>NC_087344.1:179408342-184408342 GCF_030014295.1 Loxodonta africana | reverse complement strand
ACCAATCTGTAGAGGAGGTACTTGCATTGGGGGCCTAAGGTACAGCTGCAGAGCCCACCCACCAAAGTGCTTTAGGAATAGAGACACACCTACCTCACTGACACTTGGCGGAAGCCTGTCAGCATCCTGCCCCCCTTGGAGTGTGAAACCCTGCTCCCCCAGAATTTGGTGCACACAACTATCACCACTACTTCTCTAGGTGGATAGGTGACAGTCTGCACCACACACTTGATGACCCCAAATCAGATTCTACTCAAGAATAGTGAATGGACTCTTAGGCTTATATATCTGGTAACAGCCCAAACCAGCTGGTAATAGGACATAAGTGATTCCAAGGCTATAACAATCAAGACAGTGCAATCTAGTAGCTCATCTATGCAAATGGAGATGTAGGAGTTAACGACAGACTTGTGGGTGTTAAATTAAAAGAGTCGTTGGGATCATAACCGGAGAATGCATAAAGTGGTAGGAGTCATGGGCCAGGGAACCATTTGACATTTGGAGAAAGAAATTGAAACCATGGGGAAAAAAGAGCAGGCACACGTTTAGGAAAATCGGGAAAATAGATGTCATGGAAAACAACAAGTAGAAAGTTTAAAGAAAGATAGATTGGTTGAAAAAACATTGTGAAATTCAGACAGATAAAAACTGGGAAATACTCATTTAATTTGCTGGTTGGAAAGATATAGTAGAACTTAGAAGGAGTATTTTTAGTAGACTTGTGGGACTGAAGCCATGTTGGTATGGCTTGTTTTGAAAGTTGAGTATTTATCTCCCTGAGACACCTATGCTATATTGATTAGGTTGAGCAAAGCTGACATTTTTGCAATAAGAAGCCTTTTGGTCCTTAAGAATGTTATATTCCCACACCCATTTAGTCTTATTATAAGACATAAATTTTTATTAAGGTGTAATTTCATATTTCTCTATTTCTTTTACGTAACCTTTCTCCTCCTGGTCCCAGTCCCTGGCATACTCTGTTCAGTTTTCTGTCCCTGGAGTTTTGCATCTTCCACAATGTTATATAAATGGACCTCTACATTATGTAGTGTTTTGGAATTAGCTTCTTTCACTTAGCGAGATTTGCAGTTTAGGTCTAAATTCCAATTTAGAGGGGAAAATAGAAGCACAAATTAAGTAAAACCAAAATAACCAATGAAACAAACCCAGAAGGTGGGATATTAGGGAGAAAACTGGTCCGGTCTTACCAACAACCAAACATTAGGAAAATAAAGCGGGTGGTGTTGGAGACTGTTCTAGATTTAAAGAGAGATATTAGATAGAAAAAGTATTGTAGGTAATTGATTTTGAGAAAAAT
This sequence comes from Loxodonta africana, assembly GCF_030014295.1. Taxonomy (NCBI): domain Eukaryota; kingdom Metazoa; phylum Chordata; class Mammalia; order Proboscidea; family Elephantidae; genus Loxodonta; species Loxodonta africana. The sequence goes on along the minus strand of NC_087344.1, from coordinate 184,407,024 downwards.
GAAGAAATTTGAAGTCATTCCACTATTAGATAATATTAAGTACGTATTATTAATTTCGTTAGGTGTCATGAAGTCCGTGGGTGGTGCAAAAAGTTTGTGTGGCACTACTGACCTGAAAGGTTTGTGGTTCGAACCCAGGAAGAGGCATCTTAGAAGACAGGCCTTGCAATCCACCTCTTAAAGAAAGAGCTCTACTCTGCACACATGGGTCACCATAAATTGGAATGGACTGGACTGGCAAGTAACAATAACAAGTTTATTGGAGAGCTGCCAGTACCCTTCTTGTAACTAGTACATGATTTGCAAAGATCTAATTTCTACAAACACTTCAGGCGCTCACAGTTTTGACAGGAATGAACAATCTTCCCTTTGATTCTTTGTTTTTTATAACCAGGGATAATTATTTTTGTCTCTAGGGTTGTAAATGTTCATTAGTAATTCTTTTCTTGAGAAAATCAACCCCCCACCCCCTGAATTCCACCATACTTTATTTATAAACCCAATGACTTATCAGATGACTTTGGAATCCAATATTAATGCCTGAATTAGGAACCCCAAAGGAGACAAGACAAGCAAGTCTAAAGTTGATAAATCTGTTTAATGTCTTGTATTCCTGAATCATTTCCTGTATCCAGAGCACATGCCACTTCTAATTCCTAGAATTTCTATATGAAATAGCAGGTTGTATGAGTCCCTCACAAGTTCCAATGACACCCTGTTCCTTCTGGCACCTCTGAAAACAGTCACTTTCCTAATTGCAAACAAGATTAGTAGCCTGCTGAAATTAGTTCTGTGTCTGGTAGTGCTATGGAGAAACAGCTGCCCCATGCTGTCTTTCCTGGATATCATGAGAGAAAAAAGAGCTCTGTGTTTTCATCTTCAATTTGCCAGGCTAAGTTACACTTGTTCTTAAGGAATTCCTCTCATATACAGTCAAAAGAAAATATTTTATTTTTCTAGTCCACTAACATACTCCAGTTGAGAACTACAGTAATCGTTGTATTGAAGGTCTTTCAGAGAAAGGCATAGGCATTGAATGCCCCTACCAGAAATTTGGAAGGCGTATTCTTACTGGAAAGAATGTGTAGACATTGAGGATGTTTTTGAGTTTGTGCCTTCTAAACTGCTTTAGAACCTGCCAATGCCTCACAGTTTACCTGAAGACGTATCTGAACATTTGTGTTACTGCTGGTTAATTATTATGGATAATTATTTTTGTACCTTGTCAACAATCCTTTAGAAGTCAGTATGTAATGTGTATTATGCTAGGTATTTTTTTAGGTACATATTCTCATTTAGTTTTTTATACCAACCTTTTGAGGTGACATTATTGCCGTTTGTAATTTCGATCTGATGAAAATAGGCTCTAGGGAGGTTAACAAATTAGTAGCGTGTAACACTAAATACTGCTTAAACATTGAATACCAGAGAGGAAGACAACTGGATTGAATTATGTTGGGGAAATAAGCACCAAGTAGTTTAGAAGTATGAAGGCCAAAGCTTCTAAGTGGATGCAGCTCAGATATTGAACTGTTGTTTTAAGAAAATGGGAGAAAAAGAATTTGGGTTTCTGATAGACCACAGAGGCTAATGGTCATAAGGGCCATAGATACAGGTCAGTATGTAAATCTGCCCTACATGGAGACATAGGGAAAGCCCCAGCATGTGACTCTAATGGCCTAGATATCTGAAAGATGTCACTGGTCTTGTTAAAGCCTATTAGGGATCAGGAAAAGAGGCCTAAAAACTAAAGGCCGTCGAAGAGGGTGAAATGCATTAAAAATAAAAATTTTTGGTGACGAGTAAATGTGTTCAGATCAGACTTGGTAAAGCATACTTTTTGCATCCCAGGTACAAAGCTGGATGCTGGGGAGGAGGGTGAACAGGGAGGCAAATTTTATATACAAGGAACCCGGTGTTTGGGGATTTGTGGGAAGACAAACACTCTACCAGCTTTCAGTTGGAGAACCCCCATATTCCTCACATGCCACGTGACACTGGCTCCATCTTCTAAGACAAAGTCTCAAGTGAATCACTGTGCATTTGCCCAGGTGAGGAGGATGGTGGATGAGGAAGTTTTGTGATAATCAGCATGAGTGTGGTAAGTCATTTTTGGAATTGCACGCAGATGACATTTTGGTTGAGAAATCAGTACATCGTCCCACTTCCCCTTGTAAATGGGTGGCTAGCTCTTATAAAAGGACACTCTACCAGCCTGCTGCCATCCTACTGACACTCAGTTGGGCACTGGCTTTGAGACCGTGGTGAGTGCAATACTTGCAGGGCATTTTTGGATAATTGGGCAGTATAAGGATTTTAACTGGTGGTGGATTCTTTTGTTTTAGAAAATAATGCTTAAGCTTTGTGGAAATCAAGACGATAAATTTTGTGGAGGGCAGGTGTAATTACATGATATTTTAGCTTCTCTCTGGTGAGCTTTGTTGACGTTCATATGGGAAATGAAGATAAAGGGGCAGTCATATAGGAAGAAGAATAAGGAATAAGAAATGAAGTTATGTCCCACATTTCAGTTTGTTTCCAAAGATTTGCTTCTCTGGGTACTAGCCCTTAGAACTTCATTTGAGCATTTGCAGTTTTTCCCAAAGAACCCATGGCAAGATCAGTTAGGCTTTCAGTCAGGGTTTCATGGCAGATGATATTGGTAGCAATTTGTTTTGGGATTGCTGAGAAGTTTACAAGTCGGGTATCCTTTCTCTAGATAACATTTAAATTCAGCCCTACCTAGTGCTGCGTCGATATAGGATATATTTATGTTTTTAGAAATGGTAGAGTGAGAAAAAAGCCAAAAAAGAATGAGAGATGATGGGAAGTGTCTTAGTTTTCTGGTCTGCCATAACAGAAATACCACAAATACCTGGCTTTAAAGAACAGGATTTTATATTCTTGCAATTCTGGAGGCTAAGAGTCCAAGTCAGGGTCTCGGCCCTGTTGAGACATTCCTTGTTTGTAGGCCTGGGTGTTCCTCGGTTGTTTGACTTATAGATGATCCGCAAGGGACGCCTGTCTTCCCCTGTGTATGCATCTCTGGGTCTAATCTGATCTTTTTTATACATCGGAAGCGATTAGACTTGGAAGCCACTTCACTCAGGTATGCTTTGATTAACATGACAAAGAAAACTCTATTTCTAAACAGAATTACAAACATAGGTATAACCAGTAGCGGTTGAGTGGATTCTGACTTCCAGTGACATATAGAACAGAAAAGAATTGGCCCACAGAGTTTCCAAAGAGCCCCTGAGGATTTGAACTGCCCACCGTTGGCTTAGTGGCTGTAGCTCTTATCCACTATGCCACCAGGGTTTTCACCATAGGTATAGGCGTGAGAATTCCAACTGATATATTTGGGAAACACAATTCAATCCATAGCAGGAAACGATGCTAAGAGGGAAGAGGGAAAAGCTACAGAGTTATGAATATTTTGTTGGGGACTAGATGAATATTGACTGAACTCATTCAAAGGATACTGCCTTGCTTAGCCAGCAAGAGTGTCACTACTGTCAACACTGTTATGCGTTGATTTTCAGATTCCCAGAGACTCCGGAAAGATGTCTTACTATCAGCAGCAGTGTAAGCAGCCCTGCCCGCCACCTCCTGTGGTGTGCCCACCTAAGTGCCCTGTGGTGTGCCCACCTAAGTGCCCTGAGCCATGCCCACCTGTGTGTTGCCTTCCTCCGCCATGCCCACCTGTGTGTTGCCCTCCTCCACCATGCCCACCTGTGTGTTGTCCTCCTCCGCCATGCCCACCTGTGTGTTGCCCTCCTCCACCATGCCAGCAGTAATGCCCTCCTGTGTTGCCACTCCAACCCTGCCAGCAGAAGTGTGTACCCAAAATCAAGTAACAACACCAGAATTCATCAGAATCATGAAATGATGTGATCCAGTGGCTCTTCCCAGTCTCTGGACTCCATCCTCCTCCCTCAGCCATGGTGACAGACTACATCTTCCCTAACCTTCCTTCTGAGACAAGAGCTGATGGAGAAAAGGCTTCCTTCTGAGACAAGAGCTGATGGAGAGAAGGCTTAGATCCTGAAGTTGATATCATGTTACTGGAAAATGAGGAACAGGTTCAACATCTACATTCTTGCATTGAAGCTTTGCCTGATCTCTCTTTGGCATCTGTTATCTAATTTAGGCAGGGATCTCTACCCTATAAAGAGTTTGTCCTGTTTCTCCTTCTTCAATAAAGTACATGTTTCGTGGTTGAGCCTACATTGCTTTTGTTTTCATTTTGCATTTTTACACTCTTCCTTCAGCTACATCAGATGAATGTCCATCAGATGAATTGAAGTCTTAGATTCAGGCTTTCCCATCACTCAATTCAGTCTTGCTTGAGATGTGTCTTTTGGATTGGGTATATCAAAGAACTATTTCAGTGGTTTTAAACCCATTTCAACAACATCCTAGCTTGTGTGAACCTAAGAAGTGACTTCAACTACCTCAGGTATCATTTCCTTCTCTGTAAAATGGGGAAAAGAATGTCTTCAGCTCAATATACAGGGAGAGATTACTTAACTGATTCACAAATGTTTTCTGTTTGCCTATTATGTCCTAGGCAATATTCTACATGCTGCAGATACTGGTACTGGTGCCCAAACAGAGTCCTTGTTCTTAAGTAGGGGAAATGAGAGTGCTGCAGAGGCGCATGGAGGAGAGCTGAGAGTGATACCCATGAGGTGTACTTGAGAGATGATTGTTTAGACATGTTCTTCACAGTGACATTTCGGGCAGAGTCATGAATGAACAGAAGAGTGAGCTATGGGTATATCTAGGATAGATTGTTTCAATAAGAGGGAGTAGAAAGTTACAGGGCAGAGCAATATAGCAGCAAAAAAACAGCAACGGAGATTAGGGTGTCAGCAAATGAGGTTGGAGAGGTTGGGTCTGTAGGGCATAGTAATAATTTTGGTATTCATCCAAGGTTTGTCAGCTGTATTAGGCCGACGTTCACATGCTTAAATTTTTGTAATAATACTCTACGGTCATATGTATTTTTTTCTGTGTATTGCATTAACTAAAAATACATGTTTGTTCAAAGCTATTAACAAAAGAGATGAAAAGAACTGATGAATAAGTTCAAATCCTAACAAAATAAAACCTTATCTGAGGGGTAATCAAATGCAAAGTAAGTCTAGTTGTTTTCCTATCTTAAAGGGAATTCAAATTTATTGCTTCTCATCATATCATAGCCAGCAATTCTGTATAGGGAATTTTGTACTTGTTGTGATCCAAGCTCTGAAAAGAATGTTGAAACGTAGTCTTTACTCAAGGCTGCACGGAATAACTCCAAGTGATTGTCATTAATGGCAAACTCTTGAAAAGGACTCTAGTCTAATATTTTTGACAGAAAACTTATAAACTAGAGCTTACGTGGTTAATAATTCTAAATTGGGCACTCATGTAAGTAAACCCAAATTCAAGAAAGAGAATACTAACAACCCTTCAAAAGACCCTTCATTTCCTTCACCACTAGAGGTAACTACTACCCTGACCCTTAATGTAATCACTTTGTTGCTTTTCTTTGTTTTTTGTATATTTTTTACACCAATATATCCAAATACAAAGTGTTGAGTCCATTCCGATTCATAATGACTCTATTGGACAGAGTAGATCTGCCCTGTAGAGATTCCAAGAAGCACCTGGTGGATTCAAACTGCTGAGCTTTTTGTTAGGAGATGTAGCACTTAACCGTGAAGTTTTGTCGTGAAAAACAGGTGAAGTTGTGCACTAAAGATTAGTAAGTAAACTCAATGTAGCCTGTGTATACCTAGTGTAATGGTTAATCCGACCCTGATTCATGCCCCTGCTTTTCTTGCTCTGCTGTACTAAGCTTCTCATGTACTCCTGATATAAGATGAAGGGGCAGCTCTGCCAAAGCACAATTGCAGTGGAGCTTGGAGGCAGCAATTCCCAGACTGGCTTTTATAACTAAATAAAGCTACACCATTACAGCCTAGGCACTGCATCTAGTCCTCTGAACTAAGGAGTCCTCCTGTGAATATGAATTTTTCCAACACTGATGGTGACTGTAGGGTAATGCTATTCATCTATATGCAAATCTTCCCTAATGGAATCAGCTTTGCTCTTCCCCGAAGCATGCTGGTGCTGAATTTGGGATGGACTTGGGCTAAGGTACAAGGTCAGGAGGGGCATGACTGGGCCAGCGGCCAAGGCCGAAGAATACCTTAGCAAAAAGAAGGAAAACATCTGGGCCATGGCGTGAAGTCCTTGGGAACACTGACTGCCCAAGAATGTGGAAGAAAACAATGAGCCTTGGTCCCGGCTGGAATGGTATATAAGATTGGGTCCCTTGGTAGGTGCTAGTACTCCAGGAACCTGGCAATTGCCTTTAGTTGCTTCACAGTTTCTGCACAGGGGTAGGCTTGGGCTTTATCTATCACTTCTTCAGGCATCACTTGTGTCTTCCCCAACTAGAAAAGACCCAAGTATTTGACCAACAAACCAGGCCCCTGTGTTTTTCCCTCATTCACTGCCCATCCCCGTGACTGAAGGCCCCTGACTACCTCACAAGCTACAGTCTATAAAGAAGCAAATGAGTCAGAGGTCAGCATGACATCAGCAATACAGTGGAATATGGTCACCTAATCTCTTAAACTCCACCACTTGAGGCCAGTGACAACCATGCCACGGTGTATGGTGGGACTACACAGGTACCCTTTTGGGAGCACGGTGAAAGTCCACTGCCTCACCTCCCAACTGAAGGCAAACTGGTCCTGGCTGTCTGAGTGTGGAGGGATGCTAAAGAAAGAATTAGCCAAGTCAAGCACAAAGTGGTAAGTGCCCAGTGCCTCCCCTTTTGCTCCAACAGCTGTGTGATGTTGGGTATAGCTGCAAATAAGGGGGAGTCACCTTACTCAATTCCCAGTACTCTACTGTCGTTTTCCAGGAGCCATCCAGCTTGCACATTGTCTAGACAGGACTACTGAAGGGGCTCTTGGCAGGTCTCAGAATCCCCACTGGGTATAGCTCCTGCATGGCCTCAATGATTTCTAGGTGCCCACCAGGAAGGTGGTACTGCTTAAGGGTCCTGACCCGAGCGGGGGAGTGCAACTGCACAGGGGACCATTTAGCTTTAACTTCTACTACAGCTTTTACGGCTCTCACTTGCAGATGGAACTCACCAGAGGTCTATAGCTCCAGCCTCAACAAGATATCTCTGCCCAGAATGTATTCCTGTATCAGAGCTGGTTAACTTTGTAGGCCTTTGGAGGTAGCCTTCCAATCTGTAGCACTAGTTTGACTTGACACGCCCTGACAGCCCCAGCCACGTACCCATCAATAGCTGTTAGTGGGGGTCCAGTGTATAATCATTTAAATGTGTGGCCTCAGTTCCCCTGACACCCAACAGAGGGATTCCTATACCTGTGGTGTACCTTGGCCACACCCCTAGTCAAAGGGTGAGGGACACTCCCACCCCTCAGTGGGGGGAGTCTTGGGCTTGGCCTCCTCTCATGGGCTCTGGTCAATGCCTTTGTGGAACCCAGATCTTTTGTCAGGAACAATTCTACACCAAAGAAACACATTTTATAGAATAGACATTTTGATAGAACATATGGCACAAATAAGAAATGCCCTTGCAGGGAAGTGCTGCATTGACACCCCAGGCTGCTTTTCTGAGATGGATGGTCCAGGCCGGGGTTGTCTTCTGCCCTCCTATCGGCTACTTAAACCTATCCATTGAAGTATTCAATTGCTCCTATGTCTTGGGGTGAGAAGAGTGTGAAGAGTTCATTCAAGATCCAGTGGAAGCCTCTGTATAAGATAAAAAGCCCCATTATGATTTAACTGCCAAGAACCCCCTTGCCTGTTGGCTCGGGAATCTGTCCCTGTACAGGTTTTAGCCTTGGCCAGGGTCTGGTAGGAGAGTCAGCTTTCCTGTGCTATGCAGCGTTTTCTGATGACAGTGGCAGTCCATGCATGTAGGCCCAGTCTATGAGGGTGTTTTAAATCTCCATGGATGGTCCTCTCTTAAATCCAGAAGTTGGTCGATTGCACACCTCTTTACCCTGGAGCAGACAGTGCTTCAGCCTCTGCAGTCGGCTGGTTAAGGCCGGTCTGTTCTTTGGCTGTTTCCCACTCTCAGCATAGAGGCTTTTCTGATGACTATCCACACAAGGAACAAAAATTCTCAGGGGCAGAACTGATTTTGTTATTTATTTATTTATTTTTTGTCCAGATGTTTCATCTCTATTGGGGCTTGCTTTCTATCTCAGTCCGAGGGTTGTCAGTGGCCAGGTTGAATGGCCAGTCAATTAGCTATTGCCCACGTCACTTGCGCCCTCTAAATATGGCCCTAACTACAGCAATTCCCATCAGGACTTGGAGGCAAAAGTTTACAAAGGTGTGCATTAATACATCATCTTCATCAGTACATACAATAAGGACTTGTAGGGGTCCCAAGGGACTTATCCACAGTCAGGCTGGTGTAAGTGTCTCAATGATGGTGACCTCAGACCAAAAGTATACCTCACCGGACTTTAATTGTAACACAAGACCTTTGCTCCTCGCTGCTGACAAAGAAATCAGGCTTAATCCTCTATTAAGAACTAATCATTCTTAATCATTTCTGAAAGAAGGTCTGCGAAAAGCTGGCAGAGCCCTCACTCATTTGTGGAGCCACATCACCACACCAAGCCCAAGCATGGGTCCAGCCCAGTTGCCTGGTAACCTGGAGGTGGGCCCCCACTTTTATTTTCCCCTTACCATTGCAGCTGCAGCTAGGTTGCTGTTCAGTTTTCTTGGCCGGGTAGCTATCACTGAATTCTGAGTTCTCTTCAAGGTCACTCAATACAAGCTATCTTGAAGGGCTTTTTACTCCCTTTTTTTTTTCCCCCCTTTTTTCCCTGCTGTTTTAACTCTTACTTTGCACTGGGTGTTACAGGGTGTTCTCAGAGCCAGGGACCTGTTTTTCCCCTTCAAGTAGCTCCAGTCTCACGCTCTACTGACTGATCTAGCCAGGCTTCGCTGGCCATCCGGGATTTCTCCCACAGAAAATCTTATTGGCCAGACCTCCCCACATAGAGGTAGCTGGCCACCCTGGGATTTCCCCCAAAGATGCCTCTTGCTTCCACTAATGGGACACTAATATTGCAGTGGAGGAGGAATATGCTACGGAAAAATCCTCCAGTTGCAGCTCTGCTTCTAGCTGCCTTATTAGGGCCCCAGTGGCTGGCTCTGCATCGGATGCCCCTCTCAATGCTGCCAGTAGAAGCCACCCTACACAAGCTGCCTTGGCAGGGCAATCTGGTTTTTGCTTTGGGGCCTCCCATGAATATTGCCATTCCCAAAATAGCAGTCACACAACTCCCAGAACCAAAACACGAACAGCCTTCTTTTCTTTGTCAACATGCAAAGACTGTAGTAATTGCAACAATCCTGTGGCATTTTCAGGGTGTCCCCATTCTCAAGCACAGGTCCCCAGGCATCAACAGCCTGGGCTAGTGTTCCCAGGGCGTGCATACCTGGCCACCCTCGGGTCTTCCCCAGAGTAGCCTGCTTTTCCCGACACAAGGAAAGGCATGGTGTGCCCTTCGGATTTCCGCTGACTACATCACTTGTCGGGGGACAGCCCCAGCAAAGAAAGACCCTCGCTATGTGTCCTGGCAGATAATCAAAAGAACTGACACATACCCCTTTCCAGATTCATACCTTCAGGGAAACTTACTGACACGGGCAAGCAGCTGCTTTCTCCAGGGGTGGCTGTCTGGAGCATTTTCTGCAACCACCGACCAAGGGACCCAATCTTATGTACCATTCCAGCTGGGACCAAGGCTCATTGTTTTCTTCCACGTCCTTGGGCAGTCAGTGTTCCCAAGGACTTCACGCCATGGCCCAGATGTTTTCCTTCTTTTTGCTAAGGTATTCTTCGGCCTTGGCCGCTGGCCCAGTCATGCCCCTCCTGACCTTGTACCTTAGCCCAAGTCCATCCCAAATTCAGGCCCAGCATGCTTCGAAGAAGAGCAAAGCTGATTCCATTAGGGAATATTTGCATATAGATGAATAGCATTACCCTACAGTCACCATCAGTGTTGGAAAAATTCATATTCACAGGAGGACTCCTTAGTTCAGAGGACTAGATGCAGTGCCTAGGCTGTAATGGTGTAGCTTTATTTAGTTATAAAAGCCAGTCTGGGAATTGCTGCCTCCAAGCTCCCCTGCAATTGTGCTTTGGCAGAGCTGCCCCTTCATCTTATATCAGGAGTACATGAGAAGCTTAGTACAGCAGAGCAAGAAAAGCAGGGGCATGAATCAGGGTCGGATTAACCATTACACTAGGTATACACAGGCTACATTGAGTTTACTTACTAATCTTTAGTGCACAACTTCACCTGTTTTTCACGACAAAACTTCACGGTTAAGTGCTACATCTCCTAACAAAAAGCTCAGCAGTTTGAATCCACCAGGTGCTTCTTGGAATCTCTACAGGGCAGATCTACTCTGTCCAATAGAGTCATTATGAATCGGAATGGACTCAACACTTTGTATTTGGATATATTGGTGTAAAAAATATACAAAAAACAAAGAAAAGCAACAAAGTGATTACATTAAGGGTCAGGATAGTAGTTACCTCTAGTGGTGAAGGAAATGAAGGGTCTTTTGAAGGGTTGTTAGTATTCTCTTTCTTGAATTTGGGTTTACTTACATGAGTGCCCAATTTAGAATTATTAACCACGTAAGCTCTAGTTTATAAGTTTTCTGTCAAAAATATTAGACTAGAGTCCTTTTCAAGAGTTTGCCATTAATGACAATCACTTGGAGTTATTCCGTGCAGCCTTGAGTAAAGACTACGTTTCAACATTCTTTTCAGAGCTTGGATCACAACAAGTACAAAATTCCCTATACAGAATTGCTGGCTGTGATATGATGAGAAGCAATAAATTTGAATTCCCTTTAAGATAGGAAAACAACTAGACTTACTTTGCATTTGATTACCCCTCAGATAAGATTTTATTTTGTTAGAATTTGAACTTATTCATCAGTTCTTTTCATCTCTTTCGTTAATAGCTTTGAACAAACATGTATTTTTAGCTAAAATGCAATACACAGAAAAAAATACATATGACCGTAGAGTATTATTACAAAAATTTAGGCATGTGAACGTCGGCCTAATACAGCTGACAAACCTAGGATGAATACCAAAATTATTACTATGTCCTACAGACCCAACCTCTCCAACCTCATTTGCTGACACTCTAATCTCCGTTGCTGTTTTTTTGCTGCTATATTGCTCTGCCCTGTAACTTTCTACTCCCTCTTATTGAAACAATCTATCCTAGATATACCCATAGCTCACTCTTCTGTTCATTCATGTCTCTGCCCGAAATGTCATTGTGAAGAACATGTCTAAACAATCTTCTCTCAAGTACACCTCATGTGTATCACTCTCAGCTCTCCTCCATGCGCCTCTGCAGCACTCTCATTTCCCCTACTTAAGAACAAGGACTCTGTTTGGGCACCAGTACCAGTATCTGCAGCATGTAGAATATTGCCTAGGACATAATAGGCAAACAGAAAACATTTGTGAATCAGTTAAGTAATCCCTACCTATATATTGTGCTGAAGACATTCTTTTCCCCATTTTACAGAGAAGGAAATGATACCTGAGGTAGTTGAAGTAACTTCTTAGGTTCACACAAGCTAGGATGTTGTTGAAATGGGTTTAAAACCACTGAAATAGTTCTTTGATATACCCAATCCAAAAGACACATCTCAAGCAAGACTGAATTGAGTGATGGGAAAGCCTGAATCTAAGACTTCAATTCATCTGATGGACATTCATCTGATGTAGCTGAAGGAAGAGTGTAAAAGTGCAAAATGAAAACAAAAGCAATGTAGGCTCAACCACGAAACATGTACTTTATCGAAGAAGGAGAAACAGGATAAACTCTTTATCGGATAGAGATCACTGCCTAAATTAGATAACAGATGCCAAAGAGAGATCAGGCAAAGCTTCAATGCAAGAATGTAGATGTTGAACCTGTTCCTCATTTTCCAGTAACATGATATCAACTTCAGGATCTAAGCCTTCTCTCCATCAGCTTTTGTCTCAGAAGGAGGGTTAGGGAAGATGCAGTCTGTCACCATGGCTGAGGGAGGAGGATGGAGTCCAGAGACTGGGAAGAGCCACTGGATCACATCATTGAATGATTCTGATGAATTCTGGTGTTGTTACTTGATTTTGGGTGCACACTTCTGCTGGCAGGGTTGGAGTGGCAACGTAGGAGGGCATTACTGCTGGCATGGTGGAGGAGGGCAACACACAGGTGGGCACGGCGGAGGAGGACAACGCACTGGTGGGCATGGCGGAGGAGGGCAACACACAGGTGGGCATGGCTCAGGGCACTTAGGTGGGCACACCACAGGGCACTTAGGTGGGCACACCACAGGAGGTGGCAGGCAGGGCTGCTTACACTGCTGCTGATAGTAAGACATCTTTCCGGAGTCTCTGGGAATCTGAAAATCAACGCATAACAGTGTTGACTGTAGTGACACTCTTGCTGGCTAAGCAAGGCAGTATCCTTTGAATGAGTTCAGTCAATATTCATCTCGCCCCCAACAAAATATTCATAACTCTGTAGCGTTTCCCTCTTCCCTCTTAACATCCTTTCCTGCTATGGATTGAATTCTGTTTCCCAAATATATCAGTTGGTATTCTCACGCCTATACCTATGGTGAAAACCCTGGTGGCATAGTGGATACGAACTACAGCCACTAACCCAAAGGTGGGCAGTTCAAATCCTCAGGGGCTCTTTGGAAACTCTGTGGGCCAATTCTTTTCTGCTCTATATGTCGCTGGAAGTCAGAATCCACTCAACTGCTACTGGTTATACCTATGTTTGTAATTCCATTTAGAAATAGAGTTTTCTTTGTCATCCTAATCAAAGCATACCTGAGTGAAGTGGCTTCCAAATCTAATCACTTCCGATTTATAGAAAAGATCAGATTAGACACACAGATGCATACACAGGGGAAGACAGGTGTCACATGAGGGTCATCTATAAGTCAAACAACCAAGGAACACCCAGGCCTACAAACAAGGAAGGTATCAACAGGACCGAGACCCTGACTTGGACCCTTAGCCTCCAGAATTGCGAGAATATAAATTCCTGTTCTTTAAAGCTACCTATTTGTGGTATTTCTGTTATGGCAGACCAGGAAACTAAGACACTTCCCATCACCTCTCATTCTTTTATGGCTTTTTTCTCAGTCTACCATTTCTAAAAACATAAATATATCCTATATCGACGCAGCACTAGGTAGGGCTGAATTTAAATGTTATCTAGAGAAAGGATACCCGACTTGTAAACTTCTCAGCAATCCCAAAACAAATTGCTACCAATATCATCTGCCATGAAACCCTGACTGAAAGCCTAACTGATCTTGCCATGGGTTCTTTGGGAAAAACTGCAAATGCTCAAATGAAGTTCTAAGGGCTAGTACCCAGAGAAGCAAATCTTTGGAAACAAACTGAAATGTGGGACATGACTTCATTTCTTATTCCTTTTTCTTCTTCCTATATGACTGTCCCTTTATCTTCATTTCCCATATGAACATCAACAAATTCACCAAAGAGAAGCTAAAATATCATGTAATTCCACCTACGATCCACAAAATTTATCGTCTAGATTTCCACAAAGCCTAAGCATTAGTTTCTAAAACAAAAGAACTCTCTATCACCAGTTAAAATCCTTATACTGCCCAATTGCCCGAAAATGCCTTGCAAGTCTTGCACTCACCACGGTCTCAAAGCCAGTACCCAACTGAGTGTCAGTAGGATGGCAGCAGACTGGTAGAGTGACCTTTTATAAGAGCTAGCCACCCATTTACAAGGGGAAGTGAGACGATGTACTGATTTCTCAACCAAAAGGCCATCTGCATGCAATTCCAAAAATGACTTACCACACTCATGCTGATTATCACAAAACTTCCTCGTACACCATCCTCCTCACCTGGGCAACTGCCCAGTGATTCACCTGAGACTTTGTCTTAGAAGACGGAGCCAGTGTCATGTGGCATGTGAGGAATATGGGGGTTATCCAACTGAAAGCTGGTAGAGTGTTTGTCTTCCCACAAATCCCCAAACACCGGGTTCCATGTATATAAAATTTGCCTCCCTGTTCACCCTCCTCCCCAGCATCCAGCTTTGTGCCTGGGATGCAAAAAGTATGCTTTACCAAGTCTGATCTGAACACATTTACTCGTCACCAAAAATTTTTATTTTTAATACATTTCACCCTCGTCGACGGCCTTTAGTTTTTAGGCCTCTTTTCCTGATCACTAATAGGCTTTAACAAGACCAGTGTCATCTTTCAGATATCTAGGCCATTAGAGTCACATGCTGGGGCTTTCCCTATGTCTCCATGTAGGGCAGATTTACATACTGACCTGTATCTATGGCCCTTATGACGATTAGCCACTGTGGTCTATCAGAAACCCAAATCCTTTTCCTCCCATTTTCTTAAAACAACAGTTCAATATCTGAGCTGCATCCACTTAGAAGTTTTGGCCTTCATACTTCTAAAATACTTGGTGCTTATTTCCCCAACATAATTCAATCCAGTTGTCTTCCTCTCTGGTATTCAATGTTTAAGCAGTATTTAGTGTTACACGCCACGAATTTGTTAACCTCCCTAGAGCCTATTTTCATCAGATCGAAATTACAAACGGCAATAATATCACCTCAAAAGGTTGGTATAAAAAACTAAATGAGAATATGTACCTAAATACCTAGCATAATACACATTACATACTGTCTTCTAAAAGATTATTGACAAGGTATAAAAATAATTATCCATAATAATTAACCAGCAGTAACACAAATGTTCAGATACGTCTTCAGGTAAACTGTGAGGCATTGGCAGGTTCTAAAGCAGTTTGGAAGGCACAAACTCAAAAACATCCTCAATGTCTACACATTCTTTCCAGTAAGAATACGCGTTCCAAATTTCTGGTAGGGGCATTCAATGCCTATGCCTTTCTCTGAAAGACCTTCAATACAACGATTACTGTAGTTCTCAACTGGAGTATGTTAGTGGACTAGAAAAATAAAATATTTTCTTTTGACTGTATATGAGAGGAATTCCTTAAGAACAAGTGTAACTTAGCCTGGCAAATTGAAGATGAAAACACAGAGCTCTTTTTTCTCTCATGATATCCAGGAAAGACAGCATGGGGCAGCTGTTTCTCCATAGCACTACCAGACACAGAACTAATTTCAGCAGGCTACTAATCTTGTTTGCAATTAGGAAAGTGACTGTTTTCAGAGGTGCCAGAAGGAACAGGGTGTCATTGGAACTTGTGAGGGACTCATACAACCTGCTATTTCATATAGAAATTCTAGGAATTAGAAGTGGCATGTGCTCTGGATACAGGAAATGATTCAGGAATACAAGACATTAAACAGATTTATCAACTTTAGACTTGCTTGTCTTGTCTCCTTTGGGGTTCCTAATTCAGGCATTAATATTGGATTCCAAAGTCATCTGATAAGTCATTGGGTTTATAAATAAAGTATGGTGGAATTCAGGGGGTGGGGGGTTGATTTTCTCAAGAAAAGAATTACTAATGAACATTTACAACCCTAGAGACAAAAATAATTATCCCTGGTTATAAAAAACAAAGAATCAAAGGGAAGATTGTTCATTCCTGTCAAAACTGTGAGCGCCTGAAGTGTTTGTAGAAATTAGATCTTTGCAAATCATGTACTAGTTACAAGAAGGGTACTGGCAGCTCTCCAATAAACTTGTTATTGTTACTTGCCAGTCCAGTCCATTCCAATTTATGGTGACCCATGTGTGCAGAGTAGAGCTCTTTCTTTAAGAGGTGGATTGCAAGGCCTGTCTTCTAAGATGCCTCTTCCTGGGTTCGAACCACAAACCTTTCAGGTCAGTAGTGCCACACAAACTTTTTGCACCACCCACGGACTTCATGACACCTAACGAAATTAATAATACGTACTTAATATTATCTAATAGTGGAATGACTTCAAATTTCTTCATTTTTCTCAAAATCAATTACCTACAATACTTTTTCTATCTAATATCTCTCTTTAAATCTAGAACAGTCTCCAACACCACCCGCTTTATTTTCCTAATGTTTGGTTGTTGGTAAGACCGGACCAGTTTTCTCCCTAATATCCCACCTTCTGGGTTTGTTTCATTGGTTATTTTGGTTTTACTTAATTTGTGCTTCTATTTTCCCCTCTAAATTGGAATTTAGACCTAAACTGCAAATCTCGCTAAGTGAAAGAAGCTAATTCCAAAACACTACATAATGTAGAGGTCCATTTATGTAACATTGTGGAAGATGCAAAACTCCAGGGACAGAAAACTGAACAGAGTATGCCAGGGACTGGGACCAGGAGGAGAAAGGTTACGTAAAAGAAATAGAGAAATTTGAAATTACACCTTAATAAAAATTTATGTCTTATAATAAGACTAAATGGGTGTGGGAATATAACATTCTTAAGGACCAAAAGGCTTCTTATTGCAAAAATGTCAGCTTTGCTCAACCTAATCAATATAGCATAGGTGTCTCAGGGAGATAAATACTCAACTTTCAAAACAAGCCATACCAGCATGGCTTCAGTCCCACAAGTCTACTAAAAATACTCCTTCTAAGTTCTACTATATCTTTCCAACCAGCAAATTAAATGAGTATTTCCCAGTTTTTATCTGTCTGAATTTCACAATGTTTTTTCAACCAATCTATCTTTCTTTAAACTTTCTACTTGTTGTTTTCCATGACATCTATTTTCCCGATTTTCCTAAACGTGTGCCTGCTCTTTTTTCCCCATGGTTTCAATTTCTTTCTCCAAATGTCAAATGGTTCCCTGGCCCATGACTCCTACCACTTTATGCATTCTCCGGTTATGATCCCAACGACTCTTTTAATTTAACACCCACAAGTCTGTTGTTAACTCCTACATCTCCATTTGCATAGATGAGCTACTAGATTGCACTGTCTTGATTGTTATAGCCTTGGAATCACTTATGTCCTATTACCAGCTGGTTTGGGCTGTTACCAGATATATAAGCCTAAGAGTCCATTCACTATTCTTGAGTAGAATCTGATTTGGGGTCATCAAGTGTGTGGTGCAGACTGTCACCTATCCACCTAGAGAAGTAGTGGTGATAGTTGTGTGCACCAAATTCTGGGGGAGCAGGGTTTCACACTCCAAGGGGGGCAGGATGCTGACAGGCTTCCGCCAAGTGTCAGTGAGGTAGGTGTGTCTCTATTCCTAAAGCACTTTGGTGGGTGGGCTCTGCAGCTGTACCTTAGGCCCCCAATGCAAGTACCTCCTCTACAGATTGGTAGGTGTCATCATCCTTAGATGCCTAAGGCAAGAGGCGAGGTGGTCTGGGGGAGCTTCAGCCCTCAGTTCCCTGTTGTGGGTCAGTGAGGGCTCTGTTGAATACGCAGAGACATCAGACCTGGGAAACTTGTCTTTCCAGTAATCCGCTAAAACAATTACAGTCGGATCCCTATCAGAATTGCCTTTGCATTATAATAGCCATCTTGTTCCCCGTAGGGATGAAAGCCCAAGACTGTGGATCACATACGTTTGGCTGGAGCTGGTTCTGTATTTTTTGTCCACTTAGGGAAGGACTTTTGGTCCCTGGGTATTTTGTAGCTCCTTCTCTCAGGCCAGAAGAACGGGTTAGGAAAAGACCAAAAAAAAGGAAAACCCGCAGTGTACTTCACTCTCTGGCTCCGGAAATCCCAATGTTAATGAAGCTGCCTGGGAGTGGGAGGGGAGGGTTCAGATAAATAGGAGAGAGTAGCACCCTGGAACATAGACAAAGTTACTTATCTTGTTTGGTGATTACTGTTTTATCTGAGATTCCTGAGGGGTGTGTAGCCTGTGTGCACTGGCTGGGTCGAGATTGCCCCCCAGGGTCAGGCCCACATCCTGTGTTTGTGCTGTCTCAGAAACCGTGGTCACTTCTTGCGCTCCCAATCCAAAGCCCAGCGCCAAGTTTCCCTGGCTGGGACGCCGTACTCCAGGCTCCAAAACCAGTCGCTGCCTCCCGGTGACTTCTCCTCCTGTCAGCCGCATCGCTGCGCTGCCTGCCTGCACTGGCTGGGCTTACCCCGATGTCACTTCTGGGGGCTGGGGCTGCGTCCCATGTTTGCGCCTTTTCAGGATGCCGTGCTCGGCTCCCCTGTGCCCAGTCCAAAGCCCGGCACAAAGGTCTCCTGACTGGGACGCTTGCTCCAGGCTCCGAAAAGAGTCGCTACTTCCCCGTGGTTGTTCGTTCTCAGTCTCCGTCACTCAGGTCAACTCTTTAGATCTGTGTTTGATGGTCAGGGTTTGTAGATTGTCATGTATGTGATCGATTCACTTGTGTTTCCGAGTCTTTGTTGCAAGAGGGATCTGAGGTAGCTTCTACCTAGTCAGCCATCTTGGCCCCGCCTCCTGACACTCTCATCTTCATTGCTGTTTTTTTGCTGCTATATTTCTCTGCCATGGACATTGCTTTTTCCCTTTATTGGAACAATCTATTTCCTCTTATTGGAACAACTTATACTAGATATACCCATGGCTCACACTTCTGTTCATTCATCCCTCTGCCCAAAATGTCACTGTGGAAGAACCTCTCTAAACAATCTTCTCTCAAGTACACCTCATGGGTATCACTATCAGGTCTCCTCCCTGCCCTCTGCAGCACTCTCATTTCTCCTACTTAAGGACAACGAGTCTGTTTAGTCACCACTACCTGTATCTCCAGCATGTAGAATATTGCCTAGCACATAATAGGCAAACAGAAAACATTTGTGAATCAGTTAAGTAATCTCTCCCTGTATATTGAGCTGAAGACATTCTTTTCCCCATTTTACAGAGAAGGAAATGATACCTGAGGTAGTTGAAGTCACTTCTTAGGTTCACACAAGCTAGGATGTTGTTGAAATGGGTTTAAAACCACTGAAATAGTTCTTTGATATACCCAATCCAAAAGACACATCTCAAGCAAGACTGAATTGAGTGATGGGAAAGCCTGAATCTAAGACTTCAATTCATCTGATGGACATTCATCTGATGTAGCTGAAGGAAGAGTGTAAAAATGCAAAATGAAAACAAAAGCAATGTAGGCTCAACCACGAAACATGTACTTTATTGAAGAAGGAGAAACAGGACAAACTCTTTATAGGGTAGAGATCCCTGCCTAAATTAGATAACAGATGCCAAAGAGAGATCAGGCAAAGCTTCAATGCAAGAATGTAGATGTTGAACCTGTTCCTCATTTTCCAGTAACATGATATCAACTTCAGGATCTAAGCCTTCTCTCCATCAGCTCTTGTCTCAGAAGGAAGCCTTTTCTCCATCAGCTCTTGTCTCAGAAGGAAGGTTAGGGAAGATGTAGTCTGTCACCATGGCTGAGGGAGGAGGATGGAGTCCAGAGACTGGGAAGAGCCACTGGATCACATCATTTCATGATTCTGATGAATTCTGGTGTTGTTACTTGATTTTGGGTACACACTTCTGCTGGCAGGGTTGGAGTGGCAACACAGGAGGGCATTACTGCTGGCATGGTGGAGGAGGGCAACACACAGGTGGGCATGGCGGAGGAGGACAACACACAGGTGGGCATGGTGGAGGAGGGCAACACACAGGTGGGCATGGCGGAGGAAGGCAACACACAGGTGGGCATGGCTCAGGGCACTTAGGTGGGCACACCACAGGGCACTTAGGTGGGCACACCACAGGAGGTGGCGGGCAGGGCTGCTTACACTGCTGCTGATAGTAAGACATCTTTCCGGAGTCTCTGGGAATCTGAAAATCAACGCATAACAGTGTTGACTGTAGTGACACTCTTGCTGGCTAAGCAAGGCAGTATCCTTTGAATGAGTTCAGTCAATATTCATCTAGTCCCCAACAAAATATTCATAACTCTGTAGCTTTTCCCTCTTCCCTCTTAGCATCGTTTCCTGCTATGGATTGAATTGTGTTTCCCAAATATATCAGTTGGAATTCTCACGCCTATACCTATGGTGAAAACCCTGGTGACATAGTGGATAAGAGCTACAGCCACTAAGCCAACGGTGGGCAGTTCAAATCCTCAGGGGCTCTTTGGAAACTCTGTGGGCCAATTCTTTTCTGTTCTATATGTCACTGGAAGTCAGAATCCACTCAACCGCTACTGGTTATACCTATGTTTGTAATTCTGTTTAGAAATAGAGTTTTCTTTGTCATGTTAATCAAAGCATACCTGAGTGAAGTGGCTTCCAAGTCTAATCGCTTCCGATGTATAAAAAAGATCAGATTAGACCCAGAGATGCATACACAGGGGAAGACAGGCGTCCCTTGCGGATCATCTATAAGTCAAACAACCGAGGAACACCCAGGCCTACAAACAAGGAATGTCTCAACAGGGCCGAGACCCTGACTTGGACTCTTAGCCTCCAGAATTGCAAGAATATAAAATCCTGTTCTTTAAAGCCAGGTATTTGTGGTATTTCTGTTATGGCAGACCAGAAAACTAAGACACTTCCCATCATCTCTCATTCTTTTTTGGCTTTTTTCTCACTCTACCATTTCTAAAAACATAAATATATCCTATATCGACGCAGCACTAGGTAGGGCTGAATTTAAATGTTATCTAGAGAAAGGATACCCGACTTGTAAACTTCTCAGCAATCCCAAAACAAATTGCTACCAATATCATCTGCCATGAAACCCTGACTGAAAGCCTAACTGATCTTGCCATGGGTTCTTTGGGAAAAACTGCAAATGCTCAAATGAAGTTCTAAGGGCTAGTACCCAGAGAAGCAAATCTTTGGAAACAAACTGAAATGTGGGACATAACTTCATTTCTTATTCCTTATTCTTCTTCCTATATGACTGCCCCTTTATCTTCATTTCCCATATGAACGTCAACAAAGCTCACCAAAGAGAAGCTAAAATATCATGTAATTACACCTGCCCTCCACAAAATTTATCGTCTTGATTTCCACAAAGCTTAAGCATTATTTTCTAAAACAAAAGAATCCACCACCAGTTAAAATCCTTATACTGCCCAATTATCCAAAAATGCCCTGCAAGTATTGCACTCACCACGGTCTCAAAGCCAGTGCCCAACTGAGTGTCAGTAGGATGGCAGCAGGCTGGTAGAGTGTCCTTTTATAAGAGCTAGCCACCCATTTACAAGGGGAAGTGGGACGATGTACTGATTTCTCAACCAAAATGCCATCTGCGTGCAATTCCAAAAATGACTTACCACACTCATGCTGATTATCACAAAACTTCCTCGTACACCATCCTCCTCACCTGGGCAAATGCACAGTGATTCACTTGAGACTTTGTCTTAGAAGATGGAGCCAGTGTCATGTGGCATGTGAGGAATATGGGGGTTCTCCAACTGAAAGCTGGTAGAGTGTTTGTCTTCCCACAAATCCCCAAACACCGGGTTCCTTGTATATAAAATTTGCCTCCCTGTTCACCCTCCTCCCCAGCATCCAGCTTTGTACCTGGGATGCAAAAAGTATGCTTTACCAAGTCTGATCTGAACACATTTACTCGTCACCAAAAATTTTTATTTTTAATGCATTTCACCCTCTTCGACGGCCTTTAGTTTTTAGGCCTCTTTTCCTGATCACTAATAGGCTTTAACAAGACCAGTGACATCTTTCAGATATCTAGGCCATTAGAGTCACATGCTGGGGCTTTCCCTATGTCTCCATGTAGGGCAGATTTACATACTGACCTGTATCTATGGCCCTTATGACCATTAGCCTCTGTGGTCTATCAGAAACCCAAATTCTTTTTCTCCCATTTTCTTAAAACAACAGTTCAATATCTGAGCTGCATCCACTTAGAAGCTTTGGCCTTCATACTTCTAAACTACTTGGTGCTTATTTCCCCAACATAATTCAATCCAGTTGTCTTCCTCTCTGGTATTCAATGTTTAAGCAGTATTTAGTGTTACACGCTACTAATTTGTTAACCTCCCTAGAGCCTATTTTCATCAGATCGAAATTACAAACGGCAATAATATCACCTCAAAAGGTTGGTATAAAAAACTAAATGAGAATATGTACCTAAAAAAATACCTAGCATAATACACATTACATACTGACTTCTAAAGGATTGTTGACAAGGTATAAAAATAATTATCCATAATAATTAACCAGCAGTAACACAAATGTTCAGATACGTCTTCAGGTAAACTGTGAGGCATTGGCAGGTTCTAAAGCAGTTTAGAAGGCACAAACTCAAAAACATCCTCAATGTCTACACATTCTTTCCAGTAAGAATACGCCTTCCAAATTTCTGGTAGGGGCATTCAATGCCTATGCCTTTCTCTGAAAGACCTTCAATACAACGATTACTGTAGTTCTCAACTGGAGTATGTTAGTGGACTAGAAAAATAAAATATTTTCTTTTGACTGTATATGAGAGGAATTCCTTAAAAACAAGTGTAACTTAGCCTGGCAAATTGAAGATGAAAACACAGAGCTCTTTTTTCTCTCATGATATCCAGGAAAGACAGCATGGGGCAGCTGTTTCTCCATAGCACTACCAGACACAGAACTAATTTCAGCAGGCTACTAATCTTGTTTGCAATTAGGAAAGTGACTGTTTTCAGAGGTGCCAGAAGGAACAGGGTGTCATTGGAACTTGTGAGGGACTCATACAACATGCTATTTCATATAGAAATTCTAGGAATTAGAAGTGGCATGTGCTCTGGATACAGGAAATGATTCAGGAATACAAGACATTAAACAGATTTATCAACTTTAGACTTGCTTGTCTTGTCTCCTTTGGGGTTCCTAATTCAGGCATTAATATTGGATTCCAAAGTCATCTGATAAGTCATTGGGTTTATAAATAAAGTATGGTGGAATTCAGGGGGTGGGGGGTTGATTTTCTCAAGAAAAGAATTACTAATGAACATTTACAACCCTAGAGACAAAAATAATTATCCCTGGTTATAAAAAACAAAGAATCAAAGGGAAGATTGTTCATTCCTGTCAAAACTGTGAGCGCCTGAAGTGTTTGTAGAAATTAGATCTTTGCAAATCATGTACTAGTTACAAGAAGGGTACTGGCAGCTCTCCAATAAACTTGTTATTGTTACTTGCCAGTCCAGTCCATTCCAATTTATGGTGACCCATGTGTGCAGAGTAGAGCTCTTTCTTTAAGAGGTGGATTGCAAGGCCTGTCTTCTAAGATGCCTCTTCCTGGGTTCGAACCACAAACCTTTCAGGTCAGTAGTGCCACACAAACTTTTTGCACCACCCACGGACTTCATGACACCTAACGAAATTAATAATACGTACTTAATATTATCTAATAGTGGAATGACTTCAAATTTCTTCATTTTTCTCAAAATCAATTACCTACAATACTTTTTCTATCTAATATCTCTCTTTAAATCTAGAACAGTCTCCAACACCACCCGCTTTATTTTCCTAATGTTTGGTTGTTGGTAAGACGGGACCAGTTTTCTCCCTAATATCCCACCTTCTGGGTTTGTTTCATTGGTTATTTTGGTTTTACTTAATTTGTGCTTCTATTTTCCCCTCTAAATTGGAATTTAGACCTAAACTGCAAATCTCGCTAAGTGAAAGAAGCTAATTCCAAAACACTACATAATGTAGAGGTCCATTTATATAACATTGTGGAAGATGCAAAACTCCAGGGACAGAAAACTGAACAGAGTATGCCAGGGACTGGGACCAGGAGGAGAAAGGTTACGTAAAAGAAATAGAGAAATATGAAATTACACCTTAATAAAAATTTATGTCTTATAATAAGACTAAATGGGTGTGGGAATATAACATTCTTAAGGACCAAAAGGCTTCTTATTGCAAAAATGTCAGCTTTGCTCAACCTAATCAATATAGCATAGGTGTCTCAGGGAGATAAATACTCAACTTTCAAAACAAGCCATACCAACATGGCTTCAGTCCCACAAGTCTACTAAAAATACTCCTTCTAAGTTCTACTATATCTTTCCAACCAGCAAATTAAATGAGTATTTCCCAGTTTTTATCTGTCTGAATTTCACAATGTTTTTTCAACCAATCTATCTTTCTTTAAACTTTCTACTTGTTGTTTTCCATGACATCTATTTTCCCGATTTTCCTAAACGTGTGCCTGCTCTTTTTTCCCCATGGTTTCAATTTCTTTCTCCAAATGTCAAATGGTTCCCTGGCCCATGACTCCTACCACTTTATGCATTCTCCGGTTATGATCCCAACGACTCTTTTAATTTAACACCCACAAGTCTGTCGTTAACTCCTACATCTCCATTTGCATAGATGAGCTACTAGATTGCACTGTCTTGATTGTTATAGCCTTGGAATCACTTATGTCCTATTACCAGCTGGTTTGGGCTGTTACCAGATATATAAGCCTAAGAGTCCATTCACTATTCTTGAGTAGAATCTGATTTGGGGTCATCAAGTGTGTGGTGCAGACTGTCACCTATCCACCTAGAGAAGTAGTGGTGATAGTTGTGTGCACCAAATTCTGGGGGAGCAGGGTTTCACACTCCAAGGGGGGCAGGATGCTGACAGGCTTCCGCCAAGTGTCAGTGAGGTAGGTGTGTCTCTATTCCTAAAGCACTTTGGTGGGTGGGCTCTGCAGCTGTACCTTAGGCCCCCAATGCAAGTACCTCCTCTACAGATTGGTAGGTGTCATCATCCTTAGATGCCTAAGGCAAGAGGCGAGGTGGTCTGGGGGAGCTTCAGCCCTCAGTTCCCTGTTGTGGGTCAGTGAGGGCTCTGTTGAATGTGCAGAGACATCAGACCTGGGAAACTTGTCTTTCCAGTAATCCGCTAAAACAGTTACAGTCAGATCCCTATCAGAATTGCCTTTGCATTATAATAGCCATCTTGTTCCCCGTAGGGATGAAAGCCCAAGACTGTGGATCACATACGTTTGGCTGGAGCTGGTTCTGTATTTTTTGTCCACTTAGGGAAGGACTTTTGGTCCCTGGGTATTTTGTAGCTCCTTCTCTCAGGCCAGAAGAACGGGTTAGGAAAAGACCAAAAAAAAGGAAAACCCGCAGTGTACTTCACTCTCTGGCTCCGGAAATCCCAATGTTAATGAAGCTGCCTGGGAGTGGGAGGGGAGGGTTCAGATAAATAGGAGAGAGTAGCACCCTGGAACATAGACAAAGTTACTTATCTTGTTTGGTGATTACTGTTTTATCTGAGATTCCTGAGGGGTGTGTAGCCTGTGTGCACTGGCTGGGTCGAGATTGCCCCCCAGGGTCAGGCCCACATCCTGTGTTTGTGCTGTCTCAGAAACCGTGGTCACTTCTTGCGCTCCCAATCCAAAGCCCAGCGCCAAGTTTCCCTGGCTGGGACGCCGTACTCCAGGCTCCAAAACCAGTCGCTGCCTCCCGGTGACTTCTCCTCCTGTCAGCCGCATCGCTGCGCTGCCTGCCTGCACTGGCTGGGCTTACCCCGATGTCACTTCTGGGGGCTGGGGCTGCGTCCCATGTTTGCGCCTTTTCAGGATGCCGTGCTCGGCTCCCCTGTGCCCAGTCCAAAGCCCGGCACAAAGGTCTCCTGACTGGGACGCTTGCTCCAGGCTCCGAAAAGAGTCGCTACTTCCCCGTGGTTGTTCGTTCTCAGTCTCCGTCACTCAGGTCAACTCTTTAGATCTGTGTTTGATGGTCAGGGTTTGTAGATTGTCATGTATGTGATCGATTCACTTGTGTTTCCGAGTCTTTGTTGCAAGAGGGATCTGAGGTAGCTTCTACCTAGTCAGCCATCTTGGCCCCGCCTCCTGACACTCTCATCTTCATTGCTGTTTTTTTGCTGCTATATTTCTCTGCCATGGACATTGCTTTTTCCCTTTATTGGAACAATCTATTTCCTCTTATTGGAACAACTTATACTAGATATACCCATGGCTCACACTTCTGTTCATTCATCCCTCTGCCCAAAATGTCACTGTGGAAGAACCTCTCTAAACAATCTTCTCTCAAGTACACCTCATGGGTATCACTATCAGGTCTCCTCCCTGCCCTCTGCAGCACTCTCATTTCTCCTACTTAAGGACAACGAGTCTGTTTAGTCACCACTACCTGTATCTCCAGCATGTAGAATATTGCCTAGCACATAATAGGCAAACAGAAAACATTTGTGAATCAGTTAAGTAATCTCTCCCTGTATATTGAGCTGAAGACATTCTTTTCCCCATTTTACAGAGAAGGAAATGATACCTGAGGTAGTTGAAGTCACTTCTTAGGTTCACACAAGCTAGGATGTTGTTGAAATGGGTTTAAAACCACTAAAATACTTATTTGATATACCCAATCCAAAAGACACATCTCAAGCAAGACTGAATTGAGTGATGGGAAAGCCTGAATCTAAGACTTCAATTCATCTGATGGACATACATCTGATGTAGTTGAAGGAAGAGTGTAAAAATGCAAAATGAAAACAAAAGCAATGTAGGCTCAACCACGAAACATGTACTTTATTGAAGAAGCAGAAACAGGATAAACGCGTTGTAGGATAGAGATCACTGCCTAAATTAGATAACAGATACCAAAGCGAAATCAGGCAAGGCTTCAGTACAAGAATGTAGACCTTGAACCGGTTCCTCATTTTCCAGTAACATGGTATCAACTTCAGGATCTAAGCCTTTTCTCCATCAGCTCCTGTCTCAGAAGGAAGGTTAGGGCAGATGTAGTCTGTCACCATGGCTGAGGGAGGAGGATGGGGTCCAGAGACTGGGAAGAGCCACTGGATCGCATCATTTCATGATTCTGATGAATTCTGGTGTTGTTACTTGAATTTGGGTACACACTTCTGCTGGCAGGTTTGGCATGGCAGCACAGGAGGGCATTTCTGCTGGCATGGCAGAGGAGGGCAACACACAGGTGGGCATGGTGGAGGAAGGCAACACACAGGTGGGCATTTCTCAGGACACTTAGGTGGGCACACCACAGGAATTGACAGGCAGGGCTGCTTACACTGCTGCTGATAGTAAGACATCTTTCCGGAGTCTCTGGGAATCTGAAAAATAAACGCATGACAGTGTTTACTCTAGTGACACTCTTGTAGGCTAAGCAAATCAGTATCCTTTAAATGAGTTCAGTGAATACTCATCTAGTCCCCAACAAAATCTTCATAACTCTGTAGCTTTTCCCTCTTCCCTCTTAGCATCATTTCCTGCTATGGATTGAATTGTGTTTCCCAAAAATATGTGTTGGAACTGTCACCCCTATCCCTATGGTGAAAACCCTGGTGGCATATTGGATAAGAGCTACAGCCACTAACCCAAAGATGGGCAATTCAAATCCACAGGGGCTCCTTGCAAACTCTGTGGGGCAATTCCTTTCTGTTCTATTTGTCGCTGGAAGTCAGGATCCACTCAACTGCTACTGGTTATACCTATGTTTGTAATTCTATTTAGAAATAGAGTTTTCTTTGTCATCTTAATCAAAACATACCTGAGTAAAGTGGCTTCCAAATCTAATGACTTCTGATTCATAAAAAAGATCAGATTAGACACAAAGATGCATACACAGGGGAAGACAGGTCTCACTTGAGGATCATCTGTAAGTCAAACAACCAAGGAACACCCAGGCCTACCAACAAGGAAGGAATCAAAAGGGCCGAGACCCTGAATTGGACTCTTCGCCTCCAGAACTGAGAGAATATAAATTCCTGTTCTTTAAAGCTACCTATATTTGTGGTATTTCTCTCATGGCAGACCAGGAAACTAAGACACTTCCCATCGTCTCTTATTCTTTTTTGGCCTTTTTCTCACTCTACCATTTCTTAAAACACAAACTTATCCTATATTGAGGTAGCACTACATAGGGCTGAACTTCAATGTTATCTAGAGAAAGAATACCCGACCTGCTAAACTTCTGAGCAATCCCAAAACAAATTGCTACCAACATCATCTGCCATGAAACCCTGACTGAAAGTCTAACTGATCTTGCCACGGGTTCTTTGGGAAAAACTGTAAATGTTCAAATGAAATTCTAAGGGCTAGTACCCAGAGAAGCAAATCTTTGGAAACAAACAGAAATGTGGGACAGGACTTCATTTCTTATTCCTTATTCTTCTTCCTATAAGACTGTCCCTTTTACTTCATTCACCAAAGAGAAGCTAAAATATCACATAATTACACCTGCCCTCCACAAAATTCATCGTCTAGATCTCCACAAATCTTAAGCATTATTTTCTAAAACAAAAGCCCTTTCTACCATCAGTTAAAATCCTTAAACTACCCAATCGCCCAAAAATGCCCTGCAAGTATTGCACTCACCACAGTCTCAAAGCCCGTGCCCAAATGAGTGTCAGTAGGATGCCAGCAGGGTGGTAGAGTGTCCTTTTATAAGGGCTAACAAACCATTTGCAAGGGGAAGCAGAACGATGCACTGATTTCTCAACCAAAATGCCATCTGCATGCAATTCCAAAAATGACTTACCACACTCATGCTGATTATCACAAAACTTCCTCGTCCACCATCCTCCTCACCTGGGCAACTGCCCAGTGATTCACTTGAGGCTTTGTCTTAGAAGATGGAGCCAGTGTCATGTGGCATGTGAGGAATATGGGAGTTCTCCTACTGCAAGTTTGTAGAGTGATTTGTCTTCCCACAAATGCCCAAACCCCAGGTTCCTTGTATATAAAATTTGCCTCCCTGTTCACCCTCCTCCCCAGCATCCAGTTTTTTACCTGGGATGCAAAAACTGTACTTTACCAAGTCCGATCTGAACACATTTACTCCTCACCAAAAATTTTTATTTTTAATACATTTCACCCTCTTCGACGGCCTTTAGTTATTAGGCTTCATTCTTGATCACTAAGAGGCTTTAACAAGACCAGTGTCATCTTTCAGATATCTAGGCCATTAGAGTCACACGCTGGGCTTTTCCACATGCCTCCATGTAGTGCAGATTTACATACTGACCTGTATCTATGGCCCTTATGACCATTAACTTATTCTGGTCTGTCAGAAACCCAAATTCTTTTTCTCCCATTTTCTTAAAACAACAGTTCAAAATCTGGGTTGCATCCACTTAGAAGCTTTTGCATTCATACTTCCAAAATTCTTGGCGCTTATGTCCCCAACATAATTCAATCCAGGTGTTTTCCTCTCTGCTATTCAATGTTTAAGTAGTGTTTAGTGTTACACGCCATGAATTTGTTAACCTCCCTAAAGCCTATTTTCATCAGCACTAAGTAACAAATGGTAATAATATCACCTCAAAAGATTGGTATAAAAAACTAAATTAGAATATGTACCTAGATACTTAGCATAATACACATTACATACTGACTTCTAAAGGATTATTGCCAAGGTATAAAAATAATTATCCATAATAATTAACCAGCAGTCACACAAATGTTCAGATACATCTTCAGATAAACTGTGAGGCATTGACAGGTTTTAAAGCAGTTTAGAAGGCACACACTTAAAAGCATCCTCAATATGTATACATTCTTTCCAGTGAGAATACACCTCTCAGATTTCCTGTAGGGGCATTCAACGCCTATGCCTTTCTCTGAAAGACCTTCAATACCACAATTTCAGTAGTTCTCAACTGGAGTATGTTAGTGGATTAGAAAAATAAAATATTTTCTTTTGACTATACATGAGAGGAATTCCTTAAGAACAAGTTTAACTTAGCCTGGCAAATCGAAGATGAAACCACAGAGCTCTCTTCTCTCTCATGATATCCAGGAAAGACAGCATGGGGCCAGCTGTTTCTCCATAGCACTACCAGACACAGAACTAATTTCAACGGGCTACTAAACTTCTCTAAATTAGGAAAGTGACTCTTTTCAGAGGTGCCAGAAGGAACAGGGATGTCTTTGGAACATGTGAGGGACTCATACAACATGCTATTTCATATAAAAATTCTAGGAATTAGAAGCGGCATGTGCTCTGGATATAGGAAATAATTCAGGAATATGAGACATAAAACAGATTTATCAACTTTAGACTTGCTTCCCGTGCCTCCCTTGGGGTTCCTAATTCAGGCATTAATATTGGATTCCAAAGTCATCTGATAAGTCATTGGATTTATAAATAAAATACGGTGGAATTCAGGGGGTGGAGGGTTGATTTCCTTAAGAAAAGAATTACTAATGAACATTTAAAACCCTAGAGACAAAAATGATTATCTCTGGTTATACAAAGCAAAGAATCAAAGGGAAGATTGTTCATTCCTATCAAAAATGTGAGCGCCTGAAGCGTTTGTAGAAATTAAATCTTTGCAAATCATGTACTAGTTACACAAAGGTTGCTGGCAGCTCTCCAATAAACTTGTTCTTCTTACTTGCCAGTCGAGTCCATTCCAAGTGATGGTGACCCATGTGTGCACAGTAGAGTTCTTCCTTTAACAGATAGATTGCAAGGCCTGTCTTCCAAGATGCCTCTTCCTGGGTTCGAACCACAAACCTTTCAGGTCAGTAGTGCCACACAAACTTTTTGCACCACTTACGGACTTCATGACACCTAACAAAATTAATAATACATAGTTAATATTATTTAACAGTGGAATGACTTCAAATTTCTTCATTTTTCTCAAAATCAATTACCTACAATACTTTTTCTATCTCATATGTCTGTTTAAATCTAGAACAGTGTCCAATACCATCCTCTTTATTTTCCTGATATTTGGTTGTTGGTAAGATCAGACCAGTTTTCTCCCTAATATCCCACCTTCTGGATTTGTTTCATTGGTTAATTTGGTGTTACTTAATTTGTTCTTCTATTTTCCCCTGTAAATTGGAATGTAGACCTAAACTGCAAATCACACTAAGTGAAAGAAGCCAGTTCCAAAACACTATATAATGCAGAGTTCCATTTATACAACATTGTGGAAGATGCAAAACTCTAGGGACAGAAAACTGAACACAGTATGCTAGGGACTGGGGCCAGGTGGAGAAAGGCTGTGTAAAAGAAATAGAGAGATTTGAAATTACACCTTAATAAAAATTTATATCTAAACATAAGACTAAATTTTCGTGGGAATATAACATGCTTAAGGACTAAAAGACTTATTATTGCCAAAATGTCAACTTTGCTCACGCTAGTCATAGCATAGGTGTCTTAAGGAGATCAATACTGAACTTTCAAAACAAGACGTAGCAATCTGACTTCAGTCCCACAAGTCTACTAAAAATAATCCTTCTAAGTTCTACTATATCTTTCTAACCATCAAACTAAATGAGTATTTCCCAGTTTTTATCTTCCTGGACTTCTTTTCTGAATTTCACAATGTCAACCAATCCATCTTTCTTTAAACTCTCTACTTGTTGTTTTTCATGACATCTATTTTCCTGATTTTCCTAAACCTGTGCCTGCTCTTTGTTCCCCAAGGTTTGAACTTCTTTCTCCAAATGTGAAATGGTTCCCTGGCCCACGACTCTTACCACTTTATGCATTCTCTGGTTAAGATCTCAGCCACTCTTTAAATTTAACAGCCACAAGTCTGTCATTACCTCCTACATCTCCATTTGCATTCCAGAATCCACTTCAGATATAAGAATACCTTTGCCCGCTGAAATCTCTATCCCTATGTCCTCCAACTATCAACTGATTTTCTTTCCTACAAATGAGAAACACCTCCAGTATGTTCTACCATGTACACCTCCCAAAACTCAATAACTTTACTTATTTTGACTCTTTTTTCCCCTACTATGCTCCACTTCTCCAGTCAAATATCTAGTCTGCCAGTTTGGCATCATAAACATTTCCGAAATTCATTTCATCCTTTCTATGCTAAGTAGCCCGGCCCTAGTTCAGGCCATCCTCGTCTCTTGCCCAGATTATTACCATAGCTTCCTAACTTCTCTCTCTTTCCCAGTCTTATTTTATTCAAAACCAGCTTCCGCATTGCAGTCAGAGTGACCCATTAAAAGTCAAATCTATGTCACTTGCATGCTTAAAGTGTCAGGTCCATTATACAGCCCTTCCTTCCCCTCTAGCTTCATTCTTTGTTACTCCATGCCTTGAACACTATACTGTTGTAATATCAAGATCCTTGTAATTTTTCTCACAGGCCATTTTTTTTTTTCCTTCTGCTCAGTGCATTTGTTCACTATACCTCTGATACATCTTCTTCATGCTACTTTTACCTGTCTTATGCCGACACTGGATCCCTGGTGGTGCAGTGTTTAAGAGCTCAGCTACCAGTCAAAAGGTCAGCAGTTCAAATCCACTGCCACTCCCTGGGAATCCTATAGGGCAATTCTACTCTGTCCTATAGTTGAATATGCACAGGAAGACTGGCACAACATGGTGGCATCAAGAGAGTGAAGCACAGTGAGTGTTGTTTTGTGTTCAAATATGACTGACAACCAGCAGACAAACAATTTCATGGAAGAGACCGTGTCCTGAAAAATGGAATGTGGTGAGTTATACTTTCCAAAGAGGAGACCACCTATGCCAAGGGCCCATGATTTCCCAGATATCTAGTCTTTCCACTATGTTAGCCTTCCCAAAAACATGCATCCACCTGTAGCAATCAGAAGTATAAGTAGCAGGATTAGATTTACTCCCACATAAACATCTCCTCCCCTCTCCTTGGTGTAAATCTTATGGAAATTCTTTTTGTTTCCATCAATCAAGTTGATCCAAGATAAAAATAATTGGGTTCTCTGAGGACAGGAGAAACTTAAAGAAGACCCAAGTCTCTTCTTTCCTAGTCAGGCATGCCCAGGGCTTCACATGACACAATTTCTAACCCCTTTCCTGCCTTTTCTTCCTCCTTGCACCTATGTGCTGAGTGGTCTGGTAGGGCAGATGTGAGAACCATTGTTAAAGTGTGCCTGACCACCAGATTTCCATGGATAGACTCAGAGAGAACTGGTTTTTGTCCAGCCTGATACCATATAGACTCCTGTGGTTGCAGTGTTAGTTGTGGTTATGGTTGAGGGAATGGAAGGTTTTTAGTCATTGAGAGTGAAGAGGGTATTGAATGCATATGAGCCTTTTCTCTCAGGGTACTTAAGTTAGTCATCTAGGCTTCTGATGTTTAACTGAGAAGGAGCACATATGAGAAGCTTCTTTCATCAGGCCTTCTGGTGTTGTTGCTGTTGTTGTTCTCTTAGTCCCAGGAAATATTCCTAATAGCAACAGCAAGAAAAACGGCCCCCTCTCTCTCCTCTTTCATACCTAAGCCCTGACCCTGCCCCCTCAAGTGAACAGAACTGGCACTTTCCAATAAAGGAAAGTAACATATTTGCTATCTTCCTCCTTACAATCTTCAGCTCATGGGCCTGAAGACCCGCAGAATAGATATGTCATTTCAGTCATCACTCATCCCCATGGTAGCCCACAATACCAATGTTTATAAAAACAAAGATGGACTCTGGATCTGATAAATAGCAGTCCTCCTCAAAATCCCCCTGGGAACTGAGCACCATCAGCACAAAGACATGAAATATCCTGATGTGCTCAGCGCTGTAAGTTCAGTGTGCTGGACCCTGGCCTGAAAGGGACAAAATTCAGGGGAGGAAGCTAGACAGGTAGGCATCAATCAGACCATAAAGGACCTTACATGTCATGCTAAGATATTTGGCCTTTATTTTGTAGGAGACACAAAGCCAGAGAAAGATTTTAATCAGGGAGAGTGAAATCTGTGATTTTGAGAGCTTACTTTAATCATAGTGTGTACAAACGAGAAGGTGGGACTGGAGGCAGAAGGAGTTTATTGGGCTAACATCAAAATCCAGCTGAGAACTGACAAAGATCAACAAAGGCAGAATAAGTAGGAATGGGAAGAATAGATCAGAGTCCAGGACCATGGAATATATAGTAAAATTGGACACTGACACAATCTATTTTGACTCTACCACCACTACTACACAGGTCTCAGAACGTATAGGAGATATTCACTGCCGTCAATTTCATTCCAACTCATATGGGCACCATAGGACAGAGTAGATCTACGCTTGAGGTTAGATTCTCACTCATAGCAGCACCATAGGACATATTAGAACTGTCCTTGAGTTTTCCAAGTCTGCAATCTTTATGGCTGCAGACTGCCCTTTCTCCTACAGAGGGGCTGGTGGGTTAGAACTACCCACCTTTTGATTAGCAGCCCAGCACCTAATCACTTCACCACCAGGCCTGCTTATATGAGATATATGGAACCTTAATGACTGTGGCATGCCATATTACAGCCAGTGCTGTGAAAGAAAAACAAGTGAGCATCTCTTATGGAAAGAGAAAAGAGAAACCCTGAACTATGTAGGATAAATTTGAAAATTACAGGAAGTTATCTGGATATTCAAACCATGTGATTTGGTTTTACAACTGTTAACAATGAGAGATTGAGAGTGGACTTTGGCAGCTACTGTGCTACTAAAAGTACAATTTATTACCTTAGACGACAGAAATTGAAAATACAAGATCTGAATCATGCCGCCTACTCAACACATCATTTTTGGGGTTTACTATTCGTCAAGCACTTGTTCAGATACTGGACTTGGCAATGGAGGAAAAGAAAAGAAAGATTCCTGTCCCCAGGGATCATATGTTCTCATGGCAGATATATGCCAAAATAATATAAAGTGACAAATAAATAAAATAATTTACAAATTATAGTAATGTTTTTCCTATTTTACCTATTGCATTGTCATGAGGACCAAGAACTCTTTATTCCCTCTACCATAATATTATTAAAAAAATATTTTAGAAGATTCAACAAAAATTACATCCTAACCAATTGTTGTTTGCTGAGGATGATATATAGATTTTAAAATGATATTGGCCTAATGTTTCCCAGGACGTATTAAACACAATACTCCAAGTTGACCACAAATGCTTCCATGATCCTATGAGTAAAGGAAAAGCTATATTCCAAATCACCATCTTGTATCTCTGAGCAATGACTTGGGAAAGGAGGAATCGGCTTTACACTTCAACAAATAATATTACTAGGACACATTATCTGACATAACAATTAACATCCACCCAAAAGAGTTGACTTCTCCCACCTACTGGGAAACCAGAGTGTTAGCCTGTTAAATGGTCACCATGAGTACTGTTGGAAATGTTCAGGTTCACAGGAGGACCCCTTAGTTGAAAGGACTCAATGCAGTGTCTGGGCTGTGTTGCTGTTGTTGTTGTTAGGTGCCATTGAGTTGGTTCCGACTCAAAGTGACCCATGCACAACAGAACGAAACACTGCCCGGTCCTGCGCCATCCTTACAATTGTTTTTATGCTTAAGCTCACTGTTAAAGCCACTGTGTCAATACACCTCGTTGAGGGTCTTCCTCTTTTCCACTGACCCAGTACTCTGCCAAGCCTGACGTGCTTCTCCAGGGACTGATCCCTCCTGACAACATGTCCAAAGTATGTAAGACGCAGTCTCGCCATCCTTGCCTCTAAGGAGCATTCTGGTTGCACTTCTTCCAAGACAGATTTGTTCCTTCTTTTGGCAGTCCATGGTATATTCAATATTCTTCGCCAGCACCACAATTCAAATTCGTCAACTCTTCTTCGGTCTTCCTCATTCATTGTCCAGCTTTCACATGCATATGATGTGATTGAAAATACCATGGCTTGGGTGAGGCGCACCTTAGTCTTCAGGATGACATCTTTGCTCTTCAACACTTTCAAGAGCTCCTTTGCAGCAGATTTGCCCAAACCAATCTGTCTTTTGATTTCTTGACTGCTGCAAGTAAAATGAAATCCCTGACAACTTCAATCCTTTCTCTGTTTATCATGATGTTGCTCATTGGTCCAGTTGTGAGGATTTTTGTTTTCTTTATGTTGAGGTGCGATCCATATTGGAGGCTGTGGTCTTTGATCTTCATTAATAAGTGCTTCAAGTCCTCTTCACCTTCAGCAAGCAAAGTCGTGTCATCTGCATAACACAGGTTGTTAATGAGTCTTCCTCCAAACCTGATGCCCCGTTCTTCTTCATATAGTCCAGCTTCTCGGATTATTTGTTCAGCATACAGATTAAATAGGTATGGTGAAAGAATGCAACTCTGACCCACACCTTTCCTGACTTTAAACTAATCAGTATGCCCTTTTTCTGTCCGAACAACTGCCTCTTCATCTACGCAAAGGTTCCTCATGAGTACAATTAAGTGCTCTGGAATTCCCATTCTTCACAAAGTTCTCCATAATTTGTTATGATCCACAAAGAGAAATGCCTTTGAATAGTCAATAAAACACAGGTCAACATCCTTCTGGTATTCTCTGCTTTCAGCCAGGATCCACCTGACATCAGCAATGATATCCCTGTTTCCACGTCCTCTTCTGAAACCAGCCTGAATTTCTGGCAGTTCCGTGTCGATATCCTGCTGCAGCCTCGTCTGAATGATCTTCAGCAAAATTTTGCTTGCGTGTGCTGTTAATGATATTGTTCTATAATTTCCACATTTGGTTGGATCACCTTTCTTGGGAATCGGCATAAATATGGAACTCTTCCAGTCAGTTAGCCAGGAAGCTGACTTCCATATTTCTTGGCATAGATGAGCGAGCACCTCTAGCACTGCATCTGTTTGCTGAAACATCTCAATTGATATTCCATCAATTCCTGGAGCCTTCTTTTCTGCCAGTGCCTTCAGAGCAGCTTGGACTTCTTCCTTCAGTACCATCGGTTTCCGATCATATGCCACCTCTTGAAATGGTTGAATATCTACTAATTCTTTTTGGTATAATGACTGTGTATTCCTTCCATCTTCTTTTGATGCTTCCTGCGTCGTTTAATATTTTCCCCATGGAATCCTTCACTATTGCAACTCGAGGCTTGATTTTTTTCTTCAGTTCTTTTAGCTTGAGAAACACTGAGTGTGTTCTTCCCTTTTGGTTTTCCATCTCCAGCTCTTTGCACATGTCATCATAATACTTTACTTTGTCTTCTCGGGAGGCCCTTTGAAATCTTCTGTTCAGTCCTTTTACTTCATCAATTCTTCCTTTTGCTTTAGCTGACCGATGCTCAAGAACAAGTTTCAGAGTCTCCTCTGATATCCTTCTTGGTCTTTTCTTTCTTTCCTGTCTTTTCAGTCACTTCTTGCTTTCTTCATGGATCATGTCCTTCATGTCATTCTACAACTCGTCTGGTCTTTGGTCACTATAGTGTTCAATGTGTCAGATCTGTTCCTGAGCTGGTGTCTGAATTCAGGTGGGATATATTCAAGGTCATATTTTGGCTGTCATGGACTTGCTCTGATTTTCTTCAGTTTCAGCGTGAACTTCCATAGGAGCAATTGATGGTCTGTTTTACAGTCGGCCCCTGGCCTTGTTGTGACTGATGATATTGCGCTTTTCCATCATCTCTTTCCACAGATGTAGTCAATTTGTTTTCTGTGTATTCCATCTGGCGAGGCCCATGTGTATAGTCACCGTTTATGTTGGTGAAGAAGGTATTTGCAATGAAGAAGTCGTTGGTCTTGCAAAATTCTATCATTCGATCTCCAGCATTGTTTCTATCACCAAGGCCATATTTTCCAACTACTGGACCTTCTTCTTTTCCAACTTTCGCATCCCAATCGCTAGCAATTATCAATGTATCTTGATTCCATGTTCCATCGATTTCAGACTGCAGCAGCGGATAAAATCTTCTATTTCTTCATCTTTGGCCCTAGTGGTTTGGTGCATAAATTTGAATAATAGTCATATTAACTTTTCTTCCTTGTAGGCGTATGCATATTATCCTATCACTGACAGCATTGTACTTCAGGATAAGTCTTGAAATGTTCTTTTTGATGATGAATGCAACACCGATCATCTTCAAGTCGTCATTACCAGCATAGTAAACGATATGATTGCCCGATTCGAAATGGCCAATACTAGTCCATTTCAACTCACTAATGCCTAGGATATTGATGTTTATGCATTCCGTTTCATTTTTGATGATTTCCAAATTTCCTAGTTTCATACTTCTTACATTCCAGCTTCTGATCATTAATGGATGTATGCAGCCACATCAGCAAATGAAGGTCCCGAAAGCTTTAATCCATCCATGTCATTAAGGTCAACTCTACTTTGAGGAGGCAGCACTTCCCTAGTCATCATTTGAGTGCCTGCCAACCTGGGGGGCTCATCTTCCAGTGCTATATCAATGTTCTGCTACTATTCATAAGGTTTTCACTGGCTAATGCTTTTCAGAAGTAGACTGCCTGGTCCTTCTTCCTAGTCTGTCTTAGTCTGGAAGCTCAGCTGAAAACTGTCCTCCATGGGTGACCCTGCTGGTACCTGAATACCGATGGCATAGCTTCCAGCATCACAGCAACACACAAGCCCCCACAGTACGACAAACTGACAAACTGACAGATAATGCTGTAGCATTATCTACTTTGAAAAGGCAATGTGGGAATTGCTGTCTCCAAGCTTCACTGCAGTTGTGCCTTGACAGAGCTGCTCCTTCATGCTATATCACACAGGAGTACATGAGAAATTTAGTACAGCAGAGAGCTTCCTTTGTAGAACAAGAGAGGCATGGGTATCAATCAGGGCAGATTAACCACTAAGCGAGGTACATGTGAGCTTAACTGTGTTTACTTACTAATCTGTGGTGCACAGTTTCACCTGTTTTTCACCACAGAACAGATGAAATTATGCACCACAGAATAATAAGCACAAGTAAGCCTAAGGATACTTTGCTTATTGGGTAATCTGTACCTAGTATGAATCCTATCGCTACTATTTATTAATCATGTGACTCTTAAGGAAGCTATTGAAACTTTCCGAGCCTCACTGTCCTTCCTTATCTATAAAATTGAGTAATAATGCTACCTTCTTCACAATGGGAATTAATTAAGTCAGTGAGTATAAAGTGCTTAGTACACTTGCTATGTTTGAGGCCATTTTTGCAGCTACTGTGTCAGTCCATTGCATTGAGGACCTTCCTCTTTTTCCCTGACCCTCTTGTTGGCCGACAGCCCCAGCAAGGAAAGACCCTCACTGTGTGTCTTGGCAGGTGATCCAAAAAACTGACACACAGCCCTTTCCAGATTCATACATCAAGGGGAAATTACCGACAAGGGCAAGCAGCTGTTCTCCAGTGGCGGACGGCTGGAGTATTTTCTGCAACCACCTGACAACGGACCCAAGCTTATATACCATTCCAGCTCAGACCACAGCTCACTGTTTTTCCTCTCATGTCCTTGGGCAGTCAGTGGTCCCAGGGACTTCATATCCGGGTCCAGATGTTTTCCTTCTTGTTGCTAAGGCATTCTTCAACCTTGGCTGTTGGCCCAGTCATGCCATTCCCAGCCTTTTACCGAAGCCCCAGTCCATCTCGAATTCAATCCCAGGATGCTTCGGGGAAGACCAAAGCTGATTCCATTAAAGGGGGGGTGTATAAGCTGAATAGCATTACCCTACAATCCACCCGTGTATACCCTCCCAATGTCCTTACAATCTTACCGCCCCCTCTTCCGCAATAGCCCTCGGACTTGGGAAGCAGAGGAACATTGCAAAACCAGACCACGTACTTAGTATAACCAGCAACACAGGAGATGACATAGTAATACGAGTCCCAATATCATCCAGAAGCCTATCCGCCAGGCAGACAGGAGGGATTGCAGGCAGCTGGAGACAGGGTTAGTCGCATCATGTTTGATAGAAGGGATGTGTTGCTGCAAGTCCTGCAGAGCCAAAGACACAATTTACAGGCATCAGAGGTATACATGCAACATTCAGTTTTCATTGTGGCACAGGTGCCAAACTGGGTGGTGGTCAGGATGTCAGTGGCCATCCTACTCTGAAAAATGACCTTCTGTATTTGTTGAGTCTCCCCATTCAGAAGGATGATAGCCCACCTGGTGTTGTTAAGCGCAGCTGTGGCAAGTCTGGCTAGCGCCCCTACATGCCACTCCACATGTGGAGTGGTGGCCTGGGGCGAGAACTGGGACAAATGGCAAAACTACCATGATGTGCGGTGGTATCTGTGCTGGGCTGTTAGAGTTTACTAATTGCTGGGAACACTGGGAAGGGTGGTGTAAACATTAGTAGCTAGGTACAGCCACCCCCAGGTGTAGTGCTCCACCCAGGTGTAGGGCAGTTACGGCCCCCCATGAAAGCCAGATATCCAAAGACACTCCTTAGGCAATGGGTATGCCCCTGCCCGTAGGCTTTCCTTTTGCTTCCTTAAGCACCTATTGGCAACAACTAGCGGGATTCTAGCACACTGTTGTCGGGGTTCCAACCCACCACCCTGAGGGGAAAAGAGGTCTTAGTCCTCTTCCGATGCTCCTAGCAAAGGGGAACTTGACCCTTTATAACAACTTGCTTCCACTTGCAGTAGGGTATAAAACACTGCTCATGACTTTCTCCAACATGCTGTGCCTGTCTTTTGCTCCTCACCACAACTGAGACCAAAATCCCATTGGCGGTCTCTTCTTGCTTTGCCGATGCCACAGGCCCTACCTGTACCTGTCGGGGTAACAGGCTATGTCCAACTGGCACGGCTGACCTTGTATTAACACTCCTAAAGCCTTTTTTTGTTTTACAGTGAACTTCACCTGCTGGAAGGCCTCCTCTTCCTTTGTCTCTCAGTCCCACACTGCTCCTTTTTTCACAGTCTCTGTCTCTTTTCTTATACCCTCACTTTCTAGAAATCTCCCCAAATTTGTTCTCCCTTCCTTTCTTCAGTAACCTATACAGGGGACATAGGGTGTGGGCTACATGGGATATGAAGGGGTGCTAGTACTCCAGGAGCCTGGCAATTGCTTGCAGATGCTTCACAGTTTCTGCGCAGGGGTAGACTTGGGCTTTATCTATCACTGGTTCAGGCATCACTTGCGTCTTACCCAACCAGGTAACACCCAAGTATTTGACCAGCAAACCAGGCCTCTGCGGTTTTCCGTCATTCACTGTCCATCCCCACGACTGAAGGTGCGTGACTACCTCACAAGCTACAGCCTATAAAGAAGCAAATGAGTCAGAGGTCAGCATGACATCATCAATATAGTGGAATATGGCCACCTAGCAGAGGGACTCCACCACTTTAGACCAGTGGCAAGCATGTGGCAGTGTATGGTGGGACTATGCAGTTACCCTTTTGGGAGCA
This sequence comes from Loxodonta africana, assembly GCF_030014295.1. NCBI lineage: Eukaryota > Metazoa > Chordata > Mammalia > Proboscidea > Elephantidae > Loxodonta > Loxodonta africana. The sequence goes on along the minus strand of NC_087344.1, from coordinate 184,366,019 downwards.
TTGTGAAAGTCTACTGTCTCACCTACCAACTGAAGGCAGACTGGTTCTGGCTGTCTGAGTGTAGAGGGATGCTAAAGAAAGAATTAACCAAGTCGAGCACAAAGTGGTAAGTGCCCAGTGAGTCCCCTTTTGTCCCAACAGCTGTGCGACATTGGGTATAGCTGCAAACAAGGGAGAGTCACCTTATTCAATTCCCAGTAGTCTACTGTCATTTTCCAGGAAAATCCAGCTTGTGCATTGGCCAGAGAGGACTACTCAAGGGGCTCTAGGCAGGTCTCAGAATCCCCACTGGGTGTAGCTCCTGCATGCCCACAATGATTTCTTGGTGCCCACCAGGAAGGCGGTAATGCTTAAGGGCCCTGACCTGAGCTGGGGAGTGCAACTGCACAGGGGACCATTTAGGATTACCTTGTACTACAGCTTTTACGGCTCTCACTTGCAGATGGAATTCACCGGAGGTCTACAGCTCCAGCCTCAACAAGATATCTCTGCCCAGAATGTATTCCGGTATCAGGGCTAGTTAACTTTGTAGGCCTTTGGAGGTAGCCTTCCAATCTGTAGCGCTCGTTAGACTTGGCACGCCCTGACAGCCGCAGCCGCGTACCCATCAATAGCTGTTAGTGGGGGTCCAATGTATGATAATTTCAATGTGTGGCCTCAGTTCCCCTGAGACCCAGCAGAGGGATTCCTACACCTGTGGTGCACTTTGGCCACACCCCTAGTCAAAGGGTGAGGGACACTCCCACCCCTCAACCCTCGGTGGGGGAGGCTTGGGCTTCGCCTCATCTCATGGGCTCCGGTCAGAGCCTTTGGGGATCCCAGATCTTTTGTCAGGAACAATTCTACACCAAAGAAACACATTTGATAGAATAGACAGTTTGATAGAACATACGGCACAAATAAGAAATGCCCTTGTAGGGAACTGCTGCATTTATATCCCAGACTGCTTTTCTGAGACGGATGTTGAGGCTGGGGTTGTCTTGTGCCTTCCTATCAGCCACTTAAACCTATCCTTTGAAGTTTTCAATTCCCCCTATTTCTTGGGATGATAGTGTGTAGAGTTCATTCAAGATCCAGTGGAGGCCTACGTATAAGATAAAAAGCCCCATTATGATTTACCTGCCGAGAACCCCCTGGCCTGTTGGCTCCGGAATCTCTCCCTGCATAGGGTTAGCCTTGGCCAGGGTCTGGTAGATGGGTCAGCTTTCCTGTGCTATCCTGCATTTTCTGATGACAGTGGCAGCCCACCCATGTAGGCCCAGTCCATGAAGGTGTTTTGAATCGCCATGGACGTTCCTCTGTTATATCCAGAAGGTGGTCGATTGCACATCTCTTTACTCTGGACCAGACAGTGCTTCAGCCTCTGCAGTCAGCTCGTTAAGGCCGGTCTGTTCATTGGCTGTTTCCCACTCTCAGCACAGAGGCTTTTCTGATGACTATCCACACAAGGAACAAAAATTCTCAGGAGCAGAACGGATTTTGTTATTTTTTATTTTTTTTTTGTCCAGATGTTTCATTTCTGTAGGGGCTTGTTTTATACCTCAGTCCGACGGTTTTCAGTGGCCAGATTGAATGGCCAGTCAGTTAGCTATTGCCCATGTCACAGTTCTCTTGTGCCCTCTAAAAATGGCCCTAACTGCAGCAATTCCCATCAGGACTTGGAGGCAAAAGTTTACACAGGTGTGCATTAATATATCAACTTCACCAGGACATACAGTAAGGATTTGTAGGGGCCCCAAGGGACTTAGCCATAGTCAGGCTGAGGTGAGTGTCTCAATGATAGTGACCTCAGACCCAAAGCATACCTCACTGGACTTTAATTGTAACACAAGGCCTTTTCTCCTTGCTGCTGACAAAGAAATCAGGCTTAATCCTCTATTAAGAGATTATCATCCTTAATCATTTCTGAAAGAAGGTCTGGCAAAAGCTGGCAGAGCCCTCACTCATTTGTGGAGCCACATCACCACACCAAGCACAAGCATGGGTCCAGCCCAGTTTCCTGGTAACCTGGGGGTAGGCCCCCCTCTTTTATTTTCCCCTTACCATTACAGCTACAGCTAGGTTGCTGTTCAGTTAACTTGGCCGGGGTAGGTATCAGGGAATTCTGAGTTCTCTTCAGGGTCACTCAACACAAGTTATCTTGAAGGGCTTTTTACTCCTTTTTTTTTTTTCCTTTTTTCCCTGCTGTTTTAACTCTTTCTTTGCCCTGGGTGCTACAGGGTGTTCTCAGGCCAGGGACCTGTTTATCCCCTCCAACTAGCTCCAGTCCCACCCTCTAATGACTGAGCTGGCCAGGCTTCGCTGGTCACCCAGGATTCTCTTACAGGAAATCATATGGGCCAGACCTCCCCACATAGAGGTCGCTGGCCACCTCGGGATTCCCCCCAAAGATGCCTCTTGCTTCCGCAAACGGGACACTAATATTTCAGTGGAGGAGGAATATGCTGCAGGCAAATCCTCCATTTGCAGCTCTGCTTCCAGCTGTCTAATTAGGGCCACAGCGGCTGGCTCTGCATCGGACGCCCCTCTCAATGCTGCCAGTAGAAGCCACCCCACACAAGCTGCCTCAGCAGGGCAATTTGGTTTTTGCTTTGGGGTCTCCCAGTGGCCACGCAACTCCCAGAACCAAAACACAAACAGCCTCCTTTTCTTTCTCCACAAGCAAAGACTCTAGGAACTGCAACAATCCCTTTGGCATTTTCAGGGTGTCCCCATACTCATGCACAGGTCGCCAGGCATCAACAGCCTGGACTAGTGGTCCCAGGGTATGCATCCCTGCCCACCCTGGGGTTTTCCCCAACGTAGCCTACTTTTCCCCACACACGTGGAAAGGCATGGTGTGCCCTTCGGATTCCCGCTGACTATATCACTTGTCCGGGGACAGCCCCAGCAAGAAAAGACCCTCGCTATGTGTCCTGGCAGATAATCCAAAGAACTGAGGACATAGCCCTTTCCAGATTCATACCTTCAGGGAAACTTACTGACACAGGCAATCAGCTGCTTTCTCCAGGGGTGGCTGGCTGGAGTATTTTCTGCAACCACCAAGCAAGAGATCCAATCTTATATACCATTTCAGCTGGGACCAAGGCCCATTGTTTTCTTCCACGTCCTTGGGCAGTCAGTGTTCCCAAGGACTTCACGCCAAGGCCCAGATGTTTTCCTTCTTGTTGCTAAGGTATTCTTCAGCCTTGGCTGCTGGCCCAGTCATGCCCTTCCTGACCTTGTACCTTAGCCCAAGTCCATCCCAAATTCATCCCCAGCATGCTTCAGGGAAGAGCAAAGCTGATTCCATTAGGGAAGGTTTGTGTATAGATGAATATCATTACCCTACAGTCACCATCAGTGCTGTTGGAAAAATTCATATTCACAGGAGGACTCCTTAGATCAGAGGACTAGATGCAGTGCCTAGGCTGCATTGTTGTAGCTTTATGTATTTATAAAAGCCAGTCTGGGAATTGCTGCCTCCAAGCTCCACTGCACTTGTGCCTTGACAGAGCTGCCCCTTCATCCTATATCAGGAGTACATGAGAAGCTTAGTACAGCAGAGCAAGAAAAGCAGGGGCATGAATCAGGGTCAGATAAACCATCACGCTAGGTACACACAGGCTACATTGAGTTTACTTACTAATCTTTCGTGCACAACTTCACCTGTTTTTCAACACAAACTTCGTGGTTAAGTGCTACATCTCCTAACATAAAGGTCATCAGTTTGAATGTACCAGGTGCTTCTTGGAAACTCTATGGGACAGATTTACTCTGTGCCGTAGAGTCACTAAGAATTGGAATAGACTCAACACTTTCTATTTGGATATATGGGTGTAAAGAGAATATATTAAAAAAAAAAGCAACAAAGTGATTACACTAAGAGTCAGGATAGTGGTTACCTATAGTGGTGAAGAAAATGCAGGGTCTTTTGAAGAGTTGTTAATATTCTCTTTCTTGATTTTGGGTGTACTTATACGAGTGCCCAATTTAGAAGTATTAACCATGTAAGCTCTAGCTTATCAGCTTTCTGTCAATAATATTAGACTAGAGTTCTTTTCAAGAGTTTACTATTAATGACAATCACTTGGAGTTATTCTATGCACCTTGTATAAAGACTATGCTTCAACATTCTTTTCAGAGCTTGGATCACAACAAGTACAAAATTCCCTATACAGAATTGCTGGCTATAATATGATGAGAGTCAATAGATTTGATTTCCCTTTAAGATAGGAAAACAACTAGACTCACTTTCCATTTGATCACCCCTCAGAATAAGATTTTATTTTTTTAGAGTTTTAACTTATTCTTCAGTTCTTTTCATCTCTTTTGGTAATACCTTTGCACAAACGTATTATTAGTCAAAATGCTATACAAACAAAAAAGTACATATGATAGTAGAATATTATTATAAAAATTTAGGCATGTGACCATCAGTATAATATAGCTGTCAAACCTTGGATGAATACCAAAATTATTTCTATGTCCTACAGACCCAACGTCTCTAACCTCATTTGCTGACACTTTCATCTTCATTGCTGTTTTTTTGCTGCTATATTTCTCTGCCTTGGGCCTTGCTATTTCCTCTTATTGGAACAATCTATCCTAGATATACCCATGGCTCACACTTCTGTTCATTCATCCCTCTGCCCAAAATGTCACCGTGGAAGAACCTTTCTAAACAATCTTCTCTCAAGTACACCTCATGTGTATCACTCTCAACTCTCCTCCCTGCCCCTCTGCAGTGCTCTCATTTCTCCTGCTTAAGGACAAGGACTCTGTTTGGTCACCAGTACCTGTATCTCCAGCATGTAGAATATTGCCTAGCACATAATAGGCAAACAGAAAACATTTGTGAATCAGTTAATTAATCTCTCCCTGCATATTGAGCTGAAGACATTCTTTTCCCCATTTTACAGAGGAGGAAATGATACCTGAGGTAGTTGAAGTAACTTTTTAGGGTCTCGCAAGCTACAATGTTGTTGAAACGGGTTCAAAACCACTAAAATGGTTTTTTGATATGCCCAATCCAAAAGACATATCTCAAGCAAGACTGAATTGAGTGATGGGAAAGCCTGAATCTATGACTTTAATTCATCTGATGGACATTCATCTGATGTAGTTGAAGGAAGAGTGTAAAAATGCAAAATGAAAACAAAAGCAATGTAAAGGCTCAACCACGAAACATGTGCTTTATTGAAGAAGGAGAAACAGGACAAACTCTTTATAGGATAGAGATCACTGCCTAAATTAGATAACAGATGCCAAAGAGAGATCAGGCAAAGCTTCAGTGCAAGAATGTAGACGTTGAACGTGTTAATCATTTTCCAATAATATGGTATCAACTTTAGGATCTAAGCCTTTTCTCTGCCAGCTCTTGTCTCAGAAGGAAGGTTAGGGAAGATGCAGTCTGTCACCACGGCTGAGGGAGGAGGATGGAGTCCAGAGACTGGGAAGAGCCACTGGATCACATCATTTCATGATTCTGATGAATTCTGGTGTTGTTACTTGATTTTGGGTACACACTTCTGCTGGCAGGGTTGAGGTGGCAGCACAGGAGGGCATTTCTGCTGGCATGGCGGAGGAGGGCAACACACAGGTGGGCATGGCGGAGGAGGACAACACACAGGTGGGCATGGTGGAGGAGGGCAACACACAGGTGGGCATGGCGGAGGAGGGCAACACACAGGTGGGCATGGTGGAGGAAGGCAACACACAGGTGGGCAAGGCTCAGGGCACTTAGGCGGGCACACCACAAGAGGTGGCAAGCAGGGCTGCTTGCACTGCTGCTGATAGTAAGACATCTTTTCTGAGTCTCTGGGAATCTGAAAAATAATCGCATGACAGTGTTTACTGTAGTGACACTCTTGCTGGCTAAGCAATTCAGTATCCTTTAAATGAGTTCAGTCAACATTCATCTAGTCCCCCCAAAAATATTAATAACTGTGTAGCTTTTCCCGCTTCCCTTTTAGCATCGATTCCTGCTATGGACTGAATTGTGTTTCCCAAAAATATGTGTTGGAAGTGTCACCCCTATACCCATGGTGAAAACCCTGGTGGCATAGTGGATAAGAGCTACAGCCCCTAACCCAAAAGTGGGCAGTTCAAATCCACAGGGACTCCTTTGAAACACTGTGGGGCAATTCTTTTCTGTTGTATATGTCGCTGGAAGTCAGGATCCACTCAACCGCTACTGATTTTACCTATGGTTGTAATCCTATTTAGAAATAGAGATTTCATTGTCATGTTAATCAAAGCATATCTAAGTGGAGTGGCGCCAAATTTAGTCACTTCTGATTTATAAAAAAGATCAGATTAGGCACGGAGATGCATACACAGGGAAGACGGAAGTCACATGAGGATCATCTACAAGTCTAGCAACCAAGGAACACCCAGGCCTACAAACAAGGAAGGAATCAACAGGGCCGAGACCCTGACTTGGACTCGTAGCCTCCAGAACTGCGAGAATATAAATTCCTGTTCTTTAAAGTGAACTATCTATGGTATTTCTGTTATGGCAGACCAGGAAACTAAGACACTTCCCATTATCTTTTATTCTTTTTTGGCATTTTTCTCACACTACCATTTCTAAGAACAAAAATATATCCTATATTGAGGTAGCACTACGTAGGGCTGAATTTAAATGTTATCTAGAGAAAGGATACCCAACTTGCTAAACTTCTGAGCAATCCCCCCCCCAAATTGCTACCAACATCATCTGCCATGAAACCCTGAATGAACGTCTAACCGATCTTGCCATGGGTTATTCGGGAAGAACTGCAAATATTCAAATGAAGTTCTAAGGGCTAGTACCCGGAGAAGCAAATCTTTGGAAACAAACAGAAATGTGGGACAGGACTTTATTTCTTATTCCTCATTCTTCTTCCTTTAAGACTGTCCCTTTAACTTCATTTCCCATATGAACGTCAACAAAGCTCACCAAAGAGTAGCTAAAATATCACATAATTATACCTGCCCTCCACAAAATTCATCATCTAGGTTTCCACAAAGCCTAAAGCATTATTTTCTAAAACAAAAGTCCTTTCTACCACCAGTTAAAATCCTTATACTGCCCAACTGCCCAAAAATGCCTTGCAAGTATTGCACTTACCACAGTCTCAAAGCTGGTGCCCAACTGAGTGTCAGTAGGATGGCAGCAGGGTGGTAGAGTGTCCTTTTATAAAGGCTAGCCACCCCTTTAGAAGGGGAAGCGGAAAGATGCACTGATTTCTCAACCAAAATGCCATCTGCATGCAATTCCAAAAATGCCTTACCACACTCATGCTGATTATCACAAAACTTCCTCGTCCACCATCCTCCTCACCTGGGCAACTGCCCAGTGATTCACTTGAGACTTTGTTTTAGGAGATACAGACAGCATCATGTGGCAGGTGAGGAATATAGGAGTTCTCCAGCTGAAACCTGGTAGAGTGGTTGTCTTCCCACAAATCCCCAAACCCCAGGTTCCTTGTATATAAAATTTGCCTCCCTGTTCACCCTCCTGCCCAGCATCCCGTTTTGTACATGGGATGCAAAAACTATGCTTTACCAAGATTTATCTGAACACATTTACTCCTCACCAAAAGTTTTTATTTTTAATACAATTCACCCTTTTCGACAGCCTTTAGTTAATAGGATTCTTTTCTTGATCACTTATAGCCTTTAACAAGAGCAGTATCATCTTTCAGATATCTAGGCCATTAGAGTCACATGCTGGGGCTTTCCCTATGACTCCATGTAGTGCAGATTTACATACTGACCTGTATCTGTGGTCCTTATGACCATTAGCCACAGTGGTATATCAAAGTCTTTTTCTCCCATTTTCTTAAAACAACAGTTCAATATCTGAGCTGCATCCACTTAGAAGCTTTTGCATTCATACTTCCAAAATACTTGGTGCTTTTTTGCCCTACCTATTCAGTTGTCTTCCTCCCTGGTATTCAATGTTTAAGTAGTATTTAGTGTTATATGTCACTAATTTGTTAAGCTCCCTAGAGCCTATTTTCATCAGCTCTAAATTAGAAACAGTAATAATATCATCTCAAAAGGTTGGTATAAAAAACTAAACGAGAATACGTACCTAAATACCTAGCATAATACACATTACAGACTGACTTCTAAAGGATTATTGGCAAGGTATAAAAATAATTATCCATAATAATTAACCAGCAGTCACACAAATGTTCAGATACATGTTCAGATAAACTGTGAGGCATTGGCAGGTTCTAAAGCAGTTTAGAAGGCACAAACTCAAAAACATCCTCAATGTCTACACATTCTATCCAGTAAGAAAACTCTTCCCAAACTTCTTGTAGGGGCATTCATTGCCTATGCCTTTCTCTGAAAGACCTTCAATACAACAATTAAAGTGATTCTCAACTGGAGTATGTTAGTGGACTAGAAAAATAAAATATTTTCTTTTGACTGTATATGAGAGGAATTCCTTAAGAACAAGTGTAACTTAGCCTGGCAAATTGAAGATGAAACCACAGAGCTCTATTCTCTCTCATGATATCCAGGAAAGACAGCATGGGGCAGCTGTTTCTCCATAGCACTACAAGACACAGAACTAATTTCAGCAGGCTACTAATCTTGTTTGCAATTAGGAAAGTGACTGTTTTCAGAGGTGCCAGAAGGAACAGGGATGTCATTGGAACATGTGAGGGACTCATACAACATGCTATTTCGTATAGAAATTCTAGGAATTAGAAGTGGCTCTGGATACAGGAAGTAATTCAGAAATATAAGACATAAAAACAGATTTTTCAGCTTTAGACTTGCTTGCCTTGCCTCCTATGGGGTTCCTAATTCAGGCATTTATATTGGTTCCCAAAGTCATCTGACAAGTCATTGGGTTTATAAATAAAGTATGGTGGAATACGGGGGGTGGGGGTTGATTTTCTTAGAAAAGAATTAGTAATGAACATTTACAACCCTAGAGACAAAAATGATTATCTCTGGTTATACAAAGCAAAGAATCAAAGGGAAGATTGTTCATTCCTATCAAAAATGTGAGCACCTGAAAAGTTTGTAGAAATTAAATCTTTGCAAATCATGTACTAGTTACACGGAGGTTGCTGGTGGCGCTTCAATAAAATTGATATTCTTTCTTTCCAGTCAAGTCCATTCCAATTTATGGTGACCCATGTGCGCACAGTAAAGCTCTTCCTTTAAGAGGTAGTTTGCTAGGCCTGTCTTCCAAGATGCTTCTCCCTGGGCTCGAATCACCAACCTTTCAGGTCAGTAGTGCCACACAAACTTTTTGCACCACCCACGGACTTCATGACACCCAACAAAATTAATAATAAAAAAATTAGTAACAAGTACTTAATATTATCTAGTAGTGGAATGACTTCAAATTTCTTCATTTTTCACAAAATAAATTACTTACAAATTTTTTCTACTTAATAACTATCTTTAAATTTAGAATGGTCTACAACACTACCCTCTTTATTTTTCTGATATTTGGTTGTTGGTAAGACCAGACCAGTTTTCTCCTAAATATCCCACCTTCTGGATTTGTTTCATTGGTTAATTTGGTGTTACTTAACTTGTTCTTCTATTTTCCCCTGTAAATTGGACTTTAGAACTAAACTACAAACCACACTAAGTGAAAGAAACCAATTGCAAAACACTACATAAGGTAGAGTTCCATTTATATAACATTGTGGAAGATGCATAACTCTAGGGACAGAAAACTGAACAGAGTATGACAGGGACTGGGGCCAGGAGGAGAAAGGCTGCATAAAAGAAATAGAGAAATTTGAAATTACACCTTAATATAAATTTATACCTAAAAATAAGACTAAATGTGTGTGGCAATAGAACATGCTTAAGGACTGAAAGACTTATTATTGGGCTTTTTTTTAAGGACTAAAAGACTTATTATTGCAAAAATGTCAGCTTTGCTCAACCTAATCAATATAGCATAGGTGTCTTAGGGAGATAAGTACTCAACTTTCAAAACAAGCCATAGCAAGCTGGCTTCAGTCCCACAAGTCGACTAAAAATACTCCTTCTAAATTCTACTATATCTTTCCAACCATCAAATTAAATGAGTATTTCCCAGTTTTTATCTTCCTGGACTTCTTTTCTGAATTTTACAATGTCGACCAATCCATCTTTCTTTAAGTTCTCTACTTGTTGGTTTCCATGACATCTATTTTCGTGATTCTCCTAAACTTGTGCCTGGTCCTTGTTCGCCATGGTTTGAACTTCTTTCTCCAAATGTCAAATGGTTCCCTGGCCGATGACTCTTACCATCTTATGCATTCTCTGGTTATGATCCCAACCAGTCTTTAAACTTAACAGCCACAAATCTGTTATTGACTCCTACATCTCCATTTGCATTCCAGAGACCACTTTAGACTTAAGTATGCCTTTGCCTGCTGAAATCTCTATCCATATGTCCTCCAATTATCAACTGATTCTCTTTCCTACAAATGAGAAACATCTCCAGTATTCTCTACCTTGTACACCTCCAACCACCCAATCACTTCCATTACTTTGACTCTTTTTTCCTCTACTATGCTCCACTTATCCAATCAAATATCTAGTCTGCCAGTTTCTGTAATTCATTTCATCCTTTCTATGCTAACTAGCCTGGCCTTAGCTCAGGCCATCCTCATCTTTGGCCCAGATTATTACCAGACCTTCCTAACTACTCTCTCTTCCCCAGTCTTCTTTTATTCAAAACCAGCTTCCGCATTGCAGTCAGAGTGATCCATTAAAAGTCAAATCTGAGGAGGGAGCCAAGATGGCGGACTAGGCAGACGCTACCTCGGATCCCTCTTACAACAAAGACACTGAAAAACAAGTGAATCGATCACATAAATAACAATCTACGAACCCTGAACAACAAACACAGATTTAGAGACGGAGAACGAACTAATACGGGGAAGCAGCGATTGTTTTCAGAGCCTGGAGCCAGTGTACCAGTCAGCGGATTTTCTGGAAAAACTAGTTTCCCAGTGATGGCTCGGAGACAGCAATCCATTTCAAACCACTTAAAGAAAAAGACCATGACAGCTTCTCCAACCCCCCAAACAAAAGAATCAAAAGCTTTCCCAAATGAAGATACAAACCTGGAATTATCAGATACAGAATATAAAAAACTAATTTACAGAATGCTTAAAGAGATCACAAATGAAATTAGGATAACTGCAGAAAAAGCCAAGGAACACACTGATAAAACTGTTGAAGAACTGAAAAAGATTATTCAAGAACATAGTGGAAAAATTAATAAGTTGCAAGAATCCATAGAGAGAAAGCATGTAGAAATCCAAAAGATTAACAATAAAATTGCAGAATTTGACAACGCAATAGGAAGTCAGAGGAGCAGACTCGAGCAATTAGAATGCAGACTGGGACATCTGGAGGACCAGGGAATCAACACCAACATAGCTGAAAAAAAATCAGATAAAAGAATTTAAAAAAATGAAGAAACCCTAAGAATCATGTGGGACTCTATCAAGAAGGATAACCTGCGGGTGATTGGAGTCCCAGAACAGGGAGGGGGGACAGAAAACACAGAGAAAATAGTTGAAGAACTCCTGACACAAAACTTCCCTGACATCATGAAAGACGAAAGGATATCTATCCAAGATGCTCATCGAACCCCATTTAAGATTGATCCAAAAAGAAAAACACCAAGACATATTATCATCAAACTCGCCAAAACCAAAGATAAAGAGAAAATTTTAAAAGCAGCCAGGGAGAAAAGAAAGGTTTCCTTCAAGGGAGAATCAATAAGAATAAGTTCAGACTACTCAGCAGAAACCATGCAGGCAAGAAGGAAATGGGACGACATATACAGAGCACTGAAGGAGAAAAACTGCCAGCCAAGGATCATATATCCAGCAAAACTCTTTCTGAAATATGAAGGCGAAATTAAGATATTTACAGATAAACACAAGTTTAGAGAATTTGCAAAAACCAAACCAAAGCTACAAGAAATACTAAAGGATATTGTTTGGTCAGAGAACCAATGATATCAAATATCAGCACAACACAAGGTCACAAAACAGAACGTCCTGATATCAACTCAAATAGGGAAATCACAAAAACAAACAAATTAAGATTAATTGAAAAAAAAAATACACATAGCAGGGAATCATGGAAGTCAATAGGTAAAACATCACAATAATCAAAAAGAGGGGCTAAATACAGGAGGCATTGAAATGACATATGGAGAGTGATATAAGGCGATATAGAACAATACAAGTTAGGTTTTTACTTAGAAAAATAGGGGTAAATAATAAGGTAACCACAAAAAGGTATAACAACTCTATAACTCAAGATAAAAGCCAAGAAAAACATAACGACTCAACTAGCATAAAGTCAAACACTATGAAAATGAGGATCTTACAATTTACTCAGAAAAACGCCTCAGCACAAAAAAGTATGTGGAAAAATGAAATTGACAACAACACACATAAAAAGGCATCAAAATGACAGCACTAAACACATACTTATCTATAATTACGCTGAATGTAAATGGTCTAAATGCACCAATAAAGAGACAGAGAGTCACAGACTGGATAAAGAAACACGATCCATCTATATGCTGCCTACAAGAGACACACCTTAGACTTAGAGACACAAACAAACTAAAACTCAAAGGATGGAAAAAAATATATCAAGCAAACAATAAGCAAAAAAGAAGAGGAGTAGCAATATTAATTTTCGACAAAATAGACTTTAGACTTAAATCCACCACAAAGGATAAAGAAGGACACTATATAATGATAAAAGGGACAATTGATCAGGAAGACATAACCATATTAAATATTTATGCACCCAATGACAGGGCTGCAAGATACATAAATCAAATTTTAACAGAATTGAAAAGTGAGATAGACACCTCCACAATTATAGTAGGAGACTTCAACACACCACTTTCGGAGAAGGACAGGACATCCAGTAAGAAGCTCAATAGAGACACGGAAGATCTACTTACAACAATCAACCAATTTGACCTCATTGACTTATAAAGAACTCTCCACCCAACTGCTGCAAAATATACTTTTTTTTCTAGCGCACATGGAACATTCTCTAGAATAGACCACATATTAGGTCAGAAAACAAACCTTTGCAGAGTCCAAAACATCGAAATATTACAAAGCATCTTCTCAGACCACAAGGCAATAAAACTAGAAATCAATAACAGAAAAACTAGGGAAAAGAAATCAAATACTTGGAAAATGAACAACACCCTCCTGAAAAAAGACTGGGTTATAGAAGACATCAAGGAGGGAATAAGGAAATTCATACAAAGCAACGAGAATGAAAATACTTCCTATCAAAACCTCCGGGACACAGCAAAAGCAGTGCTCAGAGGCCAATTTATATCGATAAATGCACACATACAAAAAGAAGAAAGAGCCAAAATCAGAGAACTGTCCCTACAACTTGAACAAATAGAAACTGAGCAACAAAAGAATCCATCAGGCACCAGAAGAAAACAAATAACAAAAATTAGAGCTGAACTAAATGAATTAGAGAACAGAAAAACAATTGAAAGAATTAACAAAGCCAAAAGCTGGTTCTTTGAAAAAATTAACAAAATTGATAAACCATTGGCTAGACTGACTAAAGAAATACAGGAAAGGAAACAAATAACCCGAACAAGAAACGAGAAGGACCACATCACAAGAGAACCAAATGAAATTAAAAGAATCATTTCAGATTATTATGAAAAATTGTACTCTAACAAATTTGAAAACCTAGAAGAAATGGATGAATTCCTGGAAAAACACTACCTGCCTAAACTAACACATTCAGAAGTAGAACAACTAAATAGACCCATAACAAAAAAAGAGATTGAAACGGTAATCAAAAAACTCCCAACAAAAAAAAGCCCTGGCCCGGACGGCTTCACTGCAGAGTTCTACCAAACTTTCAGAGAAGAGTTAACATCACTACTTCTGAAGGCATTCCAAAGCATAGAAAATGACGGAATACTACCCAACTCATTCTATGAAGCCACCATCTCCCTGATATCAAAACCAGGTAAAGACATTACATAAAAGAAAATTATAGACCTATATCCCTCATGAACATTGATGCAAAAATCCTCAACAAAATTCTAGCCAATAGAATCCAACAACACATCAAAAAAATAATTCACCCTGATCAAGTGGGATTTATACCAGGTATGCAAGGCTGGTTTAATATCAGAAAAACCATTAATGTAATCCATCACATAAATAAAACAAAAGACAAAAACCACATGATCTTATCAGTTGATGCAGAAAAGGCATTTGACAAAGTCCAACACCCATTTATGATAAAAACTCTTACCAAAATAGGAATTGAAGGAAAATTCCTCAACATAATAAAGGGCATCTACGCAAAGCCAACAGCCAATATCACTCTAAATGGAGAGAACCTGAAAGCATTTCCCTTAAGAACGGGAACCAGACAAGGATGCCCTTTATCACCGCTCTTATTCAACATCGTGCTGGAAGTCCTAGCCAGGGCAATTAGGCTAGACAAAGAAATAAAAGGTATCCGGATTGGCAAGGAGGAAGTAAAGTTATCACTATTTGCAGATGACATGATTATATACACAGAAAACGCTAAGGAATCCTCCAGAAAACTACTGAAACTAATAGAAGAGTTTGGCAGAGTCTCAGGTTATAAAATAAACATACAAAAATCACTTGGATTCCTCTACATCAACAAAAAGAGCACCGAAGAGGAAATAACCAAATCAATACCATTCACAGTAGCCCCCAAGAAGATAAGATACTTAGGAATAAATCTTACCAAGGATGTAAAAGACCTATACAAAGAAAACTACAAAGCTCTACTACAAGAAATTCAAAAGGACATACTTAAGTGGAAAAACATACCTTGCTCATGGATAGGAAGACTTAACATAGTAAAAATGTCTGTTCTACCAAAAGCCATCTATACATTTAACGCACTTCCGATCCAAATTCCAATGTCATATTTTAAGGGGATAGAGAAACAAATCACCAATTTCATATGGAAGGGAAAGGAGCCCCGGATAAGAAAAGCACTACTGAAAAAGAAGAAGAAAGTGGGAGGCCTCACTCTACCTGATTTCAGAACCTATTATACAGCCACAATAGTCAAAACAGCCTGGTACTGGTACAACAACAGGCACATAGACCAATGGAACAGAATTGAGAACCCAGAAATAGATCCATCCACGTATGAGCAGCTGATATTTGACAAAGGACCAGTGTCAATTAACTGGGGAAAAGATAGCCTTTTTAACAAATGGTGCTGGCATAACTGGATATCCATTTGCAAAAAAATGAAACAGGACCCATACCTCACACCATGCACAAAAACTAACTCCAAGTGGATCAAAGACCTAAACATAAAGACTAAAACGATAAAGATCATGGAAGAAAAAATTGGGACAACCCTAGGAGCCTTAATACAAGGCATAAACAGAATACAAAACATTACCAAAAATGATGAAGAGAAACCAGATAACTGGGAGCTCCTAAAAATCAAACACCTATGCTCATCTAAAGACTTCACCAAAAGAGTAAAAAGACCACCTACAGACTGGGAAAGAATTTTCAGCTATGACATCTCCGACCAGCACCTGATCTCTAAAATCTACATGATTCTGTCAAAACTCAACCACAAAAAGACAAACAACCCAATCAAAAAGTGGGCAAAGGATATGAACACACATTTTACTAAAGAAGATATTCAGGCAGCCAACAGATACATAAGAAAATGCTCTCGATCATTAGCCATTAGAGAAATGCAAATTAAAACTATGATGAGATTCCATCTCACACCAGCAAGGCTGGCATTAATCCAAAAAACACAAAATAATAAATGTTGGAGAGGCTGCGGAGAGATTGGAACTCTTTTACACTGCTGGTGGGAATGTAAAATGGTACAACCACTTTGGAAATCTATCTGGCGTTATCTTAAACAGTTAGAAATAGAACTACCATACAACCCAGAAATCCCACTCCTCGGAATATACCCTAGAGATACAAGAGCCTTCACACAAACAGATATATGCACACCCATGTTTATTGCAGCTCTGTTTACAATAGCAAAAAGTTGGAAGCAACCAAGGTGTCCATCAACGGATGAATGGGTAAATAAATTGTGGTATATTCACACAATGGAATACTACGCATCGATAAAGAACAGTGACGAATCTGTGAAACATTTCATAACATGGAGGAACCTGGAAGGCATTATGCTGAGCCAAATGAGTCAGAGACAAAAGGACAAATATTGTATAAGACCACTATTATAAGATCTTGAGAAATAGTAAACCTGAGAAGAACACATACTTTTGTGGTTACGAGGGGGAGAGGGAGGGAGGGTGGGTGAGGGTTTTTATTGATTAATCAGTAGATAAGAACTGCTTTAGGTGAAGGGAAAGACAACACTCAATACATGGAAGGTCAGCTCAGTTGGATTGGACCAAAAGCAAAGAAGTTTCCGGGATAAAATGAATGCTTCAAAGGTCAGCGGAGCAAGGGCGGGGGTCTGGGGAACATGGTTTGCAGGGACTTCTAAGTCAATTGGCAAAATAATTCTATTATGAAATCATTCTGCATCCCACTTTGAAATGTGGCCTCTGGGGTCTTAAATGCTAACAAGTGGCCATCTAAGATGCATCAATTGGTCTCAACCCACCTGGAGCAAAGGAAAATGAAGAACACCAAGGCCACACGACAACTAAGAGCCCAAGAGACAGAAAGGGCCACATGAACCAGAGACCTACATCATTCTGAGACGAGAAGAACTAGTTGGTGCCCGGCCACAATAGATGACTGCCCTGACAGGGAGCACAGCAGAGAACCCCTGAGGGAGCAGGAGATCAGTGGGATACAGACCCCAAATTCTCATAAAAAGACCAAACTTAATGGTCTGACTGAGACTAGAGGAATCCCGGCGGCCATGCTCCCCAGATCTTCTGTTGGCACAGGACAGGAACCATCCCCGAAGACAACTCATCAGACATGAAAGGGACTGGTCAGCGGGTGGGAGAGAGACGCTGATGAAGAGTGAGCTAAGTATATCAGGTGGACACTTGAGATTGTGTTGGCAACTCTTGTCTGGAGGGGGGATGGGAGGATAGAGAGAGAGAGAAGCCAGCAAAATTGTCACGAAAGGAGAGACTGAAAGGGCTGACTGAAGAAGGGGAGAGCAATTGGGAGTAGGGAGTGAGATGTATGTAAACTTATATCTGACAGACTGATTGGATTTGTAAACGTTCACTTGAAGCTTAATAAAAGTCAAATCTATGTCACTTGCATGCTTAAAGTGTCAGGTCCATTATACAGCCCTTCCTTCCCCTCTAGCTTCATTCCTTGTTACTCCATGCCTTGAAATCTATGCTGTTGTAATATCAAGATCCTTGTAATTTTTCTCACAGGCCATTTTTTTTTTTTTCCTTCTGCTCAGTGCATTTATTCACTATACTTCTGATAAATCTTCTTCTTGCTATTTTTACCTGTCTTATGCTGACATTGGATCCCTGGTGCTGCAGTGGTTAAGAGCTGAGCTACCAACCAAAAGGTCAACAGTTCAAATCCACCAGCCACTCCCTGGGAATCCTATAGGGCAGTTCGACTCTGACCTATATTATTGCTATGAGTTGTAATCTATTTGGTTAGCAAAGGGTTTGGTTGTTTTTGTTTGTTTGTTTTGGTTTATCACTGACATTATTCTTAACAAAGCCATCACTCTCAATGAAAAGCCCTTTTGGGCCCTTTTCACTAAGGCATGTGTCCGACCTTAGTCTCCCAAAACACTCTGAGCTTCTTTTGTCATATCCATCTACATTTAGTGGACTTCCCACTCATCTGCTTCACCTGGAATGTGCAAGTTCTTTAAAAAGGTAGACTGCTCTTCCCTACTACTACATATTCAGGACATGCCCTGAAACCTGGAACAGAGTAGGTGCTGAGTGAGTATTTGTTGAATATGCACAGGAAGACTGGCACAACATGGAGGCATCAA
The DNA here is from genome assembly GCF_030014295.1 of Loxodonta africana. Lineage (NCBI taxonomy): Eukaryota > Metazoa > Chordata > Mammalia > Proboscidea > Elephantidae > Loxodonta > Loxodonta africana. Next base: position 184,348,058 of record NC_087344.1, on the reverse strand, counting down.
GAGAGTGATGCCCAGTGAGTGTTGTTTTGTGTTCAAACATGACTGACAACCAGGAGACAATCTCATGGAAGAGGCTGTGTTCTGAAAAATTGAATGTGGTTGGCTATACTTTCCAAAGAGGAGACCACCTATGCCAAGGGCCCATGATTTTCCAGATATTTAGTCTTTCCACTTTGTTAGCCTTCCCAAAAACATGCATCCACCTGAACCAATCAGAATTATAGGAAGCAGGATTAGATTTACTCCTACACAAAGATCTCCTCACCTCTCCTTGATGTAAATCTTATGGAAATTCTTTTTGTTTCCATCAATCAAGTTGATCCAAGATAAAAATAATTGGGTTCTCTGAGGACAGGAGAAACTTAAAGAAGACCCAAGTCTCTTCTTTCCTAGTCAGGCATGCCCAGGGCTTCACATGACACAATTTCTAACCCCTTTCCTGCCTTTTCTTCCTCCTTGCACCTATGTGCTGAGTGGTCTGGTAGGGCAGATGTGAGAACCATTCTTAATGTGTGTCTGACCACCAGGTTTCCATGGATAGACTCAGAGAGAACTGGTTTTTGAACAGCCTGATACCATGGAGGCTCCTGTGCTTGCAGTGTTACTTCTGGTTATGGTGGAGGGAATGGAAGGTTTTTAGTCACTGAGAGTGAAGAAGGTATTGAGTACATATGAGCCTTTTCTCTCAAGGTATTTAAGTTAGTCATCTAGGCTTCTGATGTTTAACTGAAAACGAGCACATATGAGAAGCTTCTTTCAACTGGTCTTCTGGTGTTGTTGCTATTCCCTTAGTCCCAGGAAATATTCCTAATAGCAACAGCAAGAAAAACGGCCCCCTCTCTCTCTCCTCTTTCATACCTAAGCCCTGACCCTGCCCCCTCAAGTAAACAGAACTGGTGCTTTCCAATAAAGCAAAAGTAACATATTTACTGTCTTCCTCCTACAATCTTCAGCTCATGGGCTTGAAGACTCCAAGAAGAGATATGTCATTTCAGTCATCACTCACCCCCATGGTAGCCCACAATATCAAAGTCTGAAAAAACAAAGATAGGCTCTGTATCTGATAAATAGCAGTCCTCCTCAAAATCCCCCTGGGCACTGAGCACCATCAGCACAAAGACATGAAATATCCTGACAACATGTCCAAAGTATGTAAGATGCAGTCTCGCCATCCTTACCTGTAAGGAGCATTCTGGTTGCTCTTCTTCCAGGACAGATTTGTTTGTTCTTTTGGCAGTCCATGGTATATTCAATATTCTCTGCCAAAACCACAATTCAAAGGCATGAACTCTTCTTCGGTTTTCCTCATTCATTGTCCAGCTTTCACATGCACATGATGTGATTGAAAATACCATGGCTTGGGTCAGGCGTACCTTAGTCTTCAGGGTGACATCTTTGCTATTCAAAACGTTGAAGAGGTCCTTTGCAGCAGATTTGCCCAATGCAATCTGTGTTTTGATTTCTTGACTGCTGCTTCCATGGCTATTGATTGTGGATCCAAGTAAAATGAAATCCCTGACTACTTCAATCCTTTCTCCGTTTATCCTGATGTTGCTCATTGGTACAGTTGTGAGGAATTTTGTTTTCTTTATGTTGAGGTGCAATCCATACTGACGCCTGTGGTGTTTGATCTTCATTAGTAAGTGCTTCAAGTCCTCTTCACCTGTAGCAAGGTAGGTCGTGTCATCTGCACAACACAGGTTGTTAAGGAGTCTTCCTCCAAACCTGATGCCCCATTCTTCTTCATATAGTCCAGCTTCTTGGATTATTTGTTCAGCATACAGATTAAATAGGTATGGTGAAAGAATACAACCCTGACCCACACTTTTCCTGACCTTAAACCAATCAGTATCCCCTTGTTCTGTCCGAACAACTGCCTCTTGATCTATGCAAAGGTTCCTCATGAACACAATTAAGTGTTCTGGAATTCCCATTCTTTGCAACGTTATCCATAGTTTGTTATGATCCACACAGTCAAATGCCTTTACGTAGTCAATAAAACACAGGTAAACACCCTTCTGGTATTCTCTGCTTTCAGCCAGGATCCATCTGACATCAGCAATGATATCCCTTGTTCCACATCCTCTTCTGAAACTGGCCTGAATTTCTGGCAGTTCCCTGTGGATATCCTGCTGCAGCCTCGTCTGAATGATCTTCAGCAAAATTTTCCTTGCGTGTGATATTAATGATATTGTTCTATAATTTCCACATTTGGTTGGATCACCTTTCTTGGGAATAGGCATAAATATGGAACTCTTCCAGTCAGTTGGCCAGGAAGCTGTCTTCCATATTTCCTGGCATGGACGAGTGAGCACTTCCAGCGCTGCGTCTGTTTGCTGAAATATCTCAATTGATATTCCATCAATTCCTGGAGCCTTCTTTTCTACCAATGCCTTCAGAGCAGCTTGGACTTCTTCCTTCAGTACCATCAGTTCCCGATCATATGCCACCTCTTGAAATGGTTAAATATCGACTAATTCTTTTTCGTATAATGACTCTGAGTTCCTTCCATCTTCTTTTGATGCTTACTGCGTCGTTTAATGTTTTCCCCATGAAATTCTTCACTATTGTAACTCGAGGCTTGAATTTTTTGTTCAGTTCTTTCAGCTTGACAAATGCCGAGCGTGTTCTTCCCTTTTGGTTTTCCATCTCCAGCTCTTTGCACATGTCGTTATAATACTTTACTTTGTCTTTTCGAGAGGCCCTTTGAAGTCTTCTGTTCAGTTCTTTTACTTCGTCAATTCTTCCTTTTGCTTTAACTGCCCGATGCTCAAGAGCAAGTTTCAGAGTCTCCTCTGACATCCATCTTGGTCTTTCTTTCTTTCCTGTCTTTTCAGTGACCTCTTACTTTCTTCGTGGATGATGTTTTTGATGTCATTCCACCACTCATCTGGTCTTCGGTTACTAGTGCTCAATGTGTCAAATCTGTTTCCGAGATGGTCTCTAAATTCAGGTGGGATATATTCAAGGTCATATTTTGGCTGTCATGGACTTGCTCTGATTTTCTTCAGTTTCAACTTGAACTTACTTATGAGCAATTGATGATCTGTTCCACATCGACCCGAGGCCTTGTTCTGACTGATGATATTGATCTTTTCCATCATCTGTTTCCACAGATGTAGTCAGTTTGTTTTCTGTGCTTTCCATCTGGCGAGGTCCATCTGTATAGTCACCGTTTATGTTGGTGAACAAGGTATTTACAATGAAGAAGTCGTTGGTCTTGCAAAATTCTATCATTCGATATCCAGCATTGTTTCTCTCACCAAGGACATATTTTCCACCTACTGGTCCTTCTTCTTTCATTCCAACTTTAGCATTCCAATTGCCAGTAATTATCAATGTATCTTGATTGCATGTTCCATTGATTTCAGACTGTAGCAGCTGAAAAAATCTTCTATTTCTTCATCTTTGGCCCTAGTGGTTGGTGCGTAAATTTGAATAATATTCGTATTAACTGGTCTTCCTTGTAGGCATTTGGATATTATCCTATCACTGACAGCGTTGTACTTCAGGATAGGTCGTGAAACATTCTTTCTAACAATGAACGGAAGACTGATCCTCTTCAAGTTGTCATTCCCAGCATAGTAGACTATATGATTGTCCTATTCAAGGCTCATTGTATTTCCTCTCGTTTCCTTGGCCACGCAGTGTCCCCAGGGACTTCACATTCAGGTTCAGTTGTTTTCCTTCTTGTTGCTAAGGCATTCTTCAGCCTTGGCTGCTGGCCCAGTCATGCCATTCCCAGCCTTTTACCGAAGACCCAGTCCATCCCGTATTCATCCCCAGCATGCTTCGGAGAAGAACAAAGCCGATTGCATTAGAGAGCGGGTGTATAAGCTGAATAGCATTACCCTACAATCCACCTGTGCATACCCTGCCAATGTCCTTACAATCTTACCACCCCCTCTTCTGCAATAGCCCTCAGACTTTGGAAGCAGAGAAGCGTTGTGAAACCAGACCACATACTTAGTATAACCAGCAACACAGGAGAACACATAGTAATACGAGTCCCAATATCATCCAGAAGCCTGTCCTGCAGGCAGACGGGAGGAATTGCAGACAGCAGGAGACAGGGTCAGTGGAGTCACGTTTGATAGGAGGGATGTGTTGCTGCAAGTCCTGCAGAGCCAAAGACACAATCTAGAGGCATCAGAGGTATGCATGCAACGTTCAGTTTTTATTGTGGCACAGGACCCTGGGTGGCGGTCAGGGTGTCAACGGCCATCCTACTCTGAAACGATCTTCTGTATTTGTTGAGTCTCCCCATTCAGAAGGATGATAGCCCACCTGGTGTTGTTAAGTATAGCTGTGGTATGTCTGGCTAGCACCTCTACCAGCTTCTCCACATGTGTAGTGGTGGCCTGGGGCAAAAACTGGGACAAGGGGCAAAACTACCTTGATGTACACTGGTACCTGAGCTGGGCTGTTAGAGTTTCCCAATTGCTGGGAACACTGGGGAGGGTGGTGTAAATATTAGCAGCTATGTACAACCCCCCCAGGTGTAGTGCCCCACCCAGCTGAAGGGTAGTTAAGGCCCCCCGTGCAAGCCACACATCCAAAGACACCCCTTAGGCAGTGGGTATGCCCCTGCCCATAGGCTTTGCTTTTGCTTCCTTAACCAACAATTGGCAACAACTAGCAGGATTCTAGCACACTGTTGTCAGGGATCCAACCCATCACCATGAGGGGAAAAGCGGTATTAGTCCTCTTCTGATGCTCCTAGCAAAGGGGAACTTGACCCTTTATAAGAACTTGCTTCCACGTGCAGTAGGGTATTATACACTGTGCGTGACTTTCTCCAAAATGCTGTGCCTGTCTTTGGCTCCTCACCACAACTGAGATCAAAATCCCACTGGCACTCTCTTGTTGCTTTGCCGTTGCCACAGGCCCTACCTGTACCTGTCGGGGTAACAGGCTATGTTTGAACACAAAACAAGACTCACTGGGCATCACTTTCTTGATGCCTCCATGTTGTGCCAGTCTTCCTGTGCATATTCAACAAATACTCACTCAGCACCTACTCTGTTCCAGGTTTCAGGGCATGTCCTGAATATGTAGTAGTAGGGAAGAGCAGTCTACCTTTTTAAAGAACTTGCACATTCCAGGTGAAGCAGATGAGTGGGAAGTCCACTAAATGTAGATGGATATGACAAAAGAAGCTCTGAGTGTTTTGGGAGACTAAGGTCGGACACATGCCTTAGTGAAAAGGGCCCAAAAGGGCTTTTCATTGAGAGTGATGGCTTTGTTGAGAATAGTGTCAGTGATAAGCCAAAACAAACAAAAACAACCAAACCCTTTGCTAACCAAATAGATTATAACTCATAGCAATAATATAGGTCAGAGTAGAACTGCCCTATAGGATTCCCAGGGAGTGGCTGGTGGATTTGAACTGTTGACCTTTTGGTTGGTAGCTCAGCTCTTAACCACTGCAGCACCAGGGATCCAATGTCAGCATAAGACAGGTAAAAATAGCAAGAAGAAGATTTATCAGAAGTATAGTGAATAAATGCACTGAGCAGAAGGAAAAAAAAAAAAATGGCCTGTGAGAAAAATTACAAGGATCTTGATATTACAACAGCATAGATTTCAAGGCATGGAGTAACAAGGAATGAAGCTAGAGGGGAAGGAAGGGCTGTATAATGGACCTGACACTTTAAGCATGCAAGTGACATAGATTTGACTTTTAATGGATCACTCTGACTGCAATGCGGAAGCTGGTTTTGAATAAAAGAAGACTGGGGAAGAGAGAGTAGTTAGGAAGGTCTGGTAATAATCTGGGCCAAAGATGAGGATGGCCTGAGCTAAGGCCAGGCTAGTTAGCATAGAAAGGATGAAATGAATTACAGAAACTGGCAGACTAGATATTTGATTGGATAAGTGGAGCATAGTAGAGGAAAAAAGAGTCAAAGTAATGGAAGTGATTGGGTGGTTGGAGGTGTACAAGGTAGAGAATACTGGAGATGTTTCTCATTTGTAGGAAAGAGAATCAGTTGATAATTGGAGGACATATGGATAGAGATTTCAGCAGGCAAAGGCATACTTAAGTCTAAAGTGGTCTCTGGAATGCAAATGGAGATGTAGGAGTCAATAACAGATTTGTGGCTGTTAAGTTTAAAGACTGGTTGGGATCATAACCAGAGAATGCATAAGATGGTAAGAGTCATCGGCCAGGGAACCATTTGACATTTGGAGAAAGAAGTTCAAACCATGGCGAACAAGGACCAGGCACAAGTTTAGGAGAATCACGAAAATAGATGTCATGGAAACCAACAAGTAGAGAACTTAAAGAAAGATGGATTGGTCGACATTGTAAAATTCAGAAAAGAAGTCCAGGAAGATAAAAACTGGGAAATACTCATTTAATTTGATGGTTGGAAAGATATAGTAGAATTTAGAAGGAGTATTTTTAGTCGACTTGTGGGACTGAAGCCAGCTTGCTATGGCTTGTTTTGAAAGTTGAGTACTTATCTCCCTAAGACACCTATGCTATATTGATTAGGTTGAGCAAAGCTGACATTTTTGCAATAATAAGTCTTTTAGTCCTTAAAAAAAAGCCCAATAATAAGTCTTTCAGTCCTTAAGCATGTTCTATTGCCACACACATTTAGTCTTATTTTTAGGTATAAATTTATATTAAGGTGTAATTTCAAATTTCTCTATTTCTTTTATGCAGCCTTTCTCCTCCTGGCCCCAGTCCCTGTCATACTCTGTTCAGTTTTCTGTCCCTAGAGTTATGCATCTTCCACAATGTTATATAAATGGAACTCTACCTTATGTAGTGTTTTGCAATTGGTTTCTTTCACTTAGTGTGGTTTGTAGTTTAGTTCTAAAGTCCAATTTACAGGGGAAAATAGAAGAACAAGTTAAGTAACACCAAATTAACCAATGAAACAAATCCAGAAGGTGGGATATTTAGGAGAAAACTGGTCTGATCTTACCAACAACCAAATATCAGAAAAATAAAGAGGGTAGTGTTGTAGACCATTCTAAATTTAAAGATAGTTATTAAGTAGAAAAAATTTGTAAGTAATTTATTTTGTGAAAAATGAAGAAATTTGAAGTCATTCCACTACTAGATAATATTAAGTACTTGTTACTAATTTTTTTATTATTAATTTTGTTGGGTGTCATGAAGTCCGTGGGTGGTGCAAAAAGTTTGTGTGGCACTACTGACCTGAAAGGTTGGTGATTCGAGCCCAGGGAGAAGCATCTTGGAAGACAGGCCTAGCAAACTACCTCTTAAAGGAAGAGCTTTACTGTGCGCACATGGGTCACCATAAATTGGAATGGACTTGACTGGAAAGAAAGAATATCAATTTTATTGAAGCGCCACCAGCAACCTCCGTGTAACTAGTACATGATTTGCAAAGATTTAATTTCTACAAACTTTTCAGGTGCTCACATTTTTGATAGGAATGAACAATCTTCCCTTTGATTCTTTGCTTTGTATAACCAGAGATAATCATTTTTGTCTCTAGGGTTGTAAATGTTCATTACTAATTCTTTTCTAAGAAAATCAACCCCCACCCCCCGTATTCCACCATACTTTATTTATAAACCCAATGACTTGTCAGATGACTTTGGGAACCAATATAAATGCCTGAATTAGGAACCCCATAGGAGGCAAGGCAAGCAAGTCTAAAGCTGAAAAATCTGTTTTTATGTCTTATATTTCTGAATTACTTCCTGTATCCAGAGCCACTTCTAATTCCTAGAATTTCTATACGAAATAGCATGTTGTATGAGTCCCTCACATGTTCCAATGACATCCCTGTTCCTTCTGGCACCTCTGAAAACAGTCACTTTCCTAATTGCAAACAAGATTAGTAGCCTGCTGAAATTAGTTCTGTGTCTTGTAGTGCTATGGAGAAACAGCTGCCCCATGCTGTCTTTCCTGGATATCATGAGAGAGAATAGAGCTCTGTGGTTTCATCTTCAATTTGCCAGGCTAAGTTACACTTGTTCTTAAGGAATTCCTCTCATATACAGTCAAAAGAAAATATTTTATTTTTCTAGTCCACTAACATACTCCAGTTGAGAATCACTTTAATTGTTGTATTGAAGGTCTTTCAGAGAAAGGCATAGGCAATGAATGCCCCTACAAGAAGTTTGGGAAGAGTTTTCTTACTGGATAGAATGTGTAGACATTGAGGATGTTTTTGAGTTTGTGCCTTCTAAACTGCTTTAGAACCTGCCAATGCCTCACAGTTTATCTGAACATGTATCTGAACATTTGTGTGACTGCTGGTTAATTATTATGGATAATTATTTTTATACCTTGCCAATAATCCTTTAGAAGTCAGTCTGTAATGTGTATTATGCTAGGTATTTAGGTACGTATTCTCGTTTAGTTTTTTATACCAACCTTTTGAGATGATATTATTACTGTTTCTAATTTAGAGCTGATGAAAATAGGCTCTAGGGAGCTTAACAAATTAGTGACATATAACACTAAATACTACTTAAACATTGAATACCAGGGAGGAAGACAACTGAATAGGTAGGGCAAAAAAGCACCAAGTATTTTGGAAGTATGAATGCAAAAGCTTCTAAGTGGATGCAGCTCAGATATTGAACTGTTGTTTTAAGAAAATGGGAGAAAAAGACTTTGATATACCACTGTGGCTAATGGTCATAAGGACCACAGATACAGGTCAGTATGTAAATCTGCACTACATGGAGTCATAGGGAAAGCCCCAGCATGTGACTCTAATGGCCTAGATATCTGAAAGATGATACTGCTCTTGTTAAAGGCTATAAGTGATCAAGAAAAGAATCCTATTAACTAAAGGCTGTCGAAAAGGGTGAATTGTATTAAAAATAAAAACTTTTGGTGAGGAGTAAATGTGTTCAGATAAATCTTGGTAAAGCATAGTTTTTGCATCCCATGTACAAAACGGGATGCTGGGCAGGAGGGTGAACAGGGAGGCAAATTTTATATACAAGGAACCTGGGGTTTGGGGATTTGTGGGAAGACAACCACTCTACCAGGTTTCAGCTGGAGAACTCCTATATTCCTCACCTGCCACATGATGCTGTCTGTATCTCCTAAAACAAAGTCTCAAGTGAATCACTGGGCAGTTGCCCAGGTGAGGAGGATGGTGGACGAGGAAGTTTTGTGATAATCAGCATGAGTGTGGTAAGGCATTTTTGGAATTGCATGCAGATGGCATTTTGGTTGAGAAATCAGTGCATCTTTCCGCTTCCCCTTCTAAAGGGGTGGCTAGCCTTTATAAAAGGACACTCTACCACCCTGCTGCCATCCTACTGACACTCAGTTGGGCACCAGCTTTGAGACTGTGGTAAGTGCAATACTTGCAAGGCATTTTTGGGCAGTTGGGCAGTATAAGGATTTTAACTGGTGGTAGAAAGGACTTTTGTTTTAGAAAATAATGCTTTAGGCTTTGTGGAAACCTAGATGATGAATTTTGTGGAGGGCAGGTATAATTATGTGATATTTTAGCTACTCTTTGGTGAGCTTTGTTGACGTTCATATGGGAAATGAAGTTAAAGGGACAGTCTTAAAGGAAGAAGAATGAGGAATAAGAAATAAAGTCCTGTCCCACATTTCTGTTTGTTTCCAAAGATTTGCTTCTCCGGGTACTAGCCCTTAGAACTTCATTTGAATATTTGCAGTTCTTCCCGAATAACCCATGGCAAGATCGGTTAGACGTTCATTCAGGGTTTCATGGCAGATGATGTTGGTAGCAATTTGGGGGGGGGATTGCTCAGAAGTTTAGCAAGTTGGGTATCCTTTCTCTAGATAACATTTAAATTCAGCCCTACGTAGTGCTACCTCAATATAGGATATATTTTTGTTCTTAGAAATGGTAGTGTGAGAAAAATGCCAAAAAAGAATAAAAGATAATGGGAAGTGTCTTAGTTTCCTGGTCTGCCATAACAGAAATACCATAGATAGTTCACTTTAAAGAACAGGAATTTATATTCTCGCAGTTCTGGAGGCTACGAGTCCAAGTCAGGGTCTCGGCCCTGTTGATTCCTTCCTTGTTTGTAGGCCTGGGTGTTCCTTGGTTGCTAGACTTGTAGATGATCCTCATGTGACTTCCGTCTTCCCTGTGTATGCATCTCCGTGCCTAATCTGATCTTTTTTATAAATCAGAAGTGACTAAATTTGGCGCCACTCCACTTAGATATGCTTTGATTAACATGACAATGAAATCTCTATTTCTAAATAGGATTACAACCATAGGTAAAATCAGTAGCGGTTGAGTGGATCCTGACTTCCAGCGACATATACAACAGAAAAGAATTGCCCCACAGTGTTTCAAAGGAGTCCCTGTGGATTTGAACTGCCCACTTTTGGGTTAGGGGCTGTAGCTCTTATCCACTATGCCACCAGGGTTTTCACCATGGGTATAGGGGTGACACTTCCAACACATATTTTTGGGAAACACAATTCAGTCCATAGCAGGAATCGATGCTAAAAGGGAAGCGGGAAAAGCTACACAGTTATTAATATTTTTGGGGGGACTAGATGAATGTTGACTGAACTCATTTAAAGGATACTGAATTGCTTAGCCAGCAAGAGTGTCACTACAGTAAACACTGTCATGCGATTATTTTTCAGATTCCCAGAGACTCAGAAAAGATGTCTTACTATCAGCAGCAGTGCAAGCAGCCCTGCTTGCCACCTCTTGTGGTGTGCCCGCCTAAGTGCCCTGAGCCTTGCCCACCTGTGTGTTGCCTTCCTCCACCATGCCCACCTGTGTGTTGCCCTCCTCCGCCATGCCCACCTGTGTGTTGCCCTCCTCCACCATGCCCACCTGTGTGTTGTCCTCCTCCGCCATGCCCACCTGTGTGTTGCCCTCCTCCGCCATGCCAGCAGAAATGCCCTCCTGTGCTGCCACCTCAACCCTGCCAGCAGAAGTGTGTACCCAAAATCAAGTAACAACACCAGAATTCATCAGAATCATGAAATGATGTGATCCAGTGGCTCTTCCCAGTCTCTGGACTCCATCCTCCTCCCTCAGCCGTGGTGACAGACTGCATCTTCCCTAACCTTCCTTCTGAGACAAGAGCTGGCAGAGAAAAGGCTTAGATCCTAAAGTTGATACCATATTATTGGAAAATGATTAACACGTTCAACGTCTACATTCTTGCACTGAAGCTTTGCCTGATCTCTCTTTGGCATCTGTTATCTAATTTAGGCAGTGATCTCTATCCTATAAAGAGTTTGTCCTGTTTCTCCTTCTTCAATAAAGCACATGTTTCGTGGTTGAGCCTTTACATTGCTTTTGTTTTCATTTTGCATTTTTACACTCTTCCTTCAACTACATCAGATGAATGTCCATCAGATGAATTAAAGTCATAGATTCAGGCTTTCCCATCACTCAATTCAGTCTTGCTTGAGATATGTCTTTTGGATTGGGCATATCAAAAAACCATTTTAGTGGTTTTGAACCCGTTTCAACAACATTGTAGCTTGCGAGACCCTAAAAAGTTACTTCAACTACCTCAGGTATCATTTCCTCCTCTGTAAAATGGGGAAAAGAATGTCTTCAGCTCAATATGCAGGGAGAGATTAATTAACTGATTCACAAATGTTTTCTGTTTGCCTATTATGTGCTAGGCAATATTCTACATGCTGGAGATACAGGTACTGGTGACCAAACAGAGTCCTTGTCCTTAAGCAGGAGAAATGAGAGCACTGCAGAGGGGCAGGGAGGAGAGTTGAGAGTGATACACATGAGGTGTACTTGAGAGAAGATTGTTTAGAAAGGTTCTTCCACGGTGACATTTTGGGCAGAGGGATGAATGAACAGAAGTGTGAGCCATGGGTATATCTAGGATAGATTGTTCCAATAAGAGGAAATAGCAAGGCCCAAGGCAGAGAAATATAGCAGCAAAAAAACAGCAATGAAGATGAAAGTGTCAGCAAATGAGGTTAGAGACGTTGGGTCTGTAGGACATAGAAATAATTTTGGTATTCATCCAAGGTTTGACAGCTATATTATACTGATGGTCACATGCCTAAATTTTTATAATAATATTCTACTATCATATGTACTTTTTTGTTTGTATAGCATTTTGACTAATAATACGTTTGTGCAAAGGTATTACCAAAAGAGATGAAAAGAACTGAAGAATAAGTTAAAACTCTAAAAAAATAAAATCTTATTCTGAGGGGTGATCAAATGGAAAGTGAGTCTAGTTGTTTTCCTATCTTAAAGGGAAATCAAATCTATTGACTCTCATCATATTATAGCCAGCAATTCTGTATAGGGAATTTTGTACTTGTTGTGATCCAAGCTCTGAAAAGAATGTTGAAGCATAGTCTTTATACAAGGTGCATAGAATAACTCCAAGTGATTGTCATTAATAGTAAACTCTTGAAAAGAACTCTAGTCTAATATTATTGACAGAAAGCTGATAAGCTAGAGCTTACATGGTTAATACTTCTAAATTGGGCACTCGTATAAGTACACCCAAAATCAAGAAAGAGAATATTAACAACTCTTCAAAAGACCCTGCATTTTCTTCACCACTATAGGTAACCACTATCCTGACTCTTAGTGTAATCACTTTGTTGCTTTTTTTTTTAATATATTCTCTTTACACCCATATATCCAAATAGAAAGTGTTGAGTCTATTCCAATTCTTAGTGACTCTACGGCACAGAGTAAATCTGTCCCATAGAGTTTCCAAGAAGCACCTGGTACATTCAAACTGATGACCTTTATGTTAGGAGATGTAGCACTTAACCACGAAGTTTGTGTTGAAAAACAGGTGAAGTTGTGCACGAAAGATTAGTAAGTAAACTCAATGTAGCCTGTGTGTACCTAGCGTGATGGTTTATCTGACCCTGATTCATGCCCCTGCTTTTCTTGCTCTGCTGTACTAAGCTTCTCATGTACTCCTGATATAGGATGAAGGGGCAGCTCTGTCAAGGCACAAGTGCAGTGGAGCTTGGAGGCAGCAATTCCCAGACTGGCTTTTATAAATACATAAAGCTACAACAATGCAGCCTAGGCACTGCATCTAGTCCTCTGATCTAAGGAGTCCTCCTGTGAATATGAATTTTTCCAACAGCACTGATGGTGACTGTAGGGTAATGATATTCATCTATACACAAACCTTCCCTAATGGAATCAGCTTTGCTCTTCCCTGAAGCATGCTGGGGATGAATTTGGGATGGACTTGGGCTAAGGTACAAGGTCAGGAAGGGCATGACTGGGCCAGCAGCCAAGGCTGAAGAATACCTTAGCAACAAGAAGGAAAACATCTGGGCCTTGGCGTGAAGTCCTTGGGAACACTGACTGCCCAAGGACGTGGAAGAAAACAATGGGCCTTGGTCCCAGCTGAAATGGTATATAAGATTGGATCTCTTGCTTGGTGGTTGCAGAAAATACTCCAGCCAGCCACCCCTGGAGAAAGCAGCTGATTGCCTGTGTCAGTAAGTTTCCCTGAAGGTATGAATCTGGAAAGGGCTATGTCCTCAGTTCTTTGGATTATCTGCCAGGACACATAGCGAGGGTCTTTTCTTGCTGGGGCTGTCCCCGGACAAGTGATATAGTCAGCGGGAATCCGAAGGGCACACCATGCCTTTCCACGTGTGTGGGGAAAAGTAGGCTACGTTGGGGAAAACCCCAGGGTGGGCAGGGATGCATACCCTGGGACCACTAGTCCAGGCTGTTGATGCCTGGCGACCTGTGCATGAGTATGGGGACACCCTGAAAATGCCAAAGGGATTGTTGCAGTTCCTAGAGTCTTTGCTTGTGGAGAAAGAAAAGGAGGCTGTTTGTGTTTTGGTTCTGGGAGTTGCGTGGCCACTGGGAGACCCCAAAGCAAAAACCAAATTGCCCTGCTGAGGCAGCTTGTGTGGGGTGGCTTCTACTGGCAGCATTGAGAGGGGCGTCCGATGCAGAGCCAGCCGCTGTGGCCCTAATTAGACAGCTGGAAGCAGAGCTGCAAATGGAGGATTTGCCTGCAGCATATTCCTCCTCCACTGAAATATTAGTGTCCCGTTTGCGGAAGCAAGAGGCATCTTTGGGGGGAATCCCGAGGTGGCCAGCGACCTCTATGTGGGGAGGTCTGGCCCATATGATTTCCTGTAAGAGAATCCTGGGTGACCAGCGAAGCCTGGCCAGCTCAGTCATTAGAGGGTGGGACTGGAGCTAGTTGGAGGGGATAAACAGGTCCCTGGCCTGAGAACACCCTGTAGCACCCAGGGCAAAGAAAGAGTTAAAACAGCAGGGAAAAAAGGAAAAAAAAAAAAGGAGTAAAAAGCCCTTCAAGATAACTTGTGTTGAGTGACCCTGAAGAGAACTCAGAATTCCCTGATACCTACCCCGGCCAAGTTAACTGAACAGCAACCTAGCTGTAGCTGTAATGGTAAGGGGAAAATAAAAGAGGGGGGCCTACCCCCAGGTTACCAGGAAACTGGGCTGGACCCATGCTTGTGCTTGGTGTGGTGATGTGGCTCCACAAATGAGTGAGGGCTCTGCCAGCTTTTGCCAGACCTTCTTTCAGAAATGATTAAGGATGATAATCTCTTAATAGAGGATTAAGCCTGATTTCTTTGTCAGCAGCAAGGAGAAAAGGCCTTGTGTTACAATTAAAGTCCAGTGAGGTATGCTTTGGGTCTGAGGTCACTATCATTGAGACACTCACCTCAGCCTGACTATGGCTAAGTCCCTTGGGGCCCCTACAAATCCTTACTGTATGTCCTGGTGAAGTTGATATATTAATGCACACCTGTGTAAACTTTTGCCTCCAAGTCCTGATGGGAATTGCTGCAGTTAGGGCCATTTTTAGAGGGCACAAGAGAACTGTGACATGGGCAATAGCTAACTGACTGGCCATTCAATCTGGCCACTGAAAACCGTCGGACTGAGGTATAAAACAAGCCCCTACAGAAATGAAACATCTGGACAAAAAAAAAATAAAAAATAACAAAATCCGTTCTGCTCCTGAGAATTTTTGTTCCTTGTGTGGATAGTCATCAGAAAAGCCTCTGTGCTGAGAGTGGGAAACAGCCAATGAACAGACCGGCCTTAACGAGCTGACTGCAGAGGCTGAAGCACTGTCTGGTCCAGAGTAAAGAGATGTGCAATCGACCACCTTCTGGATATAACAGAGGAACGTCCATGGCGATTCAAAACACCTTCATGGACTGGGCCTACATGGGTGGGCTGCCACTGTCATCAGAAAATGCAGGATAGCACAGGAAAGCTGACCCATCTACCAGACCCTGGCCAAGGCTAACCCTATGCAGGGAGAGATTCCGGAGCCAACAGGCCAGGGGGTTCTCGGCAGGTAAATCATAATGGGGCTTTTTATCTTATACGTAGGCCTCCACTGGATCTTGAATGAACTCTACACACTATCATCCCAAGAAATAGGGGGAATTGAAAACTTCAAAGGATAGGTTTAAGTGGCTGATAGGAAGGCACAAGACAACCCCAGCCTCAACATCCGTCTCAGAAAAGCAGTCTGGGATATAAATGCAGCAGTTCCCTACAAGGGCATTTCTTATTTGTGCCGTATGTTCTATCAAACTGTCTATTCTATCAAATGTGTTTCTTTGGTGTAGAATTGTTCCTGACAAAAGATCTGGGATCCCCAAAGGCTCTGACCGGAGCCCATGAGATGAGGCGAAGCCCAAGCCTCCCCCACCGAGGGTTGAGGGGTGGGAGTGTCCCTCACCCTTTGACTAGGGGTGTGGCCAAAGTGCACCACAGGTGTAGGAATCCCTCTGCTGGGTCTCAGGGGAACTGAGGCCACACATTGAAATTATCATACATTGGACCCCCACTAACAGCTATTGATGGGTACGCGGCTGCGGCTGTCAGGGCGTGCCAAGTCTAACGAGCGCTACAGATTGGAAGGCTACCTCCAAAGGCCTACAAAGTTAACTAGCCCTGATACCGGAATACATTCTGGGCAGAGATATCTTGTTGAGGCTGGAGCTGTAGACCTCCGGTGAATTCCATCTGCAAGTGAGAGCCGTAAAAGCTGTAGTACAAGGTAATCCTAAATGGTCCCCTGTGCAGTTGCACTCCCCAGCTCAGGTCAGGGCCCTTAAGCATTACCGCCTTCCTGGTGGGCACCAAGAAATCATTGTGGGCATGCAGGAGCTACACCCAGTGGGGATTCTGAGACCTGCCTAGAGCCCCTTGAGTAGTCCTCTCTGGCCAATGCACAAGCTGGATTTTCCTGGAAAATGACAGTAGACTACTGGGAATTGAATAAGGTGACTCTCCCTTGTTTGCAGCTATACCCAATGTCGCACAGCTGTTGGGACAAAAGGGGACTCACTGGGCACTTACCACTTTGTGCTCGACTTGGTTAATTCTTTCTTTAGCATCCCTCTACACTCAGACAGCCAGAACCAGTCTGCCTTCAGTTGGTAGGTGAGACAGTAGACTTTCACAATGCTCCCAAAAGGGTAACTGCATAGTCCCACCATACACTGCCACATGCTTGCCACTGGTCTAAAGTGGTGGAGTCCCTCTGCTAGGTGGCCATATTCCACTATATTGATGATGTCATGCTGACCTCTGACTCATTTGCTTCTTTATAGGCTGTAGCTTGTGAGGTAGTCACGCACCTTCAGTCGTGGGGATGGACAGTGAATGACGGAAAACCGCAGAGGCCTGGTTTGCTGGTCAAATACTTGGGTGTTACCTGGTTGGGTAAGACGCAAGTGATGCCTGAACCAGTGATAGATAAAGCCCAAGTCTACCCCTGCGCAGAAACTGTGAAGCATCTGCAAGCAATTGCCAGGCTCCTGGAGTACTAGCACCCCTTCATATCCCATGTAGCCCACACCCTATGTCCCCTGTATAGGTTACTGAAGAAAGGAAGGGAGAACAAATTTGGGGAGATTTCTAGAAAGTGAGGGTATAAGAAAAGAGACAGAGACTGTGAAAAAAGGAGCAGTGTGGGACTGAGAGACAAAGGAAGAGGAGGCCTTCCAGCAGGTGAAGTTCACTGTAAAACAAAAAAAGGCTTTAGGAGTGTTAATACAAGGTCAGCCGTGCCAGTTGGACATAGCCTGTTACCCCGACAGGTACAGGTAGGGCCTGTGGCATCGGCAAAGCAAGAAGAGACCGCCAATGGGATTTTGGTCTCAGTTGTGGTGAGGAGCAAAAGACAGGCACAGCATGTTGGAGAAAGTCATGAGCAGTGTTTTATACCCTACTGCAAGTGGAAGCAAGTTGTTATAAAGGGTCAAGTTCCCCTTTGCTAGGAGCATCGGAAGAGGACTAAGACCTCTTTTCCCCTCAGGGTGGTGGGTTGGAACCCCGACAACAGTGTGCTAGAATCCCGCTAGTTGTTGCCAATAGGTGCTTAAGGAAGCAAAAGGAAAGCCTACGGGCAGGGGCATACCCATTGCCTAAGGAGTGTCTTTGGATATCTGGCTTTCATGGGGGGCCGTAACTGCCCTACACCTGGGTGGAGCACTACACCTGGGGGTGGCTGTACCTAGCTACTAATGTTTACACCACCCTTCCCAGTGTTCCCAGCAATTAGTAAACTCTAACAGCCCAGCACAGATACCACCGCACATCATGGTAGTTTTGCCATTTGTCCCAGTTCTCGCCCCAGGCCACCACTCCACATGTGGAGTGGCATGTAGGGGCGCTAGCCAGACTTGCCACAGCTGCGCTTAACAACACCAGGTGGGCTATCATCCTTCTGAATGGGGAGACTCAACAAATACAGAAGGTCATTTTTCAGAGTAGGATGGCCACTGACATCCTGACCACCACCCAGTTTGGCACCTGTGCCACAATGAAAACTGAATGTTGCATGTATACCTCTGATGCCTGTAAATTGTGTCTTTGGCTCTGCAGGACTTGCAGCAACACATCCCTTCTATCAAACATGATGCGACTAACCCTGTCTCCAGCTGCCTGCAATCCCTCCTGTCTGCCTGGCGGATAGGCTTCTGGATGATATTGGGACTCGTATTACTATGTCATCTCCTGTGTTGCTGGTTATACTAAGTACGTGGTCTGGTTTTGCAATGCTCCTCTGCTTCCCAAGTCCGAGGGCTATTGCGGAAGAGGGGGCGGTAAGATTGTAAGGACATTGGGAGGGTATACACGGGTGGATTGTAGGGTAATGCTATTCAGCTTATACACCCCCCCTTTAATGGAATCAGCTTTGGTCTTCCCCGAAGCATCCTGGGATTGAATTCGAGATGGACTGGGGCTTCGGTAAAAGGCTGGGAATGGCATGACTGGGCCAACAGCCAAGGCTGAAGAATGCCTTAGCAACAAGAAGGAAAACATCTGGACCCGGATATGAAGTCCCTGGGAACACTGACTGCCCAAGGACATGAGAGGAAAAACAGTGAGCCGTGGTCTGAGCTGGAATGGTATATAAGCTTGGGTCCGTTGTCAGGTGGTTGCAGAAAATACTCCAGCCGTCCGCCACTGGAGAACAGCTGCTTGCCCTTGTCGGTAATTTCCCCTTGATGTATGAATCTGGAAAGGGCTGTGTGTCAGTTTTTTGGATCACCTGCCAAGACACACAGTGAGGGTCTTTCCTTGCTGGGGCTGTCGGCCAACAAGAGGGTCAGGGAAAAAGAGGAAGGTCCTCAATGCAATGGACTGACACAGTAGCTGCAAAAATGGCCTCAAACATAGCAAGTGTACTAAGCACTTTATACTCACTGACTTAATTAATTCCCATTGTGAAGAAGGTAGCATTATTACTCAATTTTATAGATAAGGAAGGACAGTGAGGCTCGGAAAGTTTCAATAGCTTCCTTAAGAGTCACATGATTAATAAATAGTAGCGATAGGATTCATACTAGGTACAGATTACCCAATAAGCAAAGTATCCTTAGGCTTACTTGTGCTTATTATTCTGTGGTGCATAATTTCATCTGTTCTGTGGTGAAAAACAGGTGAAACTGTGCACCACAGATTAGTAAGTAAACACAGTTAAGCTCACATGTACCTCGCTTAGTGGTTAATCTGCCCTGATTGATACCCATGCCTCTCTTGTTCTACAAAGGAAGCTCTCTGCTGTACTAAATTTCTCATGTACTCCTGTGTGATATAGCATGAAGGAGCAGCTCTGTCAAGGCACAACTGCAGTGAAGCTTGGAGACAGCAATTCCCACATTGCCTTTTCAAAGTAGATAATGCTACAGCATTATCTGTCAGTTTGTCAGTTTGTCGTACTGTGGGGGCTTGTGTGTTGCTGTGATGCTGGAAGCTATGCCATCGGTATTCAGGTACCAGCAGGGTCACCCATGGAGGACAGTTTTCAGCTGAGCTTCCAGACTAAGACAGACTAGGAAGAAGGACCAGGCAGTCTACTTCTGAAAAGCATTAGCCAGTGAAAACCTTATGAATAGTAGCAGAACATTGATATAGCACTGGAAGATGAGCCCCCCAGGTTGGCAGGCACTCAAATGATGACTAGGGAAGTGCTGCCTCCTCAAAGTAGAGTTGACCTTAATGACATGGATGGTTAAAGCTTTCGGGACCTTCATTTGCTGATGTGGCTGCATACATCCATTAATGATCAGAAGCTGGAATGTAAGAAGTATGAAACTAGGAAATTTGGAAATCATCAAAAATGAAACGGAATGCATAAACATCAATATCCTAGGCATTAGTGAGTTGAAATGGACTAGTATTGGCCATTTCGAATCGGGCAATCATATCGTTTACTATGCTGGTAATGACGACTTGAAGATGATCGGTGTTGCATTCATCATCAAAAAGAACATTTCAAGACTTATCCTGAAGTACAATGCTGTCAGTGATAGGATAATATGCATACGCCTACAAGGAAGAAAAGTTAATATGACTATTATTCAAATTTATGCACCAAACCACTAGGGCCAAAGATGAAGAAATAGAAGATTTTATCCGCTGCTGCAGTCTGAAATCGATGGAACATGGAATCAAGATACATTGATAATTGCTAGCGATTGGGATGCGAAAGTTGGAAAAGAAGAAGGTCCAGTAGTTGGAAAATATGGCCTTGGTGATAGAAACAATGCTGGAGATCGAATGATAGAATTTTGCAAGACCAACGACTTCTTCATTGCAAATACCTTCTTCACCAACATAAACGGTGACTATACACATGGGCCTCGCCAGATGGAATACACAGAAAACAAATTGACTACATCTGTGGAAAGAGATGATGGAAAAGCGCAATATCATCAGTCACAACAAGGCCAGGGGCCGACTGTAAAACAGACCATCAATTGCTCCTATGGAAGTTCACGCTGAAACTGAAGAAAATCAGAGCAAGTCCATGACAGCCAAAATATGACCTTGAATATATCCCACCTGAATTCAGACACCAGCTCAGGAACAGATCTGACACATTGAACACTATAGTGACCAAAGACCAGACGAGTTGTAGAATGACATGAAGGACATGATCCATGAAGAAAGCAAGAAGTGACTGAAAAGACAGGAAAGAAAGAAAAGACCAAGAAGGATATCAGAGGAGACTCTGAAACTTGTTCTTGAGCATCGGTCAGCTAAAGCAAAAGGAAGAATTGATGAAGTAAAAGGACTGAACAGAAGATTTCAAAGGGCCTCCCGAGAAGACAAAGTAAAGTATTATGATGACATGTGCAAAGAGCTGGAGATGGAAAACCAAAAGGGAAGAACACACTCAGTGTTTCTCAAGCTAAAAGAACTGAAGAAAAAAATCAAGCCTCGAGTTGCAATAGTGAAGGATTCCATGGGGAAAATATTAAACGACGCAGGAAGCATCAAAAGAAGATGGAAGGAATACACAGTCATTATACCAAAAAGAATTAGTAGATATTCAACCATTTCAAGAGGTGGCATATGATCGGAAACCGATGGTACTGAAGGAAGAAGTCCAAGCTGCTCTGAAGGCACTGGCAGAAAAGAAGGCTCCAGGAATTGATGGAATATCAATTGAGATGTTTCAGCAAACAGATGCAGTGCTAGAGGTGCTCGCTCATCTATGCCAAGAAATATGGAAGTCAGCTTCCTGGCTAACTGACTGGAAGAGTTCCATATTTATGCCGATTCCCAAGAAAGGTGATCCAACCAAATGTGGAAATTATAGAACAATATCATTAACAGCACACGCAAGCAAAATTTTGCTGAAGATCATTCAGACGAGGCTGCAGCAGGATATCGACACGGAACTGCCAGAAATTCAGGCTGGTTTCAGAAGAGGACGTGGAAACAGGGATATCATTGCTGATGTCAGGTGGATCCTGGCTGAAAGCAGAGAATACCAGAAGGATGTTGACCTGTGTTTTATTGACTATTCAAAGGCATTTCTCTTTGTGGATCATAACAAATTATGGAGAACTTTGTGAAGAATGGGAATTCCAGAGCACTTAATTGTACTCATGAGGAACCTTTGTGTAGATGAAGAGGCAGTTGTTCGGACAGAAAAAGGGCATACTGATTAGTTTAAAGTCAGGAAAGGTGTGGGTCAGAGTTGCATTCTTTCACCATACCTATTTAATCTGTATGCTGAACAAATAATCCGAGAAGCTGGACTATATGAAGAAGAACGGGGCATCAGGTTTGGAGGAAGACTCATTAACAACCTGTGTTATGCAGATGACACGACTTTGCTTGCTGAAGGTGAAGAGGACTTGAAGCACTTATTAATGAAGATCAAAGACCACAGCCTCCAATATGGATCGCACCTCAACATAAAGAAAACAAAAATCCTCACAACTGGACCAATGAGCAACATCATGATAAACAGAGAAAGGATTGAAGTTGTCAGGGATTTCATTTTACTTGCAGCAGTCAAGAAATCAAAAGACAGATTGGTTTGGGCAAATCTGCTGCAAAGGAGCTCTTGAAAGTGTTGAAGAGCAAAGATGTCATCCTGAATACTAAGGTGCGCCTCACCCAAGCCATGGTATTTTCAATCACATCATATGCATGTGAAAGCTGGACAATGAATGAGGAAGACCGAAGAAGAGTTGACGAATTTGAATTGTGGTGCTGGAGAAGAATATTGAATATACCATGGACTGCCAAAAGAAGGAACAAATCTGTCTTGGAAGAAGTGCAACCAGAATGCTCCTTAGAGGCAAGGATGGCGAGACTGCGTCTTACATACTTTGGACATGTTGTCAGGAGGGATCAGTCCCTGGAGAAGCACGTCAGGCTTGGCAGAGTACTGGGTCAGTGGAAAAGAGGAAGACCCTCAACGAGGTGTATTGACACAGTGGCTTTAACAGTGAGCTTAAGCATAAAAACAATTGTAAGGATGGCGCAGGACCGGGCAGTGTTTCGTTCTGTTGTGCATGGGTCACTTTGAGTCGGAACCAACTCAATGGCACCTAACAACAACAACAGCAACACAGCCCAGACACTGCATTGAGTCCTTTCAACTAAGGGGTCCTCCTGTGAACCTGAACATTTCCAACAGTACTCATGGTGACCATTTAACAGGCTAACACTCTGGTTTCCCAGTAGGTGGGAGAAGTCAACTCTTTTGGGTGGATGTTAATTGTTATGTCAGATAATGTGTCCTAGTAATATTATTTGTTGAAGTGTAAAGCCGATTCCTCCTTTCCCAAGTCATTGCTCAGAGATACAAGATGGTGATTTGGAATATAGCTTTTCCTTTACTCATAGGATCATGGAAGCATTTGTGGTCAACTTGGAGTATTGTGTTTAATACGTCCTGGGAAACATTAGGCCAATATCATTTTAAAATCTATATATCATCCTCAGCAAACAACAATTGGTTAGGATGTAATTTTTGTTGAATCTTCTAAAATATTTTTTTAATAATATTATGGTAGAGGGAATAAAGAGTTCTTGGTCCTCATGACAATGCAATAGGTAAAATAGGAAAAACATTACTATAATTTGTAAATTATTTTATTTATTTGTCACTTTATATTATTTTGGCATATATCTGCCATGAGAACATATGATCCCTGGGGACAGGAATCTTTCTTTTCTTTTCCTCCATTGCCAAGTCCAGTATCTGAACAAGTGCTTGACGAATAGTAAACCCCAAAAATGATGTGTTGAGTAGGCGGCATGATTCAGATCTTGTATTTTCAATTTCTGTCGTCTAAGGTAATAAATTGTACTTTTAGTAGCACAGTAGCTGCCAAAGTCCACTCTCAATCTCTCATTGTTAACAGTTGTAAAACCAAATCACATGGTTTGAATATCCAGATAACTTCCTGTAATTTTCAAATTTATCCTACATAGTTCAGGGTTTCTCTTTTCTCTTTCCATAAGAGATGCTCACTTGTTTTTCTTTCACAGCACTGACTGTAATATGGCATGCCACAGTCATTAAGGTTCCATATATCTCATATAAGCAGGCCTGGTGGTGAAGTGATTAGGTGCTGGGCTGCTAATCAAAAGGTGGGTAGTTCTAACCCACCAGCCCCTCTGTAGGAGAAAGGGCAGTCTGCAGCCATAAAGATTGCAGACTTGGAAAACTCAAGGACAGTTCTAATATGTCCTATGGTGCTGCTATGAGTGAGAATCTAACCTCAAGCGTAGATCTACTCTGTCCTATGGTGCCCATATGAGTTGGAATGAAATTGACGGCAGTGAATATCTCCTATACGTTCTGAGACCTGTGTAGTAGTGGTGGTAGAGTCAAAATAGATTGTGTCAGTGTCCAATTTTACTATATATTCCATGGTCCTGGACTCTGATCTATTCTTCCCATTCCTACTTATTCTGCCTTTGTTGATCTTTGTCAGTTCTCAGCTGGATTTTGATGTTAGCCCAATAAACTCCTTCTGCCTCCAGCCCCACCTTCTCGTTTGTACACACTATGATTAAAGTAAGCTCTCAAAATCACAGATTTCACTCTCCCTGATTAAAATCTTTCTCTGGCTTTGTGTCTCCTACAAAATAAAGGCCAAATATCTTAGCATGACATGTAAGGTCCTTTATGGTCTGATTGATGCCTACCTGTCTAGCTTCCTCCCCTGAATTTTGTCCCTTTCAGGCCAGGGTCCAGCACACTGAACTTACAGCGCTGAGCACATCAGGATATTTCATGTCTTTGTGCTGATGGTGCTCAGTTCCCAGGGGGATTTTGAGGAGGACTGCTATTTATCAGATCCAGAGTCCATCTTTGTTTTTATAAACATTGGTATTGTGGGCTACCATGGGGATGAGTGATGACTGAAATGACATATCTATTCTGCGGGTCTTCAGGCCCATGAGCTGAAGATTGTAAGGAGGAAGATAGCAAATATGTTACTTTCCTTTATTGGAAAGTGCCAGTTCTGTTCACTTGAGGGGGCAGGGTCAGGGCTTAGGTATGAAAGAGGAGAGAGAGGGGGCCGTTTTTCTTGCTGTTGCTATTAGGAATATTTCCTGGGACTAAGAGAACAACAACAGCAACAACACCAGAAGGCCTGATGAAAGAAGCTTCTCATATGTGCTCCTTTTCAGTTAAACATCAGAAGCCTAGATGACTAACTTAAGTACCCTGAGAGAAAAGGCTCATATGCATTCAATACCCTCTTCACTCTCAATGACTAAAAACCTTCCATTCCCTCAACCATAACCACAACTAACACTGCAACCACAGGAGTCTATATGGTATCAGGCTGGACAAAAACCAGTTCTCTCTGAGTCTATCCATGGAAATCTGGTGGTCAGGCACACTTTAACAATGGTTCTCACATCTGCCCTACCAGACCACTCAGCACATAGGTGCAAGGAGGAAGAAAAGGCAGGAAAGGGGTTAGAAATTGTGTCATGTGAAGCCCTGGGCATGCCTGACTAGGAAAGAAGAGACTTGGGTCTTCTTTAAGTTTCTCCTGTCCTCAGAGAACCCAATTATTTTTATCTTGGATCAACTTGATTGATGGAAACAAAAAGAATTTCCATAAGATTTACACCAAGGAGAGGGGAGGAGATGTTTATGTGGGAGTAAATCTAATCCTGCTACTTATACTTCTGATTGCTACAGGTGGATGCATGTTTTTGGGAAGGCTAACATAGTGGAAAGACTAGATATCTGGGAAATCATGGGCCCTTGGCATAGGTGGTCTCCTCTTTGGAAAGTATAACTCACCACATTCCATTTTTCAGAACACGGTCTCTTCCATGAAATTGTTTGTCTGCTGGTTGTCAGTCATATTTGAACACAAAACAACACTCACTGTGCTTCACTCTCTTGATGCCACCATGTTGTGCCAGTCTTCCTGTGCATATTCAACTATAGGACAGAGTAGAATTGCCCTATAGGATTCCCAGGGAGTGGCAGTGGATTTGAACTGCTGACCTTTTGACTGGTAGCTGAGCTCTTAAACACTGCACCACCAGGGATCCAGTGTCGGCATAAGACAGGTAAAAGTAGCATGAAGAAGATGTATCAGAGGTATAGTGAACAAATGCACTGAGCAGAAGGAAAAAAAAAATGGCCTGTGAGAAAAAATACAAGGATCTTGATATTACAACAGTATAGTGTTCAAGGCATGGAGTAACAAAGAATGAAGCTAGAGGGGAAGGAAGGGCTGTATAATGGACCTGACACTTTAAGCATGCAAGTGACATAGATTTGACTTTTAATGGGTCACTCTGACTGCAATGCGGAAGCTGGTTTTGAATAAAATAAGACTGGGAAAGAGAGAGAAGTTAGGAAGCTATGGTAATAATCTGGGCAAGAGACGAGGATGGCCTGAACTAGGGCCGGGCTACTTAGCATAGAAAGGATGAAATGAATTTCGGAAATGTTTATGATGCCAAACTGGCAGACTAGATATTTGACTGGAGAAGTGGAGCATAGTAGGGGAAAAAAGAGTCAAAATAAGTGAAGTTATTGAGTTTTTGGAGGTGTACATGGTAGAGCATACTGGAGGTGTTTCTCATTTGTAGGAAAGAAAATCAGTTGATAGTTGGAGGACATAGGGATAGAGATTTCAACAGGCAAAGGTATTCTTATATCTGAAGTGGATTCTGGAATGCAAATGGAGATGTAGGAGGTAATGACAGACTTGTGGCTGTTAAATTTAAAGAGTGGCTGAGATCTTAACCAGAGAATGCATAAAGTGGTAAGAGTCGTGGGCCAGGGAACCATTTCACATTTGGAGAAAGAAGTTCAAACCTTGGGGAACAAAGAGCAGGCACAGGTTTAGGAAAATCAGGAAAATAGATGTCATGAAAAACAACAAGTAGAGAGTTTAAAGAAAGATGGATTGGTTGACATTGTGAAATTCAGAAAAGAAGTCCAGGAAGATAAAAACTGGGAAATACTCATTTAATTTGATGGTTAGAAAGATATAGTAGAACTTAGAAGGATTATTTTTAGTAGACTTGTGGGACTGAAGTCAGATTGCTACGTCTTGTTTTGAAAGTTCAGTATTGATCTCCTTAAGACACCTATGCTATGACTAGCGTGAGCAAAGTTGACATTTTGGCAATAATAAGTCTTTTAGTCCTTAAGCATGTTATATTCCCACGAAAATTTAGTCTTATGTTTAGATATAAATTTTTATTAAGGTGTAATTTCAAATCTCTCTATTTCTTTTACACAGCCTTTCTCCACCTGGCCCCAGTCCCTAGCATACTGTGTTCAGTTTTCTGTCCCTAGAGTTTTGCATCTTCCACAATGTTGTATAAATGGAACTCTACATTATATAGTGTTTTGGAACTGGCTTCTTTCACTTAGTGTGATTTGCAGTTTAGGTCTACATTCCAATTTACAGGGGAAAATAGAAGAACAAATTAAGTAACACCAAATTAACCAATGAAACAAATCCAGAAGGTGGGATATTAGGGAGAAAACTGGTCTGATCTTACCAACAACCAAATATCAGGAAAATAAAGAGGATGGTATTGGACACTGTTCTAGATTTAAACAGACATATGAGATAGAAAAAGTATTGTAGGTAATTGATTTTGAGAAAAATGAAGAAATTTGAAGTCATTCCACTGTTAAATAATATTAAGTATGTATTATTAATTTTGTTAGGTGTCATGAAGTCCGTAAGTGGTGCAAAAAGTTTGTGTGGCACTACTGACCTGAAAGGTTTGTGGTTCGAACCCAGGAAGAGGCATCTTGGAAGACAGGCCTTGCAATCTACCTGTTAAAGGAAGAACTCTACTGTGCACACATGGGTCAGCATCACTTGGAATGGACTCGACTGGCAAGTAAGAAGAACAAGTTTATTGGAGAGCTGCCAGCAACCTTTGTGTAACTAGTACATGATTTGCAAAGATTTAATTTCTACAAACGCTTCAGGCGCTCACATTTTTGATAGGAATGAACAATCTTCCCTTTGATTCTTTGCTTTGTATAACCAGAGATAATCATTTTTGTCTCTAGGGTTTTAAATGTTCATTAGTAATTCTTTTCTTAAGGAAATCAACCCTCCACCCCCTGAATTCCACCGTATTTTATTTATAAATCCAATGACTTATCAGATGACTTTGGAATCCAATATTAATGCCTGAATTAGGAACCCCAAGGGAGGCACGGGAAGCAAGTCTAAAGTTGATAAATCTGTTTTATGTCTCATATTCCTGAATTATTTCCTAAATCCAGAGCACATGCCGCTTCTAATTCCTAGAATTTTTATATGAAATAGCATGTTGTATGAGTCCCTCACATGTTCCAAAGACATCCCTGTTCCTTCTGGCACCTCTGAAAAGAGTCACTTTCCTAATTTAGAGAAGTTTAGTAGCCCGTTGAAATTAGTTCTGTGTCTGGTAGTGCTATGGAGAAACAGCTGGCCCCATGCTGTCTTTCCTGGATATCATGAGAGAGAAGAGAGCTCTGTGGTTTCATCTTCGATTTGCCAGGCTAAGTTAAACTTGTTCTTAAGGAATTCCTCTCATATACAGTCAAAAGAAAATATTTTATTTTTCTAATCCACTAACATACTCCAGTTGAGAACTACTGAAATTGTGGTATTGAAGGTCTTTCAGAGAAAGGCATAGGCGTTGAATGCCCCTACAGGAAATCTGAGAGGTGTATTCTCACTGGAAAGAATGTATACATATTGAGGATGCTTTTAAGTGTGTGCCTTCTAAACTGCTTTAAAACCTGTCAATGCCTCACAGTTTATCTGAAGATGTATCTGAACATTTGTGTGACTGCTGGTTAATTATTATGGATAATTATTTTTATACCTTGGCAATAATCCTTTAGAAGTCAGTATGTAATGTGTATTATGCTAAGTATCTAGGTACATATTCTCATTTAGTTTTTTATACCAATCTTTTGAGGTGATATTATTACCATTTGTTACTTAGTGCTGATGAAAATAGGCTTTAGGGAGGTTAACAAATTCATGGCGTGTAACACTAAACACTACTTAAACATTGAATAGCAGAGAGGAAAACACCTGGATTGAATTATGTTGGGGACATAAGCGCCAAGAATTTTGGAAGTATGAATGCAAAAGCTTCTAAGTGGATGCAACCCAGATTTTGAACTGTTGTTTTAAGAAAATGGGAGAAAAAGAATTTGGGTTTCTGACAGACCAGAATAAGTTAATGGTCATAAGGGCCATAGATACAGGTCAGTATGTAAATCTGCACTACATGGAGGCATGTGGAAAAGCCCAGCGTGTGACTCTAATGGCCTAGATATCTGAAAGATGACACTGGTCTTGTTAAAGCCTCTTAGTGATCAAGAATGAAGCCTAATAACTAAAGGCCGTCGAAGAGGGTGAAATGTATTAAAAATAAAAATTTTTGGTGAGGAGTAAATGTGTTCAGATCGGACTTGGTAAAGTACAGTTTTTGCATCCCAGGTAAAAAACTGGATGCTGGGGAGGAGGGTGAACAGGGAGGCAAATTTTATATACAAGGAACCTGGGGTTTGGGCATTTGTGGGAAGACAATCACTCTACAAACTTGCAGTAGGAGAACTCCCATATTCCTCACATGCCACATGACACTGGCTCCATCTTCTAAGACAAAGCCTCAAGTGAATCACTGGGCAGTTGCCCAGGTGAGGAGGATGGTGGACGAGGAAGTTTTGTGATAATCAGCATGAGTGTGGTAAGTCATTTTTGGAATTGCATGCAGATGGCATTTTGGTTGAGAAATCAGTGCATCGTTCTGCTTCCCCTTGCAAATGGTTTGTTAGCCCTTATAAAAGGACACTCTACCACCCTGCTGGCATCCTACTGACACTCATTTGGGCACCGGCTTTGAGACTGTGGTGAGTGCATTACTTGCAGGGCATTTTTGGGCAATTGGGTAGTTTAAGGATTTTAACTGATGGTAGAAAGGGCTTTTGTTTTAGAAAATAATGCTTAAGATTTGTGGAAATCTAGACGATGAATTTTGTGGAGGGCAGGTGTAATTATGTGATATTTTAGCTTCTCTTTGGTGAATGAAGTTAAAGGGACAGTCTTATAGGAAGAAGAATAAGGAATAAGAAATGAAGTCCTGTCCCACATTTCTGTTTGTTTCCAAAGATTTGCTTCTCTGGGTACTAGCCCTTAGAATTTCATTTGAACATTTACAGTTTTTCCCAAAGAACCCGTGGCAAGATCAGTTAGACTTTCAGTCAGGGTTTCATGGCAGATGATGTTGGTAGCAATTTGTTTTGGGATTGCTCAGAAGTTTAGCAGGTCGGGTATTCTTTCTCTAGATAACATTGAAGTTCAGCCCTATGTAGTGCTACCTCAATATAGGATAAGTTTGTGTTTTAAGAAATGGTAGAGTGAGAAAAAGGCCAAAAAAGAATAAGAGATGATGGGAAGTGTCTTAGTTTCCTGGTCTGCCATGAGAGAAATACCACAAATATAGGTAGCTTTAAAGAACAGGAATTTATATTCTCTCAGTTCTGGAGGCGAAGAGTCCAATTCAGGGTCTCGGCCCTTTTGATTCCTTCCTTGTTGGTAGGCCTGCGTGTTCCTTGGTTGTTTGACTTACAGATGATCCTCAAGTGAGACCTGTCTTCCCCTGTGTATGCATCTTTGTGTCTAATCTGATCTTTTTTATGAATCAGAAGTGATTAGATTTGGAAGCCACTTTACTCAGGTATGTTTTGATTAAGATGACAAAGAAAACTCTATTTCTAAATAGAATTACAAACATAGGTATAACCAGTAGCAGTTGAGTGGATCCTGACTTCCAGCGACAAATAGAACAGAAAGGAATTGCCCCACAGAGTTTGCAAGGAGCCCCTGTGGATTTGAATTGCCCATCTTTGGGTTAGTGGCTGTAGCTCTTATCCAATATGCCACCAGGGTTTTCACCATAGGGATAGGGGTGACGGTTCCAACACATTTTTTTGGGAAACACAATTCAATCCACAGCTGGAAATGATGCTAAGAGGGAAGAGGGAAAAGCTACAGAGTTATGAAGATTTTGCTGGGGACTAGATGAATATTCACTGAACTCATTTAAAGGATACTGATTTGCTTAGCCTACAAGAGTGTCACTAGAGTAAACACTGTCATGCGTTTATTTTTCAGATTCCCAGAGACTCCGGAAAGATGTCTTACTATCAGCAGCAGTGCAAGCAGCCCTGCCTGAAAACTCCCGTGATGTGTCCACCTAAGTGCCCTGAGAAATGCCCACCTGTGTGTTGCCTTCCTCCACCATGCCCACCTGTGTGTTGCCCTCCTCTGCCATGCCAGCAGAAATGCCCTCCTGTGCTGCCATGCCAAACCTGCCAGCAGAAGTGTGTACCCAAATTCAAGTAACAACACCAGAATTCATCAGAATCATGAAATGATGCGATCCAGTGGCTCTTCCCAGTCTCTGGACCCCATCCTCCTCCCTCAGCCATGGTGACAGACTACATCTGCCCTAACCTTCCTTCTGAGACAGGAGCTGATGGAGAAAAGGCTTAGATCCTGAAGTTGATACCATGTTACTGGAAAATGAGGAACCGGTTCAAGGTCTACATTCTTGTACTGAAGCCTTGCCTGATTTCGCTTTGGTATCTGTTATCTAATTTAGGCAGTGATCTCTATCCTACAACGCGTTTATCCTGTTTCTGCTTCTTCAATAAAGTACATGTTTCGTGGTTGAGCCTACATTGCTTTTGTTTTCATTTTGCATTTTTACACTCTTCCTTCAACTACATCAGATGTATGTCCATCAGATGAATTGAAGTCTTAGATTCAGGCTTTCCCATCACTCAATTCAGTCTTGCTTGAGATGTGTCTTTTGGATTGGGTATATCAAATAAGTATTTTAGTGGTTTTAAACCCATTTCAACAACATCCTAGCTTGTGTGAACCTAAGAAGTGACTTCAACTACCTCAGGTATCATTTCCTTCTCTGTAAAATGGGGAAAAGAATGTCTTCAGCTCAATATACAGGGAGAGATTACTTAACTGATTCACAAATGTTTTCTGTTTGCCTATTATGTGCTAGGCAATATTCTACATGCTGGAGATACAGGTAGTGGTGACTAAACAGACTCCTTGTCCTTAAGTAGGAGAAATGAGAGTGCTGCAGAGGGCAGGGAGGAGAGCTGAGAGTGATACACATGAGGTGTACTTGAGAGAAGATTGTTTAGAGAGGTTCTTCCACAGTGACATTTTGGGCAGAGACATGAATGAACGGAAGTGTGAGCCATGGGTATATCTAGTATAAGTTGTTCCAATAAGAGGAAATAGATTGTTCCAATAAAGGGAAAAAGCAATGTCCATGGCAGAGAAATATAGCAGCAAAAAAACAGCAATGAAGATGAGAGTGTCAGGAGGCGGGGCCAAGATGGCTGACTAGGTAGAAGCTACCTCAGATCCCTCTTGCAACAAAGACTCGGAAACACAAGTGAATCGATCACATACATGACAATCTACAAACCCTGACCATCAAACACAGATCTAAAGAGTTGACCTGAGTGACGGAGACTGAGAACGAACAACCACGGGGAAGTAGCGACTCTTTTCGGAGCCTGGAGCAAGCGTCCCAGTCAGGAGACCTTTGTGCCGGGCTTTGGACTGGGCACAGGGGAGCCGAGCACGGCATCCTGAAAAGGCGCAAACATGGGACGCAGCCCCAGCCCCCAGAAGTGACATCGGGGTAAGCCCAGCCAGTGCAGGCAGGCAGCGCAGCGATGCGGCTGACAGGAGGAGAAGTCACCGGGAGGCAGCGACTGGTTTTGGAGCCTGGAGTACGGCGTCCCAGCCAGGGAAACTTGGCGCTGGGCTTTGGATTGGGAGCGCAAGAAGTGACCACGGTTTCTGAGACAGCACAAACACAGGATGTGGGCCTGACCCTGGGGGGCAATCTCGACCCAGCCAGTGCACACAGGCTACACACCCCTCAGGAATCTCAGATAAAACAGTAATCACCAAACAAGATAAGTAACTTTGTCTATGTTCCAGGGTGCTACTCTCTCCTATTTATCTGAACCCTCCCCTCCCACTCCCAGGCAGCTTCATTAACATTGGGATTTCCGGAGCCAGAGAGTGAAGTACACTGCGGGTTTTCCTTTTTTTTGGTCTTTTCCTAACCCGTTCTTCTGGCCTGAGAGAAGGAGCTACAAAATACCCAGGGACCAAAAATCCTTCCCTAAGTGGACAAAAAATACAGAACCAGCTCCAGCCAAACGTATGTGATCCACAGTCTTGGGCTTTCATCCCTACGGGGAACAAGATGGCTATTATAATGCAAAGGCAATTCTGATAGGGATCTGACTGTAATTGTTTTAGCGGATTACTGGAAAGACAAGTTTCCCAGGTCTGATGTCTCTGCGTATTCAACAGAGCCCTCACTGACCCACAACAGGGAACTGAGGGCTGAAGCTCCCCCAGACCACCTCGCCTCTTGCCTTAGGCATCTAAGGATGATGACACCTACCAATCTGTAGAGGAGGTACTTGCATTGGGGGCCTAAGGTACAGCTGCAGAGCCCACCCACCAAAGTGCTTTAGGAATAGAGACACACCTACCTCACTGACACTTGGCGGAAGCCTGTCAGCATCCTGCCCCCCCGCCCCGGAGTGTGAAACCCTGCTCCCCCAGAATTTGGTGCACACAACTATCACCACTACTTCTCTAGGTGGATAGGTGACAGTCTGCACCACACACTTGATGATCCCAAATCAGATTCTACTCAAGAATAGTGAATGGACTCTTAGGCTTATATATCTGGTAACAGCCCAAACCAGCTGGTAATAGGACATAAGTGATTCCAAGGCTATAACAATCAAGACAGTGCAATCTAGTAGCTCATCTATGCAAATGGAGATGTAGGAGTTAACGACAGACTTGTGGGTGTTAAATTAAAAGAGTCGTTGGGATCATAACCGGAGAATGCATAAAGTGGTAGGAGTCATGGGCCAGGGAACCATTTGACATTTGGAGAAAGAAATTGAAACCATGGGGAAAAAAGAGCAGGCACACGTTTAGGAAAATCGGGAAAATAGATGTCATGGAAAACAACAAGTAGAAAGTTTAAAGAAAGACAGATTGGTTGACGTTGTGAAATTCAGAAGTCCAGGAAGATAAAAACTGGGAAATACTCATTTAATTTGCTGGTTGGAAAGATATAGTAGAACTTAGAAGGAGTATTTTTAGTAGACTTGTGGGACTGAAGCCAGCTTGCTATGGCTTGTTTTGAAAGTTGAGTATTTATCTGCCTAAGACACCTAAGGTATATTGATTAGGTTGAGCAAAGCCGACATTTTTGCAATAAGAAGCCTTTCTGTCCTTAAGAATGTTATATTCCCACACCCATTTAGTCTTATTATTAGATATAAATTTTTATTAAAGTGTAATTTCAAATTTCTCTATTTCTTTTACGTAACCTTTCTCCTCCTGGTCCCAGTCCCTGGCATACTCTGTTCAGTTTTCTGTCCCTAGAGTTTTGCATCTTCCACAATGTTATATGAATGGAACTCTACATTATGTAGTGTTTTGGAATTGGCTTCTTTCACTTAGCGTGATTTGCAGTTTAGGTCTAAATTCCAATTTAGAAGGGAAAATAGAAGAACAAATTAAGTAACACCAAAACAACCAATGAAACAAACCCAGAAAGTGGGATATTAGGGAGAAAACTGGTCCGGTCTTACCAACAACCAAATATTAGGAAAATAAAGCGGGTGGTGTTGCAGACTGTTCTAGATTTAAAGAGAGATATGAGATAGAAAAAGTATTGTAGGTAATTGATTTTGAGAAAAATGAAGAAATTTGAAGTCATTCCACTGTTAAATAATATTAAGTACGTATTATTAATTTCGTTAGGTGTCATGAAGTCCGTGAGTGGTGCAAAAAGTTTGTGTGGCACTACTGACCTGAAAGGTTTGTGGTTCGAACCCAGGAAGAGGCATCTTAGAAGACAGGCCTTGCAATCTACCTCTTAAAGAAAGAGCTCTAATGTGCACACATGGGTCACCATAAATTGGAATGGACTCCACTGGCAAGTAAGAATAAGAAGTTTATTGGAGAGCCACCAGCAACCTTCATGTAATTAGTACATGATTTGCAAAGATCTAATTTCTACAAACACTTCAGGTGCTCACAGTTTTGACAGGAATGAACAATCTTCCCTTTGATTCTTTGTTTTTTATAACCAGAGATAATCATTTTTGTCTCTAGAGTTGTAAATGTTCTTTACTAATTCTTTTCTTAAGAAAATCAACCACCCACCCCCTGAATTCCACCATACTTTATTTATAAACCCAATGACTTATCAGATGACTTTGGAGTCTAATATTAATGCCTGAATTAGGAACCCCAAAGGAGGCAAGGCAAGCAAGTCTAAAGTTGATAAATCTGTTTTATGTCTTATAATCCTGAATCATTTCCTGTATCCAGAGCGCATGCCACTTCTAATTCCTAGAATTTCCATATGAAATAGCATGTTGTATAAGTCCCTCACATGTTCCAAAGACATCCCTGTTCCTTCTGGCACCTCTGAAAAGAGTCACTTTCCCAATTGCAAACAAGATTAGTAGCCTGCTGAAATTAGTTCTGTGCCTGGTAGTGCTATGGAGAAACAGCTGCCCCATATTGTCTTTCCTGGATATCATGAGAGAGAATAGAGTTCTGTGGTTTCATCTTCAATTTGCCAGGCTAAGTTACACTTGTTCTTAAGGAATTCCTCTCATATACAGTCAAAAGAAAATATTTTATTTTTCTAGTCCACTAACATACTCCAGTTGAGAACTACAGTAATAGTTGTATTGAAGGTCTTTCAGAGAAAGGCATAGGCATTGAATGCCCCTACCAGAAATTTGGAAGGCGTATTCTTACTGGAAAGAATGTGTAGACATTGAGGATGTTTTTGAGTTTGTGCCTTCCAAACTGCTTTAGAACCTGCCAATGCCTCACAGTTTATCTGAAGATGTATCTGAACATTTGTGTGACTGCTGGTTAATTATTATGGATAATTATTTTTATACCTTGTCAATAATCTTTTAGAAGTCAGTATGTAATGTGTATTATGCTAGGTATTTAGGTACATATTCTCATTTAGTTTTTTATACCAACTTTTGAGGTGATATTATTGCCGTTTGTGATTTCGATCTGATGAAAATAGGCTCTAGGGAGGTTAATAAATTCGTGGCGTATAACACTAAATACTGCTTAAGCATTGAATACCAGAGAGGAAGACAACTGGATTGAATTATGTTGGGGAAATAAGCACCAAGTATTTTAGAAGTATGAAGGCAAAAGCTTCTAAGTGGATGAAGCTCAGATATTGAACTGTTGTTTTAAGAAAATGGGAGGAAAATGATTTGGGTTTCTGATAGACCACAGTGGCTAATGGTCATAAGGGCCATAGATACAGGTCAGTATGTAAATCTGCTCTACATGGAGACATAGGGAAAGCCCCAGCATGTGACTCTAATGGCCTAGATATCTGAAAGATGACACTGGTCTTGTTAAAACCTATTAGTGATCAAGAAAAGAAGCCTAAAAACTAAAGGCCGTCGAAGAGGGTGAAATGCATTAAAAATAAAATTTTTTGGTGAGAAATAAATGTGTTCAGATCAGACTTGGTAAAGCATACTTTTTGCATCCCAGGCACAAAACTGGATGATGGGGAGGAAGGTGAACAGGGAGGCAAATTTTATATACATGGAACCCGGTGTTTGGGGATTTGTGGGAAGACAAACACTCTACCAGCTTTCAGTTGGAGAACCCCCATATTCCTCACATGCCACATGACACTGGCTCCATCTTCTAAGACAAAGTCTCAGGTGAATCACTGGGCAGTTGCCCAGGTGAGGAGGATGGTGGACGAGGAAGTTTTGTGATAATCAGCATGAGTGTGGTAAGACATTTTTGGAATTGCATGTAGATGGCATTTTGGTTGAGAAATCAGTGCATCGTCCCATTTCCCCTTGTAAATGGGTGGCTAGCTCTTATAAAAGGTCACTCTACCAGTCTGCTGCCATCCTACTGACACTCAGTTGGGTACTGGCTTTGAGACCGTGGTGAGTGCAATACTTGCAAGGCATTTTTGGGCAATTGGGCAGTATAAGGATTTTAACTGGTGATAGTTCTTTTGTTTTAGAAAATAATGCTTAGGCTTTGTGGAAATCTAGACGATAAATTTTGTGGAGGGCAGGTGGACTTACATAATATTTTAGCTTCTCTTTGGTGAATTTGTTGATGTTCATATGGGAAATGAAGATAAAGGGACAGTCATATAGGAAGAAGAATAAGGAATAAGAAATGAAGTCATGTTCCACATTTCAGTTTGTTTCAAAGATTTGCTTCTCTGAGTACTAGCCCTTAGAACTTCATTTGAGCATTTGCCGTTTTTCCCTAAGAACCCATGGGCAAGATCAGTTAGACTTTCAGTCAGGGTTTCATGGCAGATCATATTGGTAGCAATTTGTTTTGGGATTGCTGAGAAGTTTACAAGTCGGGTATCCTTTCTCTAGATAACATTTAAATTCAGCCCTACCTAGTGCTACGTCAATATAGGATATATTTATGTTTTTAGAAATGGTAGAGTGAAAAAAAAGCCAAAAAAGAATGAGAGATGATGGGAAGTGTCTTAGTTTCCTGGTCTGCCATAACAGAAATACCACAAATAGGTAGCTTTAAAGAACAGGAATTTATATTCTCGCAATTCTGGAGGCTAAGGGTCCAAGTCAGGGTCTCGGTCCTGTTGATACCTTCCTTGTTTGTAGGCCTGGGTGTTCCTTGGTTATTTGACTTATAGATGATACTCATGTGACACCTGTCTTCCCCTGTGTATGCATCTCTGGGTCTAATCTGATCTTTTGTATAAATCGGAAGTGATTAGATTTGGAAGCCACTTCACTCAGGTATGCTTTGATTAACATGACAAAGAAAACTCTATTTCTAAATGGAATTACAAACATAGGTATAACCAGTAGCAGTTGAGTGGATTCTGACTTCCAGCGACATATAGAGCAGAAAAGAATTGCCCCACAGAGTTTCCAAAGAGCCCGTGAGGATTTGAACTGCCCACCTTTGGGTTAGTGGCTGTAGTTCGTATCCACTATGCCACCAGGGTTTTCACCATAGGTATAGGCGTGAGAATTCCAACTTATATATTTGGGAAACACAATTCAATCCATAGCAGGAAACGATGCTAAGAGGGAAGAGGGAAAATCTACAGAGGTATGAATATTTTGTTGGGGACTAGATGAATATTGACTGAACTCATTTAAAGGATACTGACTTGCTTAACCAGCAAGAGTGTCACTACAGTCAACACTGTTATGGTTTCATTTTCAGATTCCCAGAGACTCCGGAAAGATGTCTTACTATCAGCAGCAGTGTAAGCAGCCCTGCCTGCCACCTCCTGTGGTGTGCCCACCTAAGTGCCCTGTGGTGTGCCCACCTAAGTGCCCTGTGGTGTGCCCACCTAAGTGCCCTGAGCCATGCCCACCTGTGTGTTGCCCTCCTCCGCCATGCCCACCTGTGTGTTGTCCTCCTCCACCGTGCCCACCTGTGTGTTGCCCTCCTCCACCATGCCAGCAGTAATGCCCTCCTGCGTTGCCACTCCAACCCTGCCAGCAGAAGTGTGTACCCAAAATCAAGTAACAACACCAGAATTCATCAGAATCTTCCCAGTCTCTGGACTCCATCCTCCTCCCTCAGCCATGGTGACAGACTGCATCTTCCCTACCTTCCTTCTGAGACAAGAGCTGATGGAGAAAAGGCTTAGATCCTGAAGTTGATATCATGTTACTGGAAAATGAGGAACAGGTTCAACATCTACATTCTTGCATTGAAGCTTTGCCTGATCTCTCTTTGGCATCTGTTATCTAATTTAGGCAGTGATCTCTACCCTATAAAGAGTTTATCCTGTTTCTGCTTCTTCAATAAAGTACATGTTTCCTGGTTGAGCCTACATTGCTTTTGTTTTCATTTTGCATTTTTACACTCTTCCTTCAGCTACATCAGACGAATGTCCATCAGATGAATTGAAGTCTTAGATTCAGGCTTTCCCATCACTCAATTCAGTCTTGCTTGAGATGTGTCTTTTGGAATGGGTATAACAAAGAACTATTTCAGTGGTTTTAAACCCATTTCAACAACATCCTAGCTTGTGTAAACCTAAGAAGTTACTTCAACTACCTCAGGTATCATTTCCTCCTCTGTAAAATGGGGAAAAGAATGTCTTCAGCACAATATACAGGTAGAGATTACTTAACTGATTCACAAATGTTTTCTGTTTTCCTATTATGTGCTAGGCAATATTCTATATGCTGGAAATACTGGTACTGGTGCCCAAACAGAGTCCTTGTTCTTAAGTAGGGGAAATGAGAGCGCTGCAGAGGGGCATGGAGGAGAGCTGAGAGTGATACACATGACGTGTACTTGAGAGAAGATTGTTTAGACATGTTCTTCACAATGACATTTCGGGCAGAGACATGAATGAACAGAAGAGTGAGCTATGGGTATATCCAGGATAGATTGTTTCAATAAGAGGGAGTAGAAAGTTACAGGGCAGAGCAATATAGCAGCAAAAAAAAAACAGCAACGGAGATTAGAGTGTCAGCAAATGAGGTTGGAGAGGTTGGGTCTGTAGGACATAGTAATAATTTTGGTATTCATCCAAGGTTTGTCAGCTGTATTAGGCCGACGGTCACATGCCTAAATTTTTGTAATAATACTCTACGGTCATATGTATTTTTTTCTGTGTATTGCATTTTAGCTAAAAATACATGTTTGTTCAAAGCTATTAACAAAAGAGATGAAAAGAACTGATGAATAAGTTCAAATTCTAACAAAATAAAACCTTATCTGAGGGGTAATCAAATGCAAAGTAAGTCTAGTTGTTTTCCTATCTTAAAGGGAATTCAAATTTATTGCTTCTCATCATATCATAGCCAGCAATTCTGTATAGGGAATTTTGTACTTGTTGTGATCCAAGCTCTGAAAAGAATGTTGAAACGTAGTCTTTATTCAAGGCTGCACGGAATAACTCCAAGTGATTGTCATTAATGGCAAACTCTTGAAAAGGACTCTAGTCTAATATTTTTGACAGAAAACTTATAAACTAGAGCTTACGTGGTTAATAATTCTAAATTGGGCACTCATGTTAGTAAACCCAAATTCAAGAAAGAGAATATTAACAACCCTTCAAAAGACCCTTCATTTCCTTCACCACTAGAGGTAACCACTATCCTGACCCTTAATGTAATCACTTTGTTGCTTTTCTTTGTTTTTTGTATATTTTTTACACCAATATATCCAAATACAAAGTGTTGAGTCCATTCCGATTCATAATGACTCTATTGGACAGAGTAGATCTGCCCTGTAGAGATTCCAAGAAGCACCTGGTGGATTCAAACTGCTGAGCTTTTTGTTAGGAGATGTAGCACTTAACCGTGAAGTTTTGTCGTGAAAAACAGGTGAAGTTGTGCACTAAAGATTAGTAAGTAAACTCAATGTAGCCTGTGTATACCTAGTGTAATGGTTAATCCGACCCTGATTCATGCCCCTGCTTTTCTTGCTCTGCTGTACTAAGCTTCTCATGTACTCCTGATATAAGATGAAGGGGCAGCTCTGCCAAAGCACAATTGCAGTGGAGCTTGGAGGCAGCAATTCCCAGACTGGCTTTTATAACTAAGTAAAGCTACACCATTACAGCCTAGGCACTGCGTCTAGTCCTCTGAACTAAGGAGTCCTCCTGTGAATATGAATTTTTCCAACACTGATGGTGACTGTAGGGTAATGCTATTCATCTATATGCAAATCTTCCCTAATGGAATCAGCTTTGCTCTTCCCCGAAGCATGCTGGTGCTGAATTTGGGATGGACTTGGGCTAAGGTACAAGGTCAGGAGGGGCATGACTGGGCCAGCGGCCAAGGCCGAAGAATACCTT
Source organism: Loxodonta africana (assembly GCF_030014295.1). Taxonomy (NCBI): domain Eukaryota; kingdom Metazoa; phylum Chordata; class Mammalia; order Proboscidea; family Elephantidae; genus Loxodonta; species Loxodonta africana. The sequence goes on along the minus strand of NC_087344.1, from coordinate 184,307,874 downwards.
AGCAAAAAGAAGGAAAACATCTGGGCCATGGCGTGAAGTCCTTGGGAACACTGACTGCCCAAGGACGTGGAAGAAAACAATGAGCCTTGGTCCCAGCTGGAATGGTATATAAGATTGGGTCCCTTGGTCGGTGGTTGCAGAAAATGCTCCAGACAGCCACCCCTGGAGAAAGCAGCTGCTTGCCCGTGTCAGTAAGTTTCCCTGAAGGTATGAATCTGGAAAGGGGTATGTGTCAGTTCTTTTGATTATCTGCCAGGACACATAGCGAGGGTCTTTCTTTGCTGGGGCTGTCCCCCGACAAGTGATGTAGTCAGCGGAAATCCGAAGGGCACACCATGCCTTTCCTTGTGTCGGGAAAAGCAGGCTACTCTGGGGAAGACCCGAGGGTGGCCAGGTATGCACGCCCTGGGAACACTAGCCCAGGCTGTTGATGCCTGGGGACCTGTGCTTGAGTATGGGGACACCCTGAAAATGCCACAGGATTGTTGCAATTACTACAGTCTTTGCATGTTGACAAAGAAAAGAAGGCTGTTCGTGTTTTGGTTCTGGGAGTTGTGTGACTGCTATTTTGGGAATGGCAATATTCATGGGAGGCCCCAAAGCAAAAACCAGATTGCCCTGCCAAGGCAGCTTGTGTGGGGTGGCTTCTACTGGCAGCATTGAGAGGGGCATCCGATGCAGAGCCAGCCACTGGGGCCCTAATAAGGCAGCTAGAAGCAGAGCTGCAACTGGAGGATTTTTCCGTAGCATATTCCTCCTCCACTGCAATATTAGTGTCCCATTAGTGGAAGCAAGAGGCATCTTTGGGGGAAATCCCAGGGTGGCCAGCTACCTCTATGTGGGGAGGTCTGGCCAATAAGATTTTCTGTGGGAGAAATCCCGGATGGCCAGCGAAGCCTGGCTAGATCAGTCAGTAGAGCGTGAGACTGGAGCTACTTGAAGGGGAAAAACAGGTCCCTGGCTCTGAGAACACCCTGTAACACCCAGTGCAAAGTAAGAGTTAAAACAGCAGGGAAAAAAGGGGGGGAAAAAAAAGGGAGTAAAAAGCCCTTCAAGATAGCTTGTATTGAGTGACCTTGAAGAGAACTCAGAATTCAGTGATAGCTACCCGGCCAAGAAAACTGAACAGCAACCTAGCTGCAGCTGCAATGGTAAGGGGAAAATAAAAGTGGGGGGCCCACCTCCAGGTTACCAGGCAACTGGGCTGGACCCATGCTTGGGCTTGGTGTGGTGATGTGGCTCCACAAATGAGTGAGGGCTCTGCCAGCTTTTCCCAGACCTTCTTTCAGAAATGATTAAGAATGATCATTTCTTAAGAGCGGATTAAGCCTGATTTCTTTGTCGGCAGCGAGGAACAAAGGCCTTGTGTTACAATTAAAGTCCAGTGAGGTATACTTTTGCTCTGAGGTCACCATCATTGAGACACTTACACCAGCCTGACTATGGATAAGTCCCTTGGGACCCCTACAAGTCCTTATTGTATGTACTGATGAAGATGATGTATTAATGCACACCTTTGTAAACTTTTGCCTCCAAGTCCTGATGGGAATTGCTGTAGTTAGGGCCATATTTAGAGGGCGCAAGTGACGTGGGCAATAGCTAATTGACTGGCCATTCAACCTGGCCACTGACAACCCTCGGACTGAGATAGAAAGCAAGCCCCAATAGAGATGAAACATCTGGACAAAAAATAAATAAATAAATAAATAACAAAATCAGTTCTGCCCCTGAGAATTTTTGTTCCTTGTGTGGATAGTCATCAGAAAAGCCTCTATGTTGAGAGTGGGAAACAGCCAAAGAACAGACCGGCCTTAACCAGCCGACTGCAGAGGCTGAAGCACTGTCTGCTCCAGGGTAAAGAGGTGTGCAATCGACCAACTTCTGGATTTAAGAGAGGACCATCCATGGAGATTCAAAACACCCTCATAGACTGGGCCTACATGCATGGACTGCCACTGTCATCAGAAAACGCTGCATAGCACAGGAAAGCTGACTCTCCTACCAGACCCTGGCCAAGGCTAACACCTATACAGGGACAGATTCCCGAGCCAACAGGCAAGGGGGTTCTTGGCAGTTAAATCATAATGGGGCTTTTTATCTTATACAGAGGCTTCCACTGGATCTTGAATGAACTCTTCACACTCTTCTCACCCCAAGACATAGGAGCAATTGAATACTTCAATGGATAGGTTTAAGTAGCCGATAGGAGGGCAGAAGACAACCCCGGCCTGGACCATCCATCTCAGAAAAGCAGCCTGGGGTGTCAATGCAGCACTTCCCTGCAAGGGCATTTCTTATTTGTGCCATATGTTCTATCAAAATGTCTATTCTATAAAATGTGTTTCTTTGGTGTAGAATTGTTCCTGACAAAAGATCTGGGTTCCACAAAGGCATTGACCAGAGCCCATGAGAGGAGGCCAAGCCCAAGACTCCCCCCACTGAGGGGTGGGAGTGTCCCTCACCCTTTGACTAGGGGTGTGGCCAAGGTACACCACAGGTATAGGAATCCCTCTGTTGGGTGTCAGGGGAACTGAGGCCACACATTTAAATGATTATACACTGGACCCCCACTAACAGCTATTGATGGGTACGTGGCTGGGGCTGTCAGGGCGTGTCAAGTCAAACTAGTGCTACAGATTGGAAGGCTACCTCCAAAGGCCTACAAAGTTAACCAGCTCTGATACAGGAATACATTCTGGGCAGAGATATCTTGTTGAGGCTGGAGCTATAGACCTCTGGTGAGTTCCATCTGCAAGTGAGAGCCGTAAAAGCTGTAGTAGAAGTTAAAGCTAAATGGTCCCCTGTGCAGTTGCACTCCCCCGCTCGGGTCAGGACCCTTAAGCAGTACCACCTTCCTGGTGGGCACCTAGAAATCATTGAGGCCATGCAGGAGCTATACCCAGTGGGGATTCTGAGACCTGCCAAGAGCCCCTTCAGTAGTCCTGTCTAGACAATGTGCAAGCTGGATGGCTCCTGGAAAACGACAGTAGAGTACTGGGAATTGAGTAAGGTGACTCCCCCTTATTTGCAGCTATACCCAACATCACACAGCTGTTGGAGCAAAAGGGGAGGCACTGGGCACTTACCACTTTGTGCTTGACTTGGCTAATTCTTTCTTTAGCATCCCTCCACACTCAGACAGCCAGGACCAGTTTGCCTTCAGTTGGGAGGTGAGGCAGTGGACTTTCACCGTGCTCCCAAAAGGGTACCTGTGTAGTCCCACCATACACCGTGGCATGGTTGTCACTGGCCTCAAGTGGTGGAGTTTAAGAGATTAGGTGACCATATTCCACTGTATTGCTGATGTCATGCTGACCTCTGACTCATTTGCTTCTTTATAGACTGTAGCTTGTGAGGTAGTCAGGGGCCTTCAGTCACGGGGATGGGCAGTGAATGAGGGAAAAACACAGGGACCTGGTTTGTTGGTCAAATACTTGGGTCTTTTCTAGTTGGGGAAGACACAAGTGATGCCTGAAGAAGTGATAGATAAAGCCCAAGCCTACCCCTGTGCAGAAACTGTGAAGCAACTAAAGGCAATTGCCAGGCTCCTGGAGTACTAGCAACACTTCTTATCCCATGTAGCCCACACCCTACGTCCCCTCTATAGTTTACTGAAGAAAGGAAGGGAGAACAAAATTCGGGAGAGATCTAGAAAGTGAGGGTATAAGAAAAGAGACAGAGATTGTGAAAAAAAGGAGCAGTGTGGGACTGAGAGACAGAGGAAGAGGAGGCCTTCCAGCAGGCGGAAGTTCAGTGTAAAACAAATACAGGCTTTAGGAGTGTTAATATAAGGTCAGCCGTGCCAACTGGACATAGCCTGTTACCCCGACAGGTACGGGTAGGGCCTGTGGCAATGGCAAAGCAACAAGAGAGTGCTACTGGGATTTTGGCCTCAGTTGTGGTGAGGAGCAAAAGACAGGCACAGCATTTTGGAGAAAGTCACGCGCAGTGTATAATACCCTACTGCACGTGGAAGCAAGTTCTTATAAAGGGTCAAGTTCACCTTCACTAGGAGCATTGGAAGAGGACTAATACCTCTTTTCCCCTCAGAGTGATGGGTTGGATCCCTGACAACAGTGTGCTAGAATCCTGCTAGTTGTTGCCAATAGTTGGTTAAGGAAGCCAATCAAAGCCTATGGGCAGGGCCATACCCACTGCCTAAGGGGTGTCTTTGGACGTGTGGCTTGCACGGGGGGCCTTAACTGCCCTACAACTGGATGGGGTGCTACACCTGGGGGGGGTTGTACATAGCTGCTAATATTTACACCACCCTCCCCAGTGTTCCCAGCAATTGGGAAACTCTAACAAGCCAGCTCAGGTACCAGTGTACATCATGGTAGTTTTGCCCCTTGTCCCAGTTTTTGCCCCAGGCCACCACTACACATGTAGAGAAGCTGGTAGAGGTGCTAGCCAGACATACCACAACTATACTTAACAACACCAGGTGGGCTATCATTCTTCTGAATGGGGAGACTCAATAAATACAAAAGGTCGCTTCAGAGTAGGATGGCCGTTGACATCATTACCGCCACCCAGGGTCCTGTGCCACAATAAAAACTGAACGTTGCATGCATACTTCTGATGCCTCTAAATTGTGTCTTTGGCTCTGCAGGACTTGCAGCAACACATCCCTCCTATATCAAACGTGACTTCACTGACCCTGTCTCCTGCTGTCTGCAATCCCTCTCGTCTGCCTGGAGGACAGGCTTCTGGATGATATTGGGACTCGTATTACTATGTGTTCTCCTGTGTTGCTGATTATACTAAGTATGTGGTCTGGTTTCACAACACTCCTCTGCTTCCAAAGTCTGAGGGCTATTGCAGAAGAGGGGGTGGTAAGATTGTAAGGACATTGGCAGGGTATGCACAGGTGGATTGTAGGGTAATGCTATTCAGCTTATACACCCCCTCTCTAATGCAATCAGCTTTCTTCTTCTCCGAAGCATGCTGGGGATGAATATGGGATGGACTGGGGCTTTGGTAAAAGGCTGGGAATGGCATGACTGGGCCAGCAGCCAAGGCTGAAGAATGCAGTAGCAACAAGAAGGAAAACAACTGAACCTGAATGTGAAGTCCCTGGGGATACTGCGTGCCCAAGGAAACGAGAGGAAATACACTGAGCCTTGACTAGGACAATCATATAGTCTACCATGCTGGGAATGACAACTTGAAGAGGATCGGTCTTCCGTTCATCGTTAAAAAGGATGTTTCACGATCTATCCTGAAGTACAACACTGTCACTTATAGGATAATATCCATACGCCTACAAGGAAGACCAGTTAATACGAATATTTTTCAAATTTATGCACCAACCACTAGGGCCAAAGATGAAGAAATAGAAGATTTTTTTAGCTGCTACAGTCTGAAATCAATGGAACATGCAATCAAGATACATTGATAATTACTGGCAATTGGAATGCTAAAGTTGTAATGAAAGAAGGACCAGTAGGTGGAAAATACATCCTTGGTGAGAGAAACAATGCTGGATATCGAATGATAGAATTTTGCAAGACCAATGACTTCTTCATTGCACATACCTTCTTCATCAACATAAACAGTGCCTATACAGATGGACCTCGCCAGAGGGAACACACAGAAAACATACTGACTACATCTGTGGCAAGAGATGATGGAAAAGATCAATATCATCAGTCAGAACAAGGCCTTGGGTCAATGTGGAACAGATCATCATATGCAAGTTCAAGTTGAAACTGAAGAAAATCAGAGCAAGTCCATGACAGCCAAAAAATGACCTTGAATATATCACACCTGAATTTAGAGACCATCTCGGAAACAGATTTGATACATTGAACACTAGTAACCGAAGACCAGATGAGTGATGGAATGACATCAAAAACATCATCCAAGAAGAAAGTAAGAGGTCACTGAAAAGACAGGAGAGAAAGAAAAGACCAAGACGGATGTCAGAGGAGACTCTGAAACTTGCTCTTGAGCATCGGGCAGCTAAATCAAAAGGAAGAATTGATGAAGTAAAAGAACTGAACAGAAGACTTCAAAGGGCCTCTCGAAAAGACAAAGTAAAGTATTATAATGATATGTGCAAAGAGCTGGAGATGGAAAACCAAAAGGGAAGAACACGCTCGGCATTTGTCAAGCTGAAAGAACTGAACAAAAAATTCAAGCCTCGAGTTGCAATAGTGAAGAATTCCATGGGGAAAATATTAAATGACGCAGTAAGCATCAAAAGAAGATGGAAGGAACTCAGAGTCATTATACGAAAAAGAATTAGTCGATATTCAACCATTTCAAGAGGTGGCATATGATCGGGAACCGATGGTACTGAAGGAAGAAGTCCAAGCTGCTCTGAAGGCATTGGTAGAAAAGAAGGCTCCAGGAATTGATGGAATATCAATTGAGATATTTCAGCAAACAGACACAGCGCTGGAAGTGCTTACTCGTCTATACCAGGAAATATGGAAGACAGCTTCCTGGCCAACTGACTGGAAGAGTCCCATATTTATGCCTATTCCCAAGAAAGGTGATCCAACCAAATGTGGAAATTATAGAACAATATCATTAACAGCACACGCAAGCAAAATTTTGCTGAAGATCATTCAGAAGAGGCTGCAGCAGGATATCCACAGGGAACTGCCAGAAATTCAGGCCGGTTTCAGAAGAGGATGTGGAACAAGGGATATCATTGCTGATGTCAGATGGATCCTGGCTGAAAGCACAGAATACCAGAAGGATGTTTACCTGTGTTTTATTGACTATGTAAAGGCATTTGACTGTGTGGATCATAACAAACTATGGATAACGTTGCAAAGAATGGGAATTCCAGAACACTTAATTGTGTTCATGAGGAACCTTTGCATAGATCAAGAGGCAGTTGTTCGGACAGAACAAAGGGATACTGATTGGTTTAAGGTCAGGAAAGGTGTGGGTCAGGGTTGTATTCTTTCACCATACCTATTTAATCTGTATGCTAAACAAATAATCCGGGAAGCTGGACTATATGAAGAAGAACGGGGCATCAGGTTTGGAGGAAGACTCCTTAACAACCTGTGTTGTGCAGATGACACGACCTACCTTGCTACAGGTGAAGAGGACTTGAAGCACTTACTAATGAAGATCAAACACCACAGGCGTCAGTATGGATTGCACCTCAACATAAAGAAAACAAAATTCCTCACAACTGAGCAACATCAGGATAAACGGAGAAAGGATTGAAGTAGTCAGGGATTTCATTTTACTTGGATCCACAATCAATAGCCATGGAAGCAGCAGTCAAGAAATCAAAACACAGACTGCATTGGGCAAATCTGCTGCAAAGGACCTCTTCAAAGTTTTGAATAGCAAAGATGTCACCCTGAAGACTAAGGTGCACCTGACCCAAGCCATGGTATTTTCAATCACATCATATGCATGTGAAAGCTGGACAATGAATGAGGAAAACTGAAGAAGAGTTCATGCCTTTGAATCGTGGTGTTGGCAGAGAATATTGAATATGCCATGGACTGCCAAAATAACAAACAAATCTGTCCTGGAAGAAGAGCAATCAGAATGCTCCTTAGAGGTAAGGATGGCGAGAGTGCATCTTACATACTTTGGACATGTTGTCAGGAGGGATCAGTCCCTAGAGAAGGACATCACGCTTTGCAGCTTTGCAGAGTACAGAGTCTGCGGAAAAGAGGAAGACCCTCAACAAGGTGGATTGACACAGTTGCTGCAACAATGAGCTCAAGCAGAACAACGATTGTAAGGATTGCGTAGGACCGGGCAGAATTTCGTTCTGTGTTCATGGGTCACTAGGAGTTGGAATCAACCCGATGGCACCTAACAACAACAACAGCAATGCATCCCAGGCACTGCACTGAGTCATTTGAACTAAGGGGTTCTTCTGTGAGCCTGAACATTTCCAACAGTACTCATGGTGACCATTTAACAGGCTAACACTCTGGTTCCCCAGTAGGTGGGAGAAGTCAACTCTTTTGGGTGGATGTTAATTGTTATGTCAGATACTGTGTCCTGGTAATATTTGTTGAAATGTAAAGCAGATTCCTCTTTTCCCAAGTCATTGCTCAGAGATACAAGATGGTGATTTGGAATATAGCTTTTCCTTTACTCATAGGATCATGGAAGGATTTGTGCTCAACTTGGAATATTATGTTGAATATGTCCTGGGAAACATTAGGCCAATGTCGTTCTTAAAATCTACATATCATCTTCAGCAAACAACAACTGGATAAAGTGCATAATTTTTGTTGAATCTTCTTAAGTTTTTTAAAAAATATTATTATGCAAGAGGGATAAATAGTTCTTGGTCCTCATGACAATGCAATAGGTAAAATAGGAAAAACATTATTATAATTTGTAATTATTTTATTTATTCATCCGTTTATATTATTTTGGCATATATCTGCCATGAGAACATATGATCCCTGAGGACAGGAATCTTCCTTTACTTTTCCTCCATTGCCACGTCCAGTGTCTGAACAAGTGTGTGACAAATAGTAAACCCCAAAAATGATGTGTTAAGTAGGCGGCATGATTCAGATCTTCTATTATCAATTCCTGCTGTCTAGGAGTAATAAATTATTCTGTTTGTAGTGTTGGTAGAATTAAAATAGATTGTGTCAGTGTCCAATTTTACTATATATTCCATGTTCCTGGACTCTGGTCTCTCCTTCCCATTCCCACTTACTCTGCCTTTGTTGATCTTTGTCAATTCTCAGATGGATTTTGATGCTAGCCCACTAACCTCCTTCTGCCTCAGCCTCACCTTCTCCGTTGTTCACACTATGATTAAAGTAAGCTCTCATAATCGCAGATTTCACTCTCCCTGATTAAAATCCTTCTCTGGCTTTGTGTCTCCTACCTAATAAAGGCCAAATTTCTTAGCATGACATGTAAGGTCCTTTATGGTCTGATTGATGCCTGCCTGTCTAGCTTCCTCCCCTGAATTTTGTCCCTTTCAGGCCAGGATCTAGCACACTGAACTTACAGTGCTGAGCACTTCAGGATATTTCATGTCTTTGTGCTGATGGTGCTCAATGCCCAGGGGGATTTTGAGGAGGACTGCTATTTATCAGATACAGAATCCATCTTTGTTTTTTCAGACTTTGATATTGTGGGCTACCATGGGGGTGAGTGATGACTGAAATGACATATCTCTTCTTGGAGTCTTCAAGCCCATGAGCTGAAGATTGTAAGGAGGAAGACAGTAAATATGTTACTTTTGCTTTATTGGAAAGCACCAGTTCTGTTTACTTGAGGGGCAGGGTCAAAGCTTAGGTATGAAAGAGGAGAGAGAGGGGGCTGTTTTTCTTGCTGTTGCTATTAGGAATAAATCCTGGGACTAAGAGAACAGCAACAACACCAGAAGACCAGTTGAAAGAAGCTTCTCATATGTGCTCATTTTCAGTTAAACATCAGAAGCCTAGAAGACTAACTTAAATACCCTGAGAGAAAAGGCTCATATGCACTCAATACCTTCTTCACTCTAGTGACTAAAAGCCTTCCATTCCCTCAACCATAACCACAAGTAACACTGCAAGCACAGGAGCCTCCATGGTATCAGGCTGTTCAAAAACCAGTTCTCTCTGAGTCTATCCATGGAAATCTGGTGGTCAGACACACATTAAGAATGGTTCTCGCATCTGCCCTACCAAACCGCTCAGCACATAGGTGCAAGGAGGAAGAAAAAGCAGGAAAGGGGTTAGAAATTGTGTCATGTGAAGCCCTGGGCATGCCTGACTAGGAAAGAAGAGACTTGGGTCTTCTTTAAGTTTCTCCTGTCCTCAGAGAACCCAATTATTTTTATCTTGGATCATCTTGATTGATGGAAACAAAAAGAATTTCCATAAGATTTACATCAAGGAGAGGTGAGGAGATCTTTTTGTAGGAGTAAATCTAATCCTGCTTTTTATAATTCTGATTGGTTCAGGTGGATGCATGTTTTTGGGAAGGCTAACATAGTGGAAAAACTAGATATTTGCAAAATCATGGGCCCATGGCATAGGTGGTCCCCTCTTTGGAAAGTATAGCCAACCACATTCAATTTTTCAGAACACAGCCTCTTCCATGAGATTGTCTCCTGGTTGTCAGTCATGTTTGAACACAAAACAACACTCACTGGGCATCACTCTCTTGATGCCTCCATGTTGTGCCAGTCTTCCTGTGCATATTCAACAAATACTCACTCAGCATCTACTCTGTTCCAGGTTTCAGGGTATGTCCTGAATATGTAGTAGTAGGGAAGAGCAGTCTACCTTTTTAAAGAACTTGCACATTCCAGGTGAAGCAGATGAGTGGGAAGTCCACTAAATGTAGATGGATATGACAAAAGAAGCTCTGAGTGTTTTGGGAGACTAAGGTGGCACACATGCCTTAGAGAAAAGGGCCCAAAAGGGCTTTTTATTGAGAGTGATGGCTTTGTTAAGAATAATGTCAGTGATAAACCAAAACAAACAAACAAAAACAACCAAACCCTTTGCTAACCAAATAGATTACAACTCATAGCAATAATATAGGTCAGAGTCGAACTGCCCTATAGGATTCCCAGGGAGTGGCTGGTGGATTTGAACTGTTGACCTTTTGGTTGGTAGCTCAGCTCTTAACCACTGCAGCACCAGGGATCCAATGTCAGCATAAGACAGGTAAAAATAGCAAGAAGAAGATTTATCAGAAGTATAGTGAATAAATGCACTGAGCAGAAGGAAAAAAAAAAAAATGGCCTGTGAGAAAAATTACAAGGATCTTGATATTACAACAGCATAGATTTCAAGGCATGGAGTAACAAGGAATGAAGCTAGAGGGGAAGGAAGGGCTGTATAATGGACCTGACACTTTAAGCATGCAAGTGACATAGATTTGACTTTTAATGGATCACTCTGACTGCAATGCAGAAGCTGGTTTTGAATAAAAGAAGACTGGGGAAGAGAGAGTAGTTAGGAAGGTCTGGTAATAATCTGGGCCAAAGATGAGGATGGCCTGAGCTAAGGCCAGGCTAGTTAGCATAATAGAAAGGATGAAATGAATTTCAGAAATGTTTATGATGCCCAACTGGCGGACTAGATATTTGATTGGATAAGTAGAGCATAGTAGAGGAGAAAAGGGTCAAAATAAGTGAATTTATTGAGTGGTTGGAGATGTACAAGGTAGAGAATACTGGAGATGTTTCTCATTTGTAGGAAAGAGAATCAGTTGATAATTGGAGGACATGTAGATAGAGATTTCAGCAGGCAAAGGCATACTTAAGTCTGAAGTGGTCTCTGGAATGCAAATGGACATGTAGGAGTCAATAACAGATTTGTGGCTGTTAAGTTTAAAGACTGGTTGGGATCATAACCAGAGAATGCATAAGGTGGTAAGAGTCATCGGCCAGGGAACCATTTGACATTTGGAGAAAGAGGTTCAAACCATGGCGAACAAGGACCAGGCACAAGTTTAGGAGAATCACGAAAATAGATGTCATGGAAACCAACAAGTAGAGAGTTTAAAGAAAGATGGATTGGTCGACATTGTAAAATTCAGAAAAGAAGTCCAGGAAGATAAAAACTGGGAAATACTCATTTAATTTGATGGTTGGAAAGATATAGTAGAATTTAGAAGGAGTATTTTTAGTCGACTTGTGGGACGGAAGTCAGCTTGCTATGGCTTGTTTTGAAAGTTGAGTATTTATCTCCCTAAGACACCTATGCTATATTCATTAGGTTGAGCAAAGCTGACATTTTTGCAATAATAAGTCTTTCAGTCCTTAAAAAAAGCCCAATAATAAGTCTTTCAGTCCTTAAGCATGTTATATTGCCACATCCATTTAGTCTTATTTTTAGATGTAAATTTATATTAAGGTATAATTTCAAATTTCTCTATTTCTTCTTCTTCTTTTTTTTTTTTACACAGCCTTTCTCCTCCTGGCCCCAGTCCCTGGCATACTCTGTTCAGTTTTCTGTCCCTAGAGTTTTGCATCTTCCAGAATGTTATGTAAATGAAACTCTACGTTATGTAGTGTTTTGGCATTGGTTTCTTTCACTTAGTGTGGTTTGTAGTTTAGGTCTAAATTACAATTTACAGGGGAAAATAGAAGAACAAGTTAAGTAACACCAAATTAACCTATGAAACAAATCCAGAAGGTGGGATATTTAGGAGAAAACTGGTCTGGTCTTACCAACAACCAAATATCAGAAAAATAAAGAGGGTAGTGTTGTAGACCATTCTAAATTTAAAGATAGTTATTAAGTTGAAAAAGTTTGTAAGTAATTTATTTTGAAAAAAGTGAAGAAATTTGAAGTTATTCCACTATTAGATAATATTAAGTACTTATTATTAATTTTTTTATTATTAATTTTGTTGGGTGTCATGAAGTCTGTGGGTGGTGCAAAAAGTTTGTGTGGCACTACTGACCTGAAAAGTTGGTGATTCGAGCCCAGGGAGAAGCATCTTGGAAGACAGGCCTAGCAAACTACCTGTTAAAGGAAGAGCTCTACTGTGCACACATGGGTCACCATAAATTGGAATGGACTCTACTGGCAAGAAAGAATATTAAGTTTATTGAAGAGCCGCCAGCAACCTTCATGTAACTAGTACATGATTTGCAAAGATTTAATTTCTACAAACGTTTCAGGCGCTCACATTTTTGATAGGAATGAACAATCTTCCCTTTGATTCTTTGCTTTGTATAACCAGAGATAATCATTTTTCTCTCTAGGGTTGTAAATGTTCATTAGTAATTCTTTTCTTGAAAAAAGCAACCCCCACCCCCCGTATTCCACCATACTTTATTTATAAACCCAATGACTTATCAGATGACTTTGGAATCCAATATTAATGCCTGAATTAGGAAACCCAAAGAGGCAAGGCAAGCAAGTCTAGAGTTGATAAATCGTTTTTATGTCTTATATTTCTGAATTACTTCCTGTATCCAGAGCCGCTTCTAATTCCTAGAATTTCCATATGAAATAGCATGTTGTATGAGTCCCTCACATGTTCCAAAGACATCCCTGTTCCTTCTGGCACCTCTGAAAACAGTCACTTTCCTAATTGCAAACAAGATTAGTAGCCTGCTGAAATTAGTTCTGTGTCTGGTAGTGCTATGGAGAAACAGCTGCCCCATGCTGTCTTTCCTGGATATCATGAGAGAGAATAGAGCTCTGTGGTTTCATCTTCAATTTGCCAGGCTAAGTTACACTTGTTCTTAAGGAATTCCTCTCATATACAGTCAAAAGAAAATATTTTATTTTTCTAGTCCACTAACATACTCCAGTTGAGAATCACTTTAATTGTATTGAAGGTCTTTCAGAGAAAGGCATAGGCAATGAATGCCCCTACAAGAAGTTTGGGAAGAGTTTTCTTACTGGAAAGAATGTAGACATTGAGGATGTTTTTGAGTTTGTGCCTTCTAAACTGCTTTAGAACCTGCCAATGCCTCACAGTTTATCTGAACATGTATCTGAACATTTGTGTGACTGCTGGTTAATTATTATGGATAATTATTTTTATACCTTGCCAATAATCCTTTAGAAGTCAGTCTGTAATATGTATTATGCTAGGTATTTAGGTACGTATTCTCATTTAGTTTTTTATACCAACCTTTTGAGATGATATTATTACTGTTTCTAATTTAGAGCTGATGAAAATAGGCTCTAGGGAGCTTAACAAATTAGTGACATATAACACTAAATACTACTTAAACATTGAATACCAAGGAGGAAGACAACTGAATAGGTAGGGCAAAAAAGCACCAAGTATTTTGGAAGTATGAATGCAAAAGCTTCTAAGTGGATGAAGCTCAGATATTGAACTGTTGTTTTAAGAACATGGAAGAAAAAGACTTTGATACACCACAGTGGCTAATGGTCATAAGGACCACAGATACAGGTCAGTACGTAAATCTGCACTACATGGAGTCATAGGGAAAGCCCCAGCATGTGACTCTAATGGCCTAGATATCTGAAAGATGATACTGCTCTTGTTAAAGGCTATAGGTGATCAAGAAAAGAATCCTATTTACTAAAGGCCGTTGAAAAGGGTGAAATGTATTAAAAATAAAAACTTTTGGTGAGGAGTAAATGTGTTCAGATAAATCTTGGTAAAGCATAGTTTTTGCATTCCATGTACAAAGCTGGATGCTGGGCAGAAGGGTGAACAGGGAGGCAAATTTTATATATAAGGAACCAGGGGTTTGGGGATTTGTGGGAAGACAACCACTCTGCCAGCTTTCAGTTGGAGAACTCCCATATTCCTCACATGCCACATGACACTGGCTCCATCCTCTAAAACAAAGTCTCAAGTGAATCACTGGGCAGTTGCCCAGGTGAGGAGGATGTTGGACGAGGAAGTTTTGCGATAATCAGCATGAGTGTGGTAAGTCATTTTTGGAATTGCATGCAGATGGCATTTTGGTTGAGAAATCAGCGCATCATTCCGCTTCCCCTTCTAAAGGGGTGGCTAGCCTTTATAAAAGGACACTCCACAACCCTGCTGCCACCCTACTGACACTGAGTTGGGCACCGGCTTTGAGACCGTGGTGAGTGCAATACTTGCAAGGCATTTTGGGGCAGTTGGGCAGTATAAGGATTGTAGCTGGTGGTAGGAAGGACTTTTGTTTTAGAAAATAATGCTTAAGCTTTGTGGAAACCTAGATGATGAATTTTGTGGAGGGCAGGTATAATAATGTAATATTTTAGCTTCTCTTTGTTGAGCTTTGTTGACGTTCATATGGGAAATGAAGTTAAAGGGACAGTCTTAAAGGAAGAAGAATAAGGAATAAGAAATAAAGTCCTGTCCCACATTTCTGTTTGTTTCCAAAGATTTGCTTCTCCGGGTACTAGCCCTTAGAACTTCATTTGAATATTTGCAGTTCTTCCTGAAAAACCCATGGCAATATGATTTAGACTTTCAGTCAGGGTTTCATGGCAGGTGATGTTGTTATCGATTTTTTGGGGGGATTGCTCAGAAGTTTAGCAAGTTGGGTATCCTTTCTCTAGATAACATCTAAATTCAGCCCTACCTAGTGCTACCTCATATGGGATATATTTTTGTTTTTAGAAATGGTAGTGTGAGAAAAATGCCAAAAAAGGATAAAAGATGATGGGAAGTGTCTTAGTTTCCTGCTCCGCCATAACAGAAATACCATAGATAGTTCACTTTAAAGAACAGGAATTTATATTCTCGCATTTCTGGAGGCTACGAGTCCAAGTCAGTGTCTCGGCCCTGTTGATTCCTTCCTTGTTTGTAGGCCTGGGTGTTCCTTGGTTGCTAGACTTGTAGATGATCCTCATGTGACTTCCGTCTTCCCCTGTGTATGTATCTCTGTGCCTAATCTGATCTTTTTTATAAATGAGACGTGACTAAATTTGGCGCCACACCACTTAGGTATGCTTTGATTAACATGACAATGAAATCTCTATTTCTAAATAGGATTACAACCATAGGTATAATCAGTAGCAGTTGAGTGGATCCTGACTTCCAGCGACATATAGAACAGAAAAGAATTGCCCCACAGAGTTTGCAAGGAGCTCTTGTGGATTTGAACTGCCCACTTTTGGGTTAGTGGCTGTAGCTCTTATCCACTATGCCACCAGGGTTTTCACCATGGGTATAGGGGTGAGAATTCCAACACATATTTTTGGGAAACACAATTCAATCCATAGCAGGAATCTATGCTAAAAGGGAAGAGGGAAAAGCTACAGAGTTATGAAGATTTTGTTGGGGACTAGATGAATATCGACTGAACTCATTTAAAGGATACTGAATTGCTTAGCCAGCAAGAGTGTCACTACAGTAAACACTGTCATGCGATTATTTTTCAGATTCCCAGAGAATCAGAAAAGATGTCTTACTATCAGCAGCAGTGCAAACAGCCCTGCTTGCCACCTCTTGTGGTGTGCCCACCTAAGTGCCCTGAGCCTTGCCCACCTGTGTGTTGCCCTCCTCCACCATGCCCACCTGTGTGTTGTCCTCCTCCGCCATGCCCACCTGTGTGTTGCCCTCCTCCACCATGCCAGCAGAAATGCCCTCCTGTGCTGCCACCCCAACCCTGCCAGCAGAAGTGTGTACCCAAAATCAAGTAACAACACCAGAATTCATCAGAATCATGAAATGATGTGATCCAGTGGCTCTTCCCAGTCTCTGGACTCCATCGTCCACCCTCAGCCATGGTGACAGACTGCATCTTCCCTAACCTTCCTTCTGAGACAAGAGCTGATGGAGAAAAGGCTTAGATCCTAAAGTTGATACCATATTATTGGAAAATGATTAACACGTTCAACGTCTACATTTTTGCACTGAAGCTTTGCCTGATCTCTCTTTGGCATCTGGTATCTAATTTAGGCAGTGATCTCTATCCTATAGTTTGTCCTGTTTCTCCTTCCTCAATAAAGTGCATGTTTCGTGGTTGAGCCTACATTGCTTTCGTTTTCATTTTGCATTTTTACACTCTTCCTTCAACTACATCAGATGAATGTCCATCAGATGAATTATAGTCATAGATTCAGGCTTTCCCAACACTCAATTCAGTCTTGCTTGAGATATGTCTTTTGGATTGGGCATATCAAAAAACCATTTTAGTGGTTTTAAACCCATTTCAACAACATCCTAGCTTGTGTGACTCTAAGAAGTGACTTCAACTACCTCAGGTATCATTTCCTCCTCTGTAAAATGGGGAAAAGAATGTCTTCAGCTCAATATACAGGTAGAGATTAATTAACTGATTCACAAATGTTTTCTGTTTGCCTATTATGTGCTAGGCAATATTCTACATGCTGGAGGTACAGGTACTGGTGACCAAACAGAGTCCTTGTCCTTAAGCAGGAGAAATGAGAGCACTGCAGGGGGGCATGGAGGAGAGCTGAGAGTGATACCCATGAGGTGTACTTGAGAGAAGATTGTTTAGAAAGGTTCTTCCACAGTGACATTTTGGGCAGAGGCATGAATGAACAGAAGTGTGAGCCATGGGTATATCTAGGATAGATTGTTCCAATAAGAGGAAATAGCAAGGCCCAAGGCAGAGAAATACAGCAGCAAAAAAACAGCAATGAAGATGAAAGTGTCAGGAAACGAGGTTAGAGACGTTGGGTCTGTAGGACATAGAAGTAATTTTGGTATTCATCCAAGGTTTGACAGCTATATTATACTGATGGTCACATGCCTAAATTTTTATAATAATATTCTACTATCATATGTACTTTTTTGTTTGAATAGCGTTTTGACTAATAATACGTTTGTTCAAATGTATTACCAAAAGAGATGAAAAGAACTGACCAATAAGTTAAAGCTCTAACAAAATAAAACCTTATTCTGAGGGGTGATCAAATGGAAAGTAAGTCTAGTTGTTTTCCTATCTTAAAGGGAAATCAAATCTATTGACTCTCATCGTATTATAGCCAGCAATTCTGTATAGGGAATTTTGTACTTTTTGTGATCCAAGCCCTAAAAAGAATGTTGAAGCATAGTCTTGATACAAGGTGCATAGAATAACTCCAAGTGATTGTCATTAATAGTAAACTCTTGAACAGAACTCTAGTCTAATATTATTGACAGAAAGCTGATAAACTAGAGCTTACATGGTTGATATTTCTAAATTGGGCACTCATGTAAGTAAACACAAATTCAAGAAAGAGAATATTAACAACTATTCAAAAGACCCTGCATTTTCTTCACCACTATGGGTAACCACTATCCTGACTCTTAATGTAATCATTTTGTTGCCTTTTTTTTTTTTTAATATATTCTCTTTACACCCATATATCCAAATAGAAAAGTGTTGAGTCTATTCCGATTCTTAGTGACTCTATGGCACAGAGTAGATCTGGCCCACAGAGTTTCTAAGAAGCGCCTGGTGCATTCAAACCGCTGAGCTTTTTGTTAGGAGATGTAGCACTTAATCACGAAGTTTTGTGGTGAGAAACAGGTGAAGTTGTGCACGAAAGATTAGTAAGTAAACTCAATGTAGCCCGTGTGTACCTAGCGTGATGGTTTATCCGACCCTGATTCATGCCCCTGCTTTTCTTGCTCTGCTGTACTAAGCTTCTCATGTACTCCTGATATAGGACGAGGGGGCAGCTCTGTCAAGGCACAATTGCAGTGGAGCTTGGAGGCAGCAATTCCCAGACTGGCTTTTATAAATACATAAAGCTACAACAATGCAGCCTAGGCACTGCATCTAGTCCTCTGATCTAAGGAGTCCTCCTGTGAATATGAATTTTTCCAACAACATTGATGGTAACTGTAGGGTAATGATATTCATCTATACGCAAACCTTCCCTAATGGAATCAGCTTTGCTCTTCCCTGAAGCATGCTGGGGATGAATTTGGGATGGACTTGGGGTAAGGTACAAGGTCAGGAGGGGCATGACTGGGCCAGCAGCCAAGGCTAAAGAATACCTTAGCAACAAGAAGGAAAACATCTGGGCCTTGGCGTGAAGTCCTTGGGAACACTGACCACCCACGGACGTGGAAGAAAACAATGGGCCTTGGTCCCAGCTGGAATGGTATACAAGATTGGATCTCTTGCTTGGTGGTTGCAGAAAATACTCCAGCCAGCCACCCCTGGAGAAAGCAGCTGAATGCCTGTGTTGGTAAGTTTCCCTGAAGGTAAGAATCTGGAAAGCGCTATATGTCAGTTCTTTGGATTCTCTGCCAGGACACATAGCAAGGGTCTTTTCTTGCTGAGGCTGTCCCCGGACAAGTGATATAGTCAGCGGGAATCCGAAGGGCACACCATGCCTTTCCAGGTGTGTAGGGAAAAGCAGGCTACTCAGAGGAAAACCCCAGGGTGGCCAGGGATGCGTGCCCTGGGACCACCAGCCCAGGCTGTTGATGCCTGGGGACCTGTGCATGAGTACAGGGACAGCCTGAAAATGCCAAAGGGATTGTTGCAGTTCCTAGAGTCTTTGCATATTGAGAAAGAAAAGAAGGATGTTCGTGTTTTCGTTCTGTGAGTTGAGTGGCCCCTGGAGGCCCCAAAGCAAAAATCAGATTGCCCTGCTGAGGCAGCTTGTGTGGGGTGGCTTCTACTGGCAGCATTGAGACGGGCATCCGATGCGGATCCAGCCGCTGGGGCCGTAATTAGGTAGCGGGAAGCAGAGCTACAACTGGAGGATTTGCCTGCAGCATATTCCTCCTCCACTGAAATATTAGTGTCCCATTTGCGGAAGCAAGGGGCATGTTTGGGGGAAATCCCAGGGTGGCCAGTGACCTCTATGTGGGGAGGTCTGGCCCATATGATTTTCTGTAAGAGAAATCCTGGGTGACCAGCGAAGCCTGGTTAGCTCAGTCATTAGAGGGTGGGACTGGAGCTAGTTGGAGGGGATAAACAGGTCCCTGGCCTGAGAACACCCTGTAGCACCCAGGGCAAAGAAAAAGTTAAAACAGCAGGGAAAAAAGGAAAAAAAAAAAAAAGGGGGAGTAAAAAGCCCTTCAACATAGCTTGTGTTGAGTGACCTTGAAGAGAACTCAGAATTCCCTGATACCTACCCCGGCCAAGTTAACTGAACAGCAACCTAGCTGTAGCTGCAATGGTAAGGGGAAAATAAAAGAGGGGGGCCTACCCCCAGGTTACCAGGAAACTGGGCTGGACCCATGCTTGTGCTTGGTGTGGTGATGTGGCTCCACAAATGAGTGAGGGCTCTGCCAGCTTTTGCCAGACCTTCTTTCAGAAATGATTAAGGATGATAATTTCTTAATAGAGGATTAAGCCTGATTTCTTTGTCAGCAGCAAGGAGAAAAGGCCTTGTGTTACGATTAAAGTCCAGTGAGGTATGCTTTGGGTCTGAGGTCACTATCATTGAGACACTCACCTCAGCCTGACTATGGCTAAGTCCCTTGGGACCCCTACAAATCCTTATTGTATGTACCGATGAAGTTGATGTATTAATGCACACCTGTGTAAACTTTTGCCTCCAAGTCCTGATGGGAATTGCTGCAGTTAGGGCCATTTTTAGAGGGCACAAGAGAACTGTGACATGGGCAATAACTAACTGACTGGCCATTCAATCTGGCCACTGACAACCCTCGGACTGAGATATAAAACAAGCCCCTACAGAAATGAAACATCTGGACAAAAAAAAATAAAAAATAACAAAATCCGTTCTGCTCCTGAGAATTTTTGTTCCTTGTGTGGATAGTCATCAGAAAAGCCTCTATGCTGAGAGTGGGAAACAGCCAATGAACAGACTGGCCTTAACGAGCTGACTGCTGAGGCTGAAGCACTGTCTGGTCCAGAGTAAAGAGATGTGCAATCGACCACCTTCTGGATTTAACAGAGGACCATCCATGGCGATTCAAAACACCCTCATGGACTGGGCCTGCATGGGTGGGCTGCCACTATCATCAGAAAACGCTGGATAGCACAGGAAAGCTGACCCATCTACCAGACCCTGGCCAAGGCTAAAACCTGTGCAGGGAGAGATTCCGGAGCCAACAGGCCAGGGGGTTCTCGGTAGGTAAATCATAATGGGGCTTTTTATCTTATACGTAGGCTTGCACTGGATCTTGAATGAACTCTACACACTATCATCCCAAGAAATAGGGGGAATTGAAAACTTCAAAGGATAGGTTTAAGTGGCTGATAGGAGGGCACAAGACAACCGCAACCTCACCATCCATCTTAGAATAGCAGTCTGGGGTATAAATGCAGCTATTCCCTGCAAGGGCATTTCTGATTTGTGCCGTATGTTCTATCAAACTGTCTATTCTATAAAATGTGTTTCCTTGGTGTAGAATTGTTCCTGACAAAAGATCTTGGTTCCACAAAGGCATTGACCAGAGCCCATGAGAGGAGGCCAAGCCCAAGCCTCCCCCACCGAGGGGTGGGAATGTCCCTCATCCTTTGACTAGGGGTATGGCCAAAGTGCACCACAGGTGTAGGAATCCCTCTGCTGGGTCTCAGGGGAACTGAGGCCACACATTGAAATGATCATACATTGGACCCCCACTAACAGCTATTGATGGGTACGCGGCTGTGGCTGTCAAGGCATGCCAAGTGTAACAAGTGCTACAGATTGGAAGGCTACCTCCAAAGGCCTATAAAGTTAACTAGCCCTGATACAGGAATACATTCTGGGCAGAGATATCTTGTTGAGGCTGGAGCTGTAGGCCTCCGGTGAGTGGTGAGTTCCATCTGAAAGTGAGAGTCGTAAAAGCTGTAGTACAAGGTAATCCTAAATGATCCCCTGTGCAGTTGCACTCCCCAGCTCAGGTCAGGGCCCTTAAGCATTACCGCCTTCCTGGTGGTCACCAAGAAATCATTGAGGCCATGCAGGAGCTACACCCGTGGGGATTCTGAGACCTGCCAAGAGCCCCTTCAGTAGTCCTCTCTGGGCAATGCACAAGCTCGATTTTCTGGGAAATAGACAGTAGACTACTGGGAATTGAATAAGGTGACTCTCCCTTGTTTGCAGCTATACCCAATATCGCACAGTTGTTGGGACAAAAGGGGACTCACTGGGCACTTACCACTTTGTGCTCAACTTGGTTAATTCTTTCTTTAGCATCCCTCTACACTCAGACAGCCAGGACCAGTCTGCCTTCAGTTGGTAGGTGAGGCAGTGGACTTTCACCGTGCTCCCAAAAGGGTACTTGCATAGTCCCACCATACACTGTGGCATGGTTACCACTGGTTTAAAGTGGTGGAGTCTCTCTGCTAGGTGGCCATATTCCACCATATTGATGATGTCATGCTGACCTCTGACTCATTTGCTTCTTTACAAGCTGCAGCTTGTGAGGTAGTCACGCACCTTCAGTCATGGGGATGGACAGTGAATGACGGAAAACCTCAGGGGCCTGGAGTGCTGGTCAAACACCTGGGTGTTATCTGGTTGGGTAAGATGCAAGTGATGCCTGAACCAGTGATAGATAAAGCCCAAGCCTACCCCTGTGCAGAAACTGTGAAGCAACTACAAGCAATTGCCAGGCTCCTGGAGTACTAGCACCCCTTCATATCCCATGTAGCCCACACCCTACGTCCCCTATATAGGTTACTGAAGAAAGGAAGGTAGAACGAAAATTGGGAGAGTTCTAGAAAGTGAGGGTATAAGAAAAGAGACAGAGACTGTGAAAAAAGGAGCAGCGTGGGACTGAGAGACAAAGGAAGAGGAGGCCTTCCAGCAGGCGGAGGTCACTGTAAAACAAAAAAAGGCTTTAGGAGTGTTAATACAAGGTCAGCTGTGCCAACTGGACATAGCCTGTTATCCCGACAGGTACGGGTAGGGCCTGTGGCATCTGCAAAGCAAGAAGAGACTGCCAATGGGATTTTGGTCTCAGTTGTGGTGAAGAGCAAAAGACAGGCACAGCATGTTGGGGAAAGTCATGAGCAGTGTATTATACCTTACTGCAAGTGGAAGCAAGTTGTTATAAAGGGTCAAGTTCCCCTTTGCTAGGAGCATCGGAAGAGGACTAATACCTCTTTTCCCCTCAGGGTGATGGGTTGGATCTCTGACAACAGTGTGCTAGAATCCCGCTAGTTGTTGCCAATAGTTGGTTAAGGAAGCAAAAGCAAAGCCTAGGGGCAGGGGCACACCTATTGTCTAAGGAGTGTCTTTGGATATCTGGCTTTCATGGGGGGCCGTAACTGACCTACGACTGGGTGGGGGCTACACCTGGGGGTGGCTGTACCTAGCTACTAATATTTACACCACTCTCCCCAGTGTTCCCAGCAATTAGTAAACTCTAACAGACCAGCACTGATACTGCCGCACATCATGGTAGTTTTGCCACTTGTCCCAGTTCTCGCCCCAGGCCACCACTACACGTGTGGAGTAGCATGTAGGGGCGCTAGCCAGACTTGTCACAGCTGCGCTTAACAATACCAGGTGGGCTATCATCCTTCTGAATGGGGAGACTCAACAAATACAGAAGGTCATCCTTCAGAGTAGGATGGCCGTTGACATCCTGACCACCACCCAGGGTGGCACTTGTGCCACAATAAAAACTGAATGTTGCATGTATACCTCTGATGCCTGTAAATTGTGTCTTTGGCTCTGCAGGACTTGCAGCAACACATCCCTTCTATCAAACGTGATGCCACTGACCCTGTCTCCAGCTGCCTGCAATCCCTCCTGTCTGCCTGGCGGACAGGCTTCTGGATGACATTGGGACTTATATTACTATGTCATCTCCTGTGTTGCTGGTTATACTAAGTACGTGGTCTGGTTTTGCAATTTTCCTCTGCTTCCCAAGTCCAAGGGCTATTGTGGAAGAGGGGGCGGTAAGATTGTAAGGACATTGGGAGGGTATACACGGGTGGATTGTAGGGTAAAGCTATTCAGTTTATATACCCCCCCTTTAATGGAATTAGCTTTGGTCTTCCCCGAAGCATCCTGGGGTTGAATTCGAGATGGACTGGGGCTTCAGTCAAAGTCTGGTAATGGCATGACTAGACCAACAGCCAAGGCTGAAGAATGCCTTAGCAACAAGAAGGAAAACATCTGGACCCAGACGTGAAGTCCTTGGGAACACTGACTGCCCAAGGACATGAGAGGAAAATCAATGAGCCGTGGTCTGAGCTGGAATGGTATATAAGCTTGGGTCCATTGTCAGGTGGTTGTAGAAAATACTCTAGCCGTCTGCCACTGGAGAACAGCTGCTTGCCCTTGTCGGTAATTTCCCCTTAATGTATGAATCTGGAAGCGCTGTGTGTCAGTTCTCTGGATTACCTGCCAAGATGCACAGTGAGGGTCTTCCCTTGCTGGGGCTATCGGCCAACAAGAGGGTCAGGGAAAAAGAGGAAGGTCCTCAATGCAATGGACTGACACAGTAGCTGCAAAAATGGCCTCAAACATAGCAAGTGTACTAAGCACTTTATACTCACTGACTTAATTAATTCCCATTGTGAAGAAGGTAGCATTATTATTCAATTTTATAGATAAGGAAGGACAGTGAGGCCCAGAAAGTTTCAATAGCTTCCTTAAGAGTCACATGATTAATAAATAGTAGCTATAGGATTCATACTAGGTACAGATTACCCAATAAGCAAAGTATGCTTAGGCTTACTTGTGCTTACTCTTCTGTGGTGCATAATTTCATCTGTTTTGTGATGAAAAACAGGTGACACTGTGCACTACAGATTAGTAAGTAAACACAGTTAAGCTCACATATACCTCGCTTAGTGGTTAATCTGCCCTGATTGATACCCATGCCTCTCTTGTTCTACAAAGGAAGCTCTCTGCTGTACTAAACTTCTCATGTACTCCTGTGTGTTATAGGATGAAGGCGCAGCTCTGTCAAGGCACAACTGCAGTGAAGCTTGGAGATAGCAATTCCCAGACTGCCTTTTCAAAATAGATAATGCTATAGCATTATCTGTTAGTTTGTCAGTTTGTCGTACTGTGGGGGCTTGTGTGTTGCTGTGACGCTGGAAGGTATGCCATTGGTATTCAGGTATCAGGAGGGTCACCCATGGAGGACAGTTTTCAGCTGAGCTTCCAGACTAAGACAGACTAGGAAGAAGGACCAGGCAGTCTACTTCTGAAAAGTATTAGCCAGTGAAAACCTTATGAATAGCACCAGAACATTGTCTGATATAGTGCTGGAAGATGAGTCCCCCAGGTTGGAAGGCACTCAAATGATGACGAGGGAAGTGCTGCCTCCTCAAAGTAGAGTTGACCTTAATGACATGGATGGATTAAAGTTTTCGGGACCTTCATTTGCTGATGTGGCATGGCTCAAAATGAGAAGAAACAGCTGCATACATCCATTAATAATTGGAAGCTGGAATATAAGAAGTATGAAACTAGAAATTTGGAAATCGTCGAAAATGAAATGGAATGCATAAACATCAATATCCTAGGCATTAGTGAGATGAAATGGACTGGTATTGGCCATTTTGAATCAGGCAATCATATAGTTTACTAGGCTGGTAATGACGACTTGAAGATGATCGGTGTTGCATTCATCATCAAAAAGAACATTTCAAGATTATCCTGAAGTACAGTGCAGTCAGTGATATGATAATATCCATACGCCTACAAGGAAGACCAGTTAATATGACTATTATTCAAACTTATGCACCAACCACTAGGGCCAAAGATGAAGAAATAGAAGATTTTATTAGCTGCTACAGTCTGAAATCGATGGAACATGCAATCAAGGTACATTGATAATTGCTAGCAATTGGA
The DNA here is from genome assembly GCF_030014295.1 of Loxodonta africana. NCBI lineage: Eukaryota > Metazoa > Chordata > Mammalia > Proboscidea > Elephantidae > Loxodonta > Loxodonta africana. The sequence continues at coordinate 184,282,798 of NC_087344.1, read as the reverse complement.
ATGCAAAAGTTGGGAAAGAAGAAGGTCCAGTAGTTGGCAAATATGGCCTTGGTGATAGAAACAATGCTGGAGATCGAATGATAGAATTTTGCAAGACCAACGACTTCTTCATTGCAAATACCTTCTTCACCAACACAAATGGTGACTATACACGTGGGCCTCGCCAAATGGAATGCACAGAAAACAAATTGACTACATCTGTGGAAAGAGATGATGGAAAAGCTCAATATCATCAGTCACAACAAGGCCAGGGGCTGGCTGTAAAACAGACCATCAATTGCTCATAGGGAGGTTCACACTGAAACTGAAGAAAATCAGAGCAAGTCCATGACAGCCAAAATATGACCTTGAATATATTCCACCTGAATTTAGAGACCAGATCAAGAACAGATTTGACACATGGAACACTATAGTGACCGAAGACCAGACGAGTTGTAGAATGACATGAAGGACATGATCCATGAAGAAAGCAAGAAGTGACTGAAAAGACAGGAAAGAAAGAAAAGGCCAAGAAGGATGTCAGAGGAGACTCTGGAATTTGCTCTTGAGGATCGGTCAGCTAAAGCAAAAGGAAGAATTGATGAAGTAAAAGGACTGAACAGAAGATTTCAAAGGGCCTCTCGAGAAGACAAAGTAAAGTATTATAATGACATGTGCAAAGAGCTGGTGATGGAAAACCAAAAGGGAAGAACACGCTCAGTGTTTCTCAAGCTAAAAGAACTGAAGAAAAAAATCAAGCCTCGAGTTGTAATAGTGAAGGATTCCATGGGGAAAATATTAAACGACGCAGGAAGCATCAAAAGAAGATGGAAGGAATACACAGTCAGTATACCAAAAAGAATTAGTAGATATTCAACCATTTCAAAAGGTGGCATATGATCGGGAACAGGTGGTACTAAAGGAAGAAATCCAAGCTGCTCTGAAGGCACTGGCTTAAAAGAAGGCTCCAGGAATTGGTGGAATATCAATTGAGATGTCACAAACAGATGCAGTGCTGGAGGTGCTTGCTCATCTATGCCAAGAAATATGGAAGTCAGCTTCCTGGCTAACTGACTGGAAGAGTTCCATATTTATGCCGATTCCCAAGAAAGGTGATCCAACCAAATGTGGAAATTATAGAACAATATCATTAACATCACATGCAAACAAAATTTTGCTGAAGATCATTCAGACGAGGCTGCAGCACGATATCGACAGGGAACTGCCAGAAATTTAGGCCGGTTTCAGAAGAGGATGTGGAACCAGGGATATCATTGCTGATGTCAGATGGATCCTGGCTGAAAGCAGAGAATACCAAAAGGATGTTTACCTGTGTTTTATTGACTAGGCAAAGGCATTTGTCTGTGTGGATCATAACAAATTATGGAGAACTTTGCGAAGAATGGGAATTCCAGAACACTTAATTGTGCTCATGAGGAATCTTTGCGTAGATCAAGAGGCAGTTGTTCGGACAGAACAAGGGCATAGTGATTAGTTTAAAGTCAGGAAAGGTGTGGGTCAGGGTTCCATTCCTTCACCATATGTATTTAATCTGTATGCTGAACAAATAATCCGAGAAGCTGGACTATATGAAGAAGAACGGGGCATCAGGTTTGGAGGAAGACTCATTAACAACCTGTGTTGTGTAGATTACACGACCTTGCTTGCTGAAGGTGAAGATGACTTGAAGCAGTTATTAGTGAAGATCAAAGACCACAGCCTTCAATGTGAATCGCACCTCAACATAAAGAAAGCAAAAATCCTCACAACTGGACCAATGAGCAACATCATGATAAACGGAGGAAGGATTGAAGTTGTCAGGGATTTCATTTTACTTGCAGCAGTCAAGAAATCAAAAGACAGATTGGTTTGGGCAAATCTGCTGCAAAGGAGGTTTTCAAAGTGTTGAAGACCAAAGACGTCACCCTGAAGACTAAAGTGTGCCTGACCCAAGCCATGGTATTTTCAATCACATCATATGCATGTGAAAGCTGGACAATGAATAGGAAGACCAAAGAAGAGTTGACGCCTTTGAATTGTGGTGCTGGCGAAGAATATTGAATGTACCATGGACTGCCAAAAGAACGAATAAATCTGTCTTGGAAGAAGTGCGGCCAGAATGCTCCTTAGAGGCAAGGATGGCGAGACTGCCTCTTACATACTTTGGACATGTTGTCAGGAGGAATCAGTCCCTGGAGAAGCACGTCATGCTTGGTAGAGTACTGGGTCAGTGGAAAAGAGTAAGACCCTCAAGGAGGTGTATTGATACAGTGGCTTTAACAGTGAGCTTAAGCATAAAAACAATTGTAAGGATGGCGCAGGACCGGGCAGTGTTTCGTTCTGTTGTGCATGGGTCACTTTGAGTCGGAACCAACTCGATGGCACCTAACAACAACAACAACATCAATACATCCCAGACACTGCATTGAGTCCTTTGAACTAAGGGGCCCTCCTGTGAACCTGAACATTTCCAACAGTACTCATGGTGACCATTTAACAGGCTAACACTCTGGTTGCCCAGTCAGTGGGAGAAGTCAACTCTTTTGGGTGGATGTTAATTGCTAAGTCAGATAATGTGTCCTAGTAATATTATTTGTTGAAATGTAAAGCAGATTCCTCTTTTCCCAAGTCATTGCTCAGAGATACAAGATGGTGATTTGGAATATAGCTTTTCCTTTACTCATAGGATCATGAAAGCATTTGTTGTCAACTTGGAGTATTCTGTTGAATATGTCCTGGGAAACATTAGGCCAATATCATTTTAAAAGCTATTTATCATCCTCAGCAAACAATTGGTTAGGACGTAATTTTTGTTGAATCTTCTAAAATATTTTTTTAATGATATTATGGTAGAGGGAATAAATAGTTCTTGGTCCTCATGACAATGCAATAGGTAAAATAGGAAAAACATTACTATAATTTGTAATTGTTTTATTTATTTGTCACTTTATATTATTTTGGCATATATCTGCCATGAGAACACATGATCCCTGAGGACAGGAATCTTTCTTTTCTTTTCCTCCATTGCCAAGTCCAGTATCTGAACAGTGCCTGACGAATAGTAAACCCCAAAAATGATGTGTTGAGTAGGCGGCATGATTCAGATCTTGTATTTTCAATTTCTGCCGTCTAAGGGTAATAAATTGTACTTTTAGTAGCACAGTAGCTGCCAAAGTCCACTCTCAATCTCTCATTGTTAACAGTTGTAAAACCAAATTTCTTGGTTTGAATATCGAAATAACTCCCTGTAATTTTCAAATTTATCCTACATAGTTCAGGGTTTCTCTTTTCTCTTTCCATAAGAGATGCTCACTTGTTTTTCTTTCACAGCACTGGCTGTAATATGGCATGCCACAGTTGTTAAGGTTCCGTATATCTCATATAAGCAGGCCTGGTGGTGAAGCGATTAGGTGCTGGGCTGCTAATCAAAAGGTGGGTAGTTCTAACCTACCAGCCCCTCTGTAGGAGAAAGGGCAGTCTGCAGCCATAAAGATTGCAGACTTGGAAAACTCAAGGACAGTTCTAATATGTCCTATGGTACTGCTATGAGTTAGAATCTAACCTCAAGCGTAGATCTACTCTGTCCTATGGTGCCCATATGAGTTGGAATGAAATTGACGGCAGTGAATATCTCATATACGTTTTGAGACCTGTGTTATAGTGTTGGTAGAGTCAAATTAGATTGTGTCAGTGTCCAATTTTACTATATATTCCATGGTCCTGGACTCTGATCTATTCTTCCCATTCCTACTTATTCTGCCTTTGTTGATCTTTGTCAGTTCTCAGCTGGATTTTGCTGCTACCCCAATAAACTCCTTCTGCCTCCAGCCCCACCTTCTCAGTTGTACACACTGTGATTAAAGTAAGCTCTCATAATCACAGATTTCAATCTCCCTGATTAAAAGCCTTCTCTGGCTTTGTGTCTCCTACAAAACAAAGGCCAAATTTCTTAGCATGACATATAAGGTCGTTTATGGTCTGATTGATGTCTACCTGTCTAGCTTCCTCCCCTGAATTTTGTCCCTTTCAGGCCAGAGTCCAGCACACTGAACTTACAGCGCTGAGCACATCAGGATATTTCATGTCTTTCTGCTGATGGTCCTCAGTGTCCAGGGAGATTTTGAGGAGGATTGCTATTTATCAGATCCAGAATCCATCTTTGTTTTTATAAATATTGATATTGTGGGCTACCATGGGGATGAGTGATGACTGAAATGACATATCTGTTCTGGGAGTCTTCAGGCCCATGAGCTGAAGATTGTAAGGAGGAAGATAGCAAATATGTTACTTTCCTTTATTGGAAAGTGCCAGTTCTGTTCACTTGAGGGGGCAGGGTCAGAGCTTAGGTATGAAAGAGGAGAGAGAGGGGGCCGTTTTTCTTGCTGTTGCTATTAGGAATATTTCCTGGGACTAAGAGAACAACAACAGCAACAACACCAGAAGGCCTGATGAAAGAAGCTTCTCATATGTGCTCCTTTTCAGTTAAACATCAGAAGCCTAGATGACTAACTTAAGTACCCTGAGAGAAAAGGCTCATATGCATTCAATACCCTCTTCACTCTCAATGACTAAAAACCTTCCATTCCCTCAACCATAGCCAGAAGTAACACTGCAAGCACAGGAGCCTCCATGGTATCAGGCTGGACAAAATCCAGTTCTCTCTGAGTCTATCCATGGAAATCTGGTGGTCAGACACACTTTAAGAATGGTTCTCAGATCTGCCCTACCAAACCACTCAGCACATAGGTGCAAGGAGGAAGAAAAGGCAGGAAAGGGGTAGAAATTGTGTCATGTGAAGCCCTGGGCATGCCTGACTAGGAAAGAAGAGACTTGGGTCTTCTTTAAGTTTCTCCTGTCCTCAGAGAACCCAATTATTTTTATCTTGGATCAACTCGATTGATGGAAACAAAAAGAATTTCCATAAGATTTATATCAAGGAGAGGTGAGGAGATCTTTGTGTAGGAGTAAGTCTAATCCTACTACTTATAATTCTGATTGGTTCAGGTGGATGCATGTTTTTGGGAAGGCTAACATAGTGGAAAGACTAGATATCTGGGAAATCATGGGCCCTTGGCATAAGTGGTCTCCTCTTTGGAAAGTATAACTAACCACATTCCATTTTTCAGGACACAGGCTCTCCCATAAAATTGTTTGTCTCCTGGTTGTCAGTCATGTTTGAACACAAAACAACACTCACTGTGCTTCACTCTCTTGATGCCACCATGTTGTGCCAGTCTTCCTGTGCATATTCAACAAATACTTACTCAGCACCTACTCTGTTCCAGGTTTCAGGGCATGTCCTGAATATGTAGTTGTAGGGAAGAGCCATCTACCTTTTTAAAGAACTTGCACATTCCAGGTGAAGCAGATGAATGGGAAGTCCACAAAATGTAGATGGATATGACAAAAGAAGCTCAGAGTGTTTTGGGAGACTAAGGTGGGACACATGCCTGAGTGAAAAGGGAACAAAAGGGCTTTTCATTGATAGTGATGGCTTTCTTGAGAATAGTGTCAGCAATAAACCAAAAAAAAAAAAAAAAAAAAAACCAAATCCCCAAAAAAAAAACAACCCAGCCCTTTGCCATCAAGTAGATTACAACTCATAGCAATACTATAGGACAGAGTAGAACTGCCCTATAGGATTCCCAGGGAGTGGCTAGTGGATTTGAACTGCTGACCTTTCGATTGGTAGCTGAGCTCTTAAACACTGCACCACCAGGGATCCAATGTCGGCATAAGACGGGTAAAAATAGCATGAAGAAGGTGTATCAGAGGTATAGAGAATAAATGCCCTGAGCAGAAGGAAAAAATAATGGCCTGTGAGAAAAATTACAAGGATCTTGATATTACAACAGTATAGAGTTCAAGGCATGGAGTAATAAGGAATGAAGCTAGAGGGGAAGGAAGGGCTGTGTAATGCACCTGACACTTTAAACATGCAAGTGACATAGATTTGACTTTTAATGGATCACTCTGACTCCAATGCGGAAGCTGGCTTTGAGTAAAATAAAACTGGGGAAGAGAGAGAAGTTAGGAAGTATGGTAATAATCTGGGCAAGAGATGAGGATGGCCTGAACTAGGACCAGGCTAGTTAGCATAGAAAGGATGAAATGAATTTCGGAAATGTTTATGATGCCAAACTGGCAGACTAGATATTTGACTGGAGAAGTGGAGCATAGGGGAAAAAAGAGTCAAAATAAGTGAAGTTATTGAGTGGTTGGAGGTGTACATGGTAGAGCATACTGGAGGTGTTTCTCATTTGTAGGAAAGAAAATCAGTTGATAATTGGAGGACATATGGAAAGAGATTTCAGCAGGCAAAGGTATTCTTATATCTGAAGTGGATTCTGGAATACAAATGGAGATGTAGGAGTTAATGACAGACTTGTGGCTGTTAAATTTAAAGAGTGGGTGGGATCATAATCAGAGAATGCATAAAGTGGTAAGAGTCATGGGCCAGGGAACCAGTTGACATTTGGAGAATGAAGTTCAAACCTTGGGGAACAAAGAGCAGGCACAGGTTTAGGAAAATAGATGTCATGGAAACCAACAAGTAGAGAGTTTAAAGAAAGACGGATTGGTTGACATTTTGAAATTCAAAAGAGAAGTCCAGGAAGATAAAAACTGGGAAATACTCATTAAAATTGATGATTAGAAAGATATACTAGAACTTAGAAGGATTATTTTTAGTAGACTTGTGGGACTGAAGCCAGATTGCTATGTTTTGTTTTGAAAGTTCAGTATTTATCTCCTTAAGACACCTATGCTATGACTAGCTTGAGCAAAGTTGACATTTTTGCAATAACAAGTCTTTTAGTCCTTAAGCATGTTATATTCCCATGAAAATTTAGTCTTATTTTTAGATATAAATTTTTATTAAGGTGTAATTTCAAATTTCTCTATTTCTTTTACACAGCCTTTCTCCACCTGGCCCCATTCCCTAGCATACTGTGTTCAGTTTTCTGTCCCTAGAGTTTTGCATCTTCCACAATGTTATATAAACAGAACTCTACATTATATAGTGTTTTGGAACTGGCTTCTGTCACTTAGTGTGATTTGCAGTTTAGGTCTACATTCCAATTTACAGGGGAAAATAGAAGAACAAATTAAGTAACACCAAATTAACCAATGAAACAAATCCAGAAGGTGCGATATTAGGGAGAAAACTCATCTGATCTCACCAACAACCAAACATTAGGAAAATAAAGAGGGTGGAGTTGGACACTGTTCTAGATTTAAAGAGAGATATGAGTTATAAAAAGTATTGTAGGTAATTGATTTTGAGAAAAATGAACAGACTTCAAGTCATTCCACTATTAGATAATATTAAGTACGTATTATTAATTTCGTTAGGTGTCATGAAGTCCGTGGGTGGTGCAAAAAGTTTGTGTGGCACTACTGACCTGAAAGGTTTGTGGTTCTAACCCAGGAAGAGGCATCTTGGAAGACAGGCCTTGCAATCTACCTGTTAAAGGAAGAGCTCTACTGTGCACACATGGGTCACCATCACTTGGAATGGACTCGACTGGCAAGTAAGAAGAACAAGTTTATTGGAGAGCCGCCAGCAACCTTCATGTAACTAGTACATGATTTGCAAAGATTTAATTTCTACAAATTCTTCAGACGCTCCCATTTTTGATAAGAATGAACAATCTTCCCTTTGATTCTTTGCTTTGTGTAACCAGAGATAATCATTTTGTCTCTAGGGTTGTAAATGTTCATTAGTAATTCTTTTCTTAAGGAAATCAACCCCCACCTCCTGAATTCCACCATACTTTATTTATAAACCCAATGACTTATCAGATGACTTTGGAATCCAATATTAATGCCTGAATTAGGAACCCCAAAGGAGACAAGACAAGCAAGTCTAAAGTTGATAAATCTGTTTAATGTCTTGTATTCCTGAATCATTTCCTGTATCCAGAGCACATGCCACTTCTAATTCCTAGAATTTCTATATGAAATAGCATGTTGTATGAGTCCCTCACATGTTTCAAAGACATCCCTGTTCCTTCTGGCACCTCTGAAAAGAGTCATTTTCCTAATTGTAAACAAGATTAGTAGCCTGTTGAAATTAGTTCTGTGTCTGGTAGTGCTATGGAGAAACAGGTGGCCCCATGCTGTCTTTCCGGGATATCATGAGAGAGAAGAGAGCTCTGTGGTTTCATCTTCGATTTGCCAGGCTACGTTACCCTTGTTCTTAAGGAATTCCTCTCATACACAGTCAAAAGAAAATATTTTATTTTTCCAGTCCACTAACATACTCCAGTTGAGAACTACTGAAATTGTTGTATTGAAGGTCTTTCAGAGAAAGGCATAGGCATTGAATGTCCCTACAGGAAATCTGGGAGGTGTAAATGTGTAGATATTGAGGATGTTTTTGAGTTTGTGCCTTCTAAACTGCTTTAGAACCTGTCAATGCCTCACACTTTATCTGAACACGCATTTGAACATTTGTGTGACTGCTGGTTAATTATTATGGATAATTATTTTTATACCTTGCCAATAATCCTTTAGAAGTCAGTATGTAATGTGTATTATGCTAGGTATTTAGGCACATATTCTCATTTAGTTTTTTATACCAATCTTTTGAGGTGATATTATTACCGTTTGTAATTTAGAGCTGAAGAAAATAGGCTTCAGGGAGGTTAACAAATTAGTGGCGTACAACACTAAACACTACTTAAACATTGAATAGCAGAGAGGAAGACAACTGGATTGAATTATGTTGGAGAAATAAGCACCAAGTATTTTGGAAGTATAAATGCAAAAGCTTCTAAGTGGGTGCAGCTCGGGTACTGAATTGTTGTTTTAATAAAATGGGAGAAAAAGAATTTGGGTTTCTGATAGACCAGAGTAAGTTAATGGTCATAGGGGCCATAGATACAGGTCAGTACGTAAATCTGCACTAAATGGAGGCATAGGGAAAAGCCCAGCGTGTGACTCTAATGGCCTGGATATCTGAAAGATGACACTGGTCTTGTTAAAGCCTATTAGTGATCAAGAATGAAGCCTAATAACTAAAGGCCGTCGAAAAGGGTGAAATGTATTAAAAATAAAAATTTTGGCGAGGAGTAAATGTGTTCAGATCGGACTTGATAAAGTATAGGTTTTGCACCCCAGGTATAAAACTGGATGCTGGGCAGGAGCATGAACAGGGAGGCAAATTTTATATACAAGGAACCCGGTGTTTGGGGATTTGTGGGAAGACAACCTCTCTACCAGCTTTCAGTTGGGGAACTCCCATATTCCTCACATGCCACATGACACTGGCTCCATCTTCTAAAACAAAGTCTCAGGTGAATCACTGGGCAGTTGACCAGGTGGGAAGGATGTTGGACGAGGAAGTTTCGTGATAATCAGCATGAGTGTAGTAAGTCATTTTTGGAATTGCGTGCAGATGGCAGTTTGGTTGAGAAATCAGTGCATTGTCCCACTTCCCCTTCTAAAGGGGTGGCTAGCCCTTATAAAAGACACTCTACCACCCTGCTGCCATCCTAATGACACTAGGTTGGGCACCGGCTTTGAGACTTTGGTGAGTGCAATACTTGCAAGGCATTTTTGGGAAATTGGGCAGCATGAGGATTTTAATTGGTAGTAGAAAGGGCTTTTGTTTTAGAAAATAATGCTTAAGATTTGTGGAAATCTACACGATGAATTTTGTGGAGGACAGGTATAATTATATGATATTTTAGCTTCTCTTTGACGTTCATATGGGAAATGAAGTTAAAGGGACAGTGTTATAGGAAGAAGAATAAGGAATAAGAAATGAAGTCCTGTCCCACATTTCTGTTTGTTTCCAAAGATTTGCTTCTCCGGTACAAGCCCTTAGAACTTCATTTGAACATTTACACTTTTTCCCAGAGAACCCATGGCAAGATCAGTTAGACTTCCAGTCAGGGTTTCATGGCAGATGATGTTGGTAGCAATTTGTTTTGGGATTGCTCAGAAGTTTAGCAAGTCGGGTATTTTTTCTCTAGATAACATTGAAGTTCAGCCCTATCTAGTGCTACCTCAATATAGGATATGTTTGTGTTTTAAGAAATGGTAGAGTGAGAAGAAGGCCAAAAAAGAATAAGAGATGATGGGAAGTGTCTTAGTTTCCTGGTCTGCCATGAGAGACATACCACAAATAGGTAGCTTTAAAGAACAAGAATTTATATTCTCGCAGTTCTGAAGGCTAAGAGTCCAAGTCAGGGTCTTGGCCGTGTTGATTCCTTCCTTGTTGGTAGGCCTGGGTGTTCCTTGGTTGTTTGACTTGTAGATGATCCTCAAGTGAGACCTCTCTTCCCCTGTGTATGCATCTTTGTGTCTAATCTTGTCTTTTTTATAAATCGGAAGTGATTAGATTTGGAAGCCACTTCACTCAGGTATGCTTTGATTAACATGACAAAGAAAACTCTATTTCTAAATAGAATTGCAACCATAGGTAAAACCAGTAGTGGTTCAGTGGATCCTGACTCCCAGCGACAAATAGAACAGGGAAGAATTGCCCCACAGAGTTTGCAAGGAGCCCCTGTGGATTTGAATTGCCCATCTTTGGGTTAGTGGCTGTAGCTCTTATCCACTATGCCACCAAGGTTTTCACCATAGGGATAGGGGTGACAATTCCAACACATATTTTTGGGAAACACAATTCAATCCATAGCAGGAAATGATGCTAAGAGGGAAGAGGGAAAAGCTACAGAGTTATGAAGATTTTGTTGGGGACTAGATGAATATTGACTGAACTCATTTAAAGGATACTGACTTGCTTAGCCAGCAAGAGTGTCACTACAGTAAACACTGTCATGCATTTATTTTGCAGATTCCCAGAGACTCAGGAAAGATGTCTTACTATCAGCAGCAGTGCAAGCAGCCCTGCCTGCCAACTCCTGTGGTGTGCCCACCTAAGTGCCCTGAGAAATGCCCACCTGTGTGTTGCCTTCCTCCGCCATGCCCACCTGTGTGTTGCCCTCCTCCGCCATGCCAGCAGAAATGCCCTCCTGTGCTGCCATGCCAAACCTGCCAGCAGAAGTGTGTACCCAAATTTAAGTAACAACACCAGAATTCATCAAAATCATGAAATGATGTGATCCAGTGGTTCTTCCCAGTCTCTGGACTCCTTCTTCCTCCCTCAGCCATGGTGACAGACTGCATCTTCCGTAACCTTCCTTCTGAGACAAGAGCTGACAGAGAAAAGGCTTAGATCCTGAAGTTGATACCATGTTACTATAAAATGAGGGACAGGTTCAATGTCTACATTCTTTCACTGAAGCTTTGCCTGATCTCTCTTTGGCATCCGTTATCTAATTTAGGCAGAGAGCTCTATCTTATAAAGAGTTTTTCCTGTTTCTGCTTCTTCAATAAAGTACATGTTTCGTGGTTGAGCCTACATTGCTTTTGTTTTCATTTTGCATTTTTACACTTTTCCTTCTACTACATCAGTTTTATGTCCATCAGATGAATTGAAGTCTTAGATTCAGGCTTACCCATCACTCAATTCAGTCTTACTTGAGATTTGCCTTTTGGGTTGGGTATATCAAATAAGTATTTTAGTGGTTTTAAACCCATTTCAACAACATCGTAGTTTCTGTGACCCTACGAAGTTACTTCAACTACCTCAGGTATCATTTCCTCCTCTGTAAAATGGGGAAAAGAATGTCTTCAGCTCAATATACAGGTAGAGATTAATTAAGTGATTCACATATGTTTTCTGTTTGCCTATTATGTTCTAGGCAATATTCTACATGCTGGAGATACAGGTAGTGGTGACTAAACAGACTCCTTGTCCTTAAGTAGGAGAAATGAGAGTGCTGCAGAGGGCAGGGAGGAGACCTGATAGTGATACTCATGAGGTGTACTTGAGAGAAGATTGTTTAGAAAGGTTCTTCCACAGTGACATTTTGGGCAGAGGGATGAATGAACAGAAGTGTGAGCCATGGGTATATCTAGTATCAAGTTGTTCCAATAAGAGGAAATATACCATGGGTATATCTAGTATAGATTGTTCCAATAAGAGGAAAAAAAGCAATATCCATGGCAGAGAAATATAGCAGCAAAAAAACAGCAATGAAGATGCGAGTGTCAGGAGGCGGGGCCAAAATGGCTAACTAGGTAGAAGCTACCTCAGATCCCTCTTGCAACAAAGACTCGGAAAAACAAGTGAATCGATCACATACATGACAATCTACAAACCCTGACCATCAAACACAGATCTAAAGAGTTGACCTGAGTGACGGAGACTGAGAACAAACAACCACAGGAAAGCAGCAACTATTTTCAGAGCCTGGAGCCATCATCCGAGTCAGGAAACCTTTGTGCCGGGCTTTGGACTGAGCACAGGGGAGCTGAACACGGCATCCTAAAATGGCGCAAACACGGGACGCAGCCCTGGCCCCAGAAGTGACATTGGGGTAAGCCCAGCCAGTGCACGTAGGCAGCGCAGTGATGCGGCTGACAGGAGGAGAAGTCACCGGGAGGCAGCGACTGGTTTTGGAGCCTAGAGTGCAGTGTCCTAGCCAGGAAAACTTGGCACTGGGCTTTGGATTCAGAGCGGAGGAACTGACCACGGTTTCTGAGACAGCACAAACACAAGACACGGGCCTGACCGTTGAGGGCAATCTCAACCCATCCAATACACACAGGCTACACACCCCTCAGGAATCTCAGATGAAACAGTAATCACCAAATAAGATAAGTAACTTTGTCTATATTCCAGGGTGCTACTCTCTCCTATTTATCTGAACCCTCCCCTCCCCTTACCAGGCAGCTTCAGTAACATTGGGATTTCCTGAGCAAGAGAGTGAAGTGGGCTGCGGTTTTTCCTTTTTTTTGGTCTTTTCCTAACCCATTCTCCTGGCCTGAGAGACGCAGCTACAAAATACCCAGGGACCAAAAATCATTCCCTAATTGGACTAAAAATACAGAACCAGCTCTAGCCAAACATATGTGATCCACAGTCTTGGGCTTTCGTCCCTACAGGGAACAAGGTGGCTATTATAATGCAAAGGCAATTCTGATAGAGATCTGACTGTAATTGTTTTAGCGGATTACTGGAAAGACAAGTTTCCCAGGTCTGATGTCTCTGCGTATTCAACAGAGCCCTCACTGACCCACAACAGGGAACTGAGGGCTGAAGCTCCCCCAGACCACCTAGCCTCCTGCCTTAGGCATCTAAGGATGATGACATCTATCAATCTGTAGAGGAGGTCCTTGCATTGAGGGCCTAAGGTACAGCTGCAGAGCCCACCCACCAAAGTGCTTTAGGAATAGATACACACCTACCTCAGTGGCACTTGGGGGAAGCCTGTCAGCATCCTGCCCCCCCGCCCCGGAGTGTGAAACCCTACTCCCACTAGAATCTGGTGCACACAACTATCACCACTACTTCTCTAGGTGGATAGGTGACAGTCTGCACCACACACTTGATGACCCCAAATCAGATTCTACTCAAGAATAGTGAATGGACTTTTAGGTTTATATATCTGGTAAGAGCCAAAACCAGCTGGTAATAGTGCATAAGGGATTCCAAGGCTACAACAATCAAGACAGCACAATCTGGTAGCGCATCAATGTAAATTGAAAGAAAACAAAACAAGGTAAGACTTAGGGAGCAAATATACAATAAATCAGTACAATATCTTAGAGATGGCTCAGAGACAGCAGTCGATATCAAACCACATAAAGAAGCAGACCATGATTGCCTCTACAACTCCCCAAGCTAAAGAATCAAAATCTTTCCCAAATGAAGATACAATCCTGGAATTGCCAGCTGCAGAATAAAAAAACTAATTTACAGAATGCTTCAAGACATCAGGGATGACCTCAGAAATGAAATAAGGCAATCTACAGAAAAAGCCAAGGAACACACTGATAAAGCAGTTGAAGAAATCAAAAAGATTATTCAAGAACATAGTAGAAAAACTAATAGGCTGCAAAAATCCATAGAGAGACAGCATTCAGAATCCAAAAGATTAACAGTAAAATTACAGAATTAGACAACTCAATAGAAAGTCAGAGGAGCAGACTTGAGCAATTGCAATGCAGAGTGGGGGACGTGGAGGGCAAGGGAATTGACACCAATACAGCTGAAAAAAAATCAGATAAAAGAATTAAAAAAAATGAAGAAACCCTAAGAATCACGTGGGACTCTATCAAGAAGAATAACTTGCGTGTGATTGGAGTCCCAGAACAGGGAAGGATAACAGAAAATACCGAGAGAATAGTTAAAGATCTGTTGGCAGAAAACTTTCCTGACGTCATGAAAGACGAAAGGATATCTATTCAAGATGCTCAGCAAACACCATATAAGATTGATCCAAAGAGAAAATCACCAAGAAATATTATCATTAAACTTACCAAAACCAAAGATAAAGAGGAAATTTTAAAAGCCTCCAGGGACAAAAAAGAGGTCTTCTACATAGGAGAATCAATAAGAATAAGTTCAGACTACTCAGCAGAAATCAGGCAGTCAAGAAGGCAACGGGATGACATATATAGAGCACTGAAGGAGAAAAACTGCCAGCCAAGGATCATTTATCCAGCAAAACTCTCTCTCAAATATGCAGGTGAAATTAAAACATTTAGAGATAAACACAGGCTTAGAGAATTGGCAAAAACCAAACCAAAGCTACAAGAAAAACTAAAGGAAATTGGTCAGAAAACCAATATCAGATACCAGCGCAACACAAGGTCACAGAACAGAACATCCTGATATCAACTCAAATAGGAAATCACAAAAACAAGATTAATTTTAAAAAGAAAAAAATGCTCAAAACAGGGAATCATTGAAGTCAACATGTAAAAGATCACAATAATCAAAAAGAGGGACTAAATAGAGGAGGCATAGAACTGCCATATGGAGAGGGAAACAAGGCAATACAGGACAATACAGGTTAGGATTTCACTTCGAAAAATAGGGGTAAATATTAAGGTAACCACAAAGAGGTATAACAACTCCATAACTCAAAATAAAAACAAAGAAAAACATAACAACTCAGCAAACATAAAGTCAACTACTATGAAAATGAGGAACACACAATTTACAAAGAAAAATGTCTTAGCACAAAAAAGTAAGTGGAAAAATGAAATTGTCAACAATACACATAAAAAGGCATCAAAATGACAGCACTAAACGCATACTTATCTATAATTACGCTGAATGTAAATGGACTAAACGCACCAATAAAGAGACAGAGAGTCTCAGACTGGATAAAGAAACACGATCCGTCTATATGCTGCCTACAAGAGACACACCTTAGACTTAGAGACACAAACAAACTAAAACTCAAAGGATGGAAAAAAATATATCAAGCAAACAACAAGCAAAAAAGAGCAGGGGTAGCAATATGAATTTCTGACAAAATAGACTTTAAAGTTAAATCCACCACAAAGGATAAAGAAAGACACTACATAATGATTAAAGGGACAATAGACCAGGAAGATATAACCATATTAAATATTCATGCACCCAATGAGAGGGCTGCAAGATACATAAAACAAACATTAACAGAACTGAAAAGTGAGATAGACACCTCCACAATTATAGTAGGAGACTTCAACACACCACTTTCGGAGAAGGACAGGACTTCCAGTAAGAAGCTCAATAGAGACACGGAAGACCTAATTGCTACAATCAACCCACTTGACCTCATAGACTTATACACAACACTCTACCCAACAGCTGCAAAGCATACTTTTTTTTCTAACGCACATGGAACATTCTCTAGAATAGACCACATATTAGGTCATAAAACGACCCTTTGCAGAATCCAAAACATCGGAATATTACAAAGCATCTTTTCAGACCACAAGGCCATAAAAGTGGAAATCAATAACACAAAAATTAGGGAAAAGAAATCAAATACTTGGAAACTGAACAATACCTTCCTGAGAAAAGACTGGGTTATAGAAGACATTAAGGAGGGAATAAAGAAATTCATAGAATGCAACGAGAATGAAAATACTTCCTATCAAAACTTCTGGGACACAGCAAAAGCAGTGCTCAGAGGTCAATTTATATTGATAAATGCACACATACATAAAGAAGAAAGAGCAAAAATCAGACAACTGTCCCTACAGCTTGAACAGAGAGAAAGTGAGCGACAAAAGAATCCATCAGGCACCAGAAGAAAACAAATAATAAAAATTAGAGCTGAACCAAATGAATTAGAGAACAGAAAAACAACTGAAAGAATTAACAAAGCCAAAAGCTGGTTCTTTGAAAAAATTAACAAAATTGATAAACCATTGGCCAGACTGACTAAAGAAATACAGAAAAGGAAACAAATAACACAAAGAAGACACAAGATGGGCCATATCACAACAGACCCAACTGAAATTAAAAGAATCATATCAGATTATTACGAAAAATTGTACTCTAACAAATTTGCAAACCTAGAAGAAATTGATGAATTCCTAGAAAAAGACTACCTACCTAAACTAACACATTCAGAAGTAGAACAACTAAATAGACCCATAACAAAAAAAGAGATTGAAAAGTAATCAAAAAACTCCCAAGAAAAAAAAGCCCTGGCCCAGACAGCTTCACTGCAGAGTTCTACCAAACTTTCAGAGAAGAGTTAACACCACTACTACTAAAGGTATTTCAAAGCATAGAAAATGACGGAATACTACCTAACTCATTCTATGAAGCCACCATATCCCTGATACCAAAACCAGGTAAAGACACCACAAAAAAAGAAAATTACAGACAAAAAAAAAAAAATTTTTTTTTTTTATCCCTCAGGTACATAGATGCAAAAATCCTCAACAAATTCTAGCCAATAGAATTTATCAACATATCAAAAATCATCCACCATGACCAAGTGGGATTTATACCAGGTATGCAAGGCTGGTTTAATATTACAAAAACCAGTAATGTAATCCACCATAGAAACGAAACAAAAGACAAAAACCACATGATCTTATCAATTGATGCAGAAAAGGCATTTGACAAAGTCCAACACCCACTTATGATAAAAACTCTCAGCAAAATAGGAATTGAAGGAAAACTCCTCAACATAATAAAGGGGATCTTTACAAAGCGAAGAGCCAACATCACTCTAAATGGAGAGAGCCTGAAAGCATTTCCCTTGAGAATGGGAACTAGACAAGGATGCCCTTTATCACCGCTCTTATTCAACACTGAGCTAGAGGTCCTAGCCAGAGCAATTAGGCTAGACAAACAAATAAAGGCCATGCAGATTGGCAAGGAGGGAGTCAAATTATCTCTAATTGCAGATGACATGATCTTATACACAGAAAACCCTAAGGAATCCTCCAGAAAACTACTGAAACTAATAGAAGAGTTTGGCAGAGTCTCAGGTTATAAGATAAACATACAAAAATCACTTGGATTCCTCTACATCAACAAAAAGAACATCAAAGAGGAAATCGCCAAATCAATACCATTCACAGTAGCCCCCAAGAAGATAAAATACTTAGGAATAAATCTTACCAGAGATGTAAAAGACCTATACAAAGAAAAGTACAAAGTACTACGGCAAGAAACTAAAAAGGACCTACATAAGTAGAAAAACGTACCTTGCTCATGGATAGGAAGACTTAACATAGTAAAAATGTCTATTCTACCTAAGCCATCTATACATACAATGCACTTCCGATCCAAATTCCAATGACGTTTTTTAATGTGATGGAGAAACAAATCACCAACTTCATATGGAAGGGAAAGAAGCCCAGTATAAGTAAAGCATTACTGAAAAAGAAGAAGAAAGTGGGAGGCCTCACTCTACCTGATTTTAGAACCTGTTATACAGCCACAGTAGTCAAAACAGCCTGGTACTGGTACAACAACAGGCACATAGACCAATGGAACACAATTGAGAACCCAGATATAAATCCATCCACATAGGAGCAGCTGATATTTGACAAAGGCCCAGTGTCAGTTAATTGGAGAAAAGATAGTCTTTTGAACAAATTGTGTTGGCATAACTGGACATACATTTGTAAACAAATGAAACAGGACGCATACCTCACACCATGCACAAAAACTAAGTCCAAGTGAATCAAAGACCTAAACATAAAGACCAAAACGATAAAGACCATGGAAGAAAAAATAGGGACAACGTTAGGAGCCGTAATACAAGGCATAAACAGAATATAAAACATTACCAAAAATGACGAAGAGAAACCTGATAACTGGGAGCTCCTAAAAATCAAACACCTATGCTCATCTAAAGACTTCACCAAAAGAGTAAAAAGACCACCTACAGACTGGGAAAGAATTTTCAATTAAGACGTCTCTGAGCAGTGCCTGATCTCTAAAATCTATATGATTCTGTTAAAACTCAACCACAAAAAGAAAAAGTGGGCAAAGGGAACACGCACTTCACTAAAGAAGATATTCAGGCAGCTAACAGATACATGAGAAAATGCTCTCGATCATTAGCCATCAGAGAAGTGCAAATTAAAACCACGATGAGATTCCATCTCACTCCAACAAGGCTGGCATTAATCCAAAAAACACAAAATAATAAATGTTGGTGAGGCTGAGGAGAGATTGGAACTCTTATACACTGCTGGTGGGAATGTAAAATGGTATAACCGCTTTCGAAATCTATCTGGCGTTTTCTTAAAAAGTTAGAAATAGGACTACCATACAACCCAGAAATCCCACTCCTCAGAATATACCTTGGAGAAATAAGAGCCTTTACACGAACAGATTTATGCACACCCATGTTTATTGCAGCTCTGTTTACAATAACAAAAAGCTGGAAGCAACCAAGGTGTCCATCAACAGATAAATGGTTAAATAAATTATGGCATATTCACACAATGGAATACTACGTATCGATAAAGAACAGTGACGAATCTGTGAAACGTTTCATAACATGGAGGAACCTGGAAGGCATTATGCTGAGTGAAATTAGTCAGAGGCAAAAGGACAAATATTGTATAAGACCACTATTACAAGATCTTGAGAAATAGTATAAACTGAGAAGAACACATACTTTTGTGGTTACGAGGGAGGGAGGGTGGGAGAGGGTTATTTACTGATTAGTTAGTAGATAAGAACTACTTTGGGTGAAGGGAAGGACAATACTCAATACACGGAACGTCAGCTCGACTGGACGGGTCCAAAAGCAAAGAATTTTCTGGGATAAACTGAATGCTTCAAAGGTCAGCGGAGGAAGGGCGGGGGTTTGGGGATTATGGCTTAAGGGGACTTCTAAGTCAATTGGAAAAATAATTCTACTATGAAAATATTCTGCATCCCACTTTGAAATGTGGCATCTGGGGTCTTAAATGCTAACAAGCAGCCATCTAAGATGCATCAATTGGTCTCAACCCACCTGGATCAAATGAGAATGAAGAACACCAAGGTCGCACGATAACTATGAGCCCAAGAGAGAGAAAGGGCCACATGATCCAGAGACTTACATCATGCTGAGACCAGAAGAACTAGTTGGTGCCCGGCCACAATCGATGACTGCCCTTACAGGGAGCACAACGGAGAACCCCTGAGGAAGCAGGAGATCAGTGGGACGCAGACCCCAAATTTTCATAAAAATACCAGACTTAATGGTCTGACTGAGACTAGAGGAATTCCGGTGGTCATGGTTCCCAAACCTTCTGTTGGCCCAGGATAGGAACCATTTCCGAAGACAACTCATCAGACATGGAAGGGACTGGACAATGGGTTGGAGAGAGATGCTGACGAAGATTGAGCTACTTGTATCAGGTGGACACTTGAGACTGTGTTGGCATCTCCTGTCTGGAGGGGAGATGGGAAGGTATTGAGGGTTAGAAACTGGCAAATTGTCAGGAAAGGAAAGACTGGAAGGAGGGAGCAGGCTGACTCATTAGGGGGAGAGTAAATGGGAGTATGGAGTAAGGTGTATATAAGCTTATATGTGACAGACTGACTTGATTTGTAAACTTTCACTTAAAGCACACTAAAAATTATTTAAAAAAAAAAAAAGAAAGGACACTCCACCACTCTGCTGTCATCCTGTTGACACTCATCTGGGCACCAGCTTTGAGACTGTGGTGAGTACAAGGCTTGAAATGTATTTTGGGGCAATTGGGCAGTATAAGGATTTTAACTGGAGGTAGAAAGGGCTTTTGTTTTGGAAAATAATGCTTAAGCTTTGTGGAAATCAAGGTGATGAGTTTTGTGGGAGGCAGGTATAATTATGTGATATTTTAGCTGCTCTTTGGTGAGCTATCTTGAGGTTCATATGGGAAATGAAGTTAAAGGGACAGCCTCATAGGAAGAAGAATAAGGAATGTGAAATGAAGTCCTCTCCCATATTTCAATTTATTTCCAAAGATTTATTTCTCCAGGTACTACCCTTTTAGCTGCATCTGAGCTTTTGCAATTCTTCTTGAAAAATTCATGGCAAGATCAGTTAGACTCTCAGTCAGGGTGTCATAGCAGATGATGTTGGTAGCAATTTGTTTTGAGATTGCTCAGAAGTTTAGCAAGTTGGGTATCCTTTCTTTGGATAACATTAAAATTCAGCCACGTCATAGGGCTGCCTCAATATAGGATCTATTTCTGTTTTTAGAATGGCAGAATGAGAAAAACGCCAAAAAAGAATAAGAGATGATGGGAAGTCTCTTAGTTTCCTCATCTGCTGTAGCAGAGATAGCACCAGGAGGTGGCTCTAAAGAACAGAAATTTATATTCTGTCAGTTCTGGAGGCTAAGAGTCCAAAACATGGTCTCAGCCCTGTTGATTCCTTCCTTTTTGGTAGGGCTGGATATTCCTTGATTGCTTGACTTGTAAATAATCCTCACATGATGTCTGTCTTTCCGTGTGTATGCATCTGTGTGTCAAATCTGATCTTTATTAAAGCTCAGAAGTGATTAGTGATTAGATTTAGAACCTATTCTACTCAGGTATGCTTTAATTAACAAGACAAAGAAAACTGTATTTCCAAATAGGATTACAACCATGGGTATAACCAGTTGCGCATCAGTGGATCCTGACTCCCAGTGACCCTATAGGACAGAGTAGAATTGTCCCACAGAGTTTCCAAGGAGTGCCTGGTGGATTTGAACTGCTGACTTTTTGATTAGTGGCTAGAGCTCTTATACACTATGCCAACAGAGTTTCCACCATAAGTATAGGGGTGAAAATTCCAACACATATTTTTGGGAAACACAATTCAATGCATAACAGGAAACGATGCTAAAAGGGAAGAGGGAAAAGCCACACAATTATGAAGATTTTGTTGGAGACTTGAGGAATATTGACCGAGCTCATTTGAAGAATAGTGACTTGCTTAGCCAGCAAGAGTGTCACTACAGTAAACACTGTCATCTGTTCATTTTTCAGATTCCCAGAGACTCAGGAAAAGTGTCTTACTATCAGCAGCAGTGCGAGCAGCCCTGCCTGCCACCTCCTGTGGTGTGCCCACCTAAGTGTCCTGAGCCATGCCCACCTCCTAAGTGCCCAGAGCCATGCCCATCTGTGTCTTTACACTCCTCAGCCATGCCCGCCTATGTATTGCCCTCTTCCACCATGCCCACCTGTGTATTGCCCCCCTCAGCCGTACCCACCTGTGCAGTGCCCTCCCCAG
This sequence comes from Loxodonta africana, assembly GCF_030014295.1. Lineage (NCBI taxonomy): Eukaryota > Metazoa > Chordata > Mammalia > Proboscidea > Elephantidae > Loxodonta > Loxodonta africana. The sequence continues at coordinate 184,261,289 of NC_087344.1, read as the reverse complement.
CGATGCCAGCAGAATTGAGTACCCAGGAGCAAGTAACAAAACTAGAATTCACCAGAATCATGAAACGATGAGATCCAGTGGCTCTTCCCAGTCACTGGACTCCATCTTCCCCGCTCAGCATGGAGACAGACTGCATCTTCCCTAGCCTTCTGCCTGAGATAAGAACTGACAGAGAAAAGGCTTAGATCCTAAAGTTGATACCATGTCGCTGGAAAATGAGGGACACGATCAAGGTCGACATTCTTGCATTGAAGATTGCCTCATCTCTTTTTGGCATCTATCTGTGATCTAATTTAGGCAGTGATCTTTATCCTATAAAGAATTGTTTCCTATTTCTGCTTCTTCAATAAAATACATGTTTCGTGGTTGAGCCTACATGGGTTTTGTTTTCATTTTGCATTTTTGCACTCTTCCTTCAACTACATCAGATGAATGTCCATCAGATGAATTGAAGTCTTAGATTCAGGCTTTCCCATCATTGAATTCAGTCTTGCTTGAGATGTGCCTTTTAGATTGGGTATATCAAAGAATTATTTTAGTGGTTTTAAACCCATTTATACAACTCCATACAATATGTGACCTTAAGAAGTTACTTCAACTACCTCAGGTATTATTTTCTCTTCTGTAAAATATGGGAAAGGAGGTCTTCAGCTCAGTGTATTCATAGAGATTAATTAACTGATTCACAAATGTATTCTATTTGCCTATTACGTGCTAGGCAATATTTGACATGCTGAAGATAGAGATACTGGTGACCAAACAGTCATTGTTCTTAAGTAGGAAAAATGAGAGCACTGCATAGGGGCATGGAGGAAAACTGAGAGTGGCACATATGAGGTGTACTTGAGAGAATATTTTTTAGAAAGGGTCTTCCAAAGTGACTTTTTGGGAAGAGACATGAATGAACAGAAGAGTGAGCCATGGGTAGATCTAGGATAGATTGTTCCAATAAGAGGAAATAGCAATGTCAAAGGCAGAAAAATTTAGCAGTAAAAAAACAGCAATGAAGATGAGAGTGTCAGCAAATGAGGTTAGAGGTATTGGGTCTGTAGGACATAGTAATAATTTTGGTATTCATCCAAGGTTTGTCAGCTATATTATGCTGATGGTCAAATGCGTAAAGTTTTTTATTAATATTCTACTATCTTATGTTTTTTCCTTTGTGTGGCATTTTGACTAATAGTACATACGTTTGTTCAAAGCTATTATGAAAAGAGATGGAAAGAACTGAGGAATAAATTAAAACTCTTACAAAATTAAAGGTTATTTTGAGAGGTGACCAAATGAAAAGTATGTCTGTTAGTTTTCCTACCTTAAAGGGAAATTTAATCTATTAATTCTCATCACATTATAGCTGGCCAAACTACATAGGGAATTTTGTACCTGTGGTCCAAACTCTAAAAAGAATGTTAAAGAGTTGAGTTTATACAGGCTACAGGGAATGACTCCAAGTGATTGTCATTAATGGTATACTCTTGAAAAGAACTCTAGTCTAATATTGTTGACGGCTTTTTAAAAATTTTTTCTATATTGTTCTTAAGGAAAAGAAACAAACGTCATTAGTTTTTTTTTTGTGGTGAAACATAACCAACACACTTAGAAAGTTGATAAACTTGTGCTTACATGGTCAATAGTTCTAAGTTGCACACTCATGTAAGTAAATGCAAAGTCAAGAAAGAAAATTATTACCAACCCTTCAAAAGACCCTGTATTTTCTTCACCACTAGAGGTAACCACTAGCCTGACACTTAATGTAATCACTTTGTTGCTATTTTTTTCTTCATTTTTTTTTTAACACCAATATAAACATCTCTAAAAAGTGCCGTTTGGAAGAAGTACAGTCCGAATGCTTCTTAGAAGCGAGGATGGCAAGAATTTAGCTCATGTACTTTGGACAAGTTATCAGGAGGGACCAGTCCCTGGGGAAGGAAATCATGGTTGGTAAAGCAGAGGTTAGGGTAATGCTATTCAGCTGTATGCATCCCCTCTCTAATGGAGTCAGCTTTGCTCTGCCCTGAAGCATGCTGGGGATGAATTCGGGATGGACTCGGGCTACTGTAAAAGGCCGGGAGTGGCGTGACTGGGCCAGTGGCCAAGGCTGAAGAATGCCCTAGCAACAAGAAGGAAAACATCTGGGCCTGGATGTGAAGTTCCTGGGAACACTGACTGCCCAAAGACGTGAGAGGAAAAACAATGAGCCTTGGTCCCAGCTGGAATGTATGGAAGCTTGGGACCCTTTTTAGGTGGTTGCAGAAAATACTCCAGCCGGCCGCCACTGGAGAACAGCTGCTTGCCCTTGTCAGTAAGTTTCCCTGAACATAAGAATCTGGAAAGGACTGCGTGTCAGTTCTTCAGATTATCTGCCAGGATGCACAGCGAGGGTCTTTCCTGGCGTAGTTGGCAGGATCCGAAGGGCACACCATGCCTTCCCAGATGTGTGGGGAAACGTGGGCTTCACTGGAGGTCATCCCATGGTGGCCAGGGATGCTTGCCCTGAGACCACTAGCTCAGGCTGTTCATGCCTGGGGATCTGTGCGTGAGTAAGGGGACACCCTGAAAATGCCAAAGAGATTGTTGCAGTTACAAGAATCTTTGCGAGCTGAGAAAGAAAAGAAGGCTGCTCCTGTTTTGGTTGTGGGAGTTGTATGGTCACTGTTGTGGGCGTGGAGATATTCATGGGAGGCCCCAAAGCAAAAGCCGGATTGCTGTGCTGAGGTGGCTTGTGTGGGGTGGTTTTTACTGGCAGCATTGACAGGGGCGTCTGATGTGGAGTCAGCCGCTAGGGCCCTAATTAGGCAGCTGGAAGCAAAGCTGCAGCTGGAGGATTTGCCTGGAGCATATTCCTCCTCCACTGAAACATTAGTGTCCCATTTGTTGAAGCAAGAGGCATCTTCGGAGGAAATCCAGGGTGGCCAGCAACCTCTGCATGCAGAGGTCTGTCCTGTACTCTTTTCTGTGGGAGAAATCCCAGGTGGCCAGCAAAACCTGGCTAGCTCAGTCGGTAGAGCATGGGACTGCAGCTAATTGGAGGGGCTAAACAGGTCCTTGGTGCTGAGAACACTCTGTAACACTCTGTGCAAAGTAAAAGTTAAAACAGCACGGAAAAGAGGGAAAAAAAAAAAGGAGTAAAAAGCCCTTCAAGATGGCTTGTGTTGAGCGACCTTTGAGAGATCTCAGAATTCTCTGATAGCTGCCCCGGCCAAGATAACTGAACAGCCACACAACTGAAGCTGCAATGGTAAGGGGAAAACTAAGAGGGGGGCCCACTTCCAGCTTACTAGCAACTGAGCTGGACCCATGCTTGCACTTGGTGTGGTGGAGGCCTGGCTCCACAAATGAGCGAGGGCTTTGCCAAGTTTTCTCAGATCTTCTTTCAGAAATAATTAAGATTGAAGATTAAGTCTAGTTTCTCTGTCAGCAGCAAGGAGCAAAGGCCTTGTGTTACAATTAAAGTCCAGGGAGGTATACTTTGGGTCTGAGGTCACTATCATTGAGACACTTACCCCAGCCTGACTATGGATAAGTCCTTTGGGGCCCCTACAAATCCATATTGTATGTACTGATACTGTTTATATATTAATGCACACCTTTCTAAACTTTTGCCTCCAAGTCCTGATAGGAATTGGGGCAGTTAGGGCCATTTTTAGAGGGGCACAGGACACTGCGACATGGGTTGTAGCTAATTCATTTGGCCATTCGATCTGGCCACTGACAACCCTCGAAGTGACATATAAAACAAGCCCATACGGAGATGAAACATCTCGACCAAAAAAAAAAAAATTACAAAATCGGTCCTGCTCCTGAGAATTTTTGTTCCTTGTGTGGATAGTCATCAGAAAAGCCTGTATGCTGAGAGTGGAAAACAGCCAAGAACAGACTGGTCTTAACCAGCTGACTGCAGAGGCTGAAGCACTGTCTGGTCCAGAGTAAAGAGATGTGCAATCGACCACGTTCTGGACTTAACAGAGGACCATCCATTGAGATTCAAAACACCCTCATAGACTGGGCCTACATGCGTGGACTGCCACTGTCATCAGAAAATGCTGGCTAGCACAGGAAAGTTGACCCACCTACCAGACCCTGGCCAAGGCTAAAACCTGTGCAGGGACAGATTCCCGAGCCAACAGGCCAGGGGGTTCTCGGCAGATAAATCATAATGGGGCTTTTTATCTTACACAGAGGCTTCCACTGGATCTTGAATGAACTCTTCACACTCTTTCTCACCCCAAGACATAGGGGCAATCAAATACTTCAACAGATAGGTTTAAGTGTCTGATAGGAGGGCACAAGACAACCCCAGCCTGGACCATCCATCTCAGAAAAGCAGCCTGGGGTGTCCATGCAGCAGTTCCCTGCAAGGGCATTTCTTATTTGTGCCATATGTTCCATCAAACTGTCCCTTCTATAAAATGTGTTTCTTTGGTGTAGAATTGTTCCTGACAAAAGATCTGGGTTCCACAAAGGCACTGTACCGAACCCATGAGAGGAGGCCAAGTCCAAGGTTCCCCCCACTTAGGGGTGGGAGTGTCCCTCACAATTTGACTAGGGGTGTGGCCAAGGTACAGTACAGGTTTAGGAATCCCTCTGCTGGGTGTCAGGGGACCTGAGGCCACACATTGAAATGATCATACACTGGACCCCCACTAACAGCTATTTGCGGGTATGCGGATGGGGTTGTCAGGGTGTACCAAGTCAAACTAGTGCTGCAGATTGGAAGGCTACTTCCAAAGGCCTACAAAGTTAACTAGCCCTGATACCGGAATACATTCTGGGCAGAGATATCTTGTTGAGGCTGGAGCTGTAGACCTCCAGTTAGTTCCACCTGCAAGTGAGAGCCATAATGCTAAATGGTGCCCTGTGCAGTTGCACTCCTTAGCTCGGGTCAGGGCCATTAAGCAGTACTGCCTTCCTGGTGGGTACCAAGAAATCATTGAGGCCATGCAGGAGCTACACCCAGTGGGGATTCTGAGACCTGCCAAGAGCCCCTTCGGTAGTCCTGTCTGGACAATATGCAAGCTGGATGGCTCCTGGAAAATGACACTAGACTACTGACAATTGAGTAAGGTGACTCCCCCTTGTTTGAAGCTATACCCAGCATCGCACAGATGATGGTGCAGTTGGGGGAGGCACTGGGCACTTACCAGTTTGTGCTTGACTTGGCTAATTCTTTCTTTAGCGTCCCTCTACATTCACACAGCCAGGACCAGTTTGCCTTCAGTTGGGAGGTGAGGCATTGGACTTTCACCGTGTTCCCAAAGGGTACCTGCATAGTCCCACCATACATCATGGCATGGTTGCCACTGGCCTCAAGCAGTGGAGTCCCTCTGCTCAGTGGCCATATTCCACTCTATTGATGATGTCATGCTGACCTCTGACTCATTTGCTTCTTTATAGACTGTAGCTTGTGAGGTAGTCCGGGACCTTCGGTCATAGGGATGGACAGCAAATGAGGGAAAAACACAGGGGCTGGTTTGTTGGTTAAATACTTGGGTGTTATCTGGTTGGGGAAGACGCAAGTGATGCCTGAAGCAGTGATAAAGTCCAAGCCTACCCCCGTGCAGAAACTGTGAAGCAACTACAGTCAATTGCTAGATTCCTGGAGTACTAGCACCCCTTCATATCCCATGTAGCCCACACCCAAAATCCCCTATATAGGTTACTGAAGAAAGGAAGGGAGAATGAAATTGGGGAGAGTCTAGAATGTGAAGGTATAAGAAAAGAGAGACTGTGAAAAAAGTAGCAGTGTGGGACTGAGAGACAAAGGAAGAGGAGGCCTTCCAGCAGGCGGAGGTCACTGTAAAACAAATACAGGCTTTAGGAGTGTTAATACAAGGTTAGCCACACCAATTGGACATAACCTGTTACCCCGACAGGTACGGGTAGGGCCTGTGGCAACGGCAAAGCAACAAGAGAGTGTCGCTGGGATTTTGGTCTCAGTTGTGGTGAGAAGCAGAAGAGAGGTACAGCATGTTGGAGATAGTCACGCCCAGTGTTTACTACCCTACTGCATGTGGAAGCAAGTTCTTTTAAAGGGTCAACTTCCCCTTTGCTGGGGGCATCGTAAGAAGACTAATACCTCTTTTCCCCTCAGGGTGGTGGGTTGGATCCCGGGCAACAGTGTGCTAGAATCCCGCTAGTTGTTGCCAATAGTTGGTTAAGGAAGCAAAAGCAAAGCCTACGGGCAGGGACATACCCATTGGACGTGTGGCTTGCATGGGGAGCCATAACTGCCCTGCAGCTGGGTGGGGTGCTACACCTGGGGGTGGCCGTATACGGCTGCTATTGTTTACACCACCCTCCCCAGTGTTCCCAGCAATTGGCAAACTCTAACAGCCCAGCACAGGTACTACGACACATCATGGTAGTTTTGCCACTTGTCCCAGTTCTTGCCCCAGGCCACCACTACACATGTGGAGTGGCATGTAGAGGCGCTAGCCAGGCATACCACAGCTGGGCTTAACAATAATACCACGTGGGCTATCATCCTTCTGAATGGGGAGACTCAACAAATACAGAAGGTCATCCTTCAGAGTAGGATGGCCACTGACATCTTGAGCACCACCCAGGGAGGCACCTGTGCCACAATAAAAACTGAATGTTGCATGTATACCTCTGATGCATCTAAAAATGTGTTTTTGGCTCTGCAGGACTTGCAGCAACACATCCCTTCTATCAAACGTGATGCCACTGACCCTGTCTCCAGCTGGCTGCAATCCCTCCCATCTGCCTGGCGGACAGGCTTCTGGATGATATTGGGACTCATATTACTAAGTCTTCTCCTGTGTTGCTGGTTATACTAAGCATGTGGTCTGGTTTTGCAATGCTCCTCTTCTCCCCAAGTCTGAGGGCTATTGCGGAAGAGGGGGCAGTAAGATTGTAAGGACATTGGGAGGGTATACACGGGTGGATTGTAGGGTAATGCTATTCAGCTTATACACCCGCTCTCTAATGGAATAAACTTTGCTCTTCCCTGAAGCATGCTGGGGATGAATTCGGGACGGACTGGGGCTTTGGTAAAATGCTGGGAATGGCATGACTGGGCCAGCAGCCAAGGCTGAAGAATGCCTAGCAACAAGAAGGAAAACATCTGGAACTGGATGTGAAGTCCCTGGGACCACTGACTGCTCAAGGACATGAGAGGAAAAACAATGAGCCTTGGTCCCAGCTGGAATGGTATATAAGCTTGGGTCGCTTGTTAGGTGGCTGTGGAAAATACTCCAGCCGGCTGCCACTGGAGAGCAGCTGCTTGCTCTTGTCGGTAATTTCCCCTCAATGTATGAATCTGGGAAGGGCTGCGTGTCAGTTTTTTGGATTATCTCCCAAGATGTACAGCGAGGGTCTTTCCTTGCTGGGGCTGTCGCCTGACAAGCGGGTCAGGGAAAAAGAGGAAGATACTCAGAGCAATGGACTGACAGTAGCTGCAAAAATGGCCTCAAAGATAGCAAGTGCACTAAGCACTTTATACTCACTGACTTAATTAATTCCCATTGTCAAGAGGTAGCATTTTTATTCAATTATATAGATAAGGAAGGACAGTGAGGCTCAGAAGGTTTCAACAGCTTCCTGAAGAGTCACATGATTAATAAATGTACCTATAGGATTCATACTAGGTACAGATTACCCAATAAGCAAAGTATACTTAGGCTTACTTGTGCTTACTATTCTGTGGTGCATAATTTCATCTGTTTTGTGGTGAAAAAACAGGTGAAACTGTGCACTACAGAATAGTAAGTAAACACAGTTAAGCTCACATGTAGCTTGCTTACTGGTTAATCTGCCCTGATTGATACCCATGCCTCTCTTGTTCTACAAAGGAAGCTCTCTGCTGTACTAAACTTCTCATGTACTCCTGTGTGATATAGGATGAAGGCGCAGCTCTGTCAAGGCACAACTGCAGTGAAGCTTGGAGACAGCAATTCCCAGACTGCCTTTTCAAAATAGATAATGCTACAGCATTATCTGTCAGTTTGTCAGTTTGTCGTACTGTGGGGGCTTGTGTGTTGCTGTGATGCTGGAAGCTATGCCATCGGTATTCAGGTACCAGCAGGGTCACCCATGGAGGACAGTTTTCAGCTGAGCTTCCAGACTAAGACAGACTAGGAAGAAGGACCAGGCAGTCTACTTTTGAAAAGCATTAGCCAGTGAAAGCCTTATGAATAGCAGCGGGACATTGTCTGATACAGCGCTGGAAGATGAGTCCCCCAGGTTGGAAGGCACTCAAATGATGACGAGGGAAGTGCTGCCTCCTCAAAGTAGAGTTGACCTTAATGACATGGATGGATTAAAGCTTTCAGGACCTCTATTTGCTGATGTGGCACGACTCAAATTATGAAAAAAGAGGTGCAAACATCCATTAATATTCGGAAGCTGGAATGTACGAATTATGAATCTAGGAACATTGGAAATCGTCAAAAATGAAATGGAATGCATAAACATCGATATCCTAGGCATTAGTGAGCTGAAATGGACCGGTATTGGCCATTTTGAATTGAACAATTATATCGTCTACTATGCTGGGAATGAAAACTTGAAGAGGAATGGTGTTCCATTCATCGTCATAAAGAAAGTTTCAAGATCTATCCTGAAGTACAAAGCTGCCAGTGGTAGGATAATATCCATAGGCCTACAAGGAAGAACAGTTAATACGACTATTATTCAAATTTACGCACCAACCACTAGGGCCAAAGGTGAAGAAATAGAAGATTTTTTCAGCTGCTACAGTCTGAAATCGATGGAAGATGCAATCAACATACATTGATAATTACTGGCAATTGGAATGCGAAAGTTGGAAACAAAGAAGTAGTAGGAGTAGTTGGAAAATATGGCCTTGGTGATAGGAACAATGCCGGAGATCGAATGACAGAATTTTGCAAGACCAATGACTTCTTCCTTGCAAAAACCTTCTTCACCAACATAAACGTTGACTATACACATGGACCTCACCAGATGGAATACACAGAAAACAAATTGACTACATCTGTGGAAAGAGATGATGGAAAAGTCACAACAAGCCTGGGACCGACTGTGGAACACACCATCAATTGCTGGTTTGTAAGCTCAAGGTGAAACTGAAAAAAATCAGAGGAAGTTCACAAGAGCCAAACTACGACCTTGAATATATCCCACTTGAATTTAGAGACCATCTAAAGAATAGATTTGATACATTGAACACTAGTGACAGAAGACCAGATGAGTTGTGGATTGACATGAAGGACATGATCCATGAAGAAAGCAAGAGGTCACTGAGAAGACAGGAAAGAAAGAAAAGACCAAGATGGATGTCAGAGGAGGCTCTGAAACTTGCTCTTGAGTGTCGGGCAGCTAAAGCAAAAGGAAGAATTGATGAAGTAAAATAACTGAACAGAAAATTTCAGAGGGCCTCTTGAGAAGACAAAGTAAAGTATTATAATAACGTGTGCAAAGAGCTGGAGATGGAAACCCAAAAGGGAAGAACATGCTCGGCGTTTCTCAAGGTGAAAGAACTGAACAAAAAAGTCAAGCCTCAAGTTGCGATAGTGAAGGATTCCATGGGGAAAATATTAAACGACGCAGGAAGCATCAAAAGACGATGGAAGGAATACACAGACTCATTATACCAAAAATAATTAGTCGATATTCAAACATTTCAAGAGGTGGCATATGATCGGGAACCAATGGTACTGAAGGAAGAAGTTCAAGCTGCTCTGAAGGCACTAGCGGAGAAGAAGGCTCCGGGAATTGATGGAATATCAACAGGGATGTTTTAACAAACAGATGCAGCACTGGAGGTGCTCACTCGGCTATGACAAGAAATATGGAAGACAGCTTCCTGGCCAACTGACTGGAAGAGATCCATATTTATGCCTATTCCCAAGAAAGGTGATACAACCGAATGTGGAAATTATAAAACAATATCATTAATATCACACACAAGCAAAATTTTGTTGAAGATCATTCAGAAAAGACTGCAGCAGGATATTGACAGGGAACTGCCAGAAATTCAGGCCGGTTTCAGAAGAGGGAGTGGAACCAGGGATATCATTGCTGATGTCAGATGGATCCTGGCTGAAAGCAGAGAATATCAGAAGAATGTTTACCTGTGTTTTATTGATTATGCAGAGACATTTGACTGTGTGGATCATAACAAATTATGGACAACGTTGCGAAGTATGGGAATTCCAGAACACTTAATTGTGCTTATGAGGAACCTTTGCATAGATCAAGAGGCAGTTGTTCGGACAGAACAAGCGGATACAGATTGGTTTAAAGTCAAGAAAAGTGTGCGTCAGGGTTGTATTCTTTCACCATACCTATTTAAACTGTATGCTGAACAAATAATCCAAGAAGCTGGAGTATATGAAGAAGAATGGGGCACCAGGATTGGAGGAAGACTCACTAACAACCTGTGTTATGCAGATGACACGACCTTGCTTGCTGAAGGTGAGGAGGACTTGAAGCACTTACTAATGAAGATCAAAGACCACAGTTTTTCAGTATGGATTGCACCTCAACATAAAGAAAACAAAAATCCTCACAACTGGACCAATGAGCAACATCATGATAAATGGAGAAAGGATTGCAGTTGTCAGGGATTTCATTTTACTTGGATCCACGATCAATAGCCATGGAAGCAGCAGTCAAGAAATAAAAAGAAGCATTGCATTGGGCAAATCTGCTGCAAAGGACCTCTTCAAAGTGTTGAAGAGCAAAGATGTCACCCTGAAGACTAAGGTGCACCTGCCCCAATCCATGGTATTTTTGAACACATCATATGCATGTGAAAGCTGGACAATGAATAAGGAAGACTGAAGAAGAGTTGACACCTTTGAATTGTAGTGTCGGCGAAGAATATTGAATATACCATGGACTGCGAAAAGAACGAACAAATCTGTCTTGGAAGAAGTGCAACCAGAATGCTCCTTAGAGGCAAGGATGGCAAGACTGCGTCTTACATAATTCGGACATGTTGTCAGGATGGATCAGTCCCTGGAGAAGGACATCATGTCTGGCAGAGTACAGGGTCAGCGGAAAAGAGGAAGACCCTCAACGAGGTGGATTGACACAGTGGCTGTAACAATGAGCTCAAACATAAAAACGAATGTTAGGATGGTGCAGGACCGGGCAGCGTTTCATTCTGTTGTGCATGTGTCGCTATGAGTCAGAAACAACTTAAGGGCTCCTAACAACAACAACATCAGCAGTACAGCCCAGGCAGTGCACTGAGTCCTTTGAACTAAGGGGTCCTTCTGTTAACCTGAACATTTCCAACAGTACTCGTGGTGAGCATTTAACAGGCTAACACTCAGGTTCCCTAGTCCGTGGAAGAAGTCAACTCTTTTGGGTGGATGTTAATTGTTATGTCAGATAATGTGTCCTAGTAATATTATTTGTTGAAATGTAAAGCAGATTCCTCTTTTCCCAAGTCATTGCTCAGAGATACAAGATGGTGATCTGGAATATAGCTTTTCATTTATTCATGGGATCATGGAACCATTTGTGCTCAAATTGGAGTATTCTGTTGAATATGTCCTGGGAAACAGGCCAACGTCGTTTTTAAAATCTACATATCATCCTCAGCAAACAACAATTGGATAGGATGTAATTTATGTTGAATCTTCTTAAATTTTTTTTAATATTATTATGGTAGAGGGAATAAATACTTCTTGGTCCCCATGACAATGCAATAGGTAAAATAGGAAAAACATTATTATAATTTGTAATTATTTGATTTATTTGTCAGTTTATATTATTTTGGCATATATCTGCCATGAGAGCATGTGATCCCTGAGGACAGGAATCTTTCTTTACTTCTCCTCCATTGCCACGTTCAGTATCTGAACACGTGTCTGAGGAATAGTAAACCCCCAAAATGATGTGTTGAGTAGGTGGCATGATTCAGATCTTCTATTTTCAATTCCTGCTGTCTAAGACTAATAAATTATTCTGCTTATAGCACAGTAGCTGCCAAATTCCACTCTCAATCTCTCATCGTTAACAGTTGTAAAACCAAATTACATGGTTTTAATATCCAAATAACTCCCTGTAATTTTCAAATTTACCCTACAGAGTTCAGAGTTTTTCCTTTCTCTTTCCGTAAGAGATGGTCACTTGTTTTTCTTTCACATCACTGGCTGTAATATGGCATACCACAGTTATTAAGGTTCTCTATATCTCATATAAGCAGCCCTGATGGGGAAGCGATTAGGTGCTGGGCTGGTAATAAAGAGGTGGGCAGTTCTAACCCACCGGCCCCTCTGTAGGAGAAATGGCAGTCTACCTCCATAAAGACGGCAAACCTGGAAACCTCAAGGGCAGTTCTAATCCGTCCTTTGGTGCATCTACGAGTTAGAATCAAATCTCAAGCGCAGTTTTGCTCTGTCCTATGGTGCCAGTATGAGCTGGAATCAAATTGGCAGCAGTGAACATCTCATATAAGTTTTGAGACCTGTGTAGTGGTGTTGGTAGAGTCAAAGTAGATTGTGTTAGTATCCAATTTTACTATATATTCCATGGCCCTGGATGCTGACCTATTCTTGTCATTCCCATTTATTCTGCCTTTGCTGATCTTTGTCAATTCTCAGATGGATTTTGATGTTAGCTCACTAACCTCTTTCTGTCTCCAGCCTCACCTTATTCATTGTCTAGACTATGATTAAAATAAGCTCTCATAATCACAGATTTCACTCTCCCTGATTAAAATCCTTCTCTGGCTTTGTGTCTCCTACAAAATAAAGGCCAAATTTCTTAGCATGGCATGTCCTTTATGGTCTGATTGATGCCTGCCTGTCTAGCTTCCTCCCCTGAATTTTGTCCCTTTCAGGCTAGGGTCCAACACACTGAACTTACAGTGCTGAGCACATCAGGATATTTCATGTCTTTGTGCTGATGGTGCTCAATGCCCAGGGGGATTTTGAGGAGGACTGCTATTTATCAGATACAGAATCCATCTTTCTTTGTACAGACACTGATATTGTGGGCTACCTTGGGGGTGACTGATGACTGAAATGACATATCTCTTCTTGGAGTCTTCAGGCACATGAGCTGAAGATTGTAAGGAGGAAAACAGCAAATATGTTACTTTTGCCTTATTGGAAAGTACCAGTTCTGTTTCTTGAGGTGGCAGGGTCAGGGCTTAGGTATGAAAGTGGAGAGAGAGAGGGGGGGCCGTTTTTCTTGCTGTTGTTATTAGGAATATTTCCTGGGACTAAGAGAACAACAACAGCAACAACACCAGAAGGCCTGTCGAAAGAAGCTTCTCATATGTGCTCTTTTTCAGTTAAACATCAGAAGCCTAGATGACTAACTTAAATACCCTGAGAGAAAAGGCTCATATGCATTCAATACCTTCTTCACTCTCAATGACTAAAAACCTTCCATTCCCTCAACCATAACCACAACTAACACCGCAATCACAGGAGCCTCCATGGTATCAGGCTGGACAAAAACCAGTTCTCTCTGAGTCTATCTGTGGAAATCCAGTAGTCAGACAGACATTAGGAATGCTTCTCTGGATCTGCCCTACCAAACCACCCAGCACATAGGTGAAGGGAGGAAGAAAAGGCAGGAAAGGGGTTAGAAATTGTGTCAGGTGAAGCCCTGGGCATGCCTGAGAGGAATGAAGAGACTCGGGTCTTCTTTAAGTTTCTCCTGTCCTCAGAGAACCCAATTACTTTTATCTTGGATCAACTTGATTGATGGAAACAAAAAGAATTTCCATAAGATTTACATCAAGGAGAGGTGAGTAGATCTTTGTGTAGGAGTAAATCTAATCCTGCTAATTATAATTCTGATTGCTATAGGTGGATGCATGTTTTGGGGGAAGGCTAACATAGTGGAAAGACTAGATATCTGGAAAATCATGGGCTCTTGACATAGGTGGTCCCCTCTTTGGAATGTATAACCAACCACATTCAATTTTTCAGGAGACAGCCTCTTCCATGAAATTGTTTGTCTGCTGGTCGTCAGTCATGTTTGAACACAAAACAACACTCACTGTGCATCATTCTCTTGATGCCACCACATTGTGCCAGTCCTCCTGTGCATATTCAACAAATACTCACTCAGCACCTACTCTGTTCCAGGTTTCAGGGCATGTCCTGAATATGTAGTAGTAGCGAAGAGCAGTCTACCTTTTTAAAGAACTTGCACATTCCAGGTGAAGCAAATGAGTGGGAAGTCCACTAAATGTAGATGAATATGACAAAAGAAGCTCAGAGCATTTTGGGAGACTAAGGTGGGACACATGCCTTAGTGAAAAGGGGCCAAAAGGGCTTTTCATTGAGAGTGATGGCTTTGTTGAGATTAGTGTCAACGATAAACCAAAAGAAAGAAACAAACAATAAAAACAAGCAACCCCTTTGCCATTGAGTAAATGACAACTCATAGAAATATTATAGGACAGAGTAGAACTGCCCTATAAGGTTCCCAGGGAGTGGCTGGTGGATTTGAACCGTTGACCATTTGGTTGATAGCTGAGCTCTTAACCATTGCACCACCAGGATCCCAATGTTGGTATAAGACAGCTAAAAATAGCAAGAAGAAGGTCTATCAGAGATAAAGTGAATGAATGCACTGAGTAGAAGGAAAAAAAAAGGCCTGTGAGAAAAATTTCAAGGATGTTGATATTACAACAGCATACAGTTCAAGGCATGGAGTAACAAGGAATGAAGCTGGAGGGAAAGGAAAGGCTGTATAAGGGACTTGTCACTATAAGCACGCAAATGACATAGATTTGACTTTGAATGGATCACTCTGACTGGAATGGGGAAGCTAGTTTTTAATAAAATAAGACTGGGGAAGAGAGAGAAGTTAAGAAGCTATGGGAATAATCTGGGCTAGAGATGAGAATGGCCTGAACCAGGGACAGGCTAGTTAGCATAAAAAAAAAAAAAAAAAAAAAGTTAGCATAGACGGGATGAAATGAATTTCAGAAATGTTTATGATGCCAAACTGACAGACTAAATGTTTGATTGGATAAGTGGAGCATAGTATAGGAAAAAATAGTCAAAGTAATGGAAGTTATTGAATGGTTGGAGGTGTACAAGGTAGAGAATACTGGAGATGTTTCTCATTTGTAGGAAATAGAATCAGTTGATAATTGGAGGACATATGGATAGAGATTTCAGCAGGCAAAGGCGTACTTAAATCTGAAGTGGTCTCTGGAATGCAAATGGAGATGTAGGAGTCAATAACAGATTTGTGGCTGTTAAGTTTAAAAACTGGTTGGGATCATAACCAGAGAATGCATAAGGTGGTAAGAGTCATCGGCCAGGGAACCATTTGACATTTGGAGAAAGAAGTTCAAACCATGGCGAACAAGGACCAGCACAGGTTTAGGAGAATCAGGAAAATAGATGTCATGGAAACAACAAGTAGAGAGTTTAAAGAAAGATGGATTGGTTGACCTTGTGAAATTCAGAAGAGAAGTCCAGGAAGATAAAAACTGGGAAAAACTCATTTAATTTAATGGTTAGAAAGATATAGTAGAACTTAGAAGGAGTATTTTTCGTAGACTTGTGGGACTGAAGCCAGCTTGCTATGGCTTGTTTTGAAAGTTGAGTCTTTATCTCCTTAAGACACCTATGCTATATTGATTAGGTTGAGCAAAGCTGACATTTTTGCAATAATAAGTCTTTCGGTCCTTAAGCATGTTACATTCCCACACCCATTTAGTCTTATATATACATATATTTTTTAAAATAATTTTTATTGTGCTTTAAGTGAAACTTTACAAATCAAGTCAGTCTGTCACATATAAGCTTATATACACCTTACTCCATACTCCCACTTATTCTCCCCCTAATGAGTCAGCCCTTCCAGTCTCTCCTTTCGTGACAATTTTCCCAGTTTCTAACCCTCTCTACCCTCCTATCTCCCCTCTAGACAGGAGATGCCAACACAGTCTCAAGTGCCCACCTGATACAAGTAGCTCACTCTTCATCAGCAACTCTCTCCAACCCATTGTCCAGTCCTTTCCATGTCAGAGGAGTTGTCTTCGGGAAGGTTTCCTGTCCTGGGCCAAGGTTTGGGGACCATGACCGCCAGGATTCCTCTAGTCTCGGTCAGACCACTAATTCTGGTCTTTTTATGAGAGTTTGGGGTCTGCATCCCACTGATCTCCTGCTCCCTCAGGGGTTCTCTGTTGAGCTCCCTGTCAGGGCAGTCATCAGTTGTGGCCCGGCACCATCTAGTTCTTCTGGTCTCAGGATAATGTAAATCTCTGCTTCATGTGGCCCTTTCTGTCTTTTGGGCATATAATTATCGTGTGACCTCGGTGTTCTTCATTCTCCTTTGATCCAGGTGGGTTGAGACCGATTCATGCATCTTAGACGGCAGCTTTTTAGCATTTAAGACCCCAGACACCACATTTCAAAGTGGGGTGCAGAATGTTTTCATAATAGAATTATTTTGCCAATTGACTTAGAAGTCCCCTTAAGCCATAGTCCACAAACCCCCGCCCTTCCTCCGCTGACCTTTGAAGCATTTAGTTTATCCCGGAAACTTCTTTGCTTTTGGTCCAGTCCAGTTGAGCTGACCTTCCGTGTAATGAGCATTGTCCTTCCCTTCACCTAAAGTAGTTCTTATCTACTAACTAATCAGTAAATTACCCTCTCCCACCCCCCCTTGTAACCAGAAAAGCATGTGTTCTTCTCAGTTTATACTATTTCTCAAGATCTTATAATAGTGGTTTTATTCAGTATTTGTCCTTTTGCCTCTGAATAATTTCACTCAGCATAATGCCTTCCAGGTTCCTCCATGTTATGAAATGTTTCACAGATTCGTCACTGTTTGTTATCGATGGGTAGTATTCCATTGTGTGAATATGCCACAATTTATTTACCCATTCATCCGTTGATGGATACCTTGGTTGCTTCCAGCTTTTTGTTGTTGTAAACAGAGCTGCAATAAACATGGGTGTGCATATATCTGTTTGTGTGAAGGCTCTTGTATCTCTAGGGTATATTCTGAGGAGTGGGATTTCTGGGTTGTATGGTAGTTCTATTTCTAACTGTTTAAGATAACGCCAGATGGATTTCCAAAGTGGTTGTACCATTTTACTTTCCCACCAGCAGTATATAAGAGTTCCAATCTCTCCGCAGCCTCTCCAATATTTATTATTTTGTGTTTTTTGGATTAATGCCAGCCTTGTTGGTGTGAGATGAAATCTCATCATAGTTTTAATTTGCATTTCTCTAATGGCTAATGATCGAGAGCATTTTCTCATGTGTCTGTTAGCTGCCTGAATATCTTCTTTAGTGAAGTGCGTGTTCATATCCTTTGCCCACTTCTTGATTGGGTTGTTTGTCTTTTTGTGGTTGAGTTTTGACAGAATCATATAGATTTTAGAGATCAGGAGCTGGTCTGAGATGTCATAGCTGAAAATTCTTTCCCAGTCTGTAGGTGGTCTTTTTACTCTTTTGGTGAAGTCTTTAGATGAGCATAGGTGTTTGGTTTTTAGGAGCTCCCAGTTATCTGGTTTCTCTTCGTCATTTTTGGTAATGTTTTGTATTCTGTTTATGCCTTGTATTAGGGCTCCTAACATTGTCCCTGTTTTTTCTTCCATGATCTTTATCATTTTAGTCTTTATGTTTAGGTCTTTGATTCACTTGGAGTTAGTTTTTGTGCATGGTGTGAGGTATGGGTCCTGCTTCATTTGTTTGCAAATGGATATCCAGTTATGCCAGCACCATTTGTTAAAAAGACTATCTTTTCCCGAATTCACTGACACTGGGCCTTTGTCAAATATCACTTGCTCATATGTGGATGGATTTATACCTGGGTTCTCAATTGTGTTCCATTGGTCTATGTGCCTGTTGTTGTACCAGTATCAGGCTGTTTTGACTACTGTGGCTGTATAATAGGGTTTGTAATGAGGTAGAATGAGGCCTCCCACTTTCTTCTTCTTTTTCAGTAATGCTTTTCTTATCCGAGGCTTCTTTCCCTTCCATATGAAGTTGGTGGTTTGTTTTTCCATCACATTAAAAAATGACATTGGAATTTGGATCGGAAGGGCATTGTATGTATAGATGGCTTTTGGTAGAATAGACATTTTTACTATGTTAAGTCTTCCTATCCATGAGCAAGGTACGTTTTTCCACTTATGTAGGTCCTTTTTCAGTTTCTTGTAGTAGTACTTTGTAGTTTTCTTTGTGTAGGTCTTTTACA
The DNA here is from genome assembly GCF_030014295.1 of Loxodonta africana. Classification (NCBI taxonomy): domain Eukaryota; kingdom Metazoa; phylum Chordata; class Mammalia; order Proboscidea; family Elephantidae; genus Loxodonta; species Loxodonta africana. The sequence goes on along the minus strand of NC_087344.1, from coordinate 184,243,145 downwards.
TCTTGGGTAAGATTTATTCCTGAGTATTTTATCTTCATGGGGGCTACTGTGAATGGTATTGATTAGGTGATTTCCTCTTTGATGTTCTTTTTGTTGATTTAGAGGAATCCAAGTGATTTTTGTATGTTTATCTTATAACCTGAGACTCTGCCAAAGTCTTCTATTAGTTTCAGTAGTTTTCTGGAGGATTCCTTAGGGTTTTCAGTGTAAAAGATCATGTCATCTGCAAATAGAGATAATTTGACTTCCTCCTTGCCAATCCAGATGCCCTTTATTTCTTTGTCTAGCCTAATTGCTCTGGCTAGGACCTCTAGCTCAATGTTGAATAAGAACAGTGATAAAGGGCAACCTTGTCTGGTTCCCATTCTCAAGGGAATGCTTTCAGGCTCTCTCCATTTAGAGTGATGTTGGCTGTTGGCTGTGTATAGATGCCCTTTATTATGTTGAGGAATTTTCCTTCAATTCTTATTTTGCTGAGAGTTTTTATCATAAATGCATGTTGGACTTTGTCAAATGCCTTTTCTGCATGAATTGATAAGATCATGCCGTTTTTGTCTTTTGTTTTATTTCTATGGTGGATTACATTACTGGTTTTTCTAATATTAAACCAGCCTTGCATAAACAACAAATACCTGGCATAAATCCCACTTGGTCTTGGTGGATTATTTTTTTGATATGTGGTTGAATTCTATTTGCTAGAATTTTGTTGAGGATTTTTGCATCTATGTTCATGAGAGATATAGGTGTGTAATTTTCATTTTTTGTAATGTCTTTACCTGGTTTTGATATCAGGGAAATGGTGGCTTCATAGAATGAGTTAGGTAGTATTCCGTCATTTTCTATGCTTTGAAATACCTTTAGTAGTAGTGGTGTTAACTCTTCTCTGAAAGCTTGGCAGAACTCTGCAGTAAAGCCATCCGGGCATGGTTTTTTTTTTTTTTTTGTTGGGAGTTTTTTGATTACCGTTTCAATCTCTTTTTTTGTTATGGGTCTATTTAGTTGTTCTACTTCTGATTGTGTTAGTTTAGGTAGGTAGTGTTTTTCTAGGAATTCATCCATTTCTTCTAGGTTTGCAAATTTGTTAGAGTACAATTTTTCGTAATAATCCGATATGATTCTTTTAATTTCAGTTGGATCTGTTGTGATGTGGCCCATCTCGTTTCTTATTCGGGTTATTTGTTTCCTTTCCTGTATTTCTTTAGTCAGTCTGTCCAATGGTTTATCATTTTGTTAATTTTTTTTTTCAAAGAACCAGCTTTTGGCTTTGTTAATTCTTTCAATTGTTTTTCTGTTCTTTTAATTCATTTAGTTCAGCTCTAATTTTTATTATTTGTTTGCTTCTGGTGCCTGATGGATTCTTTTGTTGCTCAGTTTCTATTTGTTCAAGTTGTAGGGACAGTTCTCTGATTTTGGCTCTTTCTTCTTTTTCTTTGTGTGCATTTATTGATATAGATTGACCTCTGAGCACTGCTTTTGCTGTGTCCCAGAGGTTTTGATAGGAAATATTTTCATTCTCATTGCATTCTATGAATTTCCTTATTCCCTCCTTAATGTCTTCTATAACCCAGTCTTTCTTCAGGAGGGTATTGTTCAGTTTCCAAGTGTTTGATTTCTTTTCCCTAATTTTTGTGTTATTGATTTCCACTTTTATGGCCTTGTGGTCTGAAAAGATGCTTTGTAATATTTCGATGTTTTGGATTCTGCGAAGGCTTGTTTTATGACCTAATATGTGTTCTATTCTAGAGATGTTCCATGTGTGCTAGAAAAAAGTATACTTTGCAGCAATTGGGTGGAGAGTTCTCTATAAGTCCATGAGGTCAAGTTGGTTGATTGTTGTAATTAGGTCTTCCGTGTCTCTATTGAGCTTCTTACTGGATGTCCTGTCCTTCTCCGAAGTGGTGTGTTGAAGCCTCCTACTATAATTGTGGAGGTGTCTATCTCACTTTTCAGTTCTGTTAAAATTTGATTTATGTATCTTGCAGCCCTGTCATTGGGTGCATAAATATTTAATATGGTTATGTCTTCCTGATCAATTGTCCCTTTTATCATTATGTAGTGTCCTTCTTTATCCTTTGTGGTGGATTTAACTTTAAAGTCTATTTTGTCAGAAATTAATATTGCTACTCCTGCTCTCTTTTGCTTATTGTTTGCTTGATATGTTTTTTTCCATCCTTCGAGTTTTAGTTTGTTTGTGTCTCTAAGTCTGAAGTGTGTCTCTTGTAGACAGCATATAGACGGATTGTGTTTCTTTATCTAGTCTGAGATTCTCTGTCTCTTTATTGGTGCATTTAGTCCATTTACATTCAGCGTAATTATAGATAAGTATGTGTTTAGTGCTGTCATTCTGATGCCTTTTTATGTGTGTTGTTGAGAATTTCAATTTTCCACTTACTTTTTTGTGCTGAGACGTTTTTCTTTGTAAATTTTGTGTTCCTCATTTTCATAGAATTTGACTTTATGTTTGCTGCGTCGTTACATTTTTCTTGGTTTTTATTTTGAGTTATGGAGTTGTTATACCTCTTTGTGGTTACCTTAATACTTACCCCCATTTTTCTAAGTAAAAACCTGACTTGTATTGTCATATATCGCCTTGTATCCCTCTCCATATGGCAGTTCTATGCCACCTGTATTTAGTCCCTCTTTTTGATTATTGTGATCTTTTACATGTTGACTTCAATGATTCCCTGTTTTGAGCGCTTTTTTCTTTTTAAAATTAATCTTAATTTGTTTTTGTGATTTCTCTATTTGAGTTGATATCAGGATGTTCTGTTCTGTGACCTTGTGTTGTGCTGGTATCTGATATTATTGGTTTTCTGACCAAACAATTTCCTTTAGTATTTCTTGTAGCTTTGGTTTGGTTTTTGCCAATTCTCTAAGCTTGTGTTTATCTGTAAATACCTTAGTTTTGCCTTCATATTTCAGAGAGAGTTTTGCTGGATGTATGATCCTTGGCTGGCAGTTTTTCTCCTTCAGTGCTCTGTATATGTCATCCCATTGCCTTCTTGCCTGCATGGTTTCTGCTGAGTAGTCTGAACTTATTCTTATTGATTCTCCCTTGTAGGAGACCTTTCTTTTATCCCTGGCTGCTTTTAAAATTTTCTCTTTATCTTTGGCTTTGGCAAGTTTGATGATAATATGTCTTGGTGTTTTTCTTTTTGGATCAATCTTAAATGGGGTTTGATGAGCATCTTGGATAGATATCCTTTCGTCTTTCATGATGTCAGGAAAGTTTTCTGTCAGCGGATCTTCAACTATTCTCTCTGTGTTTTCTGTCCTACCTCCCTGTTCTGGGACTCCAATCATCCGCAGGTTATCCTTCTTGATAGAGTCCCACATGATTCTCAGGATTTCTTCATTTTTTTCAAAATTCTTTTATCTGATTTTTTTTCGGCTATGTTGGTGTTAATTCCCTGGTCCTCCAGATTTCCCAGTCTGCATTCTAATTGCTCAAGTCTGCTCCTCTGGCTTCCTATTGCGTTGTCTAATTCTGTAATTTTATTGTTAATCTTTTGGATTTCTGAATGCTGTCTCTCTATGGATTCTTGCAACTTATTAATTTTTCCACTATGTTCTTGAATAATCTTTTTGAGTTCTTCAACTCTTTTATCAGTGTGTTCCTTGGCTTTTTCTGCAGATTGCCTTATTTCATTTCTGAGGTCATCCCTGATGTCTTGAAGCATTCTGTATATTAGTTTTTTATATTCTGTATCTGATAATTCCAGGACTGTATCTTCATTTGGGAAAGATTTTGATTCTTTAGTTTGGGGGTTGTAGAAGCAGTCATGGTCTGCTTCTTTATGTGGTTTGATATCGACTGCTGTCTCCGAGCCATCACTAAGATATTGTAGTGATTTATTGTATATTTGCTCACTGAGTCTTATCTTGTTTTGTTTTCTTTCAGTATACTGGATGGGCTACTAGATTGTGCTGTCTTGATTGTTGTAGCCCTTGACTCACTTATGACCTATTACCAGCTGGTTTGGGTTGTTACTAGATATACATGCCTGAGTCCATTCACTATTCTTGAGTAGAATCTGATTTTGGGTCATCAAGTGTGTGATGCACCCTATCACCTGTCCACCTTGAGAAGTAGTGGAGATAGTTGTGTGCACCAGGTTCTAGTAGCAGCTGGGGTTCACACTCCGGGGGGGCAGGATGCTGACAGGCTTCCCCCAAGTGTCAGTGAGGTAGGTATGTCTCTATTCCTAAAGCACCTTGTTGGGTGGGCTCTGCAGCTGTACCTTAGGCCCTCAATGCAGGTACCTCTACAGATTGGTAGGTGTCACCCACCTTAGACCCCTAAGTCAGGAGGCTAGGTAGTCTGGGGGGAGCTTCAGCCCTCAGTTCCCTGTTGTGGGTCAATGAGGGCTCTGTTGAATACTCAGAGATATCAGTCCTGGGAAATTTGTCTTTCCAGTAAATCCGCTATAAAAAAAATGCAGTCAGATCCCTATCAGGAATGCCCTTGCATTATAATAGCCACCTTGTTCCCTGTAGGGTTGAAAGTAGGAGACTGTGGATCACATATGCTTGGCTGGAGCTGGTTCAGTGTTTTTAGTCCAATTAGGGAAGGATTTTTTGTCCCTGGGTTTTTTGTGGTTGTTTCTCTCAGGCCAGAAGAATGGGTTAGGAAAAGACCAAAAAAAAAAAAAAGGAAAAGAAAAACCGCAGAGCAGTTCTCCCTCTGGCTCAGGAAATTCCAATGTTAATGAAGCCGCCTGGGAAGGGGAGGAGAGGGTTCAGAAAAACAGGAGAGAGTAGCACCATGGAATATAGACAAAGTTACTTATCTTGCTTGGGATGACTATTTTATCTGAGATTCCCGAGGGGCGCATTGCCTATGTGTGCTGGCTGGGTAGAGATTGCCCCTGAGGGTCAGGCCCGCAAAAGCCGCAGTCAGTTCCTCTGCTGCCTGTCCAAAGCCCAGCATCAAGTTTCCCCGCTTGGGACGCTGCACTCCCGGCTCCAAAACCAGTTGCTGCCTCCCGGGGACTTCTCCTCCCGCCAGCCGTGTCGCCATGCCACCCACGCTGATCGGGTGGGCCCCCTCCCGGGGTCAGTTCAGGGGTGTATGGCTGCGCCCCATGTTTACACCATCACAAGATGTGGTGCTCAGCTCCCCTGCGCCCAGTCCAAAGCCCCGCGCCAAGGTTCCCTGGCTTAGACGCTGCACTCCTGGCTCCAAAACCAGTCGCTGCCTCCTGATGACTTCTCCTCCCGCCAGCCGCGTTGCCGCACCGCCTCCGCTGACCGGCTGGGCCCCCTCCCGAGGTCAGTTCAGGGGGGTAGGGCTGCGCCTCGTGTTTGTGCCATCACAGGATGTTGTGTTCAGCTCCCCTGCGCCCAGTCCTAAGCCCGTCACCAAGATTACCTGACTGGGACGCTGGCTCCAGGCTCCGAAAACAGCCTCTGCTTCCCAGTAGTTGTTTGTTCCCTGTCTCTGTCACTCAGGTCAACTCTTTAAAACTGTGTTTGTTGGTCAGGGTTCCTAGATTGTCATGTATGTGATCGATTTACTTGTTTTTCCGAGTCTTTGTTGCAAGAGGGATCCGAGGTAGCGTCTACCTAATCAGCCATCTCGGCCCTCCTATCCTCTAGTCTTATATTTTGATATAAATTTTTATTAAGGTGTAATTTCAAATTTCTCTATTTCTTTTACGCAACCTTTTCCTCCTCGTCCCAGTCCCTGGCATACTCTGTTCAGTTTTCTTTCCCTAGAGTTTTGCATCTTCCACAATGTTATATAAATGGAACACTACATTATATAGTGTTATAGAATTGGCTTCTTTCACTTAGCGTGATTTGCTGTTTAGGTCTAAATTCCACTTTACATGGGAAAATACAAGAACAAATTAAGTAACACCAGATTAACCAATGAAACAAACCCAGAAGGGGGGATATTTGAGAGAAAACTGGTCCAGTCTTACCAACAACCAAATATCAGGAAAATAAAGAAGGTGGTGTTGGAGACTGTTCCAGATATAAAGAGAGTTTTTTATTACATAGAAAAAGTATTGTAGGTAATTGATTTTGAGAAAAATGAAGAAATTTGAAGTCATTCCACTATTAGATAATATTAAGTACTTATTATTAATTTTGTTAGGTGTCGTGAAGTCCGTGAGTGGTGCAAAAAGTTTGTGTGGCACTACTGACCTGAAAGGTTTGTGGTTCAAACCCAGGGAGAGGCATCTTGGAAGACAGGCCTTGCAATCTACCTCTTAAAGGAAGAGCTGTACTGTGCACAGATGGGTCACCATAAATTGGAATGGACTCGACTGGCAAGTAAGAATAACAAGTTTATTGGAGAGCTGCCAGCAACTTTCCTGTAACTAGTACATGATTTGCAAAGATTTAATTTCTACAAACGTTTGAGGCACTCACATTTTTGATAGGAATGAACAATCTTCCCTTTGATTCTTTGCTTTGTATAACCAGAGATAATCATTTTTGTCTCTAGGGTTGCAAATGTTCATTAGTAATTCTTTTCTTAAGAAAATCAACCCCCCACCCCCTGAATTCCACCATACTTTATTTATAAACACAAGGACTTATCAGATAACTTTGGAATCCAATGTTAATGCCTGAATTAGGAACCCCAAAGGAGGCAAGGCAAGCAAGTCTAAAGTTGATAAATCTGTTTTATGTCTTATATTCCTGAATTATTTCCTATGTCCAGAGCAGATATGGCTTCTAATTCCTAGAATTTTTATGTGAAATAGCATGTTGTATGAGTCCTTCACATGCTCCAAAGGCATCCCTGTTCCTTCTGGCACCTCTGAAAAGAGTCACCTTCCTAATTGTAAGCAAGTTTATTAGCCTGTTGAAATTAGGTCTGTGTCTGGTAGTTGTATGGTGAAAGAGCTGGCCCCATGCTCTCTTTCCTGGATATCTTGAGAGAGAACAGATGGATATCATGAGAGAGAAAAAAGCTCTGTGGTTTCATCTTCGATTTGCCAGGCTAAGTTACATTTGTTCTTAAGGAATTCCTCTCATATACAGTCAAAAGAAAATATTTTATTTTTCTAATTTACTAACATACTCCAGTTGAGAACTACTGTAATTGTCATATTGAAGGTCTTTCAGAGAAAGGCATAGGCATTGAATGCCCCTACAGGAAATTTGGGAGGTGAATTCTTACTGGAAAGAATGTGTGGACATTGAGGATGCTTTTGAGTTTGTGCCTTCTAAACTGCTTTAGAACCTGCCAATGCCTCACTGTTTATCTGAACACGTATCTGAACATTTGTGTGACTGCTGGTTAATTATTATGGATAATTATTTTCATACCTTGTCAATAATCCTTTAGAAGTCAGTATGTAATGTGTATTATGCTAGGTATTTAGGTACATATTCTCATTCAGTTTTTTTTATACCAACCTTTTGAGATGATATTATTACTGTTTGTAATTTAGATCTGATGAAAATAGGCTCTAGGGAGGTTAACAAATTAGTGGCGTATAACACTAAACACTACTTAAACATTGAATAGCAGAGAGGAAGACAACTGGATTAAATTATGCTGGGGAAATAAGCACCAAGTATTTTGGAAGTATGAATGCAAAAGCTTCTAAGTGGATGCAGCGCAGATATTGAACTGTTGTTTTAAGAAAATGGGAAAAAGGAATTTGGGTTTCTGATACACCACAGTTTCTAATGGTCATAAGGGCCATAGATACAGGTTAGTATGTAAATCTGCACTACATGGAGCCATAGGGAAAGCCCCAGCGTGTGACTCTAATGGCCTAGATATCTGAAAGATGACACTGGTCTTGTTAAAGCTTATTGGTAATCAAGAACAGACGCCTAATAACTAAAGGCCGGCGAAGAGGGTGAAATGTATTAAAAATAAAAATTTTTGGTGAGGAGTAAATGTGTTCAGATCAGATTGGGTAAAGCATAGTTTTTGCATCCGAGGTACAAAACAGGATGCTGGGCAGGAGGGTGAACAGGGAGGCAAATTTTATATAAAGGAACCTGGGGTTTGGGGATTTTTGGTAAGACAACCACTCTACCAGCTTTCAGTTGGAGAATTCTTATATTCCTCACCTGCCACATGACACTGTCTCTATCTTCTAAAACAAAGTCTCAGGTGAATCACTGGGCAGTTGCCCAGGTGAGGAGGATGGTGGACGATGAAGTTTTGTGAAAATCAGCATGAGTGTGGTAAGTCATTTTTGGAATTGCATGCAGATGGCATTTTGGTTGAGAAATCAGTGCATCGTTCCGCCTCCCCTTGTACATGGGTGCCTAGCCCTTATAAAAGGACGCTCTACCACCCTGCTGCCATCCTACTGACACTCATTTGGGCACCGGCTTTGAGACCGTGGTGAGTGCAATACTTGCAAGGCATTTTTGGGCAGTTGGGCAGTATAAGGATTGTAACTGGTGGTAGAAAGGGCTTTTGTTTTAGAGAATAATGCTTAAGCTTTGTGGAAATCTAGACGATGAATTTTGTGGAGGGTAGGTATAATTATATGATATTTTAGCTTCTCTTTGGTGAGCTTTGTTGATGTTCATATGGGAAATGAAGTTAAAGGGACAGTGTTATAGGAAGAAGAATAAGGAATAAGAAATGAAGTCCTGTCCCACATTTCTGTTTGTTTCCAAAGATTTGCTTCTCCAGGAACTAGCCCTTAGAACTTCATTTGAACATTTGCAGTGCTTCCCGAAGAACCCATGGCAAGATCAGTTAGACTTTCACTCAGGGGTTCATAGGAGATGATGTTGGTAGCAAATCGTTATGGAATTGCTGAGAAGTTTAGCAAGTCGGGTATCCTTTCTCTAGATTACATTAAGTTTAGCCCTACCTAGTACTACCTCAATATAGAATATATTTATGTTTTTAGAAATAGTAGAGTGAGAAAAAGGCCAAAAAAGAATAAGAGATGATGAGAAGTGTCTTAGTTTCCTGGTCTGCCATAATACAAATACCACTAATAAAAAAAAAAAAAAAATTTTTTTTTTTTTTTTTTATTAGTGGTATTTGTGTCATAGGTAGCTTTAAAGAACAGGAATTTATATTCTCGCAGTTCTGGAGGCTAAGAGTCCAAGTCAGGGTCTGAACCCTGTTGATTCCTTCCTTGTTTGTAGGCCTGGGTGTTCCTTGGTTGTTTGACTTGTAGATGATCCTCACTTGAGACCTGTCTTCCCCTGTGTATGCATCTTTGTGTCTAATCTGATCTTTTTTATAAATCGGAAGTGATTAGATCTGGAAGCCACCTCACTCAAGTATGCTTTGATTAACATGACAAAGCAAACTCTATTTCTAAATAGAATTACAACCATAGGTATAACCAGTAGCAGTTGAGTGGATCCTGACTTCCAGCGACAAATAGAATAGAAAAGAATTGCCTCTCAGAGTTTGCAAGGAGCCGCTGAGGATTTGAACTGCCCACCTTTGGGTTAGTGGTTGTAGCTCTTATCCACTATGCCACCAGGGTTTTCACCATGGGTATAGGGGTGACAGTTCCAACACATATTTTTGGGAAACACAATTCAATCCATAGCAGGAAACGATGCTAAGAGGGAAGAGGGAAAAGCTACAGAGTTATGAAGATTTTGTTGGGGACTAGATGAATATTGACTGAACTCATTTAGATACTGAATTGCTTAGCCAGCAAGAGTGTCACTACAGTAAACACTGTCATGCGTTCATTTTTCGGATTCCCAGTGACTCAGGAAAGATGTCTTACTATCAGCAGCAGTGCAAGCAGCCCTGCCTGCTACCTCCTGTGGTGTGCTCACCTAAGTGTCCCGAGAAATGCCCACCTGTGTGTTGTCCTCCTACGCCATGCCCACCTGTGTGTTGTCCTCCTACACCATGCCCACCTGTGTGTTGCCCTCCTCCACCATGCCAGCAGTAATGCCCTCCTGTGTTGCCACTCCAACCCTGCCAGCAGAAGTGTGTGCCCAAAATCAAGTAACAACACCAGAATTCATCAGAATCATGAAATGATTTGATCCAGTGGCTCTTCCCAGTCTCTGGACTCCATCCTCCTCCCTCAGCCATGGTGACAGTCTGCATCTTCCCTAACCTTCCTTCTGAGACAAGAGCTGACAGAGAAAAAGCTTAGATCCTGAAGTTGATACCATGTTACCGGAAAATGAGGAACAGGTTCAAGGTCTACATTCTTGCACTGAAGCCTTGCCTGATCTCTCTTTGGCATCTGTTACCTAATTTAGGCAGTGATATCTGTCTTATAAAGAGTTTTTCCTGTTTCTGCTTCTTCAATAAAGTACATGTTTCATGGTTGAGCCTACATTGCTTTTGTTTTCATTTTGCATTTTTACACTCTTCCTTCAACTACATCAGATGAATGTCCATCAGATGAATTGAAGTCTTAAATTCAGGCTTTCCCATCGCTCAATTCAGTCTTGCTTGAGATATATCTTTTGGATTGGGTATATCGAATAACTATTTTAGTGGTTTTAAACTAATTTCAACAACATCCTAGCTTGTGTGACCCTAAGAAGTTACTTCAGCTACCTCAGGCATCATTTCCTCCTCTGTAAAATGTGGAAAAGAATGTCTTCAGCTCAATATACAGGTAGAGATTACTTAACTGATTCACAAATGTTTTCTGTTTGCCTATTATGTGCTACGCAATATTCTCCATGCTGGAGGTACGGGTACTGACGACCAAACAGAGTCCTTGTCCTTAAGTAGGAGAAATGAGAGTGCTGCAGAGGGGCATGGAGGAGAGCTGAGAGTGATACAAACGAGGTGTACTTGAGAGAAGATTGTTTAGAAAGGTTCTTCCACAGTGACATTTTGGGAAGAGCCATGAATGAAGAGGAGTGTGAGCCATGGATTTATCTAGGATAAATTGTTCCAATTAGAGGAAATAGCAAGGTGCAAGGCAGAGAAATATAGCAGCAAAAAAAAAAAAAAAAAAAAACAGCAACAAAGGTGAGAGTGTCAGCAAATGAGGTTAGAGAATTTGGGTCTGTAGGACATAGAAATAATTTTGGTATTCATCCAAGGTTTGACAGCTATATTATACTGATGGTCACATGCCTAAATTTTTATAATAATACTCCACTATCATATGTATTTTTTTGCATATAGCATTTTGACTAATAATTCATGTTTGTTAAAAAAAAATGTTCAAAGCTATTACCAAAGAGATGAAAAGAACTGATGAATAAGTTAAAATTCTAACAGAATAAAACCTTATTCTGAGGGGTGATCAAATGGAAAGTAAGTCTAGTTGTTTTCCTATCTTAAAAGGAAATCAAATCTGTTGTTTCTCATCATATAATAGCTAGCAGTTCTGTATAGGGAATTCTGTACTTGTTCTGATCGAAACTCTAAAAAGAATGATGAACCGTAGTCTTTATACAAGGCTACATGGAATAACTCCAAGTCATTGTCATTAATAGTAAACTCTTGAAAAGGACTCTAGTCTAATATTTTTGACAGAAAGCTGATGAACTAGAGCTTTCACGGTTAATAATTCTAAATTGGGCACTCATGTAAGTAAACCCACAGTCAAGAAAGAGAATATTAACAACCCTTCAAAAGACCCTGCATTTCCTTCACCACTAGAGGTAACCACTATCCTGACTCTTTAAGTAATCACTTTCTTGCTTTTCTTTGTTTTATTTTTGTATATTTTTTACACCAGTACATCCAAATACAAAGTGTTGAGACTATTCCGATTCATAGTGACTCTATTGGACAGAGTAGATCTGCCCTATAGATTTTCGAAGAAGTACCTGGTGGATTCAAACTGCTGACCTTTTTGTTAGGAGATGTAGCCACTAACCACTAAGTTTTGTGGTGAAAAACAGGACAAATTGTGCAGTACAGATTAGTAAGTAAACTCATTTTAACCCATGTGTACCTAGTGTAATGGTTAATCCGAACCTGATTCATGCCCCTGCTTTTCTTGCTCTGCTACAAAAGCTTCTCATGTACTCCTGATATAGGATGAAGGGGCAGCACTGTCAAGGCACAATTGCAGTGGAGCTTGGAGGCAGCAATTCCCAGACCGGCTTTTATAACTAAATAAAGCTACAACAATGCAGCCTAGACACTGCATCTAGTCCTCTGAACTAAGGCGTTCTCCTGTGAATACGAATTTTTCCAACACCACTGATGGTGACTGTAGGGCAATGTTATTCATCTATATGCAAACCTTCTCTAATGGAATCAGCTTTGCTCTTCCCTGAAGCATGCTGGGCCTGAATTTGGGATGGACTTGGGCTAAGGTACAATGCCAGGAGGGGCACGACTGGGACAGCGGCCAAGGCCAAAGAATATCTTAGCAACAAAAAGGAAAACTTCCCGGCCTTGGCGTGAACTCTTTGGGAACACTGACTGTCCAAGGACGTGGAAGAAAACAATGGGCCTTTGTCCCAGCTGGAATGGTATATAAGAGTGGGCCCCTTGCTAGGTGGTTGCAGAAAATACTCCAGCCAGCCGCCACTGGAGAAAGCAGCTGCTTGCCCGTGTCAGTAAGTTTCCCTGAAGGTGTGAATCTGGAAAGGGCTATGTGTCAGTTCTTTGGATTGTCTGCCAGGATACATAGCAAGGGTCTTTCCTTGCTGGGGCTTTCCACTGACAAGTGATGTAGTCGGCAGGAATCCGAAGGGCACACCATGCCTTTCCAGGTGTGTGGGGAAAAGCAGACTCCACTGGGGAAAACCCCAGGGTGGCCAGAAATTCATGCCCTGGGACCACTAGCCCAGGCTGGTAATGCCTGGGGACCTGTGCATGAGTATGGGGACACTCTGAAAATGCCACAGGGATTGTTGTAGTTACTAGAGTGTTTGCATGTTGAGAAGGAAAAGAAGGCTGTTCTTGTTTTGGTTGTGGGAGTTGCATGGTCGCAGTTGTGGGCATGGCGATATTCATGGGAGGCCCCAAAGCAAAAACCAGATTGCCCTTCTACTGGTAGCATTGAGAGGGGCATCCGATGCAGAGCCAGCCGTTAGGGCCCTAATTAGGCAGCTGGAAGCAGAGCTACAACTGGAGGATTTGCCTGCAGCATATTCCTCCTGCACTGAAATATTAGTGTCCGGTTTGCGGAAGCAAGAGACATCTTTGGGGGAAACCTTGGGGTGGCCAGTGACCTCTATGTGGGGAGGACTGGCCCATATGATTTTCTGTGGGAGAAATCCCGGGTGGCCAGCGAAGCCTGGCTAGCTCAGTCAGTAGAGCGTGGGACTAGAGCTAGTTGGAGGGGATAAACAGGTCCCTGGCACTGAGAACACCCTGTGACCCCCAGTGCAAAGAAAGAGTTAAAACAGCAGGGAAAAAACAAACAAAAAAAAGGGAGTAAAAAGCCCTTCAAGATAGCTTGTGTTGAGAGACCTTAAAGAGACCTCAGAATTCCCTGATAGCTGCCCCGGCCATGATAACTGAACAGCAACCTAGCTGTAGCTGCAATGGTAAGGGGAAAATAAAAGAGGGGGGCCCACCTCTAGATTACCAGGCAACTGGGCTGGACCCACGCTTGTGTTTGGTGTGGGGATGTGGCTCCACAAATGAATGAGGTCTCTGCCAGCTTTTCCCAGACCTTTTTTCAAAAATGATTGAGTGATTATTTCTTAATAGAGGATTAACCCTGATTTCTTCGTCAGCAGCAAGGAGTAAAGGCCTTGTGTTACAATTAAAGTCCAGTGAGGTATACTTTCGGTCTGAGGTCACGATCGTTGAGACACTTACACCAGTCTGACTGTGGCTAAGTCCCTTGGGACCCCTACAAATCGTTATTGTATGTACTGATGAAGATGATGTATTAATGCACACCTTTGTAAACTTTTGCCTCCAAGTCCTGATGGGAATTGCTGCAGTTTCGGCCATTTTTAGAGGGCACAAGGAAACTGTGACATGGGCAATAGCTAATTGACTGGCCATTCAATCTGGCCACTGAGAACCCTCGGACTGATGTATAAAGCAAGCCCCTATGGAGATGAAGCACCTGGACAACAAAATAAAAAGTAACAAAATCAGTTCTGCTACTGAGAATTTTTGTTACTTTCGTAGATAGTCATTAGAAAATCCTCTATGCTGAGGATGGGAAACAGCCAACGAGCAGATCGGTCTTAACCAGCTGACTGCAGAGACTGAAGCACTGTCTGCTCCAGAGTAAAGAGATGTGCAGTCGATCACCTTCTAGATTTAACAGAGGACCGTCCATGGAGATTCAAAACACCCTCATAGACTGGGCCTACATGCGTGGACTGCCACTGTCATCAGAAAACACTGTCTAGCACAGGAAAGTTGACCCACCTACCAGACCCTGACCAAGGCTAAAATCTGTGCAGGGACAGATTCCTGAGCCAACGGGCAAGGGGGTTCTCGGCAGGTAAATCATAACGGGGCTTTTTATCTTATACAGAGGTTTCCACTGGACCTTGAATGAACTCTTCACACTCTTTCTCACCCCAAGACATAGGGACAATTGAATACTCCAAAGGATAGGTTTAAATGGCTGATGGGAGGGGACAAGACAACCCCAGCCTGGACTCTCCATCGCATAAAACCAGCCTGGGGCATCAATCCCTGCAAGGACATTTCTTATTTGTACCATATGTTCTATCAAACTGTCTATTCTATAAAATATATTTCTTTGGTGTAGAATTGTTTCTGAAAAAAGATCTGGGTTCCACAAAGGCAATAACCAGAACCCACGAGAGGAGGCCAAGCCTAAGGCTCCCCTCATGGAGGAGTGGGAGTGTCCCTCACCCTTTGACTAGGTTTGTGGCCAAGGTGCACCACAGGCCTAGGAATCCCTCTGCTGGGTGTCAGGGGACCTGAGGACACACATTGAAATGATCATACACTGGACCCCCACTAATAGCTATTTATGGGTATGAGCCTGGGCCTGTCAGGGCATGCCAAGTCAAACTAGTGCTATAGATTGGAAGGCTACTTCCAAAGGCCTACAAAGTTAACTAGCCCTGATACCGGAATACATTCTGGGCAGAGAAATCTTGTTGAGGCTGGAGCTGTAGACCTCCGGTGAGTTCCACCTGCAAGTGAGACCCGTAAAAACTGTAGTACAAGGTGTTGCTAAATGGTCCCCTGGGAAGTGGCATTTCCTAGCTCGGGTCAGGGCCGTTAAGCAGTACCGCCTTCCTGGTGGGTACCAAGAAATCATTTAGGCCACGCAGGCGCCACACACAGTGGGGATTCTGAGACCTGCCAAGAGCCCCTTCGGTAGTCCTGTCTGGCCAGTGTGCAAGCTGGATGGCTCCTGGAAAATGACAGTAGACTACTGGGAATTGAATAAGGTGACTTGTACTTGTTTTCTGCTTACCCAATATAGCACAGCTATTGGTGCAAAAGGGGAGGAACTGGGCACTTACCACTTTGTGCTTGACTTGGCTAATTCTTTCTTTAACATCCCTCTACACTCAGACAGCCAGGACTAGTCTGCCTTCAGTTGGGAGGTGAGGCAGTGGACTTTCACCACGCTCCCAAAAGGGTACCTGCGTAGTCCCACCCTACACCATGGCATGGTTGCCACTGGCCTCAAGCGGTGGAGTCCCTCTACAAGGCGGCCATATTCCACTATATTGATGATGTCATGCTGATCTCTGACTCATTTGCTTCTTTACACAATGTAGCTTGAGTAGTCACGCACCTTCAGTCGTGGGGATGGACAGTGAATGACGGAAAACCGCAGAGGTCTGGTTTGTTGGTCAAATGCTTGGGTGTTATCTGGTTGGGTAAGACACAAGTGATGCCTGAAGCAGTGATAGATAAAGTACAGGCGTACCCCTTTGCAGAAACTGTGAAGCAACTACAGGCAATTGCCAGGCTCCTGGAGTACTAGCACCACTTCATATCCCATGTAGCCCACACCCTACGTCCCTTATATAGGTTTCCGGAGAAAGGAAGGGAGAACGAAATTGGGGAGAGTTCTAGAAAGTGAGGGTAAAAGAAATGAGACAGAGACTGTGAAAAAAGGAGCAGTGTGGGACTGAGAGACAAAGGAAGAAGAGGCCTTCCAGCAGGCGAAGGTCACTGTAAAACAAATACAGGCTTTAGGACTGTTAATACAAGGTCAGCCGAGCCAACTGGACATAGCCTGTTACCCCGACAGGTACGGGTAGGGCCTGTGGCATCGGCAAAGCAACAAGAGAGTGCCAATGGGATTTTGGTGTCAGTTGTGGTGAGGAGAAAAAGAGAGGTACAGCACGTTGGAGAAAGTCTTGAGCAGTGTATAATACCGTGTTGCACGTGGAAGCAAGTTCTTATAAAGGGTCAAGTTCCCCTTTGCTAGGAGCATCGGAAGAGGACTAAAACCTCTTTTCCCCTCTGGGTGATGGGTTGGATCCCTGACAACAGTGTGCTAGAATCCTGCTAGTTTTTGCCAATAGTTGGTTAATGAAACAAAAGCAAAGCCTATGGCCAGGGGCATACCCATTGCCTAAGGAATGTCTTTGGATGTGTGCCTTGCATGGGGGGCCTTAACTGCCCTACAGCTGGGTGGGACGCTACACCTGGGGGCAGCCGTACATAGCTGCTAATATTTACACCACCCTCTCCAGTGTCTCCAGCAATTGGCAAACTCTGACAGCCCAGCACGGGTACCAGCGCACATCTTGGTAGTTTTCCCCCTTGTCCCAGTTCTCGCCCCAGGCCACCACTATACATGTAGAGAAGCAGGTAGAGGTGCTAGCCAAACATACCACAGCTACACTTAACACCAGGTGTGCTATCATCCTTCCGAATGGGGAGACTCAACAAATACAGAAGGTCATGCTTCAGAGGAGGATGGCCGTTGACACCCTGACCGCCACTCTGGGTCCTGTGCCACAATAAAAACTGAACGTTGCATGTATACCTCTGCTGCCTCTAAATTGTGCCTTTTGCTCTGTAGGACTTGCAGCAACACATCCCTTCTATCAGATGTGTCGCCACTGATCCTGTCTCCAGCTGGCTGCAATCCATCCCGTCTGCCTGGTGGACAGGCTTCTGGATGATATTGGGACTCGTATTACTATGTGTTCTCCTGTGTTGCTGGTTATACTAAGTAAGTGGTCTGGTTTTCCAATGCTCCTCTGATTCCAAAGTCTGAGGCCTATTGTGGAAAATGCGGTGGTAAGATTGTAAGTACATTGGCAGGGTATGCACAGGTGGATTGTAGAGTAATGCTATTCAGCTTATACACCCCCTCTCTAACGGAATCAGCTTTGTTCTTCCACAAAGCATGCTGGGGATGAATTAAGGATGTGCTGGGGCTTCGGTAAAAGCCTGGAAATGGCATGACTGGGCTAGCAGCCAAGACTGACTGAAGAATGCTTTAGCAAAAAGAAGGAAAACAGCTGAACCTGAATGTGAAGCCTCTGGGAACACTGCATGCCCAAAGATGAGAGGAAAACCAGTGAGTCATGAATTGGACAATCTTATAGTCTAGTATGCTGGGAATGACAACTTGAAGAGGATCGGTGTTGCATTCATCGTCAAAAAGAATGTTTCACGATCTATCCTGAAGTACAACACTGTCACTGATAGGATAATATCCATATGCCTACAAGGAAGACCAGTTAATACGAATATTCTTCAAATTTATGCACCAACCGCTAGGGCCAAAGATGAAGAAATAGAAGATTTTTTCAGCTGCTACAGTCTGAAATCGATGGAAGAAGCAAGCAAGATACATTGATAATTAGTGGCAATTGGAATGCGAAACTTGGAAACAAAGAAGAAGGACCAGTAGTTGGAAACTATGGCCTTGGTGATAGAAACAATGGCGGACATGGAATGATAGAATTTTGCAAGACCAACGTCTTCTTCATTGCAAATACCTTCTTCACCAACATAAACGGTGACTATACACATGGGCTTCACCAAATGGAATGCACAGAAAACAAATTGACTATGTCTGTGGAAAGAGATGATCGAAAAGATCAATATCATCAGTCAGAACAAGGCCTGGGGCTGACTGTGGAACAGATCACCAATTGCTCATATGCAAGTTCAAGCTGAAACTGAAGAAAATCAGAGCAAGTCCATGACAGCCAAAATATGACCTTGAATATATCCCACCTGAATTTAGAGACCACCTCAAAAATAGATTTGACACATTGAACACTATTGACCGAAGACCAGAAGAGTTGTGGGATGCCATCAAGGACATCATCCATGAAGAAAGCAAAAGGTAACTGAAAAGACAGGAAAGAAAGAAAAGACCAAGATGGATGTCAGAGGAGACTCTGAAACTTGCTCTTGAGCGTCAGGGAGCTAAAGCGAAAGGAAGAATTGATGACTTAAGAGAACTGAACAGAAGATTTCAAAGGGCCTCTCAGGAAGACAAAGTAAAGTATGATAAGGATGTGTGCAAAGAGCTGGAGATGGAAAACCAAAAGGGAAGAACAGGCTCGATGTTTCTCGAGCTGAAAGAACTGAAGAAAAAATTCAAGCCTCGAGTTGCAATAGTGAAGGATTCCATGGGGAAAATATTAAATGATGCAGGAAGCATCAAAAGAAGATGGAAGGAATACACAGAGTCATTATACCAAAAAGAATTAGTCAATATTCAAACATTTCAAGAGGTCGCATATGATCGGGAACTGATGGTACTGAAGGAAGAAGTCCAAGCTGCTCTGAAGGCATTGGCAGAAAAGAAGGCTCCAGGAATTGATGAAATATCAATTGAGATGTTTCAGCAAACAGATGCAGTGCTGGAGGTGCTCGCTCGTCTATGCCAAGAAATATGGAAGACAGCTTCCTGGCCAACTGACTGGAAGAGTTCCATATTTATGCCTATTCCCAAGAAAGGTGATCCAACCAAATGTGGAAATTACAGAACAATATCATTAACATCACACGCAAGCAAAATTTTGCTGAAGATCATTCAGAAGAGGCTGCAGCAGGATATCCACAGGGAACTGCCAGAAATTCAGGCCTGTTTCAGAAGAGGACTTTGAATTAGGATTATCATTGTTGATGTCAGATGGATCCTGGTTGAAAGCAGAGAATACCAGAAGGATGTTTACCTGTGTTTTATTGACTATGCAAAGGCATTTGACCGTTTGGATCATAACAAATTATGGAGAACGTTGCGAAGAATGGGAATTCCAGAACACTTAAACGTGCTTATGAAGAACCTTTGTATAGATCAAGAGGCAGTTGTTCGGACAGAACAAGGGGATACTGATTGGCTTAAAGTCAGGAAAGGTGTGGGTCAGGGTTGTTTTCTTTCACCATACCTATTTAATCTGTATGCTGAACAAATAATCCAGGAAGATGGACTATATGAAGAAGAACAGCCTGCGTTATACAGATGACGTGACCTTGCTTGCTATAGGTGAAGAGGACTTGAAGCACTTACTAATGAAGATCAAAGACCACAGCCTTCAGTTTGGATTGCACCTCAACATAAAAAAAAAAAAAAAATCCTCACAACTGGACCAATGAGCAACATCATGATTAACGGAGAAAGGATTGAAGTTGTCAGGGGTTTCATTTTACTTGGATTCGCAATCAATAGAAATGGAAGCAGCAGTCAAGAAATAAAAAACGCATTGCATTTGGCAAGTCCGCTGCAAAGGACCGCTTCAAAGTGTTGAAGAGCAACGATGTCACCCTGAAGACTAAGGTGCACCTGACCCAAGCCATGGTATTTTCAATCACATCATATGCATGTGAAAGCTGGACAATGAATAAGGAAGACCAAAGAAGAGTTGACACCTTTGAATTATGGTGGTGGTGAAGAATATTGAATGCACCATGGACTGCCAAAAGAATGAACAAATCTGTCTTGGAAGAAGTGCGGCCAGAATGCTCCTTAGATGGAAGGATGGTGAGACTGCATCTTACATAATTTGGACATGTTGTCAGGAGGCATGAGTCCCTGGAGAAGGACATCATGCTTGGCAGAGTACAGGGTGAGCGGAAAAGAGGAAGACCCTCAGTGAGGTGGATTGACACAGTGGCTGCAACAATGAGCTCAAGCGTAACAACGATTGTAAGGATGACACAGGACCGGGCAGTGTTTTGTTCTGTTGTGCGTGGGTCGCTATGAGTCCCAACCAATCCGATTGCATCTAACAACAACAACAACAGCAATACAGCCCAGGCACTCCATTAAGTCCTTTGACCTAAGGGGTCCTCCTGTGAGCCTGAACGTTTCCAATAGTACTCAAGGTGACCATTTAACAGGCTAACACTCTGGTTCCCCAGTCGGTGGGAGAAGTCAACTCTACAGGATGGATGTTAATTGCTAAGTCGGATAATGTGTCCTAGTAATATTATTTGTTGAAATGTAAAGCAGATTCCTCTTTTCCCAAGTCGTTGCTCAGAGATACAAGACGGTGATTTGGAATATAGTTTTTCCTTTACTCATAGGATCATGGAAGCATTTGTGCTCAACTTGGAGTATTCTGTTGAATATGTCCTGGGAAACACTAGGCCAATATCGTTTTTAAAATATACATATCATCCTCAGCAAACAACAACTGGATAAAGTGGGTAATATTGTTGAATCTTCTTAAATTTTTTAATCTTACTATGTTAGATGCAATAAATAGTTCTTGGTCCTCACGACAATGCAATAGGTAAAATAGGAAAAACATTATTATAATTTGTAATTATTTTATTTATTTGTCAGTTTATATTATTTTGGCATATATCTGCCATGAGAACATATGATCCCTGAGGACAGGAATCTTTCTTTACTTTTCCTCCATTGCCACGTCCAGTATCTGAACAAGTGTCTGATGAATAGCAAACCCCAAAAATGATGTGTTGAGCAGGCAGCATGATTCAGATCTTGTATTATCAATTCCTCTCTTCTAAGAGTAATAAATTATTTTATTAGTAGCAAAGTAGCTGCCAAAGTCCACTCTCATTCTTTCATTGTTAATAGTTGTAAAACCAAATTTCATGGTTTGAATACCCAAATAACTCCCTGTAATTTTCAAATTTACCCTACATAGTTCAGGGTTTTTCTTTTCTCTTTCCATAAGAGATGCTCACTTGTTTTTCTTTCACATCACTGGCTGTAATATGGAATGCCACAGTTATTAAGGTTCTGTATATCTCGTATAAGCAGGCCTGGTGGTGAAGTGATTAGGTGCTGGGCTGGTAATCAAAAGGTGGTCAGTTATAATCCACCAGTCCCTCTGTAGGAGAAAGGGTGATCTACTTCCATAAAGATTTCAGACATGGAAAGCTCAAGAACAGTTCTAATCTGTCCTATGCTACTGCTATGAGTTAGAATCAAACCTCAAGCATAGATCTACTCTGTCCTATGGTGCCCGTATGAGTTGGAATCAAATTGACGGCTGTGAATATCTCATATACATTTTGAGATCTGTGTAGTAGTGTTGGTAGAGTCAAAATAGATTGTGTCAGTGCCCAATTTTACTATATATTCCATGTTCCTGGACTCTGAGCTATTCTTCCCATTCCCACTTATTCTGCCTTTGTTGATCTTTGTCAGTTCTCAGATGGATTTTGATGCTAGCCCACTAACCTCCTTCTGCCTCAGCCTCACTTTCTCCATTGTTCACACTATGGTTAAAGTAAGCTCTCATAATCGCACATTTCACTCTCCCTGATTAAAATCCTTCCTTGGCTTTGTTTCTCCTACAAAATAAAGGCCAAATTTCTTAGCATGACATGTAAGGTCCTCTATGGTCTGATTGATGCCTGCCTGTCTAGCTTCGTCCCCTGAATTTTGTCCCTTACAGGCCAGGGTCCAGCACACTGAACTTACAGCACTGAGCACATCAGGATATTTCATGTCTTTGTGCTGATGGTGCTCAGTTCCCAGGGGGATTTTGAGGAGGACTGCTATTTATCAGATCCAGAATCCATCTTTGTTTTTATAAACATTGATATTGTGGGCTACCATGGGGGTGACTGATGACTGAAATGTCATATCTTTCCTTGGAATCTTCAGGCCCATGAGCTGAAGATTGTAAGGAGAAAGACAGCAAATATGTTACTTTTGCTTTATTGGAAAGCACCAGTTCTGTTTACTTGAGGCAGCAGGGTCAGGGCTTAGGTATGAAAGTGGAGAGAGAGAGGGGGCCATTTTTCTTGCTGTTGATATTAGGAATATTTCCTGGGACTAAGAGAACAACAACAGCAACAACACCAGAAGACCTGTCGAAAGAAGCTTCTCATATGTGCTCCTTTTCAGTTAAACATCAGAAGCCTAGATGACCAACTTGAATACCCTGAGAGAAAAGGCTCATATGCATTCAGTACCTTCTTTACTCTCAGTGACTAAAAACCTTCCATTCCCTCAACCATAACCACAACTAACACTGCAAACACAGGAGCCTCCATGGTACCAGGCTGGACAAAATTCAGTTCTTTCTGAGTCTATCCATGGAATTCTGGTGGTCAGACACACATTAAGAATGGTTCTTGGATCTGCCCTAACAAACCACTCAGCACATAGGTGCAAGGAGGAAGAAAAGACAGGAAAGGGGTTAGAAATTGTGTCATGTGAAGTCCTGGGCATGCCTGACAAGGAAAGAAGAGACTTGGGTCTTCTTTAAGTTTCTCCTGTCCTCAGAGAACCCAATTATTTTTATCTTGGATCAACTTGATTGATGGAAACCAAAAGAATTCCCATAAGATTTACATCAAGGACAGGGGAGGAGATCTTTGTGTAGGAGTAAATCTAGTCCTGCGACTTATAATTCTGATTGCTACAGGTGGATGCATGTTTTTGGGAAGGCTAACATAGTGGAAAGACTAGATACCTGGAAAATCATGAGCCCTTGGCGTAGGTGGTCTCCTCTTTGGAAAGTTTAACCAACCACATTCAATTTTTCAGGACACAGCCTCTTCCATGAAATTGTTTTTCTGCTGATCGTCAGTCATATTTGAACACAAAACAACACTCACTGTGCATCACTCCCTTGATGCCTCCGTGTTATGCCAGTCTTCCTGTGCATATTCAACACATGCTTACTCAGCAGCTACTCTGTTCCAGGTTTCAGGGCATGTCCTGAATATGTAGTAGTAGGGAAGAGCAGTCTACCTTTTTAAAGAACTTGCACATTCTAGGTGAAGCAAAAGAGTGGGAAGTCCACTAAATGTAGATGGCTGTGACAAAAGAAGCTCTGAGCGTTTTGGGAGACTAAGGCCGGACACATGCCTTACTGAAAAGGGGCCAAAAGGGCTTTTCATTGAGAGTGATGGCTTTGTTGAGAATAGTGTCAGTGATAAACCAAAATAAACAAACAAAAAACAACCAAACCCTTTGCCATCAAATAGATTACAACTCATACCAATACTATAGGAGAGAGTAGAAGCGCCCTATAGGGTTCCCAGGGAGTGGCTGGTGGATTTGAACTGCTGACCTTTTGTTTGGTAGCTGAGCTCTTAAACACTGCACCACCAGGGATCCAATGTCGGCATAAGACAGGTAAAAAAAGCATGAAAAAGGTATATCAGAGGTATAATGAATACAATGTGAGAAAAATTACAAGGATCTTGATATTACAACAGCATAGAGTTCAAGGCATGGAGTAACAAGGAATGAAACTAGAGGGGAAGGAAGGGCTATATAAAGGACCTGACACTTTAAGCATGCAAGTGACATAGATTTGACTTTTAATGGATCAGTCTGACTGCAAAGCGGAAGCTGGTTTTGAATAAAATAAGACTGGGGAAGAGAGAGAAGTTAGGAAGCTATGGTAATAATCTGGGCTAGAGATGAGGATGGCCTGAACCAGGGCCAGGCTAGTTAGCATAGACGGGATGAAATGAATTTCAGAAATGTTTATGATGCCGAACTGACAGACTAAATATTTGATTGGATAAGTGGAGCATAGTATAGGAAAAGAACAGTCAAAGTAACGGAAGTTATTGAGTGGTTGGAGGTATACAAGGTAGAGAATACTGGAGGTGTTTCTCATTTGTAGGAAAGAGAATCAATTGATAATTGGAGGGCATATTGATAAAGCTTTCAGCAGGAAAGGCATACTTAAATCTGCAGTGGATTCTAGAATGCAAATGGAGATGTAGGAGTTAACGACAGACTTGTGGCTGTTAAATTAAAAGAGTGGTTGGGATCATAACCAGAGAATGCATAAGATGGCAAGAATCATGGGCCAGGGAACCATTTGACATGTGGAGAAAGAAGTTCAAACCTTGGGGAATGAAGAGCAGGCACAGGTTTAGGAAAATAGATGTCATGGAAAACATCAAGTAGAGAGTTTAAAGAAAGATGGATTGGTTGATACTGTGAAATTCAGAAGAGAAGTTCAGGAAGATAAAAACTGGGAAATACTGATTTAATTTGATGGTTAGAAAGACATAGTAGAACTTAGAAGGAGTATTTTTAGTAGACTTGTGGGACTGAAGCCAGGTTGCTATGGCTTGTTTTGAAAGTTGAGTGTTTATCTCTGTAAGACACCTATGCTATATTGACTAGGTTGAGCAAAGTTGACATTTTTGCAATAACAAGTCTTTCAGTCCTTAAAAAAAAAAAACCCAATAATAAGTCTTTCAATCTTTAAGCATGTTATATTCCCACAAAAATTGTCTTATTTTTAGATATAAATTTATATTAAGGTGTAATTTCAAATTCTCTATTTCTTTTACACAGCCTTTCTCCTCCTGGCCCCAGTCCCTGGCATACTCTGTTCAGTTTTCTGTCCCTAGAGTTTTGCATCTTTCACAGTGGTATATAAATGGAACTCTACATTATGCAGTGTTTTGTAAGTGGTTTCTTTCACTTAGTGTGAATTGCAGTTTAGGTCTAAATTCCAATTTACAGGGGAAAACAGAAGAACAAATTAATTAACACCAAAATAACCAATGAAACAAACCCAGAAGGGAGGATATTTGAGAGAAAACTGGTCTGGTCTTACCAACAACCAAATATCAACAAAATAAAGAGGGTAGTGTTGTAGACCGTTCTAGATTTAAAGACAGTTATTAGAAAAAGTATTGCAAGTAATTGATTTTGAGAAAAATGAAGAAATTTGAAGTCATTCCACTATCAGATCATATTAAGTACTTATTATTAATTTTGTTAGGTGTCATGAAGTCCGTGGCTGGTGCAAAAAGTTTGTGTGGCACTACTGACCTGAAAGGTTTGTGGTTCGAACCCAGGGAGAGGCATCTTGGAAGACAGGCCTTGCAATCTACCTCTTAAAGGAAGAGCTGTACTCTGCACACATGGGTCACCATAAATTGGAATGGACTCGACTGGCAAGTAAGAATAACAAGTTTATTGGAGAGCAGCCAGCAACCTTCCTGTAACTAGTACATGATTTGCAAAGATTTAATTTCTACAAGTGCTTCAGGCGCTCACATTTTTGATAGGAATGAACAATCTTCCCTTTGATTCTTTGCTTTGTATAATCAGAGATAATCATTTTTGTCTCTAGGGTTGTAAATGTTCATTAGTAATTCTTTTCTTGAGAAAATCAACCCTCCACCCCCTGAATTCCACCATACTTTATTTATAAACCCAATGACTTATCGGATGACTTTTGGAACCAATATTAATGCCTGAATTAGGAAACCCAAAGGAGGCAAGGCAAGCAAGTCTAAAGTTGATAAATCTGTTTTATGTCTTATATTCCTGAATTATTTCCTTTATCCAGAGCACATGCCGCTTCTAATTCCAAGAACTTCTCTATGAAATAGCATGTTGTATGTGTCCCTCGCATGTTCCAAAGACATCCCTGATCCTTCTGGCACTTCTGAAAACAGTCACTTTCCTAACTGCAAACAAGATTAGTAGCCTGCTGAAATTAGTTCTGTGTCTGGTAGTGCTATGGAGAAACAGCTGGCCCCATGCTGTCTTTCCTGGATATCATGAGAGAGGATAGAGCTCTGTGGTTTCATCTTCTATTTGCCAGGCTAAGTTACACTTGTTCTTAAGGAATTCCTCTCATATACAGTCAAAAGAAAATATTTTATTTTTCTAGTCCACTAACATACTCCAGTTGAGAACTACTGAAATTGTTGTATTGAAGGTCTTTCAGAGAAAGGCGTAGGCATTTAATGCCTCTACAAGAAGGTTGAGAGGAGTTTTCTTACTGGATAGAATGTGTAGACATTGAGGATTTTTTTGATTTTGTGCCTTCTAAACTGCTTTAGAATCTGCCAATGCCTCACAGGTTATCTGAACATGTATCTGAACATTTGTGTGACTGCTGATTAATTATTATGGATAATTATTTTTATACCTTGTCAATAATCCTTTAGGAGTCAGTATGTAATGTGTATTATGCTAGATATTTAGGTAAGTATTCTCGTTTAGATTTTTATACCAACCTTTTGAGATGATATTATTACTGCTTCTAATTTAGAGCTGATGAAAATTGACTCTAGGCAGATTAACAAATTAGTGGCATATAATACTAAATAGTACTTAAACATTGAATATCAGAGAGGAAGACAACTGGATTGAATTATGCTGGGGAAATAAGCACCAAGTATTTGGAAGTATGAATGCAAAAGCTTCTAAGTGGATGCAGCTCAGATATTGAATTGTTGTTTTTAGAAAATGGAAGAAAAAGTCTTTGGGTTTCTGATACACCACAGTGGCTAATGGACATAGGGGCCATAGATACAGCTCAGTATGTAAATCTGCACTACATGGAGTCATAGGGAAAGCCCCATCGTGTAACTTTAATGGCCTGGATATCTGAAAGATGACGCGGATCTTGTTAAGGGCTATAAGCGGTCAAGAAAAGAATCCTATTAACTAAAGGCCGTCGAAAAGGGTGAAATGTATTAAAATTAAAAATTTTTGGTCAGGAGTAAATGTATTCAGATCAGACTTGGTAAAGCATAGTTTTTGCATCTCATGTACAAAACTGGATGCTGGGCAGGAGGGTGAACAGGGAGGCAAATTTTATATATAAGGAACCAGGGGTTTGGGGATTTGTGGGAAGACAAACACTCTACCAGCTTTCAGTTGGAGAACTCCCATATTCCTCACATGCCACATGACACTGGCTCCATCTTCTAAGACAAAGTTTCCAGTGAATCACTGGGCAGTTGCCCAGGTAAGGAGGATGGTGGTCAAGGAAAGTTTGTGATAATCGGCATGAGTGTGGTAAGTCATTTTTGGAATTGCATGCAGATGGCATTTTTGTTGAGACATCAGTGCATCATTCTGCTTCCCCTTCTAAAGGGGCGGCTAGCCCTTATAAAAGGACACTCTACCACCCTGCTGCCATCCTACTGACACTCAGTTGGGCACCGGCTTTGAGACTGTGGTGAGTGCAATACTTGCAGGGCATTTTTGGGCAGTTGGGCAGTATAAGGATATTAACTGGTGGTAGAAAGGACTTTTGTTTTAGAAAATGATGCTTTAGCTTTGTGGAAATCTAGACGATGAATTTTGTGGAGGGTAGGTATAATTACATGATATTTTAGCTTCTCTTTAGTGAGCTTTGTTGACGTTCATATGGGAAATGAAATTAAAGGGACAGTGTTATAGGAAGAAGAATAAGGAATAAGAAATGAAGTCCTGTCCCACATTTCAGTTTGTTTCCAAAGATTTGCTTCTCTGGGTACTAGCCTTAGAACTTCATTTGAACATTTGCAGTTCTGCCTGAAGAACTCATGGCAAGATGAGTTAGACTTTCAGTCAGGGTCTCGTGGCAGATGATGTTGGTAGTGATTTGTTTTGGGATTGCTCAGAAGTTTAGCAAGTTGGGTATCCTTTCTCTAGATAACAATCAAATCCAGCCCTACTTAGTTCTACCACAATATAGGATATATTTTTGTTTTTAGAAATGGTAGAGTGAGAAAAATGCCAAAAAAGAATAAAAGATAATGGGAAGTGTCTTAGTTTCCTGGTCTGCCATAACAGAAATACCACAAATAGGTAGCTTTAAAGAATAGGAATTTATATTCTGCAGTTCTGGAGGCTAAGAGTCTAAGTCAGGGTCTCAGCCCTGTTGATTCCTTCCTTGTTTGTAGGCCTGGGAGTTCCTTGGTTGCTTGACGTATAGATGATCCTCAAGTGACATCTGTCTTCCTCTGTGTATGCATCTCTGTGTCTAATCTGATCTTTTTTATAAATCAGAAGTGATTAAATTTGGAGCCACTCCACTCAGGTATGCTTTGATTAACATGACAAAGAAAATTCTATTTCTAAATAGGATTACAACCATAGGTATAATGAGTAGTGGTTGAGTGGATCCTGACTTACAGCAACATATAGAACAGAAAAGAATTGCCCCACAGTGTTTGCACGGAG
The DNA here is from genome assembly GCF_030014295.1 of Loxodonta africana. NCBI lineage: Eukaryota > Metazoa > Chordata > Mammalia > Proboscidea > Elephantidae > Loxodonta > Loxodonta africana. The sequence continues at coordinate 184,214,991 of NC_087344.1, read as the reverse complement.
CCCCTGTGGATTTGAATTGCCCACCTTTGGGTTAGTGGCTGTAGCTCTTATCCACTATGCCACCAGGGTTTTCACCACAGGTATAGGGGTGAGACTTCCAACTCATATTTTTGGGAAGCACAATTCACTCCATAGGAGGAATTGATGCTAAGAGGGAAGAGGGAAAAGCTACAGAGTTATGAAGATTTTGTTGGGGACTAGATGAATATTGACTGAACTCATTTAAAGGATGCTAACTTGCTTGGCCAGCAATAGTGTCACTACAGTAAACACTGTCATGCGTTTATTTTTCAGATTCCCAGACACTCAGAAAAGATGTCTTACTACTATCAGCAGCAGTGCAAGCAGCCCTGCTTGCCACCTCTTGTGGTGTGCCCACCTAAGTGTCCTGCGAAATGCCCACCTGAGTGTTGCCCTCCTCTGCCATGCCAACAGAGATGCCCTCCTGTGCTGCCACCCCAACCCTGCCAGCAGAAGTGTGTACCTAAAATCAAGTAACAACACCAGAATTCATCAGAATCATGAAATGTGATCCAGTGGCTCTTCCCAGTCTCTGGGCTCCATCCTCCTCCCTCAGCCATGGTGACAGACTACATCTTCCCTAACCTTCCTTCTGAGACAAGAGCTGACAGAGAAAAGGCTTAGATCCTAAAGTTGATACCATGTTACTGGAAAATGAGGAACAGGTTCAACATCTACATTCTTGCACTGAAGCTTTGCCTGATCTCTCTTTGGCATCTGTTATCTAATTTAGGCAGTGATCTCTATCCTACAACGCGTTTATCCTGTTTCTGCTTCTTCAATAAAGTACATGTTTCGTGGTTGAGCCTACATTGCTTTTGTTTTCATTTTGCATTTTTACACTCTTCCATCACCTACATCAGATGAATGTACATTAGATGAACTGAAGTCTTAAATTCAGGCTTTCCCATCACTCAATTCAGTCTTGCTTGAGATGTGTCTTTAGATTGGGTATATCAAATAACTATTTTAGTGGTTTTAAACCCATTTCAACAACATCCCAGCTTTTGTGACCCTAAGAAGTTACTTCAACTACCTCAGGTATCATTTTCTCCTCTGTAAAATGGGGAAAAGAATGTCTTCAGCTCAATATACAGGTAGAGATTAATTAACTGATTCACAAATGTTTTCTGTTTACCTATTATTTGCTAGACAATATCCTACATGCTGGAGATACTAGTACTGGTGACCAAACAGAGTCCTTTTCCTTACGTAGGAGAAATGAGAGTGCTGCAGAGGGGCATGGAGGAGAGCTGAGAGTGATACATATGAGGTGTACTTGAGAGAAGATTGTTTAGATAGGTTCTTCCACAGTGACATTTTGGACAGAGGCATGAATGAACAGAAATGTGAGCCATGGGTATATCTAGGATAGATTGTTCCAATAAGAGAAAATAGCAAGTTCCAAGGCAGAGAAATACAGCAGAAAAAAAACAGCAACGAATGTGAGAGTGTCAGCAAATAAGGTTAGGGAAGTTGGGACTGTAGGACATAGAAAAAATTTTGGTATTCATCCCAGGTTTGACAGCTATATTATACTGATGGTCACATGCCTAAATTTTTATAATAATACTCTATCATATGTGCTTTTTTGTGTGTATAACATTTTGACTAATAATTCATGTTTGTTGAAAGGTATTACCAAAAGAGATGAAAAGAACTGATGAATAAGTTAAAACTCTAACAAAATAAAACCTTATTCTGAGGGGTGATCAAATGGAAAGTAAGTCTAGTTGTTCTCCTATCTTAAAGGGAAATCAAATCTATTGATTCTCATCACATTATAGACAGGAATTCTGTATAGGGAATTTCGTACATGTTGTGATCCAAGCTCTGAAAAGAATGTTGAAGCGTAGTCTTTGTTCAAGGCTGTATGGAATAACTCCAAGTGATTGTCATTAATAGTAAATTCTTGAAAAGAACTCTAGTCTAATATTATTGACAGAAAGCTGGTAAACTAGAGCTTACATGGTTAGTAATTCTAAATTGGGCACTCATGTAAGTAAACCCAAAGTCAAGAAAGAGAATATTAACAACTCTTCAAAAGACCCTGCATTTCCTTCACCACTAGAGGTAACCACTATCCTGACTCTGAATGTCATCACTTTGTTGCTTTTTTTTAAAAATATATTCTCTTTACACCTATATATCCAGATAGAAAGTGTTGAGTTGATTCGGATTCATAGTGACTCAATGGCACAGATTAGATCTGCCCCACAGAGTTTCCAAGAAGCACCTGGTGGATTCAAACTAATGGCCCTTTTGTTAGGAGATGTAGCACTTAACCACGAAATTTCATGGTGAAAAACAGGTGACATTGTTCACTAAAGATTAGTGAGTAAACTCAATGTAGCCCGTGTGTACCTAGTGTGGTGGTTTATCTGACCCTGATTCACGCCCCTGCTTTTCTTGCTCTGCTGTACTAAGCTTCTCATGTACTCTTGATATAGGATGAAGGGCAAGGCACAATTGCAGTGGAGCTTGGAGGCAGCAATTCCCAGACTGGCTTTTATAAATAAAGCTACAAAGATGCAGCCTAGGCTCTGTATGTAGTCCTCTGAACTAAGGAGTCCTCCTGTGAATAAGAATGTTTCCAACAACACTGATGGTGACTGTAGGGTAATGCTATTCATCTATATGCAAACCTTCCCTAATGGAATCAGCTTTGCTCTTCCCCGAAGCATGTTGGTGCTGAATTTGAGATGGACTTGGGCTAAGGTAGAAGGCCAGGAGGGGCATGACTGGGCCAGCAGCGAAGGCTGAAGAACACCTTAGCAACAAGAAGGAAAACATCTGGGCCTTGGTGTGAAGTCCCTGGGAACACCGACTGCCCAAGGATTTGGAAGAAAACAATGAGCCTTGGTCCCAGCTAGAATGGTATATAAGATTGGGTCCCTTGGTAGGTGGTTGCAGAAAAAGCTCCAGCCAGCCACCCCTGGAGAAAGCAGCGCTTGCCTGTGTCAGTAAGTTTCCCTGAAGGTACGAATCTGGAAAGGGCTATGTGTCGGTTCTTTGGATTGTCGGCCAGGACACATAGCAAGGGTCTTTCCCTGCTGGGGCTGTCCCCGGAGAAGTGATGTAGTCAGTGGGAATCTGAAGGATACACCATGCCTTTCCAGATGTGTGGGGAAAAGCAGGCTCAGCTGGTGAAATTCTCAGGGTGGCCAGGGATGCATGCCCTGGGACCACTAGCCCAGGCTGTTGATGCCTGGGGACCTGTGCATGAGTACAGGGACACCCTGAAAATTCCACAGGGATTGTTGCACTTCCTAGAGTCTTTGCATGTTGAGAAAGAAAAGACGGGTGTTCGTATTTTGGTTCTGGGAGTTGTGTGGCCGCTGGGAGGCCCCAAAGCAGAAACCAGATTACCCTGCTGAGGCAGCTTGTGTGGGGTGGCTTCCACTGGCAGCATTGAGAGGGGCATCCGATGCGGAGCCAGCCGCTGGGGCTGTAATTAGGCAGCTGGAAGCAGAGCTGCAACTGGAGGATTTGCCTGCAGCATATCCCTCCTCCAATGAAATATTAGTGTCCCGTTTGTAGAAGCAAGAGGCATCTTTGGGGGGAATCTCGGGGTGGCCAGTGACCTCTATGTGGGAAGGACTGGCCCATGTGATTTTCTGTAAGAGAAATCCTGGGTGGACAGTGAAGTCTGGCTAGCCCTATCAGTAGAGGGTGGGACTGGAGCTAGTTGGAGGGGGTGAAGAGGTCCCTGGCACTGAGAACACCCTGTAACATCCAGTGCAAAGAAAGAGTTAAAACAGCAGGGAAAAAAAGGGAGTAAAAAGCCTGTGAAGATATCTTGTGTTGAGTGACCTTGAACAGACCTCAGAATTCACTCATAGCTGCCCCGGCCAAGAAAACTGAACAGCAACCTAGTTGTAGCTGCAATGGTAAGGGGAAAAGAAAAAAGGGGGCCCACCTCCAGGTTACCAGGCAACTGGACTGGACCCATGCTTGTGCTTGGTGTGGTGACTTGGCTCCAAAAATGAGTGAGGGTTCTGCCAGCTTTTGCCAGACCTTCTTTCAGAAATGATTAAGATTGATTATTTCTTAATAGAGGATTAACCCTGATTTCTTTGTCAGCAGCGAGGAGCAAAGGCCTTGTGTTACAATTAAAGTCCAGTGAGGTATGCTTTGGGTCTGAGGTCACTATCATTGAGACACTTACACCAGCCTGACTATGGAAAAGTCCCTTGGGACCCATACAAATCCTTAGTGTATGTACTGATGAAGTTGATGTTCTAATACACACCTTTGTAAACTTATGCCTCCAAGTCCTGATAGGAATTGCTGCAGTTTGGGCCATTATTGGAGGGGCACAAGTGAACTGTGACATGGGCAATAGCTAATTGACTGGCCATTCAATCTGGCCACTGACAATCCTCGGAATGACATATAAAGCAAGCCCCTATGGAGATGAAACATCTGGACAAAAAAATAAAAGATAACAAAATCAGTTCTGCTCTGAGAATTTTTATTCCTTGTGTGGATAGTCATCAGAAAAGCCTCTATGCTGAGAGTGGGAAACAGCCAAGAACAGACTGGTCTTAACCAGCTGAATGCAGAGGCTGAAGCACTGCCTGCTCCAGAGTAAAGAGATGTGCAATCGACCACCTTCTGGATTTAAAAGAGGACCACCCGTGGAGACTCAAAACACCCTCACAGGCTGGGCCTATATGGGTGGGCTGCCACTGTCATCAGAAAATCCTGGATAGCACAGGAAAGCTGACCCATCTACCAGACCCTGGCCAAGGCTAAAACCTGTGTAGGGATGGATTCCTGAGCCAACAGGCCAGGGGGTTCCCAGAAGGTGAATCATAATGGGGCTTTTTATCTTATACGGAGGCTTCCACTGGATCTTGAATGAACTCTTCACACTATCACCCCAAGAAATAGGGAGAACTGAATACTTCAAAGGATAGGTTTATGTGGCTGATAGGAGGGTACAAGACAACCGCAGCCTCACCATCCATCTCAGAAAAGCAGCCTGGGGTGTCAATGCAGCAGTTCCCTGCAAGGGCATTTCTTATTTGTGCCATATGTTCTATCAAACTGTCTATTCTATAAAATGTGATTCTTTGGTGTAGGATTGTTCCTGACAAAAGATCTGGGATCCACAAAGTCACTGACCCAAGCCCATGAGATGAGGCCAAGCCCAAGGCTCCCCCCACCAAATGGTGGGAGTGTCTCTCATCCTTTGACTAGGGGTGTGGCCAAAGTGCACCACAGGTGTATGAATCCCTTTGCTGGGTGTCAGGGGACCTGAGGCCACACATTTAAATGATCATACACTGGACCCCCACTAACAGCTATTGATGGGTTCGTGGCTGAGGCTGTAAGGGCATGCCAAGCCTAACAAGTGCTACAGATTAGAAGGCTACCTCCAAAGGCCTACAAAGTTAACTAGCCCTGATACCGGAATACATTCTGGGCAGAGATATCTTGTTGAGGTTGGAGTTATAGATCTCTGGTCAGTTCCACCTGCAAGTGAGAGCTGTAAAAGCTGTAGTACAAGGTAATGCTAAATGGTCCCCTGTACAGTTGCACTCCCCAGCTCGGGTCAGGGCCCTTAAGCAGTACCGCTTTCCTGGTGGGCACCAAGAAATCATTGAGGCCATGCAGGACCTACACCCAGTGGGGATTCTGAGACTTGCCAAGAGCCCCTTCAGTAGTTCTGTCTAGCCAATGCACAAGCTGGATGGCTCCTGGAAAATGACAGTAGGCTACTGGGAATTGAATAAGGTGATTCGCCCTTGTTTGCAGCTATACCCAACATTGCACAACTGTTGGGACAAACAGGGAGGCACTAGGCACTTACCACTTTGTGCTTGACTTGGCTAATTCTTTCTTTAGCATCCCTCTACACTCAGACAGCCAGGACAAGTCTGCCTTCATTTGGGAGGTGAAGCAGTGGACTTTCACTGTGCTCCCAAAAGGGTACCTGCATAGTCCCACCCTACATCATGGCATGGTTGCCACTGGCTTCAAGCAGTGCAGTCCCTCTGTTAGGTGGCCATCTTCCACTATATTGATGATGTCATGCTGACCTCTGACTCATTTGCTTCTTTACAGACTGTAGCTTGAGAAGTAGTCAGGCACCTTCAGTTGTGCGGATGGACAGTGAACGATGGAAAACCGCTGGGGCCTGCTTTGTTGGTCAAATACTTGGGTATTATCTGGTTGGGTAAGATGCAAGTGATGCCTGAAGCAGTGATAGATAAAGCCCAAGCCTACCCCTGTGAAGAAACTGTACAGCAACTACATGCAATTGCCAGGCTTCTGGAGTACTAGCACCCCTTCATATCCCATACCCTACTTTCCGTATATAGGTTACCTGAAGAAAGGAAGGGGGAACAAAATTGGGGAGAGTTCTAGAAAGTGAGAGTACAAGAGGAAGACACTGTGAAAAAAGGAGCAGTGTGGGACTGAGAGACAAAGGAAGAGGAGGCCTTCCAGCAGGCGAAGGTCACTGTAAAACAAGTACAGGCTTTAAAAAAAAAAAAAAAGAGAGAGTGTTAATACAAGGTCAGCCGTGCCAACTGGACATAGCCTGTTACCCCGACAGGTACGGGTAGGGCCTGTGGCAATGGCAAAGCAACAAGAGAGTGCCACTGGGATTTTGGTCTCAGTTGTAGTGTGGAGCAAAAGAGAGGTACAACATGTTGGAGAAAGTCATGAGCAGTGTATAATACACTATAGCAAGTGGAAGCAAGTTCTTATATAGGGTCAAGTTCCCCTTTGCTAGGAGCATCAGAAGAGGACTAATACCTCTTTTCCCCTCAGGGTGATGGATTGGATCCCCAACAACAGTGTGCCAGAATCCCGCTAGTTGTTGCAAATGGTTGGTTAAGGAAGCAAAACAAGCCTACGGGCAAGGGCATACCCATTGCCTAAGGGGTGTCTTTGGATGTCTGGCTTGCATGGGGGATGTAACTGCCCTACAACTGGTTGGGGCACTACACCTGGGGGTGGCTGTACATAGCTACTAATATTTACAACACCCTCCCCAGTGTTCCTGGCAATGGGCAAACTCTAACAGCCCAGCACAGATACCACCGCATATCATGGTATTTTTGTCCCTTGTCCCAGTTCTTGCCCCAGGCCACCACTACAGATGTGGAGGGGCATGTAGGGGGCTAGCCAGACATGCCACAGCTGTATTTAACAACAGGTGGGCTATCATCCTTCTGAATGGGGAGACTCAACATATATAGAAGTTCATCCTTCAAAGTAGGATGGCTGTTGACATCCTGACCGCAGCCCAGAGTGGCACCTGTGCTACAATAAAAACTGAATGTTGCATGTATACCTCTGATGCCTCTAAATGTGTCTTTGGTTCTGCAGGACTTGCAGCAACACATCCCTTCTATCAAACGTGATGCCACTGACCCTGTCTCCAGCTGGCTGCAATCCCTCCCATCTGCCTGGCGGACAGGCTTCTGGATGATATTGGGACTGATATTACTATGTCTTCTCCTGTGTTGCTGGTTATACTAAGTATGTGGTCTGGTTTTGCAATGCTCCTCTGCTTCCCAAGTCTGAGGGCTATTGTGGAAGAGGGGGCGGTAAGATTGTAAGGACATTGGGAGGGTATACACGGGTGGATTGTAGGGTAATGCTATTCAGCTTATACACCCCCTCTCTAATGGAATCAGCTTTGCTCTTTCCCAAAGCATCCTGGGGTTGAATTCGGGATGGACTGGGGCTTCGGTAAAAGGCTGGGAATGGCATGACTGGGCCAGCAGCCAAGGCTGAAGAATGACTTAGCAACAAGAAGGAAAACATCTGGACTCGGATGTGAAGTCCCTGGGAACACTGACTGCTCAAGGACATGACAGGAAAAACAATGAGCCATGGTCCGAGCTGGAATGGTATATAAGCCTGGGTCCATTGTCAGGTGATTGTGGAAAATACTCCAGCTGGCCGCTACTGGAGAGCAGCTGCTTGCTCTTGTCAGTAATTTCCCCTTAATGTATGAGTCTGGAAAGGGCTGTGTGTCAGTTTTTGGAAATTCCTACAAGATGAAGAGTGAGGGTCTTTCCTTGCTGGGGCTGTCGGCCAAAAAGAGGGTCAGGGAAAAAGAGGAAGGTCATCAATGCAATGGACTGACACAGTAGCTGCAAAAATGGCCTCAAACATAGCAAGTGTACTAAGCACTTTATACTCACTGGCTTAATTAATTCCAATTGTGAAGAAGGTAGTATTTTTATTCAATTATATAGATAAGGAAGGACACTGAGGCTCAGAAAGTTTCAATACCTTCCTTAAAAGTCACATGATTAATAAATAGTAGCTATAGGATTCATACTAAGTACAGATTACCCAATAAACAAAGTATGCTTAGGCTTACTTGTGCTTACTATTCTGTGGTGCATAATTTCATCTGTTTTGTGGTGAAAAACAGGTGACACTGTGCACTACAGATTAGTAAGTAAACACAGTTAAGCTCACATGTACCTTGCTTACTGGTTAATCTGCCCTGATTGATACCCATGCCTCTCTTGTTCTACAAAAGAAGCTCTCTGCTGTAGTAAGCTTCCCATGTACTCCTGTGTGATATAGGATGAAGGGGCAGCTCTGTCAAGGCACAACTGCAGTGAAGCTTGGAGACAGCAATTCCCAGACTGCCTTTTCAAAATAGATAATGCTACAGCATTATCTGTCAGTTTGTCAGTTCGTCGTACTGTGGGGGCTTGTGTGCTGCTGTGATGCTGGAAGGTATGCCATCGGTATTCAGGTACCAGCAGGGTCACCCATGGAGGACAGTTTTCAGCTGAGCTTCCAGACTAAGACAGACTAGGAAGAAGGACCAGGCAGTCTACTTTTAAAAAGCATTAGCCAGTGAAAACCTTATGAATAGCAGCAGAACATTGTCTGTTATAGTGCTGGAAGATGAGCCCCCCCATGCTGGAAGGCACTCAAATGATGACTAGGGAAGTGCTGCCTCCTCAAAGTAGAGTTGACCTTAATGACATGGGTGGATTAAAGCTTTTGGGACCTTCATTTGCTGATGTGGCATGGCTCAAAATGAGAAGAAACAGCTGCATACATCCATTAATAATCGGAAGCTGGAATGTAAGAAGTATGAATCTAGGAACATTGGAAATTGTCGAAAATGAAATGGAATGCATAAACATCAATATCCTAGGCATTAGTGAGATGAAATGGACTGGTATTGGCCATTTTGAATTGGACAATCATATACTCTACAACACTAGGAATGAGAACTTGAAGAGGATTGGTGTTGCATTCATCATCAAAAGAACGTTTTAAGATCTATCCTGAAGTACAGCGCTGTCAGTGATAGGATAATATCCATACGCCTACAAGTAAGAAGAGTTAATACGAATATTATTCAAATTTATGCACCAACCACTAGGGCCAAAAGTGAAGAAATAGAAGATTTTTTTCAGCTGCTGCAGTCTGAAATCGATGGAACATGCAATCAAGATACGTTGATAATTGCTAGCGATTGGAATGCAAAAGTTGGAAACAAAGAAGAAGGACCAGTAGTTGGAAAATATGGCCGTGGTGATAGAAACAATGCTGGAGATCGAATGATAGAATTTTGCAAGACCAACAACTTCTTCATTGCAAATACCTTCTTCACCAACATAAACGGTGACTATACACATGGGCCTCACCAGACGGAATGCACAGAGAACAAATTAACTTCATCTGTGGAAAGAGACGATGGAAAAGCTCAATATCATGAGTCACAACAAGGCCAGGGGCCGACTGTGGAACAGACCATAAGTTGCTCATATGGAAGTTCATGCTGAAACTGAAGAAAATCAGAGCAAGTCCATGAGACCCAAATTATGAACTTGAATATATCCCACCTGAATTTAGAGACCATCTCAAGAATAGATTTGATGCATTCAACACTATAGTGACCGAAGACCAGACGAGTTGTGGAATGACATGAAAGACATGATCCATGAAGAAAGCAAGAGGTTACTAAAAAGACAGGAAAGAAAGAAAAGACCAAGATGGATGTCAGAGGAGATTCTGAAACTTGTTCTTGAACATCAGTCAGCTAAGGCAAAAGGAAGAATTGATGAAGTAAAAGAACTGAACAGAAGATTTCAAAGGGCCTCTCGAGAAGACAAAGTAAGGTATTATAAAGGCATGTGCAAAGAGCTGGAGATGGAAAACCAAAAAGAAAGAACACACTTGTCGTTTCTCGAGCTGAAAGAAGTGAAGAAAAAATTCAAGCCTCAAGTTTCAATAGTGAAAGATTCCATGGGGAAAATATTAAACGACCCAGGAAGCATCAAAAGAAAACGGAAGGAATACACAGTCATTACACCAAAAAGAATTAGTCGATATTCAACCATTTCAAGAGGTGGCATATGATCGGGAACCGATGGTACTGAAGGAAGAAGTCCAAGCTGCTCTGAAGGCATTGGCAGAAAAGAAGGCTTCAGGAATTGATGGCACCAGGGATTCAGATGTTTCAGGAAACAGATGCAGTGCTGGAGGTGCTCGCTTATCTATGCCAACAAATATGGAAGACAGCTTCCTGGCCAACTGACTGGAAGAGTTCCATATTTATGCCTATTCCCAAGAAAGGTGATCCAACCAAATGTGGAAATTGTAGAACAATATCATTAACATCACATGCAAGCAAAATTTTGCTAAAGATCATTCAGACGAGGCTGTAGCAGGATATCGACAGGGAACTGCCAGAAATTCAGGCCAGTTTCAGAAGAGGATGTGGAACCAAGGATATCATTGCTGTTGTCAGATGGATCCTGGCCGAAAGCAGAGAATACCAGAAGGGTGTTTACCTGTGTTTTATTGACTATGCAAAGGCATTTGACTGTTTGGATCATAACAAATTATGGACATCTTTGCGAAGAACGGGAATTCCAGAACACTTAATTGTGCTCATGAGGAACCTTTGCGTAGATCAAGAGGCAGTTGTTCGGACAGAACGAGGGGATACTGATTAGTTTAAAGTCAGGAAAGGTGTAGGTCAGGGTTGTATTCTTTCACCATACCTATTTAATCTGTATTCTGAACAAATAATCCAAGAAGCTGGACTATATGAAGAAGAACGGGGCATCAGGATTGGAGGAAGACTCGTTAACAACCTGTGTTATGCAGATGACACGACCTGGCTTGCTATATTTGAGGAGGACTTGAAGCACTTACTAATGAAGATCAAAGACCACAGCCTTCAGTATGGATTGCACCTCAACATAAAAATAAAATAAAATAAACAAAAATCCTCACAACTGGACCAAAGAGCAACATCATGATAAACGGAGAAAGGATTGAAGTTGTCAGGGATTTCATTTTACTTGCAGCAGGTCAAGAAATCAAAAGACGGATTCCATCAGGCAAATCTGCTGCAAACGAGGTCTTCAAAGTGTTGAAGAGCAAAGATGTCACCCTGAAGACTAAAGTGCGCCTGCCCCGAGCCATGGTATTTTCAATCACATCCTATGCATGTGAAAGCTGGACAATGAGTAAGGAAGACCAAAGAAGAGTTGATGCCTTTGAATTGCAGTGCTGGCAAAGAATATTGAATGTACCATGGACTGCCAAAAGAAGGAACAAATCTGTCTTGGAAGAAGTGCGGCCAGAATGCTCCTTAGAGGCAAGGATGGCGAGACTGCATCTTACATACTTTGGACATGTTCTCAGGAGGGATCAGTCCCTGGAGAAGGACATCATGTTTGGCAGAGTACTGGGTCAGTGGAAAAGAGGAAGACCCTCAACGAGTTGGATTGACACACTGGCTGCAACAGTGAGCTTAAGCATAAAAACAACTGTAAGGATGGCGCAGGACTGGGCAGTGTTTCGTTCTGTTGTGCATGGGTCACTGTGAGTTGGAACCAACTCAATGGCACCTAACACCAACAACAACAGCAATACAGCCCAGACACTGCATTGAGTCCTTTGAATTAAGGGGTCCTCCTGTGAACCTGAAAGTTTCCAATAGTACTCATGGTGACCATTTAACAGGCTAACACTCTGGTTGCCCAGTCAGTGGGTGAAGTCAACTCTTTTGGGTGGATGTTAATTGCTAAATCAGACAATGCATCCTAGTAATATTATTTGTTGAAATGTAAAGCAGATTCCTCTTTTCCCAAGTCATTGCTCAGATATACAAGATGGTGATTTGGAATATAGCTTTTCCTTTACTCATAGGATCATGGAAGCTTTTGTGGTCAACTTGGAGTATTCTGTTTAATATATCCTGGGAAACATTAGGCCAATATCGTTTTTAAAATCTGTATATCATCCTCAGCAAACAACAATTGGTTAGGACGTAATTTTTGTTGAATCTTCTTAATTTTTTTAAAAATATTTTTATGGTAGAGGGAATAAATCGTTCTTGGTCCTCATGACAATGCAATAGGTAAAATAGGAAAAAATTATTATAATTTGTAATTATTTTATTTACTCATCAGTTTATATTATTTTGGCATATATCTGCCATGAGAACATATTATATCTGAGGACAGGAATCTTTCTTTACTTTTCCTCCATTGCCATGTCCAGTATCTGAATAAGTGTCCGATGAATAGTAAACCCCAAAAATGATGTGTTGAGTAGGTGGCATGATTCAGATCTTCTATTTTCAATTCCTGCTGTCTAAGACTAATAAATTATTCTGTTAGTAGCACAGTAGCTGCCAAAGTCCACTCTCAATCTCTCATTGTTACCAGTTGTAAAACCAAATTCCATGGTTTGAATATCCAAATAACTCCCTGTAATTTTCAAATTTACCCTACATAGTTCAGGGTTTTTCTTTTCTCTTTCCATAAGGGATGGTCATTTGTTTTTCTTTCATATCACTGGCTGTAATATGGCATGCCACAGTTATTAAGGTTCCATATATCTCGTACAAGCAGCCCTGGTGGTGAAGTGATTAGGTGCCGGGCTGCTAATCAAAAGGTGGTCAGTTCTAACTTACCAACCCCTCTGTAGGAGAAAGGGCAGTCTACTTCCATAGAGACTGCAGACTTGGAAAGCTCAAGAACAGTTCTAACCTGTCCTATGGTGCTGCTATGAGTTAGAATCAAACCTCAAGCATAGATCTACTCTGTCCTATGGTGCCCATATGAGTTGGAATCAAATTGACGGCAGTGAATGTCTCCTATACGTTTTGAGACCTGTGTAGTAGTGTTGGTAGAGTGAAAATAGATTGTGTCAGTGCCCAATTTTACTATATATTCCATGTTCCTGGACTCTGATCTATTCTTCCCATTCCCACTTATTCTGCCTTTGTTGATCTTTGTCAGTTCTCAGATGGATTATGATGTTAGCCCACTAACCTCCTTCTGCCTGCAGCCTCACCTTCTCCGTCATCCACACTATGATTAAAGTAAGCACTCATAATCACAGATTTCACTCTCCCTGATTAAAGTCCTTCTCTGGCTTCATGTCTCCTGAAAAATAAAGCCTAAATTTCTGAGCATGACATGTAAGGTCCTTTATGGTCTGATTGATGCATGCCTGTCTAGCTTCGTCCCCTGAATTTTGTCCCTTTCAGGACAGGGTCCAGCACACTGAACTTACAGCACTGAGCACATCAGGATATTTCATGTCTTTTTGCTGATGGTGCTCAGTGCCCAGGGGGATTATGAGGAGGACTGCTATTTATCAGATACAGGATCCATCTTTGTTTTTATAAACATTGATATTGTGGGCTACCATGGGGGTGAGTGATGACTGAAATGACATATCTCTTCTTGGAGTCTACAGGCCCATGAGCTGAAGACTGTAAGGAGGAAGACAGCAAATATGTTACTTTTCTTTATTGGAAAGTGCCAGTTCTGTTTACTTGAGGGGGCAGGGTCAGGGCTTAGGTATGAGAGAGGAGAGAGAAAGGGAGCCGTTTTTTCTTGCCGTTGCTGTTAGGAATATTTCCTGGGACTAAGAGAACAACAACAGCAACAACACCAGAAGGCCTGTCGAAAGAAGCTTCTCATATGTGCTCCTTTTCAGTTAAACATCGGAAACCTAGATGACTAACCTAAATACCCTGAGAGAAAAGGCTCATAGGCATTCAATACCCTCTTCACTCTCAGTGACTAAAAACCTTCCATTCCCTCAACCATAACCACAACTAACACTGCAACCACAGGAGCCTCCATGGTATCAGGCTGGACAAAATCCAGTTCTCTCTGAGTCTATCCATGGAAATCTGGTGGTCAGACACACATTAAGAATGGTTCTCTGGATTGCCCCTACCAAACCACCCAGCACATAGGTGCAAGGAGGAAGAAAAGGCAGGAAAGGGGTGAGAAATTGTGTCAGGTGAAGCCCTGGGGATGCCTGACTAGGAAAGAAGAGGCTTGGGTCTTCTTTAAGTTTCTCCTGTCCTCAGAGAACTCAATTATTTTTATCTTGGATCAACTTGATTGATGGAAACAAAAAGAATTTCCATAAGATTTACATCAAGGAGAGGAGAGGAGATCTTTGTGTAGGAGTAAATCTAATCCTGCTTCTTAAAATTCTGATTGCTACAGGTGGATGCATGTTTTTGGGAAGGCTAACATAGTGGAAAGAGTAGATATCTGGAAAATCATGTACCCTTGGCATAGGTGATTTCCTCTTTGGAAAGTATAGCCAATCACATTCAATTTTTCAGGACACAGCCTCTTCCATGAGATTGTCTCCTGGTTGTCAGTCATGTTTGAACACAAAACAAGACTCAATGTGCATCACTCTCTTGATGACTCCATGTTGTGCCAGTCTTCCTGTGCATATTCAACAAATACTTACTCAGCACCTACTCTGTTCCAGGTTTCAGAGTGTGTCCTGACTATGTAGTAGTAGGGAAGAGCAGTCTACCTTTTTAAAGAACTTGCACATTCCAGGTGAAGCAGATGAGTAGGAAGTCCACTAAATGTAGATGGCTATGACAAAAGAAGATCAGAGCGTTTTGGGAGACTAAGGCAGGACACATGCCTTAGTGAAAAGGGCCCGAAAGGGCTTTTCATTGAGAGTGATGGCTTTGTTGAGAATAGTGTCAGCGATAAACCAAAAAAAAAAAAAAACAACCAAACCCTTTGCCATCAAGTAGATTACAACTCATAGCAATACTATAGGACAGAGTAGAACTGCCCTATAGGGTTCCCAGGGAGAGGCTAGTGGATTTGAACTGCTGGCTTTTTGACTGGTAGCAGAGCTCTTAACCACTGCACCACCAGGGATCCAATGTCAGTATAAGACAGGTAAAAATAGCAAGAAGAAGATTTATCAGAGGTATAGTGAATAAATGCACTGAGCAGAAGGAAAAAAAAAAAATGGCCTGTGAGGAAAATTACAAGCATCTTGATATTACAACAGCATAGATTTCAAGGCATGGAGTAACAAGGAATGAAGCTAGAGGGGAAGGAAGGGCTGTATAATGGACCTGACACTTTAAGCATGCAAGTGACATAGATTTGACTTTTAATGGATCACTCTGACTGCAAAGCGGAAGCTGGTTTTGAATAAAATAAGACTGGGGAAGAGAGAGAAGTTAGGAAGCTATGGTAATAATAATCTGGGGCACAGATTATGATGGCCTTAACTAGGGCCAGGCTAGTTAGCTTAGAAAGGATGAAATGAATTTCAGAAATGTTTATGATGCCAAACTGGCAGATTAGATATTTGATTGGATAAGTGGAGCATACATAGTAGAGGAAAAAAGAGTCAAAATAACTGAAGTTGTTGAGTGTTTGGAGGTATACACGGTAGAGAATACTAGAAGTGTTTCTCATTTGTAGGAAAGAGAATCAGTTAATAATTGGAGGACATATGGGTAGAGATTTCAGCAGGCAAAAAAAAAAAGGTATACTTAAATCTGAAGTGGTTTCTGGAATGCAAATGGAGATGTAGGAGTTAACAACAGACTTGTGGCTGTTAAATTAAAAGAGTGGTTGGGATCATAATCAGAGAATGCATCAGGTGGAAAGAATCATGGCCCAGGGAACCATTTGACATTTGGAGAAAGAAGTCCAAACCTTGGGGAACAAAGACAAGGCACAGTTTTAGGAAAATCAGGAAATTAGATGTCATGGAAAACAACAAGCAGAGAGTTTAAAGAAAGATGGATTGGTTGACATTGTGAAATTCAGAAGAGAAGTCCAGGAAGGTAAAAACTGGGAAATACTCATTTAATTTGATGGTTAGAAAGATATAGTAGAACTTAGAAGGAGTATTTTTAGTAGACTTGTGGGACTGAAGCCAGGTTGTTATGGCTTGTTTTGAAAGTTGAGTATCTCCTTAAGACACCTATGCTATATTGATTACGTTGAGCAAAGCTGACATTTTTGCAATAATAAGTCTTTCAGTCCTTAAAAAAAAAATTAAGCATGTTATATTCCCACACCCATTTAGTCTTATATTTTGATATAAATTTTTATTAAGGTGTAATTTCAAATTTCTCTATTTCTTATATACAGCCTTTCTCCTCCCGGTCCCAGTCTCTGGCATACTCTGTTCAGTTTTCTTTCCCTGGAGTTTTGCATCTTCCACAATGTTATATAAACAGAACTCTACATTATGTAGTGTTTTGGAATTGGTTTCTTTCACTTAGTGTGATTTGCAGTTTAGGTCTACATTCCAATTTACAGGGGAAAATAGAAGAACAAATTAAGTAACACCAAATTAACCAATGAAACAAACCAAGAAAGTAGGATATTAGGGAGAAAACTGTTCTGGTCTTACCAACAACCAAATGTCAGGAAAATAAAGAGGGTGGTGTTTTTTATTAGCTGTAGACTGTTCTAGATTTAAAGAGTTATTAGATAGAAAATCTATTGTAAGTAATTGATTTTGAGAAAAATAAAGAAATTTGAAGTCATTCCACTATTAGATAATATTAAGTACATATTATTAATTTTGTTAGGTGTCATGAAGTCCGTGAGTGGTGCAAAAAGTTTGTGTGGCACTACTGACCTGAAAGGTTTGTGGTTCGAACCCAGGGAGAGGCATCTTGGAAGACAGGCCTTGCAATCTACCTCTTAAAGGAAGAGCTGTACTGTGCACACATGGGTCACCATAAATTGGAAGGGACTCGACTGGCAAGTAAGAATAACAAGTTTATTGAAGCGCCGCCAGCAACCTTCCTGTAACTAGTACATGATTTGCAAAGATTTAATTTCTACAAACGCTTGAGGCACTCACATTTTTGATAGGAATGAACAATCTTCCCTTTGATTCCTTGCTTTGTATAACCAGAGAAAATCATTTTTGTCTCTAGGGTTGTAAATGTTCATTAGTAACTCTTTTCTTAAGAAAATCGGCCCCCCACCCCCTGTATTCCACCATACTTTATTTATAAGCCCAATGACTTATTAGATGACTTTGGAATCCAATATTAATGTCAGAATTAAGAACCCCAAAGGAGGCAAGGCAAGCAAGTCTAAATTAAATAAATCTGTTTTATGTCTTATTTTCCTGAATTATTTCCTGTATCCAGAGCACATGCCGCTTCTAATTCCTAGAATTTTTATATGAAATAGCGTGTTGTATGAGTCACTTTCCTAATTGTAAGCAAGTTTAGTAGCCTGCTGAAATTAGTTCTCTGTCTGGTAGTGCTACGGAGAAACACCTGGCCCCATTCTGTCTTTCCCGGATATCGTGAGAGAGAACAGAGCTCTGTGGTTTCATCTTCGATTTGCCAGGCTAAGTTATACTTGTTCTTTAGGAATTCCTCTCATATACAGTCAAAACAAAATATTTTATTTTTCTAGTCCACTAACATACTCCAGTTGAGAACTGCAGTAATTGTTGTATCGAAGGTCTTTCAGAGAAAGGCATAGGCACTGAATGCCCCTACAGGAAATTTGGGAGGTGTGTTCTTACTGGAAAGAATGTGTAGACATTGAGGATGTTTTTGAGTTTGTGCCTTCTAAACTGCTTTAGAACCTACCAATGCCTCACAGTTTATCTGAACACATATCTGAACATTTGTGTGACTGCTGGTTAATTATTATGGATAATTATTTTTATACCTTGTCAATTTTTTTTTTTTTGTCAATAATCATTTAGAAGTCTGTATGTAATGTGTATTATGCTAGGCATTTAGGTACGTATTCTCATTTAGTTTTTTATACCAACTTTTTGAGGTGATATTATCACCGTTTGTAATTTAGAGCTGATGAAAATAGTCTCTAGGGAGGTTAACAAATTAGTGGCGTATAACACTAAACACTACTTAAACATTGAATAGCAGAGAGGAAGACAACTGGATTGAATTATGTTGGGGACATAAGCACCAAGTATTTTGGAAGTATGAATGCAAAAGCTTCTAAGTGGATGCAGCCCAGAAATTGAACTGTTGTTTTAAGAAAATGGGAGAAAAAGAATTTGGGTTTCTGATAGACCAGAGTAGCTAATGGTCATAAGGGCCATAGATACAGGTCAGTATGTAAATCTGCACTACATGGAGCCATAGGGAAAAGCCCAGCGTGTGACTATAATGGCCTAGATATCTGAAAGATGACACTGGTCTTGTTAAAGCCTATTAGTAATCAAGAATAGAAGCCTAAAGGCCGTTGAAAAGGGTGAAATGTATTAAAAATAAAAATTTTTGGTGAGGAGTAAATTTGTTCAGATCAGACTTGGTAAAGCACAGATTTTGCATCCCAGGTACAAAGCTGAATGCTGGGCAGGAGGGTGAACAGGGAGGCAAATTTTATATACAAGGAACCAGGGGTTTGGGGATTTGTGGGAAGACAAACACTCTATCAGCTTTCAGTTGGAGAACTCCCGTATTCCTCACATGCCACATGACACTGTCTCTATCTTCTAAAACAAAGTCTCACTTGAATCACTGGGCAGTTGCCCAGGTGAGGAGGATGGTGTACGAGGAAGTTTTGTGATAATCAGCATGAGTGTGGTAAGTCATTTTTGGAATTGCATGCAGATGGCATTTTGGTTGAGAAATCAGTTCCACTTCCCCTTGTAAATGGGTGGCTAGTCCGTATAAAAGGTCACTCTACCACGCTGCTGCCATCCTACTGACACTCAGTTGGGCACTGGCTTTGAGACAGTGGTGAGTGCAATACTTGCAAGGTATTTTTGGCAATTGGGCAGTGTAAGGATTTTAACTGGTGGTAGAAAGGACTTTTGTTTGAAGAAAATAATGCTTAAGCTTTGTGGAAATCTAGACAATGAATTTTGTGGAGGGCAGGTATAATTATATGATATTTTAGCTTCTCTTTGGTGAGCTTTGTTGACGTTCATATGGGAAATGAAGTTAAAAGGACAGTGTTATAGGAAGAAGAATAAGGAATAAGAAATGAAGTCCTGTCCCACATTTCTGTTTGTTTCCAAAGATTTGCTTCTCCGGGTACTAGCCCTTAGAACTTCATTTGTGCATTGGTAGTTCTTCCCGAAGAACCCATGGCAAGATCAGTTAGACTTTCAGTCAGGGTCTCATGGCAGATGATGTTGGTAGCAATTTGTTTTGGGATTGCTGAGAAGTTTAGCAAGTTGGGTATCCTTTCTCTAGATAACATTGAAGGTCAGCCCTATCTAGTGCTACCTCAATATAGAATATGTTTATGTTTCTAGAAATGGTAGAGTGAGAAAAAGGCCAAAAAAGAATAAGAGATGATGGGAAGTGTCTTAGTTTCCTGGTCTGCCATAACAGAAATACCGCAAACAGGTAACTTTAAAGAACAGGAATTTATATTCTCAGAGTTCTGGAGGCTAAGAGTCCAAGTCAGCGTCTCGGCCCTGTTGATTCCTTCCTTGTTTGTAGGCCTGGGTGTTCCTTGGTTGGTTGACATCATATGATCCTCACTTGATGCCTGTCTTCCCCTGTGTATGCATATCTGTGTCTAATCTGATCTTTTTTATAAGTCGGAAGTGATTAGGTTTAGAAGCCACTCCACTCAGGTATGCTTTGATTAACATGACAAAGAAAACTCTATTTCTAAATAGAATTACAACCATAGGTATAACCAGTAGCGGTTGAGTGGATCCTGACTTCCAGCGACATATAAAACAGAAAAGAATTGCCCCACAGAGTTTGCAAGGAGCCCCTGTGGATTTGAACTGCCCACCTTTGGGTTAGTGGCTGTAGCTCTTATCACTACACCAGCAGGGTTTTCACCATAGGTATAGGGGTGATGCTTCCAACTCATATTTTTGGGAAACACAATTCAATCCATAGCAGGAAATGATGCTAAGAGGCAAGAAGGAAAAGCTACAGAGTTATGAAGATTTTGTTGGGGACTAGATGAATATTGACTGAACTTATTTAAAGGATACTGACTTGCTTAGCTAGCAAGTGTGTCACTATAGTAAACACTGTCATGCATTTATTTTGCAGATTCCCAGAGACTCAGGAAAGATGTCTTACTATCAGCAGCAGTGCAAGCAGCCCTGCCTGCCAATTCCTGTGGTGTGCTCACCTAAGTGCCCTGTGAAATGCCCACCTGTGTGTTGTCCTCCTCCACCATGCCCACCTGTGTGTTGCCCTCCTCCGCCATGCCCACCTGTGTGTTGCCCTCCTCCGCCATGCCAGCAGAAATGCCCTCCTGTGCTGCCATGCCAAACCTGCCAGCAGAAGTGTATACCCAAAATCAAGTAACAACACCAGAATTCATTAGAAACATGAAATGATGTGATCCAGTGGCTCTTCCCAGTCTCTGGACTCCATCCTCCTCCCTCAGCCATGGTGACAGACTGCATCTTCCCTAACCTTCCTTCTGAGACAAGAGCTGACAGAGAAAAGGCTTAGATCCTGAAGTCGATACCATGTTACTAGAAAATGATTAACACGTTCAAGGTCTACATTCTTGCACTGAAGCTTTGTCTGATCTCTCTTTAGCATCTGGTATCTAATTTAGGCAGTGATCTCTATCCTATAAAGAGTTTGTCCTGTTTCTGCTTCTTCAATAAAGTACATGTTTTGTGGTTGAGCCTACATTGCTTTTGTTTTCATTTTGCGTTTTTACACTTTTCCATCACCTACATCAGATGAATGTACATTAGATGAATTGAAGTCTTAAATTCAGGCTTTCCCATCACTCAATTCAGTCTTGCTTGAGATGTGTCTTTAGATTGGGTATATCAAATAACTATTTTAGTGGTTTTAAACCCATTTCAACAACATCCTAGCTTGTGTGAACCTAAGAAGTTACTTCAACTACCTCAGGTATCATTTCCTCCTCTGTAATCTGTTGAAAAGAATGTCTTCAGCTCAATATACAGGTAGAGATTAATTAACTGATTTTCAAATGTTTTCTGTTTGCCTATTATGTGCTAGGCAATATTCTCCATGCTGGAGATACGGGTACTGATGACCAAACAGAGTCCTTGTCCTTAAGTAGGAGAAATGAGAGTGCTGCAGAGGGGCATGGAGGAGAGCTGAGAGTGATACAAATGAGGTGTACTTGAGAGAAGATTGTTTAGTCAGGTTCTTCCACAGTGATATTTTGGGCAGAGGCATGAATGAACAGGTGTGTGAGCCATAGGTTTATCTAGGATAGATTGTTCCAATACGAGGAAATAGCAATGTCCAAGGCAGAGAAATATAGCAGCAAAAAAACAGCAATGAACATGAGAGTGTCAGCAAATGAGGTTAGAGACGTTGTGTCTGTAGGACATAGAAATAATTTTGGTATTCATCCAAGGTTTGACAGCTATATTATACTGATGGCCACATTCCTAAATGTTTGTAATAATACTCTACTATCATATGTATTTTTTTGTGTATAGCATTTTGACTAATAATTCATGTTTGTTCAAAGCTATTACCAAAAGAAATGAAAAGAACGGATGAATAAGTTAAAGTCTAACAAAATAAAACCTTATTCTAAGGGGTGATCAAATGGAAAGTAAGTCTAGTTGTTTTCCTATCTTAAAGGGAAATCTATTGTTTCTCATCATATTATACCTAGCAATTCTGTACAGGGAATTCTGTACTTGTTGTGATCCAAACTCTAAAAAGAATGTTGAGGCACAGTCTTTATTCAAGGCTGCATGGAATAACTCCAAGTGATTGTCATTAATAGTAAACTCTTGAAAAGGACTCTAGTCTAATATTTTTGACAGAAAGCTGATAAACTAGAGCTTTCATGGCTAATAATTCTAAATTGGGCTCATGTAAGTAAACCCAAAGTTAAGAAAGAGAATATTAACAGCCTTCAAAAGACCCTGCATTTCCTTCACCACTAGAGGTAACCACTATCCTGACTCTTAATGTAATCACTTTGTTGCTTTTCTTTTTTGTATATTTTTTACACCAATACATCTAAATACAATGTGTTGAGACAATTCCGATTCATAGTGAGTGACTCTACGGCACAGAGTAGATCTGCCCTATAGAGTTTCCAAGAAGCACCTGGTGGATTCAAACTGCTGACCTTTTTGTTAGGAGATGTAGCATTTAACTATGAAGTTTTGTGGTGAAAAACAGGTGAAGTTGTGCACTACAGATTAATAAGTAAACTCATTGTAGCCCAAATGTACCTAGTATAATGGCTACTCCGACCCTGATTCATGCCCCTGCTTTTCTTGCTCTGCTGTACTAAGTTTCTCATGTACTCCTGATATAGGATGAAGGGGCAGTTCTGTCAAGGCACAATTGCAGTGGAGCTTGGAGGCAGCAATTCCCAGACTGGCTTTTATAAATAAAGCTACAACGATGCAGCCTAAGCTCTGTATGTAGTCCTCTGAACTAAGGAGTCCTCCTGTGAATAAGAATGTTTCCAACAACAGTGATGGTGACTGTAGGATAGTGCTATTCATCTATATGCAAACCTTCCCTGATGGAATCAGCTTTGCTCTTCCCCGAAGCATGCTGGTGCTGAATTTGAGATGGACTTGGGCTAAGGTAGAAGGCCAGGAGGGGCATGACTGGGCCAGCAGCGAAGATGGAAGAATACCTTAGCAACAAGAAGGAAAACATCTGGGCCTTGGTGTGAAGTCCCTGGGAACACTAACTGCCCAAGAACGTGGAAGAAAACAATGAGCTTTGGTCCCAGCTGGAATGGTATATAAGAGTGGGCCCCTTGCCAGGTGGTTGCAGAAAATACTCCAGCCAGCCGCCACTGGAGAAAGCAGGTACTTGCCCGTGTCAGTAAGTTTCCCTGAAGGTATGAATCTGGAAAAGGCTATGTGTCATTTCTTTGGATTATCTGCCAGAACTCATAGCGAGGGTCTTTCCTTGCTGGGGCTGTCCCCTGACAAATGATGTAGTCAGCAGGAACCCGAAGGGCACACCATGCCTTTCCAGGTGTGTGGGGAAAAGCAGACTCCACTGGGGAAAATCCCAGGGTGGCCAGGGATGCATGCCCTGGGACCACTAGCCCAGGCTGTTGATGCCTGGGGACCTGTGCATGAGTATGGGGACAACCTGGAAATGACACAGGGATTGTTGTAGTTACTAGAGTCTTCGCATGTTGAGAAGGAAAAGAAGGCTGTTCGTATTTTGGTTGTGGGAGTTGCATGGCCGCTGTTGTGGACATGGCGGTATTCATGGGAGGCCCCAAAGCAAAAACCAGATTGCCCTGCTGAGGCAGCTTGTGTAGGGTGGCTTCTACTGGCAGCATTGAGAGGGACATCCAATGCGTAGCCAGCCACTGGGGCCCTAATTAGGCAACTGGAAACAGAGGTGCAACTGGAGGATTTGCCTGCAGCATATTCTTCCTCCACTGAACTATTAATGTCCCGTTTGTGGAAGCAAGAGGCATCTTCGGGGGGAACACCGGGGTGGCCAGTGACCACTATGTGGGGAGTTCGAGCCGATATGATTTTCTGTGGGAGAAGTCCCACGTGGCCAGTGAAGCCTGGCTAGCTCTGTCAGTATAGTGTGAGACTGCAGCTACTTGGAGGGGATAAACAGGTCCCTGGCTCTGAGAACACCCTGTAACACCCAGTGCAAATAACAATTAAAACAGCAGGGAAAATAAGAAAAAAAGGGAGTAAAAAGCCCGTGAAGATATCTTGTGTTGAGTGACCTTGAGGAGACCTCGGAATTCCCTGATAGTTGCCCCTGCTAAGATAACTGGACAGGAATCTAGCTGTAGCTGCAATGATAAGGGGAAAATAAAAGAGTGGGGCCCACCTCTAGATTACCAGGCAACTGGGCTGGACCCATGCTTGTGCCTGGTGTGGTGATGTGGTTTCAAAAACGAGTGAGGGCTCTGCCAGTTTTTCCCAGACCTTCTTTCAGAAACGATTAAGAATGATTATTTCTTATTGGAGGATTAAGCCTGGTTTCTTTGTCAGCAGCAAGGAGCAAAGGCCTTGTGTTACAATTAAAGTCCAGTGAGGTATACTTTGAGTCTGAGGTCACTATCATTGAGATGCTTACCCCAGCCTGACTATGGCTAAGTCCCTTGGGACCCCTACAAATCCTTATTGTATGTACTGATGATGTTGATGTATTAATGCACACCTTTGTAAACTTTTGCTTCCAAGTCCTGATTTGAATTGCTGCAGTTACCGCCATTTTTTGAGGGCACAAGGAAACTGTGACATGGGAAATAGCTAATTGACTGGCCATTCAATGTGGCCATTGAAAACTCTCAGACTGAGATATAAAGCAAGCCCCTACAGAGATGAAACATCTGGAAAATAGAAAAATAACAAAATCAGTTCTGCTCCTGAGAATTTTTGTTCCTTCTGAGGATAGTCATCAGAAAAGTCTCTATGCTGAGAGTGGGAAACGGCCAACGAGCAGGTCAGTCTTAACTAGCTGATTGCAGAGGCTGAAGCACTTTCTACTCCAGAGTAAAGAGATGTGCAATCGACCACCTTCTGAATTTAACAGAGGACTGTCCATGGAGGTTCAAAACACCCTCATAGACTGGGCCTCCCTGCATGGACTGCCACTGTCATCAGAAAACACTGGCTAGCACAGGAAAGTTGACCCACCTACCAGAACCTGACCAAGGCTAAAACCTGTGCAGGAAGAGATTCCTGAGCCAACAGGCAAGGGGGTTCTCGGCAGGTAAATCATAGTGGGGCCTTTTATGTTATACAGAGGCTTCCACTGGGCCTTGAATGAACTCTTCACACTCTTTCTCACCCCAAGACATAGGGGCAATTGAATACTTCAATGGATAGGTTTAAATGGCTGATGGGAGGGGACAAGACAACCCCAGCCTGGACCATCCATCTCAGAAAAGCAGCCTGGGGTATCAGGGCAGCAGTTCCCAGCAAGGGCACTTCTTATTTGTGCCATATGTTCCATCAAACTGTCTATTCTATAAAATGTGTTCTTTTGGTGTAGCATTGTTTCTGAAAAAAGATCTGAGTTCCACAAAGGCACTGATTGGAGCCCATGAGAGGAGGCCAAGCCTAAGTCTCCCCTCAGGGAAGGGTGGGAGTGTCCCTCACTCTTTGATTAGGGTTGTGGCCAAGGTGCACCACAGGTGTAGGAATCCCTCTGCTGGGTGTCAGGGGACCTAAGGCCACACATTGAAATGATCATACACTGGACCCCCACTAACGGCTATTGATGGGTATGTGGCTGGGGCTGTCAGGGCATGTCAAGTCAAACTAGTGCTGCAGATTGGAAGGCTACTTCCAAAGGCCTACAAAGTTAACTAGCCCTGATACCAGAATACATTCTGGGCAGAGATATCTTGTTGAGGCTGGAGTTGTAGACCTCCGGTGAGTTCCACCTGCAAGTGAGACCCGTAAAAGCTGTAGTACAAGGTGATACTAAATGGTCCCCTGTGCAGTTGCACTCCCCAGCTCGGGTCAGGGCCCTTAAGCAGTACCACCTTCCTGGTGGGCACCAAGAAATCATTGTGGGCATGCAGGAGCTACACCCAGTGGGGATTCTGAGACCTGCCAAGAGCCCCTTCGGTAGTCCTGTCTACCCAATGTGCAAGCTGGATGGCTCCTGGAAAATGACAGTAGACTAATGGGAATTGGATAAGGTGACTCGCCCCTGTTTGCAGCTTACCCAACATCGCACAGCTGTTGGGGCAAAAGGGGAGGCACTGGGCACTTACCACTTTGTGCTTGACTTGGCTAATTCTTTCTTTAGCATCCCTCTACACTCAGACAGCTAGGATTAGTCTGCCTTCATTTGGGAGGTGAGGCAGTGGACTTTCACCGTGCTCCAAAAAGGGTACATGCATAGTCCCACCCTACACCATGGCGTGGTTTCCACTGGCCTCAAGCAGTGGAGTCTCTCTGCTAGGTGGCCATCTTCCACTATATTGATGATGTCATGCTGACCTCTGACTCATTTGTTTCTTTACACACTGTAGCTTGAGAAGTAGTCACGCACCTTTAGTCATGGGGATGGACAGTGAACGACGGAAAACCACTGGGGCCTGCTTTGTTGGTCAAATACTTGGGTGTTATCTGGTTGGGGAAGACGCAAGTGATGCCTGAAGTAGTGATAGATAAAATCCAAGCCTTCCCTCGTGCAGAAACTGTGAAGCAACTACAGGCAATTGCCAGGCTCCTGGAGTACTAGCACCCCTTCATATCCCATGTAGCCCACACCCTACGTCCCCTATATAGGCTACTGAAGAAAGGAAGGGAGAACAAAATTGGGGAGAGTTCTAGAAAGTGAGGGTATAAGAAGAGAGACAGAGATTGTGAAAAAAGGAGCAGTGTGGGACTGAGAGACAAAGGAAGAAGAGGCCTTCCAGCAGGCAAAGGTCACTATATAACAAATACAGGCTTTAGGAGTGTTAATACAAGGTCAGCCGTGCCAACTGGACATAGCCTGTTACCCCGACAGGTACGGGTAGGGCCTGTGGCAATGGCAAAGCAACAAGAGAGTGCCACTGGGATTTTGGTGTCAGTTGTGGTGAGGAGCAAAAGAGAGGTACAGCACGTTGGAGAAATTCATGGGCAGTGTATAATACCCTACTGCATGTGGAAGGAAGTTCTTATAAAAGGTCAAGTTCCCCTTTGCTAGGAGCATCGGAAGAGGACTAATACCTCTTTTCCCCTCAGGGTGATGGGTTGGATCCCTGACAACAGTGTGCTAGAATCCTGCTAGTTGTTGCCAATAGGTGCTTAAGGAAGCAAAAGCAAAGCCCAGGGGCAGGGGCATACCCATTGCCTAAGGGGTGTCTTTGGACATGTGGCTTACACAGGAGGCCTTAACTGCCCTACAACTGGGTGGGGTGCTACATCTGGGGTGGCTGTACATAGCTGCTAATATTACAACACCCTCCCCAGTGTTCTGAGCAATTGGCAAACTCTAACAGCCCAGCACGGGTACCAGTGCACATCATGGTAGCTTCCCCCTTGTCCCAGCTCTCGCCCCAGGCTACCACTGCACACGTGGAGAAACAGTTAGAGGTGCTAGCCAGATATACCACAGCTACACTTAACAACACCAGGTGGGCTATCATCCTTCTGAATGGGGTGACTCAACAAATACAAAAGGTCATGCTTCAGAGTAGGATGGCCGTTGACATCCTGACCGCCACTCAGGGTCCTGTGCCAAAATAAAAACTAAATGTTGCATGTATACTTCTGTTGCCTCCAAACTGTGCCTTTCACTCTGCAGGACTTGCAGCAACATATCCCTTCTATCAAATGTGTGGCCACTGACCCTGTCTCCAGCTGGCTGTAATCTCTCCCTTCTGACTGGTGGACAGGCTTCTGGATGATATTGGGACTCACATTACCATGTCTTCTCCTGTGTTGCTCGTTATACTAAGTATGTGGTATGGTTTTGCAATGCTCCTCCGCTTCCCAAGTCGGAGGGCTATTGTGGAAGAGGGGGCAGTAAGATTGTAAGTACATTGGCAGGGTAGGCATGGGTGGATTATAGGGTAATGCTATTCAGCTTATACACCCGCTCTAATGGAATCAGCTTTGTTCTTCCCCGAAGCATGCTGGGCATGAATTAGGGATGGACTGTGGCTTCGGTAAAAGGCTGGGAATGGCATGACTGGGCCAGCAGCCAAGGGTGAAGAATGCCTTAGCAACAAGAAGGAAAACATCTGGACCTGGATTTGAAGTCCCTGGGAACACTGAGTGACCAAGGACATGAGAGGAAAAAATGAGCCTTGAATCTGACAATCATATAGTCTACTATGCTGGGAATGACAACTTGAAGAGGATCGGTGTTGCATTCATCGTCAAAAAGAATGTTTTACGATCTATCCTGAAGTACAACGCTGTC
Source organism: Loxodonta africana (assembly GCF_030014295.1). Lineage (NCBI taxonomy): Eukaryota > Metazoa > Chordata > Mammalia > Proboscidea > Elephantidae > Loxodonta > Loxodonta africana. Next base: position 184,186,892 of record NC_087344.1, on the reverse strand, counting down.
AGTCATAGGATAATATCCATAGGCCTACAAGGAAGACCAGTTAATACGACTGTTATTCAAATTTATGCACCAACCACTAGGGCCAAAATGAAGAAATAGAAGATTTTTTCAGCTGTTACTGTCTGAAATTGATGGAACATGCAATCAAGATACATTGGCAATTACTGACAACTGGAATTCGAAATTTGGAAACAAAGAAGAAGGACCAGTAGTTGGAAACTATGTCCTTGGTGATAGAAACAATGCCGGATATCAAATGATAGCACTTTGCAAGACCAGCGACTTCTTCATTGCAAATACCTTCTTCACCAACATAAATGGTGACTATACACATGGACCTCATCAGATGGAAGGCACAGAAAACAAATTGACTACATCTGTGGAAAGAGACGATGGAAAAGCTCAATATCATCAGTCATAACAAGGCCAGGGGCCGAGTGTGGAACAGCCAGTCCATTGCTCATATGCAAGTTCAAGCTGAAACTGTAAAAAATCAGAGCAAGTCCATGAGACCCAAAATATGACCTTGAATATATCCCACCTGAATTTAGAGACCATCTCAAAAATAGATTTGACACACTGAACACTAGTGAACGAAGACCAGACGAGTTGTGGAATGACAACAAGGACATCATCAATGAAGAAAGGAAGAGGTCACTGAAAAGACAGGAAAGAAAGAAAAGACCAACAGGGATGTCAGAGGAGACTCTGAAACTTGCTCTTGAGCATTGAACAGCTAAAGCAAAAGGAAGAAATGATGAAGTAAAAGAACTGAACAAAAGATTTCAAAGGGCCTCTCGAGAAGACAAAGTAAAGTATTATAATGACATGAGCAAAGAGCTGGAGGTTGAAAACCAAAAAGAAAGAACACGCTTGGCGTTTCTCAAGCTGAAAGAACTGAAGAAAAAATTCAAACTTCGAGTTGCAATAGTGAAGGATTCCATGGGGAAAATATTAAATGATGAAGGAAGCATCAAAAGAAGATGGAAGGAATACACAGAGTCATTAAACCAATAAGAATTAATCGATATTCAACCATTTCAAGAGGTGGCATATGATCGGGAACCGATGGTACTGAAGGAAGAAGTCCAAGCTGCTCTGAAGGCATTGGCAGAAAAGAAGGCTCCAGGAATTGATGGAATATCAATTGAGATGTTTCAGCAAACAGACGCAGCACTGGAGGTGCTCACTCGTCTATGCCAAGAAATATGGAAGACAGCTTCCTGGCCAACTGACTGGAAGAGTTCCATATTTATGCCTATTCCCAAGAAACGTGATCCAACCAAATGTGGAAATTACAGAACAATATCATTAAAATCACACGGAAGCAAAATTTTGCTGAAGATCATTCAGAAGAGGCTGCAGCAGGATATCGACAGGGAACTGCCAGAAATTCAGGCCGGTTTCAGAAGAGGATGTGGAACCAGGGATATCATTGCTGATGTCAGATGGATCCTGGCTGAAAGCAGAGAATATCAGAAGGATGTTGACCTGTGTTTTATTGACTATGCAAAGGCATTTGACTGTGTGGAGCGTAACAAATTATGGACAACGTTGCAAAGAATGGGAATTCCAGAACACTTAATTGTGCTTAGGAGGAACCTTTGTATAGATCAAGAGGCAGTTGTTCGGACAGAACGAGGGGATACTGATTGGCTTAAAGTCAGGAAAGGTGTGGGTCAGGGTTGTATTCTTTCACCATACCTATTTAATCTGTAGCCTGAACAAATAATCCAAGAAGATGGACTATATGAAGAAGAACGGGAAATCAGGATTGGAGGAAGACTCAATAACAGCCTGTGTTATGCAGATGACACGACCTTGCTTGCTAAAGGTGAAGAGGACTTGAAGCACTTACTAATGAAGATCAAAGACCACAGCCTTCTGTATGGATTGCACCTCAACATAAAGAAAAAAAAATCCTCACAACTGGACCAATGAGCAACATCATGATAAATGGAGAAAGGATTGCAGTTGTCAGGGATTTCATTTTACCTGGATCCACAATCAACGGCCATGGAAGCAGCAGTCAAAAAATCAAAAGACGATTGCATCGGGCAAATCTGCTGCATAGGACCTCTTCAAAGTATTGAAGAGCAAAGATGTCACCCTGAAGACTAAGGAACGCCTGACCCAAGCCACGGTACCTTCAATCACATCATATGCATGTGAAAGCTGGACAGTGAATAAGGAAGGCTGAAGAAGAGTTGACGCCTTTGAATTGTGGTGCTGGTGAAGAATATTGAATATACCATGGACTGCCAAAAGAACGAACAAATCTGTCTTGAAGGAAGTGCAACCAGAATGCTCCTTAGAGGCAAGGCTATCAAGACTGCGTCTTACACACTTTGGACATGTTGTCAGGAAGGATCAGTCCCTGGAGAGGGACATCATGTTTGGCAGAGTACAGGGTCCGCGGAAAAGAGGAAGACCCTCAAAGAGGTGGATTGACACAGTGGCTGCAACAATGAGCTCAAGGATAACAACGATTGTAAGGATGGTGCAGGACTGGGCAGAGTTTTGTTCTGTTGTGCATGGGTCGCTAGGATTCGGAATCAACGCCATGGCACCTAACAACAACAACAGCAAACTAAGGGGTCCGCCTGTGAACCTGAACGTTTCCAATAGTACTCATGGTGACCATTCAACAGGCTAACACTCTGGTTCCCCAGTCAGTGGGAGAAGTCAACTCTTTTGGGTGAATTTTAATTGTTATGTCAGATAATGTGTCCTAGTAATATTATTTGTTGAAATGTAAAGAAGATTCCTCCTTTCCAAAGTCATTGCTCAGAGATACAAGATGGTGATTTGGAATATAGCTTTTCCTTTACTCATAGGATCATGGAAGCATTTGTGCTCAACTTGGAGTATTCTGTTGAATATGTCCTGGGAAACATTAGGCCAATGTCGTTTTTAAAATATACATATCATCCGCAGCAAACAACAATTGGATAGGACATAATTTTTGTTGAATCTTCTTAAATTTTTTTAAAATAATTTTTATTGTGCTTTAAGTGAAAGTTTACAAATCAAGTCAGTCTGTCACATAGAAGCTTATATACACCTTACTCCATACTCCCACTTACTCTCCCCCTAATGAGCCAGCCCACTCCCCCCTTCCAGTCTCTCCTTTCATGACGATTTCGCCAGTTTCTAACTCTCTCTACCCTCCTATCCCCATCCAGGCAGGAGATGCCAACACAGTCTCAAGTGTCCACCTGATACAAGTAGCTCACTCTTCATCAGCATCTCTCTCCAACACATTGTCCAGTCCCTTCCACGTCTGATGAGCTGTCTTCGGGAATGGTTCCTGTCCTGGGCCAACAGAAGTTTTGGGAAACATGACCACCGGGATTCCTCTAGTATCAGTCAGACCATTAAGTCTGGTCTTTTTTTATTTATTATTAACTTTTATTAAGCTTCAAGTGAACGTTTACAAATCCAATCAGTCTGTCACATATAAGTTTACATACATCTTTCTCCGTACTCCCACTTGCTCTTCCCCTATTGAGTCAGCCCTTTCAGTCTCTTCTTTCGTGACAATTTTGCCAGCTTCCCTCTCTCTCTATTCTCCCATCCCCCCTCCAGACAAGAGTTGCCAACACAATCTCAAGTGTCCACCTGATATAATTAGCTCACTCTTCATCAGCATCTCTCTCCCACCCGCTGACCAGTCCCTTTCATGTCTGATGAGTTGTCTTCGGGGATGGTTCCTGTCCTGTGCCAACAGAAGCTCTGGGGACCATGGCCGCCGGGATTCCTCTAGTCTCAGTCAGACCATTAAGTATGGTCTTTTTATGAGAATTTGGGGTCAGCATTCCACTGATCTCCTGTTCCCTCAGGAGTTCTCTGTTGTGCTCCCTGTCAGGGCAGTCATCTATTGTGGCCGAGCACCAACTAGTTCTTCTGGTCTCAGGATGATGTAGGTCTCTGGTTCATGTGGCCCTTTCTGTCTCTTGGGCTCTTAGTTGTCGTGTGACCTTGGTGTTCTTCATTTTCCTTTGCTCCAGGTGGGTTGAGACCAATTGATGTATCTTAGATGGCCGCTTGTTAGCATTTAAGACCCCAGATGCCACATTTCAAAGTGGGATGCAGAATGTTTTCATAATAGAATTATTTTGCCAATTGACTTAGGAGTCTCCCAAACCATGTTCCCCAGACCCCCGCCCTTGCTCCGCTGACCTTTGAAGCATTCATTTCATCCCAGCAACTTCTTTGCTTTTGGTCCAGTCCAATTGAGCTGACCTTCCATGTATTGAGTGTTGTCTTTCCCTCCACCCAAAGCAGTTCTTATCTACTGATTAATCAATAAAAAACCCTCTCCCTCCCTCTCTCCTTCCCCTCTTCGTAACCACAAAAGTATGTGTTCTTCTCAGTTTTTACTATTTCTCAAGATCTTATGAGTGGTCTTATACAATATTTGTCCTTTTGTCTCTGACTAATTTCACTCAGCATAATGCCTTCCAGATTCCTCCATGTTATGAAATGTTTCACAGATTCGTCACTGTTCTTTATCGATGCATAGTATTCCATTGTGTGAATATACCACAATTTATTTACCCATTCATCCGTTGATGGACACCTTGGTTGCTTCCAGCTTTTTGCTATTGCAAACAGAGCTGCAATAAACATGGGTGTGCATATATCTTTTTGTGTGAAGGCTCTTGTATCTCTAGGGTATATTCCCAGGAGTGGGATTTCTGGGTTGTATGGTAGTTCTATTTCTAACTGTTTAAGATAACGCCAGGTAGATTTCCAAAGTGGTTGTACCATTTTACATTCCCACCAGCAGTGTATAAGAGTTCCAATGTCTCCGCAGCCTCTCCAACATTTATTATTTTGTGTTTTTTGGGTTAATGCCAGCCTTGTTGGTGTGAGACGGAATCTCATCGTAGTTTTAATTTGCATTTCTCTAATGGCTAATGATCGAGAGCATTTTCTCATGTATCTGTTAGCTGCCTGAATATCTTCTTTAGTGAAATGTGTGTTCATATCCTTTGCCCACTTTTTGATTGGGTTGTTTGTCTTTTTTGTGGTTGAGTTTTGACAGAATCGTGTAGATTTTAGAGATCAGGCGCTGGTCGGAGATGTCATAGTTGAAAATTCTTTCCCAATCTGTACGTGGTCCTTTATTACTCTTTTGGTGAAGTCTTTAGATGAGAATAGGTGTTTGATTTTTAGGAGCTCCCAGTTTTCTGGTTTCTCTTCGTCATTTTTGGTAATGTTTTGTATTCTGTTTATGCCTTATTTTAGGGCTCCTAACGTTGTTCCTATTTTTTCTTCCCTGATCTTTATCGTTTTAGCCTTTATGTTTAGGTCTTTGATCCACTTGGAATTAGTTTTTGTGCATGGTGTGAGGTATGGGTCCTGTTTCACTTTTTTGCAAATGGATATCCAGTTATGCCAGCACCATTTGTTAAAAAGACTATCTTTTCCCCAATTAACTGACACTGGGCCTTTGTCAAATATCAGCTGCTCATATGTGGGTGGATTTATATCTGGGTTCTCAATTCTGTTCCATTGGTCTATGTGCCTGTTTTTGTACCAGCACCAGGCTGTTTTGACTATTGTGGCTGTATAATAGGTTCTAAAATCAGGTACAGTGAGGCCTCCCACTTTCTTCTTCTTTTTCAGTAATGCTTTTCTTATCCGAGCCTTCTTTCCCTTCCACATGAAGTTGGTGATTTGTTTCTCCATCACATTAAAAAATGACATTGGAATTTGGATCAGAAATGCATTGTACGTATAGATGGCTTTTGGTAGAATAGACATTTTTACTATGTTAAGTCTTCCTATCCATGAGCAAGGTATGTTTTTCCACTTAAGTAGGTCCTTTTTAGTTTCTTGCACTAGCACTTTGTAGTTTTCTTTGTACAGGTCTTTTACATCTTTGGTAAGATTTATTCCTAAGTATTTTATCCTCTTGGTGGCTACTGTGAATGGTATTGATTTGGTTATTTCCTCTTCAATGTTCTTTTTGTTGATGTAGAGGAATCCAAGTGATTTTTGTATGTTTATCTTACAACCTGATACTCTGCCAAACTCTTCTATTAGTTTCAGTAGTTTTCTGGAGGATTCCTTAGGGCTTTCTGTGTATAAAATCTTGTCATCTGTAAATAGAGATAATTTGACTTCCTCCTTGCCAATCCAGATGCCCTTTATTTCTTTGCCTAGCCTAATTGCTCTGGCTAGGACCTCTAGCACAATGTTGAATAAGAGCGGTGATAAAGGGCATCTTTGGTTCCCTTTCTCAAGGGAAATGCTTTCAGGCTCTCTCCATTAAGAGTGATGTTTGCTGTTGGCTTTGTACAGATGCCCTTTATTATATTGAGGAATTTTCCTTCAATTCCTATTTTGCTGAGAGTTTTTATCATGAATGGGTGTTGGACTTTTTCAAATGCCTTTTCTGCATCAATTGATTATATCATGTGGTTTTTGTCTTTTGTTTTATTTATATGGTGGATTACATTACTGGTTTTTCTAACATTAAACCAGCCTTGCATACCTGGTTTAAATCCACTTGGTCGTGGTGAATTATTTTTTTGATATGTTGTTGAATTCTATTGGCTAGAATTTTGTTGAGGATTTTTGCATCTATGCTCATCAGGGATATAAGTCTGTAATTTTCTGTTTTTGTGGTGTCTTTACCTGGTTTTGGTATGAGGGATATGGTGGCTTCACAGAATGAGTTAGGTAGTATTCCGTCATTTTCTATGGTTTGAAATACCTTTAGTAGTAGTGGTGTTAATTCTTCTCTGAAACTTTGGTAGAACTCTGCAGTGAAGTCGTCCGGGTCAGGGCTTTTTTTTCTTGGGAGTTTTTTGATTACCTTTTCAATCTCTTTTTTTGTTATGGGCCTATTTAGTTGTTCTACTTCTGAATGTGTTAGTTTAGGTAGGTAGTGTTTTTGTAGGAATTCATCTATTTCTTCTATGTTTGCAAATTTGTTAGAGTACAATTTTTCGTAATAATCTGATATGATTCTTTTAATTTCAGTTGGGTCTGTTGTGATATGGCCCATCTTGTTTCTTATTCAGGTTATTTGTTTCCTTTCCTGTATTTCTTTAGTCAGTCTGGCCAATGGTTTATCAATTTTGTTAATTTTTTCAAAGAACTAGCTTTTGGCTTTGTTAGTTCTTTCAATTGTTTTTCTGTTCTCTAATTCATTTAGTTCAGCTCTAATTTTTATTATTTGTTTTCTTCTGGTGCCTGATGGATTCTTTTGTTGCTCACTTTCTGTCTGTTCAAGCTGTAGGGACAGTTCTCTGATATTTGCTCTTTCTTCTTTATGTATGAGTGCATTTATCTATAGAAATTGGCCTCTGAGCACTGCTTTTGCTTTGTCCCAGAGGTTTTCATAGGAAGTGTTTTCATTCTCATTGCATTCTATGAATTTCTTTATTCCCTCCTTAATGTCTTCTATAACCCAGTCTTTTTTCAGGAGGGTATTGTTCAGTTTCCAAGTGTTTGATTTCTTTTCCCTAATTTTTCTGTTATTGATTTCCACTTTTATGGCCTTGTGGTCTGAGAAGATGCTTTGTAGTATTTCGATGTTTTGGATTCTGCAAAGGTTTGTTTTATGACCTAATTTGTGGTCTATTCTAGAGAATGTTCCATGTGTGCTAGAAAAAAAAGTATACTTTGCAGCTGTTGGGTGGATTGTTCTGTATAAGCCTATGAGGTCAAGTTGGTTGATTGTAGCAGTTAGGTCTTCTGTGTCTCTATTGAGCTTCTTACTGGATGTCCCGTCCTTCTCGGAAAGTGGTGCATTGAAGTCTCCTACTATAATTGTGGAGGTGTCTAACTCACTCTTCAGTTCTGTTAAAATTTGTTTTATGTATCTTGCAGCCCTGTCATTGGGTGCATAAATATTTAATATGGTTATATCTTCCTGGTCTATTGTCCCTTTAATCATTATGTAGTGTCCTTCTTTATCCTTTGTGGTAGATTTAACTTTAAAGTCTATTTTGTCAGAAATTCATATTGCTACCCCTACTCTTTTTTGTTTGTTGTTTGCTTGATATATTTTTTTCCATCCTTTGAGTTTTAGCTTGTTTGTGTCTCTAAGTCTAAGGTGTGTCTCTTGTAGGCAGCATATAGATGGATCGTGTTTCTTTGTCCAGTCTGTGACTCTCTGTCTCTTTATTGGTGCATTTAGTCCATTTACATTCAGCGTAATTATAGATAAGTATGCGTTTAGTGCTGTCATTTTGATGCCTTTTTGTGTGTGTTGTTGACAATTTCATTTTTCCACTTACTTTTTTGTGCTGAGACATTTTTCTTTGTAAATTGTGTGTTCTTCATTTTCATAGTAGTCGACTTTATGTTTGCTGAGTCGTTATATTTTTCTTGGATTTATTTGGAGTTATGGAGTTGTTATACCTCTTTGTCATTACCTTAATATTTACCCCTATTTTTCAAAGTAATACCTAACTTGTATTGTCCAATATCGCCTTGTTTCCCTCTCCATATGGCAGTTCTATGCCTCCTGTTTTTAGTCCTTGTTTTGACTATTGTGATCTTTTTCATATTGACTTCAATGATTCCCTGATTTGAGCATTTTTTTCTTTTTAAAGTTAATCTTAATTTGTTTTTGTGATTTCCCTATTCGAGCTGATATCAGGATGTTCTGTTTTGTGACCTTGTGTTGTGCTGGTATCTGATATCATTGGTTTTCTTACCAAACAATATCCTTTTGTATTTCTTGTAGCTTTGGATTGGTTTTTGCCAATTCTCTAAGCTTGTGTTTGTCTGTAAATATTTTAATTTCGCCTTCATATTTGAGAGAGAGTTTTGCTGGATACACGATCCTTGGCTGGCAGTTTTTCCCCTTCAGTGCTCTATATATGTCATCCCACTGCCTTCTTGACTGCATGGTTTCTGCTGAGTAGTCTGAACTTATTCTTAGTGATTCTCCTTTGTAGGAGACCTTTCCTTTATCCCTGGCTGCTTTTAAAATTTTCTCTTTATCTTTGGTTTTGGCAAGTTTGATGATAATATGTCTTGGTGATTTTCTTTTTGGATCAACCTTAAATGGGGTTCGACGAACACCTTGGATAGATATCCTTTCGTCTTTCATGATGTCAGGGAAGTTTTCTGCCAACATATCTTCAGCTATCCTCTCTGTATTTTCTGTTATCCCTCGCTGTTCTGGGACTCCAATCATATGCAAGTTATTCTTCTTGATAGAGTCCCACATAATTCTTAGGGCTTCTTCATTTTTTAAAATTCTTTTATCTGATTTTTTTTCAGCTATATTGGTGTCAATTCCGTTGTCCTCCAGATCCCCCACCCAGCATTCCAATTGCTCGAGTCTGCTCCTCTGACTTCCTATTGAGTTGTCTAATTCTGTAATTTTACTGTCAATCTTTTGGATTTCTGAATGCTGTCTCTCTATGGATTCTTGCAGCTTATTAATTTTTCGAGTATGTTGTTGAATAATCTTTTTGATTTCTTCAACTGCTTTATCAGTGTGTTCCTTGGCTTTTTCTGTAGATTGCCTTATTTCATTTCTGAGGTCATCCCTGATGTCTTGAAGCATTCTGTAAATTAGTTTTTTTTATATTCTGCATGTGGCAATTCCAGGATTGTATCTTCATTTGGGGAAGATTTTGATTCTTTAGTTTGGGTTTTTTTTAGAAGCAGTCAAGGTCTGCTTTCTTTATGTGGTTTGATATCAACTGCTGTCTCCAAGCCATCTCTAAGATATTGTAGTGATTTATTGTATATTTGCTCACTGAGTCTTTTCTTGTTCTGTTTTCTTTCAATATACTTAGATGGGCTACTAGATTGTGCTGTCTTGATTGTTGTAGCCTTTGAATCATTTATGTCCTATTACCAGCTGGTTTTGGCTGTTACCAGATATATAAGCCTAAAAGTCCATTCACTATTCTTGAGTAGAATCTGATTTGGGGTCATCAAGTGTGTGGTGCAGGCTTTCAGCTACCCACCTAGAGAAGTAGTGGTGATAGTTGTGTGCACCAGATTCTAGTAGGAGCAGGGTTTCACACTCCAGGGTGGGGCAGTATTCTGACAGGCTTCTCCCTAGTGCCAGTGAGCTGAGCGTGTCTCTATTCCTAAAGCACTTTGGTGGGTGGGCTCTGCAACTGTACCTTAGGCCCCCAATGCAAGTACCTCTACAGATTGGTAGGTGTCACCCTCCTTAGATGCCTAAGGCAGGAGGCTAGGTGGTCTGGGGGGAGCTTCAGGCCTCAGTTCCCTGTTGTGGGTCAGTGAGGGCTCTGTTGAATACACAGAGATATCAGACCTGGGAAACTTGTCTTTCCAGTAATCAGCTAAAACAATTACAGTCAGATCCCTATCAGGAATGCCTTTGCATTATAATAGCCACCTTGTTCCCTGTAGGGATGAAAGCCCAAGACTGTGGATCACATATGTTTGGCAGGAGCTGGTTCTGTGTTTTTAGTGCAATTAGGGAAGGTTTTTGGTGCCTGGGTTTTTTGTAGTTGCTTTTTTTTTTTCCTCTCTCAGGCCAGGAGATTGGGTTAGGAAAAGACCAAAAAATAAAAAGAAAGAAAGAAAAATCGCAGCCCACTTCACTCTCTGGCTCAGGAAATTCCAATGTTAATGAAGCCATCTGGGAAGGGGAGGGGAGGGTTCAGATAAATAGGAGAGAGTAGCACCCCGGAATATAGACAAAGTTATTTATCTTGCTTGGGATGACTGTTTTATCTGAGATTTCCAAGGGGTGTGTTGACTTTGTGCGCTGACTGGGTAGACATTGCATGCAAGGTTCAGGTCCACGTCCCGTGCTTGTGCTGTCTTAGAAGCCGTGGTGAGTTCCTCCGCTCCCAGTCCAAAGCCCAGCGCCAAGGTTCCCTGGCTGGGACGCCGCACTCCAGGCTCCAAAACCAGTCGCTGCCTCCCGGTGACTTCTCCTCCTGTCAGCCACGTTGCTGCGCTGTCTTCAGCACTGGCTGGGCTTCCCCTGAGGTTACTTCTGGGGGCTAGGGCTGAGTCCCATGTTTGTGCCGCCCCATGATGCCATGCTCAGCTCCCCCGTGGCCAGTCCCAAGCCCACCGCCAAGGTTTCCTGAATGGGACGCTGGCTTCAGGTTTTGAAAACTGTCGCTGCTTCCCCGTGCTTGTTAGTTCTCTGTCTCTGTCACTCAGGTCAACTCTTTAGATCTGTGTTTGATGGTCAGGGTTCATAGACTGTCATGTATGGGATCGATGCACTTGTTTTTCCGAGTGTTTGTTGCAAGACGGATCCGAGGTAGCTTCTACACGGTCAGCCATCTTGGCCCTCCCTCCCTCAGACGGATTTTTTTTTTTAATAACTTTTATTAAGCTTCAAGTGAACGTTTACAAATCCAATCAGTCTGTCACATATAAATTTACATACATCTCACTCCCTACTCCCGCTTGCTCTCCCCCTATTGAGTCAGCCCTTTCAGTCTCTCCTTTCTTGACAATTTTGCCGGCTTCCCTCTCTCTCTATCCTCCCATCCCCTCTCCAGACAAGAGTTGCGAACACACTCTCAAGTGTCCACCTGATATAATTAGCTCACTCTTCATCAGCATCTCTCTCCCACCCGCTGACCAGTCCCTTTCATGTCTGATGAGTTCTCTTCAGGGATGGTTCTGGTCCTGTGCCAACAGAAGGTCTGGGGAGCATGGCCGCCGGGATTCCTCCAGTCTCAGTCAGACCATTAAGTTTGGTCTTTTTTTGAGAATTTGGGGTCTGTATCCCACTGATCTCCTGCTCCCTCAGGGGTCCTCTGCTGTGCTCCCTGTCAGGGCAGTCATCCATTGTGGCCGGGCACCAACTAGTTCTTCTGGTCTCAGGATGATGTAGGTCTCTGGTTCATGTGGCCCTTTTTGTCTCTTGGGCTCTTAGTTGTCGTGTGACCTTGGTGTTCTTCATTTTCCTTTGCTCCAGGTGGGTTGAGACCAATTGATGCATCTTAGATGGCCACTGATGAGCATTTAAGACCCCAGACGCCACATTTCAAAGTGGGATGCAGAATAATTTCATAATAGAATTATTTTACCAATTGACTTAGAAGTCCCTGCAAACCATGTTCCCCAGACCCCCGCGCTTGCTCCGCTGACCTTTGAAGCATTCATTTTATCCCGGAAACTTCTTTGCTTTTGGTCCAGTCCAACTGAGCTGACCTTCCATGTATTGAGTGTTGTCTTTCCCTTCACCTAAAGCAGTTCTTTTCTACTGATTAAGCAATAAAAAAACCCTCTCCCACCCACACTCCCTCCCCCCCTCGTAACCACAAAAGTATGTGTTCTTCTCAGGTTTACTATTTCTCAAGATCTTATAATAGTGGTCTTATACAATATTTGTCCTTTTCCCTCTGACTCATTTCGCTCAGCATAATGCCTTCCAGGTTCCTCCATGTTATGAAATGTTTCACAGATTCGTCACTGTTCTTTATCGATGCGTAGTATTCCATTGTATGAATATACCACAACTTATTTACCCATTCATCCGTTGATGGACACCTTGGTTGCTTCCAACTTTTTGCTATTGTAAACAGAGCTGCGATAAACATGGGTGTGCATATATCTGTTTGTATGAAGGCTCTTGTATCTCTAGGGTATATTCCGAGGAGCGGGATTTCTGGGTGGTATGGTAGTTCTATTTCTAACTGTTTAAGATAACGCCAGATAGATTTCCAAAGTGGTTGTACCATTTTACATTCCCACCAGCAGTGTATAAGAGTTCCAATCTCTCCGCAGCCTCTCCAACATTTATTTTTTTGTGTTTTTTGGATTAATGCCAGCCTTGCTGGTGTGAGATGGAATCTCATTGTAGTTTTAATTTGCATTTCTCTAATGGCTAATGATCGAGAGCATTTTCTCATGTATCTGTTGGCTGCCTGAATATCTTCTTTAGTGAAATGTGTGTTCATATCCTTTGCCCACTTTTTGATTGGGTTGTTTGTCTTTTTGTGGTTGAGTTTTGACAGAATCATGTAGATTTTAGAGATCAGGCGCTGGTCGGAGATGTCATAGCTGAAAATTCTTTCCCAATCTGTAGGTGGTCTTTTTACTCTTTTGGTGAAGTCTTTAGATGAGCATAGGTGTTTGATTTTTAGGAGCTCCCAGTTATCGGGTTTCTCTTCATCATTTTTGGTAATGTTTTGTATTCTGTTTATACCTTCTATTAGGGCTCCTAGGGTTGTCCCAATTTTTTCTTCGATGATCTTTATCATTTTAGTCTTTATGTTTAGGTCTTTGATCCACTTGGAGTTAGTTTTTGTGCATGGTGTGAGGTATGGGTCCTGTTTCATTTTTTTGCAAATGGATATCCAGTTATGCCAGCATCATTTGTTAAAAAGGCTATGTTTTCCCCAATTAATTGACACTGGTCCTTTGTCAAATATCAGCTGCTCATACGTGGATGGATCTATGTCTGGGTTCTCAATTCTGTCCCATTGGTCTATGTGCCTGTTATTGTACCAGTACCAGGCTGTTTTGACTACTGTGGCTGTATAATAGGTTCTGAAGTCAGGTAAAGTGAGGCCTCCCACTTTCTTCTTCTTTTTCAGTAGTGCTTTGCTTATCCGGGGCTTTTTTCCCTTCCATATGAAATTGGTGATTTGTTTCTCTATCCCCTTAAAATATGACATTGGAATTTGGATCGGAAGTGCGTTAAATGTATAGATGGCTTTTGGTAGAACAGACATTTTTACTATGTTAAGTCTTCCTATCCATGAGCAAGGTATGTTTTTCCACTTAAGTATGTCCTTTTGAATTTCTTGTAATAGAGCTTTGTAGTTTTCTTTGTATAGGTCTTTTACATCCTTGGTAAGATTTATTCCTAAGTATCTTATCTTCTTGGGGGTTATTGTGAATGGTATTGATTTGGTTATTTCCTCTTCGGTGTTCTTTTTGTTGATGTAGAGGAATCCAAGTGATTTTTGTATGTTTATTTTATAACCTGAGACTCTTCCAAACTCTTCTATTAGTTTCAGTAGTTTTCTGGAGGATTCCTTAGGGTTTTCGGTGTATATAATCATGTCATCTGCAAATAGTGATAACTTTACTTCCTCCTTGCCAATCCGGATACCCTTTATTTCTTTGTCTAGCCTAATTGCCGTGGCTAGGACTTCCAGCACGATGTTGAATAAGAGCGGTGATAAAGGGCATCCTTGTCTGGTTCCCGTTCTCAAGGGAAATGCTTTCAGGTTCTCTCCATTTAGAGTGATATTGGCTGTTGGCTTTGCATAGATGCCCTTTATTATGTTGAGGAATTTTCCTTCAATTCCTATTTTGGTAAGAGTTTTTATCATGAATGGGTGTTGGACTTTGTCAAATGCCTTTTCTGCATCAATTGATAAGATCATGTGGTTTTTGTCTTTTGTTTTATTTATGTGATGGATTACATTAATGGTTTTTCTGATATTAAACCAGCCTTGCATACCTGGTATAAATCCCACTTGATCAGGGTGAATTATTTTTTTGATGTGTTGTTGAATTCTATTGGCTAGAATTTTGTTGAGGATTTTTGCATCAATGTTCATGAGGGATATAGGTCTATAATTTTCTTTTTTTGTAATGTCTTTACCTGGTTTTGGCATCAGGGAGATGGTGGCTTCATAGAATGAGTTGGGTAGTATTCTGTCATTTTCTATGCTTTGGAATACCTTCAGAAGTAGTGGTGTTAACTCTTCTCTGAAAGTTTGGTAGAACTCTGCAGTGAAGCCATCTGGGCCAGGGCTTTTTTTTTGTTGGGAGTTTTTTGATTACCGTTTCAATCTCTTTTTTTGTAATGGGCCTATTTAGTTGTTCTACTTCTGAATGTGTTAGTTTAGGTAGGTAGTGTTTTTCCAGGAATTCATCCATTTCTTCTAGTTTTTCAAATTTGTTAGAGTACAATTTTTCATAATAATCTGAAATGATTCTTTTAATTTCATTTGGTTCTGTTGTGATGTGGTCCTTCTCGTTTCTTATTCGGGTTATTTGTTTCCTTTCCTGTATTTCTTTAGTCAGTCTAGCCAATGGTTTATCAATTTTGTTAATTTTTTCAAAGAACCAGCTTTTGGCTTTGTTAATTCTTTCAATTGTTTTTCTGTTCTCTAATTCATTTAGTTCAGCTCTAATTTTTATTATTTGTTTTCTTCTGGTGCCTGATGGATTTTTTTGTTGCTCAGTTTCTATTTGTTGAAGTTGTCGGGACAGTTCTCTGATTTTGGCTCTTTCTTCTTTTTGTATGTGTGCATTTATCGATATAAATTGGCCTCTGAGCACTGCTTTTGCTGTGTCCCAGAGGTTTTGATAGGAAGTATTTTCATTCTCGTTGCTTTCTATGAATTTCCTTATTCCCTCCTTGATGTCTTCTATAACCCAGTCTTTTTTCAGGAGGGTATTGTTCATTTTCCAAGTATTTGATTTCTTTTCCCTAGTTTTTCTGTTATTGATCCCTAGTTTTATTGCCCTGTGGTCTGAGAAGATGCTTTGTAATATTTTGATGTTTTGGACTCTGCAAAGGTTTGTTTTCTGACCTAATATGTGGTCTATTCTAGAGAATGTTCCATGTGCCCTAGAAAAAAAAGTATATTTTGCAGCAGTTGGGTGGAGAGTTCTGTATAAGTCAATGAGGTCAAGTTGGTTGATTGTTGTAAATAGGTCTTCCATGTCTCTATTGAGCTTCTTACTGGATGTCCTGTCCTTCTCCGAAAGTGGTGTGTTGAAGTCTCCTGCTATAAATGTTGAGGTATCTATCTCACTTTTCAATTCTGTTAAAATTTGATTTATGTATCTTTCAGCCCTGTCATTGGGTGCATAAATATTTAATATGGTTATGTCTTCCTGATCAATTGTCCCTTTTATCATTATGTAGTGTCCTTCTTTATCCTTTGTGGTGGATTTAAGTCTAAAGTCTATTTTGTCAGAAATTAATATTGCTACTCCTCTTCTTTTTTGCTTATTGTTTGCTTGATATACTTTTTTCCATCCTTTGAGTTTTAGTTTGTTTGTGTCTCTAAGTCTAAGGTGTGTCTCTTGTAGGCAGCATATAGATGGATCGTGTTTCTTTATCCAGTCCGTGACTCTCTGTCTCTTTATTGGTGCATTTAGTCCATTTACATTCAGCGTAATTATAGATAAATAAGTTTTTAGTGCTGTCATTTTGATGCCTTTTTATGTGTGTTGTTGACAATTTGATTTTTCCACTTACTTTTTTGTGCTGCGGCGTTTTTCTTAGTAAATTGTGAGATCCTGATTTTCATAGTGTTTGACTTTATGTTAGTTGAGTCGTTATGTTTTTCTTGGCTTTTATCTTGAGTTATAGGGTTGTTATACCTTTTTGTGGTTACCTTATTATTTACCCCTATTTTTCTAAGTAAAAACCTAACTTGTATTGTTCTATATCGCCTTGTATCACTCTCCATATGGCAGTTCAATGCCTCCTGTATTTAGTCCCTCTTTCTGATTATTGTGATCTTTTACCTATTGACTTCCATGATTCCCTGTTATGTGTATTTTTTTTTATTTAATCTTAATTTGTTTTTGTGATTTCCCTATTTGAGTTGATATCAAGATGTTCTGTTTTGTGACCTTGTGTTGTGCTGATATCTGATATTATTGGTTCTCTGACCAAACAATATCCTTTAGTATTTCTTGTAGCTTTGCTTTGGTTTTTGCAAATTCTCTAAACTTGTGTTTGTCTGTAAATATCTTAATTTCGCCTTCATATTTCAGAGAGTTTTGCTGGATATATGATCCTTGGCTGGCAGTTTTTCTCCTTCAGTGTTCTGTATATGTCATCCCATTCCCTTCTTGCCTGCATGGTTTCTGCTGAGTAGTCTGAACTGATTCTTATTGATTCTCCCTTGAAGGAAACCTTTCTTTTCTCCCTGGCTGCTTTTAAAATTTTCTATTTATCTTTGGTTTTGGTGAGTTTGATAATAAAATGTCTTGGTGTTTTTCTTTTTGGATCAATCTTAAATGGGGTTCGATGAGCATCTTGGATAGATAGCCTTTCGCCTTTCATGATGTCAGGGAAGTTTTCTGTCAGGAGTTCTTCAACTATTTTCTCTGTGTTTTCTGTCCCCCATCCCTGTTCTGGGACTCCAATCACCCGCAGGTTATCCTTCTTGATAGAGTCCCACATAATTCTTAGGGTTTCTTCATTTTTTTTTAATTCTTTTATCTGATTTTTTTTCAGCTATGTTGGTGTTGATTCCCTGGTCCTCCAGATGTCCCAGTCTGCATTCTAATTGCTCGAGTCTGCTCCTCTGACTTCCTATTGCGTTGTCTAATTCTGTAATTTTATTGTTAATCTTTTGGATTTCTACATGTTGTCTCTCTATGGATTCTTGCAACTTATTAATTTTTCCACTATGTTCTTGAATAATCTTTCTGAGTTCTTCAACAGTTTTATCAGTGTGTTCCTTGGCTTTTTCTGCAGTTATCCTAATTTCATTTGTGATATCTTTAAGCATTCTGTAAATTAGTTTTTTATATTCTGTATCTGATAATTCCAGGATTGTATCTTCATTTGGGAAAGATTTTGATTCTTTTGTTTGGGGGGTTGGAGAAGCTGTCATGGTCTGCTTCTTTAAGTGGTTTGATATGGATTGTTGTCTCCCAGCCATCACTGGGAAACTAGTTTTTCCAGAAAATCTGCTAAAAATAAAATGCAATCAGACCCCTATCAGAGTTCTCCCTCTGGCTCAGGCTAATTGGATGTTAATGAAGCCGCCTGGGGAGGGTGGGGGAGAGAACAGAGAGATAGGAGAGTAGCACCTCAGAATATAGCCAGAGTTGCTTGTCTTGCTTGGAATGACTATTATATCTGAGATTCCCGCGGGAGCGTCGCCTATGTGTCCTGGCTGTGTGGAGATTGCCCCCGGGGAGTCTGGCCCGCTGGAGTCACGGTCAGATCCTCCGCTTCCAGCCCCACGCCCAACGTCAAGGCTCCCCTACTGGGACGGTGCACTCTTGACTCCAAAATCAGTCGCTGCCTCCCGGGAACTTCTCATCCCTGCAGCCGCGTGGCCGTGCCGCCCCCGCAAACCAGGTGGGCCCCCTCCCGGGGTTAGTTCAGATGGGTGGAGCAGCTCTCCGTGCTTGTGCTGTGACCGAGTGTCCCGGCTGGGAAGCTGTTCTCCCCGCTCCAATACCAGACGCTGCCTCCCGGGGACTTCTCCTACTGGCTGCGTCCCACGCCGCCCGCACGACCTGGCTGGGCCCCTTCCCGGGGTTAGTTCAGGGGGGTGGAGCAGCTCTCCGTGTTTATGCCGTACCTGCGTCCAGTCCAAATCCCGGTGAGATGGTTCCCCGGCTGGGACGCTGCTCTTCCTGCTCCAAGACCAGTCACTGCCTCCAGGGGACTTCTCCTACCGGCTGCGTCCCACGCCGCCTGTGGAACCAGCTGGTCTCGCTCCCGGGGTTAGTTCAGGGGGGTGGAGCACCTCTCTGTGCTTGTGCCGTACCTGACTGGTACGCTGGCTCCAGGCTCTGGAAACAATCGCTGCTTCCCCGTATTAGTTCGTTCTCTGTCTCTAAATCTGTGTTTGTTGTTCAGGGTTCGTAGATTGTTATGTATGTAATCGATTCACTTGTTTTTCCGTGTCTTTGTTGTAAGAGGGATCCGAGGTAGCGTCTGCCTAGTCCGCCATCTTGGCTCCGCCCCCCCAGATGGATTTTGATGACAGCTCTCTAACCTCTTTCTGCCTTCAGCATCACTTTTTCTGTTGTCCACTGTATGATTAAAGTGAGCTCTCATAATCACAAATTTCACTCTCCCTGATTAAAATTTTTCTTTGGCTTTGTGTCTCCTACAAAATAAAGGCCAAATTTCTTGGCGTGAAATGCAAGGTCCTCTGGGTCTGATTGATGCCTGTCTCTCTAGCTCCCTCCTGGCATTCTCTCTCTTTCTTGCTAGGGTCCAGCAACACTGAACTTACAGTTCTGAGTACATCAAGATATTTCATGTCTTTGTGCAGATGGTGCTCAGTGCCATGGGGAGTTTTGAGGAGGAGTGCTATTTATCGGATACAGAATCCATCTTTGTTTTTATAGATATTGATATTGCAGGCTACCATGGGATGTGACCGATGACTGAATTGACATATCACTTCTTGGAGTCTTCAGCCCCATGAGCTGGAGATTGTAAGGAGGAAGACAGCAAACATGTTACTTCTACTTTATTGGGAAGTACCATTTGTATTTACTTGCGGAGGCAGGGTCAGGGCTTAGGTATGAAAGAAGAGGAGAGAGGGGGTAGTTTTTCTTGCTTTTGCTATTAGGAATCTTTCTTGGGACTAAGAGAAAAACAACAGCGACAAATTTAGAAGGATCATAGAAACAAGCTTTTTACATATTTCAGTTGAAACTCAGAAGCCTAGATGACTAACTTAACTAACCAGAGAGCAGAGGGTCATACACTTTCAATACCTTCTTCACTCTTAGTGACTAAAAACCCTCCATTCCCTCAACCATAACCACTACTAAAACTGCAACCACCAGAGCCTCCATGGTACAAGGCTGGACAAATAGTCACTTCTCTCTTAGTCTATCCATGGAAATCCTGTGCTTAGCAAGGGTTAGGAATGGTTTTCTGGATCTGCCCTTTCAAACCACCCAGCATGCAGGTCCAAGGAGGGAGGCCAGGGAGGAAGGGGGTTAGAAATTGTATCATGTGACCTGGGGATGCCTGTCTAGGAAAAAGAGACTTGGGTCTTCAAGTTTCTCCTGTCCTCAGAGGACCCAAGTTATTTTTATCTTGAATCAACTTGAATGATGAAAACAAAAAGAATTTCCAAAAGATTAACACCAAGGAGAGGTACAGCGATTTTCATGTAAGAGTAAATCTAATCCTACTGTAATTCCAATAGCTACAAGTGGATGCATGTTTCTGGGATGGCTAACATAGTGGAAAGACTAGATATCTGGAAATTCACGGACCTTTGGCATAGATGGCCTCCTCTTTGGAATGTATAACCAAACCCATTCAATTTTTTCAGGACACAGCCTCTTCCATGAACTTGTTTGTCTGCTGGTCGTAGTTATGTTTGAACACAAAGGAACACTCACCCTGTGCATCACTCTCTTCAAGCTTCCATTCCTGTGCTAGTCTTCCTGAGCACATTCAAAAAATATTAATTCAGCACTGACTATGTTCTAGGTCTCAGGCCATGTCCTGATTGTATAGTAGGGAAGAGCAACCTCACTTTTTAAAAACTTTCATGTTCCAGTGTGAAGCTGATGTGCACCAAGTTCATTAAATGCAGACGGGTATGCCAAAAGAAGATTAGAGTGTTTTGGGGGAGCTCAGGTGAGGTGCAAGCCCTAGTGGAAGTGGTTCAAAAGGGCTTTTCATTGAGAGTGATGGCTTTGTTGGGAATAATGTCAGCATTAATCCAAAAAGAAAGAAACCATTTGCCGTCAATTTGAGTCTGACTCAGAGCAACTCTCTAGCATAGAATAGAACTGACCGATAGGATTTACAAGGAGCAGCTGGTAGATTCAAACTGCACTACCAGGATTCCAGAGTCAGCATTACCATATACCATACCCACTGCTGTCAAATCGATTCTGACTCATAGCAACCCTATAGGACAGAGTAGGACTGCCTAGTAGAGTTCCCAAGGAGCTCCTGGGGGATTTGAACTGCCAACCTTTTGGTTAGCAGCGGTAGCACTTAACCACTATGGTAGCAGGGTATTCCTGTCAGCATTTCCTGTCAGCATTAGCCAGGCAGAAATAGTGAGAAGAAGGTATATCACATGCACAGGGAAAAAATCCTCTGAGAAGTTGAAAAAAAATGATATGTGAGAAAAATTACAAGAAG
Organism: Loxodonta africana; assembly: GCF_030014295.1. NCBI lineage: Eukaryota > Metazoa > Chordata > Mammalia > Proboscidea > Elephantidae > Loxodonta > Loxodonta africana. Next base: position 184,166,116 of record NC_087344.1, on the reverse strand, counting down.
CTTGTTATTGCAACAGCATACAGTTCAAGGCATGGAGTAAGAAAGAATGAAGCTGGAGGGGAAGGAAGGGCTGTATAATGGACCTGACACTTTAAGCATGCAAGTGACATAGAGTTGACTTTTAATGGATCACTCTGACTGCAATGCAGAAGCTGGCTTTGAATCAGACAAGAGTGGGGAAGAGAGAGAAGTTAGGAGGCTATGGTAATAATCAGGGCCAGAGATGAGGATGGCCTGAATGAGGACTCTGCTGGTTAGCAAAGAATGGATGAAATGAATTTCAGAAATGTTTCTGATGTCAAACTGGCAGACTAGATATTTGATTGGATAAGTGGGGTATAGTAGAGGAATAAAAGAGTTAAAATAACTCAAGTTATTAAGTGGTTGGAAGTATAGAAGATAGACAACACTGGAGGTGTTTGTGGTTTGTGGAAAAGAGAACATGACAATTAGAGGACATAAGGCTAGAGATGTTCAGCAGACAAGGGTATACTTAAATCTGAAGTGGATTCTGAGATACAAATGGAGAAGTAGGAGTTAACAACAGCTTTGCAGCTGTGAAATCAAGAGTGGTTGGGGTTTTGACTAGAGAATGCATGAACTGGTAAGAGCCATGGGCCAGGGAACCATATGGCATTTGGAAAAAGAAATTCAGACAAAGAGGAAGAAGACCAGGCACAGGGTTAGGAGAATCAGGAGAGAGAATGTCACAGAAACCATGAAGTAGTGAGTTTAAAGAAAGATGGATTGACTGACATTGTGAAATTCAGATGAGAAGCCCAGGAAGATAAAAACTGGGAAATACTCATTTAATTTGATGGTTAGAAAGATATAGTAGACCTTAGTGCCCCTACAGGACAGTATAGAACTACCCTATAGAGTTTCCAAGGAGCACCGGGGCAGGGGGAATTCGAACTGTCTACCTTTTGCTTAGCAGCCCTACCTCTTAACCACTAAGCCACCAGGGTTTCTATAGCAGACCTTAGAAGGAGTATTTTCATGCGACTGGTGGGACTGAAGCCAGGTTCTTTGGCTTGTAATGAAAGTTGAGTATCTCCCCAGCAAAACCTCCAGTGTATAGATTAGTTTGGACAAAGTTGACATTATTTTAATATTAAGCCTTTCAATCCTTAAACATGTTATGTTCCAACCCACATTTAATCTTATTTTTAGATATAAATTTGTTTTAAGATATGATTTCAAATTTCTCTATTCCTTCTTATAGACAACCTTTTCCCCCTCCCCTCAAGCCCTAGCCCCTGGCATATTCTTTTCTGTTTTCTGTTCCTATAGTTTTGCATCTTCCATAATGTCATATAAATGGAACTCTACATTATGTAGTGCTTTGAGATTAGGTTCTTTCACTTAGTGTGAATTGGAGTTTAGGTTTAAATTCCAATTTACAGGAGAAAATAGAAGAACATTTTAAATAACACCAAAATAATAATCAATCAAGCAAATCTAGAGGGTGAGATATTTTACGAGAAAATTGTTCTTGTCTTATCAACAGGCAAATATCAGGAAAATAAAGAGAGTAGGGGGTGAAGACTGTTCTAGATTTAAAAAGAGTTATGAGATAGAACAATTAAGTAAATGATTTTAAGAAAAATGAAGAAATTTGAAGGTTTTCCACTATTAGATAATATTAAGTAGTTATCATTAATTTTGGCACAAACAGTTTGTGCGGCACTACTAACCTGAAAGGTTGGTGGTTTGAACCCACCCAGAGGGATCTTGGAAGACAGGCCTGGTGATCTACTTCTTAAAGGAGCAGCTCTACTCTGCACACATGTGTTGCCATGAGTTGGAATGGACTCAACTGGCAACTACCAACAAGTTTATTGTAGAACAGCCAGCAAGCTTCATGTAACTAGTACGTGATTTGCAAAGATTTAACTTCTACATACGCTTCAGGCACTCATGTTTTTTTGAAAGGAAAGAACGATCTTCCCTTTGATTCTTTCCTTTGTGTAAGAAGATATCATAATTTTTCTTTGTAAAGTTTTAATGCTCATTAGTAATTCTTTTCTTAAGAAAATCTAGCCCTCCCTCTAGTCCACCATAGTTCATTTACAAACCCAATGGCTTATCAGATGACTTTCGGAATCCAGTATTAATTCCTGAAATACGACCATCAAAGGTGACAAAGCAAACAAATCTAAAGATGATAAATCCATTTTAAGTCATACACTCCTGAAATATTTCCTGTATCCAGAGCAGATGGCCGCTTCTAATTCCTAGAATTTCAATATGAAATAGAATGTTGTACGAGTACCTCACATATTGCAAAGACACCCCTGTTCTTTCTGGCCTCTCTGAAAGGAGTAGTTTCCTAATTGTGAACAATATTACTAATCTATTGAAATCTATTCTCTGTCTGGTAGTGCCGTGGAGAAACAGCTGGCCCCTAGCTGTCCTTCCTGGATACCAGGAGAGAGGACAGAGCTCCCCAAAGCAATTGTTTCATCTTCCATTCCCCAGGCTTAGTTACCCTTGTCTTTGAGGAATTCCTTTCATATTCAGTCAAAAGAAAATATTTTATTTTCCTCATCCACTAATGTACTGCAGTTGAGAGCTACTGTAAATGTTGTCCTGAAGGTCTTTTGGAGGAAGGCATAGGCATTGAATCCCCTGCACGAGGCTTGGGAGGAGTATTCTTACTGCAAAGAAGGTGTAGACACTGAGGATGTTTTAGAGTTGGTGCCTTCTAAACTGCTTTAGAACCTGCCAATGCCTCACACTAAATAGGGATAATCTTTACCTGAACATTCGTGTGACTGCTGGTTAATTATTATGGATAATTATTTTTATGCCCCATAAATATTCCTTGAGAAGACAGTATGAAATGTGTATTATGCTAAGCATTTAGATACATTTTCTGAATTTATATTTTTATAAACCTTTTGAGGTGATATTATTATTTCTAATTCAGGCTGATGAAAATAAGCTCTGGGGGTTAAAAATTAGGGTCATATAGCAGTAAATGCTAGTTAAATATTGAATAACAAACAGTGAGACAACTGGATTGAATTATGCTGTTTTAACTGTTGTTTTGCCCTGGATGTTACAGGGTGTTCTCAGAGGTAGGGACCTGTTTAGCCCCTCCAACTAGCTGCAGTCCCATGCTCTACTGACTGAGCTGGCCAGCCCGGGATTTCTCCCACAGAAAAGCAGATGGGCAGACCTTCCCACATAGGGGTCTCTGGCCATTCTGGGGTTTCCCCTGAAGATGCCTCTTTCTTCCGCAAACGGGACACTAGTATTTCACAGGACGAGGAACGTGCTGCAGGCAAATCCTCCAGTTGCAGCTCTGCTTCCAGCTGCCTTATTAGGGCCACAGCGGCTGGCTCCGCATCGGATGCCCCTCTCAGTGCTGCCAGTGGAAGCCACCCTACACAAGCGGCCTCAGCAGGGCAATCTGGCTTTTGCTTTGGGGCCTGCCATGAATATCTCCATGTGCACAAAAGCGGCCACACAACTCCCACAACCAAAACACAAACAGCCTTCTCTTCTTTCTCAGCATGCAAAGACTCCAGTAGCTGAAACAATCCCTGTGGTGTTTTCAGGGAGTCCTTGTACTCATGCACAGGTCTCCAGGTATGAACAGCCTGGGTAGTGTTCCCAGGGCATGCATCCCTGGCCACCCTGGGATTTCTCCCAGTGGAGCCTGCTTTTCCCCACGCACCTGGGAAGGCATGTTGTGCCCTTCAAAACCGGCCAACTGCACCACTTGACGGTGGACAGCCCCAGCAAGGAAAGACCCTCGCTGTGCATCCTGGCAGATAATCCGAGGAAATGGCATGTAGCCCTTTCCTAATTCATGCGTCCAGGGAAACATACTGACACGGGCAAGGAGCTGCTCTCCAGTGGCAGACAGCTGGACTATATTCTGCAACCACTTACGAAGGCACCCAAGCTTATACACCATTCCAATTGGGACCAAGGCTCATCGTTTTCTCCCACGTCTTCGGGTAGTCTGTGTTCCCAGGAACTTCACATCCAGGCCCGGATGTTTTCCTTCTTGTTGCTAAGGTATTCTTCGGCCTTGGCCGCTGGCCCAGTCTTGCCACTCCCAGCCTTTTACCTTAGCCCGGGCACATCCAAATTCATCCCCAGCATGCTTCAAGGAAGAGCAAAGCTGACTCCATTAGGAAAGGGATGCATATAGCTGAATAGCATTACCCTAAACTCATAAAAGCAGCCCTGGTGGTGAAATGATTAGGTGCTGGCTATTTTTTTTTTTTTTTTACTAATCAAAAGGTGGACAGCTTTAACCCACTAGCCCCTCTGTATGCAAAATAGCAGCCTAGTTACATAAAGATTGCAGCCTTGGAAAACTCAAGGGCAGTTCTACTTTGTCCTATGGTGCCAATATGAGTTGGAATCAACTTGAAGGCAAGGAATATCTCATACACATTTTGAGGCCTGTGTAGTGTTGTCGGTAGAATCAAAGTAGGTTGTGTCAGGGTCCAATTTTACTATATATTCCATGGTCCTAGACTCTGATCTATTCTTGCCATTCCTACTTAATTCTGCCTTTGTTGATCTTTGTCAGTTCTCAGATGGATTTTGATGCAAGCTCTCTAACCTCTTTCTGCCTCCAGCCTCACATTTTCCGTTGTCCTCACTATGATTAAAGTAAGCTCTCATAACCACAGATTTCACTCTCCCTGATTAAAATCCTTCTCTGGCTTTGTGTCTCCTACAAAATAAAGGCCAAATTTCTTAGCATGACATGCAAGGTCCTTGATGGTCAGATTGATGTCTCTCTCTCTAGCTCCCTCCCCTGCATTCTCTCACTTTCAAGCTAGGGTCCAGCACACTGAACTTACAGTGCTGAGCACATCAAGATATTTCATATCTTGTACAGATGGTTGTCAGAGCCCAGGGGAATTTTGAGGAGGACTGCTATTTATCAGATATAGAATCATCTTTGTTTTTACAGACGTTGGTATTGTGGGCTACCGTGAGGTGAGTGATGACTGAAATGACATATCTCTTCTTGGAGTCTTCAGCCCTAGGAGCTAGAGATTGTAAGGAGGAAGACAGCAAATGTGTTACTTCTGCTTCATTGGAAAGTACCAGTTCTGTTTACTTGAGGAAGCGGGGTCATGGCTTAGGTATGAAAGAGGAGGAGACGGGGGCAGTTTCCCTTGCTGCTGCTATTACAAATATTTCTTGGGACTAAGAGAATGACCACAGCAACAACACCAGGAGACTTGTAGAAAGAAGCTTCTCATATGTGCTCCTTTTCAGTTAAACATCAGAAGCCTAGATGGCTAATTTAAATACCCAGAGAGAAAAGGCTCATACCCATTCAATACCTTCTTCACTCTCAATGACTAAAAACCTTCCATTCCCTCAACCATAACCACAACTAACACTGCAAACACAGGAGCCTCCATGGTATCAGGCTGGACAGAAACCAGTTCTCTCTGAGTCCATCCATGGAAATCTGGCGGTCAGACACACATTAAGAATGGTTCTCTGGATCTGCCCTACCAAACCACCCAGCACATAGGTGCAAGGAGGAAGAAAAGGCAGGAAGGGGGTTAGAAATTGTGTCATGTGAAGCCCTGGGCATGCCTGACTAGGAAAGAAGAGACTTGGGTCTTTTTTAAATTTCTCCTGTCCTCAGAGAACTCAATTATTTTTATCTTGGATCAACTGGATTGATGGAAACAAAAAGAATTTCCATAAGATTTACATCAAGGAGAGGTGATGCGATCTTTGTGTAGGAGTAAATCTAATCCTGCTACTTATAATTCTGATTGCTACAGGTGGATGCATGTTTTTGGGAAGGCTAACATAGCGGAAAGACTAGATATCTGGAAAATCATGGGCCCTTGGCATAGGTAGTCTCCTCTTTGGAATGTATAACCAACCTCATTCAATTTTTCAGGACACAGCCTCTTCCAGGAGATCGTTTGTCTGCTGGTCATCAGTCATGCTTGAACACAAAACAACACTCACTCTGTACATCACTCTCTTGATGCTTCCATGCTATGCCTGTCTTCCTGTGCATATTGAACAAATATTACTCAACAGCTACTCTGTTCCAGGTTGCAGGGCATGTCCTGAATATACAGTAGGGAAGAGCAGTCACAGTTTTTAAAGAACTTGCGCAATCCAGGTGAAGCAGATGAGTGGAAAGTCCACTAAATGTAAATGGATATGACGAAAGAAGCTCAGAGTGTTTTCAGAGATTCAGGTGGGACTCATGCCTTAGTGAAAAAGGTCCAAAAGTGCCAGTCTCCCTGTGCATATTCAACAAATATTACTCAGCAGCTACTCTGTTCCAGGTTGCAGGGCATGTCCTGAATATACAGTAGGGAAGAGCAGTCTCAGTTTTTAAAGAACTTGCACAATCCAGGTGAAGCAGATGAGTGGGAAGTCCACTAAATGTAAATGGATATGACGAAAGAAGCTCAGAGTGTTTTCAGAGATTCAGGTGGGACACATGCCTTAGAGAAAAGGGTCCAAAAGGGCTTTGCATTGAGATTGATGGCTTTGTTGAGAATAGTGTCAGCAATACACCAAAAAACAAACAAACAAAAAAAACAACCAAACTCTTTGCCATCAAGTAGATTACAACTCATAGCAATACTATATGACAGAGTAGAAATGCCCTATAAGGTTTCCAGGGAGTGGCTGGTGGATTTGAACTGATAGCCTTTTGGTTGGTAGCTGAGCCCTTATCCACTGTACCACCATGGCTCCAATGTCAGCATAAGCCAGGTAAAAATAGCAAGAAGGTATATCACAGGTATAGTGAATAAATGCAATGAGCAGAAGGAAAAAAAAATGGCCCGTGAGAAAAATTACAAGGATCTCGATATTACAACAGCATAGATTTCAAGGCATGGAGTAACAAGGAATGAAGCTGGAGGGGAAAGAAGGGCTGTATATGGACCTGACACTTTAAGCATGCAAGTTACATAGATTTGAAATTTAATGGATCACTCTGACTGGAATGTGGAAGCTGGCTTTGAATAAAATAAGACCAGGGAAGAAGGAGAAGCTAGGAAGCTATGGTAATAATCTGGGCCAGAGATGAAGACGGACTGAACTAGGGCTGGGCTGCTTAGCATAGAAGGGATGAAATGAATTTCAGAAATGTTTATGAGGCCAAACTGGCAGACTAAATATTTGATTGGATAAGTGGGGCTAGAGGAAAAAATTGTCAAAATACCTGAAGTTATTGAGTGGTTGGAGGTGTACAAGGTAGAGAATACTGGAGATGCCTCTCATTTGTAAGAAAGAGAGTCAGTTGATAATTGGAGGACATATGGATAGAGATTTCAGCAGGCAAAGGTATACTTAAATCTGAAGTGGATTCTGGAATGCAAATGGAGATGTAGGAGTTAACGACAGACTTGTGGCTGTTAAATTAAAAGAGTGGTTGGGATCATAATCAGAGAATGTATAAGGTGGTAAGAATCATGGCCCAGGGAACCATTTGACATTTGGAGAAAGAAGTTCAAACCATGGGGAACAAAGCCCAGGCACAGGTTTAGGAGAATCAGGAAAATAGATGTCATGGAAACCAACAAGTAGAGAGTTTAAAGAAAGAAGGATTGGTCAACATCGTGAAATTCAGAAGAAGAGAAGTCCAGGAAGATCTAAACTGGGAAATACTCATTTAATTTGATGGTTAGAAAGATATAGTAGAACTTAGAAGGAGTACTTTCAGTAGACTTGTGGGACTGAAGCCAGGTTGCTATGGCTTGTTTTAAAATTTGAGTATTTATCTCCCTAAGACACCTATGCTATATTGATTAGGTTGAGCAAAGCTGACATTTTTGCAATAAGAAGCCTTCCAGTCCTTAAGCATGTTATATTCCCACACCCATTTAGTCTTATTTTTAGGTATTAATTTTTATTAAGGTGTAATTTCAAATTTCTCTATTTCTTTTACGTAACCTTTCTCCTCCTGGTCCCAGTCCCTGGCATACTCTGTTCAGTTTTCTCTCCCTAGAGTTTTGCATCTTCTACAATGTTATATAAATGGAACTCTAAATTATGCAGTGTTCTGGAATTAGCTTCTTCTCTTAGCATGATTTGGAGTTTAGGTCTAAATTCCAATTTACAGGGGAAAATAGAAGAACAAACTAAGTAACACCAGAATATCCAATCAAATGAACCCAAAAAGGGATATTTGAGAGAAAACTGGTGTGGTCTTACCAACAACCAAATATCAGGAAAATAAAGAGGGTGGTGTTGGAGACTGTTCTACATTTAAAGAGGGTTATTAGATAGAAAAACTATTGTAAATAATTGATTTTGAGAAAAATGAAGAAATTTGAAGTTATTCCTCTATTGGATAACATTAAGTACTTATTATTAATTTTGTTATGTGTCATGAAGTCCATGGGTGGTGCAAAAAGTTTGTGTGGCACTACTGACCTGAAACGTTGGTGGTTCGAACCCAGGGAGAGGCATCTTGGAAGACAGGCCTTGCAATCTACCTCTTAAAGGAACAGCTCTACTGTGCACACATGAGTTGCTATCAGTTGGAATGGACTCAACTGGGAACTAACAATAGCAAGTTTATTGGAGAGCCGCCAGTAACCTTCATGTAACTTGTACATGATTTGCAAAGATTTAATTTCTAGAAACACTTCAGGAGCTCACATTTTTGATAGGAAGGAACAATCTTCCCTTTGATTCCTTGCTTTGTATAACCAGAGATAATCATTTTTGTCTCTAGGGTTGTAAATGTGCATTAATAATTCTTTTCTTAAGAAAATCTAGCCCCCCCCACTCCACCATACTTTATTTATAAGCCCAGTAACTTATCAGATGACTTTGGAATCCAGTATTAATTCCTGAAATAGGAACCCCAAAGGAGGCAAGGCAAGTAAGTCAAAAGTTGTTAAATCTGTTTTATGTCTTATATTCCTGAAATATTTCCTGTATCCAGAGCAGATGCCGCTTCTAATTCCTAGAATTTCAATATGAAATGTCATGTTGTATGAGTACCTCGCATGTTGCAAAGACATCCCTGTTCCTTCTGGCACCTCTGAAAATAGTCACTTTCCTAACTGCAAACAAGATTGGTAGCCTGTTGAAAATAGTTCTGTGTCTGGTAGTGCTATGGAGAAATAGCTGGTTCCATGCTGTCTTTCCTGGATATCATGAGAGAGAATAGAGCTCTGTGGTTTCATCTTCGATTTGCCAGGCTAAGTTACACTTGTTCTTAAGGAATTCCTCTCATATACAGTCAAAAGAAAATATTTTATTTTTCTAGTCCACTAACATACTCCAGTTAAGAACTACTGTTTGTCGTATTGAAGGTCTTTCAGAGAAAGGCATAGGCACTGAATGCCCCTAAAGGAAATATGGGAGGTGTATTCTCACTGGAAAGAATGTGTAGACATTGAGGATGTTTTTTAGTTTGTGCCTTCTAAACTGCTTTAGAACCTGCCAGTGCCTCACAGTTTATCTGAACATGTATCTGAACATTTGTGTGACTGCTGGTTAATTATTACGGATAATTTTTATATCTTGTCCATACTCCTTTAGAAGTCAGTATGTAATGTGTTTTATGCTAGGTATTTAGGTACATATTCCCATTTAGTTTTTTATAGCAACCTTTTGAGATGATATTATTACTGTTTCTAATTTAGAGCTGATGAAAATAGTCTCTAGGCAGTTTAACAAATTAGTGGCATATAACACTAAATACTACTAAAACATTGAATACCAGAGAGGAAGACAACTGGATTAAATTACGTAGGGGAAATAAGCACCAAGTATTTTGGAAGTATGAATGCAAAAGCTTCTTAGTGGATGCAGCTGATTTATGAACTGTTGTTTTAAGAAAATGGGAGAAAAAGAATTTGGGTTTCTGATAGACCACAGTGGCTAATGGTCATAAGGGCCACAGATACAGGTCAGTATGTAAATCTGCACTACATGAAGCCATAGGGAAAGCCCCAGCGTGTACTCTAATGGCCCCGATATCTGAAAGATGACACTGGTCTTGTTAAAGCCAATTAGTGCTCAAGAAAAGAAGCCTAATAACTAAAGGCCGTCGAAAAGGGTGAAATGAATTAAAAATAAAAATTTTTGGTGAGGAGTAAATGTGTTTAGTTCAGACTTGGTTGGCAAATCACAGTTTTTGTATCCCAGGTACAAAACTGGATGCTGGGCAGGAGGGTGAACAGGGAGGCAAATTTTATATACAAGGAACCTGGGGTTTGGGGATTTGTGGGAAGACAATCACTCTACCAACTTTTAGTTGGAGAACTCCCATATTCCTCTCCTGCCACATGACACTGGCTCCACCTTCTAAAGTCTCAAGTGAATCACTGGGCCGTTGCCCAGGTGAGGAGAATGGTGGACAAGGAAGTTTTGTGATAATCTGCATGAGTGTGGTAAGTCATATTTGGAATTGCATGCAGATGGCATTTTTATTGAGAAATCAGTGCATCATTCTGCTTCCCTTTGTAGTGGGTTGGCTAGCCCTTATAAAAGGACATTCTACCACCATGCTGCCATTCTACTGATACTCAGTTGGGGACCGGCTTTAAGACTGTGGTGAGTGCAATACTTGCAAGGCATTTTTGGGCAGTTGGGCAGTGTAAGGATTTTAACTGGTGGTAGAAAGTTCTTTTGTTTTAGAAAATAATGCTTAAGATTTGTGGAAATCTAGATGATGAATTTTGTTGAGGGGAGGTATAATTATATGATATTTTAGCTTCTCTTTGGTGAGCTTTGTTGACGTTCATATGGGAAATGAAGATAAAGGGACAGTCTTATAGGAAGAAGAATAAGGAATAAGAAATGAAGTCCTGTCCCACATTTCTGTTTGTTTCCAAAGATTTGCTTCTCTGGGTACTAGCCCTTAGAACTTCATTTGTGCATTTGTAGTTCTTCCCGAAGAACCCATGGCAAGATCAGTTAGACTTTCAGTCAGGGTCTCATGGCAGATGATGTTGGTAGCAATTTGTTTTGGGATTGCTCAGAAGTTTAGCAAAGTATTTATCCTATCTCTAGATAACATTTAAATTCAGCCCTACCTAGTGCTACCTCGATATAGGATATATTTTTCTTTTTAGAAATTGCAGAGTGAGAAAAGTGCCAAAAGAGAATAAGAGATGATGGGAAGTCTCCTAGTTTGCTGGTCTGCCATAACAGAAATGCCATGAGTAAAAAAAATAAATATAGCTTTAAAGAGCAGGATTTTATATTCTCGCCATTCTGGAGGTTAAGAGTCCAAGTCAGGGTCTTGGCCCTTTTGATTCTTTCCTTGTTTGTAGGCCTGAGTGTTCCTTGGTTGCTTGACTTGTAGATGATCCTCTTCTGACGCCTGTCTTCCTCTGTGTATGCATCTCTGTGTATAATCTGATCTTTTTTACACATCAGAAGTGATTAGATTTGGAAGCCACTCCACTTAGGTATGCTTTGATTAACATGACAAAGAAAACTATTGCTGAATAGGATTACAACCATAGGTATAACCAGTAGCAGTTGAGTGCATTCTGACTTCCAAAGAGAAATAGAACAGAAAAGTATTGCCCTACAGAGTTTCCAAGAAGCCCCTGTGGATTTGAACTGCCCAGGTTTGGTTAGTGGCTGTAGCTCTTATCACTACACCACCAGGGTTTTCACCATAGGTATAAGGGTGAGAATTCCAACACATATTTTTGAGAAACACAATTCAGTCTATAGCAGGAAATGATGCTAAAAGGGAAGAGGGAAAAGCTACACAGTTAGGAAGATTTTGTTGGGGACTAGATGAATATTGACTGAACTCATTTAAAAGATATTGACTTGCTTAGCCAGCAAGAGTGTCACTACAGTAAACACTGTCATGTGAGTATTTTTCAGATTCCCAGACTCTGGAAATATGTCTTACTATCAGCAGCAGTGCAAGCAGCCCTGCCTGCCACCTCCTGTGGTGTGCCCACCTAAGTGCCCTGAGCCATGCCCACCTGTGTGTTGCCTTCCTCTGCCATGCCCACCTGTGTGTTGCCCTCCTCCACCATGCCCACCTGTGTGTTGCCTTCCTCCGCCATGCCCACCTGTGTGTTGCCCTCCTCCGCCATGCCCACCTGTGTGTTGCCCTCCTCCGCCATGCCAACAGTAATGCCCTTCTGTGCTGCCACCCCAACCCTGCCAGCAGAAGTGTGTACCCAAAATCAAGTAACAACACCAGAGTTCATCAGAATCATGAAATGTGATCCAGTAGCTCTTCCCAGTCTCTGGACTCCATCCTCCTCCCTCAGCCATGGTGACAGACTGCATCTTCCCTAACCTTCCTTCTGAGACAAGAGCTGACAGAGAAAAGGCTTAGATCCAGAAGTTGATACCATGTTGTTGTAAAATGATTAACATGTTCAAGGTCTACATTCTTGCACTGAAGCTTTGTCTGATCTCTCTTTGGCATCTGGTATCTAATTTAGGCAGTGATCTCTATCCTATAAAGAGTTTGTCCTGTTTCTGCTTCTTCAATAAAGTACATGTTTCGTGGTTGAGCCTACATTGCTTTTGTTTTCATTTTGCATTTTTACACTCTTCCTTCAACTACATCAGATGAATGTCCATCAGATGAATGTCCATCAGATGAATTAAAGTCATAGATTCAGGTTTTCCCATCACTCAATTAAGCCTTCCTTGAGATAAGTCTTTTGGATTGTGTATATCAAATAACTATTTTAGTTTTCAGCTCAATATACAGGTAGAGATTAATTAACTGATTCACAAGTGTTTTCTGTTTGTCTATTATGTGCTAGGCAATATTCTACATGCTGGAGATACAGGTACTGGTGACCAGAGTCCTTGTCCTTAAGCAGGAGAAATGCGAGCACTGCAGAGGGGCGTGGAGGAGAGCTGAGAGTGATACACATGAGGTGTACTTGAGAGAAGATTGTTTAGAAAGGTTCTTCCACGGTGACATTTTGGGCAGAGACATGAATGAACAGAAGTGTGAGCCATGGGTATATCTAGGATAGATTGTTCCAATAAGAGGAAATAGCAAAGTCCAAGGCAGAGAAATATAGCAGCAAAAAAACAGCAACGAAGATGAGAGTGTCAGCAAACGAGGTTAGAGAAGTTGGGTCTGTAGAACACAGAAATAATTTTGATATTCATCCAAGGTTTGACAGCTATATTATACTGATGGTCACATGCTAAATTCTTATAATAATACTCGACTATCATATGTATTTTTTTGTGTGTACAGCATTTTGACTAATAATTCATGTTTGTTCAAAGTTATTACCAAAAGAGATGAAAAGAACTGACGAATAAGTTAAAACTCTAACAAAATAAAACCTTATTCTAAGGGGCGATCAAATGGAAAGTAAGTCTAGTTGTTTTCTTATCTTAAAGGGAAATCAAACCTATTGATTCTCATCGTATGATAGCCAGCAATTCTGTATAGGGAATTCTGTACTTGTTGTGATCCAAACTCTGAAAAGAATGTTGAAGTGCAGTCTTTATACAAGGATGCATGCAATAACTCCAAGTGGTTGTCATTAATAGTAAACTCCTGAAAAGGAATCTAGTCTAATATTTTTGACAGAAAGTTAATAAATTAGAGCTTTCATGATTAATAATTCTAAATTGGGCACTCATGGAAGTAAACCCTAAGTCAAGAAAGAATATTAACAACCCCTCAAAAGACCCTGCATTTCCTTCACCACTAGAGGTAACCACTATCCTGACTCTTAATGTAATTACTTTCTTGCTTTTCTTTTTATATATATATATATATATATATATATTCTTTTTACGCACATATATCCAAATACAAAGTGTTGAGTCGATTCCGATTCATAGTGACTCTATTGGACAGAGTAAATCTGCCCCATAAAGTTTCCAAGAAGCACCTGGTGGATTCAAACTGCTGACCTTTTTGTTAGGAGATGTAGCACTTAACCACAAAGTTTTGTGGTGATAAACAGGTGAAGCTGTGCACTACAGATTAGTAAGTAATCTCAAAGTAGCCCGAGTGTACCTAGCGTAATGGTTAATCTGACCCTGATTCATGCCCCTGCTTTTCTTGCTCTGCTGTACTAAGCTTCTCATGTACTCCTGATATAGGACGAGGGGGCAGCTCTGTCAAGGCACAATTGCAGTGGAGCTTGGAGGCAGCAATTCCCAGACTGGCTTTTGTAAATACATAACGCTACAAAAATACAGCCTAGGCACTGCATCTAGTCCTCGGAACTAAGGGGTCCTCCTGTGAATATGAATTTTTCCAACAACACTGATGGTGACTGTAGGGTAATGCTATTCATCTATATGCAAACCTTCCCTAATAGAATCAGCTTTGCTCTTCCGCAAAGCATGCTGGGGCTGATTTTGGGATGGACTTGGGCTAGGGTACAAGTCCAGAAGGGGCATGACGGGGCCAGCAGCCAAGGCTGAAGAATACCTTAGCAACAAGAAGGAAAATATCTGGGCCTTGGTGTGAAGTCCCTGGGAACACCGACTGCCCAAGGATGTGGAAGAAAACAATGGGCCTTGGTCCCTGATGGAACGGTATATAAGATTGGGTCCTTTGCTAGGTGGTTGCAGAAAATACTCCAGCCAGCCGCCCCTGGAGAATGCAGCTTCTTGCCCGTGTCAGTAGGTTTCCCTGAAGGTATGAATCTGGAAAGGGCTATGTGTCAGTTCTTTGGATTGTCTGCCAGGACGCATAGCAAGGGTCTTTCCCTGCTGGGGCTGTCCCCAGAGAAGTGATGTAGTCAGTGGGAATCTGAAGGACACACCATGCCTTTCCAGGTGTGTGGGGAAAAGCAGGCTCAGCTGGGGAAAATCCCAGGATGGCCAGGGATGCATGCCCTGGGACCACTAGCCCAGGCTATTGATGCCTGGGGACCTGTGCGTGAGTACGGGAACACCCTGAAAACACCACAGGGATTGTTGCAGTTACTAGAGTCTTTGCATGTTGAGAAAGGAAAGAAGGCTGTTCGTCTTTTTGTTGTGGGATTTGTGCGGCTGGTGTTGTGGGCATGGTGATATTCATGGGAGGCCCCAAAGCAAAAACCAGATTGCCCTGCTGAGGCAGCTTGTGTGGGGTGGCTTCTGCTGGCAGCATTGAGAGGGGCATCCGATGCGGAGCCAGCACTATGGCCCTAAATAGGCAGCTGGAAGCGGAGCTGCAACTGGAGGATTTGCGTGTAGCATATTCCTCCTCCACTGAAATATTAGTGTCCCATTTGTGGAAGCAAGAGGCATCTTCGGGGGAAATCCCAGGGTGGCCAGCGACCGGTATGAGGGGAGGTCTGGCCCATACGCTTTTCTGTGGGAGAAATCCCGGGTGGCCAGGGAAGCCTGGCTAGCTCAGTCAGTAGAGCGTGGGACTGGAGCCAGTTGGAGGGGGTAAACAGTTGCCTGGCACTGAGAACACCCTGTAACACCCAGTGCAAAGAGTTAAAACATCACGGAAAAAAAGGGAGTAAAAAGCTCTTCAAGGTAGCTTGTGTTGATTGACCTTGAGGAGACCTCAGAATTCCCAGATACCTACCCCGGCCAAGAAAACTGAACAGCAACCTAGCTGCAGCTGCAATGCTAAGGGGAAAATAAAAGAGGGGGCCCACCTCCAGGTTACCAGGCAACTGGGCTGGACCCATGCTTGTGCTTGGTGTGGTGATGTGGCTCCACAAATGAGTGAGGTCTCTGACAGCTTTTCCCAGACCTTCTTTCAGAAATGAGTAAGAATGATTATTTCTTAATAGCGGATTAAGCCTGATTTCTTTGTTGGCAGCGAGGAGCAAAGGCCTCATGTTACAATTAAAGTCCAGTGGGTTATACTGTGGGTCTGAGGTCACTATCATTGAGACGCTTACCCCAGCCTGACTATGGCTAAGTCCCTTGGGACACCTACAAATCCTTATTGTATGTACTGATGAAGTTGATGTATTAATGCACACCTTTGTAAACTTTTGCCTCCAAGTCCTGATGGAAATTGCTGCAGTTTTGGCCATTTTTAGAGGGGCACAAGGAAATTGTGGTGTGGGCAATAGCTAATAGACTGGCCATTCAATCTGGCCACTGACAAACCTCAGACTGACATATAAAGCAAGGCCCTATAGAAACGAGACATCTGGACAAAAAAAATAACAAAATCAGTTCTGCTCCTGAGAAGCTTTTGTTACTTGTGTGGCTAGTTATCAGAAAAGCCCCTATGCTGAGAATGGGAAACAGCCAATGAACAGACCAGTCTTACCAGCTGACTGCAGATGCTGAAGCATTCTGTGCTCCACAGCAAAGAGGTATGCAATCGACCACCTTCTGGATTTATCAGAGGACCATGCATGGAGATTCACACAGAATCCCGTACTGGGACTACACCCGTGGACTGCCACTGTCATGAGAAAACGCTGGACAGCACAGGAAAGCTGACCCACCTACGAGACCCTAGCCAAAGCTAAAACCTGTGCAGAGACAGATTCCCAAGCCACAGGCCAGGGTGTTCTCGGCAGGTAAATCATATCGGGGCTTTTTATCCTATACAGAGGGTTCCACTGGATCTCGAATGAACTCTTCACAGTCTATATCACCCCAAGACCTAGGGGCAATTGAGCACTTCAATGGACAGGTTTAACTGACTGATGGGAGGGGACACGACAACCCCAACCCAAACCATGCATCTCAGACAACCAGCCTGGTGTCTCAATGCAGCTGTTCCCTACAGGGGGCATTTCTTATTTGTGCCATATGTTTGATCGAACTGTTTATTCTATAAAATGTGTTTCTGCGGTATATCGTTGTTCTTGACAACATATCTGGGTTCCACAAAGGCACTGACAGGAGCCCACGAGAGGAGGCCATGCCTAATGCTTCCCCACTGAGGGGTGGGGGTCCCCTTACTCCTCGACTAGAGGTAAGACCAAGGTACACCACAGGTGCTGGAAGCCCTCTGCTGGGTGACAGGGGACCAGAGGCCATACATTGAAATGATCATACACTGGACCCCCACTAACAGCTATTGATGGGTACGGGTGTGGGTCCATCAGGGTAGGCCAAATCAAGCTAGTGCTGCAGATTAGAAGGCTACCCCTAAAGGCCTACCAAAGTGTACCTAGCCCTGACTCTGGAATACATTCTAGGCCGAGATATCTTGTTGGGTCTGGAGCTGCAGACCTGCAGTGAGTTCCACCTGCAAGTGAGAGCTGTAAAAACTGTAGTACAAGGCAATGCTAAATGGTCCCCTGTGCAGTTGCACTCCCCACCTTGGGTCATGGACCTTAAGCAGTACCGCCTTCCTGGTGGGCACCGAGAAATCTTTGAGGCAGTGCAGGAGCTACACCCAGTAGGGATTCTGAGACTGGCCAAGAGCCCCTTCAATAGTCCTGTCTGGCCAGTGTGCAAGCTGGACGCCTCCTGAAGAATGATGGTAGACTACTGGAAATTTAATAAGGTGACTCCCCCCTTGTTTGCAGCTGTACCCAACAATGTGCAGATGATGGGGCAAATGGAGGAGGCATTGGGCACTTATCCCTTTGCTAATGCTTTCTTTAGCATCCCTCTACACTCAGACAACCAGGACCAGTTTGACTTCTGTTGGGATGTGAGGCAGTTGACTTCCACTGTGCTTCCACAAGGGTACAAGCATAGCCACACCGTATGCCATGGCATGGTTGCCATTGACATCAAGCAGTAGATTCCCCCTGCTGAGGTGGCCATATTCCACTATACTGATGCTGACCTCTAACTCCTTTGCTTCTTTGTAGAGTGCAACTGGAGAGGTAGTCACACACCTCCAGTCAGGGGGATGGGCAGGGAATGAGGGAAAAAACAGAGGGGCCTGGTTTGTTGGTCAAGTACTTGGGTGTTATCTGGTCGGGTAAGACGCAAGTAATTCCTGAAGCGGTGAGAGATAAAGTCCAAGCCTACCCCTGCCCAGAAACTATGAAGCAACTACAGGCAATTGTTGGGCTCCTGGGATGCTAGCACCCCTTCATACCCCATGGAGCCCACACCCTATGACTCCTATATAGGTTAGTGAAAAAGAAGAAGTGAGACTAAAGGAGAGAGAAACAAAAAGATTGTACGAGAAAGTGATATGGGGGGCTAGAGGGGAAAAGAATGAGTGAGAGAAAGAGAGACAGGTGAAAATGGGGAAAGTTCTGGAAAGTGAGGGTATAAGAAGAGAGACAAAGAATGTGAAAAACGGAGCAGTGTGGGACAGAGAGACAAAGGAAGATGAGG
The DNA here is from genome assembly GCF_030014295.1 of Loxodonta africana. Classification (NCBI taxonomy): domain Eukaryota; kingdom Metazoa; phylum Chordata; class Mammalia; order Proboscidea; family Elephantidae; genus Loxodonta; species Loxodonta africana. Next base: position 184,147,948 of record NC_087344.1, on the reverse strand, counting down.
CCTTCCAGCAGGCGAAGGTTGTTGTAAAAGGAATACCGGCTTTAGGAGTGTTAATACAACATGGGCGGTGGGATTTAGACCACAGCCTGTTACCCTAAGTGATATGGGTAGAACCTGTGGCAACGGCAAAGCAACAAGAGAGTACCACAGGGAATTTGGTCCCAGCTGTGGCGAGGAGCAGAAGAGAGGTACAGCAAGTTGGAGAAAGTCATTAGCAGTGTATAATGCCCTACTGCAAGTAGAAGCAAGTTCTTATAAAGGGCCGAGTTCCCCTTTACTGGGAGCATCGGAACAGGACTAATACCTCTCATCCCCTCAGAGTAATGGGTTGGACCCCTGACAGCAGTGTGCTAGAACCCTGATAATTGTTGCCAGTAGTTGGTTAGGGAAGCAAAAGCAAAGCCTATGCGCAGGGGCATACCCATTGCCCAAAGGGTGGCTTTGGACAGGTGGTTTGCATGGGTAGCTGTACCTGCCCTGCTACCGGGTGGGGCACTGCACCTGGGAGTGGTTGTACACAGCCTCTAATGTTTACACCACCCTCCCCATTGTTCCGGGCAATTGGCAAACTCTAACAGCCCAGCATAGATACCAGCGCAAATCATGGTGGTTTTGCCCCTTGTTCCTGTTCTCGCCCCAGGCCACCACTACAGCCGTGGAGTGGCAGGTAGAGGTGCTAGCCAGACACACCATAGCTGCACTTAACAACACTAGGTGGGCTATCACCCTTCTGAATGGGGAGACTCAACAAATGCTGAAGGTGGTCCTTCAGAGTAGGATGGCCCTTGACATCCTGACCGCCACCCAGGGTGGCACCTGTGCCATGATGAAAACTGAGTGTTGCATGTGTAGCCCTGATGCCTCTGAAAATGTGTCTTTGGCTCTGCAGGACTTGCAGCAACACATCACTGCTATCAAACATGATGCCACTGACCCCATCTCCAGCTGGCTGCGATCCCTCCCATCCACCTGGTGGACAGGCTTCAAGATGATATTGGGACGCTTATTACTATGCCTTTTCCTGTGTTGCTGGTTACACTGAGTATGTGGTCTGGTTTTGCAATGCTCCTCTGTATACCAAGTCCGAGGGCTATTGTGGAAGAGGGGGTGGTAAGATTGTAAGGACATTAGGAGGACATGCAGGGGTGGACTGTAGGGTAATGCTATTCATCTATATGCATCCCCTCCCTAATGGAATCAGCTTTGCTCTTCCCTGAAGCATGCTGGGGATGAATATGGGATGGGCTTGGGCTAAGGTACAAGGCCTGGAGGGCATGGCTGGGCCAGCAGCCACGGCCGAAGAATACCTTAGCAACAAGAAGGAAAACATCTGGGCCTTGGCGTGAAGTGCCTGGGAACACTGACTGCCCAAGGACATGGGAGAAAACGATGAGCCTTGGTTCCAGCTGGAATGATATATCAGCTTGGGTCCCTTGCTAAGTGGTTGCAGAAAATACTCCTGCAGGCCGCCACTAGAGAAAGCAGCTGCTTGCCTGTGTAAGTAATTTTCTCTGAATAAACGTATGAATCTGGAAAAGGCTATGTGTCAGTTCTTTGGATTATCTGGCAGGATGCACAGTGAGGATCTTCCCTTGCTGAGGCTGTCCCCAACAGTGACCAATCAACAGACTAACACTCTGATTTTCCAGTTGGTGGGAAGGGCTAAGTCTTTGGTTGATGTTAAGTGTTATGTTAGATAAAGCCTCCTAGTAATATTATTTGTTGAAATGTAAAGTAAAGCAGATTCCTCTTTTACCAAGTCTCTGCCTAGAGCTACAAGATGGTGATTTAGAATATAGCTTTTCCTATAGGACCAGGGAATCATTTGTGCTCAGATTGGAGTATTCTGATGAACATGCATTGGGAAACTTTAGGCCAATGTATTTTTTTTAAATCTACATATCATTCTTAGTGAACATACAGTTGAAAAGGATGTAATTGTGGTTGAATCTTCTTAAAATTTTTTTTTGTATATTATTATGTTGCAGCATATAAATAGTTTTTGGTCCACATGACAATGGAATGAGCAAAATACAAAAAAAATTATTAAAATTTTTAATTATTTTATTTTTATCTCCCATCAGAATATAAGATCCCTTTGGACAGGAATCTTCTTGACTTTTCCTTCATTGCATATCCAGCATCTAACCAAGTGTTTGCCCCATAGTAAACACCCGAAAACCATCTGTTGAGTAGAAGACATGATGCAGGACTTCTATTTTCAATTCCAGCAATTTGAGAGCAATAAATTATTCTGTTAGTAGCACAGTAGCAGCCAAGGTCCACTCTCAATATCTCATTGCTAAACAGTTGTAAAACTAAGTCACATAGTACTAATATCCAAATAACTCACTGTAATTTACAAATTTACCCTACATAATTCAGGGGCTTTTAATTTTCTTTCATAAAAGAGGGTCACTTATTTGTCCCTTCACACCACTGGCTATAGTAAGGCATGCCATGGTTATTACGGTTCTATATATCTCATATAAGGAGCCCTGGTTGTGCAGTGACTAAATGCTCAGCTGCTGATCGAAAGTTCGGCAGTTTTAACCCACTAGCTCCTCCATAGGAGAAAGATATGGCATATGCTTCAATACGAATTGCAACCTTGGAAATCTCACAGCAGTTCTATTCTGTCCTATGGTCCAATTATGAGTCGAAATTGACTCAATGGCAATGAATATCTCATATACATTTTGAGTCCAGCATAGTGGTCAGGTCCAATTTTACTATATATTCCATGGTCCTTCACTCTAATGTGTTCCTGTCATTCCTGCTTTTACTACCTTTGTTGATCTTTGTCAGTTCTCAGATGGATTTTGATGTTAGCTCTCTAACCTCTCTCTGCCTCCAGCATCACTTTTTCTGTTGTCCACAGTATGATTAAAGTGAGCTCTCATAATCACGAATTTCACTCTCCCTGATTAAAATCCTTCTCTGGCTTTGTGTCTCCTACAAAATGAAGGCCAAATTTCTTGGCATGAAATGCAAGGTCCGCTGGTTCTTATTGATGCCTGTCTCTCTAGCTCCCTCCCGGCATTCTCTCTCTTTCACGCGAGGGTCCAGCAACACTGAACTTACAGTTCTGAGCACATCGGGATATTTCAAGTCTTTGTGCGGATGGTGCTCAGTGCCCAGGGGAGTTTTGAGGAGGAGTGCTATTTATCAGATACAGAATCCATCTTTGTTTTTATAGATATTGATATTGCAGGCTACCATGGGGGTGACTGATGACTGAAATGACATATCTCTTCTTGGTGTCTTCAGCCCCATGAGCTAGAGATTGTAAGGAGGAAGACAGAAAACGTGTTACTTCTACTTTATTGGGAAGTATCAGTTGCGTTTACTTGAGGAGGCAGGGTCAGGGGTAGGTATGAAAGAAGAGGAGAGAGGGGTAGTTTTTCTTGCTGTTGCTATCAGAAATCTTTCTTGGGACTAAGAGAACAACAGCAGCAGCAACAACAGAAGGCTCATAGAAACAAGCTTTTCACATGTGCTATTTTTCAGTTGAACCTCAGAAGCCTAGATGATTAACTTAACTAACCAGAGAGCAGAGGCTCATACACATTCAATACCTTCTTCACTCTTAGTGACTAAAACCTTCCATTCCCTCAACCATAACCACTACTAAAACTGCAACCACCAGAGCCTCCATGGTACAAGGCTGGACAAATAGTCGCTTCTCTCTTAGTCTATCCATGGAAATCCTGTGCTTAGCAAGCGTTAGGAATGGTTTTCTGGATCTGCCCTTTCAAACCACCCAGCAAGCAGGTCCAAGGAGGGAGGCCAGGGAGGAAGGGGGTTAGAAATTGTATCATGTGACCTGGGGATGCCTGTCTAGGAAAAAGAGACTTGGGTCTTCAAGTTTCTCCTGTCCTCAGAGGACCCAAGTTATTTTTATCTTGAATCAACTTGAATGATGAAAACAAAAAGAATTTCCAAAAGATTAACACCAAGGAGAGGTACAGCGATTTTCATGTAAGAGTAAATCTAATCCTACTGTAATTCCAATAGCTACAAGTGGATGCATGTTTCTGGGATGGCTAACATAGTGGAAAGACTAGATATCTGGAAATTCATGGACCTTTGGCATAGGTGGCCTCCTCTTTGGAATGTATAACCAAACCCATTCAATTTTTTCAGGACACAGCCTCTTCCATGAACTTGTTTGTCTGCTGGTCGTAGTTATGTTTGAACACAAAGGAACACTCACCCTGTGCATCACTCTCTTCAAGCTTCCATTCCTGTGCTAGTCTTCCTGTGCACATTCAAAAAATATTAATTCAGCACTGACTATGTTCTAGGTCTCAGGCCATGTCCTGATTGTATAGTAGGGAAGAGCAACCTCACTTTTTAAAAACTTTCATGTTCCAGTGTGAAGCTGATATGCGCCAAGTTCACTAAATGCAGACAGTATGCCAAAAGAAGCTCAGAGTGTTTTGGAGAACTCAGGTGAGGTGCATGCCCTAGTGGAAGTGGTTTAAAAGGGCTTTTCATTGAGAGTGAAGGCTTTGCTGAGAATAATGTCAGCATTAAACCAAAAAGAAACAAACCCTTTGCCATCGAGTCGATTCTGACTCAGAGCGACTCTCTAGCATAGAATACAACTGCCCGATAGGGTTTACAAGAAGCAGCTGGAAGATTCAAACTGCACCACCAGGATTCCAGAGTCAGCATTACCATATACCATACCCACTGCTGTCAAATCGATTCTGACTCATAGCGACCCTATAGGACAGAGTAGAACTGCCCGGTAGAGTTTCCAAGGAGCTCCTGGTGTATTTGAACTGCCAACCTTTTGGTTAGCAGTGGTAGCACTGAACTACTATGCTACCAGGGTTTCCGTGTCAGCATTAGCCAGGCAAAAATAGTGAGAAGACGGTATATCACATGCACAGCGAATTAATGCTCTGAGAAGTTGAAAAAAAAAATGCTATGTGAGAAAAATTACAGAGCATGATACTGCTACAGAATATAGTTGAAGGAATGGAGTAACAAAGAATGAAGCTGGAGGGAAAGGAAGGGCTGTATAATGGACCTGACACTTTAAGCATGCAAGTGACATAGAGTTGACTTTTAATGGATCACTATGACTGCAATGCAGAAGCTGGCTTTGAATCAGACAAGAGTGGGGAAGAGAGAGAAGTTAGGAGGCTATGGTAATAATCAGGGCCAGAGATGAGGATGGCCTGAATGAAGACTCTGCTGGTTAGCAAAGAATGGATGAAATGAATTTCAGAAATGTTTATGATGTCAAACTGGCAGACTAGATATTTTATTGGATATGTGGGGCATAGTAGAGAAATAAAAGAGTTAATCTAACTCAAGTTATTAGGTGGTTGAAAGTATAGAAGAGAGAGAACACTGGAGGTGTTTGTGGTTTGTGGAAAAGAGAATCATGATAATTAGAGGACATAAGGCTAGAGATGTTAGCAGACAAGGGTATACTTAAATCTGAAGTGGATTCTGGGATGCAAATGGAGATGTAGGAGTTAACAACAGCTTTGTGGCTGTGAAATCAAAAGAGTGGTTGGGGTTTTGACTAGAGAATGCATGAACTGGTAAGAGCCATGGGCCAGGGAACCATATGGCATTTGGAGAAAGAAATTCAGACAAAGAGGAAGAAGACCAGGCACAGGGTTAGGAGAATCAGGAAAGTGAATGTCACAGAAACCACCAAGTAGTGAATTTAAAGAAAGATGGATTGGCTGACATTGTGAAACTCAGATGAGAAGCCCAGGAAGATAAAAACTGAGAAATACTCATTTAATTTGATGGTTAGAAAGATATAGTAGACCTCAGTGAACCTATAGGACAGCATAGAACTGCCCTATAGAGTTTCCAAGGAGCACCGTGGGGGATTCAAACTGTCTACCTTTTGCTTAGCAGCCTTAGCTCTTAACTGCTAAGCCACCAGGGTTTCCATAGAAGACCTTAGAAGGAGTATTTTCATGCGACTGGTGGGACTGAAGCCAGGTTGCTATGGCTTGTAGTGAAAGTTGAATATTTATCTCCCCAGCAAAACCTCCACTGTATAGATTAGTTTGGACAAAGTTGACATTATTTTAATATTAAGCCTTTCAATCCTTAAACATGTTATATTCCCACACACATTTAGTCTTATTTTTAGATTAAGGTATAATTTCAAATTCCTCTATTCCTTCTTATAGACAACCTTTTCCCCCTCTCCCCAAGCCCCAGCCCCTGGCATATTCTTTTCTGTTTTTTGTCCCTATAGTTTTGCATCTTCCATAATGTCATATAAATGGAACTCCACATTAGGTAGTGCTTTGAGATTAGGTTCTTTCACTTAGTGTGATTTGGAGTTTAGGTTTAAATTCCAATTTACAGGAGAAAATAGAAGAACATGTTAAATAACACCAAAATAATAATCAATCAAGCAAATCTAGAGGGTGAGATATTTGATGAGAAAATTGTTCTTGTCTTATCAACAGCCAAATATCAGGAAAATAAAGAGAGTAGAGGGTGAAAGTAAATGATTTTAAGAAAAATGAAGAAATTTGAAGGTTTTCCACTATTAGATAATATTAAGTAGTTATCATTAATTTTGGCACAAACAGTTTGTGCGGCACTACTAACCCGAAAGGTTGGTGGTTTGAACCCACCCAGAGGGATCTTGGAAGACAGGCCTGGTGATCTACTTCTTAAAGGAGCAGCTCTACTCTGCACACGTGTTACCATGAGTTGGAATGGACTCAACTGGCAACTACCAACAAGTTTATTGAAGAACAGCCAGCAAGCTTCATGTAACTAGTACGTGATTTACAAAGATTTAACTTCTACATACGCTTCAGGCACTCATGTTTTTTTGAAAGGAAAGAACGATCTTCCCTTTGATTCTTTCCTTTGTGTAAGAAGATATCATAATTTCTCTTTGTAAAGTTTTAATGCTCATTAGTAATTCTTTTCTTAAGAAAATCTAGCCCTCCCTCTAGTCCACCATAGTTCATTTACAAACCCAATGGCTTATCAGATGACTTTCGGAATCCAGTATTAATTCCTGAAATACGACCATCAAAGGTGACAAAGCAAACAAATCTAAAGATGATAAATCCATTTTAAGTCATACACTCCTGAAATATTTCCTGTATCCAGAGCAGATGGCCGCTTCTAATTCCTAGAATTTCAATATGAAATAGAATGTTGTACGAGTACCTCACATATTGCAAAGACACCCCTGTTCTTTCTGGCCCCTCTGAAAGGAGTAGTTTCCTAATTGCAAACAATATTACTAACCTGTTGAAATCTATTCTCTGTCTGGTAGTGCTATGGAGAAACAGCTGGCCCCATGCTGTCCTTCCTGGATACCAGGAGAGGGGACAGAGCTCCCCAAAGCAATTGTTTCATCTTCCATTCTCCAGGCTTAGTTACCCTTGTCTTTGAGGAATTCCTCTCATATACAGTCAAAAGAAAATGTTTTATTTTCCTCATCCACTAACGCACTGCTTTTGAGAACTACTGTAAATGTTGTCCTGAAGGTCTTTTGGAGGAAGGCATAGGCATTGAATCCCCCCACATGAGGTTTGGGAGGAATATTCTTATTGGAAAGAAGGTGTAGACACTGAGGATGTTTTAGCGTTGGTGCCTTCTAAACTGCTTTAGAACCTGCCAATGCCTCACACTAAATAGGGATAATCTTTATCTGAACATTTGTGTGACTGCTGGTTAATTATTATGGGTAATTATTTTTATGCCCTGTAAATATTCCTTGAGAAGACAGTATGTAATGTGTATTATGCTAGGCATTTAGATACATTTTCTGATTTTATATTTATATAAACCTTTTGAGGTTATATTATTATTATTTCTAATTCAGGCTGATGAAAATAAGCTCTAGGGGGGTTAAAAATTAGGGTCATATAACAGTAAATGCTAGTTAAACATTGAATAAGAAACAGTGAGACAACTGGATTGAATTATGTAGGCGAAATAAGTGCCAAGTATTTGGGAAGTAAGAATGCAAAAGCTTTTAAATGGATGCAGCCCAAATATCGAATCACTGTTTAAGAAAATCGGTGAAAAGGAATTTGTTTTTCTTGTAGACCACAGTGGCTAATGGTCATAAGGGCTGCAGAATCAGGTCAGTATGTGAATCTACAAACCTGGAGCCATACGGAGAACCCCCAGCGTTTGACTCTTATGGCCTAGAAATCTGAGAAATGATATCGGTCTTGTTAAAGTCTATGAGTGAGCAAGAAAATAAGCATAATGACTAAAGGCTGTAGAAAAGGGAGAAACGTATTAAAGTAAATGTTTTGGGTGAGAAGTAAGATGTGTTCAGATTCCAGACTTGGCAAACCATAGTTGCTGCTTACCAGGTACAAAACTGGATGCTGGGCAAGGGGGTGAATGGGGGAGCAAATTTTATATGCAAGGAACCTGGGGAGCTGGGGAGTTGGGGGAAGATACCTACTTTATCAGCTTTCTTTTGGAGAACTCCCATATTCCTCACATGCCACATGACACTGGCTCCACCTTCTAAGACAAAGTCTCAAGCCAATCCTGTGTACTTGCCAGGTGAGAACGATGGTGGACAAGGAAGTGTTGTGATAATCAGCATGAGTGTACCAAGTCATTTTTGGAATTCCATGTAGATGGCATTATTTAATTTATTTATTTTTTTTATTAACTTTTATTGAGCTTCAAGTGAACGTTTACAAATCAAGTCAGTCTGTCACATATAAGTTTATATACATCTTACTCCGTACTCCCACTTGCTCTCCCCTTAATGAGTCAGCCCTTCCAGTCTCTCCTTTCATGACAATTTTGCCAGCTTCCAACTCTCTCTATTCTCCCATCCCCCCTCCAGACAGGAGATGCCAACACAGTCTCAAGTGTCCACCTGATATAATTAGCTCACTCTTCATCAGCATCTCTCTCCTACCCACTGTCCAGTCCCTTTCATGTCTGATGAGTTGTCTTCGGGGATGGTTCCTGTCCTGTGCCAACAAAAGGTTTGGGGACCATGACCGCTGGGATTCCTCTAGTCTCAGTCAGACCATTAAGTTTGGTCTTTTTATGAGAATTTGGGGTCTGCATCCCACTGATCTACTGCTCCCTCAGGGGTTCTCTATTGTGCTCCCGGTCAGGGCAGTCATCGATTGTGGCCGGGCACCAACTAGTTCTTCTGGTCTCAGGATGATGTAAGTCTCTGGTTCATGTGCCCCTTTCTGTCTCTTGGGCTCTTAGTTGTCGTGTGACCTTGGTGTTCTTCATTCTCTTTTGATCCAGGTGGGCTGAGACCAATTGATGCATCTTAGATGGCCACTTGTTAGCATTTAAGACCCCAGATGCCACATTTCAAAATGGGATGCAGAATGTTTTCATAATAGAATTATTTTGCCAATTGACTTAGATGTCCCCTTAAACCATGTTCCCCAAACCCCCGCCCTTGCTCCGCTGACCTTTGAAGCATTCATTTTATCCCAGAAACTTCTTTGCTTTTGGTCCAGTCCAATTGAGCTGACCTTCCATGTATTGAGTGTTGTCCTTCCCTTCACCTAAAGCAGTTCTTATCTACTAATTCATCAGTAAAAAACCCTCTCCCTCCCTCCCTCCCTCCGCCCCTCGTAACCACAAAAGTATGTGTTCTTCTCAGTTTATACTATTTCTCAAGATCTTAAAATAGTGGTCTTATACAATATTTGTCCTTTTGCCTCTGACTAATTTCGCTCAGCATAATGCCTTCCAGGTTCCTCCATGTTATGAAATGTTTCACAGATTCGTCACTGCTCTTTATCGATACGTAGTATTCCATTGTCTGAATATACCACAATTTATTTACCCGTTCAACCCTTGATGGACACCTTGGTTGCTTCCAGCTTTTTGCTATTGTAAACAGAGCTGCAATAAACATGGGTGTGCATATATCTGTTTGTGTGAAGGCTCTTATTTCTCTAGGGTATATTCCGAGGAGTGGGATTTCTGGGTTGCATGGTAGTTCTATTTCTAACTGTTTAAGATAACGCCAGATAGATCTCCAAAGTGGTTGTACCATTTTACATTCCCACCAGCAGTGTAAAAGAGTTCCAATGTGTCCGCAGCCTCTCCAACATTTATTATTTTGTGTTTTTTGGATTAATGCCAGCCTTGTTGGAGTGAGATGGAATTTCATCCTGGTTTTAATTTGCATTTCTCTAATGGCTAATGATCGAGACCATCTTCTCATGTATCTGTTAGCTGCCTGAATGTCTTCTTTAGTGAAGTGCGTGTTCATATCCTTTGCCCACTTCTTGATTGGGTTGTTTGTCTTTTTGTGGTTGAGTTTTGACAGAATCATATAGATTTTAGAGATCAGGAGCTGGTCTGAGATGTCATAGCTGAAAATTCTTTCCCAGTCTGTAGGTGGTCTTTTTACTCTTTTGGTGAAGTCTTTAGATGAGCATAGGTGTTTGATTTTTAGGAGCTCCCAGTTATCTGCTTTCTCTTCGTCATTTTTGGTAATGTTTTGTATTCTGTTTATGCCTTGTATTAGGGCTCCTAATGTTGTCCCTATTTTTTCTTCCATGATCTTTATCATTTTAGTCTTTATGTTTAGGTCTTTGACCCACTTGGAATTAGTTTTTGTGCATGGTGTGAGGTATGGGTCCTTTTTCATTTTTTTGCAAATGGATATCCAGTCATGCCAGCACCATTTGTTAAAAAGACTATCTTTTCCCCAATTAACTGACACTGGGCCTTTGTCAAATATCAGCCGCTCCTATGTGGATGGATTTATATCTGGGTTCTCAATTCTGTTCCATTGGTCTATGTGCCTGTTGTTGTACCAGTACCAGGCTGTTTTGACTACTGTGGCTGTATAATAGGTTCGGAAATCAGGTAGAGTGAGGCCTCCCACTTTCTTCTTCTTTTTCAGTAATGCTTTGCTTATCCGAGGCTTCTTTCCCTTCCATATGAAGTTGGTGATTTGTTTCTCTATCATCTTAAAAAATGACATTGGAATTTGGATCGGAAGTGCATTGTATGTACAGATGATTTTTTTACTATGTTAAGTCTTCCTGTCCATGAGCAAGGTATGTTTTTCCACTTAAGTATGTCCTTTTTAATTTCTTGTAGTAGAGCTTTGTAGTTTTCTTTGTATAGGTCTTTTACATCCTTGGTAAGATTTATTCCTAGGTATTTTATCTTCTCGGGGGCTACTGTAAGTGGTATTGATTTGGTAATTTCCTCTTCGGTGTTCTTTTTGTTGATATAGAGCAATCCAAGTGATTTTTGTATGTTTATCTTATAACCTGTGACTCTGCCAAACTGTTCTATTAGTTTCAGTAGTTTTCTGGAGGATTCCTTAGGGTTTTCTGTGTATAAGATCTTGTCATCTGCAAATAGAGATAATTTTACTTCCTCCTTGCCAATCCGGATGTCCTTTATTTCTTTGTCTAGCCTAATTGCTCTGGCTAGGACTTCTAGCACAATGTTGAATAAGAGCAGTGATAAAGGGCATCCTTGTCTGGTTCCCTTTCTCAAGGGAAATGCTTTCAGGTTCTCTCCATTTAGAGTGATGTTGGCTGTTGGCTTTGCATAGATGCCCTTTATTATGTTGAGGAATCTTCCTTCAATTCCTATTTTGGTGAGAGTTTTTATCATAAATCGGTGTTGGACTTTGTCAAATGCCTTTTCTGCATCAATTGATAAGATCATGTGGTTTTTGTCTATTGTTTTATTTATGTGGTGGATTACATTAATGGTTTTTCTAATATTAAACCAGCCTTGCGTACCTGGTATAAATCCCACTTGGTCGTGGTGAATTATTTTTTTGAAATGTTGTGGAATTCTATTGGCTAGAATTTTGTTGAGGATTTTTGCATCTATGTTCATGAGGGATATAGGTCTATAATTTTCTTTTTTTGTAATGTCTTTACCTGGTTTTGGTATCAGGAAGATGGTGGCTTCATAGAATGAGTTGGGTAATATTCCGTTATTTTCTATGCTTTGAAATACCTTTAGTAGTAGTGGCGTTAACTCTTCTCTGAAAGTTTGGTAGAACTCTGCAGTGAAGCCGTCCGGGCCAGGGCTTTTTTTTGTTGGGAGTTTTTTGATTACCGTTTCAATCTCTTTTTTTTTTTATGGGTCTATTTACTTGTTCTACTTCTGAATGTGTTAGTTTAGGTTGGTCGTGTTTTTCCAGGAATTCATCCATTTCTTCTAGGTTTGCAAATTTGTTAGAGTACAATTTTTCGTAATAATCTGATATGATTCTTTTAATTTCAGTTGGGTCTGTTGTGATGTGGTCCTTCTCGTTTTTTATTCGGGTTATTTGTTTCCTTTCCTGTATTTCTTTAGTCAGTCTAGCCAATGGTTTATCAATTTTGTTAATTTTTTCAAAGCACCAGCTTTTGGCTTTGTTAATTCTTTCAACTGTTTTTCTGTTCTCTAATTCATTTCGTTCAGCTCTAATTTTTATTATTTGTTTTCTTCTGGTGCCTGATGGATTCTTTTGTTGCTTACTTTCTATTTGTTCAAGTTGTAGGGACAGTTCTCTGATTTTGGCTCTTTCTTCTTTATGTATGTGTGCATTTATCGATAGAAATTGACCTCTGAGCACTGCTTTTGCTGTGTCCCAGAGGTTTTGATAGGAAGTATTTTCATTCTCATTGCATTCTATGAATTTCCTTATTCCCTCCTTGATGTCTTCTATAACCCAGTCTTTTTTCAGGAGGGATTTGTTCATTTTTCAAGTATTTGATTTCTTTTCCCTAGTTTTTCTGTTATTGATTTCTAGCTTCATTGCCTTGTGGTCTGAGAAGATGCTTTGTAATATTTTGATGTTTTGGACTCTGCAAATGTTTGTTTTATGACCTAATATGTGGTCTATTCTAGAGAATGTTCCATGTGCACTAGAAAAAAAAGTATATTTTGCAGCAGTTGGGTGGAGAGTTCTGTATAAGTCAATGAGGTCAAGTTGGTTGATTGTTGTAATTAGGTCTTCCGTGTCTATTGAGCTTCTTACTGGATGTCCTGTCTTTCTCTGAAAGTGGTGTGTTGAAGTCTCCTACTATAATTGTGGAGGTGTCTATCTCACTTTTCAGTTCCGTTAAAATTTGATTTATGTATCTTGCAGCCCTGTCATTGGGTGCATAAATATTTAATATGGTTATGTCTTCCTGATCAATTGTCCCTTTTATCATTATGTAGTGTCCTTCTTTATCCTTTGTGGTGGATTTAAGTCTACAGTCTATTTTGTCAAAAATTACTACTACTACTACTCTTCTTTTTTGCTTATTGTTTGCTTGATATATTTTTTTCCATCCTTTGAGTTTTAGTTTGTTTGTGTCTCTAAGTCTAAGGTGTGTCTCTTGTAGGCAGCATATAGACGGATCGTGTTTCTTTATCCAGTCCGAGACTCTCTGTCTCTTTATTGGTGCATTTAGTCCATTTACATTCAGCGTAATTACAGATAAGTAAGTGTTTAGTGTTGTCATTTTGATGCCTTTTTATGTGTGTTGTTGACAATTTGATTTTTCCACTTACTTTTTTGTGCTGAGACGTTTTTCTTAGTAAATTGTGAGATCCTCATTTTCGCAGTGTTTGACTTTATGTTTCTTGAGTCGTTACGTTTTTCTTGGCTTTTATCTTGAATTATGGAGTTGTTATACCTCTTTTTGGTTACCTTAATATTTACCCCTATTTTTCTAAGTAAAAACCTAACTTGTATTGTTCTATATCGCCTTGTATTACTCTCCATATGGCAGTTCTCTGCCACCTGTATTTAGTCCCGCTTTTTGATTATTGTGATCTTTTACATATTGACTTCAATGATTCCCTGTTTTGAGCATTTTGTTTTTTATTAATCTTAATTTGTTTTTGTGATTTCCCTATTTGAGTTGATATCAGGATGTTCTGTTTTGTGACCTTGTGTTGTGCTGATATCTGATATTATTGGTTTTCTGACCAAACAATATCCTTTAGTATTTCTTGTAGCTTTGGTTTGGTTTTTGCCAATTCTCTAAGCTTGTGTTTATCTGTAAATATCTTAATTTCGCCTTCATATTTTAGAGAGAGTTTTGCTGGATATATGATCCTCGGCTGGTAGTTTTTCTCCTTCAGTGCTCTATATATGTCATCCCATTGCCTTCTTGCCTGCATGGTTTCTGCTGAGTAGTCTGAACTTATTCTTATTGATTCTCCCTTGAAGGAAACCTTTCTTTTCTCCCTGGCTGCTTTTAAAATTTTCTCTTTATCTTTGGCTTTGGCAAGTTTGATGATAATATGTCTTGGTGTTTTTCTTTTTGGATCAATCTTAAATGGGGTTCGATGAGCATCTTGGATAGATAGCCTTTCGCCTTTCATGATGTCAGGGAAGTTTTCTGTCAGGAGTTCTTCAACTATTTTCTCTGTGTTTTCTGCCCTACCTCCCTGTTTTGGGACTCCAATCACACGCAAGTTATCTTTCTTGATAGAGTCCCACATGATTCTTAGGGTTTCTTCATTTTTTTTAATTCTTTTATCTGATTTTTTTCCGGCTATGTTGGTGTTAATTCCCTGGTCCCCCAGATTTCCCACTCTGCATTCTAATTGCTCGAGTCTGCTCCTCTGGCTTCCTATTGCATTGTCTAATTCTGTAATTTTATTGTTAATCTTTTGGATTTCTACATGCTGTCTCGCTGTGGATTCTTGCAACTTATTAATTTTTCCACTATGTTCTTGAATAATCTTTTTGAGTTCTTCAACTGTTTTATCAGTGTGTTCCTTGGCTTTTTCTACAGTTTGCCTTATTTCGTTTCTGATGTCTTGAAGCATTGTGTAAATTAGATTTTTGTATTCTGTATCTGATAATTCCAGGATTGTATCTTCATTTGGTAAAGATTTTGATTCTTTTGTTTGGGGGATTGTAGAAGCTGTCATGGTCTGCTTCTTGCTTCTTTATGTGGTTTGATATCGACTGCTGTCTCTGAGCCATCACTAAGAAAAAGATATTAAAAAAAAAAGATATAGTAGTGGTTTATTCTATAATTGCTCACTGAGTCTTATCTTGTTTTATTTCAATATACGTGGATGGGCTATTATATTGTGCTGTCTTGTTTGTTGTATCCCTTGACTTACTTATGACCTATTACCAGCTGGTTTGGGCTGTTGCCAGATATATATGCCTGAGTCTATTCACTATTCTTGAGTAGAATCTGATTTTGGGTAATCAAGTGTGTGCTGCACCCTAACACCTATCCACCTTGAGAAGTAGTGGTGATAGTTGTGTGCACCAGATTCTATTACCAGCTGGGGTTCACCCTCCGGGGGGGCAGGATGCTGACAGGCTTCCCCCAAGTGTCAGTGAGGTAGGTGTGTCTCTATTCCTATAGCACCTTGGTGGGAGGGCACTGCAGCTGTACCTTAGGCCCCCAATGCAAGTACCTCTACAGATTGGTAGTTGTCACCCTCCTTAGACCCCTAAGGCAAGAGGCTAGGTGGTCTGGGGGGAGCTTCAGCCCTCTTTTCCCTGATGTGGGTCAGTTAGGGCTCTGTTGTATAAGCAGAGATATTAGACCTGGGAAACTTGTTTTTCCAGAAAATCCACTAAAAAAAAATACAGTCAGATCCCTGTCAGAACTGCCTTTGGATTATAACTGCCACCTTGTTCCCTGTAAGGATGAAAGTCTGAGATTTGGATCATATATGCTTGGCTGTAGCTGGTTCTGTGTTTTTAGTCCAATTAGGGATGGATTTTTGGTCCCTGGGTTTTTTGTGGTTCCTTCTCTCAGGTCGGAAGAATGGGTTAGGAAAAGACCAAAAAAAAAAGGGGGGGGGAAGCAAAGCCGCCGCGGAGCCAGAGCCGTTCTCCCTCTGGCTCAGGAAATTCCAATGTTAATGAAGCCGCCTGGGGAGGGTGGGGGAGGGTTCAGAGAAATAGGAGAGTAGCACCTCGGAATGTAGCCAAAGTTGCTTGTCTTGCTTGGAATGACTATTTTATCTGAGATTCCCGACGGGCATGTCGCCTATGTGTGCTGGCTGTGTGGAGATTGCCCCCAGAGGTCTGGCCAGCTGAAGCCGCGGCCAGATCTTCAGCTCCCAATCCAAAGCCCAGCGTCAAGGTACCCCTGCTGAGAAGCTGCACTTCTGGCTTCAAAATCAGTCGCTGCTTCCCGGAGACTTCTCGTCCCTCCAGCCACGTCGCTGAGCCGCTCCCACGGACTGGCTGGGCCCCCTCCCGGGGTTAGTTCAGGAGAGTAGGGCTGTGCCCCGTGCTTGCCCCGTGATAGCGCCCAGTCAAAAGCCTGGCACCAAGGTTCCCTGGCTGGGACGATGCACTCCTGGCTCCAAAACCAGTCACTGCCTCCCGAGGACTTCTCCCACCAGCCGCGTCACCACGCCACCCGTGCGACGGCAGGGCCCCCTCCCGGGGTCAGTTCAGGGGGGTAGGGCTGCACCCCTTGTTAGTGCTGTCACAAGATTTTTGAGTTCAACTCCCCTGGGCCCAGACCTAAGCCCGGTGCCAAGGTTACCTGATTGGGACTCTGGCTCCAGGCTCCGAAAACAGTCGCTGCTTCCCCGTATTTGTTTGTTCTCCATCTCTAAATCTGTGTTTGTTGCTCAGCGTTCGTAGATTGTTATGTATGTGATCAATTCACTTGTTTTTCCAAGTCTTTGTTGCAAGAGGGACCCGAGGTAGCATCTACCTAGTCCACCATCTTGGCCCCACCTTGCAGATGGCATTCTGGTTGAGAAATAGTGCATCATCCCACCTCCTGTTTAAAGTGTTGGCTGGTTCTTATAAAAGGACACTCCACCACTCTGCTGCCATCCTGTTGACACTCATCTGGGCACCAGCTTTGAGACTGTGGTGAGTACAAGACTTGAAATGCATTTTGGGGCAATTGGGCAGTATAAGGATTTTAACTGGAGGTAGAAAGGGCTTTTGTTTTAGAAAATAATGCTTAAGCTTTGTGGAAATCAAGGTGATGAATTTTGTGGGAGGCAGGTATAATTATGTGATATTTTAGCTGCTCTTTGGTGAGCTATCTTGAGGTTCATGTGGGAAATGAAGTTAAAGGGACAGCCTCATAGGAAGAAGAATAAGGAATATGAAACAAAGTCCTCTCCCATATTTCAATTTTTTTCCAAAGATTTGTTTCTCTAGGGACTACCCTTATAGCTGCATCTGAGCTTTTGCAATTCTTCTTGAAAAACTCATGGCAAGATCAGTTAGACTCTCAGTCAGGGTGTCATAGCAGATGATGTTGGTAGCAATTTGTTTTGAGATTGCTCAGAAGTTTAGCCAGTTGAGTATCCTTTCTCTGGATAACATTAAAATTCAGCCACATCATAAGGCTGCCTCAATATAGGATCTATTTCTGTTTTTAGAAATGGCAGAATGAGAAAAATGCCAAAAAAGAATAAGAGATGATGGGAAGTCTCTTAGTCTCTTAATTTATATTCTCTCCGTTCTGGAGGCTAAGTCCAAAACATGGTCTCAGCCCTGTTGATTCCTTCCTTTTTTGGTAGGGCTGGTTATTCCCTGATTGCTTGACTTGTAGATGATTCTCACATGATGTCTGTCTTTCCATGTGTATGCATCTGTGTGTCTAATCTGATCTTTATTAAAGTTCAGAAGTGATTAGTGATTAGATTTAGAACCTACTCCACTCAGGTATGCTTTAATTAACATGACAAAGAAAACTCTATTTCCAAATAGGATTACAACCATAGGTATAACCAGTTGCTCATCGGTGGATCCCGACTCCCAGCGACCCTATAGGACAGAGTAGAATTGTCCCACAGAGTTTCCAAGGAGTTCCTGGTGGATTTGAACTGCTGACTTTTTGATTAGTGTCTAGAGCTCTTATACACTATGCCAACAGGGTTTCCACCATAAGTATACGGGTGAAAATTCCAACATATTTTTGGGAAACACAATTCAATGCATAACAGGAAACGATGCTAAAAGGGAAGAGGCAAAAGCTACACAGTTATGAAGATTTTGTTGGAGACTTGAGGAATATTGAGCGAGCTCATTTGAAGGATAGTGACTTGCTTAGCCAGCAAGAGTGTTACTACACTAAACACTGTCAGCTGTTCATTTTTCAGATTCCCAGAGACTCAGGAAAGATGTCTTACTATCATCAGCAGTGCAAGCAGCCCTGCCTGCCACCTCCTGTGGTGTGCCCACCTAAGTGCCCTGAGCCATGCCCACCTCCTAAGTGCCCAGAGCCATGCCCACCTGTACCTTGCCCTCAGCCATGCCCACCTGTGCAGTGCCCTCCCAAGCGATGCCAGCAGAATTGAGTACCCAGGAGCAAGTAACAAAACTAGAATTCACCAGAATCATGAAACGATGAGATCCAGTGGCTCTTCCGAGTCACTGGACTCCATCTTCCTCCCTCAGCATGGTGACAGACTGCATCTTCCCTAGCCTTCCTCTTGAGATGAGAGCTGACAGAGAAAAGGCTTAGATCCTAAAGTTGATACCATGTCGCTGGAAAATGAGGGACACGATCAAGGTCGACATTCTTGAATTGAAGATTGCCTCATCTCTTTTTGGCATCTATCTGTGATCTAATTTAGGCAGTGATCTCTATCCTATAAAGAATTGTTTCCTATTTCTGCTTCTTCAATAAAATACATGTTTCGTGGTTGAGCCTACATGGGTTGTTTTCGTTTTGCATTTTTGCACTCTTCCTTCAACTACATCAGATGAATGTCCATCAGATGAATTGAAGTCTTAGATTCAGGCTTTCCCATCATTGAATTCAGTCTTGCTTGAGATGTGCCTTTTAGATTGGGTATATCAAAGAATTATTTTAGTGGTTTTAAACCCATTTCAACAACTTTATACAATGTGTGACCTTAAAAAGTTACTTCAACTACCTCAGGTATTATTTCCTCCTCTGTAAAATATAGGAAAGGATGTCTTCAGCTCAGTATATTCACAGATATTAATTAACTGATTCACAAATATTTTCTATTTGCCTATTATATGCTAGGCAATATTTGACAAGCTGAAGATAGAGATACTGGAGACCAAACAGAGTCATTGTACTTAAGTATAAGAAATGAGAGCACTGCACAGGGACATGGAGGAAAACTGAGAGTGGCACATATGAGGTGTACTTGAGAGAACATTTTTTAGAAAGGGTCTTCCAAAGTGACTTTTTGGGAAGAGACATGAATGAACAGAAGAGTGAGCCATGGGTAGATCTAGGATAGATTGTTCCAATAAGAGGAAATAGCAATGTCAAAGGCAGACAAATATAGCAGTAAAACAACAGCAATGAAGATGAAATTGTCAGCAAATGAGGTTAGAGGTATTGGGTCTGTAGGACACAGTAATAATTTTGGTATTCATCCAAGGTTTTGTCAGCTGTATCAGCCTGATGGTCAAATGCTAAAAGTTTTTTGTTAATATTCTACTATCTTATGTATTTTCCTTTGTGTAGCATTTTGACTAATAGTCCATACGTTTGTTTAAAGCTATTACGAAGAAATGAAAAGAACTGAGGAATAAATTAAAACTCTTACAAAATAAAAGCTTATTTTGAGAGGTGACCAAATGAAAAGTACTTCTGTTAGTTTTCCTGTCTTAAAGGGAAATTTAATCTATTAATTCTCATCACATTATAGCTGGCCAAACTACATAGGGAATTTTGTACTTGTGGTCCAAACTCTAAAAAGAATGTTAAAGGGTTGAGTTTATACAGGCTACAGGGAATGACTCCAAGTGATTGTCATTAATGGTAAATGCTTGAAAAGGACTCTAGTCTAATATTGTTGACAGCTTTTTTTTTTTTTTCTATATTGTTCTTAAGGAAAACAAACAAACGTCATTAGTTTTTTTTTTTTTTTGGTGAAACATAACCAACATACTCAGAAAGTTGATAAACTTGTGCTTACATGGTCAATAGTTCTAAGTAGCACACTCATGTAAGTAAACGCAAAGTCAAGAAAGAAAATTATTACCAACCCTTCAAAAGACCCTGTATTGTCTTCACCACTAGAGGTAACCACTAGCCCGACACTTAATGTAATCACTTTGTTGCTATTTTTTTCTTTCTTTTTTTTTTTTTAACACCAATATAAGCATCTCTAAGAAGTATAGTTTGGAAGAAGTACAGTCTGAATGCTTCTTAGAAGCGAGGATGGCAAGAATTTAGCTCATGTACTTTGGACAGTTATCAGGAGGGACCAGTCCCTGGGGAAGGAAATCATGGTTGGTAAAGTAGAGGTTAGGGTAATGCTATTCAGCTGTATGCATCCCCTCTCTAATGGAGTCAGCTTTGCTCTGCCCTGAAGCATGCTGGGGATGAATTCGGGATGGACTCGGGCTACTGTAAAAGGCCGGGAGTGGCATGACTGGGCCAGTGGCCAAGGCTGAAGAAGAAGGAAAACATCTGGGCCTGGATGTGAAGTCCCTGGGAACACTGACTGCCCAAAGACGTGAGAGGAAAAACAATGAGCCTTGGTCCCAGCTGGAATGTATGGAAGCTTGGGTCCCTTTCTAGGTGGTTTCAGAAAATACTCCAGCCGGCCGCCACTGGAGAACAGCTGCTAACCCTCGTCAGTAAGTTTCCCATAACATATGAATCTGGAAAGGGCTGCGTGTCAGTTCTTCAGATTATCTGCCAGGATGCACAGTGAGGGTCTTTCCTTGCTGGGGCTCTCCCACGACAAGTGGTGTAGTTGGCAGGATCTGAAGGGCACACCATGCCTTCCCAGATGTGTGGGGAAATGCGGGGTCATCCCATGGTGGCCAGGGATGCGTGCCCTGGAACCACTAGCCCGGGCTGTTGATGCCTGGGGACCTGTGCGTGAGTACGGGGACACCCTGAAAATTCCATAGAGATTGTTGCAGTTACACAAGTCTTTGGGAGCTGAGAAAGAAAAGAAGGCCATTCCTGTTTTTGTTGTGGGAGTTGCTTGGCCGCTGTTGTGGGCATGGAGATATTCATGGGAGGCCCCAAAGCAAAAGCCAGATTGCCCTGCTGAGGTGGCTTCTGTGGGGTGGCTTCTACTGGCAGCATTGAGAGGGGCGTCCGATGCGGAGTCAGCCACTGGGGCCCTAATTAGGGAGCTGGAAGCAGAGGGGCAACTGGAGGATTTGTCTGCAGCATGTTCCTCCTCCACTGAAACATTACTGTCCCATTTGTGGAAGCAAGAGGCATCTTAGGAGGAAATCTCAGGGTGGCCAGCGAACTCTATGTGGGGAGGTCTGCCCCATATGATTTTCTGTGGGAGAAATCCCGGATGGCCAGCGAAGCCTGGGTAGCTCAGTTGGTAGAGCATGGAACCGCAGCTAGTTGGAGGGGCTAAACAGGTCCCTGGTGCTGAGAACACCCTGTAACACTCAGTGCAAAGTAAGAGTTAAAACAGCAGGGAAAAAAGGAGTAAAAAGCCCTTCGATGTAGCTTGTGTTGAGCAACCTTTGAGAGATCTCAGAATTCTCTGATAGCTGCCCCGGCCAGGATAACTGAACAGCCACACAGCTGAAGCTGTAATGGTAAGGGGAAAACTAAGAGAGGGGGGCCCACTTCCAGGTTACCAGGCAACTGAGTGGGATCCATACTTGCACTTGGTGTGGTGGAGGCCTGGCTCCACAAATGAGTGAGGGCTCTTCCAAGTTTTCCCAGATCTTCTTTCAGAAATCATTAAGATCGAAAATTAAGTCTAATTTCTCTGCAACAGCAAGGAGCAAAGGCCTTATGTTACAATTAAAGTCCAGTGAGGTATACTTTGGGTCTGAGGTCACTATCATTGAGACACTTATCCCAGCCTGACTATGGGTAAGTCCCTTGGGCCCCCTACAAATCCTTAGTGTATGTACTGATAATGTTTATATATTAACGCACAACTTTGTAAACTTTTGCCTCCAAGTCCTGATAGGAATTGCAACAGTTAGGGCCGTTTTTAGAGGGGCACAAGGACACTGTGACGTGGGTTATAGCTAATTCATTTGACCATTCAATCTGACCACTAACAACCTTCGGATTGACATATAAAGCAAGCCCCTACAGAGATGAAACATCTGGACAAAAAATATATATATATAACAAAATCAGTTCTGCTCCTGAGAATTTTTGTTAGTTGGGTGGATTGTCTTCAGAAAAGCCTCTATATTGAGAGTGGGAAACAGCCAACGAACAGACTGTTTTTAACCAGCTGACTGCAGAGGCTGAAGCATTGTCTGCTCCAGAGTAAAGAGATGTGCAATTGACCACATTCTGGATTTAACAGAGGACCGTCCATGGAGACTCAAAACACCCTCATAGACTGGGCCTCCATGCGTGAACTGCCACTGTCATCAGAAAATGCTGTCTAGCACAGGAAAGCTGACCCATCTACCAGACCCCAGCCAAGGATAAAACCTGTGCAGGGGCAGATTCCCGAGCCAACAGGCCAGGGGGTTCTCCGAAGGTAAATCACACTGGGGCTTTTTATCTTACACAGAGGCTTCCACTGGATCTTGAATGAACTCTTCACACTCTTTATTACTCCAAGACATAGGTGCAATTGAATACTTCAACAGATAGGTTTAAATGGCTAATGGGAGGGCACAAGACAACCCCAGCCTGGACCATCCATCTCAGAAAAGCAGTCTGGGGTGTCAATGGAGCAATTCCTTGCAAGGGCATTTCTTATTTGTGCCATATGTTCTATCAAACTGTCTATTCTATAAAATGTGTTTCTTTGGTGTAGAATTGTTCCTGACAAAAGATCTGGGATCCACAAAGGCACTGACCAGAGCCCATAAGAGGCCAACCCCAAGGCTCCCCCCACAGAGGGGTGGGAGTGTCCCTCTCCCTTTGACTAGGGGTGTGGCCAAGGTGCACCACAGGTGTAGGAATCCCTCTGCTGGGTGTCAGGGGACCTGAGGCCACACATTGAAATGATCATACACTGGATCCCCACTAACAGCTATTGATGGGTACGCAGCTGGGGCTGTCAGGGCGTGCCAAGGCAAACTAGTGATGCAGATTGGAAGGCTACCTCCAAAGGCCTAAAAAGATAACTAGCCCGGATACTGGGATACATTCTGGGCAGGGATATCTTTTTGAGGCTGGGGCTGTAGACCTCTGGTGAGTTCCACCTGCAAGTGAGAGCCATAAAAGCTGTAGTACAAGGTAATGTTAAATGGTCCCCTGTGCAGTTGCACTCCTCAGCTTGGGTCAGGGCCCTTAAGCAGTACTGCCTTCCTGGTGGGCACCAAAAATCATTGAGGCCATGCAGGAGCTACACCCAGTGGGGATTCTGATTCCTGCCAAGAGCCCCTTCGGTAGTCCTGTCTAGCCAATGTGCAAGCTGGATGGCTCCTGGAAAACGACAGGAGACTACTGGGAATTGAATAAGGTGCTCCCCCTTGTTTAGAGCTATCCAACATCGCACAGATGATGGTGCAAAAGGGGAGGCACTGGGCACTTACCACTTTGTGCTTGACTTGGCTAATTCTTTCTTTAGGATCCCTCTACATTCAGACAGCCAGGACCAGTTTGCCTTCAGTTGGGAGGTGAGGCAGTGGACTTTCACTGTGTTCCCAAAAGGGTACCTGCACAGTCCCACCATACACCATGGCATGGTTTCCACTGGTCTCAAGCAGTGGAGTCCCCATGCTAGGTGGCCATCTTCCACTATATTGATGATGTCATGCTGACCTCTGACTCATTTGCTTCTTTACAAACTGTGTCTTGTAAGGTAGTCACGCATCTTCAGTAGTGGGAATGGACAGTGAACAATGGAAAACCGCAGGGGCCTGGTTTTGGTCAAACACTTGGGTGTTATCTGGTTGGGGAAGACGCAAGTGATGCCTGAAGCAGTGATAGATAAAGTCCAAGCCTACTCCTGTGAGGAAATTGTGAAGTAGCTACAGGCAATTGCCTGGTTCCTGGAGTACAAGCACCCCTTCATATCCCATGTACCCCACACCCAACGTCCCCTATATAGGTTAGTGAAGAAAGGGAGGGAGAATGAAATTGGGGGGAGTTCTAGAATGTGAGGGTATAAGAAGAGAGACAGAGACTGTGAAAAAAGGAGCAATGTGGGACTGAGAGACAAAGGAAGAGGAGGCCTTCCAGCAGGCGAAGGTCACTGTAAAACAAATACAGGCTATAGGAGAGTTAATACAAGGTCAGCCGTGGCAATTGGACATAGCCTGTTACCCCGATGGGTATGGGTAGGGCCTGTGGCAACGGCAAAGCAATAAGAGATTACCACTGGGATTTTGATCTCAGTTGTAGTGAGAAGCAGAAAAGAGGTACAGCATGTTGGAGAAAGTCATGCACAGTGTATAATACCCTACTGAAAGTGGAAGCCAGTTCTTATAAAGGGTCAAGTTCTCCTTTACTGGGAACATCGGAAGAGGACTAATACCTCTTCTCCCCTCAGAGTGATGGGTTGGATCCCCGACAACAGTGAGCTAGAATCCTGCTAGTTGTTGCCAATAGTTGGATAAGGAAGTAAAAGCAAAGTCTAGGGGCAGGGGCATACCCATTGCCTAAGGGGTGGCTTTGGATGTGTGGCTTGCATGGGGGGCCATAACTGCCCTACAACTGGGTGGGGCACTACACCTGGGGGGGTGGCTGTACATCACTGCTATTGTTTACACCACCCTTCCAAGTGTTTCCAGCAATTGGGAAACTCTAAAAGCCCAGCACAGATACCAGTGCACATCATGGTAGTTTGGCCCCTTTTCCCAGTTCTTGCCCCAGGCCACCACTACACATGTGGAGTGGCATATAGAGGAATAGCTAGGCATACCACAGCTGCACTTAACAGCACCAGGTTGGCTATCATCCTTCTGAATGGGGAGACTCAACAAATACAGAAGGTCATCCTTCAGAGTAGGATGGCCATTGACATCCTGACCGCCACCCAGGGAGGCACCTGTGCCACAATAAAAATTGAATGTTGCATGTATACCACTGGTGCCTCTAAAATGTGTCTTTGGTTCTGCAGGACTTGCAGCAATACATCCCTTCTATCAAATGTGACATCACTGACCCTGTTTCCAGCTGGCTGGAATCCCTCCCGTCTGCCTGGCGGACAGGCTTCTGGATGATATTGGGACTCATATTACTAAGTCTTCTCCTGTGTTGCTGGTTATACTAAGCATGTCATCTGGTTTTGCAATGCTTCTCTGCTTCCCAAGCCCAGGGGCTATTGCAGAAGAGGGGGCAGTAAGATTGTAAGGACATTGGGAGGGTATACACGGGTGGATTGTAGGGTAATGCTATTCAGCTTATACACCCCCTCTCTAATGGAATAAACTTTGCTCTTCCCCAAAGCATGCTGGGGATGAATTCGGGATGGACTGGGGCTTTGGTAAAAGGCTGGGAATGGCACGACTGGGCCAAGGGCCAAGGCTGAAGAATGCCTTAGCAACAAGAAAGAAAACATCTGGACCTGGATGTGAAGTCCCTGGGACCACTGACTGCCCAAGGACATGAGAGGAAAAACAATGAGCCTTGGTCCGAGCTGGAATGGTATATAAGCCTGGGTCCCTTGTTAGGTGGTTGCAGAAAATACTCCAGCTGGCCGCCACTGGAGAGCAGCTGCTTGCTCTTGTCGGTAATTTCCCCTTAATGTATGAGTCTGGAAAGGGCTGTGTGTCAGTTCTTCGGATTATCTCCCAAGATGCACAGTGAGGGTCTTTCCTTGCTGGGGCTGTCGGCCAACAAGAGGATCAGGGAAAAAGAGGAAGATCCTCAATGCAATGGACTGACACAATAGCTACAAAAATGGCCTCAAACATAGCCAGTGTACTAAGCACTTTATACTCACTGGCTTAATTAATTCCCATTGTGAAGAAGGTAGAATTATTATTCAGTTATATAGATAAGGAAGGACAGTGAGGCTCGGAAAGTTTCAATAGCTTCCTTAAGAGTCACATGATTAATAAATAGTAGCTATAGGATTCATACTAGGTACAGATTACCCAATAAGCAAAGTATGCATAGGCTTACTTGTGCTTACTCTTCTGTGGTGCATAATTTCATCTGTTTTGTGATGAGAAACAGGTGAAACTGTGCACTACAGATTAGTAAGTAAACACAGTTAAGTTCACATGTACCTTGCTTACTGGTTAATCTGCCCTATTCATACTCATGCCTCTCTTGTTCTACAAAGGAAGCTCTCTGCTGTACTAAACTTCCCATGTACTCCTGTGTGATATAGGATGAAGGAGCAGCTCTGTCAAGGCACAACTGCAGTGAAGCTTGGAGATAGCAATTCCCAGACTGCCCTTTCAAAATAGAAAATGCTACAGCATTATCTGTCAGTTTGTCAGTTTGTCGTACTGTGGGGGCTTGTGTGTTGCTGTGATGCTGGAAGCTATGCCATCGGTATTCAGGTACCAGCAGGGTCACCCATGGAGGACAGTTTTCAGCTGAGCTTCCAGACTAAGACAGACTAGGAAGAAGGACCCAGCAGTCTACTTCTGGAAAGCATTAGCCACTGAAAACCTTATGAATAGCAGCGGGACATTGTCTGATATAGTGCTGGAAGATGAGCCCCCCAGGTTGGAAGGCACCCAAAAGATGACTGGGGAAGAGCTGCCTCCACAAAGTAGACTTGACCTTAATGACATGGATGGAGTAAAGATTTCGGGACCTTCATTTCTGATGTGGCACGACTCAAAATGAGAAGAAACAGTTGCAAACATCCATTAATAATCGGAAGCTGGAATGTATGAAGTATGAATCTAGGAACATCGGAAATCATCAAAACTGAAATGGAATGCATAAACATCGATATCCTAGGCATTAGTGAGCAGAAATGGACTGGTATTGGCCATTTGAATCGCACAATCATATAGTCTACTCTGCTGGGAATGACAATTTAAAGAAGAATGGTGTTCCATTCATCGTCAAAAAGAAAGTTTCAAGATCTATCCTGAAGTACAACGCTGTCAGTGATAGGATAATATCCATAGGCCTACAAGGAAGACCAGTTAATACGACTAATATTCAAATTTAGGCACCAACCACTAGTGCCAAAGATGAAGAAATAGAAGATTTTTTTAGAAGCTACAGTCTGAAATCGATGGAACATGCAATCAAGATGCATTGGTAATTACTAGCGATTGGAATGCGAAAGTTGGAAACAAAGAAGAAGTAGGAGTAGTTGTAAAACACGGCCTTGGTGATAGGAACAATGCTGGAGATAGAATGATAGGAGTTTGCATGACCAACGACTTCTTCATTACAAATACCTTCTTCACCAACATAAACGGTGACTATACACGTGGACTTCGCCAGATGGAATGCACAGAAAACAAATTGACTACATCTGTGGAAAGAAACGATGGAAAAGCTCAATGTCATCAGTCATAAGAAGGCCCGGCGCTGACTGTGGAACAGATCATCAATTGCTCATATGTAAATTCAAGCTGAAACTGAAGAAAATCAGAAGTTCACGAGAGCCAAAATATGAACTTGAATATATCCCAGCTGAATTTAGAGACCATGTCAAGAATAGATTTGACACATTTGAACACTAGCGACAGAAGACCAGACGAGGTGCGGAATGACATCAAGGACATCATCCATGAAGAAAGCAAGAGGTCACTGAAAAGACAGGAAAGAAAGAAAAGACCAAGATGGATATCAGAGAAGACTCTGAAACTTACTCTTGAGCATCGGGCAGCTAAAGCAAAAGGAAGAATTGACGAAGTAAAAGAACTGAACAGAAGATTTCAAAGGGCCTCTTGAGAAGACAAAGTATTATAATAACATGTGCAAAGAGCTGGAGATGGAAAACCAGAAGGAAAGAACACGTTAGGCTTTTCTCAAAATGAAAGAACTGAAGAAAA
The DNA here is from genome assembly GCF_030014295.1 of Loxodonta africana. NCBI lineage: Eukaryota > Metazoa > Chordata > Mammalia > Proboscidea > Elephantidae > Loxodonta > Loxodonta africana. The sequence continues at coordinate 184,120,200 of NC_087344.1, read as the reverse complement.
AACTCAAACCTCAAGTTGCAATAGTAAAGGATTCCATGGGGAAAATATTAAACGACGCAGGAAGCATCAAAAGAAGATGGAAGGAATACACAGAGTCATCATACCAAAAAGAACTAATCAATATTCAACCTTTCAAGAGGTGGCATATGATCGGGAACCAATGGTACTGAAGGAAGAAGTCCAAGCTGCTCTGAAGGCACTAGCGGAGAAGAAGGCTCCAGGAATTGATAGAATATCGATTGAGATGTTACAGCAAACAGATGAAGTGCTGGAGGTGCTCACTCATCTACGCCAAGAAATATGGAAGACAGCTTCCTGGCCAACTGACTGGAAGAGTTCCATATTTATGCCTATTTCCAAGAAAGGTTGTCCAAACAAATGTGGAAATTATAGAACAATATCTTTAACATCACAGGCAACCAAATTTTGCTGAAGATCATTCAGAAGAGGCTGCAGCAGGATATCGATAGGGAAATTCCAGAAATTCAGGCCAGTTTCAGAAGAGGTCGTGGAACCAGGGATATCATTGCTGATGTCAGATAGATCCTGGCTGAAAGCAGAGAATACCAGAAGGATGTTTACCTGTGTGTTATTGATTATGCAAAGGCATTTGACTGTGTGGATGATAACAAATTATGGACAGTGTTGTGAAGTATGGGAATTCCAGAACACTTAATTGTGCTTATGAGGAATTTTCGCACAGATCAAGAGGCAGTTGTTCGGACAGAACAAGGGGATACAGATTGGTTTAAAGTCAAGAAAGGTGTGTGTCAGTGTTGTGTTCTTTCACCATACCTATTTAACCTGTATGCTGAACAAATAATAGGAGAAGCTGGACTGTATGAAGAAAAGTGGGGCATCAGGATTGGAGGAAGACTCATTAATAACCTGTGTTATGCAGATGACACGACCTTGCTTGCTGAAGGTGAAGAGGACTTGAAGCACTTATTAATGAAGATCAAAGAGCACAGCCTTCAATATGGATCGCGCCTCAACATAAAGAAAACAAAAATCCTCACAACTGGACCAATGAGCAACATCATGATAAACGGAGAAAGGATTGAAGTTGTCAGGGATTTCATTTTATTTGTATCCACAATCAATATCCATGGAAGCAGCAGTCAAGAAATCAAAAGACGCATTGCATTGGGCAAATCTGCTGCAAAGGACCTCTTCAAAGTTTTGAAGAGCAAAGATGTCACCCTGAAGACTAAGGTGCTCCTGCCGCAAGCCATGGTATTTTCAATCACATCATGTGCATGTGAAAGCTGGACAATGAATAACGAAGACCAAAGAAGAGTTGACGCCTTTGAATTCTGGTGCTGGCGAAGAATACTGAATGTACCATGGACTGCCAAAAGAACGAACAAATCTGTCTTGGAAGAAGTGTAACCAGAATGCTCCTTAGAGGCAAGGATGGCGAGACTGCGTCTTACATAATTTGGACACGTCGTCAGAGTAGAAGGTCAGCAGAAAAGAGGAAGACCCTCAACGAGGTGGATTGACACAGTGGCTGTAACAATGAGCTCAAGCATAAAAACGAATGTAAGGATGGCGCAGGACCGGGCAGTGTTTCACTCTGTTGTGCATGGGTTGCTATGAGTCAGAACCAACATGAGGGCAACTAACAACAACAACAACAGTAGTAAAGCCCAGGCACTGCATTGAGTCCTTTGAACTAAGGGGTCCGTCCTCCTGTGAACCTGAACGTTTCCAACAATACTCGTGGTACCCATTTAACAGGCTAACACTCTGGTTCCCCAGTCGGTGGAAGAAGTCCTCTTTTGGGCGGATGTTAATTGTTATCTCAGATAATGTGTCCTAGTAATATTATTTGTTGAAGTGTAAAGCAGATTCCTCTTTTCCCAAGTCATTGCTCAGAGATATAAGATGGTGATTTGGAATATAGCTTTTCCTTTACTCATAGGATCATGGAAGCATTTGTGGTCAACTTGGAGTATTCTGTTGAATATGTCCTGGGAAACATTAGGTCAAAGTCGTTTTTAAAATCTACATATCACCCTCAGCAAACTACAATTGGGTAGGATGTAATTTATGCTGAATCTTCTTAAATTTTTTTTTAATATTATTATGGTAGAGGGAATAAATAGTTCTTGGTCCTGAAGACAATGCCATAGGAAAAACATTATTATAATTTGTAATTATTTTATTTATTTGTCAGTTTATATTATTTTGGCATATATCTGCCATGAGAACATATGATCCCTGAGGACAGGAATCTTTCTTTACTTTTCCTCCATTCCCATGTCCAGTATCTGAACAGGTGTCTGACGAATAGTAAACCCAAAAAATGATGTGTTGAGTAGATGGCATGATTGAGATGTTCTATTTTCAATTCCTGCTGTCTAAGAGTAATAAATTATTCTGTTAGTAGCACAGTAGCTGCCAAAGTCCACTCTCAATCTCTCATTGTTAACAGTTGTAACACCAAATTACATGGTTTTAATATCCAAATAACTCCCTGCAATTTTCAAATTTACCCTACAGAGTTCAGGGTTTTTCTTTTCTCTTTCCATAAGAGATGGTCACTTGTTTTTCTTTCACATCACTGGCTGTAATATGGCATGCCACAGTTATTAAGGTTCTGTATATCTCATATAAGCAGCCCTGATGGGGAAGTGATTAGGTGTTGGGCTGCTAATCAAAAGGTGGGCAGTTCTAACCCATCGGACCCTCTGTAGGAGAAATGGCAGTCTACTTCCATAAAGACTGCAGACTTGGAAATCTCAAGGGCAGTTCTAATCTGTCCTATGGTGCATCTATGATTTAGAACCAAACCTCAAGTGTAGTTCTGCTCTGTCCTATGGTGCCAGCATGAACTGGAATTAAATTGGCAGCAGTGAACATCTCATATACTTTTTGAGATCTGTGTAGTGGTGTTGGTAGAGTCAAAGTAGATTGCATTAGTGTCCAGTTTTACTATATATTCCATGGTCCTGGACTCTGACCTACTCTTCCCATTCCCACTTATTCTGCCTGTGTTGATCTTTGTCAGTTCTCAGATGGATTTTGATGCTAGCCCACTAACCTCCTTGTGCTCCAGCCTCACCTTTTCCATTGTCCACACTATGATTAAAGTAAGCTCTCATAATCACAGATTTCACTCTCCCTGATTAAAATCTTTCTCTGTCTTTGTGTCTCCTACAAAATAAAGGCCAAATTTCTTAGCACGACATGTAAGGTCCTTTATGGTCTGATTGATGCCTGCCTGTCTAGCTTCGTCCCCTGAATTTTGTCCCTTACAGGCCAGGGTCCAGCACACTGAACTTACAGTGCTGAGCACATCAGGGTATTTCATGTCTTTGTGCTGATGGTGCTCAGTGTCCAGGGGGATTTTGAGGAGGACTGCTATTTATCAGATACAGAATCCATCTTTCTTTTTACAGACATTGACTGAAATGGCATATCTTGGAGTCTTCAGGCCCATGTGCTTAAGATTGTAAGGAAGAAGACTGCAAATATGTTACTTTTGCTTTATTGGAAATTACCAGTTCTGTTTACTTGAGGTGGTAGGGTCAAGGCTTAGGTATGAAAGAGGAGAGAGAGAGAGGGAGCTGTTTTTCTTGCTGTTGCTATTAGGAATATTTCCTGGGACTAAGAGAACAACAACAGCAACAACATCAGAAGGCCTGTCAAAAGAAGCTTCTCATATGTGCTCCGTTTCAGTTAAACATCGGAAGCCTAGACGACTAACTTAAATACCCTGAGAGAAAAGGCTCATACACATTCAGTACCTTCCTCACTTTCAGTAACTAAAAACCTTCCATTCCCTCAACCATAACCACAACTAACACTGCAAACACAGGAGCCTCCATGGTACCAGGCTGGACAGAAACCAGTTCTCTCTGAGTCCATTCATGGAAATCTGGCGGTCAGACACACATTAGGAATGGTTATCTGGATCGGCCCCACCAAACCACCCAGCACATAAGTGCAAGGAGGAAGAAAAGGCAGGAAAGGGTTAGAAATTGTGTCAGGTGAAGTCCTGGGGATGCCTGACTAGGAAAGAAGAGACTTGGGTCTTCTTTAAGTTTCTTCTGTCCTCAGAGAACCGAATTATTTTTATCTTGGATCAACTTGATTGATGGAAACAAAAAGAATTTCCATAAGATTTACATCAAGGAGAGGTGAGGAACTCTTTGTTTAGGAGTAAATCTAATCCTGCTACTTATAATTCTGATTGCTGCAGGTGGATGCATGCTTTTGGGAAGGCTACCACAGTGGAAAGACTAGATATCTGGAAAATCATGAGCCCTTGGCATAGGTGGTCTCCTCTTTGGAATGTATAATTAACCACATTCAATTTTTCAGGACACAGCCTCGTCCATGAGATTGTCTGCTTGTCATCAGTCATATCTGAACACAAAACAACACTCACTGTGCATCACTGTCTTGATGCGTCCATGTTGTGCATGCTTCCTGTGCATGTTCAACAAATATTTACTCAGCACCTACTCTGTTCCAGGTTTCAGGGCATGTTCTGAATATGTAGTAGTAGGGAAGAGCAGTCTACCTTTTAAAAGAACTTGCACATTCCAGGTGAAGCAGATGAGTGAGAAGTCCACTAAATGTAGATAGATATGACAAAAGAAGCTCAGAGCATTTTGGGAGACTAAGGTGGGACACATGCCCTAGTGAAAAGGGCCCAAAGGGGTTTTTCATTGAGAGTGATGGCTTTGTTGAGAATAGTGTCAGTGATAAGCCAAAACAAACAAACAAACAGAAAACAACCAAACCCTTTGCCACCAAGTAGATCACAACTCATAGCAATACTATCGGACAGAGTAGAACTGCCCTATAGGGTTCCCAGGGAGTGGCTGGTGGATTTGAACTGCTGACCTTTTGGTTGGTAGCTGAGCTCTTAACCATTGCATCACCAGGACTCCAATGTCGGCATAAGACAGGTAAAAATAGCAAGAAGAAGGTCTATCAGAGGTATAGTGAATAAATGCACTGAGCAGAAGGAAAAAAAAAAAAAAAAGGCCTGTGAGAAAAATTACAAGGACCTTGATATTACAACAGCATGCAGTTTAGTCATGGAGTAATAAGGAATGAACCCGGAGGGGAAGGAAGGGCTGTATAATGGACCTGACACTTCAAGCATGCAAGTGACATAAATTTGACTTTTAATGGATCACTCTGACTGCAAAGCGGAAGCTGGTTTTCAATAAAATAAGACTGGGGAAGAGAGATGAGTTAGGAAGCTATGTTAATAATCTGTGCCAGAGATGAGGATGGTCTGAACTAGGGCCAGGCTAGTTAGCATAGAAGGGATGAAATGAATTTCAGAAATGCTTATGATGCCAAACTGATAGACTAAATATTTGATTGGATAAGTGGAGTGTAGTATAGGAAAAAAGAGTCAAAATAACTGAAGTCATTGAGTGTTGGAGGTATACAAGGTAGAGAATACTGGAGATGTTTGTCATTTGTAGGAAAGAGAATCAGTTGATAACTGGAGGACATATGGACAGAGATTTCAGCAGGCAAAGGTATACTTAAATCTGAAGTGGTCTCTGGAATGCAAATGGAGATGTAGGAGTTAACAACAGATTTGTGGCTGTTAAAATAAAAGAGTGGTTGGGATCATAACCAGAGAATGCATAAGGTGGAAAGAGTCATGGGCCTGGGAACTATTTGACATTTGGAGGAAGAAATTCAAACCATGAGGAACAAGGACCAGGCACAGGTTGAGGAGAATCAGGAAAATAGACGTCATGGAAACCAACAAGTAGAGAGTTTAAAGAAAGACGGATTGGTTGACAATGTGAAATTCAGAAGAAGAGAAGTCCAGGAAGATAAAAACTGGGAAACACTCATTTAATTTGATGGTTAGAAAGATGTAGTAGAACTTAGAAGGAGTATTTTTAGCAGAATTGTGGGACTGAAGCCAGGTTGCTATGGCTTGTTTTGAAATTTGAGTATTTATCTCCCTAAGACACCTATGCTATATTGATTAGGTTGAGCAAAGCTGACATTTTTGCAATAAGAAGCCTTTCAGTCCTTAAGGATGTTATTCCCACACCCATTTAGTCTTATTTTTAGATATAAATTTTTATTAAGGTGTAATTTCAAATTTCTCTTTCTTTTACGTAGCCTTTCTCCTCCTGGCCCCAGTCCCTGGCATACTCTGTTCAGTTTTCTGTCCCTAGAGTTTTGCATCTTCCACAATGTTATATAAATGGAACTCGACATTATGTAGTGTTTTGGAATTGGCTTCTTTCACTTAGTGCGTTTTGCAGTTTAGGTCTAAATTTCAATTTACAGGGGAAAGTAGGAGAACAAATTAAGTAACGTCAAAATAACCAATCCAACATACCCAGAAGGGGGGATATTTGAGAGAAAACTGGTCGGGTCTTACCAACAACCAAATATCAGGAAAATAAAGAGGGTGGTGTTGGAGACTGTTCTAGATTTAAAGAGAGTTATTAGATAGAAAAAGTATAGTAGGTAATTGATTTTGAGAAAAATGAAGATATTTGAAGTTATTCCACTATTGGATAATATTAAGTACTTATTATTAATTTTGTTAGGTGTCATGAAGTCCGTGGGTGGTGCAAAAAGTTTGTGTGGCACTACTCACCTGAAAGGTTTGTGGTTCGAACCCAGGGAGAGGCATCTTGGAAGACAGGCCTAGCAATCTACCTCTTAAAGGAACAGCTCTACTGTGCACACATGGGTCACCATAAATTGGAATGAACTCGACTGGCAAGTAACAATAACAAGTTTATTGGAGAGCCGCCAGCAACCTTCGTGTAACTAGTACATGATTTGCAAAGATTTAATTTCTACAAGTGCTTCAGGCGCTCACATTTTTGATAGGAATGAACAATCTTCCCTTTGATTCTTTGCTTTGTATAACCAGAGATAATCATTTTTGTCTCTAGGGTTGTAAATGTTCATTACTAATTCTTTTCTTAAGAAAATCAACCCCCCACACTATATTCCACCATACTTTATTTATAAACCCAATAACTTATCAGATGACTTTGGAATCCAATACAAATGCCTGAATTAGGAACCCCAAAGGAGGCAAGGCAAGCAAGTCTAAAGTTGATAAATCTGTTTTATGTCTTATATTCCTGAATTATTTCCTGTATCCAGAGCAGATGCTGCTTCTAATTCCTAGAATTTCTATATGAAATAGCATGTTGTATGAGTACCTCACATGTTCCAAAGACATCCCTGTACCTTCTGGCACTTCTGAAAAGAGTCACTTTCCTAATCGCAAACAAAATTAGTAGCCTGTTGAAACTAGTTCTGTGTCTGCTAGTGTTATAGAGAAATAGCTGGCCCCATGCTGTCTTTCCTGGATAACGTGAAAGAGAACAGAGCTCTGTGGTTTCTATCTTCAATTTGCCAGGCTAAGTTACACTTCTTCTTAAGGAATTCCTCTCATATACAGTCAAAAGAAAATATTTTATTTTTCTAGTCCACTAACATACTCCAGTTGAGAACTACTGTAATTGTTGTATTGAAGGTCTTTCAGAGAAAGGCATAGGCACTGAATGCCTGTACAGGAAACTTGGGAGGTGTATTCTTACTGGAAAGAATGTGTAGGCATTGAGGATGTTTTCGAGTTTGTGCCTTCTAAACTGCTTTAGAACCTGCCAATGCCTCACAGTTTATCTGAACATGTATCCGAACATTTGTGTGACTGCTGGTTAATTATTATGGATAATTGTTTTTATACCTTGCCAATAATCCTTTAGAAGTCAGTATGTAATGAGTATTATGCTACGTATTTAGGTACATATTCTCATTCAGTTTTTTTATACCAACCTTTTGAGGTGATATTATTACCGTTTCTAATTTAGAGCTGATGAAAATAGTCTCTAGGCAGGTTAACAAATTAGTGGCGTAAAACACTAAATAGCAGAGAGGAAGACAACTGGATTGAATTATGTAGGGGAAATAAGCGCCAAGAATTTTGGAAGTATGAATGCAAAAGCTTCTTAGTGGATGCAGCCGACATATGAACTGTTGTTTTAAGAAAATGGGAGAAAAAGACCTTGGGTTTCTGATAGGCTGCAGTGGCTAATGGTAATAAGGGCCATAGATACAGGTCAGTATGTAAATCTGCACTACATGAAGCCATAGGGAAAGCCCCAGCGTGTGACTCTAATGGCCTAGATATCTGAAAGATGACACTGGTCTTGTTAAAGCCTATTAGTGCTCAAGAAAAGAGGCCTAATAACTAAAGGCCGTCGAAAAGGGTGAAATGTATTAAAATTAAAAATTTTTGGTGAGGAGTAAATGTGTTCAGATCAGACTTGGTAAAGCATAGTTTTTGCATCCCAGGTACAAAACTGGATGCTGAGCAGGAGGGTGAACAGGGAGGCAAATTTTATGTACAAGGAACCTGGGGTTTGGGGATTTGTGGGAAGTCAACCACTCTGCCAGCTTTTAGTTGGAGAACTCCCATATTCCTCACCTGCCACATGACACTGGCTCCATCTTCTAAGATAAAGTCTCAAGTGAATCACTGGGCAGTTGCCCAGGTGAGGAGGATGGTGGATGAGGAAGTTTTGTGATAATCAGCATGAGTGTGGTAAGTGATTTTTGGAATTGCATGCAGATGGCATTTTTGTTGAGAAATCAGTGCATCATTCCACTTCCCCTTGTAACGTGGTGGCTAGCCCTTATAAAAGGACACTCCACCACCCTGCTGCCATCCTACTGACACTCAGTTGGGGACCAGCTTTAAGACTGTGGTGAGTACAATACTTCCAAGGCATTGTTGGGCAATTGGACAGTATAAGGATTTTAACTGGTGGCAGAAAGGACTTTTGTTTTAGAAAATAATGCTTTAGGCTTTGTGGAAACCTAGATGATGAATTTTGTGGAGGGCAGGTATAATTATATGACAATTTGGCTTCTCTTGGTGAGCTTTGTTGACGTTCATATGGGAAATGGAGTTAAAGGGATAGTCTTACAGGAAGAAGAATAAGGAATAAGAAATGAAGTCCCGTCCCACATTTCAGTTTGTTTCCAAAGACTTGCTTCTCTGGGTACTAGCCCTTAGAACTTCACTTGAATATTTGCAGTTCTTCCTGAAGAACCCATGGCACGATCAGTTAGACTTTCAGTCAGGGTCTCATGGCAGATGATGTTGGTAGCAATTTGTTTTGGGATTGCTCAGAAGTTTAGCACGTTGGGTATCCTTTCTCTAGATAACATTTAAATTCAGCCCTACCTAGTGCTACCTCAATATAGGATATTCTTTTGTTTTTAGAAATGGCAGAGTGAGAAAAATGCCAAAAAAGAATAAGAGATGATGGGAAGTCTCTTAATTTCCTGGTCTGCAGTAACAGAAACAACACAAATAGGTAGCTTTAAAGAACAGGAATTTATATCCTTGCAGTTCTGGAGGCTAACAGTCCAAGTCAGGGTCTCGGTGCTGTTGATTGCTCCCTTGTTTGTAGGCCTGAGTGTTCCTTGGTTGCTTGACTTGTAGATGATCCTCACATGATGTCTGTCTTCCCCTGTGTATGCATCTCTGTGTCTAATCTGATCTTTTATATAAATCAGAAGTGATTAGATTTGGAAGCCACTCCACTCAGGTATGCTTTGATTAACATGACAAAGAAAACTCTATTTCTAAATGGGATTACAGCCACAGGCATAACCCGTAGTGGTTGAGTGGATTCAAACTTCCAGTGACATATAGAGAAGAAAAGAATTGCCTGACAGAGTTTGCAAGGAGCCCCTGTGGATTTGAACTGCCCACCTTTGGGTTAGTGGCTGTAGCTCTTATCCACCAGGCCACCAGGGTTTTCACCATAGGTATAGGAGTGAGACTTCCAACACATATTTTTGGGAAACACAATTCAATCCATAGCAGGAAACGATGCTAAAAGGGAAGAGGGGAAAACTACACAGTTATGAAGATTTTGTTGGGGACTAGACGAATATTGACTGAACTCATTTAAAGGATACTGTCTTGCTTAGCCAGCAAGAGTGTCACTACAGTAAACACTGTCATGCGTTTATTTTGCAGATTCCCAGAGACTCAGGAAAGATGTCTTACTATCAGCAGCAGTGCAAGCAGCCCTGCCTGCCAATTCCTGTGGTGTGCCCACCTAAGTGCCCTGTGAAATGCCCACCTGTGTGTTGCCCTCCTCCACCATGCCCACCTGTGTGTTGCCCTCCTCCACCATGCCAACAGAAATGCCCTCCTGTGCTGCCATGCCAAACATGCCAGCAGAAGTGTGTACCCAAATTCAAGTAACAACACCAGAGTTCATCAGAATCATGAAATGATGTGATCCAGTGGCTCTTCCCAGTCTCTGGACTCCTTCTTCCTCCCTCAGCCATGGTGACAGACTGCATCTTCCCTAACCTTCCTTCTGAGACAAGAGCTGACAGAGAAAAGGCTTACATCCTGAAGTTGAGACCATATTATTGGAAAATGATTAACATGTTCAAGGTCTACATTCTTGCACTGAAGCTTTGCCTGATTTCTCTTTGGCATCTGATATCTAATTTAGGCAGTGATCTCAATCCTGGAAACAGTTTGTCCTGTTTCTGCTTCTTCAATAAAGTACATGTTTCATGGTTGAGCCTACATTGCTTTTGTTTTCATTTTGCATTTTTACACTCTTCCTTCAACTACATCAGATGAATGTCCATCAGACGAATTGAAGTCTTAGATTCAGGCTTTCCCATCACTCAATTCAATCTTGCTTGAGATGTGTCTTTTGGATTGTGTATATCAAATAAGTATTTTAATGGTTTTAAACCTTTTTCAACAACATCCTAGCCTGTGTGACCCTAAGAAGTTATTTCAACTACCTCAGGTATCATTTCCTCCTCTTTAAAATGTCGAAAAGAATGTCTTCAGCTTAATATACAGGTAGAGATTAAGTAACTGATCCACAAATGTTTTCTGATTGCCTATTATGTGCCAGGCAATATGCTACATGCTGAAGATACAGGTACTGGTGACGAAACAGAGTCCTTGTCGTTAAGTAGAAGAAATTAGAGCTCTGCAGAGGGGCATGGAGGAGAGTTGAGAGTGATACACATGAGGTGTACTTGAGAGAAGATTGTTTAGAAAGGTTCTTCCACAGTGACATTTTGGGCAGAGACATGAATGAACAGAAGTGTGAGCCATGGGTATATCTAGGATAGATTGTTCCAATAAGAGGAAATAGCAAAGTCCAAGGCAGAGAAATATAGCAGCAAAAAAACAGCAACGAAGATGAGAGTGTCAGCAAATGAGGTTAGAGACGTTGGGCCTATAGGACATAGTAATAATTTTGGTATTCATCCAAGGTTTGACAGCTATTTTATACTGATGGTCACATGCCTAAATTTTTATAATAATACTCTAATATCATATGTATTTTTTGTGTGTATAACATTTTGAGTAAAAATACAGGTTTGTTCAAAGCTATTACCAAAAGAGATGAAAAGAACTGACGAATAAGTTAAAACTCTAACAAAATAAAACCTTATTCTAAAGTCTGATCAAATGGAAAGTAAGTCTAGTTGTTTTCCTGTCTTAAAGGGAAATCAAATCTATTGATTTTCATCATATTAAAGCCAGCATTTCTGTATAGGGAATTCTGTACTTGTTGTGATCGAAACTCTAACAAGAGTGTTGAAGCGTAGTCTTTATACAAGGCTGCGTGGAATAACTCCAAGTGGTTGTCGTTAATAGTAAACTCTTGAAAAGGACTCTAGTCTAATATTTTTGACAGAAGGTTGATAAATTAGAGCTTTCATGGTTAATAACTCTAAATTGGGTACTCATGTACGTAAACCCAAAGTAAAGAAAGAGAATATTAACAACCCTTCAAAAGACCCTGCATTTCCTTCACCACTAGAGGTAACCACTATCCTGACTCTTAATGTAATCACTTTGTTGCTTTTCTTTCTGTTTTTTTTTTTTTTTTTTTGTATATATTTTACACCAATACATCCAAAGACAAAGTGTTGAGTCGATCCCGATCCATAGTGACTCTACTGGACAGAGTAGATCTGCCCCATAGAGTTTCTAAGAAGCACCTGGTGGATTCAAACTGCTGACCTTTTTGTTAGGAGATGTAGCGCATAACCACGAATTTGTGTGGTGAAAAACAGGTGAAGTTGTGCAATACAGATTAATAAGTAAACTCATTGTAGCCCGTGTGTACCTAGTATAATGGCTAATCCGACCCTGATTCATGCCCCTGCTTTTCTTGCTCTGCTGTACTAAGCTTCTCATGTACTCCTGATATAGGATGAAGGGGCAGCTCTGTCAAGGCACAAGTGCAGTGGAGCTTGGAGGCAGCAATTCCCAGACTGGCTTTTATAAATAGATACAGCTACAAAAATACAGCCTAGGCACTGCATCTAGTCCTCGGAACTAAGGAGTCCTCCTGTGAATAAGAATTTTTCCAACAACACTATGGTGACTGTAGGGTAGTGCTATTCATCTATATGCAAACCTTCCCTAATGGAATCAGCTTTGCTCTTCCGCAAAGCATGCTGGGGCTGAATTTGGGATGGACTTGGGCTAAGGTATAAGGCCAGGAGGGACATGACTGGGCCAGCGGCCAAGGCGGAAGAATACCTTAGCAACAAGAAGGAAAATATCTGGGCCTTGGCCTGAAGTCCCTGGGAACACTGACTGCCCAAGGACATGGGAGAAAACGATGAGCCTTGGTCCCAGCTGGAATGATATATCAGCTTGGGTCCCTTGCTAGGTGGTTGAGGAAAATACTCCAGCCAGCCGCCACTGGAGAAAGCAGCTGCTTGCCTGTGTAAGTAATTTTGTCTGAATAGACCTATGAATCTGGAAAGGGCTAAGTGTCAGTTCTTTGGATTATTTGGCAGGATGCACAGTGAGGGTCTTCCCTTGCTGAGGCTGTCCCCCAACAGTGACCAATCAACAGACTAACACTCTGATTTTCCAGTTGGTGGGAAGGGCCGTGTCTTTTGGTTGATGTTACTTGTTGTGTTAGATAAAGTCTCCTAGTAAGATTATTTGTTGACAGGTAAGGTAAAGCAGATTCCTCTTTTACCAAGTCACTGCTCAGAGCTACAAGATGGTGATTTGGAATATAGCTTTTCCTTTACTCACAGGATCATGGAACTATTTGTGCTCAGCTTGAAGTATTCTGTTGAATATGTCCTGGGAAACATTAGGCCAATGTAGTTTTTAAAATATACATATCATCCTTAGCAAACAAGAGTTGGATAGGACGTAATTTTTGTTGAAGCTTCTTAATTTTTTCTTTTTTTAATATTATGTTAGAGGAAATAGTTCTTGGTCCACATGACAATGGAATAGGTAAAATAGGAAAAACATTATTATAATTTGTAATTATCTATTTGTCGGTTTATATTATTTTGGCGTATATCTGCCATGAGAATGTGTGATCCCTGAGGACAGGAATCCTTCTTTACTTTTCCTCCATTGCCACGACCAGCATCTGAACAAGTGTCTAACGAATAGTAAACCCCAAAAATGATGGGTTGAGGAGATGGCGTGATCCAGATCTTCTATTTTCAATTCCGGCTATCTAAGAGTAATAAATTATTCTGTTAGTAGCACAGTAGCAGCCAAAGTCCACTGTCGATCTCTCATTGCTAAACAGTTATGAAACCAAATTACATGGTATTAACATCCACATAACTGACTCTAATTTTCAAATTTACCCTACATAGCTCATGTTTTTTCTTTTCTCTTTCTGTAAAAGATGGTCACTTGTTTTTTTCTTCACATCACTGGCTGTAGTAAGGCCTGCCACGGTTATTAAGGTTCTGTATATCTCATATAAGCAGCCCTGGCGGTGAAGTGATTAGGTGCTGGGCTACTAATCAAAAGGTGAGCATCTTAGATGGCCACTTGCTAGCATTTAAGACCCCAGATGCCTCTTTCCAAGGTGGGATGCAGAATGTTTTCTTAATAGATTTCATTATGCCAATTGAAACCATGGTCCCCAAGCCCCCACACCTGCTACGCTGGCCTTACAAGCATTCAGTTTATTCCGGAAACTTCTTTGCTTTTGGGTCAGTTGTGCTGACCTCTCCTGTATTGTGTGTTAGCTTTCCGTCACCTAAAGTAGTTCTCATCTACTATGTAATTAGTGAAAACCCCTCTCCAGCCCTCCTTCCCTCCCACCTCTCGTAACCATCAAAGAATATTTTCTTCTGTGTTTAAACTATTTCTTGAGCTCTTCTAATAGTGATCTTATACAATATTTGTCTTTTTGCAACTGACTAATTTTACTCAGCATAATGCCTTCCAGATTCCTCCATGTTATGAAATGTTTCACAGATTTATCACTGTTCTTTATCGATGCGTAGTAATCCATTGTGTGAATATACCATAATTTATTTGTCCATTCATCCATTGATGGAAACCCTTGGTTGCTTCCATCTTTTTGCTATTGTAACAGTGCTGCAATTGGTCTCAACCCACCTGGATCAAAGTAGAATGAAGAACACCAAGGACAAAAGGTAATTACAAGCCCAAGAGACAGAAAGAGCCACATAAACCGGAGACTACATCAGCCTGAGACCAGAATAGCTAGATGGTGCCCGGCCACAACAGATGACTACCCTGACAGGGAACACAACAGAGAACCCCTGAGGGAGCAGAAAAGCAGTGGGATGAAGACCCCAAATTCTTGTAAAAAGACCAGACTTCATGGTCTGACTGAGACTAGAAGGACCCCTGTGATCATGGCCCCCAGACCTTCTGTTGGCCCAGGACAGGAACCATTCCCAAAGCCAACTCTTCAGACAGGGATTGGACTGGACAATGGGTTGGAGAGGGATGCTGGTGATGAGTGAGCTTCTTAGATCAGGTGGGCACTTGAGACTCTGTTTGCATCTCCTCCCTGGCGGGGGGATGAGAGGGTAAAGGGGATTAGAAGCTGGTGATACGGACACAAAATGAGAGAGTGGAGGGAGGGAGCGGGCTGTCTCATTATGGGGAGAGTAATTGCTAGTATGTAGCAAGGTGTAGGAAACCCTGGTTGCATAGTGGTTAAGTGCTACACCTGCTAACCAAAGGGTCAGCAGTTGGAATCCACCAGGCGCTCCTTGGAAACTCCGTGGGGCAGTTCTAATCTGTCCTATACAGTCGCTATGAGCCAGAATTTACTCGAGGGCACTGGGTTCGGTTATTTTTTTTTTTTTTTAGCAAGGTGTGTATAAGTTTTCTTGTGAGAGACTGACTTGATTTCTAAACTTTTACTTAAAGCACAATAAAAATTAAAAAAAAAAAAAGGTGGGCAGTTTTAACCCACTGGCCCCTCTGTAGGAGAAATGGCAGTGTACTTTCGTAACGATTGCAGACTTGGAAAGCTCAAGGGCAGTTCTATTCTTTCCTATGGTGCTGCTATGCATTGGAGTCAAACCTCAAGGGTAGTTCTGCTCTGTCCTATGGTGCCAATATGAGTTCGAATCAAATTGACAGCAACGAATATCTCATATACGTTTGAAGACCTGGATAGTGGTGGTGTTAGAGTCAACATAGATTGTGTCAGTGTCCAATTTTACTAGATATTCCGTGGTCTGGGACTCTGATCTATTCTTGCCATTCCCACTTATGCTGCCTTTGTTTGTCTTCGTCAGTTCTCAGATGGGTTTTGAGGCTAGGCCTCTAACCTCTTTCTGCCTCCAGCCTCACCTTTTCCATTGTCCACACTATGATTAAAGTAAGCTCTCATAATCACAGATTTCACTCTCCCTGATTAAAATCTTTCTCTGTCTTTGTGTCTCCTACAAAATAAAGGCCAAATTTCTTAGCACGACATGTAAGGTCCTTTATGGTCTGATTGATGCCTGCCTGTCTAGCTTCGTCCCCTGAATTTTGTCCCTTTCAGGCTAGGGTTCCCCACGTGTCTGTTAGTTTGTCGTACTGTGGGGGCTTGTGTGTTGCTGTGATGCTAGGAGCAATGCCACTGGTATTCACATACCAGCAGGGTCACCCACAGAGGACAGGTTTCAGCTGACCGTCTAGACCAAGACAGACTAGGAAGAAGGACCTGGCAGTCTACTTCTGAAACCCATTAGCCAGCAAAAACCTTATTAGTAGCAGCGGAACATTGTCTGATGCAGTGCTGGAAGATGAGCCCCCAGGTTGGAAGGCACTCAAAAGATGACTGGGGAAGAGCTACCTCCTCAAAGTGGAGTCGACCTTAATGATGTGGATGGAGTAAAGCTTCCAGGTCCTTCATCTGCTGATGTGGCATGACTCAAAATGAGAAGAAACAGCTACAAACATCCATTAATAATCAGAACCTGAAATGTACCAAGTATGAATCTAGGAACATTAGAAATCGTCAAAACTGAAATGGAATGCATAAACATCGATATCCTAGGCATTAGTGAGCTGAAATGGACTGCTATTGGCCATTTTGAATCAGACAATCATATAGTCTACTATGCTGGGAATGACAACTTGAAGAGGAATGGTGTTGCATTCTTTGTCAAAAAGAACATTTCAAGATTTATCCTGAAGTACAACATGTCAGTGATAGGATAATATCCACATGCCTGCAAGGAAGACTAGTTAATACAATTATCATTCAAATTTATGCACCAACTACTAGGGCCAAAGATGAAGAAATAGAAGATTTTTTACAAGCTGCTTCAGTCTAAAATTGATCAAACGTGCAATCAAGATGCATTGATAATTGGCGATTGGAATGCAAAAGTTGGAAACAAAGAAGAAGGATCAGTAGTTGGAAAATATGACCTTGGTGATAGAAACAATGCCGGAGATAGAATGATAGAATTTTGCAAGACCAACGGCTTCTTCATTGAAAATACCTTCTTCCACCAACATAAATGGCGACTATACACACGGATCTCACCAGATGGAAATTGACTACATCTGTGGAAAGAGACGATGGAAAGGCTCATTATCATCAGTCAGAACAAGGCCAGGGGCCGACTGTGGAACAGACCATCAATTGCTTATATGCGAGTTCAAGCTGAAACTGAAGAAAATCAGAGCAAGTCCACGAGAGCCAAAATATGACATTGAGTATATCCCACCTGAATTTAGAGACCATCTGAAGAATAGATTTGATGCATTGAACACTAGTGACTGCAGACTAGACAAGTTGTGGAATGACATCAAGGACTTCAGCCATGAAGAAAGCCAAGAGGTGACTGAAAAGACAAGAAAGAAAGAAAAGACCAAGATGGATGTCAGAGGAGACTCTGAAACTTGCTCTTGAGCATTGAACAGATAAAGCAAAAGGAAGAATTGATGAAGTAAAAGAATTGAACAGAACATTTCAAAGGGCCTCTTGAGAAGACAAAGTAAAGTATTATCACGACATGTGCAAAGAGCTGGAGATGGAAAACCAAAAGGGAAGAACATGGTCGGCGTTTCTTACGCTGAAAGAACTGAAGAAAAAATTCAAGCCTCGAGTTGCAATAGCGAAGGATGCCATGGGGAAAATATTAAATGATGAAGGAAGCATCAGAAGAAGATGGAAGGAATACACAGAGTCGTTATACCAAAAAGAACTAATCGATATTCAACCATTTCAAGAGGTGGCATATGATCAGGAACCGATGGTACTGAAGGAAGAAGTCCAAGCTGCTCTGAAGGCATTGGCGAAAAACAAGGCTCCAGGAATTGATGGAATATCCATTGAGATGTTTCAGTAAACGGATGCAGCACTGGAGGTGCTCACTCGTCTATGCCAAGAAATATGGAAGAAGCTTCCTGGCCAACTGACTGGAAGAGATCCATATTTATGCCTATTCTCAAGAAAGGTGGCCCAACCAAATGTGGAAATTATAGAACAATATCGTTAATATCACAAGCAAGCAAAATTTTGCTGAAGATCATTCAAAAACGGCTGCAGCAGTATATCAACAGGGAACCGCCAGAAATTCAGGCTGGTTTCAGAAGAGGACATGGAACCAGGGATATCCTTGCTGATGTCAGATGGATCCTGGCTGAAAGCAGAGAATACCAGAAGGATGTTTACCTGTGCTTTATTGACTATGCAAAGGCATTCAACTGTGTGGATCAAAACAAACCATGGATAACATTGCAAAGAATGGGAATTCCAGAACGCTTAATTGTGCTCATGAGGAACCTTTACATGGACGAAGAGGCAGTTGTTGGACAGAACAAGGGCATACTGATTGGTTTAAAGTCAGGAAAGCTGTGCATCAGGGTTGTATTCTTTCACCATACCTTTTTAATCTTTATGTTAAACAAATAATATGAGAACCTGGACTATATGAAGAAGAACAGGGCATCAGGATTGGAGGAAGACTCATTAACAACCTATGTTATAAAGATGACACAATCTTGCTTGCTGAAAGTGAAGAGGACTTGAAGCACTTACTAATGAAGATCAAAGACCACAGCCTTCAGTATGGATTACACCTCAACATAAAGAAAACAAAAATCCTCACAACTGGACCAATGAGCAACATCATGATCAATGGAGAAAGGATGGATGTTGTCAGGGATTTCATTTTACTTGGATCCACAATCAACACCCATGGAAGCAGCAGTCAAGAAATCAAAAGACACATTGCATTGGGCAAACCTGCTGCAAAGGACCTCTTC
The DNA here is from genome assembly GCF_030014295.1 of Loxodonta africana. NCBI lineage: Eukaryota > Metazoa > Chordata > Mammalia > Proboscidea > Elephantidae > Loxodonta > Loxodonta africana. The sequence continues at coordinate 184,101,635 of NC_087344.1, read as the reverse complement.
AAAGTGTCGAAGAGCAAAGATGAACCCTGAAGACTAAAGTGCGTCTGACCCAAGCCACGGTTTTTCAATCGCGTCATATGCATGTGAAAGCTGAACAATGAATAAGAAGACCGAAGAAGAGATGATGCCTTTGAATTGTGGTGTTGGCAAAGAATATTGAATATACCATGGACTGCCAATAGAACGAACAAATCTGTCTTGGAAGAAGTGCGGCCAGAATGCTCCTTAGAAGCAAGGATGGCGAGACTGCATCTTACATAATTTGGACTTGTTGTCAGGAGGGATGAGCCCCTGGAGAAGGACATCATGCTTGGCAGAGTACAGGGTCAGCGGAAAAGAGGAAGACCCTCAATGAGGTGGATTGACACGGTGGCCGCAACCATAAGCTCAAGCATAGAAATGATTGTAAGGATGGCTCAAGACTGGGCAGTGTTTCTTTCTGTTGTGCATAGGGTCGCTATGAGTTGGAACTGACTCGATGGCACCTAACAACAACAGGCCAGTGCCCAGCACACTGAACTTACAGTGGTGAGCACATCAGGATATTTTCATGTCTTTATGCTGATGGTGGTCAGTGCCCAGGGAAATTTTGAGGAGGACTGCTATTTTATCAGACACAGAATCCATCTTTGTTCTTACAGACATTGATATTGTGGGCTACCATGGCGATGACTGATGACTGAAATGATATATCTCTTCTTGGAGTCTTCAGCCCCATGAGCTGGAGATTGTAAGGAGGAAGATAGCAAATGTGTTACTTCTGCTTTTTGGGGAAGTACCAGTTCTGTTTACTTGAGGTGGCAGGGTCAGGGCTTAGGTATCAAAGAAGAAGAGAGAAGGTGCAGTTTTTCTTGCCGTTCCTATTAGGAATCTTTCTTGGGACTAAGAGAACAACAATAGAAGGCTTGTAGAAACAAGTTTTCACATGTCCTCTTTTTCAGTTAAACCTCAGAAGTTTAGATGACTAACTTAAATACCCAGAGAGCGGAGGCCCATACACATCCAATACCTTCTTTACCCTCAATGACTAAAAACCTTCCATTCCCTCAGCCATAATCACAACTAACACTGCAACCACAGGAGCATCCGTGGTACCAAGTTGGACAACAATCAGGGCTCAGACACATATTAGGAATGATTCTTTGGATCTGCCCTACCAAACCACCCAGCACATAGGTGCAAGGAGGAACAAAAGGCAGGAAAGGGGTCAGAAATTGTGTCATGTGAAGCCCTGGGGATGGCTGACTAGGAAAGAAGAGACTTGGGTCTTCTTTAAGTTTCTCCTGTCCTCAGAGGACCCAATTATTTTTATCTTGGATGAACTTGATTGATGGAAACAAAAAGAATTTCCATAAGATTTACATCAAGGAGAGATGAGGAGATCTTTGTGTAGGAGTAAATCTAATTCTGCTACTTGTAATTCCGATTGCTACAGGGGATGCATGTTTCTGGGAGAGCTAACACAGTGGAAAGACTAGATATGTGGCAAATCATGGGCCCTTGGCATAGGTGGTCTCCTATTTGGAATGTATAACCAACCACATTCAATTTTTCAGCACACAGCCTCTTGCATGAGATTGTTTGTCTGCTTGTCGTCAGTCATGCTTGAACACAAAGCAACACTCACTCTGTGCATCATTCTCTTGATGCTTCCACGCTGCGCCAGTCTTCCTGTGCATATTCAACAAATACTTACTCAACATCTACTCTGTTCCAGTTTTCAGGCCATGTCCTGAATGTATAATAGGGAAGAACAGTCTCAGTTTTTAAAGAACTTGCACATTCCAGGTGAAGCAGATGAGTGGTAAGTCCACTAAATGTAGATGGATATGACAAAAGAAACTCTCTGTTTTGGGGGACTCAGGCGGGACACATGCCTTAGTGGATGAGTTCCAAAAGGCTTTTCATTGAGGGTGATGCTTTGTTGAGAATAGTGTCAGCGTTAAAAACAAAAAAAAAACCCAAAAGCTAACACTTTGCCATCAAGTAGATTCCAACTGATAGCAACACTACAGGACAGAGTAGAACTGCCCTGTAGGGCTTCCAAGGAGCGGCTGGTTCATTTGAGCTGTTGACCTTTGGTTAGCAGCTGAGCTCTTAACCACTGCATCACCAGGGCTCCAATGTCAGCATTAGCCAGGTAAAAATAGCAAGAAGAAGGTATATCGCAGGCATAGTGAATAAATGCACTGAGCAGAAGAAAAAAAATGGCTCGTGAGAAAAATTACAAGGAGCCCTGATATTACAACAGCATACAGTTCAAGGCATGGAGTAGCAAGGTATGAACGTGGAGGTGAAGAAATGTCTGTATAATGGACCTGACACTTTAAACATGCAAGTGATATAGATTGCACTTTAAATGGATCACTCTGGCTGCAGTGCAGAAGCTGGCTTTGAATCAAGCAATAATGGGGAAGAGAATTTAGGAAGCTATGGTAATAACCAGGGCCTGAGATGAGGATGTCCTGAACTAGGCTGGGCTAGTTAGCATAGCAGACAGGAAATGAATTTCAGAAATGTTTATGATGTCAAACTGGCAGACTAGATATTTGATTGGATAAATGGGGCATAGTATAGGAAAAAAAGAGTCAAAATAACTGAAGTCATTGAGTGGCTGGAGGAGCACAAGATAGAGAACACTGGAGATGTTTCTCATTTGTAGGAAAGAGAGTCAGTTGATAATTGGAGGACATATGGATAGAGATTTCAGCAGGCAAAGGCATACTTAAATCTGAAGTGATCTCTGGAATGCAAATGGAGATGTAGGAGTTAACAACAGATTTGTGGCTGTTAAATTAAAAGAGTGGTTGGGATCATAACCAGAGAATGTATAAGGTGGAAAGAGTCATGGGCCAGGGAACCATTTGACATTTGGAGGAAGAAGTTCAAACCATGGGGAACAAGGACCAGGCACAGGTTGAGGAGAATCAGGGAAATAGACATCATGGAAACCAAAAAGTAGGGAGTTTAAAGAAAGACAGATTGGTTGACTTTGTGAAATTCAGAAGAAGAGAAGTCCAGGAAGATAAAAACTGGGAAATACTCATTTAGTTTGATGGTTAGAAAGATATAGTAGAACTTAGAAGGAGTATTTTTAGTAGACTTGTGGGACTGAAGCCAGGTTGCTATGGCTTGTTTTGAAATTTGAGTATTTATCTCCCTAAGACACCTATGCTATATTGATTAGGTTGAGCAAAGCAGACATTTTTGCAATAAGAAGCCTTTCAGTCCTTAAGGATGTTATTCCCACACCCATTTAGTCTTATTTTTAGATATAAATTTTTATTAAGGTGTAATTTCAAATTTCTCTATTTCTTATATATAGCCTTTCTCCTCCTGGTCCCAGTCCCTGGTATACTCTGTTCAAGCTTCTGTCCCTAGAGTTTTGCATCTTCCATAATGTCATATAAATGGAACTCTACATTATGCAGTATTTTGAGATTAGCTTCATTCACTTAGCATGATTTGCAGTTTAGGTCTAAATTCCAATTTACTGAGGAAAATAGAAGAACAAATTAAGTAACATCAAAATAATCCAACAAAACCCAGAAGGGGGGATATTTGAGAGAAAACTGGTCGGGTCTTACCAACAACCAAATATCAGGAAAATAAAGAGGGTGGTGTTGGAGACTGTTCCAGATTTACAGAGAGTTTTTTTTTTTTTTTTTTTATAAGATAGAAAAACTGTAGTGAGTAAATTATTTTGAGAAAAATGAAGAAATTTGAAGTTATTCCATTAGATAATATTAAGTACTTAGTATTAATTTTTTTAGGTGTCTTGAATTCCATTGTGGTGCAATAAGTTTGTGTGACACTGCTGACCTGAAAGGTTGGTGGTTGGAACCCAGTGAGTGGCATCTTGGAAGACAGGCCTGGTGATCTACTTCTTAAAGTAACGGCTCTACTGTGCATATATGAGTTTCCATAAGTTGGAATAGACTCGACTGGCAACTAACAATAATAAGTTTATTGGAAAGCAGCCAGCAATCTTCATGTAACTAGTACATGATTTGCAAAGATTTAATACCTACAAACTCTTCAGGTGCTCACGTTTTTGATAGGAATGAACAATCTTCCCTTTGATTCTTTGCTTTGTACAACCAGAGATAATCATTTTCTCTCTAGGGTTGTAAATGCTCATTAGTAATCCCTTTCTTAAGAAAATCTAGCCTTCCCTCTATTCTACCATACTTCATGTATAAACTGAATGTTTTATCAGGTAACTTTTGGAATCCAATATTTATTCCTGAAATAGGAACCCCAAAGGAAGCAAGGCAAGCAAGTCTAAAGTTGATAAATCTATTTTATGTCATATATTCCTGAAATATTTCCTGTATCCAGAGCACATGCCACTTCTAATTCCTAGAATTTCAATATGAAGTAACATGTTGTATGAGTATCTCACATATTGCAAAGACATCCCTGTTCCTTCTGGCATCTCTGAAAGGAGTCACTTTCCTAATTGCAAACGAGATTATTAGCCTGTTGAAATCTGTTTTCTGTCTGGTAGTGCTATGGAGAAACAGCTGGCCCCATGCTGTCTTTCCTGGATATCATGAGAGAGAACAGAGCTCTGTGGTTTCATCTTCGATTTGCCAGGCTAAGTTACCCTTGTTCTTAAGGAATTCCTCCCATATACAGTCAAAAGAAAATATTTTATTTTTCTAATCTACTAACATACTCCAGTTGAGAATTACTGTAGTTGTTGTACTGAAGGTCCTCCAGAGAAAGGCATAGGCATTGAATGCCCCTGCAAAGAAGTTTGGGAGGAGTATTGTTACTGGAGAGAATGTGTTTATACCAGCCTTTTGTGGTGATATTATTACTGTTTCTAATTTAGAGCTGATGAAAATAGGCTCTAGGGAGGTTAACAAATTAGTGGCATATAACACTAAATACTACTTAAACATTGAATACCAGTAAACATTGAATACCAGAGAGGAAGACAACTGGATTGAATTATGTAGGAGAAATAAGCGCCAAAATTTAGGAAGTATGAATGCAAAAGCTTTTAAATGGCTGCAGCCCAGATACTGAATCGTTTTAAGAAAATGGGAGAGAAGGAAGTTGGGTTTTTGAAGTACCACAGTGGCTAATGGTTATGAAAGCCACAGATACAGGTCAGTATGTAAATCTGCACTACATGGAGCCATAGGGAAATCCCCCAGCATGTGATTCTTATGGCCTAGAAATCTGAGAGATGATATTGGTCTTGTTAAAGCCTATTAACCAAAACCCACTGCCGTCGAGTTGATTCTGACTCATAGAGATCCTAAAAGGCCGAGTAGAACTACCCAATAGAGTTTCCAAGGAAAGCCTGGCAGATTCGAACTGCTGACCTCTTGCTTAGCAGCTGTAACCCTTAAGAACTATGCCATCAGGGTTTCTGAAAGCGTATTAGTGATCAAGAAAAGAAGCCTAATGATAAAAGGCTGTAGAAAAGGGAGAAATGTATTAAAAACAAAATCTTTGGGTGAGGAGTGAGATGTGTTCAGACGCCAGTCTTCCCAAACCATACTTGCCGCTTCCCAGGTACAAAATTAGATGCTGGGCAAGAGGGTGAATGGGGAAGCAAATTTTATATCCAAGGAACCTGGGGAGCTGGGAAGTTGGGGGAAGACACCCACTCTATCAGCTATCAGTTGGAGAATTCTCATATTCCTCACATTACATGGGCTCCACCTTCTAAGACAAGGTCTCAAGCAAATCCCTGCACACTTGCCAGGTGAGGACTATGGTGGACAAGGAAATTTTGTGATAATCAGCATGAGTGTAGCAAGTCATTTTTGGAATTGCATGCAGATGGCATTCTGGTTGAGAAATCAATGCATCATCCCACTTCTCCTTTAAAGGGCTTGCTGGTCCTTATAACAGGACACTCTACCACCCTGCTGCCATCCTGTTGACACTCACATAGGCACCGGCTTTGAGACTGTGGTGAGTGCAATACTTGCAAGGCATTTTTGGGTAATTGGGCAGTATGAGGATTTTAACTGGAGGTAGAAAGGACTTTTCTTTAGAAAATAATGTTTAATTTTTGTGGAAATCAAGATGATAAATTTTGTGGGAGGCAGGTATAATTATAAGATATTTTAGCTGCTCTTTGGTGAGTTATCTTGAGGTTCATATGGGAAATGAAGTTAAAGGGACAATCTTATAGGAAGAAGAATAAGGAATATGAAATGAAGTCCTCTCCCATATTTCAATCTGTTTCCAAAGATTTGTTTCTCTAGGTACTACCCTTATAGCTGTATCTGAGCTTTTGCAATTCTTGAAAAACTCATGGCAAGATCAGTTAAACTCTCAGTCAGGGTCTCATGGCAGATGACGTTGGTAGCAATTTAGTTTTGGAATTGCTCAGAAGTTAAGCAAGGTCGGTATCCTTTCTCTGGATAATATTGAAATTTAGCCACATCATAGGGCTGCTTCAATATAGGATCTATTTCTGTTTTTAGAAATGGCAGAATGAGAAAAATGCCAAAAAAGAATAAGAGGTGATAGGAAGTCTCTTAGTGTCCTAGTCTGCTGTAACAGAGACAGCACCAGTAGGTCACTTTAAAGAACAGAAATTTATATTCTCTTAGCTTGGAGGCTAAGAGTCCAAATCAGGGTCTCAGCCCTGTTGATTCCTTCCTTTTTGGTAGGGCTGGGTGTTCCTTGATTGCTTAACTTTCAGATGATCCTCACGTAATATCTGTCTTCTGCTGTGTATGCATTTGCGTGTCTAATCTGATCTTTATTAAAGCTCAGAAGTGATTAGTGATTAGATTTAGAACCTACTCCACTCAGGTATGCTTTAATTAACATGACAAAGAAAACTCTATTTCCAAATAGGATTACAACCATAGGTATAACCAGTTGCTCATCGGTGGATCCCGACTCCCAGCGACCCTATAGGACAGAGTAGAATTGTCCCACAGAGTTTCCAAGGAGTTCCTGGTGGATTTGAACTGCTGACTTTTTGATTAGTGTCTAGAGCTCTTATACACTATGCCAACAGGGTTTCCACCATAAGTATACGGGTGAAAATTCCAACATATTTTTGGGAAACACAATTCAATGCATAACAGGAAACGATGCTAAAAGGGAAGAGGCAAAAGCTACACAGTTATGAAGATTTTGTTGGAGACTTGAGGAATATTGAGCGAGCTCATTTGAAGGATAGTGACTTGCTTAGCCAGCAAGAGTGTTACTACACTAAACACTGTCATCTGTTCATTTTTCAGATTCCCAGAGACTCAGGAAAGATGTCTTACTATCATCAGCAGTGCAAGCAGCCCTGCCTGCCACCTCCTGTGGTGTGCCCACCTAAGTGTCCTGAGCCATGCCCACCTCTAAAGAGCCCCAGAGCCATGTCCACCCCCAAAGTGTCCTAAGCTATGCCCACCTCTGAAGTGCCCAGAGCTATGCCCACCTGTGCCTAGCCCTCCTCAGCCATGTCCACCTGTGTATTGCCCTCCTACACCATGCCCACCTGTGCAGTGCCCTACCCAGCCATGCCAGCAGAAGTGTGTCCCCAAGAGCGAGTAACAGCACCAGAATTCATCAGAATCGGGAATCAATGAGATCTAGTGGCTCTTTCCAGTCACTGGACTCCATCTTCCTCCCTCAGCCATAGTGACAGGCTGCATCTTCCGTAACCTTCCTCCTGAGACGAGAGCTGACAGGGAAAAGGGTTAGATACCATGTTGACACCATGTTGCTGGAAAATGAGGGACAGGATCAAGGTCTACACTCTTGCATTAAAGCTTGTCTCATATGTTTTTGGCATCTATCTGTGATCTAATTTAGGCAGTGATCTCTATCCTATAAACAGCTGTGTCCTGTTTCTGCTTCTTCAATAAAATACATGTTTCGTGGTTGAGCCTACATTGGTTTTGTTTTCATTTGGCTTTTTTACACTCTTTCTTCAACTACATGAAATGAAAGTCCATCAGATGAATTTAAGTTTTAGATTGAGGCTTTCACAACATTGAGACGTGCCTTTTTGACTGGTTATATCAAATAATTAGTTTAGTGGTTTTAAACCCATTTCAACAACTTCATACCTGTGTGAGCCTAAGAAGTTACTTCGACTAACTCACGTATTATTTCCTCCTCTGTAAAATATGGAAAGAATGTCTTCAGGTCAATATACTCATAGAGATTAATTAACTGATTCACAAACGCTCTCTATTTGCCTATTATGTGCTAGGCAATATTCTACATGCTGGAGATACAGACACTGGTGACCAAACAGAGTCCTTGTCATTAAGCAATAGAAATGAGATTGCTGCATAGGGTCATGGAGGAGAACTGAGAGTGGTACGCATGAGGTGTACTTGAGAGAATATTGTTTAGAAAGGTTCTTCCAAAGTGACGTTTTGGGCAGAGACATGAATGAACAGAAGAGTAAGCCATGGGTATATCTAGGATAGATTGTGCCAATAAGAGGAAATAGCAAGACCCAAGGCAGAGAAATACAGCAGCAAAAAAAACAGCAATGAAGACGAGAGTGTCACCAAATGAGGTTAGAGAGGTTGGGTCTGCAGGACGTAATAATAATTTTGGTATTCATCCAAGGTTTGAGAGTTTTATTATGCTGATGGTCAAATGCTTAAAATTTTGGATTAATACTCTACTATCAGATATTTTTTCCTTTGTGTAGCATTTTGACTAATAATACATATATTTGTTCAAAGCTATTACCAAAAGAGATGAAAAGAAGTGAGGAATAAATTAAAACTCTTACAAAATAAAAGCTTATTTTGAGTGGTGAGCAAATAAAAAGTAAGTCTGTTAGTTTTCCTATCTTAAAGGTAAATCTAATCTATTAATTCTCATCATATTATAGCTGGCAAAATTACACAGGAAATTTTGTACAAGTTGTGGTCCAAACTCTAAAAAGAATGTTGAAAGGTAGAGTTTATACAAGGCTACACGGAATGACTCCAGGTGATTGTCATTAATGGTAAACTCTTGAAAAGGACTTTAGTCTAATATTCTTGACAGCTTTTTTTATTTCTATTTTGTGAATAATGAAAACAAATGTTAACAGTTTTTTTTTGAAACATAACCAACACACTCAGAATGTTGATAAACTTGAGCTTATATTGTCAATAATTCTAAGTTGAGCACTCATGGAAGGAAACCCAAAGTTAAGAAAGAGAATTATTACCAACCCTTCAAAAGACGCTGTTTCCTTTACCACTATCAGTAACCACTATCTTGACTCTTAATTTAGTCACTTTTTTGCTTTTTTTTTTTTTTTAACACCAGTATAACCAAAAACAAACTGTTGAGTTGAATCTGACTTATAGCGACCCTATCGGACAGAATAGAACTGCCCCATGGAGTTTCCAAGAAGCACCTGGTAGATTCAAACTGCTGACATTTTGGTTAGGAGCTGTAGCACTTAACCACTAAGCCATCAGGGTTTCACCTGTTTTGTGATGTAAAACAGGTGATGTTGTGCACTACAAATTAGTAAGTAGACTCAATGAAGATCGTGTCTACCTAGCATACTGGTTAATCTGACCCTGATTCATACCCATGCTTTTCTTGCTCTGCTGTACTAAGCTTCTCATGTACTCCTGATATAGGATGAAGGGGCAGCTCTGTCAAGGTACAACAGGGGCAGAGCTTGGAGACAGCAATTCCCAGACTGCCTTTTAGAAATAGATAAAGCTTCACCAATACAGCCCAGGCACTGCATCCAGTCCTTTGAACTAAGGAGTCCTCCTGTGAATATGAATTTTTCTGATAACCCTGATGGTGACCAATTAACAGACTAAGACTCTGATTCCCCAATTGGTGGGAGGAGGCAACTCTTTTGGGTGGATGTTAATTGTTATGTTGGATAAAGTCTCCTAGGAAATTATTTGTTGAAATGTAAAGTAAAGCAGATTCCTTTTTTACCAAGTCACTGCTTAGAGCTACAAGATGGTGTTTTGGAATATAGCTTTTCCTGTAGGACCATGTAATCATTTGTGCTCAGATTGGAGTGTTCTGATGAACATGACTTGGGAAACATTAGGCCAATGTATTCTTAAAAATCTACATATCATCCTTAGTGAACATACAATCAAATAGGACATAATTTTAATTGAATCTTCTTAAAATTTTTTTTGTATATTACTATGGTGCAGGGTATAGATAGTTTTTGGTCCACGTGACAATGGAATAAGTAAAATACAAAAAAAATCATAATTTTTAATTATTTATCAGTTTACATCATATCGGCCTATATCTAGCATTAGAATATAAGATCCCTGAGGACAGGAATCTTTCTTGACTTTTCCTCCATTGCATATCCAGCATCTAATCAAGTGTTTGGCACATAGTAAACACCTAAAAATGATCTGTGGAGTAGAAGACATGATCTAGAACCTGTTTTTTTCAATTTCAGCAATCTAAGAGCAACAAATTATTCTGTCAGTAGCATAGTAGCAGCCAAGGTCCACTCTCAATATCTCACTGCTAAACTGTTATAAAAACAATTCACATGGTACTAACATCAAAGTAACACTGTAATTTTCAAATTTACCCTACATAGTTCAGGGCTTTTATAATTTTTTTTTCCATAAAAGAGGGTCACTTACATGTCTCTTCACACCACTGGCTATAGTAAGGCATGCCATGGTTATCAGGGTTCTGTATATCTCATGTAAGGAGCCCTGGTGTTGTAGTGATTAAGTGCTCAGCTGCTAATCGAAAGTTCAGCAGTTCTAACCCACCAGCCCCTCTGTAGGAGAAAGATATCGCAGTCAGCCTCCATAAAGTTTGCTGCCTTGGAAAACTCAAGGGCAGTTCTACCGTGTCTTATGGTCCAATTATGAGTTGGAATCAACTCGATGGCAAGGAATATATCATATACATTTTGAGACCTGTGCAGTGGTGTCGGTAGAATCAAAGTAGATTGTGTCAGGGTCCAATATTACTATATATTCCGTGATCCTGGACTCTGATCTGCTCTCACCATTCCCACTTATGCTGCCTTTGTTGATCTTTGTCAGTTCTCAGATGGATTTTGATGATAGCAGTCTAACCTCTCTCTGCCTCCAGCCTCACCTTTTCTGTTGTCCACAGTATGTAAAGTGAGCTCTCATAATTGCAGATTTCACTCCCTCTGATTAAAATCTTTCTCTGGCTTTGTGTCTCCTACAAAATAAAGGTCAAGTTTCTTAGCATGAAATGTAAGGTCCTTTATGGTCAGATTGATGCCTGTCTCTCTAACTCCTTCCCCTGCATTCTTTCGCTTTCACCCTAGGGTCCAGCAACACTGAACTTACGGTGCTGGGCACATCAGGATATTTCACGTTTTTGTGCAAATGGTGGTCAGTGTCCAGTGGAGTTTTGAGGAGTTTCTGGTATTTTATCAGATACAGAATCCATCTTTGTTTTTACAGACATTGATATTGTGGGCTAACATGGGGGTGACTGATGACTGAAATGACATATCTCTTCTTGAAGTCTTCAGCTCTAGGAGCTGGAGATTGTAAGGAGGACGACAGCAAATGTGTTACTTCTGCTTTATTGGGAAGTACCAGTTCTGTTTACTTGAGGAGGCAGAGTCAGGGCTAAAGTATCAAAGAAGAAGTGAGAAGGGGCAGTTTTTCTTGCTGCTGCTCTTAGGAATCTTTCTTGGGACTAAGAGAACGACAACACCAGGAGGCCTGTAGAAACAAGCTTTTCACATGTGCTCTTTTTCAGTTAAACCTCAGAAGCTTAGATGACTAACTTAAATACCCAGAGAGGAGAGGCCCATATGCATTTAGTACCTTCTTCACTCTCAATGACTAAAAACCTTCCATTCCCTCAACCACAACCACAACTAACACTGCAACAATAGGAGCCTCCATGTTACCAGGCTGGACACAAAGCCAGTTCTCTCTGAGTTTACCTATGGAAATCTGGTGCTCAGACACATGTTAGGAAAGGTTCTCTGGATCTACCCAACCAAACTACTGAGCACATAGGTCCAAGGAGGATGAAAAGGCAGAAACAGGGTTAGAAATTGTGTCATGTGAAGCCCTGGGGATACCTGACTAGGAAAGAAGAGATTTGGATCTTCTTTAAGTTTCTCCTCTCCTCAGAGGACCCAATTATTTTTATCTTGGATGAACTTGATTGATGGAAACAAAAAGAATTTCCATGTTTTTGGAACGGCCAATGTAGTGGAAAGACTAATCCTAAACCGATATCTGGAAAATCATTGGCCCTTGGCACCGATGGTCTCCTCTTTGGAATGCATAACCAACCACATTCAATTTTCCAGGACATAGCTTCTTCCATGAGATTGTCTGCTGGTTGTCAGACATCTTTGAACACAAAGCAACACTCACCCTGTGCATCACTGTCTTGATGCTTCCATGCTGTGCTCATCTCCCTGAAAGTATTCAACAAATACTTACTTAGGATCTGCTCTGTCCCAGGTTTCAGGGCACATCCTGAATGTATAATAGGGAAGAACAGTCTCACTTTTTAAATAACTTGCACATTCCAGGGTGAAGCAGATGAGTGGGAAGTCCACTAAATGTAGATGAATATGACAAAAGAAGCTCAGTGTTTTGGGAGACTCAGGTGGGACACATGCCCTAATGGAAGGGGTCCAAAAGGGCCTTTAATTGAGAGTAATGGCTTTGTTGAGAATAGTGTCAGCATTAAACCAAAAAAACCCAAACCCGTTGCAGTCAAGTCAATTCCAAATCATAGCAACACTATAGGACAGAGTAGAACTGCCCTGTAGGGCTTCCAAGGAGCGGCTGGTTCATTTGAGCTGTTGACCTTTGGTTAGCAGCTGAGCTCTTAACCACTGTGCCACCAGAGCTCCACTATTGGCATTAACCAGGGAAAAAATAGCAAGAAGAAAGTATATCATAGGTATAGTGAATAAATTCACTGAGCATAAGAAAAAAATGGTGCATGAGAAAAATTACAGGGAGCTTGATATTACAATAGCATACAGTTCAAGGAATGGAGTAACAAGGAATGAAGCTGGATGGGAAGAAAGGGCTGTATAATGGGCCTGGGACTTCAAGCATGCAAGTGACATAGATTTGACTTTTAATGGATCACTCTGACTGCAATGCGGGAGGGGGCTTTGAATCAAATAAGACTGGGGAACAGAGATAAGTTAGGAAGCTATGGTAATAATCAGGGCCAGAGATGAGGATGCCCTGAACTAGGGCCATGCTAGTTAGTTTAGAAGGGATGAAATGAATTTCAGAAGTGTTTATGATGCCAAACTGGCAGATTAGAGATTTGTTTGGATAAGTAGAGCATAGTAGAGAAAAAAGAGTCAAAATAACTGAAGTTATTGAGTGGTTGGAGGTGTACAAGATAGAGGACACTGGAGATGTTTCTGGTTTGTGGGAAAGAGAATCAGTTGATAATTGGAGGACTTATGGATAGAGATATCCAACAGACAAATGTATACTTAAATCCGAAGTGGATTCTGGAATCAAATGTAGATGCAGGAGTTAACAACAGCTTTGTGGCTGTGAAATCAAAAGAGTGGTTGGGACTATGACTAAAGAATACATAAATGGTAAAAAGTCATGGGCCAGGGAACCATCTGCCTCTTGGAGAAAGAAGTTCAGACCAAGGGGAAGAAAGACCAGTCACAGTTTTAGGAGAACAGGGAAAGTAGATGTCACAGAAACCAACAAGTAGAGAGTTTAAAGAAGGTTGAATTTGCTGACACTGTGAAATTCAGAAGAGAAGTCCAGGAAGATAAAAACTGGAAAATACTCATTAAATTTGATGGTTAGAAAGATACAGTAGACCTTAAAAAAAAAACCAAGCCTGTTGCCGTTGAGTCAATTCTGACTGAGAGTGACCCTATAGGGCAGAGTAGAAATGCTGCATCGAGTTTCCAAGGAGCACCTGGTGGACTTGAACTGCTGAACTTTTGGTTAGCAGCCATAGCACTTAACCACCATGCCACCAATGTTTCTATAGGGGGAGTATTTTTAGTAGACTGGTGAGGCTGAAGCCAGGTTGCTATGGCTTCTTGTGAAAGTTGAGTATTTATCTCCCTAACAGTGCCTACACTGTATAGATTAGTTTGGGCAAAGCCGACATTTTTGCAATATTAAGCCTTTCAGTCCTTAAACATTGTATATTCCCATACCCATTTAGTCTTACTTTTAGATATTTATTGTCATTAAGGCATAATTTCAAATTTCTCTATTCTTTCTTGTAGTCTAATTTTCTCCCCCAATCCCCAGCTCTTGGCGTACTCTGTTCACTTTTCTGTCCCTATAGTTTTGCATGCTCCATAATGTTATATAAATGGAACTATACATTATGTAGTACTTTGAGATTAGCTTCTTTCACTGAGCATGATTTGGTGCTTAAGTCTAAATCACCATTTACAGGGGAAAATAGAAGAAAAAATTAAATAACATCAAAATAACCAATCAAACAAATCTAGAAGGTGGGACAGCTGGGAGAAAACTGGTCTGGTCTTATCAACAACCAAATATCAAGTAAATAAAGAGGGTAGGCATGGAGACTGTTCTAGATTTAAAGAAAGTTATAAGATAGAATAACGACTGTAAGTAAATGATTTTGAGAAAAATGAAGAAATTTGAAGGTATTCCGTAAGTAGCTATTATTAATTTTGTTAGGTGTCATGAAGTCCCTGGGTGGCACAAACAGTTTGTGTGGCCCTACTAACCTGAAAGAAAGGTTGATGGTTCAAACCAACACAGAGGCATCTTGGAAGACAAGCCTGGTGAACTACTTCTGAAAGGAGTAGCTCTACTCTGCACACATGGGTCGCCATAACTCAAAACGGACTCGACTGGCAATTAACAACAAGTTTATTGTAGAGCAGCCAGCAACCTTCATGTAACTAGTACCTGATTTGCAAAGATTTAATTTCTTCAGGCACTCATTTTTTTTTTTTTTCTTTTTTTGAAAGGAAAGAGCAGTGTTCCCTTTGGTTCTTTGCTTTGTGTAACAAGAGATCATCATTTTTCTTTTTAGGGTTGTACATGCTCATTAGTAATTTTTCCTTAAGAAAATATAGCCCTCCTTCTATTCCACCATACTGCATTTATAAACCCAATTACTTATCAGATGACTTTTGGAATCCAGTACTAATTCCTGAAATATGTCCCCCAAAGGAGGCAAGGCAAGCAAGTCTAAAGCTGATAAATCCATTTTAAGTCATATGCTCCTGAAATATTTCCTGTATCCAGAGCAGATGCCACTTTTTTTTATTGTGCTTTAAGTGAAAGTTTACAAGTGGAGTCAATCTGTCATACAAAAATTTATATACACTTTATATACTCCTTTCTATATACGCCTAGTTGCTCTCCCCCTAATGAGACAGCACACTCCTTTCTACCCTGTATTCTCAAGTCCATTTGTCTGGCTTCTGCCTCCCTCTGCCTTCTCATCTCCCCTCCAGACAGGAGATGCCCACTTAGTCTCACGTGTCTACTTTAGCCAAGAAACTCAGTCTTCACCAGTATTATTTTCTATTTTATAGTCCAGTCCAATCCCTGTCTGAAGAGTTGGCTTTGGGAATGGTTCCAGTCTTGGGCTAACACAAGGGCTGGGGACCAGGACCTTCGATGTCCTTCTAGTCTCAGTCAGACCATTAAGTCTGGTGTTTTTACGAGAATTTGGGGTTTGCATCCCACTACTCTACTGCTCCCTCAGGGGTTCTCTGTTGTGTTCCCTGTCACGGCAGTCATCGGTTGTAGCCAGGTACCACCTAGTTCTTCGGGTCTCAGGCTAATGTAGTCTCTAGTTTATGTGGCCTTTTCTGTCTCTTGGTCTCATAATTACCTTGTGTCTTTGGTGTTCTTCATTCTTCTTTGATCTAGGTGGGTTGAGACCAATTGATGCATCTTAGATGGCCAATTGCTAGTGTTTAAGACCCCAGACGCCACTCACCAAAGTCAGTTGCAGAATGTTCTCTTAATAGATTTTATTATGCCAATTGACCTAGAGGTCCCCTGAAACCATTGTCCACAAACCCCTGCCCCTGCTACTCTGGCCTTTAAAACGTTTGGTTTATTCAGGAAACTTTTCTGCTTTTGGTTTTGTCCAGTTGTGATGACCTCTCCTGTACTGTGTGTTGTCTTTCCCCTCACCTAAAATAGTTCTTGTCTACTATCTAATTAGTGAATACACTTCTCCCTCTCTCCCTCCCCACTCTCATAACCTCAAAGAATATTTTCTTCTCTGTTTAAACTATTTATTGATTTCTTATAATAGTGGTCTCATACAATATTTGTCCTTTTGCAAATGACTAATTTCACTCAGCATAATGCCTTCCAGGTTCCTCCATGTTATGAAATGTTTCACAGATTTGTCACTGTTCTTTATTGATGCATAGTATTCCATCCTGTGAATATACCGTAATTTATCCATTCATCCATTGATGAGCACCTTGGTTGCTTCCATCTTTTTGCTATTGTAAACAGTGCTGCAATGAATATGGGTGTGCATGTATCTGTTTGTGCAAAGGCTCTTATTTCTCTAGAATATATTCCTAGGAGTGGGATTGCTGGATTGGATGGTAGTTCTATTTCTAGCTTTTTAAGGAAGCACCAAACTGATTTCCGAAGTCATTGTACCATTTTAGCACCCACCAGCGGTATATAAGGGTTCCAGTGTCTGAACGACCTCTCCATCATTTATTATTTTGTGTTTTTTGGATTAATGCCAGCCTTGCTGGAGTGAGATGGAATCTCATTGTAGTTTTGATTTATATTTCTCTAATGGCTAATGATCATGAGCATTTCCTCATGTATCTGTTAGCTACCTGAACGTCTTCTTTAGTGAAGTGCTTGTTCAAATCCTTTGCCCATTTTTTAATTCTGTTGTTTTTCTATTGTTGAGTTTTTGCAGTATCATATAGATTTTAGAGATCAGGTGCTGATTGGAAATGTCATAGCTAAAAACTTTTCCCAGTCTGTAGGTAATCTTTTTACTCTTTTGGTGAAGTCTTTGGATGAGCAGAGGTGTTTGATTTTTAGGAGCTCCCAGTAATCTAGTTTCTCTTCTGGTGTTTGTGCATTGTTAGTAATGTTCTGTATACTGTTTATGCTGTGTATTAGGGCTACTAGCATTGTCCCTATTTTTTCTTCTGTAATCTTTACTTTTTTTAATTTTATATTTAGGTTTTTGATTCATTTCGAGTTGATTTTTGTGCATGGTGTAAGGTACGGTTCTTGTTTCATTTTTTTGCAGATGGATATCCAGTTATGCCTGCACCGTTTGTTAAAGAGATTGTCTTTTCCCCATTTAACTGATTTTGGGCCTTTGTCAAATATCAGCTGCTCATATATGTGGATGAATTTATGTCTAGATTCTCAATTCTATTCCATTGGTCCATGTATCTGTTGTTGTACCAGTACCAGCTTGTTTTGATTACTGTGGTGGCATAATATGTTCTAAAATCAGGTCGTGTGAGGCTTCCAACTATGTTCTTTTTCAGCAATGCTTTACTTAACCAGGGCCTCTTTTCCCTTCCATATGAAGTTGGTGATTTGTTTCTCCATCTCATTAAAAAAATGTCACCTGTATTTGAATAAGAATTGCTTTGTATCTGTAGATCGCTTTTGGTAGAATAGACATTTTTACCATGTTAAGTCTTACTATCCATGAGCAATGTATGTTTTTCCATTTATGTAGGTCTCTTTTGTTTTCTTGCAGTAGTGTCTTGTAGTTTTCTTTGTATAGGTCTTTTACATCTCTGGTTACATTTATTCTTAATATTTTATCTTTGGGGGGCTACTGTAAACGGTATTGATTTGGTGATTTCCTCTTCAGTGTTCTCTTTGTTGGTGTAGAGGACTCCAACTGATTTTTGTATGTTTACCTTGTATCCTGATACTCTACTGAACTCTTCTATTAGTTTCAGTACTTTTCTTGAGGGTTTTCTGCATATAAGATCATGTCATCTGCAAAAAGAGATACTTTTACTTCTTTGTTACCAATCTGGATGCCTCTATTTCTTTATGTAGCCTAATTGCTGTGGCTAGGACCTCCAGGACAATGTTGTATAACAGTGGTGATAAAGGACATCCTTGTCTGGTTCCCGTTCTCAAGGGGGAATGCTTTCAGACTCTATTTAGGATGATGCTGGCTGTTGACTTTGTATAAATACCCTGCATCATATTTAGCAATTGCCCTTATATTCTTATGGTGCTGAGAATTTTTACCATGAATAAGTGTTGGATTTTGTCAAATGCCTTTTCTGCATCAATTGATAAGATAATGTGGTTCTTATCTTTTGTTTTATTCATATGATGGATTACACCGATTGTTTTTCTAATGTTGAACCATCTTTACATACCTCATATGAATCCCACTTGGACATGGTGAATTATTTCTTTGATATATTGTTGAATTCTACTGACGAGAATTTTGTTGAGGACTTTTGCTTCTAAGTTCATGAGGGATATAGGTCCGTAATTTTCTTTTTTTGTGGTGTCTTTACCTGGTTTTGTTATCAGGGATATGCTGACTTCATAAAATGAGTTTTGGAGCATTCCATCTTTTTCTATGCTATAAAATTCCTTTGGAAGTAGTGGTATTAACTCTTTTCTGAAAGTTGGTAGAAATCTCCAGTGAAGCTGTCCAGGCCAGGGCTTCTTTTTGTTGGGAGTTTCTAAATTACTTTTCAATCTCTTCTTTTTTATGGGTTTATTTTGTTGTTCTACCTCTGTTTGTGTTAGTTTAAGTAGGAAGTGTGTTTCTAGAAATTCATCCATTTGTTCTAGATTTTCTAATTTGTTAGAGTACAATTTTTCATAGTAATCTGACACAATTCTTTTAATTTTAGTACTGTCTGTTGTGATATCACCCATCTCATTTCTTATTCAGGTTATTTGCTTCCTCTCCTGTTTTTCTTTTGTCAGTTTGACCAATGGCTTATCAATTTTATTAACTTCTTCAAAGAATTTTTAACTAAAAAAAAACATTTTTTTTTTAATTAGGTCTTGTTAACTCTTTCAATTGTTTTTCTGTTCTCTATTTAATTTAATTCTGCTCTAATTTTTTTTATTAACTTTTATTAAGCTTCAAGTGAACATTTACAAATCCAATCAGTCTGTCACATATAAGTTTACATACATCTCACTCCCTACTCCCACTTGCTCTCCCCTTCTTGAGTCAGCCCTTTCAGTCTCTCCTTTAGTGACAATTTTGCCGGCTTCTCTCTCTCTCTATCCTCCCATCCCCCCTCCAGACAAGAGCTGCCAACACAATCTCAAGTGTCCACCTGATATAAATAGCTCACTCTTCATCAGCGTCTCTCTCCCACCCGCTGACCAGTCCCTTTCATGTCTGATGAGTTGTCTTCGGGGATGGTTCCTGTCCTGTGCCAACAGAAGCTCTGGGGACCATGGCCGCCGGGATTCCTCCAGTCTCAGTCAGACCATTAAGTTTGGTCTTTTTATGAGAATTTGGGGTCTGTATCCCACTGATCTCCTGCTCCCTCAGGGGTTCTCTGCTGTGCTCCCTGTCAGGGCAGTCATCGATTGTGGCCGGGCACCAACTAGTTCTTCTGGTCTCAGGATGATGTAGGTCTTTGGTTCATGTGGCCCTTTCTGTCTCTTGGGCTCTTAGTTGTCGTGTGGCCTTGGTGTTCTTCATTTTCCTTTGCTCCAGGTGGGTTGAGACCAATTGCTGCATCTTAGATGGCCGCTTGTTAGCATTTAAGACCCCAGAGGCCACATTTCAAAGTGGGATGCAGAATGATTTCATAATAGAATTATTTTGCCAATTGACCTAGAAGTCCCCGCAAACCATGTTCCCCAGAACCCCGCCCTTACTCCGCTGACCTTTGAAGCATTCATTTTATCTTGGAAACTTCTTTGCTTTTGGTCCAGTCCAATTGAGCTGACCTTCCTTGTATTGAGTGTTGTCTTTCCCTTCACCTAAAGCATTTCTTATCTACTGATTAATCAATAAAAAGACCTCTCCCACCCTCCCTCCCTCCCCACCTCGTAACCACAAAAGTATGTGTTCTTCTCAGGTTTACTATTACTCAAGATCTTATAATAGTGGTCTTATACAATATTTGTCCTTTTGCCTCTGACTCATTTCGCTCAGCATAATACCTTCCAGATTCCTCCATGTTATGAAATGTTTCACAGATTCATCACTGTTCTTTATCGATGCGTAGTATTCCATTGTGTGAATATACCACAATTTATTTACCCATTCATCCGTTGATGGACATCTTGGTTGCTTCCAACTTTTTGCTATTGTAAACAGAGCTGCAATAAACATGGGTGTGCATATATCTGTTGGTATGAAGGCTCTTGTATCTCTAGGGTATATTCCCAGGAGTGGGATTTCTGGGTTGTATGGTAGTTCTATTTCTAACTGTTTAAGATAACGCCAGGTAGATTTCCAAAGTGGTTGTACCATTTTACATTCCCACCAGCAGTGTAAAAGAGTTCCAATCTCTCCGCAGCCTCTCCAACATTTATTATTTTGTGTTTTTTGGATTAATGCCAGCCTTGCTGGTGTGAGATGGAATCTCATCGTAGTTTTAATTTGCATTTCTCTAATGGCTTTTTTTTTTTTAAATACTAATGATCGGGAGCATTTTCTCATGTACCAGTTGGCTGCCTGAATATCTTCTTTAGTGAAATGTGTGTTCATATCCTTTGCCCACTTTTTGATTGGGTTGTTTGTCTTTTTGTGGTTGAGTTTTGACAGAATCATGTAGATTTTAGAGATCAGGCGCTGGTCTGAGATGTCATAGCTGAAAATTCTTTCCCAATCTGTAGGTGATCTTTTTACTCTTTTGGAGAAGTCTTTAGATGAGCATAGGTGTTTGATTTTTAGGAGCTCCCAGTTATTGGGTTTCTTTTCATCATTTTTGGTAATGTTTTGTATTCTGTTTATGCCTTGTATTAGGGCTTCTACGGTTGTCCCAATTTTTTCTTCCATGATCTTTATCGTTTTAGTCTTTATGTTTAGGTCTTTGATCCACTTGGAGTTAGTTTTTGTGCATGGTGTGAAGTATGGGTCCTGTTTCATTTTTTTGCAAATGAATATCCAGGTATGCCAGCACCATTTGTTAAAAAGTCTTTCTTTTCCCCAATTAATTGACACTGGTCCTTTGTCAAATATCAGCTGCTCATACGTGGATGGATCTATGTCTGGGTTCTCAATTCTGTTCCATTGGTCTATGTGCCTGTTGTTGTACCAGTACCAGGCTGTTTTGACTACTGTAGCTGTATAATAGTTTCTGAAATCAGGTAAAGTGAGGCCTCCCACTTTCTTCTTCTTTTTCAGTAGTGCTTTGCTTATCCGGGGCTTCTTTCCCTTCCATATGAAATTGGTGATTTGTTTCTCTATCCCCTTAAAATATGACATTGGAATTTGGATCGGAAGTGCGTTAAATGTATAGATGGCTTTTGGTAGAATAGACATTTTTACTATGTTAAGTCTTCCTATCCATGAGCAAGGTATGTTTTTTCACTTAAGTATGTCCTTTTGAATTTCTTGTAGTAGAGCCTTGTAGTTTTCTTTGTATAGGTCTTTTACATCCTTGGTAAGATTTATTCCTAAGTATCTTATCTTCTTGGGGGCTACTGTGAATGGTATTGATTTGGTTATTTCCTCTTCGGTGCTCTTTTTGTTGATGTAGAGGAATCCAAGTGATTTTTGTATGTTTATTTTATAACCTGAGACTCTTCCAAACTCTTCTATTAGTTTCAGTAGTTTTCTGGAGGATTCCTTAGCGTTTTCTGTGTATATAATCATGTCATCTGCAAATAGTGATAACTTTACTTCTTCCTTGCCAATCCGGATACCTTTTATTTCTTTGTCTAGCCTACTTGCCCTGGCTAGGACTTCCAGCACGATGTTGAATAAGAGCGGTGATAAAGGGCATCCTTGTCTGGTTCCCGTTCTCAAGGGAAATGCTTTCAGGTTCTCTCCATTTAGAGTGATATTGGCTGTTGGCTTTGCATAGATGCCCTTTATTATGTTGAGGAATTTTCCTTCAGTTCCTATTTTGGTGAGAGTTTTTATCATAAATGGGTGTTGGACTTTGTCAAATGCCTTTTCTGCATCAATTGATAAGATCATGTGGTTTTTGTCTTTTGTTTTATTTATGTGATGGATTACATTAATGGTTTTTCTGATATAAAACCAGCCTTGCATACCTGGTATAAATCCCACTTGATCACGGTGAATTATTTTTTTGATGTGTTGTTGGATTCTATTGGCTAGAATTTTGTTGAGGATTTTTGCATCAATGTTCATGAGGGATATAGGTCTATAATTTTCTTTTTTTTGTAATGTCTTCACCTGGTTTTGGTATCAGGGAGATGGTAACTTCATAGAATGAGTTGGGTAGTATTCCGTCATTTTCTATGCTTTGGAATACCTTCAGAAGTAGTGGTGTTAACTCTTCTCTGAAAGTTTGGTAGAACTCTGCAGTGAAGCCGTCCGGGCCAGGGCTTTTTTTTGTTGGGAGTTTTTTGATTACCGTTTCAATCTCTTTTTTTGTTATGGGTCTATTTAGTTGTTCTACTTCTGAATGTGTTAGTTTAGGTAGGTAGTGTTTTTCTAGGAATTCATCCATTTCTTCTAGGTTTCCAAATTTGTTAGAGTACAATTTTTCATAATAATCTGAAATGATTCTTTTAATTTCATTTGGTTCTGTTGTGATGTGGTCCTTCTCGTTTCTTATTCGGGTTAGTTGTTTCCTTTCCTGTATTTCTTTAGTCAGTCTAGCCAATGGTTTATCAATTTTGTTAATTTTTTCAAAGAACCAGCTTTTGGCTTTGTTAATTCTTTCAATTGTTTTTCTGTTCTCTAATTCATTTCGTTCAGCTCTAATTTTTATTATTTGTTTTCTTCTGGTGCCTGATGGATTCTTTTGTTGCTCAGTTTCTATTTGTTCAAGTTGTCGGGACAGTTCTCTGATTTTGGCTCTTTCTTCTTTTTGTATGTGTGCATTTATCGATATAAATTGGCCTCTGAGCACTGCTTTTGCTGTGTCCCAGAGGTTTTGATAGGAAGTATTTTCATTCTAGTTGCTTTCTAAGAATTTCCTTATTCCCTCTTTGATGTCTTCTATAACCCAGTCTTTTTTCAGGAGGGTATAGTTCATTTTCCAAGTATTTGATTTCTTTTCCCTAGTTTTTCTGTTATTGATCTCTAGTTTTATTGCCTTGTGGTCTGAGAAGATGCTTTGTAATATTTCGATATTTTGGACTCTGCAAAGGTTTGTTTTATGACCTAATATGTGGTCTATTCTAGAGAATGTTCCATGTCTGCTAGAAAAAAAAGTATATTTTGCAGCAGTTGGGTGGAGAGTTCTGTATAAGTCAATGAGGTCAAGTTGGTTGATTGTTGTAAGTAGGTCTTCCTTGTCTCTATTGAGCTTCTTACTGGATGTCCTGTCCTTCTCCGAAAGTGGTGTGTTGAAGTCTCCTACTATAATTGTGGAGGTGTCTATCTCACTTTTCAATTCTGTTAAAATTTGATTTATGTATCTTGCAGCCCTGTCATTGGGTGCATAAATATTTAATATGGTTATGTCTTCCTGATCAATTGTCCCTTTTATCATTATATAGTGTCCTTCTTTACCCTTTGTGGTGGATTTAAGTCTAAAGTCTATTTTGTCAGAAATTAATATTGCTACTCCTCTTCTTTTTTGCTTATTGTTTGCTTGATATATTTTTTTCCATCCTTTGAGTTTTAGTTTGTTTTTGTCTTTAAGTCTAAGGTGTGTCTCTTGTAGGCAGCATGTAGATGGATCATGTTTCTTTATCCAGTCTGTGACTCTCTGTCTCTTTATTGGTGCATTTAGACCATTTACATTCAGGGTAATTATAGATAAGTAAGTTTTTAGTGCTGTCATTTTGATGCCTTTTTATGTGTGTTGTTGACAATTTCATTTTCCCACATACTTTTTTGTGTTGAGGCATTTTTCTTAGTAAATTGTGAGATCCTCATTTTCATAGTGTTTGACTTTATGTTAGTTGAGTCGTTACATTTTTCTTGGCTTTTATCTTGAATTATAGAGTTGTTATACCTTTTTGTGGTTACCTTATTATTTACCCCTATTTTTCTAAGTAAAAACCTAACTTGTGTTGTTCTATATCGCCTTGTATCACTCTCCATATGGCAGTTGAATGCCTCCTGTATTTAGTCCCTCTTTTTGATTATTGTGATCTTTTACCTATTGACTTCCATGATTCCCTGTTATGTGTATTTTTTTGTAATTAATCTTAATTTGTTTGTTTTTGTGATTTCTCTATTTGAGTTGATATCAAGACGTTCTGTTTTGTGACCTTGTGTTGTGCTGATATCTGATATTATTGGTTCTCTGACCAAACAATATCCTTTAGTATTTCTTGTAGCTTTGGTTTGGTTTTTGCAAATTCTCTAAACTTGTGTTTATCTGTAAATATCTTAATTTCGCCTTCATATTTCAGAGAGAGTTTTGCTGGATATATGATCCTTGGTTGGCAGTTTTTCTCCTTCAGTGTTCTGTATATGTCGTCCCATTGCCTTCTTGCCTGCATGGTTTCTGCTGAGTAGTCTGAACTGATTCTTATTGATTCTCCCTTGAAGGAAACCTTTCTTTTCTCCCTGGCTGCTTTTAAAATTTTCTCTTTATCTTTGGTTTTGGCAAGTTTGATGATAATATGTCTTGGTGTTTTTCTTTTTGTATCAATCTTAAATGGGGTTCGATGAGCATCTTGGATAGATATCCTTTTGTCTTTCATGATGTCAGGGAAGTTTTCTGTCAGGAGTTCTTCAACTATTTTCTCTGTGTTTTCTGTCCCCCCTCCCTGTTCTGGGACTCCAATCACCCGCAGGTTATCCTTCTTGATAGAGGCCCACATGATTCTTAGGGTTTCTTCATTTTTTTTAATTCTTTTATCTGATTTTTTTTCAGCTATGTTGGTGTTGTTTCCCTGGTCCTCCGGATGTCCCAGTCTGCATTCTAATTGCTCGAGTCTGCTCCTCTGACTTCCTATTGCATTGTCTAATTCTGTAATTTTATTGTTAATCTTTTGGATTTCTACATGCTGTCTCTCTATGGATTCTTGCAACTTATTAATTTTTCCACTATGTTCTTGAATAATCTTTTTGAGTTCTTCAACAGTTTTATCAGTGTGTTCCTTGGCTTTTTCTGCAGTTTGCCTTATTTCATTTGTGATGTCTTGAAGCATTCTGTAAATTAGTTTTTTATATTCTGTACCTGATAATTCCAGGATTGTATCTTCATTTGGGAAAGCTTTTGATTCTTTTGTTTGGGGGGTTGGAGAAGCTGTCATGGTCTGCTTCTTTAAGTGGTTTGATATGGGTTGTTGTCTCCGAGCCATCACTGGGAAACTAGTTTTTCTAGAAAATCTGCTAAAAAAAAAATGCAGTCAGATCCCTATCAGAGTTCTCCCTCTGGCTCAGGCTATTCGGATGTTAATGAAGCCGCCTGGGGAGGGTGGGGGAGGGAACAGAGAGATAGGAGAATAGCACCTCAGAATATAGCCAGAGTTGCTTGTCTTGCTTGGAATGACTATTATATCTGAGATTGCCACGGGCGCGTCGCCTATGTGTGCTGGCTGTGTGGAGATTGCCCCCGGGGGGTCTGGCCCACTGGAGTCAAGGTCAGATCCCCTGCTTCCAGCCCCACTCCCAGCGTCAAGGTTCCCCTACTGGGACGGTGCACTCTCGACTCCAAAATCAGTCACTGCCTCCCGGGGACTTCTAGTCCCTCCAGCCTTGTGGCCGTGCCGCCCCCGCAAACCAGTTGGGCCGCCTCCTGGAGTTAGTTCAGGTGGGTGGAGCAGCTCCCCGTGCTTGTGCCGTGACCGAGTAGCCCGGCTGGAACGCTGTTCTCCCCGCTCCAATACCAGTCGCTGCCTCCCGGGGACTTCTCCCACCGGCTGCGTCCCACGCCGCCCGCGCGACACAGCTGGGCCCCCTCCCGGGGTTAGTTCATGGGGGTGGAGCAGCTCTCCGTGTTTATGCCGTACCTGCGTCCAGTCCAAATCCCAGCGGGATGGTTCCCCAGCTGGGATGCTGATCTCCCCATTCCAAGACCTGTCACTGCCTCCCGGGGACTTCTTCTACTGGCTGCGTCCCATGCCGCCCACGGAACCGGCTGGTCCCCCTCCTGGGGTTAGTTCAGGGGGGGTGGAGCAGCTCTCTGTGCTTGTGCCGTACCTGACTGGTACGCTGGCTCCAGGCTCTGAAAACAATCGCTGCTTCCCCGTATTAGTTCGTTCTCCGTCTCTAAATCTGTGTTTGTTGTTCAGGGTTCGTAGATTGTTATGTATGTGATCGATTCACTTGGTTTTCCGTGTCTTTGTTGTAAGAGGGATCCGAGGTAGCGTCTGCCTTGTCCGCCATCTTGGCTCCGCCTCCTAATTCTGCTCTAATTTTTATTATTTGCTTTCTTCTGGTGCCTGAGGGTTTCTTTTGTTTCTTTCTATTTATTCAAGTTGTAGGGATAATTCTTTGATTTTGGCTCTTTCTTCTTTTTGGATGTGTGCCTTTATTGATGTAAATCGATCTGTGAACACTGCTTTCGCTGTATCCAAATGTTCTGATAGGAAGTGTTTTCATTCTCATTGGATTCTATGAATTTCTTTATTCCATCTTTTATGTCTTCTATAACCCAATCGTTTTTGAGCAGGGTACTGTTCAATTTCCAAGTGTTTGATTTCTTTTCCTTGCTTTTTCTGTTAGTGATTTCCACTTTTATGGCCAGAGAAAATTCTTTGTAAAATTTCAACAATTTGAATTCTGTTAAGGCTTGCTTTATGACCTAATATGAGGTCTATTCTAGAGAATGTTCCATGTGCACTGGAAAAGAAAATATACTTGACTGCTCTTGGGTGGACTATTCTGTGTATGTCTATGAGGTCAAGTTAGTTGATTGCAGCATTTAGATCTTCCATGTCTTTATTGAGCTTCTTTCTGGATTTTTTGTCATTCACTAAGAGTGGTGTGTTGAAGTCTCCTACTGTTATTTAGAAGCTGTCTATCTCACTTTTCAATGCTGTTAGAGTTTGTTTTATGTATCTTGCTGCCCTGTCATTGGGTGCATAAATATTTAATATGGTCATATCCTCCTGGTGTATTGTCCCTTAGTCATGATATCATGTCCTTCCTTATCCTTTGTGGTGGATTTAACCTTAAAGTCTATTGTGTCAGAAATTAATATTGCCACTCCTGCTCTTTTTCAATTGTTGTTTGCTCGATATATTTTTTCCATCCTTGAGTTTTAGTTTGTTTTTGTCTTTAAGTCTAAAGTAGGCAGCATATAGATGGATGGTTTTTTTGTCCATTCTGCCACTCTCTGTCTCTTTATTGGTGCATTTAATCCATTTATATTCAGTGTAATTATGGATAGGTATGAGTTTAGTGTTGTCATTTTGATGTCTTTTTTTGTGTGTTGCTGACAGCTTCTTTTTCCCTCTTAATTTTTTGTTCCGAGTAGTTTGTTTATATATTGTATTTTCCTCTTATTTGTTGTTGTTGATTTTGTTTTTGCTGAGTCTTTATTTCTTATATTTTATTTTGTTGAGTAGGATTGTTATTCTCTTTTGTGGTTACATTAATATTTACCCCTATTTTTATAAGTTTAAACCTAACTTTTATTTCTTTATATTGCCTTGACTTCCTCTCCATATGAAAGATTTATGGCTACATTTTTTAGTCCCCCTTTATTGTTTTAACGTCATCTTTTACGTAATGACGTCACTGTTTCCCTGTTTTGAGGTTTTTTTTATCCTGATTTTTGTATGTGTGTTTGATTTCCCTGTCTGGGTTGACATCTGGTTGCTCTGTCTTGTGTTCTAGTCTTGAGTCGATGTTTGATATTATTGATTTTCTAACCGGAGAACTCCCTTTAGCATTTGTTGTAGTTTTGGTTTGGTTTTTACAGATTCCCTAAACTTTTGTTTATCTGGAAATATCCTAATTTCACCTTCATATTTAAGAGACAGTTTTGCTGGCTATATGATTCTTGGCTGGCAATTTTTTTCCTTCAGTGCCTTATAGAAGTCATCCCATTGCCTTCTTGTCTGCTTGGTTTCTGCCGAGTAGTCTGAACTTATTGACTCTTCCTTGTAGGTGACTTTTCATTTATCCCTAGCTGCTCTTAAAATTCTCTCTTTATCTTTGGTTTTGGCATGTTTGATTATAATATGTCTTCGTGACTTTCTTTTGAGATCTACCTTATGTGGAGTTCGATGAGTATCTTGGATGGATATCTTGTTATCTTTCATGATATCAGGGAAGTGTTCTGACAATAAATTTTCTACAGTTCTTTCTGTATTTTCTGTTATTCTTCCCTGTTTTGTACTCTAATCACTTGTAGGTTATTTCTCTTGATAGAGTCCCACATGATTCTTAGGGTTTCTTCATTTTTTTTTTAAGTCCTTTCATCTGATTTTTCTTGGAATGTATTGATGCCAAGTGTTTTGTCTTCCATCTCACTAATTCTACTTTCCATTTCCTCAATTCTGCTCCTCTGATTTTCTATTTACTTTTCTCATTCTGTAATTTTATTGTTAATCTTCTGAAGTTCTGATTGCTGTCTCTCTATGAATTCTTGCAGCTTATTAAATTTTTATTACATTCTTGAATAACCTTTTTAATTTCTTCAACTGCTTTTCTGTGTGTTCCTTGGCTTGTTCTGCATTTTGCCTGATCTCATTTCTGACAGCTTGAAGAGTTTTGTGCATTAATCTCATATTCTACATATGGTAACTCCAGGAAAACACCTTCATCCAGAAGATTCCTTGATTCTTTGTTTTGAGAGCTTGTCCTAGCGATTATGGTCTGCTTTCTTATGTGATCTGATATTGACTGTTGTCTCCAAGCCATCTTTAATTTATTGTATTAATTTGTTTTATGTTTGCTTACTGTGGCCTAGTTTGTTGCTTTGTTTTGTTTTGATATGCCCATATAGTTTGTTTGAGTGAGCCAACTTGATTATTTGTGCCTTTGAAGCTGTAATGTCCTGTCACCAGATGGCTAGAGCTGTTACCAGGTATACGAGCCTAGGAGTCTGTTCATTTTTCTTGTATGGATTCAGCTTAGTTGCTGGTCATCAAGTGTGTGGTAAAGTCTTTGTCCTACAGTCTTATAGGGGCAGGGGTGATTGGTGTATCTGATTGTAACAGGGCATCACACTCTGAACAAGGCAGGGGGTGACAGCTGTCCCCAAGTGTCTGTAATGAAAGTGTGTCTCTGTTCCCCAGAGTGCACTGGTGGGTGGGTTCTGCAGCTGGAATGTGGGCACCCAGTGCTTCTGTTTTTAAGGACTGGGAGGTACCACTTATCCTTGGACCGATATTGTGGGTGGCTATGTGATTTTTTTTTTTTTATGTGACAGGGGTGAGCCACCTGTCCTTAGGCCCCTGATGCGGGTAGGTAAGGACCCTGTTTAATATGCAAAGTGGTGTCAAACATCAAAAAGCCACCTCTCTGCCAAACAGCTGAAACACTTTCAGTCTGTCAACAAGGGCCTATTCTCCTGAAATGGGCCCACACAGGTCCATGCAGGGTGAAAGTTATTGAAAGCCTGCAGACCATTTGTGCCTGGAGAGAAGCTGCTTCTGTCCTGACTCCCTAGCTTAGTGGAGCTGGCAGGTTATCTTTTCCCCCAGTTGTGAATTTATTCTTTCTCCAAGGCCAGGAGAATGGCTCAGGACGTGCAGCAGGACCTATCTCAGGCCCAGGGAAATCGACAGGAACTGAAGTCACCTTGGGGGCTGAGGGGAGCAGTAAAATAAATGCAAGGACTTAGTTTTTGCCAAGAGCACCATTATTCTCTGGATCAAGAAGTGTGAGTACGCAGCATGATTCACTGTCTCTCCTTGAGGAAACTGTGTCCACAACACTACCACCAGCCCTGCTGCGGTCACTCCAGAGATTGTACGTGAGGTTCCTGCCGTGTGAGGTCATGCAACCCCTTGCTGCTCTGAACCATCTATCCCTCCTATGGCCACTCAGTCCATTTTCTAACTTTGCCTTTGATATTCAGGGCTGGTAGCTTGTCACATATATAATTGTTTCACTTGTTTGTTTGGGCTTTTGTTGTAGGAGGGATCACTGGAAGTGTGTGACTACTCTGCCATCTTGGCCATGCCCCCAGATGCCACTTCTAAACCTACAGTTTCAATATGAAATAGCATATTGTATGAGTACTTCACGTGTTGCAAAGACATCCCTGTTCCTTCTGGCACCACTGAAAGGAATCAGTTTGCTAATTGCAAACAAGATTACTAGTCTGTTGAAATCTGTTCCCTGTCTGGTAGTGCTATGGAGAAACAGCTGGCCCCATGCTGTCCTTCCTGGATACCATGAGAGAGAACAGTGCACCCCCAAAGCAATTGTTTAATTTTTGATTCATGAGGCTAAGTTACACTTGCCCTTAAGGAATCCCTCTCATAGACAGTCACAACAAAATATTTTATTTTCTCTTAATTTTTTTTTCTCCACTGATGTACCCCAGTTGAGATCTTTTGGAGAAAGTCATAGGCATTGAATCCCTCTGCCAGAAGTTTGGGAGGAGTATTCTTACTGGAAAGAAGTTGTAGACATTGAGGATGTTTTCAAATTGGTGCCTGATAAAATGCTTTAGAATCTGCCACTGCCTCACATTAAATAGTGATAATCTTTATCTGTACATTTTTGTGACTGCTGTTTAATAATTATGAATGATTATTTTTTACATCGTAAATAGTTCTTGAGAAGAAAGTATATAATTGTATCATGTCAGGCATTTAGATACATTTTCTCATTTATTTTTTTTTACATCAACCTTTTGAGGTAATATTATTGTTATTTCTAACTTAGGGCTGATGAAAATAAGACCTAGGAGCTTAAAAAATTAAGGCCATTTAGCCCTAAATGCTACTTAAACATTGAATAACAAACAGGAAGACAACTGGATTAAATTATGTAGTGGAAATAAGAACCAAACATTTGGGGAGTATGAATGCAAAAGCATTTACATGGATGTTGTTGTTAGGTGCCGTCGATTCAGTTCCGACTCATAATGACCCTAGGCACAACAGTACGAAACACTGCCCGGTCCTGTGACATCCTCACAATCCTTGTTATGCTTGAGCTTATTGTTGCAACCACTATGTCAATCCAACTTGTTGAGGGTCTTTCTCTTTTCCGCTGACCCTGTACTATGCAAAGCATGATGTCCTTCTCCAGGGACTGATCCCTCCTGAGAACATGTCCAAAGTACGTAAGACACAGTCTCACCATCCTTGCTTCTAAGGAATGCTCTGGCCACACTTCTTCCAAGACAGATTTGTTCGTTCTTTTGGCAGTCCATGGTATATTCAATATTCTTTGCCAACACCACAATTCAAAGGCATCAACTCTTCTTCGGTCTTCTTATTCGTTGTCCAGCTTTCACATGCTTATGATGCGATTGAAAATACCATGGCTTGGGTCAGGCGCACCTTAGTCTTCAGGGTTCATCTTTGTTCTTCAACACTTTGAAGAGGTCCTTTGCAGCAGATTTGCCCAATGCAATGCATCTATTGATTTCTTGACTGCTGCTTCCATGGCTATTGATTGTGGATCCAAGTAAAAGGAAATCCCTGACAACTTCAATCCTTTCTCTGTTTATCATGATGTTGCTCATTGGTCCAGTTGTGAGGATTTTTGTTTTCTTTATGTTGAGGTGTAATCCATACTGAAGGCTGTGGTCTTTGATCTTCATTAGTAAGTGCTTCAAGTCCTCTTCACTTTCAGCAAGCAAGGTTGTGTCATCTTTATAACATAGGTTGTTAATGAGTCTTCCTCCAATCCTGATGCCCTGTTCTTCTTCATATAGTCCAGGTTCTCATATTATTTGTTTAACATAAAGATTAAACAGGTATGGTGAAAGAATACAACCCTGATGCACACCTTTCCTGACTTTAAACCAATCAGTATGCCCTTGTTCTATCTGAACAACTGCCTCTTGATCCATGTAAAGGTCCCTCATGAGCACAATTAAGCATTCTGGAATTCCCATTCTTTGCAGTGTTATCCATGGTTTGTTATGATCCACACAGTCAAATGCCTTTGCATAGTCAATAAAACACAGGTAAACATCCTTCTGGTATTCTCTGCTTTCAGCCAGGATCCATCTGACATCAGCAAGGATATCCCTGGTTCCATGTCCTCTTCTGAAACCAGCCTGAATTTCTGGCAGTTCCCTGTTGATATACTGCAGCAGCCGTTTTTGAATGATCTTCAGCAAAATTGTGCTTGTGTGTGATATTAACGATATTGTTCTATAATTTCCACATTCGGTCGGATCACCTTTCTTGGGAATAGGCATAAATATGGATCTCTTCCAGTCAGTTGGCCAGGAAGCTGTCTTCCATGTTTCTTGGCATAGACGAGTGAGCACCTCCCATGCTGCATCCGTTTACTGAAACATCTCAATCGATATTCCATCAATTCCTGGAGCCTTGTTTTTCGCCAATGCTTTCAGAGAAGCTTGGACTTCTTCCTTCAGTACCATTGGTTCCTGATCATATGCCACCTCTTGAAATGGTTGAATATCGACTAATTCTTTTTGGTAATCTGACAGGTGCTCCTTGGAAACTCT
Organism: Loxodonta africana; assembly: GCF_030014295.1. Taxonomy (NCBI): domain Eukaryota; kingdom Metazoa; phylum Chordata; class Mammalia; order Proboscidea; family Elephantidae; genus Loxodonta; species Loxodonta africana. Next base: position 184,069,069 of record NC_087344.1, on the reverse strand, counting down.
ACGGGGCAGTTCTACTCTGTCCTATAGGGTCGCTATGAGTTGGAATCGAGTCGACGGCACTGGGTTTCTTTTTTTTTTTTTTTTTGGTTTTATAATGACTCTGTGTATTCCTTTCATCTTCTTTTGATGCTTCCTCCATCATTTAATATTTTCCCCATGGAATCCTTTGCTATTGCAACTCGAGGCTTGAATTTTTTCTTCAGTTCTTTCAGCTTGAGAAATGCTGAGCATGTTCACCCCTTTTGGTTTTCCATCTCCAGCTCTTTGCACATGTCATGACAATGCTTTGTCTTCTCGAGAGGCCCTTTGAAATCTTCTGTTCAGTTCTTTTACTTCATCAATTCTTCCTTTTGCTTTAGCTGCCCGACGCTCAAGAGTAAGTTTCAGAGTCTCCTCTGACATCCATCTTGGTCTTTTCTTCTTTCCTGTCTTTTCAGTGACCTCTTGCTTTCTTCATGGATGATGTCTTTGATGTCATTCCACAACTCGTCTGGTCTGCGGTCACTAGTGTTCAAAGCATCAAATCTATTCTTGCGATGGTCTCTAAATTCAGGTGGGATATATTCAAGGTCATATTTTGGCTCTCGTGAACTTCGTCTGATTTTCTTCAGTTTCAGCTTGAACTCGCATATGAGCAATTGATGGTCTGTTCCACAGTAGCCCCCTGGCCTTGTTCTGACTGTTGATATTGAGCTTTTCCATCGTCTTTCTCCACAGATGTAGTCAATCTGATTTCTATGTGTTTCATCTGGCGAGGCCCATGTGTATAGTCACCATTTATGTTGGTGAAAGAAGGTATTTGCAATGAAGAAGTCGTTGGTCTTGCAAAATTCTATCATTCGATCTCTAGCATTGTTTCTATCACCAAGGCCATATTTTCCAACTACTGATCCTTCTTCTTTGTTTCCAACTTTTGCATTCCAATCACCAGTAATTATGAATGTATCTTGATTGCATGTTTGACCAATTTCAGACTGTAGCAGCTTGTAAAAATCTTCTATTTCTTCATCTTTGGCCCTAGTGGTTGGTGCATAAATTTGAATAATAGTCATATTAACTGATCTTCCTTGTAGGCCTATGGATATTATCCTATCACTGACAGCGTTGTACTTCAGGATAGATCTTGAAATGTTCTTTTTGACAATGAATGCAACGCCATTCCTCTTCAAGTTGTCTTTCCCAGCATAGTAGACTATATGATTGTCTGGTTCAAAATGGCCAATAGCAGTCCATTTCAGATCACTAATGCCTAGGATATCAATGTTTATACATTCCATTTCATTTTGGACGATTTCCAGTTTTTCTAGATTCATACTTGGTACATTCCAGGTTCTGATTATTAATGGATGTTTGCAGCTGTTTCTTCATATTTTGAGTCATGCCACATCAGCACATGAAGGTCCCGGAAGCTTTACTCCATTCATGTCATTAAGGTCGACTCTACTCTGAAGAGGCAGCTCTTCCCCAGTCATCTTTTCAGTGCCTTCCAGCCTGGGGGGCTCATCTTCCAGCACTATATTAGACAATGTTCTGCTGCCGTTCATAAGGTTTTCACTGGCTAATACTTTTCAGAAGTAAACTGCTGGGTCCTTCTTCCTAGTCTGTCTTAGTCTGGAAGCTCAGCTGAAACCTGTCCTCCATGGGTGACCCTGCTGGTATCTGAATACTGGTGGCATAGCTTCCAGCATCACAGCAACACACAAGCCCCCACAGTACAACAAACTGAGAGACACGTAGGAGTCTACATGGATGCAACCCAGATATTGAATTGTTGCTTAACATAATGGGAGAAAAGTAATTTGGGTTTCCAGTAGACCATAGTGGCTAATTGTCATGAGGGCCATAGACACAGACTAGTATGTAATCTGTACAAACTGGAACCATAGGGAAAGCCCTAGCATGTGACTCTTATGGCCTAGATATCTGAGAGATGATATTGGCCTTGTTAAAGCCTACTAGTGATCAAAAAAAGAAGCCTAATGACCAAAGGCTGTAGAAAGAGAGAAACGTACTAAAAATAAAAGTTTTGGGTGAGGTGTAAAATGTGTTCAGATGCCAGACTTGGCAAACCATAGTTGCTGCATCCCAGGTACAAAACTAGATTCTGGGCAAGAGGGTGAATGGGGAAGGAAATTTTATATACAAAGAACCTGGGGAGCTGGGGAGATGGGAAAGGCAACTGTCTACCATCATCCAGTTAGAGAACTCCCATATTCCTCATGTGCCACATGACACTGGCTCCACCTTCTAAGACAAAGTCTTGAACACATCACTGCGCACTTGCCCAGGTAAGGAGGATGGTGGAAAAGGAAGTTTTGTGATAATCAGCATGAGTGTGACAATTCATTTTTGGAATTGCATGCAGATGGCATTTTGGTTGAGAAATCAGTGTATCATCCCACTTCACCTTGTAAAGGGCTGGCTGGCCCTTATAAAAGGATACCCCACCACCCTGCTGCCATACTGCTGACTCTCATCTGGGCACTGGCTTTGAGACTGCGGTGAGTGCAATATTTGCAAGGCATTTTTGGACAATTGGACAGTATAAGGATTTCATATGGAGGTAGAAAGGACTTTTCTTTCAGAAAATAATGCTTAAGCTTTATAAATCAAGATGATAAATTTTGTGGAAGGCAGGTATAATTATTTGACATTTTAGCTGCTCTTTGGTGAGCTGTCTTGAGTTTCACATGGGAAATGAAGTTAAAGGGATAATCTTATAGGAAGAAGAACAAGGAATAAGAAATGAAGTCCTGTCTCATATATTAGTTTGTTTCCAGACATTTGCTTTTCTGGGTACTAGCCATTAGAGCTACATCCGAGTGTTTGCAATTCTTCCTGAAGAACTCAAGGCAAGATCAGTCAAACTTTCAGTCAGGGTCTCATGGAGATGATATTGGTAGCAATTTGTTTTGGGATTGCTCAGAAGTTTAGCATGTTGGGTATCCTTACTCTGGGTAACATTTAAATTCAGCCACATCTTAGTGCTGCCTTAATATAGGATCTATTTTTATTTTTAGAAATAGCAGAATGAGAAAGATTCCAAAAAAGAATAAGAGATGATGAGAAGTGTCTTAGTTTCCTAGTCTGCCATAACAAAAATACCACAAGTAGGTAGACTTAAAGAAAAGAAATTTATATTCTCCCAGATCTGGAGGCTAAGAATCCAAATCAGTGTCTTGGTTCTGTCAATTCCTTCCTTGTCGGTATGTCTGGGTGTTCCTTGATTGCTTGACTTGTAGATGATCCGCAGATACTGTCTATCTTCCCCTGTGTATGCATCTCTGTGTCTAATCTGATCTCTTTTATAACTCGGAAGTGATAAGATTTAGAACCCATTCCACTCAGGTGTGCTTTAATTAACATGACAAAGAAAACTCTATTTTCGAATAGGATTACGGCCATAGGTGTGACCGGTTGCCGTTGAGTGGATTCAGACTCCTAGTGACCCTATAGGACAGAGTAGAATTACCCCACTGAATTTCCAAGGACCACCTGCTGCATTCAAACTGCCAACTTCTGGTTACCACCTGTAGCTTTTAACCACTACTCCACCAGGGTTTTCACTACAGGTGTAGGGGTTAGAATTCCAACACATATTTTGAGAAACATAATTCAATCCATAACAGGAAATGATGTTAAAAGGGAAGAGGGAAAAGCTACACAGTTATGAAGATTTTGTTGGAAACTAGAGGAATATTGACTGAGCTCATTAAAGGATAGTGACTAGCTTGGGCCACAAGAGTGTCAGTTACAGTAAACATTGTCATCTGTTTATTTTTCAGATTCCTAGAGACCCAGAAAAGCTGTCTTACCATCAACAGCAGTGCAAGCAGCCCTGCCTGCCACCTCCTGTGGTGTGCCCACCTAAGTGCCCTGAGCCATGCCCACCTCCAAAGTGCCCAGATCCATGTCCAACCCCAAAGTGTCCTGAGCCATGCCCACCTCTGAAGTGCCCAGAACCATGTCCACCTCCAAGGTGCCCAGAGCCATGCTTACCTGTGCAGTGCCCTCCTCAGCCATGTCCACCTGTGTATTGCCCTCCTCAGCCATGCCAGCAGAAATGCCCTCCTGTGTTGCCACCCCAACCCTGCCAGCAGAAGTGTGTACCCAAAATCAAGTAACAACATCAGAATTCATCAGAATCATGAAATGATGAGATTCAATGGCTCTTCCCAGTCTCTGTACTCCATCCTTTTCTCTCAGCCATGGTGACAGACTGCATCTTCCTAAACTTTCTCCTGAGATGAGAGCTGACAGAGAAAAGGCTTAGCTCCTAAAGCTGATACCATGTTGCTGGAAAATGAGGGCCTAGATCAAGGTCTACATTCTTGCATTGAAGCTTTGCCTGATATCTCTTTGGCGTCTATCTGTGATCTAATTTAGGCAGTGATCTCTATCCAATAAAGAGTTGTGTCCTTTTTCTGCTTCTTCAATAAAATACGTGTTTTGTGGTTGAGCCTACATTGCTTTTGTTTTCATTTTGCTTTTTTACACTCTTCCTTCAGCTACATCAGATGAATGTCCAGCATATCAATTGAAGTCTTAGATTCAGATTTTTCCATCACAGTTTTCAGTCTTGCTTGATATGTGTCTTTTGGGTTGGGTTTATCAAATAATTATTATAGTGGTTTTAAGCCCATTTCAAGAGCACCCTGGTTGTGTGGCCCTCAGAAGTTACTTCAGCTATCTCAGGTACTGTTTCTTCATTTGTAAAATGTGGGGAAAAATGTCTTCAGCTCAGTATACTCATGGAGATTAGTTAACTAATTCACAAATGTTTTCTATTTGCCAGTTATGTGTTGGGCAGTATTTTACATGCTGTAGATACAGATACTGGTGACCAAGCAGAGGCTTTGTCCTTAAGTAGGAGAAATGACAGTTCTGCATAGGGGCATGGAGGAGAGCTAAGAGTGATACATATGAGGTGTACATGAGAGAACCTTGTTTAGAGAGCTTCTCCCAAAGTGATTTTTGGGTAGAGAGAACTGAAGAGTGAGCCATGGGTATATCTAGGATAGATTGTTCCAGTAAGAGGAAACAGCAGGTACCAAAGCAGAGAAAAGTAACAGCAAAAAAAAAAAAAAAAAAAAAAACTGCTATCAGGATGAGACTGTCAGCAAATGAGGTTAGAGAGGTTGGGCCTGTAGGACATAGTAATGGTTTTGGTATTCTTCCAAGGTTTGACAACTATGTTATGCTGATGGTCAAATGCCTAAAATTTTATATTAATACTCTACTATCATATGTATTTTCTTTTGTGTAGCATTTTGACTATAAGTACATATATGGTTGTTCAAAGATTTTTCCAAAAGAGATGGAAAAAACTGAGGAATAAGTTAAAACTCTTACAAAATAAAAGTTTATTTCGAGGGGTGACCAAATGAAAAGTAAGTCTATTAGTTTTCCTGTCTTAAGGGGAAATCTAATCGATTAATTCTCCACAAATTATAGCTAGCAAAACTGCATAGGGAATTTTGTACTTGTTGTGGCTAAACTCTAAAAAGAATGTTGAAGGGTAGAATTTAGCCAAGGCTACGCAGAATGACTTGAGTGTCATTAATGGTAAGCTCTTGAAAAGGACTCTAGTGTAATATTGTTGACAGGTTGTTTTTTTCCTTTCTGTCCTTAAGGAAAACAAAGAAACATTATCAATTTTTTTTCATGAAACATTACCACCATACTCAGAAATTTGATAAACTTGAGCTTACATGTTGAATAATTCTAAGTCGAGCACTCATGTAAGTAAACCCAAAGTCAAGAAAGAGAATATTACCAATCCTTCAAAAGACCCTGTGTTTCCTTCACCACTAGAGGTAACCACTAGTCTGACTCTTAATGTAATCATTGTGTTGCTTTTATTTATTTATTTTTAACACCAATATAACCAAAAAGAAACTAAGCCCTTTGCCCTTGAGTGGATTCCATCTCAGAGACCCTATAGGACAGAGTAGAAGCACCTGGTGAATTTAAACTGCTGACCTTTTGTTTAGCAGCTGTAGCCCTTAATCACTAAGCCATGAGGGTTTCACCTGTTGTAGTGAAAAACAGGTGAAATTGTGCTCTATAGATTAGTGAGTAAACTCAGTTAAGCCCATGTGTACCTTGCTTATTGGTTAATCTGCCCCTGGTTCATACCCATCCCTTTCTTGCTTTGCTGTACAACATTTCTCATGTACTCCTGTGTGCTACAGGATGAAGGGGCAGGTCTGTCAAGGCACAACTGGGGTGGAGCTTGGAGACAGCAATTCCCAAACTGCTTTTTAAAAATAGATAAAGCTACAGCAATACAGCCCAGGCTTTGCATTGAGTGCTTTGAACTAAGGGGTCCTCCTGTGAATCCAAATGTTTCAAAGAATACTAATGGTGACCCTTCAACAGGCTAACACTCTTGTTCCCCAACTGGTGGGAGGAGTAAACTCTTTTTGGTAGATGTTAATTGTTATGTTAGATGAAGTTTCCTAGTGATATTGTTTGTTGAAATGTAACACCGATTCTTCTTTTTCCAAGTGACTGCTCAGAGCTACAAGATGGTGATTTGGAATACAGCTTTTCCTATGCTTATAAAAAACCCACTGCCATCAAGTCAATTCCGACTTGTAGAGACCCTATAGGATAGAGCAGAACTGCCCCATAGAGTTTCCAAGGAGAGCCTGGTGGATTCGGACTGCAAACCTCTTGGTTAACAGCCATAGCACTTAACCACTACACCACCAGGGTTTCCTCCTATGCTTATAGGACCATGGAATCATCTGTGCTCAGACTTGAATATTGTGTTTAAGATGACTTGGGAAACATTAGGCCAGTGTATTTTAAAAAATCTGCATATCATCCTTAGCAAATACACAATTGAATAAGATGTAATTTTGGTTGAATGTTCTTAATTTTTTTTTTTTAATATTATTATGGGGCAAGACATAGATAGTTTTTGGTCCACATGACAGTGGAATAGGTAAAATACAAAAAACATTATTATAATTTCTAATAATTTTATTTATTTTTCATTTTATATTATTTTGGCTTATATTTCCCATAAGAATGTAAGATCCCTGAGGACAGGAATCTTTCTTGACTTTTCCTCCATTGCTTATCCAGCACCTAACCAAGTGTCTGGCGCATAGTAAATACCCAAAAATGATGTGTTCAGTAGAAGACACAATCCAGAACTTGTTTTTTCAATTTCAGCAATCTAAGAGCAATAAATTATTCTGTCAGTAGCATAGTAGCAGCCAATGTCCACCCTTAATCTCTCATTACTAAACAGTTGTAAAACCAAGTCACATGATACTAATATCAAAATAACTCAATGTAATTTTCAAATATACCCTACATAATTGAGGCTTTTTTTTTTTTCATGAAAAAGGATCACTTATTTGTCTCTTCACATCACTGGATATAGTATGGTTATTATGGTTCTGTATATCTCATATAAGGAGCCCTGGTGTTGCAGTGATTAAGTGCTCAGCTACTAATCAAAAGTTCAGCAGTTCTAACCCACCAGCCTCTTTGTAGGAGAAAGATATGGCAGTCTGCTTCCATAAAGATTGCTGCCTTGGAAACCTCAAGGGCAGTTCTACCGCGTCCTATGGGAACCCTATGAGTTGGAATCGACTTGATGGCAATGAATATCTCATTGTAGGGTAATGCTATTCAGCTATATGCATCCCCTCCCTAATGGAGTCAGCTTTCCTCTTCCCCAAAGCACGCTGGGGATGAATTCGGGATGGACTCAGGCTAAGGTACAAGGCCGGGAGTGGCATGACTGGGCCAGTGGCCAAGGCTGAGGAATGCCTTAGCAACAAGAAGGAAAACATCTGGGTCTGGAAGTGAAGTCCTGGGAACACTGACTACCCAAGGGAGTGGGAGAAAAACAAAGAGCCTTGGTCCTTGCTGGAATGGTTTATAAGCTTGAGTGTCTTACTCGTTGGTCGTGGAAAATATTTCAGCCAGCCGTCACTGGAGAGCAGCTGCTTGGCCGTGTCAGTAAGTTTCCCTGAATGTATGAATCTGGAAAGGGCTATGTGTCAGTTCTTTGGATTATCTGCCAGGATGCACAGGGAGGGTCTTTCGTTGCTGGGGCTGTCCCCTGACACATACATTTTGAGACCTGTGTAGTGGTATTGGCACAATCAAAGTAGATTGTGTCAGGGTCCAATTTTACTATATATTCCACGGTCCTGGATTCTGTTCTGTTCTCGCCATTCCCACTTATGCTGCCTTTGTTGATCTTTGTCAGTTCTCACACAGATTTTGATGATAGCTCTCTAAACTCTCTCTGTCTCCAGCCTCACATTTTCTGTTGTCCACAGTATGTAAAGGGAGCTCTCAATTGCAAATTTCACTCTCCCTGATTAAAATCTTTCTCTGGCTTTGTGTGTCCTACAAAATGAAGACCAAACTTCTTAGCATGATATGCAAGGTCCTTGATGGTCCAATTGATGCGTGTCTCTCTAGCTCCCTTCTCTGCATTCTCTCCCTTTCACACTACGGCCCGGCAACACTGAACTTACAGTGCTGAGCACATCAGGATACTTCATGTCTTTGTGCAGATGGTGCTCAGTCTCTAGGAGAGTTTTGAGAAGGACTTCTATTTTATCAGATACAGAATCCATCTTTGTTTTCACAGACATTGATATTGTAGGCTAACATGGGGGGTGACTGATGACCAAAATGATATATCTCTTCTTAGAGTCTTCAGCCCCATGAGCTGGAGATTGTAAGGAGGAAGACAGCAAATGTGTTACTTCTGCTTTATTAGGAAGTACCAGTTCTGTTTACTTGAGGAGGCAGGGTCAGGGCTAAGGTATCAAAGAAGAAGAGAGAGGGTGCAGTTTTTCTTGCTGTTGCTATTAGGAATCTTTCTTGGGACTAAGAGAACAACAGCAACAACACCGGAAGGCCTGTAGAAACAAGCTTTTCACATGTGCTCTTTTTCAGTTAAACCTCAGAAGCTTAGATGACTAACTTAAATACCCAGAGAGGAGAGGCCCGTATGCATTTAGTACCTTCTTCACTCTCAATGACTACAAACCTTCCATTACCTCAACCATAACCTCTACTAAAACTGCAACCACAAGAGCCTCTGTGGTATAAGGCTGGACACAAAGCTGGTTCTCTCTGAGTCTACCCATGGAAATCCTGTGCTAAGACACAGGTTAGGAATGGTTGTCTGGATCTGCCCAACAAAGCCACCCATCACATAGGTCCAAGGAGGAACAACAGGCAGGAAAGGGGTGAGAAATTATGTCATGTGAAGCCCTGGGGATGCCTGACTAGGAAAGAGGAGACTCGGGTCTTCAAGTTTCTCCTGTCCTCAGAGGACCCAATTATTTTTATCTTGGATCAACTTGATTGATGGAATCAAAAAGACTTTCTATAAGATTCACTTCAAGGAGAGGTGAGGAGATCTTTGTATAGGAGTAAATCTAAGCCTGCTACTTGTAATTTCAATTGCCACAGGTGAATGCATGTTTTGGGGAGGGCTAACATAGTGGAAAGACTAGATGTCTGGAAAATCATGAGCCCTTGGCACAGCTGGCCTCCTCCTTGGAATGTATAATCAACCACATTCAATTTTTCAGGGCACAGCCTTTTCCATGAGATTGCCTGGGGTTGTCAATCATGTTTGAACATAAAGCAACACTCACTTTGTGCATCATTCTTCATGCTTCCATTCCTGTGCCAGTCTCCTTGTGCATATTCCAAAAATACTAATTCAGCACATACTATGTCCCAGGTCTGAGGTCATGTCCTGAATGTATAACAGGGAAGAGCAGTTTCACTGTTTAAAGAACTTGCATATTACAGGGTGAAGTAGATGAGAGGGAAGTCCATAAATATAGATGGATATGACAAAAGAAGTGCAGAGTGACTTGGGGGATTTATGTGGGACACATGCCCTAGTGGACGAGGTCAAAAGAATGTTTCATTGAGAGTGAGAATAGTGTCAGCATTAAACCAAAAAAGACCAAATTCTTTGCCCTCAAGGAAATTCTGACTTATAGTGACTCTATAGGACAGAGTAGATCTGCCCCATAGGGTTTCCAAGGAGCAGCTACCGGATTCGAACTGCTGATCTTTTGGTTAGCAGCTGAGCCCTTAACCACTGTACCACCAGGTTCCAGTGTTGGCATTAGCCAGGCAAAAATAGCAAGAAGAAGGTATATTACAGGTAAAGTGAATAGAAGAACCAAGGAGAAGAAAAAAAAAAATGACCTGTGAGAAAAATTACGAGGAGCTTTATATTGCAACAGAATACAGTTCTAGACATGGAGTAGTAAGGAATGAAGCTGGAGGTGAAGGAAGGGTTGTATAATGGACCTGACACTTTAAGCATGCAAGCATGCAAGTGACATAGATTTGACCTTTAATGGATCACTCTGACTGCAATGCAGAAGCTGGCTTTGAATCAAACAAGACTGGGAAAGAGAAAGAAGTTAGGAAGCTATGGTAATAATCAGGGCCAGAGATGAGGATGTCCTGAACTAGGGCTGTGCTAGTTAGCATAAATGGGATGAAATGGATTTCAGAAATGTTTATGATGCCAAGCTGTCAGGATTAGACATTTAGCTTGATAAATTGGGCATAGTAAAGGAAAAAAAAAGTGTAAAAATAACTGAAGTTATTGAGTGGTTGGAGATGTAGAAGATAGAGAACACTGGAGATGTTTCTGGTTTACGGGTAAGACAGTCAGTTGGTAATTGGAGGACTTATGGATGGAAATATCCAGCAGGCAAAGGCATACTTAAATCTGGTGTGGATTCTGGGATGCAGGTGTAGATGTAGGAGTTAACAACAGCTTTGTGTCTGTGAAATCAAAAGAGTGGTTGGGATTTTGACTAGAGAATGCATAAACTGATAAGATCCATGGGCCGTGGAACCCTTTGGCATTTGGAGAAAGAAGTTCAGACCAAGGGGAGCAAAGACCAGGCACAGGGTTAGGAGAATCAGAAAAGTGGATGTCATGGAAACCAACAGTTGACATTGTGAAATTTAGAAGAGAAGTCCAGGAAGATAAAAACTGGGAAATACTCATTAAATTTGATGGTTAGAAAGACATAGTAGACCTTAGAAGGAGTATTTTCAGTAGACTGGTGGGGCTGAAGCTAGGTTGCTATGGCTTGTTGTGAAAGTTGAGTATTTGTCTCCTTAACATCATCTACACTGCAGAGATTAGTCTGGGCAAAATTGACATTTTTGCTGTATTAAGCCTTTCAGACCTTAAACGTTATATTCCCATACCCATTTAGTTTTATATTTAGATATAAATTTTTATTAAGGAATCATTATAAATTCCTCTATTCCTTCTCCTATAGACAATCTGTCCCCCAACCCCTGAGCCCAAGCCCCTGGCATATTCTGTTCAGTTTTCTGTCCCTATAGTTTTGCATCTTCCATAATGTCATATAAATGGAACTCTATATTATGTAGTGCTTTGAGATTAGCTTCTTTCATTTAGCATGATTAGGAGTTTGGGTTTCAATTCCAATTTTACAGGAGAAAATAGAACAAATTAAACAACACCAAATTCATGAATCAAACAAACCTAGAAGGTAGGACATTTAATGAGAAAACTGGTCTTATCAACAACCAAGTATCGGTAAAATAAAGAGGGTAGGGGTAGAGACTATTCTAGATTTAAAGAGAGTTATGAGATACAAAAACTAAGTAAGTAAATGGTTTTGAGAAAAATGAAAAAAATTGAAGGTATTCCACTATTTTTGTTGTTAGGTGCCGAGTCGGTTCCGACTCATAGCGACCTTATGCACAATGGAATGAAACACTGCCCGGTCCTGCGCCATCCTTATAATCGTTGTTATGCTTGAGCTCATTGTTGCAACCACTGTGTCAATCCACCTCGTTGAGGGTCTTCCTCTTTTCCGCTGTTGCCAAGCATGATGTCGTTCTCCAGGGACTGATACCTCCTGACAACATGTCCAAAGTATGTAAGACGCAGTCTCGCCATCCTTGCTTCTAAGGAGCATTCTGGTTGTACTTCTTCTAAGACAGATTTGTTTGTTCTTTTGGCAGTTCATGATATATTTTTTGTTTTGGTATATTCAATATTGTTGCCAACACCACAGTTCAAAGACGTCAATTCTTCTTCGGTCTTCCTTATTCATTGTCCAGCTTTCACATGCATATGATGTGATTGAAAATACCATGGCTTTAGTCAGGCGTACCTTAGTCTTCAGGGTGACATCTTTGCTCTTCAACACTTTAAAGAGATCCTTTGCAGCAGATTTACCCAAATTCCACTATTAGATAATATTAAGTACTTATGAATTTTGTTAGGTGTCATGAAGTCCCTGGGTGGTACAGTTTGTGTAGCACTACTAACCTGAAAAGTTCCTGGTTCGAAGTCACCCAGAGGCACCCTGAAAGACAGGCCTGGTGATCTGCTTCTTAAAGGAGCAGCTCTACTCAGCACACATACATGGGTTGCCATGAGTTGGAATGGACTTGACTGGCAACTAACAACAACGAATTTATTGTAGAACAGCCAGCAAGCTTCATGTAACTAGTACATGATTTGCAAAGATTTAATTTCTACAAACTCTTCAAGTGCATATGTTTTTTTGAAAGGAAAGAACAATCTTCCCTCTGGTTCTTTGCTTTGTATAACAAGAGATCATCAATTCTCTTTCTGAAGGTGTAAATGCTCATTAGTAATTCTTTAATTAAGAGCTAGCCCTCTATGTATTCCACCATACTTCATTTGTAAACCCAGTGACTTATCAGATGACTTTTGGAATCCAATATTAATTCCTGAAATAGCTCCCCAAAGGAGGCAAGGCAAGCAAATCTAAAGTTGATAAATCTGTTTTAAGTCATATGTTCCTGAAATATTTCCTGTATCCAGAGTAGATGCCACTTCTAATTCCTAGAATTTCAATACGAAATAGCATGTTGTATGAGTACCTCACATGTTGCAAAGACATCCCTGTTCCTTCTGGCATCTCTGAAAGGAGTCGGTTTCCTAATTGCATATAAGATTTGTAGCCTGTTGAAATCTGTTCCCCGTCTGGTAGTGCTATGGAGAAACGGCTGGCCCCATGCTGTCCTTCTTGGATGCCATGAGAGAGAACAGAGCTTGCCCAAAGTAGTTGTTTCATCTTCGATTGGCCAGGCCAAGTTAGCCTTGTCCTTAAGGAATTCTTCTAATGTACAGTCCCAACAAAATATTTTATTTTCTCTTACTTTTTTCCTGCTATACTTACTCACTCCAGTTGAGAACTATTGTAAATGTTGTACTGAAGGTCTTTTGGAGAAAGGCACAGGCATTGAATCCCACTGCAAGAATTTTGGGAGGAGTATTCTTACAGGAAAGAATATGTAGATATTGAAGATATTTTCGAGTTGGTGCCTTCTAAACTGCTTTAGAACCTGCCAATGCCTCACACTAAATAGTGACAATCTTTATCTGTACTTTTTTGTGACTACTGGTTAATTATTATGGATAATTATTTTCATACCCTGTAAATATTTCTTCAGAAGATGTATGCAATATGAATTATGCTAGGTAATTAAATACATTTTCTCATTTATTTTTTTACGTCAACCGTTTGAGGTGATACTATTATTATTTCTAAATTAGAGTTGATGAAAATAAGCTCTAGGTTAAAAAATTAAGGACATATAACACTAAATGCTACTCATACATTAAATACCAAAGAGGAAGACAACTGGACTAAATTATGTAGGGGAAATAAGTGCCAAATATTTGGAAGTATGAATGCAAAAGCTTCTAAATGGATGCAGACCAGATATTGAATTGTTGTTTTAGGAAAATGGAAGAAAAGGAATCTGGGTTTCTGATAGACCACAGTGGCTAATGGTCATGAGGCCCACAGATACAGGTCAGTATGTAAATTTGTACAACCTGGAACCATAGGGAGAGGCCCCTGCATGTGACTCTTATTGCCTAGAAATCTGAAGGACAATATTGTTCTTGTTAAAGCCTATTTAGTGGTCAAGAAAAGAAGCCTAATGACTAAAGGCTATAGAAAAGGGAGAAATGTCTTAAAAATAAAAGTTTTGGGTGAGGAGTAAGATGTGTTCAGATGCCAGACTTGGCAAACCATAATTGCTGCATCACAGGTACAAAACTAGATACTGGACAAGAGAGTGAATGGGGAAGCAAATTTTATATCCAGGGAACCTGGGGAGTTGGAGGAAGACACCCACTCTACAAGCTTTCAGCTGGAGAACTCCCATATTCCTCACATGCCACATGACACTGGCTCCACCTTCTAAGACAAAGTCTCAAGTGAATCACTGTCCACTTGCCCAGGTGAGGAGAATGGTGGATAAGGAAGTTTTGTGATAATCAGCATGAGTGTGACAATCATTTTTAGAATTGCATGCAGATGGCATTTTGGTTGAGAAATCAGTGCATCATCCCACTTTCCCTTGTAAAGGCCTGGCTCTCCCTTATAAAAGGACACTCCACCACCCTGCTGCCATCCTGTTGATACTCATTTGGGGACTGGCTTTGAGACTCTGGTGAGTGCAATACTTGCAAGGCATTTTTGGCCATTCGGGCAGTATTAGGACTTCAACTGGAGATAGAAAGGACTTTTGTTTTAATGATTAAGCTTTGTGGAAATCAAGATGAGCGGTTTTTTGAGAGGCAGGTATAATTCTATTTTTGCTGCTCTTTGTTGAGCTACCTTGAGGTTCATATAGGAAATGAAGTTAAAGGGACAGACTTATAGGAAGAAGAATAAGGAAGTAGAAATGAAGTCTTGTCCCATATTTCAGTTAGTTTCCAAAGATTTGTTTTTCTGGGTACTACCCTTATAGCTGCATCTGAGCTTTTGCAATTCTTCCTGAAAAACTCATGGCAAGATCAGTTAGACTCTCAGTCAGGGTCTCATGGCAGATGATGTTGGTAGCAATTTGTTTTGGGATTGCTCAGAAGTTTATCAAGTTGGGTATCCTTTCTCTAGATAACATTTAAATTCAACCCTACCTAGTGCTACCTGAATATAGGATCTGTTTTTGTTTTTAGAAATGGCAATATGAGAGAAATGCTAAAAACAATAAGAGATGATGGGAAGGGTCTTAGTTTCCTAGTCTGCCATTAACAGAAATACCACAAATAGGTGGCTTTAAAGAACAGAAATTTATATTCTCTCAGTTCTGGAGGCTAAGAGTCCAAAACAGAATCTCAGCCCTGTTGATTCCTTCCTTGTTGGTAGGCCTGGGTGTTCCTTGTTTTCTTGACTTGTAGATGATCCTCACATACTGTCTGTCTTCCCCTGTGTATGCATCTCTGTGTCTAATCTGTGATCTTTATCAAAGCTCAGAAGTGATTAGATTTAGAACCTACTCCACTCAGGTATGCTTAAATTAACATGACAAAGAAAACTCTATTTCCAAATAAGATTACATCCATAGGTATAACCCTTTGCTGTTGAGTGGATTCTGACTCCCAGTGACCCTATAGGACAGAACAGAATTGTCCCACAGAGTTTCCAAGGAGCATCTGGTGGATTCGAAGGGCTGACTTTTTGGTTAACGGCTGTAGCTCTTATCCACTACTGCTCCAGTGTTTCCACCATAGGTATAGGGTTGAGAATTCCAACACATATTTTTGGGAAATACAATTCAATGCATAACAGGAAATGATGCTAAAAGGGAAGAGGGAAAAGCTACACAGTTAGGAAGATTTGTTGGAAACTAGAGGAATATTGTCTGAGCTCATTTAAAAAATAGTGACTTGCTTAGCCAGCAAGAGTGTCACTATAGTAAACACTGTCATCTGTTCATTTTTCAGATTCCCAGAGACCCAGGAAAGATGTCTTACCATCAGCAGCAGTGCAAGCAGCCCTGCCAACCATCTCCTGTGGTGTGCCCACCTAAGTGCCCTGAACCATGCCCACCTCCAAAGTGCCCAGATCCATGTCCACCCCCAAAGTGTCCTGAGCCATGCCCACCTCTGAAGTGCCCAGAACCATGTTCACCTCCAAGGTGCCCAGAGCCATGCTTACCTGTGCAGTGCCTTCCTCCACCATGCCCACCTGTGTATTGCCCTCCTCAGCCATGTCCACCTGTGTATTGCCCTCTTCCACCATGCCAGCAGAAATGACCTCCTGTGCTGCCACCCCAACCCTGCCAGCAGAAATGTGTACCCGAGGGCAAGCAACAACAGCAGAATTCATCAGAATAGTGAAATGATGAGATCCAGTGGCTCTTCCCAGTCTCTGGACTCCATTCTCTTCTCTTAGCCATGATGACAGACTGCATCTTCCCTAACCTTTCTCCTGAAACAAGAGCTGACAGAAAAAGACTTAGATTCTAACGTTGATAGCACTGCACTGGAAAATGAGGGACCAGGTCAAGGTCTCCGTTCTTAAGTAGATGCTTTGCCTGATCTCTCTTTGGAATCTATCTGTGATCTAATTTAGGCAGTGATCTCTTTCGTATAATGAGTTGTGTCCTGTTTCTGCTTCTTCAATAAAATACATGTTTCATGGTTGAACCTACATTGGTTTTGTTTTAATTTTGCACTTTTATGGTCTTCCTTCAACTACATCAGATGAATGCCCATAAGATGAATCGAAGTCTTAGATTTGGGCTTTCCCCTCACTGAATTCAGTCTTGCTTGAGACGTACCTTTTGGATTGGGTATACCAAGTAATTATTTTTGTGGCTCTAAATCCATTTCAACAACATCCTAGCTTGAGTGACCCTAAGAAGTTACTTCAGCTATCTCAAGTATTATTTCCTCATCTGTAAAAAGTGAGAAAGAAGATCTTCAGCTCAATATACTCAAAGAGATTAATTAAATGATTCACAAATGTTTTCCATTTGCCTATATGTGCTAGGCAATATTCTAAATGCTGGAGATACAGGTACTGGTGACCAAACAGGGGCATGGATAAGAACTAAGAGTGGCATGCATGAGGTATACTTGAGAGAAGATTGTTTAGAAAGGTTCTTCCAAAGTGACTTTTTGGGCAGAGACATGAATGAACAGAAGAGTGAGCCATGAGCATGTCCAGGAGAGATTGTTCCAATAAGAAGAAATAGCAAGTTCTAAGGTGGAGAAAAACAACAGCAAAAAAAAAAAATTATCAAGGTGAGATTGTCAACAAAGGAGTTAGAGAAGTTGGGTTTGTAGGCCATAGTAATGATTTTGGTAGTCATCCAAAGTTTGACAGCTATATTATGCGTACGGTCAAAACTCTAAAATTTTATATTAATTTAATACTCAACTATCATATGTATTTTCTTTTGTGTAGCATTTTGACTAAAAGTGCATGCGTTTGTTCAGTGCTATTTCTCTAAGAGCAAAACTCCCTTATTTTTTTCTTTCTTCTAAGAGATGAAAAAAAACCTAGGGAGAAGTTAAAACTGTTACAAAATAAAAGCTTATTTTGAGGGGTGACTAAATGAAAAGTCTATTCATTTTTCTATCTTAAAGGGAAGTCTAATCTATTCATTCTCATCAAATTATAGCTGGCAAAACTGCATAGGGAATTTTGTACTTGTTGTGGTCCAAACTCTAAAAAGAATTTTTTTTAAAGCATAGGCTTTACAGAAGGCTACGCATATTGACTCATTAATGGTAAGCTCTCGAAAAGGACTCTAGTCTAATATTATTGCAGGTTATTTTTTTTTTCTACTTTGTCCTTAAGGAAACAAAACAATTATCATTTTTTTTGTGTGTGTGAAATATAACCAACACACTCAGAAAGTTAATAAACTTTAGTTTGCATGGTAAATAGTTCTATGTTGAGCACTCATGAAAGTAAGCTCAAAGTCAAGAAAAAGAATATTACCAACTCTTCAAAAGACCCTGTGTTTCCTTCATCACTAGAGGTAACCACTATCCTGAGTCTTAAAGTAATCAGTTTTTTTTCTTTTCTTTCTTTTTTTTTTTTAACACCAATATAAAACAAACAAACAAACAAAAACCTAACCCATTGCCATCGAGTAGATTCCAACTCATAGCGATCCTATAGGACAGAGTAGAACCCATAGGGTTTCCAAGGAGCATCTGGTGGATTCCAACTGTCGACATTTTGGTTAGCAGCCGTAGCGCTTAACCACTACCCCACAACGGTTTTCACGCCAATATAGGCTTCTCTATAATAAATTATAGTTTGGAAGAAGTACAGCCTGAACGCTCCTTAGAATCAAGGATGGTGAGATTTCCTGTCATGTATTTTGGACATGTTATCAGGAGGGACCAGTCCTTGGGGAAGAAAATCATGCTTGGTAAAGTAGAGGGTCAGGAAAAAAGAAGAAGATCCTCAATGCAATGGATTGATACAGTAGCTGCAAGAATGGGCTCAAACATAACAAGGATTGTAAGAATGGCAATGAGATGAATTGACACAGTACCTGCAACAACGGTCTCAAATACAGCAAAGTTTGCGAGGATGGCTCAGGACTGGGTAATGTTTCCTCCTGTTGTACGTGGAGTTGCTGTGAGTTGAAACCAACTTGACAGCACCTAACAACAACAACAAAATTATAGTTTTCCAGTGTTTGAACTTTATGTAGATGGAACTGTACTGTATGAAATCTTTTTCCAGTTAACATCATGTAGTTTTAGTTTATTCACTGTGGTATTTCAGTATACTCTTGTACAGATGTGCAGTGCTATTTCCTTGTTCTACTCTTGATGGACATTTGGGTTGTTTCGTGTTTGGAGCTATTATGAACAGTACCATATGCCATTTTCTTCAAGTCTGCTAGTGCATATGCACACACATTTCTCTAAGGTACATTCCTAGAAGTGGAATAGCAAGTTCAAAGGGTATATGCACCCTCACCTTTGGTAAGTAATGCAAAACATGTTTTGCTAATGTTTGCACCAATTTAAATTCCTACCAGCTGTGTTGGAGATTTCCTGTTTGTTCTAACTCTTTAAATTAGCTGATCATTGTCACACTTCTAAAACTTCTGCTCAACTGGGGTGTGCGTGCAATGATCTTTCATTGTGATTTGAATATGCCCTTTATTAAGTATTAATGGGGTTTAGAAGTTTTTTATTATGTTTGTTGGATATTTGGATACAACCTCTTTTGTGAAGTGGCTGTTAGAGGTTTTTGCCCAATTTTATATTGAGTTGTCTGTCTTTTTCTGATTGGTGTCTATGAGTTTTTTATATATTTTGAATATTGACCTTCAATAGCAGTTTGCCTAACCCATGGTAACTAAGATTTTCTCCTACGCTTTCTTCAGAAATTGTAGAGTCTTAGATCTTGTATTTAAGTCTATGATGCATTTTGAGTTAGTTTGTGTATATTTTGTGAAACAAGAGCCAAGGTCCATTATTTTCCATATTGATATTCAGTTGTTTGAACACCATTTGTTGACAAGATTATCCTTTGCCCATCAAATTGTCTTGGCACTTTTGTTGCAAATCAATTGACCATATGTATGTGGGTATATACCTGGACTTTCTGCTATTCTATTAATGTCCGTATATTCTTATGCTGGGAACCATGGAGGTTAAGAGCTATGGCTGCTAAACAAAGGGTCAGCAGTTCAAATCCACTAGTGCTCCTTGGAAACTCTATGGGGCAGTTCTACATTGTCCTGTAGGGTTGCTATTAGTCAGAATCTGCTCAATGGCAATTTTTTGTTATTATTATTCTGCTTATACTGCACTGTCTTAATTAGTGTGGCTCTACAGTGAGTCTTAAATAGAATGAGTTCTCCAACTTTGTTCTTTCTTATCAAAATAATTTTGGTTATTCCACATACTTTTCATTTCCACACACATTTTATAATCAGCTTATCAATTTCTTTAAAAACATTCCACTGGGAATTTGATTATAATTGTATAATTGAAGCTATGGATGAATTTGGAATGAACTGATAACTTAGCTATAATGAGGTTTTTGATCTATGAACAAGCGATACTGCTCTATTTAGGTCTTATTTACTTTCTCTTAGCAGAAAGTTTATAGTGTTCAGTCTAAAGGTCTTGCATATCTTTTGTTAAAGTTATTTGTATTTATTTTTTGGCACTATTATGAATGGTATTTTAAGGATTTCATTTCTAATGGTCTCTTGCTGGATATGACCTCTTTTACCTTTTACATTTTTAACTTTTTATATCTCCAATGCGTAGAACAATGCCTAAAATGCAGCAACAGCCACTCAATAAATATTTGTTAAATGAATGATTGAGTGAATGAATGAATGAAACAGGGCTGGGAGGTAGAGAGTGCTTTGTGAAAAATCCCAGCCCTCATGTATCTTGCATACTACTGGGGTAATCCAAAAACCAACAAACCATTGCGATCAAGTCAGTTTCGGCTCATAGTGACTCTATGAAAGAAATAGGCAAATAAATAAAATGTGTAGTATGTCAACACAACGGCAAAACCTCAAGAAACACAAAAACAGAGAAACGTTGGGTTCAACTCAAGGAATTAACTAAGGAAAGGGAGAGAATGACATATATATAGGAGATCTGGAAAGCAATCATTATAAACTGGGGAAAAAACAAAAACAAGAAGCAGAGGGCTTAAGAAGTGAGGCATCCTGGATAAAAGAAAAGAGGGAAAAGGCCATTTGCAAGGCCATTTGCAAACCAATGCTATTCTTTATTCAAACTGTTAATAACGCTGTTGCAAAGAGCATCAGGACTTCTGAGCACAAGTACAAAGGATTCTCTCAAGATGATACTCAGAAGAGGGATTGCTGATCATAGGATATTCCCAACATCAGTTTTAATAGAAACTGCCAACTCACCCTCCAGAGCAGCCATACCAATTGAATTGCCATCAGCAGTGAATGAAAGGACCTTATCCCCAAGATAAAACGTGATTGTCAACATTTTTAGTTATTGCCAATCTGATAAGTAAAAATAGTATTTTATTTTTGCTTTAATTTACATAATTCTTGGTGATGTTTTGCAACTTTTTAAGCTGTTTTTTTTTTCTTTCGTGTTTCCTTAATTTTTTTTTGGAAATAATTTCAGTCTAACAGAAGAGTCGATGGTACAGAGTTCCCACACACTGTTCACCCAGCTTCAATTAATGTAATATCTCGCATGATCATGGTACATTTATCAACACTAAGAAATTAACATTGGTACAGTAATATTAACTAACCTACTGACTTTATTCAGATATATTCAGATTTCCCCAGTTTTCCTACTAATATCCTCTTTGCGTTCCAGTATCTAATTCAGGATTCCATATTGCATTTAGTTGTTATGTCTACTTAGTTTTCTGCCAATCTATGACAGTTTCTTGGGCTTTCCTTGTATTTTATGACCTTGAAACTTTTCAGATTTAGTTTGGAGGAGCAGTTTATATTGATTGCTCAGTCCCTGGAGTTACTTGGATCAATTCATTCACTTACCTAGCTGAGGGACCTTTGGCTAGTTACTAGACCCTTTTGTGCTTTAGTTTCTTCATCTGCAAAATGGGGATAATAGTAACCACTCTCGATGATTATTGTGGAGCTTAAGTGGGTTAACATCATAGAATACCCAGTATCAGGTGGAAATGAAATGAAAGGCTCAGAATTTAAAATGCCATTTTGTAGTTAACAAAGCCCTGAACTGCAAGGAGAAACGAAGTATTCATCAGTTAGTAGTGTGGTGTCCACCCCACAGTTCAATTACAGGCGTATCTTTACACATGATACAATCTAAGATCATGTCCAAAAACTGAGAACTCTCTGGTGATTTTCAGGGGGAGAGGAAGAACTTGGACTGTTCAAAGGAGGGAAGATAATTTAGTAAAAGGTCAGCTAAATTCAAATGAATATTTGTAATGGTTGCGAGTAGCAGTCATTTGAAAAGACTCATAATATTTGTCAAGTAAAATATTTAGAAGGTATATGTTTGTTGACAATATATGTATTTTTAATTGGCAGGTTATTCACCGTGTAACTAATGAGGGTTACTTTCTTTAATACATACTACATGCTCAAGTTGTGATGAAGCCACCTTTATTAGTGGGTGAGTTGCATAAGTTTACTCTTTCAACCTATTGACTTTCTGCCTTCTTGTTAATAGGAGACCTTTATATACATTTTGAGCTGTGGTGGTGCGGCCGTTAAAGCTCTCAGCTGCTAACTGAAAGGTTGGTAGTTCAAATCCACCAGCTACTCCGAAGTTAGAAAAATGTGGCAATCTGCTTCCATAGGCTTTATAACCTTGGAAGCCCCATGGGGCAGTTCTCCTCTGACTTTACAGGTTTGCTGTGAGTCAGAGCTGCCTTGATGACAATGGGTTTGTGTTTTGCTTTTTTTTAAAATATATTTTAGGTATTAACACATTTTCTGTTATATGTAGTAAACATTTTATTCAATATTCCATGAGTTGTTTACTTTTTTGTTTGGTGTTTTGTCATACATACATTTTACATTTTGATGTATAAATCAAATTTATACTCTTTTCCTTTATTGTTTGTGTGGTTTGTGCCTTGCTTATGCAAGTCTTTCCTATCTTAAGCTTATAGAGATATTCTCCTATATTTTTTCCAAAAGCCTGAAAGTTTTAGTATGTACTCCACTTGGTACATACTTGTTGTATACGATAGAAGGTAAGCATACAGATTAGTTTAGGAAAAGCCTGCTGTCCCCAATTTGTTTACTGGATAAAATGTTCCTTCTCCACTGATTTATAATATTACAACTGTAATGTGCCAAGTCCCCATATTCATGGCTTTGTTTCTAGACTTTCTACTCTCTATGATCAAAACAAATTAATATATTCCTGCTATAATTTACTTTTAATTATTATAGCTTAAGATTTCTTCTTGATATCTGGAAGAGTCTGCCATTCATCCTAGATGTTTTTCAAGTTTTCTGTTAGCTTTATTCTTGAAAATTTACTTTTCCAAATGCATTTTAAAAATTCCTGGCTCTTATTTTTTTCAAATATTTACTTGGTCCTGTTCTCTTTCTCTTCCCCTTCTGGGATTTCAATTGCACTTAAGTTAGATGACAACAGTTGGAAGCCATATACTTTATTTTTTCACATTTTTTTCCTATTTATGTTTCATTTGTACATCTTCTATGTCCTATATTTAGTTTCACAAATTATTTTCTCATCTGTGTCCAGTTTGCATATAAACTGGTCAAAGAAATTATTCATCTATTTTTTTTATATATCTAGCATCTTATTTTGATTATTTTTAAAGTTTCCATCTCTCTACTGAGATTTATCTGTTTATGCATATTATTCATTTTAATTAATCACAATTATTTTAAAGATGATTTTTAAGTGTTGATTGCATTAACCCTTGAAAATGAGTCATCTTTTTCTTGCTCTTTTGTTTTGTAATTTTTGATTGAATGTTGAACTTTGTATGTAGAATAGAAGGGGTAGAGATGAAAAATATACCAAGAAATGGGTACACATTTTCTTCTGTCAGGTCAGTGAGGTTGAGTAAATATAGTTAGTTGAGCTGGATTTATTTTGTCTTTGGTGCACTGTTGTTGTTTTTGTGTGACATTTAGTCTATTTCTGCTCATAGTGACCCCAAATGACAGGGTAGAACTACCCCCATAGGGTTTCGTAGGCTGTAAATTTTACAAAGCTGATTGCCAGGTCTTTTCCTCTGTGGAACCACTAGGTGGGTTTGAGCCCCTGACCTTTTGGCTAGCAGCCAAGTGCTTAACCATTGTGTCACTAGGGCTCCTTCTTTGGTGTGTTCCCACTGCCATCAAGTGGATTTTGACTCATAGCAACCCCACAGCATTTCTGAGGCTGTAAATCTCTACAGAAGCAGACTGCACTGCAGGTCTAAAATTCCTTCAGTAGTGGGGTGCCATTACCTTATACTCGATTTGGGTTCTTGGGTGCCAGAGAGTTTTCTCAGCATTCTGGATCCCATTTAGGCTTCTGCAGATCCAGCATGCCTGTACTACATGCTCCTCCTCTGGCAGGATACTAATGTTTCCTATTTTGGGGGCGATGCTCATGGTAGGGTGGGGCTTCTTTTGGCTCTCCATGTTCAGCATTAGTTAAGGCCTGTGCACCAGGGCTTCTGGGTTGGGTCTTCTCTGCATTTCTCTTTCACCCTTCATGGGAGCTAAAGTCTGCCTTGTAGCTTGGAAAGTTTTAGGCATGACAGTTTTCTGCTCCTCACCCAGTGGTAGCAGAGCTCTGCTTTGTATTGGTAGAGGGGGCTAGGCCCAAGAGATTTCCTTGGCCCTCTCCTGGGGAAGATGGCTTTTGCTTCTACTCCACTACCGGAAGCAGTTAATCTTTACCTAGTTCCTAGCAGTAAAGGGAGGGTTTCCTACCTGTTTACCAGAAGCAGTGGATCTTTGCTTGGGCCCTTGGAATGAGAAGGTTTGCTGCCCTTCCTTCAGTGGCTTAAGGTTTTTGCTTAGCATGAATGAAGGCTCTGAGGAACAGAGTGATGCTTCACAACTAGACCCCTGCAACATCCCACCAACTCCTGCATGCCTGCCCCACTGGGCAATCTCTGGTCTCCTGTCCTGCCCCCAATCTCTCTCATGAATACCAAGTGGAGCCTCATGCAGAAGAGCTGGTGAATCAGTATTATTCTAAACGAAATGGTAGCCAACAGTAGACCTTTAGGAATTTTTTAAATTTTAGCTGATTTCCCCTTAGTCCATTCTAAGATCGGATCCCTCTTAGGATCTCATGAAGAATCTTCTTTCTACTGAGCAATGCCTGCTGTTTGCTGTCACACAAGGATCTCCTGGGTTGGGTGGTGTGCATGTAACGAGAGTCTATTGCCCTAAGGGATCTTGTCATGTTTGTAGAATGCAAATATGTGAGGCATCCAGCTCTCTTTCTAACCTCACAGACACAGTGTGAGAGTGTGATTCAGGATCACAGTTTGTACAATACTCAAACTCTTCTATTAGCTTTAATGCATGTCTAACAGTAGTAATTATTCTCTATTTTTAATTTCTTATTAAATGAAACAAACCATGCTTCTATTAAACTACTCTAAAAAAAGCCTGTGATATGAAATTTCAACTTATTACTTGGATAAAAAGCATTTATTTAATTAGGAAGTCTGTATTTACTGTAATGGATTGAATTTCATCCCCTAAAAACGTGTCAAGTTGGTTAGGCCATGTGTGGTTGTCCTCCATTTTGTGGTTTTCCTAAGTGTTATAAATCTTAATCTCTGCCTGTGGTTAAGAGGATTAGGGTGGGATGTAACATTCTTGCTCAGGTCACCTCCCTGGTCCCTTGTAAAGGGGGTTTGCCTGGGGTGCAGCCTGTACCACCTTTTATCTCTCAAGAGATAAAAAGGAAGGGGAATCAAGCAGAGAGTTGGGGACCTCATACCACCAAGAAAGAAACACCGGGAGCAGAGTACGTCCTCTGGACCTGGGGTCCCTGCCCAGAGAAGCTCCTGGTCCAGGGGAGATTGATGACAAGGACTTTCCTCCAGAGCCGACAGAGAGAGAAAGTCTTCCCCTGGAACTGAAGCCCTGAATCTGGACTTCGAGCCTACTAGGCTGTGCGAAAATAAATTTCTCTTGCTAAAGCCATCCACTTGTGGTATTTCTGTCATAGCAGCACTAGATAACAAAGACGCTTAGCAACTCTCTTAACTTATCCACAGAAGTTTTGGGGATTTTGTGAATTTGAATTCTATTTTTCTATTTTTCTTTTACTTTGCCATCTAGTTACCAATGTTGTATGAACAAGAAATCTGGTAATCATAATCCTGATAATCTGGGCCATTTAAAAAAATCTACTCTTCTTATTACTTTATTACTGCTAACATTGCTTTGGGTCAGTATAAGAGGACTACTTAACATAGGAATCTATGGCCTGTGAGCCAAATCTACCCCTCTTTCCTTTACCCGACTTTGTACTAAAGTTTTCATGGAATACAATCATGCCCATTCATTCACATCTCTTCTATGGCTGCCTTGGTGCTACAACACCAAAGTTGAATAGTTGAAACAGAGACTATGTGGCCCACAAAGCTGAAAATATTTACTATTTTGTTCTTTACAGAAAAAGTCGGTTGAACCCTGTTTTAACATTTTACCTGGAGATCATTCAAACAAACAAACAAAAATCTTTCACTCCAGGGCTCCAAGACACTCAACTCCACTAGACTGGGATCCGTGGAGACTCCATATCTTGTTCAAAACATTGCTTAGCCATATTTCTGTTGATTCATTCCAAGATATTCACCACTCTGTCTTTCTGAGTGTTCATTCTGTGGCTAAAGAAAATAGTGTCAGGAAATTGAAGTCATGGGTTTTAGATGGTACATGACTAATTCCAGGAGCCCTGGTGGTACAGTGGTTAAGAGCTCGGCTGCTAATCAAAAGGTCAACAGTTCGAATTCACCAACCATTGTTTGGAAACACTATGGGGCAATTCTACTCTGTCAGATAGGGTCACTGTAAGTCAGAATTGACTTGACTCCAATGGGTTTGTTTTTTTTTTTTGGTTTTGCAACTAACTCCAGAAATGGAATAGAGGCTGAAGATTAGAAGTCAATGGTTGTTAGGCACTGTAGGTAACACAGACAAGAAAGCTCAGGTTTTTTCTCAAGAAACTTAAGTCATAGAAAAAAAAAATTTTTTTTTGGAAACTGAAAATTAAGGTCAGATCTAGAAAGCCTTAAAAACCAGGTCTTCATGTCCCTCATTGTATGGATGAAGAAAAAGACCCCAGCTGTTAGGAGGTTTATCCAAATTCTCACTGCAGATGGAAATGCTGTGACAAGGACACAGATAGTTTCAGCCTGAATCCAGTTCTTTTCTCATAATCAGAAGACAATTGTATTCTTCTCTGACTCTCAGAGAATGAATTCCCTTCCTTTACGACAGTTATGTAGTTAAAAAGAAGAAAAAAAAAAAGGCTTTGGAAAGCTACACAAGCTGCCTAGGCTAGCATTGCAATACCTGGCTCTCATAAACTGGCTCTGGGGAAAGTTGGGCTTTAATTTTAATTTATAGTTTGAGCCTTTAAAATAGTTTGTCCTAGTCCTTTATAAAAGCTATCTTATAAACACCTCACAAAATACGTGTCAGAGGTTACTATGGTCACCATTTTCCCGATGTGAAAACTGAGAATTCAGAAAAGTTAAGAAACTTCCTCAAAATTTCACCAACCAATGAGACACTGAGCCTGAGTTAGAACTCAGGCCTCATTGATCACTACAGATTTCTTCATTGATTTATATGTTTGTGAATAAGTAACAAATATACATTGTAGAGATACCTAAAAAGTGATATGGGGCTTGTGGTGAAAAGATGGAGTCTCTGGATGGCGTGAATGGTGAAGTGCTCTGCTACTAGCAGAAAGGTTGGCTATTCGAACACACCAAGAGGTGCCTTGGAAGGCAGGCCTGGTGATCTTCTTCAGAAAGGTCACAGCCTTGAAAACCCTGTGGAGCAGTTCTACTCTGCACACATAGGGTGGCCATGATTGGAATCAACACAATGGCGACTAATAACAACAGTGAAAAGTTAGTCTCTCATTTCTGTCTCTCAGATACCCAACTCCTCGCCAAAGGCAACCATCAGTAATAGTTTCTTGTATAATAATCAGACACCCTCATGTAGCTAATGTATGATTTACAGACACATAACCTCCATAGACTGCTCTGAGTTTACTTCTTTTGTGAAAAATAAGAGCCTTCTGAACTTTAGCTGCTTTCTGCTAGGTAACAGTCCTTATTTCTAAAGTTGAGAAAGCTCATTACCGTTTCTTTTCTTAAGAAAAACTGGTCCTCTCTCTGTTTTCTAATACTTATGTGGTAAACTCAATGACTTTTTGAAGAAATGACTTTTGGAATCCAATACTAATTCACAAATTTGTCCTCCCTAGTTTTTTTTTTAGTAGCCAAAAAAAGCAAGCCTAGAGACATGATGATAGAAGTATTTCTAAAATCATATGCTCCTGAAAAAATTCCTTAACTCAGGGTAGGCACAATTCTAATTCCTAGAATTTCAACATGAAATAACATGTTAGAAATGCATCTTACCACAAACCAAGAGTATCTTTGTTCCTTCCGGAATTTCTAAAGGACTCAGTTTCCTAACAGTAACCAAGATGATGAAATTATTGAAATCTATCTTAAATTGGAAGTGCTAGGGCGTGTGTGGAAACCCTGGTGGCATAGTGGTTAAGTGCTACAGCTGCTAACCAAGAGGTTGGTAGTTCAAATCCACGAGGTGCTCCTTGGAAACTCTATGGGGCAGTTCTACTCTGTCCTATAGGGTCACTATGAGTCAGAATTGACTCAACAGCAGTGGGTTTTGTTTTGTTTTGTTTTTTGTTTAGGGCGTGTGTGTGCTTGGGTGAATGCATATTATGTATAAGCATGTAAACATTGGGATGAAGGCTGTGATATGGCCAGGTTGCCAGGGTGGGCAAACCCCAGTCTCTGATATCCTAGGGCACAAAGATAAATGCTAAGCAGATGAGATCAAATGGGGAGTAAGTATGATATTCAGGAAGTATGAAGGGTGGGGGAGGGGTTGAAAGGGACATAGAGACAGGCACATCTCCCACTAGGTAAGCCAGAGAACTTCTCATATTCCCCACATGCCACATGAAGTGATTCCTGCTGCCTAGAGAAAGGTCTTTCCCTATTGAGAAATATCACAGACCTGATGTTGCCTGATATTAGCATAAGTGTGATAAGTCATTCTTTGGATTTTATGCAGATGGTATTTTTGTTGGGAAATAAGTGCATCATCCCAGTCCTGAGCCGTCTTGCTTTACTCCATCTAGAGTCCCTTAATCCTTATAAAAGGATTCTGCACCACACTGATGTCATCCTATTGACACCCAGTTGTAGTTCATCTTTGGAGACTCTGGTGAGTATAACTCTTGAAGGCTTTTTGGACACTTGGATGGCGTTAAGATTTTATATGGAGAGATAATGGGCTATTGTTTTAATAATTGTTCCTTAAGTTTAGGTCAAAGAGATAATGAGGTTGTGGATGTAGGTATCATGATATAATAATTTAGCTGGTATTTACCAGGTGATCAGGAAGTTCATGTGGGAAGTGAAGTTAATGAGGGAAATGAAGTCAAAAGATCATTTTAAACTGAAGGAGAGTAAGGGGTAATACATTATGGGTCATTCTATGCCCATTTCAATTTCAAATGTTTGACTCTCAGAGTGCAAGCCTGAAGGTTCTGTGTCTGAGCCTTTATAGTTCTCTCAAAGCTCCCCACAGCTTAGGACCATGGAGAGCTCAGTCAGACCCTCAATCAGGGCCTCAAGGAGGACAAGGATGGAAGGGATTTATTGTGGGAATGACTCAAATACTGGTGGTAACATTTGCATTTTAACATAATTTCTGCTGCCTAATGACAAGGGGGAATTGTTATTTTATAAAGTGATAGGATGAGAAACTAGCCAGAAAAGACTAAAGTGCTGAGAGGACAGAAAAAAAGGGGGAGAAATCAATGAAAAATCACAGACTGTTTTCAAGATCTAAACAGATCATTGGAGACTGGGCATTCATTAAAAAAATTTTTTTGACTTATTTTGCCAGAAAGTTTGGCCCTCTTGTGAACATTGTAATCCATTTTTCTTTCAGATTCCCAGAGACCCAGGAAAGATGTCTTACCAACAGTAATAGTGCAAGCAGCCCTGCCAGCCACCTTCTGTGGTGTGCCCTCCTAAGTGTCCTGAACCATGCCCACCACCAAGGTGCCCAGAGACATGCCTACCACCTAGGTGCCCAGAGCCTTGTCCACCTCCTCCGTGCCCACTTATGCAGTGCCCACCTCAGCCACACCAGCAGAAATGCCCACCCAAGAGCAAGTAATTGTACCAGAATTCACCAGGACCATGAAACAACAAGAAAAAAATGTCTTAGTCTCTGGACTCCATCCTCCTCCTTTTGAACTCTGTTATGGTGACAGGTGGCAACGTGGCATCTCCTCTAACCTTGAGCATTCCTTCCACCTGCCTGAAATGACAGTCAACAGAGAAAACGCTTTATTCCTGAAGTTGACATTTCACTGGTGGAAGCCAAGTTTCTGCCCCAGAATATGGTTAAAATATGGCTATGCTTGGCAATGCCATGATACTCAAAATCTTAAAAGAATGAGTATGAGATCAGGACAAATATTCTTGCAATACATGATCTCCCTTTGTCATCTGTGATTTAAAAAGTGGTTTCTATCACCTGAGCAAATATGCCTTTTATTCTTTAATAAATCATGTTTCATGGAGTAACCCAAATTTCCATGTATATATTTTTTTACCCCATTCTGCCATATGATATTTGTATTTATTTTCCTCCCTGTTCAAAGGTTATATTAAGGTATTACCTTCAAGGTGTGCAATCCTGTTTACAATATGTCTTTTGCTGGGCACATAAAAGAAAACCCTTTTCTTGACTTGAATCTTATTCCAATCCCTTTCTAGCTGTGTGAATGTAGACAATTTATTTAAACTCTCTCAGCTATAGTTTCTTAATCTGTAAAATCTGGGCAATTCTATTTCAACTCTGTCAATGTACTAACTCAGTCATTCATTCACAGTTCTTTTTGGTTGCCTAATGGGGGTCAGGCACTGTTCTAGGTACAGTGGATGCATATTGTCTTTACCATACAAAGTTCTTACCCTCCTGGAGTCTACGTATTTGAGGGGAATACAGATCATACACAAATACAGAAAATTTTAAATTAAATATACAACAAACATTAGGAAGGGATGCCTGTTATTGATAAAAATAAAGCAAAGTAAGAAAGAAAGAGATTGAGGGAGACACTAGTCTTGAGAGGATTGCCAGGAAACATTCTCCAAAGTGCATTTGGGAAGAGAACTGAATGAAGAAAGGAGCAAGCCATTGGGATATCTTGATATAGAGTGTTCTAAGGAGAGGAAGGAGGGCAATAGTAGTTCAATGGTAGAAATCTTGCCTTCCATGTTGAAAACCTGGGTTCAATTATCAGGCAATGTCCATCATGCGCAACCACCATCAGCGGAGGCTTTCTTCTTGCTATAATGCCGAACAGGTTTCAGCAAAGCTTCCAGACTAAAGTGGACTAGGAAGAAAGCCTTGGAGATCTACTTCCAAAAATCAGCCGATAAAAGCCCTATAAATCACAATGGTCAGATCCCCAACCAATCATGGGTATGATGCAAGACCAGGTAGTGTTTTGTTCCATTGTGCATGGAGTCCCCACGAATTGGTGGCTACTTGAAGGCAGCTAACAGGAAAAACAAGGAGAGAGAACATCAAGTGCAAAGGCACAACAAAGGGGGATCATTTACTGAAAAAATATCTGTGTCACCACTAGCTTTTCATGGGCCCTCTATTCTGTTTCACGTGTTTATTTGTTTATCCTTGTGCTAGTGCCAAATGTCTTATTATAAATTTTGAAAATCCCTGCTATCTAGTGAAAGAAACACTTTCTACCGTATCCTTCATTTTTAAAATGGCTGAGTTTTTTTGTCCTTTGAATTTCCATATAAGTTTCAGAATTACTTTGTCAAGTTTAACAAACAAGACTCAAAAACTTATTGTAGTTTCCTTAGGAATTACATTAAATCTGTGTATCAGATTGGGGAGAACTGACACTTTGCAGCATAGAAAGTTTCAGTCTACAAACACGTAATATTCTCCACTCATCTTGTGTTTTTTTTTTTTTTATCTAAATGAGGTGATCGTTTTTCCTATACAGTTCTTACCTATCTTTTTTTTAACTTATCTTTAGATATTAAATATTTCCTGATGCCATCTTTTTTACACTTGACATTTATTAAGTGTTTTTTCAAATACAAAAAATTATTAATACATCCAACACCTACATGCAATTGATGTGAACTTTCCCTATATAAGCTTCTTCTTTCTTTCTCGTTCAAAGACTTTAAGCAAATTAAAAGAACAGGTTTTTTACAACAAATGCTTCAACCAGCATTAAAAAAAATTACGGACATTTTCCTGTATAACCAAAGATTCATTTTCACACTTAATGCAATTGATGATATTTATCAAATACCATCCAATAGCAGTCGATATTTAAAATTTCTCCTATGACTCCGGAATTCATTTACAGTGGGTTTGCTCAAACCACAATCTTATAATTGTAACAAATTACATTTGGCTGTGTATATCTCCTAAATCTTTTTATATAAATCTACCAAAAAACAAACAAACCAAATCCATTGCCCTTGAGTCGATCCCAACTCATAGAGACCCTATAAGACAGAGTAGAACTGACTGATAGGGCTTCCAAGGACTGGCTGGTGGATTTGAACTGCCAACCTTTTGGTTAGCAGCTGAGCTCTTAACACTGGTTGAGGATTTAGACTGTTCTAGATTTTCAACCATCATCGACGGGACTGGGTTGGGTTAAATCCCAACCTCTTTTTTTTTTTTTTTATGGCATTAACTTATGGAAGAATGCCTTAGCTTCCACATTAATCTGGTTATTTTCTTGTGATGTTATTTGATTTGTTCTTTAACCTTTGTTTTCAGTGATCTAAAGTCAGGGTTAGATTGAACTTTTTTTTTTTTTACTGAAGAACATGATCACATTAGTGGGCCCATTATATCTTGCTGTCCTACTATTAGTGATACCAATATAGATCACAGAGTTAAGTGTTCACAGTCTTTTGTCTCCATCCTGAAACTGTACTTTCCGCTTGCATCAGAAGTAATCTACAATTTGGCATTATTCTATACTACTCACAAGGAACCTTGGTGGCACAGTGGTTAAGCACTCAGCTGCTAACCTAAAGATCAGCAGTTTGAACCAACCAGACATTCTATTGGAGAAAAATGTGGCAGTCTTCTCCCATAAAGATTTATAGCCTTGGAAACCCTATCGGGCAGTTCTACTCCGTCCTATAGAGTTGCTATGAGTTCCATCTGATGGCTAAGGGTTATACTACTATCACGTGACTATCAAGTTCTCCATCTAATTTGACCTAGTAGTTTCAGCACTGATTAATTATAGTAGTTGAAAAATTTGATATTAAATTTTAGAATTTTTCTCAATTACATTTCATTTTTTAAATAAAAATAACTTTCTCTTATTATCTGGGGCTACATGATTATTTCTTGTTTCCTTGATAATCATAGTATTTGTCACACATTAAAAAATACGATAAACAGAGTTTACCTTTGTTATTATCATTTTTTTTAATTATGGCTGTTATTTAACCCTTTCATGAATGAATTTAAACAAACCTTTTTTTGTTATATAATGTTTTTTCATCAACTGAATGCATGCCCAACAATTGAGTGTGTCTGAATTTTTTGGCAGATAATGTGGATTTTGACACATATTATATGGGACGCATATGCCTCTCTGGACTCTGGGGCAGGATTACTTGGGACATATGTCTCTCTGGATTCTAGGGGTAGGATTATGTGGAACACATATGTCCCTCTATACTCTACATCACCCTTTGGATCCCTTGACAGGGGAATACTATGTATGGCGTCCATGTTCGTGTGGAATTATTGCAAGAAACACAACTTCCAAATAATGCCCAGGAACCCAGAAATATACTAACAAGGCTTATCTCACCATAAAAAAAGCCAAAAGAGACAAAAGTTTTGCATAATTACACCTCCAAGATGCAACACTTCATGCAATACACTATAAAAACAGTGATATGCAGCACACGCCTATTTGTTCTATTTCAAACAGTTATACTGGTCCTCACCTGCCAGCAGCGTGTACTTTCCATGGGATAGTAGATTCCCAATAAGCCTGAGATGCAAAAAATGTAGGTGGATACTGTATATTCCATTGTTCATGAAAGGGTTTTAAAGAAGGCTTCAGGGGATATCTATGGTTTATGGTTTTAAGGTTACAGTCTATCTCAAGGAGGTAGTTTTGGGGGCTCATCTAGTCTCAGCAGCTCCAGAATGTTTGGATTCCATAAGAATTGAAATTCTGTTGTATATTTTTCCCCCTTTTGATCATAATTCTTCTATAGACTCTTTGATCAAAAAATTCTGTGATGGTAGCCTGGAACCATTCATTTCTTTTGGTCTTGTGGAAAGGGGGTAGTTTTTTTTGTGTGAAGGCAATCATTCAGACCTTCCATTTCACAATCCTATTCCTGAGTTTCTTTCCTTTGTTGTTCCAGGTGAATAGAGACCAATTTTTTTTTTCTTTTTTTTGATTGCCAGAAGCTGGACTATATAAAGATCATGGCCTCAGAATTGGAGGAAGACTCATTAACAGATGACCCAACCTTACTTGCTCAAAGTGAAGAGGGCTTGAAGCACTTACTGATGAAGATCTAAGACTACAGCCTTTAGTATGGATTACACCTCAACATAAGGAAAACAAAAATTCTTACAACTGCATCAATAGGCAATATAAAGGAAAAGAATTGAAATTGTCAAGAATTTCATTTTTCTTGGATCCATGATCAACACCCATGGAAGCAGCAGTCAAAAAATCAAACAACATATTGCATTGGGCTAATCTGCTGCAAAAGACCTCTTTAAAGTGTTCAAAAGCAAAGGTGTAACTTTGAGGATTAAGATGCTCCAGAACCAAGCCATGGTATTTTCAATCAACACAAATGCATGTGAAAGCTGGACAATGAATAAGGGAGACCAAAGAAGAATTGACTCCTTTGAATTACAGTCTTCAGAATACTGAATATACCTTGCCCTGCCGGAAGAATAAACAAATCTGTCTTGAAAGAAGTACAGCCAGAATGCTCTTTGGAAGTGAGGATACCAAGACTTCATCTCATGTAATTTGGGCATATTATCAAGAGGGACCAGTCTCTAGAGAAGGACATCATGCTTGGTAGAGAGTCAGTGAAAAAGAGGAAAACCCTCAATGAGGTGAATTGACATAGTGTCTGGAACAATGGGCTCAAACATAGCAATGATTGTGGGGATAGCACAGGACTGGGTAGGGTTTTGTTCTATTGTACATAGGGTCTCTATAAGTCAGAACTGACTCAATGGCAGCTACAACAACAGTGCCTCTCATGTAAAATGTGATGTGGCTGAACAAGCGTAATATAGCCAACGACCAATTTGTAGAGATCACACACTCAGTGATTCTCAAAGATCTCAACACTTGGCTGAGACAGGATCTGTGTGGGATTGGATGCTGGTGATTAAAACACAGTTTCTGCTACAAACAGGCACACTTACAGCAAAACCTAGGTATATTGCCAATGTCACAGCAGTAAATCTTGGGAATGAGGTCAATATGGGAGGCGTGTTTAACGAAACTAATCAAAATATTCAAACAAATCCTAGAGGGTCAGCCACACTACCAAAAAAACCAAACCAAACATAGTGCTTTCGAGTCGATTCTGACTCATAGCGACCCTATAGGACAGAGTAGAACTGCCCCACAGAGTTTCCGAGGAGCGCCTGGAGGTTTCGAACTGCCGACCCTTTGGTTAGCAACCGTAGCACTTAACTACTAAGCCGTTGCAAAAAGTACCTCATCCTTTGTATTCATTATTTTACAAAGTGTTGTTCTTGCTGTTAGGTGCCGTTAAGTCAGTTTCAGCACACAGTGACTCTATGTTTAACAGAACAAAACACTTTCTGGTACTGCCCCATCCTCACAATCGTTAATGCTTGAGTCCACTGTTGCAGCTACAGTGTCAGTGCATCTCATTGAGGGACTTCCTCTTTCACGCTGACCCTCTACTTTACCAAGCATGATGTCCTTCTCCAGGGACTGATCCCTCCTGACAACATGTCCAAAGTACGTAAGATGCAGTCTCACCATCCTTGCTCCTAAGGAGCATTCTGGTTGTACTTCTCCAGAGACAGATTTGTTCATTCTTTTGGCAGTCCATGGTATGATCAGTATTCTTCTCCACCACCACAATTTAAAGGTGTCAATTCTTCTTTGGTCTCCCTTATTCACTGTCCAGTTTTCACATGCATATGAGGTGATTGAAAACACCATGGTTTGGGTCAGGTGCACATTATTCTTCAAGGTGACATCTCTGCTATTGAACACTTTAGAGAGGGCTATTGCAGCAGATTTACCCAATGCAATATGTCATTTGATTCTTGACTGCTGCTTCCATGGGTGTTGATTTTGGGTCTAAGTAAAATAAAAGCCTTGACAACTTCAGTCTTTTCTCCATTTATCATGATGTTACTTATTAGTCCAGTTATGAGTTTTTTTTTTTTTTTTTTTAATGTTGAAGTGTAATCTATACTGAAAGCTGTGGTCTTTGATCTTCATCAGTAAGTACTTCAAGGCCTCTCTGCTTTTAGCAAGTAAGATTGTTTCACCTGCATATCACAGGTTGTTAATGAGTCTTCCTCCAAGTCTGAGGCCACTTTCTTCATATAGTCCAGCTTCTTGGATTATTTGCCCAGCATACAGATTAAGTATGGTGAAAGGATATAACCCTGATGAACACCTTTCCTGACTTTAAACCACGCAGTATCTCCTTGTTCTGTTTGAAGGACTGCCTCTTGATCTATATACATATTCCTTAAGAGCACTAATTTAAGCGTTCTGAAATTACCATTCTTCTCAATGTTATCCATACTTTATTATGATCCACACAGTCGAAAGCCTTTGCATAGTCAACAAAACACAAGAAAACATCTTTCTGGTATTTGACAAAGTACTCTTGCCTAAATAAATACCAGACATGCAACTACTGTTGTTGTTGTTAGGTGCCATTGAATTGGTTCCAATTCATAGCGACCTTGTGTACAACAGAAAGAAACTGTCTGGTCCTGTACCATCCTCACAATCATTGCTATCCTTGAGCCCCTTGTTGAAGTCACTCTGTCAACCCATCTCATTGAGGGTCTTCCTCTTCACGGCGTCCTTCTCCAGGGACTGGGCCCTTCTGAAAACATGTCCAAAATATGTGAGGTGAAGTTTCACCATCCTTGCTCTAAGGAGAATTCTGGTTATACTTCTTCCAAGACAGATTTGTTCATTCTTTCGGCAGTCCTTAGTATATTCAATATTCCTCATCAACAACATATTTAAAAGGTGTCAATTCTTCTTTAGTCCTCCTTATACATTGTCTAGCTTTTGCATTCAGGATGTGATTGAAAATACCTTGCTTGGATCAGGCGAACCTTAATCCTCAATGTGACATCTTTGCCCGACACAACACATCTTTTGATTCCTTGACTGCTGCTCCTGTGCATGCTGACTGTGGATCCAAGTAAAATAAAATCCTTGACAATTTCAACCTTTTCTTTGTTTATCCTGACATTGGTTCTTGGTCCAGTTGTGAGTTTTTTTTTTTCTCTATGCTGAGGGGTAATCTTCAATTTTCATCAGTAAGTGCTTCAAGTTCTCTTTGCTTTCAGCAAGCAAGGTTGTGTCATCTGCATATCAAAGATCGTTAATGAGTCTTCCTCCAATTCTGAGGTCTCGTTCTTCATCATATAGTCCAGCTCCTCAGATTATTTGCTCAAAATACAGATTGAATAGGTATGGTGAAAAGGAACAACCCTGATGCATACCTTCCCTGACTTTAAACCATGCAGTATGACGTTAAATCATGTTCAAATAATTACTTCTTGGTCTACGTACAGTTTCCTCAAGAGCACAATTAAGTGTTCTGGAATTCCCATTCTTCACAATGTTGTCCATAATTTGTCATGATCCGCACAGTTAAATACCTTTGCATAGTCAATAGAACACAGGTAAACGTCTTTCTGATATTCTCTGCTTTCAGCCAAAATTCGACTGATATCAGCAATG
Source organism: Loxodonta africana (assembly GCF_030014295.1). NCBI lineage: Eukaryota > Metazoa > Chordata > Mammalia > Proboscidea > Elephantidae > Loxodonta > Loxodonta africana. The sequence continues at coordinate 184,031,463 of NC_087344.1, read as the reverse complement.
ATATTCCTTGTTTCACATACTCTTCTGAATCTGGCTTGGAATTCTGGCAGTTCCCTGTTGTTGTACAGCTGCAATTGCCTTTGAATGATCTTCAGCAAAATCTTACTTGTATGTGATATTAATGATATTGTACGATAATTTCCACATTCTGTTGGATCATATTTCTTTGGAATGGGCACAAATATGGATTTCTTCCTGTTGGTTGGTCAGGAAGCTGTCTTCCAAATTTCTTGGCATAGACAAGCGAGCATTTCCAGAATTGCATCTGTTTGTTGTTGAAACATCTCAACTGGTATTCTGAAAGAATACACTGTCAAAGAGCTAACTGGAGTCTGTTGTTTATGTGAGAGTTTATATAGCAAATTGGTTTCTCATTCAACAATTTATACAAAGCTTGTTTCCTGGCATTGATTGCAAGCCCCCGAATGTGTTAACACTCTCCTCCCTTCCTCCTTGAGTTCCCCGTATCCATTCGTCCAGCTTTCCTGCCCCTACCATCATTCTGAACTTTGCTTTTGGGTAAATGTTGCCATTTAGGTCTCTTACAGTTGATTGTTCTGAGGTGGTTTTGATTTGCTCTCTTACTGCTAATGATTACGAGTATCTTTTCATGTATTTGTTGGTTGCCTGGATGTTTTCTTTTGTGAAGTATCTGTTCATGTTCTTTGCCCATATTTATAATTGAGTTATTTGTCCTTTCGTTTTGAGTCGTTGGAGTTTTCCATAAATTTTAAAGATTTGACCCTGGTCACGTATGTTTTAGCCAAATTTTTTTTTTTTTTCCCAGTGGGCTTTCTTTTTACTCTTTGGAAAAGTCTTTTTTGAAGATCATAAGTATTCGGTTTTCAGGAGTTCCCACTCATCTAGTTTATCTTCTGTTGTTTGTGCTTTTCTACTTATGTTTGATAGTCTGTGCCATAAATTAGGGCTCCTGGGTTTGCCCCTTTTTGTCATCTATGATCTTTATGGTTTTAGGTTTCACATTTAGGTCTTTGATACATCTTGAGTTAGTTTTTGTGTATGGTGTGAGGTATGGATCCTGTTTCATTTTTCAGCAAGTGAGTATTCAGTTTTGCAAGCACCATTTGTTAAAGAGATTATCTGTTCCCTATGTAATGGATTCTGACTCTTTGTCAAAATGAACTGTCTATATGTGGATGAATTTATTTCTGGGTTCTCAGTTCTGTTCCATTGATCTATTTCTACTGTTGTACCAGTACGAGACTGTTTTTACTACTATGGTTGTATAGTAGTTTCTGAGATCAGGGAGTGTAATGAGCCTCCTTTTTTGTTCTTCTGCTTCGGTAATGGTTTACTTACCCATGGTCTCTTTCTTTTTCATATAAAGTTACTGATTAATTTTTCTGTCTCATTAAGGAAGATTGTTGGAATTTGGACTGGGGTTGCATTTTATCTGTAGATTGTTTAGGTAGTTCTGTCATTTTCACAATGTTAAATCTTATCCATGAGTGTAATATGTTTTTCTGTTTATACTGGTCTCTTGCAGTAGTTTTTTTTTTTTTTTTTTTTTGTAGTTTTCTTTGTATAAGTCTTTCATATCCCTAGTTAAGTTTATTTCCAAGTATTTTATCTTTTGGGAGGCTATTACAAATGGTATTGTTTTTATGATTTCCTTTTCAGCCTTCTCTTGGTTAGTGTAGAGGAATCTGGCTAATTTTTGTATGAATATCTTATACCCCACTACTTTGCTAAATCCTTCTGTTAGTTCCAGTAGGTTTCTTGTAGAGTCCCAGGGATTTTGTATGTATAGAATCACGTCATCTTCAAATAGGGATAGTTTTACTTCTTCGTTACCAATTTGGATGACTTTTAATTCCCTATCTAGCCTTACTGCGCAAGCTAGGACTTCCAGTATAACATTGAATTGGTGTTCTTAGGTGCTGTCAAGTAGGTTCCGACTCATAGCACCACTATGTACAACAGAACAAAACACTGCCTGGTCCTAAGCCATCCTCACAATCATTGTTATGCTTGAGCTCATTGTTGCAGCCACTGTGTCAATCCACCTCGTTAAGGGTCTTCCTCTTTTCCGCTGACCCTGTACGCTGCCAAGCATGATGTCCTTCTCCAGGGACTGATCCCTCCTGACAACATAATTGAATAGAAGTAGTGAAAAGGGCATCCTTGTCTCATTTCCATTCTCAAGGGGGAATGCTTTCAGTCTCTCTCCATTGAGAATAATACTGGCTGTTGGTTTTGTATATATGCCCTTAATTATGTTAAGGAATTCCCTTCTGTTCCTATTCTGCTGAGAGTTTTTATTGAGAATGGATGTTGGACTTTATCAAATGACTTTTTGGCATCAATTGAGATGATCGTGTGATTTTTTTTCCTTTGTTTTATTTATGTGGTGAATTACATTGATTGATTTTCTAATGTTAAACCATCCTTGAATACCTGGTATGAATCTCACTTGGTTATGGCATATTGTTTTTTGATACATCGTTGCCTAAGATTTTGTTTAGAATTTCTGGGTCTATATTTGTGAAGGATATTGATTGGTCTATAATTTTCTTTTTTAGTAGTGCCTGGTTTTGGTATCAGTGTTATACTGACTTCATAGAATGAATCTAGGAGTATTCTTTCCTTTTCTGTGTTCTGGAATAGTTTGAGTAGGATTGGTGTCAACTCTTCTCTGAATATTTACTAGAATTCTCCAGGGAAACTCTCTGGGCCAGGGCTTTTTTTTTTTTTTTTTTTAATGAACTCTTCAAAATTCTTCTTTTGTTATGGGTCCGTTTAAATTTTATACTTCAGTTTGTGTTAGTTTAGGTAGGTAGTGTGTATCTAGAAATTTATCCATTTTTTCTAAGTTTTCAAATTTGTCAGAGTACAGTTTTTCATATTATTTGTTTATGATGTTTTTTTTACCTCATTTGGTTCTATCATAGTGTTGCCCATCTCGTTTATTATTTTGGTTATTTGCATGATCTCATTCTTTTCCTTTGTCACTTTGGCCAGTGGTCTGTCTATTTTATTGATCCTCTCAAAGAACGAACTATGAGTCTTGTTGATTCTTTCTACTGTTTTTCGGATTTCTATTTCATTTATTTCTGCTCTAATCTTTGTTATTTCATTTTTTTCTGGTAACTTTGAGCTTTTTTTGCTGCTATTTCTCTACTTGTTTTAGTTGTAGGGTTAAGTTCTTGATTTTGGCCCTTTCTTCTTTGTTGATGTGTGCATTTATTTCTATGAAATCTCCTTTCAACACTGCTTTTGCTGGGTCCCATAGTTTTTGGTATGCTGTGTTTTCATTCTCATTTGATTCTATTTTTTTATTTCATTTTTAACTTCTATTACCCAGTAGTTTTTCAGCAAGGTGTTATTCAGTTTCCATAGATTTAATTGTTCCCATTGTCTTCCTATTATTGATTTCTAATTGTATAGTATTGTGGCCAGAAAAGATGTTTTGCATTATTTCAATGTTTTTGAATTTATTGAGGCTTGCTTTGTGGTCTAAGATATGGTCTATTCTACAGAATGATCCATGTACTTCAGAGAAGAATGTTGAGTGGAATGTTCTGTATATGCCTATGAGGTCAAGTTGGTTAATTATGTTATTTAGGTCTTCTGTAACTTTGTTTAGTTTCTTTCTCTTTGTCCTTCGTCGAAAGTGGTGTGTGAAAATCTCCTACTATTGTTGAGTAACTATCAATTTCTCTTTCCAATGATGTTAGAGTTCGTTCTATGTATTTTGGAACTCTGTCATCAGATACATAGATGTTTATTATGGCTATATCTTCTTAGTGGATAGTCCCTTCAATCATTATATGATGCCCGTCCTTATGTCTTATGATGAATATTGATTTAAAGTCCATTTTATCAGAGATTAAGATTGCCATTCCTGGTCTTTTTTGCTTACAGTTTGCATGATATATTTCTTCCATCCTATGATTAAAATTATTGTCTTTGTATCTAAGGTGTGTCTCTTGTAGGCAACATATTTATGGGTCATGTTTTTTATCCATTCTACCACTCTCTGTCTCTTGGCTGGTGCATTTAGTTCATTTACATTCAGTGTGATTATCGATAAGTATGAATTACTGTTATCATTTTATTACACTTATTATTGTGGTGTTGCCATTGTTATGAATTGAATTGTGTCCCTCAAAAATGTGTGTCAACTTGGCTAGACTATGATTTCCAGTATTGTGTGACTGTCCACCATTTTGTGATCTGGTGTGATTTGCCCGTGTGTTGTAAATCCTATTTATATGATGTTAATGGGGTGGGATTAGCGGCAATTATGTTAATGAGGCAGGACTCAATGTACAAGATTAGATTGTGTCTTAAATCAATTTCTTTTCAGATATAAAAGAGAGAAAAGAACAGAGAGACATGGGGACCTCATACCACCAAGAAAGTAGAGCCAGGAGAATGTGTCCTTTGGACCCAGATCCCTATGTTAAGAAGTTCCTTGACTAGGGAAGATTAATGACAAGGACATTCCCCCAAAGCCAACAAAGAGAGATAGCCTTCCCCTGGAGCTGACACCTGAATTTAGGCTTCTAGCCTCCTCAACTGTGAGAGAATAAGTTTCTCTTTGTTAAAGCTGTCCACATGTGGTATGTTTGTTATAGCAGCACTAGATAACTAAGATATCTATTTTCTTTGTTCTATTTAATTTTCTGTGCTGAGTTCCTTTTTTATGTATTTTATTTACATTTCTTTCATTGTTGCTCATTTTGTGTTTACTGAGTCTTTATGGTTTTCTTCTTTATTTTGGTGAGTAGGTTTATTGACTTTCTTTGTGGTTACTCTGACATTTTCCTTTACCTTTCTAATTGGTATCAAGGGGTTTGTCCTCTCCCTAATTCTTCCATTGTTTCAATATTACTTCTATGTCCTTCTATTGAGTTATCTAATTCTTACATGTTATTGTTAGTCCTCCGGATTTCTAGTTGCTGTTTTTTATGATTTCTAATTGTTTATTTAATTTGTTATTTTATTCTTGTATTGTTTTCCTGAATTCTTCTAGGATTTTGTTTGTGTTTCCTTAGTTTTGTCTGTGTTTTCCCAGATCTATCTGAGGACCCTATAAATAACCCTTTGGAAATCCTTATCAAGCAGTTCCATTACCATCTCTTCCTCAGGAAGGTTTTCTGCTCCTTTATTTTGTTCACTTGACTGAGCTACCTTGTTTTATTTCTTTATATGATTTGCCGTTGTCTGCTGTCTGAGGCATTAAGGCGTTACTTTATTTATTTATGATTTTTTGTGTGGTTTTAATGTTTTCAGAGTGGGTGCTCTCCATCAAATGGGTGGTGGGGTGGGAGGTCATGGGCAATGCAGGTACTCACTCTGATAGGAGAGGGGTAGGGTGGTTGGCCAGGGGTAATGTGGGTGCTCTATTGGGGCAAATGCAAGGCAGTAGGCTGGGAGGCATGCAGGCACTCTCTCCTGTGGAGGTGGGCAAGGGTGGATGGCTGGGAGGCATGCAGGCTCTGTCACCAGTGGGGAAGGCGTGGGGAGGGAGGTTGGGGGGTGAGGAGGCACACTCTCTGGTGGGGGATGGGAGGAGAAGGTGGCCAGGAGTGCATGTGCTCTCTTTGGTAGAGAAGGGTCGGGGCATGCAATCAGGGTTACATAGGTGCTCTCTCCATTGGGGCAGGAGTGGGGCCCCGGGGAAAGCATGCACTCTCTGATGGGGGAGGGGCATGGTGGGCAGCCAGGGGATCATGCAGGTGCTCTCTCTGATGGGAATGGGGGTAGGCCATGGCTGGGGGCACTCAGGCCCTCTCTCTATTGGGGAAGGCATGGGGCAGGGTGCTAGGGGGTGTGCAGGCACTCTTTCTGGTGGAGGATGGGCAGGCGGCTTGCACAGGTGCTCTACAGCAGGAGTGGGGCTGGTTGGATGGCTGGGAAGCTTGTAGGCTTTCTCTCAGATAGAAGAAGTATGGGGCGAGGGAGGGCAGGCAACCAGAGGATGCACAGGCACAGGCACTGTCTCCAGTCAAGGAGGGGAGAAGCTGGAGGCTGAGATGATGGGGAGAGAAAAAAATAACAAAAAAGAAAAGGGGGAGCTGTACTGCTCCACCTACATCACAAGCCCTGCTGGTCAGATACCACCACTGGAGATTTGCCCAGTGTCTGGGTCCTGATTTCCTCCCTGTTCTGTGTAAGCAGGACCCCTGGAGCTCTCATCCTCCTTCTTGTACTTACCCTCCTTAGCTCCAGTTCATGTCCTGCTCACTTTGCTTCACTCCAGGTGTGTTTTCATAGTTTCTCTGCCTCCTATTGGACGTTTTATGACATTGTCTTCCTATGCTCCTCATCAAGGGTTGCCGCTGGCTTTGTCTCAAAATGGCCCCGCTGTGCTGGACTGGCTAGCAGGCCACCTCTGCTCTGTATCTCTCCCTGTTCATTGCTATCATTCAGTTTCTTTTTCCAGTTGGTGTTGGATCTAATTCTATGTCCTTTCATGTGATGCTCAGGGTTCCAGGCTTGTCACCTAATCTGTTACACTTTGTTTCTCTAGTCTTTGTGTAGAGGGACAGCGTGGCCACCATCATGATTCAATATTCCATGAATTGATTTTTAATCACAATCCACTTCTGCATTCTTGATGTAACCAATATTTTGATATTTATGAGAGTCATTTATTTGCTTTTTGTGATGGTTAAAGTTGTGTGTCAACTTGTCTGGGCCATGATTCTCAGTGGTTTTTCAGATATGTTGTAATCTGGCACTGCTATAATGATTTTTTTTTTTTAAATAATGATGCAGTTGCTTCCATGATCTGAAGAAATGTGATCACCTTCCTGATGGGATCTGCTGTTAGTAGCCAATCAGTGAAAAAGGATTTCCTTGGAAATGTGGCCTGCATTCGATTCAGGTGGGCTTTCTGGGAAGATTCACTGACTTTTGCTGATTCTGGATCCTACAGCTGGCTCCTTTTCATATGACCTCCAGTTCTTGGGACTTGAGCTAGCAGTTTGCTGCTGATCTTTGGATTTGTCATCCTCCATGATCTGGATCTTGGGTTAACAGTTCCTGCAGCTATGTGAGTTGGGAGAAGCAGACTGCTTGACCCATGGATTTGGGACTTTCCAGTCTCTACAATCGTGTGAGCCATTTTCTCGGTAATTTTTTTTCTCTCTCTCTCCCTATAGATGTTTTCTCGGTTTTGCTTCTCTAGAGAACCCAGCCTAAGGCATTTGGTACTAGGAATGGTCCTAGGGAAGCAAAATTTTAAGAATGAGCTTTCTAAATTGGTTCTCAAGTCTGGTTAGTCTTCAATATTTTGATGACTCTGCTTTCAGTAGTAAAAAGGGCACTCTTTTTTTTAAACCATGGCATGAGGTGGCAATAAAAATATGCAAAATAAAACTGCCAATAGGTCAGGTATTAGTGAGAGGCAAGGCTCTGGATGATTGCATGTTTGATACCTTTCTACAGTTTCGTCATAATGAGAAATATAAGGAAGCTTGTTGGTTGGCCTTACTTTTGGTAGACAAAGTGGTAAAAGAAAGAGATGAGCTCAGGGCTTCAGAGTGAAAGCTTAAGTGCTACATAAACGACCTCGAAGTTTCCACTTGTGCCTTGAAAAAAGCCTTATTTCTTGTATTAATAGAGCTAACATTGCTGGAAACCAAAGCCAGAGTCTTAACGTAAGAGTGTCTGAATTACAATGCCAAATGAACTCCCAACATGAAGTGTTGTCTGAAGTAAAAGCAAGGTCACTGACTGGGAAGAAATGGGCCCCTGAAACTTGCAATGGGGACGTATGGGCAGATAATCAGGAAGCTGGGGACACTGAGCTCCTATAGTCCATTGAATCACTACTGACAACAGAACCAGTCCTCTCATTCCCATCTGAACAGATTATTCCATCTTCCTCTGCTAAGCCACCCTGCCCAGTAAAACCATTAGCCCCTTCACATCCATCTGATGAGATTAATGCAGCTGAATCTGAAGAGGCGTTGTCTGAGTCATTGCCTGCGGCATTGTCTGAGGCCGATGTTTTACAAGCCGATGCTGAACATTCTCAAAACACAACTGTACCACCCATTTTGTTTTCTAGACTTATAACTAGGTTTAAGTCCCAGCAGGCCTCAAAAAGAGAAGTATAAAGTGCGACCCAGGAGGAGGTACGCTACGCTCCAAAAGAAATGCTTGTCTTTTCTAATATGTACAGACACCTGAGGAACATGTGTAGGAATGGCTATCAAGGTGAGACAGATAGGGTTAACTGTGCCAGTGGCTGAACAAAAGAGCTTTTAAAAGATTATTATCTAGAAGTTGGGTAAAAAGGAACCACACCCTATCGTAAGACAGATAGGGTTAACTGTGCTGGTGGAACAAAACAGCTTTTAAAAAGGTTACCATCTAGAAGTTGGGTAAACAGGAACCCACCCTGTCAACACGAGATAGGACTGGGGCACCCTGTGAATTACTATCTCTTTCTTAGTGTCTTTCTATTCCCGTCTTCCTTTGCAGGCTCTGAATGTGCAGAGGAGCAGAGTGTGACTGCTGTTTGACCTTTCTTAGCCCTCTGAAGATGGTGATGTAGTGCCGAAGATCAAGTGCTCTTAAGCTATATCCTATAATAAGCGAAGCCAAGGGATGCTGAAAGGACTCCATCTTGAATATCAGCAGGTTCCATCTTAGATTCCAGATGCGCGTGCAACCGAATTAACATACACTGACATTCTGAGACGTATCATTGAAAGAAGCCCACTAAATATTCATTATTCTATTGTCTCCACTGAACTCGTATAAGCCGTAGCCTTGGTACCCTTTTTGAGTCAGTCTTTTGAAGAGGCTTAGATCCCTGCTACTCCTTTTGCTTGACTCAAGCAAGATAAAGCTTGCTGAAGATAAAGTTTGCCCTTCATGTGTATTCTTACTCGAGAAAAGACAAGGACACTTTGTGTCAGATTGGCAATTTGTAACAAAGGGTGTGAGATAATGGTGCAAGGTATCTAAAGATGAATCAGTCTGAATTTGTTGATATGGGTCCATTAAGCACATATTCTTCATTTAATCTTTTAGTTTGAGAGGCTAGGAAAAGAACTAATAGCTCATTTGGTTGGGTCATTGAGGCATAGATTACATGGTGGCCAACACTAAATCAGGTTGAAGCACCAGACCTGCCTTGGTATACTGTAGAAGAAGGTATTCAAAGGCTTAGGGAAATTGGCACATTAAAAAAAGATGGATTTATCAGGTTAGACCCCACAGATCCACATATGGAGTACCCAGAGGACATACCTTTTACCATGACAATGAGGAACAAATTTGTAAAGGGAGCCCCAATATCCTGGAAGACTGTTGTGATTGCTATTTTATGTAAATCATATTTGACAGTGGGAACTACCCTAACTGAATTAAGACACCTAACTACAATGTGGCTAATTGGATCCCATGGTGGTATGCGCCAAGTGGTGGCATTCAATTGAAAAGGCAAGGTGGGCGTGGTTACCTACCGTAAGGGAGAGTGGAGTCAAGGCAGTAATCAGAATATTTTGACTCATATGGACTTATGATATTGTCTACTTAATCATGGTATCCCTAGGAGTGAAATAGATAGGAAATGTACTAAATATTTGCTTGATCTGTATAGGCAGATGAATTCTAGATCAAGTGATCAGTTGTTGTTGTTGTTACATGCCACTGAGTCAGCTCTGACTCACAGTGACCCTGTGTACAACAGAATGAAACACTGCTTGGTCCCGTGCCACTCTCACAATCATTGTTATGCTTAAGCCCATCATTGCAGCCACTGTGTCAATCCATCTCACTGAGGGTCTTTCTCTTTCATTGATTCTCTACTTTACCAAACTGAACAGTAGTCTAACTCAAATCATTAAAATAGAGAGTCATGGAGTAATGGCCTTCAGTCAATCAATTCCCAGACTTGAGCAAATTTAAAGATCCACAACCCCTTGAGTGAAGTGGAGAAATGACATCATTACACTGCAAAAATTTATACTGTTAATCTTTCTCCCAGCCTTCCCCAAAGAGATTTACGGCCTTTCAGGAAAGTGAATGTTCATTGGGGAATAGGAAATAATCGAGTTTTTGGGCATTACTCAATACTGGCTCTGAAGTGACACTAATTCCAGGAGACTTAAAACGTCAGTGTGGCCCACCAGTCAGAGTGGGGCAATATGGTGGTGAGGTTATTAATGAAATCTTTTAGCTCATGGCCATCTCACTGTAGGTTCAGGGTGTCCCCAAACCCACCCTGTAATGATTTCCACAGTTTCAGAATGCTAATTGGAATAGATATACTCAGCAACTGGCAGAACCCCCACATTGGATCCCTGACAAGGAGAGTAAGGGCTATTATGATAGGGAAAGCCAAGAGGAAGCCATTAGAACTGCCCCTACCTAAGAACAATAAACCAAAAGCTATCCTGCATCCCTGGAGGAAATTCAGTGAATAACGCCACTATCAAGGACTTGAAGGATGCAGGGATGGTGATTCCCACCACATCCTCATTCAACTCTCCTATTTGGCCTGTGCACAAAAACTGATGGATTTTTGAAGAATGACAGTGGATGATCAAAAACTTAACCAGGTGGTGACTCCAGTTGCAGCTGCTATGCCAGATGTAGTTTCATTGCTTGAGCAAATTAATACATCTCCTGGTATCTGGTATGCAGCTGTTGATCTGGCTAATGCCTTTTTCTCCGTACCTGCTTTAAAGGACCACAAGAAGCAGTATACCTTCAGCTGGAAAGGCCAGGAATACACCTACAGTGTCCTACCTCAGGGCTATATCAACTCTCCAGCTGTATGTCATAATTTTATCTGCAGGGACCTTGATCACCTTTCCCTTCCACAAGATGTCAAGCTGGTCCATTGCATTGACGGCACTACGCTGATTGGATCTAGTAAGAAAAGGTGTTAATGACTCTGGACTTATTGGTAAAATATTTGCATGTGAGAGGGTGGGAAATTAATCCAACAAAAATTCAGGCACCTTCCACTTCAGTGAAATTTCTAGGGGTACAGTGGCGTGGAGCATGTTGAGATATTCCTTCTAAAGTGAAGGATAAATTATTGCACCTGTGTGCTCCCACAACTAAAAAGGAGGCACAAAGCCTAGTGGGCCTCTGGATTTTGGAGGCAACATATTCCTAATTTGGGTACACTACTCTGGCCTACTTATCAAGTGACTTGAAAAGCTGCTACTTTGGGTGGGGTCCAGAACAAGAGAAGGCTATGCAACAGGTTCAGGGTACCATATAAGCGACTCTGCCATTCGGCCATATGATCCTGATGATCCAAGAATGTTTGAAGTGTCAGTGGCAGATAGAGATGCTGTTTGGAGTCTTTGGCAGGCCCCTATTGGTGAATCACAGTGCAGGTACTTAGAATTTTGGAACAAAATCCATCTTCTGCAGATAACTACTCTCCTTTGAGAAACAGTTTTTAGATTTTACTTAACCTTAAAGAGACTAAATGCTTAACCATGGGCCATCAAGTTACCATGCAGCCTGAGCTGCCCATCATGAATTGAGTGTTGTCCAACCCTAGAGTCTTAAATATGGACATGCACAGCAACAGCAATATTCCGTCATTAAATGGAAGTGGTATATATGAGATTGTCCCCAAGCAGGACCTGAAGGCGCAAATATTTTACATGAGGAAGTGGCCCAAATGCCCATGATCTCCGCTTCTGTAGTATTACCTGCCCTCTCCCAGTCTGTACTTGTGACCTCCTGGGGAGTTCCTTATGATGAGTTGACTGAGGAAGAGAAAACTCGTGCCTGGTTTACATACAGATGGTTCTGTGCAATATATAGGCACCACTTCAAAGTAGACAGTGGCAACACTACAAACCCTTTATAAGACTTCCCTGAAGGACAGTGGTGAAGGGAAATCCTAATGCATAGAACTTCAAGCGTTGCACCCAGTTGTCCACTTTGCTTGGAAGGAGAAATGGTCAGATGTGTGACTGTATAGATATTTGTGTTCCACGTGAATGCTCATCAAAGGGTGACCTCGGAGAAGATTTAACAATCAAGTGGAGAGGAAGACGTGTTCTGTGGAAATCAGTCATTATTTTTTCCCAGCCTCTCCTATCATTGGCCAATGGGCTCACAAAGTGGCCATGGTGGCAGGGATGGGGTTATGCATGGGCTCAGCAACATTGACTTCCACTCACCAAGGCTGATTTGACCACATACACTGCTGAGTTCCCAATCTTCCAGCAGCAGAGATCAACACTGAGTCCCTGATATGGCACCATTCTTCTAGGTGATCAGCCAGCAATCTGGTAGCAGGTTGATTACATTGGACTGCTTCCATCATGGAAAGGGCAGCATTTCATTCTTACTGGGCTAGATACTTACTCTGGATACAGATTTGCCTTCCCTGCAAGCCATGCTTCTCTCAAAACTACCATCCATAGATATACAGAGAGATATAGATATACATGTGCTTCACTGGTTTTGCTTCTCTAGAGGACCTAGTCTAAGACATACACCTAGGAGTGGGATTGCTGGATCATAAGATATTTCTTATTTTTTGAGAAAGCTTCATACTATTTTCTATAGTGTATGTAGCATTTTACAACGTGACTAGCAGTGCATAAGAGTTCCAGTCTCCCCACAACCTCAACAGCACATGTTTCTTTCTGTTTTATTATTATTATATGTTTGTTTTTTTGACCAGTGTCATTTTTGCAGAGGTGGGATGGTATTTCATTGTAGTTTTGATTTGTATCTGTATAATGGCAAAAGGTATGTTGAGCCAATAATCCAAGAAGCTGGACTGGATGAAGAATGCAGCATCAGGATGGGAGGAAGACTCATTTACAACTTGTAATATGCAGATGACCCAACCTTGTTTGTTGAAAGTGAAGAGGACCTGAAGCACTTACTGATAAACATCAAAAAGTACAGCCTTCAGTATGAATTACACCTCAACCAAAGAAGACACAAATTCTCACACCTGGACCAATAAGCAACATCAGGATAAACAGAGGAAAGATTGAAGTTCTCAAGATTTCATTTTACTTGGATCCACAAACAATGCCATAGACATGCAGCCGAGAAATCAAAAGACACATTGCATTGGGCAAATCTGATGCTAGAGACCTCTTTAAGGTATTTAAAAGCAAAGATGTCACTTTGAGGAATAGGATGTACCTGACAAAAACCATATTATCTTCAATCACCTTATATGTATGCAAAAGCTGGACAATGAATAAGGAAGACTGAAGAACAATCGATGCCTTTGAATTACGATGTTGACAAAGAATATTGAATATATCATGGACCTGCAGAAGATTGAACAAACCTGTCTTGGAAGAAGTACCGCCCTAATGCTCCTTAGAAGCAATATGGTGAGATGTTGTCTCACATACTTTGGACATATTATCAGGAGGACCAGTCCCTGGAGGACATCATGCTTTGATAAAATAGAAGATCAGCAAAAGAGATGAAGACCCTCAACAAGATGGACTGACACGGCAGCTGCAAGGACAGGCTCAAGCATAGCACATTATGAGGATAGCACATGACCGCTCAGTGTTTTGTTCTGTTGTACATAGGGTTGCTGTTATGGATTGAATTGTTTCCCCCCCAAAATACGTATCAACCTGACTAGGCCATGATTCCCAATATTGAATGGTTGTCCACCATTTTGTGATGTAATTCCTTACTTGTAAATCCTAACCCTGGTGACGTAGTGGTTAAGTTCGATGGCTGCTAACCAAAAGTCTGGCAGTTTGAATCCACCAGGCACTCCTTGGAAACTGTGTAAGGCAGTTCTCCTCTGTTCTATAGAGTCGCTATGAGTCAGAATTGACTCAGTGGTAATGGGTTCGGTTTTGTTGGTATGATGTTAATGAGGCAGGATTAGAGACAGTTATGTTAATGAACCAGGATATAATCTACAGGATAAGGTTGTATCTCAAGTCAATCTCTTTTGAGATACAAAAAGAGAAGTGAGCAGAGAGGAGAAGGACCTCCTACCACCAAGCAAGAAGAGCCAGGAGTGGAGTCCGTCCTTTGGTCTCAGGGTCCCTGAGCTGAGAAACTCCTAGATTCAGGGGAAGATCGATGAAAAGGACCTTCCCCAGAGTTGACAGAGAAAGGCTTCCCCTGGAGCTAGTGCCCTGAATTTGGACTTCTAGCCTCCTAAACTGCGAGAGATTAATTTCTGTTTGTTAAGCCATCCACTTGTGGTATTTCTTTTATAGCAGTACTAGATAACTAATACAGTTGCTGTGAATCTGAGCTGACTTGATTGACGGCACCTAGCAACCTAGCAACAAGATAATGGCTAATGGAAGGAGTCCTGGTGGCACAGTGGCTAGAGCACTCAGCTGCTAAATGACAGGATAACAGTTTGAACCCAGCAGCTCTGAGGAGAAAGATATGGCAGTCTCCTCCTTCCCGCAAACATTTAAAGCCTTGGAAACCCTACAAAGGCAGTTCTACTGTCTTATAGGGTTGCTATGAGTCAGAACTGACTAGAAGGCAATCGGTAATTGTAATGGCTAACAATCATGAGCTTCTTTTAATGTGTTCGTTTTCTGCCTGAATGTCCTCTTTGATAAAGTGTCTGTTCATGTTCTTTGCCCAATTTCTGATTGGATTGTCTTTTTGTTATTGAGTTGTTGAAGTTTTCTATATATCTTAGAGACAGTCCATTGCCGGATATATCATTGTCAACGATTTTTTTTCATAGCCTGTAGGTTCTATTTTTACTCTTTTGGTAAATTATTTTGATAAACACAAGTGTTTAATTTTTAGGTGGTCCCCTTTATCTAACTAACTTCTGTTATTCATGAATTTTTAGTTGTGTTTCAAGATCTATTTATGCCAAAAATTAGGACCATTAGTTTCGTCTCTATGTTCTCTTCCAGGAACTTTATAGCTCTAGCTTTTACATTTTGGTGTCTGTCCCATTTTGAATTTGTTTTTGTGTATGGTGTGAGGAAAAATTGGCATATTTTCTTCATTATATGTTTGGTAGACTTCATCAATGAACCCATGTGAGCCTGGTGCTTTGTTTTGGGAGGTTTTATTTACTGATTTAATTATTTAACAGATTTAGGCCTATTCAGATGATCTATTTCTCCTTGTGTATATTTAGGTAGATTGTATCTTGTAAGCAATTGGCCCATTTACTGTAGGTTTTCAAGTTTGTGGGCATGACATTGTTCATAATAATCCTTTCTTATCCTTTTAGTGTTTAAGGGTTCAATAGAAACGGCTCTTCTTTCATTTCTAATATTAGTAATTTATGTTCTGTGTCTCGGGGTAGACCAAATGGTTAGGTGCTGGAGTACTAATCAAAAGGTTAGTGGTTAAAACCCACCCTGTGGTGCCTTGTAAGTAAGGCCTGGTGATGTGCTTCTGAAAGGTCACAGTCTTGAGAGCCCTATAGAGTGGTTTTACTCTGCACATACGGGGTTGCCATGAGTCAAAATCTACTCATAGGGAACCAACAACTCTTTTCTTTTTTTTTTTTTTCTTGGTTAGCTTGGCTGTAGGTTTATAAATTTTATTGATCTTTCAAAGAACCAGCTTTTGGTTTTGTTGACTTTCTCTATTGATTTCCTATTTTCATTTTTACTGTTTTTTCCCTAATTATTCTTTCTTTTCTTCTGCTTACCGTGGGTTTAATTTGTTCTTTTCTACTTTCCTTAGATGGGAGCTTAGGTAACTGATATGAGATCTTTCTTTTTACTAATATGTCCATTCAGTGTTAAAAATTTCTCTGTGAGCACTGTTCTCTCGGCATCCCACAAATTTTGCTAAGTTGTATTTTCATTTTCACTTATTTTAAAATATCCTTTTCATTTCTTTTGAGACTACTTCCTTGTCCTGGTGTTATTTATAAGTGTGTGTTATACTGGGTTGATGAAAATTTTTTGAAATATATAGAGGTGTTGGTTGCACAACACTGTGAATGTAACTAAAGCATTTGTACACTTAAGATGGGTAAAATGAAAAAGTTTACATTATGTGTATTTTACAACAATTTTTTTTTATTGAGCTTCAAGTGAACGTTGACAAATCAAATCAGTCTGTCACACATAAGTTTATCAACACCTTACTCCATACTACCACTTTCTCTCCTCCTAATGAGTCAGCCCTTTCAGTCTCTCCTTTCGTGACAATTTTGCCAGCTTCCAACCCTCTCTACCCTCCCATCCCCCCTCCAGACAGGAGATGCCAACACACTCTCAAGTGTCCACCTGATACAAATAGCTCAGTCTTCATCAGCATCTCTCTCCTACCCACTGTCCAGTCCCTTCCATGTCTGATGAGTTGTCTTCAGGAATAGTTCCTGTCCTGGGCCAACAGAAGGTTTGGGGACCATGACTGCCAGGATTTCTCTAGTCTCAGTCAGATCATTAAGTATGGCCTTTTTGTGAGAATTTGGAATCTGCATCCCACTATTCTCCTGCTCCCTCAGGGGTTCTCTGTTGTGCTTCCTGTCAGGGCAGTCATCAATTGTGGTTGGGCACCAGCTAGTTCTTCTGGTCCCAGGATGATGTAAGCCTCTGGTTCATGTGGCCCTTTCTGTCTCTTGGGCTCATAGTTATCGTGTGACCTTGGTGTTCTTCATTCTCCTTTCATCCAGGTGGGTTGAGACCAATTGATGCATCTTAGATGAACGCTTGTTAGCATTTAAGACCCCAGATGCCACAAAGTGGGATGCAGAATGTTTTCAATACAGAATTATTGTGCCAATTGACTTAGAAGTCCCCTTAAACCATGGTCCCCAAACCCCTGCCCTTGCTCCGCTGACCTTTGAAGCATTCAGTTTATCCCAGAAACTTCTTTGCTTTTGGTCCAGTCCAGTTGAGCTGACCTTCCATGTATTGAGTATTGTCCTTCCCTTCACCTAAAGCAGTTCTTATCTACGAACTAATCAGTAAAAAACCCTCTCCCACCCTCCCTCCCTCTCCGCCTCGTAACCACAAAAGTAAGTGTTCTTCTCAGTTTACACTATTTCTCAAGATCTTATAATAGTGGTCTTATACAATATTTGTCCTTTTGCCTCTGACTAATTTCGCTCAGCATAATGCCTTCCAGGTTCCTCCATGTTATGAAATGTTTCACAGATTCATCACTGTTCTTTATCGATGCATAGTATTCCATTGTGTGAATATACCACAATTTATTTACCCATTCATCTGTTGATGGACACCTTGGTTGCTTCCAGCTTTTTGCTATTGTAAACAGAGCTGCAATAAACATGGGTGTGCATATATCTGTTTGTGTGAAGGCTCTTATTTCTCTAGGGTATATTGTGAGGAGTGGGATTTCTGGGTTGTATGGTAGTTCTATTTCTAACTGTTTAAGATAATGCCAGATAGATTTCCAAAGTGGTTGTACCATTTCACATTCCCACCAGCAGTGTATAGGAGTTCCAATCTCTCCACAGCCTCTCCAACTTTTATTATTTTGTGTTTTTTGGATTAATGCCAGCCTTGTTGGAGTGAGATGGAATCTCATCGTAGTTTTAATTTGCATTTCTCTAATGGCTAATGATTGAGAGCATTTTCTCATGTATCTGTTGGCTGCCTGAATATCTTCTTTACCGAAGTGTGTGTTCATATCTTTTGCCCACTTCTTGATTGGGTTGTTTGTCTTTTTGTGGTTGAGTTTTGACAGAATCGTATAGATTTTAGAGATCAGGCGCTGGTTGGAGATGTCACAGCTGAAAATTCTTTCCCAATCTGTACATGGTCCTTTATTACTCTTTTGGTGAAGTCTTTAGATGAGCATAGGTGTTTGATTTTTAGGAGCTCCCAGTTATCTGGTTTCTCTTGGTAATATTTTGTATTCTGTTTATGCCTTGTATTAGGGCTCCTAAGGTTGTCCCAATTTTTTCTTCCATGATCTTTATCGTTTTAGTCTTTATGTTTAGGTCTTTGATCCACTTGGAGTTAGTTTTTGTGCATGGTGTGAGGTATGGGTCCTGTTTCACTTTTTTGCAAATGGATATCCAGTTATGCCAGCACCATTTGTTAAAAAGACTGTCTTTTCCCGAATTCACTGACACTGGGCCTTTGTCAAATATCAGCTGCTCACATGTGGATGGATTTATATCTGGGTTCTCAATTCTGTTCCATTGGTCTATGTGCCTGTTGTTGTACCAGTACCAGGCTGTTTTGACTACTGTGGCTGTATAATAGGTTCTGAAATCAGGTAGAGTGAGGCCTCCCACTTTCTTCTTCTTTTTCAGTAATACTTTACTTATCCGAGGCTTCTTTCCCTTCCATATGAAGTTGGTGATTTGTTTCTCCATCACATTAAAAAATGTCATTGGAATTTGGATCGGAAGTGCATTGTATGTATAGATGGCTTTTGGTAGAATAGACATTTTTACTATGTTAAGTCTTCCTATCCGTGAGTAAGGTATGTTTTTCCACTTAAGTATGTCCTTTTGAATTTCTTGTAGTAGTACTTTGTAGTTTTCTTTGTATAGGTCTTTTACATCTTTGGTAAGATTTATTCCTAAGTATTTTATCTTCTTGGTGGCTACTGTGAATGGTATTGATTTGGTGATTTCCTCTTCGATGTTCTTTTTGTTGATGTAGAGGAATCCAAGTGATTTTTGTATGTTTATCTTATAACCTGAGACTCTGCCAAACTCTTCTATTAGTTTCAGTAGTTTTCTGGAGGATTCCTTAGGGTTTTCTGTGTATAAGATCATGTCATCTGCAAGTAGATATAATTTTACTTCCTCCTTGCCAATCCGGATGCCCTTTATTTCTTTGTCTAGCCCCCTAGCACAATGCGGAATAAGAGCGGTGATAAAGGGCATCCTTGTCTGGTTCCTGTTCTCAAGGGAAATGCTTTCAGGCTCTCTCCATTTAGAGTGATGTTGGCTGTTGGTTTTGTATAGATGCCCTTTATTATGCTGAGGAATTTTCCTTCAATTCCTATTTTGCTGAGAGTTTTTATCATAAATGGGTGTTGGACTTTGTCAAATGCCTTTTTGCATCTATTGATAAGATCATGTGGTTTTCATGTTTTGTTTTATTTATATTGTGGATTACATTAATGGTTTTTCTAATATTAAACCAGCCTTGCATACCTGGTATAAATCCCGCTTGGTCATGGTGGATTATTTTTTTGATATATTGTTGAATTCCATCGGCTAGAATTTTGTTGAGGATTTTTGCATCTATGTTCATGAGGGATATAGGTCTGTAATTTTCTTTTTTTGTGATGTCTTTACCTGGTTTTGGTATCAGGGAAATGGTGGCTTCATAGAATGAGTTAGGTAGTATTCCATCATTTTCTATGCTTTGAAATACCTTTAGTAGTAGTGGTGTTAACTCTTCTCTGAAAGTTTGGTAGAACTCTGCAGTAAAGCCATCTGGGCCAGGGCTTTTTTTGTTGGGAGTTTTTTGATTATTGTTTCAATCTCTTTTTTTGTTACGGGTCTGTTTAGTTGTTCTACCTCTGATTGTGTTAGTTTAGGTAGGTAGTGTATTTCCAGGAATTCATACAATTCTTTTAGGTTAGCAAATTTGTTAGAGCACATTTTGTCATAAAATCTGATATGATTCATTCAATTTCATTTGGGTCTGTTGTGATGTGGCCCATCTCGTTTCTTATTCAGGTTATTTGTTTCCTTTCTTGTATTTCTTTAGTCAGTCTGGCCAATGGTTTATCAATTTTGTTAATTTTTTCAAAGAACTAGCTTTTGGCTTTGTTAATTCTTTCATTGTTTTTCTGTTCTCTAATTCATTTAGATTAGCTCTAATTTTTATTATTTGTTTTCTTCTGGTGCCTGATCGATTCTTTTGTTGCTCACTTTCTACTTGTTCAAGTTGTAGGGACAGTTCTCTGATTTTGGCTCTTTCTTCTTTTTGTATGTGTGCATTTATCGATATAAATTGGCCTCTGAGCACTACTTTTGCTGTGTCCCAGAGGTTTGGATAGGAAGTATTTTCATTCTCGTTGCATTCTATGAATTTCTTTATTCCCTCCTTAATGTCTTCTATAACCCAGTCTTTTTTTAGTAGGGTATTGTTCAGTTTCCAAGTATTTGATTTCTTTTCCCTAATTTTTCTGTTATTGATTTCCACTTTTATGGCCTTGTGGTCTGAGAAGCTGCTCTGTAATATTTCGATGTTCTGGATTCTGCAAAGGTTTGTTTTATGACATAATATGTGTGTGGTCTATTCTAGAGAATGTTCTATGTGCGCTAGAAAAAAAAGTATACTTTGCAGCAGTTGGGTGCAGAGTTCTGTATAGGTCAGTGAGGTCAAGTTGGTTGATTGTTGTAAGTAGGTCTTCCGTGTCTCTATTGAGCTTCTTACTGAATGTCTTGTCCTTCTCCGAAAGTGGTGTGTTGAAGTCTCCTACTATAATTGTGGAGGTGTCTATCTCACTTTTCAGTTCTGTTAAAGTTTGTTTTATGTATCTTGCAGCCCTGTCACTGGGTGCATAAACATTTAATATGATTATATCTTCCTGGTCAATTGTCCCTTTTATCATTATGCAGCGTCCTTCTTTTTCCTTTGTGGTGGATTTAACCTTAAAGTCTATTTTGTCAGAAATTAATATTGCTGCTCCTGCTCTTTTTTGCTTCTTGTGTGCTTGGTATATTTTTTTCCATCCTTTGAGTTTTAGCTTGTTTGTGTCTCTAAGTCTAAGGTGTGTCTCTTGTAGGCAGCATATAGAGGGATCATGTTTCTTTATCCAGTCTGAGACTCTCTGTCTCTTTATTGGTGAGTTTAGTCCATTTACATTCTGCGTAATTATAGATAAGTATGTGTTTAGTGCTGTCATTCTGATGCCTTTTTATGTGTGTTGTTGACAATTTCATTTTTCCACTTACTTTTTTGTGCTGAGACGTTTTTCTTTGTAAATTTTGTTCCTCATTTTCATAGTATTTGACTTTATGTTTGCTGAGTTGTTATGTTTTTCTTGGTTTTTATTTTGAGTTATGGAGTTGTTTTACCTCATTGTGGTTACCTTAGTATTTACCCCTATTTTTCTATGTAAAAACCTAACTTGTATTGTCCTATATCGCCTTGTATCCCTCTCCATATGGCAGTTCTATGCCACCTGTATTTAGTCCCTCTTTTTGATTATTGTGATCTTTTACATATTGACTTCAATGATTCCCTGTTTTGAGGTTTTTTTTTTTTAATTAATCTTAATTTGTTTTTGTGATTTCCCTATTTGAGTTGATATCAGGATGTTCTGTTCTGTGACCTTGTGTTGTGCTGGTATCTGATATTATTGGTTTTCTGACCAATTTCCTTTTGTATTTCTTGTAGCTTTGGTTTGGTTTTTGCAAATTCTCTAAGCTTGTGTTTATCTGTAAATATCTTAGTTTCGCCTTCATATTTCAGAGAGAGTTTTGCTGGATATATGATCCTTGGCTGGTAGTTTTTCTCCTTCAGTGCTCTGTATATGTCATCCCACTGCCTTCTTGACTGCATGGTTCCTGCTGAGTAGTCTGAACTTTTTCTTATTGTTTCTCCATTGTAGGAGACCTTTCTTTTATCACTGGCTGCTTTTAAAATTTTCTCTTTATCTTTGGTTTTGGTAAGTTTGATGATAATATGTCTTGGTGTTTTTCTTTCGGGATCAATCTTAAATGGGGTTTGATGAGCATCTTGGATAGATATCCTTTCGTCTTTCATGATGTCAGGGAAGTTTTCTGCCAGCAGATCTTCAACTATTCTCTCTGTATTTTCTGTTATCCCTCCCTGTTCTGGGATTCCAATCACACGCAAGCTATCCTTCTTGATAGGGTCCCACATGATTCTTCGGGTTTCTTCATTTTTTTTTTTTAATTCTTTTATCTGATTTTTTTTCAGCTATATTGGTATTAATTCCCTGGTCCTCCAGATTTCCCACTCTGCATTCTAATTGCTCAAGTCTGCTTCTCTGACTTCCTCTTAAAAAAAAAAATTTTTTTTTTTTTTAAGACCTCTTGTGTTGTCTAATTCTGTAATTTTACTGTTAATCTTTTGGATTTCTGAATGCTGTCTCTCTATGGATTCTTGCAACTTATTAATTTTTCCACTATGTTCTTCAATAGTCTTTTTTAGTTCTTCAACTGCTTTATCAGTGTGTTCCTTGACTTTTTCTGTAGATTGCCTTATTTCATTTCTGAGGTCATCCCTGACGTCTTGAAGCATTCTGTAAATTAGTTTTTTATGTTCTGTGTCTGATAATTCTAGGATTGTAACTTCACTTGGGAAAGATTTTGATTCTTTGTTTTGGGGAGTTGTAGAAGCAGTCATGGTCTGCTTCTTTATGTGGTTTGATATCGATTGCTGTCTCCAAGCCATCACTAAGATATTGTAGTGATTTATTCTATATTTGCTCACTTAGTCTTATCTTGTTTTGTTTTCTTTCAATATATGTAGATGGGCTACTAGATTGCGCTGTCTTGATTGTTATAGCCCTTGACTCACTTATGACCTATTACCAGCTGGTTTGGGCTGTTATCAGATATATATGCCCGAGTCCATTAAGTATTCTTGTGTAGAATCTGATTTTGGATCATCAAGTGTGTGATGCACACTGTCACCTATCCACCTTGAGAAGTAGTGGTAATAGTTGTGTGCACCAGATTCTAGTAGCATCTGGGGTTCACACTCCAGGGGGGGCAGGATGCTGACAGGCTTCCCCCAAGTGTCAGTGAGGTAGGTGTGTCTCTATTCCTAAAGCACTTTGGTGGGTGGGCTCTGCAGCTGTACCTTAGGCCCCCAATGCAAGTACCTCTACAGATTGGTAGGTGTCACCCTCCTTAGACCCCTAAAGCAGGAGGCTAGGTGGTCTGGGGGGAGCTCCAGCCCTCAGTTCCCTGTTGTGGGTCAGTGAGGGCTCTGTTGAATACTCAGAGATATCAGACCTGGGAAACTTGTCTTTCCAGTAAATCCGCTAAAACAAATGCAGTCAGATCCCTATCAGAAATGCCTTTGCATTATAATAGCCACCTTGTTCCCTGTAGGGTTGAAAGTAGGAGACTGTGGATCATATATGCTTGGTTGGAGCTGGTTCTGTGTTTTTAGTCCAATTAGGGAAGGATTTTTGGCCCCTGGGTTTTTTGTGGTTGCTTCTCTCAGGCCAGAAGAATGGGTTAGGAAAAACACACACACAAAAAAAAAAAAAAAAAAAAATGAAAAGAAAAACCGCAGAGCAGTTCTCCCTCTGGCTCAGGAAATTCCAATGTTAATGAAGCCGCCTGGGAAGGGGAGGGGAGGTTTCAGAAAAACAGGAGAGAGTAGCACCCCGGAATATAGACAAAGTTACTTATCTTGCTTGGGATGACTGTTTTATCTGAGATGCCCGAGGGGCGAGTCGCCTGTGTGCCCTGGCTGCATAGAGATTGCCCCGGAGGGTCAGGCCCACATCCCGTGCTTGCGCTGTCTCAGAAGCTGAGGTCAGTTTTTCCGCTGCCAGTCCAAAGCCCAGCGTCAAGTTTCCGCGGCTGGGATGCTGCATTCCCGGCTCCAAAAACAGTCGCTGCCTCCGGGTGACTTCTTCTCCCGCCAGCCGGGTCACCGTGCTGTCCGCGAACCGGCTGGACCCCCCCTGAGGTCAGTTCATGGGGCTGGGGCTGCGCCCTGTGTTTGCACCCTCACAGGATGTCATGCTCAGCTCTCCTGCGCCCAGTCCAAAGCCCCACACCAAGGTTCCCCGGCTGGGATGCTGCACTCCTGGCTCGAAAACCAGTCGCTGGCTCCCGGTGACTTTTCCTCCCTCCAGCTACATCACCACACTGCCCATGTGGACTGGCTGGGCCCCCTCCTGAGGTCAGTTCAGGGGGGTAGAGCTGCACCCCGTGTTTGCGCAGTCACAGGATGCCTTGCTCAGCTCCCCTGCACCCAGTCCAAAGCCCGGCACCAAGGTTTCCTGACTGGGATGCTGGCTCCAGGCTCCAAAAACATTTGCTGCTTCCCCGTAGCTGTTTGTTCTCAGTCTCTGTCACTCAGGTCAACTCTTTAAATCTGTGTTTGTTGGTCAGGGTTTGTAGATTGTCATGTATGTGATCGATTCACTTGTTTTTCCGAGTCTTTGTTGCAAGAGGGAGCCGAGGTAGCATCTACCTAGTCAGCCATCTTGGCCCCCTCCTCTACCCAAACAACGTTTTTAAAATTCAATTGTAAAAAACAATTATGTCTAGTCAGTTCACAGAAAACAAAACATAAGTAACTTTGCAAGATTATGCAGACTTTGTTACAAAAACTTAAAAATGGTATAGCATCTTTTTTGTTGATTGTTTTTAAATAGACTTTATTTTTAGAGAAGTTTATGTTTACAGAAAAAAGTGCATAAAGTACAGAGCCCCTATGCACCCACAGCTACACCCACACAGTGTTTCTTTTGTTTTTAACATATTGCATTCCTGTGTTGTGTGGTACATTTGTTACCATGGACAAATCAATATTGATACGTTATTATTATAAAGTCCATAGATTACATCAGGGTCCACTTTATGTGTTGTGCAGTCCCATGGGTTTTGACAAATGCAAGTCATGTGTCCATCATTATAGTATTCTTTGGAATAGTTTCAGCACTCTAAAAATCCCCTGTAATCCACTTATTCATTCCTCCTCCCTTTTCCTGAATCCCTGGCAACTTTGTACTGCTTCTATAGTTTTCGGCTTTTCTAGAATGCCGTATACTTGGAATCACAGAGTATGTAGCTTTTTTTGGACTGTCTTCTTTCACTTAGTAGTATGCATTTAAGATTCTTCCATGTCTTTTCCTAGCTTCATAGCATATTTCTTTTTATCACTGAATAATACTCTATTGTATGGATGCGCCTCCATCTGTTTACCCATTTACCTATTGAATGACATCTTGGTTGCTTCCAATTTTTGGTAATTATGAATAACACTGCTATAAACATTTGTGTCAGGTTTTTATGTGGACATACATTTTTGACTCATTTGGGTAAATACTAGGAGTGCTACTGCTGGATCAGAATGGTAGGCCTATTTAGATTTGTAAGAAACTGCCAGACTGTCACCCAAAGTGAGATTCCCATGGAATACTATTTTTTACCTTCCAGTTTGGCAAAGATCACTTTTGTTAACAATGTGTTGGAAATGGTATAGGGAAACATGCACTTTTATATATTATTGGTAGAGTTTAAATTGGCACAACTCCTACAGAAGGCAATCTGGTAGTGTCTATCAAAATTTGAAATGTACTTTTTAAAATGCATCCATTGGCTTAACAAAATTTCACTGCTAGAATTTATTCTGCAGATATTATTACTCACACACATACATGACGGGCAAAAATGTGGCTTGTAATTGTCTACAGGAACGAAAGAAAGGAATAGTCTTCACTAGAAAACTGGACAATACCATATTTTTACTCAAATAGCTTGCATGTCATACTTTTTTCATCAACCGTACATTATTTTCCTAGTTGTGCTATGTGCATTGTATGTGTGGGCATATTATTTGTGAAAAATATGATACATTTCTGTCATGGATGGAACTGTGTCACCTAAAAATACATATCAACTTGGCTAGGCCATGATTCCCAGTGTTGTGTTGCCCTCCATTTTGTGATCTGTGGTAATTATCCTTTATTTTGTGATGTGTTATAAATCCTAATCTCTATATTTTAATGAGGCAGGATCAGAGTGGGGCGTATCTTGAGTCACAGCCTTACAAGACAGTGTAACTCAAGTAACACCCTCACTTGAGTCACACATTTTTCTCTTACAGTAGATAAAAGGAGAGAGATGTGAGCAGAGAGGAGAGGGACCTCACTACCAAGAAAGAAGACCATGAAGCATAGTGTGTCATTTGGATTCAGAGTCCCCGCACTGGGAATCTCCTGGAAGATTGATGCCAGGACCCATGGAGAGCTCTGAGGAACACCAGGCCCACAGATACTGAAAGGAGACAAGTGAGGTGGAAATATAGAGGCAGCCCAGGGTTATGAATGAGATTTGTTCCTAAGTCTGTCTTTAACCTGAATTTGTAGGTAGGTCAGAACAGGTACGTACAGTTCTTATTTAGCATCAGTCAAATATTTGTCTTAGTATGTAGTATATATTTTACCTTTCTATGCATATGAAATACTTAAGAATGAAATACTTAAGAAACACTTCTAAATACACTAAAACATCTTAAACATAATAATATAAAAAAATAGCACATAATAATTGCATTTAACTCAAATTTCGAATACAATAGGCTTTATAGAAATCCGGTCTTAAGTACAAGTTGTCCATAAGTCAGGTGTTTACAGCCTGGGGAATGCCTGTAGATGTTAAGCAGGAGAGTGATATAATTAGGTGTTGGGTTTAAAAACCAACATTCTGCTGGCAATAGAGATGTGAGTAAAGGATATAATTAGGACAAGATAAACTCTTTGGAGCCTATTGTAATGAGTATAGGATACTTTGGGCTTAATCCTGGGAAAGAAATTTCTACTAGAGATGTGGCAATGTGGGAGTTGGTGGTTGAGGGACTGTATCACATTTTCAAAGAAGCTTAAACATGAAGATCATGAAAAGAGCTGAATCATAACTGGAAGAGGGTTCAATTAGGTTGGAGAGATTTGATACTAAGGGCAAATAGTCAGGAGACAGGAGATGTTCAAGATGCTGGAGAAAGAGTAAATGATCCATGGTGTGATCCATCAGAAAAGAAGAGAGGGGCCCACAGCTGAGGGAGAGGGACAAATTTTTCACTGGAATGTAGAGTAAGGAGGTATAGATGGGCATGGGAGCAGAAACTTTTATAAGGAGAGGCAGGAAATTGAGGAAGTCCCTGCCTGATTGCCTCTAAATATATTTATTTATTTATTCATTCAATTATTCATTAAAAATGATTTATTGAGACCTTGCTATGCAGACATCAGGTGCACAGACATCAGTCTGGCTCAAACCCTTTCCCACCCTCACTAAAATTCCATCAATCACGTAAATACAGTAATTGAAACATCAGTTTTAGAGTCAGATGGAGCTTAATGGCTTCAACTACTTACTATCTATGCCAAGGAGACTAAGAAATTCCATTTCACATGCCAGCTGCATCATGTGGAAATCTCAGATTCCTGTCCTTGTTTAGTTCTGACACCAGCTCCCCATGCAGGATTCTTCTCCCTCTGACTCTAGCCACCCAGGGCTAGGCCAGACTTCACAAGTTAAAAGGACACCATCCTTCAGACTGCCAAACAGGCAGATAGTAGCTGCAAGTTTTGAAGTCTGAATAGCTTCCAACTTCTGACCTGCTGGCTAAAAGTCTAAAAGTTCCCTTTAACTCCTTAGAATACCAGTCTCGAGGTCAGGGATTCCTCAAGCCCCTTACTTCTGAGGCTCCTTTCAGTTCAATAATTCACTGGAATGACTCACAAATTTCAAAAGGGCCATCCTTACAATAATGGTTTAAATATAACAAAAAATGAGACAAAGAGATGCATAGGGTGAGGTCTAGGAGGGTCCCAGTGCAGAGCTTCCATATCGCCAGGGCATGCTACCCTCCACATGGATGGATGTTTCTCACCAACCAGGAAACTCCCTTCAGTCTCCAACTTCTGCACTTTTATTGGCCAATCCTGCATGAAAGCTAAATTATGCCTCAAGAGCTTAGCATCTGGCCACCAAGTGGTCCCTCTGATTTTACTCACCCTCACCGATTAGCCTCAGCTGTTCAGGGACCTGAACAAAAGCCAAATGACTTTCTGAAATGTGGTTTTTCACTCACAGCTATTCTGAAACTATGTGTATTCCAAAATTCAGCAAATAATGTATTGTGGATAATGAGAGCCAAGAGTATTACTATTAGAGAAAGGAGTAACATATAAAGTAAGAGAAAAAGCTTAAATGAACCTGCGGTGCTGGACTAGAATCAGAGATATGGGTATGATCTTGTGGTTTTTAAAATATATACAGATACAGAAATAGGTATAAATATGTCTTTGTATGTGCAATCTCACGCACATATATTTCATAGCTCTTTCTACTTTGAAGACCCAGTAGTAATAAGCATACCTAATGCCCAAATCTTTGTTTCTAAATATCATTCTTTAATAAGAGGAACTAGGGCTTCTTGGAGAAAAGTATGATTTTAGGGCTTAGGCAGGAACAGGACAAGATGAGGCTTGAATGCTGGTAGAAAGTAATGTACAAATTATAATGGAGGCATGTAAAAGAAAAACAACAAAAGCAAGCAAACAAACAAAAAACAGGTACCTACTTATGGGAGCTCCTAATAGCGAAATTTGAACAATTTGAGCAAGAAAAGAAAAAAAAGTAATATTAATTAGCATATATTGTTATAAACAATTTAAAAAATAAAGGGGAGATAAGGGAAAGCTAATTCCAATTAATAAGCATAGAAGAAATCATTGGAACAAAAAATACCAGTTAGTAAACACCAAAAAAAAAAAAAAAAAAAAAAACACCATGGTAGTAATAATTATAGGTAATAATTATCAATAGATACTAAAACTAGTAGGCCAAAGTATGATGAAAAACAGAATATTTGCAGTTTCAAAGTATCACTCTATGAGAAACTTACTAATTATGAAGGGTAAAATAGTTAATTTTACAATAGGAAGAATGAAGGAAATGTGTTAAATATGAACATAAAACACTCTTAAACCACACACAAGATCACCGTATTTAATTGCATGCAAAATAGCATCAATAAAAACATTTAAAAATATAAAACCACATTTGCTCAAGGCTATTCCCTGCAGCCTATTGGTAAAAGCCAAAGATTTTAAGAAAGGTAAAATTTATCATGGACTGAGAAAGTAAAAAACATTGATAGGACAGCCCCATAGTTACAATGAAACTGTCGTTTCTCCCAAAGGCACAAAGTAGCTCTACTGACTCTTCTTTGAGTTAGTATTTCTTTCTTACTCACAGAGAAACTTTGTTTTTTAATTCCAGAACTTTCAGAAATTTGCTGTTTGAAATTATATCAGTAAGAATAAAACATTCCAATTTTGATATAGAGTAGTATCTCCACAGGAGACCTAGTGGTGCAGTAGTTAAAGTGCTTGGCTCCTAACCATAAAGTCAACAGTTTGAACCCACCAGCCACCCCTTGGGAGAAAAATGTGGCAGCCTGCTTCTGTAAAGATTTCCGGCCTTGAAAAATGGGGCAGTTCTGCTCTGTCCTATAGGGTCCTTATGAGTCGGAATCAACTTGACAGCAGTGGGTTTGGTTTTTTTGGTTTGAGTCTCTCCACTGTGAGAAACACCTAAAGACTTTTCCACATTTTTTACATTCATAAAGCCTCTCCACGGTGAGTTCTTCTATGTGTAGTAAGGTGTGAGGAACACCTAAAGGTTTTCCCACATTCCTTACATTCAAAGGCCTCTCTCCACTGTAAATTCTTCTATGTGTAGTGAGGGCTAAGGAACAACTAAAGGCTTTCCCACGTTCCTTACATTCATAAGGCTTCTTTTCACTGTGAGTTCTTTTATGTGTAGTGAGGGCTAAGGGATCACTAAAGGCTTTCCCACATTGCTTACATTCATAAGGCCTCTCTCTACTGTGAGTTCTCATATGTTCAGAGAGGTAATGGGAACAGCTAAAGGCTTTCCCACATTCTGTCTCTCTCCACTGTAAGTTCTTATATGTTCAGTGAGGTGTGATGCCTGAATAAAGGCTTTCCCGCATTCCTTACATTCATAAGGCCTCACTTCAGTGTGAATTCTTATATGTTTAGTGAGGGATGAGGCCTGACTAAAAGTTTTTCCACATTCTTTACATTCATAATGCCTCTCTCCATGGTAAATTCTTATGTGTTGAGTGAGGGATGAGGCCTCACTAAAGGCTTTCCCACATTCCTTACATTCATATGGCTTCTCTCTGTTATGAAATTTTTTATGTAAAACAAGGGATGAAGGAGGACTATAGGTTTTACAATTTTTTATTCATGCTTATGACCTCTCATATGTATCCAAAAGGATGAGAAATGACAGAAATCTTTCCCACAGTCATTACATTCATAGTATTTCTCAACAGCGAGTGTTGTCACAGGATTCTTAAGGGTTGAGATGCAAATGAAGTCCTTCTCACATACCTTGTATTTACAGTTTTTTTTTTTTTTCCAGTAAGAGTTCTCATACAAGTGGTTAGGTACAGGAACAACTGCAGGATTCTCCACACTCCTTACACTAGTAGGTATTGCATCTAGTGTGAGATCTGGTATGATGCTTATGTGATGAGTGACCCATGAAGGCTTTTCCACACTCACAGCACTCAAAACAATTTACTTCTGGAGGATTTCTTTTTAGCAGAGTAAGATTTGGAATCCAGCTGAAGGTTGTCCCACACTGATTGCCTTCATTACTTTCAAAGAGATCGTCTACTGTATGACTTCCGTTAAAAATAGGCAACATGCTATTGAAAGTAAATTCGTTCCCATTTCACCACTTACTGAATACAATGAAACACGTGGTTTTTGCCTTGATTTGTCTCACGTTTCATAGGTTAAATCATGTAGCAGAGATATTTTGATTCATATCATTATTTTTCTAAAATATGAGGCTTTCTAATTTTGTCCAAGTGAAATATGTTTCAAATATATGATATCTAACTCCCATTTATGAAGATATTGTATTGTGTAAATTCTCTTAACACATAATTTATATCTAGGTATATATATATATACACACACATATATAAATACTACATGTACATACATGTAGATACAACTTCCCCTTGGAATCTGTGGAGGATTGGTTCAAGGATCCCCTGTGGGTACCAAAATCCAAGCATGTTCAGGTTCCTTATATAAAATCCAATGGTATTTGCATAGGACCTATGCATATCCTCCCTTATATTTTAATCATCTCTAGGCCCTTGTTCCTCCCATGGTTGTGAGGGGCAAATGGAAAAAATTCTACAGTATTTCCCAGTTGTTAGTACCTCATTCTGACTTCACCCTGTGCATTATGTTTTGTTGCATGTTCTGGTAGGTCTTACAGAGGAGCTGTATTTCTTTGCCCACAAGAAAATGATGAGGTATCAACAACTGGGAAACACTGTAAAATTTTCCTTTTGTCCTTCACAGCCATGGTAGCACTAAGGGCCCACACAAACAAACCAGCAACCCAAGGCTCTGAGCTGGTCATATTTTCTTGAATTCTTACAGACCATGAGGTGACAGGTCCACCTCCTGAAAAGAAAAAAAAAAAAAAACTTTTGGAAAATTGTGAATTTTTACATGTCAGTCACTTATTTTTCAAAAACTCATTTGTTCTGTCATCCTTTCTGTCCCTTTCATAGGGATGGGCAAAGGTAATAAAAGTTAAAAAGAGCTCAGGTGAAAGACAAGAAACATGAGAATGCAGTTCTCCCACAATTCTCAAATTTTGAGACCTGATGCAACTGTACACCAATTATTAGTACCTGCTCCCCTCAATAAACATAAATCCTCACCTTCACACAAGCATAATCTAATGTTATAAGATGACAAAGAGCACTACCTTTGCAGAAACAAGAATAGTATGTTCTTGTGTTTGCTGACTGAGAAAAAGAGGTTACAATTCCCATTTTGTAATGACTGCAAAACAATGATAAACATAGTCAATGTCACCAAATTATACATGTGAACATTGTCAAATTAGCAATTGTGTTATATATAATTTTTATCACAAAAAAAACTAATTTTGTAAGTAAGTTGAAGTGTACACAGTTTACCTGCTAAATTGTCCATGAAGCCTAGGAAACAGAGACTTAGGCACCAGCCCTCTAAAGGCTTCTCTCCAAAATTCTCTCACATTTGCAGCCCC
The DNA here is from genome assembly GCF_030014295.1 of Loxodonta africana. Taxonomy (NCBI): domain Eukaryota; kingdom Metazoa; phylum Chordata; class Mammalia; order Proboscidea; family Elephantidae; genus Loxodonta; species Loxodonta africana. Next base: position 183,999,758 of record NC_087344.1, on the reverse strand, counting down.
TGGAAGGCACACAACCATGACTACCTGAATCCTGACCAATGGCATTCCTGGTCTATAAGAGTGACCTCTATGAAAAATCTCCAATCTATTGGCTTCCTCATGCAGTGAGGAGAGAAAAGGCTGTTAAACTACACTCTGCGTGCTAAAGCACAGCAGTTTTAGAGTCAGAAGACTCCTTTTGTCAAAGAAGTGGTGAAGAGATATGTCTATGTCATCTCTAATCAATCCTAGTATGATGGTGTCACGAAAAACTTTGAGCTAGAGACAAATTCCAAAAGTCTCCTCCACTGCAATGGGCCAGGGCCAGGTTACATATCTTAAAGCCATCAAAAACCCTGACATTCATTATGCAATATAGTAATGATAAAATGTTCCGTGTAATTGAGCAAGTACAATTTGTGAAAGGTTTTGTAAAAAGTTTTCAACACACTAGTTCATTTATATCTCATGACTGTCCTAAAAAAACAGTTTACATTTGTGTAAACTTAAAGACAATCAATCAATCACTTGCTCACTATTGCCCATATGGAATATTGCTGAGCCAGTATCACAGGGTAAGTTAATTTGCCTTTGAAGCCTAAGTTCCTGACAACTACATGTCTGTTCATATGCAAACAGTTTTGTTGTTATTCTGGTTGTTATTCTTCAATAACACCATGGATGACCTAGGGCCCTGCTGTATACTAGGGAGAGAGACAAAAGAAACACTCTATTTAATTCACACAACCTGGAGCTACTTCTTCTGGCAAATCCCTGTGTCTCAGGTAAGACTTCTTCCCTTCAGCCTCTTAACTGTGGCTACCTTAATTTATTAAAATTGATTTAGGTAATATTGATACAGAGCCTACTTCATGTTGGCAAAGCAGATATGCTCTAAACAAAACAGAAGTATCCAGACGACCATGGGTCGTAAGTTCTTTGAGTGTGGACCCATGGAGCAGAAAAAAAAAACATTGCCATTGAGTTGATTCTGACTTATAGTGACCCTATAAGACAGAGTAGAGTTGTCCCATAGGGTTTCCAAGAAGCAGCTGGTGGATTCGAACTGCAAACATTTTTGTTAGCAGTCATAGCTTGTCGTAGCTCTTAACCACTCTTTGAGTGTGGACAGTAAATTAATGTGTGTGTGTGCATAAAATGTCAAGTGGCAATACGTTCTACGGAAAATGCAGCACAGTAAGGGGATAGGCAGCAAGTAACATAAGTATCTTTAGTAAGATAGCACAGGGAGCAAAATAATCATTTCAGAAATGTGAGCTAGTGAAACCTGGCTTGGAAAGGGAAAAAAAAAATAGCACTTCCAATTTGAAAAACTTGGAAGCAGACTAGAATGATTTTGCAAACACTCGTATACATTTCACATGCTTGTCGACTTCAGGTCCCAACGTAGAGGCACGGGAGTCAATGAGCTCCGCTGAACTTCATACCCAGGAAAGGGAATATACGTTGCTTACACCCAGAAAAGAAAAGGTCTTTAAAAAAGAAAAAAAAAGAAAAGGTCCTTAGCAGTAGGCTAAACATATAAATTTGGGAATGCGGAAAAACAAAAGCTACATAAATGAAAAGTATAAAGAAAGTAACGTGAAAATAAAGACCATAGTAATGACACAAATCAAGACTTCCAGTTTCTGGTTTGATATATAAGCAGCTTGGAAGTCATCACTCCCATCCTCACAAGGAAAAAATCTGAACATACTGAAATCAGAAAATTGAGGTCATGGGGCAAATGGCTGCCCCCACTCTCCAAAGTGGGATGCAGAATGATTTCTTAATATATTTTATTGTGCCAATTGACTTAGGTGTTCCCTGAAACCATGGTCCCCAAACCCCCGCCCCTGCTACACTGGGCTTCAAAGCATTCAGTTTATCCAGGAAACTTCTTTGCTTTTGGTTTAGTCCATTTGTGCTGACCTCCCCTGTATTGTGTGCTGTCTTTCCTGTTACCTAAAGTAGTTCTTATCTACTATCTAATTAGTGAATACTCCTCTCCCACTTTCTCTCCTTCCTCCATCTCATAACCATCAAAGAATATTTTCTTCTCTGTTTAAACTATTTCTCGAGTTCTTATAATAGTGGTCTTATATAGTATTTGTCCTTTGGCAACTGGCTAATTTCACTCAGCATAATGCCTTCCAGGTTCTTCCATGTTATGAAATGTTTCACAGATTTCCTCACTATTCTTTATCAATGCGTAGTATTCCATGGTGTGAATATACCGTAATTTATTTATCCATTCATCTGTTGATGGGCACCTTGGTTGCTTCCATTTTTTTTTTAATATTTTATTGTGGTTTTGGTGAAAGCTTACACAGAAAATTAGGTTTTCATCTAACACTTTCTGTATGTATTGTTCAGTGATACTGGTTACATTTTTCACAATGTATCTGCATTCTCATTATTTCCATTTTGGTTTTTCTATATCTATTAATCTAGCTTCCCTGTCCTCCTTTACCTTCTCATCTTTGGTCTAGAGTAAATGTTAACCATTTGGCTTCATCTAGATGATTATCTTGAGCAACGCTGTACTCATGAGTGATATTATTTATTTTATGGACCAACCTGTCATTTGGTGAAAGGAGACCTCTGGGAATGATTTGAATTCCAGTTTTAAAGAGTATCTCAAGGCAATAGTCTCGGACATTTATCTAGTCGCTACCAGTCCAGGGAGTCTGGCCTTTTCTTTAGGAATTTGAGTTTTGTTCTACATTTTTCTCCCATTCTATCAGAGACCATCTACTGAGGCCCTGGTTGGACCTGCCGGTAGTGGTAGCCGGGCACCATCTAGTTCTGGTCTCAAGGCGGGTGATGCGGATACTGAAATATTGAGTCCAGGGTGTCCACAGTCTGTAAGCATATCAGTCCAATCTTGCTTGCCAGACCCCACAGCAGCAAGATGAGGGTCTCCACCTCACTTCTACTTCCTGCTCTTGTATGTCTTATACATATGCATGTTATTGGTCGAATCTTAATCGTGTCCAGAACTTTAGCTGTAGCATAATCTGAGAAATGTGATCTTTTTTGCCCATCAGCCTCTGCAGTTCAAAGGAGAGCATAGAAGGAGATGAGGATGAATGTCAAGGGCCAAATTGACCCTATCAAGCACAAATAACTAAGAATATGTTTAATAAGAAGTATATAAGACCCTTAATGAAGAAAGTGAAAACACCACTGATGGTTGCCACCAAAGACCTACAAATAAATGAAAAACAGGTTTTTGAATCAGAAGACTCAACATTATAAAGAAGACAATTACCTAAGTTAATCTATAAATGTAATACAGGGCCAGTAAAAATGCTAATTCATTTTCAGGACTAGATATGCCAATTCTAATTTTTTTTATAATTTTTTTTGTGCTTTAAGTGAAAGTTTACAATTCAAGTCAGTCTTTCACATAAAAACTTATATACACCTTGCTACATACTCCCAATTGCTCTCCCCCTAAAGACAGCCCGCTCTCTCCCTCCACTCTCTCTTTTCGCGACCATTTCGCCAGCTTCTAACCCCCACTACCCTCTCATCTACCCTCCAGGCAGGAAATGCCAACATAGTCTCAAGTGTCCACCTGATCCAAGAAGCTCACTCCTCAACAGCATCCCTTTCCAACCCATTGTCCAGTCCAATCCCTGTCTGAAGAGTTGGCTTCAGGAATGGTTCCTTTCCTGGGTCAACAGAAGGTCTGGGGGCCATGACCACCAGGGTCCTTCCAGTCTCAGTCAGACCATTAAGTCTGGTCTTTTTATGAGAATTTGGTGTCTGCATCCCACTGCTCTCCTGCTCCCTCAGGGGTTCTCTGTTCTGTTCCCTGTCAGGGCAGTCATTGGTTGTAGCCGGACACCATCTAGTTTTTCTCGTCTCAGGCTGATGTAGTCTCTGGTTCATGTGGCCCTTTCTGTCCCTTTTACCTTGTGTCCTTGGTGTTCTTCATTCTCCTTTGATCCAGGTGGGTTGAGACCAATTGATGCATCTTAGATGACTGCTTGCTAGTGTTTAAGACCCCAGATGCCACTCTTCAAAGTGGGGTGCAGAAAGTTTTCTTAATAGATTGTATTATGCCAATTGACTTACATGTCCCCTGAAATCATAGTCCCCAAACCCCTGCCCATGCTACGCTGGCCTTTGAAGTATTCGGTTTATTCAGGAAACTTCTTTGCTTTTGGTTTAGTCCAGTTGTGCTGACCTCCCCTGTATTGTGTGCTGTCTTTCCCTTCACTCAAAGTAGTTCTTATCTACCAACTAATTAGTGAATACCCCTCTCCCACTCTCCCACCCTCCCTCCTCTCGTAACCACAAAAGAATGTTTTCTTCTCAATTTAAACTATTTCTCAAGTTCTTATAATAGTGGTCTTATACAATATTTGTCCTTTTGCAACTGACTAATTTCACTCAGCATAATGCCTTCCAGGTTCCTTCATGTTATGAAATGTTTTACAGATTCCTCACTGTTCTTTATTGATGCATAGTATTCCATTGTGTGAATATACCATAATTTTTTTATCCATTCATCCGTAGATGTGCATCTTGGTTGCTTCCATCTTTTTGCTATTGTAAACAGTGCTGCAATAAACATGGGTGTCCATATATCTGTTCGTGTAAAGGCTCTTATTTCACTAGGATATATTCCGAGGCATGGGATTGCTGGATCCTTTGGTAGTTCTATTTCTAGCTTTTTAAGGAAGTGCCAAATGAATTTCCAAAGTGGTTGTACCATTTGGCATTCCCACCAGCAGTGTATAAGTGTTCCAATCTCTCCACAGCCTCTCCAACGTTTATTATTTTGTGTTTTTTGGATTAATGCCAGCTTTTATTTGTCTTTTTGTAGTGGAGTTTTTACAGTATCATGTACATTTTAGAGATGAGACACTGATCAGAAATGTCATAGCTAAACACTTTTTCCCAGTCTGTTGGTAGTCTTTTTACTCTTTTGGTGAAGTCTTTGGATGAGCATACGTGTTTGATTTTTAGGAGCCCCTGTTATCTAGTTTTTCTTCTGCATTCTTAATACTGTTTTGTATACTGCTTAAGCCATGTATTAGGGCTCCTAACCTTGTCCCTATTTTTTCTTCCATGATCTTTATCATTTTAGATTTTATATTTAGGTCTTTGGTCCATTTTGAGTTCATTTTTGTGCATGGAGTGAGGTATGGGTCTTGTTTCATTTTTTTTGCAGATGGATATCCAATTATGCCAGCAACATTTCTTAAAAAGACTGTCTTTTCCCCCGTTTAACTGTTTTGGGGCCTTTGTCAAATACCAGCTGCTCATGTGGATGGATTTATGTCTGGATTCTCAATTCTGTTCCATCAGTCTATGTATCTGTTGTTGTGCCAGTACCAGGCTGTTTTGACTACTGTGGCAGTATAATAGGTTCTAAAATCAGGTAGAGTAAGGCCTCTCACTTTGTTCTTTTTCAGTAATGCTTTACTTCTCTGGGGCCTCTTTCCCTTCCATACGAAGTTGGTGATTTCTTTCTCCATCTTGTTAAAATTGTCGTTGGAATTTGGATAGGAATTGCATTAAATCTATAGATCGTTTTTGGTAGAACAGACATTTTTATAATGTTAAATCTTCCTATCCATGAGCAAAGTATGTTTTTCCACTTATGTAGGTCTTTTTTGGTTTCTTGCAGAAGTGTTTTGTAGTTTTCTTTGTATAAGTCTTTTACATCTCCGGTAAGATTTATTCCTAAGTATTGTATCTTCTTGGGAGCTACTATAAATGGTATTGATTTGGTGATTTCCTCTTTGTTGTTCATATTGTTCATGTAGAGAAATCCAACTGATTTTCGTATGTTTATCGTGTACCCCGATCCTCTGCTGAACTCTTCTATTAGTTTCAGTAGTTTTCTTGAGGATTCTTTAGGGTTTTCTGCATATAAGATCCTGTCATCTGCACATAGAGATACTTTTACTTCTTCCTTGCCAATCTGGATGCCCTTTATTTCTTTATCTTGCCTAAGTGCTCTGGCTAGGACCCCCAGCACAATGTTGAATAAAAGCAGTGATAAAGGGCATCGTTGTCTGGTTCCCAATCTCAAGGGGAATATTTTCACGCTCTCTCCTTTTAGGATGATGTTGGCTATTGGCTTTGTATAAATGCCCTTTATTATGTTGAGGAATTTTCCTTCCATTCCTATTCTGCTGAGAGTTTTTATCATGAATAGGCGTTGAACTTTGTCAAATGCCTTTTCTGCATCAATTGATAAAATCATGTGATTCTAGTCTTTTGTTAGATTACATTAATTAGTTTTCTAATGTTGAACCATCCCTGCATGCCTGATATGAATCCCACTTGGTCATGGTGAATTATTTTTTGATATGTTGTTGAATTCTATTGGCTAGAATTTTGTTGAGGATTTTTGCATCTGTGTTCATGACGGATATAGTATGTAATTTTCTCTTTTTGTGGTGTTTTTTAACTGATTTTGGTATCAGGGATATGCTGGTTTCATAAAATGAGTTTCTATGCTTTGAAATACCTTCAGTAGTAGGGGTGTTAATTCTTCTCTGAGAGCTTGGTAGAACTCTACAGTGAAGCTGTAGGGCCAGGGTTTTTTGTTTTTTGGGGCGGGGGGTGGTTTGATTGCCTTTTCAATCTCTTCTTTTGTTATGGGTCTATCAACAGCAGTGGGTGGTTTTGGTAGTTATTCTACCTCTGTTTGTGTTAGTTTACATAGGTAGTGTGTTTTTAAGAATTCGTCCATTTCTTCTAGGTTTTCAAATTTTTATAGTATAATTTTTCATAGTAATCTGATATGATTCTTTTAATTTCAGTTGGGTCTGTTGTAATATCACCTTTCTCATTTCTTATTTGAGTTATTTGCTTCCTCTCCTGTTTTTCTTTTGTTAGTTTCGCCAATGGTTTATCAATTTTATTGATTTTTTCAGAGAACCAGCTTTTGGTCTTGTTAATTCTTTCAATTGTTTTCCTGTTTTGTCTTTCATTTAGTTCTGCTCTAGTTTTTATTACTTCCTTTCTTCTAGTGCCTGAAGGTTTCTTTTGTTGCTCTCTATTTGTTCAAGTTGTAGGGATAATTCTTTGATGTTGCCCCTTTCTTCTTTTCGTATGTGTGCATTTATTGATATAAATTGACCTCTGAGTATTGCTTTCGCTGTGTCCCCAAAGTTCTGGTAGGAAGTGTTTTCATTCTAACTGGATTCTATGAATTTCTTTATTCCATCCTTAAGGCCTTCTATAATCCAGTCTTTTTTGAGCAGGGTATTGTTCAGTTTCCAAATGTTTGATTTCTTTTCTCTGCTGTTTCCATTATTGATTTCCACTTTTATGGCCTTATGGTCAGAGAAAATGCTTTGTAATATTTCAATGTTTTGGATTCAGCTAAGGCTTGCTTTATGGCCTAACATGTAGTCTATTCTAGAGGATGTTTCATGTGCACTAGATAGGAAAGTATACTTGGTTTCCGTTGGGTGGAATGTTCTGTATATGTGTGTGTGGTCAAGTTGGTTTATTGTGACATTTAGATCTTCCGTGTCTTTATTGAGCTTCTTTCTGGATGTCCTGTCCTTAACCGAAAGTGGTGTGTTGAAGTCTCCTACTATTATTGTGGAGCTGTCTATCTCACTTTTTAGTGCTGATAGAGTTTGTTTTATGTATCTTGCAGCCCTGTCATTGGGTGCATAAATATTTAACATGGTTATATCTTCTTGGTATATTATGCCTTTAATCATTATATAGTGTCCTTACTTATCCTTTATGATGGGTTTAACTTTAAAGTCTGTTTTGTTAGAAATTAATATTGTCATTCCTGCTCTTGTTTGATTGTTGTTTGCATGATATATTTTTTTCCATCCTTTGAGTTTTAGTTTGTTTGTGCCTCCAAGTCTAAGGTGTGTTTCTTGTAGGCAGCATATAGACAGATCTTGTTTTTTAATCCATTCTGCCACTGTCTGTCTCTTTATTGGTGCGTCTAGTCCATTTACATTCAGCGTACTTACGAATAGGTATGAATTTAGTGCTATCATTTTGATGTCTTTTTTTGTGTGTTGTTGACAGTTTCTTCTTCCCACTTAATTTTACATGCTGAGTACATTATCTGTATAGATTGTCCTTTCCTCATATTCATTGTGTTGATTTTGTTTCTGCTGAGTCTCTATTTTTTTCTTGTATTTTATTTTGATGTGTAGGAAGGATAGTTTGCCTCCTTTGTGGTTACCTTATTATTTACCCCTATTTTTCTAAATTTAAACCTAACTTTTATTTCTTTGTGTCACCTTATCTTGTCTCCATATGGAAGGTCTATGACTACATTCCTTAGTCTCTCTTCACTGTTTTAATGTTGTCTCCTTTTACATAATAACATCGCTGTTACAGTGTTTTGAGTTTTTTTTTTTTTTAATCTTGATATTTTTTTTGATTTCCCTGTGTGGGTTGACTTCTGATTCCTCTGACCAGTGTTCTATTCTTGGGTTGATACCTGATATTATTACTTTTCTAATCAAAGAACTCCCTTTAGTATTTCTTGTAGTTTTGGTTTGGTTTTTACAAATTCCCTAAACTTCTGTTTATCTGGAAATGTTGTAATTTCACCTTCATATCTGAGAGACAGTTTTGCTAGATGTATGATTCTTGGCTGGCAATTTTTTTCCTTCAATTTTTTCTATAAGTCATCCCATTGCCTTCTTGCCTGCATGGTTTCAGCCCAAATAGTCCTAGCTTATTGTTATTGGCTCTTCTTTGTAGGTGACTTTTCATTTATTCCTAGCTGCTCTTAAAATTCTCTCTTTATCTTTGGTTTTGGCAAGTTTGATTTTAATATATCTTGGTGAGTTTCTTTTAACATCTACCTTATATGGAGTTCAATGAGCATCTTGGGTAGATATCGTCTCATCTTTCATGATATCAGGGAAGTTTTCTGCCAACAAATCTTCAACAATTCTCTCTTTATTTTCTGTTATCCCTCCCTGTTCTGGTACTCCAATCACTTGTAGGTTACTTCTCTTGATAGAGTCCCACATGATTCTTAAGGTTTGTTTTTTTTTAATTCTTTTATTTGATTTTTCTTCAAATATATTAGTGCCAAGTGCTTTATCTTCAAGTTCAGAAATTCTGCCTTCCACTTACTCAAGTCTGCTTCTCTGACTTGCTATTGAGTTGTCCACTTCTGTAATTTTATTGTTAATCTTCTGAATTTCTGATTGCTGTCTATGGATTTTTCGAGCTTATAAAATTTTTCACTATATTCCTGAATAATCTTTTAAATTTCTTCAATTGCATTATCTGTGTGTTCCTTGGCTTGTTCTGCATATTGCCTCATTTCCTTCCAATGTCTTGAAGGGTTCTGTATATTAATCTTTTATATTCTGCCTCTGGTAATTCCAGGAAGGTGGTTTCATCTAGAAGATCCCTGGTTTCTTTGTTTTGAGAGCTTGTTGATGTGATCGTTGTCTGTGTCTTTATATGACTTGATATTGACTTTTGCTCTGATCCATCTGTAAGTTATTGTACTAGTTTATTTTATGTTTCCTCACTGTCTCATAGTTTCTTGCTTTGTTTTGTTTTGATGTGCCCACATGGGTTCCTTGAATGAGCTAGCTTGATTATTTTCACCTTTGGGGCTCTGACATCCTGTCTCCAGATGGCTAGAGTTGTTATCAAGTATATCAGTCTAGGAGTCCATTCACTTTTCTTGTATGAATTCAGTACAGGTGTCTAGGTAGCTGATCATCAAGTGTGTGGTACAGGCTCTGTCCTACAGTCTTAGAGGGGAAGGGGTGATTGGTGTAGGTACCAAGATCTGGTTGCAGTCAGGGGTCACACTCTGAACAAGGAAGGGGGCTGAGAATCATCCCTCATTGTCTCTGAAGAAAGCCTGTCCCTGTTCCCTAGAGTGTACAGGTGGGTGGGTTCTGTAGATGGACCTTGGACACTCAACGTTTTTGGTTGTAAGGACTGTGAGGTACACTTTATCCTTGGACCCCTGTTGTGGGTGGCTGGATGACCTGAGTGGAGCTACCAGTCCTTAGGTCCCTGATGTGGGTCGGTGATAACCCTGTTTAATAGACAAAGGAATGTCAAACATCAAACACCCCCCTCTCTGCTGCACAGCTGAAACAGTTGGAGCCTACCATCAGTGGCCTATCCTTCTGAAATACTTCCACACAGGTCTTGCAGAGGGGAAAGTTACTCAAAGTCTATGGACAGTTTATGCCTGGACAAGAGCTGCTTCTGTCCTGAGCTCCCCCAGTTGGTGAATCTTGCAAGTAATTGTAAATTTACTCCTTCTCCAAGGCTGGGAAGATGGCTCTAGGTGCTCAACCAGGTCCATCTCAGGCCCAGGGAAATCAACAGCCACTGAAGCCAGCTTGGTGGCAGGGGGCGTGGTAAAATGTACACAAGTACTTAGCTTTTGCCAACAGCACCGTTCTTCTCTGGTTCCGGAGGTGTGAGTAGGCTGTGTGGCTGGCTGCTTCTCCCTGATGAAACTGCAGCCAAACACTAGTACCTGCCCGCTGCCACCACTCTGGGAATGGTACCTGAGAGCTCCCCCCAATTCAGGTCTGGTAACTCCTCTCTTCTTCGGAACCGTCTCTTCCTCCCCTTGCCCCTCAGTTCATTTTCTAAGCTTTCCTTTGATGATCCAGGCTCCTAGCTTGTCACAAATATACTCATTTCACTTGTTTTTTTTTTTTTGGTCTTTGTTGTAAAGAGGGTTCGCAGAAAGCCTCTGTCTATTCCGCCATCTTCACTCCACCTCATCTTTTGATTTCTTGATTCCATGGCTGTTGATTGTGGATCTCAGTAAAATGAAATCCTTGGCAACTTCTATCTTTTCTCTGTTTATCATTATGGTGCTCATTGGTCCAGTTATAAGTGTTTTTGTTTTCTTTATGTTGAGGTACAATCCATACTGAAGGCTGCGGTCTTTGATCTTCATTGGTAAGTGCTTTAAGTCTTTTTTACTTTCTGCAAGCAAGGTTGTGTCATCTGCATAATGCAAGTTGTTAATGAGCCTTCTTCCAATTCTGATGCCCCGTTCTTCTTCATGTAGTCCAGCTTCTTAGATTATTTGCTCAGCATATGGATTGAATAGATATGGTGAAATGATACAACCTTGATGTACACCTTTCCTGACTTTAAACCAATCTGTATCCCCTTGTTCTGTCCTAACAACTGCCTCTTGATCTATGTAAAGGTTCCTCATGAGCACAATTAAGTGTTCTCAATTCCCATTCTTCTCAATTTTATCCATAATTTGTCATGATCCACACAGTCAAATGTCTTTGCATAGTCAATAAAACACAGGTAAAAATCCTCTGGTATTCTCTGCTTTCAGCCAGGATTCGTCTGACATCAGTAATAATCTCCCTGGTTCCACATCCTCTTCTGAATCCAGCCTGAATTTCTGTCATTTCCCTGTTGATATATTGCTGCAGTTGTTTTTGTATGATCTACAGCAAAATTTTGCATGCATATGATATTAATGTTATTGTTCTGTAATTTCCACGTTCGGTTGGATCTCCTTTCTTGGGAATAGGCATAAATATGGGTCTCTTCAGTCAGTTAGCCAGGAAACTGTCTTCCATATTTCTTGGCACAGACAAGTGAGCATCTCCAGCCCTGCATCCATTTGTTGAAAGATCTCAGTTGATATTCCATCAATTCCTGGAGTCTTGTTTTTCACCAATGCCTTCAGAGCGGCTTGGACTTTTTCCTTCAGTACCATCGGTTCATGATCAAATACTACCTCTTGAAATGGTTGAACATTGTTCAATTCTTTTTGATATAATGACTCTGTGTATTCCTTCCATCTTCGTTTGATGCTTCCTGCATCATTTAATATTTCCGCCATAGAATCCTTCATTATTGCAACTCAAGGCTTGAATTTTTTCTTCAGTTCTTTCAGCTTGAGAAATGCTGAGCGTGTTCTTCCCTTTCGGTTTTCTATCTCCCGCTCTTTGCACATGTTGTTATACTTTACCTTGTCTTCTTGAGCTGCCCTTTGAGATCTTCTGTTCAGTTCTTTTCCTTCATCATTTCTTCCTTTTGCTTTAGCAGCTCGATGTTTGTGAGCAAGTTTCAGAGTCTCCTCTGACTTCCATCTTGGTCTTTTCTTTCTTTCCCGTCTTTTCAGTGACCTCTTGCTTTCTTCATGAATGATGTCCTTGATGTCATTCCACAACTCGTCTGGTCTTTGGTAGCTAGTGTTCAATGAGTCAAATCTATTCTTGAGAATGAGCCTAAATTCAGGTGGGATATACCCAAGGTTGTATTTTGGCTCTTACAGACTTGCTCTGATTTTCTTCAGTTTCAGCTTGCACTTGCATATGAGCAATTGATGGTCTGTTCCACAGATGACCTTTGGCCTTGTTCTGACTGATGATGTTGAGCTTTTCCATTGTCTTTTTCCACAGGTGTAGTCAATTTGATTCCTGTGTGTTCCATCTGGGAAGGTCCATGTGTATAGTCACTGTTTATGTTGGTGAAAGAAGGTATTTGCAATGAGGATGTCAGTGGTCTTGCAAAATTCTATCTTTTGATCTCCGGCATTGTTTCTATCACCAAAGCCATATTTTCCAACTGCTGATCCTTCTTCTTTGTTTTCAGTTTTCACATTCCAATCACCATTAATTATCAGTGCATCCTGATTACATATTCGATCAATTTCAGACTGCAGCAGCTGGTAAGAAATCTTCTATTTCTCCATCTTTGGCCTTAGTGGTTGGTGGGTAAATCTGAATTACAGTTAAAAGACCAGTGGTTGCCAGGTTTCAGGGTAGAGGGAAAGGGATGAAGAGTGGAGCATAAGGGATTTTTAGGGCAATGAAATTATTCTGTGTGATAACATAATGGTGGATACATGACACTCTGCAGTTGTCAAATCCCGTAAAATCTACATCACAAAGAGTGTACCCTAATGCAAACTATGGTTTTTTGTCAATCATAATGTATTAATATTGGTTGATCAATTATAACAAATTTAGCACAGTAATACAAGATACTATAACAGGAAAAATTAAAGGAGGGGGAGGAGAACAGCAAGAAGTAGTGGTGTATTAGAACTCTGTACTTTCCACTCAATTCTTCTGTAAACCTAAACCTGCTCTAAAAAATAAAATATATTTATTAAAAAAAACGAAAATGAATAAATAGAAAATCACACAAGCTAAAATATGAAAGAGAGTCTTCTATGTAATTAGGATATATAACTGCAAAGCTCAAAGATCTCTCTAAGGGCTGGTGACTGAGCAATCAACAATATAAAAGGTTTGTGTTCAGGTTTTCTCTCTCTCTAATTTAATATATATATGATGAGTGCAACGGAAACGTTAAAAGTAGAGCAGGATCCAGAGTATTGGCAGTGCTGAAGCTTACAGTTGTTAAATAACTCAGATAAGATCACTCATATAAGAGGTGGTAGAGTCAGTACTTATCCCTGAAGTGTGTGTCTACAAACCCTGTGGCTTTCGATCATATTATATCCAGTTTTTTTTTTTTTCTTGTCAAGTCAAATAGGCAGTATTTAGTTTCTCTACCTGCTACCATGGATACAGACTGTTGCCCTGCCTTGTCTCTTTTCCTGAATCTGGATCCTAATTTTCATTGCTCTTTATATATATATCTGCTGTTGTTGCTAGTTGCCATTGAGTTGGCCCTGACTCATGGTGAACTATTGATATATATCCATATCTATATATTTTGTGGAAATCCTGGTGGCATAGTGGTTCTTTTCCTGAATCTGGATCCTAATTTTCATTGCTCTTTATATATATATCTGTGTTGTTGTTTCTAGTTGCCATTGAGTTGGCCCTGACTCATGGTGCACTATTGATATATATCCATATCTGTATATTTTGTGGAAATCCTGGTAGCATAGTGGTTGCATGCTACGGCTGCTAACCAAAAGGTCAGCAGTTTGAACCAGACGCTCCTTGGAAACTCTACGGGGCAGTTCTACTCTGCCCTATAGGGTTGGTATGAGTCGGAATCAACTGCATGGCAGAGGGTTTATATATATTGTATGTATATATATATACAGGACCCTGGTGACGCAGTGGTTAAGCATTTGGCTGCTAACCAAAAGATTGGCAGTTGGAATCCACCAGTCACTCCTTGGAAACCCTATGGGGCAGTTCTCTTCTGTCCTATAGGATTGCGGTGAGCTGAAGTTGATTTGATGACAATAGGTTTAGTTTTATATATACGTATGTATATATATATATGTAGTTTATGTTTTAAATAGAAGGAAATTAATCTCCAGGAGTGAGAAACAGGAAGAGTTTATACAAAATAAAAGAGCAACCATGTGTTAATTACAAATGTGTTTACTTATTACACATTACACACTCATATCCGCATGGGTCACATTTATTCTCATAGTTAATGTTTATTTAACTATTTGCATGAATTGGTCAAAATTTGTATATGAGATCACGGAGGAAATGCCACACCCTTGTTATTTTTGAGGAGTCATTTCCCTACATCCTCATCACTTCCTCTTGGTCATCTGGTCTTCCTTTCTTTTCTGTACTGTCCCTCACCTTCTGATGGCCTCACCTTCTCAGGACACTTGCCAGCCAACACATGCTACTGGAAATCTAGTTCTGTCCAACTGGGCTCACTGTTCACTGTGTCTTTCATTTTTATCTTCTGGGCATTCCTTTAGTCTGATAACTAGTGAATGTTTTCCAAAGAGATGCTTATGCCTTCCACTTTTAAGCCAGTGTTATTTAAACTTAGTTATATTTTGGTGGCATCTAGACATTACTGGTTACTCTGGAGAAGCCTACAAAATAATATTGCCATAGTAAGAACTAGGAACAATTTTACTAGTAGAACGCATGGTATTATTGTACGAATGTAGTGTAAAAGCACAGGACTCACTGTTAACGGTATTTTCTCAGGATGGGAAACTGGATGGCTGGGGGACAGCGTTGAGAGAAAGACTTGTTTTTCACTGTATATATTTTTGGGCAATTTGAATTTTATAAACTGTGCATTTAATATCTAATTTTAAATTAAATGCATTTTAATATTTAAAAACTAAAATAATGAAAAGCAGTTACTCGAGAATAAGTTAGGAATCTCCTTTCTTCCTTTTTCTGTTTTTTTTTTCTGGGTCTTTCATGAGGTCTGTTTACTATGTGATCCTTCTGTCATCCTTGAGCTTTTGCTAGTGCTTGTGTGTTAGTATGTCATTAAAATTTTAAATATCCAAAGCAGCAAAGATATTCCTAATAGAGAAGAAAATATTATCTTTTGTCTCGGTCATCTAGTGCTGCTATAACAGAAGTACCATAAATAGATGGCTTTAACAAAGAAAAATTTGTTCTCTCACAGTCTGGTAGGCCAAAAGTCCAAATTCAGACTGACAGCTCAAGGCCAAGGCTTCCTCTCTCTGTCAGTTCTGGAAGAAGGTCCGTGTCATTAATCATCCCTGGTTGAGGAGCTTCTCAGTGCAGAGAACTTAGGTCCTGGCTCTTTTTTCTTGCTGGATGAGGTCCCCGTGTCTCCCTATTCACTTCTCTCTTTTATATCTTGAAAGAGATTGATTTAAGATACAATCTAATTTTGTAGATTGAGTACTACTTCATTAACATAATTGCCACTAATTCCACCATCATTAACATCATAGAGGTAAGATTTATAACACATAGAAAAATCACATCAGATGGCAAAATGGTGGACAATCACACAGTACCAGGTGTCATGGATTGAATTATGTCACCCCAAAAATGTGTGTATCAGTTTAGCTGGGCCATGATTCCCAGTATTCTGTGGTTGTCCTCCATTTTGCGATTGTAATTTTATGTTAAAGAGAATTAAGGTGGGCTTTTAAGACCCTTACTTAGGTCACATCCCTAATTCAATGTAAAGGGAGTTTCCTTGGGGCGTCACCTGCACCACCTTTTATCTTACATGAGATAAAAGGAAAGGGAAGCAAGCAGAAAGTGGGGGACTTCATACCGCCAAGTAAGCAGTGCCAGGAGAGGAGCACATCCTTTGGACCTGGGATTCCTGAGTGGAGAAGCTCCCAGATCAAGGAAAGACTGATAACAAGGACCTTTCTCCAGAGCCGACAGAAAGAGAATGCCTTCCCTTGGATCTGGCACCCTGAATTTGGACTTGTAGCCTACTAGGCTGTGAAAGTAAATTTCTCTTTGTTAAAGTCATCCACTTGTGGTATTTTTCTTACAGCAGCACTAGATGACTAAGACACTGGGAATCATGGACTAGCCAAGTTGACACATTTTTTGGGTGGGACATACTTCAATCTATAACATCCTTCTTTTTATAGCCAGCTTTTTTACATCAAGATTCTACTTTAGTTGCCTAAAAGTCATTATTGGAAAGATAGTAGCACTTTTATTATTGACTTCTCGGAATATTCAGCATAGTTTCTACACACACACTCACTCTAGTTACCCAGTTCTAAAATGCTTCCTGAGAAAATCATAGGGAAGACCGTATATCAGTAGTTTCATGTTGTACAGGGACAAAAAGCATGAGTTGGAGTGGGAAAGGAGATTTAACATACAGCACGAAAATCTGTTTTTGTTATATGTGTAAACCTTTTATCCCAATTTATCATTTGTCCATTAAGCTTATGTTTTGTGTTATTCTACAGGAATTTTAAATTTTCACATGGTTAAATTTATCATATTTCATTTATTGTTTGTGCTGTTTAGTTTTACTTAAGAAAACCTTCCCTATAGTAAGGTAATATAGATCTTCTCCTTTACTTTTTTTTTTTCTAATAGCTAAAAAAAGTTTTTAGTTTTTGTTTTTTAAGAGGGTTTGCTCTTTAAATCATTTCCTATTTACATTCCTTGTATGTGATACAAGGACTACTTACTGAATCCTCTACTTTCTTATCCCTGATTCACTTTGCCACCTTCATCATATATATACAAATTTCCTATATTCATGGGTAGAATTCCTAAACTCTTTATTCCATTATCATTACAAATACATTTGTATAAGAACTCACCATCAGGGGAAGATGTGTGTGTTGGGTACATGGAACCTCTCTGTATTATTTTTGCAACTTCTTATGTTTGTAATTATTTCCAAATGAAAAGTTTAAAAAAAAAATACGTTTGTCTATTTGTGGCCCAGTATATTTTAAATTATAATAACTTTATAATACTTTTGCATATCTGGTAAATCCTATTATTCCTTTTTGTTCCTTTTCAAATTTGCTTTAGTTATTCCTTCATATTTACTCTTCTAAATTTATTTTAGAATCATTTTGTGAAGAGACATGAAAATATCATCTGATATTTTAGTTGGGATAGCACTAAGTTTATAGATTCATTATGGGAGCACAGATATATTTATAATGTTGAATCTCCACACATTTGAACTTGGTTTATCTCCCAGTTACTCAGTTTTTTCCTAAATTCAGCAAACAATGTTGAAAATTTTTCTTCATGAAGGTTTTTTTTGTTGTTGTTAATCTAGTTTATCTCAAAATTTTTGTTTGTTTGCTATTATGAAATGAGTTTTTTCTGTCTCATTTTCTAGCTGATTATTATTGGATTCATTAGATTTTATTTTTAAAAAGGTGATCTTGTATACATCAAAAATGATGAATATTCATATTTGGTCTTACATATATCTACCAATACTCTTGGATGTTCTATGTAGATAAAAAAAAAAAAAAACAGTGCAGTCAAGTCGATTCCGACTCATAGCGACCCTATAGTGACCCTATAGGACAGAGTAGAACTGCCCATAGAGTTTCCAAGGAGCGCCTGGTGGATTTGAACTGCTGGCCCTTTGGTTAGCAGCTGTAGCACTTAACCACTATGCCACCAGGGTTTCCATGTAGATACTTTCTTTATATAGTGTCAGCTATTATCACTGTGGGAAACCCTGGTAGAGTAATGGTTAAGTGCTATGGTAGTTAATCAAAAGGTCGGTAGTTCAGATCCACTAGGCATTCCTTGGAAACCCTATGGGGCAGTTCTACTCTGCCCTATAGGGTCACTATGAGTCAGAATCGACTCGATTACAATGGGTTTTGGGTATTATCATTATGACTCAATTTGTGTGGCTCTTATTCAGCTTTCCTGTTTCCGTTGTAAAGACAGTGAAACACAGAAGTTAAACACTTAAGCTGTGGAGTCAGACTTCCTTGGTACAAATTCCATCATCATGACTTAACAATTATGCAATGCTGAGAAATGACTTAGCCTCTCTGTTATTCAGCTTGCACATCCATAAATATAGGAGGAATAACAGTTCCTATCTCATAGGCTATTCTAAGGACAGGTGAATTAATACATAAAAATTTCTTCAAACAATGCCTGGCACATAGTACATTTCCAATAAATGTTAGGTATTGCTAAAATATTAGAAAATAGTACAGTATTTTTCTTCTGCATGGTGTAAGATCCTTATATACACACGTGTACCTATATATATTTATATGCACATAAAACTACACATACATTAAATATAAATATAATTATATTACACACATGGTTTGTTACTTGCCTTTTAAATTTATTAATATGTATTGTATTTAATAATGTATATTTAATAAAATAATAAGTGCATTTGAGAATGCCTCTCTCCTTTTATTTGTTTTTGCCTAATATTATATCCTATAGATCCATGAATGATTTGACTAATTGAGCAAAAACTGATGGGTAGAAATCCAAAAGCGTTTCCAGACACCATGCCTGTGAAAGTACTAGGAATAATATATTTTGATCAAGTCTTTATGTTTGCTTATTTTTCCTACCATATGGACACTTTTTAGGGCAGGGGTTGTGACTTTGTACAGGCCCAAAACACAATGTTGACGAACCGACTACCTGAATGAATGGGTATTTGTGATTTTTGGTCATTTCTGCCAGTTTCCCTATATCGATGGCTACTGGTAATATCATCAAAAAGGAAGAGACTCATCTACTTGTTCTTGATGTAAACAAAGGACAAGCTAAGGTGTCTTGGTCCCATTCTTCATCTAGTATAGGAAAGAAAAACTTAAAAGGTGTGGTGGTAATAATGACTTTAAAGGAAAACAGGTTGAATCCTGAGGTTCTATAGGGGGAAAAATAGAAGGCCAAAGGAGATTTGATGGCTTGGTTAGTGATCCTTAGCCTTAACAATGGAAAGTTTAATGGCAGGGTTTGACACTTTCCAAAAAAAAAAAAAAAAAAATTTTTTTTTTCCAAGCTTTAGGAACAATTCTTACAATTTTTAGCTGTATCTAATTATAATTGTATGATGGAAGAGAAGGCTGAGAAGTGGTTTGCTTTATTGACAAAGGTAGCTAGTGATACACCAGAGTTTAAGTTTATATCTTTGCATTTCTTCACTACTGCTTTTCGATTTTATTATTCTGCCTCTCCGCATATTGAAAGAGGAGTAATCCAGATGATAGTTTCTTGGGTAAATATTGATGATATTAACAACAGTAATATTTTTATGAAGAAAAATATTAATAGCAAATAAATATAAATAAGTAGCAGTGATATTATTAGTTAAATTATTAATTTGATTGAAGTTACTAGGAGTTTTTAGGCCAACCACATTGTTTTTATTTAAACAAGGATATAAGTGAGCTGAATGGGGGAGGATCATTAGATTGAGTACTCAAGACATGTTGAGAAAAGGTAAGGCAAGGAAGTTTGAACCATTCTCTAAGACCCCTATACATGTCTCAGAAGGGCTTACAGGTCTGCTGAGTGACAATCTGTAAGAACAAATACTTCAATATCTCTTAGATAATCTATGAGTTGAGAATCCCTGCATGGTTTCAAGTAATAGACTGAAAAACTTGGGACGAGCTTGGTAGAAAATAGCCGTGGCATCCTGTTGTTGTTGTCAGGTGCTGTCGAGTTGGTTCCAACTCATACCAAGCCTATGTGCAACAGAACAAAACACTGCCTGATTCTGTGCCATCTTCACAGTAGCCGTTTTGCTTGAACCCATTCTTGCAGCCACTGTGTCAATCCATCTCGTTAAGGGTCTTCTTCTTTTACACTGGTCCTGTACTTTACCTAGCACGATGTCCTTCTCCAGGGAATGATCCCTCCTGATAACACGTCCAAAGTATGGGAGACAAAATCTCGCCATTCTGTCTGTACTTCTTCCAAGACAGATTTGTTCATTCTTTTGGCAGTCCATGGTATATTCAATATTCTTCACCAACACCATAATTCAAAGGCATCAATTCTTCTTTGGTCTTCCTTATTCATTGTCCAGCTTTTGCATATGTATGAGGTGACTAAAAATACCATGGCTTGGGTCAGGTGCACCCTAGTCCTAACGGTGACATCTTTGTTTTTCAACACTTTAAGGAGGTCTTTTCCAGCAGATTTGCCCAATGCAATGCGTCCTTTGATTTCTTCACTGCTGATTCCGTGGGTGTTGATTGTGGACCCAAGTATAAATGAAATCCTTGACAACGTCAATCTTTTCTCCATTTATCATCACGTTGCTTATTGGTCCAGTTGTGAGGATTTTTGTTTTCTTTATGTTGAGGTGTAATCCATACTGAAGGCCGTGGTCTTTGACATTCATCAGTAAGTGCTTCAAGTCCTCTTCACTTTCATCAAGCAAGGTTGTGTCGCCTGCATAATGCAGGTTACTAATGAGTCTTCCTCCAATCCTGATGCCCCGTTCTTCTTCATATAGTCCAGCTTCTCTGATTATTTGCTCAGCATACAGATTGAATAAGTATGATGAAAGGATCCAACCCTGTTGGTCACCTTAAATGGACTAACCTCATTTTACAGTTGCCATTAAGTCTACTGAGTCTTGATGGGCTCAGAATAGCAGTCTTTGAGAATTGGATCCTGACTACAACTCAGGTCAGGGAGTTCTGTTACTCTTTGTGGAGACCCTGTGCTCTCTATCATCCATATTAAAAGGAAGAAATTCAAGTGTCTAGCCAGCTTTAAATCAAATGGGAGTGAGTTATAAGTGATCTTATGGCCTCGTTGGCATTCCCTGAGAGGTGCTAATGGTTAAGTGCTTGGCTACTAACTGAAAGGTTGGGAGTTTGAATACACCTAGTGGCCCTTGAAAGAAAGGCCTGGCAATCTGCTTCTGAAATATCATAGCCATTGAATACCCGATGGAGTACAGTTCTACTCTGACATACATGGGTTGCCACTAGTCGAAATTGACTTGACGACAACTGGCTTGGTGGTCTCTTTTTATGGCCATGTTGCCAGTCTTTGAAAACTCAAGTTTCTGTTGTTTCAGGAAAGAGCTAGATGCCCCTCAGTTAAAACATAAAAGAGTACACAGGTTTCTGATAATAGGTGTTCTGTAGGATGGGCAGGGAAGTAGGTGATGAAAAGCCCAAACAAAGAATGGCCACTTGGGCCATTAGCTAGAGAACTGCCCAAATTCTTCAACTATCACGAGGAACTGAAACTCCTAGTCAAGAGGGACAAGTCAAGATCAAGACTCAGATGAGTCACTGAGCCCTTGTCCCAATGGGGAGGATTCCAGGGGAGGAAACTTCCTGTAGTCAGAGTGACAAGACACTTTGGGAATTTCAGACAGACTGAATTTGGTTTGGAAATTACTGGTCCAGCCCAGTCTTAGTCTTCTTCACTTCTGACAGGTGGGGTCATCTGGCTATATAAAAGAGCTCTTGGCCACACTGTTTGCTGCTAATCTCTTTATTCCCAGTTCTTCATCACCTTTGGAGAATCAGGTGGGTCTGATTTGGGGAGAATGGGGGATTCAGTCTGCTTGGAGGCACTGAGATGATGTTTAGAATTAATTTGTAAGCAGAAATAATTATTTTTGCTGACTGATGGTGATGTGCATATACTATCAGGGAATGAAAGTTGTCAGACCAAGGGTATAAGTAAGATATTTTTAGTTATCATCTATACTTCTTTTTTTTGAAATTCGTAAGGAAGAAACAGTTAAGGGAATAATATTGAAAGACAATGAAGGCAAGAGGATCTCTCTGATCACATTATGTTAAAGAGAGAATCTTTCAGTATATTGTCAGCCCCCTGTGAGCCCCTTGGGGGCAGATCTAAGCCTTGGTAATTTCTTTCTGAATAGTCCTTATCATAGCACCGAAGGCAGCTCAGTTAGATTTTAATCCGGACCTTTTGGGAAATGATTTATTTGGTTATTGGCTAGAAAATCAGCAACTGTGTCCTTTTTTCTGGAGATTGTATTTACGTTCACCCACTATTTGTTGCTATTTCAAGACAGAGAAGACAATTCTGTCACTGAAAAATGGCAAGAGAATTGAGGAAAATAAGCCTGAGAAGCATAAGTTGTTGATAATACATGTTATTAATGAGAAAAAGATAGAAAGGCACACAAATCCTAAAGAAAGAGTTACAAGATCAAAGTATATTCTTGGAGATAACTTTTCTTATTTGATAGGTTTTGGCTTCCTTTACCTATTAAGAGTGATGCTTCTGTTAACATTTACTTGTTCTTCTTTCAGATTCCCTGACACCCAAGAAAAATGTCCTATCAGCAGCAGGAACAATGCAAGCAGCCCTGCCAGCCACCTGCTGTGTGTCTACCTAAGTGTCCGGAGCCATGCCCACCCCCAAAGTGCCCAGAGCCATGTCCACCACCTGTCAAGTGCCCAGAGCCATTTCCACCTGTCAAGTGTCCAGAGCCATGTCCGCCACCAGAATTCCCACCTCAGCTCTGCCAGCAGAAGTGCGCTCTTGTGCAGCCACCACAGCAATGCCAACAGAAGTGATTAACCAAGAGCAATAAGACCAAAAGCCATCAAGACCATGGTGCAAGCAAAACTAATAATTCCTTCTAGTTCTGGTGCCATCATTTCCTCTCTGAAATCTCTCATGGTGATAGGTGGTGCTTTCTTTACTTCTATCCCTACTCTTCTTGGGTTGATTTTCTACATAGAAAATACCTCATTCTGAAGTTGGTCTCTTTTCTTTTAGGGTGAGGTTGCTCTTTGAGATAGGATCATTCTTGGGGATATCAGATTTCTCAGGCCCCCAGAAGAAAGAGCAACAGAAACAAGCCTAAGTTCCTTGGAATGCAAACTTTTTTGTTGTGTGTCTGAGACCTGGGGAATGATTTCTATGGTATGGGCAATTATAATCTTACTGCTTATATTTCTGATTCCCTAAAGAAACTCTGGTGGTGTTGTTGTTAAGATGTATGGCTGAAAACCGAAAGGGTGACAGTTCGAATTCACCAGGTGCTCCTTGGAAACTGTATGGGGAAGTTCTACTCTGTCCTATAGGGTCTCTGTGAGTTGGAATCAACTCAATGGTAACGGGTATGGGTAATAAAGTTTATGTCTTATGGTGGAACACAAATTTCTTTCTTCTTTATTCTTGGTCGTTAGCTGTAACAGATTAGTGGGATCTTTTTTGTTTTTGTTTTGTTTTTCTTTCATTGATTGTTTTCTAGATTCAGAACGACATAATCAATGTTAATTGGTACTGGTTTAAAATGAGTTTGTTTCAACTGGGTACAGAAATAAGTTTTTTTTTTAAAAAATAAGTTCAAACTGAAACTCTATTCCTTAGAAGTTGTGTGATTTTAGACAGATGCTTAGCTCCGATGAGATTCTTTTCTGATTTTTTAAGAGATAAAATTGTATCTTCAACTCAGGGTTGTCATAGAGTGCATTAATTCCTTTATTCATCCACCCCTTAAAAATACATTATTGAGTGTGTACTGTATGCCTGGCATTCTTTTATGTGCAAGGGATATTGTGGTGAACAAAATATGGAGCTTAAATTATACTGGAAGAGAAGAAATGAATACATATAAATTAATATATAATATCATTGAGTAATTAACATTCTCAAGAGAATGAGAGCAGTCATAGGGTAGAAAGAAATGAGATTGGGGGCTCAGTCTCAAAGGCCTGAGTAAAATACACAAGTCATGGGAATATGTGGGGTAGGTTCTTTCAAGCAGAGGGAGTGATAAGAAAAACACAGGTTGTAGGACATTAAAGTGGCCAATGTGACTGTAGTAGAGTACGAGAAGGGGAGAATGATGGAACATGAATTTAGTGAGCTAACCAAAGGCTGGGGAATTGTATGGCATAGAAAGCCTTTGTGGTTTTGTTCAAGTGTTATGCGAATATTATGCACTAAATTTTATGTCTACTAAACTTCCCCCTATTGTTATTGCTCATGCAGAATACTCTAACACAATAAATGATGTTTTATAGTATTATGACTTGAAAACCACTTGGTTATTTAAAAGACTTTACAAAAGATTCAAATCTTGAGGAGTAAATTTTAAAGTTCATTGGGCAAATATGAGAGTTTAATTCTGTTAACAGATAATACATAGCCTCATGGCAATGTAAAATGTTATAGTCACTTAGGAAAACAACTTGGAAGTTTCTTATAAAGCTAAACATTGAATTACCATACAATCCAGCATTTATCCCAGAGAAATTAGACTCATGGTCACACAAAAACCTGTACATGAATGTTCAGAGAAGATTTATTAGTTATAGTCAAAGCTGTTATGAGCCCGGATATTCTTTAAGAGGTGAGTTGTTAAACTGTGGTAAATACATACTATGAGATCTCAGCAATGTATAAGGATAAGCTAATGATGCTTGCAACAACTTGGGTGAATCTCTAGGGAATTATGCTGAAAGAAAAAAAAAGCCAATCCTAAACAGTTACATATTGTATGATTCCATTTATATAACATTTTGAAATAATAAATTTTAGAAGTGAGAACAGGTTAGTAGTTTCCAGGGGTTAGGGATAGAGGAGGAGAAGTAGAGGGTCAGGAGAGGAATGGGTGTGATTTCAAAGTGGCAAGAGAGGGCTCTTGTGGCATTGGAACTATTCAGCATCTTAACTGTGGCAGAAGATTCACCAGCCTACACACGTGATAAAACTGTATATAACTTAATGGATGTGCGTACATGCACAAGCACACACACACACACCAACGAGTACAAGTAAAATGAAGAAAGACTGATGGATTGTAGAATGTCACTATACTGGTTGTGACATTATATGATAGATTTGCAAAATGTTACTATACTATTTCCTACATGTCACTCTATAATTATTTCGATAAAATTTCGATTAAAAAATTGTTACTAATTTAATATCTCCAACAGACAAGAAAAAAAATATCCAAACCATGCATCACTTATAAGCACTTTTAAAAAATGTTTAACAGTAAATCAAGAGTTTCCAGTGGTCTTTTCCATGTTACCTAATTCTGAGTCCTTTAAATTAAACAAAAACATGCTTAAAAAAATGAAGGCAAAATAAAGATTTTTTTTTTAACCAAAAAAAGATGACCGATTTCATTTCCAACATATTTACGCTACAGAAAATACTAAGAGAAGATCTTCAGGAAGAAGGAGTTTCATACCAGATGGAAATGTGTTGTCAACACAGAGAAGTGAAGAGAGTTTTACCACTGTAAAAATGAAGAAAAATATAAAACATTTTTTCTTATTTTTAACCACTTTAAAAGGTAATTGACAAAAGCAAAAATATTAACAAAAATAGTGGGGTTTAAAATATACTTAAAAGTAAAATTATGAGAAAAGTAGCACAAAGGATGGGAGGAAGGAATTGGAAGTTATAACGCAATGAAAGTGGTATAACAACTTCTGAAGGTAGAGTGTGGTATAGGCTTAGGTGTATATTGTCATAGAGCAAAATGGCAGAGTTTAGTTGAAATTAAAAGTAAATAGGTTTTATTGAGAGGCAGGACAATTTGAAAATTGAGAATCAATTTACGTATGTGTCTATCCCTCTGCCAGTGCCACACTATCTTGATTCTTGCTATGTATGTATATAGAGAGAGATAGCTGCTGTTGAGCTGACTCTGACTCATGGTGACCTTAGGTACAGCGGAATGACATGTTTCCTGGTCCTGCATCATTCTGTTAATTGTCAGTATGTTCAAGTCTATTGTTGCAGCTATTGTGCCAATCCATCTCACCATGAGTCTTTTCCACTCTCATTGGCCCTGTAACTCATCAAACATGAAGTGCTTGTCTAGTGATTGGTCCCTCCTGACGATATAAGTGAGTAGGGCAATATTCTGTTGTGATCCATAAGGTTTTCACTGGCTAATTTTTGGAAGTAGATTTCCAGGCTTTTCTTCCTAGTCTATCTTAGTCTGGAAGCTCTGCTGCAACCTGTCCACCATGGGTGACATTGCTGGTGTTTGAAATACTGGTGACACAGCTTCCAGCATCACAACAACATGCACACCACCACAGTACGACAAACTGATGGGTGGGAGTGTAGCTATAGTAAATATTAATATAAGGTAGAGTGATTCTTCCCACTCTACTCTTCTTTGTCAGCACTGTTTCACTTACTCTATGAGTTGTGACATTCTATACATTTTATGATGATTTTGTCTGTGTCTACAAAAACCCTTGCTGTAATTTTGATAGGAATTGCATTAAATATGTAGATAAATTTGGGAAGAACTGACATCTTCACTATGCTGAGACTTCCAAACCTTGAACATGGTATGTCATTCCATTTATTTAGGTCTTGGTATCTTTCATCAGAATGTTGTAGTTTTCAGAATACAGATCTTATACTTGTCTTGTTAAGTGTGTAACTAGTAACTTACTTTCTTTGAAATGACTGTAAATATGATTGTATTTTTAATTTGGCTTCTGCACAGTTACTGTAGTAGATAGGAATGCAATTGTTTGCTGCATATTGATCTTGTATCCTGTGACCTTAATGAATTCACTTATTGGTAGCGTTAGGCATTTTTTGTTTGTTATTTTTGTAGATTGCTTGATTGCTTGGGATTTTCTTTGTAGACAATCATGCTATATGCAAATAGGCATAGTAGGAACAGATTTATTTTTGCCTTTCCTATCTGTATATCTTTTATTTCTTTTTCTTGCCTTATTGCTTTGGCTAGGACTTTCAGTATGTTGAATAAAAGTGGTGAGAACATATATCCTTGCCTTGTGTCCAATCTTAGGAGGAAATCTTCCAATATACCTATATTCCATTGCCATTGAATCGATTCCAACTCTTAGTGATCCTAAAGGACAGAGTAGTAGAACTGCCCCCATAGAGTTTCCAAGGAGTGGCTGGTGAACTCTAACTGCTGAACTTCTGGCTAGCAGCCAAGCTCTTAACCACTACACGAGGGCTCCGTCCTATATTCAGCCTTTCACAATTGAGCATTATTTTTGCTGTAGATTTTTTGTGGATGCTTTTTATCAAGTTGTGGTAATTTCCCTGTATTGCTAACATGCTGAGAGTTTTTGATACTGATGACTGTTTGACTTTCTTAGTAAAGGTATTAATTATCTACTTCTGTGTAACAAATTACCCCAAAGCTCAGCATCTTAAAACAATACACGTTTATTATTTTACACAGTTTCTGAGAGTGAGGGATCTGGGAGTGACTTAGTTGGGTGGTTCTAGGGTTTGAATGTGCCACGAGGACAATTTTGGGGAGATGAAAATGTTTTATATCTTGATTGTGGTGATCACAAGTGTATACCTGTGGCAAACTGTACACATATAAGAATGAGTCTTACTGTATGTTAATTATATTTCAATAAATCTGAGCTTAAAAGGATAAGAAAACTAAAAAAAAAAAAATTGGAAACGCTACATCTGATAAAAGCAAGTTAAAAGAAAAAAGAGAGATTATGCTCCACATTGTGAAACATGTACTTTTTTCAGGAAGCATAAGGGAAGCTTCAAGAGTTTGGATAAGAGGATTCCTCCTCAGGTCATGGACATACAGACACACTTTGATGTAACTCTGTGAGAGAGTTAGGATTAGTCCTGCTGCTCTTTCTGAAGGCTCTGGGGAAGCTGACATAATCAAGAAAAGTCCTTTGTCACTGTTTCCAACTTAAAGGAAAAAACAAACAAACAAACAGAGAGAGACTTTTTCTGGATCAAATGTCATCCCAGGAAGGTCAGGGCTGGAAAGTAAGTGAAGATGCCACTATCACTAGGAAATTCAGAGAGAAGATAAGGATTGATGGGGAAGAGCATTTTATTTAATTTTTTTTTTCCTTTTCATTTCACAATCCTGAAGCTTTCAGAGGATGTGACTTGCTTTTGGTTAATCACTTGTGTAGCCAGCATGAGGATGGCTACTCCAGCAGGCATTTATACTGGCACAGCTGAGATGGCCATTGAGCCAGAGAGTACTGGGGAGATGAGCATGGTTTGGGACAGTCTGGAGGTGGCACAGCTCTGAGCACTTCAGGATTGGATACAGCTCAAGGCATTACAGGGGGATGGGCATGCCTTAGGCAGGGCTGCTAGCACTGTAGAACATATCATATATTTGAAATTTTAAAACAAGCTTGTAAATAATTCATGGGTCTACAAAAAAAATGTAATATAAACCAGAAAAACAAGCTATTTAGGAAGTAATAATAATTAAAACACAATCTATCAATTAAGCTAATTAAGTTTTTCAGGTTTCTAGGTGGTACAAACAGTTTGCTCTCAGCTACCAACAAAAAGGTTGGCAGTTCAAACTCACTCAATGGTGCCATGGAAGAAACACCTGGCAATCTGCTTCCTCGAAGATTACAGCCAAGAATACCCTATGGAGCTCAGTTCTACTCTGTAACTCATGGGGTTTTCTTTTTGGTTACATCTAAGATCAGATAAATAATTTTGAATGTATTCTGTCCTGCCCATTCCCCTAAAGTAAAAATCCTAAAAAATAAAGTGCTTGTTGATACAGTGAGAGGCAGTAGTGAGTTTAAAACTAGGATTGCCTGACTTCTAAAGACCACAAACCAGGTTCTTTGAAATTTATGCATATTTCACAAAATAAAATATAAGTATGGCCGGACTATTGTGCTGTGTTCTATTTCCTAACTCAGAGAGGCCCACACTTAGTCAGCCTCCATCAACAGATATTCTTCACCAGGCAGCCACCATTTACGGGGCTGGCAAAGACTTTGAGAGGAAGAAACTTGGTTCTGAAAATTCCTCTTAATACAAAAATCATTTGCTATTAAGTCATTTCCAACTCACTGTGACCCACGTGTGTCAGAGTAGAACTGTGAGCCACAGGGTTTTCAACAGCCGGTTTTTTGGAAGTAGACAGGCCTTTCTTCTGAGCCACCTCTGGGTGGACACAAGAACCTCCAACCTTTGGGTCAGCTGTTAAGCCTGTCTTTTAAACTAGCTCTCAGTTGTGGGGTTGGGGAATTTACGTTCAAGGAAACATCAGCATCTGCTCTGTCAAGGACAGCAGGCTCCCTTTGGGAAGGGCATTGTCATGGTGTCCCCAAGACAAAACTAGTTAATCTGACTTATGTTCCTCATTTAGGCAGCTTATTTGCAAATTGTGAACTACAGAAATCAGAACTTCCACTAAATATTATGTTTAGGGTGTGATATGAGGATATGGAAAACAGTTGTTTGTGGGTAAATCCTTTGGTTGCTAACCAAAAAGTCGGCGGTCTGAACCCACCCAATGGCTCAGTGGAAACCTTGGTGGCGTAGTGGTTAAGAGTTTGACTGCTAATGAAAAGTTGGCAGTTTGAATTGACCAGTCACTCACTGGAAACCCTGTTGGGCAGTTCTACTCTGTCCTATAGAGTCTTTATGAGTTGGAATTGACTCGACGGCAATAGGTTTTTTTTTTTTTTTTTTCTGTTAGTGGCTCTGTGGGAGAAAGACCTGGTGGTCTGCTTCCATAAGAGTACAGCCAAGAAAACCCTACAGGGCAGTTCTACTCTATCATATGGAGTTGCTATGAGTTGAAATTGACCCGATGGCACCCAACAGCAACAACAACAAATCCTTTACTATGCTCATGAACCTATGTTCCAACAATTGTGATTTTCCTCAAGCTGTTGTGGGAGAAGGCTTGTCTTTTATAAGACACTGGCAATGCTGATCTCAAACAAGAGTCTCTGCTTCAAGATAGGAGAGACAGTATACTCTGGGGAACCCAGAAACCTGCTCTCCTGAGTCTGGGGAGGAACTTCTGCTATTCATAGCCCCTGCTAGGAGCACAGCTACATGGCACAAAGAGGAAGTTTAAAAAAGTACTGTGGCAATTTCTAGATCAGATTAAAGAAAGGGAACTGCATAAAGCTTTATATAAGAGTTGAAATCTGAAGAGGCAGACATGAGGGTATTTGAACAGAATCAAAGACTTTTCTTATTCCCAAACTATTTTTTCACAAACCATCAGTTCTAGAAATTATTGTTTAAATTTAAATTGACTTAATTATAAACTCATTTTTAAAGCTTTGCACAAAATTACAAATTTGGTGTTCAATTTGTAAATGTTTCTAGTGAATATTTAAATTAAGTAGTAACTGATGAAAATAATTCAGCTCCTGAAATCATTGCTTGAAACACAAGTCTCATTGTTAACCACTTTGGGAAATACTGTATTATAAATTTATGTCTAAATTGAGCATTTCCATATTCAGTGAATTTGCTCATTCCAAAGACCTTTCTAGACTACTTTAATTCATCTTCGTAAGGTGCCCCTCTAATTGTGAAATACAAGCTGTAAGAAAATAAAAAAGCTGAGAAATGAAATTTTCAAATAGGCGTCTAAAGAGAAATAAGTTGGAACCAATTGTGCAATAGTTGCTGGGCAGGTTAAAAAAAAAAAAAAAGTTGCCATTGAGTCCTATAGGACACAGGAGAACTGCCCCATAGTGTTTCCAAAGAGCTGCTGGTGGATTCGAACTGCTGAACTCTTAACCACTGTGCCACTATCTCCCTGATCGGCACGTTAGGTGTTGGGAAAAGGCTCAAGGAATACAAAAATTTCAGCAGGAGTCATGGGTTGTTAGCAGTGAATTGCTCTCCAAGATCAAATGCAGAGGGCAGAAGTCCCCTAGTGACCATCTCAGGGAAGACATTCACTAGATTAGCCTCTGCTGTGGCCTGTTTCAAAGGGTCAGCAGTTCGAATCTGCCAGGCGCTCCTCGGAAACTCTATGGGGCAGTTCTACTCTGACCTATAGGGTCGCTGTGAGTTGGAATTGACTCGATGGCACTGTGTTTGGCTTGGTTTTTTTTGTGGCCTGTTTAGCCCCGGTGGCGTAGCGGTTAAGTGCTACGGTTGCTAACCCAAGGGTGGGCAGTTGAAATCCACCAGGCGCTCCTTGGAAACTCTATGGGGCAGCTCTACTCTGTCCTATAGGGCCACTATGAGTTGGAATTGACTCAACAGCACTGGGTTTTTTTTTTTTTTTTGGTTTGGTGGCCTGTTTATTCCACTAGCCTGTAAAAAACTGAGTGAAAAAGCAGGAAGTTCATCTTGTGCTTTGTTGCAGAGAACTTGGAAACTGGTGGTTTAGTGCTTAAGAGCTATGGCTGCTAATCATAAAGGTTGGCAGTTCAAATCTGACAGGTGCTCATTGAAAACTCTGTGGGGCAGTTCTACTTTGTCTTATAAGGTCAATATGAGTTGGAATCAACTCCATGGCAATGAGTTTGGTTTTTAGTTATAGAGAACATAGCTCTGATTATCTGTTAGATGATGAATGAATGTTTATGAATTTCATCCACACTTTTTTTTTTCCATATAGACATGAGAATCAGTAAAATCTTTAAAAAAGAAAGGGCTCTAGTCTTCATTCTGGGGACAGCAAAGTAGAAGAGTGCTGAAGAGACAGAATCTCATTCTGGAATCACTCCTGAAGAGAGAAGCCCCAAAGGTTTAGGTGGGAAATGGGGTTTTAAAAGGTAGGGAACATTAGACTAAATAGAAGGATGTTTGCGAAGAATGAGGCCCCAGAGTCACACAAACGATTTGTGCTCAACTACTAGCCTAAAGGTTGGCAGTTCAAACCCACTCACAGGTGTCTCAGGAGAAAGGCTTGGTGATCTGCTTCTGTAAAGATTATAGCCAAGAAAATCCTATGGAGCTGTTTGTTTGCTTTTTGGTGGGAAGGAAGAAAAAGGGTAGAGGAGCTTGAGGCTTGAACAGAGTCAGTAAAAACTCCTGTGTGATCATCCCCACACCTCATCCCCCTTACTCAGAGGAAGTCCCTGGGCCTAATAGGTTCTGGACACTCAGCTTGTCAGTGATTGAGCTGATACTAGAACTAAGGTCTTTTTTAAAAATTATTTATTTTTAGCTGTTGATAATATACACAGCAGAACATACACCAATTCAATGTCAACATGAACAATTCAGTGACATTGATTACATTCTTCAAGTTGTGCAACCTTTCTCACCCGGCTTTTCCTAATTTTCCTCCTACATTAACATAAACTCACTGCCTGCTAAGCTTCCTATCCAACCTTTGGAATTGCTTTTGCCAATTTGATCCCATGTAGATAGTTCTTTAAAAGAGCACAATGTTGAAGGCAGATATTCTTCACTAATTAAGCTAAACTATTGTTTGATTTGAGGGAAACTTCAGTCACTCCTGAGGTCCCCCCTTCAACCAAAGATTAGATAGGCTTATAGGGCCAACAGTAACACACATGAGGAATGTGCTTCATAGTTCAATCATGTATACGAGACTAATGGGCATACCAGCTCAAAAGCGAAGATGAGAAGGTAGGAAGGGACACAAAAACTGGACAAAGGGAAACTGGGGTTGAGAAGGGGAGAGTGTTGACACATCATGGGGTAGGCAGCCAATGTGACAAAACAATTTGTGTATAAACTTTTTAATGAGAAACTAATTTGCTTTGTAAACTTTCCCCTAAATCATAATAATAAACAAACAAACAAACAAAAACTCAGCAGAACTAAGGCCTTTGGAGGGCCTTCCTGGTAGTTTTTCTTGGAGAAAATAGACAGACATAGGTGACATGTAGTCTTCTCAAACTATGTAAACCCTGGGAGCAATGCTGACTGTCATGATCACTAGTACCAGTTACGAAGCAATGGTAATTAATAGTCAAGATAGTTTTGAATGAATGGTAGTTAATAGAATGAAGAATTATTCACAATCTAACTCACAATACCCCAAATTATCAATGGCTTCGGTGTCAACCAAAATGCATTTATTAAAAAATTAAATACTAGATTAGAAACAGGACCTGAAGATGCAAAGAAATTGCCTCATTCCATTTCTTTTCCCTAATTAGGTCTACCAACCAAGCTAAATCCATTGCCTTCAAGTTGATTCTGACTCATAGCAACAGTATAGGATAGAGTAGAACTGCCACACAGGGTTTCCAAGGAGCAGCTGTTAGATTCGAACTGCCAGCCTTCTGGTTAGCAACCTTAGCTCTTAACCACTACTCCACCAGTGTTTCCTAAGGTAAGGTGTATGTTTTTAGATTAATCACAGTCTTTAGTTGATGATATTGTTATCATTGGTCTACAGGTAGCCTGCGTTTTATGTTTGCATGGGTATATATGCATGAATCCATAGATTTATCCTTTAATTCATATTTATTATAATGTAATGAAGATACTGAACATACCACTTAATAAATAGAATATAGACAGTAATTTATTCAGTTTTCTCTCTACTATCCAATTCATCTCCCCAATTCAATCCCAACCAAGGTATTCACCAACCTTAATTATTTTTTAAATAGTTTATTAAATACACATGTATATGTGTATCTTCTGTTTATTTTTAAATTTTTATACTTAATTAAATGGGCTTTATGCTAGATGTGGAGCCCTCGTGATGCAGTGGTTAAGAGCTCAGCTGCTAGACAAAATGTCGGCAATTCGAGTCCACTTTGGGTTTTTTGGGAGCTGCTTCTTGGAAACCCTATAGGAAAGTTCTACTTTGTCCTACAGGGTTGCTATGAGTCAGAATTGACTCAACGGCAATGAGTTTGATTTTTTTTTTTTTTTGGTATTCCTAGCGCTTGCATTTTTCTCTGAACATTTTGTGCTAAGATTTTTTTCCCATATTATTATGTGTAGCAGCATCTCATTTATTTTGACTACTGTATAATTTCCATTGTGTTAAGATTATCCAGTTAATCCACTTTCCTGTCAATGGGCATTTGGATTATTTCCAGGTTTTTGCTGTTACAAACTGTGATGCTATGAACATAATTTTTCCTATTTCCTGATAATACTACACAAGAATTTCTCTTGGAGAATAGCAAAGAATGAAAATAATAGGTCATAGAGTATGTGGATATTGAAGTTTACAAGACGATCACATATTTTTAACAAATTGGTTGAACCATTTTATTTTCCCACCAGTAATGTCTAAAACATTTCAATTTGACTCTTATAATTTACAACAATTTTTAGTGTTTTTTTTTTCCCCAAATGGGTTAAAATGATATTTTATTTTACTATTTATTCAACTTTCCTTATTACTAATGGGATTTAATATTAACTTCTATGATTATTGAGCATGTTTTCTCTTCTCTGAAATGCGTTATCATGCCTTTTTCCCATTTTATTGGCTTATTTGTGATTTAAAATTTTTTGTAAGGGTTCTGTGTGTTTTGAAAGTTGTGTTTCCAATATTGCCTTCCAGTTTACAGCTTTGCCTTTTTCTTTTTTTGATGAATGGTTTTTAGATTTAGTGACATTAATTTTAGTGTTTTTGTTTTATAGTTTTTTTTGTGTGTGTGTGTGTGCATGTGTGTGTCTTATTTAAGATATTGTTTCCCACACTCAAGGTAAGAAAGATTTTCACCTATTCTCTAGTAAATATTTTGAAGTTTTATTTTTTTATAATTCAGTCCTTAATTCTTCTAGACTTTATGATGTGATGTAAATGTGAGTTTAGATGCTCTTTTCCAGAACTATAAATATAATTTTCTCAGTGCCATGTAGTATATCTCAGTTTCCTCAGTGATATCCCATTACTCTGTTTTGTACATCAAAATTCAGTTTATGCTTGGGTAAGTATCTGGACTCTTCAATACATTGCACTATTTATTTATTTATTTTTCTGCACCAGTCCTGTAATCTTTTACTGCTATTTCAAAAGAAGTTCTAATATCTGGTAGGGCTATTCCTTCCCCTGTCCCTTTTATTATCTTCAGTGGTGCCTTGACTGCTCTTGGTCTATTACAGTTTTACACAAATTTTATGATAAAACTGTAATATTCTCTCAAAATTATGATTAGAGTTGTACTGAATTTTTAAATTAGTTTCGGGAGAATTTCATTTATGGAATGTGAAAGTTAGAAACAAAAAAGAAGGATAAGTTGTCGGAAAATATGGCCTTGGTGATAGAAACAAGGACAGAGATAGCATGATAGAATTTTCCAAGATCAACAACTTAGTTCATTGCAAACACCTTTTTCAACAACATAAATGGAGACTATACACATAGATTTCAACAGATGTGATACACAGGAATCAAATTGACTACATCTGTGGAAAGAGATGATGGGAAAGCTCAATATTATCAATCATAACAAGGTCAGGGTTTGACTGTGGAACAGACCATCAATTGCTCATGTGCAAGTTCAAGTTGAAGCTGAAGAAAATTAAAACATGTCCATGAGAGCCAAAGTATGACCTTGAATATGTTCCGCCTGAATTTAGAGACCATCTCAAGAATAGATGTGACTCACTGAACATTAATGACTGAAGACCGGACAAGTTGTGGGATGACATTAAGGGCACCATACATAAAGAAAGCAAGAGGTCATTAAAAAGGCAGAAGAGAAAGAAAAGACCAAAATGGATATCAGAAGGGACTCTGAAACTTACTTTTGAGTGTCAAGCAGCTCAAGCTAATGCAAGAAATGATGAAGTAAAAGAGCTGAACAGAAGATTTCAAAAGGCAGCCCCAGAAGACAAAATAAAGTATTATAATGAAATGTGCAAAGACTTGGAGGTAGAAAACCAAAAGGGAAGAACATGCTTGGCATTTCTCAAGCTGAAAGAACTGAAGAAAAAATTCAAGCCTTGAGTTGCAGTATTGAAGGATTCTTTGGGCAAAATACTGAATGACGTAGGAAACATCAAAAGAAGATGGAAGGAATAAACAAAGTCACTGTACCACGAAGAGTTGGTCAATGTTCAACCATTTCAGGAGGTAACATATGACCAAGAATTTATGGTGTTGAAGGAAGAAGTCTAAGCTGCAGTGAAGGCATTGGTGAAAAACAAGGCTCCAGGAATTGATGGAATACCAACTGAGGTGCTTCAACAAATGAATATAGTGCTGGAAATGCTCACTCACCACGTGAAGAAATTCGGGAGACAGTTATCTATCTAGCCAACCGATGGGAAGAGATCCATATTTGCACCCATTCCTAAGAAAGGTGATCCAAGAGAATAAGGAGATTATCGAACAATATTATTAATACCACATGCAAGCAAAATTTTGCTGAGGATCATTCAAAAATGATTGCAGCAATACATGGACAGGGAATGGCCAGAAATTCAAGTCAGATTCAGAAAAGGACATGGAACGAAGGAGGGATATCATTGCTGATGTCAAATGGATCTTGGTGGAAAGCCCGGAAAGATGTTTACCTGTGTTTTAATGACTATGCAAATGCATTTGACTGTGTGGATCATAACAAATTTTATGGATAACATTGGGAAGAATGGGAATTCTAGAACACTTAATTGCACTCTTGAAGAACCTATACATAGACCAAGAAGCAGTTGTTCAAACAGAACAAGGGGATACTGAGTGGTTTAAAACCAGGAAAGAAGTACATCATGGTTTCATCCTTTCACCATATTTATTCAATCTGTGTGCTGAGCAAATAATCCACACAGGTGGATTATATGAAGAAGGACGGGGCATCAGGATTGGAGAAAGACTCATTAACAACCATGTTATGCAGATGACACAAGCTTGCTTGCTTAAGTGAAGAAAACTTGAAGCACTTATTGATGAAGTTCAAATCCTTCAGTATGGATTACACCTCAATATAAAGAAAACAAAAATCCTCACTACTGGACCAATAAGCAACATCACGAAAAATGGAGAAAAGATTGAAGTTGTCAAAGATTTCATTTTACTTGGATCCATAATCAACACCTATGGAAGCAGCAGTCAAGAAATAAAACAACTTATTGCATTGGGCAAATCTACTACAAAAGACCTCTTTAAAGTGTTCAAAAGCAAAGATGTCACTTTGAGGACTAAGGTGCACCTGACCTAAGCCATTGTATTTTCTGTTGCCTGATACACATGTGAAAGCTGGACAATGAATACAAAAGAGCAGAGAAGAATTGATGCCTTTGAATTATGGTGTTGGTGAAGAATATTGAATAAACCATGGACTTCCAGAAGAATGGACAAATCTGTCTTGGAAGAAATACAGCCAGAATGCTCCTTAGAAGCAAGGATGGTGAGGCTTCATCACATGTACTTTGGTCATGATATCAGGAGGGACTGGTCCCTGGAGAAGGACATCACGCTTGGTAAAGAAGAGGGTTGGTGAAAGAGACGAAGACCCTCAACGAGATGGATTGACACAGTGGCTGCAATAGTGGGCTCAAGCAGAGCATGATCATGAGGATCACAGAGGATGTGGCAGTGTTTTGTTCTGTTGTACACAGGGTTGCTATGAGTCAGAACTGATCTGATGGCACCTAACAGCGCAACAACAATTTGAAGTTTTGCTATGTGTGTATTTTTTAAAGCTCTCCATTTATTAGTTCTTCTTTAATTTATTTCTCTTAAATTTTATAAATTTCCTGTGCATTATCTTACACATCTTTTTATTTACTCCCAACTACAACACATAATTCATGTTGTCATTTAACATATAACCCTGTCTCATTGTTTTTTGTTTCTGTATACAAATATGATTGCCCTCTCTAGTTCTATATGGATCATGGAGTTAAATACCTGTTTAAGCCTTATATTGTTTTAAATAATTTGTATATAAAATATTTTTGTTGTTTTTATGTAGACAATTATGTCTTCTATGTATGGTAATAGATTTTTAAAATTCATTTCAAATCCTAATTCCTTTATTTTATTTTTTTCCTAATGGTTAAGAGCTTGCTGGCTAACTGAAAGGTCGGCAGTTTGAATCCACCAGGTGCTTTTTGACAACCCTATGGGGCAGTGTTACTCTGTCGTATAGGATCACTATGAGTCAGAAACCCTGGTTAAGTGCTACAGCTGCTAACCAAAGTGTCAGCAGTTCAAATCTGCCAAGCGCTCCTTGGAAACTCTATGGAGCAGTTCTACTCTGTCCTATAGGGTCACTATGACTCAGAATCAACTCGACAGCACTGGGGATAAGGTCACTAGGAGTTGGAATTCACTCAGTGGCAATGGTTTTTATTTTTTATTGCTCTTACTAGTAAATTCATTTTACCATTGACTATAAGTAGTGGCTATGAGTCAGAAACGACTCGATGGCCCTGGGGAGGGGGCGTTGGGGAGAAGTAGTGAATGTCATCATCTTTGTTTCATTCCAGAGATAAAAACAAAACAAAACAAACTTGTTGTTTAGGAAGCATTGAGTTTCTGTTAATGGCGATGAAGAATTTGGCAACAGATATTGGTGATGTTTGCACAACATGATTAATGTGGTTGGTGTCACTAAATTGTAAATGTGGAAAACATTAAATTGGCAAATGTTTTACCATATATATTTTTACAAGAGTAAAAAAAAGGAAACGTGAGCACGCATATACATGTGCGCTCACAAAGACATTATCCATTCGTAAGAAAAAAAAATCAAGGAAGAAGAAAAATGAGAAACAGTTGTATATTAACAAAGAAAATAAGATGGTAAGAATAAGGTACAAAAATTATATTTTCAATAAACCAAAATAGACTAAGCTCAAACAGTAAAGCAATGATTGTCAAACAATATTTTAAAAATTTAAAACATAAAAAATACTATTTAGAAGAGATATATGTAAAACTTAATGCTATGGAAAGAGTAATAGTAAAATAATAGAAAATTTATCAAAGAAATACTGGACAAAATAAAGCTAGAGTAACTACATTAATATAAGCTATAATGGACCTTATGATTAAAAGCTATATTAAGGAGTAGAAGGGATAACTACATGTTAATAAAAGGTTTAAATAAACAAAAATTGATAGAAATTAGGGAAATATGTAAATTCACCACTACAGCAGGAGATTTAAATTCTCATTTCTCAATTACAGAAATTAGAGAAACAAATCAACAAAGATATAAACACTTTTGGTAACTTTGCTCTGTAAGACATGAATTCTGTATCCAAAAACTAGAGCATAAACATTTTTCTTAAACAAATATGAAACAGTTATAAAACCAATGGAAATACTAGGCCACAAAGTGAGTTAATACATTTCAAAGAATGGATGATACACAAAGAATATTCACTGATCAAAAAATTGTATTAGAAGTAAAAATATAAGATTGCCATTTATTTGCAAATGTAAATATAAATTTCTAAGCAATTCACGACTCAGCCAAAAAATCATAATGGAAAATATTAAAAAAAAAAGGTTAGAAACGAATAGTCATGAAAACATATCAATTGGGAAGATACAGTGAAAGCAATTTCTAGGCAAATAAAAAATATATAGATATAAATGCTTTCATTGTAAAATAAGCTAGGAAAAGTAATCAATTAAATATTCACATCATGGCTTTTTTTTGGTATTTTTTTATCATAGTAAAATAGACGCAACATAAAATTTGCCATTTTAACCATTTTGAAGTGTACAATCCAGTGGCATTAATGCAAACTTCACCACTATTTTATTTCTAAAACTTTTTCATCATCCAAAACAGAAAATCTACCCATTAAGTGATAACTCCTCATCCCCTTTCCCACTAGCCTTTGGTAACCATTCATCTACTTTTTGTCTCTATGCATTTTTCTATTATAAGGTATTCCATATAAATGGGTTAGTGCAATATTTGCCTCTTTATGTCTGGTTTATTTCACTTAGTATAGCGTTTTCAAGGTACATCCACATTATAGCATGTATTAGAACTTCATTCCTTTTTATGGCAGAGTAATATTCCATTGTATGGCTATACTATATTTTGTTTACCCCTTTTTCCATTGATGGACACTTGTATTGTTTCTACCTTCTGGTTATTGTGAAAAAATGGTGCAATGGATTTGGGTGTGTAAGTATTTGCTTGAGCCTTGCTTTCAGTTCTTTTGGGTATATGTCCAGGAGTGGAAATGCTGGGTCATATAGTAATTATGAAGCCCTGGTGGTGCAGCAGAGTCCTGGTGGCACAGGATTAAGAGCTTGGCTGCTAATCAAATGTTGGCAGTTCAAATCCACCAGCAGCAACTTGGAAACCCTACGAGGCAGTTCTACCCTGTCACATAGGGTTGCTATGAGTCAGAATCAACTCGATGGCAATGGGTTTGGTGTTTTTTGTTTTGTTTTGTTTTTTGCGGGGGTGCGAAGCAGTGGTTAAGAGCTCGGCCGCTAACCAAAAAGGCCAACAGTTCAAAGCCACCAGCCATTCTTTAGGAACCCTTATGGGGCAGTTCTACTCTGTCCTATAGTGTCGCTATGAGTCGGAATTGACTTAATGGCAATGGGATTTTTTGATTTATGCTGATTATAGGAGTTTCTGGGTGGTGCAAATGGTTGACATACTAGGCCCCTAACTGAAAGGCTGGACGTTCAAGTCCACCCAGAGATGCCTTGGAAGAAAGGCTGTAAAACTACTGAAAATAAGCCAATGAAAACCATTTGGATCACATTGGTCTGATCTGTAACTGATCGTGGGGTGGTGCAGGACAGGTCAGTGTTTTGTTCTATTGTGCATGGGATCACCATGAGTGAGGGGCTGACTCGAAGCTAACAACAACAACAACAGCAATAACAAATTTACTTTTTATTTCTTCCACTTCATTAGGGAGGTCCCCTCATCTCTGTCTTTTGGGGCCAACCCTGAGTGGGACTACTGTGCTTTCACATACATCCTTAGCTAACCATTCATGAATCAAGCTTGGGCTTTTCCTTCCTGTATCAGCTGGTCATAGGGAGACCCTTTAGTGAAGAAGGAGGTGTTGGTGAGCAGTAGTAGGTTTCAGGAGGTCCACGTTGGCTGGGTGGCTGAAGAAGCTATCAGTGAGTTCTTCACTTCATGACAGTTGCTCCTG
Source organism: Loxodonta africana (assembly GCF_030014295.1). Lineage (NCBI taxonomy): Eukaryota > Metazoa > Chordata > Mammalia > Proboscidea > Elephantidae > Loxodonta > Loxodonta africana. The sequence continues at coordinate 183,958,878 of NC_087344.1, read as the reverse complement.
TGGCTAAGTGCCTGGCGAGACATTCATAGATTTTGAAGGTTCAAGCTTACAACACCAAAACAAACAAACACACACCAAACCCGTTGCTGTCAAGTTGATTTTGACTTAAAACCCATATAGACAGAGTAGAACTGCCCCATAAGTCCTACTAGTTTCCAAGGAGCGGCTGGTGGAGTTGAACTGCTGACTACTTAGCTACATTTAACCAGCTTTTAACTGCTACACTACCAGGGCTCTCAAGCGTACAATACCAGCTTTTAAACTGACCTTTGCTTTGAGGGGGCTTGGGCAATATACCTGAAGAAAACATCAGTGTCTTCTTTGTCCTGGACAGCAGCCTCATTTGCAGAGGTGATGAACCTGTCACTGTCATCCAGATTTCTGCAAATGATTGACAAAATTTGAATTGTAGATTTTGCTGGTAGTAGGGGACCCAGAGTTGAGATGGGAAAGTGTTGATATGTTGTGGGGTTGTTAATCAATGTGATAAAACAATATGTGTACTTACTGTTTAATGAGAAGCTGGTTTGTTCTATAAACCTTCATTTAAAGTACAATTAAAAAAAAAGAAAGAATGCTTTTGGTGTGTTATGAGGATATAAGGAGTCGCTTTCTGTTAGGGAGAGTCCCTTGGCGTGCCCAAGAGTCTGTGTCTCAACAATTATGATTCAGTAGTGATGACACTACTTAAAATTACCTGTTCTTAGTTTAAGCTGTTGAGGGTGGCAGCTTATCCCTGAACAGTCATGACCAATGCTGATCTCACATAAAAATTCCTGCATCCTGGAAAGAAATTGTGTCAGGTGCCTGTTCTCCTGGGTGGGAGCTTAGGTGACCCAGTGTCTCTGCCCTGCCTGGAGCTCAGCTGCAGAGCGGGGTTGGGGTGGGACCTACTTCTTTTCCTTATTCTGCTCCTATTTCTTCTCCTCCCTTTGCAAAACTGTGCACTAGGAAAGGTTTTTGATGATCTTACTCCATCAAGTGAGTTGACATAGGGTCATTTCTGAGTTTGAGGAGAGAAAAATAGAAAATTAGTTAATTAGCTAATTCACTAAACCTTTATCCAGTGACTACTATTTGCCATATATATATATATATATATATGTATTTGCCATCCCTCATGTGTCTGTCATTTTGTCGTACTGTGGGAGCTTGCCTATTGCTGTGATGTTGGAAGCTATGCCACCGGTATTCAGATACCAGCAGGGTCACCCATGGCGGACAGGTTTCAGCTGAGCTTCCAGACTAAGACAGACTAGGAAAAAGGACCCGGCAGTCTACTTCTGAAAAGAATTAGCCAGTGAAAACCTTATGAATAGCAGCAGACCAATGCCTGATATACTGCCGGAAGATGAGCCACCTAAGTTGGAAGGCACTGAAAAGATGACTGGGGAAGAGCTGCCACCTGAAAGTAGAGTCAGCCTTAATGATATGGCTGGAGTAAAGCTTTCAGGAGCTTCATTTGCTGATGTGGCATGACTCCAAATGAGAAGACACAGCTGCAAACATCCATTAATAATCAGAAACTGGAATTATGAAGTATGAATCTAGGAAAGTTAGAAATCATCAAAAATGAAATAGAACGAATTAGTGGACTGAAATGGACTGGTATTGGCCATTTTGAATCGGACAGTCATAAAGTCTACTATGCCAGGAATGACAACTTGAAGAGGAATGGTGTTGCATTCATCATCAAAAAGAACGTTTCAAGGTCTATCCTGAAGTACAAAGCTGTCAGTGATAGGACAATATCCATATGCCTACAAGGAAGACCAGTTAATACGACTATTATTCAAATCTACACATCAACCACTAGGGCCAAAGATGAAGAAATTGAAGATTTTTATCAGCTGCTACAGTCTGAAATTGATCGAACATGCAATCAGGATGCATTGAAAATTACTGGTGATTGGAATGTGAAAGTTGGGGAAAAAAAGAAGGCTTGGTAGTTGGAAAATATGGCCTTGGTGATAGAAACAATGCTGGAGATAGAATGATAGAATTTTGCAAGACCAATGACTTCATCGCAAATACCTTTTTTCACCAACATAAACGGCAACTATACACATACATGGACCTCGCCAGATGGAACACACAGGAACCACATCGACTACATCTGTGGAAAAGCTCAATATCATCAGTCAGAACAAGGGCAGGGGCTGATTGTGGAACAGACCATCAATTGCTCATATGCAAGTTCAAGCTGAAACTGAAGAAAATCAACAATTCCACAAGAGCCAAAATATGATTACATCCCACCTGAATTTAAAGACCATCTCAAGAATAGATTCGATGCTTTGAACGTTAATGACCGAAGAACAGACGAGTTGTGGAAAGACATCATAGACATCATACATGAAGAAAACAAGAGGTCATTGAAAAGACAGGAAAGAAAAAAAAGACCATGATGGATGTCAGAGGAGACTCTGAAACTTGCTCTCGAACATGGAGCAGCTAAAGCAAAAGGAAGAAATGTTGAAGTAAAAGAACTTAACAGAAGATCTCAAAGGGTGGCTTGAGAAGACAAAGTAAAGTATTATAATGACATGTGCAAAGAGCTGGAGATAGGAAACCAAAAGGGAAGAACACACTCAGCGTTTCTCAAGCTGAAAGAATTGAAGAAAAATTTCAAGCCTCGAGTTGCAATAGTTAAGGATTCTATGGGGAAAATATTAAATGACGCAGGAAGCATCAAAAGAAGATGGAAGGAATACACAGAATCATTATACCAAAAAGAATTAGTCAATGTTCAACCATTTCAAGAAGTAGCATATGATCAGGAACCGATGGTACTGAAGGAAGAAGTCCAAGCTGCACTGAATGCACTGGTGAAAACAAGGCTCCAGGAATCGACAGAATATCAACTGAGATGTTTCAACAAACGGAGGCAGTGCTGGAGGTGCTCACTTGTCTATGCCAAGAAATATGGAAGACATTTTCCTGGCCAACCGACCTGAAGAGATCCTTATTTGTGCCTATTCCTGAGAATGGAGATCCAACTGAATGCAGAAATTACTGAACAATATTATTAATATCACACGCAAGCAAAATTTTGCTGAAGATCATTCAAAAATGGCTGCAGCAGTATATTGACAGGGAACTGCCAGAAATTCAGGCAGGTTTCAGAAGAGGATGTGGAACCAGGGATATCATTGCTGATGTCAGATGGGTCCTGGCTGGAAGCAGAGAATACCAGAAGGATGTTTACCTGTGTTTTATTGACTATGGGAAGGCATTCGACTGTGTGGATCATAATAAATTATGGATAACATTAAGAAGAATGGGGATTCCCAAACACTTAATTCTGCTCATGAGGAACCCTTGCATAGATCAAGAGGCAGCTGTTCAGACAGAACAAGGGGACACTGAGGGATTTAAAGTCAGGAAAGTTGTGATTCAGGGTTTTATCTTTTCACCATACATATTCAATCTGTATGTTGAGCAAATAATCATAGAAGCTGGACTATCTGAAGAAGGATGGGGCATCAGAATTGGACTCATTAATAACCTGCGTTATGCAGATAACACAACCTTGCTTGCTGAAAGTGAAGAGGACTTGAAGCACTTACTAATGAGGGTGAAAGACCACAGCCTTCAGTATGGATTACACTTCAACATAAAGAAAACAAAAATTCTCACAACTGGGCTAATAAGCAACAGGATGATAAACAGAGAAGATTGAACTTCTCAAGGATTTCATTTTACTTGGATTCACAGTCAACACCCATGGAAGCAGCAGTCAAGAAATGAAAAGACTCACTGCATTAGGAAAATCTGCTGCTAAGGACCTCTTTACAGTGTTGAAAAGCAAAGATGCCATTTGAAGACTAAGGTGCACCTGACCCAAGCCATGGTATTTTCAGTTGCCTCATATGCATGTGAAAGCTGGACCATGAATAAGGAAGACCAAAGAAGAATTGACACCTTTGAGTTGTGGCATTGGTGAAGAACATTGAATATACCATGGACTGCCAAAAGAACGAACAAATCTGTCTTGGAAGAAGTACAACCTGAATGCTCCTTAGAAGTAAGGATGGTGAGACTGCATTTTACATGCTTTGGACATGTTGTTAGGAGGGATAAGTCCCTGGAGAAGGACATCATGCTTTGTAAAATACAGGGTAAGCAGAAAAGAGAAAGACCCTCAACAGTGGCTGCAACAATGGGCTCAAGCATAACAACAATTATAAGGATGGTGCAGGACCAGGCAGTGTTTCGTTCTGTTGTGCCTGGGGTTGCTGTGAGTCAGAAATGACTTGATGGTACCTAACAGCAACAACAACACTATTTGCCATGGGGTTTTCAGTCTGGAGTCAAAAAATCAAAATATATATTACTTTGGAAAAACCTGCTGCAAAAGGCCTCTGTAAAGTGTTAAAAAAGCACTTTGATGACTAAGGTGCATCTGATGTGAGCCATGGTCTATTCGATCACCTCATATGCATGCAAGAGTTGGACAATGAAAAAGAAGTAGGGCAGGTGAAGAACTGATGCTTTAGAGTTGCAGTGTTGGCAAAGAATATTGAATATAATGTGGACTGCCAAAATGAATGAATCAGTCTCTGAAGAAATACAACCAGAATTTTACTTAGAAGTGAGAATGGATAGACTTTGACTCACTTACTTTGGACATGTCATCAGAAAGACAAATCACTATAAAAGGACATCATGTTTGGCAAAGTAGAGGGCCAATGAGAACGAGGGAAACCCTCAGTGAGGAGGATTGACGCAATTGCTATAACAGTGGCTTTAAACATACCAATGATTGAGAAGATGGTGCAGGACTAGGGATAAGTCAGAGCTGACTTGATGGCAACTAACAACTATTTGCCAGACTCTATTCTAGATCATGCAGAAATATTAGTAAGAAAAAGACAAGGTCTGGGCTCTGTATTCTTGGAGCTTATTTGGTGGTAGTGGAGTGACTATGTATATGCTTGGTGGGAGGAAGGGTAGAGGTAGAAAGATATTAAACAAATATAAACGTTAAACAAACAAACAAACAAACAAACACCTTGCTTTGAGGAACTTAGAGGCGAGGAGAGGAAAGAGAAAACACATAAACCAGTCCTTATGTATTCTGCTATCCTCTCTTCTTCTCAACCCATAGTTAGTCACAGTCAGTGTGAAACTAATATTTTAAGTTTTGTGTGTGATCTTAAAATATTTTTTTACATTTTTTCTTTAGGTTTAGTGCATTTAGTGCATGTTGAACTTTTTCTTCATTCCTGGAATCTGGGGAAGTATAGGGCATGGGATCTGAAGAAGTTGTCCTGAGATCCAGTAATAAAGATGACCCCTTTTTGTGCTTTCATCAACAAGCTAGGAACCTTCAGTCAAAAATGGAAAAGCCTCAGTAACTGAATGGCCCAGAGGAAAAGCAACAGTGCTGAGTTCTTGGCCAGGATATTAGGTAGGAAACCACAGTAGGCTTTTTGTAGGAGGTTAGTCTCTGGGAAGAAAAGAATTGGTTATTTTAGAAGGACCCGAAGATACGTTAGGGAGATGTTTCCCAGAGGTGCCTCAGATCTAAAGTAACAATTGAAAACCTTCTGGAACACAGTTCTACTTTGACACAAAAGGGGTTGCCATGAGTTGGGGTAGACTTGATAGCAATTGGTTTGATACCCAGCCTTTAATAAATTCTATACCACTATTATCATATTTGCATATTGCCAGTATTATTGCATACTTAATATTTTCATTTAAACTACCTTCAAGTCAATAGACATAAAACTCATAATAATTCTAGACAGTGTTATACATTAATGGACATGTTTGAAATTTAACTTACGAGTTCTTCAAATGTAGATTAAAATAGACAATAACTAAAGTAAAAATCTATTTGCCATGTGAGATCATCTTTGGTAACACAAGTCACACCACTGAGGCCACTAGGAAGTGCTACAACAGGAATGACTGATTTCAAATGAAGTATTGCCATGGTAAGGAGATTCCTTCCTTTCAAAGAACTTTAATTCACTTCTTTAATTCTTCCTCCTAAGGTGATCCTTCCATGGAAGAGTAGAATTGAAAGATGGAGAAATGTAAATTTCAAGTGAGCACTTGAAGAGATGGGTTGGTCCCTATTGTTCTGCACCATGGAATCTGCAGGCCTGTAGGAGTCAGGAGCAAGTAGTGTAACATGATAGAGGAGCTATGAGAACTTGCTCCCTGGTGACACCCCAGAGGCTGTGACTTAGAGACCTGAAATGCAGAAGGTCTTGGAATTCTGCTGGATCCCAAATGGCCCACAGCAGAGCAGGTTTTAAGGCTCAAAGCCATGCTCAAAACATGCCTGTCTCTATTTGGAGAAACACAGCACTGTGAAAACAAGGCCTTGGTAATCACTGTTGGAGGCCCTTGTGGGGCACAAATGGTTTGCTTTCTGCCACTAACCTAAAGGTTGGGAGTTTGAACCCACCAGTGGTGCAATGGAAGAAAGGCCTGGTGATCTGCTTCCATTGAGATTATAGTCAAGAAAACCCTAGGAAGTAGTTCTACTCTGTAACAATTGGGGTCACCGTGAGTCAGAATCAATAGCAGGTGATTAGTCACTGTTAAGAGGTCTTCACATGTCTCCAACTGTAAAAATGTTTAAGGAGAATATTTTTGATGTCCCATCAACTTATTAAACCAAACCAAACCCTTTGCCATCGAGTTGATTCTGATTCATAGCAACCCTATAGGACAGAGTAGAGCTGCCCCACAGGGTTTCCAAGGAGCAGCTGGTGGATTCAAACTGCCAACCTTTTTGTTAGCAGCTGAACTCTTTACCGCTGCACTAAGGAGGCTAGACTGAGAAGAAATGCATTACCAGTGGGAATGGAGAGATGTATGGAGAGGTATCCAGTTACATGGGCAAGGAGACCTGAAAACAGCCGCGAAGCTTATGATGCAGATAACCTGAGGGGATATGGAAAGGGTGATAACCCCAGTTATTCAAGAACCACTTGGGCTGTCAATTAGTGAACTCCCCAATCCTCAAACTGGAACAAAAAAAATAATAATTTTTTTTTTTTTACAAGGCCCCTGAAATTCCAGGTTAGGCAGGGCCCCAGCTAAGGCAAACTTCTCGCAGAGCACTTGCCTCAGGGAAGAGGATCTTGGGGCAGGAATCTTCCAGTCATCCTAGTGCATGTCAGGTCATTTTTCCAGTTTCAGGTTAGGTTGCCATCTATTTGGGGTTTTCTTATTTTCCTTTTGGAAACCCTGGTGGCTTAGTGGTTAAGTGCTACGGCTGCTAACCAAAGAGTCGGCAGTTAGAATCCACCAGGCTCTCCTTGGAAACTCTATGGGGCAGTTCTATTCTGTCCCATAGGGTCGCTATGAGTCGGAATCGACTCGAGGGCACTGGGTTTTGATTTTCCTTTAGTGTTCTCTGCAACATAGCCACTGTCTCAGTTCCCTATTAGCTCTGGAGAAGCTAGGGGAAGGAGTAGGAGCAGATGTCGTATTAGGCTTTAGAAAATAGAAAGTCTTTGATTCACTCTAGAGGTCCAAATTGTGTTGACCTGTTTAATGTCATTTGGTCAATGGAAGTAGCGAATGGAGATAGGTTATTTTTCTTTATTTTGTTTCTTTTTGTAAAACTGTACTAAAATTTATAGGAGAAAACAAATTAATGGGAAAACTTTGAAAATAAAAAAGAGTGAGGAACAAAGGAATTTTCCTCCTTTTCGTGGTCATGTAAAGAGTATCTATAAATGTGATTTCAAAAAAAAAAAAAAAGCCCTGGCCCAGATGGCTTCACTGGAGAGTTATACCAAACTTTCAGAGAAGAGTTCAACACTAGTACTACTAGAGGTATTTCAGAGCAAAGGATGGAATACTTCCAAACTCATTCTATGAAGCTAGCATATCCCTGATACCAACCAGGTAAAGACACCACAAAAAAAAAGGAAATTACACACCTATATCCCTCATGAACTTAGATGCAAAAATCCTCAACAAAATTCTAGCCAACAGAATTTAACAACACAACAAAAAATAATTCACCATGACCAAGCTGGATTTATACCAGGTATTCAGGGATGGTTCGACATTAGAAAAACAATCAACATAATCCACCATATAAATAAAACAAAAGATAAGAATCACATGATCTTATCAATTGATGCAGAAAAGGCATTTGACAAATTTCAATACCCACTCGTGATAAAAACTTTCAGCAATATAGTAATAGAAGGAAAATTCCTCAACATAATAAAGGGTATTTATACAAAGCCAATAGCCAACATCATCCTAAATGGAGAGAGCCTGAAAGCATTCCGCTTGAGATTGGGAACCAGACAAGCATGCCCTTTATCACCACTCTTACTCAACATTGTGCTGGAAGTGCTAGCCAGAGCAGTTAGGCTAGATTAAGAAATAAAGTGTATCCGGACTTGTAAGGAAGAAGTAAAAGTATCTCTATTTGCAGATGACATGATCTTATACACAGAAAACCCTAAAGAATCCTCAAGAAAACTACTGAAACTAATAGAAGAGTTCAGCAGAGTGTCAGGATACCAGATAAACATACAAAAATCAGCTGGATTCCTCTACACCAACAAATGGAACCTTGAAGAGGAAATCACCAAATCAACACCATTTACAGTAGCCCCCCAAAGATAAAATACTTAGGAATAAATGTAACCAGAGATATAAAAGACCTATACAAAGAAAACTACAAGACACTGCTGCAAGAAAAGAAAAGAGACCTACATAAATGGAAAAACATACACTGCTCATGGATAGTAAGACTCAACATTGTAAAAATGTCTATGCTACCAAAAGTGATCTATAGATATGATGCAATTCTGATTCAAATACAAGTGACATTTTGTAATGAGATGGAGAAACAATTCACCAACTTCATACTGAAGGGAAAGAGGTCCCGGTTAAGTAAAGCATTACTGAAAAAGAAGAACATAGTTGGAAGCCTCACACGAACTGATTTTAGAACAAATTATCCCACCACAGTAATCAAAACAACCTGGCACTGGTATAACAACAGATACATAGACCAATGGAACAGAATTGAGAATCCTGTTCCATAAATTCATCCACAAATATGAGCTGCTGACATTTAACAAAGGCCCAAAATCAGTAAAATGGAGAAAAGACAGTCTGTTTAACAAATGGTGCAGGTATAACTGTATATCCATCTGCAAAAAAATGGAACAAGACCCATACCTCACACCGTGCACAAAAACGGACTCAAAATGGATCAAAGACCTAAGTATAAAATCTCCAACCATAAAGATTATGGAAGAAAAGATAGGGACAGCGCTAGGAGCCCTAATACATGACATAAACAATATAAAAATGTTACTAACAATGCACAAACAACAGAAGAGGAACTAGCTAACTGGGAGCTCCTAAAAATCAAACACCCATGCTCATCCAAAGACTTCGCCAAAAGAGTAAAAGATTACCTATAGACTGGGAAAGAGTTTTTAGCTATGACATTTCCGATCAGGGTCTGATTTCTAAAATCTATGTGATACTGGAAACACTCAACAACAAAAAGACAAATAACCCAATTAAAATATGGGCAAAGGATATGAACAGGCATGACATTCAGGAAGCTAACAGATATATGAGGAAATGCTCATGATCATTAGCCATTAGAGAAATGCAAATCAAAACTACAATGAGATTCCATTCCACTCCAACAAGGCTGGCATTAATCAAATAATAATAATAATAAATGTTGGAGAGGTTGTGGAGAGACTGGAACACTTATACACTGCTGGTGGGAATGTAAAATGGAACAACCACTTTGGAAATAGATTTAGAGCTTCCTTAAAAAGCCAGGAATAGAACTACCGTATGCTCCAACAGCCCCACTCCTTGGAATGTATCCCGGAGAAATAAGAGCCTTTACATGAACAAAGATATGCATACCCACGTTCATTGCAGCACTGTTTATAATAGCAAAAAGATGGAAGCAACCAAGCTGCCCATCAATGGATGAATGGATAAATAAATTATGGTATATTCACACAATGGAATACTACGCATTGATAAAGAATAATGATGAATCCATGAAACATTTCATAACATGGAGGAACCTGGAAGGCATTATGCTGAGTGAAATTAGTCAGTTGCAAAAGGACAACTATTGTATGACATCACTATTATAAGAACTTGAAAAATAGTTTAAACAGAGAAGAAAACATTCTTGATGGTTACGAGAGCAGAGGGAGGGAAGGATAGGGGTAATGACTAATTTGATCATAGACAAGAAGTATTTTAGGTGAAGGAAGAGATCACACAAAATACAGGTGAGGTCAGCACAACTGGACTAAATCAAAAACAAAGTTTCCTGAATAAACTGAACGTTTCAAAGGCCAGCAGGGACAGGGGTTTGGGGACCAGAGTTTCAGGGGACATCTAGGTCAATTGGCATAATAAAATGTATTAAGAAAACATTCTGCATCCCATCTAAGATGCATCAATTGGTCTCAATCCACCTGGAGCAAAGGAGAATGAAGAACACCAAAGACACAAGGTAATTATGAGCCCAAGAGACAGAAAGGGACACGTAAACCAGAGACTACATCAGACTGAGACCAGAAGAACTAGATGGTACCTGGCTAAAACTGATGACTACCCAGACAGGGAACACAACAGGGAACCCCTGAGAGAGCAGGAGAGCAGTGGGATACAGACTTCAAATTCTCATAAAAAGACCAGACTTAATAGTCTGATTGAGACTAGAAGTACCCCGGAGGTCATGGCCCCCAGACCTTTTGTTAGCCCAGGACAGGAACCATTCCCAAAGCCAAATCTTCTGACAGGCATTGGACTAGACTATTGGATAGAAAATGATACTGGTGATGAGTGAGCTTCTTGGATCAAGTAGACACGAAAGACTTCTTGGGCAGCTCCTGTGTGGAGGGGAGACGAGAAGGTAGAGGGGTTCAGAAGCTGACTGAATGGACACAAAAATAGAGGGTGGAGAGAAGGAGTGTGCTGTCTCATTAGAGGGAGAGCAACTAGGAGTACATAGCAAGGTGTATATAAATTTTTGTATGAGAGACTGACTTGATTTGTATGCTTTCACTTAAAGTACAATAAAAATGAAAAAAAAAAGTACACTTAAAAAAATCTGATTTCAAAATCAAGTTGGGGCAGTTCCTGTAGCCAAGAAGATGCACAAAGCTGACTTTGTCATCCTCTTGGGACAACTTCCCACACATCAGTAGACCTTTCTCTTGACTAAGCTCAGGGGCAACTCTTAAAGAAAAATAATTGCATTGCATGCAGAAGAAGAGGCGGCTGTCCAAACAATATGATGACTGGAGTGGGACACTCCTATGGCAGCGAAGCCAACCCTTATTTAATGAGCTGTGTAATCGTGTCTCAGATTTCTAAGCTCCTGCTTTTATTTCCTAACACTCCTTTGTGATCCTCTGGATTCTGCACCCTTTCCCTGAGACATGGCAGTCCTGCAAACACTTCCTATATTGCCACCCAAGTGTTCTGAACCACTTGTGACTCCAAATGCCCACCTGTAAGGCCCAGGAAGATCACTGAAGAGCCTCTATGACAGAGGTGTAGCAAGGTGGGCAGGGGGCAGAGTGGGACTTCCCCCAGGTGAAAGTCCAAGGGGGGACTCCAGATGAGGCCAGCTGGGGAATTGCCCTCCTGTCCTCCACTGTCAATGAGGCGGGACACCAACTTAGAGATTGCCCCTGGGCCTTCGTCCTCCTCCCTATGCCTCTGCCCCAGAATCTTTCAGGACTATGAAAAGGAACAGATGTTTTATCACGGGCCCTGAGTTCTGCCATTGTCTCTGAATCCTGACATCATGTCTTCCTGTAGCCTCACGAACCTTTACCAATGCTCTGCCTAGAGCAGTATGTGACAGACAAGTGGCTTCTTTTCTGAAGTATAAGTTGTACCCCTCCTCCCTGACCAAGCACCAGGCTCCATTCCAAGCTTCCCAGAGCCTAAGGAGGAGGCACAAGGACAAATCCAAGTCTATTGTGTGCCGCCTGCCTAAGTGGTGGGTGGGAATATTCATCCCCTGGGCAATGCACCTTCCCATCAGTGTCACCAGTAAAGGACATGCTTCATGGCCAAATGAAAACTCTCTCTCTCTTTTTTTTTCTTTCATTTTTCTAAGCCCATTTTTGGCAACTGTAGCTGATGAGGGTTTTCTTGTAGTGGTGGTGGTGGTGGTGGCAGTGATGTATGTGTGTGTTTTAATTTCTTTTTTCTGTTTCCCGTTTGATCCATAGATTTTAGGCTCTTGTAATAAAAGTTTCATGAATCTTTTAAAAACTTGATCTAACATAATGGTAAACCAAAGAATACTTCATTGTTTCAAATTCTTGTTCTATTACTTGTATTCATGTGACTCTTGGGCAAGTTTCTTTAATCCTCTGAACTTCAATTTTCACAGCTTCATAGTGAGACACATATCTACATCACAATCTTTTCCTATTAATTAAATGGGATAATGTGACAATGCTCCTAGTACAATTAGTGCCTGGAGATTAATGAACAATAAATATATATTGTTGTTTTTGCTGTTGTTATAATTATTTGTAGTAATGTTTTTGCTCTGCAAAAAAAGTGGACAGGAAGGGCTAGTATAGAAAATAGGAAAGGTTCTCAAACTTGGTTACTCTTTCACATTTTGATCGTACTATTTCCTTTCCAGTCCAATTAGTGTCCATCTGCTACTTTAAAGACCTGTTGGGGGTTTAGTGTGGAATCTTACACAGAGTCCTAGCAGATCTGAAAACAAAGATGAGGATTGAATGGGGGTCTCTGGAAGACAATGTATCTGAATCACTCAGTTTCCTGCTAATTGGACTTCAGTTCTTTAGAAATGGAGTAACCATAATCTTTGCTGAAGACACACTGGTTTGTTGGTCCATGGAGGGCTGATCTTAAATAATTATTTTTATTTTCTTATTACTACATTAATAATTTAATTTTATGTTATTTTTAAAATAATATTTTGAAGTCTTGTGTATCTATCAAGAACTACAATTGGCAATAAGTTTATCTACTTAAGTAACAACCCATTCAATTTTTTGTCTCGTCTTCCGTAAATTTTTGTTTATAATTTCATCGCTTTTCTTTTTATTCTTTTGTTATTTATATTAACTGTTCTTGAAAAAAAAATTTTTTTTAGTTGTTCTTGAACTCTAGAAAAAAAAAGTATTTTATTACATATAGCTTTCTGTGACATGCTTGTTTCATTTATTGTTGTTGTTGTTGTTAGGTGCCATCGAGTCGGTGCTGACTCGTAGTAACCCTATGCACAACAGAATGAAACACTGTCCAGTCCTGCGCCATCTTTACAATCTTGTTATGCTTGATCTCATTGTTTCAGCCACTGTGTCAGTCCACCTTGTTGAGGGTCTTCCTCTCTTCTGCTGACCCTGTACTTTGCCAAGTGTGATGCCCTTCTCCAGGGACTGATGCCTCCTGACAATGTGTCCAAAGTATGTAAGACACAGTCTCTCCATCCTTGCTTCTAAGGAGAATGCTGGTTTACTTCCTCTGAAACAGATTTGTTCATTCTTTTGGCACTCCATGGTATATTCAATACTCTTCACCAGCACCACAATTCAAAGGCATCAATTCTTCTTCAGTCTTCTTTGTTCATTGTCCAACTTTCTCATGCATATGGTGCGATTGAAAATACCATGACTTGGGTCAGGTGCACCTTAGTCTTCAAGGTGACATCTTTGCTCTTCAACACTTTGAAGAGGTCCTTTGCAGCAGATTTACCCAATGCAATGTGTCTTTTGATTTCTTGACTGCTGCTTCCATGGCTGTTGATTGTGGATCCAAGTAAAATGAAATCCATGACAACTTCAATCTTTTCTCTGGTTACCATGATGTTGCTCATTGGTCCAGTTGTGAGGATTTTTGTTCTCTTTATGTTAAGGTGCTGTGGTCTTTGATCTTCATTAGTAAGTGCTTCAAGATCTTTTCACTTTCACCGAGCAAAGTTGTGTCATCTGCATAACCCAAGTTATTAGTGAGTCTTCCCCCGATCCTGATGCCCCGTTCTTCATATAGTCCAGCTTCTCTGATTATTTGCTCGGTATACAGATTGAATAGGTATGGTGAAAGGATCCAACCATGACCCACACCATTCCTGACTTTAAGCCAATCAGTATCCCCTTGTTCTGTCTGAACAGCTACCTCTTGATCTATGTAAGAGTTCCTCATGAACATAGTTAAATATTCTGGAATTCCCATTTTTCACAATGTTATCCATAGTTTTTTATAATCCACAGAGTCAAATGCCTTTGAAGAGTCAATACAACACAGGTAAACATCTTTCTGGTATTCTCTGCTTTCAGGCAGGACCCGTCCGACATCAGCAGTAATGTCCCTGGTTCCACATCCTCTTCTGAATCCAGCCTGAATTTCTGGAATTTCCCTGTCAATATACTGCTGCAGCCATTTTTGAATGATCTTCAGCAAAATTTTGCTTGCTTGTGATATTAATGATATTGTTCTATAATTTCCACATTCGGTTGGGTCACCTTTCTTGGGAATAAGCATAAATATGGATCTCTTCCAGTCAGTTGGCAAGGAAACTGTCTTCCATATTTCTTGGCACAGACAAGTGAGCACCTGTAGCACTGCATCTGTTTGTTGAAACATCTTAATTGATATTCTCTTAATTCCTGGAGCCTTGTTTTTCACCAATGTCTTCAGAGCAGCTTGGACTTCTTCCTTCAGTACAATCAGTTCCTGATCATATGCTACTCCTTGAAATGGTTGAACATCGACTAATTCTTTTTGGTATAATGATTCTGTGTATTCCTTCCATCTTCTTTTGATGCTTACTGTGTAGCTTAATATTTTCCCCATAGAATCCTTCACTATTGCAACTTGAGGCTTGAATGTTTTCTTAGTTCTTTCCACTTCAGAAACGCTGAGCATGGTCTTCCCTTTTGGTTTTCTATCTTTAGCTCTTTGCACATGTCATTATAATACTTTACTTTGTCTTCTCAAGACACCCTTTGAAATCTTCTGTTCAGTTCTTTTACTTCATCATTTCTTCCTTTTGCTTTAGTTGCTTGACGTTTGTGAGCAAGTTTCAGTCTCCTCTGACATCCGTCTTGGTCTTTTCTTTCTTTCCTGTCTTTTCAATGACCTCTTGCTTTCTTCATGTATGATGTCCTTGATGTCTTTCCACAACTCGCCTGGTCTTTGGTCACTAGTGCTCAATGAATTGAATCTATTCTTCAGATGGTTTCTAAATTCTGGTGGGATATACTCAAGATCATATTTTGGCTCTTGTGGACTTGCTCTGATTTTCTTCAGTTCCAGGTTGAACTTGCATATGAGCAATTCATCTGTTCCACAGTTGCCCCCTGGCCTTGTTCTGACTAATGATGTTGAGCTTTTCCATTGTTTATTTCCACAAATGTAGTCAATTTGATTCTTGTGTGTTCCATCTGGTGAGGTCCATTTATGTTGGCAAAAGAAGGTATTTACAATGAAGAAGTCATTGGTTTTGCAAAATTCTGTCATTCTATCTCCAGCATTGTTTCTACCACCAAGGCCATATTTTCCAACTACCGATCCTTCCTCTTTGTTTCCAACTTTCGCATTCCAATCACCAGTAATTATCAATGCATCTTGACTGGATGTTTGATCAATTTCAGGCTGCAGACTCTGATAAAAATCTTGTATTTATTCATCTTTGGCCTTAGTGGTTGTTGCGTAAATTTGAATAATAGTCGTATTAACTGGTCTTCCTTGTAGGTGTATGGATATTACCCTATCACTGACAGCACTGTACTTCGGGATAGACCTTGAAATGTTCTTTTTGATGACGAATGCAAAGCCATTCCTCATCAAGTTGTCATTCCCAGCATAGTAGACTATATGATTGCCTGATTCAAAATGGCCAATACTAGTCCATTTCATCTCACTAATATCTAGGATATCAGTGTATATGCGTTCCATTCCATTTTTGATGATTTCCAATTTTCCTGGATTCATACTTCGTACATTCTAGCTTCTGATTATTAATGAATGTTTGCAGCTGTTTCTTCTCATTTTGAGTCGTGCCACATCAGCAAATGGAGGTCCCAAAAGCTTTACTCCATCCACTTCATTAAGGTCAACTCTACTTTGAGGAGGCAGCTCTTCCCCAGTCACCTTTTGAGTGTCTTCCAACTTGGAGGGCTCATCTTCCAGCACTATTTCAGACATTGTTCTGCTGCTATTCATTAAATTTTCACTGCCTAATGGTTTTCAGAAGTAGACTGCCAGGCCCTTCTTCCTAGTCTGTATTAGCCTGGAAGCTCAGCTGAAACCTGTCCTCCATGGGTGATCCTGTTTGTATCTGAATACCAGCACCATAGCTTCTGACATCTCAGCAACATGCAAGCTCCCACAGTATGACAAACTGACAGACACGTGGGGGTGTTTCATTTATTAGTATATTACAAAGATCCATCGATATTGCTGCATGTGACCATAGTTCATCCATTTTCTGTACTATATAATTCCCATCACATGGCTATACTCATTTTACTATGCATTGTTTTATTGACGGGATATAGTTGTTTCTGGCTTTTGCTGTTATGATCAGTGCTGCTATGAATATTCATGCATACATCTCCTAGTGCACATATGCAAATACTTCTACTGTATATATACCAAGGGATAAAAATTTTTGTTAATATGTCAGTATTAAATTTGAGAACCTATTGCCATATTTATTTCCATGTGGCTGTACTGCTTTATGCTACATTAGTAATTCAAAATGACCCCATAAATTCACATTCGCCCCCACATACTGGATTACTTCTTATTTTTTACCAATCAAATAAATATAGAATGGGATCTCTGTGTTTGAGCATCACTTTGTACTAATGTATTTGAGCATCGACTTGTATATATATCAGGTCTATGCATTTCTTTATCTGTGAGAACACTTCTCATACCTTTTATCTATTTTTCTATTATAATTTTTCTTTTTTATATGTAGAAGTTTATATTATTGGAAAAAAAACCTACTCCTTTGAAGATTGGTAGAACTTGTATAAAAATGTATTTGGGCCCTCATGTTTTCTCCTGTTGGTATATTTTAAACCACTGTTTCAATTTAAAAAAAATAGTTATAATGAAATGAAGGTTTCCATTGATTGTCATGACAATTTTCTAATAATAAATTTTAATTTATTTAAAAGTTTTGGCCAAGAAAAATCTATAACACCTATTAAACTTCTAAAATGAAAAGTATTATGGAAAATCCTTAGAATTCTAGATCCTCTTTCTTTCTTTCCTCATTTTTTTTTTTTTAATGACCTTTTTATTTTGGAACAGTTTTAGATTTACAGAAAAGTTGTGAAGATAGCACAGAAGAGTTTCCATATCCTTCAGATTCAGTTTCCCCAATTATTAACATCTTCCATAGTGTGTTACATCTTGCAATTAATAAACCAATATTGAAGTACTATTATTAAATGATGGAAACCCTGGTGGCACAGTGGTTAAGAGCCATGGCCTCTAACCAAAAGGTCAGCAGTTCGAACTACCAGACGCTCTTTGGAAAGCCTATGGGGCAGTTCTTCTCTGTCTTCTAGGGTCACTATGAGTTGGAATCGACTCCACGGCAACAGGGTTTTGTTGTTGTTGTTATTAAATGCAGTTCATACTTTATTCATATCTCCTTAGCTTTTACCTAATGTTCCTTTTCTATTTCCAGATTCCATTCAGGATACCACATTACAGGTAGTCATCATGTCTCCTTCCAAAAAAACCAAACCAAACCAAACCTGCTGCCCTTGAGTCAATTCTGTCTCATAGTGACTCTATAGGACAGAGTAGAACTACCCCATAGGGTTTCCAAGGAGCACCTGGTGTGTTCCAATTGCTGACCTTTTCGTTAGTAGCTGTAGCTCTTAACCAGTGTGCCCCCAGGGTTTCCTAAGGTAAAGTGTACATTATTAGATTCATCCCAATCTTTAGGCTCCTCTTAAGTCTCTCAGATTTCCCTTTTGTTTTGATGACCTTGACAGTTTTGAAGAGTACTGGGCAGATATTTTGTAAAATGTCCTCAATAAAGATTTATCTGATGTTTTTGTCAAAATTTGGCTGGGGTTATAAGTTTTGGGGAGGAAGACCACAGAGGTTAAATACCATTCTCATCACACCTTATCAGGGTATATACTATCAACATGATTTATGCCCTTTGATGTTAACCAAAAAAAAAAATAAAAAAATTTTTTTTTGATTACCTGGCTGAGGCAGTGTGTGTCAGGTTTCTCCACAGTAAAGTTGCTCTTTTTCAACCTTTCCATACTGTACTCTTTGGAAGGAAGTCCACATGTGCAGCCCACACTTAACAAGTGGGGATTATGTGGCACCTTTTTATGTGGAACTCTTCTGCAAGGGAGATTTATCTCTTCTTTCCCTATTTGTTTATTCGCTCCTTTATTTACTTATGTAAGTCTGGACTTATTGATAAATACCCATATTATATTTTGGGTTATTATCCAATAAATCCATTGCTGTCCAGTTGATTCTGACTCATGGCCACCCCATGTGTTACAGAGTAGAGATGTGCTCCATCAGGTTTTCTTGGCTGTAACCTTTCGCAGAAGCAGATCACCAGGTGCTTCTTCCATGGTAGCACTTTATTTTTTGCTCAGATTGTTCCAGGTTTGGCCATTGGAAATTCTTTCATTTCCAAAGTACTTAGGTTCTCACCTTTCTCCACCCAACCCTGTCAGTGAGGTTGTAACATACATTTGTGGTACTGTTAGATTCTGGTGTTACATTCTTCATTCCATCCTGGAATCACAGAACTTTTTAAATAAGTTAAAAAAAATTTACATACATTTCTTCGTACTGTAAAATTCTATGGGTTTTGACAAATTCATAATGTCATGTATTCACCATTACAGTGTCATAGAGAATAGTTTCACTGCCTTAAAAGATTTCCTATGCTTCAACTATTCAGCCCTCCTCCAATCCTGAAACTCTGGCAACCATGAATCCGTTTACCCTCTTTATAGCTTTGCCTTCCCAGAAGTCATATAAACGGAATCACAAAATATGTAGCCTTTCAGATTGGCTTCTTTTACTGAGCAATTTGCATCTAAGGTTTAATGATTTCTTAGTGTGACTTGATAGCTCGTTCCTTTTTATCATTGAATAGTATCCAATTGTATGGGTGTATTATAGTTTATTCATTCATCTGTTGAAGGACATCTTGTTTGCTTTCTATTTTGGGGATTATAAATAAAGCTACTATAAAGAACTGAATAGGGATTTTGTGTTAACTTAAGTTTTCAAATCAGTTGGGTAAATTCCTGGGAGTGCTACTGCTGGATTATGTGATAAGACTATGTTTAGTTTTGTAAGGTCTTAAGGCAGTCTTGATAAGTCAGATTTTTCTAAAAGTTTTTTATTTAACTTTTTTCTTACTTATCCTCACAGTTCTGTTCTGTCAGCCTTCTCTGCCCAGGCTACAATCACCCGCATCCCAATGGTAAAGTCCAAACAGCTTTTATCCTCCTATACTTTTTTCCCAATTTTTGCTCAGGTTTCTATATATTCCTTTACAATTTTTGGGAAGGGGCCAACAGCTTGTAAATGCTCATTATCTTTGGGAGACTCTTAGGAGAAGAGTCTGATTCATTCTGTTTTTACCTCTTCTTCTTCTTAATCTCGCTAACACACAGCGTATACCATCAGTTCATATCTTTATTAGGCCTTGAAATCATCCTGATTAGATATTCTGGTCTTACATTTAGGAAAAATAAAACTTATAAAGTCTATTTGGTTTTGCAAGGTTACTACTGATGGGCTATTTCTTTTTTTATGGGTATACAATATATATATATATTTTTCATTGTGGTAAATACATATGTGACAAAGAATTGCCATTTCAACATTGTTTTATGTGTACAATTAAGTGACATTATTAATTACATTTATTACATTTTTCAAACATCACCAATATCAGTTTCCAAATTTTTCTATCCCCCCTAACAAAAGCACAGTGTCTCTTGAGCAATATGCTCCCCTTTCATGGGTATATAAATATATAACTATTACATCTCCTCCGTAAATTGAACCTTTTGTCATCATGAAGCAGCTCCTTCTTTATCTCCAATAATGACTTACAATTTTTTTATATAATTTTATTTATTTTGTTGTTGTTGAGAATATACACGTCAAAACATACACCAATTCAACAGTTTCTACATGTTGCATTTAGTGACATTGATTACATTCTTCAAATTTTGTAACCATTCTCACCCTCCTTTTCTGAGTTGTTCCTTCCCCAACAACATAATTTCACTGCCTTAAGGTTCCTATCTAATTCACTCAATAGCAAGTTTTTTTCTTAAAAGATGGCTAGGATTAAAAAAAAAACAAACAAGAACAACAAAAAACAGAAAACAACAAGTGTTGGTGAGGAGGTGGGAAGTTGGAACCCTTACCCATTGCTGGTGGGAATGCCAAATGGTACAGCCATTGTGGAAAACAATGTTGTGGTTCCCCCCAAAATTAAAAAAGCCAAACCTGTTGTTATGGTGTCATTTCGGACTCAGAGACCCTATAGGACAGAGTAGAACTGCCCTATCCGGTTTCCAAGGAGCATCTGGTGGATCCAAACTGCTGATCTTTTGTTAGCAGCCTTAGATCTTAACCACTGTACCACCAGGGCTCTGAGAACCACCACAAAAAAAAAAAAAAACGAATGGATAAACAAAATATGGTATATACATACAGTAGAACACTACTCAGCCGCTGGAGAAATGAAGCCTTGATCTATGGTACAATATGGATGGAGCTGAAAGACATTATGCTGAGTGAAATAAATCAATCATGAAAGGACGAATGTCGTATAACCTCACTTATATAAAAAGACAAGAATGGGTTTGTTTGTTTTTTTTTTTTACAAGGATTTAGCTTGACATTAAACTACCACCAAGAGGAATGTGATATTTACACTATAGCATTTGTTATTGTCCTAAACAACTAACTCTAGTAATAGTCAACTAAATTAGAGGTCGGATTTTTTGACAAAATGATAAATATCTGTGAATACTAATTTTTTTTAAGCCAACAAAATAAATGTACTGGGTTTTATTGTATTTAGTTTTTTTATTTTTTTTTTTAAACAGTATTCAGAGGAAGAAGATCTTAGTAAGGAGCAGATAAATTTTCTTGTTTTATACTTTGTTTTAAATTTTTGCTTATACTAACTCTCTTTTTCTCCACCTTAGAAAACGTGTTAAGATTAGCTCATCTTATTATTTTTTCACACCTCGTTCAAGTCAGTGTTTTCGTTTCCTTTCCCCTAAAAACTTCAGAGACTGACTTAAAATAGACATGATATAAAAGATCTTAAAGATGAGGCAAATAATTTTCTCAACCATAAAACATAACTTGAACTAGATGTATTGCTTCGTATTGCTTCATTCAGTGGTACATAAGACAAAGTGGCAAAAGATCGAATTAAATATTGAATCAAGAATGGAACAATTTTTTTAAAAAAATGTGTTCTTATTTGTCATTTTCATAAATAATTATTAACAGTGAAATTCTTAGAAAATTAAGGAATGGAAGAAGTAGAATTGAGCCAAGGGCTACCTGACTCTTAAAGATCATAAAGTCAAGCTATTTAGATATGTAGATAGATAGGTAGGTAGACAGATATGTAGATAGGCAGATAGATAGATAAAACGTGTATGTGTGTATGTGAACTATTACAGTGTGCTGTGTCTCACTTCTTAAGTTGTGGATGTTCAAACTCAGGGAAACGAGGATAACTAGGCACTGCTCTTCATGTTGTGACAGCTGCTCATGTATCTGACCTTCAAGGAACTCTGAATATTCAACTTTACTTCCACACCCTATATAGTGACTCTTGCTTGAGATGTTGGTGGCTCCAGACCTGCAGTGACATTAGTGTCTGTACTGCCATGATCCTCTTTGGGAGGGGCGTTCTCAGATGGAGGAGTCTCCAAGGTGCAAACAAAACTGGTCTATCTGATGCTGAAATCCCATTTGGGCATCTGATTCTCAATTTGTGTGGTAGAAATCAGACATTTCTCTAAGGACTTATGTTTTGGATATGATGTGAGGCTATGGGGAATAGTAAGTGACCTATTGAATAAGGTCCGCTCTCTTTGTTCTCTGAAGTACCTAGCATGTGTAATAGTCTATATGAACAATCTGGTGATGATCATGTTTACAGCTACCTGGCCTCAGGTACCAAAGTGATGGCTCTAGCCCTGATGATCATGGTCAGGTCATGGTCAACAGTGATCTTGG
The DNA here is from genome assembly GCF_030014295.1 of Loxodonta africana. NCBI lineage: Eukaryota > Metazoa > Chordata > Mammalia > Proboscidea > Elephantidae > Loxodonta > Loxodonta africana. The sequence continues at coordinate 183,936,600 of NC_087344.1, read as the reverse complement.
CCTAAAGCCCTTTGTTCCTGATAGGAGGAATGATAGTCCTTGGTACCCAGGAACAGACCTGCTTAAGCCAGGGACATGATGCTGGGTTGATTCAGGGCTCCTATACTCTCTAGAGCATAGCTGGTGACTACTTCAGAGGCTCTGAGTATCTCCTCTTCCTTTTCTTTTTCTTCCTCCTTCTCCTCATCTTCCTTCTTCTCCAATTATAAAATCATGTTCTTGAAAAGATTCCTCCTGATCATTTGGCCCAGGCAAGGAAGCTCTAGGAAAATCACTTTAAAAGTTTAATGCATAACATTCTGTCAGTCCCAACGATATCAGCAAGGGTTAGAAATAAATGAAAAGACTAATCACTAAATCCATTGACAATGTATATCTTGAGTTAGCAACATGTGCCAAATTAGACAGAAAAAATCTGTGTATTCATTGTGGGGGGGTAATGTGGTAGGTTGAGGGGACTGGACATTTAAGAAGACAGACAACAAACACGCAAACAACAACAACAAAAATGTCTTTTAAAGACCTAAAACCTATTTGGAAAGAGAATGAGAGAAAGTAGACAGAAAAGCAGTCCAAATTTACTTCCCCCACGCCACCCAGGATTATAGACCTTTAGTGCTCTGAACCTCTCTCTTCTCCCCAAATGTGCTCTCAATCATTTACACATGATGGTGTGAGTCTATTATATAAGATGGTAACTTTTATTTCTTATTGGTTTTGTGCTATTTAAACCTGGTATTTAGTTCTGGAAAAAAAAAAATTTCCTGAAAAAGGAATTTCAAGCATATACCAGCAGTGTCGAGCCCTGGTTGCACAGTGGTTAAAGTGCCCAGGTACTAACCAAAAGGTCAGCGTTTCAAATGCACCAGCCACTCCTTGGAAGAAAGATGTGGCAGTCTGCTTCCATAAAGATTTACAGCTTTGGAAACCCTATGGGGGGCGTTCTGCTCTGTTCTATTGGGTCCCTGTGAGTTGGAATCGACTCCAAGGCAGTGGGTTTGGTTATTTTTTTTTTGGCTACCAGCAGTGTAGAGGTGTGCTGGGACAGTGAGATGGGGACATTCTGACACCTATCAACAAAGTGTCCTCATATGCTACAGTAACATAAATCCAACATTGCAACTTTATTTATAAATTTAATCCACAACCATGGAACAAAAAATAAAGTTTTGGTGCCTGAGGATAGCTCAAGTTTAGGAGGAATAGCGCAAGAATTTATGAGGTAAGGCTCTGAAAAGGCAAAAATGAAACCTTTTTTTCAGGGTTGGAGGACATATTGGGACACTGTTTCCCAAGCTTTAGTTATTCCCATAGGTGCAACCTGTATTTATCATAACTACATATTACATGTGAAATAGAAATTACTCAACACTTTTACTTTAAATTCACTTTATACAAACTTAATTTTTTTTAATTTGATTGGTCATATGATTTTCTAGCACAGAATTAACGTAAGTATACACTTAACATTTATGTTACTCTATTCAGCTCCTAAACCATCTCCTGTGACACAAGTGGCCCTTCTATTTAGTACATTTCATTGTAGGCAGGTGAAACGTTTTCAAAAGGCTTTTAATAAAGTACTTTAATGCATCTTTGTGAGGTCACCATTCATTTGTGGAACAGGGAGTGTGTACACATGGAAAGACATTAGCTGGTATTTCACGTTCTGCCCTGGATACGGAAGGAAGGGCCAGCAAGGAGGAAGGTTCCAACTGAACCAGATGAAAGGATAAAAGCAGAGGGCACAGCTTCCTGGAGTTCAGCTGCCAACACTGTGTGGGCACGAGAACAGTACACCCTAATGGCCCATATGTCTGTCTGTGTTCCCCATTAACTGTGCACAGCACAGGACTGTGTCTTGTTCTCTATTGCAGGGATCATCAGAGGGAATCACACAGGTGTGGTTCAGTAATTAGTCTTTGAATGAATGCTTGTGACTTTTGTTCACTTCTATTTCCTTCAAGTGCTGATTAAGAGAACTTTTGTTCAAAAAGATAAAAGGGTTCAAATACATATCCTTGAGAACATCAAGAAGGAAAAGTACTGAGGAGACTGGATCCCACCCTGCAGTTTGCCCCGGGAGAGAAGCACCTCTGGGAAAGGTTCTTCTGTATAAAAGGCAGCTTCAAAGAGGTGGAGAATATGGGTCTAATCTGGAGTTCTATGGGAAGAAAGAAAGAAATAAAGAAGAAAATCCAAGCTTGAACAGAGTTTAGAGAAGGCCCAGTACAGCCATCCCCTACCTCCTACCCCAAGAAAAAAAAAAAAAAAGGTATTATTCACCTCTGTTCAAAGACAAAGATCCAAACACAGAAAGGAGAGGTAGCCTACCCATGGTCACACAGCTTGTGAAATATAGAACTGGCACCAGATATCAGGTTCCGTTTAGATCTCTCCTTCTTTCTAGAACACTGCCAGATTGTATGAGGAGAGTAGAGCTCCAAACTGGTTTACTTGACATGTACCCCACTGTGTTCAATATGGACAAATCCTAAAATTAAGTAAAATTTATAATGACATAATCATTAATGTTTAAAAAGGTGTAAATGAATGGTAATTAATTTTAATGGCTGAGTTTCTAATAAAAGGATTTAAACTTCATCTTGAATCTACCAATGATTTCTGCATCAAACAAACAGTTTAAATAACTAATAAGTATAAAATACATATAAAATTAATTGTGTGAATGGCACTGATTATTAGGTTGGATTTTCCAGTGATTCTAAAGGGGTAGGATGACAGAAAATATGAACAACCTTCTTGGTTCTTATTGGGTAAAGTGATGCAGGAGAACCTGGTATACAATGTAAGGAGAGAGTTATGGTTAGAAAGTGTGCTTTCTGTTGTAGTTCCAGGAACTGAGCTGCTAGTGTATCTCAATTGTAATAGGTGATGTTGTGGTGCTAGTGGAGCCCATGAGGCCCAAAGTGGTACAGGTTTTATAAAGGTCTTTAAAAAAAAAAATTGCTGTTGAGTGAATTCCGACTCATACTGACCCTATAGGAAAGAGTAGAATTGCCCCATAGGGTTTCTAAGGAGCACCTGGTGGATTTGAAAGGACAAATTTCCGTCAGTACCAGTAGCTTTTAACCCCTAAGCCTCCAGGCTTTCCAAGGCCTTAGGAATCAGCATTATGTCTTCTATTTGAAGACACAAAGCAGGTGAAAATAAGACCCTAATGATCACCATTTTGCTGAAAGTTTGGAAGTATACTGGTGGGAGGCTATCGAGATGATCTGGGGCCTTACAGCAGTCCATTTTTTCAGGGAGGAAAGGAAACTTAGATCAGCAAGCCATAGAATCAAGAGGAAATGCATTACAATGATGTTTGGAAGTAATGAGTGGAGTCCCTTCGTGGCACAAACGGTTAAATGCTTAGCTGAAAAGTTGGCAGCTTCAGTCAACCCAACAGTACCTTGGAAGACACGCCTGCTTATCTACTTCGGAAGGATCACAGCCATTGAAAACCCCATAGAGCACAGTTCTATTCTGACACATGGGGTCGCCATGAGTTGGAACTGACTGGATGGCAACTGATACTGGGGTAATGAGAAGGTGTCACAAGGTTTCCAGGCTCCCAGGTAGTCAGGCTTTTTTCACTCCAGAATATATAGCAAATTGACAATCAGCTAAAGTGGACCAGGAAAGGCAGTTTTGTGACGCAGGGAAGGTGAAGGATAAGAAAGGGTCTTTGTCCTCAGTCAAGAAAAAGAGCCTTTGGACACCATTTAGAGAATTCCCAAAATTCTCCCACTGCTGTAAGTTACTGAAACTGTCCCTAAGGCAGGGCCTCTGAGTCATGGACACTTATTCCATTGAGGAGATCCGGAAGCAGGATGCTTCCTGTTATTAGAGTCCCTGTCCAGCCAGTTAGGGTTGGATTTTTATTTGGTCAGGAAATTCTTGGACCAGCCCAGTTTTAGGTAGCTCCACATCCCCCTGGGTGGGGCAGCAATCCCTTATATAAAGAGGTCCTCTGCTGCAAGGCTAGCATCCTCCTGATACTTGATTCCCGATCTACTTTGGAGAACCTGGTAAGTCTGATTTCTTGAGTTCTTCTGTTTTTTTTTTTTTTCTGTTTATTGGTTGCTATCAGATATTTGAACTCAATCTGAAGACAGAAAATTTGGTGTGAAGAAAGTTAGCATTATGGGCTTATGCCATTAATTGATGAAAATTGTGAATTGGGGCATAACGATACAAGGATATACTGCTTTGACTTGGTTCTGGTAGACTGAAAAAGAAGTTAATAGAAAAGCTTTGGTTTGAAGAAGAGTACAAGGTAACTTTTTTTCCTTTCCATTTCTTTTTGATTCCATTCTGCTGTGATTTCTAAAGTCATTGAATTTTCCCTGAACAGCTGCTTGCTCTTTCCCCATGTGTTGACGCCTTGTAAAAAATAACGATAGGAATTGCTTGTGAGGTTGCTCAGGATTTCAGAACTTGAGACTGCCTTTCTTGAAGATGTTATTTTTATGTAAACATCATTACTTGCTGCTTTAGAAGAGAGAGAATTTTCCCAGAACTAGTGAAGCAACTGGCTAGAGAGGAGAAGCCAGAAAGTTATTTAAAAAAAGGGGGTTAAGAGATAATAGTGTATCTCAGAGAATGGAGAGGTGATATCCAGTGGAATCAAATAAGCTCTGGCTTCTCTGTCTGTAGAAGTTCCTTCTTGTGAACACTGTCGTCTAATTTCTTTCAGATTTCCAGAGACTCCAGAAAGATGTCTTACCAGCAGCAGCAGTGCAAGCAGCCCTGCCAACCACCTCCTGTGGTGTGCCCACCTAAGTGCCCTGAGCCATGTCCACCTCCAAAGTGCCCTGAGCCATGCCCACCTCCAAAGTGCCCTGAGCCATGCCCACTCCCAAAGTGTCCACCTCAGCCATGCCAGCAGAAATGCCCTCCTACACAGATATACCAACCCTGTCAGCAGAAGTGTCCTCCTAAGAGCAAGTAACAGCTTCAGGACTCATCAGGATCATGAAAGGATAAGGACAATTGGCTCAGACTCCTTCCACAACTCCACCTTCATCTTCTCTTTCAAGCCAGTCATGGACACAGCTTCTCTATCCATTAGTCCATGATCTTCCTGTGATGATTCCCAGCAACTGAAGTTGTTTTTTTTTTTCCTGCACTGTTTTACTGCTACTCTCCAGGAGGTAACTGAGAAAGGGCAGTCCTCAGCTCTGCCAGGATCCCAGCACTTTAAACGAAGAACAAGGGCACATTCCCCTGGTCCCATCAGATAATTCACTTGATGTCTTCTGTGTTTGTAAACTGGGCAGGGATTTCTATCACTTGGTCAATTGTAATTTTCTTTTCACTTCCTGAATAAAGTACATGTTTTGAGATGGGATAAATATTTTATTTCTTTTTCAATCCTACTTTTCTTAGCAATATTATGCCATAGTTTTAGTTCCTTTCTATTCTTCTTTGATCCCAATAACCAGACTCTCACAATCACTGTTACCTGAATTTTGGATCACATCAAAGATTATTTTTACATTATGTTAAACCCATGGTATTTTTTTTTTTACATTACTCTTTGATTTGGAGGACAAATTATTTAACCCTTCAGGATTTTACTTTCTCTACTGCAAAGTGGGAAAAATAATATTTAGATCATGAATCTGTCTTAGGTATAAAATTGAATAATGCCTGTAACTTTGTTCGCGGAAAACCTGACCCAGAATTAAACAAACAAAGAAACAAGCAAAAAACCTCTTGCGGTTGAGATGATTCCAACTCATGGCAACGCCATGTGTTACACAGTAGAATTGCTACATAGGGTTTTCTCGGCTGTAATCTTTATGGAAGCATATTACCAGAACTTTCTTCCATGGTACCGCTGAGTGGATTCAAACTAACAACATTTATGTGAATTGCTGCTGTTGTTAGGTGCCATTGAGTTGGTTCTGACTTGTAGTGACCCTACGTACAAACAGAATGACACACTGCCTGGTCCTGCACTATTTTCACAATCATTGCAATATTTGATCCCATTATCACAGCCACTGTGTCAATCCATCTCATTGAGAATCTTCCTTTTTTTTGCTGACCCTCTAATTTGCCAAGCATGATGTCCTTTGCCAGGGACTGGTCCCTCCAGATAACATGCCAAAGTATGTGATGTCTCACCATCCTTACTTCTCAGTATAGTAGTTGAAGTCAAACCATTTATGCCATTCAGGGGCCTTGACCCAGAATTAGCATGCAATAAATGGTAGTTCATTAGAAGCAGCAGATCATCATCATTACTACATTTTCTCCATCAAGAAAGAAGCTTAGACATGACTACTCTAGGAAACAACATTTTTAAACTTTATTATCCTTTCATATGCTGTGACCTTCTTTCTTTTCTAATTCACTTCACTTTTTTAAGTAACATGGTAGATAAACAGCCTTTTGGAATTAGTGAGAGTTTCTACATGAAATCAGAATATTTCTTAAACATGGATAGTCCAGAAGAAAGGGAAATACCAAGGCTCCAAAAGGCCTGTGTCTGCCTCATCTTCATGGGTACCACCTGCTCTTCTCACTCCATCAGGAGACAAAAATTCAAGGTCCTGTCATTTTTGTTCAGCTCTGAAATTAATTTTTTGAGTGTTCTAACCCACATTAAGAAAGTAATGGAGTTTATAATATTTATTTAGGTTTGAAAAGTTAGTGCTGCTGTGTAGCTTGATTTATAAGTGCTTATGTTACAAGGCCAGGGCGCCGACTGTCGAACAGGCCAGCGGTTGCTCATATGCAAGTTCAAGTTCAAGTTCAAGTTGCTCTGAACTTAATTTAGAGACCATTTCAAGAATAGATTTGAGGAGGGGGCCAAGACGGTGGACTAGGTGGACGCTTCCGCGGATCCCTCTTGCAACAAAGACTCGGAAAAACAAGTGAATCGATCACATACATAACAATCTACGAACTCTGAACAACAAACACAGACTTAGAGACGGAAAATGAACAAATACGGGCAGACAGCGACCGTTTTCAGAACTAGGAGCCAGCGTACCAGGCCGGTGACCTTCGGAGCCCGATCTGGGGCAGAGCCCAGGGGGGCAGACGGCAAAGACAAGGGGCCCAGCCCTACCCCCCCAAACCCATCCCGGCAGGAAGTCTAGCTGGTTGGCGCGGGCGGCGTAGCAGTGCAGTCAGTGGGAGAAGCACCCGGGAGGCAGTGACTGATCTTGAAGTGGGGAGAGCAGGGTCCCAGCCAGGGAGCCGTCCCGCCAGGAGTTTGGCGGGAAGCGGGTGTGGCGCGAGTGGGGGGATCAGCTATATTTCCCTAAAGCGACCCCGGGGCGGGGCCCACACGTTCGTGCGGGGGACGCCTACCCAGTTCGCACATGCGGCTCAACGCACCGGAGGGAGAAATCCCTGGGAGGAAGTGACTGGTCTTAGAGAGGGGAGAGCAGCGTCCCAGCCAGGGATCCGTCCCACTGGGATTTTGGCTAAAGCAGGCGGGGTGTGAGTGCAGGGATAAGTTATATTCCCCTGAGTTGACCCAGGGGGCGGGCCCACCTGTTCGAGCGGGTGACGCCCACGCAGTTCATGCAAGCAGTGCGGCGCACCGGAAGGAGAAGTCCCCGGGAGGAAGTGACTGGTCTCGGAGCGGGGAAAGCAGCGTCCCAGCTGGGGAGCCGTCCAGCTGGGATTTGGGTGCGCGAGGGAGGGGTGTGAGCATGGGGTCCAATTATATTCCCTTGAATAGACCCCGGGGGCTGGCCCACCCGTTCGTGCGGGAGACGCCCACCCAGTTGGCGCGAGCGATGCGGTGCACTGGAGGGAGAAGTCCCCGGGAGGAAGTGACTGGTCTCGGGGCGGGGAGAGTAGGGTCCCAGCCGGGGAACCGTCCCACTGAGATTTTGGCGGATGGGGGCGGAGCGTGAACGCGGTGATCAGCTCTATGTTCTGTGGTGCTACACTCCTAGCTCTCTGATCCCTCCCCCACCCTCCCCAGGCGGCTCCATTAACATCTGAATACCCAGAGCCAGAGGGAGAATTCAGATAGGGATCTGACTGCAGTTTTTTTTAGCTGATTACCTGGAAAATCTAGTTTCCAAGTGATCGCTCAGAGACAGCAGTCCATATCAAACCACATAAAGAAACAGACCATGACAGCTTCTCCAATCCCCCAAACAAAAGAATCAAAATCTTTCCCAAATGAAGATACAATCCTGGAATTATCAGATACGGAATATAAAAAACTAATTTACAGAATGCTTAATGATATCACAAATGAAATTAGGATAACTGCAGAAAAAGCCAAGGAACACACTGATAAAACTGTTGAAAACTCAAAAAGATTATTCAAGAACATAGTGGAAAAATTAATAAGTTGCAAGAAGTCATAGAGAGAGAGCATGTAGAAATCCAAAAGATTAACAATAAAATTACAGAATTAGACAATGCAATAGAAAGTCAGAGGAGCAGACTCGAGCAATTAGAATGTAGACTGGGACTTCTGGAGGACCAGGGAATCAACACCAACATAGCTGAAAAAAAATCAGATAAAAGAATTAAAAAAAATGAAGAAACCCTAAGAATCATGTGGGACTCTATCAAGAAGGATAACTTGCGAGTGATTGGAGTCCCAGAACAGGGAGGGGGGACAGAAAACACAGAGAAAATAGTTGAAGAACTCCTGACACAAAACTTCCCTGACATCATGAAAGACGAAAGGATATCTATCCAAGATGCTCATCGAACCCCATTTAAGATTGATCCCAAAAGAAAAACACCAAGACATATTATCATCAAACTTGCCAAAACCAAAGACAAACAGAAAATTTTAAAATCAGCCAGGGAGAAAAGAAAGGTTTCCTTCAAGGGAGAATCAATAAGAACAAGTTCAGACTACTCAGCAGAAACCATGCAGGCAAGAAGGGAATGGGATGACGTATACAGAGCACTGAAGGAGAAAAACTGCCAACCAAGGATCATATATCCAGCAAAACTCTCTCTGAAATATGGAGGAGAAATTAAGATATTTACAGATAAACACAAGTTTAGAGAATTTGCAAAAACTAAACCAAGACTGCAAGAAATGCTAAAGGAGATTGTTTGGCCTGATGACCATTAATATTAGGTACCAGCACAATACAAGGTCACAAAACAGACCATCCTGATATCAACGCAACTCAAATAGGGAAAGCACAAAAACAAACAAATTAAGATTAATTCTAAAAAATAAACAAAATAATTCACATAACAGGAAATCATGGAAATCAATAGATAAACGATCACAATAATCAAAAAGAGGGACTAAATATAGGAGGCATTGAACTGCCAGATGGAGAGTGATACAAGGCGATATAGAACAATACAAGTTAGGTTTTTACTTAGAGAAATAGGGGTAAATAATAAGGTAACCACAAAAAGGAATATCAATTTCATAACTCAAGAAAAAAGCCAAGAAAAACGTAACGACTCAACAAACTTAAAGTTAAACATTATGAAAATGAGGATCTCACAAGCTACTAAGAAAAACGTCTCAGCACAAAAAGCATGTGGAAAAATAAATGGCCAACAACACACATGAAAAGGCATCAAAATGACAGCACTAAAAACTTATTTATCTATAATTACGCTGAATGTAAATAGACTAAATGCACCAATAAACAGACAGAGAGAGACACGGACTGGATAAAGAAACACGATCCATCTATATGCTGCCTACAAGAGACACACCTTAGACTTAGAGACTCAAACAAACTAAAACTCAAAGTCTGGAAAATTATATCAAGCAAATAATAAGCAAAAAAGAAGAGGAGTAGCAATATTAATTTCTGACAAAATAGACTTTAGACTTAAATCCACCACAAAGGATAAAGAAGGACACTATATAATGATAAAAGGGACAATTGATCAGGAAGACATAACCATATTAAATATTTATGCACCCAATGACAGGGCTGCAAGATACATAAATCAAATTTTAACAGAATTGAAAAGTGAGATAGACACCTCCACAATTATAGTAGGAGACTTCAACACACCACTTTCAGAGAAGGACAGGACATCCAGTAAGAAGCTCAATAGAGACAAGGAAGACCTACTTACAACAATCAACCAACTTGACCTCATTGACTTATACAGAACTCTCCACCCAACTGCTGCAAAATATACTTTTTTTTCTAGCGCACATGGAACATTCTCTAGAATAGACCACATATTAGGTCACAAAACAAACCTTTGCAGAATCCAAAACATCGAAATATTACAAAGCATCTTCTCAGACCACAAGACAATGAAGCTAGAAATCAATAACAGAAAAACTAGGGAAAAGAAATCAAATACTTGGAAAATGAACTATACCCTCCTGAAAAAAGACTGGGTTATAGAAGACATCAAGGAGGGAATAAGGAAATTCATAGAATGCAATGAGAATGAAAATACTTCCTATCAAAACCTCTGGGACACAGCAAAAGCAGTGCTCAGAGGCCAATTTATATCGATGAATGCACACATACTAAAAGAAGAAAGAGCCAAAAGCAGAGAACTGTCCCGACAACTTGAACAAATAGAAAGTGAGCAACAAAAGAACCCATCAGGCACCAGAAGAAAACAAATAATAAAAATTAGAGCTGAACAAAATGAATTAGAGAACAGAAAAACAATTGAAAGAATTAACAAAGCCAAAAGCTGGTTCTTTGAAAAAATTAACAAAATTGATAAACCATTGGCTAGACTGACTAAAGAAAAACAGGAAAGGAAACAAATAACCCAAATAAGAAACGAGAAGGACCACATCACAACAGAACCAAATGAAATTAAAAGAATCATTTCAGATTACTACGTAAAATTGTACTCTAACAAATTTGAAAACCTAGAAGAAATGGATGAATTCTTGGAAAAATACTACTTACCTAAACTAACACATTCAGAAGTAGAACAACTAAATAGAACCATAACAAAAAAAGAGATTGAAACGGTAATCAAAAAACTCCCAACAAAAAAAAAGTTCTGGCCCGGACGGCTTCACTGCAGAGTTCTACCAAACCTTCAGAGAAGACTTAACACCATTGCTACCGAAGGTATTTCAAAGCATAGAAAAAGACAGAATACTACCCAACTCATTCTGTGAAGCTACCATCTCCCTGATACCAAAACCAGGGAAAGACATTACAAAAAATGAAAATTTTAGACCTATATCCCTCATGAACATAGATGCAAAAATCCTCAACAAAATTCTAACCAATAGAATCCAACAACACATCAAAAAAATAATTCAACATGATCAAGTGGGATTTATACCAGGTATGCAAGGCTGGTTTAATATCAGAAAAACCATTAATGTAATCCACCACATAAATAAAACAAAAGATAAAAACCACATGATCTTATCAATTGATGCAGAAAAGGCATTTGACAAAGTTCAACACCCATTCATGATAAAAACTCTTACCAAAATAGGAATTGAAGGAAAATTCCTCAACATAATAAAGGGCATCTATGCAACAACCAATATCACTCTAAATGGAGAGAACCTGAAAGCATTTCCCTTGAGAACGGGAACCAGACAAGGATGCCCTTTATCACCGCTCTTATTCAACATCGTACTTGAAGTCCTAGCCAGGGCAATTAGGCTAGACAAAGAAATAAAGGGTACCCAGATTGGTAAGGAGGAAGTAAAGCTATCACTATTTGCAGATGACATGATCGTATACATGGAAAACCCTAAGGAATCCTCCAGAAAACTACTGAAACTAATAGAAGAGTTTGGCAGAGTCTCAGGTTATAAAATAAACATACAAAAATCACTTGGATTCCTCTACATCAACAAAAAGAACACCGAAGAGGAAATCACCAAATCAATACCATTCACAGTAGCCCCCAAGAAGATAAAATACTTAGCAATAAATCTTACCGAGGATGTAAAAGACCTATACAAAGAAAACTACAAAGCTCTACTACAAGAAATTCAAAAGGACATACTTAAGTGGAAAAACATACCTTACTCATGGATAGGAAGACTTAACATAGTAAAAATGTCTATTCTACCAAAAGTCATCTATACATATAACACACTTCCGATCCAAATTCCAATGCCATATTTTAAGGGGATAGAGAAACAAATCACCAATTTCATATGGAAGGGAAAGAACCCCCGGATAAGCAAAGCATTACTGAAAAAGAAGAAGAAAGTGGGAGGCCTCACTCTACCTGATTTCAGAAGCTATTATACAGCCACAATAGTCAAAACAGCCTGGTACTGGTACAACAACCGGCACACAGACCAATGGAACAGAATTGAGAACCCAGATATAAATCCATCCACGTATGAGCAGCTGATATTTGACAAAGGACCAGTGTCAGTCAATTGGGGAAATGATAGTCTTTTTAACAAATGGTGCTGGCATAACTGGATATCCATTTGCAAAAGAATGAAACAGGACCCATACCTCACACCATGCACAAAAACTAACTCCAAGTGGATCAAAGACCTAAACATAAAGACTAAAATGATAAAGGTCATGGAAGAAAAAATAGGGAGAACCCTAGGAGCCCTAATACACGGCATAAACAGAATACAAAACATTACCAAAAATGATGAAGAGAAACCAGATAACTGGGAGCTCCTAAAAATCAAACACCTATGCTCATCTAAAGACTTCACCAAAAGAGTAAAAAGACCATCTACAGACTGGGAAAGAATTTTCAGCTATGACATCTCAGACCAGCGCCTAATCTCTAAAATCTATATGATTCTGTCAAAACTCAACCACAAAAAGACAAACAACCCAATCAAGAAGTGGGCAAAGGATATGAACACACATTTCACTAAAGAAGATATTCAGGCAGCCAACAGATACATGAGAAAATGCTCCCGATCATTAGCCATTAGAGAAATGCAAACTAAAACAACGATGAGATTCCATCTCACACCAACTAGACTGGCATTAATCCAAAACACAAAATAATAAATGTTGGAGAGGCTGCGGAGAGATTGGAACTCTTATACACTGCTGGTGGGAATGTAAAATGGTAAAACCACTGTGGAAATCCATCGGGCTTTATCTTAATCAGTTAGAAATAGAACTACCATACAACCCAGAAATCCCACTCCTCACAATATACCCTAGAGAAACAAGTGCCTTCACACAAACAGATACATGCATACCCATGTTTATTGCAGCTCGGTTTACAATAGCAAAAAGCTGGAAGCAACCAAGGTGTCCGTCAACGGATGAATGGGTAAATAAATTGTGGTATATTCACACAATGAAATACTATGCATCGATAAAGAACAGTGACGAATCTGTGAAACATTTCATAACATGGAGGAACCTGGAAGGCATTATGCTGAGCAAAATTAGTCAGAGGCAAAAGGACAAATATTGTATAAGACCACTATTACAAGATCTTGAGAAATAGTAAAAACTGAGAAGAACACATACTTTCGTGGTTACGAAGGGGGGAGGGAGGGAGGGAAGGAGAGGGTTTTTTTATTGATTAATTAGTAGATAAGAACTGCTTTAGGTGAAGGGAAGGACAACACTCAATACTTGGAAGGTCAGCTCAATTGGACTGGACCAAAAGCAAAGAAGTTTCCGGGATAAAATGAATGCTTCAAAGGTCAGTGGAGCAAGGACGGGGGTCTGGGGACCATGGTTTGAGGGGACTTCTAAGTCAATTGGCAAAATAATTCTATTATGAAAACATTCTGCATCCCACTTTGAAATGTGGTGTCTGGGGTCTTAAATGCTAACAAGCGGCCATCTAAGATGCATCAATTGATCTCAACCCACCTGGAGCAGGGGAGAATGAAGAACACCAAGGTCACATGACAACTAAGAGCCCAAGAGACAGAAAGGGCCACATGAACCAGAGACCTACATCATCCTGAGACCAGAAAAACTAGTTGGTGCCCGGCCAGGATCGGTGACTGCCCTGAGAGGGAGCACGGCAGGGAACTCCTGAGGGAGCAGGAGATCAGTGGGATGCAGACCCCAAATTCTCATAAAAAGAGCATACTTAATGGTTTGACTGAGACTAGAGGAATCCCAGCGGTCATGATCCCCAGCCTTCCGTTGGCACAGGACAGGAGCCATCCCCGAAGACAACTCATCAGACATGAAAGGGACTGGTCAGTGAGTGGGAGAGAGATGCTGATGAAGAGTGAGCTAATTATATCAGGTGGTCACTTGAGAGTGTGTTGGCAACTCTTGTCTGGAGGGGGGATGGGAGGATAGAGAGAGAGGGAAGCTGGCAAAATTGTCACGAAAGGAGACTGAAAGGGCTGACTCATTAGGGGGAGAGCAAGTGGGAGTACGGAGTAAGATGTATGTAAACTTATATGTGACAGACTGATTGGATTTGTAAATGTTCACTTGAAGCTTAATAAAAGTTAATAAAAAATAAAAGAGAAGTTTGAGAGACTTAAGAGGAGCCTGAAGATTGTGATGAACCTAATAATGTGCACTTTACCTTAGGAAACCCTGGTGACACAGTGATTAAAAGCTACAGCTACTAACCAAAAGGTCAGCAGTTGGAATCCACCAGGTGCTGCTTGGAAAATCTATGGGGCAATTTTACTCTGTCCTTTTATAAGGTCGCTATGAGACAGAATTGACTCAGTGGCAACGGGCTTGGTTTGGTTTTTTTGGAAGGAGGCATGATGGCTACATGTAAGGTGGTATCCTGAAAGGAATCCAGAAATAGAAAAGGAACATTAGGTAAAAGCTAAGGAGATCTGAATAAAGTATGAAGTGCATTTAATAATACTAACAACAACCAAAAAAAAAACCTGTTGCAGTGGAGTTGATTCCAACTCATAGTGACCCTATAAGACAGAGTGGAACTGCCCCATAGGCTTTCCAAGGAACGTCTGGTGGGTTTGAACTGCTGTCCTTTTGGTTAGAGGCCGTGGCTCTTAACCACTACACCACCAGGGTTTCCATGATTTAATAATAATATATCAGTATTGGTTTATTAATTGTAAGAAATGTAACACACTGTGGAGGATGTTAATAATCGGCGAAACTGAATCTGAAATATATGGAAGCTCTTCTGTGCTACCTTCACCACTTTTCGGTAAATCTATTTGAAAACAAAAAGGTCATTTTAAAAAACGAGTAGAGAAAGAAGGAGGATCTAGAACTCCAAGGATTTTCCACAATGCTTTTCCTTCTAGAAGCTTACACAGGTTTTCTAGTTTTCCTTGGCCAGAATTTTGAAATAAATTTATTATTAAAAATCTGTCTTTAGAATCAATGGAATCTTTGATTTCATTATATATTGTTTTTAAAAATTGAAACAGTGGTTTAAAATCTACTAACAGGAGAAAACATGAGGGCCCAAATATATTTTATACAAGTCCTACCAATCTGCCAAGGAGCAGGGTTTTTTTTTTCCCCCTAATAATATAACTTCTACATATAAATAAGGAAAAATAAAAAGTGTAATAGAAAAATGAGTAAAAGGCATGAGAAGTTTTCTCAAGATAAATAAATGCATAGGCCTGACGTATGTACGAATCGATGCTCAAACACATTAATACAAAGTGGTGCTCAAACATAGAGATCCCATCGTGTATTTATTTGATTGGTAAAAAATAAGAAGTTAAGTAATGCAGTATGTGGGGGAGAATGTGTGTTTGCGGGGTCGTTTTGGATTACTAAAGTAAAGTAGTACAACCACTTGGAAATAAATATGGCAATAGCTAGTCAAACCTAATACTCACATATAACAGAAAATTTTATTCCTAGGAATATATAGGGTAGAAGTATTTGCATATATGCACCAGGAGATGTATGCATGAATATTCATAGCAGCACTGATGGTAACAGCAAAAACCAGAGACAACTTATCCTGTCAATCAAAGAATGGATAGTAAAATGTGGTCTAGTCACATGACGGGCATCGTATAGTGCAGAAAATGGGTGAACTATGGTTTTATGGTTAGATGCAGCCATACGGATGGATTTTCATACTATACTAATAAGTAAAACAAGTATGTCTTAGAAAGCTACATGGAATAAAACACCTTTTTTTCTACAGTTTGAAAACACTGCACATAAATAACAAAACAATAAAATGAAAAGCTATGAAATTATAAACAAAAATTCCATGAAGACAAGAGAGGCAAAATTGAATAGGCTGCTACTTAGGTAAAAAAAAAAAAAAAAACTTTTTTTTTTTTTTTTTTACCTTAGGTAGATAAAACTTATTGCAAATTGTTGTACTTCTTGATAGACATATAAGACTTCAAAATATTACTTTAAAAATAATTAACATAAAATTAAATTATTGATATATTAAGAAGAAAATAAAAATAATTAAATAAGATCAGCCCTCCGTGGACCAGCAATCCAGTGTGTCTTCAGCAAAGATTATGGTTACTCCATTTCCATAGAGCTGAAGTCCACCTAGAGGGGAAAGTGAGTGATTCAGATACATTGTGTTCTAGAGACCCCCATTCAATCCTCATCTTTGTTTTCAGATCTGCTAGGACTCTGTGTAAGATTCCACACTAAACTCCCAACAGGTCTTTAAAGTAGCAGATGGACACTGAATTGGATTGGAAGGGAAATAGTACGATCAAGATGTGAAAGAGTAACCGAGTTTGAGAACCTTCCCTATTTTCTATACTAGCCCTTCCTATCCACTTTTTTTTTTGCCAGAGCAAAAACATTACTACTAGTCATAACAGCAACGAGAATATAGATTTGTTGTTCATTAATTGCCAGGCAATTATTGTGCTAAGAATGTTTCCACATTGTCCCATTTAATTGATAGGAAAAGACTGTGATGTATTATGGGTCTCACTTTGAAGCCATGAACATTGAAGTCCACAGGAAGAAGGAAACTTGCCCAAGAGTCACATGAATACATGAAATAGAAGAAGAATTTGAAACAATGAAGTATTCTGTGGTTCGCCATTGTGTCGGAGAGAACTTTTTAAAAAGCCTGAACACTAGGGGTCAAATGGGAAGGAGAGAAAAGAAATTAAAACACACACATACATCACTGCCGCCACCACCACCACCACCACAAGAAAACATTCGTCAGCTGTAGTTGCCAAAAATGGGCTTAGAAAAATGAAAGAAAAAAAGAGAGAGAGAGAGAGTTTTCATTTGACCATGAAGCATGTCCTTTACTGGTGACACCGAAGGGAAGGTGCATTGCCCAGGGTATGAATATTCCCACCCAGCACAGAGACAGGGGACACACAAAAGACTTGGGTTTGTCCTCGTGCCTCCTCCTGAGACTCTGGGAAGCTTGGAATGGAGCCTGGTGCTTGGTCAGGGAGGAGGGGTACAACTTATACTTCAGAAAAGAAGCCACTTGTCTGTCACATACTGCTCTAGGCAGAGCATTGGGAAAGGTTCGTGAGGCTACAGGAAGACATGATGTCAGGATTCAGAGACAATGGCAGAACTCAGGGCCCGTGATAAAACATCTGTTCCTTTTCATAGTCCTGAAAGATTCTGGGGCAGAGGCATAGGGAGGAGGACGAGGGCCCAGGGGCAATCTCTAAGTTGGTGTCCTGCCTCATTGACAGTGGATGACAGGAGGGCGATTCCCCAGCTGGTCTCATCTGGAGTTCCCCCTTGGAATTTTACCTGGTGGAAAGTCTCCGCCCTGGCCCTCCCCACCTTACTACACTTCTGTTCTGGGAACGGTTATGTGATCTTTCTGGACCTTATTGCTGGCACTGCACAGGTGGGCGCTTGGAATCACACATGGTTCAGGACAGTTGGGTAGCAATAGAGAAGGTGGCTTGCAGGACTGTCCTGTCTCAGGGAAAAGGTACAGAACCCAGGTAGGCATAAAAGAGCGTTAGGTAACAAAAGCAGGAACTTGGAAATCTGAGAGATGATTACACAGCTCATTAAATAAGTGTTGGCTTCCCTGCGTAGCAGTGTTCCTCTCAGTCATCATATCGTTTGGACAGCTGCCTCTTCTTCTGAATGCAATGTAATTATTTTTCTTTAAGGGATGCGCCTGAGCTTAGTCAAGAGAATGGTCTACTGATGTGAGGAAAGTTGTCCCAAGAGGATGACAAAATCAGCTTTTTGTGTCTTCTTGGACACAGGAACTGTCCCAACTTGATTTTGGAATCACATTTCTAGATACTCTTCACATGATCATGAAAAGTAGGCAAATTTCTTTGTTCCTCACTCTTTTTTATTTTCAAACTTTTCCCATTAATTTATTTTCTCCTGTAAATTTTAATACAATTTTACAAAAAGAAACAAAATAAAGACAAAGTAACCTATCACCACTACTTCCATCGACCAAATAACATTACACAAGTCAACACAATCTGGACCTCTAGAGTGAATCAAAGACTTTTGGTTTTCTAAAGCCTAATTCGACATCCGCTCCTACTCCTTCAGAGCTAATAAGGAACTGAGATGGTGGCTGTGTTGCAGAGAACACTAAAGGAATATAAGACACCCCAAGCCTGGGTAGCTTCAAATAGGTGGCAACCTAACTACAACTAACCTGAAACTGGAAAAATGACCTGACTTACACTATGGTGGCTGGAAGGTTCCTACCCCAAGATCCTCTTCCCTGGCGCCAGGGCACCATGAGAAGCTTGCCTTAGCTGGGGTCCTGCCCAACCTGGAGTTTTCTGGGCCTTGTCCCAGTTTGAGGATTAGGGAGTTCTCTAATTGGCAGTTTAAATGACTAGGGTTAGCACCCTTTCCATCGTCCTGGGGTTATCTGCATTATAATCCAGGCTGCTCTTTTTAACTGTCCTTGCCCATGTAACTGGACACCTGGCCCCACCCCATACATCTCTCCATTCCCACTGGTAATGCATTTCTTCTCAGTCTACCCTTACCTTAGTATAGTGGTAAAAGAGCTCCACTGCTAACCAAAAGATAGGTAGTTCAAATTCAACAGCGGGTCCTTGGAAATCCTCTGATACAGTTCTACTCTGTCCTGTAGGGTTCCTATGAGTCAGAATCAACTTCATGGCAAAAGGTCTGGTTTGGTTTGGTTTAGTAAGTTTATGGGACATTGAAAATATTCTCCTTAAACATTTTTACAATTGGAGAAATGTGAAGACCTCCTAACAAGGAGTAATCAGCTGCTATTGATTCTGCCTCATGGTTAGCCCAGTTGTTACAGAGTGGAACTGCTTCCTAGGGTTTTCTTGACTGTAATTTCTATGCAAGCAGATCACCAGGCTTTTCTTCCATAGCGCCACTGATGGGTTCAAAGTGCCAACCTTTATGTTAGTGGCTGAGAGCAAACCATTTGTGCCCCCGAGGGCCTCCAACAGTGATTACCAAGGCTTTGCTTTCACAGTGCTGTGTTTCTCCCAATAAAGGACAGACATATTTTGAGCTTGGTTTTGAGTCTTAAAACCTGCACCACTGTGGGCTATTTGGAATCCAGCGGAACTCAAAACCTTCTGCATTTCAGGTCTCTAAGTCACAGCCTCTGGGCTCTCACCAGGATGCAAGGTCTCATACCTCTTCTGTCATGTACACTATTTGCTCCTGACTCCTACAGGCCTGCAGATTCCATGATGCAGAACAATAGGGACCAACCCATCTCTTCAAGTGGTCACTTGAAATTTACATTTCTCCACCTTTTAATTCTACTCCTCCATGGAAGGATCACCATATGAGGAGAGATTAAAGAAGTGAATTAAAGTTCTTTGAAAGGAAGGAATCTCCTTACCATAGCAATACTCCATTTGAAATCACTAATCACTGTTGGAGCACTTCCCAGTGACCTCAGTGGTGTGACTTATGTTACCAAAGATGATCTCACATGACAAACAGATTTTTACTTTAGTTATTGTCTATTTTAATCTACATTTGAAGAACTCATAAGTTGAATTCCAAACTTGTCCATTAATGCATAATAATACCGAGAATTATTTAGAGTTTTAAGTCTATTGATTTGAAGTTAATTTAAATGAAAATATTAAGTATGCAATAATGTGGGCAATATGCAAATATGATGATAGTGGTATGGAAATTATTAAAGTCTGGTTATTGCCATCAAGTCAACCCCAACTCATGACAACCCTTTTTTTGTCAGAGTAGAACTGTTTTCCATAACATTTTCAATGGATGATTTTTTTGGAGGTGGGGGAGGGGTGTCATTAGATCATCAGGCCTTTCTTCTGAGGAACCTCTGGGAAACATCTCCCTGATATATCTTCCGGTCCTTCCAAAATAACCAATTCTTTTCTTCTCAGAGGCTCACCTCCTACATAAGGCTTCCTGTGGTTTCCTATCTAATATCCTGGCCCAAAACTCACCACTGTTGCTTTTCCTCTGGGTCCTTCAGTTACTGAGGCTGTTCCCTTTTTGACTGAGGGACTCTAGCTTGTTGATGAAAGCACAGAAAGGCACATCTTTATTGCTAGATCTTAGGACAGCTTCTTCAGGTCCCATGCCCTATAAAAAAAAACTTCCCCAGATTCCAGGAATGAAGACAAAGTTCAACATACACTAAACCAAAAGAAAAAATGTAAGAAAATACTTTAAGATCCCACACAAAACTTAAAATATTAATTTCACACTGACTGTGACTGACTGTGGGTTGAGAAGAAGAGAGGATAGCCAAACATGTAAGGCCTAACACCTGTAGGGCTGGTTTATGCACGTTCTTTTTCCTCTCCTCACCATATCACCATATGTAAGCTCCAAGAGGACAGAGCCCAGACCTTGTCTTTTTCTTACCAATACATCTGCAGGATGCACAATAGAGTCTGTCAAATAGTTGTCAGTTGACCTGTGCCCAGTCCTGTACCATTTTCACCATCATTGGTATGTATGAATCCACTGTGGTAGCAATCCATCTCATTGAGAGTTTCCCTCGTTTTCGTTGGCCCTCTACTTGGTACAAAGCATGATGTCCTTTTCTAGTGACTGGTCTTTCTGATGACATGTCCAAAGTAAGTGAGTCAAAGTCTGTCCATTCTCACTTCTAAGTAACATTCTGGTTGTATTTCTTCTAAGACTGATTTGTTCACTTTGGCGGCCCACAGTATATTCAATATTGTTCGCCAAAACCACAACTCAAATGCATCAATTCTTTGCCTGCCCTCCTTTTCCATCGTCCAACTCTTGTATGCGTATGAGGTGATTGAAAAGACATGGCTCACATCAGATGCACCTTAGTCATCAAAGTGCTTTCTTTAAAACCTTACAGAGGTCTTTTGCAGCAGATTTTCCCAAAGCAATATATATTTTTTTTGGACTGCTGGCCGAAAATCCCAGGGCAAATAGTGTTATTGTTGTTGTTAGATGCCGTCAAGTCAGTTCTGGAAAATAGTGGCCCCATGCACAACAGAATGAAACACTGCCTGGTCCTGCACCATCCTTGCGGTCATGGTAATGCTTGAGCCCATTGCTGCAGCCGCTGTGTCAATCCACCTCGTTGAGCGTCTTCCTCTTTTCTGCTGACCCTGTACTTTACCAAGCATTAGTTCTCCAGGGACTAAACCCTCCTGACAACACATCAAAAGTATGTAAGACACACTCTCGCCATACTTGCTTCTAAGGATCATTCTGGTTGTACTCCTTCCAAACAGATTTGTTCGTTCTTTTGGCAGTCCACAATATTCAATCTTCTTCACTAACACCACAATTCAAAGGAGTCAATTGTTCTATGGTCTTCCTTATTCATTGTCCAGCTTTAAGGTGCATATGAGGAATTGAAAATATCATGGCTTCTTTCAGGTACACCTTAGTCTTCAAAGTGACATCTCAGCTTTTCAACACTTTAAAGAATTCATTTGCAGAAGATTTGCCCAATGCAATGCATCTTTTGGTTGCTTGACTGCTGCTTCCATGGGTGTTGATTTTGGAAACAAGTAAAATGAAATCCTTAACAACTTCCATCTTTTCTCCATTTATCATGATGTTGCTTGTTGGTCCAGTTTTAAGAATTTTTCTTTTCTTTATGTTGAGGTGTAATTCGAACTGAAAGCTGTGGTCTTTGATCTTCATCATTAAGTGCTTCAAGTCCTCTTCACTTTCAGCAAGCATGGTTGTATCATATGCAGAAAGCAAGTTATTAATGAGTCTTCTACCAATCCTGACACCCTATTCTTCATACAGTCTAGCTTCTCAGATTATTTGCTCAGCATACAGATTGAATAAGTATGGTCAAAGGATACAATCCTGATACACACCCCTCTTGACTTTAAATCACACAGTATCCCCTTGTTCTGTTTGAACAACTGCCTCTTGATCTATGTACAGATTCCTCATGAGCACAATTAAGCGTTCTGGAATTCCCATTCTTCCCAATATTACCCATAATTTGTTGTGATCCACACAATCAAATGCCTTTGCATAGTCAATAAAACACAAGTAAACAACTTTCTGGTACTCTCTGCTTTCAGCATCTGACATTCAGCAACGGTATCAGTGCAGCTTGGATTTCTTCCTTTAGTATTCTCAGTTCCTGGTCATATGCTACCTCCTCAAATGGTTGAACACTGACCAATTCCTTTTGGCATAATGACTCTGTGTATTTCTTACATCTTCTTTTGATGCTTCTTGCATCTTTTAGCATTTTCTTCTACAGAATCCTTAACTACTGCAACTCGAGACTTGAATTTTTTCTTTCGTTCTTTCAGCTTGAGAAATGCCGTGTGTATTCTTCCCTTTTGGTTTTCTCTCTCCAGCTCTTTGCACATGTCATTAGAGTACTTCATTTTGACTTCTCCAGCCACCCTTTGAAACCTTCTGTTCAGTTCTTTGCTTCATCAATTCTTCCTTTTGCTTTAGCAACTCGATGTTCAAGAGCAAGTTTCAGAGTCTCTTTGGACATCCATTTTGGTCTTTTCTTTCTTTCCTGTCTTTTTAATGACCTTTTGTTTTGTTCATGTATGATATCCTTGATGTAATTCCACAACTGGTCTGGTCTTTCACTATTAGCATTCTATGTGTCAAATCTATTCTTGAGACGGTCTCTAATTTCAGGTGGAATATAATTAAGGTCATAATTTGGCTCTCATGGACTTGTTCTAATTTCTTCAGTTTCAGCATGAACTTTCTTTAGTTTCAACTTGAACTTGCATATGAGCAATTGATGGTCTGTTCTATAGTCGGCCCCTGGTATTGTTGTAAGACAAGCAATTATAAAGAAGACTGCCTAGCAGCACTAACTTTTCAAATTTCAATAAATATTATAAACCCCATTACTTTCCAAATCTGGGGTCAGGACACTCAAAAAATTAATTTTGGAGGTGAACAAAAATGACAGGACCCTGAGTTTGTGTCTGCTGATGAAGTAAGAAGAGCAGGTGGTACCCATGAAGATGAGGCAGACACAGGCCTTCTGAGGCCTTGGTATTTCCCTTTCTTCTGGAGCATCCATGTTTTAAGAAATATTGTGATTTCATGTAGGATGTCCCACTAATTCCAAAAAGCTTTTTGCCTACAATGTCACTTAGAAAAGTAAAGTAAATTAGAAAAGAAAGAGAGTAACAGGTATTAAGTTTAAAAATCTTATTTCCTAGAGTAGTCATGTCTAAGCTTCTTTCTTGCTGGAGCAAATGCAGTAATGATGATGATCTGCTGCTTCTAATGAACTACCATTTATTGCATGCTATTTCTGGGTCAAGGCAGCTGGGTGGCACAAATGGTTTGACTTCAACTAGTATACTAAGAAGTAAGGATGGTGAGACTTCACCTCACTTACTTTGGACCTGTTACCAGGAGGGACCAGACCCTGGAAAAGGACATCACACTTGGCAAAGTAGAGGGTCGGAAAAACTGGAAGACCCTCAATGAGATGGATTGACACAGTGGCTGTGATAATGGGATCAAATATTGCAATGATTGTGATAATGGCACAGGACCAGGCAGTGTTTCATTCTGTTTGTACATAGGGTTACCAAGAGTCACACTCAACTCAGTGGCACTTAACAACAACAGCAATTATCCTAAACATTGTCAATTTCAACCTACCTAATGCTACTGGGGAAGAAAGTGCTGCTAATCTGCTTCCATAAAGATTACAGCCAAGGAAACCCTACGCGGCAATTCTACTCCGTAACACATGCCGTTGCCATGAGTTGGAATCATCTCAATGGAACAAGCTTTCTTTTTGTTTGTTTATTTGTTTGCTGAATTCTGAGTCAGATTTTCTGCCAACAAAGTTACAGGCATTATTCAATTTTATACCTAAGACAGATTTGGGATCTAAATATTATTTTTCCCACTTTGCACTAAAAAAAAAAAAAAAGAGAGAGAAAACTAAATCCTGAGGGGTTAAATAATTTGTCCCCCTAATCAAAGAGTAATTAAAGAAAATAATATGGGTTCAAAATAATACAGAAATAATCTTTGGTGTGAAACAAAATTCGGGTAGCAGTGATTGTGAGAGTCTGGATATTGGGATCAAAGAAGAATAAAAATAAACCAAAATTATGATATAATGTTGCTGACAAAAGCAGGTTTGAAAAAGAAATAAGATATTTATCCCAACTCAAAACATGTACTTTATTCAGGAAGGGAAAGGAAAATTACAATTGCCCAAGTGGTGGAAATCTCTCCCCAGGTTACAGACACAGAAAACGTCAAGAGAATCATCTGACGAGACCAGGGGAATGTGCTCTTGTTCTTCCTTTGAAGCGCTGGGATCCTGGCACAGCTGAGGACTGCCCTTTCTCGGTTACCTCCTGGAGAGTAGCAATACAACAATGTAGGGAAAAAAAAACCTTCACTTGCTAGGAATCATCACAGGCAGATTATGGACTAATGGATAGAAAAGTTGTGTCCATGGTTGGCTTTGAAGAAATGAAGGTTGAGTTGTGGAAGGAGTCTGAGCCAATTGTCCTTATCCTTTCATGATGCTGATGAGTCCTGAAGCTGTTACTTGCTCTTAGGAGGACACTTCTGCTGGCAGGGTTGGTATATCTGTGTAGGAGGGCATTTCTGCTGACATGGCTGAGGTGGGCATTTTGGGGGTGGACATGGCTCTGGGCACTTTGGAGGTGGACATGGCTCTGGGCACTTTGGAGGTGGACATGGCTCAGGGCACTTAGGTGGGCACACCACAGGAGGTGGTTGGCAGGACTGCTTGCACTGCTGCTGCTGGTAAGACATCTTTCTGGAGCCTCTGGAAATCTGAAAGAAATTAGACGACAGTGTTCACAAGAAGGAACTTCTACAGACAGAGAAGCCAGAGCTTATTTGATTCCACTGGATATCACCTCTCCAGTCTCTGAGATATACTATCATCTTTTAACTCCTTTTGTATAACTTTCTGGCTTCTACTCTCTAGCCATCTGCTTCACTAACTCTGGAAAATTCTCTAAAGCAGCAAGTAATGACATTTACATGAAAATAACATCTTCAAGAAAGGGAGTCACAAGTTCTGAAAACCTGAGCAACCTTATAAGTAGTCCCTGCCATTATTTCTTACGAAGCACCAATACTTGGATAGATAGCAAGCAGCCTTTTTTTTTTTGGAGAATTCTATGACTTTTGAAATCACAGCAGAATGGACTTCATAAAGAAATGGAAAGGAAAACAAAATTCCCTTTTTTCTTCTTCAAACCAAAGCTTTCCTATTAACTTCTTTTTCAATGTAGACATCAAACTATCTACCAGAATCAAGTTAAAGCAATACATCATTGTATCATTATGCCCCAATTCACAGTTATCATCAATTAAGGGCATCAAACTAATGATCCTACCTTTGGACACACCAAAATTTCTGTCTTCGGTTTGAAGTCAGATATTTGAGAGCAACAAATAAACAGAAGAACTCAAGGAATCTCCAAAGCAGACCAGGAATCAAGTATCAGGAGGATGTTAGCCTCGCAGCAGAGGACCTCTTTATATAAGGGATTGCTACCCCACCCAGAGGGAAGTGGAGCTACCTAAAACTGGGCTGGTCCAAGAATTTCCTAACCAAATAAAATCCATCCCTAACTGGCTGGACAGGGACTCTGATAACAGGAAGCATCTTGCTTCCGGATCTCCTCACTGGGATAAGTGTCCATGACTCAGAGGCCCTGCCTTAGGGACAGTATCAGTGACTTACAGCAGTGGGAGAATTTAGGGAGTTCTTTAACTGGTGTCCAAAGGCTCTTTTTCTTGGCTGAAGACAAAGACCTTTTCCTAGCCTTCACTTTCCCAGCATCATAAAACTGCCTTCCCTGTTCCACTTTAGCTGGTTGCCAATTTTTTATACATCCTGGAGCGAAAAAAGCCTGACTACCTGGGAGCCTGAATACCTTGTGACGTCTTTCTCATTACTCCAGTATCAGTTGCCATCAAGTCAATTCCAACTCAGGCCAACCCCGTTGTTTCAGAGTAGAACTGTGCCCTATAGGGTTTTCAATGGCTGTGATCTTTCAGAAGTAGATAGCCAGGCCCGTCTTCCAAAGTACTTTTGAGTGGACTTGAACTGCCAGCTTTTCATTTAGTAGCTGAGCACTTCATCGTTTGCGCCACCAAGGGATACCTCTCATTACTCCAAACCCTCATTATAATGCATTTCCTCTTGATTCTATGGCTTGCTAATCTAAAATTCCTTTCCTCCCTCAAAAATGCACTGCTGTAAGGCCCCAAATCATCTCACTATCCCTCCCACTGGTATGCTTCTAAACATTCAGCAAAATGATGATCATTAGGGTCCTATTTTCACCTGCATTGGGTCTTCAAATAGAAGACATAAGGCTGGTTCCTAAGGTCTTGGAAACCCTGGAGTGTAGAGATTAAAAGCTACAGCTATTAACCAAAAGTTTGGCGGATTGAATCTACCAGGCACTCCTTTAAAACCCTATGGGGCAGCTCTACTCTTTCCTATAGGGTTGCTATGAGTCAGAAGTGACTCGACAGCAATTTTTTTTTTTTTCTTTTTAAAGGCCTTTGTAAAACCTGTACCACCTTGGGCCACTTGAGCTCCATTAACACCACACCATCACTTCTTACAATTGAGATACTCAAGCAGCTCAGTTCCTGGAATTACAACACAAAGTAACTTTCTGACCCTAACTCCCTCCTCACACACTATACTAATTGCTCCTACATAACTTTATCCAATAAGAACAGAGAAGGTTGTACATATTTTCTGTCATCTACACTTGAGAATCAATGGAAAATCCAACATAATGATCAATGCCATTCAAACAATTAATTTTATATGTATTTTATATTAATTAGTTAATTAAACAGTTTGATTCAGAAACTGTTGGTAGGTTCAAGATGAAGTTTAAATCCATTTATTAAAAATTTAGTCATTAAAATTAATTACCATTCATTTATACCTCCTTAAACATTAATAATTGTCATTATAAATTGTACTTAATTTTAGTATTTGTCCATAGAGAACACAGTGGAATACATGTCAAGTAAACCAGTTTACCCTTCTACTTTCCTCATACAATTTGGCAGTGTTCTAGAAAGTAAGAGAGATCTAAATGGTACCTGAAGTCTGGTCTCAATACTATATTTGACAAGCTGTGTGACCATGAGCTGTTCACCTCGCCTCTCTGGGTTTGGATCTTTGTCTACGAACAGAGGAGAATAATACTTACCTCTTGGATTGGAGGTGGGAGATGGTTGCACTGGGCCTTCTACTAGCTCTGTTCAAGCTTGAATTTCTCCTCTTTCTTTCTTTCTCCTCTTCCTTTCTTCCCATAGAACCCCCGATTAGACCCATATTCTCCATCTCTTTGAAGCTGCCTTTTCTACAGAAACACCTTCCCTAGAGGTACTTCTCTTCTGGGAAAAACTGCTGGGTGGGATCCAGACTCCTCAGTACTTATCCTCCTTGCTGTTCTCAAGAATATGTATTTGAACCCTTTTATTCTATAAACAAAAACTCTCTTAATGCTTGAAGGAAACAGAAGTGAACAAAAATTACAAGCATCCATTCAAAAACTAATTACTGAACCACACCTGTGTGAGTTCTTCTGATATTCCCTACAATAGAGACCAAGACGCTGTCCTATGCTGTTCACAGTTAATGGGGAACAGAGACAGATATACAGGCCCTTAAGACGCGCTGTTCTCGTGGCTCCGCAGCATTGGTAGCTGATCTCCAGGAAGCTGTGCCCTCTGCTTTTATCCTTTCATCTGGTCCATTTGGAACCTTCCTCCATCCTGGCCTTTCCTTCTGTATCGAGGGCAGAACATGAGATACCACCTAATGCTTTTCCAGGTGTAGACACTCCGTTTCCACAAATGAAGGGTGATATCACAAAGATGTATTAAAGTACTTAATGAAAAGCCTTTAGAAAATGTTTCATCTACCTATAAAGAAAATGTGCTAAAAGCACACACCTCTTTCTAACCGAGTCTCCCAAGTAAGGTAGGAGGACCACTTGTGTCACAAGAGATGGTCTAGGCGCTGAACAGAGTAATGTAAATATTGAGAAAAAATTGTATACCCCCCGAAAACACCAAACATGTTGCCATCAAGTCGATTCCAACTCATAGCAACATTATGGGACAGACTAGAACTGCCCCATAAGGTTTCCGAGGAGCACCTGGTGGATTCGAACCACTGACATTCTGGTTAGCAGCACTAGCACTTAACCACCATGCTACCAGGGTTTCCGTTAAGTGTATACTTATGTTAATTCTGTGCTACAAAAGTTTATACTTTGAATATTTCATCTTGCCTATCACCTATCAAGTTTTTTTTTTTTTTTTAAGTTTGTACAAAGTGAATTTAAGTAAAAATGTTGACTAATTTCTATTTCACATGTGGTATGTAGTTACCGTAAATATAGGAGCTATCTATGGGAAAAACTAAAGTTTGGGAAACACTGCCCCAATATGTCCTCCAACCCTGGAAAAATGGTTTCATGTTTGCCTTTTCAGAGCCTTACCTCATAAATTCTTGTGCAATTCCTCCCTTCAGTCCTAAACCTGAGCTATCCTCAGGCACTGAAACCTCACTTTTTGTGCCATGGCTGGTGAATAAAGTTACAAAGTTGGATTTATGTTACTGTAGAATATGGGGACGCTTTGTTGATGGGTGTCAGGATGTCCCTATCTCACTGTCCCAGTACTTCTCCACACTGCAGGTAACCAAAAAAAAAAAACCAAACCCACTGCCGTGTTGTCTATTCCAATTCATAGTGACCTGCTCAGACAGAGTAGAATTGCCCCATAGGGTTTCCAAGGCTGTAAATCTTTATGGAAGCAGACTGCCACATCTTTCCCTCAAGGAGCAACTGGTGGGTTTGAACCACCGACCTTTTGCGTGGTAGCTGGGCGCTAACTGGTATATATTGGTATATGCTTGAAATTCCTTTTTCAGGAAATAATTTTTTTCAAGAACAAAATGCCAGGTTCAAATTGCACAAAACCAATAAAAATATAAGATACCATCTTATATTATAGCCTCACACCATCACGTGAGAGTACATTTGGGAAGAGGATCAGAGCACTAAAGGTCTGTAGCCTGGTGGAGGGGGAGAAGCGAATTTGGGCTGATTTTATATGTTGGCTCTCCAACACTCTCTTTCCAAATAGGCTTTAGGTCTTTAAAACACGTTCGTTTTTTGTTTGCATGTTTATTGTCTGTCTTCTTAAACCGTCCAGTCCCCTCCACCTTCCACGTTATCCTCCCAGACTCAATATATAGATTTTATCTGTCTAATTTGGCACATGTTGGTAAATCAAGACGTATATTGTCAATAGATTTAGAAATTAGTCTTTTCATTTATTTTTAACTCTTCCTGCAATCATTGTGACTGACAGAATGATATGCATTAAATTTTTAAAGTGATTTTGGTAGAGCTTCCTTACCTGGGCCCAATGATCAGGAAGCTTTACAAGAATGTGGTTTTATAACTGGAGAAGGAAAAAGAGGAGGAGGAGGAAGAAGAAAAGGAAGAGAAGATGCTCAGAACCTCTGAAGTAGTCACCAGCTATGCTCTACAGAGTACGAGAGCCCTGAATCAACCCAGCTTCAAGTCCCTGAGTTAAGCAGGACTGTCCCTGGGTTCCCAGGACTGTCATTCCTCCTATCAGGAAGGAAGAGCTTTTGGCCGAAGTCACCATTGACCATGACCTAACCATGACCATCAGGGCTAGAGCCATCACTTTAGTACCTGAGGCCAGGTATCTGTAAACTGGGTCATCACCAAATTGTTCATATAGACTATTACACATGCTAGGTACTTTGGAAGGCAAAGAAAGAGGACTTTATGCAACAGGTCCCTTACTATCCCCCATAGCCTCACATCACATCCAAAACAAGCCCTTAGAGGAATGTCTGCTTTCTACCTCACAAATTGAGAACCAGCTGCCCAAATGGGATTGCAGTATCAGATAGACCAGTTTTGGTTGCCCATTGGAGACTCCTCTGTCTGAGAACACCCCTCCCAATGAGGTTCATGGCAGTGCAGACACTAAAGTCACTGCAGGCCTGGTGCCCCCAATATCTCAAGGAAGAGTCACTATAGGGTGGGGAGGTAAGATTGAATTTTCCGAGTTCCTCACAAATCAGCTACATGAGCAGCTGTCACAACATGAAGAGCAGTGCCTGGTGATCAGTGTTTCTCAAAGTCTGAACATCCAAGACCTGAAACATGCGACAGCACAATGTAACGCTTCACACACACACACACACACATACACATGTCCTATCTATCATCTCTCTATGTATCTATGTATTTATCTATGTATCTATATGTATCTTTGTATCTATCTATGTATCTATATCTTTGTATCTATGCATCTATCATCTATCTATCTATCTATCTATCATCAATCTTTATCTATCATCTATCTATCATCTATCTATCTATCATCTGTGTGTCTATCTAATCTATCATCTATCTATCATCTATCTACCTATCTATCATCTATCTGTCTATCTATCGTCTATTATCTATCTATCATCTATCTATCTATCATCTATGTATCTGTCTGTCTGTCTATCTATCATCTACCTATCTATCATCTATCGATCTACCTATCATCGATCTCTATCTTTCTATTAATCCACATATCTATCGATCGATCAGTCTAACCATTTACTTATCTGTCTATAGACCTATATATTTATCAACATATCTAAAGAGCTTGTTTTTATGATCTTTAAGAGTCAGGTAGCCCTTGGTTCAATTCTACTACTTCCACTCTCTAATTTTCTAAGAATTTTGCTGTTAATCATTATTCACGGAATTGAGATAAGAACACAATTTTTTAAAAATTGCTCAATTCTACCACGTGATCTCCAGCATTGTCTCTATCACCAAAGCCATATTTTCCAACTACTGATCCTTATTCTTTGTTTCCAACTTTTGCATTCCAATCACCAGTAATTATCAATGCATTCTGATTGCATGTTTGATCAGTTTCAGACTGCAGGAGCTGATAAAAATCTTCAAGTTCTTCATCTTAGGCCTTAGTGGTTGGTGCACAAACCTGAATAATAGTTGTATTAACTGATCTTCCTTGCAGGTGTATGGATATTATTCTATCACTAACAGCGTCGTTCTTCAGGATAGATCTTGAAATGTTCTTTTTGATGTTGAGTGCAACACCATTCCTCTTCAAGTTGTCATTCCCAGCATAGACTACATGATTATCTAATTCAAAATGGCCAATACCAGTCCATTTCAGCTCACTAATGCCTAGGATATTGATGCTTACGCATTCCATTTCATTTTTGAACATTTCCAATTTTCCTAGGTTCATACTTCATACATTCCAGGTTCCAGTTATTAATGGATGTTTGCACCTGTTTCTTCTCATTTTCAGTCGTGCTATATCAGCAAATGAAGGTCCCAAAGCTCTGCTCCAGCGACATCATTAAGGCTGACTCTTCCACAGTCATCTTTTGAGTGCCTTCCAACCTGGGGGGCTCACCTTCCAGCACTATATCAGAGAATGTTCTGCTGCTACACATAAGGTTTTTTTTTTTTTAATTAACTTTTATTAAGCTTCAAGTGAACATTTACAAATCCAATCAGTCTGTCACATATAAGTTTACATACATCTTACTCCATACTCCCACTTGCTCTCCCCCTATTGAGTCAGCCCATTCGGTCTCTCCTTTTGTGACAATTTTGCCAGCTTCCCTCTCTCTCTATCCTCCCATCCCCTCTCCAGACAAGAGTTGCCAACATACTCTGAAGTGACCACCTGATATAATTAGCTCACTCTCCATCAGCATCTCTCTCCCACCCACTGACCAGTCCCTTTCATGTCTGATGAGTTGTCTTCGGGGATGGTTCCCGTCCTGTGCCAACAGAAGGTCTGGGGACCATGGCCGCCGGGATTCCTCTAGTCTCAGTCAGACCATTAAGTTTGGTCTTTTTATGAGAATTTGGGGTCTGCATCCTACTGATCTCCCGCTCCCTCAGGAGTTCTCTGTTGTGCTCCCTGTCAGGGCAGTCATCGATTGTGGCCGGACACCAACTAGTTTTTCTGGTCTCAGGATGATGTAGGTCTCTGGTTCATGTGGCCTTTTCTGTCTCTTGGGCTCCCAGTTGTCCTGTGACCTTGGTGTTCTTCATTTTCCTTTGCTCCAGGTGGGTTGAGACCAACTGATGCATCTTAGATGGCCGCTTGTTAGCATTTATGACCCCAGACGCCACATTTCAAAGTGGGGTGCAGAATGTTTTCATAATAGAATTATTTTACCAATTGACTTAGAAGTCCCCTCAAACCATGTTCACCAGACCCCCGCCCTTGCTCCGCTGACCTTTGAAGCATTCATTTTATCCCGGAAACTTCTTTGCTTTTGGTCCAGTCCAATTGAGCTGACCTTCCATGTATTGAGTGTTGTCTTTCTCTTCACCCAAAGCAGTTCTTATCTACTGATTAATCAATAAAAAACCCTCTCCCTCCCTCCCTCTTCCCCCCTTCGTAACCACGAAAGTATGTGTTCTTCTCAGTTTTTACTATTTCTCAAGATCTTATAATAGTGGTCTTATACAATATTTGTCCTTTTGCCTCTGACTCATTTTGCTCAGCATAATGCCTTCCAGGTTCCTCCATGTTATGAAATGTTTCACAGTTTCGTCACTGTTCTTTATGGATGCGTAGTATTCCATTGTGTGAATATACCACAATTTATTTACCCATTCATCCGTTGACGGACACCTTGGTTGCTTCCAGCTTTTTGCTATTGTAAACAGAGCTGCAATAAACATGGGTGTGCATATATGTGTTTGTGTGAAGGCTCTTGTATCTCTAGGGTATATTCTGAGGAGTGGGATTTCTGGGTTGTATGGTAGTTCTATTTCTAACTGTTTAAGATAAAGCCAGATAGATTTCCAAAGTGGTTGTACCATTTTACATTCCCACCAGCAGTGTATAAGAATTCCAATCTCTCCGCAGCCTCTCCAACACTTAATATTTTGTGTTTTTTGGATTAATGCCAGCCTTGTTGGTGTGAGATGGAATCTCATCGTAGTTTCAATTTGCATTTCTCTAATGGCTAATGATCGAGAGCATTTTCTCATGTATCTGTTGGCTGCCTGAATATCTTCTTTAGTGAAATGTGTGTTCATATCCTTTGCCCACTTTTTAATTGCGTTGTTTGTCTTTTTGTGGTTGAGTTTTGACAGAATCATGTAGATTTTAGAGATCAGGCGCTGGTCTGAGATGTCACAGCTGAAAATTCTTTCCCAGTCTGTAGGTGGTCTTTTTACTCTTTTGGTGAAGTCTTTGGATGAGCATAGGTGTTTGATTTTTAGGAGCTCCCAGTTATCTGGTTTCTCTTCATCATTTTTGGTAATGTTTTGTATTCTCTTTATGACTTGTATTAGGGCTCCTAAGGTTGTCCCTATTTTTTCTTCCATGATCTTTATCGTTTTAGTCTTTATGTTTAGGTCTTTGATCCACTTGGAGTTAGTTTTTGTGCATGGTGTGAGGTATGGGTCCTGTTTCATTCTTTTGCAAATGGATATCCAGTTATGCCAGAACCATTTGTTAAAAAGACTATCTTTTCCCCAATTAACTGACACTGGTCCTTTGTCAAATATTAGCTGCTCATACGTGGATGGATCTATGTCTGGGTTCTCAATTCTGTCCCATTGGTCTATGTGCCTGTTGTTGTACTAGTACCAGGCTGTTTTGACTATTGTGGCTGTATAATAGCTTCTGAAATCAGGTAGAGTGAGGCCTCCCACTTTCTTCTTCTTTTTCAGTAATGCTTTGCTTATCCGGGGCTTCTTTCCCTTCCATATGAAATTGGTGATTTGTTTCTCTACCCCCTTAAAATATGACATTGGAATTTGGAACGGAAGTGCATTAAATGTATAGATGGCTTTTGGTAGAATAGACATTTTTACTATTTTAAGTCTTCCTATCCATGAGTAAGGTATGTTTTTCCACTTAAGTATGTCCTTTTGAATTTCTTGTAGTAGAGCTTTGTAGTTTTCTTTGTATAGGTCTTTTACATCCTCGGTAAGATTTATTGCTAAGTATTTTATCTTCTTGGGGGCTACTGTGAATGGTATTGATTTGGTGATTTCCTCTTCGGTGTTCTTTTTGTTGATGTAGAGGAATCCAAGTGATTTTTGTATGTTTATTTTATAACCTGAGACTCTGCCAAACTCTTCTATTAGTTTCAATAGTTTTCTGGAGGATTCCTTAGGGTTTTCCGTGTATAAGATCATGTCATCTGCAAATAGTGATAACTTTACTTTCTCCTTGCCAATCCGGATACCCTTTATTTCTTTGTCTAGCCTAATTGCCCTGGCTAGGACTTCAAGTACGATGTTGAATAAGAGCGGTGATAAAGGGCATCCTTGTCTGGTTCCCGTTCTCAAGGGAAATGCTTTCAGGTTCTCTCCATTTAGAGTGATATTGGCTGTTGGCTTTGCATAGATGCCCTTTATTATGTTGAGGAATTTTCCTTCAATTCCTATTTTGGTAAGAGTTTTTGTCATAAATGGGTGTTGGACTTTGTCAAATTCCTTTTCTGCATCTATTGATAAGATCATGTGGTTTTTATCTTTGGTTTTATTTATGTGATGGGTTACACTAATGGTTTTTCTGATATTAAACCAGCCTTGCATACCTGGTATAAATCCCACTTGATCATGGTGAATTATTTTTTTGATGTGTTGTTGGATTCTATTGACTAGAATTTTGTTGAGGATTTTTGCATCTATGTTCATGAGGGATATAGGTCTATAATTTTCTTTTTTTGTAATGTTTTTACCTGGTTTTGGTATCAGGGAGATGGTGGTTTCACAGAATGAGTTGGGTAGTATGCCGTCATTTTCTATGCTTTGAAATACCTTCGGTAGTAGTGGGGTTAACTCTTCTCTGAAAATTTGGTAGAACTCTGCAGTGAAGCCATCCGGGCCAGGGCTTTTTTTTGTTGGGAGTTTTTTGATTACCGTTTCAATCTCTTTTTTTGTTATGGGTCTATTTAGTTGTTCCTCTTCTGAATGTGTTAGTTTAGGTAGGTAGTGTTTTTGCAGGAATTCATCCATTTCTTCTAGGTTTTCAAATTTGTTAGAGTACAATTTTTCATAATAATCTGAAATGATTCTTTTAATTTCATTTGATTCTGTTGTGATGTGGTCCTTCTCGTTTCTTTTTCGGGTTATTTGTTTCCTTTCCTGTATTTCTTTAGTCAGTCTAGCCAATGGTTTATCAATTTTGTTAATTTTTTCAAAGAACCAGCTTTTGGCTTTGTTAATTCTTTCAATTGTTTTTCTGTTCTCTAATTCATTTCGTTCAGCTCTAATTTTTATTATTTGTTTTCTTCTGGTGCCTGATGGGTTCTTTTGTTGCTCACTTTCTATTTGTTCAAGTTTTAGGGACAGTGCTCTGCTTTTGGCTCTTTCTTCTTTTAGTATGTGTGCATTTATCGATATAAATTGGCCTCTGAGCACTGCTTTTGCTGTGTCCCAGAGGTTTTGGTAGGAAGTATTTTCATTCTCGTTGCATTCTATGAATTTCCTTATTCCCTCCTTGATGTCTTCTATAACCCAGTCTTTTTTCAGGAGGGTATTGTTCATTTTCCAAGTATTTGATTTCTTTTCCCTAGTTTTTCTGTTATTGATTTCTAGTTTTATTGCCTTGTGGTCTGAGAAGATGCTTTGTAATATTTCGATGTTTTGGACTCTGCAAAGGTTTGTTTTATGACCTAATATGTGGTCTATTCTAGAGAATGTTCCATGTCCGCTAGAAAAAAAAGTATATTTTGCAGCAGTTGGGTGGAGAGTTCTGTATAAGTCAATGAGGTCAACTTGGTTGATTGTTGTAAGTAGGTCTTCTGTGTCTCTATTGAGCTTTTTACTGGATGTCCTGTCCTTCTCCGAAAGTGGTGTGTTGAAGTCTCCTACTATAATTGTGGAGGTGTCTATCTCACTTTTCAATTCTGTTAAAATTTGATTTATGTATCTTGCAGCCCTGTCATTGGGTGCATAAATATTTAATATGGTTATGTCTTCCTGATCAATTGTCCCTTTTATCATTATATAGTGTCCTTCTTTATCCTTTGTGGTGGATTTAAGTCTAAAGTCTATTTTGTCAGAAATTAATATTGCTACTCCTCTTCTTTTTTGCTTATTGTTTGCTTGGTATATTTCTTCCATCCTTTGAGTTTTAGTTTGTTTGAGTCTCTAAGTCTAAGGTGTGTCTCTTGTAGGCAGCATATAGATGGATCGTGTTTCTTTATCCAGTCCGTGACTCTCTGTCTCTTTATTGGTGCATTTAGTCCATTTACATTCAGCGTAATTATAGATAAATCAGTTTTTAGTGCTGTCATTTTGATGCCTTTTCATGTGTGTTGTTGGCCATTTCATTTTTCCACATACTTTTTTGTGCTGAGACGTTTTTCTTAGTAAATTTTGAGATCCTCATTTTCATAGTGTTTGACTTTATGTTAGTTGAGTCTTTACGTTTTTCTTGGCTTTTATCTTGAGTTATGGAGTTATTATACCTTTTTGTGGTTACCTTATTATTTACCCATATTTTTCTAAGTAAAAGCCTAACTTGTACCGTTCTATATCACCTTGTATCACTCTCCATCTGGCAGTTCAATGCCTCCTGTATTTAGTCCCTCTTTTTGATTATTGTGATCTTTTACCTATTGACTTCCATGATTCCCTGTTATGTGTATTATTATTATTATTATTTTTAATTAATCTTAATTAGTTTGTTTTTGTGCTTTCCCTTTTTGAGTTGATATCAGGACGTTGTGTTTTGTGACCTGTATTGTGCCGGTATCTGATATTATTGGTTTTCTGACCAAACAATGTCCTTTAGTATTTCTTGTAGCTTTGGTTTGGTTTTTGCAAATTCTCTAAACTTGTGTTTATCTGTAAATATCTTAATTTCGCCTTCATATTTCAGAGAGAGTTTTGCTGGATATATGATCCTTGGTTGGCAGTTTTTCTCCTTCAGTGCTCTGTATATGTCGTCCCATGGCCTTCTTGCCTGCACGGTTTCTGCTGAGTAGTCTGAACTTATTCTTATTGATTCTTCCTTGAAGGAAACCTTTCTTTTCTCCCTGGCTGCTTTTAAAATTTTCTGTTTATCTTTGGTTTTGGCGAGTTTGATGATAATATGTCTTGGTGTTTTTCTTTTTGGATCAATCTTAAATGGGGGTCGATGAGCATCTTGGATAGATATCCTTTCGTCTTTCATGATGTCAGGGAAGTTTTGTGTCAGGAGTTCTTCAACTATTTTCTCTGTGTTTTCTGTCCCCCCTCCCTGTTCTGGGACTCCAATCACCCACAGGTTATTCTTCTTGACAGAGTCCCACATGATTCTTAGGGTTTCTTCATTTTTTTAAATTCTTTTATCTGATTTTTTTTCAGCTATGTTGGTGTTGATTCCCTGGTCCTCCAGATCTCCCACCCTGCATTCCAATTGCTCGAGTCTGCTCCTTTGACTTCCTGTTGAGTTGTCTAATTCTGTAATTTTACTGTTAATCTTTTGGATTTCTGAATGCTGTCTCTCTATGGATTCTTGCAGCTTATTAAGTTTTCCATTATGTTCTTGAATAATTTTTTTGATCTCTTCAACTGCTTTATCAGTGTGTTCCTTGGCTTTTTCTGTAGATTGCCTTATTTCATTTCTGAGGTCATCCCTGATGTCTTGAAACATTCTGTAAATTAGTTTTTTATATTCTACATCTGGCAATTCCAGGATTGTATCCTCATTTGGGAAAGATTTTGATTCTTTAGTTTGGGGAGTTGTAGAAACAATCATGGTCTGCTTCTTTATGTGGTTTGATATCGATTGCTGTCTCTGAGCCATCTCTAAGATATTGTAGTTTTTTATTTTATATTTGCTCATTGAGTCTTATCTTGTTTTGTTTTCTTTCAGTATATGTAGATGGGCTACTAGATTGCGCTGTCTTGGTTGGTTGTATCACTTATGACCTATTACCAGCTATTTTGGGCTGTTAGCAGGTATATAAGCCTAAGAGTCCATTCACTATTCTTGAGTAGAATCTGATTTTGGGTTATTAAGTGTGTGGTGCAGACTGTCACCTATCCACCTAGAGGAGTAGTGGTGATAGTTGTGTGCACCACATTCTAGTAGCAGCAGGGGTTCACACTCCGGGGGAGGGGGACAGGATGCTGACAGGTTTCCCCCAAGTGCCAGTGAGTTGGGTGTGTCTCTATTCCTAAAGCATTTTGGTGGGTGGGCTCTGCAGCCGTACCTTAGGCCCCCAATGCAAGTACCTCTACAGATTGGTAGGTGTCACCCTCCTTTGACCCCTAAGGCAGGAGTCTAGGTGGTCTGGGGGGAGCTTCAGCCCTCAGTTCCCTGTTGTGGGTCAGTGAGGGCTCTGGTGAATACGCAGAGATATCAGACCTGGAAACTCATCTTTCCAGTAATCTGCTATAACAATTACCGTCAGATCCCTATCAGAATTGTCTTTGCATTATAATAGCCACCTTGTTCCCTGTAGGGATGAAAGCCCAAGACTGTGGATCACATATGTTTGGCTGGAGCTGGTTCTGTATTTTTAGTTCAAATAGGGAAGGATTTTTGGTCCCTGGGTTTTTTGTAGCTTCTTCTCTCAGGCCAGGAGAATGGGTTAGGAAAAGATTAAAAAAAAGAAAAACCACAGCCCACTTCACTCTCTGGCTCAGGAAATTCCAATGTTAATGAAGTCACCTGGAAAGGGGAGGAGAGGGTTCAGATAAATAGGAGAGAGTAGGACCCCGGAATATCGACAAAGTTACTTATCTCGCTCAGCGATGACTGTTTTACCTGAGATTCCCGAGGGGTGTGTAGCCTGTGTGTACTGGCTGGGTCAAGATTGCCCCTGGGAGTCAGGCCCACAACCTGTGCTTCTGCTATCTCAGAAGCCGTGGTCAGTTCCTCCACTCCCGGTCCAAAGCCCAGCGCCAAGGTTCCCCAGCTGGAACGTCACACTCCAGGGTCCAAAACCAATCTCTGCCTCCTGGAGGCTTTTCCTCCTGTCAGCCGCGTTGCTGCGCTGCCTGCGTGCAGTGTCTGGGCTTCCCCCGAGGTCACTTCTGGGGGCTAGGGCTGCATCCCATGTTTGTGCCATCTCAGGATGCCGTGCTCAGCTCGCTTGTGCCCAAGCCAAAGCCCGGCGCCAAGGTTTCCTGACTGGGACGCTGGCTCCAGGCTCCGACAACAGTCATTGCTTCCCTGTGGTTGTTCGTTCTCAGACTCTGTCACTCAGGTCAACTCTTTAGATCTGTGCTTGATGGTCAGGATTCGTAGATTGTCATGTATATGATTGATTCACTTGTTTTTCCAAGTCTTTGTTGCAAGCGGAACCCGAGGTAGCTTCTACCTAGTCAGCCATCTTGGTTCTGCCGCTAAACTCCCCAATTTATTTTTTTATTCCATTATTTATTTATATAAGTCTGAACTTATTGATAAATATCCACTTTATATTTTGGGTCATAACCCAATAAGCCCATTGTTCTCCTGTCAATTCTGACTTATGGTCACCCTATGCATGTGTTACAGAGTAGAGATGTGCTCCATTGGGTTTTCTTGGCTGTAATCTTTTGTAGAACCAGATCACCCGCTGTTTCTTCCATGGTACCACTTTATTTTTTCCTCAAATTGTCCCAACTTTGGCCATTGGGAGCTCTTTCATTTCCAAAGTTACTTGGGTTCTCATCTCTCCCCACCCACCACTTTCAGCGAGGTTGTATCAAACATTTGTCATACTGTTAGATTCTGGTGTTACATTCTTCACTCCCTCTTGGAATCCTAGAATTTGTTAAATAAGTTTAAAAATTTTTGCATACATTTCTTTGTGTTGTAACATTCTATAGGTTTTGACAAATTCATAAAGTCATGTATTCACCATTAGAGTATCATACAGAATAGTTTCACTGCCTTAAAGTATTTCCTGTGCTTCAACTATTCAGCCCTCCTCCAACCCTGAAACTCTGGCAACCACGAAACTGTTTATAGTTTTCCCTTTCCCAGAAGTCATATAAAAGGAATTATACAATATGTAGCCTTTCAGGTTGGCTTCTTTTACTGAGCAATTTGCATGTAAGATTTAATCATATCTTAGTGTGATTTGATAACTCTTTCCTTTTTATCATTGAATTGTATCCAATTGTGTGGGTATATCATAGTTTATTCATTCATGTATTGAAGGACATCTTGTTTTCTTCCAGTTTTGGGGAATTATAAATAAAGCTACTATAAAGACTGGAATAGGGATTTTGTGTTAACTTAAGTTTTAAATCAGTTGGGTAAATTCCTAGGAGTGCTATTGCTGGATTATATAAGGCTATATTTTTTTTATATATATATACTTAGCTTTGTAAGATCTTAAGTCAGTGTTGAATAGTCAGAGTTTTCTAAGAATTTTTTATTTTACTTTTTTTTTTAGTGATCCTCACAGTTCTGTTAGCCCCTCTCTGCCCCGGTTACTGTCCCCTGCCTCCCCATCATCAAGTTGAAACAGCTTTTATCCTCCTATAGTTTTTCCTAATTTTTGCCCCGGTTTCTATTTTTTCTTTATGATTTTGGGGAAGGAGCCAACAGCTTGTAAATGCTCATTATCTTTAGAAGATTCTTAGGAGAAGAGTCTGATTCATTCTGTTTTTACCTCTTGTCCTTCTTAGTCTCGCTAACACACACCCTATACCATCAGTTCATGTCTTTATTAGGCCTTGAAATCATCCCCATTAGAAATTCTGATTTTACATTTAGGAAAAATAAAACTAAAATTTATAAAGTCTATTTAGTTTTGGAAAGTTTGTACTGATGGACTATTTCCCTGTTTTCTTTCTTTTTTTTATGGGTATAAAATGTTTTTTTTTTTATTTGTGGTAAATGTATATGTAACAAAGAATTGCCATTTCAACATCTTTTTTACGTATACGATTAAGTGACATTAATTACACTCATCATGTTGTTCAACCATCACCAATTTCAGTTTCCAAATTTTTCCATCCCCCCAACAGAAGCACAGTGTCTCCAAAGCAATGTGCCCCTCTCTCATAGGCATATAAAGCTATAACTATTTCATCTCCTCAGTAAATTGAACCTTGCATGGAAACAGCTTCTTCTTTATCTCTAATAATGCCTTTGAAAATTTTTAAATATGCTTTTATTTATTTTGTTATTGTTGAGAATATACACAGCAAAACATATACCAATTCAACGGTTTCTACATATGCCATTTAGTGACACTGATTACATTCTTCAAGTTTTGTAACCATTCTCACCCTCCTTTTCTGAATTGTTCCTCCCGCAACAACATAATTTCACTGCCCTCTTAAGATTCCTATCTAATCTTTCAAGTTACTGCTGTCATTTTGATGCCATATAGAAAGTTTTTAAAAAATCTTCGTCCTTAAGGTAGACATTTTGCTATTTAGCAAGCTAAAGAGTTGTTTGGTTTCAAGAAGACACCAGGGGATATTTTTGGTTCAAGTTTTAAAGTTTATCTCAGGGCAATAGTTTCAGGGGTTCCTCCAACCTTCATGGTTCCAGGAAGCCATTGGAGAGATACAAATCGAAAACTCAATGAGACACCATTTTATTCCCACTAGGATGTCTAAGGAGCCCTGGTGGTATAGTGGTTAAGAACTAGGATGCTAACCAAAAAGCTTGTCAGTTCAAATCCACCAGCTGTTCCTTGGAAACCCTATGGAGCAGTTCTACTCTGTCCTATAGGGTCGGTATGAGTTGGAATCGACTCGATAGCAATGTTTTTTTTTTTTTTTAAGGATGGCTGGGATTAAACAGCAGGAATAACAAAAAACAGAAAATAACAAGTGTTGGTGAGGAGGTGGGAAGTTGGATCCCTTACCCATTGCTAGTGGGAATGCAAAATGGTATAGCCATTGTGGAGAACAACTTGGTGGTTCCTCCAGAAACTAAAAAAAAGAATGACCA
Source organism: Loxodonta africana (assembly GCF_030014295.1). Taxonomy (NCBI): domain Eukaryota; kingdom Metazoa; phylum Chordata; class Mammalia; order Proboscidea; family Elephantidae; genus Loxodonta; species Loxodonta africana. Next base: position 183,894,361 of record NC_087344.1, on the reverse strand, counting down.
TAAAACCCAAAACCAAACCCATTGTCATGAAGTCAATTCCAACTCAATGACCCTATAGGACAGAGTAGAACTGCCCCATTGTGTTCCAAGAAGCAGCTGGTGGATCCAAACAGCTGAACTTTTGTTAGCAGCCGTAGCTGTTAAGCACTGTGCCACCAGGGTGTACAACAATGCTCATTGCATCACTATTCACAATAGCCAAGAGGTGGAAACAGACTACTGGTCCATGAACAGATGAATGGATAAACAAAATGTGGTACATATATACAATGGAATACTACTCAGCCTGTAGGAGAAATGAAGTCTTGATTCATGCTACAATACGGGTGGAGCTGAAAGACTTTACGCTGAGTGAAATAAATCAATCAAAAAAGGACAAATATTGTATGACCTCACTTATATAAAAAGGTGAGAATATGTTATTTATTTATTTTTAATAAGGATTTAGCTTGAAATTAATGTAAGCTGACACCAAAAGGAATGTGATATTTACACTAGGGATTTTGTTATTCTCCTAAACAACTAACCCCAGTAACAGTCAACTAAATTAAAGATCAGATTTTTGATAGAATGATATCTATGAATACTAAGTTTTTTCAAACCAACATATTGGATTTTCTTGTATTTAGATTTTTATTTGTATTGAAACATTTTTAGCAGAAGAGTGTAGTGAGTCCAAATACTGAGGAATGGATACATTTTTTTTCTATACTTTGTTTTAAATATTTGCTTATATTAACTCCCATTTTCTTCACCTAAGAATGTCAAGATTAGCTCATCTTATTATTTCTTCACACCTGGTTGAAGTCAGTATTTTCATTTCCTTTCCCCTAAAAACTTCAAAGACTGACTTAAAATAGAAATGATAAAGAAGATTTGAAAGACACAGCAAAATAACTTTCTCAGCCATGAAACATAAATTGAACTAGATGTATCAGTTTGTATTATTTTGTTCAGTGGTACACAACACAAAGTGCAAAATATCAGATAAAATGTTGATTTAAGACTTTAACAACTTTTTAAAATTTGTGTACTTATCTGTCATTTTCATAAATACTGATTAACAGCAAAATTCTTAGAAAATTAGGGCGTGAAAGGAATAGAGCCAAGGGCTACCTGACTCTTAAAGATCATAAAGTCAAGCTATTTAGATATGCAGATAGATAGATAGGTTGGTAGACACAAAGATAGATAGATTATAGACAGATAGGTAGATAGAGAGACAGGTATGTAGGTAGGTAGATAGAAAGATAGATACATAGAGAGATAGGTAGTGAGGTAGGTAGATAGGTAGGTAGGTAGGTAGATATATGATAGGTAGACAGACAGACAGATAGATAGATGATGGAGAGATGACAGATGATAGATAGAAAAACAGATGATAGATAGATAAATGATAGACAGACAGATGATAGACAGAAAGACAGGCAGACAGATAGATAAGACATGTGTATGTGTGTGTGGGTGAAGTGTTACAGCGTGCTGTATCTCATGTCTCAGGTCTTGGATGTTCAAAGTCAGGGAAACGTGAATCAGCAGGCACAGCTCTTCATGTTGTGACAGCTGCTCATGTAGCTGACCTGTGAGCAACTCTGAATATTCCATCTTACTTCCACACCCTATATAGTGACTCTTCCTTGAGATGTTGGTGGCTTCAGACCTGCAGTGACATTAGCGTCTGCACTGCCATGAGCCTCTGGGAGGGGTGTTCTCAGATGGAAGAGTCTCCAAGGTGTAACCAAAACTGGTCTATCTGGTGCTACAGTCCCATTTGGGCATCTGATTCTCAATTTGTGTGGTAGAAATCAGACATTTCTCTAAGGACTTATGTTTTGGATGTGATGTGAGACTATGGGGAATAGAAAGTGACCTGTTGAGTACAGTTCTTTCTCTTTAACCTCTGAAGTACCTAGCATGTGTAATAATCTAAATGAACAATTTGGTGATGACCCAGTTTACATATACCTGGCCTCGGGTACCAAAGTGATGGCTCTACCCCTGATGGTCATAGTCAGGTCATGGTCAGTGGTGATCTCGGCCAAAAGCCCTTCCTTCCTGGTAGGATGAATGACAGTCCTGGGAATCCAGGGACAGCCCTGCTTAAGCCAGGGACATGATGCTGGGTTGATTCAGGACTCCTGCATTCTCTAGAGCATAGCTGGTGAAAACTTCAGAGGTTCTGAGAATCTCCTCTTCCTTTTTTTCTTCTTCCTCCTTCTCCTTGTCTTCCTTCTTCTCCAATTATAAAGTCATATTCTTGAAAACTTCCTGATCATTTGGCCCAGGCAAGGAAATTCTACCAAAATCACTTTAAATGTTTAATGCATAACATTCTGTCAGTCCCAATGATATTAGGAAGGGGTAAAAATAAATGAAAAGACTAATCACTAAATCCATTGACAATATATATCTTCAGTTAGCAACATGTGTTCAATTAGTAGATAAAATCTATGTATTAAGTGTGGGAGGATAATGTGGTAGGTTGAGGAGAATGGAGAGTTTAAGAAGATAGATCACAAACATGCAAACCAAAAACCACTGTCTTTTAAAGACCTAAAATCTATTTGGAAAGAGAATGAGAGAAAGTAGACATATAAAATCAGCCCAGATTCATTTCCCGCTCCACCCCCCACCTTGCAGATTATAGACCTTAGTGCTCTGATCCTCTCTCTTCTCCACAAATGTACTCTCACATGATGGTGGGAGTCAAGATAGTCTCTTATATTTCTAATTGGTTTTGTGCTATTTAAACCAGGTATTTTGTTCTTGAAAAAAAAAAAATATACCACCATGTACCAGTTAGTGCTCAGCTACTAACCAAAAGGTCACTGGTTCAAACCCACCCATCACTCCTTGGGAGAAAGATGTGGCAGTCTGCTTCCATGAAGTTTTACAGCCTTGGAAACCCTCTGGGGCAGTACTCTGTTCTATTGGGTAGCCATGAGTTGGAATCAACTCCATGGCACTGGATTTGTTTTTTCCTTGTTTACTTGCAGTGTAGAGAAGTGCTAGGCAGTGACATAGGGACATCATGACACCCACCAACAAAGTGTCCCCACAGACTGCAGTAACATAATTCCAATGTTGTAACTTTATTCACCAGCCATGGCACAAAAAGTAAGGTTTCAGTGCCTGAAGATAGCTCACACTTAGGACTGAAGGGAGAAACTGCACAAGAGTGTATGAGGTAAGGCTCTGAAAGGCAAAAATAAAACCATTTTTCCAGGGTTAGAGAACATATTGGGGCACTGTTTCCCAAATTTTAGTTATTCCCATAGATAACTCCTATATTTACAGTAACTACACACCACATATGAAATAGAAATTCCTCAACATTTTTACTTTAAATTCACTTTATACAAACTTAATTTTTTTAATCTGATTCATCATAAACAAGATGAAATATTCAAATTATATAATTTTGTAGCACAGAATTAACAGAAGTATACACTTAATATTTACATTATTCTCTTCAGTGCCTAGACCATCTCCTGTGACACGAGGGGTCCTTCTACCTTGATTGGGAGACCCTGGTAGAAAAAGGTGACTGCTTTTAGCAATTTTTCTTTGTAGGTAAATGAGACATTTTTGAAAGGCTTTTCATTAAGGACTTTAATGCATCTTTGTGAGGTCACCCTTCATTGGTGGAACGGGGAGTCTGTACATCTGGAAAGGCATTAGCTGGTGTCTCATGTCCTGCCCTGGATGCAGAAGGAAGGGCCAGGAAGGAGGAAGATTCCAACTGGAGAAGAGGAAAGGATAAAAGCAGAGGGCACGGCTTCCTGGAATTCAGCTGCCAACACTGTGTGGGCACGAAACAGTGCACCCTAATGGCCCGTATATCTGTGTGTGTTCCCCATTAACTGCGCACAGCACAGGACTGTGTCTGTTCTCTATTGTAGGGGTCATCAGAGGGAATCACACAGGTGTGGTTCAGTAATTAGTCTTTGAATGAATGCTTGTGACTTTTGTTCACTTCTATTTCCTTCAAGTGCTGACTAAGAGAACTTTTGTTTAAAAAGATAAAAGCATTCAAGTACATATTCTTGAAAACATCAAGGAGGAAAAGTACTGAGGAGACTGGATCCCACCCTGCAGTTTGTCCCGGGAGAGAAGCACCTCTAGGAAAGGTGCTTCTGTAGAAAAGGCAGCTTCATAGAGGTGGAGAATATGGTTCTAATCTGGGCTTCTATGGGAAGAAAGAAAGAAATAAAGAGAAGAAAATCCAAGCTTGAACAGAGTTAAGAGAAGGCCCAGTACAGCCATCCCCTACCTCCTATCCCAAGAGGTAGGTATTATTCTCCTCTGTTCATAGACAAAGGTCCAAACTAAGAGAGGAGAGGGAGCCTACCCATGGTCACACAGCTTGTCAAATATGGAACTGGGACCAGACATCAGGTTCCATTTAGATCTCTCCTTCTTTCTAGAACACTGCCAGATTGTATGAGGAGAGTAGAGCTCCAAACTGGTTTACTTGACATGTACCCCACCGTGTTCAATATGGACAAATCCTAAAATTAAGTAAAATTTATAATGACATAATCATTAATGCTTAAAGAGGTGTAAATGAATGGTAATTAATTTTAATGGCTGAGTTTCTAATAAAAGGATTTACCCTTCATCTTGAATCTACCAATGATTTCTGTATCAAACAGTTTAAATAACTAATAAGTAAAAAATACATATAAAATTAATTGTGTGAATGGCACTGATTATTAGGTTGGATTTTCCAGTGTTTCTAAAGGGGTAGGATGACAGAAAATATGAACAACCTTCTTAGTTCTTATTGGGTAAAGTGATGCAGGAGAACCTAGTATACAATGTGAGGAGAGAGTTATGTTCAGAAAGCTTGCTTTCTGTTGTAGTTCCAGGAACTGAGCTGCTAGAGCATCTCAATTGTAATAGGTGATGCTGTGGTGCTAGTGGAGCCCATGAGGCCCAAAGTAGTACAGGTTTTATAAAGGCCTTTAAAAAAAGAAAGAAAGAAAGAAAGAAAACATTGCTGTTGAATGAATTCCGACTCATACCGACCCTATAAGAAAGAGTAGAATTGCCCCATAGGGTTTCCAAGGAGCACCTGGTGGTTTTGAAAGGACAAATTTCCGTTAGTAGCAGTAGCCTTTAACCCCTAAGCCACCAGGCTTTCCAAGGCCTTAGGAATCAGCTTTATGTCTTCTATTTGAAGACACAAAGCAGGTGAAAATAAGACCCTAATGATCACCATTTTGCTGAAAGTTTGGAAGTATACTGGTGGGAGGCTATGGAGATGATCTGGGGCCTTACAGCAGTCCATTTTTCAGGGAGGAAAGGAAACTTAGATCAGCAAGCCATAGAATCAAGAGGAAATGCATTATAATGACGGTTTGGAGTAATGAGTGGAGTCCCTTGGTGGCACAAACGGTTGAATGCTTAGCTGAAAAGTTGGCAGCTTCAGTCAACCCAACAGTACCTTGGAAGACACGCCTGCTTATCTACTTCGGAAGGATCACAGCCATTGAAAACCCCATAGAGCACAGTTGTATTCTGACACATGGGGTCGCCATGAGTTGGAACTGACTGGATGGCAACTGATACTGGGGTAATGAGAATGGTGTCACAAGGTTTCCAGGCTCCCAGGTAGTCAGGCTTTTTTCACTCCAGAATATATAACAAATTGACAATCAGCTAAAGTGGAACAGGGAAGGCAGTTTTGTGATGCAGGGAAGGTGAAGGATAAGAAAGGGCTCTTGTCCTCAGTCAAGAAAAAGAGCCTTTGGGGACCAGTTAGAGAATTCCCTAAATTCTCTCACTGTTGTAAGTTACTGAAACTGTCCCTAAGGCAGGGCCTCTGAGTCATGGACACTTATTCCAGTGAGGAGACCCGGAAGCAGGATGCTTCCTGTTATTAGGGTCCCTGTCCAGCCAGTTAGGGTTGGAATTAATTTGGTTAGGAAATTCTTGGACCAGCCCAGTTTTAGGTAGCTCCACTTCCCCCTGGGTGGGGCAGCAATCCCTTATATAAAGAGGTCCTCTGCTGCAAGGCTAGCATCCTCCTGATACTTGATTCCCGATCTACTTTGGAGAACCTGGTGAGTCTGATTTCTTGAGTTCTTCTGTTTATTGGTTGCTATCAAATATTTGAACTGAATCTGAAGACAGAAAATTGGGTGTGAAGAAAGTTAGCATTATGGGTTTATGCCATTAATTGATGAAAATTGTGAATTGGGGCATAATGATACAAGGATATACTGCTTTGACTTGGTTCTGGTAGACTGAAAAAGAAGTTAATAGAAAAGCTTTGGTTTGAAGAAGAGTACAAGGTAATATTTTTTTTTTCCTTTCCATTTCTTTTTGAGTCCATTCTGCTGTGATTTCTAAAGTCATTGAATTCTCCCTGAACAGTTGCTTGCTCTTTCCCCATGTGTTGATGCCTTGTAAGAAATAATGCTAGGAATTCCTTATGAGGTTGCTCAGGATTTCAGAACTTGTGACTGGCTTTCTTGAAGATGTTATTTTCATGTAAACATCGTTAGTTGCTGCTTTAGAAGAGAGAGAATTTTCCCAGAGCTAGTGAAGTAACAGGCTAGAGAGGAGAAGACAGACTGTGATAAAAAACAGAGTTAAGAGATAATAACATATCTCAGAGACTGGAGAGGTGATATCCAGTGGAATCAAATAAGCTCTGGTTTCTCTGTCTGTAGAAGTTCCTTCTTGTGAACACTGTTATCTAATTTCTTTCAGATTTCCAGAGGCTCCAGAAAGATGTCTTACCAACAGCAGCAGTGCAAGCAGCTCTGCCAACCACCTCCTGTGGTGTGCACACCTAAGTGCCCTGAGCCATGTCCACCTCCAAAGTGCCCAGAGCCATGTCCACCTCCAAAGTGCCCAGAGCCATGCCCACCCCCAATATGCCCACCTCAGCCATGTCAGCAGAAATGCCCTCCTACACAGATATACCAACCCTGCCAGCAGAAGTGTCCTCCTAAGAGCAAGTAACAGCTTCAGGACTCATCAGGATCATGAAAGGATAAGGACAATTGGCTCAGACTCCTTCCACAACTCCACCTTCATCTTCTCTTTCAAGCCAGTCATGGACACAGCTTCTCTATCCATTAGTCCATGATCTTCCTGTGATGATTCCCAGCAACTGAAGTTGTTTTTTTTTTTTTTTTTTCCTGCACTGTTTTACTGCTACTCTCCAGGAGGTAACTGAGAAAGGGCAGTCCTCAGCTCTGCCAGGATCCCAGCACTTCAAAGGAAGAACAGTGGCACACTCCCCTGGTCCCATCAGATAATTCACTTGATGTCTTCTGTGTCTGTAAACTGGGCAGGGATTTCTATCACTTGGTCAATTGTAATTTTCTTTTCACTTCCTGAATAAAGTACATGTTTTGAGATAGGATAAATATTTTATTTCTTTTTCAATCCTACTTTTCTTAGCAATATTATGCCATAATTTTAGTTCCTTTCTATTCTTCTTTGATCCCAATAACCAGACTCTCACAATCACTGTTACCTGAATTTTGGATCACATCAAAGATTACTTTGATATTATTTTGAACCCATGTTATTTTTTTTAAATACTCTTTGATTTGGGGGACAAATTATTTAACCCTTCAGGATTTTACTTTCTCTACTGCAAAGTAGGGAAAATAATATTTAGATCACAAATCTGTCTTAGGTATAAAATTGAATAATGCCTGTAACTTTGTTGGCAGAAATCCTGACCCAGAATTAAACAAAGAAACAAGCAAAAAACCTCTTGCGGTTGAGATGATTCCAACTCATGGCAACGCCATATGTTACACAGTAGAATTGCTACACAGGGTTTTCTCGGCTGTAATCTTTATGGAAGCATATTACCAGAACTTTCTTCCATGGTACTGCTGAGTGGATTCAAACTAACAACATTTATGTGAATTGTTGTTGTTGTTAGGTGCCATTGAGTTGGTTCTGACTTGTAGGGAGCCTATGTACAAACAGAACGACACACTGCCTGGTCCTGCACCATTTTCACAATCATTGCAATATTTGATGCCATTATCACAGCCACTATGTCAATCCATCTCATTGAGAGTCTTCCTTTTTTTTGCTGACCCTCTAATTTGCCAAGCATGATGTCCTTTGCCAGGGACTGGTCCCTCCGGAAAACATGCCAAAGTCTATGAAGTGAAGTCTCACCATCCTCACTTCTCAGTATAGTAGTTGAAGTCAAACCATTTATGCCATTCAGGGGCCTTGACCCAGAATTAGCATGCAATAAATGGTAGTTCATTAGCAGCATCAGATCATAGTCATCACTGCATTTGCTCGAGAAAGAAAGAAGCTTGGACATGACTACTCTAGGAAACAACATTTTTAAACTTTATTATCCTTTCATATGCTGTGACCTTCTTTCTTTTCTAATTCACTTCACTTTTTTAAGTAACATGGTAGATAAACAGCCTTTTGGAATTAGTGGGAGTTTCTACATGAAATCGGAATATTTCTTAAACATGGATAGTCCAGAAGAAAGGGAAATCCCAAGGCTACAAAAGGTCTGTGTCTGCCTCATCGTCATGGGTATCATCTGCTCTTCTTACTCCATCAGCAGACAAAAATTCAAGGTCCTGTCATTTTTGTTCAACTCTGAAATTAATTTTTTTGAGTGTTCTAACCCACATTAAGAAAGTAATGGAGATTATAATATTTATTTAGGTTTGAAAAGTTAGTGCTGCTGTGTAGCTTGATTTATAAGTGCTTATGTTACAAGGCCAGGGTGCCGACTGTGGAACAGGCCAGTGGTTGCTCATATGCAAGTTCAAGTTCAAGTTGCTCTAAACTGAATTTAGAGATCATTTCAAGAATAGGTTTGACACATTGACCACTAATAACCAAAGACCAGATGAGTTGTGGAATGACATCAAGGATATCATACATAAAGAAAGCAAGAGGTCAATAAAAAGACAGGAAAGAGAGAAAAGACCAAAATGGATGTCAGAACAGACTCTGAAACTTGCTCTTGAACATCAAGTTGCTAAAGCAAAAGGAAGAATTGATGAAGTGAAAGAACTGAACAGATTTCAAAGGGCAGCTGGAGAAATCAAAATGAAATCCTATAATGACATGCACAAAGACTTGGGGATAGAAAACCAAAAGGGAAGAACACACTCGGCATTTCTCAAGGTGAAAGAACTGAAGAAAAAATTCAAGCCTCGAGTTGCAATAGTGAAGGATTCTATGGGGAAAATATTAAATGGTGCAAGAAGCATCAAAACAAGATGTAAGGAATACTCGGAGTCATTATACCAAAAAGAATTGGTGGATGTTCAACCATTGGAGGAGGCAGCATATGATCAGGAAGCGATGGTACTGAAGGAAGAAGTAGAAGCTGGTCTGAAGGCATTGGGGAAAAACAAGCTCCAGGAATTGATGGAATATGAAATGAGATGTTTCAACAAATGGATGTAGTGCTGAAAGTGCTCACTTGTCTATGCCAAGAAATTTGGAAGACAGCTACCTGGCCAATCGACTTGAAGAGATCCATATTTATGCCTATTCCCAAGAAAGGTGACCCAACTGAATGTAGAAATTATCGAACAATATCATTAATATCACAAACAAGTAAAATTTTGCTGAAGATCATTCAAAAGCAGCTGCAGCAGTATATCAACAGGGAACTGCAAGAAATTCAGGCCAGATTCAGAAGAGGTTGCTGAACCAGGGATATCATTGCTGAATGTAAGATGGATATTAGCTGAAAGCAGAGAATACCAGAAAGATGTTTACCTGTGTTTTATTGACTATGCAAAGGCATTTGACTGTGCGGATCATAACAAATTATGGATAACATTGGGAAGAATGGGAATTCAGGAACACTTAAGTGTGCTCATGAGGAACCTGTACATAGATCAAGAGGCAGTTGTTCAGATAGAGCAAGGGGATCCTGAGTGTTTTTAAGTCAGGAAGGGTGTGAGTCAGGGTTGTATCCTTTCACCATACCTATTCAATCTGTATGCTGAGCAAATAATCTGAGAAGCTGCCCTTTATGAAGAAGAATGGGGGATCAGGATTGGGGGAAGACTCATTAACAACCCACATTATGCAGATGACACAGCCTTGCTTGATGAAAGTGAAGAGGACTTGAAGCACATAATGATGAAGATCAAAGGCCACAGCCTTCAGTATGGACTACGCCTCAACATAATGAAATTAAAAATCCTCACAACTGGACCATTAAGCAACATCATGATCAATGGAGAAAGATTGAAGTTGTCAAGGATTTTGTTTTGCTTGGATCCAAAATCAACACTCATGGAAACAGCAGTCAAGAAATCAAAAGACGCATTGCATTGGGCAAATGTTGTGCAAAAGGCCTCTTTAAAGTGTTGAAAAGCTAAGATCTCACCTTGAAGACTAATGTGCTCCTGACCCAAGCCATGCTATTTTCAATAGAATCATATGCATGTAAAAGCTGGACAATAAATAACAGAGACAGAAGAATTGATGGCTTTGAATTGTGGTCTTGGTGATGAATATCATCTGTACCATGGACTTCCAAAAAAATGAAGAAGTCTGTTTTGGAAGAAGTACAACGATAATGCTTCTTAGAGGCAAAGATGGCAAAACTAGGTCTTATATACTTTGGACATGTTGTCAGGAGAGATCGGTCCCTGGAGAAGGACATCATGTTCAGTAAAGTACAGGGTTAACCAAAAAGAGGAAGACCCTCAAAGAGATGGATTGACACAGTGGCTGCAACAATGGGCTCAAACATAACAACGATTGTGGGCATGGCTGAAGACAGGGCAGTGTTTCACTCTGTTGTACATAGGATCACTGTGAGTCAGAATTGACTCGATGGTACCTAACAACAATAACAAAATTTTACAATTCAAGTAAGCTGCTGAAAGGAGGGATGTTCTTTAAACATACATATCCTTTCTTATGGTCCTACATGTCCACATGGGAATAATTAACTGAGAACAGACATATACATACAGACACAGGTACACATGTGCATGCACTTACACCATTATTTTTAAAAGAAATACATCTTCTCAATAAATCATACCATAGATACCTACATATATTTACAATTAAGAGGATCTTCGTCTTTGTATAAACTTAAAAGATAATTCCAAACCTGTTTCCAGGGTGGCCGTACTATTGGCCATTCCTACCCGTGATATGCATCCCTGGGTGGCTGAAATGGTAACATGTCTGCTAATTAAAAGTTTGGTGTTTTGCGTCCACCTAGAGGCACCTGGGACAAAAGACATGACCATCTACTTCCGAAAAATCAGCCACTGAAAACCCTGTGGAGCACAGTGCTGCTCTGACACACCTGGGGCAGCCATGAGGCAGGACCAACTCAATGACAACTGGTCTTTACCAGTAATATATGAATTCCAGCTATTTTATATCTTTACCAACATTTAGTATTCTCAGTATATTAGTTTTAGGCTTTCTAGTGGCTATCAAGTAGTATCTCATTGTGGTTTTAAATGGTATTTCCCTGATTACGAGTAATGATAAACACTTTTTCACTTACTTGTCTATTTTGCATGTCGGCTATTGAAATATTTTGCCCATTAGGTAGCCTTTCATGATTGATTTGTGAGAGCTGTATATACTATGGGTGCATACTGTTTGAACTATATAATATTTTCTACCAAATTGTAGACTGACTTTATTTTTTAACAATGTCTTTTGATGAACAATGACTTTCAATTTTAATAATCTGAATTTCATCTTTTTTTTTTTCATTCATAGTTAGTAACCTTTGTTTCCTGTCAAAGAAATCTTTGTTTACCCAATGGTTAAAGAGTATTTCCCTATGTCTTTTTTATTCCAAAAACTTTATAATTGTATATTTAGTTTTCGGTCTATAATTCCTCAAGAATTGAAGTTGGAGTATGAAGTGAGCTTGGGGTGCATGTTCATGAATATCCAGTTATTTTCTACACCTTTAATTAAAAGACTATTCTTTTCCCATTAAATAAAATTGATGTCTTTTACAAAAATCAATTGATTGTGATGTGTCAGTTAATTTCTGGACTCCGTATCCATTCAATTGGTCTATTTGTCTGTCTTGATGTCAATATTACATAGTCTCTATTACCCTGGCTTTGCAGTAAATCTTGAAAATATGTAGCAAAATTCCTCCAAATTTCTTTTTTTTCCAAAATGTTTTGGTCCTTTCATTTCCATATCAATTTTAAAATTAACTTTACAAATGCTATGAAAAAGATTGTTGGTATTTGGATTAGGATTGTGTTGTAAATATTGTTCCATTTGGGAGAGAGTGCACATTTTAAAAATACTGTTTTCTGATACATGAAGATGTTATGTATCTTCACTTATTCAGGTCTTCTTGAATTTATCTCCTAGGTGTTTTGTAATTTTCTGTGTAAATATCTTGTCCACATTTTGTTGCCTTTATTTTTTAAGCCTTTTAGGTTAATTCTATATTCTTCTACATGATATTAATTTAAGTTTTGTCTATGTGTTGCTGCTTAAATAAAAAAATACAACTGATTTTTGAATATTGACAGCATACTATGAACTTACTAAATTTACTTATTACGCCTAAGAGTTTTTTGTAGAATTTAAGCGATTTTCTCTGTATGCAATCATGTTGCCTGAGAATAAAAATCGTTTTACTTTCTGATTTCTATGTATTTTATTTCTTTTCGTTGCCATATTGCACTGGCTTGGACTTCTAGTAAATATTGAAGAGGAGTAGTGCTCTGATTTCTGCTTGATGTCTATCTCATTGCGCCATGCAGACTGGCGAGTTTGTTCAGGAGAAAAAACAGGTATTTGTGAATATAACCCAATGGGACTCATTTATTTCCAGAGTTATTTCACATTCAATTTCTATCTGCCTTTGGTCACTCTCCAGCGCCTTCAATTAGTTGTGTGTGCGTTTGTGTTTAAATATTTTATCCATAATTTTAATATCACTAGCAGGAGGATTATTAAAATATAAGCTTTTCTTTCATTACTGGATAATGAAACTCTAATCTTTGTATTTTCATTGGAATATTAATTTATTTATATTTGATGAAATTGCTAGTTTGATTCAATTTCAATTTATCACTATACCAATTGTCTTAGTCATTTAGGGCTGCTATAACAGAAATACCACAAGTGAACGGAATTAGCAAAGAGAAACTTATTTTCTCTCAGTCTACTAGGCTAGAAGTCCAAATTCAGGGTGTCAGCTCCGGGGGAAAGCTTTCTCTCTCAGTAAGCCTTCTCATTAATCTTTGCCCTGGACTGGGAGTTTTTCATAACAGGAAGTTGGTTTCAAAGGACACGCTGTACTCCTGGCACTGCGTTCTTGGTGGTATGAGCTTCCTACTCTCTGCTTCCTCCCCTATCCTTCGTATCTCTTAAGAGGGAAAAGGCTGTGCAGGCCGCACTCCAGGAAACTCCCTTTAGGTTGGATCAAAGATGTGACTTTAGTAAGGGTGTTACAATCCCATCCTAACAGTCTTTAACATAAAATTACAATCACAAAATGGAGAACAACAATGCAACACTGGGAATCATGGCCTAACCAAGTTGACACATATTTTGGGGGGACATAATTCAATTCATGACACTAATGCTCTCTAGTTGTACTCTGGTGGTACAGTGGTTAAGTACTATGGCTGCTAACCGAAGGTCGGCAGTTCAAATCCACCAGGCACTCTTTGGAAACCCTAGGGGGGCAGTTCTACCCTGTCCTAAAGGGTCACTATGAGTTGGAATTGATGGCGAGTTTTTTTGATTGTATATTTTTACTTTTTTCTCTGACTTTTCCTTCTTTTGGTTTAATAAAGTACATTTACTTTATTTTCTTCTTTATTAGATTATTAAGGTTTTATATACTTTTTTTTCAGTGATTGCAGCATGTATCCTGGACTTATTGGTGTCTAAAATAAACTAACAGTTAAAAAAAAAAATCCCCAGACAATGCAAGGTCACTGGTACCCTTTAATTTCATTTAAACCTTCTTGCCTTTTGCGTTCTTATTGCCAGATATTTCAGTTCTACATGCATATAAAAACCCACAAGTCATCATTATTTAGATTTACCCACATATTTATATATATTTCCTATGTTTCTATGTCAGTTTGTCATACTGTGGGGGCTTGCCTGTTGCTGTGATGCTGGGAGCTATGCCACCAGTATTCAGATACCAGCAGGGTCACCCATGGAGGACAAGTTTCAGCTGAGCTTCCAGACTAAGACAGACTGTGAAGAAGGCACAGCATTCTACTTCTGAAAAGAATTAGCCAGTGAAAACCTTATGTGTAGCAGCAGAACATTCTCTGATATAGTGCTGGAAGGTGAGCCCCCCAGGTTGGAAGCCACTCAAAAGATGACTGTGGAAGAGCTGCCTTCTCAAAGTAGAGTCAGCCTTAATGATGTCGCTGGAGCAAAGCTTTGGGACCTTCATTTGCTGATATAGCACGACTGAAAATGAGAAGAAACAGGTGCAAACATCCATTAATAACTGGAACCTGGAATGTATGAAGTATGAACCTAGGAAAATTGGAAATGGTCAAAAATGAAATGGAATGCATAAGCATCAATATCCTAGGCATTAGTGAGCTGAAATGGACTGGTATTGGCCATTTTGAATTGGATAAGCATGTAGTCTACTATGCCGGGAATGACAACTTGAAGAGGAATGATGTTGCACTCAACATCAAAAAGAACATTTCAAGATCTATCCTGAAGTATGATGCTGTCAGTGATAGGATAATATCCATACACCTGCAAGGAAGATCAGTTAATACAACTATTATTCAGGTTTGTGCACCAACCACTAAGGCCTAAGATGAAGAACTTGAAGATTTTTATCAGTTCCTGCAGTCTGAAACTGATCAAACATGCAATCAGAATGCATTGATAATTACCGGTGATTGGAATGCAAAAGTTGAAAACAAAGAATAAGGATCAGTAGTTGGAAAATATGGCTTTGGTGATAGAGACAATGCTGGAGATCACGTGGTAAAATTGAGCAATTTTTAAAAAATTGTGTTCTTATCTCAATTTCGTGAATAATGATTAACAGCAAAATTCATAGAAAATTATCGAGTGGAAGTAGTAGAATTGAACCAAGGGCTAACTGACTCTTAAAGATCATAAAATCAAGCTCTTTAGACATGTAGATAGATATATAGGTCTATAGACAGATATGTAAATGGATAGATAGATCGATAGATATGTGGATTAATAGAAAGATAGAGATAGATGATAGATAGGCAGGCAGACAGATAGATAGATGAAAGGTAGATTAAAGATAGATGGATAGCTGATAGATAGGCAGATTAAAGATAGATAGATGATAGGTAGATAGATAGATAGATGATAGATGGATGATAGGTAGGTAGGTAGGTAGATACATAGATAGATACATAGATAAAGAGATTATAGATAGGATATATATATGTGTGTGTTTGTGTGTGTGTGTGTGTGAAGTGTTACATTGTGCTGTCTCATGTTTCAAGTCTTAGATGTTCAAACTTTGGGAAACATTGATCACCAGGCACTGCTCTTCATGTTGTGACAGCTGCTCAAGTAGCTGATTTGTGAAGAATTCAGAAAATTCCATCTTACCTCCCCACCCTATAGTGACTCTTCCTTGAGATATTGGGAGCACCAGGCCTGCAGTGACTTTAGTGTCTGCACTGCCATGAACCTCATTGGGAGGGGTGTACTCAGACAGAGGAGTCTCCAATGGGCAACCAAAACTGGTCTATCTGATACTGCAATCCCATTTGGGCAGCTGGTTCTCAATTTGTGAGGTAGAAAGCAGACATTTCTCTAAGGGCTTATGTTTTGGATGTGATGTGAGGCTATGGGGAATGGTAAGTGACCTGTTGAGTAAAGTCCCCTTCTTTGTCTTCCAAAGTACCTAGCATGTGTAATAGTCTATATGAACAATTTGGTGATGACCCAGTTTACAGATACCTGGCCTCAGGTACTAAAGTGATGACTCTAGCCCTGATGGTCATGGTTAGGTCATGGTCAATGGTGATCTCGGCCAAAAGCTCTTCCTTCCTGATAGGAGGAATGACAGTCCTGGGAACCCAGGGACAGTCCTGCTTAACTCAGGGACTTGAAGCTGGGTTGATTCAGGGCTCTCGTACTCTGTAGAGCATAGCTGGTGACTATTTCAGAGGTTCTGAGCATCTCCTCTTCCTTTTCTTCTTCCTCCTCCTCCTCTTTTTCCTTCTCCAGTTATAAAACCACATTCTTGTAAAGCTTCCTGATCATTGGGCCCAGGTAAGGAAGCTCTACCAAAATCACTTTAAGTGTTTAATGCATAACATTCTGTCAGTCACAATGATTGCAGGAAGAGTTAAAAATAAATGAAAAGACTAATTACTAGATCCACTGACAATATATGTCTTGAGTTACCAACATGTGCCAAATTAGACAGATAAAATCTATATATTGAGTCTGGGAGGATAATGAGGAAGGTTGAGGGGACAGGGGGGTTTAAGAAGACAGACAATAAACATGCAAACAAAAAACGAACGTGTTTTAAAGACCTAAAGCCTATTTGGAAAGAGAGTGTTGGAGAGCCAACATATAAAATCAGCCCAAATTCGCTTCTCCCCCTCCACCAGGCTACAGACCTTTAGTGCTCTGATCCTCTCCCCAAATGTACTCTCACGTGATGGTGTGAGGCTATAATATAAGATGGTATCTTATATTTTTATTGGTTTTGTGCAATTTGAACCTGGCATTTTGTTCTTGAAAAAAATTATTTCCTGAAAAAGGAATTTCAAGCTTATACCAGTATATACCAGTTAGTGCCCAGCTACTAAGCAAAAGGTCGGTGGTTCAAACCCACCAGTCGCTTCTTGGGGGAAAGATGTGGCAGTCTGCTTCCATAAAGATTTACAGCCTTGGAAACCCTATAGGGCAATTCTACTCTGTCTGAGCGGGTCACTATGAATTGGAATAGACAACATGGCAGTGGGTTTGGTTTTTTTTTTTTTTTTTTTTTTTGGTTACCTGCAGTGTGGAGAAGTACTGGGATAGTGAGATAGGGACATCCTGACACCCATCAACAAAGTGTCCTCATATTCTACAGTAACATAAATCCAACTTTGTAACTTTATTCACCAGCCATGGCACAAAAAGTGAGGTTTCAGTGCCTGAGGATAGCTCAGGTTTAGGACTGAAGGGAGGAATTGCACAAGAATTTATGAATTAAGGCTCTGAAAAGGCAAACATGAAATCATTTTTCCAGGGTTGGAGGACATATTGGGGCAGGGTTTCCCAAACTTTAGTTTTTCCCATAGATAGCTCCTATATTTATGGTAACTACATACCACAAGTGAAATAGAAATTAGTCAACATTTTTATTTAAATTCACTTTGTACAAACTTAAATTTAAAAAAAAAATTTTGATTGGTGGTAGGCAAGATGAAATATTCAAAGTATAAAATTTTGTAGCACAGAATTAACATAAGTACACACTTAACGGAAACCCTGGTAGCATGGTGGTTAAATGTTACTGCTGCTAACCAGAATGTCAGTGGTTCGAATCCACCAGGTGCTCCTCGGAAACCTTGTGGGTCAGTTCTACTCTGTCCCATAAGGTCGCTATGAATTGGAATCGACTCGACGGCAACGGGTTTGGTTTTTTGGGGGAATATACACTTTTTTTTTAATATTTACATTATTCTCTTCAGTGCCTAGACCATCTCCTGTGACACAAGTGGTCCTCCTACCTTACTTGGGAGACTCGGTTAGAAAGAGGTGTGTGCTTTTAGCACATTTTCTTTATAGGTAGATGAAACATTTTCTAAAGGCTTTTCATTAAGTACTTTAATACATCTTTGTGATGTCACCCTTCATTTGTGGAAACGGAGTGTCCACACCTGGAAAAGCATTAGCTGGTATCTCATGTTCTGCCCTGGATACAAAAGGAAGGGCCAGGATGGAGGAAGGTTCCAGCTGAACCAGATGAAAGGATAAAAGCAGAGGGCACAGCTTCCTGGAGATCAGCTGTCAATGCTGCGGAGGCAAGAGAACAGCGCACCCTAATGGCCTGTATATGTCTCTGTTCCCTGTTAACTGTGAACAGCATAGGACAGCGTCTTGTTCTCTATCGTAGGGAACATCAGAAGAACTCACACAGGTGTGGTTCAGTAATTAGTTTTTGAATGGATGCTTGTAATTTTTGTTCACTTCTGTTTCCTTCAAGCGCTGATTAAGAGAGTTTTTGTCTATAGAATAAAAGAATTCAAATACATATTCTTGAGAACAGCAAGGAGGATAAGTACTGAGGAGTCTGGATCCCACCCAGCAGTTTTTCCCAGAAGAGAAGTACCTCTAGGAAAGGTGTTTCTGTAGAAAAGGCAGCTTCAAAGAGATGGAGAATATGGGTCTAATCGGGGGTTCTATGGGAAGAAAGAAAGAAAGAGGAGAAATTCAAGCTTGAACAGAGCTAATAGAAGGTTCAGTGCAACCATCTCCCACCTCCAATCCAAGAGGTGAGTATTATTCTCCTCTGTTTGTAGACAAAGATCCAAACCCAGAGAGGCGAGGTGAACTGCTCATGGTCACACAGCTTGTCAAATATAGAATTGGGACCAGACTTCAGGTACCATTTAGATCTCTCTTATTTTCTAGAACACTGCCAAACTGTATGAGGAAAGTAGAAGGGTAAACTGGTTTACTTGACATGTATTCCACTGTGTTCTCTATGGACAAATACTAAAATTAAGTAAAATTTATAATGACTATTATTAATGTTTAAGGAGGTGTAAATGAATGGTAATTAATTTTAATGACTAAATTTTTAATAAATGGATTTAAACTTCATCTTGAATCTACCAACAGTTTCTGAATCAAACTGTTTAATTAACTAATTAATATAAAATACATATAAAATTAATTGTTTGAATGGCATTGATTATTATGTTGGATTTTCCATTGATTCTCAAGTGTAGATGACAGAAAATATGTACAACCTTCTCTGTTCTTGTCGGATAAAGTTATGTAGGAGCAATTAGTATAGTGTGTGAGGAGGGAGTTAGGGTCAGAAAGTTACTTTGTGTTGTAATTCCAGGAACTGAGCTGCTTGAGTATCTCAATTGTAATAGGTGTTGCTGTGGTGCTAATGGAGCCCATGTGGCCCAAGGTGGTACAGGTTTTACAAAGGCCTTTAAAAAGAAAAAAAAAAATTGCTGTCGAGTCACTTCTGACTCATAGCAACCCTATAGGAAAGAGTAGAGCTGCCCCATAGCATTTTAAAGGAGTGCCTGGTAGATTCAATCCACCAAACTTTTGGTTAGTGGCTGTAGCTTTTAACCTCTACACTCCAGGGTTTCCAAGACCTTAGGAACCAGCCTTATATCTTCTATTTGAAGACCCAATGCAGGTGAAAATAGGACCCTAATGATCACCATTTTGCTGAATGTTTAGAAGCATACCAGTGGGAGGGATAGTGAGATGATTTGGGGCCTTACAGCAGTGCATTTTTGAGGGAGGAAAGGAAATTTAGATTAGCAAGCCATAGAATCAAGAGGAAATGCATTATAATGAGAGTTTGGAGTAATGAGAGGTGTCCCTTGGTGGCACAAACAATGAAGTGCTCAGCTACTAAATGAAAAGTTGGCAGTTCAAGTCCACTCAAAAGTACTTTGGAAGACGGGCCTGGCTATCTACTTCTGAAAGATCACAGCCATTGAAAACCCTATAGGGCACAGTTCTACTCTGGAACAATGGGGTTGGCCTGAGTTGGAATTGACTTGATGGCAACTGATACTGGAGTAATGAGAAAGACGTCACAAGGTATTCAGGCTCCCAGGTAGTCAGGCTTTTTTCGCTCCAGGATGTATAAAAAATTGGCAACCAGCTAAAGTGGAACAGGGAAGGCAGTTTTATGATGCTGGGAAAGTGAAGGCTAGGAAAGGGTCTTTGTCTTCAGCCAAGAAAAAGAGCCTTTGGACACCAGTTAAAGAACTCCCTAAATTCTCCCACTGCTGTAAGTCACTGATACTGTTCCTAAGGCAGGGCCTCTGAGTCATGGACACTTATTCCAGTGAGGAGATCCGGAAGCAGGATGCTTCCTGTTATTAGGGTCCCTGTCCAGCCAGTTAGGGTTGGATTTTTATTCGGTTAGGAAATTCTCGGACCAGCCCAGTTTTAGGTAGCTCCACTTCCCCCTGGGTGGGGCAGCAATCTCTTTTATAAAGAGGTCCTCTGCTGCGAGACCAGCATCCTCCTGATACTTGATTCCTGGTCTACTTTGGAGAACCTGGTGAGTCTGATTCCTTGATTTCTTCTGTTTATTTGTCGCTCTCAAATATCTGAATTCAATCCGAAGACAGAAAATCTGGTGTGTCCAAAGGTAGGATCATTAGTTTGATGCCCTTAATTGATGATAACTGTGAATTGGGGCATAATGATACAATGATGTATTGCTTTGACTTGGTTCTCGTAGATAGTTTGATGTCTACATTGAAAAAGAAGTTAATAGGAAAGCTTTGGTTTGAAGAAGAAAAAAGGGAATTTATTTTCCTGTCCATTTCTTTAAGAAGTCTATTCTGCTGTGATTTCAAAAGTCATAGAATTCTCCCAAAATGGCTGCTTGCTATCTACCCAAGTATTGGTGCTTCGTAAGAAATAATGACAGGGATTACTTATAAGGGTGCTCAGGTTTTCAGAACTTGTGACTACCTTTCTTGAGGATGTTATTTTCATGTAAATGTAATTACTTGCTGCTTTAGAGAATTTTCCAGAGTTAAGAGTTAGTGAAGCAGATGGCTAGAGAGTAGAACCCAGAAAGTTACACAAAAGGATTTAAGAGATGATAATATATCTCAGAGACTGGAGAGGTGATATCCAATGGAATCAAATAAGCTCTGGCTTCACTGTCTGTAGAAGTTCCTTCTTGTGAACACTGTCATCTAATTTCTTTCAGATTTCCAGAGGCTCCAGAAAGATGTCTTACCAACAGCAGCAGTGCAAGCAGCCCTGCCAACCACCTCCTGTGGTGTGCCCACCTAAGTGCCCTGAACCATGTCCACCTCCAAAGTGCCCAGAGCCATGTCCACCTCCAAAGTGCCCAGAGCCATGTCCACCCCCAAAATGCCCACCTCAGCCATGTCAGCAGAAATGCCCTCCTACGCAGATATACCAACCCTGCCAGCAGAAGTGTCCTCCTAAGAGCAAGTAACAGCTTCAGGATTCATCAGGAACATGAAAGGATAAGGACAATTGGCTCAGACTCCTTCCACAACTCAACCTTCATTTCTTTAAAGCCAACCATGGACACAACTTTTCTATCCATTAGTCCATGATCTGCCTGTGATGACTCCTAGCAAGTGAAGGTTTTTTTTCCCCTACACTGTTGTATTGCTGCTCTCTAGGAGGTAACTGAGAAAGGGCAGTTCTCAGCTGTGCCAGGATCCCAGCGCTTCAAAGGAACAACAAGAGCACATTCCCCTGGTCTCGTCAGATGATTCTCTTGACGTTTTCTGTGTCTGTAACCTGGGGAGAGATTTCCACCACTTGGGCAATTGTAATTTTCCTTTCCCTTCCTGAATAAAGTACATGTTTTGAGTTGGGATAAATATCTTATTTCTTTTTCAAACCTGCTTTTGTCAGCAACATTATATCATAATTTTGGTTTATTTTAATTCTTCTTTGATCCCAATATCCAGACTCTCACAGTCACTGCTACCCGAATTTTGTTTCACACCAAAGATTATTTCTGTATTATTTTGAACCCATATTATTTTCTTTAATTACTCTTTGATTAGGGGGACAAATTATTTAACCTCTCAGCATTTAGTTTTCTCTAGTGCAAAGTGGGAAAAATAATATTTAGATCCCAAATCTGTCTTAGGTATAAAATTGAATAATGCCTGTAACTTTGTTGGCAGAAAATCTGACCCAGAATTAAACAAACAAAAAAAACAAAGCTTGTTGCCATTGAGATGATTCCAACTCATGGCAAGGGCATGTGTTACAGAGCAGAGTTGCCCCATAGGGTTATCTTGGCTATAATCTTTACAGAAGCAGATTACCAGAACTTTATTCCATGGTAGCATTGGGTAGGTTCAAATTGACAATCTTTAGGTGAATTGCTGTTGTTGTTAGGTGCCACTGAGTTGGTTGTGACTCGTAGTGACCCTATGAACAAACACAACGAAACACTGCCTGGTCCTGTGCCATTATCACAATCATTGCAATATTTGATCCCATTATCACAGCCACTCTGTTAATCCATCTCATTGAGGGTCTTCCAGTTTTTCCGACCCTCTACTATGCCAAGCGTGACGTCCTTTTCCAGGATCTGGTCCCTCCTGGTAACATGTCCAAAGTAAGTGAGGTGAAGTCTCACCATCCTTACTTCTTAGTATAGTAGTTGAAGTCAAACCATTTGTGCCACCCAGCTGCCTTGACCCAGAAATAGCATGCAGTAAATGGTAGTTCATTAGAAGCAGCAGATCATCATCATTACTACATTTTCTCCAGCAAGAAAGAAGCTTAGACATGACTACTCTAGGAAATAAGATTTTTAAACTTAATACCCTGTTACTCTCTTTCTTTTCTAGTTCACTTTACTTTTTAAGTGACATTGTAGGCAAAAAGCTTTTTGGAATTAGTGGGGCATCCTACATGAAATCACAGTATTTCTTAAAACATGGATACTCTAGAAGAAAGGGAAATACCAAGGCCCCAGAAGGCCTGTGTCTGCCTCATCTTCATGGGTACCACCTGCTCTTCTTACTCCATCAGCAGACACAAACTCAGGGTCCTGTCATTTTTTGTTCACCTTCAAAATTAATTTTTTGAGTGTTCTGACCCCAGATTTGGAATGTAATGGGGTGTATAATACTTACCGAAATTTGAAAAGTTAGTGCTGCTAGGCAGTCTTCTTTATAAATGCTTATTTTACAAGACCAGGGGCCAACTGTACAACAGACCATCAATTGCTCATACGCGAGTTCAAGTTGAAACTGAAGAAAGTTCAAGTTGAAACTGAAGAAATTAGAACAAGTCCATGAGAGCCAAATTATGACCTTAATTATATTCCACTTGAAATTAGAGACCGTCTCAAGAATAGATTTGACACACTGAACACTAATAGTGGAAGACCAGACCAGTTGTGGAATTACATCAAGGATATCATACATGAACAAAGCAAAAGGTCATTAAAAAGACAGAAAAGAAAGAAAAGACCAAAATGGATGTCCAAAGAGACTCTGAAACTTGCTCTTGAACATCGAGTTGCTAAAGTAAAAAGGAAGAATTGATGAAGCAAAGAACTGAACAGAAGGTTTCAAAGGGTGGCTGGAGAAGTCAAAATGAAGTACTCTAATGACATGTGCAAAGAGCTGGAGAGAGAAAACCAAAAGGGAAGAATACACACGGCATTTCTCAAGCTGAAAGAATGAAAGAAAAAAATCAAGCCTCGAGTTGCAGTAGTTAAGGATTCTGTGGGAGAAAATGCTAAATGATGCAAGAAGCATCAAAAGAAGATGCAAGGAATACACAGAGTCGTTATGCCAAAAGGAATTGGTCAGTGTTCAACCATTTGAGGAGGTAGCATATGACCAGGAACTGAGAATACTAAAGGAAGAAATCCAAGCTGCACTGATATTGTTGCTGAATGTCAGATGCTGAAAGCAGAGAATACCGGAAAGTTGTTTACTTGTTTTCTATTGACTATGAGAAGGCATTTGATTGTGTGGATCATAACAAATTATGGGAAACATTGCAAGGAATGGGAATTCCAAAACGCTTAATTGTGCTCATGAGGAATCTGTACATAGATCAAGAGGCAGTTGTTCAAAGAGAACAAGGGGGTACTGGGTG
The DNA here is from genome assembly GCF_030014295.1 of Loxodonta africana. Classification (NCBI taxonomy): domain Eukaryota; kingdom Metazoa; phylum Chordata; class Mammalia; order Proboscidea; family Elephantidae; genus Loxodonta; species Loxodonta africana. The sequence continues at coordinate 183,870,553 of NC_087344.1, read as the reverse complement.
ATTTAAAGTCAAGAGGGGTGTGTATCAGGACTGTGTCCTTTGACCATATCTATTCAATCTGTACACTGAGCAAATAATCTGCGGAGCTGGACTATATGAAGAACGGGGTGTCAGGATTGGTAGAAGACACATTAATAACTTGCTTTCTGCATATGATACAACCGTGCTTGCTGAAAGTGAAGAGGACTTGAAGCACTTAATGATGAAGATCAAAGACCTCAGCTTTCAGTAGGAATTACACCTCAACATAAAGAAAAGAAAAATTCTTAAAACTGGACCAACAAGCAACATCATGATAAATGGAGAAAAGATGGAAGTTGTTAAGGATTTCATTTTACTTGTTTCCAAAATCAACACCCATGGAAGCAGCAGTCAAGAAACCAAAAGTTGCATTGCATTGGGCAAATCTTCTGCAAAAGAATTCTTTAAAGTGTTGAAAAGCTGAGATGTCACTTTGAAGACTAAGGTGTACCTGACAGAAGCCATGATATTTTCAATTCCTCATATGCACCTCAAAGCTGGACAATGAATAAGGAAGACCATAGAATAATTGACTCCTTTGAATTGTGGTGTTAGTGAAGAAGATTGAATATTGTGGACTGCCAAAAGAATGAACAAATCGGTTTGGAAGGAGTACAACCAGAATGATCCTTAGAAGCAAGTATGGCGAGAGTGTGTCTTACATACTTTGGACGTGTTGTCAGGAGGGTTTAGTCCCTGGAGAAGGACATCATGCTTGGTAAAGTACAGGGTCAGCAGAAAAGAGGAAGACCCTCAAAGAGGTGGATTGACAGCGGCTGCAGCAATGGGCTCAAGCATTACAATGACTGCAGGGATGGTGCAGGGCCGGGCAGTGTTTCATTCTGTAGTTCATGGGACCGCTATTTATCAGAACTGACTTGACGGCTCCTAACAACAACAATAACACTATTTGCCCTGGGGGTTTCAGCCAGCAGTCCAAAAACAAAACAAAAAAAATTGCATTGGGAAAATCTGCTGCAAAAGACCTCTGTAAAGCTTTAAAGAAAGCACTTTGATGACTAAGGTGCATCTGATGTGAGCCATGTCTTTTCAATCACCTCATATGCGTACAAGAGTTGGACAATGAAAAAGGAGGGCAGGCAAAGAATTGATGCATTTGAATTGTGTTGTTGGCAAAGAATATTGAATATACTGTGGAGCGCCAAAATGAACAAATCAGTCTTAGAAGAAATACAACCAGAATGTTACTTAGAAGTGAGAATGGACCGACTTTGACTCACTTACTTTGGACATGTCATCAGGAAGACCAGTCACTAGAAAAGGACATCATGCTTTGTACCAAGTAGAGGGCCAACGAAAACGAGGGAAACTCTCAGTGAGATGGATTGACACAATTGCTACCACAGTGGATTCAAACATACCAATGATCGTGAAAATGGTACAAGACTGGGCACAGGTCAACTGACAACTATTTGACAGACTCTATTGTGCATCCTGCAGATATATTGGTAAGAAAAAGACAAGGTCTGGGCTCTGTCCTCTTGGAGCTTACATATGGTGATATGGTGAGGAGAGGAAAAAGAACGTGCATAAACCAGCCCTACAGGTGTTAGGCCTTACATGTTTGCCTCTTCTCTCTTCTTCTCAACCCACAGTCAGTCACAGTCAGTGTGAAATTAATATTTTAAGTTTTGTGTGGGATCTTAAAGTATTTTCTTACATTTTTTCTTTTGGTTTAGTGCATGTTGAACTTTGTCTTCATTCCTGGAATCTGGGGAAGTATAGGGCGTGGGACCTGAAGAAGCTGTCCTGAGATCTAGCAATAAAGATGTGCCTTTCTGTGCTTTCATCAACAAGCTAGAGTCCCTCAGTCAAACAGGGAACAGCCTCAGTAATTGAAGGGCCCAGAGGAAAAGCAACAGTGGTGAGTTTTGGGCCAGGATATTAGATAGGAAAGCACAGTAAGCCTTATGTAGGAGGTGAGCCTCTGAGAAGAAAAGAATTGGTTATTTTGGAAGGACCTGAAGATATATCAGGGAGATGTTTCCCAGAGGTGCCTCAGAAGAAGGGCCTGATGATCTAATGACACCCCTCCCCCACCTCCAAAAAAATCAACCATTGAAAACGTTATGGAAAACAGTTCTACTCTGACAAAAAAAGGGTTGTCATGAGTTGGGGTTGACTTGAAGGCAATAGCCAGACTTTAATAATTTCCATACCACTATCATCATATTTGCACATTACCCACATTATTGCATACTTAATATTTTCATTTAAATTACCTTCAAATCAATAGACTTAAAACTCAAAATAATTCTCAGTATTATTTTACATTAATGGACAAGTTTGGAATTCAACTTATGAGTTCTTCAAATGTAGATTAAAATAGACAATAACTAAAGGAAAATCTGTTTGTCATGTGAGATCATCTTTGGTAACATAAGTCACACCAATGAGGTCACTGGGAAGTGCTCCAACAGTGATTAGTGATTTCAAATGGAGTATTGCTATGGTAAGGAGATTCCTTCCTTTCAAAGAACTTTAATTCACTTCTTTAATCTCTCCTCATATGGTGATCCTTCCATGGAGGAGTAGAATTGAAAGGTAGAGAAATGTAAATTTCAAGTGAGCACTTGAGATGTGTTGGTTCCTATTTTTCTGCCTCATGGAATCTGCAGGCCTGTAGGAGTCAGGAGCAAATAGTGTACATGATAGAAGAGCTATGAGACCTTGCTTCCTGGTGAGAGCCCAGAGGTTGTGACTTAAAGACCTGAAATGCAGAAGGTCTTGAGTTTTGCTGGATTCCAAATAGCCCACAGTGGTGCAGGTTTTAAGACTCAAAACCAAGTTCAAAATATGTCTGTCCTTTATTGGGAGAAACACAGCACTGTGAAAGCAAGGCCTTGGTAATCACTGTTGGAGGCCCTTGGGGGCACAAATGGTTTGCTCTCAGCCACTAACATAAAGGTTGGCACTTTGAGCCCATCAGTGGTGCTATGGAAGAAAAGCCTGGTGATCTGCTTGCATAGAAATTACAGTCAAGAAAACCCTAGGAAGCAGTTCTACTCTGTAACAACTGGGCTAACCATGAGGCAGAATCAATAGCAGCTGATTACTCCTTGTTAGGAGGTCTTCACATATCTCCAATTGTAAAAATGTTTCAGGAGAATATTTTCAAAGTCCCATTAACTTACTAAAGCAAACCAAACCAGACCTTTTGCCATGAAGTTGATTCTGACTCATAGGAACCCTACAGGACAGAGTAGAACTGTACCACAGGATTTCCAAGGACCCGCTGTTGGATTTGAACTACATATCTTTTGGGTAGCAGTGGAGCTCTTTTACCACTATACTAAGGTAAGGGTAGACTGAGAAGAAATGCATTACCAGTGGGAATGGAGAGATGCATGGGGTGGGGCCAGGTGTCCAGTTACATGGGCAAGGACAGTTAAAAAGAGCAGCCTGGATTATGACGCAGATAACCCCAGGGCAATGCAAAGGGTTCTAACCCTAATCATTTAAGCACCTCTTGGGTTGCCAATTAGAGAACTTCCTAATCCTCAAACTGGGACAAGGCCCAGGAAACTCCAGGTTGGGCAGGACCCCAGCTAAGGCAAGCTTCTCATGGTGCCCTGGCACCAGGGAAGAGGATCTTGGGGTAGGAACCTTCCAGCCACCATAGTGTAAGTCAGGTCATTTTTCCAGTTTCAGGTTAGTTGCAGTTAGGTTGCCACCTATTTGAAGCTACCCAGGCTTGGGGTGTCTTATATTCCTTTAGCTTTCTCTGCAAGACAGCCACCATCTCTGTTCCCCATTAGCTCTGAAGGAGTAGGAGCAGATGTCAAATTAGGCTTCAGAAAACCAAAAGTCTTTGATTCACTCTAGAGGTCCAAATTGTGTTGACTTGTGTAAAGTTATTTGGTCGATGGAAGTAGTGGTGATAGGTTACTTTGTCTTTATTTTGTTTCTTTTTGTAAAATTGTATTAAAATTTACAGGACAAAATAAATTATTAATGGTAAAACTTTGAAAATAAAAAAGAGTGAGGAACAAAGGAATTTGCCTCCTTTTCACGATCATGTGAAGAGTTATCTAGAAATGTGATTCCAAAATCAAGTTGGGACAGTTCCTGTATCCAAGAAGACACAAAAAGCTGACTTGTCATCCTCTTGGGACACCTTCCGTCACATCAGTAGACCTTTCTCTTGTCTAAGCTTAGGGGAAACCCTTAAAGAAAAATAATTGCATTACATTCAGAAGAAGAGGCAGCTGTCCAAACGATATGATGACTGGAGAGGAACACTGCTACGTCAGGGAAGCCAACACTTATTTAATGAGCTGCGTAACCAACACTTATTTAATGAGCTGTGTAATCATCTCTCAGATTTCCAAGTTCCTGCTTTGGTTACCTAACGCTCTTTTATGCCTACCTGGGTTCTGTACCTTTTCCCTGAGACAGGACAGTCCTGCAAGCCACCTTCTCTATTCCCACCCAGGTGTCCTGAACCACGTGTGATTCCAAGCGCCCACCTGTGCAGCACCAGCAGTAAGGTCCAGAAAGATCACATAACCGTTCCCAGAACAGAAGTGTAGTAAGGTGGGGAGGGCCAGGGCAGAGACTTGCCACCAGGTGAAAGTCCAAGGGGGGACTCCACATGAGGCCAGCTGGGGAATTGCCCTCCTGTCATCCACTGTCAATGAGGCGGGACACCAACTTAGAGATTGCCCCTGGGCCCTCGTCCTCCTCCCTATGCCTCTGCCCCAGAATCTTTCAGGACTATGAAAAGGAACAGATGTTTTATCACGGGCCCTGAGTTCTGCCATTGTCTCTGAATCCTGACATCATGTCTTCCTGTAGCCTCACGAACCTTTCCCAATGCTCTGCCTAGAGCAGTATGTGACAGACAAGTGGCTTCTTTTCTAAAGTATAAGTTGTACCCCTCCTCCCTGACCAAGCACCACACTCCATTCCAAGCTTCCCAGAGCCTCAGGAGGAGGCACAAGGACAAACCCAAGTTTATTCTGTGTCCCCTGTCTCTGTGCTGGGTGGGAATATTCATCCCCTGGGCAATGCACCTTCCCTTCGGTGTCCCCAGTAAAGGGCATGCTTCATGGTCAAATGAAAACTCTCTCTCTCTTTCTTTTTCCTTCATTTTTCTAAGCCCATTTTTGGCATCTATAAAAAAAAAAAATTTTTTTTTTTTTTTATAGCTGACGATGATTTTCTTGTGTTGGTGGTGGTGGTGGTGGTGGCAGTGATGTATGTGTGTGTTTTAATTTCTTTTCTCTGCTTCCCATTTGACCCCTAGTTTTCAGGCTTTTTAAAAAGTTCGCTCTGACACAATGGTGAACCACAGAATACTTCATTGTTTCAAATTCATCTTCTATTTCATGTATTCATGTGACTCTTGGGCAAGTTTCCTTCTTCCTGTGGATTTCAATGTTCATGGCTTCAAAGTGAGACCCATAATACATCACAGTCTTTTCCTATCAATTGAATGGGACAATGTGGAAACATTCTTAGCACAATAATTGCCTGGCAATTAATGAACAATAAATCTATATTCTCGTTGCTGTTATGACTAGTAGTAATGTTTTGCTCTGCATAAAAGTGGATAGGAAGGGCTAGTATAGAAAATAGGGAAGGTTCTCAAACTTGGTTACTCTTTTACGTCTTGGTCGTACTACTTCCCTTCCAATCCAATTCAGTGTCCATCTGATACTTTAAAGACCTATTGGGGGTTTAGTGTGGAATCTCACACAGAGTCCTAGCAGATCTGAAAACAAAGATGAGGATTGAATGGGGGTCTCTGGAAGACAATGTATCTGAATCACTCACTTTCCCCTCTAGGTGGACTTCAGTTCTACGGAAATGGAGTAACCATAATCTTTGCTGAAGACACACTGGATTGTTGGTCCACGGAGGGCTGATCTTAATTAATTATTTTTACTTTCTTCTTATTATATCAATAATTTAATTTTATGTTAATTATATTTAAAGTAATATTTTGAAGTCTTATATATCTATCAAGAACTAGAACAATTTGCAATAAGTTTTATCTACCTAAGTAGCAGCCTATTCAATTTTGCCTCTTTTGTCTTCATGGAATTTTTGTTTATAATTTCATAGCTTTTCATTTTATTGTTTTTTATTTATGTGCAGTGTTTTCAAACTGTAGGAAAAAAAAGTGTTTTATTCCATGTAGCTTTCTAAGACATACTTGTTTCACTTATTAGTATATTATGAAAATCCATTCATATTGCTGCATGTAACCATAGTTCACCCATTTTCTGCACTATACGATGCCCGTCATGTGACTAGACCACATTTTACTATCCATTCTTTGATTGACAGGATATAGTTGTTTCCGGCTTTTGCTGTTACGATCAGTGCTGCTATGAATGTTCATGCATACATCTCCTGGTGCATATATGCAAATACTTCTACCCTATATATTCCTAGGAATAAAATTTTCTGTTACATGTGAGTATTAGGTTTGACTAGCTATTGCCATATTTATTTCCAAGTGGTTGTACTACTTTACTCTACTTTAGTAATCCAAAACGACCCCGCAAACGCACATTCTCCCCCACATACTGCATTACTTAACTTCTTATTTTTTACCAATCAAATAAATACACGATGGGATCTCTGTGTTTGAGCACCACTTTGTATTAATGTGTTTGAGCATCGATTCTTATATACATCAGGCCTATGCATTTCTTTATCTTGAGAAAACTTCTCATGCCTTTTACCCATTTTTCTATTATACTTTTTATTTTTTCTTATTTATATGTAGAAGTTATATTATTAGGGGGAAAAAAAAAAAAAAACCCTGCTCCTTGGCAGATTGGTAGGACTTGTATAAAATATATTTGGGCCCTCATGTTTTCTCCTGTTAGTAGATTTTAAACCACTGTTTCAATTTTTAAAAACAATATATAATGAAATCAAAGTTTCCATTGATTCTAAAGACAGATTTTTAATAATAAATTTATTTCAAAATTCTGGCCAAGGAAAACTAGAAAACCTGTGTAAGCTTCTAGAAGGAAAAACATTGTGGAAAATCCTTGGAGTTCTAGATCCTCCTTCTTTCTCTACTCGTTTTTTAAAATGACCTTTTTGTTTTCAAATAGATTTACCGAAAAGTGGTCAAGGTAGCACAGAAGAGCTTCCATATATTTCAGAATCAGTTTGCCCGATTATTAACATCCTCCACAGTGTGTTACATTTCTTACAATTAATAAACCAATATTGATATATTATTATTAAATCATGGAAACCCTGGTGGTGTAGTGGTTAAGAGCCACGGCCTCTAACCAAAAGGACAGCAGTTTGAACCCATCAGAAGTTCCTTGGAAAGCCTATGGGGCAGTTCCACTCTGTCTTATAGGGTCACTATGAGTCGGAATCAACTCCACGGCAACGGGTTTTTTTTTGGTTATTGTTAGTATTATTAAGTGCACTTCATACTTTATTCAGTTCTCCTTAGCTTTTACCTAATGTTCCTTTTGTATTTCTGGATTCCTTTCAGGATACCACCTTACATGTAGCCATCATGCCTTCTTCCAAAAAAACCAAACCAAGTCCATTGCCATTGAGTCAATTCTGTCTCATAGCGACCCTATAAAAGGACAGAATAGAACTGCCCCATAGATTTTCCAAGCAGCACCTGGTGGATTCCAACTGCTGACCTTTTGGTTAGTAGCAGTAGCTTTTAACCACTGCGTCACCAGGGTTTCCTAAGGTGAAGTGCACGTTATTAGGTTCATCACAATCTTCAGGCTCCTCTTAAGTCTCTCAAACTTCTCTTTTGTTTTGAGGACCTTGACAGTTTTGAAGACTACTGGGCAAGTGTTTTGTAAAATGTCCTCAATAAGGATTTATCTGATATTTTTTCATGATTAGGCTGGGGTTATGAGCTTTGGGAAGGAAGACCACAGAGGTTAAATACCATTCTCATCACAGCTTATCAGGGTATATACTATCAACATGATTTATTGTCTTTGATGTTAACCTTGATTACCCGGCTTAGGTAGTGTGTGTCAGGTTTCTCCACTGTAAAGTTGCTCTTTTATCAACTTCTCCACACTGTACTCTTTGGATGGAAGTTCCCATGTGCAGTCCACACTTAAGAAGTGTGGGGTTATGTGCCACCTTTTTTGGAACTCTTCTGCAAGGGAGATTTATCTCTTCTCCCCAATTTATTTTTTATTCCATTATTTATATACGTATGGACTTATTGATAAATATCCACTTTATACTTTGGGTCATAACCCAATAAACCTATTGTTGTCCTGTCAATTCTGACTTATGGCCACCCTATGCATGTGCTACAGAGTAGAGTTGTGCTCCGCTGGGTTTTCTTGGCTGTAATCTTTTGCAGAAGCAGATCACCCGCTGTTTCTTCCATGGTAGCACTTTATTTTTTCCTCAAATTGTTCCAGCTTTGGCCATTGGGAGCTCTTTCATTTCCAAAGTTACTTAGGTTCTCACCTTTCCCCACCCACCACTCAGCGAGGTTGTATCATACATTTGTGATACTGTTAGATTCTGGCATTACATTCTTCATTCCTTCTTGGAATCCTAGAGTTTTTTAAATAAGTTTAAAAATTTTTGCATACATTTCTTTGTGTTGTAACATTCTGTAGTTTTTGACAAGTTCATAATGTCGTGTATTCACCATTACAGTATCATAGAGAATAGTTTCACTGCCTTAAAGTATTTCCTGTGCTTCAACTATTCAGCCCTCCTCCAACCCTGAAACTGTGGCAACCACGAATCTGTTTATAGTTTTCCCTTTCCCAGAAGTCATATAAAAGGAATCATACAATATGTAGCCTTTCAGATTGGCTTCTTTTACTGAGCAATTTGCATTTAAGATTTAATCATTTCTTAGTGTGACTTGATAGCTCGTTCCTTTTTATCATTGAATAGTATCCAATTGTATGGGTATATCATAGCTTATTCATTCATCTCTTGAAGGACATCTTGTTTTCTTCCAGTTTTGGGGAATTATAAACAAAGCTACTATAAAGATTTGGATAGGGATTTTGTGTTAACTTAAGTTTTCATATCAGTTGGGTAAATTCCTGGGAGTGCTACTGTTGGATTACATGATAAGACTATACTTAGATTTGTAAGATCTTAAGCGAGTCTTGAGAAGTCAGAGTTTTCTAAGAATTTTTTGTTTAACTTTTTTTTTTTTTTTTTTTTTTTACTGATGCTCTGAGTTCTGTTAGTCCTCTCTGCTCAGGTTATAGTCACCTGCCCCCCCCCCCCATCATAAAGTCGAAACAGCTTTTATCCTCCTATAGTTTTTCCTAATTTTTGCCCCAGTTTCTATGTTTTCCTTTATGATTTTGGGGAAGGACCCAACAGCTTGTAAATGCTCATTATCTTTGGAAGACTCTTAGGAGAAGAGTCTTATTCATTCTGTTTTTACCTCCTGTTCTTAATCTCGCTAACACACAGCATATACCATCAGTTCACATCTTTATTAGGCCTTGAAATCATCCCCAGTAGATATTCTGATTTTACATTTAGGAAAAATAAAACTAAAATTTTTAAATTCTATTTAGTTATGGAAAGTTAGTACTGATGGACTATTTCCCTGTTTTCTTTTTTTATGGGTATATAATTTTTTTTTATTTGGGGTAAATACATATGTAACAAAGAATTGCCATTTCAGCATCTTTTTATGTATACAATTAAGTGACATTAATTACATTCATCATGTTGTTCAACCATCACCGGTATCAGTTTCCAAATTTTTCCATCTCCCCTAACAGAAGCACAATGTCTCCTGAGCAATATGCCCCCCCATGGGTATATAAATCTATAACTATTACAACTCCTCAGTAAATTGAACCTTTTATGGTCATGAAGGAGCTCCTTCATTATCTCTAATAATGTCTTTAAAATTTTTATATTATTATTTATTTTGCTATTGTTGAGAATATACACAGCAAAACATCCACCAATTCAACGGTTTCTACCTTTGCCATTTAGTGACACTGATTACATTCTTCAAGTTTTGTAACCATCCTCACCCCCGCCTTCTGAGTTGTTCCTCCCCCAACCACATAATTTCACTGCCCCCTTAAGATCCCTATCTAATCTTTTGAGTTACTGCTGTCGTTTTGATGCCATATAGATAGTTCTTAAAAAAGCATAGTGCTTAAGGTAGACATTTTTACTATTTAGTAAGCTAAAGTGTTGTTTGGTTTCAAGAAGACACCAGGGGATATTTTTAGTTTAGGTTTTAAAGATTATCTCAGGGCAATAATTTCAAGGGTTCATCCAACCTTCTTGGCTCCAGGAAGCCATCAGAGAGATACAAATCAAAATCACAATGAGACATCTTTTTATTCCCACTAGGATGTCTAAGGAGCCCTGGTGGTGTAGTGGTTAAGAACTAGGCTGCTAATCAAAAAGCTTTTCAGTTCAAATCCACCAGCTTTTTCTTGGAAACCCTATGGAGCAGTTCTATTCTGTCCTATAGGGTCAGTATAAGTTGGAATCGACTCGATAGCAACTTTTTTTTTTTTTTTTTAAGGATGGCTTGGATTAAACAGCAGGAATAACAAAAAACAGAAAATAACAAGTGTTGGTGAGGAGGTGGGAAGTTGGATCCCTTAGCCATTGCTAGTGGGAATGCAAAATGGTATAGCCGTTGTGGAAAACAAGTTGGTGGTTCCTCCAGAAACTAAAAAATAGAATGACCATAAAACCCAAAACCAAACCCATTGTCGTAAAGTCAATTCTGACTCAGCCACCCTATAGGACGGAGTAGAACTGCCCCATTGGGTTTCCAAGAAGTAGTTGGTGGACCCAAACTCCTAAACTTTTCTTAGCAGCTGTAGCTGTTAAGCACTGTGCCACCAGGGTTATGAGAACTACCATATGATCCAGCAGTTCCACTCCTAAGTGTATACCCAAAAGAAATGGAAGCAGAGACTCAAAGAGAGACCTGTACGACAATGCTCATTGCAGCACTATTCACCATAGCCAAGAGGTGGAAACAGACTACTGGAGCATGAACAGATGAATGGATGAACAAAATGTGGTACATACATTCAATAGAATACTACTCAGCCTGTAGGAGAAATGAAGTCTTGATACATGCTACAATATGGGTGGAGCTGAAAGACGTTATGCTGAGTGAAATAAATCAATCACAAAAGGACAAATATTGTATGACCCCACTTATATAAATAGACAAGAATGGGTTATTTATTCATTTTTTTGGTACAGATTTAGCTTGAAATTAATGTAAGCTGACACCAAAAGGAATGTGATATTTACGCTAGGGGTTTTGTTATTCTCCTGAACAACTAACCGCAGTAGTGGTCAACTAAATTAGAGACCAGATTTTTTGATAGAATAATAAGCACTATGAACACTAAGTTTTTTCATACCAACATATTGGATTTTATTGCATTTAGATTTTTATTTGTACTTAAACAGTATTCAGAGAAGAGCGTAGGGAGCCCAAATACTGAAGAGTGGATACATTATTTTTTCTATATTTTCTTTTAAATATTTGCTTATATTAACTCCCATTTTCTTCACATAGGAATGTCAAGATTAGCTCATCTTATTATTTCTTCACACCTGGTTCAAGTCAGTGTTTTCATTTCCTTTCCCCTAAAAACTTCAAAGACTGACTTAAAATAGACATGATAAAGATTTTAAAGATTCAGCAAATAAGTTTCTCAACCATGAAACATAAATTGAACTAGATCTATCACCTCCTACTATTTTGTTCAGTGGCACACAACACAAAGTGCAAAATATCAGGTAAAAATGTTGAATTAAGACTTGAAGAATTTTTTAAAATTTGTGTTCTTATCTGTCATTTTCATAAATACTGATTAACAGCAAAATTCTTAGAATATTAGGGCGTGGAAGGAATAAAATTGAGACAAGGGCTACCTGACTCTTAAAGATCATAAAGTCAAGCTCTTTAGATATGTAGATAGATAGATAGGTTGGTAGACATATAGATAGATAGATGATAGATAGACAGGTAGGTAGATAGGTAGAAAGATATATAGCTAGATAGGTAGGTAGGTGGGTAGATATATGATAGATAGACAGTTAGATGATAGATAGATAGACAAAGAGAGAAAGAGATAGATGATAGATAGGTGATAGACAGACAGACAGAGAGATAGGTAGATACATAGACAGAACAAACATGCCTATGTGTGTGTGGCTGAAGTGTTACAGTGTGCTGTATATCATGTCTCAGGTCTCGGATGTTCAGACTCAGGGAAACGTGGATCACCAGGCACTGCTCTTTATGTTGTGACAGCTGCTCATGTATCTGACCTTCAAGGAACTCTGAATATTCGACTTTACTTCCACACCCTATATAGTGACTCTTGCTTGAGATGTTGGTGGCTCCAGACCTGCAGTGACATTAGTGTCTGTACTGCCATGATCCTCTTTGGGAGGGGTGTTCTCAGATGGAGGAGTCTCCAAGGTGCAACCAAAGCTTGTCTACCTGGTGCTGCAATCCCATTTGGGCATCTGATTCTCAATTTGTGTGGTAGAAATCAGACAAGTCTCTAAGGACTTATGTTTTGGATGCGATGTGAGGCTATGGGGAATAGTAAGTGACCTGTTGAGTAAAGTCCTCTCTCTTTTTTACCTCTGAAGTACATAGCATGTGTAATAGTCTATATGAACAATTTGGTGACGACCCAGATTACAGATACCTGGCCTCAGGTACCAAAGTGATGGCTCTACCCCTGATGGTCATAGTCAGGTCATGGTCAGTGGTGATCTCGGCCAAAAGCCCTTCCTTCCTGATAGGACGAATGACAGTCCTGGGAATCCAGGGACAGCCCTACTTAAGCCAGGGACATGATGCTGGGCTGATTCAGAACTCCTGTATTCCCTAGAGAATAGCTGGTGACTAAATCAGAGGTTCAGGTTATCTCCTCTTCCTTTTCTTCTTCTTCCTCCTTCTCCTCGACTTCCTTCTTCTCCAATTATACAGTCATATTCTAGAAAACTTCCTGATCATTTGGTCCAGGCAAGGAAACTCTACCAAAATCACTGTAAATGTTTAATGCATAACATTCTGTCAGTCCCAACGATATTAGGAAGGGGTAAAAATAAATGAAAAGACTAATCACTCAATCCATTGACAATATACATCTTGAGTTAGCCACATGTGCCAAATTAGTGGATAAAATCTGTATATTAAGTGTGGGGGGATAATGTGGAAGGTTGAGGAGCCTGGAGGGTTTAAGAAGATAGACCACAAACATGTAAACCAAAAACCACTGTCTTTTAAAGACCTAAAACCTAATTGGGAAGGGAATGAGAGAAAGCAGACATATAAAATCAGCCCAAATTTACTTTCTGCTCCACCCCCCACCTTGCAGATTATGGACCTTTAGTGCTCTGATCCTCTCTCTTCTCCACAAATGTACTCTCACATGATGGTGGGAGTCAAGATAGTATCTTATATCTCTCACTGGTTTTGTGCTATTTAAACTTGGCATTTTGTTCTTGAAAAAAAAATAATAATTTATTTCCTGAAAAAGGAATTTCAAGCATACACCAGCATATAGCAGTTAGTGCTCAGCTACTAACCAAAAGGTCAGTGGTTCAAACCCACCAGTCACTTCTTGGGAGAAAGATGTGGCAGTCTGCTTTCATAAAGGTTTATAGCCTTGGAAACCCTCTGGGGCAGTTCTACTCTGTCCTACTGGGTCACCATGAGTTGGAATTGACTCCATGACAGTGGGTTTAGTTTTTTTTGGTTACCTGCACTGTAGAGAAGTGCTGAGACAGTGAGATAGGGACATCATGACATCCACCAACAAAGTGTCCCCATAGTCTACAGTAACATAATCCCAAAGCTGTAACTTTCTTCACCAGCCATGGCACAAAAAGTAAGGTTTCAGTGCCTGAGGATAGCTCACGCTTAGGGCTGAAGGGAGACACTGCAGAAGAGTTTATGAGGTGAGGCTCTGAAAAGGCAAAAATGAAACCATTTTTCCAGAGTTAGAGGACATATTGGGGCATTGTTTCCCAAATTTTAGTTATACCCATAGATACCTTCTATATTTACAGTAACTACACACAACGTATGAAATAGAAATTACTCAACATTTTTACTTTAAATTGGCTTTATACAAACTGAAATCTTTTTAAAAATTTGATTGGTCATAAACAAGACAAATTATTCAGATTATATAATTTTGTAGCACAAAACTAACATAAGTATACACTGAATATTTACATTATTCTGTTCAGCACCTAGACCATCTCCTGTGACACGAGTGGTCCTCCTACCTTGCTTGGGCGACCATGGTATAAACAGATGACTGCTTTTAGCAATTTTTCTTTGTAGGTAGATGAAACATTTTTGAAAGGCTTTTTCATTAAGTACTTTAATGCATCTTTGTGAGGTCACCCTTCATTTGTGGAAGAGGGAGTGTGTACATCTGGAAAGGCATTAGCTGGTGTCTCATGTTCTGCCCTGGATACAGAAGGAAGGGCCAGGAAGGAGGAAGGTTCCAAATGGAGAAGATGAAAGGATAAAAGCAGAGGGCACAGGTTCCCAGAGTTCAGCTGCCAACGCTGTGTGAGCACGAGAACAGTGCACCCTAATGGCCCGTATATCTGTGTTCCCCATTAACTGTGCACAGCACAGGACTGTGTCTTGTTCTCTATTGTAGGGATCATCAGATGGAATCACACAGGTGTGGTTCAGTAATCAGTTTTTGAATGAATGCTTGCGATTTTTGTTCACTTCTGTTTCCTTCAAGTGCTGATCAAAAGAACTTTTGTTTAAAAAGATAAAAGCGTTCAAGTATATATTCTTGAGAACAGCAAGGAGGAAAAGGACTGAGGAGAATGGATCCCACCCTGCAGTTTACCTCTGGAGAGAAGCACATCCAGGAAAGATGCTTCTGTAGAAAAGGCAGCTCAAGGAGATGGCGAATATGAGTCTAATCTGGGGTTCTATGGGAAGAAAGGAAGAACAGAAAGAAAGAAAACCCAAGCTCAAACAGAGTTAAGAAAAGGTCCAGTACAGCCATCCCCCACCTCCTACCCCAAGAAGTAGGTATTATTCTCCTCTGTTTGTTCATAGACAAAGGTTCAAACCCAGAGAGGAGAGGTGACCTACCCATGGTCAAACAGCTTGTCAAATATAGAATTGGGACCAGACATCAGGATCCATTTAAATCTCTCTTTCCTTCTATAACATTGCCAAATCGTATGAGGAATGTAGAGCTGCAAACTGCTTTACTTGACATGTACTCCACTGTGCTCAATACGGACAAATGCTACAATTAAGTAAAATTCATAATGACATAATTATTAATATTTAAGGAGTTGTAAATGAATAGTAATTAATTTTAATGACTGACTTTCTAATAAATAGATTTCAATTTCATCTTGAAACTACCAATAGTTTCTGTACCAAACAGTTTAAATAACTAATAAATATAAAATACAAATAAAATCAATTCTTTGAACAGCATTGATCATTAGGTTGGTTTTCCCAGTGATCCTCAAGGGGTAGGTTGACAGAGAATATGAACAACCTTCTTAGTTTTTATTGGGTAAAGTTATGTAGGGGCACCTGGTATACCATGTGGGGAGGGAGTTAGCTCAGAAGCTTGCTTTCTGTTGTAGTTCCAGGAACTGAGCTGCTAGAGTATCTCAATTGTAATAGGTGATGTTGTGATGCTTGTTGAGACCATGGGGCCCAAATTGGTACAGGTTTTATAAAGGCCTTTAAAAAAAAAACAAAAAACCCATTGCTATCGAGTGAATTCCGACTCATACCGACCCTATAGGAAAGAGTAGAACTGGCCCAGGCGGCTTCAAAGGAGCTCCTGGTGGATTCAAAATGACAAATTCTGGTTAGTAGGTGTCCTTTTAACCCCTACGCCACCAGGGTTTCCAAGGCTTTGGGAATCAGCTTTATATCTTGTATTTGAAGACACAAAGCAGAAGAAAATAGGACCCTATTTGTCACCATTTTGCTGAATGTTTAGAAGTACACTGGTGGGACGGCTAGTGAGACGATCTGGGACCTTACATCAGTCCATTTTTGAGGAAGGAAAGGAAACTTAGATCAGCAAGCCATGGAATCAAGAGGAAATGCATTATAATGAAGCTTTGGTGTAATGAGTGGAGTCCCTTGGTGGCACAAATGGTTAAATGCTTAGCAACAAACCGAAAACTTGGCAGCTTAAGTCCACCCAAAGTACCTTGAGAGACATGCCTCGCTACCTCCTTCTGAAAGATTGCAGCCATTGAAAACCCTGCAGGACAGTTCTACTCTGAAACACATGGGGTCGCGGTGAGTTGGAATTGACTTGATGGCAACTGATACTGGAGTAATGAGAAAGGTGTCATGAGGTATCCAGGCTCCAAGGTAGTCAGGCTTTTTTCACTTCAGAATGTGTAACAAATTGACAAACAGCTAAAGTAGAACAGGGAAGGCACTTTTGTGATGCAGGGAAGGTGAAGGATAAGAAAGGGTCTTGTCCTCAGTCAAGAAAAAAAGCCTTTGGACACCAGTTAGAGAATTCCCTAAATTCTCCCACTGCTCTAAGTTACTGAAACTGTCCCTAAGGCAGGGCCTCTGAGTCATGGACACTTAGCACAGTGAGGAGATCTGGAAGCATGATGCTTCCTGTTATCAGAGTCCCTGTCCAGCCAGTTAGGGATGAATTTCTTGGACCGGTCCATTTTTAGGAAGCTCCACTTGCCCCTGGGTGGGGTAGCAATGCTTTATATAAAAAAGTCTTCGGCTGCAAGGCTAGCATCCTCCTGATACTTGACTCCCGATCTGCTTTGGAG
Source organism: Loxodonta africana (assembly GCF_030014295.1). Taxonomy (NCBI): domain Eukaryota; kingdom Metazoa; phylum Chordata; class Mammalia; order Proboscidea; family Elephantidae; genus Loxodonta; species Loxodonta africana. Next base: position 183,853,729 of record NC_087344.1, on the reverse strand, counting down.
AACCTGGTGAGTCTGATTCCTTGAGTTCTTGTGTATATTTGTTGCTCTCAAATATTTGAATTCAATGTGAAGACAAAATTTGGTGTGTTGAAAGTTAAGATCATGGGTTTGATGCCATTAATTGATGAAAAGTGTGAATTGGGGCATAATGATACAAGGATATAACGCTTTAACTTGGCTCTGGTAGATTGAAAAAGAAGTTAATAGGAAAGCTTTGCTTTGAAGTAGAGAACTGGGTAATTTTTTTTTCCTTTCCATTTTTTTTTTGAGTCCATTCTGCTGTGATTTCAAAGGTCGTTGAATTCTCCCTGCACAGCTGCTTGCTCTCTACTCAAGTACTGCTGCCTCGCAAGAAATAATGACAGAAATTGCTTGTGAGGTTGCTTAAGATTTCAGGAATTGTGACTGCCTTTCTTGAAGATGTTATTTTCATGTCAACATCATTACTTGCTGCTTTAGAACAGAAAGAATTTCCCAGAAACAGTGAAGCAACTGGCTAGAGAGGAGAAGGCAGAAAGTTATACAAGGGGAATTAAGAGATGAAAGTGTATCTTGGGGACTGGAGAGGTGATATCCAATGGAATCAAATAAGTTTTGGTTTTTCTGTCCGTAGAAGTTCCTTCTTGTGAACACTGTCATCTAATTTCTTTCAGATTTCCAGAGACTCCAGAAAGATGTCTTACCAGCAACAGCAGTGCAAGCAGCCCTGCCAGCCACCTCCTGAGGTGTACCCACCTAAGTGCCCTGAGCCATGTCCACCCCCAAAGTGCCCACTGCAACCATACCAGCAGAAATGCCCTCCTACACAGATATACCAACCCTGCCAGCAGAAGTGCCCACCTAAGAGCAAGTGACACCGTCAGGATCCATCAGGATCATGCAAGGATAAGAACAATTGTCTCAGACTCCTTCCACAACTCTACCTTCACCTTCTTTTCAAAACCAGTCATGGACACAGATTTTTTATCCATTTGCCCAGGATCTGGCCATAATGATTCCTAGCTACTGAAGGTTTTTTCTTTTTTTTTCTTTCTCCCTGCAGTGTTATACAGCTACTCTCCAGGAGGTAACTGAGAAAGGGCAGTCCTCAGCTATGCCAGGATCCCAGCGCCTGAAAGGAAGACACAATGGCACACTCCTCTGGTCTCATCAGATGATTTTTTTGAGGTCTTCTGTGTCTCTAACCTGGGCAGGGATTTCTACCACTTGGACAATTGTAATTTTTGTTTCACTTCTTGAATAAAGCGCCTGTTTTCCGATGGGGTAAATATTTTATTTCTTTTTCAAACCTACTTTTGTTAGCAATATTAAATCCTGATTTCAGCTTACTTTTTTCCTTCTTTGGTCTCAATATCCAGGCTCTCACAATCACTGCTACCTGAATTTTGGATCACACCAAAGAATATTTCTACATTATTTTGAACCCATGTCTTTTTCTTTAATTACTCTTACATTTGGGGGACAAATCATATAAACCTTCAGAATTTCACTTTCTTTACTGTAAAGTGGGGAAAATAATATTTAGATCACAAATCTGTCTTAGGTATAAAATTGAATAATGCCTGTAATTTTGTTGGCAGAAAACCTGAGCCAGAATTAAACAAACAAACAAAAACAAACCTCGTTACCATTGAGATGATTCCAGCTCATGCCAACGCCATGTGTTACAGAGTAAGATTGCTACATAGGGTTTTTTTGGCTGTAAACTTTATGGAAGCATATTACCAGAACTTTCTTCCATGGTACTGCTGAGTGGGTTCAAATTGACAACCTTAGGTTAATTGCTGTTGGCGTTATGTGCTGCCATTGAGTTGGTTCTGACTTGTAGTGACCCTATGTACAAACAGAATGAAACATTGCCTAGTCCTGTGTCGTTTTCACAATCGTTGCAATATTTGATCTCATTATCGTAGCCACTGTGTCAATCCATCTCATTGAGGGTCTTCCCCTTTTTTGCTGACCCTCTCCTTTGGCAAGCATGATGTGCTTTGCCAGGGACTGGTCCCTCCTGGTAACATGTCCAAAGTAAGTGATGGGAAGTGTCATCGTCCTTACTTCTTAGTATAGTAGTTCGAGTCAAACAATTTGTGCCACACAAGGGCCTTGAACCAGAATTAGCATACAATACATGGTAGTTTGTTAGTAGCAGAGGATCATCATCATCACTGTGTTGTTCCAGCAAGAAAGAAGCTTAGACATGACTACTACAGGAAATAAGATTTTTAAACTTGATTAAGCTTTCATACCTCTTACTCTCTTTCTTTTCTAATTCACTTCACTTTTCTATGTGATATTGTAGATAAAGAGTTTTTGGAATTAGTGGTGCATTCTACATGAGATCAGGGTATTTCTGAAAACATGGAGAGTACAGAAGAAAGAGAAATTTTCAAGGCTCCAGAAGGCCTTTGACTCCCTCATCTTCATGGGTACCACCTGCTCTTCTTACTCCATCTGCAGACAAAAATTCAAGGTCCTGTCATTTTTGTTCACCTCTGAAATTAATTTTTGGAGTGTTCTGACTTTACATTTGGCAAGTAATGGGCTTAGAGTATGTATTTCATATTGAAAAGTTAGTGCTGCTATGTAGTTTGGTTTATAAGTGCTTATTATACCAGAAGGCAGGCCATCAATTGCTCATATGCCAGTTCAAATTGAAACTGAACAAATTAGAACAAATCCATGAGATCCAAAGTATAACCTTGGGCATATTAAACCAGAATTTAGAGACCATCTGAAGAATAGATTTGACACTTTGAACACTAATGACCAAAGAGCAGACGAGTTGTGGGATAATATCAAGGCCATCATACATGAAGAAAGCAAGAGGTCATTAAAAAGAGAGGAAAGAAAGAAAAGGCTAAAATGGATGTCAGAAGAGACTCTGAAACTTGCTCTTGAATATCAAGTAGCTACAGCAAAAGGAAGAATTGGTGAAGTGAAAGAACAGAACAGAAGATTTCAAAGGGCGGTTGGAGAAATCAAAATGAAGTCCTATAACGATATGTGCAACGAGCAGGAGGTAGAAAACCAAAAGGGCAGAACACACATGGCATTTCTCAAGCTGAAAGAACTGATGAAAGAATTCAAGTCTCGACTTGCAATAGTGAAGGATTCTATGGGGAAAACATTAAACGATGCAGGAAGCATCAACAGAAGATGTAAGGAATACACAGAGTAATTATACCAGAAAGAATTGGTGGATGTTCAACCATTTGAGGAGGTAGCATATGATCAGGAAGCGATGGTACTGAAGGAAGAAGTAGAAGCTGCACTGAAGACATTGGAGAAAAACAAAGCTCCAGGAATTGATGAAATATGAAGTGAGATGTTTCAACAAATGGTTGCAGTGCTGGAAGTGCTCACTTGTCTATGCCAAGAAATTTGGAATACAGCTACCTGGCCAATTGACTGGAAGAGATCCGTATTTATGCCTACTCCCAGGAAAGGTGATCCAACTGAAAGTGGAAATATTGAACAGTATCATTAACATCATGAGCAAGTAAAATCTTGCTGAAGATCATTCAAAAGCAGCTGCAGCAGTATATCAACAGGGAACTGCCAGAAATTCAGTTCAGATTCAGAAGACGATGCAGGACCAGGGATATCGTTGCTGAATGTCAGGTGGATCTTGGCTGAAAGCAGAGAATACCAGAAAAACATTTACCTGTGTTTTACTGACTATGCAAAGGCATTTGACTGTGTAGATCATAACAAATTATGGATAACATTGCGAAAGAAGAATGGGAATTCCAGAACACTTAATTGTGCTCATGAGGAACCCGTACATAGATCAAGAGGTAGTTGTTCGGACAGAGCAAGGGGATACCGTGCGGTTTTAAGTCAGGAATGGTGTGAGCCAGGGTTGCATCCTGTCACCATACATATTCAATCGGTTAGCTGAGCAAATAATCTGAGAAGCTGGCCTATATGAAGCGGAATGGGGCATCGGGACTGGTGAAAGACTCATTAAGAACCTGCATTGTGCAGATGACACAGCCTTGCTAGCTGAAAGTGAAGAGGACTTGAAGCACTTAGTGATGAAGATCAAAGACCACAGCCTTCAGCATGGATTACACCTTAACATAAAGGAAACAAAAATCCTCAAACTGGACCAATAAGTAACACCATGATAAATGGAGAAAGATTGAAGTTGTCAAGGATTTTGTTTTACTTGGCTCCAAGATCAAAACCCTTGGAAAGAGCAGTCAAGAAATCAAAAGATGCATTGCATTGGGCAAATGTTCTGCAAAAGCTCTCTTTAAAGTGTTGAAAAGCTAAGATGTCACCTTGAAGACTAAGGTGCACCCGACCCAAGCCATGGTATTTTCCATTGAATCATGAGCATGTAAAAGCTGGAAAATAAATAAGGGAGACAGAAGAATTGACACCTTGGTGTGGCCTTGGCAAAGAATATCATATATGCCACGGACTGCCAAAAGAATGAACAAATCTGTCTTGGAAGAAGTACAACGAGAATGTTCCATAGAAGCAAAGATGGTGAGACTATGTCGTACATACTTTGGACATGTCCTAGGAGAGATCAGTCCCTGGAGAAGGACATCATGTTTGTTAAAGTGCAGGGTTAACAAAAAAGAGGAAGACCCTCAAAGAGATGGATTGACACAGTGGCTGCAACAATGGGCTCAGGCATAACAACGATTGTGGGCATGGCCAAAGACTGGGGGGTGTTTCATTCTGTTGTATATAGGACGGCTATGAGTTGGAATCGACTCCATGGCACCTAACAAAAACAAAATTTTACAAATCGATTAAGATGCTAAGTGTTCTTTAAACGTATCCTTTCTTATGGTCCTACATGTCCACACACATACAGAAACAGGTGCACATGTGCATGCACACACACCATTATTTTTAAAAGAAATAAATCTCCTCATTAAATCATACTATACTTATACCTAAGCATATTTACAATTAGGATACTCCTCTTTCTATAAACTTAAACGATACTTCCAAGGTGGGTGTACTATTGGCCATTCCTACCCCTGATATGGATCCTTGGGTGGATGAAATGGTAACAAGTCTGCTAATTAAAAGTTAGGCAGTTTGAGTCCACACAGAGGCACCTCAGACATAAGGCATGACAATCTACTTCCAAAAATCAGCCCCTGAAAACCCTGTGGAGCAGGTTCTACTCTGACACACTTGGGGCTGTGCTAAGTCAGGACCAACTCAATGACAACTGGTCTTTACCAGTAATATATGAGTTCCAGCTATTTTATATCTTTACCAATATTTAGTATTCTCAGTATATTAAGTTTTAGGCTTTCTAGTGACTATCAAGTAGTGTCTCATTGTGCTTTTAAATGGCATTTTCCTGATGACTAGTAATGATAACGTCCTTTTCGCTTACTTGTCTACTTTTACATGCTGCCTATTGAAATCTTTTGCCCACTAGGTAGCTTGGACTCCATATCCATTCACTTGGTCTATTTGTCTGTCTTGATGTCAATATTACATAGTCTCTATTACCATGGCTTTGCAGTAAATCTTGAAAATATGTAGCAAAATTCATCCAAATTTGTTTTTTTTTTTCGAAAAAGTTTTGGTCCTTTCATTTCCTTATAATTTTTTAAAAAAATTTTACAAATGCTATGAAAAATATTGTTGTGTTTGGATTAGAATTGTGTTGTAAAATTTGTTCAATTTAGGAGAGAATGCACATTTCATAAAAGTGTTTTCTGATACATGAAGATATTATATATCTTCACTTATTTAGTTCTTCTTGAATTTATCTCAGCAGTGTTTTGTAATTTTCAGTGTAAATAACTTGTCCACATTTTGTTGAATTTATTTTTTAAGTATGTTTGGTTAATTCTATATTGTTCATATTATTCTACATGATATTAATTTAAGTTTTGTCTATTTGTTGCTGCTTAAATAAAAAAAAACATACAATTGATATTTGTTTTTTTTAAATAATTTTTATTGTGCTTTAAGTGCAAGTTTACAAATCAAGTCAGTCTGTCCCATATAAGCTTATATACACCTTACTCCATACTCTCACTTACTCTCCCCCTCATGAGTCACCCCGCTCCCTCCTTCCAGTCTCTCCTTTCGTGACCAATTTGCCAGTTCCTCACCCTCTCTACCCTCCTGTCTCCCCTCCAGACAAGAGATGCCAACACAGTCTCAGGCGTCCACCTGATACAAGTAGCTCACTCTTCATCAGCATCTCTCTCCAGCCCATTGTCCAGACCCTTCCATGTCTGATGAGTTGTCTTCGGGAATGGTTCCTATGATGAGCCAACAGAAGGTTTGGGGACCATGACCACCGGGATTCCTCTACTCTCAGTCAGACCCTTAAGACTGGTCGTTTTATGAGAATTTGGGGTCTGCATCCCACTGATCTCCTGCTCCCTCAGGGGTTCTGTGTTGTGCTCCCTGTCAGGGCAGTCATCGGTTGTGGGCAGGCACCATCTAGTTGTTCTGGTCTCAGGATGATGTAAGTCTCTTGTTCATGTGGCCCTTTCTGTCTCTTGGGCTCATGGTTATCGTGTGACCTTGGTGTTCTTCATTTTCCTTTGATCCGGGTGGGTTGAGACCAATTGATGCATCTTAGATGGCTGCTTGTTAGCATTTAAGACCAAAGACGTCACATTTCAAAGTGGGATGCAGAATGTTTTCATATAGAATTATTTTGCCAATTGACTTAGAAGTCCCCTTAAACCGTAGTCCCCAAACCCCAGCCCTTGCTCTGCTGACCCCTGAAGCATACAGTTTATCCCGGAAAATTCTTTGCTTTTGTCCAGTCCAGTTGAGCTGACCTTCTGTGTATTGAGTATTGTCCTTCCCTTCACCTAAAGTAGTTCTTATCTACTAACTAATCAGTAAATATCCTTCTCCCACCCTCCCTCCCTCCCCCGTTGTAACCACAAAAGTATGTGTTCTTCTCAGTTTATACTCTTTCTCAAGATCTTATACTAGTGGTCTTATACAATATTTGTCTTTTTGCCTCTGACTAATTTCTCTCAGCATAATGCCTTCCAGGTTCCTCCATGTTATGAAATGTTTCACAGATTCGTCACTGTTCTTTATTGATGCGTAGTATTCCATTGTGTGAATATACCACAATTTATTTAACCATTCATCCGTTGACGGACACCTTGGTTGCTTCCAGCTTTTTGCTATTGTAAACAGAGCTGCAATAAAAATGGGTGTGCATAAATCTGTTCGTGTAAAGGCTCTTATTTCTCTAGGGTGTATTCTGAGGAGTGGGATTTCTGGGTTGTATGGTAGTTCTAACTTTTTAAGAAAACGCCAGATAGATTTCCAAAGTGGTCTTACCATTTTACATTCCCGCCAGCAGTGTATGAGAGTTCCAATCTCTCCGCAGCCTCTCCAACATTTATTATTTTGTGTTTTTTGGATTAATGCCAGCCTTGTTGAGTGCGATGGAATCTCATCATAGTTTTAATTTGCATTTCTCTAATGGCTAGTGATCAAGAGCATTTTCTCATGTATCTGTTAGCTGCCTGAATATCTTCTTTAGTGAAGTGCGTGTTCATATCCTTTGCCCACTTCTTGATTGGGTTGTTTGTCTTTTTGTGGTTGAGTTTTAACAGAATCATATAGATTTTAGAGATCAGGCGCTGGTCGGAGATGTCATAGCTGAAAATTCTTTCCCAATCTGTAGGTGGTCTTTTTACTCTTTTGGTGAAGTCTTTAGATGAGCATAGGTGTTTGATTTTTAGGAGCTCCCAGTTATCTGTTTTCTCTTTGTCATCTTTGGTAATGTTTTGAATTCTGTTTATGCCTTGTATTAGGGCTCCTAATTTTGTCCCTATTTTTTCTTCCATGATCTTTATCGTTTTACTCTTTATGTGTAGGTCTTTGATGCACTTGGAGTTAGGTTTTGTGCATGGTGTGAGGTACGGGTCCTGTTTCATTTTTTTACAAAGGGATATCCAGTTATGCCAGCATCATTTGTTAAAAAGACTACCTTTTCCCCTTTAACTGACACTGGGCCTTTGTCAAATATCAGCTGCTCATATGTGGATGGATTTCTATCTGGGTTCTCAATTCTGTTCCATTGGTCTATGTGCCTGTTGTACCAGTACCAGGCTGTTTTGACTACTGTGGCTGTAAAATATGTTCGAAAATCAGGTAGAGTGAGGCTTCCCACTTTCTTCTTCTTTTTCAGTAATGCTTTACTTATATGGGGCTTCTTTCCCTTCCATATGAAGTTGGTGATTTGTTTCTCCATCACATTAAAAAATGTCGTTGAAATTTAGATTGGAAGTGCATTGTATGTCTAGATGGCTTTTGGTAGAATAGACATTTTTACTATGTTAAGTCTTCCTATCCGTGAGCAAGGTATGTTTTTCCACTAAAGTAGGTCCTTTTTAGTTTCTTGTAGTGGTACTTTGTAGTTTTCTTTGTATAGGTCTTTTACATCTTTGGTAAGATTTATTCCTAAGTATTTTATCTTCTTGGGGGCTACTGTGAATGGTATTGATTTGGTGATTTCCTCTTCGATGTTCTTCTTGTTGATGTAGAGGAACCCAAGTGATTTTTGTATGTTTATCTTATAACCTGAGACTCTGCCAAACTCTTCTATTAGTTTCAGTAGTTTTCTGGAGGATTCCTTAGGGTTTTCTGTGTATAAGACCATGTCATCTGCAAATAGAGATAATTTTACTTCCTGCTTGCCAATCCAGATGCCCTTTATTTCTTTGTCTAGCCTCATTGCTCTGGCCAGGACCTCTAGCACAATGTTGAATAAGAGCGGTGATAAAGGGCATCCTTGTCTGGTTCCCGTTCTCAAGGGAAATGCTTTCAGGCTCTCTCCATTCAGGGTGATGTTGGCTCTTGGGTTCGTATAGATGCCCTTTATTATGTCGAGGAATTTTCCTTCAATTCCTATTTTGCTGAGAGTTTTTATCATGAATTGGTGTTGGACTTTGTCAAATGCCTTTTCTGCATCAATTGATATGATCATGTGGTTTTTGTCTTTTGTTTTATTTCTATGGCAGATTACATTAATGGTTTTTCTAATATTAAACCAGCCTTGCATACCTGGTATAAATCCCACTTGGTCGTGGTGGATTATTTTTTTGATATGTAGTTGAATTCTATTGGCTCGAATTTTGTTGGGGATTTTTGCATTTATGTTCATGAGGGATATAGGTGTGTAATTTTCTTTTTTTTGTGGTGTCTTTGCCTGGTTTTGGTATCAGGGATATGGTGGCTTCATAGAATGAGTTAGGTAGTATTCTATCATTTTCTATGCTTTGGAATACCTTTGGTAGTAGTGGTATTAAGTCTTTTCTGAACGTTTGGTAGAACTCTGCAGTGAAGTTGTCCCGGCCAGGGGTTTTTTTTTGTTGGGATTTTTTGATTACCTTTTCAATCTCTTTTTTTTGTTATGGGTCTATTTAGTTCTACTTCTGATTGTGTTAGTTTAGGTAGGTAGTGTTTTTCCAGGAATTCATCCATTTCTTCCAGGTTTGCAAATTTGTTAGAGTACAGTTTTTCGTAATAATCTGATATGATTCTTTTAATTGCAGTTGAGTCTGTTGTGATGTGGCCCATCTCGTTTCTTATTTGGGTTATTTGTTTCCTTTCCTGTATTTCTTTTAGTAAGTCTGGCCAATGGTTTAACAATTTTGTTAATTTTTTCAAAGAACCAGCTTTTGGCTTTGTTAATTCTTTCAGTTGTTTTTCTGTTCTCTAATCATTTAGTTCAGCTCTAATTTTTATTATTTGTTTTCTTCTGGTGCCTGATGGATTCTTTTGTTGCTCACTTTCTATTTGTTCAAGTTGTAGGGACAGTTCTCTGATTTTAGCTCTTTCTTCTTTATGTATGTGTGCATTTATCAATAGAAATTGACCTCTGAGCACTGCTTTTGCTGTGTCCCAGAGGTTTTGATAGGAAGTGTTTTCAGTCTCGTTGCATTCTATGAATTTCTTTATTCCCTCCTTAATGTCTTCTATAACCCAGTCTTTTTTGAACAAGGTATTGTTCAGTTTCCAAGTATTTGATTTCTTTTCCCTAATTTTTCTGTTATTGATTTCCACTTTTATGGCCTTGTGGTCTGAGAAGATGCTTTGTAATATTTCGAAGTTTTGGCTTCTGCAAAGGCTTGTTTTATGACCTAATATGAGGTCTATTCTAGAGAATGTTGCATGTGCACTAGAAAAAAAGTATACTTTGCAGCTGTTGGGTGGAGTGTTCTGTATAAGTCTATGAGGTCAATTTGGTTGATTGTAGCAATTAGGTCTTCCGTGTCTCTATTGAGCTTCTTACTGGAAGCCCTGTCCTTCTCTGAAAGTGGTGTGTTGAAGTCTCCTACTATAAATGTGGAGGTGTCTATCTCACTTTTTGGTTCTGTTAAAGTTTGTTTTATGTATCTTGCAGCCCTGTCATTGGGTGCATAAATATTTAATATGGTTATATCTTCCTGGTCTATTGTCCCTTTAATCGTTATGTAGTGTCCTTCTTTATCCTTTGTGGTGGATTTAACTTTAAAGTCTATTTTGTCAGAAATTAATTTTGCTACTCCTGCTCTTTTTTGCTTGTTATTTGCTTGATATATTTTTATTCGTCCTTTGAGTTTTAGTTTGTTTGTGTCTCTAAGTGTAAGGTGTGTCTCTTGTAGGCAGCATATAGATGGATCGTGTTTCTGTATCCAGTCTGAGGTTCTCTGTCTCTTTATTGGTGCTTTTAGTCCATTTATATTCAGTGTAATTATAGATAAGTATGTGCTTAACAAAATTTTTTTTTTACTTATGTGCTTAGTACTGTCATTTTGATGCCTTTTTGTGTGTTGTTGACAATTTCATTTTTCCACTTACTTTTTGAGCTAAGATTTTTTTTTTTTTCGTAAATTGTATGTTCCTCATTTTCATAGTAGTTGAATTTATGTTTGCTGAGTTGTTATGTTTTTCTTGGTTTTTATTTTGAGTTATGGAGTTGTTCTACCTCTTTGTGATTACCTTAATATTTACCGCTATTTTTCTAAGTAAAAACCTAACTTGTATTGTCCTATATCGCCTTGTTTCCCTCTACATATGGCAGTTCTGTGCCTCTTTCATTTAGTTCCTCTTTTTGATTATTGTGATCTTTTACATATTGACTGCAATGATTCCCTGTTTTGAGTGTTTTTTTCTTTCTCAAATTAATCTTAATTTGGTTTTTGTGATTTCCCTGTTTGATTTGATATCAGGATGTTCTGTTCTGTGACCTTGTATTGTGCTGATGTCTGATAATATTGATTTTCTGAGAATTTTCCTTTAGTATTTCTTGTAGCTTTGGTTTGGCTTTTGCAAATACTCTAAGCTTCTGTTTATGTGTAAATGTTTTAACTTTGCCTTCATATTTGAGAGAGAGTTTTGCTGGATATATGATCCTTGGCTGGCAGTTTTTCTCCTCCAGTGCTCTATATATGTCATCCCATTGCCTTCTTGCCTGCATGATTTCTGCTGAGTAGTCTGAATTTATTCTTATTGATTCTCCTTTGTAGGAGACCTTTCTTTTCTCCCTGGCTGCTTTTAAAATTTTCTCTTTATCTTTGGTTTTGGCAAGTTTGATGATAATATGTCTTGGTGATTTTCTTTTTGGATCAATCTTAAATGGGGTTAGATGAGCATCTTGGATAGATATCCTTTCGTCTTTCATGATGTCAGGGAAGTTTTCTGCCAACAGATCTTCAACTATTCTCCCTATGTTTTTTGTTATCCCTCCCTGTTCTGGGACTCCAGTCACACTCAGGTTGTTCTTCTTGACAGAGTACCACATGATTCTTAGGGTTTCTTTATTTTTTTTTAATTCTTTTATCTGATTTTCTTTTTTCAGCTATATTGGTGTCAATTCCCTTGTCCTCCAGATCTCCCACCCTGCATTCCAATTGCTCTAGTCTGCTCCTCTGACTTCCTATTGAGTTGTCTAATTCTGTAATTTTACTGTTAATCTTTTGGATTTCTGAATGCTGTCTCTCTATGGATTCTTGCAGCTTATTAAGTTTTCCACTATGTTCTTGAATAATCTTTTTGACTTCTTCAACTGCTTTATCAGTGTGTTCCTTGGCTTTTTCTGTAGATTGCCTTATTTCATTTCTGAGGTCATCCTTGATGTCTTGAAACATTCTGTAAATTAGTTTTTCATATTCTGCATCTGGAAATTCCAGGACTGTATCTTCATTTGAGAAAGATTTTGATTCTTTAGTTTAGGGAGTCATAGAAAAAATCATGGTCTGCTTCTTTATGTGGTTTGATATCGACTGCTGTCTCCGAGCCATCTCTAAGATATTGTAGTTTTTTATTTTATATTTGCTCATTGAGTCTTATCTTGTTTTGTTTTCTTTCAATATATGTAGATGGGCTACTAGATTACGCTGTCTTGATTGTTGTAGCCCTTGTATCACTTATGTCCTATTACCAGCCTGTTTGGGTTGTTACAAGATATATAAGCCTAAGAGTCCATTCACTATTCTTGAGTAGAATCTGATTTTGGGTTATCAAGTGTGTGGTGCAGACTGTCACCTATCCACCTAGAGGAGTAGTGGTGATAGTTGTGTGCACCACATTCTAGTAGCAGCAGGGGTTCACACTCCGGGGGAGGGGGGCAGGATGCTGACAGGTTTCCCCCAAGTGCCAGTGAGGTAGGTGTGTCTCTATTCCTAAAGCACTTTGGTGGGTGGGCTCTGCAGCCGTACCTTAGGCCCCCAATGCAAATACCTCTACAGATTGGTAGGTGTCACCCTCCTTTGACCCCTAAGGCAGGAGTCTAGGTGGTCTGGGGGGAGCTTCAGCCCTCAGTTCCCTGTTGTGGGTCAGTGAGGGCTCTGGTGAATATGCAGAGATATTAGACCTGGAAACTTGTCTCTCCAGTAATCCGCTATAACAATTATGGTCAGATCCCTATCAGAATTGCCTTTTCATTTTAATAGCCACCTTGTTCCCTGTAGGGATGAAAGCCCAAGACTGTGGATCACGTATGTTTGGCTGGAGCTGGTTCTGTATTTTTAGTCCAAATAGGGAAGGATTTTTGGTCCCTGGGTTTTTTGTATCTGCTTCTCTCAGGCCAGGAGAATGGGTTAGGAAAAGATTAAAAAAAAGGAAAACCACAGCCCACTTCACTCTCTGGCTCAGGAAATTCCAATGTTAATGAAGTCACCTGAAAAGCGGAGGGGAGGATTCAGATAAATAGGAGAGAGTAGGACCGTGGAATATAGACAAAGTTACTTATCTCGTTTAGCAATGACTGTTTTATCTGAGATTTCCGAGGGGTGTGTAGCCTGTGTGTACTGGCTGCGTCAAGATTGCCCCTGGGAGTCAGGCCCACATCCTGTGCTTCTGCTATCTCTGAAGCCGTGGTCAGTTCCTCCACTCCCGGTCCAAAGCCCAGCGCCAAGGTTCCCCAGCTGGAATACCGCACTCCAGGGTGCAAAAGCACTCACTGCCTCCTGGTGACTTTTCCTCCTGTCAGCCGCGTTGCTGCGCTGCCTGCGTGCAGTGTCTGGGCTTCCCCCCGTGGTCACTTCTGGGGGCTAGGGCTGCGTCCCATGTTTGTGCCATCTCAGGATGCTGTGCTCAGCTCGCTTGCACCCAGTCCAAAGCCCAGCGCCAAGGTTTTGTGACTGGGACACTGGCTCCAGGCTCCGAAAACAGTCGCTGCTTCCCCGTGGTTGTTTGTTCTCAGACTCTGTCACTCAGGTCAACTCTTTAGATCTGTGCTTGATGGTCAGGATTCGTAGATTGTCATGTATATGATCGATTCACTTGTTTTTCTGAGTCTTTGTTGCAAGAGGAACCCGAGGTAGCTTCTACCTAGTCAGCCATCTTGGTTCTGCCGCTAAACTCCCCAATTTATTTTTTTATTCCATTATTTATTTATATAAGTCTGAACTTATTGATAAATATCCACTTTATATTTTGGGTCATAACCCAATAAGCCCATTGTTCTCCTGTCAATTCTGACTTATGGTCACCCTATGCATGTGTTACAGAGTAGAGATGTGCTCCATTGGGTTTTCTTGGCTGTAATCTTTTGTAGAACCAGATCACCCACTGTTTCTTCCATGGTACCACTTTATTTTTTCCTCAAATTGTCCCAGCTTTGGCCATTGGGAGCTCTTTCATTTCCAAAGTTACTTGGGTTCTCATCTTTCCCCACCCACCACTTTCAGCGAGGTTGTATCAAACATTTGTCATACTGTTAGATTCTGGTGTTACATTCTTCACTCCCTCTTGGAATCCTAGAATTTGTTAAATAAGTTTAAAAATTTTTGCATACATTTCTTTGTGTTGTAACATTCTATAGGTTTTGACAAATTCATAAAGCCATGTATTCACCATTAGAGTATCACACAGAATAGTTTCACTGCCTTAAAGTATTTCCTGTGCTTCAACTATTCAACCCTCCTCCAACCCTGAAACTCTGCAAACAACGAATCTGTTTATAGTTTTCCCTTTCCCAAAAAAGTCATATAAAAGGAATCATATAATATGTAGCCTTTCAGATTGGCTTCTTTTACTGAGCAATTTGCATGCAAGATTTAATCATATCTTAGTGTGATTTGATAACTCATTCCTTTTTATCACTGAATTGTATCCAATTGTATGGGTATAGCATAGTTTATTCTTTCATCTATTGAAGGACATCTTGTTTTCTTCCAGTTTTGGGGAATTATAAACAAAGCTACTATAAAGATTGGAAGAGGGATTTTGTGTTAACTTAAGTTTTAAATCAGTTGGGTAAATTCCTAGGAGTGCTATTGCTGGATTATATAAGGCTATTTTTTATATACTTAGGTTTGTAAGATCTTAAGTCAGTCTTGAATAGTCAGAGTTTTCTAAGAATTTTTTATTTTACTTTTTTTTTAGTGATCCTCACAGTTCTGTTAGCCCTCTCTGCCCATGTTACAGTCCCCTGCCCCCCCATTATCAAGTCGAAACAGCTTTTATCTTCCTATAGTTTTTCCTAATTTTTGCCCCGGTTTCTATTTTTTCTTTATGATTTTGGGGAAGGAGCCAACAGCTTGTAAATGCTCATTATCTTTGGAAGACTCTTAGGAGAAGAGTCTGATTCATTCTGTTTTTACCTCTTGTTCTTCTTAATCTCGCTAACACACACCATATACCATCAGTTCATATCTTTATTAGGCCTTGAAATCATCCCCATTAGAAATTCTAATTTTACATTTAGGAAAAATAAAACTAAAATTTATAAAGTCTATTTAGTTTTGGAAAGTTAGGACTGATGGACTATTTCCCTGTTTTCTTTCTTTTTTTTATGAGTATAAAATGTTTTTTTTTAATTTGTGGTAAATGTATATGTAACAAAGAATTGCCATTTCAACATCTTTTTGCATTAATTACACTCATCATGTTGTTCAACCATCACCAATTTCAGTTTCCAAATTTTTTCATCCCCACTAAAAGAAGCACAGTGTCTCCAAAGCAATGTGCCCATCTCTCATAGGCATATAAATCTATAAGTATTACATCTCCTCAGTAAATTGAACCTTGCATGGAAAC
This sequence comes from Loxodonta africana, assembly GCF_030014295.1. Lineage (NCBI taxonomy): Eukaryota > Metazoa > Chordata > Mammalia > Proboscidea > Elephantidae > Loxodonta > Loxodonta africana. The sequence goes on along the minus strand of NC_087344.1, from coordinate 183,838,231 downwards.
AGCTTCTTCTTTATCTCTAATAATGCCTTTGAAAATTTTTAAATATACTTTTATTTATTTTGTTATTGTTGAGAATATACACAGCAAAACATATACCAATTCAACAGTTTCTACATATGCCATTTAGTAACACTGATTACATTCTTCAAGTTTTGTAACCATTCTCACCCTCCTTTTCTGAATTGTTCCTCCCGCAACAACATAATTTCACTGCCCTCTTAAGATTCCTATCTAATCTTTCAAGTTACTGCTGTCATTTTGATGCCATATAGATAGTTTTTAAAAAAGCAACTTCCTTAAGGTAGACATTTTACTATTTAGTAAGCTAAAGAGTTTTTTGGTTTCAAGAAGACACCAGGGGATATTTTTGGTTTAAGTTTTAAAGTTTATCTCAGGGCAATAGTTTCAGGGGTTTCTCCAACCTTCATGGTTCCAGGAAGCCACTGGAGAGATACAAATAGAAAACTCAATGAGACACCATTTTATTCCCACTAGGATGTCTAAGGAGCCCTGGTGGTATAGTGGTTAAGAACTAGGATGCTAACCAAAAAGCTTGTCAGTTCAAATCCACCAGCTGTTCCTTGGAAACTCTATGGAGCAGTTCTACTCTATCCTATAGGGTCGGTATGAGTTGGAATCGACTCGATAGCAATGTTTTTTTTTTAAGGATGCCTGGGATTAAACAGCAGGAATAACAAAAAACAGAAAATAACAAGTGTTGTTGAGGAGGTGGGAAGTTGGATCCCTCACCCATTGCTAGTGGGAATGCAAAACAGTATAGCCATTGTGAAAAACAAGTTGGTGGTTGCTCCAGAAACTAAAAAATAGAATGACCATAAAACCCAAAACCAAACCCATTGTCATGAAGTCAATTCCAACTCAATGACCCTGTAGGACAGAGTAGAACTGCCCCATTGTGTTCCAGGAAGCAGCTGGTGGATCCAAACTGCTGAACTTTTGTTAGCAGCCGTAGCTGTTAAGCACTGTGCCACCAGGGTTATGAGAACAACCATATGACCCAGCAGTTCCACTCCTAAGTGCATACCCAAAAGAAATGAAAAACAGAGGCTCAAAAAGAGACTTGTACAACAATGCTCATTGCCGCACTATTCACAATAGCCAAGAGGTGGAAACAAACTACTGGTCCATGAACAGATGAATGGATAAACAAAATGTGGTACATACATACAATGGAATACTACTCAGCCTGTAGGAGAAATGAAGTCTTGATTCATGCTACAATACGGGTGGAGCTGAAAGACTTTACGCTAAGTGAAATGAATCAATCAAAAAAGGACAAATATTGTCTGACCTCACTTATATAAAAAGGTGAGAATGTGTTATTTATTTATTTTTAATAAGGATTTAGCTTGAAATTAATGTAAGCTGACACCAAAAGGAATGTGATATTTACACTAGGGATTTTGTTATTCTCCTGAACAACTAACCCCAGTAATAGTCAACTAAATTAGAGATCAGATTTTTGATAGAATGATATCTATGAATACTAAGTTTTTTCAAACAAACGTATTGGATTTTCTTGTATTTAGATTTTTATCTGTATTGAAACAGTATTCAGCAGAAGAGCGTAGTGAGTCCAAATACTTAGGAATGGATACATTTTTTTTTCTATACTTTGTTTTAAATATTTGCTTATATTAACTCCCATTTTCTTCACCTAAGAATGTCAAGATTAGCTCATCTTATTATTTCTTCACACCTGGTTCAAGTCAGTGTTTTCATTTCCTTTCCCCTAAAAACTTCAAAGACTGACTTAAAATCGAAATGATAAAGAAGATTTGAAAGACACAGCAAAATAACTTTCTCAACCATGAAACATAAATTGAACTAGATGTATCAGTTTGTATTATTTTGTTCAGTGGTACACAACACAAAGTGCAAAATATCAGATAAAATGTTGATTTAAGACTTGAACAATTTTTTAAAATTTGTGTTCTTATCTGTCATTTTCATAAATAATGATTAACAGCAAAATTCTTAGAAAATTAGGGGGTGAAAGGAATAGAGCCAAGGGCTACCTGACTCGTAAAGATCATAAAGTCAAGCTATTTAGATATGTAGATAGATAGATAGGTTGGTAGACACAAAGATAGATAGATGATAGATAGGTAGATAGACAGAGAGACAGGTATGTAGGTAGGTAGATAGAAAGATAGATATATAGAGAGATAGATAGGTAGTGAGGTAGGTAGATAGGTAGGTAGGTAGATATATGATAGGTAGACAGACAGACAGACAGATAGATAGATAGATGATGGAGAGATGACAGATGATAGATAGAAAAACAGATGATAGATAGATAAATGATAGACAGACAGATGATAGACAGACAGACAGGCAGACAGATAGATAGATAGGACATGTGTATGTGTGTGTGGGTGAAGTGTTAAAGCGTGCTGTATCTCAAGTCTCAGGTCTTGGATGTTCAAAGTCAGGGAAACGTGAATCACCAGGCACTGCTCTTCATGTTGTGACAGCTACTCATGTAGCTTACCTGTGAGCAACTCTGAATATTGCATCTTACTTCCACACCCTATATAGTGACTCTTGCTTGAGATGTTGGTGGCTCCAGACCTGCAGTGACATTAGTGTCTGCACTGCCATGAGCCTCTTTGGGAGGGGTGTTCTCAGCTGATAGAGTCTCCAAGGTGTAACCGAAACTGGTCTATCCGGTGCTACAATCCCATTTGGGCATCTGATTCTCAATTTGTGTGGTAGAAATCAGACATTTCTCTAAGGACTTATGTTTTGGATGTGATGTGAGACTATGGGGAATAGAAAGTGACCTGTTGAGTAAAGTCCTCTCTCTTTTTTTACCTCTGAAGTACCTAGCATGTGTAATAGTCTATATGAACAATTTGGTGAATACCCAGTTTACGGATACCTGGCCTCGGGTACCAAAGTGATGGCTCTACCCCTGATGGTCATAGTCAGGTCATGGTCAGTGGTGCTCTTGGCCAAAAGCCCTTCCTTCCTGGTAGGATGAATGACAGTCCTGGGAATCCAGGGACAGCCCTGCTTAAGCCAGGGACATGATGCTGGGTTGATTCAGGACGCCCGTATTCTCTAGAGCGTAGCTGATGAAAAGTTCAGAGGTTCTGAGAATCTCCTCTTCCTTTTTATCTTCCTTCTCCTTTTCCCTGTATTCCTTCTTCTCCAATTATAAAGTCATATTCTTGAAAACTTCCTGATCATTTGGCCCAGGCAAGGAAATTCTACCAAAATCACTTTAAATGTTTAATGCATAACACTCGGTCAGTCCCAATGATATTAGGAAGGGGTGAAAATAAATGAAAAGACTAATCACTAAATCCATTGACAATGTATATCTTCAGTTAGCAACATATGCCAAATTAGTAGATAAAATCTATATATTAAGTGTGGGAAGATAATGTGGTAGGTTGAGGAGACTGGAGAGTTTAAGAAGATAGACCACAAACATGTAAACCAAAAACCACTGTCTTTTAAAGACCTAAAATCTATTTGGAAAGAGAATGAGAGAAAGTAGACATATAAAATCAGCCCAAATTCATTTCCCGCTCCACCCCCCACCTTGCAGATTATAGACCTTAGTGCTCTGATCCTCTCTCTTCTCCACAAATGTGTTCTCACATAATGGTGGGAGTCAAGATAGTATCTTATATTTTTTATTGGTTTTGTGCTATTTAAACCTGGTATTTTGTTCTTGAAAAAAAAAAATTACCACCATGTGCCAGTTAGTGCTCAGCTACTAACCAAAATGTCGGTGGTTCAAACCCACCTGTCACTCCTTGGGAGAAAGATGTGGCAGTCTGCTTCCATTAAGTTTTACAGCCTTGGAAACCCTCTGGGGCAGTACTCTGTTCTATTGGGTCGCCATGAGTTGGAATCAACTCCAAGGCAGTGGATTTGTTTTTTTCTTGTTTACTTGCAGTGTAGAGAAGTGCTAGGCAGTGACATAGGGACATCATGACACCCACCAACAAAGTGTCCCCACAGACTGCAGTAACATAATTCCAATGTTGTAACTTTATTCACCAGCCATGGCACAAAAAGTAAGGTTTCAGTGCCTGAAGATAGCTCACACTTAGGACTGAAGGGAGAAACTGCACAAGAGTGTATGAGGTAAGGCTCTGAAAGGCAAAAATAAAACCATTTTTCCAGGGTTAGAGGACATATTGGGGCACTGTTTCCCAAATTTTAGTTATTCCCATAGATACCTCCTATATTTACAGTAACTACACACCACATATGAAATAGAAATTCCTCAACGTTTTTACTTTAAATTCACTTTATACAAACTTAATTTTTTTTTGAATTTGATTCATCATAAACAAGATGAAATATTCAAATTATATAATTTTGTAGCACAGAATTAACAGAAGTATACACTTAATATTTACATTATTCTCTTCAGTGCCTAGACCATCTCCTGTGACACGAGGGGTCCTTCTACCTTGCTTGGGAGACCCTGGTAGAAAAAGGTGACTGCTTTTAGCACTTTTCCTTTGTAGGTAGATGAAACATTTTTGAAAGGCTTTTTCATTAAGTACTTTAATGCATCTTTGTGAGGTCACCCTTCATTTGTGGAACAGGGAGTGTGTACATCTGGAAAGGCATTAGCTGGTGTCTCATGTTCTGCCCTGGATGCAGAAGGAAGGGCCAGGAAGGAGGAAGATCCCAACTGGAGAAGAGGAAAGGATAAAAGCAGAGGGCACGGCTTCCTGGAATTCAGCTGCCAACACTGTGTGGGCACGAAACAGTGCACACTAATGGCCCGTATATCTGTGTGTGTTCCCCATTAACTGCGCACAGCACAGGACTGTGTCTTGTTCTCTATTGTAGGGATCATCAGAGGGAATCACACAGGTGTGGTTCAGTAATTAGTCTTTGAATGAATGCTTGCGACTTTTGTTCACTTCTATTTCCTTCAAGTGCTGACTAAGAGAACTTTTGTTTAAAAAGATAAAAGCGTTCAAGTACATATTCTTGAAAACACCAAGGAGGAAAAACACTGAGGAGACTGGATCCCACCCTGCAGTTTGTCCTGGGAGAGAAGCACCTCTAGGAAAGGTGCTTCTGTAGAAAAGGCAGCTTCATAGAGGCGGAGAATATGGTTCTAATCTGGGCTTCTATGGGAAGAAAGAAAGAAATAAAGAGAAGAAAATCCAAGCTTGAACAGAGTTAAGAGAAGACCCAGTACAGCCATCCCCTACCTCCTACCCCAAGAAAAAAAAAAAAAAGAGGTAGGTATTCTTCTCCTCTGTTCATAGACAAAGGTCCAAACTAAGAGAGGAGAGGTAGCCTACCCATGGTCACACAGCTTGTGAAATATAGAACTGGGGCCAGATATCAGGTTCCATTTAGATCTCTCCTTCTTTCTAGAACACTGCCAGATTGTATGAGGAGAGTAGAGCTCCAAACTGGTTTACTTGACATGTACCCCACCGTGTTCAATATAGACAAATCCTAAAATTAAATAAAATTTATAATGACATAATCATAATTGTTTAAAGAGGTGTAAATGAATGGTAATTAATTTTAATGGCTGAGTTTCTAATAAAAGTATTTAACCTTCATTTTGAATCTACCAATAATTTCTGTATCAAACAGTTTAAATAACTAATAAGTAAAAAATACATATAAAATTAATTGTGTGAATGGCACTGATTATTGGGTTGGATTTTCCAATGTTTCTAAAAGGGTAGGAAGACAGAAAATAGGAACAACCTTCTTAGTTCTTATTGGGTAAAGTGATGCAGGAGAACCTAGTATACAATGTGAGGAGAGAGTTATGGTCAGAAAGCTTGCTTTCTGTTGTAGTTCCAGGAACTGAGCTGCTAGAGTATCTCAATTGTAATAGGTGATGCTGTGGTGCTAGTGGAGCCCATGAGGCCCAAAGTGGTACAGGTTTTATAAAGGCCTTTAAAAAAAAAAGAAAACATTGCTGTTGAGTGAATTCCGACTCATACCGACCCTATAAGAAAGAGTAGAATTGCCCCATAGGGTTTCCAAGGAGCACCTGGTGGTTTTGAAAGGACAAATTTCCGTTAGTAGCAGTAGCCTTTAACCCCTAAGCCTCCAGGCTTTCCAAGGCCTTAGGAATCAGCATTATGTCTTCTATTTGAAGACACAAAGCAGGTGAAAATAAGACCCTAATGATCACCATTTTCCTGAATGTTTGGAAGTATACTGGTGGGAGGCTATCGAGATGATCTGGGGCCTTACAGCAGCCCATTTTTCAGGGAGGAAAGGAAACTTAGATCAGCAAGCCATAGAATCAAGAGGAAATGCATTATAATGACGGTTTGGAGTAATGAGTGGAGTCCCTTGGTGGCACAAACGGTTAAATGCTTAGCTACTAACTGAAAAGTTGGCACCTTCGGTCAACCCAACAGTACCTTGGAAGACACGCCTGCTTATCTACTTCGGAAGGATCACAGCCATTGAAAATCCCATAGAGCACAGTTCTATTCTGACACATGGGGTCGCCATGAGTTGGAACTGACTGGATGGCAACTGATACTGGGGTAATGAGAAAGGTGTCACAAGGTTTCCAGGCTCCCAGGTAGTCAGGCTTTTTTCACTCCAGAATATATAACAAATTGACAATCAGCTAAAGTGGAACAGGGAAGGCAGTTTTGTGATGCAGGGAAGGCGAAGGATAAGAAGGGGTCTTTGTCCTCAGTCAAGAAAAAGAGGCTTTGGACACCAGTTAGAGAATTCCCTAAACTCTCCCACTGCTGTAAGTTACTGAAACTGTCCCTAAGGCAGGGCCTCTGAGTCATGGACACTTATTCCAGTGAGGAGATCTGGAAGCAGGATGCTTCCTGTTATTAGAGTCCCTGTCCAGCCAGTTAGGGTTGGATTTTTATTTGGTTAGGAAATTCTCGGACCAGCCCAGTTTTAGGTAGCTCCACTTCCCCCTGGGTGGGGAAGCAATCCCTTACATAAAGAGGTCCTCTGCTGCAAGGTTAGCAGCCTTCTGATACTTGATTCCCTATCTACTTTGGAGAACCTGGTAAGTCTGATTTCTTGAGTTCTTCTGTTTATTGGTTGCTATCAAATATTTGAACTGAATCTGAAGACAGAAAATTGGGTGTGAAGAAAGTTAGCATTATAGGTTTATGCCATTAATTGATGAAAATTGTGAATTGGGGCATAATGATACAAGGATATACTGCTTTGACTTGGTTCTGGTAGACTGAAAAAGAAGTTAATAGAAAAGCTTTGGTTTGAAGAAGAGTACAAGGTAATTTTTTTTCCTTTCCATTTCTTTTTGAGTCCATTCTGCTGTGATTTCTAAAGTCATTGAATTCTCCCTGAACAGTTGCTTGCTCTTTCCCCATGTGTTGAAGCCTTGTAAGAAATAATGATAGGAATTCCTTATGAGGTTGCTCAGGATTTCAGAACTTGAGACTGGCTTTCTTGAAGATGTTATTTTCATGTAAACATCATTAGTTGCTGCTTTAGAAGAGAGAGAATTTTCCCAGAGCTAGTGAAGTAACTGGCTGGAGAGGAGAAGGCAGAAAGTTATGAAAAACAGAGTTAAGAGATAATAGCATATCTCAGAGAATGGAGAGGTGATATCCAGTGGAATGAAATAAGCTCTGGTTTCTCTGTCTGTAGAAGTTCCTTCTTGTGAACACTGTCATCTAATTTCTTTCAGATTTCCAGAGACTCCAGAAAGATGTCTTACCAGCAGCAGCAGTGCAAGCAGCCCTGCCAACCACCTCCTGTGGTGTGCCCACCTAAGTGCCCTGAGCCATGTCCACCTCCAAAGTGCCCTGAGCCATGCCCACCCCCAAAGTGCCCACCTCAGCCATGTCAGCAGAAATGCCCTCCTACACAGATATACCAACCCTGTCAGCAGAAGTGTCCTCCTAAGAGCAAGTAACAGCTTCAGGATTCATCAGGATCATGAAAGGATAAGGACAATTGGCTCAGACTCCTTCCGCAACTCCACCTTCCTCTTCTCTTCAAAGCCAGCCATGGACACAACTTTTCTATCCATTAGTCCATGATCTTCCTGTGATGATTCCCAGCAACTGAAGTTGTTTTTTTTTTGCTGCACTGTTTTACTGCTAGTCTCCAGGAGGTAACTGAGAAAGGGCAGTCCTCAGCTCTGCCAGGATCCCAGCACTTCAAAGGAAGAACCGTGGCACACTCCCCTGGTCCCATCAGATAATTCACTTGATGTCTTCTGTGTCTGTAAACTGGGCAGGAATTTCTATCACTTGGTCAATTGTAATTTTCTATTCACTTCCTGAATAAAGTACATGTTTTGAGATGGGATAAATATTTTATTTCTTTTTCAATCCTACTTTTCTTACTTTTCTTAGCAATATTATGCCATAATTTTAGTTCCTTTCTATTCTTCTTTGATCCCAATAACGAGACTTTCACAATCACTGTTACCTGAATTTTGGATCACATCAAAGATTATTTTTATATTATTTTGAACCCTTGTTATTTTTTTTTAATTACTTTTTGATTTGGGGGACAAATTATTTAACCCTTCAGGATTTTACTTTCTCTACTGCAAAGTGGGAAAAATAATATTTAGATCCCGAATCTGTCTTAGATATAAAATTGAATAATGCCTGTAACTTTGTTGGCAGAAAACCTGACCCAGAATTATACAAACAAAGAAACAAACTAAAAACCTCTTGCGGTTGAGTTGATTTCAACTCATGGCAACGCCATATGTTACACAGTAGAATTGCTACATAGGGTTTTCTCGGCTGTAATCTTTATGGAAGCATATTACCAGAACTTTCTTCCATGGTACCGCTGAGTGGATTCAAACTAACAACATTTATGTGAATTGTTGTTGTTGTTAGGTGCCATTGAGTTGGTTCTGACTTGTAGTGACCCTATGTACAAACAGAATGACACGCTGCCTGGTCCTGCACCATTTTCACAATCATTGCAATATTTGATCCCATTATCACAGCCACTGTGTCAATCCATCTCATTGAGACTCTTCCTCTTTTTTGCTGACCCTCTAATTTGCCAAGCATGATGTCCTTTGCCAGGGACTGGTCCCTCCGGATAACATGCCAAAGTATGTGAGGTGAAGTCTCACCACCCTTACTTCTCAGTATAGTAGTTGAAGTCAAACCATTTATGCCATTCAGGGGCCTTGACCCAGAATTAGCATGCAATAAATGGTAGTTCATTAGCAGCAGCAGATCATAGTCATCACTGCGTTTGCTCGAGAAAGAAAGAAGCTTGGACATGACTACTCTAGGAAACAACATTTTTAAACTTTATTATCCTTTCATATGCTGTGACCTTCTTTCTTTTCTAATTCACTTCACTTTTTTAAGTAACATGGTAGATAAACAGCTTTTTGGAATTAGTGGGAGTTTCTACATGAAATCAGAATATTTCTTAAGCATGGATAGTCCAGAAGAAAGGGAAATACCAAGGCTCCAAAAGGCCTGTGTCTGCCTCATCTTCATGGGTATCATCTGCTCTTCTTACTCCATCAGCAGAGAAAAAGTCAAGGTCCTGTCATTTTTGTTCAACTCTGAAATTAATTTTTTGAGTGTTCTAACCCACATTAAGAAAGTAATGGAGTTTATAATATTTATTTAGCTTTGAAAAGTTAGTGCTGCTGTGTAGCTTGATTTGTAAGTGCTTATGTTACAAGACCAAGACCAGGGCACCGACTATGGAACAGGCCATCGGTTGCTCATATGCAAGTTCAAGTTGCTCTAAACTGAATTTAGAGACCATTTCAAGAATAGGTTTGACACATTGACCACTAATAACCAAAGACCAGATGAGTTGTGGAATGACATCAAGGATATCATACATAAAGAAAGCAAGAGGTCAATAAAAAGACAGGAAAGAGAGAAAAGACGAAAATGGATGTCAGAAGAGACTCTGAAACTTGCTTTTGAACATCAAGTTGCTAAAGCAAAAGGAAGAATTGATGAAGTGAAAGAACTGAAGAGATTTCAAAGGGCGGCTGGAGAAATCAAAATGAAGTCCTATAATGACATGCACAAAGACTTGGGGATAGAAAACCAAAAGGGAAGAACACACTTGGCATTTCTAATGGTGAAAGAACTGAAGAAAAAATTCAAGCCTCGAGTTGCACTAGTGAAAGATTCTATGGGGAAAATATTAAATGATGCAAGAAGCATCAAAACAAGATGTAAGGAATACACGGAGTCATTATACCAAAAAATATTGGTGGATGTTCAACCATTTGAGGAGGCAGCATATGATCAGGAAGCAATGGTACTGAAGGAAGAAGTAGAAGCTGCACTGAAGGCATTGGAGAAAAACAAGCTCCAGGAATTGATGGAATATGAAATGAGATGTTTCAACAAATGGATGTAGTGCTGGAAGTGCTCACTTGTCTATGCCAAGAAATCTGGAAGACAGCTACCTGGCCAACTGACTTGAAGAGATCCATATTTATGCCTATTCCCAAGAAAGGTGACCCAACTGAATGTAGAAATTATCGAACAATATCATTTATATCACAAACAAGTAAAATTTTGCTGAAGATCATTCAACAGCAGCTACAGCAGTATATCAACAGGGAACTGCAAGAAATTCAGGCCAGATTCAGAAGAGGATGTGGAACCAGGGATATCATTTCTGAATGTAAGATGGGTATTGGCTGAAAGCAGAGAATACCAGAAAGATGTTTACCTGTGTTTTACTGACTATGCAAAGGCATTTGACTGTGCGGATTGTAAGAAATTATGGATAACAGTGGGAAGAATGGGAATTTCAGAACACTTAAGTGTGCTCATGAGGAACCTGTACATAGATCAAGAGGCAGTTGTTCAGATACAGCAAGGGGATCCTGAGTATATTTAAGTCAGGAAGGGTGTGAGTCAGGGTTGTATCCTTTCACCATACCTATTCAATCTGTATGCTGAGCAAATAATCTGAGAAGCTGCCCTATATGAAGAAGAATGGGGGATCAGGATTGGGGGAAGACTCATTAACAACCTGCATTATGCAGATGACACAGCCTTGCTTGATGAAAGTGAAGAGGACTTGAAGCACATAATGATGAAGATCAAAGACCACAGCCTTCATTATGGACTACGCCTCAACATAATGAAATTAAAAATCCTCACAACTGGACCATTAAGCAACATCATGATCAATGGAGAAAGATTGAAGTTGTCAAGGATTTCGTTTTGCTTGGATCCAAAATCAACACTCATGGAAACAGCAGTCAAGAAATCAAAAGACGCATTGCATTGGGCAAATGTTGTGCAAAAGACCTCTTTAAAGTGTTGAAAAGCTAAGATCTCACCTTGAAGACTAATGTGCTCCTGACCCAAGCCATGCTATTTTCAATAGAATCATATGCACGTAAAAGCTGGACAATAAATAACAGAGACAGAAGAAATGATGGCTTTGAATTGTGGTATTGGTGATGAATATCATCTGTACCATGGACTTCCAAAAAAATGAAGAAATCTGTTTTGAAAAAATGAAGAAATCTGTTTTGGAAGAAGTACAACGATAATGCTTCTTAGAGGCAAAGATGGCGAAACTAGGTCTTATATACTTTGGACATGTTGTCAGGAGAGATTGGTCCCTGGAGAAGGGCATGATGTTCGGTAAAGTACAGGGTTAACAAAAAAGAGGAAGACCCTCAAAGAGATGGATTGACACAGTGGCTGCAACAATGGGCTCAAACATAACAACGATTGTGGGCATGGCCGAAGACAGGGCAGTGTTTCACTATTGTACATAGGATCACTGTGAGTCAGAATCGACTTGATGGTACCTAACAACAATAACAAAATTTTACAATTCAAGTAAGCTGCTGAAAGGAGGGATGTTCTTTAAACATACATATCCTTTCTTATGGTCCTACATGTCCACATGGGAATAATTAACTGAGAAGAGACATATACATACAGACACAGGTACACATGTGCATGCACTTACACCTTTATTTTTAAAAGAAATACATCTTCTCAATAAATCATACCATAGATACCTACATACATTTACAATTAAGAGGATCTTCCTCTTTGTATAAACTTAAAAGATAATTCCAAACCTGTTTCCAGGGTGGCCGTACTATTGGCCATTCCTACCCGTGATATGCATCCCTGGGTGGCTGAAATGGTAACATGTCTGCTAATTAAAAGTTTGGTGTTTTGCGTCCACCTAGAGGCACCTGGGGCAAAGGACATGACCATCTACTTCCGAAAAATCAGCCACTGAAAACCCTGTGGAGCACAGTGCTGCTCTGACACACCTGGGGCAGCCATGAGTCAGGACTAACTCAATGACAACTGGTCTTTACCAGTAATATATGAATTCCAGCTATTTTATATCTTTACCAACATTTAGTATTCTCAGTATATTAAGTTTTAGGCTTTCTAGTGGCTATCAAGTAGTATCTCATTGTGGTTTTAAATGGTATTTCCCTGATGACGAGTAATGATAAACACTTTTTCACTTACTTATCTACTTTTGCATGTCGGCTATTGAAATATTTTGCCCATTAGGTAGCTTTTCATGATTGATTTGTGAGAGCTCTATATATTATGGGTGCATACTGTTTGAACTATATAATATTTTCTACCAAATTGTAGATTGACTTTATTTTTTAACAATGTCTTTTGATGAACAATGACTTTCAATTTTAATAATGTGAATTTCATCCTTTTTTTTTCATTCATAGTTAGTAACCTTTGTTTCCTGTCAAGGAAATCTTTGTTTACCTGATGGTTAAAAAGTATTTCCTTATGTCTTTTTTATTCCAAAAACTTTATAATTGTATATTTAGTTTTGGGTCTGTAATTCCTCAAGAATTGCTGTTGGAGTATGAAGTGACCTTGGGGTGCATGTTCATGAATATCCAGTTATTTTCTCCACCTTTAATTGAAAGACTATTCTTTTCCTGTTAAATAATATTGATGTCTTTTACAAAAATCAGTTGATTGTGATGTGTCAGTGAATTTCTGGACTCCGTATCCATTCAATTGGTCTATTTGTCTGTCTTGATGTCAATATTACATAGTCTCTATCACCATAGCTTTGCAGTAAATCTTGAAAATATGTAGCAAAATTCCTCCAAATTTCTTTTTTTTCCAAAATGTTTTGGTCCTTTCATTTCCATATCAATTTTAAAATTAACTTCACAAATGCTATGAAAAAGATTGTTGGTATTTGGATTAGGATTGTGTTGTAAATATTGTTCCATTTGGGAGAGAGTGCACATTTTAAAAATACTGTTTTCTGATACATGAAGATGTTATGTATCTTCACTTACTCAGGTCTTCTTGAATTTATCTCAAAAGTGTTTTGTAATTTTCTGTGTAAATATCTTGTCCACATTTTGTTGCATTTATTTATTAAGCCTTTTAGGTTAATTCTATATTCTTCTACATGATATTAATTTAAGTTTTGTCTATGTGTTGCTGCTTAAATAAAAAAATACAACTGATTTTTGAATACTGACAGCAGACTATGAACTTACTAAATTTACTTATTAGGCCTAAGAGTTTTTTGTAGAATTTAAGCGATTTTCTCTGTATGCAATCATGTTGCCTGAGAATAAAAATCGTTTTACTTTCTGATTTCTATGTATTTTATTTCTTTTCGTTGCCATATTGCACTGGCTTGGGCTTCTAGTAAATATTGAAGAGGAGTGGTGCTCTGATTCTGCTTGATGTCTATCTCATTGTGCCATGCAGACTGGCGAGTTTGTTCAGGAGAAAAAATAGGTATTTGTGAATATAACCCAATGTGACTCATTTATTTCCAGAGTTATTTCACGTTCAATTTCTATCTGCCTTTGGTCACTCTCCAGCGCCTTCAATTAGTTGTGTGTGCGTTTGTGTTTAAATATTTTATCCATAATTTTAATGTCACTAGCAGGAGGATTATTAAAATATAAGCTATTCTTTCATTACTGGATAATGAAACTCTAATCTTTGTATTTTCATTGGAATATTAATTTATTTATATTTGATGAAATTGCTAGTTTGATTCAATTTCAATTTATCACTATACCAATTGTCTTAGTCATTTAGGGCTGCTATAACAGAAATACCACAAGTGAACGGAATTAACAAAGAGAAACTTATTTTCTCTCAGTCTACTAGGCTAGAAGTCCAAATTCAGGGTGTCAGCTCCGGGGGAAAGCTTTCTCTCTCAGTAAGCTTTCTCATTAATCTTTGCCCTGGACTGGGAGTTTTTCATAACAGGAAGTTGGTTTCAAAGGACACGCTGTACTCCTGGCACTGCGTTCTTGGTGGTATGAGCTTCCTACTCTCTGCTTCCTCCCCTATCCTTCGTATCTCTTAAGAGGGAAAAGTCTTTGCAGGCCACACTCCAGGAAACTCCCTTTAGGTTGGATCAAAGATGTGACTTTAGTAAGGGTGTTACAATCCCATCCTAAGACTCTTTAACATAAAATTACAATCACAAAATGGAGAACAACAATGCAACACTGGGAATCATGGCCTAACCAAGTTGACACATATTTTGGGGGGACACAATTCAATTCATGACACTAATGCTCTCTAGTTGCACTCTGGTGGTACAGTGGTTAAGTACTATGGCTGCTAACCGAAGGTCGGCAGTTCAAATCCACCAGGCACTCTTTGGAAACCCTAGGGGGACAGTTCTACCCTGTCCTATAAGGTCGCTATGAGTTGGAATTGATGGCGAGTTTTTTTGATTCTATATTTGTACTTTTTTCTCTGACTTTTTCTTCTTTTGGTTTAATACAGTACATTTACTTTATTTTCTTCTTTATTAGATTATTAAGGTTTTATATACTTTTTTTTCAGTGATTGCAGCATGTATCCTGGACTTATTAGTGTCTAAAATAAACTAACAGTTAAAAAAAAAAATCCCCAGACAATGCAAGGTCACTGGTACACTTTAATTTCATTTATCCCTTCTTGCCTTTTGCATTCTTATTGTCAGATATTTCAGTTCTACATGCATATAAAAACCCACAAGTCATCATTATTTAGATTTACCCACATATTTATATATATTTCCTATGATTCTATGTCAGTTTGTCATACTGTGGGGGCTTGCCCGTTGCTGTGATGCTGGGAACTCTGCCACCAGTATTCAGATACCTGCAGGGTCACCCATGGAGGACAAGTTTCAGCTGAGCTTCCAGACTAAGACAGACTGTGAAGAAGGCACAGCATTCTACTTCTGAAAAGAATTAGCCAGTGAAAACCTTATGTATAGCAGCAGAACATTCTCTGATATAGTGCTGGAAGGTGAGCCCCCCAGGTTGGAAGCCACTCAAAAGATGACTGTGGAAGAGCTGCCTTCTCAAAGTAGAGTCAGCCTTAATGATGTCGCTGGAGCAAAGCTTTGGGACCTTCATTTGCTGATATAGCACGACTGAAAATGAGAAGAAACAGGTGCAAACATCCATTAATAACTGGAACCTGGAATGTATGAAGTATGAACCTAGGAAAATTGGAAATGGTCAAAAATGAAATGGAATGCATAAGCATCAATATCCTAGGCATTAAGTGAGCTGAAATGGACTGGTATTGGCCATTTTGAATTGGATAATCATGTAGTCTACTATGCCGGGAATGACAACTTGAAGAGGAATGGTGTTGCACTCAACATCAAAAAGAACATTTCAAGATCTATCCTGAAGAATGACGCTGTTAGTGATAGAATAATATCCATACACCTGCAAGGAAGATCAGTTAATACAACTATTATTCAGGTTTGTGCACCAACCACTAAGGCCTAAGATGAAGAAATTGAAGATTTTTATGAGCTCCTGCAGTCTGAAACTGATCAAACATGCAATCAGAATGCATTGATAATTACCGGTGATTGGAATGCAAAAGTTGAAAAGAAAGAATAAGGATCAGTATTTGGAAAATATGGCTTTGGTGGTAGAGACAATGCTGGAGATCACGTGGTAAAATTGAGCAATTTTTAAAAAATTGTGTTCTTATCTCAATTTCATGAATAATGATTAACAGCAAAATTCTTAGAAAAGTAGAGAGTGGAAGTAGTAGAATTGAACCAAGGGCTACCTGACTCTTAAAGATCATAAAATCAAGCTCTTTAGACATGTAGATAGATATGTAGGTCTATAGACAGATATGTGAATGGATAGATAGATCGATAGATATGTGGATTAATAGAAAGATAGAGATAGATGATAGATAGATAGACAGACAGACAGATAGATAGATGATAGGTAGATTAAAGATAGATGGATTGCTGATAGATAGGTAGATTAAAGATAGATAGGTGATAGGTAGATAGATAGACAGATAGATACACGATAGATAGATGGATGATAGGTAGGTAGGTAGGTAGATACATAGATAGATAGTTACATAGATAAAGAGATGATAGATAGGATATGCCTATGTGTGTCTTTGTGTGTGTGTGTGTGAAGTGTTACATTGTGCTGTCTCATGTTTCAAGTCTTAGATGTTCAAACTTTGGGAAACATTGATCACCAGGCACTGCTCTTCATGTTGTGACAGCTGCTCATGTAGCTGATTTGTGAGGAACTCAGAAAATTCCATCTTACCTCCCCACCCTATAGTGACTCTTCCTTGAGATATTGGGGGCACCAGGCCTGCAGTGACTTTAGTGTCTGCACTGCCATGAACCTCATTGGAGGGGTGTACTCAGACAGAGGAGTCTCCAATGGGCAACCAAAACTGGTCTATCTGATACTGCAATCCCATTTGGGCAGCTGGTTCTCAATTTGTGAGGTAGAAAGCAGACATTTCTCTAAGGGCTTATGTTTTGGATGTGATGTGAGGCTATGGGGAATGGTAAGTGACCTGTTGAGTAAAGTCCCCTTCTTTGTCTTCCAAAGTACCTAGCATGTGTAATAGTCTATATGAACAATTTGGTGATGACCCTGTTTACAGATACCTGGCCTCAGGTACCAAAGTGATGACTCTAGCCCTGATGGTCATGGTTAGGTCATGGTCAATGGTGATCTCGGCCAAAAGCTCTTCCTTCCTGATAGGAGGAATGACAGTCCTGGGAACTCAGGGACAGTCCTGCTTAACTCAGGGACTTGATGCTGGGTTGATTCAGGGCTCTTGTACTCTGTAGAGCATAGCTGGTGACTACTTCAGAGGTTCTGAGCATCTCCTCTTCCTTTTCTTCTTCCTCCTCCTCCTCTTTTTCCTTCTCCAGTTATAAAACCACATTCTTGTAAAGCTTCCTGATCATTGGGCCCAGGTAAGGAAGCTCTACCAAAATCACTTTAAACGTTTATTGCATAACATTCTGTCAGTCACAATGATTGCAGGAAGAGTTAAAAATAAATGAAAAGACTAATTACTAAATCCATTGACAATATATGTCTTCAGTTACCAACATGTGCCAAATTAGACAGATAAAATCTATATATTGAGTCTGGGAGGATAATGTGGAAGGTTGAGGGGACTGGAGGGTTTAAGAAGACAGACAATAAACATGCAAACAAAAAACGAACGTGTTTTAAAGACCTAAAGCCTATTTGGAAAGAGAGTGTTGGAGAGCCAACATATAAAATCAGCCCAAATTCACTTCTTCCCCCTCCACCAGGTTACAGACCTTTAGTGCTCTGATCCTCTCCCCAAATGTACTCTCACGTGATGGTGTGAGGCTATAATATAAGATGGTATCTTATATTTTTATTGGTTTTGTGCAATTTGAACCTGGCATTTTGCTCTTGAAAAAAATTATTTCCTGAAAAATGAATTTGAAGCATATACCAGTATATACCAGTTAGTGCCAGACTACTAACCAAAAGGTTGGTGGTTCAAACCCACCAGTCACTCCTTGGGGGAAAGATGTGGCAGTCTGCTTCCATAAAGATTTACAGCCTTGGAAACCCTATGGGGCAATTCTACTCTGTCTGAGCAGGTCACTAGGAATTGGAATAGACAACATGGCAGTCGGTTGGGTTTTTTTTTTTTTTTTTGGTTACCTGCAGTGTGGAGAAGTACTGGGACAGTGAGATAGGGACATCCTGACACCCGTCAACAAAGTGTCCTCATATTCTACAGTAACATAAATCCAACTTTGTAACTTTATTCACCAGCCATGGCACAAAAAGTAAGGATTCAGTGCCTGAGCATAGCTCAGGTTTAGGACTGAAGGGAGGAATTGCACAAGGATTTATGAGGTAAGGCTCTGAAAAGGCAAACATGAAACCATTTTTCCAGGGTTGGAGGACATATTGGGGCAATGTTTCCCAAACTTTAGTTTTTCCCATAGATAGCTCCTATATTTACGGTAACTACATACCACTAGTGAAATAGAAATTAGTCAACATTTTTATTTAAATTCAGTTTCTACAAACTTAAATTTTTTAAAAAAAGTTTGATTGGTGGTAGGCAAGATGAAATATTCAAAGTATAAAATTTTGTAGCACAGAATTAACATAAGTACACACTTAACGGAAACCCTGGTAGCATGGTGGTTAAATGCTACTGCTGCTAACCAGAATGTCAGTGGTTCGAATCTACCAGGTGCTCCTCGGAAACCTTATGGGGCAGTTCTACTCTGTCCCATAAGGTCGCTATGAGTTGGAATCGACTCGACGGCAATGGGTTTGGTTTTTTTGGGGAGTATACACTTTTTTTTTTTTAATATTTACATTATTCTCTTCAGTGCCTAGACCATCTCCTGCGACACAAGTGGTCCTCCTACCTTACTTGGGAGACTCGGTTAGAAAGAGGTGTGTGCTTTTAGCACATTTTCTTTATAGGTAGATGAAACATTTTCTAAAGGCTTTTCATTAAGTACTTTAATAGATCTTTGTGATGTCACCCTTCATTTGTGGAAACGGAGTGTCTACACCTGGAAAAGCATTAGCTGGTATCTCATGTTCTGCCCTGGATACAGAAGGAAGGGCCAGGATGGAGGAAGGTTCCAGCTGGACCAGATGAAAGGATAAAAGCAGAGGGAACAGCTTCCTGGAGATCAGCTGCCAATGCTGCGAAGCCACGAGAACTGTATATCTGTCTCTGTTCCCCATTAACTGTGAACAGCATAGGACAGCGTCTTGTTCTCTATTGTAGGGAACATCAGAAGAACTCACACAGGTGTGGTTCAGTAATTAGTTTTTGAATGGATGCTTGTAATTTTTGTTCACTTCTGTTTCCTTCAAGCATTGATTAAGAGAGTTTTTGTTTATAGAATAAAAGGGTTCAAATACATATTCTTGAGAACAGCAAGGAGGATAAGTACTGAAGAGTCTGGATCCCACCCAGCAGTTTTTCCCAGAAGAGAAGTACCTCTAGGGAAGGTGTTTCTGTAGAAAAGGCAGCTTCAAAGAGATGGAGAATATGGGTCTAATCTGGGGTTCTATGGGAAGAAAGGAAGAGGAGAAAGAAAGAAAGAGGAGAAATTCAAGCTTGAACAGAGCTAATAGAAGGCCCAGTGCAACCATCTCCCACCTCCAATCCAAGAGGTGAGTATTATTCTCCTCTGTTCGTAGACAAAGATCCAAACCCAGAGAGGCGAGGTGAACTGCTCATGGTCACACAGCTTGTCAAATATAGAATTGGGACCAGACTTCAGGTACCATTTAGATCTCTCTTACTTTCTAGAACACTGCCAAACTGTATGAGGAAAGTAGAAGGGTAAACTGGTTTACTTGACATGTATTCCACTGTGTTCTCTATGGACAAATACTAAAATTAAGTAAAATTTATAATGACAATTATTAATGTTTAAGGAGGTGTAAATGAATGGTAATTAACTTTAATGACTAAATTTTTAATAAATGGATTTAAACTTCATCTTGAACCTACCAACAGTTTCTGAATCAAACTGTTTAATTAACTAATTAATATAAAATACATATAAAATTAATTGTTTGAATGGCATTGATCATTATGTTGGATTTTCCATTGATTCTCAAGTGTAGATGACAGAAAATATGTACAACCTTCTCTGTTCTTGTTGGATAAAGTTATGTAGGAGCAATTAGTATAGTGTGTGAGGAGGGAGTTAGGGTCAGAAAGTTACTTTGTGTTGTAATTCCAGGAACTGAGCTGCTTGAGTATCTCAATTGTAAGAAGTGATGGTGCGGTGTTAATGGAGCCCATGTGGCCCAAGGTGGTACAGGTTTTACAAAGGCCTATAAAAAGAAAAAAAAAAAATGCCGTCAAGTCACTTCTGACTCATAGCAACCCTACAGGAAAGAGTAGAGCTGCCCCATAGGGTTTTAAAGGAGTGCCCGGGAGATTCAATCCACCAAACTTTTGGTTAGTGGCTGTAGCTTTTAACCTCTACACTCCAGGGTTTCCAAGACCTTAGGAACCAGCCTTATATCTTCTTTTGAAGACCCAATGCAGGTGAAAATAGGACCCTAATGATCATCATTTTGCTGAATGTTTAGAAGCATACCAGTGGGAGGGATAGTGAGATGATTTGGGGCCTTACAGCAGTGCATTTTTGAGGGAGGAAAGGAAATTGAGATTAGCAAGCCATAGAATCAAGAGGAAATGCATTATAATGAGAGTTTGGAGTAATGAGAGGTGTCCCTTGGTGGCACAAACAATGAAGTGCTCAGCTACTAAATGAAAAGTTGGCAGTTCAAGTCCACTCAAAAGTACTTTGGAAGACGGGCCTGGCTATCTACTTCTTGAAAGATCACAGCCATTGAAAACACTATAGGGCACAGTTCTACTCTGAAACAACGGGGTTGGCCTGAGTTGGAATTGACTTGATGGCAACTGATACTGGAGTAATGAGAAAGGTGTCACAAGGTATTCAGGCTCCCAGGTAGTCAGGCTTTTTTCCCTTCAGGATGTATAAAAAATTGGCAACCAGCTAAAGTAGAACAGGGAAGGCAGTTTGATGATGCTGGGAAAGTGAAGGCTAGGAAAGGGTCTTTGTCTTCAGCCAAGAAAAAGAGCCTTTGGACACCAGTTAAAGAACTCCCTAAATTCTCCCACTGCTGTAAGTCACTGATACTGTCCCTAAGGCAGGGCCTCTGAGTCATGGACACTTATTCCAGTGAGGAGATCCGGAAGCAGGATGCTTCCTGTTATTAGGGTCCCTGTCCAGCCAGTTAGGGTTGGAGTTTTATTTGGTTAGGAAATTCTCGGACCAGCCCAGTTTTAGGTAGCTCCACTTCCCCCTGGGTGGGGCAGCAATCCCTTTTATAAAGAGGTCCTCTGCTGCGAGACCAGCATTCTCCTGATACTTGATTCCTGGTCTACTTTGGAGAACCTGGTGAGTCTGATTCCTTGATTTCTTCTGTTTATTTGTTGCTCTCAAATATCTGACTTCAATCCGAAGACAGAAAATCTGGTTTGTCCAAAGGTAGGATCATTAGTTTGATGCCCTTAATTGATGATAACTGTGAATTGGGGCATAATGATACAATGATGTATTGCTTTGACTTGGTTCTGGTAGATAGTTTGATGTCTACATTGAAAAAGAAGTTAATAGGAAAGCTTTGGTTTGAAGAAGAAAAAAGGGAATTTATTTTCCTTTCCATTTCTTTAAGAAGTCTATTCTGCTGTGATTTCAAAAGTCATAGAATTCTCCCAAAATGGCTGCTTGCTGTCTATCCAAGTATTGGTGCTTCGTAAGAAATAATGACAAGGATTACTTATAAGGGTGCTCAGGTTTTCAGAACTTGTGACTCCCTTTCGTGAAGATGTTATTTTCATGTAAATGTAATTACTTGCTGCTTTAGAGAATTTTCCAGAGTTAAGAGTTAGTGAAGCCGATGGCTAGAGAGTAGAAGCCAGAAAGTTATACAAAAGGAGTTAAGAGATGATAATATATCTCAGAGACTGGAGAGGTGATATCCAATGGAATCAAATAAGCTCTGACTTCTCTGTCTGTAGAAGTTCCTTCTTGTGAACACTGTCATCTAATTTCTTTCAGATTTCCAGAGGCTCCAGAAAGATGTCTTACCAACAGCAGCAGTGCAAGCAGCCCTGCCAACCACCTCCTGTGGTGTGCCCACCTAAGTGCCCTGAGCCATGTCCACCTCCAAAGTGCCCAGAGCCGTGTCCACCCCCAAAGTGCCCACCTCAGCCATGTCAGCAGAAATGCCCTCCTACGCAGATATACCAACCCTGCCAGCAGAAGTGTCCTCCTAAGAGCAAGTAACAGCTTCAGGATTCATCAGGAACATGAAAGGATGAGGACAATTGGCTCAGACTCCTTCCACAACTCAACCTTCATTTCTTTAAAGCCAACCATGGACACAACTTTTCTATCCATTAGTCCATGATCTGCCTGTGATGACTCCTAGCAAGTGAAGGTTTTTTTTTCCCTACACTGTTGTATTGCTTCTCTGCAGGAGGTAACTGAGAAAGGGCAGTTCTCAGCTGTGCCAGGATCCCAGCGCATCAAAGGAAGAACAAGGGCACATTCCCCTGGTCTCGTCAGATGATTCTCTTGACGTTTTCTGTGTCTGTAACCTGGGGAGAGATTTCCACCACTTGGGCAATTGTAATTTTCCTTTCCCTTCCTGAATAAAGTACATGTTTTGAGTTGGGATAAATATCTTATTTCTTTTTCAAACCTGCTTTTGTCAGCAACATTATGTCATAATTTTGGTTTATTTTAATTCTTCTTTGATCCCAATATCCAGACTCTCACAATCACTGCTACCCGAA
This sequence comes from Loxodonta africana, assembly GCF_030014295.1. Lineage (NCBI taxonomy): Eukaryota > Metazoa > Chordata > Mammalia > Proboscidea > Elephantidae > Loxodonta > Loxodonta africana. The sequence continues at coordinate 183,815,624 of NC_087344.1, read as the reverse complement.
TTTTGTTTCACACCAAAGATTATTTCTGTGTTATTTTGAACCCATATTATTTTCTTTAATTACTCTTTGATTAGGGGGACAAATTATTTAACCCCTCAGGATTTAGTTTTCTCTAGTGCAAAGTGGGAAAAATAATATTTAGATCACAAATCTGTCTTAGGCATAAAATTGAATAATGCCTGTAACTTTGTTGGCAGAAAATCTGACCCACAGTTAAACAAACCAAAAAAAAACAAAGCTTGTTGCCGTTGAGATGATTCCAACTCATGGCAAGGGCATGTGCTACAGAGCAGAATTGCCCGATAGAGTTATCTTGGCTATAATCTTTAAGAAGCAGATTACCAGAACTTTATTCCACGGTAGCATTGGGTAGGTTCAAATTGACAATGTTTAGGTGAATTGCTGTTGTTGTTAGGTGCCACTGAGTTGGTTGTGACTCATAGTGACCCTATGTACAAACAGAACGAAACACTGCCTGGTCCTGCGCCATTATCACAATCATTGCAATATTTGATCCCATTATCACAGCCACTCTGTCAATCCATCTCATTGAGGGTCTTCCTGTTTTTCCGACCCTCTACTTTGCCAAGTGTGACGTCCTTTTCCAGGGTCTGGTCCCTCCTGGTAACATGTCCAAAGTAAGTGAGATGAAGTCTCACCATCCTTACTTCTTAGTATAGTAGTTGAAGTCAAACCATTTGTGCCACCCAGCTGCCTTGACCCAGAAAGAGCATGCAATAAATGGTAGTTCATTAGAAGCAGCAGTTCATCATCATTACTACATTTTCTCCAGCAAGAAAGAAGCTTAGACATGACTACTCTAGGAAATAAGATTTTTAAACTTAATACCCTGTTACTCTCTTTCTTTTCTAGTTCACTTTACCTTTCTAAGTGACATTGTAGGCAAAAAGCTTTTTGGAATTAGTGGGGCATCCTACATGAAATCACAGTATTTCTTAAAACATGGATACTCTAGAAGAAAGGGAAATACCAAGGCCCCAGAAGGCCTGTGTCTGCCTCATCTTCATGGGTACCACCTGCTCTTCTTACTCCATCAGCAGACACAAACTCAGGGTCCTGTCATTTTTTGTTCACCATCAAAATTAATTTTTTGAGTGTTCTGACCCCAGATTTGGAAAGTAATGGGGTGTATAATATTTACTGAAATTTGAAAAGTTAGTGCTGCTAGGCAATCTTTTTTATAAGTGCTTATTTTACAACAAGACCAGGGGCCGACTGTAGAGCAGACCATCAATTGCTCGTATGCGAGTTCAAGTTGAAACTGAAGAAAGTTCAAGTTGAAACTGAAGAAAATAGAACAAGTCCATGAGAGCCAAATTATGACCTCAATTATATTCCACCTGAAATTAGAGACCGTCTCAAGAATAGATTTGACACACTGAACACTAATAGTGAAAGACCAGACCAGTTGTGGAATTACATCAAGGATATCATACATGAACAAAGCAAAAGGTCATTAAAAAGACAGGAAAGAAAGAAAAGACCAAAATGGATGTCCAAAGAGACTCTGAAACTTGCTCTTGAACATCGAGTTGCTAAAGTAGAAAGGAAGAATTGATGAAGCAAAGAACTGAACAGAAGGTTTCAAAGGGTGGCTGGAGAAGTCAAAATGAAGTACTCTAATGACATGTGCAAAGAGCTGGAGAGACAAAACCAAAAGGGAAGAATACACACGGCATTTCTCAAGCTGAAAGAACGAAAGAAAAAATTCAAGTCTCGAGTTGCAGTAGTTAAGGATTCTGTGGGAGAAAATGCTAAAGATGCAAGAAGCATCAAAAGAAGATGTAAGGAATACACAGAGTCGTTATGCCAAAAGGAATTGGTCAGTGTTCAACCATTTTTGGAGGCAGCATATGATCAGGAACTGAGAATACTAAAGGAAGAAATCCAAGCTGCACTGATATCGTTGCTGAATGTCAGATGCTGAAAGCAGAGAATACCGGAAAGTTGTTTACTTGTTTTCTGTTGACTATGAGAAGGCACTTGATTGTGTGGATCATAACAAATTATGGGAAACATTGCAAGGAATAGGAATTCCAGAACGCTTAATTGTGCTCATGAGGAATCTGTACATAGATCAAGAGGCAATTGTTCAAACAGAAAAAGGGGATACTGCGTGATTTAAAGTCAAGAGGGGTGTGCATCAGGATTGTGTCGTTTGACCATATCTATTCAATCTGTACGCTGAACAAATAATCTGAGAAGCTGGACTATATGAAGAACGGGGTGTCAGGATTGGTAGAAGACACATTAATAACTTGCTTTCTGCATATGATACAACCGTGCTTGCTGAAAGTGAAGAGGACTTGAAGCACTTAATGATGAAGATCAAAGACCACAGCTTTCAGTAGGAATTACACCTCAACATAAAGAAAAGAAAAATTCTTAAAACTGGACCAACAAGCAACATCATGATAAATGGAGAAAAGATGGAAGTTGTTAAGGATTTCATTTTACTTGTTTCCAAAATCAACACCCATGGAAGCAGCAGTCAAGAAACCAAAAGATGCATTGCATTGGGCAAATCTTCTGCAAAAGAATTCTTTAAAGTATTGAAAAGTTGAGATGTCACTTTGAAGACTAAGGTGTACCTGACAGAAGCCATGATATTATCAATTCCTCATATGCACCTTAAAGCTGCACAATGAATAAGGAAGACCAAAGAAGAATTGATGCCTTTGTATTGTGTTGGTGAGAAACATTGAATATATCATGGACTGCCAAAAGAACAAACAAATCTGTTTGGAAGGAGTACAACCGGAATGACCCTTAGAAGCAAATATGGCGAGAGTGCGTCTTACATACTTTGGACGTGTTGTCAGGAGGGTTTAGTCCCTGGAGAAGGACATCATGCTTGGTAAAGTACAGGGTCAACAGAAAAGAGGAAGACCCTCAAAGAGGTGGATTGACAGCGGCTGCAGCAATGGGCTCAAGCATTACAATGACTGCAGGGATGGCGCAGGGCCGGGCAGTGTTTCATTCTGTTGTGCATGGGACCGTTATTTGTCAGAACTGACTTGAGGGCACCTAACAACAACAATAACACTATTTGCCCTGGGGTTTTCAGCCAGCAGTCCAAAAAAAAAAAAAAAAAAAAATATTGCTTTGGGAAAATCTGCTGCAAAAGACCTCTGTAAAGTTTTAAAGAAAGCACTTTGATGACTAAGGTGCATCTGATGTGAGCCATGTCTTTTCAATCACCTCATATGCGTACAAGAGTTGGACAATGAAAAAGGAGGGCAGGCAAAGAATTGATGCATTTGAATTGTGTTGTTGGCAAAGAATATTGAATATACTGTGGAGCGCCAAAATGAACAAATCAGTCTTAGAAGAAATACAACCAGAATGTTACTTAGAAGTGAGAATGGACAGACTTTGACTCACTTACTTTGGACATGTCATCAGAAAGACCAGTCACTAGAAAAGGACATCATGCTTTGCACCAAGTAGAGGGCCAACAAAAGCGAGGGAAACTCTCAATGAGATGGATTGACACAATTGCTACCACAGTGGATTCATACATACCAATGACGGTGCAAATGGTGCAAGACTGGGCACAGGTCAACTGACAACTATTTGACAGACTCTATTGTGCATCCTGCAGATATATTGGTAAGAAAAAGACAAGGTCCGGGCTCTGTCCTCTTGGAGCTTACATATGGTGATATGGTGAGGAGAGGAAAAAGAACGTGCATAAACCAGCCCTACAGGTGTTAGGTCTTACATGTTTGGCTATCCTCTCTTCTTCTCAACCCACAGTCAGTCACAGTCAGTGTGAAATTAATATTTTAAGTTTTGTGTGGGATCTTAAAGTATTTTCTTACATTTTTTCTTTCGGTTTAGTGCATGTTGAACTTTGTCTTCATTCCTGGAATCTGGGGAAGTCATAGGGCATGGGACCTGAAGAAGCTGTCCTGAGATCTAGCAACAAAGATGTACCTTTCTGTGCTTTCATCAACAAGCTAGAGTCCCTCAGTCAAAAAGGGAACAGCCTCAGTAATTGAAGGGCCCAGAGGAAAAGCAACAGTGGTGAGTTTTGGGCCAGGATATTAGATAGGAAACCACAGTAAGCCTTATGTAGGAGGTGAGCCTCTGAGAAGACAAGAATTGGTTATTTTGGAAGGACCTGAAGATATATTAGGGAGATGTTTCCTAGAGGTGCCTCAGAAGAAAGGCCTGGTGATCTAATGACACCCCTCCCCCACCTCCAAAAAAATCAACCATTGAAAACGCTATGGAAAACAGTTCTACTCTGACAAAAAAAGGGTTGTCATGAGTTGGGGTTGACTTGATGGCAATAGCCAGACTTTAATAATTTCCATACCACTATCATCATATTTGCATATTGCCCACATTATTGCATACTTAATATTTTCATTTAAATTACCTTCAAATCAATAGACTTAAAACTCAAAATAATTCTCAGTATTATTTTACATTAATGGACAAGTTTGGAATTCAACTTCTGAGTTCTTCAAATGTAGATTAAAATAGACAATAACTAAAGTAAAATCTGTTTGTCATGTGAGACATCTTTGGTAACATAAATCACACCAATGAGGTCACTGGGAAGTGCTCCAACAGTGATTAGTGATTTCAAATGGAGTATTGCTATGGTAAGGAGATTCCTTCCTTTCAAAGAACTTTAATTCACTTCTTTAATCTCTCCTCATATGGTGATCCTTTCATGGAGGAGTAGAATTGAAAGGTAGAGAAATGTAAATTTCAAGTGAGCACTTGAAGAGATGGGTTGGTCCCTATTGTTCTGCCTCATGGAATCTGCAGGCCTGTAGGAGTCAGGAGCAAATAGTGTACATGATAGAAGAGCTATGAGACCTTGCTTCCTGGTGGGAGCCCAGAGGTTGTGACTTAGAGACCTGAAATGCAGAAGGTCTTGAGTTTTGCTGGATTCCATAGTCCACAGTGGTGCAGGTTTTAAGACTCAAAACCAAGTTCAAAATATGTCTGTCCTTTATTGGGAGAAACACAGCACTGTGAAAGCAAGGCCTTGGTAATCACTGTTGGAGGCCCTCGGGGGCACAAATGGTTTGCTCTCAGCCACTAACATAAAGGTTGGCACTTTGAACCCATCAGTGGTGCTATGGAAGAAAGGCCTGGTGATCTGCTTGCATAGAAATTACAGTCAAGAAAACCCTAGGAAGCAGTTCTACTCTGTAACAACTGGGCTAACCATGAGGCAGAATCAATAGCAGCTGATTACTCCTTGTTAGGAGGTCTTCATATATCTCCAATTGTAAAAATGTTTAAGGAGAATATTTTCAAAGTCCCATTAACTTACTAAAGCAAACCACACCAGACCTTTTGCCATGAAGTTGATTCTGACTCATAGCAACCCTACAGGACAGAGTAGAACTGTATCAGAGGATTTCCAAGGACCCGCTGTTGAATTTGAACTACCTATCTTTTGGGTAGCAGTGGAGCTCTTTACCACTATACTAAGGTAAGGGTAGACTGAGAAGAAATGCATAACCAGAGGGAATGGAGAGATGTATGGGGTGGGGCCAGGTGTCCAGTTACATGGGCAAGGACAGTTAAAAAGAGCAGCCTGGATTATGATGCAGATAACCCCAGGGCAATGCAAAGGGTTCTAACCCTAATCATTTAAGCACTTCTTGGGCTGCCAGTTAGAGAATTCCCCAATCCTCAAACTGGGACAAGGCCCAGGAAACTCCAGGTTAGGCAGGGCCCCAGCAAAGGGAAGCTTCTCATGGAGCCCTTGCCCCAGGGAAGAGGATCTTGGGGTAGGAACCTTCCAGCCACCATAGTGTAAGTCAGGTCATTTTTCCAGTTTCAGGTTAGTTGCAGTTAGGTTGCCACCTATTTGAAGCTACCCAGGCTTGGGGTGTCTTATATTCCTTTAGCTTTCTCTGCAAGACAGCCACCATCTCTGTTCCCCATTAGCTCTGAAGGAGTAGGAGCGGATGTCGAATTAGACTTTAGAAAACCAAAAGTCTTTGATTCACTCTAGAGGTCCAAATTGTGTTGACTTGTGTAATGTTATTTGGTCGATGGAAGTAGTGGTGATAGGTTACTTTGTCTTTATTTTGTTTCTTTTTGTAAAATTGTATTAAAATTTACAGGACAAAATAAATTATTAATGGTAAAACTTTGAAAATAAAAAAGAGTGAGGAACAAAGGAATTTGCCTCCTTTTCACGATCATGTGAAGAGTTATCTAGAAATGTGATTCCAAAATCAAGTTGGGACAGTTCCTGTATCCAAGAAGACACAAAAAGCTGACTTGTCATCCTCTTGGGACACCTTCCGTCACATCAGTAGACCTTTCTCTTGTCTAAGCTTAGGAGAAACCCTTAAAGAAAAATAATTGCATTGCATTCAGACGAAGAGGCAGCTGTCCAAACAATATGATGACTGGAGAGGAACACTGCTACGTCAGGGAAGCCAACACTTATTTAATGAGCTGTGTAACCAACACTTATTTAATGAGCTGTGTAATCATCTCTCAGATTTCCAAGTTCCTGCTTTGGTTACCTAACACTCTTTTATGCCTACCTGGGTTCTGTACCTTTTCCCTGAGACATGACAGTCCTGCAAGCCACCTTCTCTATTGCTACCCAAGTGTCCTGAACCACGTGTGACTCCAAGAGCCCACCTGTGCAGCGCCAGCAATAAGGTCCAGAAAGATCACATAACCGTTCCCAGAACAGAAGTGCAGTAAGGTGGGGAGGGCCAGGGCGGAGACTTGCCACCAGGTGAAAGTCCAAGGGGGGACTCCAGATGAGGCCAGCTGGGGAATTGCCCTCCTGTCATCCACTGTCAATGAGGCAGGACACCAACTTAGAGATTGCCCCTGGGCCCTCGTCCTCCTCCCTATGCCTCTGCCCCAGAATCTTTCAGGACTATGAAAAGGAACAGATGTTTTATCATGGGCCCTGAGTTCTGCCATTGTCTCTGAATCCTGACATCATGTCTTCCTGTAGCCTCACGAACCTTTCCCAATGCTCTGCCTAGAGCAGTATGTGACAGACAAGTGGCTTCTTTTCTGAAGTATAAGTTGTACCCCTCCTCCCTGACCAAGCACCAGGCTCCATTCCAAGCTTCCCAGAGCCTAAGGAGGAGGCACAAGGACAAACCCAAGTTTATTCTGTGTCCCCTGTCTCTGTGCTGGGTGGGAATATTCATCCCCTGGGCAATGCACCTTCCCTTCGGTGTCACCAGTAAAGGACATGCTTCATGGTCAAATAAAAACTCTCTCTCTCTTTTTTTTTTCCTTCATTTTTCTAAGCCCATTTTTGGCATCTATAGCTGACGAGGGTTTTCTGGTGGTGGTGGTGGTGGTGGTGGTGGTGGTGGTGGTGGTGGTGGTGGTGGTGGTGGTGGTGATGGTGGTGGTGGTGGCAATGATGTATGTGTGAGTTTTAATTTCTTTTCTCTGCTTCCCATTTGACCCCTAGTTTTCAGGCTTTTTAAAAAGTTCACTCTGACACAATGGTGAACCACAGAATACTTCATTGTTTCAAATTCTTCTTCTATTTCATGTATTTATGTGACTCTTGGGCAAGTTTCCTTCTTCCTGTGGACTTCAATGTTCATGGCTTCAAAGTGAGACCCATAATACATCACAGTCTTTTCCTATTAATTAAATGGGACAATGTGGAAACATTCTTAGCACAATAATTGCCTGGCAATTAATGAACAATAAATCTATATTCTCGTTGCTGTTATGACTAGTAGTAATGTTTTTGCTCTGCATAAAAGTGGATAGGAAGGGCTAGTATAGAAAATAGGGAAGGTTCTCAAACTTGGTTACTCTTTTACATCTTGATGGTACTACTTCCCTTCCAATCCAATTCAGTGTCCATCTGATACTTTAAAGACCTGTTGGGGGTTTAGTGTGGAATCTTACACAGAGTCCTAGCAGATCTGAAAACAAAGATGAGGATTGAATGGGGGTCTCTAGAACACAATGTATCTGAATCACTCACTTTCCCCTCTAGGTGGACTTCGGTTCTATGGAAATAGAGTAACCATAATCTTTGCTGAAGACACACTGGATTGTTTGTCCACGGAGGGCTGATCTTAATTAATTATTTTTATTTTCTTCTTATTATATCAATAATTTAATTTTATGTTAATTATATTTAAAGTAATATTTTGAAGTCTTATATACCTATCAAGAACTAGAACAATTTGCAATAAGTTTTATCTACCTAAGTAGCAGCCTATTCAATTTTGCCTCTTTTGTCTTCATGGAATTTTTGTTTATAATTTCATAGCTTTTCATTTTATTGTTTTTTATTTATGTGCAGTGTTTTCAAACTGTAGAAAAAAAAAGTGTTTTATTCCATGTAGCTTTCTAAGACATACTTGTTTCACTTATTAGTATAGTATGAAAATCCATCCGTATGGCTGCATGTAACCATAGTTCACCCATTTTCTGCACTATACGATGCCCATCATGTGACTATACCACATTTTACTATCCATTCTTTGATTGACAGGATATAGTTGTTTCCGGTTTTTGCTGTTACGATCAGTGCTGCTATGAATATTCATGCATACTTCTCCTGGTGCATATATGCAAACACTTCTACCCTATATATTCCTAGGAATAAAATTTTCTGTTATATGTGAGTATTAGGTTTGACTAGCTATTGCCATATTTATTTCCAAGTGGTTGTACTACTTTACTCTACTTTAGTAATCCAAAACGACCCCGCAAATGCACATTCTCTCCCACATACTGCATTACTTAACTTCTTATTTTTTACCAATCAAATAAATACAGGATGCGATCTCTGTGTTTGAGCACCACTTTGTATTAATGTGTTTGAACATCGATTGGTATATATATCAGGCCTATGCATTTCTTTATCTTGAGAAAACTTCTCACGCCTTTTACCCATTTTTCTATTATACTTTTTATTTTTTCTTATTTATATGTAGAAGTTATATTACTAGGGAAAAAAAAAAAACCCTGCTCCTTGGCAGATTGGTAGGACTTGTATAAAATATATTTGGGCCCTCATGTTTTCTCCTGTTAGTAGATTTTAAACCACTGTTTCAATTTTTAAAAACAATATATAATGAAATCAAAGTTTCCATTGATTCTAAAGACAGGTTTTTAATAATAAATTTATTTCAAAATTCTGGCCAAGGAAAACTAGAAAACCTGTGTAAGCTTCTAGAAGGAAAAGCATTGTGGAAAATCCTTGGAGTTCTAGATCCTCCTTCTTTCTCTACTCGTTTTTTAAAATGACCTTTTTGTTTTCAAATAGATTTACCGAAAAGTGGTGAAGGTAGCACAGAAGAGCTTCCATATATGTCAGATTCAGTTTCGCCGATTATTAACATCCTCCACAGTGTGTTACATTTCTTACAATTAATAAACCAATATTGATATATTATTATTAAATCGTGGAAACCCTGGTGGTGTAGTGGTTAAGAGCCACGGCCTCTAACCAAAAGGGCAGCAGTTTGAACCCACCAGACGTTCCTTGGAAAGCCTATGGGGCAGTTCCACTCTGTCTTATAGGGTCACTATGAGTCGGAATCAACTCCACGGCAAAGGGTTTTTTTTTGGTTGTTGTTAGTATTATTAAATGCACTTCATACTTTATTCAGTTCTCCTTAGCTTTTACCTAATGTTCCTTTTCTATTTCTGGATTCCTTTCGGGATACCACCTTACATGTAGCCATCATGCCTCCTTCCAAAAAAACCAAACCAAGCCCGTTGCCATTGAGTCAATTCTGTCTCATAGCAACCCTATAGGACAGAGTAGAACTGCCCCATAGATTTTCCAAGCAGCACCTGGTGGATTCCAACTGCTGACCTTTTGGTTAGTAGCTGTAGCTTTTAACCACTGTGTCACCAGGGTTTCCTAAGGTGAAGTGCACATTATTAGATTCATCACAATCTTCAGGCTCCTCTTAAGTCTCTCAAACTTCTCTTTTGTTTTGAGGACCTTGAAAGTTTTGAAGACTAGTAGGCAAGTGTTTTGTAAAATGTCCTCAATAAGGATTTATCTGATGTTTTTTCATGATTTGGCTGGGGTTATGAGTTTTGGGGAGGAAGACCACAGAGGTTAAATACCATTCTCATCACAGCTTATCAGGGTATATACTATCAACATGATTTATTGTCTTTGATGTTAACCTTGATTACCCGGCTTAGGTAGTGTGTGTCAGGTTTCTCCACTGTAAAGTTGCTCTTTTTTCAACTTTTCCACACTGTACTCTTTGGATGGAAGTTCCCATGTGCAGTCCACACTTAAGGAGTGTGGGGTTATGTGCCACCTTTTTTGGAACTCTTCTGCAAGGGAGATTTATCTCTTCTCCCCAATTTATTTTTTTATTCCATTGTTTATATACATATGGACTTATTGATAAATATCCACTTTATACTTTGGGTCATAACCCAATAAACCTATTGTTGTCCTGTCAATTCTGACTTATGGCCACCCTATGCATGTGCTACAGAGTAGAGATGTGCTCCACTGGGTTTTCTTGGCTGTAATCTTTTGCAGAAGCAGATCACCCGCTGTTTCTTCCATGGTAGCACTTTATTTTTTCCTCAGATTGTTCCAGCTTTGGCCATTGGGAGCTCTTCCATTTCCAAAGTTACTTAGGTTCTCACCTTTCCCCACCCACCACTCAGTGAGGTTGTATCATACATTTGTGATACTGTTAGATTCTGGCATTACATTCTTCATTCCTTCTTGGAATCCTAGAGTTTTTTAAATAAGTTTAAAAATTTTTGCATACATTTCTTTGTGTTGTAACATTCTGTAGTTTTTGACAAGTTCATAATGTCATGTATTCACCATTACAGTATCATAGAGAATAGTTTCACTGCCTTAAAGCATTTCCTGTGCTTCAACTATTCAGCCCTTCTCCAACCCTGAAACTCTGGCAACCAGGAATCTGTTTATAGTTTTCCCTTTCACAGAAGTCATATAAAAGGAATCATACAATATGTAGCCTTTCAGATTGGCTTCTTTTACTGAGCAATTTGCATTTAAGATTTAATCATTTCTTAGTGTGACTTGATAGCTCGTTCCTTTTTATCATTGAATAGTATCCAATTGTATGGGTGTATCATAGTTTATTCATTCATCTATTGAAGGACATCTTGTTTTCTTCCAGTTTGGGGGAATTATAAACAAAGCTACTATAAAGATTTGAATAGGGATTTTGTGTTAACTTAAGTTTTCAAATCAGTTGGGTAAATTCCTGGGAGTGCTACTGTTGGATTAGACGATAAGACTATACTTAGCTTTGTAAGATCTTAAGTCAATCTTGAGAAGTCAGAGTTTTCTAAGAATTTTTTGTTTAACTTTTTTGTTTTAATGATCCTCTGAGTTCCGTTAGTCCTCTCTACTCAGGTTATAGTCACCTGCCCCCCCCATCATAAAGTCGAAACAGCTTATAGTTTTTCCTAATTTTTGCCCCAGTTTCTATGTTTTCCTTTATGATTTTGGGGAAGGAGCCAACAGCTTGTAAATGCTCATTATCTTTGGAAAACTCTTAGGAGAAGAGTCTGATTCATTCTGTTTTTACCTCTTGTTCTTAATCTCGCTAACACACAGCATATACCATCAGTTCACATCTTTATTAGGCCTTGAAATCATCCCCAGTAGATATTCTGATTTTACATTTAGGAAAAATAAAACTAAAATTTTTAAATTCTATTTAGTTTTGGAAAGTTAGTACTGATGGACTATTTCCCTGTTTTCTTTTTTTTATGGGTATATAATTTTTTTTTATTTGTGGTAAATATGTATGTAACAAAGAATTGTCATTTCAGCATCTTTTTATGTATGCAATTAAGTGACATTAATTACATTCATCATGTTGTTCAACCATCACCAATATCAGTTTCCAAATTTTTCCATCTACCCTAACAGAAGCACAATGTCTCCTGAGCAATATGCCACCCCCATGGGTATATAAATCTATAACTATTACAACTCCTCAGTAAATTGAACCTTTTTTCATCATGAAGGAGCTCCTTCATTATCTCTAATAATGCCTTTAAAATTTTTATAATATATTATTATTTATTTTGCTATTGTTGAGAATATACACAGCAAAACATCCACCAATTCAACGGTTTCTACCTGTGCCATTTAATGACACTGATTACATTCTTCAAGTTTTGTAACCATTCTCATCCCCGTCTTCTGAGTTGTTCCTCCCCCAACCACATAATTTCACTGCCCCCTTAACATTCCTATCTAATCTTTCGAGTTACTGCTCTCATTTTGATACCATATAGATAGTTCTTAAAAAAGCATAGTGCTTAAGGTAGACATTTTTACTATTTAGTAAGCTAAAGTGTTGTTTGGTTTCAAGAAGACACCAGGGGATATTTTTCGTTTAGGTTTTAAAGCTTATCTCAGGGCAATAGTTTCAAGGGTTCATCCAACCTTCATGGCTCCAGGAAGCCATCAGAGAGATACAAATCGAAATCACAATGAGAAATCTTTTTATTCCCACTAAGATGTCTAAGGAGTCCTGGTGGTGTAGTGGTTAAGAACTAGGCTGCTAATCAAAAAGCTTTTCAGTTCAAATCCACCAGCTTTTCCTTGGAAACCCTATGGAGCAGTTCTACTCTGTCCTATAGGGTCAGTATGAGTTGGAATCGACTCGATAGCAACTTTTTTTTTTTTTTAAGGATGGCTGGGATTAAACAGCAGGAATAACAAAAAACAGAAAATAACAAGTGTTGGTGAGGAGGTGGGAAGTTGGATCCATTAGCCATTGCTAGTGGGAATGCAAAATGGTATAGCCGTTGTGGAAAACAAGTTGGTGGTTCCTCCAGAAACTAAAAAATAGAATGACCATAAAACCCAAAACCAAACCCATTGTCGTAAAGTCAATTCCGACTCAGCCACCCTATAGGACAGAGTAGAACTGCCCCATTGGGTTTCCAAGAAGTAGTTGGTGGACCCAAACTCCTAAACTTTTCTTAGCAGCCGTAGCTGTTAAGCACTGTGCCACCAGGGTTATGAGAACTACCATATGATCCAGCAGTTCCACTCCTAAGTGTATACCCAAAAGAAATGGAAGCAGAGACTCAAAGAGAGACCTGTACGACAATGCTCATTGCAGCACTATTCACCATAGCCAAGAGGTGGAAACAGACTACTGGAGCATGAACAGATGAATGGATGAACAAAATGTGGTACATACATTCAATAGAATACTACTCAGCCTGTAGGAGAAATGAAGTCTTGATACATGCTACAATATGGGTGGAGCTGAAAGACGTTATGCTGAGTGAAATAAATCAATCACAAAAGGACAAATATTGTATGACCCCACTTATATAAATAGACAAGAATGGGTTATTTATTCATTTTTTTGGTACAGATTTAGCTTGAAATTAATGTAAGCTGACACCAAAAGGAATGTGATATTTACACTAGGCATTTTGTTATTCTCCTGAACAACTAACCGCAGTAATAGTCAACTAAATTAGAGATCAGATTTTTTGATAGAATAATAAGCACTATGAACACTAAGTTTTTTCAAACCAACATATTGGATTTTATTGCATTTAGATTTTTATTTGTATTTAAACAGTATTCAGAGAAGAGCGTAGGGAACCCAAATACTGAAGAGTGGATACATTATTTTTTCTATATTTTCTTTTAAATATTTGCTTATATTAACTCCCATTTTCTTCACATAGGAATGTCAAGATTAGCTCATCTTATTATTTCTTCACACCTGGTTCAAGTCAGTGTTTTCATTTCCTTTCCCCTAAAAACTTCAAAGACTGACTTAAAATAGACATGATAAAGAAGATTTTAAAGATTCAGCAAATAACTTTCTCAACCATGAAACATAAATTGAACTAGATGTATCACCTCCTACTATTTTGTTCAGTGGTACACAACACAAAGTGCAAAATATCAGGTAAAAATGTTGAATTAAGACTTGAAGAATTTTTTAAAATTTGTGTTCTTATCTGTCATTTTCATAAATACTGATTAACAGCAAAATTCTTAGAACATTAGGGTGTGGAAGGAATAAAATTGAGACAAGGGCTACCTGACTCTTAAAGATCATAAAGTCAAGCTCTTTAGATATGTAGATAGATAGATAGGTTAGTAGACATATAGATAGATAAATGATAGATAGACAGGTAGGTAGGTAGGTAGAAAGATATATAGCTCGATAGGTAGGTAGATGGGTAGACATATGATAGATAGACAGGTAGATGATAGATAGATAGATAGACAAAGAGAGAAAGAGATAGATGATAGATAGGTGATAGACAGACAGACAGAGAGATAGGTAGATACATAGACAGAACAAACATGCGTATGTGTGTGTGGCTGAAGTGTTACAGTGTGCTGTATATCATGTCTCAGGTCTTGGATGTTCAGACTCAGGGAAACGTGGATCATCAGGCACTGCTCTTTATGTTGTGACAGCTGCTCATGTATCTGACCTTCAAGGAACTCTGAATATTCAACTTTACTTCCACACCTTATATAGTGACTCTTGCTTGAGATGTTGGTGGCTCCAGACCTGCAGTGACATTAGTGTCTGTACTGCCATGACCCTCTTTGGGAGGGGTGTTCTCAGATGGAGGAGTCTCCAAGGTGCAACCAAAGCTGGTCTACCTGGTGCTGCAATCCCATTTGGGCATCTGATTCTCAATTTGTGTGGTAGAAATCAGACAAGTCTCTAAGGACTTATGTTTTGGATGCGATGTGAGGCTATGGGGAATAGTAAGTGACCTGTTGAGTAAAGTCCGCTCTCTTTTTTACCTCTGAAGTACATAGCATGTGTAATATTCTATATGAACAATTTGGTGACGACCCAGATTACAGATACCTGGCCTCAGGTACCAAAGTGATGGCTCTACCCCTGATGGTCATAGTCAGGTCATGGTCAGTGGTGATCTCGGCCAAAAGCCCTTCCTTCCTGATAGGACGAATGACAGTCCTGGGAATCCAGGGACAGCCCTGCTTAGGCCAGGGACATGATGCTGGGCTGATTCAGGACTCCTGTATTCCCTAGAGAATAGCTGGTGACTAAATCAGAGGTTCAGGTTATCTCCTCTTCCTTTTCTTCTTCTTCCTCCTTCTCCTCGACTTCCTTCTTCTCCAATTATACAGTCATATTCTAGAAAACTTCCTGATCATTTGGTCCAGGCAAGGAAACTCTACCAAAATCACTGTAAATGTTTAATGCATAACATTCTGTCAGTCCCAATGATATTAGGAAGGGGTAAAAATAAATGAAAAGACTAATCACTCAATCCATTGACAATATACATCTTGAGTTAGCCACATGTGCCAAATTAGTGGATAAAATCTATATATTAAGTGTGGGGGGATAATGTGGTAGGTTGAGGAGCCTGGAGGGTTTAAGAAGATAGACCACAAACATGTAAACCAAAAACCACTGTCTTTTAAAGACCTAAAACCTAATTGGAAAGGGAAGGAAAGAAAGCAGACATATAAAATCAGCCCAAATTTACTTCCTGCTCCACCCCCCACCTTGCAGATTATAGACCTTAGTGCTCTGATCCTCTCTCTTCTCCACAAATGTACTCTCACGTGATGGTGGGAGTCAAGATAGTATCTTATATTTCTCCCTGGTTTTGTGCTATTTAAACTTGGCATTTTGTTCTTGAAAAAAAAATAATAATTTATTTCCTGAAAAAGGAACTTCAAGCATACACCACCATATAGCAGTTAGTGCTCAGCTACTAACCAAAAGGTCAGTGGTTCAAATCCACCAGTCACTTCTTGGGAGAAAGATGTGGCAGTCTGCTTTCATAAAGGTTTATAGCCTTGGAAACCCTCTGGGGCAGTTCTACTCTGTCCTGTTGGGTCACCATGAGTTGGAATTGACTCCATGACAGTGGGTTTAGTTTTTCTTGGTTACCTGCACTGTAGAGAAGTGCTGGGACAGTGAGATAGGGACATCATGACATCCACCAACAAAGTGTCCCCATAGTCTACAATAACATAATTCCAAAGCTGTAACTTTCTTCACCAGCCATGGCACAAAAAGTAAGGTTTCAGTGCCTGAGGATAGCTCACGCTTAGGGCTGAAGGGAGACACTGCAGAAGAGTTTATGAGGTGAGGCTCTGAAAAGGCAAAAATGAAACCATTTTTCCAGAGTTAGAGGACATATTGGGGCATTGTTTCCCAAATTTTAGTTATACCCATAGATACGTCCTATATTTACAGTAACTACACACAACGTATGAAATAGAAATTACTCAACATTTTTACTTTAAATTGGCTTTATACAAACTGAAATCTTTTTAAAAATTTGATTGGTCATAAACAAGACAAATTATTCAGATTATATAATTTTGTAGCACAAAACTAACATAAGTATACACTGAATATTTACATTATTCTGTTCAGCACCTAGACCATCTCCTGTGACACGAGTGGTCCTCCTACCTTGCTTGGGCGACCATGGTATAAACAGATGACTGCTTTTAGCAATTTTTCTTTGTAGGTAGATGAAACATTTTTGAAAGGCTTTTTCATTAAGTACTTTAATGCATCTTTGTGAGGTCACCCTTCATTTGTGGAAGAGGGAGTGTGTACATCTGGAAAGGCATTAGCTGGTGTCTCATGTTCTGCCCTGGATGCAGAAGGAAGGGCCAGGAAGGAGGAAGGTTCCAAATGGAGAAGATGAAAGGATAAAAGCAGAGGGCACAGGTTCCCAGAGTTCAGCTGCCAACGCTGTGTGAGCACGAGAACAGTGCACCCTAACGGCCCGTATATCTGTGTGTGTTCCCCATTAACTGTGCACAGCACAGGACTGTGTCTTGTTCTCTATTGTAGGGATCATCAGATGGAATCACACAGGTGCGGTTCAGTAATTAGTCTTTGAAAGAATGTTTGCGATTTTTGTTCACCTCTGTTTCCTTCAAGTGCTGATTAAGAGAACTTTTGTTTCAAAAGGTAAAAGCGTTCAAGTATATATTCTTGAGAACAGAAGGAGGAAACGGACTCAGGAGAATGGATCCCACCCTGCAGTTTACCCCTGGAGAGAAGCACATCCAGGAAAGATGCTTCTGTAGAAAAGGCAGCTTCAAGGAGATGGCGAATATGAATCTAATCTGGGGTTCTATGGGAAGAAAGGAAGAACAGAAAGAAAGAAAACCCAAGCTCAAACAGAGTTAAGAAAAGGCCCAGTACAGCCATCCCCCACCTCCTACCCCAAGAAGTAGGTATTATTCTCCTCTGTTTGTTCATAGACAAAGGTCCAAACCCAGAGAGGAGAAGTGACCTACCCATGGTCAAACAGCTTGTCAAATATAGAATTGGGACCAGACATCAGGGTCTATTTAAATCTCTCTTTCCTTCTATAACATTGTCAAATCATATGAGGAATGTAGAGCTGCAAACTGCTTTACTTGACATGTACTCCACTGTGCTCAATACAGACAAATGCTACAATTAAGTAAAATTCATAATGACATAATTATTAATATTTAAGGAGTTGTAAATGAATGGTAATTAATTTTAATGACTGAATTTCTAATAGATTTAAATTTCATCTTGAAACTACCAATAGTTTCTGTACCTAACAGTTTAAATAACTAATAAATATAAAATACAAATAAAATTAATTCTTTGAACAGCATTGATCATTGGGTTGGTTTTCCCAGTGATCCTCAAGGGGTAGGATGACAGAGAATATGAACAACCTTCTTAGTTTTTATTGGGTAAAGTTATGTAGGGGCACCTGGTATACCATGTGGGGAGGGAGTTAGCTCAGAGGCTTGCTTTCTGTTGTAGTTCCAGGAACTGAGCTGCTAGAGTATCTCAATTGTAATAGGTGATGCTGTGGTGCTCGTTGAGCCCATGGGGCCCTAATTGGTACAGGTTTTATAAAGGCCTTTAAAAAAAAAAAAACCCCATTGCTATCGAGTGAATTCCAACTCATACCGACCCTATAGGAAAGAGTAGAACTGGCCCAGGCGGCTTCAAAGGAGCTCCTGGTGGATTCAAAATGACAAATTCTGGTTAGTAGATGTCCTTTTAACCCCTACACCACCAGGGTTTCCAAGGCTTTAGGAATCAGCTTTATATCTTGTATTTGAAGACACAAAGCAGAAGAAAATAGGACCCTATTTGTCACCATTTTGCTGAATGTTTAGAAGTACACTGGTGGGACCGCTAGTGAGACGATCTGGGACCTTACATCAGTCCATTTTTGAGGAAGGAAAGGAAACTTAGATCAGCAAGCCATGGAATCAAGAGGAAATGCATTATAATGAGGCTTTGGTGTAATGAGTGGAGTCCCTTGGTGGCACAAATGGTTACATGCTTAGCAACAAACCGAAAACTTGGCAGCTTAAGTCCACCCAAAGTACCTTGAGAGACATGCCTCGCTATCTACTTCTGAAAGATCGCAGCCATTGAAAACCCTACAAGACAGTTCTACTCTGAAACACATGGGGTCGCAGTGAGTTGGAATTGACTTGATGGCAACTGATACTGGAGTAATGAGAAAGGTGTCATGAGGTATACAGGCTTCAAGGTAGTCAGGCTTTTTTCACTCCAGAATGTGTAACAAATTGACAAACAGCTAAAGTAGAACAGGGAAGGCACTTTTGTGATGCAGGGAAGGTGAAGGATAAGAAAGGGTCTTTGTCCTTAGTCAAGAAAAAGAGCCTTTGGACACGTTAGAGAATTTCCTAAATTCTCCCACTGCTGTGAGTTACTGAAACTGTCCCTAAGGCAGGGCCTCTGAGTCATGGACACTTAGCGCAGTGAGGAGATCTGGAAGCAGGATGCTTCCTGTTATCAGAGTCCCTGTCCAGCCAGTTAGGGATGAATTTCTTGGACCGGTCCATTTTTAGGAAGCTACACTTGCCCCTGGGTGGGGTAGCAATGCTTTATATAAAAAGGTCTTCGGCTGCAAGGCTAGCATCCTCCTGATACTTGACTCCCGATCTGCTTTGGAGAACCTGGTGAGTCTGATTCCTTGAGTTCTTATGTATATTTGTTGCTCTCAAATATTTGAATTCAATATGAAGACAAAATTTGGTGTGTTGAAAGTTAGGATCATGGGTTTGATGCCATTAATTGATGAAAAGTGTGATTTGGGGCATAATGATACAAGGATATAATGCTTTAACTTGGCTCTGGTAGATTGAAAAAGAAGTTAATAGGAAAGCTTTGGTTTGAAGTAGAGAACTGGGGAATTTTTTTTTTCCTTTCCATTTCTTTTTGAGTCCATTCTGCTGTGATTTCAAAGGTCGTTGAATTCTCCCTGCACAGCTGCTTGCTCTCTACCCAAGTACTGTTGCCTCGCAAGAAATAATGACAGAAATTGCTTGTGAGGTTGCTTAAGATTTCAGGAATTGTGACTGCCTTTCCTGAAGATGTTATTTTCATGTCAACATCATTACTTGCTGCTTTAGAACAGAAAGAATTTCCCAGAAACAGTGAAGCAACTGGCTAGAGAGGAGAAGGCAGAAAGTTATACAAGGGGAATTAAGAGATGAAAGTGTATCTTGGAGACTGGAGAGGTGATATCCAATGGAATCAAATAAGTTTTGGCTTTTCTGTCCGTAGAAGTTCCTTCTTGTGAACACTGTCATCTAATTTCTTTCAGATTTCCGGAGACTCCAGAAAGATGTCTTACCAGCAACAGCAGTGCAAGCAGCCCTGCCAGCTACCTCCTGAGGTGTACCCACCTAAGTGCCCTGAGCCATGTCCGCCTCCAAAGTGCCCAGAGCCATGTCCACCCCCAAAGTGCCCACTGCAACCATACCAGCAGAAATGCCCTCCTACACAGATATACCAACCCTGCCAGCAGAAGTGCCCACCTAAGAGCAAGTGACACCTTCAGGATCCATCAGGATCATGCGAGGATAAGAACAATTGTCTCAGACTCCTTCCACAACTCCACCTTCACCTTCTTTTCAAAACCAGTCATGGACACAGATTTTTTATCCATTTGCCCAGAATCTGCCCATAATGATTCCTAGCTACTGAAGGTTTTTTTTTTTTTTTTCTCCCTGCAGTGTTATACAGCTACTCTCCAGGAGGTAACTGAGAAAGGGCAGTCCTCAGCTATGCCAGGATCCCAGCACTTGAAAGGAGGACACAATGGCACACTCCTCTGGTCTCATCAGATGATTTTTTTGAGGTCTTCTGTGTCTCTAACCTGGGCAGGGATTTCTACCACTTGGACAATTGTAATTTTTGTTTCACTTCTTGAATAAAGCACCTGTTTTCCGATGGGGTAAATATTTTATTTCTTTTTCAAACCTTTTGTTAGCAATATTAAATCCTGATTTCAGCTTACTTTTTTCCTTCTTTGGTCTCAATATCCAGGCTCTCACAATCACTGCTACCTGAATTTTGGATCACACCAAAGAATATTTCTACATTATTTTGAACCCATGTCATTTTCTTTAATTACTCTTACATTTGGGGGACAAATCATATAAACCTTCAGAATTTCACTTTCTCTACTGCAAAGTGGGGAAAGTAATATTTAGATCACAAATCTGTCTTAGGTATAAAATGAAATAATGCCTGTAATTTTGTTGGCAGAAAACCTGACCCAGAATTAAACATACAAACAAAAACAAACCTTGTTACCATTGAGATGATTCCAACTTGTGCCAACGCCATGTGTTACAGAGTAAGATTGCTACATAGGGTTTTTTGGCTGTAAACTTTATGGAAGCATATTACCAGAACTTTCTTCCATGGTACTGCTGAGTGGGTTCAAATTGACAATCTTAGGTCAATTGCTGTTGGCGTTATGTGCTGCCATTGAGTTGGTTCTGACTTGTAGTGACCCTATGTACAAACAGAATGAAACATTGCCTAGTCCTGTGTCATTTTCACAATCGTTGCAATATTTGATCTCATTATCATAGCCACTGTGTCAATCCATCCAATTGAGGGTCTTCCCCTTTTTTGCTGACCCTCTCCTTTGGCAAGCATGATGTGCTTTGCAAGGGACTGGTCCCTCCTGATAACATGTCCAGAGTAAGTGATGGGAAGTGTCATCATCCTTACATCTTAGTATAGTAGTTCGAGTCAAACAATTTGTACCACACAAGGGCCTTGAACCAGAATTAGCATACAATACATGGTAGTTTGTTAGTAGCAGAGGATCATCATCATCACTGTGTTGTTCCAGCAAGAAAGAAGCTTAGACATGACTAGTATAGGAAATAAAATTTTTAAACTTGATTAAGCTTTCATACCTCTTACTCTCTTTCTTTTCTAATTCACTTCACTTTTCTATGTGATATTCTAGTTAAAGAGTTTTTGGAATTAGTGGTGCATTCTACATGAGATCAGGGTATTTCTGAAAACATGGAGAGTACAGAAGAAAGAGAAATTTTCAAGGCTCCAGAAGGCCTTTGACTCCCTCATCTTCATGGGTACCACCTGCTCTTCTTACTCCATCTGCAGACAAAAATTCAAGGTCCTGTCATTTTTGTTCACCTCTGAAATTAATTTTTGGAGTGTTCTGACTTTACATTTGGAAAGTAATGGGCTTAGAATATGTATCTCATATTGAAAAGTTAGTGTTGCTATGTAGTTTGGTTTATAAGTGCTTATTTTACAAGAAGGCAGGCCATCAATTGCTCATATGCCAGTTCAAATTGAAACTGAACAAATCCATGAGAGCCAAAGCATAACCCTGGGCATATTAAACCAGAATTTAGAGACCATCTGAAGAATAGATTTGACACTTTGAACACTAACGACCAAAGAGCAGACGAGTTGTGAGATAATATCAAGGCCATCATACATGAAGAAAGCAAGAGGTCATTAAAAAGAGAGGAAAGAAAGAAAAGGCTAAAATGGATGCCAGAAGAGACTCTGAAACTTGCTCTTGAACATCAAGTAGCTACAGCAAAAGGAAGAATTGGTGAAGTGAAAGAACAGAACAGAAGATTTCAAAGGGCGGTTGGAGAAATCAAAATGAAGTCCTATAACGATATGTGCAATGAGCAGGAGGTAGAAAACCAAAAGGGCAGAACACACACGGCATTTCTCAAGCTGAAAGAACTGACAAAAGAATTCAAGCCTTGACTTGCAACAGTGAAGGATTCTATGAGGGAAAACATTAAACGATGCAGGAAGCATCAACAGAAGATGTAAGGAATACACGGAGTTATTATACCAAAAAAAATTGGTGGATGTTCAACCATTTGAGGAGGTAGCATATGATCAGGAAGCGATGGTACTGAAGGAAGAAGTAGAAGCTGCACTGAAGACATTGGAGAAAAACAAAGCTCCAGGAATTGATGAAGTATGAAGTGAGATGTTTCAACAAATGGTTGCAGTGCTGGAAGTGCTCACTTGTCTATACAGCTACCTGGCCAATTGACTGGAAGAGATCCATATTTATGCCTACCTACTCCCAGGAAAGGTGATCCAACTGAAAGTGGAAATTGTTGAACAGTATCATTAAAATCATGAGCAAGTAAAATCTTGCTGAAGATCATTCAAAAGCAGCTGCAGCAGTATATCAACAGGGAACTGCCAGAAATTCAGTTCAGATTCAGAAGACGATGCAGGACCAGGGATATCGTTGCTGAATGTCAGGTGGATCTTGGCTGAAAGCAGAGAATACCAGAAAAACATTTACCTGTGTTTTACTGACTATGCAAAGGCATTTGACTGTGTAGATCATAACAAATTATGGATAACATTGAGAAAGAAGAATGGGAATTCCAGAACACTTAACTGTGCTCATGAGGAACCCGTACATAGATCAAGAGGTAGTTGTTCGGACAGAGCAAGGGGATACCGTCCGGTTTTAAGCCAGGAACAGTGTGAGCCAGGGTTGTATCCTGTCACCATACATATTCAATCTGTAAACTGAGCAAATAATCTGAGAAGCTGGCCTATATGAAGCGGAATGGGGCATCGGGACTGGTGAAAGACTCATTAAGAACCTGCATTGTGCAGATGACACAGCCTTGCTAGCTGAAAGTGAAGAGGACTTGAAGCACTTAGTGATGAAGATCAAAGACCACAGCCTTCAGCATGGATTACACCTTAACAAAAAGAAAACAAAAATCCTCAAACTGGACCAATAAGTAACATCATGATAAATGGAGAAAGGTTGAAGTTGTCAAGGATTTTGTTTTACTTGGCTCCAAGATCAAAACCCTTGGAAAGAGCAGTCAAGAAATCAAAAGATGCATTGCATTGGGCAAATGTTCTGCAAAAGCTCTCTTTAAAGTGTTGAAAAGCTAAGATGTCACCTTGAAGACTAAGGTGCACCCGACCCAAGCCATGGTATTTTCCATTGAATCATGAGCATGTAAAAGCTGGAAAATAAATAAGGGAGACAGAAGAATTGACAGCTTGGTGTGGCCTTGGCAAAGAATATCATATATACCACGGACTGCCAAAAGAATGAACAAATCTGTCTTGGAAGAAGTACAACGAGAATGTTCCATAGAAGCAAAGATGGTGAGACTATGTCGTACATACTTTGGACATGTCGTAGGAGAGATCAGTCCCTGGAGAAGGACATCATGTTTGTTAAAGTACAGGGTTAACAAAAAAGAGGAAGACCCTCAAAGAGATGGATTGACACAGTGGCTGCAACAATGGGCTCAGGCATAACAACGATTGTGGGCATGGCCAAAGACTAGAGGGTGTTTCATTCTGTTGTATATAGGACGACTATGAGTCGGAATCGACTCCGTGGCACCTAACAAAAACAAAATTTTACAAATCGATTAAGATGCTAAAAGGAGGGATGTTCTTTAAACGTATCCTTTCTTATGGTCCTACATGTCCACACACATACAGAAACAGGTGCACATGTGCATGCACACACACCATTATTTTTAAAAGAAATTAATCTCCTCATTAAATCATACTATACCTAAGTGTATTACCATTAGGATACTCCTCTTTCTATAAACTTAAACGATACTTCCAAGGTGGGTGTACTATTAGCCATTCCTACCCGTGATATCCATCCTTGGGTGGATGAAATGGTAACATGTCTGCTAATTAAAAGTTAGGCAGTTTGAGTCCACACAGAGGCACCTCAGACATAAGGCATGACAATCTACTTCTGAAAATCAGCCCCTGAAAACCCTGTGGAGCACGGTTCTACTCTGACACGATTGGGGCTGTCCTAAGTCAGGACCAACTCAATGACAACTGGTCTTTACCAGTAATATATGAGTTCCAGCTATTTTATGTCTTTACCAACATTCAGTATTCTCAGTATATTAAGTTTTAGGCTTTCTAGTGACTATCAAGTAGTATCTCATTGTGCTTTTAAATGGCATTTTCCTGATGACTAGTAATGATAACGTCCTTTTCGCTTACTTGTCTACTTTTACATGCTGCCTATTGAAATCTTTTGCCCACTAGATAGCTTGGACTCCATATCCATTCAATTGGTCTATTTGTCTGTCTTGATGTCAATATTACATAGTCTCTATTACCATGGCTTTGCAGTAAATCTTGAAAATATGTAGCAAAATTCATCCAAATTTGTTTTTTTTCAAAAAAGTTTTGGTCCTTTCATTTCCGTATAATTTTTAAAAATAATTTTACAAATGCTATGAAAAATATTGTTGTGTTTGGATTAGAATTGTGTTGTAAAATTTGTTCAATTTAGGAGAGAATGCACATTTCATGAAAGTGTTTTCTGATACATGAAGATATTATATATCTTCACTTATTTAGTTCTTCTTGAATTTATCTCAGCAGCGTTTTGTAATTTTCAGTGTAAATATCTTGTTCACATTTTGTTGAATTTATTTTTTAAGTATTTTTGGTTAATTCTATATTGTTCATATTATTCTACATGATATTAATTTAAGTTTTGTCTATTTGTTGCTGCTTAAATAAAAAAACATACAATTGATATTTGTTTTTTTAAAATAATTTTTATTGTGCTTTAAGTGAAAGTTTACAAATCAAGTCAGTCTGTCCCATATACGCTTATATACACCTTACTCCATACTCCCACTTACTCTCCCCCTCATGAGTCACCCCGCTCCCTCCTTCCAGTCTCTCCTTTCGTGACCAATTTGCCAGTTCCTCACCCTCTCTACTCTCCTGTCTCCCCTCCAGACAGGAGATGCCAACACAGTCTCAAGTGTCCACCTGATACAGGTAGCTCACTCTTCATCAGCATCTCTCTCCAGCCCGTTGTCCAGACCCTTCCATGTCTGATGAGTTGTCTTTGGGAATGGTTCCTATCCTAAGCCAACAGAAGGTTTGGGGACCATGACCGCCGGGATTCCTCTACTCTCGGTCAGACCCTTAAGACTGGTCATTTTATGAGAATTTGCGGTCTGCATCCCACTGATCTCCTGCTCCCTCAGGGGTTCTCTGTTGTGCTCCCTGTCAGGGCAGTCATCGGTTGTGGGCAGGCACCATCTAGTTGTTCTGGTCTCAGGATGATGTAAGTCTCTTGTTCATGTGGCCCTTTCTGTCTCTTGGGCTCATGGTTATCGTGTGACCTTGGTGTTCTTCATTTTCCTTTGATCCGGGTGGGTTGAGACCAATTGATGCATCTTAGATGGCTGCTTGTTAGCATTTAAGACCAAAGACGTCACATTTCAAAGTGGGATGCAGAATGTTTTCATAATAAAATTATTTTGCCAATTGCCTTAGAAGTCCTCTTAAACCACAGTCCCCAAACCCCCGCCCTTGCTCCACTGACCTTTGAAGCATTCAGTTTATCCCAGAAAATTCTTTTCTTTTGTCCAGTCCAGTTGAGCTGACCTTCTGTGTATTGAGTATTGTCCTTCCCTTCACCTAAAGTAGTTCTTATCTACTAACTAATCAGTAAATATCCTTCTCCCACCCTCCCTCCCTCCCCCGTTGTAACCACAAAAGTATGTGTTCTTCTCAGTTTATACTTTTTCTCAAGATCTTATAATAGTGGTCTTATACAATATTTGTCTTTTTGCCTCTGACTAATTTCTCTCAGCGTAATGCCTTCCAGGTTCCTCCATGTTATGAAATGTTTCACAGATTCGTCACTGTTCTTTATCGATGCGTAGTATTCTATTGTGTGAATACACCACAATTTATTTAACCATTCATCCGTTGATGGACACCTTGGTTGCTTCCAGCTTTTTGCTATTGTAAACAGAGCTGCAATAAACATGGGTGTGCATAAATCTGTTCGTGTAAAGGCTCTTAGTTCTCTAGGGTATATTCTGAGGAGTTGGATTTCTGGGTTGTATGGTAGATCTATTTCTAACTTTTTAAGAAAACGCCAGATAGATTTCCAAAGTGGTCTTACCATTTTACATTCCCACCAGCAGTGTATGAGAGTTCCAATCTCTCCGCAGCCTCTCCAACATTTATTATTTTGTGTTTTTTGGATTAATGCCAGCCTTGTTGGAGTGAGATGGAATCTCATCATAGTTTTAATTTGCATTTCTCTAATGGCTAGTGATCAAGAGCATTTTCACATGTATCCGTTAGCTGCCTGAATATCTTCTTTAGTGAAGTGCGTGTTCATATCCTTTGCCCACTTCTTGATTGGGTTGTTTGTCTTTTTGTGGTTGAGTTTTAACAGAATCATATAGATTTTAGAGATCAGGTGCTGGTCGGAGATGTCATAGCTGAAAATACTTTCCCAGTCTGTAGGTGGTCTTTTTACTCTTTTGGTGAAGTCTTTAGATGAGCATAGGTGTTTGATTTTAGGAGCTCCCAGTTATCTGGTTTCTCTTTGTCATTTTTGGTAATGTTTTGTATTCTGTTTATGCCTTGTATTAGGGCTCCTAACTTTGTCACTATTTTTTCTTCCATGATCTTTATCGTTTTACTCTTTATGTGTAATTCTTTGATGCACTTGGAGTTAGTTTTTGTGCATGGTGTGAGGTACGAGTCCTGCTTCATTTTTTTACAAAGGGATATCCAGTTATGCCAGCATCATTTGTTAAAAAGACTACCTTTTCCCCTTTTAACTGACACTGGGCCTTTGTCAAATATCAGCTGCTCATATGTGGATGGATTTCTATCTGGGTTCTCAATTCTGTTCCATTGGTCTATGTGCCTGTTGTACCAGTACCAGGCTGTTTTGACTACTGTGGCTGTAAAATATGTTCTAAAATCAGGTAGAGTGAGGCTTCCCACTTTCTTCTTCTTTTTCAGTAATGCTTTACTTATATGGGGCTTCTTTCCCTTCCATATGAAGTTGGTGATTTGTTTCTCCATCACATTAAAAAATGTCGTTGAAATTTAGATCGGAAGTGCATTGTATGTATAGATGGCTTTTGGTAGAATAGACATTTTTACTATGTTAAGTCTTCCTATCCGTGAGCAAGGTATGTTTTCCCGCTTATGTAGGTCCTTTTTAGTTTCTTGCAGTAGTACTTTGTAGTTTTCTTGATATAGGTCTTTTACATCTTTGGTAAGATTTATTCCTAAGTACGATTTTATCTTCTTGGGGGCTACTGTGAATGGTATTGATTTGGTTATTTCCTCTTCGATGTTCTTTTTGTTGATATAGAGGAATCCAAGTGATTTTTGTATGTTTATCTGATAACCTGAGACTCAGCCAAACTCTTCTATTAGTTTCAGTAGTTTTCTGGAGGATTCCTTAGGGTTTTCTGTGTATAAGACCATGTCATCTGCAAATAGAGATAATTTTACTTCCTGCTTGCCAATCCAGATGCCCTTTATTTCTTTGTCTAGCCTCATTGCTCTGGCCAGGACCTCTAGCACAA
The DNA here is from genome assembly GCF_030014295.1 of Loxodonta africana. Lineage (NCBI taxonomy): Eukaryota > Metazoa > Chordata > Mammalia > Proboscidea > Elephantidae > Loxodonta > Loxodonta africana. The sequence continues at coordinate 183,787,921 of NC_087344.1, read as the reverse complement.
TGTTGAATAAGAGCGGTGATAAAGGGCATCCTTGTCTGGTTCCCGTTCTCAAGGGAAATGCTTTCAGGCTCTCTCCATTCAGGGTGATGTTGGCTCTTGGGTTCGTATAGATGCCCTTTATTATGTCGAGGAATTTTCCTTCAATTCCTATTTTGCTGAGAGTTTTTATCATGAATTGGTGTTGGACTTTGTCAAATGCCTTTTCTGCATCAATTGATATGATCATGTGGTTTTTGTCTTTTGTTTTATTTCTATGGCAGATTACATTAATGGTTTTTCTAATATTAAACCAGCCTTGCATACCTGGTATAAATCCCACTTGGTCGTGGTGGATTATTTTTTTGATATGTTGTTGAATTCTATTGGCTAGAATTTTGTTGGGGATTTTTGCATTTATGTTCATGAGGGATATAGGTGTGTAATTTTCTTTTTTTGTGGTGTCTTTGCCTGGTTTTGGTATCAGGAATATGATGGCTTCATAGAATGAGTTAGGTAGTATTCCATCATTTTCTATGCTTTGGAATACCTTTGGTAGTAGTGGTATTAAGTCTTTTCTGAACGTTTGGTAGAACTCTGCAGTGAAGTCGTCCCGGCCAGGGCTTTTTTTTTGTTGGGATTTTTTGATTACCTTTTCAATCTCTTTTTTTTGTTATTGGTCTATTTAGTTCTACTTCTGATTGTGTTAGTTTAGGTAGGTAGTGTTTTTCCAGGAATTCATCCATTTCCTCCAGGTTTGCAAATTTGTTAGAGTACAGTTTTTCGTAATAATCTGATATGATTCTTTTAACTGCAGTTGGGTCTGTTGTGATGTGGCCCATCTCATTTCTTATTCGGGTTATTTGTTTCCTTTCCCGTATTTCTTTAGTAAGTCTGGCCAATGGTTTAACAATTTTGTTAATTTTTTCAAAGAACCAGCTTTTGCCTTTGTTAATTCTTTCAATTGTTTTTCTGTTCTCTAATTCATTTAGTTCAGCTCTAATTTTTATTATTTGTTTTCTTCTGGTGCCTTATGGATTCTTTTGTTGCTCACTTTCTATTTGTTCAAGTTGTAGGGACAGTTCTCTGATTTTGGCTCTTTCTTTATGTATGTGTGCATTTATCAATAGAAATTGACCTCTGAGCACTGCCTTTGCTGTGTCCCAGAGGTTTTGATAGGAAGTGTTTTCATTCTCGTTGCATTCTATGAATTTCTTTATTCCCTCCTTAATGTCTTCTATAACCCAGTGTTTTTTCAGGAGGGTATTGTTCAGTTTCCAAGTATTTGATTTCTTTTCCCTAATTTTTCTGTTATTGATTTCCACTTTTATGGCCTTGTGGTCTGAGAAGATGCTTTGTAATATTTCGAAGTTTTGGCTTCTGCAAAGGCTTGTTTTATGACCTAATATGAGGTCTATTCTAGAGAATGTTCCATGTGCACTAGAAAAAAATAGTATACTTTGCAGCTGTTGGGTGGAGTGTTCTGTATAAGTCTGTGAGGTCGATTTCGTTGATTGTAGCAATTAGGTCTTCCGTGTCTCTATTGAGCTTCTTACTGGAAGTCCTGTCCTTCTCCGAAAGTGGTGTGTTGAAGTCTCCTACTATAATTGTGGAGGTGTCTGTCTCACTTTTCAGTTCTGTTAAAGTTTGTTTTATGTATCTTGCAGCCCTTTCATTGGTTGCATAAATATTTAATATGGTTATGTCTTTCTGGTCTATTGTCCCTTTAATCGTTATGTAGTGTCCTTCTTTATCCTTCGTGGTGGATTTAACTTTAAAGTCCTTTTTGCCAGAAATTAATTTTGCTACTCCTGCTCTTTTTTGCTTGTTATTTGCTTGAAATATTTTTTTCCATCCATTGAGTTTTAGTTTGTTTGTGTCTCTAAGTCTAAGGTGTGTCTCTTGTAGACAGCATATAGATGGATCGTGTTTCTTTATCCAGTCTGAGGCTCTCTGTCTCTTTATTGCTGCTTTTAGCCCATTTATATTCAGCGTAATTATTTTTTTATAGATAAGTATGTGCTTAGTACTGTCATTTTGTTGCCTTTTTGTGTGTGTTGTTGACAATTTCATTTTTCCACTTACTTTTTTGTGCTAAGATGTTTTTCTTTGTAAATTGTATGGTCCTCATTTTCATAGTAGTTGAATTTATGTTTCCTGAGTTGTTATGTTTTTCTTGGTTTTTATTTTGTGTTATGGAGTTGTTCTACCTCTTTGTGATTACCTTAATATTTACCGCTATTTTTCTAAGTCAAAACCTAACTTGTATTGTCCTATATCGCCTTGTTTCCCTCTCCATATAGCAGTTCTATGCCTCTTTTATTTAGTCCCTCTTTTTGATTATTGTGATCTTTTACATATTGACTGCAATGATTCCCTGTTTTGAGTGTTTTTTTCTTTCTCAAATTAATCTTAATTTGGTTTTTGTGATTTCCCTGTTTGATCAGGATGTTCTGTTCTGTGACCTTGTATTGTGCTGATGTCTGATAATATTGATTTTCTGACAATTTTCCTTTAGTGTTTCTTGTAGCTTTGGTTTGGTTTTTACAAATTCTCTAAGCTTCTGTTTTTCTGTAAATGTTTTAATTTTGCCTTCATATTTGAGAGAGAGTTTTGCTGGATATATGATCCTTGGCTGGCAGTTTTTCTCCTTCAGTGCTCTATATATGTCATCCCATTGCCTTCTTGCCTGCATGGTTTCTGCGGAGTAGTCTGAACTTATTCTTATTGATTCTCCTTTGTAGGAGACCTTTCTTTTCTCCCTGGCTGCTTTTAAAATTTTCTCTTCATCTCTGATTTTGGCAAGTTTGATGATAATATGTCTTGGTGATTTTCTTTTGGGTCAATCTTAAATGGGGATCGATGAGCATCTTGGATAGATATCCTTTCGTCTTTCATGATGTCATGGAAGTTTTCTGCCAACAGATCTTCAACTATTCTCCCTATGTTTTCTGTTATCCCTCCCTGTTCTGGGACTCCAATCACATGCAGGTTATTCTTCTTGACAGAGTCCCACATGATTCTTAGGGTTTCTTCATTTTTTTTTAATTCTTTTATCTGATTTTTTTTCAGCTATATTGGTGTCAATTCCCTTGTCCTCCAGATCTCCCACACTGCATTCCAATTGCTCGAGTCTGCTCCTCTGACTTCCTATTGAGTTGCCTAATTCTGTAATTTTACAGTTAATCTTTTGGATTTCTGAATGCTGTCTTTCTATGGATTCTTGCAGCTTATTAAGTTTTCCACTATGTTCTTGAATAATCCTTTTGATTTGTTCAATTGCTTTATCAGTGTGTTCCTTGGCTTTTTCTGTAGATTGCCTTATTTCATTTCTGAGGTCATCCCTGATGTCTTGAAACATTCTGTAAATTAGTTTTTTATATTCTGCATCTGGAAATTCCAGGATTGTATCTTCATTTGGGAAAGATTTTGATTCTTTAGTTTGGGGAGTTGTAGAAAAAATCATGGTCTGCTTCTTTATGTGGTTTGATATCGATTGCTGTCTCTGAGCCATCTCTAAGATATTGTAGTTTTTTATTTTATATTTGCTCATTGAGTCTTATCTTGTTTTGTTTTCGTTCAGTACATGTAGATGGGCTACTAGATTGCGCTGTCTTGATTGTTGTAGCCCTTGTATCACTTATGACCTATTACCAGCTGGTTTGGGCTGTTAGCAGATGTATAAGCCTAAGAGTCCATTCACTATTCTTGAGTAGAATCTGATTTTGGGTTATCAAGTGTGTGGTGCAGACTGTCACCTATCCACCTAGAGGAGTAGTGGTGATAGTTGTGTGCACCACATTCTAGTAGCAGCAGGGGTTCACACTCCGGGGGAGGGGGGCAGGATGCTGACAGGTTTCCCCCAAGTGCCAGTGAGGTAGGTGTGTCTCTATTCCTAAAGCACCTTGTTGGGTGGGCTCTGCAGCTGTACCTTAGGCCCCCAATGCAAGTACCTCTACAAATTGGTAGGTGTCACCCTCCTTAGACTCCTAAGGCAGGAGTCTAGGTGGTCTGGGGGGAGCTTCAGGCCTCAGTTCCCTGTTGTGGGTCAGTGAGGGCTCTGGTGAATACGCAGAGATATCAGACCTGGAAACTTGTCTTTCCAGTAATCTGCTATAACAATTACCGTCAGATCCCTATCAGAATTGCCTTTGCATTATAATAGCCACCTTGTTCCCTGTAGGGATGAAAGCCCAAGACTGTGGATCACATATGTTTGGCTGGAGCTGGTTCTGTATTTTTAGTCCAAATAGGGAAGGATTTTTGGTCCCTGGGTTTTTTGTATCTGCTTCTCTCAGGCCAGGAGAATGGGTTAGGAAAAGATTTAAAAAAAGAAAAACCTTAGCCCACTTCACTCTCTGGCTCAGGAAATTCCAATGTTAATGAAGTCACCTGGAAAGGGGAGGGGAGGGTTCAGATAAATAGGAGAGAGTAGGACCCCGGAATAGCGACAAAGTTACTTATCTTGTTCAGCAATGACTGTTTTATCTGAGATTCCCGAAGGATGTGTAGCCTGTGTGTACTGGCTGGGTCAAGATTGCCCCTGGGAGTCAGGCCCACATCCTGTGCTTCTGCTATCTCTGAAGCCGTGGTCAGTTCCTCCACTCCCAGTCCAAAGCCCAGCGCCAAGGTTCCCCAGCTGGAACGGGTGCAAAACCAGTCGCTGCCTCCCAGTGACTTTTCCTCCTGTCAGCCGCGTTGCTGCGCTGCCTGCGTGCAGTGTCTGGGCTTCCCCCCGAGGTCACTTCTGGGGGCTAGGGCTGCGTCCCATGTTTGTGCCGTCTCAGGACGCCATGCTCAGCTCACTTGTGCCCAGGCCAAAGCCCGGCGCCAAGGTTTCCTGACTGGGACGCTGGCTCCAGGCTCCAACAACAGTCACTGCTTCCCTGTGGTTGTTCGTTTTCAGACTCTGTCACTCAGGTCAACTCTTTAGATCTGTGCTTGATGGTCAGCATTCGTAGATTGTCATGTATATGATCGATTCACTTGTTTTTCTGAGTCTTTGTTGCAAGAGGAACCGGAGGTAGCTTCTACCTAGTCAGCCATCTTGGTTCTGCCGCTAAACTCCCCAATTTATTTTTTTATTCCATTATTTATTCATATAAGTCTGAACTTATTGATAAATATCCACTTTATATTTTGGGTCATAACCCAATAAGCCCATTGTTCTCCTTTCAATTCTGACTTATGGCCAAAAAAAAAAAAAAAAAAATTTTTTTTTTTTTTTTATGCATGTGTTACAGAGATGTGCTCCATTGGGTTTTCTTGGCTGTAATCTTTTGTAGAACCAGATCACCAGCTGTTTCTTCCATGGTACCACTTTATTTTTTCCTCAAATTGTCCCACTTTGGCTATTGGGAGCTCTTTCATTTCCAAAGTTACTTGGGTTCTCATCTTTCCCCACCCGCCACTTTCTGTGAGGTTGTATCAAACATTTGTCATACTGTCAGATTCTGGTGTTACATTCTTCATTCCCTCTTGGAATCCTAGAATTTGTTAAATAAGTTTAAAAATTTTTGCATACATTTCTTTGTGTTGTAACATTCTATAGGTTTTGACAAATTCATAAAGTCATGTATTCACCATTAGAGTATCATACAGAATAGTTTCACTGCCTTAAAGTATTTCCTGTGCTTCAACTATTCAGCCCTCCTCCAACCCTGAAACTCTGGCAACCACGAAACTGTTTATAGTTTTCCCTTTCCCAGAAGGCATATAAAAGGAATCATACAATATGTAGCCTTTCAGATTGGCTTCTTTTACTAAGCAATTTGCATATAAGATTTAATCATATCTTAGTGTGATTTGATAACTCATTCCTTTTTAGCATTGAATTGTATCCAATTGTATGGGTATATCATAGTTTATTCCTTCATCTATTGAAGGACATCTTGTTTTCTTCCAGTTTTGGGGAATTATAAACAAAGCTACTATAAAGATTGGAAGAGGGATTTTGTGTTAACTTAAGTTTTAAATCAGTTGGGTAAATTCCTAGGAGTGCTGTTGCTGGATTATATAAGGCTATATACTTAGCTTTGTAAGATCTTAAGTCAGTCTTGAATAGTCAGAGTTTTCTAAGAATTTTTTATTTTAGTTTTTTTTTTAGTGATCCTCACAGTTCTGTTAATCCTCTCTGCCCAGGTTACAGTCCCCTGCCTCCCCATCATCAAGTTGAAACAGCTTTTATCCTCCTATAGTTTTTCCTAATTTTTGCCCCGGTTTCTATTTTTTCTTTATGATTTTGGGGAAGGAGCCAACAGCTTGTAAATACTCATTATCTTTGGAAGATTCTTAGGAGAAGAGTCTGATTCATTCTGTTTTTACCTCTTGTTCTTCTTAATCTCGCTAACACACACCATATACCATCAGTTCATATCTTTATTAGGCCTTGAAATCATCCCCATTAGAAATTCTGATTCTACATCTAGGAAAAATAAAACTAAAATTTATAAAGTCTATTTAGTTTTGGAAAGTTTGTACTGATGGACTATTTCCCTGTTTTCTTTCTTTTTTTATGGGTAAAAAATGTTTTTTTTTTTTTATTTGTGGTAAATGTATATGTAACAAAGAATTGCCATTTCAACATCTTTTTATGTATACGATTAAGTGACATTAATTACACTCATCATGTTGTTCAACCATCACCAATTTCAGTTTCCAAATTTTTCCATCCCCCCTAAAAGAAGCACAGTGTCTCCAAAGCAATGTGCCCCTCTCTCATAGGCATATAAATCTATAACTATTACCTCTCCTCAGTAAATTGAACCTTGTATCATCATGGAAACAGCTTCTTCTTTATCTCTAATAATGCCTTTGAAAAATTTTAAATATACTTTTATTTATTTTATTATTGTTGAGAATATACACAGCAAAACATATACCAATTCAACAGTTTCTACATATGCCTTTTAGTGACACTGATTACATTCTTCAAGTTTTGTAACCATTCTCACCCTCCTTTTCTGAATTGTTCCTCCTGCAACAACATAATTTCACTGCCCTCTTAAGATTCCTATCTAATCTTTCAAGTTACTGCTGTCATTTTGATGCCATATAGAAAGTTTTTAAAAAATCATCGTCCTTAAGGTAGACATTTTGCTATTTATCAAGCTAAAGAGTTGTTTGGTTTCAAGAAGACACCAGGGGATATTTTTGGTTTAAGTTTTAAAGTTTATCTCAGGGCAATAGTTTCAGGGGTTCCTCCAACCTTCATGGTTCCAGGAAGCCATTGGAGAGATACAAATCAAAACCTCAATGAGACACCATTTTATTCCCACTAGGATGTCTTAAGAGCCCTGGTGGTATAGTGGTTAAGAACTAGGATGCTAACCAAAAAGCTTGTCAGTTCAAATCCACCAGCTGTTCCTTGGAAACCCTATGGAGAAGTTCTACTCTGTCCTATAGGGTCGGTATGAGTTGGAATCGACTCGATAGCAATGTTTTTTTTTTTTTTAAGGATGGCTGGGATTAAACAGCAGGAATAACAAAAAACAGAAAATAACAAGTGTTGGTGAGGAGGTGGGAAGTTGGATCCCTTACCCATTGCTAGTGGGAATGCAAAATGGTATAGCCATTGTGGAAAACAAGTTGGTGGTTGCTCCAGAAACTAAAAAATAGAATGACCATAAAACACAAAACCAAACCCATTGTCCTGAAGTCAATTCCAACTCAAGGACCCTATAGGACAGAGTAGAACTGCCCCATTGTGTTCCAACAAGCAGCTGGTGGATCCAAACTGCTGAAATTTTGTTAGCAGCCGTAGCTGTTAAGCACTGTGCCACCAGGGTTATGAGAACTACCATAAGATCCAGCAGTTCCACTCCTAAGTGCATACCCAAAAGAAATGAAAAACAGAGGCTCAAAAAAGAGACTTGTACAGCAACGCTCATTGCAGCACTATTCACAATAGCCAAGAGGTGGAAGCAGACTACTGGTCCATGAACAGAAGAATGGATAAACAAAATGTGGTACATACATACAATGGAATACTACTCAGCCTGTAGGAGAAATGAAGTCTTGATTCATGCTACAATACGGGTGGAGCTGAAAGACGTTATGCTGAGTGAAATAAATCAATCAAAAAAGGACAAATATTGTCTGACCTCACTTATATAAAAAGGTGAGAATGTGTTATTTATTTATTTTTAATAAGGATTTAGCTTGAAATTAATGTAAGCTGACACCAAAAGGAATGTGATATTTACACTAGGGATTTTGTTATTCTCCTAAACAACTAACCCCAGTAACAGTCAACTAAATTAGAGACCAGATTTTTGATAGAATGATACGTATCTATGAATACTAAGTTTTTTCAAACCAACATATTGGATTTTCTTGTATTTAGATTTTTATTTGTATTGAAACAGTTTTCAGCAGAAGAGCGTATGAGTCCAAATACTGAGAAATGGATACATTTTTTTTCTATACTTTGTTTTAAATATTTGCTTATATTAACTCCCATTTTCTTCACCTAAGAATGTCAAGATTAGCTCTTCTTATTATTTCTTCACACCTGGTTCAAGTCAGTGTTTTCATTTCCTTTCCCCTAAAAACGTCAAAGACTGACTTAAAATAGAAATGATAAAGAAGATTTGAAAGACACAGCAAAATAACTTTCTCAACCATGAAACGTAAATTGAATTAGATGTATCAGTTCGTATTATTTTGTTCAGTGGTACACAACACAAAGCGCAAAATATCAGATAAAATGTTGAATCAAGACTTGAACAATTTTTTAAAATTTGTGTGCTTATCTGTCATTTTCATAAATAATGATTAACAGCAAAATTCTTAGAAAATTAGGGGGTGAAAGGAATAGAGCCAAGGGCTACCTGACTCTTAAAGATCATAAAGTCAAGCTATTTAGATATGCAGATAGATAGGTTGGTAGACACAAAGATAGATAGATGATAGACAGATGGGTAGATAGAGAGACAGGTATGCAGGTAGGTAGATAGAAAGATAGATACATAGAGAGATAGGTAGTGAGGTAGGTAGGTAGGTAGATATATGATAGGTAGACAGACAGACAGGTAGATAGATGATGGAGAGATGACAGATGATAGATAGAAAAACAGATGATAGATGAATGATAGATAGACAGACAGATGATAGACAGACAGGCAGACAGAGAGATAGATAAGACATGTGTATGTGTGTGTGGGTGAAGGGTTACAGCGTGCTGTATCTCATGTCTCAGGTCTTGGATGTTCAAACTCAGGGAAATGTGAATCACCAGGCACAGCTCTTCATGTTGTGACAGCTGCTCATGTAGCTGACCTGTGAGCGACTCTGAATATTCCATCTTACTTCCACACCCTATATAGTGACTCTTCCTTGAGATGTTGGTGGCTCCAGACCTGCAGTGACATCAGTGTCTGCACTGTCATGAGCCTCTGGGATGGGTGTTCTCAGATGGAAGAGTCTTCAAGGTGTAACCAAAACTGGTCTATCTGGTGCTACAATCCCATTTGGGCATCTGATTCTCAATTTGTGTGGTAGAAATCAGACATTTCTCTAAGGACTTATGTTTTGGATGTGATGTGAGACTATGGGGAATAGAAAGTGACCTGTTGAGTAAACTTCTTTCTCTTTAACCTCTGAAGTACCTAGCATGTGTAATAATCTACATGAACAATTTGGTGAATACCCAGTTTACAGATACCTGGCCTCGGGTACCAAAGTGATGGCTCTACCCCTGATGGTCATAGTCAGATCATGGGCAGTGGTGATCTCAGCCAAAAGCCCTTCCTTCCTGGTAGGATGAATGACAGTCCTGGGAATCCAGGGACAGCCCTGTTTAAGCCAGGGACATGATGCTGGGTTGATTCAGGACTCCTGTATTCTCTAGAGCATAGCTGGTGAAAACTTCAGAGGTTCTGAGAATCTCCTCTTCCTTTTTTCTTCTTCCTCCTTCTCCTTGTCTTCCTTCTTCTCCAATTATAAAGTCATATTCTTGAAAACTTCCTGATCATTTGGCCCAGGCAAGGAAATTCTACCAAAATCACTTTAAATGTTTAATGCATAACATTCTGTCAGTCCCAATGATATTAGGAAGGGGTAAAAATAAATGAAAAGACTAATCACTAAATCCACTGACAATATATATCTTCAGTTACCAACATGTGCCCAATTAGTAGATAAAATCTATATATTAAGTGTGGGAGGATAATGTGGTAGGTTGAGGAGAATGGAGAGTTTAAGAAGATAGATCACAAACATGCAAACCAAAAACCACTGTCTTTTAAAGACCTAAAATCTATTTGGAAAGAGAATGAGAGAAAGTAGACGTATAAAATCATCCCAAATTCATTTCCCGCTCCACCCCCCACCTTGCAGATTATAGACCTTAGTGCTCTGATCCTCTCTCTTCTCCACAAATGTACTCTCACATGATGGTGGGAGTCAAGATAGTATCTTATATTTCTTATTGGTTTTGTGCTATTTAAACCTGGTATTTTGTTCTTGAAAAAAAAAATACCACCATGTACCAGTTAGTGCTCAGCTACTAACCAAAATGTTGGTGGTTCAAACCCACCTGTCACTCCTTGGGAGAAAGATGTGGCAGTCTGCTTCCATGAAGTTTTACAGCCTTGGAAACCCTCTGGGGCAGTACTCTGTTCTATTGGGTAACCATGAGTTGGAATCAACTCCAAGGCAGTGGATTTGTTTTTTTCTTGTTTACTTGCAGTGTAGAGAAGTGCTAGGCAGTGACATAGGGATATCATGACACCCACCAACAAAGTGTCCCCACAGACTGCAGTAACATAATTCCAATGTTGTAACTTTATTCACCAGCCATGGCACAAAAAGTAAGGTTTCAGTGCCTGAAGATAGCTCACACTTAGGACTGAAGGGAGAAACTGCACAAGAGTGTATGAGGTAAGGCTCTGAAAGGCAAAAATAAAACCATTTTTCCAGGGTTAGAGGACATATTGGGGCACTGTTTCCCAAATTTTAGTTATTCCCATAGATACCTCCTATATTTACAGTAACTACACACCACATATGAAATAGAAATTCCTCAACATTTTTACTTTAAATTCACTTTATACAAACTTAATTTTTTTTAAATCTGATTCATCATAAACAAGATGAAATATTCAAATTATATAATTTTGTAGCACAGAATTAACAGAAGTATACACTTAATATTTACATTATTCTCTTCAGTGCCTAGACCATCTCCTGTGACACGAGGGGTCCTTCTACCTTGATTGGGAGACCCTGGTAGAAAAAGGTGACTTCTTTTAGCAATTTTTCTTTGTAGGTAGATGAGACATTTTTGAAAGGGTTTTCATTAAGTACTTTAATGCATCTTTGTGAGGTCACCCTTCATTTGTGGAACAGGGAGTGTGTACATCTGGAAAGGCATTAGCTGGTGTCTCATGTCCTGCCCTGGATGCAGAAGGAAGGGCCAGGAAGGAGGAAGATTCCAACTGGAGAAGAGGAAAAGATAAAAGCAGAGGGCACGGCTTCCTGGAATTCAGCTGCCAACACTGTGTGGGCACGAAACAGTGCACACTAATGGCTTGTATATCTGTGTGTGTTCCCCATTAACTGCGCACAGCACAGGACTGTGTCTGTTCTCTATTGTAGGGATCATCAGAGGGAATCACACAGGTGTGGTTCAGTAATTAGTCTTTGAATGAATGCTTGTGACTTTTGTTCACTTCTATTTCCTTCAAGTGCTGACTAAGAGAACTTTTGTTTAAAAAGATAAAAGCATTCAAGTACATATTCTTGAAAACGTCAAGGAGGAAAAGTACTGAGGAGACTGGATCCCACCCTGCAGTTTGTCCTGGGAGAGAAGCACCTCTAGGAAAGGTGCTTCTGTAGAAAAGGCAGCTTCATAGAGGCAGAGAATATGGTTCTAATCTGGGCTTCTATGGGAAGAAAGAAAGAAATAAAGAGAAGAAAATCCAAGCTTGAACAGAGTTAAGAGAAGACCCAGTACAGCCATCCCCCACCTCCTACCCCAAGAGGTAGGTATTATTCTCCTCTGTTCATAGACAAAGGTCCAAACTAAGAGAGGAGAGGTAGCCTACCCATGGTCACACAGCTTGTGAAATATAGAACTGGGGCCAGACATCAGGTTCCATTTAGATCTCTCCTTCTTTCTAGAACACTGCCAGATTGTATGAGGAGAGTAGAACTCCAAACTGGTTTACTTGACATGTACCCCACCGTGCTCGATATGGACAAATCCTAAAATTAAGTAAAATTTATAATGACATAATCATTAATGCTTAAAGAGGTGTAAATGAATGGCAATTAACTTTAATGGCTGAGTTTCTAATAAAAGGATTTAACCTTCATCTTGAATCTACCAATGATTTCTGTATCAAACAAACAGTTTAAATAACTATTAAGTAAAAAATACATATAAAATTAATTGTGTGAATGGCACTGATTATTAGGATGGATTTTCCAGTGTTTCTAAAAGGGTAGGATGACAGAAAATAAGAACAACCTTCTTAGTTCTTACTGGGTAAAGTGATGCAGGAGAACCTAGTATACAATGTGAGGAGAGAGTTATGGTCAGAAAGTTTGCTTTCTGTTGTAGTTCCAGGAACTGAGCTGCTAGAGTATCTCAATTGTAACAGGTGATGCTGTGGTGCTAGTGGAGCCCATGAGGCCCAAAGTGGTACATGTTTTATAAAGGCCTTTAAAAAAAAAAAAGAAAGAAAACATTGCTGTTGAATGAATTCCGACTCATACCGACCCTATAGGAAATTGTAGAATTGCCCCATAGGGTTTCCAAGGAGCACCTGGTGGTTTTGAAAGGACAAATTTCTGTTAGTAGCAGTAGCTTTTAACCCCTAAGCCACAAGGCTTTCCAAGGCCTTAGGAATCAGCTTTATGTCTTCTATTTGAAGACACAAAGCAGGTGAAAATAAGACCCTAATGATCACCATTTTGCTGAATGTTTGGAAGTATACTGGTGGGAGGCTATGGAGATGATCTGGGGCCTTACAGCAGTCCATTTTTCAGGGAGGAAAGGAAACTTAGATCAGCAAGCCATAGAATCAAGAGGAAATGCATTACAACGATGGTTGGGAGTAATGAGTGGAGTCCCTTGGTGGCACAAACGGTTAAATGCTTAGCTGAAAAGTTGGCACCTTCAGTCAACCCAACAGTACCTTGGAAGACACGCCTGCTTATCTACTTCGGAAGGATCACAGCCATTGAAAACCCCATAGAGCACAGTTCTATTCTGACACATGGGGTCGCCATGAGTTGGAACTGACTGGATGGCAACTGATACTGGGGTAATGAGAAAGGTGTCACAAGGTTTCCAGGCTCCCAGGTAGTCAGGCTTTTTTCACTCCAGAATATATAACAAATTGACAATCAGCTAAAGTGGAACAGGGAAGGCAGTTTTGTGATGCAGGGAAGGCGAAGGATAAGAAAGGGCTCTTGTCCTCAGTCAAGAAAAAGAGCCTTTGGGGACCAGTTAGAGAATTCCCTAAATTCTCTCACTGTTGTAAGTTACTGAAACTGTCCCTAAGGCAGGGCCTCTGAGTCATGGACACTTATTCCAGTGAGGAGATCTGGAAGCAGGATTCTTCCTGTTGTTTGGATCCCTGTCCAGCCAGTTAGGGTTGGATTTTTATTTGTTTAGGAAATTCTTGGACCAGCCCAGTTTTAGGTAGCTCCACTTCCCTCTGGATGGGGCAGCAATCCCTTATATAAAGAGGTCCTCTGCTGCAAGGCTAGCATCCTCCTGATACTTGATTCCCGATCTACTTTGGAGAACCTGGTAAGTCTGATTTCTTGAGTTCTTCTGTTTATTGGTTGCTATCAAATATTTGAACTGAATCTGAAGACAGAAAATTGGGTGTGAAGAAAGTTAGCATTATGGGCTTATGCCATTAATTGATGAAAATTGTGAATTGGGACATAATGATACAAGGATATACTGCTTTGACTTGGTTCTGGTAGAGTGAAAAAGCAGTTAATAGAAAAGCTTTCGTTTGAAGAAGAGTACAAGGTAATTTTTTTCCTTTCCATTTCTTTTTGAGTCCATTCTGCTGTGATTTCTAAAGTCATTGAATTCTCCCTGAACAGTTGCTTGCTCTTTCCCCATGTGTTGATGCCTTGTAAGAAATAATGATAGGAATTCCTTATGAGGTTGCTCAGGATTTCAGAACTTGTGACTGGCTTTCTTGAAGATGTTATTTTCATGTAAACATCGTTAGTTGCTGCTTTAGAAGAGAGAGAATTTTCCCAGAGCTAGTGAAGTAACAGGCTAGAGAGGAGAAGGCAGAAGGTTATAAAAAACAGAGTTAAGAGATAAAAACATATCTCAGAGACTGGAGAGGTGATATCAAGTGGAATCAAATAAGCTCTGGCTTCTCTGTCTGTAGAAGCTCTTTCTTGTGAACAACTGTCATCTAATTTCTTTCAGATTTCCAGAGACTCCAGAGAGATGTCTTACCAGCAGCAGCAGTGCAAGCAGCCCTGCCAACCACCTCCTGTGGTGTGCACACCTAAGTGCCCTGAGCCATGTCCACCTCCAAAGTGCCCTGAGCCATGCCCACCCCCAAAGTGCCCTGAGCCATGCCCACGCCCAATGTGCCCACCTCAGCCATGTCAGCAGAAATGCCCTCCTACACAGATATACCAACCCTGCCAGCAGAAGTGTCCTCCTAAGAGCAAGTAACAGCTTCAGGATTCATCAGGATCATGAAAGGATAAGGACAATTGGCTCAGACTCCTTCCACAACTCCACCTTCATCTTTTCTTTGAAGCCAGTCATGGACACAGCTTCTCTATCCATTAGTCCATGATCTTCCTGTGATGATTCCCAGCAACTGAAGTTGTTTTTTTTAATTTTTTTCCTGCACTGTTTTACTGCTACTCTCCAGGAGGTAACTGAGAAAGGGCAGTCCTCAGCTCTGCCAGGATCCCAGCACTTCAAAGGAAGAACAGTGGCACACTCCCCTGGTCCCATCAGATAATTCACTTGATGTCTTCTGTGTCTGTAAACTGGGCAGGGATTTCTATCACTTGGTCAATTGTAATTTTCTTTTCACTTCCTGAATAAAGTACATGTTTTGAGATGGGATAAATATTTTATTTCTTTTTCAATCCTACTTTTCTTAGCAATATTATGCCATAATTTTAGTTCCTTTCTATTCTTCTTTGATCCCAATAACCAGACTCTCACAATCACTGTTACCTGAATTTTGGATCACATCAAAGATTACTTTGATATTATTTTGAACCCATGTTATTTTTTTTTAAATACTCTTTGATTTGGGGGACAAATTATTTAACCCTTCAGGATTTTACTTTCTCTACTGCAAAGTGGGGAAAATAATATTTAGATCACAAATCTGTCCTAGATATAAAATTGAATAATGCCTGTAACTTTGTTGGCAGAAAACCCGACCCAGAATTAAACAAACAAAGAAACAAACTAAAAACCTCTTGCGGTTGAGATGATTCCAACTCATGGCAACGCCATATGTTACACAGTAGAATTGCTACACAGGGTTTTCTCGGCTGTAAACTTTATGGAAGCATATTACCAGAACTTTCTTCCATGGTACCGCTGAGTGGATTCAAACTGACAACATTTATGTGAATTGTTGTTGTTGTTAGGTGCCATTGAGTTGGTTCTGACTTGTAGTGACCCTATGTACAAACAGAATGACACTCTGCCTGGTCCTGTACCACTTTCACAATCATTGCAATATTTGATCCCATTATCACAGCCACTGTGTCAATCCATCTCATTGAGAGTCTTCCTCTTTTTTGCTGACCCTCTAATTTGCCAAGCATGATGTCCTTTGCCAGGGACTGGTCCCTCCGGATAACATGCCAAAGTATGTGAGGTGAAGTCTCACCACCCTTACTTCTCAGTATAGTAGTTGAAGTCAAACCATTTATGCCATTCAGGGGCCTTGACCCAGAATTAGCATGCAATAAATGGTAGTTCATTAGCAGCAGCAGATCATAGTCATCACTGCGTTTGCTCGAGAAAGAAAGAAGCTTGGACATGACTACTCTAGGAAACAACATTTTTAAACTTTATTATCCTTTCATATGCTGTGACCTTCTTTCTTTTCTAATTCACTTCACTTTTTTAAGTAACATGGTAGATAAACAGCTTTTTGGAATTAGTGGGAGTTTCTACATGAAATCAGAATATTTCTTAAGCATGGATAGTCCAGAAGAAAGGGAAATACCAAGGCTCCAAAAGGCCTGTGTCTGCCTCATCTTCATGGGTATCATCTGCTCTTCTTACTCCATCAGCAGAGAAAAAGTCAAGGTCCTGTCATTTTTGTTCAACTCTGAAATTAATTTTTTGAGTGTTCTAACCCACATTAAGAAAGTAATGGAGTTTATAATATTTATTTAGCTTTGAAAAGTTAGTGCTGCTGTGTAGCTTGATTTATAAGTGCTTATATTACAAGGCCAGGGTGCCGACTGTGGAACAGGCCATCGGTTGCTCATATGCAAGTTCAAGTTCAAGTTGCTCTAAACTGAATTTAGAGACCATTTCAAGAATAGGTTTGACACATTGACCACTAATAACCAAAGACCAGATGAGTTGTGGAATGACATCAAGGATATCATACATAAAGGAAGCAAGAGGTCAATAAAAAGACAGGAAAGAGAGAAAAGACCAAAATGGATGTCAGAACAGACTCTGAAACTTGCTCTTGAACATCAAGTTGCTAAAGCAAAAGGAAGAATTGATGAAGTGAAAGAACTGAACAGATTTCAAAGGGTGGCTGGAGAAATCAAAATGAAGTCCTATAATGACATGCACAAAGACTTGGGGATAGAAAACCAAACGGGAAGAACACACTTGGCATTTCTCAAGGTGAAAGAACTGAAGAAAAAATTCAAGCCTCGAGTTGCACTAGTGAAGGATTCTATGGGGAAAATATTAAATGATGCAAGAAGCATCAAAACAAGATGTAAGGAATACACGGAGTCATTATACCAAAAAGAATTGGTGGATGTTCAACCATTGGAGGAGACAGCATACGATCAGGAAGCGATGGTACTGAAGGAAGAAGTAGAAGCTGGTCTGAAGGCATTGGAGAAAAACAAGCTCCAGGAATTGATGGAATATGAAATGAGATGTTTCAACAAATGGATGTAGTGCTGGAAGTGCTCACTTGTCTATGCCAAGAAATTTGGAAGACAGCTACCTGGCCAACCAACTTGAAGAGATTCATATTTATGCCTATTCCCAAGAAAGGTGACCTAACTGAATGTAGAAGTTATCGAACAATATCATTTATATCACAAAGAAGTAAAATTTTGCTGAAGATGATTCAAAAGCAGCTGCAGCAGTATATCAACCGGGAACTGCAAGAAATTCAGGCCAGATTCAGAAGAGGATGCGGAACCAGGGATATCATTGCTGAATGTAAGATGGATATTGGTTGAAAGCAGAGAATACCAGAAAGATGTTTACCTGTGTTTTACTGACTATGCAAAGGCATTTGACTGTGCGGATCATAACAAATTATGGATAACAGTGGGAAGAGGGGCGGAGCCAAGATGGCGGACTAGGCAGACGTTACCTCGGATCCCTCTTACAACAAAGACATGGAAAAACAAGTGAATAGATCACATACATAACAATCTACGAACCCTGAACAACAAACACGGATTTAGAGACGGAGAACGAACTAATACGGGGAAGCAGCGATAGTTTCCAGAGCCTGGAGCCAGCGTACCAGTCAGGTACAGCACAAGCACAGAGACCTGCTCCACCCCCCTGAACTAACCCCGGGAGGGGGACCAGCCGGTTCCACGGGCGGAGTGGGACGCAGCCGGTAGGAGAAGTCCCCGGGAGGCAGTGACTGATCTTGGAGCAGAAAGAGCAGCATCCGAGCCGGGGAACCGTCCCGCAGGGATTTGGACTGCTCGCAGGTACGCCATAAACACGGAGAGTTGCTCCACCCCCTGAACTAACCCCGGGAAGGGGACCAGCCGGGTCGCGCGGGCGGCGTGGGACGCAGCTGGTAGGAGAAGTCCCCGGGAGGCAGCGACTGGTATTGGAGTGGGGAGAACAGCGTTCCAGCCGGGACACTTGGTCGCGGCACAAGCACGGGGAGCTACTCCACCCATCTGAACTAACCCCGGGAGGGGGCCCACCTGGTTCACGGGGGCGGCACGGCCACGCGGCTGGA
Organism: Loxodonta africana; assembly: GCF_030014295.1. Taxonomy (NCBI): domain Eukaryota; kingdom Metazoa; phylum Chordata; class Mammalia; order Proboscidea; family Elephantidae; genus Loxodonta; species Loxodonta africana. The sequence continues at coordinate 183,769,784 of NC_087344.1, read as the reverse complement.
GGGACGAGAAGTCCCCGGGAGGCAGCGACTGATTTTGGAGTTGAGAGTGCACCATCCCAGTAGGGGAGCCTTGACGCTGGGCGTGGGGCTGGAAGCGGAGGATCTGACCGTGACTTCAGTGGGCCAGACCCCCTGGGGGCAATCTCCACACAGCCAGCACACATAGGCGACGCGCCCGCGGGAATCTCAGATATAACAGTCATTCCAAGCAAGACAAGCAACTCTGGCTATATTCTGAGGTGCTACTCTCCTATCTCTCTGTTCCCTCCCCCACCCTCCCCAGGCGGCTTCATTAACATCTGAATAGCCTGAGCCAGAGGGAGAACTCTGATAGGGATCTGACTGCAGTTTTTTTTTAGCGGATTTTCTGGAAAAACTAGTTTCCCAGTGATGGCTCGGAGACAACAATCCATATCAAACCACTTAAAGAAGCAGACCGTGACAGCTTCTCCAACCCCCCAAACAAAAGAATCAAAATCTTTCCCAAATGAAGATACAATTTTGGAATTATCAGATACAGAATATAAAAAACTAATTTACAGAATGCTTAATGATATCACAAATGAAATTAGGATATCTGCAGAAAAAGCCAAGGAACACACTGATAAAACTGTTGAAGAACTCAAAAAGATTATTCAAGAACATACTGGAAAAATTAATAAGTTGCAAGAATCCATAGAGAGACAACATGTAGAAATCCAAAAGATTAACAATAAAATAACAGAATTAGACAACACACTAGGAAGTCAGAGGAGCAGACTCGAGCAATTAGAATGCAGACTGGGACATCTGGAGGACCAGGGAATCAACACCAACATAGCCGAAAAAAAATCAGATAAAAGAATTAAAAAAAATGAAGAAACCCTAAGAATTATGTGGGACTCTATCAAGAAGGATAACCTGCGGGTGATTGGAGTCCCAGAACAGGGAGGGGGGACAGAAAACACAGAGAAAATAGTTGAAGAACTTCTGACAGAAAACTTCCCTGACATCATGAAAGACGAAAGGATATCTATCCAAGATGCTCATCGAACCCCATTTAAGATTGATCCAAAAAGAAAAACACCAAGACATATTATCATCAAACTCACCAAAACCAAAGATAAACAGAAAATTTTAAAAGCAGCCAGGGAGAAAAGAAAGGTTTCCTTCAAGGGAGAATCAATAAGAATATGTTCTGACTACTCAGCAGAAACCATGCAGGCAAGAAGGGAATGGGACGACATATACAGAACACTGAAGGAGAAAAACTGCCAACCAAGGATCATATATCCAGCAAAACTCTCTCTGAAATATGAAGGCGAAATTAAGATATTTACAGACAAACACAAGTTTAGAGAATTTGCAAAAACCAAACCAAAGCTACAAGAAATACTAAAGGATATTGTTTGGTCACAGAACCAATAATATCAGATATCAGCACAACACAAGGTCACAAAACAGAACGTCCTGATATCAACTCAAATAGGGAAATCACAAAAACAAACAAATTAAGATTAATTAAAAAAAAAAAATACACATAACAGGGAATTATGGAAGTCAATAGGTAAAAGATCACAATAATCAAAAAGAGGGACTAAATACAGGAGGCATTGAACTGCCATATGGAGAGTGATACAAGGCGATATAGAACAATACAAGTTAGGTTTTTACTTAGAAAAATAGGGGTATATAATGAGGTAACCACAAAAAGGCATAACAACTCTATAACTCAAGACAAAAACCAAGAAAAACGTAACGACTCAACTAACATAAAGTCAAACACTATGAAAATGAGGATCTCACAATTTACTAAGAAAAACGCCTCAGCACAAAAAAGTGTGTGGAAAAATGAAATTGTCAACAACACACATAAAAAGGCATCAAAATGACAGCACTAAAAACTTATTTATCTATAATTACCCTGAATGTAAATGGACTAAATGCACCAATAAAGAGACAGAGAGTCACAGACTGGATAAAGAAACACGATCCATCTATATGCTGCCTACAAGAGACACACCTTAGACTTAGAGACACAAACAAACTAAAACTCAAAGGATGGAAAAAAGTATATCAAGCAAACAATAAGCAAAAAAGAAGAGGAGTAGCAATATTAATTTCTGACAAAATAGACTTTAGACTTAAATCCACCACAAAGGATAAAGAAGGACACTATATAATGATAAAAGGGACAATTGATCAGGCAGACATAACCATATTAAATATTTACGCACCCAATGACAGGGCTGCAAGATACATAAATCAAATTTTAACAGAACTGAAAAGCGAGATAGATACCTCCACAATTATAGTAGGAGACTTCAACACACCACTTTCGGAGAAGGACAGGACATCCAGTAAGAAGCTAAACAAAGACACGGAAGATCTAATTACAACAATCAACCAACTTGACCTCATTGACTTATATAGAACTCTCCACCCAACTGCTGCAAAATATACTTTTTTTTCTAGCGCACATGGAACATTCTCTAGAATAGACCACATATTAGGTCATAAAACAAACCTTTGCAGAGTCCAAAACATCGAAATATTACAAAGCATCTTCTCAGACCACAAGGCAATAAAACTAGAGATCAATAACAGAAAAAAGAGGGAAAAGAAATCAAATACTTGGAAAATGAACAATACCCTCCTGAAAAAAGACTGGGTTATAGAAGACATCAAGGAGGGAATAAGGAAATTCATAGAAAGCAACGAGAATGAAAATACTTCCTATCAAAACCTCTGGGACACAGCAAAAGCAGTGCTCAGAGGCCAATTTATATCAATAAATGCACACATACAAAAAGAAGAAAGAGCCAAAATCAGAGAACTGTCCCTACAACTTGAACAAATAGAAAGTGAGCAACAAAAGAATCCATCAGGCTCCAGAAGAAAACAAATAATAAAAATTAGAGCTGAACGAAATGAATTAGAGAACAGAAAAACAATTGAAAGAATTAACAAAGCCAAAAGCTGGTTCTTTGAAAAAATTAACAAAATTGATAAACCATTGGCTAGACTGACTAAAGAAATACAGGAAAGGAAACAAATAACCCGAATAAGAAATGAGAAGGACCACATCACAACAGAACCAAATGAAATTAAAAGAATCATTTCAGATTATTATGAAAAATTGTACTCTAACAAATTTGAAAACCTAGAAGAAATGGATGAATTCCTGGAAAAACACTACCTACCTAAACTAACACATTCAGAAGTAGAACAACTAAATAGACCCATAACAAAAAAAGAGATTGAAACAGTAATCAAAAAACTCCCAACAAAAAAAAGTCCTGGCCCGGACGGCTTCACTGCAGAGTTCTACCAAATTTTCAGAGAAGAGTTAACACCACTACTACTAAACGTATTCCAAAGCATAGAAAATGACGGAATACTACCCAACTCATTCTATGAAGCCACCATCTCCCTGATATCAAAACCAGGTAAAGACATTACAAAAAAAGAAAATTATAGACCTATATCCCTCATGAACATTGATGCAAAAATCCTCAACAAAATTCTAGCCAATAGAATCCAACGACACATCAAAAAAATAATTCACCCTGATCAAGTGGGATTTATACCAGGTATGCAAGGCTGGTTTAATATCAGAAAAACCATTAATGTAATCCATCACATAAATAAAACAAAAGACAAAAACCACATGATCTTATCAATTGATGCAGAAAAGGCATTTGACAAAGTCCAACACCCATTCATGATAAAAACTCTTACCAAAATAGGAATTGAAGGAAAATTCCTCAACATAATAAAGGGCATCTATGCAAAGCCAACAGCCAATATCACTCTAAATGGAGAGAACCTGAAAGCATTTCCCTTGAGAACGGGAACCAGACAAGGATGCCCTTTATCACCACTCTTATTCAACATCGTGTTGGAAGTCTTAGCCAGGGCAATCAGGCTAGACAAAGAAATAAAAGGTATCCGGATTGGCAAGGAAGAAGTAAAGTTATCACTATTTGCAGATGACATGATTATATACACAGAAAACGCTAAGGAATCCTCCAGAAAACTACTGAAACTAATAGAAGAGTTTGGCAGAGTCTCAGGTTATAAAATAAACATACAAAAATCACTTGGATTCCTCTACATCAACAAAAAGAACACCGAAGAGGAAATCACCAAATCAATACCATTCACAGTAGCCCCCAAGAAGATAAGATACTTAGGAATAAATCTTACCAAGGATGTAAAAGACCTATACGAAGAAAACTACAAAGCTCTACTACAAGAAATTCAAAAGGACATACTTAAGTGGAAAAACATACCTTGCTCATGGATAGGAAGACTTAACATAGTAAAAATGTCTATTCTACCAAAAGCCATCTATACATTTAACGCACTTCCGATCCAAATTCCAATGTCATATTTTAAGGGGATAGAGAAACAAATCACCAATTTCATATGGAAGGGAAAGAAGCCCCGGATAAGCAAAGCACTACTGAAAAAGAAGAAGAAAGTGGGAGGCCTCACCATACCTGACTTCAGAACCTATTATACAGCCACAGTAGTCAAAACAGCCTGGTATTGGTACAACAACAGACACATAGACCAATGGAACAGAATTGAGAACCCAGACATAGATCCATCCACGTATGAGCAGCTGATATTTGACAAAGGACCAGTGTCAATTAACTGGGGAAAAGATAGCCTTTTTAACAAATGGTGCTGGCATAACTGGATATCCATTTGCAAAAAAATGAAACAGGACCCATACCTCACACCATGCACAAAAACTAACTCCAAGTGGATCAAAGACCTAAACATAAAGACTAAAACGATAAAGATCATGGAAGAAAAAATTGGGACAACCCTAGGAGCCCTAATACAAGGTATAAACAGAATACAAAACATTACCAAAAATGATGAAGAGAAACCCGATAACTGGGAGCTCCTAAAAATCAAACACCTATGCTCATCTAAAGACTTCACCAAAAGAGTAAAAAGACCACCTACAGATTGGGAAAGAATTTTCAGCTATGACATCTCCGACCAGCGCCTGATCTCTAAAATCTACATGATTCTGTCAAAACTCAACCACAAAAAGACAAACAACCCAATCAAGAAGTGGGCAAAGGATATGAACACACATTTCTCTAAAGAAGATATTCAGGCAGCCAACAGATACATGAGAAAATGCTCTCGATCATTAGCCATTAGAGAAATGCAAATTAAAACTACGATGAGATTCCATCTCACACCAGCAAGGCTGGCATTAATCCAAAAAACACAAAATAATAAATGTTGGAGAGGCTGCGGAGAGATTGGAACTCTCATACACTGCTGGTGGGAATGTAAAATGGTACAACCACTTTGGAAATCTATCTGGCGTTATCTTAAACAGTTAGAAATAGAACTACCATACAACCCAGAAATCCCACTCCTCGGAATATACCCTAGAGATACAAGAGCCTTCATACAAACAGATATATGCACACCCATGTTTATTGCAGCTCTGTTTACAATAGCAAAAAGTTGGAAGCAACCAAGGTGTCCATCAACGGATGAATGGTTAAATAAATTGTGGTATATTCACACAATGGAATACTACGCATCGATAAAGAACAGTGACGAATCTCTGAAACATTTCATAACATGGAGGAACCTGGAAGGCATTATGCTGAGCGAAATTAGTCAGAGGCAAAAGGACAAATATTGTATAAGACCACTATTATAAGATCTTGAGAAATAGTAAACCTGAGAAGAACACATACTTTTGTGGTTACGAGGGGGGGAAGGAGGGAGGGTGGGAGAGGGTTTTTTTATTGATTAATCAGTAGATAAGAACTGCTTTAGGTGAAGGGAAAGACAACACTCAATACATGGAAGGTCAGCTCAATTGGACTGGACCAAAAGCAAAGTAGTTTCCGGGATAAAATGAATGCTTCAAAGGTCAGCGGAGCAAGCGCGGGGGTCTGGGGAGCATGGTTTGCGGGGACTTCTAAGTCAATTGGCAAAATAATTCTATTATGAAATCATTCTGCATCCCACTTTGAAATGTGGCGTCTGGGGTCTTAAATGCTAACAAGCAGCCATCTAAGATGCAGCAATTGGTCTCAACCCACCTGGAGCAAAGAAAAATGAAGAACACCAAGCCCACATGACAACTAAGAGCCCAAGAGACAGAAAGGGCCGCATGAACCAGAGACCTACATCATCCTGAGACCAGAAGAACTAGTTGGTGCCCGGCCACAATTGATGACTGCCCTGACAGGGAGCTCAGCAGAGGACCCCTGAGGGAGCAGGAGATCAGTGGGATGCAGACCCCAAATTCTCATAAGAAGACCAAACTTAATGGTCTGACTGAGACTGGAGGAATCCCGGCGGCCATGCTCCCCAGACCTTCAGTTGACACAGGACAGGAACCATCCCCGAAGACAACTCATCAGAAATGAAAGGGACTGGTCAGCGGGTGGGAGAGAGATGCTGATGAAGAGTGAGCTAATTATATCAGGTGGACACTTGAGATTGTGTTGGCAACTCTTGTCTGGAGGGGGGATGGGAGGATAGAGAGAGAGGGAAGCCGGCAAAATTGTCAAGAAAGGAGAGACTGAAAGGGCTGACTCAAGACGGGGAGAGTAAGTGGGAGTAGGGAGTGAGATGTATGTAAACTTATATGTGACAGACTGATTGGATTTGTAAATGTTCACCTGAAGCTTAATAAAAGTTATTATAAAAAAAAAAAAAAACAGTGGGAAGAATGGGAATTCCAGAACACTTAAGTGTGCTATGAGGAACCTGTACATAGATCAAGAGGCAGTTGTTCAGACAGAGCAAGGGGATCCTGAGTGTTTTTAAGTCAGGAAGGGTGTGAGTCAGGGTTGTATCCTTTCACCACAACTATTCAATCTGTATGCTGAGCAAATAATCTGAGAAGCTGCCCTATATGAAGAAGAATGGGGGATCAGGATTGGGGGAAGACTCATTAACAACCTGCATTAGGCAGATGACACAGCCTTGCTTGATGAAATTGAAGAGGACTTGAAGCACATAACGATGAAGATCAAAGACCACAGCCTTCAGTATGGACTACGCCTCAACAAAATGAAAGTAAAATCCTCACAACTGGACCATTTAGCAACATGATGATAAATGGAGAAAGATTGAAGTTGTCAAGGATTTCATTTTGCTTGGATCCAAAATCAACACTCACGGAAACAGCAGTCAAGAAATCAAAAGACGCATTGCATTGGGCAAATGTTGTGCAAAAGGCCTCTTTAAAGTGTTGAAAAGCTAAGATCTCACCTTGAAGACTAATGTGCTCCTGACCCAAGCCATGCTATTTTCAATAGAATCATATGCACGTAAAAGCTGGACAATAAATAACGGAGACAGAAGAATTGATGGCTTTGAATTGTGGTCTTGGTGATGAATATCATCTGCATCGCGGACTTCTAAAAGAATGAAGAAATCTGTTTTGGAAGAAGTACAACGATAATGCTTCTTAGAGGCAAAGATGGCGAAACTAGGTCTTATATACTTTGGACATGTTGTCAGGAGAGATTGGTCCCTGGAGAAGGGCATGATGTTCGGTAAAGTACAGGGTTAACCGAAAAGAGGAAGACCCTCAAAGAGATGGATTGACACAGTGGCTGCAACAATGGGCTCAAACATAACAACGATTGTGGGCATGGCCGAAGACAGGGCAGTGATTCACTCTGTTGTACGAAGGATCACCGTGAGTCAGAATCGACTTGATGGTACCTAACGACAATAACAAAATTTTACAATTCAAGTAAGCTGCTGAAAGGAGGGATGTTCTTTAAACATACATATCCTTTCTTATGGTCCTACATGTTCACATGGGAATAATTAACTGAGAACACACATATACATACAGACACAGGTACACATGTGCATGCACTTACACCATTATTTTTTAAAGAAATACATCTTCTCATTAAATCATACCATAGATACCTACATATATTTACAATTAAGAGGATCTTTGTCTTTGTATAAACTTAAAAGATAATTCCAAACCTGTTTCCAGGGTGGCCGTACTATTGGCCATTCCTACCCGTGATATGCATCCCTGGGTGGCTGAAATGGTAACATGTCTGCTAATTAAAAGTTTGGTGTTTTGCGTCCACCTAGAGGCACCTGGGGCAAAAGACATGACCATCTACTTCCGAAAAATCAGCCACTGAAAACCCTGTGGAGCACAGTGCTGCTCTGACACACCTGGGGCAGCCATGAGTCAGGACTAACTCAATGACAACTGGTCTTTACCAGTAATATATGAATTCCAGCTATTTTATATCTTTACCAACATTTAGTATTCTCAGTATATTAAGTTTTAGGCTTTCTAGTGGCTATCAAGTAGTATCTCATTGTGGTTTTAAATGGTATTTCCCTGATGACGAGTAATGATAAACACTTTTTCACTTACTTATCTACTTTTGCATGTCGGCTATTGAAATATTTTGCCCATTAGGTAGCTTTTCATGATTGATTTGTGAGAGCTCTATATATTATGGGTGCATACTGTTTGAACTATATAATATTTTCTACCAAATTGTAGATTGACTTTATTTTTTAACAATGTCTTTTGATGAACTATGACTTTCAATTTTAATAATGTGAATTTCATCCTTTTTTTTTTCATTCATAGTTAGTAACCTTTGTTTCCTGTCAAGGAAATCTTTGTTTACCTGATGGTTAAAAAGTATTTCCTTATGTCTTTTTTATTCCAAAAACTTTATAATTGTATATTTAGTTTTGGGTCTGTAATTCCTCAAGAATTGCTGTTGGAGTATGAAGTGACCTTGGGGTGCATGTTCATGAATATCCAGTTATTTTCTCCACCTTTAATTAAAAGACTATTCTTTTCCCGTTAAATAAAATTGATGTCTTTTACAAAAATCAATTGATTGTGATGTGTCAGTTAATTTCTGGACTCCGTATCCATTCAATTGGTCTATTTGTCTGTCTTGATGTCAATATTACATAGTCTCTATTACCATGGCTTTGCAGTAAATCTTGAAAATATGTAGCAAAATTCCTCCAAATTTCTTTTTTTTCCAAAATGTTTTGGTCCTTTCATTTCCATATCAATTTTAAAATTAACTTTACAAATGCTATGAAAAAGATTGTTGGTATTTGGATTAGGATTGTGTTGTAAATATTGTTCAATTTGGGAGAGAGTGCACATTTTAAAAATACTGTTTTCTGATACATGAAGATGTTATGTGTCTTCACTTACTCAGGTCTTCTTGAATTTATCTTATAAGTGTTTTGTAATTTTCTGTGTAAATATCTTGTCCACATTTTGTTGCATTTATTTTTTAAGCCTTTTAGGTTAATTCTATATTCTTCTACATGATATTAATTTAAGTTTTGTCTATGTGTTGCTGCTTAAATAAAAAAATACAACTGATTTTTGAATACTGACAGCAGACTATGAACTTACTAAATTTACTTATTAGGCCTAAGAGTTTTTTGTAGAATTTAAGCGATTTTCTCTGTATGCAATCATGTTGCCTGAGAATAAAAATCGTTTTACTTTCTGATTTCTATGTATTTTATTTCTTTTCGTTGCCATATTGCACTGGCTTGGACTTCTAGTAAATATTGAAGAGGAGTGGTGCTCTGATTTTTGCTTGATGTCTATCTCATTGCGCCATGCAGACTGGCGAGTTTGTTCAGGAGAAAAAACAGGTATTTGTGAATATAACCCAATGTGACTCATTTATTTCCAGAGTTATTTCACATTCAATTTCTATCTGCCTTTGGTCACTCTCCAGCGCCTTCAATTAGTTGTGTGTGCGTTTGTGTTTAAATATTTTATCCATAATTTTAATGTCACTAGCAGGAGGATTATTAAAATATAAGCTTTTCTTTCATTACTGGATAATGAAACTCTAATCTTTGTATTTTCATTGGAATATTAATTTATTTATATTTGATGAAATTGCTAGTTTGATTCAATTTCAATTTATCACTATACCAATTGTCTTAGTCATTTAGGGCTGCTATAAATTTTTTTTTTTATAACAGAAATACCACAAGTGAACAGAATTAACAAAGAGAAATTTCTCTCAGTCTAGTAGGCTAGAAGTCCAAATTCAGGGTGTCAGCTCCGGGGGAAAGCTTTCTCTCTCAGTAAGCCTTCTCATTAATCTTTCCCCTGGACTGGGAGTTTTTCATAACAGGAAGTTGGTTTCAAAGGACAGGCCCTACTCCTGGCACTGCGTTCTTGGTGGTATGAGCTTCCTACTCCCTGCTTCCTCCCCTATCCTTCGTATCTCTTAAGAGGGAAAAGGCTGTGCAGGCCACACTCCAGGAAACTCCCTTTAGGTTGGATCAAAGATGTGACTTTAGTAAGGGTGTTACAATCCCATCCTAAGACTCTTTAACATAAAATTACAATCACAAAATGGAGAACAACAATGCAACACTGGGAATCATGGCCTAACCAAGTTGACACATATTTTGGGGGACACAATTCAATTCATGACACTAATGCTCTCTAGTTGTACTCTGGTGGTACAGTGGTTAAGTACTATGGCTGCTAAGCGAAGGTTGGCAGGTCAAATCCACCAGGCACTCCTTGGAAACCCTAGGGGGGCAGTTCTACCCTGTTCTATAGGGTCGCTATGAGTTGAAATTGATGGCGAGTTTTTTTGATTCTATATTTATACTTTTTTCTCTAACTTTTCCTTCTTTTGGTTTAATAAAGTACATTTACTTTATTTTCTTCTTTATTAGATTATTAAGGTTTTATATACTTTTTTTTCAGTGATTGCAGCATGTATCCTGGACTTATTAGTGTCTAAAATAAACTAACAGTTAAAAAAAAAAAAAAATTCCGAGACAATGCAAGGTCACTGGTACACTTTCATTTCATTTACCCCTTCTTGCCTTTTGCATTCTTATTGTCAGATATTTCAGTTCTACATGCATATAAAAACCCACAAGTCATCATTATTTAGATTTACCCACATATTTATATATATTTCCTATGATTCTATGTCAGTTTGTCATACTGTGGGGGCTTGCCTGTTGCTGTGATGCTGGGAACTCTGCCACCAGTATTCAGATACCTGCAGGGTCACCCATGGAGGACAAGTTTCAGCTGAGCTTCCAGACTAAGACAGACTGTGAAGAAGGCACAGCATTCTACTTCTGAAAAGAATTAGCCAGTGAAAACCTTATGTATAGCAGCAGAACATTCTCTGATATAGTGCTGGAAGGTAAGCCCCCCAGGTTGGAAGGCACTCAAAAGATGACTGTGGAAGAGCTGCCTTCTCAAAGTAGAGTCAGCCTTAATGATGTCGCTGGAGCAAAGCTTTGGGACCTTCATTTGCTGATATAGCACGACTGAAAATGAGAAGAAACAGGTGCAAACATCCATTAATAACTGGAACTTGGAATGTACGAAGTATGAACCTAGGAAAATTGGAAAAGGTCAGAAATGAAATGGAATGCATAAGCATCAATATCCTAGGCATTAGTGAGCTGAAATGGACTGGTATTGGCCATTTTGAGTTGGATAATCATGTAGTCTACTATACCGGGAATGACAGCTTGAAGAGGAATGATGTTGCACTCAACATCAAAAAGAACATTTCAAGATCTATCCTGAAGTATGACGTTGTCAGTGATAGGATAATATCCATACACCTGCAAGGAAGATCAGTTAATACAACTATTATTCAGGTTTGTGCACCAACCACTAAGGCCTAAGATGAAGAACTTGAAGATTTTTATCAGTTCCTGCAGTCTGACGCTGATCAAACATGCAATCAGAATGCATTGATAATTACTGGTGATTGGAATGCAAAAGTTGGAAACAAAGAATAAGGATCAGTATTTGGAAAATACGGCTTTGGTGATAGAGACAATGCTGGAGATCACGTGGTAAAACTGAGCAATTTTTAAAAATTTGTGTTCTTATCTCAATTTCATGAATAACGATTAACAGCAAAATTCTTAGAAAATTAGAGAGTGGAAGTAGTAGAGTTGAACCAAGGGCTAACTGACTCTTAAAGATCATAAAATCAAGCTCTTTAGAAATGTAGATAGATATGTAGGTCTATAGACAGATATATAAATGGTTAGATAGATAGATCGATAGATATGTGGATTAATAGAAAGATAGAGATAGATGATAGATAGACAGACAGACAGGTAGATAGATGATAGATAGGTAGATTAAAGATAGATAGATAGACTGACAGATAGATAGATGATAGATAGATAGATAGATAGATAGATAGATGATAGATAGATAGATGATAGACAGATAGATAGATAGATAGATGATAGATAGATAGAGATAGATAGATAGATAGATAGATGATAGATAGATAGATAGATAGATAGATAGATAGATAGATAGATAGATAGATGATAGATAGATAGATAGATAGATAGATAGATAGATAGATAGATAGATAGCCAATAGATAGATAGCCAATAGATAGATAGATAGATGATAGGTAGGTAGGTAGATAGATAGATACATAGATAAAGAGATCACAGATAGGATATATGTATGTGTGTGTTTGTGTGTGTGTGTGTGAAGTGTTACATTGTGCTGTCTCATGTTTCAAGTCTTAGACGTTCAAACTTTGGGAAACATTGATCACCAGGCACTGCTCTTTGTGTTGTGACAGCTGCTCATGTAGCTGATTTGTGAGGAACTCAGAAAATTCCATCTTACCTCCCCACCCTATAGTGACTCTTCCTTGAGATATTGGGGGCACCAGGCCTGCAGTGACTTTAGTGTCTGCACTGCCAATAACCTCATTGGGAGGGGTGTACTCAGACAGAGGAGTCTCCCATGGGCAACCAAAACTGGTCTATCTGATACTGCAATCCCATTTGGGCAGCTGGTTCTCAATTTGTGAGGTAGAAAGCAGACATTTCTCTAAGGGCTTATGTTTTGGATGTGATGTGAGGCTATGGGGAATAGTAAGTGACCTGTTGAGTAAAGTCCCCTTCTTTGTCTTCCAAAGTACCTAGCATGTGTAATAGTCTATATGAACAATTTGGTGATGACCCTGTTTACAGATACCTGGCCTCAGGTACCAAAGTGATGACTCTAGCCCTGATAGTCATGGTTAGGTCATGGTCAATGGTGATTTTGGCCAAAAGCTCTTCCTTCCTGATAGGAGGAATGACAGTCCTGGGAACTCAGGGACAGTCCTGCTTAACTCAGGGACTTGATGCTGGGTTGATTCAGGGCTTTCATACTCTGTAGAGCATAGCTGGTGACTACTTCAGAGATTCTGAGCATCTCCTCTTCCTTTTCTTCTTCCTCCTCCTCCTCTTTTTCCTTCTCCAGTTATAAAACCACATTCTTGTAAAGCTTCCTGATCATTGGGCCCAGGTAAGGAAGCTCTACCAAAATCACTTTAAGTGTTTAATGCATAACATTCTGTCAGTCACAATGATTGCAGGAAGAGTTAAAAATAAATGAAAAGACTAATTACTAAATCCATTGACAATGTATGTCTTCAGTTACCAACATGTGCCAAATTAGACAGATAAAATCTATATATTGAGTCTGGGAGGATAATGTGGAAGGTTGAGGGGTCTAGAGGGTTTAAGAAGACAGACAATAAACATGCAAACAAAAAACGAACGTGTTTTAAAGACCTAAAGCCTATTTGGAAAGAGAGTGTTGGAGAGCCAACATATAAAATCAGCCCAAATTCACTTCTTCCCCCTCCACCAGGGTACAGACTTTAGTGCTCTGATCCTCTCCCCAAATGTACTCTCATGTGATGGTGTGAGGCTATAATATAAGATGGTATCTTATATTTTTATTGGTTTTGTGCAATTTGAACCTGGCATTTTGTTCTTGAAAAAAATTATTTCCTGAAAAAGGAATTTCAAGCTTATACCAGTATATACCTTAGTGCCCAGCTACTAACCAGAAGGTTGGTGGTTCAAACCCACCAGTCGCTCCTTGGGGGAAAGATGTGGCAGTCTGCTTCCATAAAGATTTACAGCCTTGGAAACCCTATGGGGCAATTCTACTCTATCTGAGCGGGTCACTATGAATTGGAATAGACAACATGGCAGTGGGTTTGGTTTTTTTTTTTTTTTGGTTACCTGCAGTGTGGAGAAGTACTGGGACAGTGAGATAAGGACATCCTGACATCCATCAACAAAGTGTCCCCATATTCTACAGTAACATAAATTCAACATTGTAACTTTATTCACCAGCCATGGCACAAAAAGTAAGGTTTCCGTAGCTGAGGATAGCTCCGGTTTAGGACTGAAGGGAGGAATTGCACAAGAATTTATGAGGTAAGGCTCTGAAAAGGCAAACATGAAACCATTTTTCCAGGGTTGGAGGACATATTGGGGCAATGTTTCCCAAACTTTAGTTTTTCCCATAGATAGCTCCTATATTTACGGTAACTACATACAACATGTGAAATAGAAATTAGTCAACATTTTTATTTAAATTCACTTTGTACAAACTTAAATTAAAAAAAAATTTGATTAGTGGTAGGCAAGATGAAATATTCAAAGTATAAAATTTTGTAGCACAGAATTAACATAAGTACACACTTAACGGAAACCCTGGTGGCATGGTGGTTAAATGCTACTGCTGCTAACCAGAATGTCAGTGGTTCGAATCCACCAGGCACTCCTCGGAAACCTTATGGGCAGTTCTACTCTGTCCCATAGGGTCACTATGAGTAGGAATCGACTCGACGGCAACGGGTTTGGTTTTTTGGGGGAGTATACACTTTTTTTTTTTGATATTTACATTATTCTGTTCAGCACCTAGACCATCTCCTGTGAGACAAGTGGTCCTCCTACCTTACTTGGGAGACTCGGTTAGAAAGAGGTGTGTGCTTTTAGCACATTTTCTTTATAGATAGACAAAACATTTCCTAAAGGCTTTTCATTAAGTACTTTAATAGATCTTTGTGATGTCGCCTTTCATTTGTGGAAACGGAGTGTCTACACCTGGAAAAGCATTAGCTGGTATCTCATGTTCTGCCCTGGATACAGAAGGAAGGGCCAGGATGGAGGAAGGTTCCAGCTGGACCAGATGAAAGGATAAAAGCAGAGGGAACAGCTTCCTGGAGATCAGCTGCCAATGCTGCGAAGCCACGAGAACTGTATATCTGTCTCTGTTCCCCATTAACTGTGAACAGCATAGGACAGCGTCTTGTTCTCTATTGTAGGGAACATCAGAAGAACTCACACAGGTGTGGTTCAGTAATTAGTTTTTGAATGGATGCTTGTAATTTTTGTTCACTTCTGTTTCCTTCAAGCATTGATTAAGAGAGTTTTTGTTTATAGAATAAAATAGAAGGGTTCAAATACATATTCTTGAGAACAGCAAGGAGGATAAGTACTGAGGAGTCTGGATCCCACCCAGCAGTTTTTCCCAGAAGAGAAGTACCTCTAGGAAAGGTGTTTCTGTAGAAAAGGCAGCTTCAAAGAGATGGAGAATATGGGTCTAATCTGGGGTTCTATGGGAAGAAAGGAAGAGGAGAAAGAAAGAGGAGAAATTCAAGCTTGAACAGAGCTAATAGAAGGCCCAGTGCAACCATCTCCCACCTCCAATCCAAGAGGTAAGTATTATTCTCCTCTGTTCGTAGACAAAGATCCAAACCCAGAGAGGCGAGGTGAACTGCTCATGGTCACACAGCTTGTCAAATATAGAATTGGGACCAGACTTCAGGTACCATTTAGATCTCTCTTACTTTCTAGAACACTGCCAAATTGTATGAGGAAAGTAGAAGGGTAAACTGGTTTACTTGACATGTATTCCACTGTGCTCTGTATGGACAAATACTAAAATTAAGTAAAATTTATAATGACAATTATTAATGTTTAAGGAGGTATAAATGAATGGTAATTAATTTTAATGACTAAATTTTTGACAAATGGATTTAAACTTCATCTGGAACCTACCAACAGCTTCTGAATCAAACTGTTTAATTAACTAATTAATATAAAATACATATAAAATTAATTGTTTGAATGGCATTGATCATTATGTTGGATTTTCCATTGATTCTCAAGTGTAGATGACAGAAAATATGTACAACCTTCTCTGTTCTTGTTGGATAAAGTTATGTAGGAGCAATTAGTATAGTGTGTGAGGAGGGAGTTAGGGTCAGAAAGTTACTTTGTGTTGTAATTCCAGGAACTGAGCTGCTTGAGTATCTCAATTGTAAGAAGTGATGGTGCGGTGCTAATGGAGCCCATGTGGCCCAAGGTGGTACAAGTTTTACAAAGGCCTTTAAAAAGAAAAAAAAAAAAATTGCTGTCGAGTCACTTCTGACTCATAGCAACCCGATAGGAAAGAGTAGAGCTGCCCCATAGCATTTTAAAGGAGTGCCTGGGAGATTCAATCCACCAAACTTTTGGTTAGTAGCTGTAGCTTTTAACCTCTACACTCCAGGGTTTCCAAGACCTTAGGAACCAGCCTTATGTCTTCTATTTGAAGACCCAATGCAGGTGAAAATAGGACCCTAATGATCATCATTTTGCTGAATGTTTAGAAGCATAACAGTGGGAGGGATAGTGAGATGATTTGGGGCCTTACAGCAGTGCATTTTTGAGGGAGGAAAGGAAATTTAGATTAGCAAGCCATAGAATCAAGAGGAAATGCATTATAATGAGAGTTTGGAGTAATGAGAGGTGTCCCTTGGTGGCACAAACGATGAAGTGCTCAGCTACTAAATGAAAAGTTGGCAGTTCAAGTCCACTCAAAAGTATTTTGGAAGACGGGCCTGGCTATCTACTTCTGAAAGATCACAGCCATTGAAAACCCTATAGGGCACAGTTCTACTCTGAAACAATGGGGTTGGCCTGAGTTGGAATTGACTTGATGGCAACTGATACTGGAGTAATGAGAAAGGTGTCACAAGGTATTCAGGCTCCCAGGTAGTCAGGCTTTTTTCGCTCCAGGATGTATAAAAAATTGGCAACCAGCTAAAGTAGAACAGGGAAGGCAGTTTGATGATGCTGGGAAAGTGAAGGCTAGGAAAGGGTCTTTGTCTTCAGCCAAGAAAAAGAGCCTTTGGACACCAGTTAAAGAACTCCCTAAATTCTCCCACTGCTGTAAGTCACTGATACTGTCCCTAAGACAGGGCCTCTGAGTCATGGACATTTATCCCAGTGAGGAGATCCGGAAGCAGGATGCTTCCTGTTATCAGGGTCCCTGTCCAGCCAGTTAGGGTTGGAGTTTTATTTGGTTAGGAAATTCTTGAACCAGCCCAGTTTTAGGTAGCTCTACTTCCCTCTGGGTGGGGCAGCAATCCCTTTTATAAAGAGGTCCTCTGCTGGGAGGTTAGCATCCTCCTGATACTTGATTCCTGGTCTACTTTGGAGAACCTGGTGAGTCTGATTCCTTGATTTCTTCTGTTTATTTGTTGCTCTCAAATATCTGAATTCAATCCGAAGACAGAAAATTTGGTGTGTCCAAAGGTAAGATCATTAGTTAGATGCCCTTAATTGATGATAACCATGAATTGGGGCATAATGATACAATGATGTATTGCTTTAACTTTGTTCTGGTAGATAGTTTGATGTCTACATTGAAAAAGAAGTTAATAGGAAAACTTTGGTTTGAAGAAGAAAAAAGGGAATTTATTTTCCTTTCCATTTCTTTATGAAGTCCATTCTGCTGTGATTTCAAAAGTCATAGAATTCTCCCAAAATGGCTGCTTGCTATCTATCCAAGTATTGGTGCTTTGTAAGAAATAATGACAGGGATTACTTACAACGGTGCTCAGGTTTTCAGAACTTGTGACTCCCTTTCTTGAAGATGTTATTTTCATGTACATGTCATTACTTGCTGCTTTAGAGAATTTTCCAGAGCTAGTGAAGCAGATGGCTAGAGAGTAGAAGCCAGAAAGTTATACAAAGGGAGTTAAGAGATGATAGTATATCTCAGAGACTGGAGAGGTGATATCCAATGGAATCAAATAAGCTCTGGCTTCTCTGTCTGTAGAAGTTCCTTCTTGTGAACACTGTCATCTAATTTCTTTCAGATTTCCAGAGGCTCCAGAAAGATGTCTTACCAACAGCAGCAGTGCAAGCAGCCCTGCCAACCACCTCCTGTGGTGTGCCCACCTAAGTGCCCTGAGCCATGTCCACCTCCAAAGTGCCCAGAGCCGTGTCCACCCCCAAAGTGCCCACCTCAGCCATGTCAGCAGAAATGCCCTCCTACGCAGATATACCAACCCTGCCAGCAGAAGTGTCCTCCTAAGAGCAAGTAACAGCTTCAGGATTCATCAGGAACATGAAAGGATGAGGACAATTGGCTCAGACTTCTTCCACAACTCAACCTTCATTTCGTCAAAGCTAACCATGGGCACAACTTTTCTATCCATTAGTCCATGATCTGCCTGTGATGATTCCTAGCAAGTGAAGGTTTTTTTTTTTTTTTTTTCCCCCTACACTGTTATATTGCTGCTCTCTAGGAGGTAACTGAGAAAGGGGAGTTCTCAGCTGTGCCAGGATCCCAGCGCTTCAAAGGAAGAACAAGGGCACATTCCACTGGTCTCGTCAGATGATTCTCTTGACGTTTTCTGTGTCTGTAACGTGGGCAAAGATTTCCACCACTTGGGCAATTGTAATTTTCCTTTCCCTTCCTGAATAAGGTACATGTTTTAAGTTGGGATAAATATCTTATTTCTTTTTCAAACCTGCTTTTGTCAGCAACATTATATCATAATTTTGGTTTATTTTTATTCTTCTTTGATCCCAATATCCAGACTCTCACAGTCACTGCTACCTGAATTTTATTTCACACCAAAGATTATTTCTGTATTATTTTGAACCCATATTATTTTCTTTAATTACTCTTTGATTAGGGGGACAAATTATTTAACCCCTCAGGATTTAGTTTTCTCTAGTGCAAAGTGGGAAAAATAATATTTAGATCACAAATCTGTCTTAGGCATAAAATTGAATAATGCCTGTAACTTTGTTGGCAGAAAATCTGACCCAGAATTAAACAAACAAACAAAAAAAAACAAAGCTTGTTGCCGTTGAGATGATTCCAACTCATGTCAAGGGCATGTGCTACAGAGTAGAATTGCCCCATAGGGTTATCTTGGCTATAATCTTTATGGAAGCATATTACCAGAACTTTATTCCATGGTAGCACTGGGTAGGTTCAAATTGACAATGTTTAGGTGAATTGCTGTTGTTGTTAGGTGCCACTGAGTTGGTTGTGACTCATAGTGACCCTATGTACAAACAGAATGAAACACTGCCTGGTCCTGCGCCATTATCACAATCATTGCAATATTTGATCCCATTATCACAGCCACTCTGTCAATCCATCTCATTGAGGGTCTTCCAGTTTTTCCGACCCTCTACTTTGCCAAGCGTGATGTCCTTTTCCAGGATCTGGTCCCTCCTGGTAACATGTCCAAAGTAAGTGAGATGAAGTCTCACCATCCTTACTTCTTAGTATAGTAGCTGAAGTCAAACCATTTGTGCCACCCAGCTGCCTTGACCCAGAAAGAGCATGCAATAAATGGTAGTTCATTAGAAGCAGCAGATCATCATCATTACTACATTTTCTCCAGCAAGAAAGAAGCTTAGACGTGACTACTCTAGGAAATAAGATTTTTAAACTTAATACCCTGTTACTCTCTTTCTTTTCTAGTTCACTTTACCTTTCTAAGTGACATTGTAGGCAAAAAGCTTTTTGGAATTAGTGGGGCATCCTACATGAAATCACAGTATTTCTTAAAACATGGATACTCCAGAAGAATGGGAAATACCAAGGCCCCAGAAGGCCTGTGTCTGCCTCATCTTCATGGGTACCACCTGCTCTTCTTACTCCATCAGCAGACACAAACTCAGGGTCCTGTCATTTTTTGTTCACCTTTAAAATTAATTTTTTGAGTGTTCTGACCCCAGATTTGGAAAGTAATGGGGTGTATAATATTTACTGAAATTTGAAAAGTTAGTGCTGCTAGGCAGTCTTCTTTATAAGTGCTTATTTTACAACTAGACCAGGGGCTGACTGTAGAACAGACCATCAATTGCTCATATGCAATTTCAAGTTGAAACTGAAGAAAGTTCAAGTTGAAACTGAAGAAATTAGAACAAGTCCATGAGAGCCAAATTATGACCTTAATTATATTCCACCTGAAATTAGAGACCGCCTCAAGAATAGATTTGACACACTGAACACTAATAGTGGAAGACCAGACCAGTTGTGGAATTACATCAAGGATATCATACATGAACAAAGCAAAAGGTCATTAAAAAGACAGGAAAGAAAGAAAAGACCAAAATGGATGTCCAAAGAGACTCTGAAACTTGCTCTTGAACATCGAGTTGCTAAAGTAGAAAGGAAGAATTGATGAAGCAAAGAACTGAACAGAAGGTTTCAAAGGGTGGCTGGAGAAGTCAAAATGAAGTACTCTAATGACATGTGCAAAGAGCTGGAGAGAGAAAACCAAAAGGGAAGAATACACACGGCATTTCTCAAGCTGAAAGAACGAAAGAAAAAATTCAAGTCTCGAGTTGCAGTAGTTAAGGATTCTGTGGGAGAAAACGCTAAACGATGCAAGAAGCATCAAACGAAGATGCAAGGAATACACAGAGTCACTATGCCAAAAGGGATTGGTCAGTGTTCAACCATTTTTGGAGGCAGCATATGATCAGGAACTGAGAACACTAAAGGAAGAAATCCAAGCTGCGCTGATACCGTTGCTGAATGTCAGATGCCGAAAGCAGAGAATACCAGAAAGTTGTTTACTTGTTTTCTATTGACTATGCGAAGGCATTTGATTGTGTGGATCATAACAAATTATGGGAAACATTGCAAAGAATGGGAATTCCAGAACGCTTAATTGTGCTCATGAGGAATCTGTACATAGATCAAGAGGCAGTTGTTCAAACAGAAAAAGGGGGTACTGCGTGATTTAAAGACAAGAGGGGTGTGCATCAGGATTGTGTCGTTTGACCATACCTATTCAATCTGTACACTGAGCAAATAATCTGAGAAGCTGGACTATATGAAGAGCGGGGTGTCAGGATTGGTAGAAGACACATTAATAACTTGCTTTCTGCATATGATACAACCGTGCTTGCTGAAAGTGAAGAGGACTTGAATCACTTAATGATGAAGATCAAAGACCACAGCTTTCAGTAGGAATTACACCTCAACATAAAGAAAAGAAAAATTCTTAAAACTGGACCAACAAGCAACATTGTGATAAAGGGAGAAAAGATGGAAGTTGTTAAGGATTTCATTTTACTTGTTTCCAAAATCAACACCCATGGAAGCAGCAGTCAAGAAATCAAAAGATGCATTGCATTGGGCAAATCTTCTGCAAATGAATTCTTTAAAGTGTTGAAAAGTTGAGATGTCACTTTGAAGACTAAGGTGTACCTGACAGAAGCCATGATATTTTCAATTCCTCATATGCACCTTAAAGCTGGACAATGAATAAGGAAGACCAAAGAAGAATTGATGCCTTTGAATTGTGTTGGTGAAAAACATTGAATATATCGTGGACTGCCAAAAGAACGAACAAATCTGTTTTGAAGGAGTACAACCGGAATGACCCTTAGAAGCAAATATGGCGAAAGTGCATCTTACATACTTTGGACGTGTTGTCAGGAGGGTTTAGTCCCTGGAGAAGGACATCATGCTTGGTAAAGTACAGGGTCAGCAGAAAAGAGGAAGACCCTCAAAGAGGTGGATTGACAGCGGCTGCAGCAATGGGCTCAAGCACTACAATGACTGCAGGGATGGCGCAGGGCCGGGCAGTGTTTCATTCTGTTGTGCATGGGACCGCTATTTGTCAGAACTGACTTGACAGCACCTAACAACAACAATAACACTATTTGCCCTGGGGTTTTTAGCCAGCAGTCCAAAAAAAAAAAAAATATATATTGCATTGGGAAAATCTGCTGCAAAAGACCTCTGTAAAGTTTTAAAGAAAGCACTTTGATGACTAAGGTGCATCTGATGTGAGCCATGTCTTTTCAATCACCTCATAGGCATACAAGAGTTGGACAATGAAAAAGGAGGACAGGCAAAGAATTGATGCATTTGAATTGTGTTGTTGGCAAAGAATATTGAATATACTGTGGAGCACCAAAATGAACAAATCAGTCTTAGAAGAAATACAACCAGAATGTTACTTAGAAGTGAGAATGGACAGACTTTGACTCACTTACTTTGGACATGTCATCAGAAAGACCAGTCACTAGAAAAGGACATCATGCTTTGCACCAAGTAGAGGGCCAACAAAAACGAGGGAAACTCTCAATGAGATGGATTGACACAATTGCTACCACAGTGGATTCAAACATACCAATGATGGTGAAAATGGTACAGGACTGGGCACAGGTCAACTGACAACTATTTGACAGACTCTATTGTGCATCCTGCAGATATATTGGTAAGAAAAAGACAAGGTCTGGGCTCTGTCCTCTTGGAGCTTACATATGGTGATATGGTGAGGAGAGGAAAAAGAACATGCATAAACCAGCCCTACAGGTGTTAGGCCTTACATGTTTGGCTATCCTCTCTTCTTCTCAACCCACAGTCAGTCACAGTCAGTGTGAAATTAATATTTTAAGTTTTGTGTGGGATCTTAAAGTATTTTCTTACATTTTTTCTTTCGGTTTAGTGCATGTTGAACTTTGTCTTCATTCCTGGAATCTGGGGAAGTATAGGGCATGGGACCTGAAGAAGCTGTCCTGAGATCGAGCAACAAAGATGTGCCTTTCTGTGCTTTCATCAACAAGCTAGAGTCCCTCAGTCAAAAATGGAACAGCCTCAGTAATTGAAGGGCCCAGAGGAAAAGCAACAATGGTGAGTTTTGGGCCAGGATATTAGATAGGAAACCACAGTAAGCCTTATGTAGGAGGTGAGCCTCTGAGAAGACAAGAATTGGTTATTTTGGAAGGACCTGAAGATATATTAGGAAGATTTTTCCCAGCGGCGCCTCAGAAAAAAGTCCTGGTGATCTAATGACACTCCTCCCCCACCTCCAAAAAAATCAACCATTGAAAACGCTATGGAAAACAGTTCTACTCTGACAAAAAAAGGGTTGTTATGAGTTGGGCTTGACTTGATGGCAATAGCCAGACTTTAATAATTTCCATACCACTATCATCATCTTTGCATATTGCCCACATTATTGCATACTTAATATTTTCATTTAAATTACCTTCAAATCAATAGACTTAAAACTCTAAATAATTCTCAGTATTATTTTACGTTACTGGACAAGTTTGGAATTCAACTTATGAGTTCTTCAAATGTAGATTAAAATAGACAATAACTAAAGTAAAATCTGTTTGTCATGTGAGATCATCTTTGGTAACATAAGTCACACCACTGAGGTCACTGGGAAGTGCTCCAATAGGAATTAGTGATTTCAAATGGAGTATTGCTATGGTAAGGAGATTCCTTCCTTTCAAAGAACTTTAATTCACTTCTTTAATCTCTCCTCATATGGTGATCCTTCCATAGAGAAGTAGAATTGAAAGGTAGAGAAATGTAAATTTCAAGTGACCACTTGAAGAGATGGGTTGGTCCCTATTGTTCTGCATCATGGAATCTGCAGGCCTGTAGGAATCAGGAGCAAGTAGTGTACAGGAGAGAGGAGCTATGAGAATTTGCTCCCTGGTAACAGAACAGAACAGAGGCTGTGACTTAGAGACCTGAAATGCAGAAGGTCTTGAGTTTTGCTGGATCCCAAATAGCCCACAGTGGTGCAGGTTTTAAGACTCAAAACCAAGCTCAAAATATGTCTGTCCTTTATTGGGAGAAACACAGCACTGTGAAAACAAGGCCTTGGTAATCACTGTTGGAGGCCCTCGGGGGCACAAATGGTTTGCTCTCAGCCACTAACATAAAGGTTAGCACTTTGAACCCACCAGTGGTGCTATGGAAGAAAGGCCTGGTGATCTGCTTGTATAGAGATTACAGTCAAGAAAACCCTAGGAAGCAGTACTACTCTGTAACAACTGGGCTAACCATGAGGCAAAATCAATAGCAGCTGATTACTCCTTGTTAGGAGGTCTTCACATTTCTCCAATTGTAAAAATGTTTAAGGAGAATATTGTCAATGTCCCGTAAACTTATTAAACCAAACCAAACCAGACCTTTTGCCATGAAGTTGATCCTGACTCATAGCAACCCTACAGGACAGAGTAGAACTGCCCCACAGGATTTCCAAGGAGCTGCTGGTGGATTTGAACTACCTATCTTTTGGGTAGCAGTGGAGCTCTTTTACCACTATACTAAGGTAAGGGTAGAGTGAGAAGAAATGCATTACCAGTGGGAATGGAGAGATGTATGGGGTGGGGCCAGGTGTCCAGTTACATGGGCAAGGACAGTTAAAAAGAGCGGCCTGGATTATAATGCAGATAACCCCAGGGCAATGGAAAGGGTGCTAACCCCAGTCACTCAAGCACCTCTTGGGCTGCCAATTAGAGAACTCCCCAATCCTCAAACTGAAACAAGGCCCAGGAAACTCCAGGTTAGGCAGGGCCCCAGCAAAGGGAAGCTTCTCATGGAGCCCTTGCCCCAGAGAAGAGGATCTTGGGGTAGGAACCTTCCAGCCACCGTAGTGTAAGTCAGGTCATTTTTTCAGTTTCAGGTTAGTTGCAGTTAGGTTGCCACCTATTTGAAGCTACCCAGGCTTGGGGTGTCTTATATTCCTTTAGTGTTCTCTGCAACACAGCCACCATGTCAGTTCCCCATTAGCTCTGGAGAAATTAGGGGAAGGAGTAGGAGTGGATGTCGAATTAGGCTTTAGAAAACCAAAAGTCTTTGATTTACTCTAGAGGTCCAAATTGTGTTGACTTTTGTAATGTTATTTGTTCAATGGAAGTAGTGAATGGTGATAGGTTATTTTGTCTTTATCTTGTTTCTTTTTGTAAAATTGTACTAAAATTTACAGGAGAAAAAGTAATGGGAAAACTTTGAAAATAAAAGAGAGTGCGGAACAAAGGAATTTGCCTCCTTTTCATGATCATGTGAAGAGTTATCTAGAAATGTGATTCCAAAATCAAGTTGGGACCGTTCCTGTACACAAGAAGACACACAAAGCTGACTTTGTCATCCTCTTGGGACACCTTCCGTCACATCAGTAGACCTTTCTCTTGACTAAGCTCAGGGGCAACCCTTAAAGAAAAATAATTGCATTGCATTCAGAAGAAGAGGCACCTGTCCAAATGATATGATGACTAGAGAGGGACACTCCTATGGCAGGGAAGCCAACACTTATTTAATGAGCTGTGTAAGCAACTCTAAGATTTCCAAGTTACTGCTTTTGTTTCCTAACACTCTTTTATGACTGCCTGGGTTCTGTACCTTTTCCCTGAGACATGACAGTCCTGCAAGCCGCCTTCTCTATTGCTGCCCAAGTGTCCTCAACCACGTGTGATTCCAAGCGCCGCCTCTGCAGCACCAGCAATAAGGTCAAGGAAGATCACATAACCGTTCCCAGAACATGAATGTAGTGAGATGGGGAGGGTCAAGGAGACTTGCCACCAGGTGAAAGTCCAAGGGGGGACTTCAGATGAGGCCAGCTGGGGAATTGCCCTCCTGTCCTCCACTGTCAATGAGGCAGGACACCAACTTAGAGATTGCCCCTGGGCCCTCGTCCTCCTCCCTATGCCTCTGCCCCAGAATCTTTCAGGACTATGAAAAGGAATAGATGTTTTATCACGGGCCCTGAGTTCTGCCATTGTCTCTGAATCCTGACATCATGTCTTCCTGTAGCCTCACGAACCTTTCCCAATGCTCTGCCTAGAGCAGTATGTGACAGACAAGTGGCTTCTTTTCTGAAGTATAAGTTGTACCCCTCCTCCCTGACCAAGCACCACACTCCTTTCCAAGCTTCCCAGAGCCTCAGGAGGAGGCACAAGGACAAACCCAAGTCTTTTGTGTGTCCCCTGTCTCTGTGCTTGGTGGGAATATTCATCCCCTGGGCAATGCACCTTCCCTTCGGTGTCACCAGTAAAGGATATGCTTCATGGTCAAATGAAAACTCTCTCTCTCTCTTTTTTTTTCTTTCATTTTTCTAAGCCCATTTTTGGCAACTACTGCTGACGAAGGTTTTCTTGTGGTGGTGGTGGTGGTGGTGGCAGTGATGTATGTGTGTGTTTTAATTTCTTTTCTCTGCTTCCCATTTGACCCCTAGTTTTCAGGCTTTTTAAAAAGTTCGATGTGACACAATGGTGAACCACAGAATACTTCATTGTTTCAAATTGTTCTTCTATTTCATGTATTCATGTGACTCTTGGGCAATGTGCCTTCTTCCTGTGGACTTCAATGTTCATGGCTTCAAAGTGAGACCCATAATACATCACAATCTTTTCCTATTAATGAAATGGGACAATGTGGAAACATCCTTAGCACAATAATTGCCTCGTGATTAATGAACAATAAATCTATATTCTCATTGCTGTTATTACTAGTACTAATGGTTTTGCTCTGGCAAAAAAAAAAAGTGGATAGGAAGGGCTAGTATAGAAAATAGGGAAGGTTATGAAACTTGGTTACTCTTTTACATCTTGGTCATACTATTTCCCTTCCAATCCAATTCAGTGTCCATCTGGTACTTTAAAGACCTGTTGGGGGTTTAGTGTGGAATCTTACACAGAGTCCTAGCAGATCTGAAAACAAAGAAGAAGATTGAATGGGGGTCTCTGGAAGACAATGTATCTGAATCACTCACTTTCCCCTCTAGGTGGACTTCAGTTCTACGGAAATGGAGTAACCATAATCTTTGCTGAAGACACACTGGATTGTTGGTCCACCGAGGGCTGATCATAATTATTTTTATTTTCTTCTTACTCTATCAATAATTTAATTTTATGTTAATTATATTTAAAGTAATATTTTGTAGTCTTATATGTCTATCAAGAACTAGAACAATTTGCAATAAGTTTTATCTACCTAAGTAGCAGCCTATTCAATTTTCCCTCTCTTGTGTTCATGGAATTTTTGTTTATAATTTTTTAGCTTTTCATTTTATTGTTTTGTTATTTATGTGCAGTGTTTTCAAACTGTAGAAAAAAAAAGTGTTTTATTCCATGTAGCTTTCGAAGACATACTTGTTTCACTTATTAGTATATTATGAAAATCCATCCATATTGCTGCATGTAACCATAGTTCACCCATTTTCTGCACTATACGATGCCCATCATGTGACTATACCACATTTTACTATCCATTCTTTGATTACAGGATATAGTTGTTTCTGGGTTTTGCTGTTACTATCAGTGCTGCTATGAACATTCATGCATACATCTCCTGGTGCATATATGCAAATACTTCTACCCTATATATACCTAGGAATAAAATTTTCTGTTATATGTGAGTATTAGATTTAACTCACTGTTGCCATATTTCTTTCCAAGTTGTTGTACTACTTTACACTACATTAGTAATCCAAAATGACCCCGCAAACACGCATTCTCCCCCACATACTGCATTACTTCTTATTTTTTACCAATCAAATAAATACAGGATGGGATCTCTGTGTTTGAGTACCACTTTGTATTAAAGTGTTTGAGCATCAATTCGTATATACATAAGCCTATGCATTTCTTTATCTTGAGAAAACTTCTCATGCCTTTTACCCATTTTTCTATTACAATTTTTATTTTTTCTTATTTATATGAAGAAGTTTATATTATTAGGAAAAAAAATACTGCTCCTTGGCAGATTGGTAGGACTTGTATAAAATATATTTGGGCCCTCATGTTTTCTCCTGTTAGTAGATTTTAAACCACTGTTTCAATTTTTAAAAACAATATATAATGAAATCAAGGTTTCCATTGATTCTAAATGACAGGTTTTTAATAATAAATTTATTTAAAAATTCTGGCCAAGGAAAACTAGAAAACCTGTGTAAGCTTCTAGAAGGAAAAGCATTGTAGAAAATCCTCAGAGTCCTAGATCCTCCTTCTCTCTCTACTCGTTTTTTAAAATGACCTTTTTATTTTGGAATAGTTTTGGTTTACCGAAAAGTGGTGAAGGTAGCACAGAAGACTTCCATATATTTCAGATTCAGTTTCCCCAATTATTAACATCCTCCATAGTGTGTTACGTTTCTTACAATTAATAAACCAATTTTGATGTATTATTATTAAATCATGGAAACCCTGGTGGCATAGAGGTTAAGAGCCATGGCCTCTAACCAAAAGGTCAGCAGTTCAAACCCACCAGATGTTCCATGGAAAGCCTATGGGGCAGTTCCACTCTGTCTTATAGGGTCACTATGAGTCGGAATCGACTCCACGGCAATGGGTTTTTTTTTTAATTATTATTATGAAGTGCACTTCATACTTTAATCAGATCTTCTTAGCTTTTTTCCTAATGTTCCTTTTCTATTTCCAGGTTCCTTTCAGGATACCACTTTACATGTAGCCATCATGCCTCCTTCCAAAAAAACCAAACCAAACTCATTGCCATTGAGTCAATTCTGTCAGATAGCGACCCTATAGGACAGAGTAGAACTGCCCCATGGATTTTCCAAGTAGCACCTGGTGGATTCCAACAGCTGACCTTTTGCTTAGCAGCTGTAGCTTTTAACCACTGTGTCACGAGGTTTTCCTAAGGTAAGGTGCACATTATTAGATTCATCACAATCTTTAGTGTCCTCTTAGGTCTCTCAGACTTCTGTTTTGTTTTGAGGACCTTGACAGTTTTGAAGACTACTGGGCAGGCGTTTTGTAAAATGTCCTCAATGAGGATTTATCTGACGTTTTCTCATGATTTGGCTGGGGTTATAAGTTTTGGGGAGGAAGACCACAGAGGTTAAATACCATTCTCATCACAGCATATCAGGGTATATTCTATCAACATGATTTATCATCTTTGATGTTAACCTTGAAAACCTGGCTGAGGTAGTGTGTGTCAGGTTTCTCCACTGTAAAGTTGCTCTTTTTTCAACTTTTCCACACTGTACTCTTTGGAAGGAAGTTCCCATGTGCAGTCCACACTACGGAGTGGGGGGTTATGTGCCACCTTTTTTTTTGGAACTCTTCTGCAAAGGAGATTTATCTCCTCTCCCCAATTTATTTTTTTATTCCAATATTTATTTATATAAGTATGGACTTATTGATAAATATCCACTTTATACTTTGGGTCATAACCCAATAAACCCATTGTTGTCCTGTCAATTCTGACTTATGGCCACCCAATGCATGTGTTACAGAGTAGAGATGTGTTCCACTGGGTTTTCTTGGTGTAATCTTTTGCAGAAGCGGATCACTAGCTGTTTCTTCCATGGTAGCACTTTATTTTTTCCTCAGATTGTTCCAGCTTTGGCCATTGGGAGCTCTTCCATTTCCAAAGTTACTTAGGTTCTCACCTTTCCCCACCTACCACTTTCAGTGAGGTTGTATCATACATTTGTGATACTGTTAGATTTTGGCGTTACATTCTTTATTCCCTCTTGGAATCCTAGAGTTTTTAAAATAAGTTTAAAAGTTTTTTTGCATACATTTCTTTGTGATGTAAAATTCTACAGGTTTTGACAAATTCATAATGTCATGTATTCACCATTACAGTATCATAGAGAATAGTTTCACTGCCTTAAAGTATTTCCTGTGCTTCAACTATTCAGCCCTCCTCCAACCCTGAAACTCTGGCAACCACGAATCTGTTTATAGTTTTCCCTTTCCCAGAAGTCATATAAAAGGAATCATACAATATGTAGCCTTTCAGGTTGGCTTCTTTTACTGAGCAATTTGCATTTAAGATTTAATCATATCTTAGTGAGTCTTGATAGCTCATTCCTTTTTACGATTGAATTGTATGCAATTGTATGGGTATATCATAGTTTATTCATTCATCTGTTGAAGGACATCTTGTTTTCTTTCAGTTTTGGGGAACTATAAACAAAGCTACTATAAAGATTTGCATAGGGATTTTGTGTTAACTTAAGTTTTCAAATCAGTTGGGTAAATTCTTGGGAGTGCTACTGCTGGATTATATGATAAGACTATATTTAGCTTTGTAAGATCTTAAGTCAATCTTGAGAAGTCAGAGTTTTCTAAGAATTTTTTATTTAACTTTTTTTTTAATGATCCCACACAGTTCTGTTAGCCCTCTCTGCTCAGGCTACAGTCATCTGCCCCCCCTCCATCATAAAGTTGAAACAGCTTTTATCCTAGTGTATTTTTTCCTTAGTTTTGCCCAGGTTTCTATTTTTTCCTTTATGACTTTGGGGAAGGAGCCAACAGCTTGTAAATGCTCATTATCTTTGGAAGACTCTTAGGAGAAGAGTCTGATTCATTCTGTTTTTACCTCTTGTTCTTCTGAATCTTGCTAACACACACCATATACCATCAGTTCATATCTTTATTAGGCCTTGAAATCATCCCCATTAGATATTCTGATCTTACATTTAGGAAAAATAAAAGTAAAATTTATAAAGTCTATTTAGTTTTGGAAAGTTAGTACTGATGGACTATTTCCCTGTTTTCTTCCTTTTTTTTAATGGGTATATAATGCTTTTTTTATTGTGGTAAATATATATGTAACAAAGAATAGCCATTTCAACGTCTTTTTATGTATACAATTAAGTGACATTAATTACATTCATCATGTTGTTCAACCATCACCAATATCAGTTTCCAAATTTTTCCATCTCCCCTAACAGAAGCACAATGTCTCCTGAGCAATGTGCCTCCCTCTCATGGGTATATAAATCTATAACTATTACATCTCCTCAGTAAACTGAACCTTTTACCATCAGGAAACAGCTCTTCCTTTATCTCTAATAACACCTTTAAATTTTTTAAATATACTTTTATTTATTTTTTTATTTTTGAGAATATACACAGCAAAACATATACCAATTCAACAGTTTCTCCATGTACCCTTTAATGACACTGATTACATTCTTCAAGTTTTGTAACCATTCTCCCCCTCCTTTTCAGACTTGTTCCTCCTCCAAAAACATAATTTCACTGCCCCCTTAAGCTTCCTACCTAATCTTTTGAGTTACTGCTGTCATTTTGATGCCATATAGATAGTTCTTAAAAAAGCATAGTGCTTAAGGTAGACATTTTTACTATTTAGTAAGCTAAAGTGTTGTTTGGTTTCAAGAAGACACCAGGGAATATTTGTGGTTTAAGTTTTAAAGTTTATCTCAGGGCAATAGTTTCAGGGGTTTGTCCAAACTTCATGCCTCCAGGAAGCCATCGGAGAGATATACATTGAAACCACAATGAGACACCTTTTTATTCCCACTAGGATGTCTAAGGACCCCTGGTGGTATAGTGGCTAAGAACTAGGCTGCTAACCAAAAAGCTCGTCAGTTCAAATCCACCAGCTGTTTCTTAGAAACCCTATGAAGCAGTTCTACTCTGCCCTGTAGGGTCGGTATGAGTTGGAATCAACTCGATAGCAACTTTTCTTTTTTTTTTTTTAAAGGATGGCTGGGATTAAACAGCAGGAATAACAAAAAACAGAAAATAACAAGTGTTGGCGAGAAGGTGGGAAGTTGGATCCCTTACCCATTGCTAGTGGGAATGCAAAATGGTATAGCCATTGTGGAAAACAACTTGGTGGTTCCTCCAGAAACTAAAAATATAATGCCCATAAAACCCAAAACCAAATCCCTTTGTCATAAAGTAGATTCCGACTCAGCGACCCTATAGGACAGAGTAGAACTGTCCCATTGGGTTTCCAAGAAGCAGCTGGTGGATTCAAACTGCTGAACTTTTGTTAGCAGCTGTAGCTGTTAAGCACTGTGCCACCAGGGTTATGAGAACTACCATATGATCCAGCAATTCCACTCCAAAGTGTATACCCAAAAGAAATGAAAGCAGAGGCTCAAAAAGAGACTTGTACAACAATGCTCATTGCAGCACTATTCACAATAGCCAGGAGGTGGAAACAGACTACTGGTCCATGAACAGATGAATGGGTAAACAAAGTGTGGTACATGCATACAATGGAATACTACTCAGCCCGTAGGAGAAATGAAGTCTTGATACATGCTACAATATGGGTAGAGCTGGAAGACGTTATGCTGAGTGAAATAAATCAATCACGAAAGGATAAATATTGCATGACCTCACATAAAAAGAGAAGAATGGGTTATTTATTTATTTATAATAAGGATTTAGCTTGAAATTAATGTAAGCTGACACCAAAAGGAATGTGATATTTACACTAGGGATTTTGTTATTCTCCTAAACAGCTAACCCCAGTAATAGTGAACTAAATTAGAGATCAGATTTTTTGATAGAATGATAAGTATCTATGAATACTAAGTTTTTTTAAACCAACATATTGGATTTTATTGTATTTAGATTTTTATTTGTATTTAAACAGTATTCAGAGAAGAGCGTATGAGTCCAAATACTGAGGAGTGGATACATTTTTTTTCCTATACTTTGTTTTGAACATTTGCTTATACTAATTCCCATTTTCTTTGCATAAGAATGTCAAGATTAGCTCATCTTATTATTTCTTCACACCTGGTTCAAGTCAGTGTTTTCATTTCCTTTCCCCTAAAAACTTCAAAGACTGACTTAAAATAGACATGATAAAGAAGATTTTAAAGATTCAGCAAATAACTTTCTCAACCATAAAACATAATTTGAAATAGATGTATCACTTTGTATTTTTTTGTTTAGTGGTACACAACACAAAGTGCAAAATATCAGATAAAATGTTGAATCAAGACTTGAACAATTTTTTTAAATTTGTGTTCTTGTCATTTTCATAAATAATGATTAACAGCAAATTTCTTAGAAAATTAGGGCATGGAAGGAGTAGAATTGAGCCAAGGGCTACCTGACTGTTAAAGATCATAAAGTCAAGCTCTTTAGATATGTAGATAAATAGGTTGGTAGACATATAGATAGGTAGATGATGGATAGAACATGTGTATGTTTGTGTGCGTGAAGTGTTACAGTGTGCTGTATCTCATGTCTCAGGTGTTGGATGTTCATACTTGGGGAAACGTGGATCACTAGGCACTGCTCTTCATGTTGTGACAGCTGCTCATGTAGCTGACCTTTGAGGAACTCTGAATATTTAAACTTACAACCACACCCTATATAGTGACTCTTGCTTGAGATGTTGGGGGCTCCAGGCCAGCAGTGGCTTTAGTGTCTGCACTGCCATGAGCCTCTTTGGGTGGGTGTTCTCAGATGGAGGAGTCTCCAAGATGCAACCGAAACTGGTCTACCTGTTGCTGCAATCCCATTTGGGCATCTGATTCTCAATTTGTGTGGTAGAAATCAGACATTTCTCTAAGGACTTATGTTTTGGATATGATGTGAGGATATGGGGAATAGTAAGTGACCTGTTGAGTAAAGTCCTCTTTCTTTAGCCTCTGAAGTACTTAGCATGTGTAATTGTCTATATGAACAATTTGGTGATGACCCTGTTTACAGATATCTGGCCTCAGGCACCAAAGTGATGTCTCTACCCCTGATGGTCATAGTCAGGTCATGGTCAATGGTGATCTTGGCCAAAAGCCCTTCCTTCCTGATAGGATGAATGACAGTTCTGGGAATCCAGGGAGAAACCTGCTTAACCCAGGAACGTTATGCTGGGATGATTCAGGACTCCTGTATTCTCTAGAGCATGGCTGGTGACTACTTCAGAGTTTCTGAGTATCTCCTCTTCCTTTTCTTCTTCCTCCTTCTCCTCAACTTCCTTCTTCTCCAATTATACAGACAAATTTTTGAAAATTTTCTGATCATTTGGCCCAGGCAAGGAAGCTCCACCAAAATCACTTTAAATGTTTAATGCATAACATTCTGTCAGTCCCAATGATATTACGAAGAGTTAAAAATAAATGAAAAGACTAATCACTAAATCCATTGACAATACATGTCTTGAGTTAGCAACATGTGCCAAATTAGACAAAATCTATATATTAAGAGTTGGGGGATAATGTGGTAGGTTGAGGAGACCGGAGGGTTTAAGAGGATAGATCATAAACGTGCAAACCAAAAACCACTGTCTTTTAAAGACCTAAAACCTAATTGGAAAGAGAATGAGAGAAAGCAGACATATAAAATCAGCCCAAATTCATTTCCTCCTCCACCCCCCACCTCCCCAGATTATAGACCTTTAGGGCTCTGATCCTCTCTCTTCCCCACAAATGTACTCTCACATGATGGTGGGAGTCAAGATAGTATATTTCTTACTGGTTTTGTGCTATATAAACCTGGTATTTTGTTCTTGAAAAAAAATGATTTATTTCCTGAAAAAGAATTTCAAGCATATGCCACCATATACCAGTTAGTGCTCCGCTACTAACCAAAAGGTCGGTGGTTCAAATCCACCAGTCATTCCTTGTGAGAAAGATGTGGCAATCTGCTTCCATAAACGGTTATAGCCTTGGAAACTCTATGGGGCAGTTCTACTCTGTCCTATTGAGTCACCATGAGTTGGAATGGACTCCACGGCAGCGGGTTTGGTTTTTTTCTTGGTCACCTTCAGTGTAGAGAAGTGCCGGATCAGTGAGATAGGAACATCATGACACCCACCAAGAAAGTGTCCCCACATTCTACAGTAACATAATTCCAATGTGGTAAGTTTATTCACCAGCCATGAAACAAAAAGTAAAGTTTCAGTGCCTGAGGATAGGTCACGCTTAGGACTGAAGGGAGAAACTGCACAAGAGTTTATGAGGTGAGGCTCTGAAAAGGCAAAAATGAAACCAATCTTCCAAGGTTAGAGGACATATTGGGGCACTGTTTCCCAAATTTTAGTTATTCCCATAGATACCTCCTATATTTACGGTAACTACATACCACATACAAAATAGAAATTACTCAACATTTTTACTTTAAATTCACATTATACAAACTTAAATTTAAAAAAAAATTTTGATTGGTGATAGGCAAGATGAAATACTCAAATTATACAATTTTGTAGCATAGAAGTAACATAAGTATACACTTAACATTTATATTATTCTGTTCAGCACCTACACCATCTCCTGTGACACTAGTGGTCCTCCTACCTTGCTTGGATACCCTGGTAGAAAGAGATGACTGCTTTTGGCACATTTCCTTTGTAGGTAGATGAAACATTTTCCAAGGGCTTTTCATAAAGTACTTTAATGCATCTTTTTGAGGTCACCCTTCATTTGTGAAACAGAGAGTGTACACATCTAGAAAGGCATTAACTGGTATCTCATATTCTACCCAGGATATAGAAGGAAGGGCCCACAAGGAGGAAGGTTCCAAATGGAGAAGATGAAAGGATAAAAGCAGAGGGCACGGCTTCCTGGAGTTTATCTGCCAACACTGTGTGGGCATGAGAACAGTGTACCCTAATGTCCCGTATATCTGTGTGTGTTCCCCATTAACTGTGCACAGCACAGGACTGTGTCTTGTTCTCTATTGTAGGGATCATCAGAGGGAATCACACAGGTGTGGTTCAGTAATTAGTCTATGAATGAATGCTTGTGATTTTTGTTCACTTCTATTTCCTTCAAGCGCTGATTAAGAGAACTTTTTTTCAAAAAGGTAAAAGGGTTGAAATATATATTCTTGAGAACATCAAGGAGGAAAAATACTGAGGAGACTGGATCCCACCCTGCAGTTTACCCCAGGAGAGAAGCACCTCTAGGAAAGGAGCTTCTGTAGAAAAGGCAACTTCAAAGAGATGGCGAATATGAATCTAATCTGGGGTTCTATGGGAAGGAAGAAAGAACAGAAAGAAAGAAAACCCAAGCTCAAACTGAGTTAAGAGAAGGCCCAGTACAGCCATCCTCCACCTCCTACCCTAAGGAAAAAAAAAACAAGAGGCAGGTATTATTCTCCTCTGTTCATAGACAAAGATCCAAACCAAGGGAGGTGAGGTGACCTGCCCATGGTCACACAGCTTGTCAAATATAGAATTGGGACCAGACATCAGGTACCATTGAGATTTTTCCTTCCTTCTAGAACACTGCCAAATTGTATGAGGGAAGTAGAGCTGCAAACTACTTTACTTGACATGTATTCCACTGTGTTCTGTATGGACAAATCCTAAAATTAAGTAAAATTTATAATGACATAATTATTAATGTTTAGGGAGTTGTAAATGAATGGTAATTAATTTTAATGACTGAATTTCTAATAAACGGAGTTAAACTTCACCTTTAAAGTACCAATAGTTTCTATATCAAACAGTTTCAATAACTAATAAATATAAAATACAAATAAAATTAATTCTTTGAATGGCACTGATTATTAGATTCAATTTCCCAGTGGTTCTAAAGGGGTAGGATGACAAAAAATATGAACAACCTTCTTAGTTCTTATTGGGTAAAGTTATGTAGGAGCACCTGGTATACCATGTGAGGAGGGAGTTAGGGTCAAAAAGTTTGCTTTTTTTGTAGTTCCAGGAACTGAGCTGCTAGAGTATCTCAATTGTAATAGGTGATGCTGTGGTGCTCATGGAGCGCATGTGGCCCAAAGTGGTACAGGTTTTATGAAGGCCTAAAAAAAAAAAATCAAACCCATTGCTGTTGAGTGAATTCCTGATTCATACCGACCGTACAGGAAAGAGTAGAACTGCCCCAGAGGGTTTTGAAGGAGGACCTGGTGGATTCAAAATGATAAATTGTGGTTAGTAACTGTCCTTTTAACCCCTACGCCACCAGGGTTTCCAAGGCCTAAGGAATCAGCTTTATGTCTTCTATTTGAAGACCCTAAGCAAGTGAAAATAGGACCCTAAAGGTCACCATTTTGCTGAATGTTTAGAAGCCCACTGGTGGGGGGCTAGTGGGATGATCTGGGGCCTTATATCTGTCTATTTTTGAGGGAGGAAAGGAAACTTAGATCAGCAAGCCATAGAATCAAGAGGAAAAGCATTATAATGAGGCTTTGGTGTAATGAGTGGAGTCCCTTGGTGGCACAAATGGTTAAATGCTTAGCAAGAAACCAAAAACTTGGCAGTTTAAGTCCACCAAAAATATCTTGAGATACAGGCTTGGCTATCTACTTCTGAAGGATCACAGCCATTGAAAACCCTACAGGACAGTTCTACTCTGAAACACATGGGGTCGCGGTGAGTTGAAATTGACTGGATGGCAACTGATACTGGGATAATGAGAAAGGTGTCACAAGATATCCAGGCTCCAAGGTAGTCAGGTTTTTTTCACTCCAGAATGTATAACAAATTGACAATCAGCTAAAGTGAAACAGAGAAGGTAGTTTTGTGATGCAGGGAAGGTGAAGGATAAGAAAGGATCTTTGTCCTCAGTCAAGAGAAAGGCCCTTTGGACACCAGTTAGAGAATTCCCTAAATTCTCCCACTGCTGTAAGTTACTGAAACTGTCCCTAAGGCAGGGCATCTGAGTCATGTAAACTTATCTCAGTGAGGAGATCCGGAAGCAGGATGCTTCCTGTTATTAGAGTCCCTGTCCGGCCAGTTGGGGATGGATTTTTATTTGGTTAGGAAAATCTTGGACCAGCCCAGTTTTAGGTAGCTCCACTTCCCCTGGGGTGGGGCAGCAATCCCTTATATAAAGAGGTCCTCTGCTGCAAGATTAGCAGCCTCCTGATACTTGATTCCCGATCTATGTGAAGAATCTGGTGAGTCTGATTCCTTGAGTTCTTCTGTTTATTTGTTGCTCTCAAATATCTGAACTCAATCTGAAGACAGGAAATTTGGAGCGTTGAAAGTCAGGACCGTGGGTTTGATGCCGTTAATTGATAGAAAGTGTGAACTGGGCCATAATGATACAGTGATGTAATGCTTAAACATGGTTCTGGTAGATTGAAAAAGAAGTTAATAGAAAAACTTTGGTTTGAAATGGAGAACTAGGTAATTTTTTTTCCTTTCCATTTCTTTTTGAGTCCATTCTGCTGTGATTTCAAAGGACATTGAACTCTCCCAGAACAGCTGCTTGCGCTCTCCCCATGTATTGCTGCCTCATAAGAAATAATGATAGGAATTTCTTGAGAGGTTGCTCAAGATTTCTGAAATTGTGACTGCCTTTCTTGAAGATGTTATTTTCATGCAAACAGCATTACTTGCTGCTTTAGAACAGAGAGAATTTCCCAGAAATATTGAAGCAACTGGCCAGAGAGGAGAAGGCAGAAAGTTATAATAGGGAAGTTAAGAGATGAAAGTATATCTCAGAGACTGGAGATGTGATACCCAATGGAATCAAATAAGCTTTGGCTTCTCTGTCTGTAGGAGTTCCTTCTTGTGAACACTGTCATCTAATTTCTTTCAGATTTCCAGAGACTCCAGAAAGATGTCTTATCAGCAGTGCAAGCAACCCTACCAGCCACCTTCTGTGGTGTGCCCACCTAAGTGCCCCGAGCCATGTCCACCTCCAAAGTGCCCTGAGCCATGTCCACCCCCAAAGTGCCCACTGCAACCATACCAGCAGAAATACCCTCCTACACAGATATACCAAACCTGCCAGCAGAAGTGCCCACCTAAGAGCAAGTGACAGCTTCAGGATTCATCAGGATCATTAAAGGAAAAAGAAGTTTGGCTCAGACTGCTTCCACAACTCCAACTTCATCTCTTCAAAGCCAACCATTGACACAACTTCTCTAACCATTAGTTCATGACCTGGCCAAGAAGAATCCTAGCTACTGAAGTTTTTTATTTCTTGCACTGTTATACTGCTACTCTCCAGGAGGTAACTGAGAAAGGGCAGTCCTCAGCTGTGCCAGGATCCCAGGGCTTGAAAGGAAGAAGAGTGGCACACTCTTCTGGTCTCTTCAGGTGATTTTCTTGACGTCTTCTGTGTCTGTAACCTGGGCAGGGATTTCTACCATTTGGGCAGTTGTAATTTTCCTTTCACTTCCTGAATAAAGAACATCTTTTGAGAAGGGATAAATATTGTATGTCTTTTTCAGACCTACTTTGGCTAGTAATATTAAATCCTAATTTTAGCTTATTTCTTTTCTTTTTTGGTCCCAATATCCAGGCTCTCACAACCACTGCTACCCAAATTTTGGACCACACCAAAGATTATTTCTACATTAGTTTGAACCCATGTTATTTTCTTTAATTACTCTTTGATTTGGGGGAGAAATTATATAACCCCTCAGGATTTTGCTTTCTCTACTGCAAAGTGGGGAAAATAATATTTAGATCATAAATCTGTCTTAGGTATAAAATTGAATAATACCTGTAACTTTGTTGGCACAAACCTGACCCAGAATTGAACAAATAAACAAAAACAAACCTTGTTGCCGTTGAGATGATTCCAACTCATGCCAACGCCACGTGTTACAGAGTAGGATTGCTACATAGGGTTTTCTTGGCTGTAATCTTTATGGAAACACACTACCAGAACTTTCTTCCATGGTGCTGCTGAGTAGGTTCAAATTGAAAACCTTTAAGTTAATTGCTGTTGTTGTTAGGTGCCACCATAGAGTTGGTTCTGACTTGTAGTGACCCTATGTACAAACAGAATGAAACACTGCCTGGTTCCGCGCCATTTTCACAATCGTTGCAATGTTTGATTCCATTATTGCAGCCACTGTGTCAATCTAGCTCATTGAGGGTCTTCCTCTTTTCTGCTGACCCTCTACTTTGGCAAGCATGATGTCCTATGCCAGGGACTGGTCCCTCCTGCTAATATGTCCAAAGTAAGTGATGGTAACTCTCATCACTCTTATTTCTTAGTATTGTCGTTGAAGCCAAACGATTTGTGACTCTCAGGGGCTTTGACCCAGAATTAGTATACAATAAATGGTAGTATGTTAGCAGCGGGAGATCATCAGCATCATTGCATTTGCTTCAGCAAGAAAGAAGCTTAGACATGACTACTTTAGGAAATAAGATTTTTAAACTTTATTACTCATTCATACCTGTTACTCTCTTTCTTTTCTAATTCACTTCACTTTTCTATGGGACATTGTAGATAAAGAGCTTTTTGGAATTAGTGGTG
The DNA here is from genome assembly GCF_030014295.1 of Loxodonta africana. NCBI lineage: Eukaryota > Metazoa > Chordata > Mammalia > Proboscidea > Elephantidae > Loxodonta > Loxodonta africana. The sequence continues at coordinate 183,729,960 of NC_087344.1, read as the reverse complement.
CATTCTACATGAAATGAGAGTATTTCTTAAAACATGGATAGTACAGAAGAAAGGGAAATTTTCAAGGCTCCAGAAGGCCTTTGACTCCCTCATCTTCATGGGTACCACCTGCTCTTCTTACTCCATCTGCAGACAAAAATTCAAGGTCCTGTCATTATTGTTCACCTCCGAAATTAATTTTTCGAGTGTTCTGACTTCACATTTGGAATGTAATGGGGTTTAGGATATTTATTTCATATTGAAAAGTTAGTGCTGCTATGCGGTTTGGTTTATAAGTGCTTATTTTACAAGAAGGCAGGCCATCAATTGCTCATATGTCAGTTCAAGTTGAAACTGAAGAAATAAGAACAAATCCATGAGAGCCAAAGTATGACCTTCAGTATATTCCACCTGAATTTAGAGGCCATCTGAAGAATAGATTTGACACATTGAACACTAATGACCAAAGAGAAGACCAGTTGTGGAATAGCATCAAGGACACCATACATGAAGAAAGCAAGAGGTTGTTAAAAGACCGGAAAGAAAGAAAAGACCAAAATGGATGTCAGAGGAGACTCTGAACCCTGCTCTTAAAGCAAAAGGAAGAATTGGTGAAGTAAAAGAACAGAACAGAAGATTTCAAAGGGTGGATGGAACAATCAAAATGAAGTCCTATAATGACATGTGCAAAGAGCTGGAGATAGAAAACCAAAATGGAAGAACACACTCAGCATTTCTCAAGCTGAGAGAACTGAATAATGAATTCAAGACTCAAGTTGCAATAGTGAAGGATTCTATGGGGAAAATATTAAATGATGCAGGAAGCATCAAAAAAGATGTAAGGAATACATGGAGTTATTATACCAAAAAGAACTGGTGGATGTTCAACCATTTGAGGAGGTAGCATATAATCGGGAAGTGATGGTACCGAAGAAAGAGACAAGTTGCACTTGAGGCATTGGAGAAAAACAAAGCTCCAGGAATTGATGGAATATGAAGTGAGATGTTTCAACAAGTGGATGTAGTGCTGGAAGTGCTTACTTGTCTATGTGAAGAAGTTTGGAAGACAGCTACCTGGCCAACTGACTGGAAGAGATCCATATTTAGGCCTATTCCCAAGAAAGGTGATCCATCCCAATGTGAAAATTATCAAACACTATCATTAATATCACAAGCAAGTAAAATTTTCCTGAAGATCATTCAAAAGCAGCTGCAGCAGTATATCAACAGGGAACTTCCAGAAATTCATTTCAGATTCAGAAGATGTTGCTGAATGTCTGATTGATCTTGGATGAAAGCAGAGAATACCAGAAAGATGTTTATCTGTGTTTTATTGACTATGCAAAGGCATTTGACTCTGTAGATCATAACAAATTATGGATAACATTGCAAAGGAAGAATGTGAATTCCAGAACACTTAATTGTGCTCATGAGGAACCTGTACATAGATCAAGAGGTAGTTGTTCAGACAGAGCAAGGGGATACCGAGTGGTTTTAAGTCAGGAAGGGCGTGAGTCAGGGTTGTTTCCTGTCACCATACCTATTCAATCTGTGTGCTGAGCAAATAAACTGAGAAGCTGGCTTATATGAAGAAGAACGGGGCATTGGGATTATGGGGTATCATTAAGAACCTGCATTGTGCAGATGACACAGCCTTGCTTGCTGAAAGCGAAGACTTGAAGCATTTAATGATGAAGATTAAAGACCACAGCCTTCAGTATGGATTACACCTCAACATAAAGAAAACAAAAATCCACACAACTGGACCAATAAGTAACATCATGATAAATGGAGAAAGATTGAAGTTATCAAGGGTTTCGTTTTACTTGGCTCCAAGATCAACACCCATGGAAACAGCAGTCAAGAAATCCAAAGACGTATTGGGCAAATGTTCTGCAAAAGGCCTCTTTAAAGTGTAGAAATCTAACATGTCACCTTGAAGACTAAGGTGCACCTGACCCAAGCCATGGTATTTTCAGTTGAATCATAAGCATGTAAAAGCAGGAAAATAAATAAGGGAGACAGAAGAATTGACACCTTGCTGTGGCCTTGGCAGAGAATATCATATATACCATGGACTGCCAAAAGAATGAACAAATCTGTCTTGGAAAAAGTACAACAAGAGAGCTCCATAGAAGCAAAGATGGTGAGACTACGTCTTACATACTTTGGACATGTTGTCAGGAGAGATCAGTCCCTGGAGAAGGACATCATGATTGTTAAAGTACGGGGTTAACGAAAAAGAGGAAGAACCTCAAAGAGATGGACTGGCACAGTGCCTGCAACAATGGGCTCAAACATAATAATGATTGTGGGCATGGCTGAAGACCAGGCAGTGTTTCATTCCGTTGTACATAGGACCGCTGAGTTGGAATCCACTCAATGGCACCTAACAACAGCAACAAAATTTTACAATTCGAGTAAGCTGCTAAAAGGAGGGATGTTCTTTAAATGTATCCTTTCTTATGGTCCTACATGTCCACAAAGAAATAATTGAGAACACACATACACGTATATACAGACACAGGTGCACACGTGCATGCACACACACCATTATTTTTAAAATAAATCTTCTCATTAAATCATACTGTACCGAAGTGTATTTACAATTAAGAAGATCTTCCTCTTTCTGTAAACTTTAAAGATACTTCCAAGGTGAGTGTACTATTGGCCGCTCCTACCTGTGATATGCATCCCTGGGTGGATGAAATGGTAACATGTCTGCTAATTAAAAGTCGGGCGATTTGAGTCCATGTAGAGGCACCTCAGACGTAAGGCATGACCATCTACTTCCGAAAATCAGCCACCAAAAACCCTGTGAAGCACAGTTCTACTCTGACACGCCTGGGGCTGTCCTAAGTCAGGACCAACTCAATGACAACTGGTCTTTACCAGTAACATATGAGTTCCAGCTATTTTATATCTTTACCAACATTTAGTATTCTCAGTATGTTAAGTTTTAGGCTTTCTAGTGGCTATCAAGTAGTATCTCATTGTGGTTTTAAATTGCATTTTCCTGGTGACTAGTAATGATAAACACCTTTTCACTTTTCTACTTTTACATGTTGGCTATTGAAATCTTTTGCCCATTAGGTAGCTTGACTTTTCATTATCGATTTGTGAGAGCTCTATATATTATGGGTACATACTCTTTGACATATATAATATTTTCTACCAATTTGTGGATTGACTTTTCATTTTTTAACAGTGTCTTTTGATGAAAAATGGCTTTCAATTTTGATGATGTGAAACTTGTTTTTTTTTTTTTTTATTCATAGTTAGTACCCTTTGTTTCCTGTCAAAGAAATCTTTGGTTACCCTATGGTTACAAAGTATTTCCTATGCCTTTTTTATTCTAAAAACTTTATAATTGTATATTTAGGTTTGGGTCTGTAATTCCTAAAGAATTGATGTTGGAATATGAAGTGAGGTTGGAGTGCAGGTTCATGAATATCCAGTTATTTTCTGAACCTTCTATTAAAAGACATTTCTTTGCCCCTTAAATAATATAGATACCTTTTACAAAAATCAATTGATTGTTATGTGTCAGTTAATTTCTGGGTTCCATATCCATTCAATTGATCTATTTGTCTGTCTTGATGTCAATATTACATAGTTTCTATTATCATGGCTTTGCAGTAAATATTGAAAATATGTAGCAATATTCTTCCAAATTTATTATTTTTTTTTCAAAAATGTTTTGGTCCTTTCATTTCCATATAAATTTTTAAAAATTAACTTTACAAATGCTATGAAAAAGATTGTTGGTATTTGGATTAGGATGGTGGTGTAAATATTGTTCAATTTGGGGAAAAAGCATACTTTAAAAAAATGTTTTCTGATACATGAAGATGTTATATATCTTCACTTATTTAGTTCTTCTTGAATTTTATCTCATCAGTGTTTTGTAATTTTCAGTGTAAATATTTTCTCCACATTTTGCTGAATTTATGTTTTAAGCATTTTGGGTTAATTCTATATTATTCTACATGATATTAATTTAAGTTTTGTCTGTATGTTGCTGCTTAAATAAAAAAATACAATTGATCTTTGAATATTGACTTCATATTTTTTGAGTGGTTGATACTATGAAATTACTAAATTTACTTATTAGCTCTAAGAGTTTTTTGTAGAATTTAAAGGAATTTCTCTATATGTAATCATGTTGCCTGAGAATAAAAATAATTTTGCTTTCTGATTTCTATGTATTTTATTTCTTTTCGTTGCCCTATTGCACTGGCTTGGACCTCTAGTAAATATTGAAGAGGAGTGGTGCTCTGATTTCTGCTTGATGTCTATCTCGTTGTGTCATGCAGACTGGCGAGTTTGTTCAGGAGAAAAAACAGATATTTATGGATATAACCCAATGTGACTCATTTCCTTCCAGAGTTATTTCACATTCAGTTTCTATCTGCCTTTGGTCACTCTCCAGTGCCTTCAGTTAGTTGTGTGTGTGTGTGCTTAAATATTTTATCCATAATTTTAATATAAACTACTCTTTCATTACTGGATAATGAAACTCCCATCTTTATATTTTCATTGGAATATTAGTTCATTTATATTAAATGGAATTACTGATTTCATTCAATTTAAATCTGTCCTTTTACCAATTGTCTTAGTCACCCAGTTCTGATGTAACAGAAATATTACAAGTGGATGGCTTTAACAAAGGGAAATTTATTATCTCTCAGTCTAGTCGGCTAGAAGTCCAAATTCGGGGTGTCAGCTCCAGGGGAAGGTTTTCTGTCTCAGTCACCCTACTCATCAATCTTCCCCTGGACTAGGAGCTTTTCTGAATAGGAAGCTGGGTTCAAGGGACAGGCTCTGCTCCCGGCACTGCACTCTTGGTGGTATGAGGTTCCTACTCTCAGCTTGCTTCCCTTTCCTTTTTTTAACGTAAAAGGTGGTGCAGGCCACACTCCGGGGAAACTCCCTTTACATTGGATCAGGGATGTGACTTTATTAAGGGCGTTACAATCCCATTCTAACCCTCTTTAACATAAAATTACAATCACAAAATGGAAAACAACCATGCAACCCTGGGAATCATGGCCTAACCAAGTTGACACATATTTTTGGCGGGCACAATTCAATCATGACACCAATGCTCTCTATTTGTACTCTGGTGGCATAGTGGTTAAGTGCTATGGGTGCTAACCAAAAGGTAGGCAGTTTGAATCCACCAGGTGCTCCTTGGAAACCCTGTGGGAGCAGTTCTACCCTGTCCTACAGGGGCTCTGCGAGTGGGAATTGATGGCAACAGGCTTGATTTTTTTTTTTTTTTGGGTTCTGTATTTATGCTCCTTCTCTCATTTTGCCTTCTTTTGATTTAATAAAGTACATTTATTTTATTTTCTTCTTTATTAGATTATTGAGGTTTTATATACTCTTTTTTTCAGTGATTACAGAATGTATCCTTGACTTATTAGTGTCTAAAACAAATTAACACTTTTTAAAAAAATTTCCCAGACAATGCAAGGTCACTGGTACAGTTTAATTTCATTTACCCCTTCTTGGCGTAGTGGTTAAGTGCTATGGCTGCCAACCAAAGGGTTGGCAGTTCGAATCCGTCAGGCGCTCCTTGGAAGCTCTATGGGGCAGTTCTACTCTGTCCTATAGGGTTGCTATGAGTCGGAATCGACTTGACGGCACTGGGTTTGGTTTGGTTTTTGCCTTTGTGTTAATATTGTCAGATATTTCAATTCTACATATATATTAAAAACCAAAAGTCCTTATTATTTAGGTTTACCCACATATTTATTTACATTTTCTATGATTCTATGTCCGTTTGTCATACAGGCTTGCCTGTTGCTGTGATGCTGGACGCTATGCCACGAGTATTCAGATACAGCAGGACAGCCCAAGGAGGACAGGTTTCAGGCGAGCCTCCAGACTAAGACAGACTAGGAAGAAGGACCCAGCAGCCTACTTCTGAAAAGCATTAGCCAGTGAAAACCTTATGAGTAGCAGCAGAACATTGTTTGATATCCTGCGGGCAGATGAACCCCCCAGGTTGGAAGACACTCAAAAGGCGACAGGGGAAGAGCTGCCTTCTCAAAGTAGAGTCAACCTTAATGATGTAGCTGGAGTAAAGCTCTCGGGACCTTCATTTATTGATGTGGCAGGACTCAAAATGAGAGGAAACAGCTGCAAACATCCATTAATAATCAGAACCTGGAAAATACAAAGTATGAATCTAGGAAAATTGGAAATTGTCAAAAATGAAATGGAATGCATAGAGATAGACAGTGATATCCTAGGCATTAGTGAGCTGAAATGGACTGGTATTGGCCATTTTGAATTGGACTGCCATGTAGCCTACTATGCCGGGAATGACAACTTGAAGAGGAATGGTGTCACATTCATTGTCAAAAAGCATATTTCAAGATCTACCCTGAAGCACAACGCTTTCAGTGATAGGATAATATCCATATGCTACAAGGAAGATCAGTTAATACAACTATTATTCAGATTTATGCACCAATCACTAAGGCCCCCCCCCCAAATTTTTTTTTTTTGATGACGAAATTGAAGATTTTTATCAGCTTCTGCAGTTTGAAATTGATCAAACATGCAATCAGGCTTCATTGATAATTACTGATGATTGGAATGCAAAAGTTGGAAACAAAGATGAATGATTGATAGTTGGAAAATATGGCTTTGGTGATAGAAACAATGCCAGAGATTGCATGGTAGAATTGAACAATTTTTTAAGATTTGTGTTCTTATCTGTCATTTTCATAAATAATGATTAACAGCAAAATTCTTAGAAAATTAGATACTGGAAGTAGTAGAATTGAGCCAAGGGGTACCTGACTCTTAAAGATCATAAAGACAAGCTCTTTAGATATGTACATAAGTATCTAGACAGATATGTATAAAGATAAATAGATACATAGGTAGATAGAAAGACAGATATATACAGAGATAGACAGATAGAAAGACAGATAGGACATGTGTATGTGAGTGTGTGTGAAGGGTTACACTATGCTGTGTCTCATGTCTCAGGTCTTGAATGTTCTTACTCAGGGAAATGTCAATCACCAGGCACGGCTGTTCATGTTGTGACAGCTGCTCATGTAGCTAATCTGTGAGGAACTCTGAATATTCAATCTTACCTCCCTACCCTATAGTGACTCTTGCTTGAGAAGTCGGGGGCTCCAGGCCTGCAGTGACTTTAGTGTCTGAACTACCATGAGCCTCTTTGGGCAGGGTGTTCTCAGACAGAGGAGTCTCCAAGTTGCAACTGACACTGGTCTATCTGATGCTGAAATCCCATTTGGGCATCTGATTCTCAATTTGTGTGGTAGAAGTCACATATTTCTCTAAGGATTTATGTTTCGGGTGTGATGTGAAGCTATGGGGAATAGTAAGTGACCTGTTGAGTAAAGTCCCCTCTCTTTGTCCTCCAAAGTACCAAGCATGTGTAATAGTCTATATGAACAATTTGGTGATGACCCTGTTCACAGATACCTGGCCTCAGGTACCAAAGTGATAGTTCTAGCCCTGATGGTCATGGTCAGGTCATGGTCAATGGTGATCTCAGCCAAAAGCCCTTCATTCCTGATAGGAGGAATGACAGTCCTGGGAATCCAGGGACAGACCTGCTTAAACCAGGGACATGATGCTGGGTTGATTCAGGACTCCTGTATTCCCTAGAGAATAGCTGGTGACTACTTCAGAGGTTCAGATTATCTCCTCTTCCTTTTCTTCTTCTTCCTCCTTCTCCTCGACTTCCTTCTTCTCCAATTATACAATCATATTCTTGAAAATCTTCTTGATTGTTTGGCCCAGGTGAGGCAGCTCTACCAAAATCATTTTAAATTTTTAATGCATAACATTCTGTCAGTCCCAATGATATTAAAACCCAATGATATTAGGAAGGGTTAAAAATAAATGAAAAGACTAATCACTAAATCCATTGACAACATATGTCTTGAGTTAGCAACATGTGCCAAATTAACCCAAAAGCAATGCCATCGAGTCGATTCCGATTCATAGTGACCCTATAGTCCAGAGTAGAACTGCCCCATAGAGATTCCAAGGAGCACCTGGCGGATTTGAACTGCCAACTCTTTGCCAAATTAGACAGATGAAACCTATATATTGAGTGTGGGAGGATAATGCAGTAGGTTGAGGGGACTAGAGAGTTTAAGAAGATAGACAATAGACAAGCAAACAAAAAATGAATGTCTTTTAAAGACCTAAAACCTATTTGAAAAGAGAGTGATGGAGAGCAGACATATAAAATCAGCCCAAATTCACTCCCCACCCGCCCCAGTTTACAGACCTTTAGTGCTCTGGTCCGCTCTCTTCTCCCCAATTCTACGCTCCCCAAATGTACTCTCACATGATGGTGGGAGTCTATAATATAAGATGGTATCTTATATTTTTTATTGGTTTTGTGCAATTTAAACCTGGTATTTTGTTCTTGAAAAAAATAGTTTATTTCCTGAAAAAGGAATTTCAAGTATATACCAGCAAATACCAGTTAATGCCCAGCTACTAACGAAAAGGTCAGTGGTTAAAACCCACCAGTCACTCCTTGGGAGAAAGATGTGGAAGTCTGCTTTCATAAAGATTTACAGCCTTGGAAAACCTATGGAGCAGTTCTACCCTGTCCCATTGGGTCACCGTGAGTTGGAATCGACTCCACGGCAATGGGTTTGGTTTCATTTTTTTGGTTATCTGCAGTGTAGAGAAGTGCTGGGAGAGTGAGATAGGGGCATCCTGACACCCATCGACAAAGTGTCCCCATATTCTACAGTAACATAAATCCATCTACTTTATTCACCAGCCATATCACAAAAAGTTAGGTTTCAGTGCCCGAGGATAGCTCAGATTTAGGACTGAAGAGAGGAATTGTACAAGAATTTATGAGGTAAGGCTCTGAGAAGACAAAAATGAAACCATTTTTCCAGGGTTGGAGGACATATTGGGGCACTGTTTCCCAAACTTTAGTAATTCCCATAGATAACTCCTATATTTTCCATAACTACATACCACAAGTGAAATAGAAATTACTCAACATTTTTGGTTTTGTTTCAATATTTTTACTTTAAATTCACTTTATTCGAACTTAAGTTTTTTAAATCTTTTGATTGGTGATGGGCAAGATGGAATACTCAAATTATATAATTTCGTAGCACAGAAGTAACATAAGTATACACCTAACATTTGCATTATTCTGTTCAGTGCCTAGACCATCTCCAGTGACACAAGTGGTCCTCATACCTTACTTGGGAGACTGTTGAAAGAGGTGACTGCTTTTAGCACTTTTTCTTTGTAGGTAGATGAAACATTTTTGAAATGCTTTTCATAAAATACTTTAATACATCTTTGTGAGGTCACCCTTCATTTGTGAAACAGGGAGTGTGTACACCTGGAAAGGCATTAGCTGGTGTCTCATGTTCTGCCCTGGGTATAGAAGGAAGGGCCAGGAAGGAGGAAGGTTCCAACTGCAGCAGAAGAAAGGATAAAAGCAGAGGGCACAGCTTCCTGGAGTTCATCTGCCAATGCTGTGTGGGCACCAGAACAGTGCACTGTAATGGCCTGTATATCTGTCTGTGTTCCCCATTAACTTAAACACCACAGGACTGCATCTCGTTCTCTATTGTGTGGAATATCAGAAGGACTCACACAGGCATGGTTCAGTATTTAGTTTTTGAATGAATGCTTGTGATTTTTGTTCACTTCTATTTCCTTCAAGTGCTGATTTAGAGAATTTATGATTATAAAAATAAAAGGGTTCAAATACATATTCTTGAGGACAGCAAGGAAGAAAAGGACTGAGGAGACTGGATCTCACCCTGTAGTTTGTCCTGGGAGAGAAGTACCTCAAGGAAAGATGCTTCTGTGGTCTAATCTGGGGTTCTGTGGGAAGAAAGAAAGAGCATAAGGAAAGAAAGAGAAATTCAAGCTTGAACAGAGTTAATAGAAGGCCCAGTGCAGCCATCTCCCACCTAGTACCCAAGAGGTGAGAATTATTCTCCTCTGTTCATAGAGATTTGGGGTTCACAGACAAAAATACAAACTCAGAGAGGTGAGGTGACCTGTCCATGGTCACACAGCTTGTCAAATATAGAATTGGGACCAGACATCAGGGTCCATTCAGATCTCTTCTTCCTTCTAGAACCCTGCGAAATTGTATGAGGAAAGTAGAGGTGCAAACTGGTTTATTTGACGTGTACTCCACTGTGTTCAATATGGACAAATCCTCAAATTTATAATGACATAATTATTAATGTTAAAGGAGGTATAAGTGAATGGTAACTAATTTAATGATTGAATTTTTTTTTTAATTTTTATTGTACTTTAAGTGAAAGTTTACAAGTCAAGTCACTCTCTCACACAAAACCATATACACCTTGCTACAGACTCCCAATTACTCTCCGCCTAATGAGACAGCCTGCACTCTCCCTCCACTCTCTCTTTTTGTGTCCATTTCACCAGCTTCTAACCCACTCCATCCTCTCATCTCCCCTCCAGGTAGGAGATGCCAACATAGTCTCAAGTGTCCACTTGATCCATGAAGTTCACTCCTCACCAGCATCCCTCTCCAACACACTGTCCAGTCCAATCCATGTCTGAAGAGTTGGCTTCAGGAATGGTTCCTGTCCTGGGTCAACAGAAGGTCTGGGGGCCATGACCACCAGGGTCCTTCTAGTCTCAGACCATTAAGTCTGGTCTTATGAGAATCTGGGGTCTGCATCCCACTGCTCTCCTGCTCCCTCAGAGGTTCTCTGTTGTGTTCCCTGTCAGGGCAGTCATAGGTTGTAGCCGGGCACCATCTAGTTCTTCTGGTCTCCGGCTGATGTAGTTACTGGTTCATGTGGCCCCTTCTGCCTCTTGGGCTCATAATTGCCCTGTGTCCTTGGTGTTCTTCATTCTCTTTTGATCCAGATGGGTTGAGACCAATTGATGCATCTTAGATGGCTGCTTGCTAGCATTTAAGACCCCAGATGCCACTCTTCAAAGTGGGATGCAGAATGTTTTCTTAATAGATTTTATTATGCCAATTGACTTAGATGTCCCCTGGTCTCCAGACCCCTGCCCCTGCTATGCTGGCCATCGAAGCATTCATTTTATTAAGGAAACTTCTTTGCCTTTGGTTTAGTCCGGTTGTGCTGACCTCCCCTGTATTGTGTGCTGTCTTTCCCTTCACCTAAAGTAGTTCTTTTCTATTATCTAATGAGTGAATGCCCCTTTCCTACCCTCCCTCCCTCCCCCGGCTCGTAACCACAAAAAAAAAAAAATGCTCTCTTCTCAGTTTAAACTATTTCTCAAGTTCTTATAATAGTGGTCTTATACAATATTTGTCCTTTTGCTACTGACTAATTTCACTCAGCATAATGCCTTCCAGGTTCCTCCATGTTATGAAATTTTTCACAGATTCCTCACTGTTCTTTATCGACGTGTAGAATACCATAATTTATTTATCCATTCATCCATTGATGTGCACCTTGTTTGCTTCCACCTTTTTGCTATTGTAAACAGTGCTGCAATAAACATGGGTGTGCATATATCTCTTCGTGTAAAGGCTCTTATTTCTCTAGGATATATTCCAAGGAGTAGGATTGCTGGATCTTATGGTAGTTCTATTTCTAGCTTTTTAAGGAAGTGCCAAATAGATTTCCAAAGTGGTTGTACCATTTGACATTCCCACCAGCAGTGTATAAGTGTTCCAATCTCTCCACAGCCTCTCCAACATTTATTATTTTGTGTTTTTTGGATTAATGGCAGCCTTGTTGGAGAGAGATGAAATCTCATTGTAGTTTTGATCTGCATTTCTCCAATGGCTAATGATCATGAGCATTTCCTCATGTATCTGTTAGCTACCTGAATGTCTTCTTTAGTGAAGTGTCTATTCATATCTTTTGACCATTTCTTAATTGGGTTATTTGTCTTTTTGTAGTGAGTTTTTGCACTATCATGTAGATTTTAGAGATCAGGCGCTGATCAGAAATGTCATAGCCAAAACTTTTTCCCAGTCTGTAGGTAGTCTTTTTACTCTTTTGGTGAAGTCTTTGGATGAGCATAGGTGTTTGATTTTTAGGAGCTCCCAGTCATCTAGTTTTTCTTCTGCATTCTTAATAATGTTTTGTATACTGTTTATGCCATGTATTAGGGCTCCTAACATTGTCCCTATTTTTTCATCCATGATCTTTATCATTTTAGATTTTATATTTAGGTCTTTGATCCCTTTTGAATTAGTTTTTGTGCATGGAGTGAGTTATGGGTCTTGTTTCATTTTTTTGCAGATGGAGATTCAGTTATGCCAGCACCATTTGTTAAAAAGACTGTCTTTTCCCTTTTAACTGTATTGGGGCCTTTGTCAAATATCAACTGCTCATACACGGATGGATTTATGTCTGGATTCTCAATTCTGTTCCATTGGTCTATGTATCTGTTGCACTACTACCAGGCTGTTTTGACTACGGTGATGGTATAATAGGTTCTAAAATCAGGTAGATTAAGGCCTCCCACTTTGTTTTTCTTTTTCAGTAATGCCTTTTTTATCCGGGACCTCTTTCCCTTCCATATGAAGTTGGTGATCTGCTTCTCCATCTCATTAAAGAATGTCGTTGGGATTTGGATCAGAATTGCATTAAATATATATATCACTCTTGGTAGAATAGACATTTTTATAATGTTAAGCCTTCCATCCATGAGCAAGGTATGTTTTTCCACTTATGTAAGTCTCTTTTGGTTTCTTGCAGAAGTGTACTGTAGTTTTCTTTGTAAAAGTGTTTTACATCTCTGGTAAGATTTATTCCTAAGTATTTTATCTTCTTGGGGACTACTGGAAATGGCATTGGTTTGGTGATTTCCTCTTCAATGTTCTTTTTGTTGGTGTAGAGGAATCCAAATGATTTTTGCATCTTTATCATGGATCTTGATACTCTGCTGAACGCTTCTGTTAGTTTCAGTAGTTTTCTTGAGGATTCCTTAGGGTTTTCTGTGTATAAGATCATGTCATCTGCAAATAGAGATACTTTTACTTCTTCCTTGCCAATCTGGATGAGCTTTATTTCTTTATCTACCCTAATTGCTCTGGCTAGGACCTCCAACGCAATGTTAAATAAGAGTGGTGATACAGGGCATCCTTGTCTGGTTCCTGATCTCAAGGGGAATACTTTCAGGCTCTCTCCATTTAGGGTGATGCTGGCTGTTGGCTTTGTATAAATGCCCTTTATTTTATGTTGAGGAATTTTCCTTCTATTCCTATTTTGCTGAGAGTTTTTATCATCAAAGGGTGTTGAACTTTGTCAAATGCCTTTTCTGCATCAATTGATGAAATCATGTGATTCTTCTCTTTTGTTTTATTTATGTGGTGGATTACATTAATTGTTTTTCTAAGGTTGAACCATCTCTGCATACCTGCTATGAATCCCACTTGGTCATGGTGAGTTATTTTTTTGATATTTTGTTGAATTCTATTGGCTAGGATTTTGTTGAGGATATTTGCATCTACTTTCATGAGGGATATAGGTCTAAAATTTTCTTTTCTTGTGGTGTCTTTACCTGGTTTTGGTATCAGGGATATGGTGGCTTCATAGAACGAGTTTGGTATTGTTCCGTCCTTTTCTATGCTCTGAAATACCTTTAGTAATAGTGCTGTTAACTCTTCTCTGAAAGTTTGGTAGAATGCTTCAGTGAAACCATCTGGACCAGGGCTTTTTTTTTTTGTTGGGAGTTTTTTGATTACCTTTTCAATCTCTTCTTTTGTTATGGATCTATTTAGTTGTTCTACCTCTGTTTGTGTTAGTTTAGGTAGGTAGTGTGTTTTTCTAGGAATTCATTAATTTCTTCTGGGTTTTCGAATTTGTTTGAGTACAGTTTTTCATAGTAATCTGTTATGATTCTTTTAATTTCAGTTGGGTCTGTTGTAATATTGCCCATCTCATTTCTTATTTAGTTATTTGCTTCCTCTCCTGTTTTTCTTTTGTCAGTTTGGCCAATGGTTTATCAATTTTGTTGATTTTTTCAAAAAAAAAACAGCTTTTGGTCTTGTTAATTCTTTCGATTGTTTTTCTGTTTTCTATTTATTTCAGGTCTAATTTTTATTATTTGTTTTCTTCTGGTGCCTGTGGGTTTCTTTTGTTGCTCTATTTCTATTTGTTCAAGTTGTAAGGATAATTCTTTGATTTTGGCCCTTTTTTCTCTTTGGATGTGTGCATTTGTTGATATAAATTGGCCTCTGAGCTTTTCTGTGTCCCAAAGGTTCTCATAGGAAGTGTTTTCATTCTCATTGGATTCTCTGAATTTCTTTATTCCATCCTTAATGTCTTCTATAATCCAGTCTTTTCTGAACAGGGTGTTGTTCAGTTTCCAAGTGTTTGATTTCTTTTCCCTGCTTTTCCTTTTATCGATTTCCACTTTTATGGCCTGGTGGTAAGAGAAGATGCTTTGTAATATTTCAATGTTTTGGATTCTGCTAAGGCTTGCTTTATGACCTAATATGTGGTCTATTCTAGAGAATATTCCATGTGCACTAGAAAAGAAAATATACCTGGTTGCTGTTGGGTGGAGTGTTCTGTATATATCTACGAGGTCAAGTTGGTTGATTGTGGCATTTAGATCTTCTGTGTCTTTATTGAGCTTCCTTCTGGATGTCCCGTCCTTCACCAAAAGTGGTGTGTTGAAGTCTTCTACTATTATTGTGGAGCTGTCTATCTCACTTTTCAATGCTGATAGAGTTCGTTTTATGTGTCTTGCAGCCCTGTCATAGAGCGCATAAATATTTGATATAGTCATATCTTCTTGGTGTATTGTCCCTTTATTCACTATATCGTGTCCTTCCTTATCTTTTATGATGGATTTAACTTTAATGTCTATTTTGTCAGAAATTAATATTGCCACTCCTGCTCTTTTTTGATTGTTGTTTGTTTGATATATTTTTTTCCATCCTTTGAGTTTTAGTTTGTTTGTGTCTCTAAGTTTAAGGTGTGTTTCTTGTAGGCAGCGTATAGACGGATCTTGTTTTTTAACCCATTCTGCCACTCTTTGTCTCTTTATTGGTGCATTTAGTCCATTTATATCCAGGGTAATTATGGATAGGTATGAATTTAGTGCTGTCATTTTGATGTCTTTTTTTGTTGACAGTTTCTTTTTCCCGCTTAATTTTATGTGCTGAGTAGATTTTCTTTATATATTATCCTTTCCACATATTTGTTGTTGTTGATTTTGTTTTTGCTGAGTCTGTATTTTTCCCTTGGATTTTATTTTGATGAGTAGGATAGTTTGTCTCCTTTGTGGTTACCTTATTATTTACCCCTATTTTTCTAAATTTAAAACTAACCTTTATTTCTTTGTATTGCCGTATCTTCCTCCCCATATGGAAGGTATATGATTATGTTTCTTAGGCTCTCTTTATTGTTTTAATGTTGTCTTTTTTATATAACTTTGCTGTTACCCTGCTTTGAGTTTTTTTTTTTTTTTTTTTTAATAATCTTGCTAGTTTTTTTTGGATTTCCCTGTCTGAGTTGACTTCTGGTTGCTCTGCCCAGCATTCTAGTCTTGGGTTGATACCTGATATTATTGATTTTCTAACCAAAGAACTCCCTTTAGCATACCTTGTAGTTTTGGTTTTGTTTTTACGAATTCCCTAAACTTGTGTTTATCTGGAAATGTCTTAATTTCACCTTCATATTTAAGAGACAGTTTTGCTGGGTATATGATTCTTGGCAGCCAATTTTTTTCCTTCAATTTTATAAATATGTTATCCCATTGCCTTCTTGCCTTCATGGTTTCTGTGGGTAGTCCAAGCTTATTCTTATTGGCTCCCCTTTGTAGGTGACTTTTCGTTTATCCCTCACTGCTCTTATATTCTCTGTCTTTGGTTTTGGCAAGTTTGATTATAATATGTTTTTGGTGACTTTCTTTTCAGATCTACCTTATGTGGAGTATGATGAGCATCTTGGATAGATATCTTCTCATCTTTCACAATATCAGGGGAGTTTTCTGCCAACAAATCTTCAACAATCCTTTTTGTATTTTCTGTTATCCCTCGTAGGTTATTTCTCTTGATAGAGTCCCACATGATTCTTAAGGTTTCTTCATTTTTTTTAATTCTTTTATCTGATTTTTCTTCAAATATATTAGTGCCAAGTGATTTATCTTTGAGTTCAGAAATCCTAGTTTCTACTTGCTCAATTCAGCTCCTCTGACTTTCTATCGAGTTGTCTAATTCTGTAATTTTATTGTTAACCTTCTGAATTTCTGTTTGCTGTCTGTCTATAGATTCTTCCAGCTTATTAAATTTTTCATTATGTTCCTGAATAACCTTTTTAATTTCTTCAACTGCTTTATCTGTGTGTTCCTTGGCTTGTTCTGTGTATTGCCCCACTTCCTTCCTGATGTCTTGAAGGGTTCTGTATATTAAACTTTTGTATTCTGCATCAGGTAATTCCAGGAATGCACTTTCATCTAGAAGATCCCTGGATTCTTTGTTTTGAGAGCTTGTTGAAGTGATCATGGTCTGTTTCTTTATGCGACTTGATATTGACTGTTTTCTCTGAGCCATCAAGAAGTTATTGTATTAGTTTATGCTTGCTTACTATGTCATGGCTGCTTGCTTTGTTTTGTTTTGGTATACCCCATTGGGTTCCTTGAGTGAGCTAGGTTGATTATGTTTAACTTTGGAGCTCTGATGTCCTACCCCCAGCTGGCTAGAGCTGTTATCAGGTATATCAGTGTAGTAGTCTGTTCACTTTTCTTGTACGAATTCAGCTCAGGTGTCCAGGTAGCTGATCATCAAATGTGTGGTACAGGCTCTGTCCTACAGTCTTAGAGGGGCAGGGGTGATAGGCATATATACCAGTATTTGATTGCAGCAGGGAGTCATGCTGTGAACAAGGCAGGCTGCTGAGAACCGACTCCCGAATATCTCTGAGGAAAGCAGGTCCCTGTTTCCTAGAGCGTGCTGGTGGGTGGGTTCTGCAGAGGTACCATGGGCACCCAATTTTTTGGTTGTAAGGACTGGGAGGTACCAGTTATCTTTGGACCCCTGTCGTAGTTGGCTGGGTGACCTGAGTGGAGCTACCAGTCCTTAGGTCCCTGATGTGGGTGGGTGAGGACATTGTTTAACAGGCAAAGCAATGTCAAACGTCAAACACCCACCTCTCCTCTGCACAGCTGAAACCGTTGGAGTTTGCCAACAAGGGCCTATTCTCCCGAAATAGGCCCACACAGGTCCATGCAGGAGGGAAAGTTACTCAAGGTCCACGGATGGTTTATGCCTGGACAGGAGCCACTTCTGTTCTGGCCTCCCCTGGTTAATGGAGCTAGCAAATTATCTTTTCCACCCAACTGCAAATTTTTTCCTTCCCCAGGGCTGGGAGGATGGCTCTAGGTGCTCAGCAGGGTCTCTCAGGCCCAGGAATTCAGCCGCTGAAGCCAGCTTGGGGGCCGGGGGGGGGGGGCACTGTAAAATATACACAAGTACTTAGCTTTTGCCGAGAGCACCATTCTTCTCAAATTCCGGAGGTGTGAGTGGGCTGTGTGCCTGGCTGCTTCTCCTTGAGGAAACTGTGGCAAAACACTAGTACCAGCCCGCCACTGCTGCTGCTGCTTCAGGAATGGTGCCTGAGGGGTCCCCACGATTCAGGTCTGGTAACTCGTCTCCACTTCTGAACAGTCTCTTCATCCACCTGCCCCTCAGTTCGTTGTCTAAGCTTGCCTTTGATGCTCAGGGCTCCCAGCTTGTCACAAATATACTCGTTTCACTTGTTGTTTTGGGTCTTTGTTGTAAAGAGGCTCGCCGGAAGCATCTGTCTATTCTGCCATCTTGGCTCCACCTTCTTTAATGACTGAATTTCTAATAAACAGATTTAAACTTCATCTTGAACCTAGCAATAATTTCTGTATCAAAAAACTGTTTAATTAACTAATAAATATAAATACATGTGAAATTAATTGTTTGAATGGCATTGATTATTCGGTTGGATTTTCCATTGATTCTCAAGGGGTAGGATGACAGAAAATATGAACAACCCTCTCAGTTCTCCTTGGATAAAGTTATGTAGGAGCAAGTAGTCTACTGTGTGAAGAGGGAGTTAGAATCAGAAAGCTTGCTTTCTGTTGTAGTTCCAGGAATTGAGCTACTAGAGTATCTCAAACGTAATACTTGATGCTGTGGTGCTAGTGGAGCCCATGTGGCCCAAAGGCGTACATGTTTCATAAAGGCATTAAAAAAAAAATTCTGTGAAGTTAATTCCGACTCATAGCAACCCTATAGGAAAGGTTAGAACTGCCCCAGAGGGTTTCCAAGGAATGCCTGGTAGATTCGAACCACCAAACCTTTGGTTAGTAGCTGTAGCTTTTAACCACTATGCCACCATGGGTTCCAAGGCCTTAGGAATCAGCATTATGTCTTCTATTTGAAGACCCTAAACAGGTGAAAATAGGACCCTAATGGTCACCGTTTTTCTGAATGTTTAGAGGTATACCGGTGGGAGGGCTAGTGAGATGATCTGCAGCCTTGCGTGAGTCCATTTTTGAGGGAGGAAACGAAACTTAAATCAGCAAGCCATAAACTCAAGAGGAAATACATTACTATGAGGGTTTGACGTAATGAGAGGAGTCCCTAGTTGGCACAGATGGTTAAGTGCTTAGCTAGTAACTGAAAGGTTGGCAACTCAAGTCCACCCAAAAGTACCTTGGAAGACAGGCCTGGCTATCTACTTCTGAAATATCACAGCAATTGAAAACCCTATAGAGCAAAGTTCTACTCTAAAACACATGGGGTCTCCATGAGTTGGAATTGAATGGATGACAACTGATACTGGGGTAATGTGAAAGGTGTCACAAGGTATCCAGGCTCCCAGGTAGTCAGGCTTTTTTCACTCCAGAATATATAACAAATTGACAACCAGCTAAAGTAGAACAGGGAAGGCAGTTTTGTGATTCATGGAAGGTGAAGGATAAGAAAGGGTCTTTTGTCCTCAATCAAGAAAAAGAGCCTTTGGACACCAAACAGAGAATTCCCTAAATTCTCCCACTTCTATAAGTCACTGAAACTGTTTCTAAGACAGGGCCTCTGAGTCATGAACACTTACCCCAGTGAGGAGATCCGGAAGCAGGATACTTCCAGTTGTCAGAGTCGCTGACCAGCCAGTTAGGGATGGATTTTTCTTTGGTTAGGAAATTCTTGGACCAGCCCAATTTTAGGTAGCTCCGCTTCCTCCTGGGTGGGGCAGCAATCCCTTATATAAAGAGGTCCCCTGCTGCAAGGCTAGCATCCTCCTGATACTTGATTCCTGATCTACTTTGGAGTACCTGGTGAGTCTGATTCCTTGAGTTCTTCTGTTTATTTGTTGCTCTCAAATATTTGAATTCAATCTGAAGACAGAAAATTTGGCTTGTCGAAAGTTAGGGTCATGGGTTTGAAGCCATTAATTGATGAAAAGTGTAATTTGGGGCATAATGATACAATGATATACTGCTTTAACTTGGTTCTGGTAGATTGAAAAAGAAGTTAAAAGAAAAGCTTTGGTTTGAAGAAGAGAACAAGGTGATTTTTTTTTTCCTTTCCATTTCTTTTTGTTGTCCATTCTGTCATTCTGCTGTGATTTAAAAGGTCACTAAATTCTCCCTGAACAACTGTTTGCTCTCTACCCAAGTATTGATGCCTCATAAGAAATAATGATAGAAATTGCTTGTAAGTTTTCGCAGGATTTCAGAACTTGTGACTACCTTTTTTGAAGATGTTATTTTCAAGTAAAAATCATTACTTGCTGCTTTGAAACAGAGAGAGTTTTCCCAGAGCTAGTTAAACAACTGGCTAGAAAGGAGAAGCCAGAAAGTTATAAAAAGGGAGTTAAGAGATGGATGCATATCTTGGAGACTGCAGAGGTGATATCCAATGGAATCAAATAAGCTTTGGCTTCTCTGTGCATAGGAGTTCCTTCTTGTGAACATTGTCATCTAATTTCTTTCAGATTTCCAGAGACTCCAGAAAGATGTCTTACCAGCAACAGCAGTGCAAGCAACCCTGCCAGCCACCTCCTGTGGTGTGCCGATCTAAGTGCCCTGAGCCATGTCCACCCCCAAAGTGCCCACCTCAGCCATGCCAGCAGAAATGCCCTCCTGCACAGATATACCCACCCTGTCAGCCAAAGTGCCCACCTAAGAGCAAGTGACAGCTTCAGGATTCATCAGGATCATGAAAGGATAAGGACAATTGGCTCAGACTCCTTCCACAACTCCACCTTCCTCTTTTCTTCAAAGCCAATCACGGACACAGTTTTCTATCCATTAGTCCATGATCTGCCTGTGATCATTCCTAGCAAGTGAAGGTTTTTTTCCCCACGTTTTTACACTGCTACTCTCCAGGAGGTAATTGAGAAAGGGCAGTCCTCAGCTCTGCCAGGATCCCAGCTCTTGAAAGGAAGAAGAGTGGCACACTTGTCTGGTCTCACCAGATGATTTTTTTGATGTCTTCCGTGTCTGTAACCTGGGCAGGGATTTCTACCACTCAGGCAATTGCAATTTTCCTTTCACTTCCTGAATAAAGAACATCTTTTGAGATGGGATATTGTATTTCTTTTTCAAACTTACTTTGGCTAGCAATTTTAAATCCTAATTTAAGCTTATTTCTTTTCTTCTTTGGTCCCAGTATCCATGCTCTCACAATCACTGCTACCTGAATTTTGGATCACATCAAAGATTATTTCTATATTGTTTTGAATCCATGTTATTTTCTTTAATTACTCTTTGATTTGGGGGAGAAATTATATAACCTCTCAGGATTTTGCTTTCTCTACTGCAAAGTGGGGAAAATAGTATTTAGAACACAAACCTGTCTTAGGTATAAAATTGAATAATGCCTGTAATTTTGTTGGCAGAAAACCTGGCCCAGAATTAAACAAACAAACAAAAACAAACCTCATTGCCATTGAGATGATTCCAACTCATGCCAACGCCATGTGTTACAGACTAGAATTGCTACATAGGGCTTTCTTGGCTGTAATCTTTATGGAAGCATATTACCAGAACTTTCTTCCATGGTACTGCTGAGTGGGTTCAAATTGAAAACCTTTTTAGGTTAATTGCTGTTGTTGTTAGGTGCTGTTGACTTGGTTCTTACTTGTAGTGACCCCATGTACATACAGAAGGAAACACCACCCGGTCCTGGGCCATTTTGACAATCGTTGCAGTGTTTGATCCCATTATCACAGCCACTGTGTCAATTCATCTCATTGAGGGTCTTCCTTTTTTTTCCTGACTCTCTACTTTGCCAAGCATGATGTCCTTTGCCAGGGACTGGTCTTTCCTGATAACATGTCCAAAGTAAGTGAGGCGAAGTCTCAGCATCCTTTCTTCTTAGTATAGTAGTTGAAGTCAAACAATTTGTGCCTCTCAGGGGCCTTGACCCAGAACTATCATACAATAAATGGTAGTTTATTAGCAGCAGGAGATCATCATCATCACTGCATTTGCTCCAGCAAGAAAGAAGCTTAGACATGACTACTCTAGGAAATAAGATTTTTAAACTTTATTACCCTTACATACACTGTTACTCTCTTTCTTTTCTAATTCACTTCACTCTTCTAAGTGACATTGTAGATAAACAGCTTTTGGGAATTAGTAGGGCATTCAGATTTAGGAAATCAGAGTATTTCTTAAAACATGGGTAGTAAAGAAGACAGGGAAATACCAAGGCTCCAGAAGGCCTCGGTGTGCCTCATCTTCATGGGTATCATCTGCTCTTCTTACTCCATCAGCAGACAAATATTCAAGGTCTTGTCAATTTTGTTCACCTCTGAAATTAATTTTTTAAGTGTTCTGACCCCACATTTGGAAAGTAATGGGTTTAGAATATTTATTTAAATTTGAAAAGTTAGTGCAGCTCTGAAGTTTGCTTTATAAGTGCTTATTTTACAACAAGGCCAGGGACTGACTGTGGAACAAGCCATCAATTGCTCATACTCCAGTTCAAGTTGAAGCTGAAGAAATTAGAACAAATCCATGAGAGCCAAAGTATGACCTTGAGTATATTCCACCGGAATTTAAAGACCATCTCAGTAATAGATTTGACACATTAAACAGTAACGACAGGAGAACAGATGAGTTGTGTAATAACATCAAGGACATCATACATGAAGAAAGCAAGAGGCCATTAAAAAAGACAGGAAAGAAAGAAAAGACCAAAATGGATGTCAAAACAGACTCTGAAACCTACTCTTGAATATCAAGTAGCTAAAGCAAAAGGAAAAATTGGTGAAGTAAAAGAACAGAACAGAAAATTTCAAAGAGTGGCTGGAGAAATCAAAATGAAGTACTCTAATTACATTGCAAAGAGCTGGAGTTAGAAAAAAAATGGAAGAACACACTCGGCATTTCTTAAGCTGAAAGAACTGAAGAAAAAATTCAAGCCTCGAGTTGCAATAGTGAAGGAGTCTATGGGGAAAACATTAAATGATGCATGAAGCATCAAAAGAAGATACAAGGAATACACGGAGTCATTACACCAAAAAGAATTGATGGATGTTCAACCTTTTCAGGAGGTAGCATATGATCAGGAAGTGATGGCATTGAAGGAAGAAATCCAAGCTGCACTGAAGGCATTGGAGAAAAACAAAGCTCCAGGAATTGATGGAATATGAAATGAGATGATTCAACAAATGGATGCAGCATTGAAAGTGCTCACTCATCTATGCCAAGAAATTTGGAAGACAGCTACCTGGCCTGTTCCGAAGAAAGGTGATCCTGCCGAATGTGGAAATTATTGAACAATATCATTACTATCATGAGCAAGTAGAATTTTGCTGAAGATCATTCAAAAACAGCTGCAGCAGTATATCAATAGGGAACTGCCAGAAATTCAGTCCAGATTCAGAAGAGGATGTGGAACCAGGGGTATTATTGCTGATGTCAGATGGATCCTGGCTGAAGGGAGAGAATACCAAAATGATGTTTAACTGTGTTTTATTGACTTTGCAAAGGCATTTCACTGTGTGTATCATAACAAATTATGGCTAACATTGCGAAGAATGGGAACACCAGAAAACTTAATTGTACACATGAGGAACTTGTACGTAGATCAAGAGGCAGTTGTTTGGACAGAACAAGGGGACACTGAGGGATTTAAAGTCAGGAAAGGTGTGCGTCAGGGTTTTATTCTTTCATTATACCTATTAAATCTGTATGCTGAGCAAATAATCTAAGAAGCTGGCCTATATGAAGAAGAATGGGGCCTTAGCATTGATGAAAGGCTCATTAACAACCTGCATTATGCAGATGACACAGACTTGCTTGCTAAAAGTGAAGAGGACTTGAAGGACTTAGTGATGAAGATCAATGACCACAGCCTCCAGTATGGATTACACCTCAACATAAAGAAAACAAAAATCCTCACAACTGGAGCAATAAGCAACATGACGATAAATGCAGAAAAGATTGATGTTGTCTAGGATTTCATTTTCCTTGGCTCCAAAATCAACACCCATGGAAGCAGTAGTCAAGAAATCAAAAGACGTATTGCACTGGGCAAATGTTCTGCGAAAGACCTCTTTAAAGTGTTGAAAATCTAAGATGTCACCTTCAAGACTAAGGTGCACCTGGCCTAAACCATCGTATATTCAGCTCCAGGGGAAGGCTTTCTCTCTCAGTCAGCCTTCTCACCAATCTTCCCCTGGACTAGGAGTTTTGCCAAACAGGAAGATGGTTTCAAAGGACATGCTCTGCTCCTGGCACTGTGTTCCTAGTGGTATGAGATTCCTATGCTCTGCTTGCTTCCCTTTCCTTTTATCCTGTGTAAAGAAAAAGGTGATGCAGGCCACACTCCACGGAAACTCCCTTTACATTGGATCAGGGATGTGACTTTAGTAAGGGTGTAACAATCTCATTCTAACCCTCTTTAACATAGAATTACAATCACAAATTGGAGAACAACCATGCAACACTGGGAATCATGGTCTAATCAAGTTGACACATATTTTTGAGGGACACAATTCAATCCATGACACCAGTGCTCTCTCTATTTGTACTCTGGTGGCATAGTGATTAACTGCTATGGCTGCTAACTAAAAAGGCAGTAGTTTGAATCCACCAAGCACTCCTTGGAAACCCTATGGGAACAGTTCTACCCTGTCCTATACAGTCACTGTGAGTCAGAATTGACGGAAATGGGCTTGTTTTTTTTTTGTGTGTGTGTGCTATATTTATGCTTTTTCCTCTCATTTTGCCTTCCTTTGGTTTAATACAGTACATTTACTTTATTTTCTTTTTTTAGATTGTTAAGGTTTTATATACTTTTTTTTAGTGATTACAGCATGTATCTTTGACTTATTAGTGTCAAAAACAAATTAACATTAAAAAAAAATTCCCAGACAATTCGAGGTCACTGGTACACTTTAATTTCATTTACCCCTTCTCGCCTTTTGCCTTAATATTGTCAGATATTTCAATTCCACATGCCTATTAAAACCCACAAGTCATTATTTTTTAGATTTACCCACATATTTATTTATATTTCCTATAATTCTATGTCAGTTTGTCAAAATGTGGGGGCTTGCCTGTTGCAGTGATGCAGGAAGCTATGCCACCGGTATTCAGATACAGCAGGGTCAACCATGGAGGACAGGTTTCAGGTGAGTGTCAAGACTAAGACAGACTAGGAAGAAGGACCAACCAGTCTAGTTCTGAAAAGAATTAACCAGTGAAAACCTTATGAATAGCAGCAGAACATTTTCTGATATAGTGCCAGAAGATGAACCCCCCAGGTTGGAAGGCACTCAAAAGATGACTGCAGAGCACCTGATCTCTAAAATCTACATAATACTGCAAAAACTCAACTGCAAAAAGACAAATAACCCAATTAAAAAACGGGCAAAAGATATGAATAGACACTTCACTAAAGAAGACATTCAGGTAGCTAACAGATACATGAGGAAATGTTCACAATCATTAGCCATTAGAGAAATGCAGATCAAAACTACAATGAGATTTCATCTCACTCCAACAAGGCTGGTATTAATCTAAAAAACACAAAATAATAAATGTTGGAGAGGCTGTGGAGAGATTGGAACACTTATACACTGCTGGTGGGAATGTCAAATGGTACAACCACTTTGGAAATCGATTTGTCACTTCCTTAAAAAGCTAGAAATAGAACTACCATAAGATCCAGCAATCCTACTCCTTGGAATATATCCTAGAGAAATAAGAGCCTTTACACGAAGAGATATATGCACACCCATGTTTATTGCAGCACTGTTTACAATAGCAAAAAGGTGGAAGCAAACAAGGTGCACATCAATGGATGAATGGATAAATAAATTATGGTATTCTACACGTCGATAAAGAACAGTGAGGAATCTGTGAAAAATTTCATAACATGGAGGAACCTGGAAGGCATTATGCTGAGTGAAATTAGTCAGTTGCAAAAGGACAAATATTGTATAAGATCACTATTATAAGAACTTGAGAAATAGTTAAAACTGAGAAGAAAACATTCTTTTGTGGTTATGACGGGGGGAGGGAGGGAGGGTGGGAGAGTGACATTCACTAATCATAAAAATTTATTTTTTATTTTTTATTTATTTATTTTTTAATTACATAGTAGATAAGAACTACTTTAGGTGAAGGAAAAGATAGCACACAATACAGGGGAGGTCAGCACAACTGGACTAAACCAGAGGCAAAGAAGTTTTCTGAATAAACTGAATGCTTCAAAGGCCAGCATAGCAAGGGCAGGGATCTGGAGACAATGGTTTCAGGGGACATCTAAGTCAATTGGCATAATAAAATCTATTAAGAATACATTCTGCATTCCACTTTGAAGAGTGGCATCTGGGGTCTTAAACGCTAGCAAGTGGCCATCTAAGATACCTGAATTGGTCTCAACCCACCTGGATCAAAGGAGAATGAAGAATACCAAGGACACAAGGCGATTACCAGCCCAAGAGACAGAAAGGGTCACACGAACCAGAGACTGCATCAGCCCGAGACCAGAAGAACTAGATGGTGCCCCCTGACTGCCCTGAGAGGGAACACAACAGAGAAACCCTGAGGGAGCAGGAGAGCAGTGGGATGCAGACCCCAGATTCTCATAAGACCAGACTTAATGGTCTGAGACTAGAAGGACCCTGGTGGTCATGGCCCCCAGACCTTCTGTTGGCCCAGGACAGGAACCATTCCTGAAGCCAACTCTTCAGACATGGATTGGACTGGACCACGTGTTGGAGAGGGTTGCTGGTGAGAAGTAATCTTCTTGGATCAGGTGGACACTTGAGACTATGTTGGCATCTCTTGCCTGGAGGGGAGATGAGAGGATGGACTGGGTTAGAAGCTGGTGAAATGGACATAAAAAGAGAGAGTGGAGGGAGAGAGCTGGCTGTCTCATTAGGGGGAGAGTAATTGGGAGTGTGTAGCAAGGTGTATATGGATTGTCGTGTGACAGACTGACTTGATTTGTAAACTTTCACTTAAACCACAATAAAAATTATATATATATATATATATATATAAAGATTACTGTAGGAAAGCTGCCCCAAAGTAGAGTCAACCTTAATGATGTTGCTGGAGTAGAGATTTTGGGACCTTTATTTGTGGGTGTGGCACGACTCAAAATGAGAAGAAACAGCTACAAACATCCATTAATAATCGGAACCAGGAATGTATCAAGTATGAATCTAGGAAAATTGGAAATCATCAAAAATGAAATGGAATGCATAAACATTGATATCCTAGGCATTAGTGAGCTGAAATGGACTGGTATTGGCCATTTTGAATCGGACAGTCATATAGTCTACTATGCCGGGGATGAAAACTTGAAGAGGAATGGTGCTGCATTCATCTCAAAAAGAACATTTCAAGATCTATCCTGAAGTACAACGTTGTAAGTGATAGGATAATATCCATATGCCTACAAAGAAGATCAGTTAATACAACTATTATTCAGATCTTTGCACCAAACACTAAGGACTTAGGTGATAAAATTGAAGATTTTTATCAGCTGCTGCAGTCTGAAATTGATCAAACATGCAATCAGGATGCATTGATAATTACTGGTGATTGGAATGTGAAGGTTGGAAACAAAGAGTAAGGATCAGTAGTTGGAAAATGTGGCTTTAGTGATAGAAACAATGCCAGAGATAGAATGATAGGGTTTTGCAAGATCAACGACTTCTTTGCAAATACGTTTTTTCACCAACATAAACGGTGACTACGCACATGGACCTCACCAGATTGGACACACGGGAATCAAATGAACTACATCTGTGGAAAGAGATGACGGAAAAGCTCAATATCATCAGTCAGAACAAGGCCAGGGGCCGACTGTGGAACAGACCACCAATTACTCATATGCAAGTTCAAGCTGAAACTGAAGAAAATCCGAGCAAGCCCATGAAAGCCAAAATACGACCTTGAGTATAGTCCACCTGAAGCTAGAGGACATCTCAAGAATAGATTTGGCACATTGAATACTAATGACTGAGGACCAGACGAGTTGTGGAAGGACATCATACATGCAGAAAGCAAGAGGTCCTTGAAAAGGCAGGAAAGAAAGAAAGACCAAGATGGAGGTCGGAGGAGACTCTGAAACTTGCTCTAGAACGTTTAGCAGCTAAAGCAAAAGGAAAAAAATGATGAAGTAAAAGAATTGAACAGAAGATTTCAAAGGGTGCTCTAGAAAATAAAGAAAAGTATTATAATGACATGTGCAAAGAGCTGGAGACAGAAAATCAAAAGGGAAGAACACACTCAATGTTTTTCAAGGTGAAAGAACTGAAGAAAAAATTCAAACCTTCAACTGGAATAGTGAAGGTTTTTATGGGGAAAATATTAAATGACACAGGAAGTGCCAAAAGAGGATGGAAGGAATACACAGAGTCATTATACCAAAAAGAATTAGTCAATGTTCAATCATTTCAAGAGGTAGCATATGATCAGGAAGTGATGGTACTGACGGGAGAAGTCCAAGCTGCTCTGAAGGCATTGGCGAAAAGCAAGACTGCAGGAATTGACGGAATATCAATTGAGATGTTTCAATAAACATATGCAGCACTGGAAGTGCTCACTCATCTATGCCAAGAAATATACAAGACAGCTTCCTGGCCAACTGACTGGAAGAGATCCATATTTATGTCTATTCCAAAGAAAGGTGATCCAACCGAATGTGGAAATTATGGAACAATATCATTAAAATCACACGCAAGCAAAATTTTGCTGAAAATCATTCAAAAACAGCTGCAGCGGTATATCTACAGGGAACTGCCAGTTCAGGCAGGATTCAGAAGAGGGCTCGGAACCACGGATATCATTGCTGATGTCAGATAGACCCTGGCTGAAAGCAGAGAATATCAGAAGGATATTTACCTGTGTTTTATTGACTAAGCAAAGGCATTCGGCTGTGTGGATCATAACAAGCTATGGATAGCATTGTGAAGAATGGGGATTCCAGAACACTTAATTATGCTCATGAGGAACCTGTGCATAGATCAAGAGGCAGTTGTTCGGACAGAGCAAGGGGATACTGAATGTTTTAAAGTCAGGAAGGGTATTTGCCAGGGTTGTATCCTCTCACCATACCTATTCAATCTGTATGATGAGCAAATAATCCAAGAAGCTGGCCTATATGAGGAAGAATGGGGCATCAGGATTGGAGGAAGGCTCATTAACAACCTGGGTTATGCATATGATGCAACCTTGCTTGCTGAAAGTGAAAAGGACTTGAGACACTTACTAATGAAGTTAAAGACCATAGCCTTCAGTATGGATTACACCTCAACATAAAGAAAACAAAAATCCTCACAACTGGGCCAATGAGCAACATCATGATAAATGGAGAAAAGATTGCAGCTGTCAAGGATTTCATTTTACTTGGATCCACAATCAACAGCCACGGATGCAGCAGTCAAGAAATCAAAAGATGCATTGCATTGGGGAAATCTGCTGCAAAGGACCTCTTTAAAGTGTTGAAAAACAATGATGTCACCTTGAGAACTAAGTTGTGCCTGATGCAAGCCATGGTACTTTCAGTTGCCTCGTATGCAAGTGAAAACTGGACAATGAATAAGGAAGACTGAATAAGAATTGATGGCCTTGAATTGTGGTGTTGGTGAAGAATATTGAATATACAATGGACTGCCAAAAGAATGAACAAATCTGTCCCGGAGGAAGTACAACCAGAACGCTCCTTAGAAGGAAGGATGGCTGGACTGAGTCTTACATATTTTGGACATTTTGTCAGGATGGCTCAGTCCCTGGAGAAGGACATCATGCTTGGTAAAGTACAGGGTCAGTGGAAAAGAGGAAGACCCTCGACAAGGTGGATTGACACAGTGGCTGCAGTAATGGCTCAAGCATAAAAATGATTGTAAGGATAGTGTAGGACCAGGCAGTGTTTCATTCTGTTGTGCATGGGGTTTCTATTAGAACCGACTAGATGGCACCTAACAACAGTAATATTTGCCATGGGGTTTTCAGCCAGGAGTCAAAAAATATTTTGCATTGGAGAAATATGCTGCAAAAGACCTCTGTAAAGTGCTTAAAAAAAAAAGCACTTTGATGACTAAGGTGCATCTGATGTGAGCCATGGTCTTTTCAATCACCTTATATGCATGCAAGAGTTGGACAAAAAAGAAGGGCAGGTGAAGAATTGATGCATTAGAGTTGTGGTGCTGGCAAAGGACACTGAATATACCATGGACTGCCAAAATGAACAAACCCATCTTAGAAGAAATACAACCAGAATGTTACTTAGAAGTGAGAATGGATAGACTTTGACTCACTTGCTTTGGACATGTCATCAGAAAGACCAATCACTATAAAAAGACATCATATTTTGCACAAAGTAGAGGGCCAAGAAAAAAGAGCAAAACTCTCAATGAGATGGATTGACACAATTGCTACAACAGTGGATTCAAACATACCAATGGTCATGAAGATGGCACAGGACTGGGTATGGGTCAAGTAACAATTATTTGCCAGACTCTATTGTAGATCTTGCAGATATATTGGTAAGAAAAACACAGGGTCTGGGCTCCATCTTCTTGGAGCTTACATTTGGTGATAGTGGAGTGTCTGTGTATATGCATGGTGGAGGAAGAGTAGAGGGAGAAAAATATTAAACAATTAAACAATATAAATGTTAAAAATAAAAACAGGAGGTGGATCCAGGATGGCAGAATAGACACTTTTGGCGAGCACTCTTTAGAACAAAGACCCGAAAAAAACAAGTAAAACGAGTATATTTATGACAAGCTAGGAGCCCTGAGCATCAAAGGCAAGCTTAGAAAATGAACAAAGGGGAAGGGGGAGGAACAGGCCTTTTGGAAGCAGAGAGGAGTTACTGGACCTGAATCGCAGGGATCTCAAGGGCACCATACATGGGAGCAGTGGCAGCAGGCTGGTGCTAGTGTTCGGCTGCAGTTTTGTCAGGGAAAAGTAGCCAGACACTGAGCCTACTCACACCTCTGGAACCAGAGAAGAACGGCGCTCTTGGCAAAAGCTAAGTATGTGCATATATTTTACCGCAGCCCCAACTCCCAAGCCAGCTTCAGCTGTTGAATTCCCTGGACCTGAAACAGGCACTATTGAGCAACTAGAGCCATCCTCCTGGCCTTAGAGAAGGAAAAAATTTGCAATTGGGGGAAAAGATAATTTGCTAGCTCCACCACTGGGGGATCTCAGGACAGAAGCAGCTCCTGTCCAGGCATAAACAGTCCATGGACTTTGAGGGCCTTTCCCTTCTGCATGGACCTGTGTTGGCCTATTTCAGTAGAATAGGCCCTACTTGGCAACTCCAACCATTTCAGCTGTGCATTGGAGAGATGGGTGTTTGATGTTTGAGATTGCTTTGCCTATTAAACAGGATCCTCACCTACCCACATCAGGGGCCTAAGGAGTGGTAGCTCCATGCAGCTCACTCAGCCACTCACATCAGAGGTCCAAGGATAACTGGTACCTCCCAGTCCTTACAACCAAAAACTTTGGGTGCCCATGGTCCATCTGCAGAACCCACCAACCTGAACACTCTAGGGAACAGGGACGCGCTTTCCCCAGAGATACTCAGGAGTCAGTTCTCAGCCCCCTGCCTTATTCAGAGCGTGACCCCCTGCTGCAAACATATACCAGTACATACACCAGTCACCCCTGCTCCTGTAAGACCGTAGGACAGAGCCTGTACCACGCACTTGATGATCACCTTCCTGGACACCTGAGCTGAATTCATACAAGAAAAGTGAATGGACTCCTACACTGACGTACATGATAAGAGCTCTAGCCATCTGGGGACAGGACGTCAGAGCTTCAAAAGTGAAAATAATCAAGCTAGCTCACGCAAGCAACCCACTTGGACATATCAAAACAAAACAAAGCAAGAAGCTATGACACTGTAAGCAAGCATAAACTAAAACAACAACTTATAGATGTCTCAGAGACAACAGTCAATATCAAGTTACATAAAGAAACAGACCATGATCACTTCAACAAGCTCTCAAAACAAAGAATCCAGGGATCTTCTAGATGAAAGTGCATTCCTGGAATTACCAGAGCCTGAATACAAAAGATTAATATACAGAACCCTTCAAGACATCAGGAAGGAAATGAGGCAATATGCAGAACAAGCCAAGGAACACACAGATAAAGCAAATGAAGAAATCAGAAAGATTATTCAGGAACATAAAGAAAAATTTAAAAAGCTGGAAAAATTCACAGACAGCAATCAGAAATTCAGAAGATTAACAATAAAATTACAGAATTAGACAACTAAACAGAAAGTCAGAGGAGCAGAATTGAGCAAGTGGAAGGCAGAATTTCTGAACTTGAAGATAAATCACTTGGCGCTAAAATATTTGAAGAAAAATCAGATAAAATAATTTTTTAAAAAATGAAGAAACCTTAAGAATCATGTGGAACTCTATCAAGAGAAATAACCTATGAGTGATTGGAGTACCAGAACAGGGAGGGATAACAGAAAATACAGAAAGAATTGTTGAAGATTTGTTGGCAGAAAACTCCCCTGGTATTGTGAAAGATGAGAAGATATCTATCCAAGATGCTCATCAAACACCACATAAGGAAGATGTTAAAAGAAAGTCACCAAGACATATTATAATCAAACTTGCCAAAACCAAAAATAAAGAGAGAATTATAAGAGCAGCTTGGGATAAATGAAAAGTCACCTACAAAAGAGAGCCAATAAGAACAAGCTCGGACCACTCTGCAGAGGCCATGAAGGAAAGAAGGCAATGGGATGACTTCCATAAAAAATTGAAGGAAAAAATTTGCCAGCCAAGAATCATATATCCAGCAAAACTCTCTTAAATATGGAGGCGAAATTAGGGCATTTCCAGATAAACAGAGCTGTAGGGAATTTGTAAAAACCAAACCAAAACTACAAAAAATACTTAAGGGAGTTCTTTGGTTAGAAAATCAATAATATCAGGTATCAACCCAAGACTAAAACACTGGGCAGAGCAATCAGAAGTCAACCCAGACAGGGAAATAAAAAAAAGAGCAAGGTTAAAAAAAAAAAAAGCTCAAAACAGAGTAAAAGCAATGTTATCATATAAAAGAAGACAACACTAAAACAATTAAGAGGGACTAAGAAATGTAACCATAGATCTTCCATATGGAGAGGAAGATACAGCGATACAAAAAAATAAAGGTTAGGTTTAAATTTATAAAAATAGGGGTAAATAATAAGGTAACCACAAAGGAGACAAACTATCCTACTCATCAAAATAAAATACAAGAAAAAAATAGAGACTCAGCAGAAACAAAATCAACAACAACAAATATAAGGAAAAGACAATATATAAAGATAATCTCCTCAGCACATAAAATTAAGTGGGAAAAAGACTGTCAACAACACACACACAAAAAAAAATCAAAATGATAGCACTAAATTCTTACCTACCCATAATTACAATGAATGTAAATGGACTAAATACATCAGTAAAGAGTCAGAGATTGGCAGAATGGATTAAAAAACACGATCTGCCTATATGCTGCCTACAAGGGTCACACCTTAGACTTAGAGACACAAACAAACTAAAACTCAGAGGATGGAAAAAAATATATCAAGCAAACAACAATCAAAAAAGAGCAGGAGTGGCAATATTAATTTCCATCAAAATAGACATTACAGTTATATCCATCATAAAGGATAAGTAGGACACTATATAATGATTAAAGGGACAATATACCAATAAGGTATAGCCATATTAAATATTTATGCACTCAATGACAGGGCTGCAAGATACATAAAACAAACTCCATCAGCATTGAAAAGTGACATAGACAGCTCCACAATAATAGTAGGAGACTTCAACACACCACTTTCAGTGAAAGACAGGACATCCAGAAAGAAGCTCAATAAAGACATGGAAGATCTAAATGCCACAATAATCCAACTTGATCTTATAGACATATACAGAACACTCTACCCAACAGCATCCAAGTATACTTTGTTTTCTAGTGCACATGGAACATTCTCTAGAATAGACCACATATTAGGTCATAAAGCAAGCCTCAGCAGAATCCAAAACATTGAAATAGTACAAAGCATCTTCTCTGACCATAAGGCCATAAAAGAGGAAATCAATAACAGAAAAAGCAAGGAAAAGAAATGAAACAGTTGGAAACCGAACAATAACCTGCTCAAAAAAGACTGGATTATAGAAGCCATTAAGGATAGAATAAAGAAATTCATAGAATCCAATGAGAATGAAAACACTTCCTATCAGGACCTTTGGGACACAGTGAAAGCCGTGCTTAGAGGCCAATTTATATCAATAGATGCACACATCCAAAAAGAAGAAAGGGCCAAAATCAAGAATTATCCCTACAACTTGATCAAATAGAAAAAGAGCAACAAAAGAGTCCCACAGGCACCAGAAGAAAACAAATAACAAAAATTAGAGCATAAATAAATGAAACAGAAAAGAGAAAAACAATTGAAAGAATTAACGAAACCAAAAGCTGGTTCTTTGAAAAAATCAACAAAATTGATAAACCATTGGCCAAACTGACAAAAGAAAAACAGGAGAGGAAGCAAATAACCCGAATAAGAAATGAGATGCACAATATTACAACAGACCCAACTGAAATTAAAAGAATCATATCGGATTACTATGAAAAACTGTACTCAAACAAATTTGAAAACTTGGAAGAAAAGGTTGAATTCCTAGGAACATACTACCTACCTAAACTAACACAAACAGAGGTAGAACAACTAAATAGACCCATAAAAAAGGAAAAAATTGAAAGATAATCAAAAACTCCCAACCAAAAAAAGCCTTGGCCTGGACGGCTTCACTGCAGAGTTCTACCAAACTTTCAGAGAAGAGTTAACACGGCTAATACTAAAGGTATTTCAGAGGATAGAAAAGGATGGAATACTACCAAACTCATTCAATGAAGTCAGCATACCCCTAATACCAAAATCAGGTAATGACAGTACAAAAAAAGAAAATTACAGACCTACATCCCTAATGAACTTAGATGCAAAATCCTCAACAAAATTCTAGCCAATAAAATTCAACAACATATCAAAAAAATAATTAACCATCACCACATGGGATTCATACCAGGTATGCAGGGATGGTTCAACATGAGAAAAACAATTAATGTAATCCACCACATAAATAAAACAAAAGACAAGTATCATATGATTTTTATCAATTGATGCAGAAAAGGCATTTGACAAAGTTCAACAGCCATTCATGATAAAAGCTCTCAGCAAAATAGGAATAGAAGGAAAATTCCTCGACATAATAAAGGGCACTTATACAAAGCCAGTAGCCAACATCATCCTAAATGGAGAAAGCCTGAAAGCATTCCCCTAGAGATCGGGAACCAGACAAGGATGCCCTTTATCACAGCTCTTATTCAACTTGTGTTGGAGGTCCTAGCCGGAGCAATTAGGCTAGAAATAAAGGACATCCAAATTTGCAAAGAAGAATTAAAAAATTTCTATTTGCAGATGACATAATCTTATACACAGAAAACCCTAAGGAATCCTCAAGAAAACTACTGAAACTAATAGAAGAGTTCAGCAGAGTATCGGGGCACAAGATAAACATATAAAAATCATTTGGGTTCCTCTACACCAACAAAAACAACATCGAAGAGGAAACCAGCAAATCAATACCATTTCCAGTAGCGCCCAAGAAGATAAAATACTTAGGAATAAATCTTGCCAGAGCTGTAAAAGACTTACACAAAGAAAACTACAATACACTTCTCCAAGAAACCAAAAGAGACCTACATAAGTGGAAAAACATACCTTGCTCATGGATAGAAAGACTTAACATTATAAAAATGTCTATTCTACCAAAAGTGATCTATAGATTTAATCCATTTCTGACCCAAATTCCAAAGAAAATTTTTAATGAGATGGAGAAAAAAAATTACCAACTTTATATGGAAGGGCAAGAGGCCCCAGATAAACAAAGCATTATTGAAAAAGAACAAAGTGGGAGGCCGCACTCTGCCTGATTTTAGAACCTATTATACTGCCACAGTAGTCAAAACAGCCTGGTACTGGTACAACAACAGACACATAGACCAATGGAACAGACTGAGAACCCAGACATAAATCCATCCACATATGAGCAGTTGATATTTGAGAAAGGCCCCAATACAGTTAAATGGGGAAAAGACAGCCTTTTTAACAAATGGTGCTGGCAAAACTGGATATCCATCTGCAAAAAAATGAAACAAGACCCATACCCACTCCATGCACAAAAATGAACTCAAAATGGAACAAAGACCTAAATATAAAATCTAAAACCATAAAGATCATGGAACAAAAAATAGGGACAATGTTAGGAGCCCTAATACATGGTATAAACAGTATACAAAACATTATTAAGAATGCAGAAGAAAAACTAGATAACTGGGAGCTCCTAAAAATCAAACACCTAAGCTCATCCAAACACTTCACCAAAAGAGTAAAAAGATTACCCACAGATTGGGAAAAACTTTTTAGCTATGACATTTCCAATCTAAAATCTACCTGATACTGCAAAAGCTCAACTGAAAAAAGAGAATTAACCCAATTAAAAAATGGGCAAAGGATATGAACAGACACTTCACTAAAGAAGACATTCAGATAGCTAACAGATACTTAAGGAAATGCTTATGATCATCAGCCATTAGAGAAATGTAAATCATAACTACAAAGAGATTTCATCTCACTCCAACAAGGCTGACATTAATCCAAAAAACACAAAATAATAAATGTTGTAGAGGCTGTGGAGAGATCGGAACACTTATACACTGCTGGTGGGAATGTCGAATGGTACAAACACTTTGGAAATCGATTTGCACATCCTTAAAAAGCTAGAAGGAGAACTTTAAGGGGGAGAACTTGCACTCGGGAAGAGGAAGAGACAGGGGGTGGTGACATTTCTCAATAAGATGGTCCTTACATAGTTAAACTTTAAGCCAAGGAAATGATCTTAACAGGGGTCTTTGATTTGATAAAACCCTTAACTTGATAAAGTCCCTATTTTGATAAGATCTCTAACTTGGTAATTAAACCTTAAGCCAAGGAAATAGTCTTCATAAAGGGGTCTTGTCCTGGGTTTTAAATGTTAATAGAGACATACAAAACCCTAAGAAAACGACTATGGGGCACTCAGATTCTTTCTCTACCTGAGTAGCCAGCTTGACGTTTCCTAGTCAAGTGTACTTTTACTACTAATCCTCTGCTTGCTGATAAACCTCTGCTCACTGGCACTATTTATCTCAGTGTTTGAATTCTTTCCTATACCGAAGACAAGAACCGAGGCCATTCTCCGGTAGCAGAACTACCATACAATCCAGCAATCCTACTCTTGGAATATATCCTAGAGAGATAAGAGCCTTTACCCGAACAGATATACGCACACCCATGTTCTTTGCAGCACTGTTTACAATAGCAAAAAGATGGAAGCAACCAAGGTGCCCATCAACAGATGAATGGATAAATAAATTATGGTATATTTACACAATGGGATACTACATATCGATAAAGAACTGAGGAATCTGTGAAACATTTCATAACATGGAGAAATCTGGAAAGCATTATGCTGAGTGAAATTACTCAGTTGCAAAAGGACAAATATTGTGTAAGACCACTATTATAAGAACTCCAGAAATAGTTTAAGCAGAGAAGAAAATACTCTGATAGTTATGAGAAGAGGGAGGGAGGGAGGGTGGGAGAAGAGTACTCATTAATTAGATAGTAGATAAGAACTACGTTAGGTGACGGGAAAGATAACACACAATACAGGTGAGGTCAGCACAACTGGACTAAACCAAAAGCAGAGAAGTTTCCAGAATAAACTGAATGCTTCGAAGGCCAGTGTAGCAGGGGCGGGAGTTTGGGGGCCATGTTTTCAGGGGACATCTAAGTCAATTGGCATAATAAAATCTATTAAGAAAACACTCTGCATCCTACCTTGGAGAGAGGTGTCTGGGGTCTTAAACATTAGTAAGTGGCCATCTAAGATGCATCAATTGGTCTCAACCCACCTGGATCAAGGAAAATGAAGAACATCAAGGACACAAGGTAATTATGAGCCCAAGAGACAGAAAGGGCCACATAAGCCAGAGACTACATCAGCCTGAGACCAGAAGAGCTAGATGATGCCCGGCTACAACCTATGACTGCCCTGACAGGGAACACAACAGAGAACCCCTGAGGAAGCAGGAGAACAGCAGGATGCAGACCCTAAATTCTCCTAAAAAGGCCAGACTTAATGGCCTGACTGAGACTGGAAGGACCCCGGTGGTCATGGCCCCTAGACCTTCTGTTGGCCCATGACAGGAACCATTCCCAAAGCCAAACTCTTCAGGCAGGGATTGGACTGGACAAAGAAGCAGCGCCAGGAGCAGAGTACGTCCTTTGGATGTGATTTTCCTACACTGAGGTTCTCCCAGACCAAAAAAAGACTGATGACAAGGACCTTCCTCCAGAGCTGACAGAAAGAGAAAGGCTTTCCCTGGAGCTGGCACCCTGAATTCAAATTTCTAGCCTAATGGACCATGAGAAAATAAGCTTCTCTTTGTTAAAGCCATCCACTTGTGGTATTTTGGTTATAGCAGCACTAAATGACTAAGACAGATAAATTTACAACAGCAACAAATAGCTACTGAGGATACTTATGTACAACCAAAGAATTCATGGGATTTGGTTCCTTGGTTTGGAGTTTTAAAGTCATAGCTTCATGGAACATCCCAGTTAATTGGCTTAGTATTGTGTTTAGTGCTCTGCTACCATCACTGAACATTTTGATAAAAGATTCTACAGAAGAATCCTGATCAAAAGGAGGAAAATATAAAACAGAACTTCAAATTCTCATAGAATCCAGACTTTCTGGAGCCATGGTAGCTAGATGAACCCCCAAGACTATTACACTGAGATAACCTTTAAACCTTAAACCAAAAATATCCCCTGAAGCCTTCTTAAAACCAGACAGTATTTTAGCTTACCTAGTAAAGAATATCTGCCTTTAGCATTGTGACAACAGCAACTTGAAAGATTAGATAGGAGACTTAGGGGGCAATAAATTTATGTTCATGGGGAAGGAACAACTCAGAAAAGGAGGGAGAGAATGATTGCACAAATCGAAGAACATAGTGTCACTGAATAGCACGTGTAGATTGCCCTGCTACGTATATTCTCAACAGCAACAAAAATAAAATAAATTACATAAAAAAGAATGAATGAATAATAATCCCAGTACAGACTCTGCACTGTGTAGACAATGAGCCTAAAGCAAGGCTATTAATTTGCCCTCTGAGGCTGTTTACCTTACATAGTAAAACTGTGAACTCTCTTCTTGTTTATTTCTGGAATACAGGAAATCAAAGTGACACTACCGGGTAAAAGATCAACAACTTTAAAATGCATTTTTTTTTTAAGTCATAGCTTCTGAGTTGGGGAGAATTATCCCAAAAGATAGGCCAATGCCTAGAACATAGTAGATGCTCAATAAATATTTGCCAATTTAATTGAAAAGCATTGTCTTAGGCTGGGTTGTCTACAGAAGCAAAAGCACTGAAGCATATATATGTATATATAGAGAGAGAGGCAGAGAGAGATTTATATCAAGGAACTGCCTCACATGGTTGTAGAGGCTGGAAAGTCCCAAGTCCGTGGGTCAGGCATCAGGCTGGAGGCTTCTCCTGACTCACACAGCTACAGGTGCTAACGAACACAAGATCGGCAGGTCAGATGGCAGGTTGCAGGCTCAAGTCCCAAGAACCAGAAGTCAGATGATGATGGGCCAGTGTGAGCAAAAACCCATGAACTTTGCAAGAAAGTCCACATATATTAGATGCAGGCCACATCTCCAAGGAAACACCCTCTAAATTGACTGACTGCTTATAGCAGATCTCATCATGGAGGTGATAACATTATATCAGATCTCATTATGGAGGCGATTACATCATTACATAACTGCCAAACTACCTCACAACTGCCAAACCACTGAGAATCATGGCCTAGCCCAGTTGACACACAACCTTAACCACTATAAAAAATATTAGTAGAATTCTATTTAAAAGAACCTTGTGTCATTATCCTCAAGTTTCAGTAAATTAAACTCTTTTCTAGTTCCCTAAATTTCTGTCAGTTGTCATACTGTGGTGACTTGTGTGTTGCTATGATGCTGGAAGTTATGCCAATGGTAGTTCAAATATCAGCAGAGTCACCCAGGGTGATCTGGTTGCATCAGAGCTTCCAGACTAAGACAGACTAGGAAGAAAAGCCTGGTGATCTACTTCCAAAAATTATCCAATGAATATAGCATGGTTCACAACAGCATACTCCTATACAGTGTTGGAAGATGAGTCCCCCAGCTTGAGAGGCACTCCCAATACAACCGTGGCCACAACAGTGGGCTCAAGCATATCAACAATTGCGAAGATGGCACATGACTGGGCATTGTTTTGTTTTATCGTATGTGGGGACTTCATGAGTCAGAGCTGACTCAACAGCAACTGGTAACAACAACTACAACGTGTAGAAAAGTCAGTGACTCGTTCTTCACTTAAAGCCGTTTTAGGAATGTGATGTGCAAGTAAAGCAAGTTTCCTTTTCCACCCTGACCACACCTTGTTCGTCAGGAGTCAGTTCCAAAAGGTTAATGTTTACATCAGCAAGCCAAAAGATGCAACAGTGCTCAGTGAAAAAGCCTATTGGAGTCATGCTTAATACTCTTAATAATGGCAGTCAGTTTCAGCCATCTAGTCCCATCATGGCACAGTGGTTAAAGCTCAGCTGCTAACCGAAAGTTCAGCAGTTCAAATCCACCAGCTGCTCCTTAGAAACCCTATGTGGCAATTCTACTCTGTCCTGTAGGGTCACTATGAGTTGAAATCAATTCAACAGCTACGTTACAGTTTTGTTTTGTTTTGAGTATTTCCATCACAGAGGAAGGAACAAGGATTGATGAGGGAGCACCTCAGAGGAGCTCTTTTCCATAAAGTGACAAACTGGAATAGAAAAGGTCTTTTCAGATACATCTGTCTCTGAGAGACATACAGTGCTCTCCTCATCTGGGGCAATTAACTGCATAGCATTAGGAACTGAGGAGTTCCTGGACATCGAGGCAGTTCCAGTCTGCATGCCCCTCCTTGGCCCCCTGGCTTTGCCCTCCATTGTCACCCCACTCAACCCAAGCACAGAATGCCTTCCCCAGTCACCAGGAAACTAAAAAACAAAACAAAATCCAACTTTCACCCCATATCATTTTCATCTTTCATCTTAATTATCACCACCAAAAGTACAGAAATCATTATCTTTACGACGATGAATGTCCAGTTAGCATTTCCCGTGTCAGTTTCATGTTCTAAAGGAGGTTGTAATGGATAATGAAAATTGCTAATAGCCTTTTTTCCCTGAGCTGAAAAATGAAGATGCTTAACAAAATGAATTCAAATCTGAGCCGTTTTCAAACAAGTCAAGCACTTTAATTACTTGATGAGGAAAGAGGAGAGACAAACTAATTTTTTTAAGTGCTCATATTTTTAAATAGTTTCCCTTTCCATCATACTGCTCAAGCCATCCTTTTAGGTAGTTAATGCTTGTCTTGTTGTGCTTAATGAGTTTTAAACTATTGTGAAAATTGTTAAATGTGATTTTTTCATTAATGGTACTATTTAGTATGTTGGAAACTTATTCCAAATAAACACTGTTCGCTCTATGAAAAAAAAAAATGCAGTTCATACTTTATTCAGATCTCCTTAGCTTTTGCCTAATGTTCCTTTTCTATTTCCAGGTTCCTTTCAGGGTACCACATTACATGTAGTCATCATATCTCCTTCCAAAAAAACCAAACTAAACAGGCTGCCTTTGAGTCAATTCTATCTCATAGCGGCCCTGTAAGACGGAGTAGAACTGCCCCATAGAGTTTCCAAGGAGCACCTGGTGGATTCCAACTGCTGACCTTTTAGTACCTGTAGCTCTTAACCAGTGTGCCACCAGGGTTTCCTAAGTTAAAGTGTACATTATTAGATTCATCACAATATTTAGGCTCCTCTTAAGTCTCTCAGACTTCCTTTTTGTTTTGATGACCTTGACAATTTTGAAGTGTACTGGGCAGGTATTTTGTAAAATGTCCTCTCTAAGGATTTATCTGATGTTTTTCTCATGATTTGGCTGGGGTTATGAGTTTTGGGGAGGAAGACCACAGAGGTTAAATAGCATTCTCATCACAGCATATCAGGGTATATACTACCAACATGAGTTATTGTGTTTGATGTTAACCCTGATTACATGATTGAGGTAGTGTGTGTCAGGTTTCTCCACTATGAAGTTGCTCTTTTTTCAACTCTTCCACACTGTACTGTTTGGAAGGAAGTCCC
The DNA here is from genome assembly GCF_030014295.1 of Loxodonta africana. Taxonomy (NCBI): domain Eukaryota; kingdom Metazoa; phylum Chordata; class Mammalia; order Proboscidea; family Elephantidae; genus Loxodonta; species Loxodonta africana. The sequence continues at coordinate 183,688,170 of NC_087344.1, read as the reverse complement.
CTTGTGCAGCCCACACTTAAGGAGTGTGGGGTTATGTGCCACCTTTTTTTTTGAAACTCTTCTGCAAGGGAGATTTATCTCTTCTTCCCAGTTTATTTTTTATTCCTTTATTTATTTATATAAGTATGGAATTATTGATAAATATCCATTTTATATTTTGGGTCATAAACCAATAAACCCATTGCTGTCCTGTCAGTTCTGACACAGAGCCACCCCATGTGTTACAGAGTAGAGATGTGGTCCATCTGGTTTCTTGGCTGTAATCTTTTGCAAAAGCAGATCACCAGGTGTTTCTTCCATGGTAGCACTTTATTTTTTGCTCAAATTGTTCCAGCTTTGGCCATTGGGAGCTCTTTCATTTCCGAAGTTACTTAGGTTCTCACCTTTCCCCACCGACCACTTTCAACGAGGTTGTATCATGCATTTGTGATACTGTTAGATTCTGGTGTTACATTCTTCATTCCCTCTTGGAATCCCAGAACTTTTTAAATAAGTTTAAAAATTTTTGCGCACATTTCTTTGTGCTATAAAATTCTCTGGGTTTTGACAAGTTCATGTCAGTTATTCACCTTTACAGTGTCACACAGAATAGTTTCACTGACTTAAAATTTTTCCTGTGCTTCAACTATTCAGCCCTCCTCCAACCCTGAAACTCTGGCAACCACGGATCTGTTTACCCTCTATAGTTTTCCTTTTCTAGAAGTCTTACAAACGGAGTTATACAATATGTAGCCTTTCAGATTGGCTCCTTTTACTGAGCAATTTGCATTTAAGATTTAATCTTTTCTTAGTGTAACTTGATAGCTCATTCCTTTTTATCATTGAATAGTATCCAATTGTATGGGTGTATTATAGGTCATTCATTCATCTATTGAAGGATACCGTGTTTGCCTCCCGTTTTGGGGAATTATAAATAAAGCTACTATGAAGATTTGAACAGGGATTTTGTGTTAACTTAAGTTTTCAAATCAGTTGGGTAAATTCCTAGGAGTGTTACTGCTGGATTACATGATAAGTCTGTGCTTAGCTTTGTAAGATCTTAAGTCAGGTTTGATAAGTCAGATTTTTCTAAGAATTTTTCATTTAACTTTTTTCTTATCCTCACAGTTCTGTCAGCCTTCTCCACCCAGGTTACAGTCGCTGGCACCCCCCATCATAAAGTCAAAACACGTTTTATCCTCTGACAGTTTTTCCTAATTTTTGCTCAGGTTTCTAAATTTTCCTTTATGATTTTGGGGAAGGGATCAACCCCTTGTAAATGCTCATTATCTTTGGAAGACTCTTAGGAGAAGAGTCTGATTCATTCTGTTTTTACCTCACCCTCTTCTTAATATCACCAACACAAAGCATATACCACCAATTCAGATTTTTATTGGTCCCTGAAATCATCCCCATTAGATATTCTTATTTTACATTTAGAAAAAATAAATCTAAAATTTATAAAGTCTATTTGGTTTTGGAAGTTTAGTACTGATGGGCTATTTCTCTGTTTTCTTTTTTTTTTTGTGTATATGTAATTTTTTTATTGTGGTAAATATATATGTAACAAAGAATTGCCATTTTGACATCTTTTTATGTATACAATTAAGTGACATTAATTACATTCATCATGTTGTTCAACCATCACCAATTTCAGTTTCCAAATTTTTCCATCCCCCCTTCACAGAAGTACAATGTCTCCTGAACAATGTTACCCCCTTTCATGGGTGTATAAATCTATAACTATTACATCTTCTCAGTAAATTGAACCTTTTATCATATGAAGCAGCTCCTTATTTATCTCTAATAATGCCTTTACAAATTTTCATATAATTTTACTTATTTTGTTGTTGTTGAGAATATACACAGAGCAAAACATATACCAATTTGACATTTTCTGTATATGCCATTGATTACATTATTCAAGTTTTGTAACCACTGTCGTCCTCCTTTTCTGAATTGTTCCTCCACCAACAACATAATTTCACTGCCCCCTTAAGGTTCCTGTCTAATCTTTGGAGTTTCTGTTGTCAATTTGATCCCATATAGATAGTTCTTAAAAAAGCATAGTGCTTAAGGTAGACATTTTTTATTAGTTAATAAGCTAAACTGTTGTTTGGTTTTAAGAAGACACTAGGGGATATTTTTGGTTTAAGTTTTAAAAATTATCTCCAGGCAATAGTTTCAGAGGTTCATCCAACCTTCACGGCTCCAGGAAGCCATTGGAGAGATGCAAATCAAAACCACAATGAGACACCATTTTACTCCCACTAGGATGGCTAAGGAGCCCTGATGGTGTAGTGGTTAAGAGGTATGGCTGCTAACCAAAAAAGCTGACCATTCAAATCTACCAGCTGCTCCGTGGACACCCTGTGGGGCAGTTCTGCTCTGTATTTTAGGGTCACTATGAGTTGGAATCAACTAGATACCAATGTCTTGTTTTGTTATGTTTTTTAATGATGGCTGAGATTAAACAACAACAACAGAAAATAGAAGTGTTGGTGAGGAGGTGGGAAGTTGGAGCCCTTACCCATTGCTGGTGGGAATGCAAAATGGTGTAGCCATTGTGGAAAACAACTTGGTGGTTCCTAAAAAAACTAAAAATAAAAAGACCATAAAATCAAAAAACCATATCCATTGTCATAGAGTCAATTCTGACTCAGCGACCCTATAGGACAGAGTAGAATGGCCCCATTGGGTTTCCAAGGAGCAGCTGGTGGATCCAAACTCCAGTCATAGCTCTTAACCACTGTCCCACCAGGGCTCTGAGAAGTACCATATGACCAAGCAATTCCACTCCTAAGTGTATACACAAATTAATGAAAACAGAGACTCAAAAAGAGACTTTTACACCAGTGTTCACTGCAGGACTATTCACAATAGTCAAGAGGTGGAAACAGCCTACACGTCCATGAACAGATGAATAGATAAACAAAATGTGGTACATGCACACAATGGAATACTACTCAGCCAGTAAGAGAAACAAAGTCTTGATACATGCTACAATATGGATGGAGCTGAAAGGCATTATGCTGAGTGAAATAAATCAATCACAAAAGGACATATATTGTATGATCTCACTTATATAAAAAGACAAGAATGGGTTTATATATATATATATATATAAAAGGATTTAGCTTGAAATTAAACTTTCACCAAGAGGAATGTGATATTTACCCTAGAGCTTTTGTTATTGTCCTAAACAACTAACCCCAGTAATAGTCAACTAGAGATGAGATTTTTTGATAGAATGATAAATATCTATGAATACTAATTTTTTCAAATCAATAAAATCAACATATTGGATTTTATTGTATTTAGATCTTTATTTCTTTTTAAACAGTATTCAGAGGAAGAAGATCTTAGTGAGTCCAAATACTGAAGAGCAGATAAATTTTCTTGTTTTATACTTTATTTAAAATTAATTCTCATTTTCTCCACGTAGGAATGAGTGTCAAGATAAGCTTATCCTATGATTTCTTCACACCTCATGCAAGTCAGTGTTTTCATTTCCTTTCCTCTAAAAACTTCAAAGACTGCCTTAAAATGAGATGATACAAAAGATCTTAAAGATGAGGCAAATAACTTTCTCAATGATAAAACATAAATTGAACTAGACATATTGCTTTGTATTGTTTTGCTCAGTGGTACATAACACAAAGTGGCAAAATATCAGATGAAATGTTGAATTAAGAATTGAACAACGTTTAAAAATCTGTGTTCTTATCTGTCATTTTCATAAATAATGATTAACAGTAAAATTCTTAGAAAATTAGGGTGTGGAAGTGGCAGAACTGAGCAAGGGCTGCCTGACTATTAAAGATCATGAAGTCAAGTTCTTTAGATATGTAGATAGATAGGTTGGTAGACATATAGATAGATAGATGGTAGAGAGACAGATAGATAGTACATGTGTATGTGTCTGTGTGAAGTGTTACAGTGTGCTGTATTTCATGCCTCAGGTCTTGGTTGTTCATACTTGGGGAAATGTGGATCACCAGGAACTGCTCTTCATGTTGTGACAGCTGCTCATGTAGCTGACCTGTGGGGAGCTCTGAATATTCACTCTTACCTCCCCACCTTATAGTGACTCTTGTTTGAGAGTTGAGGCAACCAGGCCTGGAGTGACTTTAGTGTCTGCACTGCCTTGAGCCTTTTTGGGAGGGGTGTTCTCAGATGGAGGAGTCTCCAAGGTGCAACCAAAACTGGTCTATCTGATGCTGAAATCCCATTTGGGGAGCTATTCTCAATTTGTGTGATAGAAAGCAGACATTTCTCTAAAGACTTACGTTTTGGATGGGACTTGAAGCTATGGGGAATAGTAAGTGACCTGTTGAGTAAAGCCCCCTCTCTTTGTCCTCTGAAGTACCTAGCATGTGTAATAGTTTTTATGAACAATTTGGTGAAGACCCTATTTACAGATACCTGACCTCAATTACCAAAGCGAGAGCTCTACCCTGAAGGTCATGGTCAGTCATGGCCAATGGTGATCTTGGCCAAAAGTTCTTCCTTCTTGATAGGAGGAATGACAGTCCTGGGAACCTAGGGACAGTCCTGCTTAACTCAGGGACTTGATGCTGGGTTGATTCAGGATTCCTGTACTCTCTAGAGCATAGCTGGTGACTACTTCAGAGGCTCTGAGTATTTCCTCTTCCTTTTCTTCTTCTTCCTCCTTCTTCCATTATAAAATCACATTCCTGAAAAGCTTCCTGATTATTGGGCCCAGGCAAGGAAGCTCTAACAAAATCACTTTAAATGTTCAGTGCATAACATTCTGTCAATCCCAATGATTGCAGGAAGAGTTAAAAATAAATGAAAAGACTAATCACTAAATCCATGGACAATATATGTCTTGAATTACCAACATGTGCCAAATTAGACAGATAAAATCTACATACTGAGAGTGGGAGGATAATATGATAGGTTGAGGGAACTGGAGGGCTTAAGAAGATAGACAATGAGCATGCAACCAAAAACAAATGTCTTTTAAAGACCTAAAACCTATTTGGAAAGAGAATGAGAGAAAGGAGACATGTAAAATCAGCACAAATTCACTCTTCCCCCAACTCCTGATTATAGACCGTTAGTGCTCTGATCCACTCTCTTCTCCCCAAAAGTACTCTCAATCATTTACACACGATGGTGTGAGTCTACAGTATAAGATGGTAACTTATATTTCTTATTGATTTTGTGCAATTTAGGCCTGGTATTTAGTTCTGGAAAAAATAATTTATTTCCTGAAAAAGGAATTTCAAGCATATATCAGCAGTGCAGAGCCCTGGTGGTGCAGTGGCTAAAGTGCTCAGCTACTAACCAAAAGGTCAGCGGTCCAAAACTACCAGCCACTGCTTGGAAGAAAGATGTGGCAGTCTGCTTCCATAAAGATTTACAGTCTTGGGAACCCTATGGGGCAGTTCTACTCAGTCCTATCGGGTCACAATGAGTTGCAATAGACTCTTCGGCAGTGGGTTTGGTTTTTTTTTTTTTTCGGTTACCTGCAGTGTAGAGAAGAGGTGGGACAGTGAGATAGGAACATCCTGACACTCATCAACAGAGTGTCCCCATATTCTACAGTAACATAAATAAAACATTGTAACTTTATTCATAAATTTATTCAACAGCCATGGCACAAAAAGTAAAGTTTCAGTGCCTGAGGATAGCTCAGGTTTAGTACTAAAGGGAGGAATTGCACAAGAATTTATGAGGTAAGGCTCTGAAAAGGCAAAAATAAAACCACTTTTCCAGGGTTGGAGGACATATTGGGGCACTGTTTCCCAAACTTTAGTTATTCCCATAGATAACTCCTATATTTACCATAAGTACATATCACATGTGAAATAGAACTTATTCAACTTTTTTACTTTAAATTCACTTTATACAAACCTAATTTTTTAAAAAAATTTGCTTAGTGATAGGCAAGTTGAAATATTCAAATTATATAATTTTGTAGCACGGAATTAATATAAGTATACATTTAACATTTACATTATTCTGTTCAGCACCTAGACCATCTCCTGTGACACAAGTGGTCCTCTTACCTTACTTGGGAGACCCCATTAGAAAGAGGTGCTTGCTTTTAGCACATTTCTTTATAGGTTGATGAAACATTTTTGAAAGGCTTTTCATACAGTACTTTAATGCGTTTCATAAGGTCACCCTTCATTTGTGGAACAGGGAGTGTGTACATCTGGAAAGGCATTAGCTGGTGTCTCATGTTCTGCCCTGGATACGGAAGGAAAGGCCAGCAAGGAGAAAGGTTCCAACTGGAGCAGATGAAAGGATAAAAGCAGAGGGCACAGCTTCCTGGAGTTCAGCTGCCAACGTTGTGTGGGCATGAGAACAGTGCACCCTAACGGCCTGTATCTGCCTGTGTTTCCCATTAACTGTGCACAGCACAGGACTGCATCTGTTCTCTATTGTAGGGAACATCAGAAGGAATCACACAGGTGTGGTTCAGTAATTAGTCTTTGAATGAATGCATGTGATTTTTGTTCACTTCTATTTCCTTCAAGTGCTGATTAAGAAAACTTTTGTTCAAAAAGACAAAAGGGTTCAAATACATATTCTTGAGAACAGCAAGGAGGAAAAGGACTGAGGAGACTGGATCCCACCCTGTAGTTTATCCGATAACAGAAGCACCTCTAGGAAATGTGCTTCTGTAGAAAAGGCAGCTTCATAGAGGTGGGGAATATGGGTCTAATCTAGGGTTCTGTGGGAAGAAAGAAAGAGAAGAAAATTCAAGCTTGAACAGTTAAGAGATGGCCCAATACAGCCAATCTCCACCTCTAGCCCTTTTTTTTTTTTTTTTTTGTTCATAGACAAAGATCTAAACCCAGAGAGGTGAGGTGACCTGCCCATGGTCACACAGCTTGTCAAATATAGAATTGGGAGCAGACGTCAGGTTCCATTTAGATCTCTCCTTCGCTGTAGAACACTGCCAAATTGTATGAGGAATGTACAGCTGCAAACGGGTTTACCTGACATGAACTCCACTGTGTTCAATACGGACATATGCTAAAATTAAGTAAAATTTATAATGACATAATTATTAATGTTTAAGGAGGTGTAAATGAATGGTAATTTATTTTAATAACTGAATTTTTAATAAACAGATTTAAACTTCATCTTGAATCTACCAACAGTTTCTGTATCACACTGTTTAAATAACTAATAAATATAAAATACATATAAAATTAATTGCTTGAATGGCATTGATTATTAGGTTGGATTTGCCACTGGTTTTCCGGGGATAGGATGACAGAAAATATGAACAATCTACTTAGTTCTTATTGGGTAAAGTTATGTAGGAGCACCTGGTATACCATGTGGGGAGTGAGTTAGGTCAGAAAGTTTGCTTTCTGTTGTAGTTCCAGGTACTGAGCTGCTAGAGTATCTCAGTTGTAATAGGTGATGCTGTGGTGCTCGTGGAGCACATGTGGCCCAAAGTAATACAGATTTTATAAAGGCCTTAAAAAAAAAAATTGCTGTCAAGTTAGTTCCGACTGATAGCAACCCTATAGGAAAGAGTAGAACTGCCCCACAGGGTTTCCAAGGAGCACCTGGCGGATTCAAAATAACAAATTTTGGTTAGTAGCTGTAGCTTTTAACCTCTACGCCACCAGGGTTTCCAAGGCCTTAGGAATCAGCTTCATGTTTTCTGTTTGAAGATGCAAAGCAAGTGAAAATAGGACCCTAAATTGGGGATGTTTAGAAGTATACCGGTGGGTGGGCTAATGAGATAATCTGCAGCCTTACATCGTCAATTTTTGAGGGAGGAAAGAAAACTTTGATTAGCAAGCCATAGAATCAAGAAGAAATATAATGAGTGTGTGGAGTAATGAGAGGAGTCCCTGGGTGGCACAAACGGTTAAATCCTTAGCTATTAAAGGAAAAGTTCATAGTTCAAGTCCACCCAAAGGTACCTTGGAGAACAGACCTGGCTGTCTACTTCTGAAAGATCACAGCCACTGAAAATCCTATAGAGTGCACTTCTATTCCGAAACACATGGCGTCCCGTGAGTTGGAACTGACTGGATGGCAACTGATACTGGGGTAATGTGAAAGGTGTCACAAGATAGCCAGGGTCCCAGGTAGTCAGGCTTTTTTCACTCCAGAATATATAACAAATTGACAACCAGCTAAAGTGGAACAGGGAAGGCAGTTCTGTGATGCAGGGAAGGTGAAGGATAAGAAAGGATCTTTGTCTTCAGTCAAGAAAAAGAGCCTTTGGACACCAGTTAGAGAATTCCCTAAATTCTCCCACTGACATAAGTCACTGAAACTGTCGCTTAGGCAGGGCCTCTGAGTCATGGAAACTTATCCCAGTGAGGAGATCCGGAAGCAAGATGCTTCCTGTTATCAGAGTCCCTGTCCAGCCAGTTAGGGATGGATTTGCATTTGGTTAGGAAATTCCTGGACCAGCCCAGTTTTAGGTAGCTCCACTTCCCCTTGGGTGGGACAGCAATCCCTTATATAAAGAGATCCTCTGCTGCAAGGTTAGCATCCTCCTGATACTCGATTTCTGATCTATTTGGAGAACCTGGTGAGTCTGATTCCTTGAGTTCTTCTGTTTATTTGTTGCTCTTAAATATTTGAATTCAATCTGAAGACAGGAAATTTGGTGTGTTGAAAGTTAGGATCATGGGTTTGAAGCCATTAATTGATGAAAAGTGTAATTTGGGGCATAATGATACAATGATATACTGCTTTAACTTGGTCCTGGTAAATTGAAAAAGAAGTAACTAGGAAAGCTTTGGTTCGAAGAGGAGAACAAGGTAATTTTTTTTTTCCTTTCCATTTCTGTTTGAGTCCATTCTGCTGTGATTTCAAAGGCCATTGAATTCTCCCTGAACAGTTGCTTGCTCTCTGTCCAACTATTGATGCTTCCTAAGAAATAATGATAGGAAATGCTTGTGAGTTCGCTCAGGATTTCAGAACTTGTGACTGCCTTTTTTGAAGATGTTATTTTTATGTAAACATCATTACTTGCCACTTTAGAACAGAGAGAATTTTCCCAGAGCTAGTGAAGCAACTGGCTAGAGAGGAGAAGCCAGAAAGTTATAAAAAGGGAGTTAACAGATGAAAGTATATCTTGTAGACTAGAGAGGTTATATCCAATGGAATCAAATAAGCTTTGGCTTCTCTGTAGAAGCTCCTTCTTGTGAACACTGTCATCTAATTTCTTTCAGATTTCCGGAGACTCCAAAAAAGATGTCTTACCAGCAACAGCAGTGCAAGCAGCCCTGCCAGCCACCTCCTGTGGTGTGCCCACCTAAGTGCCCTGAGCCATGTCCACCTCCAAAGTGCCCAGAGCCATGTCCACTTCCAAAGTGCCCAGAGCCATGTCCACTCCCAAAGTGCCCACCTGAACCCTGCCAGCAGAAGTGCCCACCTAAGAGCAAGTAACAGCTTCAGAATTCATCAGGATCATGAAAGGATAAGGACAATTGGCTCAGACTCCTTCCACAACTCCACCTTCATCTTCTCTTCAAAGCCAATCATGGACACAGCTTCTCTATCCATTAGTCCATGATATGCCTGTGCTGATTCCTAGCTACTGAAGTTTTTTCTTTTTTCCTGCACTGTTATACTGCTACTCTCCAGGAAGTAACTGAGAAAGGGCAGTTCTCAGCTGTGCCAGGATCCCAGGGCTTCAAAGGAAGAACAAGGGCACGTTCCCCTGGTCTCATCAGATGATTCTCTTGACGTCTTCTGTGTCTGTAACCTGGGCAGGGATTTCTACCACTTGAGCAATTGTAATTTTCCTTTCACTTCCTGAATAAAGTATATGTTTTGAGATGGGATAACTATTGTATTTCTTTTTCAAACCTTTTGTCAGCAATATTATGTCATAATTTTATTTTATTTCTATTCTTCTTTGCTCCCAACATCCAGATCTCATAATCACTGTTACCTGAATTTTGGATCACACCAAAGATTATTTCTATATTATATTGAGCACATTTTGTTTTCTTTAATTACTCTTTGATTTGGGGGACAAATTATTTAACTTCTCAGGATTTCGTTTTCTCTATTGCAAAGTGGGGAAAATAATATTTAGATCACAAATCTGTCTTAGGTATACAATTGAATAATGCCTGTATTTTTATTGGCAGAAAATCTGACCCAGAATTAAACAAACAAACAAAACAAAACCTCATTGCCTTTGAGATGATTCCAACTCATGGCAAAGTCATGTGTTACAGAGTAGAATTGCTACATAGTGTTTTCTTGGCTGTAATCTTTTTGGAAGCAGATTATCTGAACTTTCTTCCATGGTAGTGCTGAGTAGGTTCAAATTGAAAACCCTTAGGTTAATTGCTGTTGTTGTTATGTGCTGCCATTGAGTTGGTTCTGACTCCTGGTGACCTTGCATACAACAGAATGCAACACACTGCCTGGTCCTGTGCCATTTTCACAACCTTTGGAATGTTTGACCCTATTATCGCAGGCACTGTGTCAGTCCACCTCATTGAGGGTCTTCCTCTTTTTTGCTGACTCTCTACTTTGGCAAGCATGATGTCCTTTGCCCGGGACTGGTTCCTCCTGGTAACATGTCCAAAGTAAGTAAGGTGAAGTCTCACCATCCTTACCTCTTAGTATAGTAGTTGAAGTCAAACCATTTGTGCCACTCAGGGGCCTTGACCCAGAATTAGCATACAATAAATGGTAGTTTATTAGCAGCAGGAGATCATCATCATCACTGTGTTTGCTCCAGCAAGAAAGAAGCTTAGACATGACTACTCTAAGAAATAAGATTTTTAAACTTTATTAAGCTTTCATACCTGTTACTCTCTTTCTTTTCTAATTCACTTCACTTTTCCAAGTGACATTGTAGATAAACAGCTTTTTGTATATGAAATCAGAGTGTTTCTTAAAACATGGATGGTACAGAAGAAAGGGAAATTTTCAAGGCTCCAGAAGGCCTGTGTCTGCCTCATCTTCATGGGTATCACCTGTTCTCCTTACCCCATCTGCAGACAAAAATTCAAGGTCCTGTCGTTTTTGTTCACCTCTGAAATTAATTTTTTGAGTGTTCTGGCCCCACATTTAGAAAGATATGTGGTTTAGAATATTTATTTACTATTGAAAAGTTAGTGCCGCTATGCAGTTTGGTCTATAAGTGTTTATTTTACAACACGACCAGGAGCCATCTGTGGAACAGGCCATCAGTTGCTCATAAGCCAGTTCAAGTTGAAACTGAAGAAATTAGAACAAGTCCATTAGAGCCAAAGTATAACCTTGAGTGTATCCCACCTGAATTTGGCGACCATCTCAAGAATAGGTTTGACACATTGAACACTAATGACCAAAGAACAGATGAGTTGTGGAATAACATCAAGGACATCATACATGAAGGAAACAAGAGGTCATCGAAAAGAAAGAAAAGACCAAAAAGGATGTCAGAAGAGACTCCGAAACTTGATCTTGAATATCAGGTAGCAAAAGCAAAAGGAAGAATTGGTGAAGTAAAAGAACTGAACAGAAGATTTCAAAGTGCAGTCGAAGAAATCAAAATGAAGTCTTATAATGACATGGGCAAAGAGCTGGAGATAGAAAATTAAAGGGAAGAACACACTCGGCATTCCTCAAGCTGAAAGAACTGAAGAAAAAATTAAAGCCTCGAGTTGCAGTAGTGAAGGATTCTACGGGGAAAATTCTAAAAGGAGCAAGAAGCACGAAAAGAAGATGGGGGGAATACATACAGTCATTACACCTAAAAGAATTGGTCGATGTTCAACCATTTCAGGAGATAGCATATGATCAGGAACTCATGGTCCTGAAGGAAGAAATCCAAACATCACTGAAGGCATTGGAGAAAAACAAGACTCGAAATTTACTCCTATTCCTAAGAAAGGTGATCCAACTGAATACGGAAATTATCGAACAATGTCATTAAGATCACAAGCAAGTAAAATTTTGCTGAGGATCATTGAAAAGCAGCTGCAGCGGTATATCAACAGGAAACTGCCAGAAATTCAGGCCCAATTCAGAAGAGGATGCAGAATCTGGGGATTTCATTGCTGAATGTCAGATGCTGAAAGCAGAGAATACCAGAAAGATGTTTACCTGTGTTTTATTGACTACAGAAAGGCAGTTGATTGTGTGGTTCACAAAAAATTATGGATAAAGCTGCAAAGAATGTGAATTCCAGAACACTTAATTGTGCTCATGTGGAACCTGTACATAGATCAAGAAGCACTTGTTCAGAGAGAACAAGCGGTTACTGTGTGATTTAAAGTCAGGAAGGGTGTGCATCAGGGTTGTATCCTTTCACATTACCTATTCAATCTGTGTACTGAGCTAATAATCTGAGAAGCTGGACTATATGAAGAAGAACAGGGCATCAGGATTGGTGGAAGACTCATTAACAACCTGCATTATGCATATGACATTCTTTCTTGCTGAAAGTGAACAGGACTTGAAGCACTTACTGAGGAAGATCAAAGACCACAGCATTCAGTATGAATTACACCGTAACATAAAGAAAACAAAAATCCTCACAACTGGACCAATAAGCAACATCATGATAAACGGAGAAAAGATTGAAGTTGTCAAGGATTTCGTTTTACTTGTTTCCAAAATCAACACCCATGGAAGCAGCAGTCAAGAAATCAAAAGATGCATTGCATTTGGCAAATCTACTGCAAAAGTCCTCTTTTAAGTGTTGAAAAGCTAAGATGTCACCTTGAAAACTAAGGTGCGTTTGACCCAAGCCATGGTATTTTCAATTGCATCATACACACGGCAAAACTGGACAATAAATAAGGAAGATAGAGGAATTGAGGCCTTTGAATTGTGGTCTTGGTGAAGAATATCAAATGTACCATGGACTGTGAAAAGAACTTACAAATCTGTCTTGGAAAAAGTACAACCAGAATCCTCCTTAGAAGCAAGGATGGCAAGACTAGTCTTACATGCTTTGGATTTGTTGTCAGGAGAGATCAGTCACTGGAGAAGGACATCATGCTTGGTAAAGTACAGCGTTAACAAAAAAGAGGAAGTCCCTCAATGAGATGGATTGACACCGTGGTTGCAACAATGGGCTCAAACACAACAACAATTGTGGACATGGCCCAGGACCAGGCATTGTTTTGTTCTGTTGTACATATGATTGATATGAGTTGGAACCCACTGGACGGCACTTAACAACAACAAAAACAAAATTTTACAATTCAAGTAAGTTGTTAAAAGGAGGAAAGTTCTTTAAACATATCCTTTCTTATGGCCCTACATGTCCACGAGGTAATAACTGAGAACACACATACACACATATGATACACAGGTGCACACATGCATGCGCACACGCCATTATTTTTAGAAGAAATAAATCTCATTAAAGCATACTATACCTAAATATGGAAACCCTGGTGTCATAGTGCTTAAGTGTTATGGCTGCTAACCAAAGGGTCGGCAGTTTGAATCCACCAGATGCTCTTTAGAAACTCTATGGGGCAGCTCTACTCTGTCCTACAGGGTCTCTATGAGTTGGAATCAACTGGACGGCACTGGGTTTTTTTAGGCCTTACGTCTGAGGTACCTCTAGGTGGGCTCAAACCACCAACCTATCAATTAGCAGACATGTTACCATTTCATCCACACAGGGATGCATATCACAGGTAGACATGGCCGATAGTACAGCCACCTTGGAAAAAGGTTTGGAAGTATCTTTTAAGTTTAAAGAAAGAGGAAGATCCTCTTAATTGTAAATATATTAAAAAAAAAAAACCCTGTGGAGCACCGTTCTACTCTGACATACCTGGAGCTATCCTAAGTCAGGACTAACTCAATGACAATTGGTCTTTACCAGTAATATATGAGTTCCAGCTATTTTATGTCTTTACCAACATTTAGTATTCTCAGTATTTTAAGTTTTAGGTTTTCTAGTGGCTATCAGGAAATCCCTGGTGGCATACTGGTTAAGTGCTACGGCTGCTAACCAAGAAGTCGGCAGTTTGAATTCTCCAGGTGCTCCTTGGAAACTCTATCGGGTAGTTCTACTCTGTCCCATAGGGTCGCTATGAGTCGGAATCGACTCGACAGCAGTGGGTTTGGATTTTGGGGGTTAGTGTCTATCAACTAGTATCTCATTGTGGTTTTAAATTGCATTTTCCTGATGGCTAGTAATGATAAACTCCTTCTCACTTACTTGTCTACTTTTGCATGTTGGCTATTGAAAACTTTTGTGCATTAGGTAGCTTGATTTTTCATGATTGATGTGTGAGAGTTCTATGTATTATGGGTACATACTCTTTGACCTATATAATATTTTCTACCAATTTGTGGATTGACATTTTATTTTTAACAATGTCTTTTGATGAACAATGGCTTTCAATTTTGATGTTGTGAAATTTATCTTTTTTTATTTTTCTTTCTCAGTTAGTACCCTTTGTTTCCTGTCTAAGAAATCTTTCCTACTCTATGGTTACAAAGTATTTCCCTATGCCCTTTTTTATTCTAAAACCTCTGTAATTTTACATTTAGGTTTGGGTCTGCAATTGCTAAAGAATTGATGTTGGAGCATGAAGTGGGGTTGGGGTGCAGGTTCATGAGTATCCAGTTATTTTCTGCACATTTAATTAAAAGACGTTTCTTTTCCTGTTAAATAATATTGATGCCTTTTACAAAAATCAAATGATTGTAACATGTCAATTAATATCTGAACTCCATATCCATTCAGTTGATCTATTTGTCTGTCTTGATGTCAATATTACATAGTCTGTATTACCATGGCTTTACAGTAAATATTGAAAATGTGTAGCAAAATTCCTCCAAATTCGTTGTTGTATTTAAAAAATGTTTTGGTCCTTTCACTTCCATATAAATTTTTAAAAATTAACTTTACAAATGCTATGAAAAACATAGTTGGTATTTGGATTTGGATTGTGTTGTAAATGCTGTTCAATTTGGGGGAGAATGCACATTTTAAAAATACTGTTTTCTGATACATGAAGATGTTATATATCTTTACTTATTTAGTTCTTGAATTTATCTCATCAGTGTTTTGTAATTTTCAGTGTAAATATTTTCTCCACATTTTGTTGAATTCATGTTATAAGCATTTTAGGTTAATTCTATATTATTCTACACTATATAAATTTAAGTTTTGTCTATTTGTTGTGGCTTAAGTAGAAAATACAATTGATTTTTGAATATTGACTTAATATAGTATGAACTTACTAAATTTACTTATTAGGTCTAAGAGTTCTTTTGTAGAACTTAAAGGAATTTTTTTATATGCAGTCATGTTGCCTGAGAATAAAAATAGTTTTACTTTCTGATTTCTAGGTATTTTATTTCTTTTCTTTGCCATATTGCACTGGCTTGGACCTCTAGTAAATATTGAAGAAGATTGGTGCTCTGATTTCTGCTTGATGTCTGTCTCCTTGAGCCATACAGACTGGTGAGTTCCTTCAGGAGAAAAACAGATATTTGTGGATATAACCCAATGTGACTCATTTCTTCCCAGAGTTATTTCATGTTCAGTTTCTATCTGCCTTTGGTTACTCTCCAGTTCCTTCAATTAGTTGTGTGTATGTTTTTAAATATTTTATCCATAATTTTAATGTTACTAGCAGGAGAATTATTAAAATATAAGCTACTCTTTCATTACTGGAAAATGAAAATCCAGTCTTTGTATTTTCATTGGAATATTTATTTATATTTGATGAAATTACTGTTTTAATTCAATCTAAATCTATCACTTTACCAATTGTCTTAGTCATCCAGTGCTGCTGTAACAGAAACATCACAATTGGATGGCTTTAACAAAGAGAAATTTATTATGTCACAGTCTAGTAGGCTAGAAGTCCAAATTCAGGGTGTCAACTCCAGGGGAAGGCTTTCTCTCTCAGTCAGGCTTCTCATCAACCTTCCCATGGACTAGGAGCTTTTCATAACAGGAAGCTGTGTTCAGAGGACACGCTCTGCTCCTGGCACTGCGTTCTTGGTGGCATGAGGTTCCTACTCTCTGCCTGCTTCTTTTCCTTTTATCCCTTGTAAGGTAAAAGGTGGTGCAGGCCACACGCCACGGAAACTCCCTTTACATTGGATCAGGGATGTGACTTTAGTAAGGATTTTCCAATCCCATCCGAACCCTCCTTAACATAAAATTACAGTCAGAAAAAGGAGAATAACAATGCAACACTGGGAACCCTGGCCTAACGAAGTTGACGCATATTTTTGGGGGACACAGTTCAATCCATGACACCAATGCTCTCTATTTGTACACTGGTGGCATAGTGGTTAAGTGCTATGGGTGCTCACCAAGAGGTAGGCAGTTCGAATCCACCAGGTGCTCCTCGGAAACCCTATGGGAGCAGTTCTACCCTGTCCTATAGGGACTCTATGAGTCGGAATTGTTGGCAAAGGGTTTTTTTTTTTTTTTTGGTTCTGTATTTATGCTTTTGCTCTCATTTTGCCTTCTTTTGTTTTAAGAAAGTACATTTATTTTATTTTCTTGATTTTTTAGATTTTTTTTCAGTGATTACAGCATGTATCCTTGACTTGTTAGTGTCTAAAATAAATTAACACTTAAAAAAAAAAAATCCCCAGACAATGCAAGGTCACTGGTACACTGTAATTTCATTTATCAATTCTTGCCTTTTGTGTTAATATTGTCAGATATTTCAATTCTGCATGCGTATAAAAACCCACAAATTATTATTTAGATTTACCCGCATATTTATTTGTATTTTCTATGATTCTATGTCAGTTTGTCCTACTGTGAGGTTTGCCTGTTGCTGTGATGCTGGAAGCTATGCCACTGGTATTCGGATACCAGAAGGGTCACCCATGGAGGACCAGTTTCAGCTGAGCTTCCAGATAAAGACAGACTAGGAAGAAGGACCTGGCAGTCTGCTTCTGAACTTCATTAGCCAGTGAAAACCTTATGAATAGCAGCAGGACATTGTTTGATATACTGCTGGAAGATGAGCCTCCCAGGCTGGAAGGAACTGAAAAGACAACGGCGGAAGAGCAGCCTCCACAAAGTAGAGTCGACCTTAATGATGTCGCTGGAGTAAAGCTTTCGGGACCTTCATTTGCTGATGTGGCATGACTCAAAATGAGAAGAAAGAGCTGCAAACATCCATTAAGAATTGGAACCTGGAAAGTACAAAGTATGAATCGAGGAATATTTGAAATCATCAAAAATGAAATGGAATGCACAGACCTCAACATCCTAGGCATTAGTGAACTGAAATGGACTGGTATTGGACATTCTGAATTGGACAGTCATGTAGTCTACTACTCCGGGAATGACAACTTGAAGAGGAATGGTGTTGCATTCATCGTCAAAAAGAACATTTCAAGATCTACCCTGAAGTACAATGCTGTCAGTGATAGGATAATATCCATATGCTACAAGGAAGATCAGTTAACACAACTATTATTCAGAATTATGCACCAACCACTAAGGCCTGAGATGAAGAAATTGAAGATTTTTATCAGCTTCTGCAGTCTCAAATTGACCAAACATGCAACCAAGGTGCATTGATAATTACTGGTGATTGGAATGGGAAAGTTGGAAACAAAGATGAAGGATTGGTAGTTGGAAAATATGGCTTTGGTGATACAAACAATGCCAGCAATCAGATGGCAGAATAGAATAATTTTTTAAGATTTGTGTTCTTATCTATCAGTAAAGAAAAATTCTTAGAAAATTAGAGATTGGAAGTAGTAGAATTGAGCCAAGGGGTACCTGACTCTTAAAGATCATAAAGTCAAACTCTTTAGATAAGTACATAGGTAAGTAGACAGATGTGCAGATAGATAAATAGATATGTAGATAGATAGATAGATTATAGATAGGTAGATGATAGATAATAGATGATAGATTAGATAGATAGATGATAGATAGACAGATAGACAGACAGACAGGTAGACAGACAGACAGATGGACAGACGGACAGATAGATAGATGATAGATAGATGATAGATAGATAGCTGAGAGATAGATGAGAGATAGATAATGATAGATGATAGACAGATAGATAGATAGATGATAGACAGACAGACAGGCAGACAGATAGATGATAGAAGATAAATAGATAGATGATAGATAAATAGATGATAGATAGATAGATAGATGATAGAGAGAGAGATAGATAGATAGATAGATAGATGATAGATAGATAGATAGATAGATAGATGATAGACAGACAGGCAGACAGATAGATGATAGATAGATAGATAGATGATAGAAGATAAATAGATAGATGATAGATAAATAGATGACAGATAGATAGATAGATAGATAGATAGATAGATAGATAGATAGATAGATAGATAGATAGATAGATGATTGATAGATAGATAGATAGATAGATAGATAGATAGATAGATAGATAGATAGATAGATAGATAGATAGATAGATGACAGACAGATAGATTAGACAGGCAGGCAGGCAGACAGAGAGACAAAGAGACAGATAGGACGTGTGTATATGAGTGTGTATGAAGCGTTACAGTGTGCTGTGTCTCATATCTCAAGTCATGGATGTTCAAACTCGGGGAAAAGTCAGTCACCAGGCACTGCTCTTCATGTTGTGACATCTGCTCATGTAGCTGACCTGTGAGCAACTCTGAATATTCAATCTTACCTCCCAATCCTATACAGTGGCTCTTGCTTAAGATGTCAGGGGCTCCAGGTCTGATTGACTTTTCCCCGAGTTTGAACATCCTTGACTTGAGATATGAGACACAGCACACTGTAATGCTCCAGCTCTGCAGTGACTTTAGTGTCTGCACTGCCACGAGCCTCTTTGGGAGGGGTGTTTTCAGAGGTATGAGTCTCCAGAGTGCAAACAAAAACTGGTCTGTCTGATGCTGCAATTCCATTTGGGCATCTGATTCTCAATTTGTGTAGTAGAAATCAGACAGTTCTCTAAGGACTTATGTTTTGGATGTGATGTGAAGCTATGGGGAATAGTAAGTGACCTGTTGAGTAAGTCCCTTCTGTTTGTCCTCCGAAGTACCTGGTATGTGTGATAGTCTTTATGAAAACTTTGGTGATGACCCTGTTTAAAGATACCTGGTCTCAGGCACCAAAGTGATGGCTCTACCCCTGATGGTTATGGTCAGGTCATGGTCAATAGTGATCTCCGTCAAAAGCCTTTCCTTCTTTATAGGAGGAATGACAGTCCTGGGAATCCAGGGACTGCTTAACCCAGGGACGTGATGCTGGGTTGATTCAGGACTCCTGTACTCTCTAGATTATAGCTGGTGACTACTTCAGAGATTCTGAGTATCTCCTCTTCCTTTTCTTCTTCTTCCTCTTTCTCCTTGTCTTCTTTCCTCTCCAATTATAAAATCACAATCTTGAAAAGCTTCCTGATCATTTGGCCCAGGCAAGGAAGCTCTAACAAAATCACTTTTTTTTTTAAATAATTTTTATTGTGCTTTAAGTGAAAGTTTACAAATCAAGTCAGTCTCTCACACAAAAACCCATATACACACCTTGTTACACACTCCCAATTACTTTCCCCCTAATGAGACAGCCCACTCTGTCTCTCCACTCTCTCTTTTTGTGTCCATTTCACTAGCTTCTAACCCCCTCCGCCCTCTCATCCCCCCTCCAAGCAGGAGATGCCAACATAGTTTCAAGTGTCCACCTACAAAATAACTTTAAATGTTTTATGCATAACATTCTGTCAATTCCAATGATCTTAAGAAGGGTTAAAAGTAAATGAAAAGACTAACCACTAAATCCACTGACGATATATGTCTTGAGTTACCAACACGTGCCAAATTAGACAGATAAAATCTACATACTGAGAGTTAAAAAAAAAAAAATTTTTTTTTTTTTTGGATAATATGGTAGTTTGAGGGGACTGGAGGGTTTAAGATAGACGATAAACACACAAACAAAAAACCAATGTCTTTTAAAGACCTAAAGCCTATTTGGAAGGAGAGTGATTGAAAGCTGACATATAAAATCAGACCAAAATAACACTTTTCCCCCCAGATTACAGACCTTTAGTGCTCTGATCTCTCTCTTCTCCCCAAGTGTACTCTCACATGATGGTGGAAGTCTATAATATAAGATGGTATCTTATATTTCTTATTGGTTTAGTGTAATTTAAACTTGGTAATTTGTTCTTGAAAAAAAATAATAATTTATTTCCTGAAAAATGAATTTTAAGCATATACCAGTTACTGCCAAGCTACTAACCAAAATGTCAATGGTTCAAGCCCACCAGTCACTCCTTGGGAGAAAGATGTGGCAGTCTGCTTCCATAAAGATTTACAGCCTTGGAAACCTTATGAGGCAGCTCTACTCAGTCCTACTGGGTCACCGTAAGTTGGAATCGACTCCATGGCAGTGGGTTTGGTTTTTCCCTTTTTTTTTTTTTTTGGTTATCTGCAGTGTATAGAAGTGCTGGGAAAGTGAGATAGGGACATCCCGACACCCATCAACAAAGTGTCCCCATATTCTACAGTAACACAAATCCAACATTGTAACTTTATTCATCAGCAATGGCACAAAAAGTAAGGTCTCAGTGCCTGAGGATAGCTCAGGTTTAGTACTAAAGGGAGGAATTGCACAAGAATTTATGAGGTAAGGCTCTGAAAAGGCAAAAATAAAACCACTTTTCCAGGGTTGGAGGACATATTGGGGCACTGTTTCCCAAACTTTAGTTATTCCCATAGATAACTCCTATATTTACCATAAGTACATATCACATGTGAAATAGAACTTATTCAACGTTTTTACTTTAAATTCACTTTATACAAATCTAATTTTTTAAAAAAATTTGCTTAGTGATAGGCAAGGTGAAATATTCAAATTACATAATTTTGTAGCACGGAATTAATATAAGTATACATTTAACATTTACATTATTCTGTTCAGCACCTAGACCATCTCCTGTGACACAAGTGGTCCTCCTACCTTACTTGGGAGACCCCATTAGAAAGAGGTGCTTGCTTTTAGCACATTTCTTTATAGGCTGATGAAACATTTTTGAAAGGCTTTTCATAAAGTACTTTAATGTGTTTCATAAGGTCACCCTTCATTTGTGGAACAGGGAGTGTGTACACCTGGGAAGGCATTAGCTGGTGTCTCTTGTTCTGCCCTGGATACGGAAGGAAGGGCCAGCAAGGAGGAAGTTTCCAACTGGAGCAGTTGAAAGGATAAAAGCAGGAGGCACAGCTTCCTGGAGTTCAGCTGCCAATGCTGTATGGGCCCGAGAACAGTGCACACTAATGGCCCGTATATCTGTCTGTGTTCCCCATTAACTGTGCACAGCACAGGACTGTGTCTTGTTCTCTATTATAGAGATCACCAGACGGAATCACATAGGTGTTCAGTAATGAGTCTTTGAATAAATGCTTCTGATTTTTGTTCAATTCTATTTCCTTCAAGTGCTGATTAAGAGAATTTTTGTTTATATAAATAAAACGGTTCAAATACATATTCTTGAGAACAGCAAGGAGGAAAAGTACTGTGGAGACTGGATGTCACCCTGCAGTTTGTCCTGGCAGAGAAGCACCTCTAGGAAATGTGCTTCTGTAGAAAAGGCAGCTTCGAAGAGGTGGAGAATATGAGTCTAATCTGGGGTTCTATGAGAAGAAAGAAAGAGGATAAAGAAAGAGGAGAAATTCAAGATTGAACAGAGTTAAGAGAAGGCCCAGTGCAGCCATCTCCTACCTCCTACCCACTAGATGAGTATTACTCTCCTCTGTTCATAGACAAATATCCACACCCAGAAAGGTGAGGTGACCTGCCCACGGTGTTCAATATGGACAAAACTTAAAATTAAGTAAAATTTATAATGACATAATTATTAACATTTAAGGAGGTGTAAATGAATGGTAATTAATATTAATGAATGAATTTTAAATAAATGGATTTAAACTTCATCTTGAATCCACCAATAGTTTCTGTATCAAACAGTTTAAATAGGTAATAAATATAAAAGACATATAAAATTAATAGTTTGAATGGCATTGATTATTAGGTTGGATTTTCCAGTGATTCTAAAGGGGTAGATTGACAGAAAATATGAACAAACTTCTTAGTTCTTATTGGATAAAGTTATGAAGGACCACTGGGTATAACATGTGAGGAGGGAATTAGGGTCAGAAAGCTTGCTTTCTGTTGTAGTTCCAGGTACTGAGCTGCTAGAGTATCTCAATTGTAATAGGTGATGCTGTGGTGCTAGTGGAATCCATGTGGCCCAAAGTGGTACAGGTTTTATAAAGGCCTTCAAAAAAAGACCCCATTTCTGTGAGGTCAATTCTGACTCATAGTGACCCTATAGGAAAGGGTAGAACTGCCCCATAGGGTTTCCAAGGAGCACCTGGCAGATTCGAACCGCCAGACTTTGGTTACTAGCTGTAGCTTTTAACCGCTATGCCACCAGGGTTTCCAAGGCCTTAGGAACCAGCTCTATGTCTTCTATTTGAAGGCCCAAAGCAGGCCAAAATAGCTCCCTAATGGTCATCATTTTGCTGAATGTTTAGAAGTATACTGGTGGGAGGCTAATGAGATGATCTGCAGCCTTACATCAGTCCATCTTTGAGGGAGGAAAGGAAACTTTGATGAGCAAGCCATAGAATCAAGAAGAAATGCATTATAATGAGGGTTTGGAGTAATGAAAGGAGTCCCTGGTTGGTACAGATGGTTAAATGCTTAGCTACTAACCAAAAGGCTGGTAGATCAAGTCCATCCAAAAGTACCTTGGAAGACTGGCCAGCTATCTACTTCTGAAAGATTACAGCCATTGGAAACCCTGTAGAGCACAGTTCTATTCTGACACATGGGGTCGCCATGAGCTGGAACTGACTGGACAGCAACTGATGCTGGGGTAATGTGAAAGGTGTCACAAGGTATCCAGGCCCCCAGGTGGTCAGGCTTTTTTCCCCCCAGAATGTATACCAAATTGACAAACAGCTAAAGTAGAACAGGGAAGGCAGTTTTGTGATGCAGGGAAGGTGAAGGATAAGAAAGGGTCTTTGTCTTCAGTCAAGAAAAAGAGCCTTTGGACACCAGTTAGAGAATTCCCTAAATTCTCCCACTGCTGTAAGTCACTGAAACTGTCCCTTAGGCAGGGCCCCTGAGTCATGGACACTTAGCCCAGTGAGGAGATCCGGAAGTAGGATGCTTCCTGTTATTAGAGTCCCTGTCCAGCCAGTTAGGGATGGGTTTGTACTTGGTCAGAAAATTCTCGGACCAGCCCAGTTTTAGGTAGCTCCACTTCCCCTTGGATGGGACAGCAATCCCTTATATAAAGAGGTCCTCTGCTGCAAGGTTAGCATCCTCCTGATACTTGATTCCCGATCTACTTTGGAGAACCTGGTGAATCTGATTTCCTGAGTTCTTCCATTTATTGTTTGCTCTCAAATATTTGAGTTCAATCTGAATATAGAAAATTTGGTGTGTTGAAAGTTAGCATCATGGGTTTGATGCCATTAATTGATGAAAAGTGTGAATTGGGGCATAACGATATAATGCTTCAACTTGGTTCTGGTAGATTGAAAAAGATTTTAATAGGAAAGCTTTGGTTTGAAGAAGAGAACAAGGTAATTTTTTTTTTTCCTTTCCATTTCTTTTTGGTGTCCATTCTACTGTGAGTTAAAAGTTCATTAAACTCTCCCTGAACAGCTACTTGCTCTTTACCCAAGTACTGATGTCTCATAAGAAATAATGATAAGAATTCCTTGTGAGGTTGCTCAGAATTTCAGAACTTGTGACTGCCTTCCCTGAAGATGTTATTTTCATGTCAACATCATTACTTGCTGCTTTAGAACAGAGAGAATTTTCCCAGAGCTAGTGAAGCAACTGGCTAGAGAGAAGAAGGCAGAAAGTTATAAAAATGGAGTTAAATGATGAGTGTATATCTTGTACACTGGAGATATATTCAATGGAATCAAATAAGCTTTGGCTTCTCTGTGTGTAAAAGTTCCTTCTTGTGAACAGTGTCATCTAATTTCTTTCAGATTTCCAGAAACTCCAGAAAGATGTCTTACCAGCAACAGCAGTGCAAGCAACCCTGTCAGCCACCTCCTGTGGCATGCCCACCTAAGTGCCCAGAGCCATGCCCACCTCCAAAGTGCCCAGAGCCATGTCCACCTCCAAAGTGCCCAGAGCCATGTCCACCCCCTAAATATCCACCTCAGCCATGCCAGCAGAAATGCCCTCCTACATGGATATACCAACCCTGCCAGCAGAAGTGCCCACCTAAGAACAAGTGACAGCTTCAGGATTCATCAGGATCATGAAAGGATAAGGACAATTGGCTCAGACTCCTTCCACAACTCCACCTTCATCTTCTCTTCAAAGCCAATCATGGACACAGCTTCTCTATCCATTAGTCCATGATATGCCTGTGATGATTCCCAGCAACTGAACATTTTTTTCCCCACGTTGTTATACAGCTACTCTCCAGGAGGTAACTGAGAAAGGGCAGTCCTCAGCTGTGCCAGGATCCCAGCCCTTCAAAGGAAGAACAAGGGCACATTCCCCTGGTCTCATCAGATGAATCTCTTGACGTCTTCTGTGTCTGTAACCTGGGCAGGGATTTCCAGCACTTGGGAATTCTAATTTTCCTTTCACTTCCTGAATAAAGTACATGTTTTGAGTTGGAATAAATATCATTTCTTTTTCAAACCTACTTTTGTCAGCAATATTATATCATAATTTTAGTTTATTTCTATTCTTCTTTGATCCCAATATCCAGGCTCTCACAATCACTGTTACCTGAATTTTGGATCACATCAAAGTTTATTTCTATGTTATTTTGAATGCAGGTTGTTTTCTTTAATTACTCTTTGATTTGGAGAACAAATTACTTAACCTCTCAGGATTTCACTTTCTCTAGGTGGGAAAATAATATTTAGACCACAAATCTTAGGTATAAAATTGAATAATGCCTGTAATTTTGTTGGCAGAAAACCTGTCCTAGAATTAAACAAACAAACAGACAAGAACCTCGTTGCCATTGAGAAGATTCCAACTCATGGCAACACCACGTGTTACAGACTAGAATCGCTGTAGTCTTTATGGAAGCAGATTACCAAAACTTTCTTCTGTGATACCACTGAGTGGGTTCAAATTGACAACCTTTATGTTAACTGCTGTTGTTATTAGCTGACACTTAGTTCTCACTCATAGTGACCCTGTGTACAAACAGAATGAAACACTGCCTGGTCCTGCAGCATTTTCACAATCATTGCAAAGTTTGACCTCATTATTGCAGCCACTGTGTCAGTCCATCTCATTGAGGGTTTCCTCTTCTCCGCTGACCATGTACTTTGCCAAGCAAGATGTCCTTTGTCAGGGACTCCTGATAACATGTCCAAAGTAAGTGAGGTGAAGTCTCACCATTCTTACTTCTTAATATAGTAGTTGAAGACAGACCATTTGTGGTGCCCAGGGGTCTTGACCCAGAATTGATATGCACTAAATGGTAGTTCATTAGCAGCAACAGATCATCATCATCACAGTGTTTGCTCCAATAAGAAAGAAGCTTAGACATGACTACTCTAGGAAATAAGATTTTTAAACTTTATTACCCTTTCATACCTGTTACTCTCTTTCTTTTCTAATTCAGGTCACTTTTCCATGTAACCTTGTAGATAAACAGCTTTTGGGAATTAGGAGGGCATTCTACGTGAAACCAGAGTATTTCTTAGAACATGGATAGTCCAGAAGAAAGGGAAATTTTCAAGGCTCCAGAAGGCCTGAGACTGCCTCATCTTCTTGGGTACCACATGCTCTTCTTACTCCATCAGCAGACAAAAACTCAAGGTCTTGTCATTTTTGTTCACCTCTGAAATTAATTTTTTGAGTGTTCTGATCGCACATTTGGAAAGTAATAGGGTTTAGAATATTTATTTAAATTTGAAAAGTTAGTGCTGCCTTGCAGTTTGCCTTACAAGTGCTTACAACAAGGCCAAGGACCAACTGTAGAACAGATCATCAGTTGCTTATATGCAAGTTCAAGTTGAACCTGAAAAAAATTAGAACAATTTCCCAAGAGCCAAAGGACAACCTTGAGTATACCCTGCTTGAATTTAGAGAGCTTCTCAAGAATAGATTTGATGCATTGAACACTAACCACTGAAGACCTGAGATGTTATGGAATGATATCAAGGACATCATACATGAACAAAGCAAGAGGTCATTAAAAAGACAGAAAAGAAAAGACCAAAATGGATGTCAGAAGATACTCTGAAACTTGCTCTTGAACATCGAGTAGCTAAAGCAAAAGGAAGAATTGATGTAAAATAGCTGAACAGGAGATTTCAAAGGGTGGCTTGAGAAGACAAAGTGGAGTACTCTAATGACATATGCAAAGAGCTGTAGATAGCCAGAAGGGAAGAACATGCTCAGCACTTCTCAAACTGAAAGAACTGAAGAAAAAATTCAAGCCTCAAGTGGCAATAGTGAAGGATTCTATGGGGAAAGTATTAAACGACACAGGAAGCATCCAAAGAAGATGGAAAGAATACACAGAGTCAGTATACCAAGAAGAATTGGTCGAAGTTCAACTATTTGTGGAGGTAGCATATGATCAGGAACTGATGGCAATGAAAGAAGAGGTCCAAGCTGCACTGAAGGCATTGGAGAAAAACAAAGCTACAGAAATTGATGGAATATCAAGTGAGATGTTTCAACAAAAGGATGCAGTGCTGGAGGTGCTCACTTGTCTATGCCAAGAAATTTGGAAGGCAGCTGCCTGGCCGACTGACTGGAAGAGATCCATATTTATGCCTATTCCCAAGAAAGGTTAGCCAACCAAATGTGGAAATTATCAAACAATATCATTAATATCACAAACAAGTCAAATTTTGCTGAAAATCATTCAAAAGCAGCTGCAGCAGTATATCAACAGGGAACTGTAAGAAATTCAGGCCAGATTCAGAACAGGATGCAGAACCAGGGATATCATTGCTGAATGTCAGATGGATCTTGGCTGAAAGCAGAGAATACCAGAAAAATGTTTACCTGTGCTTTATTGACTATGCAAAGGCATTCGACTGTGTGGATCATAACAAATTATGGATAACACTGTGAAGAATGTGAATTCCAGAACACTTAATTGTGCTCATGAAGAACCTGTACATAGATCAAGAGGCAGTTGTTCGGACAGAGCAAGGGGATCCTGAGTGTTTTAAATTTAGGAAGAGTGTGCGTCAGGGTTGTATCCTTTCACCATAGCTATTCAGTCTGTATGCTGAGCTAATAATCTGAGAATCTGGACTATATGAAGAAGAATGGGGAATCAGGATTGGTGAGAGACTCATTAACAACCTGCATTATGCATATGACAACCTTGCTTGCTGCGAGTGAAGAGGACTTCAAACACTTACTGGTGAAGATCAAAGACCACAGCCTTTCAGTATGGATTACACTTCAACAGAAAGAAAACATAAATCCTCACAGCTGGACCAATAAGTAACATCATGATAAAAGGAGGAAAAATTGAAGTCATCAGGAATTCATTTTATTTGGCTCAAAAATCAACACCCATGGAAGCAGCAGTCAAGAAATCAAAAGATGCATTGCATTAGGCAAATCTTCTGCAAAAGACCTCCTTGAAGTGTTTAAAATCTAAGATGTCACCTTGAAGACTAAGGTGCACCTGACCCAAGCCATGGTATTTTCAAATGCACCATATACAGGTGAAAGCTGGACAATAAATAAGGAAGACAGAAGAACTGACCCCTTTGAATTGTGGCGTTGGATTAGAATATGAAATATACCATGGACTGACAAAAGAATGACCAAATGTGTCTTGGAAGAAGTATATCCGAATGCTCCTTAGAAGCAAGGATGATGAAACTACATCTTACATACTTTGGACATGTTATCAGGAGAGATCAGTTCCTGGAGAAAGACATCATGCTTGGTAAAGCACGGAGTTAATGAAAAAAAGGAACGAGATGTATTGATACAGTGGTTGCAACAATGGGCTCAAACATAACAACAATTTTGGGCATGGCCCAGGACCAGGCATTGTTTCGTTCTGTTGTACATAGGATCTCTATGAGTTGGAACCGACTGGACAGCAACTAAGAACAACAAAATTTTACAATTCAAGTAAGCTGCTAAAAGAAGGGATATTCTTTAAACATACCCTTTCTTATGGTCCTACGTGTCCACGTGGGAATTATTAACTGAGAACACACATACACATACCTACACACACGTGCACAGGTGCATGCACACACACCATTATTTTTAAAAGAAATAAATCTTCTCATTAAATCATACTATACCTAAATATATTTACAATTAAGATGATCTTCCTCTTTCTATAAACTTAAAAGATACTTCCAAACCTGTTTCCAAGGTGGCTGTACTATCGACCATGTCCACCCTGGGTGGATGAAATGGTACCATATCTGCTAATTGATAGGCTGGTGGTTTGAGTCCATGTAGAGGCACCTCAGACGTAAGGCACGACCATCTACTTCCGAAAAATCAGCTACCGAAAACCCTGTGGAGCACAGTTCTACTTTGACACACCTGGGGCTGTCCTAAGTCAGGACCAACTCAATGACAACTGGTCTTTACCAGTAACATATGAGTTCCAGGTATTTTATATCTTTACCAACATTTAGTATTCTCAGTATGTTAAGTTTTAGGCTTTCTAGTGGCTATCAAGCAGTATCTCATTGTGGTTTTAAATGGTGTTTTCCTGATGACTAGTTATGATAAACACCTTTTCACTTACTTTTCTACTTTTGCATGTTGGCTATTGAAATCTTTTGCCCATTAGGTAGCTTGACTTTTCATGATTCATTTGTGAAAGTTCTATATATTATGGGTACATACTCTTTGACATATATGATATATTCTACCAATATGTGGATTGACTTTTCATTTATTAACAGTTTCTTTTGATGAACAATGGCTTTAGATTTTGATGATGTGAAATTTATCTTTTTTTTCTTTCTTTCTTTAGTAGTACTCTTTGTTTTGTAAGGAATCTTTGCCTACCCTATGGTCACAAGCCAAGCATGATGTCCTTCTCCAGGGACTGATCCCTCCTGACAACATGTCCAAAGTATGTAAGACGCAGTCTCTGCATTCTTGCTTCTAAGAAGCATTCTGGTTGTACTTCTTCTAAGACAGATTTGTTTGTTCTTTTGGCAGTCTATGGCAAATTCAATACTCTTCACCAACATCATGCTTGGCAGAGTACAGAGTCAGTGGAAAAGAGGAAGACCCTCAACGAGGTGGATTGACACAGTGGCTGCAGCAATAAGCTAATGCATAACAACGATTGTAAGGATGGCTCAGGACCGGGCAGGGTTTTGTTCTGTTGTGCGTAGGGTCTCTATGAGTCGGAACCGACTCGACGGCACCTAGCAAGAACAACAACACAATGGTCACAAAATATTTCCCTGTGACTTTTTTATTTTAAAAACTTTATAATTTTGTCTTTTGGTTTGGGTGTATAATTGCTAAAGAATTGATTTGAGTATGAAGTGAGGTTGGGGTGCAGGTTCATGAATATGCAGTTATTTTCTACAGCTTTCCCTTTAAATAGTATTAGTTTCTTTTTCAAAAATCAGTTCATTGTGATGTGTTAGTTCATCTCTAGACTCCATATTCATTCAATTGATCTATTTCTCTATCTTGATGTCAATACTACATAATCTCTATTACCATAGCTTTGTAGTAAATATTGAAAATATGTAGTGAAATTCCTCCAACTTTGTCCTTTTTTTTTTTTTTCAAAAATGTTTTGGCTATTTTTGGTCCTTTCATTTCCATATAAATTTTAAAATGAACTTTACAAATGCTATGAAAAACATTGTTGGTATTTGGATTCGGATTGTGTTGTAAATATTGTTCAATTTGGGGAGAAATACTGTCATCTGATACATGAAGATATTATATATCGTCACATATTTAGTTCTTCTTGAATTTATCTCATCAGTGTTTTGCAATTTTCAGTGCAAATATCTTGTCCATATTTTGTTGAATTGGCTTTTTTATGCATTTTAGGTTAATTCTATATTATTCTACATGATATTAATTTGTTTTATTGTCTATTTGTTGCTGCTAGAATAAAAAAATACAATTGATTTTTGAATATTGACTTAGTATACTATGAACTTACTAAACTTACTTATTAGCTCAAAGAGTTTTTTTGTGGACTTTAAAGGATTTTCACTACATACGATCATGTCACCTGAGAATAAATATAATTTTAGTTTCCAATTTCTATGTATTTTATTTCTTTTGTTTGCCATATTGCACTGGCTAGGACCTCCAGCAAATATTGGAGAGGAATGGTGCTCTGCCTTCTGTTTGATGTCTGTCTGTTTGTGCCACGCAGACTGGTGAGTTCCTTCAGGAGAAAAAACATATTTGTGAATATAATGCAACGTGACTCATTTCTTTAAAGAGCTATTTCACATTCAGTTTCTATCTGCCTTTGGTCACTCTCCAGTGCCTTCAATTAGTTGTGTGTGTGTGTTTTTAAATATTTTATCCATAATTTTAATTGTTACTAGCAGGAGGATTAAAATGTAAGCTATCTTTCATTACTGGATAAGGAAACTCCAATCTTTGTATTTTCCCTGGAATATTAATTTGTATTTGATGAAATTACTGATTTAATTCAATTTAAATCTATCACTATGCCAATTGTCTTAGTCATCTAGTGCTGCTGTAACAGAAATATCACAAGTGGAAGGCTTTAACAAAGAGAAATTTATTTTCTTACAGTCTGGTAGGCTAGAAGTCCAAATTCAGGGTGTCAGCTCCAGGGGAAGGCTTTCTTTCTCAGTCAGCCTTCTCATCAATCTTCCCCAGGATTAGGAGCTTCTCCCCACAGGAACCTGGGTTCAAAGGACATGCTCTGCTCCTGGCACTGCTTTCTTGGTGGTTTGAGGTTCCTGCTCTCTCCTTGCTGCCCTTTCCTTTATCTCTTGTAAGATAAAGGGTTGTGCAGGCCACACTCCAGGGAAACTCCCTTCCATTGGATCAGGGGTGTGACCTTGGTAAAGGTGTTACAATCCCACCATAATCCTCTTTAACATAAAATTACAATCACAAAAAGGAGGACAATCATATAATACTGGGAATCATAGCCTAACCAAATCGTTAAATGTTTTGGGGGGACACATTTCAATCCACGACACCAAATAATTAAATTAACACTTAAAAAAAATTTCCCAGAGGTCTTAAATGCTAACAAGTGGCCATCTAAGATGTATCAATTGGTCTCAACCCACCTGGATCAAAGGAGAATGAAGAACACCAAGGTCACACAATAACTAAGAGCCCAAGAGACAGAAAGGGCCACATGAACCAGAGACTTACATCATCCTGAGACCAAAAGAAATAGTTGGTGCCCGGCCACAATCGATGACTGCCCTGACAGGGAGCACAACAGAGAACCCCTGAGGGAGCAGAAGATCAGCGGGATGCAGACCCCAAATTCTCACAAAAAGACCATACTTAATGGTCTGACTGTGACTAGAGGAATCCCGGTGGCCATGGTCCCCAAACCTTCTGTTGGCCCAGGACAGGAACCATTCCTGAAGACAACTCATCAGACATGGAAGGGACTGGACAGTGGGTTGGAGAGAGATGCTGATGAAGAGTGAGCTATTTGTATCAGGTGGACACTTGAGACTGTGTTGGCATCTCCTGTCTGGAGGGAGATGGGAGGATAGAGAGAGTTGGAAGCTGGCAAAATTGTCACGAAAGGAGAGACTGGAAGGGCTGACTCATTAGGGGGAGAGCAAGTGGGAGTATGGAGTAAGGTGTATATAAACTTATATGTAACAGACAGACTTGATTTGTAAATGTTCACTTGAAGCTCAATAAAAATTAAAAAAAAAAATTTTCCAGACAATGCAAGGTCACTGATACACTTTAATTTCATTTACGCCTTCCTGTCTTTTATGTTGTTGTCAGATATTTCAATTCTACATGCATATAAAAACCCACACATCATTATTATTTAGATTTACCCACATATTTATTTATATTTTCTATGATTCTGTGAATATACTCTTCAATCCTTTAAATATTTTTGTGTTTCCGTCTGGAATAATTTTCCTCCTGAAAGAAAAATTTCTTTTAGTATTTATTTTGTTGCAGATATACTGCTAGCAAATTTTCTTTTTTTTGTCTAAAAGTTTAACTTTGGCTTATTTTATATTGTACTTTGTTAAAATTAAAAAGAATTAAGGAATTAAAAGGGGGCAATTTGAATAAAAATTGGATGAAAAGAAGTGATTCTCTTCTAGTCTATGAAGTTTTAAGACATATTTTCCCACTGAATTTCAAAGGTTTTTGTGCTGAATTATGAGCCCCAAGTAAGGCATGCGAGTCTCAGCAAGTCCTTCAGAGTGGCACTCCAGACAGCTAGATTCTTAATAGGGGCTTCGAAGAACAGAATATTGGAAAAAAAGATTCCATGGGATTGGCCAGAATGTCATAAATTTGTCTGCCTTTCTGATGATGTCTTTTGCAACCATCCAATATTTATTGTTACTAAAGAAGAGTGGAATTTTCTGCAATGAATGTCATGAGAAAGGAAGTGTCTTGCCAGTGAAGACCAAATTGCTGATAAGATGCTAAAAGGAAGGGAGGTGAAGCCATTAGGACTCCTAATGATAGGGTTTTGAGATCAAACAGCATTTATGGAGATCAAAGAGATGATAGCTCAGCTCATTAGATGAGCTTTGACCTGCTTTAAATGCAGAAAAGTTTCTCCTGTGATTGTTGTCAGTGGAAGTTTTTCAGACTTCCTGACACACAGGAAGTATGTCCTACCAGCAGCAGGAACAGTTCAAGCAACATTTCTGTGTCTCTACTTAAGTATCCTGAGCACCTCCCCCTTCCAAAGTACTGAGACTCATGCCCACCCAAGAAGCATTCACCAGGGAAGTGCCTTTCTCCCTAGTTCCCACCGACCACCTCCATAGTACACTCACTTAGCCAACAGGAATTCAGGTCCCATTCTGCCTGAAGGAGTGCCCACTGAAAAGCAATGAACAGTTTCAGATGTCTCAGGACCAAGAGACTACAAGAACAACAGATCTTCCTAGTAACAGGACCTCATCATCTGAATATTGTCAAAGAGACAGATGGCTTTACCACAAACCTCCAGTCCTCAATCTGTCTGAGATGTTACTGGCAGAAAAGTAGCTTATTATATTCTCTGGAGGACACCTGGCAAAGGGTCATGCTCAATGATTCTAGGTTTCCCAGAGCCTCAGAATAGAGTCGTGATTTTAAACACGTCTCTCACAGACAACCATCTGATGAGTCTCTACCATTTGTGACCTCAACAGCTAATTTAGCCATCTGAGTCATTGCAGTTTTCACTCAGCCTTCCAGATTAAGCATGTGTTTTATGCAGAACAGAAATTTTCTTTATCCTGCTTTTGTTGATGGTATCATTCCAGAATCAATTCCTTTCTGAATCTCTTTGTCCTAGAACTTGGGCTCTTGTAAGCCATGTGTTGTGAGTGTTCAAGGAACTGTGTCTGTGTGATAGGACATTCCAAGGACTCTTTTTGTATTGGCTCAAATTCAAATTCTGTATTGGTTCAAATGCGTTTGTTGAGTGACCTGGAAGAAGATACTTAACTCCTTTGAACTTCCATTTCCCTATCTTCAAAGAGTGAAAATAACAACCTCATTCTAGATATTAATGACTTAGCACAATGCCTGAGATATAATTAACATTCAACATAAAGTATTTGCTACCATCATCAGCAGCATCATCATCTTTGCCCTAGTACGGAAGTGGTGTATAGAAGGGTAGGTATGAAATAGGCAAATTCTCAAACTATTGGCCAAGGTCAGATTTCTTGTATATTATAACTAGCTCCTTCTAGCCTCTTTGCTTTTTTAATTACATAAATTAGCAGAACCATTGATAGAGAAAATAATAAATAATAAAAAATCTGTAAGACTATATAGAAGACTTGAATAAAACTATCAACAACTAGATTTAAGTTGGAATTGACTCGACAGCAACGGGTTTTTTTTTTTCTTTCTTTTCCTAACTTGTTCTTTTCAATAAACATACACCATTCACTAAGATAGATAATACACTGGATCATAACATAAATTCCAACAATAAAAAATGATTGAAATCATGCAGAGGACTTTCTCTGACTACAACAGAACTTCATTAGGAATCAGTAATAAAATTTATTAGAAAAAATACCTGACTTCTATGAAATTAAATAATATATTTGCAATTAACTTGTGGTATAAAGAAAAAATTACAAGAACAATTAGAAAACATATTAAAATAAATGAAAATTAAAATGAAATATATGAAAATCCGTGTGATGTATCTAAAATTATATAAAGAGAGAAATTTATAATTGCCATATTAGGAAAAAAAGGATTCAAATCAATCATCTAAGCTTCCACCTTATAAAAGTAGAAAAAGAAGGGCCAAATAAACCTAAAATAATTGAAATAAAGGAAACAGTAAAGTTAAGAGTAGAAACTGATGTCATAAAACAAAGAAAATGAAAACAAAAGCTAATTATTTGAAAAGATCAATAATATTGGCAAACGTCTAGCTTTAACGATCAATATAAAAAGAGAGAAAACACAAAGTAGGAATGTGAGTATTGGATGGGAGGCATTTGCTACCAGGTAAGTGAATTCGAAGAAAAACTTCATGTCGATAAATTCAGAAAGTTAGATTAAATAGACATATTCATTGAAAGACACAGATTAATAAATGTGACTCAATATTAGAAAATGATAACTGTACTGTATCTATTAAAACAAGTTAATTTGTAATTACATATATCTTGTGATGTAAATACCATGCCCAGATGATTTTGCTAGTGAATTTTACCAAACATTTAAGGAAAAAATAATACTAATCCTATACAATTTTTTTTCAGAGAATTGAGCAGGAAGGATACTTCCCAATTCATTTTCAAAGTCAGGATTGTCTTGATACCAAGATGAAATGAAGTCACTACATGAAGAAAAGCTATCAACCAATATCTTTCGTAAACATATATGCAAGAAGTCTTAATAAAATATAAGCAATATATAAAAGGGTAATGCATCATGACCATTTTGTATTCATCAATGCAATGTTTATTTAGCCTTCAAATTTTTGCTATATTGGCAGACTAAAGGAGAAACTCTATATGATGATCTCAATAGGTGAATAAAAGGATTTGTCAAAATTTAATACTCATTTATGATAAACACTATCAATAAACTATTAAGACAGTGAAATTTCTCAACCTGATAAGAGTATTTAGGAAATCCTGTAGTTAACATACTAAATGGTGAAAGACTGAATACTTTCTCCTTAAACCCTGGTGGCATAGTAGTTAAGTGCTATGGCTGCTAACCAGAGGGTCATCAGTTCGAATCACCAGGCACTCCTTGGAAACTCTATGGGGCAGTTCTACTCTGTCCTATAGGGTCACTAGGAGTCGGAATTGACTCATCAGCATTGGGTTTTTTTTTTGGGGGGGGTCTAAGGCAAAGATACCGTTCACCAGCAGTATCACCCGGTAAGAAAAAGTAATGAAAGACATACTGATTGGAAAGTAAAAAAGTAAACTGTCTGTGTTTGCAGATGACATGGTTATGAATGTACAAAATCCTGAGGAATCCATAAAAAGCTACTAGTGAGTTCAGCAAGGTCACAGTACATTGTCGTTTGTTGCCATCAGGCCAACTCCAACTTATGGGCAGAACGAAACGTTGCATGGTCCTGCACCATCTTCATGATTATTGGTATGTTTGAGCCCATTGTTGCAGCTATTGTGTAGTACCTTCTAACTTAGGGGGTTCATCTTTCAGCACTATTTTGGACAATACTCTGTTGTGATCCATAAGGCTTTCACTGGCTAATTATCAGAAGTAGATCACCAGGCCTTCCCTCCTAGTCTGTCTTAGTCTGTCAGCATCACTGAAATCTGTCGAGCATGGGTGACCCTACTGGTATTTGAAATACCAATGGCATAGGCTCCAGCATTACAGCAATATACAAGCCACCATAGTATGACAAACTGATAAATATGTGATAAAAGGTCACAATTAAAAAGATCAATATACAAAAACATCTGTGTTTCTATATATTAGCAATGAACAGTTATAAACTGAAATTAAAACCATACCATTTAAAATAGCATCAAAAATTCTTAAATAGTTAAAGAAACATTTAGCAAATTAAGTGAAAGTCCTGTACAATGAAAACTATGAAATATTAATGACAGAAATTAAAGAAGATCTAAATAAATGAAGAGATACGCTATGTTCATATATTAGAAGACTCAATAGTGTTAAGGCGTCAATTCTTTTTAAATTGATCTATACATTCAATGCAATCCTAATCAGAATTCCCGGAGGCTTTGTCATCGAAATTGAGAAGTTAGTTCTAAAGTGGATATGGAAATGCGAAGGGCCTACAAGAGACGAAGCAATTTTGAAAAAAAAAAAAATGAACAAAGTTGGAGAACTTACAGAAACAAATTTAAATATTTATTCTAAAGCCTCAGTAATCAAGACAGAGTGGTATTGGCATAAAGAGACATATAGATCAATGAAACAGAAGAGAGAGTTCAGTAAAATACATATAACACATGGCCAACTCAATTTTTTTTCTTTTGAATTAATACAGGATTTTATTTATTTATTTATGAATAATATTTTATTGTGCTTTCAGTGAAGACTTACACAGCAGTCCAGGTTCCCATCTAACAATTTCTACAGAAATTGTTCAGTGACATTGTTTACTTTCTTCTCAGTGCGTGAACATTCTGATTATTTTAAGTCTGGTTGTTCTGTTTCCATTAATCAGGTTTCCCTGGCCCCTTACATTCTCATTTTTGTTTTAAAGTAATTGTTGATTGCTTGGTCTCATCTAGATAATGGTCAATGGATTTTTGGAAAAAGATGCCAAGTATTTCATTTCATCATGCTGAAGCAACTGGATATCCATAAGAATAAACAATGAATGTGGACCTTTAGCTCATGTCAAATACAAAAATGAATCAAAATAGGAACTAAATGTAAAAGTTTCTTTAAGTAGAAACTACAAGAGAAAAGTCTTCTATAAAATGTGTTAGGCATAATTGTTTTATAATACAAAAAACAGAAACCATATAAAATTCATAAATTTGACTTCACCAGATAAAAAATTCTTCTCATCAAGAGTCCATTAAGAAAATGAAAGACAAGCCACAGATGGAATATAATGATTTCTTACAACTTAAAATAAGAACACTAACAAACCAATAAAAAATAGTCAAAATATTTGAACAGACACCCTACAAAAGAAGATACAGTCCTTAGCATCAGTAGGCATCAAGAAAACTCAAAAAGAAACCACAGTAAGATACCACTACATACCTGTGAAACTGGCAAAAATTAAAAATGGTAATGATGTCAAACGATGCCAAGAATGTGAAGCAAGTGAAACTCTTATACATTGCCAGTGGCAAGATAAAATCCTACTCTCATTTGGGAAGTAGTTTACTAGCTTCTTAAAATATCACAAATACATTTACTATATGTTCCAGCTATTCTACTTATCTATGTTATGTGAAGAAAAATGAAAATATATGTCCACACAAAAACTTAAATGACTGTTTATAGATGGTTTATTCATACTAGTCAAATTTGGAAACAACTTAAAAAAGTCCAACGACTGGTGAATGGATGAAATAGATAAATTGTGGTCTGCTCATGCAGTGGAATAATATTCAGCGATAAAAAAGGAAGATAATATACTGATTCAGAATACATAGGAAAACCAAAATCTGTTGCTGTCTAGTCAAGTCCGACTCATAGCGACCCTTCAGGACAGAGTACGACTGCCCCATAGGCTTTCCAAGGCTGTATTCTTTACAGAAGAAGATTGCCACATCTTTTTCCCGTGGAGTGGCTGGTGAGTTCCAACCGCTGATGGTTTGGATAGCAGCCTAGCGCTTAACCACTGTGCCACCAGAGCTTCTATAGAATACATAGAGAACTCTTAAAGTTTGATAATTCGAAGGCAAACAACTTGATGAAACTTGACTTACGCTCAGAAACACTGGTGGTTGAAATAAAGCTTACACAAAAGAGAACAGAATGCATGATTATATTTACATGAAATTTTAGAAAAGAGTAAGGAGCCCTGGTGGCACAGCGGTTAAGCACTCAGCACTAACCAAAACGTCAGCGATTTGAGCCCATCAGCCCTCTGCAGGAGAAAGATGTGAAAGTGTGCTTCTGTAAAGATTACAGCCTTGGAAATCCTGTGGGGCAATTCTACGCTGCCTTATAGCGTCACTATGAGTTAGAAGTAACTCAAAGGCAATGGGTTTTATAGCTATAGTGATATAAAGCGCATCAATGGTTGTGTGGCTAGAAGAATGATCCGCTTTTATTGGACACAAAGAAACTTTTTGGGGTGATAAAAGTGCTCCATATCTTAATTGTGGTTGTGCTTAATTAATTAAAACCCATTGAAAAGTACAATTAAACGGGTACATTTAGTATATAACAGTTCAGTGAATTAAAAAAAAAATGAGTGGATTTAAATGGATAAATATATAAATAAAATGTGCTATATCTATACAGGAAACCCTGGTGGCTTAGTGGTTAAGTGCTATGGCTGCTAACCAAGAAGTCAGCAATTCGAATCCGCCAGGTGCTCCTTGGAAACTCTATGGGGCAGTTCTACTCTGTCCTATAGGGTCGCTATGAGTTGGAATCGACTCGACGGCAGTGGGTTTTTGGGTTATATCTGTACAATGAAATATTATTCAACCATTAAAATGAATGAACTGTTGGTTTAAGTTTTAAACTTTAATGATTAACTCAAGGCAATAGTTTTGGAGGTTTATCCAGCCTTAATGAAAGGGACAGCATGAAAAAGAGATCATAGGGGCTAAAGTCCTGGGTATTGTAGCATTGTTTCTACATGACTTGCATAGTTAGCTTTTGCCTTCCCTGGTGATTTTGTGACTTGTGGTGTGTTTCCTCCCTTCCCTATCCCATTCTCCATGATTCTATAAAGTTTAAAATTAATCTATGTTCCTCTTGAAGAAACAGAACAGTCAATAAGATCTGGGATGAGACAACCAGACAATGGGGGTCCACCCATCTTGTGACCAAAACCAAGATGGCATCAGAAGACCCCTAATAATACCCACAGAAGGTCAACATGTCTCGAATGTGGTCAACGTGCCCCTCCCCCACAAAGGGGAATTGCCATTCTCCAGATTCTTCAAGCCTAAATCCTAACCCTATAAAACCCTCTGGTCGGTCTCTGATGGACAGACAGATTTTGGAGGAGCCCATTCCCCTCTGTCTCTTGTATACCAGTATACAATAAAGCCCTCTTGCTGCTTACCTCACCCCGTTTCATCATTGGCTTTGCAGCAGACAGCTTGAACCCGTGTTTTGTGGTAACATTGATGACTCCAGAAAGTCTGGATTCCATTGAGAACTTTAAATTCTGTTCCCCCATTTTGATCAGGGTTCTTCTATGGAATCTTAAACGAAAGCTATCTCCTGACGTTTTCTTTGAACCAAAAAATAGCTTAATTAGTAGAGTCTGACCTGAGCATTGTGCTCTTTTAAAGGATTATCTATGTGAGATCAAACTGGCAGTAGTAACCAGAAAGGTTGGATGGGAAGCTTAGGGGCCAGGGAGTCTAAGATAACGGTAGTAGAATAATCTAGAAAAGGATAGCAGGAATGGTAGCACAATTTGAAGAATATAATCAACGTCACTGAACTGTACATGTAGGAATTGTTGAAATGATTTATCTCTGGCTGTGTATACATTCACCAAAACTAAAAAAAAAAGAATGGAGCACTGATACGTGCAACAATGTGGACTGAACCTTGAAAGCTTTTTTTTTTCCCTGTCTGGTTGGTTCTGATGTTGGGAGGGAGACACTGTTTACTTGGTTGTGATCATAGACTTTAATTTCTGATTAAACAAGAAGATATTTAGGGTAATAAGGCTTTAGGATAAACATTTTTCAAATAGACTGTAATTTTAAAGAATGCCATCAGGTAAAAATATTAGAATCAAAAGTACCTTTATTTCATTTTCTAACTTCAGGAAAACTATGTCTTTTTTTATACTGCTATGGAATAAGAATTTTTTTTTTCTCAGTAACCTAAAAAACAGGAACATTATATATAATTACATATAATAAGTTATGTATAATACATACAATATGTATATATATTTATTAATATGTATTTTATATGAATATACTGTTAAAAGTTTATCTTATTTCATTTGACTCTAGATATTTCTTTTGCACTAGGATGACGAGTGACAGTCTCCAACTTGAGGAATCCCAAGCCAGGCTGTTTCTTTGTGAGAGACTCAGATCTACTGTGTGCAGGTGTGTATGTGTGTTTGTATGAGATGTGAAGCGAGGACCCAAGTACAGCTCTTAAGAAGACTGCAGACTCCTCAAGAGCAAGCACCATGAGCCTTTCTTACCCCCTTTTCTGGCACATAGTGGGCATTCAGTGACTGGAAGAGGACTAATGGATATAACAGAGAACAGAGAGTGTGAGTCTCTGGGTATGTGTTCATATCTGAGTTGTTGGAATCAGGAGGAAGTGAGTCAGGAGGAGTACATAATTGGATTCACATAAGCAGGAACAACATTTCATTGAAATAAATAGAAATTGGCTAAACAGGATAAATCAGCAAGCTGGAAACCAGACTTAGGGGGAAGACACTTTAAGTTGTACAGTCAGAGTTAGCTTGGAACAGGCACCTCTAAATTCAGGCATGACTCAACTGAATTGTAAAAGGAGAGCCCTGCTCCACCCTTGATGCCCAAAGCAACAGCCTCTGGGTGGCATTGCACAATCTCCCACTTCTAGCCCAGGAAGGCACTGTGGATGCAAACCCCCACCAATCTAGTGCAGCATCAGATGCCTTCTGAACAAAGCCCTTCTTTACAACCTGTCTCTGTATAGAGCCCCTGCTTCATGAGCAAGAGGAATGAAAAAGTAGAGTCAGAAAATGACATGCGGAGTCAGAAGTGGAACTCACAGTGAATTTAATGGGGGCAGAACAGGATGATTCAATTGTTTTCACTTTAAATCCCCCTTCAGATAAGTACTGAGTAGACGAAAACTAGTTCAGGTACTAAGACCCTCATCCTAATTCAGAGACTCAGAGAACCAGAGTGAGTGTGAGGAAAACCTTTTTAGAGGGTACAAATGAAGGAGGGATTATGACTTAGGGTGACAACATGCTATTTGCAAGGTCAACAGGCAAACGGGACTCATAAGCAGAATGGGGAAGGGGTTCAGCATCTGGTGGTTGCCTTCTCTAGGGCATGGCTGTGCACCCCTCTACTTCTGCTTGGTCTTCTGCTGGGGTGGTGCAGGAGTGACTGTGGGCTGGCAGGGCTCAGGCACCTTGGGGTGGCAGGGCTCAGGTACCTCGGGATGGCAGGGCTCAGGCAACTTGGGGTGGCAGGGCTCAGGCACCTTGGGGTGGCAGGGCTCCTTGGTTTGGGGAACACATGGTTCTTGCGGTGGAGGCTGGCAAGGCTGTTTCACCTGCTGCTGTTGAAGTGGAGGGGGTGGGGTACAAGGCTGCTTCTGCTGCTGGGAACTCATGCTTTAAAGGTGGTTGGACCTTGAGGTAAAAAAGATGATTTAGTTTAACAGGGATTAACTAGGGAAGAAGCCATGTTCAATGTAACCTCAGATATCTTAAGAAGCAAATCCTTTCCTCTCTCTCTGTCTGCCCTAAAGGATACTTTGATGATCTGAGCCTTTTGATGGAAAGGAACTTAAAGGTGATTTGTTCTGCTCTGCTTGAGTAGGATCTTTCTCTGGACTTTATTTCTGACCCATATTAAAGCCCATTTAGCAACAGACTGCAACAGCAGCTTCTAGGAGGGAGGTGAGACCCTCAGTATTGGATCATATGGAAATATGATATTATTAAAAGAATAAAACATAAGTCTACCCATTCCTTTCTAGCAAATATAGTGACTTATTACCTATAGGATAATTCCACTGAGGTCTCAGGAGGCCCACGCCATCCACTTGTGGCTTCCCTCACACACAGCTCTCTCCCTTGAATGGTTTGCTCCTCATTCCTACTTGTTCAAGTACTATGCACACATCAGAGCTCATCTCATAGGATATTTTTGGGACATTCTTCTAGAGCAAGCCTTCTAGAAATCACCTCTCTCTCCCCAAACTGCCACAGCACTTTACCTACCCTTGTCACCTTACAGTGATCACTTTCTATGTTGTATTTTAGCTATTCATGTGCGTGTCTTATTTTCTAGTATAAATTGTAGTTTTGTGGTATAAATTCCAAGTGGCCTAAATTATATTTTCACTGTCAAAGTGCCAAATATAGTAGAAGTTCACAAAAAGATATGACAAAAGAATAAAACGCTCTATACTAAAATTATGAATAAGGAAAGAATTAAAATGTCACTAAAAGCACTGTGGACCTTGGTTTTGTCCTTATCCTGCTATTGACTTACTGTGGGTCTTTCCACAAGCCAGTCCCCTTCCTGATGACATAATAAGAATTGATGGGCCAAAATCATTCACCTCTAAAGTCCCTTGAAGCTCAAAACTGTGATTACTTTGAGAACAAAGATTTCCCTAGAGGTTATAACTCTGATTGACACTCAGCATGGCTACGATAAAACTCAATAATGGGGGAAAAAAGTGACACTAAGAATGTCAAGGAGGTTCCAATAAAAATCAAATACCTTGAGTGAGTGTTCTAAGTTCCAAGTAAAGAGACTCACCTGGTGTGCAGAGAAGAATGGGCTGTCTTGTCTCTTGAGCTTGGTGTGGTATCCACAGCCAACTGTCTTTTTATACAGTGAATGAGCCATGCCTCAAGGAAATGATATCTTTTTGGGTTGCTCTGTTTTCATTCCTTGCCTGTCAAACATGATTCATTCCACCCCCCTTCACTTACCTGTTGGCTCAGCTTTTGTGATGAAACCACCCACCTGACATACTTTTGGCACTTGCTGTCAGATAATGATATCACCTAAGACTCATCCCCACTGTACACCCTTTGCATCCAGGAATAATGTAAGCAGTGACGGTGGTGGGGGATGAAAGGAGAGGTGAGGAAAAAGCTCTGGGGCTGCTGGCATCAGACACAGTCCTGCCTTCTAGAAGACCCTAATCCTTAGCACAGATGAGGCTTACTGGGCTGCTTAATATTTGAAGATGGATGTGCAGATATACAATCGCTGTTTCTGGTTCACCTGCCATGAATTGCCCCCGGCTGGAAAAATAAACATTCTGATTAAGGATAGCTAAAAAGGAAAGGCTGAAATGATTGTTTTGGCCATAAAAAGCCTTCACTCCAAGCAAGGCCTCAGGGTCAATAGCAGACAGGAGAGGGGGGACCCAATCAATAAAAACACTGGGGAAAGACAGCCATGTTCAGCAGCCCCAGAGAAACTTGGCCCTTCTAGTCCATTCCCTTGTTCTGTTTAACATGACAGCAGGCCCTGAAGGCCTTGCCTCATGTGGGGACTCTTTCTTGTTTGGGGTAGAGGGGAGGGTTGGTGGGATGGATGCACAGGGACAAGAGAGCTGAGATTCCCTGAGTCCTTAAACCAGAGTTTCGTCTGCGTGAGAGAATATGAGGCTGAGGTCACTAACCCAGGTCTGCCTTCAGCACACAATCTTACAAGGTATGGTCTTTGGAAAATCCAAATCACCCTTCAAAGCCAGATGTTTGGATGGTCCCTCCCACCTTACTTCCCTCACTAAATGTTTGTGGAGTGCCTGCTGGCTTCACAGCTGTGTCACTTCCCATGAACTTGTGCCCAGGACCAAGAAGCCACTGTCGGTGGG
Organism: Loxodonta africana; assembly: GCF_030014295.1. Lineage (NCBI taxonomy): Eukaryota > Metazoa > Chordata > Mammalia > Proboscidea > Elephantidae > Loxodonta > Loxodonta africana. The sequence continues at coordinate 183,644,387 of NC_087344.1, read as the reverse complement.
TCCCCCTATCCATTTTTATACCTCTATACCCACACAGTGAGTTTTTTTTTTTTTTACCCACACAGTGCCTGCTGTGTAGTAGCTGCTCAGTGTATTGACAATTACAGCAAGAGTGAATGAATGAAAGAATAACATTATTTGTAAAGCGAAGCCCAAAAGCTTTTTTGAGAACTATTAGGAAGTTTCTTGTAAGGGAAATACTCCCTTGTGACAAGGCTCATGGGATGAGCTGAGAAAAGAGTTAAGGGCTCAGCAAGAGACAGATTCTCCTGCTACTTTTCCTACCCATCTGCTTTCCTCTCTGCTAGAGTTTGAATAGCTTCTTCCCCTGGGGCTGGAGCCAGTGCTGCCACCATGCCCTAGTTTAAGGCATGCCTCTTGCATCAGTTTAGCTCTCCTGTAGGCTTGGGTACAAGGTTTTCTCCACCTAGTACCCCTCTCTGTGGACCCTGCAAAGGGAGTTCCAATCATACCTTGCCACTGATGTGTCTGGTGTGGTTCTCAGAGCTAAGGCAACTTGCTTTCTGCTCCTCAGTCCTTCATGCCACCAGGTTTTCTCTAAGGCTCTGGCTGACCTGAATCTCAGCTTTCGGCCTGGGCCCTTGGCTTTCATATCTTTCCTAGGCCCACATTTCTTGATGCAAAGAATTCCCTTGTCATCCAATATTTCTGTCTTGGCTTTGACCTCATGCATCTACCTGACTTGTAAGCCTTTGGCCAAAGCCAATGGCTTTCTCTTTCTAGCTCTTTGTACCCTTCTACTTGTTATGCTCTAAGTTTAATCTAAAACACACTGACTAGTTGGATGTTAAAGCTTTTTCTACTCTACAGGAAGTTCAGTTCTTCCCTAGCAGTACTGGGTTATCCAATGAATTTTCTGGGAAGCCATATGCTGGTGCATGGGACCATGTGTCTGATATCTAGTTGATGAAATATCACTGGAAGTGAAGGGCGTCATCTTCAGATTCAGAGATACAGGAACAGGTGTGCCTTCTCTCAACTTTCTTTCCCTGCCTGCACAGTAGAATATAAAAGGAGCAGCCTTTAAAAGTGATGGAACCTGGAAGGGAAGGAACATGAGTCCTTTCCAACTCGCATTGGACTCTGATACATGTGAAAAATAAAATTCTATTTTATAAAGATGTCAACATTTTAGAAATTTTTGTTACAGCAGTTAACCTACCCTGACAAAAACACATAAAATGAAATACATTTTGTTTGATTATTTTTAGTTTGTTAGTTTTGGTGGCAGGAACACTGAATTACTCCTACCATAGTAAACCAAACCAAACCAAACCCAGTGCTGTGAAGTCAATTCCGACTCATAGCGACCCTATAGGACAGAGTAGAACTGCCCCATAGCACATTAGTCTGTGTTTTATAAAATATAAAACATGTTGCCATTGAGTTGATTCAGACTGATAGTCTGAATCGCTATGAGTCAGAATCGACTCGACTGCACTGGGTTTTGAGTGTTAATGTGCTTTTGAGGATTATATCTTATGTCACATCTCTGTAGATAATTCCATCATATTTCTTATATCATTTTTTCTCTAGGAAAGTGGTATGTGGTCTTGAGTTCCCAATTCTGTACGGCATCCATGAAATTTGTGTGAGAAATAAACAGTCTCCAACTGTGGAGCCTGTCAGTTGGATTGGGGAGATGTGACCCTGCTGTCAGGGAGCTCCCGGTCTTCTGGGAAATACAGGACGCTTCTTTGTGAGAGTATTGCAGATTTAGGCAGGAAAGAGCAGATGGTTTCCAGTTCCAAGTACTGCTGCTTCAGGTGTAAAGGAAGCAGAAATGGATCGGGGAAGAATCAGACTCAAAGACTTCTTAGAGGACTGAAGAAACCCAGGTTCAAAGAGTGAGGTGTTGAACATTCTCTTCAAGTTCACTGCATCATTCGGTGAAGTTATGAATGACTTGACAACTCAGCAGACATTAAATAACCTCCTACTGTTTCACAGGCAGTAGGCTAGGCCTTAAGGACAACCTTTAGCAAGACAGAGAAGGTCTCTACCCTCATGGAACTCACAGTCTGGAGAAGACAGATCTGAATCTAATAATCATGGGTGTGATGAGTGCAATTGTGTGTGAAGTGTGGGCAGTTTGGCACAAGCTGTGGCAAATCTGATAGCTGTGCCTACAAATTAGCACCAGAAGAGCCCTAATTAGTTCCCAAAGCCCAGACAGGCCACTCGGTTCTGTAAAATAGCATTTAAGTTGGCAGTGGCAAGTTGGTGTTGAATATAGAGAATAAAAGGAAACAGGAATAAAAGAGGGGAGAGAATTGAGTAAATTCAGTTATAGGCTGACAAAAAATAGATCAGGAAAGTGATTGATCTGTATATCTGGGAATGAGGATTTTCTGAGTCAAAAACAAGGAAGAAAAAAAAGCAGCCCAGGTACAGAGAACTCCCTCAATAACCAGTTTCTGTCTGAACCAGAAATGAATAATTTTTTCCTGGGAGTTATGGATGCCAAGGACTGGTAGGAAGAGGGAACACAAGGGTGAAATAAACAAGGAAGAACAATGAAAAGAAACCAAACGTGCATTTCTTTACCCACACAAGTTGAGATCAGTAGTCACGCTGCAGGTTTCCAAGCTGTGCATAGATTGGACCTCAAGTTCTTCACACAGAAGCTGTATGCTTCTCTCTAAATTGTGAGCTGAGTGGGAGACAATCTGCCAAATCACAGAGAAGGAGGCCCAGGGAAGAGAAGGAGCCAAGACAAGAAGAGAACCATCTCTCAAATAACCCTTAATTAGCAGCAACTGTCAAAAACAGTGGGCAAGGTTTGAAGACTTTGGTTTATGAGTGTCAGTGGGGTAGAGGAGTATTCCAGGGTCTTTAACAGAAGTCCTAGAATTAGGATGGTGTTATGGATTGAATTGTATCCCCCAAAAATGTGTGTCAATTTGGTTAGGCCATGATTCCCAGTATTGTGTGTTTGTCCACTATTTTGTCATCTGCCGTGGTTTTCCTATGTGTTGTAAATCCTACCTCTATGATGTTAATGGAAACTCTGGTGGTGAAGTGGTTAAGAGGAATTCACCAGATGCTCCTTGGAAACTCTATGGGGCAGTTCTAGCCTGCACTATAGGGTCACTATGAGTCAGAATTGACTCAGTGGCAATGGGTTTGGTTGTTTGGGTGATGATGTTAATGAGGCAGGATTAGAAGCAGTTATATTAATGAGGCAGGATTCAATCTACAAGATTATGTGGTATCTTGAGTCAATCTCTTTTGAGATATAAAAGAGAGAAGCAAACAGAGAGATAGGTGGACCTCATGCCACAAAGAATGAAGAACCAGGAGGGGAGTGCATCCTTTGGACTTGAGGTTCCTGAGCTGACAAGCTCCTAGAGCAGGAGAAGGTTGATGACAAGGACCTTCCTTTAGAGCCAACAGAGAGAGAGGAAAAGGTTTACCCTAGAGCAGGTACCCTGAATTTAGACTTGTAATATACTAGACTGTGAGAGAATACATTTATCTTTGTTAAAGCCACCTGCTTGTGATACTTCTGTTGTAGCAGTACCAGTTAACTAAGACAGATGCGGATGTGTGGAGGAAAAGAGACATGAAGGGCTACCCCAACAGGGCAGAAGTGTTCTCACACTTGGGTTGCTCAGCTGGGTTCTGCTAAAGAGTTATGGAATACTTCGAACAGGCAGGATATAAATTTCTGTTTACAAAATCATAACAAATATTATAAAGTGTAATAATATTGCATAATATATAATGTAGAAAAACAGAGTTAGCCAAAAAAGAATAAACGCTAACACAGAAGCAATGAGAAATAACCACAGTTTGTATTATGCTATACTTAAAAAAATTTTTTTTTTAATTTTTAATAAAGTCACATGCATTCGTGTTAACAAAAATGCAATTTTGTTGCTCATATTGTTTGGGATCTGCTTTTTATTAATATAACCTGAGCATTTTCCAGTATGATTAAGCATTCTTTGACAGCATCTTTTTAAATGACTGTGCTATGATTCCAACACATAGACATTCATCAATTATTGAGCCAATCACTCCTTTACACATTTTGGTTGTTACCATCTTCTTGCTATTAGAGATAATGCTGAAACGAACATCCCGCTGTATAAAATATTTGAGTACATGCATGAATATTCCGTAAAAATAAATTTCTAGACTAGAATTGGTAATAAATAGAGGCAGACCATTAAAGCTGCCAAATTCTACTTTAAAATGTTTAAACTCCTTTATGTTCGTATTATCTGTGAATCATAGATCCTAATTCTCTGCTCAGGATCAGCCTATAGGATTGTGATTGGTTCTAGAACTATCTCTACATTCATCAATGAAATTAGCAGTAATATGAAGCCAGCTCAGACCTTACAGACGCAAGTGATGTCAATCTCTCGTATCAGGAGTAGTCATCAACTAAACCCAAAAAACCAAACCCAGTGCAGTCGAGTGGATTCTGACTCATAGTCATCAACTACTCATCACACTTTCTGTCTTACAGTTCCCACATATCTCTGGAGTATTTGCCAAGCCTACCTGGAGTGTTTGTGCATCACGCAAGTGCTACCTGTCATCTGGCTCACATCCCCTTGATGTTATGGACCACACGCCCTGTCAAGAAATGGGATTTGCTCCCAGATGACCACTGTAGTCCCTCTGAAATCTTATGTTGGCTTTTCTGTTTCAAGATCCAGCTCACTAATACCCCAGATATGTTCAACAGAGCCCTACAAACCTGAAGGTCTCCCTAAACTCCCGATGGTGGTGGTACAGGAGAAAGAGCCATGGCTGGGAGTCCAGAGAACCAGGCTGCTGGTATGATTCAGAAACACAATTCCTAGGTGACCTTCATTAATTGTCTATTCCTTTCTGGATTTCAGTTTCTTTATGTGAAAAATGAAAGGGCTGTATGTACTAGGTGCCCTTTCAGCCCTAACATTTTAAATCTCAATGAGGGACTCTTCCCTAGCATTCACCTCTCCTAGATCATGTTCTCCTTCTAATACCTACTTGAAACTAACCTCCTTATTTCCAATCTGTTTCTGTAGGTTATTCTGGAAAAGACACTAATAGAATGTGTGTGTATTTGTATGAGGAGGGCATGAATACTGTATCTTCTAAAGAAGACTGAACATACTTCCTGATACAGTTTTAGCATCTGCATACACTGAATACCTAGCAAAAGGAAATATTGCCTGTTCTAATGAAGGTGGGATCTATGTGTGTGTGTGTGATTATGTGAATGTGTGGATATGTACAAAGAGTATGCCTCCACATTAGTGTGTGTCTATATGTGTCCAGGGAATGTCAAAAGGAAAGCAAGTAAAGAAAAATGTAATATTAGGTTTAAGTATATATGGGTAATGTACCCTTGGAATAAAAGAGAGACCGTGGACAGAATACTAAGGGCCAGAGGCAGCTTGGGGCAGGAACCAACAGAATCAAGGCATGACTCAGTCAAAGGCAAGAGGAAAGCTTTGCTCTAGCTGTGAGAGCCAAGTGCCAGGTTGCAGGCATCATTTCACAATACCCATTGAAAACCCAGAAGTGGCTTCTAAGCATAACCCTATGCATCCCTTCCAGGATCAAATCACTTTCATACCTGAGTGGTAGGTATAGAAGTCCTTCGATCCTTTCTTCCTCCTCTCTGTCTACAGCATGGGACTCATGAAGGCAAGGAAGGAAGGGGGCAGAATCTGTCAATGACACACAGCTTAAGAGCAGTGAAAAGTTATTTAATGAGAACAGAGAAAGAAACATGAATTTTTTTCCATCCAGAATTCTTCTTCACATGAGCGGATGAAGACCAGCAAAGCCATTAAGACCCTCTGCTTAATTCAGAGGCTCAGGGGACACTCCAGAGCACATGTAAGGGAAAACTTCACATCCCTTTTTTTTAGGATGCAGATAAGAGAGAGACTATGGCTCAGGGTGACAACATATTGATTACAAGGTTTACAGGCAATTAAGACACAGAAGTAGGTTGGAATAAGGTGCTCCTTATCTAGTGGTCGACTCTTCAAGGGCAGGCCTGAGGGCCACTTTACTTCTGCTTGGTTTTCTGCTGTCCTGGGCCTGGAGTGACTGGTGAAGAGCATGACTCTGAGTTCTTGGAGTGGTCTGGATCAGGGATCTTGGGGTTGCCTGGCTCTGGAACCTTGGTGTTGCTAGGTTGTGGGGGTGACATGGTTCCTTGGTTATGGGAACAATTGTATCTTGTGGAGGAAGGCAGGGCTGTTTCACCTGCTGGTGGTAAGGCTGAGGTCGTGGTTGAATGGCTGCTTCTGCTGATGGGAACTCATGATTCAAAGGTGGCTGAACCTAGAGAAAGAAAAGCTGAATCAATGGTTTAGCTAAACAGAGGAGAGGCTAAGTTTAAGCTGAAATATGTCTCATTTCATTCTCAGAAGTGAGAGCCTCTTCTCTCTGTCTTTCTGTTTTCTTGAATTTGAGATCTAAGGGGACTTTGATGCTCTTGTGCCCTTTTAAGAGAAGAAGTCTGAAGGAGATTTGTTCTGCTCCACATGCCCCAAGTCCAGGGGCGAATTAACTAGTAAGCAGAGTATGCACTGGCTTACAGTAAACAAGGTACGTAGGCACTTAATTGTGTTTACCTGCTTATCTGTAGCATACAGTTTCACATGCCCTTTTTTTGTTCTCCTTGCTTATTGGGTAACCTGTCCCTGCCTGAGCCATTCACTATGTTTGCTTCTTTTTTGGCACACCAAAATAGTCATGTTAGAAACAGCACAGCAACAAACTTCCTCCTAGGATTGATGTGAGGCCCCAGGTTTTAGGTAGTTCAGATTTGTGATAGAGTAAAACATCTAAGTCTACCCACTTATGTCCAACCCATGAGCTCTTATAGGTAAACTCTATATAAACCTGTCCTGAGCCCTACATGTTCCCACCTGAGCCTCTGTTCATAGAATCCCCTTCCATGCTTTCTGGAAGGCTTCCCCACTCCATGCTGCTGGTCTTCACTTAATCGCCCATCATGATGCTCCCTCCAGTTACCCTCCGCCAGATGTCAAGTCACCATCCTCAAATTGCCCCAGCATATTACCTGCTCTGCATTTTTTCTAGCAACCACTTTTCATTTTGTATATTTGAACTTCCAAATTGCCTAGTACAGTGCCTTTGATATTGCAAAATCTCAATTAAAATTAGAAGAATAGAAATGTCACTGAAAGTGCCCCATACATGGGCACTAGTCTAAATATTTCTACTACCTCAGAAGAGATTCTTCCAAAAACCACTTCTTTTACTGACTACAAGTTGCACAGCTATAATGTCAGACGTGAAGATCTATAAAGTCCATTATACATGGGACATCCCAGTTAATTGGCCTAATAATATGTTTAGTGCCTCCATTCTACCTCCTAGCTCTATGTGTAGCCCCTTGAGTCTTAAAAGCTTGCAAGCTGCCACACAAGGTACAACAATTGATCTCTATTTGCCTGGAACAACAGAGGAAGAAGAAGAGGCAGGAATAGGAAAAGGATATGGAATTTGTGGCTAGTTGCCTCTATGAACAACTGCCTTCTTTGCCTCGAGACCAGAAGAACTGGATGGTGCCTGGGTACCATTACTGAATGTTTTGATTAATGATTCCATAGGAGAATCCTGATCAAAGGGGGGAAGATGCAAAACAGAATTTCAAATTCTCATGAAATCCAGACTTCCTGGAGCCATGAAGGTTGGAAGAACTCCAGAAACTATTGCCCAGGGATAATCTCTAAAACTTTAACCAATCTGGAGGGCATTATGCTGAGTGAAATAAGTCAATCACAACAGGACAAATACTGTAGGAGATCACTATTATAAAAACTCAAGAAAATGTTTACACACAGAAAGAAACAGTCTTTGATGGCTATGAGGGGGGGTTGGGGAAGGGAAATAATTAGATAGTAGATACATGGCAACTTTGGTGAAGGAAAAGACAGTGTATACTATAGGGGAAGTCAGCACAACTTGACCAAGGCAAAGTCGCAGAAACCTCATAAACACATCCAAACACCCTGAGGGTCTGAGTTACTGGGCTGAGGGCTGGGGACCATGGTTGCAGGGGTCACCTAGGTCAATTGGCATAACAAAGTTCATAAAGAAAATGTTCTACATCCTACTTTGGTGAGTAGTGTCTGGGGTCTTAAAACTTGTGAGTGGCCATCTAAGATACTTATACTGGTCCCATCCTGTTTGAAACAAAGGAGAATTAAGAAAACAAAAGGCACAAGGGAAATATTAGCTCAAAGGATTAATGGACGACAACCACTACAGCCTCCACCAGACTAAGCCCAGATGAACCAGAAGGTGCCTGGCCATCACCACAAACTGTTCTGACAGGGACCACAATAGAGGGTCTCCGACAGAGCAGGAGAAAAATGTAGAACAAAGTTTAAGTTCACAAAAAAAGACTAGACTTACTGTTCTGACAAGGACTGGAAGAGCCCCTGAGACTATGGCCCATGGCCACCCTTTTAACTCAGAACTGAAGCCACTCCTAAAGTTTACCATTCAGCCAAAGATTAGACAGGTCTATAAAACAAACAATAACACATGTGAGGAATATGCATCTTAGTTCAATCATGTATACAAGACCAAAGGGGCAATACCTGCCCAAAAGCAATGATGAGAAAACAGGAAGGGACAGGAAAACTGGACAGATGGAATGGGGAATTGGAACATGGAAGGGGAGAGTATTGACACATAGCAAGGATTGCAGCCAATGTCGCAAAACAATTTGAGTATAAATTTTTGAATGAGAAGCTAATTTGCTCTGTAAAGATTCACCAACACACACACACACACAAAACTTAAACCAAAAATACCCGCTTAATTCTTCTTAAAACCAAACAATAGTATAGCTTAACTAATAAAAAATGTTTACCTTGAGTATTATGCTCTTTTAATAATTATCTATATGGAATCAAATTGAAAACCGTAACTTGAAAGATTAGATAGGAAAGTTAGGGGGCAGTGATTTTATATTAATGTGCGAGGAACTCAGAAAAAGAAGGTGGGAATATCACACAACTCAGAGAATGTAATCAAAGTTACAAAATTGTACATGTAGAAACTATTGAATTGGTGTATATTTTGCTGTGTGTATTCTCAACAACAGCAAAATAAAGAAAATTATATAAATAAAGGAAACCCACTACACAAAAACTGCAATTTCATTTTAAATTAAAAAAAAAAAGTTCTTAAAATATCAAAGAGGTCCTAATATTCATAAGATATCTCTGGACTAATATTGAGAAGCTCCTAATGGCGAGACTCACTTGGTACCCTGAGAAGAACGAGCTGTATTGTCTCTCTGGTCTGGTATGGAATCTCTGACCAGCTGGCTTTTTATGTAGCAAATGCACCCTGCCTTAAGGAAGTGAGATTTTGGGGGCCATTGTATCTCCATTCCAGCTTTTGGATGAAAATCTGAGACTTAACACTGTTTGGCACTTGCTGTCTGACAGTGATATCACCTTGGCCTGTCCATACTTTTCATCCCATGTGTTGCTGTTGCTCTGTGCTTTTGGGGGGTAACAGGCTAAATCAGGAGGAAATTCTGGGCTCCTGTGACCAGATAACACCACACCTCTTGACCAGGGCCCTAGTCTTTAGCCCATGTTTGCCCTATAGTGCTGCTGAATATTTGAAGTGGCTATGGAGTAAACAATTGGCCTTTCTGGTTCTTCTGGTGTCAATAAGAGAATTATCCGAATATACATCTCTTAGTAGATTCAGCCTTTGAAGGGGAAAGAAAAGGCTAAAATGCCTGCTACTGAGCTGAGTTGCCTTCACTCCAGAGGAAACTTTAAGCTGTCATGTTATCAGGGTGGTAGAAGTTACTGGGATGAGCAGTTTAGGGTTGACTGGATCTGACTGTTGTGGTGGCACAGTCCTAGAGACTCTGCATCTCACGGTACCTCTCTTCTCTGGGTTTGACACGGAAATAAGAGAGCTGGGATAGCCTAAGTTTTACACCAGCAGTTTCCTTTTCTCATGATAAGATGACACTAAGGTCACCAACCCAGGACAATATATTACTAGGTGTGGCCCTTGGGAAACCCAAGCCATCCTTCAAACCTGGAAGTGTAGATTGGCTCCTCCCTCCTCACAGCTCTATGGCTCTGTCACTTCCATGAACCTGAGCCCCAGGCACAGGTACTACTATCACCTCCTTCACCAGTCCTCAAAGCCAGCAGTCACATTTTATTCTTGTAAACTACCTGGTTATAGTAGGTGTTCAGCCAATGAGCAATTATTATTTTACCTTATTTTCTGTAGGATCGTGTATAAAAGGAAGGAAGGAAGGACTGAAGAAATAAATGAAAGAGTGAAGGATGGAACAAAGGAAGGAAGGAAAAGGGAAAAAAAGAGGAAAAAAAATTACCTTAGAGAGAGGCCCAATGTTATCCATAATTTGTCATGATCCACACAGTCGAATGCCTTTGCATAGTTTGAATGCCTTTGCATAGTCAATAAAACATAGGTATACATCTCTCTTGTATTCTACTTTTTCAGCCAAGAAGCCTCTGACATCTGCAATGATCTCCCTTGTTCCACATCCTCTTCTGAATCCAGCTTGAATTTCTGGCAGTTCCCTGGCGATGTACAGCTGCAACTGCTTTTGAATGATCTTCAGCAAAATTGTACTTGTGTGTGATATTGATGATATTGTCCAATAATTTCCACATCTGGTTGGATCACCTTTCTTTGGAATAGACATAAGTGTGGGATCTCTTTCAGTCAGTTGGCCAGGTAGTTGTCTTCCAAATTTCTTGGCATAGATGAGTGAGGACTTCCAGCACTGCATCTGTTTGTTGAAACATCTCAATTGGTATTCCATCAATTCCTGGAGCCTTGTTTTTCACCAATGTCTTCAGTGCAGTGTGGACTTCTTCCTTTAGTACTGTTGGTTCTTGATCATATGCTAACTCCTGAAACAGTTGAACATCGACCAGTTCTTTTTGATAAAGTGCCTCTGTATATTCCTTCCATCTTCTTTTGATGCTCCCTGTGTCATTCAGTATTTTGCCCATAAAATCCTTCACTGTTGCAACTCGAGGTCTGAATTTTTTCTTCAGTTCTTTCACCTTGAAAAATACCTAGTGTGTTCTACCCTTTTCGTTTTCTAGCTCCAGGTCCTTATACATTTCATGATAATACTTTACTTTGCCTTCTCAAGTCACCCTTTGAAATATTTTGTTTAGCTCTTTTACTTCATCATATCTTCTGTTTGCTTTAGTTACTCGATGTTCAAGAGCAAATCTCAGAGTTTCTTCTGACATCCATTTTGGTCTATTCTTTCTTTCCTGTCTTTTTAATGACCTCTTGCTTTCTTCGTGTATGATGTCCTTAATGTCATTCCACAACTCGTCTGGTCATTGATCGTTCGTGCTCAATATATCAAATCTATTCTTGAGATGGTCTCTCAATTCAGGTGGGATGTGCTCAAGGTCATACTTTGGTTCTCGTGGACTTGTTCTAATTTTCTTCAGCTTCAACTTGAACTTGCATATGAGCAATTGATGGTCTGTTCTGCAGTCACCCCCTGGCCTTGTTCTGACTGATGACACTGAGCTTTTTCATAGTCTCTTTCTGCAGATATAGTTGATTTGATTCCTGTGTCTTCCGTCTGGTGAGGCCCACATGTATAGTCACTGTTAATGTTGTTTGAGAAAGGCATTTGCAATGAAGAAGTCGTTGGTCTTGCAAAATTCTATTATGAAATTTCTAGGATCACGAAACTGTATTAAGAATCATTTGTTCTTCACCACCACATATGTGTAGTTAAAATAATGACAATTGTATTTAATAATGTCCTTGATTAAGGGGTAGAAGTTTTAAAAAGATATCCACCTTTGAGTGCATGCCTTTTTAAATATTAAACTTGACAAAATGGAAAGTATGTATGAGGCACTTCTGCTGCATTCCTAAGTGCAATGGTTGCCTGGAGAAAAAGCATTTTGTACAAATGAATTTTAAGCTGAAATATTTGCTTCTTTCATGAAACATAATTTTTACTTGAAAGAATAACTGATAGAAAAACTATGATTACATGGAATTGAGTATTTTATAGAAATTTACTCAAAGAACAAAGTAAGCCTGTCACATCCAGAAAAACAACTGATATATTTGTGGCAGACAGACTCAAAGGTGATCGCCAATGAGCCCCTTCTCCTGGTATTCATCCCTTTGTGTAATCTTCTCTCCTTGAATGCAAGTTAAGACTGTGACATGCTTCTAACCAACAGAAAATGCAAATAAGGTATCACTCCCATGATTACATTATGTATATGACTGAATTAGCAGACTGAAGCTAGAGACTCTTCTTGTATGCTTCATGAATTAAGAGGCCATGTAGGAAAAGCCAACTTGGCAAGGAGCTGTGTGCTGTCTCTCAGAATGGTAAGTGGTTTCTCGAATCTGAGGGTGACCTCCAGCCAACAGTCAGAATAAAGCTGGAGCCCTCAGTCATAGAGCCACAAGGAAATAAATTCTGACAACAACCTAAATGAGCTCAGAAGTGTGCTCTTCCGCAGTGGAGTCTCCAGATGAGAACACAGCCCAGGCAACACCTTGGTTGCAGACTTGTGAGACTCTGAGCAGAGTATCCAGCCCTGCCCAGATTCCAGAAACTATGAGATAATAAATGTGTGTTGTTTTATGCCACAGTGTTTGTGGAAGTTTGTTACGCAGAAATAGAAACCTGATAAACTACATATGGCCAATGATAAAATTTGAGATTCGAAACAAAAGTTAGAATTTTAGAAGGCTTGTATCTTCCACTGTGAACTTGACAGCTTCCCAATAGCTTAATGAGTTTTCTGATAAGATTGGTGATACTAATGAATGTGATTTTTCATATTGAGTAATGAAATTTGTCTACATTGTAAGATCTGCATAACTCAGTGAACCAATATTTTCAAAATGCCTATTATAAAGTCTTTGTGAACATACATGAATATTTCCTAAAAATAAATTATTAGAATGGAATTTTTTGCTCAACATTTAAGCATGTCTTCAAAGCTCTTGATTCTTCTCTGCCAAATCCATTTTAAGATATTTAAACTACTTTTCATTCATAAAACATCTTATCATGGAATTTGGCAGAGGAAAATCAAGGGCTTTAAAGACATACCTGACTGCTGAGAAACAAATTCCATTTTAATAATTTATTTTCAGGAAATATTCATGCATGTTCACAAAGACTTTAAAATATGGGCTGGAGGCAGAGCCAGGATGGTGTAGTCAGATATTGCGGTGTGATGAATTTAATATGGCCCTTTTTGCCATGGTCTTGTAACTCCTACCCAGCTCACTGAGTGGGACTGTGTAATAGGGTAATTGTGGCCCACCAAAGGGATTGGTTAGTTTTGCCTTAAAAGATAGCCAATTCCAGAGCACAGAAGGATATCCCACCACCACAAACAAAGAACTGTCAGGAGCCAGCACATCCTTTGGGCCTGGAATCCCTGCACTGAGAAGCTCCCAGAAGCAAGAGAGTGGGAGGGAGAGTAAGCTGTAACCCTGAAGATGGTGAGAAATGGTGGCAAGGGAGACTCGGCAGCAGATACCTGGTAGCAGGAGACAGCACAGAGGGCTTCCCAGGGAAAGGAGGGAGAAAGCTGAGTGACTTAGGGGAAAGGCCTAGGGCCAAGGAGAGGTATGCCTGTTAGAATGGTTGGGAAGAGGCTGTCCTGATGGAAGAGCTGTATCCTGAGTGTTCCTGAGCCTGAATTGTAACTGTTACTTACCTAATAAACCCCATAATTTCGAGTACGGCCTGCAAGTTCTATGTGGCCATTGCAATGAATTCTCAAACCCAGCAAAGAAGTACAGCGTATTGTGTGAGGAAGAGTTGGTGTCAGAATTAGTAAAGATGGAGGAGAGAGGAGGCTTGTCTAGCACTGTTGATCTTGGTTCTCCTTCCCCTGTGGGACTGGAGGAGGCCAGACACTGCCCCCACACTGTTTTTACAGATGCACTGAGTCATGCAGCTGCAACAAAGACCTAAAAACCAAGTAAAACAGATACAAACTTCAATCCCAGGACCCTGAACCTTCAACGAAGGGATAAAGTATTAGACTGGAAGTCATTGAGGAGTAGAAGAAACTGATAGAAAACGGGGTAGAGGTTCTTGACCAAAGGGCATGACTCAGCATTGCTATCTTGAAATATAGCCAACTACCATGCACACAGAAAGGCACCTCCACAAAATTCCCAATCGGAGATAGAGGTTTGGTGTAGACACACCCAGGACTAACTAAGACGATGTTTGTTGGCTGAAACTCAAGGGCAAGCCTAGGCTCTCTCACCCAGTAACCACAAGAGCACGATCCTACAGCCCCCACCCCTCTGGTGAACAGCAGATATAATCACCCCATCATAGCACCCCGACTGCCAGAAACTAGAGTACCAACCCACCCTACTGCCATCCTCCATTTAACCCCTTCTGCCCCTGCCTTCACCCCCTTCCTGCCTCAGTTCTCCATCCCACCACCCATGTGCAAAGGGTACCCAGCCTGGACCCCAGGCCCCTTTCCCCCAGCTCTGGACCACTCTCACTGCCACCTGCTGCCCAAAGGGTCCCAGCCCAGACACCAGCCCCTTCCCACCAGCTCTGTACCCTTCCTGCTGCCCGCAGCAGCACCAAAGGGACCTGGCCCCAGGCCCTTCCCACTGGCTTGGGACCAGGGCAGCTGTAGTACAGCCTCTGGCCAGATTCATGCTGCAGATAAAAGACTCTACACTTCCCTTTCTGCTGGACCTGCCCTACTGCACCATAGCTGAGCAACCAGCCCTGTACACTAGGGCCAGGTGGTGAGAACTATCATATTCACAGACAAGTAAGCAACAAAGCATGCCCAGCCAACCTGCCCAGTCATAACCAAAGCAAACAAGAAGTAAGAAACAAACCTACAGTAAATAAAGAAAATAATGCCTGAATGCCTCTGAGACAGCAGACAATATCAAAACATTTAAAAAGAAAAAAAAAATAGAACACAATAAGATGGCTCCAGTAAGAGACCTGGATAAAGTACTGGTTGACCTTCCAGCATAAAAAAGGTATTGGAACTACCAGATAGGGAATTCAAAAGTCTAACATTCAGGGCTCTCCAAGACATTAGGAAAAAGATGAAGGAAAAAGCAGACAAAATCATGGAAAACACAGACCAAACCAACAAAACATAGTCAAAATTAAGAAAAACACAGACAAAGCAATAGAAGAATTCAGGAATACAATACCAGAACAAAATGTCAAAATAAGTAAACAATTAGAAATCATACAAAAACAGCAATTAAAAATACAAGGGATACTAAAAAAAAAAGGGATAGACAACAAAATTTCAGAAACAGACAATGCAATAGAAGGTTTTGAGAGCAAATTTGAAACAACGAGCTACAGAATCAGCAAAATTGAAGACAAATCCATGGATACCACTTTGAGGAAAAATCAGAGAAAAGAATGAAGAAAACCTAAGAACTATGTGGGGATACAATCAAAAGCAAATATGTGCATGTGATCTGAGTTCCAGAACTAGAGGAGAATATGGAAAACACAGAGAGGATCATTGAAGATTTCCTGATAGAAAACTTCCCTAATATCACAAAAGATGAAAAGCTACCATCCCAGAAGCACAACAAACCCCATAGAGGATAGACCCCAAAAGAGAGCCACCAAGACATATTATAATCACACTTGCCAAAACCAAAGAAAAAATCCTGAAAGCAGCTCAAGAAAAAAGAAAAGTCACATACTAAGAGGAAACAATGAAACTAAGATTTGATTACTCAGTAGAAGCCATGCTAGCAAGAAGGCAATGGGAGGATACATATAAAACTTTGAAAGAAAAAAATTTCCAACCAAGAATAATATAACCTGAAAAACTCTCTCAGATATGATGGTGAAATTAGGACATTTCCAGATAAACAGAAACTAAGGGAATTTGTAAAAACCAAACCAAACTTACAGGAATTATTAAAGGGAGTCCTCTGTTAGCGATGGTAACAGTTAAGAGTTTGGCTGCTAACCAAAATGTCAGAAGTTTGAATCCACCAGGCTCTTCTTGGAAACCGTACGGAGCAGTTCTACTCTGTCCTATAGGGTTGCTATGAGTCAGAATCAATTTGACGGCAATGGATTTGTATTTTCATTTTCTGTAAGAGAAGCAACATCAGACAACAATCTGAATCTAGGACACAGGTCCGTATCAGCCAAATACTAATCTAAGTAATCAACTCTCAAGGATAAAACAAAACTAAAAGATTCAAAACAGGGAACTAAAGACCTCAATCTGTAAATGACAACGATGTCAGAAAAATAAAAGGGGGAATACACAGTGTAGATATAGAACTTTCAAGTGGAGGGAAAGTCAAGGTGATATCAAGGAATAAAAGACTGGTTCAAACTTAGGAAAATAAGGGTAAATTTCAAGGTAACTACAAAGAAAGTTAACAAATCTACTCACCAAAATAAATAAGAAAAACAAAAACGCAGTAAAGACAAAATCTACAATAATGAAAGAAATGAAAGGAAATTTCACAAACAAAAGGAACTCAGCACAAGAGAGTAAGAGAATCAAGAAAACATCAGCACCACACACACACACACATGCACACAAAGCACTGCAAAATGACAGCAATCAACTCACACCTATTGATAATCACACTGAATGTAATGGCTTAAATGAACCCATAAAGAAAAGAGAATGGATAAAGAATTATGACCCATCAATATGTTCTCTAAAAGAAACACACCTTAGACACAAAAACATAAACATATTAAAAATCAAAGGATGAAAAAATATATCAAGCAAACAGCAACCAAAAAAGAGCAGGAGTGGCAATACTGATCTCAGATAAAATAGACTTTAATAAAATAAAGCCCACTATAAAAGATAAGGAAAGACATTATATAATGATTAAAAGGACAGTCCACTATGATGACATAACCATAAGAAATAAGTATCTCTGCACCCAACAGCAGGGCTCCACAAAGTACATGAAAGAAACTCTAACAGCACTGAAAAGAGAAACTGACAGTTCCACGATAATAGTCGGAGACATCAACACACCACTCTTGGTAAAGGATAGAATATCTAGAAAGAAACTCAGCAGAGATACAGAAGATATGACGGCCACAATCAACCATCTTGACCTCATGGACATATATAGAACACTCCAACCAACAGCAGCAAAGTACAATTCTTTTCCAACTCACATGGAACATTCTCCAGAATAGACCACATATTAGGCCACAAGACAACTCTCAATGAAATCCAAAACATTGAAATAATACAAAGCAAGGAAAAAAATAAAATAAATGGAAGCTGAAGAACACCTTGCTTAAAAACCACTGGGTAATAGAAGAAATCAAAGATGGAATAAAAAAAAATTTCTAGACTCAAATGAGAATGAAAAAGGATTTCTAAATTCACTCTATGAAGTGAGCATAACCCTGATAACAAAACCAGGCAAAGACACCATAAAAAAAAGACCAATATCTCCCATGAATATAGATGCAAAAATTCTAGCCAATAAAAGTCAGTCTCATTCAAAAAAAAAAAAAATACACCAACACCAAGTTGGATTCATACCAGGTATGCAAGGATGGTTCAACATTAGAAAATCAATCAACATGATCCACCACATAAATAAAAGAATCACATGATCATCTCAATCAATGCAGAGAAGGCATTCAATAAAGTCCAACACTCATTCCTGATAAAAACTCTGAATAATAAAGGGCATCTATACAAACGGCACTGGGTTTTTTTGTTTTTTTTTTATACAAACCCTGGTGGCGTAGTGGTTAAGTGCTACAGCTGCTAACCAAGAGGTCGGCAGTTCAAATCCGCCAGGCGCTCCTTGGAAACTCTATGAGGCGGTTCTACTCTGTCCTATAGTGTCGCTATGAGTCAGAATCGACTTGACTGCAGTGGGTTTGGTTTTTTTGGTATACAAACCAACAGCCAACATCATTCTCAACAGCGAGAGGTTGAAAACATTCTCCTTGAGAAAGAGAACAAGACAAGGATGCCCTTTATCACCACTCCTATTTAACATTGTGCTGGAAGTCCTAGCTAGAGCAGTAAAGCAAGAAGAGAAATAAAGGGCATCCAAACTAGTAAGGAAGAATTAAAACTATACCTATTTGTGGGTGATACAATATTATATAGACAGAGCCTGAAAGACTCCACAAGAAAACTACTGGAACTAATAGAAAGATTCACCAGAGTAGTAGGATACAAGATAAACATACAAAAATCAGTTTGATTCCTGTACACCAATAAAGGGAACTACAAAAAGGAAATTACGAAAGCAATACCATTTATAACACCCACCAGTGCCATCAAGTCGATTCTGACTCACAGTGACCCTATAGGACAGAGTAGAACTGCCCCATAGAGTTTCCAAGGAGCTCCTGGTGGATTCGAACTGCTGACCCTTTGGTTAGCAGCTGTAGCACTTAACCACTACACCACCAGGGTTTCCTACCATTTATAATAGTCACAAAAAATAAAATACTTAGGAATAAATCTAACCAGGGACAAAAAAGACCTATACAAAGAAAACTACAAAACACTACTGCAAGAAACCAAAAGAGACCTACAGAAATGGGGAAACATACCGTGTTCATGGATATGTAGACTCAACATTGTAAAAATGTAAATTCTACCTATACAAAACTAAACTCAGTGCTGTCAAGTCAATTCCGACTCATAGAGACCCTATAGGACAGAGTAGAACTGCCCCACAGAGTTTCCAAGGAGCGCCTGGTGGATTCGAACTGCCGACCCTTTGGTTAGCAGCCGTAGAACTTAACCACTATGCCACCAGGGTTTCCATTCTACCCATAAATAAAATAAAAAAAAAAAAATTTTTTTTCAGCCTACAAATACAATGCAATTCTGATCCAATACCAAGAGCATTCTTTAACCAGATGCAAAAACTAATCATTAACTTTATAAGGAAAGGAAAAAGTCCCTGGATAAGTACAGCATTATTGAAGAAAAAGAACAAAGTAGGAGACCTTTCACTACTTAATCTCAGAACCTACTGTACAGCTTCAGTAGTCAAAACAGCCTGGTACTGGTACAAAGGGAGACACATTGACCAATGGAATAGAATCTAGAACCCAGATATAAATCCATCTACCTACGGCTACCTGATCTTTGACAAAGGGCCAAAGTCCACTAATGGGGAGAAGACAGTCTTTTTAACAAATGGTGCTGACAAAAATGGATGTCCATGTGTAAAAAAATGCAACAGGACTCATACCTCACACCATACACAAAAACTAATTCAAAATGTTTCAAAGACCTAAATATAAACCCAAAACTAAAAAGATCATAGTAGAAAAAACAGGGTAAACACTAGTTGCCCTAATATAGGCCATAAATAGCATATGAACCATAATGAATGATACGTAAATACCAGAAGATAAGCTAGATAAATAGGATATCCAAAAAATTAAACACTTACATTTATCAAGACTTCACCAAAAGAGTAAAAAAGAGAAACTACAGACTGGGAAAAAAATATTTGGCTGTGACATTTCAAACAAAGTTCTAATCTCTAAAATCTACAGGAAAATCCAACACCTCTACAACAGAAAGACAAATAATCCAATTAAAAAATGGGCAAAGAATATGAACAGACACTTCACCAAAGAAGACATTCAGGAGGCTAACAGACACATGAGGAAAAGCTCCCTATCACTAGCCATTAGAGAAATGCAAGTCAAAACTATACGGAGATACCATTTTACCCCAACATTACCGGCACGGATCAAAACAATGGAAATTAACAAAAGTTGGAGAGGCTGTGGGGAGATTGGGACGCCTATGTCCTGCTGGTGGAAATGAAAAATGACAAAACCATTTTACAAAACAGTATGGTGCTTCCTTAAAAATCTAGGAATAAAAATACCACATGATCCTGCAATCCTACTCCTAGAAATATATCCTAGAGAAATAAGAGCCATCACACAAATAGGCATATGCACACCCATATTCCTTGCAGAATTATTCAAAGTAACAAAAGGATGGAAACAACCTAAGTGTCCATCAGATAAACAAACTATGGTACATACATACAATGGAATACTGTGCAATGATAAAAACAATTTTGAATCTGCAACACATCTCACAGTATAAATGAATCTGGAGGGCATTATGCTGAGTGAAGTAAGTCAATCATAAAAGGACAAATACTGTATGAGACCACTATTATAAAGACACATGAAAATGTTTCTAACAGAAAAAAACAATCTTAGATTTTTTTTTGAGGGAAGGGAGTGGAGGGGTGGGAAAAACTTAGTAGATAAGTGGTAACTTTGGTGAAAGGTAAGACAATATGCAATACTGGAGAAAACAGTACAACTTGACTATGACAAAGTCATAAAGCTTGACAGACACATCCAAACTACCTGAGAGACCGAGCTACTGGATTGAGGGCTGGGGACTATGGTCTCAGGAGACATCTAGCTGAATTGGCATAAAATAGTCTATGAAGAAAATATTTTACATCTGACTGTGGTGAGTAGTGACTGGGGTCTTAAAAGACTGCAAGTGGCCATCTAAGATACATCTACCGGTCCCATCCCAACTGGAGTAAAGGAGAATGAAGAAGATTAAAGACAAAAGGGAAAGACTAGTCCAAAGGACTAATGGACTACAACTATTGCAATCTCTACCAGACTAACCCCAGAACAATTAGATGGTGCCCAGTTACCACCACAGACTGCTCTGGGAGGGATCACAATAGAGGTCCCTGAACAAAGCAAGTGAACATGTAGAACAAAACTCAAATTCACACAAAAAAAGACTAGGCTTGCTGGTCTGACAGAGACTGGAGAAAGCCCAAGAGTATGGCCCCCAAACATCTTTTTAGCTCAGTACTGAAGTCACTCCTGAGGTTCACCCTTCAGTCAAAGATTAGATAGATCTACAGGGTCAATAATAACACACATGAGGAATGGCCTTCATAGTTCAATAATGTATAGTAGACTAATGGGCACACCAGACAAAGAGCAAGGACAGGACTGAAGGAAGGGGCAGGAAAACTGGATGAATGGAAACAGGGAACTTGGAGTGGAAAAGGGGAGAGTGTTGACACATCGATGGGTTGCCAGCCAAGGCCACAAAACAATTTGTGTATTAACTGTTTAATAAGAAACTTATTTGCTCTGTAAACTTTCATCTAAATCACACACCAAAAAAAGTTTTAAAATATGGATGTTCATTTAAGATGTTTAAACCACTTTACATTCATAATCCACCACAAGTCTGTCAGTTTGCTGTACTGTGAGGGCTTGCATTTTGCTATGATACTGAAAGCTATGCCAATGGTATTTCAAATACTAGCAGGGTCACCCATGGTGGATAAGTTTGAGTGGAGCTTCCAAACTAAGACAGACTAGGAAGAAGAACCTACAGGTGTACTTTGGTAAAAATTGGCCACTAAAAACCTTACGAATAGCAGCCAAGCATTGTCTAGTATAGTGCCAGAAGATGAGTCCCTCAGGTTGGAAGGCACTCAAAATACAACTGGGAAGTGTTGCCTCCTCAAAGTAAAGTCAACCTCAATGTCTTGGATGGAGTAAACTTTCAAGACCTTCATTTGCTGGTGTGGCACCACTCAAAATGAGAAGAAACAGCTGCAAATATCCATTAATAATTGGAACAAGGAATGCACGAAGTATGAATCTAGGAAAATTGGAAGTTGTCAAAAATGAAATGAACCACATACAGATCGATATTCTAGACATTAGTGAGCTGAAATGAAATGGTATTGGCCATTTTGAACAAGACAGGAATGACAAATTGAAGAGCAATAGTGTCACATTCGTTATTAAAAAGAACATTTCAAGATCTGTCCTGAAGTACAATGCTGTCAGTGATAGGACAATATCCACACTCCTTTTTTTTTTACAAGGAAGACCAGTCAATATGACTATTATTCAGATTTACATACCAACTACTAATGGCAAAGACGAGGAAATTGAAAACTTACATCAATGTCTGCAGTCTAAAATTGATCAAATATGCAATAAAGATGCATTTATAAGTATTGGTGATTGGAATGTGAAAATTGGAAACAGAAAAAATATCATTAGAATGAGGATTTCAGAATACTTAATTGTGCTCATGCAGAACCTGTATACACACCAAGAGGCAGTCGTTCAAAGAGAACAAGGGGATACTGCGTGGTTTAAATCCAGGTAATGTGTGCGTCAGTTTTGTATCCTTTTGCCATACTTATTCAATCTGTATGCTGAGCAAATAGTCCAATAACCTGGGCTATATGAAGTAGAATGCCACATCAGGATTGGAGGAAGACTCATTAACAACCTGCAATATACAGGTGATACAATTTTGCTTGCTGAGTATGAAGAGGAGTTGAAGCATTTACTGATGAAGAATGAAGGCTACAGCCTTCAGTATGGCTTCCATCTCATCATAAAGAAAACAAAAATCCTCACAATTGGACCATTAAGCAACATCATGATAAACGGAGAAAATATTGAAGCTGCCAAGAATTTCATTTTACTTGGATTCACAATCAGTGCTCACAGAAGTAGAAGTCAATAAATCAAATGATGTATTGCATTGGCAAATTTGCTGCAAAAGGCCCCTTTAAAGTGTTTAAAAGCAAAGATGTCACTTTGAGGACTAAGGTCCACCTGACAAAAGCCATGATATTTCCAATCGCCTTGTATGCATGCAAAGCTGGACAATGAAGAAAGAAGATCAGAGAATAATTGATGTCTTTGAATCATGGAGTTAGTGAAGAATATTGAATATACCATGGACTGCCAGAAAAACAAATCTATCATGGAAGAAGTATGTAGAGGCAAGGATGTCGAGACATTGTCTCACATACTTTGGACATGCTATCAGGAGGGACCAGTCCCTGGAGAAGGACATCATGGTTGGTAAGGTAGAGGGTCAGCGAAAAAGATGAAGACCCTCAATGAGATGTACTGACACTGTTGCTGCAACAATGGGCTTGAACATAGCAACAATTGTGAGGATGACACAGAACCACGATGCTTCCTTCTGTTGTACATAAGGTCACTATGAGTCAGAACAGACTTTGTGGCACCTAACAACAATGACACATTCATAACATCTGTGTATCCTAGAATCCATTTCCTCATGTAGGATCAGCTTTTTAATTGTGACTGGTCCTGTGTAATTTTTAGATTCTTCTATCATTAAAATAAGCTATAATGTGAAGCCACCTCAACCTGTGCATTGGACCAGTGACATCATTCTCTCCTGCTAGTTTGACAACTACTCATCACCTGGTAACGACTTGTTTGACAATTTCTGTCTTATGGTTTCCAGATATCTCTGGAGTTCTTGCCAAACTTAGGTGGAGGGGTTGCGCATAACACGGATGCTGCCTGTCACCTGCCTCACATAATGCAGACCACCTACCCTGTCAAGAAATGCGATTTGATACCCAGAAACCAATATAGCCCCTCCAAAATTTTCTGCAGAATTCTCTGTCTCTGGTAACAGCTCTCTAACATCTCAAATTCAGCCATTATGAACCTGAAAACCTCTGATTGCCCTTTAAATCAGTTTTATGTTTGAAATTTGAAAAATCAGGAGCTCTACTAGATGCTCTTTAAGTGTCTTTCACCCTGAGATTTTACAGCTCAGTGAACTACTCTCCGCCAACCTTGTGATTATTAATTCACTTCACTGGATCATGCACACCTCTTTGCAATCCCTGTGCAAAACTCACCTCCTTTTTTAAAAATCACTGGATAAATCTGTTTCTGTGGATTTTGCTGGGGGAGTCACTATAGTGTGAGTGTGTGTGTGTGTGTGTGTGTGTGTTGGTATGGGTATGTGAATATCACAGCTCCCAGAGAAGCCCTGGTGGCACAGTAGTTAAGAGCTAAGGCTTCTAGCCAAAAGGCTGGCAGTTCAAATCCACCAGCAGCTCCCTGGAAACCCTATGGGCCAGTTCTATAGCGTCGCTGTAAGTCAGAATTGACTCTGTGGTAAATGGGTTTTTTTGTTTTTGTTGTTCTGTTTTTAAGAGAAGACTGCAAACTCTCCAAGAGGAACACTGTAGACCCTCCTCTCCTCTTCCTAGAACAGTTTTAAGCCTGTCCTCATATGGTGGATATCCAGCAAAAGGTAACATTGCCTGAGATAATGAAGGTGGAGTTTGTGTGTATGTGATTACCTGAGAGTGTGAATATGTACAGTGTGTGAGCCTTTCTGAGTGTTTTTGTGTCTACATGTGTTGGGGATGATCAAAGAAAAAATGAGTGAAGAACAACGTAATATCAGATTCAAGTATGCAGGAGTAATGTTTTTAGAATAAAGAGAAGACTGTGGAAAGGGTATTAAGAAGCTGCTTGGAGTAGAAATCAAAGGAACTGAGGCATGACCCAGTGAAGGGCAAGAGGAGAGCCTTCCTCTATCTGGGGCTGTCCAAAGTACCATATTGTTGATATCATTGCACAATATCCATTGACAACCCAGAAATGGCCTCTAAGCCCAGCCCCATGCCCCCTTGCCAGGATCAAATGACTTCTTTATCAACTCTTTGCTGTCTACAGCTCCTGACTCATGATGGGAGAGCAAGAAAGGG
This sequence comes from Loxodonta africana, assembly GCF_030014295.1. Lineage (NCBI taxonomy): Eukaryota > Metazoa > Chordata > Mammalia > Proboscidea > Elephantidae > Loxodonta > Loxodonta africana. The sequence continues at coordinate 183,619,760 of NC_087344.1, read as the reverse complement.
AATAGAGTCAGCCAAAAACACAGGCTGAGGAGAATGAAAATTGATTTAATGGGCACAGAGAAAGAAACATGAATTTGTTTCCATCCAGAATTCCTCTTCACATGAACCCTGAGCAGCTGAAGAGCAGCAAAACCACCAAGACCCTCTGCTTAATTCAGAAGCTCAGGGGACACTCCAAAGCATATGTAAGGGAAAGCTTCAGAGTCTATAATTTTAGGATGCACACAAGAGACAGACTGTGACTCAGGGTGACAACATATTGATTACAAGGTTTACAGGCAATTAAGACAGAGAGGTAGATGGGAATAAGTTGCTCATCAACCAGTGGTCAGCTCCTCAAGGGCAGGCCACTTCACTTCTGCTTGGTCTTCTGCTGGTGTGGGCCTGGAGTGACTGGTGAAGGGCATGGCTGTGGGTACTTGTTTTGGCCTTGATCAGGGACCTTGAGGTAGCCTGGCTCTGGAACCTTGGTGTTGCCAGGTTGTGGGACCTGGGGATGATATGGTTCCTTGGTTATGGGAACAAATGTATCTTGTGGAGACAGGCAGGGCTGTTTCACCTGCTGGTCATGAGGCTGAGGTGGTGGGGTGAATGGCTGCTTCTGCTGATGGGAACTCATGATTCAAAGGTGGCTGAACCTATAGAAAGAAAAGACGAATCAATGGATTGACTAAACACAGAAGTCGAGTTCAATATCAAATATATCTCATTTTACTCCCTTCAAAGTGAGAGCCTTTCCTCTCTTCCTGTTTCCTTAAATTTTAGATCAAAGGGTACTTTGATGATTCTTGCACTCTTTAAGAGGAGAAATCCTAAAGTGATTTGTTCTCCATGTGAGTGTAGCCCTTCCTTATGGTCCTTCCTTCCTGGCTTATCTAAAAACCCATGCTAGAAACACAACACAGCAGGCTCCAGGATTGTTTCTTTGTCCTTCTCAGGTTTTAGATAATTTGCAAAGGTGATAAAGTAAAAAGTCTGAGCCTACCCACGCATGTCCAAGCCAGTGAGTGCCTGAGCTCTCGTAGGTAAACTCTAAACCACTGCCTTGTTCCACATGATCCCACTTTTGACCATCTGCTCACAGAGTTCCCTCTGTGTGTGCTTTGTGGAAGCATTCCACTCCATGGTGCTGGTCTGCACTTACTCGCCCATCATCATTCTCCTCCCAGGCACACTTGACCAGGTGTTAAATCTCCTTCCTCAAATTGCCACAGCACATTACCTAGTAATCACTTTGTATCTTATATGTTCACACATTATGCCTATGTTTTATATTCCCTGGTGGATCATAGGTTCATAGAGTAAAGAAAAAACATCTTTTGCACCTCCAGATTGACTAGTGCAGTTCTTTGATATTGCAAATCCTCCATAAAGATAAGAGGTAGAATAAAAATGTCACTAAAATTTTCCTGAACATGGTCGCTAGTCCATATTATTTTGCTAACACAATAAAAATTCTTACAAAAATCACTAACCTATACTGATCCCAAGTTGCACAGCTATAACAGCAGATGTGAAACTTGTAAAGTTTACTATGCACAAACTGCAACTGCATATAAAATAAAAATACTCAAAATGTTAAAGAAATTCCAATCAATATAAAATATTGTTGGGCTAATATTAAGTTCCCAGAAAGGAGACTCACCTGGTACACTGAGAAGAACAAGCTGTGTTGTGTCTCAGGTCTGATGTGGAGTCTCTGTCCAGCTGGCTTTTTATGTAGCAAATGCACCCTGCCTTAAGGGAGTGAGATTTTGAGGACCACTGTATCTTCATTCCAGCTTTTGTGATGAAAATCTGGAGCTTAACATCATTTGGTACTTGGTATCTGACAATGATGTCACTTGAGCCTGTCCATACTTTCCATACCATGTGTTGGGGCTGCTGTGCGCAGCAGGTTTCTTGGGGGTAACAGGCTAAATCGAGAGGAAGTCCTAGGGTTACAGAGACCAGACACCACCATGTCTCTTGACCAGGACCCTAATCTTTAGCCCTTTTTTGCCATGTGGTGCTGCTGAATATTTGAAGAGGCTATGGAGGTAAACAACTGGCATTTCTGGTTCTTCTGGGAGCTCATGAAGGATGATGTCAATAAGTGAATCATCTGATTGTACATCTCTTAGTAGATCCAGTTGTGAGAGGGGAAAGAAAAGGCTAAAATGCCTGCTATTTAGCTGAGCTGCCTTCACTCCAGAGGAAACTTTAAGCTGTCATGTTAATCAGGGTGGTAGAAGTTACTGGGATGAACATTCAGGATTCACTGGGTCTGTCCGATGTGGTGGCACATTTCTAAGGACCCTGCCTTTCATGGTTCCTTTCTTCTCTGGGTGTGACACAGTAACAAGAGAACTGGGATAACCTACGTTTTATACCAGCAGCTTCCTTTGCTTGTCATAAGATGACACTGAGGTCACCAACCCAGGATGTCTCCAATAGACAATATGTTACTAGGTGTGGCCCTTGGGAAACCCAAGCCATCCTTCAAACTTGGGCATGTAGATTGGCACCTCCCTCCCCACAGCTCTATGGCTCTGTCACCTCCCATGAACCCAGGCTCAGGCACAGGTACTACCATCACCTCCTTCACCAGTCCTCAAAGCCAGTAGTCACATTTTATTCTTACAAACTATCTGGTTAAAATAGGTGTTCAGTCAATGGGCGATTACTATTTTACCTTATATTTCTGTAGGTTCATGTATGAAAGGAAGGAAGGAAGAAAGCAAGGAAGGACAGAAGAAATAAATGAAAGAATGAAGGATGGAACAAAGGCAGGAAGGAAAAAGACAAAAAAAAAAAAAAAAGGGTTATCTTAGAGGGCGGGCCAGAAACTGAGAACCTTAAGTAAATGGTTGCTTAGAAATGATGCTGTATCCTGTGATAGGCTTTGTGGTATGAATTGAGAGTACAGTCATGGTTTGATAAGGAAAAGATGCTTCTGCAGCCTACCCCATCCATCTCCATCTCTCCTTGCTTGCATTTGACAAGCCACCTCCCTCTGGGTTGGTGCCAGTGCCACCCTCAATTCTAGGACAACAGAATCACTTGAGTTCTCCTCTATGGTTGGGTCCAAGTCCCTTTCCTTACCAAAAGCACCCCTCGGGGCTCCAGACAGAGGGAGCTCTGGTGAGACCCTGATGCTTCATCTGGAATTCTTAGCTCCTGTGGAACCTGCTTCTTGTTCCTCTGTCCTCCATTATGCCCGAGTTATCTCTGAGGCCATAGAAATCCTGAACCTCAGCTCTGAACCAAGGTCACTCCACTGTTGTTCCTTGATTATGGTGCTTGATTCTAGAACAAATTCCTTTTTTTTATTGCCTTTTTTCCTTCCCTAGGTAGGTCCTCTCTTGCCCTGCACTAACTGGCTCTTCCTTCTCCCCAAGGAAAGCCTCTTTGGCATCAGTCTCTAGAACTTCTACTTTTACCCCTACCTTGTTATTCCTGTTTTCTTGGTTAAAGAGAATGTTAAGGCTCTTTCTGCTCTTATGAGAAGTTGGTGTCTTCTCAGCAGTGCTGGGTGTGCTGATGAATTTGGCCCCAGAGGCAGAGAGAATAAATTGTGTGGCTTCTGAAGGTGAGTACCACCTCCCCATGCACCTTGGATTTTCACACTGACCCCTTTCTCTGGTGGCAGGAAGCTCAGATGAGCTGAGCCTTGCTTGGAGCCTCTGGGTGGATGGTACTGGGCACCTCAATTCAGAGGTGTAACTAAGGTATGGCAGGTAGGATGCATGCTCTGGGTGCCATTTCATGAGGGAACACTAAAGAGCAGTTTCTGTTGGCCAGCACAGTTTTCACTGCCAGCCCTTTAAAACTAATTGCCATAGGCACAATTTTCAGTGGATAAGCCCCTGCCTCTTATGCACTCTGCAAATTTGAGTCTTGCTGTTTTGCTGGCCATGGGCATCAGTGACTGGCTACATCATCATAAGATTTTTTGCCTTTTTGAAATACATGGGGGAAGGAGGCTAAAATATTGGCACTTTAGCAAGAACAGAGGCAGTGACACCAAACTTTATTAGAAAAAAAAAAATTTTTTTTTTTTAGGTATTATTTATTCTTCACCACCACAGACTTGTGGTTAAAATAATGACAGTTGTATTTAACAATGTCTTTGATTAGGGAGTAAAAGTTTTAAAAATTTATCCACCTTTGAGTACTTGCCTTTTTAAATACTCAACATGACAAAATGGAAAGTATGTACGAGACACTTCTGCTGCATTCCCAAGTACAAAGGTTGCTTGGAGGAAAAGCATTTGTGTAAATGAATTTTAAACTGAAATATCTGCTTCTTTCATGAAACATAATTTTTACTTGAAAGAATAACTGACAGAGAAACTATTGTCATGGATTGAATTGTGTCCCCAAAGAATATCTGTCAACTTGGCTAGGCCATGATTCCCAATATTGTGTGATTGTACACCATTTTGTCATCTGATGTGATTTTCCTTTGTGTTGTAAATCCTACTTCTATGATGTTAAGGATATGAGAATAGTGGCAGTTATGTTAATAAGTCAGGACTCAATCTACAAGATTGGATTGTGTCTTAAGCCAATCTCTTTTGAGATATAAAAGAAAGAAGCAAGCAGAGAGACATAGGGATCTCATACCACCAAGAAAGCAGTACCGGAGCAGAGCACCTCCTTTGAACCCAGCGTTCCTGCGCAGAAAAGCTCCTACTCCAGGGGAAGATTGATGACAAGGACCTTCCTCCAGAGCCAGCAGAGAAAGAAAGTCTTCCCCTGGAGCTGACACCCTGAGCCTGGACATCTAGCCTTCTAGACTGTGAAAGAATAAACTTCTGTTCGTTGAAGCCATCTACTTGTGATATTTCTGTTATAGCAGCACTAGATGACTGAGGCAACTATGATTACATGGAATTGGGTATTTGGGAAAAATTTACTCAATGAACAAAGTGAGCCTGTCACTTCAAGAAAAACAACTGACATATTTGTGGCACACAGACCAAAGTCTGTGGCCTATGATCCCCTTCTCCTGGTATTCATGTCTTTGTGTAATTCTCTCTCCTTGAATGTATGCAAGACCTGTGACTTGCTTCTAACCAATAGAAAATGCAAATAAGATATCACTCCCCTAATTACATTATGTATATGACTGAATTAGCAGACGAGCTAGAGGCTCTTCTTGGAAGCTTCATGAAGAGGCCATACTGTAGAAGCCAACTTGGCAAGAAACTGTGTGCTGCCTCTAGGGATTGTAGATGGTTTCTCAGATTTGAGGGTGACCTCTAGCCAACTGTCAATAAAGCTGGGACGCTCAGTCATAGAATCACAAGAAAATAAATATTGCCAACAACCTGAATGATCATGGAAGTGGACTCTTGCCCAGTGGAGTCTCTAGTTGAGAACACGTCCTAGGCAACACCTTGACTACAGCCTTGTGAGACTCTGAGCAGAGTATTCAGCCATGTCCAGATTCCTTACCCAGAGAAATTGCAAGATAATGTGTGTTTTATGCCATTATGTTTGTGATAATTTGTCATGCAGAAATCGAAACCTAATGAAGTATATATGGCCAATGACAAAGTTTGAGATTCTAAACAAAATTTAGACTTTTAGAAGACTCGTATCTGCCACTGTGAGCTTGACAGCTTCCAATAACTTAATGAATTTTCAGATAAGATTGGTGATGATATTAATGAATGTGAATTTTATATTGAATAATGAAATTTGTCCACACTGTAAGACCTGCATAACTCAGTGAACCAATATTTTCAAAATGACTCATGTATGAGGCTACAAATCATGCCTGGGTAAAAGTGCAAGACACCAGTGAATTTTTTTTTAATAATTTTTATTGTGCTTTAAGTAAATGTTTACAAATCAAGTCAGTCTCTCACACAAGAACTTATATACACCTTGCTACATACTCCCAGTTACTCTGTCCCTAATGAGGCAGCCCACTCCCTCCCTCCATGATCTCTTTTCATGTTTAATTCACCAGCTTCTAACCCCCTCTACCCTCTCATCTCCCCTCCAGGCAGGAGAAGCCAACATAGTCTCATGTGTCCACCTGATCCAAGAAGCTCACTCCTTACCAGCATCCCTCTTCAACCATTGCCAGTCCAATTCATGTCTGAAGAGTTGGCTTTGGGAATGGTTCCTGTCCTGGGTCAACAGAAGGTCTGGGGGCCATGACTTCTGGGGCCCTTCCAGGCTCAGTCGGACCATTAAGTCTGGTCTTTTTATAAGAATTTGAGGTCTGCATCCCACTGCTCTTCTGCTCCCTCAGGTGTTCTCTGTTTTGTTCCCTGTCAGGGCAGTCATCGGTTGTAGCCAGGCACCATGTAGTTCTTCTATCAATGAATTTCTAAAAGATCTTTAAACTACTTTACATTGATAAAACATCTTATAATGGAGTTTGGCAGAGAAGAATCAAGAGCTTTGAACACATGCCTGACTGTTGAGCAACAAATTCCACTCTAGTAATTTTTTTTTTAGGAAATATTCATGCATATTCACAGAGATGTTAAATGTGAGCTGGAAGCGGAGCCAAGATGCAGGACTAGTCAGAGCACTAAGGCATCCCACCGAAACAAAGACCTAAAACCAAGTCAAAGAGATGCAGACATCAATCTTAGAACCCTGAACCTTAAATGAAGAGATAAAATATTAGACTGGAAATCACTGAGGAGAAGAAGAAGCTAACAGGAAATGGGAAAGAATAGAAAATACAGAGTGGAGATTCCTGACCAAATGGCATGACTCAGTGTTGCCATCTTGGAATATAGCCAACAACTCCATACACAGAAAGGCACAGAATTCCCAACAGGAGATAGAGGTATGGTGTGGACACACCAAGGATTAAGTAAGATCACATTTCCTGGCTGCAATTCAAGAAGAAGCCCAGGCTCTCTCATTGGTAACTGCAGGAATGGACTCCTACAGCCCCACTCCTCTGGTGAAAGTGACTATAACCACCCCATCATGGCAACTTGACTGCTGGAAACCAGAGCACCAGCCCACCCTACTGCCTTCCTCCACTTAGTACCCTTTGTCTCTGCTTTTGCCCTCCTTCCTACCTCTCTCCTCTACTCTGCTGCATGCAGCCCTAAGAGGACCTGGCCATGATCCCCAGACCCCTTCCCATCAGCTCTGGACCATTCCTGTTGCCCACTGCTGCCCTGTGGAGACCTGGCCCCAAATTCACACCCATCTTGCCTGTTTGGGACGCCCTCCCCCGTACGCACTGAAGCAGCCCCACTCTAGCCCTCAGCCTGGTTCTGGCTGCAAATAAACAACCCAATTCCACCCCTTCCCTTCCTACTGGACCTGCCCTGCTGCACCATAGCTGAGCTGCCAGCCCTGCACATCTGGACAAGATGGTGAGAACTATCACGCCCACAGAAGATCAAGCAACAAAGCACACCTGACTCACTCATCCAGACATAAACAAACAAAAGAAAAAGGAAGGACGAAACAAATGTACCTACAATAAATAAAGAAAGAAAATAATACCTGAATGCCTAGGAGAGAGCAGACAACATCAAACCATAAAAAAAAAAAAAAAAGGACAAGATGGCTCTAGTAACCAACCTGAATAAACCACCAGTTGACTTTCCAGCTGAAGAAAAGGCACTGGAACTACCTTAGGGAATTCAAAACTCCAATATTCAGGGTTCTCCAAGTGGTTAGGAAAATGCAGACAAAATCATGGAAAACATAGACAAAGCAATAAAAAAAAAAGGAAAATAATAAAAGAACAAAATGTCAAAATAAATAATTAGAAATCATACAAAAACAGACAGATGCTCTATTAACCACATGGTTAGCTCTGTTAACCAAGAAATGAAACCACCCCTGAAGCCCACTCTTCAGACAAAGTTTAGATTGAACTACAAAACTAAAAATAATACTCTGGACAAGTGTGTTTCTTAGCTCAATCAGATACATGAGACCAAATGGGCAGCTCCTGCCTGGAGGCAGAATGAGAAGACAGGAAGGGACCAGAACTGGTTGAATAGACACAAGAAACACTGGGTGGAAAGGGAGAGTGTGCTGTCACATTGTAGGGATTGCAACTAATGTCACATAACAATATGTGTATTAATTTTTATATGAGAAATTAACTTTATCTGTAAATTTTCACCTAAGCACAAAAATAATTTAAAAAAAAAATGAAATGAAATAGAGAATAGAAAAACAATAGAAATATCAAAAAAAAAACAAAAGTTGGTTCTTTGAAAGGATCAACAAAATTGACAAACCAATGGCTAAACTGACAAAAGAAAAACAGGAGAGGAAGCAAATAGCCCAAATAAGAAATGATATGGAGGACATTACAACAGAACCAAGTGAAATAAAAAGGATCACAAGAGTACTATGAAAAATTGTACACTAAAAATTAGAAAACCTAGAGGAAATGGTCAAATTTCTAGAAACATGCTACCTATGTAAACTAACAGAAACTGAGGTAGAAAATCTGAATAGACCCATAACAAAAGAAGAGAATGAAAAGGTAATTAAAAAAAAAAAAATACTCTCAACCAAAAAAAAGTCCTGACCAGATGGCTTCATTGGAGAATTCCACCAAATATTCAGAGAGAGCCTGCACCAGTCTTACTCAAACTATTTCAGAACATAGAAAAAGGAAGGACTTCTGAATTCATTCTATTAAGCCGTCATAACCCTGATACCAAAACAAAGCAAAAACAACATGAAAAAAGATTACAGATTGACATCTTTCATGAATATAAATGCAAAAATTCTCAATGAAATTCTAGCCAATAGAATTCAGCGTCATATACAAAAAATAATACACCCGACCAAGTGGAATTCATACTGGGTATGCAAGGATCGCTCAACATTAGAAAATTGATCAACATAATCAACTACACAAATAAAACAAAAGAAAAGAATCATATGAACACAGAAAAGGCTTTTGATAAAGTACAGCACAAATTCCTGATAAAAGCTGTCAATAAGATAGCAATAAAAGGGAAATTCCTCAGCATAATAAAGGGCACCTATACAAACCAACAGCCAACATCATTCTCAATGTAGAGGCTGAAAACATTCCCCTTCAGACTGGGAATCCTAGCTAGAGCAAAAAGGCAAGAAAAAGAAATAAAAGGCATCCAAATTGTTAAGAAAGTAGTAAAACTATCTCTATTTATGGATGATATGGTAGTATACTTAAAGAACTCAAAAGACTTCACAAGAAAACTACTGGAGCTAATAGAAAGATTTGGCAGAGTAGCAGGTTACAAGATAAACATACAAAGACCAGTTGGAATCCATACACCAATAAAGAGAACTATGTAAAGGAAATCAGGATAGTAATACCATTTATAATCATCCCTAAAAAATAAAATACTTAGGAATAAATCTAATCAGCGATGTAAAAGACCTATACAAAGAACACTATAAAACACTATTGAAGAAATCAAAAGACCAAATCTGAAAACCAAACCCATTGCCATTGAGTCGGTTCCAACTCACTGACCCAAAGGACAGAGTAGAACTGCCCCATAGGGTTTCCAAGGAGTGCCTGGTGGATTCAAACTGTGACCTTTTGGTTAGCAGCCATAGCCCTTAACAACTACAACACTAGGTTTGAGACTTACATAAATGGAAAAACATACCATGCTCGTGGATAGGTAGACTCAACATTCTGAATATGTCAGTTCTACCCAAAGCAATCCACAAATACAATGCTATTCAAATTCAAATACCAACAGCATTCTATAACAAGATGGGAAAACTAATCAATAATTTTACATGGAAAGGAAAGAGGCCCTGGATAAGTAAAGCATTATTGAAGAAAAAGAACAAAGTAGGAGGCCTTGCACTACCTGACCTCAGAACCTGTTATACAGCTTTGGTAGACAAAATAGCCTGGTACTGTACAATAACGGACACATTAAAAAAAAAAAATACTTCCAACAAAAAAGACCAATGGAACAGAATTAAAAACCCAGATGTATATCCACCTACCTAAAGCCAAGTGGTCTTTGACAAAGGCCCAAAGTCCATTAAATATGGAAAAGACAGAGCTGGCAAAACTGGTATCCATTTGCAAAAAACTAAAACAGGACCCACACCTCACACCATGCACAAAAACTAATTCATAATGGATCAAAGACTGGATGATAAAGCCAAAAACTAAAAAAATCATAGAAGAAAAAATAGGGTCAATACTAGGGCCCTAATATACAACATAAACAGAATGTAAAACATAATTAACAATACACAAAACACCAGAAGTTAAGCTAGATAAATGGGATCTCCTAAAAATTAAACACTAAGGCTTTTCAAAGAACTTTACCAAAAGAGTAAAAAGAGAACCTACAGACTAGGAAAACATTTTGGGGTATGACATATCCGATAAAGAACTATTCTCTTAAATTTATGGGAAAATCCAACACCTCTACAATAGAAAGACAAATAATCCAATCAAAAAATAGGCAAATGATATGAACGGACACTTCACCAAGCAAGATGTTAAAGTGATTAACAGACACAAGAGGAAATGCTCATGAGCCATTAGAGAATGTAAATCAAAACTACAATGATATACCATCTTACCTCACCAATTCTGGCATGAACTAAAAAAAAAAAGAAAATAATAAATGTTGGAAAGATAACGGAGAGAGTGGAACTCTTATGCACTGCTAGTGGAAATGCAAAACGGTACAACAATTTTGGAAAACAACATAGTGCTTCCTTAAGAAGCTAGAAATAGAAACACCATACAATCCAGCAATATCACTCCTAGAAATATATCCTAGAAATATAAGAGCTGTCACAAGAATAGATATTCATTGCATTGTTATTCACAGTAGCAAAAAGATGGAAACAGTCTCCTAAGTGCCCATCAACAGATGAATGAATAAACAAGCTATGGTACATACACATGGTGGAATACTACACAATGACAAAGAACAAGGATGAATCAGTGAAACACTTAACAACACAGTTGAATCTGGAGGGCATTATGCTAAATGAAATAAGACAATCACAAAAGGACAAATACTGTATGAGGCCACTATTATAAAAATACATGAAAATGTTTCCACACAGAAAGAAACAATCTTTGATGATTATGAGGGAAAGGAGGGTAAAACACTAGTTAAATAGTAGATGAGTGGTAACTACAGTGAAGGGTAAGACAGTACACAATATTTGGGAAGGCAGAACAACTTGACCAAGGCAAAGTCATAGAAGCTTCATAGACATATCCAAACTTCCTGAGGGACCTAGTTACTGGGCTCAGGGCTGGGGACTGTGGTCTCAGGGAACATCTAGCTCATTTGGCATAACTTAGCCTATAAAGAAAATATTCTACATCCAACTGTGATGAGTAGTGATTGAGGTCTTAAAAGCCTGCAAATGGCCATCTAAGATACATCTACTGGTCCCATCTTGGCTAGAGCAAAGTAGAATGCAGAAGACCAAAGATACAAGGGAAAGATTACTTTAAAAGCACTAATGGACCATGACTACCACAACCTCCACCAGTCTGAGCCCAGAACAACTAGATGGTGCCTGGTTACCACCACAGACTGCTCTGGCAGGGATCACAACAGAGGGTCCCAGACAGAGCAGTTGAAAATGTAGAACAAAATTCAAAATTCACACACACACAAAAGATAAAAACAGACTTACTGGTCTGACAGAGACTGGAGAAACCTGAGGGTATTTTCCCCAGGAATTCGTTAACTCAGTACTTAAGTCATTCCTGAGGTTCACTCTTCAGCCAAGATTAGACAGTTCTATAGGTTCAACAATAACACACATGAGGCACGTACTTCATAGTTTAATCATGTATACGAGACTAATGAGCACACCAGCCCAAAAGCAAAGACAAGAAAGAAGAAAGGGACAGGAAAACCGGACATATGGAAATGGAATTTGGGGTGGGAAGAGAGAGTATTGGCACATTGCTGGGTTGGTAACCAAGGTCACAAAACAATTTGTGTATTAACTGTTCAATAAGAAACTAATTTGTTCTATAAACTGTCACCTAAATCACAGTTTAAAAAAATTTTTTTAAATATGGATATTCATTTCAGCATAAAGATGCTTAAGCTGCTTTACGTTCGTAATCCACCACACATCTGTCTGTCTTACTGTGGTGGCTTGCGTTTTGCCATGACACTGGAAGCTATGCCAATGGTATTTCAAACACCCGCTGGATCACCCTTGGTGAACAGGTTTCAGTGGAGCTTCCAGACTAAGACAGACTAGGAAGAAGCACTTGGAGGTCTACTTTGGAAAAACTTGGTCCCTAAAAACCTTACGAACAGCAGTGAAATTTTTCTGGTACAGTGCCAGAAGATGAGTCCCTCAGATTGGAAGGCACTCAAAATACAACTGGGGAATTGCTGCCTCCTCAAAGAAAAGTCGACCTTAATGACTCGGATGGTGTAAACTTTTGGGACCTTCATTTGCTGACATGGCACAACTCAAAATGGGAAGAAACAGCTATAAACATCCATTAATGATTGAAACATAGAAGTATGTATCTAGAAAAACTGGAAGTTGCCAAAAATGAAATGGACTGCATAAGATAGATATCCTTGGCATTAGTGAGATGAAATGAACTGGTCTTGGCCATTTTGAACAAGAAAATCATGTGGTCTACTATGCTGGGAATGACAAATTAAAGAGGAATGGCATCACATTCATCATTAAAAAGAACATTTCAAGACCTATCCTGAAGTACAACTCTGTCAGTGATAGGATAATACCCATACTCCTACAAGGAAGACCAACTAATATAACTGTTATTCAGATTTACACACCAACCACTAATACCAAAAATGAGAAAATTGAAGATTTTACCAACTTCTGCAGTCTGAAATTGATCAAACATGCAATCAAGATGCATTGATAATTACTGATGATTGGAATGGGAAAGTTTGAGACAAAGAAGGATCAGTACGATGGGGATTCCCGAACACTTATTTGTGCTCATGAGGAGCCTGTACATAGACAAAGAAGCAGTCTTTCGAATAGAACGAGGGGATACTGTGTGGTTGAAAATCAGGTAATGTGTGTCAGGGTTGTATCCTTTCTCCATACTTATTTGATCTATATGCTGAGCAAATAATATGAAAATCTGGACTATATGGACTAGAACGCCACATTAGGATTGGAGGAAGACTCACTAACAACCTGTGATATGCAGATGACACAACTTTGCTTGCTGATAGTGCAGAGGGCTTGAAGCACTTACTGATGAAGACCAATGGCTACAGCCTTTGGTATGAAATCCTCTTCAACACAAAGAAAACAAAATTCCTCACGACTGAACCAATAAGCACCATCATGATAAAAGGAGAAAATATTGAAGTTGTCAAGGATTACATTTTACTCAGATTCACAATCAAAGCCCATGCAAGCATAAATCAAGAAATCAAATGACATATTGCATTGGCAAAGTTGTTGCAAAAGACCTCTTTAAATTGTTGAAAAGCAGAGATGTCATTTTAAGGACTAAGGTCCACCTGACCCAAGCCAGGATATTTTCAATCACCTCATATGCATGGAAAACTGGACGTGAATAAGAAAGACCAGAGAAGAACTGATGCATTTGAATTATGATGTTGGTGAAGAATATTAAACATACAATGAACTTCAGGAAGAACAAACAAATCTGTCTTGGAAGAAGTACAGCTAGAGTACTCCTTGTAAGCAAGGGTGTTGAGGTGTTGTCTCACATGCCTTGAACATGTTATCAGGAGGGACCAGCAGCTGGAGAAGTACATCATGCTTGGTAAGGTAGAGGGTCAGCGAAAAAAAGGCCCAAAATGAGATGTATTGACACAGTGGCTGCAACAATGGGCTCAAACATAGCAATGCTTGTGAGGATGGCACAGGACCAGGCAGAGTTTTATCCTGTTATACATACGGTAGCTATGAGTTGGAAGTGACTCCATGGCACCTAACAACAACAACCACACATTCATAATAGCTATGTATCCTAGAATTCACTTCCTCACTTAGGATCACCTTATTTAATTGTGACTGATCCTGTGTAGGAAACCCTGATGGTGTAGTGGTTAAGGGTTAGGCTTCTAACCAAAGGGTCAGCAGTTTGAATCCACCAGGTGATCCTTGGAAACCCTGTGAGGCAGTTCTACTCTGTCCTGTAGAGTTGCTATAAGAATCAACTCGATGGCAATAGGTTTTCGTTTTGGTCCTGTGTAATTTTTAGATTCTTCTATCATTGAAATCAGTGGTAATGTGAAGCCAATTCAACATGTGCATTGGACCAGTGACATCGTTCTCTCTTGCCAGTTTGACAGCTACTCATCACCTGGTAATGACTTGTCTGATAATTTCTGCCTTATGGTTTCCAAATGCCTCTGGAGTTCTTGCTAAACCTAGGTGGAGTGATTGTGCATGATACAGATGCTGCCTGTCACCTGCCTCACACTCCCTTTATAATACAGACCACCCACCATGTCAAGAAATGGGTGTTGATCCCCAGAGATCAATGTAGTCAAGTCTATCTGAAATTTTTTGCTAAATTCCCTGTCTCTGGTAACAGCTCTCTAATATCTCATATTCAGTTATTACAGACTTGAAAACCACTGATTACCCCTCAAATCAGTTTTATGTGTTTAAATTTGAAAAATGGAGGAGCTATACTAGATGCTCTTTAAGCGTCTTTCACCCTGATATTTTAAACCTCAATGAACTACTCTCCCCCAGCCTTGTGGCAATTAATTCACTTCACCTGGATCATGTACTCTTCTTTGTAATTCCTGTTTGAAACTCACCTCCTTGTTTTAAATCACTAGATAAATCTATTTCTGTGGGTGGTGCTGGGGGGAGACACTATAGTGTATGTGTGTGTTTGTGTGTGTATATATTTGTGTGTGTGTGTATGTCTGTAAATATCACATCTAGAGAAGACTGCAAGTTCTCCAAGAGGAGAACAGTGGACCCTCGTCTCCTCTTCCTGGAACAGTTTTAGGCCTCTCTGCATACAGAGGATATCTAGCAAAAGGTAACATTGTCTGAAATAATGAAGGTGGAGTTGTGTGTGTATGTATGTGATTAAGTGAGAGTGTGAATATGTACAGTGAGTGCACCTTTCTGAGTGTTTTTGTGTCTGCATGTGTTGGGGGTATATCAAACAGAAAATGAGTGAAGAAAAACATTAATATCAGATTCAAGTATGTAGGAGTAATGTTTTTTGGAATAAAGAGAAGACTGTGGAAAGGATACTGTCAGAAGCAGCTTGGAGTAGCAACCAAAGGAACAGAAGCATCTCCTGGTGAAGGGCAAGAGGAGAGCCCTCCTTTATTGGGGGCTGTCCAAAGTACCAGGTTGTTGGCATCATTGCACAATATCCATTGACCACCCAGAAATGGCCTCTAAGCCCAACCCCACACACCCTTGCCAGGATCAAATGATTTCTATATCAACTCTTTGCTGTCTCCAGCTCCTGACTCATGATGCGAGAGCAAGAAAGGGAATAGAGTCAGCCAACGACACAGACTGAGTAGAATGAAAAGTGATTTAATGGGCACAGAGAAAGAAACATGGATTTGTTTCCATCCAGAATTCCTCTTTACATGAACCCTGAGCAGCTGAAGCCACTAAGACCCTCTGCTTAATTCAGAGGCTCAGGGGATACTCCACAGCGTACGTAAGTGAAAGCTTCATAGCCCATAATTTTAGGATGCAAATAAGAGAGAGACTATGACTCAGGGTGACAACATATTGATTAGAAGGTTTACAGGCAATTAAGATAGAGAAGTAGATGGGAATAAGTTGCTCATCATCCAGTGGTCAGCTCCTCAAGGGCAGGTCTGAAGGCGAATTCACTTTTGCTTGGTCTTCTGCTGGTCTGGGCCTGGAGTGACTGGTAAAGGGTATGGCTGTGGGTACTTGTTTTGGCCTTGATCAGGGACCTTGGGGTAGCCTGGCTCTGGAACCTTGGGGTTGCCAGGTTGTGGGACCTGGGGATAACATGGTTCCTTGGTTATAGGAACAAATGTATCTTGTGGTGGTATGCACGGCTGTTTCACCTGCTGGTCATGAGGCTGAGGTGGTGGGATAAATGGCTGCTTCTGCTGATAGGAACTCATGATTCAAAGGTGGCTAAACCTAGAGAAAGAAAACCTGAATTAATGGTTTGACTAAACACAGTAGTCAAGTTCAATATCAATTATGTCACACTTTGCTCCCTTCAAAATGAGAATCTCTTCTCTCTTCCTTTCTGTTTCCTGAAATTTTAGATCAAAGGGTGTTTGATGACTCTTGTGCCCTTTAAGAAGAGAAGTCTTAAAGTGATTTGTTCCGCTTCATGTGAGTGGAACCCTTCCCTATGATCCTTTCTTCCTGGCTCACATAAATAGCTGTGCTAGAAACACAACACAGCAGGCTCCAGGATTGTTTCTTTGTCCTTCGCAGGTTTTAGATAATTTAGAAAGGTGGTAGAGTAAAATATCTGGGCCTACACACTCCTGTCCAACCCATGGAGCACCTGAGCTCTCATAGGTAAATTCTAAACCTCTGCCTTGCTCCACATGATCCCACTTTTGACCCTCTGCTCATGGGGTCCCCTCTGTGTGTGCTTCGTGGAAAGCATTCCACTCCATGGTGCTGGCCTGCACTTACCCATCATGAGGCTCTTCCCAGGCCCACTTGGTCAGATGTTAAGTCGTTTTCCTCAAATTGCCAAATTTCCACAGCACATTACCTAATAATCACTTTACATCTTGCGTGTTCACACATTATACCCATGTATTATGTTCCCTGATGGATCAGAGGTTCTTAAAGAAAAAATCATCTTTTGAACTTCCAAATTGCCTAGTGCAGTACCTTTGATGTTGCAAATCCTCAATAAAGATTAGAAGAAGAACAAACATGCCACTAAAATTTTCCTGAATATGGACACTAGTCCATAATCTTCTGCTAACATGGTAGGAATTCTTACAAAAATCACTAACCTATACTGACCCTAAGCTTCACAGCTATAATGGAAGATGTGAAACTTATAAAGTTCAGTATGCACAAACTGTAATTGCATTAAAAAAAAAAAAAACTTAGAATGCTGAAGAAGTTCCAATCAATATAAAATATTGATGGGCTAATATTAAGTCCCCAGAGGAAACACTCACCTGGTATGCTGAGAAGAGCAAGCTTGTCTCAAGTCCGGTGTGGAGCCTCTGGCCAGCTGGCTTTTAAGCAGCAAATGAGCCCTGCCTTAAGGAAGTGGGATGTTGGGGGCCACCCTATCTTTATTTCATCTTTTGTGATGAAAATCTGGAGCTTAACATTGTCACTTGCTGTCTGACAATGATGTTACCTGTGCCTGTCCATGCTGTTCTTCCTGTGTGTTGGGTTTGATGTGTGCAATAGGCTTACTGGGGGCAATAGGTTAAAAGAGGAGGAAGTTCTGGGCTTTTGAGACTAGAAACCATGTGCCTCTTGACCAGGGTTCCTAATCTGTAGCCCATGTGTTTAGTCATCTAGTGCTTCTGTAATATAAATACCACAAGTGGATGCCTTAAACAAACAGAAGCTTATTCTCTCACAGTCTAGCAGGCTAGAAGTCCAAATTCAGGGTCTTAGCTCCAAGAGAAGGCTTTCTCTCTCTGTTGGCACTAGAGGAAGGTCCTTTTCATCAATCTCCCCTGGAGTAGGAGCTTCTCTGCACAGGAACCCCAGGTCCAAAGTATGCACTGTGCTCACAGTGCTGCTTTCTTGGTGGTATGAGGTCTCCCAGTCTCTGTGCTTGCTTCACTTTTTTATATCTCAAAAGAGCTTGACTCAAGACACAATCCAGTCTTGTAGATTGAGTTCTGCCTCATTAACATAACTGCCACCTATCCCACCTCATTAACATCATAGAGGTAGGATTTACAGCACAGGAAAATCTCATCAGATGACAAAATAGTGGTCAATCACACAATACTGGGAATCATGGCCTAGCCAAATTGGTACACATTTTGGGGGGACACAATTCAATCCATAATACCATGTTTGTGTGATGAGCTGCTGAATATTTGAAGTAAATGTGGAGGAAACAGTGGAAATTTCTAATTCTGGGAGGCCATGAGCTTGGATCAATAAATGAGTCATCTGATTTTCTTCCTTTAGACTCAGGTATAGAGGGTGCAAGTAAAGGCTAAAATAAAATGTCTGCTTTTGATCTGGGTTGCCTTCATTCCCAAGGAAGTTGTAGGCTTTAATACCGACCAACGTAGTAGAAGTTATTGAGAATGGACAGTCAGAATTGACTGGATCTGACTGATGTGATGGCATCATCATAAAGACCCTGCCTCTCATGATGCCATCATCATAAAGACCCTGCCTCTCATGATGCCTCTCTTCTTTCGGGGTGACACAGAAACAAGAGAGCTGGGATTGCTAAGGTCTTTAAAGCTAGAGTTTTTCCTCTGCTTATAAGACGAAACTGAGGACACTAACCCAGAGCTGCCCAAAGTACACAATGATAGGAGGTGTGTGACAAATCCAAGTCATCCTTAAAACCTGGGCATGTGGTTGGTTTCTTCCTCCCCGCATCTCTATTGCTGTGTCATCACCCATGAACCTAAGCCCCAATTACCACCACTACCATCAGCTCCTTCCTCCAGGTATAAAATGAGTGGTCATACTTCATTCTCACACTCTGCCTGTGTATGGTAGATGCTCAGTCAACAGGTAGTTATTATTTCCTTCACAAATTTGTAGGTTCATGAAAAAGAGAGAAAGAGAGTTAGAGAGAGACAGGCCTTTAGGATGATACCGAGGAGCGGTCACAGTTGAGCAAGGAACAGATGCTTCTATGGCCTTCCCCACCTATCTCCTTCCGTCTCTGCTAGTGTTTGGCCAGCTGTCTCACTCTGGGTTGGTGCTGGGCCACCCTCACACCTAAGTTCTAGGACTATGGAATCACTTTTTCTCTTTTCTAGGCTTGGGTCCAGATTCCTCTCCTTACCAAAACTGCTTCTCAGCAGCCCCTGACAGAAGGAGCTCTGGTGAGACCTTGCTGCTCCATCTGGGATTCTTAGCTCAAGCAAAATCTACTTCCTGATCCTCTCTCTTCCATGGTGCCTAGGTTGGGTTTGAGGCCCTGGCTGACCCAAACCTCAGTTTGAACCTGGATAATTCTCATCCTCTCTTGATTCTGGACCTTGATTCTAGAAAAAAAAAAAAAAATTCCTTTCTTATTGCCTGTATTCCTTCCCTGGGTGGGTTCTGTCCTGCTCCACCCTAACTGGTGCCTCCTCCTCAATAAAATCTTTCTGGCATAAGCCTCTAGAACTTCTATTTCTGCATTAATCTTGTTCGTCCTGTTTTTTTGGTCAAGCACTCTCAGTGAGTGAATGGCAGAAGGCTCTTTCTGCCTTTCAGAGGGCTTGGTTTTTTCACCAGCAGTGCTGGGTGTGCAGATGACTCTGGCCACATGGACAGAGTGAGTAAATCATGTGGCTTCTGACGGTGAGTCCCATCTCCATAGACACCATAGTCTTTCATATGGGTCTTTTTCTCTGGTGGCAGGTGGCTTCTACTCTTCCTAAATCAGTGGCCTGTTAGTGGACAGTATTGGGGACCTTTTACGTACTCTAAATCTAAAACGGTCTTGCTGTTTTGCTGGCCAGGCTGCAACAATCATTTTTATACATTGGCTGAGATTTCTACCTTCCTGATCCAGGGGTTCTCTGATGTCATAGTGTGAGGTGCCTGTGGTAATCTATAACACATTTGTGCAAGCTTAAAGTGCAGGGCAGTTAATGCCCAGATGTCCATACTTTGTCAGTGGAGGATTGGAGCTGGTATAAAATGTTTTCTCTTTTCACCTCAGGGAAAACTGTTCTGAGATTCACTTCTTATGTCTTCTCAGAAAGTCCTGTGGGATCAAGTGCCAATTGCCCTTTGTGGTGGCCTGCTTTGTAACATAGCATTTTGTTGCTGTTACCTTTTGCCTAGTTTTACCCCCATTATAACTTTAAATATATTACATGTGCATAAGACTTCATTAGACTCTCTTTTTGAGGAATGTAGGTTAAGATACATGAAACACTTGCTGTGTTTAGGATGCAGAAGAATGAACGCAATTGTCCAATGATGGAAATAAATGTCTAGCCCAGAGTCAGAGAAACCACCTGATGAATCGTTGGAAGAGACTGGAATTGACCTAAATACCTTCTTTGGGCTCTGGAACTGGCCTTTCCAAAAGAGTAGCCACAAGCCATATGTTGTTGTTGTTTGCTGCCACTGAGTCCACTCTAACTATGACGCTCCCATGTGGAACAGAAAAAATGTTGCCCTATCCTGTATCATCCTCACAATCGCCAGCAAGTTCAAGTCCATCATTGAGGCGACTGTGCCAGTCTATCTTACTGAGGGTCTCCCATGCCCTTGTTGGTCTACTACTTTACCAAACACAATGTCCTTTTTTATTGATTGATCCCTCCCAATGACCCATTCAAAGCAAGCAAGTCAGACAATATTCTTTTGTGAGCTATAGGTTTTTATCTGCTATTTTTTAGAAGTAGGTTTCCAGGCTTTTCTTCCTAGCCTGAAAGCTCTGCTGAAACCTGTCCACCTTGAGTGATCCTACTTGTAATTGAAATCTTGGTGTGGTATAGCTTCCCTGCTGAAACCTGTCCACCTTGAGTGATCCTACTTGTATTTGAAATCTTGGTGTGGTATAGCTTCCAGTATCATAGCAACACACAAAAGCACAAAATGTTGTGTCTACCAGGACTCTAAATTTCAGAGGTTACAGGAAATTGAACACTCTGAAACAATAGAGTGAATTATACCAATCACTTGAGTACCTCCCTTACTGCTTACCCTGTAGAATTTTTAAATCAATGTAGATAAAGTTATTTCATGCACTTAGACTAGTAACATGTAGTGTTATTTATAAAGCTGATGTGTTCTGTCTAGTAGGTGCCATGAAGTTTGCTGGAATGCCAGATTTGATGCCCAATGGGAGGGTGGAGGATAGTTTCTGTATTTTCTGGAGTAACCGATATGTGTCCACCCAGAATCAGACATTCCATATATTTGAATCTTTGCCGTGGTCCTTGTGCTGCTTCTGGTGATGGTGTTAGATGCATATCTATCAAGGTTTTAGAGAGAGTCTTATGGTATCACTCATATTCACAAAGAGAGCCTGGGGACAATGAACATAACAAAATCCTGAGGAACAAGGAATCCTCATCTACCTCTGGAACAGGAAGAAAGAGGCCAAGAACAGATGACGGGTGTCATTGTATACAGACCAACTTCCACCCCAGCAGATGCAGTATTTCTCCTGGGACAGGCAAAAGCTGTGGGTTATCTGGTGAGAAGGAGGCTGCTGGTTCCAGTGAATGGTGCAGACCACAGTGCAACTTTGAATTTGACCTTGGATGACCTTCCAAATAATTCCTTGAACACATTCATGCAGTGGCAAATCTGACTGCTGTGTTTGCAAATGTATCTACGGTCAAAGGAAACTAATGATACCCCCAAACCCAGACAAGCCACTTGGCCCTGGGAAAGTGTGTGGGATGGAAATGGTGGGTAAGGGAGATTGAACATAAAGCAAAAAAGAGACAGAGGGCAAAGGAAGGAGAGGAAGAGAACGTGCAGAGAATCACATAAATTAAGTAGGGAGATGGAGGATGCAGACTAGGAAAGTTGTTGGTATAGACACTCAGGAAAGGGACCCTACTGAGCAGTGTTGTCACTAGAGTTGTTGTCACACAGTGCAATATCTCATGGTGTCACCGCCCCCGACCTTCTCCCATACCAGACCATACAGAATCCTGAGTATTGTTTATTATCAATTTTAATTATAGAATAATAAATACAGTTTTAAATTGCTTAAGTGCAATATTTCTTTTAGATCGTATGAATACTAACAACAAAATTGTTTTGTAAAATCTTTCTACATTGAATTAGAACATTATTACTTACAACATTGTCAGTAAGTGAGCAGAAGCCTTTTTTGATTTTTCTCCTTTTCCTTTAATTAATATTTCATTCTCAAAAAAGTTACTGATGTTACTGATGTAGGTTCACAGATACCAATTACCACAATATTGTAGCTAAAACACCAGAAAATTTGACAAAATCAGTGACTATGAAAACACCGGCAGCAATGAAAACAACAGCGCATGCTTGTAGCTCATGCTTGTAGCGCATGCAGACAAAACCAGGTGATTCAAAGTACCACTGTAATTGGATAATAGTAACAGCACTAACCAGAGTAATAATAGCTCTGAACCTATTAGAAGGTTCAGAAATTGAATTAGCACAGAGCTTTAGCCTTGTAGACACATAGATACATGTAGGCTGGGCTTATGAAAAATGTCTTTGCTGTTATAGCTAACTACAGGGATTTTTTAAAAAAAAAATAATAAATTTCTGTGGAAAACTCCACAAAAATTTTATAGACAGTCATTTTGGTGTCATCTCTTCTGATGTTGGTACCCAGTGTGGTGGTCCACATACCCCACAACCCCCTAATGAAGCTACTGCTCCTGAGTCAGAATTAGGGAGAAACAGCAAGCAGCCCAGTGGAAACTTACCTTTTATTAAATGGATCTTAATTAAACCAGTTACTAACTTCCTTTCTCATCAGCAAACATGGAGACACGAGGCTGAGGAAAACAAGACACATGCATGAAAATAAACCAAATGCGCATTTCCTTCCATGCAGTTTATCAGCCTGTGTATAACTTGTACCTCAAACAGTGAGCCTGCAGTTTATCAGCCTGTGTATAACTTGTACCTCAAATTCCTTACCCAAAAGCAGTACCCTGATCTCTACTGTTGGCTCAGTGAACAGTAATTCTTCTTCAGAAGAGGAAAGAAACTGAGGGAAGTGAAGGAGCTCAGACAGAGAGGAGAATTCCACCTCTGCCAGGTAACCTGTTTTTTTTTTTTTTTTTTTTAATTGTACTTTCGATGAAGTTTACGGAACAAAGTAGTTTCTCATTAAACAGTACACATATTGTTTTCTGACACTGGTTAACAACAATATGACATGTCAACTCTCTCCCTTCTCAACCTTGGGTTCCCTATTGCCAATTTTCCTGTTCCCTCCTGCCTTCTAGTCCTTGCCCCTGGGCTAGTGTGCCCGTTTAGTCTCATTTTGTTTTATGGGCCTGTCCAAACTTTGGCTGAAGGGTGAACCTCAGGAGGGACTTCATTACTGAGTTGAAAGTGTGTCTGGGAGCCATACTCTCTGGGTTTCTTCAGTCTCTGTCAGGCTAGCAAGTCTGGTTCTTTCTTATTGAGTTAGAATTTTGTTCTACATTTTTTAAAACTTTTTTTTATTGTGTTTTAAGTGAAAGTTTACAAATCAAGTTAGTCTCCTATGCAAAAACTTATACATACCTTGCTATATACTTCTAGCTGCTCTCCCCCTAATGAGAGAGCACACTCCTCCTCTCTACCCTGTATTCCCCATGAGCATTCAACCAGCTCCTGTCCCCTTCTGCCTTCTCCTCTCACCTCCAGACATAAGCTACCCACATAGTCTCATGTCTCTACTTGAGCCAAGAAGCTCACTCATCACCAGTATCATTTTCTGTCTTATAGTCCAGTGCAAGCCCTGTTTGAAGAGTTGGCCTCAATGGGTTGGAGAGAGATGCTGATGAAGAGTGAGCTACTTGTATCAGGTGGACACTTGAGACTGTGTTGGCATCTCCTGTATAGAGGGGAGATGGGAGGGTAGAGAGGGTTAGAAACTGGCAAAATGATCACCAAAGGAGAGACTGGAAGGAGGGAGTGGGCTGACTCATTAGGGGGAGAGTAAATGGGAGTATGTAGTAAGGTGTATATAAGCTTGTATGTGACAGGCTGACTTGATTTGTAAACTTTCCCTTAAAGCACAATAAAAATTATTTAAAAAAAAAAAAAAAGAATTGGCCTTGGGAATGGTTCCAGTTTTGGGCTAACAAAGGGTCTGGGGACCATGACCTCTGGGGTCCCCCTAGTCTTAGTCATATCATTAAGTCTGATCTTTTTATGAGAATTTGAAGTCTGCATCCCACTGTTCTCCTGCTCCATCAGGGATTCTCTTTTGTGTTCCCTGTCAGGGCAGTCACCGGTGGTAGCTGGGCACCATCTAGTTCTTCTGGTCTCAAGCTGATTTAGTCTCTGGTTATATGGCCTTTTCTGTCTCTTGGGCTCTCATTTACCTCATGTCTTTGGCATTCTTCAATCTCCTTTGCTCCAGGTGGGTTGAGACCAATTGATGTAACTTAGATGGCCGCTTGCTAGCGTTTAAGACCCCAGGCCAGACAACCTGTTCGAAAGTGAATGGTAGCAGTGGTCAAAGTCAGTAGACAAGATTGGAGTCTTTGGGTTGTGAGTGTGAGTGAAGTGGAGGGAGTGGTATTATCAGGGGCTTCTCACAAAAGATTTAGAATTGTGTTGTTTGTGTGGAATAACTCAAAACACAAACAAACAAAACAAGCAGTAACCCTCCCCTCCACCTTTGAGCTGCTGGCCTGGAAAGTGATGCAGGGCTTCAAGAAGGCTCTGGAAAAACATTTTTACTTGAAAGCATCTGCATCTTACATGCCTTATTTTTTTAAACATGTAAAATAAATTTTATGAATAAATTCAATTTCATTTTTTAGTGAAAGATGCTTAAAATATAGAGAAATATTGAAAGAATAAACAGCAGCTTTCACTCACCAGCCAGTCACTGTATGTGTATAAACATATACATATATATAGTAGCTATGTGTTTTATACAGTATCTATGTGTACACATACATGTGTATATATCTATATATACACATATTGAAATGTATACAATTTAATGACATTAATTATGTTCACCTCTTTATATTTTGCTGTATTAAACGCTGTTTGATTTTTTCTGTTTATACATGTGCATACATTTTAATGAGATGTGATTATGTGCTACATGCCATAATATTTTACTTGATCTTGATATTATCTGAACATTTTTCCATATGACTAGTTTTTTGCTGTATTAATTTATGATCACAGTATATTCTGCCACATAGGTACATAATCACTTAACTAATTAATTTTCTTTTGTTGGGAATTTATGTTGTTTCCCTCCCACTTTATTTTTCTATTATGTATAATGTTGGAATGGCCATTTTTATAAATAAATCTTTGTGAACACAAGTGAATACTTTGCAGCAGAATGCAGAGGTTATGCAGATGTTTAAGAATTTTGGTTCATTTTGCTCAACAGCCCTCTAGGGTGGTCCTTTGACTTTATCCTCCTAACAGGTATTTATTAGCCAGTGTCCTCGCTCATGGACTGATCCTTTAATGGTGACTACTACTCCTAGAGATATTACTAACATTTTCCATCGTGCTAATGAGTAGCAATTTGAAGTCTCCTTAACACGCACACACCTTACAGACGTCATTCTCTCCTGCCAACTACTCATCACCTGTTAATGACCTGTTGGACAATTTCTGTCTTGCAGTTTTGGAATATCTCTGGAGCTCTTACCAAGTCTATCTGGAGTGCTGCCTGTCACTTGCCTCATGCCCCTTCATATTATGGACCACTCACCTTGTTGGAAATGGGGTTCACTTCCCTGCAACAATTGTGGTCCTTCTGAAATGTAATATTGGTCTCCGTGTTTCCAGAGTTGGCTCCCTAATATCCCAGGCCTGCTCAACACAGGCCTGCAAACCTGGTGAACACAGATCTGCAAACCTATGAGTCACCCCCAAATTCAGAACACAAGGGTACAAGAGAAAGAGCCAGAGCCTGAAAGTCTGGACAAATAGACTCTGGGTATAATTCAGAAACACAATTTTTGGATGACCTTCATTGCCTTCCCTTTCTGGACATCAGTTTCTTTATCTGAATAATGGAGGGGCTATATTAGGTGCTGTTTATGGGCCTCCTTTCACCCCTGACATTACATATTATAATGACCTGCTCTTCCTCAACATTATGGCTGACTTTTTGTCTTACCCGTATCACTCTCTCCTCCTACTGAAACCTGCTTCAACTTTTCAGTTGTTTTTTTTTTTTTTTGACACACCTGCTTTTACGTTCTGCTTTGACAGAGACCCTGACCCTACACGTATGCGTGTGCATGTGTGTGTTTAGAGAGAGAAAAAAAATCTGTATGCTTTTGTGTGAGTATATGTTTGTACGGAAAGGGGGTGAAGGTCATCTCTCTTCAGCTTCTCCTAGAAGTGACTGTGGATTATACCCTCCACCCTCCTGCTACAGCAGTGTGTGTCTTCACACTGGGCACTCATGAGAGAAAAAGACTGACTAAACCCCAGTGGCTTAGTGGTTAAGTGCTACGGCTGCTAACCAAAAGGTCTGCAGTTCGAATCCACCAGGCACTCCTTAGAAACTCTATGGGGCAGTTCTACTCTGTCCTATAGAGTCCCTACGACTCAAAATTGACTTAATGGCAATGCGTTTGGTTTGGTTTGGTTTAAGGGCATTAAATCAGAGTATATGCATGTTTGTGTGATTTTGGTGTGGTTTTTTTTTTTTTTTTTTTTTAATGTGTGTGTCTGTGTGAATGTCCACCAATAGGAGTCTATTTCTGCTTATGTCTCTGTGTATGTGTGGGTGGATTGGTGTCTGTGAGTGTGAATGTTTAAGTGCTTGGCTATGTGTATTATGAGAAATCAGAAGTGGAAGAAGAGTGAACAAGAACTGATAATCAGCCTAAAATATGTATGAGCACTATTTCTTCAGGATAGTAATAATTACTGAAAAGAATAAGGGGTGATTTGGGGGCAAGGTACTCAGGGTCAGAGATAACGAGGCAGGCACCAACTAAACTCAGGCAAGGCTCACTCAGGTGCGAGGAGAAAGCCCTGCTCTAGCTGAGGCTGCCCAAAGTAGCAGGCTCTGAGTGGCCTTTCATAATCTCCCATTGGCAGACCAGGTATGTTCTTTGGGCACAACAGCCACACACACACACACACACGCACACACACACACACATTTTCAGTGCCAGGATCAGGCACCTTCTGACTATAACCAACCTCTCTCTGTGTGCAGTTCCTGCTTCGAGAGAACAATGAAGAAGGCTGAGCTGGCCAATGACACACGAAGTCAGGTGTGGAATTAAAAGTGATTTAATGGGGGCAGAACAGGAAAGAGTACTTGATCCATCCCAAAGTCACTCCTCAGATAAATTCTGAGCAACTGGAAGACTAGTTCACCCAGTGAGAACCCCAGCCTTATTCAGAGGCTCAGGGAACTCACCAGAGTGAGTGTGAGGAAAATATTTTTAGAGGGTACAAACGAGGGAGGGACTGTGACTCAGGGTGACAACATGCTATTTGCAAGGTCAACAGACAAATGGGATTCATAAGCAGAATGGGAAAAGACTTTAGCATCTGGTGTTTGGCTTCTCCAGGGCATGGCTGTGGACCCGTTTACTTCTGCTTGGTCTTCTGCTGGGCTGGTGCTGGAGTGACCGTTGGGGGGCAGGGGTCAGGCACCGTGGGGTTGCAGGGCTCAGGTACCTTGGGGTGGCAGGGCTCAGGCACCTTGGGGTGGCAGGGCTCAGGCACTTTGGGGTGGCAGGGCTCAGGCACCTTGGGGACACATGGTTCTTGGGGTGGAGGCTGGCAAGGCAGTTTCACCTGCTGCTGCTGAAGCTGAGGGGGTGGGGCACAGGGCTGCTTCTGCTGCTCGGAACTCATGCTTCAAAGGTGGTTGGACCTGGAGATAAAAAGGATGATTTAGTTAAACAGGGATTAACTAGTGAAGAAGCCATATTACATGTCAAAATGCACCACATTTCTGGATCCTTTAGAAGACAGAGTTTCTCATCTCCCCTGGTTGTCCCCCTAAATTTGAGAGTAAAAAATGCCTTGTTAATTTCTGAGCCATTTCAAGAGAAGGATCTAGGAGCTTAAAGCTAACTGTTTTGCTCCATTTGAGTGGGGTTCATTTCCCAGCTCCATGTTTTCCTGAGATATGGCATATACCCTAAGAAAACTGGATTTGGAGAGGGATAAGAAGCCCGTATACTAGGTCTTTTGGAAAATAATACAATAAAACAACTGTAACCTACAAACTCATAGTAACGCGGGATGTCTTGTCACTTACAGATAATTCAATATTAACCTAAGCCCCTACAATTTCACTTCTAGTCTTTGCTCACAAATTCCTGTCAGACTCATTGCAGCCTCTCCAAATGCTCCTCCATCATAGCTCACATCATGTGTCACCACTAGGAATCTCTTCTGCAAAAAGTTTCCCCAAAACTGCATAGTCCCCTCCCTGCCCTACCTCCTTTCACCAACCACCAACTACTTTGCATTTCACCTGTGTATATACATGTATTATCTTCCATTAGGAAGAAAGGTCTGGTGATCTACTTCCAAAAATCAGCCAATGAAAACCCTATGACCACACGGCTTGATCGACAACTAATCATGGGAATGATACAGGACAGTGCACTGTCTTGTTCCATTGTGCATGGGTCACCATGAGCCGGTGGCCAACTCAATGGCAGCTATCAACAACTATTATCTTCCCTGATGTGTTATAAGTTTGTTGAGTAAGTTCCATATAGGTCTGATTTACCCAAAGTGTCCAGCACATTGCCTTAAATATAGTAAATGCTCAGTAGAGACCTGTTGAATGTGTTATAATCTCTATAATAAATATCATACACAGAACTGAGTTGCTGAAAGTACCGTGGGCCTGACTCCTAGTCCTAATCCTGCTCTTAACTCACTGTGGGCTCGTGCACAGATGGCTCCCCTTCCCTGACCTCAGTTCCACAGCAGGACACTGAAACAGCAGACTTACCCATCTCTCAGGTCCCTTCAAGCCCAAACTGTTTTCATTTAAGATAAAGATATTCCCATATTCTCCAACTCCGTGACTATCACATTGGCCTCTTACATGTTTTTCTTTGTCCAGTTTCCAAAAAATGAAAAAAATATGTAAGAATGCTAAGTCAGTTCAAATCAGAGACTCACCTGGTACACAGCGAAAAACAGGTTTTCTGATTGCTTGGTTCTGGAGTGAAGTTCATGGCCAGCTGGCTTTTATACATTGAATGATCCTTGCCTCAAGGAAATAGAATCATTCAGGGCTGCTCTGTTTTCATTCCTTGCCTGTCAAACATGATTCACCCCACTCCCCTCAATTACCTGTTGGCTCAGCTTTTGTGATAAAAACCACCCACTTGATATTTTTTTGGCACTGGCTATCCAACAATGATGTCATCTGGGCCTAATTCCCACTGCCACCCTCCCTCTTAGACCCAGGAGTAGAGCTTGTGCTGGGGGAGGGGTGGGCAGCAAGCATCTTAACTGGTTTGATGAGTTAACCCTGGGGGGAGATTCGAGTCTTTGTTTGGCCTGCCACTGACTTGTTCTCTTTTTCATTGGAACAGCTATTCCTCCATATTCTGTGGGACAGAACATGGTGGTGGTACATGAACAGGTAGAAAAGGGAAGGGAACAAGTGGAGTGGAGGTGGGCATGAGCTATTTGCCTTAGTTGAGCTGAATGTGGGAGGTAATGAAATTGATGGATTATAGACTCCTTGTCTAAGGGACCCAAGACACTTACATCCATTCCTCCCCTTTTTCTCCCAACCTCACTGAACTATAAAAAAAAAAAAAAAAAAATGAACTATACATACTTAGAATTACTCACAGACCATCCCTCTTAACTTCACCCCTGACTACCAGGTTATAAAGCTGGACAAACCTGTTTAGCTTTCACCAGCCACACCTTCACCCCTCTCCTACTTCAGAGATTTTCAAGGGCTAATCTGTCTTTTGGGATAACCCCTTCCCTCCACTACACCCAGCCATCTGGTCATGGCCCTTTCCCTTCCTAACCCAACTATACACTATCCCCACCCAAAAGCCCGGAAACCTTTTCTGGGTACCTCCACCCCAAGCCCATCCACGGGCTCCTCAGTGCTCAAACCTCTCCCGCCCCTTGCCCACTTCCAACTCCAGCTGCAACATTTTCCTCCTTTCTTTGGCTTTGTATCTCCTGGGAGTTTTCTGAGGGTTGCCTGCTCAAGCCAACACTGTTCTTGTGGTAATATTTATTTATTCATTCACTCCACGAATATTAACAGAGCTCCTAATACATGTCAGTCATGCCTTTTACTCTATAAGATACCCAAGGATGAAGACCACTTCTTCCCCATAGACCGGGAACTCTTTGGAGTGAGAGATGCAAAATAGTTTAGAGCAACTGAGTTTAAGGGACCTCAGAGAGCCTCTAGTCTGTGCTCCTCAAGTGATGATTGAGGAATGTGAGGCCAAGAAAGGTGAAACAACTTACCCAAGGTCATACATCAAACCCCATGAGAAAAAGTATTCGACACAGAAAGCCTAGATTCTCCTTTGTTTTAACCCCTCCCTTCTCCCTAATGCCTCTTTCCTGTCATAGGAAATGAAGCCTAGGCAAGAAAATGACGAAACATGAAAACCGGGCAGCTTAGACTCCTGGAGGCTTGGAGCTGGGTCCACTTATAATTTGAAAAAGCTTTGTGTGAGTGACAATTTGAGAAAACAGAGTTTTATCTTCTGGTAAGCACTTAATCTTTGCTCAGGTGAATTCTCTTAAATAGGAATAAAGCTGCTAATGTTTTAAGTGGCACCGGGGATAAACGTTAGGTATTTCTAGCTTTATTTAATGCCTCTATAGGCACTGGGGAGAAGGGAGGGGCTAAAACAAAGGAGAATCTAGGCTTTCTGTGTTTAGCTCTGCTAGAAACAGGTGGGATAATTTATTAGCACAGGTGGAAATAAGCAACTCACTCAATTTATTACCCTTCCGTGGACCAGGGCCTGGGAGAGGAGGGGAAAGTCTAAATTGCCTGCTTGGGACTTGAGCTGCTTTTACCCTGGAGGGTGCCTCAGGATGGCATAGTGACAGGGCCCAGATGCCCCATCAGAGAAGAAATTGGGATGGCAGTCAGGTGGGCAACCTCTGAGAACCTGCCCTGGTCTTCCCTTCCTCCATGATCTGTCTGACATGATGGTCAGATCGTGAAGATTCTCTCTGTCATTGGGCTTACTTGGGGATATATGGGGTTCCCTGAGCCCTTACCATCAGAAATTTTCTCTGATTAAATAACAAGAAACTGAGGTCACTAATTCAGACCTGCCCCCAAAGTATAATCTGTTATTAGGCGTGGCTTTTGGAAAATCCAAATCATCTTTAAAATCCAGCTGTGTGCATGGTTTCTCCTCCTCATTCTGCCCACTCCCCCCCACCCAATCACACACGCTCCTAAATGTTTGGAGCACCTACTGGCTCCACATCTGGGTCATCTACTGGAATAAGTCACCACCCCACCAACAGTTGCCCTTACTGGGTCATCCTAGCCATGGGTCCACAACTACCCTACATGTGCCTGGGGTGTAGTAGCTGCTCAGTGAGTTGGCAGTTAGGGACTGACTGAATGAATGAATGAATGACATTATTTGTAAAGAGAGGTCCAAAGGCTGCTTTGAGAACTACTAGGAAGTTCCTTGTAAGGGAAACCCTCCCTTGTGACAGGCCTCATGGGATGAGTTGAGAAAAGATGTAAGGGCTCAGGAAAGGACAGACAGATGCTCCAGCTGCCTTCCCCACCCATCTACTTAGATGTCATCCAGTTAATGAGCCACCTCCCTTTGGGCTGGTGCCACCTCCACTACCACATCCGAACTCTAAGCCTCTCACCTCACTTTAGCTCTCCTCTACGTTTGGGTCCAGGTCTCTCTTTTCTCCAAAACCCACCCTCAGGAGCCCTGACAGAGAGAGCTCCAGGCAGGATTAGCTGCTGTATTGGTGGGATTCTCAGCTCCAGAGGAAATGATTCCTGCTCCTCTGTTTCCTGCTGCCAACCACCTTGTCTCAGGCCCTGCATGATGTAAACCCATCTCCCAGGATGCTGGCCCTGAATGCAAAGGGATTTCTCTCACTGATACCCCACCCAAGCCTGGATGGACTCTCCTGCCTGCCTCCTTTACCCTACCCAAGCCACTGCTCTGGCTCCAGTCTCTGGAACTTTCCCTTACACATAAACCTGACCTGGCTCTCCCTGTGTGTTTCTTTGAAGCACACTCAGTGGCTGAGCTCTAAGGAGCCTGCCTTCCTTCAGAGAAGATCAGTTTCTTCACTACCAGAGTTGGGTTAGTTGATGAATCTGACCCCACGTATTCCCCACACAAAGAAAGGGGAAGTTGTGTGACCTCTGATGCCAAGTATCATCTCCCAGGATTTCTCAGCCTTTCACAGGAATCCCCATTTAGGGCATAAGAGGCCACTACCCTTCCCATGTCAAAAGCCTGGTCCCACCTTTGACCAGCTCCTAGAAGCATCTGTTAGCTCCAAGTGGTGCATATGGTTTATAGCTCATGTAGGGAAATGCTATTCAGCTATATGGACCCCCTACTATTGGAGTCAGCTTTACTTTTCCCCAAAGCATGCTGAGGATGAACTCAGGATGGACTTGGGCTAAGGTACAAGGCCAGGAGTGGCTTGACTGGGCCAGTGCCCAAAGCCAAAGAATGCCTTAGCAGCAATAAGAAAAAACATCTGGGCCCGGACATGAAGTCCCTGGGAAGACTGGCTGCCCAAGGACTTGGGAAGAAAAACAGTAAGCCTTAGCCCCAGCTGGAACTGTATATAAGCTTATGTCCCCTGCTAAGCAGTTGGGGGTGCTAAACAGGTCCAGCCGCTGACCTGGACCAACCGTTCTGTAAGTGAGCTCCCCAATAAACCATATGTCATGATCACTGGTTCTGGAATCTTTCTTTAGTCTCTTGGAGACGTGGCTGACCTTGGATTTGGGTGCCGCAGGGTTGTTACACAACACTCATTTGCAAAGCAGGGAAGATTGATAGCCCTGAGCCCAGTGAATCTCTGATCAGGTCCTTCCCAGCTTAGATTTCTCCCTTCTTTCTACTTCTCCAGTTCTCCAGACAGCCCTCCAATATGGGTAGTATTCATGCAGAATTCAGATTCCAGACATTTTACCATGGGAATACATATTTAAAGCATGACAAATGGTTAATGCACTTGGTTGCCTACTGAAAGATTGGAGGTTTGAGTCCACCCAGAGGTGCCTTAGAAGACTTATAGATCTACTTCTAAAAAATCAGCCATTGAAAATGCTCTGGAGAACTGTTTTAGTCTGACACACACGAGGTCGACTTGAGTCAGAATTGACTCAATGGCAACTGGTTTTAACATCTAGGAATATGCAGTATTAGGAGAGTTTTACTCTGGCTCTTCTCTAATCACTTTGGGGAGCTAGGGAGATGAGAATACTGGCTGTTCAATTTAGGCCATGGTGATTAAAAAAAAAAATTATAATGTACAGCGTCCCCCATCTAAAAAAGAGGAGGAAGCTGAGGAAGAAACTCCACACCCCTGCTGTTAAGAGTCTCCTGAAGACTTTGGCCCAGCAGGCAGGAGATAATCTTGTAAAGAGACATGCAGAGGCAGAGAAAGTTTCAGAAGTCACAGCACTGCAAACCTCTACTCAGATCTCTTAAATCCTAGGGATCAGAAACAAATAGGAAGGGAAAAGACTTGTTCTAGGCTCCTTAGCTTGCTCAGCAGCAGAATCAGAACCTAGCTTACCTGATTCCCTCCCCACTCCACTATCTCCCTAAGAACAGAGCAAGCTCTTAACCCTTCCTCATTTCTCTTCTCAGTTCCCAAAGGGAGGAATATCAATTCAAACATGGCTTCTCTTGCTTGAGGTGGGTAGACTAGAGAAGGTCTAGGCTTAGAGTACGGCTCAGTTGTTTCAATACCTGGTGATGCTCTTCTTAGTTGAATGACTGAGCAAATTTCTGCACTGTAGTTTTCTCATCTTTATAACAGGAACTTTAAGTTAAATTTCATGAGATTGCTGTAAAGATTAAGTAAAATGATACTTCAAATACCTTTAGGAGGAATAAGCTAAAAATATATGTAATAATTCTTACTAATTTGTCACATACTTCTCTCTCTCCCACTTCATATCAGATGAAACTTCTTCCTATTTTCTTCCTATTGACTGTGTGTTTTTCCTCTTTCTGCTCACAAAGTGTATATGTGTGTGTATGTGTATGTACCCAAGTGGGGCCCTTCTTCAGTGAAGCAACATGCTTGGGCTCTGGTGTTGCTTTGCCTCCTCTCGTTTTTTCCATCAATTTTCAGGTTTGTGTGTTTGCAGAATTATACCTAGAGTTATTAAGAAACAGCAATGGCCATGCCATCCATGCTTTATATGAGATGGGCTACAGGGGTGGCTAGATTTGTTGGTGATCATTCAATGACCTGGATATGCCCAAGATGAAGGAAAATGAGGCAGAAAAAGTTAAGTAACTCTCTCAAAAAGTCATAGACCTAGCATGTCACAGTGCCAGGATACAGGCCCTTAACAACTATGCTATATTGCTTCTCAGTACTAGTGAGGCATTCTGTGAGCTAGAGTATCTCTTAGAGGGACACTGATGGGTCCTGAACTTCTGCCACATCTGAAATGATCAATTACCTATTTATTATCCATTCTAGATGGAGTTTTGTTGGGCATGAATGATCAAAAGACATACATATATCTCACGTATATGTATATATACCAAAAGCCAAACTCATTGCTGTTGGGTTGATTCCAACTCATAGAATCGTCCCACAGGCTTTCCAAGGCTGTAATCTTTAGGGAAGCAGATCACCACGTCTTTCTCCCATGGAACAGCCTACATTTCAGTTAGCAGCCTCGAGCTTAACCACTGCATCACTAGGGCTCCTTATATATAACATATTACAGGTAATCTCCAACTTACAACCTATTCAAGTCATGACAAATAGCACTTACAACCATCTGTTTTTGTTTTTGTTGTACATATTACCACTAGTCATATGTACTGTATACAATGTTAAAATACATCTGTAAATTCATATGTAATGTTTCCAACCCCCAAACACAAATGAAGATTGGATTTATAAAGATACTAATAATTAAAGGCAATAATAATGAAAACTTGAAAAAAATGAGGTATTCCACTTTCATCAGAACTGACTTATGATGGAGTCATTGGAACGGAACTCTGTGGTAAGTTGAGGACTTTTTTTTTTTTTTTTTTTTTTCAAGTTGAGGACTACCTGTATATAATTCTTTCCGTATGATATCATATAATTTTAAAAATTTGATTGAGAGCATTGAGTTTTGAAATGGAACCTGGGATGGTTCAAACTCATCCCCTGGGCATGCTCTCCCTCTGATCATTCATTCCCTGTTGGGCAGTTGGCAGAGTAGAAGGACAACCACATGGCTGAACATTATTCATAAATTCAAAACCCCATTGCAAGTGACTACCGTTGGTGGAGTTGTTGGTTTCTTGTCTTTGCTCAGCTGTGCCTGCTGCATTCCTGCCCCACCTAGAAAGTGAGCTTCTCCAGAGAGCAGAGTGGCCTCTATAGATTACAGGCTTTGGAAATATAAACCTCTGGATTCAAATCCTGGCTTTGGTCCTTACTAGCTGTGTGTGTGATGTTGAGGAAGTATCTTAACAGGAATAGCTACAATTTGATTATCACCTACCAAGTGTCAGGCCTCCTTCTAGGCACCTGACACTAATCGTCACTATAGCTGTGCCAGGCATGGATCACCAAGCCCATTATACAGATGCAGAAGCTAAAGCACAGAGAATAACTTTGGCCACATTTGCCCAAGATTATGCAGCAAATAGGTGGCAGAGCCAAGATGCAAACCCAGCACTATGGCCCTGATGCCCTTTTTGATTCTCAGTTTATTTACTTATAAGTTAGGAATGATAATATTTGCTTCCAGATCTGCTGTTACATGAGATTGCACATGAAATAAAAAATAGTAGGTGGCCATACATATCAATTACATTTCTTCTTCTTAGAGTCTGAAATGTATCTATTATTAGAAACTCATCTCCAGTGATTCGGAAAATGCCATCATTTTCTTGGTTTATGAAATAGCCAATCAGCCATTCCTTAACAAACATTTACTGAACAAGACAACCAAATGCCAAGCATGGAGTCCCAGCCCTTATGAAATCTGGAGAAATATACTTACTTTCTATAAGCTCCAGGGATCCTAGTCCCCATCAGTGAGAAGCATTTCTCCAAGTGACCTACACATAAGACTCACTTTGAATGCTTGTTAAAAATACAGATAAAACCTTTATATCCTAGAAATAGAAATGAAATGGAAATAGCTAGGGTAGAGCCCTGGGGATCTGAACTTCTAAAGTGTGTATCAGGTGATTTTTATGATCAAACAAGTTGGGAAACCTAGATTCTAAACACAAAGGATTGTCAACCTTGATTATAATTGGAATCACCTGTTATCTTTTAAAAACCATCCATGTCTGGGCTCCACACCAGTTCATTTTTTTTTTTAAAGCCCCCCAGATACAATCAGGGTTTAAAATCCCTACTCTTAACAGAATATCTCAATTTCTAGTATCTAAAAACAACCAGAGTCCTAAGCCTCTGAATCTTCCACGTGGAAGGAAGTACGGGTGGGTGCTAAGGCGAGGAGCACATATTGCTGTTGATGCAACCAGATGCTAATGGATATGGGTGTTGCACCTGAGAATATTGAAAGCTTTCATAAGCAATTATGTCCCAGTCAAGGAAATCTAAGTACGTCTACACACCAGAGCACACCACCCTGCCTCTAGGGAACCAACAAAGGGCAGGTTCAGACTGGCTTGAAAGGGTGGCTCCTTCATCCAGGAGGCAGTCCTGTGTCACTTTCCTGGATACTATCACGTGCATGGTGCGGAGAGTTAAAGTCCCATACTTCCTACCTCCAAGGAGCTTCTGGCAAATTACGATCTTTAGGGTCCCTAAGTACTTAGAAAGTTAGAATTTTCTGCTCCCTTCATTTATATAATTCAAAATAAATTTTGATTTTTCAAAATCACCTTAAACACAGTTGTCATTACTTTTTTGATTTTTGGGTTACTATTTATCAATTGAATTTTTTTTTTGTTTTTTTTACCAATTGAAAATGTTCCTGGGACCCGAACTTCATTCATTTGTTCAGTTATTCATTCTTGCATTTTCTGGGCTTTGCTTATACCCAAAACACATTTACTCTGTTTATTAGGAAATCATCAAATCCAATTCTAGCTCACAGTGTCATAAGGGTGGAAAGGGTAGGGTCCACCCAAAACCAAACCCACTGCCATTGATGCCAACTCATAGTAACCTTACAGGACATAGTAGAACTGCCCCATAGGGTTTCCAAGGCTGTAATCTTTATGGAAGCAGACTGCCACATCTTTCTCCCATGGGATGACTGGTGGGTTCAAACTGATAACCTTTAGGTTAGCAACCCAATGTTTAACCACTGTACCACCAGGGCTCCTGAGGGTAGGGTAGGATGCACAATAATGTAAAAGCCCAAAAGAATCCATGGACTCACCTAATTTTAGGGCAGGAAGAAGGCACCCAATCCAACCTCTCATTTCATGGATGGAGGACTGAGGTGAAGCCACTTGCTCAAGGTCACAGGTCTATTCAGTAGCACAGTCAGAACTAGAACCCAAGTCTTCTCTCTCCTAGTTCAGAGCTCTCCACAGGCTGGGAAACAGATCACAATTGCATGTTATTATAGATTGCTGATCCAGAGTAAAAAGACTTCTTCTGAACACTGTCTAGGCAGAGGAATTTCCTAAGGCTAATGCTTTGGCACAAGGACCCCTGGTGGTACAGTGGTTAAGCCCTCAGCTGCTAACTGAAGTGCTGGCAGTTCCAAGCCACCAGCCGATGTGACAGTCTGCTTCCATGAAGATTACAACCTTGAAAACCCTATGTGGCAGTTCTACTTTTTCCTATAGAGCCTCTATGATTTGGAACCGTCTCTACAGCACCTAACAACGATAAGAACTTTTAGAGGCTTTGTACGTATACTCTCCTTTCCTTGGAAGAACAGAAATATTATTTTAGTCTCCTTGATTTGTTGTGGATGTGGTTTGAAGACAACATGGGGTAGGAAACTCATGAAGTATAGGTACAGAACAGTGAGAAAAATCATTATATGTTAATGCAGTCAGGATGGAAATATATCCTCAGCACTTTTTAGATTTATATAACTCTTTAAAATTTGGAAGTATAACATTATACAGGAAAATCTGCATGACTTAATGAATTTTTACAGAGAACATATGTCTAACTAGCATCTAGTTAAAGACACAAATCTTTACCAGTTTTCTGAAGCTCCCTCATCTACCCTTCCAGTCACTCTGATTTTATAGAAATGGAATCATGCAATATGTACTTTTAATGTCTGCTTTCTTTCCCTGATGATTACATTTGTGAGATTCATCCATGTTATGTAGCATAGTGTGTTTAATCTCACAGTTGTATAGTATCTTGCTGTATGAATATATCACAATTTATTTATCCATTCAACTGCTAATGGACATCTGTTGATTTCTAGTTTGGCACTTACTGCAAATACTACTACTATTAGCATTTTGGACACGTGCTATAGTGACTATATGTGTAGATATTTGTGGTGTATATACTGAGGAGTGACAGTGTTGGGATAGGCATACATATGTTCCGCTGTAGAAAATACTGCCAAATAGTTTTCCAAAACTACCATCCAAGGACTTACAGAATGCCTTATCCACCATCATAGTATCCCACACAGCATTCCCTCTGATCAAGGAACCCACTGCACAGCAAATGAAGTTCAGCAGTGGGCTCATGTTCATGGAATTCACTGGTCTTACCAAGTTTCCCATCATCCTGAAGCAGCTGGCTTGACAGGACGAAAGACTGGCCTCCTAAAGACACAATTATGGCACCAACTAGGTGGCAATACCTTGCAGGGTTGGGGCAATGTTCTCCAGGAGGCTGTATATGCTCTAAGACAGTGACCAATATATGGTGCTGTTTCTCCCATAGCCAGGATTCATGGGTCCAGGAATCAAGGGGTGGAAATGGGAGTGGCACCACTCACTATTACCCCTAGTGACCCACTTGCAAGATTTTTGCTTCCTGTCCCTGCAAACTTTTGCTCTGCGGGCCTAGAGGTCTTAGTTCCAAAAGGAGGAATGCTCCCACCTGGAAACACAACACTGATTCCATTAAACTGGAAGCTAAGAGTGCCACCTGGTCGCTCTGGGCTCCTTATGTCTCTGGATCAACAGGCAAAGAAAGGAGTTACCATACTGGCTGGTGTGATTGATCTATATTACTGGGAGGAAATCAGATTGATATTACATAATGGAGGTAAAGAAGAGTATGTCTGGAATGCAGATTATCCCTTAGGCGATCTCTTAGTACTGTTATGTCCTGTGATTAAAGTCAATGGAAAACTCCAATAACCCAACTCTAATGTGACTACTAATGGCCCAGATCATTCAGGAATGAACATTTGGGTCACTCTACCAGGCAAAGAACCATAACCTGCTGAAGTGCTTGCTGAGGTCAAAGGGAATACGGAATGGGTGGTGGAAGAAGGTAGTTCTAAATACCAGTTACGGCCATGTGACCAGTTGCAGAAATGAGGACTGTAATTGTTATGACTATTTCTGCTTTGTATGTGTGCATCAGATATTTTTCTTTTCTTCACTTATAAAATGTAAGATCTAAACGGGGACAGTGTGTTCTTTTGTTGTACGTGTGTTAGTTGTATCATGTTAGGTGCAACTATGACTTTGTAATTGTGTTTATTCAGAGATTATGTGTGGTTTGGGAGATGTGTACAGATGCCAGGTTGACAAGGGGTGGACTGTGATGGTTAAGGTTGTGTCAACTTAGCTAGGCCAGATTCTTAGGGGTTTGGCAATTGTATAAGGTTGTGATCACTTTCCTGTTGAAATTTGGTACGTGATCATCCCCATGATGGGATCTGCTAAGTGTTAGCGCCAGGGCGGGGTCTGTGGTGGCTCACTGTCCCCTCAGCCTTCATCTCTCTTCCTTCTCCTGCCTATTTCCTTCCTGCTTGCCTTGCCAAGGTTTTTGGCTTGTTCTGGATCCAGCAGCTACCTCTAGTCTGAACTCCAGTTCTTGGGACTTGAGTTAGGACCTTACCTGTCCATCTTAGGATTCGTGAAGCTTCACAGCCTGCGAGCAAGAGTCTTCTCCCCGACCTGCCGATCTTGGGTTCGCCAGCTCCTGCAACTACGTGCATCAGGAGAAACCTTGCAGTCTTGCCTGCTGACCTTGGGATTCCTTGACCTTCACAGCCTATGAACAGGAGCCCTGCTCTCCAACCTGACGATCTTGAGTTCCCCAGCTTCTGTGTCTCTGTGAATTGGGAAAGGCCTCTATCCTGATGCATGGACTCAGGATATTCCAACCTCTACAATCACATGAGCTATTTCCTTGATATACATCTCTCTATATATGTATTTATGCACTTTACTGGTTTTGCCTGTCTAGATAACCCAGCCTAAGACAGTGGTTGTATCATTTTACACTACCACAGGCAGTGCATGA
This sequence comes from Loxodonta africana, assembly GCF_030014295.1. Lineage (NCBI taxonomy): Eukaryota > Metazoa > Chordata > Mammalia > Proboscidea > Elephantidae > Loxodonta > Loxodonta africana. The sequence goes on along the minus strand of NC_087344.1, from coordinate 183,579,392 downwards.
AAGTTGCTGTTTCTCCATATTCTCATAACACTTGGTATTGCCTGTCTTTTTAATTTTAGCCAAGCTGTTGGATTGGAAAGTGGTATCACCCTTTCATCATAATTTCTTCAGTATTTTTGCAAACCCAGTCATAGTGCATTTGGAAATGATAAGATCAATAAAACTTGTAGGCTTCAATGGCTTACAATTTAATAGGGAGAATAAAGCAAATTATAATGCATAAACTAATTATACAAATAATGAATAAGATAATTATATTAATTAATAATGAAAGTTTGTACAAAGTTTTAGGAGAGTTTATGGGAAGTACCAGTTCTGTCCAAAAGGCTAAGAAAGGCTCTGCAAAAATATTTGAACCAGACCATTAAAACTAAGAGGACCCCTTAGAGAGCAAAGTGAAAAACTGTTATTCTAGGCAGCAGCAATAACATGAGCCAAAAAACTAGCTTTGAAATTGCATGGCGTATTTGGGTAAAGAAGAATCTTCTGCTGTTGCTGGATGGTAATACATTTTGGATCTTGTAGGGGAATTTTGGAGTGGTCAAAGAGTTTTTTATACTTTAGAGAGTATAGGAATTATGGGAGACCTTTTTAGTTTTCTCTTTGTTCCTCGAATAATTCAAACCGAGTAATGCATAACATCCCCACATTGACATAAGGTATTGTTATTTTGTGAACCTCTGATGGGTTGAATTACATAAAAACATTCTCTATGAGGAGAATGGGGTCTCACATATTCATACAGATGGGACTTTGTTCTTATCTATTTTTTTTTTTTTTATTGCTGTAAAAGGCATGGGTGTCTCTCCCTCCCCAGTGAACTAATAGCCTGAGACACAAATTACTGGGCAGGCACTCATTCCTCCAATCACTCTGTCCTGTCAATTAGCTGAAGACTATGCAAATCTGTCAGCCCTGACACCCCAAAATCTGTGGAGGACTGTGAGGGGCTTCCTGAGAGACACAGAAATGGCATATAACAAACATGAGACTAAAAAAACTGGCTGGAGTATAGATAGAAGGAAGACGGGCAAGGTGGCTGATAAAATATACCAGCCTTCTTGCTTGACAGAATGGAGTTATTTCAGGATGCAGGGGTTGGGGCTCAGGAGGGTTGGTGAGGAATTCTTAGGGTTAGAAGCATTCACTTCTTGTTCTTGATTGTGTTTATGAAACTTCGACTTCCCTGGTTAATGCCTCTACCTACAGAGTTTTAAGTAGTTGTTACTTGGAAATATCAGCTAAAATGGGGAAGAAGGTTATTCTTTTTTAGGCCAGTCTGTTAAAGCAGCAATTAATTCTTGCCATTGTCTGTGTCAATGACTAGAATTCAGTGAGGAAATACCAAGGAAAAAAAAATAAAGCTCAAGGGGAGAGAATCTAGCTGTGTGTTTAGCTACTCCTTCCAATACAGGACTTTTCCTTTAAAGACTTACCTATTTTCTACATCTGGGAGATTTATTGCATCTTTCTAATACAGGCAGCCGATCTCATACCAGGGTCAGGAAGTAGCAAGCTGTAAAGACAGGACTTCTCTTATAAGCCATACAATGTTGGACTAACAGACAAAGGAATGTCTGGGTGGTGCAAAAAGTTAATGTGCTAACTGAAATATTGGAGGTTTGAGTCCACCCAGAGGCACCTGAGAAGAAAGGCTTGGTGATCTAGTTCCGAAAAATCATCCATTGAAAGTCCTATGGAGTACAGTTCTACTCTGACACACATGGGGTCACCGTGAGTCAGAATTGGCTCCATGGTAACTGGCTCCATAGTAAACCAAGACCTGTATACTTCACAAACTCTGTCTACATGGCTATCCCTGGAACAACTTTTCCTTGTATAAGAAAATGATTTTAATTTCTAAAGACTAGCCTGAGTCTCAGGACAGATTGTCTCAGAATCTCTCCGGAAAACCAGTGTGTCAAAGTGGAAAACTAAGCTCATACCATTGTTGTTGAGTGCTGTCTAGTCAATTTTCAACTCATAGAAAACTCATGTGACAGAGTAGAACTGCTCATACTAAAACTTGCTAAATATTAAATAAGTGAGTGAATAAGTGAGTGAATGGGTGAGTTAATGAATATATGGATGGACAATAAATGAAAAAATAAAAAATGTATTTTCGTGCTTTTGTGGAAAGGCTTTGGGGTATTCTTAAGTCATTTGTGTGTGTTTTGTCTTTTCAGAATGGCAACTTCAAGAGGCAAAGACCACATTCATCAGGTAGACTGTGGGCTTCTAATGGTAGGAACTAAACATCTCCTTCCCATGCCCTTTCCCTAGATGGGAATAATTAGCAAGCATATCCCAGACTCTTGCCAACTAGTATCGGCTTGTTCTTTCCTCTGCTTAACCTGAGATGGGACAGGATCTGACCTTCCTCCATCATTAGTAAACAGAAAGTAACTAAGCCCATGTAGGTCCACTCCTGGGCACATATGCACTCACACACTCACTTCCCCAGAATATTCCCTTTGAACCAATGAGTGGATTACAGAATGGGGCTAGGAGTCAGGAGGCACAATCAGACTATGAAGCAGACAGTTACATGGAACACCAATTTATTAGGGGAAGAAACAGGAGAGAAGCCCATGGAGGGGGAAGTAGAAGAAGTGAATGGGTCAGATGTTATGCATTAGCCTCTGGTGTCCCTACTACTCAAAATGGATCCCCAGAAGGAGCCCAGGTATGTTCCTTGCTTTGGGACATGGGTGGGCCACAGCTGTGGCCAACTGGAGGTTAGAGAGGATGATCCTCTTCTCATGTCTACCTGGGAGCATGTAAGAGTGGTGTTTGGCACAACCTTAGAGCACAGAGGTGTATATGCTGAGGGGTGTATTGGCAGGAAACCCTTATAATACTCCATTGGACCCCAGGTAGAAGGAAGAGGGAGAGAAAGGCAAATCCTGAAGAAGAGAAGGCTCCATCTGGTAGCTTGGTTGGTGAGTAGATGGTAATCCCCAGTCAATCCTTACTTCTGTTTACTGTTAGGGGCTTGCTGGGCTGGTGGACACTTCTGCTGGGCTAGAGTGGCTTTGCCCTTGGGTGAGCATTGTTTCTTGGCCTGGGAAGTACATGGATCCTTGGTTTGACATTTGACAGGGGGTGGCTGACAGGGCTGCTTCACCTGGTGCTGCTAGGTCTTCTGGGGTGGACATTGCTGCTGCTGCTGGGAAGACATTGCTCCAGGAATATGTGAACCTGGAAGAGAACCATGGATACCATGAGAAGGGCTCCTGCCATCTCTCCCTCTCTACTAACTTCTAGAAGATCATTTTTCTCCAACATCCAAGGACATGATAAGTGATTAACAGCCTCAGTTGGCTAATGGATTGTTCTGCATGCACCCATTGCTATCTTCCTTTCTCCCTTTCTTCCTTCTTCTATGCTGTCCTGATTTTGTGTCTTTCTTCATCCTCACATGAGCTCCTGACTTACTAATACATAATTTATTTCTCAGTTTTACCAGGAAAATAAGATGGGGTACTGAGTTGAGGATTTAAAAATAGCCCAGACATTTTACAAGGTCAAGGCATTAAATCTTAGCTGATAGATCTACGCAAGGCCAACTGGCTACCTTGAACAATCAGACAATGAGTGTGGATAAGAATGGATGGGCATGAAGAAGAGGAAAGGGGCACTCTTTGTCCTAGAAGGAAGTGCCATGGTGTTTTGTGATGGGAACGGAGAAAGCCTGTACCGGGAAATCTGAGGCCTGACTTCTAATCCCTGCTCCACCCTGACTCATGACAATGGTTCCAAGCCTTCTAGGAGCACTGGGGGATTTGAGAGCCAAAGGTATCCCTGGAAGCAAAGAGGAAATGTGGATCAGAGAGAGCACTGAACAAGGAGGCACAGCCACTGGTTCTAGATCCAAATCTGCTACCATCTGGCCAAACACACCTCTGGGCAATCTTCTCTGGATCTCTTTGCCCTTATTTGGAGGACGCTGATCTAGAATGTCTCGGAGACCTTCCCAGCTCTGACATGTGTCTCCCTGTCTCCCTACCTTTTTTTTTTTTTTTTGTAGACAGCATTCTTCATCTTCTAAATTAGTGATTATAAATAGGAAGTATAGGTCCCAGGTAGGAGTCCTTGGATGCTGCAAATGGTTAAACTCTTGACTATTAGTCAAAAGTTTAGTGGTTAGAACCCACCCAGAGGCACTCAGAAGATAGGCCTGGTGATCTGCTTCTGAAATTTCACAGCCTTGAAAACCCTATGGAACACAGTCTTACACTGCAACACATGGGGCTCCATGGGTCAGAATTGACTCAATGGCAACTAACAACAACAGTGAAGGAGCCAGAAAGTGGGGTGGGGGGGTGGGGTGGGGAATGGTCATTAGAATAGTGAGATATGGAAGCTTCATAGTATAAAATATAATATCCAATATATCTGTGTCTGTAAACCAAAAAGCGAAGTTTGACAAAGATTGCCTGGAAGGGTCAAGAAGGTAGAATAGGGTATGAGAAAGCTTTAGAGGAGGCTCAGAATTGCTACAAAATGCTACAGCTCTAAACATCTCCCTATGATGAGAAAAATCCTCTTGCCAAGGGGTCAAACCTGGAATCAGGAAATTAGTCATACCTAGCAATAGTGCAGAATGGAGATTGAATTCCCTAATAACAATTAGTGTGATGTTTCCTTAATTGTGAGGAGGCTTATGTAACTTCCCTGATTGCTCAAGAAGAGAGGAGCTTGGCCTAGCGGCTCAAGGCTGTTCAAGAAGGAAAGAGCTTAGTAGATAACCAGGAGAACAGATGTGTTTCCCCTTACCAGGGATGGTGTGCTGGACACTAGGAGAGAAGGCTGGGCACAGGTCCAGGGCATCCACTGCTGGAGGCCTTTATAAGGGTCCCCAGCCTGCCCCAGGTGCCTGGTGTGGCCCTGATTACCACCTTCCAGGGAATTCCTCACCCACTTCTGCCACCTGCACTTTGTCCAGGGACCTGCTTTACTGGCCTATTTTGATGGAAAACACCCAGCAGGTATCTCCGGCATTCTGGGTCCCTGCCTACCTGAGCTGACTTAACCCACCTGAGGTGTTTGCTCAAACTCAACGTCTTTTTAAAGTAGAACAAACCTGAGGAGCTCTTTGCAGACCGAATTAAAAGAAAGAATAGGAAGGATGAGGAAGAGGAAGAGTGTGGGGCTTGGGGCACTTGTGACAAAAATCTAAACATCACTATTGCTGCTAACCCCTGCCATTTTTGAGCCTGGCCCCGAGATCACACTTGATGTACATTATTTCATTTTATCTTCACAGAGCTCTTACAAGGCAGATGTCGTTACCATTTTGCAGATGAGAAAGATGAGCTGACTGAGAAAGATCACATAGGTAGTAAATGCTGAGATAGTAAAAGCAGAGATGGAATTTGAGCTCAAATTTGAATAATTCAAAAGACCCAGACCCTTAAACATTATAGGTAGAAGTCAAAAGTCTAGCCACAGACACCCTGCTTTCCTACACAGTACCAATGTTTTTTTTTAATCCAGTGGGAACCCTTCACATGATATTCTATGAGGCTTCCCCTGAGCACAAATAGCAGGTAATGTAAATGGTGCCCCAAGCCTAAACAACATGGCAATGCTGTGCCCCATCCGCCCACTAGAAATTGGGCAGCTGTTGGGCATTAGTGATGGGTGAAGAGGGAGGCATAGAATTTGGCCTCTGAGTTAGGCTTGCCAAATAAAATACTCCCAGTTAAATTTGAAATTTCAGATAAACAACAGCAGCAACAAATTTAGAATAAGCATATCCCAAATATTGCATGAGACATATTTATACTAAAAAAAAAATCTGAAATTCAAATTTAACTGGGCACATTTTGTTTTTATTTGCTAACTAAATCTGGCAACCCTACTTGGGACATGTTCTGGTGAAGGAAAGAGCATTGCTCCTCCACTTGGTCTTCCAGCCCTTGGGAGAGAGGTTTGCCCACTTTGGGAGATTGATTCACATTTGAGCAATTGCTCCAAACCTCAGAATCCTGCCTTACTGAAGGCCACCTATGTGCTCATTTCTGTCATTGTCTGTGCGAAACGATAGGAGTGCCTCACTCACGTATGGTGTTTTCCTGTGTACAAAGTACTTTCCGAAGTGCTTTTCAAGCCTCTCGTCTCATTTAATCGTCATGACAGTTCTGCCAGGTTGTGTACGTTTTATTTACAGTTTATAAAATAGGCCCAAAGAAGCTCAATGACCTTCTCAGCAACTTGCGGCTAGTGAGGGTACAGCTGGATGGGGTCCCTGGCTCAGAGCTGCTTTCTACTACATTATAGTGACCAGCATCTCCACAGGGACAAGTGACTGTCATTGGGTGGGGAAACTATAACGAATTAAGCCAGGGTTGGATCACAGGTCTTGTGATTTCATGGCTATTCTCAGTTAGCCTGAGTGATTGAGCCACTGAGTGGCTTCTTCACAAAGGCTTACAATCATGACAAAATTAGAATGTTGGTTCTGGTGGTCTCCACCTCTTCTTGCACCAGCCTTCCTCCTTCTTTCCTCCCTGGCACTCATGTGCTCCATACCCACACAGCCTGTTCTCCCTCTCCCCCCTGAGAGACTCTAACTGATCCCTCTCCCCCACTCTGCCAGGCACAGGTACATTTTTATTAGTCATTATACCTTATAAAGCACCTCCATATACAGGTTTCACAATACTCTATGAAGAAAGGCTACTGTATTATATATTTTATAGATGAGAAAACTGTGGCTTCGATGGTGACTGGATCTTGAATTCAGAAGGAGAGCTGGCCCCAAGTCTCTTAAATCTCTAGTGGCTCATTTCCAGACACCCTGACTGGCTGGGGCAGTGGATTATTCTTTCAAAGGAGGAAGGGAGGCTTCCTGACACCCCTAAATCACTGCATGTAAACCACCCCTCCAGGTAAGTCAAGCCCTGAGAAGCTATGTGGAATGACAACTCTGTAACTCCCCTCCCTCCCCTCACCACCCCAGCCAAGCCATAGGACTGTTGCTTGGCCAGTCTTGAGTCCCACATTGTTTCCGTCATCCTCAAAGGAACATGTTCTATTGAGATCAGGAAGCCAGGATCTGTATCCAGGGAGCAGGCACCTGAGAGCAGGTGTGTGCCTGTGAGAAGTTCAGGGAGGGGAGGGCACAGGCAGGCCTGATTTTGGAAGGTGAGTCAAGGCTTGAGAAACCCCAGTCCCACCCTGCAGGCAAACAATGGGGTGACTGGGCAGCAGGGACCTAATCCCTGGGAAGGGACCCTCCCAAAGACAATGCTAATACTTTAACTCTTCACCTAGACACATCTCTACCTGGGCACTTTTATCTCTGGGCTTTGGGGAAAAAGAAGGGCTGTGAATGGCTCCTTCTGGAGATGGAATGTCATTGTGATACTATTTCTAAGAACGAAACAAAAAAACAAAAAAAAAGAGATCTGGGTTAATCAAGGGAGATTTAGGAGAGAAGGACTGTACTTGGTGGAGAGGACAGTTGAAGTTTGGGGCTGCCAGGGTTCCTATATTTTAGCCTCCTCTCCAGTAAAACGAAAATTTAAAAGTGAGCAGGGGAAATTTCATTTTTGAAATCATAAATCATACCATACTTGCTTTATCTGAATTTCTGGTTGATACTTAATGAGCAGTCTTGGCTTAGAACATTCTGGTTTCGAGTTTCTCCCTCCATTAATTACTTAATGATCTGTCAACAAACACTTTAGAAGTTGCTACTTAAAGACATCTCGTGACCTTTTTTTTTTTTAAATGTGGGAAATCCTTTTGCAACATGAATGAATCATTTCACCCTCTAATTTACCTGTTTGGCAAATAAGATACTATTGCTAGGTGTTCTGTATAATAAGATTACACACAGTCCATGGAGGGAGAGGAGTGAGAAGATGAGTGTCCGGAAATAGGTGATTAATTTATTTCCTCTCTCCAGCCCTCTTCCCACTATGTTATGCTTATGGAAGACCTTCGGCTATCCTAAGAATTTTACAAATGGGAGAACAAACAAAGTTCTGGACCTAGTGAGAAGCTAGTTCCAACAGTATATCCACAGACTGTTAACTGTGCAAGTTCGACACAGTCAGTGGAAGGGAAGGAGGAGGCTGGGGACAAAGCATCCATCTCTGGGAAGACTGCCAGTGTGGAGTTGAAACACTATTCAATCTTTCCTTGGACATAACAAAACTGTAGTTAGAGACACAGAGAAAGAGATAAGAGAATAGGAAAACAGCTCTCGTATTGCTCATTCCTTATTGGCTATGAGATCTTGGCACTTCCCTTAATTTTTATAAACCTCAATTTTCCTGCTCTCTAATATGGGGAGGGAAACCCTGGTGGCATAGTGGTTAAGTGCTATGGCTGCTAACCAAAAGGTCGGCAGTTCAAATCTGCCAGGTGCTCTTTGGAAACTATGGGGCAGTTCTACTCTGTCCTATAGGGTCGCTGTGAGTCGGAATCGACTCGACGGCACTGGGTTTGGTTTTTTGGCGGGGGGGAATATGAGGAGATTGACCAAAATAACCTCTAAGGTCTCATCAAGCCCTAATGTTCTAGAACTGAATGATTAGGTCAGGGAGGGTAACTGTGTTTCATCATAATGAGATTAGTAGTGAATTGAGGATAAAACAAAAAACCACACCTGCTGCCATTGTGTTGATTCCAACTTAGAGCAACCCTACAGGACGTAGTAGAACTGCCCCACAGGGTTTCCAAGGAGTGCCTGGCAGATCCAAACTGCCGATCTTTTTGTTAGTAGCCATAGATCTTAACCACTATGCCACCAGGGTTTCCATACTGAGATTGAGTTCAGGCTCACCAGAAAGAATGTCTTAATTGATTAAGGATGCCTGCTATGAGGGGAATAAGTAGCCTCATGTTGCAGAGAGTCACCATCCCTGGGTTAGCCTACAGTGGGGAGCAGTTTTCTAGGACCTATGAGTGAGAATACTTCAAGCATTTGAAGAAGCAAGGACACAAATTACACTTTCAAGGTCCTGCACAAACTAACACCATTTTCTACCTTAGCTCCTACCACTCTGTCATGGATTGAATTATGTCCCCTCAAAAATGTATATATCAACTTGGTTGCCATGATCCCAGTATTGTGTAGTTGTCCTCCATATTGTGATTGTAATTTTATGCTAAAGAGGATTAGGGTAAGATTGTAACACCACCCTTAATCAGGTCACCTCCCTGGATCCAATGTAAAGGGAATTTCCCTAGGGTGGGGCCTGTACCACCTTTTATCTTACAAGAGAAAAAAGGAAAGGGAAGCAAGCAGAGAGTGGGGGACTTCATACCACCAAGAATGCAGCACCAGGAGCAGAGTGAGTCCTTTGGACCTGGGATCCCTGTGTTTGAGAAGCTCCTCAACCATGGGATGATTGAGGACAAGGACCTTCCTCCAGAGCCAACAGAGAGAGAAAGCCTTCCCCTGGAGCTGGTGCCCTAAATTTGGACTTTTAGCCTAGTTTACTATGAGAAAATAAACTTCTCTTTGTTAAATGCCATCCACTTGTGGTATTTCTGTTATAGCACCACTAGATGACTAAGACACACTTCTTAACACAACCTCAGACAGATATGTTACATTTTCCAAAACTTGCCCCATACTCTCTTGGCTCAAACGATACTATATGTGATGGCACCCTGCTCCCAAATTCCCTGTGAAATCCAAGATAATCTTCAGGAACCATCTTAAATATTACCTACTCCATGAGCCCTTTCCCTAATCTTTCCTAAGAGATATGCTTTCCTCTCTTGCTCAACATTCAGAGATTTGTATTTATACCTATTTGGAACAGCAATTTTCGCATAATGTTTTGAGACTATATATATATACACACACACACATTTGTTGTTGTTGTTGTTAGGTGCCATCAAGTTGGTTCCAAATCATAGCAAACCTATAGGGCAGAGTAGAACTGCCCCATGCGGTTTCCAAGGAGAACCTGGTAGATTTGAACTGCCAACCTTTTGGTTAGCAGTCAAGCTCTTAACTACTACCCCACCAAGTGCTTATATATATATATAGCTGTATGTATGTCTGTGTATGTGCATATATATATACAATATATCCATCTCTTTAGATCTAACACCCCCCCCCCACACACATACACAGTAATACTAGCTAAACACAATGCCTGGTATATTATATCCACTCCATAAATATAAAAAAATGGGTGCATGAATGAATGAGTGAATGATTTACTAAATGAATGAATTGAATGAATGGTAAGCCTACAGTTAGACATTTTAGTTTTACAGTCAGAAGTCATGAAGTTTTTGGACTAAGATGCTTTTTGGACTAACCCATCTTTTCAAGATGCTTTTTGGACTAAGCCATCTTTTCAAATTCAGGTTGTTTCTCGCTCTTTCCAAGCTACCATCCCTGTTTATCCCAATCACACACATTGTCCTTATATTCCTCAACCTTGAAGATCTATGCTGAAATCATCTGTTACTTGTAAGAGAGAGGCCTAGGTACTTGGATATTTCATATATGGAGAGATTTCCTTTATCCACAGCCTAAGTGCAAACACCCTAAGGGTAGGAAGGGTGTTCAGGAGAGAACTTACACCCTAGTTAGGGTGCTTGGCCACTGATAGAGTAGCTAGTTGGTGAGGGGGTGAGGGGTGGCCCATCCTTTATCATTACGAAAGAATGCTGTTAAGTGAGTCAGTGAGTGAATGAAGGATGGAATGAGTGAGTGTATAAATAAATGAGCTGGCAAACTAGCTGATTAACTGGCTAGATCACTGAACAACTGACTAACTGACTGGCTGAGTGGTTGACCAACTGGTTGGCTGGCTGGCTGATGGCTAATTTTGAAAAACAGATCCTGGTATAGAATGGGAAAAAAACAAAAAACAAACAAAAACCTTGGGGACATGGGACTAAGGATATAAAACAAGGCAGAGTGTTCTGTATTGGAGCCCCTGAGAAGTGTATCCTATGAGCTGGACAACCATTTCTTAATTTAGTTTTCTGTTTTAGGAGTTCCTTGTGGTTTCCATTCCTGGTCGAGCGAGCTCAGTGAATGTACTTCATCTGAACACAAACTAAAGGCAGCTGTGGTAGAAAACTAGCTCTCTTCTTGGGTAAATATGGTAGGCGCATAAGGACATTTCCAATGATGCCTCTGCCCACTGGCAGGGACAGGTTACCTAATAAGCAAGATAAGCACATGCTTAGGGCATCAACAAAACAGGGGTGCTAATTGTCTGAAGTAAAGATCCACAGATGCCAAGCAGACAAGACACAAAGAAAACCGAGCTTACAACAATGACTCAAGAAAGACTTGATTCATTATCCTTCCTATGTATAGAGGTAGATGTTGTTTGGAAGCTTAATTGTGACAAAATCATTGAAGAATTTGTTACGAGCAAAGAGTAGAAACATTTTTAAATTATAACACGTTAGAGATGAAAGACCTACCTACAAATAAAATATAGTAATTTGTTGTAATATTTGTTTTCTGATCATTAAATTTTCTTTTATGACATATTTTCATTGTTCATTTATAGTTATAGCATTTATTACAAAATAAGCATCAAAACTGAATTATGAGGCATTTAAAGCAAAGTTGGTGAAAGTTAATTTTTCATTGTGGGAGAGCAACAGAATTTTACATTGATTGTTGAAACAACTAAGTTCACTAACTCATTTTCTTTGTTGTAGAATATGTGGAATATTCTTTTTGTAGAAAGTGTGGTATATAGTAAAAATCTCAGTACCCCACATCCACTAAGAATTTTATAATCCAGTTCATCTCATTCCATAGGGTTCCATCTCATTCAATCAATTGCTAATATTATAGTCATATTTAAAAAGAATTTTTAAATGGATAGCCAAGATACATACACACATATATTTAAATGTACATATCCAATTTGAATGCATAGTAAGCAGAGGAGGGGGCATCACAAATTATCAGTGTTTAGGGGCCACACATGCCTTAATTTGGCCCTGTACACCAGGGAGTTTGATGGTTCCCTGGACCTTGAACACTGGGGATGGGGACCCTCAGGTCAGAGAAAGCAGCCTCTGTGATGGTGACTGAGATAGGGAAACAAACCAAACAGACAAATTAGCAGACACTGCAAGGTGGACCAGTCTGTCCAGTCAATGCCCTGCTGTCTGACCACAGAGACGTTCCTTGGGGGAAGTGGCTGCAGAAGGCAGCAAGCAGGGCTGCTGGAAGCAGCCTCAGACATGCCCAGTGATGACTGAGATACCACAGAGCTTGGGGAAACTGCCACCCTGTGTTGGGGACTGGCCTTGCAAATAGTTGACCCATATACAAATACACCAGTCTACCATATCCACATCTGAGCTGGATGAGAAGGCAAGAGGCAGGATAATACTTCAAATGCCTGGAAACCAGGCTACCTCCATACCTAAACCCTTCAGTGATTCCTCACAGCCCTCGAGATAAAGTCTACAGTTTTTGACATTGTTTCAAAGACCTTTCTTTGTTGAGTCCTCTCTCTGAAAACGCTTCTAATCTCCTCTCCACTCAATCTCCCCACCCTTCCCCTTCTCTCTGCACAAATACTCTGTAGGTCCTGCCGTAAGCCATAACGAACTATTTACGGGTTTTTTTTTTTAATAATGTTTTCTCTTTTTCTTCTCTTCCTACCACATGCCACTCCCTCTGCCTGGCATGCCTGAACCTAGTTTGTGCCTGAGTAGTCTCTTCAGAAACTAGTTCATTTCTTCCCTGCACGCCCCTCCCCACCCCCCATTGTGTGTAACCCAGGCAGCATTAGATGCCCATCCTTGCCCAGGAGGCTTCTGTCCTAGCACTGATGCTACAGGTTGGAATAGAGTATCAACTGGTTTGCCCCCTGTCAAACTGTGAGGCAAGGACATGTTTTTGAAGGCAGGGACATTCCGGTATAGTATATTTGTTGCTGTTGTTGTTATTAAGTACCATAGAGTCTATTTTGACTCATAGTAACCCCATATGAAAGAGTAGAACTGCCCCATAGGGTTTTCTTGGCTGCAATCTTTACAGGAGCAGATTGCTAGGTCCTTCTCCCATGGAGCTGCTGTATTGTGCCTGGCCCATAATAGATATACAATGAATGTTTGTTTAAAAAAAAAAAAAATGTGATCAGTCCATAAAGTCTATAAACAATGTGGACTCTCTTGATATGTGGCTGTGATAGAGCACTCCCATCCTTTCGGATTCTCAGCAGAGCTAGTTCTTATACATCATTGGGGCTCTTACTTCCTGGTGCATTTTGTCCCTCCATGCTGACCCCTGCCAAACATGCCTTCAATGAACTTTATCTTCAATATGTGCTTTTCTTCCTTACCAGATAGTGGACCTTTGAAAAGGTAGGGGTCTATTTTTCTCATTCTTGATTCTTCCTCCTACTCAGTACCTTAGCAATTCTTTGCACATAGGAGACACTTGATAAAGGTTGGTTGGGTTGACTAGTATGATATTCACAGTTCAAAAGAAGGCAACATTGAGATCAGTAATTCCAAAGGGTACATAATCCAAAAATCTCTTTACCTGGGTGATGTAGATTGTTCTATTGTTAATAAATATTTTGTTGTTTTGTTGCCTGCCACTCTCTCCCGGAGAAGTACACTCCCCTGCCCTGTTGATAATGGCAGCCTGGCCGTATGACTTGCTTTGCAAATAAAAATGTAAACTTTAAGAGCCATGGTTTGCTAGACCCTCTTTGCTCTCTTCCATGAAGACTGGCAATATTCCACACAAAGGCTGCTGTGTTCGTCTGGATCCCAAAGTCAAACTGTTGTATAGCAGGGCGGCAGCTGATCCTCAGTGGACATGTAGAATGAGTGAGAAATAAGCCATTGAGATTTGGGGCTCATTGGTTACTGAAGCATAACCTAGCTTATCCTGACTCCCATACTGGGATATGCAAGGATTGACTTTTCCTAAGAAGATTCCCTTCCTACTTATGGTTGACCCTGGTCAAAGGAAAAATAAATGTTTAAGACCAGTGTATACTAAGTGACAGCCATGACAGTGGCTCAGGTGTGTATGTGTGCTTACATGCATGTGTGTGCATATGTGTATGTGACTGTGCAAACAGAGGTCGGGGATGTAGGAGAAGGGGGAAAGGGAAGGGAAATGGAGGAGGCAGGCTGGGTTTACACAGTGTATGACAAGGACATCTGCTTGTGGGGAACTGATATTTTCCTACAAATGTCTTTCTGTCTGTGGTTGGAAAGCTAAATAAACCACATTTTTCCTCACTCTGGCCACAAGACCTTGTGAAAAACCACATCACAAGTCCACCCCCTAGGCAGTTAGGGCAGAATGCCATGTACTGAGCCTGATAAGCCAGTGTAACTGCTTCCAATTTCAACAGGGCTCAGAGCTCCTCCCTCAAAAGGCTGGTGGAGACCCAGGGACTGGAGGCCATTGGACCCAGCAGACAGCCTGATGACCCTTCATCTCACTTTATAGGCAGAGAAGCTAAGGACCAGACAGTCCTCAACCAGGACTTTTCTCACTGCAGATGGCTTCTCAAGCTGGACCACAGAAGGAGGGGTTAGCTATTTCCTTACTGGAGCCAGTGCCTTTCCAAGGTCCTCTTGCTAGGTATAGATGACAGCGGGGCTCAACATTGACAGACTGGTTTGAGTCAGCACCAAGTGAAAAAAAAAAAAATGCTGCTAAGTTGACTCTGACTCATGGTGCCCCCTTGTGTATCAGAATGGAATTACTCCATAGGGGTTTTTGATGGCTGATTTTTCTGAAGGAGATCTCCATGACCTTTCTTCCAAGATGTGTCTGGGTGGACTTGAACTTCCAGCCTTTTGGTTAGTAGCTAAGAGCAAACTTTGCATGGCTCAGGGAGCTTGAGTCAAGCAGCATGGGGTGGGAAATGGGGAAGGACCCCAGCAGAGTACAGGAAAATTGACCTGATTAGAGGGGGAGAAGCTATCACTGCAATGCCTTCCATTTATTGAACAGGCACTATATAAAATATAAGGCTCTTTACATTCTTGCCCCCAATCCTTGTAGGCAGAGAAGCACTAGCCCACTTTGTAAATGAGGGAACTGAAGCCCAGAGAGGTAAAGCAACTTACCCAAAGACATGTAGCTGATAAACGGCTGGGCCAGGATTCTAACCCATGTCAATGTAGCTGAAATACTGAACTCTTTACACTGCATCACACTGGCTCCCTCCTTAAGCCAAACACACTCCATGCTTCTTGACGGCATCCAGCCAGGGTGGGGGGGAGGTATGAACAGGCAGGGTTCAGTCAGCAAGGGTCAGAAAGGGAGCAGCACCTTCCCTCCTTCAAGCTGGTGTGGGGGGGAAGCCACAATCAGCAAGAGATTTTCAAATGGAAGGTGTATCTTGAGGAGCAAGAATTAGGCTCAAGACATAAAAGACCTGTACAAAGAAAACTACAAGACACTGCTGCAAGAAACCAAAAGAGACCTACATAAGTGGAAAAACATACCTTGCTCAAAATGTCAATTCTACCCAAAGCAATCTACAGATACAATGCAATTCCGATGCAAATCCCAATGACATTTTTTAATGAGATGGACAAACAAATCACCAACTGCATATGGAAAGGGAGGAGGCACTAGATAAGTAAAGCATTACTGGAGAAGAAGAACAAAGTGGGAGGCCTCGTACTACCTGATTTTAAAACTTTTTATACCATCACGATAGTAAAAACAGCCTGGTACTGGTACAACAACAGACACATAGACCAATGGAACAGAATTGAGAATCCAGGTGTAAATTCATCCACATATAAGCAGCTGATATTTGACAAAGGCCTAAAGTCCGTTAAATGGGGAAAAGACAGTTTCTTTAACAAACGGTGCTGGCATAAGTGGATATCCATCTGCAAAAAATGAAAGACACATACCTCACACCATGCACAAAAGCTAACTCAAAATGGATCTAAGACCTAAATATAAAACTCGGAGGTGGGGCCAAGATGGCAGAGAAGTCAGACGCTTCTGGTAACGAAGACCCAAAAAAACAAGTGAAATGATTATATATATGACAAGCTAGGAGCTCTGAACATCAAAGGCAAAGTTAGGAATTCGGACTCTGCGTCGGGGGAGGGAGAGATGGTTCAGAAGTGGCAATGAGTTGCCAGACCTGATTTGGCCAGAACTGGCGCCCATCAGGCATGATCCACTGGAGTGACAACGGCGGGGCTGGTGGTAGCATTCAGGACACAGTTTCCTCAGGGAGCGACAGTGAGCCACAGAGTCTACCCACGCGTCTGGAACCAGAGAATAACAGCACTCTCAGCACAAGCTAAAGTACTTGTGTGTATTTTACCGCACCCTAGCCCCCAAGTCAGCTTCAGTGGCTGTCAATTTTCCTGGGCCTGTAATAGGTCCAGTTGCGAGTCCTGAGCCATTTTCCCAGCATTGGAGAAGGAATAAATTAACATTTGGGGGAAAAGATAACCTGCCAGCTCAACGAAGCTGGGAACTCAGAACAGAAGCAGGTCCCCTCCATGCACAAATGGGCCACAGACTTTGACTGCCTTTCACCACTGCATGGACCTGGGTGGGCCCATTTCAGGAGATTAGGCCCTTGTTAGGAGATTGTAACACTGTATGTGCTTGAGATCTGACTTCAACTGTTTCAGGTGTGTGGTGGAGATGTGGGTTTTTGATGTTTGACACTGCTCTGCCTATTAAACAGGGTCCTCACCTACCCACATCAGGTGCCTGAGAGCTGGTGGTTCAACCCATGTCAACTAGCCACCTGCTACAGGGGTCCAAGGATAAGTGGTGCCTCCCAGTCCTTTCAACAAAAAGCATTGGGTGCTCATAGTCTAGCTGCAGAACTTACCCACTTGTGCGCTCTAGGGAACAGGAATGTGCTTTCCTCACAGATACTCCAGGAATGGTTGTCAGCCACCTGCCTTGTTCAGAGTGGGACCCCCTGCTGCAACCAGATACCTGTGCCTATACCAATCACCCTGCCTCTCTAAGACTGCAGGACAGACCCTGTACCACACACTTGATGACCAACTGCCTGGATACCTCAGCTGAATCCATACAAGAAAATTAAATGTATTCCTAGGCTCATATACCTGGTAACAGCTCTAGCCATCTGATGACAGGATGTTAGAGCTTCAAAGGCATAAAAAAATCCAGCTAGCTCACTCAAGGAGCCTATTTGGTCATATCAAAACAACACAAAGCAAGAAGCTAGGATACAGCAAGCAAACATAAAATAAATTAATACAATAACTTACAGATGGCTCAGGGACAACAAACAATATCAAATCACATAAGGAAGCAGACCACAATCACTTCAACAAGCTCTCAAAACAAAGAATCAAGAAATCTTCCAGATGAAGATGTATTTCTGGAATTCCCAGATGTAGGATACAAAAGATTAATACACAGAACTCATCAAGAGATCGGAAAGATCAGGCAAAATGCAGAAAAAACCAAGGAACACACAGATAAAGCAGCTGAAGAAATTAAAAAGTTTATTCAAGAACATAATGAAAAATTTAATAGATTTCAAGAGCCCATAGAGAGGCAACAATCAGAAATTCAGAAGATTAACAATAAAATTACAGAATTGGACAACTCAACAGAAAGTCAGAGGAGCAGAACTGAGGAAATGGAAGGCAGAAGTAGTGAGATGGAAGATAAAACACTTGGCACCAATATATTCAGAGAAAAATCAGATAAAAGAATTAAAAAAAAAAAAAAAGAAGAAACCCTAAGAATCATGTGGGACTCTTATCAAGAGAAATAAACTACAAGTATTTGGAGTACCAGAACAGGTAAGGATAACAGAAAACACAGAGAGAATTGTTGAAGAGATTTGTTAGCAGACAACTTCCCTGATATCGTGAAAGACGAGATGATATCTATCCAAGATGCTCATCGAACTCCGCGTAAGGTAGATCTCAAAAGAAAGTCACCAAGGCATATTATACTCATACTTGCCAGATAAAGAGAAATTTTAAGAGTGGCTAGGAATAAATGAAAAGTCACCTACAAAGGAGAGTCAATAAGAATAAGCTCGGACTACTCGGCAGAAACCATGCAGGCAAGAAGGCAATGGGAAGACGTATATGAAGCACTGAAGGAAAAAAAAAATTGCCAGCCGAGAATCATATATCCAGAAAAACTGTCTCTCAAATATGAAGGTGAAATTAGGACATTTTGGAAAGTTTAGGGAATTTGTAAAAATCAAACCAAAATTACAAGAAATACTAAAGGGAGTTCTCTGGGTAGAAAATCAATGGCATTAGATATCAACCTAAGACTAGAACTCAGGACAAAATAACTAGATATCAATCCAGAAATCAAGATAAAAAAACACTCCAAACAGGGAACCGGCAATATTATCATGTAAAAGATGATGACATTAAAACAACAAAGAGGAATTAAAATGTAGTCATAGATCTTTCATATGGAGAGGAAGACAAGGGGATGTAAAGAAATAAAAGTTTGTTTTAAACTTAGAAAATTAGGGGTAAATATTAAGGTAACTACAAAGGAGACTAACAATCCTACAAATCAAAATGAAATGCAAAAAAATAAAACAAAACAAAGACTCAGCAAAAATGAAACAACAACAAATAAAAAGAAAGGACAATATATAAACATAAACTACTCAGCACAAAAAATTAAGTGGAAAAAAGAAACTGTCAACAACACAAAAAAAGACATCAAAATGATAGCACTAAACTCATACCTATCTATAATTACACTGAATGTAAATGGACTAAATGCAGCAATAAAGAGACAGAGAGTGACAGAATAGATTTAAAAAAACACAATCCATCTATAGGCTTCCTATAAGAGACACACCTTAGACTTAGAGACACAAACAATCTAAAAATGAAAGGATGGAAAAATAAATATATCAAGCAAACAACAATCAAAAAAAAGCAAGAGTGGTAATATTAATTTCCGACAATAAAGACTTTAAATTTAAATCCACCACAAAGGATAAGGAAGGACACTATATAATGAGTAAAGCCACAATATACAAGGAGGATGTAACCATATTAAGTATTTACAAACCCAGTGACAGGGCTTCAGTACATAAAACAAGCTCTAACAGTGTTGAAAAGTGAGACAGACAGCTCCACAATAATAATAGGAAACTTCAACACGCCACCTTCGGTAAAGGACAGGACATCCAGAAAGAAGCTCAATAAAGACATGAAAGAGCTAAATGCCACAATCAACCAACTTGACCTCATAGACATATACAGAACACTCCACCCAACAAGAGACAAGTATACTTCTTTTTCCAGCACACATGGAATATTCTCTGGAATAGACCATGTGTTAGGTCATAAAGCAAGCCTTAACAGAATCCAAGACATCAGAATATTACAGAGCATCGTCTCTGACCATAATGCCATAAAAGTAGAAACAAAAACAGAAAAAGCAGGGAAAAGAAATCAAACACTTGGAAACTGAACACTACCCTGCTCAAAAATGACTGGGTTCTAGAAGAAATTAAGGATGGAATAAAGAAATTCATAGAATCCAATGAGAATGAAAACACTTCCTATCAGAACCTTTGGGACACAGAGAAAGCAGTGCACAGAGGTCAATTTATATCAATAAATGCACAGATACAAAAAGAAGAAAGTGCCAAAATCAAAGAATTATCCCTACAACTTGAACAAATAGAAAGAGAGCAACAAAAGAAACTCTCAGGCACCAGAAGAAAGCAAATAACAAAAATTAGAGAAGTAAATGAAATAGTGAACAGAAAAATAATTGAAAGAGCTTAAAAGACCAAAGCTGGTTCTTTGAAAAAATTAATAAAATTGATAAACCAGGTAAGGAAGCAAATAACCCAAATAACAAATGAGATGGGTGATATTAGAACAGACCCAACTGAAATTAAAAGAATCATATCAGATTACTATGAAAAATTGTACTCTAACAAATTTGAAAACCTAGAAGAAGTGGATGAATTCCTAGAAACACACTCCCTACCTAAACTAACACAAACAGAGGTAAAACATCTAAATAAACCTATAACAAAAGAAGAGATTAAAAAGGTAATTAAAAAACTCCCAACAACAACAACAACAAAAATGCCCTGACCCTGACAGCTTCACTGGGGAGTTCTACCAAACTTTCAGAGAAGAGTTAACACCACTACTACTAAAGGTATTTCAGAGCATAGAAAAAGATGGAATACCCCCAAACTCATTCTGTGAAGCCAGCATATCCCTGACACCAAAGCCAGGTAAAGATGCCACAAAACAAAGAAAAAGAAAATTACAGCCCTTTTTACCTCATGAACTTAGATGCAAAAATCCTCAACAAAATTCTAGCCAATAGAATTCAACAACATATCAAAAAAAAATAATAATAATAATTCACCATGACCATGTGGGATTCATACCAGGTATGAAGGGATGGTTCAACATTAGAAAAACAATTAATGTAATCCATCATATAAATAAAAGACAAGAGCCACATAATCTTATCCGTTGATGCAGAAAAGGTACTTGACAAAGTCCAATGCCCATTCATGATAAAAATTCTGAGCAAAATGGGAATAGAAGGGAAATTCCTCAACACAATAAAGGGCATTTATACAAAGCCAACAGCCAACATCACCCTACGTGGAGAGAGTCTGAAAGCATTCCCCTTGAAAATGGGAACCAGATGAGGACGGCCTTTATCACCACTCTGGAGGTCCTAGCCAGAGCAATTAGGCTAGATAAAGAAATAAAGGGCATCCAGACTGGTAAGGAAAAAGTAAAAGTATGTCTATTTGCAGATGACATGATCGTATACACAGAAAACCCTGAAGAATCTTCAAGAAAACTACTGAAACTAATACAAGAGTTCAGCAGAGGATCAGGATACAAGATAAACATATAAAAATCAGTTGGATTCCTCTATACCAACAAAAAGAACATTGAAGAGGAAATCACCAAATCAATACCATTTACAGTAGCCCCCAAGAAGATAAAATACTTAGGAATAAATCTAACCAGGCACATAGAAGACCTATACATAGAAAAGTACAAGACACTACCACAAGAAACCAGAAGAGACCTACCTAAGTGGAAAAACATACCTTGCTCATGGATAGGAAGACTCAACATTGTAAAAAAAAAATGTCTATTCTACTGAAAGCGATCTATGTATACAATGATGTTCCCATCCAAATTCCAACAACATTTTTTTAATGAGCTGGAGAAACAAATCACCACTTCATATGGAAGGGAAAGAGGCCCCAGATAAGTAAAAAAAATTGAAAAGGAAGAACTAAGTGGGAGGCCTCACTGTACCTGATTTTAGAACCTATTATACCGCCATGGTAGTCAAAACAGCCTGGTACTGGTACAACAACAGATACGTAGACCAATGGAACAGAATTGAGAATCCAGACATAAATTCATCCACATATGAGCAGCTGATATTTGATAAAGTTCCAAAGTCTGTTAAACGGGGAAAAGACAGTCTCTTCAACAAGTGGTGTTGGCATAACTGGATATCCATCTGCAAAAAAAAGAAAAAGAAACAAGACCCATGTCTCACACCATGCACAAAAACTAACTCAAAATGGATCAAAGACCTAAATATAAAACCTAAAATGATAAAGGACCATGGAAGAAAAAATAGGGACAATGCTAGGTGTCCTAATACATGGCATAAACAGTATATAAACATTACTAACAATGCACAAACACCAGGAGAGCAACTGGATAACTGGGAGCTCCTAAAAATCAAACACCTATGTCCATCCAAAGACTTCACCAAAACAGTAAAAAGATTACCTACAAACTGGGAGAAAGTTCTTAGCTATGACATTTCCGATCAGCATCTGATCTCTAAAATCTACGTGATACTGTGAAACAACAACAAAATGACAACCCAATTAAAAAATGGGCAAAGGATATGAACAGGCACTTCACCAAAGAAGACATTCAGGCAGCTAACAGATACATGAAGAAATGCTCAGGATCATTAGCCATTACAGAAATGCAAATCAAAACTGCAATGAGATACCATCTCACTCCAACAAGGCTGGAATTAATCCAAAAACACCTAATAATAAATATTGCAGAGGTTGTGGAGAGAGTGGAACACTTAATACACTGCTGGTGGGAATATAAAATGGTACAACCACTTTTGGAAATTGATTAGGCATTTTCTTAAAAAGCTAGAAATAGGACGACTGTACAATCCAGCAATCTCACTCCTTGGAATATATCCTACAGAAATAAGAGCCTTTACACAAACAGATATATCCACACCCACGTTCATTGCAGCACTGTTTACAATAGCAAAAAGATGGAAGCAACCAAGGTCCCCATTAATGGATGAATGGATAAATAGTTATGGTATATTCACACAATGGAATACTACACATTGATAAAGAACAGTGATGAATCCATGAAAAATTTCATAACCTGGAGGAATCTGGAAGGCATTATGCTGAGTGAAATTAGTCAGTTGCAAAAGGACAAATATTGTATAAGACCACCATTATAAGAACTCGAGAAATAGTTTAAACAGAGAAGAACATATTCTTTGATGGTTACGAGGGCAGAAAGGGAGGGAGGGAGAGGAGTATTCACTAATTAGATAGTAGACAAGGACTAATTTAGGTGAAGGGAAAGACAACACACAATACAGGAGAGGTCAGCACAGCTGGGCTAAACCAAAAACAAAGAAGTTTCCTGAATAAACTGAATACTTTGAAGGCCAGAGTAGCAGGGGTGGGGATCTGGGGACCATGGTTTCAGGGGACATCTAGGTCAACTGGCATAAAGAAATCTATTAAGAAAACATTCTGCATCCCACTTTGAAGAGTGGCATCTGGGGTCTTAAATGCTACCAAGCAGCCATATAAGAGGCATCAATTGGTCTTAACCCACCTGGAGCAAAGGAGAATGAAGAACACCAAAGACACAAGGTAATTATGAGCCCAAGTCACAGAAAGGGCCACATAAATCAGAGACTACATCAGTCTGAAGCCAGAGAAACAGATGGTGCCCGGCTACAACAGATGACTGCTCTGACAGGGAACACAACAGAGAATCCCTCAAGGAGCAGAACAGTGGGATGCAGACCTCAAATTCTCATAAAAAGACCAGACTTAATGGTCTGACTGAGACTAGAAGAACCCAGGAAGTCATGGTCCCAAGACCTTCTGTTAGCCCAAGACAGGCACCATTCCCAAAGCCACCTCTTCAGACAAGGATTGGACTGGATTTATAAGATAGACAATGATACTAGTGAGGAGTGAGCTTCTTGGGTCAAGTAGACACATGAGACTACGTGTGTAGCTCCGTCTGAGGAGATAAGAAGGCAGAGGGGGACAGACGTTGGCTAAATGGACACAGGGAATACAGCGTGGAGAAAAGGAGTGTGCTTCTCATTAGGCGGAGAGAAAATAGCAAGGTGTACATAAATTTTTGTATGAGAGATTGACTTGATTTGTAAACTGTCACGAAAAGCACAACAAAAAAAGAGTAAAGAGACAAAAAAAAAAGTTGATGCAAGATTTGGACTTGCATACTATAATAAAATGCACACATCTTTTGAAAAGAAACTAAAATGATAAAGATCATGGAAGAAAAAATATTGACAATGCTAGGAGCCCTTATACATGGCATAAACAGTATACAGAACATAACCAACAATGCACAAACACCAGAAGAGAAACTAGATAACTGGGAGCTCCTAAAAATCAAACACTTAGGCTCATCTAAACACTTCACCAAAAGAGTAAAAAGACAACCTACAGGCTGGGAAAAAAACTTTGGCTACATAATATCTGGTAAGTGTCTAATCTCTAAAATCTACAAGATACTGCAAAATTTCAACAACGAAAAGATAAGTAACCCTATTAAAAAACGGGCAGACTTCTGACCAACATGGCGCTATAGACAGAAGCACCAGGCTGTCCCTCCACAGCAAAGACCCAAAAAACCAAGTAAAACAGAGACAAACATCATTCCTGGAATCTGAAGTGCCAAATGAAAGACAGAGAACTCATCCAAGTGTAGAATGGAATAAGAAACTGACCAGCAGGGAGAAGGAGGAGAGATATGTGCAGAGGGCCCCATCAGCTAATGCAGCTGATGCAGCACAGATCCACCATCTTGGACTCCAGTCAGGGATCAGCAGAGAGCTCAGGGAAGCAGTTTCGTAGAGCTCCCAGCAGGAGACAGAGCGCCTGGTAACCAGTGATACACACTTTCCCACCCTCCCCCCCCCATTTTCTCCCCGCTGCTCTACCTCTGAGCTTGCTGGCTGGCTGTAGTAGCTCAGGCAGCCGGGAAGTGCAGCATCTGTGCTGCTTGGGTTTGCCCCGCCCCCACATGGGAGATCAGTGGACAGGAAGCAATGGAAAGCAGCTTCACGAAGTTCCCAGCAGGAGACAGAGCATCTGGTAACAAGAGGCATACATTTCCTAGCCATCCCCTCTCCTTCTCCCCCTCTTTCAGACTCCTTTGCTTCCCACCAGCCAAAGTCTCTTGGCCGGGAGGCAACTGCTTTGGCCTCAGGCTGCTTGGATTTGCCCTGCCCACACTGGCTGGGCCCTGAGCTGGTGTTGGTTCTTTCTGTCTCTTTGGTTATCTTCTGGGCCTCCTACCACCTCCCTTCCTTTCTCTGGAACATATGTCTCTGTGTGCCATCTTTGCTTCTTGAAAGGCTGTGAAGCCATGCTAGACTGGGGAACCACTCCCCCAGCCCTCAGCAGCATGCTGGTTGGATCCCTGGGGCTTTTTCCCTCCCTTGTTTTGCTTTGTTTGTTTGTTTTCTTTTTCTTTTCACAGCTGGGGAGTCCCTTCTAGCCAGCTGCATAGGTGGGATCCCTGCAGGCATCTCTTTTTTTCTTCTTTCTTTCTTTTCTTTCTCTCTCTTTTTCCTTTTCTGTCTGTCTTCATTTTTCAGATCTTATCTCTCTACACTTATCTTCTTTTCCTGTCTCCTGAACACCTGGTGCTGTGTGATATCTATACCCCCTCTGGCCAGGCTATACTGCACAGCTGGGAAGCTACTTTGCTGGTCTTAGCAGCCCCACCAGCGGGGCTCCAGGACTCCTGAGGGCTTTACTTTCTTTTTTCAAATTTTTATCTAATTATTTTTTTTCTTTCTTTTTCCCTTTTTCTTTTTTTCTATTTTACTTTTCTCCTTTTCTTGGTTTCTCATCTCTCCACTGCAACAGCAAGCTCCCTTGGCACTCTTTTTTTTTTCTTTCTCTTTTTCTTTGTTTGCTTGTTTGTTTTTGGCTCTTCTTTTTCTCTTCTCTCTCTCCTCTTTCCCATACTCCTATTTTCTCCACACATCGCAACCTTCCCCCTCTTTCCTGCCTGCCTGCACCATGCACTGAACATCACACCCCTGAGCAGCACAGGCATGGCCTACTTGAACCTTCCCAGCACTGATTCCTGGCCCACCGTGTCAGCCTAGTACGTGCTACAAGCAATCCATCCCAGTCCTTCCCCTTCAGTTGGACCTGCCCTGCTGCGCCATAGCTAGATGGCTGGCCCTGCCCACTGGACAAGGAGGTGAAAAGTATCGTGACTACAGACAAGCAAACAACAAGGAACACACAGCCTGCCTGCTCAGACATAACCAAATAAAACAAAAAAACAGGATGAAAAAAGCAAATCTACAATCAAAAAATGAAGAAAGTAACTACTGAATGTCCTGAAGACAGCAGACAATATCAAAATATATATTTAAAAAAACAGGACAGAATGGGTCTAGTAGGCATCTAAAATAAAACACCAGGTGACTTTCCAATAGAAGAAAAGGCACTAGAGCTACCTGACAGAGAATTCAAATCTGTAATATTCAGAGCAATCCAAGAGTTGAAGCAAAAAAGCAGACAAAAATGAGAAAAAAATTGACAAATTTTTGGAAAAGGTGGACAAATTCATTGAAAACACAGGCAAAAAAATGGAACAATTCAGGAAAGTAATACAGGAACAAAATGCCAAAATAAATTCACAGCTAGATATCATACAAAAACAATTAGAAATCCAAAAGATAAACACAAGATTTCAGAAATGGACAGTGTCATAGAAGGGCTTAGGAGCTGGTTTGAAATGATGGAAGACAGAACCAGTGAAACTGAAGACAACACTTGGATACAACTCTGAGGAAAAATTAGAGAAAAGAATGAAGAAAAATGAAGAAACCCTGAGAATTATGTGGGACACAATCAAAAGCAAAAATTTGTGGGTGACCAGAGTTCCAGAACAGGGAGAGAAAACAGAAAACACAGAGGGGATCTTTGAAGAATTGCTGACAGAAAACTTCCCTAATATCATGAATGATGACAAACTGACCATCCAAGAAGCTCAACGAACACCATATAGAATAGACCCCAAAAGAAAAATGCCAAGACATATCATAATCATACTCACTAAAACCAAAGACAAAGAAAAAATCCTGCAAGCAGCTCGAGAAAAACAAAAAGTCACGTACAGAGGAGAAACAATAAGACCAAGTTCTGATTATTCGGCAGAAACCATGCAGGCAAGAAAGCAATGGGATGACATATATAAAACCTTGAAAGAAAAAAATTGCCAACCAAGAATAATATATCCTGCAAAACTCTCACTCAAATATGATGGTGAAATTAGGACATTTCCAGACAAACAGAAATTAAGAAAATATGTAAAAACCAAACCAAACCTACAAGAATTATTAAAGGGAGTCCTTTGATCTGAGAACAAACAACATCAGACCACAGTCTGAATCTAGGATGCAAGATTGTACCAGCCAGAAACCAACCTAGGAAATGAACTCTCAAGGACTATCCAAAACCAAAACACTTGCAACAAGGAACCAGAGAGGTTAATCTGTAAATGACAACAACATCAGAACAATAAAAGAGGGATTAAACGTTACAGATATAGAACTTTCTAATGGAGAGGAAGGCAAGGTGATACCAAGTAACAATAGACTGGATCAAAGCTAGGAAGATAAGGGTAAATTTGAAGGTAACCACAAGGAAATTTAACAAACCTATTCATCAAAATAAAGAAGAAAAAATAAAGTCTCAATAAAAACAAAAAGTACAAAAACAAATCCACAAACAAAAAGAGCCCAGCACAGGAGAGTAAGAGGATCAAAGAAAATGTTAGATGAAACTGTGAAGCATCTCATAACATGGATGCATCTGGAAGACATTATGCTGAATGAAGTAAGTCGATCACAAGAGGACAAATATTGTATGAGACTGCTACTGTAAAAATTCATGAAAAGGTTTACATACAAAAATAAACTATATTTGATGGTTATGAGAGAGGGGAGGTGTGGGGATGGAAAAACTCTTAATAGACAAAAGATAAGTGGTAATTTTGGTGAAGGGTAAGACAGCACACAATACTGGGGAAGCCAGCACAACCTGTACAAGGCAAGGCCATGGTAGCTTCATAGATACCTCCAAACTCCCTGAGGGACTGAATTGCTGGGGTGAGGGCTGTGGGGACCATGGTCTCAGGGAACATCGAGCTCAACTGGCATGACAGAGTTTATAAAGAAAATATTCTACATTCTACTTTGGTGAGTAGCGTCTGGAGTCTTAATAGCCTGTGAGCAGCCATCTAGGATCTCCACTGGTCTCACCCCTTCAGGAGCAAGGAAGAATGAAGAAAACTAAAGACAAAAGGGAAAGATTAGTCCAAAGGACTAATGGACCACATCTACCACGGCCTCCACCAGACTGAGTCCAGTACAACTAGATGGTGCCCAGCTACCACCACTGACTGCTCTGATAAGGATCACAATATAGGGTCCCAGACAGAGCTGGAGAAAAATTTAGAATAAAATTCTAACTCAAAAAGAAATACCAGATTGCTGGCCTGACAGAGACTGGAGAAACCTTGAGAGTATGGCCCCCAGACACCCTTTTGGCTCAGTAATGAGGCCACTCCTGAGGTTCACATTTCCACCAAAGATTGAACAGCCCCATGGAACAAAACAAAACTAAAGGGGTGCACCAGCTCTGGGGCAGGGACTGGAATGCAGGAGGGAACAGGAAAGCTGGTAATAGGGAAGCTAGGGTTGAGAAGGGAGAGTGTTGATATGTTGTGGGATTGTTAACCAATGTCATAAAACAATGTGTGTACTGACTGATGAGAAACTAGTTTATTCTGTAAACCTTCATTTAAATTTCATTAAAAAAATACAAACAAAAAAAAACGGGCAAAGGATATGAACAGACACTTCACCAAAGAAGACATTCAGGTGGCTAACAGATACATGATGAAATGCTCACTATCATTAGGCATTGGAGAAATGCAATTCAAAACTACAATGAGATACCATCTCACCACAACAAGGCTAGTATTAATCCAAAAAACACAAAATAATAAATGTTGGAGAGGTTGTGGACAGACTGGAGCACTTATACACTGCTGATGGGAATGTAAAATGGTACAACCACTTTGGAAATCGATTTGGCATTTCCTTAAAAAGCTAGAAATAGAACTATCATACGATCCAGCAATCCCACTCCTTGGAATATATCCTAGAGAAATAAGAGCTGTCATACAAACAGATATATGCACATTCATGTTCATGGCAGCGCTGTTCACAATAGCAAAAGGATGGAAACAACCTAGGTGCCCATCGGCAGATGAATGGATAAACAAATTATAGTATATTCACACAATAGAATACTACACAATGATAAAGAAAAATGGTGAATCCGAGAAACATCTCATAACATGGATGAATCTGGAAGGTGTTTTGCTGAGTGAAATTAGTCAGTTGCAGAAGGACAAATATTGTATGACACCACTATTATAAGAACTCAAGAAATTTTTTAAACACAGAAGAAAACATTCTTTGATGGTTATGAGAGTGGGGAGGGAGAAAGAGAAAATTCACTAACTAGATAGTAGATGAGAATTATCTTAGGTGAAGGGAAAGACAACACAATGAGGGGGAAGTCAGTACCACTGAACTAAACCAAAAGCTAAGAACTTTCCTGAACACAATCAAACATTTCGAGGGACAAGGTAGCAGGGGAGGAGGTCTGGGGACCATGGTTTCAGGGGATATCTATGTCAATTGGCACAATAAAGTTTATTAAGAAAATGTCTTGCATCCCACTTGGGTGAGTGGAGCCTGGGACCTTAAAAGTTAGAGAGCAGCCATCTAAGATGCATCCACTGGTCCCAGCCCACCTGGAGCAAAGGAGAATGAAAAACACCGAAGACGCAAGGAAAACATTAGCCCAAGAGACAAAAGGGGCCACACAAACCAGAGACCCCATCAGCCTGAAACCAGAAAAGCTAGGTGGTGCCTGACTACTACCAATGACAGCCTTGACATGGAACACAACAGAGAGTCCCCGATGGAGCAGGAGAAAAGTGGGGTGCAAAACCCAAATTCTAGTAAAAAGACCAGATTTAATGGTCTGACTGAGACAGGAGGAACCCCAGAAGACATGGACCTTAACTTTCTGTTAAACCAGAACTAAAACCATTCTGGAAGCCAACTCCTCAGACAAAGAATAGACTGGACTATAAGACATGAAATGATACTCTGAAAGAGTGTGCTTCTTAGTTCAAGTAGATACACGAAACTAAATGGGCAGCTCCTGTCCAGAGATGAGATGAGAAGGCAGAAACAGAGAGGAGCTGGTTAAATAGACACAGGAAATTGGGGGTGGAAAGGAGGCATGCGTGGTCACATTATAAGGATAGCAACTAGGGTCACATAACAATGTGTGTATAAATTGTTGTGTGAGAAACTAACTTGAGCTGTAAACTTTTGCCTAAAGCACAATTAAAAAAAAAAAAAAAAAGAATTAGGCTCAAGGTTCATACATCCTGCCTCAGGCCACTGTCAACTTCAAAGGGTAGTCTTTCATTTATTTAAGGTGGTAGGAATTTCTGTTCAGAGGCTGCTTCAGTTACCAACTCAGCTCCCACTCTTCTTTCCCCAAAGGACTGCCTTTGGTTTCCCACCCTGGGACAGACAGACAGCTCTTCATGGTGTAATCTGGTGGTACAAGGAGCACTCGTAGTCAGCCCCAATATAACTGCCCTTGCTCCTCTGTCAGCACCTGCAAATGAGTCATGAGTATATACCTGGCCTCGGCACAACTCTTTTACAAGGTTGCCAGTAACCTCCTGTCTGGTCATGTCTCTCCTACTTTTCCTCTGTTTCATTGTCACCAACTCCCTGGGATAGCAAGGACAACACTATTCCAACAGTTATCCTCAAACTGTTCCATGAAATATCAAAATGAACCTCTTTAAAATCAAGATTCTGATTTTACAATTTGGTCCACAGAGGGTGCAGTCATAATATAAGGCATGATGGGAGACCATCAGGAAACTATTATGCTTCTGGTAGCCTGTGGAGCTTCCCCGGCTGTCCACAAAGAGAAAAGCACGTATGCATGCATGTACTCACACACACACTCACCTGCACACACATACACATGCTTTACCCACAAGACTCAGTGCAAAGATCATCACCCTGTCCCCGTTTCATGCAGAGAATGGAATAAGGGCATTCAATGAAGATTTGGGTGGAATGTTGCTGATTGTTGCCAATTAGTCTTAAACACCACCAACTAATCTCTCACCCTCTCCCAACAGAGAAGCTCTAGCTCCCCATGCACTCACCTTACCATTTACTCTATATTTTCCTGAAGGCTACTGTGAGCCAGAAAGAGGGATCCCAGCGAGTCCTATGGAAGCTGTAATCATAGTCTAAGTAAACCATTAGATACCACCCAGAATTCTCCCTCTACCAAGTACTATAATAAAATGTAAATAAGCAAAACTCAGCCCCTCCCCTGGGGAAGTTTCCAGCCTAACCATGGATGGGAGGGTAGCCCAGTCAAGAGGATGGATGTTCATGAAAGACAGGCTCATGTTTGAATCCCAATTCTTTAGTTAGTAGCCATATGATCTTAGGCAAAGTTTATAATCTCCCTGAGTCTTGTTTTCCTCATTTGCAAAATAAGAATATTTAGAAGGTCAGGGAAAAAGAGGAAGGCCATCAATGAGATGGATTGACACAGTGACTGCAACAATGGGCTCCAGCATAACAACAATTGTAAGGATGGAGTAGGATGGGGCAGTGTTTCGTTCTGTTGTACTTAGGGTCACTGTGAGTAGGAACCAACTTGAAGGCATCTAACAACAACAACATCTTTTGTGGTAGTAATGAATATGATATAGGATAAGAGTGTTATCTAGTGTAGTGCCTTGCTTATAGTAGCAATTCAATGCTTTAAAAAGTGTATATTTTAAATTCTGAAACTGGTCCCAGACTGTGTGTATGTGTGACTGTGTGTGTGTGTGTGACTATGTGTGTGACTATGTGTGTGCTTGTGTGTCTGTGTTAGTTCCCTGGAAGTAGAAAGTTAGGCCTAAGTGTGAGGGCTCTTAAAAAAAAAAAAAAAAAAAAATTTAGCTAAGCTCTGTCTCTACCTCCCTGAACGTACTTAATGCTGTAGTAGCTGGGTGGCCCCATTTCCATTCTTGCCTCCTTTAAGATTTTCCGTGACTGTGACTGGTTAGAAGATATTAAATAAAGATCAGAGTGAGTCACCCTATATTGAGTCAGAACTGGAAAGAAGTTGAGTAATAATCCAGCAAGCCCAATATTGTCTTGTACAGATGAGGAAGCTGAGGCCTAGAGAAGGGAAATGGCTTGTTCAGGATCACACAGGAGTCAGGGACAGAACTGAGTCTCATGACTCTCTGCCACCTCAAAAACTCACTGCCGTTGAGTTGATTCTGACTCATAGCAACCCTACAGGACAGAGAAGACCTGCCCTATAGGGTTTCCAAGACTGGAAATCTTTACAGAAACAGACTGCCACATTTTTCTCCCATGGAGTATTGGTGGGTTTGAACCACCAACCTTTAGGTTAGCAGCCAAGCGCTTTAACCGCTGTGGCACTAGGGATCCTTGACTTTCTGCCAGTGTTCTTTATTTAGAGCTATATGTAAAAACCAAACCAGTTGCTGTCAAGCTGATTCTGACTCGTAGTGACTCCAGGTGTTTCAGAGTAGAAACGTTCCATAGGGTTTTCAATGGCTGTGACCTTTCAGAAGTAAATTGCCAGGACACCTCGGGGTGTATTTGAACTGCCAACATTTTGGCTAGTAGTTGAGGGTTTAACCTAGCATTTATGCCACCCAGGGCTCCATATACAGTGACTCCTAAAGCCAAATGAAGATAAACCTGAGTCTCACAGTCCTTGGGGGAGAGAAAACTCAAGAAAAAAGAGCTGCTCAGAGAGCTGAGTACACAGACAGTGGTTCCTTTGATATTTTATCGAAGAATGAGATGGAAGCAGTGATGGTTTGAATTCTGACAGCTGGCATGAAATTCCAGAAGATAGAGGACAAAAATGCTGGGAGTCAGGTGTCAAAAATGACTGTTCCCTGTACATGGACAGAAACTCCGGACAACAACAGCACAATTACACATGTGCACACCAAGGTGGATGGCACCAACTTGACCTGGGAGGTATTTCAACATACCTGGGCATGAGTTAAGCCAGATGCTTCTTTGATGCCAGGCATCTGTGCTTCCTCCACGAGTGCCAGGCAGCCTTGGCACACGTACAAACTGATGCAGGAGACAGTGTATCCAACTAAATTGGATCACTTCCATAGGCTGGGCTCCCTCCAAAGGATTTCTGACAACCTAAGGATGAAGCCTCTCTGCTAAAGCCACTACCAGCAGGGAGTTCCCCTGGAGCATAGCAGACAGCTGGGTGGGTGAGATACACTTCCACTTTTCCCAGAGGCCTTGATGAGATAGAAAGGGAAGGGCAGACTTCCACTGCCTGTCAGGTACTCTGCTTGAGTGTCAAATTTAGGCTTTGAAGTTATTCTTCTAATTTTAAAATTTAGAAAGGGTAAGTTGGCCAAAGCTACTGTCATGGATTGAATTGTATCCCCCACAAAATGTGAGTCAACTTGGCTAGTCCATGATTCTCAGTATTGTGATCGTCCACCATTTTGTCATCTGATGTGATTTTCCTATGTGTTGTATTTCTATGATGTACAAGTCAGGACTAAAGACAGTTATTTTAATGAGTTAGGACTCAATCTACAAGATTAGGTTGTGTCTTAAGTCAATTTCTTTTGAGATATAAAAGAGAGAAGCCAGCAGAGGGACAGGAGGACGTCATACCACCAATAAAGCAATGCCAGGAGCAGAGCACATTCTTTGAACTTGGGGTTCCTGTGCCTGAGAAGCTCCTAGACCAGGGGAAGGTTGATGACAAGGACCCTCCTCCAGAGCTGACAGAGAGAGGAAGATTTCTTCTGGAGTTGACACTCTGAATTCCAACTTCTAGCCTACTAGACTGTGAGACAATAGAGTTCTTTTTGGTAAAGCCATCCACTTGCAGTATTTCTGTTATAACAGCACTAGATAACTAAGACAAACCAATAGAAATGTAGGGAAGAGGGGACTTGAACCCAGATATGTCATACTCTAATGGTTGAATATTGTTTTTCTTGCACTTTATCGCCTTCCACGGAATGTTCCATTCTTCTTTGAGGAGAGCACACCTCCTCCCAAGCCCTCCATCCTGGGGTCTCTGTTCTGTGGAAAATCACTCAAGGAAGATGGTCAGACATCCCTGCAGGGATGTGGCACAGGCCTGAGAGAGGGGCTAGAGGACAAGCCCCTGGGTCGTGAGAACAGAGGCTGGACTGGGTCCTTGGGACCACCTACGTGAGTGAGAATGACAAATGTGAGTGTGTGTGAATTAGTGTGTGGACACGTGTTTGAGTGTGATTGATAGTTTGTGGTTGTGTGCCAGTGCATGGAGAGTCATGATCTAATGTGAAAGTCCATGAATATGTGTGTGGCAATATGAGCATGAGTGTGCAAGCATGTGTGAGTCTGTGGGAGTGAGTGTGCATATGGCTGATGTTCAGCAGATACATAGCTCTATGCACGGGTGTTGCTGAATCCATTGCTAAAATATTCAAAATACTTCTGCAAAATGTGGTTAAGTAGCCACTGCACCAAATCCCCCACCCACCAGTGTCCCCTGCTGCCACCCCAGCTGCCCAGCTCAGTTCTCCACATCATGAAGAAATTAGGGGACTGATGCTTGTCACAGCGGGGAGCCTCTAGGACCTGCTCCAACTTCTGTTCTGAATGCTCAGTGCCAGTCTGCAGAGTTATACTGGTTGTTAATTATTTTGAATATTAACCTCATGTGTGTGTACAATTTGTGTGAATATGTAGACATGCTAGAATGTGTATCCCTTTATAAATATGCGTGTGTCTGTGTGTGAACGTGTCTGGCTTTGCCTTCCCCAATGGATTGGTGGGTTACAAATTCTGGAAAAATTAAAATCTGGACTTTATGGTACTTGAAGCCACTAGCACAATAATAATACTTGCTGTGTTGGAAAGAATACCAACCACAGAGTCAGAGAGTCCTGCATTTGAATCTCAGTTTTCCCACCTACAAGCTATTAGTACTGTGAGCAAGTAAGAAACTTCTCTGAACCTCAGTCCCCTATCTGTAATGGGAATAATAATACCTCCATAGGGCAGTGTGGAAATTAAATAAGCTGATGTATGTGAAATACATGACATTCAATCAGGTCTCTAGTAGAGAAAGAAGTCGTGGAGACTTTGCTGAACGAGATATCTGAATGTGGAGAAATTTTTTAAAACTTTACATCATTTTCAGGAAGTTTAGTTAAAGGTTATATAACTTTTGAAATGCTTTTTGTAGGTCAGACTTGAGTTTCTGCTGACTGCAGACCACTGCGGAAGAGGTGTTATGAGAGACAGTTCACAAAATTGAAGCCAAAAATACCCAACTTTTTGTGGTTTTCGGTACATAAGACCATGTTCTCCAACAGCAAAGTACCTGTACTTAGGTATGGGAGAGCTGGATCTCCTGGGTAGACCCAGCACTCACAGCATTTACTCATGCTGTACCCAGTTCTGGAATGCTCTCTTCTTTATCTAGCCAAATCCTACTGTACTTTTGCTCCAGATTCTACCTTCTCTAGGCATTCATCACTGAACAGATGTTTTCTCAGAGCCAAGTCGTAGATGCTGCGAGTACAGAGATGACCGAGTTCACTTTCCTCTCCTCAACAGCTTACTGTTTTCACTCTCTCGCTCTACCCTCTGGGTTCTGAAGGCACAGGCAAAGTATCTATACCACTCAAGTCATTTCTTAATTAGATGATGTCTTGTCTAATTATTCTTTGTTGTTTCAGAGGCCTCAGCTTTGTCTTCCCATTGGGATTGTTAAACCAACAGGCCCAGAACCCTGTGATGTCTTTCTAAATCTTCACAACACCCAGGCCATTCCAAATAAATGGGGCAGGGTGCTTAATATGACTGCCTTGATGAATGGTGAATATATTGAAGGGATAGATGAATGGTTGATAAATGGATGATTAATGGGTAGGTGGATGGTTAGATGGATGGATGGATGGATGGATAGATGAATGGATAGATAGATGAGTGGAAGAAACAAAGGAAGGATGATTGCTGAAAGGATGTGGAAGGAAACATGATGGTGAAAGGAAAGCCCAATGAGCGTGAGAAGCAATGATAAAAACTTTGGCCAACTTAGCACACTTCGGGGCCTGTAATACACTTTAAGACCTTTATCTTATATTCTTTTCCTCTCTGGGGCCTTTTGAGTACTTTCATTTGTTCTCATTGACAGCCCTGAGGCATGACAGAGGAGACAAGAGTAGAAGAGGAGGTTCAAATGCCTCAAGCTGTGGGCTGTTCTGTAGGAGGGGGGTTTGGTGGAAAAGGACAGAGGTGGGTAGTTGAAGAAATAGAAGCAAGAAGTTTGGATCAACTATGTGTCTGAATTTTCTGGTTACTTCGATCTCCCAGAAATTTACACAATTGAGAGTAAGGAGTTATGTGAGGGATAAATACATAAATAAAAGCTCTGGAGACTCCCTAACTGAGGAAATAGTGAGAGCTGTAGATCTCCCTGAACTGGAATTGACTCTATGATAACTGGTTTGGTTTTTTTGGTTAGGTAATTGTGATCATTTTCTGGTGGGCATGTATGTATTGGGTATAGGATGTTTGCATAGATTGCCTCCTAGGTACACATTCAATTAGTTTGAAAAAACTTTGATCTTTTACTTATAAAATGATTTTCAAGGACTTCTCCACATCTTTTGACCCACAGATCTTTAGATTGTATTCTTTGAACTAGGATTTGTTTGCCTGAATGCTTCTCTTCTATTATAAAGATCTTTTCTGGTGGGTTCCCCCACTCTTCCTGGACCTATAAGATACCTATTCCTTGCCCCTGTCCCCTAGATGGGCACTGTCTCCCCGGGTCCTTGCTGTGTTCCCATTTGCTGTTGAGGTAGCATGTGGCTCTGTGCTGAAAAAACACCCTCTTATGACTCCTTACTCTGATCCGGACATCAGAGAAGTGCATCTTCCCAAGACTTCTCTTCCTACCCCCACACACCCATCTCTTCTAAAGCCCTGGCTTGGGGAGCAGATGAAACATCTGCAGGAATGTAGAATTTTAAAACCACAAAGTAATCAAACAAAGCCATTAGTGCCAGGTGAATTGTATTTTAATTGTCTGGGGAACAGAAGCAGAGAGGAAGTATGACAGGAAGGAGTGTCTGGGCATGCCACCCAAGTTTCCAAGAAGCTGAAAGGGTGATATAGACACATGTCAGCAAAGATGATTAGACGGTTTTGAACCAGATCCTTGTTTGAGATGAAAATTGCAGCTGCTAGTTAATGACAGGGAGAGATGGAGGAAGCCTTCATCCTGGTGCTGCTGTGTCCCAAGTGTGGCTGCATCCAGAAGCAGGGGTGAGCAAGCCTGGACAGTTGACTGTCTCAGGGAGGGGGGCATGGGATGGTGATGGTGACTTGGAGTGGGCTTCATTTTCTCTGTTTTTTCTGGAGCTCATCCTCTGGTCATGTGCCTGGGGCTTACTTCTGCTTGGACTTCTGGCACTGCTGAGGGGGTGGGCACTTCTGTTGGCACTTGGGTGGGGGCTGGCAGACCTGCTTGGTCTGCTGAGGTGGGGGGCAGCATTGCTGAGGTGGGGGGCAGCACTGCTGTGGTGGAGGAGCACACTGCTGAGGGGGAGCACACTGCTTTGGTGGGGGGCAGCACTGCTGAGGAGGTACACACTGCTTTGGTGGGGGGCAGCACTGCTGTGGGGGAGCGTAGTGCTTCTTCTTCTGCTGAGACATTCTGGGCAGCACTTGCACCTGGAAGCAGAAAGACACAGAGGTGAGGAATGCTTGAGCCTTAGAGGGACCCTGGGGCCTAGGTTGAACCCTTCCACCACATCTCCATCCTGCTCTGCTTTTACCTTGCCCTGGTTTCCTCACAAACTTCAAATGCATGTATGTGAATGTGGGCATGTGCATGTGAGTGCCAATTTTAGCTCAGTGTTTGTAAGCCCTTTCAACTCTTTTTGAGACAAAGAAACAGCGAAGGAAGGAAAGAAAGAAGGGAGATAGAGAGGGAGGAAGGAAGGAAAGAATGAGGGAAAGACAGAAGGAAAAGATAAAGGGAGGGAGGGTGGAAGAAAAAGGGAAAAATGAGAAATAAAAAAAGGAAAAGGAAGAGGGAGAGAAAGAGAGTAAGAAGAAAGGACAGTGGAAAAAAACAAAAAGTAATATATCGTTATGGCAAAATCTATGGAATCTGGAGTAGAATTGCCTGCAATCTGAATCCTGGCTAAACCATTTACTAGCTGTGTGACTTAAGGTTTTTGTAAGAGTTAAATGAAGATACAAATAAATAAATGCATATATATATATGTGTATATATACACACACAGATATTTGTTGCTGTGTGCCGTCAAGTTGATTCTGACTCATAGCTACCCTATAGGACAGAGTAGGACTGCCCTATAAAAAAAAAAAAAAAAGATATACCTAAAAGCTGTAAATCTTTATGTAAGCCGTTGCCACATCTTTCTTCTGTGGAGCAGCTGGTGGGTTTGAACCACCAGCTTTTTGGTTAGCAGCCACAAGCCTAACCACTGTGCCACTGGGGCTCTCTCTCTCTTCTCTCTTGTTCTCTCTCTCTCTCCATGTATATATATATATATATGCACATACACACATATAGTGTCTAGCACATAGTAAGCACTATACGAAAGTTTGATTTATTAAATAAATTTATAAAAATTTTAAAAAGACAGCAAGGAACATCTTAACTGCTCCCTAAAGGAATTTCTAGAGATGACATGGATCATTTTGCTGGACTCTGTTAATTACAGTTGAAAGCAAAGCTCAGAAGGGAAAGTAATTGTTCCTCAGTCACTCAGCAGAGGTCTTTGGATTTCCAGAAACAGTAGTCTTCAGATTCCCAGAGCAAGACTTTCCCACTATGCCACATTGTCTTGTCCCTGCTGGTCTTTGCTCCCTGGGACTTCCATATCTCTGCCCTTTCAAGGTAGCCTGCCTTCCCCCCTCTCTATATTCTCCGCTCTCTTAAAGGGCAGGTCTGCCAGTTGCTCTTCCCCGTGCCTGTTGCAACCCTTTCCTTCTGCCTATACCCTCCTGACACCTGGCAAGATTCAACACCCACACACATCAGCAGGATGCTCAATATACTAGTCCTCTTGGCAGACACTCCTCTCCCATCTCAGCCCAGCTTCCCTCACCCTTCAGCCAGATGACTTGTAAAGCCCGTGATAGGTTGGTCACAAGTGATGTGGAGAGACAGACACCCAAATGAGGTCTTTATTTCTGACCAACCTCCCAGAGCTCTAGTACCAGCCTCCAGTCAGGAGCTGGAACACCTGTGGAGTGAGGGTATGAGAGTCACTGCTTCATCAAACTTACCTAAGTTCACCGGCAACCAGCAACAGGAGCGTTGGAGATGCCAAGGAGTTTGGGATGCTCTGAGCCTGCCCACCTTTTATACATCTCACATCCCTGCCTGAGGCCATGAGGTGGGTGTCCTAATTAGGCCCTAGTCACAATAGGATCCACCTGTTCTTCCTCAAATTTTAGGTTTTACTCACCCCCATGCCTGGCGGCCTCCCTCTTGGCATGGCAGGACTCAGGGATGACAGTGCCTTCATTCTCGCCTTCGCCCCACCTCACCATCACTTTACAAGCCTGGCTTTCTTGTATTTCCAAACCCACTTGTGTCTTTTGACTTAGGACCCTGCCATCTGGTATGGTCCCAAGAGAGCATTGAGGACAGTGCTGGGTGTAGGGGGTGTGAGGGCAGTGTTCCGGGATAGTATGATTGGCTGAGGGAAGGGGATGGGCTAAGTAGAGTATGGAGGTAACATTGTTTTAAGGAAAACTTAACAGCTGAGGGGGTGAATGGCTGTCTTGGAAGCTCATTAAACTCAGCAGTTATGACTTTGACTTTACCTAGACTCAGAGGCACATCGAGCTTGAAATAGTGGGAAGACAAGGCAAGTGGCTCTGATTTTTTTGTATGTTGTAATTTTAGCAGTGAATGGAGGCTGCAGCCCTCTGTTCTACCCGGTATTGAGAAAATCATTAGCTTCCATGAAAAGAAACTGGGTGGTTACAGTAGACAGTGTTTATCTCTATCTCTCTACATATGTATAAGTCACCCAGACTCCAGGGTTCCCAGGGAAATGATTACCCTAAGGTGGAGGAAGGAAGAAACATTGTATTACCATGAGCTCATGGAGGAGTCACTTTGGCTGGGTCCTGAGTTCTGGGCTCTGAGAGCCCTGGTCCTGATTCTTCCTTCCGACCCCTCTGTTACAGATGGTAGGACAAAGAGGAAGGGATCAGTCTTGGTTGCTTCCTATATCTCACAAAAAATGGAGCACATCTCCAAAAATCTCCAAGTGAAGATTTGGAGTTCTGCCCTCTACCAGTTGGATGACTTTGGACACTCAATGTCTTTGAGCCTCAGTTTCCTCATCTGTCATAGTGAATAATAACACCATTCTGCATGTCAGTAGTATCAGTTAATATTTTTTTATGTAAGTATGTGTGTAGTGTCTGGCACAAAGTAAGTGCTCATCAGTTGTTGGGTGCTCTGTAGAATTGGACACTGGGGCAAGACACCCTCTTAGAAGTATGGGATAGTTGTACAAGTCTGAAGGCAAGCGGTGGCACTTGCCCCCAGATTCATAAGACCTTAGCTAAAAGATATGGAAGTAGGCAAGCTAATCCTGAGGATGCCACATTTTAAATCTCAGACAGGGAATTGTACCATGGCTTTACAGAAAGCATTACAAAATCCCAAGATTTTGGTAAGTCATGCTGCAACACTAGATGACATAGGCTGGAATCCAATAGTCTCTCCCTTAAACCATGGTCCTAACCCACTGGAATCATGGGCTGTGTATGGTAACTGAGAAAGACCAAAGAAAGGCAGGTCTTTCCAGGAGGAGAATCCATTCAAATTGGTGTCACTTTGACAGAAATAACTTATCATTTGTCCAAATCTACCAGACATATGACTGCCCACTTCCTTTGCGTCTTCCCATATCCTAAGACTTTATGTTAGCTCTTGAGGACATTTTTTCCCCTTCAGGTTTTCCTTGGTGTTCATGTGATCCTCACTGTACTTGTATGAATTCATGAACATGGTAGTGATGGGAGCTCTGCATTTGGGGGAAGGAGGTGGGTGGGAAGCTTTACCCTCTAGGATGCCTCTGACCTGGAAAAAATACGTACTCACTTGCTTCATTTTGAGTTCTCAGCATCTGTTAGCAAATTAAGCCTGGGAAGGACCAGGTGTGGTTGAAGGTCTAGAGACTGAGCTTAGCAGGGGTTCTGTCAATCGCAAATAGACAAGAAGCAGACGCTATGCTGAGTACTGTGGGAACCGTTGACACATAGACTCAGCCCTCAAAGAGCTTATTATCTTTTTGGGAAAATAAGTCCAGCCCAACGTGATAGGGTTGCTGGAGCTGGGAGGCTGATACCATGAGTGGAAGGTATGGAACAAGGGTTGCACAGGACTTAGAGTAGAGGGCTTCCCCATGGGCTGGGGTTGAGGCTGGGATTGTCAGCAAAGCATCAGGGAAGACAAAAAAAAAAAAAAAGCCTGTAAAATATGGGATCTTTAAGGAAAGAAACACAAAACACTATCTTCTTCTTTGTATCCTGGTGCCTGGCAAGGGCTCTGGATCAGAGCTGGAGCTAAATTAGCATTTGTGAATTGAATAAGGCATTCATTCCAAGTAGGAGATGTAAATTGATTAAAAGTTTGAAGGTGGGAAGACACTGTGTGTTTGGGTAGGGTTGAGGGGAGAAGACTGAACTGACTGTGGTGGATTGTTATTGTTGTTAGCTGCCTTGAGTAGGCCCCTGACTCATGGCAACTCTATGCACAGTG
This sequence comes from Loxodonta africana, assembly GCF_030014295.1. Taxonomy (NCBI): domain Eukaryota; kingdom Metazoa; phylum Chordata; class Mammalia; order Proboscidea; family Elephantidae; genus Loxodonta; species Loxodonta africana. The sequence goes on along the minus strand of NC_087344.1, from coordinate 183,538,119 downwards.
AAACAAAACCTGCCAGGTCCTGCTCTATCCCCATGATAGCTTGCGGAGCAAACTATTGTGATCCTTGGGGTTTTCATCAGATGAATTTCAGAAGTAGATTGCCAGGTCTTTCTTCCTAGTTCATCTTTGGAAGCTCTGCTTAAACCCGTTCAATATCATAGCAACATGCAAGCCACCATTGATAGACAGTAGGTGACTGCTCATGAAGTGCATTGGCTGGGAACCGAACCTGGGCCACCCTAATGGAAAGTGGGAATTCTACCACTGAACTACCAACAGCCCCCAGCTGTAGTGGATGGTCGATGCCAATGAGAAGTGGGCAGTGGAAGTGAGATCGAACCCCATGGAAAACCTTGAGCTCCAGACTAGCCAGGAAAATTAAAATTGCATGATGGGAGTGACAATAAGAAGGAGACCTGGCTCTGGATCTTCCCAGTGCCGAGGTGATCCTTTATAACATATACTTTAAAAGTTTTATTAATTAGCATAAGGAGGTGGAAAGGCACTGAATTATATTTAGAAGGTCTAGGTCTACTTCTGACTCTGCCAATAATTAGCTCTATGCCTTTGGACAATTGATTTCTTCTGTCTGGTCTCAGATTTTCTACTCTGTAAAACACGTTAATCCTTAAGGTCCTTTCCAAGCATAAACACTATGATTTTCCTGTAGGAAACTGGGAGCCAAAGGAGGCACAAAATTGAGAGTGTTTTAGGAGACTAGTTGGCCGTAGGGCACAGTAGCTGCCCATCAGCAGATCTATCCATGGGTCTGATGAAGACTCCTTTGACGGTGAGGTGAGGGTATGTATGAGGGCAGGTAAAATGGAGGAAGGAAGACCAGTTGGGTAAGAAGAAATGATAAGAGCCTGATCTAAGATGGCAATGATAGAAGTGGAAAGATAGGAACAGATTTAAGATAATCATGAACTAAGGAGTCCCTGGAGCCCTGGTGGCACAGTGGTTAAGAACTCAGCTGCTAGCCAAAAGGTCTGTAGTTCAAATCCACCAGCCACTTCTTGGAAACCCTATGGGACAGTTCTATTCTGCCCTGTAGGGTCACTATGAGTTGAAATCAACTGGACGGCAATGGGTTTGGCTTTGATTTTCTAAGGAGTCCCTAGATGGCACAAACAGCTAAGCTCTCTACTACCAACTGAAAGGTTGGTAGTTTGAGTCCACCCAGAGGTGTCTCGGAAGAAAGACCTGGGAATCTGCTTCCTAAAAGTCATAGCCTTGAAATCCTATGGAGCATGGTTCTACTCTGCAACACATAGGGTCACCATGCATCTAAATCAACTTGACAGCAGTTTGTTGCTTTATTAAGAATACAAAATACTGGGTGACTGAGAATATGGAGAGAGAAGCCAAGAGAGCCCTTATGTTTCTAAGTGGCTACAATGGGGGATATAGGAATCAGGGCTTGGAGAAAAGAAAAGAAAGACTAAGGCTTCTGTTTATACTTATGTCTTGTACAGTGGGACATCCAGGGAAAAGAATTGGGCAGCCATACAGAAAAGCATGATGGAGGAGCAGAAAGAGAAGATCTCACCTGCTGGGTGCTACACTTGTGCTGAGAACTAGAAAAGAAACACAGAATTGATAAAAGAAATTATAGCTTAAAGAAAGCTCTTTGTCCTGGAAGGTTCAATCCTCCTTCCTAGAAATATCCACTCTTCTTGTAGCAGGGCTTTGTAAGGGAGCAGAAAACACTCTAGGCTAAAAGGTGCCAGAGCTGGAAGAAGCCTAGTAATCAGACAAAACCTTTCCAGTTCTTGGCCTAAGGACTGTGTCAACACTCAATGACATTCTCAACAAGCGACAGAGAAATGAGAAAAGGTGACTATTTTATAGAGGTTGGTACACAGTTTCTGACTTATTTTTTCAGACTTTTTTTTTTTTGAGACTATACTCTTTCTACAGTTATTAATATTAAACTTACCTTTATTTCATGAAATGTTATTAATCATAAAGGGCCGTAAACCTTATTTGGTAAAATAAAAAGTTGGCCCTCTTCACTGATGACCTTGTTTCAAAATAACTTTAGTTTTCGTGAAATCCAAAAGCCTGGAAATCACTAAGATGGTTAGGTTTTATCACTAACAAATATAGAAAAAGTGAACTAGAACAGGAGAGTGACTGACTTAAGATCACATTTTATTAAATGTCAGAGAGAGGACTTGAATTCTGGGTACCTGACCAAAAATCAAACCAAACCATATCAAATCAAAACAAACCAAGCCAAGCCAAGCCAAGCCAAACCAAACCAAACCGAACAAAACAAAGCAAAACGAAACAAAAACCAACCAAACAATCTAAACAGGACTTTAGCCGATGTCAAGATCTCAGTAGGAATTTACCCTCCCCTCCTATCTTGCCCCCTCCTAACTCCATTAAATCAGGACCTCTGCAGTGATGGCAGGACCAGGCTTGTTATGGCACCCACACCCCACCCCTCACTTCTCTCAGGCTTTCCAGGACACAATGCACAGCTCTGGCTTGCCCTTCTTTCTTTGGGAGACACGCTGTGGCCTGCATTATGACCTCACTGAGTCATACCTAATCTCCCCTGCTTTTATTCAGCCTTTCAGATCAGAGGGAGTTAACCCCTTCTAACCACCCACCCCTTCTGATCCCGAGAAAGCCCCTAGTTGTGAGAAAAGAGTAATTCACCTCCAAGGCCCCTACTGCTGGCTCCTCAGTCCCCTGGCTTTTCCATGCCCAGACCTAGTGGTTTAAGCCCTGGTGGTGAAGTGGTTAAGAGCTTGACTGCTAACCAAAAAGTCGGCAGTTGGAAGTCACCAACTGCTCCTTGGAAACATGATGGAGCAGTTCTCCTCTGATCTATAGGGTCTCTATGAGTTAGAATCGACTTAATGGCAATGGGTTTGGTTTGATTTTTGGTTAGGATACTTTGACGTCCCAAGGGAAGAGGGTTTGACTTTGTTCTGCATGGCCCCAAGGTGTGGAACGAGGTTTCTAACAGATGAGGTTCCACCAGGATCTGCCCTCAGCCTCCTACTGTCCTTTGGTGAACTTATTCACTCCTGTGGTTCTAATTACCATCTCTATACTAATGGCTTCCAGTTCTTTATTTCCACTCCAAGCCTCTACTTAGTACTTTGATTCATAACCATGGTACACTAGTTGCCTCCTCAGTATCTCCACTTGGATGGCTCACATGCACATTGGTTTCAACATGTCCAAAACTGAACTTGTCATCCCTCTCCCTGCTCTCACTCCCCATTTCAGTGAACAGCACCAGCAGTTACCGTCTACGCAGCAGCCCTGGCCAGAAATTTGGCACCACCTGTTATTACATCCCACCATTTATCAAGTCCCATTGATTCATCCTCTAAATACTTAATGCATGCCACCCTGCCCCTACCCTGGTCTGGCCTTCATCAGCACTTGCCTTGATTGTTGAAAAGATCTTCTAAGCCGTATCCCTGTCTGCAGTCTTTCTCACTGCAAAAATACACAGAATCCAAAATGATAGTTTTAAAAAGGCAAATGTAAGATGCTTTCTTGGTTTTAGGAAATACATATTGAAGTATTTTGGGGTAAAGGGACATTGCATCTACAATTTACTCTCAAATTGATCAGGAGAAACAAAACTAACTAAAACTAATCTACTAACTCTGTGTGTACCTATCTATATGTCTATCTATCTAGAGGTCAGCATTAGGAAATCTGGAAGAAGGGTGTCTAGGAATTCTTTTTTACTATTCTTGAAACTTTCTGTAAGTCTGCAATTGTGCCGAAGTAAAAATACATATTTTTAAAAACAACAATGAGTCTATGTAATGATCCTACAGGAGCCCTGGTGGTGCAGTGGTTAAAGTGCCCGGCTGCTAACCAAAAAGTTGGTAGTTCAAATCCACCAGCTGCTTTGCAGGAGAAAGATGAGATGGGATAGTTCTACTCTGTCCTATAGGGTTGCTATGAATTGGACCGACTTGAAGGCAGTGGGTTTGATTTTGGTTTGATTATCCTACATAGAATCCCTCCAAGGTCCCTTATTCCCACTACCTACAGGATAAAGTCCAAATTCTGCTGTAATATGACCTCTCCTACATGCTCAGCCTTATCACTTGATTTGTAATTGGCTACTAATGTAAAGGTTGGTGGTTTGAACCTACCCAACAACACCATGAAAGAAAGACCTGGTGATAATGCTTTCATAAAAGTTACAGCCAAGAAAACCTGATGGAGTAGTTCTACTCTGTAACACATGGGGTTGCCATGAGTTGGAACTGATTCTACAGCAAAAAATTGGATTTTTTAGGGACTATCTCTGGATAAGGAAGTAAGGAATGTGATTTTAAGAAATTTTGCTAGAAATGTTAATGGAAACTTCCCTTGATATCCTTCTAGAGATCTTAAGTAAAACATTTAATTGCTTTTTCAGCTACTTCTTTGAACGTGACACCACTCCTAAACCAGGCTGCAAAACTGTGAATTATGTGCACGTTTCAAAAATACTACCTTACAAACACAACACAGTGTTCCAAAGTTCGGCTAATATATTTCAGCTACGGGTATACGGAAATTATAAATACATGACTGTTTTTCTGGGTAAAATGCATCTTACAATGTCAAAATATGGGCTCACTACTTGGTTCTTAAGAAACTTAAAGGGAAATGCATTAAATGAGCGATTTGCTATATATTTACATTTTAGGCCACAAAGACTCAGACAAAATGACAGGGCCAGAGTCTGAACTACCACCACTTATGGGCATGGGACAAGGCAATGCCATAAAACATAGCAAGAGAAGCCCAAATGTAGGTCCCAGGAGCCTCGGGCCCCACTATTCCTGGCTCCAGACCTCTGGCTAACTTCCTTTTGTTCTCAGCAGTGAGGCTGGGGCTGAGTAGAAGGTGTCAGTAGGGGTTACTTTCTCAGCATCTCTGTCTTTTTCCATGCACACCCTTCAGCTGGGACAACTACCAAGTGGATGTGTGAAACCCAAGCAAACAGTTATCACTGTTTGCTTCTGGTTATAGAGATCAGCCTCTGTCTGGAATTTGGAATCATATCAATGTTCTTTGAGGTGGATATCTCTTTTCTGTGTTAGACACACATATGCCTCCATACCCTCAGTCTGTCCCCACTATGAGGGGAGCCCTGTCTTTGTGCACTATCCTTTGCTAGCTAGTCACTGAGAGAAATAAAAAAATAAAATGTAGATGCTAAGCACCTACCATGTATCAAAGTACAGGGTTTAGGAACCATTGAGAATGGAATAAGTGTCAAAAAGATCCTGTCCTCAAGATGCTTAGAGTCTAGCTGGAGAAAATCAATGTGAGTAAAGAGGGGGCTCATTTTTTTATGTAATTATAGAATCCTAGGTTTCTACTGAAAATCAGGTTGTGGTCAGAGAAGTAAGGCTCTCTAAGGAGAGGGCTGTGATCCATGAGGTTTATACTGGCTAATTTTTTTTTTTTTTTTTGAAGTAGATCTCCAGGTTCTTCTTCCTAGTCTATCTTAGTCTGGAAGCTCCACTGAAGCCTGTCCACCATATGTGACCCTGCTGGTATTTGAAATACTGGTGGCATAGTTTCCAGCATCACAGCAACATGCAAGCCACCACAGTATGACAAACTGACAGAGTAGCATATGATCAAGTGCACCAAAGGCATTGGTGAAAAATAAGCCTCCAGAAATTGAGAGAATACCAACTGAGATGTTTCAACAAAAGGATGTGTGCACTCATCCATGCCAAGAAATTTGGAAGACAGCAACCTGGCCAACCGACTGGAAGAGATCCATATTTGTGCCCGTTCCAAAGAAAGGCGATCCAACAGAATGGGGAAATTATTGAACAATATCATTAATATCACACATGAGTAGAATTTTTCTGAAGATAATTCAAAATCTGTTGCAGCAGGACATAGACAGGAAACTCCCAGAAATTCAGGCAGAATTTAGAAGAGGATGTGGAGCAAGGGATATCATTGCTGATGTAAGATGGATCTTGACTGAAAGCAGAGAATACCAGAAAGATGTTTATCTGTGTTTTATTAACTATGCAAAGGCGTTCAATTGTGTGGATCATAACAAATTATGGGTAACATTGTGAAGAATGGGAATTTCAAAACACTTATTTGTGCTCGTAAGGAACCTGTACTTAGACCAAGAGGCAGTCGTTCAAACTGAACAAGAGGATACTGCATGTTTTAAAATCAGGAAAGGGTTGTATCCTTTCACCATATTTATTCAATCTGTGTGCTGAGCAAATAATCGGAGAAATTGGGCTGTATGAAGAAGGATGGGGCACAGGGTTGGAGGGAGGCTCATTAACAACTTGCAGATGAAACAACCTTGCTTGCTGAAAGTGAAGAGGACTTGGAAGCACTTGCTGATGAAGATAAAAGACTACAGCCTTCAGTATGGATTACTCGTCAACATAAAGAATACAAAAATTTTCACTACTGGACCAACAAGCAGCATCATTGTAAATGGAGAAAAGACTGAAGTCAAGGATTTCATTTTATTTGGATCTGCAATCAATGCCCATGGAAGGAGCAGTCAAGAAATCAAATGCCACATTGCATTGTGCAAATCTTGTGGAAAAGACCTCTTTAAAGTGTTCAAAAGCAAAGATGTCACTTTGAGGGCTAAAGTGTGCCTAACACAAGCCATGGTATTTTTAGCTGCTTCATATGCATGGGAAAACTGTGCAATGAGTAAGGAAGACCTAAGAAGAATTGATACCTCTGAATTACAGTGCTGGTGAAGAATACTGAATATACTCTGGACTGTCAGAAGAACAAACAAATCTGTCTTAGAAAAATTACAACCAGAATGTTCCTCAGAAGCAAGGATGGCGAGACTCTCACATATTTTGGAAGTGTTATCAGGAGGGACCAGTCCATGGAGAATGACATCGTGCTTGATAAAGTAGAGGGGCAGCGAAAAAGAGGAAGACCCTCAAAAAGATGGATTGACACAGTGGCTGCAACAATGGGCTCAAACATAGCAATGATTGTGAGAATGGTGTAGAACTGGGCAGTGTTTTGTTCTGTTGTATGTAGGGTTGTTATGAGTTGGAACTGACTCGGCAGCATCTAACAAGAACAACATCAAAGGAGAGGACAAAGGAACCCTGGTGGTTCAGTGATTAAGTGTTCAGCTGCTAATGGAAAGGTCAGCAATTCTAACCAACCAGCCTCTCTGCAGGAGAAAGATGTAGCAGTCTGCTTCCATACAGATTGTTGTTTTTGCATAGCTATTAAAACACAGGTAAATACCTTTCTGGTATTATCTGCTCTCAGTCAAAACCTACCTGACATTAGCAATGATATCCCTCATTCACGTGCTCTTCTGAATCCAGTTTGAACTTCTGACATTCCCTGTTGCTGTACTCCGCAACCACTTTCAAATGTAAAGATTACAGCCTTGGAAACCCTATGGGGCAGTTCTACTCTGCCCTGTAGGGTCATTGTCTTAGTAATCTAGTGTTGTTATAACAGAAATACCGCAGGTGAATGGCATTAACAAATAGAAATTTACTCTCTTATATTTTAAAAGGCTACAAGTCTGAATTCAGGGCACCAGCTCCAGGAGAAGTCTTTCTCTCTCTGTGCACTCTCAGGAAAGGTCTTTGTCATCAATCTTCCCCTAGGCTAGGAGTTTCTCAGCACAGGGAACCTGGGTCCAAAGGACACCTTCCACTCCTGGCTCTTCTTGCTTGGTGGTAATGAGGTCCCTTTCTTCTCTGCTTGCTTTTCTCTTTTATATCTGAAAAGAGACTGATTCAATACACAACCTAATCCTGTAGATTGTTTCCTGCCTCATTAACATAACTGCCTCTAATTCTGCTTCATTAACATCATAGAAGTTAGGATTTACAGCACATAGGATAATCACATTGATCACAAAATGGAGGACAGCCACACAATACTGGAAATCATGGTCTAGCCAAGTTGACACACATTTTTGGGGGACACAATTCAATCCATAACAGTCGCTATGATTCAGAATCAACTCTGTGGCAACAATTTTGGTTTTGGAAGTAGAGGGGAAGGCTTCAAGGACCTGCTCAACAGAGAAGGATAACATTGCAGGGAGTCTGGGTGAACGGACTAGGGATGGCCAGGAGTGCACCTAAGCATTCTTCTGTCTTTTCCCATCACCATTGTGAGTCCAGAAAGAAGAGGAGAGGGGTTACATGGTAGGACTAACCTGGGGCTGAGGACCTCCTGGGGGGTGATAGGGCCATAGTGATGAAATGGGGGAGGTAGTTCAGACTGTTGTCCGGGATGGGGAAGGAGACAAATGGAAGGAAACTTAGAGGCTGAAAAAGGGCTGTGGCAAAGTGAGCTTGGAAGTACTGTCTAGTATGGAGGGCAAAGATAAATTAAGAAACAAGTTAGTGCTCTTGGAAATGAAGCTTAGACATCCCAAGCTGAAGGGAGTGGAGAAATAATAATGGGTCAGCTCTCTACATTAACATTCAGCTGCTAAACAAAAGGTTGGCAGTTCGAATCCACCAGCTGCTCCTTGGAAGCCCTATGAGGCAGTTCTACTCTGTCCTATAGGATTGCTATGAGTTGGAATCGACTCGACGGCAATGGTTTTTTTCCTCCTCATTTTAAATGAGTAGATAGATAGCTCGACTCTGACTTGTGGTGACTTTATGTACAACAGAATGGAACATTGCCCAGCCCTGTGTCATCTTCACAATCACCTCATGTTCAAGTCCGTCAGTGAGGCTGTTGTGCCAATCCATCTCACTGAGCATCTCCCTTGCCCTGGGTGGTCGCCTGCTTCACCAAACATGATGCCCTTGTCTAGGGATTGATACTTCTTGATGATGTGCTCAAAGCAAGAGTCAGACAATGTTTTGTTGTGATCCATAAGATTTTCATTAGCTAATTTTCTTAAGTAGATCACCAGGCCTTTCTTCCTAGTCTGCCTTAGTCAGGAAGTGCAACTGAAACCTGTCTACCATGGGTGACCTTGTTGGTATTTGAAATACTGGTAGCATTGCTTCCAGCATCATAGCAATGCACAAGCCACCACAGTATGAAAAACTGCCAGACAGATGGTAGTTTAAATGAGTAGCTTCTGATATTTTGAGTTCCCTGCAAAATAGGGGGTGGGGAATAAAAGCTCTAAAATACAAAATTCAAATGGCGTATTCTTCATGAGTCCTCTCTCATCCTTAAGAAATATGTCCTTGCTATCTGAGGGACTTTCATAATATTTCTCGGCTCTACCAGGATATGTAGAACTTGATTGTTGAGACTTTTGGGTACATGACTGTTATCCTCAATAGTGTTCAACCCTGGAGAACAGAACCGCAAATGTCCTTCCCAGAGACTAACACAGAGCTAGGCACATAGAAAAAACTTAGCAAATGTTCCAGAATTGAAGTCATGCTGTGCAGTGAATGAGACCAGTGGATGCAGGAACTTTTCCTTTGGGGTAGATGAAATAGCACTCATAGGGAGAAAAGCAGGCAAACTTTACGTTTCCAAGGCTACCTATCAGCAAGCTCAAAGTAATATGGGGTTAAACATAATATACAGTTGTTGAATGAATGGTCCAAAAAGCCGGCCATGAAAGGTTGAGCTGAGGGAGATAGTCATGTAGGCAATAGCTTCTTCATCCTCTATCCCCAAAGAGGTACATACACACACACACATACACACACCGATCCCCCACACACATACTTACAGGCTTAGGTGTGTAAAGATCTTTCTGCGTTTATAGATACATCTGTTTCTCTTCAAGTAAAGGTATAAATAGAATGGCATCCTCATGACTCAAGTCCTGGATTTGCCTCTGTGGGCTCCTCCTTTTGTCGCGAGGCTCCTCAGAACTTGTTCTCACAGCCCATGGCTCTGTGCATTGGTGTGGTCTCAGATTGCCAACAACATCCATCACCGTTTACCCGTAAGTCCTCATCAGGACTATGAGGAAGGAAGCAGTGAACTCTCTCAGGTATACATCAGAAAATATATTCAATCCATATTTAGTGAGTACCTACTCTGTTCCAGACACTGGACTATGCTCTAGGGATTCAGAGATGAATAAGACATAGTCTCTGCCCTTAAGTCTTCAGAATCTATAGATCTATAGGTTGTGCTGGCATGTAGAGGAGTACATAAAACAGTGAGGAGATATTGAGAAAGGCTTCCTAGAGGTGGCAAAGTCATCTCCTCAATGCACTGATGGTGAAGTGAGGTCAAGGACATACCCCCTTTTCTCCTAGACGTTTCATGATTTGGGAATAGATGAGACATATGGAAATAACTTTTCCCATTCCTCGGACTCAGAGAAGTCTTCCCTTCCCACCCTTTTCTCTTCATCCCTACCTGGCTCTTGGGCAAATCACCACCATTATAACAAAGGCCCAGCAGAGCCTGAGAATTGGGTATCTGTAGGAAGTGCCTCACACATCTCTCAGTTTGTCATACTGTGGTGGCTTACATGTTGCTGTGATGCTGGAAGCTATGCCACTGGTATTTCAAATACCAGCAGGGTCACCCATAGTAGATAGGTTTCAGCGGAGCCTCTAAACTAAGACAGACTAGGAAGAAGGACCTGACTGTCTACTTCTGAAAAAAAATTAGCCTGTGACAACGCTCATGGAAGCAACAGTCAAGAAATCAAACGACACATTGCATTGGGCAAATCTGCTGCAAAATACCTCTTTAATGTCCGTGAAGTGACATCTTTGCTTTTTAACACATTGTCACAGGTGTCTTTAAAGTGTTAAAAAGCAAAAATGTCACTTTAAGGACTAAGATGTACCTGACCCAAGCCATGGCATTTTCAGTCATTTCATATGTATGTGAAAGCTGGATAATGAATAGGAAGGCCAAATAAGACTTGACACCTTTGAATTACGGTGTTGGTGAAGAATAATGAATATAACATGGATGTCAGAAGAATGAACAGATTTGTCTAAGAAGAAGTACAGCCAGAATACTGATTAGAAGCCAGGGTGAGGCTACATCTCACATACTCTGGACATGTTATCAGGAGGGACCAGTGTCTGGAGAAGGACATCATGCTCATTAAAGTAGAGAGTCAGTCTTCAAATTCTCATAAAAAGACCAGACTTAATGGTCTGAGAGCGGAGGGAACCCAGACATCATGGCCCCTGGAGCCTCTGTTAGCCCAAGACAGGAACCATTCCCAAAGCCAACTCTTCAGGCAGGGATTGGACTGGACTATAAGACATAAAATGATACTGGTGAGGAGTGAGCTTCTTGGCTCAAGTAGACACACGAAACTATGTGGGCAGCTCCTGCCTGGAGGTGAGATGAGAAGGCAGAGGGAGACAGGAGCTGGTTGAATGGACATGGGAAATACAGGGTGGAGAGGAGGAGTGTGCTGTCACATTAAGGAGTGAGCAGCTAGGGTCACATAGCAAGGTGTGTATAAGTTTTTGTATGAGAAACTGGCTTGATTTGTAAACTTTCACTTAAAGTGCAATTAAAAAAAAAAAGCAGAGGGTCAGCGAAAAAGAGGAAGACTCTCAACAAGATGGATAGACACAGTGACTGCAAAGATGGGCTCAAGCTCAGCAACAACTGTGAGGAGGGCATAGGACCAGGCAGTGTTTTGTTCTTTTGTACACGGAGTCGCTGAGTCAGAACCGACCCCATGGCACCTAACAATAACAACAACAGGAAGTGCCCAGAAATCGTCCTGAAGCACTGACTGATTTCTAGGCTCATGAGTTGCAAGATGAGGGGCCCCACCTGGGTAAACTCCAAGAGTCCTTGTGAGGCCTAATCAGGTGGGGAAAGGTGGGGGCTACCATGCACACACAAAAAATTCCGTTTACAAAGAATCTATCTGTCTAGTAGCAACAAATACTTACTGAGAGTCTACCATGCACTGGCCACTGTTCTAGGCACAGGGACACAGGGCATAGAGAGGCCCATGTGGTCTCTCCTCTCCTGGAGCTTACCTCCCGGTGAGGAGAGATGGCTGATAAACACATGTACACCCAAGAAACAAGTATATAACATAATTTCAGGTAGGTAATGAGGCCTATGAAGAAACTACAATACAGTGATGCTTAACTAGCATGGACTGGGAAGACCTCTCTGAGGCCAATAGTGAAGCGGGGCCTGAATATTGGGAAGACAATCATACAAAGGTGTACAGATAAAGGCAGAGGAAGGGCAAATACAAAGGCGTTAGGACAGTGCTGGTCTTAATATGTTAGATGAACATTGTATGACTGGAGTCTAGTAGATGAGAAGTTGAGTTCAGAAAGCCAATGAGGGACTGAGTCCCATGGGTATGGGGGCCTTGAAGGGGTCTGAGCAAGTAGTGACTTGATCTGAACTTTGCTCAGGAAAAGCCACTGACTACTGTTTGAAGGCAGGCCGAACCAGGGGGAGAGTCCTGTCCCCTTCCTTATCTTGGACTCCTATCACAACCCAGAGAGGGGAGCAGGAGTGTGTTTCTATTCTAAATTTACCAAGAAAAAAAACACATTTTTGTAAGGTGGCAGTGACACATTTACTGACGCCAAGTGCAGGTCTACTTGCTATATATTGTGCATCACATCTTCTCTAGAAAAGTGCCTCAATTTTAAAATTATGTCATATGTCCATCTGAGCAGTGCAGCCCTGTCAGGCCACATAGTCCCATATGCAATTCAGAAGAGAAGGTTGCTGCAGCCAAGTGGCCTCTTCTTGAAGTAATCTCTCCCTCCTGCCCTTCTTCCAGGCAGAACGCCTGCCTCAGACGGGCCTGACCTCACTTTTCAATCCTGACCTTCATCCCCTCCTCCCACAATAGCTCCTCAAAACTCCTGGTTTCTCTTGGGTTTCCCTGCTGTTAGGTGAGACTTCTTAATTCTTGTAGGGCTGATGGGTTCCATCTTCCTTGCACTTCTCATTTCCTCTTCAGACCCTCCTCCATGCCTACCTCAGGGCTCAGGGATTTTAGAGAAGAATGCTGTGAGTCCATAATAGTATTAAGGGGCAGCTGGAATTGCCATTTTGATTCTTTCTGCTTCCCATAATACTCCAGCCAAACAGAACCACTCTATTCAGACACACCTCCTCACATACATGCTTTTGCTCTAGAAGTTCCCTCTGGGACTCTGCTCTCTTCCTTTTTGTTATCCATCCTTTGACACCCATTTTTCAAAGCCCAGCTCCTATGTCATCTCCTCCAGGAAAGCACTCTGAAAGCCCACTGAACCTCTGAGATTTTCCATCTGTGAGTCCCCAAAGCATTTTGTAATTCCTCTCCTCTGATAGGCTAAGCGCATGGGCTCTGGATTCAGACATAACTGGGTTTGAATCTCAGTGACTGGCTGGGTGACCTTTGGCAATGACTGAACCTCAGTCTCCTTGTCTCTAAGGTGAGGAGAATAATCACATCTCCCTCACAGTGTTGTTGTGCCTGGAAGATGAGCTCATGAGTGTAAAGCCATTAACACTGTGACTGGTGTAGGGTCAACGCTCAATAAATGGTAGCACTTATCCTAAGTACAGTCATTTGTGCATTTGTCTCACACTTCTGCTCACTCTGAATCCTTCAGGGCAGGGGCTGCCCTATTCATCACCTTTTCCTCTTTGTGTTTTGGAACTTTTAGGGGTGGAGCCTGTCTTCTAGGCTCACAGTTCTGCATCTTAGCACTAGAGGGCAGAAAGAGACCACAGGCATTTTGGAAGACACACACAGGCCATCTTGGATGCTCTTTCCTTCTGGCTAGGCTTTACTAGTGGTGGGTCACCCATTGTAGCTTCTTGCTCTAAGTGTACTCATTCCTTTATGCTAGAATAATCCCAAAAGCAGATAAGTCAAAAGACAGTCACTGTGCTCCTTTTGGGAAGGCATCTCCACTCCCTAACAGACATAGTTTGCTTTAGCTGTTTGTTGTTATTTGCCATTGAAGCCTTTCCAACTTATGGCAACGTTTATGTGTGACAGAATGAAGCATCGCCAGATTCTGTGCCATCTTCATGATCTTTAGTGTATTTGAGTCCATTATTGTGGCTATTGTGTTAATCCATTTCATTGGGGGTTTCTCTCGTTTTCACTGATTCTCTACTTTAACAAACATGATTAAAAAAAAAAAGAAAAAACTTCATGTGTTAAAGAGTAGAGCTGCCCCCATAGGGTTTTATTGGCTGTAATGTTTGTTAGCCAGGTCACCAGGTCTTTCTTCTGCAGTGCCCCTCTGTGGGTTCAAGCTGCCAACCTTTAGGTTAGTAGTCGTGCACGAACTGTTTGTGCCACCCAGGCACCTATTGCGGCATTGCAGTCACTTTTACCACTGGACTTGACAGTGGTGGTTATACTAAGAACTAGTTATGTAAATACTACACATTGGGACTGAAGGAGTATAAGGCAAAAACAAAACGAAAGAGGGTTAAAACTTTAAAGTTTGTATAGAAATGTGAAAGGCTGAACATTAGTGATGTAAAAGTTTACCCTAACAAGTTAGCGTAAGAAGATTAGACAATGCCAAAGAAAGTAGATGTAAGAAAATAATAGATATAAAATCAGAAATTAATGGAGTAGAAGACAAAGATAATGACAGAGGGTGTAACAAAGCTAAAATGATTCATTAAAAAGATGGAAAAAATAGTCAAGACTGATAATATTTCCAAGATAAAAAGAAAATAATAATACTGGGAGTAAAAAAGGGGGGGGATCATAACTATAGTTAAGAGCAGAAATCAAAAAGGGGAAAAAATTATAATAAATTTGAAACTTAAATTAGAAAGAAATTTTACCAGGAAAATAAATCAGTTGCAGTCAAACCTTTTAGATGCTCACAATCTGACTTCCTTTCTGCCTTGTCTCCCGTATTCTCCATCCACCAGTTTTGCCTGTGCTGTAGTTATGGTGGAACCCCGGTGCACAATGGTTAAGAGCTTAGCTGCTAACCCAAATGTCAGTGGTTCAAAACTACCAGCTGCTCCTTGGAAACCCTGTGGGACAGTTCTACTCTGTCTTATAGGATCTCTATGAGTTGGAATTGGAATCAACTCAGTGGCACCAGGTTTGTTTTTTTTCTGTCTGCAGCTATGGCAACCACATATGCTCAGGTATAACTCGGCAGCACCTCACTTCAGCTGCACCAGCTATCTCTTCCAGTTGTCCCACTCTGTCCCAGGACTCCTTGGCTGCCATGGTGTGGGATACTCCAGCTCTAGTCAATCATGTTGGTGCAAATACAATTGTAGAAGAGTGAGGGAATTTACAACCCAGAGTGGTGCAAATGGTTAGGCGAGCGGCTACTAAACGGAAAATTTGGCGGTCCAAACCCACCCAGAGGCATCTTAGAAGAAAGCCCTGGTGATCTGCTTCTGAAAGTTCACAGCCTTGAAAACCCAATGGAGTAGTTCTGTTCTGCACACATGGGTTCGCCATGAGTTGTAATTGACTTGAATGCAATGTTTTTTTTGGGGGGGGGCGGGGAGGAGCTCTTAAGGCAATTGATTATTAGAAGACAGGATAGATAACATAGATATCTATCCATACATAGATAACACCCTTTTTTATGTCCCGGGTGAATAATTCTGATTCACATTCTACGTGGTCCTTAGAAGCTCCCAAGTGGGATTTAGCCCCAATTGTCCTGGTGGCACAGTGGTTAAGAGCTTGGCTGCTAACCAAAGGGTCAGCAGTTGGAATCCATCAGCCCATTCTTGGAGGGTCAGTATGTGTTGAAATCAACTCCAAAGTAATAGGTTTGGTTTTTTTTTTTCCCCCAATGTAATACCTAGCTCAATAACACAGCCTTGGATTGACTTTCTTTTTTTCCCTGTTTTATTCTTCTTGTGACTCCAACTCCTGCTACTTGGCATCACTTCTCAAAATAAAATACTTTATGTATGCTCTTGTCTCAGGCTCTGCTTCTTTGGGGACCCAAGCTAAATCACCTTCACAAAATTTTTGAAAAGTGCTTTGCTCTTCACACTTTTAAATTGAAATCGAATTTTTTTTACTAGTTACAAAGAATGCAATTTCTAACATATTGTATGTATAGCAGTATTTTTCAATTATATATATACGCATATATATATTTACTTTGTATGGGACATTTTAAACATATCCTAAAGTGGACAGAATAGTAGAATGAATCCCATCTACCTCATCCAGGTTCAATAATTATCAAATACAGCCAATCTTAGTTATATCCCTACTGACCTTCCCCTTTCAGTGTTATTTTAAAGCAAATCCCAGACTTGTGTAATTTCAACTGTAGATATCTCTAAATTAAGGATTCTTTCTTTTTTTTTACTTTAGTGGTTATGCTAAATATTATCACACCTTAAAATATCAAAATATCTTTATCTTATGAAATATACACTCAGTGTTCACATTTCCAATTATTTCATAATAATTACCTCATAAATGCCATTAATTTTGTAAAAATCGATTTGAATTAAGACGATCCATTGGTTCAAGTCTCAGCAGAGACAACTGAGTTAGTGCCAACCCTGCTGGAGGAGGGAAGAATCATTCACAGGACCTCTATAATGTCTATCAGAGCTTACTGGGAGAGGATGTTGAGAGTGTTAGGTCATGGGGCATGGAATATGAGGCTGATTAGGGGGATATTTGTTGATACAGGGGTACTTCCTATGACTCAGGTGCCTAGAGTCAGTCAGTCCCTCATATGTTGCTGGGATGCCTTTTGGACCTTGGAAAAAGTTAAGGCCCACATTAAATGAGGTGAAGATGCCAGGACCACCTTGGCAGAGTGTTAAAAAAGGATAAAAAGGCTGAGAGATGGGTGTCTACAATGAATCTATTAGAAAACCCCAAACCCATCAGCAGAGTATGTACATCAGGAGGATGAAAGGAGTGCACCCCACTCACTAAGTTATAAGGAATGTGCTGGTGAGGAGGACACAATCACCATTGAGAAGCCCAGTCGTGGCTTTCCTCTGTAGCTTGGGGTTGAGGTAGATGATGTTGGTAGAACCAGACACCATAGTGTTAATGGGGATGATAGCATTTGGGAATAGCATTGGACAGGTGGCAGTAGTGAACCATCAGAGGCAAGGTAGATGTGATTACCACGATAGGCAGCAAGATTGGAACGGCACCATCAGAATGGGAGCCAGGGTGCCCTGACTCACAGGAATCTAGAACAATGGATAGTAGAAGATGATGTCCTTAGTGACAACGCGGATGGACAGCCTTTAAAGATTTGTATTTGTCCCATATATATAGCTGCTGTCAGCTGCCTCAAAGCTACATCATGATTCCTTACCCAACATCCAGTCCTGAGCCAGTTCTCAGACACAGAACCCACTGACTGAAAGAGACCCAAGTCTTCTTGAGGAAGGAACCTATAGCACTACATCAAGTATATACAGTAGTGATTCCCCCAGTTATTTCTCAAGTAACTGTACTTTGAAGAACGGGAAATACCCAGATCTCTACAGGGATGTTGTATACATAATCTACCACTAATATCAGGGAACCCCGGGTACCACCATGGCCTCTCTCTTAGAATGAGGATATACAAGGATCAGGTGATAGAGTTCTGACCCCTTCTCCCTGCTCTATACTCTGAAGCTCTCTCAAGACAATAAGCTGGGGTAATCATAGGGATCACCTCTCTTGCTTCCCATGTCTCCTGGATCACTGCTTGGTTGAAACCACCGTTTTATATATTTTGTAACTTCGCTTTCCTTTTTTATGTGGGGGTTGGGAGGCTGTTTCAAGCCGAGGGATAAAACTGGTACCTGTTGCTTTATCTTAGCCAGAAGTGGAAGTCTTCCGAGGGCTAAATTCTTTATTAGAAACATTTCTGAAAGCTGTTGCTGAACACTGCTGCTACTAGTTCTTTGGTCAGAACGTATTTGCATTACCACACCAAGCTGTGAGGAAGCTATGAAATTTAGCATTTAATCAGGACCACTACGTGGTCAGTTAAAAAAAAAAGCCTTATCTTACTGTCTAAGAAGGGGAGAGTGGATATTGGGAAAGCAGTCTTTGCCACAGTGAACAAGTTTGTTCTATTCCTTTAATGTAGGGCTAGCTCCCCACTAGAAAATCTATTAATACAATTCACTACTCTTACTACAATTCAGATTAAAAGAGAAAACATATGTATTTATATCAAGATCACAAAAAAATGGTTAAATTTAATTGTTTATTTATGATAACTTCATAAATATATGTAAATACATCCAGGCATGTAAACACATTAATGCATAATATTTAAAGATCGATGTATAAAGATAGGTAAAAATACATATGCAATAACTTAATGTTGAAAGTTATAAATTGAAAACATAAATCTAAATAAATGAAGAGATGCCTCGTTTATGGAAAGGCGAACTTGACAAAATATCCTAGAGATGTTAGTTTCCCCCAAAGAAATCTAAAGATTTAATGAAGTTCTAATAAAATTCCAACAGGGATTTTTTAGTGGAGATGACAAGTTGATTCTAAAATTTACATGGAAAATAAAAAGGTCAAATGTTGCCAAGAGCCATCTAAATAAGAACAAATTATGAGGATTTAACTCACCAGATATCAAGGTTTATTATAAAGGCTACAATGATATTCCAATGACATGAAGGCTTGCACCCCAGACTACAAGTGTCAGGACCCAAGTCTATCACTTCTAACGTTGCTTCCTCTGAAAGGTAAATATCTCTCCTTTTCTCCTTTACCTTCATCCTGATCAATTTGTGTGTGTGTGTGTGTGTGTGGCACTTCTTCATCCTATAACACTTGTTAGAAAGAAAGCCTACCGTGATTGTGAGTGATTTGTGGATCTTATGCTGTAGATAGGGGCCCCTGTGGCACAATGATTAAAGCAATCAGTTGCTAACCAAAAGGTTGGTGATTCAAACCCACCAGGCACTCCATGGGAAAAAGATGTGGCAGTCTGCTTCCATAAAGATTTATAGCCTTGGAAATGCTATGGGGCAATGCTACTCTGTCCTATAGGGTCACTATGAGTCAGCATCGACTCAATGGCAGTGGGTTTGGTTTGGTTTTTGGTTATGCTGTAGATAAAGGGGGGTTGAAATGCAAATTTCTGATTTCTACCATATGACAGAAAGCTATTCTAAACTTAGAAATGATGTTTGCATACTATACAACAGACAGAAAACATGACAGATATCCATTGAAGGAGGTAAGATGAATTTGGTTTGGGATTTGTTAGATGGAAGATACTTGTGAGACATCCAGGTAAATGTGTAAATCGGAAGTTTAGATGCTTGGGTCTGGAGTTCATAGAGGTCAAGTAAGAGAAGCATATGAAAGCATCAGAGTACAGACAATCATTTAATTTTGGACTGGGAACCATCACCCTGGGAGATAAGATATAAGAAGATAAAATGTCCTCGTACAGAACTCTAGAGAGAACCCTGTCATTTAGGGTGTGGACAGGAGAGGCTGAAGGGAATCTTTCTGAGAGGTAGGATGAGAAGCAAAACATGTTGAAGTCCTGGAGGTTAATGAAAGGGTTTCAAGAAGGAGGGAGTGGCTTCCAATTTCTCATTCCGCAGAGAAGAATTAATAATATCTCTAGTGTTTGTGGATGTGACAATCAGTGACTTTGTCAAAGCAGTTCCAGTGGAGGGAGGAATGGAATTTGTCATCCTTCATTCATTTATTCAGCAGATATTTATTGACCACAGATAGTTTATTAGACTTTGAGTTAGGCACAAAAGAGAGAAAAATCGGTTAGCTACATGGCCTGCCCTCCAGAGGCTCTCTGTAAAGACAGACAAATAGACAGATGCTTATTATACAATGTACAATGTAGTGAATGAGACGGTAGATATATTTACTGGCCAATACGGAAGAATTTTTTATGTGCAACTCACCCCACCTGGTAGTAGATAAACCAAGACAATGTGTCAGAATGATAAGCTTGGCATATCTTCCTGGGGAGTCAATTTATTTCATGGTAAGTAATTTACAATATCATTTTGATATAAAAATAATCATGAGAATGCAGCCCCTGAGAATTTACATGTGTTCAAAGATATTTGCTGAATGAATAAAATGCAAAATTTTCATAGACTTTTAAAGATAAAAAGTAAGACTTCAGACTTCTGAATTCAGCCCTGATACATAAAGAGCTTGGACGTAGTCACTCCTATCCATGCAACAAGAAAAAAATATGAACAAATAAAAAAATGAATGACTTTTTTAGATCCATCAGAGAGTTGAGATCACAGGGCAAACCACCACCCCAAAATCTGGAGTGACAGGTGAATACAGAGAATCACAGCCAAGATTAACTTACCTGGAGAAGAAGCCCCTCTAGTCATAAACTGGGAGGGACACTGTAGTGGTTATCTTGATGACCTGATGGAGGTTGGGTGTGGACTAGTATGATTTCTCTCTGTAGTAGTAAATCTGTTATAGCAGGGGCCTTTGTCATAGTGAGGGAGGGAACACACTTTTGCCAGTTATAAATATGGGGTCCCAATAGGGTTGTCAAGGAGAAGACAGGAGAAAAATTCACTTATATGTCTGGCAGGGGGAGGGGGAAAGTTACCATTTTGGATTTTTCCCAGAGCATTCTCCCTGACAAAGACCAACTCTCCAGGGGAAAGGCTTTTCAGAGCCTAATCTCAACGAGAGGGAACAGCATTTAGCAAACTCCAACACTCTCCGGCCCTTCTGTCTCACCTAAGGAGAGGAAACACCTAAGAAACATTGTGAAGACCACAGACTAGGGACACAGGCTCACCAAAAGACTGAGATAAAATCATAAGATTATAGAATGCTTCCTTACTATCATGCAATAAGACTCCAGTATAATAACTATGAATTACAGCTGAAAAAGCTACAAGGTACAGACTTTATTTAAGAAAGAGTTCTTAGGGACACTCAAGACAAAAACTAGGACACTAGAGAAATATGAAGCCTTTGATCCCTACAGATACAGCAAACATTAAACATATCTCACCTTCTATCCAGGTTAACAGAAAACCTAACACTAAAGGTTTATCCTATTTACCTCAGCCACTATTACCAAAAGCACTATGCCCGTCTTTGGACAAAAACTTATAAGACGTGCTAAAAGGCAAGGAAAAAAAAAAAGCAAAGACTGAAGAGATAAAGAAAGCATCAGAACCAGACTCAGATATGCCACAAATTTTGTAATACTCAGACAAGGAATTTAAAATAATTATAATTAATGTTTTAAGGGCACTAATGGATAAAGTCAGCAATGTGCAATATGGATAAAGTCAAACCCACCCAGTGGTATCATAGAAGAAAAGGACTGGTAATCTGCTTCTGTTAAGATTACAGCCAAGAAAACCCTTCTGTTAAGATTACAGCCAAGAAAACCCTATGGAGCAGTTCTATTCTGTAACACTTGGGGTTGCCAAGAGTTGAAACTGACACAACAGAAGCTGACAACAATCTTCACAGAACCGTATCACCAGACCTTTCTTCTGCAGCGCTGCTGGGTGGGTGTGAACTACCAGCATTTAGGTTAGAGCTAAGAGCAAACCATTTGTGCCACCCAGGGACGTTATTGGTCATTACGCAATTGTAAATTAAAACAAGATACCACTACACACCTATCAAAATGACTAAGGTTCAAAAAGCTTACAATGTCAAATGCTAGTGATCAAGTCCACCCAATTTATGATGGGAATGCAAAATGTTACAGCTATTTTGGAGGAAAGTTTGCTCATTTCTATACAAGCTAAATGTAATTGCACTCCTAGGGATTTACCCAAATCACTTGAAAACATATCTACACAAAAACCTAGATCAAGGTTTATAGCAACTTTATTCATAATCACCAAAAATGCGGACTCAATCAAGATGTTTTTCAATAGACGAATGAACAAACTGTGGTACATCTATACAGTGGAACATAATTCATCAATAAAAGGAAATCAGCTATCAAGCCTCGAAAAGACATGAGTGAACCTTAAATGCATATTGCTAAGTGAAAGAAGCCAGTCTGAAAAGGCTACATACTGTATGATTGGAAATATATAACATTCTGGAAAGGCAAAACTATGGAGATAGTAAAAAGATCAGTGGGTATTGGAGGTTCAGGGAAGCAGGGGAAGGTTAAATAGGTAAAGCAGAGGAAATTTTTAAGGCAACATAACTATAATGATCCTGTATATACCATGTAACATTGTATGATTCTTCATGATACCGTAATGGTGGATATGTAACGTTATGCATTTGTGAAAACCAGTGGAACCATACAGAAAGAACAAAGAGTGAACCTTATTGTATGCAAATTAAAAAAAATTATGAAGTTGGGGGATTCCAGAAGGAATGCAGACTGTGGCAGGAGAATGTAACTGTATTACAAACGCATGAAGCTACCTCATCGAAGGAGGTGGAGGAGGAATGGTGCTGACCTAGGTAACTTTAGAAGTGAGTAGAGTGTATAAGACTAAAGGCAAATGAACTGCTCATAAGCATTGTATTTTAGTTGATAAGGCCCCCAAAGGTATGGGGGATATTCAACAATTCTGATATGGCTATACATATATTCTGAGAATGAACAATTAAGAAAATGGATGGTGAACGGTGAGAGTCAGGTTTCACATTGTGGAAATTTACAGACAAATTTGCAGATAAGAAAGTGAGGGGAGGCTATAAGGATCCATGTGATAATAGATCAGAATTGGAGATACGAGTATGAATTCATGTTTGGCTTAATATAGCTACAGATCATTAGATATAGAAATATTTCTAGATATGTCTATATATGTAAGTTACACACTTATATTTCCTTCCTCTGTCAGCTGAGGAGATACCTCTAAAAGAAATGATATTTCAGTAGCAACCACCATACTTAATTCCCAGATCTTGGTTTCTAATGCCATTCTCCAATAAAAGGAACCAGTGCTCCTTGAAAAATTGCTGATCCTAGGACTGGGTCCATTTATCATGATAAACAGAGAAAAGACTGAAGTTGCCAAGGATTTCATTTTACTGGGATCCACAATCAACACCCACGAAAGCAGCAGTCAAAAAATCAGATGACATATTGCATTAGGCAAATCTGCTACAAATGACCTCTTTAAAGGGTTAAAAAAGCAAAAATGTCACTTTAAGGACTAAGATGTGCCTGACCCAAGCCACAGTATTTTCAATGCCCTCATGTGCATGTGAAAGCGGGACAATGAATAAGAAGACCAAAGAGGAATTGATGCCTTTGAATTGTGGTGTTGGTGAAGAGTATTGACTATACCATGGACTGCCAGAAGAATGAACAAACCTGTCTTGGAAGAAGTACAGCCAAAATACTTCTTAGAAGCGAGAATGGTGAAATTATGTCTTAGGTGCTTTGGACGTGTTATCAGGAGGGATCAGTCCCTGGAGAAAGACATCATGCTTGGTAAACACGTAAAAAAAAAAAAAAAATTGGCAAGAGGCTTTTACAAAAATACCACACTGGGGAGGTAGCAATGTAGAAGGGAAGCATTATTTCCATAAAAATAAGGTAGAGGGTCAGCAAAAAAGAAGACATTCCAGGAGATGGACTGACATAGCGACTGCAACAGTAGGCTTAAACATGGCAATGATTGTGAAGATGGCTCTGGGCCGGGCAGCTTTCGTTTTGTTGTACATAGGGTCATTAAGAGTTAGAACCGACTCCAGGTTACCTACCGACAACAGAGCTGGAGCGGGAAATACACAAGATGAGCCTCGAGTATCTCGTAAAGCCAGAAATAAGAACGTGTTCAAAAACAAACCAAACTAAACAGCAACAAAGCAAACAAATAAAAACAGAACACAAAATGACACAAAACAAAAAAACCCATGTTGTTGGGATGTGTCAAAGGACACAGGAAACAACTGAAAGAGCTCCTGATGGCCACAGCTAGAACAATTTGAGCAACAAAATAAATAAATTACTATTGGATTAACATAAATATTCATGAGCCCACACTGACATAAATAAATGGTTGAACAAATAAATAAATGGGGAGAAGAGACAAATTTGCACAGAAGAATCCCAAATAATTAACGTAGGTACACTACCATCAATGCTGCGGAGATTAATTCCTCACTCCTTAATTATGGGCTGTTGTGCTTAGTGACTTCCTTCCAAAAAATACATATAGAAGATGAGGCGGGTAACTTTAGAGTGGAGAAACCTGAAACACAGTACCTTAGCCAGGTGATCAAGGTTAACATCAACGGTGATAAATCATGTTGATAGCACGTACCCTTGACATTATGTGATGAAATGGCACTTTACCTCTGGGATCCTCCTCCCAAAAAACCACAACTGCCATCTAATCATGAGAAGAAACATCAGACAAACCCAAGCTGAAGAACATCTTACAAAATAATAGACCAGTATTCCTCAGAGCTGTCAAGGTGGTCAAAAATAAGGAAAGTCTGAGAAACTGTCACAGCTAGGAGGAGCCGAAGGAGACGTGACTGCATGTAATGTGGGATCCTGGATGGGATCCTGAGAGTGGAAAAGGACATTAGGTAAAAACTAAGGAAATCTGAATAAATAATGAACTTTAGTTAATAATAGCGCATAAATATTGGTTTGTTAATTGTAAGGAATGATTGTACTAATGGAAGATGTTTGTAACAAGGGAAACTGGGTTCAGAGGATATAGGAACTCTGTACTATTTTTTCCATTTTTCTGTAAATCTGAAACTGTTCTAAAAAATAAGATCTATCTCGATGGCACTGGACTGGGTTATTTAAGAAAAACTAATAGTAAACAGACATCTTTACTTCCTTTAGTGACTCTGTCACTTTTCCAGTCAGAGGCCAGCCCCAAGGAGTGTCTCCTCCCCCCGCTTTGCCCCAAGTTGATTCTATAGCTTTTCTAAAGACCCATTTGCCCACACTCTGGGTGTTTCTCATTCCTTCTCCTCTTGTCTCTAATCTCCCTGCACAGTCCTACACAGACCTCGGCGTAACTCCTCTACTGCGAAGAGAACTTGAGTCTGCTTTCTCATGATCTAAGTAATGAGAACCTCTGACACATGTTCAGCCAAGGAGTGATGTGGTTAGACTGGAATTTTTTAGCAGAACATCCTGTCATTTGTGTGGCAGGTGGATTGCAGGGTGTAGAGAGATAGGAAGGGAGACCAGCTTGGGAGCTATTGCAATAGTTCAGGTGAGACATTATCTCAGTCTGAGCTTGGGAGGTGTTGGTAGGGACAGGGAGGACTTGGTCATTGGTGAGGGGTGGGGAAAAGAGAAGGAGAAATGAGGAATGATGATGGTGTCTCTCGCTTAGTTGAATGCACACTTGGTGGTGTCATTACCCAAGAGAACGCCTAAGGAGGAAACACATGGTGAGTGTCACAGGGGGTTGGGTGGGGTGTGAGGGATGCTGGGCGCCATTCAGATCTACTGAGATTGCATGCCTATGGACACTCAGTAGTGACGTCCCTAACATATCCTCTGCTTCAGGCATTCTCCAGACAGACTACTTGAGATGATGTGGTTAAATAGTTCAAGGTAAAGCTTGAAGAGTTAAAGGAAGGGCTTGTCCCAGGAAGGTGAGAGCCCCCAAGTCCTGATGTTATTGATGGCAAAAGGGTATGGAAATCCCAGGGAGCTAAGGTGAAGGAGGAGGATAATGGCTGCATGGCCTTAGATCTGTATTTCTCTGGCCTATTCACTGTTCGTGGGCTCCACAATTCCAGCTGGCACACTGTTACTTCCTTTAGTGATTCTGTCACTTTTCCAGTCAGAGGCCAGTTCTAGGGAGTGTCTCCCCCACCCCTTTCTTCCCATTTTGATTCTGTAGCTTTTCTAAGGTCTTCCTCAGCCAAGTAGATAGTCCTTAAGACTCTTGGTGACCATGAGAACATCCTACGCAGAGAAAATCCAGACAGAAGGGTCTGGAGAAGTCCCTAGGACTTAGATGAGAATCCTCAAACCTCTCTGGTGCCTTCCAAGTCTGTAGCCCTTCTCATGTGAGGAATTGAGACAGGGGATAGAGAGTGTAGGGCTGAGCTTGGCTGTGGGCTAAGATTGGGCTATTTGTGTGCAGTGTGAGGCAGTGTTCAACTGAGGTGGATAAACCCTCTGCCTCCAACCAGAATAATGTATCTTCTCTCCATGACTGGCAGGTATTGCTTGCAGGCATTGCATGAGTGAAGTTGTTTGTTTTGGTTTGGTTTTGGGCTTGTTTTTTGTCAGATGCTGTTGAATGTTTGGAGTAGTTTTGAAAGCAGAACCAAAGACGGGCTGGAACATCTTTCTTCCTTTGAGAACTGACCAAAAGAGTCAGTTGCAACCAGGAACCCACACATAGCTTTTTATACAGAGGAGAAGAAGCAAAGAGAACACACGATCTCAGGAATTGCAGGATTTATTATGTATCATTGTACACACTCACAGATTCAGCCATAATACTAGGCTGAAGTCAGAGTTACAGTAGTAACGGTTCCTCAGGCAGAGGCTCTGTTCACGTGAGGTTGGGATTGGGCTCACTGGGGATGGGAGCTGGACAATAACTCCCCCTTCCCCTCACTCCCATCAAAGAGACAAGGAGGCATGCAGAGTGACAGGGTCAGACAAGTTCACAGATGAGGCAGGCTGCCCATGCTGGGAAGCTGAGGTAAGTGGAGTGGGGGCTCTCTCTTCACTTGTGTGGGCTGGCCTGAGGGCCTTTGAGACACTGGGGGTAGCTACTTGTGTTTGGAGGGGCACTGAACCTCCTGCTTCTGCTGATGGTGCTCCGTAGGGAACAAGACTTCTCCCTTAGGCAGCTGGACTGGCTGGGTCTCTTGGACCTGGTCAGGAGCTGGGATGAGCACAGGCTGCTCCTCCTGCTGAACTGACAGCTCTGGTTGCATCTCTTGATGCTCCAGGTGCTCCAGCAGCTGCTCTTCTTTCTTTCCCAATTGCTCATCTCTCTTTTCTAGCTCTCGATCCATTTGGTGGCCCAAGAGCTTCTTCTCCTGTTCCAGTTGCTCCTCCAGCTGCTGCTCCCTTTGTGCATTCTCCAGTTCAAGCTGCTGCTCTAGGTTTTCTGATTCCTGATGTTCCTGATGCTGTTCCTGGTGCTGCTGTTCCTGTTTCTGTTCCTGATACGGTACCTGCACCTGTGGCTCCTGTGGCTGCTGCTGCTGCTGTTCTTGATGCTGTTCCTGCTCCTGTGGCTCTTGCTGCTGCTGCTGTTCCTGATCCTGTACCTGCTCCTGTGGCTGTTGCTGCCGCTGTACCTGGTGCTGTATCTGCTCCTGTGGCTCCTGCTGCTGCTGTTCCTGGTGCTGCTCCTGTTGCTGTGTCTCTTGCTGCTGCTGTTCCTGATCTTGTGCCTGCTCCTGCAGCTGTTGCAGCTGCTGGACCTGGTGCTGTATCTGCTCCTGTGGCTCTTGTTGCTGGTGTTCCTGGTGCTGTATCTGCTCCTGTGGCTCTTGCTGCTGCTGTTCCTGGTGCTGTGGCTGTTGCTGCTGCTGTTCCTGGTGCTGTATCTGTTCCTGTGGCTCCTGCTGCTGCTGTTCCTGGTGCTGTTCCTGTTGCTGTGTCTCTTGCTGCTGCTGTTCCTGGTGCTGTGGCTCTTGCTGTTGCTGTTCCTGGTGCTGTATCTGCTCCTGTGGCTCCTGCTGCTGCTGTTCCTGGTGCTGCTCCTGTTGCTGTGTCTCTTGCTGCTGCTGTTCCTGATCTTGTGCCTGCTCCTGCAGCTGTTGCAGCTGCTGGACCTGGTGCTGTATCTGCTCCTGTGGCTCTTGTTGCTGGTGTTCCTGGTGCTGTATCTGCTCCTGTGGCTCCTGCTGCTGCTGTTCCTGGTGCTGCTCCTGTTGCTGTGTCTCTTGCTGCTGCTGTTCCTGATCTTGTGCCTGCTCCTGCAGCTGTTGCAGCTGCTGGACCTGGTGCTGTATCTGCTCCTGTGGCTCTTGCTGCTGCTGTTCCTGGTGCTGTATCTGTTCCTGTGGCTCCTGCTGCTGCTGTTCCTGGTGCTGCTCCTGTTGCAGCTGCTGTACCTGGTGCTGTATCTGTTCCTGTGGCTCTTGCTGCTGCTGTTCCTGGTGCTGTTCCTGTTGCTGTGGCTCTTGCTGCTGCTGTTCCTGGTGCTGTTCCTGTTGCTGTGTCTCTTGCTGCTGCTGTTCCTGGTGCTGTTCCTGTTGCTGTGGCTCTTGCTGCTGCTGTTCCTGATCCTGTACCTGCTCCTGCAGCTGTTGCAGCTGCTGGACCTGGTGCTGTATCTGCTCCTGTGGCTCTTGTTGCTGGTGTTCCTGGTGCTGTATCTGCTCCTGTGGCTCTTGTTGCTGGTGTTCCTGGTGCTGCTGCTGCCCCTGCTCTTGCTCAGGCACTTCCTTCACAGGAGCTGTATATTTCTCCCCCTGCTCCCAGGGGACCTCCACTGGGAGCTCAGAGGGCACCTTCTGGCATGGGGCAGGCAGTGGGGTTGGCTGCTTCACTTGTTCTTGCTGGGTATCAAGTGGAGGAGAAACGGTCTTGAGGGGCTGCTGACTGAGCACAGCGGGGAGGCTCACTGGCAGTGTGTGCTGCTGGGACATCTTGGAGGCTGCTTTAGGTCAACCTGGAAAACAGGAGGGGTCAGAGGGGTAGACTGAAAGCAAAGGAAGTAGACAAAGACCCCTGGAAATCTGCATCAGCGTCTGATTTCTGAGCATCCTTGTGCTTCTCTTGGGGACCCCACCCAGGCTCTTATTCCCCGGAAGCAGCAGAGAGCTCAGGGTGGGAGTAGGGAGAGGCAGGGAAGAGCCCTCATGGAAACCTCCTTGTCCCAAGCAAGAGCCAACAAAAGGTCTGCCTGCAAACAGTTCCACAGGGATGCGCTCGGTACCATTTCACCTTCTGCTTTTGTTTCTGACTCTCACCTCTGCCCTTATCTTTAACCTCCACAACACAAGGTAAGGTCTTAGGAAAAGAAAAGCCTCCTGGGGGACTCTAATCCTGGAAAATCTGTAGCTTGTGGTGGAGAGGATCAGAGAGCTGGTGGTAAGAGTCCTGGACTAGAGTCACATGACATAGTCTAGTCTTACTTCTTCCACTAAATTGCTGTGCGTTTCTGGGCAAGTCACTTAGCCTTCCTGTAACATTAGCAGGCTGGTCTAGTTCAGCTCCAGAGGTTCTTTCTCTCCTGACCTCCTGAGCTTTAGCTGCTGTCCCAGTGCCTGGGTGGGGTGGGGTGGGGGCTGGAAGGTTGCTGAGGGCTGGGAGCTGGCTCTTTCAAGTCCTGTGCTTCTAAGTTGGGTTTTCCTCCTCTGTCGTGCCTGGGTTTCTCCAGAGAGAAAGACTCCCTTTTTCTGCAGCACATCCAAGTGTTTCTCTGAAGCCCCCCACCCCCATAAAGAAGGCAAAAATCGCATTCACTGCAAGTCACAGTTTTAGAAAGGAAAGTGGCTCCTATTCCACTCTCCCCATGTTACTTCTCTCACACATTAAAAAAAAAAAAAAATTGCTCAAGTCACTTCTAACTCCTGGTGGCTACATGTTGGTCAGAGTAGAACTGCTACACAGGGATTTCAGGTGCTGATCACCAAGCCTTTCTTTTGAGGTACCCCCGTGTGGACTTGATCCTCCAATCTTTTGATTAATAGCCAGGCACTTAACTCCCTCCTCATACGTACAAATCCCAAAATATGATCCCAAGAAAAGATGGGAGGAGAGAGATTTTTTCTCTGTTCTGCATTTTCCACGTGAGGGCATATTTCCCTCAGCACAGGGACCTGAGGCCTCCTGGAAGGAAAGGCAGTCCAGGTAAATCCAGCCAGAGAGTGATTCCCATACCCACCTGGGCTGGTTCACCCCCAGCCACATTCTGGCCAGCTAGAGGCCACCAGTCCCAACCCTGGTTCTGCCCACTGATACTTACCAGGCTCACGGCAAGGACCGAGTGAGAAGCTTCTAGTGGAATGCTGAGCCAAGCAGGGGCCACGGCATGCTTTATATTATTCCAGCCTGGCCTCCTCCCCAGATTGAAGGGGATGGACTGGTTTCACCACTCAAGTTGTTCGGCTTCCTCCAGCCCGTCTCTGACTCATCACAGGCACCCTAAGCAGAACCCCCTCAGGGCCCCTTTCCACAGGGGCATGTAGCTTGCCACAGGGTTCTGGGAGCTCAGCTGCCCGTGATGTTCAGCTGACCCTGACACAGGGGAGGCGAGGGAGGCATCTCGGGGACCTGCCCTCTCTTACTATGTTTTCGTGACCAAGTCAGACTTCTCCTCTGAATCTCAATGTCTTCACCTGTAAAATGGGATTATCCTCATTATTAGGCTGGAGGATTTATTTTCAAGCACATGGAGTGGAATGTTCGGCACCTTTCTGAGAGGTCCAGGCCTGCGTATGTTGTAAAAAGAAGGGAAAATTGACTTTTTATGTTAAGAAGGGAGTTGTGAGAGGGTTCCCTTGGTCACAAGCCCATAAGCCTCTGGAATACATCTGTAACTCCATTCTGTGTGGAAATAAACTCTGTCCTGAGGGTGTCTTTCTTTGTGCCATGTTGGGTCAAGTAGGGGGCTTCTTGGGGTCTCCTGCTGTGTACAAGGGGCTGCCCATCCTCCACACCTAACTTTTTATAGTTATAGAAGTTTACAAGAATGCATGCTTGTGAAAGCCCCAAAGCATGGACCAGTCCAGGCAAGGAAACAGGCAGGCATATATATATATATATATATATATATATATATATATATATATATATATGCATACACCCATTGCCATCAAGTCAATTCTGACTCATAGAGACCCTATAGGATATAGTAGAATGGCCGCATAGGGTTTCCAAGGGTGTAAATCTTTATGGAAGCAGGCTGCCGCATCTTTCTCCCTCAGAACAGCTGGTGAGTTCAAATCACTGACCTTTCTATTAGCAGCAAAGTGCTTAACCACTGCATCACTGGGGCTCCATAAATATATACATATATATGTGAGTGTGTGTGTATATATATATATATATGTTAGGTGCTGTTGAGTAGGTTCCAACACATACAGACCCTGTGCACAACAAAATGAAATGCTGCCCAGTCCTATGCCATCCTTGCAGTCATTGCTGTTTAAGCCCATTCTTGCACCCACAGTGTCAATCCATCTCCTTGAAGATCTTCCTCTTTTTTGCTGAGCCTCTACTTTACCAAGCATGGTAAGCTTCTCCAGGGACTGGTCTCTCCTAACATGTCCAACACACATGAGGTGAAGTCTCCCCATCCTTACTTCTAAGGAGCATTCTGGCTGTAATTCCACCAAGACAGATTTGTCCATTCTATTGGCAGTCCATAGTATATTCAATATTCTTTGCCAACACCATAATCCAAAGGCATTGATTCTTCTTCTGTCTTCCTTATTTATTGTCCAGTTTTTGCATGTGCATGAGGCAATTGAAAATACCATGGCTTGGGTCAGGCAGACCTTAGTCTTCAAACTGACACATTTGCTTTTTTAACACTTTAAAGAGGTCTTTTGCAGTAGATTTGCCCAATGAAAAGTATATATATATATAATCACTGCATTTATATATGTGTATATATACTGCCGCATCTGTGCAGTGCTGGAGGTGCTCACTCGTCTATGCCAAGAAATATGGAAGACAGCTTCCTGGCCAACTGACTGGAAGAAATCCATATTTATGCCTATTCCCAAGAAAGATGATCCAACCAAATGTGGAAATTATAGAACAATATCATTACTATCACACGCTAGCAAAATTTTGCTGAAGATCATCCAAAAACGGCTGCGACAGTATGTTGACAGGGAACGCCAGAAATTCAGGCTGGTTTCAGAAGAGGACATGGAACCAGGGATATCATTGCTGATGTCAGATGGATGAAAGCAGAGAATACCAGAAGGATGTTTACCTGTGTTTTATTGACTATGCAAAGGCATTCGACTGTGTGGATCATAACAAACTATGGAAAACACTGAGAAGAATGGGAATTCCCGAACACTTAATTGTGCTCATGAGGAACCTTTACATGGATCAAGAGGCAGTTGTTCAGACAGAACAAGAGGATCCTGATTGGTTTAAAGTCAGGAAAGGTGTGCGTCAGTGTTGTATTCTTTCACCATACCTATTTAATCTGTATGCTGAACAAATAATCCCAGAAGCTGGACTATATGAAGAAGAATGGGGCATCAGGATTGGAGGAAGACTCATTAACAACCTGTGTTATGCAGATGACACAACCTTGCTTGCTGAAAGTGAAGAGGACTTGAAGCACTTACTAATGAAGATCAAAGACCATAGTCTTCAGTATGGATTACACCTCAACATAAAGAAAACAAAAATCCTCACAACTGGACCAATGAGCAACATCAGGATAAACGGAGAAAAGATTGAAGTTGTCAAGGATTTCATTTTACTTGGATCCACAATCAACAGCCATGGAAGCAGCTGTCAAGAAATCAAAAGATGTATTGCATTGGGCAAATCTGCTGCAAAGGACCTCTTCAAAGTGTTGAAGAGCAAAGATGTCACCCTGAAGACTAAGGTGAGCCTGTCCCAAGCCATGGTATTTTCAATCGCATCATATGCATGTGAAAGCTGGACAATGAATAAGGAAGACCGAAGAAGAGTTGACACCTTTGAATTGTGGTGTTGGTGAAGAATATTGAATATACCATGGACTGCCAAAAGAACAAACAAACCTGTCTTGGAAGAAGTGCAGCCAGAATGCTCCTTAGAGGCATGGATGGTGAGACTGCATCTTACATACTTTGGACATGTTGTCAGGAGAGATGAGTCCCCAGAGAAGGACATCACGCTTGGCAGAGTACAGGGTCAGCGGAAAAGAGGAAGACCCTCAACAAGGCGGATTGACACAGTGGCTGCAACAATGAGCTCAAGCATAAAAACAATTGTAAGGATGGCACAGGACCAGGCAGTGTTTTGTTCTGTTGTGCATAGGGTCGCTATGAGTCGGAACCGACTCGACGGCACCTCACAACAACAACAACAACAACAACAACAACAATATATACTGCGGAAACTCTGGTGATGTAGTGGTTAAGACCTACAGCTGCTAACCAAGAGGTCCGCAGTTCAAATCCACCAGGCACTCCTTGGAAACTCTATGGGGCAGTTCTACTCTGTCCTATAGGGTCGCTATGAGTCCACAACGGATGCATGGAGGGCTTGATAGGGCACCCTTGGCCTCTGGGATACTATGCTCTCCTCTGTTCTCTCAGTTCATCTGGGGACTTCACACTGACTCCCCCCATAGACTTGCCATTTTCTGAGGTACAAAAAAAAAAAGCTCTCTGCACTCCTCTCCACCTCCCCTCCCCATGGAGAACTATCCAAGAATCCCCCATGGGCCCTAACCATGCCCTTGCTCCCCATTGCTGACCTCACAGGACTGGAACCTGCCTCTCCCCTAGCCCCTGACAGTCAGTCTCAGGGCAGCAGACCAGGAAGCCACACCGGTCCTATGGGTTTGCAGGGCTCAGTATCTGCCAGATCTGCCTCCCGCCCTCTGATTCACCACTTAATGAGAGCTTTTGAGGTAAGAAGCGTGTGAGCCTCTGACCACTGGGTAAAGCTAGGGTGTGGGGGGAAAAGGGTGGAGGGCACAGCTGAGGGAGTGTGCAGGGGAGAGCCTGGAGAAGCCCCAGTCCTCTGGGGGCTCAGAGGCCCCATGCCCTGCACTTTTTGGGTTGCCCCATTTGGGAGACAGGTATGCAAGTGTATGGGAAGGTTCTCTTAGTTCCTGTGAGAGTGACCTCACAGGCCCAATTTCCACAGGATGAGTCTGTGTAGCTGTCCAGCCCCCTCCCAGTGTAAGGAAGGTGAGTTCACATCCCATGAGACATGCAGAGGCCTGACCCTGGCTCTGTTTCAGCCCAAGGAGCCCTGGCTATTTCTCTAACTGAGCCAGCACCTGGCTGGTTTCTCTTCCTCTCCATTGTGAGGTAACCCATTTGAACTGTTGCTTAGTTATGAGAGGAGGAGGGATGGGTCATGTCAATTTACTGCCCTGGGGGAGGGATGCTGAGGATGACTCTAAGCGAGATGCCAGGATGGGTGACAGCAGATGGTCCTGGAAAGGTGACTTGGTCCAGGAGATTTCACGCTCCCATCTTGTGTAACCATGCATAGTCTGCTTCCTGGCATGGCAGCTCCCCCACACTCTGAGGCTGTTAACCTCCTTACCCTCCGCATGGCCACCTCATTCATTTTCCTGACCCCCAAGGCCCTTAGCCTGCAACCTGCATTGGTCCCTTCCCCACATACTCGAGTCCTCATGGCTCCTCCTCCATTGCCTTCAGAACCAGACTTCTGCTCCTCAATCACTGTTTGTTCCCATCTTCTGCTCCAGGAGAAAGAGGCATGGAAGGGAGATGACAGAAGGAAGGGCCAATGGGGCTGAGCCTTCCTCTTTGAGTTCTGGGTTGATCGGTTTGATTTGTCCTATTTGCTTCTGACATCTTCCTCTGACTTCCTCTCCCTGGCCTGTTGGATTGCTGGTTCTCACTTTCAGCTCTAATGCCGGCCCTTGCTCTTGGATCTGATAGCTGTGGAGGGACCAAGTTCAACTCTTGTAGCAGCACAAGGATTAAAGTTATTAAAGACTCTCCGTAGTGGGGAAAGGAGATGTTCAGTACACTCCTCCAGCTGGAGGGCATGTCCTTGCCCTTTGGAATCACTTTGTGAGACATCACATTCTTTACAATTGCTTCCCCTACATCAGAAGAATGTCTGAGCTGGAGGGATCCTTTGGGAATGCATGGGAAATGTCATGCATTGTGTCTGGTGCATTAAAAAAACAAAAACAAAATACACAACAGTTGCCGTACACTTGATTTCGACTCATGGAGATGCCATGTACTTCAGAGTAGAACTGTGCTCCATAGGGTTTTCAATCTGTGACCTTTCAGAAGTAGATTACCAAGCCTTTCTTCTGAGACAACACTGGGTGGACTCAAACCACCAACCTTTCAGTTAGTATCAGAGTGCTTAACTCTTTGCTCCTCTCTGGTGGCCAGTACCAGGTGCATAGGAGCTTATAAACACAGTCCAGTTCCTTCCATTGTGGCTCATTCCTCTTCTTATATACAGGGATTAAAGTCTGGAGAAAGGATATGAGTTTTCCAAGGGCCCAGAGTGAGTCTGTGAAAAAGCTGGGCCGAAACCCAGGAGTTCTGACTTCCAGATCAGGGGGCTGTCTTTCACACCAGGCTGCCCGCCCAGGTGCTCAAGCATCCAATGGCTGTCTGACAGTCTACACTTTATCCCCTCAAAGACGTCTTCCAACTCCATGGGTCTATTATTTACCCCAATGTAATCAGTTCTGGATTTCCCTGAGGAAGGGCCAGTCTTCTCTTGTTCTGATTCAGCCAAAATACTCTTGGAATGGCCTTCAGTGAGCATAGGGACAGAGATCTCTGCTTCCTGGCTGATTCTGGTGTTTAATTGACTTCAGCCTAATACAACCTGGAGGAGTAATACTGTTCCAGGATGAGCACTGGATTTGGAGTCAGACCTGGGTTTGAATCCCAGCTGCACCTCTGACTTTCTGGACAACTCACTTTACGATTCTGAGTTTCTTTGTATGTAATGCTGTCAAGTTGATTCTGACTCATGGTGACCCCATGTGTGCAGAGTGGAACTGCGCTCTGTAGGGTCTTCATGGCTGCAACCTTTTGGAAGCAGATCACCAGGCCTTTCTTCTGAGGTGCTTCTGAATGGGTTTCAACCAGCAACCTTTTGGTTAGCAACCAAGGGCTTAACCATTTTTGCCACACTGGAACCACTGGGGATAGAAATACCCACTTAGATTTCTGTGAGAATTTGGTGAGATACTTTATACTCTTAAAACATAGATGACACTCAGTTAGCTGGCTGTCTTATTCTTGGGAGGGATAACAAGTGTTTTCTGATGGAACACAGCACATCGCCTTCCTAAATAGGGAGTTTTAAGGATGCAAGAGATTCAGAAATCATCCACTTAACCTACTCATTTTACTGATGAAAAACCTGATGTCCCAAAGGCACACAGTGTGGACTGGAGTGGGGTCAGCCAGGTTGCCTGGCTTCCCACGTGTCTCTCCTTCTGCTCTGCCTGCTGTGGGGCCTCAGGTGAGGCTTCAGCTCAGCACAGGAGCTCTGTGTCTTGCCTGCTGTAGTAAGTCCCTTGCATGGACTGATTGAGATCCCCTGAGGCAGGCTCACTGGGGAATTAAAATAGGCTTGCATTTCTAGAGGGATCTAGGGGCTAGCAAAATGACCAAAGGTGTGAAAGGCTCTCAGTGGTGGGGAAAAGGAGATATTCAGTCACCCTCCACCAGCCGGTGTACGCAAAAAATAATCCACATAACAGACTGAGGCGTGTATGCAGAGCCACAGCACATTCAGTCAGAGATAGCTCTGCCAACAAGAGATAGGGGAATTGTTCATGAAAAGCCATATGGGATAATGTAAGACCTCATGTCTGGAAGGAAATGGCTCAGGGCAGAAGGGGCATAGCTTAGCAGGGGGCAGGCAGGAGAGAGTGGGGAGAGGCAGGTCCAATGGGTATAGGGAATGGAGGGAGGGACACCTTAGGAGGGAGAGATGAGGTGGTGGCAGGACAGAAGTGGGCAGGAATACCCAACCCAGACATGCAGCCTCCCCTAGAAGGGCCCTCAGTGG
Organism: Loxodonta africana; assembly: GCF_030014295.1. Taxonomy (NCBI): domain Eukaryota; kingdom Metazoa; phylum Chordata; class Mammalia; order Proboscidea; family Elephantidae; genus Loxodonta; species Loxodonta africana. The sequence continues at coordinate 183,501,622 of NC_087344.1, read as the reverse complement.
TCAGAGAAGTGAACGGGAGCAAAGATGTCCCTGGGACTTGGCTGGGCTCCTGCTTTGTCACTGGCACCCTCTTCCTTGGCTGCTAATTAGGGAGTGGCGGGGACACCTGATTCTGCATCAGCTGTCCTGAGAGGCATAATTGCCGTTCGTATTACTTTTGAAAGTGTTTGCTGAGACCACTCAGATGTGTGTGGAGTGTCTCTCTTTCTCTCTCTCTCTCTCTGTGGTGTGTGTGTGGTATGTGTAGGGGGTGAGTATGACCTGGACAAAATATCCTGTCCTGGAAGAGACACTTGTACCAAGAGCAGTCTGTTGTCCCCATTTCCCTATCTCACTTGAGTCCCTGTCAGCGTCCTCTGAACCAGCCCTGACTTCTTTCTAACCTCATCTGTTCTCTGTGATCTAGTTATTAGGAAGCTGTCTCCAGACATCTAGATGGTGTGGTCTGGCATAAAATATTGCCTATCCTCATCTGAAACAATGTGCATGGCCCTCCCAACCCCCCTTACTACCTCCTACCAAAGCAGGAAAGTGCAGCCTCCTGGGGCCCCACTGGACGGGCAGACTGGGGAGGGCCTCAGCCTACCCTCCCAGTTTGAGAGGAGATACAACCCCTGACCTCAGGAAGGCCTAGTCTTGGGCATGGACCATGTTCGTGCTCTCAGGGAACTCCCAGCCTGATGGAGAGACAGCTACAGAAACAGAGAAGGGTACAGTTTAATGCCATGCCAAGTGAACTCTCTACTAACTAGGTCCTGCATGGATGCAGGTGTGAATGTGGGGAGAATGCAAAGGAAATAAACCTTTTTGAAAGCCTGCTGTTTACCAGACAATTCCTCATCATTCTTTCATTTAATCCTCAAAAGATCCATTCTAAAGATATTCTAAATCCCACTTTGTTATTGTTGTTAAGTGCCAGGGAGTTAATTTCAACTCATAGTGACCCCACCTGACAGAGTCTCCTTGTAGGGTTTTCTTGGCTTTAGGGAAGCAGATCGCCAGGTATTTCTCCTGCAAAGCTGCTGGGTGGGTTGAAACCACCAACCTTTAGGTTAGCAATCACCTATTCAGCTGTTGCACCACCAGGGCTCCTTTACAGACAAGAAACTGAGACTCAGAATAGTTCCATAGCTTGCCTCACTAGCATTCATAAAAGTAGGGCCCGTTCGTTAAAGTAGGGCTGTTGACTAGATTAGTCTTTCCTTTCCCAGTGCCAGTGGCCCCATGGGTAGCACGGGGATCAAACTCGGGTTTGTCTGCTCCCAGATCAATGACTCCACCAATGAAGGCAGAGGTGACCATGGAATGCAGATAGATACTGGAGTCCTGCTGTTTCCCGTGGAAGAGCTCAGAGCTGCCACAAGAAGAAGGTTGGAGAGCTGCAAACCAGAGACAGGCAAGCTGGAAACTGCTGAAATGGCTAAGTGTTATTTTCCTGCCACTCAGGTTTTACTAGAATGCCTTCTTGGGTTGAGGGGTGGGCAGGAAGAGGAGAGGGAGGTCAGAGTGCTATGAGACAAAGGCAAGCTCAGAGTTTCCTCTCACAGACAAGTACTTGCTTGCTCAGGTTAGGCCTCACCCTTTTCCCCCTCGTCCTCCCCTACAGCACTTCTCTCAAGAGCCTCTTCTGGCCCAGTCACCCCACAACCACTGCCCTGCCCAGCTCAGAATCAAGTCTGAGAATGCTAGTGCTGGGGGGCTTGCGAGGCTTTACAAATGATGGCACAGAGGCCCAGAGCTAGGAAGGAATCGCACTGGTCACACAGCGAGTCAGTGGCAGGTCAAGGCCAGGTCCCAGATTTCCTGCATTTGCCTTTACTCACCTGTATGCTTTGGTGCATTGCATTCTCTCAGCTGGAAATGCCCTTTCCACCTTTCGAATTATTGATGGGTTTTTCATTCAACTACTGTTTATTAAAAGCTTCCTGTGCACCAAGCATTGTTGTAGCCACTGGGCCACAGCACTGATCAAAATAGGCAAAAATCCCTACTTCCTAAAGCTTTCATTTCAGTATGGGAGGCAGACAATAAGTAAAACAAAAAATACTTGAATTGTGAAGCATGCTAAATAAAAAACCAACACCAAATCTGTTGCCAAATTGATTCCAACTCACGGTGACCCCATGTGTTACAGAATAGAACTGTTCCATAGGGTTTTCTTAGCTGTAATCTTTAGGGAAGCAGATTATCAGGACTTTCTTCTGCAGTGCCGCTGGGTGGATTCAAACAGCCAACCTTTAGGTTAGTAGTTGAGGGCAAACCACCTGTGCCACCCGGGGACGATGAAACATGTTAGATATTAGCAAATAGTATGTAGAAAATATGGCAAGAAAGTTTTTATGGGTTGCTGGAGAAGGGGGATGCTGCCTATTTTAAGTGGGGTGGTCAGGGAAAACCTCACAGCAAGAGCCTGAAGAAGATGAGGAGGTAAGCATGGGGATGAGGAGAGGACGAAGAAACCACAGGAGCAAAGTCCCTGAGTCAGGAATCTGGAAACAGCAAAGAGGCCAATGTAGCTGGGGGCGTGTGAACAAAGGAAAGAGTTGGAAGAGATGAAGTCAGATGAGTGGGTGGGGTGTGCACAGTGGGTAGAAATCATGTAGGGACTTTGGCTTTTATGGTGAGTGAGATGAGAAGCCACTAGAGAGTATTGTACAGAGCACTGATACCACCTGACCTCATTTTACAAGGATCTCTCTCTCAAGGGTAGAAGCAGTAGAACTCTAAGAGGAAACTGCGGTCATTTAGTGATGGCTTGGAACCAGGGTGGTAGCAGTAGAGGGAGAAAAAGTGGTCAGATTATAGATGCATGTTCTGACAATAGAAGCAATAAGACTTACTAATGGATTAGATCAGTGGGGAGTAAACAATGACTCAAAAGTTTTTGGCCTAACAAACAGGTAGAAACAACCCAAATCTCCATCAACGGATAAATGGATAAGCAACATGTGGTATACAGTTACAAGGGAATGTTATTCAACATAAAGTGAAATGAAGTCCTGATACATGCTACCACATGGATGAGCCTTGCAAACATTATGCTGAGTGAAATAAGTCAGTCACAACAGGACAAGTATTGTACGATCCCACTTATATGAAATACGTAGAATTGGAAAATGCCTAGAGGCCAAAGCTTATTGGTGTTTACCAGCGTGGGAGAGTGGAAGAGTGGGAGTCATTGCCTAGGGAGCACTAAGTTTCTATTAAAGGTAACAAAAAAATTGGAAACAGAGAGTGGTGATGGTTATAAAACGTGATGAACATAATTAATGTCACTGAATTGTACATGTAAAAATGTAATGACAAACGTATATACATATACGTGTATGTATACATATACTTGTACATACCACAATAAAAAATAAGTAAGGTTTGGCCTGAAGGACTGTAAGGATGGAGTTGCCATTAACAGAGATGGAGAAGACCATAGGAAGGCTGGTCTGGTGGAAAACATCAGGAGTAAGCTTTTGGACATGCTAAGTTTGAGATACCTATCAGACATCCAAGTAAAGTTGTTAAGTGGGAAATTAAATATACTAGTCCTTAGTTCAGAAAAAGGTTCATGCTAACATAAACTTGAAACTCATCAGCTTATTAATTGCATTCAAAGTCATGAGCCAGGATCAAGGGAATGAAATATAGATAGAAAAGGGAAAAGTCTTAATGGCTTTCTACTGAATCACTCAAATGTTAAGTGGTCAGGGTGATGAGAAGGAACAAGTCAAGAAAACTGAGAAGGAGCAGACAGTGAGGTAAGAAACACACCAGAAGAATACAGTATACCAGAAGACAAGTGGAGAAACATTGTCAAGGAGAATGGATGAACAGCTGGAGAAAATTCTATAAACATGTCAAGTAAGATGAGAGCTGAGAAAGCCCATTGGGTAGGGTAACATGGAGGTCATTGGTGACATTTACAAAATGCCAGTGCTAAAGACAAAAGCCAGACTGGAGTGAGTTCAAGGGTGAGGGAATGAAAACAACAAAATATTCATAAACAGATGATGGATAAACAAAATATGGTATATATACACACAATGGAATACTACTTCTCCACAAAGGGAAATGAAGTCCTGATGCATGCCACCACATGAATGAACTTTGAAAACATAATGCTGATCGAAATCAATTGCAAAAGGACACATGTAATATGATCTCACTTATATGAAGTAAGCAAATATATAGAAACCAACGGTAATTAGTGGTTACCAGGGATAGGCGCAGCAGGACTGAAGGAGTTTTTGCTTAGGGGGCCTTGAGTTTATGTTAACATGCTGGAATTATATGGAAAAGGATAGCAAGAATGGTTGTACAACTTGAAGAATGCAATCAATGTTACTGAATTGTACATGTAGAAATTGATGAGCTGGTACATGTTTTGTTACGTATATTTTGCCACACTAAAAAAAAAAAAAGGAAAAGAGTGAATGAGAAGGGAGGGCTTGGAAACTGTAAGAGTAGATATTTTCAAAAAATCGTGTTGCTAAGAGAAGCAAATAAATGGGATGACAGCTGATGCTGATTTTTCTCCAGCTTCTTTTAAACTCCTCATTAATCTCCACCCTTCCCCATCACCAATGTGTCACTGACAGACCAAAACCACGATACACTGACAGCTCTTCATCCCCGCGTCATGTCAACCCCATCCACCCATCAGCTGTACCTATGGAAGGCTTTGGATACTGCCTTGAGGCTCTTCTACTTGTTCTCTCTTCCTAGAGAGCTTTTCTGCAAATATCCCCATGAATTACTTCTTCACATCACTCAGGCCTTTACTCAAAGTGTCATTTCACTGAGATGGTACCTCTAGCCAGCATATCTAAAAAGAGATTCCCAATCCACCAGGCTCTTTATTTCAGTTCCTTGCTTAATCTCATTACAGCATTCATCACGATTTGAGCCTATGTTATTTTTTATTTGTATACTTGATTATGCCCTCTTGCCTCACTAGAAAAACGTAATTTTATTCAGGAAAGTAGGGCTTTTGGCTAGATTAGTCTCTTCACCTTCCCCAGTGGTTAGAACTGTATTTGCTTGGCACATTGTCTCTACAACATGCTCTCCAATACGTCACTTTTCTAGCTACTTTTTTGAAGGAATGTGTCTACTCATGTTTAAAAAAAGAGATGTAAATGCATTTTTCATAACTAAATTGACTTCTGAAAGCTAGTCACCATTCCTAATGACAGAATCTTAATGTATTCAACCCCAGGTAAACTTGGTCAACTCTGAGTTAACCTCAGGCAATATAGAATCTCTTCTCCCTTTATCCCTGAGATTTATGGTGGTACAGTGGTTAGAGTGCTCACCTGCTAACCAAAAGTTCTTTGATTCAAACCCACCAACTGTTCTGAGGGAGAAAGGTGTGGCAGTCTGCTTCCGTAAAGATTTACAGCCTTGGAAAGCCTATGGAGCCGTTCTACTCTGTCCTATGGGTCACTATGAGTTAGAATTGATCACAATGGGTTTTTATTTGGCTTTGTGGAAAGCATAAGCTTTTAGATCTCTGCAATGAATCCCAAAAGCCTACTTGAAAACTTAAAACTTTTTAAGAAAAAGTTTTTGCTCTGAGGATCCAACTCTAGACTCTCCCCTTGGGGTATGTGTGCTGCTGACTAGGCTGGGGGTGGCTCCTGAGAAAGCTTTATGTGAGGGCCACCATGGGGTCACAATATTCCAAACTTTCATCCTCCTATGTAGTTGCTTTGTTTATTGGCAGTGGTGACCACATGACTTTGTAACTATCCTTTCTTTTCATTAATAGTCTCAAGCATCCAAGGGCAAAGATAGAACCTGTTTCTTCTCTTGCATCTTGGCTGGTGGCTTTGCAGCACTTGGAGTTTCCCTCTTCCACTCCCCTCTTTCGGCCCTGGCAATATCAGGAATTATAACCAACAAGACTTTAGTGCCACAATAGACAAGTAGATCAATGTAACAAAATAAGAATTCAGAAATAAATCCACATAAATATGGTCAATTTCTCTTTGACAAAGATGTAAAGCCAATTCAGCGGAGAAAGGATACTTTTTTCAATAAAAGTGCTAAAACAATTGGATATCCATGTACAGAAAAAAAAAAAACCTTTGTCAATACCTTTCACCATTTACAAAAATTGCCTTAAATGGTTTGTAAACATCAATGTAAAGCCTAAAAAAATAGAACTAAAGAAAACCTAGAAGAAAATCTTCGTGTATTGGAATTAGTCAACAATGGCTTAGATATAATACGAAAAGATCCGTAAAAGAGGAAAAGTGATTAACTGTATTTTATCAAAATTAAAAACCCCTGCTCTTTTAAAGAAACTATTAAGATAACTGAAAGATACAGATAGAATTGCTAGATAAGGGCATTAAAATAATTACTATAAATGCATTCCATATGTTGAAAATTAGATATCTGATAAAGGACTTGTATAAAAATATATAAAGGACTCTCAGATTCAATAATAAAAAAAAAAGTTCAAAAAAATGGAGAAAATATTTGAACAGATAATTTATCAGAGAAGATATAAACCTCATTGCCATCAAGTCAATTCTGACTCATAGTGACTCTATAGGACAGAGTAGAATTGCCCCATAGGGTTTCCAAAGCTGTAAATCTTTAAGAAAGCAGACTGATAACATCTTTCTCCCATGGTGCGGCTGGTGGTTTCAAACCAATGACATTTCGGTTAGCAGCTTAGCGCTTAACCAGCTCAATATCATTAGTCATAAGGAAATGCAAATTAAAGCCCCAATGAAATAACACTACATGTCGATTAGAACATCTAAAAAAATGAGCATACAAAATGTTGGTGAGTATTGTAGCGCCTGGAACTCTCATACGCTTCTAGTACAAACCCACAGTACGCTTCTAGTAGGAATGTAAAATAACAGTCATTTTGGAAAACAGTTGGGCGGTTTCTTAAAAAGTAAAACCTGCATCTACTAGATAACACGGTTATTCTACTTTTAGGTATTTACCCAAGAGAAATAAAAGTGTATGTCCAAACAAAGACTTGTACATGAATACTCATAGCAGCTTTATTTGTAATACTCAAAACCCAGAAACAACCCAAATGCCCAGCAGCAGATTAATGGATAAACAAAATGTAGCATATAGTCACACAATGGAATATTTGCTACTCAGCAATAAAAGGAATGAACTCTTGGTACACAACATGGGTGAATCCTGAGTAGAGGAAGGCAGGCATAAAAGTGTATACTATCAGATTGCATTTATATAAGATTCTTTAAAATGCAAACATTTATACGGGCAAAAAGTAGACCAGTAGTTTCCTCGCAATTGGTGGGCAGGGAGAGGTAAGAGGGAAGATTACAAAGGAGCATTAGGAAAATTTTAGAGATGATGGATATGGTAATTATACACCAAGAGGAACGAAAATTGAGGAGGACAAGTATGGTGAGTGAGGCTGATTTCTCTATCTGCCCACCTACACTAATGGGGGTGTGTTTGGGGACAAATCACTGGAGCATACCAGCTTCTTCAGAGGGAATTCGGGACCTGAAGGCAGAGAAGGAAGTCTGAGGGGAACCACGTATTGAATCTGCACTATGTGTTATACTCTATGCTAAGCACTTTAAATGCATTATCCTATTTAATTCTCACCAAAACTTTTTGAGCTAAGTGCCATTATCCTCATTTTACAGACGAAGGTATAGAGCCTCTGAGAGGTTGAACAACTTCTCTGGGATTGCTACTCTCTGACACCGGAGCCAGTGCTGATCCTCTACATTTTACCAGCTGTGGAGCTTTGGCTAAGTCCTGGAAATTCTACCTTCGGCCTCAAATCTATGGAAGTAGGGTGGTTAACAACCCCTAGGGACCTTTTCCTGCTTGGGTTGGGCACATATGCATCAGCCACAGACCCGGGGGCATTGGGCTTTTGTACTTAGTGTGACCAACTGTTCTCATATGCTTGGGACTGAGGGGTTCCTAGGATGCAGGACTTTCTCTTTTAAAACCAGAGAGAGTTGATCACCCTAAGTCTAGCTCAGCAGACACCCTGTGCCTCTGGGCTCTGGGTCACACCCAGAATGCTTTCTTGGGCTTTGAGCTTGACAGGTGAGATGACTTCACATGTAGGTTAAGGAGAAAAGGGAGGCAGTTTTCTTTTTATTGCTCCTTTATTTCTGTGCGGTCTAAATGTCAAAGTCACTAGGAAAGATGATTCTGGCCTCTTCAACCTTCCATTTCCAGTTGAAAGCCTCCCTAGAGTAAGGGGCTATAGAGGGAATAGGAGCCGCTGGCTGGCAGGGAATGTCAATGAGATAACAGTTTTTCTAAATGTAGTTCGAGGCTGACCCTCAGTAATCCCCAACCCACGAGATGATGGGCACAGCCAGGGGCAACCTACTTGCTTGGCTTCTTCTGCTGCCCCACTGTACCTGGCCTGGATGCATTTTGTGGACTCTGAGAGCTCCTGTCCTGAGTTTGGGGTGGCTTGGGCTCAGACTCCTTATTAAGGCAAGTACTCTCAGGCTTGGCCTCCAAACACTGTTGCTTAATGCAGCACTGCGTTGCTGATGGGCAGCACTGGCGTGGTGGTGGGCAACACTGGCTTGGTGATGGACAGCACTGGCGTGGTGGTGGGCAACACTGGCTTGGTGATGGACAGCACTGGTGTGGTGGTGGGCAGCATTGGTGCAGTGGAGGACAGCTCTGGTGTGGTGGCGGGCAACACTGGCGTGGTGGTGGGCAATACTGGCACGGCGGCTGGCAGCACGGGTTGCATTTTGATTGGTCACACATATTTCTGAGATTTGGAGGGCCTGGATAAAAGAGAATGTTCTCATCAGAAGGAAAGCTGGCTGCCTGCTTCCATTTCCCTTTCCTTGCCCCTCAAATGTATTCCATCTTTTGTGTGATGATTCAGGCCAAGACTGGGAAAGCAGAGCTCAACCCCTCAGAGATAGGGCCAGTCCCATAATTCCGTACCTTCACATGTATCTATTCATTTGTTCCTCACTTGGTAGCCATTTTCCAGATATTAAATCGAAATACCAAAACACGAAAGAAATTTGCCTAATGTCTCTTAGCTAATAACAAACAGTATGAATCTTAGTAGCTTGATTCTGAGCTCAGTATCAGGCACTTCACAAATATTGCTACGTATAATGATCACTGGAAACCCTGGTGGCGTAGTCGTTAAGTGCTATGGCTGCTAACCAAAAGGTCAGCAGTTCGAATCTACCAGGCACTCCTTGGAAACCCTGTGGGGCAGTTCTACTCTGTCCTGTAGGGTTGCTGTGAGTCAGGATTGGCTCGACGGCAGTGGGTTTTGGCATAGTGATCACTACCAGACTGGGGAGGGCAGTAATAGTTCAGTGGTAGGATTCTTGCCTCCCATGTGAAAGACCTGGGTTGATTCCCAGCCAATGCACCTCAAGCACAGCCACCACCAGTCTCTCACTGAAGGCTTGCATGTTGTTATAATGCTGAACAGGTTTCAGTGGAGCCTGCAGACTGAGATGGATAAGGAGGAAAGGCCTGGAGATTTACTTCCGAAAATCAGTCAGCAAAAACCCTAAGGATCACAATAGTCAGGTCTACAACCAATCATGAGGATGACTCAGGACCAGGTAGCATTTCATTCTCTTGTGCATGGAGGTCACCATGAATCAGGGGTGACTCAATGGCCACTAACAACAACAACCAGATTGAGAGGTGGGAATTTTTACCCTATGTTATATATAAGGACAACCGAAGCTTAGAGATTTACCTCAGTTGCTAGTAAGCAGGAACAAGCCAAGGCCCATCCCACTCCAGACCACAGGCTTATTGACATTCACACACTTTCTTTTTTAATTTTATTTTGCTTTAAGTGAAAGTTTTTTTTAAGTGAAAGTTTACAAATCAAGTCAGTTTCTCACACAAAAACTTATATACACCTTGCTACATACTCCCAATTGCTCTCCCCCTAATGAGACAGCGTGCTCCCTCCATCCATTCTCTCTTTTCGTGTTCATTCTGTCAGCTTCTAACCCCCTCTACCCTCTCATCTCCCCTCCATGCAGGAGATGCCAACATAGTATCAAGTGTCTACCTGATCCAAGAAGCTCACTCATCACCAGCATCCCTTCCATCCCATTGTCCAGTCAAATCCCTGTCTGAAGAGTTGGCTTTGGGAGTGGTTCCTGTCCTGGGCCAACAGAAGGTCTGGGGGCCATGACTACCAGGGTCCTTCTAGTCCCAGTCAGACCATTAACTCTGGTCTTTTTATAAGAATTTGGGATCTGCATCCCACTCCTCTTCTCCTCCCTCAGGGGTTCTTTGTTGTATTCCCTGTTAGGGCAGTCATCGGTTGTAGCTGGGCACCATCTAGTTCTTCTGGTCTCCAGCCGATGTAGTCTCTGGTTTATGTGGCCCTTTCTGTCTGTTGGGCTCATAATTACCTTGACTCACACACTTTTTGAGAATGCACTATCTCACTTCATGCACCTCAGCTCATGGTAAACCAGCTGTCCCTGGGGTGGTTACAGCAAGGTGAGACGGAAAGGACACTGCTCTTGATATCATAGGACCAGAGTTCCAGGCCTGGTTCTACAACTCCTGAGCCAGAAGGCTTGGGCAGCAATCCTTGCCTCTCTGAGTTTTTATTTCTTCCTCTATAAAGGGACAATGGCAAAAGTGAGGAGGGTGAACTGAATCCTTAGGGTTCCTCATGATTCTTCTGGGGGTAGGAAAAGGCAAAACAGCTCTTTTTTTTTTGCTTCTCTTAACCCCCTTCTCCCCACACAGGAAATCCAGGTTCTCCTTGGAAGGTTCTTCCGCCTAGGCCCCGGCATCTGGCCCATGAGGCAGCTCCTACATGGTTTCTGCTTTATCCCCTCTGTGGAAGACGGATGAAACCCACTGTCATGGCCTCAGAGTTAGAAAGAGAGTACAGATGGGCCAAGAGTCAGCAGAGAGAGCAACAGAGCCATCTAACATTGAGAGAGACACGGGAGGAGGGAAATGAGCATGTGTCCCTAGCCAGTTCTGTCAGAGCCCTGTCACCTGGGTGGAGGAGGATGGGTGTGGGAGTTGGAGTAACAGTTGCTGAGATAAAGTTGCTACCACCCTCTTTACAGGACTTCTCTAAGTCAAACTGGTTTTTTAAATTGAACCAGTTATTTCTGTGGGCTTTGCACTAAGCATGTACGTGTGTGTGTATATGTGTGTGTCCATACACTAGCACAAGCAAATTTGAGTTTGTGATAAAGGCTGTTTAGCTGGCCCAAATTGACATTGTTCTTTGTACTTGGTCATTATCTTTTATGATTGGACTCTTCGTGAATAAGCCACAAGCTGCTCATTTCTGCTCTGACCTCATTTTCTCCTGCCAGAGGATCCTTCCTCATCCTCCGTCACATCCCTACCCCCTCTCATGCCATTCCCTCCTAGCCCTGCTCCAATGTTCTATGAGCTGATGCTGAGAAAAACATATCCCTCATCTTTTTATTCCACTCCTTTCTGTGTCTTGAAGATAGGGAGGATTCCAGGGAACAGAAACTACAAATCTCCACTCACACCAAAGACTTCCTGAGTGTCACCTGAGTGGGGAAGAAAGCTCTCTCATTCTCTACTTGTCACTGAAGGCAGTTCTTGTTTGCTGGAGGTGCAGGGTTCTCAAATTAGGTGACTACTAAAGGACAACTGTCAGGTGACCTACTTTGCTGAACCATCCCTATGACTTGAGGGTAGACCCAGGGCCGTGACTGCCTTAGATGATGGGTGTCAGGCTCTTAGCCTCAACACTTTGTCATCTGGGGATTCATCTAGATCCAGCTTATGTTGTACAAACTGGGTCTCTTTGAGCCAGGTGTGGCTGACAGCTCCATGCACTGAAAACTGTAACTTTCAAACTGACAAATAGTGGCCCAGCCCAAGCCCAGCCTCCCTCTGCCTCAGCTTTCTAAACCAGGGTCTCTCTGTGGGAAGGAGTCTTTTGGCCTGCAAGGAAGCCCTCAGCTGTGCTCTTCGGTGCTGTCTGAGGGTCCAAAAAAAACGAAAACCAAACCCACTGCCATCGAGTTGATTCCGACTCATAGCAACCCTATACCCTGGTGGAGTAGTGGGTAAGTGCTACGGCTGCTAACCAAGAGGTTGGCAGTTCAAATCCGCCAGGTGCTTCTTGGAAATTCTATGGTGCAGTTCTACTCTGTCCTATAGTTTCGCTGTGAGTCTGAGGGTCAGGTGACGGTAATTCCCCTTTCACGGTCTCGCTATGGTTTGAATTTTCTGAACTAGAACACCAGGAGAGAAAGAAATTTAGGAATGAAAGAATATCTTACAAGGCCCCTGCCATTGATCTAACTACCCAAAACGCCCAAGCCCCTGGCTGCAGGGCTCCAGGCCTGAACTGTGTCAGGGGCAGGTTCTCACCTATGAGGGAAAGTGTTTACCTTGCTTATCAGATCGTCAGTAGTAAACAATTTCACATTTTTTCATCACATCAAAGGCTCTGCTTCTAGGTATGGCTGGCATCTGTCTCTCTCCCAATCCCACAGCACCTTCCTACAGAATCAAAGCCTCTTTTTAAGTTTACAATCCCTGACAGAGTTGGATGAGCCAGTAAGCAAGGTAAGCATGGGCTTACTTACTAATCTGCAGTGAAATTGTTCACTGCAGATGATCTGGTCAGCAAAGTAATCACCAGGATTACCTTGCTCATTGGATAATCCACCCCTGCTTCTTGGGGTAGTGTGTTGGTTTTAATTTTTTGTGACTCTGTGTCTGCCAGTTACTCCAGGGTTATGCTGTCATCAGGAAGAGTCTTCTGCTTCCGTTTTCACAGGAAGACACTGGTCCTGGACTCTTAGTGGGTGCGAATAGAGAGCAAGTTCCACAGTCCCTGCCTCCAGATGAACAGACACTGCAAAGAGGCTGGCCTGGTGGACATCTGCTCTGTGGATGCTCTGACTTGTTGGAGAAGGAAGGAAAGGAGAAAGGAAGGGCAATGCGGAGAGGCACAGAGAAACACATAGGACAGACATACCAGCATGAAAATTGGGACAAGAAGAGAGAGTAAAGGGCCGCCCATGACTTGCTATCTGCCTCCTTTGTGGTGTTCAGAGTCATTTGACAGAACTTATGTGTGTGTACTGGGGCCCTTTTTGCAGCGGTGGGTAGGTGAGTTTGGGTATATGGGGGTGTGCAGGAAGCAGGTATCTGTGTCTATCTCCTTTTTCTCTGAATCCATTCCTTTAGGGGTCACACTGGAGACCAGACTGAGGGAAAGGGGGAGGAGAGAGCCCCTTCCTTTTATATTTTCTGTTGATTGTCTCTGTTTGCTTTTGCCTTCCCCACTGTCTTTTTCTGCCTCTCTAGATCACTCTCTGTCTTTTATTCTACCTCCCTCTTTCTCTCCATTTCTGTCATTTACCTTTCTCTACCCTGAAGGTTTATGCCCCTGAATCAACGGTTCAGAGTCCATCTTGTTAGGATCCATCCTTCCAAGTCCAGGGTGAGCTATTTTTACAGAAGCGATTCTCATCCCAGCTACTAGAGAGTGTGGAGGCATCAGAGGGCACCCAGAGCTCCCTGTCCGGGGAGTCTCTTATTTCTCCCATAGACACCCCCTCTGAGCATGTCCCCTGTGGTCAGATCCTGGAAAAGAGTTCTGAATATAGAGGTTGTGCCATGTCAGTGATGCTGTAGGTTGGGAATCAGTCTTGTCCAGCTCTGTCATTTCCCAGCCACTGTGGTGTAGGAAGGGAAAAGATTCACCAGGCCCCTTCACAGCCTCACCACCCTGAGCGGGTCCTGTGCCTCCTGAGCTAGCACATTCTCCATCATCTCTGCCTGGCGAGTGTGTCTGTGCCCCTTCAGTCAGCTGGCTTTCCTCATTACACACCTCCTGACAGGGGATACTTTTTTAGTCCAGGAATAGTTAGTTCTCCTTTAACCCTCCCACCTTCAGAACTGATGGTCCTGCTCAACAACCTGCCTCCTGGACCGCCTTGTCTCTTGAAAGAAAATTTCCTCTGCTTAGAAGAAGGGACAAACTTCTTCCCTAGCTCCATGCCCCCTCCTTCCTAACCCAGGAAACCTGCCAGACCATGTCATAACCCTTGCACCAGAGAGCCAAGGCCATGTTCTTAGGTCTTCTTACTGCTTTGTTTCAGTAAGGATCACTATAGGGCAGAATCCAACCCCTCTACCCACCACCTCAGCCTCTTCTCTGGCCACTGTTCCTTTGGTGTTCTTCAGACTCACTCAGAGCAGATCTGTGCTAAATTATTGCTCACCTCTGAATGGATCTTTGCACATGTTCTTCCCGCATTCTAGACACTCTTCTGACGCACCATCCTACACTCTCACTGTATATTATTCAAACCTGAAATCTCAGTTTAAACATCACTTCCTTGAGGAAAGCTTCCCAGACCTATAGCATAGGTCCCCCGATATACCTTCCTGGAGCTCCATAAATTTCTCAGTACATTTTATCCTAAGTATTAATTTCCTAATTGTCTGTTTCCTGTCTAGTTTGTTAGTTTCACGAGAAAACGCATCCTCACTATCTTGCTTGCCACTCTGTTCTCAATGTCTAACACACTGTCTGACATTGTAGGCCTCAATAGCTATTGAATGAATGAATGGATGAATAAATGAACGAACAAGCCATGGAGAGAGGCCCCAGGGGACAAGGCCTCTCCATGTTACCTTGTCTAGTCACTTGTCTTCAGTCTCTTCTTCTCAATTCATGATCCCCTTGCTTGGGTGTCTTCCCTCTGCTGGTCCCAGCAACTTGATCTTCCTTCAGCTGCCCCATGAGTCCATGCCCATCAGAAGCCAAAATCTTCTGAGCCAGATTATTTCTTTTCCTTCTAGTGCCAAGATTCCAACATTCCAAACCTCTGTGACACTGTAATTCTATCCCTTGAAGACTCCGTGACTATGACTATATGACTGACTCACCAGCGCTCCCTGCTGGTGGGAGAGTCTGATTCTTCTTGGTTTCTTCTCTCCTGAAGGACAATGAGAGAGCTCTTTGCTGACCCATAAGCATTCAGTCACCTAAAACACAAGCCTAAAGCACAGATTTTATTGTCTACTATTTACCAGGCTCTGTCCTAAAAAAGAAAACAAAAAAAGTTTTTTTTTTTTTCTTTTTTAGTCCTAAATGAGTACACGCTTAATAAGATAATGTTGACATTCTCAAAGATCTTATAGTTCAACACAGATACAAGTCGATAGACAATTTGGAAACTGTGATAATAATGAAAGGTTGAGCACAAGATGCCGTGGAAGCTAACGGGGTCAGGTTTTGGGGTCAAGGGCACTTTTTGGAAGGAGTGATGTTTAAGCTGAGACCCGCATGGTGATTGGAGATGGGAAATGATCATGGAGGTTCAAATGAGAAGCTATTCAGACCCTGAGATGGGAAGCTTGGAGTACTGGGGGAAATGTTACTATTATACTATGAATGGAATAGAGTGAGCGGGAGAAAGAGGCAGATTAAGCTACAAAGAGAGGTGGAGGCTGTTAAGGCCCTTTACGCAGGGAAGTTTGGACTTTATCCTTAGCACAGCAGGAACCATGGAAGAGTTTTTAAGAGAGAGGAAAGTAGAACATCTTGAGGGCAGAAACTGATTTATTTTGATATTTCCGGAATATAACTCAGTGCTTAGCACATAAAATATTATGAAACTCAAGCGACTAAATCACCTAAAATAGTGGGAAGAGAGAAGCATTTTGTTACATTGATTCTTTACCATGTTTTATTTGAGGACAGGGGCCCTGGTGGCACAGTGGTTAAGAGCTAGACTGCTAACCAAAAGGTAGGCAGTTCAAATCCACCAGCCATTCCTTGGAAACCCTATTGGGCAATTGTACTCTGTCCTATAGGGCCGCTAGGATTTGGAATCAACTCATCAGCAGTTGGTTTTTATTTGAGGACAGAGTAGGACTTCTCCTAGAAAGCAGGCCTACTCCTAACACTTGCAGTCATTAATTGAGAGAATACTAGGGGCTCCTGGCCCCTGTGGCCCATCCCTTGTTCTCTTCCTACTGCACCATGAGGGGCCTCAGGCCTGCGTGAGTGTGGACACCCTAGCCCATGCCATCCAAGCTCTGTTCATACGTGACCTCTCAAACTACTATCCCTTTATCTGCATTTTAGACCTAGAGGAGAGCACAGTGTCAGCTGGGTAAGTCCTCAGGAGTATGGGTACATGGAGGTGGTCTCAGGGCCATTTAGGGACAGGATTATAGTGTCGCAGAGGCTTAAAGTCTCAAAATTTTGGCACTAGATGGAAGAGAAACTATCTGGTTCAGAAGATTTTGGCTTTTTTTTTTTTTTTTTAATGGGCACAGACTCTCTAGGCAGCTGAGGGAGGAGCAGAGCTGCTGAGGTCCTAGGTAGCTGGAGTGAGGGAGACAAAAGATCCGTGGACTTACGGACTTACCATCCTATGGGGAGTGTCCTGGCTGGAGGAGGGCCAGAGAAGGTCTGTCTAAAGTGTGCGGTCCAGGGTAGGGGCCCAGGTTGCCCAGGTCTAAGAGCGATAATGCAGAAAAGTATGAGAATTGTACCTTTGACTTCTCTAATAGTCCGTTTAAACATTTTCCCTCTTTACTTGCCTTCTTTAGACAGTGCTTGCAGCTGTCTTTAAAGCAAAATTTATTCTCAGGAAAATTTCTGAATCCTCTCACTTCTCCCAAAGTGTCTAGCATTTTAGTTGAAATCAAAGCCTTAATCTGTAAGAATTAAACTCTTCCTGGGAAGATTACAGAGAGGGATAGAGGGAGAAAAGGAGAGAAGCAGAGTGGGAGAGAGGAAAGACAAACCTATGAAGAGTTGCTGTACCATATTTGTAATTAAAAGAATGTAAACCAGGAGATCAACGAGATACTGGTTTTTCCATGACAGACTAGCAAAAACGTGAAAGTTTGATATTATTAATTACTGATGAATATGGTTGTAAACAGGAATTCTCGTATTTTGTTAATAAAATTAGACTTGATATAATACCATTGGTAAGAATTTACCCAAGGGAAATACCATTGGTTTCCAAAATAGATATTACAAAAATTATCATTGCAGTATTGCTTATGATAGCAAAAAAAAAAAAAACGGGAAATAATATGTCTATTAATAGGGGACTGATTAAAATTAACTATTTACATTGATATGGTGGAATACTATCTAGCTAATAAAAAGCATGGGATCTGCTTGCAGATGCTGATGTCCAAAATTCTCCGAATTACATAATCAAAGATGCAATGCACTAAATGGTATGTGAGTATATTCACTTTTGCATTAAAAATACTGTATGTACAAACATATATACAAGAAAATATAAACATATATGCTAGTAGATACATAACTATATTTCTGAATCACCCCCACTCACACACATGAACTAATTTTTTTTTTTTTTGTGAGCTGTTTGATTTTTTTAACTACATACAGTAATGAAGTAAGTTAATGAAGTCTATCTGGATCTATTTTCTGCTCACCATATTATTTTCAGCTTCTAATACAGTGTATGATATATCTTAGGTATTAAATTTATATTTACTAAGTAAATGAAAGAATGAGTTAACCAATGCATTAATTCAAAACTTTTTGCTTTTCCTTTTCTTCTGCTTGAACTCTTACTGCTAGATGTCCTGGATGAAGTCCTTGGTCCTCCTCTCATCTCCATCTCCATTTTCTCTCTTGGTGAGCTTATTCAGCCTCATGGTCACGTTGTTTTTGTTGTTAGGTGCCGTCGAGTCGGTTCCAACTCATAGCAACTCTGTGTACAACAAAACGAAATACTATCTGGTCTTGTGCCATCCTCACAAACATTGCTGTGTTTGAGCCTTTTCTTGCAGCCACTTTATCAATCCATCTCTTTGAGGGTCTTCACCTTTTTTGCTGATTCTCTGCCTTAACAAGCATGATGATGTCCTTCTCTAGGGACTGGTCCCTCCTGATAACAGGGCCAAAGTACATGAGATGAAGTCTCGCCATTCTCTCTTCCAAGGAGCACTCTGGCTGTACTTCTTCCAAGACAGACTTGTTCATTATTCTGGCAGTCTATGGTATATTCAATATTCTTCGCTAACACCATAATTCAAATGAGTCAGTTCTTCTTTGGTCTTCCTGATTCATTGTCCAGCATTCACATGCATATGCTCATGACCATAAAGGTTATCTAATATGTCAATGATGATGGCAGCAACCTTATCACCAGCTCAGATATTTCTCCTGAGCCTCAGACTTATACATCCAACTGCCTATTTGACATTCTCAAATGGATATCTAGTAGTAATCTCATATTTAACTTGCCTACAACAGAACTTCTGATATTTTCCCCCAAATTATCCTCTACCCTTGGTCATCCCCACCTCAGAAGATACTAAAAACTGGGGTTCTCCTTGATTTCTGCCTTTCTCACATACCTCACATTCAGTCTATCAGCAAATTCTATTGACTTCAAAATGTATCTGTCTCTATTAGGACCAACCTGAGACATCATCATCTCTTTCCTGGACTTCTCTGATAAGCTTCTAAGTGATCTCTCTTCTTCTACTCTTGGTCCCCTATTGCCTATTTTCAGCACAGCAGCCTTATTGGACTTTAAAGCCTAAGTTAGATCATGTCATTTATCTGTTCAAAAATCTGAAGTGACTCCCCATCTCATGCTGAGTGAATCAGAGTTCTTAAAATCTCCCTACACAGCCCTGCATGATTGACACCCCCTCACAAACACCTTTGCCCTCATCTCTTACTACTCTTCCCCTCACTTACTCTACTGCAATGACAGTCATCTCCTTGCTGTTCCTTCAACATCCCAGGTACGCGCACACACACACACACACACACACACCAGTTAAGGTCCTTTGTGCTGGCTGTTCTCTCTGTACGGTATACTCTTCCCCTAGATATTTATTTACATGACTAACCCCCTCACCTCCTTCAAGTCTTTTCCTAAATTTCACTTCCTAAATGAGGTAAGAGCTCTCTGGCTACCCTTTCTACTCACCCTGATTACTGCCCCTAAACTATGCATGTATTCTGGAGCGACTGCTGGTCCCATTCACTGAGTTCCTTACCTCTGGAGTCAGTTGCCACCAAGATCAAACAAGTGAAGGGCCATCTCTAGTCCTCAATATTCTAAACAGTCCGGGAACAGTTTCTGAATTTGCATCAGCTTACTATGGTCTGCTTCCTAAAAGATTACAGCCTAGGACACCCCATGTGGCAGTTCTACTCTGTCATATAGGGTCATTATGAGTCAGAACCGACTCGATGGCACATAACAACAACCGTGGTCTGTAAAAGGCCTGGGATGTGTAGCTACCTGATCAGGGATATCTGTTATATCCCACCTTGTGAACTGTAGCAACTTAGAGCTGCAGGCTTTAACTCAAGACCTTACCTGTGCTCCATCAGGATGTGAGAACACCGCCTCTCTGTCATGATTCTGCTTTCAAGAGATTAAAGTATCACACCCTTTTCCAACTCCACTATGTTATCTTGGGTCCAAACTCCAGTTAGAACTAATTGCTGGAGGTCACTTGAGTACTCATTGCTGCTGCAAAGTTTACTTTAAGGCTTAGCTTTACTGCCCTCCCTCCCCCCGGTGGAAGATACAGACAAGCCGCCCTTATAATCTTGAAACACAAATATTATTTCACCTTACTTGTCTAGCATGTTGTCGTTAGGTGCTGTTGAGTCAATTTCAACTCATAGCATTGCCTCCAGTGAACAATAGTTCCAGGACAGTGATCCAATCCATTTCCCAGACAAACAAAAGTGTGTGTGTGTGTGTGTGTGTGTGACAGAGAGAGAGAGAAAGAGAACTTGTTGGTTATCAATGTATTCCCTCTCAGCTCCACATGCGCCCTTTAGTATATGCTCTGTGATATATATATATGATATGTAATAATATACTCATTTTATGTATGTATATATGGAAATCCTGGTGGCATAGTGGCTAAGTGCTATGAATGCTAACCGAAGGATCGGCAGTTCGAACCTGCCAAGCACTTCTTGGAAACTCTATGGGGCAGCTTTACTTTGTCCTACAGGATCACTATGAGTCAGAATCGACTCAATGGCAAAGAGTTTTGTAAGTAAATACGCATATGTATATACATATATACAATGTATACATGTAAAAAAAATATATGTGTGTATAAATATATACACAAAATTTTTTAAGAATGTCTCCTTTAAAAGAAGAACAATATTAAACTTCCTCGATAGAGGGCGCTGGAGGGACATTGCAGAAGGAAGAGGCTCCTTGCGATATCCAGCGCAGGAGGAAGGGGGCGGTACAGTGTGAGTGTGAGGACATCTGGTGGAGTCTGTCCTAGCTACAGGCCCAGGATGACATCCCTCTGACACCTTGCAGCCTCTGCATGAGAGTAACCTCTTCACAGCTGTTTCAACCCTGAAATCAAATCCCCCAAGTGGCCCACATTGCACACAATCACCTAGGGGGTGGGGGGGTGGAGGTGAGGGCTCCACACAGCTGCAGCTTCCTCTTCAAGCCTCCTTGCTGCCCACTTGCTCTGAGGGCCTTCTGCCTGGACTCCCACTTCCCACTCAAGCCATCGTGGGTTGTTGATGTTCTCCTCCCCCACTTGCACTTGGGAAGGTGGCCGATGGATCGGCTACTAACTCCAGACTAGGTCTGGTCTGGCTAAACCAGAAACCTCTGCTATCTGGTGGCAGGATCACACCTTTTCCAATGAGGCTTGGACCCCCTACCAAAGCTTGTCCTTTTTTTGGGTACTCTACCTCTTTTTTTCTACCTCAGCCTTTTTTTTTTTTTTTTTAATATCTTGTAGTTATCCCTTTATTACCATTAATAATTCTTATATTAAACTTCCCCTGTTTAACCTATTTTGTGGTTTCTATCTCCTGAATGTACCCTCTGCTACAGTTGGGTAGAAAAGACTCAAATATCAGTTCTATAATTTAAACCAGTTCTGCCAACTTGAACAAATTACTTAACTGCTACAGAGAGGTTAAGAGATTCTTTATCTGTAAAATGAAGCTAGAAATAGTACTCTTGTGTAGAGTCCTTGTGAGAGCTAAATGAGAATAACCTGTAAAAACCCGTTGCCGTCGAGTGGATTCTGATTCATAGCAAACCTATTGGACGGAGTAGAACTAGCCCCATAGGGTTTCCAAGGAGCAGCTGGTGGATTTGAACTGCCAGTCTTTTGGTTAGCAGCCTGAGCTCCTAACCACTGTACCACGCGGGCTCCAAATGAGATAAACCATGTTAAGCTCCTAGCAGAGTGCTGGCACAGAGTCGGCAAGCACTGTTGTATATGGCTGATTAAAGGGACAATAACAGAGGCAGAGATGGGGGCAGTGATGGTCAGTGGTAGAATTCTCACCTTTCATGCAGGAGACTGGATTCTATTTCTGGCCAAGCCACCTCAAGTACAACCACCAAACGTCTGCTGCAGAGGCTTGTGTGTTGCTATGATGCTGAACAGGTTTCAACGAAGCTTCTAGGCTAAGATGGATTAGGAAGAAAGGCCTGGAGGTCTACTTCTGATAATTAGCCATTGAAAACCCAATGGATCACAATAATCCAATCTGCAACCGATCATAGTTCAGGACCAACTTGACAGCAGCTAACAACAACAACAAAGACAGAAGAGAGAAAGGGTCAGAGAAGAAAAATAAACCAGAAAAATGCCAGATAGAACAAAAGACAGAAAGAAATGTGAACATAAATATACCAAGAAAAATGCAAAAGAGACCAACAGGCAATGATCCTCTAATTTACTGAAAATAACATACATGAATGGAAACATCAACAATACATACCAAAGTGGCTTATTTTGAAAATTAGTTGAGATAATGTATTTGAAAACTGTTTTTAAATTTTACACGTATATAGTACTGTAAAATTTAAAAACAGTTTTCAAATACATTATTTCAACTAATTTTATTGTTGATGTTGTTTCCATTTATAAATGTCTAAGATGAGGCTCAAGTTTCCTGGGTGGTGCAAACAGTTTGCTCTCAGCTATTAACCTGAAGGGTAGAGATTGAACTCACCCAGCAGTGCCTCAGAAGAAAGGCCTGGCAATCTCCTTTCATAAAGATTATAACCAAGGAAATAGTATGAAACAGCTCTACTCTGTAACACATGGTTTGCAGTGGGTCTGGTCTCTCTCTTTCTTTCTTTCTTTCTTTCTTTCTTTCTTTCTTTCTTTCTTTCTCTCTCTCTCTCTCTTTCTCTCTTTCTCTCTCTTTCTCTCTTTCTTTCTTTCTTTCTTTCTTTCTTTCTTTCTTTCTTTCTTTCTGTCTGTCTGTCTTTCTTTCTTTCTTTCTTTCTTTCTGTCTTTCTGTCTTTCTTTCTGTCTTTCTGTCTTTCTTTCTTTCTGTCTTTTTCTTTCTGTCTTTCTGTCTGTCTTTCTGTCTTTCTGTCTGTCTTTCTGTCTCTTTCTTTCTGTCTTTCTTTCTGTCTTCCTTCCTTCCTTCCTTCCTTCCTTCCTTCCTTCCTTCCTTCCTTCCTTCCTTCCTTCCTTCCTCTCTCTCTTTCTTTCTCCCTCTCTTTCTTTCTCCCTCTCTTTCTTTCTCTCTCTCTCTCTTTCTTTCTTCTTTCTCTCTCTCTTTCTTTCAAGATGAGGTTCAGAGACATGTTCAAAGCCACTCAGCTAGATAGTAAATGCAATGAACTCATCTGTTCCCAAATCCTTTAGTCTCTCCACCACTGCCCTCTTGTGGTCTGGTATATAGCAACACTTGATACTTTTCATACCACCCTCTCTGTTGGCCCCAGGCCCTGGAGAGTGTTTAATGCTGGTAATCGTTGCTCTGTTTCACTTAAGCCAACTCTGTCCCCCAAAGTAGACTGACTATACAGATCGCTAGAAGAAATTCAACATGACTCAAAGGGCAAATAGTTTTATTTAGAATTATTACCCCATCCTTTTAAATTTTAATATTTTGTTGTGCATTCTATTATACTTAAACTTTGCACAGTAATATATGTGCAGAATTCATTAGGAATAAAAGTACATGCATTGTTTACTGATAGAAGTATGAGGAACATTTCTCTAGAACTACATTTCCAAAACTTATTGGAACATAGAGTTTATAATATTTTAATACACTAATGAAAGGATACACTTAATATTGTTCATGAAATACAAATAGTGCTCTCTTGCATTAAAGTAGAGAAAAAAGTATCACAAATTTATTTTCTCAGTATACCATAAAAAGAGAATGACATTAGAAAAACAATGTAATCCATCATATAAATAAAACAAAAGACAGGAATCACATGATTTTATCAATTGATGCAGAAAAGGCATTTGACAAAGTTCAACACCCATTCATGATAAAAACTCTCAGCCGAATAGGAATACAAGGAAAATTCCTCAACATAATAAAGGGCATTTATACAAAGGCAACAGCCAACACCATCCTAAATGGACAGAGCCTGAAAGCATTCCCCTGGAGATCCAGAACCAGACAAGGATGACTTGTTATCGTCGCTCTTATTCAACAGTGTGCTGGAGGTCTGAGCCAGAGCAATTAGCCTAGATAAAGAAATAAAGGGCATCCAGATTGGCAGGAAGAAGTAAAAGTATCTCTATTTGCAGATGATATGATCTTATACACAGAAAACCCCAAGGAACCCTTAAGAAAACTACTGAAACTAATAGAAGAGTTCAGCAGAGCAACAGAATACCAGATAAATATACAAAAATCAGTTGGAGTCCTCTACACCAACAAAAGGAACATCGAAGAGGAAATCACCAAATCAACGCCATTTACAGTAGCCTCCAAGAAGATAAAATGCTTAGGAATAAATCTTACCAAAGAAGTACAAGACTGATACGAAGAAAACTACAAAACACTTCTGCAAGAAACCAAAAGAGACCTACATAAGTGGAAAAATATACCTTGCTCATGGGTAGAAAAACAGCCACTATAGATTTAATGCAATTCCAATCCAAATTTCAATGACATTCTTTGATGAGATGGAGAAACAAATCACCAACTTCATATGGAATGGAAAGAGGCCCCGGATATGTAAAGCATTACTGAAAAAGAAGAACAAAGCGGGGGGCCTCACTCTACCTGATTTGAGAACCTATTACACCGTCACAGTAGTCAAAATAGCCTGTTACTGGTACGACAACAGATACATAGACCAATGGAACAGAATTGAGAATCCAGACATAAATCGATACACATACGAGCAGTTGATATTTAACAAAGGCCCCATATCAGTTAAATAGGAAAAAGACAGTCTTTTTAACAAATGGTGCTGGCACAACTGGATATCCATCTGCAAAAAAGTGAAACAAGACCCATACCTCACGCCATGCACAAAAGCCAACTCAAAGTGGATCAAAGACCTAAATATAAAATCTAAAACGATAACAATCATGGAAGAAAAAATAGGTACAACATTAGGAGCCCTAATACATGGCATAAACAGAATACAAACATTACTAACAATGCAGAAGAAAAAGTAGATAACTGGGAGCTCTTAAAAATCAAACACCTATGCTCATCCAAAGACTTCACCAAAAGACTAAAAAAGATTACCTACAGACTGGGAAAAGTTTTTAGCTATGACATTTCTGATCTGTGCCTGATCTCTAAAATCTACATGGTACTGCATAAATTCAACTACACAAAGACAAATAACCCAATTAAAAATTGGGCAAAAGATATGAACAGCCACTTCACTAAAGAAGACATTCAGGTAGCTAACAGATACATGAGGAAATGCTCACAATCATTAGCCATTAGAGAAATGCAAATCAAAACTACAGTGAGATTCCATCTCACTCCAACAAGACTGGCATTAATCCAAAACACACAAAATCATAAAAGTTGGAGACGTTATGGAGAGACTGGAACACTTATACACTGCTGGTGGAAATGTAAAATTGTACAACCACTTTGGAAACCGATTTGGCACTTCCTTAAAAAGCTAGAAATAGAACTACCATATGATCCAGCAATACCACTCCTTGGAATATATCCTAGAGAAATAAGAGCCTTTACACTAACAGATATATGCACACCCATGTTCATTGCAGCACTGTTTACGATAGCAAAAAGATGGATGCAACCAAGGTGGCCATCAACGGATGAACAGATAAATAAATTATGGTATATTCACACAACGAAATCCTACACATTGATAAACACCAGTGATGAATCTGTGAAACTTTTCATAACATAGAAGAATCTGGAAGGCATTATGCTGAGTAAAATTAGTCAGTTGCAAAAGGACAAATATTGTATAAGACCACTATTATAAGAACTAGGGAAATAGTTTAAACAGAGAAGAAAATATTCTTTGACGGTTACGGGACAGGGGAGGGGGGACGGTGGGAGAGAGGTATTCACTTATTACATAGTAGATCAAAAGCTACTTTAGGTGAAGTTAAAGAAGACACACAATACAGGTGAGGTCAGCACAACTGGACTGAACCAAAAGCAAAGAAGTTTCCTGAATAAACTGAATGCTTCGAAGGCCAGTGTAGCATGGCAGGGGTTTGGGGACCGTGATTTCAGGGGACATCTAAGTCAATTGGCATAATAAAATCTATTAAGAAAACATTCTGCATTCCGCTTTGAAGAGTGGCGTCTGGGGTCTTAAACGCTAGGAAGCAGCCATCTAAGATGCATCAATTGGTCTCAACCCACCTGGGTCAGGGGAGAATGAAGCACTCCAAGGACACAAGGCGATTATAAGCCCAAGAGACAGAAGAGACCACATGAACCAGCGACTACATCATCCTGAGACCAGAAGAATTAGTTGGTGCCCGGCTACAACCAATGACTGCCCTGACAGGGAACACAACAGAGAATCCCTGAGGGAGCAGGAGAGCAGTGGGATGCAGACCCCAAATTCTCATAAAAAGACCAGACTCAATGGTCTGACTGAGACTCGAAGGACCCCGGTGGTTATGGCCCCCAGACCTTCTGTTGACCCAGGACAGGAACCATTCCCAAAGCCAACTATTCAGACATGGATTGGACTGGACCATGCGTTGGAGAGGGATGCTGGGGAGGAGTGAGCTTCTTGGATCAGGTGGACA
The DNA here is from genome assembly GCF_030014295.1 of Loxodonta africana. Taxonomy (NCBI): domain Eukaryota; kingdom Metazoa; phylum Chordata; class Mammalia; order Proboscidea; family Elephantidae; genus Loxodonta; species Loxodonta africana. Next base: position 183,475,603 of record NC_087344.1, on the reverse strand, counting down.
CTTGAGACTATTTTGGCATCTTCTGCCTGGAGGGTAGAGGGGGTTAGAAGCTGGCGAAATGGTCATGAAAAGAGAGTGGAGAGAGAGAGCTGCTGTCTCATTAGGGGGAGAGTAATTAGGAGTATGTAGCAAGGTGTATATAAGTTTTTATGTGAAAGACTGACTTGATTTGTAAACTTTCACTTAAAATCACTTAAAGCACAGTAAAAATTAAAAAAAAAAAAAAGAAGGACAGCGTAGCAGGAGCAGGGGTTTGGGGGCTATGGTTTCAGGAGACATCTAAGTCAATTGTTGTTGTTGTTAGGCACTGTCAAGTCATTTCCGATTCATAGCGACCCTATGCACAACAGAACGAAACACTGCCTGGTCCTGAGCCATCCTTACAATCGTTGTTATGCTTGAGCTCATTGTTGCAGCCACTGTGTCAATCCACCTCGTTGAGGGTCTTCCTCTTTTCTGCTGACCCTGTACTCTGCCAAGCATGATGTCCTTCTCCAGGGACTCATCGCTCCTGACAACATGTCCAAAGTATATAAGACACAGTCTCGCCATCCTCTCCTCTAAGGAGCATTCTGGCCGCACTTCTTCCAAAACAGATTTGTTCGTTCTTTTGGCAGTCCATGGTATATTCAATATTCTTCACCAACACCACAGTTCAAAGGTGTCAACTCTTCTTCAGTCTTCCTTATTCATTGCCCGGCTTTCACATGCATATGATGTGATTGAAAATACCATGGCTTGGGTCAGGCACACCTTAGTCTTCAGGGTGACATCTTTGCTCTTCAACACTTTGAAGAGGTCCTTTGCAGCAGATTTGCCCAATGCAATACGTCTTTTGACTTCTTGACTGCTGCTTCCATGGCTGTTGATTGTGGATCCAAGTAAAATGAAATCCTTGACAACTTCAATCTTTTCTCCGTTTATCCTGATGTTGCTCATTGGTCCAGTTGTGAGGATTTTTGTTTTCTTTATGTTGAGGTGCAATCCATACTGAAGGCTGTGGTCTTTGATCTTCATTAGTAAGTGCTTCAAGTCCTCTTCACTTGCAGCAAGCAAGGTTGTGTCATCTGCATAACACAGGTTGTTAATGAGTCTTCCTCCAATCCTGATGCCCCATTCTTCTTCATATAGTCCAGCTTCTGGGATTATTTGTTCAGCATACAGATTAAATAGGTATGGTGAAAGAATACAACCCTGACGCACACCTTTCCTGACTTTAAACCAATCAGTATCCCCTTGTTCTGTCTGAACAACTGCCTCTTGATCTATGTAAAGGTTCCTCATGAGCACAATTAAGTGGTCTGGAATTCCCATTCTTCGCAGTGTTATCCATAGTTTGTTATGATCCACACAGTAGAATGCCTTTGCATAATCAATAACACACAGGTAAACATCCTTCTGGTATTCTCTGCTTTCAGCCAGGATCCATCTGACAACAGCAGTGTTGTCCCTGGTTGCATGTTCTCTTCTGAAACCGGCCTGAATTTCTGGCAGTTCCCTATCGATGTACTGCTGCAGCCGTTTTTGAATGATCTTCAGCAAAATTTTGCTTGCATGTGATGTTAATGGTATTGTTCTATAACTTCCACATTTGGTTGGATCACCTTTCTTGGGAATAGGCATAAACATGGATCTCTTCCAATCAGTTGGCCAGGAAGGTGTCTTCCATATTTCTTGGCATAGACGAGTGAGCACCTCCTGCACTGCATCTGTTTGTTGAAACATCTCAATTGACATTCCATCAATTCCTACGAGCCTTGTTTTTCGCCAATACCTTCAGAGCATCTTGGACTTCTTCCCTTAGTACCATCGGTTCCTGATCATATACCACCTCTTGAAATGGTTGCATATCGACTAATTCTTTTAGGTATAATGACTCTGTGTATTCCTTCCATCTTCTTTTGATGCTTCCTGCATTATCTAATATTTTCTCCATGGAATCCTTCACTATTGCAACTCGAGGCTTGAATTTTTTCTTTGGTTCTTTCAGCTTGAGAAACTCAGAGCATGTTCTTCCTTTTTGGTTTTCCATCTCCAGCTCTTTGCACATGTCTTTATAATACTTTACTTTGTCTTCTCGAGAGGCCCTTTGAAATCTTCTGTTCAGTTCTTTTACTTCATCAAGTCTTCCTTTTGCTTTAGCTGCTCCAAGCTCAAGAGCAAGTTTCAGAGTCTCCTCCGACATCTGTCTTTGTCTTTTCTTCCTTTTCTGTCTTTTCAGTGACCTCATGCTTTCTTCATGGATGATGTCCTTGATGTCATTCCACTACTCGTCTGGTTTTCTGTCACTAGTGTTCAATGCATCAAATCTGTTCTTCAGATGGTCTCTAAACTCAGGTGGGATATACTGAAGGTCATATTTTGGCTCTCGTGACGTTCGTCTGATTTTCTTCAGTTTCAGCTTGAACTTGCATATGAGCAATTGATGATCTGTTCCACAGTCGGCCCCTGGCCTTATTCTGACTGATGATTTTGAGCTTTCCTGTTGTCTCTTTCCACAGATGTAGTCAATTTGATTTCTGTGTGTTCCATCTGGTGAGGTCCATGTGTATAGTCGCTGTTTATGTTGGTGAAAGAAGGTATTTGCAATGAAGAAGTCGTTGGTCTTGAAAAATCCTGTCATTCGCTCTCCGGTATTTTTTCTATCACCAAGGCCATATTTTCCAACTACTGATCCTTCTTCTTTGTTTTCAACTTTAGCATTACAATCACCAGTAATTATCAATGCATCTTGATTGCATGTTCGGTCAATTTCAGACTGCAGCAGCTGATAAAAAATCTTGTATTTCTTCATCTTTGACCCTTGTGGTTGGTGTATAAATTTGAATAATAGTCATATTAACTGGTCTTCCTTGTAGGCTTATGGATATTATCCTATCACTGACAGCTTTGTACTTTAGGATAGATCTTAAAATGTTCTTTTTGACGATGAATGCAACACCATCCCTCTTTGAGTTGTCGTTCCCAGCATAGTAGGCTATGTGATTGTCTGATTCAAAATGGCCAATGCCAGTCCATTTAGCATAATAAAATCTATTAAGAAAACATTCTGCTTCCCACTTTGGATAGAGGCGTCTGGGGTCTTAAACGCTAGCAAGTGCCCATCTAAGATGCATCAATTGGTCTCAATCCACCTGGATCAAAATATATCAAATAACACCAAGGACACAAGGCAGTTATGAACCCAAGAGACAGAAAGGGCCACATAAACCAGAGACTATATCAGCCTGAGACCAGAAGAACTGGATGGTGCCCGGCTACAACCAATGACTGCATGACAGGGAACACAACAGAGAACCCCTGAGGGAGCAGAAGAACAGTGAGATGCAGACTCCAAATTCTATTAAAAAGACCAGACTTAATGGTCTGACTGTGATTAGAAGGACCCAGGTGGTCATGGCCCCCAGACCTTCTGTTAGCCCAAGACAGGAACCATTCCCAATGCCAACTCTTGGACTAGACAATGGAGTAGAAAAGAGATGCTGGTGAAGAAGGAGCTTCTTGGATCACGCAGACATTTGAGACTATGTTGGCATCTCCTATCTGGAGGGGAGATGAGAGGGTAGGGAGGTTAGAAGCTGGAAGAATGGACACGAAAAGAGAGAGTCAAGGGAAGGAGCGGACTGTCTCACTAGGGGGAGAGTATTAGGAGTATATAGCAAGGTGTATATAAATTTTTGTATGAAGACTGCCTTGATTTGTAAACTTTCCCTTAAAGAACAATTAAAAAAAAATCCCTGAAATAGCTCTCAGGAGTCCTACTGTTCCTTTTGTCTAGTTGAAAACCACTCATCTAGTTCTTTTCCTTGGACTATGCATTGGGGTGTAAAGGAAGCTGGTCAGGCCCACCTTAGTTTTAACCCTTAAAGCTTTCCATGCCTTGGGTGCTCCTGGCTTCTCATGGCTTTTTAGTGATTTATTTTGGTTTGAGATGATGCCTGGAGCAGCACACGCTTAATATATGGCATTCATGTGGGAGACACTCTTCACTGCAGGAACCCAGATGTTTTAATAGCTGTAGCTTGGTTAATCTAAGCAGCAGATTATATACAGTTTCTGCGATATTGACCATAACTTCATCCTTTTGTTTCCCACTGATTTGATAGACACCAGTGTATTTCAATACTGCAGTTAAGAACCATAGGCCTAGAAAGTGGGCAGAAGGCATTGATATTAACTGTGGCTCACTATTGGGCTTGAAAGAACAGTGCTTCAAAAAGATGCCCCAAACCCATGTCATTTGTCCCATTGAATTGAGATGGAAAGGAAACCACAAGGGGTGGGTAGAAAAACCGAGGCCAGAGGGTCTCCCATGGGTATTGTGCTAACTGGGCAACTGTGCATATTCCAACCTGATTCTGAGTCCTACATAAGGAGATGGAGTGAATGATGCAATCATGATATGCTCAAGAAGAATATTTTCCATTGATTTTTGAATTAAGATCCAAAAACTATAGATCTAGGTACCCCTATGTGAGCTCCTTCTTAGGTATGAGATTCTTCCCAAATCAGAAGGTTCTGGAGACTGAATTCAGGGCCTCAGGAGCAGAATGTTCTTAATGAGCAAGAAGAAATTTCAGGGATGGTGGAAACTCCAGTGGCAGCAATGGAGCAGGGTCCCTTATCTTTTGAAAACATCCCCTACTTCCCTCCTCCACATCTTTTCTTTTCAAAGCCATCTCAGACTACTCAGATCCTGGATCTCCTTCAGATGGGATTTCCATCCTGAGTGGCTTATTATGGAGGTCTGTTTAAATAATTCAGACTGGAAGCTGGAGGAATCAACAAATACCAGGAAGCTCAGAGTACCAGGAAAGATAAGCTTTATTGTTGCACACTGATGGGGTATTTGGAAGCAGAGGCTTCTCTAGTACTTAGGCCTCCTTGATCTAGGGCACAGAGCAAGAGCAGGAGGCCAAGGTCCTCAGCAAAGGAGAGGATCCTATCACCTGCAAAGCTAGGCAGCTTGGTTCATGAAAGGGAAGAAAGGGGGTGAGAGTGAGCAAAGGCATTGACTTGAGGCTGGTCCTTGGCTGTGGTTCTTCAGTTCCTCAAAACTTGGAGGTCAGCAGCAGTCCCCTGAGTCATGGCAACAACTGGAACATCCTGAGGACTCACTCTCACCGGAATGCTGGGGCTGACGCAGGTAGAATCGTGGAAACCGGTAGGAGATGAGACAGCAGTTGCCTCCAAAGCCAGAAATACAGTAACTGGGAGCACAGCAGGAGGGGGCAGGATGGGGGCATGGAGCAGGGCATGAAGCTGGAACCTGAGGGGCCTGTGGTGGGCACTTGGGTGGACATTTGGGGAGGCACTTGGCAGGGAGCTTGCATTTCTGCTTGCTTTGTTGATAGGACATCTTGGAGAGAGATGGATTAATCTGAAAAGCAATGCAGGTATTTTGAAAGTCCAGTTGAATACAAACCTTGCTTTTATCAAGATTTTTTTACAGAGCCTGAAATTCTGCAATTGATTTTCTGGCTACAGGAGCTATGTCATTACAATGGAGTACTCCTGTTTTCCTGGCATTGGAAAAATCAGGCACTGGGTAAGTTAGAATATGGTGACACCTTCTCCTACCTGTCCTGGTTCTTCTAAGATCCCTGAATTCAAAGGCAGAAGCTTAGGGCAATAGCTCCCAAAATCTTATTTTTACCATAAACTCTAATTTATGCACTGAATGAAGTATGTTTCTAGGCCAAGAATCTAAGACTTCCTTCCATGGCTACACCACCTCCATTTATCATCTCCCTTTTTCGTTTTCTTGCCTTATGAGCTTTGCCATAAGTCTTACTCTTCAGCCCTCTGTGGCTGTCTCCTGTCCTACAAACCAGTCTTTCCCCCCAGTTTCTAGTTAACATTTGCCCCTAGTGGGATTGCTACTTTCAAGTCACCCTGTGATCTCCATGAGCCTGATCTTCCTGGAATTACCAGTTAGTCCCCTTTCCCTCTAACCTAGAGTGCTTGTTCCATTCAGCTGAGGTACGGCAGTCTCAGACATCTCAAAGATCAGTGACACTACTCACCTCTTCCTCCTAAGCTTGCGCAAGCTATGGACAATTCAAATGAACTGAGGAGACACCATGAGCTGAGGTCTTTTATACATATCCTGATCCCAACTCGAGGGAATGAGCCACAAGTGATGAGAAAGCTGTTTCTCAACCAGGTGGCTGTGATGGTGACTTCCCACATTCCAGTAGTCTTGTCATTCTGTCACTGGGTCACTGTGTCACCTCCAGATCCTTATGAGTATTCTTCCAGAGCATCTCTCCCCTCCATAAACCCTGGAAGTATTTCCATAAAGATAAGAAAATCATGATTTACAAGGGAGTTTAAGAAGAGATAGCTTGAAGATTGAAAATAAGGATACTGGAGGCATCCAAAGCATGAATGAGCAGAAAATCTAAAGTCGTAAGTATTAGATCAACCCAGGGTATAGAGAGAGATTTCTGTGGGTTTCATCAACAGATTTGGAACTAATAATCTAAGCACTCACAGGCCACTAAAGAGGGCTTCGTGTACCTTCTTCAGATACCAACATGCCTGAAACATTGACCAATGGTGTAGCATTCCAGGCCCAGGCCCAGCTGGAAAAGGTTTTAGGCTTCTTCTTACATCCACATACAGGCAAAGAGACTAGGGCCAGAGAGGGCAAAGGGAATGTTCAAAGCTGTGCAGAGCCTGAACTACAGGCCAGATCTCCTAACTCTCTAAGACCACAAATCCAGACACCTCCTTTTCTGACATGGTCCTTTCTTCTTAGCTTGCTCATTTACATCCACTGTACTTTCTCCCTGTGCACCAGCTCCCTCCACCTTCCTTCACACTCTAACCAAATGCCTCTCGGGTTCTTAGCTGATTGAAATAAGACGGACATTGATTGCAACGGAAATAGAAAGTGGCAAGTTTATTGTCTGCACATACAAGGAGCGTGTGAGGTCTAGGGACTAAAGGCCACGTGCTCCCTGACTAAGGGGGCTGGGGACCTTTTTGTTTCCTATTGCAACAGGGGGTTGTGTTTGGTACCCAGAACTTTCTGCCTTTAGCCCTCCCATGCCTATATTTTAGGGTCAGCATGGGGGGTCAGCTGAAGGATGTGATTTCAATCTGTGCGTGCTTCAAGGTGTAACTAGGGCTAGTCGGTGGACGGAGCCACTACCTGCTGCGACTTCCTGCTCAAAACAAGGTTGTGGTTAGCAAGACAAAGACGGGGGGAAGGGGTATTGATTGGGGTTTTTAATATGGCTGTGCAGTCTGTTTCAACACCACTCCTCACCCGCTTCATGTTCCATAGTCCATCATTTCAACCATTCTTTTGTCAACACAATAAATTTCCTTGCCCCTTTTACTTGCCAATGCACTTGACTGAAAGCACCCCACAACCCTCACTGAATACTGTTACCTTTCCACCTGCGATGCCTAGCTACTATACAAATAAAAAAATCAGAAAACACTTTGGCAAGTTGGCACCATCATAAAATCATGATCACCTTTAGGGGCTGGGCCCAAAACACTGCTTGGTAATTCGGGTATGCTTACCTATTGTCATGGATTGAATTATGTCCGTGTCTTAGTCATCTAGTGCTGCTATCACAGAAATACCACAAGTGGATGGATTTAACAAAGAGAAATTACTTCTTCACAGCAAAATAGCCTAAAAGTCCAAATTCAGGGCATCAGTTCCAGGGAAGACTTTCTATCTCTGTTGGCTCTGGAGTAAGGTCTTTCTTGTCAATATTCTCCTGGACTAGGAGCTTCTCTGCGCAGGAACCCCAGGTCTAAAAGACTCACTCTGCTTCCAGTCCTTCTTTCTTGGTGGTATGAGGTCCCCCACTCTTCTGCTTGCTTCCCTTTCCTTTTATCTCTCACATATTTTTGGGGGGTCACACAATTCAATCCATGACAGTCCCTCCCCAAAATGTGTGTATCAACTTTGTTAGGCCATGATTCACAGTATTGTGTGATTTTCCTATATGTTGTAAATCCTGCCTCTATGATGTTAATGAGGCAGTTGTGTTAGTGAGGCAGGACTCAATCTACAAGACTGGATTGTGTCTTGAGGCAATCTCTTGAGATATAAAAGAAAGAAAAGAGCAGAGAGACGGGGGACCTCATATCACCAAGAAAGCAGTGTGCATCCTTCGGACCCAGGGTCCCTGTGCCTGAGAAGCTCCTCAACCAGGGGAAAATTGAGGACAAGGACCTTCCTCCAGAGCTGACAGAGATAGAAAGCCTTTCCCTGAACCTAACACCCTGGATTTGGATTTTTAGCCTACTTTTACTGAGAGGAAATAAATTTCTCTTTGTTAAAGCTATCTGTTTGTGGTGTTTCTGTTAGAGCAGCACTAGATAACTAAGACACCTATATTCATTTCTGCACACACATCATGCCTTTTCTCCTCTCTTGTACATTCGAAACCATCAGCACTATCTCTACCAAAACCTATTGCTGTCGAGTGATTCCTACTCATAGTGACGCTCTACTATCTCTAGGCAGATATTGCCTTTACCTCATGAAGCAAACAGAACCTGTAAAATGCGAAGTACTCCAGATGAATAGGACAAGCACTCCATGTTGGAGGGAAAGGGAATTAACTGGTGATTTTAGCTTCTCACTACCAAGTCTTCAAACCTGTTTACCCTTGCAACCATGCTTCATGACTTCTTGTTTTATGTAAGAGGAGCAGCCCCTGCCTTGTTTAATGACAGTCCCTACCCCGTTGCTCTAGATCCTTATATCTTCAACCTCAATTATGTTACTTTTTCCTATGAAACACTCTCATGATACCCTGTATTATTTATAACATCATGCTTGTATTTATTTTTCAATATCTGTCATCCTAGATTGAATGGAATCTCAATGCTTGCCTGTCATCCTTATCCTCAGCACCTACACAGTGCCTGACATTGTAAATGCTCAATAAATGTTTGTTCAACTAATTACTGAGTCATTTGTGGCTGAGGCAAAGGTCTCCCCTCCTTTCACTCCTTGAGAGAGAGAGTGACTTGGGAGGGCAGGTCAATGGTGGATACATGGGGCAAGTGTGGGAAGCATCTTCTAGGATGGAGTCATCAATACTGGTCAGCAGCAAGAGCATTGCAGTGGAAGTCAAGGCTCCAGTCCTGGTTCTGCCTCTCCCTAGTATGCATCTTGGGCTGCAACATCATTTTACCTCTCTGGGTTTCAGAGGAGACTAGACCAAATGGTCTCAATTCTGTCTTCAAACCTGTATTTGCATTTATGTGCATCGGCCCTCCAGAGAGCTAAAGGTCAGCCTGGGGTGCTGCCTTTCCTGGTTTATTCTTTTGCTTGGACACATTTAAACTAGAGGTGGGAGTCATGGTGAACTTGGTGAGGAGAGGAGAGATGATGGCTGGTGTGTGAGTAGATGAGGATGTGACATATTTAAAGGTAAGTCACACCATGAGGAAGAAACTCCACATAGTCTATTCAGTTCACTCCACTTATTGGAAGAAATTTCTTATTTAACATCTTGCCTTGTTGCACCAAGTCAGAGTGCTGTGTAGGTATATGACTTCTACCTGACTGTGCCTCTCTTGGTAGAGAGGGTGAATGATTGAAGCCCAGATTTCCAGAGGTGGGCAAAATCATTCCCTTTCCCTGCCAAGGTCCCTACTAAAAATACAACAAAAAAATTACAGAAAAGGGTTAGAAAACATTGTTCTATTGTACTATTCTAATACCATCAATGAAGTACTAACTCAATAATGAAAATCTATTTATCCCAACAGAAGCTCCTTTCCTATAGAAATTTTGCAAACATCATTTTAAGGGCATTCATTTGTTTATTGAGTGCCTCTTTATGTGCAGGGTTTTGTGAATTTAAAGATTAAGATAGTTCCTTGGCTTTAGGGACTGGTATAAATGGGATGATATGGGTTAAAGGAAGAGAATTAAAATTTATTCTCAACCTACCATCTGTCAAACATGTTATTTGCATTACCACAGCAAATAGCTCTGAGGTCCTTTTTTGTTAATTTCATTTTATGGATTAAAAACAAAACAAAAAACTGAGGCTCAAAAAGATTAAACAACATACTCATTGTTCAAAGGCTGGTGTCTTGATTCCAAGGTCCATATTCTTCCAGGTTCCATACTGTGCAAAGATGTGGATACAGTGCAATAGGCAATGGGGAAGACATGAAGAAAGGGCTGGGAAGTTCCCCAAAGACAGAGCAATTAACACAGTCTGGAGGCGTGGCTCTCAGACGTGAAGTTTGAAGTGAGTGTTGAAAGATGAATGGGAGCGAGTCGGGGGTGAGGGAGAAACTGGTATTCTAGAAGAACATGTGCAAAGGTGCAGAGACGTGACAGAGTTTCATCTGTTCTGGAAACAGAGAATGACTATAATATTGGAAGTATGAGAACAAGAGGTGGAACATGGGGTTGGACAGGAATTTACTTGCTGTGTTGTGGGAATTTAGCTTTACTGGTTTAATGGTTAATGGTTTCCAAACTAACCACTACCAGGGAGGTCCTATGGAAGCTCTTCAAATATTTGAGTCCCATTTTCCAAATATCATTAATCTTAAATCCTTGGCTATTTGGAACATCTGGTAGGGGAAGCCTGGGTAGACAACAATTTAGGTCTTCCACCTGCTCCATGCTGCCTTTACAGTAATATACCTTTACCTGTTTTGTATATTGGAGGTTCATATATGGTTTATTTCTGAAACTGGATCATGCTGTTTAAAAAGTTTGATCACAGACAACTGAGGCATTCATGACCATTTAAGCAAGGGAGGGACATATTCAGATTTACATTTTAGAAAGATTACTTGACTCAGGTGGCCCTAGGTGCCTTGTTTTATTGCTTAAGGGGCTGAAGTCTGTGGTGACTGGCCAGGCTGCAGGTCTGAGATGAGGATCAGTGATGGACTTGAGAAGCTCTTTATCAAAGTGCTTGTAGGGATTTGATTGGAAGGTCTGGGCACAACAAGGACATTCCTGGACTCTGCTCTCATCTGCCCATGCATCTCCTCATCGTCCTGCCTGCCTCCTCATGCCAGGATGCTGTAGATTCCTGCCTGTCCTGGGTGTGTCCCTTAATAGAAGGGTGAGGTAGCACCTGACTGGCACTGGCATGCGTGAGATTCTTAACGAGCTAATTCCTAGGTGATGAAAGAAAAACAAGGATCTTCCTTCTGCCTGAGCAGTCAGGCCTTTGAACAGCCCTCTGAACAGCCCTCCTGTGGGCTAGAATGCCAGTGGGTGCGCAGAACATCCTGCCAAGCAGCTCTGGGAGATTCATGGTCCCCCTGAAGGTAATGGGTTCATACCTGGATCATTGAGGGACTGATGCTGCTCATGCTTCTCTAGGGGCAGGGGGAACATTCATGACCCATGTTCAAAGACCTGGTTACCTGGGTCTGTGATCCTCTCCTTAGCTGGTAAGTAAAAGAAAGGGACAGGATCTTCTCAGCATAATACATTCACACCACTTTTATAACCAAAAACCCATTGCCATCAAGTCGATTCTAACTCATAACGACCCTATAGGAGACAGTAGAACTGCCCCATAGGGTTTCTAAGGAGCGGCTGGTGGATTTGAACTGCTGATCTTTTGGTTAGCAGCTTTAGCTCTTACCCACTGCACCACCATGGCTCTGCCACCTCTATAAAAAAAAAATAGGTGACCTCAAAAACCAATCACCCTATTCTGTCTGTACACCTTAGGATAGAGACATAGGCCCACCACGTATAATATGGTAGATAAAATAAATGCTATGAGCAAAGAAAGTCAGCCCAGTGTCTGGTGTTCAGTAGGTGCTCTGTAAGCTGTAGTTACAACTATGAGCATTATCATTACTTATTATACCCTAGGTATTCCCTAGCTGTTCAGTCCCATTCCTGTGGGATTTGGGAATGCATGCCAGTGTCCTCTGGTACCAGTATTATAGCCTGTTTTTTCTCTAAAATCCTCAGCTGAAGAAAACACAGAAGGAATGAAGTAAGTAGCAAGTCATGTCTCAGGCACAGACTTAGTTCTGACACTGACCATTGTGGTCACTTGCCTCCTTTGGGCCTCAATCTCTTCACTAGCAAAATAAAAATTGTTACCTTAATCTCTTGATCGCTAGAGTAATTACAAGAACTCTGTACTTGGGGCTGCTCTGTTATTGTTGTTGTTAGGTACTGTCAAGGCATTTTCAACTCATAGCCACCCAATATAACAGAGTAGAACTACCCTATAGTTTTCTTGGCTGTAATCTTTACAGAAGTAAATCATCAGGTCTTTCTTCTGTGGGGCTACTGGGTGGGAAGTACCAATCTTTCAGTTAACAGCTGAGTGCTTAAATGTTTGTGCCACCAGGGCTCCTTGGGGCTGCTCTAAATCATATTAAAACCTGGCTGACTTACTGTTTCTTTAGCTATGACAGAGCTGTGGTGATCTTTCTCCTATGTAACTAATGTGATGATTCCCTCCAAGGATCCTGAGTTCTAGGTTGGCTCCACATTTGACCTCAGTGAGTGGGTCAATAACTAAGACATCCTGTTACAGGCTTTATTTACAAATGTCACCATTAAATGACACCTTTTAGTCCCAAGGCAGAATAGGATGAAGAAAGATCATCTTGCCTAGACTTTTCCTCCAGGCAATGCTCCCAAGAAGATATTTCTAAAATTTTCTGAGAAAGGAGACTCCATAATGACAGAGTTTTCTTCCTCTTGTGTAACTTCACCCCTTCCTGCTGGTGTTCAAGGCAGGTTCCTCTCACTGAGGTTGGCAGAGCAGCCCTTCCATTCTTAGAGATTGCTGGACTGATAATATCTCTGGCTCTTTGCAGCTCGTGCTAATGACTTCACCATCATGCTCTCCAGTGGGCAAAAGGAGGTAACCCAGAGGACTCTATCCTTTATCCTGCGATTAGCACATCTTAAGGGAAAAGGTAGGGAAGGTAAATCCCTTTCACCACCACCCCTCACCTCAAAGTCTGCATCCAGTAGATGGTAGGTCAATAGTGTCAGCTTTACCTAGGAAAATCAGTACTCCAAATTCTAAGAGCGTAAAGGAGCGGGCATTAAGAAAGCTTGGGCAGGCTGTTCAGACTTTCTGGTTCTGTGCCCTTGTCTGTGACATGAGAAGCCTCCAGCTGTGTCATCCTTTGAGCCTGTGGTTCTAAGCATTTCAGGCTTGTAGAGAAGGTTGGCCATGCAAGAGGGACCCAGCACATCCCCTACATGTGTGTGATGTTTCACATGTTCTATTTTCTTCTCTTAACAACTCTGTAAGGTAGATATTATTGCATATGGAAAACTGAATATTGAAGAGTTTAGGAGTCTCTAGGTGACACGAATTGTTAAGCACTCAACTGCTAGTCGAAGGTTGGAGGTTTGAATCCACTCAGATGTACCTCAAAAGATAGGGTTGATGATCTGCTTCCAAAAGGTCACAGCCATTGCAAACTCCATGGAGCACAGCTCTACTCTGCACACATGGGGTCTCTATGAGTCAGAATTGACTTTATGCCAATAACAACAATGACAAAAGTAACTGCAAATCACAGTTTCTAGGTTCCAGAAAATAGGCTTAACCCAGCAAGGAATTGCATGAATCTAGGAAGCCACTCTTTTATTCTTTCTCGTGCCAAGGTTTATAGATCAGAGATTCCAAAACCTGGCTGTACATCTGAGCCATACGGGAAGCACTTTTAACATGAAGATTCCTGAGTCCCAATTAAGATCTGGATCATAATCTCCAAGGAATAGGCTCTAAGCATTTGCATTATTTAAATATTCCCTACATGATTCTGTCTGATTTGGGACCCACAGTCCAGGAGTATTTTGGTAGTACCATCCAGTAAACAAACCCCAGTGCCGTCGAGTCGATTCCGACTCATAGCGACCCTATAGGACATAGTAGAACTGCCCCATTGGTGGATTCGAGCTGCCGACCTTTTGGTTAGCATCCGCAGCACTTAACCACTATATAGTAGTACCATAAAATAACACCCAGTGACAGTGGTAGAACTATAAAACCAAAAAAACAAACCCCTTGCCTCTGAGTCAATTCCAACTCATAGTGACCCTATAGGGCAGAGTAGAACTGCCCCATAGGGTTTCCAATGAGTGCCTGGTAGATTTGAGCTGCCTACCTTTTGGTTACAAGCTGTAGCTCTTAACCACTATGCCACCAGGTTCTCCATTAAAACTATAGCCAGCCCCCAAAATGCTCAGGTATCAACATCTTCACAGACTCCTGCCACCTTCCTTGTGTCTCTTTCTGGAATCCTCCTAAACAGCTGAAAGCTGTAGGACACAGAGGAAACTCACAAAATCATTCAGCCTGAGAGAAGTCCTTCACAAACATCTAGTGCAGTTTTCTACCAGCTGCTCACATCCCCTCTCTCACAGGCCTAATGATAAGCTTTCTGGCTTAAACTGAAATGCTTATAGTTGGAGAACTCATTAGCTCACAATGCAGTCTGTTCCTTTTCAGATTGTTCTCTTTGTTAGATATTTTTCTCCAGTAAATGCATGAAGCTGGATAATAATATCTCAAAAACCAGTTGTTAATACATTTTATTGTTAGTTGCTAACTCATGGCGACCTTATATATAACAGAATGAAACATCGCCCAGTCCTGCATCGTCTTTGCGATCATTGGTATTTTTGAATCCATTGTTGTGGCTATTCTGTACTGCCTTCTAACCTAGGGGGTTCATCTTCCAGCACTATATAGGAAAATATTCTGTTGTGATCCATGTGGTTTTCATTGGCTAATTTTTGGAAGTAGGTCTCCAGGCCTTTCTTCCTAGTCTGTCTTAGTCTGAAAGCTCTGCTCAAACCTGTCCACCATGGGTGACGCTGCTGTTATTAGAAATACTGATAACAAGGCTTCCAGCATCAGAACAACACGAAAGCCACCACAACACTACAAACTGACAGAATAGTAGTCTTGATACATAGAAGGTGCATATTAGAGTTTTGTTGAATGAATGAATGAATTACCCAGTAATATATTTCATTTGGCTTGGTATATGCATTCATTATACAAATGAGAATTGGAAGGTTCAGAGAAATTGTCTTACCCAACTCACAGAGTTAAATAATGGCTGAATCAGGGCTAAACCTAAGGCCAGTTGATTTCCAACCCAGTGTTCATGCTTAGGAAACCCTGGTGGCATAGTGATTAAGTACTACGGCTGCAGACCAAAAGGTTGGCAGTTCAAATACACCAGGTGCTCCTTGGAAAACCTATAGGACAGTTCTATTCTGTCCTATAGGGTCACTCTGAGTCGGAATTGACTCAATGGCAATGGATTTGGTTTTTTTGGTTGGGTTCATGCTTGGGGTGGAGGGCAGACAGAGGAAGAGAAGGAACACAGGATAAAAAGTGAACACCTTCATTCTCCTCCTACACTCCTGGGGGCACAGCATAGTGGTTAAGTGTCTAGTGTCTAGAGCCAGATCACCTGCCTTCGAGTCCTGGCTCCTCAGCTTATTAGTTGTACAACTTCAGCCTTGTCACATGACCTGTCTGTGCCACAGCTGCTCATTTGTAAAATGGAGATAACAATTATATCTGCTTCATAGAGTCACTGTGAAGATAAAATGAGTAATGTGCCCACAGTGCTTAGAGGAATACTTGACACATAGTAAGCTCTATATAAATATAGGCTGTTATTTTTATTATTACTATTGTTAGTTGGGTAGTTCAGTGTTCATCAGTGATGAGGGCCTATTTTTATTATGCCAAAGATTTATGAATACCAATGAATACCAAGAAAGATGCCAGCAACTGGGAAAAGCTACTTTCACGTCACTCCCCCACCCCACCAACAGGACCATCGCCATCCCCTACAAAAAATCCCATGAATTATGTATAGGTCAGGCTATATTTGTGACAGTGGGTACTGAGATGGATCAAGCAAGAATTCAAGGTTGATTGGAGTCATGTATTTGGAGGATGGTTCTCATATATCAGAGTTATTATTTCTACACTATAAAACTATAATGGGGAAAATGCCCCAAAATAATTCACCTGTATACTGTGCCAGCAAACTAACTAGGCACTAGAGAAGTGGATAGAGTCCATGCTTGATCCCGGTAGGACTGAGTTTTCATTTGATTCACATGTGTTAATCACCGCTACTCTGGCAAAAGAAGTAGGACAAAGAAAACCTGCCAGAGATTAGGGTAGAACTTCTAGGACCTACAGTCAGAAAGGGAAAACGGAGACACCTGTGAGTGTCTCTATGAACCAGGGCATCAGGGGCAATATGCCCCATCCCAGTCTCAGTTTCCATTAAGAGGATTCTGACTCACAGTGACCTCATGTGTCAGAGTAAAACTGTGCTCCACAGAGTTTTAAATGGCTGATTTTTCAGGAGTAGATTACCAGGTCTTTCTTCTGAGATATCTCTGGGTGGGCTCCAACTGCCGACCTTTGAGCTGGCAGCTGAGCACATAAGCCACTTGTACCACTCAGGGACTCCATATATCCTATACCAAGAAAAACAAAAAAACAAATTCATTGCTATCAAGTCAATTATGACTCATAGCGACCCCATAGGACAGAGTAGAGCTGCCCCCATAGGGTTTCCAAGGAGCAGCTGGTGGATTTGAACTGCTGACCTTTTGGTTAACTGTCAAGCACTTAACCACTCTACCACCAGAGCTCCATATGCCCTATAGGGAAGGCATATTGAAGTCTAGGCATATTGAGGAGCATTAGGATCAGCAAAAAACCAGGGGCTTGAGAGTACTGGCAGAGCTGCTATAGAGAGAAGACCAGGAACTAGAATGTGTGTATGTGTGTGTGTGTGTGTGTGTGTGACAGAGAGAGAAGAGACACAGGGGGAAGGGGGAGCCCTGAAGACTTTACAGGTTAGATGCTAGATGAAGCCTGGGCAGGGTAGTGAATAGAGCAGTAAGAAACACATTTATTTGGGCCCCCTTATCTGATTTGAGCACCATTTCAACCTTAAAATGAAGGTATTTTATTGGTTTCATTTCACTGATGGGTAAACAGCATCTCTTGTGAGGTGGAATCGATTAGATGACAATGAGTTTTTTTGGTTTTGTGAGCCAAGATAAGATCAGCTCTGTGAGGACCTCTGTTTTCAGACATCTTTTTTTTTTTGCTTTCTTGTATTCTTGTTTTACCCCTCCACCAGAGCAGCAGCAGCATTGAGCTTTAACATAATGTCCTTTTGTCAACAGAAGACAAAACAAAAGCAGTTTGTCATCCATTGGTGCATTTCTTCTAGCCGAGTTGTTAAGTATATTGCTGATCATCGCAAACAATTTCTTTTAGAATCCATTGTTCGAAAGGGCTATTCTCTTAAACATAGAAGAAAAAGGAACAGACCATTTGTCTCTTTATAGTCTAGTTTCCAAGAAGCTCATAACCAAGCATTAGGTTGAGGTATAGCCACTATGTAGGCCATTATAGAATATGTGTGTGCTTTTCTCTACACTCAGACTGTCCCCTAGACTTTTCTGATTTCCTGCTTATAGTTTTGTGGCATGCATTAACTCCTGGGTATTTCACAATTTTGTTTTCAAAATACAGTACACTGTACATGTATGCTGGGACTGAACAGACAAGTAACTGTGTGATGGATGGTTAGAGTCAGATTTTCCACTGTTGGAGTGGGAGGTTACAGATAAGCAAAGTGGAGAGACTAGAATAAACCATGTGATACTGAAACAGAGTTGAAGAATCAGTATGAACTTATATTTAGCTTAATATAGATACAGGTGATAAAGGTAGAAATAATTATAGATATTTGTGTATATACCAATTATTATATACACATATTTCAAACTCTGTTGAGGGGTGTTAGAAGCAATGACACTACAGTAGCAACAAGCACAACTAGCACCCAGATGTTTGCTTCTAATACCATTCTTCAGTAAAAGGAACCAGGGCTCATTGGAGAAATGGCTGATTCTAGGTCTGGGGAAGAGAACGTACAAGATGATTCTGAAGCATCTTATAATGCCAGAAAGTAAGGAAGTGCTCAAAAATCAAACCAATGGAGTTATGGCAAAGGGACACAGGAGCCAATTGAAAGGGCTCTCAATTGCCAAAGATGAAACATTATGGACAATAAGATAAATGATATAGTATTGGATTATAACCCAAAGTGTAAAATAAGTATGTATTAAATGTCCATGAGCCTGTCCTGATAGAAATAAATGATAGAACAAATAAATAAATGAGGGAAAACAAATATCTCACATATAACAATTCTAAATAATCAATGTAGATTAATTATTATCTCAAGGCAGTGGAACATAACTCCCCATCCCTTAAAGAGTGAGCTATGCACAGTGACTTCCTTTGAAAGAAAGGAGTATGAAAAGGAGGAGAAAAAGAGTAACTTCACGGCGGAGAAACCTGGCAAACTACCTCAGTCAGGTGATCAAGGTTAACATCAACCCCGATGTCATGTTGATAGCATGTACCCTTGGTATGATGTGATGAGAATGGCACTTTAACTCTATGGCCTTCCCCCCAAAAAATCCTTAATCCCAGTCAAACCATGGGGGGAAAAATCAGCAAAACCTCAGTTAACTCAGGGGATAACTTAGTCATTTGGCATAACACAGTTCACAAAGATAATGTTCTACATCCTAGTTTGGTAAGCAGCAGCATCTGGGGTCTTAAAATCTTGCAAATGGCCATCTGAGATACAAATATTGGTCTCTACTCATATGGAGCAAAAGAGAATGAAGAAAATCAAAGATTCAGAGAAGAAGCTAATCCACGGGTCTAATGGCCCACACGAACCCAACCTCTTCAAACCTAAGACCAGAAGAACTAGATGGTACCTGGCTACCACTACCAATCGTTCTGACCAGGGACACAATAGAAGATCCAGGATAGAGTGGAAGAAAAATGTACAACAGAACTCAAATTCCTCAAAAAGTCCAGGTTTACTGGACCAATAGGGACTGGAGGAACCACCAAAACTTGCCCTCAGATAACCTTTAAACATGGAATTGAAGCTATGTCACCTTTCAGCCAAGTAATAGATTGGCTTATAAAATAAACAGCATCACCTGTGAGCAATGCGACCCCTTAAACGGTGAGCCAAATATGAGATCAAATGGTCAACATTTACCCAAAAGCAAAGATGAGAAGGCAAAGAAGGGAAGGGAAGCTAGCAATGGAAACAGAACAAACGGAATGGAAATAATGAGAATGGTGACACATTGTAAAAGCTATAACCAATGAATGGCAGGGAACAATTTGTATAAAAATTGTTAAAGGGGAACCTAACTTGCTGTGTAAACTTTCACCTAGAAACACAATAAAATATTATTTAAAACATAGGAAAATCCCAATTAAGAGACATTCTGAAATGTACCTGACCAGTACTCCTCAAAACTGCCAAGGTCATCAAAAACGAGGAAAGTCTGAGAAACTGTCACAGCCAAGAGGAGCTTAAAGAGACAAGACAACTAAATGTATATAGTATTCTGGATAGGATCCCGGAACAGAAAAGGGGCATTAGGAAAAAGCTAAGGAAATTTGAATAAAGTATTGATTTTAGTTAATAATGTACCAATATTGGCTCATTAGTTATGACGAAGGTACCATACTAACTTAAGAACGTAACAACAGGGAAACAGGATGTGGGCATATGGAAACTCTCTGGACTATCTTTGCAGCTTTTCTGTAAATCTAAAACTATTCTAAAAAAAAATAATAAAAAAAATTAAATAGCGTGCACCCCAAATGTTAATTACAACTAACATTTATTGAGCTAAATATGTTACCTAGAATTTCATACGTAATTCCCTCTGCAGTCTCACAAGGCAGATACTATTATTTTACCCCATTTTTAGATGAGGACTGTGAGGCATAGGCTTTTAGATGAGGTAAAGAAGCTTGCCTGCAGTCTCAGAGTCATCAAAGATTCGAAACAGGTTTTATCTGGCAGGGGTCTGAGCTTGTATCCCCTATACAAAGGAAGATTTGGCCTCAGAATCTTAAAAATATATGCAAAACAGGATGCAATTTTCTTTATTTTTGGAATAAATGTAATACATTTACAAGAAAATTATACATCAGGTAATCCAACAGGTTATAATATGAAAAAATTAAGTCTCCCTCTGAATAATCTGCCTGTGTGCTTATTTTTCACCTCCTTCTGGCTGTGTCTGTTTACTTCCTCAGGGAAAGATAAGCACGTGTGTATCCTTCCTCTCCCTCCTCCGTCTTTCCCGGTACCAGTACCAGTTGCCGTGGAGTCAGTTCTGACTCATGGTAACCCTATGTGTGTCAGAGTAGAACAGTGCTCCATAAGGTTTTCAATGGATGACTTTTTGGAAGTAGATTTCCAGACCTTTCATCCAAGGCCCCTCTGGGTGATCTCGAACCTCCAGCCTTTTGGTTAGCAGCCCAGCGCTTAACCGTTTGAGCCACCCAGGGACTCTAACTCCTCCCTCTTTTGTCATGTTTTTATTTGTAACACTATTATTGGTTACCTCTATCTTTAAATTAAAAAAAAAAATTCTTTAGTTAAAACTCATTTTCTTCATTTATCAAGTTTAGGCAGTATTTCTTGCCTTCCTACTAAACAAGAGAGGAAATTAGCACCCTATAAGTTCTTTCATATTCAGATGATTGTATTTTAATATTTTATTTGTGACATCTTTACGTGAATAAATAAAAGCAGCTTTTGTTACTAGTTATACTGTGTCGTAAAGTCACTAACAAAATACGACCTCTGAGACATTGTACACTCATAATTATAAAGCTGAAAAGGCTTTATAATTAGGAAGTGGGCTAGAGCTGCCTCACTAGAGGTCGACCACGGGACCAGGCTGAGGTGGCAGGGTTTGTCCTGGATGGATATACAGGAATAGCTGGGTGCCCCAAGATGGTGTGTGACTTGTAGAAGGATTGCTAGGCTTGGGTTTAGGTCCAGAGTGCTGTTAGGGAACCTTCTCCTGAGGATATTTCAAAATTCCTTGGTGAGCTCTTTAAAACACCTAGCAACTCCAAGGGAGGCATTTAAAAAGAAAAACAAAAGAACACCTTTTATTTAGTCTGTGTTGTTGAGTCAGGCCCCGACTCATGGAAATCCCATGAGTCAGAACGCCCCATGTTTGGTGGTGGGTGGACCGTTGTGATTCATAGGGTTTTCACTGGTTGACTTTTGGAAGTAGATCACCTGGTCTTTCTTCGTAGTCTGTCTGAGTCCGGAAGCACTGCCAAAACCCGTTCAACGTCATAGCAACACCCAAGCCTCTGCAAACAGATGGGTGGTAGCGTCACATAAAGAGCTTTGGCTGGGGGTTGAACTTGGTTCTCCAACATACCAAAACCCAAAAACCAAACCCAGTGCCGTTGAGTCGATTCCGACTCATAGCGACCCTATAGGACAGAGGAGAACTGCCCCATAGAGTTTCCAGTGAGCGCCTGGTGGATTCGAACTGCCCACCGTTTGGTTAGCAGCTTTAGCACTTAACTACTACGCCACCAGGGTTTACCTCTCCAACATGAGAGGCGAAAGTTCTACCACTGCCTCCTCTTTAGGTGCATACATTTTAGTATTTTTAGAAATTAGATAAAAAGACGGCATTAAATAGCAAATGCACGAGGTTGCTCTCTCAAAAAAATTTTTTTTAATTAGGAAATATATAGGTACTTAACATTCACAAAAACATAAAGTTACTGGTATTTTCTAAGGAAAAATAACTGTGCTACTTAACCTATTCTGCTATTTCTATAAACATCTTTTTAAATTATGTATATAGGACATTTTATTCAAAATATGAGGTCTGTGTTTTTCATTACTTATTACTGTAAAATAAAGAGACAATGTATATACAAAACCAAAATGAAGCCATGCTAAAGCCACACTAAGAAGACACTCATAATACTGGTATTTCTGATGAACAGACATCTTTTAGAAAATGTGAAGATGCCAAACACAGGGCTTTATGAAGAAAATGAACCAGAAAATTACTCACTTATTTTCAATATAGTACTTTTGAAATCAGTTTGATACAGACTAGGCAGTGTATCTGTTTGGTAATATATAAATTGAACAATTAATACATAGAATCCAAGTACTGACCAGGGAAACTTTAATAGGTCAAGTGTTAAGTAATACTCTTGTCAAAAAAAAAAAATTGTTCTCTCAAAACTTTTTGTTGTTAAGCTAACTCATCAGACAGGATTGGACTGGTTCCCGGATCCTCTGTTCGCCCAAGACTGGAACCACTCCTAAAACCAACTCTCCAGACAGGGATTGGCCTGGACTATAAGATAGAAAATGATATTGGTAAGGAGTGAGCTTCTTGGCTCAAGTAGACACATGAGAATATGTGCACAGCTCCTCTCTGGAGGCGAGATGAGAAGACTGAGGGGGACAGAAGCTAGCTGAATGGACAGGGGGAATACAGGGTGGAGAGGAGCAGTGTGCTGTCTCAAAAGAGAGAGAGCAACTAGGAGTACATACCCCCCCCAAAAAAAACCCACTGCCATCGAGTCGATTCTGACTCATAGCAACCCTATAGGGCAGAGTAGAACTGCCCCATAGTAGAATTTCCAAGGAGCGCCTGGTGGATTCAAACTGCCAGCCCCTTGGTTAGCAGCCATAGCACTTTAACCACTACGCCATCAGGGTTTCCATAGCAAGATGCATATAAATTTTTGTATAACAATGACTTGACTTGTAAACTTTCCCTTAAAGCACAATTAAAAAAAAAAAAAAAACTTTTTGTTGTTGTTTGATAAATATCTGCCTTCAATAAAGAGCAAAAATAAAACCTGGGGGGAAAAGCTCTTATACATTGAGTTTTACACAATCAGCCAAACATTGATATTTTCCTTTTTTTTTTTTTTCCTAAAGAGAAAGAAGAGTCTTTCCAGAAACCTCTCACCTGCTGAACCATACTGAACATCCATACCGAACATCCAACATTTAAGGATATTTGAAAACCTATCAGCTAAAGATAGAAGCTCAAACGATGGAATATCGAAATTCATGACACTGCTTTACGCAATGTAAACACCAGTTTTCCCTCAAAAGGAGAAGACATCTAAAATTTCTTTTTAATTACATATTTTATAAAAATAAAATGTAAAGTGGATAGATACTCCATCAAGTTTCTCAGGAAGTGTTTCTTCTCACAAAGAGGACTTTTCTACCTGAAGCTGGGACAATCTTTTAATGTAGCACTTGCTCATACTCTCCAGCAAAATAAATCCTTTCCTCCCAAATGGAAGCATTTTAATTCTCCCAAAATTCAGTCTTTCTAGAGGATATGGAAAACTCTGCATAATTTTTGACAATTCTAGAATTTCAATTCTAAAAATTCATCCTAAGAAAATTTCTAAGAATGATCACCAGTGAGAAAGTTTATTGTACTGTTGTTTAGACAGCAAACAAGTAGAAATGTGGTAAGTGGCCAGTATTAGGGATTCCACCTAAATTCCATGTGTCCACATGGTAGAGTGTAATAGTGTGGATTAATATTTATTAGCTGATTAGTATTTATTAACATGTATTAGGAAAGTATTGACAATTACATCATCAAGTGAAAAATTAGGTATAACATATTCTGAAATGATCCCATTTTGTGATTTTTTTGAAGTTTGGAAATACATGTATGAAATTATTAGCAGTGGTTATTTTTAGGTTATAAGCTTTTAGGTTGGAATTAATGGCCTTCTTTTTGCTTATCTACATTAGTAAATCTTTTTACAAGTATGCGTCATTTGTTTAATGAGAAAAATTACACATATAAAGTTATAATTGTATATATATTTATAGGTAAAATCAGGTCCCAAGAAGATCCTAAAGCTCTGGAAATGGGCATCTGGTGTATTGGAGACGATGGACAGGTGACCATCTTCCCTGAGTCTGGACAAAATGATCTATTAGGTTGGGTACTTGGTGAAAAACATTTTCGGTGCCCTCTGTCAAGTGCAGATGAGCTAAAAATCTTTATATGGAACTTTTATTGATATGCAACATAGTTGAGCCTCAGTCCTCGTCCAAAAAAAAGCAAAACAAATCAGTTGCTATGAAATCGAATCTGTCTCATGGCGTCCTGGTGTGTGTCTGAGTAGAACTGCACTCCGCAGGGTTTTAAGTGGCTATGATCTTTCAGAAATAGATCTCTAGGCCTTTCTTGTGCAGCGCTACTGGGTGGATTCAAACCACCCACCTTTTTGGTTAGTAGCACAGTGCTTAGTCATTGCACCACCCAGGGCCTCCTCTAAAACCAAAAAAAAAAAAAAAAAGTCAAACCCGTTGCTGCTGAGTCCATTCCAACTTCTAGATTCCTATAATTTGCATCAGATCCTCCCTTGCTCCAGGTCTATAGACCCTGGGATGGGACCCAGATTTGCCCCAGAGGTAATAATTCTTTGGTAGCTGGGCTTTTGTACCTTAAGCTCAGTAAACTTTGCTGGTTTAAGCTATGATGAGGAATTGGGGTTATGAACTGCCTCACACCTGTCATCTCACATCTGGCACTCCAGCCAAATGGAAACTCATGCTGTTGGCAAGCACTGCACTGTTCTTCTTCCATGCATTTGTTCACACTCTATCTCCCACCTAGAAGACTCTTCCTTGTCACTCCACCTCCCACCCCACCCCAACACCAAAGACCCTGTTTAAATGCTACCTACCCCAGTATCCTGCTCTTCTTTTCCCAAAGTGTGGTGTTTCCTCCTTTTTTTGAACTCCCCTTCCAAGGCCCAGAAAACCATTCTTGGACCCACACTGCCAAAACGAGTCTCTCTCTTCCGTCTTTGACCTCTTGCACTTTCATTCTGCTTTACCTTGCTCTTCTGTAAACAAAAAACCAAAACAGAGCCAAACCAGTTGCTGTTGAGTCCAATTCATGACTACCCGATGTGTGTCAGTGTAGAACTGCACTTTATAAGGTTTTCAAGGCTGTGACCTTTGGAAGCAGGACCCCAGGCCTTTCTTCCCAGGCACATCTGGGTAGGTTCAAACCACCAACCTTTCAACTAGTAGTCAAGTGCTTAACCATTTGCACCACCCAGAGACTCCTTCATAAACAAAGTGAGAAGTAAGTATAAGTAAATTAGTAATAAGTAAGTAATCAAGTTAAAATTATATTTATTAATCCACATAGTTCCAGCCAGCATATGCATTGCATCTCTTACTAATTCAGAAGCTCTTCCAGAGCAAGGACAACTCTCCTACTTACATCTGAAAACACAGAGCCAGTAGACAGTAGGTGCTCAACATATGTTTATTGCATTGAGGCTTTCGATGACAGGCTCATGGGATGACAGTGATTGATGGTTGTTAGTGTGCTAAAAACTAAGACATAAATCCCAAACCATCTCTCTCTAACTTTTCCAGGTGTCTCAAGGGGAAAGAAGGAGATCAGGAACATCCACTCAAGGAAGTCTCAGAACACCTGTGCAGAGACACCAAGGACTCACAGAAGCCATGGTTTGGAATGAAGAAGCTTGATTATTGCTGAGCTGAAGGAGTGGGTGGAAGACAGAAGCAGAGGTACAACTTGGCCTATTTCCCTCCTCTCAAATGGGCCAGGAAGTGTCTCTCTGTCTTGCCTGAGAAGGAGAGGGCCTGGGCTTCCAAAGAGAATTATCATGGAATATTGTGCCTATGTCCCCTGTGCTATGGGCCCCCAGTCACTTTAACACTCTTCCTCTTTGCAGTGGTAGATGGTGCCACCACGGAGGCAGCGGGGCTTCCGGCGAGTCCTTCTAGGCCGGCCTGGGCTCTGAGCCCCAGACCTTTGGGAATGTAGACAATAGCCTCCTGAACAAGTGGAGCAGCAAGGGGCAAAGCCAGGGTTTGGGCACTGGGGAGGGGAGCATTTGGGAGCATCTGGAAGCTCACAAGGTCGCTGTTTCTGCTGTGACATTGCTGGACGGATGGTGAAGCTGGAAGGAAAAAGAATAAGCAGTCAGATCAGGGACCCAGGGAACTTGGATGTCTGTTTTTTTCACCCTGAGCTGGAGCTGCCCAAAATGGAGACTCACTTTTATGACCATCCCAGAAGGAAAAAAAAAAAAAGTGGATTCGAAAGGGCTAAACATTTGTGGAACAAGTCCCGGTGGGATCTCCCAGGGGACTCAACAACCAAGATAACAACTTACTCTTCCTCTTAATGTCCCCGGGTGGTACAAATGGTTAAGTGCTCGACTTACTAACTGAAAGGTTGAGACTACCCAGAGGCACCTTGGAAGAAAAGACTGCTTATCTGCTTTTGAAAGGTCACAGACATTGAAAACTCTATGGAACAGTTCTACTCTGCAACACTTGAAGTCACCATGAGTGAGAATTGACTCGATGGCAACTGGTAGTATTCCTCTTAAAATGGAAAAATAAACTGCAACCTTGTTGAGCTGATGGCTCACTTTTCCCAAGCCAGTGTCCACCATGGTCAAGCACAGAGGCAGCAGAAACTCTAGACCTTAGTGCAAAAAGAGCCAAGTATTTTCTCCCCTCACTCAATCTCATTCCGCCCTGAGATTCCTATGGTCTGAATGTCTCTTCTCTGCTTCTCCAGTCTTCTAGTTCCTAAGGCTGTCTTCGTGTTAGATCCTTTGTGTTCTTTTGTTGGGACCCCTCTCTGTCCCATTCTCCCTACCCCAAACCTCTCCAACCTAAGGTTATAGCTCTCTGGGAAGAGCAATAAAAGAGACCAGGGCATTCCAGTGAGGGATATCCAAGTCTCTCTCTTCCCAGAAGTAACCTTACCCTAGAGGAAGACGTGTAGACAAGTCATTCCAGGAGTCTGGAGGCCTTGTGAGGACAGGAAGAGAGAGGCCTTTTTATACAGTCTTGCAACTGAAGCCTCCAGGCTACATGTTATTGGAGGGCAATCACAGAGCAGATGACCTCTCTGGATGTTTCACAATTCCCGGAGCTAGATTCCTCAGCCTGAATGTGGGTCAAAGGGATTCCCATGTGACTGAATGACCAGAGGGCTGGGGCCTTCAAATTTGCCTGAGTTGGGATGGCTACAGTGACCAAGTCTATGTAACCTCCCTGGGGGCTGGATAGTGGTTAGACTGCTATTGAGCTCCACCTGGAATTAGAGGAAGAGGATAGGGTTCAATACCACCTAGGGTTTGAGAAAGACCCTTTTAGTACACCTCACCCATCATTCATGCCTTTCAAAATCCAGCTCAGTGCCACCACCTCCAAGGAGACTTGCCTGATCTTCCAGCCAGATCTGATTCCTCCCTCCTCTGAACTTCATGGGTATTTCTCACAGCCTTTATAGTTGCTCTGGGTCATGGTGACCTAGATACCTGTCCTATCTTCTCTATTAAACAGTTCCCTGATGACAGAGACCTTGCCTTTATCACTTCTGCGTTCCTAGAGCCTGATATTGTGCCTGACACAAAATAGGTGCTCGTTAATGTTTTTTGAATGAACAATCTATGTGCTATTAGAATGAATGGACTTGGTACTTTGGGAGAACAAAAATGCGAGGGAAAAAAATCTAGGGGATTTCCGTTTGTGGATCAGATCTTGACTTCTTGTTTTTACCACCTTCACCTAAGGCATTTGTGAACACCTCTTCATAACTAGTACAGAGAAATCTGTGGGTGGACTTTACCTTACACAACATGAACGTGTTAAGAATAAATATTTCCAAACCTGTGATTTCTTAACCGCAAAAGGGGAGCTATTTATGTAATTGCCAAGAGAACCCTCTGGAGGAGACTTCCGCAGAGTCAAGAGTTTTCCTTTATCTCTCATGAAAATCAGTATCACCACCTGTTGGCTATGCCTAAAGACGGAACAACAACAACAAAAAAAATCAAACCAAAACCTTTGCTGTTGAGTCGATTCTGACTCATATTTACCCATAGGGTTTCCAAGGAGCAGCTGGTGGATTGAAATTTTTGACCTTTTGGCTAACAGCCGTAGCTGTTCATCACTGTGCCACTCTCATCTAAATATAGTCCCTCACCCCTGGATCTTTCAGTCTCAGGGTCGCTGCTGATGTGCACAGCTAAGCAAAGAGGTACTGATGAAACTTCATGATGATAAGGACGTGTCTCGTCTGCTGCTGTATTCTGATTGCCTAACACATAGTAGGTGCTTTGGAAATAGTTGATGAGGAAATAAAAAAGAGGAACAATTACAAGGAATATTCTTGATTACAGGACTGACTCTATCAGGATTGACAATTTCAGTGGCAAAGATTCAGCTTCTGGTTTGCCTAGCCCACGAGTCTAGCCTTTTTGAAGTCCATGATCTGTTCTGTCCTCTGATAGACTTACAAGTCCAAACAGTTCCAGATTAAACAAAAACAAACAAGCCCCTTACTGTAGAGTCAATTCCAACTCGTGGGATTTCCAAGGGGTAGCTGGTGGATTCAAACTGCTGACCTTTTGGTTAGCAGCCAAGCACTTAACCACTGCTCCACCAGACTAGGGCCCCCAAAATTTAATGTTCTCCTCTGATCCCACTCTACCTTTCTTCCTGCTTCAGGCTGTTCCATGAGTATGAATCCATGATTGGATATTTATTGAGCACCTACTGGTGGCACAGTGGTTAAGAGCTCTACTGCTGACCAAAAGGTCTGTAGTTCAAATACATCAACTGCTCCTTGGAAACCCTATGAGGCAGTTCTTCTCTGTCCTGTAGGGTCGCTATGAGTTGGAACTGTCTTGAAGGCAATAGGTTTGGTTTTTTGGTTTATGTACTGGATATGAAGAAGCCCTGGTGGCACAATTGTTAAGCACTCAACTACTAACTGAAAGGTGGTGGTTTCAACCCACCAGCAGCTCCATGGGAGAAAAGACCTGGTGATCTGCTCCATAAAGATTACAGCCTAGGGAACACTATGGGGCAGTTCTACTATGTCATATAGGGTGATTACTCAGAATTGACTCAATGGCACCCAACAACAAAATGTATTGGATACAAGGAAGAATAAGTCCCTCATCTTCAAAGCTTTTACTGTAGAGAGGAAGCAGCCACATTAACAGATAAGTCAGTCAGTGAAAAGTGGACAGACAGAGAGAGGCAGGTGAATTTTGGTTGTAGGTTCAGAATGGAACTAGTCAGCTTCAAGATACCAAATAAGAATGATGGTGTCTTGAGTGATGTGGCTTCCACCATTACTAAAGTCGCATCTTGGTCTGGAGACAGGAGCCCATCCCTGAAAATTACCTATCACTTCTCACTCTTAGTCCCTATTCTTGACTGTATTTCTCTGGGCAGCAGGTGTCTCTAGGGCCCCAACCTCAACTGAAGTTGTTCCTCCACCTTTCTGGGCTTTCCTTGGGTTCATTTACCCCATAGCATTTGAATAAACTTGAGGTAATCAAACAATGGTAATAAAAAATTTTCATTTTTTTCCATGAATAATTGTACTGGCTGCTAAATAAAGGCTCATCCAGAACTCCCTGCTATCTTCAGGAAAAGTCTAAACTCCTTTAACTGGGATTGATTCAAGCCCTGTAAACTCAGGTCCTATCCTATTCCTTCATGCTTAGCTCCTGCCACTTCCCTTCATTATGTCTCTTCCTCTGCTGAATAGATGGATTCAGTACTATAAACTGGCTTTTATCCTTTTTGATCTCTTTCCCTCTCTCTCTCTTTCTATTTTCTTTTTTTCCTTATTCTTCTGAAAATATCCTTACCTCTTCTCTTTGCCTTCAGGTAATTTATCTTCGAGGGTCAATCCAAATCCCACATACTTTTTAATGGATTCCTTGTGTCTCACCAAAAAAAATCTCCCAGAGCATTTATTTTTTGTCATACATATAATTTATTACCATGAATATTTGTTTTCTGTGTGTGCTGTCTATCCAGTAATATTGTAAACACCTTGAGTATGGGGCCATGTTTCAAACATCTTCTGTCCCCTTTCAGTGTATACAACAGTGCAATCCATACATTAGGTTCTAAGCTTACAAAAGCTCCTGTCGTCAACATTTGTAAATACCTTTGCAATTTATAAAATGCTTTCTAAATGTTATCTCCTGAGTTGATTAATTTCGGACGAATATGGACTCAGGCTATTACAGTATCAGACATGGTGACGTGGGGTTGACCACATCACACTGCAGACATCTCAACTACATTGTCTGCGTACAATGATGTTTTTACTTGTATTGGACCAAAAATCTTAGCTTTCTGGGAGTGTTCAGGAAATCAATATTATGACTCACACAGGCATTTTTTTTTTTTTTTTTCAGAATCCATCCCTGCTCTTATTTTCCCTAGGAAGAAGGGGCCAAGAGGTCTTATGGTCTGTCATGGACTGAATTGTGTCCCCCCAAAATATGTGGCCCTCTACTTGTAGATGTAATTCCATTTGGGAATAAGGTTTTCTTTGTTATGTTAATGAGGTCATATCAGTGTAGGGTATGTCTTAAGCCAATCACTCCTGAAATATAAAAGGAAGATTAGTCACAGGAAGAGAAAGCAGAGATGGGGGAAGATAGAGGCCATGCCACAAAAAGATCTCCAAGGAACAAAGAAACAGAAACTGAAAAGAGATAAAGACCTTCCTCCAGAGCTGACACAGAGAGAAAACCTTCCCCTAGAGCCAGTGCCTTGAATCTGGTCTTCTAGCCTCCTAAACTGTGAGAAAATAAATTTCTGTTTGTTAAAGCCATCTACCTGTGGTATTTCTGTTATAGCAGCACTAGGTAATAAGACATGGCTCAAGTCTTTGCCTCCAGGTAGTACTATACTCCAGCCAACAGTTACTCTGACTCAAGGTTGTAAAGTCAGGAGGGCTGGCTTGTTTACCCAGAATGAACAGCTTGGTTTCCATTTCAGTAGAGGAAATTGTCAGAGGCTTATTGTAGCCTTTTATTTATCAAGGGTTCAGTCTCTTTTGTCTTTCTTCTCTCACCATTACAAGTAAGACAGGGGCAGCTTCTTACATTTAGAGGGAAATAATTAAAACTATGCCCAGTACTTAGTTCCTAATTGAATAACTTTTTAAGTGCAAATTATAAAAGAAATCTATAAATGCATAAAATATTAAAGTACACAAAGTCTTTTAAAGCCTGACAGAAAAACTGAACCAAAAACTTTAAAGCAGGACTTCTGGAATGATGGGCAAACAGTGTAGGCCTACATCCCAGCAAAACAATTATAACAGGCGAAAATTAGTAAAATAAATAAAAGTCTCTTGAATTGTTCTAAGTGAATACAGCAAATTAAGAACATTTATTCAATATAATATATACTAAACTTCAGTAAGAACAGTGAGGGTCTATGGCACTTGAAGCATCCCCAGCTCCCTCCCTCCTTATTTCCAGATCAGTATGACTGAAACTCCAGTCCAGATGGGTATGGTCCAGAAAATGGGGCTGCCCTCTCCCTAGATGCAAGCCCAGGGCTGCAGCATCTTCCTGGGAGGGGCAGGTGGCCAGCATTTCTCATACTTCCCACCTCCACGTTGCAGAGGCTAAATTTCAGAAAAGCATATCTAAGAGATCTAAGAGAGCATAGGCTTCCTTCCTATGCCCAACCCCCACTTGTAGGGCAGAGAAGCTACCTCAGGTATGGCAGACCAAGAATCCTGGGGTCTTGATTGCCTTTACTTATTGAATATACCATGGACTGCCAGAAGAACAAACAAATCTGTCTTGGAAGAAGTATAGCCACAATGCTTATTAGAAGCAAAGATGGCAAGACTTCTCACATACTTTGGACACGTTATCAAGAGGGATCAGCTCCCTGGAAAAGAACATCATGCTTGGTAAAATGGAGGGTCAGTGAAAAAGAGGAAGATCCTCAACAAGAGGGATTCACAGAGTGGCTCCAACGATGGGCTCAAGAATATCAACAATTACGAGGACAGCACAAGACCAGTCCAAGGAATGAGAAAGCTGAGTGCCTATGGGCAGGAGGCTTGCTGGCAGAGTGGAGTGCCTCCTGGCACTTGGCAGTGGAGCAAGGCTCAGCCATCCATGGAGCAAGACAGCTGAGCACTTTCAGGCAAGAGACTTCCTGGTGGAGTAGGGTACCTCTGGGCACTTAAGGGCAGAGCTAAAAGAGCTTTGTAACACTTGCCTGAGCAGGGCAGATGCTGAGGGGTCAGAGAGCTGTGCCTGTAGGCAGAGCTGAAAAGAGAGTATCCTGATCAAAGGACTGTATCCTGAGCATTCCTGAGACTGAACTGTGTTACCTGCCTAACAAGGCCCATAATCATGAGTATTGTCTGAGTTCTGTGTGACCATTGCAACGTATTATAAAACCCAGCAGACAGTGTGTGGAAGGGGTGATTGGTGTCAGAATTGGCAAAAAAGGCTGGCGGGTAGAGGCATGTCTGACCTCTGCCTCATAGGAATTAGCCTTGATCTGTTGTTCTTGATTGTCCTTCCACTTGGTGAAGTTAGAGGAGGTCAGATGTCTCCACTGCATCGTTTTTACGCTCTCCCAAATTTTTTTTCAAAAGGAACTGACTGTATTAAGAATAGAGTGTGGGGAAGTGCAAGCCTAAAACAACTCTTGAAAACAAGGGAGACTTTGGTGGTAAGTGGTTAAAACGGGACTGGCAGATCCATGAGAGCAAGAAGCTAAACTATAGACCAGCTAGAAAACCAGGGAAAGTGATATCTAAGTAGAGTCTACCTGGGTTCAGAACGAATCTCAAAGACTGGCCTCCAAAACTACCCCTGCAAAAGGACACAGAATTAATCAGATTATGGAGTAATTTATGTCCCTGGGCATTGTCAAATAACTAAAAAATTATAGAGCAATCAGGCAGCAATTAGTGGAGCCTAACAGCTGAGTGTGATACCAACAGAGGCGGAAAGATTAACAGAGAAATCAGGGAAAGAGGCAGTCAAAGAAAGTCCTGCTAAAACCACTGTTGTCCCAGGGTGACTGTGCACATCCAAGGATGAGCCCTCTGAAGAGCAACATTAGAGGCTTCCAACTGCAGAGGAAATAGACTATACTAAATAGTTCAGCCTAGTCACTAAGCAAATAAACAACCAAACAACAACCAAACCCAAAGGGGGAGAGGGCTACAATATATTCTCTAAAGTGTCCATTTAAGCAAAAATATGAGATGTGTACACAAGAAAGTGTGACCCCTACACAGGAAGTGAACCAGGCAATAGAAACTGCTTATGTGAGGGTCCAGAAGTTAGACTCAATAAACAAAGATTTCAAATCAATCATTAAATATGTTTAAAGAACCAAAGGAAACTGTTACAGATTAAATTGTGTCCCCCCAAAACATGAGTTGCAAATCCTAACCTCTACGCCTGTGGTTACAATCCCATTTGGAAATGGATTGTCTTTGTTATGTTAGTGAGATGGGATTAGTGTACAGTGTATCTTGAGTCAATCTCTTTTGAGATATAACCAAAAACTTGTTGCCCTAGAGTCAATTCTGACTCAAAGCGACCCTATAGGACAGGGTGTAACTGCCCCACAGAGTTTTCAAGGAGCACCTGGTAGATCTGAACTGCCAACACTTTGGTTAGCAGCCATAGCACTAAACAACCAGGGTTTCCCTTCTGAGGTATAAAAGAGGTTAAATAAGCAAGCGAGAAGAGATGGGGTAAGATAGATGCCAAGACACAAGGAGATCTCCAAAGAACCAGGAAACAGAAGCTGAAGAGACAGGACCCTCCTCCAGAGCTGACAGAGACAGAAAGCCTTTTCCTAGAGCCAGCACCCTGAATTTAAACTTCCAGCCTCCTAAACTTTGAGAAAATAAATTTCTGTTTGTTAAAGCCACCCACTTGTGATATTTCTGTTATAGCAGGGCTAGGTAACTAACACAGAAACCATGTTCAAAAAAGTAAAGGACGGCACGATGACAATGTCTTGTCAAATAAAGAAAGTCAATAAAGACATCAAAATGTAAATTCTGCAACTGAGAAATATAACAACTGAAATGAAAAACTCAGTAGAGGGTCTCAAGAATATGTTTGAACTGACACAAGAATCACTGAACTTAAAGATAGAGCAATAGAAAGTATGCCATGAAGAAAAGTGAACAGAAATTCAGAGAAATGTGGACCATCAGTAAGCAAACCAACATGTAAGGAAGGAACAGACAAAGAAAAGGTCAGAACAGATACTCAAAGAAATAATGGCTGAAAATTTCTCAAATTTGATAAAATCACCTAAAAACACAGTCCCAAAATACATGAAGCAAAACTGACAGAATTGAAGAAAGAAATAGACAAATCAATATATAGTGGGAGACTTGAATATGACCTTTTTAATAATGGATAGAACAACTAGGTAGAAGATCAACAAGGAAATAGAAGGTTTGAGAAAAATTCTATAAAACAACCAGACCCAGCAAATATCTATAGAACAGTTCACTCAATAACAACAGAATATAAATTCTTCTCAAGTGCCCATGGAACTTTCTCCATGGTAGACCACGTGCTAGGCAATAAAACAAGCCTCAATAAGTTAAAAAAATTGAAATCATTAGAAGTATAATCTCTGTCCAAAATGGGATGAAATTGGAAATCAATAAAAGAAAGATTTTGGGAAACTCACAAATATGTGGGAATTAAACAACAAGGTCCTAAATAACAAATGGGTGAGAGAAGGAATTACAAGAGAAATTATAAAATATTTTATGATAAATTATAACAAAAATATAGCATATAAAAACATAAGGGATTCACCTGAAGTGGTGTTTAGAGGGAAAGTTATAGTTTTAAGTATCTGTTAAAAAAGAAAAATCTCAAATCAATAATAATCTTTTGCCTTAACAAATTAAAAAATAACAGCAAACTGAACCCAAAGAAAGCCAGATGACTTCATTGGTTAATTATACCACACATTTAAAGAAAAGTTCATACAAATTCTTCAGAATTTCTCCAAAAAATAGATGAGGGGACACTTCACGAATCATTCTAGGAGACAACTGTTGTTGTTTTCCATCAAATGGGCTCCAACAGGGGTCCATAGAAAGGAATATTACTCAGCAATAAAAATGATTAAAGTAATGATATATATTATAACATGGATGAAACTAGAAAACATACAAAGTGAAATAATCCAATCACAAGAGACCATATATTATATGATTACATTTATATAAAATGCCCAGAATAGACAAATCTATACAGGTAGAAAGTAGATTATTGGTTGCTTAAGGCTGATGAAGTTGAGGAGGAATGGGGAATGATGGATAATAGGTATGGGATTTCTTTTTGGGGGTGATGAAAAATATCCTAAAATTAATTTTTGCAATGGTTGTATAACTCTGTGAATACATTAAAATCCATTGAATTAATGGGTGAAATTTGTAGTATGTGAATTTTATCTCAATACAGATATTTTTTTCAAAGGGGAAGAATGATAAATTTGTCCACATGAAAAGATACATTCAGCACTGATAAAAATCAATGAAAAAATTTAGGGGAATGGAAAATTACACTCCCTGAGAGGGTAAGTTAGTCCAGACTTATTGGAGAGATTTTGAGGACTCATTCAGTTATTTAACAAGCACAATATTGAATGTATGAATTTTCATGTCTAGTAATTTATTCTAACATTGATCATTGCAGAACTCTTCAATAAAAAATTTAGAAGCAACCTGTTTGTATGTCTTTCATTATGAGACTGATTAAGCAGCATCTGATGCAGTAATATAATGGACTGTTATTTGATCACTAAATTTAATATTTTTGGGTGTGTGTATGTGTGATGATTAAGGTTGTGTATCAGTTTGACTGGGCCTTGATTCTCAGTGGTTTGATAGTTATGACGTAACTTGGCAGTTATACAATGATATAATCAACTCCATGTTGAGATTTGCTATGAGCAGCCAATCAGCTGAAAGGGAGTTTTCTTGGATGTGTGGCCTGCTTCTAGTATACAAATAGATGTTCCACCAAAGCTCTCACTCTGGATCTTGCATTTGGGTCATCATCACCTGACCTTCAGTTCTTAGGACTTGAGCTAGCAGCTTACCTGCTGATTTTGGAACTCATTGGCCTCCACAGCCTGTGAGCCAGCAGCCTGCTCTCTGACCTGCTGATCTTGGGTTCATCAGCCCCTGCAGATACATGAGTAAGGAGAAGCCTCCAGTCTGACACCTAACCCACAGACTTGGAACTTGTTAGCCTCTACAACCATATGAGCCATTTCCCTGAGATTATAAATATATATGTGTGTGTATGTATGTATGTATATATATACATATATATATATGTATATACATGCCTCACTGGTTTTCTTCTCTAGAGAACCCGGCCTAAGACAATAGAAATGCATGTTTATGTATGGACTTGAAAAGATATCCAGATTATACTATTTTTTTCATTTTCATATGAAGCAACGAAATCACATAAAGGTTCTTACTATGTACGATAGAAATATAAAGTTTAATAACACTAAATTGTTCTTTTTTTTTTCTCCTTGAATGTCAAGAGCTTGAAAATAATAAGTTCAATTAAAGAACTGCATTTCCTTTGAGAGTTTTTATTTTAAACTCAAATATGGATAGGATACATTTCTCCACTAAAAAGCTGACTTCTATTCCTAAAGAGGAAATCCATATTTCTAATCTTACATTTTCTTCCTAAAAAGGAATTTGGATGCCTCCATTTCACACCTTTGAAAGAAAAAAGGATTCAACCAGTACTAAGTTTCATCAGCATTGCAAAGAAGTAGTGGAGCAGCTGTTTCAAAGTTCTAAAGAGACATTAATTTCACCCAAGAATAATTTACTCAAATTAATTCTCAGCCAAGTATTTTAAAATAAGGAAATTTGGAGACATACAATGACACAAAAAAATCATTTCCCAACATCCTTTCTCAGAAAGGAACTAAAAGATGCGTTATCTTCAAATGAGTCTATAAACTAGCATAAAAGGAAAACAGACTCTAAAACTGTGTAACTAACCCAGGAAAGTAGTGGTGGAAAGTCTAAGCACAGCATCTCTGAAGTAGGCCTAGAACATTCAGCACACATCAGAGCATCTGGGAGGGAGGTTCTGGATTGGAATGAATTAAAGGAAGAGAGGGATTGGAAATGTGACTATAAAAAAAAAAATAGAGTACATGAAATGTAAATATATACACCAGATTTCAAAGACTTAATATGGCAAAAAGCATGTAAAATATTCCTCTGAATTTCTGGGAGGCTGGAGTGAGTTTGGAGTGGGAGGAACTTGCCCTTGAGGCTGCAAAGTGGAGTGTCCAAAATCCTGTCTAAGTTTCTGAAGACAGATCTGTAACTGAAGCCTATAGTCACTGCCCCAGGAGAGTGTCTTCCAAGCAGTTCCTAAATGTGTCATGAGGGCTCAAGCACTGACTTTCTTCACGCCCTTGGACGCCCTTAAGCTTTCTGTGTCTCAATGCCCTCATTTAAAAATTGAAACTGATACTAGAACATCTTCATAGAATTGTTATGAATACCAAATAAATTGATGTGTGCAAAATATTTAGTATACTGGAAGCACTCAGAACAAGGGATGCACAAACATGACCACAAACAGCTAAATCAGCAGGATGGCCTCTCCATGCCTTTGTGACCCTCTCATCCAAAGATGAGAAGAAGTTATCTTGCTGAAGCCAGAAGAGTTCAAAGGTTGAGATGGATGGGGGCTGATAGTGAATGAGCCCTGCTTCCTCTGACACTGTTGGGCAACATAGAAGGTGCTCTAAATGTCAGTCTCATGTCTGTAAGTTATTGTAGAGAATTCTCTGAGTAGGTGAAGAGCAACTCTCACATGCTGGTGTGAGGAACATAAGGGGAAGAGATGCGAGTGGGAGAAGAAAATGATACCCCACTCTTCTTGAGTTGCTCCTCTTGCCTGTCTTTGCAAGAAGACTTGGCATAAGACCAGAAGGAGAGAACTATGCAAAGGGCAGAGCAGGGAGAATTACCTCCTGCCAAGGACCTTCAGTCAATCCTTTGTCCAAATAACCTGAACATTTCCCTTTTGGATACCTACGATCTCTGTACCTCAATACCTTCCTTTGTAAAGTGGTGCTGATACCATACCTACTTCATCAGGGTACTGTGGAAAGTAAATTAAAACAAAGGGAGAAGATGTAGTTTTCACTTTGGGAGGATTAGGTATTCCCTAAATCTGATGGGGAAATTATCTCTGCTTTCATGGAACACCAGTCTGAGATAGAGATATAGTATCTGTCTTTAGGGAGCCCCCAGTTTCAGAGGAAGGAGACAGAGCCCTTGACCATTGAGTGTTCCTGGTCTCAAATGGAAGATTACTTACCTTCTGGAGGATATAGGATTCTTTACTTATAGAATTTGCATGTAGGTAACATGATAAACATCTGTCACTTTAGCCAGTTATCAACTCCATACTTCTTTGTATCCTAATTGAATTGATAATTACTGTAGATTGAAATATAATTACTGGCGATTGAAACACAAAAATTGGAAACAAAGAAGAAGGATTGGTACTTGAAAAACATAGCCTTGATGATAGAAATGACAACAGAAATCTCATGATAGACTTTTTCAGGAACAATGATTTCTTCATTGCAAATATCTTTTTTCAACAACATAAATGGAGACTATACACATGGAACTCACCAGATGCAATACACAGGAATCAAATCAACTACATCTGTGGAAAGAGATTTTGGAAAAGGCCAGTATCATAAGTTAGAACAAGACTAGAGCCAATAGTGGAACCCACCACCAACTGATCATATGCAAGTTGAAGTTGAAGAAAATTAGAACAAATCTAAGAGAGCCAAAGTATGACCTTGAGTATATCCCACCTGAATTTAGAGACCATCTCAAGAATAGATTTGACAGTATTTAACACTGACCAAAGACCAGATGAATTGTGGAATGACATCAAGAATATCATACTTGAAGAAAGCAAGAGGTCATTAAAAAGACAAGAAAGAAAGACAAGGCCAAAATGGATGTCAGAAGACTCTGAAAGTTGCTCTTGAATGTAGAGTAGCTAAAGTAAAAGGAAGAAATGATGAAGTAAAAGAGCTGCACAGAAGGTTTTAAAGAGTGACTCGAGAAGATAAAGTGTTATGATGAAATGTGCAAAGACTTGGAGATAGAAAACCAAAAGGGAAGAACACATTCAGCATTTCTGAAGCTGAAAGAAATGAAAAAAATTCAAGCCTTGAGTTGCAATATTGGGGGATTCTACAGAGAAAATATTAAATGACACAGGAAGCATCAAAAGAAGATGGAAGGGACTAGGCGGAGGCTCGCTGGAGCGGCGGTCCCACGAGGGGTATTGCTGGCCTTGTAAAAAGAACCATTAAAGGCGGAGCCAAGATGGCGGACTAGGCAGACGCTACCTCGGATCCCTCTTACAACAAAGACACGGAAAAACAAGTGAATCGATCACATACATAACAATCTACGAACCCTGAACAACAAACACAGATTTAGAGACGGAGAACGAACTAATACGGGGAAGCAGCGATTATTTCCAGAGCCTGGAGCCAGCGTACCAGTCAGGTACGGCACAAGCACAGAGACCTGCTCCACCCCCCTGATCTAACCCCAGGAGGGGGACCAGCCGGTTCCACGGGCGGCGTGGGACGCAGCCGGTAGGAGAAGTCCCCGGGAGGCAGTGACTGGTCTTGGAGCAGAAAGAGCAGCGTCCGAGCCGGGGAACCGTCCCGCAGGGATTTGGACTGGACGCAGCGGATTTTCTGGAAAAACTAGTTTCCCAGTGATGGCTCGGAGACAACAATCCATATCAAACCACTTAAAGAAGCAGACCATGACAGCTTCTCCAACCCCCCAAACAAAAGAATCAAAATCTTCCCCAAATGAAGATACAATCTTGGAATTATCAGATACAGAATATAAAAAACTAATTTACAGAATGCTTAATGATATCACAAATGAAATTAGTATAACTGCAGAAAAAGCCAAGGAACACACTGATAAAACTGTTG
The DNA here is from genome assembly GCF_030014295.1 of Loxodonta africana. Taxonomy (NCBI): domain Eukaryota; kingdom Metazoa; phylum Chordata; class Mammalia; order Proboscidea; family Elephantidae; genus Loxodonta; species Loxodonta africana. Next base: position 183,435,772 of record NC_087344.1, on the reverse strand, counting down.
AAGAACTCAAAAAGATTATTCAAGAACATAGTGGAAAAATTAATAACTTGCAAAAATCCATAGAGAGACAACATGTAGAAATCCAAAAGATTAACAATAAAATAACAGAATTAGACAATGCACTAGGAAGTCAGAGGAGCAGACTCGAGCAATTAGAATGCAGACTGGGACATTTGGAGGACCAGGGAATCAACACCAACATAGCTGAAAAAAAAATCAGGTAAAAGAATTAAAAAAAATGAAGAAACCCTAAGAATTATGTGGGACTCTATCAAGAAGGATAACCTGCGGGTGATTGGAGTCCCAGAACAGGGAGGGGGGACAGAAAACACAGAGAAAATAGTTGAAGAACTCCTGACACAAAACTTCCCTGACATCATGAAAGATGAAAGGATATCTATCCAAGATGCTCATCGAACCCCATTTAAGATTGATCCAAAAAGAAAAACACCAAGACATATTATCATCAAACTCACCAAAACCAAAGATAAACAGAAAATTTTAAAAGCAGCCAGGGAGAAAAGAAAGGTTTCCTTCAAGGGAGAATCAATAAGAATATGTTCTGACTACTCAGCAGAAACCATGCAGGCAAGAAGGGAATGGAACGACATATACAGAACACTGAAGGAGAAAAACTGCCAGCCAAGGATCATATATCCAGCAAAACTCTCTCTGAAATATGAAGGCGAAATTAAGATATTTACAGACAAACACAAGTTTAGAGAATTTGCAAAAACCAAACCAAAGCTACAAGAAATACTAAAGGATATTGTTTGGTCAGAGAACCAATAATATCAGATATCAGCACAACACAAGGTCACAAAACAGAACGTCCTGATATCAACTCAAATAGGGAAATCACAAAAACAAACAAATTAAGATTAATTAAAAAAATAAATAAATACACATAACAGGGAATCATGGAAGTCAATAGGTAAAAGATCACAATAATCAAAAAGAGGGACTAAATACAGGAGGCATTGAACTGCCATATGGAGAGTGATACAAGGCGATATAGAACAATACAAGTTAGGTTTTTACTTAGAAAAATAGGGATAAATAATAAGGTAACCACAAAAAGGTATAACAACTATATAACTCAAGATAAAAACCAAGAAAAACGTAACGACTCAACTAACATAAAGTCAAGCACTATGAAAATGAGGATCTCACAATTTACTAAGAAAAACGCCTCAGCACAAAAAAGTATGTGGAAAAATGAAATTGTCAACAACACACATAAAAAGGCATCAAAATGACAGCACTAAAAACTTATTTATCTATAATTATCCTGAATGTAAATGGACTAAATGCACCAATAAAGAGACAGAGAGTCACAGACTGGATAAAGAAACACGATCCATCTATATGCTGCCTACAAGAGACACACCTTAGACTTAGAGACACAAACAAACTAAAACTCAAAGGATGGAAAAAAGTATATCAAGCAAACAATAAGCAAAAAAGAAGAGGAGTAGCAATATTAATTTCTGACAAAATAGACTTTAGACTTAAATCCACCACAAAGGATAAAGAAGGACACTATATAATGATAAAAGGGACAATTGATCAGGAAGACATAACCATATTAAATATTTACGCACCCAATGACAGGGCTGCAAGATACATAAATCAAATTTTAACAGAATTGAAAAGCGAGATAGATACCTCCACAATTATAGTAGGAGACTTCAACACACCACTTTCGGAGAAGGACAGGACATCCAGTAAAAAGCTCAACAGAGACACGGAAGATCTAATTACAACAATCAACCAACTTGACCTCATTGACTTATACAGAACTCTCCACCCAACTGCTGCAAAATATACTTTTTTTTCTAGCGCACATGGAACATTCTCTAGAATAGATCACATATTAGGTCATAAAACAAACCTTTGCAGAGTCCAAAACATCGAAATATTACAAAGCATCTTCTCAGACCACAAGGCAATAAAACTAGAGATCAATAACAGAAAAACTAGGGAAAAGAAATCAAATACTTGGAAAATGAACAATACCCTACTGAAAAAAGACTGGGTTATAGAAGGCATCAAGGAGGGAATAAGGAAATTCTTAGAAAGCAAAGAGAATGAAAATACTTCCTATCAAAACCTCTGGGACACAGCAAAAGCAGTGCTCAGAGGCCAATTTATATTGATAAATGCACACATAAAAAAAGAAGAAAGAGCCAAAATCAGAGAACTGTCCCTACAACTTGAACAAATAGAAAGTGAGCAACAAAAGAATCCATCAGGCACCAGAAGAAAACAAATAATAAAAATTAGAGCTGAACTAAATGAATTAGAGAACAGAAAAACAATTGAAAGAATTAACAAAGCCAAAAGCTGGTTCTTTGAAAAAATTAACAAAATTGATAAACCATTGGCTAGACTGACTGAAGAAATACAGGAAAGGAAACAAATAACCCGAATAAGAAATGAGAAGGACCACATCACAACAGAACCAAATGAAATTAAAAGAATCATTTCAGATTATTATGAAAAATTGTACTCTAACAAATTTGAAAACCTAGAAGAAATGGATGAATTCCTGGAAAAACACTACCTACCTAAACTAACACATTCAGAAGTAGAACAACTAAATAGACCCATAACAAAAAAAGAGATTGAAATGGTAATCAAAAAACTCCCAACAAAAAAAGCCCTGGCCCGGACGGCTTCACTGCAGAGTTCTACCAAACTTTCAGAGAAGAGTTAACACCACTACTACTAAAGGTATTCCAAAGCATAGAAAATGCCGGAATACTACCCAACTCATTCTATGAAGCCACCATCTCCCTGATACCAAAACCAGGTAAAGACATTACAAAAAAAGAAAATTATAGACCTATATCCCTCATGAACATTGATGCAAAAATCCTCAACAAAATTCTAGCCAATAGAATCCAACAACACATCAAAAAAATAATTCACCCTGATCAAGTGGGATTTATACCAGGTATGCAAGGCTGGTTTAATATCAGAAAAACCATTAATGTAATCCATCACATAAATAAAACAAAAGACAAAAACCACATGATCTTATCAATTGATGCAGAAAAGGCATTTGACAAAGTCCAACACCCATTCATGATAAAAACTCTTACCAAAATAGGAATTGAAGGTAAATTCCTCAACATAATAAAGGGCATCTATGCAAAGCCAACAGCCAATATCACTCTAAATGGAGAAAACCTGAAAGCATTTCCCTTGAGAACGGGAACCAGACAAGGATGCCCTTTATCACCGCTCTTATTCAACATCGTGTTGGAAGTCTTAGCCAGGGCAATTAGGCTAGACAAAGAAATAAAAGGTATCCGGATTGGCAAGGAAGAAGTAAAGTTATCACTATTTGCAGATGACATGATTATATACACAGAAAACCCTAAGGAATCCTCCAGAAAACTACTGAAACTAATAGAAGAGTTTGGCAGAGTCTCAGGTTATAAAATAAACATACAAAAATCACTTGGATTCCTCTACATCAACAAAAAGAACACCGAAGAGGAAATAACCAAATCAATACCATTCACAGTAGCCCCCAAGAAGATAAGATACTTAGGAATAAATCTTACCAAGGATGTAAAAGACCTATACAAAGAAAACTACAAAGCTCTGCTACAAGAAATTCAAAAGGACATACTTAAGTGGAAAAACATACCCTGCTCATGGATAGGAAGACTTAACATAGTAAAAATGTCTATTCTACCAAAAGCCATCTATACATTTAACGCACTTCCGATCCAAATTCCAATGTCATATTTTAAGGGAATAGAGAAACAAATCACCAATTTCATATGGAAGGGAAAGAAGCCCCGAATAAGCAAAGCACTACTGAAAAAGAAGAAGAAAGTGGGAGGCCTCACCTTACCTGACTTCAGAACCGACTATACAGCCACAGTAGTCAAAACAGCCTGGTATTGGTACAAAAACAGACACATAGACCAATGGAACAGAATTGAGAACCCAGACATAGATCCATCCACGTATGAGCAGCTGATATTTGACAAAGGACCAGTGTCAATTAACTGGGGAAAAGATAGCCTTTTTAACAAATGGTGCTGGCATAACTGGATATCCTTTTGCAAAAAAATGAAACAGGACCCATACCTCACACCATGCACAAAAACTAACTCCAAGTGGATCAAAGACCTAAACATAAAGACTAAAACGATAAAGATCATGGAAGAAAAAATTGGGACAACCCTAGGAGCCCTAATACAAGGTATAAACAGAATACAAAACATTACCAAAAATGATGAAGAGAAACCCGATAATTGGGAGCTCCTAAAAATCAAACACCTATGCTCATCTAAAGACTTCCCCAAAAGAGTAAAAAGACCACCTACAGACTGGGAAAGAATTTTCAGCTATGACATCTCCGACCAGCACCTGATCTCTAAAATCTACATGATTCTGTCAAAACTCAACCACAAAAAGACAAACAACCCAATCAAGAAGTGGGCAAAGGATATGAACACACATTTCACTAAAGAAGATATTCAGGCAGCCAACAGATACATGAGAAAATGCTCTCGATCATTAGCCATTAGAGAAATGCAAATTAAAACTACGATGAGATTCCATCTCACACCAGCAAGGCTGGCATTAATCCAAAAAACACAAAATAACAAATGTTGGAGAGGCTGCGGAGAGATTGGAACTCTCATACACTGCTGGTGGGAATGTAAAATGGTACAACCACTTTGGAAATCCATCTGGCGTTATCTTAAACAGTTAGAAATAGAACTACCATACAACCCAGAAATCCCACTCCTAGGAATATACCCTAGAGATACAAGAGCCTTCATACAAACAGATATATGCACACCCATGTTTATTGCAGCTCTGTTTACAATAGCAAAAAGTTGGAAGCAACCAAGGTGTCCATCTACGGATGAATGGGTAAATAAATTGTGGTATATTCACACAATGGAATACTACGCATCGATAAAGAACAGTGACGAATCTCTGAAACATTTCATAACATGGAGGAACCTGGAAGGCTTTATGCTGAGCGAAATTAGTCAGAGGCAAAAGGACAAATATTGTATAAGACCACTATTATAAGATCGTGAGAAATAGTAAACCTGAGAAGAACACATACTTTTGTGGTTATGAGGGGGGGAGGGAGGGAGGGTGGGAGAGGGTTTTTTCTTGATTAATCAGTAGATAAGAACTGCTTTAGGTGAAGGGAAAGACAACACTCAATACATGGAAGGTCAGCTCAATTGGACTGGACCAAAAGCAAAGAAGTTTCCGGGATAAAATGAATGCCTCAAAGGTCAGCGGAGCAAGTGCGGGGGTCTGGGGAACATGGTTTGCGGGGACTTCTAAGTCAATTGGCAAAATAATTCTATTATGAAATCATTCTGCATCCCACTTTGAAATGTGGCATCTGGGGTCTTAAATGCTAACAAGCGGCCATCTAAGATGCAGCAATTGGTCTCAGGAGCAAAGGAAAAGGAAGAACACCAAGGCCACACGACTACTAAGAGCCCAAGAGACAGAAAGGGCCACATGAACCAGAGACCTACATCATCCTGAGACCAGAAGAACTAGTTGGTGCCCGGCCACAATCAATGACTGCCCTGACAGGGAGCACAGCAGAGGACCCCTGAGGGAGCAGGAGATCAGTGGGATACAGACCCCAAATTCTCATAAAAAGACCAAACTTAATGGTCTGACTGAGACTGGAGGAATCCCGGCGGCCATGGTCCCCAGACCTTCTGTTGACACAGGACAGGAACCATCCCCGAAGACAACTCATCAGACATGAAAGGGACTGGTCAGCGGGTGGGAGAGAGATGCTGATGAAGAGTGAGCTAATTATATCAGGTGGACACTTGAGATTGTGTTGGCAACTCTTGTCTGGAGCGGGGATGGGAGGATAGAGAGAGAGGGAAGCTGGCAAAATTGTCAAGAAAGGAGAGACTGAAAGGGCTGACTCAAGAGGGGGAGAGCAAGTGGGAGTAGGGAGTGAGATGTATGTAAACTTATATGTGACAGACTGATTGGATTTGTAAACGTTCACTTGAAGCTTAATAAAAGTTATTAAAAAAAAAAAAAAGAAGATGGAAGGAATACACAGAGTCACTGTACCAAAAAGAATTGTTCAGTATGCAATCATTTCAGGAGACAACATATGATCAAGAACCAGTGATACAGAAGGAAGAAGTTCCAAGCTGCACTGAAGGCATTGGCGAAAAACAAGTCTCCAGGAATTGACAGAATACCAACTGAGATGTTTCAACAAACAGATGCAAAGCTGGAAGTGCTCACTCATCTATGCCAAGAAATTTGTGAGACAGCTACCTGGCCAACCAACTAGAAGAGATCCATATATGTGCCTGTTCCGAAGAAAGGAGATCCAACAGAATGCGGAAATTATTGAACAATGTCATTAATACCACATACAAGTAAAATTTTGCTGAAGGTCATTTAAAAGCAATTAGAACAGTACATCGACAGGGAATTGCCAGAAATTCAAGTTAAATTCAGAAGACAACATTGAACAAGGAATATCATTGCTGATGTCAGATGGATCATGGCTGAACGCAGAGAATACCAGAAAGATGTTTACCTGTGTTTTATTGACTATACAAAGGCATTCGACCGTGTGGGTCATAACAAATTATGGATAACATTATGAAGAATGGGAATTCCAGAACACTTAATTGTGCTCATGAGGAACATGTACTTCAACCAAAAGGCAGTTGTTCTAACAGAATAAGGGGATACTGGGTGGTTTAAAGTCATGAAAGGTGTCCGCCAGTGTTGTATCCTTTCACCATACCTATTCAATCTGTATGCTGAGCAAAAAATACTAGAAGCTGGACTGTATGAAGAACAGGGCATCAGGATCGGAGGAAGACTCATTAACAACCTGCATTACGCAGATAACGCAACCTTGCTTGCTGAAAGTGAAGAGGACTTGAAGCACTTATTGATGAAGATAAGAACACAGCCTTCAATATGCATTACATCTCAACATAAAGAAAACAAAAATCCTCACAACTGGAGCAATAAGCAACATCATGACAGAGAAAAGATTGAAGTTGTCAAGGATTTCATTTTGCTTGAATTCACAATCAACGCAGTAGTCAAGAAATTAGACGATGCATTGCACTGGGCAACTTTACTGCTAAAGACCTCTTTAAAGTGTTAAAAAGCAAAGATGTCACTTTGAGGACTAAGATGCACCTGACCCAAGCCATGGTATTTTCAATTGCATCATATGCACGTGAAAGGTAGACAAAGAATACGGAAAACCGAAGAAGAATTGATGCCTTTGAATTATGGTGTTGGAGAAGAATATTGAATATACATGGACTTCCAAAAGAAGGAACAAATCTATCCTGTAAGAAGTACAGCCAGAATGCTCCTTAGAAGCAAGGATGGCAAGACTTTGTTTCACATACTATGAATATGTTATTGGGAGAGACCAGTACCTAGAGAAGGACACCATGGCTTTGGTAAAATAGAGGGTCATCGAAAAAGAGGAAGACCCTCAACGAGATAGATTGACACAGTGGCTGCAACAATGGGCTCAAACATAGCAACAAAAGTGAGAATGGCACAGGACCAGGCAGCTGTTGTACATAGGGTCACTATGAGTCAGAATCAAGTCAAGGGCACCTAACAACAACAATATCCTCCAAGATGTGTCGTATTAGGACTCTGTCTTGTTACTGAAGCCAAAAGGAACTTACCTCTCCCCCAGCATCCTGGAAAAGCCAAGGAGCAGGCACATGGCTGAGTATTAACACAGTGGGTGATCCTTCACGGAACTTTGAATCTTGAGTAACTGACAAAGACACAGGGACAGCCTAAGATCATATTAATCGCAGCAATAGAAAGATGTAAGCCAGATCATTTCTGTGGTGTTTTTTGCTGTTTGGTTCTCTAGACACCTGTGTTTTTTCATAGACTAAAAAGTAAGCACAAATTATTGGCCACTTACCTAGTTCAAAATAAGATTAATGAGGCATAGTAAACCCAAAGTAAAAATTCTTAAACATAACATAAAATTTGTAATTGAAAAAAAAATCAACGAAAAACCAGAATTACTTAACAAAATATAGAGCTGAAATATTTAACCAGAAAAACTGGACTTGGGATTTGGAGAGAGAAAAACAAAAGAAGTAACTGATTTTTTAAAACCTCTAATGCCTTTTTAATGAGTTTTTATTTTTTATAATATTTTATCACATGTGATATGCAGGTTTCTAGCTGGAATTAACTGAGATTCATGGCCTATTAGCAGAAAGTTCATGTATAGTTTTTTAAACAAAATTTTTGACTTGAAAGAAAGAAATTTTCGGTTAGATGAGGCAGGATCATAACAGGCATAAGGTGGAGACCCATGGAGAGATGAAATACGTACCCGTCTCCTTGCCGTTCTCCAGAGATAGGGTTGGAACCATAAATGAAGCCCAAAGTCCAAGGTACAGTGTTCATGAAAGATACCAGAAAATTGAGCACAAGCAGAACCTACTTAAGGGTTCAACTGACAAGAGTATAAGACAGAGCAGCTTTTCCCTCTCCTCTGACCATCCCAACCATGTGACCACAGACCCAATACATCTTTGACTCCCACGAGCTCCAGACAGCAAGAGAATGGATAGAAGTGAGTAGAACGTTGGTAATGTGATTGGGCAAGGAACAGTCTAGATTATGATGAGCAAAGTCCTTCTTTTATTGTTTCATTTGAGGTTACAAACTGCCAGAAGATAAGCTGGGAAGTGTGTTAGAGCCTGTGGTTTGAAGTTTCCAGGGCAGACAACACAGTTGGTGTCAGAGGTCAGTAAGTACATTTGAGGAAAGAATTTAGGCTCTGGATTCCGGGAGACAGAAGACCTGTGGTGGGACCTGCGGTGCCTGTGTCTCAAGCAGTAGCCACCACCCCCTGAGCTGCAGCAGCCCCCAGAGCTGACACTGTAGCAGGAAGAGACTGGAGGGCACTTTGGGGGACACTTGGGAGGGGGCTGGTTCTGCTGACATAACATCTTGGATGGTGTCAGGAGCTGGGGGAGCACCAGACACAAGTCACGCCTAGGCAAAGAGGCCACCCTTATCACTTACAGTCCCGTTAGCATCATTTTTTGACATACATTTTTAAAGTCTGTTTAAGATCAGTCGTAGAGAAATTTTCTCTAAAATAGTATGACAAACTCTTTCACACTATCTCATCTGAGCTTTAGAATCTCTTCATAAAACAGACACAAATTATTTTCTAACAAAGCAAGAAATCTAGGACAAACATGTTAATAAACTTGCCCAAAGCCAATGTCCTTTAAGTGGTGGAGGGAAAATTGGCATTCATTAAGTCTGACTCAAATTCATTCTTCTCCAGCACTCAGAATTCTGAAATCTGTCCAATCTAGGAACAGGTTTAGAGATACAATTTTCTTTTGTAAAGAAGAAATAAGGATTCTGTTTAGAGAAACTTCCAGATGCTTTTGTTCAACAGACACAAGTAAAGTCAAAATTGCAAAGAGTCATCATATAAGCTAGTTACCCAAATCAAGCTGTAAATGGAAAAAGGAGGCCCAAACAAAATTGTGGCAATCTAGGATGTGAATCTATGTTTCCTCTCCGGTGAACACAAGTTTAGCATTGCACCCTCTACAGCACAGTGCCTCCTCCATCTCCCACCTCGCCACTGGGTATTCCAACTTGTTATACACCATTTAGTTGGGAGCTTCTTTTATGGATGCCTAGCCACCACTCCTGACCAACTTAATGGTGTTTGGTGGCAGTGAGACCCATGGATCTGTATGGTTATAGAGTCCCAAACATACGCTTCCTCTTTTCTCTACTGTTTGTACAGCTTTGAAGAAGGGACACAGTTGATCACTCCAAGGAAAACTCTTCTTCTGAAAGGAAGAATTGGTCTAGTTGTCTAAATCTTAGAGACTCGAAAAGGTATAGAAATAATTCGGATCAGAGAACAGAGCACGGAGGCACAAATCCCAATATTCCTGTCTGTCCCACTTCACAGCTCCTCCTCCTTTGCCAGAATTTCTAGATTTTCTCTCCCTCTAATAATCAACCTCCAGTGTTTCTGTCCTCAAAGTGTTGCCCAGCCTCCTCTCCTGTCTGGTTTGAGCATACCTTCCATGATGCCCCTGCTCCATTTCCTAGGGAACACTTGCTGGGTTTTAGAGCAGGCACAGGGTCCGTTGGAACCTCGCAAAGTAAGTGAATGGAGGTACTCAGGCCTTGAGGTCCTTTTATGCAGGCCTTGGGCTCCACCTTCAGCATGTGACAGATGCAAGGCATGTGAGGGCATATGAGAGCATGTGAGGACCTACATCCTGTCACTCACCTGGATCCTGTGATTGGGTGATGACTGGAGGTTTCTCACATACCTCCTTCCACTGGGGTTAGCTCAGGGCAGCAGCTTCTGCTAGGAATATGGTTGCTTAGAATCAGGTCTGGAGAGTTGGGTGGGGATACCTACCAGCATCTTACATCTTATTCTCCATACTTCCATTTGCCTATTAGTTCACTTTCTTGCAGATACGACTCCCAGACCTTGCTTTTCTTCCACCCACAATGTTTATTTGTTGGCTCCAGGTGTCCTGGTTTGAACCAAGAAGCATAGATATTTCCAAACCTTTTCACCTGTGTCCTAGCCTCAGAACATTGGCAATGAGTGTACCTGTGATTGCATGTATATGTCTACGCGTGTGTATTTGCTTCTAAATAAGTATGGTGCATGCATTAGTTTTGGAGCCCTAGTGGCACAGTGATTAAGAGCTTGGTTGCTAACCAAAAGGTCAGCAGTTTGAATTCACCAGCCACTCCTCGGAAACCCTATGGGGCAGTTCTACTCTGTCCTATAGGGTTGCTATGAGTTGGAATCAACTCAACGGCAACAGGTTTGGTTTTTTGGTTTTATCCCTTAGTATTAAGCCTGAATTTAAGGAAAACAAAAATCCTCACAATTGGACGGATAAACAACATCATGCTAAGTTAAGAAAAAATTGAAGTTGTCAAGGGTTTCATTCTACTTAAATCAACACTCAATGCCCATAGACACAGTAGTCAAGAAGTCAGATGGTATATTGCATTGAGAAAATCTGCTATAATAGACCCCTTTAAAGTCCTAAAAACCAAAGATGTCACTTTGATAACTAAGGTGCACCTGACCCAAACCATAGTCTTTTCAATTGCATCATAAGCTTGTGAAAGCTGGATAATGAAAAAAGTAGAAGAATTGGTGTATTTGAATTGTGGTATTGGTGAAGATTATCGAATACACCATGGACTTCCAGAGGAATGAACAAATCCATCTTAGAAGAAATACAATCAGAATTCTCCTTAGAAGCAAAGTGGTGAGACTTTGTCTTACTTATTTTGGACACGTCAGCAGGAAAGATCAATCACTAGAGAAAGACATTATGTTTGGTAAAGTAGAGGGTCGGCAAAAACAAGGGAAACCCTCAGTGAGATGAATTGAAACAATATCCTAAACAATGGGCTCAAACATATCAAAGATCATGGAGATGATGCAAGACTGGTCAACATTTCTTTCTGTTATACACAAGGTCGCCATGAGTTGGAGCCAACTTGACAGCAACTAACAATAACAACAATGCATTAGGTGTGTGTTGTGTGGAGCACACATTTCAAAGTACATGTGCTTCTATGATCAGCGTATCTTGAAAACATTACTTGGAAATTAGGTTTGTGTGCTGTGGAACCAGACTTCTTGTGTTTGAAATCTAGCTCTGACACTTACTACTTGTATAACACAGGGCAAGTTATTCAGACTCTCTGTGCCTCAGTTTTCTCATCTGTAAAATGGAGATTCTAAAAGCCTCTCCCTCATGAGTTTGTTAGGAGTGTTAAATGAGGTAATATACTTAAAGTTCTTAGAACCATCCCTTGTACACATTACACACACCAAAAGCTCTCATCATCATCGAGAGCAGCAACAACAGCACTGTTTTTCTTAATCATTTTCTAGAAGAATGCTGTGGCACTTAATAGACCTTTTTTTTAAGTATGAAGTCAGCATTTGCATAGCATTTTGGAGCTTACAAATAATTTTTCCATATAACTTAGACCATTGATATAAGTCCTGGCACACACAGATATACATGGTGAGGACACCTCACCTTGTAACTCTCTGGTCCAAAATTAACTGGGTATGACTCTTATTTTCCTGCTCAGATTGTTACAAAAGATTTGGTTATCAGGGAGTGGTCATATATAGATTCAGTGGGTCACATAGGTAGATCTTGGTCAGGAGCTCATCTCACTGATTCTTAAGATAATTGTCCTGAGAGGTCCATGCCTCTGTGATGATAGCACCCAGACAAGCCAATCTTATAAATTGGTGCTTGTTTTAAACCCCATAAGGGTTGATCTTCTGTCTTGGCTTTTTGGTGTCAATGATTTGTGTTCAACTGAATAAGAACAATTTTCATTAAGCAAACAATTGGATTTCTGGGTCTTTTGTTACCAAGAGATGGGAGTGGATATAGCTCAGATAATGAGTGGATATAAAAAAGTGAATCAAAAGTAGTGCAGTATGTCCCATATTGAAAGTTACAGAAATAACTATGATAATTTCTTTTCCAACTCATTTTGACCATGTCCATCTATAGCCTGGTTTATACATTTTTGAAAGAGTTCAATATCTTGAATCACTTGGAACTAAAGCTGAATGGTATTTTACTTTATGCTCTAGGAGTAGTACCAAATACATTAGTGGGTTAATTCTTCTCCCACAAAATCCTTTTTTGTGACAAATTATTAAAATAATTGTTCTTAAAGTAGTAAAGAAAGTACAGTGGTTTGGTCCCCCAAACCATGATACAGAAGGAAAATGTGATAAATTTATCCACTTGGAAATAAAAACTATTCTTGTGGCAAGGGCAATGTATAAGCAAATTTCAAAGGGAAATAACAGAGAGAAAAATTATAAAACATATTCCAAGAATAATATTAAAACTGTTGATATTCTATTTGACAAATTAATAAGAAAAACACATGAAAATAATGGACAAAATAGATAAATAGGTAATTCAAAATATGTTAGATTAATACATATTATAGATATACGTACATATTACCAATAAGCATAAAAAAATCTAGAAAAGCAAAGACTTATCTTTTATTGTCCCTTATCAAATACATAGTAGAATATAAGGACAGCTTAGCTTAGCTTATTGTATAGGAAAGGACCAAAACAAAATAGAACATAATATTGAGTAGAAATGCAACTAAAAGTCATTAGCTTTCAATAGTACAGATACACAAATGTCTGTATGATCATTTTTCTGTTAACAAATATTTTGTGCTCTCCTAAGGCAAAAAAAAAAAAACAAAGACAGGTCTACTTAGACAAAATCAGTTTGACCTCATATGAAATTTTTCAGTTAGTGTAAGATATAAGGGGCTTGCAAGTCTAATAAAGTAGTTAAAAAATAATTTATTTTCTCCTTTAAGAATTCCTTTTCTACACTGAACATTTGGCTAACAGATATTATTTGCTAATATGGGCTGACAACACATGCTGAGCAACATTTTTTCAGCTTTTTGCTTTTATTGGGACAAAATATAATGTAGTCAAAAAAGCTTTTGCTGAAGAAATATTGACTAAAGAGTATATTTTAAGTATAGCATATTTAAAGGTTAAAAAATAATCTGGCAAAAGAAAGAGAATAATTGTTTTTTCTGGACAATAATGTGAAAAGTAAGCATAGAGAACTGTAAAATGTATAAAAAGTTTAAAGTGTATAAAATTTTTAGAAGTAATTGTGTAAAGAAGGAAATGTAAATATATAAAAAGTCTTTCAAAGGAATATGTATATATTAATATTTTGTATTAATGTAATATTTTTCAATTGATTTTAATATTAAATATGAATTAAAATTAATATAAATATTTTTACTGATATCTTAAAGATATAATTATAATAATTTAACTTAAAATGTATGTATTTTGAATTATAAGTAATATATATACACACAAATAAGAACAATCTGATAACTGAAGTAAACTTTTTTTTGTGATTTTGGAGGCTCAGGAAAAAAAAACTTTCTTCTTCCTCACCTGATTTTGGCACTAATTGCAATAGTAGAAAGATGAATGAAAATCAAATGTTGACCTTATGAATGAATATGTTTATTGGAAAATGTAACTTTAGATATAAAGCCAAATACCCCTTACCAATAATTTCTGCCCCTTCTTTGTCAGTTATTGGTCTCAATATCCTCTTTCAGAGGAGTAGCGGGGTGCGTCAGAGCGGGACACTTGCCTTCCAGGTGCAAGAAAGGCTCCTCAGAGAAGCAGCTGAACAAGAGGCTGGAAGATGTTTCTGCTGAAGTGTCCCTCCTATCAATGTCTATTCATCTTGAAATTGGGAGTGGGCACAATTTAGAGATTGCCCCTCTGCGCTTGAATTGGAGGGCTCAATTTAGAGATTACCCCTGGACTCTCCTTACCCTCCCAAAGCCCCTACTATTTATAAGAAATATGGTGCCTTTTTATGGCATATGTATGGAGGTTTGTACCACAATGGTGATGATGATGGGAGTAGTAGGTGGGTGGATTATGGGGAAGAAACAGTGAGCCAGTCCTAAGAGAGATTTCAGATGTGGTATTAACAAAACGGAAGAAAGCTCAAATAAGGTATACAGGATTAAGATTTAACTGAACTACTGATAAGCTGAAGATTAATTTAGAGACACCAAACAAAATTTTTCAGCTATTTTTGTTAAACTAAAATGTGTACATAAGGCAAAGGAAATATATCCCTTGTGATGGGCGATTTGTAATTTTCATGATTTATATTAGTAACTATTTACAATAGATTATTTTTTTAGATCATGAATTATTAATACCTTCCAGTGTATATACCACCTACAATCAGAGATTAAAACGTAGTGCACTATCATTGGGAATATGTTCTCACCCATTTTTGAGATATAACATAAATATTTTATGCTTGGTGCTAAAAAAAAAAAAAAGCTTATTACTACCTTATAAAAAACTAATGAAGAAGGAAAAACAAAAATGTCACTATGAATGTGTTGCATTCCAGAAAATTGTTTTGTATTTAAAAACAGCAGGATATGTTTGAGGAATCAGCACTAAAACAGAAATAGAAGTAATCATCAGCACGAGACATATGAATTATTCACTGGCAAGTCAAACACTGGTCTGGAGGGTTGTATCTTCCCCAGTTGTTATTAGTAAAACTGAGCATTGCAGAATGCTAAGACTTGCTAACGCAGAACGTAGTTTGGTAGCCTACTGCATGAAGTCGTATAGGCATAAAAAAAAAAAAAAACTTTTTTTTTTTTTTTTTTATAGGCATATGGTCTATGAAACTGGTTAATTGCATGGGAATTCTGGGATTTTAACTCTCTTTATACTCTTTCTCATCCCTTAGGAAAAGGTAGAGTCATTGCATAAAAATTTACCTCACTTTTCTGACTTTATCATGACTCCAAATACATTTTGAAAATTCAAATGATGAAAACTCTTGTTGGATGCCACCTCCAACTAAAATGGATATACAAAGTAAGAAGTCAATACTGAAAATGCACGTTTGCCATGTCAAAAATATGATTTTTATCCTCCTTCTCCATCTTCACACCCCCATCCCTCAAACTGCTCACTTTCCTGAAACCATATCTCAGTGCCACAATAGACACAATAGTCCATCATAAAAGCTAGGTATAAGACTTCATTCTTTGAATACTCCTTCTCTCAGCATCCCCAGTTAGAATTACACAATTCTAAATAATTTTTTAGTCAAAACTTTTCAAATTAAGCCATTTAAGTCCATCACTATCTCCTAGTAGATTTCACATACACAAGCAACAAATTGAGGAGAGTAATAATTATTATACCCATGGGCTGCATTTGAATATTCACACTGTTAAATCCCAAGACTGAATTTACAAGTTACTTATTTAAATCATAAATTCATTGGCCCCATCCAAGACCTATCGAATCATATATCTACCACCATCTGTTGCTGTCAACTCCAACTCATGGAGACCCCATGTGTATCAGTGTAGAACTGTGCTAATTTTTCAGAAGTAGATGGCCAGGCCTTTCTTCTGAATTGCTTTTGGGTGGTTTGGAACCTCCAACATTTTGAATAGCAGCTGAGCATGTTAACCATTTGCACCACTCAGGGACTCCTGAATCACATATAATCATATGTAATTAGATATAATTATCATAAGAGATAATCATATATATCTTTACTCATTAATTATTTATTTCTGAAAAGCTCTTGCAATTCTTGCAATCTGTTCTCTAAAAAAGATCATCTATTTGTTCAGACCAATAGAACAATTGCTTAAGGATAGAATAAGTAAATATATAGTTTGCATCTGAGAGTTAAAATACCTTTCTTACAGCTCTTTTTAATTTCCTTTAATATCCAATTTCCCCTTTAACACTTTTCTATTTATATACACATAACATGCTTAGGAATATAAATGATTTGTTTAAATACCTTGTAAGTATTAATGGCCATCTTTAGTTACTTCTCAAACTTATTTAGTAGCAACACGCTCAATACTCTTAATATTTAAAAATTAATATAATTTCTCAATGTAACAGTTTGCATTTCTATGTGGAAAATTGTCTGTCCTACTGTAGAGGGAATGTATGCAAAATATTTGTACTTATAACCAGTGTGATGCAATTAGGTTACCTGTAGCATATGAGCCATCAATATTGTCATACCATAGAATCTCAGAGGAAAATTAATGCCAAGAATTATGTAGTCCAACTTCATTTTCTTGGAATAAACTTTCTCTTGAAAATTCCCCATAAGTAGGACCAAAATTCCCCTTAAACGTTTCTAGGGAAAGTACTGTTGTATAGTGAAAAGAAATCTAGCTTTAGAGTCAATCCACTTTTCCTTCAATCTTGGGTCTCTCGCTTATTGTTCGGAAGCCTCAGGGACTTTACTCAAACTCTCTTCTGAGATTCCTCATTATTCTGATGGTGATAATAAATTTCAAATAACAGGATCACAGTGATATTAAATGAGAAAAAGGGGATAAAGATTTGATACCTGAGTGTATTAACTGCTGCCTTCCTTCATTTCCCAACAATTGAATAATAATCAAAAAACCACCATCTTATTAAGTATCCTACACATATTTCTGTTGGTTGCTGCCAACATGTATCTGTCAGTTCGTCATACTGTGGTGGCTTGTGTGTTGCTGTGATACTGGAAGCTATGCCACTGCTATTTCAAATACCAGCAGGGTCACTGTCTTAGGAGGGACTGGTCCCTCCTGATAACATGTCCAAAGTATGTGAAACTTCGTCTCACCTCCTTGCTTCTAAGGACCATTCTGGTTGTACTTCTTCCAAGACAGGTTTGTTCCTTATTTTGGCAGTCCATGGATTATTCAATATTCTTCACCAACATCACAATTCAAAGGCATCACTTTTTCTTCTGTCTTCCTTATTCGTTGTCCACCTTTCACATGCATATGAGGTGATTGAAAACATCACAGCTTGAGTTAAGCCTCAAGGTGACGTCTTTGCTTTTCATCACTTTAAAGAGGTCTTTTGCAGCAGATTTGCCCAATGCAATGAGTCTTTTGATTTCTTAACTGCTGGTTGGGTGGGTGTTGATTGTGGGTCCAAGGAAAATGAAGTTCTTGTCAACCTCAATCTTTTCTCCATTTTTCATGATGTTGCTTATTGGGTCAGTTGTGAGGATTTTTTGTTTTGTTTATGTTGAAGTGTAATCCATACTGAAGGCTGTGGTCTTTGATCTTCATCAGTAAGTGCTTCAAGTCCTCTACACTTTCAGCAAGCAAGGTTGTGTCATCTGCATAACATAGGTTGTTAATGACTCTTCCTCCAATCCTGATGCCTGTTCTTCATATAGTCCAGCTTCTCAGATTATTTGCTCAGCATACAGATTGAATAGGTATGGTGAATGGATACAACTCTGACACACACCGTTCCTGATTTTAAACCGTGAAGTATCTGCTTATTGTTTTTGGATGATAAGTAGGCTAGAAGTCCAAATTCAGGGCATCAGCTCCGAGGGAAGACTTTCTCTCTCTGTTGGCTCTGGAGGAAGGTCCTTGTCATCAGTCTTCCCCTGGACTAGGAGCTTTTCTGCATAGGAACTGCAGGTACAAAGGATGCATTCTGCTCCTGGCACTGCTTTTTTGTAGTATGAGGTCCTCTTGTCTCCCTGTTCACTTCTCTCTTTTATATCTCAGGAGGCTGGCTTAAGACAC
This sequence comes from Loxodonta africana, assembly GCF_030014295.1. Classification (NCBI taxonomy): domain Eukaryota; kingdom Metazoa; phylum Chordata; class Mammalia; order Proboscidea; family Elephantidae; genus Loxodonta; species Loxodonta africana. The sequence continues at coordinate 183,417,520 of NC_087344.1, read as the reverse complement.
AATCTAATCTTGTAGATCTCATTAATATAATGCTTTTGATCTATCTCATTAACATCATAGTGATAGGATTTACAACACATAGGATCACTCAGAAGACAAAATGGTGGACAATTGTACAGTATTGGGAGTCATGACCTAGCGAAGTGGACAGATATTTTAAGGGGACAAAATTCAATCTATGACAGTGTCCTGGGAGAACATTCCTCTCTTGGAACTAAGACCTCTAGACCCACAGAACATAGGGCTGTGGGGATAGGAAGAAAATCTTTTGTCAGTGGGTTACTGGGGGTAATAGTGAGTGGTGCCACTCCCGTTTCCACCCCTTGATTCCTGAACCCATGAATACTGACTATGGGGGAAAAAACACTGTATATTGGACACTGGATCAGAACTTATACAGCCTCCTGGAGGATATAGCCCCAACACTGCAAGGTATTACCATCTAGGTGGCACTGTAATTGTGTGTTAGAAGGCCAGTAGATCATTCTATCAAACCAGCTGCTTCAGGATGATGGGAAACATGTGAAGACCAGTGAATTTCATGAACATGGGCCCATTGCCAAAATTCATTTGCTGGGAAGTGGGTCCCTTCATTAGAGGTGATGCTGTGTAGGATGCCATGATGGTGGATAAGGCATCCTGTAAGTCCAGAGATGGTAGTTTTAGCGGAATTATAAGCAAGAAGGATAACCTGTAATCAGGGTAAGTGCCTATTCCAGGAAGAAAAACAAAAAGCTGCCCTTTCCATGATGGAAGTGGTCCAATATAACCCACCTGCCATATGGCTGCTAGCTTATCACCTTCATGAATGGTGCCATACTGGGGACTCAGAGTTGGTCTCTGCTGCTGGCAGATTGGGTGCTCAGCAGTGGCTGTAGACAAGTCAGCCTTGGTAAGTGGAAGCCCATGTTACTGAGCTCATGCATCTCCTCCATCCCTGCCACCCTGGCCACTTTGTTCATGACACTATTGGGTAATGATAGGAGTGGCTGGAGAAAGAGAATGACCCTTTTCCACAAAATGCATTATCCTATCCACTTGAGTGCCAAAATATTCCTCTGCTGAGGTCACCCTTTGGTGACCATTCACATGAGACAATTATCTTCATTTCTTTGGCCCATTTAAAGAGGTCTATCCATCTACTTCTTTCCCATACCTTTTTGTTACCAATTTTTCAATTATGTTCCTTCTACTTCTTTCCTATACCTCTTTGTTACCAAATGTCCAGTTATGTTCCTTGCAAGCCCCTGACCATCCAGCCAAACCATTGGCCACAGCCCATGAATCAGTATACAATCACACATCTGGCCATTTCTCCTTCCAAGCAAAGTGAACAACCAAGTGTACTACTTGAAGTCCTGCCGATTAGAGGAATTTTCCATCATCACTGTCCTTCAGGTAGGTCCCAAAAAGGTCTGTCTGTAGTACTGTCCCTGTCCACTTTCAAGTGGTCCCTGCATATCATGTAGAACCACATGTAAACCAGGCAAAATTTTCTCTTCCTTAGTCAGCTAATCATAAGAAACTTTACATGGGGCCATAGGTGAAGACTAGGAGAGGGCAGATAATATAACAGGAGTGGAGGCCATGGGCCTTTAGACCACTTCTTCATGCAACTTACTTGTGCCTTCAGGTCCTGCTTGGGCCTGATCTCACATATACCACTTCCGTTTAATGATGGAATGGTGCTGTGCACAGCCAACTTTATGATTCTGTGGGACAGACAATACTTAGTTCATGATAGACAGCTCAGTCTGCCTGGTGACTTGGTGGCCCATGGCTAAACATTCAGTGTCTACTAAGGCCCAGTAATAAAAGCTGTTTCTCAAAAGGACAATAGTTATCTTCAGAGAATGGCAGGACTTTGCTTCAAAATCCTAAGGGTCTGCACTGTGATTCGCCAATAGGGGCCTGTCAAAGACTCCAAACAGCACATCTATCTGCTTCTGGCAGCTCAAGCATCATTGGATCAGCTGGATCATATGGCCCAAGTGGCAGAATGGCTTGCATGGCAGTTTGAACCTGTTGCAGAGCCTTCTTTTGGTCCGGGTCCCACTCAAAACTAGCAGCTTTTCAAGTCACTTGATAAATAGGTCAGAATAACACACCCAAATGAGGGATATGTTGCCTCCAAAATTAAAAAGGCCTACCAGGCATTATGCCTCATTTTCATTTGCCAGAGAGGCCAGATACAATAACTTATCCTTCACTTTAGAATGAATATCTCAACATATCCCACACCACTCTACCCCTAAAATTTCAGTGAGGTGGAAGGTGTCTGAATTTTTGTCAGGTTAAATTCCCACCATGTAGCATGCAAATGTTTTACCAATAAGTCCAGTGTTGTTAACACTTCTTCTTTACTATGTTCAATCAACGTAATGTCATCAGTGTAATGGACCAGTGTGATGTCTTCTGGAAGAGAAAGGCAATCGAGGTCCCTTCGGACTAAATTATGACATAGGGCTGGAGAGTTGATATACCTCTGAGGTAGGACAGGGAAGGTATATTTTTGGCCTTGCAGCTGAAGGCAGACTTTTTCTGATGGTCTTTCAAAACAGGTATGGAGAAAAAGGCATTAGCCAGATCAATGGTTGCGTGCTAGGTACCAGGAGATGTATTAATTTGCTCAAGAAACGAAACTGCATCTGGAACAGCTCCTGCAATTGGAATCACCACCTGGTTAAGTTTTCAATAAACCACTTTCATTTTCCAAGATCCATCTGTACTTTGAACAGGCCAGAGGGGCAAGTTGAATGGAGATGTGATCGGGGTTATCACCCCTGCAGCCTTCAAGACCTTGATTTAAAAAAAAAAAAAAACCCACCACTGTGGAGTTGATTCCGACTCATAGCAACTCTATAAGTTTACAGTAGAACTGCCCCATAAGGTTTACAAAGAGTAGCTGGTATATTTGAACTGCTGACCTTTTGGTTAGCAGTCTGAGCTCTTAGCCACTGTGCTACCAGGGCTCCAAAGTACTTGATAGTGGCAGTAAAGTCTGCCATCCCTCCAGGAATGCAGTATTGCTTTTGGTTTACTCTTTTCCTAGATACGGGCAGTTCTAATGGCTTTCACCTGGTTTTTCCTACCATAATAGTTTTTACTCCACTTGTAAGGGATATAGTGTGGGCGTCATGCCAGTTACTGAGTGTATCTATTCCAATTTTACATTCTGGAACTGGGGAAATTACTACAGGATGGGTTTGGGGACCCACTGGACCCATTGTGAGCCAAACCTGAGCTAAGCCTTAGTTAATAACCTGACCACCATATGTCCGCACTCTGATTGGTGGACCTCAGTGACATTTTGGGTCCCCTAGAATTGGTGTCAATTCAGAGCCAGTATCCAATAATCCGTGAAAAGTCTGATTTTTCCTTTTCCCCAATGAACAGTCACTCCCATAAAAGCCATAGATTTCTTTGGGGAAGGCTGGGTAAAATTTAATAGTATAAATTATTGGCAGTGTAGTGGGGTCCTTTCTCAAGGAGACCCAGCCTTCCCTTCATTTAAGGGGTTGTGTGTCTATAAACTCACTCAAATCTGGGAATTGATTGAGGAGTTGTGACTCTATTCTGGTGATTTGAGTTAGACTACTATTCACTTGACCTACAATTCTTCTGCTTGTGTGAATCAAGTAAATATTTAGTAGACTTCTGACTTATTTCACTCTTAGGGACACCATAACTAAGTAGCCAATGCCATAATTCTATACAACCCAGATTGTTCTGATTACTGCTTTGACTCTGCTGTCCATTATGGTAACCATGCCCACCTTGTATCTGACAATTGAGTGGCGCCATTGGCCCCTACCACTATGGGGTCAAATCAACCCCATTGTAATTATGTGTGTTAATCCAGTTAGGTAAATTACCAGTCAATTCTGAAATATATAAAATTGCAATCACAGCAGTTTTCAAGGATGCTGGGGCTCCCTTCACAGATTTTGTTCTTCACTGTTGTAGTAAAAGTCGTGTCCCCTGGGCACTCCATGTGTGGGTATGTGGGTTTAACCTGATAAATCCACCATAACATGGCAACTTCCCTAAGCCTTTGGATTCATTCTACAGCATACTAAGGAAGGTCTACTAAGGAAGATCTGGCACTTCAACTTGGTTTATTATAGGCCACTGTGTAATCAATTCTACAGCAACTCAACCAAATAAAGTATTAGATCTTTTCCTAACTTCTCAAGCTGAAACACTGAATGAAGAATCTGTGCTTAGTAGGCCCATGTCAATAAACTCAGACTCATCCAACTTTATGTTCCTTTCACCATTATCCCACACCCTTGATGTCATTCCCACACATATTCTCCACGTTTCTGTTTGTATGTATTAGAAAATTCAAGCAGTTATTTTGTAGTGTAGCATATCCCTGGATCACACTTTGTACTTCACTTTTTGGGGCTTACTGGGGCTTAAGTCTCGTTCTAGGTCTAAAACCAAAAATGAGTTATGGGATGTGTTCTGAGAACATTCACGAACATCTTGTAAGGCATCTGTTTCAGGTGATGCCCTAGACAATGAATCAGATGCTTCCCCAGGGGATGATACAATGACTCTTCAGACAGAGCTGAGTTAATCTCATCTTATGGGAGTTGAGAGGCTAATGGTTTTACTGGAGAGGGTCCCTTAGCAGACAAACATGGAGTAATCACTTCAGATGGGAGTGAGAGGGTTGGTTCTGTTTGCAGGAGTGATTCAATGGAATTTAGGGGCTCAGTGACCCCAGCTTCCTGATTATCTGCAAGTATGTCCCCATCCTGTGTTTCAGGATTCCATTTTTTTTTCCCAATTAATGCCCTTACTTTAACTTCAGATACCACTTGAGGTTGGGAGCTCAATTCGAGTTATAATTCAGCTACTCTTTTGATTACAGTCTGGATTTGGTTTTCGGCAGTATCCGCTCTGTTATCACAAGAAAAAAAAAAGCTTTCTTTCAAGGCACAAGTGGAAACTTTGAGGTTGTTTATGCAGAGCTTGAGCTGTGATTCTGAAGCCGTGAAGTCATGTTTTGTTTAACCACTTTGTTTAGCAAAAGTAGGACCAACCAACCAGCTTCCTTATACTTCTCATTCTGACAAAATTGCAGAAAGGTAACAAACATTCAGTCATTTAGAGCCTTGCCTTTCACCAATACCTAACCTATTATTGGTGATATTTTGTGTATTTGTATTGCTCCCTGATACCATGGACAGTCAGTACCATCTTCACTACTACTAGAAGCAAAGTTATCAAAATCTTTCAGACTAACTAGACTTGAGAACAAATTTAGAAAACTCATCCTTACAATTTTATTTCTCTAGAACTACTCCCATTACAATTGTCTTAGGGTGGGTTCTCTAGAGAAGTAAATTTAGTGAAGTGTATATATATTTATATCAAGAAAATAGCTCCTGCAGTTGTAGAGGCTGGAAAGTTCCAAGTCCATTTGTCAGGGTGGAGGCTTTTGCTGACTCATGTAGCTGCAGAGGCTGAACAACCCAAGATCAGTGAACCATTGGCTCATAGACTGTGGAGACTGATGAATTCCCAAGGTTAGGAGGTAAGGTGCTAGCTCAAGTTCCAAGAACCAGAGGTTAGGTGAGGAGTCATCTGTAGGACCCAGAGCAAGCAAAAGCCAGCAAGGTTTTCCAGAAAGTCCACATATTTTGGATGGAGGCCACACCCCCATAGAAACTGTCTTTAAACTGATTGGCTGCTCATAGCAGATCTCATCATGGAGGTGATTACGTTATATAGATCTCATTATGGAGGTGATTACATCTCTACACAGCTGTGAAATTACATCATAACTTCCAAATTACTGAGAATCATGGCCCAGGTAAGTTGACACACAACCTTAACCATCATAGGCACCCATGGTAGATAGGTTTCAGTAGAGTTTCCAGACTCAGATGGACTAGGAAGAAGGACTTGGCAGTCCAATTCCAAAAAATTAGCCTAATAGTCTGATATAGTGCTAGATGAGGCCCTCAGGTTGGAAGGCACTCAAAGTGTGACTAAGGAAGAGCTGTGTCCTCAAAGTAGAGAAGGCCTTAACGATGTAGATGGTGTAAAGCTTTTGGGACCTTTATTTGCTGATGTGGTGTGACTCAAAATGAGAAGAAACAGCTGCAGACATCCATTAATAACTGGAACATGGGATGTATAAATATGAATCTAGGAAAATTCAAAGGCAAGAAAAATAAAATGGAATGAATAAAGATCAATATTTTAGGCTCTTAATGAGCCAAAATGGACTGGTATTGGCCATTTTGCATCAGACAATCATATGGTCTACTATGCCGGGAATGACAAATGGGAGAGGATTGGTGTTGCATTCATTGTCAAAAAGAACATTTCAAGATCTACCCTGCAGTAAAATACTGTCAGTGATCTGCTAATATCCATATGCCTACAAGAAAGATCAGTTAATATGACTATTATTCAAATTTAGGTACCAATCACTAATGCCAAAGATAAAGAAATTGAAGATTTTTACCAAAGTCAACAATCCGAAATTGATCAAACATGCAATCAAGATGCGTTGATAATTATTGGTGATTGGAATGCTAAAGTTGGAAACAAAGAAGGATCTGTTGTTGGAAAACATGGTCATGGTGGTAGAAACGACACAGGAGATTCTGTGGTAGATTTTTGCAAGACCAATGACTTAGTGATTGCCAATCCTTTTTTTAATAACGTAAATGGCTACTGTACATGTGGGCCTAACCAGATGGGAAACACGGGAATCGAATTGACTACATTCGTGGAAAGAGATGATGAAAAAACTCAGTATTACTAGTCAGAACAAGGCCAGAGGCTGACTGCAGAATAGACCATCAATAGCTCATGTGCAAGTTTAAGTAGAAGCTGAAAAGAATTAAAACATATACACAAGAATCAAAATACAACCTTGAGTTGTATTCCCACCTGTATTTGGAGACCATCTTAAGAATAGATTTGACACATTTAACAATAATGACTGAAGATAAGATGAGTTGTGGAATGACATCAGGGACATCAGACATGAAGAAAGCAAAAGGTCATTGAAAAGAAAGAAAAGAACAACATGAATGTTAGAAAAGACTCTGAAACTTGAGCTTGAAGTAGAGTAGCTCAAGTAAATGGAAAAAATGATGAAGTTAAAGAGCTGAACAGAAGATTTCAAAGGACGTCTCGAGAAAACAAAGTAAAGTATTATAATGACATGCACAAAGACCTGGAGTTAGAAAACCAAAAGGAAAGAACACATTTGGTACTTCTGAAGCCGAAAGAACTGAAAAAAAAAAAAAAAAATTTCAAGCCTTGAGTAGCAATTTTGTAGGGTTCCATGGAGCCCTGATGGTGCAGTCGTTAAGAACTACACCAGCCCCTCCTTGGATACCCTATGGGGCAGTTACTCTCTGTCTTACTGGGTTCCTATGAGTAGGAATTGACTTGAAGGCTGCTATTTTGTTTTGTTTTTTTTAAATGGGCAAAATACTGAATGACACAGGAAGCATCAAAATAAGGTGGAAGGAATACACAGTCATCGTCCCCCAAAGAAATGATCAAGGTTCAACTATTTGAGGAGTTAGCATATAATTACGAACTGATGGCATTGAATGAAGAAGTCCAAGCTGTACTGAACACATTGGTGAAAAATAAGGCTCAAGAAATTGACGAAATACCAGTACAGATGTTTCAACAAATTAATGCAGTGCTACCGTCTATTATAGACTGCTATGAAAACAACATAGAGTTGCTAAGCATTTTATGCATGCGTTATAGGTCCTGTGGATACAAAGCTGAATAAGAATCCTTAATTGTAGATGTGGACAATGTTTAAATGGCAAATGTTTCATTAAATATGTATTTCCCACACTTAAAAAAAAAAAAAAAAAAAAACTATCCAGCCAACTGAGATAGAAAGATATAATTCTAATGCCAAGTGATTTGTTTTATACTGCAAGCACGTATAACACGATGTGGAGGAAGAGAGTCATGAGAGACTGCCTGATGAACTGAGGAAATCTTTGCAAACGACATGACATTTAAGAAAGGTTTTGAAGTATGACTAGAAGTTCATCATAAGAAGGTAGGGGGCACGACAATCGGTATAAAAGGAATTGCATGAAAAAAACACAAAGAAAGAAAAGAGAATGATCTTTGGCCCCCCAAAAGAAAGACTCTCTGATTGTAATATCAGATTATAGAGAAGCAAGGGAGAAACATGCTCAGGTTTTGAAGCCTAGAACCAAATGATACACAATCACTTTGGCTTATATGTCTTTATCATGAATGTAGTCACACAGAGCCACATTTAATCAGGGCTGGCTCCATGGACATATGACTCATGTAGTTGCACAAGGCCCATGCTTAGAATGATCTCATGGTTGGATTAATACTCTGCTCTAATTATCTTAAAATGTTCAGTGCTTTTTGGACTAGTGGGCCCTCATTTTCATTTTGCAGAGATCCTGCATATTATGTACCTGGTTCTGCACATAATGGCAAAGAACAACTTAGTCTAGCCATTTGCCAGTAGGAAAGATATTACTGGTTTTGGTAGACATCTCTTAGGCTTTTTGACAGTGAATAACACAAAGCAGTTCCATAGGCCCAGTTTATCAGTGAAATGTTAAATGACATGCTTTTCATTATGAACTTGGTTCCCTGACTCTATGTGAATTGGTTTTTCCCTTTTAAAAATTGAATTTGTGTAACATATTCCATAGAGATAAATATGGGACTCGAAAAACCCACCACAGAAACATAGTAATTATTTTTGTTTACTTTTGTTGTTACATTTTCCCTGCACAAATTTTACAAAAAAAGATATATAAAGCAAAAATTAAAAAGTTTTCTAATCTAGAAACAGTTCGTTAGACATCTTTATCAAAATTGCAATAAGTAAAAATTTAACTTTTGTTCAAAAAGTCAACTAATTCAATCACATAACAACACATAGGAAAATGGATATTATCTCCAGATTTTGGTAGATAAGAAGCAAATTGGAAAAGAGAACTGTTACTCTACGTTTACATGTAAGAGTATTGGAAAGAGATTATCATCAACTTGAGCTGATCAGGAGGTTTAATGGAAAGTCAAATCTTAAGTAAACATTGCCATTGATTCGATCCCTACTCATAGCGACCTTATGGTACAGAGTAAAAATGCTCCATTTTTTTCAAAGGCTGTAATCTTTGCTGAGCAGAGTGACATATCTTTCTCCCATGGAGCGGCTGGGCTCGAACCAGTGACCTTTTGGTTAGTGGTAGAGTGCCTAATCACTGCACCACAAGGGCTCAAGAAACATTACAAAGAAAAGAAAAAAAAAGGAAAAGAATAAAAATGTGATTAAGAAGCCCAAACAAATTCATAAGATTAAGACTTTAGTTACAGAATATTTTTGTTATGCAAAGTTAGAGCTGTTATTTTTGAAAATAGCCAATGTAGGGTAGGACAAATATGTGATACAGATCGTGATAAATTTATGATTTAAAGATGAAGGCCAGAAAAAGAAAAGAAGGAAGACAGAAGAAGAGGAGATTGGGAAGAGAAAAAAAAAAAAAAAAGATCAGCTATTTTTAGTTTTGAAAAATTGTTTTATCAGTGTGCCATGACTTCTTAAAATCCTAGAATCCTGAATTTGTGATCATCTCATACTAAAAAGAAACTGGGTATATATGCACATATATATAAAAATGAACATATGTCCAAAAGTTTACACATTGACCAGCAAACCCAAATTTTACAGAGCTGCCCTGGTGGCACAGTGGTTAAGAGCTCAACACCTAACCAAAATTCAGCAGTTCGAATCTACCAGCTGTTCCTTGGAAACCCCCTGGGACAGTTCTACTCTGTGTTGCTATGAGTCAGATTGACTGGATGGGAGGAGGTTGGTGAGCTAAAGACTGCTGATTTCCTCTCTGTCCATTTAGGTCAATGTCCTGGAATGGAAAGAGCAAGGGGGAAGTGAAAGGAGATAAGGTCAGGTATGGAGACAGGTTTTAGATCATTTAAGGCAGTTGGGTAGGGCAGTTGGGAAAGGTAAGGAGTTTAACTTTTTTCTATGTATATGATGAAGCTACTAAAAGTTTTGAACAGAGGTGTAATTTATATTTATTTATGTATCAAAAATCTTATTCTTCTTCATGTGAGAGAATGCAGAGCGGCAGAAGATTAGTTAGATGCTCTTTCATTAGTCCAGGTGAAAGAATAATGTGGTTAGGGCTAGCTGTGGTATTCCTAAGGATTGATTAGATTGGGGCTATATTTGAAAGAAACAAGAGGATTTGTATAAGGATAAGCTATCAAAAATAAGGAAAGACAGGAAACAAGCATAAATTTTAGGTTTTGAATGAAATATTGAATGATGATTCTACTTAAGAGGGTGATATTGGGAGCTAAAGAAAAAACAGAAGAAAATAACAAGAGCTCAGTTTTGAGTAGCTTAGTACACTTTTTTTCAAATTTTCTATATTTGAACCAAAACCAAAAGCAGTTGCCACTGAGTCAATTTGACTTCTGTTGACCCCGTGTGTGTCAGAGTAGAAATGTGCTCCATATCGTTTCAATGGCTAATTTTTTTGGAAGGAAACCTCCAGGGCTTTGTTCCAAGGTGCCATTGAGTGAACTCCAACCTAAAACCTTCTGGTTAGCAGCTGAGTGCATTAATGTTTGCATTACCCAGGGGCTCCTTCATCTAGCAGGATAGTAATAAAGTTTTCTCCATCTTGACTCTAACTTCATAACATATTTTAATCTCACAGGGCATTACACTTATTCAAAAAATAATGATTTTACTCTTATAAAAACTGTAGGACACAAAGCATCGTTTGGAAAAGGAAATTCTATGAGATTCCATGGAAACTTATGCAGCTTTTCTATTCATTGAATATTTTTGGAAGCCCAGGTATCTGGATATATTTCAATATCCCCTCAAAAATAAAAATAAATTGTTATACCTGGAGTCTTCTATTCAGAAAGAAGCATAGTACAATTAAGGCCACTTGATTTTAGATAAAATAAGTCACATTTGAATGCATTATGGTGACCATATTTCTGAACACCCTTTCATCCTTCACCCATAAAAAGAGAAGTTTCAGCTGATGGTCCAAAATAGAAGTAGGCAAATCTTCTACATGGCCTTAAGAAACAAAGGATCAAATGTTGCAAGTTTTGTGCAGATCAGTATGCTTCAAAGAACAGCTAGGAGAATCAAAAGGGTGATCCCTAGGTTTTATGTTGTTGTTGTTAGGTGACATCAAGTCGGTTCCAGCTCATAGTGACCCTATGCACAACAGAACGAAACACTGCCTGGTCCTGCGTCATCCTTACAATCGTTGCTATGTCTGAGCTCATTGTTGCAGCCACTGTGTCAATCCACCCCATAGAGGATCATCCTCTTTTTCCGCTGACCCTATCCTTTGCTAAGCATGATGTCCTTCTCCAGGGACTGATCCCTCCTGACAGCATGTCCCAAGTATGTAGGACACAGTCTCGCCATCCTTGCTTCTAAGGAGCATTCTGGTTGCACTTCGTCCAAGACAGATTTGTTCGTTCTTTTGGCAGTCCATGGTATATTCGATATTCTTTGCCAACACCACAATTCAAAGGCATCAATTCTTCTTTGGTCTTCCTTATTCATTGTCCAGCTTTCACGTGCATATGATGTGATTGAAAATGCCATGGCTTGGGTCAGGTGCACCTTAGTCTTCAAGGTGACATCTTTGCTTTCAACACTTTGAAGAGGTCCTTTGCAACAGATTTACACAAAGCAATGCGTCATTTGATTTCTTGACTGCTGCTTCCATGGCTGTTGATTGTGGATCCAAGTAAAATGAAATCCTTGACAACTTCAATCTTTTCTCCGTTTTTCATGATGTTGCTCATTGGTCCAGTTGTGAGAATTTTGTTTCCTTTATGTTGAGGTGCAAGCCATACTGAAAGCTGTGGTCTTTGCTCTTCATTAGTAAGTGCTTCAAGTTCTCTTCACTTTCAGCCGGCAAGTTTGTTTCATCTGCATAATGCACGTTGTTAATAAGTTTTTCTCCAATCCTGATGCCTTGTTCTTCTTCATGTAGTCCAGCTCTTGGATTATTTGCTCAGCATACAGATTGAATAGACATGGTGAGAGAATACAACCCTTATGCACACCTTTCCTGACTTTAAACCAATCAGAATCCCCTTATTCTGTCCGAACAAATGCCTCTTGATCTATGTAAAGGTTCCTCATGAGCACAATTAAGTGTGCTGGAATTTCCATTCTTCGCAATGTTATCCACAATTTGTTATGATCCACACAGTCGAATGTCTTTGCATAGTCAACAAAACACAGGTAAACATCCTTCTGGTATTCTCTGCTTTCAGCCAGGATCCACCTGACATCAGCAATGATATCTCTGGTTCCACGTTCTCTTCTGAAACCGGCCTGAATTTCTGGCAGTTCCCTGTCGATATACTGCTGCAGCTGCTTTTTGAATGATCTTTAGCAAAATAAGGTTTCACTTGCTAATGCTTTTCAGAAGTAGATTGCCGGGCCCTTCTCCCTAGGCTACTTAGTCTGGAACCTCAGCTGAAACCTGTCCTCCATGAGTGACCCTGCTGGTATCTGAATACCAGTAGCATAGCTTCCAGCATCACAGCAACACACACGTCCCCATAGTACACAAAGTGACAGACACATGGGGGAGGTTTTTATAGCAAAGGCATAATAAAAACACTCCCACTTTTGAAAAACAATCTTTAGCACACAGTGGTCACAGAGAAAGACCAAAAGCCTAATCACTGGATCTATCAAGTGTCAATGTGTCCTGAGTTGCCAATAATTATGATACATTAATTCATGTACGTAGTCCTGTTATTGATGTTGTTGGGTGCCATCATACTGGTTCTGACTCTAGCAACCTTATGTGAAAAAGTAGAACTGTTGCATAGGGTTTTCTTGGCTGTAATCTTTACTGAAGTAGATCACAAGGCCTTCCTCCCCAGAGTGGATCAGTGGGTTTGAACTGCCAGCCTTTTGGTGAGCAGCTAAGCACCTATTGTCAAAAAAAGTACTATATTCAGAATTATCCCAAGCAAATTTTTTAAGGCAAAAATAAGTTGGATGAGTGAAAAGCTCAGCCTGGAACTCAAGGAATCCAGTGAGGTAATTCATAATACATATAACAGTGATAATGAGGCAGACGATTCAGAGCCCAGCCCTTCTGCATTATCCTCCACACTGAGTAGAATTAGCTGCACATTCTTCCAAAATTGTCCTTGACAAAATAACCACAGAGCATCCATAGCAGGCCTCAACCAGTTTCAGCAGGTTTTCAACTCCATCTTGGCACTTTAAGTGACCTTTTAGCTCATAAAGTGAAAAATACGTATAAACGCCCTGCCTGTGACTAGAGACTTAACATCTTATTGAAGGAAAATTGACCTCTTCCTCCATCCTGGAAAATCAAACCCTTGTCTAGAGAAAATGCATAGTCATCCCCAAGCTCTGAGTGCCTAAATGAAGGTCAACACTAAATATTTGTGATGAATTTGAGTTTCCTTGTCTGCTCCCTGTAAAAGCCACCTTCCCAAGTTGCCTGCAAGCAGTCTTAGAGGAGCAGCCCTCCTTGCTCCTTTCCTTGCGCAAGGAAATAAAGGCTATTTTCTGGTCGTCCACCTTGGCCTCTTGTTTATTGGCTGAAACAAGTCACACTGACCAAAACCTGGGGTTTCCACCCAGCAACAGTGACGCTTAGTAAATGTTTACATAAAACCTATTGATGCAAGATTCTCAAGGGCTCAGATTTGCCAGGAATGAAGATTTTGGCTGCATCAAGAGGTAGAGGCTGCATCAAGAGGTAAAGTGAAGGCCAAGTGGTATGGAAGAGGAAAATTGTGAATGCTAAATATGTCTTAGGACCATTTGGAGAGATTATTACTGAAGTATTTAACCAATCTTTCTTGATATAGTTGAGTGTACACACACACACATACACACATGCACATATACATACATATATATACATGTATGATAATAATGATGAAAGTAATCTCAAAAATGGGCCTTTCCATACAATTTTATACATTGTGTGATTTTGGTAGTTAACATTAATTAGCCCAAAACTTAAGTAAAAATGAAGACGGGACCATGGAAAAAAAAAAAGTGATATGCCCCAGAAAGGGTGGATTTCGAGCTGCATATAATAACTGCTAAAGCTTTTAAATGCTTCCTCACAAACTTTGAAGAGAAGATGAGCCTGTTTTTCTGTACACAGATTATTGTTTCATTAATTACGGGGGCATCCTCCATCACTTAATTTATGATCGAAGTTTTGTTTTACTTGTGACCAAAAAGTATGCCCGTGTTGGACAGCCAAGAAGTAGATTTTATTTGTCTCGTTCTACAGCTGCCTAGTGATCATTAATACCATTTCTGTATTGGAGAATGTCTTGCCCTCTAAGCACATGGATTCCCAAGGTAGAGTCCAGAACTCTACCCGTACACTCCTGTATTTCCCATCCTCACTTGTACCTAGACAATAGGTAAATGAGTGAAAATATTTGCTTGACCGATAAAAAAAAAAATCAAATGAGTCTTCTCAAAAGGTAGAATCCCTTCTGAAAAGAAAGCAACAGAAACATCTAGCTTCTTCTAAGGAAATATTGGCAGAAATTTCGGTGATGGCATCCAGTATGGAATGTTAGTTTTGAGAATTTATGTGCCTAAACCAACAAGGTTGGGGTACTATGGAAAATTATTCCTAGATATTATTCTTTGTTATTCAGTCTCCAGAGTTTAGTATCATTCTGTCCAGAGATTCAGTGGACCATCTAAATTTCTTTAAGAAACTATGTGTTTAAAATCACTTGAATTTTGTTGCTATTTGCAACTATGAATCATTAGTGACTTAGCTTAAAATGTGCCCACAGACAGGCAATTTTAGAGTAGCAGATATACACATCGAAATACTTGCTAATCCCTTATCCAAAGCCGTTGAGGCCAAACGCTTGCAAAGTTTCTAGATTATTAAAAACAGACAAACAAAAAAATAAGTAGCATATACTCTATAAGGCAAGGTAGAAGGATTTGTAGCAGTACTATAAAATTAAAAAAAAAATCTGCAGGAAATATATGAATATTCGCATTAAGGGAAAAAATGAAACAATAAAATCCATCTGTAGATTTTTCTGACATAAGTGTTTGGGTTAGGTTGGGTCTTTCTTTCCAAATTAGTTATGAAAGGTTTTCACTTTATAGGCCTTTATGGACTTCAGAATTTGTGTTTAGGAATTGAGGATCCATATTTCTACTTGAATGTATATAGTGGATACACATTCATATATTTTCAACTTATGAATTTTTTCAAAAGAAATTACTTCTGATCAATAGCACATAAATATTTCAGTTCAAATTCAGAGGAAATAAAAACTATGAAAATTGGAATTTGAAATCTAAAATAATGTTAAACATGTTTGGAAATTAAGTCCACAGTCAAGTATGTTTCAGTGCTTAAAGATTTCAACCGATAAGTAGTGAGTGACACACTAAGATTTTGCCTTACTGTTTAATCAAAGAGGTTCCCATTTATATGGACAAAGATTTTGCCTGTAAAATATCTAATGGATGTATTATTTTTCCAGAACACTTAATTGTAGTCATGAAGAACCTGTACACAGACCAAGAGGCAGTTGTTTAAACACAACAAGGGGATACCGAATGGTTTAAAAAACAGAAAAGGTGTGCTTCAGGGTTGTACACTTTCACCAAAAGTATTTAATCTGTATGCTGAGCAAATAATCCGAGAAGTTGGACTACATGAATAAGAATACAGCATCAAGATTGGAGGAAGACTCGTTAATCTACGATAAGCAGATGACTCAACCTTGCTTGTTGAAAGTGAAGGGGACTTGAACCTCTTAATGATGAAGATCAAAGGCTACAGCCTTCAGGATGGATTACACTTCAACATCAAGGAAACAAAAATCCTCACAACTGGACCAATAAACAACATGATGATAAACAGAGAAAATATTGAAGTTATCAAGGATTTCATTTTACTTGTATCCACAAACAATGCCCATGGAAGCGGCAGCAACAAATCAAGCAGTGTATTTATTGCATTGGGCAAACTTGCTGAAAAAGACCTCTTTAAAATGTTGAAAAGTAAAGATGTCACCCTGAGGACGAAGGTGTGCCTGACTTAAGTGATCGTATTTTCGATTACCTCATATGCATGGGAAAGCTAAACAATGAATAAGGAAGACTGAAGATTAATTGATGTCTTTAAATTATAGTGTTTGTGAAGAATGTTGAATATGCCATGGACTGCCAGAAGAACGAACAAGTCTGTCTCAGAGGGAATACAGCCATAGTGCTCCTTGGAGGTAAGGATTGAGAGACTTCATCTCACGTTCTTTGTACATGTTGTCAGGAGGGACCAGTCCCTGGAGAAGAACATCATGCTTGGAAAAGTAGAGGGTCAGGAAAAAAGAGGAAGACTCTCAACGAGATGGATTGACAGTGGCTATAACAATGGGCTCAAACATAGCAATGACTATGAGAATGGCACAGGCCTGGGCAATATTTAGTTCTGTTGTAGTTAGGGTTGCTATGAGTTGGAACCTACTCAATGGCACCTAACAACAACAAGGAGGCACAACATGGCTAGCTATATGAGTCTGAGTAAAAAGAAAACTATGTAACCAAGTGATTGATGGACTTTTGAAATGTTCCATACCCAAAAGTATGCACTTTTGGAGATGACTAAGATAAATAATATTCAGAGGAAAAAAAAAAATGTGGTTAAAAAGAACAGGCCATTACAAGTGCTACCTAAAAATATATCACCTTATACAAATCTATATTAAGTGTTCACTATGTGCTGGGAACTGTATCAAGTGCTAGAAATAATGTGATAAACTGAACAGACAGACCTATCTACCTTGATGGAGTTCCAAGTGGCTTCTAGAATACAGAATTATCTGTCATAATAAAGGGTAATGTAGTTGAATCAGACCACTAGGAAATGTTCACAAAAAAGCCAAACCCCACTGTTGTCAAGTTGATTCATACTCATAGCGACCCTATAGGAGAGAGTAAAACTGCCCCATAGGATTTCTAAGGCTATAAATCTTTATATTTAGTCTCATAATTTGTCCCAGGAGACAAAGCTTTAGACTTCTACTAGGCCCATGAAGAGTTCAGACAGCTTTGGATAGTACTAATTAAAGTACAAACTGCCATACCCTTTGTCTCACCTTCCATAGGAAATCAATAGACCAGTTGGCAAGGGATGAAAGTGGGGAAAGGAGAAATAGCCATTAGAGAGTTATGGGAGCTAACCATGCTCTTTTCCACTTCAGACACTCAGCCTGAATCTGCCTGAATTAGGGGAGGTCATAAACTTCTCTCTGGGTCAATTCAGAATTTTGATTAATGTCTTGGCCTCGCTTTCTAGTAATCACATTGAGTCTGTGTTTTAAGCTGTTATGAAACACTGTTTGTTACATAAAATTAAACAGAACACAACTGGGGCCTGCCAGAATTCTTATCTACATCAAACAGGACTTTCATTTCTTATCTAGGTAGGACAAGGGAACATTGTTTCACCCAATGACCAAAAGATGGTGACAGCCTATATAAAATACACTGTAAACTCAGCTAGCTTCTTCAATATACTTTATTCATCTTTATTATAATTTATTATGGGTTGCGTGATATTTCTTCCACGTTATGTATCTCTACTAATCTATCATCTATCACCTATCATCTATCAATCTGTCTACCAATCTATCCATCCATCCAACTATGTTTAGATTAATGCAAATTCAGAAGACATAGAAGCATAGAATATTAAGATTTGAAAGACCTTTTTTTTTAAGGATCTGATCAACCATTCAAATTAATCTTTTCATGAATCCCCCACTCTTCTGAACTGATAACTGCCCTGGCTTTGAACATTTTTAATGAGAGGGAACAGATTATTCTTTGAGGCAATTAAGCCAGAGGTAAGATTCTTAGCAGGTTCATCCTTATATTCTTCTGAATTGGTCTTCATGCATAGTTCACCTTTTTTTTTTTTTTTCTACCAAACACTATATATAGATCTGTCCTCTAGAACAGTACATCCAAACCAACCAAACCCCCTGCTGTTGAGTTGATTCTGACTCTTAGTGATTCCATAAGGTTTCCGAGGCTTTAAATCCCTATGGAAGCAGACTGCACATCTTTCTCCCCAGGAACCACTGGTGGTTTTGAACCGTTGATTTTTCAGTAAGCAGTCGATGGCTTTAACCACTGCACCACCAGGGCTTCTTAAGAAATATTTAACACAAAAAATTAAAAACATCTGAACTCTGATATCACGTCCTCATACCTCTTTGCAAATCCCATCATCCTAAATTCTTCCTAAGTCCTGGTTTCAGACACCGTGTGATGTATTTCTGACAGTTTTCTTATCTACGTGAATCTTACATTATGGCAAATGGAAATAGTCTAATATTTCAAAGAGAATTTTGGATAATTTTACATAAATGTGTATGTCTATTAATTTTAATTAACTTTGTTTTTATTCTATCAAACATTGGGCCAGTGTTGAAGTTCATATTGAGTTCATGAACTTCTATAACAGCAGATATTATTCAAATAAGCTATTATTCCATATTCATGTCATGTTATATCTTATAAACTGACGTAGAGTTTTTTCAGTTTTGTCTTTAAACACTATAAATTCAGCTTTCAGGATTTAGCCCATCATTCTAATATTGTGAAATAATTTTAAATTGCAATTATATTATCTAACCCATTTGTCACCCTTTCAATTTTTCAATACAGTTTTGAAGGTAACATTTTATATTTCAATTTAAGCAGGTATTGGCCTATTAGTATAATAAAACATCAGATACCTCGCTTAACTTCAACCTTGAGATTTTGGGTTATTTTACAGAAATGACTGTAGTCTAGTCTAGTTAAAATTTTTTAACACTATCATAGGGATATTACAAGAGATTTTTGTACAGTAATTTGCTAAAATAAATCCATTCTATCCACAACTGACATTGGTCCTGCCCTATTTCGTGCCAAATTCAAATGGAAATTTACAATCGATGTATTATTTAACTTCACTGCGGAATTGGGTACTATTTGATTACTTACGATTTTGTTTTTATTGGAATTGACAAACACCCAATTTCACACTAACTTAGGTCAAAGGAAGAGTTCATTGGCTTTTAAATTTTTTATCTCTTTTCATGCCTCTAGGTCAAACCACTATCATTTCTTGACTGAAATGCTAAAACAGATTTCTACTTTCTGCCATACCCCTCGTCCATTCATGACTAATGAGATCTTTGTCAAAATCAGATAATTCTACTCTAGTAATACAAATCCTCCAATGACCTTTGATTGCCTATAAGCCCCCAAGTGATTTTGAACATGCTGTACTCCTTGTACATTCATCTTCTTTACTCCCTGAATTCTAGCACACAGACCATTGTTATCTCTCTTGAATCCATTGAGACCTTCCCATCCCCTGCTCCTGGATTAGTTGTTTCCTCTGTTTGGAATGCTGTGCTCCGTTGATGTCATTCATTTAACTTTTATTTGTTGTCCAGACCTTGACTCAAGCATTTATTTTCTGACTGCCCAATCTAAATTATCCTACCAACAATTTCCTATCACTTTACTCTGTTTTATGTTTTCATGGCATACATTATTCTCCACTATCAGATCATCATTTTATTTATTTTTATACTTATTTATTTCATGGGTCTCAACATAAGAATATAAACCAGATTAGAGAAGATGCCTTGTTTATTCACAGCAGTATCCCCAGCACTGAGAATAGTACTTGGCAATTGGTTGATACTCATTAAATATCGATGACTAAAATGAACGTAAATACCCTGGAGGAAGAAGAGAGAAGAAGGAATCAAGGATATAAAATCTCTCATTACTAAATCTCCTTCTTATGCCTCAACTTATCTCTTGGTGTCCATTTCTTTCTCTCAACCAGCCTACTCCAGAAGGCTAGAAATAAAGTTCCCATCAACTCTAAGCTTACATCTTTACCTTGTTTCTTGACATGAATTGGTTTCTCCATTTCAGTTGTAAATTAGAAAATTTTAGGGAATAAACTATGATTGGTCTCACTTAGATCACATATCCAACTCCTGGACTAATCACAGTAATAAACAACTTCAATCTACTGTGACAGACTGCTGGTTTCCATCAGATCTGCTATCCTCCTCTTTCTGAAACATTTGTAGTTGAATTGATTCCCACTCATGGCACACCCATGTGTGTCAGTGCTGAACTGTGTCCCAAACGTCTGATTTTTCAAAAATAGTTCACCAGTACTTTCTTCCAAGACCACCAACTTTTTGATTAGCAGCTGAACTCACTAACCGTTTGCACATCACAAATTGTTTCCTAGGTCCCTTAGTTTTGAAGTAATTGTCATGAGTGGAATATGAGAAAAAGTGGATGAAACTTCATCATGTTCTTTGTCTTCATTTGTCAGCCAAATAGAGGATTTGATGGAGGGATTGAAGGTTTAGGGTATTGTGGAGTCAATAAATGGAAGGGGTCTGGGTTCCAGAATGATTGCAGAGAGCAAATCCATTGACCTCTATTGAACCGGATCTTCAGTTAGAATTAAACTCCTACTGTGGTAAACAACTGAAATTTTAGTATTTTTTTTTTTACAATAGTTAGCATACATAACAGATATGTATACCTCATTTTTCCAATTTTCTGATGTAAGTATATCATACTTGTGTATGATAAGCGATTTGAGTACCTAATTTACATAAAACATAACATACACCAAAGGAGCCCCTTTGACTTCTATTATTTTAGATTCTATCTGGAGTGAAAAATTACAGATACTTGAAAATAAATCTGACTGAAGAAGACTTCTCAATTTTTGCCTTTGCAATTTTTCATTTATTTTTTATGCTTATCACCCATTTTTTTTTATCAATTTGCATTGACATAGACTTTTCAACTCTCACTGTACTTATTTTTTTTTAAAGTGTAGTCCCTATTCTTTCACTAGCCATGTTTTATATTACTTATATTGAATTAATAAATAACAAAATTATTAAAACCGGCATGAAGCAATTTTAAAAATGAGTATGACTGACTCTTGGTAAGAGCACAACTCAGCATGAAGATGGATGGAGAAGTTTACAAACATGTTAGTGAGCAGTCTATTAGCAGCTAGTATTCAAACTACATGAACATCAATTATGATGTTTCACTAAATGACTTCAGAGCATTTAAACCAGGGTGCTGATTAAGAGAAGGTTGGTTAAGATTGCTTGTTATTTCTACCACCACCACCCAGCAGAGCCCATGGTACTGAAGGAAGAGGTTCAAGCTGCACTGAAGGCATTGGTGAAAAACAAGGTTCCAGGAATTGACAGAATACCAGTTGAGATGTTTCAACAAACAGATGCAATGCTGGAAGTGCTCACTTATCTATGCCAAGAAATCTGGAAAGTGGCTACCTGGCCAACTGACTGGAAGAGATCCATATTTACGCCTTTTTCAAAGAAAGGTGATCCAACAGAATGTGGAAATTTTTGAACAAAATCATTAATGTCGTGTAATGGAATTGTCTCCACCAAAAATGTATCTCATTTTTGTGATTTTGTTATGTATTATAAATCATAATCTCTGCCTGTGGTTAAAAAGGATTAGGGTGGGATGTGACACCCTTGATCCAGCCATACCCCTGATCTAATGTAAAAAGATTTTCCCTGGGGTGTGCCCTGCACCACCTTTTATCTCTCAAGAGATAAAAGAAAAGGGAAGAAAGAAAAGAGTTGGGGACCTCATGCCACCAAGAAAGCAGCACCAGGAACAGAGCCATCCTTTAGACCAGGGGTCCCTGTGCATAAGAAGCTCCTTTAGCGGGGAAGATTGAGGACAAGGGCCTGTCTCCAGAGCCGACGGTGAGAGAGAGGCTTCCCCTGGAGCTGATGCCCTGACTTTGACTTTTAGCCTAATTTACTGTGAGGAAATAAGTTTCTCTTTGTTAAAGCTATCTTCTTGTGGTGTTTCTATTAGAGCAGCACTAGATAACTAAGACATATCACGTGCAAGTAAAATTTTACTGAAGATCATTGAAAACCAACTGTAGCAGTACATCAACAGGGAACTGCCAAAAATTCAAGACGGATTCAGAAGAGGACATGGAACCAGGAATATCATCATTAATGTGAGATTGATCCTGGCTGAAAATGGAGAATACCAGAAAGATGTTTACTGGTGCTTTTTTGACTATGCCGAAGTATTCGTCATAGTCATCTAGTGCTGCTATAACAGAAAGACCACAAGAGGATGGCTTTAACAAAGAGAAATTTATTTTCTCACGATCTAGTAGCTTAGAAGTCGAAATTCAGGGCATCGTTTCCAGGGAAGACTTTCTCTGTTGACTGTAGAAGAAGGTTTTTCTCATCAATCTTCCCCTGGAATAAGGGCTCCTCTGCACAGGAACCCTGGGTCTAAAGGACTCATTCTGCTCCCAGTGCTTCTTTCTTGGTGGTATGAGGTCCCCAACTCTCTGTTTGCTTCTCTTTTATCTCTTGAGAGATAGTAGGTGGTACAGGCCACACCCCAGGGAAACTCCTTTTACATTGGATGAGGGAAGTGACCTGGTAAGGGTGTTACAATCCCACCCTGATCCTCTTAACATAAAATTACAATCATAAAATGGAGGACAACCACACAATACTGGGAATCATGGCCTAACCAAATTGATACACACATTTTTGGGGAGACATAATTCAATCCATGACATTCTACTGTGTGGATCAGAACAAATTATAAATAATTTTTGAAGAATGGGAATTCCAGAACACCTAATTGTGCTCATGAGGAGCTTGTACATAGACCAAGAGGCAGTCATTCCAACAGAACAAGGGGGTTGAAGTCAGAAAAGGTGTGCATCAGGGCTGTATCCTTTCACCATACTTATTCAATCTGTATGTTGAGCAAATAATCTGAGAAGCTGCACTATATGAAGAAAAATGGGGCATCAGATTTGGAGGAAGACTCATTAACAACCTGCATTATGCAGATGACACAACCTTGCTCGCTGAAAGTGAAGAAGACTTGAAGCACTTACTGATGAAGATCAAAGACCACAGCCTTCAGTATGGATTACACCTCAACATCAAGAAGACAAAAATTCTAACAATTGGGCAGATAAGCAACAACATGATAAATGGAGAAAAGATTGAAGTTGTCAAGGATTTCATTTTATCCAAGGATTTCACTGTATTCACAATCAGTGCCCATGGAAGCAGCAGTCAAGAAATCAAACAACATTGCATTGGGCAAATTTGCTGCAAAAGTCTTCTTTAAAGTGTTAAAAAGCAAAAATGTTACCTTGAAGACGAAGGTACATCTGACCCAAGCCATGGTGTTTTCATTCACCTCATACGTATGTGAAAGCTGGGCAATGAATAAGAAAATGAAGAATTGTTGCCTTTGAATTATGGTATTAGCAAAGAATATTGAATATAGCATGGACTGCCAAAGAGCAAACAAATCTGCCTTGGAAGAAGTACAGCCAGAATGCTCCTTAGAAGCAAGGATGGTGAGACTATATCTCACATACTTTGAACATATTAGCAGGAGGGGTCAGTCCCTGTAGAAGGACATCGTGCTTGGTAAGGTAGAGGGTCAGGGAAGAAGAGGAAGACCCCCAAGGAGATGGAATGACACATTGGCCGTACCGTGGGCTCAAGCATAATGATTGTGAGGATAGTGGAGGACCAGTGTTTTGTTCTCTTGTACATAGGGTCTCTATGACTCGGAATCCACTGGATGGCCCCTAACAACAAAACCACATAACACCACCATATCTGTTCACAAATCTGTGTTTATTTCAATACAGCACTTCTAAATGTGGAATTTTATTTAGTATTTCTACCTCAAACCAGCCTCTAGAGACAAAACCAAGGAAATCTTTCTCAGCTACCGTTTTCCTACAAAATTATAATTTCAGACTTGATTCAAAGCTCTGATCTGAGAAATATTAAATTATTTAATGATGTCACACTGCTCTGTAGAAGGTGTTGCTCTTCTTTATTTTGTTTAATAGTGGAGCGAAAACTTGTATTGAAAAACTATACATTGCAATTATTGTTTATCTGTAGTTCCTACTACAGCACAGCAATATAGACCGTGAGGTACTCAAAAGCAGAAACAATGTTTATTCATGTTTTAAAATTATTCAGTTTTGAGTAGGGAATGTAACAGGTATTCAATAACAAGTCAGCATGTTTTGACTACTTACTGTGTACAAGAAAAACACACTTACTATGTACAAGGCACTCTGCTAAATGTTTTTTAGGAATTATATTGTTATCCATCTAAAGAAAACAATGAAACGCGTACTATTAGAATTTCAGTTTTGTAGATGAGGTCTTGAAAATGAGAGCAGTTACAATTTTACTCAAAGAGTGTCTCGTAGCTAGTAAGCATTTGAGAACAAGTTTACTTGGGCAAATAATGGCAAATACTGGTGAAAAGTTAAAGATAACATCTTTCTCTGCTTACAGATAGTGGGGAGGCCATGCATATGTCAAAGGGTTACAACAGTGAGTGCATAATTATACACTAAAACAAACACATTCAATCAAAGAAAATATTATGTATGATCATATCTTGAATTCACCTCTTCAATTTACCACATAGATTATATTTTTTTGTTGTAAAACACCGTCAGACATACATTTGCAATCATGTTTTATGCTACTTAGCAGATGACAAATACTATCAACTATAGATTGATTTTATTTGTCACAGATTCAAATTTATTTAAAAGTATAAGGATTATCAACATGTGTTACTTTCCAGGAGAAATACTTTGTGTCTAGGGTTTCATATTTGTTACTATGTTATGATGTCCCTAAGGTTCATTGGGTCTTTTCTCATGTTAGTCTTCGTGCTTCAAGAAACATGTCATTCATGTATTCAAATGTTTCTCTTAGAGTTGCTGGAAATCAGATTTCCTTTCTGATAACCCTTTATGAAGAGTGTGCTCAGTTAACTTTAGAATAGAAATATCCTTGTAAACTTGTCACTGTACCATTATGAACGAGAGTTTTGTCTCACCCTTTAACTTCACACTTATCTACTTTCTTCTTTATATAAACCACTGCAGGGGAAAACTGGTAAATACATTTTGCTGTTATCAGTGTGTCTGATTATTGCAGTTGTCCCTTAATCCTATTGATCTTACTCTTGAGTCATACTTACTGGGTAGAAATCAATAGTAATTGATTAAAACTGTCACCAATGAAAGTAACAGACTGGTTTTGTTGTTCAGAGTTAATTTTTTGGATAAGCCTCTTTTTTTTTTATGTCACCAATGTTTGTAATAGTAACTATAGGACAATGTAGCATAGTTTAAAAATTTTACATACTGTATGCCAATAGAGTTCACAATCAGTGACTGAATATATTTTAAAAAAAGAAAAAAGTATATCCACAAAAGGAAATTGAATAGAAATGGTAACTTTCAAAGAATAATAATAAATATTGATATGAATTAAAGGTTTATTGAAAAAGAAGAGCATTTGTCTTAGCTGTTTTATAAATACTATTATTTTATAATTGCAACCAAACAGTAAGATGTTGCTAAATAGATACAAACATACACCAGAGGAGTAGATTTACCATCGAGAAGTATAGTCATGTGTATTGGGGACCTAATATATGACAAAGTCAAGTTTGTAATTCTCTGAGTTAGGGTTGTTTCACTTGATAAACAAAAGTGGTGTGAGTAATTTTCTATTGGAAGAGAAGCAAAGATAGATCCATACTTCACATCATATGCTAAATTGATCTCCAATGTATTAGAGAAATATATGAAAAATAATAACATTAAAATATTAATAAAATACTTAAGAGAATACTTGTAAGATCTTGCTGTAGGGGTGATGTTTTGAAGTATGCCTATCCTTTATTCCTCCATCGCTTCGCCTCCCCAAAAAACTTAGAAGCAGACTAGAATCTTAGGAGATCTTAGATTATCCATGCCCTGGAAGTTACTTGTAAGTAAACTTAGTAGATATAATAAAGTTTTAGTTAATGGCTGTAAATGATTGATATGGTTTACCTTAGCTTTTGTAGGAAATCATCAATGAACAAGTTATCAGGGAAATTATGAACACTGGAAACTTATTAAAGTAAAAATATTCACTCAAATTTTATAATAAGTTTAAATAGTTGTACTTAAAATTTTCAAGGAAAACTTTATGTCATAGACATAATCATTAGTTTTTTTAATTCTTGTTGAATAGCCCTATTTTAATCACCCTTACTGATAATTTTCAAAAAAACAAAACAAAGCAAAACAAAATAATACTTTTAATTCATTAATTAGCTTACCAGTACTTGTTGGAATACATAAAGAAAAAGATGAAGATAGTGGACTATATAATTTTTTAAAAATTTGTATAGCAAAATATACCATTAACAAGAAAATAAGAAAAGAGGAGTTCACGTGTATTTAGGAAAATGCAAATTAAAGCAACAATCAGATAACATTTTAAAACCAAACGTCAAAGTTGGTAGCCACTGGTAATAACAGGATAATTTTAAGTTAAAGATCTGCTTCTGTAACTATGCATAATGAAACATGTCAACATAAAGAAAAAAATGTAATGTACCTCAAGAAAGTGTTTGGTGTGGCTTAAAGCAAAGCTAAAAATTGTGTTCTTACTCAGAGAATTTTTCTTCATGAATTCCTTCTAAAATATTTTTCTAATATTTCTTCTAAAATAAAGAGGTAGAAGTTGTAATTCTCATTAGAGACCAAAATTTTGAGTTGCTTTTGTGAGACTTGTTAACTCATTCACCAAATGCAGGATTTAATTAGTCTGATTTGTCATCCACCTATCTTTGATCATACTGGCATTATGAAATGTTTTCTCTAAACTCGAAAACTTTAAAATAGTTATATTGAATAAACTAATAAGAAAAGTTAATTTATTAACATCTTCTTTCTTGGTTTCCTTTAAAGGAAAAAATGTATATTTTTGGTTATCAAAAGTTTTTTTTTTTATTGTGCTTTAAGTGAAAGTTGACAAATCAAGTCAGTCTCTCATGCAAAAATTTATATACGCCTTACTATATACTCCTAATTACTCTCTCTCTAATGAGACAGCCCACTCCTTCTCTCCACTATCTCTTTTCGTGTTCATTCTGCCAGCTTCTGCCCTCTCATCTCCCCTCCAGACAGGAGCTGCCCACATAGTCTCATGTGTCTACTTGATCCAAGAAGCTCGTTCTTTGCCAGCATCTTTTTCTATCCCATTGTTCAGTTCAATCCCTGTCTGAAGAGTTGGCTTTGGGAATGGTTCCTGTTTTGGGCTAACACAAGGTCTGGGGGCCATGATCATCGGGGTCCTTCTAGTCTCAGTCAGACCATTAAGTCTGGTCTTTTCATGAAAATTTGGGGTCTGCATTCCACTGCTCTCCTGCTCCCTCAGGGGTTCTCTGTTGTGTTCCCTGTCCGGACAGTCATTGGTTGTACCTGGGCACCATCTAGTTCTTCTGGTCTCAGGCTGATGTAGTCTCTGGTTTATGTGGCCCTTTCTGTCTCTTGGGCTCAGAACTGCCTTCTGTCCTTGGTGCTTTTCATTCTCCTTTGCTCCAGGTGGATTGAGACCAATTGATGCATCTTAGATGGCCGCTTGCTAGAGTTTAAGACCCCAGACACCAAAAGATTTATTTGAACATTTTAGCCATAGCTTGGTCCTAAATTTTAAAGAAGCAAATATTTCAGCTCTTTTCTTCACATGGCAGGAAAAAAAAAAATCACTTGACTCTTGATAAGAAGAAAAAAAGCAGCATTATTACTAAGAACCAGTCAAATAAAAGAGTTAAACATTTTAAAACTTAAGTAAACAATTCCTTGCTAAAAAATTCTCTATTATATTATTTACTATAATTCCAGCTGGACAATATGTAGTTTATATCCATAACATTTTTCAGAAGTAATTTCTGAATAACAACTGATATATACACTTTATTCCCTCTAAAATTAAAGTAAAATCACTCAACATGGCTATTATTTACATTAGACTGTTTCCCACCTTCTCTGAAGGTACATGAACAACATCAAAAAGTGTTACACTGCCTTTAATTCATAATTCCTTTAATTTTCTACCTTTTTTTTTTCATGGCCTTTCTTAATACATTAGCCATTCTTTCTGCTTTAGAATTTTTTTTTAACTTCAAAAAGATAATCTAATCAAATTTACATAACTTTTTTGTCATGCATAAAATTGTCATTGAAAATTGACAATGCCTTTGGTCTGTATGTGTACAAAGTATCATATATTTGATTTTCTCCAAGGATTATAAAATTTTTCCACCACTCCTCAAATAGAAACATTGATGTACAAAAGAAGATATAAATGTTCTAATAAGAGACTAGTTATCATTTAATTCTAATTCATGTATGGCATTATCAACTATATTAAAATTTAATACATTTGAAGCAATTTAATATAAACATCAGTTTGTTTTTTTTAAGTGAGGTAAAAAAAAAAGAGCGTAACTATATGAAAATTGACAACATTTTATAAAGTTACTCATTTCTTATCATCTTCCCATAGCTTTGACCTAAAAAGATAAAAACAAAGTTTAGGCACCAGTCTGGTATACTTTTGTTATAGATTATTTTTTAAAGAAACCCAGTGAGCATGGACAATGAATAGAATATATAATGTATGGGAAGATGAACAGTGAATAGCTTAAACAAGAACCTATTTCTCTCGAGGCTGAAGAGTTTGATCAACGCACTGTGTTTTAGAATGCAGCTTATCGCCCACCATACAGAAATAGGTAGGAAATGTGTTTCCGTTAAAATGTGAATTAAGAAATCTATCCTCTGGTTATATGTCACAGGGAGTTGGCCTTTTTCCTTTAATAAATATTTCAATCTGAAGAGAGACGCCTCAGTAAAATGAAAACAAATGACAGTGTTATCTCCAAAGGGACAGTGTATTATTTTAAAATGGATGAAATGGTCCATGCTCTGCCCTATGACGGATAAATGCTTAAAATAAGAGCAAAAATAGAGTTTACTCATTCTCATGGACATAGAATCGAGTTTTCTTTTTTGTTCTGATTTGAGATGAAGAAAGGAGGAGCAGAAAGAACGGCAAACCTAAAGAATGTCCTTACAAGATTATATGTAACAATAACCATAAATAATGTCATTGTAATTTAGAGCTAACGTTATCAATTTTGTTGTTGCTAGATGTCATTGAATGGGCTCTGACTCGTGATGATCTTATGTATAACAGAGAGAAACAGAAAATCTTATTGACTCCCACCCTAACATTTACTATTACAGGTATTTAAAAAATAGGAAACAACTGTTAAGTAGTTATTAAATATTAAGAGCTTACTTTCTGGGCCTTTAGATCTGAATTTGAAATTCTTCTTAGACAATAAACTGGGAACTGAATGTAAAACAGATACAATGTCATCGCTTCATATACACACTTGAAATCATGCAGGTTCAGTGTGTGACACATCTGAGAATTTCTCACAGCATCAAAGTTAGGAATGTCACATATTTTGTCAAGAGCAAATCTCAAAACCTTGTAAAATCTCATCACAAAGTGTTCTTCAACTTGCTCATTAGTCATGACATGTTAAAAGAAGTGTTGTGGAAAGTATATTAATATATGTAGATATTTGATGATAGGATTTTTTCCCCTCCTCTTTATTCCCTTTCCGCCTTGTTGAGAAAGAGTTTTTTAAAGCATAAAAATACAGTCAAATTAGGTTATAGCAAGTGATTAATATCATGAAACAAAGTTTGTTTTTCACATGTTCTTCTTTGAAAAATGGGAAATTTGGATACAACAAAATTTATTGACAAATTTTATACTTGACCCCAAGGAGTTTATAATCTAGTAGGATTTACAGAAAACTGACATTAGAGTGAGCAAAATTACAACAAAGTGAGTTTAATCCCTTCTCGGGAAAAGTAAAATAGGCTGTGAAAGGTAAAATAAACTATTTTTTTAATATAATCAACGCATTCTCTGATATCAATGAAATATTTCTTAAGGATGAGTACAAATGACTCAAGTGAAGAATTTTCCAAGCAAAAGGAGCAATTGTGGTTGTGGGAAGACCTAGAAGGAAAAACAGGCATTGTGTTTTGAAGGAGGATGTGTAGTTCATTACCTTTTGAGAGACAAGTGGGTAGAGGTACACACAACCCAGGAAATGAAGAGCTTTTTGTCCTGTGAGGGAATTTGGGTTTTATTGGAAAGACAGCAGAGAGTCATTGGAGATTTGTACTCCAATCAGTCCTGCTTCACTGTGAACCATAGATCTGAGTGGGGTAGCTGAGGTGGTGGGGTGGGGAGGGTTGCCAAAACCAGAGACAAGGAGACACATTAGAAATTAATTTTCTTGTAAAGTTCACAGTCTTTTCTTTATATAAGTGGTCCTCAAACCATGACTCTAAGATTTCTGGTTGTCCATGAGATAAGCTCAGGGGTCCACAATGCTCTCTTCATAACACTAAAACATTATGTTCTTTTTTTCATTGTGTTGACATTGGATTGATTGTGAAATGAATGGTGGAGGAAATTGCTAGCAAATTAGCACAAATCAAGTTTTTGTTGTTGTTAGGCACCATCAAATTGGTTCCAACTCTTGGCAACCCTATGTATAACAGAACGAAAACACTGCCCAGTTCTGCTCCATCTTCACAATCGTTGCTGTGTTTGAGCCCATTTTTGCAGCCACTGTGTCAATCCATTTCCTTGAGGGCCTTCCTCTTTTTCACTGACACTGTACCTTACCAAGCATGACGTCCTTCTCCCAGGAACTGATTCTCCCTGATAACATGTCTGGAGTATGTGAAACAAAGTCTCCCCATCCTTGCAATCTGCCCATGCTCTGTCTTTCAAGGCAGATTTGCCCATTCTTCTATCATTCCATCATCCCATGATATATTCAATATTCTTTACCAACACCATAATTCAAAGGCATCAGTCCTTCTTCATTCTTGCTTATTCATGAAAACATGCATATGAGGCAATAGAAAATACCATGGCTTGGGTCAGGCACATCTTATTCTTCAAGGTGACATCTTTGCTTTTTATCACTTGAAAGAGGTCTTTTGCAGCAGATTTGCCCAATGCAATACGTCTTTTGTCTTTTGATTTCTTGACTGCTACTTCCATGGTCATTGATTGTGGATCCAAGAAAAAGAAATCCTTGACTACTTCAAATCAAGTTAGTAACACCAAACTCTAAAGTAGTCATACTCTTCATCATGATGCAATCACAGGGGAAATAAGTTTCAATTAAGAATTTCCTTGATAAAATAATAAAAATATTTTAATTTTATTAAGTCTCTATCTTTGAGTTCAATTTATACACTGTGTCCCCAAATGTAAATGGCATTCAGCTGAGTACCAAAATTCCAGGTTTTTAGGTATATCACTTACTTGTACAATTGAGCTGTGAACTAAACCTGAACCTTTTGTTTTCAGGGGCTATCTCATTTACATGAAAGAATGATTGACAGACAAATGATGGTTTTACAGATTTGATTATTTCTACACATTTTCTCAAAAATGATAATAATTGAAAGTATTTGTTACATCTAAAACATGTTTGTTATGGATTGAATTGTGCCTCCCCAAAATAGGGGAAGCCTAACCCCTGTATCTGTGGATATAATCCCACTTGGGAATAGGGTTTTCTTTGTTAGGTTACAGGGCCGTATCTGTGTAGGACGTGTCCTTAACCTAATTACTTCTGAGTTACAAGAAGCAGCAGAGACAAAAAAAAAAAAAATAGCAGGAAGATAGAGGCCATGTGAACATTTCCAAGGAACCAAGGAAAGCCAATGCTACAGAAGATGAGACAAGAATCTTTACCCAAAGCAGAAAGAGTGAGAGAGACTTCCCCCAAAACTGGTGTTCTGAATTCAGACTTCTAGCTTCTTGACCTGTAAGAAAATAAATTTCTGTGCTTAAAAGTCATCCACTTGTGGTACTTTTGTTACAGTAGCATTAGTTAACTAAGGAAATGTTAAAAGAAAAATCTTTTTTTTTAGTTCTCCATTCCCAGTTCTTCTCAGTATCAAAGTTCAAGTAATTTTTCCTCAAATTACGTAACTAGCACATATATTTTGAAGCTTTAGTCTCTCATAATTTTCTGTAAAATGCATAATTTGAGAAGAGAAAATTGATGTTCTATAGCTCTTAAAACTTCCAGAATTACACAGGTGTTGAGTTTCAAGTGTCAGAAGTAAGAATGATAAAGTAAATTAGACAGCACTTTTCTTTCCCAGAAAATACAGATGTCCATTTTTTTTTTTTTAAGGCACATGGTCTTACAGTCAGAATTTGTTAGTATGAGTTTATTTTTTAAATGTCCCAGGTGATTGTGATATAGTCATGACTGAAAAACATTGGACCAGATTGTGTTTTACCTGCAATTTGATTATGCTGTGTAAAGTGAGAATAATAAAATCTTTGTCAAATTTTATTAGACCTAATATGCATCTCATATCCCTACATACTTCATGTTTTTCCTTGCTTTGTCACTATTAAAATTTCATGGTCTTACTAATGTATCTTTATACAGTTGTGAGTAAATTTCTACTTCCAGAATCTAACTTCCTTTGAATATGATAAGCTTCCAAATGTAGAAAGAAGCATGGATACTAGGCTAGTTCCAAAGGAGGAACGAACGTGATTAAGAATGTACGATTGCAAGTCACTAGTCCCAATTATGTCACTTACCAATTTGTGGATCTTAACTGCAAACTGTAAATTGCAGACAAACACTCAACTTAGATTGACTGGAATATATTAATAGCCTTAGAAGAAAAACAAATCTGTGGCTTAGCATAGAATTGTCATACTTTTTTAGCAATGATACTAACAGAATAATCTCCCTCCTGTTGAAAAGAAACAAAGTAAAATATTTCAACTTTTGATTAGTTATTTAAGCTTTGAAATGCATAAGTTATTTCCTATTCTGCACCATTTTAACATGAAATGCTCGTACTTGTGCTGCCGTAGGATATGCCTAATGTAAATTCATGAATATATTGCACATTATTTAAGTGCATCAATAAACAACAGTTTCACATTATACAGCATACGAATATTCATTTACTGATACTTTGTTGATTCATTTGCAATTCTTCCACTGTTTATTTAGACTTGATTTCCATATTCTTCCGGATATGTAAACATGCTACTCTATTAATTTAACTTCAGGATTCCAGCTCACTAGACAGCTTAATGTCTTTGTTACACAATTGCTCTTGTTCTCTGTACTAAAACTGAAATTTTATGAAATCATGTAGTAAGTATGAATATAGATTTACTAATGAAGTAAAGCTATTAATGTATGAACGCATTCAGCTCCTCAGAGTGCATACTTAATGGAACATACAGTTAACTAATATAGTAGAAAAACTTTTGAGAATTAGATTAACTGTGTGCAACTTAAGCTTTTGCTTGGCAAATATACATTTGTCACATATTAGATGAGTCTTCTTTTGAAATGGGTACACAAATTCAAAGTTCAATAGGTAGGAATTTAAGAAAGAGATGTAGATTTCAACCACACTAAATTAAAGTTAGACACTTCTGACATTACAATTTATCTTAGTTTGCAAAACGTGAAAATTTGAGACAGTTGTTTACTGAGTATAGTGTGCATGTGACAGACTTCTTGGATGTGTATCATTCAGTGGTTAAATGGCTGGCATGAAAAATGACTATATACATGATGAATGCATTTCTTTAACATAGGAAAACTCGTTGTTTTCAAGAGGAAAAATTTAACTTAAAAATCACAACTACAATTTAAACAAGTGTATATATGTTCATGGACACCCTGGGTAATGCAAATAATTAACACACTCAGTTGCTAACTGAATGGTTGAAGGTTCCAGTCTGCCTAGAGGTGTCTTGGAAGAAAGGACTGGAAATCTACTTCCATAAAATCAGCCATTGAAAACACAATTCTACTCTGACATACATGAGGTTGCATGAATAGAAATTCACTTGATGGCAATTAGTAATATATGTTCCTAGAAATTTTTGTTCAGGAATTATTTCAAATAAATTTTAGTAATGTCTTAATTTACCTGCGTGGGGTGAAAACATTACTGGGGTTTTATTTGTTGTCGTTACTTGCCATCAAATCTAGTAGAACCACTCCATAGGGTTTTCAGGCCTGTGACTTTTCAGAAGCAGGTCATTAGGCCTGTATTTCTAGGTGCCTGTGGTTGGGCTCAAATTGCCAACTTTTAAGCTGGTAGTCTAGCACTTAACTGTTTGTTCCACCTTTAAATCTGTCTGTCATTTGGTGGCTTAAATGATGCTATGATCCTGGAAGCTGTATGACCAGTATTTCAAATACCAGCAGGGTCACCCATGGTGGACAGGTTATAGTAGAGCTTCCATTCTAAGACAGGCTAAGAAAAAAGGCCTAGCAATTGACTTTGAAAATTAGCAAATGAAGACCTCATGGATCACAATAGAATATTGTCTAATACAGAGCTGGAAGATGAGCCCCTTAGTTTGGAAGGCACTCAAAATACACAGTGGCTGCAACAGTGGACTCAAGTATACCAACAATTGTGATGATGGTGCAGCACTGGGCAACATTTTGTTTGTTATACATAAGGTTGGTATGAGTTGGAGCCCACTTGATGGCAACTTATAGCAACAACGATTCTTAAAGAACTGGTTTGTCTGGTAAATTGATTTTCTATTTCAACATGTCTTATGGGAGGTAGAAATTACTTTCTTGATACTTTTATCTATACTACTGTATGTAAGATATCAGGATATCCACTGAGCAATTTAAAACAGAAACCCTCTTTCTGATTAGTTACTATGTTTTTCATTCAATATCTGCTTTTGAATTATTGGCACTTATTACCTTTATTTTGCAGTGGAAAATAAGAATGAATAAATCTTTGTAACCATCTCCTTTCATTTTCAACATGTAAAATATTGAAAACCATCACTCCCATCCTTAGAACACAAAAAAGCTAGACAAACTGAAGAGCAGTAATTTTCATGGTCTCATCACAGATGGGTTGTAGAGGAAACCACCACCCTGAAAAGGGGAAGAAACAGTTGAATCCAGAGAGCCACAGCTGAGAGGATTTTTCTGGAAGAGAAGCCAGGAGAGTTATAAATTGGTAGGAACACTTACATGGTAATTTTGACAGGCTATTTTTATGGAGGCTGAATGAGGACAAGCCAGAGATGTGAGAAACTCCGAGAGGATATAGCCTTAAGGGTGACCTCTCACATTTTTGTGAATTTGACCGTCAGGAACACCACCTGTATGATCCTGGTAGAGAGTGTAGTAAGTGAGTAATCATTGTGAAATATGCCCCTGTGTTTCATAAAAAAAGACCAATTTCCCAAAAGGAAATACTGTTCCAGAGCCTTATCCAAGATAGGGGAAGTGCATTTCTCACATTCTAGTCTCCTGTAGCCTTCCCCTTTCCAGATATATGCATGAGTATATGTGGGAGGAAGGTAAGGGGAAGGCTTCAAGGGAAGGTACTGGTAATTCTGCAGCCAATAAAGGGAGTAAAGGGAAATAGAAAAATTTATACCATGGGAGAAAAATTCATGAAAGTCATAACCCTGAGACACAGGCCCACTAAAGGACTGAAACTTATTTGGAAGATTATAAAATGTTTCCCTTCATCCAGACCTTACCAGCACACCCACAGGGCTCCAGTATAATAACAGTGGATTATATCTGAGCAGTGTGACGCATATTATTTCTAAGAAATACTAAAAGAAGCCAAAAGTCAAGAAGGAAGGCAAAAATA
This sequence comes from Loxodonta africana, assembly GCF_030014295.1. Lineage (NCBI taxonomy): Eukaryota > Metazoa > Chordata > Mammalia > Proboscidea > Elephantidae > Loxodonta > Loxodonta africana. The sequence continues at coordinate 183,381,674 of NC_087344.1, read as the reverse complement.
AGGATTTTATTCTCTTTTGGAATAGTAAACATTAAACAGCTCAACTTCTAGCCAGAATAATGTAATTCTTATGTTTAAGACTTATTGACAGCAGTTTATATTACCTAATAAAACATGACTGGTTTTCAAAAATTCTTAAACAAGTTAAAAAAACAAGGAAAAAAGTAATCAAAGATACAAAGTAATCATCAGAATCAGTGTGAGATACGACATGGCTGTTGAAAGCAGGAAATTTAAAACAATTATTATTTATATATTAAGAACACTAATTTTTTTTTTTTTTTAATACTATAGGGTCACTATGAGTCAAAATTGACTCAACAGCAACTGGTTTGGTTTTAGTTTGGTTTTAATGAAATATGGTGGAAACCCTGGTGGCGTAGTGGTTAAGAGCTACAGCTGCTAACCAAACGCTTAGTGATTCAAATCCTCCAGGCACTCCTTGGAAACCTTACGGGGCAGTTCTACTCTGTTATATAGGGTCACTACGAGTCAGAACTGATTCAATGGCAGTGGGTTTGGTTTGGTTTTGGTTTAATGAAATATGGAGATGAATAGCAAGAAAGGATAGATAATGTAAGGATGGAGATGGAAACTCTAAGAAAGAATAATAAGAAAACTGTAGTAACCAAAAACACAGTGATAGAAAATAATTTCTTTGATGATAATGTCTTAGTTATCTAGTACTGCTGTAACAGAAATGTCATAAGTGAGCGGTTTTAATTAAAAACACAGAAATTTATTTACTTACAGTTCAGGAAGGAAGGAAGAAAGAATATTTAGATGAAAAAAGAGGAGAAGCTGAAAAAGATAATGTTAGTAGTTGCTTCAAGTCAGGTCAGCAACCTTATGTATAACGGAATGAAACACTGTCAGATCCTGTTCCGTCTTCACAATTATTGATATATTTGAGCCCATTTTTGCAGCTATTGTGTCAATCTATCTCTAGGAGAATTTCCCTCATTTTCCATGACTCTTTGTTTTACCAAACGTGGTATCCCTTCATAGGGATTGATCTTAGCCGATGACGCCCTCAAAGGTGAAATCTTGCCATACTTGCTTCTAAGGAGCATTCAAGGACTGGCTATCTTCTTCTGAAAAATAACAAATGAAAGGTACATAGTATATTGTAAAAAGATAGTAATCAAAGGTTATGATTCTAGCTTTACAACCATTTTCTTTAGACTCCAAAGGAGGTTTACATAAAGTCTTGCTACCTTTAATGTGTTCTGTGAAAGAGATGATAGATCTCTATTCCTTATAGAGCTCATTTGAATTAATATGGCAAGCTAAGACACTGTAAGTAATTAAAAAACATTTTTCCCCATCTTAATGACTCCGAGATCTGGTTTCATCTTATAATCAATGTCATCTTAAAATTATAATTGGCAGCATTTCTTTCTTCCTTAATTATATAAAAAAGTACCTTTTTATATTCAATAACATATTTGAGTCTTTAAAAGATAGCATGCCAATGTACAAGTATGTATCATGAGTTTTGGAAAATATGATAAATGATGCATGCTATAGCCAGGAGAAAAATAATTTTCATGTAAGAAAAGTAATATCCTTCATAAAAAACATATAAATGAATAATAAGATTAACTATACATATGATGTTTAAAAATATATATATATATGATGTTTATGTACTACTTTATTGTGAATTTCAGAATTTGATTCCCTTACTCCAGATAGTAAAAAGCATGCAATAATCAGTAATAGTTTACAATAATCCTAAAATATTTTCCCCCTTTGATTCATCACATAATATTCAGGCAGAAAATAAAGAGACTCACATACCCATGAAACTGGTATATTGCATATACAGGATCAAAAAGATAAGTACACAAAATCTACTTTATATTTCCTCATTGCTTTATCTTCTTAAATTTTCACAGTGAAGGCATTTCTTCCTTACTTCTGGGAGCACAAAAAAGTAAACAAATGAACAAACAAAAAACCTCAAAGAGTTGCATTACATTTCCATTCACCCCTGTTGTTGTTATTAGGTGCTCTCGAGTTGGTTCCAACCCACTACCCCATGTACAACAGAACAGGACTGTCCAGTCCTGCACCATCCTCACAATCATTGCTCTGCTTCAGCCCATTGTTGCAGCCACTGAGTCAATCCATGCTGTTGAGTCTTCCTCTTTTTCACTGACCCTCTACTTTACCAAGCATGATGTCCTTCTCCAGGAAATGGTTCCTCCTGATATTATATACAAAGCACTTAAGATGAAGTCTCCCCATCCTTCCTTCTAAGGAACATTCTGGCGTTACTTCTTCCAAGACAGATTTGTTTGTTCTTTTGGCAGTCTAAGGTAGATTCAATATTCTTCACCAACACCCCAATTCAAAGGCGTCAACTCTTCTTTGGTCTCTCTTATGCATTGTCCAGCTTTCACATGCATATGATGCGACTGAAAATACCATGGCTTGGATCAGGCACACCTTAATCTTCAGGGTGACATCTTTGCTCTTCAACACTTTGAAGAGGTCCTTTGCAGCAGATTTGCCCAATGCAATACATCTTTTGATTTCTTGACTGCTGCTTCCGTGGCTGTTGATTGTGGATCCAAGTAATCCTTGACAACTTCAATCTTTTCTCCGTGTATCATGATGTTGCTCATTGGTCCAGTTGTGAGGATTTTTGTTTTCTTTATGTTGAGGTGTAATCCATACTGAAGGCTGTGGTCTTTGATCTTCATTAGTTAGTGCTCAAAGCCCTCTTTACTTTCAGCAAGCAAGGTTGTGTCATCTGCATAACGCAGGTTGTTAATGAGTCTTCCTCCAATCCTGATGCCCCGTTCTTCATATAGTCCAGCTTCTCATATTATTTGTTCAGCATACAGATTAAATAGGTATGGTGAAAGAATACAACCCTTACACACACCTTTCCTGACTTTACACCAATCAGTATCCCCTTGCTCTGTCCGAACAACTGCCTCTCGATTTATGTAAAGGTTCCTCATGAGAACAATTAAGTGTTCTGGAATTCCTATTCTTCGCAGTGTAATCTATAGTTTGTTATGATCCACATAGTCGAATGCCTTTGCATAATCAATAAAACACAGGTCAACATCCTTCTGGTATTCTCTGCTTTCAGCCAGGATCCATCTGACATCAGCAATGATATCCCTGGTTCCACGTCCTCTTCTGAAACCAGCCTGAATTTCTGGCAGTTTCCTGTTGATACACTGCTGCAGCCGCTTTTGAATGATCTTCAGCAAAATTTTGCTTGCATGTGGTGTTAATGATATTGTTCTATAATTTCCACATTTGGTTGGATCACCTTTCTTGGGAATAGGCATAAATATGGATCTCTTACAGTAGTTGGCCAGGAAGCTGTCTTCCATATTTCTTGGCATAGATGAGTGAGCACATCCAGCGTTGCATCTGCTTGTTGAAACATCTCAATTGATATTCCGTCAATTCCTGGAGTCTTGTTTTTTGCCAATGCCTTCAGAGCAGCTTGGACTTCTTCCTTCAGTACCATCGGTTCCTGATCATATGCCACCTCTTGAAATACATCTAGAAATACATCTTGAAATACATCTAGAGAATGAAAAATATGTATATATATTCCCATAAGATTTCCTAAATTTACTATAGTAGGTTGTTAAGGAAGCCTGGAGGCAAAGTGGTTAAAACATTTGATTGCTAACTGACAGTTCAGAGGTTTGCAACTACCAGCGGCTCCATGGGAGAAAGATGTGGCAGTCTGCTTTTGTAAAGAGTTAAAGCCTTGAAAATCCTATGGGGTCATTGTGAGTTGGAATTGACTCCATGGCAGTGGTGGTAGTGGATTGAATGGAGGTTGTCAAAAATATGCCCAGAGCTTAACCCCTGGAGCTTGTGAACGTGATATTATTTAGAAAAAACTTCTTTGCAGTTGAGATTATTCTGGGTTGTCTGGGTGAGCCCTAAATCAAATGACAAGTGTCCATATATAAGATTCACAAAGGAGAGACACAAGAAGTAGAGGTGAGACCATGTGAAGACAGAAACAGAGACTTGAGTGAAATAGGAATAAAGACTGACTACAGCCACTGGAAGCTGGAAGAGGTCAGGAAGGATTCTCCCATAGAACTTCCAGAGCGAGTATGGCCCTGCTGACACCTGACTTCTGGCCTCCAAAGCTGTGAGAACGTAAACATCTGCTGTTTTAAGCCACCTACATCGTGGTAATTAGTTACAGCAGCCTCGGGAAACTAATAAAGATACTTTCTCATTACAATCATAGTGTATTGTAAGTACATGAAACAAGATTATGTCACCATCCTTTTATTAAAATATTAAATAAGATAAAAGTTATAGATGTACCTTAAATTAATTGTAAAATATTTCCAACAAAGATCAGAAATAGACACAACATTGAGAAATCTCTTTTAGCGTCAGTAGCTATGAAATTGACTTAGCTTCTAAAAAAGAAAACAGTGACTTCTGACAGAAAAATGAGAAATATATAACTTGCTTTTTACCTTTGTAGCTAATTAAATTTCTTTACGTGTAAATTTTAATAGTGTTCAGTTTCTTCTACAAAAAATGATATATATTCCCAGAATTGGGAGGGGGCACAGAAAACACAGAGAAAATAGTTGAAGAACTCCTGACACAAAACTTCCCTGACATCATGAAAGACGAAAGGATATCTATCCAAGATGCTCATCGAACCCCATTTAAGATTGATCCAAAAAGAAAAACACCAAGACATATTATCATCAAACTCGCCAAAACCAAAGATAAACAGAAAATTTTAAAAGCAGCCAGGGAGAAAAGAATGGTTTCCTTCAAGGGAGAATCAATAAGGATAAGTTCAGACTACTCAGCAGAGACCATGCAGGCAAGAAGGGAATGGGACGACATATATAGAACACTGAAGGAGAAAAACTGCCAGCCAAGGATCATATATCCAGCAAAACTCTCTCTGAAATATGAAGGCGAAATTAAGATATTTTCAGATAAACACAAGTTTAGAGAATTTGCAAAAACCAAACCAAAGCTACAAGAAATACTAAAGGATATTGTTTGGTCAGAGAACCAATAATATCAGATATCAGCACAACACAAGGTCACAAAACAGAACGTCCTGATATCAACCCAAATAGGGAAATCACAAAAACAAACAAATTAAGATTAAATAAAAAAAAAAATACACATAACAGGGAATCATGGAAGTCAATATGTAAAAGATCACAATAATCAAAAAGAGGGACTAAATACAGGAGGCATTGAACTGCCATATGGAGAGTGATACAAGGCGATATAGAACAATACAAGTCAGGTTTTTACTTAGAAAAATCGGGGTAAATAATAAGGTAACCACAAAAAGGTATAACAACTCTATAACTCAAGATAAAAGCCAAGAAAAACGTAACGACTCAACTAACATAAAGTCAAACACTATGAAAATGAGGATCTCACAATTTACTAAGAAAAACGCCTCAGCACAAAAAAGTATGTGGAAAAAAGAAATTGTCAACAACACACATAAAAAGGCATCAAAATGACAGCACTAAAAACTTATTTATCTATAATTACGCTGAATGTAAATGGACTAAATGCACCAATAAAGAGACAGAGAGTCACAGACTGGATAAAGAAACACGATCCATCTATATGCTGCCTACAAGAGACACACCTTAGACTTAGAGACACAAGCAAACTAAAACTCAAAGGATGGAAAAAAATATATCAAGCAAACAATAAGCAAAAAAGAAGAGGAGTAGCAATATTAATTTCTGACAAAATAGACTTTAGACTTAAATCCACCACAAAGGATAAAGAAGGACACTATATAATGATAAAAGGGACAATTGATCAGGAAGACACAACCATATTAAATATTTATGCACCCAATGACAGGGCTGCAAGATACATAAATCAAATTTTAACAGAATTGAAAAGTGAGATAGATACCTCCACAATTATAGTAGGAGACTTCAACACACCACTTTCGGAGAAGGACAGGACATCCAGTAAGAAGCTCAATAGAGACACGGAAGATCTAATTACAACAATCAACCAACTTGACCTCATTGACTTATACAGAACTCTCCACCCAACTGCTGCAAAATATACTTTTTTTTCTAGCGGGCATGGAACATTCTCTAGAATAGACCACATATTAGGTCATAAAACAAACCTTTGCAGAGTCCAAAACATCGAAATATTACAAAGCATCTTCTCAGACCACAAGGCAATAAAACTAGAGATCAATAACAGAAAAACGAGGGAAAAGAAATCAAATACTTGGAAAATGAACAATACCCTCCTGAAAAAAGACTGGGTTATAGAAGACATCAAGGAGGGAATAAGGAAATTCATAGAAAGCAACGAGAATGAAAATACTTCCTATCAAAACCTCTGGGACACAGCAAAAGCAGTGCTCAGAGGCCTATTTATATCGATAAATGCACACATACAAAAAGAAGAAAGAGCCAAAATCAGAGAACTGTCCCTACAACTTGAACGAATAGAAAGTGAGCAACAAAAGAACCCATCAGGCACCAGAAGAAAACAAATAATAAAAATTAGAGCTGAACTAAATGAATTAGAGAACAGAAAAACAATTGAAAGAATTAACAAAGCCAAAAGCTGGTTCTTTGAAAAAATTAACAAAATTGATAAATCATTGGCGAGACTGACTGAAGAAATACAGGAAAGGAAACAAATAACCCGAATAAGAAACGAGAAGGACCACATTACAACAGAACCAAATGAAATTAAAAGAATCATTTCAGATTATTATGAAAAATTGTACTCTAACAAATTTGAAAACCTAGAAGAAATGGATGAATTCCTGGAAAAACACTACCTACCTAAACTAACACAATCAGAAGTAGAACAACTAAATAGACTCATAACAAAAAAAGAGATTGAAACGGTAATCAAAAAACTCCCAACAAAAAAAAAGCCCTGGCCCGGGAGGCTTCAGTGCAGAGTTCTACCAAACTTTCAGAGAAGAGTTAACACCACTACTTCTGAAGGTATTCCAAAGCATAGAAAATGACAGAATACTACCCAACTCATTCTATGAAGCCACCATCTCCCTGATACCAAAACCAGGTAAAGACATTACAAAAAAAGAAAATTATAGACCTATATCCCTCATGAACATTGATGCAAAAATCCTCAACAAAATTCTAGCCAATAGAATTCAACAACACATCAAAAAAACAATTCACCATGATCAAGTGGGATTTATACCAGGTATGCAAGCCTGGTTTAATATCAGAAAAACCATTAATGTAATCCATCACATAAATAAAACAAAAGACAAAAACCACATGATCTTATCAATTGATGCAGAAAAGGCATTTGACAAAGTCCAACACCCATTTATGATAAAAACTCTCAGCAAAATAGGAATTGAAGGAAAATTCCTCAACATAATAAAGGGCATCTATGCAAAGCCAACAGCCAATATCACTCTAAATGGAGAGAACCTGAAAGCATTTCCCTTGAGAACGGGAACCAGACAAGGATGCCCTTTATCACCGCTCTTATTCAACATCGTGCTGGAAGTCCTAGCCAGGGCAGTTAGGCTAGACAAAGAAATAAAAGGTATCCGGATTGGCAAGGAAGAAGTAAAGTTATCACTATTTGCAGATGACATGATTATATACACAGAAAACCCTAAAGAATCCTCCAGAAAACTACTGAAACTAATAGAAGAGTTTGGCAGAGTCTCAGGTTATAAAATAAACATACAAAAATCACTTGGATTCCTCTACATCAACAAAAAGAACACCGAAGAGGAAATAACCAAATCAATGCCATTCATAGTAGCCCCCAAGAAGATAAGATACTTAGGAATAAATCTTACCAAGGATGTAAAAGACCTATACAAAGAAAACTACAAAGCTCTACTACAAGAAATTCAAAAGGACATACTTAAGTGGAAAAACATACCTTGCTCATGGATAGGAAGACTTAACATAGTAAAAATGGCTATTCTACCAAAAGCCGTCTATACATTTAATGCACTTCCGATCCAAATTCCAATGTCATATTTTAAGGGGATAGAGAAACAAATGACCAATTTCATATGGAAGGGAAAGAAGCCCCGGATAAGCAAAGCACTACTGAAAAAGAAGAAGAAAGTGGGAGGCCTCACTTTACCTGATTTCAGAACCTATTATACAGCCACAGTAGTCAAAACAGCCTGGTACTGGTGCAACAACAGGCACATAGACCAATGGAACAGAATTGAGAACCCAGACACAGATCCATCCACATATGAGCAGCTGATATTTGACAAAGGACCAGTGTCAATTAATTGGGGAAAAGATAGCCTTTTTAACAAATGGTGCTGGCATAACTGGATATTCATTTGCAAAAAAATGAAACAGGACCCATACCTTACACCATGCACAAAAACTAACTCCAAGTGGATCAAAGACCTAAACATAAAGACTAAAACGATAAAGATCATGGAAGAAAAAATTGGGACAACCCTGGGAGCCCTAATACAAGGCATAAACAGAATACAAAACATTACCAAAAATGATGAAGAGAAACCCGATAACTGGGAGCTCCTAAGAATCAAACACCTATGCTCATCTAAAGGCTTCACCAAAAGAGTAAAAAGACCACCTACAGACTGGGAAAGAATTTTCAGCTATGACATCTCCGACCAGCGCCTGATCTCTAAAATCTACATGATTCTGTCAAAACTCAACCACAAAAAGACAAACAACCCAATCAAAAAGTGGGCAAAGGATATGAACACACATTTCACTAAAGAAGATATTCAGGCAGCCAACAGTTACATGAGAAAATGCTCTCGATCATTAGCCATTAGAGAAATGCAAATTAAAACTACGATGAGATTCCATCTGACACCAACTAGACTGGCATTAATTCAAAAAACACAAAATAATAAATGTTGGAGAGGCTGCGGAGAGACTGGAACTCTCATACACTGTTGGTGGGATTGTAAAATGGTACAACCACTTTGGAAATCTATCTGGCGTTATCTTAAACAGTTAGAAATAGAACTACCATACAACCCAGAAATCCCACTCCTCGGAATATACCCTAAAGATACAAGACCATTCACACAACCAGATATATGCACACCCATGTTTATTGCAGCTCTGTTTACAATAGCAAAAAGCTGGAAGCAACCAAGATGTCCATCAACGGACGAATGGGTAAATAAATTGTGGTATATTCACACAATGGAATACTACGCATCGATAAAGAACAGTGACGAATCTCTGAAACATTTCATAACATGGAGGAATCTGGAAGGCATTATGCTGAGCGAAATGAGTCAGAGGCAAAAGGACAAATATTGTATAAGACCACTATTATAAGATCTTGAGAAATAGAAAAAACGGAAAAGAACACATACTTTTGTGGTTACAAAGGGGGGAGGGAGGGAGGGAGGGAGGGAGAGGGCTTTTTATTGATCAGTCTGTAGATGGGAACTGCTTTGGGTGAAGGGAAAGACAACACTCAAAACAAGGAAGGTCAGCCTAATTGGACTGGATTAAAAGTAAAGAGGTTTCCGAGATAAAATGAAAGCTTCAAAGGTCAGCTAGCAGGGGCTGGGGTCTGGGGAACTTGGTTTGAGGGGACTTCTAAGTCAATGGGCAAAGCAATTCTATTATGAAAACACTCTGCATCCCACTTTGAATTGTGGCACCTGGGGTCCTAAATGCCAACAAGCAGCCATCTAAAATACATTAATTGGTCTCAACCCACCGGGAGCAAAGGCAAAGGAAGAACACCAAGGTCACACGACAACTAAGAACCCAAGAGACAGAAAGGGCCACTTGAACTAGAGACCTACATTATCCTGAGACCAGAAGAACTAGTTGGTGCCCAGCCACAATCAACAGACAACTCCTGAGGGAGCAGGAGACCAATGGGATGCAGACCCCAAATTCTCATTAAAAGACCACACCTAATGGTATGATTGCGACTAGAGGAATCCCAGAGACAATGCTCCCCAGAACTTCTGATGGCACAGGACAGGAACCATCCCCGAAGACAAATCATCAGGCATGAAAAGGACTGGTCAGTGGGGGGGAGAGAGATACTGATGAAGAGTGAGCTAATTAAATCAGGTGGACACAGGAGAGTGTGTTGGCAACTCTTGACTGGAGGGGGGATGGGAAGATAGAGAGAGAGGGAAGATGGTAAAATTGGCACGAAACGAGAGACTGTAAGGGCTGACTCAATAGGGGGAGAGCAAGTGGGAGAAGGGAGTAAGATGTATGTAAACCTACATGTGACAGACTGATTGGAATGGTAAATGTTCACTTGAAGCTTAATAAAAATTAAAAAAAAAAAAAAAACTACGATGAGATTTCATCTCACACCAGCAAGGCTGGCATTAATCCAAAAAACACAAAATAATAAATGTTGGAGAGGCTGCGGAGAGATTGGAACTCTTATACACTGCTGGTGGGAATGTAAAATGGTACAACCACTTTGGAAATCTATCTGGCGTTATCTTAAACAGTTAGAAATAGAACTACCATACAACCCAGAAATCCCACTCCTCGGAATATACCCTAGAGATACAAGAGCCTTCATACAAACAGATATATGCACACCCATGTTTATTGCAGCTCTGTTTACAATAGCAAAAAGTTGGAAGCAACCAAGGTGTCCATCAACGGATGAAAGGGTAAATAAATTGTGGTATATTCACACAATGGAATACTACGCATCGATAAAGAACAGTGATGAATCTGTGAAACATTTCATAACATGGAGGAACCTGGAAGGCATTATGCTGAGCGAAATTAGTCAGAGGCAAAAGGACAAATATTGTATAAGACCACTATTATAAGATCTTGAGTAATAGTAAACCTGAGAAGAACACATACTTTTGTGTTTACGAGGCGGGGAGGGAGGGAGGGAGGGCGGGAGAGGGTTTTTTACTGATTACTCAGTAGATAAGAACTGCTTTAGGTGAAGGGAAAGACAACACTCAATACAAGGAAGGTCAGCTCAATTGGACTGGACCAAAAGCAAAGAAGTTTCCGGGATAAAATGAATGCTTCAAAGGTGAGCGGAGCAAGGGTGGGGGTCTGGGGAACATGGTTTGCGGGGACTTCTAAGTCAATTGGCAAAATAATTCTATTATGAAATCATTCTGCATCCCACTTTGAAATGTGGCCTCTGGGGTCTTAAATGCTAACAAGCGGCCATCTAAGATGCAGCAATTGGTCTCAACCCACCTGGAGCAAAGGAAAATGAAGAACACCAAGGCCACACGACAACTAAGAGCCCAAGAGACAGAAAGGGCCACATGAACCAGAGACCTACATCATCCTGAGACCAGAAGAACTAGTTGGTGCCCGGCCACAATCCATGACTGCCCTGACAGGGAGCACAGCAGAGGACCCCTGAGGGAGCAGGAGATCAGTGGGATACAGACCCCAAATTCTCATAAAAAGACCAAACTTAATGGTCTGACTGAGACTAGAGGAATCCCGGCGGCCATGCTCCCCAGACCTTCTGTTGGCACAGGACAGGAACCATCCCCGAACACAATTCATCAGACATGAAAGGGACTGGTCAGCGGGTGGGAGAGAGACGCTGATGAAGAGTGAGCTAATTATATCAGGTGGACACTTGAGATTGTGTTGGCAACTCTTGTCTGGAGGGGGGATGGGAGGATAGAGAGAGAGAGAAGCCGGCAAAATTGTCACGAAAGGAGAGACTGAAAGGGCTGACTCAAGAGGGGGAGAGCAAGTGGGAGTAGGGAGTGAGATGTATGTAAACTTATATGTGACAGACTGATTGGATTTGTAAACGTTCACATGAAGCTTAATAAAAGTTAATAAAAAAAAGATATATATTGTTTCAAGACTCCATGACATGCCATATTTAGCTAAATAGCTAGTTTACATGTTTCAGTAGCATTATAAATTATTTAAATTGTTCATTTTTAATTTTTAACAAGCAAAGCAATGTTGTTAGAGTGGATGAAAGCAACATAGAAGACAATATAAAAGAATATCTTTATAAAGTTAAGAGCAGGGTAAGATTTCTTCAGTGGAATGAACAAATATTCCAAACAAACAAAAAAAAAAAACTGTGATAAATTTGACTACTTTAAGATAAAAATTTTTGCCCCCTGAGACACCATAAAATATAAAAATTCAAGCTACAAAATGAGATAGTAGAATTATAAGTACATGTTTTAAAAGATTGTTTACATTTTATATAAAAATATTCTAAGAATAATGCTTAACCTCACTATAAATAAGGGAAATTCAGGCAATGCAAATCATCATTTTTAATACCACTATTTAGCAAAACTTTAAATCTCAAATCTACATGTCGATGAAATTCTAGAGCTAAAATTGTTATAATATCTTAGCAGGAATGTAAATTGGCAACACTTTTCTGGAAAGTGTATTGAAATTATAGATTTGAATAGATAGGTACCTGTAATGGATTGAATTATGTCCCCCAAAATATCGGTCAACATGGTTGGCCACATGTGGTCCTCCTCCATTTTGTGATTGTAATTTTATGTTGAGAGGATTAGGGTAGGATTGTAACACCACCCTTACTCAGGTTGCCTCCCTGATCCAATGTAAAGGGTGTTGCCCTGGGGTGTGGCCTAAAAAAAAACCCCAGTGCCGTGGAGTCAATTCTGACTCATACCGACCCTACAGGACAGAGTAGAACTGCTCCACAGAGTTCCAAGGAGTCCCTGGCAGATTCAAAATGCCAACCCTTTGGTTAACAGCCATAGCGCTTAAGCACTACTCCACTGGTTGTGGCCTGCACCACCTTTAATCTCTCAAGAGATAAAAGGAAAGGGAAGCAAGCAGAGAGTTGGGAACCTCATACCACCAAGAAAGCAACACTGAGAGCAGTGCGTGTCCTTGGGACCTGAGGCTTCTGTGCTGAGATGTTCCCAGACCAAGGGAAGACTGATGACAAAGACCTTCCTTCAGAGCCAACAGAGAGAGTGACTTCCCCTGGAGCTGGCACCTGAATTCAGACTTCTAGACTACTGGATGGTGAGAGAATGAACTTCTCTTTGTTAAAGACATTCACTTGAGGTATTTCTGCTACAGCAGCACTAGATAACAAAGACAGTGTCTGTGGTATGACTCAAGATACACATGACTAGACTTATACTCATGAGATATTTTTCCATAAGTAAAATTGAAACTATGATATTTTTCCTAGCATTAATATTTGTATGCCACATATCCATAAAAGAATGGATGTATGGATCGTGGTAAGGAGTACCATTTTGCAGTGAAAATAAAGGAAATTCTGCTGTAAAGACCAGCATGGATAAGACTTGCCCATACAACATGTAGGGGGGAAAAAGGTACAAAATACTACATATAGTAAGATATATTTTCTATGCTGTCCAGTATGCATATTCTTATTATTCAAAAATTAAAATTTAACAACATTTTATTTGGAGGCTCATACAAATGAAGGAAAGCAAAACAAGTACAAGAGGATACTCAGCCAATCAGGTCAACTCACACAATTAGGAAAGAACACACAGGGAAAATAAACATATATGTAATGTTATATGTTTCTTTAAGAGCTAACAGATTATACTACAAGGTAGAGCAATTTAATTTGCTGACTGAACCGTATTTTTTGTGGCAAATATAACAGCAAAAGAGATGCTGAGGAATTTACAAGAGGTTTTTATTTTTTTTTCCTGTTAAAAATGTTTCAAGAATTAGTTAAACATAGATAGATCTTTAAAGATATGTGGAATTTAGAATCACAAACAGTGTGATTCTAAACAAATAATTTCATTTGTCAGATCTCATTTTTTTCTGATTTGTAACATTAATTGGATTATACCAAAGTATCTCTATGACACATCTGTTGTAACGTTCTAGAATTCACTTGTTTTATAGTGGCTTTCAAGGTAGGGGTGGGAATGGGTGAATGAGTGGATGCTGAACTGAAGGAGTGATCATTGACAGGATAGTTCAATGTTGTGTAGAAGGAAGAAATGACTACATATAGAAAATTGAAAGACAAGATTTTAATGAATCTTTTAGTGACATTGTTATGCACCAATACATAGTCCACATACTTTTTCATTTTTAAGTAAACACTGTGATGTCTTTTCATATTGCCTATAAAAACAAGAAAAATGCTTTGTTCAATTAATGTCAAAAAATATTTTAACGCCTAAGCATGTCGATCTCAATTTTTCCCTTCCCCACATCTCAACTTCTTTTTAAAATAAAGTTATTCCCATAACTGATGCTCCTAATTTTATATATATAGGCACCTTTTGGTGCTTTTGCAAGCTTCATCTTTTATAATCTATATTGCGCATCTACACCAAATGAGCTTTCTTGATAAGAACAGATTACCCTTTGGCATTCTTTTGTATCTACTTATAAATTTCTATTTAGTGATGTCATTTTTTTTTTCCAGTTTAAAAATAATCTATTTCCAAATGATTTATGATTGGGATTTTTTTCAAATTTTTAAGTTGGTCTTAAAATTAAGTGTGTCCTACACATTCTAAATCTTTGTATATCAGTAATCTCTTCCTTGTATATTTAATTATATTTCCCCAAATTGAAAGCTGTAGTAATTTTCTAATCCAATCTATGCCTGAAAAGTAGCTTACTGTAATTTATATTAATTTATTTAGTTTCACGTTATTAGAGCTTTCTGCAGCATTCAATTGTTTTTCCCTTTTTGAATGTGCACATTTTACCTCTAATGACACTGTGCATTTAAACCCGGCTTTTTTTCCTACTATCTTCTCCGTGCTATTAGTATGCAAATTTTTAGCACACTGGGTAAAAATGTTCATTATTTGCTAAATACATTCAAAATAATAAAAAGATATTCAATGTAATATAATATTTCATCTTAAAGGAAAAAAATATGCTTCACGTTTTATTCTAATAAAAAAAATCATTGTTTTTCATTACGCAGTATTTCACCTAAAATATTAAACTAATTCTCCCTCCTTCTCAAAGCACAATACCTTTAATCATCAGGTAGCTTCACGGGTTAAAGCCAGGGTTTTTCTCATTTCCCTTCTTTCCTTGAAGTGGCTTGCTTAGCTAGAATCTTCCTTATCTTGCCTCCCCTAAGGCAATGCTGTAGCAGATTCTGGCAGAGACTCAGTAATTGCTATGAGGTGCTTGATTCTCTCCTGCTGATTGTCACTGAAAACAATTGAACATCATTTCCTTGAATATGTTAGTGCTACAAACTAGCTCTTTACTTTGACAACACTCTGTTCCAAATCAGTGACTTTTTCAATTATTCTTATTCCTTCGATTTTTAACTCTCTTCTACTTGAGAAGATTGCTTTTGGTGTCTCAATTGGTGTTCAAATTTTCCATAATGTAGGTGAACTTATTTTGAAGAGTATTTTAGAGAAAACACTCTCCTTGACTATGTTATGGCTTCCTTGTCATTCTGAATATGTATATTTGATTAAAAAGAATAAGCGTTTCAGTCAATGTTCTCTTTATAAGAAGATGAAAGTCAAACACTGGCTGTAGTTACTTTAAAATGTACAATGCAGTGTCACATATTCAAATATCTGTGAAAACCTTCATTATGGAAAACTATTTGTTTAACCAACATTTCATAGATTTATTGATTTATTATTTATTAGGTATGAACATACTATATAATTTGTGTGGTAGGCTGTATAAAGTACATGGAAATAGGAGTTTAGTAACTCTGTGTTCTGCCAGCCATCTCACTTAAATTGAGACAGAATTAATAATATCCTAAGAATTATACTCTCATCTGTTGGAGTAGGCTGTAGTATTACACAAGAAGACATAGCTATGAAATGCTAATGGCAGAAAGCTCAGGAGAAATATGGAAGAAATGGTAAACAAACCAAAGACCTCCTTTCAAGAAAGAAGGCCTTAAAACAGACACAATTAAGTGCTAGTAGTCTAGATGGGAAGAGTAGAGTTGGTAAGCATACAGAATACAGTGTGCAGAATATCAAGATTTTATGTAAATCAAGATGTAAGTACAAGTAAAAAATCTATGCCTAATTCAATCTTCATGAAAGAAAATATGCATAGCGTGAAATGCAGCAAAAAAAAAAAAAGAAGAAGCATGATTATGGATAATCTAAGGAGCCCTGGTGGTGCAGTAGTTAAGCTCTTGGTTGCTAGTTGCAAGATCGGTGGTTTGAATGCACCAGCAGCTCTGCTGGAGAAAGATATGACAATTTGCTTCCATAAAGATTTACAGCCTTGGAAACCCTTCGGGGGCAGTTCTACTCTGTCCTATAGGGTCAATATGAACCGGAGTTGACTCAACAGCACATTTTTTTTTTTTTTTAGTTTCATTGGACAAGAAACAAGCCATGATGATGACAGAAAGACAACTGTACATTAGAAAATGTCAAATGATATAACTATGGCTTAATAAAAGCTAGACATCTTCTAAATTGAAGGAAGTTATATCCCTCTAAGTAGAGAACATCTGAGGAATTACAGAGAGGAATGCAAACATAGGCTACCATTTATTGAGAAACTGGCTGCCTAAAAACTTTTTGACTATTAAGAGATAATAAAGGAAACATGCAAGATGTTTGTTGTGTTACATTTTCTTGGGGTTAAAAAAAATAGACACTTAAAGCAGTTTTGTTTAATTTTTTGTATGAGGTTTTTTGTTTAGTTTTGTTTTGTTTTCCTGGTGTCGCCATCCAGCTTGTTGGACATACTCTGGGGGAAACTACATATATACTGTTTTTTGGTAAAAAATATGAACACAGTGCTTCTGTGAAAATACCTCATGGAGGGAGGGCACGGTTGGCAAACATGTAGAAGGTGCACATTCCTTGTATAAAAATCATGAAAATGATGATAAAGTACCTAATGACTATAAATTTTTCCCTTTTTCATTTTTTTCAGATATTTAATTTTCTGTACTACTTGCTCATGTTGATGATTATTAAGAGGTAAACATCACTGACTTGACAGAAAATCCCAGAAAATATTGATCCCTAATGCACTCAATAGTAGAGCGAGAAGCACAGAAATTGACTTTCGTAGTGATTCTGAAGAGTCCAATTCTGAATGCGAAGAAGTTAAATTTATTTATTATTTTTATACCTACATTAGAGAAATCCAGGAGCAAAAAATAATAATTTAAATTATATGCCTAAAACTATTTTTCAAAAGTCTGCAAAGAGCTTTTTGATTAAGCAAAACATTCTAAGTTTAAAAGATTTTTGATATACTTTAACTGTAAGTATTTTTTTTCTTCCTACTGAAATACAAAATAAGGCTGCATCATGAAATCAATGGCGTTAGAATCAATGAAATAAATATTTGAGAGATATTAAATGAATTAAATCTCAATCTGACACATCCCTGACCTGTTCCTTAGTTGTATGTCAAGTTCTTTGGTTTATGCAAATACAAGTATTGTGGGTAAAAGGCATTTGTGCATAAAATTCTTTATTCCACTTCATTTAAATTTTTTGTGGTACAAATCTCTACAGCAAAACATTTCCCATTTCAACATGTTTTAGTTCCATTCAGTAACAATTAAATTCAATAGACTGGGCAACCATTAACACTATGGGTTTTCAAATACTTTCCATTACTCTTAACAGAACCTCAGTATCCTCTAAGCAATGATTCCCCTTTCCCACCTCCCTCCACTGTAACCTCTAATGAACTTTGATCTCTGTACTATTGCCTATTCTAGATATTTCATACAAATGAAATCATACAATATTTGTATTTTTTGTGCTCAGCTGTTTCACTGAACATAATGTCTTCAAGTTTAATAATTGTTATAGCATGTATCAGGACTTCATTTCTATTTATGGCCATTCTATGTTTATACCACATTTCATTTATATAATGATGGTGGACATTTAGTTGATTCCACCTTTTGGGCTATTGTGAATAGTGCTGCAATGAAAATTGGTATAAAAATATTTGTTTGCATTCTTGCTTTCAACTCTTTGGAATGTACTTAGGAGTAGAATTGCTGGATGATATTTCAAGAGCATACATTAAATTTTTGAAGAATAGTCAAAAAGTTTTCCAAAGCAGCTGTGCCATGTTACATTATCAGGAGCTATGGATGAGGGTTCCAATTTCTCTACTTCCTAGCCAAGAACTGTTTCTTTCTTTCTTTCTTTTTTTAAATCATAGCCATTGTATTGAGGATAAACTAGTATTTTATTATGATTTTTATTTATATTTCACTAATACATTATGCATCTTTTCATGTGCTTGTTGGCGATTTCTATATCTTCTCTGGTGAAATGTCTGTTCAAGACCTTTGCTCATTTATTGATTGGGCTGTTTGTATTTTTTTTTTTTTTTTGTTAAGTTGCATGAGTTCTTTATATATTCTGGATTATAAGCGCGTATATGTGGTTCCCCAAATATTTTCTCCCAGTCTGTATGTTGTCCTTTCAGTTTATTGGGAAAGTCCTTTGATGCACAGAAGATTTTAATATTGATGAAGTTCCATTTATCTATTTTATCTTTTGTTACTCATGCTTTTGTAGTCATATCTGAGAAGCCATTGTCAAAAATGATATCCCAAAGCATTGTCCCTACGTTTTTTTCTAAGAGTTTTATGGTTTTAATTTTTAAATTTAGGTTCTTAATCAATTTTGTGTTAATTTTCATATATGGGCCCAGCTTCATTACTCTGATGTAAAATTCCAGTTGTCCCAGCACCATTTATTATAGAGATGATTCTTTATTGAATAGACTTAGCATCGTTGTCGAAAATCAATTGACCACAGATGTAAGAGTTTACTTATGGACTCTCAATTCTATTTCATTGGCCTATATATCCATTATTATACCAGTACTAGGTAGTTTTAATTACTATAGCTTCATAATACATTTTCAGGTCAGGAAGTGTGAGTCTTACTACTTTGTTCTTCTTTTTAAAGATCATTTTGGTTATTCAGGGCCCCTTGCAGTTTCACATAAATATGAGAATTGGATTTTCCTTTTCTGCAAGAAAGGCTATTGGAATTTGCTTTGAATCTATAGATTGTTTTGGGTATTATTAACATCTTACAATAATGCCTTTCAATTCAGGAACAAACACAAAATGTCCTCCCATTTATTCAGATATTCTTTAATTTCTTTCAGTAATGATTTATAATTTTTAGTGTACAAATCTTTCACTTTGGTTAAATGTATTCCCAGGCATTTTATTAAATTAGAGGCTATTGCAAATTCATTTTTTCCTAAATTTCCTTTTCAGAATGATCATTGCTGATAAACAGAAACCATACAGATTTTTGTTTGTTGATCTTGTACCCTACCATTGTGCTAAATTCATTTATTGGCACTGGTAGCTTCGTTATGGGTTTTTTGAGATTTTCATATGTAGGATTATGTTATCTGCTAATAGACATAGTTTTACTTCTTCCTTTTCAATTTGGATGCCTTTCATTTTTTTTTACTGCCTAATTTTTCTGGCTATTCCTTCCATTAAATATTTATTTCCAGTAAAATATTAAATAGAAGTGGTGAGAGCATGTATCCTTGTCTTGTTCCTGATCTTACAGGGAAAGTGCTCTGTCTTTTTTAACTGAGAATGATGTGATCTGTGGGTTTTTTATTAATGCCCTTTATCATATCGATAAATTTCCTTCCATTTCTAGCTTGTTAAGTGTTTTGATCATGAAACGGTGTTGGATTTTGGTAAACGCCTTTTCTGTATCAATTGAAATAATTATGTTGTTATCTTCCTTAGCTCTATTAATGTTTTATGTTACATTGATCAATTTTTCTAATGTTGAATCACTCTTGTATTCCTGGGATAAATCCCACTTAATCATGCTGTATAATATTTTTAATATGGTGTTGGATTTGTTTTTCCACTGTTTTCTTTACATTTTTGTGTTTTTTTTTTAAATTTATATTCATAAGGGACATTGATCTGCAGTTTTCTTGTATTTTGTTGTCTGGCTTTGGTAGCAGGATAACCCTAGCCCAAAACCAAACCAAACCCAGGGCCATCGAGTTGATTCTGACTCATAGCGACCCTATAGGACGAGTAGAACTGCCCCATAGAGTTTCCAAGGAGTGCCTGGCAGATTTGCACTGCCGACCCTTTGGTTAGCAGCTGTAGCACTTAACCACTACGTCACCAGGGTTTCCAGGGTAACCCTAGCCTAGTAAAATTACTGAGGAGGTGTTTCCTTGTCTTCTACTTCTTGGAAAATTTTAAGAAAAGATTAGATTCACATGTTCTATAAATGTTTTACTCTGCCCTATATGGTTGCTATGAATTGGAGTCGGCTCGACGGCAATGAATTTGTTATTTTTGGCTTTGGGTTGGCTAGTTGGAATCTATCCTTCAAGAAGTCCTGATCACCCTGCTGAGAACAGTCCTACTAGTAAGTGTTGCCTAAAATATTGAGTAAATGGTATGCAGACATAACATCTGTCAAAGTTGTGCACCTAACCATGGACATACATCTTGTTCTTCAAAAAGGGCAATGGACATACCAGGGCTTCCTACTGCTAGCTTCTTTTTCTGGTACCTTGGCGGGAGCCAGGGGTGAATTTTCAGGGGAACAGTCTGCCTCCCATCGAGGCAGCCTAAGTAAAGAAAGGCCTCAGGCCTGGAACATCTCTGATAAGGAGGCTGGGAATTGGGTGGACTTTTCTCCCCCAGTACCTTTTCCTTACTGGAGAGATCTATCCTCGACGCTGGGCACACAGTAACTTTCTCTGTTTCTTGCATGTGTGAGCACTATAGGAAACCTGGACAGCTCCACCGTTCTCCCCAGCCTAGAGGGAATGGGGTGTCTTGACTACAGCACTAGAGGGGTGAACACAGAACCTCTGCCTTGCACTAGCTGTATGTAGGGACAATCCTGGAGGCTATGGGAGACTGGCGCCCACTAGGAAAGCTCATCTTGCTTTATCTCTTTTCTATGTGAGTAAAGCATTTACCCATACCTTAATAGATTGTGTGTGGTCAGTGTTTTTTGTTTGTGACCTCAAACCCTGGTATAACACCAGGAAATTGTCCATTTCATCAAAGCTATTTACTTTGTCAGCAGCAATTTTTTTAGTATTCTCCTAAGATCATTTTTATACCTCCAGTAATGTCAACATTAGTATTTTTTGTTTGTTTGTTTTCTGTAGCAAAATATTTTAAGCCCTCATTTTTTTCTTTTGTATTTTGGTATGTTCTTTGTTGTTACCATGAAGATTACATTTAACACCTCACAATTATGACTTGTGCTGAATTGATATCAACTTAACTTGAGTAACTACAAAAACTCTATTCCTATACTTCTTTCCTGACATTTACGTTGTTATCACCAATAACATCATATGCTTTGTGGCATAAATTTATGTTTATAATTTTGTATTTATCATTAAAACATGAAGGACTTAACAACTAGAATTACTTATCAAAATTTTCTTAACACTGGACTTTATACTTGCTCATGAAATTAACTTTAATGGAAACCTATTTTTCCGTGTACAGCTTCAAGTTATTGTCAGACATCCTTTCCTTTACAACTGAAGTACTCCCTTTAGCATTTCTTGTAGGGCACTTCAGTTGTTGTTAGTTACAGTACAGTTGGTTTCAACTCATAGCAACACTATGCACAACAGAACAAAACACTGCCTGGTCATGGGCCATTCTCTCAATCATTGTGTTGTTTGAGCCAGTCATTGCAGCCCCTGTGTCAATATGTCTCATGAGGGCCTTCCTCTTTTTTGCTGACCCTTACTTTACCAAGCATGTTGCCCTGTCCAGGGACTGGACCCTCCTGATAACATGTTTAAAGTATGTGGGACAAAGTCTTTCCAGCCTCACTTCTAAGGAAAATTATGGCTGTACCTCCTTTAAGACAGATTTTTTGTTCTTCTGGCAGTCCATGGTATATTCAGTATTCTTCACCAACACCATAATTCAAAGGCATTGATTCTTCTTCAGTCTCCCTTATTCATTGTTCAGTTTTCCCATACATGTGAGGTGGTTGAAAATATCATGGCTTGGGTCAGGCTCACCTTAGTCCTCAAGGTGACATCTTTGCTTTTTAACACTTTAAAGAGGTCTTTTGCAGCAATTTGCCCAATGCAATGTGTCACTTGATTTCTAGACTATTGCTTCCATGGGAATTGATTGTGAATCCAAATAATCAGTGAAATCCTTGACAATTTCAGTATTTCCCCATTTATTATGACGCTGCTTATTGGTCCATTTGTGAAGATTTTTGTTTTCTTTTTGTTGAGGTACAATCCATAATGAAGGCTGTAGTCTTTGATTTTCATCAGTAAGTGCTTCAAGCCCCCTTCACTTTCAGCAAGCAAGGTTGTATCATCTGCATATCACAGGTTGTTAATGAGTCTTCCTCCAATCATGATGCCTCGTTCTTCTTCATATAGTCCAGCTTCTCAGATCATTTCCTCAACATACAGACCGAATAAGAATAGTAAAAGGAAACAACCCTGACCCACAATTTTCCTGACTTTAAAACACACACTATCCTCCTGTTCTGTTTGAAAGGCTGCCTCTTGGTATATGTACAGGTTCCTCATGAGCACAATTAAGTGTTCTGGAATTCCCCTTCTCAAAACTTTATTCATAATTTGTTATGATCCACACAGTCAAATGCCATTGTGTAGTCAGTAAGACACAGGTAAACATCTTTCTGGTATTCTCTGCTTTCAGCCAAAATCCATCTGACATCAGCAAAGACATCCCTCTTTCCATGTCCTCTTCTGATGTGGCCTGAACTTCTGGCAATTTCCTGTCCATGTAGTGCCAAATTACTTATGAATTATCTTCAGAAAAATTTTACTTGTGAATGATATTAATGATATCATTTAATAATTTTTGCATTTTGTTGGACCACCTTTCTTTGAAATGGGCACAAATATGGATTTCTTCCAGTCAGTTGGCCAGAAAACTCTCTTCCAAATTTCTTGACATAGATAAGTGAGCACCTGAAGCACTGCATCCATTTGCTGAAACATCTCAATTGGTACTTCGTCAATTCCTGGACCTTTTTTTTCTGCCACTCCCTTCGATCAGTTCTTGACTGTCACCTATCTCCTAAAATGGTTGAACGTCAACCAATTCTTTTTGGTACAGTGATTCTGTAGTCCTTCCATCTTCTTTTGATGCTTTCTGCATTGTTCAATATTTTCCCCATAGAATCCTTCAATATTGCTACTTGAGGCTTAGATTTTTCTTTAGTTCTTTCAGCTTGAGAAATACTGAGTGTTTTCTTCCCTTTGGTTTTCTAACTCCAGGACTTTGCACACTTCATTTTGATACATACTTATATAAAGTAAAAAAAGCTGAAGAAGTTTATCACCACTAGGGCAGATCTAGTGGTAACAACCTCCCTCAGCTTTTTAACTTTAATTTGTTCTTTTTTTTTAATGCAGTAATGTCTTAATTTTGTCTTGATTCTTGAAAGACAGTTTTGCTGGTTATAGTATTCTTTGTTGACGGTCCCTTTCTTTTAGCACTTTAAATGTGCCATTTACTGCCTCTAAATAATGTGTTTTGGTTTGAATCTATTTGGGTACAGCCTACTTGGAGTTTTTGGAGCTTCTTGGATTTGTAGATTCATGTCCTTTGTCAGATTTGGAAAGTTTTCTGCCATTATTTCTTCAAATATTCTTTCTGTCCCTTTTTCTCCCTCATCTCCTTCTGGAATTCTCATGATGTGTGTGTGTTTTTTTTTTTTTTTTTTTTTTTAGTGTGTTAGTTCATATGATGTTGTTTTGGTTTTGGTTTGTGCCACTGAGTAAATTCAAACTCATAGCAACCCTATAGGGTAGAGCAGATCTGCCCCATAGTGTTTACTAGGCTGTAATTTGATAGTGTTCCATATTTCCATTAGTCTATGCCAGCAGTCTTTAGCCTTCTCTAATGTTGCTCTTCAAACTTCATTATTTTGATTACCTTATATTCTAGTTCACTGATTTATACTCTACCAGATCTGGGTAAATGATTATGAATATAACTTCAGTTTTTATCCATATACCACTGGTTTTGTTTTATAAATCATAGCATTTTGAATACACTTTATCTGTAAATTTCTTGTTTAACTAAATAATCCGTACCCATTTTAGGGATGATATTTAAAATGTAGAATAAACACTAAAATAGGCTGATCAGCAAACATCAGCTATCAATTATATTAGTAAATATCATTGGCAATAAGGGGGACAGCTAACCTTCCAAGGATGATTTTAGAAGAAAAACAATATATTTATTTGCTTTCCAGAACAACACTGATGAGGTTGTTTAAGACTTTCTTAATTTTTAATGGGATTTTAATTTTTAAAGGAACAATGCCAAGGTTTAACTATACTTCGCTGCCCTTACGGATAGTTTTTATCCATGAGTATATAGCAGTATCTACAACAAGTGTTGTTCTTTTTTTATACACAGGAAGGAAGTTAAGCCCAGAGAAGTGCTAAGTGACTTGCTAGAGGTCATAGAATTCATCAGTGGAATAGCTGGACATGTAATAGAATCACAGATGTCTTTCCTAATCTCATTTATCAACCCAAACATTTTTCTATTCTTAAGCTCCTTAGTTTTCCTGTAACAATAAGAACAAGCATTGGAGACATTCATGGGTTAGAAAGAAAACATGTTTTGGACATTATTATTTTTTGAAAAATCTTATTCTTTATCAAGCTAGATTAGAAATAGGGTAAGAGAAAGCTTGAAAAGTTGCTATTTGATTGAATAAATAATACTTTATAGTAACAAACATTTAAATATTTTTCTTCTCTAAATTAAAAACTAATTAATATGTTTCCAAATGTATTTTCTAAAATTAAGTTCTGATATATTTAGAATTCTATCAACTCAGAAGTAGTATAATACCTGGACATTCAGTATCGATTCTTTTTAGACTGAATTGTGCAGACATTGCCCTGCCATATGTCCTTGAATCAGTATTGCAGAAATCCAATTGCCCTATCCTTAACCTCTTTCATGACTGCTGGTTTTAGTTATTGTGTATATGAGGCCTGCAAAATAGCAATGTCCCCCTGGGTATCATGATAATGGAAATTAAACAAACACAGGTACTGAAGCAAGCTTAACAATTCAATGTCACAAGCAGGAAAATATATGCAGCTCTAAATTTTATCACAATTAAATCCTCCTGTCAGTTTATTATACCCTTCAACTCTCAATGTGAAAATTGTAATTATCTATTTACTTTAAAAAATTGTTAATGACGTATTATATACTTGCAATGGAAACTATGTAATATTGATTGGAGTCTCTTGACAGAAAAAGGCATGTAAACTAATATGTCAGAAAAGCATTGCATGAGCAACTAATGCTTTTTCTATTGATTTCTTGACCTTGGAAAAAGACAATGAGTTTCCAAACATGCTCTGAGTGATATTCCTCAGAGACAAAGTATATCTGTATTCGTATTATTACAAAAATGTTATTACAATGATTTCGAGCTCTGTATTTCCATAAGTTTATTTCAAATCTTTGCAAATAAGAAGCTGGTAGTCTTTGTCGGGAGAAAAAACAAAACAAAACAGACCTTACTTAGATTCGATATGTCTTAGTCATCTAGTGCTGCCCTAACAGTGGATGGCTTTAACAAAGAGAAATTTATTTCCTCACAGTAAAGTAGGCTAAACGCCCCAATTCAAGGCATCAGCTCCAGGGAAAGGCTTTCTGTCTCTGTCAGCTCTGGAAGAAGGTCCTTGTCCTCAATCTTCTCATGGTCAAGGAGCTTGTCAGGCACAGGGACCCTGGGTTCAAAGGATGTGCTCTGCTCCTGGTGCTGCTTTCTTGGTGGTATGAGGTCCCCAAATCTCTGGTTGCTTCCCTTTCCAATTATCTCTTGAGAGATAAAAGGTGGTATAGACCACACCCCAGGGAACCTCCCTTTACACTGGAACAGGGAGGTGACCTCAGTAAGGGTGGTGTTACAATCCTACCTTAATTCTCAACATAAAATTACAATCACAAAATGGAGGGCAACCACACAATACTGGGAATCATGGCCTAATCAAATTGACACATATTTTGGGGGGGACACAATTCAATGCATGACAGTGTATATATTTTGATACCTCAGAATATAATCAAGAACTTATGTAAAAGAAATGTATTGCACATGTAGTTTGCTCTAAAGGTTGTCCCAGATTCCAAGTACCCACTAGAGTACTGGTATGAAAATTTCATCAAGTGGTACCAACCATCCCATAGGTGCCATGTGCATTTACCCTGATAAAGTCATACAAACAAGGCATATACAGGGTGTCAGCAATATTGAAAGCCATGGTAATTACCCACAGAAAACAGATAGTGGACACAGGAAAAGTCTCATCACGGGTGATCCTCCCTGGCTCAAAAACTGACTGGGCAGGGTGAAAAATTTCCACGAGCACCTCCTCTCTTTACATGATGGACAAAGGACCCCAAGTATCTTCCTCCACCTGGTTTTATATTCCAGGGTTGTATATTTCAGTGCACAGAGTGCAATGCAAATTTTCCGACCTGATCACCTGAAGAGAGGGGTAGTTAGATACGGGGACTCCAGCCTGGAATTTTTAGCCTGAAATTTTCTCTCTTTAGTCCTGCTGTTTATTTAGACAAACCATTAGGCTTCACAGGGGATATGCAATGTTTTTTCCAAAGCCCAAAGATGCTAACAGTGAGGGAAGGAACAAGAGGAGTAATTATACCTGTTTGGGCCATTGGAAAGACTTCCGTCTCTCAGGAATGCCTTGCTACTTTTGCCTTCCCTCTATGTAGTCTTTCTGGTATTTATTTTTTCAAGATATAAAATTGTTTTTATCTTCTAATATGTTTGGCTTCTGCTGTAGATGTAGTGGAGCAGCTTGTAAGAGTTTAAAAGTCTTATGAAAAACTACAGACTCATGAAATGGGGGGGAAAACACTTTTTGACGTTGAATTGACATTGGGCAGTTAGGTCCTAGAACAAAGGGAAGTAACAGGTGATTCCATCTTCTCTTCTCTTGTGTTCTGCTTTTCATCTCAAATTGCTGAGCACAGAGAGACTGCTAAGAGTCAGAAAAGTTGGCAGAGCTTTGGGTATTCTCACAGGGCTTAGGAGATAAAAATGAGACAAAACAAAAATTTTGGAATTTAGTATAACAAGATAGTGAGGATTCAAGGATTCAAGATTCCTAATAGAAGAGAGGTGCAGAAAAATGAGACTGAAACTAAGAGCAGTTTTCCCCTCAATGAATTTGCCCTTTGTTCTATACAAGGCAAGAAGGTCAAGTGTCAAGTGGAAGGTAGCTGAAAAGCAGAGCAGAGTGTTCAGAAGTCTAACAGTCCTAAGGAGTTGGAAGTTAGAGTTTAGGATTAAATAAGAGGGCTAGGAAACGATAAACCCTGGCACTCACTTGGGATCAGTAATGGCTATAGCCTGAGAGGATAGCTTGTCATGGTAGACTGAGGCTTACAAACATTAATAAAAATCATCCTCATTCCCTGATTGGATTGAAATAACTTATCCCACCCCTAAGCATGACAAAGGATAATTTGAATTTTTTCAGAGAGAGATAACATCAACTTAGGGGGTGCTGTCAGTTCCTGACCAACGCCCTGCAATTTACTATTTTACTTCAAGCTCATCGAATTTCCAAATACCAGAATCTGCATCTCTTTATCTGGTTGCTTTTTTTTTTGGCTGGCAAAGCCCGCTGATGTATGGCAAGTCTGCAATGGAGGGAAATTAATAACTCCAAACTTACCACAAGGTGGCCTCACCTCATGACAAACACGTCAGTTCCCTTGCCCTTTGAGTGGGATATCTCTAGGCGTAAGCTCTGCTCTATTTCCTAAATGTCCTCAGTGTGACCAAGCGTCATTTTTTTTTACAGTGGTGGCTGGTTTGTCCAGGCATCTTTTATATGCTCCCTTCTCTTGCATTCCCTTCCCTCTCTGATTTCTCACTACTCTATACCTGTATCCTCCAAATCTGTTGCCATGGAGGTGATTCTTCCAAATAAACTGCTTGCACTCAAACCCTTGTCTCAAGTTTTGCTTATGGAGGAACCTAAACCAAAAAAAAAAATTACCCAATGCTTCTATACTTTATATAATGTCTGGTTTTCAATTCAAAAAAGATATACTAAGAAACTGAACCGAGAAAAAACAAAAGTTGAAACAGACCTTCATTCTGAATATCTAAGCACAATCTTTAATATAACTGTGATATTTAATTATCTTTCATAATTCCATAAAACATAGGTTTACAAGAGTTTTAATAATACACAATCTATTCAATATCCTACAGTTTTCTTGCTGTTGGTAACAAAACTCATAGAGACTTATAATTTCATAATGACAGGTTTTGATTTATGAAACCACAAGCTTTCTTAGTATTGAGTCTGACTGCTGCTTAGTTTTCTTGCTGTCACACCTATTCGTCTTATTTGCACTTTTACTAAATGCATCTAAAATTAGAATAAGCAGCGCATGGACTACCGAACTATTCTTTCTCTGATTGAAATCTGCATTGGAGCTTTATCCTCTTAGTACTCCTCTCACTGTAGGACCCTCTCCCCCCTTATTTTCCAGTTTTGTTGAAGAGCACCTATTCCTGAAACTGAAGCCCTTCTAATTTATAATATCAATAGTATGATTTTAATTTAGGAATTTCCTATTTTGAGAATTCTCAAAGTCCCTACTCTCATCTTATTCTGTTGAGTGATTTATAAGCATTTGATAAATCTTTTATTGAGTCACATGAAAACCTCTCATTGGCTAGCAATCTATTTGCTCTATATTTTCACTATAGTTTTTTTTCACATAAAAATAAATAAGCCTGTGATTAACCACACAGCTTACAAATGGGTATGTGTGTGTGTGTTTATGTGTGTGTGTGTGTGTGTGTGTAGAGATAAATGAAGGCCTCTCCCCTTGTACATGTCATAAGACAGGCTGGTTTGAACAACTCTCATACTGAGGTGGTGGATATCAGAGGTTATTCTGACACATACTTTCAATACTAACAGTATTTTCCTCTGAAACTAAAGTGCAAAGATAAAATAATTTAAAGTATATTTATTTTTTATGTACCCACCCTTCTACACAAAGTTCAATTTTGAGCAGAATGGATTTGGAATACACGGCCCAAACAGTTTTTCGACAAAACATTTAGTCAGACTATTTCTCACAAAATACTTAGTGAATTCCTAAAAGTTACATTTCATTAACCATTAATTAGGAAAAAAAAAAAAAAACTGATATTATATCATATTTAAAGTAACTTGATATCTGGATAAATTTAATAATTTGTTTTCCGTATAGGCAGTATATACAAAACAGTATCATAATTAATTCTCCTCCCACTACATCTTATGACTTCTTTCTATCTTGATTTATGGTATATTCAAATGGCTAGGTTCAGCTGAGGCTCTGTGAGTATGTTTTCAGGGATGAGAAAGAGAAGCACATTATAGGATCTTTATTTCTGAAATCCTCTACCAAGACTCTTACCTTCTCTAGAAACAATGCTGGACTACATCCCCAGGCCTGGGAACAGGTTGAATTAGTGAAGAATTCAATCATTCCAATTCTGGGTACCTCAAGCCTGAGTTTATTGCAAATGCTAAAATTACCCCCTCCCCAAAAAAGGAAAAAAAAAAAAAAGATGACTAAATGAAAACTTTTGAGAGAAGAAATAGGAGATGTTACAACTTGTTTTGCCATTGATTAAAATTTACAATTGTATATGTTTTTTTTTAATGTGGTCTTGTGACTACTTCAAACTACTAAGCTGATAGGATCTAGGAACACATCTGTTTGACTAACTCCTTTTCTTCTCCTTCACTTCATAGTACTGTGCCCTGTACACAGTGTGAGCTCTAATAAATATTTGATGGAGAAAGATACGGTAGCAAGAAAACCAGTCTGAAAGAAATAGAGTCAAATCTATGAAACGGTAATTAGGGAGAAACTCCTTGTGAAATGTATACCGCAAAACCCTGAGGAAAAAGCTTCAAAGTTATTTGAAGCGAACTCTCCCAGATAACCAACAGTGACCTAGATAAGACTGTAAACAATGATATAAAATTGGCCCTGAAGTAAGTATCACTTCATCTCCCAAAAATGTTATCTGCGACCAGTAACAGTGTATGGAAAATTATGAAGTAAAATAATTTTGTTTGACATACCTCTTTCATTTTATGTGTATTTTCTCCCTTAAAATGAAGGTTTTTCTTTTTTTCTTATTAATATCTATTCCACGTTATTTCACTCGCATCAATTTTTATGTCCTCACCCATGCTCAAAAAACATACTATACCCCAAACATATCATTCTACCTTTACTACATCATAATTTACCAAACACATGTCATTCCATCTAGGCATAGTTCAGTGGATTCATTTGTCTATTTCTGATAAACTAATTCTTTCAATGTTTCTTTGATGGGGAATCTCTGAGTCTGGGATCTCTAGGGGAGAAAAACCAATAAAGAGCATATAAATATATACAGAGAGAAATCTAATTCAAGAAAATGTCTCATACAATTGTGAGGAAACGGTTGATGCATTTATAGTGCTGGCAAGTCCCAAATCTGTGAGTCGGACAACAGGCTGAAGACCTCTTGCTCATGCAGTTACAGGGGCTGAGGAATCCAAATCTGCAGGTCAGGTGATAGGCCAGAGACATTTGCAGGTCTACAACTCAATAACCAGAAGTCAGGGGATGAGAAGAGTACAGGGTCGAGAGAGCAAGCTTTGTCAGAACATCCATTTATATACTGGAGGCAGGTCACGCCCCCTTGGTAACTCCCCTTTCAACTGATTGGTTGCTTAGAGCAGATCGGAAAATGGAAGGTCATTACATAGTGT
Organism: Loxodonta africana; assembly: GCF_030014295.1. NCBI lineage: Eukaryota > Metazoa > Chordata > Mammalia > Proboscidea > Elephantidae > Loxodonta > Loxodonta africana. The sequence goes on along the minus strand of NC_087344.1, from coordinate 183,350,856 downwards.
CTGCTAAACGACTAAGAATCATAGCCTAGCCGAGTTGACACACAGCATTAACTACCACAGGACTCATCTTTCTCAACTCCCATATTCCTTTCCATATGGAGAGAGTTTCATTAATTCAACCTGTACATATCTTTTCTCTGTCCCCTCCGGAAGAGTAGGGTTGAATAGCTTGAAAAAAAAGGAGTTTCGAGGAGAAACTAGGTCTACGTATGCCAGATGCTTCCTCTTCTCTAAAAAACAATATTTCTGCCTAGAGTACATATTTTCTTCTATTCCTTCATGGCAGAAATCCTTATCTGGGTTTAAGTCTACTTAATTCAGCATTTCAGGAATGGGAGAACACTTGCCCATGTATGTAAATTATGCCTGTAATTTAGCCTTTCTTAGGAAGAAAATTATATTCTGGCCTCCATATGCTGAAATCTTTGTTTCTCAGTAGGTTCAAAAGTTATGTGGCATATGAGCGCTAATTATAGGGTGTTCCCTTAAACCTGCACTTGTCAATGATATTTCCTATTAGAAAATGATTCTGCATGACCAATATTACAGTATTAGTCTCAGAAAAAGTGGCCTGCAAAGAAAGCTGTTTTCCTCACTAAAGTAAATATGTTGTACTAGTCAATTTTTATGCTTATTCAAAGACTCCATTTCTTTTTTAATGTTGTTCTCCTACCCTACTCAGAATACTTTCTACTGTCTCCTCTTCGAATAATGGACAAATAAAAAAATAGAGAATATGATGCAAAACCACAAGACCAAAAATCTGTTGAAACTGGTGGATTGAAACTGGTGCAAATTGTTCCAATATCTTCTTTCAAGCAAATGGTCAAGAGTCAATCCCCCAAAGAACACCTCAACATTGGTTCTGTAGGGGAGAACCTGTAACTGTGGTCAGCAATGTGTCAGTACTCACCTCTACTTGACATAACTGCCTTCAAGGCCTGCTCTGCATACACAAGACCCCAGAATTCACCAATATGATATACTATTGCTCTAGGTCCTATACAAGTAAGGTCAGATCTTTAATGATTTCCAAAAATAAATAAATAAACCAGACGAAGAAGTTAAAGAGATTTTTTTGAAGAATTTGGTTTTTAACAGAAGAGAGCACTTAATACAATGCTTGTGCCTTGTCCGAACGTCATATAACTGGAATCATATAGTATATAACTTTTTCAGACTGGCTGTTTTCACTTAGCAACATTTAGTAAAGGTTCGTCCATATCTATTCATCACTGGAGAGTTTATTTCTTTTTATCACTGAATAATAATCCACTGTGTAGATGTAGCACAGGTTTTTATCCATTCAACTAGTAAAGGACATCTTGGTTGCTTCCAGTTTTTCATGATTATGAATAAAATTGCATATAAACTTTAGCATGCAGGTTTTTGTATGGACATAAGCTTTCAATTCATTTGGGTAATTAGCTGTAAGTAAAATCACAGGATTGTATGGTAAGTCTATATTTAGGATTGTAAGAAATTGTCAAATTATTGTCCAAATTGTGTGATTTTCATTCCTACCAGCAATGAATAAGATTCCCCATAGCTCCGCATACTGATGAACATTTGTTATTGTCAGTTTCTTGGAATTTAGAAATTATAATCAGTATGTACTGATACTCCATTGCTGCTTTAATTTATAATTGCCTAATGACAAGAGCATCTCTTCATCTGCTTATTTGTCATCTGTGTATCTTATTTGGTGAGATGTCTGCTGAGATATTTTGCCTTTTTTTAGTTTGTTTTTTCCTTTATGTGAATTTTTAAAGAGTTCTTTGTATATTTTAGTTACAAGTCCTTCATCGGATACATGTTTTGCAAGTATTTTCTCCTTGTCTGTTGATTATCTTTTCATTCTCTTAATAACGTCTTTTGCAGAGCAGTTGTTATTTAATAAAATCCAACTTACTGATTTTTTTTCCTTTGACCAATTGTACTTTTGGTGTTGTTATCTAAAAGCTCATCACCAAACACAAAGTCACTTAGATTTTCTCTAAGTTATCTTCTGGAGTTTTATAATTATGAATTTTACATTTATGTTTATGATCTATTTTAAATTAATTTTTGTGAGAGGTGTAAGGTCTATATCTAGATGAGTCTTCTTTTCACTTTTTTTTTGTATATGGGTGTCCTGTTGTTGCTGAGCCATTAGTTAAAAAGACTATCCTTTTCCCATTGAATTACCTTTGCTCATTGTCAAATATCAGTTGACTATATTTGTGTGGGTCTATTTCTAGCCCCCTATTCTATTACTTTTAATTTTTTTAAATTTTATTCTATTACTTTGGACTTTTTGCAAATTATTTTGCCAATACTATACTCTCTTGAATGTTGTAGTTTTATAGTATGTCTTAAAATTAAGTATGTTAGTCCTACAACTTCTTGTATCTGTATCGTGTTGACTATTTTGTTGACTATTTTGTGTCTTTTGCCTTTCCGTATGAACCTAGTGTCAGTTTGTTATTATTTACAACATTGCTTGAGTTGATGTATAGATCAAGTTGGGAAGAATTTATATCTGAAGAATATTGAGATTTCCAATCTATGAATACAGACTATCTCTCCAGTTTTTAAAAATATCCTTTGATTTCTTTCATTGAATACTTGTAGTTGTCTGCACATATATCCTGAACATATTTTTTTAGATTCATACCTAAGTATTTCATATTTTTGTACTACTCTAAGTTGTATTTTTTGTTTCAAATTCCAATAATTTATTGCTGATGTGTAAGAAAGTAATTGACATTTGTATATAAACTTTGTATCCTGAGACTTAGTGACAAAACTCACATATTATTTCCAGAAATATTTGTGTTGTGTGTGTTCTTTGAGATTTTCTAAATAGATAATGATGCCATCTTCGAATAAAGGCAACTTTATCCTTGCCAATTTGTGTATCATTCACCCTACTCATTGCCCCCCCCCTTTTTTTTTTATCTCATTGCATTAGCTAGGACTTTCATTACCTTGTGAAATAGGAGTGGTAAATGAAAACATATTTTTCTTGTTTGTGATCTCAGGAGAGGTTTCTCAACAGTATGATGTTAGCTCTAGGTTTTCTGAATTTTTTTTTTTTTTTGTCATTTTGAAGATGTTCCCTCTATTCTTAGTGTGCTTAGAATTTTGTTTTCTTTTGTTTTTTTCTCTAATCATAAATGGATTTGTCATTTTTGTTTTGCATTAATTGATTTAATTGATACAATGAAATGATTTTTCTTCTTTAGCCTATTGTTGTAGTGGATTACATTGAGTGATTTTCAAATACGGAACAAGACTTGCATGCTTGCTCATGGTGTATAATTATTTTATACATTGCAGGATTTAATTTACTACTATTATGTTAAGAGATTTTACATCTGTGTTCATGAGAATTATTGGTCTACTGTTTCATTTTTGTGATCATTTTATTTGATTTTGGTACTTGGGTAATGCTAGTCTCATGGAATGAAGTAAGACGTGTTCCCTCTGCTTCTATTAAAATTTAGAGAGTTAGTATTTTTTCCTCCTTAATTGGTAATTGGTAGAATTAACCAGTGGAAATCTGTGGGTCTGATGATGTCTTCATTGAAAGGGCATAAATTATTAATTAGATTTACTTAATAGATATAAAACTTCAGATTATCTCTCTCTAGTGAACATCGATAGTGTGTGTCTTTCAGGGAATTGATTCTTTTCAACAAAGTTATCAAATTTGTGGGCATAGATTTGTTCATAGTGGTTCTTTATAATTCTTTTAATGGCTATATGATCAGTTAGTGTCGATCCCTCTTACATTTATGATATTGATAATTTGTGTTTTCTCTTTCTTTTGCTGGTTAGTTTTGCTAGAGCTTATGACTTTCATTGATTTTTTGAAATAAACAAGCATTGGTCTCCTTTATTTTCTTAACATTTTTACATTCAGATTTTATTTTCTTAAATGTTTTATTGTGGTTTAAGTGAAAGTATACAAATCAAGTCAGTCTCTCATACAAAACCTTATATACACCTTGCTATACACTCCTAGTTGCTCTCTCCCTAATTAGACAACACACTCCTTCTTTCCACGTTGTATTTCCATGTCCATTCAGTCAGCTTTTGTCCCCCTTGGCCTTCACATCTCCCCTCCAGACTGGGGCTACACACAGTCTCATCTGTCTACTTGATCCAAGAAGCCCTATCCTCACCAGAATCATTTTCTGTCCTATAGTCCAGTCCAATCCCTGTCTGAAGAGTTAGCTTTAGGAATGGTTCCTATCTTAGGCTAGCAGAAGGTCAGGGGACCATGATCTCTGGGCTCCCTCCAGTCTCAGTCAGACCATTAAGTCTGGTCTTTTTATGAGAATTTGAAGTCTGCATCTCACTGCTTCCCTGCTCCTTCAGGGATTCTCTGTTGTGCTCGCTGTCATGGCAGTCATCAGTTGTAGCCAGGCACCATCTAATTATTCTGGTCTCAGGCTGATGTAGTCTCTGATTTACATGTCCCATTCTGAATCTTGGGTTCATACTTACCTTGTGTCTTTGGTGTTCTTCATTCTTCTTTGCTCCATGTGTGTTGAGACCAATTGTTGCATCTTAGATGGCTGCTTGCTAGCATTTAAGACCCCAGATACCACTCTCCATAATGGGATGCAGAATATTTTCTTAATAGATTTTATTATGCCAATTGACCTAGATGTCCCCTGAAACCATGGTCCCCAAACCCCTACCCATGCTACGCTGACCTTTGAAGCGTTCCGTTTATTCAGGAAACTTATTTGTTTTTGGTTTAGTCCAGTTGTGCTGACCTCTCCTGTACTGTGTGTTGTCCATGCCTTCACCTAAATTAGTTCTTGTCTACTATCTAATTAGTGAATCACCCTCTCCCTCTCTCCCTCCCTCCTCCTCTGGCAGCCATCAAAGAATATTTTCTTCTCTGTTTAAACTATTTCTTGAGTTCTTATAATAAACACTTTCAATTTTATTGATTTTTGCTCTGATTTTATAAAAATTCCTTTCTTTTGCTTGTTTGAGTTTTAAATAGCTCTTCTGTCTATAGTTTCCTGGAGTGGAAACTTACACATACCACTTCATGAGTAGCACTAGTAACTTATACAGAGTTTTCTCAAGTATTTTCTATTACACCTTTATAAAATTGCTAACATTCATGTCACTTAGCCATATGCTATACTTACCAAATACATTTCTACTACTATTATCTTAAGTAAATAATTATCTATTAGGTAAATTAAAAATAAGAAAAAGAAAAAAGATGGTATGTTACCTTCACTTATTTCTTTTCCTCAGATTTTTTTTTTTTTTTTCTGGAACTAAAATTCTAGATGATTGCTGTTGTTTTAACACTTTTAATATTTTACTCCACTACATTCTTGCTTGTATTTTTGTTCTTATGATGAGTCGACCGACTGACCCCTTGCCATGGAGTCGATTCTGACTCATAACGACCCTACAAGACAGGGTAGAACTGCCCGTAGGTTTTCCGAGGAGGGACTGGTGGATTTGAACTGCTGACCTTTTGGTTAGCAGTCATAGCTCTTAACCGCTACACCACCAGGGTTTGTAGTCTGCTGTGATTCTTATCGTTATTACTCCATAGGTAATTTACTCTCTGACATCTTTGAAAATTTTGTCTTTTTCTTTAGTTTGCACTTTTAACATGATATGCTTTGGTATTTATTCTGCTTTCTGTTTTATTAGATCTGTGGTGTGTTGTCTGCCATTAGTTTCAGAACTTTTTCAATCATTATAATTTATCCATTTGCTTATTCTTCTGTTTGTTACATTTTAATATGCCTGTTAGAACTTTTGAAATCGTCCTACCTTTATTAGTTATTCTGTTATTTTCTTTCATTCATTTGTTCTTTCCTTTTTTTTTTCTTGTTCCATTAGAGTTTAAAAATTATCTCTTCACCTGTCTGCATTCTCACTGATTCTTTGATTGGCCATGTCCAGTCTACTGATGAACCCATCAAAGGTATTTTTCAATTTTGTGCATTGCTTTTTCTTTTCTTTTTATCATTTCCTTTTGCTTCTTTCTTAGAGTTTCCATCTCTCTGCTTACATTACTCATCTGTTCTTGCATGTTGTCCACTTTTTATTGTCTTTGTCATTGTTAACTGCCGTCCAGTCAATCCCCTATTCACAATCATAGCTATTTTAAATTTCCTCTATGGTAATTCCAAACTCTGTGTCTTATCTGAATTTGGTTCTGATGCTTTCATTTCTAGACAGTGTTTTTCTTGCTTTTTTAGGATGCCTTATCTCCCCCTGCCCCCCGCCACCGAGAAGCACATGAAATATTGTATAATAGAAACTGAGGTCAGTAGGCCTTTACTGTGAGATTTTATATTATTCTGGCTAGAAGCTGGGCTGAGTTTAATGCTTGTTTTAGCTGTAGGTGCCAGAGGCTTCAAAAGGTTCTATTGTCTTTGTTTTTGTCTCCCCTGTTATCATTAGATTTCTCAAAGAACTCCTTTTTAAGTAGTATCTTTGTCTTCTAGCTCTTTTGGCTTTAATCACTGTTATTATACTGGAAACTTCTTTAGTGGTGACAATTTGTGGGGAAAGGGAAGTATAGCTAATGATTAAATCTCAGTCTTTTAATGGATCTATATCCCTGGTCAATGACGTTCACAAGCATTTCTTATCTCTTTTTCCCACCCTTAACAACAACAATAAAAATATTGCCTTCAAGTCGATGCCAACTCATAGTGACCCTATAGGACAGAGTGGAACTGTCCGATAGACTTACCAAGGAATGCCTGGTGGATTCAAACTGCCAAACCTTTGTTCAGCAGCCATAGCACTTAACCACTATGCCACCAGGGTTTCCTTCCCACCCTTAGGTGAGACAAAAAAGCTACAGGGGGCTGGAATTGGTTAATTATCCTCCCTCTATTTGCAATAAGCTATGGTTAACTCTTGTTTTTTTCAGAGTAGGCCTTTATTAGAGAGAACTCTCTGAGCATATTTCAAAATATTTCCTTTTCTCCTTATTAGATATACAAGAAAATTTGTTTTGGCTCTTAACTGTGAGTAGCTGCTGGGATTCTTGTAGGTAAAATCCATAAAAAGTGTGGAGTTCCCCCCTAAGAGTATACCTTTAGGATTTTCTTTTCTGTAATGCTGGCCCAGACTCTGCCTCCATCAATTCATCTCAATTATCATTTGTGTTTCTAAGACAGGGAGCAAAGGCCCTGAGATCGGAAGGTGCCTGTTTGAGAAATAGCGAAGAGACTGGAGTGGTTAGAGGAGAAGCATGTAAAAGAGAAATAGGCTATACTATCAGGGAGGTAATAGGGGGTTGGGTGCAGACCCTAGGGACTTAGTAAGACAGGGAACAGAGGGGCCCCCAAATCTGCAAATAAAGTAACAAGAAATGGGCCAGGGCACAGAAACAAAGCCATTCCCCAGAACAAAAGCACAGGGTATCTAAAAATAGCCTGCAAAATTCTTTAAAATTGCCCTTCAGAAGCAGCTAGAGAAAACCAGGATCAGGGACATGTGCAGAACACCCACCTGTGACAGCTATGTGACTTTCCATCAGGGCCAGTGAGGGGCTACAGCCCCAGCCGGGGAATCGAACCAGGGTAACGAGAGACTGTGCAGGCGCTACACCCCATAATAAGTCCTGCTATGAATCCCAGAGGCCTCCAGGACAGAAGCCATCTTGGAAAGCTGCTGCACGCACCTTAGTTAACATATCCCCACCTGTGTCTATGAATAAACGTTAATCTTTTCCCACCCAAGAACTTTTAAGAACTCAGGCCCATGTTTTGTTCTGTGAGACTGGGGTATGCGTTGCTCTAGGGCCTCCTAGTTTCCACTTGCAAGCCTCTTCAATAAAGCTTTGCAAACTCTACGTGCCTTACCTGCTCATTCTTGACCAGTGAGAGGCAAGAACCTTATTCCGGCAATATTTCTACCAGTTTGTGTCTCAAGCAACTTTTGTTCTACATAACCTGTTCTTCACTGTTTTACTCTGTATTTGTTGTATCTCCACATTTCAGGGTGGCGGTTTTCCTGTGATGTCAATTCTTTAATGATTCTAAAAAAAGTCATTGATTCCTAGTCTATTCAGCTTTTTTTCTAGTTGTAAGCATAGGAGTGATAACTGTCAACCTCTTTACATGCTGGAGCTGTGGGTCTGCCTTTTCATATACTTTATTTAGATCACATTTCCAATTTCTTGATAGATTTCCTATTATCTATTCTATACTTATAAATCTAAAACTTATTGCATACAATTATTAAAAAAAAAGTTTTACCTCCTCTTCTTGATTTTCGTGTTCCTTTATAAATCTAAACAATATTTCATTATGTGTTTAATCATACACATTCAAACATTAGCAAATTTTTTCCCCCTCTTGTGTTTGTCACCATAGTCTGTCACCAGCTAAACCTTATATATTACACTTTTCCATTAGATGCTATGTTCTGTTTCCTTTGATTTCACTCGGGTTTAGTTCCTCATTGCTTTTCACAATTGTGTAGGCCAGACATTCACTGCTCTCTATAACGGTGGCAAAGTGATTAAGAGCTACAGCTGCTAACCAAAAGGTCTCCAGTTCAAATCCACCAGCCACTATTTGGAAACTATATGGGACAATTCTACTCTGTCCTATAGGGTTGCTGGAGTCGGAACTGGCTCCATGGCAAAGGGTTATGGGTTATACCTTGGAGGAACTACTGGAGTAAGGAGAGGGTAGTATAAATCAGTGAATTCTAAAACATTTTCAAAGGCCACAGGTGGTCTGAAATGGCAGTGTAGAATCCTACAGAGCTATAGACAGCAAATTTCCACCTACACAGCAACATTTTCCATGGCTTATCACCAAACACTAAAGATAACCCAACAAACCTGAGGATCAGAGAAGGAAAGCTGAGAGAGAAATCTCTGCCAAGATGCTTGAACTCCCCAGTCTCTAGCCAAATGAAAGATTCATGTCTGAACAGGGATAATGAAAGTAAGCCTGAAATATCTTACTCTACCAGAAAATAAAGAAGAACTCATCAAATGATCTGGGCATATCAAAAGAACACAAGGGTCAGAATGAAGGAGCTCCCACTGGTCAAGGTTGGGGACAATTTAAGCATCAAATAAACAATGATAGTAATGGAATATACCACACTACTTAAAACATATCCTTGAGTCTATACTGATATATTTAAGTAAGTAAATAATATATACATTGGTAAGAATATAAAGCTTTTCAGTCAAATGTCAACTAATAAATATTGATGAAATTAGAAAATCATAAACGAATGCTAAATCTTGTTCATGAATATGTGATGAAGAATTATTTATTTACATTATCTCAAATATTCCCTCATAAATTTCTGTTTAATTACACTGACAGAACATTAATTTTACTGTGGATAAACTTGTAGACTTCTTAAATCACGTGATCTAAACTAATATCACTGGTACTAAAACAGTCTGACATGTGCTTAATGATATGATTTACTGACAGGAACACAGCATCACATCTGTAGTATTCCTGATAAAATGATTAGCTCGTGTCTAATTCTGAGGAAGCACCAGATAAAATAAATTGAGGAATGGTATGCAAAATAACGGACCTGTATTCTTCTAAAAGTATCAAGTTTAAAAAGAAAAAGAGAGGCTAACTCTTTGAGGTAAACTAAAGAATCATGATGAGATAATGAAATTTGTGATCCTAGATTGAATTCTGAACTGAGGGAAAAAATCATATAAAAACATCATTGGTATGATTTACAAAATTTGAATATGAACTGTGCCTTGGTTAATAGTTTTGTATCAATGTTAAATTTCTTGATTTTGATAACTGCACAGTAATTACATAAGAAAGTATCTTTTCTCTAGGAATTACATGTAGTTATTTAAGGCCAAAACTTCCATCTGATTCTCAAATGCTTCAGAAAAAAATGTATGTATATATGCACATTATTTCTCTGAAATTATATCAAAGTTTAAAACTATTCAAAAAAATAGCTTAGAGAGCCCAAAAATAAATTTTATTATTCTACATTTGTCTGTATGACAAATTTTATTTTCTAACACAGTTGCTTAGCATAGGGGGCCAAATATTATGATAGCCATAAAAAATTAAGCTAGATGATTTGGGAAACATCTATGATAAAAATTTAATGGACATTAAATCTGACAAAAATATTGTAATCATATTTATGCAGCACTTTACCTTCTATTTAACTTTACTCCATATTGATGTTTCTTATTTTTAAACTATATCTTATACAATTTCATGCATTTCAAATGACTGCAGATGTCTGGAAGATTTATTTATCCATGTATTTATTAACTTTTTTTACTTATGTATTCACATTGACTCCATAATTCAATTTATAATAAGAACCATACATGTATTCTATGGTTCTCTGCTATTCTCAAATTTGATTTATTAAGTACCTATGCATTTTTTAAAATAATTATATATTCATTTGTTCATCAGCACAAAGTTCATGCTAGTAAGTATTGAGTTTTATCAAAAATTACTCATATACCTCCTCTCTCAGTGAGGTACATACAAGTAAAATGAACTGATCTTGACTAGTAATTTCAAAATAGTAGACATATACTGTGAAAAAGACTAAAATGCTATGGACACAGGATGCAGGCATGCATAGTCACTTTCTAGACTGAACACAATGAGCAAAATACCTACATGAATTACCAAAGAAACCAGCTATTAATATGATTGAATTATCTGTCTCAAAACAAAGTTTATGTTGCTCTTCTTATTAGCTGCTGTCGAGTTAGCCCCAAATCATGGCGACCACGTGCACAGTGGTTCAGTTGGGGATACAGATTATTTAGTGGAAGAGCTGCTTTGATTTCCTTGGCACTTCTGGCTAAACAAAACCACTTATTTGAGAAATAATAAAATTGAAAAATTGTTTTTATTTAAATAGTTAATATAATTTTTGAACTATTGATTTTTACACTTTGAATCTCAGCAATCCAATTTTATAATTGGAATCCAGAGTTTAAGTGTAGGATCAAATTTTTTCCCTAAGTAAATTTCTTCCCTTAACTCTTCTCAGGTGACAGATAATTAGACTTTTCAATAATATCAAAAGAGGTGCTTACTATTTATCGTAAAAAGAAAAAAGAAAGTAGAAACACATTCATTTTTATCATATACTACATGCTGAAATGGTTGAATGTGGACCAATTATTTTTGGTACAGTGACTGTATTCCTTTCACCTTCTTTTGATGCTTCTGAGTCATTCAATATTTTGCCCATAGAACCCTTCAATATTGCAACTTGAGGTTTGAATCATTTCAGGTCTTTCAGCTTGAGAAATACTGGGTGTGTTCTTCTGCTTTGGTTTTCTAACTCCAAGATCTTTGCACATTTCAATATAACACTTGACTTTGTCTTCTCACCACCCTTTGAAAGTTTCTGTTCAGCTCTTTTACTTCATCTTATTTTCTGTTTGTTTTAGCTACTCTGCTTTCAAGGGCAAGTTTCAGAGTCTCTTCTGACATCCATTTTGTTTTTTTTCTTTCTTTCCTGTCTTCAATGATCTTTTCCTTTCTTCTTGTGTGATGCCCTTGATGACATCCCACAACTCGTCTGGTAAGTTAGCATGGTAAATGTATGTAATATACCTATCTAATTTACACCAGATAACAGCAACTCCACTCCTGTATCTTTTCAAAATATTGAGTATCTAGTATCTTGTCTGATAGAGGCTAATTAATAACACAGATTATTGTGCTTAAGGTTTTCTATTAAAGCTGAAGTTATATTAAGGTCACTATGAGTTGGAATCAACTCACTGGCAACAGGTTTGTTTTGTTTTATTTTCCTTTGGTGTGTGCTTATATATATACATATATATGGGTATGTGTGTATTCACCCCAAAAATAATTTTGGTTTTCATTTTATTTTGAGTGCACAGACTACTCTGAAAATTTGATAAAAACTGTGATATGATCTCTTACCCCTGAAATGTAGACACATTTACATATATATATATTCTTTTTACATAAATTCAAATACTATCCTAATCCCTGAGGACTATCTATGGATACCGGCTTGAGAAACCATCATCTGTAGCATGTTTATGTGGTATTAAAAATACACACTGCTGACTAAAACAATCTAAAGCAGATATCTCCCTGCAAAATATGAAAACATCTCTTAGAATAAATGGCATACTCTTGATTATTATAACCTTGTATTTAAGAAAAGCAATTATAAAAAATAAGTGCTTTTTTCTCAGAGGTGGGACTATTTTATGCACAAATCTGCAAGGCTCAGCTATTCAGATATTAATTCCCACAGTAGAAAAAAAATCATTTATTAAAAAACCACTAATACATTACTGCAGATGATGAAAGATCAAAGAAGAAAAATAGATTAAGGAAATCAAATGGAATTTGACTGTGAACAATTAGAAATCCCAAGTGTTTCTATTGAAATATACATATTTGATCTGTTATAATAATGGCAGTGACTTAGTCATTCAAATTTTAATTCCATAGAGGTTGTTCTGCTTTGTAAAGTCTTCCATTTAATGGCATGTGTCTGTCCTAATCTGTATAATACTTCTTATCATGAAAGTTCACTGAATGCAATTTTTGGTAAAATATTCAAAAATAAATTTATTTAAATAAAAATACAATTAGTACTGAAATAATGGGAATATAATCATCATAAATAGAGTGATCTAATTTTAGTAGCAGAAAATTTTTATATAATTTAGAAGTCATTTTAAAATCCCACAAAGGAAGAACTTAAAGAATATAAACTTATTTTTTTGTCAATATCTAATCTACTATTATGCCACTGGAAAAAGAAATTAAAATGTAAACAATTGACCTAATTGTTTACTTTTTTTGCCTTATCATTAACCATTTTAACTTTTGTTAAAAGGCATTCAGATTGAGTTATTTTATATGTCAGTCTTACAAAGTCCATATCCATTGATTATATTTTGCCTGTCCTTTTAAGCAGACTTTAGAAAAATATATATATTTATCATATAAGTGATCCTGTAGGCATAGTTTTCTTTAATTCTTTGAACATATTTATAATTGATGTTTTGAGCCTTTTCCTGATAAGCCAATATCTGGGTCCACTCAATGTGTTTCCATTCACTGAATGTGGATTACATGACCTTTTTTTTTTTTTTTTTCCCCAATAATTTACTTGAACTTAAAGTTTGGACTGTCTTTTTCCTGTTTATGCATAGAAACCGATGTCTCTGCTTGATACTTTTATTCTTCTTCTTTTTTTTTTTTTTTACTTTTTAGCTTAATCTTCAAATTGACCAAAAGTATTGTGTCAGGGCTATAGAAATCAACCAGAATTATACAGTAAGTTTAGAAGCATAGAAAACTAAAAGACTTTCATCAAAGAACATCACCGGTCTGGGGTCTCCTTGCCTGAGGCTGCTCCCATTTCCCCATATATGGCACCACTATGGTTTTTATAATGGTGTGGGTGGCAACCCAAATACACAGCTTTTTCCCAAGAAGGGGTAAAATGTATTTGGGATCAGGGGCAAAAATCCACAGTTTTGTCATTTAATAGCAATGAACTCCATACGAAAAAGAATGTGTAAAAATTATATCATTCGTAGACTGCGGTCACGGTCCTAGTAGGTGGCAGTGCAGACGGACAAATAATTTAATCAAGAGATCCTGAAAATGCATCATAGACAGGCTCCACGCATACCTGGTTACTGAGTAACTACACACATGTCCAAGGGAGACCCAACAGAGCCTGGTGGAAAGCAAAACCACAGAAGTCTTGACAAATGGCTGGAATTTGAATATGCCTCCTACCTACCCAGGGATCAATTAGCAAAGAACAGAAGCGCTGCAAGTTTGAGGCGTTTGAGTTCTCCCTCTGCCCAAATTGTCAGCTGATCACTAAATAATATGTGCTTCTCAACTTTCTGTCTACTTCTGGTTGATTGGTTGATTTCTACCCCCCTAAAATGATACTTTCGGTCAATTTGATCCAGTTTTTTTTTTTTTTTTCAGTGAAGATTCACTAACCTCCTCACTTTGGGATTTTCAATAGACATGCGACCTGCTACACCTCTATGCCATTTATACCACAATGTGAAGCCCAGGAACCATGAAGACAAGGGAAAGTGACCCAAAGCATGATGGCAAATTAGACCACTGGCTTGTGTAAATCTTTGGTCTAAACTGATGATTCTTGAGACTACCAGGTGAAGCCCATGCTATAGGTGCACAGGCGCAAACCCTAATAATCTTTAATTATGCTCAGGTTACTGGAAGGCATCATAATGAATATCTCTTCGAGAAGAGTTTACAGTCATCTCTTCCTACAAAAATAATTTATTGTGGCCATTGTGGAAGAAGCACCCACTCTTCAGTCAAGATGAGGCTATTAACTCATTTTCTCTTGATTTCTAAGTCTTTGGAAAAGTTATGTCACCCCTGTGCAAATGAGGGGGCCAAGAACGGGAGGCATGCTCATCACAACTTGTCAAACTCTCACAGTTCCTTCCACCTCCACCGTGTCTTGTCATAATCACTGCCAGTGTTGCTGAAGCTGAGGTCCAGTCTCCTCAATTTCTCTCAGTAATAATGTTATTTCACACACACCCCACACATAGTGGTGACAGCAAAGGATCCAAAAATAGATAAAAAATGTAAAAATTTAGTATTTTGCTTATCACAAATTTTTGCATTAATTTTTATTTTTAAAAATACTGTGTTAAAAAATCATTTATCTTGATGATTGCATTTCTTATCTACCCTTAAATTTTGTATCTTCGACAAATGCCTTGCTCGCCTTACCCTAGTCAAGAGCCTTTGATAAGAGCAAAGAATCCACTTTGTATTGTGGTGTTGGCAAATAATATTGCTCATACCATGGAACGATAGAAGAATAAATAAATCTGTCTTGGAGAAAGTAGAGTCAGACTGTTCATTAGAAGAGACTATGGTGAGACTTTGTCTTGCTTACTTTGGACATGTTATCAGGAGGGACCAATTCCTGGAGAAGGACATCATGATTGGCAAAGTAGAAGGTCAATGAAAAAGATGAAGACTCTCAGTAAGATAAATTGACTCAATGGCTGCAACAATGGGCTCAGATATACCTACTGCTGTGAGGATGGTACAGGATCAGGCAAGATTTTGTTATTTTATACATATATAAGGTTTCCCTCTGTTGCTATGAGTCAGAGCCAACTTGACAGCAAAACAATTTGATGACATTTTACCATGCCCCGTTTTACTAATCTGATGAATGATATTTTATTTATATTGATATGACATCTTTTTTGTTTTTCATTTCTTGCCTCTTTTAAATTTCAAGATGCAAAAGACAAATTTCATGAACAATTCCAACAGTAAATGCACAATAACCTTCATAAAGAAAATTTCAAACTTTATATATCTTTTATACAAAATTTCATCTTCAAAAATTTATTTTGATGACTATCATCTCTTAACGTTTCTTCTGCTATCCTTTTTGCACTTGTGTATGTTTCTTTTGCACTTTTAGCCTCTTTTTAGCAGTATTTACAGAAGGAATAGCACTAAATTTTTTCTGCTCAATCAGCCATATCTAAATGAAAGTCCTCGGAAGTCAATCTAGTGGACATCTTGTTAATGTTGTTGTTAGGTGCCATCGAGTTGATTCCAACCCATAGGGACCCCTTAGTACAACAGAACTAAACACTGCCCAGTCCTGTACCACTTTGTTAATAGACTTATAATTTTCTTGTTTATTCTTTTGCTCATTCATTTATTCATTCATTGATATAAGAAATAATGGAAAGTCATATTTTAGGAGCATAGTATAGCTTATAATGTCAGTACGGTATTACCTTATTTGGTGGAAAGATTTTAAATTCTCAACCATGACCTGCTGGTAAGAGAAGACAAGTTTTTTTTCTATTGTAAAGGCTATAGTAATGTCAGTAGTTGTGGTGGGGGTATTGGGTTCAAAGAGTGGGATTATTAGTCACTCTCTGGAAAAGTCATAAATAAAAACTCCAGGAGGACAATATCAGTTCAAAATATGGGGAAGAAGATTAAAAATACAAGTGTTATTGTTGTTGACAGGTACTGTCAATTTGGCTCCAACTCCTAGGGACCTTGTATATAACAGAACAAAATGTTGCTGAGTCCTGTGTCATCCTCAAAGCTGTTGCTATGTTTGAGTTCATTGCTGCAGCCATGGTGTCAATCTATCTCATTCAGGGTCTTCCTCTTTTTCACAGACCTGCTACTTTACCAAGCATGATGTCCTTTTTCAGGGATTGGCCCCTCCTGATAACACATCAGAAATAGGCCAGACAATATTTTACAATTCTCACTTCTAAGGAGAATGTGGGTAGGAAATAGAAAGAAAGAGAAAAAGAGAGAGAGAAAGACAGGGAGCCAGAGCAAGGGCGAGAGTGAGAAACAGAAAAGAGAAAAAAAGTGAGAGAAAGAGAGAGGTAGAGGAAGGGAGGGAAGGAGAAAGGGAGTGTCTTAGTCATCTAGTGCTGCTATAACAGAAATACCACAAGTGGATGGTTTTAACAAAGAGAAATGTATTCTCTTACAGTCTAGTAGGCTGTAAGTTCAAATTCAGGGTGTCAGCTCCAGGGGAAACAAAATCAACAACAATAAATATAAGGAAAGGACAATATATAAAGATAAACTACACAGCACATAAAATTAAGTGGGAAAAAGAAACTGTCAACAACACACACAAAAGAGACATCAAAATGATAGCACTAAATTCGGCTATCCATAATTATGCTGAATGTAAATGGACTAAATGCCCCAATAAAGAGAGAGAGGGGCAGAATGGATTAAAAAACAGGATCTGTCTATATGCTGCTTACAAGAGACACGCCTTAGACTTAAAAGACACAAAGAAACTAAAACTCAAAGTATGGAAAAAAATATACCAAGCAAACAACAATCAAAACAGAGCAGAAGTGCCAATATTAATTTCTGACAAAATAGACTTTAAAGTTAAATCCATCATAAAGGATAAGGAAGGACACTGTATAATGATTAAAGGAACAATACACCAAGAAGATATAACCATATTAAATATTCATGCACCCAGTGACAGGGCTGGAAGATACATAAAACAAACTCTATTAGCATTGAAAAGTGAGATAGCTCCACAATAATATTAGGAGACTTCAACACACCACTTTCAGTGAAGGACAGGACTTCCATAAAAAAGCTCAATAAAGATACAGAAGATCTAAATGCCCCAATAAACCAACTTGAACTCATAGACATATACAGAACACTCCACCTAAGAGCAACTGAGCATACTTTCTTTTCTAGTGCACATGGAACATTCTCAAGAATAGACCAAATATTAGGTCATAAAGCAAGCCTTAGCAGAATCCAAAACATTGAAATATTACAAAGCATCTTCTCTGACCATAAGGCCATGAAAGTAGAAATCAATAACAGAAAAAGCAGGGAAAAGAAATCAAACACTTGGAAACTGAACAATACCCTGCTCAATAACACTAGATTAGAGAATACATTAAGAATGGAATAAAGAAATTCATAGAATCCAATGAGAATGAAAACACTTCCTATCAGAACCTTTGGGACACAGCGAAAGCAGTGCTCAGAAGTCAATTTATGTCAATAAATGCACACATCCAAAAAGAAGAAAGGGCCGAAATCAAAGAATTATCCCCACAATTTGAACAAATAGAAAGAGAGCAACAAACGAAACCCTCAGGGAACAAAAGAAAACAAATAAGAATTAGAGCAGAACTAAATTAAATAGAAAACAGAAAAGCAATTGAAAGAATTAACAAGACCAAAAGCTGGTTCTGTGAAAAAATCAACAAAATTGAAAAACCATTCCCCAAACTGACAAAAGAAAAACAGGAGAGGAAGCAAATAACCCAAATAAGACATGAGATGGGTGATAGTACAACAGACCCAACTGCAATTAAAAGAATCATATCAGATTACCATGAAAAATTGTACTCTAACAAATTTGAAAACCTAGAAGAAATGATTTCCTACCTAAACTAACTACCTACCTAAACTAACACAAACAGAGGTAGAACAATTAAATAGACCCATACCAAAAAAGAGATTAAAGGTAATCAAAAAACTCCCAAGAAGAAAAAGCCCCAGCCTCTATGGCTTCACTGCAGAGTTCTACCAAACTTTCAGAGAAGAGTTAACACCACTACTACTAAAGGTATTTCAAAGCATAGAAAAGGATGGAATACTCCCAAACTCGTTCTATGAAGCCAAGATATCCCTGAGGCCAAAACCAGGTAAAGACACCACAAAAAAAGAAAATTACAGACCTATATCCCTCGTGAACTTAGATGCAAAAATCCTCAACAAAATTCTAGCCAATAGAATTCAACAACATATCAAAAAAATAATTCACGACGACCAAGTGGTTTCATACCAGCTATGCAGGGATATTTCAACATTAGAAAAACAATCAATGCAATCCATCACATAAATAAAACAAAAGACAAGAATCACATGATTTTATCAATTGATGCAGAAAAGGCATTTGATGAAGTTCAAACCCATTCATGATAAAAACTCTCAGCAAAATAGGAACAGAGGAAAATTCCTCAACATAATAAAGGGCATTTATACAAAGCCAACAGCCAACATCCTCCTAAATGGAGAGAGCCTGAAAGCATTCCCCTTGAGAACCAGAACCAGACAAGGATGCCCTTTATCACCGCTCTTATTCAACACTGTGCTGGAGGTCCTAGCCAGAGCAATTAGGCTAGACAAAGAAAGAAAGGGCATCCAAATTGGCAAGGAAGAAGTAAAATTATCTCTGTTTGCAGATGACATGCTCTTATACACAGAAAACCCTAAAGAATTCTCAAGAAAACTACTGAAACTAATAGAAGAGTTCAGCAGAGTATTGGGGATACAAGATAAACATACAAAAATCAGTTGGATTCCTCTACACCAGCAAAAAGAACATCGAAGAGAAAACCTCCAAATCAATGCCATTTACAGTAGCCCCCCAAAAGATAAAATACTTAGGAATAAGTCTTACCAGAGATGTAAAAGTCTTACAAAAAGAAAACTACAATACACTTCTGCAAGAAACCAAAAGAGACCTACATAAGTAGAAAAACATACCTTGCTCATGGATAGAAAGACTTAACAGTATAAAAATGTCTGTTCTACCAAAAGCGATCTATACATTTAATGCAATTCCAATCCAAATTCCAACGACATCGTTTAATGAGATGGAGAAATAAATCACCAACCTCATATGGAAGGGAAAGAGGCCCCGGATAAGTAAAGCGTTACTGAAAAAGAAGAACAAAGTGGGAGGCCTCACTGTGCCTGATTTTAAAACCTATTATACCGCCATAGTAGTCAAAACAGCCTGGTACTGATATGACAACAGACACACAGACCACTAGAACAGAATTGAAAATCCAGACAGAAATCCATCCATATATGGGGAACTGATACTTGGCAAAGGCCCCAAAACAGTTAAATGGGAAAAAGACAGTCTTTTTAGCAAATGGTGCTGGCATAACTGGAGATCCATCTGTAAAAAAATGGACAAGACCCATACCTCACAACATGCACAAAAAAGAGCTCAAAATGGATCAAAGACCTAAATATAAAATCTAAAACAATAAAGATCATGGAAGAAAAAATACGGACAATGTTAGGAGCCCTAATACATGGCATAAACTGTATACAAAATATTACTAACAATGCAGAAGAAAAACTAGATAATTGGGAGCTCCTAAAAATCAAATACCTATGCTCATCAAAAGACTTCACCAAAAGAGTAAAAAGACTACCTACAGACTGGGAAAAAGTTTTTCGCTATGACATTTCCGATCAGCGCCTGATCTCTAAAATCTACATGATACTGCAAAAACTCAACTACAAAAGACAAATAACCAATTAAAAAATGGCCAAAAGATATGAACAGACACTTCACTAAAGAAGACATTCAGGTAGCTAACAGATACATGAGGAAATGCTCATGATCATTAGCCATTAGAGAAATGCAAATCAAAACTACACTGAAATTTCATCTCACTCCAACAAGGCTGGTATTAATCCAAAAAACACAAAATAATAAATGTTGGAGAGGTTGTGGAGAGATTTGAACACTTATTACACTGCTGGTGGGAATGTCAAATGGTACAACCATTTTGGAAATCTATTTGGTGCTTCCTTAAAAAGCTAGAAATAGGAGGGGGCCAAGATGGCTGACTAGGTAGACGCTACCTCGGATCCCTCTTGCAACAAAGACTCAGAAAAACAAGTGAATGGATCACATACATGACAATCTACAAACCCTGAACAAGAAACACAGATTTAAAGAGTTGACCTGAGTGACAGAGACAGAAAACGAACAACTACGGGGAAGCAGTGACTGTTTGCAGAGCCTGGAGCCAGCGTCCCACTCAGGTAACCTTGGCGCCGGGCTTAGGATTGGGCGCAGGGGAGCTGGACACGACATCTGTGACGGCGCAAACACAGGGCGCAGCCCTAGCCCCCTGAACTAACCCCAGGAAGGGGGCCCAGCCGGTCCGCATGGGCAGCACGGCCACGCGGCTGGTGGGAGAAGTCCCCGAGAGGCAGTGACTGGTTTTGGAGCCAGGAGTGCAACGTCCCAGCCGGGGAACCTTGGCGCCGGGCTTTGGATTGGGCACAGGGGAGCTGAATGCTGCATCTGGTCATGGCGTAAACACGGGGCGCAGCCCTACTCTCCTGAACTAACCCCAGGAGGGGGCCCAGCCAGTCCGCGGAGGTGGTGCGGTGACGCGGCTGGTGGGACGAGAAGTCCCCGGGAGGCAGTGACTGATTTTGGAGCCGGGAGTGCAGCATCCCAGCAGGGGAACCTTGACGCTGGGCTTTGGATTGGCAGCCGAGGATCTGACCGCGGCTTCAGCGGGCCAGACCCTCGGGGACAATCTCCACACAGCCAGCACACATAGGCGACACGACCCTCGGGAATCTCAGATAAAATAGTCGTCCCAAGCAAGATAAGCAACTTTGGCTATATGCCGGGGTGCTTCTCTCTGCTGTTTTTCTGAACCCTCCCCTTCCCTTCAGAGGTGGCTTCATTAACGTTGGAATTTCCTGAGCCAGAGGGAGAACGGCTCCGGCTCCGTGGCTTTGCTTTTCCCTTTTTTTTTTTTTTTGGTCTTTTCCTAACCCATTCTTCCAGCCTAAGAGAAGCAACCACAAAAAACCCAGGGACCAAAAATCCTTCCCTAATTGGACTAAAAACACAGAACCAGCTACAGCCAAGCATATATGATCCAAATCTCGGGCTTTCATCCTTACGGGGAACAAGGTGGCTGTTATAATGCAAAGGCAGTTCTGATAGGGATCTGACTGCATTTTTTTTAGCAGATTTACTGGAAAAACAAGTTTCCCAGGTCTGATATCTCTGCTTATTCAACAGAGTCCTAACTGACCCACAACAGGGAACTGAGGGCTGAAGCTCCCCCCAGATCACCTAGCCTCTTGCCTTAGGGGTCTAAGGAGGGTGACACCTACCAATCACTAGAGGTACTTGCATTCGGGGCCTAAGGTACAGCTACAGAGCCCTCCCACCAAGGTGCTTTAAGAATAGAGACACACCTACCTCACTGACACTTGGGGGAAGCCTGTCAGCATCCTGCACCCCCTGGAGTGTGAACCCCAGCTGCTAATAGAATCTGGTGCACACAACTATCACCACTACTTCTCGAGGTGGATAGGTGTTACGTTGCAGCACACACTTGATGACCCAAAATCAGATTCTACTCAAGAATAGTGAATAGACTCAGGCATATATATCTGGCAAGAGCCCAAACCAGCTGGTAATTGGTCATAAGTAAGTCAAGGGCGACAACAAACAAGACAGCACAATCTAGGAGCCCATCCACGTATATTGAAAGAAAACAAAACAAGATAAGACTCAGAGCAATTATAGAATAAACCACTACTATATCTTAGTGATGGCTTGGAGACAACAGTCGATATCAAACCACATAAAGAAGCAGACCATAACAGCTTCTACAACCCCCCAAACAAAAGAATCAAAATCTTTCCCAAATGAAGATACAATGTGGAATTATCACATACAGAATATAAAAAGCTAATTTACAGAATGCTTCAAGACATCAGGGATGACCTCAGAAATGAAATAAGGCAAACTGAAGAAAAAGTCAAGGAACACACTGATAAAACAGTTGAAGAAATCAAAAAGATTATTCAAGAACATAGTGGAAAAATTAATAAGTTGCAAGAATCCATAGAGAGACAGCATGCAGAAATCCAAAAGATTAACGATACAATTACAGAATTAGACAACTCAATAGGAAGTCAGAGGAGCAGACTCGAGCAATTGGAATGCAGAGTGGGAAATCTGGAGGACCAGGGAATTAACACCAACATAGCTGAAAAAAAATCAGATAAAAGAATTTAAAAAAATGAAGAAACCCTAAGAATCATGTGGGACTCTATCAAGAAGGATAACTTGCATGTGATTGGAGTCCCAGAACAGGGAGGGAGGACAGAAAACACAGAAAAATAGTTGAAGATCTGCTGACAGAAAACTTCTCTGACATCATGAAAGACGAAAGGATATCTGTCCAAGATGCTCATCGAACCCCATTTAAGATTGATCCAAAAAGAAAAACACCAAGACATATTATCATCAAACTTGCCAAAACCAAAGATAAAGAGAAAATTTTAAAAGCAGCCAGGGATAAAAGAAAGGTCTCCTTCAAGGGAGAATCAATAAGAATAAGTTCAGACTACTCAGCAGAAACCATGCAGGCAAGAAGGCAATGAGATAACATATACAGAACACTGAAGGAGAAAAACTGCCAGCCAAGGATCATATATCCAGCAAAACTCTCTCTGAAATATGAAGGTGAAATTAAGATATTTACAGATAAACACAAGCTTAGAGAATTGGCAAAAACCAAACCAAAGCTACAAGAAATACTAAAGGATATTGTTGGGTCAGAAAACCAATAATATCAGATACCAGCACAACACAAGATCACAGAACAGAACATCCTGATATCAACTCAAATAGGGAAATCACAAAAACAAATTAAGATTAATTTTAAAAAGAAAAAAATGCTCAAAACAGGGAATCATTGAAGTCAATATGTAAAAGATCACAATAATCAAAAAGAGGGACTAAATACAGGTGGCATAGAACTGCCATATGGAGAGGGATACAAGGCAATATAGGACAATACAAGTTAGGTTTTTACTTAGAAAAATAGGGGTAAATATAAGGTAACCACAAAGAGGTATAACAACTCCATAACTCAAAATAAAAGCCAAGAAAAACGTAACGACTCAACAAACATAAAGTCAAATACTATGAAAATGAGGATCTCACAATTTACAAAGAAAAACGTCTCAGCACAAAAAAGTAAGTGGAAAAATGAAATTGTCACAACACACATAAAAAGGCATCAAAATGACAACACTAAACACTTACTTATCTATAATTACGCTGAATGTAAATGGACTAAATGCACCAATAAAGAGACAGAGAGTCTCAGACTGGATAAAGAAACACGATCCGTCTCTATGCTGCCTACAACAGACACACCTTAGACTTAGAGACACAAACAAACTAAAACTCAAAGGATGGACAAAAATATATCAAGCAAACAATAAGCAGAAAAGAAGAGGAGTAGCAATATTAATTTCTGACAAAATAGACTTTAAACTTAAATCCACAACAAAGGATACAGAAGGACACTACATAATGATAAAACGGAAAATTGATCAGGAAGATATAACCATATTAAATATTTATGCACACAATGACAGGGCTGCAAGACACATAAATCAAATTTTAACAGAACTGAAAAGTGAGATAGATACCTCCACAATTATAGTAGGAGACTTCAACACACCACTTTCGGAGAAGGACAGGACATCCAGTAAGAAGCTCAATAGAGACACGGCAGAACTAATTACAACAATCAACCAACTTGACCTCATTGACTTATACAGAACTCTCCACCCAACTGCTGCAAAGTATACTTTTTTTTCTAGCGCACATGGAACATTCTCTAGAATAGACCACATATTAGGTCATAAAACAAAACTTTGCAGAATCCAAAACATCGAAATATTACAAAGCATCTTCTCAGACCGCAAGGCAATAAAACTAGAGATCAATAACAGAAAAGCTAGGGAAAAGAAATCAAATACTTGGAAAATGAACAATACCCTCCTGAAAAAAGACTGGGTTACAGAAGACATTAAGGAGGGAATAAGGAAATTCACAGAATGCAACGAGAATGAAAATACTTCCTATCAAAACCTCTGGGACACAGCAAAAGCAGTGCTCAGAGGCCAATTTATATCGATAAATGCACACATACAAAAAGAAGAAAGAGCCAAACTCAGAGAATTGTCCCTACAACTTGAACAAATAGAAAGTGAGCAACAAAAGAATCCATCAGGCACCAGAAGAAAACAAATAATAAAAATTAGAGCTGAACTAAATGAATTAGAGAACAGAAAAACAATTGAAAGAATGAACAAAGCCAAAAGCTGGTTCTTTGAAAAAATTAACAAAATTGATAAACCATTGGCTAGACTGACTGAAGAAATACAGGAAAGGAAACAAATAACCCAAATAAGAAACGAGAAGGACCACATCACAACAGACCCAACTGAAATTAAAAGAATCATACCAGATTATTACGAAAAATTGAACTCTAACAAATTTGAAAACCTAGAAGAAATGGATGAATTCCTGGAAAAACACTACCTACCTAAACTAACACAATCAGAAGTAGAACAACTAAATAGACCCATAACAAAAAAAGAGATTGAAACGGTAATCAAAAACTCCCAAGAAAAAAAAAGCCCTGGCCCGGATGGCTATACTGCAGAGTTCTACCAAACTTTCAGAGAAGAGTTAACACCACTACTACTAAAGGTATTTCAAAGCATAGAAAATGACGGAATACTACCCAACTCATTCTATGAAGCCACCATCTCCCTGATACCAAAACCAGGTAAAGACATCACAAAAACAGAAAATTACAGACCTATATCCCTCATGAACATAGATGCAAAAATCCTCAACAAAATTCTAGCCAATAGAATTCAACAACACATCAAAAAAATAATTCACCATGATCAAGTGGGATTTATACCAGGTATGCAAGGCTGGTTTAATATCAGAAAAACCATTAATGTAATCCACCATATAAATAAAACAAAAGACAAAAACCACATGATCTTATCAATTGATGCAGAAAAGGCATTTGACAAAGTCCAACACACATTTATGATAAAAACTCTTACCAAAATAGGAATTGAAGGAAAATTCCTCAACATAATAAAGGGCATCTATGCAAAGCCAACAGCCAACATCACTCTAAATGGAGAGAGCCTGAAAGCATTTTCCTTGAGAACGGGAACCAGACAAGGATGCCCTTTATCACCGCTGTTATTCAACATTGTGCTAGAAGTCCTAGTCAGAGCAATTAGGCTAGACAAAGAAATAAAGGGCATCCAGATTGGCAAAGAGGAAGTAAAATTATCTCTGTTTGCAGATGACATGATCTTATATGCAGAAAACCCCAAGGAATGCTCCAGAAAACTACTGAAACTAATAGAAGAGTTTGGCAGAGTCTCAGGTTATAAGATAAACATACAAAAATCACTTGAATTCCTCTACATCAACAAAAAGAACATCGAAGAGGAAATAACCAAATCAATACCATTCACAGTAGCCCCCAAGAAGATAAAATACTTAGGAATAAATCTTACCAAGGATGTAAAAGACCTATACAAAGAAAACTACAAAGCTCTACTACAAGAAATTCAAAAGGACATACTTAAGTGGAAAAACATACCCTGCTCATGGATAGGAAGACTTAACATAGTAAAAATGGCTATTCTACCAAAAGCCATGTATACATACAATGCACTTCCAATCCAAATTCCAATGTCATTTTTTAAGTTGATAGAGAAACAAATCACCAACTTCATATGGAAGGGAAAGAAGCCTCGGATAAGCAAAGCATTACTGAAAAAGAAGAAGAAAGTGGGAGGCCTCACTCTACCTGATTTCAGAACCTATTATACAGCCACAGTAGTCAAAACAGCCTGGTATTAGTACAACAACAGGCACATAGACCAGTGGAACAGAATTGAGAACCCAGATAGAAATCCATCCACATATGAGCAGCTGATATTTGACAAAGGCCCAGTGTCAGTTAAAAGGGGAAAAGACTGTCTTTTTAACAAATGGTGCTGGCATAACTGGATATCCATTTGCAAAAGAATGAAACAGGACCCATACCTCACACCATGCACAAAAACTAACTCCAAGTGGATCAAAGACCCAAACATAAAGAGTAAAATGATAAAGATCATGGAAGAAAAAATACGGACAACCTTAGGAGCCCTAATACAAGGCATAAACAGAATACAAAATATTACCAAAAATGATGAAGAGAAACCAGATAACTGGGAGCTCCTAAAAATCAAACACCTATACTCATCTAAAGACTTCACCAAAAGAGTAAAAAGACCACCTACAGACTGAGAAAGAATTTTCAGCTATGACATCTCCGACCAGCGCCTGATCTCTAAAATCTATATGATTCTGTCAAAACTCAACCACAAAAAGACAAACAACCCAATCAAGAAGTGGGCAAAGGATATGAACACACATTTCACTAAAGAAGATATTCAGGCAGCTAACAGATACATGAGAAAATGCTCTCGATCATTAGCCATTAGAGAAATGCAAATTAAAACTACGATGAGATTCCACCTCACTCCAACAAGGCTGGCATTAATCCAAAAAATACAAAATAATAAATGTTGGAGAGGCTGCGGAGAGATTGGAACTCTTATACACTGCTGGTGGGAATGTAAAATGGTACAACCACTTTGGAAATCTATCTGGCGTTATCTTAAACAGTTAGAAATAGAACTACCATACAACCCAGAAATCCCACTCCTCGGAATATACCCTATAGAAATAAGAGCCTTCACACAAACAGATATATGCACACCCATGTTTATTGCAGCACTGTTTACAATAGCAAAAAGCTGGAAGCAACCAAGGTGTCCATCAACGGATGAATGGTTAAATAAATTGTGGTATATTCACACAATGGAATACTACGCATCGATAAAGAACAGTGACGAATCTCTGAAACATTTCATAACATGGAGGAACCTGGAAGGCATTATGCTGAGCGAAATTAGACAGAGGCAAAAGGACAAATATTGTATAAGACCACTATTATAAGATCTTGAGAAATAGTATAAACTGAGAAGAACACATACTTTTGTGGTTATGAGGGGATGAGGGAGGGAGGGAGGGAGAGGGTTTTTTACTGATTAATTAGTAGATAAGAACTGCTTTAGGTGAAGGGAAGGACAATACTCAATACATGGAAGGTCAGCTCAACTGGACTGGACCAAAAGCAAAGAAGTTTCCGGGATAAACTGAATGCTTCAAAGGTCAGCGGAGCAATGGCGGGGGTTTGGGGACCATGGTTTAAGGGGACTTCTAAGTCAACTGGCAAAATAATTCTATTATGAAAACATCCTGCATCCCACTTTGAAATGTGGCCTCTGGGGTCTTAAATGCTAACAAGCGGCCAACTAAGATGCATCAATTGGTCTCAACCCACCTGGAGCAAAGGAGAATGAAGAACACCAAGGTCACACGATAACTAAGAGCCCAAGAGACAGAAAGGGCCACATGAACCAGAGACCTACATCATCCTGAGACCAGAAGAACTAGTTGGTGCCCGGCCACAACCGATGACTGCCCTGACAGGGAGCACAACAGAGAACCCCTGAGGGAGCAGAAGATCAGTGGGATGCAGACCCCAAATTCTCATAAAAAGACCATACTTAATGGTCTGACTGAGACTAGAGGAATCCCGGCAGTCATGGTCTCCAAACCTTCTGTTGGCACAGGACAGGAACCATTCCCGAAGACAACTCATCAGACATGAAAGGGACTGGACAGTGGGTAGGAGAGAGATGCTGATGAAGAGTGAGCTAATTATATCAGGTGGACACTTGAGACTGTGTTGGCATCTCCTGTCTGGAGGGGGGATGGGAGGATAGAGAGAGTTGGAAGCTGGCAAAATTGTCACGAAAGGAGAGACTGGAAGGGCTGACTCATCAGGGGGAGAGCAAGTGGGAGTACGGAGTAAGGTGTATATAAACTTATATGTGACAGTCTGACTTGATTTGTAAACGTTCACTTAAAGCTCAATAAAAGTTAATAAAAAAAAAAAAGATTAAAAAAAAAAAAGAATGAGATAGAAACGAAGCCAGGGACAATACATTATAGGTGACTATTTACAAGACCGAGGAGCCCTGGTGGTACAGTGATTAGGCTCTAGGCTGGTAACAGAAAGGTTGGGAGAAAGATGTGGCAGTCTGCTTCCATCGAGATTACAGCCTTGGAAACCCTATGAGGCAGTTCCACTCTGTCCTATAGGATTCTATGAGTTGGAATCAACTCAATGGCAATGGGTTTGGTGTGGGTTTTTGGTAATCTTCCAGTGACTCAAGAATTGTTATTTGTGTGTGAGCCTGAGCATCCACACACCAGCTGTGATGAGAACAAATGACCATTATATTCCTTCTGGGATAAGAGGAGAGGGTGTGTCCTATGAAATTATAATTATACCTACTATATTTTGAAGTATTTTCTCATTTATTCTATTTTAATTCTGCTCACAACAGCCAAGCAAGCTGGCTCAGAATAATTTACTCCACTTAAAGGTTTAAAATTCATAGCAAAGGGTCTTGGACAGAGCGCAACATAAATGTCAAAAAAATTCAAATTCACAAAAAAAGACCAGACTTCCTGGTCTGTCAGAGACTGGAGGAATCCCCAAGACTTTGGCCTCCAGACACCGGGCTAATTCAGAACTGAAGCCACTCCTGAAGCCCACTTTTCAGCCAAAGATTAGACAGACCTATAAAACAAACAGTAACACATGCAAAGAACGTGCTTCTTAGTTCAATCAAGTGTAGGAGACCAAATGAGCAGCTCCTGCCCCAAGTCAAGACAAGAAGGCAGGAAGGGACAGAAAAACTGGACGAATGAATACAGGTAACCATGGGTGGAAAGGGGAAGAGTGCTGACACACTGCAGGGTTTGCAACAAATGTCACAGGACAATTTGTGTATAAATTTTTGAATGAGAAACTAATTTGCACTGAAACTTTCACCTAAAGCACAATAATAAATAAATAAAATTCAAAAAAAAAAAAAAAAAACTAGAAATAGAACTACCCTAGGATCCAGCAATCCCACTCCTTGGAATATATCCTAGAGAAATAAAAGCCTTTACACGAACAGATATATGCACACCCATGTTCATTACAGCACTGTGTACAATAGCAAAAAGTTGGTAGCAACCAAGGTGCCCATCATCACATGAATGCATAAATAAATCATGGTATATTCACACAATGGAATACTACCCATAGATATGCAGCAGTGATGAATCTGTGAAACATTTCATAATGAGGAGGAATCTGCAAGGCATTACAGTGAGTGAAATTAGTCAGTTCAAAAGGACAAATATTGTATAAGACCATTATTATAAGAACTCAAGAAATAATTTAAACAGAGAAGAAAATATTCTTTGATAGTTACGACAGGGGGTAGGCAGGGAGGGTGGGAGAGGGGTATTCACTAACTAGATAGTAGATAAGAACTACGTTAGGTGACAGGAAAGACAACACGCAATACAGACGAGGTCAACACAACTGGACTAAAGCAAAAACAGAGAAGTTTCCTGAATAAACTGAATGCTTCCAAGCCCAGCGTAGCAGGGGCGGGGGTTTGAGGATGATGGTTTCAGGGGACATCTAAGTCAACTAGCATAATAAAATCTATTAAGAAAACATTCCGCATCCCACCTTGGACAGTGACGTCTGGGGTCTTAAACGCTAGCAAGCGGCCATCTAAGATGCATCAATTGGTCTCAACTCACCTGGATCAAAAGAAAATGAAGAACACCAAGGACACAAGGTAATTGCGAGCCCAAGAGACACAAAGGGCCACATAAACCAGAGACTACATCAGCCTGAGACCAGAAGAACTAGATGGTGCCTGGCTACAACCAATGACTGCCCTGACAGGGAACACAACAGAGAACCCCTGAGTGAGCAGGAGAGCAGTGGAATGCAGACCCCAAATTTTCATGAAAAGACCAGACTTAATGGTCTGACTGAGACTAGAAGGACCCCATTGGTCATGGCCTCCAGACCTTCTGTTGGCCCAGGACAGGAACCATTCCCAAAGCCAACTCTTCAGAAATGGATTGGACTGGACAATGGGTTGGGGAGGGATTCTGGTGAGGAGTGAGCTTCTTGGATCAGGTGGACACATGAGACTATGTTGGCATCTCCTGCCTGGAGGGGAGATGAGAGGGTGGAGGGGGGTTAGAAACTGGCTAAATGGACAGGAGAAGAGAGAGTGAAGGGAGGGATAGCTGTCTCATTAGTGGGAGAGCAATTGGGAGTATGTAGCAAGGTGTATATAAGTTTTGGTGTGAGAGACTGATTTGATTTGTAAACTCACTTAAAACAGAACAAAATTTTTTTTAAAAAAATTTTAAAAGATGTGATTTTAATAAAAAGGTCCTCAGCATATCATTTGTATTTCTTTACTTACTGCTTTATAATTAGTCTTAGGGGCTTACGACTTTCAACATTCTTTTTGTTACCCTCACTT
Source organism: Loxodonta africana (assembly GCF_030014295.1). Classification (NCBI taxonomy): domain Eukaryota; kingdom Metazoa; phylum Chordata; class Mammalia; order Proboscidea; family Elephantidae; genus Loxodonta; species Loxodonta africana. The sequence goes on along the minus strand of NC_087344.1, from coordinate 183,320,161 downwards.
TTTACAAAGCATCTAGTTTAATGTAACGCACTTTATAGCTCTCAGAACTTCTGACTGGATAGTCAGAGGGACAAGGCTGCTGCAGCAAAAAGGGGGTTACAATACCGTGTGGCTTTACTGCTAGAGACGGTAGACCAACAGTCTCAGAAAAGAGGCGCTCTTGGGCACTCCGGGGCCGGGTGGCACACCGCGAAGGTAAGCGCCCCAGGACCAGGGACCCAGAGGCCTGGGTGGGCAGCAGAGCCTGGTGAGGGAAGTAGGGCCACGGTCAGGGCGGCTGAGAGAGTCATTTTCGCCCCCCAGGCAGATGCCAGCGGCAGGACCCACCGGAACCCCGCCCTTGCCTTGGCACAGGCAGGAGTTGTGAGTGGCCTCGGGTCCCTGGGGCGCCCCCTCCTGGGCCACCTCCTCGGGACCCACACTGACCTTGCAGCGGGCGGCCCAGCTGACTCAGTCTCCCCGCCCCAGTGCCAGGCACTAGGGGGAGACGCCCATTGGCACCTGGGTCGATGGCTCCTGGGAGCCAGACGCGAGTCCCAGCCGGGCCGCCGCCCTCCCGCGGTCCCTGGGCACCTCGCTCCCCAGCGCCGGTGGCCAGCTGGGCGGGGAGACGCGGACGCGCGCCACAGCCGCTATCGGTGGGGGGCGAGGAGGGTGGGTGTGCTGCGGGCGCGCGCCCCGACGTCGCCGCTTCCAGTGCGTCAGGCTGCCGCTAGGCCCGCGCCGTCTGCTCCCGGCGTTGGGCCCCAGTACGCAGGCCCGCCTGGCGGCCAAGGGCGGCGCGGGGCCCACGGTGTAGAGCCCGCCAGGCCCAGAGCCGAGCCGCGTCCTGCACTGGGACATCCTGGTAAACGGGAGCGGGGGAGGCGGGGACCTGGCGGGCACCCCAAAGGACGGCCCTCCGGGGACTCTAAGGTGTTTGTGTGGGAGCCCCTCCAAGGTGCCCCTGTGCAGGAGAAGGGTCCTAAGTGTCTGCTGCCTCTGGCCCCTGGATGGAGTTCCTGAGGAGGTGTGGAGAGCTGCCCCTGTGGAGCACCCCTGTGTGAACGGAGCCTCCCCAGGGCTCTCTCTGTATTTGTCCCCTTGGGCGCCTCAGTGTAACTGCGGACCCCCAAGGGCGGTCTCTGGACTTGCCTGTATGGAAGAGAGCGCCCTGTTGTGAGGAAATTCAATCTGCTCAATGGATAGGCCCAGGTGTCCGGGTCCTGAAGCCTCAGGCCATCAGTCATGTGAGTGAACTTGGAAGCAGACCCTGTAGCTCCAGTCAGGCCTTCAGATGACTGCTGCCCTGGCAGATGGCTTGACTGCAACTTCATGAAAGTCAGATGCACCCTTCTAAGCCACTCCCAAATTCCTGACCCACAGACTATTTGTTGTTTTAGACCACCAAGTTTTCGGGCAGTTTCTTAAGCAGCATTAGATAATTAATACACTCTCCTTAGGAACTGTGGCCTTCCTGGGGATTAAGCAGTGAGAGGAAAAACCAAGCCAGGTTTGTTAGGTGAGTATTAAGATCGTACAGACCCTAAGAATATGGTTTAATTCTCTCCCAATCACAAAAATTCTGCAAAGAGTTCCAGCACAGAAGTGAAGGATGTCAGCAAGTTGCTGTAAATGTTCTCAAAAACACTCTCTGAAAAGGAAATAACTGTGGAGAGAATAGCTCACCCCAGTTTCACTGGAAAATATTCATTTCAAAGCTGACCAATATCCTTACTGCCTGGATTTCTCAGCTTCTGATCTTCCACATATTCTCTGATCACATTCTTATTCTTCTATTTTGTCACATATGTATATGACACCCTCACCCCCCCCCACCAAACGTAAAGAAGAGGACCTCCCTAGGCCCATTTCTAGCACCCTTGATGTTTTTATTCCCATAGTGGCTCCTAAATGGATGGTATTTATGCAAAAAGTTTCCTTTCTCTTCAGTTTCTGAATCTTTTATCTCCCAATCTCACATGTCTGTCTTCAAGCAGAGCTGCTTGCTTTCCGGTATCCCCATTTCGCAGATTGATTTACTCTCATTTCTGATAGGAACATCATTATCCACTCCACACTTCGATCTCAATGGCCAAGTTCTGACAGAAATTGCTCACAAGCTTTGGACCAAGGAACCAAGACCATCAGTGTCCAGCTGGAGACATGATCGTCTTTCCCATTACAACTTCCTCCTTCATCCCCATGCCCCCTTCCCAGTAATCACCTCAGAGACCCACATATATTTACTAAGTGCTACCACCTTGCCAGGCACTATGCTAAATAAATAAATGTTTTATGCTCTTCAGTTCATGTATTGCCAGTTATTGAGCCATAAGGGGAAAATTATAGCTTTGCAGCATACTTATATGAGTTAACGTATATTATGGAGCCCCTGGGTAGCTCAAGAACCCTGGTGGCGCACGGAGTAAGTACTCGACTGCTAACAAAATGGTGGACGGTTCAGATCCAATAGCTTCTTCTCGGAAGCCCTATGGGGTGGTTCTACTGTGTTCTCTAGGGTCACTGTGAGTTGGAATCGACGGCAACGGGTTGGGTGGCTCAAATGGTTAAACCCTCAGATACTAACTGAAAGGTTGGTGGTTCAAATCCACCTAGAGGCACCTCAGAAGAAAGATCTGGCGATGTCCTCCTGCAAGGTCACAGTCTTTGAAAACCCTATGGAGTACAGTTCTACTCTGAAACACATAGGGTCACCATAAGTGGGAACCCACTTGATGGCAGCTGGTTTGGTTTTTTGGTTTTATGCCTTTTCAAAGGTGACACTGAAACTCAGTTACTCTTTTTCCCTCTTCTGGCAGCCACATTCTTAGCCCCCCTGCCATTACTCTACCAAATTACCTTTGTCCATAACCTTTGGGTAAACTGGCCAGGCTCCTAGCTTCATTTGATCTGAATCACCCAGAGCTGCACTGTGCACTCAGAATGTGTGTGTCTGTGTGCTAAATTTTTTAGAGGTTCCAGTTATGCTGATTTTCCAAAGCCCCTTGGTCATCTGTGTTAGATTAAGTTGCTACTCCTGAGGCATATGCTTCTAGAAGCCAGTTCTCTGCTACCTTGCAAACTTTTACCCTTATGTACAAGTGCTGCTTGTGCTACATTCTTCCAGATCAAATCCAGGACAGACAGAGGAGATGCATTTTCAAGTTTTTGGTTAGTGCCTGTCTTAGGTATCTAGTGCTGCTGTAAGAGAAGTATCACAAGTGGATGGCTTTAACAAAGAGAAATTTACTCTCTCACAGTTTAGGAGGCTAGAAGTGCAAATTCTGGGTGACAGCTCCAGGGGAAGGCTTTCTGTCTGTGTCGGCTTTGGGGGAAGGTCCTTGTCATAAACCTTCCCCTGGCCTAGGAGCTTCTCAGTGCAGGGACCGCAGGCCCAATGAACGTGCTTCCCTCCTGCTCTTCTTGCTTGATGGTGATGAGGCCCCCCTCCTCTCTGCTTGCTCCTTTCTTTTATATCTCAAAGGAGATTGACTCAAGATACAACCTAGTCCTGTAGATTGTGTCCCACCTCATTAACATCATGGAAGTTAGGATTTATAACACATACACAGGTAATTACATCAGATTACACAATGGAGGACAACCAGGCAATACTGGGAATCATGGCCTAGACACGTTCACACACGTTTTGGGGGGACACAGTTCAATCCATAACAGTGCCTTTAGGTCAGCTGCTTTCCTGTGGGCCAGGACAGAGTGCCACAGGATATAGCGTAAATGCAGGCAATGTTGATCTCTTCTTATCATTGTGGTTGTGGAAACTGTCTCAATCCCAAAATTTAGCAGCTCTTCCCATGGTCAGAGAAATCACCCATAGCTACTGTACAGGTTATCTGTTCTCATCCCTCCTAGCCTTGACTCACTGTTTAGGTTCCACCTCTGAGGAAGCAGAGTGGATATGATGAGCTAGTGACTGTGTAGTTTCTAGAAACAAGTTCTGAAGATTTGGTCTGATGAGCCCCTTTGGGGATACTGGCACTATGATCTCAAGTAAACCCTTTGTTTTCTCCAATCATCTTTGCCAAATTTATTCAACAAATCTTTATCGAACATTTGCTCCTTGTAATCCTGTTTGGATTGTTCCTCCCTCCTGAGGTCAAAGAAAATCTGGAGCTACCTGTTAAACCTACGGGTTTTTTTGAGTTTTTATTCCTTTATTACTGCCTGGGAAAACCCTCCCACCTTCTTCTACAAGTTCACTGTCAGTTTTGTTGTTGTTGTTTTTAACTGTTTCCAACATATGGCACTCTCACATCAATTATCAGATGAAGGCGCTCAAGGTTACTTTACATTTAAGATGCAGGATGAAGGAGCCCCGGCCTTTTAGGAGGGCTGTAGACCCTCCACAGCTACTTATTTTTATAGAGAGCTAAAGGAGAAGGGTTCCCTAGATGCCTTCTCTTTCGCTATCTCCTGCTGCTTAAAAAAGTACCACAAACTTGGTGGCTTAAAACCACACCCATTTAATATGCCGTATTTTCTGTGGTCGAGAGTACAGGTGTGGCTTAGCTTAGTCCTTTGCTTATGGTCTCACAAGGCTGCAATCAAGGTGTTGACTGGGGTGCGTTCTCGTCTGGAGGCTTTACTGTGGAAGAATCTACTTCCAAGCTCACTGAGGCTTTTGGAAGAATTCATTTCTTACCTTCCTGAGGTACAGTTGTTCAAAAGTTTGCACTTGAAAGCACTGCTGGTTTAGAGTTGTCTCTGGGAATAGGTTTGGAGTAGGCGTTAGGGTTGACAGGTGTGGGATCATGGTTAACATTAAAACTTGGGCTAGAACTGCACATGTAGCCATGCCATGTGTCATGGTCTCCCTCCTGGGGAACCAAGACCTGCATCTTCTTGGTGCCTTGAGAGTGCCCTTGGCGGGTGTGACTGTCTTTTTTGTTCTTCCCTTGTTGTTTCTATCTGCTGTGTTGAAGGGGCGGGGGGCCAGAGCCCTGCGGGGATGGAACCAGTAGTAAAGTTGGGGCCCTTGTGGAGATGGGTGCATAGGTGAAGGATGAGGGCAGTAGGTCTACTTCAAGCCCTTGACATTTTTTTAAGAGCACACAGCCAAGTTGTTGAGACCAGGGCTATGCACGTGAATCCAAGACTGTCCCTATTAAAGAATAAGCAGTGAAAGAGAAATTACCAACCGGAGTTTGGAGGAGGGATAGGCGGGCCTGGTTCTGAGGTGGCCTCAGAGGATTTATAGAGGAAAGGGGCTTTGAAGGATGAATTTGGACTGCATTTGTGTTTTTGAGTCTACAAGATGGGCTGTATCTTTTTGTTATGTGTGCAGGTCAGCTTTGTATGTGCGTCTGTATTTGTGCCTGTGTCTGCTTGAGCATTTCTGACCCAGCGTGTTCCCGGGTCTATGTAGATGTGTATTTCTGGTAGCATCTTTGAATCTGTGTCTTTTTTGTACTGTGTAGTATTTCTGTGTGGCATCTTTGAATCTGTGTCTTTCTGTTTATGTACATGTGTAACTGGGTGTCTATGTGTCCATGCGTTATTCACTGTGCGTAGTGAGATCCTAATCTGACGTCTGTCTTTAATCATCCTTCCCACTCCCCAGTTTACTGCAGCTGCCAGCAGTATTTACTGCAAAGATAGGTTTCCCTTCCCGTGGTCTGGATTCCCACGCGTCAGGCTCTGTGCCCAGGGCCCTGACCCTGTGGCCTCTGGACAGACTTGACCTTGGAAGAAAAACACTCTGGAAAGCCCGCAGCATGCTCCTTGCCTGGCCATGGACCCAGAGAAGTTACAGTGGAGAAGAGGGACAAATCGGGGAAGGGAGGCCGTTGGCAGAACCCATCTCTCGTTCTGGAAATGAGTGTCTTTCTCTGTCTCCTTCTCAGGTTCCCTTCTTCCCCTGTACTCTCATGCAGACCACGTGTTCAGGGGCCTGACCTCACTGTCTCTGGAGATGGGAATGGACATCTCTTTGCAAGCCCAGCCAGGTGTGTTAGGGACTTGGTACTGTCTCCCAGTACCTTACCTGCCTGCATGGTGCCCTTTCTCCATGTCTCCGCTCCAGCTCAAGATTGTCCGTCCTCCTTTCTAACCCTATGGTGGACACAGGAAACTTCTTGTCCTTTCTTTCATGACAGCCCTGGCTAAGGCCATGGGCCCATGAGCACAAGTAGAGCATTAGGCCTTCATGGCCAGTAACACAGCAGAGGCCCAGCGACCTGTCTCATGGTGCAGGAAATAGCATCTCAGTGGGGTCTTACCCTCTCACTCCTGTGCTCAGTGTGTTTTGGCCTTCCCTGGATGGGACAGGGTGAGCATGTACAAAACGAGGCAGGCATGGTCCCTGTCCTCAAGGACTCAGTGATTAACAGGCAGAGTGATGTTTGGAGAAGACATCCTCCTCTTACTGCTGCTAGTCAGTCCCCTAAGTTACATTTATAGAGTTCTCAAGTACCCACCCAGAGAGCCCAAAGGAAGGGCTGTAGAAGGTCAGGGCTGTTCACCATGACATGTTACATCAAAGGCCCAGAGGTGAACTCCAAAGATCCCGAGCAAGCAGCGATGTATTCCTAGCACCTACCACCACTTCTGGGGTATATTACATTTTTGGAGTTTGTGCCCTGCCCTGAAGCATTTATTTTGCTCTGATTTTAACTCTCTTGAGCTCTGTGGGGGAAGAGGAAGGTAGGAGGTAGGGGTTGTGCTAGGGTTGTGGGATATGGTGAGCAAGTCTTCATCCCCTCAACAACATCCTGCATGAGTTCACAGGCTCTCACCCTGTCTCTTCTCAGCTCTTGATTTTGCTGAGAACTCATGATCCTGAAGATATTGGTTCCAGCTCATCTCACTGGCCCAGCCATTTGGCACAGGACTTTGGTCAGCAGCATGAGCCCATGCTGGGGTGGGGTAGGTAGGAGCCTGTGAGGGACCACGGGAAGGACCTGCTGCACCATAAGTCAGGATGTGTGCACACTAACCCTTGCTTCCCACCTGGCGCTGTTTTGACCCTTTTGAGTCACTTTCCCTCACTCTGGCCTTCCTCTGTTCCTCTCTCTGTTCTGCGGCTCTCTGCCCAACTCCCACCAGGCAGGGAGGATGTGCCTGCCACAGGACCTCCTTTAATCTCCTTTGGGGATGCATTAGGAAAACACATAGAGAATGTTGGCATAGCAGGCCTAGGGCTTGTGCCTGCCTCCTCTGGTGGCCACATAGGGGCTGGGTCCCTACCCTTTAGGCACAGAATCACCACTCTGAACAGGGATACATCCATGCTTTTTCCCATCCTGGTTTTTCTGCATCCACTCAGTGGACACATTGTGTGAAGCAGTGGAATCCTATAGAGGAAGTGAGTCCAGCCACCACCTCCTCCTGGTTTGATGGATGGTGAGTGATCCTGGATTTCCTTAGGAACCAGTGAGGCAGGGGTATCCCACAGTCCCCTGTACCACATCATAAAGAAGCCACATTTCCTGCTCTTTCTCCAGCTCTTGGCTTCTCTGTGGTAGGTTAGAGGAGGACACAGGAATGGTACCTTTTGAAGGCTACTAGGTGGTGGCCAAAATAGTAGTCCATCCCACATGCTCAGGGCAACCTCTTTGTCTTTTTGTTTCCCAGTTCTTTCTTCCTGGTCCCAAACCTCACTGGTCACTGAAGGCTAGGATGCCACATCTGCCCTCTTTCTGCATCACTAGGCCCATGTTGTTTCTCAGGCTCACAAATCTCAGAGTTTGCTCACCTCCCTCCGCCAAGAGCACTTAGGCCGTGGGTTGACTTCCTGGCTCTGGGCTTTTTTTAATGCGGAAAAACCCAGCTTTTCTCCATTATCATGCCCTGGTCAGGAGCACGGCATGCTGTCCCGGGTATTCATACTACCATTTACATTCTTTCCCTACCGGCTTCCTCCCCTGCCAGCCTTAGGGCTGGGGAACAAACCTCTCCACCTTCTACTCTAATCTTCATTCTAGAAGGCATTCCTTCCATGTAGCTGAGAGGCAGTGGAGATGGGAAACAGGCAACAGGGCCACAGTAGCTCCCAGGCTGTCTGAAAGATCTTGTTAGTACCAACTGGGGAGCAGAGAGGGGAGATTCTGTATTTTGGTTTTGACCTCTGTCATACAAACTGCTTTTTTGACTCAAAAAAGCACCTCTTCAAGGATGGAGCACTGTGGCACTCCCCTAAAAACCTTCTTCCAGATTGCAGGCATATGTATATATCAGTCATCAATTAATGACTTTTGCCTATGGGTGGGCCAACAATGCATTGATTTCCAGACCACTCCTTCTTGTCAGTACTGTTGTCATGGGGTTTAAGATCATCATGGGAAGCCATGTCTGAATTCCAGCCTGATCTTTACCTCAGTGTACCTTAGACAAGGGCCTTGTCTTCTCTACTCAAGTCCCTTTATCGACAGTCCAGGATAGCGCTGGGAGGAGTTATGTGGAATGCTAACACATCTGAACTGTGGGTTTAAGGTTGTTCTCTACTAGAAAAGACTATATACCTCCCCACTAACCCTTTAACATATCACAAGGAGACAAGAAGGAGCAAGCAGGCATGTATCTTTGCTTGGAGATATATTTGGGCCATATATTTGATACCCTACAGACTATTTTAAGGGACTGGGTCTTCTCCTTGAAGAAAGGAGTGTTTTTCTCTGAAGTGAGGGTTGGGACGCAGGGTGGGTTCCCTGGTTGGGTGGCACAAGGCTCTCAAGGATGGTGCCAAGCAGCTGTGGAGGTGGCCCAGCATAGAGCCAGAGCGAAGATGGTAAGAGTAGTGCTAGAGCTGCTTGTCTGGGGCCTCCAGGCCTCCCGAGAAGGCCAGGCTCAGCTCTTTCTCAGTGGGGACAGATTGGGCCTTCGGATCCTCTATTATCTTCTCTGTCTTAGCTTGACCCACAGGGCCCTTGGCTGGGGCCAGGCTCCTCTTAAGACAGTTTTTTCGCATTTTGGTCACTTTCTCCTCTGGGGAAAACATGGATTTCTCATCTAATGTCTTGGAATTAATACAGCGAAAACTGCACTTCACCTTATTTCTTAAGCCAGATTCTGGAACACCAGGGCTCTTCTGAGTGTGGGCTAGTCTCACTCGCTCTTCCGGAGTCTCCTTCCACAAAGTTTTGTCCTGCAAACGCTTACCAGGAATTCGCGGGCCCAGTGAAGACCGGCCCTGTGAAGCCTGGGGCACCCCAGGCTGGGCAGTCCCAGGATTCCTGGCTGCTTCTGTAATGACATTGAGGTTGGTCTCACTGTCCTCCACTTCATTCTTCTCAGAGTCTTTCCCTCCAGCAGCCCCTGGAGGTACTTTTGGGAGCTTAAACTGAGGACAGTACTTAGGACTCTGCTGACAGGAGGCTGCAATATCAAAGCTCTGACTCCTTTGCCAGGGACCTCCGGGTGTCCTGTTCACAGATAACCCTGCTGGCTTCTCGTCATCAGTGGAGTGTCTGTTTTCTGTGGGTGAGGGCAGTCGGAGCCCTGCATTCTTTTCCTTAGAGTCACTTTGGGGTTTCGGTTTCCATGGGTACTCTTTCTTGACTGCCAGTGTGGGTACTTGGCCTGAGTCCTTGGTCTTGCCAGGGCCTCGGGACTCAGGGCACCAGGCCTCTTCCAGGCTGCGGCTGTTCACTGTGGCTTCTACTGGAGCACAAAGCTCCTGGGCATCTGCCGTGTCCTCACTGAGTTGTGAGATCTTGGAGACTTGGTGGGCAGAACCATGGGGCCCTGCTATGGAACTACCTTGTTTCTTCCTCTGCTGTACGGCCTTTAGCTCAACAATGAGCTGTTTTCTAAGGCAGATTAATTGTTGTTCGGGTGCCTGTGCACTGTATATTGGGATGGAGAGTTCTTGGAGGGATGTTTTCCCTTGTTTGTTTAGACTCCCAAGCACCTCCTGTGTGGGTAATTTCTCTAAGAATGCTACTGGCTGGTTCTGGCATTTCCTTACCTTTATAGGAATTCCCAACTGTACCTCTAGGACCTTTTTTCTCAGATGGAAATTTAGTTTGGTCAAGGTGGATGGTCTGAGTGCCTTTGGAACGTCAGCACCTGTCTCTGCCAGTGTGGGTACTTGGCCTGAGTCATTGGTCTTGCCGGGGCCTTGGGACTCAGGGCACCGGGCCTCTTCCAGGCTGGGGCTATTCACTCTGGCTTCTACCTGAGCACAAAGCTCCTGGGCATCTGTCATGTCCCGGCTAAGTTGTGAGATCTTGGAGACCCGGTGGGCAGAACCTTGGGGCCCTGCTCTGGAACTAGCTTGTTTCTTCCTCCGCAGTACTGCCTTTAGCTCAAGAATCAGCTTTTGTGTAAGTACGATTAATTCTGGACCTGGGGCATATGGACTGTTTGGTGGGATGAGGAGTTTCTGGAGCCATGTTTTCCCTTGGCTGTTTAGACTCCCAGGTGCCTCCTGTGTGGGTAAGTTCACTGAGACTGCTACACATCGGTTCCGGGACTCCCTTGCCTTTATGGGAATTCCCAGATGCATCTCTAGGACCTTTTTTCTAAGATGGAAATTTAGTTTGGTCAAGATGGATGTTTTGAGTGCCTTTAGAATAGCAGCATCTCTTTGAGTTTCTGGACGCACCGTCTCCTTTGTTCGTTCTTCCTGCACTTTAGTGAGGAACTCTTGTGCTCCGTCTGCATGAGTCTCGTCATCTTGATGGCCTGGCCCGGGACTTATGCACCGTTCTTCACAGGAGATCATCTCAGTGAGAGAGTCTGGTGTGATTTCAACAGGCTCAGGCATTATCTCTGCGATTGCAGATTGGCTAGTGATTGGCGGGCCCGTGGCCTTAGAGGGAGCCAAATAATAGAGAGCAGGCAGCCCTGACAGGAAGGCTAGATGTTTGTCCTGCAAATTAGCTCCCAGTTTCTCCATGGCTCCCTTGGGCAGGGATCTGGACAGCTTAGTGTGTTCAATGACAGCACCTGGCACGGTCTGTGAGGACATAACTTTCTGATACATCTCAGGATCAGTTGGTGCCTGTAGCTCTAGGAGCTTGTTTTCCAGATTGCAGGGGAACTGAGCTACTTCCGTCCTCCCAGGAATTCCCCAGTCCCGGGAGATAAATATATGGGCAATGACGGTGCCCTGCAGGATCGGCCAACATTTGGAGTCCATGTGGCTCTGCAGTATTGCTTTGGTCTGGGTGAGCAAGTGTGGCATGGAGTCTGACACTGGGGCCAATGTGAGTGAGATCAGATCACTAACGCCACTGAACTCTGGGGCTGCACACCAGGGGACATTCAAATGGTCCAAGGCTTTACTGCTCAAGGGCAGAGGCTGAAGGTCAGCAGTGTATAGGAGCAATACAGTGGACTGCTTGATCTTCTGAGACACGCCCCAGCGATCCTGAATTAACTGCTTCTGGAGGTAGAACTCCAGCAGCCTCTGGGCATGGTCCAGGAAGAGTGGTAGTTCCGCCATGAGGACTGATACTGTCTTCCTGGACCAGGAAGTTCCCACGGTCTCAGGATACTGGACTGTCTCACAGAGCTCATTCTGCATGCGGATCTGGGCATGGGGCACAGGGCCTTTGGCTGGGGCCAGGCTCTTCTTAAGATTGTTTTTTCGTGTTTTGGCTCCTTTCTTCTCTGGAGAGAACATGGATTCCTCATGTACTCTCTTAGGATTAATACAGTGAAAAATACACTTCATCTTATTTTTTAAGCCAAATTCTGTAAGGTCGGGGCTCTTCTGAGTACAGGCCACTCTTACTTGCTCCTGTGGAGTGTCATTCTGCAAAAGTTTTTTCTGCAAGAGATTACCCTGAATTAGGGGGCCCAACAAAGACTGGCCCTGTGAAGCCTGGGGCACCACGGGCTGGGCAGTCCCAGGATTCCTGGCTGCTTCTGTAATGACACTGAGGTTGGTTTCACTGTCCTCCGTGTCATTCTTCTCAGAGTCTTTCCCTCCAGCAGCCCCTGGAGGTACTTTTGGGAGCTTAAACTGAGGACAGTACTTAGGACTCTGCTGACAGGAGGCTGCAATATCAAAGCTCTGACTCCTTTGCCAGGGACCTCCGGGTGTCCTGTTCACAGATAACCCTGCTGGCTTCTGGTCTTCGGCGGGGTGTCTGTTTTCTACGGTTGAGGGCAGACCAAACCCTGCATTCCTTTCCTTAGAGTCCCCTTGTGGTTTTTGTTTCTGTGGGTACTCTTTCTTGACTGCCAGTGTGGGTACTTGGCCTGAGTCCTTGGTCTTGCCGGGGCCTTGGGACTCAGGGCACCAGGCCCCTTCCAGGCTGCGGCTGTTCACTCTGGCTTCTACTTGAGCACAAAGCTCCTGGGCATCTGCCGTGTCCTCGCTGAGTTGTGAGATCTTGGAGACCTGGTGGGCAGAACCATGGGGCCCTCCTGTGGAACTAGCTTGATTCTTCCTCTGCTGTACTGCCTTTAGCTCAACAATGAGCTGCTTTCTAAGGCAGATTAATTGTTGTTCGGGGGCTTGTGCACTGTGTATTTGGATGGGGAGTTCCTGGAGGGATGTTTTCCCTCGGTTGTTTAGATTCCCAAGCACCTCCTGTGTGGGTAATTTCTCTAAGAATGCTACAAGTTGGTTCCAGGATTCCCTTACCTTTATGGGAATTCCCAACTGTACCTCTAGGACCTTTTTTCTCAGATGGAAATTTAGTTTGGTCAAGATGGATGGTTTGAGTGCCTGTGGAACATCAGCATCTGTCTCTGCCAGCGTCGGTACTTGGGCTGAGTCATTGGACTTGCCGGGGCCCTGGGACTCAGGGCACCGGGCCTCTTCCAGGCTGGGGCTATTCACTCTGGCTTCTACCTGAGCACAAAGCTCCTGGGCATCTGTCATGTCCCGGCTAAGTTGTGAGATCTTGGAGACCCGGTGGGCAGAACCTTGGGGTCCTGCTCTGGAACTAGCTTGTTTCTTCCTCCGCAGTACTGCCTTTAGCTCAAGAATCAGCTTTTGTGTAAGTACGATTAATTCTGGACCTGGGGCATATGGACTGTTTGGTGGGATGAGGAGTTTCTGGAGCCATGTTTTCCCTTGGCTGTTTAGACTCCCAGGTGCCTCCTGTGTGGGTAAGTTCACTGAGACTGCTACACATCGGTTCCGGGACTCCCTTGCCTTTATGGGAATTCCCAGATGCATCTCTAGGACCTTTTTTCTAAGATGGAAATTTAGTTTGGTCAAGATGGATGTTTTGAGTGCCTTTAGAATAGCAGCATCTCTTTGAATTTCTGGACGCACCGTCTCCTTTGTTCGTTCTTCCTGCACTTTAGTGAGGAACTCTTGTGCTCCGTCTGCATGAGTCTCGTCATCTTGATGGCCTGGCCCGGGACTTATGCACCGTTCTTCACAGGAGATCATCTCAGTGAGAGAGTCTGGTGTGATTTCAACAGGCTCAGGCATTATCTCTGCGATTGCAGATTGGCTAGTGATTGGCGGGCCCGTGGCCTTAGAGGGAGCCAAATAATAGAGAGCAGGCAGCCCTGACAGGAAGGCTAGATGTTTGTCCTGCAAATTAGCTCCCAGCTTCTCCATGGCTCCCTTGGGCAGGGATCTGGACAGCTTAGTGCTTTCAATGACAGCACCTGGCAGAGTCTGTGAGGACCTAACTTTCTGAGATATATCAGGATCGGTTGCTGCCTGCAGCTCTAGGAGCTTGTTTTCCGGTTTGCAGGGAAACTGAGGTCCTTTCGTGCTCCCAGGCATTCCGCAGTCCTGGGAGATAAATATATGGGCAATGACAGTGCCCTGGAGGGTCTGCCAACATTTGGAGTCTATGTGGCTCTGCAGTATTGCTTTGGTCTGGGTGAGCAAGTGTGGCATGGAGTCTGACACTGGGGCCAATGTGAGTGAGATCAGGTCACCAACCCCACTGACCTCTGGGGCTGCAGGCCAGGGGACATTCAAATGGTCCAAGGCTTTACTGCTGGAGGGCAGAGGCTGTTGGTCAGCAGGGGATAGGAGCAAGGCAGTGGACTCCTTAATCCTTTGAGACAGGCCCCAGTGATGCCGCATTAACTGCTTCTGGAGGTGGAACTCCAGCAGCATCTGGGCATGGTCCGGGAGGAAGGGTAGCTCCCCCATGAGGAGTGAGACGGGCTTCCCAGACCAGGAAGTTCCCAGGGTCTCAGGAGACTGGGCTGTGTCACAAGGCTTATATTGCATGAGACTCTGGGCACACTGAGATTTGTTGAATGCAGTTGGTAATTCCCACCTAACCAGGAGGTGCCTCTGCAGCAGGTTCCACTCCAATGCTTTGAACTTGGCCAGAGCCAGAAATGGGATATTGATGTGGTTTCGTTGATGGTCAGTTGGAGAGACCGAATTTGGGGTAGATGTGGAAGAAGGTGAAGTTGACTGGGTTGGATTATTAGGGAAGAGCAGGAGGACGGAGCACTCATTGAAGAAAAAAGGAACATTCTTGGGAAATTGGGGTATATACCTGTTTGCGGAAGTGCCTGGATACTCAATGTAAGTGACAAGCAGGGCCTCGCTGGTTAGACTAGAGAAGGCACAGAATAGCTGGCTGTGCTTCTGCTTCAGACGATCACCCGAGTCTTCAGCCTGTCTCTCAGGTTGTGGATAGAGGCCAATTAGAACTTTAAGGGCTGCAGAGGGCAAGGCCAGAGCCAGAGGGTTTGGGGTTTTCTGGCAGTGGCAGCTTTGTTCTTCGTCCCTGATAGACCATTTAAAAAGCCAGAAGGCCTGAGTAGGCTGGCTGAGCATACATGAACCCCAGGTCTTGTGGGAAATGGTCCCCGTTGTTTCAACACAAGCATTCAAATTATCACACTTGGTGAAAGTTACTGGTATGTGTGGCATAAGCTGCCTCAGGGACTCTTCCACATGTCCGAGGAGTCCCCTCCTCTGGAAATGCATCCATTTTTTTACATGGACCTCAAGAAGCCTGAGAAGTTCAGGACTGAGTAATGGGAGGTGGACCAGGGAGATAGTGACCATATGCATGGCTATACCATGTGTCAGGTTCGTGAGGTCTGTGGTCAGGAACAGCAGAGAGACATGGGACCTCAAGGGCTGCTGGCCTTGGTTCCCATGGAAAAATCTTTGGCTGCTATACATCATCTGTTGCTGGTTCACAGGAACTCCACTCTCCTCAAGTCTTGAGGAAGTTGTAGTTCCCGGGTCCCTGGGCACATCTGGCAGTTGAAATCCCTTCCCTAGCTGCAGGTGTTCATCCCAGTGATCTTGGATGCTGACCACACCGGTGGACGGGCCAGCCATCTGGGTTAAGGATTTCTGATCCGCTAATTTTAACAGTGTGGAGGTTACGGATGCCAGTAAAAACTCTCTGGAGTTCTTGGAACGCAGACGCAGACTCTGCTTAGACACTCCGGAGATGGACAGAATCTCTAGGCAAGAGGAGTGTGGTGACGTCCCTGCCGAAATGGGGGTGATCAGGGTGTTTTTACCTGTCACCAATTGTTCAATGTCCAGAGCCGTGTCATCGGAGATATGATAGTAGAGGTTTGTATATAGGAGCTGCAACACACGTCCTTCCTGAGGAAGCCAGCCCTGCCTGGAAACGGAAGCATGGCAACCATTACTGATGCAGTGTCATCTGCCTCCTTGGAAGAGCGTGCTCTGGGGGATTGGCCCTTCTTTTCCCCTAGGCCTGTAAGCCCTGGGCCTACCCCCAGGAATCTACCACTTTGCTTGTTAGGCCTGGCTGAGCTGAGGGTCTTGGTCTTGTCAGGCAAGGTCTCAGATAAACTGCTGGGTGGGCAGGGCCCTCAGATAGGACTGGGAGGTAGGGCGAATTCTCTGCTGAACTCTGTTGAGAAGCTGAACTAGACGGGAACCAAGCAGGTGAGGATGTCAGGTAGTTAGCAGAATGGCCATCACCAGGCACATCACCAAGTATAACCTAGAGTCAGCCTCATTGGGGGCTATGAAAGCAATGTCTGTTATGCGTATTTGTAGATAATGACATCTTTGTGGTATCACTGTATTCTAGGGACTGTGGATTGTCCCTGGTGCTATATAAAGCATCTCTTGGGGACTAGTCCTCTCCTCTGGAGATCTTATTAAGAGGATGATAGGCTTCTATCTGAAGACTGTCCTAGTGAGTGACCTCCCTATGTTTCAAGGCCAAGCCAGACTCAGAGGAGTCTGCCTTTGAAAGGGTATAGAAGCAAAAGGAATATGACAGGGGTGACTTAATTATGCAGAATCCAGGCTCTAGGCTGAATAACTTGTCTCCTTGCTGAGTTCCCCTTCATGTAGAATCTTTTATAAGTTATGTGCTAGTTAGACCTGAAGTCCAGCAGTAATGTGACTCTAGCACAGTGCAGACTGGGAGATGTTCTCTCCTGTGATGTCTGATCACTTCTGTCCTGGCAACTCTCTCAACCAGTGAACCAGCCTCTCTTGTGTATGGTTCCCTCCCATGCATTGTCCCTCTCCTCTTCCTTGTCCCTGGCCAAACTGAGAAATCATCACAGGCCAGGCTGGGACTTGGGAGACAACAAAGAACAGAGAGCAAGAGATCACCTTTTTGTGACAGTGAGACGCTCTTGGAGCTTCTCAGCTTCTTCCTCGGAAGGTCTCCTAGCTGAAAAACCAGGAAACAGTGTTAGATGGACAGGTGCGGGTAGGGACATTGTATTGGAAGCCAGTAGTGGGGGCTTTGACTCTCAGTAAAGGAGACTAAAGGCTTCAGGAGTCAGGCTCCAAGGCATGTCTGTGTATAACTTAAACATTTGCACTGTGTATCTCATTCCTAACCTCATTTGATGTTCACAGTCAGAGTGTGAGTGCAGCAGGATCATCAGTGTTACGCCCATTTTATGGATAATAAGACTGAGACATGGAATGACTTCCACAGTGTCATAAAAACTAGTAAATAACACAGTTAGGGACTTCTGTCCTATTTCCTCATTCCTTCATTCCCAGCAGGTTAAGGTAGAGAAATTTGGACATTCCCAGGCTCTGATTTCCCATCCAAGGAAGTTTCTGTAAGAAATTGTCAGTTGGGGGAACTTCAGCCTTTAGTGGTTAGAGTACCTCGCTCCTGGCACCAAGGGTTAGGGTTAGTATCCACGGGAACCTCGCTCACAGTGAAGGGGAGTCAGAGGAGAGATTGGGACCTTACCTCTTGGTGGAGCGTCTCTAGCCCTTTGGCTGACCCTTTGGCATTGCTTAAAGACAAAAAAGGTTAGAACGTGAAGCTTTGACACAAATTTCTTTTCACGCCCAAAATGGGACAAAACCAATAAACATTTTCTGATCCCTTTTATATATCTTTCTTTATTTTATACTTTTCCTACATTTCCTTTCATTAGCCCCCCTTTTTTACCCCAACGTTTCTCTCTTCTGCTTATTTGACTCACTTCTAGGCTCTTCCAGACTCCATGCCTTATACCCCATTTCTAGGAGAATTTCTGTGGGTGGCTGAGGATGCCACAGGAGGAAGAGTGGAACAGATTAAAGGGTGAATGGTTCCAGTAGCCAAAGGCTTCCACTTACAAAGGCCTGAAAGAACCACCAACTAGAAAAATCACCCACACTGGGAGGTCCAGTAAGGTAGACTGTATATCTTTGAGGCCTCAACCCAAGTCAGGTAATGTCCTTGGCTTTCCAATTACAGTACATTGCATAGAGGGCTGGTAAGGAATTGTTCTAGGCTCTAAGAAGTAAATGACTATACAATAATAACTGAAGGATTGATTAAAAAAGAAAAAAAAACCTCTGGGGTGGGGGGATAAGGAGAGAAACTGGGGGTTTAAAAGCTTCGTATCTGAGACTTAAGAGTTCAGTAGTGTTCAGAGAGTTTCCCTACCTCACAGGCGCTCCTGTTGGATTCCAGTTTGAATCCATGGTATTTCTTTTTCTTTCGCCAAATATTAACTATAAGGCAGATAATAGAGGCATATTTATACACGGGATATCCAGCGTGCCACCAAACGAAAGTAGGGCACAACATGGTCTCGCCTCATTAGCATGAGGAGACCAGCTCTCCCTCTATCTAGGCATCCAGGATACTGGTGCCTAATGATTCTCAGTGCTAAGCCTTGTCATCTCCACCTCACAGTCATCGACCGCATCACAAAGCCCTCTGGTGTCATAAAGCAGGTGTGGTGGCAAAGCCCTGTAGTTGTCTTAGGGAAGGTTATATGGTGATTCAGTCTGTAGGTGAGGGCATCTGGTTACCTCTGAGAGTTTCAGAGCTTGCAAGTAAAGATGCCATGGCCAGGCCACAGGCAGTGTCTATGCTCCCATTCTCTCTCCACTCTCCACACTCTACACTAGCCTGATAACTCAGCTCTCTCTGTTACAACAGTCTGAAACTCCCCAGAAACTGAACGTTTAAGCACACAGGGCACCTTATAAGAAAGAGTAGCCAGGACAGAGAGCCCTCCACCAACTCCTTCACCTGTACCAGAAACTTACCTGAAAAGTACACGAGAGGTTAGGGCAGGCAGAGTCAGGTTAAGGCTTGGAAACGGAGAGCTTTGATATTACAAGTAATGGGTGACTGGTAATGAGAGGTGCAGGAAGAGGACCAAGGCTGATGTGACAGGAAAAGACCAAAGCAGCAGTATCTTTAAATGACATTGTGGGAACAAGAAAGGGATGGCGCCAGGCTGCGTGCAGGAGAAGAGATTGTAAACGCTCCTTCTGTGGAGGTAGAGGAATGAGCCTCACCTCTGGAGGCCTGTCCAAGGCCTGGTTTTCCAGAGCTGCCCTTACAGATGTTACAGCCTTTGCCTCCTCAGGGAGATGACTACCTACAGAGATGGGTTGGTGGCCACTTCCAACTAAGGGCCACAATCTAGTTGCTCGTGGTTAGACCTACTTATCTACTCTGGATGCATGCTGTTTGACTAGCGAAGTTTTTTGCTCTGTTTTGTTTTAAGCCTGGATTCTGGAAATCTTTAGGGAGGTAGGTGCTTTCCGATTCAGTCCCAGGGCCCAGTATTTCTACTGTCCGACCTTATTTTACACATTTACGTTACCTGCTTGGCTCCTGTCGATATTGTGATATGCTTCTAACACCCCAGGTATTCTGTGTTGCCTTGAAAAGGCCTTTCAGTGAGACTGGTCTGACAGCCAAACAATTCTTGGGCTGATAATCTCTGAAGAGGGTGTTTGTTCTTCCTCCAGCCTCCAGTCCTCCACCAGCAGGCATGTTGAGTGCTTATTTTCAAATGTGAAAACAACCTGCATTTCTGCAATAAACCTTGTCGTGATGCTTAAGGTTGTGTGTTAACTTGGCAAGGCCATGATTCTCAGTGCTTTGGCAGCCACATGATGTTGTGATCACTTCCATGCTGAGATTTGATATAATGTGATCACCTCTGTGATGGGATCTGTTGTGAGTAGCCAGTCAGTTGAAGGGGAGTTTCATTTGGCGTGTGGCCTGCATAGGATATAAGTGGACATTCTGGCAGAGCTCATGGGCTTTTGCTCGCTCTGTATCCTGCAGCTGGATCCTGTTTGTCTGACGTCCGGTTCCCTGGATTAGAGCTAGCCACTTTCCTGCTGTCTTGTCTGGCGATCCTGGGCTTTGTCGATCTTTGCAGCCTGTGAGCAAGAGCCCTGCTCTCTGTCCTACTGGTCTTGGATCCATCAGTCCCTGTGGCTATATGAATCAGGGGACTCCTCTGTTCTGGCTTGGGACGTTCCAGCCTCTAGAACCTTGTGAGCCATTTCCTTGATATAAATCTCTCTCCGTACATATTTATATTTTTTTTTTTTTTGGTATGATGCTTCTCTAGAGAACACAGCCTAAGACGTGTTTAGTCGCTAATTTTATTTGCTAAAATTTGTCAAGAATTTTTGCATCAACTGTCAGGTTGCACAACCTATTAATGCACTTCTTGTCGATAAGTTGTACACCTGTTAAAAGCAGAATTGGCAAAAATTGAGTGATAGATATATTTACAACAATAACCAGAAAGAAAAAAAAAAAAGGGTAGCTGCTGAAGCTGCTTATGTACAACCAAATACCTCATGGGATCTGGCTCCTTGGTTTGGAGGTTTAGGGTCATGGTTTCATGGGACATCTCAGTTAATTGGCCTAATAACGTGGTTAGTGTTTCTGTTGTTTGCCCAAGTTCACTGAATAGTGCCTGTAGTCTTAAAAGCTTGCAGTCATACAAGGTCCGACAACTGCCTCCTTTGCCATGAGATCAGAAGAACTGGATGGTGTCTGGCTACCATCACTGAACATTTTGATCAAAGATTCTATAGAAGAATCTTGATCAAAGGGGCAGCAATGCAGAATAGCATTTCAAATTTTCATAGAACCCATAAGTTTTGGAGCCATGAAGGCTGGATGAACCCCTGAAACTCTTGCCCTGAGATAATCTTTAGACCTTAAGCCTAAAACAAAAAATATCCCCTGAAACCTTCTTAAAACCAAGCTATAGTAAAGAATGTCTGCCTTGAGCACTGGGATCAAATTGACAACAGCAACTCAAAAGATTACATGGGAGACTTAGGGAACAGTGAAGTTATGTTAATGGAAGAGAAACAATTTCGAAAAGAAAGTGAGAATAGTTGCACAACCTGAAGAATCAGTGTCACTGAATTGTACATGTAGAAATTATTGAATTGGTGTATGTTCTGGTGTGTATATTAACAATGACAAAAGCAAAATTAATTAAAAGAATTTTTGCATGTATACACATGAGGGATATCATTCTGTAGTTCTCTTATGATGTCTTTGTCTGGTTGTAGTGTCAAGGTGATTTTGGCTTTATAGAATGCATTGGATGTGTGTTTCAGTTATCACTGTGTACCTTCAAGTGATATTATGCCACTTCACATACATAAGAACCTTTGTGGCAGCCTTTTGGTATTGTTGCCATATTTTTGAATTCTACGTATGTTATAAATTCCACAATACAAGGTTATTTTTTCTTAAACAGAAGATTATCTTTTA
This sequence comes from Loxodonta africana, assembly GCF_030014295.1. Classification (NCBI taxonomy): domain Eukaryota; kingdom Metazoa; phylum Chordata; class Mammalia; order Proboscidea; family Elephantidae; genus Loxodonta; species Loxodonta africana. Next base: position 183,299,318 of record NC_087344.1, on the reverse strand, counting down.
AACGTACTTAAATTATTAAGAAAACTCGTCCTGGGGTGCAGGGCAAAGATTGTGGAGTAGTCAGAGTCTTAGTCCCTCTTAAAACAAAGATCTCAAAAAACAGGTGAATCAATTATATACTACCGTCTAGGAGCAGGCAAAGTTAAAGAATTGGACTGAGAGGCATGGGGAGGAAGAGACAATTCAGAATCAGTGAGGAGTTGTGAGACCTGACCTGGCGGGAACTGGCACCCCGCAGACCACATGCACTGGTGAGAGCATGATGAGACAAGCGGTGGCATTTGGGAAGTTTTTCCACTTCAGCAGAGAAAGAGCAAGCGGCGGAGAGTTCACTCATGCCTCCAGAATCAATGAAAAGCGGTGTTCTGCACATAAGATAAGTACTTGAGTCTAATCTACTGTGCAATCTAAAAAACACCCCTTTGGAAAAAGCTCCCCATTTAACTGACCCTTCCCCGCTCTGCACAGGGTCCTGAGACGGCTTCCATGATAACCACTTTCCCTGTGGCAGAAGTAGGACCTGTTGCATGCCATGAGGCATCCTCCCAGTCTTGGAGAAGGAACAAATTAACAAACAGGAAAAAATAATCTGTCATCTCCCCTAAACTGGGAATTTAAGGCCAAAATAGCTTCTTTGCCTAGGCACAGGCATAAGCGGTCCACAGACTTTGAATGTCTCTCACCCCTGCATAGATCTGTTTGGGGTCATTTTAACAGTGTAGGCCCTCATTAGCACAGTACAACTGGGCATACACCTGAAGTCTAACGTCAGCTGTTTCAGCTATATGGCGGAGAGGCAGAGTTGTAACGTTCGACACCACTCTGCCTGTGAAGCAGGGTCCTCACCTTCCCACATCAGGGGCCTGAAGACTGGTGGCTTAAACCTATGCCACCTAGCCACCCTCAACAGGGGTCATCCAAGGATAAATGGTGCCTCCCAGTCCTTACAGCCAACAGCATTGGGTGTCCATAATTGGCTGCCAAACCCACCCACCTAGGTGCTCTAGGAAATAGGGACATGGTTTCCTCACAGACAGTCAGGGGTGGTTGTCAGTCCCCTGCCTTTCTCAGTGCATGACCCCCTACTGCAGCCAGATACCTGTGCCTTACGAATTACCCTCGCTCATCTAAGACTGTAGGTGAGAGCCTGTACCACACATGTGATACCAGCTACCTCAAAACCTGAGCTGAATCCATACAAGAAAAGTAGATGAACTCCTGGGCTTATATACCTAGTAATGGATCTAACCATCTGATGACAGGATGTTAGAGCTTCAAAGGTGCTCACTCGGGCAGCCTATTTGGCATATCAAAACAAAACAAGAAGCTAGGATACAGTAAGCAAACATAAAATAAATGATACAACAAATTATTGATAGCTTGGAGACAACAGTCAATATCCAGTCACATAAAGAGGCAGACCATGATGGCTTCAGTAAGCTCCCAACACAAAGAATCAAGAAATAGTCCAGAAAAAGAGAACTTCTTGGAAATACCAGAGGTAGAACACAGAAGATTAATATACAGACCTCTTGAAGAGATCAGGAAGGAGATCAGGCAAAATGCAGAACAAGCCTAGGAACACACAAACATAGCATTAGAGGAATTTAGGAAGATGAGGGAAGAGCATAATGACAAATTTAACAGGCAGCAGGAATCCATAGAGAGACAGCAAATAGAAATTCAGAAGATTAATAATAAAATTTCAGAACTAGACAACTCAAGGAAGTCATCAAGTCTATCAAGAGAAATAACCTACGAGTGATTGGAATAACAGCATGGGTGTGGGGGTGGATAGGGATAATAGAATTTAGAGAGAGAATCGTTGAAGATTTGTTGGCAGAAAACTTCCCTGATATCGTGAAAGATGAGAAGATACCTATCCAAGATGCTCATTGAACCTCACACAAGGTAGATCCCAAAACAAAGTCACCAAGACATATTATAATCACCCTTGCCAAAACCAAAAGATAAAGAGAATTTTAAGAGCAGCTAGGGATAAACAAAAAGTCACCCACAAAGGAAAGTCAGTAAGACGAAGCCTGAACTACTCAGCAGAAACCATGCAGGCAGGAAGGCAATAGATGAGATATATATAGCCTTGAAGGAAAAAAATGCCAGCCAAGAATGATATATCCAGCAAAACTGTCTCTCAAATATGAAGGTGAAATTAGGACATTTCCAGATAAACAGTTTAGGGAATTTGCAAAAACCAAATCAAAATTACAAGCAATACAATGTGAGTCCTCTGGTTAGAAAATCAGTAACATCAGATAACAACACAAGACTAGAACACAGGACAGAGCCACCAGATAACAACCCAGAGAGGGAAATCACAAAAATAAATCAAATCTAACCTGCTCAAAACAGGAAAACAGGATGTCATTATGTAAAAATGACAACATTAAAACAATAAAAAGAGACTAAGAAATGCAGTCATAGGTCTTCCGTATGCAGAAGAAGTCAAGGTGATATAAGAAAGAAAAGTTAGGTTTAAACTCAGAAAAATAAGGGAAAATCTTTAGGCAACCACAAAGGAAACTAACAATCTACACATCAAAATAAAAAACGAGAAAAATATAAAGACTCAGCAAATACAAAAGCAACAACGAGAAAGGGAGAAAAGGCAATATCTAAAGAAAAACTACTCAGCACAGAACATTAAGTGGAACAAAGAAACTGTCACCAACACACACACACACACACAAAATCATCAAAATGAGAGCACTAAACTCATACCTATCAATAAGTACACTGAATGTAAATGGACTAAATGCACCCATAAAGAGGCAGAGTGGGAGAATGGATATAAAAACACAATCCATTTATATGCTGCCTATAAGAGGCACACCTTACACTTAAAGAGACAAAGAAACTAAAACTCAAAGGATGGAGAAAAATATATCAAGCAAACAGCAATGAAAAAAGAGCAGGAATGGCAATATTAATTTCTGGCAAAATAGACTTTAAAGTAAAATCCACCACAAAGGATCAGGAAGGACACTAAGGAATGATTAAAGGGTCAATATACCAGGAGGATATAACCATCATAAATATATACGAACCCAATGACAGGGCTCTAAAATACATTAAAAAAAAAAAAAACTCTAACCACATTGACAAGAGATATACACAGCTCCACAATAATGGTAGGAGGCTTTAACAGACCACTTTCGGTGCAGGACAGAACATCCAGAAAGAAGCTCAATAAAGACACGGAAGATCTAAATGCCACAATCAACCAACTTGACCTCACAGACATATACAGAACACTTCACCCAACACCAGCCAAGTGTACTTTCTTTTTCAACGTACATGGAACATTCTCAAGAATAGACCACATCTAATGTCATAAAGCAAGCCTTAATTGAATTCAAAACACCAAAATATTACAAAGCATCTTTACTGACCATAAAACCATAAAAATAGAAATCAATAATTGAAAAAGCAAGGAAAAAAATCAAACACATGGAAACTGAAAAACACCTTGCTCAAAAACTACTGGGGTATAGAAGAAATTAAGGACAGAAAAAAGGAATTCATAGAATCAAATAGAAATGAAAACACTTCCTACCAGAACCTTTTGGAGACAGTAAAAGCAGTGCTCAGAAGTCAATTTATAGCAATAAATGCACACATCAAAAAAGAAGAATGGGCCAAAATCAAAGAGTTATCCCTACAACACTAACAAATAGAAAGAGAACAGCAAAAGGATCCCTCAGGCACCAGAAGAAAGCAAATAATAAAACTTAGAGCAGAATTAAGTGAAATAGAGAACAGAAAAACAATTGAAAGCATTAGCAAGAACAAAAGCTGATTCTTTTTGAAAAGAGCAACAAAACCAATAAACCGTTGGCCAAACTGCCAAAAGAAAAACAGGAGAGGAAGCAAATAAGAAATGAGATAGGCAATATCACAATAGACACAACTGAAATTAAAAGAACTCCTTGGAAACCCTGTGGGGCGGTTCTATCGTATAGGGTCACTATGAGTCGGAAATGACTTGATGGCAACGGGTTTGGTTTGGTTTTGGTTAGCAGAATACTACGGAAAATTGTACTCTAACAAATTTGAAAACCTAGAAGAAATGGACAAATTTCTAGAAACACTGTACCTATCTAAACTAACACAAAAAGAGGTAGAACAACAAAATAAACTAAAACAAAAGAACAGATTGAAAAGGTAATTAAAAAACTCCCAACAACAACAAAAAGCCCTGGCCCTGACAGCTTCTCTGGAAAATTCCCCCAAAATTTCAGAGAAGATTTAACACCACTACTAGTAAGGGTATTTCAGAGCACAGAAAAAGATGGAATACTCCCAAACTCAATCTGGGAAGCCAGCATAACCCTGATACCAAAACCAGAAAAGATACCACAAAAAACAACAACAAAAAGGAAATTACAGACCAATATCCCTGATAAACTTAGATGCAAAGATCCTCAACAAAATTCTAGCCAATAGAATTCAACAATGTATCAAAAAAGTAATTCACCATGACCAAGTGGGATTCATACCAGGTATGCAGGGATGGCTTAGCATTAGAAAAACAATCAATGTAATCCATCACATAAAGAAAACAAAAGGCAAGAACCACATGATCTAATTAATGGATACAGAGTAGGTATCTGACAAAGTCCAACACTCATGCACGATACAAACTCTCAGCAAAAGAGGAATAGAAGGGAAATTCCTCAACATAATAAAGGCCATTTCTATGAAGCAAACAGCCAGCATCATCCCAAATGGAGAGAGAACAGAACCAGGCAACAAAGCCCGGTATCAACAGTCCTAGTCAACATTGTGCTGGAGGTCCTAGCTAGAGCAATTAGGCTAGAAAAAGAAAGAAAGGTCATCTGAATTGGTAAGGAAGAAGTAAAAATATCTCTATTTGCCGATGATATGACCTTATACACAGAAAACCCTAAAGAATCCTCAAGAAAACTACTAAAACTAACAGATTTTCAACAGAGTATTAGGATAAAAGATAAATATACAAAAGTCAGTTGGATTCCTCCAGACCATCAACGAGAACATTGAAGAGGAAATCACCAAATCAATAGCATTTAGAATAGCCACAAGAAGATAAAATACTTCGGAATAAATCTATCCAGAGATGTAAAAGACATACATAAGAAGTGGAGCCAAGATGGCAGAATAGACAGATGCTTCTGGAGAGCCCTCTTAAAACAAAGACATGAAAAAACAGGTGGAACGAGTATATTTATGAAAAGCTAGGAGCCCTGAATATCAAAGGCAAGCTTAGAAAACGAACTGAGAGGCAGAGGAGGAGGAGACAGTTCAGAAGAAGAGAAGAGTTACTGGACCTGAATCTCAGGTGCCCTCAGGCACTAATCCTGGGAGAGGCAGCAGCGTGCTGGTACTAGTGTTGGGCCGCAGTTTCCTCAGGGAGACGCAGCCAGCCACACAGCCTACTCACACCTCCGGAACCAGAGAAGAAAGGCGCTCTTGGCAAAAGCTAAGTACTTGCATATATTTTACCGTGCCTCCCCCCTCCCCGCTCCCAAACCGGATTCAGGGGCTGATTTCCCTGGGCATGAGATAGGCCCTGTTGAGTGCCTAGAGCCATCCTCCCGGCCTTGGAGTAGGAATAAATATCAATTGGGGGAAAAGATAATTTGCCTGCTCCACGAACAGGTCAATCTCAGGACAGAAGTGGATCCTGTCCAGGCATAAACGGTCCATGGACTTTGAGTACCTTTCCCCTCTGCATGGACGTGTGTGGGCATATTTCAGGAGAACACGCCCTTGTTGGCAGACTCCAACCATTTCAGTGGTGCGGCAGACAGGTGGCTGTTTGAGATTTAGCATTGCTTTGCCTATTAAACAGGGTCCTCGCCTACCCACCTCAGGGGCCTAAGGACTGGTGGCTCCACTCAGGTCACCCAGCCACCCGTGACAGGGGTCCAAGGAACTGGTACTTCCCAGTCCTTACAACCAAAAATATTGGGTGCCCACGATCTGTCTGCAGAATCCACCCACCTGTACGCTCTAGGGAACAGAGACACGCCTTGCTCAGAGAAAAATGGGGGATGACTCTCAGCCCCCTGCCTTTTTCAGAGTGTGACCCCCTGCTGCAACCAGATACTGGTACCTACGCCAGTCACCCCCGCCCCTCTAAGTCTATAGGACAGAGCCTGTACCACACACTTGATGATCAGGTACCTGGACACTTGTGCTGAATTCATACAAGAAAAGTGAATGGACTCCTAGACTGATATACCTGATAACAGCTCTAGACATCTGGGAACCGGATGTCAGAGCGCCAAAGGTGAAAATAAGCAAGCTAGCTTACTCAAGCAACCCATGTGGGCATATCAAAACAAAACAAACCAAGAAGCTATGACACAGTAAGCAAACATAAAATAAACTAATACAATAACTTATAGATGGCTCAGAGACAACAGGCAATATCAAGTTGCATAAAGCAACAGACCATGATCGCCTCAACAAGCTCTCAAAACAAAGAATCAAGGGATCTTCTAGACGAAAGTGCCATCCTGAAATTACCAGAGGCAGAATACAAAAGATTAATACACAGAACCCTTCAAGATATCAGGAAGGGAATGAGGGAATACCCAGAATAAGCCAAGGAACACACAGATAAAGCAATTAAAAAGATTATTCAGAAACATAATGAAAAATTTAATAAGCTGGAAAAATCCATAGGCAGATAGCAGTCAGAAATTCAGAAGATTAACAATAAAGTTACAGAAGTAGGCAACTCAATAGAAAGTCAGAGGAGCAGAATAGAGCAAGTGGAAGGCAGAATTTTTGAACTTGAAGATAAAGCAATTGGCACTAATATATTTGAAGAAAAATCAGATAAAAGAATTTAAAAAAAAATGAAGAAAACTTAAGAATCTTGTGGGACTCTATCAAGAGAAATAACCTACGAGTGATTGCAGTACCAGAACAGGGAGAGATAATAGAAAATACAGAGAGAATTGTTGAAGACTTTTGGTAGAAAACTTTCCTGATATTGTGAAAGATGAGAAGATATCTATCCAAGGTGCTCAACGAACTCCACATAAGGTAGATTTTAAAGAAAGTCACCAAGACATAGTATAATCAAACTTACCGAAACCAACGATAAGATAGAATTTTAAGAACAGCTAGGGATAAACGAAAAATCACCTACAAAGGAGAGTCAATAAGAATAAGCTGGGACTACTCGGCAGAAACCATGCGGGCAAGAAGGCAATAGGATGACTTATTTAAAAAATTGAAGGAAAAAGATTGCCAGCCAAGAATCTTATATTCAGCAAAACTGTCTCTCAAATATGAAGGTGAAATTAGGATATTTCTAGATAACCAGAAGTTTAGGGAATTTGTAAAAACCAAACCAAAACTATGAGAAATACTAAAGAGAGTGCTTTGGTTAGAAATTCAATAATATCAGGTATCAACCCAAGACTAGAACACTGGGCAGGGCAATCAGAAGTCATCCCAGACATGGAAATCACAAAAATAAATCAAGATATGAAAAATGCTCAGAACAGGGTAACAGCGATGTTATTACATAAAAGAAGACAACATTAAAACAATAAAGAGGGACTAAGAAACGTAGTCAAAGATCTTCCATATGGAGAGGAAGATAAGGCGATACAAAGAAATAAAAGTTAGGTTTAAATTTAGAAAAATAGGGGTAAATAATAAAGTAACCACAAAGGAGACAAATTATTCTTCGCATCAAGAAATAAAATACAAGAAAAAAAATAGAGACAGCTTTTTCTCTCTGTTGGCTCCAGCGGAAAGTCGTACTCACCAATCTTCCCCTGGACTAGGAGCTTCACCATGCATGAACCCCAGTCCCAAAGGATGCTTTGTGCTCCCCATGCTTCTTTCTTGGTGGTGTGAGGTCCCCATTCTCTGCTTGCTTCCCTTTCCTTTTATCTCTTGCAAGATAAAAGGTCATGCATGCCACACCCCAGGGAAGCTCCCTTTACTTTGGATCAGGGATGTGGCCTTATAAAGTGTGTTATAATCCCAGCTTAATCCTCTTCAACAAAAAATTACAGTCACAAAATAGAGGACAACCACACAATACTGGGAATTATGGCCTAACCAAGTTGACACATATTTTAGGGGAACACAATTCAATCCATGACAGGGAAGAAGAAAATAAAAATAAAGACTTTCCTATGTTTGTATACCACTTCATTTGTTATGTTTATTAGATGATTGTTGGTTTTGTAGAACAAAATTGTTTCTTTATTTAAATAAGAATCTGTTAAATTCAGTCTCTAATAATTAACACTTTACTCGTATTCAACAGGGAGATCTTGACTCCAAGGAAATCAACACAGAATTTATATTCACGCGGGTAAGGAAGGTTAGAAAAATTATATTCCAAGAGTGGCGTAATCCATTTCCTATAACAAATTTTACGAGAACTAAACTTAATTTTAAGAACCTATATATAAAAAAAAAAATTTTTATTAACCATAACCTTTTCAATTTTTATTTCCCATTAAATATTAGCAAATATATAAAGATCATTTTGTTTTATTTAGATAAATCACCTAGTTTTAAAATTTTACTGTTTCTAAGGTCACTAGAATATAATTGTTCTCTAATTTGTTTCTCCTTGACCTTGTCAAGGCAAGCCATTTTAACACTGTGGTTAAAATCTACAAGGCTTAGGGTTATAGAATATTACAAGTAATATTTTTGTATAACTAAGGTCAGTGCAAGTAATCAAGAGTATGTTTTCTGATTTCTGCATTCTTATTTTATGCCTTGTTTACTACCACTTTTTTTTAATAAAGATTTTTATACAATGAAAACTGTGACAGCTGGAACTCCACAGGACTGCCTTGTTTTTATGGGTCTTGCACCCACCTTTGACGGGGTGCACTCTTACCACTTTTCCATCACTTCCTATTACTGGAAAATACTTGAGTTTTTCTTCTCTGACAGGTTTCTGCCTTACCCAGTTTCCAGCTTTCATTGTATTTTCTCAGCAGTATGGTACAAATTAAATCACTTTATATCTTTGCATTATTAGAACATATAAAAGAGCAATTATTTTTATATATTACCTTGCTAATATGTAGTTTACGATTTTATAATACATTACTGGACATAGAACACAAACTTTAATTTTTGGCCTGATGTAATCTTGCAGGACATGTTAAATATAAGTAAGCAATTTTGGATAATTTGATTTATCTGGAATGATCATTACTTATAAAGGAGGATACATGATTTTTTTTTAATTTAAATACTAAATTTGTCAAGTATATGGTTTTGTAGATAGATAGTTCTTATAGTGGCCAGTTACTGTTTGCCATGGAGTTGATTCTGACTCACGGTGACCCTGTGGCTGTCAAAGTAGAACTGTGCTTCATAGGATTTAAAAGAATGATTTTTCAGATGTAGATCTCCAGGACTAATTTCCACCGCACCTATACGGGGGCTTGAACTTCCAACCTTTCAGTTAGCAGTCAGGCACATTAATTGTTTTCACCACCCAGGGGCTCATCTTAACAGTGAAAATCTCTGTAATTATCTGTTACAAAGAGTGGTGAATGCAGATTATTTATTTGCTTAGATAATGTAGTTAGTACAATACTCAATACAGTTGAGTGGGTTTTAGCCATAGTTTTTCATTTACCTATAATGTTATGTCAGAATAATTCTCTGATCTCATGGGGACATGTTTTTTAAATCATGGAAATTAAGAGTGCAGAACTAGCAACCGGAGACATTTTAAAACTTTGTATACTCTGATTTATTAGAACAATAACATTTATATTAAAATGTCCACCATTCATTTGACTTGCACTTGGTCTTAGTAGCCAGTCCCTTGTATGCTGCAGTGAGAACACCTTCTTACTGTAAAATTAAAATCTAATTATCATACCGCATGAGACTATCCTGGGGGATCAGTGTAGCAACTAGTGAAACGTCTTTAGAATTGTATCTGTGAAATAATTGCTTTAGTGGCTAAGCGTCTAAGTGTGTTAGATTTCTTTTTTTCAAGCAAGAACAGGTTACATTTATTTATATTTTTTTATTATGTCTTAAGAAAAGTCATTTATCAATAGGTACAAGTGATTAAGCTCATTTCTGGTAAAAGGCTGCAAATAGACATAGAGGAATACGAAGGAACCCAGGACATATTTGGTGTCATTAAATGGCTGACTCTACTACTGCGATTTTTAGGATTGTATGCCTTCGAGTTGCTTATCTAATGATTTTCTCATATAAATTAGTCTTGAAAAATGCCACTTTTTATTTTTAATATTTAAAAAGTATTCTTAATATGCCACACTCTTTGCAATGCAGTGTGATGAGATACCAACTTGGATGGACTTGGAGCTTCATTTACTTTTCCCTTTTGAAGCCCTGGAGGCACAGTGGTTAAGAGCTCAGCTACCAACCAAAAGTCAAAAGTTCAAATCTACCAGCCACTCCTTGGAAACCCTACGGGGCAGTTCTACCTGGCCTATAGGGTTGCTGTAAGTCAGAATTGACTCGATGGCAATGAGTTTTTGATAGCTTAGTTAATCAGGTGGACAAAGGTAGCCTGCAAAGAGACACCGAGGATGCTAGATGTTGTCCTCACCCCTGGGAACTAATTTGTTCTGTACAGAAGGTGCAACCAGAACAAAGTGATTTAGGAGGGCTAAAAATAACTTTCTGGAGATATTAATATCAGACAATTAGAAGAAGAGAAATATGAATTCTGATCCCTATACCAAAGTAAAAGCCAAATGAAAAAGCATTAACTGTGACAAGGAGAGACTTTTATTAACGTTAAAATCTACAGTTCATACCAAGTTTACAGTTCAGAGAAATAATTTTCACTGAGAATTATTACATGCCAATGAAACTGTCAATTGGACATGTTCTACATCTAAGTACAGCTAAGTCTGGTTTTGCTATAGAATTACCATATAAGCCGCCTCTCCAAGACTGCAAAGGAGAGTCAGTTGTGATATGCAGCCATAATATTATCCTTGTGGCTCAATGATTAAGAGCTCACTGCTAACCAAATGTTTGGCAGTTTAATTCTACCAGCCACCCCTTGGAAACATTATGGGGCAATTCTACTCTATCCCATAAGGTCACTATGAGTCGGAATCAACACGATAGCAACAAATTTCTGGTTTATTACCCCTATGTCCACTTTCCTTTAGCATATCCAGGCTCTACTGCTGCTTTTAAAAGACATTCTATTCACTTTTACATTTACTAAATCAAAAATCAAACCCATTGCCATCAAGTCAATTCTGACGCATAGCGACCCTATAGGACAGAATAGAACTGCCCCATAGTGTTTCCAAGGAGCTCCTGGTGGATTTGAACTGCTGACCTTTTGGTCAGTAGCCGTAGCACTTAACCACTATGCACCAGGGCTTCCATTTACATTTACCAGACATAGCCAACTGACATACCAAGCAGGAAGTGACAATCTGCTTCCCACTGTCTCCAGGGATTGTCTTGTAATCAGTCAGATTTTGTAGTATGGTTATCATTTGTGGTGAAGCTATATTTCTTCAGCTGGCAAGATAAGTGCATTCTTGGCCCCAAGATTGGGCAAGAAAGAAAAAAAAGTAAAAGAAATTTCTGAGGTTATAATCATGACTGAGTTTATAAATGAGCCTGTATTTGTGCTATGGATGTTTAAAGTCCTTAAGTAATCCAGTATATCTTTTTCAAGGAAACAGTTAAGATATTGTTTGTGCAATGAACCTACTTATCAAGTCCAAGTCTCACTCTGCTAGACTGTGACAGTATGACAGTGAATTCTAGTGTTCCTTTAGCAATACTGAAAAGTGTGCAAGAAACTATCCCACATAAACGGAAATTGTTCTTGGTTAAAATCAGTAATAATAATGACAAATGTAATGACTAGGTATAACACAAATACTAATCCCTTTTGTCTATAACCTTACTTTACATTATTTACCACGTTGAGTATGACTGAAACTATTGGTGAGATCACCTCTTTTAACCTCCAATTGCCCACACTATCAGCCTCCATGTACCATCTGCTTTGCCTATGACCCAGTTAGGGGAATTAAAAAAGGAGTTAGTGACAATAAAAATTCTCACTTCACCCATTACCACTAACCTCTTTTTGCTTTCAAAATTACTGTATTGCTTAATAAGTATTACAGAGAAGGAACTGGGAAGTTCCACAAGTTCATAATTAGCATACTTGACAAAAACTCTGTGAGGAGTAGACTTTGTCCATCTTTAATTACAGAATGATAGAGACAGAGCTCTCTTTTCACACATAATAAATCAAAACCAGTTGCCATAGGGTCGATTCCTACTCATAGTGACCCTATAGTACAGAGTAGAACTGCCCCGTAGGGTTTCCAAGCAGCACCTCATGGATTTGAACTGCTGGGTTTTTTGGTTAACAGCTGCAGCTCTTAACTACTATGCCACTAGGGATTCCTTAGAGACACCTCAATTATGCATCCTGGTAAGGTGACAAACCGTGGAAATTTCCTCCAGTGAGATTTCCTATTTCATGGCTTAAATAAGACCTTAGTATTCTCCAACGCAGCATCCTTGTACCCTCCATATTTATTTTGGAATATTTATCTGTCTTCCTTTCATGAGGATTAGTATTCTTGGCCAGCCTGTGTCTTGTAATCTTCCAGGTCCTCTTGCCCCTGTCATTGAAAAGGGCTTTGGAAGTCCCAGTGGAGTTGACTGAGCCAAATCCAGCCCTTTGGTCATTCATTTTTATGTTTTATCATTTTAACTGAGGTGGAACTTCAACCTCTTTTTCAAGTGTTTTTTTTTATTCTAATTGGATACTTATAAATGAATTTGAGTATATTCTAATTTAACCTGAATCTTTAAGGATATAATTGGTCACAGCACCTTTTTCTCATCTCTTAGGCATACAGAATATGGTAGCCATTAAACCATCAATTCTTTCCTTCTTTATTATCATTATTTAGACATATTTTTAATATGTCTAAAGTCTTTTGCCACTTCATGTCAAGGATAGGTAAGGAGTCGTCCCAATAAAACTTTCTCTTCTAATGTTTCTTCTTCCCTTTCATTTCCTTGACAAAACAAAGAAACAAATGAGCAAAGCAAAAAACATTATCCACTATGGTTCTGGGGTCTAAAAGGCAATCCTACAACTGTCATCATTCTGTATTACCAAGGACTGTATTGTCAAAGAAAATTCACTCAAAGTGTATTTATTAACCAACATCAAAGCTTTTTTTAATTTTTTTTTTTTTTTTTAAATCAAAGGATTAAAACAGAAGCTAGCTAAGAATACAATATGCCTCTCTGGAGGAACCCTGCCTTGTCTGGAGTTTGGTTTAGGATTAATAGATAAACTCTAACAATGGGAACATGAGAAATCAGATCATAGGCAGCTGCTTAATGTTGGGACTTCTTGCTTTTTTATGCTTGCTTAGTCACAGAGAAGAAAAGAAATTCTGTGACTAACTCCTACTGGCCAGCCAGCTGTGATTAAGAAATCCAAAAATCCAAGTTTATTTACAGCAACCATTTTAGACAAAATAGGCATAAGTTGCTAAGACTCTCTTTGATAAGAACTCCATGGGTAATCTACCAACTACTCAATACTATTAGAATGCTTAGGGAAGTTCTAGTAGTAGTCAGCTGCCTTTGATGTTGTGTGTATTAGTTATTCAAAAATTTATATTAACATTAAAAAGAGAAATCTGATTTTTACTCAAAGCAAAGGGAGAAGACATGTGCATTTCATAGATTTGAATGTATCAAAATTTGACCTCACTCTTTAAAATGTGTGTTTGTCACAGTGGCTTTTTCTCATTATGGGAAAGGAGCATAGAATGGGCTTAATTATTTCTAAAACATTCGAGGAGGCTAATTTAAAAAATAATGTGTTTTCACGTTAATTTATGTTGAGGAGGCATAGCCTAATAAAAATGTAGTTTATATCCCAAACTGAGAAAACAGTAGAATGAATATTTCACACAGAATTCATTTCAAAAAAGTTGTGTTAATTGGCATAAGCTATAAATTATAAACCAAAAAAGGAACATTTAAAACATGTAGTTACTTCATCCTACTTAGATGTACTGAACCATCATCTATAGGTAGTTCCCACACAACAGGTATGTCTCTATATCCATATACAAATACATTATTTGAATTACAGTTCCTGTGGTATAAATATTGTGAAATTGATGTTAGTCTTGGAGAAATGAGTCAACATAATAATATAGTTTGTGTGAATCATGAAGAAGTTTTAAATGAAGCTTTGTAGAGCTAAATTGATCAAGATGTTATTTTCCCTTTCTGGCTAAGAAATTAATTTTGCTTTGCAATTCTCCATGAGCTATTCAAACACTATTTCAATAAATTCTAATTTCAGTCATATTATGTACTGACTTTTGTACTTCAGACTAAACTAAATTGTTGAAAGAAATGCTTTTGATTAAATGGATTATATTTTATCCCAAACAGCACTAAATCAAAACTTTACAAAATTAGCATTAATGCTCTTTGTTCTTTATTTCTGAATTTTATTCGATTATAGCTCATATGACATGTGTTTCCTTTAGACTTTTTGTGTATACAAAAATGTGCATTTCCATGTAGAGTGAGCAGAAACAGTCTGGCTGATGAATTTTAGATTCTGCCTCTATGTGGCAGTGTAAAGTGTAATGTGTTTGAAGGAAATTCAATAATAGTACAGACAAAAGTTAGAATTTCTTATTATATATATATAAAGAATGCAATTTATATGCTTACAGGGAGCTACTAAATCAGAGTATATCACACTATTCCAATCAGAGGCAAGCTTACATAGTCTCGAATTCATATTCAGTAACAAATGCATCCAGCTACTAAATATATCACCTGATGAAGGTACAGCCAGGTTCACCAAGAAGCTCGCTCTTCCAGCTTAATCATCCATAAGTCCCCAGGTGTTTTAATTGTTTTGGAGACTCCAAGTAGATTCTTGAAACCTCACAAGTTCCAAGAAAGAGACAACCTGAGCACCCTCTGAATGTTTACAATAAGCTAAGGTGAATTGAAGTTGCGTTTCAAAGGTAGTGTGTCCCCTAGTAGATCCAGAACCACTGCAGTTCACTCTTGTCCCTCAGTATGAAGTTTATTGTTCTCATTCTTTAGCTGTTAACATATATTGCTTGCATATGTGATAAAAAACAAACAAAAATGCCCATATAATAAACACAATTACTACAAAAATTCCCAGTGATGAGGAGAGGTTCAATTTGAACAGTTTAAAGAATTCTGCATTCCTTATGTAAATTAATTAGTTTCTCCCTATTTTGATCACTTTGGAAGAGAAATCACCAACTCCACTCGTTCCAGTTACAAGTAATCATATGTGTAGGTATTCAGATTGCCACTATGTAAACAGTAGTAGTGTTCTCTTCAAGGAGTCCTGGTGGCTCCGTGATTAAGCTCTAGGCTGCTAACCAAAAGATTGGTAGTTAGAACCCCAGCAGCCGCTCTGTGGGAGGAAGACCTGGTGATCTGCACCTGAAAAGGTTTCAGCCTAGGAAACCCTACAGGAAAGTTCTATTCTGTCACATGGCATTGCTATGAGTTGGAATCAACTCGATGACAACTAGAAGCAACAACAGCCTTCTCTCATCAAGATGCACTGTATAAACACTGTATTCATACACATCTAAAATCATTCTATAGGGCCTATAGGGTCACTATGAATCAGAATCGACTTGATGACAATAGGTTTGGTTTTTTGGGTTTAAAATCATTCTACTTCTCTACCTACAAAAAGATGACCCAGGTTTAATTAGTCCAGTTGTGGAATGTACTGCTTTCCAAAGATGCTAACCCTTTTAGTGTAAGAGGTATTTTTTTCTTTGAATAAAATACACGTACACACCCACACACTTTTAACACACATCTAAAATAATTCAAGGATGTGATAACAAGCATGTAGAGAAAAACTGTAGAAAAATCTAATTATTAGACATCCGCTCACAGTGATGATGGAGCAATAAGGACAAGGATTGATGTCTCTAAGCAGGTAGAAAACTGGAGACATATATGAAAATAATGTCCGCAGACGGTGGACAAAAATTGCAGAAATATGATTCCTGAGAGACAGGGAAAAAAATAAGTGAACCCTGTGATTGCTCTGACTTTCTACTTGGAGACAATATCTGGAAACGGAATTCTAACAGAAATTGATAAACTTGCTGAGGTAAGGAGATGGAGAGAGTGATTCATGAAAGATGAGACCAATGGAGATGTCAGGGAAGATATCACCTTTTACACTGATAAAGAGTTCAAAATGTGCATAACAGTTTATTTGAGTGTTTGCTGAGTACTATATTTTCCAGGTATAAAGTGAAAATTCACAAAATTTGGCACAGGAAGGCTAGATAGTTTTAAACTGAACGTTTTGCAGAGATTACACCTAAGAGGGGGACATGTAAGCCTTGACCAGTCAGAAGAGAGAGTACCTGAAAATCGCTTGAGGCTTACCGGGGAAACCATAGAGAATGATCTATCTCTGTAGTAAGGCTGAATTATTCTTGGGGGAGAGTATAATATAGACACATCCTTCGAAAATCATTCTATATAACAAAAAACAAACTGCAAGGAGATCCAACCAGTGTCAAATCAAGTTAACTGTCCTTCAATACAAAGCCTGTGTATTAATTTTGATCTGAAGGGGTGTGTAGGTGTCTTGGATGGTCTGTCTGGTGTGGCATAAAGAAGTGAGACTCATGCATGAAGACCAGGAAACAAACAGAATTTAATCCTCACAAGTCTCTGAGAGAAAACTATAGCACACCCCAGTGCAGGACCACAGCGGGGATTGCACCTGGGGACAAGAAAGGACAAGCTGGAACTGTAGCTATATATATATGGCAAGTGGAGTGGGGTCTCAGGGTTTGGGCACACTGAAGTGTGATTTACCTGTTGCGTCGAGTTGATGTTAACTCATAGCAACCCTAGTCAGTTTAAAATTTCTAGTGCATTAGCCGGGGAGAAGGGAAAAGTTTTAATTATGGGAACCTATATAGGGCATGAAGCCCTGGTGGTGCAGTAGTTAAGAGCTACAGCTGCTAACCAAAAGTTGGCAGTTCAAATCTACTAGCAGCTCTTTGGAAACCCCATGAGGCAGTTCTTCTCTGTCCCACAGGGTCACTATGTATAGCAGTCAATTTGACAGCAACAGGTTTGGCTTTTTTATTTTATACTCATATATATTTCACCCAATTTCCTTTAAAGTTAATATATTACATTGCTATGATACATTGCTCATAATCAAAAAACCAACAATGATACATTACTAATAACTAAACTCCATAATTTATTCAGGTTTCACTAGTTATTCCACTAATATCTTTCTTCTGTTTTAGCATCAAATATAGGATATCACATTTCATGTATAGATATGTTTTTAAAAATTACTTGAGCAATATACTTGTGCAGCCTTTACATATGTTATAGATAATAAAATTTCAGAAAAGAGAAAACAAACAAACTCTTATGCTCCAAACAGACAGTAAGCTACGTGAAAAAATCAAGTAAGGGACCATAAAGATCAAGGTACCTTTCCCACACGCCTCCCTTTGTAAAGCCACTTAGGTTGGGATTGAAACAAGACTTTAGAAACTGGGTAATCTGGCCTATGAGGAACACTAAGAACTCAGAAATATGGTAAATTGAGTGGTCAGAATAAAATTTCTTATTTTTTGTTTAAGGACTTGAGTCTTCTGTCTCCTGATTACTGCCTTTTTGAGGAAAATGCCCAAAAAGAACAAAGCAATGAGATCATGATTAATAAATATGAAATATTAAAAATGATTATAATGTACAAAAGAGTGAAACAGTGCCTGGTCCTGTGCCATCCTCACAATTGTTGGAACATTTGAGCCCATGGTTGCAGCCACTGTGTCAATCCATCTCATTGAGGGTTTTCCTCTTTTTCGCTGACCCTCTACAATACTAAGCATGATGTCCTTCTCCAGGTACTGGTCCCTCTTGGTAGCACATCCAAAGTACATGAGACTAAGTCTCACCATCCTCACTTCTAAGGAGCATTCTGGCTGTACTTCTTCCAAGACAGGCTTGTTCGTTCTTCTGGCAGTCCATGATATACTTAATACTCTTCGTCAACACCATAATTCAAATGCATCAATTCTTCTTCAGTCTTCCTTATTCATTGTCCAGCTTTCAAATGGATATGAGGCAATTGAAAATACCATGGCTTGGGGTCGGGCTCACCTTAGTCCTCAAAAATAAATAAGCTATAATGACATTTAAATTTATAAAAAACATACTTATAGGAACAAAAAACCCTAAACCCACTGTCCGTCGAGTCAATTCTGACTCAAAGAGGCCTTATAGGACAGAGTAGAACTGCCCCCATGGGGTTTCCAAGGAGTGCCTGGCAGATTGAATATGCCAACCTTCTGGTAGCTCTTAATCACTGTGGTACCTTTTGTAGATATTTTTGTTGTAGAAAAATATAAGGTGATTAATAAATGAGTTTTAGGCATAAATTATTTGATTTTGATTAATTGCTAAGGGAGAAGATGAATGGAGAAATGAGTTCACTGTGAAATGCAAGATTTTTAAATGTAAAAGAGATCTTTTTTATGTCATTTTTTAATGGATGGCAATGGGACTCAAATTGTATTTAGACTCTATTAGTTACATTTACAACACTGATACAATAATTACTTTAAAATTTTATCATTTATAATGTTCTAGAAAAGTTTTTTTCTTTTCTATGTTTTTTAAACTTAGAATTAAATATTTGATATGCCAGCTTAAATACATGTAAGGGAGAGCATATACATAGGCTTTGAATTTATTTTGTTTGCAAGGATGAAAAATATTTAGAAGAAAATTATTATTATATAACTTTACTGAAGACATAATGTGACCACTAAAATGTATAACAATCTTCTTGAGAGAGAAGAAAAGTCTCTGAGAGAAATTATTTCACTTGATTTGTGAAGCAAAAATAATTTGCCAGGACGAGGTGAGAAAATATATTTAAAACAGAATGAAAAGCATGTGCAAAGACACAGGGATGTGAAATAACTTGTTCAATATAAGAACTGATAAGTTGGTCATTATAGCTAGAAAGTAAGGTGCAAAATTGGAAGCAATAGGAGACAATGAAGGAAAGATAGGACCCAGTTGTATAGCCTTGATTTATTCTGAGTATAAGAGTGAAATATTGAAAAACTTTATTTAATGGCAGCAAGATCAAATTTGTTTACTGGGATGGCTACTGTATTTGTGGTAGCAAAAACATGTATCTAAAAAGAGAAAGTCTGGAGATTGAGATTCTACAAGTGGAACTGAAAAATAATGAGCCCTTGAACTAACAGGACATCAGAAAGAATAAGATAAAATGATCAGCTACAGAAAGAAGAAAACCAGATATAGTATAGGCAAAAATCTGGTTTTATCAGATCTAGTAGATCCAAGATGACGCATAGGTTGCTGGCTTTAGGAATTTAGACATATGAATTCCCTTAACAAATTAAATAAATAAATAGATGTTAGAAATATTGATAGATAATGTAATTTGATGATGGTGCTTAATTGATATTTTTACATCTTGAAAATTAAGTATTTATTGGACATTCAAGGAGCTCTGGTGACACAATGGTTAAGTGCTTGGCTGCTAACCAAAAGGTCAGTGGTTTGAACCCACCCGTTGCTCCACAGGAGAAAAGACCTGGAGATCTGCTCCTGCAGAGATTACAGCCTAAGAAACACTATGGGGCAGCCACTCTGTGATATATGGTTACTACGTGTCAGAGTTGACTCAACAGCACACAACAACAACAAGATTAAACATCCAGGAAGTGATTTTGAAAAAAATAATTTGAAATCTCTGTCTATAGCTCAGGGAATGGACTAGATTTGGAGATAGAGTTTTGAAGTCTTGAGATTTTAGTAAAAAACTAAGGCACAGAATGGAAGTAAACAGAACTAGAATTCAGCCCAGAAGCAATCTTGAGCAACTAAAGCGTTCAAGGAAAGAGTAGAATGCAAGGCATCAAAAAAACAAACAACGACAAAAAAACACAGAGAAGGAATAATTGTAGTGGGAAAGAAAGATAACAAGGGAAAAAGTGGTGCCACTGAAGTAAGTAGATACTGGAATAAGTAATGGATAATATCACATTCTGAAAAGGTCAAAAAATGTATTACTTGCATATAGAATTTATGAGATCATTAGTGACGTAGCAAAAGCAGTCATTGTGTAAAAAAAAGAGGAAATATTTTAATGTATCAAGGAAGGAAATGGAATTCAGTGCTTGAAAAAAGCAAGAAATTTTTTAGTTTTTTTTTTTTTTTAAAGAAATGAGAGCTATAAAAGCAGTAGACAGATTACTACTATTATTACCAAAGATGAGATATATCAGGGTTTAAAGGCTAGGGATAAGGGTTCCAAAGCAGAGGAGAAGTAGATTTTATAGGAGTAAAAATAAATTATTTATGGATCATTTATAGAGGAGGCCTTTTCTCTCAGACACTGAGAGTGTTTCAGAGTCTGGCTGAAGAATTAGACAACCTTGATTTAATCAAAGTTCATCCCTCCCTACCTGTGTGATTGGGATGGGCTACTAAACATAAGCCTTAGTTGACTCCTTTATATAGTGAGTATAATAAAGGTACCTACCTTCTACAGTAGCTGTGAATTCTAAAGCATCTATTACTGTTAATCACCAGAACAAGGCATGACCCAGAGGATACATTCAATATTTGTAGGCTTCAGAAGATGTGAAAAGTTGGAATGACTGATGTAAAAAACAATGCATAAGTAGCTCTTAACCACTATGCTACCAGGGTTCCCAAATACTTACATAGGCCTTCCTAATTGCTGGAGTCTCTGGGTGGTACAAACAGTTAAGGACTGAGCAACTAACCAAATGGCTGGTGATTTGAACCCACCCAGAGGTTCCTCAGAAGAAAGGTCTAGCAATCTGTTTCTGAAAGGTCACAGCCATAAGAACCCTATGAAGCACAGATCAACTCTGCAATACGTGGAGTCACCATGAGTCAGAATCAACTGCAACTATTTATGTGTGCTAGGTCCTTTTATATAGTGATCATTTAATATGGACAACAACTCTTTAAATTCAATGATGTTACAATATTATCCAGAGCAGATACTTAATCCCCTAGTAACCAGTCACCAGGGAGTAGGTAGCTAAGCCAAGATTCAGGCTGCAGGATACAGCACCACAAAAATATGCCACTTCTTCCAGAGAGTTTGAGGTATGTCTCCCCCTACTAAGGTTCTTTAGAATCTGTCTTGGGCAATACTGACATAGATTGATAAAAGCTGAGGAATAAAATCTAAGTGCTGGAGAACACTGGAATTTAATGTATAGATACATGAGCAAGAGAATGCAGGACAGATGTGGGAGGGAAATCAGGATAGAAGAAGATTAGAAAATATCTGAGATGGAAATTCGTTGCAATATTAACTGGATCATAATAACAAACGATAAAAAGATGTAACATAATTTTTTTCCCTTTTAGTGAAATTCTAGATTCAATTTTACCTAAGCCACAGTTCCTCAGGGTTTCATATTTCCATATTTTTCTTCTCCATATATAAAAAGTTAGCTTGGCTTGCAGAAGTCAACCCCCCATCTATGTACCTTAGTTGGAGCTGACTTAGACCCTGAAGATAATATGGCTGTTTCTGTAGGAAATAAGATGGGTATTCACTTGGTATTAATCCAAACTTTATAGTAGGTTGCTTTGATTAAAATAATTGTGAACTTGCCACTTGCTCTAAGGCATGCAGACCATGGGGTGCTCTAATTTGAACTGGATAACTACTGCTTCCTCCACATGAAATGTTGTAACATCAACTTTACTGAAGATGGTCATTCAATAAACATTTAATGAACACTGACTATGTGTACAGCCTTAGACTTGATATGAATCAAAATATGTCTTCAGATCAAAGGGTATTTTGTAGATGGGAATTCATATTTCATACTCTGATTATTGTGAAACATCATAGCAGTGGTTCTTACCTAAGAGTTAAGAATCATGTAGAAAACTTTTATTATTTCTCTTCCTCAAATAAGTACTTGATTAAAGACCCTGATGCAAACCCAAAGAATACAATACTCTGGAAGCGGGGCCAGAGATGTTTATAATATCAAATTATGTGCAGGTAAACTAATAGATTGCCTTCCTCCCATTAGAGGTCACTACCTTGTAACATGTAACACACAAAATTCAATAGAATTGATTGTAACCCAGATACCTTGTCTAACCTCCAGCCCAATGCAGTTATGTGTCTGTAACACCACTGAAAGACTATCATATAACATTTCCATAATTTTCCATTATTCATAGATATGGTTTTTAATAATATTTCAAATATGTATAACACTCTAGAGTTTCTAAATTTTATATAGATGGTTCAATCTGTACCCAAGGCTATCTTCAGAATGGATTACACCTCAACGTAAAGAAAACACAATCCTCACAACTGGACCAATAAATAACATGATAAATGGGGAAAATATTGGAGGTGTCAAGGATTTCACTTTGCTGGGATACACAATTAATGCCCATGGAGGAAGCAGTCAAGGAATCAAATGATGTATTGCTTTGGGCAAATCTGCTGCAGAAGATCTCTTAAAAGTATTGAAAAACAAAGATGCCACTTTGAGAGCTATGGTGCTCCTGACCTAAGCCATGTTTTTTTCATTCACCATGCATTAGAAAGCTGGACAATGAATTAGGAAGACCAGACAAGAACTGACGTCTTTGAATTATGATATTGGCAAAAAAATATTGGATATATCATGGACTGCCAGAAGAACGAACAAATCTGTCTTGGAGGAAGTACAACCAGAATGTTCCTTAGAAGCACTTCGTCTCACGTACTTTGGACATCTTATCAGGAGGAACCAGTCTTTGCTTGGTAAAGTGGAGGGTCAACAATGGACTCAAGCATAGCAAAGATTGTGAGGATAGTGCAGGACTGGTCAGTGTTTTGTTCTGTTGTACATAGGGTGGCTGTGAGTCGGAACCAACTGAGTGGCACCTAACAACAACATAGGTGGTACCCCATTAAATCTATTCAACATTCCTGTGAAGTGGGAAGTCCTAGAAAATTATCTCCATTTTGCAATTGAAGAGATTAGTCCTGGAAAAATTTATTGATTTTTACAATGCCTGGCAAGTATTCAATTTTAGATTTGGGAATAAAATTCAAGTCTATTATACCATGTGATTTTCTTCCTTTGCCTGAGATAATCATAGAAGACTTCTATTTCCATGAAATCTATTAATATCTACTAACCCAGTGCCATCGAGGATATCTACTAGATGGTATAAAAATATACCTCTTGTGCATGCTTTGCCAAAATCTCTCTCCAATGTCATAGACTTACCAGAAATTTTGCTTGATATGATCTGGACATCCAGTAACAGACTTCTGGTTGTCCTCCAATATCTCTTAACTCCTTTCTCCACGTTAATAGTTTTAGCTGACCACAAGCCTGTGCACCTAAAGACTTTATTTTCCAAACCCTTGCCTTTTTCCTTCATTCTGCTGCCTTTCTGTTCTGAAGTATTACTAACTTTAGATTCTCACACCAAAATCTCTCTTGACTGTAAACTTTGTACCTAACATTCACCTCTTTTCCAACCTTCACATCACCTTGATCTGCTTCTAAAAATTTTTATGGCTCTTAACTCCTAGCACTGTCTCCAGTGTTGTTCTCCTTCATCTATTTTATCAGCCATTGATCCTAAAACAAAACTCTTCACTTCTCCATTTAAAATCCCTTAATGGTCTTTCTTCACCTGCCCTCATTAGAAACTTTTCCATGTTATTTCCCAGAAATTCTGCCACACTACTTCTCAGGCCCTATGATCCATCACTGCACATTTATTTCCACATCCTCCAAAACACTCTCTCTTCCAGCAGCTACAACTGTTTGTTCAATGCTCCGTTATCCTTGGCTCTATCTGCATTTCTCTCATCATTATACTTTTCTAATTCTTACATACCCTTTGGGCAAATCTGCTGCTTGACATAAAAGTGATTTTCTTTATTCCTGGCCCAGCTAGTTTAGGTGATCCTCTTATGTAATACCCTTTAATTCCCTGTCTTAGCACTTAATTCATTTGCCTGTGTAATGGTTCCTCATGGTTGAAAGACTAAAAGCTCTTTATGTTCATTGACCATATTTTACTGGCTCACAGTAAATCTTCTATGTCTAGTTCAGTGTGTGGGAGAAATCCAATCCTCAATGGATATTTGTTGAGTTAATGGGAGAGAGAAAGAATGAAGTCATTCTTAATTTTGAGGAAAAAAAACTAGTTAATAGTTGAAGATAGTAACTTCTCAGCCCCGTCGCTAATTATTTAAAGGAAAGCTTTTACTTGCTTTATCCAAGTTAATAAAACATATACACAATACCCATTTATATATGTTCAATTTTGTGGACATTCTTTGTAACTTGCAGAGCTCAGAGCTGATCTCAGTATCTCTGCTGTTGTCTTAGTAGGATTGACAGCTAGGAATGGTTCCCTGCTTTAATACTGACACTGTAGTTGTATTAATTTTCTTTAAGTCAAAATTGCCTTTCTGACAGCCCTGTCATGCCACTGACTTATAGTTCACTTGTAGTTATCTTAAACTCCTGGTCTTTTTCTCTTAAACTATAGAAAATTCAGAACTCACCTGTCCTGTACTTCAAATTTGGTTTATGAATTTAAGTACAGCAATAAATTAGGAAATATATTATTCAGTATTTCCAGTTGCTAATATTGCTGTCCTAGTTTTCTACTCTGAAGTTATCCAGTGATACTTGTTGGTGAGTTATGAATACATTTTTCCTTCACATTTTTTTTCTATTTCTGCAATCATGAAATGTATGTAGCAGTTTTGCTGAGTCACTAAATATTTCACATCTTTCTTTATGATCAGCTATATTCTGATTTTCCTTTACCAGGGACTAGAAATAATGACATTGACCTTCAATAAACTGTTCAATTATCCAGTGATTCTGCTACTTCGTCTAAGAAATTCATGTGACAATGATCAAATTTCAAAATAGTATCCATTACTCCAAAGGCCATTAATCTGAGAAAAACCCACATTGTGAATTCTGAAACTACTATTGTTAAAAGGTATACAAAATTTTCTTTACATTTTTATTAATAGACAGTTTTTTATTCTATTCTTGCTTCCCTAAACTTTATAGGGTCTCAGTGAGCCAGAGTCGACTCCACGGCACACAACAACAACATGCGTGTGTGTATACATATTGTGTCTATGTATGTATATAGGGTCGCTATGAGCCGGAATCGACTTGACGGCAACGGGTCTATGCATATGTATGTGCATGTATCATAGAGGTTGTATACTTTAGTGATATTTCAGGATTCATGTTGATTAATAAGTGAGGGTAATTGTATTAATTTCCTAGGGTTGCTGTAATAAAGCACCACAAACTAGATGGCTAGAAACAACAGAAATTTATTGTTTACAGTTCTGGAGACTACAAGTTCAAAATCAAGTAATTAGCAGGGCCGTGCTCTATCTGAAGGCACTAGGAATAGATCCTCTCTTGTGCCTTTCTAGCTTCTAGTGATAACTGCAATTCTTGGCATTCATTGACTTGTAGACACATCAATATATCTCCATGTTCAAATGGAAAACTTTCCTCTCTGTCTCTCTCCTCTTCTTCTAAGGACACCACGCACACTGAATTAGGACCCACCCTACTCCAGCATGACCTCATGTTAACTGATAACATCTTCAAACACCTTATTTTCAAGCAAGGTCATAGTTCCAAGTATTGGCAGCTAGGACTTCAACATGTCTTTTTTGAGGGATACAATCAGCCTGTAACAGTGACATAATTGTATTCTTGTTGTATTTAGTACTTAAATCTCCTTGAATTTAATTAAAAAAAAAAAAGTTGGTAGAATTGTTTAGCTAGGGTACTTATGTACTAAGATTTTCACTTCAAATTAATGTCTGTACTATATTTTTAAAAATCCTAAAACTCTTTATCTCTTCATATATATATGTACATATATGTTTGTGTGTGTATATATATATATATATATGAAAATGCTTCTCTGAGGAAATAAGATAACGTTCAGCTAGCTGATTATAAGGGAGTACACTTAGCCTAGTTTCTAGATGATCATTAACTTTAATATAAATGAAAATAAGAAGAGGGAAAATCTGTGATTTCAAGGATTTAGCAAGAATTTTTTTTTTTTACAAATGAGCTACTTCATCATGACTCTCATCAATCTACCCCAGTGAAACTGTGGTTTATAAATCTGGAAACAAAGATTCTTAATAATTAAATCATGCCTCTTGTTTTTGTTTCTTTCGTCTGAGTATGTCTTTACTGACTTCACAGACTCCTGATGACTTAGTGAAAGACAGAAATAGGAAGAAACAGACACACACAGTGAAAATATATTTCAGTTCTATCTCAATATGTCTGGTGATTAGGCAGTATTGAAGAACATTCTGTACACTCTTCAGCATAGTTAATGTTGAGGAATTCAGTATTATCTAAGTATGTGCTTAAATATTTCTGTTTAGGGAAGCCAGAGCAAACTCACTTGCCTTAGTAGGGCAGAGTAGTTAGAAATCATCTCCTCTAAAGACAGAGAGGGAGTGTTGTGCCCGTCTGTCTCCTCTTCTCTTTTCACTCTTCACTTTCTTCTTCCCTAACTTAATCTTATTCATTAATTCCACTTGCTATCAGGTGGGGGAAGGAGGTGAGGCAACTACAAAATGACTTGCTTTTTGCCCATAACTTTACTTGCCCACAACTTTACTTGCCCATATTTATCATTTCCTGTTTTTTTACTTGTTGGAATCCATAGGATTATGACCCATAATTATGACTTTGATTACTAAGGTGCATCAGGCCCAAGCTATAGTCTTTTCAATCATCTCATATGCATGTGGAATTTGGATAGTGAAAACAGGGTAACAGAAGAACTGATGCATTCAAATTGATGTTGACAAAGAATATTGAATATACTGTGGAATTTCCAAAAGAACAGACAAGTCATTCTTAACAGAAATTCAAGCAGAATGTTCCTTAGAAGTAAGGATGTGAGACTTCAGCTCACTTACTTTGGACATGTCATCAGGAAAAGCCAATCACTAGAAAAAAACATCACATTTGATAAAGCAGATGGCCAATGAAAATGAAGGACATCCTCAATGAAATGGATTGACACAATAACTTCAGCAATGGCTCAGACATACCAAAGATTATGAAGAACAGGGCGATGTTTCCTCCTGTTATACATAGGTTTGCCAGAGCTGACTCAATGGCAACAGCTAACAACAACAACAAAAACTTTATATAGCTCCCTCTGCAACACTGATGGTGAATCTACTGACAAGGAAATGTAGTGTTGGAATATTTCTTGATCAGGAGAGGAAAGTCAGTGCTACATAGTGGGAAGCGTTTTAGAATATGTCCAATCTGGATTTAAACACTAGGTTCATGGTTTCCCTATTTTGTGGCCCCAGATAAATTTCTTAATATTGGGCCCTCATTGCCCTTATTTTAAAAAGAGGATGGGATCTAATTTATGTTTTTGGTTGTTGTTGTTGGTATTAAATAAGATATGTAAGGCATTAATGGCGTACCTGTTAAATAACTGACATTTCAACAATTCTAATTCTCTTAAGTAAAACAATAGCACACCCTGTTGTTCTGTTGTTGTTACATGCTGTCGAGTCAGTTCTGACTCATAGCGACCCTATGTACAACAGAACGAAACACTGCCTGGTTCTATGCCATCCTCGCAATCGTTGTTATGCCTAAGCCCATTCTTGCAGCCACTGTGTCAGTCCATCACATTGAGGGTCTTCCTCTTTTTCGCTGACACCATACCAAGCATGATGTCCTTCTGCAGCAACTAATCCTTCCTGACATGTCCAAAGTGTATGAGATGTAGCCTTACCATCCTTGCTTCTAAGGGGGATTCTGGTTGTACATCTTCCAATATAGATTCGTCCATTCTTTTGGCAGTCCATGGTATATTCAATATTCTCCAACACCACAATTCAAAGGCATTGATTCTTCTTCACTCTTCCTTATTCATCATCCAGCTTTCACATGCATTGAAAAATTCAAACACAAAATGAATAGTTTTATACATATCAATAGTTAAGTAAAAAAAAAAAAAGTCATGTGCATGATTTTATCATCTCAGCAAGAAAAATGAAGACATTCACTCTTAGGCTATCTTTAGAACTGACATGTATTCTATTCAAAAAAATTCCTCTTCTAATATGTTCTTTAAAATATTAGTTGGAAAATTGGATTTTCTTGCTTTGATTTTTTTCTTGTAGAAGTTACATAAAATTATATTTTCAAGTTTTTTTTCTTTTTTTTTACTTGCTTGAAAATCAAACAATGAAAGCTCCCAAGGAAGAATAAATGTACTATTGAATAATTTTCCATTCTTGGCGCCAACTTCTTACTCAAAGGCAAACTTTGAAATATGTGTTTAAGATAACTGAAGTGAAAATTACAAAAACAATGAGGTAAAATCCCACCAACTTGTAAAGTTTTATATGAGCATTCTAATCCACAGTTCTCTTTCTCTTCTGTTAATCATTGAACTAAATCATACACTGGTATTCTAAAGGCATTTTTGATTGGGCACATGGTCTTAAAATATTTTTGTCTGAGTTTCTCTTGACAAGAATGGGTTTTCCAGTTTTTCCAACCTTCCCACCTCTCTTCATTGCCTTCTACCTGACTGCTTCCCTAATTTAAATTTTCTTCTGTGTCTCTAAAGGCATTTGAGTTTAAAACCACTGAGCAGCTTTAATATATTCGGGATTCTTAAAAACACAAACAAAACAGATAAGCAAAAACTTCATGTTGTTTGTAATTTCCTTAGACTATAACTCTGTACCTTCAATACACATTAATTTACCCTTGGAATCTATCCTAAGTAGAAAAACATCTGATGGTTACGTATTTAAAAAATTCTAATGCTATGTTTTAAACTATGTAAAAGCACTCAAGTAGAATGCAGTTAGTTGTTCTTTATCTCCTTGCTTCCAATACAAAAAATAACACAGGCAATATTCTAGAAGTGATTCGTTGGCTTATGAAGTCTCAAAATATTTTGTTTACTGGTTTTTTTTTTTCCCCAAACCTAAATTTACAGCTTCCGTTATGAAAGAGACTAGAAAATTGTAAAACCTGACGCATACTGACTTAGACGATATAGGTATACAGGTTTTTAGGATCATACCAAAGTTAGAATGCATCATCATGTATCATAACTTTTCTTTGTATGTTACATGTTATGCATAAGAATCCTCTGCAAATTTTTTGTTTATTGAAGCAGGAAGAAACCTGAACGTAGGATATTACAATTTGAAAACAACTTATAGAAATGTTTTCACATAAACAATATTGCATATTGTTAGCCTAAATTGTTTAACAGAACAACCTTGCCTAAATGCTAGGGGTCAATAATAAAGCCAATGATCACTTCTATAATATGTAAGTGCTTATTAATGTGCTTCATTATATCCATTAAGATACATGATCACACAAGGTAAACACAAAACTATACTTATTTAGATTCCTGGACATCTCAGAGTGGTACTTATTTAATAAACAGTTTTTTAAAACAATTAGTTTAAGGGGGAGGCATAAATTCAATTTAAGAAATACTTTTAGGTAATGTTTCAAAAATAAAGTTTGTAAAATATGAATACTTACTATTTAATGCCATTTTTCATTTTTTTCTTGTCTTTATATTTTTTCCTATAAAATGTTTTAAACAATATACAACTATATCTAATGGTGAAAATCTTTAAAACCATGTGTCTTAGAACAAGTGTTACCCAGTTTGTACATGGTTTTAATGGAAGGATTCTGTCGACCAAGAAATGCACAACTAAGGCAATACTTATTTCAATAAAAGATGCCTTTGTCAAAAAATAGATCTCAAAGCTTTACTTCTATGTTTTTTTTTCCTAAGAGATTTTTTTTGTTCTTACATTTAGTTCCTTGATATATTTTTAATTAATTTTCCAACAAGTGGAAATCCACTTCTCTAGCACCATTTATTAAAAAAATTATTGTTCCCCCATTGAACAGATTTAGCACCCTTGTTGAAATTAATTGACTATAGATATATGGACCTATTTCTCAAATCTAATCCATTGGTGTATATGTCTATCATTATCCCCATACCAGATGGTACATTATAGTGTGCTTTACGATCAGGAAGCGTGAGTTCTCCTACTTTTTACTCTTTTTTCAGGATGGCTTTTGCTAGTCAAGATCTCTTGCCATTTCATGTAAGTTTGAAAACTAGCTTTGCCATTTCTTCAAAAATCGTTGTTTGAATTTTTATGGGGGTTTCATTGAACCTATAGATTTCTTTGAGTAATATTGCCATCTTAACAATTGTAAGTCTTCCAATTTTTGAACACAGAATGTCCTTCCATTTAGTTAGTTGTCTTTAATTTCTTTCAATAATACTTTATAATTTTCAGTGTGCAATTCTTTCACATCCCTTATTAAATTTATCTATAAGTATTTTATTCTTTTAGATGTCATTGTAAATAAAATTCTTAATTTCCATTTCAGAATTGTCATTGCTAGCGTACAAAAACCCAGCTTATTTTTGTGTGTTGGTATTATACCCTGCCACTTTGCTGAATTCACTGATTAGCTCTAGTAGTGTTCATGTGGAAATTTTGAGGTTTTCTTTGTGTAGGATCATGTCATCTATGAAAAGAAAGAATTTCCCTTCTTCTTTCCTGATATGGATACTTTTTATTACTTTTTCTTGCCTAACTGCTTAGGATAGGATATCCAGTACAATATTGAATAGTAGTGCTGGCTGAAGACATCCTTATCTTGTTACTGATCTTGAGGGCAAAGCTCTCAGTTTCTCCATTTAGGATGATGTTAGCTGTAGAGTTTCCGTAAGTGCCCTTTATCATGTTGAGGAATTTACCTTCTATTCCTAGCTTCTTGATGGTTCTAATCATGAAAGGTTGTTAGATTTGTCAAATGCCTTTTCTGCATAAACTTAGATGATCACATGGCTGTTTTCTTTGGTTCTATTAACGTAGTGTATTTTTTTTTTTATTATATAGAATGATTTTCTAATGTTGAACCAATCTTGTTCAAAAGATGGTAACAACCTAAATATCCATCAAAAGATGAATGGATAAGCAAAAAAGTGGCATATACATACAATGAAATATTACTCAGCCTCAAAGATAAATGATGTCCTGATACATGCTACAACATGGGTGAGCCTTGAAAACATTGTGCTGAGGGAAACAAGTCACTCACAAAAAGATAAATATCATATGATCCAACTTATATAAAATATCAGGAATAGGCAAATGTATAGAGTCCAAAGTTTATTACTGGTTCCTAGACATAATCAAACACTTCATGGCACTCAGTTACTGGGTTTGAAGTCTAGAGACCATAGTTTCAGGGGACATCAGGTCAATTGGTATAACATAGTTCATAAAGATAATGTTCTATAACATACTTAGGTGAGTAGCAACTGAAGTCTCAAAAGCTTGTGAGCAGGCCATCCAAGATGCAACTATTGGTCTCTTTCCATCTGGCAAAAAAGAAAGTGAAGAAAATCAAAGACTCAGGAAGCAATTAGTCCAAAGGACTAACGGATCATAGGAAACAGAGCCTCCACTAGCCTGATACCAAAAGAACTAGATTGTGTCTAGCTAACACTACTAACTGCTCTGACGGAGATGATAATAGAAGGTCCTGATGAGAGTGGGAAAAAATGTAGAACAAAATTCAAATTCATAAAAGAGACCAGACTTAGTGATCTAAGAGAAACTGAAGAAACCCTAGAGACTACGCCTTTAGATACTTTTCTAACTTGGAACTGAAGCCACGCCCAGATGTCACCTTTCAGTCTAATAACGGACCCATTAAAAAAAAAAAAAAGTTGCCACTGGGGTCAATTCAGACTCATAGCGGCCCTATAGAAAAGTGCTCCTTAGAAAAATCATCTATCTGAGACCAAAAGGGGAATATCATCCCAAAAGCAAAGACGAGAATACAGGAAGGGGCAGGAAAATGGGACTAAAGGAAATGGGGAACTCAGTATGGTAATGGGGACAGTGCTGACACATTGCAGGGGTTGTAGCCAATGTCATGGAATAGTTTTTGTATAAGTTACTGAATGGGAAACGAATTTGCTCTGTAAACCTTCACCTAAAACACACACACACAATAGTAATAATAATAATGGTTACCAGGGAAGGGTAGAAGGAGAGAAAGGAGAGTCATAATTTAGGAAGTACTGAATGTCTCTTTATGATGCTGGAAAAATTTAGAAATGAATAGTGGTGTTTTTGTGCAACATGATGAACATAATTAGTGTCATTCAATCATGCATATAAAAATGTTAAAATAAATAATTTGTTATATATATGTATGTATGTATGTATATTAAAAGTAAAATAATAAAATAAAGCTAAAAAAAAAATGAAAAGGATGCCAGAGTATTCATGTAGTTTTGTAGTTTACTTTTTACTTATTAGCTCTTTAACATCTCTTCTTTTCCTAGCATGTATGTCTCTACCACCACCAGTTGCCAAGCAGTCACCTCTCACTCACATCCACCCATGTGTTTCAGAGTACAACCATAGGATTTTAAATTGCTGATTTTTCAGAATTTGATCACTAGTCCTTTCTTTTGAAGTGCTGCTGGATTGACTCAAACCACCAAACTTCCCACAAACAGTTGAGCAAGTTAACTATTTGCACCATGCAGGGACTAAGATGTAGGATGCATATCTACTTAAAACTTTTTTCATGGGTGCATATGATTTTTTAAAGAATTTAATCACATTTAAATTTCTTTTTTTAATTGGATATTTCAGTCATCTAGATATTATTTTTCTACAAACAATATTGCAAAG
This sequence comes from Loxodonta africana, assembly GCF_030014295.1. NCBI lineage: Eukaryota > Metazoa > Chordata > Mammalia > Proboscidea > Elephantidae > Loxodonta > Loxodonta africana. The sequence goes on along the minus strand of NC_087344.1, from coordinate 183,266,350 downwards.
AACAGCCTCGTGCACACATCTACAGGTTCCCTCTTTTTATTACAATATTTTTTGTAATGAGGAGTCTGACTCCACTTTTTGATATTTGACTGTTGACAGCTTTTGCACCTCACTCCTCCTTCTTCCCCTGCGTTCACATCTGGGCAAGTTGATTAGAAATATCCTGGATAATACCTTGTTTGGAACCAGTGGGAAATTCAAACCACGTAAGACCCTGCCCACACAGAGAGGCTCTTAACTCTTGAACAATCACGCAACAGTAAGAGCTCTAAGCCAGTCTCTTTTTCTTGCTCTCTAGCCATTTTCGTCCAGCTTGAGAAGCTTGCCCTTTCTCCCCAGAGACTTCAATTATATAAGTAATAAACATTTTCATATTCCCTTGGTATGTGTGGGGGGCCATCATTAGTCTTGACATTGGAACCAAACATTGGGTAGGGATCCATCTGTCTCTACAATTGTACAAGTTATTTAATTGTATATGATACAAAAACTAAGAAAAAAGTGATTACAAAGATAGAAGCATTTGGAAAAGCAATTCTTTGAAGCTTCCAGGTTCAAATAAATTTAGCCATATTTATTAGCAAATTGCTTTTTTTCTTAATTTTTTGTTATTATAATTCTAAAATATTTACACAAAATTCTGCCAATTCTTGTTTTCCAGATTTTCACTCTATTCAAGTTTCTTTCGTTCATGTTATCTCTATATACTCGCCGCGTCTGTCAGGTGAAAGGCCCTTCTATATTTTCTGAAATAAATCCCTTCAGCTAATTCCTACACTACTACATTTCAAGCAGTTTATTATAAATGCTTCTGAAATCCTGTCTGCGAAACCAAATGTATTTCATTTTTTGTCTGATCTCACATAATGGAGAACTGAGTTAGAAAAATGCCTTATCTTGATCATCTTGACTTAGACCTTATTCTTTTATTCAAAATGATTTTACATGTTTGTAAAGTTTTAAATACATCTATGATTATAAAAAATAGAAAAACCCAACACAATTGTGCATTCTAAAAAAAGGACTTCATTATGTTATAATTTTATACTTCATTAAAGCTTTATTTGTGTATGTCATATTCTTTCTCATCATCAAAGAGTATCAGAAGCTCATTAACTATATTGAAATGACAAATTACTTTCTTTCTTTGACTACACATTTCTCTCCTTTTTATGTGTTTTCCTTTCAAGATTAAATTTAATCTTTTTTTACACATTAAATGATTTACTTCGTAGCTAACATGAACAATTTTATAATTAAATGTTTTGACAGGAAAAGCTTATCTGTTTTGCTAAAGAGCATGGATATAGATTGCCCCCCTTTACAAAAAGTCTTTTTCACCAACAGTTTGGAAATAGGAAGGCTAGGGAGATTACAAATACCTAAAATAATCTTTAAGCTTGATGAACTAAATGTTTTTAATAATTATAAATTTTAATGGACTTGGGGTTTTCATATTTATTTCATAAGGTTTAATCATGTAGGTGAACTATCTTCCACTGACAACTCTGACGAATATTGCTGTGCCTAGGTCATTTTAATATGTGCAAATGTTGTACCATAGTGTCAGTAAATGATAACTACTCTTTCTGTTTTCAATTTTTTGCCCTTTTGACTTTCAAGGCTGAATTTTGTCTGGTTGGCAATTGCAATGTAAACAACTAAACAGAGCAGATTCCACTGAGCAGTTCCGACAGATGAATGGTTGCCAAATTAGAACCATCCAAGTGCCAGACCCTTAAAGAGCTGTGGGATAAAGGCTGGACTGCCAATATTTCCATATTTGAAAAATGAAAAAAAGGCACAGAAATAAGTCATGACCATGGGAAGCTTTTCATTTAACCTTAGCAGGGCTTCACTTCTGCCAATATGTTTTTATACTTTATCAACTTAATCTTTTTTTTTAACTGTTTATCAAGATCATAACAATTGACATACATATAGTGAGTAGTTAAGATAGCATCTCAGGCAAATTATTTTTGAACAAGATTTTTTTTTCCAGAATTATGTGCCTCTGTCTGATGATGCATTCAAAATTTTAAAATATTAGTTTCCTATTTACACATAAATACACACAATACTACCAGGGTATGATATAAAAGCAGAATTGATTTTTTTCAAATAACGTACTTTTTATAAGCACATACAATATTTAAAAAATACATTGTTCTAATTTTAAGCAGACAGGTTTATAGGTGTAATATTTCAGTTTATTTTATGGGAATACTGTATATTAAAAGTAAGTCAGTATATAATATACCAACATAGGAGCTTGGGAAAACTAATTCTGTGACAGCAACTAGTTTTTCAGGCTTTTCAGGATTTAAAAATTGAAACTTTATATACTGCATATATATATATATAGAAAGTCAGTGTTTAAAAAATGAAATTACTAAGAATAAGGGATCAGTCCAGGAATTAATTTTTTTTTTTTTTTATTTTGGATCTTAACTTTATGTAGGGTGTTCGGGGATTAAAAGACTAAACTACACTTGAATGGGTTTTTGGTGGGTGGACAATACAGAAATCGTGAGCAACAGACAGCTGTTACATCTCCTAGCAACAATACTCCCATAACCTCAGAGTCAGTTAAGCATGCGAAACAGAAGCCAGCACTCTATAATTATGCATAATCTCCTCTACTTTTCCTATTTATACTGAGTATTCAGTTTTCTTAATATGTAGATTATGCACTTAGAAGAGGGAATAACCCACATACTATATATATATATATTTTTTTCCCTAACTTTTACATTATATATATTTGGAAAAAATACAATTGAGTGAGCCTATCAAGTAAAAATACCTAATGTTGTCTTCAATATTTTTAAGGAATTTCAGCAATAATTGGAGCCGTTGTAAGTAAACAGTGGGGTTAGTGACATTGGTCAGAATAAATAGACTTAGCACTCAGGAAAGGATTTTCTGTTTCCATTCAGTCAGTGTTGATAGAGCAACTACTACATCTAACAATGGATGAAAACTCCATGGGTCTATGTGGAAGGAATTAATAATCCAGTATATAGCTATATTCTATATATGGAATTTCACAATGTTGATCAACCTTGGGGTATAGGACAAGATGCTTGTGCAATTTCAACTACCTATATCAGGAGGCCTTGTGGTGCAGTAGTTAAGAGCTTAATTGCTAACTGAAGAGTCAGCAGTTCAAATCCACCAGCCAATTCAAAGGAGAAAGAAGTGGAAGTTTGCTTTGATAAAGATTAACATCCTTGGAATCACTATGGGGCACTTCTACTCTGTCTCACAGGGTTACTATGAGTCAGAATCAACTTGATGGCAACAGGTTCAACAGGATGTAGAATAATAGGCCGGCTTATTTTTAAGCAATGTCAACTGATAATTTATTCTCCCCTAAATGTGTAGTACAAATTTCTGCACAATATCTACTATTTGTATTTGCTTCATTAAATAAGTCTTCTCAGCTTAGGAATCTCAAGAAGCCAATAGATAACAACAAATATTTATGTGCCCTGACATAGTAATTTTAAACACACATTCTACTCTTTTTTTTCAGTGTAGAAAAAGCACTAAACTGTCTAGAAAATAAATGTGTTTAAATAAATGTACATCAGATACCATTGTCTAATTGACAAAAATAATATCATTTACTAAGCACTTTGTATTTTTTTTAAATGTGTACTTTTTAATGTGCATTTATACAATTTTCACAACCCTGTGCTCTTTGTGTTAATATTAACCCTATTTGTTAGATGAGGATAAGCCTTATGTATTAAATAACTTACTCAATGCCATACTAACATAACCTGTTTATTTAAAGGTTTAGTCCAATCTTATATCAAAACTGTAATCTCTAACTCTTTTTAAAGCTTCCTTCGTCTTTTACTCATCTCTAGTATAGCATCGGACTACCTCATTCCACACACCAGCAGTGCCGCTTAGGGCTGGTGGGTTGCTCTTCTTGCTCCAACTCTTCCATTTCTTTCTCTTCTGCTTCTGGCCTCTTTGTTGTCCTGGCAGAGAATGGGTGACAAAAAAGCTGAAAATATTGTAATAATGAGGCAAACCCATATGAGATGTTGGCAGTTTTGATTGTAAACTACTCCTATCTCTCTAGCAGGGTTCAATACCTGCCATTAACCATGGTTAACATAAGTTTTGGCTTAATCCTTACAACTTCCTTAAATCTTTGAGGAAAACAATTTCCCAGATTGTTTCTGTACATTTTTGTATCATCTTTTGTTATAGACTATTTTTTTTTTCCAGAGATGTTTGCACAGCAAACAGCTTTAGAAGATAGAGACAATGTCTTCCTATGAGGCATACCAAAAAATCCCACTGCTGTAGAGTCAATTCCAACTCATAGGCCTAGGGCGTATTATTTGATGTCTAGGAAAATAAAGTTAATATCTCCCTTCAAGGCAGTTATGGCAAGTTGGTTAGCAACACCTTAGTTTTAGGGCTCCTCGGTTGTGAAATATCTTACCTGCTTCTACATTGTTCTCTTGGGCCCTGGTGAGGAGAACAAGGGCAACTGATGTGAATATGAAGTTCATGCTGCTTGCTGTGTCATCATTAATAAATCCCTTTGTCAGTGAACCATTAGCCTCATGTATTCGCAGATGCCCACGTTTATGAAATTGTAACAGACTAACTTATTAGCTTGCAAGTAGGGTAAAATTTTAGGCTTTTTAGACTTCTTGACAAGATCCACCTTCACTGATAAATCCCTAAAAGGGGTCACAATTCAGCAGTGTTCTTTCAGGAAAATCAAGTCCTATTCTTTTCCCAAAAATGAAGCCCTGGTGGTGCAGCGGTTAAGGGCTGGGCTACTAACCTGAAGGTGAGAGATTCAAACCCACTAGTTGCTCCACGGGAGAAAGATATGGCAGCATGCTCCCGTAAAGATTACAGCCTTGGAAACCCTATGGGGCAGTTCTACTCTGTCCTACAGGGTCACTATGAGTCAGAATCAACTTGACAGCAGTGGCTTTGGTTTTTTGGTTTGGTTCCTTTCCCTAAGTCATTTGGTATAAGGGAAAAGGCAGCCCCACCAAACTCTGATGTTTTAGGCCTTCTCATTGCTGTTTTGCTTCTTATCTAGACATAAAGGCGTTAGGTATTCCATCTGCAGATTTCATTAGATTAAAGTTGACACTAGGATGTGTGACTCTCCATCTCCATGAGGCATGCATTAAGATCTCCCAAGAATGTTTTATGTTCTGCTCATGTGGCAGCACTGTAGGACTCGAAGATACTGCAGTAGAAGCCTCCAACTCTTTAAAGAGGTGCTAGTAATTGTTTGTTTGTTTTGCATTGAAATCTAATCTATTTAAAGGTACTTCTTAAAATAACCAGTCTGACAAATTTTTTGCTACTGGTTTTTGAGATAAGGCATGTTTGCCAAACTGTAAATCTCTGCACTGTTTCAATTATTGGAAAACGTTTTGCTTCTGTTACTGGAACAGAAAAATTGAAGTTAAATAAAGCAGTATCCTTGGTGATGTAATTCCTTTATATTATGGTGAAAACTTGGTGTCTCATCTTGGGCCTGAGTACCACTGCTGATACTGCATTTTCATCCCATCCATTCACTTATGACGTGAGATTGTCCCCTTTCATTACCAGGAAAGGAAAAATGCCCACAAAGCTTCCTCCACCCTCTTACAGTTCCCTCAGAAAAATCATTTTTCCAATCTGTGCCTAGTCATTTTATTCTATAAGCTTTTGGGAGCATCGGTCACTTCTAATTTTTGTCTCCTCTTTACAAGTCTTGTTGCAATGTATCTATCCTTCACTCATTTCCTACTACCCTCAGCTTTGAGGCCGTAGGAACTTCTAATACATGACCTAGATCAGGTTCACATCCAGATGTGCCTGAAGGCGGACTGTGAGCTCTTCTTGATTATACTCAAGTTCCTCACTGAGAAGAAAAAGGGGAGCAATAGACAAATTTGGGGAGATGCAGAGAGAAATATATATACAGCCTCTCATAATTGGGTCACACAAGCATGTAATATCAAGAGCTCTAAAATAGTGCTTCTCAATATCTCTGTATTTCTTTTTAATTCTCACTGTATTGGGGACTAATGCTTTTAAAAACATCATACAAAGTAACTAATTGGAAATTTTAAATGAAAAGACATATGAAATACAAATTCAACATTTTCCTCGTTAGATGCAACAGACATACTTTGTCAAATTGTTTTACAAAAGGTTATAAATGTTTTATGTTCATTTCTGTACCAACTCAAGGACAGCAATAGTCTATAAAATGAAATGAGTCTGTGAACTATAAAGTAGTGCCATGCCATGGTATTTGTGGTTATTAGTAATACACACCAAACTCAAACCAACCAAACCCACTGCTCTGGAGTTGATTCCGACTCATAGTGACCTCATTTCCAGGGCTGCAAATCTCTATGGAAGCAGACTGCCACATCTTTCTCCCATGGAGCTGCTGGTGGTTTTGAACCACTGACTTTTTGGTTAGCAGTCAATTACTTTGACCACTGTGCCACCAGTGCTCAATACTACAGACAGGGACCCACATTATCACTTATTATATACAGTATCTCAGATGACAAGGATTGTTTCCAAGTAAAGTGAGTTTTTTCTTTATTAAATCACACCATGATATTCTAAATCTTACTTAATATTTTATCTTTCCCATAACAATGGTCTCTTTTTAAGGGTTCTTTTAACAATTATTGGTTTCCTGCTGTTCCTTCATGTGATTCATTACTGAAATGTTATTAAATCACTTACAGGTATACTGAATTTTAATTTCTATACGAACTGCTGCTAACTAATGCTCTCTCTCTCTCTCTTTTTTTTTTTTGCTATTTTTTTGAGTATTTGTACTAAATCCTAGGAGTCTTGGTGGTACAGTGGTTAAGCCCCACTAACTAAAAAGTAAAAAAAAAAAAAAAAGGTAGGCAGTTCAAACTCACCAGGGACTCCACGGGAGAAAGACCTGGCAATCTGCTCCTGTAAAGATTACAGCCTAGGAAAACCCTATGGGGCAGCTCTACTCTGGGGCTTGGGGTCCCTGTGAGTCAGAATCAACTCGACAACAAAGGGTTTTTTGCGTAATAAATTCTTACTTTAAAAAAAAAAAACTTCTTTTATTAAAGTATAAATACAATGCTTATAAGTATAAGGTTATGTTCCTTGCTATATTTTACAATGATATATTCAAACTAAAAAATTAGAGATCTTGTCCACTCTTAATAATCTGTAATAAAAATTCCTTTCTCATTAGTCAAAATCTTTCAGGAATTTGCATGATTTTCAGTGTTAACTGGTTGGCACTGATGATTGCTGGCCATTCATGTCTTTGTCAAAGAACCTAGATTCTGGCCCAGTAATAGCAGAATTTTTTAAAAAAATTAATTCATCTTTGTTTAATAATGTTAATAAGCTTTTCAAATCATGTTGCTCTTCTCTACTATTCTCTTCACACAACCATCAAGGATCCTTTGGTTATTATTTTTCTGTTCAGTCTTGAATTCTGTAGCTTCGGAGCATTACATTTCATTTCCTTATAGCATTTCAAATAATGAGGTTCTATCAGTGACACCAAAGGTTTTCTTCTGGATCTGATTAAATCCTCGCAGCTCTTATGTTTCTTTTATATTCGGAGCTACCATCTCTGCCCACTTAATCCTCCTATGTTATCTAATTCCAAAATGTGATTGTCATTTTGAGGTGTCTTTGTAGTTCCTTATTCCTAGAAGACTGCTGCTTTTTCAGTCATAAAACCAACATGCAAAAATGATGATTCCTTTTCTCACTCCTGTTGCATCTGATTTAAGGTAATAGCTGGTAATGACAAACTTTGCTGCTTCTAGCAAGATAGATTCTAAAAGACAAGTTGTCTTGAATGATGAAATGTCTATTTTTTCACTCATTTTTATGGCTTCTCCCAGTAACTTTTCTTAAATTTTCACGGTTCAGTCATTCTAATAATATCTTTACCACTCAGCTAATATGGGATACTAACTACATCTTAATACAAGAAAAATAAGTTTATTGAATTTGGTTTTGAGCTCAAAGAGAAGAAAAGTGTGAGACTTTTCAAATGTTTGGAATTAGTTGTACTCATTTGTTCAATTATTCCTTTGTTCATTCATTAAGTTAAAAATTTTGGAGAGCTTCTTGTCAGTTGTAGAAGGTAATATGGGCAAGAGCTGGTTAGAGTTCTAGGAAGTTAACTCAAAAGAATACATGAAAATTTAATAGGCATGTCAGTTTATTTGTTGTTTTGCTTCTGATCATTCAATAACCTTCCTATTTATTAAGATTCCCCTATTGTATGAGTCTTAGTAGAATGCAGGGCCCCATATTGAAATATGGAAGTAGAAAGGAGCCCAAGTTTCTCTTCTTCCTGGTAAAAGCTAGATTCTGAGAACTGAATCTAGGTTTACTCAATCAGGCACCCTTGCCTGGGACTTTGGATATTGAGTGATTAAAATACTAAGAACACCTGTGAAATTTTTCATTGTAGCAGAGGTGCTGAGAGTCCATTGCCAGCTCACTAGTGACTGCATCCTAAGGGACTGCCCCTCTGTATGTTGGTCTCTGAACCTCTGGACCTCACTGCCCAGCCTCCTCTGGCTCCTGCCAGTTTTCTGAGTTTGGTTCTTCAGCTGACCCATTGATTTAATAAACTCTCTGTATTTTACCCCAAATTATTTTCTCTTTAGTTTCACCAAATATACAGTTTCTGTTTCAAACAAGGTTAACTGATAAATTTTGTAGAAGACTGTCATGAAACAAATTAGAGTTTTCTTTTTTTTCTAGTAATTCTTTCTGTAGCTTTTTCTTTCCCCAATTTTAAGTCTTCACTGAAGTATATTATGATTTCTATTGCACAGAATTAGATTCAGCTGTGATGTCAGACAATAAAAGTAATAGTGTCTTAAAGAAAGAAAGAAAAAAAAAAACTTTCTAAAATGTGTCTCGAGGTAAACAGTCCAGAAATGGAAGAGTGGCTCTGCTCTTCTAAGTCCTCCAAAAACCACACTCTTTCAGATTTATGTTTCGCCATCCGGACGGTGTAGTCCTAGTTCCCATGGTTCCAGTGGGAGCTCCACTTTCCTAGCAGCAGTAAGAGGAAGTAGGAAAGAAGGGGCAAAGTGTATGTCCCTCTGCTTAAAAAGGTTCCTAGAAAGAGTGCCACGTTTCTTCTGCTTACTTGCTAGAACAACATCGATCAAAACTTAATTCCGTGGTCATCTCTAACAGAAAGAGAGGCTGAATGGTGTATGTAGCCTTTATTATAAGTCACTATGTATGTATCCTCCAGAGCCCTGGAAATGCAGTATATAAGAGCTTAGCTGCTAACCAAAAGATCAACAGTTCGAATTTACCTGCTGCTCCTTGGAAACTCTATGAAGCAGTTCTATTCTATTCTGTCCTACAGGGTTGCCATAGTCGGAATTGACTCCACAGCATTTTTTTTTTTTCTTTTTAAATATATCTGCCTAAAATTAATGCTGGAGAATAATAAAAAGTCTCTGTGATAATCTCATTTGGCCTCCCAAGTATCCACGTGCCCTTCTCTTCCTTCACACAGGGTATAGTCAACCCTTGCCCAAGAAAGACAGTTACTTTATTCAACTTCTTTCTAGGAAATGTGCAAATGTCCACCATGTAAGATTTGAGATCATTACAATCAGATGATTCATAAATGAAAATATATATTACCTAAATGTCCACCCCAACCTTGAAAAAATAGGAAGTAGGAACAATATAAATGCAATTAAAAAAAAAAAAAAAAGACTCACAATTGGACAAACGGACATGGCTCAAAGCACTCAGGGGTTACATGTCCACAGTAATTATTAACCCATACTTGAAAATGCAAAGATTTCCTTCTCTGGCATTAGTATCTGTTCTTTGGCTAGCTCATCTGACATCCCTAAATGCATTAGGAAGAACTCTCTTGTCCATTACCCTCCATGGTCTCTGACTTTACTTGCTTGGAGGTTTTTTGTTATCTCTTATCTACTGTTGCCTCTTCTGAATTGTGCATTATAGAAATATGCCTTTCTACAACTTAATATAGTATGTTTGTGAACTTGGGGATTTCCATGAGTTGAAAATGTTAGGCTGTTGTGATGTCTTTGGCAATGTAATCCCTTTGAAACTTAGCAGTCTTCTGATTTATTGCTTCTGATCAGCTCCATATGTAAGAAAGCACAAAGGTTTTGTCTTTTTAAGTTTTAAGTCTGAAGACTTTTTTTTTTTTTTACTTATTGATATTTGCGTTCTACCTGTCCCTCTCTCTCAATTTAATGATGTCTAAGTTGATACCATTAGAAATAATGGGTTGAATTTTAAGGAAACAACTTTGGTCCATTTTCTGAGAGCATTACTGGCTTTTGTACAGCAGGGCATCAATGTTAACTCCTATTAAGACTTCCCCTTCAAAACCACCAGTAATAACTATATTTCAGTTTGGGGTATTTAGCTTTTTCTATCTTAAGACTAAGGCTAAGAAATAAGACTTACCAAGAATCTTAGTCAAACTGAATTGCAAGCAGAGTGATTGTCTGCATAAATCTGTATGTCCTTGTTATCTCTGCTTGAAAACAAGCATCTCTACTCTGAATTTATCTCATTTAAATTCTGTATTAGCACTCATAAAAACATTACTGCACTGGCACTTTAGAGGATATGTTTAATTTTTTTTTATTTTAGTGTCCAATGAGACCAAATAAATGACACTGAAAAATTTTCACAAATGCTAGTCATAATACAGCTTTCTGCCAAAAATATACAAAGGTTTTCTCTCAATCAACTTAAGAAAAATATCTAAGCTCTTACTGGCATTTGAGACCCCACATGATCTGACTCCTGCCTCTTTCCTCAATGTCTCCAAATACCGTATCTTTTACTACACACCATCCTCTTTCTCTTTGTTCCACAAGCATTTCAAGCTCAATCTTGACTGAGGACATTTTTTCTTTCTTTTTTGCCTAAAACACTTTTCACCCAAATCTTCATATGTCTGTTGACTTCTCTACATTCAGACTCTAATGACCACTTTACCAAATGTTGCCAGATTCCTTCAGTCTGAGTCACTCAATGTTGTAATAGACTTGACTTTCTTCATAGAAATACTCAGAAAGGATCTTATTTCTATTTTTATTATTTCTTACCTCACTATGTCTTCTACTTGAATGTAAATTCAAAACAAGAAGAAAGCTAGTGTTTCCTTTGTGCTTAGAAAAGAAACTTTCTACAACAGAATCCCATACTCAATTTGCTACCATTCCTTATTTCAGAGTTCTGCTATTTTACCTTAATCTAAACTTAATCTATTTATATGTAATCACTTTAGACTAGAAAGCTGTCAGATTAGCTGATGTTGATTATAGCATCTATTTGCATCCTAAACTCTCAATAACTGTTAGTTATCAATAATAGCAAAACATTCAACCAGTGTCTATGAAGAGGGGACCTAAAAGGATTTTGGCAAGTTTTATCAATTTAGCATTGCCTCAGAAAATGAAAAATATTCTTAAAATGTATAGACATCATAAAGTTTTCATAAAATGAAAAACTGAATGATGATTAAAACTGTGCAAATGATATTACTTAAAAAAAAAAGATCCTATGGCATTTTCTGTGATGTATACACCAGTTAGGAGCAGAAATATCTCTCACATTAAACACATGTTTAAAAAGAAAGAAATCCAAGAAAGTAGGAATTCAGTCAGTAATTTGAGAAATTAGATTTGCTACTGGTGCTACCTTTTTCTTGAATTATAGTTCATTTGCCATGCACTGTATAGTGTAGGAGACACATAAACACATAGTAATGTTTATATGAAAACATCCCTTTTTGTTACCGTTGTTTGCTAGGCCACTACAATTTAATGAAAGCATTACATTGTACAAGATGATTTCTTCATTTTTCTTTCCCACAATTCCCAACAAAAACAATGCTCAATAGTTTATTATAGATCATTTAGAGTTTGTGAAAAATTATATATTCCATGTGTACAATATAGAAATATTATTTTTACTACTTTAATCTCAAGTGAACAACAAATTTAATATTTTTCCGTCAGATTCAGTACTAGCCTCTTCCTCTTTGAGCCCAAGAAAATATAGTTGTAACATGCAGACTAGGATTTTCTAACGTCATTGAGTAATTCTAAATTTTAAATGAAGGAGATATTTCATGAAGAGATTCTGGCTAGAGCAAAACTGAATGTTTTGATTCCTTTAATATTTTCCTGATTGCTTATTTATCCAGTCATTGAAATCTTCTTCACTTCAATAAGGAAACATTTACTACTTGTAGAACCTATCAGTAGTTTGTCTGCAAGATTAATACACTCTTCAATAAAGTTGACTTTCAATGAAGATCATGAAGAATGTTTGTAAATTTATGTTTGTTTTAATTGGAGCAATATCACTAATACCTCACAAAGACACATTTTGGTGTTTTTAGTAATCTCCTTGATCTCTATGGCCAGGGAACTATTTCAATCTCTTGTGCTCCTCTCAAGTGTATTCTATCAATCATACCAACGTACTCACAAGCCTCGCAACCCCCTAGATACCAGCATACACACATACATACACGGACACATATACCACCTTCAACATCACCAACACCACCACCATAATCTTAGGGAGTTTTCTTTCTGAGTGATCCAGGCAGACACACTCTCAACTTCAAGACTTACCTATACACTCCATTTTTCTTTCTCTTTTTGTTTCTGGAGCGTATGTGGTCAAAGTGAATACTTGCAGATAAGCCCATATCTTATTTTCTCACACATTTTTAAGATGTTTCCTGCATCATTTACTTTACCTCTTTCAAATCTTTATCCTCAATTTCTTTAACAGATTTTTCTCCTCAGGCTTAAAAATGACAGGTTCTCACATCATAAAATGGTTTTGTCTGGATTCTAAATTTTTTTTAAACTCATCTTAAGCTACTTTGTGAATTTATTCCTTCATTTCACTCCCCTCAGTAATGTTTTCTATGCCCATTATGTTGGATAACATAATCAAGATTTCCCTTTATTTTGATTCATATGTAAGCCATATGTTCAATTCATGCAAAAGTTACGTCCTGCTGAGTTTCCAAATTCTCTGCATTCCAAAATTTGATTTTGGCTCACAGATTAAACAATTCAGAGACAATGTACAATGAAGATGCCAATGGCAGGGCCTTTATATATGTGTATGTGAATGTGTGTTTGGGATGGTGGTTAGTGGGAGTGCCAGTCACAGCTTATTGACAAACTGCATACGTTAAAGTCTCTATCCCAGTTCCTCCATGTTGTTGTTGTTATTGTTAGGTGCTGTTGTCGGTTCCGACTCATAGAGACCCTATGTACAACAGAATGAAACAGTGCCCAATCTTGGGTCATCCTCGCAATCACTGATATGGTTGAACTCATTGTTGCAGCCATTGTGTCAGTCCGTCTCATTGAGGGACTCCCTCTTTTTCGGCAACCCTCTACTCTGCCAAGCATGGTGTCTTTCTCCAGGGATTTGTCCCTTCTAAGAATATGTCCAAAGTGTGTGAGATGAAGTCTTGCCATCTTTGGTTCTGATGATCATTCTGGCTGTATTTCTTCCAAGACAGATTCGTTTGTTCTTCTGGCAGTTCATGGTATACTCAACATTCTTTGCCAACACCACAATTCAAAGGCATCAGTTCTACTTTGGTCTTCCTTATTCATTGTCCAGCTTTCACATGTGTATGAGGCAATTGAAAACTCCATGGCTTGGGTCAGGCACACCTTAGTCCTTAGAGTTACATCTTTGCTTTCAACACTTTACAGAGATCTATTGCAGCAGATTTTCCCAATGAAATGTGTCATTTGATTTCTTGATTGTTGCTTCAATGGGTGTTGATTGTGGATCCAAGTAAAATGAAATCCTATACAACTTTAATCTTTTTTCCATTTATCATGATGTTGCTTATTGGTCCAGTTGTGAAGATTTTTGTTTTCTTTTTGTTGAGGTATAATCCCTACTGAAGACTGTGGTCTTTGATCTTCATCAGTAAGTGCTCCAACTCTTCTTCACTTTCTGCAAGCCAGGTCATGTCATATGCATAATGCAGGTTGTTAATGAGTCTTCCTCCAATTCTGATGCTGCATAACAGTACGCTTTCTCAGATTATTTACTCAGCATACGTATTGAATAAATATGGTAAAAGGATACAACCCTGATATACAACTTTCCTGATTTTAAACCATCCAGTACTCCCTTGTTCTGTTTGAAAGGCTGTCTTTTGGTCTAAGTACAGGTTCCTCATGAGCACAATTAAGTGCTCTGGATTTCCCATTCTTAGTAGTTTATTCATAATTTGTTAATATTCACAAAGTCAAATGGTATCACAAAGTCAATAAAGCTGGCATTCTCCTCCTTCAGCCATGATCCATCTGACAACAGCAATGATATTCCTTGTTCCAAGTCCTCCTCTGAACTCGGCTTGAATTTCTGACAGTTCCCTTTTGATGTACTGCTGCAACCTCTTTTGAATGACCGTCAGCAAAATTTTACTTGTGTGTGTTATTAATGATATTGTTCCATAATTACTGCATTACACTTTTTTTTTGTAATGAGTACCTATACGGATCTTTTCCACTGGGTTGGCCAGGTAGCTGTTTTCCACAGTTCTTGGCATAGAAGAATGAGCACTTCTAGCACTGCATCCATTTGTTGAAACATCTCAATTGGTATTCCGTCAATTCCTGGAGCTTTGTTTTTTGCCAATACTTTCAGTGCAGCTTGGACCTCTGCCTTCAGTACCATCAGTTCTTGATGATGTCCTACCTCCTGGAATGGTTGACCAATTATTTTTGGTACTGTGACTGTGTATTTCCCTCATCTGCTTTTGATGCTTCTTGTGTTGTTTAGTATTTTCTGTGTAGAATCCTTCAATATTGCAACTCGAGGCTTGATTTTTTTTTTTCTTTAGGTCTTTCAGCTTAAGAAAAGCAGACCGTTTTCTTCCCTTCTGGATTTCTATATCCAGGTCTTTGCACATCTCATTATAATCTTTTACTTTGTCTTCTTAAGCCACCCTTTGAAACCTTCTGTTCAGCTCTTTTACTTCATCATTTTTTTCCTTTTGCTTTAGGTACTGTGCTTTGATGAGCATTTTCAGAGTCTCTTCTGACATTCATTTTGGTCTTTTATTTCTTTCCTGTCTTTGTAATGATCTCTTGCTTTCTTCATGTATGATGTCCTTGATGTCATTCCAAAACTGGTCTGGGCTGCAGTCATTGGTGTTCAATGAGTCAATCTTCCTTGAGGTGATCTCTAAATTCAGGTGGGATGTACTCAAGATCATACTTTGGCTCTTGTGGACTTGTCTAATTATCTTTTGCTTGAACTTGAACTGTCATATGCGTATTGATGGTCTGTTCCACAGTTGGCCCCTGGCCTTGTTCTGATGATATTGAGCTTTTCCATTGTCTCTCTGCACAGATGTAGTCAATTTGATTCCTGTATATTCCATCTGGTGAAATCCACATGTATAGCCCCTGATTATGTTGTTGAAATAAAGTATTTGCAATGAAATAGTCATTGGTCTTGCAACATTCTGTCATGTGATCTCCTGCATTGTTTGTATAACCAAGGCCATGTTTTCCAACTGCGGATCCTTCTTTGTTTCCAGCTTTCATGTTCCAACCCCTGGTAATTATCAATGCATCTTGATTGCATGTATGAACAATTTCAGACTGCAGAAGTAGTTAAAAATCTTCAATTTCTTCATCTTTGGTCTTAGTGGTTAGTTTTAAATTTGAATAATAGTTATATTAACTGACCTTCTTTGCAAGCGTATGAATATTATCCTATCACTGACAGCATTGTACTTCAGGATAGATCTTGAAATGTTCTTTTTGACTATGGTCACAATGCCATCCTCTTCCTTTTATCATTCCCAGCATAATAGACAATATGTTTGTCCAATTCATAACAGCCAAGACCAGTCCATTTCAAGTCACTAATGCATAGGATATTGATGTTTATGTGTTCCATTTCATTTTTGATGATTTCCAATTTCCTAGATTCTTACTTCATACATTCCATGGTCCTGTTATTAATTGATATTTACAGCTATTTCTTCTCATTTTTAGTTGTACCGCATCAGCTAATGAAGATCTTGAAAGCTTGACTCCATCCACTTCATTAAGGTTGACTCTATTTTGATGTGGGAGCTCTTCCTCAGCTGTATTTTGAGTGTCTCCCAAACTGAGGGGCTCATCTTCTGGCATTTTATCAGACAATGTTCCCCAGCTATTCATAAGTTTTTTTCTGACTAATCTTTTTTTTTTTTTTTTTTCAGAAGTAGACTGTCAGATCTTTCTTCCTAGTCTGCCTTAGTCTGGAAGCTCAGCTGAAACCTGTCCACTGTGGGTGATGCTGCTGGTATCTGAATATTGGTGACATAGCGTCCAGCATCTCAGCAACATGTAAGCCCCCGCAGTACAACAGATGTGTGGGGGAGTTTCTCCATGATGCTCTACAAGGCAGATTATAATTTGAGGACACTACGCTAGTGCTGTTTGCCATGTCTCATAATTACTCACTTCAAAACTTTTTTTAAAATAAGTCAAATTAGTAGTTTCTCTAGGGTAAAATTCAGAAGTGTTATTCTTCATGTCCCATTGATTCAATGTATTTATTATCTATGAAACTGCCAAATGTTTTTCTATGTCCTTTAAATACTCCAAAACAAAACTAAAGGATCTTACTCTTCAAGGACAAATATATTATAAATCTGCTATAATCTATGATAAAAAGTTAATTACAAAATATTTAAGAATTGATTATTCTAGAAGCGGAGCCAAGATGGCGGACTAGGCAGACACTACCTCGGATCCCTCTTACAACAAAGACACGGATAAACAAGTGAATCGATCACATACATAACAATCTACGAACCCTGAACAACAAACACAGATTTAGAGACGGAGAACAAACTAATACGGGGAAGCAGCGATTATTTCCAGAGCCTGGAGCCAGCGTACCAGTCAGGTACGGCACAAGCACAGAGACCTGCTCCACCCCCCTGAACTAACCCCGGGAGGGGGACCAGCCGGTTCCACGGGCGGCGTGGGATGCAGCCGGTAGGAGAAGTCCCCGGGAGGCAGTGACTGATCTTGGAGCAGAAAGAGCAGCATCTGAGCCGGGGAACCGTCCCGCCGGGATTTGGACTGGACGCAGTGGATTTTCTGGAAAAACTAGTTTCCCAGTGATGGCTCGGAGACAACAATCCATATCAAACCACTTAAAGAAGCAGACCGTGACAGCTTCTCCAACCCCCAAACAAAAGAATCAAAATCTTTCCCAAATGAAGATACAATCTTGGAATTATCAGATACAGAATATAAAAAACTAATTTACAGAATGCTTAATGATATCACAAATGAAATTAGGATATCTGCAGAAAAAGCCAAGGAACACACTGATAAAACTGTTGAAGAACTCAAAAAGATTATTGAAGAACATACTGGAAAAATTAATAAGTTGCAAGAATCCATAGAGAGACAACATGTAGAAATCCAAAAGATTAACAATAAAATAACAGAATTAGACAACGCACTAGGAAGTCAGAGGAGCAGACTCGAGCAATTAGAATGCAGACTGGGACATCTGGAGGACCAGGGAATCAACACTAACATAGCTGAAAAAAAAACAGATAAAAGAATTAAAAAAAATGAAGAAACCCTAAGAATTATGTGGGACTCTATCAAGAAGGATAACCTGCGGGTGATTGGAGTCCCAGAACAGGGAGAGGGGACATAAAACACAGGGAAAATAGTTGAAGAACTCCTGACAGAAAACTTCCCTGACATCATGAAAGACAAAAGGATAGCTATCCAAGATGCTCATCGAACCCCATTTAAGATTGATACAAAAAGAAAAACACCAAGACATATTATCATCAAACTCACCAAAACCAAAGATAAAGAGAAAATTTTAAAAGCAGCCAGGGAGAAAAGAAAGGTTTCCTTCAAGGAAGAATCAATAAGAATATGTTCTGACAACTCAGCAGAAACCATGCAGGCAAGAAGAGAATGGGACGACATATACAGAACACTGAAGGAGAAAAACTGCCAAACAAGGATCATATATCCAGCAAAACTATCTCTGAAATATGAAGGCGAAATTAAGATATTTACAGACAAACACAAGTTTAGAGAATTTGCAAAAACCAAACCAAAGCTACAAGAAATACTAAAGGATATTGTTTGGTCAGAGAACCAATAATATCAGATATCAGCACAACACAAGGTCACAAAACAGAACGTCCTGATATCAACCCAAATAGAGAAATCACAAAAACAAACAAATTAAGATTAATTAAAAAAAAAAACAAAAATACACATAACAGGGAATCATGGAAGTCAATAGGTAAAAGATCACAATAATCAAAAAGAGGGACTAAATACAGGAGGCACTGAACTGCCATATGGAGAGTGATACAAGGCGATATAGAACAATACAAGTTAGGTTTTTACTTAGAAAAATAGGGGTAAATAATAAGGTAACCACAAAAAGGTATAACAACTCTATAACTCAAGATAAAAACCAAGAAAAACATAACGACTCAACTAACATAAAGTCAAGCACTATGAAAATGAGGATCTCACAATTTACTAAGAAAAACGCCTCAGCACAAAAAAGTATGTGGAAAAATGAAATTGTCAACAACACACATAAAAAGGCATCAAAATGACAGCACTAAAAACTTATTTATCTATAATTACCCTGAATGTAAATGGACTAAATGCACCAATAAAGAGATAGAGAGTCACAGACTGGATAAAGAAACACGATCCATCTATATGCTGCCTTCAAGAGACACACCTTAGACTTAGAGACACAAACAAACTAAAACTCAAAGGATGGAAAAAAGTATATCAAGCAAACAATAAGCAAAAAAGAAGAGGAGTAGCAATATTAATTTCTGACAAAATAGACTTTAGACTTAAATCCACCACAAAGGATAAAGAAGGACACTATATAATGATAAAAGGGACAATTGATCGGGAAGACATAACCATATTAAATATTTATGCACCCAATGACAGGGCTGCAAGATACATAAATCAAATTTTAACAGAACTGAAAAGCGAGATAGATACCTCCACAATTATAGTAGGAGACTTCAACACACCACTTTCAGAGAAGGACAGGACATCCAGTAAGAAGCTCAACAGAGACACGGAAGATCTAATTACAACAATCAACCAACTTGACCTCATTGACTTATACAGAACTCTCCACCCAACTGCTGCAAATTATACTTTTTTTTCTAGTGCACATGGAATATTCTCTAGAATAGACCACATATTAGGTCATAAAACAAACCTTTGCAGAGTCCAAAACATCGAAATATTACAAAGCATCTTCTCAGACCACAAGGCAATAAAACTAGAGATCAATAACAGAAAAACGAGGGAAAAGAAATCAAATACTTGGAAAATGAACAATACCCTCCTGAAAAAAGACTAGGTTATAGAAGACATCAAGGAGGGAATAAGGAAATTCATAGAAAGCAACGAGAATGAAAATACTTCCTATCAAAACCTCTGGGACACAGCAAAAGCAGTGCTCAGAGGCCAATTTATATCGATAAATGCACACATACAAAAAGAAGAAAGAGCCAAAATCAGAGAACTGTCCCTACAACTTGAACAAATAGAAAGTGAGCAACAAAAGAATCCATCAGGCACCAGAAGAAAACAAATAATAAAAATTAGAGCTGAACTAAATGAATTAGAGAACAGAAAAACAATTGAAAGAATTAACAAAGCCAAAAGCTGGTTCTTTGAAAAAATTAACAAAATTGATAAACCATTGGCTAGACTGACTAAAGAAATACAGGAAAGGAAACAAATAACCCGAATAAGAAATGAGAAGGACCACATCACAACAGAACCAAATGAAATTAAAAGAATCATTTCAGATTATTATGAAAAATTGTACTCTAACAAATTTGAAAACCTAGAAGAAATGGATGAATTCATGGAAAAACACTACCTACCTAAACTAACACAATCAGAAGTAGAACAACTAAATAAATAGACCCATAACAAAAAAAGAGATTGAAATGGTAATCAAAAAACTCCCAACAAAAAAAAGCCCTGGCCCGGACGGCTTCACTGCAGAGTTCTACCAAACTTTCAGAGAAGAGTTAACACCACTACTACTAAAGGTATTCCAAAGCATAGAAAATGACGGAATACTACCCAACTGATTCTATGAAGCCACCATCTCCCTGATACCAAAACCAGGTAAAGACATTACAAAAAAAGAAAATTTTAGACCTATATCCCTCATGAACATAGATGCAAAAATCCTCAACAAAATTCTAGCCAATAGAATCCAACAACACATCAAAAAAATAATTCACCCTGATCAAGTGGGATTTATACCAGGTATGCAAGGCTGGTTTAATATCAGAAAAACCATTAATGTAATCCATCACTTAAATAAAACAAAAGACAAAAACCACATGATCTTATCAATTGATGCAGAAAAGGCATTTGACAAAGTCCAACACCCATTCATGATAAAAACTCTCAGCAAAATAGGAATTGAAGGAAAATTCCTCAACGTAATAAAGGGCATCTATGCAAAGCCAACAGCCAATATCACTCTAAATGGAGAGAACCTGAAAGCATTTCCCCTGAGAACGGGAACCAGACAAGGATGCCCTTTATCACCGCTCTTATTCAACACCGTGTTGGAAGTCTTAGCCAGGGCAATTAGGCTAGACAAAGAAATAAAAGGTATCCGGATTGGCAAGGAAGAAGTAAAGTTATCACTATTTGCAGATGACATGATTATATACACAGAAAACCCTAAGGAATCCTCCGGAAAACTACTGAAACTAATAGAAGAGTTTGGCAGAGTCTCAGGTTATAAAATAAACATACAAAAATCACTTGGATTCCTCTACATCAACAAAAAGAACACCAAAGAGGAAATAACCAAATCAATACCATTCACAGTAGCCCCCAAGAAGATAAGATACTTAGGAATAAATCTTACCAAAGATGTAAAAGACCTATACAAAGAAAACTACAAAGCTCTACTACAAGAAATTCAAAAGGACATACTTAAGTGGAAAAACATACCTTGCTCATGGATAGGAAGACTTAACATAGTAAAAATGTCTATTCTACCAAAAGCCATCTATACATTTAACGCACTTCCGATCCAAATTCCAATGTCATATTTTAAGGGGATAGAGAAACAAATCACCAATTTCATATGGAAGGGAAAGAAGCCCCGGATAAGCAAAGCACTACTGAAAAAGAAGAAGAAAGTGGGAGGCCTCACCTTACCTGACTTCAGAACCTATTATACAGCCACAGTAGTCAAAACAGCCTGGTATTGGTACAACAACAGGCACATAGACCAATGGAACAGAATTGAGAACCCAGACATAGATCCATCCACGTATGAGCAGCTGATATTTGACAAAGGACCAGTGTCAATTAACTGGGGAAAAGATAGCCTTTTTAACAAATGGTGCTGGCATAACTGGATATCCATTTGCAAAAAAATGAAACAGGACCCATACCTCACACCATGCACAAAAACTAACTCCAAGTGGATCAAAGACCTAAACATAAAGACTAAAACGATAAAGATCATGGAAGAAAAAATTGGGACAACCCTAGGAGCCCTAATACAAGGTATAAACAGAATACAAAACATTACCAAAAATGATGAAGAGAAACCCGATAACTGGGAGCTCCTAAAAATCAAACACCTATGCTCATCTAAAGACTTCACCAAAAGAGTAAAAAGACCACCTAGAGATTGGGAAAGAATTTTCAGCTATGACATCTCCGACCAGCGCCTGATCTCTAAAATCTACATGATTCTGTCAAAACTCAACCACAAAAAGACAAACAACCCAATCAAGAAGTGGGCAAAGGATATGAACACACATTTCTCTAAAGAAGATATTCAGGCAACCAACAGATACATGAGAAAATGCTCTCGATCATTAGCCATTAGAGAAATGCAAATTAAAACTACGATGAGATTCCATCTCACACCAGCAAGGCTGGCATTAATCCAAAAAACACAAAATAATAAATGTTGGAGAGGCTGCGGAGAGATTGGAACTCTCATACACTGCTGGTGGGAATGTAAAATGGTACAACCACTTTGGAAATCTATCTGGCGTTATCTTAAACAGTTAGAAATACAACTACCATACAACCCAGAAATCCCACTCCTAGGAATATACCCTAGAGATACAAGAGCCTTCATACAAACAGATATATGCACACCCATGTTTATTGCAGTTCTGTTTACAATAGCAAAAAGTTGGAAGCAACCAAGGTGTCCATCAACGGATGAATGGGTAAATAAATTGTGGTATATTCACACAATGGAATACTACCCATCGATAAAGAACAGTGACGAATCTGTGAAACATTTCATAACATGGAGGAACCTGGAAGGCATTATGCTGAGCGAAATTAGTCAGAGGCAAAAGGACAAATATTGTATAAGACCACTATTATAAGATCTTGAGAAATAGTAAACCTGAGAAGAACATATACTTTTGTGGTTACGAGGGGGGGAGGGAGGGAGGGTGGGAGAGGGTTTTTTATTGATTAATCAGTAGATAAGAACTGCTTTGGGTGAAGGGAAAGACAATACTCAATACATGGAAGGTCAGCTCAATTGGACTGGACCAAAAGCAAAGAAGTCCGGGATAAAATGAATGCTTCAAAGCTCAGCGGAGCAACCGCGGGGGTCTGGGGAACATGGTTTGCGGGGACTTCTAAGTCAATTGGCAAAATAATTCTATTATGAAATCATTCTGCATCCCACTTTGAAATGTGGCGTCTGGGGTCTTAAATGCTAACAAGCGGCCATCTAAGATGCAGCAATTGGTCTCAACCCACCTGGAGCAAAGGAAAATGAAGAACACCAAGCCCACACGGCAACTAAGAGCCCAAGAGACAGAAAGGGCCACATGAACCAGAGACCTACATCATCCTGAGACCAGAAGAACTAGTTGGTGCCCGGCCACAATCGATGACTGCCCTGACAGGGAGCACAGCAGAGGACCCCTGAGGGAGCAGGAGATCAGTGGGATGCAGACCCCAAATTCTCATAAAAAGACCAAACTTAATGGTCTGACTGAGACTGGAGGAATCCCGGCGGCCATGCTCTCCAGACCTTCTGTTGACACAGGACAGGAACCATCCCCGAAGACAACTCATCAGAAATGAAAGGGACTGGTCAGTGGGTGGGAGAGAGTCGCTGATGAAGAGTGAGCTAATTATATCAGGTGGACACTTGAGAGTGTGTTGGCAACTCTTGTCTGGAGGGGGGATGGGAGGATAGAGAGAGAGGGAAGCCGGCAAAATTGTCAAGAAAGGAGAGACTGAAAGGGCTGACTCAAGAGGGGGAGAGCAAGTGGGAGTAGGGAGTGAGATGTATGTAAACTTATATGTGACAGACTGATTGGATTTGTAAACGTTCACTTGAAGCTTAATAAAAGTTATTAAAAAAAATATTTAAGAATTTTAGAAGGAGTAAGATGAAGAAAGGCAATTAAATAGGTCAGGATAAAAGTTATCAATAATTTTGGGTGCTTAAAGTAGACTGAAAGAAATGACATTTGAGAAGACATCTGCAAAAAGCACAACAGATGCCATGGCACATCTAGGCAATTCCATTCCAGGCAGAGGGAAGTGCCATTATGGAGGCCCTGAGGCCTGAGCGTGGTTGTTTTGTCCGAGGAACAACACGATCATTGTTCTGGGCTAAATAGAGTGACGAGCTGTCAGGGAAGATGAGGTCAGAAGAGGAACAGTTTTGCAGGCTCTAAATGGAAGTTTGTGATCTCCCATGGCCTCTTCAATCATTGAGAAATGAACATATCTCATAAATTAAGGTTTCCTAAAGGAACTTGTGACTTCAGGAAAAAAAATTCATTCTGGATATACAGTCATATTCCTATTTCATGTTTTTATTTCAGTCTCCAAACAATATTTCCTAGTGCCCTAAACTTAATTCTTTTGTACTTAAATTGAGTCTGTAATTGAGAACACCAAACAAAGGACTGTACAGTTTTCCAAACACTGCAGACCACACAGTTTGTACATGTTAAGAATAGATGTGGTGTTCTACCAGGAGCCTTATTCTCCACATATCATACTCTGGCCCCCTGTGCTAATGTTCTGTGTGATACACATAAGCTACTGGGCCTGGCAGAATGGCAGAGACTTCAGATCCTCCTTTACTCCCCTGCTGATGCAGAATACACAGCAAAAGCTGTTATACAAATAGAAACCTAGGAAAAATAAGTCAAGTAATTTAATAAGCAGTAAAGCACACACTGTCCCCTAAGATACTTGGCCTGTAGGAAATGATACACTGAAGAATGTTATCACATGTTGTAACAAAGTTAACTTGGCTTGCTAACCCAAGTGTTGGTGATGAATGTATAAAATTACATACTACACTATCCCTTCTCCTCTCTGTGGTTGCTTTCCCATGATGGACTTACCACAAGGAGAAAAAAAGAGAAATCTCAGTCCAAAGGTCAAAGAGGCCATGCAATTCATGAGCAATTATTTATAAAGGCTTCAAGCTGACCAATATATGAATTTGGGCCTCTACACATCAGGTTCACACCTGCTGCTTCTGTACGTGGTGTTCCGAAAGTAAATTTCTTTCCCAGGAAAGAAAGGGTAGAAAAAATGACCAAAATTTTCTTCTCAATGCACTAGATGAAAAAAAAAAGTGGGGGGTGGGGGGGGGTGGGAATGAGGAACATATATATTTGCTTTTAATTGTAATTAATTTATTTATTTACATTTATTTATGTATTTATTCTGTGGAAGATACGTTACATGCTGGGGGTGTATATATGACTAGATGAAGGAAAGTAGATCAGATAATACTGGCAAAATTCCAATAGAGTATTGTGTATTTTAATTGAGCTATGTATAACTTTATAGGGTTATATATAGTAAAATACTGTCAGATAAAAGAAATAACAAAGTTGAAAATTGTCCACCACTGAAGCAAGAAGAAGAATGAGAAATATGGAATAATTTTATATTTTGGCTTGGAGAACTTGCTAAATCTTCATATCTTTTACTCAGATATGGGATAAAGCTGTAGGAGCAACTTAGACAATATTGAAGGGCAGTTAAATATATTATTTGAAAGGAAAGGACAGCAATTAGGCTACACATACAGCTTTAATAAAAATCCTGCATATATTTAAAAACAATGTCATGAAATTGAAAGAGAACTGTTAATCTGTACAAAATTAGAATTTTTCTTTAAAGATTAGTAGAAAAATAGAGACAAGAAGTCAGTGTTAGCAACTTAATTTTCCCAGTACTATCCCCCCCAAAAAACAGACCAACTAGTATAACAAAAAAGCATAATTCTCAAAAAACTGACAAATAAATTTCATGATAAGTTATCCCCAATATAGCAGCAAGTATGTCTAAATCTCAGAAAGGAACTGAACACAAACACAGTAAAAGTAGCAGAGGAAAGAGAAAGACTTCAACAGGTCCTGAAAATCAGGTACCTCAGAAATTACCAAAGATGAATTAAGCCCAAAATACGAGATTCCTCTCAGAATCAAGAGCTTGGTGAATTAATCTGAGAAGAGCAGCACAAATTGGAAGACATTTTACTAGTCTACATTTTTCAATGGGAGGCAAATAACTCTAAAAGTTTATAAAATAACCATTAGAAGTTCCCTCACTGAGGAAAAATTGCTGAATATATAACCTAAAATTGTGCAGAACTGAAACATGAGAACTATAAGAAGGTCAAAAAGAGGATATACCAGGGCTCAATGCTATCATACCCATTGCCATTGAGTCAATTCCTACTGATAACGACACTATAGGATGATTTCCAAGGAACACCTCGTGGATTCGAACTCCTGACCTTTTGGTTAGCAGCCATAGCTCTTAACCATTATGCAGCCAGGGTTTCCCATGCTATTATAAGTGGTATTATTTTTAATTTAAATTTGATTTTCCTTTCTAGTATATTAAGATACAGTTATAATTATTATTTTAGTATATTGACTTTGAGTTCTGAAATCTTGATAACCTCAACTATTGGTTCTAGAGGCATATTTGGAGCTCTGGTGGCACAGTGCTTAAAAGCTCGGCTGCTAATCAAAAGGTCAGCAGTTGGAATCCGCCAGCCACTCCTTGGAAACCCTATGGGGCAGCTCTACTATATCCTATAAAATTGCCGTAAGTAGAAATCAACAGCAGCAGGTTTGGTTTTTCTTGGTTTAGAACCATGTTTGTACATCTTATCTGATTTTCTACATAAGCAATCATGCCATATTCAAATAAGCAAGTTTGTATTTATTCCATTCCAATTTGGGTACCTTACATTTATTTTTATTGCCTGATTGCACCAGTCAGAAATTATAATACAATGCTGAATCCCAAAAAAAATTAAATAGAAATGTTTAAATATTGCTTTTGCTCTTTGGTGGAAAGCATTCACTGTAAAATATCATGTTAGTCATAGGTTTTCCATAGATGCAATTACAGGTTGAGACAATTTTCTTCTGTTAGATATTTTCAGAGATTTTATTGGGAACAAATACTGTATTTTGACAAATAATTTTCCTGACTCTATTGAGTTGTTTTTGTTTTTTTCTTTTTCAGTCTCTTAATAAGGTGTCTTAATACGGTGAGTTACATTGGCTGATTTTCAAATATTAAAATAATCTTGCATTAGTGGGATAATCTACACTTGGTCATGATGAATTATACTTTTTTTATAATGCTAGCAAGAGTGTTCCTCAGAAGCAAGGATGGTGAGACATCATCTCACATACCGTGGCCATGTTATCAGGAGGGACCAGTCCCTGGAGAAGGACTTCATGCTTAATAAAGAAAAACAATAAAGAGTCAGAGAAAAAGAGGAAGGCCCTTGACAAGATGGACTGAGGCAGTGGCTGCAACAGTGGGCACAAATGCTCTGGTGGTGAAGTGGTTAAGAACTCACTTGCTAACCAAAAGGATGATAATTTCAATCTACCAGCTGCTCCTTGGAAACCCTATGAGGCAGTTCTATTCTGTCCTATAGGGTCGCTATGACTTGGAATTGACTTGACAACGTTTGGTTTTTTTGGTTTTATGATAGCATAAAAATATGAAATCTTTAAGGATAAATCTGACAAAATATATTCAAGATCTATACCCAGAAAGTAAACATAGTTGAGAGAAATTGAAGAAGGCTTAAATAAATGGAGAGATATCCATTATGCTGAAAGGCTCTATACAATATGGCAATTCTTGTCAAATTGATCTATAGACTCAATTCAATCTCAATCAAAACCCCGGCAGACTCCTTGTTAGAAATTGATAAAATCCATTGCTGTTGAGTCAATTATGACTCATAGGAACCCTACAGGACAGAGTAGAACTACCTCATTGGGTTTCCAAGGAGCAGCTGATACTGTTCGATTCAAACTGCCAACCTTTTGGATAGCACCTGTAGCTCTTAATCACTGTGCTACCAGGGCACAGAAATTGATAAGGTGATTCAAATATCCATGGGGAAATACAAGAGAACGTGAATAAATAAAATGACTTTGAAAAGAAGAACAAAGTTGAAGGGCTGAAACTACTAAATATCATGACTTATAGCTGCATTAATCGAGTATTAAAACATGGATGGAGCTTGAAGATATTATGCTGAGTGAACTAAATCAATCACAAAAGGACAAATATTGCATGATTTCACTTACATTGATATTGTCATCTTCCTTTCATCTTCCTTCTTTCTTTCCTAGTAGGATCCTGTAGGCAAAGGAAGGGACTGAATCTATGGTATATGTAGATCTGCTGCTAGCCACTTTCTTTCCAATTTCGTACCTGCAATCTTCTTGGAATCTAAGCAATTAAACTCTTTATAAAAATTTGTATAAGAATTTCCGTACTTACAGATATGAAAAACATCCAAATGAGTATAAACAGAAGATTAAAAAAAAAAAATTTTTTTTTTTTAAATTTATACAGAGTTTGTTTAGCAATGGAGTCAGCCACCATCATTTGCATTTACCAAGACTCAAAGGCCAGCAGGACAGGAAGGTACTTTTAGGGTTAAATGTGAAAGAAAAAAATCTTCAGGTTTGCTTGATTGGAGCTTGTTAGCACGACAATGTTGGAGCCAGGCAAATTAAAAGTGGAGTATTACATAATTGGTTTGGGGAGCATATTTTGCTGTCCCTAGTTGATCCTGAATTGGAATTAGGGGCAAAAAAAAAAGAAGCTGATAGTTATTGACAAAGTTCTGATCATTTCTTGGCTTATTGGTACAGACGTTGTGTTTTGGGTTCCTGAAGTGGTTGCCACAGAGGTTGTGGTTTGGCTTCCCTGGCTAGTTACTGCTGTGATAGTAGATCAGAATTCTATTGTTGTAGATGGTCTCTGCATTGTTCATTTACACACTCAGCGTTTTAGCCATCCATTTCAATCATTTTCTTGCTTGCAAAAGTTTGACCAATTCAAGAAATATTAGAGATCCAGATCTTCACCAGTCAGGGTTATTCAGTTGTCTCCAGAGTCAATAGTATCATAAGATTGTCTTGACCTTTTTGTTTTTGTATCATCATGGTAATCATCTTGAAGGATAGACTGCACAGAAATTTTTAAGATTCAGGAGAGATCCAATGGACTAGCATTATGACCACTATGAGGATGATAATTAATAGTCCCTACGCTGCAGTTCAAATCTACCAGCTGCTCCTTGGAAACTCTATGGAGCTGTTCTACTCTGTCCTATAGGGGCGCTATGAGTTGGAATTGACTTGAGGGCAACAGGTTTGCTTTTTTTTTTTTGATGACTGTGCATGGAATTGACTCCACAGCAATGAACAACAATAAAAAAGATACTTAAAAAATGTATAAAGAAAACTAAAATCTTTACAACTGAGCCAATAAACAACAGCAGAATAAATGGCGAAGAAATTAAAGTTGTGAAGGATTTCACTCTTCTTGGATAAGAAATCAATGTCCATGGAAACAGCAAAGAAGAAATCAAACAACTTATCACATTGGGCAAATTTGCTTCAAAAGACTTCTTTAAAGTGTTAAAAAAAAAATAAAAGGAAAGATATCACTTTGATGACTAAAGTGCTCCTGACCCAAGCTATGGTATTTTCGATTACCTTATACATGTAAACATGGACAATGAAAAAGAAAGGTCAAAAAAGAATTGACACATTTGAATTATGTCATTGGAAAGAATATTGAATACAACATGAACAAATCTGTCTCAGAAGAAGTAAATCAGAATGCTGCTTAGAAACAAAGATGGTGAGACTTCATTTCACTTGGTTTGGATATGTCATTAGAAGGGACAAATTGTTGGAGAAAGAAATCAAGCTTGGTAAAATAGAGGTCAGAGAAAAATAGAGAGACTCTCAACAAGATGAACTGACACAGTGAATGCAACAATGGGCTCAAATATAACAACAATTGTGAGGATGGTTCAAGACTAGGCAGCATTTCAACTATGAGTTGGAGCCAGTTTGATGGTACCTAACAACAGTAACAAAAAAAGATACTTTGGAATTAGGAAAGTCCATTTTTATTGCCCAACTCAGGCCAAAAGAACAAATCTTATTGGCCATCAGAATTGACCTTAGAGAACCAAGTAGATTTTTTTCTTAGTGATATATAGCCTGTTCTATATTGTCATGCTCATTAATTTGAATATAGCAAGAAGTACTAGCAATGTCATAGATGGCACCACGACTCGCCAGGAAGAAATCTGGAGCAAAGTGACTGACTATCACTACTTATGCCACTGAGCTGAGACAGATCTGAACTGTATCTAGGGCAAAGAGCCTATCATTAACAACTTCTTCCAGAGTTAGCGATAAGTTTCTTAAAGTCTTTTCTATTTGTGTAATTCCCACCATTAGGAATGCTGCTCTGATTTTTTTTTTTTAACCTAAACATGTCAGAAATTCCTCCAGGTAAAGTAGCTAAACAATCAAAATGACCTTATTTTGGACCTTGTGTCTGAGTTGGAATTTCCAGACTTGATGATTTATAAAATTAGTGTCTCTTTAGAGATATGTCTTGGAATAGTACTCCTAAAACGCACGAAGTGCTAGCCTGAGGTAAATAAGACCAGGCAGCCTTGTAGAAACTGAAAAATACCATTTAGAGTCTCATAAGGATCCAGGAATATACGAGTTATTCATGACACAAGGTCAGAACGAAGGCCTTGTGTTGTCTTGGTTAGGTATTTGGATCTCTGTTAGTCCCTTTCAGGTGGCAAGTATTTGACTCATTGCCCCATGATGGCTGTGGAATTCAAATTTAGAAACACCTAGGATCTGTTCAGTAGCTTGTAATAACAGTTTCTTTGTATGTTTCTGTTTTTATTTACCCACCCTCTGAGAGTCAAGGACACTACTAAATTTATAGGATGATTTTTTTAGTTGTTTGTCCATGTAGGGGAAGTGTGAATGCCATTGTCTGTAATCCCCTATTGCCTCATTTGATGACCCCAGAATTACCCAGAGGTTAGTATCATATGAAAAATGGCATATCTAATAGTTGATAAGACTGAGGGTAATGGCAATGTTTGAGATAATCTAAGAATGAAAATTAGAATGAGTATATTTAGCCTAACTATAAGGAAGGAAAGAAAGAAAAAAAGGAGCATTATGGGTGAAAGACAATTAGGGGTCAGTAGAATATGGAAAGCAAAATGATTACAGCAAACAGGTTAATAAAGCAAACAAAAAAAATTAAACTGAAATTAAACAGAGTTCTTGGTATAAAATCCCGGAGGTAAGTTGTCTACTGTATGAAGTCATCTTCTTGTTTCAAAGATCTTGGATCAGCTGTCAACCTCTGAAAAATGACTGATTATAGAGAATCTCTGAGAAATCTTCAGTTTGAGGTCTCCTGCTCTTGGGTTTGGGTTAGCGCAGTAGCAGAATTCTTAATTGCTTTTTTAGTTGTTGTGTTGGTTTCCTAGGGCTACCATAACAAAGCACCACAAACTGGGTGGCTTATAAGAATGGAAAGTTATTGTCTCACAGTTCTGGAAGCTAAAATCTGAAATTAGGGTGTTAGCAGGCTATAATCTCTCTGAAGTCTCTAGAAGGTCTTTTGTCTCTTCTCCAGATGGCCGACTCAGGTGTTCTTTGGCTTGTAACTGCAGTGTCACATGGAATTCTTCCCTCTGAGCGTCTCTCTGGCTCTTGTCTTTTATGAGAACACCACTCATATTGGATTAGGACCACTGATAATATGTTCAAAGACACTATTTCCAAACAAGTTCACATTCATAGGCACCAGGGTTAGGACTTAAACATATTTTTGTGGGGGACACAATGCGATTTATAACAGTTGTGAAACATAAACCCAAGGATTGACTTACTGAAGTTTGACTGCTATTGCTATATTGGCTATTAACAGTACCTAATTAAAAAAAAAAAAAAATTTTTTTTTTTTTTTTTTAAATAAGATCCCTTTCAATAAGATTTAAGAGCAGATGTTCTCTGATGTCTTTTCCAATAGATGAAATCTGGATGAAGATCAGAAAGAGGCTGTTTAGAAATACGTTGTGGAAAAAAGGTCTTAATCATTTAGTGAAAAAAACTGGGTATAGTACATATGTCTTTTGCAATATTTTGTCATGTTTGCATGTGGAAGTACAGAGTCTAGTATTGAAGGTGAAATCCCTAAACACATGGGCCTTCTGGTTACCAATTCATAGGGAGTTATTTGATGTGTCCTCAAAATATTAAAAAAAAAAAATTAAGTGTGCCTTTGTCCTAGGGAGATCAAAGACTTCTGAAATTTTTGTTAATTAAAAAAAAAATTTAGTCAATATATTTTTTAATTGCTGTAAAAATATGAAGAACACATTTGCCAATTCAACTTTTTTCACTTGTACAATTTATTAAAACCAGTCACATCAATCATGTTGTACAACCATCACTAACATCCATTGCCTAATTTAAGGATTCCTTTAATGTTTTTATTGTCCAGATTATGGGTGGAAAGGACAGTGTAGTTTTTGAATAAAGAATAGTTCTTTATTGAATTCTTTTATAATATTTCTCATAAATTATATGACTTGGTCACTTGATATAAAAGTTGGGGTTATGAATGTTGGAAATACAAAATCAAGCAGCTTTTTACTATCATTTTCAGCAAGCAAATGCTTCAAACAAACCTGGAAGTAGACATACAAAAAATAAAGCATATCTAAACCCCATGGAGGGTGGAAGGGTAGAAGCTGGATGAAATCCATTTGAATGTATTCAAAGGGCCAGGACATGCCCCAGTTTATAGTGTTTCCAGGATTATGTTATTATTGATAGTTGACACAGGACTTAAAAATAAGCTCAGCTGCCTTTTTTAAAGTTTTCCCACCAATGCTGATTTAAGACAGTAACAATTTGTCTGTATCATAAGTAGTTTCTTGGGGGGGAAAAATGTAGCTATTTTGCATTTGGGAAACCCTGGTGGCATAGTGGTTAAGTGCTACTCTGAGGAGTTCTACCCTGTCCCATAGGGTCTTATGAGTCGGAATCAACTCAACAGCAACAGGTTTGTTTTTGTGGTTTTATTATGCATTTGAAATCATCTGGTGCCACCAAGGAGCTCTCATGGAATGCCAGAAGTTCTCAGAGTGAAAAGTTTAACCATATTTTCTTCCATTCATCATTTTCAATTTCAGGGGCTAAATGCTGCTATTTTATAAGACTTCTTTGAATTTCTTCATATATTTATCCTTTAAGGGTTTAGATAGGATCATAATCTTGGTTCCTATTGCTTCTTTGGCATAACGACCTGATAGATTATTTCCTTTAGTTTCTATTTTGTCACTTCTTGCATGAGCCTTAAAATTTATAATAGCTTCTATGGGAAGTAGGAGTGTTTCATCCTCGCAAGGTTCTTGTTTTCTATGCTAGTCGGAGACTTGTCAGTGGCCCAAGCAAATGACTGGGCCATTATCCACAGCCTGCATGTCAGTAAAAATATAACATAGCTCATTAGTTGGAGTGGGTTGGATAGACATCCATGCCTCATGAAATTCTTACCATTGTGCTGAGTGTCTTTTACCACATGCAGTAAGGGACAGACTTCTCTCAGGTTGGATAACAGCTGCTCCTCCTTTTATCCTGGTAGAAGTTAACCTGAAGGAGCCATTGATGGCCCACACCCATGTATAGCAAAGGAGGTTTCTATATCTAAGTTCCCCTGGGCCCATGTAGGCAGTAGTGATATGCCTGTGAGTCAGAGGGGCACTTCTGAGACCTTTTCATGGAGCTGTGCAACCCCAGCAGGTCTAAGTTTTGCTTTCCTGTTTGTACCATTCTATGTCACTAAAGAGGATTCCTGAGCCTCCCCCACCCAGCAATTTGAGACCTCTGACTACACTTACAACATGATTTGGATTTCTGGTCTTAAGGTTACTTCATAGCCACAGGTTAAGCTCTCAGTATCAACCAACGCCTAACAACAGGCTAATAATTGCCTCTCAAGGGTGTGTATCTTTCCTTCAACTCTAGGAATTTATTGGTCTTGAAGTCTAATGGAGGCCATTGGCCCTTGGCAGTGTTCATCTGCCAGAGGTTACAATTAATGAACTGAGAGGTTTCTGAGACCTGTAACTCAAAAGGCAAATATGGATTTATGGGTTCCTGGAAAGGGTAACCTGGGTAGTCCATTGGAAGGCTTTACTGATGTTCTGCTGTTGGGACCCCACTCAAAGATAGTGTCCTTTTTCGTAGCCTGGTTAATGGGTGCAATCAAGATCCTTGTGTGGGAAATGTGAGACTGCCAGTAGTCAAAAAGTCCCACAAATCACTGGGCCTCCTTTTTATTTATCAGGGCAGAGAGGCCAAATAGACCTTAGAAACTTTGCCAATACACCTCCACAAGGAGGAAATAATCTTCTTAAATTTAGTGAGGGAAAGCATCATCTTGTGGGACACATTACTACAGACCTCCACCTGCAAAGTGCCCTGAGGAGGAAGAAGAGAAGAATAAGGGGGAATGTACACACAAGAGACTCTCCTTCATCAGCTGGGTACAATTTGGGCTTCAACTTTTTTGCCCAATGCCCTCGTAATGAGATTCATGACGCTGAAAAACATGTTTGGACCATTAGTGAATTAATAAAGTGGTGTTTTAATCTCAGAAATATTGGCACCCATTATCTGCAATATGCATTAAACATAGAAATCCTTATCTTTTCTGTAAGGGGTCTAAGTTAAGTTTGGAAAGTCTTTAGTCTATCAGAAAAGAGGTAGGCCATTCCCTAAATAATGGACTGTGTTTTATGTTTGGGTGATATTGAAACATATTTTTGGAAACATTATGTTCCTTTTATGCTAAGGCAGATTCTGTTTACCTAAACAGATTCCTTTAAATGGGTTCCTTATTCTCTGAACAAAGTAGTAGATCATCTTCATTTTCATCAGAACTAAATCACAAAGGAAATTTCGATTTTTAAAAAGTCTTCATTGATGATGTGGGGAAATAGTTGGCGGGGGGCTTCAGTGAATCCTCGTGTCAAAAATGTTCATATATATTGTTGTTGCCCTTCTAGGTGAAGCTTCAGGTGGGATTGACTGTAGAATGATACTTAAGTTAGGCAGTACCTAAAAATGAGGGATAAAAATCTTGCTGATGATCCCGAGGCATTGAAAAATTCTGTATCATTATTCATTTGGCTTCTTCACTGGCAGGACTGGAGTGTTACAAGGGCGAGTGCAGGATATGAGAATACCCTTGAATATAATGTGTTCAACTATAGTTTTGAGCCCTTCTTTTGCTTTTGGCTTCAGAAGATATCAGAGAAGTTTGGGAAATGATTTGATAGCATCTATTTGACCTTTAATAGGTTCTGCTCCAATTATTTTTCCTATGTTAGTGAAATAGAGTGTCAGGTTTGGTATCAAGGTCTTTAACTAGGATATGATGTAAATACAAAGGAGCAGACACAACTTGAATATGAATAGAAGAATATTCTGTAATCTCAAGAAATAGACTCCTTGTGTGCATTTAATATTACAATTACATTTCCAGAGTATGCTTTCTTCTATTAAATTTGAAGGAGTGGTATCACGTAGGATGATGAAATGTTTTTTCAGTCCAGGGTCAAAGGGTTACAGTTAAGGTCTGGGAGATGGCAAAAACTTGTGTGTTATTTGAAATACCTACACCTGTGTGGTATGCTTATTCTAAGGAACAGGTTGAGCAAATATGGTAGAGTTTAATGTAGGAAAAGTAACACCTATATCTATTAAGGAATTCATGAGTTTGAGCATCTATATTTATAAATTAATTCACCTTGGGTATATAGTCTGTGGCAGAATGTCGTTATTTTTCCCCCTTTCCTAAGATTACTCTCATTGATAAGAGCTGGAGAGATTTTCTTCAAAAATAAAAGATATTCTACTAGACAACTGACTTTTTATCTTCAAAACAATGTTATTTCAAAAAAAAAGAAAGGAAGGAAATAAGAGAGTGAGGCAGAGAGGAAGGAAGGGTAGAAGGAAGGAAGGAAGGAGAGAGGGAGGAAAAAAGTAAGGGAGGAAGGAAAGAAGGAAGGAAGGCAGGAAGGAAGGGAGGAAGGAAGGAAAGGAGGAAGGAAATAAGGAAGGCAGGAAGGAAGGGAGGGAGGAAGGAAATAAGGAAGGCAGGAAGGGAGGGAGGGAAGAAGGAAGGAAGGAAGGCAGGGAGGGAGGAAGGAAGGAAGGAAGGAAGGGAAGAAGGAAAATACAAACATCTGTGTGTGTATGGGGAGGGGGAATTGCATTTTAGATTAAGACACTAAAGAGGTACAAAAACCAGATGTAATGATTAAAGCCTGACAGAATGCCTGTTCAAAAGAAATAAACAAACCAAGGTCCTTATAAGATGTTTTGGGGTATTTGGATATGGACTAGATATAAGATTTTATTAGGGAACTAATATTAATTTTGTTATGGGCAATAATGTTACTGTAAATATGTAGGTGTATGTACTTATTTTTGTAGGCATGCTGATGTGTTCATGGGTGATAAATTAAGATGTTACTTTAAAATGGTTATATAAATATAGCATAATGTGGATAATTCTTAAATCTGAAAAGATATATATGAACATTACAATTTTTCCTTATACTTTGCAGTCTTCTAAATTATCTACTTTATTCTGTCTTCTATGGTTTTATATATCTTTTTATAAAAGTAACTTATTAGCCTTCCTTCTTTTTTCCCTATTTACTAGTTACCCTCATATAGACTTCTTAAACATTCAGAATTACCATTTAAATATATATAAAATATAATCATATATATAATATTAAATATATACATATGTATTTAGGTATGTGTTATATGCCATCAAGTTAGGATTTATCTGTGAGATACAAGCTGAAAATTATTTGTTTTAATAATTAAGGTTGAGTCATTTAATTTTATTAATATGAGAGATGGATTTTGTCTCAGATATTTGTTACCTATTTCTATACTAATGTTGCTTATATAAACCACCCTAAAACTTAGTGACTGCAGTCATCACAAGTCTTTCAGTCAGCTGGGCACTTATTTTCCTTTGGGCTGTGTTCTCTTGTGGCTCTGCGATCAGCTGTAGGAGAAATAGATAGCTCTTCTGATCTCGATGGCATTTTTACATATTTGTCAGCCAGATCGCTATAGAATGGTCTAGGAGAACTTCACGTGGAATAAATGGACTCTTCTCAACGTGGCCTTTTTTTCTTTTTCAGGTTAGTCTGGACTTGTTCACACAGGGTTAATAGGGTTCCTAGAGCAAGTCTTCCTGAGCTCCAAGTTAACAACTCTCACAATTGTGTTCTCACCACTTTCTAATGGACAAATAAAGTCACGTGGATGGTCCAGATTCAAGAGTTGGGAAATAGACTCCATCTATGGATAAATACAGCTGTAATGTCAACTTGCAAAGAGTATTTATGCAGAATGATTACAAAAGGCACAGATGCAAGGAAAAAGTGAAGAATCGTGGCCATTTGTGAAATCAATCTACGACTGTCTTGATATTGTCATATAAACTTACGTTTTATTTTCTGTTGTATTGCATTTTTAAGAAACCCAAGCTAGAATAGATGAAGAAATAGGTTAATTAATTATGGCTCCCACACCTCAACCTCTTCTGCTTTCAATATTTGTAAATTGCGCCATTTCAACATTATCAGGACATACGTATCAGCATTATGTATTGATTGCTTTAGTTTCACAGTTTTTTTTTTTTTTTCTCTTAACTCACACTTAAAAATAGTTTTTTCACCAAATCTTTGCAGTTCATGGAGTCTGTCTATGAGCCGGAATCAACAATAGCATTGTGAGGTGGTATAGTCTGGGAAATATAATTAAAAACAAATTCTATTCTCAACCCAGAAAACCTCTACACAAAAGTAGAAGAGAACATAAACCATTTATTACTGAATAAGTGTTAAATCTGAATTTGATCATCATAAGCAGCCAGCTAAAGAGATTGCAAAAACGGAAATAAACCTGATCCTTTTATATAGCCAAGTAGTTGTAACCAATTTCACACATATCACCAAGATAAAAAACAACTAGACCTCAGGTAAGAGAACTTAGCAGCACCAGTTGTTGCGCTTAACCAAAAAACCAAAGCCACTGCCATAGTGTTGATTCTAACTCATAGAGACCCTATAGGACAGAGTAGAAGTGCCCCATAGGATTTCCAAGGAGAACTAATGGATTCGAACTGCTGATCTTTTGATTAGCAGATGTAGGTCTTAACCACTATACCACCATAACCAAAAAACCAAACCCACTGCTGTCAAGTAGATTCCGACTCATAGCAACCCTACAGGACAGAGTAGAACTGCCCCATAGAGCTTCCAAGGAGCACCTGGGGGGTTCTAACTGCCGACCTTTTGGTTAGCAGCCATAGCGCTTAACCACTATGCCACCAGGGTTTCCATACCACCGTAACCCGGTACCCAGTAGATGACCCTAAATTCACCTGGTAATTGGAGTAATCATTTGTGTTTACTAATTGCCTTTATTCTAAGAGATAATACAGTTTTATCTTGTATCTCTATGACGGGTAGGTGACTACAGTACGAAGCCAGACACCTAACTTAAATTCTCATGGAGTTGGGGAAATAATGGTGCTATCTTCTTTAATGTTTACATGTCAATGGGATGGGTCCTAGGTCCTTGAGAAAAAAAAGCCTAGGTAGTAAAACTGGTAAGAAACTTATTCAGTCTTTTAAAAAGATTCATATACATTTCAAAAGAGGTAGAGAAAAATTTACAATTACAAATTTTCTAAAATAAATAATCTATGAAAAATGGAAGGGAGAATGTCTCTTTCCTTTTTTGTACCAGGGAAAGTTATGTATCACATATATATAACATATAGCAGCTTAATCACTGTGCCACCAGGGGCCCGATACAATGCATAGAGTGTAAATATTTACATACTCCTCTCCATTTGTAGTTACCCTTACAGGTCTTATTCTGGCTTCACGTAATACTGTAGTCAATGTGCATGAAGGAAAACCAAAAAAAAAAAAAAAAAAACCCACTGCATGAAGGAACCAAAGCATAAATGACATAGTGCATACAAATGACATGCTTCAATTAGTTAGTCTGGTTTCTCCCAGGCTTCTGCATTTCAGGAACCTTTGTTAGAGAAGATTGTTCTTATCTTTGTTTTTCCCCATTACATGTTTTTTTATTGCTGTTTTTTTCTAGCTTCCCATCAATTTCATTACATTGCATTTTATTCTCAGGAGTTCCTGAAAGTTTCTGGTCAGCGAAGGATGTATTTCAGGTTACTTCATATTTACGTATGTGCAACAAATGAATAGAATTTTGTTTAGGAAACAGGTAGCTGGGTGTGTTTCTGCCAGTATATTGATCCAAGTTTTAAAATCTTTTCATAAACCTTCCTCCCTTTTGGTTGAGCATAATCAAGAAAATCAATTCCTACTACTAGGTGCAATAAAAATATTAGTATTGTTCAACATATACCTTGGTCCTCTCAAAATTCTGCTCTCATAATTTTTAAATTTGAAGAACGGTGATATAAATTTTCATTTCTAGTACAGAAATACAACAACCTAGGGATAATGTGAGTTCAGGCATAGGGTGTTGTGTCTCTTCTCGGAGATTGTGGAGGAATACTACTGGGAGTAAGATTTTCATTTCTTCACTAAGCTTTGACCTGGATTTGATTCTAGTTACCTATGGATTTTATCACCTCTTTATGTTTCATCCTGAGAAATTCCCCATACAATACAGGAGCTCAGTAAATATGGGTTAAATGAATGCGTGAATGAATTTTAAAATATAAATATATAAAGGTGTGGCTTTGTCATTTTGCCATTCTAGCACAGCTCCCTCGTCAATAAAAAACTCTTCTTTATCAGGGAGATGCTGATCACTAGAGAGCTTTTTGTTCAATTCATTTTTGTTCCTCCCAGCCAAACTTCATTCAGTCATCTCTGGACCACAGGGATGAACAATATATCAATTGGAGAATTCCTTTTCTGCTCCATTTTCCCACTTTCTTTTTATGCATTTTTTTTCAAAGACCTCCTCTAATTATTTTCCATGGCAACAGACTGCTTCCCTAGGTAAATTCATTGTTAGTGAATTCTCAGTAACTTATTCCAATTTATTTTTTGTTCTATATCGTAAAGAAATTTTAAAATGTTTTTTTGCAAGTAGAAAGTAGTTTTCAGCTCTGTGGTGAGATTAAACAATTTCACTTATGTTGACCACACACGCACACACACACACACACACACACACACACCCCACAAAGGTTTGCTTAATTAGGCAAAGTCTACTATTCAAATTGAACAAAAAAGTAAATGAGAGCAACGTGCAACCTGTTCACATTATACCAAATAATAGCCTACTGAATAAGCAGTGTTCATTTTTTCAGTTACATTCCATAACAAAATTTATTTTGCTCTTGTTATAGAAAAAAGTTAATCATGAATCCATGGTTTTACTCTTCTTAGTGTTCTTTGGCAATTTTATTCCAAAATTAGCACTTTCATCTGTTTCCATATTTAAGTTCTTTAATCACATATTATGATGGAGCCCTGGTGGTGCAGTTAAGAGTTCAGCTGCTAAGCAAAAGGTCGCCAGTTCAAATGTACCTGCAGCTTCTTGGAAACCCCATGGGGCAGTTCTACTCCAACCTTTAGGGTCTCTGTGAGTCAGAATTGTTCCTCAAGGTCAACAAGTTTCTTTTAATCACAGACTAGGAACATATGTTACCTCCACCAGATAACAGCCATTTTAAAATGGGTACTTTTGGCAACTTTTTGTCCCACTTTTCTATTTTAGGGTCTGTTATTCAAGGATGCAGTACAAATACTAATGTTTGTCAACAATTTATCAGAATATCTGTGGTATGCTCATTTTGACCTTTAAATTGGTAAATGTTCTCACAAAGCACCTATTTACAAATATAACAATCTGTATGACAATGCTAAAATAATATTAAAATACATTTTTGCTTTGTATCCGTATGCTAAGTTGCCTTAGCATAGGGGTGAGCAACCTACACCGAACAGTTAGGTACAGGATAGTCAAAAAGGTTTCCAGGGTTATACCCCCAGCTGTAACAGCCACAGCTACAAGATACAAGAACAGGCAATGTAGACT
The DNA here is from genome assembly GCF_030014295.1 of Loxodonta africana. Taxonomy (NCBI): domain Eukaryota; kingdom Metazoa; phylum Chordata; class Mammalia; order Proboscidea; family Elephantidae; genus Loxodonta; species Loxodonta africana. The sequence continues at coordinate 183,225,663 of NC_087344.1, read as the reverse complement.
GATAATTTCCTTTTTTTTTTTTTAATTAAAATGAGCAATAAGCAGGTGTTTTTCTTGATTGATTATGCCCTTTTGTTCTTAAGCTTTTAAGAGAAGAAGGACTCTGGTAAGGAAAGAAAGGCAATATAACGAATGGAGAATCAGAGTGTAATTAGCTTTAATATTAAGATAGATTGGACACTATTTTCAAGCTTAAACTTAAAAACACAATGGAGATTTCGATTCAAAGTATGTTGATATATTAAAATAAATATAAAAAAAAGTTAAATCTTAGTTATATGCGGTATATCCACTTGTTCTCCTCAAGACCACCTTCTTTCTTTTTATTCATGCTGTTCTAAATGTATTTAAAAATTGGTAAGCAGTGACGTTTCCGTATGCGTCCCTGTGGGTCAATATTGTCATTACATGTGTTTCTAGTTTTGTTTTTTTTTTTTTTGGTGCTAATTTGAAGAATATTTGTTATATTTTTAATTTTTTTCTTCTAACTAGACTTCATTGACATAAATATGGTATTGTTTTCTGTGTTACTTGTTTGTTAAATAATCCGAAAGTTGTTAAATGATCCTGAGATAGAAACACAGCTTATTTCCCCTTGAAATTGCTACTTTCAGTCATGCTCTGTTTAACTTCCATTGTCTGCTCATTGATAATTTAAAAAAAAAAAAAACTATCACAGCTACTTGGATATTTATAGGTATATAAAAATCCAGTCCAATATAACTTTATCATATATCCTACATTTTGACCTCTACTTAGGAACATAGAATAACCTCTACTTAGGAACATAGAATAAAAAATATATAAATTAGGGACGAAGTACAAGCAGGATAAATGCTTAATTCTTCCCCTTTAATTATCAAGTTTCAGAGTAAAGAGTTGGTATAATATTCAGAGTCGAATGTGGAAATAATATATTTTTCCTTTTTTAAAATCATCATCATAAATATACATTGGCTGTTATTTGGTAAATTCTTCACAATTATTTCTAGTCATTTTTCATTTCAATGCAGATTTTTTTCAAACTTGGCCAGTGGGAGACACTACTTGTTCTTTTTTTGCATAAGCACACCTAATTCTCCTATTAAAAATATAACAGAAAATTCTCCTGAAGCACTCTAAAATTTCATCCTGTGGAAATAATATTCGAAAACAAACAATTTTCAAAACCACTTTTGATTCTCCTGAATTGGCAGGTCAAACTGAACACAGAAACTCTTAACCACATAATTCATAGTAAAAATTATTAACAGAAACTTAAACCAAATTAATTTTTCTGCATATAGCTTTGAATGCCCACAAAGGCATTGAGGAAACATTGACATTACTGTAACTGAAGAAATGTATAGTTAATGTTATACTAAGCCTTTTTAAAAGCCTTAATCTAAGCAATTATTTTTCTTTGTTATGATGTAGTTTTTAGTTTCTTAACATTATCTAGAATTTTTGAAGTTAAAAATGGCTACTGATCTTTAGACTCTCTTAAGTGAGTTCAATGTTGTCTAATTTGGTTTCTGGTCTTCTGTCACAATGTACGTACCAAAACTTGTGTGAGTTTTTTTTTTTTATTATTATTAAAATATAAAATAACCAATTTTATATTGTTTCTCTAGATTAGAAATTGCTTTTATTTATTTACAAATATACGTGTGTTTATGTCACTATGAGTTGCTATCGGGTTGCTATGAGTCAGAATCGATTCAATGGCAACAGGCTTTGTTTTGTTTTGTTTTGGTGTGTGTTTATGTATATATGTGTGGGTGTGTCTGGAGTGGTATAAAGAGTTGACAAATTTGACTGCTAATTGAATGGCTGCAAGTTCAACTTCACCCAAAAGTGAGAAGAAAGGCCTAGCAGTCTACTTTGAAAAAAACCAGCCATTGAAAACCCTATGGAACACAGTTCTATTCTGACACACATGGGGTCACAATGATTTGGAGTCTACTTTTTTTTTTTTTCCTATGGCAACTGTGCGTATAGCACTACCAAAAATAAAAATATACTATAAGTCATCATTATGTGAAACAGAATAGGAACCCTGGTGGTGTAGCAGTTTAGGGCTCACCTCGTAGCCACAACCCACCGGTGGCTCTGCGGGAGAAGGATGTAGCAATCTGCTTCTGTAAAGATTACAGCCTCGGAAGCCCTATGGGGAAGTTCTACTCTGCCTATAGGGTTGCTATGTATCTGAATTGACTCCGCAGCTCACAAGAACAACATCATTATTTGAAACAGAATATTAATGGCTTCTCCATTCTCTTGATACATGCCTCCCCCTTCACACATACACACACACACCAAATAAATACTAAAATGAGGCAAATGACAAGATAATAATGTTTACTAATATTTATTGCTATGTCATGATTTATCCTTTTCTGAAATGTCAGAATTAAACATAACATTCTGGCTGAGGGTAAGCATGTTTTAATTCCAGCTCCATTAGATGTTAGCAACTTGAATGAAGAAATATTAAGATGAATTTTATCCTTAATATAAAGCCAGCTTACCAGAGTTTTTGGCCAATAGTATTTAGTACATGCCCATGAATATTAATATCATCATTATAGTATCAGAATTATAACCAATTGAACATTGACTTTTCATTTAGAATAGTATGAATATATTTCACCTGTATGGATATGCATCATCTTCTGTCTTCATCCTAGAAAGAATTAGAGAAGTAAAGAAAAGTCTCTTCTGCCTCAAGAGGATAGGATACATTTTTAAGGTCAAAAAGGCTTTGTGACGCTCACACATCTGAACCCAACTGTGCTCGCTCTTGAAATGAAATCTTCTCTGGCAGGGAGAAAAATTTAAATGAAAGACGTGGATCTCTAGCATATGAGATGCCCAAGAATCGTGGAGACTCTTTCAGACTCTAGATAACACATCCCATATAAAGAGAATAGCCTTATTAGTTATTGGTTATTTTCAAATTGGAAGGGTCAAGCCCTGTAATGTTAGATGAAGAATCTGAGAAATTTGATATGAAAGCCCCTAAATTATTGTTTGGAAAAATGATGAAATGAGCCAAAACATAAATCTGTTCACAGATTTCCAAGTTACAATGCTGGTCCAGACAACAGGATGGATATCATTTTCCTGTAGAGCAGCCATTCAATTTTGAGCATTCTGAAAAGCCATGGAGGAAAATACATTTCATGATGCTGATTGAATATTATCCTAGTTCATATATTTGTAATTGAAAATTTAGACATAAGAAATTTGAAAAAAGTGTTAAGATTTTTTTTCTTTATGCCTATTTGCTGAGCTCTTTATTATTTATAATCATTTGCAAATAATTTTTGGGTTATCAGACAAAGGATTTAGCAAGCTATAATAATAACACATTTACTATATCTTTTGTGGTGGTGGTTTTACAACATATATCCTAGATATGTGCCTATGTGTGAGAGTATTTTATTGTATTATTTTTATATGAAATACATATATGAGATGATTATTTCTTCTGAAATTTAACAAATTATTCATGTAGTTTCATTAAACATGTTTTATTCCTTGATTTTAAATAGTTGCACTTGACAGCAAGAAAAAAGTTCCTCAATTTCTAGATTTTTTTAATCTTTAGATTTATATGTTTGGCTTAATTTGAAATGTTCAAAATATAACTGAAGTACCTTGGCTATCAATACAAATTAATTCATGTCGAGAACTGAGTAAACAGAATGGTAACCTATTTTGAGACAGTTATTTTATATATTAAATTTTTTCTTTTCATAAACACTTTATAAAGTATATTAGTTACCATAACATGCCCTGCGACTTATACAATTTACCCAAAATAATTTTCGTATCAATTTCCTTTAATTCTTTATCTAAGGGAAAGACCTGTTATACATTTAGCAGAGAAGACAGCTTAGTAGGTGAACTCTATGTCTCCTAGCAATTATATCAATCTGCACAGTGCGGAGGCATGGCTTAAGTGAAGGCCATTGTGATTTCGATTGTTAGAGTAGTGATTTGTTTCAGTACAGAATGTCTAGAAACTCTTATACAGCCTGTGAGCTATGGCTGCAATAATGGGGAGATATTCACATGGTCCATTTATAAGATGAGGTTGCATAAAGTCCATCTGATTACATATAAGTGGTTATTAGAATAGGTCCTCAACAAGAGTTATGGGAGATCTACGAATAGGCTATCTATTTTCTAGTCATTTTATAACAAAAGTAGCTTCAAGCACATTGGGCACTTCATTGTCATTGACTTTGGGACAAAAATAAATGGCACGTTCACTGGCCAGTTATAGACATCTTGCCTCAAGTGTCAGCATAGCCTGTACTATTAACAGAGAATTGTTAAAAGAGAAAAATAGCTATTGATAAAAATCATTCTATTTGTTACTCTCCAAAATAAGAATGCTAATTCATTACAGATACCAGAAGCTATTATGAAGTCCTAAAGATGTACATGTTTTGTTATAGGAAAGAAATGCTGTAATTTATCAACATAAAGCCTCTAAGTACTGTAAGTACTTGAAGTGCTGCAAAGGAAAATTGCAAACATACAAAACCAATTGGGGTACTTATGTAGAGAGACAAATTTAAAAGAGAGTTGTTTTTGTCATGCCAAGACACAAAGATCTAGATTTTTAAAAATGCTTGCCCATTCATTCATTCAGTTTCAAGACCTTGCACTCCCACGGTAATACAAAGGCAAAGTAAACTCACAGAGAACAACTCATGGAACAACGAGTTCCTGTGGTTTAGGAAAGTTTTCCAAAGCCCAACTCCAGTGCCATCGAGTCAATTCCGATAAGTCTATGAGTAAGAGTGAGGAAAATCTTCCAGTCGGTTTATATTAGGCACTACTGACAGTAATCTGGGAATAGAAACTAAGTATCAACTGGAAGTTTTCAGAATTCAGTTGTAAAATATATTCGTAGGATTGTATTTATTTTAATTGTACTTTGACATTATTTTTAACCAAAAGTTTCCAGTAAATGTGTGAAATTAAGTTGTAATGGTATAAAAATGCATAAAAAAATTATCAAGGTATCTTTAATAAAATATTGCTTTAAGTATAGTAGTCATCTATTTATAAAAAGACATCTTTTTATTACTGGTGTTAAAAGCCTTAAAATTAGAGGTTAATTAAAGTGAACAGTAACATATATATAAATGTATATATAGTCTATCATATACACATATTACTATATACATACCACATATAGTTTTATATATATATAAATGTGCATACATATATATATATACAGTCTGAGTGATTAACAGCAAAACTGTATTTTAATTGCATTATTGGACAATTGAGTCGTCATGTCTATAAGATAGAAGAGAGTGGGAGAGGGGTTAATTTTTTAAATATTTTTAAATAAACATTCAGAGCAGTCAGAATCTATGGGGAGAGTAAGCTCAATAGAGGGAATAAACTTTTTTTTAGGAAGGTAAAAAATATTGCAGACTAAATGAAATTTGAAAGATGACACCAAGTGGTTAACCTAAATTAAAATATTAGAAAACAAAAAGTCTTTGAGATAAATAGAAAATATTCTTACGCTGCTGTTAAAAAAGAAAAAAAAAGGAAGACATTTCTATCAAAATTTGAGAGTTTCAAAACTCAAGAATATTGCTTTTTTATCTAAGGTAATTTTAATGTCACTATGAGTCAGGATCGACTCTACAGCAATGGATTAGTTTTATTGTACTCCCAAAATGATAAAATAGAATACAATAGTCACTTTCTGAGAGTTAGAATGAATCACAAGACATCATCTAGACAATTGTCTGTGGTTTAATTAGATAAATCATACTTACCCTCTTTCTATAGATGAAATAATTAAGAACCAGAAAGGTCAACTAGTCAATATATTGAATTTTCTTAGCATCAAAGAATATGTATTAACTCTTTAATATACACAGTATACAGAAATGTAAATTAAACTTTGCATTATGAGTATTAATTGTATTAAAACTCTCTTATTTTAGAAAATAACTGTATTTTCTTTCTAGCCATGGTCTTGTGACCACCACAAAATGATGGACTGAGACTATGAAAAATGAATGACTTAAGACCTGCTGATGGGATTGATCATTTTGTGGTCCTGGTGGGAGGGCTATGCCATGAAATTGACCAGGAGTTTGTTTATATAAAGGCTAACCTCACAGAAGTTCAGAAGGACCTCACTACCATTAAGAAGAGTCTGGAGCAGAGTATGTTCTTTGTACCAAAGACCCAGGGTCCCTGTGCTGAGAATCTCCGAAACCCACAAGACAGAATTGTAGCATTTAAGACAGCACTAAACAACAAGAGACAGTGCAACGGACTTGCAAGCCCATGGAACAAGGTGGCTGTGGTGGATTTGCCGGCCCATGGAGTGAGAGCTGAATGTCTTTGGGCAGAAGACTTGCTGTCAGAGCTAAAAGAGCTGTAATACTTGCTCATGTAGGGCAGAAGCCTAAGAGTGTCCTGTACAGGGGTTACACACTTCCCCCGCTCAGGCTATGTAGCATGGTGGCAATTGAGTCATTGAATTTTTTTTTTTTTTTTTGAGAAAGGAGCAAAGGCAATTTAACGGAAAAAAGACAGACTTTTCACCAATGGTGCTAGGAAATTGGATATCAACATGCAGAAAATAAATGAATTTGGGCACAGATCTTATACCTTTCACAAAAATTAACTCAAATTGGATAATAGACCTAAATGTAAAATTCAAAACAGTAACATTTCATAATGACCCTAGGTACAACAGAATGAAATACTGCCCAGACCTGCACCATCCTGACAATCATTGCTATGTTTCAGATCACTTTTGCAGCTGCTGTGTCAATCTGTCTCCTTGAGGGTCTTCCTCTTTTTTGTTGACCCTCTACTTTACCAAGCATGATGTTCTTCTTCAGGGACAGGTCCCTCCTGATAACATGTCAAAAGTATGTGAGATGAAATCTCATCATCTTCCATTCGAGGAACATTCTGGTTCTACTTCTTCCAACACTGATTTGTTCATTCTTCTAGCAGTCCATGGCATAGTTGATATCCTTCACCAACACCATAATCCAAATGCATAAATTCTTCTTCTGCCTTCCTTATTCATTGTTCAACTTTGGAATGCATATAAGGTGATTGAAAATACTACGGCTTGGGTCAGGTGCACTTCATCCTTAAGGTGACATCTTTGCTTTTTAACACCTTATAAAGGCCTTTTACAGCAGATTTTCTAAAATGCAAGACATCATTTTATATTTCTTGACTGCTACTTCCAGGGGCATTGATTGTGGATCCAAGTATAATGAACTACTTGAAAATTTCAACATTTTCTCCATTTATCAAGATGTTGCTTATTGGTCTAGTTGTGAGGATTTTTGTTTTCTTTATGTTGAGGTGTAATTCATACTGAAGGCTGTAGTCTTTGATCTTCATCAATAGGCCAATGAAATAGCATTGAGAGTTAAAAAGTAAATCTATAAACCTATAGACTATGTATTTTCAACAAGAATGCCAATCCCATACAACTATTGGTCTCTCCTTGCCTGGAACAAAAGAGAAAGAAGGAAACAAAAACTCATAGAATAAACTACTCTTCTGGGTTAACACTCTACATGGATTTTAAGACCCTGAAGAACTAGATGGTGCCCAGCCAATACCAACAACCATTCTCATCAGAGCTGTAATAGATGGACCCTGATAGAAGGGAAGAAAATGTGGAACAGAACTCAAATTCTTAGGAAGTCCAGACTTAATTTGACTAGCTGAGATTAGAGGACTCCCCAAGGCTATCACCCTGAGATACTTCATAAACCTTAAACTGAAACTACTCTTTGAGGTCACCTTTTAGCTAAATAACATGTTGGCTTATAAATTAAAGAGTACTACCAGTGAGTACTGCGCACCTTTAAAAAAATAATCTGTATGAGACCAAATCATCAACAACTACTCTAAAGCAAAGATAAAAGAGTAAGGGAACAAGGAACCAGATCACTGGAAACTAAACATCTAGAATGGAATGAATGAAAATGTTAATACAATGTGAAAAGTGTATCTAATGTCAATGAACAATTTGTGTAGTAATTGCTAAATGGAAACCTAATTTGCTGTGTAAACTTTTACTAAAAACAGAATAAAATATTATTTTTAAAAATGTGCCAAGTTCATTCAATTGGAAAAGAGTATTTTCTTCAAAAATGATGTTGTGACAATTGAATCTCCACACACAAAAGAATGTAATTGGACCCGTAGCTTGCACCATATACAGGAATTAACTCAAAAAGGATAAATGATTTAGATAAAGAACAAAAATAAAATCTCTCAGAAGAACACATAACGGTAAAACTTAAGACCTTGTTTTTGACAATAAACTCTTATATATGACACCTAAAGGGCAAAAAACAAAAGACAAAATAGATAAATCAGATTTCGTCAAAATTAATAATAATAGTGCATCAAAATGATCAATAAAGACAGTGAAGAGAAAATGTTCGAGAATTATTGCCCTATTTTCTTAGTGCTTCTGTAACAGAAATACCACAAGTAGGTGGCTTTAAAGAACAGAAATTTATTTCCTCAGTTTATGAGGCTAGAATTTCAAATTTAGGGCACTGACCTTAGGGGAAAGTTCTCTCTTTGTCTACTCTAGGGGAAACACTTGTCTCAGCTTCTTTAGCCCTAGCATTACTGGGTTTCTTGGAGATATCCATGTGACAGCTGTCCCCCCATTCCTGCTTGCTTGTCTCTGTGCCTAATCTGCTCTTTTTTTATATCATCTCAAATGTTATTAGGTCTAAGGCACACCCTACACTGATAACATCATTAACATAACAAAGGGGATTGCACACACAGGAACAGGGGTTTGAATTCCAACACATATTTTGGGGGACACAATTTAATCTATAACAACTGTATATCTGATAAGAGTTTAATACCCAGAATGTAAAAAGAACTACTTCCATTCAACAACAAAAAGACAAAGAACTCAATTTAAAAAAAACAGGCAAATGAATTGAATAGACATTTCATCAAAGAAGATATACAAATGGTCAACAAACACATGAAAAGATGCTCAACATCATTAGTCATTATGAAAATGCAAATCCAAACCACAATGGGATATCACCTAACACCCACTATGATGGCTATTATCACAAAAATGAAACCAAAAAAAGTGTTGGAGGGGATGTTGAGAAATTGGAACTCTAGTATGTTGTTGGTGGGAATATAAAATGCCATAGGCGCTGTGGAAAAGAGTTTAGTGGTTCCACAAAAAGTTAAAGGCACAATTACCATGTGACCCACAATTTCTTTCCTAGATATATGCCCAAAAGACTTGAAAGCAGGGACTCAAACAGATACTTGTACACCAGTGTTCATTGCAAAATTTACAATAACCAAGGTGTAGAAACAACCCAAGTGTTTATCAACAGAATGCGGTATATACAAACAGTGGAATGTTATTCAGTCATAAAAAGAAATCCCGATACATGCTACAACACAGATGAAGCTTATAACATTTTGCACAGCAAAATAAGTCAGACACAAAAGGACAAATGTTTAGTGTCCATATTTAGATGAACATCTAAAATAGTCAAATGCAAAAACCTGAAATTTTATTAGTGGTTATTAGGGGAAGGAGGGAGGAGGGAATACCTCTTATTGCTGAAAGTGTATTTTCTGTTTGGAAAGATGTAAAACTTTAAGAAATGGAGAGTGGTGACAGTGTAACAACACGATGAATACAATTAATGTCGCTGAATTGTACTCTTAAAAATTGTCAAAATGTCACTCTTTTATTTATGTTTTACCAAATTAAAAAAGTAAGGAAAATTCTGAACCTTGCCAAAGAATACATACAGATGGCAAATGTAAAGTATGCTCAACATAATTTGTCATAAAGAATTGTATATAAAAGCTAATAAAATAAATTAAAATTGAACAAATTGAAACAATTCAATATCCAAAACCAAACCTGTTGCCAACTCATGGTGATATGCTATAACCAAAATCCAAAACTTGACAGTACAAAGTGCTGATGAAAAAGGTCAGGGATATAAGAAGGAATGTAGAATGTGATAAGAAAATCCAACTTATTTACAAATGGATGAAACAAACTAACTGAAGTGTTTGGAAGGAAGGTTTCTGATCTAAGCGACATTGGAAATGAGTGGAGCTTGTAAGAGCAAAAGCAAAAAGAACAGTACATAAGCACTCTAGTTTAGAAAGTTGTTTCCCAAAATGATGTGGATTATCAATTATGATAGTGCTATATATGTATACTAAAACTGAACAATTGAGTATTGGATGCTGGATGGTGGGAGCCAGATTTCTCACAGTTAATTGTGGGAATTTACTGATAAGCAAGGGAAGAAGTTAAGATTGATCTATATGTCAACGTATCAGAGGTGGAGACACTAGCATGAACTCATGTTTAGTTTAATACAGATACATAAAGGAATATTTACAGATATTTTTACATACAAGAGTTAGTTTACACACTGTATTTGCTTGTGTTGTCAGTTAAGACAGCCTATAAGAAATGACACCCCTGCAGCACTGAGCATACCTAGTGGCCATAAAAAAGAAACAGTGTTCCTTGGAGAAATGGCTGATTTTAGGAGTGGGGCAGAAAACACAAAAGGTAAGTGTTGAATATCTTGTAGTGTTCAAAGTAAGGAAGAGGTAAAAAACAACAAAACAAAGAAACAAACAACACAAAATCAAAATTGATGGGAAGTTGCTAATAGGATACAAAATCCAACTGAAAGAACTTCCTATGGCCAAAGTTGGATGAATTTGAGCAAGAACAACATAAAAAATGAAGAAATATTGTATTATAGCCCAAGAGATGAAATAAATATCCATGAGTCCCTGCATATGTGAGGATATTTGGATGACAAGCACACTTCATTCATGTATAAGAATTCAAATAATGCATAAACTCTCCCTTCAAGAAAGGTGAGAATTTATCTCAATTTTTTTAAGTATGGGCTGTGCATAATGATCTTTTTTGAAAGTGTACAGTAGCAAAAGTGAAAAAAAAAGTAATTTAACAGTAAAGAAATCTGACAAACTCTACCACACCCCAATAATCAAGGTCAACAACATTGATCAAACTGTTGATAGTATGTACCCTTGATATCATATGATGAAAATGTCAGTTTAGCTCTGTGGCCTTCCTCCAAAAAAGCCTGTAAGCCCAGTCTAGTCCTGAGAAAAACAATAGGCAAATTCAATAGAGGGACATTCTACAAAAGACCCAACCACTCCTCAAAATAGTATTCCTCAAAACTCTCAAGGTAATCAAAACCAAATGAAGTCTGAGAAATCGTCACAGCTCAGAGGAGCTTGAGACATGACAACTAAATATCATTTTCTGGATTGGTACAACAACAGATACATAGACCAGTGGAACAGAATTGAGAATCCAGACATAAATTCATTCACCTATGAGCAGCTGATATTGGACAAAGGCCCAAAGTCATTTAAATGGAAAAAGACAGTCTCTTTAACAAATGGTGATGGCATAACTTGATACCATCTGCAAAAAAATTGAAACAAGACCCATACCTCACACCACCTACAAAAAAAAAAAAAAGGGGTGAAAACCTAAATATAAAATCTAAAATGATAAAGCTCATAGAAGAAAAAATAGGGACAACACTGGTAGTCCTAATACATGGTATAAACAGTATACAAAACATTACTAACAATGTACAAACAACAGAAGAGAAACTAGGTAACTGGGAGCTCCTAAAAATCAAACACTTATGCTCATCAAAAAAACTTCACCAAAAGAATAAAAAGACAACCCACAGAGTGGGAGAAAATTTTTGGCTATGACATATCCAATCTGTATTTAATCTCTAAAATCTACAAGATACTGCAAAAAGACAAAAAAAAAAAACAATTGAAAAAGGGGCACGTCACCAAAGAAGATATTCAGGCAGCTAACAGATACATGAGGAAATGCTCAGGATTATTAGCCATTAGTAGAAATGCAAATCCAAACTACAAGGAGATACCGTCTCACCCCAACAAGGCTAGCATTAACTCAAAAAACACAAAATAATAAATTTTGGAGAGGTTGTGGAGAGACCGGAACACTTATGCACTGCTTGTGGGAATGTAAAATGGTACAACCACTTTGGAAATTGATTTGGTGCTTCCTTAAAAAGCTAGAAATAGAAGTACCATACAATCCAGCAATCCCATTCTTTTGACCATATCCTAGAGAAATAAGAGCCATCACACAAATAGATATATGCACACCCATGTTCATTGCAGTACTGTTCACCATAGCAAAAAGATGGATACAACCTAGGTGCCCATCAACAGACGAATGGACAAATTATGGAATATTCACACAATTGGATATGATACAACTATAAGGAACAATGATGGATCCACGAAACATCTCACAACATGGATGAATCCGGAAAGCACTATGCTGAGTGAAATTAGTCGCAAAAGGACAAATATTGTATGAGACCACTGTTATAAGAATTCAAGAAAAGGTTAAACACAGAGGAAAACATTCTTTGATGGTTATAAGGGTGGGGAGGGAGAGAGAGAGTAATTCACTAACTAGATGTTGTTTTTGTTATTTGGTGCCTTCGAGTTAGTTCCAACTCATAGCGACCCTATGTACCACAGAAGGAAACACTGCCCTGTCCTGCACCATCCTTAGAATTGTTATGCTTGAGCCCATTGCTGCAGCCATCGTGTCAATTCATCTCTTTGAGGGTCGTCTTCTTTTCTGCTGATGCTGTACTTTACCAAGTATGATGCCCTTCTTCAGTGAGTGATCCCTCCTGACAACATGTCCAAAGTATGTAAGATGCATCCTTGCTTCTAAGGAGCATCCTGGTTTTACTTCTTCCAAAACATTGGTTCATTCTTTTGGCAGTCCATGGCATATTTAATATTCATCGCCAACGCCACAATTCAAAGGTGTCAATTCTCCTTCAGTCTTCATTTATTCATTTTCCAGCTTTCACATGCCTATGATAAGATTGAAAATACCATGGCTTGGGTCAGGCACACCTTAATCTTCACAGTGACATCTTTGGTTTTCAGCACCCTAAAGAGGTCCTTTGCAGCAGATTTGCCCAATGCAATTCATCTTTTGATTTCTTGACTGCTGCTTCCATGGCTGTTGATTGTGGATCCAAGTAAAATGAAATCCTTGACAACTTCAATCTTTCCTCCATTTATCATGATGTGGCCTATTGGTCCAGTTGTAAGGATTTTTGTTTTCTTTATGTTGCGATGTAATGCATACTGAAGGTCTGGTCTTTGATTTTCATCAGTAAGTCCTTCAAGTCCTCTTCACTTTCAGCAACCAAGGTTGTGTCATCTGCATAATGCAGATTGTTAATGAGTCTTCCTCCAATCCTGATGCCCCATTCTTCTTCATATAGTCCAGCTTCTCGGATTATTTGCTCAGCATACAGTTTGAATAGGTATGGTGAAAGGATACATCCATGATGCACACCTTTCCTGACTTTAATAGTATTATAATGACATGTGCAAAGAGCTGGAGATAGAAAACCAAAAGGGAAGAATGTGCTAGGCATTTCTCAAGCTGAAAGAACTGAAGAACCAGTTCAAGCCTTGAGTTGCAGTAGTGAAGGATTCTATGGGGAAAATATTAAACAACTTAGGAAGCATCAAAAGAAGATGGAAGGAATACACAGAGTCATTATACCAAAAAGAATTAGTCGATGTTCAACCATTTCAAGAGGTAGCATATGATCAGGAACTGACGGTAGTGAAGGAAGAATTCCAAGCTGCACTGAAGGCATTGGTGAAAAACAAGGCTCCAGGAATTGTCAGAATACCCACTGAGATGTTTCAACAAACAGATGCAGTGATGGAAGTGCTCACTTGTCTATGCCAGGAAATTTTCAAGACAGCTATCTGGCCACCTGACTGTAAGAGATCCATATTTATGCCTATCTCCAAGAAAGGTGATCCAACTGAATGCAGAGATTATCGAACAATATCATTGATATCACATGCAAGCCAAATTTTGCTGAAGATTCAACTAGATAGTAGTCAAGAATTAGATGAAGGGAAGGACAACACACAATACTGGGGAAGTCAGCACAGTTGGACTAAACCAAAAGCTAAGAAGTTTCCTGAATACAGCCAAACACTTCAAGGGACAGAGTAGCAGGGTTGGGGTCCTGGGGACCATGGTTTTGGGGGACATAATGGTCAATTGGCATCAAAAAGTTAATTAAGAAAACGTTCTGCATCCCACTTTGGTGAGAGGTGTCTGGGGTATCAAAAGCTTGCAAGTGGCCATCTAAGATGGATCAATTGGCCCCAACCTACCTGGAGAAAAGGAAAATGAACACTAAAGACACAAGGACAAAAGGGCCACATATACCAGAGACTCCAACAGCCTAAGACCAGAAGAAATAGGTGGTGCCTGGCTACCACTAAAGACCACCCTGACAGGGAACAAAACAGAGAGTCCCTGATGGAGCTGGAAAAAAGTGGGATACAGAACTCAAATTTCATGTAAAAAGAACAGATTTAATTGTATGATTAAGACTAAAAGAACACTAGAAAACATGGTCCCCACACTCTCTGTTAACCCAGAAGTAAAATCATTCCTGAAGCCAACTCTATAGACAAAGATTAGATTGGAATTCTTAGTTCAAGTACATACGGGAGACTAAATGAGCATCTCCTGTCTGAAGGGAGGACAAGAAGGCAGAAAGGGACAGTAGCTGGTTGAATGGACACGGGAAACCTAGGGTGAAAAGGGGGAGTGTGCTGTCACATTATAGGGATTGCAGCTAGGGCCACATAGCAATATGTGTATAAATTTTTGTATGAGGAATTAACTTGAGCTGTAAACTTTCACCTAAAGCCCAATTAAAAAAAAAAAAAAAGATTATGGCCAAGAAAACCCTATGGAGCAGTTCTACTCTGTAATACATGAGGTCACCATGAGTTGGGGGCCTACCCGATGTTAGTATATAACAACAATATATATAAAGAAAACTTTTCCCATTTCAACATTTTTTTTACACATGAATTTCAGTCACATTATGTTCATCATGTTATGCAACAATAACCATTATCTATTTCCAGACTTTTTCATCACCCTTAGCAGAAGTTCATTTCTTTAATTGCCCTCTCATGTCTTCTACCTCAGTCATCTAGTGCTGCTATAACAGAAATACTGCAAGTGGATGGCTTTAACAAACAGAAATTTAGTCTCTCACAGTCTAGTAGGCAAAAAGTCTGAGTTCAAGGTGCCAGCTCCAGGGGAAGGCTTTCTCTCTCGGTCAGCACAGAGGTCCTTGTCATTAACCTTCCCCTGGTCTAGCAGCTTCTCCATTCAGAAACCCTGGTTCCAAAGGATACTCTCTGATCCTGATGCTGCTTTCTTGGTGGTATGAGGTACCAATGTCTCTCTGCTGGCTTCTCTCTTTTATACCTCAAAAGAAATTGGCTCAAGACAACCCAGTCTTGTAGATTGAGTCTTGCCTTATCAACATCACAAAGACAGGATTTACAACACATAGGAAAATCACATCAAATGACAAAATGGTGGCCAATCACACAATACTGGGAATCATGGCCTAGTCAAATTGATACACTTATTTTTAGAGGCCACAACTCAATCCATGACAGCTTCTCACATTTTGAACAGAGTAACACCTTCCGTATCAAACTGGTCATTAAGTTTTGAGAAGGAGCTCTGGTGGCAAAGTGGTTAAAGCACTTGGCTGCTAAACAAAACGATGGCAGTTCAAACGAACAGATTTGAGAAAAGAACAAGGAAATGGCATTCATTTCAATGAATGCTCTCGTCATGAACACTCTTCAGCTTTCTAACAGTTGATGGAACTGGGCTCCCCTACGTTGGGCAAGCAATTTTAAGGAGCCAACCATAGCAATAGAGCAAAATACTGGCTGTAGCTTCAATATCTACAGCTCCATGCTTCTCAAAGACTAGGTCAAGTTTCTGAGTATTTGCTATACATCTCCCAGTTGCCATGGTGTCAGCTTTAACCCATGGGACCTCAGGTATGTCAGAGTGTAACTCTGCTCCACAGGGTTTTCGATGGCTGTTTTTTTTGAAAGTAGATCTTGTCTTTCTTCTGAGGTGACTCTGGGTGAGCGCAAACTTCCAACCTTTCAGTTAACAGCCAAGCACATTACCCATTTGCATCACCCAGTTATTCCATTTAATATATACCTGTTGCTGTCAAGTCGATTCATATTGACCCTATAGAACACAGTAGACCTGCCCCATATGGTTTCCAAGGAGCAGCTGGTAGATTCGAACTGTGGACGTTTTGGTTAGCGTCTATAGCTCACCATAGCTCTTAACCATTGTGTCACCAGGGCTTCTTTGATATATATAGGTAGGTCTTATAAGTTGTAAATCAGTTATTGTGAAAGCAGTACATTTATTTAAGAATTGTAGCAACCCTTAACTTTCATCACAGTATTGGCTTATTCTGCTAACTGGTGCCTGTGCATACAAACACATAATTCTAATTGGGGTCAGAAAGCTACAAACATTTCTAAACACAAAATGAAGGTCCAAAATCATAAAGCACTTGAAAATGTCAGCAGAAATCTCACACAGTATGTTAGTAAATGTCAGATGCTGTTGAAATTATTTTGTCAGGATAGATACATGAGTGATCTTAAATAAAGAGTGGACAAATAATTACCTTAGGGTTAAACTTGGTGTGCTTACATATTTGATTGTTTTCTTTCCTTTCATATTTTCTGTCCCCAAGCTAAAACTGATAGTCCTCTCTCAGAAGCTTCCTGTTGTTTCTTCAACACAAAGTCATTGTCCAATATTTCTAAAGCTGTCTTGTTCCTCTTCACACATTGTCAGAGGATGGGCTAGACGATGGAAAGGAAGCACTGTAAGCACGATATGCACTACTGTTATTTTTCAGAGATTTGACAGTCTTTTCAACATAAGAGTAAGAAGTATGACGTTGGCTTTTATCTTCAGGTGATGGACAACAACATATCTCTGTGGTCGAATAATGAAAGCAAGTTTTTTTCTGAAAAAAAAACCTGCACTACGCGGTATATGGTCTTAAAAATATAAACAACCCACAAGTCTGTGTGGATGAATTCCGACAGTCGACATCTTGACTTCACTTGTTCTTTGATAAAACCAGTGTTGACTGATGTCACTGTCAGAGCTAACTATAGCAGAGAAAAGACTTTGGTTATTGATGGGGGGGGGGACAGTATGTCAGTTTTGTCATCAAATATTCTTTTTTTAATGAAACTCACTTTAATATTATATACCTGCAAGAATCAAACTAGTGAGAATGCCAGATATAACAAAGTAATGCAAGCATGGTTTTGGCATTGACTTTCTGGATGGCTTCTGTAGTCTTTTTCACTTACATTGAATTCGCTGTTTCCAATTCAACTTCATTCTATTACCCTCTGATCCAATATCTTGCCGAATCATTTATTTCCAGTTTGTAGCAAACATTTTCTCTTCTTTATTGTATCTTCCTTCTATAATCACTTTTGTAATATGCAAAAAGGTTAATAACCTCAAAATTGAAAAAAGAAAATATATTATTTTCTAATTCTAAAAATAGAAACCCTGGTAGCATAGTGGTTAAGTGCTAGGGCTGCTAACCAAAGGGTCGGCAGTTCAAATCCACCAGGCACTCCTTGGAAACTCTTTGGGGCAGTTCTACTCTGTCCTATAGAGTCGCTAAGAGTCGGAATCGACTCAACGGCACTGGGGTTTTTTAATTGTAAAGATACGTGAGAAAAAAGACTTTATTTTTTAGTATACCACGTGCTCTAATATCTATATATTTTTTGTTATAGGTGATGACTCTAATGTTTCTGTGAACTAGATTGACACTAGAATGAAATAGGATATATGTACTAATTCAAAAGGTTATCTTGGTCTTTATTGTCTTCTATATTAGGCCTGAAGGAGCAAGTCAACTTAAAATTACACCACGGCTTACAAAGTGTGAAATGCATACTTCTTACTCTGCCTGAGAAGGTTCTAGCTGATGCCTGACATCCTGACAACATAATTGATAGTGTCTGCTTTCACTGTCAGAGCTGTCCCATTTTAAAAGCTATCTTATGTACTATCCCAATATAAGATATTACAGTAATCACTTTTCGGTGCCATCTCCTTCTCTATCTCCCTAAAGATGATGATTCTGCCCTTTAAAATTAAACCAGGTAGGAAAAAAAAAACATGTCATTCCTCTATAGGAACTTTTATTCCTGCGCAAATTTAAGACTTTGGAACAAATCTTGATGCTTCAGAATTGTATTTAAAATATCATACTAAAATTACACGTAGTAAGCATTTTCTATTGGCCATATCCTAATCGGAAGATAGAAATGACTCCAGGAAAGTGTACATCTGTTTAAATTGCAGAAAAATAGCACATGAATTTTAGTAAATTAGGAGATTCAAAGCATGTGCATAATCTTATTAGAAATGTTTGTCAGTGAAATGAGTGTTTATTCTTGGATTATTAAATTTAATATGAAAGTATAAATTAAGTGTAGGTCACCTTAATGAAATACACATGACACACAAGCACATATTCAGTTTTTAAATCAGTTTTTTAAAAATAATTTCTGATTTATAGAACATGAGCATAAACGATATAGAGTTTTGTATTATTATATTATCAAGGTGCATTCATCAAATAATAATAAATTAACTTCGGGACAATTAAAATCGATACATTATTCCAACTTCCCTATATTTTCTAGTTCATTATTTTCAGTAACAGAACCCGTTCTGGAACACTGCTTTGCACTAGTTTATATGTCACCTTACCTATTGCCATTGAGTCAATTCTGACACACAGGAATCCTACAGGGCAGAGTAGAACTGCTCCATAGGGTTTTCAAGGAGTGAATGATGAATCTGAACTGCCGACATCCTGGTTAACAGTCAAGCTATTAACCAGCAGTGTACCAGGGAGCCAGATGCTTATTAGGAATAAAGGAGTCTGGTATTCAAGAGAAAGATGTAGGTTTCAGTTATAAGTTTAAGAGTCATGGCTTACAGATGGTATTGATAGCCAAGAGATCTGATGATGATACCTGAGGAATGAATATACAAAGAGAAGAAAATAAGTTCAATGACTGAAACTTGGGGTTAACCATATGGTAATAGGGAAAACTAGAAGTAATTGGTTCATACCAGGGTAGACTTAAAAACATTTATTTTATTCTTTGTGTTATAAGCCAATGCTATTGTTATTTATTTGGTTACTCAAGTTTTTCCACCTGTGACCACTGGGAAATCTTTCAGGTTGGCACCTCTCGGGTGGTAAATGTTTTTGATTTGTTGCATTTGTTCTATTCTTTTTCCACCCCTTCTGTTTCTTCTGCCTTTAACTGAACATTTTATATAAAATTGGTTTTCTCTGCTTTCTTAGCATTTTAATTATAATTATTTAAAAAGAGTTTTAGCGGTTGTTATAGAGATTACAATATATATTTTTAGCTAAACTAAGTCCTCCTTCAAATAACGTTATGCCCCTTTACATATAGTTTAAGTATCATATAAGGATTAATTCCTATTCCTCCCAGCATTCCTAGTGATACTGCTGTCATTTATTTCACTCATCCTTATGCTACAATCTTATAATACACTGTTTTTATTACTATTTTAAACAGTTTTATTTTAGATGATTTAAAAATAACTAATATGTATACTTTTTTTTTACTTTTTATTTATTGCCTCTCCAGCACTTTTATATTTATCCAAATCGAATTCTGGTCTCTATCATTTTCCTTCTGACAAAAGAATTTTTCTTAATATATTTTTTTGGTAAATAAAACTGGTCTTCTGCTAATGACATCCCTCAGTTTTTTATCATCTGAGAAACTCTTTTTACTTCCTTCACTTTTGAAGGCTAATTTCAGTAGGTATCAAATTTAAGTATGGTGTTTTTGTTTTTAATTCATCGTGTTTTATATTTCACTTCACTCTGTTCTTAATTGCATGGTTTTTGACAAGGAACCTACTGAAAATTTTGTATTTGTTTCTTGATATGGAGGTGTTCCTCACCCCCACCATGACCCTTTTCAAGATTTTTCCTTTGTTTTTGGTTCCCACAGTTTACATTTTAATTTATTAAATTATCACGAGAGCTCCACTCACTAATGACCCTTATGATTTCGTAAATGGTCTTCCTTGATTTAGCTGTAAGCGCGGGTGCATTGTTTGCTTGCTATTTTTCAAATTGTAAGGGAAAGTGACAATTACATCTTGTAGTTTGTTCATATGTCTTACACACTTTGTTTTCTGTTGTGTTAGATTCCTATTGCTACTGCAACGAATTACCACAAACTTTGTGGCTTAAAAAAGTACAAATTTATCACCTTATAGTTCTGGAAATTAGATATCAGAAATAGGTCTCACTGGGCTGAAATCAAGGTGTCAGCAAGGCTGTCTTCCTTTCTGGGGATTCTAGGGAGAATTCATTTTCTTGCCCTTTAATTCCTTGCATTGTTCTTTCTTTCAACTTCAAAGCCAGCAAGGGTCGCTCAGGTCTTTCTCAACTCGTGTCACTCAGACACTAACAATATAATGACACTTATCATTACATTGGACCCACAACAATAATTGAGGATAACCTCCCCATCTCAAAGTCACCTTATGACGATCTTAATTCTATTTGCAAAATTAATTCTCTCTGTACTGTGACCTACTATATTTACAGGTTCTGAGGATTAGTAGCTGAACATCTATGGCAAGTAGTGTCAACATTCACCTAAGATATTTGTTTTTAATGTTTATTTATTGTGTCTCTTTAATTATGGTTTCTTATAGTACTTTTTAGATTCTTTAGAGCCCTAATGGTGCGGTGGTTAAGAGCTACAGCATTCTGTGGCTGTTAACCAAAAGGTCAGCAGTTTGAATCTACCAGCCGCTTCTTAGGAACTCTATGGAGCAGTTCTATTCTGTCCTATAAGGTCTTTATAAGTCTGAATCTACTCAGTGGCAATGGGTTTTAACGGGTTGGATTTTTTACTTGAATGCCTCGTTAAATTTGGTGTCTTTGCTTATAGTAATGAATATATATTTTTTGTGATGAATATATATATATTTCATACTTGATTATGTAATTGTCATCACATTTTTATTAAATAAAGTTTTATTTTATAATTACATTTATATTTGATTTTCCCTTACATGATATGTTGATTGTGGGGCATTTATTTGCTCAATTCTGCTATTCTCGTATCATGTCATCTTCTTTTTCAGCTTTTATCATAATTGTTTTCGCTTGTATAAGGAAAAGAACCTGCCTCTACTTTCATCATTTTATCTTCAATATCTGATTCAGTACCTGGCGTATAGTAGGTACCCAGTAAATACTCATGACAAATATGGCCACACTTCACTTGCTTTCTTTGCAATTTCCTAGTACAGCTTTTCCCATCCCTTTTATTACTTACTATAATTTTATCTGTGCGTAAGCATTGACATTTTGCTCTAGACCAAATATGAGGTTTTGGATTTTTTTTTTTTTTTGTAAATTTACCACAATCATTTCTGCAGCACATAATATAACTCTTATTTTTGACATGTAATATACCATTTTCATGAATTTGTACATTATTGTTTGCTAAATTATCTCCCCTAAACTTTTCTATATTAAAGTTTCCATGTTTGTTTTCTAATAATTAAAAAAATCCCATTTTAACTTAACATTTATTAGTTTTCTAAGTATTATAATTATGTATAATACAAAAGCTTTGATTATATATATAGTTCGTATATGTGTATATAAATATTTAACCTTAACATATTAAGTTCTCATTTTCTTTTACTAATGTAAATAATCAGTAACTATAAATTATTCCTCATTATTAGTCCTTTAATACACACTTACTTCTTTTGCATGATATTTAGACATTATGTGAGTACCATATCAATAACATTTTAATAATTTTTACAGTAAGTTTAAAATCCATTATATGGACTGTGACTTTAAGTTTGTAAATTGTATTGTATTTATTCTATTTATACCACCTATGATATCACATGAGCATAACTACTTATAAATAACTGTCTCTGGACACATTACTTAACTTCTTTAACCCTCATTTTATTCACCCTTTATTATAATAAAAAAAATACCCTTTATTATAATAAGTATATTATATTCCAGATTAATATCCTAATTTGTAAATATTTTATTTAATCAGAAAAACCTACTCCTTTCACACATGGATTTTTAAAATTGGCTAAATAATTAAGTAACTGTGATGACAAATATTTAACCGATGTAATTAAAATGATTATTTTGACAGATTAAAGTAAATACTTCCATTTCAAATGGATTAGGAGGAGTATTTACATTTCCTAATTGAAATCTCTAGGAATCGCTGGATGATGCAAACTGTTACACACTTGACTGCTAACCAAAAGGTTGTTGGTTACAGTACACCTAGAGGCACCTCAAAAGAAAGGCCTGGTAACCTATTTCAAAAATCATCCATTGAAAACCCTGTGGAGCACAGTTCAACTCTGGCACACATGAGGTCTCCCTGAGTTGGAATAGGCTTGATGGCAATTGGTTTTTGGTACTGCTTAATTGAAATCTTTAGTTACAAAGTATTTTTGTGATTTATTCTGTTACTAATACTAGTTGTTGTTGTTGTTGGGTGTCATCCAGTTCATTCCAACTCATACAGCCCAACATGACAGAGTAGAACTGCCCCCTAGTGTTTTCTTGGCTGTAATCTTTACCGAAGCAGATCCCCAGGTCTCTCCCTTGGAGCAGGGCGGTATGATGGAACAGCCAACCTTTTAGTTACCAGCTGAACTTAATCTGTTGTACCACTAAGGTTCCTTATAAACTTTTTGAAAGTGACAATATACAATTAAAAAATAAAGTAGCAGTTTGGGTATTGAAAAATGAATGAGATTATAAATAGAACATTTAATATTTCTGGCAATTTGTAATTTGTGTTTTGACTGCACTTTTGTATGGGGTGGAGCGAGTATGAAAGAAATTGATACAATGGGATGACACTACATGGTATATTGTGTTGTCTTGTGTTGCTGGCCGGATCAGTATCATTCTTTATTTTTTTAAGCAATTAAATTCTTGCTTACATATCACATATCTAACCTGTACAGATAAAATTAAATTAAAATGACATCTATTTTCTTTAAATTGTATGTTTTATTTAAACAAGTATTATGAAAGTTTTACAGAATTATTTTTTCCGTTCAGCTTGTAAATTATCATAACTTTGATTACCTTTTTCTTCTTTTGGGTTCCTTCACAAAATACAACACCCTGTATTAATCACAAGGTGCTTAATTGGCACAGTTCCCAGGAAAATAAGTTAAATCTTATGATGTGGCCACCCTTTAACTGAGAATAGTAATTCCCCTTTAAAGGGACACTTGCAAGTAATTAGGAGAGATTCAAATGGGGCTTATGGGTCTCCATGCAGCTCAAAGGTTGTTGATTCTTTTTACTTCCAAGACTTCTGTCACCAATTATTTACAAAACACAGAGGTTGGAGCACTCTACAGGAGGCATTTAGAACTGCTTATCAAACGAAACTTATTTCAAAATTTTTTATTTTACCTGTTAGAATCTTCAGTAAAGTGCTACTTTCTGTCTTTTCTCACATTTATCACTTCAAACAGCTCTACCACCTGTTTGACGTAGACTAGAGATGCGGAAGCTAGTTAGTGCTTCAAAAAACTACAGAAAATCTCTGATTCTAAAGCAAAGCACTGTGTTTTCTATTCTTTCATATTTTTTAAAACTATGAAAAAACATTTAAAAAAATGCTTTTAATCCTCTGGCTGCCTGTTGGAACTATCAGCCATTCTAAAGTGGCTTTATAATAGCTGAGATTTCCCCCTATACTTTATTTTCATTGTTATTGACTTATTCAAGATATAGATAAACTTCCTTTTTCTTGGTTGAAATTACTTTATTAAAATATAACCTATAACCATATGGGTGCTAAAGAGGTCCCAGAAAAAAAAGACACTCTGCTAATCCTTACAAGTAGTTATGCTTATAGTTTGTAAAAAAATTGTAAATTTGTACTAATTGCCTGTAGTAAATAGTGAATGAAAGATGTATCAGGAAATGATATTACAATAGTAACTAGAAAGTTGTGTTGACAAGTATTATTCTTGCAGTGCAATTCTGCAAATAAATATTTAAAAACAAAATATTGTCGGTAAATTTTGTTATAAAGAGAAGTATGAAGCAAACATCAATATGTAAGACATAGAATAAATAGCAAATGGTGGTAGAGACCTTTGAAGACTAAAAGATTTCCACTGTGAACCTTACACAACTTTAGCCCCCAACTTTCCTTTCCATCCATCCTGCCATATTCAAATTTTCTAAACAATGACTGCTAAACCATGAGCAGAGTTTGTTCCCCTACATTCTGTCCTATGACTTTTGCTGCCTGAATTTCCCAATATTTTTTAAGGAGTTTTATCAGAGAATAATTTTAAAAAACAAACAAACTAAACCTCTGACTGACCTTCCCAAATGTTAAATGATATTCTTAAGCTCCTCGTTCTTTTCACAACACTCGTCATAACTCATGCTGCTGATTTTCATGCTGCTGTTTTAATAAATGCTTGAACTAACAGTTTCTTGTTTTTATCCTTCCACAGAGTAATTTTTAACACAGTGAATAAGAGATCAGAACTTGAAGTCAAGTACAGACTCAGGCATTAAATAATTTTTTCAATTTTGGCCAAGCTATTTAACATCTTGGAGATTCTCTTGACTCATACAAAAAAATGGGTAATATTTTTTTAATTGCTTCATAAAAATATATATTGTATCCCTACTCTGTACCAGTAAGTTTTTTTGATGTTGGGTACACAAAGATGTCTAAAGCAGATATGAAATTTTCCTACATGTTGATTCATTCAAAGAAGGAGAGGTAGACCTCAATTAGACAAATAGATGATAGATTACATAATACAATAATTAGATAAATATGTCTTCCATGTGAGTCCTCTACAAATATTCAGATATGAGAACCAAAAACCATATTTTCTTGAAATTATATTTAATGTGACTTTTAGGTCCCATCTTATAGCAAGGGCAGGTAATTGATTCTAATGTATTATTGGGTCATTCTTCACTTTTCTAGGGTTTTAAGTGATATGAGATTCAACTGTAGTGATATAAAATGCAAGTCAATGGCTCCATGTCTTCATCCCATCACAGACACCTCCTTGTCCATGCTCAGTGGTACTTTGAGGTTATGATAAGCTGCTGCTAATATGAACCTGAGACCAAGTTATCTTTTCTACAAAATTTCAAACCAAACCTTGAAGACATCCACCTGGAGGTAAAACCACCTCTCTAAATCTCTACAAGGTAGTGGCATATGGGAGCTATGATTTTGGATCACCATTCTCTTCTGTAACTGTAAAAAATTACCACTCTTTTTTCTATTTCAACTTTTCTCTTCCCAAAGGTACTTACCTGTCTTCTCTCTCCATTTGCATAATTCTTAAGGAACTTAGATTTAAAAAAAAAAAAAAGTAAGACTTTATTATATGTAATGGCCTTTGTATCTAATTCTCCACAATTCGCAACTCATATGATCCATATGATGATACCCTTCTGGGTGAGTCAAGGGAGCACAAATCTCTTTTTGAATTCCTTAAAATTAAAGAAAAATATATATATATATATATATATATATATATATATATATATATATATAAACAAAAAACAGTTAACATTTAATTGAATGATCATATTTGCAAAGAATTAAGTTGTAAGGAGGCAATAAAGAATTACGTTATGACAGAGAGCAGCAAGATGTTTCGGAAAGAACTGTGAATTACCTACATGGAATGGTCTTAAAAATCATTTCTAAGTAGAGGATATTTATAGTGAAAGATGTATTATTAAAAAAAGAAAAATGTGACATGAAAGGCTGGGGAGAGGACATGTGAGCCTTGGAAACTATGAGGTGAAATTCTCTTAGGTGAAAAATAAACAAAAATGACCAGTGTGAAAAGTGTATGTTGAACAAGGGGGAAAGTTGTTAGAGAGTAAGGTAGGTGAGGGTAAATATGAGTGAGGGTAAATAATACCTTGTGGAATATATAAAAATAATTTGGATTCTAAGTACAAAGGGAAGGTAATAAAATATATTTAAGTGATGAGATTTTATTTTCCTTTGTGAAAGATGACTTTGGCAGCCACCGAGAGATACGTTTAGAATACGCTAAGAAAGAAATCTGGGAGAGCTTTTAGGAGACTCCTGCAAGTGTCTAGGCCAGAGATGAGTGTGGTAATGAAATAACATGAGAGATCACATTCTCAGGGTGGTTATCAGAGTTACACACATAATAAACACTCAATAAATAGTCAATATTATTTCTATCATCATCTTGATTATTATTACTATGGAATATTTTACGATAAAAGTTAGAAACTAATGAATGTTATATAGGGAAGACAGAATAATTGATATGAACAGGAAGTTATACTAAACATTGTTTGCTTTTTTGGATGTTGTATTATTTGGTATCTCTCTATAATATGTAATGTGTTTTGATTTATTTCTAAATATATACTCATGGTACTTAATTTGTTTTAGTATATTTAATTTTTTTTTCCCCTTAAAGAAGTACCTACAACTATATAAGGTTCATGTCCTTTAAAACAAAAATCAGCAGTGCTTCATCTTATTTGTGAGTTTGGAGTATAAGTCAAAATAAAACTACAGTAAAGATAAAGATAATTTATTTCAAATAACATTCTGTTGTTTTCTTTTAATTGCACTGTTTATTAATGTTTTATGTTTTATTGTGGTGAAAATATACACTATAAAACATTTGCCAATTCAATAATTTCTACTTGTATAATTCAGTAACACTGATTATATTCTTCATGTTGTGG
Source organism: Loxodonta africana (assembly GCF_030014295.1). Classification (NCBI taxonomy): domain Eukaryota; kingdom Metazoa; phylum Chordata; class Mammalia; order Proboscidea; family Elephantidae; genus Loxodonta; species Loxodonta africana. The sequence goes on along the minus strand of NC_087344.1, from coordinate 183,198,757 downwards.
AACCATTATCACTATCCTTTTCCAACTTTTTCTGCCACCATTAACATAAATTCAATGCTCCCTAAGCAAAAACTTCCCCTTACCCTCTTCCTCACACCCCTTGTAACCACTAATAAACTTTGGTTTGTATATTTGTGACTGACATATTTTGCTCAGCATGTTTTCAAGGTTCATCTCTGATTCTAAAGCAAAGCACTGTGTTTTCTATTCTTTCATATTTTTTAAAACTATGAAAAAACATTTAAAAAAATGCTTTTAATCCTCTGGCTGCCTGTTGGAACTATCAGCCATTCTAAAGTGGCTTTATAATAGCTGAGATTTCCCCCTATACTTTATTTTCATTGTTATTGACTTATTCAAGATATAGATAAACTTCCTTTTTCTTGGTTGAAATTACTTTATTAAAATATAACCTATAACCATATGGGTGCTAAAGAGGTCCCAGAAAAAAAAGACACTCTGCTAATCCTTACAAGTAGTTATGCTTATAGTTTGTAAAAAAATTGTAAATTTGTACTAATTGCCTGTAGTAAATAGTGAATGAAAGATGTATCAGGAAATGATATTACAATAGTAACTAGAAAGTTGTGTTGACAAGTATTATTCTTGCAGTGCAATTCTGCAAATAAATATTTAAAAACAAAATATTGTCGGTAAATTTTGTTATAAAGAGAAGTATGAAGCAAACATCAATATGTAAGACATAGAATAAATAGCAAATGGTGGTAGAGACCTTTGAAGACTAAAAGATTTCCACTGTGAACCTTACACAACTTTAGCCCCCAACTTTCCTTTCCATCCATCCTGCCATATTCAAATTTTCTAAACAATGACTGCTAAACCATGAGCAGAGTTTGTTCCCCTACATTCTGTCCTATGACTTTTGCTGCCTGAATTTCCCAATATTTTTTAAGGAGTTTTATCAGAGAATAATTTTAAAAAACAAACAAACTAAACCTCTGACTGACCTTCCCAAATGTTAAATGATATTCTTAAGCTCCTCGTTCTTTTCACAACACTCGTCATAACTCATGCTGCTGATTTTCATGCTGCTGTTTTAATAAATGCTTGAACTAACAGTTTCTTGTTTTTATCCTTCCACAGAGTAATTTTTAACACAGTGAATAAGAGATCAGAACTTGAAGTCAAGTACAGACTCAGGCATTAAATAATTTTTTCAATTTTGGCCAAGCTATTTAACATCTTGGAGATTCTCTTGACTCATACAAAAAAATGGGTAATATTTTTTTAATTGCTTCATAAAAATATATATTGTATCCCTACTCTGTACCAGTAAGTTTTTTTGATGTTGGGTACACAAAGATGTCTAAAGCAGATATGAAATTTTCCTACATGTTGATTCATTCAAAGAAGGAGAGGTAGACCTCAATTAGACAAATAGATGATAGATTACATAATACAATAATTAGATAAATATGTCTTCCATGTGAGTCCTCTACAAATATTCAGATATGAGAACCAAAAACCATATTTTCTTGAAATTATATTTAATGTGACTTTTAGGTCCCATCTTATAGCAAGGGCAGGTAATTGATTCTAATGTATTATTGGGTCATTCTTCACTTTTCTAGGGTTTTAAGTGATATGAGATTCAACTGTAGTGATATAAAATGCAAGTCAATGGCTCCATGTCTTCATCCCATCACAGACACCTCCTTGTCCATGCTCAGTGGTACTTTGAGGTTATGATAAGCTGCTGCTAATATGAACCTGAGACCAAGTTATCTTTTCTACAAAATTTCAAACCAAACCTTGAAGACATCCACCTGGAGGTAAAACCACCTCTCTAAATCTCTACAAGGTAGTGGCATATGGGAGCTATGATTTTGGATCACCATTCTCTTCTGTAACTGTAAAAAATTACCACTCTTTTTTCTATTTCAACTTTTCTCTTCCCAAAGGTACTTACCTGTCTTCTCTCTCCATTTGCATAATTCTTAAGGAACTTAGATTTAAAAAAAAAAAAAAGTAAGACTTTATTATATGTAATGGCCTTTGTATCTAATTCTCCACAATTCGCAACTCATATGATCCATATGATGATACCCTTCTGGGTGAGTCAAGGGAGCACAAATCTCTTTTTGAATTCCTTAAAATTAAAGAAAAATATATATATATATATATATATATAAACAAAAAACAGTTAACATTTAATTGAATGATCATATTTGCAAAGAATTAAGTTGTAAGGAGGCAATAAAGAATTACGTTATGACAGAGAGCAGCAAGATGTTTCGGAAAGAACTGTGAATTACCTACATGGAATGGTCTTAAAAATCATTTCTAAGTAGAGGATATTTATAGTGAAAGATGTATTATTAAAAAAAGAAAAATGTGACATGAAAGGCTGGGGAGAGGACATGTGAGCCTTGGAAACTATGAGGTGAAATTCTCTTAGGTGAAAAATAAACAAAAATGACCAGTGTGAAAAGTGTATGTTGAACAAGGGGGAAAGTTGTTAGAGAGTAAGGTAGGTGAGGGTAAATATGAGTGAGGGTAAATAATACCTTGTGGAATATATAAAAATAATTTGGATTCTAAGTACAAAGGGAAGGTAATAAAATATATTTAAGTGATGAGATTTTATTTTCCTTTGTGAAAGATGACTTTGGCAGCCACCGAGAGATACGTTTAGAATACGCTAAGAAAGAAATCTGGGAGAGCTTTTAGGAGACTCCTGCAAGTGTCTAGGCCAGAGATGAGTGTGGTAATGAAATAACATGAGAGATCACATTCTCAGGGTGGTTATCAGAGTTACACACATAATAAACACTCAATAAATAGTCAATATTATTTCTATCATCATCTTGATTATTATTACTATGGAATATTTTACGATAAAAGTTAGAAACTAATGAATGTTATATAGGGAAGACAGAATAATTGATATGAACAGGAAGTTATACTAAACATTGTTTGCTTTTTTGGATGTTGTATTATTTGGTATCTCTCTATAATATGTAATGTGTTTTGATTTATTTCTAAATATATACTCATGGTACTTAATTTGTTTTAGTATATTTAATTTTTTTTTCCCCTTAAAGAAGTACCTACAACTATATAAGGTTCATGTCCTTTAAAACAAAAATCAGCAGTGCTTCATCTTATTTGTGAGTTTGGAGTATAAGTCAAAATAAAACTACAGTAAAGATAAAGATAATTTATTTCAAATAACATTCTGTTGTTTTCTTTTAATTGCACTGTTTATTAATGTTTTATGTTTTATTGTGGTGAAAATATACACTATAAAACATTTGCCAATTCAATAATTTCTACTTGTATAATTCAGTAACACTGATTATATTCTTCATGTTGTGGAACCATTATCACTATCCTTTTCCAACTTTTTCTGCCACCATTAACATAAATTCAATGCTCCCTAAGCAAAAACTTCCCCTTACCCTCTTCCTCACACCCCTTGTAACCACTAATAAACTTTGGTTTGTATATTTGTGACTGACATATTTTGCTCAGCATGTTTTCAAGGTTCATCTGTGTTTTGGCATGCATCAGGACATCATTTCTCTTTATGGCGAGTAATATTCATTTTTTTTTTATGTATATACCACATTTTGTTTATCCTTTCATCTGTTGATGGGCATTTTAATTGTTTCCACGCTTTGGCTATAGTGAAAAGTGTGCAGTGAACATTGGTGTGAAGAGTTCTGTTTGAGTTCCTGCTTTCACTTCTGGTATATACCAAGGATTGGGATCGTTGGATCATATGGTACATCTTTGTTCAATTTTGAGGAACCATCAAACTGCTTTCCTCAATGCCTGTACCATTTTACATTCCCACCAGCAATAGATAAGGGTTTTAATTTCTCCACACTCTTGCCAAAAATTGTTTTAAGCATTGCCACCCTTATGGGGATGAGATAGCACTTAATTATGATTTCAATTTGCATCTCCCTAACAACAAATTTGGGTTTTAACGACAAATCACTTTGAGCATCTTTTCATGTGTTTGTTGGCCATTCAAATATTATTTTTAGTGAAATACCTGTTCAAGTCCTTTGCCCATTTTTTGACTGAGTTTTTTGTCTTTTTTGTTGTTGTTAAGTCGTAGAAGTTTTTTAAATGTATTTTGGATGTTAGACCCTAATCGGGTATATGGTTTTTGAGAATTTTCTCCCAATGTAGCTTTTTTCACTTTGTTGATAACATACTTTGAAAAACAAAAGTAATTAATTTTTATGAGGCTTATTTATCTGCTTTGTCTTTTGTTGTTTGTGCTTTTGTGGTCATATCTGCTAAGGCATCTTTAAAAACTAGATCCCATAGCTACACCCCTTTCTTCTAAGAAGTTGTGGCTTTGGGTTTCGATTTAGGCCCTTAATCTATTTTGAATTGGTTTTTGCGTATAATGTGAGGCATGCATCCAGTTCCATTCTTCTACATGTGGAAATTCAATTTTCCCAGTACCATTTACAGAAGAGACTCTTCCTTCTTCATTGAATGGACTTAGCACCCTTGACAAAAGTACTGTTGAGGATCCCTTGTATGTGACACTTCCCTGTTCTCTTTCTGTTTTCAGGATTTTTTTCTTTATCTTTCATTTTTTTAGAGTCTGATTATGTTGTATCTCAGTGTAGATCTCTTTGGGTTTATCCTACTTGGAGTTCGTCGAGATTTTTGTATGTGTAGACTCAGATCCTTCATCTAAATTAAATTTTATTTCTGCCATTATTTATCCAACTACTGTTTTCATCTTTTTTTCTTGGATTTCCATAATGCATATGTTAGTTTATATGATGGTGTCTTACAATTCCATTTGGCTTTGCTTATCTTTCTTGATCCTATTTTCATTTTGCCCTTGAGACTCAATAATTTCTATTGCCTTATCTTCTAATTTATTGATTCTTCCGTCAGATCAAATCTGCCATTGAACCCTCCAGATATATATATATATATATATAAAATATATATATATATATATTTTAATTTCAGTTGTATTTTTCAGCTCTAGTATTTCCATTTGCACTTTTTATAGTGTCTATCGGAATGGACTCGGGGGCACTGGGTTTTTTATCTCTTTAGTAATAATCTTTTATTATTCACATGTTTTCCTGATTTCCTTTTGTTCATTGTCCATGTTTTTTTTTAGTTCTTTGAGCTTATTTAATACTGTTGTTTTAAAGTCTTCTAATCTCTCCATTATCCGGGATACGTTAAGACAGTTTTTATTCCCTCATTTTGCTCTTTTGAATGGATGATGATTTCCAATTTTTTGTATACCTTGTGATTTTTGTTTAAGTCTGGACATTAGTATATTAAAATGTGCTAGCTTTCTCAATTCCCCTGTATTCAAAATGGTTTTGAAAGCGCTACTTTCTTCAAAAAATTCTCCGGTATGCACAACTTTCAGCCTTTTCTCACTGCTCCCTCCATCATCCTGTGAGAGCTCTGATTCAGGCCACAGGGTTTAATCCTTCAGGCAACTCCCAGACAGATCTGAATAGATTCACTGAATAGACTGACAGCCAAATCTGTCATATTCACTCCAGAGCAAGATATCAGGTCCCCTTCTTTGTGCACAGAAGAGCTGTGGTGTCCCTGTTCTGCAGATATCTGGCTGCCACAATGGTAGGGGCAGGTGTAAGGACAGGAGAAAAAGTATTTTTCCTACCATTTTAAAAATCATCTTGTTCATGTTTCGTTTTGTGGTTCTTTGCTGCAATCCTCTACCTACTTTTTTAGAGTGTTTACAGAGTTGATATTACAGATTTCTAGGTGTGTTTCTTGGCACTCTTGTGGGGGGGCTGGGATCTTAGACATGCTCAGCTTACCATCTTTGTAGAATATATCTTTTTATTTTTTTTGAAGCTAGTATTCGCATTTTTAGGAAACAGGATTTAGAAGACTCAGTGCAATACTAGAAAATATTTGCTCTCGGGCTTCAAGAAATATCCTTTAGATAGTCTCCAGATGTTAGAGCTTTCAGATCCAATTCATCTTTTATGCCAAGGCCACACCCTGTCCAGGACCTCCCTTAGACAGGGCATACCCATAGTTAGGGTAGTGTGGCCTTTCATTTACGCCCAAAATAGTACTCTTTTAAATGACAACCTTGGCTTTGAATCTCTTAATTGAGTTTTCAAAGACTTTGTCATGTCTACGTCATGGTCTAAGGCTTTCTCTGCTCAAGCCTGCTACCTCCCCCATTACTTTTACTGGTATTGTTTTTGGAAGGCATATTAGGTCTAATCCTGCTTTTTCTATCTTTTAATGTTTGTGGGCATTACTTACCAATAAGCCTCCTAAACTTCTGATTTCCATTCCATGTCCTTGATTATATACGTTATAAAAAAAATAATAATAATGTCCTTGATTATATAAGTTATACATTACACTAAAAAAAAAGAAAAAGAAAAATCATTGCTGTCGAGTTGATTCTGACTCATAGCCCAATGTATTAGCTGGAAATAATCATTTCCTTAAAATCATGCTCAGTTATCTGCATACATTTAGTAGAATAAATCATTAAGTGCCTTAATTCCTTTATTAGCATGTAGAGAATATAATAGTACCTACTTCATACAGCGCAACAGTTTAGCACTCAACTAAAAAAAAAAAATAGTCAAAAATTTGGTGATTCAAACCCACCCAGAGAAGTATCAGAAGAGAAGCTTCTTGATCTATTTCCCAAAGTTCATGGCCTTGAAAACCCTATGAGCACATCTACTTTCACACATGGGGCTGCCATGAGTTAGAATTTACTCAACAACAACATATGTAAAGAACTTATGCATATCTAATATACATAAAAAATATATATATAAGCATTATAAATTGTTTTTGTTATCACTCTTATTCTTGTCCTAATTTAGTACAAATGTAAGTAAAGGCAAATTTCCAGCTTTTGCTTTTTGACTTCCAAAATCTCAGTATCTTATTTTGTATTTTTTAACCTTTTATCTTCAGAAACTTAATAATCAAGGAATCTTGGTACTTTTCAAAAATGTTAAACAGAAAAGAGTGATTCTTTTACTTATATAAATATATTTTTCATTGTCCTAAATTTAGTTCCTCTTAATGGTCAAACAAAATAATGTGTTTTTAATTTATTAGAAAATTTATCCTGACTTTTACCAGTTTGTTCCTGTTAAATCTACCTTAACAAACTTGTATCTAAGGAATCTTAAGATATTCTTCACAAAGCTTTACTTCATTGCTTTAATTACATTTTGGATGATGATAAATATAAAGATGTTTCTGCATAAACTCTGTAAAGTTGATACTTCATGTCTTAAGTCAGAAACTGCTTTCTAAGGCCTAACAATGTGAGTTAAGTGAGTTTTTGTCAGTGTGCCAAAGTAATCATGTGAATGTACCAGTGGTGTTAATCTGTTTGGAAAGTATAGAAAAGAAAAAATATGTATATATTAAGTATGGCTCTATTCAGTTGCAGTGTGATTTATAAAAGGCTTTAGACTTGTATACTGAATATAATTCCATATTACTTAAATTTAATATTGGCACACTTCCTGAAATCTTTATTAGCAAAATATATATTTTACTCTAAATTATTTAACATTTTTCTCTTGTAGGTATCAAAAATTTGATAAGAATTTTCTTTTTTTAATTCAAGCTCTGTTACAAGAAAAATAAACTTTAATACTAAAAATTTAACCAGTAATTATTTGATGTGGTTTCCCCCCAATAGCTTGTATATGGTAATGTGATCAAAATAAAAAAATAGAGACACGTACTCCATAGCCACAAGAATTTTGCCACCCCACAGAAGACAGAAGAGTAGGAAATAATTAATGCAATTGGATTTGATAAGAATCGAAATGAAGTATAATAATGCTAAGAGTTAAAGACAAAAATTGGAGCTTGTTTATGGAGCTCAAAAATAGTTTCATGTTGTTCTTGACATTGGAGATGACCCTTCAATAATGTACAGCCCCAGAAGAGGAAGCCTAAGGGAGTCTGGCAGAGCTAGTAGATGAGGAAAAGAACTTAAATGAAAACCAAAGCAAGTGACTGGACTTTTTGGGAAATAGAATATAAAAGGCTTCTTGGTGTATAATTATTTAGAAAGAAATAAAATAAGTTAAATCTGTGAGGAAAAATTGTTTCTAAAATGTGAAAAAAAAAAAAAAAAACTTGCATTCCAGAGTGTTATTTTGCACCAGCTTTATTTAATAAAAAGTAAAGGCTTTTGACCAGTGGATGCTGTCATTAGACCTTTGGGGAGCTCTTTTTCTAGGAATGAATTGGATAGACTGATGTTGTTAGGAAAGGTTTCTATAAAAACAGATAAAATGTTATTGCTGCCCTCATGCAGAAAAAATAGTAATCTGAGATTAAATGAAGGTATAACTGCCCAATAGGGTTTCCAAGGAGCAGCTGGTAGATTCGAACTGCCTACCTTTTGGTTAGCAGCACCACCAGGGCTCAAAATGAGTGTATAAGCAACAAAAAAAAAATTAAAATGATTGCATTAACTTGAGAAACACTGGTGAATTAGAATTTTTAATGAAACCATACATACTAATACCACAGTCAATATAATGGTGCTTACTTTAAATGCTTATAACAGTTGCATAGATTTAAAAATACACATTGTAGAGATTATTGGTTTATCTAACATAGAAATGTTTATTTATTTTACAAATATTTATTGGTTGTCTAATATTAACATACTTGATATACACCCTTGAACAAAAAATACATAACTCCTGATATTGTGCAGCTTGAATTCAAATAAAGGGAGAAAGAAATGAACTAACTAGGATGGAAGATAATTTAAGTCCTATAAAAAAATAGCAAAACGGGAGTGTATGAATCCTATCGGCATGGTTGTCAAGAATGTCTAAGAAGAAAGATTTAAGCAAAAAATTATAAATTATATGAAAGACCTGGCCTGAGAAAAGATGGAGAGTATTATTTCATTAGGAAGGAAGAGGAAGTTGAAAACACTTGAGATAGGAAATAAGTCTGTAAAGCATAGCTTCCTTGGATCCCATAATATTTAGTTCTATGAATTATTTCCTACCCTTATTATTAACACTTTTTATTTTCCAATCACCCTTTTCTTAGGCTGGGCTCTCTAGGAAAACAAAACCAGTAAAGTGTATAAATAGAGATTTATACCAAGGAAATGGTTCACATGGTTGTAGAGGCTGGAAAGTCCAAGTCTGTGGGTCAGAATAGAGGCTTCTCCTGATTCATGTAGCTGCAGGGGCTGGGGAATCCAAGATTGGCAGGTCAGAGAGCAGGGCTCTTGCTGATAGGCTGCAAAGATCGATGAATTTCAAGATTGGTAGGCAAGACTGCAGGTAAGCTGCTAGCTCAAGACCCAAGAAAAAGAGGTCAGGTGAACAAGAGCCAGCTGCAGGATCCAGAGCAAGCAAAAGCCCACGAGCCTCACCAGAAAGTCCACTTATATTGATTCAGGCCACGTGCCCAAGGGAACTCCGTTTCAACTGATTGGCTACTCACAGCAGATCTCATCGTGGAAGTGATCACATTATATCAATATCATCATGGAAGTGAATGATCACAACATCCTTCAATTGCCAAGCTACATCATAAAGGCTAAGCCACTGAGAATCATGACCAGCCAAGTTGACACACAACTTTAGCCATCATGACCCTCCTTAATTTGTTGAAGTTTAGACTTCTGATACACAATCGATTATCCTACCCAAAACTCCCTGATCATCCTATTCAATACCATTACAAAAATAGAAAATTTACTCAAATACTAGCTCCTCAATCCATTAATCAGCTGATCTTCATCTTTACTTTTCTAAAGAGTATACTTTTATTTATTTATTTATCCACACATTAAGGATAATGTTAGGTCTTGGTTCAGGAAACTTAAAATTTAAGTAAGGAAATTCCCTTCCATTTTTAAAAGTTCCCAAGGAGTCCCTGGGTAGTGCAAACCACTCAACTACTAGTCGAAACGTTGGTGGTGCAAACCCACGTTGAGGTGTCTCAGATGACAGGCCTCGCAATTTTCTTCTGAAAGATAACAACCTTTGAGGCAGTTCTAGTCTGCGCACATGAGGTTTCCCTGGGTCAGAATGAATCTGACAGCAACTAACAATAACATTGCTATATATACATAGGTTTGTTCAGTGTGATTTATTTTGTATCAATATATAAATAACTTTTAAAATGGTACATAAAAATATTCTATTATTCTGAGAATATATGCACATATGTTCATACATATGTATTAGGTACTTTTTGCACAAAAGATGGTATATACTTACTAAGTCCTAAACATCTGGGTACTAAGTATATTGCTTTACCTAGAGTACATTCATATCAAATTGTGAAGATTTAAATGTTTCCAAGTGGGGATGTGTGGGGAAAAGGCATTGTGGGTGGGAATATAATGAAAGGTAATATCTATTTATATTCACTCAAGAATTATTTATTTATTTATTTATTGGTGAATAAAAAGTATTAAAATGTGTGATGTCCATAACTTTGATCAAACAATTCCAATTTGAGGGCTTTATCCCTTGGAAATTATCACAAAAACAGGAAAATTTGAATACTCAAGGATGATACAACGATATTTATGTGAAGGTAAATTAGAACCATCTTAATAATTACAATAAATTATGATAATGTACATAAAGAAATAATAAGTAGTGATTAAATTATTTTGTGGTTCTATATTTAGGCATAAAAAGATATTTACAATTTATTGACTGAAGCGGTCATATTATAGAACATGTGTGATGTACAATAGCAATCAGAAAATGTAGCTTTACACCCATGTAAAAAATAACAAAAATATGAGTTATCTAAGAGTAAATATTTCCAAAAGATACACACATGGAGAAACTAGAAAATTTTATAGAAAGGCATTAGAATAGACCATAATATATCCATGAGTTGAAAGCAACATAGTCTTAAATATGTCAGTTTTCTCCATATCAAAACATAGAATCCATAAAATTTCAATAAAATCACAACAGAAATTTTAATGAAATTAGACATGCTGATTCTATGACTTTTGTAAAATAGCAAAAGACTAACAATGGACAGAATAGCCATGAAGAAGAAAAATAAGACATCAGAACCTGAGACACAGGGTATAAAGAATAGTTACAAAACAATTGTCGTTAACACTGTGGGCTATTGGTAAAAGAATAATGGAACAGGATATAGCAATTAAAATTAGATTCACATATGAATACTTGAAATATGTCAGAAATGGGATTACAGAAAACTGAGGTAAGGGTAATCAATTCAATAAATGGTGCTGTGCCAACTGTTTATCCAAATGGGTAGTAAATAAAGTTGAATCCCTACCTCACACCATATATAAAAGTCAATTCCATAAAAGGAAGACCTAAATGTGAAAAACAAAATTTTAACCATTTTTGAAGCATTTTCAAAATGATTTATTAGAACAACCTTATCGACTCTTGGTGGGGAAGAACTTTCAAAATAAGAAACACGTGTGCACACACAGAACCAAACAAAAAATATCAAAAAGAAAAAAGTCATTACATTTGATTATAATAAAATTAAATTTTCTTCCATTAAAAGACACCATAATAAGTGTAATCTAAAATACATATTGTAAGAAGATATTTGCAGTACATACAATTGATAAAAAATATGTCTAAAATAACTGCTACAAATCAGTGAGAAAAAAAATGACCCAAAGAAAAATGAGCAAAAATCATGAGGAAAAAAAAGATTCCCAGAAAAGCACATCTATATAACCAATAAGCATATTTTAAAAGATTTTTAACCTTGCTAAGAATCAAAGAAAAACGAGGAAAAACCATTATGGTGTATAATTTCATATGCATCAAATTAGTAAGAATGAAAATTCTTGACAATACTTACTGTTGTCAATAATGTGGAATAACAGAAATTTGTATACAATCTTATGGAAGTGTATATTTGTACAACTTCAGAGAGCTATTTGGCAATATCTAATATTAATCAGTATAAAGACAGACATACCCAATGACACACCAGTTGTACTCTCAAGTGTGTGCTGTGGAGTATAAAAGAAGATGCACGTGAGAGAAAGTTCAAAAACAGCATTATTTGTAAACCACAAGCTAGAAACAAGAGAAATACTCAACTGCAGTGAATGCTTATGTAAAGTATGAATATTGGAATAGCGTGCAACCGTAGGAAATCCTGGTCACATAGTGGTTAAGAGCTATTGGCTGCTAACCAAAAAGGTCGACAGTTCATATCCACCAGGTGCTCCTTGGAAACACTATGGGGCAGTTCTACTGTAGGGTCGCTACGAGTCAGAATGGACTTGATGGCAACGGGTTTGGATTTGGTGCAATAGTGAAAATAAATGAAACAGAGTGACCTGTATCAACATGGATGCACGTCAAAAAGACATGGAATGTGATTTCATTTTTGGAAAGGTAAAAATACAAGTGATAATTGATACCTAAATAAAGCATAAATAAAATAAAACTAAGGACAAATAAATTATAGTTAAGTAAGTTACTTTTTAACTTAATTATAAATAAACCATAAGTTAAAGATAAATTAATACAATAAATATACAAAAAGACACAGGAAGGAAAAGCAGGAAATACATGACAGAGATTCCCTCAGAGTAAAAGGGGATAGCGAAAGTCTATCAAAGAGATATGTGAGGCAGATTATTTCAATTGTAATTCTAATATTTATTTCTTTTAATTTGAATGGGGATACATATGTGGGTGGTCATTATGCCACTATTTAAAATTTGTATCTGTCCAAAGTATTTCATTTTGAAGAGTTACCACATGTAAAGTTTTACACATACATACATAATAGGACATTAGTTTAACATATTTTATATTTATTACAGTACTTCCAAAAATATATTATCTGTCTTTTAATTTTATTTCTTTCCTATTGTTTTGTAAAACATTTTATTTTATATATATGTATTTATATCTATTTTTATTTATCATTTCTTCTTGTTTTTATACTAAAAGTTTTTCCCTGTCCTGAGATGAGATAAACATTTCACTATAACTAGTTCTTTATTATTTAATTCCCTCAAAATAATTAACTATTTAATCTGTGTGGAACCCATCTTGGCATATGATATGAAATGAGAGCTTACACATTTTGTTCAAGTAGCTGAATTACCTAACTCTAGATATTGAACAACCATCTTTTCCCCATTGATGACAGACCCTTGCTTTATTACATTTTAAAGCCTATACAAAATTGTATTATATTTAATTCTCTGATTTTCACCAGTTTCAAGGTCTGAGATTGAACAAGGTTAAGAATGAATACTTTAAGAGATTTATGGACCTGTAGTGGATGTGGAAAATAATCTGGGTATCTGGGAAATAAGGGGAGGAAAGGTAATTTCCTAGGATTAGAATCTAGGGATCCTGCCATCTTTATTCTTTCCCAGGGAGGACCTCTCACTTGAGCCCAGAAGCACCACCATCACCCCTGCCCTCAGAGGTCTTCCCTCTGGACAGGCACCCACAGTATTATAGGACCAGAAAGAAATGGTCTTGGCAGGGTCCTCATTACCTCACATCAAGCTTAGTAAGAGAGGGCTTTGTTGGCAAAATTGTGAGGAAAACATTGTGATTTTGTTAGGAGGATTTCTTTAGTGGGATCATCTAAGACCTATTTACTTTTCTCAAGGGAAAATTGTGGCATTGGTATTTCTCCACCAACTCCAGAGCTGGAAAAGGGTCTTCACTGAGACTGTTTGAAGAGATTGCCAAATGTCTCTTTGATTCAAGGGATTTGAAGAACTAGGACCTGCTTCTGCTTCAGGACATATGGAGGAAAGGAGACAAGCTTTGCCATGCTGAGCAAAGTTGAGTGTCCAGTTCTTCTGCAAGCATGGATCAAATGCTGCATGAATGTTTCTTGTGATCAGATGTGGCCCTCATTGGATGGAACAAGCTGGTGTTGAGCCATTTTATTCTTCATCTAAGAGAAGGTTCTGGAACCAGGGCTGACCTTGGAATGATCCACCATGGGAAAGGCATCACCCACATCACAGATGAAGGGGAGACACTGAAGTTCCCACCAAAATATGCAGAAGAAGAGTCAGAAAATTGATTCTACCATTCAACTGCCACCAACACCAGAAGAAAATTGCACCCATACATGAAACTCTGCTCCTTGTCCCTAATCTTCATGTAGGGGACAGAAAATCTGGAGAAGGACGAACATCAGGCAGGAAAAAGGGGTAGAAGGACCAGGCTCCCTTTTCCTACTGTCATTGGCCAACAAATAGCATCAGGGACATGAACAAATGTGCCATTCAATCAAGTTTGGCATTGTTATCATTTCTCACACTAGATGTACTAATTTTTGAACTGAGACCATGCTTGTGATTTAAATGACACAAGACCTTGGAAAGAGGTGTAAAGTCACAAATTTTTCCCAATTATTCATCCAAGAATCAGAAGACCACCCAAGTGAGTAAATTTTTAAGGATGGTGACAATTTAAAAGTTACATTTTTATTACACCCTATATTTATTATGAACCAAGCTTCCTAAATTTGATGGTTATACACAGATTGCTTAACCAAATGCTCTAGAAAATATTTAAGCCACTGAATAAGTCTTCACAGAACTCTAGTATTTGAGCTGTACTTTGAAGAAGGTATAATATTGCAAAAGATTAAAATAGGGGAGACAGAATCAATGGTCACTTTGGACAGAGGAAATAGCAGGTAATTTTGCTACTAAAAAAAATAATAACAACACCAGCAGCAACAAAAACAATAAAACAATGGTACTAATTACAAAATAAGAATAGAAGTTATCCTTTATTGAAGACTTTACAGAAGAAGGACCCCTGGTTGCATATTAGTTAAGAACTCGGCTGCTAACCAAAAGGTTGGCAGTACAAATCCATCAGCCACTCCTTGGAAACCCTGTGGGGCGCTTCTACTGTCCTATAGGGTCTTTATGAGTAGGAATCAACTCGACGGCAACCAGTTTGGTTTGGTTTGGTTTGGTTTGGTTTGGTTTGGTTTGGTTTGGTTTGGTTTGGTTTGGTTTGGTTTGGTTTGGTTTTACAGAAGAGAAAGCTGAGGCTCAGAGAGGTAAAATGGATTGCCTAAGATAGTACTCTCTATTGCTTCCTAAAGAAAAAGGCATCAAGATGTAAAAGTTAAATTATATCCAGGCAAGGGTGAATTGTTTATTGTGACTGGAGCATGGGGTTTCATGGGGCAGTATGAGTGGTAAATCTTAGAAATTAAGTTGGCAACAGTTTCTGTCGAATCTCATCTGTGTATTACTCTGTAGAGAGATACTGTTTAAAAGTGAAGTGACAGATTCATAAATGGGATATGGAGAGAGTATTCTGGGAAAATGTGTAGAGGATTTAATGCATCAGGAAGAAGAAAAAATCCACAAGTGTTGCTGGGAGTTAGTACAGGTGTCCAAAGAAGGGTAATAAGGGGAAAGACTAGGACTGTATCGAGGGAGTATGAAATGAGGAAGTGAAAATAAAGTTTCAGAAGCTGGTTTGGCAAAGATTGAGAAACGTAGGGGAGGTGAACGTAGACCATCTAGCAATGTGTCCTGACCTTGTTGAGTGGGACTGTGGAGAATGTGTTTATGAAGATGAAGAGAGCAAGAGGGAATGGGAAGGAGGAAGAGAAAAATAAGCAGGTTTAGAAGCACGTAGGGGTGGGGTGGGAGAGATGAAGGTATTGCATTGGAGGTGGCCATGGGTAGACGAGGGGAATCAGCAGGCAGGTTGGTTATCCAGGGTATTTAGTCAGGAAAGAGACTGCGCCTGGGATTGAGATGTAGAGGGAGAGGTCAGTTCTGCCAGGACTGGCTGAGATCCCAAATGGAAAGGTCATGTGAAATTGATATTCTTAGACTCTCCTTGGGGACAGGAACAGGAGTTGGGGTGGATCTGCTTTAATAACATTCCATTGATTATACTACAAGCAACATCTCATTCAAGAACCACTGATGGAAAGCTGAGCAGCCCTGGTAGCATAGTGGTTAAGAGCTTGGCTGCTAATCAAAAAGCCAGCAGTTTGAAACCACCAACTGCTCCTTGGAAACCCTATGGGGCTCTACTCTGTCCTATAGGGTTGCTGTGAATCAGAATCAACTGGACGGCAACAGATTTTTTTGGTTTGGGGGAAAAAGGATAACAGCGCATTTCGAGGATATGCCGAAATTCAGCAGAAGGAGCCGATATGAAGTGGGTTTCAAGTAAGGGGGAAAGGGATTCCAGGTCGTTATTGTCACGTGTCCTCCACAGACCAATGCCCATGGGACATGGGGTCTTCCTGCCTAATCCAATGGAGAGAAGTGATAGAAAGTGGGACTGTCTCAGTGATGAGAGGTGAGATGGAGAAAAAGGATTATGAGAGGGAAAAGGAAGCAGTAACACTCTGTCAAGGCTCCTTATTCCCTTATTAAAGGTTATTTTTTTGAGTTTTTTGTTTGTTTGTTTTTTTAAATTTACTTGGAACTTAACCGATTGCAGAAAACATAGTGTGTATTTTCAAAATATGTGAATGATTTGTTTCTCTTTTTGCTTTATTTATTTACTTTTTCATTCAAGGTCCTTTGTTTTGTTTTGCTTTGTTTTTGCTAAAGGAAGAGAGTGAAGGAGGAAGGATGTTTTGGTGGAGTAGGTCAAGACTACTATAAAGGATGGGGGAGGATGGAGGGAACAGGTTAGGGGCCTGAAGTTGACCAGAAGCCAAAGGAGCAATGTTTATATAAAGGCAGTGGAGACTTGGTCACAAGTAGTGCTGTTCCTAGGCCCAGATGACATAGAGCAACACAGATTTGGAGAATTTGTCTCTTTCCAACTCCTACTCCCATTCATTCCAATTGAGGTCACAGCGCCCCTGTGGATCTTGAGGTCCCAAGGCCACTCCCAGCAGAGGATGGGGTAGAGAACAATAGTGACACAAAAAGAAAAGGGTCATTCTAGAACAAGATGCTGAGCAGATTCTTTTTTTTTATTGTTTTCCATCAGATAGCAGGCTATAAGAAGATAAGATATGGGATGAGTCAGGGTCTTTGGCTTGGGGATGCAAGGGCAGCCACAGAGATAGAGTCCAAGGTCAGTGAATGAGCTCTCAGGAGAGGACTTGACTTTCTTAACCCAAGCAGGGAGAGATTCTCTACACCAGAAATAAGAGTCTTCCCTGGGATTTCTCAGTCTCTCAGGCAGACACAGGAGTAGAATGAGGACATCTTTTACCATTTGCTCTCTCCAGTTCTGTTCTTTTTGACTTAGCAGCAGCATCCTCCAGAGGACTGGCCACTCCCTCCTCCGCAACAGCAGGCGCCCCCGCAGCCCCCAGAGTCCCCCGAGGCCTGGCTGCAGCAGTCAGAGCTCCGGTGCCTGTGGCGTCGGGACCTGCGGTGCCTGTGGTGGCTGAGGCAGCAGCCGCCACCCCCTGAGCTGCAGCAGTCCCCAGAGCTACCACAGCAGGAAGAGACTGGAGGTGGGCATGGGGCTGGGCATTGGGGAGGGCACTTGGGAGGACACTTGGGGGTGCACTTGGGAGGGGGCTGGCACTGCTGCTGGCTCTGCTGGCAGGACATCTTGGTAGGTGTCAGGAGCTGAGGGAGCATCAGACACAAGTCAGACCTGGGCACAGAGGCCACCCTGTTCTTTTGTCCTTTCAGCCTCATTTCTACTACGTTTAAATGACCTGTTTGGAGTCAGTCTTAGAAAACAAATCCCTGACACTGTTGCCATTTTTAACACCTTACCAACTCCCAGAGAATCCCCTAGGAATCTTAGCTTATTCTGTGAAGCAGGAGGGGATCACCTATTTTACTAAGTAGAAATATGAGGCCAAATGATAAGAAAGTGAAAAAACAAAACAAAATTTTTTTTCACTTACATAAATCTTTGTAGTATCCCATGGAGATTAATTTAGAGCTGAAATCTTTTCTTTAAAGAATAAAGAACACTTTCTTAGAATAATGGCCTAAGTAGTTTCGTCTGGTAGATTGGAAGATCAGAATAGAAAGGAATCTTGGCAATTTCCTGGTTCCACTGGCTCTCTTTATTAAAGAGGAAGCTGAGAGCCAAAAAAGTGCTGTACCTAGGTACCCTGGCTCCAGCCCAGCGCTCTGACGTTTTCGGAAACACCATCATCACTTGTGCTAATACCTTGGCAGTAACCAAAAAAAAAAAAAATCAAACCCATCGCTGTGGAGTCGATTCCAACTCATGGCGACCCTATAGGACAGAGTAGAACTGCCCCACAGAGTTTCCAAGGAGCAGGTGGTAGATTCAAACTGCCAACCTTTTGTTTAGCAGCCTGAGCTCTTAACCACTGCACCACCAGTGCTCCTAATTTGGCATAGAGACTATTACATTTCTTGTGTATTTAGAACTCTGAGCTTTTAAAGCATATTCCCAAGTCCCCTCCTATACCCATGTGCTTAACATTCTCCAAGTATTCCTTTGATCCTCTCCTCATTTTGGGAATCGCTGCCTCAAAATGATACTTTGCAGAAAGACATACAGCAACATTCTCAAAGGTAAACTCCCGCTTCTGAAAATTCTTCCAGGATATCAGAGCAGTCAATGTTTTTGTTCCCTCATCCTGAGAAATTCAAATATGTGTAGAACTGCTGAGTTCCTCAAAGAACAACAAAGCAATCACAGGGCTCTTGCTCTTGCAGTCAGCCCCAGCTCCCTGTCCCTTTAATAACAAGGACTCCAGCTCCTCCAAGGCTGTGCTCAGCGCCCCCTCCAGCTCTGGTCTGAGTATCCTCTTGTGAAGCCCTTTCTCCTGGTTCCCAGGGGACACTCACCAGGTTCACAAGCAGGCACAGGTCCGTTAGCACCTCAGAAGATGAGTGGATGGAGATGCTCTTGACGGAGGCCCTTTTATTCTGGCCTTGGGCTCTGCCCCCAGCCTATGAGACACGGCCTCAGGCATGCGGGGACCCACCTCCTGCCGCCTACATAAGTCGTGTGACTGGATGACAACTGAAGGCTCCTCACATGCCACCCTCCACAGTTGTTCAGGCGAGCTGCTCTCACTAGGAATATGGTTGCTTAGAAATGACGCTGTGGATATCAGTTCCTAAAATCAGTGCCCTTTCTTGGAGCTTGGACTTCCAGCTCCTCTTTTCCTATTTCCCTGGATTCACAGAAGCCTCTAAATGTATCTGCTTATTTCCCAGGCACCCCAGCAGATCCTGGGTGAGTGAGTGTGTGCATCTATGTGACTATACCATAGCAGTAAAGGTCTTGGCTTACGAGTCAGCCAAATTTGGTCAGAATCCTGGTCAGCCACTCAATAACTGCACTACCTTATGAAAATCACCTAAACTTTCTCATTCTCATTTTCCTCAACTTTGAAACAGAGATAATGAAAATTATTCTTGGGGACGTTGTGATGGTCAACAAAATCACAGAAAGAATTGCCCAGTAAGGGTCCTGTAACAGAGGGGACCCTCATAAATGAGATGCCTGTCCGTTGATAACTATAAAGAAACTTTTTTTTTTTTTTAAATCACTACTGTTTTCCAAGAGAGGTGCATCTGATTTTTTAAATGACCATTTTTCCAACTAAGATGCTTGGTAAATTTTCATGTAAAAATATCCTAAGAGAGAAGCTGGAGAAAGAAGCTGCATTACTTTGCATAATAGAATGAGAATATGTTACTTCCAGGGATCTAACCCATGGGAAAAGGGTAAAGCCTGTGGAAGAAAAAGAAGAAAGAGATCGTGAGAATATTTAAGCCTAGGACACTGGAGGAGGCAGGAAAGCCTTAAAGAATAGGAGTGCTTGAAATTCACTGTGAATTTTTTAGTGTTACAGCATTTTTTCTTCACATATGCAAGATTTCCTTGCAAGTTTATTTATTGTATTTGAATATCTTTAGGAGATTAAGGTAAACATATCTGGGCCAGTATAACATATAATAGTTTCTCCTTCCAGGTCCAGAGGGCAACATTATGAAAAATCTAAATGAATTAATTAGACGAAGGTAAATTAGAGTTAGAAGTAATTATGTGAAGAAAGATTTCCTTCCAGGAAGTGTCCAGAACAGTTCCCCAGAGCCTGGAATGAGATACAGATCAACTTAATAATGTCTAGGTCACAATGGGCATGGAGAACCAATGTATGGCGAGATGTATACGTGTATGTGCACGTTTTAGATTGAGTTATTATGTGTGTATACGTATATAGTACATGTCTGCAGTTTGGCCTACTGTGGTGGCTTATTGTGATGCTGGAAGCTATGCCACTGGTATTTCAAATACCAGCAGGGTCACCCATGATGGACAGCTTTCGGCAAAGCTTCCAGACTAAGACAGACTAGAAAGAAAAGGCTGACAATCTACTTCTGAAAATTAGCCAATGAAAACCCTATTAGAATATTATCTGATGTAATGCTGGAAGATGAGCCTCCTAGGTTGAAAGGCAGCAATGACTCAAGCATACCAGTGATCATAAGAATAACATGGGACCAGACAGCATTTTGCTCTGTTGTATATGGGGTCATGTCATAAAGAAACACCAATCTTACACTCTGTTAGAAGCAAAAGCAAAAATTTTATTGAATAATAAGATCCAAGAACTGGAGCATACCACAGGGTAAAACAGTATTCCAAATTGCAAGAAGAGAGTGAGGCTTTTATCAGGAGGAATAAGCAAAGGTTTGGGCGCTCTCAGGCATGAAGAGGGGTGGGGTACATGGCAAGTTACAAGGGGATTGTTAAACTGTAATCCTTCTTAACATCAATTCTGTTTTCTAACCTCCTGGATTTTGTCAATCAAGGCATTCTTCCTGGATCAAGCTGTGTAAACATTCTTGACAAACATCTGTTAACAAACATTTCTTATACTATCTCAATCCTCGACCCTTGCTCTTTCTGTGTTACAAGCAGTTAAACTTTGACAAGTAGGCGAATTGTCTTTTAAGAGTAGCGAAGCAAGGATTTTAGGCCAAGGTGCAGTTAAATTTAAACTGGAGTTTAATTTAGATCTGAGGTCACCATCTTAGCCACGCTGAGTACCTTGAATTTTGGGGTCCGCATACAATCACCATGAGTCAGAGCCAACTCAATGGCAACTAACAATAACAACAGCACGTACATATATATCCACCTTGTCCAATTGTTTTCAACAACAGATATCTCAAGGCCATAGCCTGAAATTATACTGCCTCCACCTGTATGGTTTCTCCTTGATTCTATTCTTCATTTGGATCAAAAAATGGTTCCTCTCCACTATCCCCCATCCCGGAATAATTATCCCTGACACTGAAGGGCGCTTCCTCTTGGGCTCCATGGTGCGTTCAGGATGAAGGACAGTGTCCTTTGACTTACGTTCAAGGCTCTGTGCAATATGACTCTGTACTGCTTCTCAAATGCATGCTTTGTTTCCTAAGCAAACCAAAAAAGCCATACCTGTTGCTGTTGAGTCAATGCCAACTCATGGTAGAACTGGCCTATTTACTGTATTTTGAGCCTGTCCCTCCCTGTCCTACCTCCATGCTTCATTCTATGATCTTTTCCTAAGATAAAAAAAAAATTTTGCAGTTCAAATCCCACTTGCTCTGTTATCCTGTAGGTGATATATCTCACAAATGAAATTTTAATGAACTCTTTAAAGCATGGCTATGTCTTACATTTTTGTATCCCCACCAACAAATAGTACAAGTTTATGTTTATAACAATGGTTAATAGATCTTTTAAAATCCCTTACTAGCATTAACATTGACTTCACAGTTTACAAATAGCTATTCCACATGCCTTAGGTCATCTTCATAGAAGATCATACTCTGAATCAGGCACAGCAAGGCATGTTGGCCACATCACCTTGTAGAGATCTGCCACTCTCAGTTATGACATTTGCTATCCTGCTCAGGTTGTTCCAACGGACTTAGTAATGGGGAAGTAGTCAGGATATGGATGCCTTTGCTCACACAGAAGCATAGCTCCTGATCCCTAGAATGGTGGGATTAAGAGGTTATCTGATTCCCTCCTCTGCCTCAAGGCAGGGCAGCGCCCAAACTATCATCAGCCCTGGGTTTAGGTGATGAGTCAGCAGCATGGTTGTCACATCACTAAACCCACTACTGTCTAGTCAATTCCAACTCATAGTGACCCCACAGGACAGAGTAGAACTGCCCTATATGGTTTTTAAGGCTGTAAATCTTTACAGAAACAGACTACCACATCCTCCTCCCACGGAGTGGCTGGTGGGTTCGAATCACTGACTTTTTTGGTTAGCAGCCAAGAGCTTTAACCAGTATGTCACCAGGGCTCCTCCTGTCACATCACTAGGACTTTTAGCCTTGAATATTAGCTGTCAATGGCTTTGGGACCATTCAATAAGCACTATTGATTAGCAAAGGATTTCTGAGCTCACCTATTCCTCCAAGGAGTCCATGGGCTGCACCATCATTCTCTCATCTTCTCTGGGAACTGGATGGAGGGTACAGAGCTGAGATCTTACAGGAAATGATTCAGTCTGAATTAGTTTTCCTCTGTGTTCTCCCACTCTTCTGCCTTCTAAGCCAAGAACTAACAGGTTGAGAAATTTTAGTTTGTCTCCCTACCTACGAATCTTTCTTTTGAATTACAAATGATGAAACAACCCTCTAAAAGTACTAGAAAATAGAGGTGGTTATTTCTTAATTATTAAGTGAGGGGGTATTTTAATAACGGCACAAAACCCATAGTTTATAAAGGAAAATATTGGTAAATTAAAGTATATAAAAGTAAATGTTATATGGTAAAATGTACCATAATTGGTAAAAGGCAAATAATCAACTAGAGAAAAACACACGTTAGGTAAGAAATTAATATCTCTAATATACAACTATCTATTTCAGATTAGGAAAAAAAATAAACATACAAAAAACCTAATGGACAAAGGACATAGACAGCCCATTACTTCTCACTCTCTTACATACACACACATACACATACACACCCCACTCAAGCTGGAAATGGAAAATAAAATTTGAAAGGATGTTCAAGTTGACTAATATTCAAGGAAATGCAGACAGAACACAAAAAAAATAATCTTTTGCTTTGGGAGGGGGAATATCAGATTCATTTACTTACTTCAGAATAATGACAATTGTAGTGGCTAACAAAACTCAATCTGTGTAGTCTATAACAATATAAATTCATATTTTTGGGTGAGACTATAGATTGACATAAACATTCTGGCTGTCAATTTAGTAGTCATTGGTATCTAATGAATTCAAATTTAGAATAAGCATATCCCTCTACACAATAATTGTTCTTCTAGTAATTTAACCTAATAAAATTGTGATATACAAGAGATAAATGCATAAGAATGTTGATTGCAACAAATTAGATATAGTAAGAGAGTTACACAAGGTAGCAAGATATAAGCTCAATATATATTAAAAATACTCAATTATTCCAGCAACACCGTACGAATAATTATTTCAGGAAAAAATCATCAGTGGATATTGCCTTAGTTATCTAGTTCTGGTTTTAACAAAGATAAATTTATTCTCTCACTGTCTAGTGGGCTAGAAGTCCAAATTCAGAGTGGCAGCTCCAGGGAAAGTCTTTCTCTCTCTGAAGGCTCTGGGGTAGGGTCCTCGTTGTCAATCTTCCCTGGCTGAGGAGCTTCCCAGCATGGGACCCTGGGTCCAAAAGAGGTACTATTATCCTGGCTTTTGTTTCTTGGTGGTATGACGTCCCCCTGACTCTCTGCTTGCTTCTCTCTTTTATCTCGAAACAGATTAATTTAGGATACAACCTCATTTTGTAGATTGAGTCCTGCCTCATTAACATAACCGCCTCTGATCCTGCCTCATTAACATCGTAGAGGTAGGATTTACAACACATAGGAAAATCACATCAGATGACAAAATGGTGGACAATCACACAATACCGGGATTCATGGCTTGCCAAGTTGACATGTATTTTTAGGGGTCACAATTCAATCCATGACAGATGTCAGAATAGTTTTGGGTATGGGTTTGATAAGGCATAAATATTTAGTTTTTTTTATTATTATTATTGAGTAAAAATGTATACAACAATACAGTTGCCATTTCAACAATTTTTACATGTACAATTCAGTGACATTAATTACATTCATTATGTTGTGTAACCATCACCACTATCTGTTTCCAAATTTTTCCATCATCCCAAGCAGAAACTCAGTGCCTCTAAGCTACTCTTCCCTCCCACCCCTGGTCTCTTTACTTTTGTCTATTCTAGATATTCAATATAAGGTATATCATACAATATTTGTCCTTTTGTGACTCACTTATTTCACTTATCATAATGTTTTCAAAGTTCATCCATGTTGTAGTGTGCATCAGGTCTTTATTTCTCTTTATGGCTGAACAATATCCCATTGTATGCATAAACTACATTTTATTTATCCATTCATCCATTGATGGACATTTAGGTTGGTTCCACATTTTGGCCATGTTGAATAGTTTTTCAATATACATTGATGTACAACTATCTGTGTTCTTGCCTTAAACAGTCTTAAAGTGTCTCCCCACGAGTTGTTAACTTAAAATAGTAAATAGTAGCTTTACAATGAAGAACCCTGGCAGGCATAACTTTACCAAATGGCCAAAGTTACATTCTATAAAACTAATTGTCTCTACTCTTCAAAAAAAAAAAAAAAAACTGTCATGAAAGACAAAGAAAGATTAATTGTCACATATTGGAAAAGACTAATAGAACATGACAACTAAATACAATGTATGATTCTGGATTGGCTTCTGAACCAATAAAAATTTTTTTCTATAAAAGATATTAGCAGGACAAATGTCAAAATTTGACTAAAGTCTGTACACAAACAATCATACTGTATCTGTAATTTCCTGATTTTGGTGATTGTATTGTGGTTATGTAAGAAATGTTCATGCTTTAAGGGTTACATACTGAAGTATTGGGGGGGAAGTTCCATTATGTCTACAAGTTACTCTCGAGCAATTCAGAAGGAAAAAATACACACATACCCATATGGAGAGAGAAGAGAAAAGAGAGAGGAGAGGGTGGAAACGAGGTTTGGTTTTTTGGCTTTATGTTCATTAAAAATATACCACAAAAATGGTATTGGCTTGGAAAGTTATTTGCCAGGCATCTGATAAAAGATTAGTACCTGGATTATTGTGGTGCAGTGAATTACTTAATATGGCCTTTCTTGCCATGGTCTTTGTAACTCCCACCAAATTAATGGGTGGGAATATGCAAATGAGTTGCTTATGGCCCACCAAGGGAATTGGATAGCTTGGTAATAATGCAAAGAAGGTGCATGGTGCCCTTGTGGAGGTGGTACCATGCAAAAAAGGTGTATGAAACCCTAACAAGGGAATTGGTCAGTTTTGCCATCTTGTTGTTAGTCTTATAGGGAGACACAGAGAGAGAGAGAGGATCTATAACAAGGAAGACAGTAAGAGACAGCATAGTGAGATGGCAGGAACCAAGAGATTAGTGCAAGACAGTTGTGGTGGGGCTTGCTGACCCACAGAGCTAAGTGTTGCCCAAGAAGGTCCCCAGCAAGGTCCCATCAGGGCCAGGTGGCAGAAGGCAAGAAAAAGCCGTCCTGATCAAAGAACCGTGTCTTGAGTTGTTTCTGATTCTGATCCTGAGTTGCACCCTGTCACTTCCTTAATGAACCACTTAATGAGTACAGTTTGTAAGTTCCGTGATACATTGCAGTGAATTACCGAACCCCAAAATGGGAGGATGAGTGCTGAGTGGAGGGGAAGTAGTTGATGTTAGAGATGATGGAATGGTACAGCAGCTTGGAAAAGTTGAACATTTGGACATTTTTTTTTTAAATCTGCCTCATAGGAACTGGCTTTGTGCTGATTTATGTAAAACAAATTATTCACTTAATTATCTGAAGAACTTCGTGTATGTGAATTATAGAATCTGATGTGCTGGCATATCTGAATTAGGTGACTTCAGATGTAAATTAAAAACTCCATTCTGAATTAAACTAAGAGTTTCACAAAGTTTTATTGCCTAAAGCAAAGAAACAAAAAACAAAACAAAACAAACCTGTTACTCTCAAGTCCATTCCAGCTCATAGCAACTCTACAGGATGGAGTAAAACTGTCCCATAGGGTTTCCAAGGAGTGGCTCCTAGTTCAAACTGCCAACCTTTTGGTTAGCAGCTCAGATCTTAACCACTGCACCACCAGGGCTCCAAAATAAAGAAGGCAAGAGCTAAAATTTCTAACCTAGTTAAAGGTTTGTCCATTGCTGTTAAGAATGTTTACACAGCTGGACCCAGAGAAGGCCCTTGTTCAACAAGAGGGTAGGCAGTAAGACTGATAATGTTAAATAAAGTCAGAACCTATAAATAACTTCATAGCCATAATGCATATATCAAGATATATCATAGTATATATCAAGCCTCAGTTCCCCATCCTGACTCCCAAATTAATTATTACTCATTGGGATTTTTTCCACTAAATTTCTGCTGAAAAAAAAAAAGCCTGTTGCCGTCGAGTTGATTCCAAGTAGATGCAATCCTATAGGACAGAGTACTACTGCCCCATAAGGTTTCCAAGGAGCAGCTGGTGGATTTGAACTGTCATCCTTTCAATTAGCAGCCAAACGCTTAACCACTGTTCCACCAGAGCCCCATATTTCTGATAAAAAAAAAAAAAATTTTTTTAATAGTTCTTTGTAAATTAGTAACTAAGTAGAGACTAAGTTTGTTAAAATAAGGAAGCAAGTCACAGCTATAAAAGCCCTGACTGGAAGGGAAGGACAACATGCAACACAGGGGAAATCAGCACAACTGGACTAATACAAAAGCTGAGAAGTTTCCTGAACATAACCAAACACTTCAAGAGAAAGAGTAGCAAGGGCAAGGGTCTAGGAACCATGGTTTCAGGGAACATCTAGGTCAATTGGCATAACAAAGCTTGTTAAGAAAATGTTCTGCATTCCACTTTGGTGAGTGGCATCTGGGGTCTTAAAACTTTTCAAGGAGCCATCTAAGATGTATCAATTTGTTCCAATCCACCTGGACCAAAGGAGAATGAAGACCACCAAAGACACAAGGAAAATATGAGCCCAAGAGACAAAAGGGGCCACATAAACCTGAAACTCCATCAGCCTGAGACCAAAAGAACTAGATGATGCCCAGCTACCACCAGTGATTGCCCTGAGAGAGAACACAAGAGAGACCCTGACTGAGCAGGAGAAAAGTGTGGTGCAGAACTAAAATTCTCATAAAAAGACCAGACTTAATGGTCTGCCTGAGACTAGAGAAACCACTAAAGATTTGGCCCTCAGACTCAGTGTTAACCCAGAACTAAAACCATTCCCAAAGCCAACTCTTCAGTCAAAGATTAGGCTGGACTATAAGACATAAAATGATACTTGTGAAAAGCATGCTTCTTAGTTCACGAGACTAAATGGGCAAGTGCTGTCCAGAGGTAGAGTGAGAAAGCAGGAAGGAATAGGAGCCGGTTGAATGGACATGGGAAACCCAGGGTGGAAAGGAGGAGTGTGTTGTCACATTACAGGGATTGCAACTAGGGTCACATAAAAATATGTGTATAAATTTTCATATGAAAACTAACTTGAGTTGCAAACTTTCACCTAAGGCACAATATAAAAAGTAAATAAAAGCCTTGACTGTAACACAAAGAGTGCAGAGATTCAAGCTTTCGCTTATGTAAATAATTTTAACTGCTTTTCAAGGAAGTCACCTTCTCCTCCTTAGCTGGATGGATGATGTTTACATTTAAAAGACTTCAGATTTAGAGCTGATTTAATCTTCACTCTTTCCTAACTAAAGGTCAATTTTACATTTCAAGGACTCCAACTAATTTTGATTCATCCTGCAAGCCATCACTAAATCTCCATATCAAGAATGTTTATAGGTCTCACTTTAGAAATGTTGCCTTAGTCAAATTGTGTCAGGAATAAGAAATTTCTGTTAGACTAGAAATGAATGTTAAGAAAGTTTGTGGTTTAACCACCCTTGCAAATTTCCCTTCCTTCCTCGGCACTTGTTTCATGTGAAGCTGTTTGCCTGTGTTTACTCTGCCTGTTAATACCCTGCTGTTTTTCCTGCAAGACAGAATACTTGCTACAGCATGTTTGAGTGCCACATGCCCTCCATCCCATGGAATGAAATTATCTTGTCAATAAAATATTTGTTTTAATTTGAATCAGAGCATATCAGAGCATCAGTCTAGTGCTTCCAATAGGACAACTTCAACAAGTCAATAGTTACAAAAGGAAAAAAATAGAGAAAAGTTCAGAAATGAGAACACGTTATTAGCCAGAACACACATTAGATAATTCTCATGATTACTTGCATCAATGTGTTGTTATTTAAAAGTCTGAGAACACAGATGTTGACAAGGATATGGAACAACAGGAAGTCTTTTACACTACTGGTGGGAGTGTAAATTGATACAAACCTTTTGGATAGCAATTTGGCAACATTTTTATAAAGTTGCAGATGAACACAGTCTGCAAATCAAGTTTTACTCCTAGCTATTTAACCTAGAGAAACTGTCCCATACTTATATATGAATACATTTAGAAGAATTTCTACAGCGGTATTATCTGTAACAGTAAATATTAGAGAAAAATTAAAAGTTTCTCAGCAAGATATTGTTGTTGTTAGTTGCTGTCAACTTGATCCTGACTCTTGGTGACCCCATGTGTTACAGAGTAGAGCTTCTCCATAAGGTTTTCTTGGCTATGATCTTAATGGAAGCAGGTTGCCGGACATTTTCTCTCATGCTCAACAAGATACTGATAAATAAATTGTGATATGTTCACAAATGGCATACACAGCAGTAAAAACTCAGACATCAACAAGAAAATTTCACAAATGTAAGTTGAAAGAAAAAAGCCAATTGCAGAAAAGTACATCAGGTATGATTATATAATATATACGGTTCTATAACACATGGTTCTATAATATAAACAGTTATATACAGGTTTAGTTATATAATATATATGTTATATAACATATTGCTGTCCAGTCGATTCCGACTCATTGCAACACTATATAACAGAGAAGAACTGCCCCACAGGGCTTCAAAGGAAAGACTTGTGGATTTGAACTGCCGACATTTTGGTTAGCAGCTGAACTCTTAACCACTGTGCTACCAGGGCTCCAATGTGGTATTTACATATATATACACACAGTTATGTGTATATACATGCATGTAAAATAAAGTAGAAAATTGTGAAATATTAGGGCTTTAGATAGGTGTTAAAACTATAAAAAAAAATAAGTAGGAATGATTAGTACCAAATTCTGGATTAGTTAGCATTGGTGGGAAGGGTGAAGAATGGGAGTGATATGTGTAAGACTTTATTTTTTAAGTCAGGCATTTGGTTAAGTGTCTTTGTTATCTAGTATTGCTTTAACAGAAATACCACAAGTGGATTGGCTTTAACAAAGAGAAATTTATTCTTTCATGATCTAATAGGCTACGAGTCCAAATTCAAGGCACCAGCTCCAGGGGAAGGCTTTCTCTCTCTGTTGGTTTTGGAGGAAGACCAACCTTCCCTTGTTCTAGGAGCTTCTCTTCACAGGAATTCCAGGTCCAAAGGGCAGGATTTGCTTCTGGCTCTGTTTTCTTAGAGCTGTGAGGTCCCCATGTCTCTCTGCTCCCTTCTCTCTTTTATATCTCAAAAGAGATTGACTTAAGACACAACTTAATCTTATAGATTGATTCCTGCCTTCCTTATTAACATAACTGCCACTACTCTTACCTCATTAACATCATAGAGATAGGATTTACAGCACATAGGAAAATCACATCAGATGACAGAATGGTGAACAATCATACAGTACTGGGAAATCATGGCCTAGTCAAGTTGACACACATTTTTTGGGGGACACCATTCAATCCATAACAGTAAGCAATTTTTCATTATGTAGCTCTTATACTATTTAGATATTTGAAAGTTTTCCAAATAATTTAAAATGTAGAAAGATTGTATACCAATAATATCAAATAAAAAAAATTTATTATGTAATATAAACCCACTAAACTATATTGGTTGAAAATATTTCAATAAATACAAGTCCGTAAGGCAACCAATCTGTGCTGGTTCATTAATAAATCTACAGTGATAAAAGCAGTGCCTGCATCCATCCAACACTTCTTGGTTGAATATTTCTGCACGTAATTGTGGGGCAGTTCTACTCTGTCCCATAGGGTCGCTATGAGTTGGAATTGACTGAACAGCAACAGGTTCATTTTTGGGTTTTTTTTTTTTTCTTTTGGTTTGGCTAATTTATAAATTATATATTATCATGCAGATGCCTCTTTGTATACTTTTAATACTTATACACTCAAAAGATAGCCTTTGGAGCTATGTATTTTATTGTTTGACTTACTGCTTCTACTTAAGCTAGTCTCAAGCCATTTTAATTAAATGTTAAAGACATGCACTTTTATCGGTTTGAGTCCTGTGGGGGACAGAGAATTGTGGAGCTGGGAGGTAACAGAGATTCTCAGAACAGCATAGGGCTAGGTACTCTAGGTATTAAATTGTTTTATTCTTTCTTACAGAGGAAACTGCCCTACAGACAAACCACTACCCCAGGAGTCCCCTCCTTGGCCGCTGTTCAGTGAGTCCTATGGCCAGACATTCAGGCTCATGTGGGTGGATCTGTCAGGACATAACAATGTCAAGAGTCTTGATCTTAATTTCTCTGGGCCTCTATTTGTAAATGAGGCTAAATAAGGGCCTACCTCACAAAGATTTTGTAATAACTAAGTTGTATTATGTATGTGATAATGCTTAACAGATTGCCTGACACATTGAAGTTGCTTGATAATTGATAGCTGTTTTCTGTTATACAGTTATCATCACGCAGAGCTGTAGCAGACTGGAGAGGGTGGATGTGAAAGAGGTTATCAAGTGGCAGTTGATACTGTTAACTAGCAAAATCGTCATTATCACCTGCTGAGGCCGTGCAGTTGTCCATTTGGGGTCAAGGAATTCTAAGAGTGCCGGGTAAGCCCGGGGGTGGCGGGTGGAGTGAATTTCAGAGAATGAAGGATACTTAGCACAGTTATTGAATGCCCTTGGTCCAAAGGGAGACATTTCTAATTTTGAATGGGGTACAAGTACCTTTTCCTCAGAAGCACCCAAATCAGGTGGAGAAAGAGTAAACAAACCCTGGGAAGTCCCAGAGATGGACACATGAAAGCAAAAATGAGTACACAAAAGGGCAACCTGAGTATATGATTTTTGAAGGACTCTAGCGTAAAAATGACCGGACGTCAGAAGAAAATCAACCAATCTTTCGAGAGAGAGGATGGACAAGCACCGTCCCTAATGACTCTCTGGTTAGCCTCAGGACCAGCTCCACCACAGAAACGGTTGTGCATCTCCTAAAGCAGGTCGTGCTTTCCAAGCTTGTGGCTGCCCGATGCCTCTTAAATGTGCTAAGACTACCAGAACTGGGCAACAGGAAGGCTCTATTTGTTGAAATGGTGAGCTGGTGATACCACGATTCACATTTTTAAATATGAACATTTTGTATTTCCCACTGAAAGAGGACTACTCTGGGCATCTGTTTGTAGGAGACTTGTGAAGGAAGAAGGCAGAAGAATGAGGAAGTAAGGGCAAGCAGGAGGAATGTGTTTCCAAATGGGACACAAATATCTCCCTGCCATACCCCAGGGACAGGCCTTAATAGCTAGAAAGGACCAGGATCTGAAGATGTCATGTCTGTAAAGATGCCAGAAGACTTTGGCACAGGTAATGATGTTCTGGGCCCCATATAATAATAGAAGACACAGAGTTAGGGACAGGCACATCCTGTCCCACCTTCTACCACTTAATCACCAAAGTGCATCCCTATATATGCAGGCTTTTGGGGAGCCAGGAACTGAGAACAAAGTATAAGAAAAATGATGACACAAGAAGGGGTAAAAATCTGTCAAGACAAGAGGAAGTGCAGATTTCTGGTTTTATTGTTTCATTTCAGGCTGAACAGCATAAGTTGCAGAGAGATGCAGGGTCTGTGCTTTGGGGTTCCCAGGGCAGGCCAAAACTAGGGGAAAGAGGTCAGTAATTAGGTTTTAGAGAGAGGTTTTGGGTTCCTGGATCCCAGAGCAAAAGAACCCTCTAGTCTGAGTCCATGGCCTTTGCTGGGACCTCTCAGCCATTCACGAAGGCTCAGGAGGAAGAGGAAGTCCTTGGACCTTTGGATCCCCATGTCAGCTCTTCTGGTCTCAGGGTTTACTTTAGCAGCAGCATCCTCCAAAGGACTGGCCACTCCCTCCTCTGCAGCAGCAGGAGCCCCCGCAGCCCCCGGAGTCCCCCAAGGGCTGGCTGCAGCAGTCAGAGCTGTGGTGCCTGTGGTGGCTCAGGCAGCAGCCACCACCCCCCTGAGCTGCAGCAGTCCCCAGGGCTACCACAGCAGGAAGAGACTGGAGGGCACTTTGGGGGACACTTGGGGGTGGGGCACTTGGGAGGGCATTCGTGGGTGCACTTGGGTGGGGGCTGGCACTGCTGCTGGCTCTGTTGGCAGGACATCACGGTGGCATCAGGAGCTGAGGGAGCATCAGGCACAAATCAGATCCCGGCACAGAAGACACCTTGCCCTTCTGTTTTTCAGCCTCATTTCCTGTTCCTACATTTTGATGAACTAAGCTTCATCCTTGAGATTTAACCACTGGAAGTTTCAATTTTAAAAAGTTGACCAAGTGATGTCATAGCCTCTCTTTTTAAGATGGGCAGAGATTATCGTATATTTTACAAAGAAGGAAAATGAGGCAAAAAGATATGAAAAAATCTGTCTAAAGTTAAGCTTCTTTTAAGTGAAGAGGACGATTTTCCCCATCAGGTCAACCAGAATGCTGAAATGGTCCAATCTAAAAACTGGTTCAGAAAGTAAATATTTTCTTAGAGAAGGAAAAACAAGAATCCTTTCTCGAAATAACTTCCTAGGTGATTTTGTCCTATAAAGACTTTGAGGGGCAGAGTTGTAAATCATCTTGGAGGTTGGACAGAACATCCCAAAGAGAGCAGACAATATCAAAACATGTAAAAAAATCAGGACACGATGGTTCTACTAGGCGTCCAAAATAAAACACCAGATGACTTTCCAGTAGAAAGAAAGTCACTAGAACTATATGACAGGGAATTCAAATCTCTAATATTCAGAGCTATCCAAGAGTTAAAGCAAAAAGCTGACAAAAATGAGGAAAACATAGACAAATTTATGGAAGAGGCAGACAAATTCATGGAAAATACAGACAAAAATAAAGAATTTGGGAAAATAATACAGGAAAAAAATGCCAAAATAAATTCACAACTAGAAATCATACAAAAACAATTAGAAGTTCAAAAGATAAACAACAAGATTTCAGAGATGGGCAGGTCATAGAAAGACTGTGGAGCAGGTTTGAAATGATGGAAAACAGGATCAGTGAAATTGAAGACAAACACTTAGATACAACTCTGAGGAAAAAATCAGAAAAAAGAATGAAGAAAAATGAGGAAACCCTGAGAATTATGTGGGATACAATCAAAAGCAAAAATTTGCAAGTGATTAGAGTTCCAGAACAGGGAGAGAAAACAGAAAACACAGGAATGATCACTGAAGAATTTCTGACAAAAGACTTCCCTAACACAATGAATGATGGAAAGCTGACCATCCAAGAAGTTCAACGAACCCCATATAAGATAGACCCCAAAAGAAAAACACCAAGACATAACATAATTACACTTGTTAAAACCAAAGACAAAGAAAAAAAATCCTTAAGGCAGCTTGAGAAAAACAAAAAGCCACATACAGAAGAGAAACAATAAGACTATGCTCTGGTTATTCAGCAGAAACCAGGCAGGCTAAAAGGCAATGGGATGAGGTACATAAAACCTTGGGAAAAAAAATTGCCAACCAAGAATAATATATCCTGCAAAACTCTCATTCAAACAGGATAGTGAAATTAGGACTTTTCCAGATAAACAGAAATATGTAAAAACCAAAGGAAACCTACAAGAATTATTAAAGGGAGTCCTTTGTTCTGAGAACAAACAACATCAGGCCACAGCCTGAATCCAGGATGCAAGATTGTGCCAGCCAGATACCAACATAGTAAATGAACTCTCAAGGACTATCCAAAACCAAACAATTACAACAGGGAACCAGAGAGGTTAATTTGTAAATGACAACAACATCAGAACAAAAAAAAAGCACTGCAAAATGACAGCAATAAACTCACACCTATCAATAATAACACTGAATGTAAATGGCCTAAATGCACTCATAAAGTGACAGAATGAATTAAAAAAAAAAAAGGATCCATTAATATACTGTCTACAAGAGACGCACCTCAGAAACAAAACATAAACTTATTAAAAATCAAAGGATGGAAAAAATATATATTAAGCAAATAACTTCCAAAAAAGAGCAGGAGTGGCAATACTAATCTCAGATAAAACAGGCTTTAAAACATAACCCACCAAAAAAGACAAAGAAGGGCACTATACAATGATTAAAGGAACGATCTATCATGAAGATTTAACCATAATAAACATCTACGCACCCAATGACAGGGCTCCAAAATACATAAAACAAACTCTAACAGCACTGAAAAAAGAAATTGACAGTTCCACAGTAATAGTAGGAGACTTCAACACACCACTCTTGGTAAAGGACAGAGCATCTAGAAAGAAACTCAGCAATGATACAGAGGAGCTAAGGAGCACAATCAACTTGACCTCAGAAACATGTATAGAATATGCCAGTCAACAGCTGCAAAGTACACATTCTTTTCCAACACACATGGAAAGTTCTCCAGAATAGACCACATCTTAGGCCACAGAGCAACCCTAAATAAAATGCAAAACCTTGAGATAATACAAAGTATCTTCTTTGATCACAATGCCTTCAAAGTAGAAATTAACAACAGGAAGAGTAAGGAGAAAAATTCAACTACATGGAAACTGAATAACGCCCTGATTAAAAACCACTGGGTAATAGAACAAATCAGAGATGCAACCAAAAAATTCCTAGAATCAAACGAGAATGAAAACACATCATACCAAAACCTTTGGGACACAGCAAAGGCAGTCATCAGGGGTCAATTTATAGCAATAGATGCACACATCAAAAAAGAAGAGAGGGACAAAATCAAAACATTAGCTACACAACTTGAATAAATAGAAAGAGAATAGCAAAAGAAGCCCACAGCCACCAGAAGAAAGGAAATAATAAACATTAGAGCAGAAATAAATAAAATAGAGAATAGAAAAACAATAGAATCAACAACACCAAAAGTTTATTCTTTGAAAGGATCGACAAAATCAACAAACCACCGGCCAAATTGACAAAAGAAAAACAGGAGAGGATGCAAATAACCCAAATAAGAAATGAAACGGGGGACATTACAACAGACCCAACTAAAACAAAAGGCATAACCGAAAAGCCAATAAAGGACATAAAATGAAGTACTGAAAATAATCTCAAAAAGAAAAGCAGAAAATAATTAAAAAATTGTCGTTAGCAAGCACCTCAGCTAGTGTAGGTCTTTGCCTGTTGGGGTGACCCAAACCTTCATTCCCAAAAGGTCTGGGTCATAAGTAGTCATGAATGAATTGGCTTAATGTAGTTTCCCATTGACTTTAATCACAGGCATGGTAGTACTAAGAAATGATCTCCTGTATTTCTTCCTTACTTCCATTGTGTAATAAGGGTCCAATTTCCCCTTGGGTACCAAATCAATCACTCCAGCCAGTACAGTAAGTCCATATTTTGCCTGTTGATTCAGAGACATGAGGAATACAAAAGCAAGATGTTAGACTTAATGCTAACCATATAATAATTACATGAGGTGTAAGAAAAACTAAATGCTCCATTAAACCATGTTCTGTTTTTCCCAAGGGAGAACTGTAATCTGAACCCACATGCACTGTATCAGGAGTCTCTTCTCTGCCTGGACTGGTTTTGGTTTTACTATCCACTCAGGTTTGATAGTTTGTTAGAATGACTCATAAAGTTTAGGAAAGTGCTGTACTTATGATTACAGTTTTATTATAGCAAAAAGATACAAAGCCAAACCATCCAAAGACAGTGAGGTCTGGAAGGGTCACAAAAGTTAAGCTTCCATTATCCTCAGGGACATGTCTCTCTCCCTCTCTTTCTCACACACACACACACACATTAATGTGCGACAGTATGCAGAATATTGTCAACCAGAGAAGCTCATCAGAGCTTTGACGTCAAGAGTTTGTATTGGGTTTTCATTATGTAGGCATGGTTGATTAAATCATTAGCCACATGACTGAATTCAATCTCCGGCCTTTCTTTCCTCACAGGTATCACCTGGCTCAAAGCTTCAACCCTCTAATCACGTGGTTAGTCTTTCTGGCATGGCCTGCTCCCATCCTGAATCATATTGCTAGCATGAACTATCAAGGAGCTCACCATTAGTCACCTCATTAGCATAAGCTATCAGGTGTGGTCCAAGGAACCCATATGAATAAAAAAGACACTCCTATCCCTAGGAAATCCCAAGGGTTTACAGGCAGCCTCCCAGAAGGCCAGACAAAGTCTTTACTACACAGGGGAGATGAGGGAATAGGATGGAGGAGATGAGACCAGGTAGAGGTAGGTCTGCGGCTATGTGGGATACACCTGAGGGACAAGGTCATACAGGTGAGAGGGACCAAGAACTGAAGGAGCTGCATTCATTGCAGACACAGGGGGATTGGAGCACCAACAATGCTGCTTTGACGCCCAAGTGACAAGGACTGATACAGAGTTAAGACAGACACATCCATCTTCCTCCTACCCCTTCCTATTTCCACTCCCAACCATTTGTACCTCAAAAGTATCCCTAGGTCCTGAGGTCCCAGGACATCCACCAGCTGAGGAGAGACAAGACCTGAACAATGCTCAGCCAAGCGATAATATAAATCAGTCTAGAATACAAACGATAGGCAAATTCTTTGTTTTATTGTTTCATGTAAGGCAGGAACTACAAAGAGACAGCTGGGGAACAACATATGACCTGCCCATGAGATGGGATAAGTTTACTGGAGAGGACGCAGGTTTCTGGACCCCAGACAGAGGGATAGATTAGGCAAGAGCTCAGGGCCTTTGTTGGGACCCTTCAGACAGTCAGAGGACCAAGAAGAAGGCTGAGTAGAAGTCCTGGGAACTCTGGTATTCTTGGCTCAGGGTCCACTTTAGCAGCAGGATCCTCCAGAGGACTGGCCATTCCCTCCTCCACAGCAGCTGGAGCCACCGCAGCCCACAGAGCCCCCCGAGGGCTGGCTGCAGCAGTCAGAGCCGTGGTGCCTGTGGCGGTGGGACCTGCGGCGCCTGTGGTGGCTCAGGCAGCAGCCGCCACCCCCTGAGCTGCAGCAATCCCCAGAGTTACCACAGCAGGAAGAGACTGGGGGACACTTGGGGGGACACTTGGGGGTGGGGCACTTGGGAGGGCACTTGGAAGGGGGCTGGCATTGCTGCTGGCTCTGCTGGCAGGACATGTTGGCAGGCGTCAGGAGCTGAGGGAGCATCAGACACAAGTCAGACCCGGGCACAGAGGCCACCCTGCCCTTCTGTCCTTTCAGCCTCATTTCTTGTCCCTGCATTTTAATAGCTAGTTTAAAATCGGTCAAGAGAATAAAATTCCAGTAGCTGTATTACTTCTAATAACTTATCAAATGCCCCTCAGAATCTCCTTGAAAAGTAGGAAGTTTTATCTACTTCACAAAGTAGAAAACTGAAGGTATATAAAAAAAAAAATTTGTTCAAAGTCTAAAAGTTGGATGAGTCAATATTTTTTAATTATGTCAGACAAAATCCTAAAATTTTCCTATCTAGGGATTAGATAAGAGCTGAAATCCTTTATATATAAATTAAATGTATGTAGAAATTATACAAATAAATGTATATACTTTTTTTTTTTTTTACTCTTTCTTGGAACGGTTTCTTAGATAATTTTGTGATTTAGGGAATTGAAAGGTCAGACTTGCAAAAGTTCTTAGAGAGTCCCTGGTGTAACTGACTCGTTATTTTTAATGGAAAAACAGAATCAATGGCTCAGACCTGGGACTTGAACCTGGTTCCCTGATCTCAGTCCAGAGCTCAATCTCAGCCTCCACCTCCTCAAGCTAAAGAGTTACCCTGCTCATTCTAGGCTTGATACTAGACTTGAAAAGTTTGCGAGTACATTTCCAAACCCATGCGTATACGAGTTTAACAATCCCAAAGAAGTCTCTGATCCTCATTCAATTTTCAAAGGGGAGATCCTCTCCTAAAAACTGTCCCAGTGGAGCACGGAGCTCTAGGCTTCACAGTCCCCAGACCTGAGGGCAACTCATACAGATGAGGTCAGTTTCTCCAGAGCCCAAAGACAAGTCACCAGTTCTTCCCCCTCATGTCCCAGTGGGTGACAGACCCCTTCTTGCACCCGTCCCTTTCTGAAAGTTCCTTCTTCTGACAAAATGGATTCCAGCCCCCATCTCAGGCCCTGCCCAGCCTCTCCTCCTGCTCTGGTCTGAGTGTCCTTCTGTGAAGCCCTAGCTCCTGGTCCCCAGGGACACTTACCAGGTTCAGGAACAGGCACAGGTCCTTTAGCACCTCAGGAGGTGAGTGGATGGAGGTTCTCAGGCCAGAAGCCCTTTTATCCTGGCCTTGGGCTCTGACCTGGCCTGTGAGACAGGACTCGGGCATGTGAGGACCTGCCTCCTGCCACCCACTTGCATCCTGTGACCAGGTGACGACTGGAGTCCCCTCACAGGCCTCCCTCTCTTGGGGCTCAGGGCAACTGCTCCCAGATAGGAGTATAGCTGCTTAGAAAGAGGGGGAAGCAATTCCTATCATCATTCTTCATCTCATTCTTCCTGGAGGGGGCCTCCTTTGAGGGCTTACCAGTTCTCAGGCTTAGAATTTAGCACTCCCCTTGTTCCATGCATTTCCTGCCTCCTCCTGAAGTTATCTATATGCCGGGTAGCCTGATTAGAAGCAATAAATCCTGAAGCTCCACATGCTCTCTCTTCTCCCAACAGTTCGGGGAATAAGGACCTGTCATAGGATCCTGGCCCTGCTCATGTGGGACTTTTGAAACCATTAAGCCTCTATCATTTTCCATTGTTTTCAACTGTAAAATTAGAAAGCTAATGTGCAGGACTGGGCAGTGTTTTGTTATGAAATTCAATGAGGTAACTCAAAAAGAAAAGGAAACAAAAAAGGGCCTGGTAGACATGGTTGTTGTTGTGTGCCATGAAGTCAGTTCCGATTTATAGCGACCCTGTAGGACAGAGTAGAACTGTCCCTTAGGGGTTCTGAGGCTGTAATATTAATGAAAAGTGATGGGTTCGAACCTCCAACCTTTCGGTTAGCAGCTGAGCATTTTACCATGGCTCCACAAGGACTGATAATTGAAACACACATACCTTGATGAATAAAGAGTGAAGGTTAAGCACAGCTTCTTTTTAAAGGGAACAGATCTAGTTATCTGTTTATGTGTTCCTAAATATCCCTTTTCTTCTGCTGAGGAGCTTTATGCATCAGTATTAAGATGTGAACCAGGAACGAAGATGATGTCGAGGAGCGAAGAAGAGCAGCCTTGGTCTGTGTAGTAGCGTGAGGACTTGGATTTTCCGGGGGTCATATATAGATGAAGGAGTAACGTTCACAGACCAGAAAGGAGAAGAAGAGAGGGAAGGCTGTGAGATATTGCAAGTCTGCAGTTCTTTGTGGGATAAAATGACTAACAGAAGAACATCCCTGACGTTAAGGAGACAGGAGACTTTTAAGAACAGGAGAACTTAACATTTCATATGAATGTGTTTACGTTGCTACTTTATAAGCCTGTTTCACCTCTCCATTCCATAGGATTTCACTAGTTTTCTACACAATCACAGGCTTTGCATGAAAAGTGTTTTTGAATTTGTATATTTTTAGGAAATTGATGGAAAGTGCTAGGATTTATTCTAGGACAAGGCAACATAGAGACAGTAGTAACTACATGGCTGGTTGCAAAGTTATCCCAAAACTAAACTCAGTCATCAGGTGAAGGCAAAGTAAAGCCAGGTGAAATCATGTGAGGGGAATGTCCTGTTCTCCCCAGGCCCTGGAAGAACCCTAGGATTTCCCAGAACTTGGAAATAATATCTAGATCATAATGGACTTGTTGAACCCAACTAGTATCTGGTAGAGATAAGTGTGTTTTCATACACATGTGTACAAACATACAAGGACAGTAAATCTTTAGAGAGACACATATGTATATTTTAGACTGATTATATATTTCTTTCCACCAGCCATCTATCAGTTTGTCATACTGTCATGGCTTGTGTAGTGCTATGATGCTAAAAACTATGCCACTGATATTTAATATACCAGCATGGTCACCCATGGTGGACAGGTTTCAGAGGAGCTTCCAGACTGAGACAGGCTAGGAAGAAAAGCCTGGCCATCTACTTCTAAAAATTAGACAGTGAAAACCTAATGGGTCACAGCAGAATACTGTCCCATCTAGTGCTGAAAAATGAGACCCCTGGATTTGATGGCACTCGAAATACATGATGGCTGCAACAATAAACTCAAACATACCAACAATCATGAAGATGGCACAGGAACAGGCAATGTTTTGTTCTATTATACATGAGGTCACCAGAACTCAGAGCCAACTAGATGGCAACTAACAGCAACATATATTTCTTTACCCTCTTTCTCAAAGCATCAATAATTTGCAAGTGTCCAGATTCCTCTGACCACACACTGCCTCTAATCCTGTGTGGTTTTTCCCTGATTCTGCTCCTCCATGACATTCAAGAGAAGCCTCTTCCACCCCAGCAATAATTGACACCAAATAGTTAACATAGGTTTGTTCAGGGCTGCCTGCTGTTTAAGGGAATCCAAAATCCTCTGAACGTCATCCAATGTGCTGTGAATCATGACTCTTTATGTCTAGTTTAAGCATTAGCCACCAATCTTCCAAACTATTCTGAAACTGAAGAAGATATTTTCTGTACTTTGATCGTACCTCTTCCTCCCTACCATGGTCTTTGCTCTTCCAAGACAGTGCAGCTCAAATTCCTCTTGGTCTTTTATCCTTTATGTGACATATAATGCTCAATGATTATAAAAAACTCATTGACTACTAGGCTTGGGTCTTATATCTCTGTACCACCATTAGCTCATCAGCAGGGCTGTGCACACAGTGGGTAGTTAATCAATTTAAAATCCTGTCACTAGCATTAACACTGACCTCACAGTTTACCAGCAGCTTATTCCACATGGCTTATGGTCATCCTCATAGGAGCCCAAACTCAGATTGGCCCAGTGAGGTGGTTGGCCACATCACCTGCAGAGATCTACCACTGTCTCATCTGGGTATGACATTTGTTTTCCTGATCTGGTTGTTCTAACAGGCTTAGTAATGGGGGATGGTCAGGATATAGATGCCTTGACTCACACAGATAGGTCTGCTCAGAGCCCTAGCTCCTAATTTCTAGGGCGATAGCCCTGAGATGCCATTGAGTCCCTGCCTCTTCCTCTACACAGGGTGACACCCAAACCATCAGTTTATCTGACTTGGATTTAGGTGATGAGTCAGCAGCATTGGCTTTCTGAGGGTTGCAATTTGTCAAGATGCCTAACTTTTAAGTTGGCAACTTCTCACCAACCCATGAAATGAAAAGAAACACTGCTGAGAAACAGAGTTTTTTTTTTTTTTTCTGTGTTCTTCAGAGGTAGCACCAAGCAAATTAGTGATCTTTGTTTTGTTTTTCCCATCTTTACAAGCCCTTTTAAAAATTATAAATCATGACGCAACTCTTCAGACATGGATTGGACTGGACAATGGGTTGGAAAGGGATGCTGGTGAGGAGTGAGCTCCTTGGATCGGGTGGACACTTGAGACTATGTTGGCATCTCCTGCCTGATGGGGGGAGATGAGAGGGTAGAGGAGGTTAGAAGCTGGCAAAATGGACACAAAAATAGAGAGTGGAGGGAGAGAGCGGGCTGTCTCATTAGGGGGAGAGTAATTGGGAGTATGTAGCAAGGTGTATATAAGTTTTTGTGTGAGAGGCTGACTTGATTTGTAAACTTTTACTTAAAGCACAATAAAAATTATAAAAAAAAATTCAGTTGCAATTTTAAACAGCAGCTTTTAAAATTATGTTTTCCGATGGTTGTTAGTGTTATAGTTTTTTAATATATTGATCTCACACACTGCAACTGTGCTGAGCCCTCCAGTTACTTCTAAATTGCCACAGTGAACCTCCTTATGTATATGTTATTTCATTATTATATATTTATCTCATTTGGTTAAATCCTAGAAACAATTACTGTGTAAAAAGGTATGCTCATTTTTAGTTTTAATTCCTTCACCCCTATAAATACCTGTTGAATGAATGAATCACCAAATTCCTCTCTGAGAGGTTATACCCATTTGCATTACCAACAACAAAGAACAAGTGACTGTTTATTTACATCCTCACCAAAAATGAGTTTTGTGAGCCTTTTAAGTCTTTGCCAATGTATTATCAATCTGACTGCTCCCTCCCAACAAAAAAAGTTGTATTCCTCCACTAGTGAGGCTGAATAGCTTTTCCAATCCTGTATCCATGGCTATTTAAATCCCTTTCTTTTTCCCTTTTTTAGAATTGCCCAGTCACAAACTTTGCCAAATCTTTTGTAGGAACGTTTGCTCATTTATTCTTAATATCTATGAATCCTATGCTTACTAGGAGTATTAATAATATCCCTATCATAGGTATGATATTTTTCCTAAGTTATTTTTCTAATCCTTTCAGCTTTTCAATGGTGCTTTCTGCCACATAGAATTTAATTTGTGTGTAGTTAAATTTATCAACATTTTCCTTTGTTATTACAGATTTGGATATTCTTAAAGCTTTCTCTAAACCATGATGAAGAAATTATCGACTACATTTTTAGGAATTTGCTTGCAATTGTGATTTACGCAGCTGTGCATATTTAGCAAAACTCATTGGACATTTAAAATTAGGGAATTTTGCTTTAAATTACAAGGCAATAGAACTTCTCTAATTTTTCTGAAATAATAGTTTATTATATATGTATAAACTGAAGGAAGAGTCACGTGGAAATTAATTAGGAAAGGGGAGGGGTGGGGAACGGAGAGCACAAGAGTAAGGAGATAATGGTGGGGAGAAGGAGGACAATGTCTGTCCCTCAGTCATGCTTGAGGGACAGGATGGGACACTGGAAGAGAACCAGAAGTTCAAGGAGCACTGTTCACAGTCAATGCTGTTTCAGGACCTAGGCTAAAAGGAAAAATGCAGTTAGGGAAAACTATAAATATAAAAATATATATATATATATAAATGTCTCCCTCCTGACTCCTCACTTCCATCCTTTGTCACTGAGGCCTCAGCAGCCATCAACAGAACAGTAGGAAAGAACAATCGTGTATTAGTTAGGGTTCCCTCCCGAAACAGAACCAGTAGGAGATGTATATATATATACGACAGGGAGATTTATTTTATCAGATTGGTTTATATGACTGCGAGATCTGACAAGTTTGAAATCTGTAGGGTAGGCCAGCAGGCTAGAAACTCAGGCAAGATTTCTGTTACAATCTCGAGAAAGAATTATTTCTTCTCCAGGAAACCTTAGTTTTGCTCTTAAGGACTTCAAATGATAGAATGAGGCTCACCCCTATTGTAGAGGGCAATCTCCTTTACCTAAAGTCAACTGATTGTAAATATTAAACTGCATTTATAAAATGTCTACACAGCAACATCTAGATTGGTGTTTGACCAAACAACTGGGCACCACACAGCCTTGTCAAGTTGATACATAAAATTAGCCTTCAAGCCCACCCCTTATTAACTTGACACCACACACATCTTCACAAACCACACTTAATTTCCAAATAAAGACAATAACAAAGTCATACTTCTTCCTAACAAGATACAAATATTCTGTGTACAACCAAAGGCACACTAACACTGTTCCAAGAAGAGGATGATGCAAAGTCCTTGGGGTGATATTTACTTTTCTCCTTTATATCCTGTAACTTAAATATTATGCTGTAAAGTTAACGTATTATGTTACATGATAAGGGGATAAGGGAGGAAATAAAACAAAGATATTTGCTATACAAACACACACATGCAAACAAACATATTCATAACAAAATAAGCAAAAATACTCGTAACAATTATAATCCTCGTTTCTACAACTGGTCATGTAGTTGTAATTGGTATTTATAACTAGTTTCTTCCAGCACCCATTCCATATTACTTTTGCCTTCAGCAAGTACCTCAGCTAGTTGTGGTCCTTTGCTTGGTGGAGTAAATGAGAACTTCATTCCCAAAAGGTCTGGGCCATCAGCAGTCTTGCCTGAATTGGGTTATTGTAGTTTTCCATTGACTTTAATCACAGAACATGGTCCCTTGTTGTAGAGCCGGTTCCAACTCATAGTGACCTTACAGGATAGAGTAGAACTGCCCCATAGGGTCTCCAAGAAGGTAAATCTTTACAGAAGCAGACTATTACTTCTTTCACCCATGGAGCGGTTGGTAGGTTTGGACCACTGACTTTTGGGTGAGCAGCCGAGTGCTTAACCACTGTGCCACCAAAGCTCCTACAGGGTATGATAGTACTAAGAAAAACCATAAAGAATCTCCTGTATTCCAGACTTAGTCTTCCTTACTTCC
Organism: Loxodonta africana; assembly: GCF_030014295.1. Classification (NCBI taxonomy): domain Eukaryota; kingdom Metazoa; phylum Chordata; class Mammalia; order Proboscidea; family Elephantidae; genus Loxodonta; species Loxodonta africana. Next base: position 183,154,148 of record NC_087344.1, on the reverse strand, counting down.
ATTGCGTAATAACTGCCAATTTCCCCCATGGTAATCAGGATTAATCACCCTAGCCAATTATAGTAACTCCCTACTTTACCTGTTGATTCAGAGACGTGGAGAGCTCAAGGTAGCTGGGACAGTCTTAACTTCCAGTTCAATGCAATCAGAGTGTGTCTCCTGGTAAACTCATTCTTCCCTTTGGAATTAAGCCCTCTAGACCAAGAAAGCATAAATTGGCAGAGACAGAAAGCAAAATTTTTGCTAGAGGATCATTAGGAGTAATGTGAGTATTGTCACTCCCATTTCCATCCCTGGACCCCTGGACTCATCAGGCTGGTTGCTCAGTGGTTAAGAGCTCAGCTGCTAGCCAAAAGGTTGGCAGCTTGACTCCACTAGTTGCTCCTTGGGTACACTATGGGGCAGTTTTACTCTGTCGTATAAGGTCGCTATGAGTTGGAATCAACTCGAAGGCAACTTTTTGTTTTGTTTTTTAGTTCCTTATTCCTAGATTTTCATTACTGTTTTCTCTGCTTGAAAAGGGTTTTCCATTCCTTCACTTTTACCAGATGAAGGGAAAAAGTAGCACTTCACGTCTGGTTCAAGAAGGTATATATACAACACTGATGAAATTAAAAAAAAAAAAAAATCTCATTAGAAGGAGTCACATTGAAGACAGGAGAAACACGGGTAGGTCACTTCTATTCCTCCTATCAGCAGTATACATATAAGCGGAGAATCTGAAATTGCCCAGAGCCAGGAAAAGAATAACAGTAACTAGATCATAAGGGAAAGGATGAAGTCAGATAACATTTATGATGCAGGATATGAATATGTGTTTGCACATGTGTATTTAGGCGGCAAATAAAAATCTAGAGAGAAATTAGGCATGTATGTTTATATGCACATATATATTTTAGAATGAGTGTGTGTGAGTATGTATGTGTGTCTGGGTGTGTGTCTAGATAAGTTTTTTTTCCTGTTTGTTTCCCTTCCACTTTTCTGGATTCTCCCTGTTTCTTCTTAGAATACCTCTAGAAATAATTTTCTATGACCACTTAATAGAATAACCACATATCCCATTTTTCTGGGGACAGTTTCGGATTATGCATCTTGCCCCACCTTAAATTATCATAGAGCTTCTTTTCACTTTCAAGTACGTCTTAGTTTGGGTGATAAAGTCTATGGTCATGCTACCATTATACGGAGTCTTGTGAAGGACCTTCACAAACTCCTTGGCCTTGAATTCAAGGATGTATGCAATATGACCCTATTCTGTGTCCACAGGTTTTCCTTTGCTCACTACCTTCGGAAATCCTTCTCTTAAGGTAGGCTGGCCCAATAGGTCTACTTTGAACATGCCCTTTCCTGTCCTACCTTTGTTTGACTTTAGGAGCCACATCTTCTACTGAGATTGGAAAATTCTTGAAAGCAGTCCTGCCTGTGATGTGCTTAAATCTCCAGGAGCATGAATGTGCACACAGTCATTCACCAACATGACACAGCACCGAGGGTTTGCAAGTAGATGTTCCATGTAACTTAAGGCAATCACATAACAGACTGACACTCAGATGTGCACAATGATAAATGTTGGCCATATCATCCTGCAGAGATCTGCCTCTAGATTACTTGAGTTTGATGATTATTCTGCTCAGGTTGTTCCAAAGAACAGAGCTATAGAAGGAGAGGTCAGGGTAGTGACTTCTCAGTTCACACAGAGAGCACTAATCAGAATCCTAGCCCACTGATTCCTTAGATGATAAGACTGAGGTGCCATCAGATTCTACCTCTGTCTCCAGGCATGGCGGCACCTAACTGTTAATTATTCTTTTTGGGCATAGGTGATATATTCGCAGCATGGTTGTAATATCATGATCACATGGTTCTAAGCCTTGGCTCTTATCTTTCAATTGATTGGGTACCATTTCAATAGAAAGATGTTAAATGACAAGGAATTGGTTGACTGAGATCACCTATTCAGCATGGTTGTCTGTCTCTTAGACCTTTCATAATCTCAGGGGACTGGGGGGGCACTTGATATCCACAGAAAGTAATTCAAACTGGAGAATTTCACTTTGTTCCTGGCAACCTACACTGCTTCCCAGTGATAGGACCTTGCACATTAGCAATTTTTAGTTTGTCTCCCTCCCTCCCATAACCTTTCTTTAGTATTATAAATTATTTTTAAAAGCACCCTTTAAAGTATTGGAAGAAAATATTTATTATTTCTAAGTCTTTGAGAAAAACAATTATTTTGAGTGAGAAAGAAAGGAAGAGGAAATACAAAAGAAACTTTGATAAATTTACTCATATTAAACAATTAAAATTTATGTAGCAAATGGCACAATAAAAAAGATGGAAAGAATAGGAATCCATTGGTCAAAGTTACAACACATATGCTAGGAATATAGAAAAAGAGCTCTTACAAATCCATAGGAAATAGACAACAATACCAATAGAAAATGGGCAAAAGACAAGAATAGGCATTACAAACTTCAGATGAGAGGGCAAATGGTCAAAAATAATTTACAAATATATACAATGTTATTACTAATAAGATAATGTAAAAAAGGAAATGTCTTTTTTGGTACAGAGCATGTTTCCAATTTATTCACTCATATCAGATTGGCAAATATCAAATGTCTAACATAAACTCTGTGTTGAAGAGGATGTGTGGAAAGGACATTCAGGTTTTCCTGCTGTGAAAATAAATTGACATAACTTTTCTGCATGACCATTTGATGATTAATTCATTCAATACACATTTTATGATGTGTAAATGAATTAAAATACTAAATGAGCATATCCTTTTTGTATGTTTGAACATCTAGGCATTTAAGGAGATAAGGAAATGATAAGGAAACAATATATGCATTGGATATTCACTGTAGCAAATTGGAAATAGGATTTCAGCAATTTTTTAAAAAACAAGGACAATATTCTCAGACCTGTTCAAAAACAATAGTTAGAAGGTAAAAAATTTAAAGATGTAATTTAAGGTCACCACAAAGTATATAAACTATGTAATAATGCATATTTTACAATGAACAAAATATTTATTCATAAATTGTTAAAAGATAATTGAAAGATATTAAAGAACCCAGTACCCAGTGCCTTCGAAAAGAAGACATAAGTAAATAGAGAGTTATAACACATGTTTATGGTGCAATGGAGAGGAAAATTATATCATTAAGATAAAATACTCTTCCTTACTTCCACTGTGTAATAACTGTCCAATTTCCCCTTGGTAATCAGGATCAATCACTCCAGCCAGCACAGTAAGTAACTCTATTCTTTCCATGTTGATTCAGAGTCATGAGGAGCCCAAAGCAGCTGGTGGTAGTCTTGATTTCCAGTTCATTGTTGTGTCGTCTGATAAAAGCATTCCTCCTTGTGGAATTAAGACTTCTAGATCAGCAGAATGTGAAGTTGTAGGAACAGGAAAGAAAAATTTTTCTAGTGGATCGTTAAGGTAATAGTGAGTAGTCACTCCCATTTCTGAACTTTGAATCCTGGACTGGTGAATACTGACTATGAGAGAAACAGCTCCAAATATTGAACGTTGATTTAGAGCATATATGTCCTCCTGTTTTTTTTTTTTTTTTATGTCCTCCTGGTGAACGTTGCTCCAGTCAGAGTCACTGGGGGGAGGTGGGCAGAGCAGAGGAGAGACACTGGCCCCCAGGCACAAGTCTGAGGGGGTGCCACACAAGACATGGAATGACATTCTGTGGTGCCTTAAATTTGAAAGGGGTCTGACTGAAACAGCCGGACAAGAGGGGGAAGGTGTTTCTACTGAGATATCACTGCCATTAATGTCTATTCATCTTGAAATTGGGGGTGGGCTGAAACATAGAAATTACCCCTGGCCACTCATTACTCTTGCTACTTCTCTGGTCCTAACTCTATAAGGTATTGCCACCTAACAGCTCCTGTAACTGAGTCTTCAATAGGCCATTCCACCATTTAATCAAACCTGCTGCTTCATAATAATGAGGAACAAGCTGAGATCAGTGAATTCCATGTGCATGGGCTCATTGCGGCACTTCATTGGCTGTGAAGTGAGTTCCTTGATCAGAAGCAATGGTGTGTGGAATGCCATGATGGTGGATAATGCATTTTGTACATCCACAGAAGCACTGCATGCAGGAAGGGCAAATCCACAGGGCAGTCCTGCAGGCTGAGCTAATGTTGCAATCTTGAGCCTGAAAATCTGTAGACTGGAAATTCAGGCAGAATTTCTAAGTTACAGTCTTGAGGTAGAATTATTTCTTCTCCAGGAAACCTCAGTTTTTTTTCTCTTAATGCCTTCAAATGATTTGATGACACCTACCCACATAATCAAGAGTAATCTCTTTCTGTTAAAGTCAAATAATTGTAAATGTCAATTGCATCTACAAAATACCTTCACCATAACATCTAGACTAGGGTTTGACCAAACAACCAGGCACCACAGTCTTGCAAAGTTGGCATATAAAATTAACTATGACAATGGTAGCACTAATAAGGAAATAAATTATTCTATAGTGAGTTGGTAAGCATATTCTTTTATTTATTGTTTCACTTCAAGCAGCAGCATACAGGGATGTAAAGTAGGGAAGAAAATAGGGTTTGCTGTTTGAGCATCTCAGGCAGGTCACAGAGACAAGGTCCTAAGCCAGCAAATGTGTTTTAGGGAGAATGGTAAGCTCCTGGACCCTGAGAAGAAAGATGCTCTATTCCAGAGTCCAGAGCCTTTGCTGGAACTTCTCAGATGTTCACACAGGCTCAGGAGGAAGAGGAAGTCCTCGGGCCTTTGAATCACCACATCTGCTCTTCTGGGGTCAGGGTCCACAACATCTTCTTCTATAGGACTGGCTGTTCCCTCCACTATCACCACCTCCAACTCCTACAGGCCAACATGCATCTCTGGACCCCAAGGCCTAAAGGAAGCAGGACAATGGTGATACAAGTAGAAATAAAAATTAGTCTAGACTTAATGGTCTGACTGAGACTAGAGGAATCCCGGAGGTCATGGTCCCCAAACCTTCTGTTGGCCCAAGACAGGAACCATTCCCGAAGACAACTCATCAGACATGGAAGGGACTGGACAATGGATAGGAGAAAGATGTTGATGAAGAGTGAGCTACTTGTATCAGGTGGACACTTGAGACTATGTTGGCATCTCCTGCCTGGAGGGGAGACAGGAGGGCAGAGAGGGTCAGAAACTGGCAAAATTGTCATGAAAGGAGAGACTGGAAGGGCTGACTTATTAGGGGGAGAGTAAGTGGGAGTATGGAGTAAGGTGTATATAAGCTTATATGTGACAGACTGACTTGATTTGTAAACGTTCACTTAAAGCTCAATAAAAATTATTAAAAAAAAATTAGTTTAGAATAAGAAAGCCATCGGGTTCCTTATTTTATTGTTTCATTTGAGGCAGGGGTCAGCAATGAAATAAGCTGTGGAGAGACTGCCGCAAATGTGTCCGACATCAGTGAATCAGTTTTGGGGAGAGGTTTTGGGCTCCTGGACCCAGCAGAAGGAATCTCTAGTCTAGTGTCCAGAGCATTTGCTGGGACCTCTCGGCCATTCACAAAGGTTCAGGAGGAAAAGGAAGTCCTCAGACCTTTGGACCCCCACATCAGCTCCTCTGGGCTCAGGGTCCACTTCAGCAGCAGCATCCTCCAGAGGACTGGTCACTCTCTCCTCCTCTGCAGCAGCTGGAGCCCCCGCAGCCCCCAGAGCCCCCTGAGGGCTGGCTGCAGCATTAAGAGCTGTGGTGCCTGTGGCGGCAGGACCTGCGGTGCCTGTGGTGGCTCAGGCAGCTGCCGCCTCCCCCTGAGCTGCAGCAGTCCCCAGAGCTACCACAGCAGGAAGAGACTGGAGGGCACTTTGGGGGACACTTGCCGGGGGCACTTGGGGGTGGGGCACTTGGGAGGAGTTTGGCACTGCTGCTGGCTCTGCTGGCAGGACATGTCGGTGGGTATCAGGAGCTGAGGGAGCATCAGACACAAGTCAGACCTGAGCAGAGAAGCCACCCCTGCCATTTCTCTTCCCTATGGCATCACTTATAGAAAATTAACCTCCAGTAGTTTCACTACTTCCAATAATTTCCCCATACACTCACAAAATCGCCTTTAAGCCTCAGGGTATCCTTTTAAGGCAAACAAGAATTTTCATCTATTATACAAAGTAGTGGAGCCCTGGTGGTGCAGTGGTTAAAAGCTTGGCTGCTAACCAAAAAGTTGGCAGTTCGAATCCACCAGCCACTCATTGGAAACACTATGGAGCAGTTCTACTCTGTCCTATAGGGTTGCCATGAGTCAGAATCAACAGCAACAGGTTTATACAAGGTAGCAAAGAACAAACAATATTACAAAACATTTTGAAGTGTCAAAAGTCTTCTAAGTGGAGAAGGAAATTATTCTAATTATGTCTTCCAAATTAGAAACTGTCCAATTTATGGACCAGTTAAGAGAAGATTATTTTTTTAAAGTCAAAAAACAATTATTTCTTTTTGTCATAACTCTCAAAATGATTTTAATCTGTATATTCTGTATTGCAGAAGGATAAAGATTACCTGGCTCAACAACTGCACTTTATTAAAGAATAGACTGAGAATTCCTATCAATACTGGATACTGAGACTTGAACTAGGCCCCTGATCTTAGTCTGGATCTCTGACCTTCTCAGTTTCCTCCTCCTCAAGGTAATGAATTATCTAGGACATTCTAGGATTGATGGGTCATACTTAACTTGGGAAGTTTGTAAACACAGTCCCAGGCCCATGGGCACGTTAGTTTTGCAAGCCCAAAGGAACCTCTAGTGGCCTATCCACTGCCTAGCTTTTCCTTTGCAGGTGAGGACAGGGTAGAGTTTTCAAAGGTGAACTCCCATCCTGAAAACTGTCCCATTGCAGCAGGGTGCTCCGGGCCTCACTGTCCCCAACTCGGATGGACTCACCCATGCAAATCAGCTTGGTTTCTGCAGAGCCCAAAGACAGTCACCAGTTCTTTCCCCTCATGTCCTTGAGAACATTGCACCCATCTTTGAACATATCCCTGAGTCTTCCTAAATGCCTCCTCCCCTACCTGACAAAATGGACTCCAGCCTCCCCCAAGGCCCTGCCCAGCCTCCTCTCCTGCTCTGGTTTGATCATTCTCTTGTGAAACCCCTAGTCTAATTCCAAAGGGATACTTACCAGTTTCAGGAGCAGGCACAGAGTTCCTCAGCACCTCAAAAGGTGAGTGGATGGAGGTGCTCTGGCCCAAGGCGCTTTTATCCTGGTTTGGGTTTTGCCTCTAGCCTGTGAGACAGGGCCCGGGCATGCAAGCACCTGCCTCCTGCCACCCACGCAGGTCCTGTGACCACGTGATGAATAGAGGCTCCTTACTGCCTCCCTCCAGGTCAGCTCAGGGCAGCTGCTCCCGTTGGGAAAATGACCACTTACAATCAGCACTGGGAAGCTTGGGACAATTTGTATTATGATTTCTGTCTCATTCTCCTTGGTGAGTACTCCTTAAAATCCTCTTAGTTACCCAAAACCTTTGTTTTCTTCTTCCCTCTGATTTTAGCTCATTGTTTTTTGATAATGTGGTTTGAATCATAACTTAGAGAAGACTTCACATTTCTCAACTTATGCCCAAGCCAGACCTTATATGGTGAGAGGGGAGATGTCCCTACTCTTAGTCTATATACCGAAGGTCAGCAAACTTCAGTCCAAACCACATTTTGTTCATTACCCGGTTTTGCTTAGTTCATGTGGTAAGAATGGTTTTCATATGCTTAAAAGGTTGGGAAGAAAATCCAAAGAAAAATCATATTTCATGACACATGAAAATTATATTAAACTCAAATATCAGTACCAAGTAAAGTTTTATTGGTACCGAACCAAGATCAATCCCTCATGTATTGCCTATGGCTTTTTTCACACTACAATGACAAATTTGAGTAGTTCAGGCAGGCTTATGCCTTCCAAAGCCTGAAATATTTACTCTCTTACCTTTACTGAAAACTTTGCCAACCCATGGTATATCCCACTGCTTTTAAGAGCCTGGAGCCAGACAGTCCTGGAAAAGAATCCTGGTTCTTCTACCTATTAGCTATGTGTCCTTGTGAAAATTACTTGACTCATTTTTAGTTTGTTTGTTTCTTTGTTTGTTCTGGTTTTTCCAACTATAAAGTATGGATAGAGATTAAAATAGCTCACACGGATATTATACTGGCCAGTTACATAATGCAAAGAAAATGCCTGGTAGAAAGCCTGCCACACATAGTGAAGGTAAAAAAAAAATGAAACATTCACATATTAATAAAAGAAAAATAGATGTAATTTTTAAGGCATAATTGCTTTCAAAGGAGGGTGAATCTGGATTTTTTTGGTTGGTGGTTTATTTCAATTCTTTTTTTTTCCCCACCTTAAGGTCCCTTTGTGCTGCTGAGCATTGATGTATTTGAATATGAAAATCAGCCAGGAAAGTGTGGAAGAAAGGGGAACATGGCCTTGCTCTCACAATTAAAGTGACAAATCTCAGAGTCCCCAGGGGCCATATGGAGAGAAAGAGTGAAGCCCACAAATGGGAAGAAGGAAGGGGAGGAGAGAATGAGAAGGAGTAAGGCCAGGCCACTGTGCAGCTTCCTATCCCTAGGTTTTCATTACTGTTTATTTTGCTTGGAATTGAATTTCAAACAGAATGACAGTAATTTTAGTAGATGAAAGGAAAGGGCAGGAGTTTACATCTTATTTAAATCACTGTACAACACTATGTTGAGATGAAAAAAGCAAACCAAGCCAAATATAAAAAGCTAATTAGAAGGAGGCATATTAAAGTGAAAGGAAGCCTGTGAAGAAAAACGTCCTCCCTTCTGCCAGTGGCAGAAATACAGGGGAGGATATCTAAAATTTCCCAGAATTAATACCTAGGTCATAAGGGGAAGGGTGAAGGCAGTTAACATTTACATTTTAGGGTACGATTATCTGTATTCGGGTGTGAAAAAGTATATCTAGAGAGAGATTAAACGTGTGTATGTATACATAAACCAGTGGGCATCAAGTAGATTCCAACTCACGGGGACTCAATATGTGTCAGAGTAGAACTGTGCTCTATAGGGTTTACAATGGCCAATTTGTAGGAAGCAGATTACCAGGCTTTTCTTCTGAGGTACTTCAAACCTCCAACATTTTGGTTAGCAACTGAGTGTGTTAACTATATGCATCGCCCAAGGACGCCTATACATACACATGCTGTTTTTGTTGTGTGCCATCCACTTGTTTCCGACTCATAGCAACCCTATAGGACAGAGTAGAACTGCCCCATAGGGTTTCCTGGGCCGTATTCTTTATGGGGGAAGCCCTGGTGGCATTGTGGTTAAGTGCTATGGCTGCTAACCAAAGGGTCAGCAGTTCGAATCCGCCAGGTGCTCCTTGGAAACCCTATGGGGCAGTTCTACTTTGTCCTATAGGGTCGCTATAGGTCGGAATGGACTTGACGGCGCTGGTTTTTTTTTTTATTCTTTACAGGAGCACATTGCCAGGTCTTTTCTCTTGCAGAGAGGCTGGAGGGTTGGAACTGGTGTCTTTTGGATTACCACCCAAGCATGCTTAATCATTGTGCCACCAGGGCTACTTATATATATACACACATAGATATTTTAGAGAGATTATGTATGTCTGTGTGTGCCTAGATAAGTTTTTTTGCTGTTTCTATTCTTCTCCCTTCCTGGTTTCTCCCTGTATCACTTCTTCACTAGAATATTTCTACAAACAACTGACTATGACCACTTATTATGAAGGAGCCTTGTTGGCATAGTGGTTAAGAGCTTGGCTGCTAACCAAAGGGTCAACAGTTCAAATCCACCAGCCGCTCCTTGGAAACCATATGGGGCAGTTCTACTCTGTCCTACAGGGTTTCTATGAGTAGAAACCTACTCGATGGCACCTAACAACAACAACAACTTATTAGGGTGGCCACATATCACACTTTGTCTGGGATAATTTTAGAGTATGCCTTTTATCCCAGCTTAAATTATCATAGAGCTTCTTTTCTCTATTAAAGTCTTGGTTATCTAGGGCTGCTATAACAGAAATACCACAAGTGGATGGGTTTAACAAAGAAAAATTTATTTCTCACAGTCTAGGAGGCTAGAAGTCCAAATTCAGGGCGTCAGCTCCAGGGAAGTCTTTCTCTCTCTGTTGGCTCTGGAGGAAGGTCTTTCTTGTCAATCTTCCCCTGGACTAGGAGCTTCTCTGCGCAGGAACCCTGGGTCTAAGGGGTGCGCTCTGCTCCCAGTGCTTCTTTCTTGGTAGTATGAGGTCCCCACCTCTCTGCTTGCTTCCCTTTCCTTTTATCTCTCGAGAGTGCAGACCACACCCCAGGGAAACTCCCTTTACATAGGATCAAGGAGGTGACCTTAGTAAGGGTGGTGTTACAATCCCATGCTAATCCTCTTTAACATAAGATTTTAATCACAAAATGGAGGACAACCACACAATACTGGGAATCATGGCCTAACCAAGTCAACACGTATTTCGGGGGGACACAATTCAACCCATGGCAATTAATGTATCCAAATTTAGGTGAAAAAGTCTATGGTCACTTTGCCATTAGATGAAGCTTTGTCAAGGGCCTCCACTGCAAGCAAAATCTAAACTCCTCAGCCTTGAATTCAAGAACCTACACAATATGACCCTACTCTGCATCCACAGGTTTTCCACCTTCAGAAATATTTCTCTCGGAGGCGGGGCCAAGATGGCTGACTAGGTAGAACCTACCTTGGATCCCTCTTGCAACAAAGACTCGGAAAAACAAGTGAATTGATCACATACACGACAATCTACAAACCCTGACCATCAAACACAGATCTAAAGAGTTGACCTGAGTGACAGAGACTGAGAACGAATAATCACGGGGAAGCAGCGACTGTTTTCGGAGCCTGGAGCCAGCGTCTCAGTCAGGAAACCTTGGTGCTGGGCTTTGGACTGGGCGCAAGGGAGCTGTGTACGGCATCCTGAAATGGTGCAAACACGGGACGCAGCCCTAGCCTCCGGAAGTGACCTCGGGGGAAGCCCAGCCAGCTTACGCAAGCAGCGCAGCGACGCAGCTGACAGGAGGAGAAGTCACCAGGAGGTAGCGACTGGTTTTGGAGCCTGGAGTGCGACGTCCCAGCTGGGGAACCTTGGCGCTGGGCTTTGGGACCGGGAGTGGAGGAACTGACCACAGCTTCTGAGACAGCACAAGCACAGGATGCAGGCCTGACCCTCAGGGGCAATCTCTACCCAGCCAGCGCACACAGTCAACATGCAGCTCAGGAATCTCATATAAAACAGTCGTCCAAGCAAGGTAAGTAACTTTGTCTATATCCTGGGGTGCTACTCTCTCCTATTTATCTGAATCCTCCTCTCCCCTTCCCAGGCAGCTTCATTAACGTTGGAATTTCCTGAGCCAGAGAGTGAACTGCGCTGCATTTTTTTTGTTTTTGTTTTTTTGGTCTTTTCTTAACCCATTCTCCTGGCCTGAGAGAAGCAGCTACAAAAAACCCAGGGACCAAAATCCTTCCCTGATTGGACTAAAAACACAGAACCAGCTCCAGACAAACATATGTGATCCACAGTCTTGGGCTTTCATCCCTACAGGGAACAAGGTGGCCATTACAACACAAAGGCAATTCTGGTAGGGATCTGAATGTAACTGTTTTAAGGGATTACTGGAAAGACAGTTTCCCACGTCTGATATCTCTGCTTATTCAACAGAGCCCTCACTGACCCACAACAGGGAACTGAGGGCTAAAGCTCCCCCCAGACCACCTAGCCTCCTGCCTTAGGAGTCTAAGGAGGGTGACACCTACCAATCTTTACAGGTACTTGCATTGGGGGCCTAAGGTACAGCTGCAGAGCCCACCCACCAACGTGCTTTAGGAATAGAGATACACCTAGCTCACTGACACTTGGGGGAAGCCTGTCAGCATCCTGCCCCCCCGGAGTGTGAAACCCTGCTGCTACTAGAATCTGGTGCACACAACTACCACCACTACTTCTCTAAGTGGATAGGTGACAGTCTGCACCACACACTTGATGACACAAAATCAGATTCTACTCAAGAATAGTGAATGGACTCTTAGGCCTATATATCTGGTAACAGCCCAAATTGGCTAGTAATAGGACATAAGTGATTCCAAGGCTACAACAATCAAGACAGCACAATCTAGTAGCACATCTACGTATACTGAAAGAAAACAAAACAAGATAAGACTCAGTGAGCAAATATAGAATAAATCACTACAATATCTTAGAGATGGCTCGGAGGCAGCAGTCAATATCAAACCACATAAAGAAGCAGACCATGATTGCTTCTACAACTCCCCAAACTAAAGAATCAAAATCTTTCCCAAATGAAGATACAATCCTGGAATTGCCAGATGCAGAATATAAAAAACTAATTTACAGAATGCTTCAAGACATCAGGGATGACCTCAGAAATGAAATAAGGCAATCTACAGATAAAGCCAAGGAACATACTGATAAAGTAGTTGAAGAACTCAAAAAGATTATTCAAGAACACAGTTAAAAAATTAATAAGCTGCAAGAATGCATAGAGAGACAGCATTCAGAAATCCAAAAGATTAACAGTAAAATTACAGAATTAGACAACTCAGTAGGAAGTCAGAGGAGCAGACTCGAGCAATTGGAATGCAGGGTGGGAGATCTGGAGGACAAGGGAATTGACACCAGTAGAGCTGAAACAAAAATCAGATAAAAGAATTTAAAAAAATGAAGAAACCCTAAGAATCATGTGGGACTCTATTAAGAAGAATAACTTGCGTGTGATTGGAGTCCCAGAACAGGGAGGGATAACAGAAAATGCAGAGAGAATAGTTGAAGATCTGTTGGCAGAAAACTTCCCTGACATCATGAAAGACGAAATGATATCTATCCAAGATGCTCATCGAACCTCATTTAAGATTGATCCAAAAAGAAAATCACCAAGACATATTATCATCAAACTTGCCAAAATCAGAGATAAAGAGAAAATTTTAAAAGCAGCCAGGGAGAAAAGAAAGGTCTCCTACAAAGGAGAATCAATAAGAATAAGTTCAGACTACTCCGCAGAAACCATTCAGGCAAGAAGGCAATGGGATGACATATACAGCACCTATGTAGAGCACTGCCAGCCAAGGATCATATATCCAGCAAAACTCTCTCTCAAATATGAAGGCGAAATTAAAACATTTACAGATAAACACAAGCTTAGAGAATTTGCAAAAACCAAACCAAAGCTACAAGAAATACTAAAGAAAATTGTTTGGTCAGAAAAACAATAATATCAGATACCAGCACAACACAAGGTCACAGAACAGAACATTTTGATATCAACTCAAATAGGGAAATCACAAAAACAAATTAAGATTAATTTTACAAAGAAAAAAAATGCTCAAAACAGAGAATCATTGAAGTCAATATGTAAAAGATCACAATAATCAAAAAGAGGGACTAAATACAGGTGGCATAGAACTGCCATATGGAGAGGGAAACAAGGCGATATAGGACAATACGAGTTAGGTTTTTTACTTAGAAAAATAGGGGTAAATATTAAGGTAACCACAAAGAGGTATAACAACTCCATGACTCAAAATAAAAACCAAGAAAAACATAACGACTCAGCAAACATGAAGTCAACTACTATGAAAATGAGGAACACACAATTTACAAAGAAAAACGTCTCAGCACAAAAAAGTAAGTGGAAAAATGAAATTGTCAACAACACACATAAAAAGGCATCAAAACAACAGCACTAAACATATTTTTTTTATACTTACCTTTAATTATGCTGAATGTAAATGGACTAAATGCACCAATAAAGAGACAGGGAGTCTCAGACTGGATAAAGAAACATGATCCTTCTATATGCTGCCTACAAGAGACACACCTTAGACTTAGAGACACAAACTAAAACTCAAAGGATGGAAAAAATATATCAAGCAAACAACAAGCAAAAAAGAGCAGGAGTAGCAATATTAATTTCTGACAAAATAGACTTTAAAGTTAAATCCACCACAAAGGATAAAGAAGGACACTACATAATGATTAAAGTGACAATAGACCAGGAAGATAGAACCATATTAAATATTTATGCACCCAATGACAGGGCTGCAAGATACATAAAACAAACTTGAACAGAACTGAAAAGTGAGATAGACACCTCCACAGTTATAGTAGGAGACTTCAACACACCACTTTCGGAGAAGGACAGGACTTCCAGTAAGAAGCTCAATAGAGACACGGAAGACCTAATTGCTACAATCAACCAACTTGACCTCATAGACTTATACAGAACACTCCACCCAACAGCTGCAAAGTATACTTTTTTTTTTCTAGGGCACATGGAACATTCTCTAGAATAGAACACATATTAGGTCATAAGACAAACCCTTGCAGAATCCAAAACATCGAAATATTACAAAGCGTCTTCTCAGACCACAAGGCTATAAAAGTGGAAATCAATAACAGAAAAATTAGGGAAAAGAAATCAAATACTCTGAAACTGAACAATACCCTGCTGAAAAAGACTGGGTTATACAGAAATATTTCTCTCTTAAGCTAGGTTGGCCCATTGGGTCTACTTTGATGCTCTTTGCTGCCCTATTTTTGTTTGAATTTAGGTACCATATCTCCTACATGAGATTGGAAACTTCTTGAGAGCAGGCCCGTTTGTGATGTGCTTGAGTCTCCAGCAGAACTCAGGGCATGAATGTGCACACGGTCATTCACCAGCGTGGCACAGCACTGAGGATTTGCAAATAGATGTTCCATGTGCTAAAGGCAATCACATAACAGACTGTTACTCAGATGTGCACAATGTTCAATGTTGGCCATATCATCCTGCAGAAATTTGCTTCTAGATTACTCAGATATGATGATTGTTCTGCTCATGTTGTTCCAAAGACCTTAGAACCATGTTATGGAGGGAGAGGTGAAGATAATGATTCCTTGGCTCACACAGGTAACACTAGTAAGAATCCAGCTCACTGATTCCTTGGATGATGAGGGTGAGATGCCGTTAGATCCTACCTCTGCCTCCAGGCTCAGCAGCACTCAACTGTTAATTAATCTGACTTAGGCGTAGATGATATATCCCAGCATTGTTGTAATATAATGACACGGTTCTGAGCCTTAACTATTAGATTTCTATCGACTTAGTACCATTTCAATAGAAAAATGTTAACTGTCAGGAATAGATTGACTGAAGTTCACCTATTTACTAAGGAGGTCTGTTTCTTAGTCCTTTCATAATCTTAGTGGCTTAGTTCTCTAGTGCTGCTGTAACAGAAGTACCACAAGTGGATGGCTTTAACAAACAGAAATTTATTTACTCATAGTAAAATAGGCTAAAAGTCCAATTTCAGGGCATTAGCTCCAGGGGAAGGCTTTCTCTCTCCGTTGGCTTTGGAGGAAGGTCCTTCTCATCAATCTTCCCCTGGATTAGGAGCTTCTTCATGCAGGAACCCTGGGTCCACAGGACGTGCTCTGTTCCCGGCACTGTTTTCTTGGTGGTATGAGGCCCCCTGTCTCTCTGCTGGCATCTCTCTTTTATGTCTCAAAAGAAACCTCTTCAAGATAAAGTCCGTAGAGGCAGGACTTACAACACAGGAAAATCACATTAGATGACAAAATGGTGTACACATTAGATGACAAAATGATGACACATTGCTAGGAGTCATGGCCCAGACGAATTGATACACACATTTTGGGGGGACACAATGCAATCCATGACAGTCAGGTGATGGAGGAAGCAATATTGAGATCCATGGGAAGTAATTCAAACCAGGAGAATTACACTCAGTTCCCTGCACTCCATACCTCCTCCCAGGAACTGGTCCTTGTACATTAGCAATTTTTAGTTTGTTTCCTTCTATTCCAATGCCTTTATTTTGTATTATAAACTATTTCAAAAGCAGACTTTAAAAGTATTACAGAAAAATATTTCTTATTTCTCAACCATTGAGAAAGAAAATTTTTTGAGTGAAGAAGAAAGGAAAAGAAAATATAAAAGAAACACTGATGAATTTACCCACATTAAAAATTAAAACCATATAGCAAATAAAACCATAAATAAGATGGAAAAAAAGTAATCTGTTGGGAAAATTACAACACGTGTTAGGGATACAGAAAAATAGCTCTTACAAACCATTAAGAAATTTGCAAGCACACCTTTAGAATAAGTGGGCAAAGAGAAGAATAGGTATTACACACATCAGAAAAGAAACTCAAAGGATCAAAAATAATTATAAAATACGTGCAATGTTACTAATAATAAGATAGTGTAAAATAAAAGGAAATATCTTGTCTTTTCCTGGTACAGAGTGACTCTCCAGTTTATTCACTCATACCAGAGAGTCAAAGTTCAAATGCCTAACATAAACTCAGTGTTGGAGAGGATGTCTAGAATTCGGCACTTACGCTTTATTGGTGTAAAAATAAATTGGTATAATTTTTATGCATAACCATGTAATTCATTCAATAATATGATATATAAATGAATTAATATGCAAAATGAGCATATTCTTTTGTACAGTTTTAGAACATCTAGGGATTTAACCTGAGGAAAAAAAAGAAAGATAGAAAAAGAGTATATACATTAGGATGTTCCTTGCAGCATATTAGAAATAATCAAAGTCAGCAAGTTTTCTGAATACGAGACCAATGTCCTCAGACCTCTAAACAACAGTTAGAAGGTGTCATGGTTTGCATTGTGTCCCCAAAATATATCTGTCAACTTAGCTGAGCCATGAGTCCCAATATTGTGTGATTGTCCACCATTTTATGTGATTTCCCTATGTGTTGTAAATCCTATCACTGTGATGAAGTGAGATGGATTAGTGGCAGTTCTGTTGATGAGACCTACAAGATTAGAGTGTCTTAAGCCAATCTCTTTGAGATATAAAAGAGAGAAGCAAACAGAGAGACAGGGGGATCTCATACAACCAAGAAAGCAGTGCAGGGAGAAGAAAGCATCCTTTGGACCTCAGTTTCCTGTGCTGAGATGCTCCCAGACCATGGGAAGACTGATGACAAGGATCTTCCTCCAGAGCCGACAGAGAGAGAAAGCCTTCTGCTGCAGCCGATGACCAGAATTTGGACTTGTAACCTATTGGCCTGTGAGCGCATAAACTTCTCTTCGTTAAACCCATCCACTTGTATTTCTGTTATAGCAGCACTAGATGACTAAGACAGAAGGTAAAAAAAAATTAAAGATGCTATTTAAAATCACAACAAAGTACATAAACTAAAAATGCATATTTCACAATGGACAAAACATTTATGTATAACTTGTTAAAACTTTACTGAGCGATGTTAAAGAAGACGTAAGTAAGTAGAGAGCACATAACATGTGCTCAGAGTACAATGGAATGAAAAGCAATGTCATTAAGATGAAATACGCTTTCTTATGTCCATGTATAATAACTACTCAATTTCCCCTTGGTAATCAGGATGAATACTCTAGCCAGTACAGTAACTCCATTCTTTGCCTGATTATTCAGAAGCATGAGGAGCTCAAAGTTGCTGGTGAAAACCTGAACTTCCAGTTCATTTGTTGTGTCTTCTGGTAAAAGCATTCCTCATTTTTGAATTAAGACCTCTAGATCAGCAGAACATAAAGTTACAAGGAGAGGAAGCAAAGCTTTTGCTAAAAGATCACCAGCGAGTACAGTCTCTCCCATTTCTATCCCTTCAACCCTGGCTATGAGAGAAAGAGCACCATATATTGGATGCTAATTTAGAGACATACGGCCTCTTGGAGAACATTGCCACAGCCCTACAAGGTATTGCCACCTAGGTGCCTCTATAAATGAGTCTTCAAAAGGCTATGCCACCATTCTATGAAATCATCTGCTTCAGGGTGATAGGGAACATGGTGAGATTAGTGAAGTCTGTGTGCATGGGCTCATCGCTGCATTTCGTTGATTGTGAAGTGAGTTCCTTGATCAGAAGCAATGCTGTGTGGAATGCCGTGATGGTAGATAAGGCATTCTGTATATTCACAGAAGCATTGTATGTAGGGAGGGCAAATCCAGAGGGAAAGCCTACAGACTGGAAACTCAGGGGCTGGGTCAATGTTGCAATCTTGAGTCAAAAAATCTGTAGAGTAGGCCAGCAGTTGGAAACTCAGGCAGGATTTCAATGTTACAGTCTGGAGGCAGAATTTGTTCTTTCCAGGAAACCTCTGTTTTTAACCTGAATGCCTTCAAATGATTGGATGAGACTCACTCATTCACATAATCGAGGGCAATATCCTCTACTTAAAGTCAATTAATTATAAATGTTAATCATCTCCTCAAAATAATTTCAAATTTTGTAGATATCTACACTAGTGTTTGATCAAACGACTGGACACCATAGCCTTGGCAAATTAGCATATAAAATTAACCACCACAACTAATCACACAAGCAGGAGGAAAAAAAAGTCAGTCTATAGCAAGTTGGTGAGTAGACTCCTTTTTATTTATTGTTTCACTTCAGGTAGCAGAATATAAGAACATAAGCTAAGGAGGGAAATAGGGTTTGCCATTTGTGCATCCCAGGACAGGCCACTAAAATAAAGTCCTAGGTCAGAGGATGTATTTGGGGGAGAAGATTCGGGATCTTGTACCCCAAAGCAGAGGGGTTCTCTAGTTCAAGTCCAGAGCCTTTGCTGGCACCTCTCAGCCATTCACACAGGTTCAGGAAGAACAAGAAGTCCTCAGACCGCTGGGTCCCCACATCAGCTCCTCTGGGCTCAGGGTCCACTTCAGCAGCAGCATCCTCCAGAGGACTGGCCACTCCCTCCTCCTCCGCAGCAGCTGGAGCCCCCGCATCCCCCAGAGCCCCCCGAGGGCTGGCTGCAGCAGTCAGAGCTGTGGTGCCTGTGGCGGCAGGACCTGCGGTGCCTGTGGTGGCTCAGGCAGCAGCCGCCACCCCCTGAGCTGCAGCAGTCCCCAGAGCTACCACAGCAGGAACAGGCTGAAGGGCACTTTGGGGGACACTTGGGGGGGGCACTTGGGGATGGGGCACTTGGGAGGGCACTTGGGGGTGCACTTGGGAGGGGGCTGGCACTGCTGCTAGCTCTGCTGGCAGGACATGTTGGCGGGCCTCAGGAGCTGAGGGAGCATCAGACATAAGTCAGATCCAGGCACAGAGGCCACCCTCCCCTTCTGTCCTTTCAGCCTCATTCATAGCCCTTTTATTTTGAAAACCCTGAGGTCAGACATAAGGAAATTATCTTGGACATTTTTTTATCACACGTAATAGTTTACCAAGTTCCTTCTTTCACAGTCTTATGCTAGCCACATTAGGAGGGTTGCAAAGGAAGGTACTTGGGAGACAATTTGTTTCAACTAATTCAATTTATACGTGAAGAAATTGAAGCCGGAAGAGGTGAATTCACTGGCCCAATGCTATTCACTGTCGTATGCGGAGTCATGCCCAGGTTTCCTGGCTGCCAATTCTATGCTCTGTCCTGCATCACACTCTGCATCGCTGGGCTGCTCAGCAGGCATTATCTGGGACTTCTTAGACTTCAGCATGCTCCCCATTCTCCACCACAGATCTTGTTGCTGGACTCTAACCAGATCTCAGTGGTCTCTGATCCTTTCTTCTGTTAAGTATCAGTGTCCTTAGCACTTATTTCTGCAATTGAGCATGCCTCTATTTCCAGCATTGTATTCCCTTTATACATACAGCCGCAGAATAATCTAGCAGCCAATATTTTTATTCCCTAAAACCTGAGGAACATCCTTAATAACTAACAACTTGGTGTCTCCAAAATTTTAGTATCCAGCCACACAAATCTTCCCAGTTACTCTTGGCCTCTTCTGCCCTCCTCACCCTCCTTCTTCAGATTTCCTGGGCCCTCTTCCTTGTCAAGTAGGGTTCCAGGTCCCCCAAGCCTGGAGCCTCTCCTCCTGCTCTGGTCTGAGCATCCTTCTGCGAAGCCCCAGTTCCTAGTGCCCAGGCGACACTTACCAAGTTCAGGAGCAGACACAGGGTCTGTTAGTGCCTCAGGAGGTGAGTGGATGGAGGTGCTCTGGACTGAGACCCTTTTATCCTGGTCTTGGACTCTGCCCCACAGTAGTGAGACAGGGCCAGGGCATGTGAGGACCTGCCTCTTGCCACCCACATGGGTCCTGTGACCAGGTGATGACTAGAGGCTCCTCACATGCCTCCCTCTATCAGGGCTCAGGGCAGTTGTTCCTGCTAGGAATATGACTGCATCAAAATGAAGACTTATGGTGGACAGAAATGGACACCACCATTCCCAGAGGCCTCTGCTGCCTTATTCAATATGGAAGACAGCTCTCTTCTCAGCCTTGCTATTTACACTTAAGGGTCCGAGTCGCACAACACTTCCTTTCCTTCCACCCTAGATATTATTATTATTATTTTTTTTTATCTAGACCTTTCTATCTAGATGGCTTGGCCTGAAAGTCCACATGTGTGAATTGTTGTGTGTTTGTGTGTGTGAGCATGCACGTGTGTGTGTGCACGCACATGTACGTGTGTGTGCCACACGGTGGTTAAGAAAAGGGGCATTGGAGACCTCAGCAAAGTATTTAACTTCTTTGAGCCTCAGCTTTTTCATCAAGTGGAGGTGGATATCTTCTTTAACATTGTAAGCAACAGGAAACATATGCCCTATTTTTCCCAGACAATCCAGGAGCACAAACTGATTAAGTTAAAGCAAGTGCCTTAAGACCAGAGATGACCATGAGCACGTGATCCTCCACTTCATGGAGAAGGGCAGGAGATACCAAGGAGGGCTTTGAAGAAAGGACTGGTTCAGAATCAATCTTCTCTTGATCTTAAGCTGTATTGTGTTTTATACAGACACTTGGGTGACTAATCCTATTAGACATTTTCTGAATTTGATTCAATTAAATTAGAAACTACTGCTTCCGCTACATAAAAGGCTCTGTGGAGAAATAAAAAGAATCAGGCTATCCTCCAGAGGAGTTCAGTCCAGGACATATACATGAATTACTATAACTTGTCAATTTCAGGACGCTTTAGAGTGTAATTTCAAACTCAGCTCTATCAACTATGAAGGCCTTTATGATGTACATATTACTTTTGACTTTCTTCTCTTAATTTGCCTTCTTATTTGCAATTCACCTTATCTTGATTTTTAGGTTCTTATATATTTTATACGGCTGCTAACCAAGAGGTCAGCAGTTCAAATGTACCAGGCACTCCTTGGAAACTCTATCCAGCAGTTCTACTCTCTTCTATAGGGTCACTATGAGTCTGAATCGACTCGACGGCAGTGGGTTTGGTTTTTTTGGTATGTATTTTATTTTATTTTTTTGTTATGCATGTTTATCTTCTAATATACTTCGAATCTTTTGCGGAATGACATAGTGGGTATCCAGAGGGCTAGATAATTGACTGGCTGGATGACTAGATGGCCAGTCAACTAAATGCCAGGGAAACTGTGATTAACAATAGCAATAAAATTTATAATTGTGATATTAATAGGTAGCATTTGGTGAGCACATATAATCTGCCAGGCCCTCTTCTAAACATTTTATATTCATTGACTCATTTAACGTCCACAATAATTCTATCAGCTGGAGACTATTACTCTCTCCGTTTTTTTTTTTTAATTTATTACACTTTAGATGAAGGTTTACAGAACAAACTACTTTCTTGTTAAAGAGTCAGTACACACATTGTTCTATGACATTGGTTAACAACCCCACAACATGTCGACACTCTCTCTTTTCAACCTTGGGTTCCCTATTATCAGCTTTCCTGTCCCCTCCTGCCTTCTGGTCCTTGCCCCAGAGATGGTGAGCCCCTTTAATCTTGTTTTGTTTTATGGGTCTGTCCAATCTTTGGCTGAAGGGTGAACCTCAGGAGCGGCCTCATTACTGAGCTGAAAGCATGTCCAGGATCCACACCCTCAGGGTTTCTCCAGTCTCTGTCAGGCCAACGAGTCTGGTCTTTCTTTTTGAGTTAGAATTTTGTTCTACATTTTTCTCCAGCTCTGTCCAGGACCCTCTGTTGTGATCCTTGTCAGAGCAGTCAGTGGTGGTAGACAGGCACTGTCTAGTTGTACTGGACTCAGTCTGGTGAAGGTCATGGTAGCTGTGTTCCATTAGTCCTTTGGACTAATCTTTCCCTTGTATCTTAAATGTTCTTCATTCTTACTTGCTCCTGAAGGGGTAAGACCAGTGGAGTATCCTAGATGGACTCTCACACGCTTTTAAGACCCCAGATGCTACTCACCAAAGTAGAATGTAGAACATTTTCTTTATAAACTATGTTATGCCAGTTCAGCTAGATGCTCCCCAAGACCATGGTTCCCACAGCCCTCAGCCCAGCAATTCGGTCCCTCAGGCAGTTTGGATGTGTCTATGGGACTTCCATGTCCTTGCCTTGTACAAGTTGTGCTCTCTTCCCCAGTATTGTGTACTGCCTTATCCGTCACCAAAGGTACCATTTATCTACTGTCTGTTTCGTGTTTTTCTTTTCCCACCGCTCTCCTCCCTCATAACTGTCAGAGATTGTTTCTTTTTGTGTGTAAACCTTCTCTTGAATTCTTACAGTAATGGTCCCATAAAATATTTGTCCTTTTGTAGTTGACTTATTTCACTCAGCATAATGTCCTCCAGATTCATCCATGTCATGAGCTGTTTCTCAGATTCATCGTTGTTCTTTATCTTTGCATAATGCTCCTTTGGTGTATGTACCACAGTTTGAGTATCCTTTCATCTGTTGATGGGCATCTGGGTTGTTTCCATCTTTTTGCTATTGTGAACAATGCTGCAATGAACATGAGTGTGCATATGTCTATTCAAGTTATGATTCTTATTTCTCTAGGATACATTCCTAGGAGTGGGATTGCTGGATCATATGATACTCCTATTTCTAGCTTTCTAAGGAAGCACCATATCATTTTCCAAAATGGTTGTATCATTTTGCATTCCCACCAGCAATGCATAAGAGTTCCCATCTGCCCACAGCCTCCTCAACGTTTGTTACTTCCTGTTTTTTTGATTTGTGCCAGTAATGTCAGGGTGAGATGGTATCTCGTCGTGGTTTTGTTTTGATTTGCATTTCTCTAATGACTACTGATGGTGAGCATTTCCTCATGTGTCTTTTGGCTGCTTGAATGTCTTCTTTGGTGAAGTATCTGTTCATTTCCTTTGCCCGTTTTTAAATTGGATTATTTGTCTTTTTGTTGTAGAAGTGTTGGATTATCTTGTAGATTTTAGAGATTAAACCTTTGATTTGTAATAGCCATAACTTTTTTCCCAGTGTGTAGGCTCTTTTTTTACTCTTTTGATGAAGTCTTTTGATGAGCATAAGTTTTTAATTTTTAGAAGATTCCAGTTATCTAGCTTATCTTCTGGAGTTTGTGCGTTGTGGTTGTGGTTTGTATCTTGTTAATGCTGTGTATTGGGGTCTCTACTGTTGATCCTATTTTTTCTTCTATGAACTTCATAGCTTTTGGCTTTACATTTAGGTCCTTGATCCAGTTTGTGTTAGTTTTTGAGGTACGGGTCCTGTTTCTTTTCTTTTTTTTGTTTTTTTGCAGGTGGACATCCAGTTTTGCCAGCTCCATTTGTTAAAAAAGACTGTCTTTTCCCCATTTGATGGACTTTGGGCCCTTGTTGAAGATCAGGTGACCGTAGGTGGATGGATTTGCATTTGGGTTCTCAATTCCGTTCTATTGGTCAATGTATCTGTCACTGTACCAGTACCAGCCTGTTTTGACTACCATAGCTGTATAGTAGGTTCTAAGGTCAGGTAGTGTGGGTCCTCCTACTTTATTCTTCTTCTTCAGTAGTGCTTTACTCATCTGGGGCTTCTTCTGTTTCCATATAAAGTTAATAATAAGTTTTTCCATCTCTTGGAAGAATGTTAAATTGGTATTTGGATCAGGGTTGCATTGTATTTGTGAATCGCTTTGGGTAGAATTGTCATTTTCAAATAGTTGAGTCTACCTGTCCGTGAGCATGGTATGTTTTTCCATTTATGTAGATCTCTTTTGGTTTCTTGCAGTAGTGTTTTGTAGTTTTCTTTGTATAGGTCCTTTACATCCCTGGCTAGATTTATTCCTAAGTATTTTATATTTTTAGGGGCTATTATAAATGTTTTTTTTTTTTTAATTTCCTTTTCATTATTCTCTTTATTGGTGTATAGGAATCCAACTGCTTTTTTTTAATGTTTATCTTGTATCCTTCTAAGGTGCTGGATCTTTCTATTAGTTTCACTAGCTTTCTTGTGGAGTCTTTTGGGTTTACTGTGTACAGTATCATATCCACAAATCAAGACAGTTTAACTTCCTCTTTACCACTTTGGATGCCCTTTATTTCTTTTTCTTGCCTTATTGCTCTAGCTAGGATTTCCAACACAATGTTGATTAGGAGTGGTGATAATAGGCATCCTTATCTTGTTACTGTTCTCAAGAGGGATGTTTTCAGCCTCTCTCCATTAAGAATGATGTTGGCCTTTTGGTTTTGTGAAGATGTCCTTAATTATATTGGGGAATTTCAATTCTATACCTATTTTTTTGAGAGTTTTTATCAGGAATGAGTGTTGGACTTTGTCGATTGTCTACTCTGTCTCCATTAAGATGATCGTGTGAGTCTTTTCTTTCCCTTTATTTATGTGGTAGATTACATGGATTGATTTTCTAATGTTGAACCATCCTTGCATACCTGGTATGAATCCTACTTGGTTGTGGTGTGTGTGTGTGTGTGTGTGTGTGTTTCTGCTATGATGAGAAATTCTATTGGCTAGAATTTCATTGAGAATTTTTGCCTTTATATTCATGAGAGGTATTGGTCTGTAATTTTCTTTTTTTGTGGTGTCTTTGCCCGGTTTTGGTATCAGGGTTATGCTGGCTTCATAGAATGAATTTGGCAGTATTGCTTCCTTTTCTGTGTTCTGAAATAGTTTGAGTAGTACTGGCGTAAGCTCTTCTCTGAATGTTTGATAGAGTTCTCCAGTGAAAGCATCTGGTCCAGGGCTTTTTTTTTCACCTTTTCAATCTCTTCCTTGTTATGGGTCTGTTCAGATTTTCAACATCATTTTGTGTTGGTTTCAATAGGTAGTGTGTTTTTAGAAATTTGTCCATTTCCTCTAGGTTTTCTACTCTCTCTATTTTGTGATGAAGTAAGCAAGGTACAGAAAGGTAAGTTACCTTTCCGAAAGTTACAGAGCCTGATTGCTGAGGGTCTGACTTCAAGGTTCAGATTCCATATCACTATAATATTCAGCCTCCCAATAATTGCTATAAATGGTTTCCTTTACTAAGCGGAGTCCAGAAAGATGGAGAATACCTCTGTCCCTGATAGACAGAATAAAAATCATACCTTCCTGTGGGCTAACTAGGAGTGATGGGAATGCTGTACACAAGGAAGACTTGAATGGAATTCCAGAGAGAAACGAGTCCTTCTTATGTGAGCAGACATCCATAGCAGCTTCAGTACCTGGGGTGGGGGTTAAGGGACACCTTCACTGGGTATGGGTGACTTGAAGAAAGAGTTTTCCATAGATAGAGAGACTTAGCAGAAAAGAGGAGAAATGAGCTAAACCTTAGATAACTATGTGTGCTAGAAATGCTTGGCTTGAAAATTATCCTCACCCATCCCTCCTCCAAATTTTGCAGAGAAGGTAGCAATGAGGTAGGGTTAGAAGTACAGGCCTGTACAGTTTCACAGTGGTGTTGAAGTTGAATTCAAAGATAAACCAGAAAATATTTTAAAGTACAGGTAAACAACTCACAGTTAAAATATCAACAAGATCAAATAGGTGCAGGACAGGAGATTGGAAGTTAAGCAAATCCCAAGTAAACTCAATCTGATTAAAGCTTCAACTCAATCCCAGTTTAAATAACTCTAGACAAAATCTGAATAATTGCCTTTTTAATCTAGCTATGAGACAGAAGAATGAACCTGCAACCTTTGGGAAATACACAAAATGAAATAATATTTTACTATATTCTATACCATATATTTATGTGTGTATGATAACGTCCAGAAAACAACAAAGAATTATGAAACAAGTGAAAGCACAGAAAAATGTGATCCATAATTAGGAGAGTATAGAGTTAATTGAATGGGTCCAAGGATACACAATTATTTAAATTAGCAAACAAAGACTTTAAAATAATTATTATAGATACAATTAAAAATACATAATATGATGGATATAATTGACAAAAATATGGGATTATTTCAGAAAAAAATGAAAACACTCAGAAATAACCAAATGGAAATTCTAGAAATGAAAGCACAATATATGAAAAAATAAATATATTAAAAATTAAATATAATGTTAAAAAGCCACTGGATGATCTTAAGAGCAGATTGGAAACTATAGAAGAAAGAATTTGTGAACTTGAACTTAAACAAATTATCCAACTAAACTGGGAGGAAAAATATTGAAAGAAATTAACAAATTATTGGTAATCCATTAGATTATATCAGTTTAACATATATGTATGTACTCAGAGCCCCAGACAGAGAGGAAAAAAAAGAAAAGAATGGGAGAGGAAATATTTTTGAAAACAATGACCAATTTTTTTTTTTTTTCCAAATTTGATGAAAAATATTATCCCATAGGACAAAGTGATCCCAGGGACATTGGGAACAAAAGTGTGGTCATATAGCTGTAGCTATTGCTATCTTCCCATGAGCCTTATGCATTTTCCCCTCTTTCTCCTTTTACCTATAAATCCCATTAACCAACCATCAATACAAATCACTTTGTGTTAAAAATTCCTTGTGTTATGATTTTTCAAGAAAATGGAAAATCCTATTTGTGATTTTCTCAGTTTGCCACTGACGTTTTCTTAATCTACTAGGCAGGAGTGTTAGCAAGGCAGAGGCATATTCTGAGCTACTGGGCAAGTTTTCCAACTAATGATAATAATGATAGTTACTGATAATCCACTCACAGTAGTCCTAATAGCCAAGATAATCTACACTTCCATAATCAGCACTCAGCTCCCTCAGGGAAAAAGACAAGAACCTTCTGTAGGTCCTTAAAGCTGTAATTGCTTGCATGTATTTGCATGGACTCCTGCCTTACATTGTAGGCCTTTCTGTTTTTAATGGGTGGGAGTTGGTTGGGCTGAAGGAGAGTGGAGGATATGATTCTCTGCTGAATTGGGAGTTCACTGAGGGTAAGACCTGAGTTTCTTTCCTTTAGCTCAATGGTTCTTAATTGCAGAGAAAGGAGGGGTGATTTTACCCTCAACCCAAACCCAAACCCATTGCCATCAAGTCAGTTCCAATCCATGGAGACCTTAGAGGACCGAGTAGAACTGCCAGATTTGAACTGCCAACCTTTTTGTTAACAGCCGTATCTCTTAACCTACCAGGGCTCATTTTACAATGACATGTTTGGATGTCACAATTGGGTATGGGGGTGATTTACTAACACATCTAGTAGGTAGAGACCAGTATGCTGCTAAACTTCTTACAATGCACAGGACAGCTTCCCATGACAGAGAATTAAAACCAAAAATACACCAATCCTTTTGTCATAGAGTAGATTTCAACTCATAGTGACCCTATAGGACAGGCTAAAAGTGTCCCATAGGGATCCCAAGGTGTAAATCTTTATGGAAACAGATTGCCACATCTTTCTACTGCAGAGCAGCTGATGGATTCCAATCATCAATTTTTTGGTTAACACTCTAGCACTTAACCACTACTCCTCAACAGAGAATTACCCAGCCCAAAATGTTATGATGCTGAGATGAGAACTCCTGCTTTAGCTAGAACAGGATTAAGACTGTACTCATCTTAAGCACCTCCTGAGTCTCTGAGTGAACAAAACAAACCTATGGGGAGCACTGAGAAAATGCTGTGGAAATAACTGATTAAATAGTGATTAATCAATCCAGACTTTTATCCATGCCAGGTCAAGCTGGGGCACCTTTCAGTGACTAAGCGCCCAATCCTGATTCAAGCATAAAAAATATTTCTGATTGATTGCAGAGCTTCCCCTCCCTGGTATTTCCTCTCCCTCTGGATGATCCAAGGAACCATATCATTGGCAAATTAGCTGGGTAGTAGCAAAGCATTGATGGCCATTATTGATATCTGCTTACCTCACTATCCTTTAACTGATCCTTCACCCTAGTATTTGAGCTGCTGGTCTTCCAAATCTTTTACTCCTTCTAGATTCAGAGTTTTATCTAAGCCATTTTCGCCACCAACTCATCTTTTTCCCTCTCCCCTCTGCTATTCTATGTTCCTTCATTCTTTCTAAATTTCTCCTCCTGGAAGGCTACCCAGACTTGCCCCAGCAGACTACACACACTCCCTATATGTGCATCTCTTCAGCAACTTGAGCCCCTTCTCAGACCTGGACTTGATTTGCCTTTGTGGCCTATCCCCTTCACCAAACATGCAATTCCCCAAAGCCCGTCATCTCTTCTTCCCTCTACTTCAGTGTATTTAAGTAATCTTGTATTTAATCCTCAAAATGGCCTAGAAATGTGAAATTTTTTTAGCCACCTTTTTTTTTTTTTTTTTTTGTAGATGGGGGCAGGGAGGCATTCCTAGGTAGTGTAAAAGGTAACCACTCAACTGCTAACCAGTTCAAGTTCACCCAGAGGTACTTTGGAAAAAAGTCCTGACAACGTACTTCTGAAAAATCAGCCACTGAAAGCCCTGTGGAGCACAGTTTTACTCTGACACACTTGAGGCTGCCATAAGTCAGAGTCAACTCAACAGCAACTGGTTGTAGATGGAGGTAGGTTGGTTGGTTGTAAATGGAGGAACTGAGTATCATGGAGATTGTCCAAGCCAAGACCTCTCAGCTACTGGATGGTGGAGCTGGGGCTCAAACCTACATCTTTTCATGTCTTTTCCATTGCTGCGTGCTGGTTCACAGTCCCACAAGCCTCTGGGCTGCTTTTTTCCATACATCAAACTCAAACCCCCTTCCCTTCTTATGCTGTCTTGGATGTTTGCCCAGATCATCTCCATTGCTATCCTTTTTCTTATTTCCAGACTACTTTGTGTCTTTCAATATATTACATATATATATATATATTTTTTTAATGACCATTTTTTATCATTTATTTTTCTCTCCTAGAATATAAACTCCTAGACAACAGGGAGCTTTGTTTTGCGTTCACTGATGGATTCCCAAGCATCCAGAATAGTGTCGGGCAAATAGTAAAAACTCAGCATATATTTGAATAAATGTTTGTTGAATGTATGAATAAACAGTGGATTCCATTTTAAAACAATTCTGATTATTAAATTTATTTTGTTTACTTCTAGCTAGAGTCTTCTTTCTTACAGTTTTTATCCATTGGATTTAAGCTGATTTTGTTACCAATTGCCAATCTGACACAAAGGGTCCTTGTCTTTTCCCAAGTAAGAATACAACCGAAAGACAAACTTTATCTTCAGCAAGCTTTATTTTGTTTGAGTCAAGCAAAAGGAGTCAGCGAGGATCTAAGCCTCTTCAAAAGACTGTCTCAAAAAGGGAAAAAAGGCTAGGGCTTATATGGGTTCAGTGGAGACAATACAGTAATGAGTATTTAGTGGGCTTCTTTCAAGGGGTGGGTACTTCTCAGAATGGCGGTGTATGTTAGTTAGGTTGCTGCACATCTGGAATCTAAGATGGAACCCGCTGATATTCAAGATGGAGTCTTCTCGGCAGCCTTTGGCATCACTTATTATAAAATGTGGCACAAGCGCACTTGATCTCTGGTGCTACATTGCCATCTTCGGAGGGCTAAGGAAAGTCAAACAGCAGTCACACTCTGCTCATCTGCACATACGGAGCCTGCAAAGAAAGAGGGGACTAGAAAGACATTAAGAAAAAATATTCATGGGCTGCCCCAATCCTATCTCATGTTGACAGAATGGATTCCCGTTTACCCAACTTCTAGATGGTAATCTTTTTTAAAAAGCTCTTTTGTTCCACCAGCACAGTTAACCCTATCAGTCTCAATTTTATTGAAAAGGCTAATTTATTTTCTAAATAAAAGCCCTTCAAATAAAGAGAGAAAGCAACATGCTAATTCTTTCAAAGCAATGCTACTCTGTCTTCCACATGGAGGTAGACTAAGTTTTGAAGTAAGATAAGCCTGGGCTTGGGTTCCAGCTCTACTAGGCTTTAGATGTGTGACCAGACAAGTTAGTTAGCCTCTTTAGATTTTACTTTGGTCTTTCCAGTATCTGTAAAATGGAGTGAATAATAACTACCTTACAAGGTGTTGTGACCATGAGGAAGGACAGGGGTTTCCTAACTCATGTGGTAATGGGCACACGGTAACTCATCCTCGTCCAGCCTCATGTCTATTTGCCCTGAGCTGAACACAGTGCCCCAGGTGTGTGCCTTCCGGGTCAAGTGGAGTAGCACTATCATGCATAGCTATTAAGAACAAGGGTTCATCACCATCTGCCACAATCTGTCTTAGTCATCTAATGCTGCTATAGCAGAAATATAACAAGTGGATGGCTTTAACAAACAGAAGTTTATTTTCTCACAGTAAAGTGGGCTAAAAGTCCAAATTCAGGGTGTCAGCTCCAGGGGAAGGTTCTCTGTCTCTGTCGGCCTTCTCAACAATCTTCCTCCAGACTAGCAACTCTGCACAGGGACCCCAAGTCCAAAGGACGCAATCTGCTCCCAACACTGCTTTCTTGGTGGTATTAGGTCCTCATCTCTTTTCTTGCTTCCCTTTCCTTTTATCTCTTGAGAGATAAAAAGTGGTGCAGGCCACGCCCCAGGGAAACTCCCTTTACATAGGTTCAGGGAGGTGACCCGAGTATGGGTGGTGTTACAATCCTACCCTAACCCTCTTTAACATAAAATTACAATCACAAAATGGAGGACAACCACAGAATATTGGGAATCATGCCCTAACCAAGTTGACACGTATTCAACCCATGATACAATCCCACCCTTGTCTGGTACTATGATTTTAAACAATCAACTCCCCAAGCTCTCTTCATATTTGCAGGTGTACACACATCTATTCATCTTCTAGAAGTTGAGGTGATTTAGAGCTTAAAAGCAAAAATTCACATTTACCTTAATTACGTTTTATCCTGTAGATTAAGTTCATCATTACAGTCTGTTTGTTGTATCAGAAGATACATAATTTGAAGTCACCTGAAATTTAGGTCAGTTTCTTCTCAAATCTTTCTTCAAGGTCTTGAGAAAAAGTTCATTTGACAATCACAAAAGGACAAATATGGTGTGAACTCTCTTATATAAAAAGGCAAGAAAAGGCAAATGTACAGAGATCAAAGTTTAAGAGTGGTTACCAGGGGTGGGAGGAGGAAAAAAGGCGGAGTGTTAATAGTAATGCAAAAATCTCATTGATAAAGGATAGGGTTGCACAGCTGATTATTGTAATTGCTGTCAGTAAGTTGTACAACTGTGAAAAGTTGAACTGGCAAGAGTTGTATGATAGATAAATTTACAACAACAAAAAAGAGTAGCTACTGAGGTTGCTTATGTACAACCAAAAACATGGAGATTTGATTCCTTGGTTTGGAGGTTTAGGGTCATAGTTTCATGGGACATCTCAGTTAATTGGCCTAATAATGTGTTTAGTTCTTCTGTTCTCCTTTCTAGTTCATTGTGTAGTGCCTGGGGTCTTAAAAGCTTGCAAGCAGCCATCCAAGGCATGACAATGAGCTTCTATTTGCCTGCAGCAACAGAGGCAGAAGGGGAGTCAGGAATAGGAAGATATGAAATATGTGGCTAATTGCCTCCGTAAACAACTGCCTCCTTTGCCATAAGACCAGAAGAGCTGGATGGTGCCCAGCTATCATTAATGAACATTTTGATCAAAGATTCTGTAGAAGAATCTTGATCAAAAGGGGGGAAAATGTACAACAGAATTTAAAATTCTCATTGTCGTCAGACTTTCTGAACCCATGGGGGCTGGAAGAACCCCTAAAACTATTGCCCTGAGGTCATATTTAAACCTTAAACCAAAAATATTCCCTGAAGTCTTCTTAAAATTAAACAGTAGTTTAGCTTAAGTAGTAAAAATGTCTGCCTTGAGCATTATGCTCTTTTAAGATCTATCTATATGGGATCAAAGTGACAATAGCAACTTGAATGATTAGATAGGAACCTTACAGGGCAGTGAGTTTATGTTAATGAAGGAGGAACAACTCAGAAAAACAGGGTGAGACTGGCTGCACAACTCAAAGAATGTAATCAATGTCACTGAATTTTACAACGTAAAAACTATTGAGCTGCTGTATGTTTTGCTGCATATATTTTCAACAATAACAACAAAATTAAAAAAAAAAGTTCATTTGAGCAGGACTGAGAATGGAATCAGCAGAAACACTTTCACACAAGTGTTAGGAACAAGGACAGATGTTCAAACAGAGAAGAAATACCCCTCCCTGGCCTGTCTGTCATTATGTCAGTTAGGCTTTTATACCTACTATAGTCTCTTTCTGGAACACTCTCCTCTTTCTTCCACATATTAGCTAACTCCCACCTATCTTTTATATCTCTCATTAATAGTTGCCTCCTCCAGGAAGCTTTCTTGACCAGCTAAATTACTCCTTCTATGACCACCCATGCCACTCTGTGCCTCTGAGGCTGAAGCTCTCATCATGTTCTCAGACTCTACATAAGCAGGACAGCGTCTGTCCTGCTCACCATTGTATCTCCAGGATTAAGCACAGTTTCTGGCACACAGTACAGTCTAAAAATTATTTTTCAGATGAATGGATGCGTTGATGCAAATTGATAAGTGGTTTTCCACCTGATGGGTGTAAACTAGAGAGCAAAGTGATAATCCTGACCTATCCCAGGGCTCCTCTGAGGAGATATAGTAAGGAACATAATGGACGAATGTGGCATATCTTGGGTTATTTCTAGGCCTCTAGATACATCTAGTTTAGCCTTCCAGATTGGGAATTTCTGAGTCTTCATCTTTTGGAGGAATGAGCTGGATGGTTCCTAGCTATAGGAAAGTACATGGATCATCACGCATCACCCTCTCTTCCTTGACTAGGTTCAGGTCTCCAGCATGCAGACCATCTGGTGTGTCCAACCATGCCAGAATTCAGGAGTATGCTATGACCAGAGACGAAGTCTTGTTCACTATTTATATATTCTCTTATACATCCACAAAGTATGCACATGTTAACTGCCTGTCTTTTGGTTACAACTATCTGCCTATCTATTCCATTTTGAACAACTGAGCTATTTTCTTATGCATGACAGTTCTATTTTCTGATGCATCTAAGACTATTCTAGTCTGTAGGACAAACTATGGGATGTGGAATTTCTTCCTCTTAATATTCGGGTAATGCCTAGGCAAAGAAGAGATATACCATAACTAGGCCCACCTTCTCCTGATAAAAATATCTGTAACACAAATGACAGACAATGAGCCATGCACAGAGCCCTGTTATGGGTATTTTTGGTGGCAGTGGGATTTGGGAGAGATTTAACTCAGAGAAAGGAAAAGACTCCTTGGTCTTGAGGTACTTCCAGAATAAGGAATGGAAAATTTGATTCCACACACATAAGCATTAAATATAGTTATCAGCCAGGTCCATTTCCTCCACAATGACCTAATCCTACCCGTGTTGTGGGCAGGTTTGTACACATTTCAACTTTCCTTCTCCATTGGGCCTATACATCCTCACACACCTCTGTATTCACTACAGCAAGGGTTCCCATTTCCAGATGGTCAGAATAATTTTAGTTGCTTATAGAGATGGTGATTCCAGATTCTCCTTATAGAAATTCATATTAAGTATGTGTGGGATGGATCCTGGTATTCTGTGTCTTTAAGTGAGTACATCGGGTAATTTCACCAGGTTTGGGAACCAATGACTTAGCCTAGTGTCTGCCATACAGAGGAGTAGTAAATAACATGCCTGGTCTAGGAGGAACCTCTGAGAATATCTAGTGCAATTCTCTCATTTTACAGTAAAGACACTAATCCCAGGATGGGGAGTGATTTGCCGAGTTGCTAAAGTATCAGGTCTCCCAAATCCCTACCTGACTCTCATTCTTTTATATTATACAATCTCCAAAAAAAAATCATCACCTAAATGAATTAGAAAATGAATGATTATCACTGTATGCATTATATATTGCATCTCAAAAGGATTCTCTCAATGTTGAAGAGATACAGAATAAAGAAGTACACTGAACAAATGAGCAACCAGAGCAGGTAGCATCTTGAGACAAGGGCGCATATCTGTTAAACAAGGTTTAGAAAGAGGAAAAGGATGGAGGACTCCAGAGAGATGTAAGTAGGATCCCAAGGTGAGAAGAATGATCTTTAGAAGCATTTTTTCCCACATTTCCTTGAACTAATTAGCACCCCACCTCTGGAAGCCAGGCTCTCTGTTCCAAAACAGCATAGCTGAATGTCAGGATACGCGTCAGAAGCTGGGGTGTGGCCTGATCTCTGCCTCAGACTGTGTGTGACTTGGCCAATGCATTGGCATCTCTGGGCAATGGTCCATCAAACTCTGAAATGGAAATAATGACGTGCAACCTGTGTATTGCCTCAGATTCAAAAAGAGAGGAGTCCTTTCAGGGAGGTCTTAGAGCACCTTGAAGGGCTTTATAAATGGCCTCTTTTGCTTTGGAATTTGAATACTCAGCCCTGGTCCTAAGGACACATGAAATTTATTCAAATCGTTAACCAAATCCCCAAACCCATTGCTGTCAAGTCGATTTCAAGTTATAGTAACAGGAAAAGCAGAGAACTGGGAGACAAGTCATCAGTGAAATGATGGTGGGTAATAAGTAGAAGAGATGACTGGAAAGAGTCTCCAAAGCCAATGCTGGAGGATTGTAGGATAGTCTAAACCATGCTTCTGAGGCCACAGCCCAATTTCCAAATGCCTTTTAAAACCCCCAAGCTTTTAAAGCACACAAACAGAAACACAAAATGACACACAAAGAAATGTGCAAAACCTACAAAAGACATATGAAAATACATACTTTTGGGTACCACTTTCCTCTGAGGTACTTGTCTCTGGCTATGGTTTCATAGACAAACCCAAGGCAAGGACCAGCTTCTTAGTTGTGGGCCTCCTTGGAGGCTCAGGGCTGGGCATCCTGTCAGAAGTAAGTGGATTTTGAGGATCTTCAAAGCCAAATCAAACTAGCCTCCCGAGAGAGGAGTTTCAGGCCGTGAGCTCCTCTGGTTGAGGAGGTGGCACCACGGCTGGCATTTTCACAGCCCTAGTGAGCGAGAGAACACCAGGCCATCAGTGGTGCTCTAGCTCAGCTCCAGCCTGACTCACTAAGAGGCCCTTCTATTCTACCATTATCCAATCCTTTTCCACATCCAGGCTTGGTTATCCTGGGGACTAGATTCCACCCCAAGAAAAGCCCAAGGCTGGAACATGTGCATCCTAATAAAGAGCCTGAATGATGATCTGACCCTTGACCGTGGGGGAGGATGGTGTTTCTTAGATATGAATTCCGTTTTCTCACATCCAGGTCCTTGCTTCTGCCTATATCTTGGGATGGTTCTTGTCCACAGTGTGTTTGGAGAGAATAAGGGAGAGATCTAACATGAATCTCCCATCTTGCCATCCCCACCTCCATCTGGGGTCTGGGTGAGGAAAACCTACAGATGCCTAGTGGGGGTGGTCAGGCCCTGCAGGCCCCTGGGGCACACACCGCAAGCAGATACAGGCCTAGAGGAGCCTGGATTTTAAGAGACAAATGTGAAACTGATAGGAATAACCTGTTCAGTTGTTGAGGGAACTCCAAGACTGTGTTGGGGAAATAATTGGGTTAACATAGGAAAGGTCTCAAGAAGAGGCAGGGACAGTGTGACCAAGCTCAAAGGTTCCATGTGCAGTGCAGTAGAAAAGGGTATAGGCTGTGAGTCAAGTCTGGCTGTGTGCCTTTGGCAAGTCACTTAAATTCTGTGTGCTTTGGCTTCCAACTGTACAAAACGGCAGGATAATAATGTCCACATTATGGACAGTTGTGGGAATCAGAGGATGTGTTTGTGCGTGTGTGTGTGTGTGTGTGTGTGTAGTGGTTACCAAATGTTACTGGGATCAGAAACAGCTGGTGGGCTGGCTAAAACACAGATGGCTGGGCCCCAGTCCCAGAGTTTCTGATTCAGTAGGTCTGGAGTGGGGCCTGAGAATGTGCATTTCTTTTTGTTCTTCCCTAACTTGCCTTTTCATCTATCTTTTCCTAACAGGGGCCGGGGCACTGAGGAGGGAAAGAAAACCATGAGGCAGTCCACCTGGTCTAAGTGGAAAAAAAGCTCAGACAATGAGCACAATAGACCCAAGAAAAAAAACAATGAATAAACATGAAAATT
Organism: Loxodonta africana; assembly: GCF_030014295.1. Classification (NCBI taxonomy): domain Eukaryota; kingdom Metazoa; phylum Chordata; class Mammalia; order Proboscidea; family Elephantidae; genus Loxodonta; species Loxodonta africana. Next base: position 183,117,883 of record NC_087344.1, on the reverse strand, counting down.
TTTTCCGGAAACTCAAGGAGGAGTAAACAGCAGGCATTACTCAGGACTCAGGCTATGAGTACATCATCATCTTTATTGTTACATCAGCCCTCTTGCTCCAATTCCTAGAGTTGTCCATCAGGACAGATCACGGCTCAAGCTGCCAATCCACAAGCCTTACTGCCTGTCCAAGGAATGGAGCAGGAATTTAGGGATATTCCGACCCTACTTGATTGGGAGTTTACAATCTAGTTGGGTGGGTAAGGCAGATACAGTTGAGAAGAGAAATAACAATTCAAGAGATGTTGCAAGGCAGTTTCCAAGTGGGTGGTATGGACACTGCAATGACTCCTGAGAAGTCAGCATAGGGAGAGTCCAGTGGCCTGGGGCAAGGCAAGAAAGCTTCAAGGAAGAGAACTTGAAAGACTGATTTCAGAGGCTCGGGAGTAGGAGAGATAAGTAGCCCATGCAAGCAGAAAGAGTGAGCAGAGGCTTGGAGGCAGAGACCCAGGGACATCCAAGTTATGCCCTGGGGAACACCCAAGATGCCCCCTGGTGTCCAGACTGGTCTGGTTAGAAGTGAAGCTGTACACAGAGGAGGAGTCAGAGGTGAGGCTGGAGAGGTATCTGAGACCCACATGTGGATCCTGAGATGACGTGCAGAGGAGTTTGGGTGTCACCTTTACAGCATGGAGGTTCTGAATGTCTTTGAGTTGCAAACAAGAACAGATCAGGAAACTGGGGCTACTGAAATAAGAGTAGCAACATTTTCAGAGCAGAAAGCAGGGATGTCTCAGTCAAATTTCTTTTAAAAATAGGCACCCTTTGCTCCAGTATAAGCGCCACCTTTCACTCCAACACAGGCATCTCCTTGGTCTCCTCATCCACCCAGACCACTAGGTCTGCAGCCAGCATCACTCTCTTCCCGGGTTGTAACTAGCCGGACCACAGCTGGGCACCTCAGTGTCTAGGTGGCAGGGACTAGATTCATGACAGCCTAGGTCTCCTTGGCATGGAATTGGATTAGGGCCTGAGCATGGATTGGGATAGCTCCAAGGCTCCACACAAGGCTCTGGACTTGGGCAGGGTGCTGGAAGGGGTATTGGCTCTGGAAGTGGACACGGCCGAGGATATGGACGTGGCTCTGGGCGCTCACACTGCACTGGACGAGGACGTGGAGTCGGACGTGGTGCTGGACGTAAACAGGGTTCTGAAAGCCGGCGTCGTGGAGGGCATGGGCGGGGTTCTGGTCTCAAACATGGCTCTGGGAGTGGGCATGGAAGTGGATATGGACGTGGTGCAGGAAGTGGACATGGACGTGGATATGGCCGAGGCGCAGGAAGTGGACATAGCGGCAGCAATGGCTCTGGACATTGGTCAAGACGGCGTAGTGGACGGAAGCTTGACCTTGGGAGTTCACGCGGCCTCAGGTCCGGGCAGGAGGCACCAGAGGAGAACCGTGGAGTGCAGGTCTGGGGGCAGCGGCTAATGGGAGGAATCTGAACACGACACTTCTGTGGGGGGACCTGCTTCGGGCAGCAGGGGGAGGAAATCTCTATTCGGCACTTGGGTCTGCATCTCTGAGAGCAGCCTGAAGCGCGATCCCGAGCACAGCCGCTGTTATAGATGGGCTCGGAGCGGCGGGGCGGGGTGCAGTAGTTATAGGAATCCCAGGAGCATCTTGATGGCAGGCAGCTGCTATAGAAGGGCCCACAGCGCGGTGGCGGGGAACAGCTGCGGTAAGAAGGCCGCAGCGGAGGAGGAGGGAGGCATCTACTGGCGCTCTGAGACCGACGCTGCGCAGTGAAGCTCCCGTAAGAGCCCTGGGTCTGGCATTGGGGGGCACAAATGCGAAATGAGGTTCGGGACCGGCGCTGAGGGACACAACTACCGTAGGAGCCCTGATATTGGCCCTGGATACAGAAGCCTTCCTGATTCTGGCACACTGGGGAATATGCTACGTAAGTCTGGACAGGCTGTGGAGCTGGACAGGGTACATAGGTCTCGACTGGGTATTCCACGTAACAAGTTTCTGTACAGCAAACTGGAACGTGTTCTACATAGCAAGTTTGAACTGGGCATGGGGTTTCACATTGCACGTAGGAAACCTCAGACTGGCATGGAGCCTGACTTTTCACCTGGGTTTCCTGAGCCTGGCATGGAGCTTGGCACTTCACCTGGGTGGTCTTGGATTGGCACGGAGCCTGGCACTTCACCTGGGAAACTTGAACTGGGCATGGTACGGGGCATTCCACAATTTGCATCTCACAAGGAGCTTGAACCACTACCTCGCCTGTGGCACAGGGGTAGGGGGAGGGGAAGAAGGAGGAATCCTTCACACAGCACTGGGGAAGTGGCAGGGAAGACTGAATCTGCTGCTGGTCACACATGGTCCTGATGCAGATGGGTGGGCGGAACCTGAGGATAGAGGAAAGAGTCCGGAGGGTGAGAACTGTTGGGGAAGAGCAGCCAAGAGCTAGAGAAAGACACCCTGCTTCCTCCTTGGCTTTCCTCCCACTGACCTCCACCCAAATCAAACTCTGTAATCCCCCACTAGAGAATACGTTCTAAATTACCTGGACCCAGGATTAGTCACCATTGCCGGTGAGACCTGTCCTGGATCTGCCAAAGGACCTGATTGTGCCCGTCTGAAATAGCTGCAAAGGCACAACCTTTGAACACAACGCCCCTGTAGGGTTGCAGGTGTCCAGGGTCTCTGCTTGGGAGGTGGACACTACCAGTGTCTAGCACTAGAGGGTGCTGATGATAAGCGGATCCCCCTCACTTAGGTGCTAAGTGGTGGGTGTGAACTCAATAGGAAGTAGAAGGTAAAACCTCCTCTTAAGGAGGTAAGCCAAAGTGGGGACTTTATGCCCACAAGAACTTGGATTTCCTCAAACACAGAATATCAGCACACATACATGTGCAAGCTTGTACAAAAGCACAAACGAGAACATGCACTCAGGCACCAACTATGCTCATGTAATGTCAAAGCAGCCAGTTGGAAAGTAAAGGATCCATTCAACTGTTTGGCAGCTGAAATCCTCGTAAAATGTTTGTTTTTCTATATTAAATCTTTTAAAGGTAAATTTGTTTAAACTGTCCCTCTACGAACACATGCGAAAACAAATAAAAAAACCCAAACCCGTTACCATCAAGTCAATTCCAACTCGTAGTAACCCTATAGGACAGAGTAGAACTGCCCCATAGCGTTTCCAAGGGGTAGCCTGGTGGATTCGAACTGCCAACATTTTGGTTAGCCGCTGTAGCTCTTAACCTCTATGCCACCAGGGCTTCCATAAAGATAGGTACATGTAAAACACACTAGGCTTGGAAAGACTCAGTGCCAACTTGCTAACTTGCTAACTTGCCCAGGCAGATCATTCACTGTGTTTATGACCTGAAGTCTGACAGTCTTCTGGCTTCAGAAATGTTTTCTCTGGGCCTCTCTGAGAGACAAGGTTTCTCTGGGCCTCTCTGAGAGACAAGGTAGAGTTACCCAAGACTGGGTATCCCAGAAAGTGCGAGGTTCTTAATCACAAGACTGACATTCAGCTGCAGTTAGAGACCTACACAGCTGGAATGTTACAAACATGGCCTGATGGGCACAGGCATACATGCCAATGCCATACTTAACCAGGGAGGGAACACTGGGGAGTCCTCACTCCTCTGCCCTCCCCAAATTCTCCTGCTCAACACAGTCAAATGACCAACATAGCAGGGAAGCTGATTTGACAATTGGCTTATCCAACAAAACACCTCTCTGAGCTCCCACAGTGCTGAAAACTGAAGATACTTCGGTGAAGGACAGAGCCTTCCATTCTTCATTGATAGAGAAGATCTAAATATACATACCCTAGGGGAAGGTAACCCTCCTGCACACAACTCTGCTCACAAGATGCAAATTACTAATGCATCTTTTCCTGAGAGAGCAAGTCCTATGAGGAAAAATGGTACCTGAGGATGAGGCCAGGGTTATCAAAGGCATAGTCCATTGACTTCACAGTCCAGTTCTTCACACAAACCCCACATATATCCTTCTTATGCCTCCTAAAAAGCCACTGACTTTTCTTCTCAGGCTGATGTACCACTCTTCCTCTGCTCATAACTCCTTCCCTGTGAATTTGGGCACCCCCACGGCATCATCCCCACCCTAATCCCAAGACCCAGTCCCTGGACTCACCCTCCTCACAGGCAAGCAGTCATTCAGGCTGAGGCATCTGGGCAGAGGGCTGTCTTTATATAAAGGCTTCTGGGTCTGGCTTGGGCCATGAGACAACTGGTTGGCATCTGCCTGGCTCATCACCGAGACTGGCATGCCAATGGTCAGTTCCCTCCCTGTATGCCTCTCCTTGCAGTCATCTACAGAGTGTGGGAGTGTCTCGTCTCAGTGTCAAAGCTTCTGGACTATGAAGGAGCAAATTCATGTTTCCTTCCTCTTTCTTCACCCTATCAGTTTCTTCCCCATTTCTAGAAGACCTGGTGGTGGGGCTGGACAGGGGTCACAAAGGTATCTTCTCTCTCGAAAGATGATTCCAGGACCTTACCTTTCTCCTTGTTTCAGCTTCTCCCCAGGTAGACATAAAAGAGAAAAAATTCTCTAACTCGAAGCAACTAAAAGAGCCTCAAAGATAGACATAACTCCACAAAATAAACATAACTTGGGGTCAGAGCAAAGTCTAAAGTCCCAGATTAACATTTTATGGCTGTGTGACCTTCCTAACCAATGTGAGTTATTAATTTATTCAACTGCAAAGTGGAGCTCATTAAATCTTCTTTCCTGAGTTGTAAGGATTGAGCCAATTATTGTATACAAAAGCATCCTATCAATAATGATGTTTAAAGTATTCAACATCCACTCATAGTTGATGCTGACTATAAGAGACAGGCAGAGCTGGACAAATGGGTACCTGCTATATCCCAGCCTTGACCTGAGCAAATTGATGGCTATACAGCAGGTGCTTAGCTAATGCTATGGACACTGAGGACAGTACAGTGTAGGAAAGAAAGAATAAACTGGTTCATCTATGTTGTAGCATGTATCAGGGCTTCATTTCTTTTTATGGCTGAGTAAGAGCCCACTGTACGTGTATACCACATTTTGTTTGAAAACATGCTGAGTGAAGTAAGTCAATCACAAAAGGACAAATACTGTATGATCTCATTTATATTAAAAATCTAGAGTAGACAAATGCATAGAGGTTAAAGTTTAATAGTGGTTACCAGGGGTAAGAGGGAGGAGGAAAAGGGGAATCATTGTTCAGGAAGCATTGAGCTTCTGTTTATGGTGATGGTTACACAACATGATTGGTATAATTGCTGTCATTTAATTGCACATGTGCAAAATGTTGAAATGGTAAATGGTGTATTATGTATTTTTTTACAATAAAAATAAAGAAATAATAAACATATCTTGTGAGCCAGATATAGTCAAGATGGGATATTTTTGCATATGTAATTTTGCTTACATAATTTTGTAATTATTAACATTTAGAAATAGGGAGATTTTGCTTAAGATTCCAGACATCCAACTTTTATTTTAAAATCAAAAGATCTGGCATAAGTGAGTCTACCTTCCATCAACTTGATTATCAGCTTTCCATCTTTAGGGTATATGCTTTTCTGTCCTACAATTTTCCATCACTTCTTATTGTATCTACAACGCAATGTAAAATGTAAGTTTCCTTTATTACTGCACTTATGCTCTTATTTTTCTTTGCTGAAGTTAAAAAGAAGGTGAAATAATCCTTCCACCTGGATAATTTATTTTTTATGTAATCCTCTAGTACCTGTAGGCATTTAAGATTCTGACTAAACTTGTAAGAACAGACTTCAGACTTACAAAAACTTTGCTTTGAATCTCAGCTCCATTGCTTACTACTGTTGTGTTAGGTTCTAAAGAGTCAATTTTGACTCATAGCAACCCCATGTGACAGGGTAGAACGCCCCTATAAAGTTTCATAGGCTATAATCTTTACGGAAGCATAACACCAGGTCTTGCTCCCACAGAGCCACTTTGTGGGTTTGAACCAATAACCTTTCAGTTCGCAGTCGAGCGCTTAACCATTAGTGCCACCAGGGTTCCTTTCACTGTTTCTAAATGGGTGAAAACTACTTAGCCTCCACGAGCTTCAGATTCAGAATGGGAAGTAAGAGAAGAAAAACTAGTATAAGAAGGAAGAGGAGAAGAAGGAGAAAGAAGAAAAGGACCATGGAAGAGACATCATAGGGATAGTATGTTAATTAAATGAGATAACTGATTGAAAGTATTTAGCGCTTAATTAACCATTTAGATCTCTGGGCTTTAGCTTCCTCATAACGAATATGGGAGTGATAACACCCACTTCACCAGATTCTCATGAAGATAAAATCAGATAATGGGTATGAAAGTGCTTTGTGGCCTACAGTGCAGCACACATGCCAATGAAATCATGTGTATGAAACCCCTCTCACGTGGAAGTCTCTGTCCAGATCAATGACTTCTGAGTCCTAGTTCTGGAGCCCATCACTTACTCCAAAGGGGTCTCCAGACACAATTCTGGACTTAGGCAGAACCATAGACTTTCAGAATGTCAGAGCTACAAGGACCTGTAGGAGTTATCTGGTCCCACCTCTTTCTATAGATGAGGAAGCCCAGAGAGATGAATCTCTCAGGAGACTTAAAGCTAATGATTGACTTGCAAAGACTAGATTCCTGGTAGCTCTAGTCTCAGACTAGGACTCTTTCCAGTACAACAAGCTAATTATCTGATCACACAATTTGTCCAAGATGCTCCAAACTTGGATAGTTCTGGAGTTTTATGTTCACTGAAAAGGTAGCCAGGAAAAGAATGGACAAGGAAAACTGAGAATATAGACTAGCTGACTTCATCAGAATGTGAATTTTTAAATCCTAATGACTGTGTTTCTCCCACTCATCTCCTAATAGGATGTGCACTTCTTGAAGGGAGGCCCTTTATTTTATCCATCTTTTTATCTTTAAAACCCTGAATTAGATGAGTCTGTGGACGGATGGATGAATGGATGGATAGATAGATAGATGGAAGGATGAATGGATGGATCGGTAGATGGATGGATGGAAAAATGGGCATGACATTAAACTTGGTTCACTCATCTTTAATCAATTGTGAGTGAGTTAATATTGTCTAATCCAGAGACCAAAGAACACTTCAACCCTTATTACTTCTTGCTTCTTCTGAAGGAAAAGGGAGTAAGTCTTGCAGATGAGGAAGAGACTAAGAATAAGAGTTTTCAAAAAATTTTTCTCTGATAACTAAGCTAAAAGCAGAGAATTCAATTCCTGTAGTTCTTCCTTCTCTTGTGTATTCACAGCAACCCTATAAGATAGAGTAGAACCGCCCTATAGGGTTTCTAAGGAGCAGTTGGTGAATTCGAACTGCTGACCTTTTGGTTAGCAGCCAAGCTCTTAACCACTGCACCACCAGGGCTCCTCTCTTGTGTGTACCCAAAAGTGTAAGACCCTAAAATTAGAAAGTTATCATTAGACAAAGAGCGGAATTAGTGTTGAGATTTTCTAAAGGCAGGGATAAATGTGATAAATTTATTTGTTTTTCTAGTGAGGTCCAAAATTCTCTCAAAAGGGGCATTCTTTATCTGGAAATGTTCTCAAATTAAATAGTTCCTTTAGAAGTGTGGCCTTCCAATTTCTGTGAGTCTCTATATGTTGTTAGTCATTTTTTTTTCCCCTCAAGCAACTCAACAGGGACAAAGTTACTCGTTATCTTCCTCTAGAAATTTCCATCTCCCAAGGTCACATCTATGCCATTTTTCAAGCCAGAAACCTGGGAGTCACTCTTGATCCTCCTTCTATCACACCTCAACATATAATCACCACATGTTGTTCCTTCTGCTTCATGATTGCTCTCAAATACCTATTCTCCATTCTCATTGCCTCTGGTATTTTCCAGGCCTTCATGATCACTTAGGTTGACTGGTAGGTACAATAGTCTTCTCACTGTCTTCTCTGCCTCTGGTCTTTTCTTACAGTGTGAATATTCAAAATAGCCACAGGAATGATCTTCCTAAAACACAGAGCTGGTTATATTATTCCCTTTGCTTCCTATTGTCTATTGGAAAGTATTCAAACTCTATATCAAGACATACACATCTCTTTATAATTGTCCCCAATCTACCCTTCCAAATTTATGTCCATCTCATCATCACTATCTTCCCATCCACCCACCACTCCACACAACATCAAACGAAGCCAGGCATAGTGGTTTTCCTTCTCCATATGTGCCTTCATATTTCACAATGCCAGACCTTTGCCAGTGCTATTTCTGTTTTCCTGGAATGTCCTTTCGTCTCTTCTCCATGCGTAGATCTATTACTCATCATTTGAGACAAATCCAGTGTCACTTCCTTTGTAATGTTCTTTGACTTCCCAAAGCCATGACTCACTCTCTTTGCCCTGTCAGCACTTTAGACACACCCCACCATTGAAGTTATCATGTGTTCTGTGATTATTTACATTCCTGTCTTCCCCATTATGAGTTCCTCAAGGAACTCACTCATTACTGCATCACAGAAATAGGCACTGAGCCAGTGCACAGTGTTCATTTCACCTTGTTGGTGAAATACATCCATCCTCATACATGCAAATATACACACATCCATATGCACGTATATATACATGTAAGCCTAAAATATGTATGTTGCATTTCATGAACTAATATTTAAAATCATTTAAATATATTAAAGGATAACCAAAACAAAAGACGATAATATATAATGCCATAATAATACAAAGAGATGGAGGGTGATCTATATAGCTATAAATAGCTATAGACCAAAAAAAAAAAAGGGTGGTGATAAAAGCAGAAGGCTGTCTCCAGAGAGAGGTCATTAATTTTAGGGAAAGATATAGCAGTTACTAGATAGGAAACCCTGGTGGCATAGTGTTTAAGAGCAATGGCTTCTAACCAGAAAGTTGGTAGTTGGAATCCAAGAGACTCTCCTTGGAAACCCTATGGGGCAGTTCTACTCTGTCCTATAGGGCCGCTATGAGTCAGAATCCACTTGACAGCAATGGGTTTGCATTTTTGGTTTTACATAAAAAAAAAAAAAAAAAATTTTTTTTTTTTTACATAAGACAGGGCTATTTAGAAATAGCAATTTAGGTTGAAATATATATGACTAGAAATATAATGATATGTTTATGAATAAATGATAGAATGTAGTGATTTACCAAAATGATATAAAGATATCAAAAGAGAGTATAATATAATGTTATCTACAAAAATTATAAAACTAGAGATAGATATAATGAAATATGGAGCAAAAGATAAAGATGAAGTTATGAACAGATTTTTTTAAAAATACAGAAGTGTAAATGGTACAAACCGGGAATGGAACAGATCAGGTGAAAGAGATACAGACTCACAGGGATAGCCGTATATATGTTGTGTGCTGTCCAGTCGATTCTGACTCATGACGATCCTACAGGACAGAGTAGAAGTACCCTGTAGGGTTTCCTAGGCTGACGTCTTTATGGGAGAAGATCGCCAGGTCTTTTCTCCCACAGAGCTGCTGATTGGTTCAAACTGCTGACCCTTTGCTTAGCAGCCCAGTACTTAACCTTTGCACCACCAGGACTTCTTAGCCATGTATTTGGATGCGTTAATAAAGATAAAGATAGAGGTAATTTGAAAAAAAAATTGATTTTTTTTTCAAAAGGACACATAAATCTAGAGATAATTTACTGAGCATTTGCTATAAAACAGTCATTTGGCTAAGAATTTGAATATGCTAACCGTCTTAGTCTTCAAAACATTTTTTAATTGGGAAAACAGAAGTTCAGAGAGGAAGCAATTTGCTGTAGATCACACAGCTTGGAAACGGCAGAACAAGGATTCATAGCCAAGTTATCTAGAGGTAGAAGTCTCTGGAAGTATAATGAGAAGCTGTTACATTGAGTTAGAAATCAAGGAAATGTGTTCTATGTTCTATTATATTACGAAACTTTTTTCAGGACTTATGGTCTTTGGAGTCCTGGCTTGCCAAACTTAAAAGAGTTTAGTGATATCTTAATCCTGAGAGCCAGGCCATAAATATTTCTCTCTGGCTGGAGCCCTGTTGGTGTAGTGGTTAAGAGCTACGGCTGCTAACCAAAAGGTAGACAATCTGAATCCACCAGTCAGTTGCTCCTTGGAAACCCTATGGGGCAGTTCTACTCTGTCCTATAGGATCTTTATAGGTTGGAATTGACTCAACAGCAACGAGTTTTGTTTTGTTTTTGGCTGCAAAGATGTGTATTTACAACAGTTTGAGAAGACTTCTCCCTTTTTATTATTTCATAATCTTCTTTCCATTTTAGTCCCCCTTCCATCACTGTAACAGTGGGAGTTACTGGGACTTGTCCCTGAAATGGAGGTGGTATTTGTCAACAGAGGTGTCTTCCCATCTTTCTATATGAATTTCCAGGGCCTTGTCACCTCCACTCTCAAGTATTGAAGAAATCAGAATTTTACCTCACCACCAGGGTACCATCCAATCCTTCCCTCTAATCCCGGCTTCAGTAGATCACATGTATATCTAAATCACATAGTGCCTATGTATCAACTAGGGTGAAGGTAAAACAGTAGTAGCTCAGGTTGTCACTAGATGGCTGTTGAATAAAGAAACAAGAATACCCTAGGACTGTATCTGGGAGAGCAAAGAAAAGTTAATGCTAAACAGAGCAAGAAAACTCACCAATGTCACCCTTAACAGAGGCATTAAAAGAGAAAGCACAATAAGAATAGCGATAGCATCAAATGGATATACAGGGAGATATAAAGATATAGAGAGAGAGGCTGGATTTGGAAGTGCATAAACATAAAAAGTATAGACCCAAGTGTAATGACAAAAAGTGGAGCTATATATCTACTTTGACTTATTCACATCTTGCAAATTTGATAATGTTGCCTCAGTTAAGTTAAATAGGAATGCATATGTATTTCAATGGTAGTATTCAAAAGGCAGTTATATGTCATGTTTGCCAAACAAGTTGTACCCTTGCCCAGAGAATTTGGGCTTCTGAAAGGCTGACTTGCAACACTCACTGCACTTAAACAATACCACTCCAAGCCTAGCAGAGGATTAAAGCAACTACTTTTTAATTGCAGTTGGTCAATAAACAGTCCTGTTTTTTTTTTTTAATCAGATCCTCAGTCCGATAGAATGTTGCCAATACAGCATCAATGGGAGTCCCTGGGCAGTACAAACAGTTAAGTGCTATACTACTAACCTAAAGATTGGCAGTTCAATCCCACCCAGAAGCACCATGGAAGAAAGCCCTGGCAATCTGCTTCCGAAAGGTCAGAACTTTGACAATCCCCTAGAACACAATTCTACTCTGTAACACATGGGGTCACCATGAGTTGAAATCAACTTGGCAGCAACTGGTTTTGTTTTGTTTTGGGTTATCAGTATCCAGTGATTCAGAGAACAGCAAAGGGGGTTCATTAGCAAAGATATACCAAATACCAATTGGCCTGTGTTATTGAGAAGCCTTTAGCTACATCCAACCCCTCACAAATGCCCTCAATGCAGGCTAGTGCTTCCTGTCTCCGCCTTTTCTTAGAATTCTTTCCCCTGCTCAGAACACTTTCACCTCTCTTTCTTCCAAAACATGACTACTCCTCCTGTATGCCAAATATCTTCTAATATCTTCACCACATGTAGCTCAAATATCATTGTCTCCATCAGTCTTTCATGGCTTTACTCTCACCACCACCAGGTAGAATGGGCCACCTTGGACTCCCCATGAGCCGGCTTGTGCAGTACGTAAAAACACTGTACTTCTTTGCTGATGTGTCTGGCTTCTTCACTACATGGTGAGCATCTTGATGGCAGAAGACTGTGCCTCACAGAAATTTAGGCACCTAGAAAGTACCCATTAATTGTCTATTGAATGCATTGTAAAATTCAGTCACTAGTGATAAGCCTCAGGGACCAACTAAAAGATTTCAGTGGACATAAGTTGGCTGGAAAGAAAATGGTATTTCACTTTTAAAATTGAATGTAAAGAGAAAGTTATTTTTTTGTTTGAATTATTTCTTTGATGTGGTTTTCAAAGGTAAGCTACCCTCCAGTTTAGAGACTTGATGACTTACTAAATTCGTATTTTGCCTAAATATAAATTTGAGGCTATTATTATTGTAAAAATTCTTTATTATAATCTCTTTATTAAAAACAAACAAAAAAAGACACTAGAAGTTGTGTGGCCTCTAGTAAAGCAACTTAAATTATCTGGGCCCAGTTGAAAAACCTAATTAAAAAATGGGGAAAAAGATCTGAACAGACATTTCTCCAAAGAAGACATACAAATAGCCAATAAGCACATGAAAAGATGTTCAATATCATTTGTCACTAAGAAAATGCAAATCAAAACCACAATGACATAGCATTTCACATCCACTAGAATGACTACAGTCAAAAAGATAGGCAATAACAAATGTTGGGTCGGATACAGAGAAATTGGAACCCTTAATGCATTGCTGATGGGAGTGATTATGGTAAAGCCACTGTGGAAACCAATTTGGAAGTTTCTCAAAAAGTTAAACATGTAATTTCCATATGGCCCAGAAATTCCACTCCTAGGTATACACCCAAGCAAAATGAAACCTATGTCTATACCAACATGTGTTCATGCATGTTCATAACAGCATTATTCACAACAGCCAAAAATGGAAACAACTCAAGTATCCATCAACTGATGAATGAGTAAACAAACTGTGGTATGTCCACAAAATGTAAGATTATTTGACAATAAAAATGAAGTTCTGATACATCCCACAAAATGGTTGAACTTTGGACACACCATGTTAAGTCAAAGAAGTCAGTCACATTATATACCACATGCTATGTGATCCCATTTATATGAAATGGCCAGAATAGGCAAATCTATAGAGATAGAAAATAAGTTAGTGGTTGCCTAAGGCTACAGAAGATGGGGGTATGGGATATGACTGCTAATGGGCACTAGGCTTCTTTTGGGATGATAGAAATGTTATAAAATTAGATCATGGTGATGGTTGCACAACTCTGTGACTATGACAAAAACCACTGAATTATACACTTCAAATGGGTGAGCTATATGGTAATGTGACTTATACCTCATTTTATATATATATACATACACACACATGTACATATGTACTTATATATATGTGTATGCATGTGTGTATGTATTTAGGTATACCTATTTAAAAAAAAAGCCCATTGCCATCAAGTTGATTCTGACTCATAGTGACCCTATAAGACAGAGTATAACTGCCCCATAGGATGTCCAAGGAGCGTCTGGTGAATTCAACTGCTGACCTTGGGGTTAGTAGCCAAACACTTAACCACTGTGCCACCAGAGCTGGTGGTCGATGGTTCCAACTCACCAGCTGCTCCATGGGAGAAAAACGTGACAGTCTGTTTTTGTAAAGATTACAGCCTTGGAAACCCTGCGCAGCAGTTCTGTCCTGTCCTCTGTGTGTTTGTGTGTGTGTGTGTATATATATGTATATATAACCCATTTGCCATCGAATCAATTCCGACTCATAGTGACCCTGTAGGATAGAGTAGAACCACTTCATAGGGTTTCCAAGGAGTGCCTGGTGGATTTGAACTGCCGACATTTTGGTTAGCAGCCATAGCTCTTAACCACTATGCCACCAGGGCCCGTGTGTGTGTGTATATATATATATATATATATACACACATACACACACACACACACACACGTAAAAAAAGCCCTGGTGGCAATGATTATGCACTTGGGTGCGAACCAAAAGGTTGACAGTTCAAACCTACCAAGTGGCTCCATAGGAAACAGACCTGGTGATCTGCTCCTATAAAGATTACAGCCTGGAAAACCCTATGGGGCAGTTCTACTCTGTCACATGGGTTCATTATGAGTTGGAATGGACTTGACCGCACACTACAACAACAACAATATACATAGGTGTATCAGCGTTATGAGCTATGGCTGCAAACCAAAAGTTTGGCAGTTTGAAACCCACCAGCCGCTCCTTGGAAACCCTATGGAACAATTCTACCCTGTCCTATAGGTTCACTATGAGTCAGAATCAACCCAACAGCAATGGTTTTGAGTTTTTTTGCAATGTCTATATATATATCTCTATATCTACATCTATATATCTCTGTATCTTAGTGAAGCTTAAATCACATTTATAAAACAGAATTACAAGCTGCTTGAAATCCAACCTCCTTGCATTCCTGGCGCTCCCTACACCATCCCTGGGGGTCAGCCTCTGCTTGGGCCTCAGTTGAGCATCTTCCTTAAGCATCTTGGGGATTCAAAACATCCACGCTGACACACTCACTGGAAGCCACTCTATAATCTAAGGAAATAGCCAGTGTATTCCTTTTGGTAATGACCACTTCTTTTATACCTGCCTTTTTTTTAGTAGTTATTCTCTTACAGGCTCTATCTAAATGAATAAAATCTTAGTTTATGAAATGGAGCTTACTAAATCCAGTTCAGTCAACAAGTATTTACAGGTCACTTATCAGGTTCCTAAAATTGAAGTAAGAATAGTCATCAGCTATTAACTCAATAAACACTCAACACTTACAGGCACTGCCCTCAAAGAGCTTACAGTCTCAAAAGAAAAACGCAAAGATGAACAGATAGTTGTGATGCAGTGTGAACAGGGCTTTGAGAGTTATAAGTACATAGCTGTTGGTGGTGATGGTGCTGTTGAGTTAAATTTGACTTATAGTGACGCCTAGTGACAGGGTAGAATTGCCCCATTCTTAGCTGTAATCTTTATGGGAGAAAACCACCAGATCTTTCTCCCATGAAGCCTCTGGGAGGTTGAACCACCAGTCTTTTGGTTAGTAGGCGAGTGCTTAACCATTGTACCACCAGTAGGGGCATAGAATGGAGGCACTTAAAGGAAAAAGAATCAGGAGGCACTGCCTTCCAAGGCCTGTACCTTTTTACTCAGGAGAAAGAGCCACGCACTCAGACCAGAGAGAGAATGGAACTCTGAGCCTCCAACCATGAAATCAGGGGGACTGCAGCATAAAAAGACAATGCTTGTGGTAAGGTTATCAGGTTTAGAAAATAAAAACACAGGATTTCCAATTAAATTTGAATTTCAAACTAAAAAAAAAAAAAAACAGTTGCTGTCAAGTTGATCCCAACTCATGGCAACACCATGCATGTCAGAGTAAAACTGTGTTCATAGGTCACCAGGCCTTTCTTCCTAGGTGCCTCTGGGTGGATTTACACCACCAACTTTTCCTTTAGTAGCTGAGCACTCAACCATTTGTACCACCCAGAAACTTTGAATTTCAAATAAACAACAACACAAATTATTATTAGTATTTATTTATTTTCGTTTGGTATATATATATATATATATATATCCCATGAGACTGGATTACTTAAGAAAGATATTTCAAGACTTATACAGATCGAAGTGATGATAGTGATAATTTTGGTGATACTGATGATGCTGATTTGTTCATTCATCATGCAAATCTTTATTCATATATTCATTCAGCAGATATTTATCCAGCACTTACCGCGTATAAAACATTGTGCCTATGCCCTGGAAATACAATGATAAAATAACCAAAGAAATAAATGTAACCCCAGTTCTTAGAGAGCCTTTGGTATAGCAGAGAAGACAAATATTAATCAAAGGTTCACACAGATAAATAGCCAGGTATAACCCTGATTAGTGTTTGACTGGAGAGGTCCACAGAACAATGAGAGATGCCCAGGGCTAGGAGTCCACAGAATGGGGGACAGCTAACCTGGCAGGAAGCCAGGAAAGACTGAATAAGTGATTGTGGCCTGAGAGCTAAAGGTTAGGTGGGAGCAAAGGAGAGTGAAGAGCATGGTAACTCGTGTGAGCAGCATGTATGAGGGACAGCGTGTGGGGCCGGAGGAATTGTGGTGTGTTCATAGGCCTGAGGCAGTAAAGGTAGTGAGAGCAGGAGGAAAGGGCAAGTTCATGCATGGCTTTAAGAATGTGGGCCTACATCCTCAGATTAGTGGTAACCATTTTAGGCAGAAGTGTGATATGACCAGGCTCTTGTTGCCTGTGAGAAATGGTGTGGGGGAAGCTGGAGCAAAAGCAGGGTGACAGGTGTGGAAATTGTTTGGCTTAACCCAGGAAAGGGATTGCTAAGCCTGTACTAGTGTTGGAGTCCCTGGGTGGTGGGAAAGGTTAATGCACCTTGCCATTAACTGAAAGGTTGGAGGTTGGAGTCCACCTACAGGCACCTTGGAAGAAAGGCCTGGTGATCTATTTCTGAAAGATCAGTCATTGAAAACCCTAGGATGCAAACAGATATGTGTACACTAATGTTTATTGCAGCACTATTTACAATAGCCAAAAAGTGGAGACAGCCTAAATGTCCCTCAACAGATGAATGGATAAACAAACTGGTATATACAGGCAATAGAATATTACTCAGCCATAAAGAGAAATGAAGTCCTGGTATATGCTACAACGTGAATAAACCTTGAAAACATCATGCTGAGTGAAATAAGTCAGTCACTAAGGGACAAATATTGCTTGACTCCACTTACATGAAATATCTAGGATAGGCAAGTGTGCAGAGAACAAAGTTTATTAGCGGTTACAAGGGGTAGGCAGGAGGAATGGGACTAGGGGGACTCAGTGCTTAGGAAACACTGAGCGTCTGTTCAGGGTAATGGGATAATTTGGAAATGGATAGTGGTGATGTCTGCTCAACCTAAAGTCACTGAATTGAACATATGAAGAATGCTGAAAAGGCAAATGATTTGTTGCATGTATATTTACCAGAAACAAAAAACCCCATGGAACATAGTTCTACTCCGATGCACATGGGTTGCCATGAGTTAGAGGCGACTCAACAGCAACAGCTTACTCTAGTGTTAGGCACCATTAGGCACAATCAATATTTTACCTTTTATGATCCACAGTTAGGAGGCTGAGTGTCCCAAGAAAATGGCAAGGTCTTTGGGGTCAGACATGCCTAACTGAACCTATGGTTGTCCCTCCAACCAACATAGAGCAAGCTGTCCACTCTCTCTTAAGCCTTGGTTTGTTTCATTATATATGATATGTAAACAATATCTGCCTCATAGAAGTTGTAAAGGTTAAATAAAAGGTATGTGAAGAATCAGACCATGAATAGGCCTTCAATAAAAGTAATTATTATTATTATTACTTAACTTTATTATATCATGATGCTCACTTAATGGAAAAATAATCACTTCTGCAACAGTTTACAATGAGTCAAAATTTTGGGGGCATGAAATCATACAGGCCTGATCATGAGATCTTAGGTACAATTGAAAAAGTGACAGACTGGGGATGCAAGCTATAGTCTCAGCTCTCAGGTGTCCTCTCCACATGGTCTTTCTGAATCTCTACTTCTTCATCCATCAGTTCTATTCTCTTGATTTGACTTATTTTGCTTAAATATCAAATAATGACATAAAAATGAAATGTGATACATATTGTGAGCATTCTTTAAATGATTATAAATAGTAGTACACAGAAGAGTCACTGTCACTACACATGTATGACATTTCTAGTCCCCAACTCTTAGACTAACATAAGGAAAAATCAGTTGTTGGCAAGTGGGTTCTGACTCACGGCGACCCCATGTGTGTCAGAGTAGAACTGTGCTCCAGGGGAAGTCTCATGACTAAAGATACAAATTAATCCTATAGATTGTGTCCTGCCTCATTTGCACCTTGAATCAATCTTTTTTGAGTTATAAAAAGTAGAATCGAGCAGAGAGGAAAAGAACTTCATTACCATCAAGCAAGAAGAGCCGGGAGCAGAGTGGCATGTTCTTTGGACTCAGGGTCTCTGCTCTGAGAAGACCCAGGGGAAGATCGATGACCAGGACCTTCCCCCAGAACTGATAGAGAAAGACTTCCCCTGGAGCTGATGCCCTGAATTCAGACTTCTGGCTCCCCAAACTGTGAGAGAATAAACTTCTGTTTGTGGTATTTCTGTTATAAAACCAAAACAAACAAACAAACAAAAACAGTGCCATCTAGTTGATTCCGACTCATAGCGACCCTATAGGACATAGTAGAACTGTCCCCCATAGAGTTTCCAAGGAGCGCCTGGTGAATTCGAACTGCCGACCCTTTGGTTAGCAGCCGTAGCACTTAACCACTATGCCACCAGGATTCCCATTATCCCAGCATTAAATAACTTAGAAAGGGACCTTTTTCCCTTATGTCATGGAGTCCCTGGGTGGTGTAAATGGGTGACTCTTATACTCCCAGGCCTGGAGCTCCAGTGTCTCTCTGAATGGGGGTCAGAGGAACCCAGAAAGCCCTGAGCCTTTCCAGATATCTACTCCGCTGGCTGCTGCGGACCCACCATTCCACCATCATGCATTCACACCTTCAATAATTCAATAAATACGTATTATTCCCCATGATTCCGGACTTTTGCAAGATGCTATTGACCTAAGGAAAAAAAAAAAAAATGAGCCAGGAACCATGAGGACATGCAAGAAAACAATGCATCGTGGGTCAACCTGCCGTGCACCACAACAGAAGGTCCCAAGAACTTCGTGCAGGCTCAGTGACTCTTACTCAGGATAGTGAGTATCTTTCTGTCTGTCCCACCACACTGAGAAGACACTGAGGGCAGAATCTATTCCTGGGTTTTATTCATCTCCAAACCCCCAGGAGTTTGATAACTTTCTCAAAGAAGGCGTAGGTTTGAAAAAGAAATGAGCTAATGATAGACTAAATGAATGAAAGAATAAGTGAAGGATTGCTATTCAGCACTTGTACATAGAGGTTTGGATCTCAGAGTACCATTTTTTGGGCTTCAGATGTCTCCTAAATGAGGGCACACACTGGGTCAAAAGGGACATGACCTTGAATGTCATCACCTATCAATTCCTCAGAAATGCTACATTTCCTGAGCACACAGTCCTAAGGGAATGAAACTCAGATGGGGTGGTGGAATGGTTAAGCAGGCCACAAAAAGGGGCGAAGCTCAGGTCGCTGGCCAGGGAAGGAGGCCCAAGGGCAGCAGTCAGGGGCCAGGAGAGAGTTTAAAGAATCGTAAGTTCATGTAGAGTCAGTGCTATAAGAGGCTGTGGGTGCTCAGGAGGGGAGAGAGATAAGTTAGAGAAAAATTTTTCCATTTGATCAGTAAGGGTCTATTGGACTTGGCTTTAGGCCAGGTGTGAGTAAAAAAAAAAAAAAAATTTTTTTTTTTTTCATGTGAAACCTACATTCTTCTCTTATTGAAACAACCGAAATTTGGGACAAGTGGAATTAATTAGGCAGACAGCTAAATTTGTTCTACTTTGGAGTAGGCATTCTACTAAGTACTTGAAACACAGGGATCCATGTCCCTGTCTTGAAGGCTCTCACAGGCCAGAATGGAAGACAGATGAGCAATCATGAGGCTTCTCCATTACATATAAGCCCTGGGTGCTATCGGAGTGGGTAGGAGGGCACAAAACTCAGATCAGAGAAGAATTCTAGGCCCTATTGATTCTATGGGTGGGGAGGAAGGTATCAAGGTCATTAGGATCAAAGAGAACTGGGGACTAGAGGCCTTCAGAAATGGAAAGCAGAGGAGGAAAGGGATGGGGAGGCATGAGCCTAAGAGAGGAAAAAAAGAAAGAAAAAGACATACATCATTACTCAATCAAAGATCAGGTTCTAAGGAGAAGGTCATCCTCCTTGCTGATTCTCCAGTGAGTCCACTCCATTTAGCAGTTAGGACATTAATGATGATCTCAGAAAACTCATTTCAGAGGAAATGTAAGAGAATAAATCAGTATTTATTCTCCTTCTATCAATAAATGAGCTTGATAAAGTAGGAAATAATCAAAAAGTATAACACAGCTTTATAAGGAATTAGAGTGAACCAGAGACAAGAATATAACTGTACAACATGGATGAACCTAGAAGGCACTATGCTGAGAAAAATAAGTCGGACATAAAATGGCGAATACTGTATTATCTCACTTATATGATATAAGCAAGTACATGGAAACCAAAAATTATTAGTGGCTATGTATTTTTTTTTTTTTTTATGGGGTGGGAGTGATGGGAGTTTATGCTTAGAGTGAATTGAACATATATTACTGGTGGTTGGATAATTTGTAAAAAGATAGTAAAAATGGTTGCACAACTTGACTACTGTATTCAACGTCACTGAATTGTACAGGTAGAAATTGTTGAATCGCTGTATGTTGTGTAGTGTATGTATTTTCACCACAATAAAATAAAAATATAACACCGGTTGAGGCCCACACACACAAAAAAAATTTAAGAATGTTAGGGCAGTACCCAATTCATTGCAAAAGGTATGGAATTGATTATCAGAGTCTGAGATACTCACAAAGGAAGTGTTTTTTGGGGTTAGTTAAGAGAGGTTTACACATAGGACAAAGGTCATTGATAGGAGGAGCCATGATGGTGACAAGGCTGAAGTTAATAATAGAGATGAGGTTGGTCATGATGGTGATGGCAATAGCACCACACTCTGTGGAATCCATGTGTTCCTTAGAGCTTTGGTTACAGATAGAGAAAAAGATGCATGTGCTGTTCTAAGCCATTCACACATATTAACTCATTTACTCCTCAAGCAACCTTAGGGTTTAGACAACTATTTTTAACCTCTCTTTACAGAGAAGTACACTAAAGCAGAGAGAAGTTAATACCTTTCTTTAAGGTCACACAATGAGAATTTTATTAATGTATACTTCTCCAGTGCATATACATCACTAATGAAAGATCGTTTTTTAATAATGTAATAACACACTTAAAACAAATTACTTAAATAGAGATAATCATTATTTTATAAAACTATTCTTTGATACTGGATTGATGTTCATTTGTTTTAGTGGCATTTCAGCTCTCCTTAGCCAAAGCACACCCATAGAGACAGGGGGTCACAAGAGAGAAAACAATGTAGGAAGTCTTTGGTTTATTAACAAGGCATATTAGAAAGAGTTGTAAGGATTAATTGAGAACATATGTAAGTGTATGCATATAATACTTTAAAATACTTTTTTAAAAACAGAACCTTAGAGGTACAGAATTGAAGTAATCAGAATTCATGGATCATGACACATTTTCACCATTGCTCCAAGCAAGTGTCCCCTTTAATTAATTTGGTTAGTGGTTTCATCCCACTGTTCATTGAATGAATACGTCACAAATTTTAACAATATAAAAACAATGGTTAACCAGCCAAAATAAAAGGTAGGACTTTGATAACAACTTTAACCAATGGTGCTACCCCACCCTACTATCACCTTGCTCCCACACATCTAAATCAAGTTTCCATTCATAATTTTTTCCTTTTCACATATGCATCATTCTCAAACATGGCCTTGCTATGTTTGAGCCTATTGTTGCAGCCACTGCGTCAATCCATCTTGTTAAGGGTCTTCCTCTTTTTTGCTGAAACTCTACCGTACCAAATGCCTTAGTTAACTAGTGCCGCTATAACAGAAATACCACAAGTGGATAGCTTTAACAAAGAGAAATTTATTCCCTCACGGTCTGGGAGACTAGAAGTCCAAATTCAGGGTACCGGCTCCAGAGGAAGGCTTTTTCTCTCTGTTAGCTCCGGAGGAAGGTCTCTGTCATCAATCTTCCTCTGGTCTAGGAGCTTCTCAGTGCAGGAACCTCGGATCCAAAGATGTGCTCTGTTCCCGGAGCTGCTTTCTTGGTGGTATGAGGTCCCCATGTCTCTCTGCTCGCTTCTGTCTTTTATATTTCAAGAGAAATTGGCTTAAGGCACAACCTAATCTTATAGATGGAGTCCTGCCTCATTAACAAAACTGCCACTAATCCCACCTCATTATCGTAGAGGTATGCTTTACAATACGTAGGAAAATCACTTCAGATGACATAATGGTGGATAATCACACAATATTGGGAATCGTGGACTAGCCAAGTTGACACACATTTTGCTAAGATAGCCTTGTTTGTTCTTCTGGCAGTCCATAGTATATTCAATATTCTTCACTACCACGGTAATTCAAAGGCATCAATTCTTCCATCTTCCTTGTTCATTGTCCAGCTTGCTTATGCATATGAGACACTTGAAAATATCATGGCTTGGGTCTGGGGAATCCTAGTCCTCAAAGTGACATCTTTGCTTTTTAACACTAAAGAGATATTTTACAGCAGATTTCCCCAATATAATACCTCATTTGATTTCTTGACTGTTGCTTCCATGGGTGTTGATTGTGAGTCCAAATAAAATTAAATCCTCGGCAACTTCAACATTTCCGTCATTTATCATAATGTTGCTCAACCATATGTACTCCACCCAAAAAGGGTATATTTTGTTATTTTTTAACTTTATGAATATGGTATCTTGCTCTATGGAATTTTTGGGGAATTACTTTTTTCCATTAATCATATGTTGGTGTATGTTGCTATAGTTCATTCATTTTGAATGTTGTATGACAGTCCATTATGTGAATATCTAATGATGACTCATCTCCATTTTGATGGGCATTAGGGTTCTTTCCAGCTTTTTGCTAAAGTGAACAGTGCTACCACTTATTAACTATTCAGTTCATAACGGCTATAAGAAACAGTGTCATTGTTGTTATTATTACAAAAAAAAAAAAAAGAATGGTAGAATATTGTCTTTAGATGCCATTGAGTCAGCACCGACTCATGTTTTGTTAGGTGCCATTGAGTATATTTTAACTCATAGCAACCCTATGTACAACAGAACGAAACACTGCCTGGTCCTGAGCTACCCTCACAATTGTTGTTATCTTTGAGCCAATTGTTGCAGCCACTGTGTCAATCCATCTTGTTGAGGAAATTCCTCTTTTTCTCTGACCCTCTACTTTACCAAATATTATGCCCTCCTGATAGCATGTTCAAAGTACTTGAGATGAACTCTTGCCACCCTTGCTTTTAAGGTGCATTCTGGCTGTACTTCTTCCAAAATAAATTTGTTCATTCTTCTGGCAGTCCATGGCATATTCAATATTATTTGCCAACACCATCATTCAAATGCATCAGTTCTCCTTTGGTCTTCCTTATTCATTGTCCACGTTTGCATGCATATGAGGCATTTGAAAATACCATGGCTTGGGTCAGGAAGGCCTTAGCCATTGAGGTAACATCTTTGTTTTTTAACACTTTAAAGAAGTCTTTTGTAGCAGATTTGCCCAATGCAATGCTTCGCTTGATGTCTTAACTGCTGCTTCCGTGGGCATTGATTGTGGAACCAAGTAAAGACAATCCTTGACAATTTCCATATTTTCTCCTTTTATCATGACGTTGCTTACTGGCCTAGTTGTGAGGATTTTTGTTTTCTTTATGTTGAGGTGTAATCCACACTGAAGACTGTGGTCTTTGATCTTCATCAGTAAGTGCTTCAAGCCCTCTTCACTTTTGGCAAGTAAATTTGTGTTATTTGCATACTGCAGGTTGTTAATGAGTCTTCCACCAATCTTGATGCTGTGTTCTTCATATAGCCAATTTCTCAGATTATTTGCTCAGCATACAGATTGAAGAATTATGGTGAAAGGATAGAACCCTATGAACAACAAAAGGAAATATTTCCTGGACTTGTGCCATCCTCAGAATCGTTGCTATCTTTGAATCTATTATTGCAGCCACTGTATGCAGGAAAGGTCAACCTAGAGCTTTCTGTGGGTACCCTGTGAGTGGAGACTGACCACCTCCCCCACAATCCTGAGCCAGGCTATATCCACAGTCAGGGCAGGGCTGGGCCCCAGGTTGCTAAGAGGAAGAGAAAACACTGACCTGGAGGGGGAATGCTGCTGGTAGAAATAAACAGGAAAAAGGTGATGCTATGTAAAGACAGCTTTATTATTTTGTAGTACATAAAATATAAGCGGGACTGAAACATCTCGGGAAATCTGAGAACGTTCAATGGGAAGATTTCAGCACTCAGACTCCAGGATGCAGAGGTCAGGGAAAGAACAGAACAGGGAGCAGCAGGTTGGGGCAAGTCTTGGCACTTCGATTCCTACAGTGCTGCTCCTCTGAGGTCCTCCTGGCCAGGTCAGCAGCAGTCCCCGGAGCAACAGCCAGAGTCCCCAGACTGCTGGCGACTGCCACAGCAGTCAGAGCTATGGTGCCTGTGGCGGTGGAACCTGTGGTGCCTGTGGTGGCTCAGGCAGCAGCCGCCACCACCTGAGCTACAGCAGTCTCCAGAGCTACCACAGCAGGAAGAGACTGGAGGTGGGCACGGGGCTGGGCACTGGGGAGGACACTTGGGGGGACACTTGGGAGGACATTTAGGGACACAACACTTGGCAGGGAGCTGGCACTGCTGCTGGCTTTGCTGGCAGGACATTTTAGACAGAAAGTCAGGAAACCTGAGGACAAATGGAAAAAGCAATCAATGCCCAGGAGACAAGCAGATATGCCCTTCACCTGGGATATTATAGACTCTTTGCTCTAATACAAGCTACTTTGTGAACAAGAGCTTTAAACAGAACGTGGAGACTGATTTGAAGGGAAATTGTGATAAGGGCCATCTCTTCTGCGTATTTATTCTTTACCACTGAAGGGTCTGACCATCTTCCTACAGGGACGTTAAAATCATCCAAACACTGCCAACATAGTTTGTTGTACATTCATTCTAAACCTTTCCTTGATCCCCGAGGCTGTCAGAGGAAGTCACTGATAGCCTGAATCTTGGCATCCCCTCAATCTCCATGGCTGCTGCTCTTTCTTTTTTCTCTTCTTCCTTTGCTCAGCTGCCAAAATCCAGGGGTTTCATTGCTATTGATGTTGCGGTTGTTGCACTACCTCAGGCAGTTCTGTTCCCACTCACTCCCTAAGCTAGAACACTGCCATCCCCAGTGGCCTGCTTCTTGCCAAATACTTAACAAATCAGTGGATGTCAAAAGAAGATGTCCTGCCAAGGATACAGAAAGAAACCCCAGGACTGGAGCAACTGCAAGTCTCAGCACCCCTCATACTAAGCCCCCACCACCACCACCACTGCATGATTCCTTCCTTGCTCCCTGCACCCCTCTCCCTCTGCTCCTCCCTCCATGCAGTCCTGTCACCTGCTGGCCTACTTCTCCCTGCACTTACCTGGTTCAGAACAAGAAGCAGAGCTGTCACTGGCAGGGCTGAGGACTGATGTGACCAGGACTGGAGCCCTTTTATCCTGGGCTGGTTTCCTAAGTCCTGGGTGTGAGGCACAGCCTGTGTATGCAGAGCTGTCACTTTCACACCTGGGATGAGGGTGGCTCTCCTCACATCCCTAGCCCCAGGGCTCTGGGTTCTCCCTGGATGGGTCCCAGAGGAATCCAGGAAGCCCTGAGCCAACTCAGATATCTGCCCCACAGCGAGCTGCACGTTGGCCATTCCACCTTCATGCATCCACTCCTGTATTCATTCAGTAAACATATCATCTCTCATGGGCCTGGGCTTTTGCAAGATGCCTGTGACACAAAGATGATATGGGAATCTTTGAGGGGCTCATAGAACAAATATTTAAGCAATGAGTTATTAAATCATGTGCCTTGTCGTTCTGACTTTTTGTTCAGACTCCTGACAGCTCTCACTTGAGGTCAGGATCACTGACTGTCCTTCTACAGGAACGGGCGAACTATGAAACCTTTGAAGACAGGGCCTCTCCTATGTTTTAATCATCTGTGGATTCCTCATACCTGGTATAGGATCTGGCACAGTAAACTTAGGAATGGGCGGAAAGCATCAAAAAGGAGGAAGGCAGATGTTCATGAAACAGAGAGGCAGAGATTCAGGCCATAAGCAGGGCAGCCTGATGGCATCCCAAACCCCTTGGAGCAAGACAGATTCCCAGGACAGTATGCGTCAGTTCTTCTGGTACTGGTTAGTGGTGCTCGAGAGACGGTATAGTATTTGAGAGGGTGGGAATGAGACAGAGTGGCCACTAAACAGACCAAAAGGAAGCCACAAGGGGCATGAAAGTAAAGACCTTGAGAAACCAGTTCATCCCTGGAGAGCAGTGGGCACTTGGAGGGAGCAGTGCTATTCACAGGGAGGGTGCTTGAGCTGTGGAGGGATTAGGAAGTAAACAGACATTATTTTGAGTTCAGAGGTTCTAGCAGACTTTTTGCTTCATTGTAGAAGGTTAGGAAGTAAGCGTTTGGAACTTAGAAAAGCTGTGTTATTGAACTGTTGTATTTCTGTAGGTAGACACTTAGAGAGAAGAGAAATAAAATAATATATTATGATTTACTTAGTGTTATTTGAACACCTACTAATCAGCAGATCCAGGGTTAAAATCCTGGTGCCACAATGATTAAAAGCTCAGCTGCTAACTGGAAGGTCTGTGGTTTGAACCCACCTGCTGCTCCACAGCAGAAAAAAACTGGCTATCTGCTCCCGTAAGGATTACAGCCTAGGAAAGCCCATGAGGTAGTTCTACTTTGTCCTGTAAGGTTGTTATGAGTGGGAATTGACTTGACAGCACACAACAACAACAACAACCCTAGCTGTAGTCAGATAATTTTTTTAAGCAGACAGAGGAATTTTACAATAGGCACATATAGGACAGTACAACCTAACTCAAACTGGAATGCCTCCTTGGGGGTTAAGTAACCATTAAGCTGTGAGTGTAGATAAGGCACAAAAGGAGAGCAAGTATATGCTGAGAAAAAAGAGACAGGTGCAATGAACCATGCACAGAACCCTGGGTGTGTTCCAACTTTTAATGGGTAGGCCAAGAAGATGTAAAAATTAAGGAGTCTATGAAATAAAACCTCTTCAAGGTGTTAAAAAGCAGAGATGTGACTTTAAGGACTAAGGTGCCCCTGACCCAAACCATGGTATTTTAAATCATCTCATTTGCATGGGAAAGCTGGGCAATGAATAAGGAAGACTGAAGAACAATTGACACCTTTGAATTATAGTGTTCATGAAGAATATTGACTTTACCATGGACTGCCAGAAGAACAAACAAATCTGTCTTGGAAGAAGTAAAGCCAGAATGTTCTTTAGAAGTGAGGTTGATGAGACATCATGCTTGGTACAGTAGAGGGTCAGTGAAAAATAAGAAGATCCTCCAAGAGATGAATTGACACAGTGGCTGCAACAATGGGCTCAAACATAACAATGATCATGAGGATGGTGCAGGAATGGGCAGTGTTTTGTTCGGTTGTACACAGGGTCACTGTGAATTGACAGTGAATTGACAATGCCTAACAACAACAAGAAATAAAGCTGAGAGGCCTAGTTGGAAAAATAAGGAAAAAAGCCTGGCATTCTGGAAGAAACAGGAAAAGAAATTTCAAACAAGGAGAGGATGTCTACATTGTCAAATACTATAGAAACAAAATACATTTGATTTATCTTCAAGGCCATTGGTGACCTTGAAAATAGTTGTTCTAGTGGTGAGAACTGAAACTTCTTCATAACAAATACGAACAGAAGCAGTATAGCCAAAGGGGAGGTCACTATTTCAAGATTTTAGGGATATATCAAGGATGAATTAGAAAAAATAAACCATTATTTGTATGGTATCCATAGCAGTCAAAGTAAGGTCATGTTGCAGACTGGCTATGGGATACACGGTATTGACTAGAAGGACTGCAACAATTCAGAGAGGAGAGAGCTTGATTTGCAATAGCATTTCTAAAAAAGGGTTGTTCAAGAGTCAATGATGATTGATGGAAGTGATGATGAAACCCAACATTGATTATATCTCCCTTCAAGAGAGGGGCTAGAGCTGACGTTGGAGGAACTGAGGATTGAACGAAAATGGGGAGCTGACTAACATGAATGAGAGACATTTCAGAATATTGACTAAAAGCATAGTTTTGGAGTCAGACTTAAGGCAGCATCCCTACTTCTCTGTGGACAAGCTGTGCAACCTTAAGCAAGTTATTTATATTTTCTAAGCTACAATTTCATTCTTTGTAAAATAGTGACAAGTTCAAGTTGTCTAGGTGACCACTACTATGTACTCATAGCACATAATTGTCAAGGAGTTCATTTTACTTGAATCCACAATCAATGCCCGTGGAAGCAGTAGTCAAAAAATCAAAAAACGCATTGCATTGAGAAAATCTGCTGCAAAAGACCTCTTTAAAGTTTTAGAAAGAGCACTTGTGGCACAGTGGTTAAGAGCTATGGCTGCTAACCAGAAGGTCGGCAGTTCAAAATCACCAGTCACTCCTTGGAAACCTTATGGGGCAGTTCTACTCTGTCTTATATGGTCACTGTCAGTTGGAATCGACTCAATGGCAACAGTTGTTTTTTGGGGGGGGGGAGGGGTGTGGTTTGGTGCTCCTGACCAAAGCCATAGTGTTTTCAATTGCCTCATATGCACGTAAAAGCTGGACAGTGAATAAGAAAGACCAAAGAAGAATTGATGCCTTTGAATTATAGTGTTGGAAAAGCATATTGTATATACCATGGACTGCCAAAAGAACAAAAAAATCTGTCTGGGAAGAAGTACAGCAGAATACTCCTTAAAGGCAAGGATGGCAAGACTTCGTCTTACATACTTTAGACATGTTATCAGAAGGGACTAGTCCCTGGAGAAGGACATCATGCTTGATAAAGAAGAGGGTCAGTGAAAGAGAGGAAGACCCTCAAAGACATGGATTGACACAGTGGCTGAAACAATGATTGTGATGATGGTGCAGACCGGGCAGTGTTTCATTCCGTTGTACAAAACTGACTCGACAGCACCTAATAGCAACAACAACCACAGTAGTTCTCATCTGTAAGCATAAAATGAGATATTGCCTGTAGAGCTCTGAGCGTAGTATGATACATGTGTCTGGAACTCAGAGTGGTAGCTACTACTATAACTGCTATTACTACTACTAGGATTGTTATGATTATTCATATGCTTTAGTATTTTAATAGGCACCCTTCTGTCTAATAAGACTCCTTGTCACAGAGAAGGACTGATATTACCAGCTAATATTAGAAGCCTTAGCTTTGCTCTAGTTTCCTTGTTGGACTCAACTAAGGTCATAGGTGAATATTTCTGGAGATAGAGATGGCAGTAGAATGAGTGTTAGGTGTGTATCATTCTACATAACATATTAAATGCATTTATGTGCAAAACATTGCACTAGGTAATGCAGAGAATTTAGAGGGATTTGAACACCACCCTTATCTTAAAAGATACCATTATGGAATTTACCATCTAGAAGGTCAACAGACAAGTACTCCTCCAACTTCCATAACTTTTCATAACTATAACAGACTGACTATTATAGACAAGGCCATTTTCTGTGATATGCATTGGCAAATCTGCAGCAAAAGATCATTTTAAAGTTTTAAAAAGCAAAGGTGTCACCTTGATGACTAATGTTCACCTGATCCAACCCATGGTCTTTCCAAAGGCCTCATATGCACTCAAAATCTCGACAGTGAAAAAGGAAGATAGAAGAATTGAAGCATCCAAGCTGTGCTGCTGGCAAAGAATATTGAAGATACCATGAGTGTATAGTGAAATGAACCAATCAGTCTTAGAAGAAAAACAACCAGAATGCTTCTTAGAAGTGAGGGTGGCGTGACATTGGCTAACTTACTTTGGACATGTTATCAAGAAAGAACAATCGCTAAAAAAGGACATCATGATTGGTAAAGTGGAGGGTCAGCAAAGCTGAAGGAGTCCATTGGTAAGATGGATTAACACAGTGCCCGAAACAACAGACTCAAACATAGTAACAACCATAATGATGGCACAGGACCAGGCAATGTTTCATTCTGTTATACTCAGGGTTGCCATGAATCGGAGCAACTAACAACAATTTTCTGTGAAACCAAGGTGTGACTATCTGGATGTAGAATGCAAGCAATGTGAATGAACAGAGGTGAAGATGGGAAAGGTGGATGTCAGGATGTAGAGATCTGTATTGAGAGCTACAGTCTGTGAGTGATACACAGAGATGTGCAGAGGAAGGGCTATCTGGAGGAGAAATCTTCTGAGTAATTAGAGCAATAATCATATAAAAACAATGGAGAAGAGATAGCAATACCAGCTGATATAGGCAAGAGATCTATAACTCCCTTATTTAATATCCAACTAAAGGACTGCATATCATCTCTAGTTGAATCAATAATTCGAGTAGTTGTGAGAGTTCAGACGAAGAACCGATTCTCATGGACTGGAAAAATTGAGTCTTTTTTTAGGAAAATTATAACTGATGAAAACTACAAAGGAATTTTTATTAGTGGTAGTTGCATGTGCTTGTACTTCAATGGGCTCAATTATGAACAAGGATTGTATAAAATGAATTTGTTTTAACATGAATGTGTCCTATTATTTCTCATAATATTAAGAATTTGTTTCTTCCTAAAACATTTACCTCTTTAAACTGATGACAAGCAAGGATGTCACTCTGAGGACTAAGGTGTACCCTACCCAAGCCGTGGTATTTTCAGTTCCTTCATATGAATGCAAAAGCCGGAAAATGAATAAGGAAAATCAAAAAAGAATTGACACCTTTCAATGACGGTGTTGGCAAAGAATGTTGAATAACCTTGGACTGCCAGAAGAACAAACAGATCTGTCTTGGAAGAAGTTCAGCCAGAATACTCTTTAGAAGCTAGGATGGCGAGACTTCATCTCACATACTTTAGACATCTTATCAGGAGGGACCAGCTCCCTAGAGAACAACATGCTTGCTAAAGTAGAGGGTCAACAGAAAAGAGGAAGACCCTCAACATGATGGATTGACACAGTGGCTGCAACAATGGGCTCGACATAACAACAATTGTGAGGATGGCACAGGACCGGGCAGTGTTTCGTTCTGTTGTACATGAGGTCATTATGAATCAAAGTCAACTCAGTGGCACCTAACAATAAAATACATAATTTCCAAGCTCACAGTTAAAAATGGAATAGCTCTTTAGACGAATGATATTAAAAAACACAATTATGATGAAACCTTATACTTATAATAAATGAATTTGTTTTTCCCTAATACAAAAAGACATGACTTATTGTTCTTAAAATACTTGAATATATATATTTTTAAAAGGGTTGAGATATTATTTCTTCCTTAAATTTATGACCAGTGAAGCCATCTAGACCTGGGGTTTACTTTGTGGGAGGGTTTCTAAGTTTGACTGAAATATCTTCAATACATATAGGGCTGAAAATTCTGTGTGTTGATATTTCGAGTGCCCATTACCCACTACAGACATCTCCCTGTACATTCCTGCTTCCCTCCCACAAGCTCCAACATTTGACTTAAGTAGCCGTTTTTCCCAGGATTTCTTAGCCTTACCGTCTTCCCAGTTTCTCCTATCCCCAGAATTGAAGATCAGACCCATACTTCCCCGGTTACACATTATCCACTGCTTGCACAAAACAAGAACACAAGTGCTATTCATTTTTCAAATCAACTTATTAAGATTTAACTCAGGTACAACAGAATACACAGATTTAAAGCATAATGTTTGGTGAGTATTGACAAATATCTGCACCTGGAGCCCTGGTTACACAGTGGTTAAGAACTACAGCTGCTAGCCGAAAGGTCGGTAGTTCAAATCCACCACCTGCCCCTTGGAAACCCTATTGGACAGTTCTGTTTTTTCCTGTAGGGTTGTTATGAGTTGGAATCGACTCAGCAGCAACAGGTTTTTGCTTTTTGGGTTTTTTTGGTATGTGTGTGCCCATCACCCCAATCATGTACAATATTTCTATCACCCCAGAAAGTTCTCTCCTGTTCCTTTGCAAATAATCTACCCTGTCCCTTTCATCCCATGGCCCAGGCAAACATTCAACTGATTTCTATCAGCTTAAATCAGTTTAGCCTGTTCTGGAACTTCATATAAATGCAAACAGTATGTTCTCTTTTGTGTCTGGCTTCTTTTGCTCATTTTTATTCCCGAATTATATTCCACTGTGTGAATTAATTAAAATTGATTATCCATTTATCTGCTGATGAATATTTGAGTCATCTTTAGGATTGCTATTAGTCAGAATCAACTTGCCAGCAACGGGTTTGGTATTTTTTTTTTTTTTTTTAGTTTTGGAGTGCTACAAATAAAGCTCCAACGAACAGTCATGTATGGATATTAGCATGAATCCATTTCTCTCAGAGAACAGAGCACGTTTTTCTTGAACGAATACCAACATCTGGAATCACTGTATATAGTGTCTGAAGTGCATGTTTAGCTTTGTAAACCCATTGGTGTCGAGTCAATTCTGACTCATAGTGACCCTATAGGCAGAGTAGAACTGCCCCATAGAGTTTCCAAGGAGCACCTGGTAGATAATTGTCGACCTCTTGGCTAGCAGCTGTAGCACTTAACCACTACGCCACCAGGGTTTCCTTAGCTAATATATAAGAAACTCCCAGAACTCTTTATAAAATCATTGTATGCTTCTACACTATACACCAGTTACATATGAGAATTCCATGTGCCCTACAACCAACACTTGATACTGTCAGACTTTTAAATTTTACTCACTCTAGAGACCTGAGATGATATTTCATTGTCATTTTCATTTTGCATTTTCATGATAACTAATAATCTTAAGCATTTTTACATATGTTTAATGACCACACTTTTCTTTGTGAAGAATCTATTCAAGTCTTTCATCCATATTTAATTGAATTGTTTGTCTTCTTTTTAAGGAGTTGTAATACATTTTTATAGATTCTGAATACAAGCCCTTTGGCAGATATATGTATTACAAGTATTTCTCCCAGTTTGTGTCATGCCTTTTCATTTTCTTAATAGTGTCTTCTGAAGAGCAGAAGCTTTTTATTTTTTCTAAATGAAATTCAATTTATAATTTGTTTTTCTTTTATGGTTTGTACTTCTTGTGTTTTGTCTGAGAAATCTTTGCCAAGACCAAAGGCATGAAGATTTTCTTCTGTTTATTTCTAGCAGTTTCATTGTTTTAGACTGTACATATGTCTTTGATTTATTTTAAATTGATTTTGTTTATGCTGTGAAGTAGAGGTGTAAGTTTAGTTTTCTTCCATTGCCTTGGTGCCTTTGTCAAAAATGAATTGATCGTACATATGTTGGTCAATTTCTGGATTTTATGTTCTGTTTCTTTGATATATTTTTGTATTCCTAAACCAAGAATGTACTTTCTTTATTACTGTAGCTTTACAGTAAGTCTTGCAACAAGGTGGCTAACTGAGGATCTTTGTGTCTCCAAATAACTTTGGAATTACTTGGTCAGCTCCTTAAATCAAAGTTTTCAGGATTTGAATTTGGATTGTAACAAACCTATAGACCAATTTGGGGAGAACTGACATCTTAACAATATTAAGTCATACGATCTAAACCCTTATAGCAGAGTAAATCTCTACATTTATTTAAGTATATTTTTTATTTACACTAGGCAGTGTTTTCTGATTTTCAGTGTAGAGATCTATAAACATCTTTTATTACATTTATTCATAAGGATTTATACACACACATGTGTGCACATGTATATATATATATAAATACTTAGGAATAAATGTATTAAAGATACTTATAGACGTACAAACATGTATATACATTGGAGTCCCTGGCTGGCACAGATACTTAAGTGCCTGGCTACTAACTGAAAGGATGACAGTCCAAGTCCACCCAGCGGTGCCTCAGAAGAAAGTCCTGGAGATCTCCTTCCAAAAGATCACCGTCGCTGACAGCCCTGCTCTGAGACAGATGAGGTTCCTATGAGCTGGAATCAACCTGAGAACAGCAGGTCTGGGTTTATTTTATATTTTTACTGTTATTCATTTTCCTGTTGTTTATTGCTGGCGTGTAGAAATACGATTCATTTTGTGTTGATCTCGTATCCTTCAGCCTTGCTAAACTCACTTATTAATGGTAGTAGGTTTCTTCTGCAGATTCTTAGGGCTTCTTCCTTAGACGATCATGGAACATGCAAATAGGAACAATTTCGCTTTTTCCTTTCTACTTTGTATGCTTTTGTGTTATCTTGCCTTAATGCACTGGTTACGCCCTCTGGTGTGACGCGGGTCAGAAATGGCGACAGTAAGCATCCTTGTCTTGTCCCTAATCTTTGTGGAGAAATAGTGAATTGATATGTAGCCATTAAATACTATGTTAAGTATACATTTTTACAGATGCTCTTCATACATCTGACGAAGCTCTCTTCCAACCCTTTTCACTGAGAGTTTTTACCAGGAATGTACGTAAACATTTTCAAATGCTTTTTGCACTTATTGAGAAGATTCTGTGATTTCCCCCTTTATTCGCTTACTGTAATGGACTGTGCTGAGTACTTCCAAATGCTGAACTAATGTCCTCCAAGATAACCTCAATGGTTGTGGTGTGTTACCGTTTTTCCGTGTTGCTGCATTCGAACTGCTCTTATTTTGTTGAAGACCACTACGGCTATGTTCATGGGGAATATTGGTCTCCAGGTTTATCTTCTTATAACGTCTTTGCCTGCTTTTGGTGTCAAAGCCTTGTGATATAAGTTGGGACATGTTTCCTCCTCCTCTATTTTCTGAAGTTGTCTGTGTGCACTTGATATTATTTCTTCCTTAAACATATGATTGGTTTCAGCAATGAAATCATCTGGGCCTAGAGTTTTCCTTGTGGAAAGGTTTCTGGTTATTACTTTTTCTTTGGTACAGGATTATTATTTTTTTAAAATAATTTTTATTGTGCTTTAAGTGAAAGTTTACAAATCAAGCCAGTCTGTCACATATAAGCTTATATACACCTTACTCCATACTCCCACTTACTCTCCCCCTAATGAGTCAGCCCGCTTCCTTCTTCCAGTCTCTCCTTTCGTGAAAATTTTGCCAGTTTCTAATCCTCTCTACCCTCCCATCTCCCCTCCAGACAGGAGATACCAATACAGTCTCAAGTGTCTACCTGATACAATTAGCTCACTCTTCATCAGCATCTCTCTCCAGCTCATTGTCCAGTCCCTTCCATGTCTGATGAGTTGTCTTCGGGAATGGTTCCTGTCCTGGGCCAACAGAAAGTTTGGGGACCATGATCACTGGGGTCCCTCTAGTCTCAGCCAGACCACTAAGTCTGGCCTTTTTAACGAGAATTTGGGGTCTGCATCCCACTGTTCTCCTGCTCCGTCAGGGATTCTCTGTTGTGCTCCCTGTCAGGGCAGTCATCGGTTGTGGCCGGGCACCATCTAGTTCTTCTGGTCTCAGGATGATGTAAGTCTCTAGTTCATGTGGCCCTTTCTCTCTCGGGCTCATAGTTATCGTGTGACCTTGGTGTTCTTCATTCTCCTTTGATCCAGATGTGTTGAGACCAATCGATGGATCTTAGATGGCCACTTGTTAGCATTTAAGACCCCAGATGCCACATTTCAAAGAGGGGTGCAGAATGTTTTCATAATAGAGCTCATTATGCCAATTGACTTAGAAGTCCCGTTAAGCCGTAGTCCCTAAACCCCCGCCCTTGCTCCGCTGACCTTCAAAGCATTCAGTTTATCCCAGAAACTTCTTTGCTTTTGGTCCAGTCCAGTTGAGCTGACCTTCCCTGTATTGAGTATTGTCCTTCCCTTCTCCTAAAGTAGTTCTTATCTACTAACTAATCAGTAAATATCCCTCTCCCACCTTCCCTCCCTCCCCCCCTCATAACCACAAAAGAACGTGTTCTTCTCAGTTTATACTCTTTCTAAAGAACTTATAATAGTGGTCTTATACAGTATTTGTCCTTTTGCATCTGACTAATTTCACTCACCATAATGCCTTCCAGTTTCCTCCATGTTATGAAATGTTTCACAGATTCCTCACTGTTCTTTATCGATGCATAGTATTCCATTCTGTGAATGTACCATAATTTATTTAACTGTTCATCTATTGATGGACACCTTGGTTGCTTCCAGCTTTTTGCTATTGTAAACAGTGCTGGAATAAACATGGGTGTGCATATATCCGTTCATGTAAAGGCTCTTATTTCTCCAGGGTATATTGCAAGGAGTGGGATTTCTGGGTTGTATGGTAGTTCTATTTCTAACTTTTTAAGATAACGCCAGATAGATTTCCAAAGTGGTTGTACCATTTTACATTCCCACCAGCAGTGTATAAGAGTTCCAATCTCTCCGCAGCCTCTCCAACATTTATTATTTTCTGTTTTTTGGATTAATGCCAGCCTTGTTTTTTGTTGGAGTGAGATGGAATCTCATCGTAGTTTTAATTTGCATTTCTCTAATGGCTAATGATCGAGAGCATTTTCTCATGTGTCTGTTAGCTGCCTGAATATCTTCTTTAGTGAAGTGCCTGTTCATATCCTTTGCCCACTTTTTGATTGCGTTGTTTGTCTTTTTGTGGTTGAGTTTTAACAGAATCATATAGATTTTAGAGATCAGGCGCTGGTCGGAAATGTCATAGCTGAAAATTCTTTCCCAATCTGTAGGTGGTCTTTTTACTCTTTTGGTGAAGACTTTAGATGAACATAGGTGTTTGATTTTTAGGAGCTCCCAGTTATCTGGTTTTCTCTTCATCATTTTTAGTAATGTTTTTTATTCTGTTTATGCCTTGTATTAGGGCTCCTAACGTTGTCCCTATTTTTTCTTCCATGATCTTTATCGTTTTAGTCTTTATGTTTAGGTCTTTGATCCACTTGGAGTTAGTTTTTGTGCATGGTGTGAGGTATGGGTCCTGTTTCACTTTTTTGCAAATGGATATCCAGTTATGCCAGTACCATTTGTTAAAAAGACTATCTTTTCCCCAATTAACTGACACTGGGCATTTGTCAAATATCAGCTGCTGATATGTGGATGGATTTATATCTGGGGTCTCAATTCTGTTCCGTCGGTCTATGTGCCTGTAGTTGTACAAATACCAGGCTGTTTTGACTACCGTGGCTGTATAATAGGTTCTAAAATCAGGTAGAGCAAGGCCTCCCACTTTCTTATTCTTTTTCAGTAATGCTTTACTTATGATACAGGATTATTTTTGTTATCTATTTCTTCTTCTGTCATTTTTAGTAGTTTTTTTTTTGTTTGTTTAAGTATCCTTCAAATGTCACCTAAGTTGCTAAGGTTATTTGTGTAAATTTTTTCTTAATATTACTCTTTTATCCTCATAATATCCACAGTTCCTCTACTGATATCCTAAAATTGGTAATTTGTGATTTCTTTTCTTTTTTAACCTTGATTAATCTTGTCAATTTTACTAATCTAAAAAAAAAAAAAAACTGGCTTTGTTAATTTCCATTATGGTGTGACTGTGCTACAGAGTTAGAAAGGAACCCCACCTAAAATTTAGTTCAGATATTGAGGCTGATGTTGTCCACCCCACCCCACCCCCCCAGACACACCTAGAAGATATGAAACGGTCTACTATTTGCATCACAAGGCTTTCTTGGGAAAGCAGGGTGGCCCCCAAACTATCAGATCTGAAAATGGCTTGAGAGCAGGAAAAAGCAACTGGCTTGGGGGTTTTATGGTGGTTAGAGGTACGGAGAGGGTGAAGGTCCCCACACATGGTTTGAACTTCTCACTGGTGACATAGAAGGCAGTATTTGCGCTTTCTCATCAGCTATGTTACACTGTGGGTAATTTACCAGAGTGAACTTTATATGATATACTGTATATGGCTAAGGGATTTGTACTAGCATTATTGGAATTTGAAAGATACTCCTTAGTTGCACTTTGTAGGGAATTTTGCTGGTTTATAATTGAGTTAAATTATAGGAAAGCACCTAGACAAAGCCCAACACGTAGTAGATACTCAATGGTTTTTAACTGCATCTGTGACAAACATCAATAAATATCCACATATTTGTGTAATAGGATGGCTCCATTAAATATCTAATAACCTAGAAATAATCCAGGCATGCAAAACTATGATAATTAGAAGGTCATAGGCACTAGAAATACGTAGATCCTTTTTCTTATTTCTGTTTTAAAAGTAGCTCAGATCTCTAAAGATGCAGTGCTTTCTGATGCCCCATTCCTTAAAGATGTAAGAAATGAAACTGCTGGAAACATAAATGTCCTCTTTGGAAAACTACTCTATAATCTGTGTATTTAATGCAGCAACTTTGTAAATGTACATTAGGATGTTAAACAGTGGCATACAAACAGTCAAATACGTGCACACACACTCACACCCCCAAAAGGGTAGAGATTGTATAGTCCAATTAATTTAGGAAACATGAGGTTTTGTAAAGTTAAATAGCTTTCTTTATGGTAAGACTTCTTTGAGCCTTTATTATGTGATCACACATGTGAATCTTCATGAATAATGAATTACATTCATTATTAATGCATTGTTTTCCAACATTTGAACATGGAATATTCTTTATGGTAAATTTTGTGAAACCAATGTTCTAAGGAACAGGGTTTGGGAGATTCTGGTCTAACCTTGGGTTCTAATAATAGTGAGCTATATTATTTAGATCAACTGTCTTATGAAAAACAACTAAAATGATTAATAAAAATTCCTTGACAGGTAGGTGATATGTAGATAAATAGATAAGATAGTAAGAGATAGACATTGTCAGGCAAAAAGTAAAGAGAAAATAGAAATTAGAAGAGTGAGGAAGTTCCTTTGCCCTAAGGTTAAAATAACCTTTCCTTTTGGTAGCGTTTGCTTGGTGAGGAGGACAGAAATTGGAAACTAGACCCACTCCCATAGGGTAGGGAGTAATAGGAGACATTCCACAGTTAGCTGGATTCACCCTCAGGGTAAAACCAAACCCAGAGTAAACCAGCTATACAGACTTGCTGCCATTTTTACATTCTTGAGTGGTCCAGGCACCCTTCATCCACAAACTTTGTTTAAGATGGTCCTAGGATGGAAGAGGCGCCCTGGGTGCTCAGTGTTTAAGAGCACAGGTTGCTAACCAAAATCTTGGCAGTTCAAATCCACCAGCCACTCCTTGGAATCCCTATAACCCATTGCCGTTGAATCAATTCTAACTCATAGAGACCCTATAGAACAGAGTAGAAGTGCCCCATAGTGTTTCTAAGGAGCACCTGGTGGATTCTAACTGCTGACCTTTTGGTTAACAGCCGTAGCATTTAACCACTACGCCACCAATGTTTCCCATGTGGCAGTTCTACTCTGTCCTATAGGATTGCTATGAGTTCCGACAACTCAAAGGCATCTGGTTTCATTTTTGCTTTTTTAGGATAGGAGAGTCCCTGGTCTTATCGCAGAAGAAAATACAATTCATCCTAGTTTTCCAGTTGTTTCGGCAAACACATTTTCAGGTCAGTAACCCCTCACTGGTCCCTCCTTGGCCGAGATGCTCCTCATCTCTGGCCTAAACTTTCATAACATCTTTTCTTAGTTTGCCTGGCCCTAGCCTCCCCATTCAGGATAAGCTAAGTGTCTTTTCTCTGTGTTCCCATAATGCTTTATTTACTGTATTTATCATTTTATTGTTGTTGTTTAATACGCTGGCTCAATCAGAAGACTGTAATCTGCTCAAAGGAAGAGATGATGTCTTTTTATCTTGATGCTCCCAGCACTTAGCACTGTTCTCCACACCCAGCACTGAGTACAGGTGTGTTCTCAATAAGTGTTTATTAAATGAATGAACAGACCTTTACTGAGGGTGTGGGAACTGAAGGAGGAGAGAGTTCCTTGGTTTAACCCCAGGCAACAGATAAACCATGGAGATGATGAAAGGCAGGCTTTTAGGTGGAAAAGGGAAGGAGGTTTGTCTTGAAAGGAGCAGACTACTTCTGAATTCCTTTTTCAATTTGAATAAAGTGATATGAGAATTAAAGGGAATGAGAAAAAGAGGACACAGAAAGTGGAGACACCAAAGAGGGTAATAGCTGTCAAAAAAACAAGAATGGAATCTGTGTACCGAACACCTGTTTTGGGTCCTTCTCCAGCACATACTAGTTGTGTCATCTCGATAAAGTCACTTAACCTCTCTGAATGTCAGTTTCCATCTGTTACATTAGAGCAATAATGATACTCATATTTCCATTATTATTTCATATGACTGTTTTATTAAATGAGATAATGAATGTTCAATTGCGTTGTAAATCTACAATGTAGTTTTTAGTTATTATTACTGGTAGTATTTAAAAGGAGAGCTGGTAAGCAAAGGAAGAACAGAGTGGAGAGAAGATGAAGACTAAAGACTGTCTCACTGATAGAAATCGACTCGACGGCACTGGGTGTGGGGCTTTGATAGGAAGCAGATTCCCTGGTGCCCTTTCTCTGTGGAAATTCAAGTTCTAGAACTTGAATCTAGAATCCATACTGGTTAAGAACCAAGGCTTCTAAGTAAGGTTGGGTTCAAATCAGAGCTCACATTAGCATGGCTTTGGCAGTTTATGTAACCTTGAGGAGGCTCATTATCCTCAGCTATAAAATGAGGATAAAAATTGGGTTTACCTCTGGAGTCATGGTGAGAATTTAATGAGATTCATTCTTCCAGTAAATATTTATTAGCTATTTGTTGCATGGCAGACATTGTTCTTGGCACTACAGATACAGCAGTTAATCAGGTGGACAAGGTCCTTGCCTTTAGTATGTTTTCACTCTAGTGGGGAAGACAAAGCAGTATGCAAATAAGTATGTAACATAATATTAGATAGAGAAAAGCTCTAGGGAAAAAAATCAAGTAAGACAAGGTGAGAAGTGAGGACAGGGCACTGTCTGAGTCAGGGTGGCTGGAGATGTGGCATATGGAGAGCTTAGCACTGCAGCAGGCTCAATGAATAGTACATAGTATTTGTTATTGCTGTTAGGTGCCATTGAGTTGGTTCCGACACATAGTTACCCCATTTACAACAGAACGAAGCACTGGCAGGTCGTGCACCATCCTCACAATTGCTGATGTGCTTGAGCTTACTGTTGCAGCCACTCTGTCAATCCATTTTGTTGAGGGTCTTTCTCTTTTTCGCTGACACTCTACATTACCTAGCATGATGTTCTTCTCCAGGGAGCTGGTCCTTTTTGATAACATGTCCAAAATATGTGCGATGAAGCCTCACCATCCTCGCTTCTAAGGAGCTTTCTGGCTGTATTTCTTCCAAGACAAATTTGTTCACCTTGTTTGTTAGCAGAATTTTTTCTGTCTGAGAAGTCTATAGAAGCTAATCCTAAGAGTATTTTCTGGGATTCCCTGGGTAAGCAGACTGGATTCAAACAACAGAGAAAATTCCTATAGAATAGACACAAGAAAAGGTCCCTGGGTGTCACAGAGGGTTTGTGTTCAGCTACTAATCAAAACGTTAGTGACTCCATGGAAAAAAAGTTCTGGTGATATTTTTCTGAAAAGATAACAGACAAGAAAACCCTGTGGAGCAAGTCTACTTTGTGACACATTGATTTGCCATGAGTCGGAATTGATTCCACAGCAATAGGTTTGGATTTTTTTTTTAGGCATATAAATGGGAAAGATTCATTCCTTTATTTAACAAGAATGTATTGAGTACCACCCAGTGCTAGGATCTGGGGACCTGAAAGCTAATGGGATCTAGTTCCCAGCTCTATGGACCACCAAGTCTAATCGGTTGAAATGGATGGGTCTCCTGGCAGAACATTCGTGTGAGTGGAGCACGAGGGCTGGCCACGAGGATCTCAGAGAATATTAGTCACTGCCTGCCTTTCTCAGACCTTTGGTGCTAAGCATTCTATTCCGCCCTCCCCATCACCCAACACCCACTTGTCTCACAGAGGAGATTTGCTAATCAGGTCATTAGCAACCTGTCAACTGGGTGGAGATGCTTACACCAATGACAAGGAATGGCATCTGGTTATGACATTTTCCCTAGCCAACATGTCTGAGGACCTGGTCTGGACTCCCCCTCCCTGTCAAGCACTGACTCTAGAGAGAAGCTGTTCTCTGGGTACCCACTCCCTAGACCTGTTAGGGGGTACCTTTTCATCAAACGTCGACACCTTTTCCATTTTCTTGGAAAAATACTACACTGAGGAAGATTCAAAGAATTGGAAGCACAGACTGTAAGAGCTAGAAAAGGCCTTTAGTGATTGTCTCACCCAACTTCCTCATTTCACAGAGGAGGAATCTGAGGCCCAAGAACTGAAGCGGCTTATTCAAGGTTACAAAAAATGTTTGAGACAGGGCAGGAATAAGAGCAGATGTGGGAGAAGCTAGGAGACAATAGATATTTGTAATGTCAGGTTGTATATTTCCATAATTTTACCCATAATGAAAATCTTCCCTTTTATTATAGAAATGTAAAATTTTAAACTATGAGAACCCCTTAATATTTTCATCCGGCATGATTGTCACCCTCTTACTCTCTAAGTCGTCTTTCATACTTACTGTTGTAGTCCCTCCAGCCAGGGACAGGGAGACAGTTTAACATATTATGTACCTAATATGTAACAGGCATGGTTTAGACAGTTTCATGAGGCACCATCCCTGAGTGGAAAGATCATTTAACTTATCTGAAGTCATAGGGCCAGTAAATGGATCTGTCCGACTAACGTCCAGATCTTTCCACAACACCGGCCATTGCTCACTTATACCTGCCAGGTAGTTCAGATCAGTCATCGCATTACAAAGTGACTAACACAGTGCCTAGCACATAGTGTTGCCAGCTAGGTCTCCACAAATGCCAAGTCCCTCCGCCTTTCCCTTAGATGTCAAGCTTCAATAGATTTAGTGAGTTTCTTATGATTACTTAACAATACTGGGTGTAAATTCATACACAATATATGTATAACATATGTATAAGATAAAAACACTTAGATATGTTCACCTATATTTTTATTAATCTTGGAAAATAGATCATTTGTATATATCAGCCCTGTTTCTCAGTAATTTTGGCAGAGGCATTTTACTGAAAAAGAAACCATTGTAATAAACTCTCCTGTCCAGGGGAGGTGGGTTACAATCCCCTCAGTACACTTTCCTAATCCAAAAAAATAATGAGAAAACAGACTCATACTAGACAGTGAGATAACAGCACCCCAGTCTCTCCAAGGAAACACTTCCTAATTTCCCAGGGATTCAGTTCCATGTTCTAGGTTTGCCATTTCTCTAAAAAGGTCTTAGTGATTTCAATAAATGTTGTGGAAAGACCAGAGGTCACGTAACTTGGGATATTTTACATAGGAAATATACATCAAGATTTTTTAAGCTATAAAAACAAGGATACAATTATGATAACATTCTGCATCCCACTTAGAAGTATGGCGTCTGGGGTCTTAAATGCTAACAAGTGGCCATCTAAGATGCATCAATTGGTCTCAATCCATCTGGATCAAAGGAGAATGAGGAACACCAAGTTCACACGATAACTATGAGCCCAAGACAGAAAGGGCCACATGAACTAGAGACTTACATCATCCTGAGACCAGAAGAACTAGATGGTGCCAAGCCACAACTGATGCCTGCTCTGACAAGGAACACAACAGAGATCTCCTGAGGGAGCAGGAGAACAGTGGGATGCAGATCCCAAATTCTCATAAAAAGACCAGACTTAATGGTCTGACTGAGACTAGAAGAATCCCAGCAGTCATGGTCCCCAAACCTTCTGTTGGCCCAGGACAGGAACCATTCCCGAAGACTACTCATCAGACATGGAAGGGACTGGACAATGGGCTGGAGAGAGATGCTGATGAAGAGTGAGCTACTTGTATCAGGTGGACACTTG
Organism: Loxodonta africana; assembly: GCF_030014295.1. NCBI lineage: Eukaryota > Metazoa > Chordata > Mammalia > Proboscidea > Elephantidae > Loxodonta > Loxodonta africana. Next base: position 183,074,420 of record NC_087344.1, on the reverse strand, counting down.
AGACTGTATTGGCATCTCCTGTTTGGAGGGGAGGTGGGAGGGTACAGAGGATTAGAAACTGGCAAAATTGTCATGAAAGGAGAGACTGGAAGAAGGGAGAGGGCTGACTCATTATGGGGAGAATAAATGGGAGTATATAGTAAGGTGTATATAAGCTTACATGTGACAGACTGGCTTGATTTGTAAACTTTCACTTAAAGCACAATAAAAATTAATAAAAAAAAAAAAACCAGGATTCAGCAGAAATTTGGCTTAGGCCAAAGATGTTTTGAAACTGAACACTCTGAAGGACTCACTTCTAATCTATTACATCCAGAAATAACTAGGGAATCAGCATCATGCCAGTGTAGGGATCCCTGTACTGGGACACAAAGATCACCTAATGGTGGTACTTGAAGAGACCTTACTGATACTATGGGCTGACCTTCCATTTTCCAAAAGTGCAAAGTAGACTCAGAGAGGAGGAGATGGCAGGGCTAAAGAAGAACCAGATAAATGAATGCAGTTGGTGTTATCTGCCCTTGAGTGTGCCCAATCGTAGAGACCTCATGCACAACCAGATCAGACCCTTGTGATCCATAGGTTTTCATAAGCCTTTTTTTTTCCTGGAAGTAGATCGCTAGGTCTTTCTTCCTCTTCCGTCTTAGTCTAGAAGGTCCACTGAAACCTGTTCAGCATCATAACAACATCCAATGATTGATGACTGTGCATAAAGTGCATTATTCAGGAATCGAACCCAGGTCTCTCACATGGAAGGCAAGAATGCTACCAATGAACCATCATTGCCTTCATAACTAATGGTGTTGTTGTTGTCTGCTGTTTCCTAGGCAAATATTTTAGAACCATTGTATGCTCTAAAATATGAATTTCTTTCTGCAGAGGGGAATAAACTTTAAAAGGTATAAATCATACAGTATCGCCTGCCTTCTTGAAACTTTGCGAGAGCTCCCATTGGTTCTTTGGCTATAAATACCATCCTTATCATGGCCAACCAAACCCTCCTGCCCCTTCTCCCTCATTTCTCACCCTTACACTTGTCAGGCTCCCTCATCCCACAGAGTCCTGGAACAGGCTTTTGTCTCTGCCTGAAGAAGTCTTCCTTCCTCTACATATAATTAACTCCTACTTAACCTTGAACTCAAGCAGCACTTTCTCAAGGAGGTCCTTTCCAATCTTCTGGACCAGGTAAATTTTCCACATTACAGACCTCCTTTATAGCTCTGGTCATAGATGTCTCTTTACATTCATTTTTCAGATGATTTGACTGTTCATTCACCTTTTCTGCTAAAAGCTATAAAACAGGAAAGATGGTTCCTGGAAAAAAAACAAATGCAAAATAACTATTTATAAGATAAATGAATGAAAATCAGACATAGAAGTTGTTCGTAGAGCTTGCAGATTGAATTAGGAGAAGTTCTCAAGTCCTGGTCTCAGACACTCAGTCTCTTGAAGCCTGCAGAAGAGGAAGGTCTACCCTCCCAGGTGTTGGAGGGTCTTTGCGAAGTGTCCCTGGGTGCTCACTTTGGATGCTTTGTAAGCCTACATCCCTTCAGCTGCTGCTGCTTGTTTGACATCGTCTTTCCTACATATCCACCAAATACACACATGGCTCTTCTGATGGTTTTGGGGTTATTGGGAGACATGCTTGGTTTTCTCCAACTCACCCTTCCAAACTCAGTCCCCTACTTCATGGGGATCAGGGGCTTTGATTTGTTTTCAAATACTATTAACTTCCTGGGATCTAGGTAGTAGTTTTACAGGTGTGTTCATGGAGTAACATACAATTAGGTGTTGTGTATTTTGTTGTGAGTTGTAATTCAATGCAAACTTGAAAAGTTAGGCCTTAGTAGCAATTCATATAATAATCAGACAGATAGACTGACGGAGACAGAGGCACCAAAATGTGTATCAAAAAGAGCAATAAGGGAATGACTATATGAATCATGCACTAGCCACACTACAGAAATGTTAGAAAACAAAACACCAAAAAAAAAGGCAAGATATTACATGCACTCACCAAAATTTATGTTTAATATTAATTTATTAAATGAGAAAGGTTGTCATAGACCAATGCACACTGTGATATTATTGTAATAAAAAAGAACCATCAGAGTTTTCTCCCTGTCTTTCTTCCCACTCACGCTCCCTTCTAAAGAGAATTGTGTTTTTGCCCTTTAAGCTTTATAATACCTTCCTTTCCCTTATATAAGTTCATTAGAATGGGCTAGAGAGAGAGAACAGCTGAAGTACAGAAGACAGGTTTTCACCCCTGGGACAATTGTTCAAGAACCAAGAATTCCAGGATTGGGTAAATATAAAGAAAAATGAAAAAGGAGCCAGGGAGACTGTACCTTCATAACCAGGACCAGACATAGATTGAGTAGGGGAGGAAAGGGGAGAAGGTAAGGGAAAAAGAAGTAAAAACCACAATGCTGCATGTTATAGTGTGTTTGGGAGTTTAGTGAGAGAGTCCTGAGCCGCTGTGGAATATAGGAGAATTGAGGAAGAGAGAAAAGGGATTTTGAGAAGGATATTATGAGTTATAAAGTTGATTCCTTGCTCTCTCTCTCTCTCTATGAACCCAGTGCCACAACTCATAGCGACCCTATAAGATGGAGTAGAACTGCCCCACAGAGTTTCCAACGAGTGCCTGGAGAATTTGAACTGCTGACCCTTTGGTTAGCAACCCTAGCACTTAACCACTATATCACCAGGGTTTCCTCTCTCTCTCTCTCTCTCTATATATATATTTCAGTGCTGTACCAGCCTTTTCTGGATGCCGTTCTCTGCAAAGATTAGACCACAGTGGATTCAGAAATCTTCAGGAGTGACTTAAATCTGTGTGGTTTATGTGTAAGCAACATCTAGACAAAGTTTGTTGTAATCGTGTGCTGTCAAGTCGATTCCAACTCATAGTAACCATACAGGAAAAAGTAGAACTGCTTCTTAGTATTCCCTAGGCAGTGGTTAAGTGACCAGCTGCTAGCCAAAAGGTCAACAATTTGAATCCATCAGCTGCTCTGCAGGAGACAGATGTGGCAGTCTGCTTCCGTAAATATTATAGCCCTGGAAACCCTATGGGGCAGTGCTACTCTGTCCTGGAGGGTCTCTATAGGTCAGAATCCACTAGATAGCAAACCTTAAACAAAGTCTAGATGGATGCAGTTCAAACTCAGCATGTCCATCTCTGGAAAAATGTATGAAATTGTAAATTGAAGGGTTATCAAAATTTTTACAGAGCTTTTGCTATTTATATAATTTGAAACAATGAATGTATATTTTAAAAAGGATTACATGCTCATGTTAATTACAGAATAAGAAGCACAATGGCCTCTTTCAATGCAATTGCCACTTAGTGGTAGAAGAAGAAAAGGTGGTCCTGGGCAAGGCTGCCCCAGTGGTGGGTGTCCAGTTGCTGGGCTGCAAATTTATGGAGCTTGGATGGAAGAATGGAGTATGACTTATAGAGACATGGGCATTGTAGATGTTCAAAGACACTGCAGTAGTCCAGATGACTCTCTGCTGATGTCCCAGGATAAGTCAACAGAAATTACTTAGAAACAAATACACTATTCCTAGTATTGCTCATGCATTCATTCACCAAGCATATTGGGTGTCTCCTATGCACCAAGACTTGTGGGGTTACTTTGAGCAGTAGTTTTCCCTCTTCCTATCTCTTAATGAATGAGTTTATATCGTCTAGTTATAAAAATCCATCCCAAACCCTCCAGAGTATCAATTTAGTGGAGAGGAAAGGTGACTGGCCTTGGGATCAGATGTTTTTTCCACCACATTGGTCTTCCTCTTGGAGACCTCTCATTTACTACACTTGCTGTCTCTCTAAGGCCAACATGAGGAATATCTCCCCACTTCAGGAGAGACTTAGCCTCTTCTCTCAGGCCTCTACCCTATGGCCTCAACAGGGCAACCTCATCAGATGGTAAAACCCCTAGTCTATAAAGCCAAACATGTGTTCCACCCACTCATACAACAGCAAGGGCATCATCTGTTGATGCTCCTGAGCAGAGCTGATTTCACAGTCCCTTTAACACCCAGGAAGATGAACTCCGAGTTTACACACAGCAACTTTGCTACCAAAAGAGCCTCATTATGGACAAACCATCACCTTAGGCTGATCAGAGGGTAGGAAAGGGGCAGCCCTCAAGCCCCAAATCTCTGACCTCAGATACTGCTAAGTACATTAAAAAAAAAAAAAAAGTACATAGGGAAGTTAATTCACAGCATTCTAGAAGACATGGGGATCCCAGGCTGGGATTTCACCAGCTCTGTCTGCTTGCTCATATCCATGCAGACCTTTCTCCTTGTTGAGAAGCAAGACTAAGAGAGGGAGGCAATTTCTGGTAGAGAAGAATAAGCTTGGACCAAAGAAACAGACCAGATGTCCCTGTGAATTTCATTCAGAGTTTTATTCTTGCCATAGTTTGAGATTGTGCTAACTCTGGCAGGTTGCCTTGATAAAGAAAGAAGCAAAGAAAATACAGAGGGGAAGCAAGGAATGAGATTCCATGTTACTAGGCATGACGGGATTGGGGGGGGAGAGTCAGCGGTTGGTGAATGTTCCAGAACGGATATATGGGCACAGCAGGCTTGGGCAGTGGGCAGAGAATTCTGGAGTGGGACTAGTCTTCTGTGTTTAACAGCAGCAGTCATCGTCCTCAAGGTCACAGCATGCAGGTCCTCGGGAACTCATGGGGATAATTCCCAAACAGCAGCACCCACAATCACAGCATGGGTCAGGGTTATAGCCCTGGGATCCTGAGCTCTGCACTCTGCTGCTTGCAGGAGCCTGCACGTAGTAGGTCTGGCAAGGAGAAGGGCACTGGACATAATATGTCTGGGTCTGGCAGGGAGTTGGACATTTCACACAGATCGTCTGGCAGGGAACTGGGCATTTCACACAGGTCGTCTGGCACGGAACTGGGCATTTCACACAGGTCGTCTGGCACGGAACTGGGCATTTCACACAGGTCGTCTGGCAGGGAACTGGGCATTTCACATACGTTGTCTGGCATGGAGGTGGGCATTTCACATACGTTGTCTGGCATGGAGGTGGGCATTTCACATAGCTTTGAGTCTGGCATGGAGTTGGACATTTCACATACGTTGTCTGACACGGAACTGGACATTTCACATAGGTTTGAGTCTGGCATGGAGGTGGGCATTTCACACACGTTGTCTTGCATGGAGCAGGGCATTTCACGTAGGTCTGAGTCTGGCACGGATCAGGACACACCACACTAACAGTTTTAGTCTCGCATGGAACTGAACATTTCACGGACGTGCATTTTGTGCTTTGCGCTGACCCCAATCTCAAACCTTTCACACAGGTGGGAGGGAAACGTTGCTGCTCCTGTTGGTCGCACATCTTTGTGAGGTTTTGTGAAATCTGGAAAGAAAGGTTTCATCAGAAGGCTGAAACTAGGAAAGTTTCCAGAGAAACCTGTAGCATTCCCTTTGGGTAAAGTGTGGTCTGTAAGCAGTGGCCTTTTTGAGAAGGTCACAGGAACCCAGAGGCTGTACACCTGTCACTTAGGATGGACTCAGAGTCAGAGATTCTAGGCTTGGCTCTGTGTCTTTACCTGGCTGTGTGACGTTGGACAAGTCTCCTCTCATCCCTGGACCTCAGTTTCCACAGTGGAAAATGAAGGATATCAAACAGTGATGGCTGTGTTCCTGCACAATTCCTTGAGCCTCCTCTCTTCTTCTTACTCCCAAATCTCTGTTAGGAATTATCCATGGGAAATTGTTGTTCCCTAGCTGATTTCCCCTTGCCACAGATTCACTCAATGACAGTATTCCTGCTTCCTCCTGCCCAGCCACAGAGTACCCAGTGAAGGCAAATTTATGCCAATAGAATCGTGAGCCACTTGAGCCTCAAGCTGAGTCTAACAAGAATCAAAGGACAAGGTCAAAATTTGAATGATTCCATCATTTGCTCTTTGGATCAGCCAAGCCATCGCTTCATCTCTTGGGCACATGAGCCCAAGAGAGGACTGCACACCTGTACTCAGAGAGCAAGCAGATCTAGTTCTCTGAAAAATCCTCCACAAACAGGACTAATAGCTCAGCGAGCCTCTTTCTCTCCTCTCATGGCTTCAGGTCTGTGCTTCCTACCAGCTACTGTCATCAGACTCCCTCACTAAATGCCCTCAGTGCCTTATCCTGGGGCACACTTTCTTCTACAGTTCTCCATCTGAGCGTCACCACGGCTCTGTTTTTTGCCGTATCCCCATCACAAACATAGGACTTACCCTCTCTGCTGATAGGAGCAAGACTGGAGAAGCCAGTGATCTGAGGAAACTAGAACCAGGGAGAACTTTTATAGTGCCACAATGAGACAATTTGATGGCATCCAAATGAAGCACCAGAGATCACAAGGGCGAAGACTGGCATTACATTGGCAAAATTCCTCCCCTGTATGCCTGGCCCTTCAGTCAGAAGCAGGGCATGTCACTGCTTGACATGGAGTTTTCCCAAACATGAGATAAATGATTCTTGTTGCCTTCTTCATGAAAGTAATCAGTCTTCTTTTCCTAGAAATTATGATTTATACCTACATGATCTGTCTCCAATGAGCTATTTCTAGGTTACCTGGGTCTTCAAGAACTCGTCCAAGAAGTTGCCAGATTCTCAATTTTCATACACTGTGACGAAAGCTGTACTGCTTCTTTCCAGTCTAAGCTGAATGTTCTTTCTGATGATACCTATAATGGCACCTGCTGGTCTAGACTGCTGGGCAAGAAAAGTTTGGCTCAGTGGTTCCTTGCTCAATACAGCAGCGAGGTTCCCAAAAAATAGTTTGTTCCCTGGACCAATGGGGTAGTCTAAGTTCATTTGGAAAACTAGTTGGGTACTTGACCCGCCTAGACCCCAGGCTCTATATTTAGGTTTTTTCTCCTTCTCCTTCTCATACCCTATGACCTTTCCCATCCTTTATGTTCCTGGACCCTATTTACAGTCTTAGATTTCCAAGAAGTCAGCATAGGGGTGATTCTAACCTAATGAACACTCTGTAATAACCATAATAGTAGAATATAACATTTAACTGATCACCTGTTATGTGCCAAACAATTCATGAGGAAGGTACCGTTATAATTCCCATGTTATAGGTGGATGCAACAGAGGCCCTGAAAGACTTAAGTAACTTACCCAAGGTCACAAAGAATTCAAACACAGGCAGTCTGCTTTCATAACCCATGATGTTCAGTAGTACAGTAAGTTAGCCTCTACTCTAGACACAGCATTGTTCCTGAATCCATGCCTCTTTTTCTTTTCCCAGTGTAGTAGATGGATGAAGAGAGGCAAGAATAATATCTTCTAAGCACTTATTAGTTGCTGAATGCTGCCGTAGCCTCTTTACCTGTGTTATTTTATTTAATATTCACAACAAACCTATGAGGTAGGCTATGTTAGCCCACTTTTTACAGAAGACAAAACAGACCCAGAGGCCTAGATGACCCAAGGTCATCACACTGGTTTCAAATATCATTTGAACTCAAACCTATCTAGTTCCAGACCCCATGATCACTCCGCTGTAGAGGGTTGCCTTGAGCCTGAGCCTAACAATAGTTCCAAACAATTAATTCCTTCAATCACCCAGCCCAGGCCCCACCTTATTGCTTATGGCCTCTCGGGTAAATAGCACCCACACATTTGTCCATAATGGATCACCAAATTCCCCAGGTCCCATAAGTCTTAAAGCTCCCAAATCCCCTAAACAAAAAGAATTCAAGCCCCCACTAATTCACATCCCCTTCACTCATTACTAGACCCTCATCCCATCCCAAGCCAGGTCTTCCAAAGTATGTTCCTGAGCATTTTAAAGGAAACAAAAACAGGAGGCTCTTTCCAGACTTGGAAAGTGTCCTATTTCCTTCTGGTATTCTTGCTTCTGGTGGACATCTATCACTCCATAACTTCCTCTGTGATGCCCACCTATCCCTCTTCCCAAGAAGATGGGGTAAGTGTGGTTCCAGGCCATTCCTTTTCCTGCTCTTCTGAGTACCCTGTCTTAGATGACACCAAGGCCTGATGTTTTTTAGAGGAAAGGCAAAAGGAAAAATCTCTTACTGGGATCAGACACATGGGATAGCTCATCAAATTTAGTCCTCACTACTATCAGAAGGAAACCCTGATGGCATAGTGGTTAAGAGCTACAGCTGCTAACCAAATGATTGGGCCGCTATGAGTAAGAATCGACTCAATAGTAATGAGTGTTTTTCTTTTTTTTTTTTTTTACTACTATTGGAAACCCTGGTGCCATAGTGGTTAAGAGCTACAGCTGCTTACCAAAAAGTCAGCAGTTGGAATCCACCAGATGCTCCTTGGAAACTCTATGGGGCAGTTCTTCTCTGTCCTTTAGGGTCACTGTGAGTCGGAATCGACTTAATGGCAAGGGATTCGGTTTTTTTTTTTTTTTTATAGGAGTTGTCATGAGTGCAAACAGCTCGACAGCAAGTGGTTTGGGCTTTTTGTTTGATTATAGGGGCCCTCGCGAGTCAGAACTGACTCAATGGCAATGGGTTTAGTTTTGGGGTTATAAGAGACCCCAGGTGCTATAAATGATTAATGTGCTCAGCTGCTAACAAAAAGGTTGAAGGTTCAAGTCTACCCAGAACTGCCTTGGAAGAAAGGCCTGATAATCAGCATCCAAAAAAATCAGGCATTGAAAACCCTATGGAACAGTTCTATTCTGACACACACGGAGTCATCATGAGTTGCAATCGACTTGTCGGCAAGTGCTGGTGGTGGTGGCAGTGGTCACCAGGAAAAAAATTAACTTGCCCAAGTTGACATATGTAGAAGTTGTAGAGCCAGAATATGAACCCGGCTATAAGAGACTTCAAATCTTATTGTTTGTGTGCCACAACATGCTGCTTCTGGTGTTAAAATCCATGCTGTTTTAGGAATCGTAATTTTCAGTCTCCAAGAAACAGGCGGTTATTAAGAAGCCTTCTATCTTCTATGTGCAGGATGGGGCAGCCCCATTTTACAGGGAGGAAAATGCCCTAGAAGGTTAGCTATTTTAGGGCATGTCAACAAAATAGGAGACAGCTCAGGGCACGTAGAGACTTGAGCTTTGGCCTGCTGGCACTGCTCTGCTGTGGGATTCTGTTCTGTCTCTAGGCCATTCCCTCTCCCACTCTAAATAAATAGGTTGAATAAAGCCCTTCTGGCTATTATATTATATGCTTGTAGGTGCTGTTTCTACAAAGGAAATGTATACTCCCACATGCTAACTGTGGAGCTGTTCTCACTAGCCTTTAGCTTCCATGAGATTGTAACTATGGACATGTTCACTGTGTACCGTGTGGCTCTAGCACCAGAACCTGGAGAATAGTGACTAAAAACATGAATGAACAAATGAGTGAATGTGGGTGCTTAACACTAACAGTACAGCCCAGATCAGCCTCCAAACTCCGTGTGGCCAGTGCCCAACCCACCTTCAGCCACACCGATACACCTCGCGCCATCGATAAGCTCCAAATGGCTCATTTCCTGCTCCGTGGGGCAAACCTCTCACTAATGGTTTTTACACCTGCAGGTAGCACTAACATCTCTGGCAAGAGATACTGAGTCCTTATGCCACCGAAACAGGTGGGTGTGTTGTCCCCCACCCATTTCATAGGCTGGGAAGGCAAGGTATGGAAAGGTCAGATGACTTGCACAAGGGCCTGGATGAATCACAGCACAATCTCCAAAATGCCAAGAATCTCTCTCCTACCCTTCCTTTTAGACACAAGCTCATAGAATCAGAGACACGTGGACTTAAGCAATAGTAGCTCAGTAGACTCACAAGGTAATAAATGGAGATCATCATAAAGTCACAGAATAACAGAATCACAGATTCAGAATCATGGCATCTTTGAGGTGGAGGAAACTAAAAGAGGTCACAGGATCTGGCCCCTGCCTCTAGGCAGATGAATACCTGTGCCATTTGGCTTAATGGTCTGTTCTTCTTACGAAATCCGCTGCTCTTGAAAACTCTCTGAAGTCCTCTGGTTAGCTCACCTCAGGGCTTACCATCTGGATGGTCAGGAACTGTATACTAGATTATCTCTAGCATTCCTATTGCAGCAGCACCCACAAATCCCTGGCATTTATTACCTGTTTGGATCTGTGCCCCTTAGTGTGTGGACCAGAACAAGATTTCAACTCAGCAGTACTCCTAGCCTTCACCAGGAGATCAAAGGGGGGAAGTGCTCAAGGAGACCTGCTGCTTCCTGAGGGCAGAGCCTGGGCCTTCTCTCATCCTGGCAGAGTTTCCCAATTAGGGCCTAAGGATGCTCTGAGGGCAAAATCTGGGCCCTTTCCTTTCTGTGGAAAAGAAGTTGAAGGAAGTGAGAAGTCACACACCAAGAAGAGAGAGGGCACACAAACTTAGGTCTTGAGTGAGAAATGTCAAATTTGCTTTTTTTTTTTTTTTTTAGGTCTGAGACCAGAAGGTAGCACAGCAGTGCCTCCCAGAGATCCCCTGTCTGTGTGTCTCTGATCTAGGCTCAAATGAGACTCATGCCATAGATCCCCTGCACTATCATTCCAATGAATCAGGTATTCCTCTTAGATGATCAGGAGATTGTATGGTAGAACCACAGAACGAAGGGCTTATGGAGCTGAGTCACAGAGCTCACCCCTTTATGGTAACTGAGGCTAAGAGAGAAAGGAAGAAACTTGCTTGAGGCCACACAGCCAGGCAGGAGCAGACTTTACACAGGAATCTGTGAGTCTTGTCTAGGGCATGTTCCATTAAGGCTTGTGACCACTGACCTCAGGTTTGCTAGGGAGCACTTAACCTGCCCTCCTTCTTGCCTCCCTCTTCACCCCCTAGCCCCAACAAGACTACCACTAGGAGAGCCTAGGTAAGTTGTGTAGGTATCACTCTCTATAAAATAAAATATGTTTTCACATATCTGGGCAGGCACACAGGAGCCTTGCGATCTGCACATGTGTGGGCTGTCAAAACTGAAGCCAGCAGTCCCGTTTAGAGCCCCATAGGTTGTGTCCGGGCCCTCTTGGTCTCAGAAACCAGGAAATATTAGTGCCCAGACAATCTCTTTCTCTTGGCATGGCCCACTGGGCTGGTTTGCTTGAACTTCTTCCAGCCCTCCCCTAAACCATTTATTCTCCTGAAAGTAGTAATGGAAATATATTTGCATTTCAGGAAGTTCGAATAATCCCTGCTTCCCTAGTATATTCCTCCATATAGAACCCATGGGATGACATGCACTCTCAGACACTTCTCTCCCAACCATGTCATCCATGCTTTCAATGCAAACAGCACATTCTGCCCCTCATCACAGCCTCTCCAAGACCTCCATACAAACCCTCTACACCAGAGACCAGCTACACTCCTTATGAGTTTACACCTTCTACAGCCAGAGAGTGCGGGCCCTTGTCATAGCTCTGTCAATTCCTAGTTGTGTGATCCTGGGTAATATGCCAATCTTTCTGAATCTCAGTCTCCTTATCTGTAAAATGGAGACATTAACAGTCAGAGCATGTCATTCCTCTGCTCAGAATTTTCTAATGACTACTCTTCCTTTTCAGGGTAAAAGCCAAAGAACTTATATTGGATTTTAGGGGGCTACATAGACTCGAAACCTTCGGCTCTTACTTTCCTTACCTCATTCTTCATTCTTTTCCTCACTCAACTCTCGTGACACACTGGCCTCCTTGCAGTTCACCTGACAGTCCAGGTACACACTTGCTTCTGGAACTTCGTTGTGCATTTTTTTGTTCTTCTTTCGCACACTCACATGGTTAACTTGCTCACCTCCTTCAAGCCTTTGCTCAAATATGACCTCAGTGAGGCCTTCTCTGATGACTCTGTTTAAAATTGTAACCCACTCTTCCTGCCCCTCTTCCAAGTTTATTTTTTCCATAGCGTTTATAACATCCAACCAATTACATATTCTCTGGGCATATGTATTGCATAACACATGTATGTATTTCCCATTTCCTCCCATCAGAATGTCAACTCTATGAAGGAAAGGATCTTTACATCTTGGTCACTGCTCTATCCACAGTGCCTTACTGCAATGCTAAGCACACTCAACATGTATCTGTTGGAAGAATGAAGGATACGTGTTGTTTTACTTATTTTGTTTTTATCTGTCTCCCCTTGTGTAGGGTCGCTATGAGTCAGCATCGACTCAACGGCACTGGGTTTGGTTATTTTTGGCTTTCCCTTATTAGAATGTAAATTTAAGGAGGACATAAATGTTTTGTTTGTTTTGTCCCCAACTATATCCTCAGATCTTAAAATTGCACTAGGTACCTAGGAGGCACCTCATAAATATCTTTTGAATGAGCATTCTGACCATATAGTAAAGTCACATAAAGCATGTGCCTACCATGTGAGTAAACACTAACTGAATGGTGGTTGTTTTTGCTAGTATTTCCCCCATCAATCATATACGATAACTACAGTAGCATGCGGCCCCAAGCAAAGAGACTGGAAGCAGGTGGGTAAAGTGAAGACTTGGGCTCCTGTTCCTTTTTTAAAAATTGTTTTAATTTCAATTGTTGTAAATATATATATATAAGAAATCATTTGCTAATTAAACAATTTTTACATGCACAATCCAGTGACATTGATTACATTCATCATGTTGTGCAACCATTATCACCATCATTTTCCAAATCATTCCACCACCATCGAGAGAAACTCAGTACACCCTAATCAAAACCATCCCTTTCCTCCTCCTTCCTACTCCTGGCATATGAGCTTTGGTCTCTACACATTTGTCTATTTCATATGAGTGTGATCATACAGTATTTATCCTTTTGTGACTGAGTTATTTCACTCAGCATAATGTTTTCAAGGTTCCTCCGTGTTGTGGCACGTATCAGGACTTCATATCTCTTCATGGCTGAATAATATTCCATTGTGTGTATGTACCACATTTTGTTTATCTATTCATCTCTTGAGGGACATTTAGGTTGTTTTCACCTTTTAGCTATGCAAATAGTGCTGGAATGGACACTGCTGTGCAGGTTTCTGTTTGCATCTCTACTTTCACTTCTTTTGGTTATATACCTAGAATTGGGATGATTGGGTCATATAGTAGATCTATGGTTAACTTTTGAGGAACTGCGAAACTGTTTCCCACAGGGACTGTACCATTTTGCCTTCCAACCAGCAACGGAAGAGGCTTCCAATTTCTTGACATTTTTGCCTATGTGTTATTTTCTGGGTTTTTGATCATAGGCATTCTAGTGGAGGTGAGGTGGTAGCTCATTGTGGTTTTGATTTACATCTCTCTAATGACTTTGGGCCTTTGTTCATGTTCTTTTTGACCTTTTGTGTATCCTTTTGTTGAAATGCCTATTCAAGTCTTTCGCCCGTTTTTTGATTGGGTTGTTTGTCTTTTTGTTGTTGAGTTCTTTATAAATTCTGGATATTAAAAACTTATCAGGTATGATTCCCCAAATTTTTCTCCCAGTCTGTAGCTTGTCTCTTCATTTTGTTAATAAAGGACTCTTCTTTCAATTCAGATAAATTGCATCCCAGAGAGGCTGTGATCCTATGCATGGCCATGCCCTACCCTCTGGCAATGCCAGCTGCTGTCCTCTACCCTATTTCCTCATTCCATTACATCATTCTGGAGACCGAGGGACAAGAACTGTAAAAACTATTCTGAGAGCTGTCCCACAAGAGCTTTTGGTAAGGATGGGGCAAAGAATATCTGTTTCCAGCACCCTCACTGAGCCAGCACAATCATTGGCAAATACCAGAACTAGAGATGGGGGCTTGGGAAGTGTTGTCCTACCCCTTGATGTTTTCAGATCTCTGGGTAATGCCAAATACCCCTGTTACTTCTTCCACCCCACCAAGACTTTTATAACAAATTCCCTTCATTAAACCCCTCTGTGTTTCAATTATCCAAACCTGTTGCCGTTGAGTTCGTTCCAATTCATAGCTACCCAAAAGTCAGAGAAGAACTGCCCCATACAGTTTCCAAGGTTGAATATCCAAAGTTGTCCCTATTTTCATAACTGGACACTGAATGATGGAGCCCATGACACCTTGAAGCTTAGCTGTTATAAAGTTCTCCAGGGAGAAGGTGAGAAGCATTTAACAAATGAAAAGAAATAAATATGTAATATCAAGTGGCAATAAGTGCAGGAACAACAACAAAACAAGTTAATTTCAGCAGAGTTTTCTCAAAAGACCCAAGGGATTCATACTGATGCCCACCTCAGTTCTTCAGCACCTTCACAGGTGAATTCATTTGTGCTCCCTGCAAGACCAGGTAGACTCCATGGCAACTAACAACAATAAAGCAAGACCAGAAGGCTAAGACAGATCTGCAATATCTAATCTCTCAGAGCCCATGTTCCTGTCTCAAAGAAAGCCCTAAATCAGCAAATTCCCATTCTGGCTGCTGGGTTATTGTAAATGGGCTTCCTTAAAACAAAATGTTAAAGTCTGGGTTTCAATGTACTTGTCTTGACTTTTGTTGAGTGTTGTGCTATAATTCTGCCCTGTCACATGGGGTCCCCAAAGAGAAGTCTGGTAATCTTACCCATATTTCCGCCAGTCTTTTAACCTTTCCTAAAAAGTTTCTCTATTTTTTTTCTGCCTCTTCCTTTCTCTCTCTCTCTCTCTCTCTTTTGCGCACACACACACACTTATACACTGTGATAACCATTAAAAATCCAACTTTTTTCTTCACGTACAATAAAATGAGTATGTTTAAGGGGTTCTTCCCATCATTCAAAGGGCAAAACTAAAGCAAAAACCTGTCTCCCTACCCACACACAGTGGGCACCCTAGAATGAGGAAATTCAGTGTTAGATTCTCTCATTTATGAAAATTTCCCTTTGGTAGGCAACTCTTTTGATACTTTTTGGTAATAATATTTATTTAGTTAGTTACCTTCTCAGAAGGAACTTACAGAAAGATGTTCTCTGGAAAACAGATGCCCAATAGTGACATTGTTGATGTAGCTGATGATGACGTTGATAACAATGACAGAGAAGATGACTAGATTCCAAACCCTTCCAGGAACAGGAACTAACTACCTTTGTGGTAGCTTCTTCTGCTACCAACTCAGAATGTGTGTGCTGAAGGTAGGAGTGAGAAAGGAGTTTTTTGGCAAGTGTCTCTTTTGGGATGTCCTCTTGTCTTCTGTATCTCTCTGCGCTAATACAATGCCCCAATCTCATGGCATTCAAAACTCAGATGAGAGTCTCATAGAAATAGGGTTGAGATCATGGTCTATAGGGTATGGTTACCATAACAAACAACCTCAAACCACATCTGAGTCTTCAGTCTGTGCCCAGCACCATCTCAGTACTGTGGGCTATATACACAAATAAACCTTAGACCCTGTCCTCAAGGAGCTCGCTGTCTAACTTCAGAGAGATGAAGAGACACCTGGAAGTTAGGTAGAAATGTTGAACTTCAACTCAAGAGGAATCAGTAGGCAGGAATGATTAAAGGCAAAATAAAGGGTCAGTCGAGGTTCTCAGTGCCAAAAACCCATTGCCGTCTAGTCAATTCCGAATCACAGCAACCCTATAGGACAGAGTAGAATTGCCCCACAGGATTTCTAAGGAGCAGCTGGTGGATTCGAACTGTCAACCTTTTGGTTAGCAGCCATAGTTCTCAGTAGGCAGTCTTTAAAAAGGATGCCAGGACCTCTTCCTAGGTGAATTGAATCGGAAGTTCTGGAAATAGGGCCCCAGCACTGGTTTTTTGAAAAGGGAATCAGCTGATTATAACATGCGGCCGGTGATAAAAGCCACTGATCATTACAGACAAACAGGTAGAGATCCGTGTTTGCTGAGGAAAATCTGTTAAGGCTTCACGGAGGAGGCAAGGCAGTTACTGGACATTGAGGAGTGTACAGGAAACAGTACAACGGTTTCACACTATGTTGCTATAGGAAACTAGCATTTTTACATGCATAAAAACAGCATTCTGTTTAAAAAAAAATCAACATAGAGCAGTCTTCTTCCAGTTCACATGCACAAAAAAATTAGTGCCCAACATGCTCTTAATTACATATATTTAAAAGCTTTTGGCATTTCCTAATGTGTGCACAAGTAAGCATCATAAACAAAACAGCAAATAAAAAGGATAAAAATAATAGCAAAACTCAGAAAAGTGGTAACTTACATAAATTAGTGACAGAATTAACTGCAAAAAAGCCTGACCCAAAATGCAAAAGCGTTGACCTTTTTTCCCTGCCAGAAGCTGCTCTGTAGCATTGTAAATTGTGTGTTTTCCAGCTAGGTAGTCAATAACAAAACCATTACTATGTAATTTAATGAAAAAGATGGTGGGCTTCTTTAATTTCAATTTCAAGAGGTCTCATGGCTGTGGCTCAGTACCATTAAGTCCTTGGTTATCATGAGAACATGTATTCATTAAGAAAAAATAAATAAAATGTTCTGTGCACTCTATCCTACAGAGTGCTTCCTGTTCATTTCTCCTTTGTGTGTGGGAGACTCTGTTTTCCGCTTGTATCATGCTTTGGAACTCTTGTCTGACTTTCAGACCAGATGTTCCCCTGGTTGTGACCTGAAAAATAGAACTAATGAGTTCGTATACAAAGTTAATGTTGTGAAAATGTTATTTTTAACACTACTTTAGGAGGTGGGGCCAAGATGGCTGACTAGGTAGAAGCTACCTCAGATCCCTCTTGCAACAAAGACTTGGAAAAACAAGGGAATCAATCACATACATGACAGTCTACAAACACTGACCATCAAATACAGATCTAAAGAGTTGACCCGAGTGACAGGGGAGTGAAAAACTGCACCCTGAAGCAGCGACCGCCTCTGGATCTGGTGTCCTGCTCCACAGCCTTGAGCCCTCACGGTTCCCTGGTGCCGAGTGGCAAGGCTGAGTGCGGCTTGGTGAGGCGGGGCAGGCACAGGACACAGCTCTAACCCCTAAGCCCCTGGGGTAATCTCAGTAGAGACTCAGCCAGCGCAAGAAGGCTGCACACTGATGCGGCTAACAAGAACGAGCAACCACGGGGAAGGAGCAATGGTTTTAGGAGCCCAGACCCAGCGTTCCAGTCAGAAAACCTTGGCGCCAGTCTTTGGACTGGGCTCAGGGGAGCTGAGCACGGCTTCCTGAGATGACGCAAACATGGGACGCAGGCCTAGCCCCCTGAAGTGACCTTGGGATAAGCCCAGCCAGCCCATACAGGCAATGCAGCTACGCGGTGCAGGAGGAGAAGTCACCAGGAGGCAGCGACTGGTTTTCGAGCCTGGAGTGCAACCTCCCAACCGGGGAACCTTGCCACTGGGCTTTGGACTGGGAGTGGAGGAGCTGACCACAGCTTCCAAGACAGCACAAGCATGGGACAGGGGCCTGAACCTCGGGGGCAATCTCGACCTAGCCAATGCACACAGGCTATACCCCCCTCGGGAATCTCAGATAAAACAGTCATCACCAAGCAAGATAAGTAACTTTGTCTATATTGCTGGGTGCTACTCTCTCCTGTCTATCTAATCCCTCCCCTCCCTGCCCCAGGCAGTTCATTAACATTGGAATTTCCTGGGCCAGGGAGTGAAGTGCTCTGCTTTTTTGTAGTTGTTGTTTGTTTGTTTGTTTTTCTTTTTCTTTTCCTAACCCATTCTCCTGGTCCGAGAGAAGCAGCTACTAAAAACCCAGGGACCAAAAACTCTTCTCTGACTTCCCTAAATAGGAATAAAAATACAGAACCAGCTCCAGCCAAGCATATGAGATCCACAGTCTTTGGCTTTCATCCCTACAGGGAACAAGGCGGCTATTATAATGCAAAGGCAATCTGATAGAGATCTGACTATAATTGTTTTAGCAGATCACTGGAAAGACAAGTTTTCCAGGTCTGATATCTCTACCTATTAAACAGAGCCCTCACTGATCCACAATGGGGAACTGGGGGCTGAAGCTCCACCCAAACCACATAGCCACCTGCCAGAGAGGTCTGAGGATACTGACACCTACCAATCTTTAGCGGTACATGCATTGGGTGCCTAAGGTACAGCTGCAGAGCCCACCCACCAAAGGGTTTTAGGAATAGAGACACATCTACCTCACTGGCACGTAGGGGAAGGCTGTCACCACCCTGCCCCCCCCCGGGTGTGACCCCCTGCTGCTACTAGAATCTGGTGCACACAACTATCACCACTACTCCTCTAACTTAATAAATGACAGTCTACACCACACACTTGGTGGCCCAAAATCAGAACACCTAACCTGATTCTATTCAAGAATAGTGAATGGACGCTTAGGCTTATATATTTGGTAACAGCCCAAACCGGCTGGTAATAGGACATAAGTGATTCCAAGGTTACAACAATCAAGACAGCACAATCTAGTAGCCCATCTACATATATTGAAAGAAAACAAAACAAGACTCAGGAGAAAATATAAAATAAATCATTATAATATCTTATAGATGGCTCAGAGACAGCAGTCGATATCAAAACACATAAAGAAGCAGACCTTGATTGCTTCTACAACTCCCCAAATAAAGGAATCAAAATCTTTCCCAAATGAAGATACAATCCTGGAATTGCCAGATGCAGAATATAAAACACTAATTTACAGAATGCTTCAAGACATCAGGGATGACCTCAGAAATGAAATAAGGCAATCTGCAGAAAAAGCCAAGGAACACACTGATAAAACTGTTGAAGAACTCAAAAAGATTATTCAAGAACACAGTGGAAAAATTAATAAGCTGCAAGAATCCATAGAGAGACAGCACTCAGAAATCCAAAAGATTAACAGTAAAATTACAGAATTAGACAACGTAATAGGAAGTCAGAGGAGCAGACTCGAGCAACTGGAATGCAGAGTGGGGGAGATGGAGGATAAGGCAATTGACCAATATAGTTGAAGAAAAGTCAGATAAAAGAATTAAAAAAAATGAAGAAACCCTAAGAATCATGTGGGACTCTATCAAGAAGAATAACTTGCGTGTGATTGGAGTCCCAGAACAGGGAGGGATAACAGAAAATACAGAGAGAATAGTTGAAGATATGTTGGCAGAAAACTTCCCCGGCATCATGAAAGGCGAAAGGATAAGTATCGAAGATGTTCATCGAACCCCATAAAAGATTGATTCAAAAAGAAAATCACCAAGACATATTATCATCAAACTTGCCAAAACCAAAGATAAAGAGAAAATTTTAAAAGCAGCCAGGGATAAAAGAAAAGTCTCCTACAAAGGAGAATCAGTAAGAATAAGTTCAGACTACTCAGCAGAAACCATGCAGGCAAGACAGCAATGGGATGATACATATAGAGCAGTGAAGGAGAAAAACTGCCAGCCAAGGATCATATATCCAGCAAAACTCTTTCTCAAATATAAAAGTGAAATTAAAACATTTACAGATAAACACAAGCTTAGAGAATTTGCAAAAACCAAACCAAAGCTATAAGAAATACTAAAGGAAATTGTTTGGTCAGAAAATCAATAATATCAGATACCAGCACAACACAAGGTCACAGAACAGAACATCCTGATATCAGCTCAAATAGGGAAATCACAAAAACAAATTAAGATTAATTTTAAAAAGAAAAAATGCTCAAAACAGGGAAACATTGAAATCTTTACGTAAAAGATCACAATAATCAAAAAGAGGGACTAAATACAGGAGGCATAGATCTTCCATATGGAGGGGAAAACAAGGCCGATATAGGACAATACAAGTTAGGTATTTACTTAGAAAAATAGGGGTAAATATTAAGGTAACCACAAAGAGGTTTAAGATTCCATAATTCAAAATAAAAACCAGTAAATGTGTAACGACTCAGCAAACATAAATTCAACCACTATGAAAAGGAAGAATACACAATTTACAAAGAAAACCGTCTCAGCACAAAAAAAGTCAAGTTGTAATTGACATTGTCAACAACACACACAAAAAGGCATCAAAATGACAGCACTGAACTCATACTTATCTATAATTAATAATGTAAATGGACTAAATGCACCAATAAAGAGACAGAGAGTCTCAGACTGGATGAAGAAACACAATCTGTCTATATGCTTCCTACAAGAGACACACCTTAGACTTAGAGACACAAACAAACTAAAACTCACAGGATGGAAAAAAATATATCAAGCAAACAACAAGCAAAAAAGAGCAGAAGTGGCAATATTAATTTCTGACAAAATAGGCTTTAAATTTAAATCCATCACAAAGGATAAAGAAGGACACTACATAATGATTAAAGGGACAATTGACCCGGAAGATATAACCATATTAAGTATTTATGCACCCAATGACAGGGCTGCAAGATACATAAAACTAACTTTAAGAGAACTGAAAAGTGAGATAGACACAGCCACAATTATAGTAGGAGGTTTCAACACACCACTTTTGGAGAAGCATAGGACTTCCAGTAAGAAGCTCAATAGAGACACAGAAAACTTAGTTGCTGCAATCAACCAACCTGACCTCATAGACTTATACAGAACACTCCACCCAACAGCTGCAAAGTATACTTTTTTTTCTAGTGCACATGGAACATTCTCTAGAATAGATCACATATTAGGCCATGAAGCAAACCTTTGCAGAATCCAAAACATCGAAATATTACAAAGCATCTTCTCAGACCACGAGGCCATAAAAGTAGAAATCAATAACAGAAAAATCAGGGAAAAGTAATCAAATACTTAGAAACTGAACAAAACCCTCCTGAAAAAAGACTGGGTTATAGAAGACATTAAGCAGGGAATAAAGAAATTCATAAAATGGAATGAGAATGAAAACACTTCCTATCAAAACTTCTGGGACACAGCAAAAGCAGTGCTCAGAGGTCAATTTCTATCGATAAATGCACACATACATAAAGAAGAAAGAGCCAAAATCAGAGAACTGTCCTTACAACTCGAGCAAATAGAAAGTGAGCAACAAAAGAATCCATCAGGCAACAGAAGAAAACAATAAAAATCAGAGCTGAACTACATGAATTAGAGAACGGAAAAACAATTGAAAGAATTAACAAAGTTAAAAGCTGGTTCTTTGAAAAAATTGACAAAATTGATAAACCATTGGCCAGACTGACTAAAGGAATACAGGAAAGGAAACAACCCGAATAAGAAACGAGATGGGCCATGTCACAACAGACCCAACTGAAATCAAAAGAATCATATCAGATTATTATGAAAAATTGTACTCTAACAAATTTGCAAACCTAGAAGAAATGGATGAATTCCTAGAAAAACACTACCTGCCTAAACTAACACAATCAGAAGTAGAACAACTGAAAAAGACCCATAACAAAAAGAGATTGAAAAGGTAATCAAAAAACTCCCAACAAAAAAAAAAGCCCTGGCCCGGACGGCTTCACTGCAGAGTTCTACCAAACTTTCAAAGAAGAGTTAACACCACTACTACTAAAGGTATTTCAAAGCATAGAAAATGATGGAATACTACCTAACTCATTGTATGAAGCCAGCATATCCCTGATACCAAAACCAGGTAAAGACACCACAAAAAAATTACAGACCTATATCCCTCATGAACATAGATGCAAAAATCCTCAACAAAATTCTAGCCAATAGAATTCAACAACATATCAAAAAAATAATCTACCACGACCAGGTGGGATTTATATCAGGTATGCAAGACTGGTTCAATATTAGAAAAACCATTAATGTAATCCACCATGTAAATAAAACAAAAGGAAAAAACCACATGATCTTATCAATTGATGCAGAAAAGGCATTTGACAAAGTCCAACATCCATTCATGATAAAAACTCTCAGCAAAATAGGAATTGAAGGAAAATTCCTCAACATAATAAAGGGCGTCTATACAAAGCCAACAGCCAACATCATTCTAAATGGAGAGAGAAAAAAAAATGCAGAGAGCCTGAAAAAAAATTTCCCTTGAGAACAGGAACCAGACAAGGATGCCCTTTATCACCCTCTTATTCAACATTGTGCTAGAGGTCCTAGCCAGAGCAATTAGGATAGACCAAGAAAGAAAGGGCATCCGGATTGGCAAGGAAGAAGTAAAATTATCTCTATTTGCAGATAACATGACCTTATACACAGAAAACCCTAAGGAATCCTCCAGAAAACTACTGAAACTACTAGAAGAGTTCAGCAGAGTTTCAGGTTACAAGATAAACATACAAAAATTACTTGGATTCCTCTACATCAACAAAAAGAACATCAAAGAGGAAATCACCAAATCAATACCATTCACAGTAGCCCCCAAGAAGATAAAATACTTAGGAATAAATCTTACCAAAGAAGTAAAAGACCTATACAAAGAAAACTACAAAGTGCTGGTGCAAGAAACTAAAAAGGACCTACATAAGTGGAAAAACATACCTTGCTCATGGATAGGAAGACTTAACATAGTAAAAATGTCTATTCTACCAAAAAAAAAAAAAAGTTTTTTTTTTTCTAAGCCATCTATATACATAATGCACTTCCGATCCAAATTCCAATGACATTTTTTAATGTGATGGAGAAACAAATCACCAACTTCATATGGAAGGGAAAGAAGCCCCGGATAAGTAAAACATTACTGAAAAAGAAGAAGAAAGTGGGAGGCCTCACTCTACCTGATTTTAGAACCTATTATACAGCCACAGTAGTCAAAACAGCCTGCTACTGGTACAACTACAGGCACATAGACCAATGGAACAGAATTGAGAACCCAGATATAAATCCATCCATATATGAGCAGCTGATATTTGACAAAGGCCCAGTGTCAGTTAATTGGGGAAAAGATAGTCTTTTTAACAAATGGTGCTGCCATAACTGGATATCCATTTGCAAACAAAGGAAACAGGACCCATACCTCACACCATGCACAAAAACTAACTCCAAGTGGATCAAAGACCTAAACATAAAGACTAAGACGATAAAGAGCACGGAAGAAAAAATAGGGACAATGTTTGGAGCCCCAATACAAGGCATAAACAGAATAGAAAACATTACCAAAAGTGACGAAGAGAAACCAGATAACTGGGAGCTCCTAAAAATCAAACACCTATATTCCTGTAAAGACTTCACCAAAAGAGTAAAAAGACCACCTACAGATTGGGAAAGAATTTTCAGCTATGACATCTCCGACCAGCGCCTGATCTCTAAAATCTATATGATTCTGTTAAAACTCAACCACAAAAAGACAAACAACGCAATCAAAAAGTGGGCAAAGGATATGAACAGGCACTTCACTAAAGAAGATATTCAGGCAGCTGACAGACACATGAGAAAATGGTCTCCATGATTAGCCGTTAGACAAATGCAAATTAAAACTACGATGAGATTCCATCTCACTCCAACAAGGCTGGCATTAACCCCAAAAAACACAAAATAATAAATTTTGGAGAGGCTGCGGAGACATTGGAACTCTTATGCACTGCTGGTGGGAATGTAAAATGATACAACCACTTTGGAAATCTATCTGGCGTTTTCTTAAAAGTTAGAAATAGAACTACCATACAACCCAGTAATCCCACTCCTCGGAATATATCCTAGAGAAATAAGAGCCTTTACATGAACAGATATATGCACACCCATGTTTATTGCAGCACTGTTTACAATAGCAAAAAGCTGGAAGCAACCAAGGTGTCCATCAAAGGATGAATGGATAAATAAATTATGGTATATTCACACAATGCAATACTACGCATCGATAAAGAACAGTGATGAATCTGTGAAACATTTCATCACATGGAGGAGCCTGGAAGGCGTTATGCTGAGTGAAATTAGTCAGATGCAAAAGGACAAACATTGTATAAGACCTCTGTTATAAGATCTTGAGAAATAGTTTAAACTGAGAAGAACACATTCTTTTGTGGTTACTAGAGGGGGGAGGGAGGGTGGGAGAGGGTTATTTACTGATTAGTTAGTAGATAAGAACTACTTTAGGTTAAGGGAAGGACAATACTCAATACAGGGAAGGTCAGCTCAACTGGACTGGACCAAAAGCAATGAAGTTTCCTGGATAAACTGAATGCTTCGAAGGACAGCGGAGCAAGGGCGGGGGTCTGGGGACTATGGCTTCAGGGGACATCTAAGTCATTTGGCAAAACAAATTCTATTAAGAAAACATTCTGTATCCCACTTCGAAGTGTGGCGTCTGGGATCTTAAATGCTAACAAGTGGCCATCTAAGATGCATCAATTGGTCTCAACCCACCTGGATCAAAGAAGAATGAAGAACACCAAGGTCACAAGATAATTATGAGCCCAAGAGACAGAAAGGGCCACATGAACTAGAGACTTACATCATCCTGAGACCAGAAGAACTAGATGGTGCCCGGCCACAACCGATGACTGCCCTGACAGGGAGCACAACTGAGAACCCCTGAGGGAGCAGGAGAACAGTGGGATGCAGATCCGAAATTCTCATAAAAAGACCAGACTTTATGGTCTGACTGAGACTAGAAGAACCCCGGCAGTCATGGTCCCCAAACCTTCTGTTGGTCCAGGACAGGAACCATTCCTGAAGACAACTCATCAGACATGGAATGGACTGGACAATGGTTTAGAGAGAGATGCTGATGAGGAGTGAGCTACTTGTATCAGGTGGTCACTTGAGACTGTGTTGGCATCTCCTGTGTTCGGAGATGGGAGGGTAGAGAGGGTTAGAAACTGGCAAAAATGTCACTAAAGGAGAGACTGGAAGGAGGGAGTGGGCTGACTCAGGGGGAGACTAAATGGGAGTATGTAGTAAGGTGTATATAAGTTTATATGTGAGAGACTGACTTGATTTGTCAACTTTCACTTAAAGCACAATAAAAATTATTGAACAAACAAACACTACTTTAAGGACAGTTGAGCTGAATCTAAATTCCTCAGTTCTCACTTTTGTTCCTAAACTAGATATTACTCAATTACGTTCTAGCATTGAGTGTTGCTGTGGAGAAGCCTTGTTTTGTTTTGTTTTGTTTTGTTTTGTTTCCGCCTTGACTTTTTTTTTTTTTTGTCTTGGCTAACCAAAAGATTCTTGGTTTATTTTAAATTGTAATATTTTCCTAGGGTATGACTCATCCCCTGTAGCATAGTGTGCTCATTCAAACTATGGATTCAGATCCTCTTGCACTTCAAAAAAGATGCTTTGGATTATGTTTTAAAACACTTTTTTAATGCTCTATTTTATGGTGGAAATAACTTTTCAGTTGCCATCTTAATCCACTATTTATATTTAATTCCTGGGATACCATCATCATCAGAGAGGGAGAAGTTAAAATAAATGAATTCCAACTACAGTTTTCACACACAAACACAAATCCTTGTTTATAGGCAACATTTCTACAAAAATCTTGAAGAAGGGATGAAATCAAAGATGCTGGTGGATAAAGAGGGTGAGACCACACAAACTCTTCTCTGTCTAAATGGACTTGTATGGGTAAGCTGGTATCTGGAGTGGGATGAGGTGGAAAGAGCTTTGGGTTGAGTTAGAAGCTCCCTTACTCTTGCTCCACACGACAGTGGGGGACTCGGGGCACTTGGAGAAATTGTAAGTAAAGATGAAACACTCCAGGTGAACACATGGGGAATTGTAGTGCAAAAGGAAATTCTATCTAGAAAACAACCTTTGTCTAAATAGAACTTGATGAACTCAGGAGGTAGATAGGAGGGAATGGAAGCATAGAGGTAACCAAGTTTTGGATCAGCAGCTGCCAACAGTACTGGGCACTGGGAGAGTATTTTGGGGAGACATTTAGGGACAGGACACTGGTAGGCTGAGGTTCAGTCAACCTAAAAATGGAGCCTAAAATGTTCAGGTACATCCAGCCTGTACTACTGTCTCCACACCCAAACTGGTCCACATGGGGACATTGACAGAATTCTAAAAGAACATTGGGAAAGAATTTCTTCGATTTTTGGAATTTGCTGTCAAAAAAAAAAAAAAACCTTTTTCTATTCCCCTGTTCAGCTGTAGGTTTTATTTTTTAATATTTTAATGTCTTTTAGGTGAAAGTTTACACAGCAAATTAGGTTCCCAATTAACAATATTTATACAAATTTTTCCATGACATTGGTTACAGTTTTCACAATGTGTCAGCATTTTCATTATTTCCCTTCTGTTTGTTCTGTTTCTGTTGATCAAGCTTCCCTTCCCCTCCTTGCCTTCTCATGTTTGCTTTTAGGTAAATGTTGACCTTTTGGTCTCGTATAGTTGATTGTTTAAGGGAGCACATTACTCTCAGGTGATATTTTTACTTTATAAGCCAATCTATTATTTGGCTGAAAGGTGACTTTCAGGAGTAGCTTCAGTTCCAAGTTCAAAATGTATCTTACAGCGATGGTCTTTTGGGTTCCTCTAGTCTCTAACGGTCCAGTAAGTCTGGCCTTTTTAGGAATTTGAGCTTTGTTCTATATTTTTCTCCCATTCTATTTGCGACTTTCTAATGTTTCCCTGGTCAGAATGGTCAGTAGTAGTATAGCTGGACACTCTCTATTTCTGGTCTCAGGCTAGAAGAGGCTGTGGTTCATGTGGACTACTTTCTTCATTGAGTCTTTGGTTTCTTTCATTATCATTTACTCCAGATGAGTAGATACCAACAGTTGTATTTTAGATGACCACCCACAAGCTTTTAAGACCCCAGGGGCTACTCACCAAAGTAGGATGTAGAACATTATCTTTATGAACTATGTTATGCCAATTGACTAAGCTGTCCCACATGACTGTGGTCCTAAGCCTTTTGGCACAGTAAACCAATCCCACGAGGTGTTTGGATATGTCTAAAAAGTCTCCAAAGCTGTGTTCCTATGTGTTTTGTTATATATATGAACACTGGCAGTTCCCAAGTTACAAACATGTGAGTTACCTGCAACCTGTAGTTAGAAAGCAGGCCCAGTAAATCCTATTATATTAAAAATTTGAGGTAAATAAAATGGTTCATAAAACAAACGGGTGCTACTTTGCGATGCTCATAAAAACATTATTGTCATTGTTGATATATTATTATTTTAAAGGTGTTTTAATGTATCTGGAAGCGTTTCTTTAAAGTGTTTTATGCGAAGAAAGGCACGCTATACACTATATACAGGTATCTCCCACTTTCTGAAAGCTTACTGTACGCCACTTCACTTTTAGGAAAGACCTATGTTAGTACCTGTTTTCACTAGCGGAGAAAAATCCAAAGAGAATTATTGCTTTTACATAAAAAGGCGAAAAGCAGAAGTAGGATTCAGTGTTTGGTTTGCAACAAGCCATTAAAGAGGGAGCACTCACCCTGAGCAGTGAGAGTGGCTTCGTCCGCACCTCAGGTGTCAGGGCCTTCTGCAGCTACCTGAGGGTGGGAAAAGAGCCGTTCCCTGAGTCTCCAACCATCCTTCCCCATATGGTGACCCACTCCTTTCCTCCAGCACATCCCTTCCCCATCGCGTTTCTTTTGTCTATTCCCTTCTCTCCTGGCTCCAGGCAGGGTATGGTGCATAGTTTCCAGCGTCCCAGAGAGCCTGGGCAGGTAGGCTGGGGGCTGGCCTTTACCCAAACCCCAGGAGAGGGAGCCAATTACTTCCCTCCCCAACTATGCGCCATCTGCCACCTGTCAGTCTCTGAGGGTTCCACTGAGGGTGACAGTGAGTGGCTGATTTGGCCCCTTCTTCCTGGTTTCTTCCCTGGCCTCTTGCAGCCTCAGCTCTCACCTCTTCCCCTCTCCACCTAGACTCAGCCATCCTTGGGTTGTGGTGGGAGGCTCCTAGTCATCTGGGAAGGAGGAGATGCTGGACACTCTTGAACACATGAACTAGGGAGGGTGGTGACCAGAGGGTGGTAGCCCTAAGCAGGGAAGGAGGTGGTCCTTAGGGTCTGTGTCCCACCTAAGAGATATCTCTGTCTTCGACAAGCTCCTTCCCCAGGAACTATTCTCAGCACCTTAGCATCAAGCTGCCATAGCTTTGGACTGTATCTGTGAGCATCTGTGCTCTATCTCAATTTATTTTTCATATAATTCCTGCATTTACTATATGTTAGTGTTATTTTAGGTTTTATGTGTTCTTTGGTATGATTTGATAGGTTATTTTTTGGGCCTGGGATCACTGAAAAGTTTTTTCCATGGAAATCAAAGGTAATTGCTTCTTTGCTTTATGCCATTTTGGCTTATGAAAGGTTTCACAGGAACCCGCTACTTTCAGATACTGGAGGAAACCTGCAGTAAAACAAAAATTTCACTAACTGACATTAGATGTGAACCATACCTAACTGACCCTACTTACATACAAATTTGACTTAGGAGTGGAACTCGTTTGTAATCGGGGTATTTCTTATATATATGTTTCACACACAAACATGTATATACATAAGTTTACAGATACATCTATACATGCATGCACATGTACTCACATGTGCTTTCCTATACACATATATACATCCATATCTACCTATGTAACCACACACATAGCTTTTGTTTGTCATAACTATTGTTGTAAAATTGTATGTGTTATAGCACTTACTGAAATTGTCCCTTTTTCTTGCATACTTCTTAGTGTCTTCACTTACCTTGGTCATGTTGTGAAGAACTCACCCATATTTGGTATTGTCTCTCCCCTCACCAAAAATAACAAGGGTCTACTACCTAGAAAGTGATTTCCCTTCTTACCTCTTCCCATCCCTGGTAACCATCAAAGAACGTTGTTTTCTGTGTATATACCTATTCTTGAATTTTTATAAAAGTGAGACCATAAAATATTTGTCCTTTTGTTATGGACTTATCTCGCTCAGTATTAGCTTCTTCAGAGTCATCCATTTGTTAAGATGTTTAGCAAAGTCATCATTATTCTTCACGTTGTTGCTGTGGTTAGGTGCTGTCAAGTCGGCCCTGACCTATTGCAACCCTATGCACAACAGAACGAAACAGTTTGGTCTTGCGCCATCCTCACAATCGTTATGTTTGAGCCCATTGTTGCAGCCACTGTGTCAATCCATCTCATTGAGGGTCTTCTCTACTTTACCAAGCATGATGCTCTTCTCCAGGGACACATCCCTTCTCTTCCAGTACTGTATCAGACAATATTCGGCTGCTATTTCATAAGGTTTTCAGTGGTTAATTCTTTTCACAAGTAGACCAACAAGTCCTTCTTCCTAGTCTATCTTAGCCTGGAAGCTCAGCTGAAACCGGTCCACCATGGGTGACCCTGCTGGTATTTGAATATCAGTGGCATAGCTTCCAGAATCACAGCAACATGCAAACCCCCAAAGTAGGGCAAACTATAAATATATTCTTTATAATTACATACATTGCATTGTATGTATGTACCAAAATTTGTTTTTCCATTCATCCATTGATGGGCACTTAGGTTGTTGTGGCACAGTGTGTAAAGCCATCTACTGCTAACTGAAAGATTAGTGGTCAAAATCACCAGGGGCTTCATGGGAGAAAGATGTGGCAGCCTGCTTCCATAAAGATTTACAGCCTTGAAAACACTTTGTGGCCACTCTAAGTAGGAATCAACTGGACGGCAGTGGGTTTGGTTAGGTTTTTGGTAGGTTATCTCCATCTTTTTGCCATTGTGAATAATACTGTAATGAACATAAGTATGCATAAGCCTATTTGTTTCACTGCTCCTATATCTCTTGGGTATATACCTAAAATTTGGATTGCTGGATCTTAAGGTACTTCTCTTTCTAGCTTTTTGAGGAAGTGCCATACTGTTTTCCATAGTGGTGTATCATTTTATAACATTACCAGCAGCATATAAGAGTTCCAATCTCCCCACAACCTTGCAAGCATTTGTTGTTTCCTCTTTTTTTGATCATTACCGTTTTTGCAGGGGTGAGATGGTATCTCATTGTACTTTTGATTTGTAGCTCTCTAATGGCTAATGATCATGAGCACCTTTTCATGTGTTTATTACCCACATGACTGTTCTCTTCGGTGAAGTGTCTATTCATTTCCTTTGCCTGTTTTTAGATTGAATTGTTTCTTTTTGTTGTTGAGTTGTTGAAGTTTTCTATATATTTTAGAGATTAGAGCTTTGTCAGATGTGTCATTGCCGATGATCTTTTTCAGTCCATAAGTTCTCTTTTTACTCCTTTGGTAAAGTCTTTTGATGGGCATAAGTGTTTAATTTTTAGGAGTTCCCAGTTATCTAATTTATCTTGTATTGTTCATGGGTTTTTAGTTGTGTTTGATAGACTATTTATGCCAAAAATTAGGTCCCTTCCAGGAACTGTATAGTTTTAGATTTAACATTTAGGTCTTTGATCCATTTTTATTCAGGTTTTATGTGTGGTGTGAGGTATTGACCCTGCTTCATCTTTCTGCAAATGGATATTCAGTTTTGCCAGAACCCTTTGTGAAAAAGACTGTTTCTTCTCCATTGAATGAATTTTGACCCTTTGTCGAAGATCAGCTGCCCATAGATGAACGGATTTACTTCTGTCTTCTCAATTCTATTCTATCAGTCTATGTGTGTGTCATTGAACCAGCACCAAGCTGTTTTGGTTACTGTGACTATAGTAAGTTTTGAGATGAGGAAGTGTGAGGCCTCCTACTTTGTTCTTCAATATTGCTTTAGCTTTTTCTGGGCCTCCTTTCTTTCCATATAAAGTTGGAGATTCTTTTCCACTTCATTAAAGAATGTTGTTGGAATTTGCATCAGGATTGCATTACATCTACAGATTGTCTGAGTAATATTGACATTTTCGCAATGGTAACTCTTCCAATTCATGAGCATGGAATATTTTTCCATTTATGTAGGTCTCTTTTGGTTTCTTTCAGGAGTGTGTTATAGTTTTCCTTGTATATATCTTTTACATCCCTGGTTAGGTTTATTCCTAGGTATTTTATCCTTTTGAAGACTATTGTAAATGGTATTATTTTCTTGATTTCCTTTTCAGAGTTCTCTTTGTTAGTGTGAAGAACCCAGGTGAATTTTGTGTGTAGATCTTGTACCTTACCACTTTTCTACATCCTTCTGTTAGTTCCAATAACTTTGTTATGGGGTCTCTGGAATTTTCTGTGTATAGGATCATGTCATCTGTGAATAGGGTAGCTTTATCTCTTCCTTTCTGATGTGAATATCCTTTTATTTCATTTCTTTCCTTACTTCTCTGGCTAGGACTTCCAGTACAAAATTGAGTAACAGTGGTGATGATGGGCATCCTTGTCTGGGTATTCAAGAAGAATACCCTCAGTCTTTGTCTGTTGACATTAATGTTGGCTGTTGGATTTGCAAATATGCCCTTAATTATGTTGAGGACTTTCCATTCTATTCCTATTTTGCTGAGAGTTTTTATCAGGAAAGGGTGTTGAGTTTTATCAAATGTCTTTTCTGCATCAATTGAGAAAACCATGTGATTCTTTTCCTTTGTTTTATTTATTTGGTGAATTATGTTGACTGATTTTCTAATGTTGAATCACCTTTCCACACCTGCTATGAATCCATCTTGATCATGAAGTATTATTTATTTATTTTTTTTGACATCTCATTGAATTTTCTTGAGAATTTTTGCATCTATATTCCTGAGGGATGTTGGTCTATAATTTTCTTTTTTTATCTTTTCTGGCTTTAGTATCAGTGTTATGCTGGCTTCTTAGAATAAATTAGGAAAAAATCTTTCCTTTTCACTGGGTTCTATGTTCTAGAATAGTTTGAGTAGAATTGGCGTGACCTGTTCTCTTATGATTGGCAGAAATCTCCAGTGAAGACATCCGGGCCTTTTTTTTTGTAGGGAGATTTTTTATGAACTCTTCACTATCTTCCTTTGTTATGGGTCACCTGTAGGTTTTTAAGCCTTAACATGTGAGTGCTGGGAATTAGAAGCAGAGGAAATGTGTACGCTGTGGGCTTTTTCTAGACTTACATGAACATAAAACTTACAGGAACTTAGTGCACAGAAATGGAGGGAAAAACCCCAGTGGTCCGTGCAGCCTTTCCTCCGGAGTGTAACGTCAAATACAAATTGAAAATAAAACCAAAGCAACAAACCAATTGCAATTGAATTGCAATTCACAAGGTTATCATGACCATGACCTTTCGGAAGGAAATTGCCATGTCTTTCTTCCGAGGCACCTCTGGTTGGGTCCAAACTGCCAACATTATGGTCAGTAGCCAAGCACTTATCTGTTTGTTTGATTGAAGAATTGTAGTGAAAGAGTACAACCTTATGAACAACAGAAGGAACATTTCCCGGACCTGTACCATTGTTACAATGGTTGCTATGTTTGAGCCTATTATTGTAGCCACTGTATGCAGGAAAGATCAACCTAGAGCTTTCTGTGGGCATCCTGTGAGTGGAGACTGATCTCCTCCCCCACACTCCTGAGCCAGGCTATGTCCACAGTCAAGGCAGGGCTGGACCCCAGGTTACTAAGAGAAAGAGAAAACACTGACCTAGAAGGGGAGTGCTTCTGGCAGAAATAAGCCGGAGGCAGGTGATGCTATGTAAGAACAGCTTTATTATTTTGTAGTACATAAAATATAAGCAGGACTGAAACATCTCGGGAAATCTGAAAACGTTCAATGGGAAGATTTCAGCACTCAGACTCCAGGATGCAGAGGTCAGG
Organism: Loxodonta africana; assembly: GCF_030014295.1. Lineage (NCBI taxonomy): Eukaryota > Metazoa > Chordata > Mammalia > Proboscidea > Elephantidae > Loxodonta > Loxodonta africana. Next base: position 183,041,954 of record NC_087344.1, on the reverse strand, counting down.
GAAAGAACAGAACAGGGAGCAGCAGGCTGGGGGCAAATCTTTGGCACTTCGATTCCTACAGCGCTGCTCCTCTGAGGTCCTCCTGGCCAGGTCAGCAGCAGTCCCCGGAGCAACAGCCAGAGTCCCCAGACTGCTGGCGACTGCCACAGCAGTCAGATCTATGGTGCCTGTGGCGGTGGGACCTGTGGTGCCTGTGGTGGCTCAGGCAGCAGCCGCCACCACCTGAGCTACAGCAGTCTCCAGAGCTACCACAGCAGGAAGAGACTGGAGGTGGGCACGGGGCTGGGCACTGGGGAGGACACTTGGGGGGACACTTGGGAGGACATTTAGGGACACAACACTTGGCAGGGAGCTGGCACTGCTGCTGGCTTTGCTGGCAAGACATTTTAGACAGGAAGTCAGGAAACCTAAGGACAAATGGAAAAAGCAATCAATGCGCAGGAGATAAGCAGACAAGCCCTTCACCCAGGATTTTATAGACTCTGCTCTAATATAAGCTGCTTCGAGAACATGAGCTTTAGACAGAACCCGGAGACTGATCTGAAGGGAAATTGTGATGAAAGCCATCATTTCTGTGTATTTATTCTTTTTCACTGAAGTGTCTGACCATCTTCCTATAAAAAGGGGTGTTAAAATCAGCAAAACACTGCAACATAGTTTCTTGTATATTCACTCTGAACCTTTCCTTGATCCCCGAGGCTGTCAGAGGAAGTCACTGAAGGCCTGAATCTTGGTATTCTCTCAATCTCCATGGCTGCTGCTTTTTCTTTTTTCTCTTCTTCCTTTGCTCAGCTGCCAAAATCCAGGGGTTTCATTGCTATTGATGTTGCGGTTGCTGCACTACCTCAGGCAGTTCTGTTCGCATTCACTCCCTAAGCTAGAACACTGCCATCCCCAGTGGCCTGCTTCTTGCCAAATACTTAACAAATCAATGGCAGTCAGAAGAAGATGTCCTGCCAAGGATACAGAAAGAAACCCCAGGACTGGAGCAACTGCAAGTCTCAGCACCCCTCACACTGAGCCCCCACCACCACCACCACTGCATGATTCCTTCCTTGCTCCCTGCACCCCTCTCCCTCTGTGCCTCCGTCCATGCAGTCCTGTCACTTGCTGGCCTACTTCTCCCTGCACTTACCTGGTTCAGAACAAGAAGCAGAGCTGTCACTGGCAGGAATGAGGACTGATGTGACCAGGACTGGAGCCCTTTTATCCTGGGCTGGTTTCGTAAGTCCTGGGTGTGAGGCACAGCCTGTGTATGCAGAGCTGTCACTTTCACACCTGGGATGAGGGTGGCTCTCCTCACATTCCTAGCCCCAGGGCTCTGGGATCTCCCTGGATGGGTCCCAGAGGAATCCAGGAAGCCCTGAGCTGGCTCAGATATCTGCCCCACAGTGAGCTGCACGTTGGCCATTCCACCGTCATACATTCACTCCTTTATTCATTCAGGAAACACGTATTATCTCTCATGGGCCTGGGCTTTTGCAAGATGCCTATGACACAAAGATGATGCAGGAATCTTTGAGGGGCTCATAGAATGAATGTTTAAGCAATGAGTTATTAAATCATGAGCCTTGTGATTCTGGGAAACCCTGGTGGCATAGTGGTTAAGTGCTACGGCTTCTAACCATAGGGTCAGGAGTTCAAATCCGCCAGGCAATCCTTGGAAACTCTATGGGGCAGTTCTACTCTGTCGTATAGGGTCGCTATGAGTCGCAATCGACTCAATGGCACTGGGTTTTTGTGATTCTGACTTTTTGTTCAGACTCCTGACAGCTTTCACTTGAGGTCTGGGTCACTGTTCTCCTACAGGAATGGGCAAACTACGAACCCTTTGAAGACAGGACTTGTACAACATTTTAATCATCTGTGTATTCCTCATACCTGGTATAGGATCTGACACAGTAAACTTAGGAACGGGGGTAAAGCAACAAAATGGAGGAAAGCAAGTGTTCATGAAGCAGAGAGGCAGAGACTCAGGCCATAAGCAGGGGAGCCTGATGGCATCCCACATCACTTGGAGCAAGACAGATTCCCAGGACAGTATGTGTCAGTTCTCCTGGTAGTGGTCAGTAGTGCTCGAGAGATGGTATAGTATTTGAGAGGGTAAGAATGAGACAGGGTGGCCATTAAGCAGACCAAAATGAAGCCACAAGGGGCATGAAAGTAAAGACCTTGAGAGACCAGTACATCCCTGGAGGGCAGTGGGCACTTGGAGGGAGTAGTGCTATTCACAGGGAACGTGCTCCAGCTGCGGAGGGATTAGGAAGGAAGCAGACATTATTTTGAGTTCAGAGGTTCTAGCAGGCTTTTTGCTTCATTGTACAAGGTTAGGTAGTGTTTGGAACTTAGAAAAGCTGTATTATTGAACCGTTGCATGTCTGTAGGTAGACACTTAGAGAGAAGAGAAATAAAATAATATACAACGGATTTACTTACCTTACCGTTATTTGAACACCCACTAATCAGCAGGTCCAGGGAGAAAATGCTGTTAATTATTAACTATCAACTCACCTTAATACAAGGAGGCCTGGTGCCACAATGGTTAAATGCTCAGCTGCTAACTGGAAGGTCTGTGGTTCGAACCCACCAGCTGCTCCACGGAAGAAAAAAACCTGGTGATCTTCTCCCACAAAGATTACAGCCTAGGGAAACTATGAGGCAGTTCAATTTTGTCCTGTAGAGTTGTTACGATTCGGAATTGTCTTGAGAGCACACAACAGCAACACCAACCTTAAGTGTAGTCAGTGAATTTTTTTGAGCCAACAGAGGAATTCTACAATAGGCAGGGGTAAGAGAGCACCATCTAACTCAAACTGGAATGTCTCCTTGAGGATTAAGTAATTATTTAAGCTGTGAGTGTAGATAAGGCACAAAAGGAGAGCTTGTATATACCGAGAAAAGGACAGGTTTGATGAACCATGCAGAGAACACTGGGGTTGTTCCAACTTTTAATGGGTAGGCAAAGAAGATGTAAAAATAAAGCAGTCTAAGAAGTAAAACCTCTTCAAAGTGTTAAAAAGCAGAGGTGTCACTTTAAGAACTAAGGTGCCCCTGACCCAAGCCTCATAATGCATTGGAAAGCTGGGCAATGAATAAGGAAGACTGAAGAAAAATTGATGCCTTTGAATTATGGTGTTGGTGAAGAATATTAAATATACCATGGACTGCCAGAAGAACAAACAAATCTGTCTTGGAAGAAGTAGAGTCAGAATGCTCCTTAGAAGCGAGGATGATGAGACTTTGTCTCACATACTTTGAACATATTATGAGGAGGGATCAGTTCCCGGAGAAAGACATCATGCTTGGTAAACTAGAGGGTCAGTGAAAAATAAGAAGATCCTCCAGGAGATGAATTGGCACAGTGGCTGCAACAACGGGATCAAAATAACAATGATCATGACGATCGCACAAGACTGGGCAGTTTTTCATTTGGTTGTACATAGGGTCACTAGGAGTTGAAAGTGACTTGACAACGCCTAACAACAAGAAATAAAAGGGAGGGGCCTAGCTGGGAAAATAAGGAAAAAAGCATGGCATTCTGGAAGAAACAGGAAAAGAAATTTAAACAAGAAGAGGATGTCCACATTGTCAAATGCTATAGAAACAGAATAGAACACAATCAGAATCCGCTAGATTTATCTTCAAGGCAATGGTGAAACTTCTTCATAACAAACATAGACAGAACCAGGGTGGCCAAAGGGGAGTCACTATTTCAAGATTTTAGGGATATATCAAGGATGAATTAGAAAAAACAAACCATTATTTGAATGATATCCATAGCAGTCAAAGTAAGGTCATATTGCAGGTCGGCTATGGGATGCATGGTGTTGACTAGAAGGACTGCAACAGTTCAGAGAGGAGAGAGCTTGATTTGCAGTCGCATTTCTAAAAAAGGGTTGTTCAAGAGTCAATGATGTTTGGTGGAAGTGATGATGAAGCTGACATTGATTATATCTCCCATCAAGAGAGGGGGGCTAGAGCTGACGTTGGAGGAACTAAGGATTGAATGAAAATGAGGAGCTGACTAACATGAATGAGAGACATTTCAGAATATTGGTTAAAAGTATAGTTTGGAGTCAGCATCCCTACTTTTCTGTGGACAAGCTGTGCAATCTTAAGCAAATTATTTATCTAAGCTACAATTTCATTCTTTGTAAAATAGTGACAAATTCGAGTTGTCAAGGTGAGCACTCATATGAACTCATAGCATATAGATGTCAAGCATTTCATTTTACTTGGATCCATGATCAAACAACATATTACATTGAGAAAATCTCCTGCAAAAGACCTCTTTAAAGTGTTAAAAAGAGTCCTCGTGGCGCAGTTGTTAAGAGCTATGGCTGATAACCAGATGGTTGGCAGCTTGAAACGACCATCCACTCCTTGGAAACCCTATGGTACAGTTCTAGCCTGTCCTATAGGGTCACTATGAGTCAGAATTGCCTCATTTGCAACAGTTTTTTTTGGGGGGGGGCTGTTTAGTGCTCCTGACCAAAGGCATAGTGTTTTCAGTTGCCTCATATGCATGCAAAGTTGGACAATGAATTAAAAAAGACCGAAGAAGAATTGACGCCTTTGAATTACAGTGTTGGTGAAGAGTATCGAATATACCATGGACTGCCAGAAGAATGAACAAATCTATCTTGGAAGAAGTACAGCAGAATGCTCCTTAAAGGCAAGGATTGCAAGACTTTGTCTCACGTACTTTAGAGGTGTTCTCAGAAGGGACGAGTCCCTGGAGAAGGACATCATGCTTGGTAAGAAGAGGGTCAGTGAAAGAGAGGAAGAACCTCAAAGAGATGGATTGACACAGTGGCTGAAACAATGATTGCGATGATGGTGCAGATCGGGCACTCTTCCGTTCTGTTGTACAGAACTGACTAGAGAGCACCTAACAGCAACAACAACGACAATAGTGCTCATCTCTAAGCATAAAATGAGATACTGCATGTAGAACACCGAGCATAGTATCCTGCATGTGTCTGTAACTCAGAGAGGTAGCTGCTAGTATAACTGCTATTACTACTACTAGGATTATTATGATTATTCATAAGCTTTAGTATTTTAATAGGCATCCTTCTGTCTAATAAGGCTCCTTATCACAGAGAAGGACTGATATTACCAGGTAATATTAGAAGCCTTAGCTTTTTTGTTGTTGTTGTTCTAGTTTCCTTGTTGGACTCAACTGAGGTTATAGGTGAATATTTCTGGAGACAGCGATGGCAGAATGAGTGTTAGGTGTGTATTATTCTACATAATATATTAAATGCATTCTATGTGCAAAATATTGCACTAGGTAACGCAGAGAATTTAGAGGGATTTGAACACCACCCTTATTTTCAAAGATGTCCTTTTGCAATTTACCATCTAGAAGGCCAACAGACAAGCACTCCACCAACTTTCATAACAGACTGAGTATTATAGACGAGGACATTTTCTGTGATATGCATTGGCAAATCTGCAGCAAAAGATCATTTTAAAGGTTTAAAAAGCAAAGATATCACCTTGATGACTAATGTTCACATGATCCAACCCATGGTCTTTCCAAAGGCCTCATATGCATTGATAATCTCAACAGTGAAAAAGGAAGATAGAAGAATTGATGCATCCAAACTGTGCTGTTGGCAAAGAATATCAAATATACCATGAGCTGCCAGTGAAATAAACTAATCGGTCTTAGGAGAAAAATAATCAGAATGCTTCTTAGAAGCTAACTTATTTTGGACATATCAAGAAAGACCAATTGCTAAAAAAGGACATCATGGTTGGTAAAGTGGAGGGTCAGCAAAGCTGAAGGAGTCCATTGGTAAGATGGATTAACACAGTGACCGAAACAACGGACTCAAACATAGTAACAATCATAAAGATGCCTCAGGACCAGGCAATGTTTCATTCTGTTATACTTAGGGTTGCCATGAATCAGAGTCTACTGGACGGCAACTAACAACAACAATTTTCTGTGAAACTAAGGTGTGACTATCTGGATGTAGAATGCAAGCAATGTGAATGAACAGAGGTGAAGATGGGAAAGGTGGGTGTCAGGATGTAGAGATCTGTATTGAGAGCTACAGTCTGTGAGTGATACACAGAGATGTGCAGAGGAAGAGCCATCTTGAGGAGAAATGTTCTGAGTAATTAGAGCAATAATCATATAAAAACAATGGAGAAGAGATAGTAATACCAGCTGATATAGGCAAGAGCTCTATAACTCCCTTATTTAATATCAAACTAAAGGACAGCATATCACTCTCTACTTGAATCAATAATTCGAGTAGTTGTGAGAGTTCAGACGAAGAACCGATTCTCATGGACTGGAAAAATTGAGCCTTTTTTTTTTTTAATTAACATTTATTTAGCTTCAAGTGAACATTTACAATTCATATCAGTCTGTCACTTGTAAATTTACATACATCTTACTCCCTTCTCCCACTTGCTCTCCCCCTGTTGAGTCAGCCCTTTCAGTCTCTCGTTTCGTGCCAGTTTTGCCATCCTCCCTCTCTCTCTATCTTCCCATCCCCCCTCCAGTCAAGAGTTGCCAACACACTCTCCAGTGTCCACCTGATTTAATTAGCTCACTCTTCATCAGCATCTCTCCCCCCCGCCGCTGACCAGTCCCTTTCATGTCTAATGAGTTGTCTTCGGGGATGGTTCCTGTCCTGTGCCGACAGAAGTCTGGGGAGTATGGCTGCCGGGATTCCTCTAGTCTCAGTCAGACCATTAAGTATGGTCTTTTTATGAGAATTTGGGGTCTGTATCCCACTGATCTCCTGCTCCCTCAGGTGTTCTCTGTTGTGCTCCCTGTCAGGGCAGTCATCGATTGTGGCCGGGGACCAACTAGTTCTTCTGGTCTCAGGATGATGTAGGTCTCTGGTTCATGTGGCCCTTTCTGTCTCTTGGGCTCTTAGTTGTCGTGTGACCTTGGTGTTCTTCATTTTCCTTTGCTCCAGGTGGGTTGAGAACAATTGATGTATCTTAGATGGCCGCTTGCTAGCATTTAGGACCCCAGACGCCACATTTCAAAGTGGGATGCAGAATGTTTTCATAATAGAATTATTTTGCCAATTGACTTAGAAGTCCCCTCAAACCATGTTCCCCAGACCCCAGCCCCTGCTCCGCTGACCTTTGAAGCATTCATTTTATCCCGGAAATCTCTTTGCTTTTAGTCCAGTCCAATTGGGCTGACCTTCCTTGTATTGAGTGTTGTCTTTCCCTTCACCCAAAGCAGTTCTTATCTACTGATTGATCAATAAAAAACCCTCTCCCTCCCTCCCCGCTTCGTAACCACAAAAGTATGTGTTCTTCTCAGTTTTTTCTATTTCTCAAGATCTTATAATAGTGGTCTTATACAATATTTGTCCTTTTGCCTCTGACTCATTTCGCTCAGCATAATGCCTTCCAGATTCCTCCATGTTATGAAATGTTTCAGAGATTTGTCACTGTTCTTTATCGATGCGTAGTATTCCATTGTGTGAATATAGCACAATTTATTTACCCATTCATCCGTTGATGGACACCTTGGTTGCTTCCAGCTTTTTGCTATTGTAAACAGAGCTGCAATAAACATGGGTGTGCATATATCTGTTTCTGTGAAGGCTCTTGTATCTCTAGGGTATATTCCAAGGAGTGGGATTTCTGGGTTGTATGGCAGTTCTATTTCTAACTGTTTAAGATAACGCCAGATGGATTTCCAAAGTGGTCGTACCATTTTACATTCCCACCAGCAGTGTATGAGAGTTCCAATCTCTCCGCAGCCTCTCCAACATTTATTATTTTGTGTTTTTTGGATTAATGCCAGTCTAGTTGGTGTGAGATGGAATCTCATTGTAGTTTTAATTTGCATTTCTCTAATGGCTAATGATCGAGAGCATTTTCTCATGTATCTGTTGGCTGCCTGAATATCTTCTTTAGTGAAATGTGTGTTCATATCCTTTGCCCACTTCTTGATTGGGTTGTTTGTCTTTTTGTGGTTGAGTTTTGACAGAATCATGTAGATTTTAGAGATCAGGCGCTGGTCTGAGATGTCATAGCTGAAAATTCTTTCCCAATCTCTAGGTGGTCTTTTTACTCTTTTGGTGAAGTCTTTAGATGAGCATAGGTGTTTGATTTTTAGGAGCTCCCAGTTATCGGGTTTCTCTTCATCATTTTTGGTAATGTTTTGTATTCTGTTTATGCCCTGTATTAGGGCTCCTAGGGTTGTCCCAATTTTTTCTTCCATGATCTTTATCGTTTTAGTCTTTATGTTTAGGTCTTTGATCCACTTGGAGTTAGTTTTTGTGCATGGTGTGAGGTATGGGTCCTGTTTCATTTTTTTGCAAATGGATATCCAGTTATGGCAGCACCATTTGTTAAAAAGACTATCTTTTCCCCAATTAACTGACACTGGGCCTTTGTCAAATATCAGCTGCTCATACATGGATGGATTTATATCTGGGTTCTCAACTCTGTTCCATTGGTCTATGTGCCTGTTGTTGTACCAGTACCAGGCTGTTTTGACTACTGTAGCTGTATAATAGGTTCTGAAATCAGGTAGAGTGAGGCCTCCCACTTTCTTCTTCTTTTTCAGTAATGCTTTGCTTATCTGGGGGTTCTTTCCCTTCCATATGAAATTCGTGATTTGTATCTCTATCCCCTTAAAATATGACATTGGAATTTGGATCGGAAGTGCATTATATGAATGGATGGCTTTTGGTAGAATAGACATTTTTACTATGTTAAGTCTTCCTATCCATGAGCAGGGTATGTTTTTCCACTTAAGTATATCCTTTTGAATTTCTGGTAGTAGAGCTTTGTAGTTTTCTTTGTATAGGTCTTTTATATCCTTGGTCAGATTTATTCCTAAGTATTTTATCTTCTTGAAGGCTACAGTGAATGGTATTGATTTGGTTATTTCCTCTTCGGTGTTCTTTTTGTTGATGTAGAGGAATCCAAGTGATTTTTGTATGTTTATTTTATAACCTGAGACTCTGCCAAACTCTTCTATTAGTTTCAGTAGTTTTCTGGAGGATTCCTTAGGGTTTTCCGTGTATACGATCATGTCATCTGCAAATAGTGATAGCTTTACTTCCTCCTTGCCAATCCGGATACCCTTTATTTCTTTGTCTAGCCTAATTGCCCTGGCTAGGACTTCAAGTACGATGTTGAATAAGAGCGGTGATAAAGGGCATCCTTGTCTGGTTCCCGTTCTCAAGGGAAATGCTTTCAGGTTCTCTCCATTTAGAGTGATATTGGCTGTTGGCTTTGCATAAGTGCCCTTTATTATGTTGAGGAATTTTCCTTCAATTCCTATTTTGGTAAGAGTTTTTATCATAAATGGGTGTTGAACTTTGTCAAATGCCTTTTCTGCATCTATTGATAAGATCATGTGGTTTTTATCTTTTGTTTTATTTATGTGATGGATTACATTAGTGGTTTTTCTGGTATTAAACCAGCCTTGCATACCTGGTATAAATCCCACTTGATCAGGGTGAATTATTTTTTGGATGTGTTGTTGGATTCTATTGGCTAGAATTTTGTTGAGGATTTTTGCATCTATGTTCATGAGGGATATAGGTCTATAATTTTCTTTTTTTGTAATGTGTCTTTACCTGGTTTCGGTATCAGGGAGATGGTAGCTTCATAGAATGAGTTGGGTAGTATTCCGTCTTTTTCTATGTTTTGAAATACCTTCAGTAGTAGTGGTGTTAAGTCTTCTCTGAAGGTTTGGTAGAACTCTGCAATGAAGCCGTCCGGGCCAGCACTTTTTTTTGTTGGAAGTTTTTTGATTACCGTTTCAATCTCTTTTTTTGTTATGGGTCTATTTAGTTGTTCTACTTCTGAATGTGTTAGTTTAGGTAGGTAGTGTTTTTCCAAGAATTTATCCATTTCTTCTAGGTTTTCAAATTTGTTAGAGTACAATTTTTCATAGTAATCTGAAATGATTCTTTTAATTTCATTTGGCTCTGTTGTGATGTGGTCCTTCTCGTTTCTTATTCGGGTTATTTGTTTCCTTTCCTGTTTTTCTTTAGTCAGTCTAGCCAATGGTTTATCAATTTTGCTAATTTTTTCAAAGAACCAGCTTCTGGCTTTGTTAATTCTTTCAATTGTTTTTCTGTTCTCTAATTCATTTAGTTCAGCTCTAATTTTTATTATTTGTTTTCTTCTGGTGCCTGATAGGTTCTTTTGTTGCTCACTTTCTATTTGTTCAAGTTGTAGGGACAGTTCTCTGATTTTGGCTCTTTCTTCTTTTTGTATGTCTGCTTTTATTGATATAAATTGGCCTCTGAGCACTGCTTTTGCTGTGTCCCAGAGGTTTTGATAGGAAGTATTTTCATTCTCGTTGCTTTCTAAGAATTTCCTTATTCTCTCCTTGATGTCTTCTATAACCCAGTCTTTTTTCAGGAGGGTATTGTTCATTTTCCAAGTATTTGATTTCTTTCCCCTAGTTTTTCTGTTATTGATTTCTAGTTTCATTGCCTTGTGGTCTGAGAAGATGCTTTGTAATATTTCGATGTTTTGGACTCTGCAAAGATTTGTTTTATGACCTAATATGTGGTCTATTCTAGAGAATGTTCCATGTGCACTAGAAAAAAAAGTATATTTTGCAGCAGTTGAGTGGAGAGTTCTGTATAAGTCAATGAGGTCAAGTTGGCTGATTGTTGTAAGTAGGTCTTCCGTGTCTCTATTGAGCTTCTTACTGGATGTCCTGTCCTTCTCCGAAAGTGGTGTGTTGAAGTCTCCTACTATAAATGTGGAGGTGTCTATCTCACTTTTCAATTCTGTTAAAATTTGATTTATGAATCTTGCAGCCCTGTCATTGGGTGCATAAATATTTAATATGGTTATGTCTTCCTGATCAATTGTCCCTTTTAACATTATATAGTGTCCTTCTTTATCCTTTGTGGTGGATTTAAGTCTAAAGTCTATTTTGTCAGAAATTAATATTGCTACTCCTCTTCTTTTTTGCTTATTGTTTGCTTGATATATTTTTTTCCATCCTTTGAGTTTTAGTTTGTTTGTGTCTCTAAGTCTAAGATGTGTCTCTTGTAGGCAGCATATAGATGGATCGTGTTTCTTTATCCAGTCCGTGACTCTCTGTCTCTTTATTGGTGCATTTAGTCCATTTACATTTAGCGTAATTATAGATAAATAAGTTTTTAGTGCTGTCATTTTGATGCCTTTTCATGTGTGTTGTTGGCCATTTCATTTTTCCACATACTTTTTTGTGCTGAGACGTTTTTCTTAGTAGATTGTGGGATCCTCATTTTCATAATGTTTAACTTTATGTTAGTTGAGTCGTTACGTTTTTCTTGGCTTTTTTCTTGAGTTATGGAGTTGATATTCCTTTTTGTGGTTACCTTATTATTTACCCCTATTTTTCTAAGTAAAAACCTAACTTGTATCGTTCTATATCGCCTTGTATCACTCTCCATCTGGCAGTTCAATGCCTCCTATATTTAGTCCCTCTTTTTGATTATTGTGATCTTCTATCTATTGATTTCCATGATTCCCTGTTATGTGTATTATTTTATTTATTTATTTTTGAGAATTAATCTTAATTTGTTTGTTTTTGTGATTTCCCTATTTGAGTTGATATCAGGACGTTCTGTTTTGTGACCTTGTATTGTGCTGGTACCTGATATTATTGGTCATCTGACCAAACAATCTCCTTTAGCATTTCTTGTAGCCTTGGCTTGGTTTTTGCAAATTCTCTAAACTTGTGTTTATCTGTAAATATCTTAATTTCGCCTTCATATTTCAGAGAGAGTTTTGCTGGATATATGATCCTTGGTTGGCAGTTTTTCTCCTTCAGTGCTCTGTATACGTCGTCCCATTCCCTTCTTGCCTGCATGGTTTCTGCTGAGTAGTCTGAACTTATTGATTCTCCCTTGAAGGAAACCTTTCTTTTCTCCCTGGCTGCTTTTAAAATTTTCTCTTTATCTTTGGTTTTGGCAAGTTTGATGATAATATGTCTTGGTGTTTTTCTTTTTGGATCAATCTTAAATGGGGTTCGATGAGCATCTTGGATAGATATCCTTTCGTCTTTCATGATGTCAGGGAAGTTTTGTGTCAGGAGTTCTTCAACTTTTTTCTCTGTGTTTTCTGTCCCCCCTCCCTGTTCTGGGACTCCAATCACTCGCAAGTTATCCTTCTTGATAGAGTCCCACATGATTCTTAGGGTTTCTTCATTTTTTTTAATTCTTTTATCTGATTTTTTTTCAGCTATGTTGGTGTTGATTCCCTGGTCCTCCAGATGTCCCAGTCTACATTCTAATTGCTCGAGTCTGCTCCTCTGACTTCCTATTGTGTTGTCTAATTCTGTAATTTTATTGTTAATCTTTTGGATTTCTACATGCTGTCTCTCTATGGATTCTTGCAACTTATTAAGTTTTCCACTATGTTCTTGAATAATCTTTTTGAGTTCTTCAAGAGTTTTATCAGTGTGTTCCTTGGCTTTTTCTGCAGTTAGCCTAATTTCATTTGTGATATCTTTAAGCATTCTGTAAATTAGTTTTTTATATTCTGTATCTGATAATTCCAGGATTGTATCTTCATTTGGGAAAGATTTTGATTCTTTTGTTTGGGGCGTTGTAGAAGCTGTCATGGTCTGCTTCTTTATGTGGTTTGATATGGACTGCTGTCTCCGAGCCATCACTGGGAAACTAGTTTTTCCAGAAAATCCGCTAAAAAAAAAATGCAGTCAGATCCCTATCAGAGTTCTCCCTCTGGCTCAGGCTATTCGGATGTTAATGGAGCCGCCTGGGGAGGGTGGGGGAGGGATCAGAGAGCTAGGAGTGTAGCACCTCAGAATATAGCCAGAGTTGTTTGTCTTACTTGGAATGACTCTTATATCTGAGATTTCCGCGGGGCGCGTCGCCTATACGTACTGGCTGTGTGGAGATTGCCCCCCGGGGGGTCTGGCCTGCTGGCGTCACGGTCAGATCCTCCGCTGTCAGCCCCACCCCCAAGGTTAAGGCTCCCCTACTGGGACGGTGCACTCCCGTCTCCAAAATCAGTCGCTGCCTCCTGGGGACTCTCCGTCCTGCCAGCCACGTCGCGCGCCACTCCCGCGAACCGAGTGGGCTCCCCCCTCCCCGGGTCAGCTCAGGAGAGCGGAGCAGCTCCCTGCGCCTGAGTTGCGACTGCGTGTCCCAGCTGGGACGCCGCTCTCCCCGCTCCAATACCAGCCACTGCCTCCCGGGGACTTCTTCCACCGGCTGCTCCACCACACCACCCGCGTGAACTGGCTGGGCCCGCGCCAACCAGTTGGGACCACCCCAGGGTCAATTCAGGGGAATATAGCTGATCCCCGCGCTCACGCCCCGCCTGTGCGCCCCAAAATCCCGGCGGGATGGCTCCCCGACTGGGACGCTGCTCTCCCCGCTCCAAGACCAGTCACTTCCTCCCGGGGACTTCTCCCTCCGGTGTGCCGCGCCGCTCACAAGAGATGGGTCGGTGCCGCCCGCATGAACGACTGGGCCCCCCCCGGGGTCAATTCAGGGAAATGTAGCTGGTCCCCGTGCTCGCGCCAAGCCCGCTCCCCACCAAACTCCCCGCTCCAAGACCAGTCACTGCCTCCAGGGGACTTCTCCCACCGGCTGCGCCACCACGCCGCCCGCGCCAACCAGCTGGGCTCCCTCCTGGGATGAGTTCGGGGGCTAGGGCTGGGCCCCTTGTCTGTGCCGTCTACCCCCCTGGACTCTGCCCCAAATCGGGCTCCGAAGGTCACCTGCCTGGTACGCTGGCTCCTGGCTCTGAAAACAATCACTGTCTCCCCGTATTTGTTCGTTCCCCATCTCTAAATCTGTGTTTGTTGTTCAGAGTTCGTAGATTGTTATGTATGTGATCGATTCACTTGTTTTTCCGAGTCTTTGTTGTAAGAGGGATCCGTGGTAGCATCCACCTAGTCCGCCATCTTGGCCCCGCCCCAAAATTGAGCCTTTTTTTAGGAAAATTATAACTGGTGAAATCTATAATGGAATTTTTATTAGTGGTAGTTATATGTGCTTGTACTTCAATGGACTCAATCGTGAACAAGGATTGGGTAAAAGGAATTTATTTTAACATGAATGTTTCCCACTATTACTTATAATATTAAGAATGTGTTTCTTCCTAAAATATATACCTCTTTAAAGTGGTGACAAGCAACGATGTCACTTCGAGGACTAAGGTGCACCCGACCCAAACCAAGCCATGGTATTTTCAGGTCCTTCATATGAATGCAAAAGCTAGACAATGAATAAGGAAGACAAAAAAAGAATTGACGCCTTTCAATGATGGTGTTGGCAAAGAATATTGAATAACCATGGACTGCCAGAAGAACAAACAGATCTGTCTTGGAAGAAGTATGGCCAGAATGCTCTTTAGAAGCGAGGATGGCAAGACTTCGTCTCACATACTTTGGCATGTTATCAGGAGGGACCAGCACCCTGGAGAACATCATGCTTGCTAAAGTAGAGGGTCCACAGAAAAGAGGAGACCCTCAGCAAGATTGATTGACACAGTGGCTGCAACAATGGGCTCGGCATAACAACAATTGTGAGGATGGCACAGGACCGGGCAGTGTTTCGTTCTGTTGTACATGAGGCCATTATGGGTCAAAGTCGACTCAGTGGCACCTAACAACAAAATACATAATTTCCAATCTCATAGTTAAAAAGGAAATAATTCTTTAGAAGAATGACATTAAAAAACAATTACAATGAAACCTTATACTTATAAGTGAATTTGTTTTTGCCTAATACAAAAAGGCATGACTTATTGTTCTTAAAATACTTGAATATATTTTTTAAAAGAGTTCAGATATTATTTCTTCCTTAAATTTATGACCAGTGAAGTCATCTAGACCTGGGGTTTACTTTGTGAGAGGTTTTCTAAGTGTGACTAAAATATCTTCAATACATATAGAGCTGAGAATTCTGTATGCTGATATTTGGGGTGCCCATTATCCACTACAGACATCTCCCTGTACATTCCTGCTTCCCTCCCACAAGCGCCAACATTTGACTTAAGTAGCCATTTGTTCCAGGATGTCATAGCCTTCCCCTTTTCCCAGTTTCTCCTATCCCCAGAATTGAAGATCAGACCCATACTTCCCCAGTTACACATTACCCGCTGCTTGCACAAAACAAGAACACAAGTGCTATTCAGTTTTCAAATCAGCTTATTAAGATTTAACTCAGGCACAACAGAATACACAGATTTAAAGCATAATGTTTGATGAGTATTGACAAATATCTACACCTGGAGCCCTGGTGGCACAGTGGTTAAGAACTACGGCTGCTAACTAACCAAAAGGTCGGCAGTTCACATCCACTAGCTGCTCCTTGGAAACCCTATTGGACAGTTCAACTCTGTCCCGTAGAGTTGCTATGAGTTGGAATCCACTCAGCAACAACGGGTTTTTGCTTTTTGGGTTTTTTTTGGTATGTGTGTGCCCACCACCCCAATCATGTGCAACATTTCTATCACCCCAGTAAGTTCTCTCCTGTTCCTTTGCAAATAATCTACCCTGTCCCTTTCATCCCATGCCCCAGGCAAACATTAAACTGATTTCTATTACCTTAAATCAGTTTAACCTGTTCTAGAACTTCATATAAATGGAACCAGTATGTTTTCTTTTGTGCCTGGCTTCTTTTGTTCATTTTTATTCCTGAATTTTATTCCACCATATGAATAAATTAAAATTGATTATCCATTTATCTGCTGATGAATATTTGAGTCATCTTTAGGATTGCTATTAGTCAGAATCAACTTGCCAGAACCGGTTTGGTTTTTGTTTTTGTTTTTTTAGTTTTGGAGTGCTATGAATAAAGCTCCAATGAACAGTCATGTACAGACATTAGCATGAATCTGTTTCAGAGAACAGAGCATGTTCTTCTTGAGTGAATACCTACAACTGGAATCACTGTACAGTGTCTGAAGTGCATGTTTAGCTTTATAAGAAACTCCCAAAACTGTTTATAAAATCGTTGTATGGTTCTACACTCACACCAGCTACATATGGGAATTCCATGTGCCCTACAACCAACACTTGATACTGTCAGACTTAAATTTTAGTTATTCTAGAGACCGTGAGATGATATTTCATTGTCATTTTTATTTTGCATTTTCATGATAACTAACAATCCTAAGCATTTTTACATATGTTTAATGACCACGTTTTTTTGTGAAGAATCTATTCAAGTCTTTTATCCATATTTAATTGAATTGTTTGTCTTCTTATTAAGGAGTTGTAAAGCATCTTTATAGATTCTGAATACAAGCCCTTTGGCAGATATATGTATTACAAGTATTTCTCCCAGTTCGTGTCATGCCTTTCCATTTTCTTAATGGTGCCTTCTGAAGAGTAGAAGCTTCTTAATTTTTTTTAATGAAATTCAAATTTGTTTTTCTTTTATGGTTTGTACTTTTTGTGTTTTGTCTAAGAAATCTTTGCCAAGCCCAAAGGCATGAAGATTTTCCTCTGTTTATTTCTAGCAGTTTCATTGTTTTAGATTATACATGTATATCTTTGATTTATTTTAAATTGATTTCGTTTATGCTGTGAAGTAGAAGTCTAAGTTTAGTTTTCTTCCATTGCCTTGGTGCCTCGGTCAAAATGAATTGATCGTACGTATGTGGGTCAGATTCTGGATTTTATATTCTGTTTCTCTGATATATTTTTATATTCCTGAACCAAGAATGTACTTTCTTTATTACTGTAGCTTTACAGTAAGTCTTGCAACAAGGTGGCTAACTGAGAATCTTTGTGTCTCCATATAAGTTTGGAATTACTTGGTCAGCTCCTTAAATCAAAGTTTTCAGGATCTGGATTGGGATTGTAACAAACCTATAGATCAATTCGGGAAGAACTGACATCTTAACAATATTAAGTCATAGGAACTAAAACCTTATAGTGGCATAAATCTCTACATTTATTTAAGTATATTTTTTATTTACACTAGGCAATTTTTTCTGATTTTCATTGTAGAGATCTATAAACATCTTTTATTACATTTATTCCTAAGGATTTATAACACACATGTGTGCACGTGTATATATATAAATACTTAGGAATAAATGCATTAAAGATACTTACAGACGTACAAACATGTATATACATTGGAGTCCCCGGCTGGCACAGATACTTAAGCGTCTGGCTACTAACTGAAAGGATGACGGTCCAAGTCCACCCAGAGGTGCCTCAGAAGAAAGTCCTGGAGATCTCCTTCCAAAAGATCACAGTCATTGACAATCCTGCTCTGAGACAAATGAGGTTCCTATGAGCTGGACTCACCCTAACAACAGCAGGTCTGGGTTATTTTATATTTTCAGTGTTATTCATTTTCCCGTTGTTTATTGCTGGCGTGTAGAAATACGATTCATTTTGTGTTGATCTCGTATCCTTCAGCCTTGCTAAACTCACTTATTAATTGTAGTAGGTTTCTTCTGCAGATTCTTAGGGCTTCTTCCTTAGACGATCATGGAACATGCAAATAGGAACAATTTCGCTTTTTCCTTTCTACTTTCTATGCTTTTGTGTTATCTTGCCTTAACGCACTGGTTACGCCCTCTGGTGTGACGCGGCTCAGAAATGGCGACAGTAAGCATCCTTGTCTTGTCCCTAATCTTTGTGGACAAATACTGAAATGATATCTTACCATTAAATACTATGTTAAGTATACATTTTTACAGACGCTCTTCGTACATCTGACAAAGCTCTCTTCTAACCCTTTTCGCTGAGAGTTTTTATCATGAATGTGTGTAAACATTTTCAAATGCTTTTTGCACTTATTGAGAAGATTCTGTGATTTCCCCCTTTATTCGCTTACTGTAACGGACTGTGCTGAGTACTTCCAGATGCTGAACTGATGTCCTCCACGATAACCTCAATGGTTGTGGTGTGTTACCGTTTTTCCGTGTTGCTGGATTCGAATTGCTCTTATTTTGTTGAAGACCACTACGGCTATGTTCATGGGGAATATTGGTCTCTAGGTTTATCTTCTTATAACATCTTTGCCTGCTTTTGGTGTCAAAGCCTTGTGGAAGAAGTTGGGACATGTTTCCTCCACCTCTATTTTCTGAAGTTGTCTGTGTGCACTTGATATTATTTCTTCCTTAAACTTATGATTGGTTTCAGCAGTGAAATCATCTGGGCCTGAAGTTTTCCTTGTGGAAAGGTTTTTGATTATTAATTTTTCTTTGATATAGGATTATTTTTGTTATCTGTTTCTTCTTGTGTCATTTTTAGTTTTTTTTTTTGCTTAAGTATCTTTCAAATATCACCTAAGTTGCCAAGTTTATTTGTGTAAAGTTTTTCATAATATTACTCTTTTATCCTCCTAATATCCATAGTTCCTCTACTGATATACTAAAGTCAGTAATTTGTGATTTTTTTTTTTAAATCTTGATTAGTCTTGTCAATTTTACTAATCTTAAAAAAAATGGCTTTGTTAATTTCCATTATGATGTGACTGTGCTACAGAGTTAGAAAGGAACCCCACCTAAAATTTAGTTCAGATATTGAGGCTGATATTGCGCCCCCTTCCCCAGTCAAACCTAGAGGATATGAAAAGGTCTACTATTCACATCACAAGGCTTTCCTGGGAAAGCAGGGTGGCTTCCAAACTCAGAGCAGGAAAAAGGAACTGGCTTGCGAGTTTTATGGTGATTAGCAGTGCGGAGAGTTCAAGGGTTCCCACACATGGTTTGAACTTCTCTCTGGTGCCATAGAAGGCAGCATTTGTGCTTTCTCATCAGCTATGTTACACTGTGGGTAATTTACCAGAGTGAACTTTATATGATATACTGTATACTGCTAAGGGATTTGTACTAGCATTATTGGAATTTGGAAGATACTCCTTAGTTGCCCTTTGTAGGGAATTTTGCTGGTTTGTAATTGAGCTAAATTATAGGAAAGCACCTGGACAAAGCTCAACACGTAGTAGATAAGGGTTTTTAACTGCATCTGTGGTAAACATCAATAAATATTCACACAGTTCTGTAATAAGATGGCTCCATTAAATAGCCAATGACCTAGAAATAATCCAGGTATGCGAAACTATGATAATTAGAAGGTCATAGGCACTAGAAGTACGTAGATCCTTTTTCTTATTTCTGTTTTAAAAGTAGCTCAGATCTCTAAAGATGCAGTGCTTTCTGATGCCCCATTCCTTAAAGATGTAAGAAATGAAACTGCTGGAATCATAAATGTCCTCTTTGGGAAACTACCCCATAATCTGTGCAGTTAATGCACCAACTTTGTAAATGGACATTAGGATGTTAAACAGTGGCACACAGACAAATACGTGCACACACACTGGCACCCCCAAAAGGGTAGAGACTGTATAATCCAATTAATTTAGGAAACACGAGGTTTTGTAAAGTTAAATAGCTTTCTTTATGGTAAGACTTTTTTGAGCCTTTATTATGTGATCACACATGTGAATCTTCATGAATAATGAATTACATTCATTATTAATGCATTGTTTTCCAACATTTGAACATGGAATGCTCTTTATGCTAAACTTTGCGAAACCATTTTTCTAAGGAACAGGGTTTGGGAGATTCTGGTCTAACCATGGGTTCTAATAATAGTGAGCTATATTATTTAGATCAACTGTCTTATGAAAAACAACTGAAATGACTAATAAAAATTCCTTGACAGGTAGGTGATATATAGATAAATAGGTAAGATAGTAAGAGATAGATATTGTCAGGCAAAAACTAAAGAGAAAATAGAAATTAGCAGAGTGAGGAGGTTGCTTTTGCCCTAAGGCTAAAATGACCTTTCCTTTTGATAGCCTTTGCTTGGTGAGGAGGACAGAAATTGGAACCTAGACCCACTCCCATAGGGTAGGGAGTAATAGGAGACATTCCACAGTTAGCTGGATTCACTCTCAGGGTGAACCTAGAGTAAATCAGCTACACAGACTTGCTGCCATGTTTCCATTTCTGAGTGGCCCAGGCACCCTTTGCCCATGAGCTTTGTTTAAGATGGTCCTAGGATGGGAAAGGAGGCCTGGCTGCTCAGTGGTTAAGAGCACAGGTTGCTAACCAAAATCTTGGCAGTTCAAATTCACCAGCCGCTCCTTGGAAACTCTATAACCCATTGCCGTTGAGTTGATTCTAACTCATAGAGACCCTATAGGACAGAGTAGAAGTGCCCCATAGTGTTTCTAAGGGGCACCTGGTGGATTTTAACTGCCAACCTTTTGGTTAGCAGCAGTAGGACATAACCACTACACCACCAGTGCTTCCCATGAGGCAGTTCTACTCTGTCCTATAGGATTGCCATGAGCCGGAATCAACTCAAAGGCATCTGGTTTCGTTTTTGGTTTTTTAGGATAGGAGAGCCCCTGGTCTTATAGCAGAAGCAAATACAATTCAACTCTGGAGGAAAACACTTGCATCCTAGTTTCCAGTTCTTTCAGCAAACACATTTTCAGGTCAGTAACCCCTCACTGGTCCCTCCTTGGCTGAGATGCTCCTCATCTCTGGCTGAAACTTTTATGATAGTTTTTCATAGTTCGCTTGGCCCTAGCCTCCCCATTCAGGATAAGCTGAGTGTCTTTTCTCTGTGTTCCCATAATGCTTTATTTACTGTATTTATCATTTTGTTGTTGTTGTTTAACAGGCTGGCTCAATCAGAAGACTCTGATCTCCTCTAAGGCAGAGATGATGTCTTTTTATCTTGGTGCTCCCAGCACTTAGCACTGTTCTCCCCACCCAGCACTGAGTACAGGTGTGTTCTCAATAAGTGTTTATTAAATGAATGAACAGACCTTTACTGAAGGTGTGGGAACTGAAGGAGGAGAGAGTTCCTTGGTTTAACCCCAGGCAATAAACCATGGAGATGATGAAAGGCAGGCTCTTAGGGGGAAAAGGGAAGGAGGTTTGTCTTGAAAGGAACAGTCTACTTCTGAAGGCTTTTATCGATTTGAATAGAACTGATATGAGAATTAAAGGGAATGAGAAAAAGAGGACACAGAGAATGGAGACACCCAAGAGGGTAATAGCTGTCAAAAAAACAAGAATGGAATCTGTGTACCGAACACCTGTTTTGGGTCCTTCCCCACCATATATTAGTTGTGTCATCTCGATAAAGTCACTTAACCTCTCTGAATGTCAGTTTCCCATCTGTTACGTTAGAGCAGTAAAGATATTCATATTTCCATTATTAGTCATATGACTGTTTTATTAAATGAGATAATGGATGTGCAATTGCAATGTAATTCTACAATGCAGTTTTTAGTTATTATCACTAGTAGTATTTAAAAGGGAGAGCTGGAGAGCAAAGGAAGTACAGAGTGGAGAGAAGATGAAGACTAAAGACTGTCTCTTTGATAGGAATCGACTCGACGGCACTGAGTGTGGGGCTTTGATAGGAAGCAGATTCCCCGGTGCCCCTTCTCTATGGGAATTCAAGTTCTAGAACTTGAATCTAGAATCCATACTGGTTAAGAACCAAGGCTCCTAAGTAAGGTTGGGCTCAAATCAGAGCTGACATTAGCATGGCCTTGGCAGCTTATTTAACCTTGAGGGGGCTCATTAAACTCAGCTATAATATGAGGATAAAAACTGGGTTTACTTCTGAAGTCATGGTGAGAATTAAGTGAGATTCATTCCTCCAGGAAATATTTATGAACTATTTGTTACATGACGGACATTGTTCTTGGCACTACAGATACAGCAGTTAATCAGATGGACAAGGTCCTTGCCTTTAGTATGTTTTCATTCTAGTGCGGAAGACAAAGCAATATGCAAATAAGTATGTAACATAATATTAGTGAAAAGTTCTAGAGAAAAAAATTAAGCAAGACAAGGTAAGAAGTGAGGACAGGGCACTGTCTGAGTCAGGGTGGCTGGAGATGTGGCATATGGAGAGCTTAGCACTGCAGCAGGCTCAATGAATAGTACATAGTATTTGTTGTTGTTGTTAGGTGCCACTGAGTTGGTTCCAACTCATAGCGACCCCATGTACAACAGAATGAAACATTGCTGCATCGTGCACCATCCTCACAATTGCTGCTATGTTTGAGCTCATTGTTGCAGCCACTGTGTCAATCCATTTTGTTGAGGGTCTTTCTCTTTTTTGCTGGCCCTCTACTTTACCTAGCATGATGTTCTTCTCCAGGGAGCTAGTCCTTCTTCATAACATGTCCAAAATATGTGCAATGAAGCCTCACCATCTTCGCTTCTAAAGAGCATTCTGGCTGTATTTCTTCCAAGACAAATTTGTTCACCTTCTTTGTTAGCAGAATTTTTTCTGTCTGAGAAGTCCATAGAAGCTAAGCCTACTAGTATTTTGTGTGGGATTTGCTGGGAAACCAGACTGGATTCAAACAACAGAGGAAATTCCCATAGAATAGACACAAGAATAGGTCCCTGGGTGGCACAGAGGGTTTGTGTTCAGCTACTAATCAAAAGGTTAGTGGCTCCATGGAAAAAAACTCCTGGTTATCTTTTTCTGAAAAGATAACAGACAAGAAAATCCTGTGGAGCAGTTCTACTCTGTGACACATTGATTTGCCATGAGTTGGAATCGATTCCACAGCAATGGGTTTGGATTTTTTTTTTTCTTTTTTGAAACGTAAATGGGAAAAAAAATTTTTTTATTTTTAAATGGGAAAGATTCATTCTTTTATTTAACAAGAATGTATTCAGTACCACCGGTGCTAGGATCTGGGGACATGAAAGCTAATTGGATCTAGTTCCCAGCTCTATGGACCACCAAGTCTAATAGGCTGAGATGGACAGGTCTCCGGGCAGAACATTCGTGTGAGTGGAGCATGAGGGCTGGCCACGAGGATCTCAGAGAATACTAATCACTGCCTGCCTTTCTCAGACCTTTGGTGCTACACATTCTATTCTGCCCCCCCATCACCCAACACACACTTGTCTCACAAGCAGATTTGCTAATCAGGCCATTAGCAACCTGTCAACTGGGTAGAGATGCTTACACCAATGACAAGGAATGGCATCTGGTTATGACATTTTCCCTAGCCAACATGTCTGAGGACCTGGTCTGGACTCCCCCTCCCTGTCAAGCACTGACTCTAGAGAGAAGCTGTTCTCTGGGTACCCACTCCCTAGACCTGTTAAGGGGTACCTTTTCATCAAACCTCTACACCGTTTCCATTTTCTTGGAAAAATACTACACTGAGGAAGATTCAAAGAATTGGAAGCACAGACTGTAAGAGCTACTAAAGGCTCTTAGTGATTGTCTCACCCAACTTCCTCATTTCACAGAGGAGGAATCTGAGGCCCAAGAACTGAAGTGGCTTATTCAAGGTTACAAAACAAGTTTGAGACAGAGCTGGAATAAGAGCAGATGTGGGAGCATCTGGAAGACAATAGATATTTGTGATGTCAGGTTGTATATTTCCATAATTTTACCCATATGAAAATCTTCTCTTTTACTGTAAAACATAAAATTTTAAACTATGAGAACCCCTTAATATTTTTATCTGGCACAACTATCACTCTCTTACTCTCTAAGTTGTCTTTCATACTTACTGTTGTAGTCGCTGGAGCCAGAGACAGGAGACAGTTTAACATATTATGTACCTAATATGTAACAGGCATAGTTTAGACAGCTTCATGAGGCACCATCCCTGAGTGGGAAGATCATTTAACTTATCTGAAGTCATAGGGCCAGTAAATGGATCTGTCTACTAAAGTCCAGATCTTTCCACAACACCAGCCATTGCTCACTTATACCTACCAGGTAGTTCAGATCAGTCATCACATTGCTCAGGTAAGAGAAACGTCACATGCAAAGTGACTAACACAGTGCCTAGCAAGACCTAGCACAGAGTAAGTCTCCACAAATACCCAGTCCCTCTGCCTTTCCCCTTAGATGTCAAGCTTCAATAGATTCAGTGACTTTCTTATGATTACTTAACAATACTGGGTGTACATTCATACACAATATACGTATAACATATGTGAAAGATAAAAACACTTAGATAAGTGCACCTATATTTTTATTAATCTTGGACAAGAGACCATTTGTATATATTAGCCTTGCTTGTCAGTAATTTTGGCAGAGGCATTTTACTGAAAAACAAACCATTGTAAAAACTCTCCTGTACAGGGGAGATGGGTTGCAATCCCCTCAGTAGGCTTCCTAATCCAAAAAAATCCTGAGAAAACAGACTCAGACTAGATCGTAAGATAACAGCCCGCCGGTCTCTCCAAGGAAACTCTCCTCAGTTTACCAGGGATTCAGTTCCATGATCTGGGTTTGCCATTTCTCTAAATAGTTCATAGTGACATTTCAATAAATGTTGTGGAGGGACCCAAGGTAGGGAACTTGGGTTATTTTACATATGAAATATACATGAAGATTTTTTAAACTATAAAAACCAGGATACAGCAGAAATTTGGATTAGGCCAAAGATGTTTTGAAACTAAATACTCTGAAGTACACGCTTCTAATCTATTAGATCCAGAAATAACTAGGGAATCAGCATCATGCCAGTGTAGGGATCCCTGTACTGGGGCACAAAGATCACCTAATGGTGGTACTTGAAGAGACCTTACTGATACTATGGGCTGACCTACCATTTTACAAGTGTGCAAAGTAGACTCAGAGAGGAGGAGATGTCAGGGCTAGGGAAGAGTCAGATAAATGAATGCAGTTGTTGTTATCTTCCCTTGAGTCTGCCCAGTCATAGAGACCTCATGCACAACCAGATCAGATCCTCATGATCCATAGGGTTTTTATTGACCTTTTTTAAATTTTTTTCAGAGGTAGATCGCTAGGTTTTTCTTCCTCTTCCATCTTAGTCTGGAAGGTCCACTGAAACTTGTTCAGCATCATAACAACATGCAATGAGTGGTGACTGTGCTTAACGTGCATTAGTCAGGAATTGAACTCAGGCCTCCCACATGGAAGGCAAGAATGCTACCAACGAACCACCATTGCCTTCATAACTAATGCTGTTGTTGTCTGCTGTTTCTTAGGCAATTATCTTACATCATCCATTATATGCTCTAAAAATATTAATTTCTTTCTGCAGAGGGGAACAAACTTTAAAAGGTGTAAATCATAAAGTATCGCCTGCCTTCTTGAAACTTTGCGAGAGCTCCCATTGGCTCCTTGGCTATCAATACCATCCTTATCATGGCCGACCAAACTCTCCTGCCCCTTCTCCCTAATCTCTCACCCTTACACTTGTCAGGCTTCTTCCTCCCACAGCACCCTGGAACAGGCTTGTGTCTCTGCCTGAAGAAGTCTTCCTTCCTCGATATATAGTTAACTCCTACTTAACCTTGAACTCAAGCAGCACTTTCTCAAGGAGGTCCTTTCCAACCTCCTGGACCAGGTAAATTTTCCACATTACAGACCTCCTTTATAGCTCTGGTCATAGGTAGGTGTCTCTTTACATTCATTTTCCAGATGATTTGACTGTTCACTCACCTTCTCTGCTAAAAGCTATAAAACAGGAAAGATGGTGCCTGGAAGAAAAATAGATGCAAAATAACTATTTATAAGATAAATGAATGAAAATCAGACATAGAAGTTGCTAGTAGAGCTTGCAGATTGGATCAGGAGGAGTTCTCAAGTCCTGGTCCCAGCCAATCAGTCCCCTGAAGCCTGCAGAAGAGGAAGGTCTATCCTCCCAGGTGTTGGAGGGTCTTTGTGAAGTGTCCGTGGGTGCTCACTTTGGATGCTTTGTAAGCCTGCATCCCTTCAGCTGCTGCTGCTTGTTTGACATCGTCTTTCCCTCATATCCACCAAACACACACATGGCTCTTCTGAAGGTTTTGGGGTTATTGGG
The DNA here is from genome assembly GCF_030014295.1 of Loxodonta africana. Classification (NCBI taxonomy): domain Eukaryota; kingdom Metazoa; phylum Chordata; class Mammalia; order Proboscidea; family Elephantidae; genus Loxodonta; species Loxodonta africana. The sequence goes on along the minus strand of NC_087344.1, from coordinate 183,016,209 downwards.
AGACACGCTTTGTTTACTCCATCTCACCCCTCCAAACTCAGTCTCCTACTTCATGGGGATCAGGGGCCTTGATTTGTTTTCAAATAATAATAACTCCCTGGCATCTAAGTGGTAGTTTTACAGGTGTGTTCATGGAGTAACATACAATTAGGTGTTGTGTATTTTGTTTTTAGTTTTAATTCAATGCAAAAGTTAGGAAAGGCCTTAGTAGCAATTCATATAATAATCAGACAGACAGACAGACAGAGACAGACAGACACAGCAATCAAAATGTGTATCAAAAAGGGCAATAAGGGAATGATTATATGAAGCATGGACTGGCCACACTATGGAAATTTTAGAAAACAAAACAACATAAAAAAAAAAAAGGCAAGATATTACATGCTCTCACCAAAATTTATATTTAATATTAACTTATTAAATGAAAAAGATTGTAATAGACCAAGGCACATTGTGATATTATTGTAATAAAAAGAGAACAGTCAGTGTTTTCTCCCTGTCTTTCTTCCCACTCACACTCCCTTCTAAAGAGAATTATGTTTTTGCCTTTTAAGCTTTATAATCCCTTCCTTTCCCTTATATAAGCTCATTAGAATGGGCTAGAAAGAGAGAACACCTGAAGTAAAGAAGAGAGATTTTCATCCCTGGGGAAATTGTTCAAGAACCAAGAATTCCAGGATTGGGTAAATATAGAGAAAAATGAAAAAGGAGCTAGAGAGACTGTATCTTCATAACCAGGACCAGACATAGTTTGGGTAGGGGAGGAAAGGGGAGAGGGTAAGGGGAAAAAGAAGTAAAAACCACAATGCTGCATGTTATAGAGTGTTTGGGCGTTTAGTGAGAGAGTCCTGAGCAGCTATTGGATACAGGAGAATTGAGGAAGAGAGAAAAAGGGATTTTGAGGAGGATGTTATGAGTTATAAAGTTGATTCCTTACTCTCTCTCACTCTATAAACCCAGTGTCATCGAGTAGATTCCGACTCATAGCGACCCTATACGACAGAGTAGAACTGCCCCATAGAGTTTCCAAGGAGTGCCTGGAGGATTTGAACTGCTGACCCTTTGGTAAGCAGTCCTAGCACTTAACCCCTACATCTTCAGGTTTTCCTTTATCTCTCTCTCTCTTTCCCTCTTTCTCTATATCTATATTTCAGTGCTGTACCAGCCTTTTTGGATGCCGTTCTCTGCAAAGACTAGATTACAGGGGATTCAGGAATCTTCAGGAGTGACTTAAATCTATGTGGTTTATGTATAAGCAACATCTACACAAAGTCTGTTGTCGTCGTGTGCTGTCAAGTCGATTCCAACTCATAGTAACCCGGTACGAAAAAGTAGAACTGCTCCTTAGTATTCCCTAGGCAGTGGTTAAGTGACCAGCTGCTAGCCAAAAGGTGACAATTTGAATCTATCATCTGCTCTGCGGGAGAAAGATGTGGCAGTCTGCTTCCGTAAATATTATAGCCCTGGAAACCCTGTGGGGCAGTACTACTCTGTCCTAGAGGGTCACTATAAGTCAGAATGCACCACACAGCACGCCTTAAACAAAGTCTAGATGGATGCAGTTCAAACTAAGCATGTCCATCTCTGGAGAAATGTATGAAATTGGAAGTTGAAGGGTTATCAAAATTTTTACAGAGCTTTTGCTATTTACATGATTTGAAACAATAAAGGTATGTTTTAAAAAGGATTACATGCTCATGTTAATTACAGAATAGGGAGCACAATGGCCTCCTTCAATGCAATTGCCACTTAGTGGTAGAAGAAGAAAAGGTGGTCCTGGGCACGGCTGCCCCAGTGGTCGGTGTCCAGTTGCTGGGCTGCGAATTTATGGAGCTTGGATGGAGTATGATTTATGGAGACATGGGCATTGCAGATGTTCAAAGACGCTGTAGTAGCCCAGATGACTCTCTGCTGATGTCCGAGGATAAGTCAAAAGAAATTTCTTAGAAACAAATACAACACTCCTAATATTGCTCATGCATTCATTCAGCAAGCATATTGGGTGTCTCCTATGCACCAAGACCTGTGGGATTACTTTGAGCAGTAGTTTTCCCTCTTCCTATCTCTTAATGAATGCATTTACACTGCCTAGTTATAGAAATCCACGCTGAACCCTCCAGAGTATCAATGCAGTGGAGAGGAAAGGTGACTGGCCTTGGGATCAGAGGTTTTTCCCACCAGATTGGTCTTCCACTTGGAGACAGCTCACTTACGACTCTTGCTGTCTCTCTAAGGCTGACATGAGGAATATCTCCCCACTTCAGGAGAGACTTAGCCTCTTCTCTCAGGCCTCTACCCTATGGCCTCAACAGGGCAAGCTCATCAGATGGTAAAACCCCTAGTCTCTAAAGCCGAACATGGGTTCCACCCCCTCATACAGCAGCAAGGGCATCATCTGTTGATGCTCCTGAGCAGAGCTGATTTCACAGTCCCTTTAACACCCAGGAAGATGAACTCCGAGTTTACACACAGCAACTTTGCTACCAAGAGAGCCTCATTATGGACAAACCATCACCTTAGGCTGATCAGAGGGTGGGAAAGGGGCAGCCCTCAAGCCCCAAATCTCTGACCTCAGATACATAGGGAAGTTAATTCACAGCATTCTAGAAGACATGGGGATCCCAGGCTGGGATTTCACCAGCTCTGTCTGCTTGCTCATATCCATGCAGACCTTTCTCCTTATTGAGAAGCAAGACTAAGAGAGGGAGGCAAATTCTGGTAGAGAAGCATAAGCATGGATCAAAGAAACAGACCAGGTGTCCCTGTGAATTGCATTCAGAGTTTTATTTCTGCCATAGTCTGAGATTGTTCTAACTCTGGCAGGCTGCCTCGATAAAGAAAGAAGCAAAGAAAGCACAGAGGGGAAGCAAGGAACGAGATTCCATGTTGTTAGGCATGACGGGGGGGAGTTAGCTGTTGGTGAATGTTCCAGAACAGATATATGGGCCCAGCAGGGTTGGGCAGTGGGCAGAGAATTCTGGAGTGGGACTAGTCTTCTGTGTTTAACAGCAGCGGTCATCGTCCTCAAGGTCTCAGCATACAGGTCCTCGGGAACTCATGGGGATAATTCCCAAACAGCAGCAACCACAATCACAGCATGGGTCAGGCTACAACCCTGGGATCCTGAGCTCTGCACTGTGCTGCTTGCAGGAGCCTGCACATAGTAGGTCTGGCAAGGAGAAGAGCACTGGACATAATATGTCTGGGTCTGGCAGGGAGTTGGACATTTCACATAGGTCGTCTGGCACAGAATTGGGCATTACACATAGGTCGTCTGGAACGGAACTAGGCAATTCACATAGGTCGTCTGGCACGGAACTGGGCATTTCACATACATTATCTGACAGGGAACTGGGCATTTCACATAGGTTTGAGTCTGGCATGGAGGTGGGCATTTCACATATGTTGTCTAGCATGGTGCAGGGCATTTTACGTAGGTCTGAGTCTGGCATGGAGTTGGGCATTTCACACATGTCGTCTGGCATGGAACAGAGCATTTCACGTAGGTCTGAGTCTGGCACGGGTCAGGACACACCACACTAACAGTTTTAGTCTCGCATGGAGCTGCACATTTCACAGACGTGCATTTTGTGCTTTGCACTGACCCCAGTTTCAAACCTTTCACACAGGAGGAAGAAAAATGTTGCTGCTCCTGTTGGTCGCACATCTTTGTGAGGTTTCGTAAAATCTGGAAGGAAAGGTTTCATCAGAAGGCTGAAACTAGGAAAGTTTCCAGAGAAACCTGTAGCATTCCCTTTGGGTAAAGTGTGGTCTGTAAGCAGTGGCCTTTGTGAGAAGGCCACAGGAACCTAGAGGCTGTACACCTGCCACTTAGGACGGACTCAGAGTCAGAGATTCTAGGCTTGGCTCTGTGTCTTTACCTGGCTGTGTGACGTTGGACAAGTCTCCTCTCATCCCTGAGCCTCAGTTTCTACAATGGAAAATGAAGGGTTTCAAACAGTGATGTCTGTGTTTCTGCCCAATTCTCTGAGCCTCCTCTCTTCTTCTTACTCACTCCCAAATCTCTGTTAGGAATTATCCATGGGAAATTGTTGTTCCCTAGCTGATTTCCCCTTTCCACAGATACACTCAATGACAGTATTCCTCCTTCCTCCTGCCTAGCCACAGAGTACCCAGTGAAGGCAAATTTATGTCAATAGAATTGTGAGCCAACACCAGTTTCAACCTGAGCCTGACAAGGAGGAAAGGACAAGGCCAAAATTTGAATGTTTCCATCATTTGCTCTTTGGATCAGCTAAGCCATCGCCTCATCTCTTGGGCACATGAACCCAAGAGAGGACTGCACACCTGTACTCAGAGAGCAAGCAGATCTAGTTCTCTGAAAAATCCTCCACAAACAGGACTAATAGCTCAGCGAGCCTCTTTCTCTCCTCTCATGGCTTAAGGTCGGTGCTTCTTACCAGCTACTGCCATCAGACTCCCTCACTAAATGCCCTCAGTGCCTCATCCTGGGGCACACTTTCCTCTACAGTTTTCTGCCTGAGTGTCACGACGGCTCTGTTTTTTGCCATATCCCCATCACGAACATAGGATTCACCCTCTCTGCTGACAGGAGCGAGACTGGAGAAGCCAGTGATCTAAGGAAACGGGAACCAGGGAGAATTTTTATAGCGTCACAATGAGGCAATTTGATGGCATCCAAATGAAGCACCAGAGATCACAAGGGTGAAGAATGGCTTACACTGGCAAAATTCCTTCCCTGTATGCCTGGCCCTTCAGTCAGAGACAGGGCATGTCACTGCTTGGTATGGAGTTTTCCCAAACACGAGATAAATGATTCTTATTGCCTTCTTCATGAAAGTAATCAATCTTCTTTTCCTAGAAATTATGATTTATACTTGAGTGATCTGTCTCAAATGAGACTATTTCTAGGTCGCTTGGGTCTTCAAGAACTTGTCCAAGAAGTTCCCAGATTCTCAATTTTCATACACTGTGACGAAAGCTATACTGCTTCTTTCCAGCCTAAGCTCAATGTTCTTTCTGAGAATATCTATGATGGCACCTGCTGGTCTAGACTGCTGGGCAAGAAAAGTTTGGCCCAATGGTTCCTTGCTCAATATGGCAGCAAGGTTCCCAAAAAATGGTTTGTTCCATGGACCAACGGGGTAGTCTAAGTTCATTTGGAAAACTAGTTGGGTACTTGACCCACCTAGACCCCAGGCTCTATATTTAGGTTTTTTCTCCTTCTCCTTCTCATGCCCTATGACCTTCCCCATCCTTTATGTTCCTGGACCCTATTTACAGTCTTAGATTTCCAAGAAGTCAGCAGAGGGGAGATTCTAACCTAATGAACACTCTGTAATAACCATAATAGTAGACTATAACATTTAATTGATCACCTTTTATGTGCCAAACAATTCATGACGAAGGTACTGTTATAATTCTCATGTTATAGCTGGATGCAACAGAGGCCCTGAAAGACTTAAGTAACTTACCCAAGGTCACAAAACAAGTAAGTAGGGAAGCCAGAATTCAAACACAGGCAGTCTGCTTTCGTAACCCATGATGTTCACTAGTACAGTAAGTTAGCCTTTACTTCTAGACATAGCATTGTTCCTGAATCCATGCTTCCTTTTCTTCCCCCAGTGTAGTACATGGAAGAAGAGAGGTGAGAATAATATCTTCTGAGCACTTACTAGGTGCTGAATACTGCCCTAGCCTCTTTACCTGTGTTATTTCATTTAATATTCACAATAAACCTATGAGGTAGGCTATGTTAGCCCACTTTTTACAGAAGACAAAACAGACCCAGAGGCCTAGATGACCCAAGGTCCTCACACTGGTTTCAAATGTCATTTGAACTCAAACCTATCTAGTTCCAGACCCCATGCTCACTTCACTGTAGAAGGTTGTCTTGAGTCTGAGCCTGACAATAGTTCCAAACAATTAATTCCTTCATTCACCCAGCCCAGGCCCCACCTTAGCGCTTATGGCCTCTCGGGTAAATAGTACCCACACATTTGTCCATAATGGATCCCCAAATTCCCCAGGTCCCATAAGCCTTAAAGCTCCCAAATCCCCTAAACAAAAAGAATTCAAGCCCCCACTAATTCACATCCTCTTCACTCATTACGAGACCCTCATCCCATCCCAAGCCGGGTCTTCCAAATACTTTCCTGAGCATTTTGAAGGAAACAAAAACAGAAGGCTCTTCCCAGACTTGGAAAGTGTCCTATTTCCTTCTGGTATTCTTGCTTCTGGTGGACATCTATCACTCCATAACTTCCTCTGTGACGCCCACCTGTCCCTCTTCCCAAGAAGACGGGGTAAGTGTGGCTCCAGGCCATTCTTTTTCCTGCTCTTCCGAGTACTCAGTCTTAGATGACACCAAGGCCTGATGTTTTTAAGAGGAAGGCAAAAAGAAAATCTCTCACTGGGATCAGACACATGGGATAGCTCATCAAATTTAGTCCTCACTACTATTGGAAGGAAACCCTGATGGCATAGTGGTTAAGAGCTACAGCTGCTAACCAAATAATTGGGTTGCTATTTTTTTTATGAGTGACAATCGACTCAATGGTAATGAGTTTTTGTTTTCTTTTTTTTTTACTCTTGGAAACCCTGGTGGCATAGTGGTTAAGAGATACAGCTGGTTACCAAAAAGTCCGCAGTTCAAATCCACCAGATGCTCCTTGGAAACTATGGGGAAGTTTTTCTCTGTCCTTTAGGGTCACTATGAGTCAAAATCAACTTGATGGCAAGGGGTTTGGTTTGGGTTTTTTTTTTTTTATAGGAGTCATCATGAATGTATTCAGCTCAACAGCAAGTGGTTTGGGTTTTTTGTTGGATTATAGGGGGCCTCGCGAGTCATAACTGACTCAATGGCAATGGGTTTAGTGCTTTGGTTATAGGAGTCCCCGGGTGCTGTAAATGATTAATGTGCTCAGCTGCTGACAAAAAGGTTGAAGGTTCAAGTCTACCCAGAACTGCCTTGGAAGAAAGGCCTGGTAATCAACTTTCAAAAAACTCAGGCATTGAAAACCCTATGGAGCAGTTCTATTCTGACACACACAGAGTCATCATGAGTTGGAATCGACTTGGCGGCAACAGGTGGTGGTGGTGGCAGTGGTCACCAGGGAAAAAATTAACTTGCCCAAGCTGACATAAGTAGAAGTCGTAGAGCCAGAATTTGAACCCAGCTATAGGAGACTTCAAATCTTATTGTTTGTGTGCCACAACATGCTGCTTCTGGTGTTAAAACCCACGCTGTTTTAGAAATCTTAACTTTCAGTCCTCCAAGAAACAAGTGGTTATTAAGAAGCCTTCTATCTTCTATGTGCAGGATGGGGCAGCCCCATTTTACAGGGAGGAAAATGCCCTAGAAGGTTAGCTATTTTAGGGCATGTCAACAAAATAGGAGACAGCTCAGGGCACGTAGAGACTTGAGCTTTGGCCTGCTGGCACTGCTCTGCTGTGGGATTCTGTTCTGTCTCTAGGCCATTCCCTGTCCCACTCTAAATAAATAGGTTGAATAAAGCCCTTCTGGCTATTATATCATATGCTTGTAGGTGCTGTTTCTACAAAGGAAATGTATACTCCCACATGCTAACTGTGGAGCTGTTCTCACTAGCCTTTAGCTTCCATGAGATTGTAACTATGGACATGTTCACTGTGTACCGTGTGGCTCTAGCACCAGAACCTGGAGAATAGTGACTAAAAACATGAATGAACAAATGAGTGAACGTGGGTGCTTAACACTAACAGTACAGCCCAGATCAGCCTCCAAACTCCGTGTGGCCAGTGCCCAACCCACCTTCAGCCACACCGATACACCTCGCGCCATCGATAAGCTCCAAATGGCTCATTTCCTGCTCCGTGGGGCAAACCTCTCACTAATGGTTTTTACACCTGCAGGTAGCACTAACATCTCTGGCAAGAGATACTGAGTCCTTATGCCACCGAAACAGGTGGGTGTGTTGTGCCCCACCCATTTCATAGGCTGGGAAGGCAAGGTATGGAAAAGTCAGATGACTTGCGCAAGGGCCTGGATGAGTCACAGCGCAATCTCCAAAATGCCAAGAATCTCCCTCCTACCCATCCTTTTAGACACAAGCTCATAGAATCAGAGACACGTGGACTTAAGCAATAGTAGCTCAGTAGACTCACAGGGTAATAAATGGAGATCATCATAAAGTCACAGAATAACAGAATCACAGATTCAGAATCATGGCATCTTTGAGGTGGAGGAAACTAAAAGAGGTCACAGGATCTGGCCCCTGCCTCTAGGCAGATGAATACCTGTGCCATTCGGCTTAATGGTCTGTTCTTCTTAAGAAATCCGCTGCTCTTGAAAACTCTCTGAAGTCCTCTGGTTAGCTCACCTGGGGCTTACCATCTGGATGGCCAGGAACTGTACACTAGATTATCTCTAGCATCCCTATTGCAGCAGCACCCACAAATCCCTGGCATTTATTACCCATTTGGATCTGTGCCCCTTAGTGTGTGGACCAGAACAAGATTTCAACTCAGCAGTACTCCTAGCCTTCACCAGGAGATCAAAGGGGGGAAGTGCTCAAGGAGACCTGCTGCTTCCTGAGGGCAGAGCCTGGGCCTTCTCTCGTCCTGGCAGAGTTTCCCAATTAGGGCCTAAGGATGCTCTGAGGGCAAAATCTGGGCCCTTTCCTTTCTGTGGAAAAGAAGTTGAAGGAAGTGAGAAGTCACACACCAAGAAGAGAGAGGGCACACAAACTTAGGTCTTGAGTGAGAAATGTCAAATTTGCTTTTTTTTTTTTTTTTTAGGTCTGAGACCAGAAGGTAGCACAGCAGTGCCTCCCAGAGATCCCCTGTCTGTGTGTCTCTGATCTAGGCTCAAATGAGACTCATGCCATAGATCCCCTGCACTATCATTCCAATGAATCAGGTATTCCTCTTAGATGATCAGGAGATTGTATGGTAGAACCACAGAACGAAGGGCTTATGGAGCTGAGTCACAGAGCTCACCCCTTTATGGTAACTGAGGCTAAGAGAGAAAGGAAGAAACTTGCTTGAGGCCACACAGCCAGGCAGGAGCAGACTTTACACAGGAATCTGCGAGTCTCGTCTAGGGCATGTTCCATTAAGGCTTGTGACCACTGACCTCAGGTTTGCTAGGGAGCACTTAACCTGCCCTCCTTCTTGCCTCCCTCTTCACCCCCTAGCCCCAACAAGACTACCACTAGGAGAGCCTAGGTAAGTTGTGTAGGTATCACTCTCTATAAAATAAAATATGTTTTCACATATCTAGGCAGGCACACAGGAGCCTTGCGATCTGCACATGTGTGGGTTCTCAAAACTGAAGCCAGCAGTCCCGTTTAGAGCCCCATAGGTTGTGTCCGGGCCCTCTTGGTCTCAGAAACCAGGAAATATTAGTGCCCAGACAATCTCTTTCTCTTGGCATGGCCCACTGGGCTGGTTTGCTTGAACTTCTTCCAGCCCTCCCCTAAACCATTTATTCTCCTGAAAGTAGTAATGGAAATATATTTGCATTTCAGGAAGTTCGAATAATCCCTGCTTCCCTAGTATATTCCTCCATATAGAACCCATGGGATGACATGCACTCTCAGACACTTCTCTCCCAACCATGTCATCCATGCTTTCAATGCAAACAGCACATTCTGCCCCTCATCATAGCCTCTCCAAGACCTCCATACAAACCCTCTACACCAGAGACCAGCTACACTCCTTATGAGTTTACACCTTCTACAGCCAGAGAGTGCGGGCCCTTGTCATAGCTCTGTCAATTCCTAGTTGTGTGATCCTGGGTAATATGCCAATCTTTCTGAATCTCAGTCTCCTTATCTGTAAAATGGAGACATTAACAGTCAGAGCGTGTCATTCCTCTGCTCAGAATTTTCTAATGACTACTCTTCCTTTTCAGGGTAAAAGCCAAAGAACTTATATTGGATTTTAGGGGGCTACATAGACTCAAAACCTTCGGCTCTTACTTTCCTTACCTCATTCTTCATTCTTTTCCTCACTCAACTCTCGTGACACACTGGCCTCCTTGCAGTTCACCTGACAGTCCAGGTACACACTTGCTTCTGGAACTTCGTTGTGCATTTTTTTGTTCTTCTTTCGCACACTCACATGGTTAACTTGCTCACCTCCTTCAAGCCTTTGCTCAAATATGACCTCAGTGAGGCCTTCTCTGATGACTCTGTTTAAAATTGTAACCCACTCTTCCTGCCCCTCTTCCAAGTTTATTTTTTCCATAGCGTTTATAACATCCAACCAATTACATATTCTCTGGGCGTATGTATTGCATAACACATATATGTATTTCCCATTTCCTCCCATCAGAATGTCAACTCTATGAAGGAAAGGATCTTTACATCTTGGTCACTGCTCTATCCACAGTGCCTTACTGCAGTGCTAAGCACACTCAACATGTATCTGTTGGAAGAATGAAGGATACATGTTGTTTTACTTATTTTGTTTTTATCTGTCTCCCCTTGTGTAGGGTCGCTATGAGTCAGCATCGACTCAACGGCACTGGGTTTGGTTATTTTTGGCTTTCCCTTATTAGAATGTAAATTTAAGGAGGACATAAATGTTTTGTTTGTTTTGTCCCCAACTATATCCTCAGATCTTAAAATTGCACTTGGTACCTAGGAGGCACCTCATAAATATCTTTTGAATGAGCATTCTGACCATATAGTAAAGTCACATAAAGCATGTGCCTACCATGTGAGTAAACACTAACTGAATGGTGGTTGTTTTTGCTAGTATTTCCCCCATCAATCATATACGATAACTACAGTAGCATGCGGCCCCAAGCGAAGAGACTGGAAGCAGGTGGGTAAAGTGAAGACTTGGGCTCCTGTTCCTTTTTTAAAAATTGTTTTAATTTCAATTGTTGTAAATATATATATATAAGAAATCATTTGCTAATTAAACAATTTTTACATGCACAATCCAGTGACATTGATTACATTCATCATGTTGTGCAACCATTATCACCATCATTTTCCAAATCATTCCACCACCATCGAGAGAAACTCAGTACACCCTAATCAAAACCATCCCTTTCCTCCTCCTTCCTACTCCTGGCATATGAGCTTTGGTCTCTACACATTTGTCTATTTCATATGAGTGTGATCATACAGTATTTATCCTTTTGTGACTGAGTTATTTCACTCAGCATAATGTTTTCAAGGTTCCTCCGTGTTGTGGCACGTATCAGGACTTCATATCTCTTCATGGCTGAATAATATTCCATTGTGTGTATGTACCACATTTTGTTTATCTATTCATCTCTTGAGGGACATTTAGGTTGTTTTCACCTTTTAGCTATGCAAATAGTGCAGGAATGGACACTGGTGTGCAGGTTTCTGTTTGCATCTCTACTTTCACTTCTTTTGGTTATATACCTAGAATTGGGATGATTGGGTCATATAGTAGATCTATGGTTAACTTTTGAGGAACTGCGAAACTGTTTCCCACAGGGACTGTACCATTTTGCCTTCCAACCAGCAACGGAAGAGGCTTCCAATTTCTTGACATTTTTGCCTATGTGTTATTTTCTGGGTTTTTGATCATAGGCATTCTAGTGGAGGTGAGGTGGTAGCTCATTGTGGTTTTGATTTACATCTCTCTAATGACTTTGGGCCTTTGTTCATGTTCTTTTTGACCTTTTGTATATCCTTTTGTTGAAATGCCTATTCAAGTCTTTCGCCCGTTTTTTGATTGGGTTGTTTGTCTTTTTGTTGTTGAGTTCTTTATAAATTCTGGATATTAAACACTTATCAGGTATGATTCCCCAAATTTTTCTCCCAGTCTGTAGCTTGTCTCTTCATTTTGTTAATAAAGGACTCTTCTTTCAATTCAGATAAATTGCATCCCAGAGAGGCTGTGACCCTATGCATGGCCATGCCCTACCCTCTGGCAATGCCAGCTGCTGTCCTCTACCCTATTTCCTTATTCCATTACATCATTCTGGAGACCGAGGGACAAGAACTGTAAAAACTATTCTGAGAGCTGTCCCACAAGATCTTTTGGTAAGGATGAGGCAAAGAGTATCTGTTTCCAGCACCCTCACTGAGCCAGCACAATCATTGGCAAATACCAGAACTAGAGATGGGGGCTTGGGAAGTGTTGTCCTACCCCTTGATGTTTTCAGCTCTCTGGGTAATGCCAAATACCCCTGTTACTTCTTCCACCCCACCAAGACTTTTATAACAAATTCCCTTCATTAAACCCCTCTGTGTTTCAATTATCCAAACCTGTTGCCATTGAGTTCGTTCCAATTCATAGCTACCCAAAAGTCAGAGAAGAACTGCCCCATACAGTTTCCAAGGTCGAATATCCAAAGTTGTCCCTATTTTCATAATTGGGCACTGAATGATGGAGCCCATGACACCTTGAAGCTTAGCTATTATAAAGTTCTCCAGGGAGAAGGTGAGAAGCATTTAACAAATGAAAAGAAATAAATATGTAATATCAAGTGGCAACAAGTACAGGAACAACAACAAAACAAGTTAATTTCAGCAGGGTTTTCTCAAAAGACCCAAGGGATTCATACTGATGCCCACCTCAGTTCTTCAGCACCTTCACAGGTGAATTCATTTGTGCTCCCTGCAAGACCAGGTAGACTCCATGGCAACTAACAACAATAAAGCAAGACCAGAAGGCTAAGACAGATCTGCAATATCTAATCTCTCAGAGCCCATGTTCCTGTCTCAAAGAAAGCCCTAAATCAGCAAATTCCCATTCTGGCTGCTGGGTTATTGTAAATGGGCTTCCTTAAAACAAAATGTTAAAGTCTGGGTTTCAATGTACTTGTCTTGACTTTTGTTGAGTGTTGTGCTATAATTCTGCCCTGTCACATGGGGTCCCCAAAGAGAAGTCTGGTAATCTTACCCATATTTCCACCAGTCTTTTAACCTTTCCTAAAAAGTTTCTCTATTTTTTTCTGCCTCTTCCTTTCTCTCTCTCTCTCTCTTGCGCACACACACACACTTATACACCGTGATAACCATTAAAAATCCAACTTTTTTCTTCACGTACAATAAAATGAGTATGTTTAAGGGGTTCTTCCCATCATTCAAAGGGCAAAACTAAAGCAAAAACCTTTCTCCCTACCCACACACAGTAGGCACCCTAGAATGAGGAAATTCAGTGTTAGATTCTCTCATTTATGAAAATTTCCCTTTGGTAGGCAACTCTTTTGATACTTTTTGGTAATAATATTTATTTAGTTAGTTACCTTCTCAGAAGGAACTTACAGAAAGATGTTCTCTGGAAAACAGATGCCCAATAGTGACATTGTTGATGTAGCTGATGATGACGTTGATAACAATGACAGAGAAGATGACTAGATTCCAAACCCTTCCAGGAACAGGAACTAACTACCTTTGTGGTAGCTTCTTCTGCTACCAACTCAGAATGTGTGTGCTGAAGGTAGGAGTGAGAAAGGAGTTTTTTGGCAAGTGTCTCTTTTGGGATGTCCTCTTGTCTTCTGTATCTCTCTGCGCTAATACAATGCCCCAATCTCATGGCATTCAAAACTCAGATGAGAGTCTCATAGAAATAGGGTTGAGATCATGGTCTATAGGGTATGGTTACCATAACAAACAACCTCAAACCACATCTGAGTCTTCAGTCTGTGCCCAGCACCATCTCAGTACTGTGGGCTATATACACAAATAAACCTTAGACCCTGTCCTCAAGGAGCTCGCTGTCTAACTTCAGAGAGATGAAGAGACACCTGGAAGTTAGGTAGAAATGTTGAACTTCAACTCAAGAGGAATCAGTAGGCAGGAATGATTAAAGGCAAAATAAAGGGTCAGTCGAGGTTCTCAGTGCCAAAAACCCATTGCCGTCTAGTCAATTCCGAATCACAGCAACCCTATAGGACAGAGTAGAATTGCCCCACAGGATTTCTAAGGAGCAGCTGGTGGATTCGAACTGTCAACCTTTTGGTTAGCAGCCATAGTTCTCAGTAGGCAGTCTTTAAAAAGGATGCCAGGACCTCTTCCTAGGTGAATTGAATCGGAAGTTCTGGAAATAGGGCCCCAGCACTGGTTTTTTGAAAAGGGAATCAGCTGATTATAACATGCGGCCGGTGATAAAAGCCACTGATCATTACAGACAAACAGGTAGAGATCCGTGTTTGCTGAGGAAAATCTGTTAAGGCTTCACGGAGGAGGCAAGGCAGTTACTGGACATTGAGGAGTGTACAGGAAACAGTACAACGGTTTCACACTATGTTGCTATAGGAAACTAGCATTTTTACATGCATAAAAACAGCATTCTGTTTAAAAAAAAATCAACATAGAGCAGTCTTCTTCCAGTTCACATGCACAAAAAAATTAGTGCCCAACATGCTCTTAATTACATATATTTAAAAGCTTTTGGCATTTCCTAATGTGTGCACAAGTAAGCATCATAAACAAAACAGCAAATAAAAAGGATAAAAATAATAGCAAAACTCAGAAAAGTGGTAACTTACATAAATTAGTGACAGAATTAACTGCAAAAAAGCCTGACCCAAAATGCAAAAGCGTTGACCTTTTTTCCCTGCCAGAAGCTGCTCTGTAGCATTGTAAATTGTGTGCTTTCCAGCTAGGTAGTCAATAACTAAACCATTACTATGTAATTTAATGAAAAAGATGGTGGGCTTCTTTAATTTCAATTTCAAGAGGTCTCATGGCTGTGGCTCAGTACCATTAAGTACTTGGTTATCATGAAAACATGTATTCATTAAGAAAAAATAAATAAAATGTTCTGTGCACTCTATCCTACAGAGTGCTTCCTGTTCATTTCTCCTTTGTGTGTGGGAGACTCTGTTTTCCGCTTGTATCATGCTTTGAAACTCTCCTCTGATTTTCAGACCAGATGCTCCCCTGGTTGTGACCTGAAAAATAGAACTAATGAGTTCGTATACAAAGTTAATGTTGTGAAAATGTTATTTTTAACACTACTTTAGGAGGCGGGGCCAAGATGGCTGACTAGGTAGAAGCTGCCTCAGATCCCTCTTGCAACAAAGACTTGGAAAAACAAGGGAATCAATCACATACATGACAGTCTACAAACACTGACCATCAAATACAGATCTAAAGAGTTGACCCGAGTGACAGGGGAGTGAAAAACTGCACCCTGAAGCAGCGACCGCCTCTGGATCTGGTGTCCTGCTCCACAGCCTTGAGCCCTCACGGTTCCCTGGTGCCGAGTGGCAAGGCTGAGTGCAGCTTGGTGAGGCGGGGCAGGCATAGGACACAGCTCTAACCCCTAAGCCCCTGGGGTAATCTCAGTAGAGACTCAGCCAGCGCAAGAAGGCTGCACACTGATGCGGCTAACAAGAACGAGCAACCACGGGGAAGGAGCAATGGTTTTAGGAGCCCAGACCCAGCGTTCCAGTCAGAAAACCTTGGCGCCAGTCTTTGGACTGGGCTCAGGGGAGCTGAACACAGCTTCCTGAGATGACGCAAACATGGGACGCAGGCCTAGCCCCCTGAAGTGACCTTGGGATAAGCCCAGCCAGCCCATACAGGCAATGCAGCTACGCGGTGCAGGAGGAGAAGTCACCAGGAGGCAGCGACTGGTTTTCGAGCCTGGAGTGCAACCTCCCAACCGGGGAACCTTGCCACTGGGCTTTGGACTGGGAGTGGAGGAGCTGACCACAGCTTCCAAGACAGCACAAGCATGGGACAGGGGCCTGAACCTCGGGGGCAATCTCGACCTAGCCAATGCACACAGGCTATACCCTCCTCGGGAATCTCAGATGAAACAGTCATCACCAAGCAAGATAAGTAACTTTGTCTATATTGCTGGGTGCTACTCTCTCCTGTCTATCTAATCCCTCCCCTCCCTGCCCCAGGCAGTTCATTAACATTGGAATTTCCTGGGCCAGGGAGTGAAGTGCTCTGCTTTTTTGTAGTTGTTGTTTGTTTGTTTGTTTTTCTTTTTCTTTTCCTAACCCATTCTCCTGGTCCGAGAGAAGCAGCTACTAAAAACCCAGGGACCAAAAACTCTTCTCTGACTTCCCTAAATAGGAATAAAAATACAGAACCAGCTCCAGCCAAGCATATGAGATCCACAGCCTTTGGCTTTCATCCCTACAGGGAACAAGGCGGCTATTATAATGCAAAGGCAATCTGATAGAGATCTGACTATAATTGTTTTAGCAGATCACTGGAAAGACAAGTTTTCCAGGTCTGATATCTCTACCTATTAAACAGAGCCCTCACTGATCCACAATGGGGAACTGAGGGCTGAAGCTCCGCCGAAACCACATAGCCACCTGCCAGAGAGGTCTGAGGATACTGACACCTACCAATCTTTAGCGGTACATGCATTGGGTGCCTAAGGTACAGCTGCAGAGCCCACCCACCAAAGGGTTTTAGGAATAGAGACACATCTACCCCACTGGCACGTAGGGGAAGGCTGCCACCATTCTGCCCCCCCCCGGGTGTGACCCCCTGCTGCTACTAGAATCTGGTGCACACAACTATCACCACTACTCCTCTAACTTAGTAAGTGACAGTCTACACCACACACTTGGTGGCCCAAAATCAGAACACCTAACCTGATTCTATTCAAGAACAGTGAATGGACGCTTAGGCTTATATATCTGGTAACAGCCCAAACCAGCTGGTAATAGGACATAAGTGATTCCAAGGTTACAACAATCAAGACAGCACAATCTAGTAGCCCATCTACATATATTGAAAGAAAACAAAACAAGACTCAGGAGAAAATATAAAATAAATCATTATAATATCTTATAGATGGCTCAGAGACAGCAGTCGATATCAAAACACATAAAGAAGCAGACCTTGATTGCTTCTACAACTCCCCAAATAAAGGAATCAAAATCTTTCCCAAATGAAGATACAATCCTGGAATTGCCAGATGCAGAATATAAAACACTAATTTACAGAATGCTTCAAGACATCAGGGATGACCTCAGAAATGAAATAAGGCAATCTGCAGAAAAAGCCAAGGAACACACTGATAAAACTGTTGAAGAACTCAAAAAGATTATTCAAGAACACAGTGGAAAAATTAATAAGCTGCAAGAATCCATAGAGAGACAGCACTCAGAAATCCAAAAGATTAACAGTAAAATTACAGAATTAGACAACGCCAATAGGACGTCAGAGGAGCAGACTTGAGCGATTGGAATGCAGAGTGGGGGAGATGGAGGATAAGGCAATTGACCAATATAGTTGAAGAAAAGTCAGGTAAAAGAATTAAAAAAAATGAAGAAACCCTAAGAATCATGTGGGACTCTAACAAGAAGAATAACTTGTGTGTGATTGGAGTCCCAGAACAGGGAGGGATAACAGAAAATACAGAGAGAATAGTTGAAGATATGTTGGCAGAAAACTTCCCCGGCATCATGAAAGGCGAAAGGATAAGTATCGAAGATGTTCATCGAACCCCATAAAAGATTGATTCAAAAAGAAAATCACCAAGACATATTATCAAACTTGCCAAAACCAAAGATAAAGAGAAAATTTTAAAAGCAGCCAGGGATAAAAGAAAAGTCTCCTACAAAGGAGAATCAGTAAGAATAAGTTCAGACTACTCAGCAGAAACCATGCAGGCAAGACAGCAATGGGATGATACATATAGAGCAGTGAAGGAGAAAAACTGCCAGCCAAGGATCATATATCCAGCAAAACTCTTTCTCAAATATAAAAGTGAAATTAAAACATTTACAGATAAACACAAGCTTAGAGAATTTGCAAAAACCAAACCAAAGCTATAAGAAATACTAAAGGAAATTGTTTGGTCAGAAAATCAATAATATCAGATACCAGCACAACACAAGGTCACAGAACAGAACATCCTGATATCAGCTCAAATAGGGAAATCACAAAAACAAATTAAGATTAATTTTAAAAAGAAAAAATGCTCAAAACAGGGAAACATTGAAATCTTTACGTAAAAGATCACAATAATCAAAAAGAGGGACTAAATACAGGAGGCATAGATCTTCCATATGGAGGGGAAAACAAGGCCGATATAGGACAATACAAGTTAGGTATTTACTTAGAAAAATAGGGGTAAATATTAAGGTAACCACAAAGAGGTCTAAGATTCCATAATTCAAAATAAAAACCAATAAATGTGTAATGACTCAGGAAACATGAATTCAACTACTATGAAAAGGAAGAATACACAATTTACAAAGAAAACCGTCTCAGCACAAAAAAAGTCAAGTTGTAATTGACATTGTCAACAACACACACAAAAAGGCATCAAAATGACAGCACTGAACTCATACTTATCTATAATTAATAATGTAAATGGACTAAATGCACCAATAAAGAGACAGAGAGTCTCAGACTGGATGAAGAAACACAATCTGTCTATATGCTTCCTACAAGAGACACACCTTAGACTTAGAGACACAAACAAACTAAAACTCACAGGATGGAAAAAAATATATCAAGCAAACAACAAGCAAAAAAGAGCAGAAGTGGCAATATTAATTTCTGACAAAATAGGCTTTAAATTTAAATCCATCACAAAGGATAAAGAAGGACACTACATAATGATTAAAGGGACAATTGACCCGGAAGATATAACCATATTAAGTATTTATGCACCCAATGACAGGGCTGCAAGATACATAAAACTAACTTTAAGAGAACTGAAAAGTGAGATAGACACAGCCACAATTATAGTAGGAGGTTTCAACACACCACTTTTGGAGAAGCATAGGACTTCCAGTAAGAAGCTCAATAGAGACACAGAAGACTTAGTTGCTGCAATCAACCAACCTGACCTCATAGACTTATACAGAACACTCCTCCCAACAGCTGCAAAGTATACTTTTTTTTCTAGTGCACATGGAACATTCTCTAGAATAGATCACATATTAGGCCATGAAGCAAACCTTTGCAGAATCCAAAACATCGAAATATTACAAAGCATCTTCTCAGACCACGAGGCCATAAAAGTAGAAATCAATAACAGAAAAATCAGGGAAAAGTAATCAAATACTTAGAAACTGAACAAAACCCCCCTGAAAAAAGACTGGGTTATGGAAGACATTAAGCAGGGAATAAAGAAATTCATAAAATGGAATGAGAATGAAAACACTTCCTATCAAAACTTCTGGGACACAGCAAAAGCAGTGCTCAGAGGTCAATTTCTATCGATAAATGCACACATACATAAAGAAGAAAGAGCCAAAATCAGAGAACTGTCCTTACAACTCGAGCAAATAGAAAGTGAGCAACAAAAGAATCCATCAGGCAACAGAAGAAAACAATAAAAATCAGAGCTGAACTACATGAATTAGAGAACGGAAAAACAATTGAAAGAATTAACAAAGTTAAAAGCTGGTTCTTTGAAAAAATTGACAAAATTGATAAACCATTGGCCAGACTGACTAAAGGAATACAGGAAAGGAAACAACCCGAATAAGAAACGAGATGGGCCATGTCACAACAGACCCAACTGAAATCAAAAGAATCATATCAGATTATTATGAAAAATTGTACTCTAACAAATTTGCAAACCTAGAAGAAATGGATGAATTCCTAGAAAAACACTACCTGCCTAAACTAACACAATCAGAAGTAGAACAACTAAAAAAGACCCATAACAAAAAGAGATTGAAAAGGTAATCAAAAAACTCCCAACAAAAAAAAAAGCCCTGGCCCGGACGGCTTCACTGCAGAGTTCTACCAAACTTTCAAAGAAGAGTTAACACCACTACTACTAAAGGTATGTCAAAGCATAGGAAATGATGGAATACTACCTAACTCATTGTATGAAGCCAGCATATCCCTGATACCAAAACCAGGTAAAGACACCACAAAAAAATTACAGACCTATATCCCTCATGAACATAGATGCAAAAATCCTCAACAAAATTCTAGCCAATAGAATTCAACAACATATCAAAAAAATAATCTACCACGACCAGGTGGGATTTATATCAGATATGCAAGACTGGTTCAATATTAGAAAAACCATTAATGTAATCCACCATGTAAATAAAACAAAAGGAAAAAACCACATGATCTTATCAATTGATGCAGAAAAGGCATTTGACAAAGTCCAACATCCATTCATGATAAAAACTCTCAGCAAAATAGGAATTGAAGGAAAATTCCTGAACATAATAAAGGGCGTCTATACAAAGCCAACAGCCAACATCATTCTAAATGGAGAGAGAAAAAAAAATGCAGAGAGCCTGAAAAAAAATTTCCCTTGAGAACAGGAACCAGACAAGGATGCCCTTTATCACCGCTCTTATTCAACATTGTGCTAGAGGTCCTAGCCAGAGCAATTAGGATAGACCAAGAAAGAAAGGGCATCCAGATTGGCAAGGAAGAAGTAAAATTATCTCTATTTGCAGATGACATGACCTTATACACAGAAAACCCTAAGGAATCCTCCAGAAAACTACTGAAACTACTAGAAGAGTTCAGCAGAGTTTCAGGTTACAAGATAAACATACAAAACTTACTTGGATTCCTCTACATCAACAAAAAGAACATCAAAGAGGAAATCACCAAATCAATACCATTCACAGTAGCCCCCAAGAAGATAAAATACTTAGGAATAAATCTTACCAAAGAAGTAAAAGACCTATACAAAGAAAACTACAAAGTGCTGGTGCAAGAAACTAAAAAGGACCTACATAAGTGGAAAAACATACCTTGCTCATGGATAGGAAGACTTAACATAGTAAAAATGTCTATTCTACCAAAAAAAAAAAAAAGTTTTTTTTTTTCTAAGCCATCTATATGTACAATGCACTTCCGATTCAAATTCCAATGACATTTTTTAATGTGATGGAGAAACAAATCACCAACTTCATATGGAAGGGAAAGAAGCCCCGGATAAGTAAAACATTACTGAAAAAGAAGAAGAAAGTGGGAGGCCTCACTCTACCTGATTTTAGAACCTATTATACCGCCACTGTAGTCAAAACAGCCTGCTACTGGTACAACTACAGGCACATAGACCAATGGAACAGAATTGAGAACCCAGATATAAATCCATCCATATATGAGCAGCTGATATTTGACAAAGGCCCAGTGTCAGTTAATTGGGGAAAAGATAGTTTTTTTAACAAATGGTGCTGCCATAACTGGATATCCATTTGCAAACAAAGGAAACAGGACCCATACCTCACACCATGCACAAAATCTAACTCCAAGTGGATCAAAGACCTAAACATAAAGACTAAAACGATAAAGATCATGGAAGAAAAAATAGGGACAATGTTTGGAGCCCCAATACAAGGCATAAACAGAATAGAAAACATTACCAAAAATGACGAAGAGAAACCAGATAACTGGGAGCTCCTAAAAATCAAACACCTATGTTCCTGTAAAGACTTCACCAAAAGAGTAAAAAGACCACCTACAGATTGGGAAAGAATTTTCAGCTATGACATCTCCGACCAGCGCCTGATCTCTAAAATCTATATGATTCTGTTAAAACTCAACCACAAAAAGACAAACAACCCAATCAAAAAGTGGGCAAAGGATATGAACACGCACTTCACTAAAGAAGATATTCAGGCAGCTGACAGACACATGAGAAAATGGTCTCCATGATTAGCCATTAGACAAATGCAAATTAAAACTATGATGAGATTCCATCTCGCTCCAACAAGGCTGGCATTAACCCCAAAAAACACAAAATAATAAATGTTGGAGAGGCTGCGGAGACATTGGAACTCTTATGCACTGCTGGTGGGAATGTAAAATGGTACAACCACTTTGGAAATCTATCTGGCGTTTTCTTAAAAAGTTAGAGATAGAACTACCATGCAACCCAGTAATCCCACTCCTCGGAATATATCCTAGAGAAATAAGAGCCTTTACATGAACAGATATATGCACACCCATGTTTATTGCAGCACTGTTTACAATAGCAAAAAGCTGGAAGCAACCAAGGTGTCCATCAAAGGATGAATGGATAAATAAATTATGGTATATTCACACAATGCAATACTACTCATCGATAAAGAACAGTGATGAATCTGTGAAACATTTCATCACATGGAGGAGCCTGGAAGGCGTTATGCTGAGTGAAATTAGTCAGATGCAAAAGGACAAACATTGTATAAGACCTCTGTTATAAGATCTTGAGAAATAGTTTAAACTGAGAAGAACACATTCTTTTGTGGTTACTAGAGGGGGGAGGGAGGGAGGGTGGGAGAGGGTTATTTACTGATTAGTTAGTAGATAAGAACTACTTTAGGTGAAAGGAAGGACAATACTCAATACAGGGAAGGTCAGCTCAACTGGACTGGACCAAAAGCAATGAAGTTTCCTGGATAAACTGAATACTTCGAAGGACAGCGGAGCAAGGGCGGGGGTCTGGGGACTATGGCTTCAGGGGACATCTAAGTCATCTCGCAAAACAAATTCTATTAAGAAAACATTCTGTATCCCACTTCGAAGTGTGGCGTCTGGGATCTTAAATGCTAACAAGCGGCCATCTAAGATGCATCAATTGGTCTCAACCCACCTGGATCAAAGAAGAATGAAGAACACCAAGGTCACAAGATAATTATGAGCCCAAGAGACAGAAAGGGCCACATGAACTAGAGACTTACATCATCCTGAGACCAGAAGAACTAGATGGTGCCCGGCCACAACCGATGACTGCCCTGACAGGGAGCACAACTGAGAACCCCTGAGGGAGCAGGAGAACAGTGGGATGCAGACTCCAAATTCTCATAAAAAGACCAGACTTTATGGTCTGACTGAGACTAGAAGAATCCCGGCAGTCATGGTCCCCAAACCTTCTGTTGGCCCAGGACAGGAACCATTCCCGAAGACAACTCATCAGACACGGAATGGACTGGACAATGGTTTAGAGAGAGATGCTGATGAGGAGTGAGCTACTTGTATCAGGTGGTCACTTGAGACTGTGTTGGCATCTCCTGTGTTCGGAGATGGGAGGGTAGAGAGGGTTAGAAACTGGCAAAAATGTCACTAAAGGAGAGACTGGAAGGAGGGAGTGGGCTGACTCGGGGGGAGACTAAATGGGAGTATGTAGTAAGGTGTATATAAGTTTATATGTGAGAGACTGACTTGATTTGTCAACTTTCACTTAAAGCACAATAAAAATTATTAAGCAAACAAACAAACACTGCTTTAAGGACAGTTGAGCTGAATCTAAATTCCTCAGTTCTCACTTTTGTTCCTAAACTAGATATTACTCAATTACGTTCTAGCATTGAGTGTTGCTGTGGAGAAGCCTTGTTTTGTTTTGTTTTGTTTTGTTTTGTTTCCGCCTTGACTTTTTTTTTTTTTTTTTCCTGGCTAACCAAAAGATTCTTGGTTTATTTTAAATTGTAATATTTTCCTAGGGTATGACTCATCCCCTGTAGCATAGTGTGCTCATTCAAACTATGGATTCAGATCCTCTCGCACTTCAAAAAAGATGCTTTGGTTTATGTTTTAAAACACTTGTTCTCTCCTATTTTGATTGGAGCCCTGGTGGCCCAGTGGTTAAGAGATCAGCTGCTAAGCAAAAGCTCAGGAGTTCAACTCCACCAGCCACTGCTTGGAAACACTACGTGGCAATTCTACTCTCTCCTATAGGGTCATTATAATAAAAAAAAAATTATAATAAGATGGAATTAAAATAAGGTGGAATCAATTCGATGGCAATAGGTTTTTATTTTGGTTAGTGCAAATGATTAACAGGCTTGGTTACTAATCCAAAGGTTGGAGGTTTGAATCCACCCGGAGGTTGTTTCTACTTCTGAAAAATCAGCCATGAAAACCCCTGTGGAGCAGAGTTCTACTCTGACGCATATGGGCTGCCATGGTAGATTTCCTTTGTCTGTATTCTCTATAATTTCACCCTCATGTTTAGTTTTGTGTTTTTATTTTCTCAGTCCTGTCCTTGATATCCTTTATTGTGATTTCTGTTGTGTCTGATCTCTTTTGTGCTCTTCGAGGCCTTGTCTTTATTCCTGAAGGGGCTTTGTTTCTGTTTCTTCCTGCATTTTAATCCTGAGTTTATCAATCTTTGTTATTTCTTTTCGTCTGGTGACTGTGGTGTTCTTTTGCTGCTCTTTTTCTATATGATCAAGTTGTAGGGTGAAGCAGTTGATTTTTGCCCTTTCTGCTTTTTTTGATATGTGCATTTATTGTTATGAATTCTTATTCTGTCCAAAAGGTTTTGGTGTGTTGTGTTTTCATTCTCATTTGAGTCTAGGAATTTTTTATTTCATTTTTAATTTCTTCTCTTGTCCAGTGGTTTTTAAGCAGAGCGTTATTCAATTTCCATGTGTTTTGATTTTTTTTCCTTGTTATTCCTGTTACCGATTTCTAGTTTTATATCATTGTAATCAGAGAAGGCAATTTCTAATATTTCAAAGTTTTTTAATGAGGCTTCCTTTGTGGCCTAAAATAAATATGGCCTATTCTAGAAAATGATGCATCTGTATTAGAGAAGAAAGTGTACTGTTTCACTCTTGGGTAGAGTGTTCTATATGTATATAAGGTCAGGTTGGTTGATGTGTTATTTAGACTTCCGTATCTTTTTTGAATTTCTTCCTAGTTGTTCTATTATTGAAAGTGGAGTGTTAAGGCCTCCTACTATTAATGTAGAACTGTCTGTTTCTTTTTCAGTTTTGTTAGACTTTGCCCTATGTATTTGGGAGCTCTGTCACTGGGTGCATAAATGCTTATTATGGTTATGTCCTTCCGGTGTATTGGCCACTTAATCATTATATAGTGCCCTTCCTCAACTCTTTTGATGGAATTTGATTTAAAGTCTATTTTATCAGAGGTTAATATTGCCACTCATGCCCTTTTTTTGGTTATTTGTTGCTTGATATATATTTTCCATCCTTTGATTTTTAATCTATTTAGGTCTTTGTGTCTAAGGTGGGTATCTTGTAGGCAACATATTGATGGGTCATGTTTTTTTAATCCAACCTGTCACTCTCTTTCTCTTGACTGGTGCATTTAAACCATTTCCATTCAATGTGATTGTGGATGGATACGAATTTTCTCCTGTCGTTTTGTTATGTTTTTTCTGTATATGTTGTGGACAATTTCTTTGTTCCACTTAAGTTCTGTGCTGAGTTCTTTTTGTTTGCATAATGCTTTTTCATTTCCTTCATTTTTGTTGGTTTTGTGTTTACTGAGTCTTTTTAATTTTCTTCTTTATTTCGATGAGTCAGTGTATAATTTCTCTTTGTGGTTATGCTAAGATTTATCTTTATCTCCCTATGTTTGAAACAGTCTGTTATTTCTTGATATGGCCTTGACTTCCTCTCCACATGGAAGTTCTATAGCTACATGACTCGTTCCCCCTTTTTGTTTTGAAATTGTCATCAATTAAATATTGACATTTCTGTTTCCCTCTTTTCAGTTTGGTAGCTTTATTTCACTTTTGCGAGTCTATCCAGGTTGGTATCTGGGTGACACTGTCATGTGTTTTAACCTTGTGCTGTTGTCTGATGTCCTTCGTTCTACCTCTGAAGAACTCCCTTTAATATTTCTTCTAAGATTGCTCCAGTTTTTACAAATTTCTGTATATCTGGGAATGTCCTAATTTCGTTATTGTATTTGAAAGAGAATTTTGTTGGAAATATGATTCTTAGTTGGCAATTCTTTTCTTTCAAGGTTTTACATATGTCATCCCTTGCCTCATTGCCTGCACAGTTTCTCCTGAGAAGTCAGAGCTTAGTCTTATTTCTGCCCTTTTTTTTTTATACGTGGTAGTTTGTTTTTTCATGAGCTGCTCTTAAGATTCTTTCTTTGGTTTTGGCAAGTTTGATTATGATATACCTTGGTGACTTTCTTTTGCAGTCTTTCCTATATGGGATTCATTGATCTCCTTGGATGTATACCTTCTTGTATTTCATGATATTAAACAAGTTTTCTGCCAGCAAGTCTTCAATAGCTCGTTGTTCTTTTTTGTCTCTTGCTGTTCTGGGATTCCAATTACATGTAAATTCTTCCCCTTGATAGTGTCCCACATAAATTGTAGACTTTCTTCATTTTTCCTCTTTTTTTTCCCCTGATTTTTCTGGAAAAGAATTAGCTTCAAGCAGTTTGTCCTCAGTTTTCCTGATTTTGAATTCCATCGATTCAATTTATCCTATGTCCTTCTATTGAGTTTTCTATTTCTGAAAATTTTTTTGATCCTTTTTAATTTTTAAAAATTTTGTTCTTGTCTTGTTTTCCAGAATTCTTCTATTCCTTTATCTGTTTCTTCCTTGTTTTTTTTTTTCCTTGACTTTGTCTGTGTATTCCTTGATCTCCTTCTTGATCTCCTGTGAGGCCCTATATATTAGTCTTTTGAACTCCTTATCAGGTAGCTCCATTACCATTTCTTCCTCTGGAAAGTTTCTAGTTCTTTGTTTTGGTCACTTACTGGAGCCATCTTGTCCTTTCTTTAGGTGACTTAGTATTATGTGTTGTTTCTGAGGCATAAAGTGTTATTAAATTTATTTTTTAATTGTATGTTTGCTGCTTCCTGATTTTTTTGTTTGCTTGTTTTTTTGTTGATGTATCCAGGCAAGAGAGATGGGCATGCTACTCTGGTCAACAGTCTGGCTGCACTGGAGTGCTTGCTACTGTCTCCAGGGGGGTGGTGTAGTGCCTGGGTATGTGAACGTGGGTCTTTGTTCACTGGTTTTGAGGGGTGGGTTGGCCAGGCATTGGCTACTGTCTGTCATCAGTCCAGTGGCTCAGGAGCTGGCAGTGGCAGTTGCCAAATGGTTAGGGCGGCAGGTGTGGTGGATAAGGCAGGGGTATGGTAGTTGTCACTCACCAAGTAGGGAAGAGGAAGAAGGGGTTGGGTGGTAGGTGGGTCAGTACATGGGAGCATGGTCACTGCTGGCTATAAAGTAGTAGGAGAGTGGTATTGGTGGCAGGCGTAAAAGGATGCGGGTGCATGGTTGGGGGGATGGATGGTGGGTGGACTAGTGCATGAACATGCAGTCACCCCCTCTGGGCATGTCAGGGAAGGGGGAGGTAGGTGACTGGAAAGCACACATACAGGTGTATAGTCACCTTGACTCACCAGGCATGGCAAGTGGGCTGGCATGTGAGCGTGCAGCCACACCCACTAGCTGGGCTGGGGTGGGAGGAGGTAGGCACTCATGCAGGCATGCAGCCTCCACCATGCACCAATCAGGACAGGCAGATGGCAGGCAGGCTACAGTGGAAGCAGGCAGCCTCCTTGACCACCTAGGCCAGGGAGGCAGGGAGGTGGGAGATAAGCTGTGAGTGTGTAGTCTCACAGCCTCCACCACTCACCAGGTGGGTCAGTTGGATGGCGGGCAGGCTAGCATACAGGGGTGCAGCTTACGCCCCTGGCCAGGCCAGGAGAGGGAGGGGTAGGTGGAAGATGGATGGTGCACATGGGTTATGTAGCCTCTGCTGCTGACCAGGTGGGTCGGACAGATGGAGGAAGTCCATAGGTGTCCTCCTCCACCTAATGGCTAGTCCAGGGTAGACAGCAGAAAGGTGCACGTGGACGACAGACAGTGTGGTCATTCACATGGTTGCGTGGTTGTGGGGCTAATCCAACTTGCATGATTCGGGAAGGGGTGTGTGGTGGGCTGGTAAACGCACAGTCACAAGCTCACTGTCACTCTTTGGGTGGGCAGAGGTGTGATGGATAGTGTCAGGCAGGGGGAAAGGGGAGCTCACAATCTACAGCTTCTCCCTCACTTGTTAAGAATGTTGCAAAGCTGCCTTCCTGTGCTCCTTACCCGGGGTTGCTCTTAGCTCCATCTTTCACTGGCCATGCTGCATACCATGTAACACCTCGATCGCTGCACTCCTTCAATTTCTTCCTTCAGGCTGTGTTCACATCAAGTCTTTGTTCTTCTTTTTGATCTTCAAAGTTCTAGGATTGTCATCTGCATTTGTTTCTCTTGGTTTTTCGGGCCTTTGATGTAAAGGAACAATGTGGTGTGCTCTACTCTGCTGCCATCTTGGCCGGAAGTCCTCAATGCATTTTAATAATATATATTTATATAAGTCTTGTGGATTCTGTGTTTAAATTTTTGTTCTTTGGTTACAAATACCTGAAAAAGTTGGATTTTCTGGGGCCACTTTTCAGTTGGTGGTTTCTGTGGAGGGGCCTGGGGTGGAGAAGAACCTTGGTGGGGCAGTTTTCCAGGTTACTCTGCTCAAGGGCTCTGTCTTCTGGTCCTGAAACTGAAAGTGTTACCTGGAAGCTGTGCTCTGTGGTCCTGTGATCACTACTCTGCCCAGTCCTGTGACAGCCTCCTCCTCACCATCGGGCTTTCATCTCACAACTTCTTTTAATGCTCTATTTTATGGTGGCAATAACTTTTCAGTTGCCATCTTAATCCACTATTTATATTTAATGTCTGGGATACCATCATCATCAGAGAGGGAGAAGTTAAAATAAATGAATTCCAACTATAGTTTTCACACACAAACACAAATCCTTGTTTATAAGCAACATTTCTACAAAAATCTTGAAGAAGGGATGAAATCAAAGATGCTGGTGGATAAAGAGGGTGGGACCACACAAACTCTTCTCTGTCTAAATGGACTTGTATGGGTAAGCTGGTATCTGGAGTGGGATGAGGTGGAAAGAGCTTTGGGTTGAGTTAGAAGCTCCCTTACTGTTGCTCCACACGACAGTGGGGGACTCTGGGCACTTGGAGAAATTGTAAATAAAGATGAAACACTCCAGGTGATCACATGGGGAATTGTAGTGCAAAAGGAAATTCTATCTAGAAAATAACCTTTGTCTAAATAGAACTTGATGAACTCAGGAGGTAGATAGGAGGGAATGGAAGCATAGAGGAAACCAAGTTTTGGATCAGCAGCTGCCAACAGTACTGGGCACTGGGGGAGTATTTTGGGGAGCACTTGGGGAGACATTTAGGGACAGGACACTGGTAGGCTGAGATTCAGTCAACCTAAAAATGAAGCCTAAAATGTTCAGGTACATCCACCCTGTACTACTGTCTCCACACCCAAACTGGTCCACATGGGGATATTGACAGAATTCTAAAAGAACATTGGGAAAGAATTTCTTCAATTTTTGGAATTAGCTGTCAAAAAAAAAAAAAACCTTTTTCTATTCCCCTGTTCAGCTGTAGGTTTTATTTTTTAATATTTTAATGTCTTTTAGGTGAAAGTTTACACAGCAAATTAGGTTCCCAATTAACAATATTTATACAAATTTTTCCATGACATTGGTTACAGTTTTCACAATGTGTCAGCATTTTCATTATTTCCCTTCTGTTTGTTCTGTTTCTGTTGATCAAGCTTCCCTTCCCCTCCTTGCCTTCTCATGTTTGCTTTTAGGTAAATGTTGACCTTTTGGTCTCGTATAGTTGATTGTTTAAGGGAGCACATTACTCTCAGGTGATATTTTTACTTTATAAGCCAATCTATTATTTGGCTGAAAGGTGACTTTCAGGAGTAGCTTCAGTTCCAAGTTCAAAATGTATCTTACAGCAATGGTCTTTTGGGTTCCTCTAGTCTCTAACGGTCCAGTAAGTCTGGCCTTTTTAGGAATTTGAGCTTTGTTCTATATTTTTCTCCCATTCTATTTGCGACTTTCTAATGTTTCCCTGGTCAGAATGGTCAGTAGTAGTATAGCTGGACAATCTCTAGTTCTGGTCTCAGGCTAGAAGAGGCTGTGGTTCATGTGGACTACTTTCTTCATTGAGTCTTTGGTTTCTTTCATTATCATTTACTCCAGATGAGTAGATACCAACAGTTGTATTTTAGATGATCACCCACAAGCTTTTAAGACCCCAGGGGCTACTCACCAAAGTAGGATGTAGAACATTATCTTTATGAACTATGTTATGCCAATTGACTAAGCTGTCCCACATGACTGTGGTCCTAAGCCTTTTGGCACAGTAAACCAATCCCACGAGGTGTTTGGATATGTCTAAAAAGTCTCCAAAGCTGTGTTCCTATGTGTTTTGTTACATATATGAACACTGGCAGTTCCCAGGTTACACACATGTGAGTTACCTGCAACCTGTAGTTAGAAAGCAGGCCCAGTAAATCCTATTATATTAAAAATTTGAGGTAAATAAAATGGTTCATAAAACAAGCGGGTGCTACCTTGCGATGCTCATAAAAACATTACTGTCATTATTGATATATTATTATTTTAAAGGTGTTTTAATGTATCTGGAAGCGTTTCTTTAAAGTGTTTTATGCGAAGAAAGGCACGCTATACACTATATACAGGTATCTCCCACTTTCTGAAAGCTTACTGTACGCCACTTCACTTTTAGGAAAGACCTATGTTAGTACCTGTTTTCACTAGCGGAGAAAAATCCAAAGAGAATTATTGCTTTTACATAAAAAGGCGAAAAGCAGAAGTAGGATTCAGTGTTTGGTTTGCAACAAGCCATTAAAGAGGGAGCACTCACCCTGAGCAGTGAGAGTGGCTTCGTCCGCACCTCAGGTGTCAGGGCCTTCTGCAGCTACCTGAGGGTGGGAAAAGAGCCGTTCCCTGAGTCTCCAACCATCCTTCCCCATATGGTGACCCACTCCTTCCCTCCAGCACATCCCTTCCCCATCGCGTTTCTTTTGTCTACTCCCTTCTCTCCTGGCTCCAGGCAGGGTATGGTGCATAGTTTCCAGCGTCCCAGAGAGCCTGGGCAGGTAGGCTGGGGCTGGTCTCTGCCCACACCCCAGGAGAGGAAGCCAATTACTTCCCTCCCCAACTCTGTGCATCTCCACCTGTCAGTCTCTGAGGGTTCCACTGAGGGTTACAGCCAGTGGCTGATTTGACCCCTTCTTCTGGGTTTCTTCCCTGGCCTCTTGCAGCCTCAGCTCTCACCTCTTCCCCTCTCCACCTAGACTCAGCCATCTTTGGGTTGTGGTGGGAGGCTCCTAGTCATCTGGGAAGGAGGAGATGCTGGACACTCTTGAACACATGAACTAGGGAGGGTGTTGACCATAGGGTGGTAGCCCTAAGCAGGGAAGGAGGTGGCCCTTAGGGTCTGTGTCCCACCTAAGAGATATCTCTGTCTTCGACAAGCTTCTTCCCCAGGAACTATTCTCAGCACCTTAGCATCAAGCTGCCATAGCTTTGGACTGTATCTGTGAGCATCTGTGCTCTATCTCAATTTATTTTTCATATAATTCCTGCATTTACTATATGTTAGTGTTATTTTAGGTTTTGTGTGTTCTTTGGTATGATTTGATAGGTTATTTTTTGGGTCTGGGATCACTGAAAAGTTTTTTCCATGGAAATCAAAGGTAATTGCTTCTTTGCTTTATGCCATTTTGGCTTATGAAAGGTTTCACAGGAACCCGCTACTTTCAGATACTGGAGGAAACCTGCAGTAAAACAAAAATTTCACTAACTGACATTAGATGTGAATCATACCTAACTGACCCTACTTACATACAAATTTGACTTAGGAATGGAACTCGTTTGTAATCGGGGTATTTCTTATATATATGTTTCACACACAAACATGTATATACATAAGTTTACAGATACATCTATACATGCATGCACATGTACTCACATGTGCCTTCCTATACACATATATACATCCATATCTACCTATGTAACCACACACATAGCTTTTGTTTTTTATAACTCTTGTTGTAAAATTGTATGTGTTATAGCACTTACTGAAATTGTCCCTTTTTCTTGCATACTTCTTAGTGTCTTCACTTACCTTGGTCATGTTGTGAAGAACTCACCCATATTTGGTATTGTCTCTCCCTTCACCAAAAATAACAAGGGTCTACTACCTAGAAAGTGATTTCCCTTCTTACCTCTTCCCATCCCTGGTAACCATCAAAGAACGTTGTTTTCTGTGTATATACCTATTCTTGAATTTTTATAAAAGTGAGACCATAAAATATTTGTCCTTTTGTTATGGACTTATCTCGCTCAGTATTAGCTTCTTCAGAGTCATCCATTTGTTAAGATGTTTAGCAAAGTCATCATTATTCTTTACGTTGTTGCTGTGGTTAGGTGCTGTCAAGTCGGCCCTGACCTATTGCAACCCTATGCACAACAGAACGAAACAGTTTGGTCTTGCGCCATCCTCACAATCATTATGTTTGAGCCCATTGTTGCAGCCACTGTGTCAATCCATCTCATTGAGGGTCTTCTCTACTTTACCAAGCATGATGCTCTTCTCCAGGGACACATCCCTTCTCTTCCAGTACTGTATCAGACAATATTCCGCTGTTATTTCATAAGGTTTTCAGTGGTTAATTCTTTTCACAAGTAGACCAACAAGTCCTTCTTCCTAGTCTATCTTAGCCTGGAAGCTCAGCTGAAACCGGTCCACCATGGGCGACCCTGGTGGTATTTGAATACCAGTGGCATAGCTTCCAGAATCACAGCAACATGCAAGCCCCCAAAGTAGGGCAAACTATAAATATATTCTTTATAATTACATACATTGCATTGTATGTATGTACCAAAATTTGTTTTTCCATTCATCCATTGATGGGCACTTAGGTTGTTGTGGCGCAGTGGGTAAAGCCATCTACTGCTAACTGAAAGATTAGTGGTCAAAATCACCAGGGGCTTCATGGGAGAAAGATGTGGTAGCCTGCTTCCATAAAGATTTACAGCCTTGAAAACCCTTTGTGGCCACTATAAGTAGGAATCAACTGGACGGCAATGGGTTTGGTTAGGTTTTTGGTAGGTTATCTCCATCTTTTTGCCATTGTGAATAATACTGTAATGAACATAAGTATGCATAAGCCTATTTGTTTCACTGCTCCTATATCTCTTGGGTATATTCCTAAGATTTGGAATGCTGGATCTTAAGGTACTTCTCTTTCTAGCTTTTTGAGGAAGTGCCATACTGTTTTCCATAGTAGTGTATCATTTTATAACATTACCAGCAGCATATAAGAGTTCCAATCTCCCCACAACCTTGCAAGCGTTTGTTGTTTCCTCTTTTTTTGATCATTACCATTTTTGCAGGGGTGAGATGGTATCTCATTGTACTTTTGATTTGTAGCTCTCTAATGGCTAATGATCATGAGCACCTTTTCATGTGTTTGTTACCCACATGACTGTTCTCTTTGGTGAAGTGTCTGTTCATTTCCTTTGCCTGTTTTTAGATTGAATTGTTTCTTTTTGTTGTTGAGTTGTTGAAGTTTTCTATATATTTTAGAGATTAGAGCTTTGTCAGATGTGTCATTGCCGATGATCTTTTTCAGTCCAGAAGTTCTCTTTTTACTCCTTTGGTAAAGTCTTTTGATGGGCATAAGTGTTTAATTTTTAGGAGTTCCCAGTTATCTAATTTATCTTGTATTGTTCCTGGGTTTTTAGTTGTGTTTGATAGACTATTTATGCCAAAAATTAGGTCCCTTCCAGGAACTGTATAGTTTTAGATCTAACATTTAGGTCTTTGATCCATTTTTATTCAGGTTTTATGTGTGGTGTGAGGTATTGACCCTGCTTCATCTTTCTGCAAATGGATATTCAGTTTTGCCAGCACCCTTTGTGAAAAAGACTGTTTCTTCTCCATTGAATGAATTTTGACCCTTTGTCGAAGATCAGCTGCCCATAGATGAACGGATTTACTTCTGTCTTCTCAATTCTATTCTATCAGTCTATGTGTGTGTCATTGAACCAGCACCAAGCTGTTTTGGTTACTGTGACTATAGTAAGTTTTGAGATGAGGAAGTGTGAGGCCTCCTACTTTCTTCTTCAATATTGCTTTAGCTATTCTGGGCCTCCTTTCTTTCCATATAAAGTTGGAGATTACTTTTCCACTTCATTAAAGAATGTTGTTGGAATTTGGATCAGGATTGCACTACGACTACAGATTGTCTGAGTAATATTGACATTTTCGCAATGGTAACTCTTCCAATTCATGAGCATGGAATATTTTTCCATTTATGTAGGTCTCTTTTGGTTTCTTTCAGGAGTGTGTTATAGTTTTCCTTGTATATATCTTTTACATCCCTGGTTAGGTTTATTCCTAGGTATTTTATCCTTTTGAAGACTATTGTAAATGGTATTATTTTCTTGATTTCCTTTTCAGAGTTCTCTTTGTTAGTGTGAAGAACCCAGGTGAATTTTGTGTGTAGATCTTGTACCTTACCACTTTTCTACATCCTTCTGTTAGTTCCAATAACTTTGTTATGGGGTCTCTGGAATTTTCTGTGTATAGGATCATGTCATCTGTGAATAGGGTAGCTTTACCTCTTCCTTTCTGATGTGAATATCCTTTTATTTCCTTTCTTTCCTTACTTCTCTGGCTAGGACTTCCAGTACAAAATTAAGTAACAGTGGTGATGATGGGCATCCTTGTCTGGGTATTCAAGAAGAGTACCCTCAGTCTTTGTCTGTTGACATTAATGTTGGCTGTTGGATTTGCAAATATGCCCTTAATTATGTTGAGGACTTTCCATTCTATTCCTATTTTGCTGAGAGTTTTTATCAGGAAAGGGTGTTGAGTTTTATCAAATGTCTTTTCTGCATCAATTGAGAAAACCATGTGATTCTTTTCCTTTGTTTTATTTATTTGGTGAATTATGTTGACTGATTTTCTAATGTTGAATCACCTTTCCACACCTGCTATGAATCCATCTTGATCATGAAGTACTATTTAATTATTTTTTTTTGACATCTCATTGAATTTTCTTGAGAATTTTTGCATCTATATTCCTGAGGGATGTTGGTCTATAATTTTCTTTTTTTATCTTTTCTGGCTTTGGTATCAGTGTTATGCTGGCTTCTTAGAATAAATTAGGAAAAATTCTTTCCTTTTCACTGGGTTCTATGTTCTAGAATAGTTTGAGTAGAATTGGCGTGACCTGTTCTCTTATGTTTGGCAGAAATCTCCAGTGAAGACATCTGGGCCTTTTTTTTTGTAGGGAGATTTTTTATGAACTCTTCACTATCTTCCTTTGTTATGGGTCACCTGTAGGTTTTTAAGCCTTAACATGTGAGTGCTGGGAATTAGAAGCAGAGGAAATGTGTACGCTGTGGGCTTTTTCTAGACTTACATGAACATAAAACTTACAGGAACTTAGTGCACAGAAATGGAGGGAACAACCCCAGTGGTCCGTGCAGCCTTTCCTCCGGAGTGTAACGTCAAATACAAATTGAAAATAAAACCAAAGCAACAAACCAATTGCAATTGAATTGCAATTCACAAGGTTATCATGACCATGACCTTTCGGAAGGAAATTGCCATGTCTTTCTTCTGAGGCACTTCTGGTTGGGTCCAAACTGCCAACGTTATGGTCAGTAGCCAAGCACTTATCTGTTTGTTTGATTGAAGAATTGTGGTGAAAGAATACAACCTTATGAATAACAGAAGGAACATTTCCCGGACCTGTACCATTGTTACAATGGTTGCTATGTTTGAGCCTATTATTGTAGCCACTGTATGCAGGAAAGATCAACCTAGAGCTTTCTGTGGGCATCCTGTGAGTGGAGACTGATCTCCTCCCCCACACTCCTGAGCCAGGCTATGTCCACAGTCAAGGCAGGGCTGGACCCCAGGTTGCTAAGAGGAAGAGAAAACACTGACCTAGAGGGGGAGTGCTTCTGGCAGAAATAAGCCGGAGGCAGGTGATGCTATGTAAGAACAGCTTTATTATTTTGTAGTACATAAAATATAAGCGGGACTGAAACATCTCGGGAAATCTGAGAACGTTCAATGGGAAGATTTCAGCACTCAGACTCAAGGATGCAGAGGTCAGGGAAAGAACAGAACAGGGAGCAGCAGGTTGGGGCAAGTCTTGGCACTTCAATTCCTACAGTGCTGCTCCTCTGAGGTCCTCCTGGCCAGGTCAGCAGCAGTCCCCGGAGCAACAGCCAGAGTCCCCAGACTGCTGGCGACTGCCACAGCAGTCAGATCTATGGTGCCTGTGGCGGTGGGACCTGTGGTGCCTGTGGTGGCTCAGGCAGCAGCCACCACCACCTGAGCTACAGCAGTCTCCAGAGCTACCACAGCAGGAAGAGACTGGAGGTGGGCACGGGGCTGGGCACTGGGGAGGACACTTGGGGGGACACTTGGGAGGACATTTAGGGACACAACACTTGGCAGGGAGCTGGCACTGCTGCTGGCTTTGCTGGCAAGACATTTTAGACAGGAAGTCAGGAAACCTAAGGACAAATGAAAAAAGCAATCAATGCACAGGAGATAAGCAGACAAGCCCTTCACCCAGGATTTTATAGACTCTGCTCTAATACAAGCTGCTTCGTGAACATGAGCTTTAGGCAGAACCCGGAGACTGATCTGAAGGGAAATTGTGATGAAAGCCATCATTTCTGTGTATTTATTCTTTTTCACTGAAGTGTCTGACCATCTTCCTATAAAAAGGGGTGTTAAAATCAGCAAAACACTGCAACATAGTTTCTTGTATATTCACTCTGAACCTTTCCTTGATCCCCGAGGCTGTCAGAGGAAGTCACTGAAGGCCTGAATCTTGGTGTCCCCTCAATCTCCATGGCTGCTGCTCTTTCTTTTTTCTCTTCTTCCTTTGCTCTGCTGCCAAAATCCAGGGGTTTCATTGCTATTGATGTTGCGGTTGTTGCACTACTTCAGGCAGTTCTGTTCGCATTCACTCCCTAAGCTAGAACACTGCCATCCCCAGTGGCCTGCTTCTTGCCAAATACTTAACAAATCAATGGCAGTCAGAAGAAGATGTCCTGCCAAGGATACAGAAAGAAACCCCAGGACTGGAGCAACTGCAAGTCTCAGCACCCCTCACACTGAGCCCCCACCACCACCACCACTGCATGATTCCTTCCTTGCTCCCTGCACCCCTCTCCCTCTGTGCCTCCGTCCAGGCAGTCCTGTCACTTACTGGCCTACTTCTCCCTGCACTTACCTGGTTCAGAACAAGAAGCAGAGCCGTCACTGGCAGGGCTGAGGACTGATGTGACCAGGACTGGAGCCCTTTTATCCTGGGCTGGTTTCCTAAGTTCTGGGTGTGAGGCACAGTCTGTGTATGCAGAGCTGTCACTTTCACACCTGGGATGAGGGTGGCTCTCCTCACATTCCTAGCCCCAGGGCTCTGGGTTCTCCCTGGATGGGTCCCAGAGGAATCCAGGAAGCCCTGAGCCAACTCAGATATCTGCCCCACAGCGAGCTGCACGTTGGCCATTCCACCGTCATACATTCACTCCTTTATTCATTCAGGAAACACGTATTATCTCTCATGGGCCTGGGCTTTTGCAAGATGTCTGTGACACAAAGATGATACACGAATCTTTGAGGGGTTCATAGAATGAATGTTTAAGCAATGAGTTATTAAATCATGAGCCTTGTGATTCTGGGAAACCCTGGTGGCATAGTGGTTAAGTGCTACGGCTTCTAACCAAAGGGTCAGGAGTTCAAAGCCGCCAGGCACTCCTTGGAAACTCTATGGGGCAGTTCTCCTCTGTCCTATAGGGTCACTATGAGTCGCAATCGACTCAATGGCACTGGGTTTTTGTGATTTTGACTTTTTGTTCAGACTCCTGACAGCTTTCACTCGAGGTCAGGGTCACTGTTCTCCTACAGGAACGGGCAAACTACCAACCCTTTGAAGACAGGATTTGTACAACATTTTAATCATCTGTGTATTCCTCATACCTGGTATAGGATCTGACACAGTAAACTTAGGAACGGGGGTAAAGCAACAAAATGGAGGAAAGCAGGCGTTCATGAAGCAGAGAGGCAGAGACTCAGGCCATAAGCAGGGGAGCCTGATGGCATCCCACATCACTTGGAGCAAGACAGACTCCCAGGACAGTATGTGTCAGTTCTCCTGGTAGTGGTCGGTAGTGCTCGAGAGATGGTATAGTATTTGAGAGGGTGAGAATGAGACAGGGTGGCCACTAAGCAGACCAAAAGGAAGCCACAAGGGGTATGAAAGTAAAGACCTTGAGAGACCAGTTCCTCCCTGGGAAGGGCAGTGGGCACTTGGAGGGAGCAGTGCTATTCACAGGGAGGGTGCTTGAGCTGCGGAGGGATTAGGAAGGAAGCAGACATTATTTTGAGTTCAGAGGTTCTAGCAGACTTTTTGCTTCATTGTACAAGGTTAGGAAGTAAGCGTTTGGAACTTAGAAAAGCTGTGTTATTGAACCGTTTCATGTCTGTAGGTAGACACTTAGAGAGAAGAGAAATAAAATACTATACAATGGATTTACTTAACTTACCATTATTTGAACACCTACTAATCAGCAGGTCCAGGGAGAAAACGCTGTAAATTATTAACTATCAACTCACCTTAATACAAGGAGGCCTGGTGCCACAATGGTTAAATGCTCAGCTCCTAACTGGAAGGTCTGTGGTTCGAACCCACCAGCTGCTCCACGGAAGAAAAAAACCTGGTGATCTTCTCCCACAAAGATTACAGCCTAGGGAAACTATGAGGCAGTTCTATTTTGTCCTGTAGGGTTGTTATGATTCGGAATTGTCTTGAGAGCACACAACAGCAACACCAACCTTATGTGTAGTCAGTGAATTTTTTTGAGCCAACAGAGGAATTCTACAATAGGCACATGTAGGAGAGCACCACCTAACTCAAACTGGAATGTCTCCTTGGGGATTAAGTAATTATTTAAGCTGTGAGTGTAGATAAGGCACAAAAGGAGAGAATGTGTATACCGAGAAAAAAGGACAGGTTTGATGAACCATGCAGAGAACACTGGGGTTGTTCCAACTTTTAATGGGTAGGCAAAGAAGATGTAAAAATAAAGCAGTCTAAGAAGTAAAACCTCTTCAAAGTGTTAAAAAGCAGAGGTGTCACTTTAAGAACTAAGGTGCCCCTGACCCAAGCCTCATAATGCATTGGAAAGCTGGGCAATGAATAAGGAAGACTGAAGAAAAATTGATGCCTTTGAATTATGGTGTTGGTGAAGAATATTAAATATACCATGGACTGCCAGAAGAACAAACAAATCTGTCTTGGAAGAAGTAGAGTCAGAATGCTCCTTAGAAGCGAGGATGATGAGACTTTGTCTCACATACTTTGAACATATTATGAGGAGGGATCAGTTCCCGGAGAAAGACATCATGCTTGGTAAACTAGAGGGTCAGTGAAAAATAAGAAGATCCTCCAGGAGATGAATTGGCACAGTGGCTGCAACAACGGGATCAAAATAACAATGATCATGACGATCGCACAAGACTGGGCAGTTTTTCATTTGGTTGTACATAGGGTCACTGTGAGTTGAAAGTGACTTGACAACGCCTAACAACACGAAATAAAAGGGAGGGGCCTAGCTGGGAAAATAAGGAAAAAAGCATGGCATTCT
Source organism: Loxodonta africana (assembly GCF_030014295.1). Classification (NCBI taxonomy): domain Eukaryota; kingdom Metazoa; phylum Chordata; class Mammalia; order Proboscidea; family Elephantidae; genus Loxodonta; species Loxodonta africana. The sequence continues at coordinate 182,977,050 of NC_087344.1, read as the reverse complement.
GGAAGAAACAGGAAAAGAAATTTAAACAAGAAGAGGATGTCCACATTGTCAAATGCTATAGAAACAGAATAGAACACAACCAGAATCCACTAGCTTTATCTTCAAGGCAATGGTGAAACTTCTTCATAACAAACATAGACAGAACCAGGGTGGCCAAAGGGGAGTCACTATTTCAAGATTTTAGGGATATATCAAGGATGAATTAGAAAAAACAAACCATTATTTGAATGATATCCATAGCAGTCAAAGTAAGGTCATATTGCAGGTTGGCTATGGGATGCATGGTGTTGACTAGAAGGACTGCAACAGTTCAGAGAGGAGAGAGCTTGATTTGCAGTGGCATTTCTAAAAATGGTTTTTCGAGAGTCAATGATGTTTGATGGAAGTGATGATGAAGCTGACATTGATTATATCTCCCATCAAGAGAGGGGGGCTAGAGCTGACGTTGGAGGAACTGAGGATTGAATGAAAATGAGGAGCTGACTAACATGAATGAGAGACATTTCAGAATATTGGTTAAAAGTATAGTTTGGAGTCAGCATCCCTACTTTTCTGTGGACAAGCTGTGCAATCTTAAGCAAATTATTTATCTAAGCTACAATTTCATTCTTTGTAAAATAGTGACAAGTACAAGTTGTCAAGGTGAGCACTCATATGAACTCATAGCATATAGATGTCAAGCATTTCATTTTACTTGGATCCATGATCAAACAACATATTGCATTGAGAAAATCTCCTGCAAAAGACCTCTTTAAAGTGTTAAAAAAGAGTCCTCGTGGCACAGTTGTTAAGAGCTATGGCTGATAACCAGATGGTTGGCAGTTTGAAATGACCAACCACTCCTTGGAAACCCTATGGTACAGTTCTAGCCTGTCCTATAGGGTCACTATGAGTCAGAATCGACTCAATGACAACAGTTTTTTTGGGGGGGGGGGGGAAGTTTGGTGCTCCTGACCAAAGCCATAGCGTTTTCAGTTGCCTCATATGCATGCAAAAGCTGGACAATTAATTTAAAAAGACCAGAGAAGAATTGACGCCTTTGAATTATGGTGTTGGTGAAGAATATCGAATATACCATGGACTGCCAGAAGAATGAACAAATCTATCTCGGAAAAAGTACAGCAGAATACTCCTTAAAGGCAAGGATTGCAAGACTTTGTCTCACGTACTTTAGAGATGTTCTCAGAAGGGACGAGTCCCTGGGGAAGGACATCATGCTTGGTAAGAAGAGGGTCAGTGAAAGAGAGGAAGACCGTCAAAGAGATGGATTGACACAGTGGCTAAAACAATGATTGTGATGATGGTGCAGATCAGGCACTCTTTTGTTCTGTTGTACGGAACTGACTAGAGAGCACCTAACAGCAACAACAACGACAATAGTGCTCATATCTAAGCATAAAATAAGATACTGCATGTAGAACACTGAGCGTAGTATCCTGCATGTGTCTGTAACTCAGAGAGGTAGCTGCTAGTATAACTGCTATTACTACTACTAGGATTATTATGATTATTCATAAGCTTTAGTATTTTAATAGGTATCCTTCTGTCTAATAAGGCTCCTTATCACAGAGAAGGACTGATATTACCAGGTAATATTAGAATCCTTAGCTTTGTTCTAGTTTCCTTGTTGGACTCAACTGAGGTTATAGGTGAATATATCTGGAGACAGCGATGGCAGAATGAGTGTTAGGTGTGTATCATTCTACATAATATATTAAATGCATTCTATGTGCAAAATATTGCACTAGGTAACGCAGAAAATTTAGAGGGATTTGAATACCACCCTTATTTTCAAAGATGTCCTTTTGCAATTTACCATCTAGAAGGCCAACAGACAAGCACTTCACCAACTTTCATAGCTTTTCATAACTATAATAGACTGAATATTATAGACAAGGCCATTTTCTGTGATATGCATTGGCAAATCTGCAGCAAAAGATCATTTTAAAGGTTTAAAAAGCAAAGATGTCACCTTGATGACTAATGTTCACCTGAACCAAGCTGTGGTCTTTCCAAAGGCCTCATATGCATTCAAAATCTCAATAGTGAAAAAGGAAGATAGAAGAATTGATGCATCCAAACTGTGCTGTTGGCAAAGAATATCAAATATACCATGAGCTGCCAGTGAAATAAACTAATCGGTCTTAGGAGAAAAATAATCAGAATGCTTCTTAGAAGCTAACTTATTTTGCACATATCAAGAAAGACCAATTGCTAAAAAAGGACATCATGGTAAAGTGGAGGGTCAGCAAAGGTGAAGGAGTCCATCGGTAAGATGGATTAACACAGTGACGGAAACAACGGACTCAAACATAATAACAATCATAAAGATGGCACAGGACCAGGCAATGTTTCATTCTGTTATACTCAGGGTTGCCATGAAGCGGAGTCTACTGGACAGCAACTAACAACAACAATTTTCTGTGAAACCAAGGTGTGACTATCTGGATGTAGAATTCAAGCAATGTGAATGAACAGAGGTGAAGATGGGAAAGGTGGATGTCAGGATGTAGAGATCTGTATTGAGAACTACAGTCTGTGAGTGATACACAGAGATGTGCAGAGGAAGTGCTATCTGGAGGAGAAATCTTCTGAGTAATTAGAGCAATAATCATATAAAAACAATGGAGAAGAGATAGCAATACCAGCTGATATAGGCAAGAGATCTATAACTCCCTTATTTAATATCCAACTAAAGGACTGCATATCATCTCTAGTTGAATCAATAATTCGAGTAGTTGTGAGAGTTCAGACGAAGAACCGATTCTCATGGACTGGAAAAATTGAGTCTTTTTTTAGGAAAATTATAACTGATGAAAACTACAATGGAATTTTTATTAGTGGTAGTTATATGTGCTTGTGCTTCAATGGACTCAATCGTAAACAAGGATTGGGTAAAAGGAATTTATTTTAACATGAATGTTTCCCACTATTACTTATAATATTAAGAATGTGTTTCTTCCTAAAATATATACCTCTTTAAAGTGGTGACAAGCAAGGATGTCACTTCGAGGACTAAGGTGCACCCGACTCAAGCCATGGTATTTTCAGGTCCTTCATATGAATGCAAAAGCTAGAAAATGAATAAGGAAGACCAAAAAAGAATTGATGCCTTTCAATGATGGTGTTGGCAAAGAATATTGAATAACCATGGACTGCCAGAAGAACAAACAGATCTGTCTTGGAAGAAGTACGGCCAGAATACTCTTTAGAAGCAAGGATGGCAAGACTTCATCTCACATACTTTGGCATGTTATCAGGAGGGACCAGCACCCTGGAGAAGAACATCACTCTTGCTAAAGTAGAGGGTCAACAGAAAAGAGGAGACCCTCAACAAGATTGATTGACACAGTGGCTGCAACAATGGGCTCGGCATAACAACAATTGTGAGGATGGCACAGGACCGGGCAGTGTTTCGTTCTGTTGTACATGAGGCCATTATGAGTCAAAGTCGACTCAGTGGCACCTAACAACAAAATACGTAATTTCAAAGCTCACAGTTAAAAAGGAAATAATTCTTTAGAAGAATGACATTAAAAAACAATTACAATGAAACCTTATACTTATAAGTGAATTTGTTTTTCCCTAATACAAAAAGGCATGACTTATTGTTCTTAAAATACTTGAGTATATATATTTTCAAAAGGGTTGAGATATTATTTCTTCCTTAAATTTATGACCAGTGAAGCCATCTAGACCTGGGGTTTACTTTGTGGGAGGGTTTCTAAGTTTGACTGAAATATCTTCGATACATATAGGGCTGAAAATTCTGTGTGTTGATATTTCGGGTGCCCATTACCCACTACACTACAGACATCTCCCTGTACATTCCTGCTTCCCTCCCACAAGCTCCAACATTTGACTTAAGTAGCCATTTGTTCCAGGATGTCATAGCCTTCCCCTCTTCCCAGTTTCTCCTATCCCCAGAATTGAAGATCCGGCCCATACTTCCCCAGTTACACATTACCCGCTGCTTGCACAAAACAAGAACACAAGTGCTATTCAGTTTTCAAATCAGCTTATTAAGATTTAACTCAGGCACAACAAAATACACAGATTTAAAGCATAATGTTTGATGAGTATTGACAAATATCTACACCTGGAGCCCTGGTGGCACAGTGGTTAAGAACTACGGCTGCTAACTAACCAAAAGGTCGACAGTTCACATCCACCAGCTGCTCCTTGGAAACCCTATTGGACAGTTCAACTCTGTCCCGTAGAGTTGCTATGAGTTGGAATCCACTCAGCAACAACGGGTTTTTGCTTTTTCGGTTTTTTTTGGTATGTGTGTGCCCACCACCCCAATCATGTGCAACATTTCTATCACCCCAGTAAGTTCTCTCCTGTTCCTTTGCAAATAATCTACCCTGTCCCTTTCATCCCATGCCCCAGGCAAACATTAAACTGATTTCTATTACCTTAAATCAGTTTAACCTGTTCTAGAACTTCATATAAATGGAACCAGTATGTTTTCTTTTGTGCCTGGCTTCTTTTGTTCATTTTTATTCCTGAATTTTATTCCACCATATGAATAAATTAAAATTGATTATCCATTTATCTGCTGATGAATATTTGAGTCATCTTTAGGATTGCTATTAGTCAGAATCAACTTGCCAGAACCGGTTTGGTTTTTGTTTTTGTTTTTTTAGTTTTGGAGTGCTATGAATAAAGCTCCAATGAACAGTCATGTACAGACATTAGCATGAATCTGTTTCTCTCAGAGAACAGAGCATGTTTATCTTGAGTGAATACCTACAACTGGAATCACTGTACAGTGTCTGAAGTGCATGATTAGCTTTATAAGAAAGTCCCAAAACTGTTCATAAAATCGTTGTATGATTCTACACTACACACCAGCTACATATGAGAATTCCATGTGCCCTACAACCAACACTTGATACTGTCAGACTTGTAAATTTTACTCACTCTAGAGACCATGAGATGATATTTAATTGTCATTTTTATTTTGCCTTTTCATGATAACTAACAATCTTAAGCATTTTTACATATGTTTAATGACCACATGTTTTTTTGTGAAGAATCTATTCAAGTCTTTCATCCATATTTAATTGAATTGTTTGTCTTCTTATTAAGGAGTTGTAAAACATCTTTATAGGTTCTGAATACAAGCCCTTTGGCAGATATATGTATTACAAGTATTTCTCCCAGTTCGTGTCATGCCTTTCCATTTTCTTAATGGTGCCTTCTGAAGAGTAGAAGCTTCTTAATTTTTTTTTATGAAATTCAAATTTGTTTTTCTTTTATGGTTTGTACTTTTTGTGTTTTGTCCAAGAAATCTTTGCCAAGCCCAAAGGCATGAAGATTTTCCTCTGTTTATTTCTAGCAGTTTCATTGTTTTAGATTATACATGTATATCTTTGATTTATTTTAAATTGATTTTGTTTATGCTGCGAAGTAGAAGTCTAAGTTTAGTTTTCTTCCATTGCCTTGGTGCCTCGGTCAAAATGAATTGGTGGTACGTATGTGGGTCAGATTCTGGATTTTATATTCTGTTTCTCTGATATATTTTTATATTCCTAAACCAAGAATGCACTTTCTTAATTACTGTAGCTTTACAGTAAGTCTTGCAACAAGGTGGCTAACTGAGGATCTCTGTGTCTCCATATAACTTTGAATTACTTGGTCAGCTCCTTAAATCAAAGTTTTCAGGATCTGGATTGGGATTGTAACAAACCTATAGATCAACTCAGGAAGAACAGACGTCTTAACAATATTAAGTCATACGATCTAAACCCTTACTGCAGAGTAAATCTCTACATTTATTTAAGTATATTTTTTATTTACACTAGGCAATGTTTTCTGATTTTCAGTGTAGAGATCTATAAACATCTTTTATGACATTTATTCATAAGGATTTATACACACACATATGTGCATGTATATATATATAAATACTTAGGAATAAATGCATTAAAGATACTTATAGACGTACAAACATGTGTATACATTGGAGTCCCCGGCTGGCCCAGATACTTAAGTGCCTGGCTACTAACTGAAAGGATGGCGGTCCAAGTCCACCCAGAGGTGCCTCAGAGGAAAGTCCTGGAGATCTACTTCCAAAAGATCACAGCCGTTGACAACCCTGCTCTGAGACAAATGAGGTTCCTATGAGCTGGAATCAACCTGAGAACAGCAGGTCTGGGTTATTTTATATTTTCAGTGTTATTCATTTTCCCGTTGTTTATTGCTGGCGTGTAGAAATACGATTCATATTGTGTTGACCTCGTATCCTCCAGCCCTGCTAAACTCACTTATTAATGGTAGTAGGTTTCTTCTGCAGATCCTTAGGGCTTCTTCCTTAGACGGTCATGGAACATGCAAACAGAAACAATTTCGCTTTTTCCTTTCTACTTTGTGTGCTTTTGTGTTATCTTGCCTTAACGCACTGGTTACGCCCTCTGGTGTGACGCGGCTCGGAAATGGCGACAGTAAGCATCCTTGTCTTGTCCCTAATCTTTGTGGACAAATACTGAAATGATATCTTACCATTAAATACTATGTTAAGTATACATTTTTACAGATGCTCTTCATTCATCTGACGAAGCTCTCTTCCAACCCTTTTCACTGAGAGTTTTGATCATGAATGTACGTAAACATTTTCAAATGCTTTTTGCACTTATTGAGAAGATTCTGTGATTTCCCCCTTTAATCTCTTACTGTAACGGACTGTGCCGAGTACTTCCAAATGCTGAACTGATGTCCTCCACGATAACCTCAATGGTTGTGGTGTGTTACCGTTTTTCCGTGTTGCTGGATTCGAACTGCTCTTATTTTGTTGAAGACCACTACGGATATGTTCATGGGAATATTGGTCTCCAGGTTTATCTTCTTATAACGTCTTTGCCTGCTTTTGGTGTCAAAGCCTTGTGAAAGAAGTTGGGACATGTTTCCTCCACCTCTATTTTCTGAAGTTGTCTGTGTGCACTTGATATTATTTCTTCCTTAAACATACGATTCGTTTCAGAAATGAAATCATCTGGGCCTGAAGTTTTCCTTGTGGAAAGGTTTTTGATTATTAATTTTTCTTTGATATACGATTGTTTTTGTTACCTGTTTCTTCTTGTGTCATTTTTAGTAGTTTTTTTGTTTAAGTATCTTTCAAATATCACCTAAGTTGCCAAGGTCATTTGTAAAGTTTTTCATAATATTACTCTTTTATCCTCATGATATCCATAGTTCCTCTACTGATATCCTAAAATTGGTAATTTGTGATTTCTTTTTTTTTAACTCTTGATTAGTCTTGTCAATTTTACTAATCTTTAAAAAAATGGCTTTGTTAATTTCTATTATGGTGTGACCGTGCTACAGAGTTAGAAAGGAACCCCACCTAAAATTTAGTTCAGATATTGAGGCTGATATTGCCCCGCCCTCTCCAGACACACCTAGACGATATGAAAAGGGCTACTATTCACATCACAAGGCTTTCTTGGGAAAGCAGGGTGGCTTCCAAGCTCAGAACAGGAAAAAGGACCCGGCTTGGGGGTTTTATGGTGATTAGCAGTGCGGAGACTTTAAGGCTTCCCACACATGGTTTGAACTTCTCTCTGGTGCCATAGAAGGCAGCATTTGTGCTTTCTCATCAGCTATGTTACACTGTGGGTAATTTACCAGAGTGAACTTTATATGATATACTGTATACTGCTAAGGGATTTGTACTAGCATTACTGGAATTTGGAAGATACTCCTTAGTTGCCCTTTGTAGGGAATTTTGCTGGTTTGTAATTGAGCTAAATTATAGGAAAGCACCTGGACAAAGCCCAACACGTACTAGATAAGGGTTTTTAACTGCATCTGTGGTAAACATCAATAAATATTCACATAGTTCTGTAATAAGATGGCTCCATTAAATAGCCAATGACCTAGAAATAATCCAGGTATGCGAAACTATGATAATTAGAAGGTCATAGGCACTAGAAGTACGTAGATCCTTTTTCTTATTTCTGTTTTAAAAGTAGCTCAGATCTCTAAAGATGCAGTGCTTTCTGATGCCCCATTCCTTAAAGATGTAAGAAATGAAACTGCTGGAATCATAAATGTCCTCTTTGGGAAACTACCCCATAATCTGTGCAGTTAATGCACCAACTTTGTAAATGGACATTAGGATGTTAAACAGTGGCACACAGACAAATACGTGCACACACACTGGCACCCCCAAAAGGGTAGAGATTGTATAATCCAATTAATTTAGGAAACACGAGGTTTTGTAAAGTTAAATAGCTTTCTTTATAGTAAGACTTTTTTGAGCCTTTATTATGTGATCACACATGTGAATCTTCATGAATAATGAATTACATTCGTTATTAATGCACTGTGTTCCAACATTTGAGCATGGAATGCTCTTTATGCTAAACTTTGTGAAACCGTTGTTCTAAGGAACAGGGTTAGGGAGATTCTGGTCTAACCTTGGGTTCTAATAATAGTGAGCTATATTATTTAGATCAACTGTCTTATGAAAAACAACTGAAATGACTAATAAAAATTCCTTGACAGGTAGGTGATATATAGATAAATAGGTAAGATAGTAAGAGATAGATATTGTCAGGCAAAAACTAAAGAGAAAATAGAAATTAGCAGAGTGAGGAGGTTGCTTTTGCCCTAAGGCTAAAATGACCTTTCCTTTTGATAGCCTTTGCTTGGTGAGGAGGACAGAAATTGGAACCTAGACCCACTCCCATAGGGTAGGGAGTAATAGGAGACATTCCACAGTTAGCTGGATTCACTCTCAGGGTAAACCTAGAGTAAATCAGCTACACAGACTTGCTGCCATGTTTGCATTTCTGAGTGGCCCAGGCACCCTTCACCCATGAACTTTGCTTAAGATGGTCCTAGGATGGGAAAGGAGGCCTGGCTGCTCAGTGGTTAAGAGCACAGGTTGCTAACCAAAATCTTGGCAGTTCAAATACACCAGCCGCTCCTTGGGAACCCTATAACCCATTGCCGTTGAGTTGATTCTAACTCATAGAGACCCTATAGGACAGAGTAGAAGTGCCCCGTAGTGTTTCTAAGGGGCACCTGGTGAATTTTAACTGCCAACCTTTTGGTTAGCAGCAGTAGGACATAACCACTACGCCACCAGTGTTTCCCATGGGGCAGTTCTACTCTGTCCTATAAGATTGCCATGAGTCGGAATCAACTCAAAGGCATCTGGTTTCATTTTTGGTTTTTTAGGATAGGAGAGCCCCTGGTCTTATAGCAGAAGCAAATACAATTCATCTCTGGAGGAAAATACTTGCATCCTAGTTTCCAGTTCTTTCAGCAAACACATTTTCAGGTCAGTAACCCCTCACTGGTCCCTCCTTGGCTGAGATGCTCCTCGTCTCTGGCTGAAACTTTTATGATAGTTTTTCTTAGTTTGCTTGGCCCTAGCCTCCCCATTCAGGATAAGCTGAGTGTCTTTTCTCTGTGTTCCCATAATGCTTTATTTACTGTATTTATCATTTTGTTGTTGTTGTTTAACAGGCTGGCTCAATCAGAAGACTCTGATCTCCTCTAAGGCAGAGATGATGTCTTTTTATCTTGGTGCTCCCAGCACTTAGCACTGTTCTCCCCACCCAGCACTGAGTACAGGTGTGTTCTCAATAAGTGTTTATTAAATGAATGAACAGACCTTTACTGAAGGTGTGGGAACTGAAGGAGGAGAGAGTTCCTTGGTTTAACCCCAGGCAATAAACCATGGAGATGATGAAAGGCAGGCTCTTAGGGGGAAAAGGGAAGGAGGTTTGTCTTGAAAGGAACAGTCTACTTCTGAAGGCTTTTATCGATTTGAATAGAACTGATATGAGAATTAAAGGGAATGAGAAAAAGAGGACACAGAGAATGGAAACACCCAAGAGGGTAATAGCTGTCAAAAAAACAAGAATGGAATCTGTGTACCGAACACCTGTTTTGGGTCCTTCCCCACCATATATTAGTTGTGTCATCTCGATAAAGTCACTTAACCTCTCTGAATGTCAGTTTCCCATCTGTTACATTAGAGCAGTAAAGATATTCATATTTCCGTTATTAGTCATATGACTGTTTTATTAATGAGATAATGGATGTGCAATTGCAATGTAATTCTACAATGCAGTTTCTAGTTATTATCACTAGTAGTATTTAAAAGGGAGAGCTGGAGAGCAAAGGAAGTACAGAGTGGAGAGAAGATGAAGACTAAAGACTGTCTCTTTGATAGGAATCGACTCGACGGCACTGGGTGTGGGGCTTTGATAGGAAGCAGATTCCCCGGTGCCCCTTCTCTATGGGAATTCAAGTTCTAGAACTTGAATCTAGAATCCATACTGGTTAAGAACCAAGGCTCCTAAGTAAGGTTGGGCTCAAATCAGAGCTGACATTAGCATGGCCTTGGCAGCTTATTTAACCTTGAGGGGGCTCATTAACCTCAGCTATAATATGAGGATAAAAACTGGGTTTACTTCTGAAGTCATGGTGAGAATTAAGTGAGATTCATTCCTCCAGGAAATATTTATGAACTATTTGTTACATGACGGACATTGTTCTTGGCACTACAGATACAGCAGTTAATCAGATGGACAAGGTCCTTGCCTTTAGTATGTTTTCACTCTAGTGCGGAAGACAAAGCAATATGCAAATAAGTATGTAACATAATATTAGTGAAAAGTTCTAGAGAAAAAAATTAAGCAAGACAAGGTAAGAAGTGAGGACAGGGCACTGTCTGAGTCAGGGTGGCTGGAGATGTGGCATATGGAGAGCTTAGCACTGCAGCAGGCTCAATGAATAGTACATAGTATTTGTTGTTGTTGTTAGGTGCCACTGAGCTGGTTCCAACTCATAGCGACCCCATGTACAACAGAATGAAACATGCTGCATCGTGCACCATCCTCACAATTGCTGCTATGTTTGAGCTCATTGTTGCAGCCACTGTGTCAATCCATTTTGTTGAGGGTCTTTCTCTTTTTTGCTGGCCCTCTATTTTCCCTAGCATCATGTTCTTCTCCAGGGAGCTAGTCCTTCTTCATAACATGTCCAAAATATGTGCAATGAAGCCTCACCATCTTCGCTTCTAAAGAGCATTCTGGCTGTATTTCTTCCAAGACAAATTTGTTCACCTTCTTTGTTAGCAGAATTTTTTCTGTCTGAGAAGTCCATAGAAGCTAAGCCTACTAGTATTTTGTGTGGGATTCGCTGGGAAACCAGACTGGATTCAAACAACAGAGAAAATTTCCATAGGATAGACACACGAAAAGGTCCCTGGGTGGCACAGAGGGTTTGTGTTCAGCTACTAATCAAAAGGTTAGTGGCTCCATGGGAAAAAACTTCTGGTTATCTTTTTCTGAAAAGATAACAGACAAGAAAATCCTGTGGAGCAGTTGTACTCTGTGACACATTGATTTGCCATGAGTTGGAATCGATTCCACAGCAATGGGTTTGGATTTTTTTTTTTTTTTTGGAAACGTAAATGGGAAAAAAAAATTTTTTTTTCTCTTTAAATGGGAAAGATTCATTCCTTTATTTAACAAGAATGTATTCAGTACCACAGGTGCTAGGATCTGGGGACATGAAAGCTAATTGGATCTAGTTCCCAGCTCTATGGACCACCAAGTCTAATCGGTTGAGATGGACAGGTCTCCTGGCAGAACATTCGTGTGAGTGGAGCATGAGGGCTGGCCACGAGGATCTCAGAGAATACTAATCACTGCCTGCCTTTCTCAGACCTTTGGTGCTACACATTCTATTCTGCCCCCCCCCAAACCCCCATCTGTCTCACAAAGCAGATTTGCTAATCAGGCCATTAGCAACCTGTCAACTGGGTGGAGATGCTTACACCAATGACAAGGAATGGCATCTGGTTATGACATTTTCCCTAGCCAACATGTCTGAGGACCTGGTCTGGACTCCCCCTCCCTGTCAAGCACTGACTCTAGAGAGAAGCTGTTCTCTGGGTACCCACTCTCTGGACCTGTTAAGGGATACCTTTTCATCAAACCTCTACACCGTTTCCATTTTCTTGGAAAAATACTACACTGAGGAAGATTCAAAGAATTGGAAGCACAGACTGTAAGAGCTAGTAAAGGCTCTTAGTGATTGTCTCACCCAACTTCCTCATTTCACAGAGGAGGAATCTGAGGCCCAAGAACTGAAGTGGCTTATTCAAGGTTACAAAACAATTTTGAGACAGAGCTGGAATAAGAGCAGATGTGGGAGCATCTGGGAGACAATAGATATTTGTGATGTCAGGTTGTATATTTCCATAATTTTACCCATATGAAAATCTTCTCTTTTACTGTAGAAATATAAACTTTTAAACTATGAGAACCCCTTAATATTTTTATCTGGCATGACTATCACTCTCTTACTCTCTAAGTTGTCTTTCATACTTAGTATTGTAGTCCCTCAAGCCAGAGACAGGAGATAGTTTAACATATTATGTACCTAATATGTAACAGGCATAGTTTAGACAGCTTCATGAGGCACCATCCCTGAGTGCAAAGATCATTTAACTTATCTGAAGTCATAGGGCCAGTAAATGGAACTGTCTACTAAAGTCCAGATCTTTCCACAACACCGGCCATTGCTCACTTATACCTGCCAGGTAGTTCAGATCAGTCATCACATTGCTCAGGTAAGAGAAACGTCACATGCAAAGTGACTAACACAGTGCCTTGCAAGACCTAGCACATAGTAGGTCTCCACAAATACCAAGTCCCTCTGCCTTTCCCTTTAGATGTCAAGCTTCAATAGATTCAGTGATTTTCTTATGATTACTTAACAATACTGGTGTACATTCATACACAATATACGTATAACATGTGTAAGATAAAAACACTTAGATAAGTACACCTGTATTATTATTAATCTTGGAAAAGAGACCATTTGTATATATTAGCCTTGCTTGTCAGTAATTTTGGTAGAGGCATTTTACTGAAAAACAAACCATTGTAAAAACTCTCCTGTACAGGGGAGGTGGGTTGCAATCCCCTCAGTAGGCTTTCCTAATCCAAAAAAATCCTGAGAAAACAGACTCATACGAGATCATAAGATAACAGCCCTCCGGTCTCTCCAAGGAAACTCTTCCCAGCTTACCAGGGATTCAGTTCCATGATCTGGGTTTGCCATTTCTCTAAATAGTTCATAGTGACATTTCAATAAATGTTGTGGAGGGACCCGAGGTCAGGGAACTTGGGTTATTTTACAAATGAAATATACATGAAGATTTTTTAAACTATAAAAACCAGGGTACAGCAGAAATTTGGATTAGGCCAAAGATGTTTTGAAACTGAATACTCTGAAGTACGCGCTTCTAATCTATTAGATCCAGAAATAACTAGGGAATCAGCATCATGCCAGTGTAGGGATCCCTGTAGTGGGACACAAAGATCACCTAATGGTGGTACTTGAAGAGACCTTACTGATACTATGGGCTGACCTACCATTTTACAAGTTTGCAAAGTAGACTCAGAGAGGAGGAGATGTCAGGGCTAGGGAAGAGTCAGATAAATGAATGCAGTTGTTGTTATCTTCCCTTGAGTCTGCCCAGTCATAGAGACCTCATGCACAACCAGATCAGATCCTTGTGATCCATAGGGTTTTTATTGGCCTTTTTAAAATTTTTTTCAGAGGTAGATCGCTAGGTTTTTCTTCCTCTTCCATCTTAGTCTAGAAGGTCCACTGAAACTTGTTCAGCATCATAACAACATGCAATGAGTGGTGACTGTGCTTAACGTGCATTAGTCAGGAATTGAACTCAGGCCTCCCACATGGAAGGCAAGAATGCTACCAACGAACCATCATTGCCTTCATAACTAATGCTGTTGTTGTTGTCTGCTGTTTCCTAGGCAATTATCTTAGATCATCCATTATATGCTCTAAAAATATTAATTTCTTTCTGCAGAGGGGAACAAACTTTAAAAGGTGTAAATCATACAGTATTGCCTGCCTTCTTGAAACTTTGCGAGAGCTCCCATTGGCTCCTTGGCTATCAATACCATCCTTATCATGGCCGACCAAACTCTCCTGCCCCTTCTCCCTAATCTCTCACCCTTACACTTGTCAGGCTTCTTCCTCCCACAGCACCCTGGAACAGGCTTGTGTCTCTGCCTGAAGAAGTCTTCCTTCCTCGATATATAGTTAACTCCTACTTAACCTTGAACTCAAGCAGCACTTTCTCAAGGAGGTCCTTTCCAACCTCCTGGACCAGGTAAATTTTCCACATTACAGACCTCCTTTATAGCTCTAGTCATAGGTGTCTCTTTATATTCATTTTCCAGATGATTTGAGTGTTCATTCACCTTCTCTGCTAAAAGCTATAAAACAGGAAAGATGGTGCCTGGAAGAAAAATAGATGCAAAATAACTATTTATAAGATAAATGAATGAAAATCAGACATAGAAGTTGCTAGTAGAGCTTGCAGATTGGATCAGGAGGAGTTCTCAAGTCCTGGTCCCAGCCAATCAGTCCCCTGAAGCCTGCAGAAGAGGAAGGTCTAACCTCCCAGGTGTTGGAGGGTCTTTGTGAAGTGTCCGTGGGTGCTCACTTTGGATGCTTTGTAAGCCTGCATCCCTTCAGCTGCTGCTGCTTGTTTGACATCGTCTTTCCCTCATATCCACCAAACACACACATGGCTCTTCTGAAGGTTTTGGGGTTATTGGGAGACACGCTTTGTTTGCTCCATCTCACCCCTCCAAACTCAGTCCCCTATTTCATGGGGATCAGGGGCCTTGGTTTGTTTTCAAATAATAATAACTCCCTGGGATCTAAGTGGTAGTTTTACAGGTGTGTTCGTGGAGTAGCATACAATTAGGTGTTGTGTATTTTGTTTTTATTTTTAATTCAATGCAAACTTGAAAAGTTAGGAAAGGCCTTAGTAGCAATTCATATAATAATCAGACAGACAGACAGAGACAGAGAGACACAGGAATCAAAATGTGTATCAAAAAGGGCAATAAGGGAATGATTATATGAAGCATGGACTGGCCACACTACGGAAATTTTAGAAAACAAAACAACATTAAAAAAAAGGCAAGATATTACATGCTCTCACCAAAATTTATATTTAATATTAACTTACTAAATGAAAAAATTGTAATAGACCAAGGCACACTGTGATATTATTGTAATAAAAAGAGAACAGTCACTGTTTTCTTCCTGTCTTTCTTCTCGCTCACACTCCCTTCTAAAGAGAATTATGCTTTTGCCTTTTAAGCTTTATAATCCCTTCATTTCCCTTACATAAGCTCATTAGAATGGGCTAGAAAGAGAGAACACCTGAAGTAAAGAAGAGAGATTTTCATCCCTGGGGCAATCGTTCAAGAACCAAGAATTCCAGGATTGGGTAAATGTAGAGAAAAATGAAAAAGGAACCAGAGAGACTGTATTTTCATAACGAGGACCAGACATAGATTGGGTAGGGGAGGAAAGGGGAGAGGGTAAGGGGAAAAAGAAGTAAAAACCACAATGCTGCATGTTATAGAGTGTTTGGGAGTTTAGTGAGAGAGTCCTGAACAGCTATTGGATATAGGAGAATTGAGGAAGAGAGAAAAAGGGATTTTGCGGAGGATGTTATGAGTTATAAAGTTGATTCCTTGCTCTCTCTCACTCTATAAACCCAGTGTCATCGAGTCGATTCCGACCCATAGTGACCCTATAAGACAGAGTAGAACTGCCCCATAGAGTTTCCAAGGAGCGCCTGGAGGATTTGAACTGCTGACCCTTTGGTAAGCAGTCCTAGCACTTAACCCCTACATCTTCAGGTTTTCCTTTATCTCTCTCTATATATATATTTCAGTGCTGTACCAGCCTTTTTGGATGCCGTTCTCTGCAAAGACTAGATTACAGGGGATTCAGGAATCTTCAGGAGTGACTTAAATCTATGTGGTTTATGTATAAGCAACATCTAGACAAAGTCTGTTGTTGTCGTGTGCTGTCAAGTCGATTCCAACTCATAGTAACCCTGTAGGAAAAAGTAGAACTGCTCCTTAGTATTCCCTAGGCAGTGGTTAAGTGACCAGCTGCTAGCCAAAAGGTGACAATTTGAATCCATCAGCTGCTCTGCGGGAGAAAGATGTGGCAGTCTGCTTCCGTAAATATTATAGCCCTGGAAACCCTGTGGGGCAGTACTACTCTGTCTCAGAGGGTCACTATAAGTCAGAATGCACCACACAGCACGCCTTAAACAAAGTCTAGATGGATGCAGTTCAAACTAATCATGTCCATCTCTGGAGAAATGTATGAAATTGGAAGTTGAAGGGTTATCAAAATTTTTACAGAGCTTTTGCTATTTACATGATTTGAAACAATAAAGGTATGTTTTAAAAAGGATTACATGCTCATGTTAATTACAGAATAGGGAGCACAATGGCCTCCTTCAATGCAATTGCCACTTAGTGGTAGAAGAAGAAAAGGTGGTCCTGGGCACGGCTGCCCCAGTGGTCGGTGTCCAGTTGCTGGGCTGCGAATTTATGGAGCTTGGATGGAGTATGATTTATGGAGACATGGGCACTGTAGATGTTCAAAGACGCTGTAGTAGCCCAGATGACTCTCTGCTGATGTCCCAGGATAAGTCGACAGGAATTTCTTAGAAACCAATACAATATTCCTAGTATTGCTCATGCATTCATTCAGCAAGCATATTGGGTGTCTCCTATGCACCAAGACTTGTGGGGTTACTTTGAGCAGTAGATTTCCCTCTTTTCCCTCTACCTATCTTACAGTGTATTTGTTTACACCCTCCTAGTTATAAAAATCCACCCCAAACCCTCCAGTGTAGCAAGGCAGTGGAAAGGAAAGGTGACTGGCCTTGGGATCCAGATGTTTTTCCCACCAGATTGGTCTTCCTCTTGAAGACCTCTCACTTACTACTCTTGCTGCTCTCTCTAAGGCCAACATGAGGAATATCTCCCCACTTCAGGAGAGACTTAGCCTCTTCTCTCAGGCCTCTACCCTATGGCCTCAACAGGGCAAGCTCATCAGATGGTAAAACCCCTAGTCTCTAAAGCCGAACATGGGTTCCACCCCCTCATACAGCAGCAAAGGCATCATCTGTTGATGCTCCTGAGCAGAGCTGATTTCACAGTCCCTTTAACACCCAGGAAGATGAACTCCGAGTTTACACACAGCAACTTTGCTACCAAAAGAGCCTCATTATGGACAAACCATCTCCTTAGGCTGATCAGAGGGTAGGAAAGGGGCAGCCCTCAAGCCCCAAATCTCTGGCCTCAGATACTGCTAAGTACCACAGCATTCTAGAAGACATGGGGATCCCAGGCTGGGATTTCACCAGCTCTGTCTGCTTGCTCATATCCATGCAGACCTTTCTTCTTGTTGAGAAGCAAGACTAAGAGAGGGAGGCAATTTCTGGTAGAGAAGCATAAGCATGGACCAAAGAAACAGACCAGATGTCCCTGTGAATTGCATTCAGAATTTTATTCCTGCCATAGTCTGAGATTGTGCTAACTCTGGCAGGCTGCCTTGATAAAGAAAGAAGCAAAGAAAGCACAGAGGGGAAGCAAGGAATGAGAGTCCATGTTATTAGGCATGACGGGGGGAAGTCAGCTCTTGGTGAATGTTCCAGAACGGATATATGGGCACAGCAGGGTTGGGCAGTGGGCAGAGAATTCTGGAGTGGGACTAGTTTTCTGTGTTTAACAGCAGCAGTCATCGTCCTCAAGGTCACAGCATGCAGGTCCTCAGGAACTCATGGGGATAATTCCCAAACAGCAGCAACCACAATCACAGCATGGGTCAGGGTTATAGCCCTGGGATCCTGAGCTCTGCACTGTGCTGCTTGCAGGAGCCTGCACGTAGAAGGTCTGGCAAGGAGAAGGGCACTGGACATAACATGTCTGGGTCTGGCAGGGACCTGGACATTTCACACAGGTCGTCTGGCAGGGAACTGGGCATTTCACACAGGTCGTCTGGCACGGAACTGGGCATTTCACATAGGTCATCTGGCATGGAGCTGGGTGTTTAACATATGTTGTCTGACACGGAACTGGGCAATTCACATACCTTTGAGTCTGGCATGGAGGTGGGCATTTCACATATGTTGTCTGGCATGGAGCAGGGCATTTTACATAGGTCTGAGTCTGGCATAGAGTTGGACGTTTCACACACATCGTCTGGCATAGAACAGAGCATTTCACGTAGGTCTGAGTCTGGCACGGGTCAGGACACACCACACTAACAGTTTTAGTCTCGCATGGAGCTGCACATTTCATAGACGTGCATTTTGTGCTTTGCACTGACCCCAGTTTCAAACCTTTCACACAGGAGGGAGGAAAATGTTGCTGCTCCTGTTGGTCGCACGTCTTTCTGAGGTTTTGTAAAATCTGGAAAGAAAGGTTTCATCAGAAGGCTGAAACTAGGAAAGTTTCCAGAGAAACCTGTAGCATTCCCTTTGGGTAAAGTGTGGTCTGTAAGCAGTGGCCTTTTTGAGAAGGCCACAGGAACCCAGAGGCTGTACACCTGCCACTTAGGACGGACTCAGAGTCAGAGATTCTAGGCTTGGCTCTGTGTCTTTACCTGGCTGTGTGACGTTGGACAAGTCTCCTCTTATCCCTGGACCTCAGTTTCCACAATGGAAAATGAAGGGTTTCAAACAGTGATGTCTGCGTTTCTGCCCAATTCTCTGAGCCTCCTCTCTTCTTCTTAAAAAAAAAAAAAAAAAAAACTCCCAAATCTCTGTTAGGAATTATCCATGGGAAATTGTTGTTCCCTAGCTGATTTCCCCTTGCCACAGATTCACTCAATGACAGTATTCCTCCTTCCTCCTGCCAAGCCACAGAGTATCCAGTGAAGGCAAATTTATGCCAATAGAATCGTGAGCCAACACGAGCCTCAAGCTGAGCCTAACAAGAATCAAAGGAAAAAGTCAAAATTTGAATGTTTCTGTCATTTGCTCTTTGGATCAGCCAAGCCGTCGCTTCATCTCTTGGGCACATGAACCCAAGAGAGGACTGCACACCTGTACTCAGAGAGCAAGCAGATCTAGTTCTCTGAAAAATCCTCCACAAACAGGACTAATAGCTCAGCGAGCCTCTTTCTCTCCTCTCATGGCTTAAGGTCGGTGCTTCTTACCAGCTACTGCCATCAGACTCCCTCACTAAATGCCCTCAGTGCCTCATCCTGGGGCACACTTTCTTCTACAGTTTTCAGCCTGAGCGTCACCACGGCTCTGTTTTTTGCCATATCCCCATCACGAACGTAGGATTCACCCTCTCTGCTGATAGGAGCAAGACTGGAGAAGCCAGTGATCTGAGGAAACGGGAACCAGGGAGAATTTTTATAGCATCACAGTGAGGCAATTTGACGGCACCCAAATGAAGCACTAGGGATCACAAGGGTGAAGAATGGCTTACATTGGCAAAATTCCTCCCTGGCCCTTCAGTCAGAGACAGGGCATGTCACTGCTTGATATGGAGTTTTCCCAAACACGAGATAAATGATTCTTATTGCCTTCCTCATGAAAGTAATCAGTCTTCTTTTCCTAGAAATTATGATTTATACCTACATGATCTGTCTCAAATGAGGCTATTTCTAGGTCACTTGGGTCTTCAAGAACTCGTCCAAGAAGTTGTCAGATTCTCAATTTTCATACACTGTGACGAAAGCTATACTGCTTCTTTCCAGTCTAAGCTCAATGTTCTTTCTGAGGATATCTATGATGGCACCTGCTGGTCTAGACTGCTGGGCAAGAAAAGTTTGGCCCAATGGTTCCTTGCTCAATATGGCAGCAAGGTTCCCAAAAAATGGTTTGTTCCATGGACCAACGGGGTAGTCTAAGTTCATTTGGAAAACTAGTTGGGTACTTGACCCACCTAGATCCCAGGCTCTATATTTAGGTTTTTTCTCCTTCTCCTTCTCATGTCCTATGACCTTCCCCATCCTTTATGCTCCTGGACCCTATTTACAGTCTTAGATTCCCAAGAAGTCAGCAGAGGGGAGATTCTAACCTAATGAACACTCTGTAATAACCATAATAGTAGAATATAACATTTAATTGATCACCTTTTATGTGCCAAACAATTCATGACGAAGGTACTGTTATAATTCTCATGTTATAGCTGGATGCAACAGAGGCCCTGAAAGACTTAAGTAACTTACCCAAGGTCACAAAGCAAGTAAATAGGGAAGCCAGAATTCAAACACAGGCAGTCTGCTTTCGTAACCCATGATGTTCACTAGTACAGTAAGTTAGCCTTTACTTCTAGACATAGCGTTGTTCCTGAATCCATGCTTCCTTTTCTTCCCCCAGTGTAGTAGATGGAAGAAGAGAGGTAAGAATAATATCTTCTGAGCACTTACTAGGTGCTGAATACTGCCCTGGCCTCTTTATCTGTGTTATTTCATTTAATATTCACAATAAACCTATGAGGTAGGCTATGTTAGCCCACTTTTTACAGAAGACAAAACAGACCCAGAGTCCTAGATGACCCAAGGTCCTCACACTGGTTTCAAATGTCATTTGAACTCAAACCTATCTAGATCCAGACCCCATGCTCACTCCACTGTAGAAGGTTGCCTTGAGCCTGAGCCTAACAGTAGTTCCAAACAATTAATTCCTTCAATCACCCAGCCCAGGCCCCACCTTATTGCTTATGGCCTCTTGGGTAAATAACACCCACACATTTGTCCATAATGGATCACCAAATTCCCCAGGTCCCATAAGTCTTAAAGCTCCCAAATCCCCTAAACAAAAAGAATTCAAGCCCCCACTAATTCACATCCCCTTCACTCATTACTAGACCCTCATCCCATCCCAAGCCAGGTCTTCCAAAGTATGTTCCTGAGCATTTTGAAGGAAACAAAAACAGGAGGCTCTTTCCAGACTTGGAAAGTGTCCTATTTCCTTCTGGTATTCTTGCTTCTGGTGGACATCTATCACTCCATAACTTCCTCTATGACACCCACCTGTCCCTCTTCCCAAGAAGATGGGGTAAGTGTGGCTCCAGGCCATTCCTTTTCCTGCTCTTCTGAGTACCCTGTCTTAGATGACACCAAGGTCTGATGTTTCTTAGAGGGAAGGGAAAAGGAAAAATCTCTTATTGGGATCAGACACATGGGATAGCTCATCAAATTTAGTCCTCACTACCCTCGGAAGGAAACCCTGATGGCATAGCGGTTAAGAGCTACAGCTGCTAACCAAATGATTGGGTCGCTATGAGTGAGAATCGACTCAATGGTAATGAGTTTTTGTTTTTGTTTTCTTTTTTTTTTTTTACTATTGGAAACCCTGGTGCCATAGTAGTTAAGAGATACAGCTGGTTACCAAAAAGTCAGCAGTTCGAATCCACAAGATGCTCCTTGGAAACTATGGGGAAGTTTTTCTCTGTCCTTTAGGGTCACTAAGAGTCAGAATCAACTTGATGGCAAGGGGTTTGGTTTGGGTTTTGTTTTTTTTTTTTATATATAGGAGTCATCATGAGTGTATTCAGCTCAACAGGAAGTGGTTGGGGTTTTTTGTTTGATTATAGGGGGCCTCGCGAGTCAGAACTGACTCAATGGCAATGGGTTTAGTGTTTTGGTTATAGGAGTCCCTGGGTGCTGTAAATGATTAATGTGCTCAGCTGCTGACAAAAAGGCTGAAGGTTCAAGTCTACCCAGAAGTACCTTGGAAGTAAGGCCTGTTAATCAACTTCCAAAAAAGTCATGCATTGAAAACCCTATGGAGCAGTTCTATTCTGACACACACGGAGTCACCATGAGTTGGAATCGACTTGTCGGCAACTGGTGGTGGTGGTGGCAGTGGTCACCAGGAAAAAAATTAACTTGCCCAAGTTGACATAAGTAGAAGTTGTAGAGCCAGAATTTGAACCCGGCTATAAGAGACTTCAAATCTTATTGTTTGCGTGCCACAACATGCTGCTTCTGGTGTTAAAATCCATGCTGTTTTAGGAATCGTAACTTTCAGTCCTCCAAAAAACAGGCAGTTACTAAGAAGCCTTCTGTCATATATGTGCAGGATGGGGCAGCCCCATTTTACAGGGAAGAAAATGCCCTAGAAGGTTAGCTATTTTAGGGCATGTCAACAAAATAGGAGACAGCTCAGGGCACATGGAGACGTGAGCTTTGGCCTGCTGGCACTGCTCTGCTGTGGGATTCTGTTCTGTCTCTAGGCCATTCCCTGTCCCACTCTAAATAAGTAGGTGGAATAAAGCCCTTCTGGCTATTATATTACATGCTTGTAGGTGCTGTTTCTACAAAGGAAATGTATACTTCCACTTGCTAACTGTAGAGCTGTTGTCACTAGTCTTTAGCTTCCATGAGATTGTAACTATGGACATGTTCACTGTGTACCGTGTGGCTCTAGCACCAGGACTTGGAGAATAGTGACTAAAAACATGAATGAACAAATGAGTGAATGTGGATGCTTAACATTAACAGTACAGCCCAGACCAGCCTCCAAACTCCGTGCGGCCAGTGCCCAACCCATCTTCAGCCACATCGATACACCTCGCGCCATCGATAAGCTCCAAATGGCTCATTTCCTGCTCCGTGGGGCAAACCTCTCACTAATGGTTTTTACACCTGCAGGTAACACTAACATCTCTGGCAAGAGATACTGAGTCCTTATGCCACCAAAACAGGTGGGTGTGTTGTGCCCCACCCATTTCATAGGCTAGGAAGACAAGGTATAGAAAAGTCAGATGACTTGCACAAGGGCCTGGATGAGTCACAGCACAATCTCCAAAATGCCCAGAATCTCCCTCCTACCCATCCTTTTGGACACAAGCTCATAGAATCAGAGACACGTGGACTTAAGCAATAGTAGCTCAGTAGACTCACAGGGTAATAAATGGAGATCATCATAAATTCACAGAATAACAGAATCATAGATTCAGAATCATGGCATCTCTGAGGTGGAGGAAATTAAAGAGGTCACAGGATCTGGCCCCTGCCTCGAGGCAGATGAATACCCGTGCCATTCAGCTTAATGATCTGTTCTAAGGAAGATCCACCGGTCTTGAAAACTCTGAAGTCCTCTGGTTAGCTCATCTCAGCGCTTACCATCTGGATGGTCAGGAACTGTATACTAGATTATCTCTAGCATCCCTATTGCAGCAGCACCCACACATCCCTGACATTTATTACCTGTTTGGATCTGTGCCCCTTAGTGTCTGGGCCAGACCAAGATTTCAACTCAGCAGTACTCCTAGCCTTGACCAGGAGATCAAAGTGGGGAAGTGCTCAAGGAGACCTGTTGCTTCCTAGGACAGAGCCTGGTTCTCCTCTCATCCTGGCAGATTGTCCCAATCAGGGCCTAAGGATGCTCTGAGGGCAAAATCTGGGCCCTTTCCTTTCTGTGGAAAAGAAGTTGAAGGAAGTGAGAAATCACACACTAAGAAGAGAGAAGGCACACAAACTTAGGTCTTCAGTGAGAAATGTCAACTCTAGGTCTGAGACCAGAAGGTAGCAGAGTGGTGCCTCCCTGAGATCCCATGTCTGTGTGTCTCTGATCTAGGCTCAACTCTGAGACTCATGCCATAGATTCCCTGCACTATCATTCCAATGAATCAGGTATTCCTCCTAGATGATCAGGAGATTGTATGGTAGAACCACAGAATGGAGGGCTCATGGAGCTGAGTCACAGAGCTCACCCCTTTATGGTGACTGAGGCTGAGAAAGGAAGAAACTTGCTACGGGCCACACAGCCAGGCAGGAGCAGACTTTACACAGGAATCTATGAGTCTCACCTAGGGCATGTTCCATTGAAGCATGTGACCACTGACTTCAGGCTTGCTAGGGAGCACCTAACCTGCCCTCTTTCTTGCCTCCCTCTTCACCCCCTAGCCCCATCAAGACTACCACTAGGGAAGCCAAGGTAAATTCTGTAGGTATCACCTTCTATTAAATAAAGTATGTTTTCACGCATCTGGGCAGGAACACAGGAGCCTTGCGATCTGCACATGTGTGGGTTGTCAAAACATGAGGACAGCAGTCCCAGCTTAGAGCCCCACAGGTTGTGTCAGGGCCCTCTTGGTCTCAGAAACCAGGAAATATCAGTGCCCAATCTCTTTTTCTTGGCATGGCCCATTGGACTGGTTTGTTTGAACTTCCAGCCCTCCCCTAACCCATTTATTCTCCTGAAAGTAGTAACGGAAATATCTTTACATTTCAGGAAGTTCGAACAATCCCTGCTTCCCTAGTATATTCCTCCAAATAGAACCCGTGGGATGACATACACTCTCAGACACTTCTCTCCCAGCCATGTCATCCATGCTTTCAGTGCAAACAGCACATTCTGCCCCTCATCACAGCCTCTCCAAGACCTCCATACAAACCCTCTACACCACAGACCAACTACACTCCTTATGAGTTTACACCTTCTACAGCCAGAGAGTGTGGGCCCTTATCACAGCTCTGTCAATTCCTAGTTGTGTGATCCTGGGTAACTTGCTATACTTTCTGAATCTCAGTGCCCTTATTTGTAAAATGGAGACATTAACAGTCAGCATGTCACTCCTCTGCTCGAAGCTTTCTAATGACTACTCATTCTTTTCAGGGTAAAAGTCAAAGAACTTATAATGGATTTCAGGGGGCTACATAGACTCGAAACATACTGCTCTTACTTTCCTTACCTCATTCTTCATTCTATGCCTCACTCAACCCTCCTGACACACTGGTCTCCTTGCAGTTCACCTGACACTCCAGGTACACTCCTGCTTCTGGAACTTCGCACTGCCTTTTTTTGTTCTTCTTTCGCATACTCACATGGTTAACTTGCTCACCTCCTTCAAGCCTTTGCTTAAATATGACCTCAGTGAGGCCTTCTCTGGTGATACTGTTTAAAATTACAACCCACATTCCCTGCCCCTCTTCCAAGCTTATTTTTTCCATATAGTTTATAACATCGAACCAATTAAATATTCTATGGACGTATGTATTGCATAACACATATATGTATTTCCCATTTCCTCCCATCAGAATGTCAACTGTATGAAGGGAAGGATCTTCATATCTTGGTCACTGCTCTATCCACAGTGCCTTGCTGCAGTGCTGAGCGCACTCAACATGTATCTGTTGGAAGAATGAAGGATACATGTTGTCTTACTTACTTTGTTTTTCATCTGTCTTCCCTTATGTAGGGTCGCTATGAGTCGGAATCGATGGCACTGGGTTTGGGTTTTTTTTTTCGGGGGGTTCCCTAATTAGAATGTAAATTTAATGAGGACACAATTGTTTTGTTTGTTTTGTTCCCAACTCTATCCTCAGATCTTAAAATTGCACTTGGCATATAGGAGGTACCTCATAAATATCTTTTGAATGAGCATTCTGACAAAATAGTAAAGTTGCATAAAGCATGTGCCTACCATGTGAGTAAACACTAACTGAATGGTGGTTGTTTTTGCTAGTATTGCTGCCTATTACCCCCCATCAATCATATGCAATAACCACAGTAGCGTTCGGCCACGAGAGAAGAGACTGGAAGCAGGTGGGTAAAGTGAAGACTTGGGCTCCTGTTCCTTTTTTAAAAATTGTTTTAATTTTTATTGTGATAAATATATATATAACAAATCATTTGCTAATTTAACAATTTTTACATGCACAATCCAGTGACATTGATTACATTCATCATGTTGTGCAACCATTATCACCATCATTTTCCAAATCATTCCACCACCATCGAGAGAAACTCAGTACACCCTAATCAAAACCATCCCTTTCGTCCTCCTTCCTACTCCTGGCATATAAGCTTTGGTCTCTACACATTTGTCTATTTCATATGAGTGTGATCATACAGTATTTATCCTTTTGTGACTGAGTTATTTCACTCAGCATAATGTTTTCAAGGCTCCTCCGTGTAGTGGTAAGTATCAGGACTTCATATCTCTTCATGGCTGAATAATATTCCATTGTGTGTATGTACCACATTTTGCTTATCTATTCATCTCTTGAGGGACATTTAGGTTGTTTTCACCTTTTAGCTATGCAAATAGTGCTGGAATGGACACTGGTGTGCAGGTTTCTGTTTGCATCTCTACTTTCACTTCTTTTGGTTATATACCTAGAATTGGGATTATTGGGTCATATTGTAGTTCTATGGTTAACTTTTGAGGAACTGTGAAACTGTTTCCTTCAGGGACTGTACCATTTTGCCTTCCACTAGCAATAGATGAGGCTTCCTATTTCTTGACATTTTTGCCTTTGTGTTATTTTCTGGGTTTTTGATCATAGGCATTCTAGTGGAGGTGAGGTGGTAGCTCATTGTGGTTTTGATTTACATGTCTCTAATGACTTTGGGTCTTTGTTCATGTTCTTTTTGACCTTTTGTATATCCTTTAGTTGAAATGCCTATTCACGTCTTTTGCCCTTTTTTCATTTGGGTCATTTGTCTTTTCATTGTTGAGTTCTTTATAAATTCTTCATATTAAAAACTTATCAGGTATGATTCCCCAAATTTTTCTCCCAGTCTGTAGCTTGTCTCTTCATTTTGTTAATAAAGGACTCTTCTTTCAATTCAGATAAATTGCATCCCAGAGACTGTGACCCTATCCGTGGCCATACCCTACCCTCTGGCAATGCCAGCCGCTGTCCTCTACCCTATTCCCTTATTCTGGTACATCATCCTGGAGACCAAGGGACAAGAACTGTAAAAACTATTCTGAGAGCTGTCCCACAAGGGCTTTTGGTAAGGATGGGGCAAAGAGTATCTTTTTGTTTCCAATGCCCTCACTGAGCCAGCACAATCATTGGCAAGTACCAGGACTGGAGATGGGGGCTGGGAAGTGTTGTCCAACCCCTTAATGCTTTCAGGTCTCTGGGTAATGCCAAATACCCCTGTTACTTCTTCCACCCCACCAAGACTTTTATAACAAATTCCCTGCATTAAACCCCTCTGTGTTTCAATTATCCAAACCTGTTGCCATCGAGTTCGTTCTGATTCATAGTGACCCAAAAGTCAGAGAAGAACAGCCCTGTATAGTTTCCAAGGTCAAATATCCAAAGTTGCCCCTATTTTCATAATTGGACACTGAATGATGCAGCCCACGACACCTTGAAGCTTAGCTATTATAAACTTCTCCAGGGAGACGGTGAGAAGCATTTAACAAATGAAAAGAAATAAATATGTAATATCAAGTGGCAATAAGTGCAGGAACAACAACAAAGCAAGTTAATTTCAGCAGAGTTTTCTCAAAAGACCCAAGGGATTCATACTGATGCCCACCTCAGTTCTTCAGCACCTTCACAGGTGAATTCGTTTGTGCTCCCTGCAAGACCAGGTAGACTCCATGGCAACTAACAACAATAAAGCAAGACCAGAAGGCTAAGACAGATCTGCAATATCTAATCTCTCAGAGCCCATGTTCCTGTCTCAAAGAAAGCCCTAAATCAGCAAATTCCCATTCTGGCTGCTGGGTCACTGTAAATGGACTTCCTTAAAACAAAGTGTTAAAGTCTGGGTTCCATTAGTACTTTGTTTAACCAGCTGTTCACTGTATGTGAACAACTTAAGGAACGAAAGCAGCTGCAAAAAAAAAGATTTCCCATCCATAGAGCTGGAATTATTCTGTTGTCTTAATTCTCTTTAAAAGAGAGAGAAAGAAGAGGAAAAGGGAAAAGAAGGAAATGGAGAGAAGAAAAGAGTGGAAATATTGGTTGGATATGTATTTATGAAGAAATAAGTACATTAGTTTTCTTATGTAAATAGAATAGTGTGTACAAAGCACTTAAGGGAAAAGGCTGTTTCATGGCTGATATTTTCATAAAAGTTAGACTAATCTTGGGATTGTAGCCAACCCTTACTTCCTGGCTTCACAAATCCAGTAGCATTCTAGATTTTCTTGAAGTCGTTCACACATTAAGAATTAATTCATTAGATCAGTGCCCGATATCTAAAATCTGCATGATACTGCAAAAACTCAACTACAAAAAGACAAATAACCCAGTTAAAAAATGGGAAAAAGATATGAACAGACACTTCACTAAAGAAGACATTCAGGTAGCTAATAGATATATGAGGAAAGGCTCACGATCATTAGCCATGAGAGAAATGCAAATGAAAACTACAATGAGATTTCATCTCACTCCAACAAGGCTGGCATTTTCCAAAAAACACAGAACAATAAATGTTGGAGAGGCTATGGAGGGATTGGAACACTTACTCACTGCTGGTGGGAATGTCAAATGGTACAACTACTTTGGACATCGATTTGGCACTTCCTTAAGAAGCTAGAAATAGAACTACCATAAGATCCAACAATCCCACTCCTTGGAATATATCCTAGAGAAATAAGAGCCTTTACCTGAACAGATGAACATACCCATGTTCATTGCAGCACTGTTTACAATAGCAAGAAGATGGAAGCAATCAAGGTGCCCAACAGTGGATGAATGGATAAATAATTCACACAATGGAATACTACACATTGATAAAAAACAGTCATCAATCTATGAAATATTTCATAACATGGAGGAATCTGGGAGGCATTATGCTGACTGAAAGTAGTCACCTGCAAAAGGACAAATATTGTGTAAGACCACTACTATAAGAACTCAAGAAATAGTTTAAACAGGGAAGAAAATATTCTTTGATGGTTACGAGAGGGGTGAGGGAGGATGGATGGAAGAGGGGTATTCAATAATTAGATAGTAGATAAGAACTACTTTAGGTGATGGGAAAGACAACACACAATGCAGGTGAGGTCAGCATAGCTGGATTAAACCAAAAGCAAAGAAGTTTCCTGAATCAACTGAATGCTTCAAAGGCCAGAGTAGCAGGGGTGGGGGTTCGGGGACCATGGCTTCAGGGGACATCTAAGTCAATTGGCATAATAAAATCTATTAAGAAATCATCCTACATCCCACTTTGGAGAGTGGGGTCTCGGGTCTTAAACGCTAGCAAGCATCCGGCTAAGATGCATTAATTGATCACAATCCACTTGGATCAAAGGAGAATGAAGAACACCAAGAACACAAGGTAATTATGAGTCCGATAAACAGAAAGGGCCACAAAAACCAGAGACTACATCAGCCTGAGACCAGAAGAACTAGATGGTGCCCAGCTACAACCCATGACTGCCCTGACAGGGAACACAACAGACATCCCCTGTGGGAGTAGGAGAGCAGTGGGATGCAGACCCCAAATTCTCCTAAAAAGACCAGACTTAATGGTCTGACTGAGACTAGAAGGACCCTGGTTGTCATGGCCCTAAGAACTTCTGTTAGCCCAGGACAGGAACCATCCCCAAAGCCAACTCTTCAGAAGGGATTGGACTGGACAATGGTTTGGAGAGGGATGCTGGTGAGGAGTGAGCTTCGTGGATCAGGTGGACACTTGAGACTATGTTGGCCTCTCCTCCCTGGAGGGGAGATGAGAGGGTAGAGGGGGTTAGAAGCTGGCAAAATGGACATGAAAGGAGAGAGTGGAGGGAGGGAGTGGGCTGTCTCATTAGGGGGAGAGCAATTGGGAGTATGTAGCAAGGTATATATAAGTTTTTGTGTGAGAGACTGACTTGATTTGAAACTTTTATTTAAAGCACAATAAAAATTTAAAGAAGAAGAATTAATTCATTAAAGTTTAATTTTTTTCTCCAGTTCAGTTAAAGCTGAAAAATCCATCTCCCTAAAAAAAAAAGGGAGAAATGATAGGATTTAGGTAAAAGAGAAGAAAAATGCAATAAAAACCAAAAGCCAAATTGGGAATTAGAAGTAAATTTATTGTTGCAAATCATATACTTCAGAATATTTGTCAACAACCTGAAGAATAAAGATATTAGCATGAGGTGAAGATAATGCAAATTCCAAACAGCCTCCATGATAGCTTCTAAGAAGCAAAGCCTGCATATTTCTTTAATTGCTTAGGGCTCTGAGATACAGAGAAAGGACAGAGAAGGTCATAAAACACCAGGCTGGAGTAGGTTCTTTGCCCTTTAGGTCTACCAATTCTATTCCTCAATGTATCTCATGGTCCAGGTCAGCAGCAGCCCCCAGAGCACCAAGTAGAGCCCCCAGAGCAACAGTCGCAGCCCCTAGAGTGCTGGCTACTGCCACAGCAGTCAGAGCTCTGGTGCCTGTCGCGGTGGGACCTGGGGTGCCCGTGGTGACTCAGGCAGCAGCCACCACCCCCTGAGCTGCAGCAGCGCACAGAGCTAGATCCACAGCAGCCCCCAGAGCTACCACAGCAGCCCCCAGCGCTGATACTGCAGCAGGAAGAGACTGGTGGGCGCTTGGGAGGGCACTTGGTGGCGCACTTGGGAGAGGCCTGGCACTGCTGCTGGTTCTGCTGGCAGGACATCTCAGTGAGAGTTAAGTCAACCTAAATGACAAAAGAGAAACTTACCAGATGCTCATTATCCAAAGCCATTAAAACTTTTCCTATTTTGAAATCCTTCCCCAAGGTGATGGGGAGGGAATATCTAAAATACATCTACAGAAACCTAGTCGCAGCAAAGAGTGTGTCTTCTTCACTTTTGTGCCTCCCAGGTCTTCCACAATTCTTGGCACTTATTAGATGATTAAAAATTAACTGACGAACTGATAATTAAACAATATTCAAGCTTTTGAAACAGGCATTCCATGACCTTTCAAAGATTATTTAAGAATATTGCCATTATATCCACATGAATCTGTCTGGAAATGGAGTTCAGAAACTGGTAGAAAAGTTATCAACTCCTGATTTTATATATATACATATATATGTAGCAATTGCTGTCGGTTGCATTTGATATGATTCCATCTCAGGGTGACCCCATGCATGCAGAGCAGAACTGCTCCTTAGGATTTTCCAGGCTTTGACTTTTCAGAAGCAGATTGCCAGGCCTGTGTTCCTGACTCTGGTTGGGCTCAAGCCACCAACCTTTTGGCTAGTAGTCCAGTGCTTAACCATGTCTGCCAAACACGGACTCTATGAATATATAATTATACATATAATATAAACTTGAGATCAGCATAGTCAGAGAAGTGTTTCCCTCAGGGCATGGGCACAGCACCTGGAGACTAGTCACTGGTGGGACTACAACAGTCCCAGAGCACTTATCAACTGCCTGACCACAGGAACATCCTTCCCAAGTTGGTTCCTGCTTTGTCCAGAGAAAACCACTACTCTGGACTTCTGCCATATTATATGGGATCCCAGGGCTGGGCTTCGGATGAACCATGCTTGTGGAAGGAGCAGGACGTGGATGTTGCACAAAGAGAACATGTACAGGGCCATTCCTGACATTCCCTGCCTCTTTGTTCTTTCCATACTGAGCTGTGTGTGGAAACTCCCAGGTTGCCCCTCTTGGAATCAGAGCATTCGGGGAGCGGTTCTATACGAGGCATTCTATAAATCATATTCTTTCCTAGGCTGTGGCCTGAAAGATTTCTGGGCAACACTTGACATCTAGGTAGAGGAATCCAGAGCTGTGGTGACTAAAATTCTTTTTGGGGGGAAGCTTCAGGTGCTCTTCTTTTCAATCTCTCTCCTAAACTAACCCTTGTCTATTCCTAAGAAGGAGCCTTTTTGGCCACGCACGATCTAGACCTACCCATGTTTTGGGCTCTAGCAACTTAGGCAAATTTTAGCCAGATGTTGTGAGGTCTTTCTTCCAAACAAATCCAACCCTGTGAGGTTGGTCTGGTGTCCCAAGTCAGTGATGAACTGGACTACTGATCGTGTGCATCTCTTCTAACCTGCTATTCAATGTCATCACTTTGGTAGCTAAAATCAGCCATGGTAGGAACATCTACACCACTGAAATTGGCAACAATATGGCCTTTTTCCCCCAGAAAGCTCATTGTTAAACAATTACCAGCACACCACTTTCCAGAGCTAGTTTACTCCCTTGGAGTAATCATTGCCCTTATTTTAACCAGGTCAAGTTCATGGCCTGCCTGTCGGAGTGGACCCCATCAGTGAGTGCAGAAAATCTTTTATAGAACTGCCACTCTAAAAACCCCTCAGACTATATCTCAGAGGCTAGTAGATCTGTTGGGTCAGCCTATGGCGATGGGAACATCAAGTGGTTGTATGTATGAGAGTGTCTTGACATTTGTTGAGCATTGTGCTATAACTCTGCCCTGTCGCATGGGGTCCACAAAAAGAAGTCTGGTAATCTTGCCTATATTTCCACCAGCCTTGTAACCTTTCCCAAAAAGTTTCTCTCTTTCTTTCTCCCTCTTCCTTTCTCTCTCTCTCTCTTGTGCACACACACACACTATGGCAACCATTAAAAATCCAACTTTTTTCTTCACATACAGTAAAATGAGTATGTATAAGGGATGCTTCCCATCATTAAACAAGGAAAACTAAAGCAAAAACCCTTCTCTCTACCCACACACAGTGGGCACCCTAGGATGAGGAAATTTAGTGTTAGATTCTCTCACTTATGAAAATTTCCCTTTGGTAGCCAACTCTTTTGATACATTTTGGTAATAATATTTATTTAGTTGGTTGCCTTCTCAGAGGGAACTTCCAGGAAGACCTTCTATGGAAAACAGATGTCCAGTAGTGACAATGTTGATGTCGCTAATGATGACGTTGATAACAATGACAAAGAAGATGACTAGATTCCAAGCCCTTCCAGGAACAGGAACTAACTACCTTTGTGGTAGCTTCTTCTGCTACCAACTCAGAACGTGTGTGCTGAAGGTAGGAGTGAGAAAGGAGTTTTTTGGCAAGTGTCTCTTTTGGGATGTCCTCCTGTCATCCATATCTCTCTGCACTAATACAATGCCCCAATCTCATGGCATTCAAAACTCAGATGACAGTCTCATAGAAATAGGGTTGAGATCATGGTCTATGGGAAATGGTTACCATAACAACCTCAAACCACATCTCAGTCTTCAGTCTGTGATCAGCACCATCTCAGTGCTGTGGACGATACAGACAAATAACCTTAGACCCTGTCCTCAAGGAGCTCACTGTCTAACTTCAGAGAGATGAAGAGATACCTGGAAGTTAGATAGTAATGCTGAACTTCAACTCAAGAGGAATCAGTAGGCAGGA
Source organism: Loxodonta africana (assembly GCF_030014295.1). Taxonomy (NCBI): domain Eukaryota; kingdom Metazoa; phylum Chordata; class Mammalia; order Proboscidea; family Elephantidae; genus Loxodonta; species Loxodonta africana. Next base: position 182,944,145 of record NC_087344.1, on the reverse strand, counting down.
ATGATTACAGGCAAAATCAAGGGTCAGTCGAGGTTCTCAGTGCCAAACACCATTGCCGTTGAGTCAATTCCGAATCATAGCAACCCTATAGGACAGAGTAGAATTGCCCCATGAGGTTTCCAAGGAGCCGCTGGTGGATTCGAACTGTCAACATTTTGGTTAGCAGCCATAGTTCTCAGTAACAGGCAGCCTTAAAAAGGATGCCAGGACCTCATCCTAGGTGAATTGAATCAGAAGTTCTGGAAATAGGGCCCCAGCATTGGTATTTTAAAAAGGGAATCAGCTGATTATAACATGCAGCCAGAGATAAAAGCCACTGATCATTACAGACAAACAGGTAGAGATCCATGTTTGCTGAGGAAATCTGCTAAGGCTTCACGGAGGAGGCAAGGCAGTTACTGGACATTGAAGGGTGTACAGGAAACAGTGCAACGGTTTCACACTATCTTCCTATAAGAGACTAGCATTTTTACATGCATAAATACAGCATTCTGTTAAAAAAAAAAAAAAAAACCACATAGAGCAGCCTTCTTCCAGTTCACACGCACAAAAAAATTAATGCCCAACATGCTCTTAATTACATATATTTAAAAGCTTTTGGCATTTCCTGATGCATACACAAGTAAGCATCATAAACAAAATAGCAAATAAAAAGGATAAAAATAATAGGAAAACTCAGAAAAATGATAACTTCCATGAATTAATAACAGAATTAACTGCAAATAAGCCTGACCCAAACTGTAAAAGCCTTGACTTTTTTTTCCTGCCAGAAGCTGCTCTGTAGCATTGTAAATTGTGTCTTTTCCAGCTAGGTAGTCAATAGCAAAACCATTACTTTGTGATTTAATGAAAAAGATGGTGAGCTTCTTTAATTTAAATTTCAAGAGGTCTCAAGGCTGCTGGTATGTGGAGGGCCACATTTTCAGGAGTTACTTCATAATGCTAACTCACTACCATTAAGTAATTGGTTAACATGAAAACTTCTATTCATTAAGAAGAAAAAATAGATAAAATTGTCCGTGGAATCAATCCTTCAGAGTGCTTCTTGTTCATTTTTCCTTCTTTTTTTTTTTCTGTACGGGAGACTCTGTTTTCTGCCTGTATCACGCTTTGGAACTCTCCTCTGACTTTCAGACCAGATGTTCCCGTTTGTGACCTGAAAAATAAAACTTACGAGTTCATATACAAAGTTAATATTGTGAAAATGTTATTTTTAACACTACCTTAAGGAGAGTTGAGCTGAATCTAAATTCCTCAGCTCTCACTTTTGTTCCTGAACTAGTTATTACTCCATTATCTTCTGGCATTGAGTGTTGCTGTGGAGAAGCCTGGTTTCTTTGTTTGTTTGTTTGTTTGTTTGTTTGTTTCCCCCTTGACTTGTTTTTTTTTTTTTTTTTTTTTTCCTGGCTGACCAAAAGATTCTTGGTTTATTTTTGAATTGTAATATTTTCCTCGGGTATGTCTCATCCCCTGAAGCATAGTGTGCTCATTCAAAATATGGATTCAGATCCTCTCACACTTCAAAAAAGATGCTTTGGATTCTGTTTTAAAACTTTTGTTCTCTCCTATTTTGGTTGGAGCCCTGGTGGCCCAGTGGTTAAGAGATCAGCGGCTAAGCAAAAGCTCAGGAGTTCAACTCCACCAGCCACTCCTTGGAAACGCTATGCGGCAATTCTACTCTCCCCTATAGGGTCATTATAATAAGGTGGAATCAATTCGATGGCAATGGGTTTTTATTTTGGTTAGTGCAAGTGATTAACAGGCTTGGTTGCTAATCCAAAAGTTGGAGGTTTGAATCCACCCAGAGGTTTCTGCTTCTGAAAAATCAGCCATGAAAACCCCTGTGGAGCAGAGTTCTATTCTGACGCATAGGGGCTGCCATGGTAGATTTCCTTTGTCTGTATTCTCTATAATTTCGCCCTCATTTTTAATTTTCTGTTTTTATTTTCTCATTCCTATCCTTGATAGCCTGTATTGTGATTTCTGTTGTGTCTGATCTCTTTTGTGCTCTTCGTAGCCTTGTCTTTATTTCAGAGGGGTCTTTGTTTTTGTTTCTTCATCCATTTTAATCCTGAGCTTATCAATCATTGTTATTTCTTTTCCTCTGGTGACTGTGGGCTCCTTTTGTTGCTCTTTTTCTATATGATCAAGTTGTAGGGTGAAGCAGTTGATTTTTGCCCTTTCTTCTTTTTTTGATATGAGCATTTATTGTTATGAGTTTTCCTCTGTGCTTTGCTTTTACTGTGTCCCAAAGGTTTTGGTGTGTTGTATTTTCATTCTCATTTGATTCTAGGACTTTTTTATTTCATTTATAATGTCTTCTATTGTCCAGTGGTTTTTAAGCAGAGTGTTATTCAGTTTCCATGTGTTTTGATTTTTTTTCCTTGTTCTTCTTGTTACCGATTTCTAGTTTTATATTACGGTAATCAGAGAAGGTGCTTTGTAATATTTCAAAGTTTTTAAATTTATTGAGGCTTGCTTTGTGGCCTAAAATAAATATGGTCTATTCTGGAAACTGATCCATGTGCACTGCAGAAGAAAGTGTACTGTTTTACTGTTGGCTGGAGTGTTCTATACGTGTATAAGGTCAAGTCGGTTGATGTGTTATTTAGATTTCTGTATTTTTTTTTACCTTTGTTGAATTTCTTTCTAGTTGTTCTATTATTGAAAGTGGAGTGTTAAAGCCTCCTACTATTATTACAGAACTGTCTGTTTCTTTTTCAGTTTTGTTAGACTTTGCCCTATGTATTTGGGAGCTCTGTCATTGGGTGCATAAATGTTTATTATGGTTATGTCCTCCCGGTGTATTGGCCACTTAATCGTTATATAATGCCCTCTCTCAACTCTTTTGATGGAGTTTGATTTAAAGTTTATTTTATCAGAGGTTAATATTGTCACTCATGCTCTTTTTTTGGTTATTTGTTGCTTAATATATATTTTCCATCCTTTGATTTTTAATCTATTTAGGTCTTTGTGTCTAAAGTGTGTTTCTTGCAGACAATGTATTGATGGGTCATGTTTTTTTATCCAATCTGTCATTCTCTTTCTCTTGACTGGTGCATTTAAACCATTTCCATTCAGTGTGATTATTGATAGATATGAATTTTCTCTTGTCATTTTGTTATGGTTTTTCTGTATGTGGTGTGGACAATTTCTTTGTTCCACTTAAGTTTCTGTACTGAGTTCTTTTTGTTTGCATAACGCTTTTTCATTTCCTTCATTTTTGTTGGTTTTGTGTTTACTGAGTCTTTTTAATTTTTCTTCTTTATTTCGATGAGTCAGTTTATAATTTCTCTTTGTGGTTTTGATAAGATTTCTTGATATTGCCTTGGCTTCCTCTCCGTATAGAAGTTCTATAACTGCACCATTCATTCCCCCTTTTGTTTTGAAATTGTTGTCAATTAAATATTGACATTTCTGTTTCCCTCTTTTCAGTTTGGTAGCTTTATTTTACTTTTGCGAGTCTATCCAGGTTGGTATCTGGGTGACACTGTCATGTGTTTTAACCTTGTGCTGTTGTCTGATGTCCTTGGTTCTATGTCTGAAGAACTCCCTTTAATATTTCTTCTAAGATTGCTCCAGTTTTTACAAATTTCTGTATATCTGGGAATGTCCTAATTTCGTTATTGTATTTGAAAGAGAATTTTGTTGGAAATATGATTCTTAGTTGGCAATTCTTTTCTTTCAAGATTTTACATATGTCATCCCATTGCCTCATTGCCTGCACAGTTTCTGCTGAGAAGTCAGAGCTTAGTCTTGTTTCTGCCCCTTTATAAAAGGTGACAGTTTATTTTTTCATGAGCTGCTCTTAAGATTTTTTCTTTGTCTTTGGTTTTGGCAAGTTTGATTAGGGTATACCTTGGTGACTTTCTTTTGCAGTCTACCCTGTATGGGGTTCACTGATCTCCTTGGATGTATACCTTCTTATATTTCATGATATTAGACAAGTTTTCTGCCAGCAAGTCTCCAATAATTCAGTGTTCTTTTTTCCTATTCTGGAATTCCAATTATGTGTAAATTCATCCTCTGATAGTGTCCCACATAATTTGTAGGCTTTCTTCATTTTTCCTCTTTTTTTCCCCTCTGATTTTTCTTCAAAAGAATTAGCTTCAAGGAGTTTGTCCTCAGTTTTCCTGATTTTGACTTCCATTGTTTCAATTTATCCTATGTCCTTCTATTGAGTTTTCTATTTCTGAAAATTTTTTGATCTTTTTCTATTTTTTTTAAATTTTGTTCTTGTGTTGTTTTCCAGAATTCTTCAGTTTCTTTATCTATGTCTTCCTTGATTTTTTTTTCCTTGTCTTTGTCTGCATATTCCTTGATCTCCTTTTGAACTCCTGTGAGGCCCTATATGTTAGTCTTTTGAATTCTTTAGCAGGTAGCTCCATTACCATTTCTTCCTCTGGAAAGTTTCTGGTTCTTTGTTATGATCACTTACTAGAGCCATCTTGTCCTGTTTCTTTATGTGATTAATATTATATGTTGTTTCTGAGGCATTAATGTGTTATTATATTTATTTTTTAATTTTATGTTTGCTGCATCCTGATTTTTTTGTTTTGTTTTTTTGTTGATGTATCCAGTCAAGAGAGATGGCATGCTACTCTGGTCGACAGTCTGGCTGCACTGGAGTGCTTGCCACTGTCCCCAGGTGGGTGGGGTAGCGGCTGGGTAAGTGAGCGTGGGTCTCTGTTCACTGGTCTTGAGGGGTGGGTTGGCCAAGCATTGGCCACTCTCTGTCATCGGTCCAGTGGCTCAGGAGTTGGCAGTGACACTCGCCAAATGGTTAGGGTGTCATGTGTGGTGGATGTGGCAGGGGCATGGTAGTTGTCACTCACCAAGTGGAGAAGAGGGAGGGAAAACAGGGAGAAGGGGTTGGGTGGCAGGTGGGTCAACACATGGGAGCAGGGTCACTCTTGGCTATAAAGTAGTAGGAGAGTGGTATTGGTGGCAGGCGTAAAGGATGCAGGTGCCTGGTGGGGGGGATGGATGGTGGGTGGACTAATGCATGAACATGCATTCACGTACACTGGGCTTGTCAGGGATGGGGGAGGTAGGTGACTGGAAAGCACACATACAGGTGTATAGTCACCTTGACTCACCAGGCAGGGCAGGTGGGCTGGCATGTGAGCGTTTAGCCACTCACCCTAGCTGGGCTGGAGAGGGAGGAGGTAGGAACTCATGCACGCATGCAGCCTCCACCATGCACCAACCAGGACAGGAAGATGGCAGGCAGGCTGCAGTGCAAGCACCCAGCCTCCTGGACCACCTGGGCCAGGGAGGTGGACAGGTGCAAAATAAGCTGTGAGTGTGTGGTCTCACAGTCTCCACCACTCACCAAGTGGGTCAGTTGGATGGAAGGCAGGCTAGCATACGGGGTGCAGCTTACCCCCTGGCCAGGCCAGGAGAGGGAGGGGTAGGTGGAAGATGGATGGCGCACGTGGGTTATGCAGCCTCTGCTGCTGAACAGGTGGGTGGGTCAGAAGGAGGAAGTCCATAGATGTCCTCCTGCACCTACTGGCCACTCCAGGGTAGACAGCAGAAAGGTGCACGTGGACGACAGACAGTGTGGTCATTCACATGTTTGCATGGTTGTGCAGCCAATCCAACTTGCATGATTGGGGAAGGGATGTGTGGTGGGCTGGTAAATGCACAGTCACACGCTCACTGTCACTCTTTGGGTGGGCAGAGGTGTGATGGATAGTGACAGGCAGGGGGAAAGGGGAGCTCACAATCTACAGCTTCTCCCTCGCTTGTTAAGAATGTTGCAAAGCTGCCTTCCTGTGCTTCTTACCCGAGGTTGCTCTTACCTCCATCTTTCACTGGCCATGCTCCATACCATGTAACACCTTGATCACTGCACTCCTTCAATTTCTTCCTCCAGGCTGTGTTCATATCAAGTCTTGTCCTTCTTTTTGATCTTCGACATTCTAGGATTGTCACCTGCATTTGTTTCTCTTGGTTTTTCAGGTCTTTGATGTAAAGCAACAATGTGGTGTGTTCTACTCTGCTTTCATCTTGGCCGAAAGTCCTCAATGCATTTTAATAATATATATTTATATAAGTCTTGTGGATTCTGTGTTTAAATTTTTGTTCTTTGGTTACAAATACCTGAAAAAGTTGGATTTTCTGGGACCACTTTTCAGTTGGTGGTTTCTGTGGAAGGGCCTGGGGTGGAAAAGAACATTTGCAGGGGGTAGTTTTCCAGGTTACTCTGTTCAAAGGCTGTGTCTTCTGGTCCTGAAACTGAAAGTGTTACCTGGAAGCTGTGCTCTGTGGTCCTGTGATCACTGCTCTGCCCAGTCCTGTGACAGCCTCCTCCTCACCATCGGGCTTTCATCTCACAACTTCTTTTAATGCTCTTTTTTATGGTGGAAATAACTTTTCAGTTGCCATCTTAATCCACTATTTATATTTAATTCCTGGGATACCATCCATCATCAGAGAGGGAGAAGTTAAAATAAATGAATTCCAACTATAGTTTTCACACACAAACATAAATACTTGTTTATAAGCAACATTTCTTCAAAAATCTTGAAGAAGCGATGAAATCAAAGATGCTGCTGGATAAAGAGGATGGGACCACACAAACTCTTCTCTGTCTAAATGGACTTGTATGGGTAAGCTGGTATCTGGAGTGGGATGAGGTGGGAAAGAGCTTTGGGTTGAGATGGAAGCTCCGTAACTGTTGCTCCACACCACAGTGGGGGACTCTGGGAACTTGGAGAAATTGTAAATAAAGATGAAACACTCCAGGTGAACACATGGGGAATTGTAGTTCAGAAGGAAATTCTATCTAGAAAATAACATTTGTCTAAATAGAACTTGGTGAACTCAGGAGGTAGATAGGAGGGAATGGAAGCATAGAGGTAACCAAGGTTTGGATCAACAGTTGCCCACAGTTCTGCACCCAGACCAAGAAAAGCCCAGGGATGGGCATAGAGCTGAGCACTGGGAGAACATTTTGGGGAGCACTTGGGGAGACATTTAGGGAGAGGACACTAGTAGGCTGAGATTCAGTCAACCTAAAATGAAGCCTAAAATGTTCAGGTACATCCAGCCCGTACTGCTGTCTCCACACCCAAACTGGTCCACGTGGGGATATTTATGAAAGTCTGAAAGAACTTTGGGAAAGAATTTCTTCAATTTTTGGAATTTCATGTTAAAGAAAAAAAAAAATTTTTTTTCTATTCCCCTGTTCAGCAGTAGATTTTATTTTCTAATATTTTAATGTCTTTTAGGTGAAAGCTCACACGAAAATTAGGTTCCCAATTAACAATTTTTATACAAATTTTTCCATGACATTAGTTACAGTTTTCACAATGTGTCAGCATTTTCATTATTTCCCTTCTGTTCCTTCCATTTCTGCTGATCAATCTTCCCTTCCCCTCCTTGCCTTCTCATGTTTGCTTTTGTGTAAATGTTGACCATTTGGTCTCATATAGTTGATTGTTTAAGGAATCGACTCGATGGCACTTGGTTGGTTTGCTCTCAGGTGATATTTTTACTTTATAAGTCAATCTATTATTTGGATGGAAGATGACCTTCAGGTATAGCTTCAGTTCCAAGTTCAAAACGTATCTTAGAGCGAAAGTCTTCTGGGGCTCCTCTAGCCTCTATCGTTCCAGTAAGTCTGGCCTTTTTAGGAATTTGAGCTTTGTTCTATATTTTTCTCCCATTCTATTTGGGACTTTGTAATGTGTCCCTGGTCAGGATGGTCAGTAATAGTAGCTGGACACTATCTAGTTCTGGTCTCAAGCTAGAAGAGGCTGTGGTTCATGTGGACTACTTTCTTCATTGAATCTTTGGTTTCCTTCATTATCTTTTACTCCAGATGAGTAGAGACAAATACCTGTATTTTAGATGACCACTCACAAGCTTTTAAGATCCCAGGGGCTACTCAACAAACTAGGATGAAGAACACTATCTTTAAGAACTATGTTATGCCAATTGACTGAGTTGTCCCACAAGACTGTGATCCTAAGCTTTTTGGCACAGTAAACCAATCCCATGAGGTGTCTGGATATGTCTAAAAAGTCTCCAAAGCTGTGTCCCTATGTGTTTTGTTATATATATGACCACAGGCAGTCCCCAGGTTACAAACATGTGAGTAACGTGCAACCTGTAGTTAGAAAACAGGCCCAGTAAATCCTATGATATTAAAAATTTGAAGTACATACAATGGTTCATAATAAGAAACGGGTACTACTTTGAGATGCTGATCAAAACATTACAGTTATTATTACCGTATTATTATTTTAAAGGTGTTTTAATGTACTTGGAAGTGTTTCTTTAAAGTGTTTTATGCAAAAAAAAGGCACTCTGTACACTATATACAGGTATCTCCCACTTTCTGAAAGCTCACTGTACGCCACTTCACTTTTAGGAAAGACCTATACTAGTACTGTTTTCACTAGCAGAGAGAATTATTGCTTTTACATAAAAAGGTGAAAAGCAGAAGTAGGATTCAGTGTTTGGTTTGCAACAAACCATTAAAGGGGCAGCCCTCACCCTGAGCAGTGAGAGTGACTTCGTCCGCACCTTGGGTGTCAGGGCTTTCTGCAGCTACCTGAGGGTGGGAAAAGAGCCGTTCCCTGAGTCTCCAACCATCCTTCCCCATATGGTGACCCGCTCCTTTCCTCCAGCACATCCCTTCCCCATTGCGTTTCTTTTGTCTACTCCCTTCACTCCTGGCTCCAGGGAGGGTATGGTGCATAGTTTCCAGCATCCCAGAGAGCCTGGACAGGTAGGCTGGGGGCTGGCCTCTGCCCACACCCCAAGAGAGGGAGCCAATTACCTCCATCCCAACTATGTGCCATCTGCCACCTGTACAGTCTCTCTCTGAGGACTCCTCTGAGGGTGACAGCGAGTGGCTGATTCGGCCCCTTCTTCCTGGCTTCTTCCCTGGCCTGTTGCAGCCTCAGCGCTCACCTCTTTCCCTCTCCACTTAGCCTCAGCCATCTCTGGGCTATGGAGGGCAGCTTCTAGTCGTCTGGGAAGGAGGAGATGCTGGATACTTTTGAACACATGAACTAGGGAGGGTAGTGATCAGAGGGTGGTAGCCCTAAGCAGGGAAGGAGGTGGCCCTTAGGGTCTGTGTCCCACCTAAGAAATATCTCTGTCTTCGACAAGCCCCTTCCCCAGGAACTATTCTCAGCACCTTAGCATCAAGCTGCCATAGCTTTGGACTGTATCTGTGAGCATCTGTGCTCTATCTCAATTTATTTATCATATAATTCCTGCATTTACTATATGTTAGTGTTATTTATTTATTTTTTTTTTAGTGTTATTTTAGGTTTTATGTGTTCTTTGGTATGATTTGATAGGTTCTTTTTTGGGCCTGGGATCACTGAAAAGTTTTTTCCATGGAAATCAAAGGTAATTCCTTCCTTGTTTTATGTCATTCCAGCTTATGAAAGGTTTCATAGGAACACGCTACTTTCAGATACTGGAGGAAACCTGCAGTAAAACAAACATTTCACTAACTGTCATTAGATATGAACCATACCTAACTGACCCTACTTACATACAAATTTGACTTAGGAATGGAACTCATTTGTAATCTGGGAATTTCTTATGTATATGTTTCACACACAAACATGTATATACATAAGCTTACAGATACATCTATACGTGCATGCACATGTACTCACATGTGCCTTCCTATGCACATATATGCATCCATATCTACCTATGTAACCACACACATAGCTTCTGTTTGTCATAACTATTGTTGCAAAATTGTATGTGTTATAGCACTTACTGAAATTGTCCCTTTTTCTTGCATACTTCTTAGTGTCTTCATTTACCTTGGTCGTGTTGTGAAGAATTCACCCATATTTACTATTGCCTCTCCCCTCATCAAAAATAACCAGGGTCTACTATCTAGAAAGTGATTTCCCTTCTTACCGCTTCCCATCCCTGGTAACCATCAAAGAACGTTGCTTTCTGTGTATATACCTATTCCTGACATTTTATAAAAGTGAGACCATAAAATATTTGTCCTTTTTTTATGGACTTATCTCGCTCAGTATTAGATTCTTCAGAGTCATCCATTTGTTAAGATGTTTAGCAAAGTCATCATTATTATTTATGTTGTTGCTGTGGTTAGGTGCTGTCAAGTCAGTCCCAACTCATTGCAACCTTATGTACAACAGAACAAAATAGTTTGGTCTTGCACCATCCTCACAGTCGTTATGCTTGAGCCCATTATTGTAGCCACTGTGTCAATCCACCTCGTTGACAGTCTTCCTCTTTTTCAATGACCCTCTACTTTACCAAGCATGATGTCCCTCTCCAGGGACTCATCCCTCCTCTTCCAGTACTGTATCAGACAAGATTCCGCTGCTTTTCATAAGGTTTTCAGTGGCTAATTCTTTTCACAAGTAGACCACCAAGCCCTTCTTCCTAGTCTGTCTTAGCCTGGAAGCTCAGCTGAAACCGGTCCACCATGGGCAACCCTGCTGGTATTTGAATACCAGTGGCATAGCTTCCAGAATCACAGCAACATGCAGGCCCCCAAAGTAGGACAAACTATAAATATATTCTTTATAATTACATACATTGCATTGTATGTATGTACCAAAATTTGTTTATCCATTCATTCATTGATGGGCACTTAGGTTGTTGTGGCACAGTGGGTAAAGCCATCTACTGCTAACCGAAAGATTAGTGGTCAAAATCACCAGGGGCTTCATGGGAGAAAGATGTGGCAGCCTGCTTCCATAAAGATTTACAGCCTTGAAAACCCTTTGTGACCAGTATAAGTAGGAATCAACTGGACGGCAGTGGGTTTGGTTTGGTTTTTGGTAGGTTATCTCCATCTTTTTGCTATTGTGAATAATACTGCAATGAACATAAGTATGCATAAGCCTATTCGTTTCACTGCTCCTATATCTCTTGGGTATATACCTAAGATTTGGATTGCCGGATCATAAGGTACCTCTCTTTCTAGCTTTTTCAGGAAGTGGCATACTGTTTTCCATAGTGGTTGTACCATTTTATAACATTACCAGCAGCATATAAGAGTTCCAATCTCCCCACAACCTTGCAAGCATTTGTTGTTTCCTGTTTTTGTGATCACTACCATTTTTGCAGGGGTGAGATGGTATCTCATTGTACTTTTGATTTGCAGCTCTCTAATTTTTAATGGCTAATGATCATGAGCACCTTTTCATGTGTTTGTTGCCCACATGACTGTTCTCTTTGGTGAAGTGTCTGTTCATCTCCTTTGCCTGTTTTTAGATTGAATTGTTTCTTTTTGTTGTTGAGTTGTTGAAGTTTTCTATATATTTTAGAGATTAGAGCTTTGTCAGATGTGTCATTGCCCATGATTTTTTCAGTCCATAAGTTTTCCTTTTACTCTTGTGGTAAAGTCTTTTGATGGGCATAAGTATTTAATTTTTAGGAGTTCCCAGTTATCTAATTTATCTTGTGTTGTTCGTGGATTTTTAGTTGTGTTTGATAGACTTTTTATGTCCAAAATTATGTCCCTTCCAGGAACTTTATAGTTTCAGATTTAACATTTAGGTCTTTGATCCATTTTTATTTAGGTTTTGTGTGTGGTGTGAGGTATTGACCCTGCTTCATCTTTCTGCAAATGGATATTCAGTTTTGCCAGCACCCTTTGTGAAAAAGACTGTTTCTTCTCCATTGAATGAATTTTGACACTTTGTCGAAGATCAGCTGCCCGTAGATGGATGGATTTACTTCTGGCTTCTCAATTCTATTCTATCAGTCTATGTGTGTGTCATTGAACCAACACCAAGCTGTTTTGGTTACTGTGACTATAGTAAGTTTTGAGATGAGGAAGTGTGAGACCTCCTACTTTGTTCTTCAATATTGCTTTAGCCATTCTGGGCCTCCTTTCTTTCCATATAAAGTTGGAGATTACTTTTCCATTTCATTAAAGAATGTTGTTGGAATTTGGATCAGGATTGCATTACATCTACAGATTGTCTGAGTAATATTGAGATTTTCAGAATGCTAACTCTTCCAATTCATGAGCATGGAATATTTTTCCATTTATGTAGGTCTCTTTTGGTTCTTGCAGTAGTGTGTTATAGTTTTCCTGGTATATATCTTTTACATCCCTGGTTAGGTTTATTCCTAGGTATTTTATCCTTTTGAAGACTATTGTAAATGGTATTATTTTCTTGATTTCCTTTTCAGAGTTCTCTTTGTTAGTGTGAAGAACCCAGGTGATTTTTGTGTGTAGATCTTGTACCTTACCACTTTTCTACATCCTTCTGTTAGTTCCAATAACTTTGTTATGGAGTCTCCGGAATTTTCTGTGTATAGGATCATGCCATCTGTGAATAGCGTAGCTTTACTTCTTCCTTTCTGATGTGAATACCCTTTTATTCCCTTTCTTTCCTTACTTCTCTGGCTAGGACTTCCAGTACAAAATTGAGTAACAGTGGTGATGATGGGCATCCTTGTCTGGGTATTCAAGAAGAATACCCTCAATCTTTGTCTGTTGACATTAATGTTGGCTGTTGGATTTGCAAATATGCCCTTAATTATGTTGAGGACTTTCCATTCTACTCCTATTTTGCTGAGAGTTTTTATCAGGAAAGGGTGTTGAGTTTTATCAAATGCCTTTTCTGCATCAATTGAGAAAACCATGTGATTCTTTGCCCTTGTTTTATTTATTTGGTGAATTATGTTGATTGATTTTGTAATGTTGAATCGTCTTTCCAGACCTGCTATGAATCCATCTTGATCATGAAGTTTTTTTTTTTTTTTTTGACATCCCATTGAATTTTCTTGAGAATATTTGCATCTATATTCCTGAGGGATGTTGGTCCATAATTTTCTTTTTTTATCTTTTCTGGCTTTGGTATTAGCGTTATGCTGGCTTCTTGGAATAAATTAGGAAAAATTCTTTCCTTCTCACTGGGTTCTAAGTTCTAGAATAGTTTGAGTAGAATTGGTGTGACCTGTTCTCTTATGACTGGCAGAAATCTCCAGTGAAGACATCTGGGCCTTTTTTCTGTAGGGAGATTTTTTATGAGCTCTTCAATATCTTCCTTTGTTATGGGTCACCTGTAGGTTTTTAAGCCTTGACATGTGAGCACTGGGAATTAGAAGCAGAGGAAAGGTGTATGCTGTAGGCTCTTTCTAGACTTACAGGAACATAAAACTTACAGGAACTTAGTGCACAGAAATGGAGGCAAAAACCCCAGTGGCCTATGCAACCTTTCCTCAGGAGTGTAACGTCAAATACAAATTGAAAATAAAACCAAAGCAACAAACCAATTGCAACTGAATTGCTATTCACAGGTTATCATGACCATGACCTTTCGGAAGGAAATTGCCATGTCTTTCTTCTGAGGCACCTCTGGGTGGGTCCAAACTGTCAACGTTATGGTCAGTAGCCAAGCACTTATCTGTTTGTTTGATTGAAGAATTGTAGTGAAAGAATACAACCTTATGAATAACAGAAGGAACATTTCCTGGACCTGCACCATTGTTACAATGGTTGCTATGTTTGAGCCTATTATTGTAGCCACTGTATGCAGGAAAGATCAACCTAGAGCTTTCTGTGGGCATCCTGTGAGTGGAGACTGATCTCCTCCCCCACACTCCTGAGCCAGGCTATGTCCACAGTCAAGGCAGGGCTGGACCCCAGGTTGCTAAGAGGAAGAGAAAACACTGACCTAGAGGGGGAGTGCTTCTGGCAGAAATAAGCAGGAGGCAGGTGATGCTATGTAAGAACAGCTTTATTATTTTGCAGTACATAAAATATAAGCGGGACTGAAACATCTCGGGAAATCTGAGAACGTTCAATGGGAAGATTTCAGCACTCAGACTCCAGGATGCAGAGCTCAGGGAAAGAACAGAACAGGGAGCAGCAGGCTGGGGGCAAAGCTTTGGCAGTGCTGCTCCTCTGAGATCCTCCTGGCCAGGTCAGCAGCAGTCCCCGGAGCAACAGCCAGAGTCCCCAGACTGCTGGCGACTGCCACAGCAGTCAGATCTATGGTGCCTGTGGCGGTGGAACCTGTGGTGCCTGTGGTGGCTCAGGCAGCAGCCACCACCACCTGAGCTACAGCAGTCTCCAGAGCTACCACAGCAGGAAGAGACTGGAGGCGGGCACGGGGCTGGGCACTGGGGAGGACACTTGGGGGGACACTTGGGAGGACATTTAGGGACACAACACTTGGCAGGGAGCTGGCACTGCTGCTGGCTTTGCTGGCAAGACATTTTAGACAGGAAGTCAGGAAACCTAAGGACAAATGAAAAAAGCAATCAATGCCCAGGAGATAAGCAGACAAGCCCTTCACCCAGGATTTTATAGACTCTGCTCTAATACAAGCTGCTTCGTGAACATGAGCTTTAGACAGAACCCGGAGACTGATCTGAAGGGAAATTGTGATGAAAGCCATCATTTCTGTGTATTTATTCTTTTTCACTGATGTGTCTGACCATAGGTGTGTTAAAATCAGCAAAACACTGCAACATAGTTTCTTGTATATTCACTCTGAACCTTTCCTTGATCCCCGAAGCTGTCAGAGGAAGTCACTGAAGGCCTGAATCTTGGTATTCCCTCAATCTCCATGGCTGCTGCTCTTTCTTTTTTCTCTTCTTCCTTTGCTCAGCTGCCAAAATCCAGGGGTTTCATTGCTATTGATGTTGCGGTTGTTGCACTACCTCAGGCAGTTCTGTTCGCATTCACTCCCTAAGCTAGAACACTGCCATCCCCAGTGGCCTGCTTCTTGCCAAATACTTAACAAATCAATGGCAGTCAGAAGAAGATGTCCTGCCAAGGATACAGAAAGAAACCCCAGGACTGGAGCAACTGCAAGTCTCAGCACCCCTCACACTGAGCCCCCACCACCACCACCACTGCATGATTCCTTCCTTGCTCCCTGCACCCCTCTCCCTCTGTGCCTCCGTCCAGGCAGTCCTGTCACCTGCTGGCAAACTTCTCCCTGCACTTACCTGGTTCAGAACAAGAAGCAGAGCCGTCACTGGCAGGGCTGAGGACTGATGTGACCAGGACTGGAGCCCTTTTATCCTGGGCTGGTTTCCTAAGTCCTGGGTGTGAGGCACAGCCTGTGTATGCAGAGCTGTCACTTTCACACCTGGGATGAGGGTGGCTCTCCTCACATTCCTAGCCCCAGGGCTCTGGGATCTCCCTGGATGGGTCCCAGAGGAATCCAGGAAGCCCTGAGCCAACTCAGATATCTGCCCCACAGCGAGCTGCACGTTGGCCATTCCACCGTCATACATTCACTCCTTTATTCATTCAGGAAACACGTATTATCTCTCATGGGCCTGGGCTTTTGCACGATGTCTATGATACAGGAATCTTTGAGGGGTTCATAGAATGAATGTTTAAGCAATGAGTTATTAAGTCATGAGCCTTGTGATTCTGGGAAACCCTGGTGGCATAGTGGTTAAGTGCTACGGCTGCTAACCAAAGGGTCAGGAGTTCAAACCCGCCAGGCACTCCTTGGAAACTCTATGGGGCAGTTCTACTCTGTCGTATAGGGTCGCTATGAGTCGCAATCGACTCAATGGCACTGGGGTTTTGTGATTTTGACTTTTTGTTCAGACTCCTGACAGCTTTCACTCGAGGTCAGGGTCACTGTTCTCCTACAGGAACGGGCAAACTACCAACCCTTTGAAGACAGGATTTGTACAACATTTTAATCATCTGTGTATTCCTCATACCTGGTATAGGATCTGACACAGTAAACTTAGGAACGGGGGTAAAGCAACAAAATGGAGGAAAGCAGGTGTTCATGAAGCAGAGAGGCAGAGACTCAGGCCATAAGCAGGGCAGCCTGATGGCATCCCACATCACTTGGAGCAAGACAGACTCCCAGGACAGTATGTGTCAGTTCTCCTGGTAGTGGTCGGTAGTGCTCGAGAGATGGTATAGTATTTGAGAGGGTGAGAATGAGACAGGGTGGCCACTAAGCAGACCAAAAGGAAGCCACGAGGGGCATGAAAGTAAAGACCTTGAGAGACCAGCTCATCCCTGGGAAGGGCAGTGGGCACTTGGAGGGAGCAGTGCTATTCACAGGGAACGTGCTCCAGCTGTGGAGGGATTAGGAAGGACGCAGACATTATTTTGAGTTCAGAGGTTCTAGCAGACTTTTTGCTTCATTGTACAAGGTTAGGAAGTAAGAGTTTGGAACTTAGAAAAGCTGTGTTATTGAACCGTTTCATGTCTGTAGGTAGACACTTAGAGAGAAGAGAAATAAAATACTATACAATGGATTTACTTACCTTACCGTTATTTGAACACCTACTAATCAGCAGGTCCAGGGAGAAAATGCTGTAAATTATTAACTATCAACTCACCTTAATACAAGGAGGCCTGGTGCCACAATGGTCAAATGCTCAGCTCCTAACTGGAAGGTCTGTGGTTCGAACCCACCAGCTGCTCCATGGAAGAAAAAAACCTGGTGATCTTCTCCCACAAAGATTACAGCCTAGGGAAACTATGAGGCAGTTCTATTTTGTCCTGTAGGGTTGTTATGATTCGGAATTGTCTTGAGAGCACACGACAGCAACACCAACCTTAAGTGTAGTCAGTGAATTTTTTTGAGCCAACAGAGGAATTGTACAATAGGCACATGTAGGAGAGCACCACCTATCTCAAACTGGAATATCTCCTTGGGGATTAAGTAATTATTTAAGCTGTGAGCGTAGATAAGGCACAAAAGGAGAGAGAATGTGTATACCGAGAAAAAAGGACAGGTTTGATGAACCATGCAGAGAACACTGGGGTTGTTCCAACTTTTAATGGGTAGGCAAAGAAGATGTAAAAATAAAGCAGTCTAAGAAGTAAAACCTCTTCAAAGTGTTAAAAAGCAGAGGTGTCACTTTAAGAACTAAGGTGCCCCTGACCCAAGCCTCATAATGCATTGGAAAGCTGGGCAATGAATAAGGAAGACTGAAGAAAAATTGATGCCTTTGAATTATGGTGTTGGTGAAGAATATTAAATATACCATGGACTGCCAGAAGAACAAACAAATCTGTCTTGGAAGAAGTAGAGTCAGAATGCTCCTTAGAAGCGAGGATGATGAGACTTTGTCTCACATACTTTGAACATATTATGAGGAGGGATCAGTTCCCGGAGAAAGACATCATGCTTGGTAAACTAGAGGGTCAGTGAAAAATAAGAAGATCCTCCAGGAGATGAATTGGCACAGTGGCTGCAACAACGGGATCAAAATAACAATGATCATGACGATCGCACAAGACTGGGCAGTTTTTCATTTGGTTGTACATAGGGTCACTAGGAGTTGAAAGTGACTTGACAACGCCTAACAGCAAGAAATAAAAGGGAGGGGCCTAGCTGGGAAAATAAGGAAAAAAGCACGGCATTCTGGAAGAAACAGGAAAAGAAATTTAAACAAGAAGAGGATGTCCACATTGTCAAATGCTATAGAAACAGAATAGAACACAACCAGAATCCTTTAGATTTATCTTCAAGGCAATGGTGAAACTTCTTCATAACAAACATAGACAGAACCAGGGTGGCCAAAGGGGAGTCACTATTTCAAGATTTTAGGGATATATCAAGGATGAATTAGAAAAAACAAACCATTATTTGAATGATATCCATAGCAGTCAAAGTAAGGTCATATTGCAGGTCGGCTATGGGATGCATGGTGTTGACTAGAAGGACTGCAACAGTTCAGAGAGGAGAGAGCTTGATTTGCAGTCGCATTTCTAAAAAAGGGTTGTTCAAGAGTCAATGATGTTTGGTGGAAGTGATGATGAAGCTGACATTGATTATATCTCCCATCAAGAGACGGGGGCTAGAGCTGACGTTGGAGGAACTGAGGATTGAATGAAAATGCGGAGCTGACTAACATGAATGAGAGACATTTCGGAATATTGGTTAAAAGTATAGTTTGGAGTCAGCATCCTTACTTTTCTGTGGACAAGCTGTGCAATCTTAAGCAAATTATTTATCTAAGCTACAATTTCATTCTTTGTAAAATAGTGACAAGTACAAGTTGTCAAGGTGAGCACTCATATGAACTCATAGCATATAGATGTCAAGCATTTCATTTTACTTGGATCCATGATCAAACAACATATTGCATTGAGAAAATCTCCTGCAAAAGACCTCTTTAAAGTGTTAAAAAGAGTCCTCGTGGCGCAGTTGTTAAGAGCTATGGCTGATAACCAGATGGTTGGCAGTTTGAAATGACCAACCACTCCTTGGAAACCCTATGGTACAGTTCTAGCCTGTCCTATAGGGTCGCTATGAGTCAGAATCGACTCAATGACAACAGTTTTTTTTGGGGGGGGGGGAAGTTTGGTGCTCCTGACCAAAGCCATAGCGTTTTCAGTTGCCTCATATGCATGCAAAAGCTGAACAATTAATTTAAAAACACCAGAGAAGAATTGACGCCTTTAAATTATGGTGTTGGTGAAGAATATCGAATATACCATGGACTGCCAGAAGAATGAACAAATCTATCTCGGAAAAAGTACAGCAGAATACTCCTTAAAGGCAAGGATTGCAAGACTTTGTCTCACGTACTTTAGAGATGTTCTCAGAAGGGACGAGTCCCTGGGGAAGGACATCATGCTTGGTAAGAAGAGGGTCAGTGAAAGAGAGGAAAACCCTCAAAGAGATGGATTGACACAGTGGCTAAAACAATGATTGTGATGATGGTGCAGATCGGGCACTCTTTTGTTCTGCTGTACAGAACTGACTAGAGAGCACCTAACAGCAACAACAACGACAATAGTGCTCATCTGTAAGCATAAAATAGGATACTGCATGTAGAACACTGAGCGTAGTATCCTGCATGTGTCTGTAACTCAGAGAGGTAGCTGCTAGTATAACTGCTATTACTACTACTAGGATTATTATGATTATTCATAAGCTTTAGTATTTTAATAGGTATCCTTCTGTCTAATAAGGCTCCTTATCACAGAGAAGGACTGATATTACCAGGTAATATTAGAATCCTTAGCTTTGTTCTAGTTTCCTTGTTAGACTCAACTGAGGTTATAGGTGAATATATCTGGAGACAGCGATGGCAGAAGGAGTGTTAGGTGTGTATCATTCTACATAATATATTAAATGCATTCTATGTGCAAAATATTGCACTAGGTAATGCAGAGAATTTAGAGGGATTTGAACATCACCCTTATTTTCAAAGATGTCCTTTTGCAATTTACCATCTAGAAGGCCAACAGACAAGCACTCCACCAACTTTCATAGCTTTTCATAACTATAATAGACTGAATATTATAGACAAGGCCATTTTCTGTGATATGCATTGGCAAATCTGCAGCAAAAGATCATTTTAAAGGTTTAAAAAGCAAAGATGTCACCTCGATGACTAATGTTCACCTGATCCAAGCCATGGTCTTTCCAAAGGCCTCATATGCATTGATAATCTCAACAGTGAAAAAGGAAGATAGAAGAATTGATGCATCCAAACTGTGCTGTTGGCAAAGAATATCAAATATACCATGAGCTGCCAGTGAAAGAAACTAATCGGTCTTAGGAGAAAAATAATCAGAATGCCTCTTAGAAGCTAACTTATTTTGGACATATCAAGAAAGACCAGTTGCTAAAAAAGGACATCATGGTTGCTAAAGTGGAGGGTCAGCAAAGGTGAAGGAGTCCATTGGTAAGATGGATTAACACAGTGACCGAAACAACGGACTCAAACATAGTAACAATCATAAAGATGGCACAGGACCAGGCAATGTTTCATTCTGTTATACTCAGGGTTGCCATGAAGCGGAGTCTACTGGACAGCAACTAACAACAACAATTTTCTGTGAAACCAAGGTGTGACTATCTGGATGTAGAATTCAAGCAATGTGAATGAACAGAGGTGAAGATGGGAAAGGTGGATGTCAGGATGTAGAGATCTGTATTGAGAGCTACAGTCTGTGAGTGATACACAGAGATGTGCAGAGGAAGTGCTATCTGGAGGAGAAATCTTCTGAGTAATTAGAGCAATAATCATATAAAAACAATGGAGAAGAGATAGTAATACCAGCTGATATAGGCAAGAGATCTATAACTCCCTTATTTAATATCCAACTAAAGGACTGCATATCATCTCTAGTTGAATCAATAATTCCAGTAGTTGTGAGAGTTCAGACAAAGAACCGATTCTCATGGACTGGAAAAATTGAGTCTTTTTTTAGGAAAATTATAACTGATGAAAACTCCAATGGAATTTTTATTAGAGGTAGTTATATGTGCTTGTGCTTCAATGGACCCAATCATGAACAAGGATTGGGTAAAAGGAATTTATTTTAACATGAATGTTTCCCACTATTACTTATAATATTAAGAATGTGTTTCTTCCTAAAATATATACCTCTTTAAAGTGGTGACAAGCAAGGATGTCACTTCGAGGACTAAGGTGCACCCGACTCAAGCCATGGTATTTTCAGGTCCTTCATGTGAATGCAAAAGCTAGAAAATGAATAAGGAAGACCAAAAAAAGAATTGACGCCTTTCAATGATGGTGTTGTCAAAGAATATTGAATAACCATGGACTGCCAGAAGAACAAACAGATCTGTCTTGGAAGAAGTACGGCCAGAATGCTCTTTAGAAGCGAGGATGGCAAGACTTCATCTCACATACTTTGACATCTTATCAGGAGGGACCAGCTCCCTGGAGAAGAACATCACTCTTACTAAAGTAGAGGGTCAACAGAAAAGAGGAGACCCTCAACAAGATTGATTGACACAGTGGCTGCAACAATGGGCTCGGCATAACAACAATTGCGAGGATGGCGCAGGACCGGGCAGTGTTTCGTTCTGTTGTACATGAGGCCGTTATGAGTCAAAGTCGACTCAGTGGCACCTAACAACAAAATACGTAATTTCCAAGCTCACAGTTATAAAGGAAATAATTCTTTAGAAGAATGACATTAAAAAACAATTACAATGAAACCTTATACTTATAAGTGAATTTGTTTTTGCCTAATACAAAAAGGCATGACTTATTGTTCTTAAAATACTTGAATATATTTTTTAAAAGAGTTGAGATATTATTTCTTCCTTAAATTTATGACCAGTGAAGCCATCTAGACCTGGGGTTTACTTTGTGGAAGGGTTTCTAAGTGTGACTGAAATATCTTCAATACATATAGGGCTGAAAATTCTGTGTGTTGATATTTCGGGTGCCCATTACCCACTACAGACATCTCCCTGTGCATTCCTGCTTCCCTCCCACAAGCGCCAACATTTGACTTAAGTAGCCATTTGTTCCAGGATGTCATAGCCTTCCCCTCTTCCCAGTTTCTCCTATCCCCAGAATTGAAGATCCGGCCCATACTTCCCCAGTTACACATTACCCGCTGCTTGCACAAAACAAGAACACAAGTGCTATTCAGTTTTCAAATCAGCTTATTAAGATTTAACTCAGGCACAACAGAATACACAGATTTAAAGCATAATGTTTGATGAGTATTGACAAATATCTACACCTGGAGCCCTGGTTGCACAGTGGTTAAGAACTACGGCTGCTAACTAACCAAAAGGTCGGCAGTTCACATCCACCAGCTGCTCCTTGGAAACCCTATTGGACAGTTCAACTCTGTCCCGTAGAGTTGCTATGAGTTGGAATCCACTCAGCAACAACGGGTTTTTGCTTTTTCGGTTTTTTTTGGTATGTGTGTGCCCACCACCCCAATCATGTGCAACATTTCTATCACCCCAGTAAGTTCTCTCCTGTTCCTTTGCAAATAATCTACCCTGTCCCTTTCATCCCATGCCCCAGGCAAACATTAAACTGATTTCTATTACCTTAAATCAGTTTAACCTGTTCTAGAACTTCATATAAATGGAACCAGTATGTTTTCTTTTGTGTCTGGCTTCTTTTGTTCATTTTTATTCCTGAATTTTATTCCACCATATGAATAAATTAAAATTGATTATCCATTTCTCTGCTGATGAATATTTGAGTCATCTTTAGGATTGCTATTAGTCAGAATCAACTTGCCAGAACCGGTTTGGTTTTTGTTTTTGTTTTTTTAGTTTTGGAGTGCTATGAATAAAACTCCAATGAACAGTCATGTACAGACATTAGCATGAATCTGTTTCTCTCAGAGAACAGAGCATGTTTTTCTTGAGTGAATACCTACAACTGGAATCACTGTACAGTGTCTGAAGTGCATGTTTAGCTTTATAAGAAACTCCCAAAACTGTTTATAAAATCGTTGTATGATTCTACACTCACACCAGCTACATTTGGGAATTCCATGTGCTCTACAACCAACACTTGATACTGTCAGACTTGTAAATTTTACTCTAGAGACCGTGAGATGATATTTAATTGTCATTTTTATTTTGCATTTTCATGATAACTAACAATCTTAAGCATTTTTACATATGTTTAATGACCACATGTTTTTTTGTGAAGAATCTATTCAAGTCTTTTATCCATATTTAATTGAATTGTTTGTCTTCTTATTAAGGAGTTGTAAAACATCTTTATAGATTCTGAATACAAGCCCTTTGGCAGATATATGTATTACAAGTATTTCTCCCAGTTCGTGTCATGCCTTTCCATTTTCTTAATGGTGCCTTCTGAAGAGTAGAAGCTTCTTAATTTTTTTTTATGAAATTCAAATTTGTTTTTCTTTTATGGTTTGTACTTTTTGTGTTTTGTCTAAGAAATCTTTACCAAGCCCAAAGGCATGGAGATTTTCCTCTGTTTATCTCTAGCAGTTTCATTGTTTTAGATTATACATATATATCTTTGATTTATTTTAAATTGATTTTGTTTATGCTGTGAAGTAGAAGTCTAAGTTTAGTTTTCTTCCATTGCCTTGGTGCCTCGGTCAAAATGAATTGATCGTACGTATGTGGGTCAGATTCTGGATTTTATATTCTGTTTCTCTGATATATTTTTATATTCCTGAACCAAGAATGTACTTTCTTTATTACTGTAGCTTTACAGTAAGTCTTGCAACAAGGTGGCTGACTGAGGATCTCTGTGTCTCCATATAAGTTTGGAATTACTTGGTCAGCTCCTTAAATCAAAGTTTTCAGGATCTGGATTGGGATTGTAACAAACCTATAGATCAATTTGGGGAGAACTGACATCTTCACAATATTAAGTCATACGATCTAAACCCTTACTGCAGAGTAAATCTCTACATTTATTTAAGTATATTTTTTATTTACACTAGGCAATGTTTTCTGATTTTCAGTGTAGAGATCTATAAACATCTTTTATGACATTTATTCATAAGGATTTATACACACACATATGTGCATGTATATATATATAAATACTTAGGAATAAATGCGTTAAAGATACTTATAGACGTACAAACATGTGTATACATTGGAGTCCCCGGCTGGCCCAGATACTTAAGTGCCTGGCTACTAACTGAAAGGATGGCGGTCCAAGTCCACCCAGAGGCGCCTCAGAAGAAAGTCCTGGAGATCTACTTCCAAAAGATCACCGTCGCTGACAGCCCTGCTCTGAGACAGATGAGGTTCCTATGAGCTGGAATCACCCTGAGGACAGCAGGGCTGGGTTATTGTATATTTTCAGTGTTATTCATTTCCCGTTGTTTATTGCTGGCGTGTAGAAATACGATTCATTTTGTGTTGACCTCGTATCCTCCAGCCCTGCTAAACTCACTTATTAATGGTAGTAGGTTTCTTCTGCAGATCCTTAGGGCTTCTTCTTTAGACGATCATGGAACATGCAAACAGAAACAATTTCGCTTTTTCCTTTCTACTTCGTGTGCTTTTGTGTTATCTTGCCTTAACGCACTGGTTACGCCCTCTGGTGTGACGCGGCTCAGAAATGGCGACAGTAAGCATCCTTGTCTTGTCCCTAATCTTTGTGGACAAATACTGAAATGATATCTTACCATTAAATACTATGTTAAGTATACATTTTTACAGATGCTCTTCATACATCTGACGAAGCTCTCTTCCAACCCTTTTCACTGAGAGTTTTTATCATGAATGTACGTAAACATTTTCAAATGCTTTTTGCACTTATCGAGAAGATTCTGTGATTTCCGCCTTTATTCGCTTACTGTAACGGACTGTGCTGAGTGCTTCCAAATGCTGAACTGATGTCCTCCAAGATAACCTCAATGGTTGTGGTGTGTTACCGTTTTTCCGTGTTGCTGGATTCGAATTGCTCTTATTTTGTTGAAGACCTCTACGGCTATGTTCATGGGGAATATTGGTCTCCAGGTTTATCTTCTTATAACATCTTTGCCTGCTTTTGGTGTCAAAGCCTTGTGAAAGAAGTTGGGACATTTTTCTTCCAACTCTGTTTTCTGAAGTTGTCTGTGTGCACTTGATATTATTTCTTCCTTAAACATACGATTGGTTTCAGAAATGAAATCATCTGGGCCTGAAGTTTTCCTTGTGGAAAGGTTTTTGATTATTAATTTTTCTTTGATATACGATTGTTTTTGTTACCTGTTTCTTCTTGTGTCATTTTTAGTAGTTTTTTGTTTAAGTATCTTTCAAATATCACCTAAGTTGCCAAGTTCATTTGTAAAGTTTTTCATAATATTACTCTTTTATCCACATGATATCCATAGTTCCTCTACTGATATCCTAAAATTGGTAATTTGTGATTTTTTTTTTAACTCTTGATTAGTCTTGTCAGTTTTACTAATCTTTAAAAAAATGGCTTTGTTAATTTCTATTATGGTGTGACCGTGCTACAGAGTTAGAAAGGAACCCCACCTAAAATTTAGTTCAGATATTGAGGCTGATATTGCCCCTCCCTCCCCAGACACACCTAGACGATATGAAAAGGTCTACTATTCACATCACAAGGCTTTCTTGGGAAAGCAGGGTGGCTTCCAAGCTCAGAGCAGGAAAAAGGACCTGGCTTGGGGGTTTTATGGTGATTAGCAGTGGGGAGAGTTTAAGGCTTCCCACACATGGTTTGAACTTCTCTCTGGTGCCATAGAAGGCAGCATTTGTGCTTTCTCATCAGCTATGTTACACTGTGGGTAATTTACCAGAGTGAACTTTATATGATATACTGTATACTGCTAAGGGATTTGTACTAGCATTACTGGAATTTGGAAGATACTCCTTAGTTGCCCTTTGTAGGGAATTTTGCTGGTTTGTAATTGAGCTAAATTATAGGAAAGCACCTGGACAAAGCTCAACACGTAGTAGATAAGGGTTTTTAACTGCATCTGTGGTAAACATCAATAAATATTCACATAGTTCTGTAATAAGATAGCTCCATTAAATAGCCAATGATCTAGAAATAATCCAGGTATGCGAAACTATGATAATTAGAAGGTCATAGGCACTAGAAGTACGTAGATCCTTTTTCTTATTTCTGTTTTAAAAGTAGCTCAGATCTCTAAAGATGCAGTGCTTTCTGATGCCCCATTCCTTAAAGATATAAGAAATGAAACTGCTGGAATCATAAATGTCCTCTTTGGGAAACTACTCCATAATCTGTGCAGTTAATGCACCAACTTTGTAAATGGACATTAGGATGTTAAACAGTGGCACACAGACAAATACGTGCACACACACTGGCACCCCCAAAAGGGTAGAGATTGTAAAATCCAATTAATTAAGGAAACACGAGGTTTTGTAAAGTTAAATAGCTTTCTTTATGGCAAGACTTTTTTGAGCCTTTATTATGTGATCACACATGTGAATCTTCATGAATAATGAATT
This sequence comes from Loxodonta africana, assembly GCF_030014295.1. Lineage (NCBI taxonomy): Eukaryota > Metazoa > Chordata > Mammalia > Proboscidea > Elephantidae > Loxodonta > Loxodonta africana. Next base: position 182,918,502 of record NC_087344.1, on the reverse strand, counting down.
ACATTCGTTATTAATGCACTGTGTTCCAACATTTGAGCATGGAATGCTCTTTATGCTAAACTTTGTGAAACCGTTGTTCTAAGGAACAGGGTTAGGGAGATTCTGGTCTAACCTTGGGTTCTAATAATAGTGAGCTATATTATTTAGATCAACTGTCTTATGAAAAACAACTGAAATGACTAATAAAAATTCCTTGACAGGTAGGTGATATATAGATAAATAGGTAAGATAGTAAGAGATAGATATTGTCAGGCAAAAACTGAAGAGAAAATAGAAATTAGCAGAGTGAGGAGGTTGCTTTTGCCCTAAGGCTAAAATGACCTTTCCTTTTGATAGCCTTTACTTGGTGAGGAGGACAGAAATTGGAACCTAGACCCACTCCCATAGGGTAGGGAGTAATAGGAGACATTCCACAGTTAGCTGGATTCACTCTCAGGGTAAACCTAGAGTAAATCAGCTACACTGACTTGCTGCCATGTTTGCATTTCTGAGTAGCCCAGGCACCCTTCACCCATGAGCTTTGCTTAAGATGGTCCTAGGATGGGAAAGGAGGCCTGGCTGCTCAGTGGTTAAGAGCACAGGTTGCTAACCAAAATCTTGGCAGTTCAAATTCACCAGCCGCTCCTTGGAAACCCTATAATCCATTGCCGTTGAGTTGATTCTAACTCATAGAGACCCTATAGGACAGAGTAGAAGTGCCCCGTAGTGTTTCTAAGGGGCACCTGGTGGATTTTAACTGCCAACCTTTTGGTTAGCAGCAGTAGGACATAACCACTACGCCACCAGTGTTTCCCATGAGGCAGTTCTACCCTGTCCTATAGGATTGCCATGAGTCGGAATCAACTCAAAGGCATCTGGTTTCGTTTTTGGTTTTTTAGGATAGGAGAGCCCCTGGTCTTATAGCAGAAGCAAATACAATTCATCTCTGGAGGAAAACACTTGCATCCTAGTTTCCAGTTCTTTCAGCAAACACATTTTCAGGTCAGTAACCCCTCACTGGTCCCTCCTTGGCTGAGATGCTCCTCGTCTCTGGCTGAAACTTTTATGATAGTTTTTCTTAGTTTGCTTGGCCCTAGCCTCCCCATTCAGGATAAGCTGAGTGTCTTTTCTCTGTGTTCCCATAATGCTTTATTTACTGTATTTATCATTTTGTTGTTGTTGTTTAACAGGCTGGCTCAATCAGAAGACTCTGATCTCCTCTAAGGCAGAGATGATGTCTTTTTATCTTGGTGCTCCCAGCACTTAGCACTGTTCTCCCCACCCAGCACTGAGTACAGGTGTGTTCTCAATAAGTGTTTATTAAATGAATGAACAGACCTTTACTGAAGGTGTGGGAACTGAAGGAGGAGAGAGTTCCTTGGTTTAACCCCAGGCAATAAACCATGGAGATGATGAAAGGCAGGCTCTTAGGGGGAAAAGGGAAGGAGGTTTGTCTTGAAAGGAACAGTCTACTTCTGAAGGCTTTTATCGATTTGAATAAACTGATATGAGAATTAAAGGGCATGAGAAAAAGAGGACACAGAGAATGGAAACACCCAAGAGGGTAATAGCTGTCAAAAAAACAAGAATGGAATCTGTGTACCGAACACCTGTTTTGGGTCCTTCCCCACCATATATTAGTTGTGTCATCTCGATAAAGTCACTTAACCTCTCTGAATGTCAGTTTCCCATCTGTTACATTAGAGCAGTAAAGATATTCATATTTCCGTTATTAGTCATATGACTGTTTTATTAAATGAGATAATGGATGTGCAATTGCAATGTAATTCTACAATGCAGTTTCTAGTTATTATCACTAGTAGTATTTAAAAGGGAGAGCTGGAGAGCAAAGGAAGTACAGAGTGGAGAGAAGATGAAGACTAAAGACTGTCTCTTTGATAGGAATCGACTCGACGGCACTGGGTGTGGGGCTTTGATAGGAAGCAGATTCCCCGGTGCCCCTTCTCTATGGGAATTCAAGTTCTAGAACTTGAATCTAGAATCCATACTGGTTAAGAACCAAGGCTCCTAAGTAAGGTTGGGCTCAAATCAGAGCTGACATTAGCATGGCCTTGGCAGCTTATTTAACCTTGAGGGGGCTCATTAACCTCAGCTATAATATGAGGATAAAAACTGGGTTTACTTCTGAAGTTATGGTGAGAATTAAGTGAGATTCATTCCTCCAGGAAATATTTATTAACTATTTGTTACATGACGGACATTGTTCTTGGCACTACAGATATAGCAGTTAATCAGATGGACAAGGTCCTTGCCTTTAGTATGTTCTCACTCTAGTGCGGAAGACAAAGCAATATGCAAATAAGTATGTAACATAATATTAGTGAAAAGTTCTAGAGAAAAAAATTAAGCAAGACAAGGTAAGAAGTGAGGACAGGGCACTGTCTGAGTCAGGGTGGCTAGAGATATGGCATATGGAGAGCTTAGCACTGCAGCAGGCTCAATGAATAGTACATAGTATTTGTTGTTGTTGTTAGGTGCCACTGAGTTGGTTCCAACTCATAGCAACCCCATGTACAACAGAATGAAACATTGCTGCATCGTGCACCATCCTCACAATTGCTGCTATGTTTGAGCTCATTGTTGCAGCCACTCTGTCAATCCATTTTGTTGAGGGTCTTTCTCTTTTTTGCTGGCCCTCTACTTTACCTAGCATGATGTTCTTTTCCAGGGAGCTAGTCCTTCTTCATAACATGTCCAAAATATGTGCAATGAAGCCTCACCATCCTCGCTTCTAAGGACCATTCTGGCTGTATTTCTTCCAAGACAAGTTTGTTCACCTTCTTTGTTAGCAGAGTTTTTTCTGTCTGAGAAGTCCATAGAAGCTAAGCCTACTAGTATTTTGTGTGGGATTCGCTGGGAAACCAGACTGGATTCAAACAACAGAGGAAATTTCCATAGGATAGACACAAGAAAAGTTCCCTGGGTGGCACAGAGGGTTTGTGTTCAGCTACTAATCAAAAGGTTAGTGGCTCCATGGAAAAAAACTCCTGGTTATCTTTTTCTGAAAAGATAACAGACAAGAAAATCCTGTGGAGCAGTTCTACTCTGTGACACATTGATTTGCCATGAGTTGGAATCGATTCCACAGCAATGGGTTTGGATTTTTTTTTTTCTTTTTTGAAACGTAAATGGGAAAAAAAAATTTTTTATTTTTAAATGGGAAAGATTCATTCTTTTATTTAACAAGAATGTATTCAGTACCACCGGTGCTAGGATCTGGGGACATGAAAGCTAATTGGATCTAGTTCCCAGCTCTATGGACCACCAAGTCTAATAGGCTGAGATGGACAGGTCTCCGGGCAGAACATTCGTGTGAGTGGAGCATGAGGGCTGGCCACGAGGATCTCAGAGAATACTAATCACTGCCTGCCTTTCTCAGACCTTTGGTGCTACACATTCTATTCTACCCCCCTCCCCAAACCCCCATCTGTCTCACAGAGCAGATTTGCTAATCAGGCCATTAGCAACCTGTCAACTGGGTGGAGATGCTTACACCAATGACAAGGAATGGCATCTGGTTATGACACTTTCCCTAGCCAACATGTCTGAGGACCTGGTCTGGACTCCCCCTCCCTGTCAAGCACTGACTCTAGAGAGAAGCTGTTCTCTGGGTACCCACTCTCTGGACCTGTTAAGGGATACCTTTTCATCAAACCTCTACACCGTTTCCATTTTCTTGGAAAAATACTACACTGAGGAAGATTCAAAGAATTGGAAGCACAGACTGTAAGAGCTACTAAAGGCTCTTAGTGATTGTCTCACCCAACTTCCTCATTTCACAGAGGAGGAATCTGAGGCCCAAGAACTGAAGGGGCTTATTCAAGGTTACAAAACAATTTTGAGACAGAGCTGGAATAAGAGCAGATGTGGGAGCATCTGGGAGACAATAGGTATTTGTGATGTCAGGTTGTATATTTCCATAATTTTACCCATATGAAAATCTTCTCTTTTACTGTAGAAATATAAACTTTTAAACTATGAGAACCCCTTAATATATTTATCTGGCATGACTATCACTCTCTTACTCTCTAAGTTGTCTTTCATACTTACTATTGTAGTCCCTCAAGCCAGAGACAGGAGATAGTTTAACATATTATGTACCTAATATGTAACAGGCATAGTTTAGACAGCTTCCTGAGGCACCATCCCTGAGTGCAAAGATCATTTAACTTATCTGAAGTCATAGGGCCAGTAAATGGATCTGTCTACTAAAGTCCAGATCTTTCCACAACACCGGCCATTGCTCACTTATACCTGCCAGGTAGTTCAGATCAGTCACCACATTGCTCAGGTAAGAGAAACGTCACATGCAAAGTGACTAACACAGTGCCTTGCAAGACCTAGCACATAGTAGGTCTCCACAAATACCAGGTCCCTCTGCCTTTCCCTTTAGATGTCAAGCTTCAATAGATTCAGTGATTTTCTTATGATTACTTAACAATACTGGTGTACATTCATACACAATATACGCATAACATGTGTAAGATAAAAACACTTAGATAAGTACACCTGTATTATTATTAATCTTGGAAAAGAGACCATTTGTATATATTAGCCTTGCTTGTCAGTAATTTTGGCAGAGGCATTTTACTGAAAAAGAAACCATTGTAAAAACTCTCCTGTACAGGGGAGGTGGGTTGCAATCCCCTCAGTAGGCTTTCCTAATCCCAAAAAATCCTGAGAAAATAGACTCATACTAGATCGTAAGATAACAGCCCTCCGGTCTCTCCAAGGAAACTCTCCCCAGTTTACCAGGGATTCAGTTCCATGATCTGGGTTTGCCATTTCTCTAAATAGTTCACAGTGACATTTCAATAAATGTTGTGGAGGGACCCGAGGTCAGGGAACTTGGGTTATTTTACAAATGAAATATACATGAAGATTTTTTAAACTATAAAAACCAGGGTACAGCAGAAATTTGGATTAGGCCAAAGATGTTTTGAAACTGAATACTCTGAAGTACGTGCTTCTAATCTATTAGATCCAGAAATAACTAGGGAATCAGCATCATGCCAGTGTAGGGATCCCTGTAGTGGGACACAAAGATCACCTAATGGTGGTACTTGAAGAGACCTTACTGATACTATGGGCTGACCTACCATTTTACAAGTGTGCAAAGTAGACTCAGAGAGGAGGAGATGGCAGGGCTAGGGAAGAACCAGATAAATGAATGCAGTTGTTGTTATCTTCCCTTGAGTCTGCCCAGTCATAGAGACCTCATGCACAGCCAGATCAGATCCTTGTGATCCATAGGGTTTTTATTGGCCTTTTTTAAATTTTTTTCAGAGGTAGATCGCTAGGTTTTTCTTCCTCTTCCATCTTAGTCTAGAAGGTCCACTGAAACTTGTTCAGCATCATAACAACATGCAATGAGTGGTGACTGTGCTTAACGTGCATTAGTCAGGAATTGAACTCAGGCCTCCCACATGGAAGGCAAGAATGCTACCAACGAACCATCATTGCCTTCATAACTAATGCTGTTGTTGTTGTGTGCTGTTTCCTAGGCAATTATCTTAGATCATCCATTATATGCTCTAAAAATATTAATTTCTTTCTGCAGAGGGGAACAAACTTTAAAAGGTGTAAATCATACAGTATTGCCTGCCTTCTTGAAACTTTGTGAGAGCTCCCATTGGCTCCTTGGCTATCAATACCATCCTTATCATGGCCGACCAAACTCTCCTGCCCCTTCTCCCTAATCTCTCACCCTTACACTTGTCAGGCTTCTTCCTCCCACAGCACCCTGGAACAGGCTTGTGTCTCTGCCTGAAGAAGTCTTCCTTCCTCGATATATAGTTAACTCCTACTTAACCTTGAACTCAAGCAGCACTTTCTCAAGGAGGTCCTTTCCAACCTCCTGGACCAGGTAAATTTTCCACATTACAGACCTCCTTTATACCTCTGGTCATAGGTGCCTCTTTACATTCATTTTTCAGAGATTTGACTGTTCATTCACCTTCTCTGCTAAAAGCTATAAAACAGGAAAGATGGTGCCTGGAAGAAAAATAGATGCAAAATAACTATTTATAAGATAAATGAATGAAAATCAGACATAGAAGTTGCTAGTAGAGCTTGCAGATTGGATCAGGAGGAGTTCTCAAGTCCTGGTCCCAGCCAATCAGTCCCCTGAAGCCTGCAGAAGAGGAAGGTCTATCCTCCCAGGTGTTGGAGGGTCTTTGTGAAGTGTCCGTGGGTGCTCACTTTGGATGCTTTGTAAGCCTACATCCCTTCAGCTGCTGCTGCTTGTTTGACATCGTCTTTCCCTCATATCCACCAAACACACGCATGGCTCTTCTGAAGGTTTTGGGGTTATTGGGAGACACGCTTTGTTTGCTCCATCTCACCCCTCCAAACTCAGTCCCCTATTTCATGGGGATCAGGGGCCTTGGTTTGCTTTCAAATAATAATAACTCCCTGGGATCTAAGTGGTAGTTTTACAGGTGTGTTCGTGGAGTAGCATACAATTAGGTTTTATGTATTTTGTTTTTATTTTTAATTCAATGCAAACTTGAAAAGTTAGGAAAGCCCTTAGTAGCAATTCATATAATAATCAGACAGACAGACAGAGACAGAGAGACACAGGAATCAAAATGTGTATCAAAAAGGGCAATAAGGGAATGATTATATGAAGCATGGACTGGCCACACTACGGAAATTTTAGAAAACAAAACAACATTAAAAAAAAGGCAAGATATTACATGCTCTCACCAAAATTTATATTTAATATTAACTTATTAAATGAAAAAATTGTAATAGACCAAGGCACACTGTGATATTATTGTAATAAAAAGAGAACAGTCAGTGTTTTCTTCCTGTCTTTCTTCTCACTCACACTCCCTTCTAAAGAGAATTATGCTTTTGCCTTTTAAGCTTTATAATCCCTTCATTTCCCTTATATAAGCTCATTAGAATGGGCTAGAAAGAGAGAACACCTGAAGTAAAGAAGAGAGATTTTCATCCCTGGGGAAATTGTTCAAGAACCAAGAATTCCAGGATTGGGTAAATATAGAGAAAAATGAAAAAGGAACCAGAGAGACTGTATTTTCATAACGAGGACCAGACATAGATTGGGTAGGGGAGGAAAGGGGAGAGGGTAAGGGGAAAAAGAAGTAAAAACCACAATGCTGCATGTTATAAAGTGTTTGGGAGTTTAGTGAGAGAGTCCTGAGCAGCTATTGGATATAGGAGAATTGAGGAAGAGAGAAAAAGGGATTTTGCGGAGGATGTTATGAGTTATAAAGTTGATTCCTTGCTCTCTCTCACTCTATAAACCCAGTGTCATCGAGTCGATTCCGACTCATAGCGACCCTATAAGACAGAGTAGAACTGCCCCATAGAGTTTCCAAGGAGTGCCTGGAGGATTTGAACTGCTGACCCTTTGGTAAGCAGTCCTAGCACTTAACCCCTACATCTTCAGGGTTTCCTTTATCTCTCTCTATATATATATTTCAGTGCTGTACCAGCCTTTTTGGATGCCGTTCTCTGCAAAGACTAGATTACAGGGGATTCAGGAATCTTCAGGAGTGACTTAAATCTATGTGGTTTATGTATAAGCAACATCTAGACAAAGTCTGTTGTCGTTGTGTGCTGTCAAGTCGATTCCAACTCATAGTAACCCTGTAGGAAAAAGTAGAACTGCTCCTTAGTATTCCCTAGGCAGTGGTTAAGTGACCAGCTGCTAGCCAAAAGGTGACAATTTGAATCCATCAGCTGCTCTGCGGGAGAAAGATGTGGCAGTCTGCTTCCCTAAATATTATAGACCTGAAAACCCTATGGGGCAGTACTACTCTGTCCTAGAGGGTCACTATAAGTCAGAATGCACCACACAGCACGCCTTAAACAAAGTCTAGATGGATGCAGTTCAAACTAATCATGTCCATCTCTGGAGAAATGTATGAAATTGGAAGTTGAAGGGTTATCAAAATTTTTACAGAGCTTTTGCTATTTACATGATTTGAAACAATAAAGGTATGTTTTAAGAAGGATTACATGCTCATGTTAATTACAGAATAGGGAGCACAATGGCCTCCTTCAATGCAATTGCCACTTAGTGGTAGAAGAAGAAAAGGTGGTCCTGGGCACGGCTGCCCCAGTGGTCGGTGTCCAGTTGCTGGGCTGCGAATTTATGGAGCTTGGATGGAGTATGATTTATGGAGACATGGGCACTGTAGATGTTCAAAGACGCTGTAGTAGTCCAGATGACTCTCTGCTGATGTCCGAGGATAAGTCAACACAAATTTCTTAGAAACTAATACAGTACTCCTAATATTGCACATGCATTCATTCACCAAGCATATTGGGTGTCTCCTATGCACCAAGACCTGTGGGATTACTTTGAGCAGTAGTTTTCCCTCTTCCTATCTCTTAATGAATGAGTTTATATCGTCTAGTTATAAAAATCCATCCCAAACCCTCCAGAGTATCAATTTAGTGGAGAGGAAAGGTGACTGGCCTTGGGATCAGATGTTTTTTCCACCACATTGGTCTTCCTCTTGGAGACCTCTCATTTACTACACTTGCTGTCTCTCTAAGGCCAACATGAGGAATATCTCCCCACTTCAGGAGAGACCTAGCCTCTTCTCTCAGGCCTCTACCCTATGGCCTCAACAGGGCAAGCTCATCAGATGGTAAAACCCCTACTCTCTAAAGCCGAACATGGGTTCCACCCCCTCATACAGCAGCAAGGGCATCATCTGTTGATGCTCCTGAGCAGAGCTGATTTCACAGTCCCTTTAACACCCAGGAAGATGAACTCCGAGTTTACACACAGCAACTTTGCTACCAAGAGAGCCTCATTATGGACAAACCATCACCTTAGGCTGATCAGAGGGTGGGAAAGGGGCAGCCCTCAAGCCCCAAATCTCTGACCTCAGATACTGCTAAGTACATAGGGAAGTTAATTCACAGCATTCTAGAAGACATGGGGATCCCAGGCTGGGATTTCACCAGCTCTGTCTGCTTGCTCAAATCTATGCAGACCTTTCTTCTTGTTGAGAAGCAAGACTAAGAGAGGGAGGCAAATTCTGGTAGAGAAGCATAAGCATGGGCCAAAGAAACAGACCAGGTGTCCCTGTGAATTGCATTCAGAGTTTTATTCTTGCCATAGTTTGAGATTGTGCTAACTCTGGCAGGCTGCCTTGATAAAGAAAGAAGCAAAGAAAGCACAGAGGGGAAGCAAGGAATGAGATTCCATGTTACTAGGCATGATGGGATGGGGGGGGGGGAGTCAGCAGTTGGTGAATGTTCCAGAACGGATATCTGGGGACAGCAGGGTTGGGCAGTGGAGAGTGAATTCTGGAGTGGGGCTAGTCTTCTGTGTTTAACAGCAGCAGTCGTCGTCCTCAAGGTCACAGCATGCAGGTCCTCGGGAACTCATGGGGATAATTCCCAAACAGCAGCACCCACAGTCACAGCATGGGTCAGGGTTACAGCCCTGGGATCCTGAGCTGTGCACTCTGCTGCTTGCAGGAGCCTGCACGTAGTAGGTCTGGCAAGGAGAAGGGCACTGGACATAACATGTCTGGGTCTGGCAGGGAGTTGGACATTTCACATAGGTCGTCTGGCAGGGAACTGGGCATTTCACACAGGTCGTCTGGCACGGAACTGGGCATTTCACACAGGTCGTCTGGCACGGAACTGGGCATTTCACACAGGTCGTCTGGCACGGAACTGGGCATTTCACACAGGTCGTCTGGCACGGAACTGGGCATTTCACACAGGTCGTCTGGCACGGAACTGGGCATTTCACACAGGTCGTCTGGCACGGAACTGGGCATTTCACACAGGTCGTCTGGCACGGAACTGGGCATTTCACACAGGTCGTCTGGCACGGAGCTGGGCATTTCACATACGTTGTCTGGCATGGAGGTGGGCATTTCACATAGCTTTGAGTCTGGCATGGAGTTGGACATTTCACATACGTTGTCTGGCATGGAGGTGGGCATTTCACATAGCTTTGAGTCTGGCATGGAGTTGGGCATTTCACACACGTCGTCTTGCATGGAGCAGGGCATTTCACATAGGTCTGAGTCTGGCACGGGTCAGGACACACCACACTAACAGCTTTAGTCTCACATGGAGCTGCACATTTCACAGACGTGCATTTTGTGCTTCGCACTGACCCCAGTTTCAAACCTTTCACACAGGTGGGAGGAAAATATTGCTGCTCCTGTTGGTCGCACATCTTTGTGAGGTTTTGTAAAATCTGGAAAGAAAGGTTTCATCAGAAGGCTGAAACTAGGAAAGTTTCCAGAGAAACCTGTAGCACTCCCTTTGGGTAAAGTGTGGTTTCTAAGCAGTGGTCTTTTTGAGAAGGTCACAGGAACCTAGAGGCTATACACCTGTCACTTAGGATGGACTCAGAGTCAGAGATTCTAGGCTTGGCTCTGTGTCTTTACCTGGCTGTGTGACGTTGGACAAGTCTCCTCTCATCCCTGGGCCTCAGTTTCCACAATGGAAAATGAAGAGTATCAAACAGTGATGTCTGTGTTTCTGCCCAATTCTCTGAGCCTCCTCTCTTCTTCTTACTCCCAAATCTGTGTTAGGAATTATCCATGGGAAATTGTTTTTCCCTAGCTGATTTCCCCTTGCCACAGATTCACTCAAGGGCAGTATTCCTCCTTCCTTCTGCCCAGCCACAGAGTACCCAGTGAAGGCAAATTTATGTCTATAGAGTTGTGAGCCAACACCAGTTTCAAGCACATGAGCCCAGGAGAGGACTGCACACCTGTACTCAGAGAGCAAGCAGATCTAGTTCTCTGAAAAATCCTTTACACACAGGACTAATAGCTCAGCGAGCCTCTTTCTCTCCTCTCTGTGCTTCCTACCAGTTACTGCCATCAGACTCCCTCACTAAATGCCCTAAGTGCCTCATCCTGAGGCACACTTTCTTCTACAGTTTTCTGCCTGAGCTTCATCACGGTTCTGTTTTTTGCCGTATCCCCATCACGAACATAGGACTTACCCTCTCTGCTGCCAGGAGCGAGACTGTAGAAGCCAATGACATGAGGAAACGGGAACCAGGGAGAACTTTTATAGCGCCACAGTGAGGCAATTTGATGGCATCCAAATGAAGCACCAGGGATCACAAGGGCGAAGACTGGCATTACATTGGCAAAATTCCTCCCCTGTATGCCTGGCCCTTCAGTCAGAGGAAGGGCATGTCACTGCTTGATATGGAGTTTTCCCAAACACGAGAAAAATGATTCTTGTTGCCTTCTTCATGAAAGTAATCAATCTTCTTTTCCTAAAAATTATGATTTATACCTATGTGATCTGTCTCAAATGAGACTATTTCTAGGTCACTTGGGTCTTCAAGAACTTATTCAAGAAGTTGCCAGATTCTCAATTTTCATACACTGTGATGAAAGCTATACTGCTTCTTTCCAGTCTAAGCTAAATGTTCTTTCTGAGGATATCTATGATGGCACCTGCTGGTCTAGACTGCTGGGCAAGAAAAGTTTGGCCCAATGGTTCCTTGCTCAATACGGCAGCAAGGTTCCCAAAAAATGGTTTGTTCCATGGACCAACGGGGTAGTCTAAGTTCATTTGGAAAACTAGTTGGGTACTTGACCCGCCTAGACCCCAGGCTCTATATTTAGGTTTTTCCTCCTTCTCCTTCTCATGCCCTATGACCTTCCCCATCGTTTGCATTCCTGGACCCTATTTACAGTCTTAGATTTCCAAGAAGTCAGCAGAGGGGAGATTCTAACCTAATGAACACTCTGTAATAACCGTAATAGTAGAATATAACATTTAATTGATCACCTGTTATGTGCCAAACAATTCATGAGGAAGGTACTGTTATAATTCTCATGTTATAGGTGGATGCAACAGAGGCCCTGAAAGACTTAAGTAACTTACCCAAGGTCACAAAGAATTCAAACACAGGCAGTCTGCTTTCATAACCCATGATGTTCACTAGTACAGTAAGTTAGCCCTTACTCTAGACATAGCATTGTTCCTGAATCCATGCTTCCTTTTCTTCCCCCAGTGTAGTAGATGGAAGAAGAGAGGTAAGAATAATATCTTCTGAGCACTTACTAGGTGCTGAATGCTGCCCTAGCCTCTTTACCTGTGTTATTTCATTTAATATTCACAATAAACCTATGAGGTAGGCTATGTTAGCCCACTTTTTACAGAAGACAAAACAGACCCAGAGGCCTAGATGACCCAAGGTCATCACACTGGTTTCAAATATCATTTGAACTCAAGCCTATCTAGTTCCAGACCCAATGTCCACCCCACTGTAGAAGGTTGCCTTGAGCCTGAGCCTAACAATAGTTCCAAACAATTAATTCCTCCAGTCACCCAGCCCAGGCCCCAACTTGGCCCTTATGGCCTCTCGGGTAAAACGTACTCACACATTTGTCCATAATGGATCCCCAAATTCCCCAGTTCCCATAAGTCTTAAAGCCCACCAAATTCCCTAAACAAAAAGAATTCAAGCCCCCACTAAATCACATCCCCTTCACTCGTTACTAGACCCTCATCCCATCCCAAGCCAGGTCTTCCAAAGTATGTTCCTGAACATTTTAAGGAAACAAAAACAGGAGGCTCTTCCCTGACTTGGAAAGTGTCCTATTTCCTTCTGGTATTCTTGCTTCTGATGGACATCTATCACTCCATAACTTCCTCTATGATGCCCACCTATCCCTCTTCCCAAGCAGATGGGGTAAGTGTGGTTCCAGGCAATTCCTTTTCCTGCTCTTCTGAGTACCCTGTCTTAGATGACACCAAGGCCTGATGTTTTTTAGAGGAAAGGCGAAAGGAAAAATCTCTTATTGGGATCAGACACATGGGATAGCTCATCAAATTTAGTACTCACTACTCTTGGAAGGAAATCCTGATGGCATAGTGGTTAAGAAGAGCTACAGCTGCTAACCAAATGATTGGGTCGCTATGAGTGAGAATCGACTCAATGGTAATGAGTTTTTGTTTTTCTTTTTTTTTACTACCGGAAACCCTGGTGCCATAGTGGTTCAGAGCTACAGCTGGTTACCAAAAAGTCAGCAGTTCGAATCCACCAGACCCTTCTTGGAAACTCTATGGGGAGGTTTTTCTCTGTCCTTTAGGGTCACTATGAGTCAGAATCGACTTGATAGCAAGGGCTTTGGTTTTGGGTTTTTTTTATAGGAGTCATCATGAGTGTAATAAGCTCGATAGCAAGTGGTTTGGTTTTTTTGTTTGATTATAGGGGCCCTCGAGAGTCAGAACTTACTCAATGGCAATGGGTTTAGTGTTTTGATTATAGGAGTCCCTGGGTGCTGTAAATGATTAATGTGCTCAGCTGCTAACAAAAAGGTTGAAGGTTCAAGTCTACCCAGAAATGCCTTGGAAGAAAGGCCTGGTGATCTACCTCCAAAAAAGTCATGCATTGAAAACCCTATGGAGCAGTTCTATTCTGACACACACGGAGTCATCATGAGTTGGAATCGACTTGTTGGCAACTGGTGGTGGTGGTGGCAGTGGTGACCAGGAAAAAAATTAACTTGCCCAAGCTGACATAGGTAGAAGTTGTAGAGCCAGAATTTGAACCCAGCTATAAGAGACTGCAAATCTTATTGTTTGTGTGCCACAACATGCTGCTTCTGGTGTTAAAACCCACGCTATTTTAGAAATCGTAACTTTCAGTCTCCAGCAAACAGGCAGTTATTAAGAAGCCTTCTATCTTATATGTGCAGAATGGGGCAGCCCCATTTTACAGGGAAGAAAATGCCCTAGAAGGTTAGCTATTTTAGGGCATGTCAACAAAATAGGAGACAGCTCAGGGCACGTGGAGACTTGAGCTTTGGCCTGCTGGCACTGCTCTGCTGTGGGATTCTGTTCTGTCTCTAAGCCATTCCCTCTCCCACTTTAAATAAATAGGTTGAATAAAGCCCTTCTGCTATTACATTATATGCTTGTAGGTGCTGTTTCTACAAAGGAAATGTAGGCCTCCACATGCTAACTGTGGAGCTGTTCCCACTAGCCTATAGCTTCCATGAGATTGTAACTATGGACATGTTCACTGTGTACCGTGTGGCTCTAGCACAAGGACTAGAGAATACTGACTAAAAAAATGGACGAACAAGTGAGTGAATGTGGGTGTTTTACATTAACAGTACAGCCCAGACCAGTCTCCAAACTCCATGTGGCCAGTGCTCAACCTGCCATCAGCTACATCTATATACCTTGCGCCACCTATAAGCTCCAAATGGTTCATTACCTGCTCTGTGGGGTAAACCTCTCACTAGTGATTTTTACATCTGCAGGTAGCACTAACATCTCTGGCAGGAGATACTGAGTCCTTATGCCACCAAAACAGGTGGGTGTGTTTTGCCCCACCCATTTCATAGGCTGGGAAGGCAAGGTATGGAAAAGTCAGATGACTTGTGCAAGGGCCTGGATGAGTCACAGAGCTATCTCCAAAATGCCAAGAATCTCCCTCCTACCCATCCTTTTGGACACAAGCTCATAGTATCAGAGACACGTGGACTTAAGCAATAGTAGCTCAGTAGGCTCACAGGGTAATAAATGGAGATCATCATAAAGTCACAGAATAACAGAAGATTCAGAATCATGGCATCTCTGAGGTGGAGGAAATTAAAGAGGTCACAGGATCTGTCCCCTGCCTCGAGGCAGATGAATACCCGTGCCATTCAGCTTAATGGCCTGTTTTTCTTAGGAAGATCCACTGGTCTTGAAAACTCTCTGAAGTCCTCTGGTTAGCTCACCTCAGGGCTTACCATCTGGATGGTCAGGAACTGTATACTAGATTGTTTCTAACATCCCTATTTCAGCAGCACCCGCAAATCCCTGACATGTATTACCTTTTTGGATCTGTGCCCCTTAGTGTCTGGACCAGACCAAGATTTCAACTCAGCAGTACTCCTAGCCTTGACCAGGAGATCAAAGCAGGGGAGTGCCCAAAGAGACCTGCTACTTCCTGAGGGCAGAGCTGGATCTCCTCTCATCTTGGGAGATTTTCCCAATCAGGGCCTAAGGATGTTCTGAGGGCAAAATCTGGGTCCTTTCCTTTCTGTGGAAAAGAAGCTGAAGGAAGTGAGAAATCACACACCAAGAAGAGAGAGGGCACACAAACTTAGGTCTTGAGTGAGAAATGTCAAATCTAGGTCTGAGACCAGAAAGTAGCACAGCGGTGCCTCCCTGAGATCCCATGTCTGGGTGTCTCTGATCTAGGCTCAACTCTGAGACTCATGCCATAGATCCTCTGCACTATCATTCCAATGAATCAGGTATTCTTCCTAGACCATCAGGAGATTGTACGGTAGAACCACAGAACAGAGGGCTCATGGATCTGAGTCACAGAGCTCACCCTTTTATGGTAACTGAGGCTAAGAGAGAAAGGAAGAAACTTGCTTGGGGCCACACAGCCAGCTAGGAGCAGACTATACACCGGAATCTGTGAGTCTCACCTAGGACATGTTCCATTAAAGCTTGTGACCACTGACCTCAGGCTTGCTAGGGAGCACCTAACCTGCCCTCCTTCTTGCCTCTCTTTTACCCCCTAACCCCATCAAGACTACCACTAAGGGAGCCAAGATAAGTTCTGTACGTATCACCCTCAATTGAATAAAGTATGTTTTCACGCATCTGGGCAGGAACACAGGAGCCTTGCGATCTGCACATGTGTGGGTTGTCAAAACATGAGGACAGCAGTCCCAGCTTAGAGCCCCACAGGTTGTGTCAGGGCCCTCTTGGTCTCAGAAACCAGGAAATATCAGTGCCCAATCTCTTTTTCTTGGCATGGCCCACTAGGCTGGTTTGCTTGAACTTCCAGCCCTCCCCTAACCCATTTATTCTCCTGAAAGTAGTAATGGAAATATCTTTACATTTCAGGAAGTTCGAACAATCCCTGCTTCCCTAGTATATTCCTCCAAATAGAACCCAGGGGATGACATGCACTCTCAGACACTTCTCTCCCAGCCATGTCATCCATGCTTTCAATGCAAACAGCACATTCTGCCCCTCATCACAGCCTCTCCAAGACCTCCATACAAACCCTCTACACCACAGACCAACTACACTCTTTATGAGTTTACACCTTCTACAGCCATAGATTGTGGGCCCTTATCACAGCTCTGTCAATTCCTAGTTGTGTGATCCTGGGTAATTTGCTAAACTTTCAGAATCTCAGTGTCCTTATCTGTAAAGTGGAGACATTAATAGTCAGCACGTCACTCCTCTGCTCGAAGCTTTCTAATGACTACTCATCCTTTTCAGGGTAAAAGCGAAAGAACTTATAATGGATTTCAGGGGGCTACACAGACTCGAAACCTTCTGCTCTTACTTTCCTTACCTCTTTCTTCATTCTATGCCTCACTGAAACCTCCTGACACACTGGCCTGCTTGCAGTTCACCCGACACTCCAGGTACACTCTTGCTTCTGGAACTTCGCTCTGCCTTTTTCCCCCAGAAAGCTCATTGTTAAACAGTTACCAACACACCACTTTCCAGAGCTAGTTTACTCCCTTGGAGTAATCATTGCCCATATTTTAACCAGGTCAAGTTCATGGCCTGTCTGTCGGAGTGGACCTCATCAGTGAGTGCACAAAATCTTTTATAGAACTGCCACTCTAAAAACCCCTCAGACTATATCTCAGAGGCTAGTAAATTTGTTGGGTCAGCCTATGGCGATGGGAATATCAAGTGGTTGTATGTATGGGAGTGTCTTGACTTTTGTTGAGCATTCTGCTATAACTCTGCCCTGTCAAATGGGGTCCCCAAAGAGAAGTCTGGTAATCTTGCCTATATTTACATCTGTCTTGTAACCTTTCATAAAAGGTTTCTCTTTTTCTTTCTCCCTCTTGCTTTCTCTCTCTCTCATACACACACACACACACACACACACACATACATACACACTATGGCAACCACTAAAAATCCAACTTTTTTGTTCACATACAAAAAAATGAGTATATTTAAGGGGTTCTTCCCATCATTCAAAAAGCAACACTAAAGCAAAAACCTTTCTCCCTACCAACACACTGTGGGCACCCTAGGATGAGGAAATTTAGTGTTAGATTCTCTCACTTATGAAAAGCTCCCTTTTGTAGCCAACTCTTTTGATACATTTTGGTAATAATATTTATTTAGTTAGTTACCTTCTCAGAAGGAACTTCCAGGAAGATATTCTATGGAAAACAGATGCCCAACAGTGACAATGTTGATGTTGCTGATGATGACGTTGATAACAATGACAAAGAAGATGACTAGATTCCAAACCCTTCCAGGAGCAGGAACTAACTACCTTTGTGGTAGCTTCTTCTGCTACCAACTCAGAATGTATGTGCTTGAAGGTAGGAGTGAGAAAGGAGTTTTTTGGCAAGTGTCTCTTTCAGAATGTCCTCCTGTCATCCGTATCTCTCTGCACTAATACAATGCCCCAATCTCATGGCATTCAAAACTCAGATGACAGTCTCATAGAAATAGGGTTGAGATCATGGTCTATGGGAAATGGTTACCATAACAACCTCAAACCACATCTCAGTCTTCAGTCTGTGATCAGCACCATCTCAGTGCTGTGGACGATACAGACAAATAACCTTAGACCCTGTCCTCAGGGAGCTCACTGTCTAACTTCAGACAGATGAAGAGACACCTGGAAGTTAGGTAGAAATGTTGAACTTCAACTCAAGAGGAATCAGTAGGCAGGAATGATTACAGGCAAAATCAAGGGTCAGTCGAGGTTCTCAGTGCCAAAAACCCATTGCCGTCGAGTCAATTCCGAATCATAGCAACCCTATAGGAGAGAGTAGAATTGCCCCATAAGGTTTCCAAGGAGCAGCTGGTGGATTCCAACTGTCAACATTTTGGTTAGCAGCCATAGTTCTGGCAGCCTTTAAAAAGGGCCCCAGCATTGGTGTTTTAAAAAAGGAATCAGCTGAT
Source organism: Loxodonta africana (assembly GCF_030014295.1). Classification (NCBI taxonomy): domain Eukaryota; kingdom Metazoa; phylum Chordata; class Mammalia; order Proboscidea; family Elephantidae; genus Loxodonta; species Loxodonta africana. The sequence continues at coordinate 182,900,613 of NC_087344.1, read as the reverse complement.
TACAACATGCAGCCAGAGATAAAAGCCACTGATCATTACAGACAAACAGGTAGAGATCCATGTTTGCTGAGGAAATCTGCTAAGGCTTCACGGAGGAGGCAAGGCAGTTACTGGACATTGAAGGGTGTACAGGAAACAGTGCAAAGGTTTCACACTATGTTCCTATAGGAGACTAGCGTTTTTACATGCGTAAATACAGCATTCTGTTAAAAAAAAAAAATCAACATACTCTTCTTCCAGTTCACATGCACAAAAAAGCTAATGTCCAACATGCTCTTAATCACATATATTTAAAAGCTTTTGGCATTTCCTAATGTGTGCACAAGTAAGCATCATAAACAAAATAAAAATAATAGGAAAACTCAGAAAAGTGATAACTTGCATGAATTAATAACAGAATTAACTGCAAATAAGCCTGACCCAAACTGTAAAAGCCTTGACTATTTTCCCTGCCACAAGCTGCTCTGTAGCATTGTAAATTGTGTCTTTTCCAGCTAGGTAGTCAAGAGCAAAACCATTACTTTGTGATTTAATGAAAAAGATGGTGGGCTTCTTTAATTTAAATTTCAAGAGGTCTCAAGGCTGCTGGTACCTGGAGGGCCACATTTTCAGGAGTTACTTTATAATGCTAACTCACTACCATTAAGTAATTGGTTATCATGAAAACTTCTATTCATTAAGAAGAAAAAATATATAAAATTTTCCGTGCTATCAATCCTTCAGAGTGCTTCTTGTTCATTTTTCCTTCGTGTATGGGAGACTCTTTTCCACCTGTATCATGCTTTGGAACTCTCCTCTGACTTTCAGACCCGATGTTCCCCTGTTTGTGACCTGAAAAATAAAACATATGAGTTCATATACAAAGTTAATATTGTGAAAATGTTATTTTTAACACTACTTTAAGGACAGTTGAGCTGAATCTAAATTCTTCGGTTCTCACTTTTGTTCCTGAACTAGTTTTTACTCCGCTGTCTCCTAGCATTGAGCGTTGCTGTGGAGAAGCCGGGATTTTTGTTTTTGTTTTTCCCCCTTGACTTGTTTTATTTTTTCCTGGCTGACCAAAAGATTCTTGGTTTATTTTTGAATTGTAATATTTTCCTCGGGTATGTCTCATCCCCTCTAGCATAGTGTGCTCATTCAAAATATGGATTCAAATCGTCATGCACCTCAAAAAAGATGCTTGGGATTCTGTTTTAAAACATTTGTTCTCTCCTATTTTGGTTGGAGCCCTGGTGGCCCAGTGGTTAAGAGATCAGCAGCTAAGCAAAAGCTCAGGAGTTCAACTCCACCAGCCACTGCTTGGAAACACTATGCGGCAATTCTACTCTCTCCTATAGGGTCATTATAATAAGCTGGAATCAATTTGATGGCAATAGGTTTTTATTTTGGTTAGTGCAAATGATTAACAGGCTTGGTTGCTAATCTGAAGGTTGGAGGTTTGAATCCACCCAGAGGTTTCTGCTTCTGAAAAATCAGCCATGAAAACCCCTGTGGAGCAGAATTCTACTCTGACACATATGGGCTGCCATGGTAGATTTCCTTTGTCTGTATTCTCTATAATTTTGCCCTCATTTTTAATTTTCTGTTTTTATTTTCTCATTCCTATCCTTGATATCCTTTTGTGATTTCTGTTGTGTCTCTTCTCTTTTGTGCTCTTGATAGCCTTATCTTTATTTCAGAGGGGTCTTTGTTTTTGTTTCTTCCTCCATTTTAATCCTGAGTTTATCAATCTTTGTTATTTCTTTTCTTCTGGTGACTGTGGGCTCCTTTTGCTGCTCTTTTTCTATATGATCAAGTTGTAGGGTGAAGCAGTTGATTTTTGCCCTTTCTGCTTTTTTGATATGTGCATTTATTGTTATGAATTCTCCTCTGAGCACTGCTTTTACTCTGTCCAAAAGGTTTTGGTGTGTTGTGTTTTCATTCTCATTTGATTTTAGGAGTTTTTTATTTCATTTTTAATTTCTTCTCTTGTCCAGTGGTTTTTAAGCAGAGCATTATTCAGTTTCCATGTCTTTTATTTTTTTTTCCTTGTTCTTCCTGTTACCGATTTCTAGTTTTATATCATTGTAATCAGAAAAGGTGCTTTGTAATATTTCAAAGTTTTTTAATTTATTGAGGCTTGCTTTGTGGCCTAAAATAAATATGGTCTATTCTGGAAAATGATCCATGTGTACTGCAGAAGAAAGTGTACTGTTTTACTCTTGGCTAGGGTGTTCTATATGTGTATAAGTTCACGTTGGTTGGTGTGTTATTTAGACTTCTGTATCTTTGTTGAATTTCTTTCTAGTTGTTCTATTACTGAAAGTGGAGTGTTAAAGCCTCCTACTATTATTGTAGAACTGTCTGTTTCTTTTTCAGTTTTGTTAGACTTTGCCCTATGTATTTGGGAGCTCTGTCATTGGGTGCATAAATGCTTATTATGGTTATGTCCTTCCGGTGTATTGGCCACTTAATCATTATATAGTGCCCTTCCTCAACTCTTTTGATGGAATTTGATTTAAAGTCTATTTTATCAGAGGTTAATATTGCCACTCATGCTCTTTTTTTTGGATATTTGTTGCTTAACATATATTTTCCATCCTTTGATTTTTAATCTGTTTAGGTCTGTGTGTCTAAGGTGTGTTTCTTGTAGGCAACATATTGATGGGTCATGTTTTTTTATCCAATCTGTCACTCTCTTTCTCTTGAGTGGTGCATTTAAACCATTTCCATTCAGTGTGATTATTGATAGATATGAATTTTCTCTCGTCATTTTGTTATGGTTTTCCTGTATGTGATGTGGACAGTTTCTTTGTTCCACTCAACTTTCTCTGCTGAGTTCTTTTTGTTTACATAATGCTTTTCATCTCCTTCATTTTTGTTGGTTTTGTGTTTACTGAGTCTTTTTAATTTTCTTCTTTATTTCGATGAGTCAGTTTATAGTTTCCCTTTGTGGTTATGCTAATATTTACCTTTATCTCCCTATGTTTGAAACAATCTGTTATTTCTTGATATTGCCTTGACTTCCTCTCCATATGGAAGTTCTATAGCTACACCATTCATTCCCCTTTTTTTGTTTTGAAATTGTCATCAGTTAAATATTGACATTTCTGTTTCCCTCTTTTCAGTTTGGTAGCTTTATTTTACTTTTGCGAGTCTATCCAGGTTGGTATCTGGGTGACACTGTCATGTGTTTTAACCTTGTGCTGTTGTCTGATGTCCTTGGTTCTACCTCTGAAGAACTCCCTTTAATATTTCTTCTAAGATTGCTCCAGTTTTTACAAATTTCTGTATATCTTGGAATGTCCTAATTTCGTTATTGTATTTGAAAGAGAATTTTGTTGGAAATATGATTCTTAGTTGGCAATTCTTTTCTTTCAAGGTTTTACATATGTCATCCCTTGCCTCATTGCCTGCACAGTTTCTGCTGAGAAGTCAGAGCTTAGTCTTGTTTCTGCCCCTTTATAGGTGACAGTTTATTTTTTTCATAAACTGCTCTTAAGATTTTTTCTTTGTCCTTGGTTTTGGCAAGTTTGATTATGATATACCTTACTAACTTTCTTTTGCAGTCTATCCCGTATGGGGTTCATTGATCTCCTTGGATGTATACCTTCTTGTATTTCATGATATTGGACAAGTTTTCTGCCAGCAAGTCTTCAGTAACTCTGTGTTCTTTTTTCCTCTTGCTGTTCTGGAATTCCAATTGCGTGTAAATTCATACTCTGTTAGTTTCCCACAAAATTTGTAGGCTTTCTTCATTTTTCCTCTTTTTTTTTCCCCCTGATTTTTCTTCAAAAGAATTAGCTTCAAGAGGGTCATGCTCAGTTTTCCTGATTTTGACTTTCATTAATTCAATTTATCCTGTCCTTCTAATGAGTTTTCTATTTCTGAAAATTTTTTTATCCATTTCTATTTTTATTAAATTTTGTTCTTGTGCTGTTTTCCAGAATACTTCTATTCCTTTATCTGTACCTTCCTTGATTTTTTTTTTCCTTGACTTTGTCTGTGTATTCCTTGATCTCCTTCTTGAACTCTATATATATATGTTAGGGCCCTATGTATTAGTCTTTTGAATTCCTTATGAGGTAGCTCCATTACCGTTTCTTCCTCTGGAAAGTTTCTGGTTCTTTGTTTTAGTCACTTACTGGAGCCATCTTGTCCAGTTTCTTTAGGTGATTTAGTATTATATGTTGTTTCTGAGGCATTAATGTGTTATTATATTAGTTTTTAATTTTATGTTTGCTGCATCCTGATTTTTTTTTTTTTTGTTTTTGTTTTTGTTTTTTTGATGTATGCAGTCAAAGAGAGATGGCATGCTACTCTGGTTGACAGTCTGGCTGCACTGGAGTGCTTACCACTGTCTCCAGGTGGGTGGGGTAGCGGCTGGGTATGTAAGTGTGGGTCTCTGTTCACTGGTCTTGAGAGGTGGGTTGGCCAGGCATTGGCCACTGTCTGTCATCGGTCCACTGGCTCAGGAGCTGGCAGTGGCACTTGCCAAATGGTTAGGGTGGCAGGTATGGTGGATGTGACAGGGGCATGGAAGTTGTCACTCACCAAGTGGGGAAGAGGGAGGGAAAACAGGGAGAAGCGGTTGGGTGGCAGGTGGGTCAGTACATGGAAACATGGTCACTGCTGGCTATAAAGTAGTAGGAGAGTGGTATTAGTGGCAGGCGTATAAGGATGCGGGTGCATGGTGAGGGGATGGATACTGGGTGGACTAGTGCGTGAATATGCAGTCACCTCCGCTAAGCATGTTAGTGAAGGGGGAGGTAGCTGACTGGAAAGCACACATGCAGGTGTATAGTCACCTTGACTCACCAGGCAGAGCAGGTGGGCTAGCATGTGAGCGTGCAGCCACTCCAACTAGCTGGGCTGCGGGGGAAGGAGGTAGGCATTCATGCAGGCATGCAGCCTCCACCATGCACCAATCAGGACACGCAGATGGCAGGCAGGCTATAGTGCAAGCGCCCAGCCTCCTCGACCACCTGCGCCAGGGAGTTAGGGAGGTGGGAGATAAGCTGTGAGTGTGTGGTCTCACAGCCTCCACCACTCACCAGGTGGGTCAGTTGGATGGTGGGCAGGCTAGCATACAGTGGTGCAGCTTACCCCCCTGGCCAGGCCAGGAGAGGGAGGGGGAGGTGGAAGATGGATGGTGCACATGGGTTATACAGCCTCGGCTGCTGACCAGGTAGGTGGGTCAGACAGAGGAAGGCCATGGGTGTCCTCCGGCACCTACTGGCCAGTCCAGGGTAGACAGCAGAAAGGTGTACGTGGACGACAGGCAGTGTGGTCATTCACATGGTTGGGTGGTTGTGAGGCCAATCCAACTTGCATGATTGGGGGAGCGGTGTGTGGAGGGCTGGTAAATGCACAGTCACACACTCACTGCCATTCTTTGGGTGGGCAGAGGTGTGATGGATAGTGTCGGGGGGGAAGGGAAGCTCACAATCTACAGCTTCTCTGTCGCTTGTTAAGAATGTTGCAAAGCTGCCTTCCTGTGCTTCTTACCCGGGGTTGCTCTTAGCTCCATCTTTCACTGGCCAAGGCATGCACCATACCATGTAACACCGTAATCGCTGAACTTCTTCAGTTTCTTCTTCCAGGCGGTGTTCACATCAAGTCTTTGTCCTTCTTTTTGATCTTCAAAGTTCTAGGATTGTCATCTGCATTTGTTTCTCTTGGTTTTTCAGGTCTTTGATGTAAAGGAACAATGTGGTGTGTTCTACTCTGCTGTCATCTTGGCCGGAAGTCCTCAAGGCATTTTAAAAATAGATATTTATATAAGTCTTGTGGATTCTGTGTTTAAATTTTTGTTTTTTGGTTACAAATACCTGAAAAAGTTGGATTTTCTGGGACCACATTTCAGTTGGTGGTTTCTGTAGAGGGGCGTGGGGTGGAAAAGAACCTTGGGAGTTAGTTTTCCAGGTTACTCTGCTCAAGGGCTCTGTCTTCTGGTCCTGAAACTGAAAGTGTTACCTGGAAGCTGTGCTCTGTGGTCCTGTGATCACTGCTCTGCCCAGTCCTGTGACAGCCTCCTCCTCCCCATGGGGCTTTCATCTCACAACTTCTTTTAATGCTCTATTTTATGATGGAAATAACTTTTCAGTTGCCATCTTAATCCACTATTTATATTTAATTCCTGGGATACCATCCCATCATCAGAGAGGGAGAAAATAAAATACATGAATTCCAACTATAATTTTCACACACAAACACAAATCCTTGTTTATAAGCAACATTTCTACAAAAATCTTGAAGAAGGGATGAACTCAAAGATGCTGATGGATAAAGAGAGTGGGGCCCACACAAACTCTTTTCTGTCTACATGGACTTGTATGGGTAAGCTGGTATATGGAGTGGGATAAGGTGGGAAAGAGCTCTGGGTTGAGTTGGAAGCTCCCTTACTGTTGCTCCACACCACAGTGGGGGACTCTGGGAACTTGAAGAAATTGTAAATAAAGATGAAACACTCCAGGTGATCACATGCGGAATTGTAATTCAAAAGGAAATTCTACCTAGAAAATAACCTTTGTCTAAATAGAACTTGGTGAACTCAGGAGCTAGATAGGAGGGAATGGAAGCATAGAGGTAATCAAGATTTGGATCAGCAGCTGCCCACAGTTCTATGCCCAGACCAAGAAAAGCCCAGGGATGGGCATAGAGCTGAGCACTGAGAGAACATTTTGGGGAGCACTTGGGGAGACATTTAGGGAGAGGACACTGGTAGGCTGACATTCAGTCAACCTAAAATGAAGCCTAAAATGATTAGGTGCATCCACCCTGTACTACTGTCTCCACACCCAAACTGGTCCACACGGGAACATTGACGAAAGTCTGAAAGAACATTGGGAAAGAATTTCTTCAATTTTTGGAATCTGATGTCAAAAAAAAAAAAACTTTTTCTATTCCCCAGGTCAGCTGTAGGTTTTGGGTTTTTTTTTTAATATCTTCTAGGTGAAAGTTTACACAACAAATTAGGTTCCCAATTAACAATTTTTATACAAATTTTTCCAAGACATTGGTTACAGTTTTCACAATGTGTCAGCATTTTCATTATTTCCCTTCTGTTTCTTCTGTTTCTGTTGATCAAGCTTCCCTTCCCGTCCTTGCTTTCTCATGTTTGCTTTTCTGTAAATGTTGACCATTTGGTCTCATATAGTTGATTGCTTAAGAGAGCACTTTACTCTCAGGTGATTATAAATCAATCTATTATTTTGCTGAAAGATGACCTTCAGGAGTAGCTTCAGTTCCAAGTTCAAAATGTATGTTAGAGCGATAGTATTCTGGGGTTCCTCTAGCCTATATCGTTCCAGTAAGTCTGGCCTTTTTAGGAATTTGAGCCTTGTTCTATATTTTTCTCCCATTCTATTTGGGACTTTCTAATGTGTCCCTGGTCAGGATGGTCAGTAGTAGCTGGACACTACCTAGTTCTAGTCTCAAGCTAGAAGAGGCTGTGGTTCATGTGGACTACTTTTTTCATTGAGTCTTTGGTTTCCTTCATTATCTTTTACTCCAGATGAGTAGAGACCAATACCTGTATTTTAGATGACCACTCACAAGCTTTTAAGATCCCAGGAGCTACTCACCAAACTAGGATGTAGAGCATTATCTTTATGAACTATGTTATGCCAATTGACTGAGCTGTCCCACAAGACTGTGGTCCAAAGCCTTTTGGCACAGTAAACCAATCCCACGAGGTGTTTGGATATGTCTAAAAAGTCTCCAAAGCTGTGTCCCTATGTGTTTTGTTATATATATGAACACAGGGAGTCCCCAGGTTACACACATGTGAGTTACATGCAACCTGTAGTTAGAAACCTGCCCCAGTAAATCCTATTATATTAAAAATTTGAGGTACATACAATGGTTTATAATAACAAACTGGTGCTACTTTGCGATGCTCATAAAAACATTATTGTCATTATTATTTTAAAGGTGTTTTAATGTATCTGGAAGTGTTTCTTTAAAGTGTTTTGTGCAAAGAAAGCCACACTATATACAGGTATCTCTCACTTTCTGAAAGCTCACTGTACGCCACTTCACCTTTAGGAAAGACCTATATTAGTACCTGTTTTCACTAGCGGAGAGAAATCCAAAGAGAATTATTGCTTTTACATAAAAAGGTGAAAAGCAGAAGTAGGATTCAGTGTTTGGTTTCAACAAGCCATTAAAGAGGCAGCACTCACCCTGAGCAATGACATTGGCTTTGTCCACACCTTGGGTGTCAGGGCCTTCTGCAGCTACCTGAGGGTGGGAAAAGAGCAGTTCCCTGAGTCTCCAACCATCCTTCCCCATATGGTGACCCGCTCCTTTCCTCCAGCACATCCTTTCCCCACCGCATTTCTTTTGTCTGCTCCCCTCTCTCCTGGCTCCAGGCAGGGTATGATCCATAGTTTCCAGCGTCCCAGAGAGCCTGGGCAGGTAGGCTGGGGCTGGTCTCCGCCCACACCCCAGGAGAGGGAGCCAGTTGCTTTCCTCCCCAACTATGTGCCATCCGCTACCTGTCAGTCTCTCTCTGAGGGCTCCACTGTGGATGACAGCGAGTGGCTGATTCGGCCTCTTCTTCGTGGCTTTTTCCCTGGCCCCTTGCAGCCTCAGCTCTCACCTCTTCCCTTCTCCACCTACCCTCAGCCATCTCTGGGCTGTGGAGGGCAGCTCCTAGACATCTGGGAGGGAGGAGATGCTGAACACTCTTGAACACATGAACTAGGGAGGGTAGTGATCAGAGGGTGGTAGCCCTAATCAGGGAAGGAGGTGGCCCTTAGGGTCTGTGTCCCACCTAAGAGATATCTCTGTCTTCGACAAAATCCTACCCCAGGAACTATACTAAGCACCTTAGGATCAAGCTGCCATAGCTTTGAACTGTATCTGTGAGCATCTGTGCTTTATCTCAATTTATTTATCATATAGTTCCTGCATTTAATATACATTAGTGTTATTTTTTTTTTTTTTTAGCTTTATTTTAGGTTTTATGTGTTCTGGTATGATTTCATAGGTTATTTTTTGGGTCTGGGATCACTGAAAAGTTTTTTCCATGGAAATCAAAGGTAATTGCTTCTTTGCTTTATGCCATTTTGGCTTATGAAAGGTTTCACGGGAACATACTACTTTCAGATACTGGAGGAAACCTGCAGTAAGACAAAAATTTTACTAAATGACATTATATATGAACCATAACTAACTGATCGTACTTACATACAAATTTGACCCAGGAATGGAACTCATTTGTAATCCGGGAATTTCTTATGTATATGTATCACACACAAATATGTATATAAATAAGCTTACAGGTACATCTATACGTGCATGCACATGTACTCACATGTGCCTTCCTATACACATATGTGCATCCATATCTACCTATGTAACCACACACAGCTTTTGTTTGTTATAACTATTGTTGCAAAATTGTATGTATTATACCATTTACTGAAATTGTCCCTTTTTCTTGCATACTTCTTAGTGTCTTCATTTACCCTGGTCATGTTGTGAAGAATTCACCCATATTTACCATTGCCTCTCCCCTCATCAAAAGTAACAAGGGTCTACTATTAAGAAAGTAATAAATAAATATATATATATATATATTTTTACTATCTAGAAAGTGATTTCCCTTCTTACCCCTTCCCACCTCTGGTAAACATCAAAGAACGTAGCTTTCTGCATGCATACCTATTCTTGACTTTTTATAAAAGTGACACCATAAATATTTGTCCTTTTGTTATGGACTTATCTCACTTAGTATTAGGTTCCTCAGAGTCATCCATTTGTTAAGATGTTTAGCAAACTTGTCATTATTCTTTACGTTGTTGCTGTGGTTTGGTGCTGTCAAGTCAGTCCCGACTCATTGCAACCCTATGTACAACAGAACAAAACAGTTTGGTCTTGCGCCATCCTCACAATCGTTATGCTTGAGCCCATTATCGTAGCCACTGTGTCAATCCATCTCGTTGAGGGTCTTCCTCTTTTTCAATGACCCTCTACTTTACCAAGCATGATGTCCTTCTCCAAGGACTCATTCCTCCTCTTCCAGTACTGTATCAGACAGTATTCCGCTGCTATTTCATAAGGTTTTCAGTGGCTAATTCTTTTCACAAGTAGACCACCAAGTCCTTCTTCCTAGTCTATCTTAGCCTGGAAGCTCAGCTGAAACCGATCCACCATGGGCGACCCTGCTGGTATTTGAATACCAGTGGCATAGCTTCCAGAATCACAGCAACATGCAGGCCCCCAAAGTAGGACAAACTATAAATATATTCTTTATAATTACATACATTGCATTGTACGTATGTACCAAAATTTGTTTATCCATTCATCCATTGATGGGCACTTAGGTTGTTGTGGCACAGTGGGTAAAGCCATCTACTGCCAACTGAAAGATTAGTGGTCAAAATCACCAGGGGCTTCATGGGAGAAAGATGTGGCAGCCTGCTTCCATAAAGATTTACAGCCTTGAAAACGCTTTGTGACCACTATAAGTAGGAATCAACCGGACGGCAGTGGGTTTGGTTTGGTTTTTTGGTAGGTTATTTCCGTCTTTTTGCTATTGTGAATAATACTGCAATGAACATAAGTATGCATAAGCCTATTTGTTTCACTGCTCCTATATCTCTTGGGTATATTCCTAAGATTTGGAATGCTGGATCTTAAGGTACTTCTCTTTCTAGCTTTTTCAGGAAGTGCCATACTGTTTTCCATAGTGGTTGTACCGTTTTATAACATTACCAACAGCATATAAGAGTTCCAATATCCCTGCAACCTTGCAAGCATTTGTTGTTTTCTTTTTTTGTGATCACTACCATTTTTGCAGGGGTGAGATGGTATCTCATTGTACTTTTGATTTGTAGCTCTCTAATGGCTAATGATCATGAGCACCTTTTCATGTGTTTGTTTCCCACATGACTGTTCTCTTTGGTGAAGTGTCTGTTCATATCCTTTGCCTGTTTTTAGATTGAATTGTTTCTTTTGGTGTTGAGTTGTTGAAGTTTTCTATATTTTTTAGAGATTAGATCTTTGTCAGATATGTCATTGCCGATGATCTTTTTCAGTCCATAAGTTCTCTTTTTACTCTTTCGGTATAGTCTTCCGATGAACATAGGTATTTTTTAGGAGTTCCCACTTATCTAATTTATCTTGTGTTGTTTGTGGATTTTTAGTTGTGTTTGATAGACTATTTATGCCCAAAATTAGGTCCCTTCCAGGAACTTCATAGTTTTAGATTCAACAGTTAGGTCTTTGATCCAATTTAATTTAGGTTTTGTGTGTGGTGTGACGTATTGACCCTGCTTCATCTTTCTGCAAATGGATATTCAGTTTTGCCAGCACCCTTTGTAAAAAAGACTGTTTCTTCTCCATTGAATGAATTTTGACCCTTTGTCGAAGATCAGCTGCCCGTAGATGAACGGATTTACTTCTGTCTTCTCAATTCTATTCTATCAGTCTATGTGTGTGTCATTGAACCAGAACCAAGCTGTTTTAGTTACTGTGACTATAGTAAGTTTTGAGATGAGGAAGTGTGAGGCCTCCTACTTTGTTCTTCAATATTGCTTTAGCTATTCCGGGGCTCCTTTCTTTCTATATAAAGTTGGAGATTACTTTTCCATTTCATTAAAGAATGTTATTGGAATTTGGATCAGGATTGCATTATATCTACAGATTGTCTGAGTATTATTGAGATTTTTGCAGTGCTAACTCTTCCAATTCATGAGCATGGAATGTTTTTCCATTCGTGTAGGTCTCTTTTGTTTTCTTGCAGTAGTGTGTTATAATTTTCCTTGTATATTTTTATTGGTCTATAATTTTCCTTTTTTTTTTTTTTTTGGTCTTGCCTGGCTTTGGTACCAGTGTTATGCTGGCTTAGAATAAATTAGGGAAAATTCTTTACTTTTCTAAGTTCTGGAATACTTTGAGTAGAATTGGTGTCAACTGTTCTCTTATGTTTGGTACAATTCTCCAGTGAAGCCATCTGGGCAGGGGCTCTTTTTTTTTTGTTGGGAGATTTTTTATGAACTCTTCAATTTCTTCCTTTGTTATGGGTCACCTGTAGGTTTTTAAGCCTTGACTTGTGAGCACTGGGAACTAGAAGCTGAGGAAATGTGTCCACTGTAGGCTCTCTCTAGACTTACAGGAACCTAGTGCACAGAAATAGAGGGAAAAGCCCCGGTGGCCAATGTAGACTTTCCTCAGGAGTGCAAGGTCAAATTCAAATCGAAAATAAAACCAAAGCAACAAACCAATTGCAATTGAATTACAATCCACAAGGATATCATGACCATGACCGTTCGGAAGGAAATTGCCACGTCTTTCTTCTGAGGCACCTCTGGGTGGGTCCAAATTGCCAATGTTTTGGTCAGTAGCCAAGCACTTATTAGTTTGATTGAAGAATTATAGTGAAAGAATACAACCTTATGAATAACAGAAGGAACATTTCCCGGACCTGTACCATTGTTACAATGGTTGCTATGTTGGAGCCTATTATTGTAGCCACTGTATGCAGGAAAGATCAACCTAGAGCTTTCTGTGGGCATCCTGTAGTGAGTGGAGACTGATCTCCTCCCCCACACTCCTGAGCCAGGCTATGTCCACAGTCAAGGCAGGGCTGGACCCCAGGTTGCTAAGAGGAAGAGAAAACACTGACCTAGAGGGGGAGTGCCTCTGGCAGAAATAAGCCGGAGGCAGGTGATGCTATGTAAGAACAGCTTTATTATTTTGTATTACATAAAATACAAGCGGGACTGAAACATCTCGGGAAATCTGAGAACGTTCAATGGAAAGATTTCAGCATTCAGACTCCAGGATGCAGAGCTCAGGAAAAGAACAGAACAGGGAGCAGCAGGCTGGGGGCAAATCTTTGGCACTTGGATTCCTACAGCGCTGCTCCTCTGAGGTCCTCCTGGCCAGGTCAGCAGCAGTCCCCGGAGCAACAGCCAGAGTCCCCAGACTGCTGGCGACTGCCACAGCAGTCAGATCTATGGTGCCTGTGGCGGTGGGACCTGTGGTGCCTGTGGTGGCTCAGGCAGCAGCCGCCACCACCTGAGCTACAGCAGTCTCCAGAGCTACCACAGCAGGAAGAGACTGGAGGTGGGCACGGGGCTGGGCACTGGGGAGGACACTTGGGGGGACACTTGGGAGGACATTTAGGGACACAACACTTGGCAGGGAGCTGGCACTGCTGCTGGCTTTGCTGGCAAGACATTTTAGACAGGAAGTCAGGAAACCTAAGGACAAATGAAAAAAGCAATCAATGCACAGGAGATAAGCAGACAAGCCCTTCAACCAGGATTTCATAGACTCTGCTCTAATACAAGCTGCTTCGTGAACATGAGCTTTAGGCAGAACCCGGAGACTGATCTGAAGGGAAATTGTGATGAAAGCCATCATTTCTGTGTATTTATTCTTTTTCACTGAAGTGTCTGACCATCTTCTTATAGGAGTGTTAAAATCAGCAAAACACTGCAACATAGTTTCTTGTGTATTCACTCTGAACCTTTCCTTGATCCGCAAGGCTGTCAGAGGAAGTCACTGTAGGCCTGAATCTTGGTATTCCCTCAATCTCCATGGCTACTGCTCTTTCTTTTTTCTCTTCTTCCTTTGCTCAGCTACCAAAATCCAGGGGTTTCATTGCTATTGATGTTGCGGTTGTTGCACTACCTCAGGCAGTTCTGTTCCCACTCACTCCCTAAGCTAGAACACTGCCATCCCCAGTGGCCTGCTTCTTGCCAAATACTTAACAAATCAATGGCAGTCAGAAGAAGATGTCCTGCCAAGGATACAGAAAGAAACCCCAGGACTGGAGAAACTGCAAGTCTCAGCACCCCTCACACTGAGCCCCCACCACCACCACCACTGCATGGTTCCTTCCTTGCTCCCTGCACCCCTCTGCTCCTCCCTCCATACAGTCCGGTCACCTGCTGGCAAACTTCTCCCTGCACTTACCTGGTTCAGAACAAGAAGCAGAGCCGTCACTGGCAGGGCTGAGGACTGATGTGACCAGGACTGGAGCCCTTTTATCCTGGGCTGGTTTCCTAAGTCGTGGGTGTGAGGCACAGCCTGTGTATGCAGGGCTGTCGCTTTCACACCTGGGATGAGGGTGGCTCTCCTCACATTCCTAGCCCCAGGGCTCTGGGATCTCCCTGGATGGGTCTCAGAGGAATCCAGGAAGCCCTGAGCCAACTCAGATATCTGCCCCACAGCGAGCTGCACGTTGGCCATTCCACCTTCGTGCATTCACTCCTTTATTCATTCAGTAAACATGTATTACCTCTCATGTGCCTGGGCTTTTGCAAGATGTCTATGACACAAAGATGATACAGGAATCTTTGAGGGGCTCATAGAATGAATGTTTAAGCAATGAGTTATTAAATCATGTGCCTTGTGATTCTGACTTTTTGTTCAGACTCCTGATAGCTCTCACTTGAGGCCAGGGTCACTGTTCTACAGAAACGGGCGAACTATGAACCCGTTGAAGACAGGATTTGCACAATATTTTGATCATCTGTGTATTCCTCATACCTGGTATAGGATCTAGCACAATAAACTTAGGAATGGGGGAAAAGCAACAAAAAGGAGGAAAGCAGGTTTTCATGATGCAGAGAGGCAGAGACTCAGGCCATAAGCAGGGCAGCCTGATGGCATCCCACATCACTTGGAGCAAGACAGATTCCCAGGACAGTATGCGTCAGTTCTCCTGGTACTGGTTAGTAGTGCTCGAGAGATAGTATAGTGTTTGAGAGGGTAAGAATGAGACAGGGTGGCCACTACGCAGACCAAAAGGAAGCCACAAGGGGCATGAAAGTAAAGACCTTGAGAGACCAGTTCATCCCTGGAGGGCAGTGGGCACTTGGAGGGAGCAGTGCTATTCACAGGGAGGGTGCTTGAGCTGTGGAGGGATTAGGAAGTAAAGAGACATTATTTTTAGTTCAGACATTGTAGCAGGCTTTTTGCTTCTTTGTACAAGGTTAGGAAGTAAGCGTTTGGAACTTAGAAAAGCTGTGTTATTGAACCGTTGCATGTCTGTAGGTAGACACTTAGAGAAGAGAAATAAAATACTATACAATGGGTTTACTTACCTTACCGTTATTTGAACACCTACTAATCAGCAGATCCAGGGAGAAAATGCTGTAAATTATTAACTATCAACTCACCTTAATACAAGGAGGCCTGGTGCCACAATGGTTAAATGCTCAGCTCCTAACTGGAAGGTCTGTGGTTCGAACCCACCAGCTGCTCCACGGAAGAAAAAAACCTGGCGATCTTCTCCCACAAAGATTACAGCCTAGGGAAACTATGAGGCAGTTCTATTTTGTCCTGTAGGGTTGTTATGATTCGGAATTGTCTTGAGAGCACACAACAGCAACACCAACCTTAAGTGTAGTCAGTGAATTTTTTTGAGCCAACAGAGGAATTCTACAATAGGCAGGTGTAGGAGAGCACCATCTAACTCAAACTGGAATGTCTCCTTGGGGATTAAGTAATTATTTAGGCAGTGAGCGTAGATAAGGCACAAAAGGAGAGCTTGTATATACCGAGAAATAAAGGACAGGTTTGATGGACCATGCAGAGAACACTGGGGTTGTTCCAACTTTTAATGGGTAGGCAAAGAAGATGTAAAAATAAAGCAGTCTAAGAAGTAAAACCTCTTCAAAGTGTTAAAAAGCAGAGGTGTCACTTTAAGAACTAAGGTGCCCCTGACCCAAGCCTCATAATGCATTGGAAAGCTGGGCAATGAATAAGGGAGACTGAAGAATTGATGCCTTTGGATTATGGTGTTGGTGAAAAATCTTGAATATACCATGGCCTGCCAGAAGAACAAACAAATCTGTCTTGGAAGGAGTAGAGCCAGAATGCTCCTTAGAAGCCAAGGTGATGAGACCTTGTCTCACATACTTTGGACATATTATCAGGAGGGATCAGTCCCTGAAGAAAAACATCACACTTTGTTAAAGTAGAGAAAAAAAAATTTTTTGTCCAAGAGATGAATTGGCACAGTGGCTTCAACAATGGGCTCAAACATAACATGATCACGAGGATGGCACAAGACTGGGCAGTGTTTCATTTGGTTGTACATAGTGTCACTGTGAGTTGAAAGCGACTTGACAACGCCTAACAACACGAAATAAAAGGGGGGAGCCTAGCTGGAAAAATAAGGAGAAAAGCATGGCATCCTGGAAGAAACAGGAAAAGAAATTTAAACAAGAAGAGGATGTCCACGTTTTCAAATGCTATAGAAACAGAATAAAATAGAGCCAGAATCCATTAGTTTCATCTTCAAGGCAATGTTGAAACTTCCTCATAGCAAACATAGACATGAGGTCATTATGAGTCAAAGTCAGCTCAGTGGCACCTAACAATAAAATACATAATTTCCAAGCTCACAGTTAAAAATGGAATAGCTCTTTAGAAGAATGATATTAAAAAACAATTATGATGATACCTTATACTTATAATAAATGGATTTATTTTTCCCTAATACAAAAAGGCATGACTTATTGTTCTTAAAATATTTGAATATATTTTTTAAAAAGGGTTGAGATATTATTTCTTCCTTAAATTTATGACCAGTGAAGCCATCTAGACCTGGGGTTTACTTTGTGGGAGGGTTTCGAACTGTGACTAAAATATCTTCCATACATATAGGGCTGAAAATCCTGTGTGTTGTTATTTCAGGTGCCCATTACCCACTACAGACGTCTCCCTGTACATTCCTGCTTCCCTCCCACAAGCTCCAACATTTGACTTAAGTAGCCATTTGTTCCAGTATGTCGTAGCCTTCCCCTCTTCCCAGTTTCTCCTATCCCCAGAATTGAAGATCAGGCCCATACTTCCCCAGTTACACATTATCCACTGCTTGCACAAAACAAGAACACAAGCGCTATTCATGTTTCAAATCAACTTATTAGGATTTAGTTCAGGCACAAAGACATACACAGATTTAAAGCATAATGTTTGATGAGTATTGACAAATATCTACACCTGGAGCCCTGGTTGCACAGTGGTTAAGAACTACGGCTGCTAACTAACCAAAAGGTCGGCAGTTCACATCCACCAGCTGCTCCTTGGAAATCGTATTGGACAGTTCAACTCTGTCCCGTAGAGTTGCTATGAGTTGGAATCCACTCAGCAGCAACGGGTTTTTGCTTTTTGGGTTTTTTTGGTATGTGTGTGCCCACCACCCCAATCATGTACAATATTTCTATCACCCCAGAAAGTTCTCTCCTGTTCCTTTGGAAATAATCTACTCTCTCCCTTTCATCCAATGCCCCAGGCAAACCTTAAACTGATTTCTATCACCTTAAATCAGTCTAGCCTGTTCTAGAACTTCATATAAATGCAAACAGATAGTATGTTCTCTTTTGTGTCTGGCTTCTTTTGCTCATTTTTATTCCTGAACTGTATTCCACTGTATGAATAAATTAAAATTGATTACCCATTTATCTGCTGATGAATATTTGAGTGCTCTTTAGGATTGCTATTAGTCAGAATCAACTTCCCAGCAACCGGTTTGGCTTTTTTTTAGTTTTGGAGTACTATGAATAGAGCTCCAATGAACAGTCATGTACAGATATTAGCATGAATCTGTTTCTCTCAGAAAACAGAGCATGTTTTTCTTGAATGAATATCTAAGTCTGGAATCACTGTATAGTGTTCGAAGTGCATGTTTAGCTTTATAAGAAACTCCCAAAACTCTTTATAAAAATCGTTGTATGATTCTACACTACACACCAGCTACAAATGAGAATTCCATGTGCCCTACAACCAACACTTGATACTGTCAGACTTTTAAATTTTAGTCACTCTAGAGACCACGAGATGATATTTCATTGTCATTTTTATTTTGCATTTTCATGATAACTAACAATCCTAAGCATTTTTACATATTTTAATGACCACGTTTTTTTGTGAAGAATCTATTCAAGTCTTTCATCCATATTTAATTGAATTGTTTGTCTTCTTATTAAGGAGTTGTAAAACATCTTTATAGGTTCTGAATACAAGCCCTTTGGCAGATATATGTATTACAAGTATTTCTCCCAGTTTGTGTCATGCCTTTTCATTTTCTTAATGGTGTCTTCTGAAGAGCAGAAGC
Source organism: Loxodonta africana (assembly GCF_030014295.1). NCBI lineage: Eukaryota > Metazoa > Chordata > Mammalia > Proboscidea > Elephantidae > Loxodonta > Loxodonta africana. Next base: position 182,882,549 of record NC_087344.1, on the reverse strand, counting down.
TTTTTATTTTTTAAAATGAAATTCAATTTATAATTTGTTTTTCTTTTATGGTTTGTACTTTTTGTGTTTTGTCTAAGAAATCTTTGCCAAGCCCAAAGGCATGAAGATTTTCCTCTTTATTTCTAGCAGTTTCATTGTTTTAGATTAAACATATATATCTTTGATTTATTTTAAATTGATTTTGTTTATGCTGTGAAGTAGAAGTCTAAGTTTAGTTTTCTTCCATTGCCTTGGTGCCTCGGTCAAAATGAATTGATCGTACGTATGTGTGTCAGTTTCTGGATTTTATATTCTGTTTCTTTGATATATTTTTGTATTCCTAAACCAAGAATGCACTTTCTTAATTACTGTAGCTTTACAGTAAGTCTTGCAACAAGGTGGCTAACTGAGGATCTTTTTGTCTCCACATAACTTTGGAATTACTTGGTCAGCTTATTAAATCAAAGTTTTCAGGATCTGAATTTGGATTGTAACAAACCTATAGATCAATTTGCGGAGAACTCACATCTTAACAATATTAAGTCATACAATCTAAACCCTTAAAAAAAAAAAAGAAAACCCTTACTGCAGAGTAAATCTCTACATTTATTTAAGTACGTTTCTTATTTACACTAGGCAATGTTTTCTGATTTTCAGTGTAGAGATCTATAAACATCTTTTATTACATTTATTCATAAGGATTTATACACACATTGGTATTTTAAAAATCAGCTGATTATAACATGCAGCCAGAGATAAAAGCCACTGATCATTACAGACAAACCGGTAGAGAACCATGTTTGCTGAGGAAATCTGTTAAGGCTTCACGGAGGAGGCAAGGCAGTTACTGGACATAGAAGGGTGTACAGGAAACAGTGCAAAGGTTTCACACTATGTTCCTATAGGAGACTACCATTTTTACACACATAAATAGAGCATTTTGTTTAAAAAAAAAATCAACGTAAAGCAGTCTTCTTCCAGTTCACAGGCACAAAAAAATTAATGCCCTGCATGCTCTTAATTACATATATTTAAAAGCTTTTGGCATTTCCTAATGTGTGCACAAGTAAGCATCATAAACAAAATAGCAAATAAAAAGGACTAAAAAAAAGGCAAACTCAGAAAAGTGATAGCTTACATGAATTAATAACAGAATTAACTGTAAATAAGCCTGACCCAAACTGTAAAAGCCTTGACTTTTTTTTTTCCTGCCAGAAGCTGCTCTGTAGCATTGTAAATTGTGTCTTTTCCAGCTAGGTAGTCAATAGCAAAACCATTACTTTGTGATTTAATGAAAAAGATGGTGGGCTTCTTTAATTTAAATTTCAAGAGGTCTCTGGGCTGCTGGTAGGTGGAGGGCCACATTTTCAGGAGTTCTTTTTAATGCTAACTCAGTACCATTAAGTAATTGGTTATCATGAAAATAGGTATTCATTAATATATATATATATATGTAAAATTTTCCATGCAATCAGTCCTTCAGGGTGCTTCCTGTTCATTTTTCCTTCGTGTATGGGAGACTCTGTTTTCTGCCTGTATCATGCTTTGGAACTCTCCTCTGACTTTCAAAGCAGATGTTCCCCTGTTTGTGACCTGAAAAATAAAGCTTATGAGTTCATATACAAAGTTAATATTGTGAAAATGTTATTTTTAACACTACTTTAAGGACAGTTGAGCTGAATCTAAATTCCTCGGTTCTCACTTTTGGTCCAGAACTAGTTATTACTCCATTATCTTCTGGCATTGAGTGTTGCTGTGGAGAAGCCTGGTTTTTTTGTTTGTTTGTTTGTTTCCCCCTTGACTTGTTTTTTTTTTTTTTTTTTTTTTTCCTGGCTAACCAAAAGATTCTTGGTTTATTTTTAAATTGTAATATTTTCCTCGGGTATGTCTCATCCCCTCTAGCATAGTGTGCTCATTCAAAATACGGATTCAGATCCTCTCACACTTCAAAAGATGCTTTGGATTCTGTTTTAAAACACTTGTTCTCTCCTATTTTGGTTGGAGCCCTGGTGGCCCAGTGGTTAAGAGATCAGCAGCTAAGCAAAAGCTCGGGAGTTCAACTCCACCAACCACTCCTTGGAAACACTATGCGGCAATTCTACTCTCCCCTATAGGGTCATTATAATTTAAAAAATTATAATTAGGTGGAATCAATTTGATGGCAATGGGTTTTTGTTTTGGTTAGTGCAAATGATTAACAGGCTTGGTTACTAATCCAAAGGTTGGAGGTTTGAATCCACCCAGAGGTTTCTGCTTCTGAAAAATCAGCCGTGAAAAGCCCTGTGGAGCAGAGTTCTACTCTGACACATAAGGGCTGCCATGGTAGATTTCCTTTGTCTGTATTCTCTATAATTTCACCCTCATTTTTAGTTTTGTGTTTTTATTTTCTCATTCCTATCCTTATATCCTTTATTGTGATTTCTGTTGTGTCTCTTCTCTTTTGTGCTCTTCGTAGCCTTGTCTTTATTTCTGAAGGGTCTTTGTTTCTTCCTCCATTTTAATCCTGAGTTTATCAATCATTGTTGTTTCTTTTCCTCTGGTGACTGTAGGCTTGTTTTGCTGCTCTTTTTCTATATGATCAAGTTGTAGGGTGAAGCAGTTGATTTTTGCCCTTTCTTCTTTTTTGATATGTGCATTTATTGTTATGAATTCTCCTCTGAGCACTGCTTTTACTGTGTCCCAAAGGTTTCAGTGTGCCGTGATTTCATTCTCATTTGATTCTAGGAATTTCTCATTTGATTCTAGGACTTTTTTATTTCATTTTTAATTTCTTCTCTTGTCCAGTGGTTTTTTAAAAATATATATATATGTTTTTAAGCAGAGCGTTATTCAGTTTCCATGTCTTTTATTTTTTTTCCTTGTTCTTCCTGTTACCAATTTCTAGTTTTATATCATTGTAATCAGAAAAGGTGCTTTGTAATATTTCAAAGTTTTTTAATTTATTGAGGCTTGCTTTGTGGCCTAAAATAAATATGGTCTATTCTGGAAAACGATCCATGTGTACTGCAGAAGAAAGTGTACTGTTTTACTCTTGGCTAGGGTGTTCTATATGTGTATAAGTTCACGTTGGTTGATGTGTTATTTAGACTTCTGTATCTTTGTTGAATTTCTTCCTAGTTGTTCTATTATTGAAAGTGGAGTGTTAAAGCCTCCTACTATTATTGCAGAACTGTCTGTTTCTTTTTCAGTTTTGTTAGACTTTGCCCTATGTATTTGGGAGCTCTGTCATTGGGTGCATAAATGCTTATTATGGTTCTTTCCTCCTGGTGTATTGGCCACTTAATCATTATATAGTGCCCTTCCTCAACTCTTTTGATGGAATTTGATTTAAAGTCTATTTTATCAGAGGTTAATATTGCCACTCATGCTCTTTTTTTGGTTATTTGTTGCTTGATATATATTTTCCATCCTTTGATTTTTAATCTATTTAGGTCTGTGTGTCTAAGGTGTGTTTCTTGTAGGCAACATATTGATGGGTCATGTTTTTTTTTACCCAATCTGTCATTCTCTTGACTGGTGCATTTAAACCATTTCCATTCAGTGTGATTATTGATAGATATGAATTTTCTCCTGCCATTTTGACTCGATGGCATGGTTTTCATTTTGTTATGGTTTTTCTGTGTGTGGTGTGGACAGTTTCTTTGTTCCACTTAAGTTTCTGTGCTGAATTTTTTTGTTTGCATAATGCTTTTCCATTTCCTTCATTTTTGTTGGTTTTGTGTTTACTGAGTCTTTTTAATTTTCTTCTTTATTTCAATGAGTCAGTTTATAGTTTCCCTTTGTGGTTATGCTAATATTTACCTTTATCTCCCTATGTTTGAAACAGTCTGTTATTTCTTGATATTGTCTTGACTTCCTCTCCATATGGAAGTTCTATAGCTACACCATTCATTCCCCTTTTTTTTGAAATTGTCATCAATTAAATATTGACATTTCTCTTTCCCTCTTTTCAGTTTGGTAGCTTTATTTTACTTTTGCAAATCTATCCAGGTTGGTATCTGGGTGACACTGTCATGTGTTTTAACCTTGTGCTGTTGTCTGATGTCCTTGGTTCTACCTCTGAAGAACTCCCTTTAATATTTCTTCTAAGATTGCTCCAGTTTTTACAAATTTCTGTATATCTGGGAATGTCCTAATTTCGTTATTGTGTTTGAAAGAGAATTTTGTTGGAAATATGATTCTTAGTTGGCAATTCTTTTCTTTCAAGGTTTTACATATGTCATCCCTTGCCTCATTGCCTGCACAGTTTCTGCTGAGAAGTCAGAGCTTAGTCTTGTTTCTGCCCCTTTATAGGTGGTGGTTTGTTTTTTCATGAGCTGCTCTTAAGATTCATTCTTTGTCTTTGGTTTTGGCAAGTTTTATTATGATATACCTTGGTGACTTTCTTTTGCAGCCTATCCTGTATGGGGTTCATTGATCGCCTTGGATGTATACCTTCTTATATTTCATGGTATTAGACAAGTTTTCTGCCAGCAAGCCTTCAACAATTCTTTGTTCTTTTTTGCGTCTTGCTGTTCTGGAACTCCAATTAAGTGTAAATTCTTCCTCTTCATGGTGTCCCACATAATTTGTAGGCTTTCTTCATTTTTCCTCTTTTTTTTCCCCCAATTTTTCTTGAAAAGAATTAGCTTCAAGGGGTTTGTCCTCAGTTTTCCTGATTTTGACTTCCATTGATTCAATTTATCCTATCTCCTTCTATTGAGTTTTCTATTTCTGAAAATTTTTTTGATCCTTTTCTCTTTTTATTAAATTTTCTTCTTGTGTTGTTTTCCAGAATTCTTCTATTCCTTTGTCAGTGTCTTCCTTGATTTTTTTTTTTTCCTTTACTTTGTCTGTGTGTTCCTTGATCTCCTTCTTGATCTCCTCTGAGACTCTATATATTAGTCTTTTGAACTCCTTATCAGGTAGCTCTGTTACCATTTCTTCGTCTGGAAAGTTTCTAGTTCTTTGTTTTGGTCACTTACTGGAGCGATCTTGTCCTGTTTCTCTAGGTGATTTAGTATTATATATTGTTTCTGAGGCATTAAAGTCTTATTATGTATTTTTTAATTATATGTTTGCTGCGTTCTGAATTTTTTTTTTTTTTTGACGTATCCAGTCAAGAGAAATGGGCATGCTACTCTGGTCAACAGCCTCGCTGCACTGGAGTGCTTGCCACCGTCTCCAGGTGGGCGGTGTAGTGGCTGGGTACGTGAGCATGGGTCTCTGGGTCTCTGTTCACTGGTCTTGAGCAATGGGTTGGCCAGGCATTGGCCACTGTCTGTCATCAGTCCAGTGGCTCAGGAGCTGGCAGTGGCACTTGCCAAATGGTTAGGGTGGCAGGTGTGCTGGATGTAGCAGAGGCATGGTAGTTGTCACTCACCAAGTGGGGAAGAGGGAGGGAAAATGGGGAGAAGGGATTGGGTGGCAGTGGGTCAGTACATGGGAACATGGTCACTGCTGGCTATAAAGTAGTAGGAGAGTGGTATTGGTGGCAGGCATATAAGGATGTGGGTGCATGGTGGGGGGGATGGATGGTGGGTGCACTAGTACACGAACACTCAGTCACCTCCACTGGGCATGTCAGGGAAGGGGGAAGTAGGTGACTGGAAAGCACACATGCAGGTGTATAGTCACCTTGACTCACCAGGCAGGGCAGATGGGCTGGCATGTGAGCATGCAGCCCAATCCACTAGCTGGGCTGCGAGGGGAGGAGGTGGGCACTCAGACATGCATGCAGCCTCCACCATGCACCAATCAGGACATGCAGATGGCAGGCAGGCTGCAGTGTAAGCACACAGCCTCCTCCACTACCTGGGCCAGGGAGGCAGGAGATAAGCTGTGAGTGTGTGGTCTCACAGCCTCCACCACTCACCAGGTGGGTCAGTTGGATGGCAGGCAGGCTAGCATACAGGGGTAGCTTATCCCCCTGGCCAGGCCAGGAGAGGGAGGGGTGGGTGGAAGATGTATGGTAACATGGGTTTTGCAGCCACTGCTGCTGACCAGGTGGGTCGGTCAGACACAGGAAGTCCATAGGTGTGCTGCTGCACCTACTGGCCAGGCCAGTGTAGACAGCAGAAAGGTGCAGGTGGACGATAGGCAGTGTGGTCATTCACATGTTTGCATGGTTGTGCGGCCAATCCAACTTGCACGGTAGGGGAAGGGGTGTGTGGTGGGCTGGTAAGTGCAGTCACACACTCAGTGCCATTCTTTGGGTGGGCAGAGGTGTGATGGACAGTGTTAGGTGGGGGAAAAGGGGAGCTCACAATCTACAGCTTCTCCATCGCTTGTTAAGTATGTTGCAAAGCTGCCTTCCTGTGCTCCTTACCCGGGGTTGCTCTTACCTCCATCTTTCACTGGCCATGCTCCATACCATGTAACTCCTCGATTGCTTCACTCCTTCAGTTTCTTCCTCCAAGCTGTGTTCACATCAAGTCTTTGTCCTTCTCTTTGATCTTCAAGGTTCTAGAAATGTCATGCGCATTTGTTTCTCTTGGTTTTTCTGGTCTTAGATGTAAAGGGACAACGTGGTGTATTCTACTTTGCTGCCATCTAGGCCGGAAGTCCTCAATGCATTTTAAAAATAGATATTTATATAAGTCTTGTGGATTCTGTGTTTAAATTTTTGTTTTTTGGTTACAAATACCTGAAGAAGTTGGATTTTCTGGGACCACATTTCAGTTGGTGGTTTCTGTAGAGGGGCGTGGGGTGGAAAAGAACCTTGGGGGAGTAGTTTTCCAGGTTACTCTGCTCAAGGGCTCTGTCTTCTGGTCCTGAAACTGAAAGTGTTACCTGGAAGCTGTGCTCTGTGGTCCTGTGATCACTGCTCTGCCCAGTCCTGTGACAGCCTCCTCCTCCCCATGGGGCTTTCATCTCACAACTTCTTTTAATGCTCTATTTTATGATGGAAATAACTTTTCAGTTGCCATCTTAATCCACTATTTATATTTAATTCCTGGGATACCATCCCATCATCAGAGAGGGAGAAAATAAAATACATGAATTCCAACTATAATTTTCACACACAAACACAAATCCTTGTTTATAAGCAACATTTCTACAAAAATCTTGAAGAAGGGATGAAATCAAAGATGCTGGTGGATAAAGAGGGTGGGGCCCACACAAACTCTTCTCTGTCTACATGGACTTGTATGGGTAAGCTGGTATCTGGAGTGGGATAAGGTGGGAAAGAGCTTTGGGTTGAGTTGGAAGCTCCCTTACTGTTACTACACACCGTAGTGGGGGACTCCGGGCATTTGGAGAAATTGTAAATAAAGATGAAACACTCCGGGTGATCACATGGGGAATTGTAGTTCAAAAGGAAATTCTATCTAGAAAATAACCTTTGTCTAAATAGAACTTGATGAACTCAGGAGGTAGATAGGAGGGAATGGAAGCATAGAGGTAACCAAGGTTTGGATCAGCAGCTGCCCACAGTTCTGGGCCCAGAGCAAGAAAAGCCCAGGGATGTGCATAGAGCTGAGCACTGAGAGAGCATTTTGGGGAGCACTTGGGGAGACATTTAGGGACAGGACACTAGTAGGCTGAGATTCAGTCAACCTAAAATGAAGTCTAAAATGTTCAGGTGCATCCACCCTGCACTACTGTCTCCACACCCAAACTGGTCCACATGGGGATATTGACGAAAGTCGGAAAGAATTTCTTCAATTTTCAGAATTTGATGTTAAAAAAAAAAAAAAAAGCTTTTTCTATTCCCCTGTTCAGCTGTAGGTTTTATTTTTTAATATTTTATTGTTTTTTAGGTGAACGTATACACAACAAATTAGGTTCCCAATTAACAATTTTTATACAAATTTTTCCATGACATTGGTTACAATTTTCACAATTTGTCAGCATTTTCATTATTTCCCTTCTGTTTGTTCTGTTTCTGTTGATCAAGCTTCCCTTTCCCTCCTTGCCTTCTCATGTGTGCTCTTGGGTAAATGTTGACCGTTTGGTCTCATATACTTGATTGTTTAAGGGAGCACATCACTCACAGGTGATATTTTTACTTTATAAATCTATCTAATATTTGGCTGAAAGATTACCTCCAGGAGTAGCTTCAGTTCCAATTTCAAAATGTATCTTAGGGTGATAATCTTGTGGGGTTTCTCTAGTCTCTATTGGACCAGTAAGTCTGGCCTTTTATATGAATTTGCACTTTGTGCTATATTTTTCTCCCATTCTGTTTAGGACTTTCTAATGTGTCCCTGGTCAGAATGGTCAGTAGTAGTAGCTGGACACTATCTAGTTCTTCTGGTCTCGGGCTAGGAGAGGCTGTGGTTCACGCGGACTACTTTCTTCCTTGAGTCTTTAGTTTCCTTCGTTATCATTTACTCCAGATGAGTAGAGACCAATAGTTGTATTTTAGATGACCACGCAGAAGCTTTTAAGACCCCAGGGGCTACTCACCAAACTAGGATGTAGAACATTATCTTTATGAACTATGTTATGCCAATTGACTGAGCTGTCCCACAAGACTGTGGTCCTAAGCCTTTTGACACAGTAGACCAATTCCACGAGGTGTTTAGATATGTCTAAAAAATCTCCAAAACTGTGTCCCTATGTGTGTTGTTATATACATGAATACAGGCAGTTACCAGGTTACAAACATGCATCTTACCTACAGCCTGTATTTGGGAACCAACCCCAGTAAAGCCTATTATATTAAAATTTTGAGGTACATATACTGGTTCATAATAACAAACGGGTGCTACTTTGCGATGCTCATCAAGACATTGTTACTATTACTGTATTATTATTTTAAAGGTGTTTTAATGTATCTGGAAGTGTTTCTTAATGTGTTTTATGCAAAGAAAGTCACACTATACAATATACACAGGTTATCTCCCGCTTTTTGAAAGCTCACTTTATTGCATTTCACTTTTAGGAAACAGCTATATTAGTACCTGTTTTCACTAATCAAGAGAAATCCAAAGAGGATTTTTGCTTTTACAAAAAAAGTCAGAAAGCAGAAGTGGTGTTCAGGGTTCTTATTAAAGAGGCAGCATTCACCCTGCGCGGTGAGAGTGGCTTCGTCCACACATCAGGCCTTAGGGCCTTCTGCAGCTACCTGAGGGTGGGAAAAGAGTAGTGCCCTGGGTCTCTAACCAGCCCTCCGTATCTGGTGACCTACTCCTTTCCCCCAGCACATCCCTTTCCCACCGTGTTTCTTTTGTCTGCCCCCCTCTCTCCTGGCTCCCGGAAGGGTATGATCCACAGATTACAGCTCCTGGAAAGCCTGGGCAGGTAAGCCCAGGGCTGGTCTCTGCCCCCACCCCGAGTAGAGGGAGCCAATTGCTTCCCTTCCCAACTATGTGCCATCTGCCACCTGTCATCCTCTCCCTGAGGGTGCCAGTAAGGGTGAGGGGGAGTAGCTCATTGGGCTCCTTCTTCCTGGCCTCTTACCTGACTTGCAGCCTCAGCTCTCACCTCTTCCTCTCCCCACCTAGCCTCAGACATCTCTGGGCTGTGGCGGATGGCTTCTAGCTCCTCTGGGAAGGAGGAGATGCTGGGTACATTTGAACACATGAACTGGGTAGGGTGGTGACCTGGGGGTGGCAGCCCTAATTAGCAAAGAAAGTGGCCCTCAGGGTCTGTGTTCTACCTAAGAGATATCTCTGTCTTGGACAAGCTCCTTCCCCAGAAACTATACTTAGCACCTTAGCATCAAGCCACCATAACTTTGAACTGTATCTGTGAGCATCTGTGCTTTATCTCAATTTATTTATCATACAATTCCTGCATTTACTATATGTTAGTGTTCAAAAATATATATATATGTTAGTGTTATTTTAGGTTTTATGTGTTCTTTGGTATGATTTGATAGGTTATTTTTTGGGTCTGGGATCACTCAACAATTTTTTCCATGTAAATCAGAGGTAATTGCTTCTTGCTTTATGCCATTTCAGCTTATGAAAGGTTTCATAGGAACACGCTACTTTCAGATAATGGAGGAAACCTGCAGTAAGACAAACATTTCACTAGCTGACATTAGATATGAACCATACCTGACTGACCCTACTTACGTACAAATTTGACTTAGGAATGGAACTCATTTGTAATCCGGGGATTTCTTATATATATGTTTCACACACAAACATGTGTATACATAAGCTTACAAATACATCTATACATGCATGCACATGTACTCACATGTGCCTTCCTATACACATATATGCATGCATATCTACCTATGTAACCACACACATAGCTTTTGTTTGTTATAACTATTGTTGCAAAATCGTATGTGTTATACCATTTACAGAAATTGTCCCTTTTTCTTGCATACTTTAGTGTCTTCATTTACCTTGTTCATGTTGCGAAGAATGCACCCATATTTGGTATTGCCTTTCTCCTCACCAAAAATAACAAGTGTCTACTATCTAGAAAGTGATTTCCCCTCCTTCTCCCTCCCATCCTTGGTAACCATCAAAGAATGTTGCTTTCTGTGTATATACCTATTCTTGGCATTCTATAAAAGTGAGACCATGAAATATTTGTCCTTTTGTTATGGACTTATCTCACTCAGTATTAGGTCCTTCAGAGTCATCCATGTTATAAGAAGTTTAGCAAACTCCTCATTATTCTTTACTCTGTTGCTGTTGTTAGGTGCTGTCAAGTTGGTTTTGAGTCACAGTGACCTTATGTACAACAGAACAAAACAGTTTGGCCCTGACCCATCCTCACAATCCTTATGCTTGAGTCCACTGTTGTAGCCACTGTGTCAATCCATCTCCTTGAGGGTCTTCCTCTTTTTTGATGACCCTCTGCTTTACCAAGCATGATGTCCTTCTCCAGGGACTGATCCCTCCTGATGACATGCCCAAAGTGTGTGAGACAAAGTCTTGCCATCCTTGCTTCTAAGGAGCATTCTGGCTATCTTTCTTCCAAGACAGATCAATCTTGCAAAATTCTATCATGAGATCTCCAGCATCATTTCTATCACCAAGGCCATATTTTCCAGCTACCAATCCTTCCAAATTTCCCACTCCAATCACCAGGAGTTATCAATGCATCCTGATTACATGTTCCATCATTTTCAGGCTGCAGAAGTTGGTAAAAATCTTCAATTTCTTCATTTTTGGCTTCGGTGGTTGGTGCCTAAATTTGAATAATAGTCGTATTAGCTGGTCTTCTTTGTAGCCATATCGATATTATTCCTCAGGATAGATCTTGAAATGTTCTTTTTGAGAACGAATGCAACACTATTCCTCTTCAAGGTGTCATTCCCAGTGTAGTAGACCATATAATTGTCTGATTCAAAATGGCCAATACCAGTCCATTTCAGCTCATTAATGCCAAGGATATCAATGTTTATACATTCCGTTTCATTTTTGACTACTTCCAATTTTCCTAGATTCACACTTCATAATTCCGCATTCCAATTATTAATGGATATTTGCAGCTGTTTCTCCTCATTTTGAGTCATGCCACATGAGCAATGAAGGTCCTAAAAGCTTGACTCCATCCATGTCATTAAGGTCTACTCTACTTTAAAGACGCATCTCTTCCCCAGTCATCTTTTTTTTTTTTAAATAATTTTTATTCTGCTTTAAGGGAAAGTTTACAAATCAAGTCGGTCTGTCCCATATAAGCTTATATACACCTTACTCCATACTCCCACTTACTCTCCACCTAATGAGTCAGCCCCCTCCGTCCTTCCAGTCTATCCTTTTCATGACGATTTTGCCAGTTTCTAACCCTCTCTACCCTCCTATCTCCCCTCCAGACAGGAGATGCCAACACAGTCTCAAGTGTCCACCTGATACAAGTAGCTCACTCTTCGTCAACATCTCTCTCCAACCCATTGTCCAGTCCCTTCCATGTCTGATGAGTTGTCTTCGGGAATGGTTCCTGTCCTGGGCCAACAGAAGGTTTGGGGACCATGACTACTGGGATTCTTCTAGTCGCAGTCAGACCATTAAGTCTGGTCTTTTTATGAGAATTTGGGGTCTGCATCCCACTGTTCTCTTGCTCCCTCAGGGGTTCTCTGTTGTGCTCCCTGTCAGGGCAGTCATCGGTTGTGGCTGGGCACCATCTAGTTCTTCTGGTCTCAGGATGATGTAAGTCTCTTGTTCCTGTGGCCCTTTCTGTCTCTTGGGCTCATAGTTATCGTGTGACCTTGGTGTTCTTCATTCTCCTTTGATCCAGGTGGGAAGACCAACTGATGCATCTTAGATGGCCACTTGTTAGAATTTAATACCCCAGATGCCACACTTCAAGGTGGGATGCAGAATGTTTTCATAATAGAATTATTTTGCCAATTGACTTAGAAGTCCCCTTAAGCCATAGTCCCCAAACCCCCGCCCTCGCTCCGCTAACCTTTGAAGCATTCATTTTATCCCAGAAACTTCTTTGCTTTTGGTCCAGTCCAGTTGAGCTGACCTTCCGTGTATTGAGTATTGTCCTTCCCTTCAACTAAAGTAGTTCTTATCTAATAACAAATCAGTAAATAGCCCTCTCCTACTCTCCCCCCCTCCCCCCTCGTAACCACAGAAGTATGTGTTCTCAGTTTATACTATGTCTCAAGATCCTGTAATAGTGGTCTTATACAATATTTGTCCTTTTGCCTCTGACTAATTTCACTCAGTATAATGCCTTCCAGGTTCCTCCATGTTATGAAATGTTTCCCAGATTCGTCACTGTTCTTTATCTATGCATAGTATTCCACTGTGTGAATATACCATAATTTATTTAACCATTCATCTGTTGATGGACACCTTGGTTGCTTCCAGCTTTTTGCTATTGTACACAGAGATGCAATAAATTTGGGTGTGCATATATCTGTTCCTGTAAAGGCTCTTATTTCTCTAGGATATATTCCGAGGAGTGGGATTTCTGGGTTGTATGGTAGTTCTATTTCTAACTTTTTAAGAAAATGCCAGATAGATTTCCAAAGTGGTTGTGCCATTTTACATTCCCGCCAGCAGTGTATAAGAGTTCCAATCTCTCCGCAGCCTCTCCAACATTTATTATTTTGTGTTTTTTGGATTAATGCCAGCCTTGCTGGTGTGAGATGGAATCTCATCGTAGTTTTAATTTGCATTTCTCTAATGGTTAATGATCGAGAGCATTTTCTCATGTACCTGTTAGCTGCCTGAATATCTTCTTTAGTGAAGTGCGTGTTCATATCCTTTGCCCACTTCTTGATTGGGTTGTTTGTCTTTTTGTGGTTGAGTTTTGACAGAATCATATAGATTTTAGAGATCAGGTGCTGGTCGGCGATGTCATAGCTGAAAATTCTTTCCCAGTCTGTAGGTGGTCTTTTTACTCTTTTGGTGAAGTCTTTAGATGAGCATAGGTGTTTGATTTTTAGGAGCTCCCAGTTATCTGGTTTCTCTTCGTCATTTTTGGTAATGTTTTGTATTCTGTTTATGCCTTGTATTAGGGCTCCTAATGTTGTCCCTATTTTTTCTTCCATGATCTTTATCGTTTTAGTCTTTATGTTCAGGTCTTTGATCCACTTGGAGTTAGTTTTTGTGCTTGGTGTGAGGTATGGGTCCTGTTTCCTTTTTTTGCAAATGGATATCCAGTTATGCCAGCACCATTTGTTAAAAAGGCTATCTTTTCCCCAATTAACTGACACTGGGCCTTTGTCAAATATCAGCTGCTCATATGTGGATGGATTTATATCAGGGTTCTCAATTCTGTTCCATTGGTTTATGTGTCTGTTGTTGTACCAGTATCAGGCTGTTTTGACTACTGTGGCTGTATAATAGGTTCGAAAATCAGGTAGAGTGAGGCCTCCCACTTTCTTCTTCTTTTTCAGTAATGCTTTACTTATCCGGGGCTTCCTTCCCTTCCATATGAAGTTGGTGATTTGTTTCTCCATCACACTAAAAAATGTCATTAGAATTTGGATCAGAAGTGCATTGTATGTATAGATGGCTTTTGGTAGAATAAACATTTTTACTATGTTAAGTCTTCCTATCCATGAGCAAGGTATGTTTTTCCACTTATGTAGGTCCTTTTTAGTGTCTTGCACTAGTACTTTGTAGTTTTCTTTGTATAGGTCTTTTACATCTTTGGTAAGATTTATTCCTAAGTATTTTATCTTCTTGGGGGCTACTGTGAATGGTGATAGATTTGGTGATCTCCTCTTTGATGTTCTTTTTGTTGATATAGAGGAATCCAAGTGAGTTTTGTATGTTTATCTTATAACCTGAGACTCTGCCAAACTCTTCTATTAGTTTCAGTAGTTTTCTGGAGGATTCCTTAGGGTTTTCTGTGTATAAGATCATGTCACCTGCAAATAGAGATAATTTTACTACCTCCTTGCCAGTCCGGATGCCTTTTATTTCTTTGTCTAGCCTAATTGCTCTGGCTAGGACCTCTAACACAATGTTGAATAAGAGCGGTAATAAAGGGCATCTTTGGTTCCCGTTCTCAAGGGAAATGCTTTCAGGCTCTCTCCATTTAGAGTAATGTTGGCTATTGGCTTTGTATTAAAAAAAAAAAGTATAGATGCCCTTTATTATGTTGAGGAATTTTCCTTCAATTCCTATTTTGCTGAGAGTTTTTATCATAAATGGGTGTTGGACTTTGTCAAATGCCTTTTCTGCATCAATTGATAAGATCATGTGGTATTTGTCTTTTGTTTTATTTCTGTGGTGGATTATATTCATGGTTTTTCTAATATTAAACCAGCCTTGCCTACCTCGTATAAATCCCACTTGGTCATGGTGGATTATTTTTTTGATATGTTGTTGAATTCTATTGTCTAGAATTTTTTTGAGGATTTTTGCTTCTATGTTCATGAGGTACATAGGTCTGTAATTTTCTTTTTTTGTGATGTCTTTACCTGGTTTTGATATCAGGGATATGGTGGTTTCATATAGAATGAGTTAGGTAGTATTCCGTCCTTTCCTATGCTCTGAAATACCTTTAGTAGTAGTGGTGTTAACTCTTTTCTGAAAGTTTGGTAGAACTCTGCAGTGAAGCCATCCGGGCCAGGGCTTTTTTTGTTGGGAGTTTTTTGATTACCTTTTCAATCTCTTTTTTTGTTATGGGCCTATTTAGTTGTTCTACTTCTGATTGTGTTAGTTTAGGTAGGTAGTGTTTTTCTAGGAATTCATCCATTTCTTCTAGGTTTGCAAATTTGTTAGAGTACAATTTTTCATAACAATCTGTTATAATTCTTTTAATTTCAGTTGGGTCTGTTGTGATGTGACCCTTCTCGGTTCTTATTCGGGTTATTTGTTTCCTTTCCTGTATTTCTTTAGTCAGCCTGGCCAATGGTTTATTAATTTTGTCTATTTTTTCAAAGAACCAGCTTTTGGCTTTGTTAATTCTTTCAATTGTTTTTCTGTTCTGTAATTCATTTAGTTCAGCTCTAATTTTTATTATTTGTTTTCTTCTGGTGCCTGATGGATTCTTTTGTTGCTCACTTTCTATTTGTTCAAGTTGTAGGGACAGTTTGGCTCTTTCTTCTTTATGTATGTGTGCATTTATCGATATAATTGACCTCTGAGCACTGCTTTTGCTGTGTCCCAGAGGTTTTGATAGGAAGCGTTTTCATTCTCATTGCATTCTATGAATTTCTTTATTCCCTCCTTAATATCTTCTATAACCCAGTCTTTTTTCAGCAGGGTATTTTTCAGTTTCCAAGTATTTGATTTCTTTTCCCTAATTTTTCTGTTATTGATTTCCACTTTTACAGCCTTGTGGTCTGAGAAGATGATTTGTAATATTTCGATGTTTTGGATTCTGCAAAGGTTTGTTTTATGACCTAATATGTGGTCTATTCTAGAGAATGTTCCATGTGCCCTAGAAAAAAAAAGTGTACTTTGCAGCTTTTGGGTGGAGTGTTCTGTATAAGTCTACGAGGTCAAGTTGGTTGATTGTAGCAATTAGGTCTTCCGAGCCTCTATTAAGCTTCTTACTGGAAGCCCTATCCTTCTCCAAAAGTGGTGTGTTGAAGTCTCCTACTATAACTGTGGAGGTGTCTATCTCACTTTTCAGTTCTGTTAAAGTTTGTTTTATGTATCTTGCAGCCCTGTCATTGGGTGCATAAATATTTAATATGGTTATATGTTTCTGGTCTATTGTCCCTTTAATCATTATGTAGTGTCCTTCTTTATCCTTTGTGGTGGTTTTAACTTCAAAGTCTATTTTGTCAGAAATTAATATCACTATTCCTACTCTTTTTTGCTTATTTTTTTCTTGATATATTTTTTTCCATCCTTTGAGTTTTAGTTTGTTTGTGTCTCTAAGTCTAAGGTGTGTCTCTTGTAGGCAGCATATAGAAGGATCGTGTTTCTTTATCCAGTCTGAGACTCTCTGTCTCTTTATTGGTGCATTTAGTCCATTTACATTCAGCTTAATTATAGATAAGTATGTGTTTAGTGCTGTCATTTTGATGCCTTTTTGTGTGTGTTGTTGAGAATTTCATTTTTCCACTTACTTTTTTGGTGCTGAGATGTTTTTCTTTGTAAATTGTGTGTTCCTCATTTTCATAGTAGTTGAATTTATGTTTGCTGAGTCGTTATGTTTTTCTTGGTTTTTATTTTGAGTTATGGAGTTGTTATACCTCTTTGTGGTTAACTTAATATTTACCCCTATTTTTCTAAGTAAAAACCTAACTTGTATTGTACTATATCGCCTTGTTTCCCTCTCCATATGGCAGTTCTATGCCACCTGTATTTAGTCCCTCTTTTTGATTATTGTGATCTTGTACATATTGACTTCAGTGATTCCCTGTTTTGAGCATTTTTTCTTTTTAAAATTAATCTTAATTTGTTTTTGTGATTTCCCTATTTGAGTTGATATCAGGATATTCTGTTCTGTGATCTTCTGTTGTGTTGGTATCTGATATTATTGGTTTTCTGACCAAACAATTTCCTTTAGTATTTCTTGTAGCTTTGGTTTTGCAAATTCTTGAAGCTTGTGTTTATCTGTAAATGTTTAAATCTTGCCTTCATATTTGAGAGAGATTTTTGCTGGATATATGCCTTGTCTGGCAGTTTTTCTCCTTCAGTGCTCTATATATGTCATCCCATTGCCTTCTTGACTGCATGGTTTCTGCTCAGTAGTCTGAACTTATTCTTATTGATTCTCCTTTGTAGGAGGCCTTTCTTTTATCCCTGGTGCTTTTAAAATTTTCTCTTTATCTTTGGTTTTGGCAAGTTTGATGGTAATTTGTCTTGGTGTTTTTCTTTTTGGATCAATCTTAAATGGGGATCGATCAGCATCTTGGATAGATATCCTTTCATCTTTCATGATGTCAGGGAAGTTTTTTCCCAACAGATCTTCATCTATTCTCTCTGTGTTTTCTGTTGTCCCTCCCTGTTCTGGGACTCCAATCACACTCAAGTTATTCTTCTTGATAGAGTCCCACATGATTCTTAGGGTTTCTTCATTTTTTTTTAATTCTTTTATCTAATTTTTTTTCAGCTCTATTGGTGTCAATTCCCTTGGCCTCCAGATCCCCCACCCTGCATTCCAATTGCTCGAGTCTGGTCCTCTGACTTCCTATTGAGTTGTCTAATTCTGTAATTTTACTGTTAATCTTTTGGATTTCTGAATGCTGTCTCTCTATGGATTCTTGCAACTTATTAAGTTTTCCACTATGTTCTTGAATAATCTTTTTGAGTTCTTCAACTGCTTTATCAGTGTGTTCCTTGGCTTTTTCTGTAGATTGCCTTATTTCATTTCTGAGGTCATCCCTGATGTCTTGAAGCATTCTGTAAATTGGTTTTTTATATCCTGCATCTGGCAATTCTAGGATTGTATCTTCATTTGGGAAAGATTTTGATTCTTTACTTTGGGGAGTTGTAGAAGCAATCATGGTCTGCTTCTCTATGTGTTTTGATATCGGCTGCCATCTCCGAGCCATCTCTAAGATATTGTAGTGTTTTATTCTATATTTGCTCACTGAGTCTTCTTTTGTTTTCTTTCAATATATGTAGATGGGCTACTAGATTGCCCTGTCTTGATTGTCGTAGCCCTTGAATCACTTATGTCCTATTACCAGCTGGTTTGGGCTGTTACCAGATATATAAGCCTAAGAGTCCATTCACTATTCTTGAGTAGAATCTGATTTTGGGTCATCAAGTGTGTGGTGCAGACTGTCACCTATCCACCTAGAAAAGTATTGGTGATAGTTGTGTGCACCAGATTCTAGTAGCAGCAGTTTTTAACACTCCGGGGGAGCAGGATGCTGACAGGCTTCCCCCAAGTGTCAGTACAGTAGGTGTGTCTCTATTCCTAAAGCACTTTGGTGGGTGTGCTCTGCAGCTGAACCTTGGGCCCCCAATGCAAGTACTTGTACAGGTTGGTAGGTGTCACCCTCCTTAGACCCCTAAGGCAGGAGGCTAGGTGGTCTGGGGGGAGCTTCAGCCCTCAGTTCCCTGTTGTGGGTCAGTGAAGGCTCTGTTGAATATGCAGAGATATCAGACCTGGGAAACTTGTCTTTCCAGTAATCCGCTGTAACAATTACAGTCAGATCCCTATCAGAATTTCCTTTGCATTATAATAGCCACCTTGTTCCCTGCAGGGATGAAAGCCCAAGACTGTGGATCACATATGTTTGTCTGGAGCTGGTTCTGTATTTTTAGTCCAAATAGGGAAGGATTTTTGGTCCCTGGGTTTTTCGTAGCTGCTTCTCTCAGGCCAGGAGAATGGGTTTGGAAAAGACCAAAAAAAAAAAAAAAGAAAAAGAAAAACTGCAGAGCACTTCCCTCTGGCTCAGGAAATTCTAATGTTAATGAAGCTGCCTGGGAAGGGGAGGGGAGGGTTCAGATAAATAGGAGAGAGTAGCACCCCGGAATATAGGCAAAGTTACTTATCTTGCTTGGGATGACTGTTTTATCTGAGATTCCCGAGGGGTACATTGACTGTGTGCACTGGCTGAGTAGAGATTGCCCCCGAGGGTCAGGCCCATGTCCTGTGCTTGTGCTGTCTCAGAAGCCATGGTCACTTCCTCCGTTCCCAGTCCAAAGCCCAGTGCCAAGGTTCCCTGGCTGGGACGCCGCACTCCAGGCTCCAAAACCAGTCGCTGCCTCCCAGTGACTTCTCCTCCTGTCAGCTGCTTTGCTACGCTGCCTGCGTGCACTGGCTGGGCTTCCCCCGAGGTCACTTCTGAGGGCTAGGGCTGCGTCCCATGTTTGTGCCATCTCAGGATGCCATCCTCAGCTCCCCTGCGCCCAGTCCAAAGCCCGGCACCAAGCTTCCCTTACTGGGATGCTGGCTCCAGGCTCCAAAAACAGTCGCTGCTTCCCCATGGTTGTTCGTTCTCAGTCTCTGTCACTCAGGTCAACTCTTTAGATCTGTGTTTGATGATCAGGGTTCGTAGATTGTCATGTATGTGATCGATTCACTCGTTTTTCTGAGTCTTTGTTGTAAGAGGGATCCAAGGTAGCTTCTACCTAGTCAGCCATCTTCCCCAGTCATCTTTTGAGTGCCTCCCAGCCTGAAGGCTCATCTTCCAGTACTGTATCAGACAATATTCCACTTTTTTTTATTCATAAGGTTTTCACTGGCTAATTCTTTTCACAAGTAGACCACTAGGTCCTTCTTCCTAGTGTATCTTAGTCTGGAAGCTCAGCTGAAACCTGTTCACCGTGGGCGACCCTGCTGGTATTAGAATACCAGTGGCATAGCTTCCAGAATCACAGCAACACGCAAGCCCCCAAAGTAGGACAAACTATAAGTATATTCTTTATAATTACATATATTTCATTGTATGTATGTACTAAAATTTGTTTATCCATTCATCCATTGATGGGCACTTAGGTTGTTGTGGCGCAGTGGGTGAAGTGACCTACTGCTAACTGAAAGATTGGTGGGTTGAAATCACCAGGGGCTCCACAGTAGAAAAATATGACACTCTGCTTCCATAAAGATTTACAGCCTTGAAAACCCTTTGTGGTCACTATAAGTCGGAATTGACTGGATGACACTGAGTGTGGTTTGGCTTTTTGGTAGGTTATTTCTGTCTTTCTGCTATTGTGAATAATACTGCAATAAACAAAGCTATGCATAAGTCTATTCATTTCACTGCTCCTATTTTTTATATCTCTTGGATATATGCCTAAGAGTAGGATTGCTGGATCATAAGGTATTCCTGTTTTTTGCTTTTTGAGGAATTGCCGTACTATTTTCCCATAGTGGTTGTACCATTATAGCAGACTGCCAGCAGCATATGAGAGTTCCAGTATCCCCACAACCTCGCCAGCATTTGTTGTTTTCTGTTTTTTTAATCAGTACCATTTTTCTGGGGGTGAGATGGCATCTCATTGTAGTTTTGATTTTTGTCTTTCTAATGTCTGTCAGTTTGTCATACTGTGGGGGCTTGCATGTTACTGTGATGCTGGAAACTATGCCACTGATATTCAGATACCAGCAGGGTCACCCATGGAGGACAGGTTTCAGCTGAGCTTCCAAACTAAGACAGACTAGGAAGAAGGACCTGGCAGTCTACTTCTGAAAATCATTAGCCAGTGAAAACCTTATGAATAGCAGCAGAACATTGTCTGATAAAGTGCTGCAAGATGAGCCCCTCAGGTTGGAAGGCACTCAAAAGATGACTAGGGAAGAGCTGCCTCCTCAAATTAGAGTCAACCTTAATGAAGTGGATGGAGTAAAGCTTTTGGGACCTTCATTTGCTGATGTGGCGTGACTCAAAATGAGAAGATACAGCTGCAAACATCCATTAATAATCAGAACCTGGAATGTACAAAGTATGGATCTAAGAAAATTGGAAATCATCAAAAATGAAATGGAATGCATAAACATCGATATCCTAGGCATTAATGAGCTGAAATGCACTGGTATCGGACATTTCGAATTGGACAATCATATATAGTTTACTATGCTGGGAATGACTACTTGAAGAGGAATGGTGTTGCATTCATCTTCAAAAAGAACGTTTCAAGATCTACCCTGAAGTACAACGCTGTTAGTGACAGGATAATATCCATATGCTTACAATGAAGACCAGTTAATACGACTAATATTCAAATTTATGCACCAACCACTAGGGCCAAAGATGAAGAAATAGAAGATTTTTATCAGCTGCTGCAGTCTGAAATTGATTGAACATGCAATCGGGATGCATCGATAACTACCGGCGACTGGAATGTGAAAGTTGGGAACAAAGAAGAAGGATCAGTAGTTGGAAAATATGGCCTTGGTGATAGAAACAATGCCGGAGATCGAATGATAGAATTTTGTAAGACCAACAACTTCTTCACTGCAAAATCCTTCTTTCACCAACATAAATAGTGACTCTACACATGGACTTCACCAGATGGAACACAGAGAAACCAAATTGACTACATCTGTGGAAAGAGACAATGGAAAAGCTCAATGTCATCAGTCAGAACAAGGCCAGGGGCCGACTGTGGAACAGACCATCAATTGCTCATATGCAAGTTCAAGTTGAAAGTGAAGAAAAACAGAGCAAGTCCACAAGAGCCAAAATATGACCTTGAGTATACCCCACCTGAATTTAGAGACCATCCAAAGAATAGATTTGACCCATTAAATACTAGTGATCAAAGACCAGAGGAGTTGTAGAATGACATCAAAGATATCATCCATGAAGAAAGCAAGAGGACATTGAAAAGACAGGAAAGAAAGAAAAGGCCAAGATGGATATCATAGGAGACTCTGAAACTTGCTCTCGAACATTGAACAAGTAAAGCAAAAGGAAAAATTGATGAAGTAAAAGAATTGAACAGAAGATTTCAAAGGGCATCTAGTGAAGACAAAGTAAAGTATTATAATGACATGTGCAAAGAGCTGGAGATGAAAAACCAAAAGGGAAGAACACGCTCAGTATTTCTCAAGCTGAGAGAACTGAAGAAAAAATTCAAGCCCCAGTTGCAATAGTGAAGCATTCGATGGGGAAAATATTAAACAACACAGGAAGCATCAAAAGAAGATGGAAGGGATACACACAGTCATTATACCAAAAAGAATTAGTCGAGGTTCAACCATTTCAAGAGGTGGCGTATGATCAGGAACCGAAGGTACTGAAGGAAGAAGTCCAAGCTGCTCTGAGGCATTGGTGAAAAACAAGGCTCCAGAATGTGATGGAATATCAATTGAGATGTTTCAACAAACAGATGCAGCACTGGAGGTGCTCACTCATCTATGCTAAGAAATATGGAAGACAGCTTCCTGGCCAACTAACTGGAAGAGATCCGTATTTATGCCTATTCCCAAGAAAGGTGATTCAACCACATGTGGAAATTATAGAACAATATCATTAATATCACGTGCAAGCAAAATTCTGCTAAAGATCATTCAAAAACGGCTGCCGCAGTATATCAACAGGGAACTGCCAGAAATTCAGTCTGGTTTCAGAAGAGGACATGGAACCAGGGATGTCATTGTTGGTGTCAGATGGATCCTGGCTGAAAGCAGAGAATACCAGAAGAATGTTTACCTGTGTTTTATTGACTATGCAAAGGCATTCAAGTGTGTGGGTCATAACAAATTATGAATAACTTTGTGAAGAATGGGAATTCCAGAACACTTAATTGTGTTCATGAGAAACCTCTACATAGATCAAGAGGCGGTTGTTCTGACAGAATGAGGGGATGCTGATTGGTTTAAAGTCAGGAAATGTGTGCATCAGGGTTGTATTCTTTCACCATGCTTATTCAATCTGTATGCTGACCAAATAATCCGAGAAGCTGGACTATGTGAAGAAGAACGAGGTATCAGGATAGGAGGAAGACTCATTAACAACCTGCGTTCTGCAGATGATACAACCTTCCTTGCTGAAAGTGAAGAGAAGTTGAAGCTCTTACTGATGAAGATCAAAGACCACAGTCTTCAGTATGGACTGCACCTCAACATAAAGAAAACAAAAATCCTCACAACTGGACCAATGAGCAACATCATGATAAATGAAGATTGAAGTTGTCAAGGGTTTCATTTTACTTGGATCCACAATCAACAGCCATGGAAGCAGCAGTCAAGAAATCAAAGGCGCACTGCATTGGGTAAATCTGCTGCAAAGGACCTCTTCAAAGTGTTGAAAAGCAAAGATGTCACCTTGAAGACTAAGGTGCACCTGACCCAAGCCATGGTATTTTCCTTTGCATCATATGCATGTGAAAGCTGGACAATGAATAAGGAAGACCGAAGAAGAATTGATGCCTTTGAATTGTGGTGTTGACGAAGAATATTGAATATACCATGGGCTGCCAAAAGAACCAACAAATCTGTCTCAGAAGAAGTACAACCAGAATGCTCCTTAGAAGCATGGATGGCAAGACTGTCTTACATACTTTGGACACGTTGTCAGGAGGGATCAGTCCCTGGAGAAGGACATCATGCCTGGCAGAGTACAGGGTCAGCGGAAAAGAGGAAGACCCTCAACAAGGTGGATTGACACAGTGGCTGCAACAATGAGCTCAAGCATAACAAGGATTGTAAGGATGGCTCAGGACCAGGCAGTGTTTTGTTCTGTTGTGCGTAGGGTCACTATGAGTCGGAACCAACTCGACGACACCTAACAACAACAACAATGGCTAATGATTATGAACACCTTTTCATGTGTTTGTTGCCCACATGAATGTTCTCTTTGGTGAAGAGTCTTCACGTCCTTTGTCCTTTTTTAGGTTGAATTGTTTGTCTTTTTGTTGTTGAGTCATTGAAGTTTTCTATATATTTTAGAGATTAGACCATTGTCAGATATGTCATTGCCGATGATCTTCTCCCAGTCCATAAGTTCTCTTTTCACTCTTCCGGCAAAGTCTTTTGATGAGCTTAAGTATTTAATTTTTAGGAGTTCCCAGTTATCTAATTTATCTTCTGTTGTTCGTGGATTTTTAGTTGTGTTCGATAGACTTTTTATGCCAAAAATTAGGTCCCTTCTAGGAACTTTATAGTTTTAGATTTAACATTTAGGTATTTGATCCATTTTTATCTAGGTTTTGTGTGTGGTGTGAGGTATGGACACTGCTTCGTTTTCCTGCAAATGGATATTCAGTTTTCCCAGAACCCTTTGTAAAAAAGACTGTTTCTTCTCCATTGAATGAATTTTGACCCTTTGTCGAAGATCAGCTGCCCGTAGATGAATGGATTTACTTCTGGCTTCTCAATTCTATTCTATTGGTCTATGTATCTGTCATTGAACCAGCACCAAGCTGTTTTGGTTACTGTGACAATATAAGTTTTGAGATCAGGATGTGTGAGGCCTCCTACTTTGTTCTTCAATATTGTTTTAGCTATTCTGGGCCTCCTTTCTTTCCATACAAAGTTGGAGATTACTTTTCAATTTCATTAAAGAGTGTTGTTGGAATTTGGATCAGGATTGCATTATATCTATAGATTGAGCAATATTGACATTTTCACAATGCTAACTCTTCCAATTCATGAGCATGGAATGTTTTTCTATTTATGTAGGTCTCTTTTGGTTTCTTTCAGTAGTGTTTTATAGTTTTCCTTGTATATATCTTTTACATTCCTGGTTAGGTTTATTCATAGGTATTTTATCCTTTTGGAGACTATTGTAAATGGTATTATTTTCTTGATTTCCTTTTCAGAGTTCTCTTTTTTAGTGCAAAGGAACCCAGGTGATTTTGTGTGTAGATCTTCTATCTTGCCACTTTGCTAAATCCTTCTATTAGTTCCAATAACTTTGTTACGGCGTCTCTGAGATTTTCTGTGTATAGAATCATGTCATCTGTGAATGGGGGTAGTTTTACTTCTTCCTTTCCAAGTTGAATACCCTTTAATTTTCTTTCTTTCCTTGTTTCTCTGGCTAGGACTTCAGTACAATATTAGTAAGAGTGGTGATAGTGGGCATAATTTCTCAAGAAGAATACTCTCAATCTTTCTCTGTTGAGAATGATGTTGGCTGTTGGATTTGCATGTATACCCTTAATTATGTTGAGGACTTTCCCTTCTATTCCTATGTTGCTGAGAGTTTTTATCAGTAAAGGGTATTGGGTTTTATCAAATGCCTTTTCTACATCAATTGAGATAATCATGTGATTCTGTTCCTTTGTTTTATTTATGTGGTGGATTACATTGATCGATTTTCTAAGGTTGAACCACGCTTGCACCCCTGGTATGAATCCATCTTGTTCATGAAGTTTTTTCTTTTGACATACCATTGAATTTTATTGAGAATTTTTGCATCTATATTCCTGAGGAATATTGGTCTACAATTTCCATTTTTGGTTTGTCTTTTGGTATCAGTGTTATGCTGGCTTCTTAGAATAAATTAGGGAATATTCTTTCCTTTTCTATGTTCTGGAACAGGTTGAGTAGAATTGGTGTCAACTGTTCTCTTACATTTGGTAGAACTCTCCAGAGAAGCCATCTGGGCCAGGGCTTTTTTTTGTTGTTGGGAGCTTTTTTATGCCCTCTTCAACTGCTTCCTTTGTAATGGGTCACCTGTAGGTTTTTAAGCCTTGATATGTGAACACCGGGAATCAGAAGCCGAGGAAGATGTATACTGCAGGCTCTCTCTAGACTTTACAGGAACTTAGTGCACAGATATGGAGGGAAAAATCCCAGTGGCCTGTGCAGCCCTTCCTCAGGAGTGTAAGGACAAATACAAATTGAAATAACACCAAAGCACCAAACCAATTGCAATCAGATTGCACTCCAAAGGTTTTTCATGGCCATGACCTTTTCAGAAGCGGATCGTCGTGTCTTTCTTCTGAGGCACCTCTGGGTGGGTCCAAACCACCAACCTTTTGGTTAGTAGCCAAGCACTTAACTGTTTGTACCACCCAGGGACCTTAAATTGAAAATTCGTTGTTGTTGTTAGTTGCTGTGGAGTTGATTCTGGCAAATTTTCTCTGTTGAAAATAAGGGAAGAAGTTTCCTTCCTCCTTTGTTCTTTCAGAACTCAGTTTCAATAGCTTGTAATCGTAAAATCTTCCCCTGTCTCTATGGAAAGTACCTAAATATAAGGTGTTAGCTCAAGATCTAGAAGCCAATTCTTTGAAGTGTAACTTCAGTTAATCTTCTCCTTCCAGGAAACTGGGAAGAGATTAGCATGACCTCAAGAGGCTCAGACCCTTAGCTGCAAATCTACCTCCAGCCAAAAGGATACTAGAAAATTAGCAATTTTATCCTGATAACATGAATTCACTCACTGCAGTGGTTAAGAGCTTGGCTGCTAACCAAATTTCGGAAGTTCAAATCCACCACCCATTCCTTGGAAACCCTACGGGGCAGTTCTACTCTGTCCTGTGGGGTCATTATGAGTTGGAATCGACTCAATGCCATCAATTTTTGTTTGTTTGTTTTTTATCTAAAGGGCAAGGTTTCTTTCTGTCTTTGCAATTTCTTTAGTGGATGGCCTATGATGCATCACATTCTGGTTTAATGCTTATTATAATAAAATCTTTCTTTCTCTTCTATATTTGTGGAGAGGTTTTCTAGTTTGAGAGTAGATTATATTCTTAACTTTATTCCTCCAACAGGAGCCAGGCTTAGACAGAGTTTATAGGCACTAAGTACCGATTTCTCCTCACCCAGAAGAGATGGCAAAGTGCACAGCAGGCACTTACAAATGTTCGTAAATGCTTCACAGAGCATCATCAGTTACTGAGTTTCTTTCTGGAGAGGCTGAGATTCACTCCAGAAACATTTGAATTAACCTGCTTTATAGCATTCCTTCTTTCATATGTCAGCTTCTCCTTTGAGGCCCTTTAGGCTTCTCCGTCACTTTCTCATTCTTCACTGGTACCTAACCAGTTCCATCTCCTCCTCCTGCTCAGAGCCTCCTGTGGGCTCCCATGACACATTCACTTGGCTTCCTACCTGACTACAAATCTTTAAGAAGTAAAATGAATGTGGAGACTAGCCCGGGGCTTCAATGAGAGCAAGAGGTGACTCCTACACAACAGGGACACATGCTAGGTCATTGTTGACACTCCCTTGCCTCCTTGCTGGACTCCACTAAGAAAGCCATGAGAATGGCCAGAATTTCTCTTTGGGACTAGCATTGTAGGCTGACCTTCAAAAAGTCACTCCACTGAGCACTTAGGAGATTCCTAGATCCTAGATCAAGATTCTTTTGCTCAGGTCACTATGATGCTAAGAAATCAAAGGTGTTCTGGCTTTCCCAAAGCCTTGTCTTTTTCCTGGGAGAATGTCTCTCCACTGCGGTACCCAGTTCAGGCTCTGCTTTGGACCCCAGCAGCTTCCAGAGCCTTGTGCTGCTCAGCTCCCGCCCCTCCTCTCACTCTGTTCAGCCCTTCGCCTGGCCCTCCAAGACACTGCTTCCCCCTGAGAGGCTACCAGGGACACTGATCCCTGTATCTGGTAACAGTGTGTGGTGGAAAAAGGGAGAGAAGGGAGTGATAACGCTGAGATCTCCATTTTCATCAATTAGAAATAAAGTCAACTCAGTGACTTTCCCATCCCAGGGAGTGCCTCACAGCACATCCCAAATGCAGTGCACACCCCTTTCTAAGCTACATTTTTGGAAACACCCTCACCCCTGGATACTGGCCCCACCTGATGTGTGGATATATGAAGGTGGCATTTTAGGTATAAATTTCCTCGCTTTTTGTGATGAAGGTCACTGGAGTGATTTTTCCAGATATAATGCAATTTCTAGAGAACCAGCTCTCTAGCCATTTGTCCCTAGAAAATCTTCCTGTGACAGAAACTACCATTTGTCCACCAATATCAGTTTGCCCTTCTTCCTTAACTTCAAAACCTCTATGTTATCAAGGACAGCAAAGAACCCAGTGGGATGGGGGTGGAAGCCGACACATCTCAGCTTTCCTTGGAGATAAAGGTGGCCAATGAAATAGAGCATATGTCTAAATGTGGAGCTTTAGGAAAGTTTAATGAAAGGGCTTACTGAGCTGGTAGACACCTTATAGCCACCCCTCTTCTCTCCTTCCCACCTGGGCCCCAGATATGATTGCAGCCCCAGCACCCAGTGCTCTGGTAATTTTATGGAAGGAAGCCAGCACTTAGAATGGAAGAAGAGAAAAGGAAAAAATTATATCCAGGTCTTTGATGACATCATGGTGCTCCCAAACAGCTCTGGACTACTTCTCTCCAGATTTTATGGTATGTGAAATAAAATAACCTTTTTTTTTCTAAGTACTGTTAATTCAAATTTCTGTTATTGGCAGCCAAACCGACTTTCTAACACAGACCTATACACAAAAACAAGAGAAAATACAAATACAGACACACCAGAGGTTATGCTAACGTGGAAAAAAAGAAAACAAAACGTGGAAGGAGCTGATAAATAAAGGATCTTCTCATCATGAAAGAAGCCCAAGAAGCTCAGGACAACACTGGGGAAGAAGGGGTAAGTTGCTCTCACTTAGTGTAGATGACCTGACCTCAGACTGACTTAGGTTCCCTGTTAAGTGCTTCTGTACACAGTCTTTATTGTAACTGTTTAATATTCTGTCTCTTCCACTGGTCTAAAAGCTTTATACTCAATATACAATGCCCATATCATATGAACCATCAGTTGACCTTGAGTCAGTTCCATCTCATGGCAACACCATGTATGTCAAAGTAGAACTGTGTTCCATGGGATTTTCCATGGTTGATTAATTGGAAGTAAATACCAGGCCTTTCTTCCAAGGTGCCTCTAGGTGGACTCAAACCTCCAGTCTTTTGGTTAGCAGCTTAGCTGAGCACAGTAATGATTTGCAACACTCAGGGCCTCCATATGAAGTCTCCAATAAATATCTGGTAAATAGATAAAAATATGAAGGTATTTTTCCTTGAGAGTACAGAAAGAGCATTTTTAGAAGCAGCTGATATGAAAATTAGAGATGAACTTATAATATCATGTCAATGCTCCTGTTATTGATGATGATGATGATAATGTGTGGTGTGGTAATAGTGGTGAACAAACCTCTTGGTCATTCTCTTGTATATTCTTGCTTCCATACGTGGTGCCATCACCTGAACAATTATCAGTGGTAAAGGTGATGTTTATTGATGGTCATAGTCTTAGCAGTTTCACCCTCTCCCTTCTCTTTTTCCCTCCCTTACCTTATATTACTTGAATAAGATGTCAGCGTTTATGTATCTATTCTCTTAATGCTGGATATTTAGACTATCACTGAATATTCCTAAACTATAAATTCTGCTCTAGACCTGCTTTTATGTATATCCTTGTGTTCATATACAAGCAGTTGACTAGTAAACAGACCAAGAAATTAAGTTGTTGGGACACACAGTATGGCAATTTTCATTGTTATAAAATAAATAAATAAAAATTTTCATTGTTATAGATGTGGGAAATTTACCTCCATGACGATCACAATTAATACTCCCATTTATAATCTATACAAATATCTCTTTCCCAAACATAGTCAATAGTTTATATTATAAAGCTTTAAAAAATTGTCTTGACAAATAGAAAGGCAAAAATGATATCAAATTATTTATTAAATGCAGTTCTGTAAATACCTATGAGGTTTAGAATCTCATTTTACATTTATTTGCTATATGGATTTTTTCTAATGTATGAGTCCTGTCTATACACTTGTTCATTTTTCTTGGAATTATTTTTCTTTTTTTGTAGGAATTTATATGAGTCATTTCTATATTCTAGATTTATTCCCTTGTCTATTTATGTGTATTGGAAATTTTTCCCTCAATCTATTGCTCATGTTTCAACTTTTTAAAGGGTAACATGGCCATTATAATCACACTGATTAGCCTTTTACTTTTTGACTTTGTGTGCACTAGAAAAGAAAGTATACTTGGCTGCTGTTGGGTGGAGTCTCCTCTGCATGTCTATGAGGTCAAGCTGGTTGATTGTGGCACTTAGATCTTCCATGTCTTTATTGAGCTTCTTTCTGGATGTTCTGTCCTTCACCGAACGTGGTATGTTGAAATCTCCTACTATTACTGTGGAGCTGTCTATCTCACTTTTCAAAGCTGTTACAGTTTGTTTTATGTATCTTGAAGCCCTGTCATTGGGTGCATAAATATTTAATATGGTTATATCCTCCTGGTATATTGCCCCTTTAATCATTATATAGCGTTCTTTGTTATCCTTTGTGGTGGATTTAACTTTAAAGTCTATTCTGTCAGAAATTAATATTGCCACTCCTCTTTTTTGATTGTTGTTTGCTTGATGTATTTTTTTCCATCCTTTGAGTTTTTGTTTGTGTCTCTAAGTCTAAGCTGTGTCTCTTGTAGGCAACATATAGACAGATCATATTTTTTTAATCCGTTCTGCCACTCTCTGTCTCTTTATTGGGGCATTTAGTCCATTTGCATTCAGCGTAATTATGGATAGGTATGAGTTTAGTGCTGTGATTTTGATGTCTTTTGTGTGTGTGTGTGTGTGTGTGTGTGTGTGTGTGTGTTGTTGACAGTTTCTTTTTCCCACTTAATTTTTTGTGCTGAGTAGTTTATATATTGTCTGTTCCTATTACTCATTGTTGTTGATTTTGTTTTTGCTGAGTCTTTATGTTTTCTTGTATTTTATTTTGATGAGTAAGATTATTAGTCTCCTTTGTGGTTACCTTAATATTTACTCCTATTTTTCTAAGTTTAAACATAACTTTTATTTCTTTATATCGTCTTGACTTCCTCTCCATATGAAAGATCTATGACTACATTTCTTAGTCCCTCTTTATTGTTTTAATGTTGTCTTCTTTTACATAATAACATCGCTATTTCCCTGTTTTGAGCAGTTTTTATCTTGATTTATTTTTGTGATTTCCCTATCTGGGTTGACACCTGATTACTCCTTCCTGTGTTCTAGTCTTGGGCTGATATCTGATATTATTGATTTTCTAACCAGAGAACTCCCTTTCGCATTTTTTGTAGTTCTGGTTTCGTTTTTACTAATTCCCTAAATTTCTGTTTATCTGCAAATGTCCTAATTTCACCTTCATATTTGAGAGACAGTTTTGCTAGACATATGATTCTCGGCTGGCAATTTTTTTCCTTCAGTGCTTTATATAAGTCATCCTTCTTGTTTGTATGGTTTCTGCCGAATAGTCCCAGCTCATTCTTATTGACTCTCCTTTGTAAGTGACTTTTTGTTTATCCCTAGCCACTCTTAAAATTCTCTATCTTTAGTTTTGGAAAGTTTGATTATAAATATGTCTTGGTGAATTTCTTTTGAGATCTACCTTATGTGAGGTTCAATGAGCATCTTGGATAGGTATCTTCTCATCTTTTAAGATGTCGGGGAAGTTTTCTGCCAACCAATCTTCAACAATTCTCTCTGTATTTTCTGTTATCCCTCCCTGTTCTGGTACTGAAATTACTTGTAGGTTATTTCTCCTGAAAGAGTCCCACATGATTCATAGGGTTTCTTCATTTTTTTTTTAATTCCTTTATCTGATTTTTCTTTGAATATATTGGTGCCGAGTATTTTACCTTCAATGTCACTAATTCTACCTTCCACCTCCTCAATTCTGCTCCTTTGACTTCCTTTCGAGTTGTGTAATTCTGTAATTTTATTGTTAATCTTCTGCATTTCTGATTGCTGTCTCTCTATGGATTCTCACAGCCTATAAATTTTTCACTATGTTCTTGAATAACCTTTTTAATTTCTTCAACTGCTTTATCTGTGTATTCTTTGGCTTGTTCTAAATTTTGCCTAATCTCCTTCCTGATGTCTTGAAGAGTTCTGTATATTAATCTTTTGTATTCTGCATCTGGTAATTCCAAGGATACACCTTCATCCAGGAGATTCCTTGATTCTTTGTTTTGAGAGCTTGTTGAAGCCATCATGATCTGCTTCCTTATGTGATTTGATATGGACTGTTGTCTCCAAACCATCTGTAAATTATTGTATTTGTTTATTTTATATTTGCTTACCATAGCCTATCTTCTTGCTTTGTTCGGTTTGATATGCCCGAATAGGCTGCTTGAGTGAGCTAGTCTGATTATTTTTGCCTTTGAAGCTCTAACATCCTGTCACCAGATGGCTAGAGCTGTTACCAGGTATATTAGCCTAGGAGTCCATTCACTTTTCTTGTATGGATTCAGCTCAGGTGTCCAGGTAGTTGGTCATCAAGTGTGTGGTACAGGCTCTGTCCTACAGTCTTAGAGGAGCAGTGGTGATTGGTGTAGGTACAGGTATCTGGTTGCGGCAGGGAGTCATGCTCTGAACAAGACAGGGGGCTGACAACTGTCCCCTGAGTTTGAGGAAAGTGTGTCCCTTTTCCCTTGAGCACACAGATGACTGGGTTCTGCAACCCGGCCATGAGCACCCAATGCTTTTTTTGTAAGGACTGGGAGGTACCACTTATCCTTGAACCTCTGTCACAGGTGGCTAGGTGACGTGAGTGGAGCCACCAGTCCTTAGGTCCCTGATGTGGGTAGGTGAGGCCTCTGTTTAATAGGCAAAGTGGTGTCAAACATTAAACACCCACCTGTCCACTGTACAGCTGAAATAGTTGCTGTCTGTCAACAAGTGCCTATTCTCCTGAAATGGGCCCACAGAGGTCCATACATGGATGAAAGGTACTCAAAGTCCATGGACCATATGTGCCTGGAAAAAGACGCTTCTGTCCTGAGCTCGCCATCTTAGTGGAGCTGGCAGATTATCTTTTCCCCCAATTGTTAATTTATTCCTTCTCCAAGTCCGCGAGAATGGCTCAGTGTGTGAGGCAGGACCATCTCAGGCCCAGGGAAATCAATAGCCACTGAAGCCACCTTGGGGACTGGGGATGCAGTAAAATAAAAACCAAGTAATTAGCTTTTGCCAAGAGTGCTGTTCTCTGGTTCTGGAGGTGTGAGTAGGCTGTGCGACTCACTGTCTCTCCCTGAGTAAACCATGTCCGGAACTCTACAGCCAGCCTGGCTGTGTTTGCTCCAGGGAATGCTGCCTGAGGGTTCCTGGCCATTCAGGTCCAGCAACTCCCCACTGCTTCTGAGCCTTCTGTCCCTCCCTCTGCAGCTCAGCCAGTTTTCTAAAGTTGCCTTTGATGTTCAGGGCTCCTAGCTTGTCATAAATATGATTGTTTCACTTGTTTTTTCTGGTCTTTGTTGTAAGAGATAACTGGAAATATCTGATTACGCCACCATCTTGGCCTCTCTCAAAAAAATTTTTTTTAACTTTTATAATATAAAATATTGACTAAGTTTGGGAAACAGATATTTGTATAGATTATGGTGGGAGTGTTAATTGTGATCGTCATGGAGGTAAATTTCCCATATCTATAATAGTGAAAATTGCCATGTTGTTTGTCCCAACAATTTAATTTCTTGGTCTGTTTACTGGTCAACTGCTTGTATGTGCACACAAGGACATCCATAAAAGCAGGTCTAGAGCAGAATTTATAGTTAAGGAATATTCAGTAATAGTCTAAATATCCAGCATTAAGAGAAAAGATACAAAAATCCTGACATCTTATTCAAGTAATACAAGATAAGGGAGGGAAAAAGAGAAGGGAGAGGGTGAAACTGCCAAGACTATGACCATCAATAAACATCACCTTTACCACTGACACATGTTCAGGTGATGGCATTAGGTATGGAAGCAAGAATAGACAGAGAATGACCAAGAGGTTTGGTCACCACTATCATCAACATCATCATTGCCAGTAACAGCAGCATGGACTACTTATTATAAGTTCATCTCTAATTTGCATATCAGCTTCTTTCTAAAAAGCTCTTTCTGTACTCTCAAGGAAAAATACTGTCATTCTTTTATTTATCTGTTCACCAAATTTTCACTAGAGAATTCATATAGAGTCCCTGAGCATTGCAAATGGTTAATGTGCTCATCTGAGCTGCTAACCAAAGGCTGGAATTCTATTAGTCCCAGTAGCTTTCTTGTGGAGTCGCGGGGGTTTTCTATATGTATATGATCATATCATCTGTGACAGTTTTACTTCTTCCTTACCAGTTTGGATGTCCTTTATTTCCCTTTCTTGCCTTATTGCTCTAGCTAGGACCTTCGGTGCAATGTTGAATAAGAGTGGTGATAAAGTGCATCCTTGTCTGGTTCCTGCTGCCAAGGAGAATGATTTTAGTGTCTGTCCATTGAGTATAATGTTGGCTGCTGGTTTTTGTCCAGGCATGGGCCAGTACCTTCAAATTTGTCTCCAAAACGAGGGTGCTGAGAGATTGAAGAAAGAGGCAGGCAACTCCAGTGTGGTGGCAAAGGAGTTTTATTAGGGAGACTTATGTACAAGCCAGTCCCATGTGGCAACAGGATCTATGTAAATCTCCACACCCAGCAGTAGGGGGTGGGGGTTTTATGGTGATCAAGGACAGAAATGCCTACATGCCAGGGAGTTACATAAGACTGCCTCAGCGAGGTCCCATAACAGTGGCTTGGAAAAGAGCAGTGAACTAACTGAAAGGACAAAGAACTAACGGAAAGCGTGAGAGCAGTCATGTACTGTTGTGTTCGGCCTCAGAAAGCCATGTGTTTCCCCTTCAGTTTTGCATATGTGTTGAGAAATATCCCTTCTATCCTGATTGTGCTGAGAGTTTTTATCAAGAAGAGGTGTTGGAATTTATCAAATGTCTTTTCTGCATTGATCGAGATCATCATGTGATTCTTGCTGTTTGTTTTATGTGGTGAATTACATTGGTTGACTTTCTAATGTTGAACCATCCTTGCATACCTAGTGTGAATCCCATTTGGTCATGATGTATTATTATTAGTTTGATATGCTGTTGAATCCTATTGGTTAGAAGTTTGTTGAGAATTTTTGCATTTACATTCATGAGAGATATTGGTCTATAGTTTTCTTATCTCATCGTCTGGTTTTGGTATCAGGATTAAGCCAGCTTCATAGAGTGAATTTGGGAGTATT
Organism: Loxodonta africana; assembly: GCF_030014295.1. NCBI lineage: Eukaryota > Metazoa > Chordata > Mammalia > Proboscidea > Elephantidae > Loxodonta > Loxodonta africana. Next base: position 182,847,888 of record NC_087344.1, on the reverse strand, counting down.
CTGTCCTTTTTTACTTTCTGAAATAGTTTGGATAGTATTGGTGTCAACTCTTCTCTGAATGTTTGGTAGAATTCTCCAGTGAAGTTGTCTGGGCCAGGGTTTTTTTTGTGGGGGGTGGGAGTGGGGGTTATTACCTCTTCAATCTCTTTTCTCGTTATGGGCTTATTTAGATTTTGTACCTCAGTTTGTGTTAGTTTGGGTAGGCAATGATTTTCTAGACATTTTTCCATTTCTTCAAGGTTTTCAAATTTGTTGAGGCATAATTTTTCATAATATTCTGTTATGATTCTTTTTAATTCAGTTGGTTCTGTCATAATGTCATCCGTCTCATTTCTTATTTGGTTTTTTGTATCTTCTTGTTTTCTTTTGTCAATTTGGCCAGCATTTTGTCAATTTCATTGATCTTTTCAAGGAACCAACTTCTAGTCTTGATGATTCCTTTGCTCTTTTCTGATTCATTTATTTCTGCTCTAATCTTTATTTCCTTTCTTCTGGCAGATGTGAGCTTCTTTTGCTGCTCTTTTTTCTATTTGTTTGAGTTGTAAGGTTAAGGCATTGATTTTGGTCCATTCTTCCTTTTTAATATGTGTATTTATTGCTATAAATTGACCTCTGAGCACTGCTTTTGTTGTATCCCAAAGGATTTATTATGTTGTGCTTTCATTTTTGTTTGATTCTAGCAATTTTTTAATTTCATTTTTAATTTTTTCTGTTGCCCAGTGTTTTTTTAATGTAGTTCAGTTCCCACATATTTGATTTTTTTCCTTGATCTTCCAGTGATTAATTTCTAGTTTTCTACCACTGTTATCTGTATTATTTTAATATTTTTGAATTTATTGAGGCTTGTTTTCTGGCCTAAAATATGGTCTATTCTGGAGAATGATCTATGTGTGTTAGAGGGGAATGTGTCTGTGCTGCTGTTGGGTGGAGTGTCCTACATATGTGTATGAGGTCAAGTTGACTGATTGTGATGTTCCAATCTTCTGTATCTTTGTTGAGTTTCTTTCTAGTTGTTCTGTCCCTCATCAAAAGTGGTGTGTTAAATTCTCCTACTATTATTGTGGAATTGTCTGTTTCTCTTTTCATACTGTTAGAGTTTGTTTTATGTATTTTTGATCTCTGTCGTTGAGTGAGTGTGATGGTTCTGTGTCAAGTTGGCTTGGCCATGATCCTCAGTGGTTTGCAGTTATATAATCATGTAATTTGGAAGTTATGGAATGATATAGCTATCCTCTATTTTGTGATGTAATGTATCAACTCTGTGATGTGGTCTAATGTGATCAGTCAGTCTGTTGTAAGGGGAGTTTACTCAGGGTGTGCTTTACATCCAATATATACGGATATTCTGAGAAAGCTCATTGGCTTTTGCTCACTCTGGATCCTGACCCTGGCTTGTCATCATCTGACCTCTTGTTCTTGAGGCTTGAGCCAGTGGTCTGCTGTATTGCCTGCTGATCCTGGGATTTGTTGTCATCCAGAGTCTGTGAGCCAGCAGCCTGATGTCTGACCTACTGATCTTGGGTTTTTTCAGCCCCTATAGCTATGTGAGTCAGCAGCCTCCAGCCTGAGGCCTGACCCATGGACTTGATACTTGCCAGCTTCTACAACAGCATAGTCCATTTCCTTAAGGTAAATCTCTATCCCTTTATATACATATTCCGCACCCCTCTGCCACAGGTTTCACTTCTCTAGAGAACAGCCTAATTCAGTGCGTAAATATTTATTATGCTTCTGTCCTCTTGGTTGATTGACACTTTAATCATTAAATAATGCTCTTCCTTGTTTTTATAATGGATTTTGACTTAAAGTGTATTTTATCAGAGGTTGTTATTGCCACTTCTGCTTTCTCTTGGTTACTGTTAGTTTGATATATTTTTTCCATCCTTCAATTTTTAACCTAGTTGTGTCTTTTTGTCTAAAGTGTGTCTGCTATACACAGCATATTGATGGGTCATTTTTTAATTTTTTTTTAATCCATTCTGTTACTGTCTCTCTACAGGTGCATTTAACCTCAGTGTGATTATCAATAGGTGTGAATTTACTGCTGTCTTTTTTTTTTTTTTTTTTTTTGTGGTGTTGATGGTTTCTTTGTTCAGCTTACTTTTCCATACTGAGGTCTTTTTTTTATAGATTTTCTTTTCACTTCCTTTGTTGTTTTTGATTTTGAGTTTACTGAGTCCTTATGGTTTTCTTCTTTTTTATTTTGGTGAGTAGGTTTATTAATTTTTGTGGTTACCTTGAGATTTATCTTTATCTTCCTAAGTTTAAAATGGTCCATCTTAATATTGCCTTGACTTCCTCTCCATGTGGAAGTTCTGTAGCTACACCATTTATTCCCCCTTTTTTATTCTGAAGTTGTTGTTGTTTACAGACTGATATCTCTGGTTCCCTGTTTTCTGTCTTGTAGATCTATTTTATTTTTTGTGAATTCTTTGCCTTGTTTGGTATCTGGGTGATATAATGTGTCTTAATCTCAGGTTGTTGTCTGATGTTGTTGGTTCACTATCTGAACAACTCCCTTTAATATTTCTTGTAAGGGTGGCCTAGTTTTTACAAATTTCCTTAAATTCTGTTTATATGAAAATGTCCTAGTTTCATTGTCATATTTGAGAAACAATTTTGCCTGGTATATGATTCTTGGTTGGCAAATCTTTTTCTTGTAGGGTTTTCTATATGTCATTCCATTGCTTTGTTGCCAACATGGTTTCTGCTGAGAAATCAGAGCTTAGTCTTATGAGTTCTCCTTTGTAGGTGACAGTTTGTTTTTCCTGTGCTGCTCTCAGAATTTTTCTTTGTCTTTGGTTTTGACAAGTTTGTCTATGATATGCCTTGATGGCTTTCTTTTGGGCACTATCCTGTATAGAGTTTGTTGCACTTCTTGGATGGATATATTCCATCTTTTATGATGTTAGGAAAGTTTTCTGCCAGCAAATCTTCAAACATTTTCTCTGTGCTTTTTTTTGTCTCCATTCTGGAATTCCTATCATGCATAAATGATTCCTCGTACACTGTCCCACATAACTCTTAAGTTTCCCCATCTTTTTTCATTCTTCTTCCTGAATGTTCCTCAAATAAATTAATATCAAGGAATTTGCCTTCCAATTGCTGATTCTATCTTCCATTTATTCAATTCTACTTCTACATGCCTCCACTGAGTCACCTATTTCTGAAATTTTGTTGTTAATCTTCTGGATTTCTAGTTGCTGTTTTATAAGTTTTCTAATTGTCTATTTTTGTGTGTGTGTCATTTTGTTCTTGTATTTTTTTTTAATTCTTCTAGAATTTTTTCTCTGTTTTCCTTGATTTTGTCTTTGTTTTCCTTGACCTTTTTTTAATCACTTGTAGGGTCCTATATATATATCTCGAATTCCTTATCAGTTAGTTCTATTACCATTTCGTTCTCTCAGGAAGGTTTTCTGACCCTGTATTTTGGTCACTTGCTTGAGCCATCTTTTCCTGCTCCTATATGGGATTTGGTATTGTCTGTTGTCTTCAAGGTATTAAGGTGTTATTATATTTATTGATTGATTGTATGTTTGTTTATTTTGTCCTGATTTTTTGTTTTAATATATCTGGGATGGCAGGGTGTGTGTGCTACTCTGGTTGCTAGTCTGGTAACACTGGAGTGCTCACCACCTGTTTCCAGGTAGGTGGGGCAGAGGCTGAGGGTGTGAAATCCTTGATGACTTCAATATTTTCTCTTTTTGTCATGATGTTATTTACTAGTCCTTATGAGGATTCTGTTTTCTTTATGTTGAAGTGTAATTCATACTGAAGGCTGTGGTCTTTGACCTTCATCAATATGTGCTTCAAGTTGTCTTCATTTTTGGCAAGTGAGATTGTGTCATTTGTGTATTGCAGTTTATTAATGAGTCTTCTTCTAATCCTGATGCAGTTGTTTAGTTTACCGATTGCATAAACAAGGTGAAGTGATACAGACCTTTGGACCACCTTTTCTAATTTTGAACCCTTCAATATCTTCTTGTTCTGTTTGAATGACTGCTTCTTGATCCATGTATATGTTCCACATGAGCAAAATTGAGTGCTTTGGAATTTTCATTCTTCATAACGTTAGCCTTAATTTGTTGTGCTCCACACTATACCTGGTAGACCCCCAAATCTGTCATTGAGGGAAGGCCTTGTGGTTGGGTCTTAATGTGAATTTCTACCAACATTTGAAAACCCCACTAGAATGGCCTCACCCACCAGAATGCCTATGATTAGTGATTATATGTATTATTTTTATTTCTTAAACCTGTCTCCCCAATGGAATATAGTTCTTGGCAGGCAGAGATTAAATCTCTTTTATATCATCTTGAATTTCCAGAGTTGGCCACACAATCAATAAATACTTGCTCAGAGTGTATGGGAGTGGATTCATGAAACTTGATTCTTGATCTTTTGGTGAGACAGTTCAAGAAGACCTTTGAATTTTCCCCTTTGGACAAGCTTTGCTCTTTTTATTCACCCTAGCATACTCCTCTCTCATTTATTCTCATAAGACGTGCTTGATTTTGATTTACTTTGCTCAGCACGGTTTCTTTGGGAATAGTTTCTTGGTCAAGGGCATTCCAAGGCATGATACACAATGATTGCTTAAGGTTTCACTAATCCTAACCTATTTATCTAAAACATCTTCTAATTCTAATGATTAAAATGATCTTATACTGTATATAAATGATCTTAGTTGCTGAGGTCATTTATGTACATATGAGTGTGTGCGTTTGTGTAGTGATGGTATCTGTGGTGAGCAAAATAAGGTCCCCCCACAACAATCAGACCCTATTCCTGGAACCTATAAATGTTAACTTTAAAGGAAAAAGGACCTTGGCAGATGTAATTAAGTTCAAGATCTTGAGATGAAGAACTTGTCCTGAAAAATCCAGGTGGGCCCAAAATGCAACATATGTATCTTTATAAGGCAGAATGAGATTTTATGACACAGAGAAGAAAAGGCAATATGAAGATGGAAAAGAGAAAGATTTCAAGATGATAGCTTTGTAGGTATGTTCAGAAGACAGAGAATGATATGTCCACAAGTGATAGAATGCTGGAACTCCCCAGAACCTGAAAAGGCAAGGGGCAAATTCTCTCCTGGAGCTTCTAGAGGGAGTGTGGCTGGTGACAAAAGCATCAACTCATAGAGTCAGAGATGTGGAGGCAGCCTTGTCCCAAAAACACAACTCCATTCACCCTGGGCTTCAGGGGAAAATGGAGGGGGGTGTTTCCCTGAAGTGAGGGAGAAAGGGTGAGTAGGGGTCGTTAGAAATATGATCCGAGAGAAAGAAGAAGGACTGACAGTGACAAAGACATGAAATAATAGTTTCCACCTCACTTGGGGTAAAGTAACAATCCTTGACAGAACCTTTGGACAATACTTGAGGGACAGAAACATCTATCTATTAAATCCTGCATCCCAACACAGCTGTAATGCCAGGAGGACAGGAGAAGAAGCATGAGGCTGGGATGCCCATGGTCTTTGTACTTTGGTTCCTCAGAAGTGTGGTCAGTAGCAGCCATGACCCAGACCACTGCCACATCAGCTGGAGCTCTGGGAGCCTGTGGTGGCTCAAGCAGTAGCTGTCCCCGGTGCTTATAAGATATGCTAACACCAAGCTCTGAAGTGAGTTTTAGCTCTAGTGGGAACAGGGCAAGTGAATGATCTGGTAGTCTCTTGCCTTTTTTTTCCTTCCCAACCTGGAAGGTCATGGACATTGTCTTGCTTTCCCTCTGGTGCCCATGAACCAGATGGGACTTCATCAATGAACCAATATTGTCCTGGGCTCTGGAGACTCACTTCCCTATTACCATCTCTCCTTAGGAAATTGGACGTTTAAATTATCCAGAACTTGAAAATAAGTCAAAACCTATTTTTGATCATTCTTTCAAATTTATATTAGACTCTACTAAGTAACAAGCCCACCTAAGGGTCATATGACTCTCTAGGGGATATTTTATTTGTTGCACTTTTGATTAGGTCTCAAACACTAAAGATAAATTTAACTTAAAGAAGATTTATAAGTTCCAAATTATTTGTGTCTAGTAGAAACGATAACCCAATGGTTTCATTGCTCTTTGAGACATTAACTAATTTTGCATCTAAATTTGCAATCTTATTTCAACATTCTTTCTTTCTCTGGCAATATACCCTTTAGACTCTCATATTCTCCTTGGGGGCCTTGGTGATACATTGGTTAAGATCTATGGCATGCTACAGCTGCTAACCAAAAGATGGGCAGTTCAAATCCACCAGCCACTTCTCGGAAACTCTGTGGAACAATTCTACTCTGTCTTATAGGGTCATTATGAGTCAGAATTGACTCCATGGCAATGGGTGTTGGTTATTCTCTGTTGAACCAATATCGCCATCCTCCAAACATTTGATTCAGAGTCTTAGAGATGTGCATACGTAAAATACCAAGAAAAGAAGAGAAAACAAACCCATTGTCGTTGAGTCAATTCTGACTGATGGCAACTCCTTTTGTTACAGAATAGAACTGAGCTCCATGGGGTTTTCTTGGATGTAATCTTTACAGAAGCAGATTGCCAGGTCTTTGTTGTGTGGCACTGCTGGATGGATTCAACCTGTGAACCTTTAAGTTAATTAGTAAGCACAAATGGTTGTGCCACCCAAGGGCCTTATGTTCACATACATTCTCATGTCAATACAACACACACACACACACAGCTTTGCTTCCTCACTTACACAATGGTTACAAACATATTTGTTGAAAGAATGAGGAAACTGAGGGTGATACTACTAAGAAGATGCTGAATGAACCAATGCATTCTAATCTCACTGGGAGGTTCAGAACTATACCCAAAACCCAGTGTCGTCTAGTCGATTCTAACTCATAGCGACCATATAGGTCAGAGTAGAACTGCCCCACAGAATTTCCGAGGAGCTCCTGGTGGATTCGAACTGCTGATCTTTTGGTTAGCAGCCATAGCACTTAACTACTACCCCACGAGGGTTTCCTTTTAGAACTATATAAGTATACAAATTCTAAACATATGTACTTATTATGTGGTGTGTTCTTTTCTGAGTGCTTGATGTGTGATTTCTTAATTTACACAACAATCTTTTAAGTAGTTACAATTATGAGCCACATTTTTTAGATCAAAAAATGGAGACAGATGATTTAAAAACTTGCTTAAGGTTTCATAGCAAATATCTGGTTCTCAGAATTTGAACCATAGTAGTTCAGCTGTAGAAATTTGGTCCTCACCAGGCATCTGTAGTTGAACTGAGAAGGACCATACTATTTCTAATATGTAATATCCAAACAGTTTAGAATAATTTCTTCTCAATCAGCTAGACTCAGACCAACTTTTGCCTTCTCTCTGGCCCCATGAGCAATTGTTTCTGGGCTAGTTCCCACACTGTACAGAATACGTTTCTGTTTCTCATGCCCTTCTCTTCTTCTTTGTCCCTCTGTATTTTCTTCAATCCATTCTCCCAGTGGGGCTCTCTATTTGCCTGCGCCACTCTTGCTCAGAGCCAGTTCCACGGCTCCCATGGATAAACTCACAGTAATGATGGATGAAGAAAAGGAGAGGTCCCTGACAAGGCAAAACAGATGAAGGAGAGAACTATGACCAGGAATCCCTTAAATGAGGGGTCCTGGACCAGGCTCCAGGGTGTGTCCTGACTGTGAAAGAAGGGGATATGACTCTTTCACATAAGGGTACATGCATGCTTATTACTGATATTTATGTCTCCTCTCCTCCCCTCCAGAAAGTCATGGAAGATGTCAGACTGCCTAACTTTTATCCAGAAACTAGATGTGATTTCAGTAAGGATTGAGACACTAGTCAATGGCTGCAGGTACCCAGGTCACTACGTGTCTATCCTTTTTTAGGAAACTGTGGGTCACACCCTAGCCTCCAGGCCTGGTCTATGAGCTGTGGCCTGAAGATGTGGATTGTCTGTTTTGAGTGGAGAGAAGAGGTTGGAATGAATTGAGAGATGTATTTACAAGAAAGAAACTGTAATGTAATTCATCCATTTTTTGTGGAAGGTAGAGAGAGACGAATGGATGGCATTGGTAAGGTTCCATACCTGGTGAATAGGAGAGGTGTTGCTACAAAAAGAGAGTATATTTGGGAGGTGAGTAGGCTTTGTGGTAGAAGGAGTGTAATGTTACAGCAAGGCCATTGCATCTCTACGAGACATTTGGCAGGATCAACTTGTAGGTCAGTGACTTTCTAAGCAAAGGGAAGGTGGTTAAAGGGAAGTATCTCAAATACTCCCCAGGTCATTCTCCTAATAACATTTAATTCATTGATTCATTCATCTAATCAGAATTCCATGAACAGTTGCCAGACTCCCCAGATAAGGAACACCTCGAAGTTCTCACGTTCTGGTGATGTGATGTGATATGTTGTGATGTGATGGTGATATGGCGACTGTAGAAGCAGACCCAAGAATACCTAGAATTCTTATACGCTGGTGCCAAAGGTCATGATGACTTGATTCCCAACAGCGGCTGTTTATATTAGATTACAAAATGATACATAGAAGTTTTACCTTCTGACGCTGGCTTTCTGGTGATGGGGTGCCCTTCGGCTTCTATCCAATCCCTCATCTACAGCTCTGAGTTTGTGCATGGGCATGTTAACATGCATTTGTACAGACACTGTGTACACATGCCAACCATAAAGGCACAGCTTTCTCATTCTCTTCCTTCAATGTTGCTATCATCTCTGTCTATGAGAATGAGGGAAACTAGAATGACATCACTGAAGGCATTGTCAGGTGAATCCGTATCCCAAGAATCCCACTAGGAAATGGTGGCTCAGGCAAATCTAGGCCCTAAACCTCATCTTCTTTGTGCAGATGGGTTTTCACAGTAGTCTTCAGAATGCCCACTTGACTGTGAGTGCCTGGAGGTCACAACACACACATTCACCTCTATAAACCTAAGTGTTCGGGCAGAACGTGCACTCAACATCTAGTAGATATTCAAACAACAATTTTTTAATTAATTATGCATGTCCACAAATCAAAAGTTTTCTCATTTTTTCTGAAAACCCTCAGGGTAGGGGACTATGACTATATATGAGACTAGATAAGGAACAAATTTAAGAAAGGCCATGTCTTAGTCAGATATACATTTAAACATCATCTACTCTCACCCGCTAGATGGGAAATGTGAAGGAAGAGATTGTCTCTCTTTTTCCAAGGTGTATTCCCAGTTCATGCCATACATTACAGTAAAGGTTTGATGAATGAATAAAATGAATCAATTAATGGTTGAATGAGCTTAATGCAAATCTACCTTGTCATTCAATAACAAGATTGAATAAACCATTTAATTCCCATTATCCCCTGGCTGGAAATAATTTTATTTCTTAGAATCCTGAAGTCATAATGTCGTTTTCCAGAATTTTTACTAGCCTAGTAATATTTTGAAATAAACTTCCTGAGGGTAACAACTGAATATTTTCCATCTCTCTGTCTCACACACTGACCACACTAAGTGCCTGGATCTAGCAAACATTCTTTAAAAATTGATGTTCATTAAGAATCTTCTTTGTGCCTTCTCAGGTCACAACAAATCAGTGAAGAAGGCAATAACCTGCCTGTTTTACAACTGAGGGCTTATATTGTCTAAAAGAATATCTTGAGGTACTCCAGCCCATAAATGGCAGAGTTGTAATTTGAACCCTGATCTCCTGATTGCAATTTGGTAGAATATTTGCTTTATTAGTCAGGGTTCTCCAGAGAACAAAATAGGAGACCTATCTACCTACCTACTTACTCACTACCTACTGACCAACCAACCTATCTATCTATCTATCTATCGAGAGAAACTTATTTTAAAGAATTGGCTCTCACCACTGTAGTTGCCGTTAAGTCCAAAACCCATACAAGGGGCAGCAGGCTGGAAAGGCTGGGAGGAAAACTATGTTACAGTCTTGAGGCAGAATTCCTTCTCTCATGAAACCTCAGTTTTGCTCTTAAGGTCTTCAGTTGATTGGATGAGGCCCACCCATTTTATTGAGGATAACTGGCTTTATTTAGAGTCAACTGATTTTAAGTGTTAGTCACATCTACAAAATTTCTCCACAGCAACATCCAGGCTAGTGTTTGACAAAACAACTGGGTACTATAGCCAAGCCAAGCTGACACATAAAATTAACTGTCGTGATTGTCTTATAAAAATTGCCTTGTAACAAAATATGCACTGGATTTTTGTAAGGCAAGGGGTTTAGTCATAATTATCGCAGTAAAAACAAAACAAAAAAAAAGCTGAGTAATCCACCTTGATCCATCTAATAATCCTGTCAGCAGGGACCTGAGGGCTACTGAAGGACCCAGAGTCAGGAGGTCAAGGAGGGTGGGTATATGGAGGGTCACATCCTAGGAAGGAGAGGTCACCTGGTTCTGTGTTCAGGAAAAATCAGCCTGATTGTGGAAACAGGGATTGGAAGATCATCCTCGGGGATGGGAGGAAGATGGAGTAAAATATTTCTACAAAGACATTGTGGTGTGGACCTCAGTTTCCTCAGAGGTCATCTGCTAAGCCTTTGTCCAGGCCCTGGCTCTTTGGGAATTCCCAGGCAGCTTCTCTGAGATCTGGCCTATGGCAGGCTGTAAAAGGCCAAAGCCTCTCTAGACTCCAGCCCCAGAAAGCATCATGGAAGCTCCCAAGGCCTCCTGGGAATGCAGGGACAGACATGAACAGGAATGTCAGGAATGACCCAGCAGGTTCCCTGGTTGTACAACAGTTGCCACCTGCCCCTCTCAGAGCCAAGCTGGGGGAATCCCTGTAAAAGCCATGGCTGGCTGGAGCAGATCATCTACTCAAACTCCCCAGGGTTGTGTCTGTGCTGGTGTCTGTGACCAGGGTGAGTGTGAGTGTGGGAGCCCCAAGGGACTCTGAGAGGACAAGGGAAGAGTTGACATCTGGGAGGTGGAAGGCAGTAAGAGGGATGTGGAGGAAGAGGGGATACTGAGGAAAGAGGGTCCTGCCTTGATTCTGTGATATGCTGAACAGAAGTAAGACTCAGGCTGAACCAAGTCTGTGGAAATCTGTCCTCATCTCAGGCATGTATGGGTCCCTCAGTTTGGTTAGGGGCATTACTCTCTTGTTAATAGAATGGGCACATCAGCGTGTGAATACTTTCTGCAGGCTCAGGAAGGATAAGAAATCCTGGCTACTTATTGTATACAAGAGTGAGAAGCTCCTTACTATGTCTGATTGTTGAGACGGCATATTTTATTCAGGGGAAAGGTTTCAGTTTTTTCTTTTCTTTACTGATGTGTATATGCTAGATATCCTTAACTATCACCATGTGATTTCATTTTAAAAGAGACCAAATTATCTTTCTTGCTTTAGGTGTCTAAAGAGTTTCATTATTCATTTTCAGGTTGAAAAGTCCTGCTAAGATGTCCTGCCAGCAGAGCCAGCAACAGTGCCAGCCCCTTCCCAAATGCCCCCCCAAGTGCCCTCCCAAGTGTCCCACACCCAAGTGCCCCCCAAAGTGTCCCCCAAAGTGCCCTCCAGTCTCTCCCTGCTGCAGTGGTAGCTCTGGGGCTGGCAGCTGCTGCCTGAGCCACCACCACAGGCCTCATCTCTTCCACCGGCACAGGCACCAGAGCCCTGACTGCTGTGAGTGTGAGCCCTCCGGTGGCTCTGGCTGCGGCTCTGACTCTGGAGGTTGCTGCTGACTCAGACCTTGGGCATCACAGAGAAACACTTATGAAGCAACCCCAAGGCATGGATCTACCTTAGGGTGATGCTTTTCCTGCTCTCTCTTCTCCTGTTCATGGGGCTGATGGTCCTATGAAAGAGTTCTGTGTGTTCTAAAGTCCCAAGTCCATCCTGGATCCTGATCATCTCTTCCTCCTTTGCATCATACAACAATAAAGCTCCTATTGTGTATTCAGAAGTTATCCTGGTCATTGCCAATTCTTTCATTCTTTCCAAGTCCCTAAAGCCCAGACCTCCAGCAACGCACTTAGGGTACCGTGGGAAGAGTAGAGTCTGAGAAAGGGATAAGCTAGAAACAGTTTCCAGGGATACAAGCATCTAAGAACAATCTTACATTAGAGTATTCAATGGGATTATCTCTGCACACTTGATCTTCTTGGCCCGGGCGGTGGTAGGAAGGGTCTGGGAGCCCCAGGGCTGAACACTTTTGGCTGTGAGCCTCCTGGCCAGCTTATCCCACTGCACTCAAAATTATTCTCATTTTCTCTGTGTCCCACACTTTAAGAAAATTTGAAACTTCTTTGGAATTCTAAGGAGATGGACAAAAGTGTATTTAACAGAGCTGTTCCATTTGGTTAAAAAAATGCTTTGCATAGAATTAAAATCTTGATCTACTTCTGAAAGATCAGCCATTGAGAACTCTATGGAGCACAGTTCTACTCTGAAACTCATGGCGTTCCCATGAGTTGGAACTGACTCAATGGCAACTGGTTAGGGACCAGCTTAAGTGACAACACATTGCCACTAACCTGCTTGCCAGGGAAGGTAAGTCTGCTTAGCTCTTGCCTTTATTCATGTTCCAGCCCCTCCTCTGAACAGCTGTTAAATAAATATTTAAACCATTTAAGGCTTGAGAAGCACCGGGTATGAATCTACCCAGTCCCACTGACTCAGTCCATTGCTCAGTGAGACGTAGAATGCTCTGAGGGTCACAGGGTGTGAAACTGGAATGTAGGCCAATCCCCCACTATTATTCCTGCCACCTGCCTCACCTGCTGAGGCTGAGGCCTGGTGGATGAGGAGGGTAATTAATAGAAATGATGCTGTCATATACCTGCAAAATGAGCTTCACAACCCAGCAATCCAGACTGGGGCTGGCCTTCCTTAAATTCACACCTTCTCAGCTCAATCACTGACAATTTTAGGGTACAGAAGCAGCTTGCTCTGATGGTTGGGACTCTGTGACTGGAGGAGGAGGTTTGAAGGAAAGGTAAGGACACCGTGAGCGGACATACAGAATCATAGTCTATCAGCCAGGCTGAGAGGTCTCTATGTAGAAATGATCGACTCAGATTGGAGCGAGACCCTGATGAGGCTGGGCTCCCTAAACAAGGCTTCCCACCCCCTTCTCTGGATGAGAGCAGTAGCTACCACCTTACATCTCTATAAGCTGCCACTCTAATTCCTTCCCTATAATGCTGAGGGCTTTTTCCTTGTTGCTTTTTGTAATTGCAACTTTGTAGTTGTTAATTTAATTTGAAATTCTGTACTAGCAATTTTGGGAGTACCTGGGTAGTGCAAATGGTTAAGCACTCTACTATTAGCTGAAAAGTTGGTGGTTCAAACCCACCCAGAGGTACCTCAGAAGACAGGCCTGAAGATCTGCTTCAGAAAGGTCACAGCAGTGAAAACCCTGTGGAGCAGTTCTACTTTGCATACGTGGGGTTCCCACAAGCCAAAATCGACTCAAGTGCAACCAACAACAACTTGTTGTTATTAACGTAATTAATTAATACCTAATTGCCCCAGAATCATATATTTACATTTTATCCTTTTCCTACTTTTCTGAACTATCACCTGTGCCATATGTCAAGGGCACAAATGTAGGTATACCTATCTCTAGGCATTCTATTCTGTTCCATTTTTCTATTTGTCCACTCCTGCTCCAATATCACATTGGTATAATTAATATAGTTAAATAGAAAATCTTGGTATCTAGTAGATACCCAACCTTGTTCTACATCAAGAATGACTTGACACTTTTGGTCGTTTGAACTTCTATACATGTATTCCAATTTTTGTGGGTTTGTTAAATTGTTAAAAAATGAAAAAAATAATACAATTCTCATGTATGTGCATATTTATTGATATAAATTGATCTCTGAGCACTGCTTTAGCTGTGTCCCAAAGGTTCTGATAGGAAGTGTTTTCATTCTCATTGGGTTCTATGCATTTCTGTATTCCATCCTTCATGTCTTTTTTCCAAGCCGTTTTTCAGCAGGCTATTGTTCAGTTTACAAGTGTTTGATTTGTTTTCCCTGCTGTTTCTGTTATTGATTTCTACTTTTATGGCCCTATAATCAGAGAAGATGCTTTGTGATATTTCGATGTTTTGGATTCTGCTAAGGCTTGCTTTATGACCTAATATGTGGTCTATTCTAGAGAATATTCCGTGTGCGCTGGAAAAGAAAGTATACTTGGCTGCTGTTGGGTGGAGTGTTCTGTATATGTCTGTGAGGTCAAGTTGATTTATTATGGCATTTTTATCTTCTGTGTCTTTATTGAGCTTCTTTCTAGATGTTCTGTCCTTCACCAAAAGTAGTGTGTTGACCAAAAGTAGTGTGTTGAATTCTCCTACTATTATTGTGGAGCCATCTATCTCACTTTTCAATGCTGTTAGAGTTTGTTTTATGTGTCTTGAAGCCCTGTCATTGGGTGCATAAATATATAGTATGGTTATAGCCTCCTGTTATATTGTCCCTTTAATCAATATACAGTGTCCTTCCTTATCCTTAGTGGTGGATTTAACTTTAAAGTCTATTTTGTCAGAAATTAATATTGCCACTCCTGCTCTTTTTTGATTGTTTGCTTGATATACATTTTTTCCATCCCTTGAGTTTTTTTTTTTTTTTTTGAGTTTTAGTTTGTTTGTGTCTTTAAGTCTAAGGTGTCTCTCATAGGCAGCATATAGACAGTGTTTTTTTAATCCATTCTGCCGCTCTCTGTCTCATTATTGGTGTATTTAGTCCATTTATTTTCAGCATAATTATGGATAGGTACGAGTTTAGTGCTGTTATTTTGATGTGTTTTGTGTGTGTTCTTGACATTTTCTTTTTCACACTTAATATTCTAATGCTGAGTAGTTTATCTTTATATGTTGTCTGTTCCTCTTGTTCTTTGTTGCTGATTCTGTTTTTCCTGAGCCTTTATTTTTTTCTTGTGTTTTATTTTGATAAGTAGAATTGTTAGTCTACTTTGTGGCTACCTTAACATTTACCCCTATTTTTCTAAGTTTAAACCTAACTTTTGTTTCTTTATATCACCTTTACTTCCTCTCCATATGAAAGATCTATGACTACATCTTATAGTCCCTCTTCATTGCTTTACTGTCATCTTTTACATAATGACATCACTGTTTCCCTGTTCTGAGCATTTTTTAATCTTGATTTATTTTTGTGATTTCCCTATCTGGGTTGACATCTGGTTGCTCTGTCCTGTGTTCTGGTCTTGGGTTGATATCTGATATTGATTTTCTAACCAGTGAACTCCCTTAAGAATTTCTTGTAGTTTTGGTTTGGTTTTTACAAACTCCCTAAACCTCTGTTTATCTGGAAATGTCCTAATTTTGCCTTCATATTTTTTTTTTTTTTATTTGAGAGAGAGTTTTGCTAGATATATGATTCTTGGTGGGCAATTTTTTTTTCCTTCAATGCTTTGTGTAAGTCATCCCTGTGCCTTCTTGCCTGCATGGTTTCTGCCAAGTAGTCCAAGTTTATTCTTATTGACTCTTCTTTGTAGGTGACTTTTTGTTTATGCCTAGCCACTCTTAAAATTCTCTCTTATTTTGGTTTTGGAAAGTTTGATTATAATATGTCCTGGTGACTCTCTTTTGAGCTCTATCTTATGTGGAGTTCAATGAGAGTCTTGGATAGATATCTTCTCATCTTTCACGATATCAGAGAAGTTGTCTGCCAGCAACTCTTCAACAATTCTCTTTGTTTTTTTCTGATATCCCTCTCTGTTTTGGTACTGCAATCACTAGTATATTATCTCTCTTGAAACGGTCCCATGTGATTCTTAGGGTTTCTTCATTTTTTTAAGTTCTTTTTTCTGGTTTTTCCTCTACTATATTGGTCCCAAGTGTTTTACCTTCGGTCTCACTAATTCTGCCTTCCAGTTCCTCAATTCTGCTCCTCTGATTTTCTATTGAGTTGTCTGATTCCGTAATTTTATTGATAATTTTCTGAATTTCTGATTACTCTCTTTGGATTCTTGTAGTCTATTAAATTTTTAATTATGTTTTTGAATAGCCTTTTTAATTTCTTTCACTGCTTTATCTGTGTGTCCCTTGGATTTCTAAGTTTTCCTTGATCTCCTTCCTGATGCCTTGAATAGTTCTTTTGTATGCTGCATCGGGTAATTCCAGGAAGACACCTTTATCTGGAAGATTCCTTGATTCTTTGTTCTGAGAGCTTGTTGAAGCCATCATGGTCTTCTTTATGTGATTTGATATTGACTGTTGTCTCCCAGCCATCTATAAGTTATTGTATTAATTTATCTTATGTTTGTTTACTGTAGCCTAGCTTCACATTTGTTTTGTTTTGATATGCCCAAATATGCTGCTTGAGTGAGCTAGCTTGATTATTTTCACCTTTGAAGTTCTAACGTTCTGTCCCCAGATGGCTAGAGCTGTTACCAGGTATATGAGCCTAGGAGTCCATTCACTTTTCTTGAGTGGATTCAGCTCGGGTGTACAGGTAGTTGGTCATCAAGTATGTGGTACAGGCTCTGTCCTACAGTCTTAGAGGGGCAGCTGTGATTGGTACTGGCACAGGTATCTGGTTGCAGCAGGGTGTCATGCTCTGAACAAGGCAGGGGGCTAACAACTGTCTCCCAAGTGTCTGTGAAGAAAGCACATCCCTGTTCCCTAGACTGCAGGTGGGTGGGTTGTGTAGGCAGGCCGTGGACACCAAACACCTTTGGTTGTAAGGACTGAGAGGTACCACTTATTCTTGGATCCCTGTTGTGGGTGGCTAGATGAGATGGGTGGAGCCACCAGTCCTTAGGTCCCTGATGTGGGTAAGTGAGGACCCTGTTTAGTAGGCAAAGTGGTGACAAACATCAAACACTCACCTATCCACCACACAGCTGAAACATTTGCTGTCTGCCAACAAGGACCTATTCTCCTGAAATGGGCCCACACAGGTCCATGCATGGGTGAAAGTTATTTAAAGTTCGTGGCTCATTTGTGCCTGAACAGGAGCTGCTTCTGTCCTGAAAGAGCCAACTTAGTGAACCTGGCAGATTATCTTTTCCCCCAATTGTTAAATGACTCAGACCTATCTGAGGCCCAGGAAAATTGACAGCCACAGAAGCCAGCATGGGGCTGGGGGTGAGGTAAAATAAAAGCAAGTAATTAGCTTTTGCCAAGAGCACCATTCTTTTCTGGTTCTAGAGGTATAAGCAGGTTGTGTGGTTCCTTGTCTCTCCCTGAGGAAACTAAGTCCAGAATGCTACCACGAGCCTCACTGTGGTCACTCAGATCATGCCTGAGGGTTCTCGTAGAATCAGGTCCTGCAGCTCCTCGCCACTTCTGAACCATCTCTCCCTCCCCCTGTCCCTCAGTCTATTTTCTAACTTTGCCTTTGCTGTTCAGGGCTCCTAGCTTGTCATATGTACAATGGTTTCATTTGTGTTTTCAAGTCTTTGTTGTAAGAGGGATCACCGGAAGCATCTTACTACTCTGCAATCTTGGCCCCACCTCCAGAAATCTGTTTAACATTTTTCAGGAACTGTCAAACTGTTTCCCAAAGTGAATGTGTCGTCTTACATTCCCACCAGCAATGTTTGAAGGTTCCAATTTCTCCGCATCCTTGTCAACTCTTGTTGTTGCATGTCTTTTTGATTATAGCCATCCTAGTATGTGTGAATGATATTACATTGTGGTTTTTATTTGCATTTCTCTGATGTGTTTCTTTTCATGGGCATTTGGCCACTTGTATACCTTCTTGGAAGAAATGTCTGTTCAGATACTTTTCCTATTTTTTAATTAAGTTATTTGTCTTTTTATTATTGAGTTGTAAATGTTCTTTATATATTCGTGATATAATCTCTTACCAGATATATGGTTTCTAAATATTTTCTCCCATTCTGAAGACGGTCTTTTCACTTTCTAGGTAGTGTCCTTTGAAGCACAAAGTTTTAACTTTTGATTAAGTTTAATTTGTCAATTTTTCCTTTTGTCACTTGTGAATTTGGTGCCATAGCTAAGAAACCATTTCCTGACCCAAGAAAATAAAGATTTATACCTATGTTTTCTTTAAGAGTTTAATAGTTTTGGGGTCTTATATTCAGGTTTATGGACCAATTTGAGTTAATTTGTCTGTATGATGTGAGAAACAGGTTCAACTTCATTCTTTTGCGTGTAGTTATCCAGTTGTCTCAGCACCATTTGTTGAAAAGAGTATTCTTTGTTCCATTTAATTGTTTTGGCACCTTTGTCAAATTAATTAATTAATTATAAATGTAATAGTTTATTTCTGGGCTCTCAATTTCATTTCATTAATCTCTATGTCTGTTCTTATGAGCTCTGGAGACCCAGTGCATAAAAGCTTGGCTGCTAACCAAAAGGTTGGCAACTCAAATCAAACACCCCTTCTTGGAAACCCTGTGGGGTGATTCTACTTTCTCCTATATGGTCTCTGTGTGTCAGAATAGACTCAATGCCAACAGGTTTTACTCTTATGGAATATCACAGTCCTGATTACTGAAGCTTGATAGTAAGGTTTTAAATCAGGAAGCATAAGACCTCCAGCTTTGTTCTTTTTCAAGAATGTTATGGCTATTCTAGGTCCCTTGTATTTCCATAAGAATTTTAGTATTTTTTCATTTTTTAGCAATTTAACAAGTTAAGGGAAATATATATATAGAAGTTCAAACGGTCAAAAGTGTCAAGTCATTTTTGATGTAGAACAAGATTGGATATCTACTAGATATCAAGATTTACTGTTTAACTATATTAATTATAGCAGTACGATATTGGAGCACAAGTAGACAAATAGAAAAATGGAACAGAATAGAATGTCCCACATTTGTGCCTTTGACATATGGCATAGGTGATAGTTCAGAAAAATAGTAAAAGGATAAAACGTAAATATATGATTCTGAGGCAATTAAGTATTAATTAAGTTAATAACCATTAAGAAGTTGTTGTTGGTTGCCTTTGAGTCTATCCTGGCTCACGGAAACCCCATGTCTGCAAGGTAGAACTGCTCCACAGGGTTTCCATGGCTGTGACCTTTCTGAAGCAGATCTCCAAACTTGTCTTCTGAGGTAGCTCTGGGTGGATTTGAACCACCAACTTTTCAGCTAATAGTAGAGTGCTTAACCATTTGCACTACCCAGGTACTCCCAAAATTGCTAGTACAGAATTTCAAATGAAACCAACAATGACATTACAAAATGCATTACAAAACCATAATTACAGAAGACAAGGAAAAAGCCTCAGCATTTCAGGGAAGGAATTAGAGTGGAAATCCATAGAGATGTAAGTTGGTAGCTACTGCTGTCATCCAGAGAAGAAGGTGGGAAACATTTTTTAGAGAGCCAAGTCTCATCAGAGTCTTGCTCCAATCTGAGTCAATCGTTTCCCACATAGAGACCTCTCAGCCTGGCTGATAGACTATGATTCCATATGTCCCCTCATGGTGTCCTTACCTCCCTTCAAACCTCCTCCTCAAAACGTAGAGTGACAACCATCAGAGCAAACTGCTTCTGTGCCTTAAATTCTAAGTGACTGATCTGAGAAGATGTGAATTTAAGGATGGCCGGTCCCAGTCCTGATTGCTTGGGTTGTGAAGTTCATTTTGCAGGTACACAACAGTGTTGTTACTATTAGTTATCCTCCTCATCCACCAGGCCTGAACCTCATTAGCTGAGCCAGGTGGCAGGAATAAAAGTGGGGTGTGGGTCCACATTGCAGTTTCACACTCTGTGATCCTCAGACCACTCTACTTCTCACTGAGAAATGGACTGAGCCAGTGGGAATGGGTGGATTCATACTTGGGTACTTCTCAAGCTTCAGGTTGTTTAAATATTTAACATCTGTTCAGAGGTGAGGCTGGAACATGAACAAAGGCAAGAACTAAGAAGACTTACCTTCCCTGGCAAGCAGCTAAGTGGCAATGTGTTGTCACTTAAGCTTGCCCATAACCAGTGCCATCAACTCAGTTCCAACTCACAGCAACCCCATGAGTTTCAGAGTAGAACTGAGCTCCATAGAGTTTTCAATGGCTTGTCTTTCAGAACTAGATCGGGATTTTATGTCTATACAAAGCATTTTTTTTTTAATCAAATGAGACGGGTTCTGTTAAATACAACTTAGTCCATCTCCTTGGATTTCCAAAGAATTTTCAAATTTTATTAAAGCATTGCACACAGAGAAAATGAAAATAATTTTCAGCATGGTGGGTTAAACTGGCCAGGAGGCTCACAGCCAAAAGTGCTCATCTCTGGTGCTCCCAGACCCTTCCATCTACCACCTGGACAAAGAAGATAGAGTTTGCAGAGATAATCCCATTGAATGCTCTAATACAAGATTGTTCTTAGATGCTTGTATCCCTGGAAACTGTTTCTAGCTTATCCCTTTCTCAGACTCTACTCTTACCATGGCACCCTAAGTGTGTTGCTGGAGGTCTGGGCTTTAGGGACTTGGAAAGAATGAAATAATTGACAATGACCAGGATAACTTCTGAATACACAATAGGAGCTTTATTGTTGTATGATGCAAAGGAGGAAGAGATGATCAGGATCCAGGATGGACTTGGGACTTTAGAACACACAGAACTCTTTCATAGGACCATCAGCCCCATGAACAGGAGAAGAGAGAGCAGGAAAAGCATCACCCTAGGGTAGATCCATGCCTTGGGGTTGCTTCATAAGTGTTTCTCTGTGATGCCCAAGGTCTGAGTCAGCAGCAACCTCCAGAGTCAGAGCAGCAGCCAGAGCCACCGGAGGGCTCACACTCACAGCAGTCAGGGCTCTGGTGCCTGTGCCGGTGGAAGAGATGAGGCCTGTGGTGGTGGCTCAGGCAGCAGCTGCCAGCCCCAGAGCTACCACTGCAGCAGGGAGAGACTGGAGGGCACTTTGGGGGACACTTTGGGGGGCACTTGGGTGTGGGACACTTGGGAGGGCACTTGGGGGGGCATTTGGGAAGGGGCTGGCACTGTTGCTGGCTCTGCTGGCAGGACATCTTAGCAGGACTTTTCAACCTGAAAATGAATAATGAAACTCTTTAGACACCTAAAGCAAGAAAGATAATTTGGTCTCTTTTAAAATGAAATCACATGGTGATAGTTAAGGATATCTAGCATATACACATCAGTAAGGAAAAGAAAAAACTGAAACCTTTCCCCTGAATAAAATATGCCGTCTCAACAATCAGACATAGTAAGGAGCTTCTCACTCTTGTATACAATAAGTAGCCAGGATTTCTTATCCTTCCTCAGCCTGCAGAAAGCATTCACACGCTGACGTACCCATTCTATTAACAAGAGAGTAATGCCCCTAACCAAACTGAGGGACCCACACATGCCTGAGATGAGGACAGATTTCCACAGACTTGGTTCAGGCTGAGTCTTGCTTACGTTCAGTATATTACAGAATCAAGGCAGGACCTTCTTTCATCAGTCCCCCATCCCTCCCTCACCATCTCTCTGCCTACCTACCACCTCCCAGCTGTCTCATCTTCTCTGTTACTCTCAGAGCACCTTGGGCTTCCCACACTCACACTGGTTAGAGACAGGAGCACAGACACGTCCCAAGGAAGTTCGAGTAGATGAGGTGCTCCAGCCAGGCTTGGCTTTTATAGGGGTTTCCCCAGCTTGGCTCTGGGAGGGGCAGGAGGTAACTGTTGCACAACCAGGCCACGTGCTGGGTCATTCCTGACATTCCCCTGCCTCCCTGTCCCTGCAGTCCCAGAAGATCTTGGGAGCTCCCAGCACACCCTCTGAGGCTAAAGCCTAGAAGGGCTTTGGCGAGTCGCAGCCTGCCACAGGACAGGTCTCTGAGAAGCTGCATGGGAATTCCCAAAAATCCAGGTCCTAGACAAAGGCTTAGCAGATGACCTCTGAGGAAACTGAGGTCCACACCACAACTTCTTTGTAGAGGTGTTTTACTCCATCTTCCTCCCATTCCCATGGTTGATCTTCCAAGCCTGCTTCCATAGTGAGCCTGGTTTCTCTGAAACAGAGAAACAGGGAATGTCTCCTTCCTAGGATGTGCTCCTCTACATACCCACCCTCCTTGCCCTGACCCCTGATCCTTGAGTAGCCCTCAGATTCCTGCTGACAGATTTCTAGATGGATCAAGGTGGTTTCCTCAGCTTTTTTTTTTTTTTTTAATGGTAAAGATTGTGACTAAACCCCTCCACTTGCAAACAAACCGAGTGCATATTTTGCTACAAGTTAGTTTTTATAAGACAATCATGACAGTTAATTTTATGTGTCAATTGGCTGGCCTATAGTGCCCAGTTGTTTTGTCAAACACTAGTCTAGATGTTGCTGTGAAGAAATTTTCTAAACGTGATTAACATTTACTATTAGTTGACTCTAAGTAGATTACCCTCAATAATATGGGTAGGCCTCATCCAATCAGCTGACGGCCTTAAGAGCAAAAACTGTGGTTTCATGGAGAAAAGAAATTATGCCTCAAGACTGTAACATAGTTTTCCCCCCAGTGTTTCCAGTCTGTTGCCCATTCTATGGGCTTTGGACTTACCAGCTCCTATAGTTGTATAAGCCAATTCCTTAGAATGAATTTCTCTTGATAGATAAATAGATAGGTAGATAGCTAGGTAGGTAGGTAGGTTATTATGTAGTAGGTCAGTAAGTAGGTAGAAAGATATATCTCTTATTCTGTTTCTCTGAAGAACCCTGACTAATAAACCAATATTCTACCAAATGGCAATGAGGAGATCAGGGTTCAAATTATAACTCTGCCATTTATGACCTGGGGTGCCTCAAGATATTCATTTAGACAATATAACCTCTCAACTGTAAAACAGGCAGGTTAGTACCTTCCTCACTGAATTAGTGAGACCTGAGAAGGCACGAAGAAGATTCTTAATGAGCTTCAATTATTAAAGAATGTTTGCTAGATCCAGACATGTTGTCTGGTCAGTAAGTGAGACAGAGAAATGGAAAATACTCATTGCTGTCCTCAAGAAGCTTATTTCAAATTATTATTAGACTAGTGAAAATTCTCCTGGAAAATAAGGATCCTAAAAAGTAATTATTTCTAGCCAAAGGATGATGGGAATTAAATAATCTTGTTATTGACTGAGAGGGTAGTCAGATTTGGATTAGACTCATTCAATAATTAATTGATTTTTTTAATCATCAAATGTTTAATGTATGGAATGAACTGGGAATATACCTTGGAAAAAGAGAGACAATCTCCATCTCACTTATCCCCTCTAGCAGGTAAGAATATATGATGTTTCAGTGTATATCGGACTGAGATATGGCCTATCTTAAATTTGCTCATTATCTAGTCCCATATATAGTCATAGTCCCCTACTCTGAGGGTTTTCAGAAAAAATGAGAAAATTTTTGATTTGTGAACATACATAATTAATTATAAAAATGCTGTTTGAATATCTACTAGATGTCGAGTGCACGTTCTGCCCAAACACTTAGGTTTATAGAGGTGAACGTGTGTGTTGTAACCTCCAGGCATTCACAGTCAAGTGGGCATTCTGAATACTACTGTGAAAACCCATATGCATAAAAGAAGATGAGGTTTAGGGGCCCAAATTGTCTGAGCCACCATTTCCCAATGAGATTCTTGGGACACTGGTTCACCTCACAGTTCCTTCAGTGATGTCATTCTAGGTTTCCTCATTCTTGTTGACACAGATGATAGTAACAATGAAGGAAGAGAAAGAAAAAGCTGTATCTTTATGGTTGGAAGTGTGTACATGGCCATGCACAACCTCAGAAATTTAGATGAGGGATTGGATAGAAGGCTACAAAGCTGATGGGTACCCCATCACAAGAAAGCCAGTATAAGGAGGGGAAAAGTCCTTCTGTGTATCCTTTGGTGATCTAATATAAACAGCCAGTGTTGGGAATCAACTCATCATGACCTCTGGCACCAGCATATAAGAATTCTAGGTATTCTTGAGTCTATACCTACAGTCAGCATATCACCATCACATTACAACACATCACCAGAATGTGAGAATCCGGGGTGATCCTGACCTGGGGAGTCTAGCAACTGTCCATGGAGTGCTGATTAGATGAATGAATCAATGAATTAAATGTTATTAGAAGAATGACCTGGGGAGTATTTGAGATGCTCCCCTTGAACCACCTCTACACTGCCTAGAAAGTCACTGACCTGCAAATTGATCTTGCCAAATGTCTCTCAAAGATGCAAAAGCCTTTCTGTAACATTACACTTACTCTGCCACAAAGCCTACTCACCTCCCAAATATACTTTTTCTTTTTGGCAACACCTCTCTATTCACCAGGTATGGGACTTTACCAATGCCATCCATTCATCTCTCTCTACCTTCCACAAAGGATGGATGAATTACTTATGGTTTCTTCCTATAAAATATATCTCTCAATTCAACCTCCTCTCCCAACTGAAAACAGATAATCCACATATTGAGGCCCCAATTCACAGACCAGGCCTGGAGACTAGGGTGTGACCTACACTTTCCTAAGAAATGATGGATACATAGTGACCTGGGTACCTACAGCCTTTGACCAATGTCTCAGTCCTTACTGAAGTCACATCTAGATTCTAGATATCAGTTAGGCACCCTGGCATCTTCCATGACTTTCTGGGGGGGAATAGAGGAGACATGACTATCAGGAATAAGCATGCATGCACCCCTATGTGTAAGAGTCATATCCCCTCCTCTCACAGCTAGGACACACCCTGGAGCTTGGTGCAGGACCCCTTATATAAGAGGTTGCTGGTCATTGTTCTCTCCCTCATCTGTTTTGCCTTGTCAGGGACCTCTCCTCTTCTTCATCCATCATTATTTTGAGTTTATCTATGGAAGTCACGGAAGTGGTTCTTAACAGGTGTGGGGCAGGCAAATAGAGAGCCCCACTGGGAGAGCTGGTTCAAGAAAAGACAGAAGGACAAGGAAGAAGAGAAAGGCATGAGAAACAGAAATGTATTCTGTGCAGTGTGGGAACTAGCCCAGAATTAATAGTTCTTGGGGGCAGAGGAGAAGGCAACAGTTGCTCTGACTCTAGCTTGTTGAGAAGAACTTACTCTAAACTGTTTTGATATCACATGTGATAAATGGTGTGGGCCTTCTCAGTTCAGCTGCAGAGTACTGGTTAGGAACAAGTTTCTGGAGCTGAACTACTTGGGTTCAAATGCTCAGAACCATATACTTGCTATAAAACCTTAAGTGAGTTCTTAAATTGTGTCTTCATTTTTGCATCTGAGGAAAAACAAAAAATCAGGACAACATAAACAAACATACAATCAATAAATATAATAACACCTTAATGTCTCATAGACAACAGACAATATCAAATCACATAAAGAAGCAGAACAAAATGGCTCAAGCAAGTGGCCATACTAAAGGGTCAAAAAATCTTTCTGAGGAAGAAATCTAGTAGAACTAACTGATAAGGAATTCAAGACTTATATAAAGGACCCTCCAAGAGATTAAGAAAGAGATCAAGGAAAACACAGGTAAAACCAGGGAAAACACAGACAAAAATTCTAGAAGAATTCAGGAAAACAATACAGGAACAAAATGACAAGATAAATAGACAATTAGAAACCATACAAAACAGCAACTAGAAATCCAGAAGATTAAAAACAAAATTTCAGAAATAGATAACTTAGTGGAGGGATGTAAGAGTAATATTGAATTAATGGAAGACAGAATCAGCAAATAGAAGGCAAATCCCTTGATACTAATTTATTTGAAGAACATTCAGAAAAAAAGAATGAAGATGGAGAAACCAAAGAGTTATGTGGGTCATTATAAGAGGAGTAATTTATTCATGATAGGAATTCCAGAACAGATGGAGACTAAATAAATAAATAACAACAACAACAAAGCACAGAATAAATGTTTGAAGATTTGCTGGCAGAAAACTTCCCTAATGTGATAAAAGATGTAAAATATTCAACAAAGAAGTGCTACAAACCCCATACAGGATAAACCCCAAAAGAAACTCATCAAGGAGTATTATAGTCAAACTTGTCAAAACCAAAGAAAAATTCTGGGACCAGCAAAGAGAAAACGAGCTTTCACCTATAAAGGAGAACCAGTAAGACTAAGTAAGCTCTGATTTCTCAGCAGAAATCACGTTGGCAAGAAGACAATGGAATGACATATACAAAACCCTACAAGAAAAAGATTTGCCAACCAAAAATTTCATATCTAGCAAAATTGTTTCTCAAATATGTCAATGAAACGAGGACAATTCCATATAAAGAGAATTTAAGAGAATTTCTAAAAACTAGAGAAACCTTACAAGAAATATTAAAGGGAGTTGTTCAGATAGTGAGCCAACATCAGACAACCTGAAATTAAGACAATGTTATATCACCCAGATACCAACAAGACAAAGAATTCAAAATAAATAAATAAATAAACCTACAAGACAGAAAACAGAGAGCCAGAGATAGCAATCCCTAAACAATGACAACTTCAAAATAAGAAAGGGGGAACAAATGGTGTAACTACAGAACTTCCACATGGAGAGGAAATCAAGGCAATATCAAGATACAACAGGACCATTTTAAACTTAGGACTATAAAGGTAAATTTCAAGGTAACCACAAAAAAAGTAAAAAACCTACTCTCCAAAATAAAAAAGAAGAAAATCATAAAGACTCAATAAACACAAAATCAACAACAAAGGAAATGAAGAGAAAATCCATAAAAAAAAAAGACCTCAATACAAAAAAGTAAGCTGAACAAAGAAACCATCAACATCACACACACACACACACAAAAAGACGGGAGTAGATTCATACCTATTGATCAACACACTGACGTTAAATGCAACAGTGAAGAGACAGAGTAACAGAATGGATTAAAAATTTAAAAAATAACCCATCGGTATCCTGCCTACAGGAGACACACTTTAGAAAAAAAGGCATAATTAGGTTAAAATCAAAGGATGGAAAAAAATATGTCAAGCAAATGGCAACCAAGAGAAAGCAGGAGTGGCAATAACAACCTCTGATAAAATAGACTTAAAGTCAAAATCCAATATAAGAGACAAAGAAGAACATAATTTAATGACTAAAGGGTCAATCAACCAAGAGGAAATAAACATAATAAATATTTACACACCGAATTCGGCTGGGTTCTTTAGAAAAGGGAAACCCATGAAATTTATATATGCATTTCATGGGTTAGATATATATATAGATATATATAGGGATAGATATATATACAGATATATATATATCTATTCCTTCATATATATCTATATATATGTATATATATATGGAGGGATTTTTTTTTTTTTTTTTTTTTTTTAGAGATTTATCTTAAGGAAATGGCCCACACTGCTGTAGAATCCGGCAAATCCCAAGTCCATGGGTCAGATGTCAGGCTGGATGCTTCCCTGACTCAGGTAGCTACAGGGGCTGAGAAAACCAAGATCAGTAGGTCGGATGGTAGGCACACAGGCTGCTGAGACTGATGAAGCCAAGATTCTCATGTAAGACAGAAGACTGCTGGCTCACAGACTCTGCAGGCCAACAAATCCTGAGATCAGCAGGCAATACAGCAGGCCACTGGCTCATGTCTCAAGAACAAGAGGTCAGATGATGACAAGCCAGATGCCGGATCCAGAGTGAGCAAAAGCCAATGAGCTTTCACAGAATATCCATATATATTGGATGTAAAGCACACTCCAAGTAAACTCCCCTCACAACAGACTGGCTGATCACATTAGACCACATCACAGAGTTGATACATTACATCACAAAATAGAGGATAGCTATATCATTCCATAACTTCCAAATTACATGATTATATAACTGCAAACCACTGAGGATCATGGCCAAGCCAACTTGACACAGAACCATCACACTCACTCAACGACAGAGATCAAAAATACATAAAACAAACTCTAACAGTATGAAAAGAGAAACAGACAATTCCACAATAATAGTAGGAGAATTTAACACACCACTTTTGATGAGGGACAGAACAACTAGAAACTCAACAAAGATACAGAAGCTCGGAACATCACAATCAGTCAACCTGGCCTCATACACATATGTAGGACACTCCACCCAACAGCAGCACAGACACATTCCCCTCCAACACACATAGATCATTCTCCAGAATAGACCATATTTTAGGCCAAAAAGCAAGCCTCAAAAATTCAAAAATACACAAATAATACAGATAACAGTGCTATAAAACCAGAAATTGATAACAGGAAGATCAAGGAAAAAAAAAATCAAATACGTGGAAACTGAATTACACTTTTTTTAAAAAACCACTGGTAACAGAAAAAATTAAAAGTGAAATAAAAAATTGCTAGAATCAACAAAAATGAAAACACAACATAATAAAACCTTTGGGACACAACAAAAGCAGTGCTCAGAGGTCAATTTAGAGCAATAAATACACATATCAAAAAAGAAGAAAGGAACAAAGTTAATACCTTAATCCTACAACTCAAACAAATAGAAGAAAAGAGCAACAAAAAAGCTCATATCTGCCAGAAGAAAGGAAATAAAAAAGATTAGAGTAGAAATAAATGGATCAGAAAATAGCAAAAGAATCAACAAGAGTAGAAGTTGGTTCCTTGAAAAGAACAGTAAAATTGACAAACTGCTGGCCAAATTGACAAAAAAAAACAAAACCCAGTGCCATAGAGTCGATTCCAACACGTAACAACCCTTTAGGACAAAAGAAAACTGCCCCATAGAGTTTCCAAGGAGCACCTGGCGGATTCTAACTGCTGACTCTTTTGTAGCAGCCGTAGCACTTAACCACTATGCCACCAGGGTTTTCAAAAACAAGAAGATACAAATAACCAAATAAGAAATGAGACGGATGACATTATGACAGAACCAACTGAAATAAAAAGAATCGTAACAGAATATTATGAAAAATTATACCCCAACAAATATGAAAACCTACAAGAAATGGAAAAGTGTCTAGAAACACATTACCTACCCAAACTAACACAAACTGGTAGAGGTAGAAAATCTAAACAAGCCCATAACAAGAAAAGAGATTTCAGTGGTAATAACCCCTGACCCCCTCCTTCCCCCACAAAAAAAATTCTGGCCCAGAGAACTTCACTGGAGAATTCTACCAAACAGTCACAGAAGAGTTGACACCAATACTATGCAAACTATTCCAAAACATAGAACAGGACAATACTGCCAAATTCACTCTATGAAGCCAGCATAATCCTGATACCAAAACCAGGCAAAGATGGAAATAAGTACAAAATTATAGGCCAATATCCCTCAAGAATGTAAATGCAAAAATTCTCAGGAAAATTCTAACCAATAGAATTCAACAGCATATCAAAAATAAATAATAAATAACACATCATGACCAAATGGGATTCATACCAGCTATGCAAAGATGGTTCAACATTAGAAAGTCAATCAATTTTAATCCACCACATAAAAAAAATGAGCAAGAATCACATGATCATCTAAATCAATGCAGAAAAGGCATTTTCTGCATTGAAAAGTCCAATGCCTCTTCTTGATAAAAACTCTCAGCAAAATAAGGCTAGAAAGGAAATTTCTCAACATAATTAAGAACATATGTACAAAACTGAAGGGGAAAACAGGCTTTCCAAAGCCAAGCATGACTGTACATGACTGCTCTCACGCTTTCGCTTTGCTGCCATTTAACTTAGTTCAGTGCTGCTTTCCAAGCCACTGTTATGTGACCTCGCTGAGGCAGTCATATATAACACTCTGGCATGTACCCACTTTTGTCTTTGATCACCATAAAACCTCTGCCCCTTTCTGCTGGGCCTGGGGATCTACTTAGATCCTACTGCCACCAGGGACCAACTTGTGCGTAAGTCTCCCTAATAAAACTCCTTTGCCACCACACTGGAGTTGCCTGCCTCTTTCTTCAGTCTCTCAGCACCTTATTTTTGGAGACAAATTTCTAGGCACTGGCCCATGCCTGGACAAAAATCAACAGCCAACCTTATGCTCAATGGACAGAGACTAAAAGCATTCTCCTTGGCAGCAGGAACCAGACAAGGATGTACTCTATCACCATTCTTATTCAACATTATACGGAAAGTACTAGCTAGAGCAATAAGGCAAAAAAGGGAAATAAAGGGCAGGCAAATTGGTAAGGAAGAAGTAAAACTATCATAGATAATATAATCATATACATATAGAAAATCTCAGAGACTCCATATGAAGGATACTGGAACTAATAGAAGAATTCCAGTCTTTGGTTAGCAGATCAGCTGAGAACTTTAACCATTTTCAACACTCAGGGACTCCGTACAAAGTCACCAATAAATATTTACTGAATAGATAAATAAAATAATGCAAGCATTTTTCCTTGAGAGTATAGAAAGAGCATTTTTAGAAAGCAGCTGATATGGAAATTAGAGATGAACTTATAATAAGTTGTCTACGCTGCTATGTCTGGTGACGGGGTGATGTTGATGATAGTGGTGAGCAAACCTCTTGGTCAATCTCTGTCTATCCTTGCTTCCATACCTGTTGCCATCACCTGAACATGTGTCAGTGGTAAAGGTGTTGTTTATTGACGGTCATAGTTTTGGCAGTTTCACCCTCTCCCTTCTCTTTTTCCCTCCCTTGAAAAAAAAATTTTTAATTTTTTTCACCTTATATTACCTGAATACGATGTCAGAGTTTATGTATCTATTCTCTTAATGTTGGGCATTCAAACTATTACCGAATATTCCTTAATTATAAATTTTGCTGTAGACCTGTTTTTATGGATGTCCTTGTACGTATATACAAGCAGTTGACTAGTAAACATACCAAGAAATTAAACCATCAGGACAAACAGCATGGCAATTTTCATTATTATAGTAATGAGAAATTTACCTCCATGATGATCACAAACAACACTCCCACCATAATCTATACAAATATCTCTTTCCCAAACTTAGTCAACAGTTTATATTATAAAACTTAAAATAAAAATTTTGCCAAATTGAAAGGCAAAAATGATACCGAATTGTTTATTAACTGCAGCTCTCTAAATACCTATGAGGTTTAGCATCTCATTTTATATTTATTTGCTATATGGATTTTTTCTAATGTACAAGGCCTGTCCATACACTTCTTCATTTTTCTTGGAATTATTTTTCTTTTTATATGAATTTATGTAGTCGTTTCTGTATTCTGGAGTTATTCCGTTGTCTATTTATGTGTATTGGAAATGTTTCTCTCAATGTATTGCTCAGGTTTCAACCTTTTAAAAGGTAACATGGCCATTACAATCACACTGATTAGCCATTTACTTTTTGGCTTTGAGTGTGTCTTGTTTTAAAAACAAGAAACCCTGACTCTATTAGCACTCAGACCACATTCTCGCCAAGGTCGAGGCAACCACTGATATACTTTCTGCCTCTATAGATTGGCCTATTCTAGACATTTCATATAAATGGAGTCATACAATATGTGGTCTTTTGTAATTGACATCTTTCACATAAAACAGTTTTCAAGGTTCGTCCATGTTATAGTAATATCGCTACTTCATTCTTTTTTATCACTAGGTAACATTAAATTGTATGAATATACCACATTCTTTTATCCATTCATTAGTTCATGGGCATTTGGATTGTTACTAGTTTTCAGCTGTTATGAATAACGCTGCTATGATTGTTCACGAACAAATTTTTGAGTGTGTGTATTTGTCTTTATTTCTCTTGGAGACATAACTAGGAGTGGAAGTGCTGAGTAATATGGTACCTCTTTTTTTTTTCTTTACCACTTTTAAGAAACTGTGAAAATGTTTCCCAAGGTGAATGTGTCATTTTAAATACCCACCAGCAATGTATGAGGGTTCCAATTTCCCCACATCCTTGTCAACTCTCGTTGTTGTATGTCTTTTTAATTATAGCCATCCTAGCAGGTATGAATGATATTGCCCTGTGGATTTTATTTGCATTTCCCTGATGACTAATGATGTTGTGTTCCTTTTCATGGGCAATTGGCCACTTGTATACCTTCTTTGAAGAAATGTCTATTCAGATCTTTTGCCTATTTTTTAACTCGGTAATTTGTCTTTTTACCATTGAGTTGCAAGTATTCTTCATATATTCTGGATAAAATCCCTTACCAGATATATGATTTTCAAGTTTTTTTTTTTTTTTTTCATTCTGCAGATGCTCTTTTCACTTTCTTGATAGTGTCTTCTGAGGCACAAAGTTTTAAATTTTGATGAAGTCTAATTTGTCAATTTTTCCTTTTGTCACTTGTGAATTTGGTGCCATAGCTAAGAAACTATTTCTTAACCCAAGAAAACAAAGATTTATACCTGTGTTTTCTTCTAGGAGTTTAATAGTTTTGGGCTCTTCTGTTCAGGTTTATGGACCAAATTGAGTTAATTTTTCTGTAGGATGTGAGAAAAGAGTTCAACTTAATTCTTTTGTATGTGGTTATACACTTGTCCCAGCACCATTTGTTGAAAAGACTGTTCTTTGTTTCATATAATTGTCTTAACACCTTTCTCAAAAATCAATTAATTATAAATGTAAGGATTTATTTCTCGACTCTCAATTTTATTTCATTAATCTCTATGTCTGTTCTTATGAGCCCTGGAGACCCAGTGCGTAAAAGCTTGGCTGCTAACCAAAAGAAGGACTGCTCGAATCCACTAGCCCCTCCTTGGAAACCCTGTAGGGTAGTTCTAGTCTGTCCCATGAGGTGCCTGTGTATTGGAATCTATTTGATGCCAACAGGTTCTATTCTTATGCAATATCACAGTCTGATTACTGAAGCTTGATAGTAAGAGTTGAGATCAAGAAGCATGAGACCTCCAGCTTTGTTCTTTTTCAAGAATGTTTTGGCTATTCTAGGTCCCTTGCATTTCTTTCCATTCGAATTTTATTATTTTTTTCATTTTTAGCAATTTAACAAGTTAATGGAAAATATGTATACAAGTTCAAATGGCCAAAAGTGTCATGTTATTCCTGATGTAGAACAAGACTGGATATCTACTAGATATCAAGATTTACTATTTAGCTCTATTAAGTATAGCAATGTGATATCAGAGCTGGAGTAGACAAATAGAAAAATGGAACAGAATAGAATGCCTAGAGATAGATATAGCAAAATTTGTGCCCTTGACATACGGCATAGGTGATAGTTCAGAAAAGTAATGACAGGATAAAATGTAAATATACGATTCTGGGGCAATTAGGTATGAATTAATTAAGTTAATAACAATTAACAAGTTGTTGCTGGTTGCACTTGAGTCGATTTTGGCTCATGGGAAGCCCATGTGTGCAAAGTAGAACTGCTTCACAGGGTTTTCATGGCTGTGACCTTCTGAAGCAGATCTCCAGGCCAGTCTTCTGAGGTACCTCTGGCTGGGTTTGAACCAACAACTTTTCAGCTAATAGTAAAGTGCTTAACTACTTGTACTACCCAAGTACTCCCAATATTGCTACTACGGAATTTCAAATTAAATTAACAACGACATTACAAAATGCGTTACAAAGTTATAATTACAAAAAGCAACAAGGAAAAAGCCCTCAGCATTACAGGGAAGGAATTAGAGTGGGAATCTACAGAGATGTAAGTTGGTAGCCACTGCTCTCATCCAGAGAAGAGGATGGGAAGCCTTGTTTACAGAGCCTGGTCTCATCAGGTCTTGCTCCAATCTGAGTCCATCATTTCCCACATAGAGGCCTCTCAGCCTGGCTGATAGACTATGATTCCTTATGTCCCCTCATGGTGTCCTTACCTCCCTTCAAACCTCCCCCTCCAGTCACAGAGTTTCAAACATCAGAGCAAGCTGCTTCTGTGCCCTAAGATTCTGAGTGACTGAGCTGAGAAGATGTGAATTTAAGGAAGGCCAGCCCCAGTCTGGAATGCTGGGTTGTGAAGCTCATTTTGAAGATGCATGACAGCATTGTTTCCATTAATTATGCCTGTCATCTACCAGGCCTGAGTCTCAGCAGATGAGCCAGGTGGCAAGAATCAAAATGTGTGTTGGTCCACTCTCCAGTTTCACACCATGTGACCCTTAGACCACTCTACATCTCGCTGAGCAAGTGGGATTGGGTAGATGCATACTTGGATTCTTCTCAAGTTTTACATTGTTTAAATATTTATTTAACAGCTGTTCAGAGGAGAGGCTGGAGCATGAATAACTAAGCAGGCTTACCTTCCCTGGCAAGCAGGTAAGGGGCAATGTGTCGACACTTAAGCTTGCCCATAACTAGTTGCCATTGAGTCAATTCCCACTCATGGCAACCCCATGAATTTCAGAGCAGAGCTGTGCCCCATAGAGTTTTCAGTGGATGATCTTTCAGAAGTAGATCAGGATTTTAATTCTGTGCAAGACATTTTTTTAAATCAAATGAAAAGAGTTCTGCTAAATACACCTTTGACCATCTACTTAGAATTCCAAAGTATTTTCAGATTTTGTTAAATCATGGCACACAGAGAAAATGAAAATAATTTTCAGAGTGGTGGGATAAGCTGGCCAGGAGGCTCACAGCCAAAAGTGCTCATCTCTGGGGCTCCCAGACCCTTCCAATAACCACCTGGGCCAAGAAGATGGAGTGTGCAGAGATAATTCCATTGCAAAGCTCTAGTACAAAATTGTTCTTAGATAATTGTATGCTTGGAAACTGTTTCTAGCTTATCTCTTTGTTAGGCTCTACTCTTACCAAAGCACCATAAGCCTGTTGCTGGAGGTACGGACTTTAGGGACTTGGAAAGAATGAAAGAATCGACAAAGACCAGAATATCTTGAGAATATACAATAGGAGCTTTACTGTTGTATGAAGTAAAGGAGGAAGAGACGATCAGGATCCAGGATGCACTTGGGACACTAGAACACACAGAGCTCTTTCATAAGATCCTCTGACACATGAACAGGAGAAGAGAGAGCAGGAAAAGCATCACCCTAGGGTAGATCCATGCCTTGAGGTTGCTTCATAAGTGTTTCTCTATGATGCCCAAGGTCTGAGTCAGCAGCAACCTCCAGAGTCAGAGCAGCAGCCAGAACCCCCAGAGGGCTCACACTCACAGCAGTCAGGGCTCTGGTGCCTGTGCCGGTGGAAGAGATGAGGCCTGTGGTGGTGGCTCAGGCAGCAGCTGCCAGCCCCAGAGCTACCACTGCAGCAGGGAGAGACTGGAGGGCACTTTGGGGGACACTTTGGGGGGCACTTGGGCGTGGGACACTTGGGGGGGCATTTGGGAAGGGGCTGGCACTGTTGCTGGCTCTGCTGGCAGGACATCTTAGCAGGACTTTTCAACCTGAAAATTAGCAATGAAACTATTTAGATTTCTAAAGCAAGAATGATAATTTGATCTCTTTTAAAATTAAACCATATGGTGATTGTCAAGGACATCTAGCATATACACATCAGTAAGGAAAAGAAAAAACTGAAATCTTTCCCCTGAATAAAATATGCAGTCTCAACAATCAGACATAGTAAGGAGCTTCTCATTCTTGTATACAATAAGTAGCCAGTATTTCTTATCCTTCCTAAGCCTGCAGAAAGCATTCACATACTGATATACCCATTCTATAATGCCCCTGACCAAATTGAGGGTTCCACACATGTCTGAGGTGAGGACAGATTTCTGCAGACTTGGTTCAGGCTGAGTCTTCTTCTGCTCAGCATATCACAGAATCAAGGCAGGACCCTCTTTCCTCAGTCCCCGCTCCCTCCATATCCCTCTGCCTGTCCTCCACCTCCCAGCTGTCAGCTATTCCCTTGTCCTCTCAGAGCCCCTTGGGGCTCCCACTCACACTCACCCTGGTCACAGACAGGAGCACAGAAATGTCCCTGGGGAGTTTGAGTAGATGAGGTTCTGCAGCCACACATGGCTTTTGTATGGGTTCCCTGAGCTTGGCTATTGCACAACCAGAACACCTGCTAAGTCATTCTTGACATTCCCCTTCCTCCCTGTCCCTGCCTTCCCAGAAGGCTTTCAGAGCTCCCAGGATGACCTCCGTGGCTAGAGTTTAGAGAGGCTTTGGCCGTTTACAACCTGTCACAGGCCAGGTCTCAGAGGAGCTGCCTGGGATTTCCCAAAAAGCCTGAGCCTAGACAAAGGCTTAGGGGGTGACCTCTGAGGAAACTGAGGTCCACACCACAATGTCTTTGTAGAAGTGTTTTACTCCATCTTCCTCCCATCCCCAAGAATGATCTTCCAAGTCCTGCTTCCACAGTCAGGCTGATTTCTATGGAACATAGAACCAGGGAACGTCTCCTTCCGAAGACATGCTCCTTCCCCACCCCACCTCCTTGACCTCCTGATTCCAGGTCCTTGTGTAGTCCTCAGGTCTTTGCTGACAGTGTTATTAGACGGATCAAGGTGGTTGTCTCAGCTTTTTTTATTTTTATTTTTCAATGGCAATAATTGTGACTAAACCCCTTCACTTACAAAAATCAAATGCATATTTTGTTACAAGGCAATTTTTAAAAGACAATCATGACAGTCAATTTTATGTGTCAGCTTGGCTAGGCTATAGTGCCCAGTTGTTTTGTCAAGCACTAGTCTAGATGTTGCTGTGGAGAAATTTTATAGATGTGATTAACATTTATAATCAATTGACCCCAAGTAATGAAGATTACCCTCAATAATATGGGCGGGCCTCATCCAGTCAGCTGAAGGCCTTAAGAGCAAGAACTGAGGCTCCCTGGAGAGGAGGAATTCTGCCTCAAGACTGTAACATAGTTTTCCTCCCAACATTTCCAGCCTGCTGCCCCTTCTAAGGGTTTTGGACTTACCAGCTTTTACACTTGTGTGAGCCAGTTCTTTAAAATAAATTTCTCTTGATAGATAGATAGGTAGGTAGGTAGGAAGGTAGGTAAGTCGGTCCGTCGGTCAGTCAGCAGGTAGTAAGTGAGTCAGTAGGTAGATAGATAGGTCTCCCATTTGTTTCTCTGAGAACCCTGACTAATAAAGCAATATTCTACCAAATGGCATTCAGGAAATCAGGGTTTAAGCTATAACTCTGCCGTTTATGAGCTCAGGTACCTCAAGATACTCATTTAGACAATATAAGCTCTCAACTGTAAACAGGCAGGGTAGTACCTTCTTCACTGAATTTTTGGGCACAAACAAGTTTCTTGATGAACATCAATTTTTAAAGAATGTGTGCTAAATCCAAACACTTTATCTGGTCAGTGTGTGAGACAGAGAGATGGAAAATATTCAGTTGTTGTCCTCAGAAACTTTATTTAAAAAATATTATTAGGCTAGTGAAAATTCCCCAGGAAAATGACATTATGCCTTCAGGATTCTGAGAAATAAAATTATTTCTAGCCAGAAGATGATGAGAGTTAAATGGTTTATTTAATCTTGTTATTGAATGAGAGGGTAGTCAAATTTGAATAAGGCTCATTCAACCATTAATTGATTAATTTTATTCATGCATCAAACATTTACCATGAAGTAATGTATGGCATGAACTGGGAATACACCTTGGAAAAAGAGAGACAAACTCCTCCTTCACATATCCAGTTTAGCAGATGAGAACATATCACGTTTAAATGTGTATCTGACTAAGATATGGCCTATCTTAAATTTGTTCATTATCTAGTCTCATATATAGTCCCCTACTCTGAGGGTTTTCAGATAAAATGTGAAAAATTTTGATTTGTGAACATACACTATTAATTATAAAAATGCTGTTTGAACTCCTACCAAGTGTTAGGTGAATGTTCTGCCCAAAACACTTAGGTTTATAGAGGTGAACTTGTGTGTTGCGACCTCCAAGCACTCACAGTCCAGTGGGCATTCTGAAGACTACTGTGAAAACCTGTATGCATAAAAGAAGATGAGGTTTAGGGACTGGGATTATCTGAGCCACCATTTCCCAGTGGGATTCTTGGAACACTGGTTCATCTGACAATGCCTTCAGTGATGTCATTCTAGGGTTCCTCATTCTGTTAGGCAGAGATGATAGCAACAATGAAGGAACAGAATGAGAAAGCTGTGCCTTTATGCTTGGATGTGAGTACACAATAGGTAGAGATGCATTTTTGCATGCCCATGCACAAGTTCAGAAATGTAGATGAGGGGTTGGATAGAAGGCTACAAAGCTGAAGGGGACCTCATCCCCAGAAAGCCAGTATCAGGAGGTTAAAAGTCCTTCTGTATATCCTTTTGTGATCTAATATAAACAGCCAGTATTGGGAATCAACTCATGACCTTTGCAGCCAGAGTATGAAAATTTTAGGTATTCTTGGGTCTACAGTTACCATATCACCAGCACATCACATTACAGCACCAGAATGTGAGAACTCTGAGGTGTTCCTTACCTGGGGAGTCTGGCAACTGTCCATGGAATGCTGATTAGATGAATGAATCAATTAATTAAGTGCTATTAGGAGAATGACCTGGGGAGTATTTGAGATACTTACCTTGAACCATCTCTCCTTTTCCTAGAAAGTCACTGACCTGCAAGTCGATTCTGCCAAATGTCTCCTGAAGATGCAAAGGCCGTGCTGTAACATTACACTCATTCTACCACAAAGCCTACTCACCTCCCAAATAAACTCTGTCTTTGTAGCAACACCTCTTCTATTTACCAGGTATGGGACCTTATCAATGCCATCTAATCATCTCTCTCTACCTTCCACAAACAATAAGTTAATTACTTTACAGTTTTTTTCCTGTAAAATTAGTCTCTCAATTCATTTCAACCTCTTCTGCCCACTGAAAACAGATAATCCAAACCCTGAGGCCCTAACTCATAGACCAGGCCTGGAGGTAAGGCAAGGATGTGACCTATAGTTTTCTAAGGAACGATGGAGATGTAGTGACCTCGGTACCTACAGCCATTGATCAATGGCTCAATTCTTACTGAAGTCACATCTAGTTTCTGGATATCAGTTAGGCAGGTTGGAATCTTCCATGATTTTCCAAGGGGGAAAGAGAGGAGACATGAATATCAGGAATAAGCATGCCTGCACCCTTATGTGTAAGAGTCATATCTCCTCCTCTCACAGCTAGGGCACCCTCTGGAGTTTGGTCCAGGACCCTTATACAAGGGATTCCTGGTCATGGCTCTCTCCCTTATCCATTTTGCCTTATCAGGGACCTTTCCTTTTCTTCATCTGTCATTATTGTGAGTTTATCCATGGGGGCCATGGAAGTGGCTCTGAGCAGGAGTGGGGCAGGAAAATAGAGAGCCCCACTAGGGGAGTGGGTTAAAGAAAAGACAGAAGGACAAAGAAGAAGAGAAGGACATAAGAAACAGAAATGTATTCTGTACAGTGTGGGAACTAGCCCCAAAACAATAGTTCTTGGAGCTAGAGGAGAAGGCAACAGTTGCTTTGAGTCTAGCTTGTTGAGAAGAACTTACTCTAATCTGTTTGGATATCACATATTATAAATAGTGTGGCCCTTTACAGTTCAACTACAGAGTACGGGTTAGAAACAAGGCTCTGGAGCTGAACTACTTGTGAATTCTGAGATCCAGATATTTGCTATGAAACCTTAAGCAAGTTCTTAAATTCTGTGTTTCCATTTTTGCATCCAATAATAATCGTAATTATTTAATAAGATTGTTGTGTAAATTAAGGAATCACACATAAAGTACTCAGAAGAGAAGAGGCCACATAATAAGTGTGAATGCTTAGAATTTGTGTAATTATATAGTTCTGAATCTCCCAATGAGGTTGGAACACTTTGGTTCATTCAACTATCTTCTTGGTGATATCATCCTCAGTTTCCTCATTCTCTTTGACAAATGTGTTTGTAACTACGGTGTAAGTGAGGAAGCAAAGCTGTGTGTGTATATGCGTGTGTGCGAGTGTGTGTGTGTGTGTTTTATTTACAGGAGGATGTATGTGAACATAAGGCCCTGAGTGGCACAACCATTTGTGCTTGCCTACTAACTAAAAGTTTGGCAGTTCAAATCCACCCAGCAGTACCACACAACAAAGGCCTGGAAATATGCTTCTGTAAAGATTACAGCCAAGAAAACCCCATGGAGCTCAGTTCTACTCTGTAACAGATGGAGTTGCCATCAGTCAGAATTGATTCAACGACAATGGGTTTGTTTTTTCTTTTTTTTTTTTTTTTGTGTGTGAACATAAGTATGCCCATACATAAGACTCTGAATCAAATGGTTGGAGGATGGTAAAGTTGGTTCAAAAGAGAATAAAACAAAACCCATTGCCACTGAATCGATTCCAACTCATAGTGACCTTATAAGACAGAATAGAATTGCTCCATAGAGTTTCCAAGGAGCAGGTGGTGAATTCAAACTGCCGAACTTTTGGTTAGGAGCTATAGCTCTTAAACCACTGAGCCACCAGCGCCCACAAAAAAGAACAGGATAGTCCAAAGTATATATAGCCAGAGAAAGAAAGTTGAAATAAGATTGCAAACTTACGTACGAAATTAATTAATGTCATTTCTACTAGACACAAATAATTTGGAACTTACAAATCTTCTTCAAGTTAAATCAGTGCTTAGTGTTTGAGCCCTAATCAAAAGTAAAACAAATTAAAAATCCCCTAGAGAGTCATATGACCCTTAGTTGGGCTTGAAATTTAGTAGCATCTAGTATAAATTTGAAAGAATGATCAAAAATCTGTTTTTGCCTTGTTTTCAAGTTCTGGATAATTTAAACCCCCAGTTTCCAAAGGAGAGATGGTAATAAAGAAGTGAGTCTCCAGAGCTCAGGACCACATTGAGTCATTGCTGAAGTCACATCTGGTTCATGGGCAGCAGAGGGACAGCCTGGAAACTTCCATGACCTTCCAGGTTGGGAAGGAAGAAAGAAGAAGGGGACTACCAGGTGATTCACTTGTCCTGTTCTCACTAGAGCTGAAACTCACTTCAGAGCTTGGTGTTAGCATATCTTATAAGCACTGGGGGCAGCTACTACCTGAGCCATCACAGTCTCCCAGAGCTCCAACTGATGTGGCAGTGGTCTGGGTCTTGGCTACTACTGACCACACTTCTGAGGAACCAAAGTGCAAAGACCAAGGGCATCCCAGCCTCATGCTTCTTCTCCTGGCCTCCAGGCATTATAGCTGTGTAGGAACTCAAGGGTTGATAGGTAGACATTTCTGTGCCCTCAAGTATTCTCCAAAAGCTCCGTCAAGGAATATTACTTTACCCCAAGTGAGGATGAAACTATTATTTCATGTGTCCCATTTGTCTTGGTCACTGTCGGCCCCTCTTTCTCTTGGAACGAATTTCTAATGACCCCTATTTAGCGTTCTAGCCCCTCGCTCGAGGGAAACATCTCACCTCCATTTTCCCCTGAAGCCCAGGCTGAGTGGAGTTGTGCTTTTGGGAAAAAGTCCCCTCCAAACTCTCTGACTTTATGAGGTGATGCTTTTGACACCAGCCACACTCCACCTGGAAGCTTGAGGAGTGAATTTGCCCCTTGCTTCTTCAGATTCTTGTGGCTGCCAGCATTCTTTGGCTCTTGAACATATCATTCTTTGGCTCATGGACATACCTACTAGGCTATTACCTTCAAATCTTTCTCTTTTCCACCTTCGCATTGCCTTTTTTTCACTGTGTCATAAAATCTCATTCTGCCTTACAAGAATAAAAGAATATATACGGTATATTTAGGACCCACCTGGATAATTCAAGCCAAACTCTTCATATCAAGATCTTAATTACATCTGCCAAGGTCCTTTCTCCTTTTAAGGTAACATTTATAGGTTTCAGGGATAGCACCTGATTGTTTTGGGGGGATATTATTTTGCTCACCGCAGATACCATCACTACACACACACACACACACACACACATATATACCCCAATGACCTCACAGACTGTTACCATTTGTATACAGTATTAGATCAATTTAATCGTTAAAATTAGAAGATGTTTTAGATAAATAGGTTAGGATTAGTGAAACCTTAACCAACCTTTGTATATCATGACTTCGAATGCCTTTGACCAAGAAACTATTCCCAAAGAAACTGTGCTGAGCAAATTAAATAAAAATCAAGCAGGTCTTATTAGAATAAATGACAGAGGAGTATGGTAGGGTGAATAAAAAGAGCAAAGCATGTCCAAAGGGGAAAATTCAAAGGTTTTCTTGAACTACCTCACCAACAGATCAAGAATCAGAGTTCACAAATTCACTCCCACACACTCTGCCATTTCAGTTAGTTCACTGCTCGTTTCCAAGCCACTGTTATGTGACCTTGCTGAGGCAGTCTTATGTAACTCCCTGCCATGTAGCCACTTTTGTCCTTGACTGCCATAAAACCTCCACCTCCTACCACTGGGTGTGGAGATCTACTTAGATCCTGCTGCCTCCTGGGACTGACTTGTACAAAAACCTCCCTAATAAAACTCCTTTGCCACTACACTGGAGTTGTCTGCCTCTTTCTTCAGTCTCTCAGCATCCTATTTTTGGAGGCAAATTTCAAGGTACTGGCCCATGCCGGACAAAAACCAACAGCCAACATTATGCTCAATGGACAGAGACAGAAGGCATTCCTCTTGACAGCAGAAACCAGTCAAGGATGCACTTTATCACCACTCTTAGTCAACATTGTACTGAAAGTCCTAGCTAGAGAAATGAGGCAAGAACAGGAAATAAAGGCCATTGAAATTGGTAAGGATGAAGTAAAACTATCACAGATGATGTGATCATGTACATATAGAAAATCCCAGAGACTCCACAAAAAAAGCTAGTAGAACTAATAGAATTTGTCAAAGTGGCAGGATACAAGGTAAACATTAAAAAATCAGTTGGATTCCTCTATACCAACAAAGAGAACTAGAAAAGAAAATTAGGAAAACAATACCACTTACAATAGCCCTCAAAAAGGTAAAATTCTTAGGAATAAATCTAACCAGGGACATAAAATACTTATGCAAAGAAAACTACAAAACGCTACCGCAAGAAACCAAAAGAGACTTGCATAAATGGAAAAACATACCATGCTCATGGACTGGAAGACTTAACATTGTGAAAATGTCAATACTACCCAAAGCAATCTTCAAATGTAATGCAAGTCTGATTCAAATTCCAACAACATTCTTTAATGAGATGGAAAAACTAGTCACCAACTTTATATGGAAAGGAAAGAAGCCCCAGATAAGCAAAGAGTAAACATATGAACATCCATGTTCATTGCAGCATTATTCACAATAGCAAAAAATGGAAACAACGTAAGTGTCCATCAGTGAATGAACGGATAAACAAACTGTGGTAAATACACACAATGGAACACTATGTAACAATAAAGAATAATGATGAATCCATGAAATATCTCACAACATGGATGAATCTGGAGGACATTACACTGAGTGAAATAAGACAATCACAGAAGTACAAATATTGTATAAGACCACTATTATAAATAGCCAAGAAAAGGTTTACACACCGAAAGAAATATTTTTTATGGTTTTCAGGGATGAGAGGGGAAGGGAGAGAAAATCACTTACTAGAGAGTAGACATGTGTTAACTTTGGTGAAGGGAAAGGTAGTACCCAATAAGAGGGAAGTCAGCACAACAGGACCAAGGCAAAGGAAAACACTGAATGGTATGCAAGAATAAAAGGCAATGATGGTAAATACTATAACATATACAATCCTGCAACAACAATAATAACAAATAAGAATTTATGACAGGATACATAGGTAGATGTTGTTGTTGTTAGGTACTC
This sequence comes from Loxodonta africana, assembly GCF_030014295.1. Lineage (NCBI taxonomy): Eukaryota > Metazoa > Chordata > Mammalia > Proboscidea > Elephantidae > Loxodonta > Loxodonta africana. Next base: position 182,804,396 of record NC_087344.1, on the reverse strand, counting down.
TTGAGTTGATTCTGAGACATAGCCACCCTATAAAACAGTGTAGAACTGCCCCATGGATTTCCAAGGAGTGGCTGGTAGATTTGAACTGCCGACCTATCAGTTAGCAGCCAGGCTCTTAACCACTGCACCACCAGGGCTCCACATAGGTAGATACATATGCTTAATAGGTGTTGGAGGGTGTATGGGAGTACACCCATGTGCATATATAGGTTTGGCTGTGGACACTTCTTCATACATGTTTGTATGTGCTGCATGTATATTCATATATGTATATAATAGAGCACGCAGGGGGCTCAGTCGTGGAAACATCCTAGACATAACCAAACAACTTGCAGGACTGAGTTACTGGGCTTGAAAACCAAGGACCATAGTCTCAGGGGACATCTAAGTCAATTGGCATTACAGTTCATAAAGATCTTTGCAAAATTTTACTTGTGTGTGATATAATTGATATCACTAGATAATTTCCAAAATCTGTTGGATCACCTTTCTTTGAAATGGGTACAATTATGGACCTCTTCCAGCCAGTTGGCCAGGTAGCTGCCTCCCAAATTTATTGGCATAGACAAGTGAGCACTTCCAGCACTGTATCCATTTGTTTAAACATCTCGGTTGGTATTATATTAATTGCTGGAACCTTTGTCTTAGTTATCTAGTGCTGCTGTAACAGGAATACCACAAGTGGATGGCTTTATCAAACAGAAGTTTATTCTTTCACAGCCTACTAGGCTGGAAGTCCAAGTTCAGGGTGTCAGCACCAGGGGAAGGCTTTCTCTGTCAGCTCTGGAGGAAGGTCCTTGTCATCTATCTCCCCTGCACTAGAAGCTTCTCCACAGAGGACCTCTGGATCCAAAGGATGCACTCTGCTCCCAGCACTGCTTTCGTGGTGGTATGAGGTCCCCCTGTCTCTCTGCTCACTTTTCTCTTTTATATCTCAAAAGAGATCAGCCCAAGACACAATCAAACCCTGCAGATTGAGCCCTGCCTCATTAACATAACTGCCCCCATCCCACGTAATTAATATCATAGAAGCAGGATTTACAACACTTAGAAAAATCACACCAGATAACAAAATGGTGGACAATCACACAACACTGGGAATCATAGCCTAGCCAAACTGATAGACGTATTTTGGGGGGTCACAATTCAATCCATGAGAGCCTTGTTTTTCACCAATGTCTTCAGTGTAACTTGTACTTCTTCCTTCAGTACCATCAGTTCTTGATCATACGCTGTCTCCTGAAATGGTTGAACATCAGCCTATTCTTCTTGGTATAGTGACTCTGTGTATTCCTTCCATCTTCTTCTGATGCTTCCTTGTATTGTTTAATATTTTTCCAGTAGAATCCGTCAACATTGCAAATCAAGGCTTGAATTTTTCTTAGGTTCTTTCAGCTTGAAAAATGCCAAATATGTGCTTCCTTTTTGGTTTTCTATCTCCAAGTCTTTGCACATTTCATTATAATACTTTACTTTGTTTTCTTGAGCCCCGCTTTGAAATCTTCTCTTTGGCTCTTTCACTTCGTCATTTTTTCCTTTTGCTTTAGTTACTCTACCTTTAAAAGCAACTTTCAGAGTGTCTTCTGACATCCATTTTGATCTTTTCTTTCTTTCCTGTCTTTTTTAATAACGTTTTGCTTTCTTCATCTATGATGTCCTTGATGTCATTCATACAAGTTGTCTGGGATTCTGTCATTAATATCACACAAAGTCAAATTTTGCTAAATCATTCAAAAGTGGTTGCAGTTGCAGCCGTGTGTTAACAGGGAACTGCCAGAAATTCAGGTCAGATTCAGAAGAGGACGTGGAACCAGGGATATCATTGCTGATGTCACATGGATCCTGGCTGAAAGCAGAGAATACCAGAAAGATGTTTACCTGTGTTTTACTAACTAAGCAAAGGCATTTGACTGTATGGATCATAACAAATTATGGATAACGTTGTGAAGAATGGGAATTCCAGGACACTAAATTGTGCTCATGAGGAACCTGTACTTAGAATAAGAGGCAGTCATTTGAACAGAACAAGGGGATATTACATGATTTAAAGTCAAGAAAGGTGTGAGTCAGGGTTGTATCTTTTCACCATTCTTATTCAATCTGTATTCTGAGCAGATAATCCCAGAAACTGTACTGTATGAAGAAGAATGTGGCATAAGGACTGGAGGAAGACTCATGAACAACTTGCAATATATACATGACACAACCTTGCTTGCTGAAAGTGAAGAGGACTTGAAGCACTTACTGATGAAGATCAAAGACTACAGCCTTCAGTATGGATTACACCTCAACAAAAATGAAAAAAAAAAAATCCTCAACAATGTCGTGACAAAGGGAGAAAATATTGAAGTTTTAAAGTGTTTCATTTTACTTGGATCCACGATCAACACCCATGGAAGCAGCAGTCCGCAAATCAAACAATGCATTGTATTGGGCAAATCTGCTGCAAAAGATCTCTTTAAAATGTTAAAAAGCAAAGATGTCACCTTAAGGACCAAGGTGTGCCTGTCCCAAGCCATGGTGTTTTCGATCTCCTCATGTGGATGCAAAAGCTGGACAGTGAATAAGGAAGACCCTTATTGATGCCTTTGAATTATGTTTTTGGCAAAGAATATTGAATATACCATGGACTGCCAGAAGAACTAACCAATCTGTCTTAGAAGAAATACAGCCAGAATGCTCATTAGAAACAAAGGATGGTGAAACTCTATCTCGCATACTTTAGACATGCTATCAGGAGGGACCAGACCCTGGAGAAGGAGATCATGCTTGGTAAAGTGGGGGGTCATAGAAAAAGAAGAAGACCCTCAACAAGATGGATTGACACAGTGGCTGCAACAATGAGCTCAAGCATGGCAAGGATTGTGAGGATGGCACAGGACCAGGCAGTGTTTCATTTTGTTGTACTTAGGGTCATGATGAATTGGAACCAACTCCATGACACCTAACAACAACAGTTCATAAAGACAATGTTCTACATCCTACTTTGGTGAGTAGTGTCTGAGGTCTTAAAAGCTTGCAGGCAGCCATCTAAGATTCGTCTATTTCCATGCAGAGAAAAGAATGAAGAAAACAAAAGACTCAAGGAAACAATTAGTCCAAAGGCCTAATGGACCACAGGAACCAAGGCCTCCACTAACCTGAGACCAGAAGAACTAGATGGTGTCTGGCTACCACTACCAACCAGTCTGACTAGGATCACAATCGAAGGTTCCAGTTGGGGTGGGAAACAATGTAGAAAAAAATCAAATTTATAAAAAAAATTAAGACCAGGTTTACTGGTCTGAGAAAGACTGAAGGACCTCTGAGATTTCAGCCCTTAGATACTCTTCTAACTTCGAACTGAACCCATTCCCAGAGATCAACTTACAGCCAAATAATAGACAAAAAAAAAAAAACCCAAACCAAACCAGTTGCCGTTGAATCGATTCCAACTCATAGTTACCCTATAGGACAGAGTAAAACTGCCCCATGGGGTTTCCAAGGAGCAGCTGGTGGATTCAAACTGCCGACCTTTTGGTTAGCAGCCATAGCTCTTAACCACTGCCTCGCCACCAGGGCTCCAAATAATAGTTAGGCCTATGAAATAAACAGTAACACCCATGAGGAAAGTACTCCTTAGAACAATCATCTATATGAAACCAAAAGAGCTATATCTGCCCAAAAGCAATGATGAGAAGGCAGGAAGGGGGCAGGAAAACCAAACGAATGGAAATGGGGAACTAAGGGTGGTAATGGGGAGAGTGCTGATACGTTGCAGGGATTGCAACCAATATCACGGAAAAACTTGCATATAAACTATTGGATGGGAAACTAATTTGCTCTGTAAACCTTCACCTAAAGACACACACACACACGCAACTAACTCAGCAGCAAAGCCAGAGTACAAATTTATAGGTTAATCATATTTTATTATAAGGGCACTAAGGAAGCAATGGAAACCCTGGTGGCGTAGTGGTTAAGAGCTCAGCTGTTAACCAAAAGATCAGCAGTTCAAATCCACCAGCTGCTCTCTGGAAACCCTATGGGGCAATTCTACTCTGTCCTATAGGGTCCTATGAGTTGGAATTGACTCAAGAGCAATGCGTTTCATTTTTTTTTTTTTTTTTTGGTTTAAGGAAGCAATGACCAAATTAAATTTTTTTATGTATATAAAATAAAATTGGTATTCTGTTAATTCCTGGAGCCTTGTTTCTTTCTTTAATAGTTACATAAAATATATGATTGTTTTAAGGGAAATTTTGGAACTATTTTTATAATAAGATTCTCCTGGGTACACCAGTATATCCCTAATTTATTTGCATAGTATGTCTAATTTTAGATTTATTAAAATAAAGCACACATGTATTTTTAAAAAGTAATTTCCTGTATTGGGTAGGTTGACTTTTCTCCTATGCAGCCAAAATTAAGACCCTAGAAATCTATTCAGAAAGAAGGAGTAGGACTTAGAAAATGGAGTTGTTGTGGTTGTTAGGTGCTGTCGAGTGGGTTCTGATTCATAGCGACCCTATGTACCACAGAACAATACACTGCCCAGTCCTGCGCCATCCTCACAATCTTTGTTATGCTTGGACCCATTGTTGCAGTCACTGTGTCAATCCATCTCATTGAGGGTCTTTCTCTTTTCCACTGACCCTCAACTTTACCAAGCATGATGTGCTTCTCCAGGGACTGATTCCTCCTGACAACATGTCCAAAGTACGTAAGACGCAGTCTTGCCATCCTTGCTTCTAAGGAGCATTCTGGTTGTACTTCTTCCATGACAGGTTTGTTCATTCTTTTGGCAGTCTATGGTATATTCAATATTCAATATTCTTTGCCAACACCACAATTCAAAGGGGTCAATAAGGGCCTTCTTTATTCATTGTCCAGCTTTCACATGCATATGACGTGGTTGAAAATACCACAGCTGGGACAGGCGCACTTTAGTCTTCAAGGTGACATCTTTACTTTTCAACACTTTAAAGAAGTCCTTTGCAGCAGATTTGCCCGATGCAATGTGTCTTTTGATTTCTTGACTGCTGCTTCCATGGGTGTTGATGGGGTAGTATTGTACCAAAGCTCAAGGTCACCAACAAAAGCACAAACCATATGCTCTGACAGTGTATGAAACAATGCCTTACTCACACAAAAAAGAAACAGAGCGAGATCAGCTTCACTAGAGCTTACAGATCTCCCATGGCCAGCAAGTCACCCCTGACGGCCAGTGCAGGGCTGATGGTCCACACACACCCCTTCTTGTGCAGCAATCAAGGGAAAACCCGTTTCCTCCCTTCCAGGAATAGGTAAAGAAATGGGGTTGGCCAGGTGCCCATGCATGGACAAGAGAGCAAGAGGCAGAGAGAGTCACTGTGTGTCCAGAACAGGGAGGAAGGCTTCCCTGATAATGAGAAGGAACTGGGAAGGACAAAAAGACCCAATTCCTAGCCTCCTTATCAGAGAATGTTCTAGGCTCAAGGCCTCTGCTTAGGCAGCCCAGGTGGGAAACAGAAGCTGAACATCCTGCCAACAAGCAGAAACACGAACTTGAAAAAAAAAGACAATGATGATCTTGAAAATATTTATTGCAGCAAAACAGCTCTTTCAGAGCAGTAGTGTCTGGAAAGCAAGTTTGAACTCAGCCCCAAAGTCACAGGTCTACAGGTGATGGCTCATGAAGGGATGAAGACAGAGTGATGGGTGAAGAGCATAAGACTGGCTCAGGTCTTTGGCTTTTGGGTTATTCAAATGATGAGCCCAGGTGGGCAGAGGCCCTAAAGCAGTCAGTGGTGATAAGTAGTAGTCAGGTGCCAGTGTCAGCTGGGGTCACAGCACCCCTGCAGCTAGGGCTACAGCTGGAAGAGACTGGAGCAGGGTAACTTGGGAGGGTCCTTTGGGGGACACTTTGGGGGGCATTCAGTAATGGGGCCTTTAAGAGGAGGCTGGATTTGCTGGCAGGACATCTTGGTGGGAGTTCAGTCAACCTAAAACCAATACAGATGTTTATGGACTTATGAAATCTTTATTTAGAATCTACCCCTAGACCATCAATTTCTTGAGTTAATCATAACTACAAAAACTAAAAAACAAAGTTCAGGCCAAGGACCCTGTCTTGCTCATTTTTATATCTCTCAGATATGGTTCAGTTCCTGTAACAGAAAACAAAACAAAAAAACTCAAACCCGTTGCCTTCAAGTTGATTCTGACTCATAACGACCCATACGACAGTGTAGAACTGCCCCATAGGGTTTCCAAGGACCGGCTGATGGATTCAAACTGCCGACCTTTTGATTAGCAACCAAGCTCTTAACCACTGCACCACCAGGGATCCTTAATATAAAAGGTGTTCAATAAATGGAGATATTTTTCCCTGTTTTGCACATTGCTATATACCAGTGTTCAAAACAGTGCCTGTCACTTAATAGGACTCAATAAATATTTGTTGAATATATAAATAAATAGGAGCCTTGGTGGCACAATGGTGAAGCACTCAACTCCCTACCGAAAGGTCAGTGGTTCCAACCAAACAGTGGCTCCACTCACCAGCTGCTCCACTAGAGAAAACAACGGGCAATCTGCTCCTGTAAAGATTACCAAACCAAACCCACTGCTGTCAAGCCAATTCCAACTCATAGCAACCCTATAGGACAGAGTACAGGTGCCCTGTAGGGCTTCGAAGGTTGTAATCTTTACAGAAACAGACTGCCACATCTTTCTCCCATGAAGCTGCTGGTCGGTTGAAACCACCCACCTTTCAGTTAGCAGCCTAGCACTTAACCACTGTACCACAAGGGCACACAACAACAATGAATAAGTAAATGAATCAATTGAATAAGGAAAGAGAGACAAGAAGGAAAGAAGGGAGAGAAAGAAGGAGGGATGGAGGGATGATGGAAAGAGGCAAGGAAGAAGATAGAAAATGAGGAAGGAGGGAGGACATTACATTTGAGATAGAGGCAAGGAAAGGAGATGGAGGAGTCCATTTCAAGGTAATAATTTTCTCTGTAAGCATCAGCCATCCTTTCTAAGCATGTACAAATGTGTCTGTGAGAAGTAAATGGCCTAAGATCAGCCGGCCCCATCTGGGCTGCCTCAGCTGCCACAGACCAAATATGGGCAAGAATTTAGACTTGTCAATCACTCCCCTTTCAGTTTCAGAGACTATAATTTTCAGGCTGAGTCCTACTAGACCCAGGGCAAAAACACTACTATCCCCCTCCTCTTTCCTCTATTCCCTTCCCCCTGGTGATCTCCAACAGCCATCTCCTTTCAGCTGTGCTGTCTGGTCTCCCAAAGACCAACTCACCCTGGTCAGTCCCAGGTGTGGACCAGGCAGTCCCTGAAGTGTCAGGACCAATGAGGAGCTGTGCCTGAGATGCATTTTATAGGCACTTGGCTGACTGGGCTTCTGGTGAGCCAGAACTCTGGGAGGAGCAGGAAGTGACTCCTGGAACAATCCAGGCACCTGTAGGGTAATTCTTTACATTCCGTTCCCTGCTTCCCCATCCCATCCTTTCTGAGGCGACCCTGAATGGCTCTGCTGAAGCTGGAGACATAAACCTCACCAGCCCATATTCTCCTAGGCTTGGGACTGTGGAGCAGCAGGGGAATTCCTGGCCTCTGGACCAAGAATCTGGTTGCCCAAGACGCTATGATCCTATGCCTTCTTGAAAAAATAATAAAAGAACTGCCCCCTCGATCTAGCCTGTGCTATCTAGCCTTCCTTGGTCTTTAAGGAAATGATGTCCTTTAACTCCACAGGCCAACTTTGACCCCAGGCAGCTTCTAGGCTGATTTCTCTCTCTCTCTCTCACACACACAATTGCGTAACATTTTATTGTGGCAAATATGTTTATAACAAAGTATTTGCCTTTTCAATATTCTTCACATGTGTAATTTAGTGACATTAATTGCTGTGCAACCATCACTGTTACCCATTTCCAAGTTTTTCCATCACTTTTAACAGAACCTCAGTGTCTCCTAACCAGTGAGGCCTCTTCTCCCCATCTCTCCCATTTGCCCTTGGTAACCACTAATAACCTTAAGTCTGTATATATTTGCCTATTCTGATATTTCACGTAGGTGGAATCATACACTATTTGTCCTTTTGTAACTGACTTATTTCACTCAATATAATGTTTTTAGGTTAATCCATGTTGTAGCCTATTATCTGGACTTCATTTCTCTTTATGGCTAAGTAATATTTCATTATAAGTATGTGCTATATTTTGTTTATCCATTCATTTGTTAATGGACATAAGTTATTTCCATCTTTTGGCTATTGTGAATAGTGCTGCAATGAACATTGGTGCACAAATACCCGTTTAAATCCCTGCTTTCAGTTCTTTGGGTATATACCTAGGAATGGGATTGCTGAACCATGTGTCAATTCTCTGCTTAACTTTTTGAGAAACTGCTGAACTGTTTTCCACAGTAGCTGTGCTATCCCATAACCCCACCAGTAATGGGTGAGGGTTCCCATTTCTCCACATACTTGCCAACACCTGTTGTTTTGTGTTTCTTTCTTTTTTAAAATCACTGCCATCTTAGTGGACATGAATTGATAACTCATTGTGGTTTTTATTTGCATTTTCCTAATGACTAATGATGTTGAGCATCTTCTCATGTGTTTGTTGGCCACGCGTATATCTTCTTTGGTGAAATGTCTTCATATGTCCTTTGCCCATTTTCTGAAACTGAAGCTAGGCTGCAAAAGGTATAGAAGAGACAAATAGGTACTCCTTGAGCTTTGATCTATAGCATGATAATGTTCTCTTTATTTATCAAAGGCGGGGTATATGAATTAGGTAATTATACTCTTCTCCCTTCACAAAATCTTCCTAGTTTTGAGGAATTATGTATTTTTTCCCCTATACTTAGCATTTGAGATTTCTGTGACTCTCTATAACAAGGGCTGGCAGATAATAAAACAAATTAAGTTAAAGGAAAATTCAGAAATTAAATTTATTTAAAAATAAATTAGGTTATAATTGTTTTTGAAATATATAGACCTACTTTCATTTAATACTCATATCTTCTGCCAGTTAAATTATTACTAGTTTACAATATGGAATATATGCATCACTATTTCAGGATTTTTTTTTTCAGCTATTGTACCACATTAACCTATTAGAGATTTTATCAATCTGTACCTATTCAAAAAAACAGAAAACTTTATTTTGACAGAAATAATAATGAATTGGTTTAACAGGTATTGGAGGATTGAAAAGGCAAATGGAGAATACTACGGTAACATAGAACAACTACTACCACCTCTAGGGCTGGGGGAACAAAGGGAAGAGGTTGGAGTTCTTGGAACTTAGAAGAGAGACCCACAGGAACTGAAGCCAAGACCTCTGAGGAAGGGGCACTGACTAGTGATGCTGGAGTTTCTGAAGGAGGGACCTGAGGCTAATCCTGGAAATGTGAGAACGATGGTAACAATAACCAGCTGCTGCTTCTATATGAAAAAAAAAAAAAAAAAATCTAGGGTGAAGCTTACAGGAACAGGAAGCAAAATCTAAAGAAGTCAGTCCCTTCTTTCTTCTCTAGCCTTCTGTAGACCTCTAGCGCCCCCTACTGACAGCGCCTAATAGAGGCTCGACTGGCAAAGGAAAGTGGTTTGCAAAGTCCAGGTCCTGCATCACAAAGTGTAGAAAGGTAGGTTTGGAGCTGAGAGACAAAAGCTTAATATTCAGTAAAGAACTTCCGGGATAGATGGAGAAGATGGAGGATGGTGTTTCAGGCAGGGATGCTAGCACGATTCAATGCTTCAAAAATGCAACATGTAGTCAAGAAATAAAGTGTAAGTAGGTCTATGTGACTCAAATTGAGTGTTTGCATAGGCCAATAATGGGGTTTAATATCAGAAAACCAAACAGTAGTCAGGTAGCAGATGAAGCTGAAAATTAGGAGAATTTTTATTTCTTTCTCTCAGGAGTAAGGGACACTGCAGGGTTTTGTGCAAGCCTCAGACAAGGTGTTTGGGGTTCAGCACTGAACAGAGAAATCAAAAGGCTTGAGTTTAGTTGTGGCTTTGCCAGTATCTTCATTTGCAATATAAAATATAAAGGCAGCTTTATAAATGAAGTATTCATCTGATGGTCCAATATGGTGAAAGTATCATTATCCTAATAGACTGTGAAATATGCTTTGATAACAAAGTGATGGGATAACATTCTTCTCTTAGCCAAAACCAAGAAAAAAATAAACATTTGAGTGTGCATTTATAATGGCAGACAGAACACACACTGCAGTGTTTTGCCAGTTACTATTTAGTAGAGTAAGAATATTCTCCCCTATGACAGGTCACTGAAGGTATAGATTGTAAGGAGTGTAAAACATTGTCATGGATTGAATTATGTCCCCCAAAATCTGTGTGGATCAATTAGGCTGGGCCATGATTTCCAGTATTGTGTGGTTGTCCTCCATTTTGTGATTACAATTTTATGTTAAAGAGGATTAGGGCAGGATTGTAACACCCTTACTCAGGTCACATTCCTGATCCAATGTAAAGGGAGTTTCCCTGGGGTGTGGCCTGCACCACTTCTTATCTCTCAACAGATAAAAAGGAAAGGGAAGCAAGCAGAGAGTGGGGGACCTCATATCACCAAGAAAGCAGCAACAGAAGAGATTGCGTCCTTTGGACATGGCGTCTGTGTGCCTGAGAAGCTCCTCAACCAGGGAAAGATTGATGACAAGGAATCTTCCCCTAGAGCCAACAGAGAGAGAAAGCGGTCCTCTGGAGCTGACACTCTAAATTTCTGCTTATAACCTACTAGACTGTGAGGGAATAAGTTTCCTCTCTGTTAAAGCCATCCACTTGTGTTTTCTTCTGTTATAGCAGCACTAGATAACTAAGACAAACATTGAAAGTATAGATCGTAATGGGTATAAAACATTATCAAATGCTTTGTTTTACATCCTTTGAGATAATCTTTTGTTTCCCCCTGCCCTCTTTAATCTGTAAATATACTGAACTATGTCAATAGATTTTCTAATATCAAGGCATCATTGTAAACATTCACTACTGGGTAGAATGAAGTAGCTACTGGCAGACCAGTTCTCCTGATTAATATAACTAGAGAATTTAAATAAAACCAGAAACTGTCTTTGGAAGGCAGCAGAGAGCTGCTGTGGCAATGTGAAGTGGAGGCACTCTGACTCCTGTATCCACTTTTACCCTGAAAGCATTTGTCAATTCCAGGCAGTAGAACACTGAGAATCTGGGTATTAAACCTATGGAGGGACACAAATGGGGAATGAAAGAATCAGCTGAGCTTTTAGCAGAGACTTGGGAACCCTCAAGCACATTGTCTGTTTTCTTCTAAGGATATTTGCAGAATTTGAGCCTATGCAAGACAGAAAGCTAAAACTTACGTGGAGAGTTTCTAGAAAATAGTGTAAGATTTACAGTGGTTTACAAGACAAAGAGTAGAGTTCAGAAATATATCAGTTAATCATGGCCTCAATTACAGTGTCTAACAACTACAAAATGCAGACAGTAATCATCTTTTCTTTAGGTCACGGGGCTGCAGGTCATCTAGGTGGTGAAATGGTCTGACCTCGGCTGGGCTCAGCTCTATTCCACATGTCTTTTTTCCTTTTGGATTCAGAAGGCTAGCTGGACATGTTTTTCTTATGGAGATATGCAGTGTGATTGATTAGTTCTGTGTGGCCTTTCTAGCCATGGTCTTGTAACTCCCACTCTGGTGATAGGGATTGTGTGATAGGGTAATTGTGGCCTACTAAGGGGATTGGTCAGTTTTGGCTTAAAAGAGAGCCAATTTCAGAGCAGAGAGGAGGACCCTACAGTCACCAACGAAGAAGAACCAGGAGCAGAGAGCATGTCCTTTGGACCTGGGATCCCTGTGCTGAGAAGCTCCTGGAAACAGGAGACCGAGAGAGAGGGCAAGTTGTAACCTTGAAGATGGCAAGAAGTGGTGGCAGGAGAGACCCGGCAGGAGGAGACAGCATGGTGGGCTTCCTGGCCCATGGAGAGAGAAAACTGAGGGCCTTTGGGCAGAGACTGAGGGCTAGGGAGAGGTGTGCCTGTGAGCACAGCTAGGAGAAAACTATCCTGATGGAAGAACTATATCCTGAGTGTTCTTGAGCCTGAATTGTAACTGTTATTTCCCCTAATAAACTCCATAATCGTGAATAGGATCTGTGGGTTCTGTGTGGCCATTGCAACGAATTAACAAACCCAGCAGAGAAGTAAAGAGTGCCATGGGAGGGACAGTTGGTATCAGAATTGGTAAAGATGGCAGAGAGAGGAGGCATGTCTGACCCTTGCCTCATAGAAATCAGCCTTGGGCTATTGATCTTGTGGGACTGGAGGAGATCAGATGCTGTCCCCACGTCATTTTCACAAGATGAGAGAGGCACAAGGGGGCAAGTGGAAACACACAAGGCCCTTAAAGTCAAGGCTCTGAACTGGCACACTATCATTACTGCCTTATTCCATTGACCAAAGTGAGTGACAACCCAAGTTCAAGTTCTAGGGGCAGGAAAATATAGTCTGCCTGTATAGCAGGAGAAACTGCAAAGTCACAAGGCAAAAGGACATGAGTACAGGGGGAAGTGAAGAGGGGAATGTACCAATAATGCAATCTGTCACAAGAAGCCAAGGTGCACCATTTAACACCTCAAATAAATTCCAAATGTCTCAAATAAATTCCATATGCATTAAAAACTTGAAGAAAAGAAAAAAAAAAAGCTTGTATTTGGAAAAAGTAAGAGTAGGTATATACTATGTTAAGTGAGTGGGGAATTAATTTATAAACTTAAACAGGAATGTGCATAGCTAGAAAATAATGAAAAATCAATGTGATAAGCAAGCAACAAAATATGGAAAATATTTACTATAAAGAAAGCAAAAATTGACATGAGTGGAAACTTGTTATTGTTGTTAGTTGCCATTGAGTGGATTATGACTTAAAGCAATCCATGTGTGCAAAGCAGAACTGCTCCATAGGCTGTGACCTTCCCAAGCACCTCTGTGTGGGTTTGTTTGATGGATAACCAGGCATGTAGAATTCTCGATTAACATCCAAGGATCAAGAAATCTAGAAAAGTCAAGTATTGTGTTTACTGCTAATGGTGAACAAATGAACTTCGATGTGTGTATTTAGTCTAAATTGGGACTGAGCATGTGCAATATATAGTGCACATTTAGGATTCTTAAAATGGAAAGGGCCTACTGAAAGAGAAGATGCAGCAGTCTACATAAGTGTGCTGTCCAGATCCCCTCTGAACCTTTTTCACTGATCTTGTGCATACTGCCTACCCCAAGCCCCCACTTTTGGTGTGTTTTTACCTCCAACAGCCAACATCTACATCTCTTCTTCAGTAGCTTGCATTTGGGTTACTAGAGCCACTTTGCCCACACCTGCAGAGAGAAGAAATTGCCTGGGCACAGGCCAGTTGTGCTGGCTACAAAATCTCTTAGTGTTCTCTCATCTAAGAAAGTTATTATTTTACCTTCATTCCTGAAAGATACAGAATTCTTTGCTGGGCATAGAATTCTTGGATGACCGTTTTTTGTTTTGTTTTGTTTTGTTTTGAATTTCAGCATGTTAAAAATGATGTCTCATTGCTCTGGCCTCCATGGTTTCTGACATTCACCCCTTTAGGTAATCGTCTTAGTTATCTAGTGCCGCTATAACAGAAATACAACAAATGGATGGCTTTAACAAACAGAAGTTTATTCTCTCAGAGTCTAAAAGGCTAGAAGTTCAAATTTAAGGTGTCAGCTCCAGGGGAAGGCTTTCCCTCCATGTCGACTCTGGAGGAAAGTCCTCATCATCAATCTTCCCCAGTCAGGGAGCTATTCTCCTGGTTCTCGTTTCTTGGTAGTATGAAGTCCCCAGTCTCTCTGCTCGCTTCTCCCTTTTATATCTCAAAAGAGATTGACTTAAAACACAACCTAATCTTGTAGATTCAGTCCTGCCTCATTAACATAACTGCCACTAATCCGACCTCATTAACATCATAGAGGTAGGATTTACAACACATAGGAAAATCACGTCAGGCAACAAAATGTTGGACAATCACACAATACTGAGACTTGGACTAACCAAGTTGACATGCATTTTGGAGGGACACAATTCAGTCCATAACAGTAATGAACCATTTTTCTCTGGCTGCTTTCAAGGTTATTTCTTTGTCTTTAGTCTTCAGCTGATGCATTTGGGTTTCTTTGGATTTATCCTGTTTGGGGTTTACTCTATTTTTTCAATCTGTATGTTTGTTTTTTTCACTAAACTTGGAAAGCTTTCAACCATTATTTCTTTAAACACTTCTTAAATTTTATTTTTATTGTGCTTTAAGTGAAAGTTTATAGATCAAGTCAGTCTTTCATACAAAATTTATATATACCTTGCTGTGTACTCCCAGTTGCTCTCCTCCTAATGAGACAGCACACTCCTTCTCTCCGCCCTGAATCCCCCATGTCCATTCAGCCAGCTTCTGTCTGCTTTTGCCTTCTCATCTCCCCTCCAGACAGGAGTTGCCCACATAGACTTATGCATCTACTTGAGCCAAGAAGCTCACTTCTCACCAGTATCATTTTCTATCTTATAGTTCAGTCCAATCCCTGTCTGAAGAGTTAGTTTGGGGAATGGTTCCAGTCTTGGGCTAACAGAAGGTCTGGGGACCATGACCTCCAGAGTCCTTCCAGTCTCAGTCAGACCATTAAGTCTGGTCTTTTTGTGAGAATTTGAGGTCTGCATCCCATTGGTTATAGCTGGGCACCATCTAGTTCTTTGGTCTCAGGCTGATGTAGTCGCTGATTTATGTGGCCCTTTCTGCCTCTTAGGCTCATAATTACCATGTGCCTTTGTTGTTCTTCATTTTCCTTTGCTCCAGGTGGGTTGAGACCAATTGATGCATCTTAGATGGCTGCTTGCTAGCGTTTAAGACCCCAGACGCCACCCACCAAAGTGGGATGCAGAACTTTTTTATTTTTTTGATCCGCACTCTTTGTCCTCTCTTCCTGGGATTTCCGTGACATGAATATTAGATATCTTGTTATTATCCTACATGTTCCCGATTCTCTGTTGAATTTTTTAATCTTTCTCTCTGTTGTTCAGATTGGATCATTTCTCTTGATCCATCTTCGAGTTCACTGATTGTTTCCTTCGTCACCTCCATTCTGCTGTTGAGTCCACCTAGTAAATTTTTTTTATTTCAATCATTATATTTTCCAGTTCTAAAATTTCCATTTACTTCTCTTCATATCTTCTACTTGTTTTTTAATTTTCCTGAGACTTTTTATTCTAAAATTCTTTCAATAGTATTCATGATTTCTCATTTGAGCAATTTTATAATATAGCTGCTTTGAAGCCTTTGTCAGTTAATTCTAACCTTTGTGTTATCTGGGACTTGGTGTCTGTTGACTGTATTTTCCCATACGAGTTGAAATTTTTATGGCTCTTCATATGCCAAGCAATTTTGGTTTGTATTCTGGACATTTTTAATATTCTGTCATGAGACTCTAGGTCTTGTTTAAATCCTATGCAGAATGTTGATACTTTTGCTTTAACAGGCAATCAATTAGATTAGGTTCATTTTGCAAACTCCAACCCACCTTCTATGTGATGTGATTCCAATACCAGTTATGTTTTCAAAACCTTTGTAGTGCTCTTTGCATCTGTCCAGAGTGTGTGTCACCTGATGGTCATTCTGGGACCTGCACAATAGTCTCTCTGTTAGCTAAATAAGTTCTCAAATATTATTGTTTGCTAATTAGGACCAGATACACGTGTGTGTGTCCTAAGACAGAATCCTGGCATTCATAAACAAGTTTATGGAGTAACTTCCCTGAGCTCCTCCCTCTCCGAAATCTCACCAGCACTTTCTTATTCCCTGGAGCTCCTCTTTATGATCTTCACTCCATAACTCTTATGCTCTGCCAGGCACTTATATGATTAGGCCCAAGAGATTGGAGGACAGAGAGAGAGAGAGAGAGAAAATAAAAAGAGGGGTTGGCCCCAGTGTCTTGGGAACACAGCTTCACCAAATGGAGAGGAAGTTCTCCCCTCCTCAAACTTGGCTCCTACTGGCTTCCTTACTACCTGCTGCCACTGCCACCCCAGAATTGCCTGGAATATGGGGCATGAGAGAACAGAGACAGGAAGAAATGGAGGCTTAGGGAGGAAGTAGGTCGAGTGCTGTCACACTGAGGGAAAAAAAATCAGGTATTTCCACACTCTCTCTGAACATTTTTTCTTCTTAAACTAGAACTGGAGAATGTTTCCAGAAGTGTTCTTTCTCTCTCTTTCCCTCTCTCTGCCACAGTGTTCATTTTCAAGTTTCCAGCTGCATAAAGTTCAGTCCAGGAGATACCAGAGAGAAAAAAAAGTAAACTTACCACAAGTTCAGCAGTGCTTTGGATTCTAGTATTCTTCCTCTATCTGTCTGCTGCAGTTTCAGAGTCCTCAAATAGCTGTTCCATGCTTTCTGCTGAGGTTTTATAGTTAATCGGGGGGAAAAAGTGACGTGTATTCACTCCATCTTACTTGAAATAAGAATCCCTAAATTATAATTTTAAATATTACTTCTATATACATTGTTTTCCTTTTCTCCTTCAGGTATACAAATTGCTTTCCTTTTCTTCTTCAGGTATACAAATTGTTTTCCTTTTCTTCTTCAGGTATACAAATTACATGTATGTTAGATCTTCATTAGCTGTCTCTTACATTTATCACTTTCTGTCTGACACTTTTTGTTTTACTTCTTTTTCCTTTTCTATCATTTCTGTCCCTTACTGTACTTTTGTCATATTTATTCTTCCTTGGGCACCCTATAAACAATTTTGTCTTTTTCTTCTATTTCTTTCCATGCTCAGTATGCTTATAACACTTTTTAAAAAATTATTGATCAATCATTTCTAATACTCCGATCTTAATGGAATCTTTTTAAATGCCTATGATCATTATGTATATTGTCACTTAGATCTGTGAGTTCATATTCTCCTGGAGACTAGTGGAGATTCTTACTGGAAATAATTATGAGGAGAGGGCTCTAAACCCAAGTCTATTCCAAGTCCCCAGTGAGGCCAAGGACTGGGTGCTGCATGAGGGGCTCTAGTTAATAAAGTCCAAGCACCAGAAAATAAACTCCTTAGGTCAGGACTTTATTCCCACCACAGCCCACTCCCAAGGGGATAACATTACCCAGTACTTAGATTGTAATCCAGCACTCCCTGAAGAGTTGGAGAAGGAGGGTTGGGATCATGAAAATTCAAAATGAGCTAGTCTCAACCTGTTATTCTGAGCTCCTCATGGAAGAGGAGCTTCTCTGTGTTGCCCTGACTTTACTCCCGAGGAAGATACAAGCCACTGGTGTGAGTGATCATTAGAATATAGACAGGAACTAACTATTCCCGGGAAATAGTGGGGTAAAGCAAGAGCAAAACTTCAAAATCTTCTTTTATGTTTTTTCTGTCTACAATTTAGCCTATTACAGTTTAGCATATCAAGCTAGAGCTACTACCCACACACACCAGTTCAGATAGCCCTCTCTTTGTAGATATTCCCCGTACCTTTAGAGTTCCTCCAGGTTACTGATAGTTCATGGTAGTTCAGCATCTGAAAACCAGACCAATCCAAAACCTCCTTGACCACTAAATCCTGGAATCTGAAAAGGGTTCGAAATTGAAATTTCCCACAAGTTCTCATCCTTTAAATAAAAGGATGTCCCAGTTCTAGAATAGACAAATACATCTGGTAAGATTGTTCCAGATAAAAAGGAGAAGATATAATTAAATAATATTATGAATTTAGAAGTTAGGTATTTGTATAACTATAATAGAGCAAAACATAAAAAATATTATCAATAATTATATGCTAATCATTATGAAAAAATCATTATGAAAGCTTAGTCAGAATGGTAAGTGTGCATAGGAAAGTATAACCTACCAAAATGAGCGCAGGGAGAAACAAAAATATGAATATTCTTAAAGGTAATAAAGAAACTAAAATATTCTTTAAAAATTATTTTCACAAAGAAAACACCAACCCAGATGGTTTTACAGGCAAGTAACATCAAACTTTAAAGAAGAGGGTCATTCCAAATTTATTCAAGGATAGTGGGCATATAAATTTGTACAATCATTTTAAAAAATAGATTGACAATATCTAGTAAACAGTAAATATGTAATACACTGAGATTTTCCAATCCGAGGAAAAATTTAGAAGAATGCTTAGAGCGGTACTGCTCATGATAGCGAAAACCTAAAACCCACAAAAATGTCAATTTATGGGAAAGAGAATGCATAAGGTGTGGTGTATTCACACAATGGAATATTATTCAATGGTTAAACTACAATGAAACACAACAATTTGGATAAATTTTAGGAATATAATCCAAAAACCCAGACAAATCCATTGCCCTTGAGTCAATTTTGACTCATAGCAACCCTATAGGACAGAGTAGAGCTGCCCCAAGGAGCAGCTGGTGAATTTGAACTGCCGAACTTTTCGTTAGCAGACATCGCTCTTTACCACTGCACCACCAGGGCTCTCTGACTCAGTAGTTGCCTGGTAATTAAATGAGGAAGGAATAGTAAAGACCAAAATACAATGTGAGCAGAAAATAAGAGATTTACTATCATTCAGGTGATGAAGAAAAACTCTGGATGTCTAGTGAACAACAGGAATTATGGATCAAATAGAAATGACTACCTTTAAAATATCCCAGGCCTCCTTGGGGACTGTCATCCCCCAGGTTAGAGACAGAAAGAAGATTAAGGGAAAGTATCAGGCTAAGGCAGAGGGATGGTTATTTGATTCTTCCTTCATTGGTCTTCTGTGGTCCTCAAGGCCCAGGTCAGCAGCAACCCCCAGAGCCAGAGCAGAAGATGGAGTCCCTGGAGGGCTCACACTCACAGCAGTCATGGCTCTGGTGCCAGAGACAGTGGAAGAGATGGGGCCTGTGGTGGCTCAGGCAGCACTGCCACCCCTGGAGCTACTGCGGAGCCCCAGAGTGGAGACCACAGCAGAAAGAGACTGGGGCACTTTGAGGAATACTTTGGAGGGGTTTTAAGGGTGGGGCACTTGGAAGGACACTTGCAGGTACACTTGGGAGGGGGCTGGCACTGCTGCTGGTTTTGCTGCCAGGACATAGAATAAGAATATTTTTTATATTCTCAAAACTATTTACATTGTCTTAGTAACATGTTTGTAAAACATTCTCTTTTTTCAAAGCAAAAGGCACTGACTGAAAAGATGGGGTACAATCAACATTTAAGACCTGTGCATAGAATTTACACTAAGTACAAAGACCAGTTTGTCACCATATTATGCACATGCCTCTACTTATGAAATGAGCTCTCAACTAGGTCTCTTACAGAGGCCTCTTTAGATGCATACAATTGTATATGAGACCCAGATGTCCAAGGGACAAACATCAGAGACTTGGAAGAGCTCATCCCTTTCCCTCTGACCACAATAACATGATTGCAGGCCAATTTCTTCTTTGCTCAGAACTTCCCTCTGTTTCCCAACCCCGACCTTATGTTCACTCTGCTCTTGTTCATTCACCTCACCAGACTTTGGAATATTCTCCAGGCTTCCCTTGTCCACAAAGCCTAGAGCCCTCCTTTGGGCTTGCACAGATTCACTTACCAGAACCCAGACACAGAGTTAGTTCTGGTCCCTGAGGATGAGGAAGAAGAACCAGGGATACCTTTCCTAGGGAATCCCCAAGTGGCCTCAGAGGTGAACCTTGTTTCTGGGATTAGCAGGGGTTAGCTCTTGCACGATCAAAGAATGTGTGGGGACATCCCTGACATTCCCCTTCCTCACAGTCTTTTCCTTCCCAGAAAGCCAAAGTAACTCCCAGGTTCTTCAGTAGCACCCAAACACCAGATGAGCCTTCAACAAGTCACATTCTTTTCCTAAGATGGGTCTCAAAGAGTGGCATGCGATCACAAGAAGCTAGCCACTGGGCTGAGGCCACAGGGCCTCAGGTCACTGCATGCCTGTCCCTTCTCATGAAATGGGTAGCCCACACCTCCTCCTCCAGGCTTTGTGGGATGGGGACTAGAGTTGGGGGAATAAGAGTAAGAGGACAGAAAGGACTAAGATAATTTTTCAGGAATAATCTACAAGACTTGATGTCTCTTTGCATGTGTATGCCGGAGAAAATTGATAAATCAAGGATTATACCAAAATGCCAAGTCCAGTGACTAGGTAAATAGTCATTTGATAGAGAGAAAAAATGTTGGGAGGGGCATAGATGTGAGGTCCTAGCAAGACTTTCAGGTGGAAGGATTCAGGAGACATTTATAGACACCAGTCTGGAGGTTATTAATTCCCAGGCAAAAGGGACTTGGAGGCAAGCTTCTAAAATCATCACCCTAGTATTCATCATTATTAATACACACATCCAGTATGTTTATTTATTTATTTGAACAAGCAAAATGTATCAGGTACTCTGTTGGACCCCAGAAGGACAAGAACAGGTGTCTTTACTCAGAGAGTGTCACATTCTGATGGGCTCATAACTGTGGAGATAAATAAAATTGCCTAGAACTTTAAAAAAAAAACTAAAGACAAAGGCCATGGAGCAGGGACCACTTCATGGAACAGCATGCTGTTTCATGAGCATTTCAGTTTGAGTACAGTGAAGAGGCACATTAAAAGGAAATTGAATGCCAAAGGGTACAGCGAAGGGCTTTTCTATCCCCTAGCCACTCGCAGCTAGGGGAATAGGCTTTTTTCTGCTCTTTCTATACTCTTTCAACCTCTAACCTAAGTATGTAAGCATGGGGGTAGGGGGTGGACAATGGTGAACAAATACACACACACATACCCCACATGTAAACACACACACTTCTAACCTTACTCTCACTCCATCATGGGATACACACATCTCTTCAAAGAGAATGAGGGAACTCAGGATGACGATACCAAAGACAAAGTTGGACAAATCAAAGCGTCTCAAAAATCTCATTGTAAAGTAGTGATTCAGGAGATGAAATTCAAAGTCATCTTCTTTGGATCTCATGAGATTTTCTCATGCATAGAAGAGCTTCAAAGAGCCCAGTGGACTGTGAACTTCTCAAGGGCAGAGGTTATGTCTGATTCACCTTTGAATCCCAAATTCCTGACGGATGTGTAAATAAATGTCTCACTAAATACTTTGTGTGTTGATTCTTTTCACCCTTGACTTCAAAGCTCTTGAAGGATATGGACCACATCTGAGAATAGACAATAAATTAATTGGGGATGGGGCAGCTCTGGGCAAAAGGGACTTAGAGGTCACCTGCTTTTCTCCTTGTATTAGAACCTCAGTGAGGGTGAGCCATCTCCGTCGTGTTCAAAGCTCTGTTCTTGTCCCTAGCCCAGCGAATGGTGCATGGTGTGCTTTCCACAAACGAATAAATGGATTTATCTTGTCCACACTCTTCCCTGGCCACTTACTGACAACCTTAACTCAATCCTGTAGTAAACATCACCCACCCACATACCCAGAGATAACTCAGTTCCCAGCCCAGAAGCTCCTTACCACGATGAACCTTTCCCAAGGCTCTTATTATAGTTTAGGGATATATATAAGATAAACTTCCTAGAGATGGGACCAGAACTCCCCACCTATGTAACTCACAGAAAGTCTAAATGCCAGTCACTAATGTAACATAAATTATTGAATACCATTTCTTAGTTATTATTCAAATATTGAATAGAATCACCATTTTTAAAAGAAACACAGATACTCAGGAAATGTAAGTGATATTTCAAGGGCTACTGGGTTTGGGTTTGTACTACAGCTAGAATATACACCATGTGTCCTGACTAGAGTTACAGAGGTCTGACCTCCGTAGCCTGCCTACCTGTCACCAAGTGTTCATTGCTCGTTATTCTGTAATTGTTCATTGTTTTGACTAAAGACGTTCCGTTGCCACTATCCTTACAACTAAAGATAATCCAGAAAACATTACTGATTCTTACGGGAAGTCTGAGAGAGAAGCAGAGACTCAGAGGTCCACACTGAAGGCAGAACAGGTGGAGAGAGAGGCTTCTCCCCAATTCAAGTCTCCTGAGAAACCAACTTGGGGATGGAGGGGACCTACAGCAGCACCTGGAGGATCCGTAGTCAGGGAAGGGTGGGCAAACACAGGAAGGCAGGGGAATGTCAGGAATGACCCAGCACATGCCCTGGTTGTGCAAGAACTACCTCCTGCCCCTCCCAGAGCCAAGCTGTGGGAGCCGCTATAAAAGCCATGCCCCGCTACAGCACCTCATCTACTTGGACTCCCCCAGGACATGTGTGTGACCGTGGTGAATGTGAGTGTGGGAGCCCCAAAGGGCTCTGAGAGGACCAGGGAAGAGCTGATGGGTGGGATGCAGAAGGCAGTCAGAGAGGTGGGGAGGAAAAGAGAGGCTGGGACCAAGGGAGCAACTTTTGTCTGCTATACTGAGCAGTAATAAAATTCAGAGGAAGAGGAAAAAAAATTGTATTGTGGCTTGAAATGGTCGCATTTGCCACTCTGAGAACTCTGTCCTAGGCTAAAAGGCAAGTGCGTTGGCCACATCTAGATTATTGTCATTATTGATTGACTAAAGTCAATTCCAACTCATGGTGACCCCATGTCTGCAGAGTAGAACTGCTCTATATGGTTTTCAAGGCTGCGACCTTTCAGAAGCACATTTCCAGGTCTGTCTTCTGAGGTGCGTCTGGGTGGGTTTGAACTACCAACATTTCAGCTAGTAGTCAAGCACTTAACTGTTTGTACCACCCAGGGACTCTTTCACCTAGATTAAGGTTTCTTTTTATATTAAGACTATGGTACTTCAGAGAGTATTGAACCCTACCTGTGGGGCTGTGGAGACTGAGAAATCACTGCTTCCCTTTTAAAAGAAAATAAAATGCACTTCACTGTATCTGGATTTTAAAGCTATGCACTTTGAACTAGAAGAAAGATTTATATTGTTTCCTTCTGGATACCTACTTGTGTGTTCTAGGTATCGTTTATCATCACCCTATGGATTGACTCTAAAGGCAGGAAAAATCATCACCCTCAAATTAGCCTCTCTAAATCATGTCCTCATTCTCTTCCAGGTTAACTGAGCTCCTGTGAAGATGTCCCACCAGCAAAACCAGCAGTGCCAGCCCCCTTCCAAGTGTACCCCCAAGTGCACCCCAAAGTGCCCCCCCCAATGCCCAGCTCTATACCCAGCCTCTTCCTGCTGTGGCAGCTCTGGGGGAAGCTGTGGATCTGGGGGTGGCAGCTGCTGTCTGAGCCACCACCGGCCCGGCCTCTTCCACCGTTGCTGGCACCAGAGTCCTGACTGCTGTGAGTGTGACCCCTCTGGCGGCTCTGGCTGCTGTTCTGGCTCAGGCTGCTGCTGCTGCTGTGGGGCCATGAGGACCACAGAAAAGAAGATGAACGCCGAGCACAAAGCCTGCTCCAATTTTTTGCTTCTCCTCCTCCCACTCCCTCTCTTCCCCACCCTAGGACTAAGTTGTTTTAAGCTAACTCAGGGATTCCTGCACATAGAATTTTCTGCTTCTCTTCTATTACCTTTGCAAAAATAAAGGTTCTGTTTCCTACTCAGAAGATGTCCTGGTTACTCTCTCAGCCCTCCCTACCCCAGGAAGCCCTTCTTTAGGGACCCTGGGGCAAGGGCAGGGCTTGACTGAGGGGTGGGTAACTGGGCAGTCTCCCAGGGTGTCATTTTATAAGATAGGAGAAAGCATCGCTGGATATGTAATGAAACTGAAGAACATGTGCTAACCACAGCTTAGATTGAGGAGAGAGCATATGTTTTTGGAAGACATGGGGAAGTAGGTAGAAGTGAGAAAGTGCTGTTGTTCTATCACCATATATAGTCACTAAATTGCCTCTAAGCGGGGTAAACAAACAAAACCAAACCTGTTGTCCTCAATTCTGACTCACGGCAACTCCAAGTGTTACAAAATAGAACTGCTCCTTAGGTTTTCTTGGCTGTAATCTTAACGGAAGCAGATCACCAGGACCCTCCTCATGGTACTGCTGGGTAGGTTTGAACTGCCAACCTTTAGATTATTATTTGACCACAAGCTGCTCGCGCCACCTAGGGACTTTTCTAAGTAGGGTAAATCTAGCTAACTGCATAATTTTATTTTGTCAAGTTGTGACATACCCTTTTTCTTAAACCTTCCCCTAACGCAAACTCATTTTATCTTCTAAATCTGTATTGAACAAATATTTACATGGTACCAGGAGTAAATGAATCAAATAATGAGTTAGTCCAGATGTCTACATGTCCATCCTGGCATATCACCTGGTGGCTAAGAGCATAGACTCTGGGGTCAAACTTCCTGGTTTGAATCCCAGCCCTGTCACTTACTAGCTATGTGAAATTCTTTGAGCCTCAGTTTCCTCATCTGCAATACGGGAATAATAATAGTATCTGCATCAAAGGGTTACTGTCAGTTAGAAAGGTTAGTATACGTAATGTGCTAAGAGCAGTACCTGCCTCAAAACAAAGCCTGTATAAGAGGTGGTTGTTGTTGCTGCTGTTTTGATGATAAAAGTAAGTCTGGGGGGCGGAGCCAAGATGGCGGACTAGGCAGACGCTACCTCGGATCCCTCTTACAACAAGGACACGGATAAACAAGTGAATCGATCGCATACATAACAATCTACGAACCCTGAACAACAAACACAGATTTAGAGACGGAGAACGAACTAATACGGGGAAGCAGCGATTGTTTCCAGAGCCTGGAGCCAGCGCACCAGTCAGGTACGGCACAAACACAGAGACCTGCTCCACCCCCCTGAACTAACCCTGGGAGGGGAACCAGCCGGTTCCACGGGCGGCGTGGGACGCAGCCGGTACGAGAAGTCCCCGGGAAGCAGTGACTGATCTTGGAGCAGAAAGAGCAGCATCCGAGCCGGGGAACCGTCCCGCAGGGATTTGGACTGGACGCAGCAGATTTTCTGGAAAAACTAGTTTCCCAGAGATGGCTCGGAGACAACAATCCATATCAAACCACTTAAAGAACCAGACCATGACAGCTTCTCCAACCCCCCAAACAAAAGAATCAAAACCTTTCCCAAATGAAGATACAATCTTGGAATTATCAGATACAGAATATAAAAAACTAATGTACAGAATGCTTAATGATATCACAAATGAAATTAGGATAACTGCAGAAAAAGCCAAGGAACACACTGATAAAACTGTTGAAGAACTCAAAAAGATTATTCAAGAACATACTGGAAAAATTAATAAGTTGCAAGAATCCATAGAGAGACAACATGTAGAAATCCAAAAGATTAACAATAAAATAACAGAATTAGACAACGCACTAGGAAGTCAGAGGAGCAGACTCGAGCAATTAGAATGCAGACTGGGACATCTGGAGGACCAGGGAATCAACACCAACATAGCCGAAAAAAAATCAGATAAAAGAATTTAAAAAAATGAAGAAACCCTAAGAATTATGTGGGACTCTATCGAGAAGGATAACCTGCGGGTGATTGGAGTCCCAGAACAGGGAGGGGGGACAGAAAACACAGAGAAAATAGTTGAAGAACTCCTGACAGAAAACTTCCCTGACATCATGAAAGACGAAAGGATAGCTATCCAAGATGCTCATCGAATCCCATTTAAGATTGATACAAAAAGAAAAACACCAAGACATATTATCATCAAACTCACCAAAACCAAAGATAAACAGAAAATTTTAAAAGCAGCCAGGGAGAAAAGAAAGGTTTCCTTCAAGGGAGAATCAATAAGAATATGTTCTGACTACTCAGCAGAAACCATGCGGGCAAGAAGGGAATGGGACGACATATACAGAACACTGAAGGAGAAAAACTGCCAGCCAAGGATCATATATCCAGCAAAACTCTCTCTGAAATATGAAGGTGAAATTAAGATATTTACAGACAAACACAAGTTTAGAGAATTTGCAAAAACCAAACCAAAGCTACAAGAAATACTAAAGGATATTGTTTGGTCAGAGAACCAATAATATCAGATATCAGCACAACACAAGGTCACAAAACAGAACGTCCTGATATCAACTCAAATAGGGAAATCACAAAAACAAACAAATTAAGATTAATTAAAAAAAAAAAATACACATAACAGGAAATCATGGAAGTCAATAGGTAAAAGATCACAATAATCAAAAAGAGGGACTAAATACAGGAGGCATTGAACTGCCATATGGAGAGTGATACAAGGCGATATAGAACAATACAAGTTAGGTTTTTACGTAGAAAAATAGGGGTAAATAATAAGGTAACCACAAAAAGGTATAACAACTCTATAACTCAAGATAAAAACCAAGAAAAATGTAACGACTCAACTAACATAACGTCAAGCACTATGAAAATGAGGATCTCACAATTTACTAAGAAAAACGCCTCAGCACAAAAAAGTATGTGGAAAAATGAAATTGTCAAAAACACACATAAAAAGGCATCAAAATGACAGCACTAAAAACTTATTTATCTATAATTACCCTGAATGTAAATGGACTAAATGCACCAATAAAGAGACAGAGAGTCACAGACTGGATAAAGAAACACGATCCATCTATATGCTGCCTACAAGAGACACACCTTAGACTTAGAGACACAAACAAACTAAAACTCAAAGGATGGAAAAAAGTATATCAAGCAAACAATAAGCAAAAAAGAAGAGGAGTAGCAATATTAATTTCTGACAAAATAGACTTTAGACTTAAATCCACCACAAAGGATAAAGAAGGACACTATATAATGATAAAAGGGACAATTGATCAGGAAGACATAACCATATTAAATATTTATGCACCCAATGACAGGGCTGCAAGATACATAAATCAAATTTTAACAGAATTGAAAAGCGAGATAGATACCTCCACAATTATAGTAGGAGACTTCAACACACCACTTTCGGAGAAGGACAGGACATCCAGTAAGAAGCTCAACAGAGACATGGAAGATCTAATTACAACAATCAACCAACTTGACCTCATTGACTTATACAGAACTCTCCACCCAACTGCTGCAAATTATACTTTTTTTCTAGCGCACATGGAATATTCTCTAGAATAGACCACATATTAGGTCATAAAACAAACCTTTGCAGAGTCCAAAACATCGAAATATTACAAAGCATCTTCTCAGACCACAAGGCAATAAAACTAGAGATCAATAACAGAAAAACTAGGGAAAAGAAATCAAATACTTGGAAAATGAACAATACCCTCCTGAAAAAAGACTGGGTTATAGAAGACATCAAGGAGGGAATAAGGAAATTCATAGAAAGCAACGAGAATGAAAATACTTCCTATCAAAACCTCTGGGACACAGCAAAAGCAGTGCTCAGAGGCCAATTTATATCAATAAATGCACACATACAAAAAGAAGAAAGAGCCAAAATCAGAGAACTGTCCCTACAACTTGAACAAATAGAAAGTGAGCAACAAAAGAATCCATCAGGCACCAGAAGAAAACAAATAATAAAAATTAGAGCTGAACTAAATGAATTAGAGAACAGAAAAACAATCGAAAGAATTAACAAAGCCAAAAGCTGGTTCTTTGAAAAAATTAACAAAATTGATAAACCATTGGCTAGACTGACTAAAGAAATACAGGAAAGGAAACAAATAACCCGAATAAGAAATGAGAAGGACCACATCACAACAGAACCAAATGAAATTAAAAGAATCATTTCAGATTATTATGAAAAATTGTACTCTAACAAATTTGCAAACCTAGAAGAAATGGATGAATTCCTGGAAAAACACTACCTACCTAAACTAACACATTCAGAAGTAGAACAACTAAATAGACCCATAACAAAAAAAGAGATTGAAACGGTAATCAAAAAACTCCCAACAAAAAAAAGCCCTGGCCCAGACGGCTTCACTGCAGAGTTCTACCAAACTTTCAGAGAAGAGTTAACACCACTACTACTAAAGGTATTCCAAAGCATAGAAAATGAAGGAATACTACCCAACTCATTCTATGAAGCCACCATCTCCCTGATACCAAAACCAGGTAAAGACATTACAAAAAAAGAAAATTATAGACCTATATCCCTCATGAACATTGATGCAAAAATCCTCAACAAAATTCTAGCCAATAGAATCCAACAACACATCAAAAAAATAATTCACCCTGATCAAGTGGGATTTATACCAGGTATGCAAGGCTGGTTTAATATCAGAAAAACCATTAATGTAATCCATCACATAAATAAAACAAAAGACAAAAACCACATGATCTTATCAATTGATGCAGAAAAGGCATTTGACAAAGTCCAACACCCATTCATGATAAAAACTCTCAGCAAAATAGGAATTGAAGGAAAATTCCTCAACATAATAAAGGGCATCTATGCAAAGCCAACAGCCAATATCACTCTAAATGGAGAGAACCTGAAAGCATTTCCCTTGAGAACGGGAACCAGACAAGGATGCCCTTTATCACCGCTCTTATTCAACATCGTGTTGGAAGTCTTAGCCAGGGCAATTAGGCTAGACAAAGAAATAAAAGGTATCCGGATTGGCAAGGAAGAAGTAAAGTTATCACTATTTGCAGATGACATGATTATATACACAGAAAACCCTAAGGAATCCTCCAGAAAACTACTGAAACTAGTAGAAGAGTTTGGCAGAGTCTCAGGTTATAAAATAAACATACAAAAATCACTTGGATTCCTCTACATCAACAAAAAGAACACCGAAGAGGAAATAACCAAATCAATACCATTCACAGTAGCCCCCAAGAAGATAAGATACTTAGGAATAAATCTTACCAAGGATGTAAAAGACCTATACAAAGAAAACTACAAAGCTCTACTACAAGAAATTCAAAAGGACATACTTAAGTGGAAAAACATACCTTGCTCATGGATAGGAAGACTTAACATAGTAAAAATGTCTATTCTACCAAAAGCCATCTATACATTTAACGAACTTCCGGTCCAAATTCCAATGTCATATTTTAAGGGGATAGAGAAACAAATCACCAATTTCATATGGAAGGGAAAGAAGCCCCGGATAAGCAAAGCACTACTGAAAAAGAAGAAAGTGGGAGGCCTCACCTTACCTGACTTCGGAACCTATTATACAGCCACAGTAGTCAAAACAGCCTGGTATTGGTACAACAACAGACACATAGACCAATGGAACAGAATTGAGAACCCAGACATAGATCCATCCACGTATGAGCAGCTGATATTTGACAAAGGACCAGTGTCAATTAATTGGGGAAAAGATAGCCTTTTTAACAAATGGTGCTGGCATAACTGGATATCCATTTGCAAAAAAATGAAACAGGACCCATACCTCACACCATGCACAAAAACTAACTCCAAGTGGATCAAGGACCTAAACATAAAGACTAAAACGATAAAGATTATGGAAGAAAAAATTGGGACAACCCTAGGAGCCCTAGTACAAGGTATAAACAGAATACAAAACATTACCAAAAGTGATGAAGAGAAACCCGATAACTGGGAGCTCCTAAAAATCAAACACCTATGCTCATCTAAAGACTTCTCCAAAAGAGTAAAAAGACCACCTACAGACTGGGAAAGAATTTTCAGCTATGACATCTCCGACCAGCGCCTGATCTCTAAAATCTACATGATTCTGTCAAAACTCAACCACAAAAAGACAAACAACCCAGTCAAGAAGTGGGCAAAGGATATGAACACACATTTCACTAAAGAAGATATTCAGGCAGCCAAGAGATACATGAGAAAATGCTCTCGATCATTAGCCATTAGAGAAATGCAAATTAAAACTACGATGAGATTCCATCTCACACCAGCAAGGCTGGCATTAATCCAAAAAACACAAAATAATAAATGTTGGAGAGGCTGAGGAGAGATTGGAACTCTCATACACTGCTGGTGGGAATGTAAAACGGTACAACCACTTTGGAAATCTATCTGGCGTTATCTTAAACAGTTAAAAATAGAACTACCATACAACCCAGAAATCCCACTCCTAGGAATATACCCTAGAGATACAAGAGCCTTCATACAAACAGATATATGCACACCCATGTTTATTGCAGCTCTGTTTACAATAGCAAAAAGTTGGAAGCAACCAAGGTGTCCATCAACAGATGAATGGATAAATAAATTGTGGTATATTCACACAATGGAATACTACGCATCGATAAAGAACAGTGATGAATCTCTGAAACATTTCATAACATGGAGGAACCTGGAAGGTATTATGCTGAGCGAAATTAGTCAGAGGCAAAAGGACAAATATTGTATAAGACCACTATTATAAGATCTTGAGAAATAGTAAACCTGAGAAGAACACATACTTTTGTGGTTACGAGGCGGGGAGGGAGGGAGGGTGGGAGAGGGTTTTTTATTGATTAATCAGTAGATAAGAACTGCTTTAGGTGAAGGGAAAGACAACACTCAATACATGGAAGGTCAGCTCAATTGGACTGGACCAAAAGCAAAGAAGTTTCCGGGATAAAATGAATGCTTCAAAGGTCAGCAGAGCAAGCGCGGGGGTCTGGGGAACATGGTTTGCGGGGACTTCTAAGTCAATTGGCAAAATAATTCTATTATGAAATCATTCTGCATCCCACTTTGAAATGTGGCCTCTGGGGTCTTAAATGCTAACAAGCGGCCATCTAAGATGCAGCAATTGGTCTCAACCCACCTGGAGCAAAGGAAAATGAAGAACACCAAGGCCACACGACAACTAAGAGCCCAAGAGACAGAAAGGGCCACATGAACCAGAGACCTACATCATCCTGAGACCAGAAGAACTAGTTGGTGCCCGGCCACAATCGATGACTGCCCTGACAGGGAGCACAGCAGAGGACCCCTGAGGGAGCAGGAGATCAGTGGGATACAGACCCCAAATTCTCATAAAAAGACCAAACTTAATGGTCTGACTGAGACTGGAGGAATCCCGGCGGCCATGCTCCCCAGACCTTCTGTTGACACAGGACAGGAACCATCCCCGAAGACAACTCATCAGAAATGAAAGGGACTGGTTAGCGGGTGGGAGAGAGAGGCTGATGAAGAGCGAGCTAATCATATCAGGTGGACACTTGAGATTGTGTTGGCAACTCTTGTCTGGAGAGGGGATGGGAGGATAGAGAGAGAGGGAAGCAGGCAAAATTGTCAAGAAAGGAGAGACTGAAAGGGCTGACTCAAGAGGGGGAGAGCAAGTGGGAGTAGGGAGTGAGATGTATGTAAACTTATATGTGACAGACTGATTGGATTTGTAAACGTTCACTTGAAGCTTAATAAAAGTTATTAAAAAAATAAAAAAAAAGTAAGTCTGGGTTCCCAAAGGGGCTGGAACAGCAGGCTGGGCTGATATCCTGCTTCCATTTGGGCTCACCCAGCAAACAGGCCTCCAGTAGGAGCAATAGCTAATGACCACCCTTGTTTTCCTCACTGCTTCCTGGGGTCAAGCATAGGTGAGTGGTGAGAACAAATTGTTAGAACACCTACAACCCCAAGACCCAACCCTGAGTCTCTCCTTAGGTCACGTCTCCTTTCATTCCTTGCCTTCCCCAGTTCAGTCATCCAGACACCTCAGGAGGGCTCATCACTCAGGAGAATGTGGGAAAAAGGAGGCTCAAGTATCAACACAAAGACAAAGACATATGCCCTCCAGCCATCTGTGGATCCTGAAAATGAAAGTGCTGGCTGAATGGAGTTTTCAACATCTCATCTGGCAGGAGCTCAGAGCTCGCCAAGGAGAGGGGGCACTGGTGAACAGCAGGCTTCAGTTGGAACCCCAAGGACTAATACTAGAAGTAAGGGTAAACCAGAAATATACGTACTAGCCCTCACAAGACTGAACCTTTGTATCAGCGACCTTGATAAATACATATTTTGATTTTAATATGTGGATTATTTTCAATCTTTTATGGACATTGTGGTGTTGCCTGTGAATAATGACTTTTTAAATTTATTATTATTTTTTCCCTTGTTGCATCCGCTTATGGCTATGATTTCCAATATAATGTCAAAAATGAGTTCTTGATCTCAGAAAGATTACAACATTTGTAGTTACTGTTTATTAGGTTAAGGAACTTTACTTCTTATAATAACCAGAGTTTATTTTTTTATAATGAGTGACTGTTGATTCCTATCAAATTCATTTCCTGAGTTCTCTTTTATTTTACAAATGTACTGAATTACACTGTTTGATTTTCAAATGTAAAACCAACCTATCATTCCAAAAACAAACCTAATTTGGTCATAGTGTATTACCTTTTTTTTTTTTTAATATGTTGCTGGATTAAATATGCTAATTGTCTTAGCCATCTAGTGCTGCTGTAACACAAATACCACAAGAGGATGGCCTTAAGAAAGAGAAGTTTATTTTCTCACAGTAAAGTAGGCTAAAAGTCCAAATTCAGGGTGTCAGCTCCAAGAGAATGTTTTCCCTCTCTGTCAGCCTTCTCATCAATCTTCCCCCAGACTAGGAGCTTCTCTGCGCAGGGACCCTGAGACCAAAGGACGTGCTCTGCTCCTGGCACTGCTTTCTTGGTGGTATGATGTCCCCTTGTCTCTCTGCTTGCTTCTCTCTTTTATATCTCAAGAGATTGCCTCAAGACACAATCCAATCTTGAAGGCTGAGTCCTGACTCACTAACACAACTGCTGCCCATTCTCCCTCATTAACATCATAGAAGTAGGATTTCCAACGTAAAGGAAAACCACACAATACCAGGAATCATGGCCCAGCCCAATAGATCCATACACACATTTTTGGGGGGACATAATTCAATCCACGACACTAATGTTTTTAGAGTTTTTAAGATTTTTGCCTCTATGTTTATGCAAAACATTGACTTGAAATTTTCTTTTCCTTGATTTTTTTTTTTTTTTTGATATTAGTATAAAAATTATGCTGGCCTCATACAAGCTGCTGAAAGTCTTTTATCTAGAAAACTGTATGTAAGGATGGTATTATTTCTCCCTTAAATGTTTGACAAAATTCGTAGGTATCCAGAGATTTTCTTCGAAGAAAGAATTTTAATGTCACAGGGAATATTTCTTTAACATATATAAGGCTATTCCTATTTTCCATTTATTATCTACATATTATATTTATGCATATATTATTTATATATTATTGCTATGAGTCAGAACCAACTCAATGACACCTAACATTTATTATTGTGCCTATTTGGGAAAGTTATGTTTTTTTCCTAGAAATTTGTCCTCTTCATCAAAATTTTCAAATGCATTGAAATAAAAAATCGTGGTGCCTGCTTATCAACGGTCTAAGGTTTATAAAATCTACATAGTGATGTCCCGTTTTTATTCCTGATTTCAGAAATTTTGCATTTCTTGTTGTTTTTCATGGTCAGCCTTTCTAGAAGTCTATTGATTTTATTTGTCTTTTCAAGAAATCACCTATTGGTCTTATTGATTTTGTCTATTTTATGTTTACTCTTAACTGTTATTTTCTTCATTTCCCTTCATTTCACTATATTTGGGTTCAATTTAGTTCTTTTTTCTAATGTCTTGACATAAGTACTTAAAACATTGATTTATTTCTTATGGCATTGCCTTTCTTCTTCGATTGATTTGTTTTTTTACTTACAACATTGTCTTTTTTTAATACCCACATTTAGGTCTCTAAATTACCTTCTAAGGAAAGCTTCAGCTGTAGTCCACAAAGTGTTATTTGTCTTATTTTTTATTATCATTTAACCCAAAAAATCATCTAATTTGTATTGTGATTTCTTCTTTGGCTCCATTTATCTTTCTATGTGTTATCAATATCCAGTTTAATTTCAGTGTGGTTAAAAAAAAACTCCTGAATAAATCTAATACTTTATAATTTTGAGACTTCTTTTATGATTCAGAATATGATCAGTTACAGTAAATGCTCCAAGTACATTTGAGAAAGAGCATAAGTCCTGTCGTTGTTGGATGTAGTGTCAATATAATGACAAAAGGATCAACTTTGTTAATTATGTTTTTTCAAACTTTCTACATTGTCACTGATTTTTTTGCATGATTTTTCCATCAATAACCGAGATATGACATTTCCACACAGCCCAGTATCTTTGTGGATTTTTCTAGTTTTCCATTTAGTACTGCAAATAATTATTACTAGATATGTTCAACATCTCTTTATATTTACTACATAGTAATCTGTTCTTTGCTTTTCCGTTATTCTTTCCTGCATCTCTAAGCGAACACTTGGGGTTATTTTACTTCTGGTCAAAGAACCCTTTTAATTATTTCCATCGTGTAGTCTTCTGCTAATGAATTCTCTCCATTTTTTTTTTGTAGTTATGAAAATGACTTTATTTTTTCAATGGTATTTCAGTGCATATAAGTGGTAATTTAACTGCATTCATGACCCCAATTCTTCACCCTTCCTTATATCCGTGCCTTTTGCCATGTGACTTCACAGCTTCTCCTCTCAAAAAGTAGAATACACTTCCAGAATTCTTGATTTTCTGTGCATCCTTATGATTTCCTTCCACCCAATGGGATGTTACAAACAAACAAACCCATTGCCATCAGGTCAATTCCAATTCATACCAAACCTATAGGACAGAGTAGAACTGCCCCATAGGATTTCCAAGGAGCACCTGGTGGATTCCAACTGCTGACCTTTTGGTTAGCAGCTGTAACTCTTAATCTCTGTGCCACCAGAGCTCCAATGGGATGTTAGCAAATGTGATATAAGCAGAGGCTTGAAAAAATTGCTTGCATATTTATGCTTGCACTCTTGCCTTTGCCATTACCATGAAAACATTCCTGAGTTCATATTTTAAAGAATAAGAGACTCATGAACCAAAGCCAAGTCGTCGCAGCCATCCCAGTTAAGCCCATCCTAGGTCAGCCAATAGCGAGCTAACCCACAGACATGTGAGCAAGACTAGCCCACATCAGCAGGGCTGCCTGGCTGCTTGACCAATCCAGACATGTAGCCAATATGCTATTGAGGTTTATGGTTGTTTATTACACAGCTTTATTTTGACAATAGATAACTGAACAATAAAATTATAAATAGTGAATTATTTTCTTTTAGCACATTGAAGATATCATTAATATTGTTACCTGACTTCTGCTGAGACGTCAGCTATCAGTCTAATTTTTGCCTTTAAAGCTCTTTTCCTGTAGCTGTTTTCAGTCACTTTTTGAGTTGGTCTATTTCTGGTGGCTCTTGAGCTGGAATGACTGGATGGCAACAGGCTTTTAATTTTTTTTTAATTTTTAATTCCTAGTTTGTAGCCCTTCTGGTTCCAACCAAAGCCTGGGATACTTACCAGGGCCCCTCCTCCTTGATAGCCCTTAGTTCCAACTTTTGCCCCCCCAACCCCATGAATTTGCTGAAATATCTTCTCAGATTCTCAAACTCTTAGCTATAGCTATTCAGAACTGGCAAATGTACTTAGCGAAAAAGCTGTTGTTAAATGCTAAGCGCATTGCTCTTGGCTTCTCTTCTCTCTTAGGATTTGGCCCCACAAATTTCCACAGACTTGGTAGCTTGATGATACGTTCAGACATATAGTTTACTTTATCTTGTCTATCTCTTGAGGTTATACTCAGCGGGAATTTTGGTTAGAAATAACCTGGTTCTCAAAGCCCAGATCTGCCTTGCTCCAGTACTTAAAGACATGTGATAATTTTCTTTGAATACCTTTAGAAATAAATTTAAAACTCTCAGGATCTGGATGTGTTATTTGTTTATTTTGTTTAATTTTTTTTTAGTTTGGAAATTTATGTCGTCAGTCACCTTCAGAGTAAAAGAATAATAGTCTGATATAATTTCAGTGACTAGTCTCGAGCAGTTCTTCAATTCTAGTGTATGATATTCTTATGTAGCGACCACAATGCACTAAAAATCAGAGAAGCATCTCCCAAAATTCTTAGACTGAATGAGCCCAAGGAGTCTCACAAAGTTTCACTGAAGAACCTCCCCAATCAAAAGATAATATATGACTTCCTGCCAACTCTGATGAGGTATCTAAGCCATATTTAATTTGACTTAGGAGAAATATAAATACAAGACATTTCTCACTCCCAGATGTTTTAGAGCAAATGCACATATGAATTTCAGATATCTTATCTCCAACTAACATTGAGTGAGTAATTTATAAGTAAATTTATGAGTGTAAATAAGTTTCTAAGTGACAGTTTTATCATAATTTATATTGATTCCAACCCACTGCTCTCGAGTTAATTCTGACTCATGGTGACACTATGTGTAGAACTACCCACATAGGGTTTCCAAGGCTGTAATCTTTACAGAAGCAGATCACCATACCTTTCTCCACAGAGCAGCTGATGGGTCCGAACCAATAACCTTTCAGTTAACAGCCAAGCGCTTTAACCACTGTGCTACCAGGGCTCCTATAATGACTCCAAACCGCGATAATTTCAGAAGTACTCAATTTATCTTATACATTACAGATTATTTTCATTACTTTTCCCTAATTGGCAATCCCTTCTGTAATAAGTGGTCTCTTCAAAAAAAAAAAAAAAAATTTTTTTTTTTCATAGCTATGTTTCTGTTGCCAGGGAAAAAAAAAAGTCACTAAGGAGGGAGGTACCACTGATTCTGGCTTTGCTGTATATCTCTGGGATTGAATAACCCTGAGAGAGAGCAAGATTTGTCTAAATTATGTAAATTCATGTTCACTTATACATATTGGCTATGGAAGCCCAGGGGCCACAGACATTTCCTGGAATCTCAGTTCAAATGGGAGATTTAGTTTGGGAAGACTCTTCATTGATGTTTGAGTGTTCTGAATAATCATGTGTGAACAATAACCATGTGTGAATAATCAGGCAGCACTTCTTCAGAGGCTGTGAACCAAACATATATTTGGAATCCATCTCACCCCCTTGTTGATTATATCATTATTGAGTACTTAAATGCAGGGCTCTGGCCTACATGCTTTGCATATATTACCTCATTAATTTCCATAAAGGAGACCTGATGGCTCTGTGGTTAGGTGTTCAGCTGATAACAAAAAGGTTGGCAGTTTGAATCCACCAGGTGCTCCTTGGAAACCCTATGGGACAGTTCTACTCTGTCTTATAGGGTCACTATGAGTCAGAATCACTCAATGGCAATGGGTTTGGTTTTTGGTAATTTCCATAAAATGAATTTAATCCATGTTTTACTGATGAAGAAATTAAAGCACAGAGAAGTTACACAATTTAAAAAAAGAAAATTTACAGAAAGGAATAGAGACCTCTCTGTATTTGCTCCAGATTCTGTGTAGCTCACTTCTACATTCTCAACTCTGACTCCCCCTCCCCACTGCCCCCATTCTTTTATCTGCAGTCACCTCAACCAACACTCACATCAGCATCAGGGCCCTGAGGGCCTGCCATGTTTTGGGATCTCAGGAGAGTTTTATTCCATTCCATGGATGTTGTCGTATGGTTAAGAAAACATTTAGAGGTTGCTCAGTTGAATTAAGACAATCCTTTCTCTAAAACTTGTTTTCTCATCAGGGGATACACCGTGGGAATTCCTACCCCTAGCCAAAACCCTTGGCTTCTGAGACTCTCCTTCTCCTGATCCCCAATTTTTCACTGATTTTCTGTTCCCCGACATGGTCACTGTCCTATCAGAGCTTTGAGTTCAATTCAGCAAAGACTGATTAAACACTTTCCATGTGGTCATTTCTTAGTCCATTATTACTTAGGAATTCAAAGGTGATAACACACAATCCCTGCCCACGCACCACCCCCCCTCCCCGGCTCATAATTCAGTGGACTTTCTGAAAACTATCTTAAAAATGCAAGAAAAAGGGGGGGAAAATGAGTGCATGTAATAAGGTGAGGTTTGAGGACTAAACAGCTCTGAGTCATTGCTTCCCAGTGAGATTGTTGGGACACTGAATCATCAAGAGATGGCCTTGGTGATGTCATCCAAGGTTCCCTCATTCTGATTGACGGAGGCAGTTGAAACTGAGTGGCAGGAGGGGCGGTGTGTGTGTGTGTGTGCATATGTAGTGAATGTGCATGGATGTGTGTGCTCAGAGCAGGAGGATGCAAAATTTCTAGGATATAGCTGTCTTGGTTATCTAGCGCTGCTATAACAGAAATGCCACAAGCGGATGGCTTTAACAAGGAGAAATTTACTCTCTCACAGCCCAGTAGGCGAGAAGTCCAAATTCAGGGTGCCAGCTCCAGGGGAAGCTTTCTCTCTCTGTCAGCTCTGGAGAAAACTCCTTGTCATCAGTCTTCCACTGGTCTGGAAACATCTCAGAGCAGGAGCCTCAGGTCCAAAGGACGTGCTCTGCTCCCAGCACTGCTTTCTTGGTGGTAAGAGGTCCCCATGTCTCTCTGCTTGCTTCTCTCTTTTGTATCTCAGAAGAGATTGGCTTAAGACACTATCTAATCTTGTAGATCATCAATATAATTGCCAATAATCCATCTCATTACATCATAGTGACAGTATTTACAACGCATAGGGAAATCACATCAGATGACAAAATGGTGGACAATCATATACTACTGGGAATCACGGCCCAGCCAAATTGATACACACACTTTGGGGGGACATAATTCAACCCATGACAATAGCCATGCATAGTGTCCAAGGATACTCCCAGTTGTACCATAGACTAGGAACTGCTGGGAACACTGTGCTGTTGGTAAGGTGGTCACTGTTTCTGTGGATTTTGACATCAGTGGTTTGGAGTTTTAGATATTGGTGTGCCCCCCTACCACTCCCAGCTGATTGGAGCCCCTGTTAGGACAGAAAACATCATGTGTTTTATTCACCAGTTCTGTTATATAACAGACCAAATTGCCTCTTCATGTGGGAGGTGATGTAAGGAAGGAAGGATAGCAGGAAGGAAGGAAGAGGATAATCAGAGTGCATTTCAGAAGTTTCCCTCCAGGTCCTTCTTGACTAGAAGTTCACAGGACCCTACACTCATCTCTCCACACATTCTGGAGCTATAGCTACTCAGGGTCCTGTTGTAATCTCAAACTCAAAATTCTCTAGAAAGAGCTCTCCACCTGACTTCCTGATTTTGTCCATGACAACACCATTCTCCTAGTCGTTAGGCTGGACACCAATGGCATCATTCATAGTTAACCCACATTCTCCAGCTTGCACAGACAATGAGTCCCTAAGGCTTGCATAAAAATGCTTCCTGAAAAGTTTCTCTCTTAGCCCATTCAGTTCTCTCAGTCCCACTGCCACCAACTTATCTCCCTTTCCATTGCCCTCTTTCAAATTGTTTAAAAGACAGGGTGTGATCAGATATTTCCTAAGAAGGGGCAAGCACGCTGAGACTTGGAGCCTCAAAATCCCTAACCCAGTGACTGGTTTCTTGAAAATCCCTAGATTACTCAGTGGGAACCCAACCTGAGGAAAGAGTGTGGCTTGATGAAGCTTCTTCAGATCCATAGGCAATAGAAAGGCCACCTGGGATCTTCCATGGGGCCACCCTGGGAAGGATGGAAGAAGAGGCAGGAAAATGCCAGAAATGTTCCTCACCTGCCCTGCTTGTTTGAGGCTCCACCTGCTCCTCCAAGAACCATGACTCACCACAGAGCCCAAATCTTTCCCAGGAAAGGTGCCCTTGTCATGAGCACCTCTTCCTTTCTGACTCCAAGGGAGGAGTTCTTGTCTTAAAACCAGGGAAGCATCTCTGTGTCAGGACTCACAGGCCTCAGAAGAAGAGGTGGGAATGAAGGAACAAGGAAAAGAGGAAAGAAACTGAAAAACAGAGAATGACCCAGCCCTGAGGTCCAGGACAAAGTTACTCTCAGCCCAGCCATTGTCCAACTTCTGCTAACTAAGTTTCTGCAAGTGTTGGGAGCTTGATCCAGCCAAGGAGATATATGAATACATGTACATACACACCTGCCCTTATATGTCTAGAGAGAAAGAGTCCTGTTATAGAACATTACTTGGATATGTCCTGATACTTGTTTATTTTATCCATAAATTATTATTTGATGCAAATGAATAGGCACTGAATGTTCTCTGAGTCCTGCTAAGATACACTGCCAATGAAACTATCAACTATACCAGATACCCCCAAGTATTCCACCCCTATGCAGCTCTCCAAGTGCCCTCCAAAGTGTCCATCCTTGTGGCCAGCTCTATGTCCACATCCAGCCTCTTCCTGCCATGGTCACAATCCTTGGGTGGCTTCTGTGAGTAAGCCCAGGCCCTGCACATCCCACCATTGCCACCACCAGAGCTCCTACCACCATAGCAGTGCAGTGGTTGGTGGGCTGGGGCTCTGGCTGCTGTCACAGGTCCAGAGACTGCTGCTGACCTGGACCCTGAGGACCTAGAAGAGCAGCATTAGATGAACCTAAAGTCCAAGGGGCAATTACCTTCCCTGGCCTAAAACTTCTCTCCACAGCCCATTCTTCTTTACCTTTGGAGGCTGAGCTGATGATATCTGAGTTAGTGATGTATCTGGAGAAAACATTTGATTCTCTCCAGAGAACTCATCTACTTCCATCTTCCAAAATATATCCTTTCCCCCATACTTTGGAACTGCTGAATCCCTACTTTCTTGAATCCCTTTCAGAGCCTACATTTGAATACGTGAAATTACAAGACTTCTTTGTCTGACTACCCCTTGCTCTGGTGTATCCTTTGTTTTCTCACCCACCATATCCTTCAGGTGCTTCCCACACTTTAAAAACCAAAAACCAAAAAAACTCCTTGCCGGGCAAAGGGTATGAACAGACAGTTCACCAAAGACATCCAAGTGACTAAACTAACAGACACATGAGGAAATGCTCACAATCACTAGCCATTAAAGAAATGCAAATCAAAACCACAATGAGATACTATCTCACTCTAACATTACCAGTATGAATCAAAAAAACTGAAAATAACAAATGCTGGAGAGGCTGCGGGGAGATTGGAACTCTTATGCACTGCTGGTGGGGATGCAAAACAATACAACAATTTTGGAAAATGATATGGTGCTCCCTTAAAAAGCTAGAAATAGAAATAACATGTGATCCAGCAATTCTACTCTTAGCAATATACCCTAGAGAAACAAGAGCCATCACGCGAATAGGCATATGCATACCCATGTTCTTTGCAGCATTGTTCACAATAGCAAAAAGATGGAAACAACCTACGTGCCCATCAACAGATGAATAGATAAACTATAGTACATACACACAATGGAATGCTACACAACAATAAAGAACAATGATGAATATTCAAAGCATCTCACAACATAGATGAATCTAGAGGGTATTATGCTGAGTAAAACAAGTCAATCACAAAAGGACAAGTGTTATATGAGACCACTACTATAAAAACTCATGAAAAGGTTTAGACACAAATGAAACCACCTTTGATGGTTACGCGGGAGGGCAGGTGTGGGAGGGACAAACACTAAACAGACAGCAGATAAGTGGTAAATTTGGTGAAGGGTAAAACAGTACACAACACTGGGGAAGCCAGCACAACCTATACAAGGCAAGGTCACAGAACCTCCCTACACACATCCAAACCCCCTGAGGGACAAAATTGGTGGACTGAGTGCTGTGAGGACCATGGTCTTGGGGAACATCTAGCTCAACTGGCATAATATATTTTATGAAGAAAATCACCTGCATTCTACTTTGGTGAGTAGCGTCTGGGGTCTTAAAAGTTTATGAGTGGCCATCTAAGATGCTCCACTGGAGCAAGGGAGAACAAAGAAAACCAAAGACACAAGGGAAAGGTTAGTCCAAAGGACTGATGGACCGCAAGTACCAGAGCCTCCACCAGACTGAGTCCAGTACAACTAGATGGTATGTGGCTACCACCACTGACTGCTCTGACAGGGACCGCAATAGAGGATCCCAGACAGAGTGGTTAAAAAATGTTGAACAAAATTCTAAGTCATACACACACACACACACACAAAACAGACTTAACTGGTCTGACAGAGACTGGAGAAACCCAGAGAATATGGCCCCCAGACACCCTTATAGCTCAGTAACGGTCACTTGTGAAGTTCGCCCTTCAGTCAAAAATTATACAGGCCCATAAAACTAAACAAGACTATTAAACGGGCACACTAGCCCAGGCGTGAGATGAGAAGGCATGAGGAGAAAGGAAAGCTAGTAATAGGGAACCCAAGGTAAACCTTCATCTAAAGTACAATAAAAAGAAAAAACAAACAAAAAAAACATTGTCGTTGAGTTGAATTCTAACCTACAGCAACCCTATAGGCACAGCAGAACTACCCATAGGGTTTCCAAAGCTGTAAATCCTTATGGAAACAGACTGCTGAATCTTTCTCCTGCAGAGTGGTTAGTGGGTTTGAACCACTGACATTTCAGTTAGCAGCCCAGTGCTTAGCTGTTGCACCACCAGCCGCCTATCTTAGGTCTCCCAGATCCAGCACTGCCATGCACTAATATGGAAATCTGGCTCAAGGTCAGAAAAACTAAGCAATCTGACTCCTTTTCGTTTATAGGTGACCTATAGGAATTGAGAGAGCAGGGGGAAGAAATGGGTTTGGCAACACAAAAATGTTATGGGTAGTTACATATGGAACATTTCTCAACCTTTTCAATAAACATGAGCATGCACATACATACACACACACATATATACACATAGTGATTTCACAAAACTAATTCTAGCAATTACAATTTGGGAAACCTGGCCCTAACTTAAAAAAACACAGTATTCATCTATTGATACAGATGCAGAAGGGGACCCAAGAAAAATGCTTGCTACAAAGATCTGTAGAATGTTTGTAATTGGTTTACTGAACAGCCTAAGCTCAGTGTGGTACAGGTACAAAACATTTATACTTTTTCCAAATGTTACCTTCTCCTGTGCTGGGCCGAATTTTCCTTTCCAATCAAAGATATTTCAGATAAATTCTATGCCTTTCCATTCACTTCCAGGCATTAAGAAAAAAAATAAAAATTCAGTTTAAAACTTTAATCTTGGAGGCGGGGCCAAGATGGCTGACTAGGTAGACGCTACCTCGGATTACTCTTGCAACAAAGACTCGGAAAAACAAGTGAATCGATCACATACATGACAATGTACGAACCCTGACCAACAAACACAGATTTAAAGAGTTGACCGGCGTGACAGAGACTCAGAACGAACAACCACGGGGAAGCAGTGACTGTTTTCGGAGACTGGAGCCAGCATCCCAGTCAGGAAACCTTGGTGCCGGGCTTTTGACTGGGCCCAGGGGAGCTGAGCAGGGCATCCTGAGAGGGCGCAAACACGGGGCGCAGCCCTACCCCCCTGAACTGACCTCGGGGGAAGCCCAGCCAGTGCACACAGGCAGCACAGTGAGACGGCTGACAGGAGGAGAAGTCACCGGGAGGCAGCGACTGGTTTTGCAGCCAGGACTGTGGCGTCTCAGCTGGGGAACCTTGGCGCTGGGCTTTGGAGTGGGAGCGGAGGAACTAACCACAGCTTCTGAGACAGCGCAAGCACGGGACGCGCGCCTGACCCTCGGGGTCAATCTCTACCCAGCCAGCGCACACAGTCGACCACACGCCCCTCGGGAATCTCAGATAAAACAGTCATCCCAACCAAGATAAGAAACTTTGTCTATATTCCGGGGTGCTACTCCCTCCTATTTGTCTGAACCCTCCCCTCTCCTTCCCAGGCGGCTTCATTAACACTGGAATTTCCTGAGCCAGAAAGTAAACCGCTCTGCGGATTTTCTTTCTTTCATTTTGTTTTTGTCTTTTCCTAACCCATTCTCCTGGCCTGAGAGAAGCAACTACAAAAAAACTAGGGACCAAAAATCTTTCCCTAATTGGACTAAAAACACAGAACCAGCTCCAGCCAAGCAA
The DNA here is from genome assembly GCF_030014295.1 of Loxodonta africana. NCBI lineage: Eukaryota > Metazoa > Chordata > Mammalia > Proboscidea > Elephantidae > Loxodonta > Loxodonta africana. The sequence goes on along the minus strand of NC_087344.1, from coordinate 182,760,682 downwards.
ATGTGATCCACAGTCTCGGGCTTTCATCCCTACAGGGAACAAGGCGGCTATTATAATGCAAAGGCATTTTTGATAGGGATCTGACTGCAATTGTTTTAGCAGATTTACTGGAAGGACAAGTTTCCCAGGTCTGATATCTCTGTGTATTCAACAGAGTCCTCACTGACCCACAACAGGGAACTGAGGGCTGAAGCTTCCCCCAGACCTCCTACCCTCCTGCCTTAGGGGTCTAAAGAGGATGACACCTACCAATCTGTAGAAGTACTTGCATTGGGTGCCTAAGGTACAGCTACAGTACCCACCCACCAAGGTGCTTTAGGAATAGAGACACACCTACCGTACTGACACTTGGGGGAAGCCTGTCAGCATTCTGCCCCCTGCCCCCCAGAGTGTGAAACCCAGCAGCTACTAGAATCTGGTGCACACAACTATCACCACTACTTCTCGAGGTGGATAGGTGACAGTCTGCATCACACACTTGATGACCCAAAATCAGATCCTACTCAAGAATAGTGAATGGACTCTTAGGCCTATATATCTGATAACAACCCAAACCCGCTGGTAATTGGACATAAGTGAGTCAAGGGCGACAACACTCAAGATAGAGCAATCTAGTAGCCCATCTACATATATTGAAAGAAAACAAAACAAGATAAGATTCAGTGAGCAAACATAGAATAAATCACTACAATATCTTAGTGATGGCTCGGAGAGAGCAGCCGATATCAAACCACATAAAGAAGTAGAGCATGACTGCTTCTACAACTCCCCAAACTAAAGAATCAAAATCTTTCCCAAATGAAGATACAATCCTGGAATTGCCAGATACAGAATATAAAAACTAATTTACAGAATGCTTCAAGACATCAGGGATGACCTCAGAAATGAAATAAGGCAATCTACAGAAAAAGCCAAGGAACACACTGATAAAGCAGTTGAAGAACTCAAAAAGATTATTCAAGAACTTAGTGGAAAACTTAATAAGTTGCAAGAATCCATAGAGAGACAGCATTCAGAAATCCAAAAGATTAACAATAAAATTACAGAATTAGACAACTCAATAGGAAGTCAGAGGAGTAGACTCGAACAATTAGAATGCAGACTGGGAGATCTGGAGGACCAGGGAACTAACACCAATATAGCTGAAAAAAAATTAGATAAAAGAATTAAAAAAAATGAAGAAACCCTAAGAATCATGTGGGACTCTATCAAGAAGAATAACTTGCGTGTGATTGGAGTCCCAGAACAGGGAGGGACAACAGAAAACACAGAGAGAATAGCTGAAGATCTGTTGGCAGAAAACTTCCCTGACGTCATGAAAGACGAAAGGATATCTATCCAAGATGCTCATCGAACCCCATTTAAGATTGATCCAAAAAGAAAATCACCAGGACGTATTATCATCAAACTTGCCAAAACCAAAGATAAAGAGAAAATTTTAAAAGCAGCCAGGGATAAAAGAAAGGTCTCCTACAATGGAAAATCAGTAAGAATAAGTTCAGACTACTCAGCAGAAACCATGCAGTCAAGAAGGCAATGGGATGACATATATAGAGCACTGAAGGAGAAAAACTGCCAGCCAAGGATCATATATCTATCAAAACTCTCTCTGAAATATGAAGGCGAAATTAAGACATTTACAGATAAACACAAGCTTAGAGAATTTGCAAAAACCAAACCAAAGCTACAAGAAATGCTAAAGGAAATTGTTTGGTCAGAAAACCAATAATATTAGATACCAGCACAACACAAGCTCACAGAACAGAGCACCCTGATATCAACTCAAATAGGGAAATCACAAAAACAAATTAAGATTAATTTAAAACAAAAAAATGCTCAAAACGGAATCATTGAAGTCACTATGTAAAAGATCACAATAATCAAAAAGAGGGACTAAATACAGGTGACATAGAACTGCCATATGGAGAAGAAAACAAGGCGATATAGGACAATACAAGTTAGTTTTTTACTTAGAAAAATAGGGGTAAATATTAAGGTAACCACAAAGAGGTACAACAACTCCATAACTCAAAATAAAAACCAATAAAAACATAACGACTCAGCAAACATAAAGTCAAATACTATGAACATGAGGAACACACAAGTTACAAAGAAAAACGTCTCAGCACAAAAAAGTAAGTGGAAAAATGAAATTGTCAACAACACACATAAAAAGGCATCAAAATGACAGAACTAAATACATAAAAAATACATACTTATCTATAATTACGCTGAATGTAAATGGACTAAGCACACGAATAAAGAGACAGAGAATCTCAGACTGGATAAAGAAACACGACCCGTCTATATGCTGCCTACAAGAGACCCACCTTAGACTTAGAGACACAAACAAACTAAAACTCAAAGGATGGAAAAAAATATGTCAAGCAAACAATCAGCAAAAAAGGGTAGGAGTAGCAATATTAATTTCTGACAAAATAGACTTTAAAGTTAAATCCACCACAAAGGATAAAGAAGGACACTACATAATGATAAAAGGGACAATTGACCAGGAAGATATAGCCATATTAAATATTTATGCACCCAATGACAGGGCTGCAAGATACATAAATCAAATTTTAACAGAACTGAAAACTGAGATAGACCCCTCCACAATTATAGTAGGAGACTTCAACACACCACTTTTGGAGAAGGACAGGACATCCAGTAAGAAGCTCAATAGAGACACGGAAGACCTAATTACTACAATCAACCAACTTGACCTCATTGACTTAAACAGAACTCTCCACCCAGCTGCTGCAAAATATACTTTTGTTTCTAGTGCACCTGGAACATTCTCTAGAATAGACCACATATTAGGTCATAAAAGAAACCTTTCCGGAATCCAAAATATTGAAATATTACAAAGCATCTTCTCAGGCCACAAGGCCATAAAAGTGGAAATCAATAACAGAAAAATTAGGGAAAAGAAATCAAACACTTGGAAACTGAACAATACCCTCCTGAAAAAAGACTGGGTTATAGAAGACATTAAGGAGGGAATAAAGAAATTCATAGAATGCAACAAGAATGAAAATACTTCCTATCAAAACCTCTGGGACACAGCAAAAGCAGTGCTCAGAGGCCAATTTATATCGATAAATGCACACATACATAAAGAAGAAAGAGCCAAAATCAGAGAACTGTCCCTACAACATGAACAAATAGAAAGTGAGCAACAAAAGAATCCATCAGGCACCAGAAGAAAACAAATAATAAAAATTAGAGCTGAACTAAATGAATTAGAGAACAGAAAAACAATTGAAAGAATTAACAAAGCCAAAAGGTGGTTCTTTGAAAAAATTAACAAAATTGATAAACCATTGGCCAGACTGACTAAAGAAATACAGGAAAGGAAACAAATAACCCGAATAAGAAACGAGTTGGGCCACATCACAACAGGCCCAACTGAAATTAAAAGAATCATATCAGATTATTACGAAAAATTGTACTCTAACAAATTTGCAAACCTAGAAGAAATGGATGAATTCCTAGAAAAACACTACCTACCTAAACTAACACATTCAGAAGTAGAACAACTAAATAGACCCATAACAAAAAAGAGATTGAAAAGTTAATCCAAAAACTCCCTACAAAAAAAAACCTGGCCCGGATGGCTTTATTGCAGAGTTCTACCAAACTTTCAGAGAAGAGTTAACACCACTACTAAAAAAAACTACTAAAGGTATTTCAAAGCATAGAATATGACGGAATACTGCCTAACTCATTCTATGAAGCCACCATATCCCTGATACCAAAACCAGGTAAAGACATCACTAAAAAACAAAATTACAGACCTATATCCCTCATGAACATAGATGCAAAAATCCTCAAAAGAATTCTAGCCAATAGAATTCAACAACATATCAAAAAATAATCCACCATCACCGAGTGGGATTTATACCAGGTATGCAAAAAAAAAAAGAAAAAAATTTTTTTATGGAAGGCTAGTTTAATATTAGAAAAACCATTAATGTAATCCATCATAGAAATAAAACAAAAGATAAAAACCGCATGATCTTATCAATTCATGCAGAAAAGGCATTTGACAAAGTCCAACACCCATTTATGATAAAAACTCTCACCAAAATAGGAATTGAAGGAAAATTCCTCAACATAATAAAGGGCATCTATACAAAGCCAACAGCCAACATCACTCTAAATTGAGAGAGCCTGAAAGCATTTCCCTTGAGAACGGGAACCAGACAAGGATGCCCTTTATCACCGCTCTTATTCATCATTGTGCTAGAGGTCCTAGCCAGAGCAATTAGGCTAGACAAAGAAATAAAGGGCATCCGGATGGGCAAGGAGGTAGTAAAATTATCTCTATTTGCAGATGACATGATCTTATACACAGAAAACCCTAAGGAATCCTCCAGAAAACTACTGAAACTAATAGAAGAGTTTGGCAGAGTCTCAGGTTAAAAGGTAAACATACAAAAATCACTTGGATTCCTCTACATCAACAAAAAGAACATCAAAGAGGAAATCACCAAATCAATACCATTCACAGTAGCCCCCAAGAAGATAAAATACATGGGAATAAATCTTACCAAAGATGTAAAAGACCTATACAAAGAAAACAACAGAGTACTAGTGCAAGAAACTAAAAAGGACCTACATAAGTGGAAAAACATACCTTGCTCATGGATCGGAAGACTTAACATAGTAAAAATGTCTATTCTACCAAAAGCCATCTATACATACAATGCACTTCCGATCCAAATTCCAATGTCATTTTTTAATGTGATGGAGAAACAAATCACCAACTTCATATGGAAGGGAAAGAAGCCTCAGACAAGTAAAGCATTACTGAAAAAGAAGAAGAAAGTGGGAGGCCTCACTTTACCTGATTTCAGAACCTATTATACAGCCACAGTAGTCAAAACAGCCTGGTACTGGTACAACAACAGGCACATAGACCAATGGAACAGAATTGAGAACCCAGGAGCAGCTGATATTTGACAAAGGCCCAGTGTCAGTGAATTGGGGAAAAGATAGTCTTTTTAACAAATGGTGCTGGCATAACTGGATATCCATTTGCAAAAAAAGGAAACAGGACCCATACCTCACACCATGCACAAAAACTAACTCCAAGTGGATCAAAGACCTAAACGTAAAGACTAAAATGATAAAGATCATGGAAGAAAAAATAGGGACAACGTTAGGAGCCCTAATGCAAGGCATAAACAGAATACAAAACATTACCAGAAATGACGAAGAGAAACCAGATAACTGGGAGCTCCTAAAAATCAAACACCTATGCTCATCTAAAGACTTCACCAAAAGAGTAAAAAGACCACCTACAGACTGGGAAAGAATTTTTAGCTATGACATCTCCGACCAGCGCCTGATCTCTAAAATCTATATGATTCTGTCAAAACTCAACCACAAAAAGACAAACAACCCAATCAAGAAGTGGGCAAAGGTTATGCACATGCACTTCACTAAAGAAGATATTCAGGCAGCTAACAGATACATGAGAAAATGCTCTCGATCATTAGCCATTAGAGAAATGCAAATTAAAACTACAATGAGATTCCATCTCACTCCAACAAGGTTGGCATTAATCCAAAAAACACAAAATAATAAATGTTGGAGAGGTTGCGGAGAGATTGGAACTCATACACTGCTGGTGGGAATGTAAAATGGTACAACCACTTTGGAAATCTATCTGGCGTTTTCTTAAAAAGTTAGAAATAGAACTACCATACAACCCAGAAATCTCACTCCTCGGAATATACCCTAGAGAAATAAGAGCCTTCACACAAACAGATATATGCACCCCCATGTTTATTGCAGCTCTGTTTACAATAGCAAAAAGCTAGAAGCAACCAAGGTGTCCATCAATGGACGAATGGTTAAATAAATTGTGGTATATTCACACAATGGAATACTAAGCATCGATAAAGAACAGTGACAAATCTGTGAAACATTTCATGACATGGAGGAACCTGGAAGGCATTATGCTGAGTGAAATTAGTCAGAGGCATAAGGACAAATATTGTATAAGACCATTATTATAAGATTTTGAGAAATAGTATAAACTGACAAGAACACATGCTTTTGTGGTTACGAGGGGATGAGGGAGGGAGGGAGGGTGGGAGAGGGTTATTTACTGATTAGTTAGTAGATAAGAACTACTTTAGGTGAAGGGAAGGACAATACTCAATACATGAAAGGTCAGCTCACCTGGACTGGACCAAAACCAAAGTAGTTTCTGGGATAAACTGAATGCTTCAAAGGTCGGCAGAGCAAGGGTGGGGGTTTGGGGACTATAGCTTAAGGGGACTTCTAAGTCAATTGGCAAAATAATTCTATTATGAAAACATTCTGCATCCCACTTTGAAATGTGGCGTCTGGGGTCTTAAATGCTAACAAGCAGCCATCTACGATGCATCAATTGGTCTCAACCCACCTGGATCAAAGGAGAATGAAGAACACCAAGGTCACACGATAACTATGAACCCAAGAAACAGAAAGGGCCACATGAACCAGAGACTTACATCATCCTGAGATCAGAAGAACTAGATGGTGCCCAGCCACAACCGATGACTGCCCTGACAGGGAGCACAACGGAGAACCCCTGAGGGAGCAGGAGATCAGTGGGATGCAGACCCCAAATTCTCATAGAAAGACCAGACTTAATGGTCTGACTGAGACTAGAGGAATCCCTGCCGTCATGGTCCCCAAACCTTCTGTTGGCCCAGGACAGGAACCATTCCCAAAGACAACTCATCAGACATGGAAAGGACTGGACAATGGGTAGAAGAGAAATGCTGATGAAGAGTGAGCTACTTGTATCAGGTGGACACTTGAGACTGTTTTGGCATCTCCTGTCTGGAGGGGAGATGGGAGGGTAGAGAGGGTTAGAAACTGGCAAAATTGTCACGAAAGGAGAGACTGGAAGGGTTGACTCATTAGGTGGAGAGTAAGTGGGAGTATGGAGTAAAGTGTATATAAGCTTATATGTGACAGACTGACTTGATTTGTAAACGTTCACTTAAAGCTCAATAAAAATTATTAAAATAAATAAAAATAAAAAAACTTTAATCTTAAATCCTCTTCTTCCCCCAGTGCTGGCCAGATCTTTGTCATCCAAAATATCTAAGGGCAGATAAGTGTGGCAGCGGAGGAAACAGAGCAAAGCATCTATTAACTGTCCTTTCCGTCGAATTCCTCCCGCTATTGTTGACTTTCTCAGGGGAGATATTTGACCTTCAAGGATCTCTCAGTAGCACAGTGGCATAGATTCTGTTTTGACTACCTCAAATAAGCCCCCAGTTCCACTGGTCCATTATTGCTGGCATTCCTTTGCCCACAGACAACTCTGCTGAGCAGAGCACTGGCAGGACAGCTCAAGCCTGGCCACCTCTCCAGTGTCCAGCTGGTCCATAGGAAAATCCTACCTCTTGCCCCAGGAAAGGAGTCTTTGAATGGCATAAACTGATAGGTTGACAATTTGAATCCACCCAGAAGCACCTTGTAAGAAAGGCCTGACAATCTGCTTCCAATAGGTCATAACCTTGAAAACTCTATGGAGTGCAGTTCTACTTTGCAACACTTGGGGTCACACTTGATTTGATGGCAACTGATTTGGTTTGGGGATTTTCCCCATGAAATGGTAAGCATGTAGGCCAAGTTCATGCTGACCACTTTCTCTGCCCTACTGTCCCCCATCCCTTTTCCCTCAACATAGTAAGTGCAGAGAAAATATGCAAGTCCACAGCCTAAGCAAGGATTGAAATGATCATGTCTGTTTCTTATAGACACTCCACTTTTAGAGCCCCTTCACAGGCAGGCACCCTACTCCTTTTGCCCAAGAGAAGCAAAATGTCCTAGACTTTTTCCCTAAGATGGTGACCTAGTATTTGGCACTTTTTCTCATATTCCTCGTTTCCCATGTTTATAGGCTGGAACGTGTAGGGGTTAGGGCAATGATGGTGATAGGATCAGTTCTGCTACTGCACAGTGAATCCTACCGGACTATGTCTATATCTTTTCTCTTTAGAAGGAGAAGCATTTTGGCTCCTATTGTCCACAGTTTGGGGAATATAGTCAAAGTCTTATAAAACAATACATGTGTCTTTAAAATCTTATTAGAGCTGGATTTGATCAGAAAAATTTTCTGCAGAAATAGGCCAGTGCTTTATATAACAAGGCTGAAAACAAACCCGTTGCAGTCTATGTCAACTGTGAACCTTTTGTTAGCAGCTGTACTGCTTAATCACTGCACCACCAAAACCAAACCAAACCTATTGCCTTTGGGTCAGTTCCAACTCATAGTGACCCTATAGAAAACAGTAGAACTGTCGCCTAGGGTTTCCAAGGAGCAGCTGCTGGATTCAAACTGCCAACCTTTTGATTAGCAGACAACCTCTTAACCATTGCACCACCAGGGCTCCACTGTGCCACCAGGGCTCCTTATATAAACAAAGGGGGTAATTAAAGAACCCAGGGAAAAACATAATCAAATTGGAAGCTGAGGCAGAATTTTCAGGTTCCTTATCCCATTCTCCCTATAAATGACTTAGCTGCATTTCATAGGATACAGATGGTTGTGGTGGTGGGAAAGACTTGGATTGGGAAGAGACTATGATTTGTTAAGGAAGAAGTATTTCAATTGTGTTTGTACGTGTGGTTGTTTGTTGGTTGGTTAGGTTATTACTGAAACAGCTTGGTCAAAGTGCACTTCTCAGGATTAAGCCTGTGATGCTGCATTGCCAGTTCCTGTTAGGCCAGCCAGCATAAACAGATGATGAACTATTCCAAAAGTCCAATCAGCTAAACTGAATCCAGTCCTCACTAGGACCCCAGAGTAGCAGGACTACTATGGATCCATCCTCGGGTATTCTGTCTATGCAAAGGCATTTGACTATGTGGATCATAACAAATTATAGATGCCTTTTTGAAGAATGGAAATTCCAGAAGACTTAATTGTGCTGATGAAGAATCTGTACTTAAACCAAGAGGCAGTTGTTCAAACAAAACAAGAAGATACCGAATGGTTCAAAATATGGAAAGTTGTGCATCAGGGTTGTATCCTCTCACTGTACTTATTTAATCTGTATGCTGAGCAAATACAACGAGTATCTGGACTATATGAAGAAGAACTCGGCATCGGAATTGGTGGAAGACTTATTAAAAACCTTTGATATGCAGATGACACAACCTTGCTTGCTGAAAATAAAGAGGACATTAAGCACTTACTGATGAAGATCAAAGAATACAGTCTTCAGTATGAATTACACCGCAACATAAAGAAAACAAAAATCCTCACAACTGGACCAATGACCAACATCAAAATGAATGGAGAGAAGATTGAAGCTGTCAAGGATTTCATTTTACTTGGATCCACAATCAACACCCATGGAAGCAGCAGTCAAGAATTCAAACAACGCATTGCATTGGGCAAATCTGCTGCAAAACACCTCTTTAAAGGGTTGAAAAGCAAGGATGTTACTTTGAGGACTAAGGTGCGCCTGGCCCCAGTAGTGGTATTTTCAATCCCCTCATATGCATGCAAAAGCGGGATAATGAATAAGGAAGGCTGAAGAAGAATTAATGCTTTCGAATTATGGTGTTGGCAAAGAATATTGAATATACCGTGGGCTGCCAGAAGAATGAACAAGTCTGTCTTGGAAGAAGTACAACCAGAGTGCTCCTTGGAAGCGAGGATACTGAGACTTCATCTCATATGCTTTGAACATGTTATTAGGAGGGACCAGTCCCTGGGGAAGGATATCATGATTGGTAAGTCTGAGTTTCAGCAAAAAAGAGGAAGACCGTGGACAAGATGGATTGACACAGTGGCTGCAATAACAGGCTCAAACATAACAATGATTGTGAGAATGGCACACGACTGGGCAGTGTATTTTTCTGTTGTGCATAGGGTAGCTATGAGCCGGAAACGACTTGACAGCAACTAACAACAACAACTCCATGTGGAATTGCCCTCATTCCTTGGGACAAGTGACAAGTTGGTGATTCACTCTTTTGTCAGCACAGGATGTCGGTCCTGCTTGTCAATCCCTGACTCTGATGATAGAAAGGATGGGCTGTAAGGTAAGAACTATGACTCACCTTCTTCAGAACAAAAGGATGGGAGACAATCAGCCTAAAAACATCAACACATACAGTCAAGGATAGAATCTGGGGAAGTCACACAGAAGTCTATTTGCATTTCGCAAGAACAACTCCACCGAGTGTTTCTGAATGTTTTGATCCTTTGGCTCTTGCTCAATTTTGCAATTTGTGTTAGGCCTCATTCTTGACCAGGACTGTGTAATTTTTGACTGAAAATAGCTTCTGTGCTTGTTCCTGAAAACCACAGAGGATGAAAGAAAGTACCTAACCAGACTATTTTAGGAACCCCCTAAAATAGCTGAATTTTCCTCGTGGTAATTCTTACCACTCTGGTGTTTTGATGCTTGTCCCATTTGCTAGCTCCTAAGCTCTCTGAGGACAAAAAATTGTCTTCACTGCTGGATCCTTGACGTTGAGTGTCTAACCTATAGCTGATGCCCAACAATATTTTTTTTTTTTCTAAAAAGAAATATAGGAATGAATGAATGAGAAAGAACTCCAGAAGGGAATGCAGGTGATAACTCAGGCCAAATCCCAGGCTTATGAGAGTAAGACAGGGGCTTCTTCCAGGGACACACACAAGAGGCCAGAGTTGAATTGGCAGGAGGCCCAGAGTTCTCTGATAGCACCACTGTTCTCAGGCTGACCCCTCCGCCTGCCATTCTCTCCACCAGCAAAGTTGGTGTATCAGTCAGAGTTCTCCAGAGAAACAAAACCAGTAAATACACACACACACACATGCACACACATAAAGGGATTCATTTTAAGGAACTGACCCACACGGTTCTGGGGGCTGGTGGCCAACTGGAAACTGAGGCAGGATTTCTATGTTACAGTCCTGAAGCAGAATTTCTTCATCTCTGGGAAACCTTAGTTTTTGGTCTTAAGACCTTCGACTGATTGGATGAGGCCCATCCACATCATCAAAGGTAATCTCCTTTACTTAAAGTCAATTTATTGTAAATGTTAATCACATCTACAAAAGACCTTCAGAGCAACATCTAGACGTTTGACCAAACAACTGGGCACCATAGCCTAGTCAACATGTAAAATTAACCATCACAGCCAGTTTGAATAGAGCTGCATTTTCTTCTGCTTTCTTCTTTCCTCAGCCACACCACCCAGTCTGGTGTTTCATAAGGGTCCGTGTTTATCCTTTGTAATTGTCTCTTTTTACTACAGCAGCTCCATGGGGGGAGGGGGCTGTTGATAATATACGTGCAATGTCACTCCCAGCCTAGCTTTGAGGCTAAATCAGAACATATAGCATCCTTGGGGACCTCATTCTGCAAACAGGAGCATGTTACTGAGAACATGCATGCTTGTCTCAGACTTTCACCTGCTCTCCAACCAGAATTCCCATTCCCTCCTTCCTAATTCTACATATTTCTTGAAAGAACTCAAGGTATAACAATTGTTTAAAGTACAGAAACAGGCAGAGGTGAAGAAGGAGAAATGATACCTTCTTGCAATGCATTTTGGGCCAATGAACAAGTATTTGATCATGCAGGCTTTTGTGTATTCTGATTAAAATAATGTTTAATTTAAAATTACAATATAATTTAAATTCACAATTATTAGAAATAATACCATCTTACTTGTGATTATTTTCTTTGGAACATATAGTAAAAAAAGTTTGTTTTGTTTTGTTTTTTAGAAAACATGGCAGTAATTATTGTTTGGAGGTTATATTTTATTATATTATTAGAGATTAATTCAATGATGAATTTATTGCTAATGTTACAATTAAATCCAAAAGAAAAAAAATATTCTGTTTACATGAATTTGCCATGTGTAAACCTCAGGCATCATCAAGGTTATTCAATAAACAAAACCTCATGATTATCAACAAATTACACTAAATCATCATTTATTATTGCTATAATATGTAATATTAGTCAGCCACATATATTCCACAGACAGCCACAAACAGATGCCCTTTGTTTTCCCTTAGTCGTGATGTCTGTTACTCCCACAGATGGAAATCACATTTTTATGTCTGCTCCTCCATCAAGACCTAACTTGGCTCCACCATTCTCCCACCCAGCAACTGCATGCTGCATTCCAGGTGCCATGAGGTTCACTTAAGGCTCTGCCTCTCCAAACATGGTTCCAGCTCTATTCTTTCATTCCTTGACATGTACATCTCACTTCCATGGTCCAGTGACTTCAGGTCAGACAACACCCCTAAAACAGGAGCCGATTACATGGTCCCCAGTGAAGGATCTTCAAAGCAGTGAGGGATTGTTACCCAAGTCAGTGGCCTCACATAGGATCATACTTTCTGGTTCCTTGCCCATCTGTCTGTCTGAGAGGCTGCGAGGCACTCAAGGGCAGAAACGTGTTCTATTCGTCTCCATATTACCAGTGTCCAAAAATGATGTAGCCTGAGTTCAGGGCATGTGAGCTGAATGAGTAAATAAAAGTGGGATGACAGTCTGGTAGTCCTGAGCCTGGGTAATTGGACAGTCATCAAGGTTTCCTGCTTCCCTTTTGTCATTCATCAAAATACTGGCCTAGGAAAATGCTGGAAGCCTGATCCTGGGAGTGTGTGGTGCTGTCATCCACTACCTGGGTTGGGAAAGGGGACACATACTTCAGCTGTGTATCACAAAACACAGCTCAGGATAAAAGGGCTCTGGTCCTGGGTTTCTCAGTCCACAATCGCCTCACCAAGAGCCTTCTCCTGCTTCCACAGAATCCAGGTGAGTTTCCAGCAGAGATGAGGACCTGAGCAGACTTGTCCATGCTTCAGGAGAGGGGGCAGGAAGACAGGAGGGAGGTGGTAAAAAAAGGCCCATGGTGGGCAGCAAAGGAGGAGGGGGCAAAGGGCAGGACTGTGAGGAAGGGGTCCATGAGCCATGTCAGGTTTCTGTGATGCAGCTGACTGCAGCATCCTGGCCTTTCTCTTCATGGGCATGTTCCCAGAGATGTCCTCATTCCTTCCTCACACCTTCGGTGATCTTTACTCTCCTCACAGGAATTTAGAGAGGCAAGAGGCCCTGGAAAGTCATGTTGACCATTGTGTGTTTTATGCACTGATTAATGATAGGGGCGCTATTCGCGTTGGGCCTGTGTGACAGATGTGAGGTATTCCTGGAGGCTCACATACAAGCCTGTCAGTCTTCTTTCCCAGCAGAAGAGAGAGAGGAAGGACCACTCATCAGGCCCATATAACCCCAAATCAGTTTCCATTTCCCTTCCCCAGATCTTGGCTGAAGGGGCAACTGGTCTAGGGCAATGGGATCTATAAGTAAGACAGTGAAATGAGGATACACTGGTCCGAAGCCTCTGCATTGACACATATTTTGTTTTGTCCAGGACCATTGCCTTCTCGCTGAGATGTCTTGCCAGCAGAACCAACAGCAGTACCAGGCCCCTCCCAAGTGCCCCTCACCCAAGTGCCCCCCGAAGAGCCCCGCACAGTGCTTGCCCAAAGTCTCCTCCGGCTGTGCCCTGACCTCCGGGGGCTGCCATGGCCCCAGCTCTGAGGCCGGCTGCTGCCTGAGCCACCACAGGCACCACAGGTCCCACAGATGCCGGCGCCGGAGCTCCAACTGCAGTGACGATGGCAGTGGTCAGCAGTCCGGGGGCTCCCACTGCGGCCACAGCTCTGGGGGCTGCTGTTGACCTGGGCATGAGATTAAAGCAAAAAAATTTGAAAAAAAGAAAATTTTCAAGTGCCCAGAACCAGTCAGGCCTAATGTACCCTTCCCATTCCTTGTTCCTGCCCCCTGTCTTTCCTCCTGGACAGGTCTGAATGCTTCCAGGAGGAGCCCAATGCTTCTGCCTCTCCTTCTTTATGTCCCTGTAAAAAAATAAAAGAAGCTTTTCTTTCTCACTGCAACCTTTGCCTAACACATCCATTTCTTTGACTTATGCAAGGCAGCACAGGGCAGCACTGCCCAACCTCGGGGCCAGAATCCTATCTCAGAAACAGAAAGTTACAGGTCATAATCCACTCAACTCACAAGAGGCCTCTCAGGGGTTTGCACATCGGAGTGGGGGTAGTTAGGGAGTAGTATCTATGGGGATGAATTAGTGAAAGTCCTGAGTTTTCCTGTGTGAAATGAAGCAAGGTATGATCTGACGCTGAAATCCCCAGTCTCTGTTCATGGGTTTGCTCTAAGACCATGAAAAGTAGTTCTGAGCTCCCCAACTGAATGACAGGGGTGAGAGTGGCAGAGCATCAGAGAATCAGAAAATGGGCAAAGAAGACCAAGACCAAAGAGGATGGAGGAGGAGAATATTAAGTCAATCATGCCATGAAGAACCGAGAGAGAGAAGTTGTAGAGCATAAAAGGTGAAGAATTTGAAAATGAGATACAGGGGGAGAGAACAGGTTGGGATAGTCCTCTAACTGAGGGGTTCACGAGAGTGTGGGCTGCCAGAAGGAAGACACAGGGTGGTGAGCATGGGTCAATGGGAGAGTATAACAGATGAGAAGCCTTGCTCAGGAGAGGAGAAAATGGGGGACAGCTCAGGGTGACAGATTTGGGGACAAGGGAAGTGGCATGAATATGGCATTTGGGGGCTATGGATAGCTAGAGAAAACATGCTGCCATGCAAACTCTGTGCTGCCCCTTCATAAAATCCTCCAGCAAAGAATGACATTATTCATACAGGCCTCTGCGGTAGATTTGTATTTTTTCTGAACGAAGCATGATACTGAGATTTGTTCCACACCAGCCAGTTGTCTTGGAATTTCTGTGCTTGGAACAGGTTTCCTTGTTACAGAGAAGGCTGGGGGAAGAGAGGGACACTAAAGGGAAAAGGTATTCTTATGCTCTTCTTGCCACCTGTTGTGTCCTCGACCCTCATGATTGGAGCAATAAAGTCCTGAAGCCAGTAGAGCTGCTTAGTGAGACTTAGTGAGATTATAGGTGAGAGCCTGGAGCTGACAGAACCTTTCACAAGAGACTGGGCATAATCAGAACAGGTTTGGGCCCCAAGGATGGCACAGTGTGAGGAGAAAGCAGTTCTCCCCCCTCTACATGGAACCAGTGCCATTCTGGGAGCCTTGGGAGTCACAGTCCAAAACAGATACGGGGCTTCTCCCAAAGGGCTTCTTTCAGCTGCTCTGAGGGAGGTAGACATGGAGGATATAAGTTACTCAGTGTCCACTGAGTAGATACTGTTTGGTGATGACAACTGATAGTCTGGTTGTAATCACATGTCTCTTGGATACTCCCAGAAAATTCGGGGAGGTACTCAGTAGATGATTTGGGTGGGAGGAGGGTTTTGAGCTATTATGATTTATGCATTGAAATTTGGTACTGCCTCATCTCATACTCTTAGCTAAGGGGCCAGCCATCACGTAGGTCACCGATGACAGGAAAAAGAAGTTCACACTCTGTAAAAATATGTCTTTTGGATCCTCCAGACAGGGCAATAATTCTGAGGAGAAATGTGGAGGTGCTGAGACAGAGACATTTACAGAAGCTTTGCAAATATTGTAACACCTGAGAGGACATTGAAGGGTTGGCAGAAGGGGGCTATATCACTCCTAGGGCAGCAAAAATGCTCAGTGACTGAAGAGCTCTGATGACACCAGTGTCAAAACACACGAAGCCTTTCCCTGACAATTCTGGACCTCTCACCCAACTGAGTTTCCAGAGATGCCCTTCAAGTGGAAGAACACCTATTTCCTGTCTCTCCTCTGGTCTTGTCCAGGCTTCTGTATCTCATGAAGGGCTGTTTTCTGGGAAGTAAAGAAAAGAAAACCCCCAGGCTGCCTGCAATGGGAAGGGAGAATGGAATGAGGAAAATGCAACCACCCATAGTCAGATGATGCTCGAGTGGAGAACCTTTATAATTTCACAAGGCAAGAGACAGGGGCATGATTTGTGGGAAAACATAGAGCACTGGAAAGCAAAGAGAATTAGCTTCACGGACCAGTTCAGATCCTTCAATGTTTTCTATATATATGTATATATGTGTGTGTATATATATATATATACACACACACACATATGTGTGTGTGCATATCCTGCCCTCTTGCCTCCCACTATCTTTTCACAGACTCTGCCCCTATGGCCCTGAGCCCACCATTTAGGTAACCCATGGGCAACAAAGGAGTCCCTGGGTGGTGCAAATGGTTAAGTACTAGACTACTAGCCAAAATGTTGGCAGTCTGAACCCACCCAGAGATGCTTCAGAAGACAAGCCTGGCAATTTGCTTCTGAAAGGTCACAGCTTTGAAAACCCTATGGAACTATTCTACTCTGTACACATGAGGTCGCCATGAGTTGGAATCAACTCCACAGAAACAAACAACAACAACAAGGGCAACAAGGAAACAGAAAGGGCCTTGAGCAGGGATGACCTGGCTCAAGGGGATTGCTGACCAACCCCCAAAAATTTCTCTCTTCTTATTTTGATTTATAGTCAGGTAGAAGCAGTTTTAGAAGCAGTTGGGCTGTGGAGAGTGGTGTTGGTGACAGGTTATAACCATAGTAACAACTCTTCAAACTCTCCAGCCCCAAGCCTTCAGTATTCCCTCAGTAGATGCCCAGAGATTATTCTGATAAAAAGAGCCAGAAAGTCCCTGAATTGCCCACATTTCCGGCCCTGAGCATCGTAACTTTTGAATCCCAGTTGTTCATAAGTTTTCGTTCATTTTTTCATTCAAACAGCATGAATTGAGTGTACCCTTCGTTTCAGGCATGTGTTAAATGCAGGGGATTCAAAAATGTGTAAGATATGGTTCCCATCCTCAAGAAGTTTACAATGTAGCGGGGAAGACTGACAAGTAATCAAATCATTATGAGCTGACATGATACCTGTTATTATATCAGTGTGTGGGAAGTCCATGGGACTTAAGTCACCTCCTTTGGCTATCAATTCCCTGTTCTATAACAAGGGTGAGGTGTTATGATGTTGTCCCTAGTATTACTTGAGGGCGGTGGGTGAGCTCATTGACCGGCAAAATGGCTTCTAAGTACAGCACATAAGCCTAGATGTTGTCTTATGGTGTCTGGCCCAGTTAAAATGATTAAAAGGAACCCTCATCAGGGTTCATTTTGACACTTTTTATTCCAGTTTCTTAAGAAATTATGTGTCCATGAGGACTGGAATGAAACTAATTTATAGTTTACCTTGCCACTTCCCAAGGTCTTAATAAGTAAATAAATGAAAACATTTCATTCGGTTGAATTCCCAAAGTATCATGCAGGTTTTGTCCTCTGCCTAGAATTTCCATGCCCAAACTCTGATTTCTCTCGAAAATTTCAACTCTGACTCTAGCCACAGCTGTTATGTCTTTTAATCTTTCATTGAGGGTATTTCAAGAATCATCAAGACTTGGGTCTGACAGACCCCTGCTCCTCTGCACCATTATTCCAAAAATACCATTTTCCAAGTGACATAGCACTCTTGGTTAACACCACAAATGATCACCTTTCTTTCTAGAATAGGTCAATATTGCCCATTGGTTACAAATGGAGGGTAGGAACTCCCCAACTAAGACACTGTTGTAGCTGTAGAGCATTTCTTTATTATCGTTGAGTTCAAGAAGTAACATTCAACTGCCCAAAGAGAATGAAAATGAGTTCCATTCCATTTCAGATCTCTTGAAAGAAATGTGCAGGTATCCAATGTGTAACCTCCCAAGACATTTCTTACGTCCTTTTGCTTATCAGTTTTCTCATAGCTCAGAGCCTCTCATCTGCTGAACACCCCCTCACACGTTCTCTCAAGGAAAACCTTCAATTCCAATTTCTTCAGAATTTGCCAACTTTCCAGCTCACCTCTCTCTAAAGTCCACAATTTGTAGGTTGACCAGCTCTTCCCCCCTTAGACCTTTCTCTCCACCTCCATACCTTTCTCTCCATTCTCCCTGGTCTCTTAACTCTCTATCTGAAGATTCTCTGCACCACCCTGTCCCTTCCTGCAGCCCAAGTTTGATGATATAGAAGCTTTTCATATTCTGACTGAATTTTTCATATTCCCTCCCACCATATTACCTAAGTCAGGGCTTTTGCTAGAGTGTCTTGTCTCCTTTCCTCCTACCCGCCCACACTCAAAGCTCCCACAGTCCCTATGAGTGGAGGAAAACTTGACCTATCAATGTTCCAATCCCAAGCCAGGATTCACCCCTGGTACTGGGCCTGCTGGACCCTCAGGAGCTAAAGGAGGGGAGACTTGCTGGACTGGCTTGGGTGGGACAAAGTAAAATGACAGTGAGAGTCAGGTGGTATTGAGAAGAGGTTTTATTTTTCTACTAATCAGACACAGGTGGTAACAAACACCATCAGGTACAGAGGAGGAGAAGCCCATGGGCTCCTGGAAAATACATGGAAGGAGTCTTCTGGGGAGAGTTCAGCCTTCCCCCAAGGAGGATTCAGCTGCTAAGTCCCAAAAGGAGATAAGGGTGTCTTGCTGCAGAGGTTTCCTTGGCATTCTGGATCCTTGTTTTCTCTAAAATCACTTTCAAGAGACCAGGTCAGCAGCAGCCCCCAGAGCTGTGGCCACAGTGGGAGCCCCCGGACTGCTGACCACTGCCATCATCACTGCAGCTGGAGCTCCGGCGCCGGCATCGGTGGGACCTGCGGCGCCGGTGGTGCCTCAGGCAGCAGCCAGTCTCAGAGCTGGGGCCATGGCAGTCCCCGGAGGTCAGGGCACAGCCGGAGGAGACTTTGGGCAAGCACTGTGCGGGGCTCTTCGGGGGGCACTTGGGTGAGGGGCACTTGGGAGGGGCCTGGTACTGCTGCTGGTTCTGCTGGCAAGACATCTCGGCGGGAGTTTCACCTTGGAAAAAGTAAAAGAGACAAATGAAAACAGAAGCTTTAGGCCAGTGTCTCCTCCCTTGTGGGTTTTGTCAAACACTCGCTTCCCAGGATCGAGCTGCTTTCTCAACCAGGGTCTATGGGAGAGAAGTGGGCACGTGGAAAGGACACGTGCATCTGGATGAAGCTCCTCAAGGATGTCAGATGGATTCCTGTGCATCCCTGACGACGTGCTCAGAACAAAATGGGAAGAACCCTGAGCTCCTGTGGCTTTTGCAACTCCCAGGAAACCCCTTGCCGTGGAGTCGATTCCAACTCATAGAGACTTTAAAGGACAGAGTAGAACTGTCCCATACGGTTTCCAAGGAGCGGCTGGTGGATTCAAACTGCCGACCTTTTGTTTAGCAGCCGACCCCTTAACCACTGCGCCTAACACGTGCCAGGAAGCTCCTTCCTCACTATCGCCTGCCTTATTGCTGCACCCTATGGGCCTTCTCCTGATACTTCCATTTCAGATCTGGGCTTATCTTCCCCAAATGCTCCCAGCTGAGGTTCTGGCCCCTTCCAGACACTCACCGGGTGCAGAGGAGGCAGAAGAAGGCTGTTCCTGAAGGCTGTGGATGAGGAGTCCAGGGCAGGAGCCCTTTTATGCCGTGCTGGTAGTTTGTGATGCAAAGCCCAGGTATGCTGCTGCTTTCACAACTGGGGGGAGGATGACAGTGTCACACACTCCAGCTACCTGTCTCAAGTGTTCTCCTGGGCACATACCTAAAGCTCTAATAAGGTGGAACCAGAATATCCTTGTGACTTCCCATTCGGGTCTGCTGGAGACCTTCCCCTGCCTCTTTATTCATTCATTTGGCTTCCATGTCTTCACACAGGCTCTGTCCCTTGCACTTTATTCAACGGCAGTAATACAGAGATGGATACGGTACCTTTCTTCCCGAGAAGCTCACAGCCTAGCTGAACAATCACTCAGATAAACAAATGTGATTGATCTGTTGAGATAAGTGCTATCACAGAAATGTTTGCAAAGAACTCAACCCTAAGACCCCAGGCTCTGGGGGTCAGGCCCCATTGCACTGCAGGTCCCCAGACTATGATGGAGTGTCCAGATGTTTTCTGAGGGTGACGGGTAAACAAGGTCCTTGGTCTGTCAGAATCGATGTGCAGGATAAGTGAAGGATGTTTGGAGTCAGTCCCTGGCCAGGACAGAGAGGCTTCTAAGAAGACCTCATGGTTCCCACGTGGCAGCATGAGGATCAAGAGACAAGTTAGAGTGAAGAAGGGATTTACAGTTCTAGAGGCGACAAGATTCATTATTAATATTATTCTTTTAATTAATAATCAAGTGTGTCCACATCTACCTGCCTCTGGGATGTGTGCTATTGATTCTAAGACTGTGGAAGTTGATAGAAGAAAGTGGTTCATGTGTTTGAAAATTTTAAGGAAGAATTATGCAAAGGAGTGATGATAATTATTTTGTAAGATAATAAAAATAATATTTTTTATAATTGTGATGTTGACGGTGCTGATGGTATGTGTGCTACATTGATTATCTAGACCTCATAAAGCTAAGGAAACCCTGGTGGCATAGTGGTTAAGTGCTATGGCTGCTAACCAAGATGTCAGCAGTTCAAATCTGGAAATTCTACGGGGCAGTTCTACTCTGTCCTATAGGGTCACTATAAGCCAGAATCAACTCGACGGCACTGGGTTTGGTTTTTTTTTTTGGTTTTCATAAAGCCAGGGTTTAGATAGATAGCCTCCATCAAGTCAATGCCAACTCATGGCAACCTTATGTACAACAGAATGAAATGTAACCTGGTCCTGTGTCATTTCACAATCACCTCATGTTCAAGTCTATCATTGAGGCCAATCCATCTCACCGAGGGTCTCCCTCACCCTCACGGGCTGTCTACTCCACTAAACATGATGTTTTCCTCCAGCAATTGTCTCTCCTGATGACACGTCCAAAGCAAGCAAGTTGGAGAAAATTCTGTTGTGACCCATAAGTTTTTTATGTGCTAATTTTTGGAAGTAGATCACCAGGCCTTTCTTCCTCGTCTGTCTTTAGTCTGGAAGCACCCCTGAAACCTATCCACCATGGGTGAACCTGCTAGTATTTGAAATACCAGTAGTATACCTTCCAGCATCACAGCAACATATAAGCCACCACAGTATGACAAACAGAAATGTAGTAGAAGCTAAGGTAAACTAAATTATGTACTTTGATACTATTTTCCCATTGGATTTAGTTGTGATATTACAGATGTATTTCTCACTGAACTTTATCACTAATATGATAATAAAATATATTTCATTGTATTTACCAAAAATTAAAGGGCTTTAATAGTCACATATTCAAATGAAATTAAATAAAGCTTGATTATAATGAATGTTTCTGATTTGTTGTAAGCCTTTAAGTGTGACTACCTGTTCTTAGACATTAAATTAATATTAAGGGCTACAGTATCTATTTTATCAACTCCAATCTACAATTTACTGATTTTAAATCAGTGATTCCAAGTGCGTGAATTGTCCTGGGACTCAGAGAACAGGGTGCCTGAGGTTGGACAGAGGAAAGGTGGGGCAGACTTCCATGGCCTGTCTTTGTCTTCAAATTAAGTCCTGGTTCCCGCCCCCAGCCCCCCCCCAGGTGTATTTTCAATTCCAGCCTAACTGCTTTACTGGGGGGCCCCTTACCTCATTCTAGTTATTGCCCCACAAAGGGTATAAAGGTCATTTCTTTCATGCCAAACTGGATGGTGGGGCTGAAGAGAGTAGAGGAAAGCACAGCTTTGTCACTAGTGTCAGGCTTTAGAGAATGGCAGATGGGATGGGGCCACCTGAGTAAAAGAGGGCTGTATTAGTTTCTTATGGCTGCTGTAACAAGTTATCACATACCTGCAGGCTTAAAACAACACATGCTTCTTCTCTTGCAGCTCTGGAGGTCAGAAGTCCAAAATGGGTTTCAACCGGGCCTCAACAAAGGTATAGACAGGGCCACACCCCTTCTGGAAGCTCTAGGAAGAATCTGTGTCCTTGTCTTTTCCAGCTTCTAGAACTACATTGTTGTACTCCTAGGATCACGGCCCATTCCTCCATCGCCAAGGCCAATAGCACAGCACCTTCAAATCTCTCTCTGCTGTGTTTTCACATCATCTTCCCCTTTGTAGACAAATCACCCTTTGCTTTCCTCTTATGATTGCATTTAGGGCCTACCTGGATAATCCAGGATAATCTTCTCATCTTAATATTCTTGATTTAATCGCATCTACAAAGACCTTTTTCTCATGTAAGGTAACATTCACTGTTTCCAGGGATTAGGACCTGGATATTTTGGGGGCTTTATTCAGCCTACCAAAGGTGCCCTCCCGGAATTCTAGGCACTCTGCTGGCATTACCCTGGCCCCGATCCATGACCCTCACTGAGGACACCAATCCATGGTTTTTCTCCACTGGCCCAGGGTTTGATCTGAGCCCCTCTCCTCCCTAACTGCCAAGAACGAAGCAAGGGAGAAACTTACTATGCCCTATTCCCTGGAGTTTATTCTCACTTGAGTCATTCATTCCCACAATCCTTCATTTAAGAAGGACAAGCTGACTACCAGTGAGGGCATTAAGTAACTTCCACAGCTTGGATTTCAGCAGCGAACAAGAGGAGCAGTCTTCAAGGATCTTACAACCTAGCGAGAAGATAAATACTAGAAAGTACTGACATTTGTGATGGCTGAGCCCTAGTGTAAGATTTGGTGTTACAAGTGGGTTAGGAGGAGGACTAGCTTTGTCTGAGGATTCAAGCCTAGATGCAGAAGCAAACAATTTTTCCATGTACTCTGGTTTTCCAGGAATCAGTATAGAGGCCATTTTTAATCCTGAAGGTGTGTGATTTGAGATACTATGGGGCAACACTTTGGGTCTGAAGTGTGTTCCACAGTCAGTATGATTCAAAACATTTTCAGAACCTGTCAGCAGGAGTGGTCCCAGTTCCTCACGAATTAAAAGCAGACTTACAACTGCCCCATCCCTTAGTTCCTGTCTTAGATTTGTCCGTATCCTGATACTCCTTTTTTTTTTTTCTCCTTGAAATAAATAAACAAAAACATTGCCAGCAGGTCAACATGTTACAGAGGAGAACTTCACAGGGTTTTCTAGGTTGTAATCTTAACAGAAGCCGATAGCCAGGTCTTTTTCCTGCAGTCACTGGGTATGTTCAAACCACCAACGCTCAGTTTAGTAGATGAGTGTAAACCGTTTGCACCACTTAGGGACCTTCTTGCTTGAAATGGAGCTTCTTAATTTCACACCTCCCTTATGGAGCCCCACCACCACCACTACCACCTCACAGCCCACCCTTTCCTTATCTGAACTGAGCCTGAGATGACAGAAGGAGATACTTCAGACTGTGGTCCCGTTATTTCTCCCAGAGCATGAAGTGACTCCAAACAGTGCACACTGTGAGAATTTCTTAGTAGCCCTGACAACCTGAGGATCCCAGGATAACAGAGTGAAGACAGAAACTTACCTGGCTGGCCTAAAATGAGGACACAATGACCTAATAAATTGCAGGATATCAGCGCTGGCATAGGAGGTGACTATCTGAGATTTAGCGAGCCTTTTGACCAAAACATATTAGTAATAACTGAACAAACAAGTAAACCAGGGCCAAACCTTCTCCTTTGCAACATATGACATGATTTTATAAAAGCAGCTGAGTCATTCTTGGGGAAGAGAGATGAGCAAGCCCAAAAATATCTCCCTGTGCTCTCATTTGAATATAATTATTCCTAGAGTTTGTCATTTAGTTTATTATTGGATTTCAGGAGCTCAGATTTGTGTTAACAATAATCCTTGGTTCATAATATATGCTCTTCATTGGTCCATGCAAGGCCCTCTTTGTTCATTTATCTATTTATCCATACAGCATTTAAATAACAAACACAAAAATCTACCACCCAAATGAAAATGAGAATTTTTATAGTAAATTAAACGTACCTATGTAGTTCTCCCTCATCCCATGTCCTTGACTGCCCCATCTGATGTAACCATGAGCCTGAATGTATTTTTCTTTGCTTCGCTTTTGCATATTTGTACCATATTTATGTGTATTCCTAAAAAGTATTATTTTTTAATTTTTTTAAGTCATATTTCTTGAGATATAATTTACATACAAAAAAATTCACCCACTTAAGTATACAATTCTATGAGCTGTTACAAATCTGTACTTTTGTGTAAAAACGAGTACAATGAAGATATAGAACATTCAATCATCTCAAAATATTCCCTTGTGCCCTTATATAGCCAACCTTTCCCTACATACTAGTCCTTGGCAACCACTGATCTGTTGTATGTCCTCATAATTTTGCCTTTTCAGAATGTCATATATTGGAATCGTATGTAGCATTTAAATTCTGGCTCCATTCACATAGAATAATGCATTTGAGATTCATTCGATGTTGTCTTATGAATCAGTAGTACAATTCTTTTTTATCGCTGAGAAGCATTCCATTGTAGAGATGTACCAGTTTGTTTATCCATTCACCAGCTGAAGAACATTTGGGTTGCTTCCAGTTTGGGACAATTAAGAATAAAACCACTATAAACATTCCCTTACAGGTTTTTCGGTGAACAAAAATTTTATTTCTCTTAGCTAAATACCTAGGAATATGCTTTCTGGGGCAAATGGTAAGCGTATGCTTCATTTTTCAAGAAATTGCTTTCTACTGTTTTCCAAAATGGCTGTACCATTCTTAGTACCATATAAGACCAGCAATGACCAAACGGTCATTGCTCTTCATCCTTTACAGTCCTGTATTGTTAGCTACTTTTTATTTTAGTCATTCTAATAGGAGTGTAGTGTCATCTCATTTTGGTTTTAATTTGCATTCCCCTTACTGACTAAGGATGCTGAATGTCTTTTCATGTGCATATATGCTATCCAAATATCTTCTTTGTTGACATGTCTGCTCAACTCTTTTGCCCATTTTTAAATCCAGTTATTTGTTTCTTTATTATTGATTTTTGAAAGATCTTTATATAGTCTGGACATAAATCCTCTATTGATGTTTTATAAATATTTTCCCCCAGTCCGTGAATTGTCTTTGCCTTTTCTTAACAGTGCCTTTCAAGGAGCAAAAGTTTTTAATTCTGAAGTCCAGTTTATCAAGACTTCTTTTTGAATTGTGCCTTTTTCGTCAGATCTAAGAAATTTTTGCCTAAATCAAAGTCACAAAGATTTTCTCCTATGTTTTCTTCTAGAATTTTTATAGTTTTACGTTTTACATTTTAATTATTGTTGTTGTTAGGTGCCATCGAGTTGACTTCAACTTACAGCAATCCCATGTAACAGGGTAGAACTGCCCCATAGAGTCTTCTTGGCTGTAATCTTTAAGTAAGCAGATTGCCAGGTCCTGCTCCCAGTAGCCACTAGGTGTGTTCGAACCACCAACCTTTCAGTTAACAGCTGAGCACTTAAATATTGTGCTGGCAGGGCTCCTTTTTCACCTATTATCCTTATTGAATTAATGTTTGTATATGGTACTAAGAATGAGTAAAGATTTGGCTTTTAGGTTTTGTTTGTTTGTTTTTTGCATATGGATATCCAATTGTTTTGGTGCTATTTTTTCAAAAGGCTATCATTTCTCCATTCAATTGTCTTTCTACCGATGTTGAAAATCAATTGATTTTATATGTTTGGGTCTATTTTTGGACTCTATATTCTTTTCCATATGTTTACCCTTGCTGCCTTCTTAATCTTAGGGGGAAAGCATTCAGCCTGTCATTACTAAATATGATACTAGCTGTAGGGCTTTTGTTGTTTGTTGGTTTTCTTTTGTTTTTTGTAGCTACTCTTTAACAGGTTGATGAGATTCCCTTTGATTCCTTTTTTGCTGAGAATTTCTATCATTAAAGTTGAAATTTTGTCAAATGCTTTTTTTCTGCACTATTGAGAGGATTAAATGGTTTTTATTTCCTTCCGTCTAATGTAAATACAGACATGTCTCAACTACTCCAAGGGTTTCCTTAGAATTGCTAGCCTGTAAGGCACAAAAAGTCACATTTTTACAAATTATGAGTACCTCTTGTAATATGTAATCTTAATACGTGCTGGTCTTTTCAGCTTGTGAGTAAAAGATGAGTTTATGATAAATATATTTGCCTAAATCACAGTAGTTGGAAATGACCAAGGGCCCAAATAGTCACAATGCATCTCCAAGTAATTTCTGGGAATCTCAAAGGAATGTGCCACATGGTCATAGAAGCCAGTCTGACAGCTCTCATCACCTCACAGTTCACCCAGTTCTCCCTCTCCTCCTCCATCTCACATCCTCAATGTCCCGCCTGCTCATAGGAATTACGCACCTCCTCTCTCCACTGAGACATTGCCATTGGGATAGGGCCAATATCTGTCCCAGATGTTCAGTTTTGGGAGCTTTTAGAGCCACAGCTCATGCAGGTCACAATGAAACAAAGCTAGTTGCAAGTAATGGTGGCAGGAATGGCCTCTCCCCCATTCAATGTCACATTTTGGCACTCAGGCCCTAACAGCCTGCTTCCAAAACGCGGCCCTTGTGCAGTTCTGTTGGCCTCTGTCTCTAATCCTTTGTCAGAATCTCACCAGGTCTCCCGTGAAATTAGTCCATCAGCTCTAGACCTTCATCATTCTAATCATAGGGCACAAGCACAAGCAAGGATACAGGATGAGCAACCAACGTTGCCCCATCACCTCTCTTGTTTCGTTTTCCCTTCAGGCCTCTCTGCAAGAAGGAAAATTCTCCCAAGGACAGGTAACCTCACTCAACAAGTAAGTAGACTCAGCACTGTGCTTCATCAGAAAATATACAAATCCAACGGTAGAAACAACAAAAAAAAATTTTTCATATATCAATCTTTAGCAGAAATTCCTTATAGTCATTTTAGAAACCAACAACCCCAAAACGCCACACTCATGGTCCCTGCCCACTATCTCCTTCCATCTCTTTCTCTTCCTCCCATTATATTTGTCCACAGCCAGGCCCTGACTTTACTCCCTCCACTCTTTTGTGCCTTCCATTGTGCTGTGTTGAGTCTCTCTTTCCTGCATTTTGTTGACATATCAGGCAGATTCCTAATGCAGTCATTTTTATGGATAATAAATACAGTCCAGTCCAATTTACTTCAGTTTGAAATTTCAGTCTTAAACCTTCTTCTTCCCCTCAATGTTGAGTAGGTTTCCTCTAAGGGACTTAAGTGGGAAGGGACATAGATATTTCTCTTCTCCTTTACCTCCTCTATATCCTTTTTCTAGGTCTTTCTGTCTCTTCTGATATCTTAAGTCCTGGGAAGGAGGAGGAGAGAAAGGAGAAGACTTTCCCTGCTTAACCTCTGAACCCTCAGTAGTCTTCTAGAGGCCTCTGTGTGATAGATCCCAAATGAGTGTTCTCTTATGAGGTGAATTTATCCGTCCAGGCCTGTAAGGGGCATCCTCACGGCAGAGTTCCCTGACATGGGAGACACACCCCATGTCTTACCTCTTTAGACACCCTCTTAAACTTCAGTGGTAAAATCTACAGCCTCACCCAGTGGGCATCTCTCTTGAGCAGAACAACTTAAACCTAAAACCTCTGATTTGGTCTCTGATTTGGGAAGCATCCATGGAGATGTAAGTGAGGAAATTACAATGCTGTTCTTCTAGAAAAATCGTCCTCTGTGGACAATTTTTCCCGAAATTCTTAGCCTTCTACTTTCATACTGCAGAGATAATAGTAGGGTTTGTTCTACAATAGCGAGCCTTGTTCCATAATTCTCTGAAGAGATATATGAGGGGCTAGGAAGGGAGAGCTCCTCACTGAACTCCTTTTTATACTAACATGTAAAGTTAGTGAGTTCCATCTCCAGGACTAAAGCAGGGACCCCTAAGACAATAAGACAAGGCCAGGGCCAGGAGGAAGGCAGACAGAAGTCCACTTAGATTTCAAGGAGAACAGGGAAAACTCTCCACTGAGAGTCTGCCAGAAACTTTGGAACTTGTCCAACCATTGTGCTTGATGTTACTCTTCCATTTTTGTTGCCTAATGGTTGTACAGTTAAGAGATAGGCTGCTAAGCAAAAGGCCAACAGTTCGAATCCATCAGCCACTACTTAGAAACCCTATGGGGCAGTTCTATTCTACCCTGTAGGATTTAATGACTCAGGGTTGCACCTATATAAACCAAAAAGAGCATTTGTACTTGCTTCTATTGAGCCGCAAGTCAAGGAGGAAAAAAAAAAATCACTTCTGCAGAGAGATCTGACCCTCCAAATTATGTTAGACCTTGTTCTTACTTGTTCCCTTTGGGAACATGCACCACAGTTGATGTCATCACTTGATGTTTTTCTCTGCTAGACTGTCCTCTCTGACAGGCTGTGTCTCATTCAATGAAGGCTGTATCCCCAGTGCTGAGCATGGTGCCTGGCCCACAACCAATGGTTTGTTTAATGTAGGAATTTGGGAATTGATGAATGAGTGAGAAAGAATTCAGGAAGAAGAGCTGGTAATGGCTGTTAAGAAGGAGGAGAATCAGGCCCAATCTTGGGTCTCTGGGAGAAAAGACAGTGGGGCGATGTCTTCGTCTTGATCATATACCAAGGTCAGGCTGGACTTTCTGGGGCTGCAGATTTGATGTCAGCACCGCTTCCATTAGGCTGCTCCCTTCTCCCTGTATTATCATCCAAACCACAACACTATTGAGTAATTACTCTGGGACAACAGTTGTAACCTAAGACTTCCCAGGTAAACCAGGAGGAAGAGTAACCCTATCCATGTGACTTTACTTACAGTTTACCACGTCCAGTAAAGTTGACCAAATTAGAAATGTGCTTTCTGCTGTTCTCTCCCTCCTCATCCTCCCACCAAATCTGGTATGATAAACAGTGGCTTTGTCATCATTCTTACTCTCTCCTTTCCAGTTCAGTATCTAGTTGTGGTACTCTCAATAAAGTGAGGAAAATGAGGCTGAGATTGACAGCATCACCTCAGGCGGGTCAAAAACCTCATTCCAGGGATAGGAGAATATAATGTCCCCAGCCATCTCCACTTACCATCCTAAGCTAACACTCCTAAGACTCAGTACAAGTTCTTCCCTCACTGCTGTTTCCTTGAAACAACTCAGGGAAACTCTAGGCACCCATATAGATGAGTTTTAACCTGAAATGAGAGAAGTGAAATTGCCTAAAGGAAAGAAGCTGGTCCTATAGGCTTTAATGTTCATAAATGAATAAGACATATTTGCTAGAAAGTGTTTCTCATTCAAAATATCACTTAATTAACTGTGTGTAATACTTTTTTTTTTAACACTTTATCAGTCTTTGGGTGCTCAATGGTTTGCACTCATCTACTAAACTAAAAGAGGTCCTGGATGGTGCAAACAGTTAATCACTGGACTAACGAGCCAAAAAGTCGGCAGTTCGAGTCCACCCAGGTTTGCCTCAGAAGAAAAGCCTGACAATCTACCTCCCAAATATTAGCCGCTGAAAACCCTATGTAGCACTGTTCCGCTCTAAACACATGGGGTTGCCATGAAGTGGAATCAACTTGATGGCAATGAGTTTGGTTCTGGCTTTTGGTACTGCTTTGTCTTCTGCTTTTTACCAGTTAGCAATAGGTCATGAACATTATTCTTTAAAAAAATACAAGTTCATGATATAGTATCACTTTAATAACACAAGTATTTAAATTATATATGGATTATTAAAATACCCTTGTAGTCCTAATTATAATTTTTATTTTATTTGAATATAGTATGATAATATAATAAATCCAAGTAGGCAAACATTTTTTGGTTTAGATGAATTCACTCAAAACAAGCCATAAAAACCAAACCCACTGCTGTCGAGTTGATTCCAACTCATAGTGACCCTATAGGGCAGGTAAAACTGCCCCATAGAGTTTCCAAGGAGTGGCTGGTGGACTTGAACTGCCAACCAAAGACAGTTTAAACTATGTACACTTTATTTGTATATCAAAACCTATCTTGGCTCTGCCCCCTGCAAGCCCAGGAACTCCATACTACACCCAGAGCCCATGAGGCCATCCAAGGGGGCTCACTTCCACCAAACAGACTCCAGTGCCATTCCCCCCATCCCTGACCCACACATCTCATACCAGGAGCTTGGGAGACAGTAGTTGATTACATCTGAAGGTCATATTTGGGGTTGCCTGGGGACTTTGTGCACATTTCATTGCCTTGATCATTTGAGGTCTGTTTCATGATTTTTTATTTGTATGTTTGTTTATCTGTCTTGTTAGACCATGAGCTCAAGAACTTCTGTCACAGTCATCCATGTTTCCAAGAAAGCACATGAGAGAGAACTTACATCAAGGCATGTGAGCTGAAAGAAGGAAGAAGGAAGGAAGGCTCCCTGTAGGTCCCGGTGGGATGTGTGTGGTCAGTCGTGGGGCTTCCTGGTTCAACCTAGTAAGCTGGACATTATGCAAGGCCCAAGAAAAGGCTGGAAGTCCTCTTTCTGAGAGTGCTCCACTATGGCACCTCCCCAGGTTGTAAAAGCACCAGCATACCCTGGCTGGGGATCACAAACCAGCACAGGATAAAAGGGCTCCTGCCCTGGGCTCCTCATCCACAGCCTCCTCAGGAACAGCTTCTCCTGCCTCCTCTGTGTCTAGTGAGTGTCCAGCAGGGGACATGACTGCAGCTGAGAATGTTCAAGTCATAGCAGAGGGGAGGGAAACAGAGAGGTCTGGAGTGGAAACGGCAGAAACAGGGCCACGGAGGCCAGCAATGGAGGAAGTGTGAGTGAGGAAGGGGTCCATAGGGAATGAGACAGGGACTCTGTACCTGCAAAAACCACAAGAGCTCAAAGCTCCCTCCCATCCTCATTAATTCATGTTCTCACATGTGCACACATGTCCTTTGACAGTCTCCAGAAAGCTTTTCTCAAGTAGGTGCATTCCCTAAGAGTTTCCAAGGAGACACAAAAAGGTGGATCCTGGGTTAGATTGACAGCACCTTTCCTGGTGGACAGCAAAGTGGGAGGCATCTTACATGCTCAAACTCACTCCAAATCAGCTTCCCTTCCCTCCTTCAGTTCTTGATTACAGAAGCAGCTGTTCTTAGAAGAGAGGGGTCTTGGAAATCATGACAGACGGACATGGGAATGTAGATTCTGAACTGACAAGTTGTTTTTGTTTTGTCCAGCGTGATTCAACTCCAGCCAAGATGTCCTGCCAGCAGAACCAGCAGCAGTGCCAGGCCCCTCCCAAGTGCCCCTTACCCAAGTGCCCCCCGAAAAGCCCTGCACAGTGCACACCCAAAGTCTCCTCTGGCTGTGCCCTCAGCTCTGGGGGCTGCCATGGCCCCAGCTCCGAGGCTGGCTGCTGCCTGAGCCACCACAGGTGCTGCAGGTCCCACCGGTGCCAGCACCAGAACTCCGACTGCAGTGACGATGGCAGTGGTCAGCAGTCCGGGGGCTCCCGCTGTGGCCACAGCTCTAGGGGCTGCTGCTGACCTGGGCAGTGTGGATGAGACAAGCAATTGTGAAGGAAACAAAGACCCAAAGTTCCAAGGACCACCCTAGCCTGAGCATCCTTTCCCAGATGTGCTTTTACAGGATGAACTGAGCAGATGTACCTGTGGAGGCTCCCAGCTCTCCCCAGAAGGCTCCTCTGGGACTTCACATTTCCTCCGCCCCCTGCACCTGTCAATGCATTTCAGGGCCAGTGTCTGGCCCTATAGAAAATAAAGCCTCTCCTTATCACCACCTGTGTATCACTTGTCGTTTCACTTTGGCCGTTCCCAGATGGCTAAATGTATACCGCTCCAACTCCCAAACCCAGCACTGCCCTACAGGGGAGGTACAGAATCCTCACTCTAAACCTAAGAAATAGAGGTTCTGTCAGATCTTTTTATGCTGGAATTGACAGGTAAGGGGAAGAGGAAGAGACTGAGGCCTGTAGCCATCAGTAACAGGAATGACTTTTCC
Organism: Loxodonta africana; assembly: GCF_030014295.1. Taxonomy (NCBI): domain Eukaryota; kingdom Metazoa; phylum Chordata; class Mammalia; order Proboscidea; family Elephantidae; genus Loxodonta; species Loxodonta africana. The sequence goes on along the minus strand of NC_087344.1, from coordinate 182,728,910 downwards.
TAGGAAACATAGGCATGGGGTGGGTTTTCACCTCGGGTTGGGTTTTCACCTCATTGTGGGATCCCCAGGCTCCTATGAGGAGCTATTTGCTTTTGCTGGGCATCCAACTAAGGAACAGCGAATATGTAGTAGACAGTGATCAGAAAATAGGCAGAATAGGCAGAGATTCTCAGCAGGTGACATTTGGCAACATCTAGAGACATTTTCGATTGTCACAACTTGGAGGAAGAGGAAGTACTACTGCACCCAGTGGGTAGATGCCAGGGATGCCACCAAACATCCCACAAAGGAAAGGACAGCCTTTCCCCCTCAAACAAGGAATTATCTGGCCCAGAATGCCATTGTTGCCAAGGTTGAGAAACCTCAGTCTAGAATAAAGAGGCAGGGGAAGGATGGGATGGCATCTGGGAGGACAAATAACTCCATCTGCTCAAGAGAAATCCAAGAGAGAGATGGAGGTGGAGAAATTAGTTAAAGCTAAGGAAGTTTTTTTTTTTTTTTTTTTTTTTAAGGAAGTTATGGATTAGGGAGAGAAGGAACTGAGAGTCCAGGAAATATGAGAATGTAAAGAGTGTGGATTACGAGACGATAAAGGAAGAGGAGAAACGAGAAGCATTACTAGGATTGTAAACTGGTATAATTGTGAGTTCAAACACTTATTAGTGTTTATCATAAGCTAAGAACTGATACTCGTTGCCGTCGAGTCGATTCCGACTCAAAGGAACCGATAAGTGACTAATATTAATTCATTTAATTTTTGAAACAGTCTATAAGGTATGTGCTCTTAATGACCACATTTTACAAATCAGGAAACTGAGATCCAGTTTCATTTTTTACCAGGACAGGAGCCACACAGCTAGTGAGTGGTGCAGACAGAGTCCACATTCTTAGCCACCTTACCACATGGCCCCCCTTTGAGACTTTTCAAGAGATCTGTGGACGTAATGAGTTTTATTTCGTAACATTGATTTTGGTCTGCTGAACTTTTTTTTTTTCCTTTTTTTTTAAGCTACGTAGTTAAGAGCCCAACCACGTGAGGCACAATATCAGTAAACATTGTTTTTAAATTTGCTGTCCCACAGCTGGGATCTAAAATGTGACATTCAGCTTCCCCCTACATGGAATCATCTCTCTAGATATGAATCTCATTCTATATGCCAGATTGTCAAAATAATGGTGTAAAGGAGCAGTCCATCAGAGCCATCTAGATGTCCCCCAGGATAAGTCAAAGGAACACCATAGGTCCTAAACTAAATTCAGATTAAAAATTGAGGGAAATCGGTGTTGAGCTGAGTATACCAAACAATGAAACAAGCCTATGTAGCATTTTGGCGTTTATTGAATAGAAGGAAAAAAAAAAAAAACTTTTTTAAGTCCTGGAAAATAGCAAACTGGCCATTTATTTTCCCTTTAACACCCAAAGTCTCAGAGTTTCTAAAATCTTTGAGATTTAATAAAGGGCACAAAAGCAGTGTGATGCCAGGCATGCTCTGATGAAGTCTGATCCACTCTCCAGCTCAACACAATTTCCTAAGGAGGAGCCACAACTGCCATGTTTGGATTCATTGCTACAAGTTTCTTGTTGCTCTAACCTGAGAAATCCTTGGGTAGAACTCCACCATGGAACAGAAACAATGTTGAGTCATGGCGAAAATATACATCACAACAATGTTCAGGAAGGGTAGACTTGGTTGTGAGGTTGGAGTTGCATGACGTGTGTGAGATCTTGCTCAGCTTCCCATGAAGGGAGACAGGTGGACCCAGAGCTACAGAACCCACAGATCTTGGCAGAACTGCTCCACATGTCCAGAAACAGAGGACCACAGGATGAAAAGTGACTGGAATTCATGGGCCACATTTGTAACTGCACATCAGCTACCAGAGAAACAGAGCTCATTCTCTGATGAACTAAAGCCTGTCATCTGCCAAGGACTGTAGAATGAGGCTTGGAGACTCAGAAACACATACCAAGTCCAAGTTCTCAGTACAAAAGTATCCAACAACTCCTACAGGTAGTGAGTTCACTCAGGAGGAAGAAGAAACAGAAACTGGACCAACCAATAAAGCTTGGACCTGAGGCACCAGGACAGTTGAAGAAAGCCAAAAGTTAGGTAATATGATGCTAATCCTAGAAGTAGACCCCAACAGGTGAGAGCTCAATGGGTTAAGAGTGCCCCAATTATCATCAGGAGATCATCCAATGCAGCCCAGAACAGAACTGTCAGTAATTCATTGATTTAAAAAAATTTTTTTGAGCACCTACTATATACAGGCACCATTGCAGGCCCTGGAGACACAATGGTGAATGAGAAAAATAAAGACACAGTTCTTGAGCTCCCATTCTAGTGGGTCCATTTGAGAAAATTCCCTAATTTGCTTGGAATGCAGAAAACCAAAACACAAGTGACCCTCTTCTAGTTGACTTCCCACACCCTTGAATTGGGGCAGCAGCAATGTAGGTTTGATAAACATAGTGAAAGATTCCAGTCTGGGAGAAACATTTAGTAACTTCTCACTTTCATACCAAAGGCAACAATCAAGTAAGAACAAGAGAGGAGTTGCTAATGGTGATGAGGAGGATGTTAGTGCACAAGTAGACCTCTATCCTTATGCCCTTCCCAGTCTCCCTCCCTCACTCTCCCCAAGGTCCCACTAGAAAAAACATGTTTCACCAGGGCCATGAAGGTGCTCTGGTGTTCTCCATGGTTATACCATATTGCACATCTCAAAGTGGGCAGCCACAATTACAAGCCTTCCTATAGCAAGACAAATAGATATATTTACTGTAGCAATGCTTTATCCAAAGCTATCATTTTAAGTTACATGTGTAATATAAAATATTTGTCCTATTCTTAAGTATTTCATAAGTATATTCTTAAGTATATTCATATTTCAGAAGGAAATACATCTCTAGTGTTATAGTAAAATGCAATAGGAAAACTTGACAGTTGACATGATGCGATTTCTACAGACATTAGTCACATCAATTGCATTATGTCACGTGTACACAATCAACACTACCACATTTATCAATTATTATTCACTTCCTATCAATTATAATTCACCTTTCACATAAATTCCCCTGGCTACCCCAGCCAAGATGAATCATTCCCTTCTGTGAACTACTCCTGAAACTCTTAGAAACAACATAGAGTGAGTTACTCACTGACCCATCTCTCATTAGATGTAGGTTAGTTTCTCATTTTCATCTCTGATTTCAACTCTAACATCTGTGGTCCATGTGCTTTCATATCATTATAGCCTCTTTTCTTTCTCAAACACCTCTACCTGAAGAAACAATGAAACAAAGCCAGGAAAATTGGATTCCATAACCAGTGCCCATAATGAACATATTATTCTAATCTCTTCTATCAGCCATGTTCAGCCCTCAGCTTCCCTCAACCGCACTTCCGCCCTGTCTTTATGGGGACCCCTCTACTTCCTGGGTTTCGTGAGTTCCTCTCAGTGGTTCCACCTGGACCAACTGCCCTTGTGCAGAGGTCAGGCTCCTCCTTCTCTGCTCCTGCTGTATGCCCACCTGCAATTCTTAAAGGCTGCTGACCTCATTTCAACCACTCACAAGTGATGACAAATGGCAACTTCTGAACACACCAAGGCAACAGGAGACTGACAACCAAGAGCTCTTGGCTAAGTCTGAGGACTCCCCACATGTCTTTATTACAGCATTCATCACCTTAGGTTATAAGTATTTGATACCCTGTCTGTCTACCCCATTAAAATATGAGCTATACAACAAGGACTGTATCTTATTCATTTATGATTCTTCATTCCCATTGGAATGCCTAATGTGCAGTGTAAGCTTGTTTGTTTAAGAAAAAAGGAAGGAAAGAAGAAATAAAAACAGGAGGGAAGGAAGAAGGGATGGAGGGAAGGATGGAAGGAAACAGGCTCACAAAAGGCTTAAAGAATAGGTATTTGGACAGTCTTGGGGCTTCCCAGATACCTTATCTTGGTAAAACTTGCCCTCTTTTCCCCCTTTCCATCCCTACCACCAAGGCCCTGCAGCCTATATATGAGTGACACAGGACTTGGTGACAGCATCCCATCCAGATCCTCACTGGACCAGTGGCACCTGTATCCTTTCCCAAGGTGGCCAGAAAGATACTCTCTGATCACTGAGCATCAGTCACTAAGGTGCCCTCCTACCCAGATAAAGGATCTTTAGTTCCAGGTTCATCACAGGCAGGTGAGGAACTGAATGTGAGATTTGGGGGTGAGGGTGGTAAGTGTTGAGAATAGAGAACAGTCAACCAGCTCCCAAATGGCAGAAACTGGTACAGCAGTCCTCCCTTTATCCATGGGGAAACCACGATAGTGTCAAACCCTACAAATACTATGACTCATACATACCTCTGATAAGTTTAATTTATAAATTAGGCACAATAAAAGATTAGCAACAATAATTAATAATAGAACAATTATAACAATATACTGTAATAAGTTATGTGAATGACAGAGCAGAACGGCATGATATTTCATCACGCTACATACTCATTTTACATTTTCTAACTGCAGTTGACCGGGGATAACTGAAACCATGAAAAATAAAATTGTGTTCTGATAAGGTGGGGGGGGAGTTACTGTACTTCCTGCTAAAGAATTTTCTGTTTATTCTGTGGACAACAGGAATGTAAACCCACAGGTAATCTTATTCTCCAACCTCCCATTCTTTTTCCTCTACCTCTTGTGATCTGATATTCTCAAACCTGGCTGTACTTAGAATCACTTGGGGAGAAATTAAAAATCCCAATGCCTTGGCTGCACTTCAGGCCAACTCAATCAGAGTCTTTGGGGGTAGAGCTCAGAGTTCAGTCTTTTTTAAAACCTTCACAGATGATTCCAATGTGCAGCCAAAGTTGGAAACCTCTAATTTAGAAGGTTCTATTTCTCACCAGAGATTTCACCCCCATCCAAAATCCTCCACCCAGCTCCCACTTCCTAGATATCTTTGGTACTTGTATGTGACCTTATGAAATAACGAAACTTCCTTCAACTCTACCTGATCACCCTGTACCTGTCTTGGCAACTCAAACCCAAACCAGACAGTGATTCTACCCATTCTTCAGCCTTTTCAGGCCCACCACTAAGCTACACTGAGTCCTGGAGCCCAGCTCAAGGCTTGCAAAAAAAAATGAAAGGGATCTGATTCCAGACCAACTTTAGTTGCTCATGGGAACTGAGGGCCTTGAGGGTGACGTGGGATTTGGAGACATAAAACTTTCCAGGGCCAATATCTTATGCAATATTTCACATCCTTGACCACAAAACCATGATTTCCTAGAGTGAATATTATTAACTACAGGAATGAATGCTTTCCTAAGCGAAGTTTTGGAAATGTAACACAACTTAAGACTAGGTATTTATTGATTGACTGACAGGGGAAGGCAAGGATTATTTCAAGAAATAATGACCAGAAACTTTCGAAACTGGATGGAAAACACTAATCTACACATCAAAGAATCACAACAAATTCCAATTAGGATAAACTCACACCTAGACAAATCATAATCGAACTGTCAAAAGACAAAGAGAGAATCTTGAAAGCGGCAAGACAGAAGCAACTCATCATGTACAACGGAGCTTCCATAAGATTAAGAAGTGATTTCTATCAGAAACCATGAAGGCCAGAAGGCAGTGGGATGACATATTCAAAGTACTCAAAGAATACTGTAAACCAAGAACTCTATATCCAACAAAACTATCCTTCAAAAATGAAGGAAAAATTAAGATATTCCCAAGTAAACAAAGTTAGATAATTCATTGTTAGTGGACCTATCAGACAAGAAATACTAAAGGGAGCCCGTCAGGGCATGAAGCAGCACTAGGCAGTAACTCATATTTATATAAAGAAATAAAGAGCATCAGTTAACTACATACGTAAATACAAAAGACACTATAAATTAAATATACTTTTTCTTTGTAACACTTTCTTCTGTATAATTTAAAAGATAACTGAATAAAACAATAATGATAAAATTGTGTTTATGGACTTATAAGATATAAAGCTGTTAACTCTGTATGGCAATATGCGCTACAAAGGCGGTGGAGAGAGAACAGAGCTACGTAGGAGCAAATTTTCTAAATCCTATTTAGAATTCATTGGTATTGATTTTAATGAGCCCACTGCCATTGAGTTAATTTTGACTCATGGTGACCCCGTGTGTGTCAGGGTAAAACTGTGCTCCATAGGGTAAAATGAATGGTAAATTTAAATGAGAAAAGTCTCCAGCTTACGTAAATAGACCGTATACAAACTTCATACATTGTCAGGTCTATTAAATGCTTCTACTTGTTGAAACTCAGCTCAACCCCCTTCTTGCCCAGAAACATCATGCCTGAGTTCCTGGGTGCCATGAGAAAATCTTATGTGCCCCATTTAGCCTAGACAGGGCCTCAGCTCTATTGCTTCATTTTTACCCATTCATCTTATTCCCAGGAGCTCACAAGGACAGCAACAGACTACATGTGGATGCCAGCATGCTTTGGGTTATGTGCAGGGTGAAGGAAGCGTGGCACCAAACACTGTGACTTAGTACTTAGGAATAGACAAATATATGTAGATGTGTGTGTGTGTGTGTGTGTGTGTGTGTGTATAATTTCGATCTATCTTTCCTGACAGATGGTGAGCTACTTGAGGACAGAAAATACCATGTTCATCCAAATATGCCTAGTATCCACCTAAGTCCGTGAGACAGAGCCTGTGCTGGGGAATGTGAGCTGAATGAATGATGCAAGGATAGTGGGATGGTCCCCAGTAGGCCTGAGTGAGAGACAAGAGGACAGTCATCAGAACTTCCTGGTTCCCTTCTGTCAGACATCTTGGAGAGTGCCCAGAGAGTTGATGGTTCTGGGACTGTGTGATGCGTCATGCTCCCCCAGTTGCGAAACCAGCAGCATACCCGGGCTGTGCATCACAAACCACCAGCACAGGATAAAAGGACTCCTGCTCTGGACTCGTCATCCACAGCCTTCAGGAACAGCCTTCTTCTGCCTCCTCTGCACCCGGTGAGTGTCTGGAAGGGGCCAGAACCTCAGCTGGGAGCATTTGGGGAAGATAAGCCCAGACCTGAAATGGAAGTATCAGGAGAAGGCCCATAGGGTGCAGCAATAAGGCAGGCGATGGTGAGGAAGGAGCTTCCTGGCACGTGTTAGGCGCAGTGGTTAAGGGGTCGGCTGCTAAACAAAAGGTCGGCAGTTTGAATCCACCAGCCGCTCCTTGGAAACCGTATGGGACAGTTCTACTCTGTCCTTTAAAGTCTCTATGAGTTGGAATCGACTCCACGGCAAGGGGTTTCCTGGGAGTTGCAAAAGCCACAGGAGCTCAGGGTTCTTCCCATTTTGTTCTGAGCACGTCGTCAGGGATGCACAGGAATCCATCTGACATCCTTGAGGAGCTTCATCCAGATGCACGTGTCCTTTCCACGTGCCCACTTCTCTCCCACAGACCCTGGTTGAGAAAGCAGCTCGATCCTGGGGAGCAAGTGTTTGACAAAACCCACAAGGGAGGAGACACTGGCCTAAAGCTTCTGTTTTCATTTGTCTCTTTTACTTTTTCCAAGGTGAAACTCCCGCCGAGATGTCTTGCCAGCAGAACCAGCAGCAGTACCAGGCCCCTCCCAAGTGCCCCTCACCCAAGTGCCCCCCGAAGAGCCCCGCACAGTGCTTGCCCAAAGTCTCCTCCGGCTGTGCCCTGACCTCCGGGGGCTGCCATGGCCCCAGCTCTGAGACTGGCTGCTGCCTGAGCCACCACAGGCACCACAAGTCCCACAGATGCCGGCGCCGGAGCTCCAACTGCAGTGATGATGGCAGTGGTCAGCAGTCCGGGGGCTCCCACTGTGGCCACAGCTCTGGGGGCTGCTGCTGACCTGGGTAGTGTGCACAAGACAAGCAATTGTAAAGGAAACAAAGACCCAAAGTTCCAAGGATCACCCCAATCTGACGCATCCTTTCCCAGACCCAGTTTCACAGGCTGAGCTGCGCGGATGTCCGTGTGGAGGGTCTTAGCCCTCCCGGGAAGTCTCCTCCTGCCTGATGCCTGGGATCTCACAGTTTCCTTCACCCCCTGTACCTGCGGATGCTTGTCAGAGCCTGTGTCTGACCCTGTGGAAAATAAAGCTTCTCCTCATCATCACCCATGTTTCAATTGTCGGTCTACTTTGTTCCCCCCTCCCCCAAGTTCTTCATGCCAGCACGACCTAACGGTGGGAACAGAACCTGGGGAAATTTGAAGTTCAGGTTCACTTCCACTTATAGAAGGGACTGGAGGGAATTTTTAGGCTGGAGTTGAGAGGAACAAAGGATAAGAGTCACACTGGTTTGGGGCCCTGCAACCCTCAGTGAAAGGAGTCACGTTTTGCGTGAAGCCCAGGGATTACAGGCAGAAAAGGAGCAGAGTAAAAAATAGAGGAAGGAGTTGTAAACTTCAGGGAGGAAGTTTAACTCAACCTACTCTGAAAATCCGGAGAGGGGGGTGAAAGGTGAGAGAGAATTATTTAAATTAAAGAGTTCTGGGGAAAGATGTGGCTGGAGTTTAGTCAATGAGATGATGGGGGTGTGTGAAATGAAAATACTAGGAAAAATTAAAGGAGAGAAAAGGAGGAAAGGAGAAGTGTTGCTGGGGTTATAAATTCGTACAATCAAAGGAACAAACACATTAATTTTTACCCCTACTACCATGACACCAACACTTTAGTCACAACCTCAACAGAGTCCCATGTTTTGTCCTAAATTGTGAAACTCAGATGTTACCAAGTTCGAAAGGATACTCCTAGACTAGATTTAAACCGGGAGTATCATCTCACTTTGGCTACCAGAAAGCCAAAAAAGCATCACAGAGCTTCAGCCAAATTGCAAATGTTGAGAGAAACTGATGTTAGGGGCTGAGTAGGAAAGAAAAAAGGAAAAAAAAATGTGTGGAGAATGTGTGGAGTTCATTGAATTAAAAAAAAAAAAAAGTTTAAAACCCTGTGGGAAGTATGAACTAGAAATTAATTTTTAATTTGGGGGATTAAAAAGACCCCAAAAAACCCTGAGAGGAGTTTAGTACCAGACATGTACCCATCAGGTTGTTATTATGTTTAAATTCTGTTTAAAATCACACAATGTGAATTGTAGCGTTTAGGCCTGGCACCAATGGAAGAGTTGTGCTGCTCGGGAGACAGCCACAAAGTAGGATGTGTGGACCCTGACACCAGGACACCTGTGCAGACCTGGAAACAGAGTGTCTGAGGTTGGACAAATCGGGAAAATTAGAATGTGCAGTCCCACAGGGGCTGTAAAAAGAGGCTCGTAGGCTCAGAAGCACCTCAAACCACCACTCCTTAAGGAAACAATAGAGCTCTTGGTGTGGTTGAAAATAATCTGAGCGAAGAGAAAAGGGAATAGGATCAACCAATAAAGTCCACGACATGGACTCCAAAGAAATCTGGGAAAGGTGGAAGTAATAAATGAAACCTATAAAAACTGATCACAAAAGGGCAGGTCCCAACAGTAGAGAGAAGATTCTCCAAACCTCATCAGGCTGACACCAGGTCCCAACCTGAACCCGTATGTGCTCAGTTCTAGGCACAGCAGATGCAGCGACGAAGCAGTGAGACAAAGTTTCTTCTCTAGAGAACTTACTTCAGATGGATCCATGGGAGACCACCTGTATTCACATGCAATGCAGAGACCGAAACACTGTGGCCCTCGGTGCAGTTGGCCTTTCACCCTTTGGAACTGGGTGGACACTTCCTCAGTTTAACAAAGCCAGAGAAGATATTCAACCTGGGCAACTAGTAAGGCTTTGAGACGGTAGCTCTGGTGACGACAAAAGGAACATCTAGTATTTGCTAGCTTCCACACCAAAAGTCAGCCGCCAAGAAAGGAAAGGAGATAAATTATTAATAACAATGGAACAGTTATAAGGACACTGGTGATGAGTGGTTAAAGCACTCAGCTGCTAACTGAAAGGTTGGTGGTTCAAATCCACCAACTGCTCCTTGGGAGAAAGATGTAGCAGTCTGCTTCTATAAAGATTTATAGCCTTGAAAACCCCCTGGGGCAGTTCTACTCTGTCTGGTAGGGTTACTACGAGTCAGATCGACTCTACAGCAGTGGGCTTATGGGGATTTATTGCTTAATGGGTACTGAGTTTCTGTTTGAGGTGATGAAAAAGTTTTGGAAATAGATAGTAGTAATGGTTGCACAGCAGTGTCACTGTAATTAATGTCACTAAATTATACACTTCAAAGTTATTAAAATCATAAAAAAAATAAAGTTTATGTTATATGTGCTTTACCACAATAGATTTTTTTAAAAAGGAAAAAAGTCTCCACTTTAGGAACTCTACAAAAATAATAATAGGACAGGGATGGTGCCCAAACAGCCCTCTGTCCTCATGCTATCTCCCTCCCTCCCAGAACCCACAAGCCACAGTGAAAAAAGCATCTTCTCACAGGTGACATGAAAGTGCTCTTTTATGCCCACAAATATTACTTATTCAATTGCCTACAAGTGGCTGGCTATAAAAAAAAAAAAATTTTGTCCCATTCTTAAATGTGATATTTCAGAGGGCAATGCATCTCTAATGTTATAATAAAATGCTGTGGAAAAATACTATACACCTTAAACATAGTTGCAATTCCCAAAGCCCTTGGTCAATCACTGCCTAACTCAGGTGTTCACAAGTATCACCATTACCAACCTCATCATCAACACCCTCATTAAGTATTACTCATCGTTCAGCTAATTTTCCGTAGCCATCCCAGCCAACTTGAAACACTCCATCCCCTAACTAATCCGGGAGCTCTTAGAATAAATATCACAGTCACTAAGATACTGACACAGTGGTCCTTAAAGGTATGTTAATTTACTAATCATGTCACACAGCTTTTATAGATTTCTTGTCCTCGTCTCTGATTTTACTCTTCACATCACTGGTCTAGTGTGCCTCTATTGCTTTATAGCTTCTTCTGCTTGCCCCCCACCCCAGGAACCAGCTGTTAACTGAAGAAGCAGTGATTCAAACTCAGGAAATTCTGACCCCCAAAATAGATGTTTTTATCAAGCACATTATCCTGTCCCTTCCACATTGTCTTAGATCCCTCCAGCTCCCGCCCCATCCCCCATTCTCCCCATAGAACCTCGTTATCTCCCTCCTGACAACCTCTCTGCTGACCCCTAAGTTTTATGAGCTCCTCTTGATATTGCCACCTGGGATGGCTGCCATGGGCAGGTCAAGGCTCCACATCTCTGCTCCTGCCACTTGTCCAAGTACTGTTCTCACAGGCCAGTGACCTCATTGCATCTATCATTCCCAAGTGATAGCAGGTGACAACATCTATGCACACCCTCCTCCTCAGAGTAACTGCAGGCAAAAGGAAGCAGACACCCAAAGCTCTGACCTCAGGCTAGATGACTTCCCACGCATGCACATTACAGCTCTCCCATCCTTGGATCATGCTTATTTTAATACTGGTCTATCTGCCCCGCTACACTGGGAGCTACCCAAGAATAGAGACCAAGTCTTGTTCATTTCTGAGCCTCCTGTGTGCAGCAGAATGCAAGATACATCCTATCAGTGCAACACATGCTGTTTGAATAGAGTGAATGGGTGAATGAATGAGTGAACAAATGGATGAAAACATTTAAATGGCAGGACTAAAGGCAACTTGAAATAAGTCATGGCATCACTCTGCTCTTATGTAGATGAGCTGCTAGGTAGAAAATTGCACTCCCTTATAATGAATATAATTAATTGTCATTGAAAACTTCAATTTTATTTAAATATAGAAAAAGTTTGATTATATTCTTGACTGATTTATCTTGAAAAACATATGGTAAAATATATTTATTTTAATATTAGAGATGAATGTCATGAGAAATTAAAAACAAATGTCACAGAGAAAATGGCATTTAGTTTATATCAATTCACTGTAGACAAAACATAGGCAATGTCACATCTGTTCCATTGATGAGATGCACCCAACACTACCATCAATCTCATTGCACTCAACAAAAGCACCTTCATCAAACACATGAATTATCATTCATGTTTGACAGACCTTCCTTAACTAGTCCAATTAGAAGGATCACTCTTGCCTATGAATTTTTAGAGAGCCCTGGGTGTACCATGGTTAAATGATTGACTGCTAACCTAAAGGCCTGTAGTTTGAACCCACCAGCTGCTCAGCAGGAGAAAGATGTGGCAGTCTGCTTCTGCAAAGGTTACAGCCTTAGAAACAATTTGGGGCAGATCTACTCTGACCTACAGGGTCACTATGAGTTGGAATCAACTCAGCAGCAAGGGGTTTGGTGTTTTTAGTTTGTTTTTGTTTTAATGACGGTCTTGGGATCTTGATAGAGATAGCATGCCTTTTTTAATATGCTAATTTTATTCTTGTCTCTTCAATCATTATAGTTTCCTTCTCTACATTTGCCCTTCAGTCAAGTACCAATTTGTCTCATGAGGTTTTTCTCAGGGTCTGCACCTCCCCTGGCTTCACCCTTTCCATCCATTTCCTACACATTGCATTGTGGAGGCTCAGTGGGCTCGACCCAGCCACCACCCCCAAGAGCAAGAGTTGATCACATCTGCATACGTAGTCTTCCTAAGGGAACATGAACGAAAAAAGGACCGACATCCAAAGGACTAAGGACTTTTGTAGTTAATCACTTCTATTACAGCATTTATCACATGGGAGCAGTCTCTTTATTTACTTTGTCTGTCTGTCCAGTTAGTTAATCACTCTAGATCAGGTTATGTGTCATATTCAACTCTATATCTCCATACCTCCACTGTAAAGTACGGGACATGGCCTCTGTTCAGGACGTATGTACACCTAAGTGGAAGGTATTTGAACAAGTACGAGGGCTTTCTGGTTCCCAATTGTCAAATGTATTGTCATGTGCTCAGAAAGATGCTGAAGGCCTGGATCCAGGGATTTTAGGTGCTGTTATCTTCCTCCTGGTTGTTAAAGCAGCAGCGTACTCAGGCCGTGCATCACCAATCAGGAGCTCCTCAGTCCATAGCCTACTCAGAATCAGCTTTCTCTGGCCTCCATGAAATCAGGCGAATGTGCAGCTGGAGACAGGACCTGCACTTGGAGGGTTAGGAAGATCAGCCCAGGACTCCACCAGAGGAGAGAGAGGCAGAGGGTCCAGAATGGGGGCAGCAGAGCGTTGGGGTAATGAGCACCATCATGGGGCATCTCAGGGGTTCTCAAGACACCCTCATCCTCCTCCTAACATGTTCGGAGAGCCTCTCTCATCTCCCTCACAGAAGCTTTACCCAAGTGGGTTTATTCTCCTCTATCGTTACATGGAGACAAGAAGACTTGGGAGCTCAATTAGAAAACAATCCGCTTTCTTCTAGCAGGAGACCAAAGAGGAAATAGCATCTTGCTAGGTTAAATTAAGTTCAGATAGGTTTTCATTGCCTTCCTACATTTCTTAGCTCAGATGTAGAGCAAAAGGTCTATGAGACTCATCAGAGAAGAGGCACTGGCCAGAGACTTGTGCATTAATATGCTCATTTTATTTTCTCTAGAGTCATTGACACCCACAGAAATGTCACGGAAATGTCCTGCCAGCAGAACCAGCAGCAGTGCCAGCACCCTCCCATGTGTCCCCCAAAATGCCTGCCCCAGTGCCCAGCCCCATGCCCACCTTCAGTCTCTTCTTGCTGCTGTAGCAGCTCTGGGGGTGGCAGCTGCTACCTGAGCCACCACGGCTATGGTCTCTTCCTCAGGCACCTGCATCAGAGCCCCACCTGCTGTGAGTGTGAGCTCTTTTGGGGTCTCAGGCTTTTGCCCCAACTCTGCTGGCTGCTGCTGATGTGAGTAGAAGCTGACAGAAGACCCAGAGTACAAGGACCAGTCGCAGATTTATGGGCCCCTCCTAATCTCTTCTCTGTGGACTGAACTCCTGAGTTCACTAAAGGAAGGTATTCAGGATCTCTTACTGGTGGCCTTCTGAGGGCCCAGTGTCTGCCCTAGCCATGTTCTTGTCAGGGCTTAACAGCAGTTGTGTCTGATTCTGTGAAAAGTAAAGCTTCCGTTCTTCACTCACATTTTTATTTTGCCCTTCCCAGGGCTACTCCACTGATCTGCCGTCTCCTAGGCCCAGAGCCACCCTATTCCTGGCCTAGGACTAGAAGAATAAGAGCTCATGCTTCCCTCCACTCACAGGTAAACAATGAGGAAGAAGCTTGTATGTTAGAACTGGAAAGAGGCCCAGGTAAGACAAATGGCTTCAGAGAGGAACATTCACTTTATTTCTGGAGGAAACACCTGGGTGTTGAGTGGGTGGGAAGGGATTGTTTAAAGCTGAATAGGTGATGGATACAAGGAGAGAAATGGGGCCAGGATGCAGCACATGAGATGATCACTCATCACAATGCATATACAGTGTACTGTACATGCATTGTGAGAAACTTGGAGAGGGGAGAAAAATGGAAATGAGATTATTGCAGGTGTGATAAACTGTATGTATTTATAAGACCAAAGATTTGTATGTGTGTCAAGCCCAGACAGTTTGGCTGTGGAGTTCACACTCCTAACCACCATGATATACAAAGATTCTCTAAAATGTTTTAAGAGATGTGAGAAGATAGTGGATTGCCTTTGTAACGACTTGCATGTGTTTTATATTACTTTTCAAACTCTACACCACTAAAACAGCAAGCCACACAGATCACCCTTACAGAGAGTTGGTCTTCGAGATTTAGGATCTAGAGTATAGCACTCAGCTGCCCCTAAGGTCAAAATCATTGTCCTTGATGTGCGCCAAAACTAACATTTCACTTTGACTACCAGTTTTTCCTACCACTCGTCTGTCAGTTTGTCATACTGTGGTGGGTTGCATGTCTACCTGTGAAAAAGATTGGCCAATGAAAACCTTATGAATAGCCATGGAATATTGTCTGATATAGTGCCAGAAGATTAGGCCCTCAGGTTGGAAGGCACTCAAAATATGACTAGGGAAGAACTGCCTCCTCAAAGCAGAGTTGACCTTAATAACAGATGGAGTAAGCTTTCAAGACCTTCACATACTGATGTCACATGACTCAAAATGAGAAGAAGTAGCTGTAAATATTCATTAATAATCAGAATGTGGAATGTACAAAGATTTTTACCATCTTCTGCAGTCTGAAATTGATCAAACATTGACAATTACTGGTAATTGGAAGCAAAGAAGAAGGATCAGTAGTGGGGAAATATGGTCTTGGCAATAGAACAACGCCAGAGATGGCATGATAGAATTTTGCAAGACCAACAACTTCTTCATTGCAAATACCTTTTTTAACCACATAAACGGTGACTAAACACATGTACCATGCCTGATAGAATAGGCAATAATCAAATCGACTACATCTGTGGAAAAAGACAATGGAAAAGCTCGATATTACCAGTCAGAATAAGGCCAGTGACCAACTGTGGAGCAGATCATCAATTGCTCATACGCAAGTTCAATCTGAAGCTGAATAAAATTAAAACAAGTCCACGAGAACTAAAGGACAACCTTGAGTATATCCCACCTGAATTTGGAAACCACCTCAACAACAGATTTGATGAACTGAACACTAATGACCGAAGACCAGGCAAGTTGTGGAATGACATAAAGGACATCATACATGAAGGCAGCAAAAGGCCATTAAAAAGACAGGAAAGAAAGAAAAGATCAAAATGGATGTCAGAAGAGACTCTGAAACTTGCTTTTGAACACAGAGCAGCTAAACCAAATGGAAGAAATGATGAAGTAAAAGAACTGAACAAAAGATTTCAAAGGATGGCTCGAGAAAATTAATTTTATTCATTATAATGAAATGTGCAAAGACTTGGTGTCTTAGTCATCTAGTGCTGCTGTAACAGAAATATAAGTGGATGACTTCAACAAACAGAATTTTATTCTCTCACAGTCTAGGAGGTTAGAAGTCCAAATTCAGGGCATCGACTCCAGCAGAAGACTCTCTCTGTGTCAGCTCTGGAGGAAGGTCTTTGTCATCAATCTTCCCCCAGTTGAGGAGCTTCTCAGGTGCAGGGACCCTGGATCCAGAAGACACACTCTTCTCCTGGTGCTGCTTCCTTGGTAGTATGAGGTCCCCACTCTCTGCTCACTTTCCTTTCCTTTTATCTCTTGTGAGATAAAAGGTAGTGCAGTCCAAACCCCAGAGAAACTCCCTTTACATTGGATCAGGGATATGATGTTAGTAAGGATGTTACAATGCCACCCTAATCCTCTTTAACATAATCTAATCTTGCCTCATTAACCACAGGCAGAGATTAGCATTTACAGCACATAGGAAAATTACAATCACAAAATGAAAGACAACCACACAATACTAAGAATCATGGCCTAACCAAGTTGACACATATTTTGGGGGGATGAAACTCAATCCATGACATCTGGAGTTGGAAAACCGAGAAGGAAGAACCCACTCGGCATTTCCCACACTGAATGAACTGAAGGAAAAAATTCAAGCCTGAAGTTGCAGTGTGGAAGGATTCTATGGGCAAAATATTGAATGATGCAGGAAGGAATACAGAGAGTCACCGTACCAAAAAGAACTGGTCAATGTTGAGCCGTTTCAGGAGGTAGCATATGATCAAGAACCAATGGTACTGAAGTAAGAAGTCCAAGCTGCACTGAAGGCATTGGCAAAAAACAAGGCTCCAGGAATTGATGGAATACCAATTGAGATGTTTCAGCAAACTGACGCAGTGCTGGAGGTGGGCAGTCATCTATGCCAAGAAACTTGGAGGATATCCGTGAGTTCAGAGTACAAGCCTTGAAGTAAGTAGGAAAAGGGTCATTCTTTTGTAATTCGATGTGACCATCTGAAATAATCTGCTTTTTTATTTTTTTACTTCATCTAGGTTCATTAAATGAGTCCCTGGATGGTGCAAACAACTAAAGCTTGACTACTAACCAAAAGATTGGAGGTTTGACCTCTACCCAGAAGGCACCATGGAAGAAAGCCCTGGCGATCTGTTTCCGAAAGGCTGCAACCTTAAAAACCCTATGGAATACAGTTCTACTGTGCTACATGCAGGGTTACCATGAGTAGGAATTGACTCAACAGCAACTGGTTTGGTTTGGCTTAGGGTCACTAAACTAACCCCAAAGCGCCCTAGAAGCAAACCTAAGAGTAATATCAAACTCCTTCTAAGTACACTCCAATGTGTCCATCCAAAAATCTTGTTCAGTGCCCACCTGCAGTCTCTTCCTGCTGAGCCATAACTCTGGAGGCAGATTTAGCTTCAGCTCTGGAGAATGCATCTGCCTGAGCCATCAGAGGTTTTACAGATCTCATTGAGTGCAGCATCAGAGCTCCGTCTGCTTCAAACATTGCAGTGACCAAGAGTCTAGGGGCTATTGCTGACCTGGGATCTGAAAACCATAGAGAAACAGGACCGGTGAATCCAGTGAACCAGAGACAAACCTCTTCTCAGCCTGGTGCTTTTTCCTCCTCCATATTTGCCACCTCCTAGGTTGAGAAATTTCATGGGAGATTTGTGGTGACGGTTAGGGTGGGAGTTCTCATACAGAACTTGCTGTTTAATCTGGAAGTCATATATTCACCATAAACCCTTATCTTAATTTTTGTTTGTAAACCGTGTGCATCACTAAAGATCTGTTTTCCAGTTCTCAGTGTGTCCTATTTTCTGTAACCCCATATTGGGTATAATTTCCAGAAAGCCCCACACTCAGCAGAATCCCCAGATATCAGTCCCTGTTGCCATACTCTTATGGTGCCCACTCCAGATTTTCTCTGTTGAGTGTCACTGAGTCCTTTCAATGTCCCCATCTCTTTTTGCTTCCAACAACCCTCCAGCAGTGCAGCCCATATTGAATGAACCCGGATCCCTCCCAAGCCCTCTAGAGATGAGACCTCCCTCAGGGCTGAAGTATATTCCATGAGCACCAAGTATCAGTCACTACAGGGATGCACCTACTCAGGACTTAGTACAGGTCCTTCTTGGTCCTAGTATGTTTATGCCTCTCCCCACATTCAGGACAGACAGGAAGGGATGAGAAAACAGATACAAGAGAAGAAATGTGGCAAAGAATTGAAGACAGAGATGGCAGGTGTTGAAGCCAAAGAGTTTGGATGGTGTCAAATTGACCAGGGCACTGCTTCCAAGGTAGTTTCCCTTTTCCACACTGGACAACAGGTGAGCAGCATAAGGGGACTCCCACAGCACAGCACCCTATTCCTTCTCCTCTGCGTCTTAATCTTCTAAGATGCTCCTATCCCTAGAAGGCTCTCCCTCTGAACTTTGAAAACCCATCATTTATCCCACCCCCTGTAACTTCCTAGTTTCATTTTCCCAGTCCCTTTGTAGTACGAAGCTTTCCTTCAATGTCCCTAGGCTTGCCTGTTGCTTGTCCTTTGTGAAATGGAATTTTGTCATTTATTGATTTGACTGATTCTAGAAAAAGAGGAGGATCCAAAAGTTGTACCCTTGTTATGAAGATAGTCTAAGAGTCTTCTAATTAATATAGTAAACAGTTTAAACTCAGTGCAGTCAAACAGGAAGGAGTTCATGTTCTTGCTTTTGTTTCCCAGGAACTGCCCTCTCCTAGGCTGTGTCGAAACCCCCTTGAAAATATCTCAGGGAGATTCCTCATCTCTTCAGTCATTTTCATGGATGATAAAGTCTAAACCAGCCAAATTTCATTCTTTACATAATTTCAAACTCCAATCTTCTCCACACCCCCACTCCACACCCCCAGTACTGACTAGACCTCCCCAAGAGACTGGAGTTGAACTAGGACAAATTCAGCTCTTTCACTCATCCACCAAGGAGGACCCTTCCCATCTGGGTCCCCTCTTCTCCTCCATTGTGTTGAGATCTGGGAAAAGAAAGGGAGCAATTGTTTCATATTCAGCTGTACTACTGACCTCCTCTCTTGGTTGTCTGTTCCTTCTGCGTGGCAGGCTCCACATGAGGGCTGTCTTACAAGGTGTTTATGTGACTTATTCTGGGACATCTGCAAGGAATCTCCACAGCACAGTCCCCAAACATGAGAGATGTTCTTCAGACACTCCCTAAGCTCCCATCCTCATTGGCACAATCCCACAGTCTCCTGATGCTGAGGTCTTTCCGCCAGTAGACAGCCATCCTAAGAACACACTAGCAAGATAATACAAGCTTGGTTTTCTTTCCATTGGCCTCTGCTGTCCTATCTCAATGCCCTGTTCTTTACTTTCAATTCCTTTTCTCACTTCAATCGTAGGTTTAGAAGGCAGATCAGCAAATCTACTGCTGAAGAAGGCATTTGGCTGAAGGATAAAAAATCCAGTCTCCCTTTCTTGCAGGGACCTTTAACATCTACAGTTGTTATCTTGAACATCACCCCTAAACTGCCCCTTGTTGAGGACAATCAGCTTGTTTCCCTTCCCATGCATAGGATAGAGGGAAAACCACAGCATTCTCTTCTAGGACAAAAACTCCCCTACCAGAAAAATTCTCATCAAAGCACAGCCTTCTGCATATGTATCTAGAAGGGAGAGACAGAGTTCCGTCCTTAGCAAGTCCTGCTGGCATGCTCAGTAGTTTCTTCTGGGATTGCTTTTTAAAATTAGGGATAAGTAGCACCTATTATTTTTAACTTTGGGACTTTAGCCAATGTCCCTATATAAGAAGAAATGTATAGTCCAACCTCTTCTTACATCCTGGATCCATCGGGGGCCTTCTCAGGGAATGTGATAAGATGTGTTTACCTCAAAATACTACAACTTTATCTGAGGGGGGAATTAGGATCTATGAGAACCTTAGGGACACATACCTTCAAACTGATATTGAAGGTATGAGGCACTTTCTGGCTACCTATTCCCCTTTTCCTTAAGAATGACTCAGCTGTTTGCCACGGAATGCAGATTATGATGAGGATGGGAGGGGACAGAACTGAGAAGGAACTGCGACTTGTAAGCAAAAGGAGAAGGATTTGTTGTTTGCTGATTCATCCCTTATTACTGATATGGAATGTCCAAAATGTACTCCAAGGAGCTAAACCTGAGCTCTTACACTGCTTGTTCCTATAATATAATTGGAATTACTAAGTCATGAAATCCTCCCAAAATTCATCCAGCCAGACCAGTCTATATTTCCTTGATATCTCAGGACCACAGGAAGCCCGGGCTCCCCAGGACAGGACTCCTGGGAGTCACAGCTCTCAGGGAATTGCCCTTGTGTTCTGGGGAAGTGACCAGGTGTGATCTTATGGCTATTCTCTGTCATCCCAGGATGACTGCTCTGTGTGTTGGGCCTGTGGAGCATCTGATCTCAGGAGGAAAAGGAGAGGTGAGAGATGGGAATAACACATCGTCTTAGTTATCTAGTGCTGCTATAACAGAAATACCACAAGTGAATGGCTTTGACAATCAGAAGTTTATTCTCTCAAGTCTGAATTCAGGGCGCCTGTTCCAAGGGAAGGCTTTCTGTCTGTGTTTGCTCTAGGGGAGGGTCCTTGTCATCAATCTTCCCCTGGTCTAGGAGCTTTTCTGTGTAGGGACCCCAAGTCTGTTTGGATGCTTGCTCCTGGCTTTCTTTGCTTGGTGGTAATGAGGTCCCGCTGTCTTTCTGCTTGCTTCTTTCTTTTATATCTCAGGAGATTGATTTAAGATACAACCTAATCATGTAGATTGAGTCCTACCTCAATAACAAAACTCCCTCTAATCCTGCCTCATTAACATCATAAAGGTAGGATTTATAACACATAGGAAAATCACATCAGATGACAAAATGGCAGACAATCACATAATGCTAGAAATCATGGCCTAGCCAAGTGACACACATTTTTCAGGGACACAATTCAATCCATAACGCTCACCAAGATGAAGGTGAGGTAAATGAGCTCTATCTCCAGGACTTGTATGAAGCTTTCTAAGACAGGCAGTTAGAGGTGGGGCTGCAGGAAGCCTGGCAGGCGCCCACTTGTTTTCATGAAGGACAGGGAAAACTGCCTTTGACAGCCATTGACAAGAGTGTTTGAACCTTTGAAACTTTGCCCAAAGTTTATGATTTTTGTCACTTTTGGAATTATTGGTCCCTGCCTCCCACCCCCAATGCCTCAGTTACACCTCATGGGGGAAAATGTGGCCTCCATGCCTGCTTTTGTTATAAGAACACGACTTGATTCTGATAACCACAAATATAAAGACATAAATATCCACTTTTGTAGCAAACTCTAAACTCCAATACCTTTTTTTTTTTTTTCCTTTAAACATATCCTATGGCTCTCAGAATTTCATTTGGGGAGCCTTTATCACGGTATAATTAATTCTTCTGGGACAATTTATCACTGATACAATTAATTTTCTCAGTTTATTCTCTCTGCTAGACTTTAAGCTTCCTGAAGAAAGATCTTATGCCTCTTTTTTTCAATACTCAAATTTTCAGTACTGACCATGTACCTTGCCCATAATTGCTTCTGAGAAAAGACAGAGTAGCCTCAGGCTGCTGGCAGTAAACTGGTCTTGCTGTAGTAGCTAGACCATGGCATGGTGCTCTTCTATTGAATATAAACAACTTCATGGAAGTCCAACATGAACAAGTTAACTCTGTGACAAGAAGGGAACAACACCACTCTGAGCACTGACAAAATAAGAGCATTGTCTGGACCACAAAAACGATTAAACATTTCTATCTCTAATACAAGTGACTGCTACTTCTTTACCAATTATAGCTTTAACTTTGCTCCATTTTCTCTACTTCCTACTTAAAAATTATTAAGATACCCAATCATAGAAATGCTTTCTGACAGCACTCAATACAGAGGAAAGTTTCACTTCCTTGACCTCTTCCCAAAATTACCTAACATAAGGCCAAATCCTATAAAAAGCACAACAGTATACAAGGTGTCATGGATTGAATTGTGTCCCCCAAAAATATCTGTCAACTTGGCTAGGTCATGATTCCCTTATTTGGTTGTATGATTGCCTACCATTTTATGTTCTGGTGTGATTTCCCTATGTGTTATAAATTCTATCATTATGATGTAATAAGATGGATTAGTGGCAGCTATACTGATGAAGTCTACAAGATTAGATAGTGTTGGAGGCAGGGCCAAGATGGCTGACTAGGCAGAAGCTTCCACTGAACGCTCTTGCAACAAAGACCCAAAAAAAACAAGTGAATCAATTACATACATGACAATCTACGAACTCTGACCATCAAACACAGAACTAAGGAATCGACCTGAGTAACAGGGAAGTAAAAGACCCCACAGAAGCAGCAACCAGTCGCAGAGCCCAGCGCACAGTGTCCCAGCCCTGATCCCTTGGTGCTGTGCTTTGGTGCAAGTGCAGCTGATGGTGGCTTCCTGAGACAAGGCAAGCATGGGACGCAGCCCTAACGCCCTGGGGCAATCTTGGTGGGGACCCAGCCAGCGCACACAGGCTACACACAGACCTGACTGGCATGGGAGGAAGAGATTGCACAGAAGCAGCGACCAGTCATGGAGCCAGTGCAGCGTCCCAGCCCTGATTCATTGGTGCTGTGCTTTGGTGTGAGTGCAGCTGATGGTGGATTCCTGAGACAAGGCAAGCATGGGACGCAGCCCGAACCCCCTGAGGCAATCGTAGTGGGGACCCAGCCAGCACACACAGGCTACACACCCCTCTGGAATCACAGATAAAACAGCCCTCCCCACACAAGATAAGCGATTTTGTCTATTTTACCAAGCTACTCTCTCCTCCCTCCCCTTCCTGCCCCAGCCAGCTTCATTAACATTCAAATTCCCTGGGCTAGAAATAGAAGAGCCCTGCTTTTTTTCTAACCCATTCTCCTGGCCTGGGAAAAGCAGCAATTAATAATCAGGGGAAAAAGTCCTTTCCTGACTTCCCTAAGCTGGAAGATCAGGACAGAATCAGCTCCAGTCCAGGCATAAGAGACCCACAGTCTTTGGCTTTCACCCCTACATAGAACCAGGTGGCTATTATAATGCAAAGGCAATTCTGTTAAAGGTCTGACTGTAATTGTTTCAGCTGAGTGGTGGAGAGGCAGGTTTGGAGGTCTGATACTGCTCTACCTATTAAACAGAGCCCTCACCTACCCACAGCAGGGAACTGAGGGGTAAGGCTCCATCCACACCACCTAGCCACCCGTGAAAGTGTTCTGAGGATAGTGGTGCCTACCAGTCTTTACAGGTACAAGCATTGGGTGCCTAAGGTACAGCTGCAGAGCCCACCCACCAGGGCACCCTAGAGAACAGGCACTACTTCCTCACTGGCACTTGGGAGAAGGCTGGCAGCACCCTGCCCTCCTCGGAGTGTGACCCCAACCACTACCAGAAACTGATGCATATGACCATCACCACTACTCCTCTAAGATAGTAGGTGAGAGCCTACACTACACACTAGGTGACTGACCATCAGGACACCTGAGCTGATTCTACTCAAGAATAGTAAATGGACTCATAGGCTCATATACCTGGTAACAGCTCTAACCATCTTGTAACAGGACATGAGTGCTTCAAAGGCTCCAACATTCAAGTTAGCTCACTCTAGTACCCCACCTGGGTATATTAAAACAAAACAAGACTCAGTGAGCAAATATAAAATAAATCATTACAATAACTTATAGATGGCTTGTAGAAAGCAGTCGATATCAAATCACATAAAGAAGCAGACCATGATTGCTTCTATAAACCCCCAAAACAGAGAATCAAGGTCTCTCCCAGATGAAGATATATTCCTGGAATTGCCAAATGTACAATACAAAAGACTAATATATGGAAAACTTCAAGACATCAGGGACGACATCAGAAATGAAATAAGGCAATGTACAGAAAAAGCCAAGGAACACACAGATAAAGCAGTTGAAGAAATTAAAAATACTATTCAGGAACATAATGAAAAATGTAATAAGCTGCAAGAATCCATAGAGAAACAGCATTCAGAAATTCAGATTAATAATAAAATTACAGAACTGGACAGCTCAATATGAAGTCAGAGGAGCAGAATTGAGGAATTGGAATGCAGAATTGGAGAGATGAAGGATAAGGAAATTGGCACCAATATATTTGAAGAAAAATCAGACAAAAGAATTATTAAAAAATGAAGAAATCCTAAGACTCACGTGGGACTCTATCAAGAAGAATAATTTGCATGTGATTGGAATCCAGAACAGGGAGAGATAACGGAAAACACAGAGAGAATTGTTGAAGATCTGCTGAGAGAAAACTTCCCCGACATTGTGAAAGATGAAACAATACCTACCCAAGATGCTCATTGAACCCCATACAAGGTAGATCCCAAAAGAAAATCACCAAGATGTATTATCAGCAAACTTGCCAAAACCAAAGATAAAGAGAAAATTTTAAAAGCAGCCAGGGATAAACAAAAAGTCACCTACAAAGGAGAACCAATAAGTTCGGACTACTCGGCAGAAACCATGCAGGTAAGAAGGCAATGGGATGACATATATGGGCCATTGAAGGAGAAAAATTGCCAGCCAAGAATCATATATACAGCAAAACTCTCTCTCAAATATGAAGGCAAAATTAAGTCATTTACAGATAAACACAAGCTTAGAGAATTTACAAAAACCAAACCAAAACTACAAGAATTACTAAAGGAAATTCTTTGGTCAGAAAGTCAATAATATCAACAAAACACAAGGACACAGAGCAGAACATCCTGATATCAACTCAGGTAGGGAAATCACAAAAATAAAATACGATTAATAAAAAAAAAGCTCAAAACACAGAATCATTGATGTCATTATGTAAAAGATGACAATAATCAATAAAGAGGGACAAAATACAGGAGGCATAGATCTTCCATACTGAGAGGAAATCAAGGCGATATAGGGAGATACAAGTTAGGTTTGTACTTAGAAAAATAGGGGTAAATATTAAGGTAACCACAACAATGACTAACACTCCCATACTTCAAAATAAAACCCCAGATAAACATAAGAACTCAGCAAAAACAAATTCAACTACAATGAAAAATGGGAACACACAATTTACAAAGAAAAATTTCACAGCACAAAAAAGTAAGTGGAAAACTGAAATTGTCAACAACACACACAAAAAAGGCATCAAAATGACAGCACTGAACGCATACTTATCTATAATTATGCTGAATGTAAAAGGACTAAATGCACCAATAAAGAGACAGAAAGTTGCAGGTTGGATTAAAAAAACATAATCTACCTATAAGCTGCCTACAAGCGACACACCTTAGAGATACAAACAAACTAAAACACAAAGGATGGAAAAAAATATATCAAGCAAACAACAATAAAAAAAAGCTGGAGTAGCAATATTAATTTCTGTCAAAATAGACTTTAAAGTTAAATCCACCACGAAGGATAAAGAAGGCCACTATATAATGATTAAAGCAACAATTTACCAGGAAGATATAACCATATTAAATATTTATGCACCCAATGACAGGGCTGCAAGATACATAAAACAAACTCTAACAGCATTGAAAAGTGAGATAGACAGCTCCACAATAATAGTAGAAGACTTCAACACACCACTTTGGGTGAAGAACAGGACATCCAGTAAGAAGCTCAATAAAGACACAGAAGATCTAAATGCCACAATCAACCAACCTGACCTCATAGACATATACAGAACACTCCAACCAACAGCTGCAAAGTATACTTTCTTTTCTAGTACACATGGAACATTCTCCAGAATAGAACACATATTAGGTCATAAAGCAAGCCTTTGCATAATCCAAAACATTGAAATATCTCAAAGCGTCTTCTCAGACCATAACGGTATAAAAATAGAAATCAATAACAGGAAAACCAGGGAAAAGAAATCAAATACTTGGAAACTGAACAATACTTTGCTCACAAAAGACTGGGTTATAGAAGACATTAAGGATGGAATAAAGAAATTCAGAGAATCCAATGAGAATGAAAACACTTTCTATGAGAAACTTTGGGACACAGCGAAAGCAATGCTCAGAGGTCAATTTATATCAATAAATGCACACATACAAAAAGAACAAAGAGCCAAAATCAAAGAAATGTCCCTACAACTTGAACAAATAGAAAGAGAGCAACAAAAGAAACCTTCAGGCACCAGAAGAAAACAAATGATAAAAATTAGAGCAGAATTAAATGAATTAGAGAACAAGAAAAACAATTGAAAGAGTTAACAAGACCAAAAGCTGGTTCTTTGAAAACAACAAAATTGATAAACCATTGGCGAGACTGACTAAAGAAAAACAGGAAATAAAGCAAATAACCAGAATAAGAAATGAGATGGGCGATATTACAACAGACCCAACTGAAATTAAAAGCATCATATCAGATTACTACAAAAAATTGTACTCTAACAAATTTGAAAATCTAGAAAAAATGGGATGAATTCCTAGAAACACACTCAAAAAACTGCAAACAAAAAAAAAGCCCTGGCCCTGATGGCTTCACTGCAGAGTTCTACCAAACTTTCAGAGAAGGGGGAACACCACTACTAAACCAAACCCACCGCCAACAAGTCGATTCTGACTCATAGCAACCCTATAGGTCAGAGTAGAACTGCCCCATAGAGTTTCCAAGGAGCACCTGGTGGATTTGAACTGCGACCTCTCGGTTAGCAGCCGTAGCTCTTAACCACTACGCAACCTGGGTTTCCAAAACACCACTACTACTAAAGGTATTTCAAAGCCTAGAAAAGGATGGAAATCTCCCTAACTCATTCTAAGAAGCCGGCATATCCCTGATATGAAAATCAGGTAAAGACACCACAAAAAAAGAAAATTACAGACCTATATTCCTCATGAACATAGATGCAAAAATCCTCAACAAAATTCTAGCCAATAGAATTCAACAACATATCAAAAAAATAATTCACCATGACCAAGTGGGATTTATACCAGGTATGCAGGGATGGTTCAACATTAGAAAAACAATTAATATAATCCACCATATAAATAAAACAAAAGACAACCACATGAATTTATCAATTGATTCAGAAAAGGCATTTGACAAAGTCCATCCGTTCATAGTAAAAACTCTCAGCAAAATAGGAATTGAAGGAAAATTCCTCAACATAATAAAGGACATTTATACAAAGCCAATAGCCAATGTCATCCTAAATGGAGAGATCCTGAAAGCATTCCCCTTGAGAATGGGAACCAGACAAGTCTGCCTCTTATCACCACTCTTATTCAACATTGTGCTGGAGGTCTGAGGCAGAGCAATTAGGCGAGATAAAGAAAAAAAGCGTATCCAGATTGGTAAGAAGTAAAAGTATCTCTGTTTGCAGATGACATGATCTTATGCACAGAAAACCCTAAAGAATCCTTAGGAAAAGTACTGATACTAATGAAAGAGTTCAGCAGAGGATCAGGATACAAGATAAACACACAAAAATCAGTTGCATTCCTCTACACCAACAAAAAGAACATCAAAGAGGAAATCACCAAATCAATACCATTTACAGTATCCCCCAAGAAGACAAAATACTTAGGAATAAATCTTACCAGACATGTAAAAGACCTATACAAAGAAAACTAGAAGGCACTACTGCGAGAAACTAAAAGAGACCTACATAAGTGGAAAAACATACCCTCTGGTATGGATAGGAAGACTTAACTTTGTAAAAATATCTATTCTACCAAAAGCCATCTATAGATACAATGCAATTCCGATCCAAATTCCAACGACATTTTTTAATGAGATGGAGAAACAAATCAACAACTTCATGTGGAAGGGAAAGAAGCCCTGGATAAGTAAAGCATTACTGAAAAAAAAAGAACAAAGTGCGAGGCCTCACTCTAGCTGATTTTAGAACCTATTATACAGCCAAGGTAGTCAAAATAGCCTGGTACTGGTACAACAGACACGTAGACCAATGGAATAGAATTAGAGAATCCAGACATAAATCCATCCACTTATGAGCAGCTGATATTTGACAAAGACGCAAAGTCAGTTAATTGGGAAAAAGACAGTCTTTTTAACAAATGGTGCTGGCATAACTATATATCCATCTGCAAAAAAATGAAACAAGATGCATACCACACACCATGCACAAAAGCTAACTCAAAATGGATCAAAGACCTAAACACAAAGTCTAAAACGATAAATATCATGGAAGAAAAAATAGGGACAATGCTAGGAGCCCTAATACGTGGCATAAACAGAACACAAAACATTGCTAAAAATGCCAAAGAGAAACCAGATAACTAGGAGCTCCTGAAAATCAAACTCCTATGGTCATCCAAAGACTTCACCAAAAGAGTAAAAAGACTACCCACAAACTGGGAAAAAGTTTTTAGCTATGACATTTCCGATCAGCGCCTGATCTCTAAAATCTACGTGATTTTGCTAAAACTCAATCATAAAACTCATGATTTTGCTAAAACTCAATAAAACAATAACCCAATTAAACAATGGGCAAAGGATATTCAGGCTGCTAACAGATACATGAGGAAATGCTCATGATCATTAGCCA
The DNA here is from genome assembly GCF_030014295.1 of Loxodonta africana. Taxonomy (NCBI): domain Eukaryota; kingdom Metazoa; phylum Chordata; class Mammalia; order Proboscidea; family Elephantidae; genus Loxodonta; species Loxodonta africana. Next base: position 182,700,479 of record NC_087344.1, on the reverse strand, counting down.
TTAGAGAAACGCATATCAAAACTACAATGAGATTCCATCTCACTCCAACAAGGCTGGCATTAATCCAAAAAAAAATAACAGTAAATGTTGGAGAGGTTGTGAAGAGACTGGAACACTTACACACTGCTGGTGGGAATGTAAAATGGTACAAACAATTTGGAAATCGATTTGGTGCTTTCTTTAAAAACTAGAAATAGAACTACCATCCATTTCCATCCATTGCCGTCGAGTCGATTCTGACTCATAGCAACCCTATAGGACAGAGTAGAACTGCCCCATAGGGTTTCCAAGGAACACCTGGTGGATTCAAACTTCTGACCTTTTGGTGAGCAGCCAAACTCTTAACCACTACGCTACCAGGGTTTCCTTAGAACTACCATACGTTCCAGCAATATTACTCCTTGGAATATATCCTAGAGAAATAAGAGCCTATACACAAACAGATACATGCACACCCATGTTCGTTGCAGCACTGTTTACAATAGCAAAATTTGGAAGCAACCAAGGTGCCCATCAATGGATGAATGGATAAATAAACTATGGTATAACCACACAATGGAATACTACACATCAATAAAGAACAATGTTGAATCTATGAAACATTTCATTAACATGGGGAAATCTGGAAGACATTATGCTGAGTGAAATTAGTTGCAAAAGGACAAATATTGCATAAGACCACTATTATAAGAACTAAAGAAACAGTTTAAACAGAGAAGAAAATATTCTTTGATGGTTACGAGATGGGGGGAGGGAGGGAGGGAGGGAGAGAGGTTTTTGCTAATTAGATAGTAGATAAGTTTTATTTTAGGTGAAGGGAAACACAATACACAATACAGGAGAGGTCAAGAAAAATGGACTAAACCAAAAGTGAAGAAGTTTCTTGAACAAACTGAATGCTTCAAAGGCCAGTGTAGCAGGGGTGGGGGTTTGAGGACCATGGTGTCAGGGGACATCTAAGTCAATTGGCATAATAAAATCTATTAAGAAAACATTCTTCATTCCACTTTGGAGAGTGGTGTCTGGGGTCTTAAACGCTAGCAAGCGGCCATCTAAGATGCATCAATTGGTCTCAACCCACCTGGAGCAAAGCAGAATGAAGAACACCAAAGACACAAGGTAATTTTGAGCTTAAGAGACAGAAAGGACCACATAAACCAGAGACTCCATCAGCCTGAGACCAGAAGAACTAGATGGTGCCCGGCCACAACCGATTATTGCCCTGACAGGGAACTCAACAGAGAAACCCTGAGGGAGCAGGAGAGCAGTGGGATGAAGACCCCAAATTCTTGTAAAAAGACCAGATTTAATGGTCAGACTGGGACTGGAGGGACCCCAGAGGCCATGGTCCCCAGACTTTCTGTTAGCTCAGGACAGGAACCATTCCCAAAGCTAACTCTTCAGACAGGGATTGGACTGGCATAGGGGATGGAAAATGATACTGGTGAAGAACTACCTTCTTGGGTGAAGTGGAGACATGAAACTATGTTGGCATCTCCTGTCTGTAGGGGGGATGAGAGGGCAGAGGGGGCCAGAAGCTACCCGAATGGACACAAGGAGAGAGAGTAAGGGAAGAACTGTGCTGTCTCATTGGAGGGAGAGCAATTAGGAGTGTATGGCAAGGTGTACGTAAAGTTTTGTGTGAGAGACTGACCTGATTTGTAAACTTTCAAAGCACAATAAAAATTAATTAAAAAAAAAAACAGAAATAGACCAAAGAATCTAAAAAAAAAGATTAGATAGTATCTTAAGCCAATCTCTTTTGAGATATAAAAGAGAGAAGCAAGCAGAGAGACAGGGGGACCTCATACCATCAAGAAAGCAGTGCCAGGAGCAGAGCATTTCCTTTGGACCTGAGGTTTCTGCACTGAGATGCTCCCAGACCAAGGGAAGACTGAGGCATCACAAGGACCTTCTTCCAGAGCCGACAGAGAGAGAAAGCCTTCCTCTAGAGCTGGTGCCCTGAATTCGGACTTCTAGCCTACTGGACTGTGAAAGAATAAACTTCTCTTTGTTAAAGCCATCCACTTGTGGTATTTGTTATAGCAGCACTAGATGACTAAGACACAAGGTGAACTATTTCCTTCATTGCAATGAATCCATAAACACAACTTTGTTCTGCTCTGGGTGTGCCCATGATGGTCTTTGCCTGGAGAATATCAGCAATGCTCAATTGAAGTTTATTAAATGAATAAAGTAAAGGAATGAATTATTTGAAGAAGAAGGAATCTCAGAAAGGGAGGGCTGGTGATAGCAGTTAGGAAGGGGAGGGGATCAGAGCAAATATTGGCCTGTGAGACAGAGGACAGAAGGTGGTGTCTCCAACCAGAGTCACAAATTAAGGACTAAAGTGGATCCTTTAAACCAAAAAAAATAAATAAGTAAGTAAAAACATGTTGCCATCAAGTTGATTGCAAATCATAGTGACCCTATAGGACAGAGTAGAACTGCCCCATAGAGTTTCCAAGAAGCGTGGATTTGTACTGCCAACTTTTTCATTACAGCCATAGCTCTTAAACACTATGCCACCAGGGTTTCCCAAATTTTCCGGTAGCATGTTGTGATGGTTAATTTTATGTGCCAACTTGGCTAGGCTATAGTGCCCAGTTTGGTCAAACACTAGCCTAGATGCTATTATGAAGTAGTTACATGTGATTAAATCATTTCGCTTTACATAAAGTAGAATATCCTCCATAATGTGGGTAAGCTTCATCCAGTCAGTAACAGGCCTTAAGAGCGAAAAAAGAGTTTTCTCCAGAATGTATTCTGTCTCAAGACTATAAATAGACATTTTTTCCAGAACTCCTTCCCTCCTCACTCTTCCTGTCAACTGACCTATAGATTTTGGGACACAAATCTGCAGGAATCTTCATCCTATATTATGACCTACAGATTTTGGACTTGCCAGCTCCCACAATCCCATGAGCCTATTCCATAAAATAAATAAACCTCTCTCTTTCTCTCTGTCTCTCTAGATATATAGAGCTAGAAAGACAGATATTACTGCTTCTATTTCTCTAGAGAACACTGACTAAGAAACACACCTTCATTAGGATGCTCCCTTTCTCATCTGGCATTCTCTTGGGTTCCAATGTGGGGAAAACGGAGGTGAGTTTTTTAACACTGTAGGTCTCTCTTCACCTTTGCTACTCAGTTGGGTATGAGAAAGTTCCAATTTTACCCTTAATGAGTAGTTATTTCCAATGCACTATCAACTGGTGGGGCCATCAACAAAATAAGGGAAATGGACATTCAAGTATAGCTCTGGGACTAAGCCGGAACTATCCCCTCCCAGAAGGTCTCATTCTGGAAAAAGAACATCAGAGAGGTGGGTCAGTGCTTCTTGCTACCCCTTTCGCCTTCCCCTATCCCAAGTCACCACTCCTTGTGACCCTGTGGAATTCCTTCTACCACAGGTATCTCAGAGTAAACACAGGATCCTTAAGTTTTAAAGTCAGTTGTAAAATGCATATCCTTATAATGTATTTTAATGTCTAAAAGAATGTGTTAATTCTATAAAGCGTGTAAAGTACAAAAAAGAATCACGTACATTTACTGTACAAATGTTTCATTAAAAATTATCATTTAACTTAAATATAAATAGTTAATGTTCCCTTGTATTTTTTTACTGTAATTTTTGGGAAATAAATAGCCAAATACACTTATTATGATACCAAACCAAAACCAAACCCACTGCCGTCGATTTGATTCTGACTCATAGTGACCCCACAGGGTTTCCAAGGCTGTAAGTCTCTATGGAAGCAGGCTGTCACGTATTTCTCCCTCAGAGCCACTGATGGTTTAAACCACCAACTTTTCAGTTAATAGTCGATTGATTGCTTTAAACACTTCGCCACCAGAGCTCCTTACTTATGATAGTAGAAATTAATTTAATGAGAAATTCATCTCTAATACTACAATAAAATTCAATGGGAAAATATGCTTCAGATTTTATAAAAATCATCATATACAAACCTGAGAAATCATCAGGTCTGTTCCATTAAATGAGATGCACGTAACATTACCACCATCATCAACCTCGTCATTAGCAATGCATTAAACAAAATCATCTTCATGAGTTCCCTCAATTATCTTAAATATTTCATACTTGTGGATCAGTTTACTTTCTTATAATCAATATCACATATACACAAGAAGGTAAATATAGACAAACTTTTTTTGTGTACTAACTATGATTCTTGTGATCTCAGAGTTGTAGGTCCTTTTGCTATTTTGTCTACTCATCCATATAATTCTACCTTGGCTTTACTGCTTTTATTTGCCTGAAGATCTCAATTTGCCTTGTATAAAGCAATTTATAAATTGCTATAAAGTTCTATTAAGGATCTCACCTGCCCCAAACAGGGTCTAGATCCCACCCTCCATCCATTTCCCCATACATCTTATTCCCAGGGTCTAGTGGACTCAGATCACTCAGCACCCCTAGGAGTCAGGAACAGATTACTTCTGAGTGTATCGCTCCCCTTGGGAATATGGACCCTTGGTGGCACAGTGGTTAAGAGCTCAGGCTACTAACCGAAAGGTCAGCAGTTCAAATCTATCAGCCTCTCCTTGGAAACCCTATGGGGCAGTTCTGCTCTGCCCTAGAGGGTCACTATGAGTCGGAATCAACTAGAGGACAAGGAGTTTGGTTTGGTTTTGGCCTGATAGCGAACCAACATCCAAAAGACAGGTCTGCGGCAACATTTGTATCACAGGACACATCACATGATACCAGACATCTATGTTTACTTTTTCTGGTGTCTGTCCAGTTGGATTTGAAATAATGAAGGTCAGGAAACAATTCGTATACATCTCTACATTCTCACTGGCCCCCTCCCCCCCCCGCCAAAAAATACAAGGGACAGAGCTGAAGTCAAAGTATCTGCGCTGAATGCGTGTTAGGAGGAGAAATGGCAGGTCCCCAATACACCTCCTGGTAAATATTGAGCAGTCATCAAGACTTCCGGGGTCTCTTTTTTCAGATATTATCAAGCATGCAGGAAGATGCTGGAGGCCTAGACTGGGACCTTTCAACTCTGCCACCTCCCCGGATTATGAAAGCAGCGGCATACCTGGGCTGTGCATCACAAATCAGCACAGGATAAAAGGGCTCCTGCCCTGGACTCTTCATCCACAGCCTCCTCAGGAACAGCCTTCTCCTGCCTCCTCTGCATCTGGTGAGTGTCTGGAAGGGGACAGAGCTTTGACTTGGAGCATTGGCAAGACAAGCCCAGGCTTTAGTGGGGAAGAGGGAAGCAGAGGTGTCTAATGTGAAGGCAGGAGGACAAAGGATGGTGTACGGCTGGGGACAAAGGATATGGACAGTACGCAAGGAACCTCAGTAGGGTACCTCAGGGTCTGTGACATGCCAGATCCCCGGCTCTCAGCATTCCCTCCACACTTCATCCTGAGAGATGCACACGTCTAGAGACATTCTTCAGCAAATACACCAAATGGTGTATTGGATTCCACATTTCTATGAAGACAGGAAGCCTTGGGGATCAGTTAGAAGAGGTCAGCCTTCTTTTCTGGCAGGAGAGCAAAGTGGAGGGAAAGAGATGCCTTGTCAGATCAGGTTAACTTTAAACCAGTTTCCATTTTCCTTCTGAAGATCACAGCTAAGGAAGCAGCTGGTCAAAAGAGCAAGTGTTTTATTAAACCATTCATAGAGGAAACAGTGGCCTAGAGTTTTGCATTGACCTTTTTCTTTGATCTATCCAGGCTCACTGCCCTTCAGCCAAGATGTCCTGCCAGCAGAGCCAGCAGCAGTGCCAGGCCCCTCCCAAGTGCCCTTCACCCAAGTGCCCCCAAAGACCCCTACACAGTGCTTGCCCAAAGTCTCCTCCAGCTGTGCCCTCAGCTCTGGGGGCTGCCATGGCCCCAGCTCTGAGGCCGGCTGCTGCCTGAGCCACCACAGGCGCCACAGGTCCCACTGATGCTGGCGCCAGAGCTCCGACTGCAGTGATGATGGCAGTGGTGAGCAGTCCGGGGGCTCCCACTGTGGCCACAGCTCTGGGCAGTGTGGACGAGACAAGCAATTGTAAAGGAAGTGAAGGCCCAAAGTTCCAAGGACCACCCCAGCCTGATGCATCCTTTCTCAGACCAACTTTCACAGGCCGAGCTAAGTGGATGTCCCTGTGGAGGGTTTGAGCCCTCCCAGAAAGGATCCTCCTGTCTGATGACTGGGCAATGCCACTGAGAAGAGCAATTGTAAAGTGACCACAGACCAGAGTTCTAAGGCCCACTCCTGCCTGGTGTGGACTTTCCAAGTACTCCTATCTATCTCCCTTCCCTTAGCCAGCTGCTGAGATGTCCCTGGAGAGGGCTCTGAGTTCTCCCCAGAGGGCTCTCCTGTCTGTTCTCCAGGAGCCCACAAATTCCTGCCCCGGTACCTGCCCAGTCAATTGTCATCACCTGGCTCTGACTCTATGAAAAAATAAAGCTTTTGCTTTCTCAACACCACTTAGCTCTCTTTAACTTTGCTTCAACCGGTGCCCACCCAGTGCTCACCTCCATGCCTCACCACTGCTCTCCCTGCTGTGGCTCCAGCTCTCGGAGCTGCTTTTGCCTGAACCAGCACAGGCCTGTGAGATCCAACAGATGCCAACAGCAAAACACAGAAAGCTGTGGCAATGACTATGGCCCAGAGTCTGAAGTCTCTGGCTGCTACCGAGACCACTCAGCCCTCTAACTCATGTGGCACCTAGGAGTGAATTAGAAAAACCACTGCACCCAGCTGGACACAAACTTGTGTTTTACATAGAGCTCAGCCAGCAATGGTCAAGCTGAATGTCAGCCCTCACTTGTCCCCAGGCAGAATGCTCTTGTGTAGTGACCAGCCTGTTAATGCCTCAGGTCAGGGGGCTGCAACTGACTGAGGCCCTGAGGACTGCAAGGAGCAGCATGGGAGGAACCAAGGGTAGATGACCTGCCCAGGCTGATGCCTCTACAGCCCACTTTCTCTCCTCCACTGCTGAAGCTGGGCCCAGGATGCTGCTGGGAAGGAGTCTGAGAAGCCCCAAGGGGACTCATTCGCTTTGTTTTACAGATACCAAGGTAGCCTCATTTCATGCCTCGGTCCAGACACTGTCAGCCTGTGTCTCGGGCCCTGGGAAATGATGAAGTCTCTCCAACTCCCCATCAGTGTCCTCATTCTGCTTTTTCCCCCCATACCAGGCTGCTCAGGGTTCTCCCCTCCCTTCAGCAGCTCACAGCCCCTCCCCTCTGCACAGGGTACAGTGACCTGGCTGGGGTGAAAAGGGGAAGGAAGAGAAGGGCAGATTCTCCTCTTCTTAAAGGGCCTCTGTGGGCACTGAGCAGAGAGAAGTCAGCACTGTACAAGAAAGCCTAGGCTGGAGTTTCCTCTCCTTCCACCTTCCCTCCCTCCCTTTGATTCAGCAAGCAAAGGGCTTCCTCCACCCCTTGCATGTAACAGAGTACACCCTGCATTCACCAACTTTCAGGCACCAGTGATGAAGGCACCCAGGAAAGGGCTGTGTCTGTGCAGAGGCTCTGTCCCCAGGTGCTCACAGTGCCCACCTCTTAGGACAGGAAGGAGCTGATTGCTCACAGAGGTAGGGAGTCTGGCCTTCTCCCCTGTGCCGTGTCAGACTTTGGCACTTGGAGTATGTGCTCATGGAGGCTCGTGCAAAGTTACGGCACTTAGAACATTGCATTTACTTAGCTGTTTCCACATTTGCCCATCTCAACTCTGAGGTCCTTGAAAACAGTTGGAGATCTCTCAGCATCGCCAACCCTTGGCAAATGCTTAGCACGTATATGTACACTGAGCCAATCAGTGAGGAATAGCACGCCTTACAAAGGCTTAAGAAGCTGGTACATGGGCAGCATCAGGGCTTCCTGGTTCTGGTTCCTTCCTGGGGACTTTCATACACCATGTCAAGGAAAAGGAAGAGTTCTAGGCCTGGGAGGTGACATGGGCTGCAACCAAGAAAGAAGGGCTTTTTTTTTTTTTCCTTGTAGTTGTCTCTATACATGATTCTTGCCTCTCTGCACTATTAACCTTGAATGTATTATGCAAAAAGATTTTATTAAAAAGTCTCTACCTTTAATTTGTCATTGAAGGACTTCTTTGACCTCCTTACGGCTTCCTAATTCTTGGGTCTTCTCATTGGCTACAAGGGCAGGGGAGAGGGTATGGGGTAAAAGATGGTGGTGGCCAGGACTGAGGCTAAGCAGTGGATGGAGAAGAATACACAGCTGAATGGCTGGATGGTTTGGGGACAGAAAGGGCAGGATTTGGTCCCTGATCAGGAGGTTGAGAGGTTAGAGAATATGAGTAATCAAGGATGATTGTCAGGTCTCGGGCTTGAGCCTCGGGAGGACTGCAGAGTTATTAAGTCCCTGAGCTAAAAAGTACTGATGAGGTGTTCATGCATGGCGACACTAATGTGTGTAATTTTGCTGTTGTTGTTGTTAGGTGCCCTCAAGTTGGTTCCCACTCATAGCGACCCTGTGCACAACAGAACAAAACACTGCCTAGTCCTGAGCTATCCTTACAATCCTTGTTATGCTTGAGCTCATTGTTGCAGCCACCGTGTCAATACAACTCGTTGAGAGTCTTCTTCTTTTCCGCTGACCCTGTACTCAGCCAAGCATGATGTCCTTCTCCAGGGGCTGATCCCTCCTGACAACATGTCCAAAGTATGTAAGACCCAGTCTCGCTATGCTTGCTTCTAAGGAGCATTCTGGTTGCAATTCTTCTAAGACAGATCTGTTTGTTCTTCTGGCAGTCCATGGTATATTCAATATTCTTCGCCAACACCACAATTCAAAGGTGTCAATTCTTCTTCGGTCTTCCTTATTCATTGTCCAGCTTTCACATGCATATGATGCGATTGAAAATACCATGGCTTGGGTCAGACACATCTTAGTCTTCAAGGTAACTTCTTTGCTCTTCAACACTTTAAAGAGGTCCTTTGCAGCAGATTTGCCCAATGCAATGCATCTTTTGATTTCTTGACTGCTGCTTCCTTGGCTGTTGATTATAGACCCGAGTAAAATGAAATCCTTGACAACTTCAATCTTTTCTCCATTTATCATGATGTTGCTCATAGGTCCAGTTGGGAGGATTTTTGTTTTCTTTATGTTGAGGTGCAATCCATCCATACTGAAGGCTGTGGTCTTTGATCTTCATTAGTAAGTGCTTCAAGTCCTCTTCACTTTCAGCAAACAAGGTTGTGTCATCTGCATAACACAGGTTGTTAATGAGTCTTCCTCCTATCCTGATGCCCCATTCTTCTTCATATAGTCCAGCTTCTCAGATTATTTGCTCAACATACACATTGAATAGGTATGGTGAAAGAATACAACCCTGACACACACCTTTCCTGACTTTAAACCAATCAGTATCCCATTGTTCTGTCTGAACAACTGCCTCTTGATCTATGTAAAGGTTCCTCATGAGCACAATTAAGTGTTCTGGAATTCCCTTTCTTTACAATGTTATCCATAACTTGTTATGATCCACACAGTCGAATGCCTTTGCATAGTCAATAAAACACAGGTAAACATCCTTCTGGTATTCTCTGCTTTCAGCCAGGATCCATCTGACAACAGCAGTGTTGTCCCTGGTTGCATGTTCTCTTCTGAAACCGGCTGAATTTCTGGCAGGTCCCTGTCAATATACTGCTGCAGCAGTCTTTGAATGATCTTCAGCAAAATTTTGCTTGTGTGTGATATTAATGATATTGTTCTATAATTTCCACTTTCGGTTGGATCACCTTTCTTGGGAATAGAAATAAATATGGATCTCTTCCAGTTAGTTGGCCAGGAAGCTGTCTTCCATATTTCTTGGCATAGATGAGTGAGCACCTCCAGCACTGCATCTGTTTGTTGAAACATCTCAACTGATATTTCATCCATTTCTGGAGTCTTGTTTTTTGCCAATGCCTTCAGAGCAGCTTGGACTTCTTCCTTCAGTACCTTCAGTTCCTGATCATATGCCACCTGTTGAAATGGTTGAATATCGACTAATTCTTTTAGGTATAATGACTCTGTATTCCTTCCATCTTCTTTTGCTGCTTCCTGCGTCATTTAATATTTTCCCCATAGAATCCTTCACTATTGCAACTCAAGGCTTGAATTTTTTCTTCAGTGCTTGCAGCTTGAGAAACACTGAGAGTGTTCTTCCCTTTTGGTTTTCCATCTCTAGCTCTTTGCACATGTCATTACAATACTTTACTTTGTCTTCTCCAGCCACCCTTTGAAATCTTCTGTTCAGTTCTTTTACTTCATCAATTCTTCCTTTTGCTTTAGCTGCTCGACGTTTAAGAGCAAGTTTCAGAGTCTCCTCTGACATCATCTTGGTCTTTTCTTTCTTGTCTTTTCAATGACCTCTTGCTTTCTTCATAGATGATGTCTTTGATGTCGTTCCACAACTTGTCTGGTCTTCGGTCACTAGTGTTCAATGTGTCAAATCTATTCTTCAGACGGTCTCTAAATTTAGGTGGGATATACTCAAGGTCATATTTTGGCTCTCATGGTCTTGCTCTGATTTTCTTCGGTTTCAGCTTGAACTTGCATAGAGCAAATGATGGTCAGTTCCACAGTCGGCCCCCGGCCTTGTTCTGACTGATGATATTGAGCTTTTCCATCGTCTCTTTCCACAGATGTAGTCAATTTGATTTCTGTGTGTTCCATCTGGCAGGTCCATGCATATTGTATAGTCGTCGTTTATGTTGGTGAAAGAAGGTATTTGCAATGAAGAAGTCATTGGTCTTGCAAAATTCTATCATTCAATCTCTGGCATTGTTTCTATCACCAAGGCTATATTCTCCAACTTCTGATCATTCTTTGTTTCCAAATTTGCATTCCAATCACCAGTAATTATCAATGCATCTTGATTGCATGTTCAATCAATTTCAGACTGCAGCAGCTGATAAAAATCTTCTATTTCTTCATCTTTGGCCTTACCGGTTGGTGCATAAATTTGAATACTAGTCGTATTAACTGACCTTCCTTGTAGGCATATGAAAATTATCCTATCACTGGCAGCGTTGTACTTCAGGGTAGATCTTGAAACATTCTTTTTGATGATGAATGCAACACCATTCCTCTTCAAGTTGTCATTCCCAGCATAGTAGACTAAATTCATTATGGCCAATACCAGTCCCTTTCAGCTCACTAATGCCTAGGATATAGATGTTTATGCATTCCATTTCATTTTTGATGATTTCCAATTTTCCTAGATTCATACTTTGTGCATTATTAATAGATGTTTGCAGCTGTTTCTTCTCATTTTGAGTCGTGCCACATCAGCAAATGAAGGTCCCGAAAGTTTTACTCCATCCATCTCATTAAGGTCGACTCTACTTTGAGGAGGCAGCTCTTCCCCAGTCATCTTTTGAGTGCCTTCCAACCTCGGGGGCTCTTCTTCCAGCACTATATCAGACAATGTTCCACTGCTATTCATAAGGTTTTCACTGTCTAATGCTTTTCAGAAGTAGACTGCTGGGTCCTTCTTCCTAGTCTATCTTAGTGTAGAAGCTCAGCTGAAACCTGTCCTCCATCGGTGACCCTGCTGGTATCTGAATGCCGGTGGCATAGCTTTCAGTATCACAGCAACACGCAAGCCCCCACAGTACAACAAACCAACAGACACTTGGGAGTGTGTAATTTTAGATGTGCTAAACTTGAAGTCTTTGTGAGATTTTCAAATGTATAGGCTACTTAGAATCACTGAGGAGGTAAAGAAAATTTCCAGGGTCTTTAGGGTCAAATATACTTAGATTTGATTCTGAGCTCTGCTGTTTATTAGCTGAAAAAATTATCTAATTTCTTTGAGCTTCTAGTTCTTTATTACTAAAGGGCTAAGGCTTTTAGCACTTCCCTCACAGTGCTGTGAAAAGCCAATGAGATAAAAGCGTCAAAGCACGACACACAGTAGCTAACACAAAAGAAGAGTTTAATAAATGGTAGCTTTCCTCTTGCTGCTGTTGTTGGTATTATTATTGTCAAAACTCAATAGTTAGTCAGTAAGTGGGATTCAGTTCTCATCTTCTCCCAGCATGCCAGCTCTGCCTCCTGACTTCCCAAGGAGTTAATGACACCAAGTATCTGTTACTGTACCTGGAAATCCCAAGGCCATTTTTGGATTCCCTCATCCCTAGAGAGTCAGTGAGCAGGCCTCCAGGAGGGCTAGTGCATCTGCTCCCTCCTCTTTGCCTCCAGCCTTGTTGGGGTCCTTCTCATTGCTCACAGCCTGCTGCTCTCCCTCTTCTCTCTACTTCCCCATTGGCCCTAATGGCAGTTCACACTTCCAGTACCTCAGGTGAAGTCACTCATAAAACTTACCATAAGACTCCATAAGATGGAAACAGGCTCCTCATGTTCCAGGAACAGAAAGAAGGCCAGTGTAGAGAACACGGTGAAGAACGGGAGAGCTAGGCAGGCAAGGCAGCAGTCATGGAGGGCCTTGAGGCCAAGGTCAGGAGTTTGGATTTTATTCCAAATGCCATGGAGGGTTTCAGAGCATGGAATGGTCTAATCTGATCTACGCATTTTTGTTTTTTAATAATTGGCTTCCATGTAAAGAGTGGCATGCAAGAGGAACAAGAGTGGGAGCAGGAAAGCACTTAAATGGCCACCTCAGTGCTGCTTGAAATAGATGATCATGGCCCAAGCGAGGCAGTGGAAATTGGAGACGGAGAGACATGGGCAAATTCAGGAAATGTTTAGTAAGTGGACTGGGCACGACTTGTTGATGCACTGGATGAACGGTGCGGGGGAGGGGTCAGGAGAGCAATGGAGGCTGAATCTTCTCCCTCCCCTGAGTTGTAAGGGTCAAGTGCTCTAGGGGACTTCCTACCTGGAGGTCCACAGGTCTGCAGCAGCCACCCCCATGATGGTTCTTAGCCAGGTTGTATTGAAGGTGCATCTTTTATAACCTAAGTGGGTTGAGAGGGTTGGCAAGAGACCTTCAGCCTAAATAAGAGCAGCCTATGTCAGTGCCAGGAAGGAAATCTTTCCAAACATTCCAAACTGTCCTTGCCTCCTACACAATAAAGCCCAAGTCCCCTAGAGCTCCATCCAAGGCCCACTACTCTGGCGTTACCTACCTCTTGAACCCCATTTTTAGCCCCTCCCTCTCCTGCCTGTGATCCGGCTACATAGAATTATCTGTAGCTCTTGGAAGCCATTCCACACTCTGCCTGGAATGTCCACTTGGCCTGGGGCGTTTTTATCCATCCTGCTGAACCGAGCCTGAATGTTAACTCCTCAGTGATGTTTCTTTTCCACTAGCCCCCCACACCTTCTCCCATCCCCATTGTCCAATCAGAATCAGCCACCCTCCTACAGCACCTGTAGCTATTTGCTCATCTACCTGTCTCATTCACAACAAAGTGAGCCCTTGAGCCTTCCCTTTTTTAAAGAAGAGAAACTGAGGAGCAAGAAAACCGATGTGGAATATACCTGAGAATAGAGGAAACATGGGGCTACTCAAACCAAACCGAACTTTTTGCTGTCCAGTTGACTGCAACCCATAGCGACCCTATAGGACAGAGTAGAACTACCTCACAGGATTTCCAAGGAGTGGCTGGTGGATTCCAGCTGCCGACCTTTTGGTTAGCGGTCAAACAACCACTGCGCCACCAGGGTTTCCAATGACCATAAAATCACCCCTTTGTAACAAGACACCTGTTAACCATGGACTCAAAGTTCACCTTGCATAAAGAATTTACCCTTGTTTCCTGAGAAGATAATTCTAAACCTTTGGAGTTTTCTGAGTAATTGAGATACCTTTGTTGTACAAATGAATGGGGGGCTGTCTAGGCCACAGAAACCACCTAGTAACCTGATGTCAGCCCATCTAAGAAAGCGGGGCAAGATTCAATCAATCACGTTAAGATTAGCCTATGGTTCATTTTCTGTTCTATTTCTTCCTCTCCTCCTTAAAATTTCATTGTAACTAGCTTATGGGGATCCGTCCTGTTTTTCTTCTGAACAGAAGTCTCCCTGTATGCATACAGATTAACTGCTTGAATAAACCCTATATGCTTTAATTTCTTTGTGCTTTAATTATTTTTGACGCCTTGGAATGGTGTTCCGTTTCCCCACCCACCACGCATGTTTCTGTAAAGTCTATCCCTGCCCTACCCCCCCCTTACAGTAACTTGTACTCGGGACACTATGCTGCTTGCTCTACCACCCTCAGAGGGGCGTGGACAGGCCGGGTGACCAGCTGCAGGCTGGCTGAAACCATATGGGTAGATCGCTAAGCATCGGTGCCTTGAGACCCCAGAAATCATTGCGTCGGATATCCACCAACGTCACCCAGTCCGACTCAGATCAAACCCAAGGTAGGGTGGGCCCGCTCAGAGGCACAGAGCTCAAGGGGAAAGGCAAACGCGGATCACAGACTTTAATCAAGCAGGAGGCTGAGTACCAGGAAAGAGAAGCAGCCCTAACTTCGGAGCCACCCACACCAGCTAGCTGCGAGGGTGACTAGCACTACCTAGTGGCCATCTGAGGCCGGTGTTACTCAATCCCTACCCCTGAGGCAGCTTCCCAACCAGTGGTGGGCAGCCCCCAGCTGAACATGAAATTTGCAGGTCTAGGTCAGCAGTTCAAATTCGCCAAGCGCTCCTTGGAAACTCTATCTGGCAGTTCCACTCTGTCCTATAGGGTCGCTATGAGTCGGAATCGACTCGACGGCAGTGGGTGGGTGGGGGACAAATAGTACCCTAACAAATTTTTAAAAGGAAATGACATACAGAGTAAAAAGCTTACAGCATATATTCAAGAAAATAATATTAATATCATATTAATAGTAATGTTAATAGTATCATTTACCAGTGCCGACTCATGGCGACCCCATGTGTGCAAGACTGTGATCTTTCAGAAGCAGACCTGCCCTCCGAGGTACCTCTGGGTAGATTCCAACCACCAATATTTTGACTAGAAGTCCAGCACCGTCCAAAACCAAAACCAAACCCAGCACCGCGAGTCGATTCCAACTCATAGCTACCGTATAGGGCAGAGTAGAACTGCCCTGTAAAGCTTCCAAGGAGTGCCTGGCAGATTTGAACTGCCAACCCCTTGGTTGGCAGCTGTAGCACTTAACCCCTAAGCCACCCAGGGACTCCTTATTTCCCAATTTTGAAAATTTTGTTAAAGGACACAGGAAATTCACAAAAGAAAAACTGTAAATGGCCAATATATGTATGAAAATAGGCTCAACCTCTTTAATAGCAAACAAAAATGTTTCTATTTTAGTTGCTTCTTTTTATAATTACCAGTTTCTGTGCACTTTGGGATATGAGGATGTCTTAGTTATCTATTGCTGCTATAATAGAAATACCACAAGTGAATAGCTTTAACCAACAGAAATTTATTTTCTCACAGTTTAGAAGACTAAAAGCCTGAAATCAGGGCACCGGCTCTAGGGGAAGTTTTTCTGTCTCTGTGGGCTCTGGGGGAAGGTTGTTCCTTGGTTCTCTGGTGATCTTCATGTGGCAAGGCATCTATCTTCCTGAACTCTGCCTGCTTTTCTGTGACAATCTACTCTTTTTATATCTCAAAGGTGATTGGCTTAAAACACACCCTACACTGACATGGCCTCTTAACATAACAAAGAAAACCCATTCCCAAACGGGATTATAACAACAGGTAAAGGGATTAGGATTTACAACACATATTTTTGGAGGACACAATTCAGTCCATAACAGAGGAAGTATGCATACACAACAGTATGCCCAAAGCCTTAAACAGTTGTTCGATTTGACCAAGTAAAAACTATTTCTAGGAAAATGCCTCCAGGTAACTATTCAGATGTAGATAGATATAGATATGGACCATTAAGCAACATCATGATAAACAGAGAAAATATTGAAGTTATCAAGGATTTCATTTTACTTGGACCTACAATCAACGCCCACAGAAGCAGCAGACAAGAAACCAAAAGACAGATTGCATTGGGCAAATCTGCTGCAAAAGACCTCTTTTAAGTGCTAAAAAGCAAAGATGTCCCTTTGAGAGCTAAGGCGCACCTGACCCTTATGCATATGAGGTATTTTCAATCACCCCATATGCATGCAAAAGCTGGACAATGAACAAGGAAGACCAAAGAAGAACTGATGCTTTTAAACTATGGAGTTGGTGAGGAATATTCAGTATTCTTCAATATTCCGTATGAACTGCTAAAAGAACTAACAAATCTGTCTTGTAAAACGTACAGCCAGAACGCTCCTTAGAAGCAAGAATGGCAAGACTTCATCTCACATACTTTGAACATGTCATCAGGAGGGACCAATCCCTGGAAGAAGACATCATGCTTGGTAAAGTAGTTGTTGTTAGGTGACATCGAATCGATCCCGACTCATAGCAACCCCATGTACAATAGAATGAAACACTGCCCAGTCCTGTGCCATCTTCACAATCATTGTTATGCTTAAGCCCGTCATCGCAGCCACTGTGTCAATCCATCTTATTGAGAGTCTTTCTCTTTTTCGCTGGCCCTCTGCTTTACCAAGCATGATGTCCTTCTCCAGGGACTAATTCCTCCTGACAACATATCCAAAGTATGTGAGACGTAGTTTTGCCATCCTTGCTTCTAAGGAACATTCTGGTTGTACTTCTTCCAAGACAAGATTTGTTCATTCTTTTGGAAGTCCATGGTATAATCAATATTCTTCTCCAACATTACAATTCAAAGGTGTCAATTCTTCTTCGGTCTTCCTTATCCATTGTAAGACAGGGAACAGAGGGGCCCCCAAATCTGGAAACAAAGTACCGGAAATGGGCCAGGGCTCAGAAACAAAGCCATTCCCCCAAACAATGGGACACGGTATCAGAATACAGCCTGCAAACTTCTTTAAAGTTGTCTTTCAGAAGCAGCTGGATAAAACCAGCCCCAGGGACATGCGCAGAACATCCGCCTATGACTGCTGTGTGACCTTCCACTAGGGACAGTGAGGGGCTGCAGCAGCAGCCAGGTAATCGAACTCAGGGAGCGAGAGGCTTTGCAGGTGTGACACCCCATAATAAGTCCTGCTATGAATCCCAGAGGCCTCCAGGACAGGAGCCATCTTAGAAAGCAGCTTCATGTACACTTTCATTAACCTATCCTGCCCAAAATGGGCTATTTGCCAGAAAACCCCACCTATGCCTCTGAATAAACATGAATCTTTCCCCCTACCCCCCAACCCCACTCAAGAATTTTGAAAAGCCCATGCAAGCCCTTTGTTCTGAGACAAGGGCATGTGTTGCTTAGTCCCTCCTCGTCTCCGCTTGCAAGCCTCTTCAATAAAGCTTTGCACCTGTGGAAAATCTTCATGTCTTACCTGCTCATTCTTGACCAGTGAGAGGCAAGAACCTTATTTGATTGCAGCAACAATTGTCCAGCTTTCACATGCATGCAAGGTGATAGAAAATACAAAGGCTTGGATCAGGCACATCTTAGTCTTCAAGCTGATGGACGTCTTTGCTTTTCAACACATTAAAGAGGTCTTTTGCAGCAGATTTGCCTAATGCAAGGCGTCTTTTGATTTCTTGACTGCTGCTTCCATAGGTGTTGATTGTGGATCCAAGAAATCCTTGACAACTTCAATCTTTTCTCTGTTTATCATAATGCTGCTTATTAGTCCAGTGTGAGGATTTTAGTTTTCTTTATGTTGAGATGTAATCCATACTGAAGGCTGTGGTCTTTGATCTTCACCAGTGAGTGCTTCAAGTCCTCTTCACTTTCAGCAAGCAAGATTGTGTCATCTGCATAATGCAGGTTGTTAATGAGTCTTTTTCAATCCTGATGCTCTGCTCTTCTTCATGTAGTCCAACTTCTCAGATTATTTGCTCAGCATACAGATTGAATAAGTATGGTGAAAGGATACAACACTGATGCACACCTTTCCTGACTTTAAACCATGCAGTATCCTCTTGTTCTGTTCAAACGACTGCCTCTTAATCTATATAGAGTTTCCACATGACACAATTAAGTGTTCCGAAATTTCCGTTCTTCCCAATGTTATCCATAATTTGTTCCGATGCACACAGTCAAATGCTTTTGCATAGTCAATAAAACACAGGTAAACATCTTTCTGGCATTTTCTGTTTTCAGCCAGGATCCATCTGACATCAACAATGATATCTCTAGTTCCACATCCTCTTCTGAATGAAGCCTGAATTTCTGGCAGTTCCCTGTCTATATACTGCTGCAGCCACTTTTGAATGATCTTCCGGAAAATTTTGTTTGCATGTGATATTAATGATATTGTCCAATAATTTCCACATTTGGTGGGATCACCTTTCTTGAGAATAATCATAAATATGGATCTCTTCCAGTCAGTTGGCCAGGTAGCTGTCTTCCAAATTTCTTGACATAGATAAGTGAGTATTTCCAGCACTGCATCCGGTTGTTGAAACATGTCAATCGATATTCCATCAATTCTTGGAGCCTTGTTTTTTGCCAATGCCTTCAGTGCAGCTTGGATTTCTTCCTTCAGTACCATTGGTTCCTGCTCCTATGGTACCTTCTGAAATGGTTGAACGTTGACCAATTCTTTTTGGTATAGTGACTCTGTGTATTCCTTCCATCTTCTTTTGATGCTTCCTTAGTTGTTTAATATTTTCCCCATAGAACCCTTCAGTATTGCAACTCAGGGCTTGAATTTTCTCTTCAGTTCTTTCAGCTTGAGAGAGTGTGTTCTTCCCTTTTGGTTTTCCACCTTCAGATCTTTGCACATCATTATAATACTTTACTTTGTCTTCTCGAACCACTTTTTGAAATCTTCTTTTTGACTCTTTTACTTCATCATTTCTTCCTTTCGCTTTAGCTACTCAGCTTTCAAGAGCAAGTTTCAGAGTCTCTTTTGACGTTCATTTTGGTCTTGTCTTTCTTTCCTGTCTTTTTAATGACCTCTTGCTTTCTCCATGAATGATGTCCTTGATGTCATGTCACAACTTGACTAGTCTTCAGTCATTAATGTTCAATGCATCAAATCTATTCTTGAGATGGTCTCTAAATTCAGGTGGTATATACTCAAGGTCATACTTTGGCTCTTGTTAACTTGTTCTCATTTTCTTCAGTTTCAACTTGAACTTGCATATGAGCAATTGATGATCTATTCCACAGCCAGCCCCTGACCTTGTTCTGACTGATGATATTGAGCTTTTTCATAGTCTCTTTCCAGAGATGTGGTTGATTTGATTCCTGTGTATTCCATCTGGTGAGGTCCATGTGGAGAGTCACCATTTATGTTGGTGAAAAAAAGGTATTTGCGTTGAAGAATTCGTTGGTCGTGCAAAATTGAGTCATGCCATCTCTGGCATCATTTCTATCAACAACGCCATATCTTCCAACTACTGAGCCATCTTCTTTGTTTCCAACTTTCACATTCCAGTCTCCAGTAATTATCAATGCATCCTGATTGCATGTTCAATCAATTGCAAACTGTAGAAGTTGGTACAAATCTTTAATTTCTTCATCTTTGGCCTTAGTAGTTGGTAGGTAAATTTGAATAATAGTCATTTTAACTGGCCTTCCTCGTAGGCATCAGGATATTATCCTGTCACTGACAGCATTGTACTTCAGGATAGATTTTGAATTGTTCTTTTTGATGATGAATACAACCAAAACCAAGGAATGTCACTGCATTGGTAAAGTAGAGAGTCAGCAAAAAATAGGGAGACCCTCAACGAGATAAATTGATGCAGTGGCTGCAACAATGGGCTCAAACACAGCAAGGATTGTGAGGATGGCACAGGACCAGGCAGTGTTTCATTCTCATGTTCGTGGGGTCGCTATGAGTCGAAGCAACTCAATGGCACCTAACAACAACATAGATGTAGATATAGATAGGTCACGCCTGTGTGTGTGTGTGTGTGTGTGTGTGTGTGTGTATGATTCTTTAGCAGAGCAATGAAGTAGAACTTGCCTCTGTCTAAAACCTAAATGCACAGAGAAACACCAAAAATCTATGCAGTCAAGTATATTTATTGTGAGTAGATGCAGTTCAAAGTGGCAGCATCAACCTTAAGGTGCTCTGAAGAGGGGATAGTGAAAGCAGATTGCACAAGTGGGGCCTGGGCAGGGTGGCCTCCTGAGGGTCCTTGTAAATATTCCTTCCATGTTGGATTCTCAGGGCTCTTGGAGGGCTTCAGGGTCAGTCAGTTGTAAAAACAGAGTCATTAAGGACATATCATATATTCTGAAAGACAGCTTCCAGTCAGACCCTGGAGCTCCTTCTTCTTGAAACTGGATGCACATAGATAATTCTCCAAAAGAGCCCAATGCCTAAGGCAAAATGGTCTCCTTTAAGCTGCTTACTAGGCTATTGTTTGACCTGAAAGTGACTCCAGAAAAACCAGTCCATTAAAGGTTCAAGGTTCAAAAGGACACCTAGGGTCCAATAGCCTGGGTGTGTCACCCCAACTCCATGGACCCAGAAATCTGAATTCCAGGAGAATTAAAATGGTTTCTCACCTCAATTGCTCAGTCATTAAAACCACTTTTTAAAAAGGTGGACAAATTCTTAAACTGTAATGTGAAAAAGCAGTATATACAGTATATAAAGTGTAGTCTTGATTTTGTGTGTGTGTGTATAACATACTGTTGTACTTGTGTGCAGTCAAGTCAATTCTGACTCAAAGCTACACTATAGGACAGACTAGAGCTGCCCCATAGTGTTTCCAAGGCTGTAAATCTTTACCAGAGCAGACTGCCACATCTCTCTCCTACTGAGCAGCTGGTGGATTACAACAGTGGACTCCAGTTAGCAGCTCACTGCTTTACCATGGCACCACCAGGGCTCCTTGTCAGATATAAATATAAACATACCCTGGTGGGGCAGTGATATGATATACACACACAAATGTTTTCTTCATGTTTCCATGGTTTTCAAAATATAGAGAATGTGCATTACTTTAATTAACAAGAAAATTATTTTCAAAAGAAATTAATTAACCAGGGTAAGAATCCTATAGTTAGGACGCTGCCTGATCCAGAGGAAAATAGGACTTGAGTCTTCAGCGCTGGACAAGTCATCCCTCTCTGGTGTTATCAGGGAAGAAACCAAAGTCCCTGCTGTCTCTAATCACCCCATTTCACTGCCCGCTCCTAACCACTGCTGCATGGGGGCAGCGGCAGCCCCTTAAATAGGAGTAACGAGAAGGAAGATTGCAGCTCAGGTCCAGCCTGACACGTGAGATCCGGAGCCTGAGCTGAGTCTGGGTGGGTTTGCCCCAAGCCAGTGGCAGGTCCTGACAGGCTGCTGCTCCCACCCTAAGCTCAAAGTATACTTTTTCAGCCCTACTTGCAGCCCCTCTACAGGACAGAAGAGAACTGCCCCATAGGGTTTCCAAGGTGTAGCTGGTGGATTCCAAGTGCCACCTTTTGGTTAGCAGCCAAGCTCTTAACCAATAGGGCTCTTTACTAACAATAGAAAACCGGTTGCTGTTGAGTCAGTTCCGACGCAAAAAAAAAAAAAAAAAAACGTTGCGCGGGAGACTCATAGTGACCCTATAAAACAGAGTAGAACTGCTCCTTAGGGTTTCCAAGAAGCAGCTGGTGGATTCCAACTAAGGACCTTTTGGGATTAGCAGCCATAGCATGCCACAGCTCTTAACCACTGCACCACTAGGGCTGTAGAATGTACAAAAATAGGGAGAAAGAGAGACTTGGTAAGCACGGTTCCTGGAAACGGAATCAGTTGAAAGTCGGGGACTACCTGTATACTTGTGAACTACCTATGGCATTGTAATGCTCTCCTTTTGAAACCTTATCTGAATAAAAGCTCCTACATTATGGGGACACTTGCTTGGCTCTTTCCTAGGCCGAGAAAGAATGCTGGGAAAGCTAGGACCTCCCTTTACTGCGGGCTGCTGAGCCTCTGTCAGGCCCCTTCCTACAAAAAGCCTTCTGCCTTTACGTCTCTCAGAAAGCAGAACAAAGATGCAGGGGAGAGTCTTCTAGAACATTCCTGCATCTCCAGCCTCCCCCCACCCCATAATTGTCTCTGAGCCTCAGCCTCCTCAGATTCCCCACGGCAGGGTGGAGTTTGGAAGAAGGCCTTTCACGGAAAACAATACTGCTGTAGGATTTTACTCTGTCACACTGTGCACTCACCACCCAGTTAAGAATTTTATTTCAGGAAGTTGTAACCCCTATTTTCTGCCTAGTTGTCAATACACTGTAAAATTAAATTGAATTAGAAAACTTTTTTTAAAACTCATAGCCATTTTAAACTCATAAAACATTTTAGGGGGTTTTATTGTTAAATGGGAAACCCTGGTGGTGTAGTGGTTAAGTGCTACGGCTGCTAACCAAAAGGTCAGCAGTTCAAATCCTCCAGGTGCTCCTTGGAAACTCTACGGGGCAGTTCTACTCTGTACTGTAGGGTCACTATGCGTCAGAATCAACTGGACGGCCCTGGGTTTGGTTTGTTTGGTGTATTGTTAAATGTAAAACACATTCCTACTCAGTCGATGCAAACTCATAGCGACCTTATGGCACCCTATGGGGCAGAGTAGAACTGCCCCATAACATTTACAAGGCTGTAAATCTTTGTGGAAGCAGAATGCCACTTCTTTCTCCTGAGGAGCCGCTGGTGGGTTCCAACTGCCCACATTTCATTAGCAGCCAAGCACTTAACCATTGCAATTGGATTTCATAGGCTCTGCTTGTGTAGTTACCTGAACTGTCATCCTCATGAATTTCAAAACATCTTTCCCTCTTGTAAATGATCCCTGCATTTGCCTGAAGGGTGATTTCAGAGTTAATGCCATTGTGTGCAAAGGTGATTTCAAAAATGATGGCATTGTATGCAAGGGTGATTTCAGAGATAACGCATTGTGTACTTCAATCACACATCACTGTCACAAACCAAACCAAATCAGTTGCCTTGAGTAGATTCTGGCTCATAACAACCCCAAGTGTTTCAGAGTAGAACTGTAATCCATGGGGCTTTTCATGGCTATGACCTTTTGGAAGCAGACTGCCAGGTCTTTGTTCTGAGGTGCTTCTGAGTGGGTTCAAACTGCCAACCTTTTGGTTAATAGGGGATCACTTTATCATTTGCACCATCCAGAGAATCCCACCACCATAAAAAAAAAAAAAAACCCGTTGCAGTGGAGTCGATTCTGACTCATAGTGATCCTATAGGACAGAGTAGAACTGCCCCATAGTGTTTCCAAGGGGCGGCTGGTGGATTCAAACCACCGACCTTTTGGTTAGCAGCTTGGCTCTTAATCACTGTGCCACCAGGGCTCCATCACCATAATAGGTGAGCAAAAGAAGTAAGCAAAAAAATGACGTTTGGGGATAATTTGTCTCACTAACAACACATGCACTAATTCACACATATTTACCTCTGTGTTTTCCTAGCTCTTGATGCAAAGCATCACCTGGAGTCCAAAAACAACTCACATTCTTATTATACATAATTCTAGAATGGAAGGAGTAAACATGGATGTAAAGAAACTGTCTAACCTAAGGGCAACAGGTATGAGTCAGAATCCACAATGGGTTTTTTTTTTTTTTTAAGGGCAACCAGATGGCTGTGTCTCCTTGATGCACTCCCCTGAGCTGTCTGTAGAGGGGAGTATGGAGTAGAGGAAGGAGCACAGAATATGGAGTTTGGTGCCAAAACCAAAACCAAACCAGTTACCTTTGAGTGGATTCTGACTCATGGCAACCCCATACGTGTCAGAGTAGAATTATGCTCCAAAGTGTTTTTCGGTGGCTGATTTTTCAGAAGTAGATCACCAGGGCTTTCTTCTAAGGTGCCTCTGAATGGACTTGAACCTCCAAACTTTTGGTTAGCAGCCAAGCATGTTTATACTTTGGTTAATAATCACTTTGCTGCCTACATAAACACTTTAAAAATAAGATTAAGAGTTAATGCATTAAAGAAACTATGGATTAGGACTGAACCTAAAAACTAATAAAAACGGTTACTTATGGTAGATAGGAAGGAAGGAGCAGACAAGGATGGAAACTGGACTTTGTCAAATGTACTTTGTTCTATAGGTTTGAATCTGGAATAAAGTAAATGTTTTATACGTGGTTAAACATAAAATTATTAAATTTAAAAAAAATCTCCAAACAGTGAAAACAAATATGTGTAACTGCATATCTGGTTGATGGCATAAGAATTACTTCAAATTACATTGAAACACAGTATTTTAACTCTACATCGCAAGTCCAAGAACAACAACAAAAAAGCCTCAAAGAAACTTTACATAGCATTGAATACCCTCCAATTAATAAAAATATTGGCATTATCATCTGGAAAATATTATAGCTGGATAATGCAAAAAGAGACCAAAATTTTTAGCATAAGAGAAAAAAGATACAAGTATAAAATCACAGAAGTTCGAATCCTGTAATGTTAAATTTGAGTTGGAAATATCACTAAAAATTCATGATTAAAAAAAAAAGTATTTCCTAGTGCTGTCCACTAAGGCTTTTCACTAAATGCTGAAAAGACCAAGCTGCAGTGTAAACTTAGTGTCTTTTTCCATAGAGAAATTCATGAATCCATAAAATAATGCCTTAAAAAAAAATGGTTATCTTTAGAAATTGCATGGCCAACAACTCATTCTGAAAAATGTCAAGAGAAAGAATTTAGCATGTATCCTGTCTTTTCTAGAAAAACTGTAGTTCAGGCCGCCAAATATTTGAAGAAGAAAGTTCTTTTTGATAAAAAAACAACTCCAGTTAATGCAGAATGAACAATAGAATTAGAAAATCACCATATGTTAACCCCTAATGAAATAATGTCTCTAGCAAAATCACTAATATGTGCTAATACCATTAGGTGAAAGGTTTACGGAAATTTAAAATGGATGGATGATGTTGGCAGTTCCCAAAACTACAGGTCAATCTTTACATCACTGAAAGTAGAACCACCAGACAATGTGTGCCTCCTGATATGGTGCAATAAGAAGTGTATAACATGACATCTGAAGTTTACTTGTCACAAAAAAAATTGAATTGAATTTACACATCTAGATTTAATTTTCAGTTTGTAAGAAATACTGGGGAATATAGGAACATCACAAGAAAGTTAAATGACACCAGGAAGAAGCAACCAGTAAAACACAAAGTGCAAAAGAGGAGAGGGACTGCTAAAGATTCAAACAAATTAAGTGACTATCAAGAAATAAAAGGACTTTATTTGCATCCTGGTTCAAACAAGTCAAGTCTAAAGTCACACTTTTGAGATAATTCAGGAAAAGCAACATGAGCCAGGTTCATGTTGCAGATATTAAAGTGTTGTTAATTCTGTTAGGAATAGTAATGGCATTAAAGTTATGTCTAAAAAAGAAATACCTTATCTGTTAAAGATACATACTCTAGTACTTATCAGTGAGGAAGGAAAAATGTAACATCTGGGCTTTGCTTTAAAATAGTCCAGCCAAAAAACAAACAAACAAAAAAAAGTAGGGGAGGGGATGGAAGAGTAGATGAAGCAATATTGGCAAAATGCTGATAAGTCTTTTTTTTTTAACCTGAGTAATGGGTAGATGGGGAAATTAAGGTCCATAATTCTATCTCGAAAATTGCCATAATAAAAAAATCAAAAACAAAATTAAAAAAACAGGAGGTGGGGCCAAGATGGTGGAGTAATCAGATGCTTCTGGTGAACCCTCTTACAACAAAGACCCAAAAAAACAAGTGAAACAATTACATTTATGACAAGCTAGAAGCCCTGAATATCAAAGGCAAAGTTAGAAAATGGACTTAGCAGCAGGGTGAGGGAGAGACAGTTCAGAAGCACAAAGGAGTTGCTGGACCTGAATTGCCAGCATCCCCCAGGCACCATTCCTGGGAGTGACTGCAGTGGGCTGGTGGTACTGTTTGGCCAAAGTTTCCTCAGGAAGAAACAGCCAGCTGTGCAGCCTACTCACAACTCTGGAACCAGAGAAGAACACTGCTCTTGGCAAAAGCTAAGTACTTGCATATATTTTACCACACCCCCAAACCCCAAGCCAGCTTCATTGGCTGTCGATTTCCCTGGGCCTGAGGTAGGCCCTGCTGCACATCCTGAGCCTTGAAGAAGGAATAAATTCACAACTGGGGAAAACAAACTTTTTTTGTTGTTTCTTTTTTCCACTAACCTGGGGAGATCAGGACAGAAGTAGTTCCTGTCCAGGCATAAATGGTCCGTGGACTTTGAATAACTTTCCCTCCTGCATGGACTTGCATGGACCTATTTCAGGAGAATAGGCCTTTGTTGGCAGGCTGAAACTGTTTCACCTGTGTTGTGGAAAGGTGGGAACAAAAATCCTTGCTAATTGGACTAAAAATACAGAACTAGCTCCAGCCAAACATATGTGATCCATAGTCTTGGGCTTTCATCCCCACAGGGAACAAGGTGGCTATTATAATGCAAAGGCCTTTCTGATAGGGATCTGACTGTAATTGTTTGATTACTGGATTGATTACTGGAAAGACAAGTTTCCCAGGTCTCATATCTCTGCGCATTCAACAGAGCCCTCACTGACCCACAACAGGGAACTGAGGGCTGAAGCTCCCCTCAGACCACCTAGCCTCCTGCCATAGGGGTCTGAGGATGGTGACACCTACCAATCTGTAGAGGTACATGCACTGGGTGCCTAAGGTACAGCTGCAAAGCCCACCCACCAAAGTGCTTTAGGAATAGAAACACACCTACCTCACTGGCACTTGGGGGAAGCCTGTCAGCATCCTGCCCCCCCAGAGTGTAACCCCCTGCTGCTACTAGAATCTGGTGCACACAAATGTCACCACTACTCCTCTAGGTGGATAGGTGACAGTCTACACCACACACTTGGTGACCCAAAATCATATTCTACTCAAGAATAGTGAATGGACTCTTAGGCTTATGTATCCGGTAACAGTCCAAACAAGCTGGTAATAGGACATAAGTGATTCAAGGGCTACGACAATGAAGACAGCGCAATTTAGTAGCCCATCTAAGTATATTGAAAGAAAAGAAAACATGATAAGACTCATTGAACAAATATAAAATAAATCATTATACTATCTTATAGATGGCTCACAGACAGCAGTCTTTATCAAACCACATAAAGAAGCAGACCATGATTGCTTCTACAACTCCCCAAATTAAAGAATCAAAATCTTTCTCAAATGAAGATACAATCCTGGAATTGCCAGATGCAGAATATAAAAAACTAATTTACAGAAGCCTTCAAGACATCGGGGATGACCTAATAAATGAAATAAGGCAATCTACAGAAAAAGCCAAGGAACAAAAACAAAACAGTTGAAGAAATCCAAAAGCTTATTTAAAAACATAGTGGAAAAATCAATAAGCTGCAAGAATCCATAGAGAGACAACATTCAGAAATCCAAAAGATTAACAGTAAAATTACAGAATTAGACAACTTAATAGGAAGTCAGAGTACCAGAATCGAGCAACGGGAATGCAGAGTGGGGGAGTTGGAGGATAAGGCAATTGACACCAATATAATTGAAGAAAAATCAGATAAAAGAATTTAAAAAAATGAAGAAACCCTAAGAATTATGTGGGACTCTATCAAGAACAATAACTTGTGTGTGATTGGAGTTCCAGAACAAGGAGGGATAACAGAAAACACAGAGAGAATAGTTGAAGATGTGTTGGCAGAAAACTTCCGTGACATCATGAAAGACGAAAGGATATCCATCCAAGATGCCCATCGAACCCCATATAAGATTGATCCAAAAAGAAAATCACCAAGACTTATTATCATCAAACTTGCCAAAACCAAAGAGAAAGAGAAAATTTTAAAAGCAGCCAGGGATAAACAAAAAGTCACCTACAAAGGAGAATCAATAAGAATAAGTTCAGACTACTCAGCAGAAACCATGCAGTCAAGAAGGCAATGGGATGACATATATAGAGCACTGAAGGAGAAAAACTGCCAGCCAAGGATCATATATCCAGCAAAACTCTCTCTCAAATATGAAGGTCAAATTAAAACATTTACTGATAAACGCAAACTCACAGAATTTGCAAAAACCAAACCAAAGCTACAAGAATTACTAAAGGAAATTGTTTGGTCAGAAAATCAATAATATCAGATACCAGCACAACACAAGGTCACAGAACAGAACATCCTGATATCAACTCAAAAAGGGAAATCACAAAAACAAATTAAGATTAATTTTAAAAACAAAAAAATGCTAAAAACAGGGAACCATTGAAGTCATTATGTGAAAGATCACAAAAATCAAAAAGAGGGACTAGATACAGGAGGCATAGAACTGTCATATGAAGAGGAAAACAAGGCGATACAGGACGATACAAGTTAGGTTTTTACTTAGGAAAATATTAAGGTAACCACAAAGAGTTCTAACAATTCCATAAATCAAAATAAAACCCAAGAAAAACATGATGACTCAGCAAACATAAATTCAACTACTATGAAAATGAGGAACATACAATTTACAAAGAAAAACATCTCAGCACAAAAAAGTAAGTGGAAAAACGAAATTGTCAACAACACACACAAAAAAGGCACAAAATGACAGCACTAAACACATACTTATCTATAATTACGCTGAATGTAAATGGACTAAATGCACCAATAAAGAGACAGAGAGCCTCAGACTGGATAAAGAAACACAATCCGTCTATATGCTACCTACAAGAGACACACCTTAGACTTAGAGACACAAACAAACTAAAACTCAAAGGATGGAAAAAATATATCAAGCAAACGAGCAAAAAAGAGCAGGAGTAGCAATATTAATTTCTGACAAAATAGACTTTAAAGTTAAAACCACCACAAAGGATAAAGAAGGACACTACATAATGATTAAAGGGAAAATTGACCAGGAATATACAACCGTATTAAATATTTATGCACCCAATGACAGGGCTGCAAGATACATAAAAAAATCTTTAACAGAACTGAAAGGTGAGATAGACACCTCCACAATTATAGTAGGATACTTCAACACACCACTTTCGGAGAAGGACAGGACATCCAGTAAGAAGCTCAATAGAGACACGGAAGACCTAATTGCTACAATCAACCAAATTGACCTCATAGACTTATACAGAACACTTCACCCAACAGCTGCAAAGTACACTTTTTTTCCTAGGGCACATGGAACATTCTCTAGAATAGACCACATATTAGGTCATAAAACAAATCTTTGCAGAATCCAAAACATCGAAATATTACAACGCATCCTCTCAGATCACAAGACCATAAAACTAGAAATCAATAACAGAAAAATCAGGGAAAAGAAATCAAATACTTGGAAACTGAACAATACCCTGCTCAAAAAAGACTGGGTTACAGAAGACATTAAGGAGGGAATAAAGAAATTCGTAGAATGCAATGAGAATGAAAAAACTTCCTATCAAAACCTCTGGGACACAGTAAAAGCAGTGCTCAGAGGCCAATTTATATCGATGAATGCACACGTACATAAAGAAGAAAGAGCCAAAATTAGAGAATTGTCCCTACAACTTGGACAAATAGAAAGCGAGCAACAAAAGAATCCATCAGGCACTAGAAGAAAACAAATAATAAAAATTAGAGCTGAACTGAATGAATTAGAGAACAGAAAAACAATTGAAAGAATTAACAAAGCCAAAAGGTGGTTCTTTGAAAATATTAACAAAATTGATAAGCCATTGGCCAGACTGACTAAAGAAATACAGGAAAGGAAACAAATAACCCAAACAAGAAACGAGATGGGCCACATCACAACAGACCCAACTGAAATTAAAAGAATCATATCAGATTATTATGAAAAATTGTACTCTAACAAATTTGCAAACCTAGAAGAAATGGTGGAATCCTTGAAAAACACTACCTACCTAAACTAACACAATCAGAAATAGAACAACTAAATAGACCCATAACAAAAAAAAAAAAAGATTGAAAAGGTAATCAAAAAACTCCCAACCAAAAAAACCCCTGGCCAGGACGGCTTCACTGCAAAGTCCTACCAAACTTTCAGAGAAGAGTTAACACCACAACTACTAAAGGTATTTCAAAGCATACAAAAAGATGGAATGCTCCCTAACTCATTCTATGAAGCCACCATCTCCCTGATACCAAAACCAGGTAAAGACACCACAAAAAAAGAAAATTACAGACCTATGTCCCTCATGAACATAGATGCAAAAATCCTCAACAAAATTCTAGCCAATAGAATTCAACAACATATCAAAAAAATAATTCACCATGACCAAGTGGGATTTATACCAGGTATGCAAGGCTGGTTTAGTATTAGAAAAACCATTAATGTAATCCACCATAGAATAAAACAAAAGAGAAAAACCACATGATCTTATCAATTGATGCAGAAAAGGCATTTGACAAAATCCAACACACATTCATGATAAAAACTCTCAGCAAAATAGGAATTGAAGAAAAATTCCTCAACATAATAAAGGGCGTCTATACAATTTTTTTTATATATATAAAGCCAACATCCAACATCATTCTAAATGGAGAGAGCCTGAAAGCATTTCCCTTGAGAACGGGAACCAGACAAGGTTGCCCTTTATCACCGCTCTTATTCAACATTGTGCTGGAAGTCCTAGCCAGAGCAATTAGGCTAGACAAAGAAATAAAGGGCATCCGGATTGGCAAGGAAGAAGTAAAAATATCTCAATTTGCAGATGACATGATCTTATACACAGAAAACCCTAAGGAATCCTCCAGAAAACTACTGAAACTAATAGAAGAGTTTGGCAGAGTCTCAGGTTATAAGGTAAACATACAAAAATCACTTGGATTCCTCTACATCAACAAAAAGAACATCAAAGAGGAAATCACCAAATCAATACCATTCACAGTAGCCCCCAAGAAGATAAAATACATGGGAATAAATCTTACCAAAGATGTAAAAGACCTATACAAAGAAAACTACAAAGTACTAGTGCAAGAAACTAAAAAGGACCTACATAAGTGGAAAAACATACCTTGCTCATGGATAGGAAGACTTAACATAGTAAAAATGTCTATTCTACCAAAAGCCATCTATACATACAATGCACTTCCGATCCAAAGTCCAATGACATTTTTTAATGTGATGGAGAAACAAATCACCAACTTCATATGGAAGGGAAAGAAGCCTCAGACAAGTAAAGCATTACTGAAAAAGAAGAAGAAAGTGGGAGGCCTCACACTACCTGATTTTAGAACCTATTATACAGCCACAGTAGTCAAAACAGCCTGGTACTGGTACAACAACAGGCACATAGACCAATGGAACAGAATTGAGAACCCAGGTATAAATCCATCCACATATGAGCAGCTGATATTTGACAAAGGCCCAGTGTCAGTGAATTGGGGAAAAGATAGTCTTTTTAACAAATGGTGCTGGCATAACTGGATATCCATTTGCAAAAAAATGAAACAGGACCCATACCTCACAACATGCACAAAAACTAACTCCAAGTGGATCAAAGACCTAAACGTAAAGACTAAAATGATAAAGATCATGGAAGAAAAAATAGGGACAATGTTAGGAGCCCTAATGCAAGGCATAAACAGAATACAAAATATTACCAAAAATGACGAAGAGAAACCAGATAACTGGGAGCTCCTAAAAATCAAACACCTATGCTCATCTAAAGACTTCACCAAAAGAGTAAAAAGACCACCTACAGACTGGGAAAAAATTTTCAGCTATGACATCTCTGACCAGCGCCTGATCTCTAAAATCTATATGATTCTGTTAAAACTCAACCACAAAAAGACAAACAACCCAATCAAAAAGTGGGCAAAGGATATGAACACATACTTCACTAAAGAAGATATTCAGGCGCTAACAGATACATGAGAAAATGCTCTCGATCATTAGCCATTAGAGAAATGCAAATTAAAACTACGATGAGATTCCATCTCACTCCAACAAGGCTGGCATTAATCCAAAAAACACAAAATAATAAATGTTGGAGAGGCTGCGGAGAGATTGGAACTCTTATACACTGCTGGTGGGAATGTAAAATGGTACAACCACTTTGGAAATCTATCCAGCGTTTTCTTAGAAAGTTAGAAATGGAACTACCATACAACCCAGAAATCCCACTCCTCGGAATATACTGTAGAGAAATAAGAGCCTTTACACGAACAGATATATGCACACCCATGTTTATTGCAGCACTGTTTACAATAGCAAAAACCTGGAAGCAACTAAGGTGTTCATCAACAGATGAATAGTTAAATAAATTATGGTATATTCACACAATGGAATACTATGCATCAATAAAGAACAGTGACGAATCTGTGAAACGTTTCATAACATGGAGGAACCTGGAAGGCATTATGCCAAGTGAAATTAGTCAGATGCAAAAGGACAAATATTGTATAAGACCACTATTATAAGATCTTGAGAAATAGTATAAACTGAAAAGAACACATTCTTTTGTGGTTACGAGAGGGGGGAGGGAGGGAGGGTGGGAGAGGGTTATTTACTAATTAGTTAGTAGATAAGAACTACTTTAGGTGAAGGGAAGGACAATACTCAATACAGGGAAGGTCGCTCAACTGGACTGGACCAAAAGCAAAGAAGTTTCCTGAATAAACTGAATGCTTCGAATGTCAGCAGAGCAAGGGCGGGGGTTTGGGGACTATGGCTTAAGGGGAATTCTAAGTCAATTGGCAAAATAAATTCTATTATGAAAACATTCTGCATCCCACTTTGAAGTGTGGCGTCTGGAGTCTTAAATGCTAACAAGCAGCCATCTAAGATGCATTAATTGGTCTCAACCCACCTGGATCAAAGGAGAATGAAGAACACCAAGGTCACACGATAACTGTGAGCCTGAGGCAGAAAGGGCCACATGAACTAGAGACTTACATCATCCTGAGACCAGAAGAACTAGATGGTGCCCAGCCACAACTGATGACTGCCCTAACAGGAAGCACAACAGAGAACTCCTGAGGGAGCAGGAGAACAGTGGGATACAGACCCTAAATTCTCATAAAAAGACCCGACTTAATGGTCTGACTGAGACTTGAAGAATCCCAGTGGTCATGGTCCCCAAACCTTCTGTTGGCCCAGGACAGGAGCCATTCCCAAAGACAACTCATCAGACATGGAAGGGACTGGACAATGGGTTGGATAGAAATGCTGATGAAGAGTGAGCTACTTGTATCAGGTGGACACTTGAGACTGTTGGCATCTCCTGTCTGGAGGGGAGATGGGAGGGTAGACAGGGTTAGAATCTGGCAAAACGGTCTCTAAAGGAGAGACTGGAAGGAGGGAGTGGGCTGACTCATTAGGGGGAGTGTAAGTGGGAGTATGTAGTAAGGTGTATATAAGCTTATATGTGATAGACTGACTTGATTTGTAAACTTTCACTTAAAGCACAATAAAAATTATTTTAAAAAAAATGACAGCACTAAACTCATAAAAAAAAAAACCTATCCATAATTACACTGAATGTAAATGGACTAAATGCACCAATACAGAGACAGAGAGTGGCAGAATGCATAAAAAAAAACACGATCCTTGTATGTGCTGCCTACAGGAGACAAACTTTAGACTTAGAGACACAAACAAACTAAAACTCAAAGGGTGGAAGAAAACATATCAAGAAAACAACAATGAAAAAAGACCAGGAGTGGCAATATTAACTTCTGACAATGTAGACTTTAAAGTTAAATGTGCCACAAAGGATAAGGAAGGACACTATTTAATGATTAAAGGGACAATACACCAGCAGGATATAACCAAGTTACATATTTATGCACCCAATGACGGGGCTGCAAGATACATAAAACAAACTCTATCAGCATTGAAAAGTGAGATAGACAGCTCCACAATTATAGTAGGAGACTTTTGCACACCACGTTCGGTGAAGGGCAGAACAGAAAGAAGCTCGATAAAAATACGGAAGATCTAAATGCCACAATCAGCCAACTTGACCTCATAGACATATACAGAACATTCCACCCAATAGCAACCAAGCATACTTTCTTTTTTAGTGCATATGGTACATTCTCCAGAATAGACCACATATTAGGTCATAAAGCAAGCCTTAGCAGAATGCAAAACATTGAAATATTGCAAAGCATCTTCTTGACAACAAGGCCATAAAAGTAGGAATCAATCACTGAAAAAGCAGGGAAAAGAAATCAAACACTTGGAAACTGAACAATACTCTGTGCAACAACAACAGGATTATAGAAGATATTAAGGCTGGAATAAAGAAATTCATAGAATCCAATGAGAATGAAAATGCTTCCTATCAGAACCTTAGGGTAACAGCGAAAGCAGTGCTCATAGGTCAATTTATATTAATAAATGCACACGTTAGAAAAGAAGAAAGGGCCAAAATCAAAGAACTGTCCCTACAACTTGAACAAATAGAAAGAGAGCAACAAAAGAAACCCTTAGGCACTGGAAGAAAACAAATAATAAAAATTAGAGAGAATTAAGTGAACTAGAGAACAAGAAAACAATTGAAAGAGTTAACAAGACCAAAATCTTATGCTTTGAAAAAATTAACAAAATGTATAAACCATTTGCCAGACTGACAAAAGAAAAACAGGAGAGGAAGCAAATAACCTGAATAAGAAATGAGATGGGCGATATCACAACAGACCCAAAGGAAATTGAAAGCATCATATCAGATTACTATGAAAAATTGTACTCTAACAAATTTGAAAACCTAGAAGAAATGGATGAATTCCTAGAAACACATTACCTACCTAAACTAACACAGACAGAGGTAGAGCAACTAAATAGACTCATAACAAAAGAAGAGATATAAAAGGTGATCAAAAAACTCCCAAAAAAAAAAAAAAAAAAAGCCCTGGCCCGGACGGCTTTACTGCAGAGTTCTACCAAACTTTCAGAAAAGAGTTAACACCACTACTAAAGGTATTTCAGAGCATAGAAGGGGACGGAATACTCCCAAACTCATCCTATGAAGCCAGCATAACCCTGATACCTAAACCAGGTAAAGACACAACAAAAAAAGAAAATTACCCACCTATATCCCTCATGAAAGTAGATGCAAAAATCCTCATAGAAATTCTAGCCAATAGAATTCAACAACATATCAAAAAAGAATTCACCATGACCAAGTGGGATTCATAGAAGGTATGCAGGGATGGCTCAACATTAGA
Source organism: Loxodonta africana (assembly GCF_030014295.1). NCBI lineage: Eukaryota > Metazoa > Chordata > Mammalia > Proboscidea > Elephantidae > Loxodonta > Loxodonta africana. The sequence goes on along the minus strand of NC_087344.1, from coordinate 182,665,427 downwards.
AAAACAATGTAATGCATCATATAAATAAAAGACAAGAACCACATGATCTTATCAACTGAAGCAGGAAAGTCATTTGACAAAGTTCAACACCCATTCATGATAAAAACTCTCAGCAATAAAGGAATGGAAGGAAACCTCCTCAACATAACAAAGGGCATTTACACAAAGCCAACAGCCAATACCATCCTAAAAGGAGAGAGCCTTAAAGCATTACCCTTGAAATCGGGAACCACACAAGGATGCCCTTTATCACTGCTCTTATTCAACATTCTGCTTGAGGTCCAAACCAGAGCAATTAGGCTAGCTAAAGAAACAAGGGACATCCAGATTGGTAAGGAAGAAGTAGAAGTATCTCTTTTTGCAGATGACATGATCTTATACACAGAAAACCCTAAAGAATCCTCAAGAAAACTACGTAAACTAATAGAAGAGTTCAGGGGAGTATTAGGATGCAAGATAAATATACAAAAATCAGTTGGATTCCTCTACACCAACAAAAAGAACATTAAAAAGGAAATCACCAAATCAATACCATTTACAGTAGCCCCCAAAGAGGTAAAACGTATATTAATAAATCTTACCAGAGACTTAAAAGACCTATACAAAGAAAACTACAAGACACTGCTTCAAGAAACCAAAAAAGACCTACATAAGTAGGAGAAACATACCTTGCTCATGGGTAGGAAGACTTAACATTATAAAAAAGTCTATTCTTCCAAAAATGATCTATACGTTTAATGCAATTTCCATCCAAATTCCAATGACATTTTTTAATGAGATGGAGAAACAAATCACCAACTTCATATGGAAGGGAAAGAGGGCCCAGATAAGTAAAGCATTACTGAAAACAAAGAACAAAATGGGAGGCCTCACTCTACCTGATTTTAGAACCTATTACACCACCACCACAGTAGTCAAAACAGCCTGGTACTGGTATAACAATAGATACATAGACCAATGGAACAGAATTGAGAATCCAGACATAAATCCATCCACATATGAACAGCTGACATTTGACAAAGGCCCAAAATCAGTTAAATGGGGAAAAGACAGTCTGTATAACAAATGGTGCTGGCATAATTGGATATCTATCTGCAAAAAAATAAAACAAGATCCATACCGGACACCATGCACAAATATGAACTCAAAATGGATCAGATACCTAAATATAAAATACAAAATAATAAAGACTGTGGAAGAAAAAACAGGAACCATGCTAGGAGCCCTAATATATGGCATAAACAGTAAACAAAACATTACTAACAATGCAGGAGAGAAACTAGATAATTGGGATCTCCTAAAAATCAAACACCTATGTTCATCCAAAGACTTTACCAGAATAGTAAAAAGATTACCTACGGACTAGGAAAAAGTTTTTAGCAATGACATTTCTGATCAGTGTCAGATCTCTAAAATCTACATGATACTGCAAAAACTCAATTACAAAAAGACAAATAACCCAATTTAAAAAATGGGCAAAGGATATGAACAGGAACTTCACTAAAGAAGACATTCAGGTAGCTAACAGATACATGAGGAAATGCTCATGATCATTAGCCATTAGAGAAATGCAAATCAAAACTACAATGAGATTCCATCTCACTCCAACAAGGCTGGCATTAATCCAAAAAACACAAAATAATAAATGCTGGAGAGGCTGTGAAGAGACTGGAACACTTACACACTGCTGGTGGGAATGTAAAATGGTACAACCACTTTGGAAATCGATTTGGCGCTTCCTTAAAAAGCTAGAAATAGAACTACCATACGATCCAGGAATCCCACTTCTTGGAATATATCCTAGAGAAATAAGAGCCTTTACACAAACAGCCTTTACACAATGCACCTATGTGCATTGCAGCATTCTTTACAATAGCAAAAAGATGGAAGCAACCAAGGTGCCCATCAACAGATGAATGGATAAAGAAATTATTGATAAAGAACAATGATGAATTCATGAAACATTTCATAACATGGAGGAATCTGGAACGCATTATGCTGAGTGAAATTAGTCAGTTGTAAAAGGACAAATATTGTATGAGACCACAGCTATAAGAACTCAAAAAATAGTTTAAACAGATAAGAAAATATTCTTTGATGGCTAGGAGAGCAGAGATAGAGGTTTCCACTAATTAGATAGTAGATAAGAACTCTTTTAGGTGAAGGGCAAGACAACACACAGTACAGGAGAGGTCAGAACAACTGGACTAAACCAAAAGCAAGAAGGTCCCTGAATAAACTGAACGCTTTGAAGGCCAGCGTAGCAGGGGCAGGGGTTTGGGGACCATGGTTTCAGGGGACATCTAAATCAACTGGCATAATAAAATCTATTAGGAAAACAGGTGGCGTCTTGGGTCTTAAACAGTAGCAGGCAGCCATCTAAGGACAAGAAGCAGGCACTGTATACCATGGTGGGAGGATACCTTAGTACTAGACTGCTGGAGAACCACCTGGCAATAGGCAGCAATATCCAGCAATTCCACTTGTACAGGTTCATCTGGGGTTTATCCTCCAGATGTGTGACACAATATACCTTCCCCACCTAAATTACTGGCTCCACCCTGTCACCCTCTATCTCATTATCCTGCTTATTTTCTTCATAGTTATTATCACTATTTGGGATTATTTTATTCGTGCTCTGCTTCTCTCTCTCTCTTTAAACCTCCTCTCTCCCACCGGAAGGTAGCATTGAGGACAGGGATTGTGTCCTCCATTCTGAATTCGCAGTGCCTAGTACAGAGTGGGCAGAGTTAAGATGCCTAATAAATATTTCTTGAATGAATAAATGACGTGCCTTATAGCACATTTAATTAGAATGGAAAATTGAAGATAAGACAATGGCCAAGAATAAGGAGTTAGTTAAATAATTGATGATCTATCCATAAAATGGGAAACCATTCAGGCGTTAAATGTGTGTCATGGATAAATGTTTATTGTCATTGAAAAGATGCTATGATACATCATTGGGTGAAATGTGAAGATAAAAAAATAGCACACACAGCCTGAATATGATTTTGTTAAGTAAAAAGAAAAGAAAAAATTACACAGAAAAAAATCCAGAGAACACACAAGGTATAAAAATGATTATCTGTGTATGACAGAATTAGCTGTTGTTTTACCTTTTATTTACATTTCTACTTTTTCTAAAATGAACACGATCAGTAATAAGAAAAATTTTCCTTTAATATCATAAACTTAATACAAAGATGTTCTAAAAACTATTCAAAAATAAAATAAACCATCTTGTGAGACAGTGAGCTAACATCATGTGTCTAGATGCACTCAACTTTTAACAAGTTGCTATAAAAGTGACTTTTCCATCAGTAGATAAGAACTGCTTTGGGTGAAGGGAAAGACAACACTCAATACATGGAAGGTCAGCTCAATTGGACTGGACCAAAAGCAAAGAAGTTTCCGGGATAAAATGAATGCTTCAAAGGTCAGCGGAGCAAGCGCGGGGGTCTGGGGAACATGGTTTGCAGGGACTTCTTAGTCAATTGGCAAAATAATTCTATTATGAAATCATTCTGCATCCCACTTTGAAATATGGCATCTGGGGTCTTAAATGCTAACAAGCGGCCATCTAAGATGCAGCAATTGGTCTCAACCCACCTGGAGCAAAGGAAAATGAAGAACACCAAGGCCGCATGACAACTAAGAGCCCAAGAGACAGAAAGGGCCACATGAACCAGAGACCTACATCATCCTGAGACCAGAAGAACTAGTTGGTGCCCGGCCACAATCGATGACTGCCCTGACAGGGAGCACAGCAGAGGACCCCTGAGGGAGCAGGAGATCAGTGGGATACGGACCCCAGATTCTCATAAAAAGACCAAACTTAATGGTCTGACTGAGACTGGAGGAATCCCGGCGGCCATGCTCCCCAGACCTTCTGTTGACACAGGACAGGAACCATCCCCGAAGACAACTCATCAGAAATGAAAGGGACTGGTTAGCGGGTGGGAGAGAGTCGCTGATGAAGAGTGAGCTAATTATATCAGGTGGACACTTGAGATTGTGTTGGCAACTCTTGTCTGGAGAGGGGATGGGAGGATAGAGAGAGAGGGAAGCCGGCAACATTGTCAAGAAAGGAGAGACTGAAAGGGCTGACTCAAGAGGGGGAGAGCAAGTGGGAGTAGGGAGTGAGATGTATGTAAACTTATATGTGACAAGACTGATTGGATTTGTAAACGTTCACTTGAAGCTTAATAAAAGTTATTAAAAAAAAAAAGTGACTTTTCCATGTATTGAATAAGTGATCTACCTATATTATCTTAATAACTCCTCAATGCTAAAGATATGATTTTGGACTGTTTTATCTTTAAAAAGTCATTTTTAAAGCATATTTTAAACTACAGGTAATACCTTAATTATATTACACAATGGATATAATGTCAAAAATGAACTCAGGCATTTTTTGTATGTTTCTGGACTGGGTGGAGTGCAGGGTTGTGTGCTACTTGGTATCCGAGAATGCACCACACCTTGATGTAATTTTCTGATGCATCCACAGCACAAAGCAAGGATTAAATTATACAGCTTATAGTGTCAACAATCAATCAACAATTGGCTTTGATTAACTTCTATATATAAACCACAATGCTGGGTAGAAGAGGAAACATCAATAAGTATAGAATACAATTCCTATCCTCAAGTAATCGTATAAGAGATCTGCCATGTTTAGCAACTGAATGAGACTCAAGAATCTGCCCTGATTTTTGGCTTCCTTTGAGTTTGTCTCACTTAAAGTGCCACCGGTCTCTCCACAGCAGTCCTCAGAGCCTGCCTGGCCCTAAACCAAAACCAAACCAAACCAGTTGCTGTCAAGTGGTTCTGATTCACAGCAACCCTGTAGGACAGAGTAGAACTGCCCCATAGGGTTGCCAAGGAGCAACTGGTGGACTCGAACCACCAGCCTTTTTGGCTAGCAGCTGAGCTCTTAACCATTGTGCCATCTTGGTTTCCCTTAGCACAGCTGAGGCAATCTAGAACTTTAAAAAGAATTAACTACTGGTTCGGGAAATATTGCTTATTAGAAAACTTTAAAATCTTTATGCTATAGCCATCTCAAATGCTACATAAAATGTTTTTAAAATCATTTTAATGAGTATCTAAGCTTGCAAGAAAGAAAATTTCCCAAGGTCCATAATTAAAGAGAGAAGCAAAAAACAAAACAAGAGCAGTAAGTTGATATGGCAGCTACCCAAAAGCAGGGAGTATCATTTTCTAAGGTTTTGGGATCTAAGCCATGAGGAGAAGAAACAAGTTTGGGAGTGATAGAAGAGATATCTGCAGTGGAAAAGGTGGCCTGGAAAAATGATACCACAAAGAAGTTTGTCTGCTATAGCCTGGGCTTGGGGGAAGGGTTGGAAGTAAATCTTTAACCTTTACTGCTATGGGCCTGGGCCCTGTGCCTCATATTGGTTTTCCATTCTTTCCAGAGTATGCTACCCACGTGATCTGAGAATCCCCAAGCTGGTAAAAAAACATAAAAATTAGTGCCAAGCAAATGACAGATAGCCCTGTGACACTTGGCAGAAACAAACCCAAAATTAATCTAGAAGGACTTGTCTTCAACATAACCTACACAGGATTCCCACAGATAAAACACTACTGAGCATGATGAATTCATGGTAGATTGTTTTCTCTTGTGTTTTGTAATTTTGAATTGTGAGTTCATCTTCAGTGACAGTCAATAGATACTACAAACAGCAGAATTAAACTACCAAGAAAATTCAGATTAAAGAACTATGTGCTAGATATTATAAAAATAATATGTTTAAAATTATTAAAGACAAATAAGAAATTTAAAAATAAGAAAACAGGAGGCAGAGCCAAGATGGTGGAATAGACAGACGCTTCCGGTGAGCCCGCTTTACAACAAAGACCTGAAAAAACAAATATATGCACATTCATGTTCACTGAAGCACTGTTTATAATAGCAAAAAGGTGGAAGCAACCAAGGTACCCATCAACAGATAAATGGATAAATAAATTATGGTATATTCACACAATGGAATACTACACATTGATAAAGAACAGTGATGAATCTGTGAAACATTTCATAAAATGGAGGAATCTGGAAGGCATTATGCTGATTGAAATTAGTCAGTTGCAAAAGGATAAATATTGTGTAAGACCACTATTACAAGAACTCAAAAAATAGTGTAAACAAAGAAGAAAATATTCTTTGATGGTGACGAGGCGGGGGAGGGAGAGCGGTAGATGGTTATTCACTAATTAGATAGTAAATAAGAACTACTTTAGGTGATGGGAAAGACAACACACAATACATACGAGGTAAGCACAACTGGAGTAAACCAAAAGCAAAGAAGTTTCTGGAATAAACTGAATGCTTCGAAGGCCAGCAGAGTAGGGGTGGAAGTTTGGGGACCATGGTTTCAGAGAACATCTAAGTCAATTGGCATAATAAAATCTATCAAGAAAACATTCTGCATCCCACTTTGAAGAGTTGTGTCTGGGGTCTTAAACACTAGCAAGCAACCATCTAAGATGCATCAACAAGTCTCAACCCACCTGGATCAAAGGAGAATGAGGAACACCAAGGACACAAGGTAATTACAAGCCCAAGAGACAGAAAGGGACATATAAAACAGGGACTACATCATCCTGAGACCAGAAGAGCCAGATGGTGCCCGGCTACAATCGATGACTGCCCTGACAGGGAACACAACAGAGAACCCCTGAGAGAGCAGGAGAGCAGTGGGATGCAGATCCCAAATTCTTGTAAAAAGACCAGACTTAATGGTCTAACTGAGACTAGAAGGACCCCGGTGGTCGTGGCCCCCAGACCTTCTCTTGGCCCAGGACAGGAACAATTCCCAAAGCCAACTCTTCAGACAGGGATTGGACTGGATAATGGGTTGGAGAGGGATGCTGGTGAGGAGTGAGCTTCTTGGATCAGGTGGACACTTGAGACTACGCTGGCATCTCTTCCCTCGAGGGGAGATGATTGGGTAGAGGGGGTTAGAAGCTGGCGAAACGGACACGAAAAGAGAGAGTTGAGGGAGGGAGTGGGCTGTCTCACTAGGGGGAGAGCAATTGGGAGTACGTAGCAAGGTGTATATAAGTTTTTGTGTGAGAGACTGACTTGATTTGTAAACTTTCACTTAAAGCACAATAAAAAAAACAAGAAAATATATAGACATTATTTCAAAAGAACCAAATACGACTATAAGAAATCAAAAATATAGCCATTGTCATTTAAAAATCAATGGATGGGGTAACTTAAAATTAAGTTTGGTTAAGGAAAAGAGCAGCATAACAAATTGAAGGTTTTTCATATAAAACTAGTTTCTTTTCCACATAAAATTCCAGACCTTGGCCATCAGCACTGACATTAAGTTTCCCCAGTTCATCTAAGACTGATTCTTCTTCTACTTTTCTGTTTAGAGCTCCTGCAGGGTGACCCTTGTTCTTGTGGTTCAATATGCAGTTTCACCCATCAGTCTACATCTCAAGAAGGGAGAGGAAGGAAGAGATGAAGAAAGAAAGGGACAAAGAGTATGAGCCTATCATTTAATAAAGTGTCCCAGAGATACTTCTACTAGCATCCTATTGCCCAGAACTGAGTCACATGGCCATGCTTAGGTACAAGGACCCTGGGATATTTACTCTGGGCAGCCAGAGACCTGACTAAAAATTGGGAGTTTTATTAATATGTTTTTTATTAATATGGAGTTTAATTAAGATGGAAGGAAGAAAGAACAAATATTGGAGTAAAGTAACAGTTAGTTGGCAAGCACAAGAAAGAGCTTAAAAGAGAAATAGTGAACTAAAAGATATATCTGTGGAATTTATTTAGAATGCAGTGATTTCTGGATAATAGAATGTCAAATCCTACATGCATACATAAGACTTCCAGAAGGAGATAAAAGTCAGAATTGTTGAGAAAGAATATTTGAAGAGATATCGGCTCTAAATTTTCAAGACTTGATAAAGGTCATTAGTCCTCAGAAACACAAGTCTCAAGGGGAAGTTATAAAAAGTATCACAGAGATGGAACAGATTTCCTCCAATAGTGTGAAAATTAGGCTGACAAGAACCTTCTTAATAGCCATTGCCACAAAACAGTGGAATAGTATTTTCAAAGTGATCAGAAAGAATATTTGCCAACCTGGAATTCTATAGCCAGCTAAGATATCATTTAAAAGAAAAAATTTTAAAATATAGATGAAAATGAACAAGTATTGACAGTATAAAATAGCATAAGTAATTGTTGGCTAATGTGATGATGTTACAGTCTAACTATAATATTGGTTAACAATCAAACATAAGGCAATATGGTGACAAACAGGGTTTAAGTATTCTAAGGTGTTACACTGTTCCAGAGACATGTAAACATAAAGAGCTGTTTAGCAGACTTGGTACAGAGCTCTAACCCTACTACAGCTAGCTTGCTTACAACTATAGATTAAGACTTCCAAATTTATTCTCCTCTGGCACCACATACAGGTGCCTTGCCCATCTTCTTGTTGACAATTAAAGAAGGATAATGAAACTGTCAGCACCATAAAAAAAGTGCTACAAAATGACAGCAATAAACTCACATCTATTGATAATCACACTGAATAAATGGCTTAAATGTACCTGTAAAGACACAGAGAGTGACAAGCTGGATTAAAAAACACAACCCAACAATATACTGTCTGCAAGAGACACGCCTTAGACACAAAGACATAAATATGTTAATAATCAAGGGATGGAAAAATGTATGAAACAGCAACCCAAAAAAGAGCAGGAGTGGCAATACTAATCTCAGATAAAATAGACTTTAAGGCAAAATCCACCATAAAGAGCAAGGAAGGATATTATATAATGATTAAAGGGACAATCCACCATGATGACACAACCATAATAAATATCTATGCATCCAACAACAGGGGTCCAAAATGCATAAAACTAAAGTTAACACTACTGAAAACAGAAATTGACATTCCACAGTGATAGTAGGAGAGTTCAACACACAGTCCTTAGTAAAGGACAGAACACCTAGAAAAAAACTCAGCAAAGTTACAGAACATCTAAAGGCTACAATCAATCATCTTGACCTCATAGACATGTATGGAACAATCCACTCAACAGCAGCAAAGTATGCATTCCTTTCCAATGCACATGGAACATCCTCCAGAATAGACCACATCTTAGGCCACAAAGCAACCCTCAACAAAATCCAAAACATTGAGATAATACAAAGCATTTTCTCTGATCACAACATCATAGAGGTAAAACTTGATAACAGAAAGAAGAAAAAAATCAAATACATGGAAACCAAACAATACCTTGCTTAAAAACCACTGGGTAATAGAAGAAATCAAAGATGGAATAAAAAAAATTCTGGAATCAAATGAGAACGAAAACTTTTGGGACACAGCAAAGGCAGTGCTCAGAAGTCAATTTACAGCAATAGGCACACACATCAAAAAAGAAGAGAACTCAAACAAATAGAAAGGCAACAGCAAAAGAAGCCCAGAGACAACAGAAGAAAGAAAATAACAAAGATCAGAACAGAAATAAATGAAATAGAGAATGGAAAAACAATAGATCAACAAAATTAAAGGTTGGTTCTTTGAAAGGGTCAACAAAATTAAATTAACAAAATTAACATCAACATAATAAGCAGCATCTACATAAACTCAACAGCCAACATCATTCTCAATGGAGAGAGGCTGAAAATATTCCCCTGAGAATGGGAACAAGGCAAGGATGTGCTTTATCACTACGCCTATTTAGACTGCATTGGAAGTTCTAGCTAGAGCAATAAGGCAAGACAAAAAATAAAAGACATCCAAATTGGTAAGGAAGAAGTAAAACTATTCCTATTTACAGATGATATGACTCTATACATAGAGAATCTTAAAGGCTCCACAAGAAAACTACTGGAACTAACAGGATGATTCAGAAGAGTAGCATAATACAAGATAAACATACAAAAATCAGTTGGATTCCTATACACCAATAAAGACAACTACAAAAAGGAAGCCAGGAAAGTAACACTATAATAGCACCTAAAAAAATAAAATACTTAAGAATAAATCTAACCAGGGACATAAAAGACCTACACAAAGAAAACTAAAAAACACTACAACAAGAAACCAAAAGAGAGCTACATAAATGGAAAAACATACCATGTTCAAGGATAGGTAGACTCAACACTGTGAAAATATCAATTCTACCTAAAAAAAAAAAAAAAAAGTGCTTAAAGCAATCTACAAATACAATTCAATCCTGGTCTAAATACCAACAGCATTCTTTAATGAGATGGAAAAACTAATCATTAACTTTATATGAAAGGAAAGGGGCTCCAGATAAGCAAAGCTTTATTGAAGAAGAACAACAAAGTAGGAGGCCTTGCACTACCTGACCGCAGAACCTACTATAGAGCTAAACCCAAAAAAACCAAACCCAGTGCTGTCGAGTCGATTCCAACTCATAGCGACCCTATACAGCTACTGTAGACAAAACAGCCTGCATTGACCAATGGAACTGAAGCATTGATCAATGAAACAGAATCGAGAATCCAGATGTAAATTCTTCTACCTACGTCCACCTGATATTTGACAAAGTCCATTAAATGGCGAAAAGACAGTTTTTTAACAAATGGTGCTGGCAAAACTGGATGTCCGTCTGTAAAACAATGCAGTAGGACCCATGCCTCTCACCATACACAAAAACTAATACAAAATGGATCAAAGACTTAAATGTTGTTGTTGTTGTTAGGTGCCGTTGAGTCGGTTCCAACTCATAGCGACCCTGTGCACAACCGAACCAAACACTGCCCTGCCCTGCGCCATCATTACAATCGTTGTTATGCTTGAGCTCATTGTTGCAGCCACTGTGTCAACCCACCTCACTGAGGGTCTTCCTCTTTTCCGCTGACCCTGTACTCTGCCAAGCATGATGTCCTTCTCCCGGGACTGATCCCTCCTGACAACATGTCCAAAGTATGTAAGACGCAGCCTTGCCATCCTTGCCTCTAAGGAGCTTTCTGGTCGTACTTCTTCCAAGACAGATTTGTTTGTTCTTTTGGCAAAAAATGTTCTTTTGGTAGTCCATGGTATATTCAATATTCTTCACCAACACCACAATTCAAAGGTGTCAACTCTTCTTCGGTCTTCCTTATTCACTGTCCAGCTTTCACATGCATATGATGTGATTGAAAATACCATGGCTTGGGTCAGACACAACTTAGTCTTCAAGGTAACATCTTTGCTCTTCAACACTTTGAAGAGGTCCTTTGCAGCAGATTTGCCCAATGCAATACATCTTTTGATTTCTTGACTGCTGCGTCCACAGCTCTTGACTGTGGATCCAAGTAAAATGAAATCCTTGACAACTTCAATCTTTTCTCCATTTATCATGATGTTGCTCATTGGTCCAGTTGTGAGGATTTTTGTTTTCTTTATGTTAAGGTGTAATCCATACTGAAGGCTGTGGTCTTTGATCTTCATTAGTAAGTGCTTCAAGTCCTCTTCACTTTCAGCAAGCAAGGTTGTGTCATCTACATAACGCAGGTTGTTGATGAGTCTTCCTCCAATCCTGATGCCTCGTTCTTCTTCATATAGTCCAGCTTCTCATATTATTTGTTTAGCATACAGGTTAAATAGGTATGGTGAAAGAATACAACCCTGATGCACACCTTTCCTGACTTTAAACCAATCAGTATCCCCTTGTTCTGTCCGAACAACTGCCTCTTGATCTATGTAAAGATTCCTCATGAGCACAATTAAGTGAGCTGAACGGAAGATTTCAAAGGGCCTCTCAAGAAGACAAACTAGATTATTATAATGACATGGGCAAAGAGTTGGAGATGGAAAACCAAAAGGGAAGAACACTCTCAGTGTTTCTCAAGCTGAAAGAACTGAAGAAAAAATTCAAGCCTCGAGTTGCAATAGTGAAGGATTCTATGGGGAAAATATTAAATAACTCAGGAAGCATCAAAAGAAGATGGAAAGAATACACAGAGTCATTATACCAAAAAGAATTAGTCAATGTTCAACCATTTCAACAGGTAGCATATGATCAGGAACCGATGGTATTGAAGGAAGAAGTCCAAGCTGCTCTGAAGGCATTGGCAAAAAACAAGGCGCCAGGAATTGATGGAATATCAATTGAGATGTTTCAACAAACAGATGCAGTGCTGGAGGTGCTAACTCGTCTATGCCAAGAAATATGGAAGACAGCTTCCTGGCCAACTGACTGGAAGAGATCCATATTTATTCCTATTCCCGAAAAAGGTGATCCAACCGAATGTGGAAATTACAGAACAATATCATTAATATCACATTCAAGCAAAATTTTGCTGAAGATCATTCAAAAACTGCTGCAGCAGTATATTGACAGGGAACTTCCAGAAATTCAGGCTGGTTTCAGAAGAGGACGTGGAACCAGGGATATCATTGCTGATGTCAGATGGATCCTGGCTGAAAGCAGAGAATACCAGAAGGATGTTTACCTGTGTTTTATTGACTATGCAAAGGCATTCGACTGTGTGGATCATAACAAACTATGGATAACACTGTGAAGAATGGGAATTCCAGGACACTTAATTGTGCATATGAGGAACCCTTACATAGATCAAGAGGCAGTTGTTTGGACAGAACAAGGGGATACTGATTGGTTTAAAGTCAGGAAAGGTGTGTGTCAGGGTTGTATTCTTTCACCATACCTATTTAACCTGTGTGCTGAACAAAGACTTGAATATAAAACCAAAAACCATAAAGATCATAGAAGAAAAAACAGGGTCAACTATAGGGGCCTTAATATATGGCATAAACATGATATGAACCATAAATAATAATACACAAACACCAGAAGATAAGCTAGATAAAGAGGACCTCCTAAAAATTAAACTCTTATGCTCATCAGAAGAGTTTACCAAAAGAGTGAAAAGATAACCTACAGATTGGGGGAAAAAAAATTGGCTATGACATATCTGGCAACGGTTTAATCTCTAAAATCTATAGGAAGCAAAATAGAGGGTGCCAGGCAGAGAAGGAGAAAAATATAGAAAAGGGGCAAAAGGGAGAGCTACTGGGTAACAACAACAAAAAATAGTTTGGTGACTCTTTAGATATCAAAACAAGAGGAAGGAAAGCATCAAAAATGGCACTGCAGTTTTCAACATAGATTGTGATAGTGGCCCCACCATCTGAAGTAAAAAAATCTGAAGAAAAAGTATACAAATGAAAATTCATTTGAGACGTGGTAATGTTTAGTTTTTTCTTTAATGTTTAGTAGGCGATATGCTGAACACATTTAAGTGGAACTACTCCATGAGAATCATAAATTTTTAACCCGTAATTTATGGGAAATAGCAGAGCTAACCAGAAACACCAATCCCATTGTGGTCGAGTCAGTTCCGACTCATAGCAACCCTATAGGACAGAGTAGAACTGCCTCGTAGGGTTTCCAAGGAGCACCTGGTGGATTTGAACTGCTGACTTTTTCTGATTAGCAGCTGTAGGTCTTAACCCCTGCACCACCAGGGTTTCCACAGAAGGGCTAGAGACAGAGATTTGGGAGACATCTAGATAAGGGATCACCCACTTGACATCCTAACCAAGAGCCTAGCACATGTTGCTGTTGTTAGTTGCTGTCAAGTTGATTCCGACTGATGGCAACCCATGTGTGCAGAGTAGTGCCATAGGGTTTTCAAGGCTGTGACCTTCCGGAAGCAGATCTTCAGGCTTGGTTTCCAGGGCACCCTGAGCGGGCTTGAGCCACCAACCTTTCAGCTAGTAGTCGATCACTTAACCATTTGTGCCACCCCGGGACTCCTCAATAAAAATGTGTGGGATTAGTGAATGAATGAGATTTCCAAGGGACTGTAGAAAGACAACACCAGACAGCTATAAACTCTACCTTAGGTATAATGCACAGATTTGTAAGTGAAGAGAGACTAGCAGAGAAGAAAGAAAAAAGAGGATTAGAAAACACCAAAGAAAGTGCAGTGTAATAGGGAGGGACAGCAGCTTGTCAGCAGTGGGCGAAGGCTTTCTCTCTCTGTCAGCCCCTCAGAGACCTGGGATCCTGGAGACTGAAGAAAGACCATTGGCAGGAGAGCATGAGAGATGACTATATATAACCTAGCAAAATGGCTGGAAGGACAAGGAGTATCCAAAGGATTAAAAAAAAAAAATGTTGCCATCATCAAGTCAATCCCAACTCACAGTGACCCCGTGTGTTTCAGAGTAGAACTGCACTCCATAGAGTTTTCAATGACTGCGAACTTTTGAAAACAGATCTCTGGGCCTTTCTTCCAAATGGCCTCTGGCTAGATTCAAACGGCCAACCTTAAAAAGATAAAACTATTATTGATACTCTTTGAAGAGTGATACTCTTCAAAATTTGAGGAAGACACTAAGAAAGCAGATAGAGCGATAGAGTGAGCATGGTAGCTAGAGATAAACACCGCCCCCCATTCCTAAGCCGCAGTAACTTTTTTTTTTTTCTTTTCAGTTACCCTTGAGTCGATTCCTGTTCATGGTGACCCATGTGTGTCAGAGTAGAACTGTGCTGCACAGGGTTTTCAATGGCTGATTTTTTGGAAGTACATCACCAGGTCTTTTCTTTCGAGGTACCTCGGGGTAGACTCAAACCTCCAACCTTTCAGTTAGTAGCTGAGTGCATTAATCATTTGCACCACTCGCGGACTTCACAGTAACTTTAGTATGATTGAAAACATAGGAGAGAGACTTAACAGGCCCCCAAAAAGGCCATGGTCCATCATGCCTTCAGGATAAAGTTCCAGGAGCTTTAGGGAGTCATACAAGGCCCTGCCTATCTGTTCCCTGATCACCTGTAGAATTTCACCTGCTCTGGCTTCCTTGAGCTACCAAGTGCATGCTCATCTCTGCACTTGGTACTGTTTAACTTAAATGTTTTTTTTCCCGTCTTCTCAACTTGACCAACTTCTATTCATCCTTCAGAGGTAAGGTCAAACAACACCTCTTAGAAGCTTTTCCTGCCCTCCACTGGATAAGCCAGCCGGTTCTTTATGTTTCTATAGCACAGCGTGCTGACTTCAATTGCTGGCTCTGAACATTCATCACATCACACTGTATTATGAATTTGACTATCTCCCACTAAACTACTGCAGAAAAGCTACTTGTTTGTATCAGACAGCCTATGGTAAATGTTTAATGAATGAAATATTGTAGATATGAATGAGCAGAAAATAACTTGGTGAGAGGGGTAGAGGGAGGAGGTTAGTTCCCAACTTTGAGATACATGTAATTACGTTTCACCATGGGCAGAGACGTCGCCTTTGAACACCGAAAGTTCTGTTTCCAAACATGCAGAGCTGATGCAGTTAAATTACGGTGATAAAATTAATAGATTCTTAAGGGTGAGATCCATCAGTCATGAGATATACATGCTAATGGCAGCCATGGTGTTTGGCCTGGTACAATGTTTGTAAGAGGAGAGCAGCTGCTTGTTATTCTTGGCTAGACCATCACTCATCCTGAGGCAAGCCGACATATTTCTGATTTATCAGAGCCAAATCATTCTGACCTGCAGCGGCGTCATCCACAGAAGAGAGGATGTTTTCCTCACTCCCTATGAATGCCAATTTTCCTGCTCAACCTGTTCCACGTAGTTAAGATGAGAATTCTATCAGTCCAGATGGAATTTCTTACCTTAACTGTCCAATGTTTAAAGATACTAGGATGAATCAGGCAATAGGAAGGAAGAGCTTGAGTGACTGACTAACCTGATTGGATGACATTCTTTAGCTTCTACAGTCTGATGCTGTTCTGGTTCTCCTCTGCATGGATTTGTAGAATCTGAGACCCCAGAGTAGCCTGATGAATAAAATAAACAAACCAAACCAGTTGCTGTCGAGTTGATTCAGACTCAACCATGGTGACCACACATGCACCAGAGTAGAACTGTGCACCATAGGATTTTCAATGGCTGATTTTTAGAAAATAGATTGCCAAGCCTTTCTTCTGAGTGCCTCTGGATGGACTCAAACTGCCAACATTTTAGTTAGAAGCCAGGCACGTTAACCAATATGCTAGTCCAAATCCCTGAGTGATTTCTCTGATTTCATCTTTATACTCTTCACTTGCACCTTGACTTTCTCCTAACTGCTCAATTTACTCTGCTTTACGAGTTTGTTCATTTCATTCACTCAACATGCATTTCTGTATGACAGCTTCCTATGTGTTTATCTCAATGTTCGAGGACTCTATCTGAAGTTCCAGCCCCACATCATGGCCTCATAGTCATATTGTGCCCATGCCTCAACCCGACACATCTTGGACTGAACTTACCATCTTACTCCCCAAACCAGTTCTTTCTCCTGACTTCTCTATTTTTGTCAATGGCATCATCATTTCCCTGTCAGCAGACCTAAAGCCTCAGAGACACCCGCATTTGCTTCCTCTTCCTCAATCCCAATACATAGCCCAGTTTTGTCTGTTCCTCTTCCTTCTCGAAAAATGCTTGCACACCTGTCATTTCCTTTCCTTCCCCACTGCCACGTGCCAAGTTCAAATCCTCATTTCAAACCTGGGCCATTGCAGCTGCTCACAGAGGTACACTGTATTCTCGCAGTTCCCTTCCTCTACCTTCCTCAGTGTAAAACTTTGGTGACCCTATTGTTTTCTGCTTTAGGTTTTTTGTCTTTTTTTTTCGTATACGATGAGTTTTCTTTAATGGAAGTATATCAAGTCATAGGATGTCTTTAAATTTTTGGTTGATAATATTGTGGAATATGGATTTTGAGAAATATTATCTGGGACTACGTGGTTAACACTAAACTTTTTGCATTCTCAAGCCTGCTGATTGATGGGCAACCATGTGTCCCAATGAACCTTGGTTGATGAAAATATGGTGGGGCGCCATCTATTAGGTTATATGGGGAACCTCTAGTTTTCCAAATATGACAAAAAACAAAAACCAAGCCCACCAGGGCTCCCTAACTATCACACAGGAAACCATAAATATGCTTACAAGGCTTATCTAGGGGTACAAAAGCCAAAGAGACAAAATATTTACCCAATCACACTCTTTGGTTGCACTACCTTACTTGCAAGCCTCATATTTCAGATATTCTGCTCAACTAATGTTTCTTTAACTGTTTGCCATTACACAAATCCCCCCTGAAGGGCAGCAAATACTTTCAGTGGAGAAAGTATACTCCCAAAGAACTCCAGAGGCATAAAAATTGGTTGGGATGCCATATATCTAGCCACAGGTCACCAGAGGGCTAATTAATTTTAGGATCATAGGGTGTACATGTCAGAGAGTACTGTAAATGTTACGTAGATAAACTTCTATCTTTCTGAATAGATTCTTTTAAAACCATTTTCCTATGCCCATCTCCCACAAATATGATGCAGATGGCGTTTAAAACCACCTGTCTTAGTCATCTAGTGCTGCTATAACAGAAATACCATAAGCGAATGGCCTTAACAAAGAGAAATTTATTTTCTCACAGCCTAGTGGGCTAGAAGTCCAAATTCAGAGCGTCAGCTCCAGGCGAAGGCTTTCTCTCTCTGTCAACTCTAGAGGAAGGTCTTTCTCATCAATCTTCCCCTGGACTAGAAGCGTCTCCACACAGGAACCCTGGGTCCAAAAGGACACGCTCTGCTCTTGGTGCTGCTTTCTTGGTGGTATGATGTCCCCCTTCTCTGCTCACTTCCCTTTCCTTTTATCTCTTGTAAAATAAAAGGCGATGCAGGCTATACCCCAGGGAAACTCCCTTTACATTGGATCAGAGATGTGACCTTAGTAAGGGTGTTACAATCGCACCCTAATCCTCTTTAATACAAAATTACAATCTCAAAATGGATGACAACCACACAATACTGGGAATCATGGCCTAACCAAGTTGACACATATTTTGGGAGGACACAATTCAATCCATGACTCCACCCATGATCAGGCCTCATCTCTCCTTCTCTGAGAATATATCCTCAGGGTCCTTTCTATGCCACCACCACACCTCTTAGATCTCCTTTTTCTCTTTCTAAGGTTAAGAATATTCCCCACCTTCCCAGAAATACACAATATAGCATGATGTTGATAATGTTGCTTTGAACACCCAGATTTAAACCCCTGCACTGTCAATACAAGCTGTGAAATTTGGGGACAACTATCTCACAGCTCTATGTCTTGGTTTTTTCCTCAACAATAATGTGCGGAAAAAAAAACCTACCTAATAAGACAATTGTGAGGATTGAATGTAATGCAGGAGCTCATAGTAAGTAATCAATATCACTATTAAACCTGTATTCCAAGTGGCTGGTAGTGTTTGCTACTAGAGGAAGTCTCTAACGGGGCCACCATAACTCTTAAGCTCTGGAGCCTCAGGATGCCCTCAGGGAGGACCCCCATAACCATGTGCCTTCCTGCCTCTATGTGTTTGTTCTGGACTTTTCTGCTCAAATAGCACTTCCTCTGAGAGGCTTTCCCTGGTCTCACCTAAGCTCCCCATAAAGCCCCGTCTGGTAAATTTTACACCCCTATCTTTTTTATTTTCATCACAGCACTTTTCACTATGAGAAATCATCTGGCTGTCTTGCTTGCTTTCTTGTCTATCTTCCCCTAGAAGGTGAGGTCCATGTGGGCAGGGTCCTGATCTCATTCACCATTCTGTCCCGGATCCACCAACAGTGTCTGACGCAGTTCCATGAATACATAACAGTGAATCTTTGCCCCTCTGCAGCACCTCCATCCCTCAGACCTCCCCCTTCCCATACAGTCTTGTCAATAGCCCAGACCATGGTAACTTCACCCTCATTTGAAGTTCTGTAACAATTCCTCATCGATATTCAATAGAATTGCTATAGCAATTGTCTATGCCATGTTCTGCTGGTAACATTGCTTGTACCTTGGATATGAGTTATCGTTCATACTTTATACATTATATACCACAATCAGATTCCAAATCAGATTATAAACTCCTTAAATTTTAGTAATATTTTTTGTCCGCCTCCCTAGAATGGTTTAGCAAGTGATATACTAAGAAACATTCATTTATTTATTAGCCCCTAATATGTGTCTGGAAACCCTGGTGGCATAGTGGTTAAGAGATATGGCTGCTAACCAAAAGGTTGGCAGTTGGAATTCACCAGGCACTCCTTGGAAACTCTATGGGGCAGTTCTACCCTGTCCTATAGGGTTGCTATGAGCTGGAAACAACTCAACAGCAATGGTTAGGTTAGAAGCCAACATGAATTCAACAATATTATCCAGTTATTCTAAAGATAAGAAATCTGATTCTGTCTGTCATCACATACAAGTAGTGATCTTTGAGCAAGACTTCATGTTATCAAATTCCCTATAGGCCCAGCATGCCAGAGGATGATGGCTGCCTCCTCAGAGGCAATGCCTGTGCCATGCATGTGGCTTTACCTGCTGCTAGAAATCAGAAAAGGACTGCAGGGCTGTGAGCAGAGAGCTCTAGCCCATTCAAAGTAGATTTCCAGGTTTCTTTAATAAAACTATTAGTAGAACACACAAATCTCTCTCATCAAAGTCTAAGTGCAGTGACCTGTTGGATTCCAGTGATATGTGGCCTGGCAGTTACCACCACCCTCACAGCAAACTGTTTGGGGTGCCTCGTGTATAAGGGTGTGGACTCTGGTTTGGATCACTTGTCTCTGTGAGTCACTACGATTCTTTCCCAAAACTCAGGCCACAGTTTCCTGTTTGGGGTCACTCCTCCCCCCACCCTCAGATTGGCTTTCCAGCCTGCCTGTTGTGAGTCAGGCAGTTCTTCTCCCACCTCACCCTTCCACCAAGTCCTGGGGCTTATTACTGCAACACACGTCACTGGTGTGGTACAGGCAGGTCAGGGGTGATATAATCTGTTTGTAAACAGTTTCCACAAATCACCTCCCACTAAGAACCTCAGAACCTCAGAGACAGAAGTAAAGGCCCTTCCCACACAGAGAAGACTACCCTTCATGGCCTCCCTGACAGGAGGTCATTTGGCCTCAGCTTTAAGCATCCTGGATGAATCAGTGGAGCACTTCTGACCTCATCTCTAAGCAACACCTTCAACAGTTGGTTGCTGGGCGGATGCTCTGGCACAGCTCTCCAGTCATTCAGCCATTGACAGAGCAGCAGCTCAGAAGTCAAGCTTCAATTTTCTAAGCACCTGGGTGTGTCTGCACAGGCCCAACTCTCCCTTCCCTGGGTAGAGATGATTTGTAAGGCAGTAGAGCAGAATGGCTGAGAATACAGACCCTGGAGTTGGACAGACCCAGGTGCTAATCTCTTCTCCCTCACTAACCATCTGGGCATCTTGGTCACTCACTAGCTATACGCCCTTGGCCAAGTCTTCCTGCATATAAAATGAGGAAATGAAGATCTTTAGTTTGAGCTTATTGAGAGGATTAAATGAGATCATATATGTAAAGCAACAAGCCTTGTGCCTGGAATGAAGCAAATAAATGTTAGCAATGGGTAAGCACTTTGCTGCTAAGTTTGAGCTCATCAGCTGCTTTGCAGCAGAAAGATGTAATAGTCTGCTTCTGTAAAGACTTACAGCATTGGAAATCCCACAGGGCAGTTCTACTCTGTCCTATGAGTCAGAATCAACTTGATGGCAACGGGTTTGGTTTTTGGTATTGTCACTATTATAAGGTCCTTCAATGGTGCAAATGGTTTGGGCTTGGCTATTAACCTAAAGTTTGGCAGTTCAAACTCACCTAGTGGTGCCACAGAAGAAAGCTCTCGCAATCTGCTTCCATAAAAATTACGGTCAATAAAACCCTATGGAGCAATTCTACTCCGTGGCACCCGGGGTCACCATGAGTCAGAATCAACTCGACAGCAATGTTTCTTTGGTTACTGTTGTTATCATTGTTATTGTTATCTCCTCTCTTCTGCTCCCAGCCACACCACTGTGGAAGATATTGTTCTCCCAGTTCCCTCTTTCCTTAAATGAATGAGTGAAAAATATGATGCCCACAAGGCTGGGTTTCTGTCCTATTTGGGATGATCCCACCACTACCACCACCCTAGCTCTAGAGAGTGAGAGCCCAAGTGTCTGAGCCCCCCACGTCTCACCTGAAGGGTCCTGCAAGCCCATGCCTCCCAGTCATACCTCAGCAGCATGGATGAGACCTCCAGAAGGAGGATTTCAGTCTCCTGGAAAGCCCAGCATCTTGGTCATCCAGTGCTGCTGTAACAGAAATACCACAAATGGATGGCTTTAACAAAGAGAGATGTATTTCCTCACAGTAAAGTAGGCTAGAAGTCCAAATCGGGGCATCAGCTCAAGGGGAAGCCTTTCTCTCTCTGTCAGCCCTGGGGGAAGGTCCTTCTTATCAATCTTCCCCTGGACTAGAAGCTTCTCTGCACAGGAACCCCAGGTCCAAAGGACGCGCTCTGCTCCCAGCACTGCTTTCTTGGTGGTATGAAGTGCCCCCTGTTTCTCTGCTCTCTTCTCTCTTCTGTAGCTCGGAAGAGTTTGGCTTAAGACACTATCTAATCTTGTAGATCTCATCAATATAACTGCCACTAATCCATCTCATTACATCATAGTGATAGAATTTACAACACACAGGGAAATCACATCAGAAGACAAAATGGTAGACAATCATACAATACTGGGAATCATGATCTAGCCAAATTGACAGATATTTTCGGGGGACACAATTCAATCCATAACACCCAGCTTGGGAAAAATTTCCTTACCCAGCTAGCAATGTGGTTGATGACTCTCAGTGGCAAAAAGCCACCCTGAACAGAAGGCCCCAGGCCTCAGCTCACCTGAACCCAAAGCCCCAAGAGTTGGAAATCCAAACCTTTGCAACACAGCTGCCTGGACCTGGTGGGGGAGGAGATTGAGGACCTCCATGGCAAGGCTGTGGGAGGTTTAGGGAGGACTGAGTGGAGCAGTTGGGAACATGAGCCATGGAGTCAGGCATCATGCACTGGCTGGGTGACTCTGAGCAAGTTACTTAACCTCAGTTTCTCTTCTGTAAAGTGGGGATGACAGCACCCACCTCATTGTTATGAAAATTAAAAGAGACGATGCATGTCGTGAAAAATCTTTAGAACACTGCCTGGCTCACATGTCATTGTCACTGTCATAATTAACTACCAGAAAGCCACATTCGTGTTCAGGCACAAATTTTAGTTTTCTGCCTTTCACAAATATCCCAAGCCTCCTCCTGAGGGTCAACTGGGAAGTAGTGGATGGGGTAATAGAACAAGACAAAAATACACACATATACACACAAATGAATGAACAGAGAGGAAAGAGGGTGTTCTCAGGAGGTAGAAGCTTTATTACAATGTGTCTTCAAAGGACAGTCACAACCGACATTTATGGAGCATCTGCTGTGTGCCAGCTCCAGCAGCTGGTAGTACAGCCCAATGTCCCAGCCATGGCTCTGAGGTTCTCAGGGAGGGAAATCAGGGGGTCAAGGGGTTTTGTGGGTCTGAAAGCAGGAGGGTTTCTGAACATCAAAGTGCAGTTAACTTGATTGGGAGGAGAGGGGAACTCTGAGGCCCAGCCCGCATGCATGGGAGCTATTATTAAAGACAACCGCTATTTGCGAGGGGACACGGGATGGGCGGGCCGCTGTCTGGGCCTCAGTGGTCCCTCCAGCGCAGCTCAGGGCCCGGTGCCACCTCAGCAGCAGCAGGAGTTACCGCTGGAACACTGGGACCTCTGGCTGCTGCCCCCGCAGCAACAGCAGCCGCGGCGTTGGCGACGTCGCCTCAGTGGGAAGCAGCAGCAGCCGGTGGAGCTGGAGCCGCAGCAGCCCGAGTCTCCGCAGCAGCCCCCGCCGCAGCAGGAGGAGGAGGAGGGGGACGGAGCGGGCGTGGGGGCCGGACACGGGGCGGAGCCCTGCGAAGACCCCTTGGAAAAGCTTTTGGAGCTCTGTTGCGAGGACATGGTGGTGCTAATCACGGTGAACCTGGAAGACAGACAGCATTTCAAAGGTGAGCAGAGGGTTTCTCTCCAACAGTGGAATTCAGGACTTTTGAGATTGGCCCAGTGAGCAAGCCAGCCTAGCCTGATGCAAGGAAAAAAAAAAAAAAAAACGCCCCAAAAGAGCAAAAACAAACCAATCCAAATCAGATATTTCCAATGAGTTAAACTTTTTTTTTTTTTAAACATGCATAGAGCAGTAGTCTTCTCAAAAAATCAGTGGTTTTCCATGTTCTCTGGCAGTAATAGAAGCCCTGGTGGCCCAGTGTTTGAGTTACAGCTGCTCTTTGGACACCCTATTGGGCAGTTCTACTCTGTCCTGTAGGCCCCTATGAGTCCAAATCACCTGGAGGGCAATGGGTTTCTGGCTGTAATAAGGACCAGAGTAGAAGCTAAGGAACATACTGTGGCGGTTTCTTTGTATGATACAATCCAGAATCTTCTCCTGTCTCTTTCTCCCTTCCTCATTTCACTTTGGCCACAGACCTTAAGGTGATACCCTCATAGTTATTTTGTTGTTGTTGCAGCTGTGTGCCATCTAGTCAATTCCGACTCATAGTGACCCTATAGAGTAGAACTGCTCCATAGGGTTTCCAAGGAGCACCTGGTGGATTTGAATTGCCAGCCAGTGGGTAAACACCTTATCAGTTAGAAAATACCCAAATCGGAGTGCATCCCTGCGGCCTGGGTCTAAAAGATTCACAAAACCCAGAAGCGTGTCCTGGTCATTTTCCTTGTCTATTCCTCTCACCCCCACCACCTTAAGGAAAAGCAGAGTGGTGCAGAGAATGGAAATATCCACCCTCGGAGTCAGAAAATCTGGGTTCTAGTCATGGCTCTGCTACATACTTGATGTGTAAAAGTCACCCCCCAGTCTGGCCTCCATGTTCTCACTGGAGCCATGAGAAGTTGGCCTGCTTAAAGCTTGAGGCACTTTGCAGGACTCCCCTTGCCCTGCTGTGTTCTGCCTTCTCCTACCCCCTGCCATCAAATCTTCCCAACCTCCTCCCTCAGGTGCCCCTTGAAGACTTACCAGACCCTGGCTCCACCAGAAGACTCAACTCAGTTCTCCAACCAGAACAGGCCACCTCCTAGGCAGTGGACTGAGCAGTGTCCAGCCACAGAACCTTCTTATAAGGTTACATCAGGTTCTTTGGGAGGGGCCCAATTCCAAACAGACATACTCAGCTGACACATCCCAGAGACATTCATCATTTGGGTAGTACCTGTAGGTGGTTCACGTGGGCATACAAGTCACAGAGGTGCTAGGAGTGTTTGTGATATGTTTATATTCCAAACAGGACACCATTTACAGCTAGGAAGGCTGTGTGTGTGTGTGTTAGGAAAAAGCATGGGGCTTAAGGGAGGAGAGGTCTCAGGACCCCTTCCTGGGGCCTGTTCTTCCTGTTCTTTTCCACAGTGTGTGTGTGTGTGTGTGTGTGTGTGTGTGTACCCATCCCAGTGTGTAATCACCTACTTGTAGTTGGCAGCTCACATACATATTATCTTGGTTCCCATCTCTCTGCCCCTTAGTCCTTGGCTCCATGGGGCAGACTGCTGACTGTGTGATAAGCCTATGGGGCTATATCCAGATGCTTCCAGGTGGGGTGGAATCAGGATGGTGGTGGTAATAACCCTATGGGGATCTCAGTGGGGATTTCTCTCTGTCACCAAAGATAGGAAGAAAAAGCCAGGCAAAGTTACAGAACCATCAAGAACAGGAAAATTTTGAATGTAGTGAAGCTGCCATATCCCCCATGATACAGTACTGCTGAGCTTAAGAAAGAAATGTGTACAGGAT
The DNA here is from genome assembly GCF_030014295.1 of Loxodonta africana. Classification (NCBI taxonomy): domain Eukaryota; kingdom Metazoa; phylum Chordata; class Mammalia; order Proboscidea; family Elephantidae; genus Loxodonta; species Loxodonta africana. The sequence goes on along the minus strand of NC_087344.1, from coordinate 182,640,699 downwards.
GCTGACCCAATTGCAAAATGCCAAGCCAGCCTGTGAATCCTCTGCTCTTTACACCCTCAGCCCCATCTCCCCTTGGAGATAGGATTTACCTGTGGCCACTTTTTTTACTGCCCCATGATCAAAAAAAGGAAGGAAGAAAGGAGAGAGAGAGAACAAGAAGTCCTTCCCAAAGGCCCAAAGAATCCATGATAAATGGTGCTTTTTAGAATAATTAACATTCAAGAGGAGTCCCTGGGTGGTTCAAAGGGTTCAAGCACTCAGCTACTAATCAAAAGATTGGTGGTTGGAGCCCACCCATAAGCACCTTGGAAGAAAGACCTGGCAATCTACTTCAAAAAAATCAGCCATTGAAAACCCTACAGAGCATGGTTCAACTCTGACACACATGGGGTCACCATGAGCAGGAATCGATGTCACAGCAGCTGATTACCTGTTAACATTTAAGGATTAGTAGAGACTTTGAGGTCAGCTGGGTTCAGGACTGCTTCTTGATCAATGGAGCCCTGGTGGTGCAGCGTTTAGGAGCTTAGCTGCTAACCAAAAGGTCAGCAGTTCGAATCCACCAGTCATTCCTTGAAAACCCTTTGGGACAGTTCTACTCTGTCCTATAGGGTCTCTATGAGTCATAATCGACTCGACAGCATGGGGTTTTGGGTTTCCTTGATCAATGAAACAGCCCACAACCTTGAATGAGAGACATAAGAGAATTCAAGACTAAGAATTCAAGAATTAATGGTGAGAGAGAGGTGAATGATCTGGGAGCAGTGTGAGGAAACAGACAAGGAAGTAAGCTACAAAAGATACCAATTTTGTTCAATGTGACTGTAGAGCCTGATTAACGGGTTATGTGTACCTAGGGGCACCTATTGGTGAGCACAGGTGAGACATTCCAGGAAGTGAGGTCATTACTCAAAAAGAGAAGAAACTATAGTCATCCCTCTGTATCTGCAGATTCAACCAACTGCGGATCAAAATATTTGGGGGGAAAAAGTGGTAGGTAGGCATACCCTGCTGTAGCCTCTCGCCATTGCAAGCATCTTCAGTCTCTCTCCAGCACTCATTGTTTGAGCATTGTTTGCCTTGAGCCTGATGTGTACTATGTAGGCCTATGATGGTTGCATCTGTACTAAATACGTACAGGCCTTTTTTCTTGTCATTATTCCCTAAACAATATAGCATAACAACTATTCACATTGCATTTACAGTGTATTACTTATTATAAGAAATCTAGAGATAATTTCAAGTATATAGGAGGATGTGCATAGGTTATATGCAAATATTGTTGTTGTTGTTGTTGTTAGGTGCCATCCAGTTGGTTCCAACTCATAGCAATCCTATGTACAACAGAACAAAACACTGCCTAGTCCTGTGCCTTTCTCACAATCATTGTTATGCTTAAGCCCATTTTTGCAACCACTCTGTCAATCCATCTTGTTGAGGGTCTTCCGCTTTTTTGATGACCCTCTCCAGCATGGATGTCCTTTTCCAGAGACTGATCCCTCCTGATAATATGGCCAAAGTGTATGAGACATAGTCTCACCATCCTTGCTTCTAAGGAGCATCCTGGTTGTACTTCTTCCAAGACAGATTTGTTCATTCTTTTGGCAGTCCGTGGTATAGTCAATATTCTTCTCCAACACCACAATTCAAAGGCGTCAATTCTTCTTTGGTCTTCCTTATTCATTGTCCAGCTTTCACATGCATATGAAAACACCATGGCTTGGATGAGGCACAGCTTAGTCTTCAAGGTAACATCTTTACTTTCCAACATTTTAGAAAGATGTTTTGCAGCAGATTTGCCCAATGCAATGCATCATTTGATTTCTTGACTGCTGCTTCCATGGGTGTTGATTGGATCTAAGTAATCCAAGAAATCCTTGACAACTACAATATTTTCTCCATTTATCATGACGTTGCTTATTGGTCCAGTGTGAGGATTTTAGTTTTCTTTATATTGAGGTGTAATCCATACTGAAGGCTGTGGTCTTTGATATTCACCAGTGAGTGCTTCGACTCCTCTTCACTTTCAGCAAGCAAGGTTGTTAGTGAGTCTTGCTCCAATCCCGATGCCCCATTCTTCTTCATATAGTCCAGCTTCTCAGATTATTTGCCCAGCATACAGATTGAATAGGTATGGTGAAAGGATACAACCCCGATGCACACCTTTCCTGACTTTGAACCACACAGTATCCCCTTGTTCTGTTAGTATGATTGGCTCTTGATCTGTGTGCCGGTTCCTAGTAAGCACAATTAGTGTTCTAGAATTCCCATTCTTCACAACGTTATCCATAATTTGTTCTGATCCACACAGTCGAATGCCTTTGCATAGTCAGTAAAATACAGGTAAACATCTTTATGGTATTCTCTGCTTTCAGCCAGGATTCATCAGACATCAGCAATGATATCCCTTGTTCCACATTTTCTTCTGAATCCTACTTAGAGTTTCTGGCAGTTCCCTGTCAATATAGTGCTGCAGCCGCTTTTGAATGATCTTCAGCAAAATTTTACTTGCATGTGATATTAATGATATTGTTCGATAATTTCTGCATTCAGCTGGATCACCTTTCTTGGGAATAGGAATAAATATGAATCTCTTCTAGTTGGTTGGCCACGTAGCTTTCTTCCAAATTTCTTGACAGGGAAAAGTGAGTGTTTCCAGTGCTGCATCTTTTGTTGAAACATCTCAGTTGATATTCCGTCAATTCCTGAAGCCTTGTTTTTCACCAATGCATTCAGTGCAGATTGGACTTCTTCCTTCAGTACCATTGGTTCCTGATCATTTGCTACCTTCTGCAATGGTTGGACATCAACCAATTCTCTCTAGTATAATGACTGTGTGTATTCCTTTCATCTTCTTTTGATGCTTCCTGTGTCATTTAATATTTTCCCCATAGAATCTTCAATATTACAACTTGAGGCTTGAATTTTTTATTCAGTTCCTTCAGTTTGAGAAATGCAGAGCATGTTCTTCCCTTTTGGTTTTCTATGTCCAGCTCTTTGCCCATGTCATTGTAATATTTTACTTTGTCTCTTCGAGCAGCCCTTTGAAATCTTCTGTTCACATTCAATACGAGGAGACTGAGCAATTACAAGCTCATTTTATGGACTTGTTATGTCCTCATACATTAACTTACTTTACTAATCAATGTTCACCCTTATCAAAGGAGGGGCCAAGTGTTCATCTTTTATATATTATATACCATCTTGTACATAAAAGACTAATTTGGAATTATTTTTTCTATTGCAAACCTTTCGAGTAACTCCTGAAGGAAACAGCCCCATTCCTAAAAAGGAATGTTACCTGAAAAACCCAAGGCAGTGACCAAAGCCCCTCCCCCCACCCCCACTGACCCCATCCATGCACTAAACACACATACAAACACACCAACTCTGCATAGAGGCAGTCTTTGGCTTGGCAGAGGGAGTGTCCTCTTGATTCTCTACTCAGACTCAAACCCAGGATCCCAGGATCCAGGAAAAATAGGCACAGATGTTTCAAACCTGCCTCCTAAACTTACTCCCTCAGAAATGCCAACTGCCCTCTCCAGCCAACTGATGGCAGCCAGGGGAATTATAATAGTCACAAAAGCACAGGGTGCCTATTCATTGCAACCCAGTCTTTTGGGTGATCTTTTTTCCCATGACCAAGAGATAAAGTATTTTTAAAACTACGGCCCACACCTAAAGGAAAATCTCCCAGGGTACTTCATCTCATTCTGTGGCCTTTCTGGGTACCAATCTCCTCCCTTCAAACCCATTCCTGAATTTCCTCACATGGAGCTTGTGTCGGGCTCAATAGTCCCAGACCTGATTCTTTCCTCAAGTTTGTTGTTGTTGTTGTTGGGTGCCATTGAGTTGATTCTGACTCAAAGTGACCCCATGTGCTACAGAGTAGACCTGCTCCATAGGGTTTTCTTGGCTGTAACCTTGTGGAAGCAGATCACCAGATCTTTCTCCCACAGAGCCACTGGATGTGATCAAACCACGAACATTTCAGTTGGTAGCCAAGCGCTTAGCCATTGAGCCACCTGCGTGACTAGGGCTCCTTAAGTCGGCAAATTCAGAGCATAAAAGGAGAGACTGTTCCCCAGAGGTCTAAGTATCTTCAGGGCCAAAATCTGCTTCCTAAACTGATTCCTAAAGTGTTCACTTGCACTTTAGAGAAGACAAGGGAAGATGGCTTGATGCAGGGGCTGGTGGTGGGGGAGGAGAACAAAACACACTCAGGATATCATAATTAGCAGTGACATCAGGAATAAAAAGTTTTACTGTTGCAGAGAAATTAGCTTCATAACTGAACTTCAATACCAGGTTCCCCACACAATTGTGTCTGAGAGGGGAAATCAGGCCCGTGAATACTAGAGGCTAAACCTGGAGACATCTGTACAGTGGAATGAACATGGCCAGGAAGAAGGGCGAAACTCAAAGGCAAATGGGGAGAAGAGATGCCTCTGGCTGGGGCAGGTCCTGGGCACTTTGGTTCTTCCAATGCTGCTCGCCTGTGGCTCCCACAGTCCAGGTCAGCAGCAGCCGCCAGACCCACAGCAGCAGCCAGAACCCCCAGAGCTGTAGCCTCCAGGCCACGAGCAGCAGCCGGAGCCCCCTGACTGTTGACCACTGCCACAGCAGTCAGAGCTCTGGCACCGATGTCAGAGAGATCTGTGGGGCTTGTGGTTGCTCAAGAAGCAGCCACCACCCCCTGAGCTACAGCAGCCCCCAGAGATAGATCCACAGCAGCCCCCAGAGCTGGAGCCACAGTAGCCCTCAGAGCTGACACTGCAGCACGAAGAGACTGGAGGTGGGCATGGGACTGGGCACTTGTATGGACATTGGGGGACACTTGGGAGGACACTTAGGAGTATTCTTGGGAGGGCATTTGGGGGTACACTTGGGAGGGGGCTCGCACTGCTGCTGGCTCTGCTGGCAGGACACCTCGGCAGGAGTTGAATAAAGCTGCAAGACAATAGAGAAGTTTTCAAGTTCGACTAGCCCAAGGCAACTTTCTTGTATTTAAAATTGAAATATGAATTCACAAGACTTGGTCTCTATGATGATCAGATTTTAAAAACCCCATCTCCCAGAATCAGTTACAACAAATATAAAAATGGTTTCAACCTACGAACTGCATATTTTCAAATGAATTCTCTGCAACTTCAAAAAGACAGCATTGTCTCTTTCTCTTCACCTAGCTTCTGCCCTCCCCTTCCAATCCCTTTCCTCCTGGTTTTTTTCCAAGACTGTCCTGGTGGCATAATGTTTAAGAGTTATGTCTGCTAACCAAAAGGATGGCAGCTGAAATCCACCAGGTGCTCCTTGGAAACTCAATTGGGCAGTTCTACCTGTCCTATAGCTCACTATGAGTTGGAATCGACTCAATGGCAAGAGGTTTGGGTTTTTTGTTTTTTGGATCCTCAATCTCTACCCAGGGCCTCTTCCTGCCCAAAACCCCAGCACCAAGAGTCCATCCTGGTCCCCAAGATGCACTTTACCTGGTTTAGGCACTGGAGCAGATCACCCAACAAGCAGGTGGACTAAGGTGCTGTCAGGAACTTCAACCTTATAAATGGGTTCAGCTCTGACCTGGCAACAAGAGGTGCAGACCATGTGTGAGTTGCTGATAGCATCTTTCACAAGGGGTATGGGTGACTACCCTTCCCTCATACCCCAGGGACCCAATTCCTCCTCACATTAGCATCTCAAGTATTAACCCACAGGAAGAGCCCCTGAGATTGCAGGTCTCTAGGACACTGAGGGAGTTTGCAGATTGCCCACAGCATCTATCAGTCTCACAGGCAGCTCTGCTATGTTCCCTGTTTCCTGAGCTGGGCCAGGAGGTTCTAGACCTCCGGGACGAAAGGAAGGCCTCTTTTATCTTTGGTATAGGAAATGGATGGGGAAAGTCCCAAGATGGAAATTAAATGGTCCTCTTTAGAATAAGGATAGAGATTAAAAATAAAACCGTACACCCAAGTCAAAGATCTAATGTGGATTTTTTCATTCTTGGATGGCGCCATAGCCTGGACCAAGAATGCTTGATATCTCAATGATTTTATTTTAGGCAGGTCTAATGTAGATGATGTAGGTGGTTGAGCTTCTCTCCTCACCTGATCCTGACCCACCGAAAGAACTCACAAACAGCACTAACTGATTCAGCACTAACAATCCCTTCAGGAGGGCAGAAGAAATCCAGGAACGGCTTCTTTTACCACATGTGGTTCTAAAGGAGGCACTTTTGGCCCGAGGTGAGGTAGCAGGGACTGGGTATTTGTTGATGGTGCAGGAGAACTAGACTCACTTAGAGGTTGTCACTTGTGAGGCATCAGTTTTTGTCATCTCCAAGAGAAGAGCATCTAAGGTGGTGTTTTTTAGAGCACAAAGAAACACTTTGCCTAAATGACCTCAAGAGGGACTCTTCTTTGGATGCTAGGGGGGGAGAAGAGCCCAAGATGGAATGTAAAGGTTATTTTCTATATTCTGAGGGCAAGTTAGGTCCCCAGAAAAGTCACCAGTCTATTTAGCTAAAAGGCAAAAAATTGCATATTCACAATAAAAAGCAGTGGGAGAAAATAAGACTGGGGGAAATATACAATACCTCAGCTCCATGCTGGGCCAAATGGGCTTCTGTGAAAGGCCTTATTATAGCTTATTTACAGCTCAGGTTCTGGGATCAGTTCCAATCTTTCTCTGGTACTCTCTACCTGCACAATCCTAGGCAAGTTACTTAATCATCACTGCAAAAAAGGAATAATAATTAACCCACCAAATTAAAATTCTTGGCACAGTGCCTGGCACTGTTAGTTTAAATGGTTAGTTAAAAATAATGTAACCAATTAAACACCAAAAAACCAAACCTATTGCCTTCAAGTCCATTCTGACTCATAGCAACACTACAGAACAGAGTAGAACTGCCCACAGGGTTTCAAGTAGTGGCTGGTGGATTCAAACACCCAACCTTTTGGTTAGCAGCTTAGTTCTTAGCCACTGAGCCACCAGGGGCGCAACCAATTAAAGAAGACCTAAATAAATGGCGGTGCAAACAGTTAATGTGCTTGGCTGCTAAGTAAAAGGTTAGCAGTTTAAGTCCACCCAGGGGTGCCTCTGAAGAAAGAACTAGTGATCCACTCCCCAAAAATCAGCCATTGAAAGCTCAGAGCAGAGTTCTGTTCTGACACACGTGGGGTCACCACGAGTCAGAATCTATTCAAAGGCAACTGGTTGGGTTACTGCTTAAATAAATGGAAGAGCATTCTGCTTTGGTGAAATGGACCACTCAATACTGTTAAGATATTAATACTACCCAAAGCAGTCTATAGATTCAAGATAATCCCCACCAAAATTCCAACAGGATTCTTTGCTGAAATGGAAAAGCCAATTCTCAAATTTATATGAATTGCAAGAGACGTGAAAAAGAAGAACAAAGAGGACTCACGCTTCCCAATCTCAAAACATACTATAAAGCTATAGTAATCAAAACAGTCTGGAACAAGCATAATGATAGACATGTTGACAAATGGCAGAACTGAGAGTTCAGAAATAAACCTGCACATCTATGGTCAATTGATTTTTGACAAGAGTGGTAAATCCATTCAAAGAGGTAAAGAATAGTTTCATTACATGGAGCTAAGACAATTGGATTTCCATATGCAAAAAAATAAAGCTGGACATACACCTCACACCATACCTGAAACCTAACTCAAAATAGGGCCTAAGTGTAAGAACTACAACCATAAAATTCTTGGAAGAAAACACAAAAGACTGTATTTAACTGTGAATTCTTAGATATGACACCAACAAAAGACAAGACATATAAATGGAACTTCATCAAAATTAGGAACTTTTGATCATCATAGGACTTCATCAATAAAGTGAAGAGACAATCTATAGAATGGGAGAAAATACTTGGGAACTATATATCTGGTAACGGTTTAGTATCCGGAATATAAGAAGAACTCCTACAACTCAACAACAAAAAGACAACCCAGTTTAAAAATGGCCAAAGGACTTAAATAGATTTTAAGCAAAGAAAAGATACAAATGGCTAATAAGCACACAAAAAGATGCTTAATGTCATTAGTCATTAGGGAAATGCAAATCAGAACTACAATGAGATATCACTTCACCTCCACAAAGATAACTATGTTAAAAAAGAAAAACAACAGGTTTTGGTGAGGATGTGGAGAAATTAGAACCCTCATGCATTGTTGGTGGAACTATGAAATGATGCAGTCTCTGAGGAAAACATTCTAGTGGTTCCTCAAAAAGTTAAATATAGAAATACCATATGATCCGGCAGGTCCACTCCTACGTATATACCTAAAAGAATTGAACGCGGGGAACACAGATAGATGTACACCAATGTTGATTGAGCACTATTCACAATAGCCAAAGTATCAACCTAGATGTTCATCAACAGATGAATGGATAAAAAGTTGGTACTGAATATACATACAAGGAGCCCTGGTGGTACAATGGTTAAGCACTCAGCTGCTAATGGAAAGGTTGGTCGTTGGAATTCACCAGCCACTCCATGGGAGAAAGATGTGGCAGTCTGGTTCTGTAAAGGTTACAGCCTTGGAAACCCTGTAGGGCAGCTCTACTCGGTCCTAAACTGTCGCTAGGAGTTGGAATGACTCATCGGCAATGGGTTTTGGTTTGAACTTTGATAGCCTTGAAAACATTACGCTGAGTGAAATAAGTCAGTCCCAAAAGATGAGCCCACTTATACAAAATATCTAGACTAGGCAAATGCATAGAGACCAAAGTTTATTAGTGGTTACCAATGATGGGAGGGAGCGGGAAAGAGGGACTCATTGCTTAGGCGGGTTCTGAGCTTCTGTTAAAGGTGATGAAAAAATTTAGAAATAAGTGGTGGTGATGGTTGTGCCACATGATGAAAGTAATAAATGTCACTGAATTGACCATGTAAAAAATGTTGAAATGGTAAATGTTGTGTTGTATACATATTTACCATGAAAAAATAATAATAATAATCTAACATTATGCTTACCCTTATTTCCGTGAGAAAAGATATCCTAAATTTCAAATTATTGATCTGCCAATTTTTGAAACCCAAACTAATTTTGTAATGGGGATAGATGGAATTGTAACGAAATACCCATTATGAAAAAATGCAAAAAAGAAAAAAAAGGAAGAATAAAAAATTACCTAAAATCCATCCTCCAAGTACTCTTAATAATTTATTATTTCCCATTCAGGAGTCGAAATTGACTCGAAGGCAACAGGTTACCATTATGGTTATAGTTTTTTAGTGATCTCTGTTTTCTTTTTGCTTTACATAGTCTTTATCACAGTACTTAGATAAGAGTTGATCTTACTAAGCTTTCGCTTAACATTTTACCATAAACATTGCCCATGTTATCATTCACTGTTTATAAGCATTATTGTTAGAAGCCATAAGAGTGTTTCCTGGAGGGCTCAGAATCCATTTATTAATTAGTGGTTGAGGGCATGTGCTTTAGAGCCAGTTTCTGAGTATGAATCCTAGCTCCCCACTTACCCCTCATGCAGCCTGAGCTCTCTACCCAATTACCCTCATCTGTGATATGAGGAAATAATAGAGCTTCCTCTCATAGGCTCATTTGCAGATTAAATGAGCTAATGTTTGTAAAACTCTTAAATCATGCCTGACACATAGTAAGCCCTCAAGGAATGCTGAAAATGAAACGTGATGCTGGGCTATTTCTCAATTTCAGCACACAGGGTGTAGGGTGGGCTCAGATAAAGACCAGAGGTGGGGAGGCACGGAGGCTGCTCTGACTGCTAGACCTCTGAGTGTCACAGGTTCCAGCTCTTCCCCCTTGCTGAGAAATCTAAGGAAGGATGCAGAATTTCTGGAAAAAGAGACCCAATAGAAATTAAAAGAATTACCCATGTAATACATGGGTGTGCTGAATTTACTTATAATTACTGGGGTACCTGTCCACCTATCTGACCACACAGAGAGGTCTCGGAGAGTAGGAACACCTTCAGGTCCAATCTCAGTGCTTCGTAGGCTGTAGATGCTCAAATTTTCATTTCTTCGTTCAATTCAATTTGCTAGTCAGTGGCAGGGACCAAGGACAAACACCTTCAACAAATCTGAACCCAGATTTTCATGAACAAATCCCAATATCTCACGGAATGGTGAAGAGAAGATGTGGAAAGGACATTAGGGATCACCCAGTGGTTCTCAACCCTGGTAAGGCCTAGGCATTGGCATTCTCCAAAAGTCCACCAGGTGGTTCTGATGCACAGTGAGGATTGAGAATCTCTGGTTTAGACTACGCCCCTTATTTTACAGATGAAGAAACTGAGGCTCAGAGATGGAAAGAGGCTTGCCCTGAATCACACAGGGAGTTAGAGGCAGAGTTGGGATTCACACCCTGTTAGTCACCCTCTCTCCACCAAGCAACCTGTCTCTTGAACGGTATTTTATTTCTTCTTGTGATCTTTTCTAGAAAGCTTTTTTATATAATTTAGTCATTAAACATGGTCATTGAAGTTTGGAGTGAAAATAGTAATAAATGTAATAAATCATTGTCTGAATCTCTTGTTTTGAAGTTGGAAGCAATCTTTACCTCGACTGCCCTAAGTAACCAGGAATCAAGTGCTAAGTCTGAAGGGTGGTGTCTGGCGCCACTAGGGATGGGCCAGTTGGCTGGCCCCCAAAAACCCTCCCTAGAGTGGCATGACCTTGATGACGGTTCCTCGGCTCAGAAGCTCAGCCTTGTCCGTGCTTCTGAGTTTATCGATCCTGGGAGTGCTGATTATCTCACTTCCATGAACTCACAAGAGACTGATGACATCAATTTACAAAGAGAAACATAAGTATCAAATGTTGGCCTGACTGCTGCATTCTCTTCCTGTAGGAAAACTCCACTGAGAAGTCATGACCTGAAGATGCTTGCTGGCATGAGATTGTGTAATAACCTCAGATTTTGATGGTGAACAAAACTAGACATGCCCATAAGATTTTCTGAACACTTCCAACATGGAAAGATTTAGGTGGCCCTGAAAACATCTGCTCCCTGATTTCCCTTTCTCTGTGCTCCTTTGCAGATCAGCCTTCCCTCTACTGAAGCTTGGCCTGATACCACCTCAGCAAGAGTCTTTGCAGAGTGATGCTCTCATTCAGTACATGCTGACTCTGGAGTTTAACATTAGGAAGATGACTTTATTAATTGGCTTATTTTCAGTACTCTCTATTGCCCTAATGCAAACAGTAGAAGGCAGAGCAATGGTCCCTCAAACATGTTCACATCCTAACCCACAGAAACTGTGTTACCTTACATAGCAAGAGGGATTTTCAAATGTCATTGAGCTGAGAGGGGGAGATTGCTCTGGATTATACAGATGGGGCCTAATGTAATCAAAAAGATCCTTATAAGACTAAAACAAGATGGTCAAATTCAGAGAGAGAAGATGTGGCCATGGAAGCAGAGGTTGGCATGACACACTTTGAAGATGGGCCACCAGCCAAGGAATGCAGGCAGCCTTTAGAACCTGGAAAAGGCGAGGAAATGGATTCTCCTCAAGAGCCTCCAGATAGAGCATGGTTCTGCCGATGTCTTGATTTTGGACCAGTATAGACCCATGTAGGATTTCTGACTCACGAAACTGTAAAATAATAGATTTGTATTGTCAAAGCCACTAAGTTTGTCATAATTTGTCACAGCAGCAATAGGAAATTAATGTGCACATTTGATTTTTTAAAAATGGCTTTGTGTTTCAGAACATTTTTCCCACTGGTACGTGGAATTGAAGGCCCGCATCTTCTGAGAGACAAGTGGACTACATGATGCCATTGAGCTTGACTGGATGCTTTGGCAGAGCAGAGGCTCAATGAATAATCAAGAGGAAAACCCCAAAGATAAACAAAGATGCCACCTGAGTCTGTGTCCTCTCTCAGCCTGGTTGTATCACTTCACCCGTGAAATGGGGATAAAACCAGTAGTGCCTCACAGGGCTGCATGAGAATTCCATGAGATAGATGCTCTTAGCACTGGACCTGGCACATAAGAAGCCCTCAGTAATTGTTAGCTTTTCTTATTCTTGTCATTTTTGCTACAGTCATCACCATCAGTGAAAACCCAGAGATGTCAGGATTGTTGCTAGGGCATTTCCTGGCCCCTCTCCCAACCTGAGAGCTCCCAGCTGGATGTTTGTTTGACAAATTCTACGAAGTAGGGTGCGCAAATAACCATCACTTTGGGTCTGCTTGAATTACCAAGGCAGTACTTGTACCTCAGAAACCCTAGTGGCATAGTGGTTAAGAGCTATGGCTGCTAACCAAAAGGTTGGCAGTTTGAATCCGCTCCTTGGGCTTAAAACCCTTTGCTATCAAGTCTGACTCATAGCAACCCTACAGAACAGAGTAGAACTGCCCCATAGAGTTTCCAAGGAGTGCCTGGCGGATTGAAACTGCCAACCCTTTGGTTAGCAGCCATAGCACTTAACCCTTACGCTCACTACCAGGGTTGGGCTTAACATGGAGCTTTCTTTCTGCCTCAAGTGAAGGGGTACTGGGCAGAGGAGCTCTCTAATATCTCTCATCACAAGCTGCAGTGCTCTCTTCTTCCTGCCTGGATTCTGCCACCTCTAAGGAATAAATGTCAGCGACATGGGTGAAGGCAGGGACTCCAGAGACTGAATCATCTGCTGCCTGGGGCTCCCAGGTGTGTGTGAGCACTTCCTGGAAAGGTTACCCACAGGCCCTGAGCCAGCCTGGTCAGCCTGGCCCAGTCCCTGTGCCTTGGGATACTCAAACCTTTCCGGGCTTGCACCAGCTGCGGTGTTATCTCCTGGATGGGGAGTATTTCCATAGTGGAGACTGGAGGCGGGGAGGCCGTGGGAGCCTGGGGATGCCATGGGAACCTGCGGAGTGAGTAACCAGAGAAAGGAGGATTCCTTCCCCTGGAGAGCAAGTCAATATCTGGGGTGGAGGACTCAGGAGGTGTAAAAATAGCTAACGAAACACCTGGAATCACATTCCCCGAGGCACCCTATTTTCCCAGCTAGAGAGGATAGAGACAGAAAGGTGAGATGAAGCTGGGGGCGGGAGGAGCTAGTTGCAGAGGGGTGGACATCTTTCACACAGAGGTAAGGGCACTGGAACGGGAGGGCTGGGAGAAAGACACATGACTCAACCTGAAGCTCTGGGCTGTCCCTCACAGTGGCTTTATCTGCCTTTGTTTGCCATCATTCATGGAATGTCATCACCAGGAAATTCCCTTCAGTTCTCCAAACTCCCACTGAGAACCTAAGGGGCCACAGCCCTGTGCCAGGTCAAGAGGAGAGCCAAAAAGACGAAATCACCATCATTGCCCACTAAGAGCTGCCAGTCCAGTGAGGGTGGCAGGCCGTCCCCAACTCCGACACGTAGAGACCAAAGCTTCCCTAAAGTGGATACGAAGAGAAAAAGTGTCCAGCAAGTTACGACAGCATAACCATAGGGTGATTCCATTTATGTAGGTCTCCCTAAATATACCAGTATATTTATAAATATGTAAGAAAACATAGAAAAAAGAGTCTGGAAGGATCTATGTTAAAATGTTAACAGCATTTACTTCTGGGTGGGGAATCCTGAGCATTTTTTTTGTTGTTGTTGTTGTTGTTTTCCTTTTGCTTACCTACATTTTCTAATTTTCCTGCAATGAATGTGCATTACTTGGGTGGTAAAAATTTTAAATTAGCAGACATATTAAATACACTGAGAGAATCAGAGAAGGCTTTACAGAAGTGGCATTTGATGCTTTAATTCAATTTTGCAGATGATTATAGTTTCTTTTAAGCACCAGGTTCTGTGCTTGGAACTGGAGATACAAAGAGTTGAGTTATACACCTTCCCATCTTCCTAAGGGCTGGAATGCCCTCTTCCTCACTTTTCCATCTCAATGCCACTCCGTATCACTGCCCCACCCCTCTGGGCTCCCCAAATCTCTTGGAGTCCTCGCTGTCAGACTCATTCAGTGTTCAATCACATCATGCACAGCACTGCCCCACTCCATATGTGAATGTCTTGTCCCCACGAGATTATATTCTCCTTGGAAAAAGAACTACATCCTATCCTTCTATTGAATGCCCAAAGCCCGAGCTGGGAGAACACTGTGGGGTGCCTGTGAACACTTGCAGAATGGAGCCAAGCTTAGGGAAGTTAGCATCACAACCCGGACAGGAATCAGCCTTGGTGCCAGAGGCCTGAAGTGTCTCATGGGTCACAGCCCTTGACTCCAGATAGAGACTGAAGATGGTAAGTTTTATCCTTCTCTGTGCCCACTCAGCACCAGTGGGCTGCCTTTCACTGTGGGTTGAACATAGAAGTGACTTAATGTTCACTGAATTGAAATGACTGCTCCAAGCAGGCCTTGAATCCACATCTGGGAAAAATGACTCCCTCCACCCAAAGACATCACCCTCCCCCTTGAGATCTCAAAGTTTGAATGATTATGTACAGGATCTAAAGAAATGTAATTTGACTTTGCAAACCCAGGAGCTAGCTCCATAGTGGGCACATGTAAAGCATGGAAAATGGGGATGGAACAAAGGGAGAGAAGAAGAAAAGAAGGAAGAAAGTAGGAAAAAAAGGGAAGTGTTATGGATTGAATTGTGTCCCCAAAAAATGTGTGTCAACTTGGCTAGATCATAATTCTCAGTATTGTGTGATTGTCCGCCATTTTGTCATCTGAAGTGATCTTCCTATTTGTTATAAATCCTACCTTTATGATGTTAAGAGGCAGGATTAGAGGCCATTATTTTAATGAGGCAGGACTCAATCTACAAGATTAAGCTGTATCTTGGGTCAATCTCTTTTGAGATATAAAGGAAAGAAGGGAGCAGAAAGACAGGGGGACCTCCTACCACCAAGAATGAAGAACCAGAAGGGTAGCGCATCTTTTGGACACAGGGTCCTTGCACTGAGAAAAGGTTGTTATTGTTGTTAGGTGCCATCAAGTTGGTTCCAACTCATAGCAGCCCCATGTACAACAGAATGAAACATTGCCCAGTCCTGCACCATTCTCACAATCCTTGTCGTGTTTGAGCCCACTGTTGCAGCCACTGTGTAAATCCATCTCATTGAGGGTCTTCCTCCTTTTTGATGACCCTCTACTTTACCAAGTATGATATCCTTTCCCAGGGACTGATCCCTTCTGATAACATGTCCAAAGCATGTGAGACATAGTCTCACCATCCTTGCTTCTAAGGGCCATTCTGTTTGCACTTCTTCCAAGACAGACTTGTTTGTTCTTTTGGCAGTCCGTGGTATAGTCAATATTCTTCTCCAACACCACAATTCAAAGGCATAAATTCTTCTTTGGTCTTCCTTATTCATTGTCCAGTTTTTGCATGCATACCAGGCGATTGAAAACACCATGACTTGGGTCAGGCGCACCTTAGCCTTCAAGGTGACACCTTTGCTTTTCAATATTTTAAAGAAGACTTTTGCAGCAGATTTGCCCAATGCAATGCATTATTTGATCTCTTGACTGCTGCTTCCATGGGTGTTGATTATGGATCCAAGTGAAATGAAATCCTTGACAACTTCAGCCTTTTCTCTGTTTATCATGATGTTACTTATTGGTCCAGTTGTGAGGATTTTTGTTTTCTTTATGTTGAGGTGTAATCCATACTTAAGACTCTGGTCTTTGATCTTCATCAGTAAGTGTTTCAAGTCCTCTTCACTTTCAGCAAGCAGGTGCATCATCTGCATAACACAGGTTGTTAGTGCATCTTCCTCCAATCTTGACGCCCCGTCTTCTTCATACAGCCCAGCTTGTCAGATTTTTTACCCAGCATACTTGATCCACACCTTTCTTGAATTTAAATCACGCAGTATCCCCTTGTTCTGTTCGGATGACTGCCTCTTGATCTGTGTACAAGTTCCTCATGAGCACAATTAAGTGTTCTGAAATTCCCATTCTTCTCAATGTTATTCACAATTTGTTATGATCCACACAGTTGAACACCTTTGCATAGTGAATAAAACACAGGTAAACATCTTTCTGGTACTCTGTGCTTTCAGTCAGGATCTATCTGACAACATCAAAGATATCTCTGGCTCCACGTCCTCTTCTGAATCTGGCTTGAATTTCTGGCAGTTCCTTGTTGATATATTGCTGCAGTTGCTTTTGAATGATCTTCAGTAAAATTTTACACGCATATGCTATTAATGATATTGTTTGATAATTTCTGCATTCAATTGGATCACTTTTCTTGGGAATAGGTATAAATATGGATCTCTTCCAGTTGGTTGGCCATTTAGCTGTCTTCCAAATTTCTTGACATAAATGAGTGAGTGCTTCAAGCACTGCATCTGTTTGTTGAAACATCTCAATTGATATTCCATCAGTTCCTGGAACCTTGTTTTTCACCAATGCCTTAAGTGCAGCTTGGACTTCTTCCTTCAGTACCATCAGTTCCTGATCATATGCTACCTCCTGAAATGGTTGAATGTCGACCAATTCTTTTTGGTATAATGACTGTGTGTATTCCTCCCATCTTCTTTTGATGCTTCCTGTGTCATTTAATATTTTCCCCATAGAATCCTTCAGTATTGCAACTCGAGGCCTGAATTTTTTTCTTCAGTTCTTTCAGCTTGAGAAATGCAGAGTGTGTTCTTCCCTTTTAGTTTTCTATCTGCAGCTTTTTGCACGTGTCATTATAATACTTTACTTGGTCTTCTCCAGCCACCCTTTGAAATCTTCTGTTCAACTCTTTTACTTCATCATTTCTTCAGTTTGCTTTACCTACTCGATGTTCAAGAGCAAGTTTCAGAGTCTTTCTGACATCCATTTTGGTCTTCTCTTTCTTGTTTTTTTAATGACCTTAGTATATGATGTTCTTGATGTCATTCCACAACTCATCTGGTCTTCGGTCATTAGTGTTCAACACACCAAATTTATTCTTGAGGTGTTCTCTAAATTCAGGGGGGATATACTCAAAGTTGTACTTTGGCTCTAGTGGACTTGTTCTAATTTTCTTCAGTTTTAATTTGAACTTGCATATGAGCAATTGGTCTGTTCCGCAGTTGGCCCTGGCCTTGACTCCATCCACGTCATTAAGGTTGACTCTACTTTGAGGAGGCAGCTCTTCCCCAGTCACATTCTGAGTGCCTTCCAACCTGGGGGCTCATCTTCGGGAACTATACCAGACAATGTTCTGCTGCTACTCATAAGGTTTTCACTGGCTAATCCTTTTCAGAGTAGACCTCTGGGTCCTTCCTCCTAGTCTTAGTCTGGAAGCTTGGCTAAAACCTGTCCATCATGGGTGACCCTGCTTATATTTGAATACAAGTGGCATAGTTTCCAGCATCACAGCAACACACAAGCCCCACAGTAAGACAAACTGACAGACACATGGGGAAAGATGTTATCAGTTAAGTTAACATGAGATCATACTGAAATGGGGTGGGTGAATTATGGTGTTGGTGAAGAATATTGAATACACTACGGACTGCCAGGAGAATGAACAAATCTGTCTTGGAAGAAGTACAGCCAGAGTGTTCCTTAGAAGCGAGGTTGTTGAGACTTTGTCTCAGATGCTTTGGACATGTTATCAGGAGGGACCAGTTCCTGGAAAAGGACATCATGCTTGGTAAAGTAGAGGGTCAGCGGAAAAAGAGGAAATCCCTGAAGAAGATGGATTGACACAATGGCTGCAACAACAGGCTCAAACATAGTAACAATTGTGAGGATGGTGCAGGACCAGGCAGTGTTTCTTTCTGTTGTGCATAGGGTTGCTATGAGTTGGAACCGACTCAACAGCACCTAACAACAGCAACAACAACACCCTGGGCTGTAGATTGCCCCATCCAGATAATTCAATCTCTAGAATCTTTCCTTACTTCCATCTGCTCATCCTTTACTGCCTCTACTTCTGCCTTAATATCCATAAGCCCTCTCATGTTTTTAAATGACCTCCATCATAAGGACTCTCATAGCCACCATGTGAAGGCCTTTCTTCCTTTTCCCAACTCCTTGTTCTTTGCCTTTACCCCTCTGATAATATGCACTATGTTCCAGAGTTTACAGTAATCAATGCACTCAGAACCTGTCATCACTCCATCTCCCTAAGTCTCTTCAATTCTCTCAGTGAATGACCCCAAGATACAAAGCTGGGAGTCAACCTAGCTTCTCTCTCTTCCTCAATTCCACATCTAACAATGTACCCAGGGTCCTCCCTCCCAGCCCCACTGACTCCTTTTCTCAGATTCTTCCTATCTCTCTTTCAAAAATGAAAATCTGATCCTATCTAAAACTTCCAATGGCTCCCTATTATCACCAAAAAATAAAAAAATACAGATTCTTTCAAATGGCCTGGGTTCTTCATAATTTGGCACCTCCTACCTCACCAGTCTTGTCTTCCGCCCACCCCTACACCATGTGGACACTATAACCAGTTGTTGTCAAGTCAATTCTGACTCATGCTGACCCCACGTGTGTCACAGTAGAACTGCGCTCCATAGGGGTTTCAATGGCTGATTTTTCAGAATTAGATCATCAGGTCTTTCTTCTGAGGCACCCCTGGGTGGACTCAAACCTCCAACCTATCAGTTAGCAGCAGAGTAGGTTAACCATTTGAACCACCCTGGGACCGTATGGACATGATAGCCACACCAAATTATCACCATCCATGAATGTACCTAGATACACTCTCTGTTTAAAACACCCTTCCTCCTCCACTCCTACACACCTCCCAGGCTCATGCCAAGTACTGTGTCCTCTGGGAAACCTGCCCAGATGGGCCCTCCATCACTGGCTCCTCATCTCTGGCAGAGTATCTGTTATGCCCTATGCCCGTAATTGCCTTCTCTGTTCCATTTGGAGCTTCTCCACACTGGGGTCTAGGTATTGCCCACTGTGATCCTGGGGACATCACAGAGCCTAGCACATGACAGATACTCAGTAAAGTCTTCCTGAAAGTCATCTCCCTACTTCTCTACTGGGATGCAGTAGATGACTTGAGGGCAGATGCCTGTGTTACTCATCACTGCCTCCTCAAGGCCCAGTGCAGAGCTCATAGCATTCAGTGAATATTTGCTGA
Source organism: Loxodonta africana (assembly GCF_030014295.1). NCBI lineage: Eukaryota > Metazoa > Chordata > Mammalia > Proboscidea > Elephantidae > Loxodonta > Loxodonta africana. Next base: position 182,621,661 of record NC_087344.1, on the reverse strand, counting down.
GTGAAGAACGAAGGAATGTAAGAATGAGAGCTCAATGTCATTGTCAGAGAGGGAGGAGGCCCACCGGCTAGCATGATCACTGTAGAGCAGGTTCTGATCTTGCCTCAGCCCTGATTCAGTTGGAAACTGTAACAGAAGTCACTCATCTTCAGCATGCTGCCTTGGTCTCCCTGGATGCTGAGCAAACAGACTTTAAACCAGGGCTTCAAACCAGGTCGTTCCAGTTTGACCTCCTGCTGAGAATTTGCATTTCCACCCTAGATGTACTGAATCCAGAATGTACATTTTAACAAGATCCCCGGGTGATTCTTAGAGATTCTTATACATGCTTAAGAATCACCTGGAGATCTTATTAAAATGTAGATTCTGATTCAGTCTATCTGGGATGGAAATGCAAATTCTCTGTAGAGGGTCGAATGAACCTGTTCGAAGCCCTGCTTTAAACTCTGGAAATTCTGGATCCCTTGTTAAACACACTGAGTGACACCAGGTCCTGCTTCAGGTATTCTTAGGCTCCATAGGTCACCTGGAGTCTGTCAGAGATCTGGCCCAACCCCCCCTCACAGAGAATGGAACAGCGCCCAGGACTCCAGTCACTCAGCACAATGCTCTTTCCATTTCTATCACCTTAACTGCCTGACTCACTGCCACTCCTGAACTGAGGGGAGGCTGGGGGACACGTAGCATGAAGATGGAAGTCTTGGAGTGCCTAACAGAGTGTGCACTTAACTGCTGATTGCCCACTGGAGTAACGGTGAGCCTAGCAGATGGGGAAGGCCTTAAAAGAAAATGACTCCTGGTCTCTGCTGCTCATTCCCCCTGGGCTGCTGCCTGGGGGAGCAAGAGAGAGCCCGGATTTGGCTCTTTCTGAATCTCTGTTCCTGGCAAATATTGCAGTATCCTAGCTCTCATGGGGGTTCTCCAGAACAGAGAAGCTTGGGTCCTGGACCAAACTCTTCACGTACCGGAGAGAGTTGATCTCTTTAGGTTTCCAAGTCATTGCTAAATCCCCCAGGCCCAGAAGATGCCTGGAGCATTGTAGATGTTCATTAAATATTTGTAGAAAGAAAGGAGAAGGAAGGTAGAAAAGCAGGAAGGAAGGGAGGGAGGAATCTGAGCCACTTGCCACTGTTTGAACCAGCTACCCCTCAGCTGGCCAAGGGATCAGTGTGAGCTTCTGTGGGTATCCAGGCAGCTCATGGGAGAAGCTGAAGCCAACTTCCCAGAACAGAGGCCACCTCCCACCAATCCTGCGACTTATTTACCTGAGCAGAAAGCCCCTTTGGGTCAGAAAACTTTACAGCCCACAAAGCATCCCTTGTGGCACCTAGGAGGTACAGTACAACCTTTTGCTATTAAGTTATTTCAGCTCCATCTCTTCCTGCATCTCTCAGAGCACTGTCTCCTCCAGCCATCCCTAGCATGGTAGAAGGACCTTGTCTCAGAAGCACTAGGCTCAGAGCACTGTGAACCTCAGTTAAAGAGGTACCATGTTTCTCACTGGGATCCAGGAGACAGGGTGACAGGAGCAACTTCTATTAAAAATGCAAGACTCAAGGGTCAGTGGTCAGCCATTAATATTTTTAAAGTGGAAAAAGAATCAGTTGAGCAGAGAGGATATATTTAAAAAAACAAACAAAACAAACAAAAAAAAACCTGTTGCTGTCGAATTGATTCCCACTAATTGTGACCCTACAGGACAAAGTAGAACTGTCCCATAGGGTTTTCAAGGGACGGCTGGTGGATTTGAACTGCTGACCTTTTGGTTAGCAGCGGTAGCTTTTAACCACTGCCCCACCAGGATTCCAGAGAGAATATAGTGAAATAAAATTTAATGTGAAAGAGGAACATCTGCTCTTGAGTTTCAATTCTTCCATACTAACTACGTAGCCTAGGACATGACACATTGCTTCTGTGAACCTCAATTTTCTCATTTATTAAATGGAGGTTATTCATGCGATAAAATCACAAATATTTGTTGAGCAGCTTCCATGTGATAGACTTTGGGAACACAGCAGTGAGCACAGATCATGTTTGGTTTATGGTTCACTGGGGAAGGCATAGTAAACAAGGACATATCATGAGTGTCGGATGGTACAAAAAGAGAAACACTGGGTCTTACAAAAGTACAGGGAGATAGTCTCACCAGGCCATGATGATTCTCCCAGACATATTGTGGGCACTCAGTTGAGCAGCGAATATGAAAATGCTCTGTAAACTGTAAAATGCTATGCAAATGTGTGCTGTCCTCTCTCCCATTCAATGCTGGAGAGGTCAGAATCTGAAAAAGATGAAAAGTAAAACAAACATCAATTGAGACCTTTTACATGGCTGATGATTCCTCACACCCACCCTCAAGGTGGTATCATTGCACTGGTTTGCAGACCAGGATTGGGAGGCTTAGAATGCCAGCTGCCATGCTGGTGGTGGCACAGCTCAGGGATCAGACCCAAAGAACAACCAGATCCCTCTCCACTGTGCAATAGTAGACAGGGTAACCATTCCCCTACCTTGATGTTTCTACCTCCAGTCCTGCTCCTTAGCTTCTGGTTAGTAGTGGGGGAAGGACATACTAACTCCTAGGCAGGGGGCTTAGATAGAGGAGAGATCCACCCAGGAGAGAGTGGATAGTGAGGTGAGAAATGGCTGCCTGGCCCAGAGCCCAGTCATTGCCTCCTCTGAGGACCTATACCCATTCCAAAGGCTTTGACCTGAGGGGAGAGACAAGTCTGGTCAAGCTGTGTCCTGAATCCAGGCTGGCTTTGGAGTACAGTGACTGAAAACAAGTGGAAACTGAGGTTCAGAAAGGAGAACCGGGTGTCCACAGCAATAAACTGGTGAATGCGCATGCCCTGTTTCTCATTCAGCTGGTCTCACCATGCTGTGAAGGCTGGTTTGGTGAATATTTCCCTGTTGGTGTTCTCACAGCTGAGCTCCCCTCGCTTAGCAGATGCCCTCAGGTTCTCTCTCCTCTCCCCTGTCCGTTCAGAATCTACTCTGTAAACCTTCTGAAATTTGTTGCTATCAGCTGCCCTGAAGTCAGCGCCCAACTCACGCGACCCCATGCACATCGGAACAAAACGCTGCCTGCTGGGTGCTACGCCAGCCCCACAATTGATTGTGGATCAGACCAATGTGAGCCATAGGGTTTTCATTGGCTGATTTCCAGAAGCAGATCACAAGGCTTTTCTTCTTAATTTGTCTTAATCTGGAAGCTCTACTAAAGCCTGTTCAGCATCATAGCAACACATAATTCTCTACTGACAGATGGGTGATGGCTGCACATCAAGTGCATTGGCCAGGAATCAAAGCCCAGTCTCCCACATGGAAGGTGAGAATTCTACTACTGAACCACCACTGCCCCCATCTGAAAGTTTGACATATTTAAGTATGCTCCCTTCCAGGAGAATGTACTTGCCCTTTAGGTAAAGGAATAAAGCTGTAATCACGGGGCTTCAGGTTTAGGCCCTAGGAGGAGGCCTGGACATATAATGGTGGGTAGGGTAGATTTCTCCCCAGATGAAGAGACTGAGGCACAGAGCCAGAGTGGAGACGCAGCTCGGCTTAGGTCACACAGCTAGAAAGGGGCAGGGCCAGGCCTAGAACCCATTCTTCTGAATTTCAACTTCTCCCAAGAAAACTACAGATGAATCCCTGGATGGCACAAATGGTTTAAGCTCTCAGCTACTAGCCAAAAGGTTGGCAGTTCAAATGCACCCAGAGAAGCCTTAGAAGACAGGTCTTGCAATCTTCTTCCAAAAGGTCACAGCATTAAAAACCCTGTAGAGAAATTCTACTAGGCATACACGCAGCCATCATGAGATGGCAACTAACAAGAAACTACAGATAGTATAGATAGTATAGACCTCAATGTAGCCAGAAGGACCCTTCCCCAGCTGGAAAGATTCCTTGTGGGACAGCAATCCCGCCCCCACTAAGGACAAGGGGAAGACCAGAGATGGAGGATGTCAACCTGCTTTCCCAAGACACCGTGGGTCAGAAAGGAATTCTACTTTCCAGCCAGGGTTTTCCAGTTAAGTCAGGCTGCTTGCCTAATAAAACAAACAAACAAACAAACATAGAAAAAACCCAAACCTGTTGCCCTCAAGTTGATTCCAATTCACAAATCCTGGCATTCCAGGAGAGCCCAGGTTCCAGCTCTCCAAGTGTCATCTCTTTGTTAAGATGCCCCCTGGTGGTATGGTAGGAAAATCCAATCTTTGCAGTCAGACTCCTGTTTGAATCTCAAGCCTGTGGTCTTGGGGAGGTGAATTAATCTCCCTGAGCCTCAGTTTCCATGTCCATAATGAGGATAGTAATACTGCCCAATTTTTGGGTGTTGCTCCGAGAATAAAAGACATAATTCACTAGCATAGGGTCTGACACATGGAAGGCGTTCAATATGTTTCCATCCCCCTCCTTAATCCCTTCCTCTGTAATAATAATTCAGAGTGTTCTGTCAAGTTGGTTTAAAGGAAGTCGGAAGGGTGAGGTAGACAAGACATATGGAAGGTGGAACCTTAACGGCAAACTGCAGGGCTCTCTATTAAAATATGTTCTTGCACCTTTGGAGCTAAGATACCTGAGAGCTGTGCCCAGTCAGTCCTTGCAATGAGCTGGGAGTCAGGATGCTTGGCTTCTGACTTTGAATTTGCCCCTAACCAGCCATGTGGCCTCAGGTGAGGCCCTTGCTCTTCCTGGGTCTTAGTTTCCTCATCTGTCAAATGAGAAGAGAGGTCAATAATTCAGCAAATATTTACTAAGGTTCTACTATCTTCCCAGTACCAAGCAAAATGCTGAATGATGGACAAAAGGCCAGAGAGAAGGGCATAAAAAATGTGTAGGACAAGGTTTGTGACATATAAGAACATAAAACCTGGTAGCAGAAGCCAAGACATACACAAAGGATCTGGCACAGTGGGTTGTTAAAAGAAGAGTCAGGAGAGGTGGGGCCAACATGGCGGAGTAGTCAGACACTTCCTGTGGTCCCTCTTACAACAAAGACCAGAAAAAAAACAAGTGAATCAATTGTATATGACAATCTATGAGCCCTGAACATCAAAAACAAAGTTGAGTCAGACTGAGTGGCAAGGGGAGGGAGAGACAGTTCAGAAGCAGCGAGGATTTGCCAGACCTAACCTGGCTGGCACCCTGCAGGCTGGATTGGCTGGCATGAGTAAGCTGAGTCAAGCAGTAACAGTTGGGACGCGTTTTCCACACCAGGAGAAGCCGAGCAGCAGAGAGTCTGCACAAGCCTCCAGAGCCAGGGGGTAAGCAGCACTGGACCTGCAAAAATTAATTGCAATGGTCTAACCTACTGTGCAGGATCAAGATAATCCTTCCCCCTCTGGCAAGAACCTCTCTCCCTCTCACTAGCCCCTTCCGTACTCTGCTCCAGTCATGGTCTGGCTTCAGTGATTGTTGTGTCCCCAGGCTGGAAGTGGGACCCTTCGCACACCCCAAGCCATTTTCCTGGCTTTGGAGAGGGAAAAAATTAACAAATAACAAAAAATAATATGCCAGCTCCCCTAAGCCATGATCTCAGGGTAGGCACAGCCCCTTTGACCAGGTACAGGCATAAGGGGTCCACAGACTTTGAATGCCTTTCATCCCTGCCTAGACCTGTGTGGGACCATTTCAACAGTGTAGGCCTGCATTAGTGTAGTGTGTGTAGTACAACAGGGTATATACCTGAAGCCTATTTTCACCTGCAATAGCTGAGGGGGAGTGGCATATTCATGACATTTGACACCGCCTTGCCCATTAAGCAGGGTCCTCACCTACCCACATCAGAAGCCTGAGGACTAGTGGCCCTGCCCACTCCACCTAGCCACCCATGACAGGGGTCTGAGAATAAGTGTTGGCTCCCAGTCCTCATAGCCAACAGCGATGTGTGCCCAAAGTCTGGCTGTAAAACGCATCCACCTAAGCAGTCTAGGGAACAGGGACACGTCTTCCCACTCAGGCACTCAGGGACAGGCATCAGCCCTCTACCCTGCTCAGCACATAACCTCCTACTGCAGCCAGATACCTGTGCCTACTCTAATCACCCCTATGTAGCCGTGCCCATTTAGGACTGTAGGTGAGAGCCTGAACCACATACTTGGTGACTGATGACCTGGACACCTGAGCTGAATCCACACAAGAAAAGTAAATGGACTCTTGGGCTCATATACCTAGTAACAGCTCTAACCACCTGGTGACAGGATGTGAGAGCTTCAAAGACACCAATAATCAAAGTAACTCACACGGCCAGCCTATTTGGGCATGTTAAAAAAAAAAAAAAAGAAAGAAAGAAACTAGGACACATAAAATAAATAAATTATTGATGTCTCGGAGACAAGAGTCAACATCAAATCACATAAAGAGGCAGACCATAATAGCTTGAGCAAGTGACCAAAACAAAGAGCCAGGAAACCTCCTGGAGAAGAGATCTTGGAATTACTGGAGGTAGAATTCAAAAGATTAATATACAGAGCTCTTCAAGAGAATAGGAAGTAGATCAGACAAAATGCAGACTGAGCCAAGGACCACAAAGAAAAAGCAACAGAGGAACTTAAGACGGTTATACAAGAGCAACAAGATAAATTTAACAGGCTATAAGAATCCATAGAGAGACAGCAAATAGAAATCCAAAAGATTAACAATGAAATATCAGAATTTGACAAGTCAATAGAAAGTCATAGGAGCAGAACTCAGTCAATGAAAGTCAGAATTAGTGAGGCTGAAGATAAAGCACTTGACACCAATTTATTTGAGGAAATATCAGATAAAAGAATTTAAATAAATGAAGAAACTCTAAGAATTATGTGGAAATCTATCAAAAGGAATAACCTATGAGTGATTGGAGTATGAGAACGGTGGCAGGGGGTGGGGGGTAACAGAAAATACAGACAGAATTGTTGAAGACTTGATGGCAGAAACCTTCCGTGATATGGTGAAAGATGAGAAGGTATCCATCCAAGAAGCTCATCCAACCCCTCACAGGGTAGATCCCAAAAGAAAGTCACCAAGACAATCAAACTTGCCAAAACCAAAGGTAAAAGAGAGAATTTTAAGGGCAGCTAGTGATAAACAAAGTCATCTACAAAGGAGAGTCAGTAAGACTAAGCTCTGACTACTCAGCAGAAACCATGCAGGCAAGAAGGCAATGGGATGACATACATAAAATCTTGAAAGAAAAAAAAACTGCCAGCCAAGAATTATACATTGAGCAAAACTGTCTCTCAAATATGAAGGCAAAATTAGGTCATTTCCAAATAAACAGAAGTTAAGGGATATTGTAAAAACCAAACCAAAATTACAAGAAATACTAAAGGAAGTACTCCAGTTAAAGAATCAATAATATCAGATAACAACCCAAGACTAGAACACAGGACATAACAACCAGATATCAACCCAGATAAGGAAGTCACAAAAATAAGTCAAGGCTAAAACACTGAAAATAGGGGAAGAGACATCAATATGTAAAAGATGAAATGTTAAAAAAAAAAAAAAAAGGACTAAATAATGTAGTCATAGAACTTTTGTATGGGGAGGAAGTCAAGGTGATGTCAAGAAATAAAAGATTGGTTTAAACTTAGAAAAATAGAGGTAAATTTTAAGGTAACCACAAAGGAAACTAACAATCCTACACATCAAAATAAAAAAGAAGAAAAAACATAAAGATGCAGCAATGAAAATACATAAAGAAAAATGACTCAGCACAGAAAATTAAGTGGAACAAAGAAGCTGTCAACAACACATGCACAAAAAAAATACACCACAATGACACCAATAAACTCATATCTATCAATAATTACAATGAAAGTAAATGGGCTAAATGCACGAATAAAGAGACAGAGGGTAGCAGAATGTATAAAAAAACACAATCCATCTACATGCTGCCTAGAAGGACATACTTTAGACTCAAAGACAAAAACAAACTAAAACTCAAAGGATGGAAAAAATATATCAAGCAAACAATACCCAAAAAAGTCAGGAGTAGCAATATTAATCTCTGACAAAGTAGACTAAAGCAAAATCCACCACAAAAGATAAGGAAGGACACTATATAATGATTAAAGGGTCAGTACACCAGGCATAATACATATTTATGCACCCAACAACAGAGCTAAAAAATACATAAGACAAATTCTAACAGCATTGAAAAGAAAGATAGTAGGAGGCTTCAACACATCACTTTAGGTGAAGGACAGAACACTCAGAAAGAAACTCTATAAAGACACAAAGGATCTAAATGCCACAATCAACCAACTTGATCTCATAGACATATCTAGAACATTCCACCCAACAGCAGCCAAGTATACATTCTTTTTCAGCGTGCATGGAACATTCTCCAGAATAGACCATATATTAGGCCACAAAGCAAGCCTTAACAGAACCCAAAGCATCAAAATATCACAAAGCATCTTTTCTGACCATGAGACCATGAAAGTAGGAATCAATAGCAGAAAAGGCAAGGAAAAAAAAAGTCAAACAAGTGGAAACTGAACAACACCTTGCTCAAAAACTACTGGCTTACAGAAGAAATCAAGGACAGAATAAAGAAATTCATAGAATCAAATGAGAATGAAAGCGCATCCTACCAGAATCTTTGGAACACAGCTACAGCACTGCTCAGAGGTCAATTCATAGCAATAAATGCACACATCCAAAAAGAAGAAAGGGCCAAAACCTAACATTAACCCCTCAACTCAAACAAACAGAAAGAGAGCAGCAAAAGAAGCCCTTGGGCACCAGAAGAAAGAAAATAATAAAAACTAGAGCAGAAATAAACAAAATAGAGAATAGAAAAACAATTGAAAGAGTTAGCAAGACCAAAAGCTGGTTCTTTGAAAAGATCAACAAAATGGATAAACCGTTGGCCAAACTGAAAGCAGAAAAACAGGAGAGAAAGCAAATAACCCAAATTAGAAATGAAATGGGCAATATCACAAGAGACCCACCTGAAACTAAAAGAATCATATCAGGTTACTATGAAAAATTGTACTTTAACAAATTTGAAAACCTAGAGGAAATGGACAAATTTCCAGAAACACACTACCTACCTAAGCTAACACAAACCAAGGTAGAAAAACTAAATAAACCTATGACAAAAGAAGTGATTGAAAAGGTAATTTAAAAACTTCCAGCAACAACAACAACAACAAAAACCTTGGCCCCGACGACTTCACTTGAGAATTCTACAAAACTTTCAGAGAAGAGCTAACACCACTACTACTAAAGGTATTTCAGAGCATAGAAAAAAATGGCATACTCCCAAACTCATTCTATGAAGCCAGCATAACCCTGATACCAAAACCAGGTAAAGACGCCACAAAAAAAGAAAATTACAGACCAATATCTCTCATGAACATAGACACAAAAATTCTCAACAAAATTCTAGCCAATAGAATTCAACAACGTATCAAAAAATAATTCACCATGACCAAGTGGGGTTAATACCAGGTCTGCAGGAATGGTTCAACGTTAGAAAAACAATCAATATAATCCATCAAATAAATAAAACAAAAGATAAGAACCACACGATCTTATCAATCGATGCAGAAAAGGCATTTGACAAAGTCCAACACCCATTCATGATAAAAATCTCTCAGCAAAACAAGAATGGAAGGGAAATTCCTCAACCTAATAAAGTGCATTTATACAAAGCCAATGGCCAACATCATCCAAAATCGAGAGAGTCTGAAAGCATTCCCCTTGAGATCGGGAACCAGACAAGGATGTACTTTATCACCACTCTTATTCAACGTTGTGCTGGAGGTCCTAGCCAGAGCACTTAGGCAACAAAAAGAAATAAAGAGCATCCATATAGGTAAGGAAGAAGTAGAAGTATCCCTATTTGCAAATGATGTGATCTTATACGTGGAAAACCCCAAAGAAACCACAAGAAAACTATTTGAACTAAAAGAAGATTTCCGTAAACTATCAGGATACAAGATAAACATACAAAAATCAGTTGGATTCCTCTACACCAACAAAGAGAACTTCGAAAAGGAAATCATCAAATCGATGCTATTTACAATAGCCCCCAAGAAGTTAAAACACATAGGAATAAATCTAAGCAGAGATGTAAAAGACCTGTACAAAGAAAACTATAAGACCCTACTGCAAGAAACCAAAACAGACTTACATAAGTGGAAAAATATACCTTGCTCATGGATAGGAAGACTCAACATTGTTAAAATGCCAATTTTACCCAAAGCAATCTACAGATACTATGCAATCCCAATCCAAATTCCAACAACATTTTTTAATGTGATGGAGAAACAAATTACCAACTTCATACGGAAAGGGAGGAGGCCCTGGATAAGTAAAGCATTACCGAAAAAGAAGAACAAAGTGGGAGGCCTTGCACTGCTTAATTTTAGAACCTATTATACCTCCAAGGTCATCAAAACAACCTGGTACTGGCACAACAGATACATAGACCAATGGAACAGAATTGAGAATCCAGATGCAAATTCATCCACCTATGAGCAGCTGATATTTGACAAAGGCCCCAAGTCAGTTAAATGAGGAAAAGACAGTCTCTTTAACAAATGGTGCTGCCATAACTGGATATTCATCTGCAAAAAATTGAAACAAGACCCATACCTCACACCATGTAAAAAAATGAACTCAAAATGGATCAAAATCTGAATCTAAAATGATAAAGATCATGGAAGAAAAAGAAGACAACATTAGGAGCCCTAACACATGGCATAAACAGAATACGAACTGTAACTAACAATGCACAAACACCAGAAGAGAAACTGGAAGCTCCTAAAAATCAAACACTTACGCTTATCAAAAGATTTCACCAAAAGAGTAAAAAGACAACTTACAGGCTGGGGAAAAAAAACTTTGGCAACAACACATCCGATCAGGGTCTAAGCTCTGAAATCTACAAAACCTCAGCAACAAAAAGACAAATAACCCAACTAAAAAATAGGCAAAGGATATGAACAGGAACTTCACCAAAGAAGACATTCAGGAGGTTAACAAATACATGAGGAAATGCTCATGATCATTAGCCATTAGAGAAATGCAAATCAAAACTACAGTGAGATACCATCTCACACCAACAAAGCTAGCACTAATCCAAAAAACACAAAATAATCGATGTTGAAGAGGTTGTAGAGATACTGGAACCCTTATACATTGCTGGTGGGGATTTAAAATGGTTCAGCCACTTTGGAAATCGATTTGGCACTTCCTTAAAAATCTAGAAATAGAAGTACCATAGGATCCAGCAATCACACTCCTTGGAATATATCCTAGAGAAATAAGAGCTTTTACATGAACAGATATATGCACACCTATGTTCCTTGCAGCACTGTTGACAACAGCAAAAAGATGGAAACGATGTAGGTGCCCATCAACAGACGAATGGACAAACAAATTATGGTACATCTACAAAATGGAATACTACACAACAATAACAAATAATGATGAATCTGGGAAGCATCTCACAACATGGGTGAATCTGGCAGGCATTATGCTGAGTGAAATTAGTCTCAAAAGGGCAAATATTATATGACACCACTATTATAAGAACTCAAGAAAAGGTTTAAACACAGAAGAAAACATTCTTTGATGGTTATGAGGGTAGGAGGAAGAGAGAGGGGGATTCACCAAATAGATAGTGGACAAGAATTATCTTAGGTGAAGGGAAGGACAACAGACAATACCCGGGAAGTCAGCACAACTGGACTAAACCAAAAGCTAACAAGTTTCTTGAACACAACCAAACACTTCAGGGGACAGAGTAGCTGGGGCTGGGGCTTAGGGACCATGGTTTCTGGGGACATCTAGGTCAATTGGCATAAAAAAGTTTATTAAGAAAATGTTCTGCATCCCACTTTGGTGAATGGCATCAGGGGTCTTAAAAGCCTGAGAGCAGCCATCTAAGATGCATCAATTGGTCCCAACCCACCTGGAGCAAAGGAGAATGAAGCACAAGACACAAGGGAAATATAAGCCCAAGAGACAAAGGGGCCACATAAGCCAGAGACTCCAGCAGCCTGAGGTCAGAAGAACTATATGGTGCCTGGCTACCACCAATGACCGCCCTGACAGGTAAGACAACAGAGTCCTTGATGGATCAGGAGAAAAGTGGGATGCAGAGCTCAAATTCATGTAAAGAGACCAGGCTTAACGGTCTGACTGAGACTGGAGGAACCCTTGAAGACATGGCCCCGGATGTTCTTTTAACCCAGAACTAAAATCATTCCCAAAGCCAACTCTTCAGATGAAGATTAGACTGGACTGTAAGACATGAAATAATACTCATGAAGAATGTGCTTCTTAATTCAAGCAGATACACAAGACTAAATGGCAGCTCCTGTCCAAAGGCGGAATGAGAAGGTGGACAAGGATAGGAGCTGGTTGGATGGACACAGGAAATCCAGGGTGGAAAGGGGCAGAACGCTGTCACATTATGGGGATTGGAGCCAGTGTCACATAACAGTACGTGTAAAAATTTTTATGTGAGAAATTAATTTGAGCTGTAAACTTTCATCTAAAGCACAATTTTAAAAAAATGCTGAGTCAGGAGCCAGAGTTCTGGGTTTGAATCTCAACTCAACCTTGGACAAGAAATTTCACCTCTCTGTAACTTGGTTTCTATAACATGCAGATAATAATAAGATCAATTAACAGGGTCGTCATGACATCTCATGATAGATGGAGAAATATAGACATGGAGAAAGATAGACATACATATACATACATATAAAATGTTATACATATTATGTGTAATGTATAAATTTATATATGTACAACATATAAATTTATTAAAGAACTTTAAATAGTGTCTGGCACCTAGTAAGCATCATGTTTTTGCTATTATAACTAGGTACACTACACAGAGTCTTCTCTACATAGAATTAATGAGGAAGACTCATTAATAACCTGCATTATGCAGATGACACAACCTTGCTTGCTGAAAGTGAAGAGGACTTGAAGCACTTACTGATGAAGATCAAAGACCACAGCCTTCATCAGTATGGATTATACCTCAACATAAAGAAAACAAAAATTCTCACAACTAGACCAGTAAGCCACATCATGATAAACAGAGAAAAGATTGAAGTTGTCAAGGATTTCATTTTACTTGGATCCACTATCAACACCCATGGAAGCAGCAGTCAAGAAATCAAAAGATGCATTGCATTGGGCAAATCTGCTGCAAAGAACCTCTTAAAAGTATTGAAAAGCAAAGATGTCACTTTGAGGACTAAGTTGTGCCTGACCCAAGCCATGGTATTTTCGATCACATAATATGCATGTGAAAGCTGGACAATAAATAAGGAAGATGAAAGAAGAACTGATGCCTTGAATTGTGGTGTTGGCAAAGAATATTGAATATACCATGGACTGCCAAAAGAACGAACAAATCTGTCTTGGAAGAAGTACAACCAGAACGCTTCTTAGAAGCAAGGATGGTGAGACTGTGTCTTGCATACTTTGGACATTTTGTCAGGAGGGATCAGTCCCTGGAGAAGGACATCATGCTTTGTAAGTAGAGGGTCAGTGGGACAGAGGAAGACCCGCAATGAGACAGATTGACACAGTGGCTGCAACAATGGGCTCAAGCATAACAACCATTGTAAGGATGGCGCAGGACCAGGCACTGTTTCGTTCTGTGGTACATGGGGTCACTATGAGTCGGAACCGATTCAACAACACCTGACAACAACAACAACATACTACATAGAAGGCAGACCACAGTTGCATGCTTTGTAGAGGAAGACACAATTATTCTGATTACTTAGGATGGTCGCGCTTCATTAGGCCTTGGAGGAGAAGGATGTTCGCATGATGTCTGCAGTAGTAGCTTTCTGGCCTCCGGCAAAATCTCAATAATATATTGCCTATAAGGAGCCCTGGTGATGCAGTGGTTAAGTGGTCGGCTGCTATCCAAAAGGTTGGCAGTTTGAACCCACCAGCCACTTTCCAGGAGAAAGACGTGGCAGTCTGCTTCCATGAAGATTAAAAAAAAAAAAAATTGCTGTGGATTCCAACTCATAAAACCTGTTGCCATTGAGTCGATTCCGACTCATAGCGACCCTGTAGGACAGAGTAGAGCTGCCCCACAGAGTTTCCAAGGAGCACCTAGTGGATTTGAACTGCCGACCTTTATGGCTGGCAGACTGTGGCACTTAACCACTAGGCCACCAGAGTTTCCTTCCAACTCAGAGAGACCCTATAAGACAGAGTAGAACTGCCCCCTAGAGTTTCCAAGGAAACCTGGTGGATTTGATTTGCCGACCTTTTGGCTAGCAGTCATACCAGTTAACCACTGCACCACCAGGGCTTCCATCCACAAAGATTAACCCATTGCCACCGAGTCGATTCCGACTCATAGCCACCCTACAGAACAGAGTATAAGTACCCCACAGACTGTCCAAGGAGCGCCTGGTGTATTCGAACTGCTGACCTTTGGTCAGCAGCCATAGCACTTAACCACTACGCCACCAGGGTCTCCTCCACAAAGACTACAGCCTCAGAACTCCTATGGGACAGTTCTATTCTGTCTTATAGGGTGGCTATGTGTTGGCAGCTGCATTGGGCATACTGCCTACTCTGGACTCCTGCCGTTGTCTCTGTCTCCCCCTGCTGTCCCATGCGTGTAAAGCAAATTGGAAACAATCTCTGCAGTGCAGTGTTGTGACCCAGATCCAGAAAGCTGACAGTCTAACTCAAGAGACTTGGACAAGTCTGTGACATGGCTCTGGGATAAGAAGAGACAAGAGAGAGGATCACAGTTGGAGGAAAGATTAGGTAGAGATATTCTCGGAAGACTAGTGAGAGAAATCGCTCCCCTCAGGAACCAAAATTGAAGCCTGAAACTACCTCAGATATTCATGGAAAGGGGTATAAAGATGGAGATGAGTTGGAAACAAACTAAGATTCTGCCCAACTCCACCCCTGGAGGATTCAGCAGACTTTAGAGGGTGGATGGAGGTCATGCTGAGGCCTCAGAGAAACACCAACTCATTTTGTGAGCTAATATTACTCTTACATCAAAGGCAGACAAAGACATCACAAGAAAAGCAGTCTACAGACCAATATCCCGTATGAATACTATCTAAGTTAATCCAATAACATATAGCAAGTATTATACACCATGACCAAGTGGGGTTTATCCCAAGAATGCAAGGTTAGTGTCATGGATTGAATACTGTCCCTTAAAAACATGTGTCAACTTGGCTAGGCCATGATTCCCAGCATTGTGGGGTTGTTCTCCATGTTGTGGTCTGATGTAATTTTCCTACGTGTTGCAAATCCTAATCTCAGCATGTGGTTACTGAGGCAAGAGTAGGTTATGTTAAAGAGGATTAGGGTGGGATGTAACACCCTTACTCAGGTCACAGCCCTCATCCATTGTAAGGGGAATTTCCCTGGGGTGTGGCCTGTATCGCTTTTTATCTTACAAGAGACAGAAGCAGAGAGAAGTGAGCAGAGAGATGGGGATCTCATGCCACCAAGAAAGAGCTGGGAGCACAACATGTCCTTTGGACACAGGGTACCTGCACTGAGAAGCTCCTAGACCAGAGAAAAACTGATGACAATGGTCTTCCCCCAGAACCAACAGACAGAGAAGCCTTCTTCTGAAGCTGGCACCCTGAATTTGGACTTTAGCCTCCTAAACTGTGAGAGAATAAATTTCTCTTAGTTAAAGCCATCCACTTGTGGTATTTCTGTTATAGCAGAACTAGATAACTAAGACAGTTGGTTCAACATATGATAAGCAATCAGTGTCATATGCCATATTAATAAAATAGAAAGAAAACTGTTGTCATTGAGTCAATTCTGACTCATAGCGACCCTATGATTTTAAAGGAGCACCTGGTGGATTTGAACTGCTGACTTTTTGGTTAGCAGCCAAGCTCTTAACCATTGCACCACCCAGGCTCCAGAATAGCCAAAGCAATATTGAAAAAGAAGAACAAAATTGGAATACTCACACTTCCCAATTTCAAAATTTACTACAAACCTACAGTAATCAAGACTAAGTGAGATTATCATAAGGATAGACATATAAATCAATGAAATAGAATTGAGAGTTCAGAAATAAGCTATACATCTGTGGTCAACTGATTTTTAGCAAGAGTACCAAGATAATGGGGGAAATTTGTCTTTTCAACAAATGGTGCTCTGACAACGGTATCCACATGCAAAAGAATGAAGTTGAGCCCATACTCACATCATACATAAAAATTACCTCAAAATGGATCAGAAATATAAGAGTTAAAATTCTTTCAAGAAAACATACCTGTAAGCCTTTGCAACCTTGGATTAGGCAATGGCTTCTTAGATGTGACACCTACAGCACAAGCTACGAAGGAAAAACAGATAAATTTGACTTTAAAATTTAAAACTTTTATGGTTTAAAGGACACTATCAAGAAAGTGAAAAGCCAACCCACAGAATGGCAGAAAATATTTCCAAATCATATATATTATAAGGGTCTAGTATCCAGAAGTACATAGGGTCACTATGAGTCAGAATCTACTCAATGGCAATTTTTTTTTTTTTTTTAGTATACAGAATATATCGAGAACTCTTACAACTCAACAATAAAAAGACAAATAATCAATTGAAGGTGGGCAAGGGATTTCAATAGACATTTCACCAAAGAAGATATTCAAATGGACAATAACCACTTAAAAATATGCTCAATGTCATTATTCAATTAGAGAAATGCGAATCAAAACCACAATGAGATACCACTTCATACCCATTAGAAAGGTTGTAGTAAAAAAGATGGACAATAACAAGTGTCGGCAAGGGTGTGAAGAAATTGCTGGCGGACCTGTAAAATGGTGCAGCTATTTTAAAAATGGTCTGACGGTTCCTGAAAAAGTTAAACATAGAGTTACCATACGACTCAGCAAATATATGTTCACGTAAAAATATATATTAATGTTTTTTAAAAAACAAACCCATTGCCACTGAGTCGATTCCAACTCATAGTGACCCTATAGCAGCATCATTCAAAATAGCCAAAAAGTGTAAATAACTCAAATGTGCACCAACTGATGAATGGATAAACTAAATGAGGCAAATCTAAGTACTAATACGTGCTACAGTGTTGATGAACCTTGAAAACATTATGCTAGGTGAGAGAAGCCAGACACAGAAGGCCACATATTATAAGGTTCCATTTAAATGAAGTGTCAAGAACAAGGCAAATGCCTAGAGACAGAAAGCAGGTCAGTGGTTGCCAGGGGCTGGGGGAGGGGAGAATGGGCGTGACTGCTAACAAGGCTCTTTTTGGAGAGATGAAATGTTCTGGAATTAGATAGTGGTGATAGTTGTACAACCTTGTGAATATAAATTAAAAAACACTGAATTGTGCACTTAAAAAATGATATATGAATTATATCTCAATTTTTTTAAAGCTTCTAGGACCTCACCGGGGCTCTCAAGGGGCCTAGCCCAAAGTCTTCCTGTTGCTGACTCAGACAAAAAAAAAAAAAAATGTATTAACATTCCATTTTGTTTAGTACACACTACTATACCAGAGAATAGCTATTACATTAAAAAAAAAAAAAAAAAGTTTCCGTAGAGTCAATTCAGACTCATAGCTATTACATTAAGTTCAGGTAAATTTTATTTCAAGAGAACAATGCCAGATGGTGTGGTATATTATAGAATACAGATAGATGCTCAGCATTCTAAGAGGTCAGAGAGGAGGGAGCGGTGGGGGCTAGTTGGAGAAAGAGGTGGAGTGAGATGGGTCAGGAATCAGGCTCTGTAGAAACACTCCTCCTCCAAGTGATCTCCATCCTCAAACACCTCGAGGAGAGAGAGCTCACAACCCCAAGGCAGCAGCCCCTTGCTTTTCCGAAGACCTTAGATGATTAGAAATTCTTCCTTATTTGGAGCCCAGATCTGCCTTTCCATAATACCCACCCGCTGGCTGGTTATACCCCTTCAGCCACTGAGACTAAATCTGATTCTCTTTCAAACAACAGCCCCTCAAGCGTTTGAAAAGACAGATTTCTTATCTCCTCCCCTTTAGACTTTTCTTCTCCCAGGTGAGCATCCCAGCTTCCTTCCCAGGCGCGGATGTCCTTATGGGACATGGCTTTGGATTGGGTCTGCACTCCCGGCCTCTCCTCTGACACTTCCAGGTCCTCGTCTGCAATAAGCCTGGCAAGGTGCCACCCATCAGTCATTGCTCATTTGCGGGGCCCCATGTACAGTGTACAGAGGGCACTCCTGGAGTTGTACAATGAAGACTTTACCAGGCCGTGCAGCAGGCCCGGTGTCCTCGGGCTTGTGCCCATCATGTACCAACCAGTTTCCAAGCTGGGCTGGGTGAGATGAAACAGATTAGTCAGATGGTAGTGGCAACGTAACCAGAAAGAGGGAGGTGATCAAGGAGAGAAGCAGAAACTCAATTCCGGAGAAGCAATCCCAACAGTCAGGTCTGAGGCACTGAGGCAAGTACATAGGCAGGAAGCAATTCATGAGGACATAACTCTGAGAACTCAGAAACTGGCTGAGGTGCAAAGTTTTGGGGTGTGTTTGAGGGACCTGGCTGCCAGTGACCTCATTTGTGAACTGAGTAAAGATGGAGAAAATGGGTTTAAGCAAAACTGCGAGAGCTCGTCCTCATCAGAGTCAATTTCACTCCTCTCGTTTACCCGGTTACTGTACACTAATGCTGTACATTCACCCAGTTACTGTATATGAATCTGTGGCAGTGTCAAAGGGAGAGGCAAAGACCTAAGGCTTGTCTTCCGAATGGGATCAGGCTGAAGGACCGGGGCAGCTGCTGGCCCTTCTGGCTCATGGGCCGTACATACCCAGCCTCAGCTTCCTCATGAGCACAGGCAGGGGGAATGGGGAGTTGAGAGGCTAGAGTCTTCTGGTCTGTTTCTCAATAATAGCAGTTGTTAGAATAAGCAGGACCAGCTATGTAATTTGCAGGGCCCAGGGCAAAATGAAAACTCAGGGCCCCTTGTTCAAAAATTTAGAATTTCAATACAGTAAGAGCAGAGCATGACGCCAAGCATGAGAACTTTTATACACAGGGCCTGTGTGGATTACGAGTTGCACATGTGTGAAGCCAGTCCTAACGACAGGGTGACTGAGCATGTGATTATAAGCACAGGCTCTGGTGTTAGACTGCCCAGGTTCACGTCCCTCTTCAGCCTCTTTATAACAGGAGACATTGAACAAGTTACTTACCTTCTAAGTCAAGGGTTGACAAATGTTTTCTGTAAAAGGTAGGACAGTAAATGTTTTAGGCTGCGTGGGCCATATGATCTCTCTCAAAACTACTCAACTTGGCTGTTGAAGCATGAAAGCAGCCATAGATAAATGAATGGATACGGCTGTGTGCCAATATGCTACTTATAAAAACAGGTGGTGGGCTGGACTTCAATTTCCTCATCTATGAAGTGAGAATAATAATTATATCCACTTCATAAATTTGTTTTTGAAACAATGTAAGTACTTAGCAGAGTGCCTTGTGCACAGGAAGCGCTCAGTAACAACAATAACAAAAAAACAGACCAATTGCCATGGTGTCTATTCTGACTCATGGTGATCCCATGCCTTGCAGAATAGAACTATGCTCCTTCGGGTTTGCAGTGGCTGTCATCTTCTGCAATTACATTGCAAGGACTTTCTTCCAAGGCATCTGTGGTTGGATTCCAACTGCCAGCCTTTTGGTTAGTAGTCGAGTGCTTAACCTTTTGCACCACCCAGGGGCTCCAAGTACTCAATAAGTGTTAGCTGTTATTACCACGGGGCATGTGGGGACCAGTGAGGTGGTAAGGGCTCCAGCATCCTCCATTTTGCACTCTTCCTGCTGCTTTGTCCTCTGCTCCCCTTCTTTCCATGACAGCTTCTTGCATAGGATGTTATGGGGGTGGTTAAGTGGGTGGGGGCAAATGGTTCACAAAGAGACTAGCAACTAGTGGGATTGGCTGAGGCCTGGTTTATGTCTGCATTGCCTGGTAGTATAAAAACCTGTAGGCCTGTTTGCTGGGAGCCAGGCTGCAAGGGCAGCCTCTCTGCACCCACTGCCCCCAGCATAAACATCAAAGAACCCCTGAAAAGTCAGGAGGAGCCAGGCTGCAAGGGCGGCCCCTCTGCACCCACTGCCCCCAGCATAAACATCGAAGAATTCCTGAAAAGTCAGGAATATCTCTGTCATCTGTGTTATGTTTCTGTTTCATTTTCAGCCTGTGTATAGCAGAATGTATAAGCATAAAATTCCATTATAGATTTAGGGACCTTTGGAGGGGGGCGTCCTACTCATAATCCCCTGGTGAAATCCCGGGTAGGGACAGCCCCTGTATTACTTGGGGATCAACATGAAGTTGTCTTAGGGGGAAAAACGAATAGCTCAACTATGGAAAACAAAAACAGGATGGTGGAATCCTGGTATTTACCAAGGCCCTTTTTGTGATTAAACCACCACCCACACATGATCCCATAAAAGTGGAAAAACAAAAGGCAGTGAGTTCTCTCAGCCAATTTCTCAGCCAATTACAGGTCAACCTTCTCGTCTACCCCGCTCACTGCTGCGCTTGACTGGTCTTTGGGTGTAGAGATTGGGCTAATTGTCCTTGGCATAATCGCGGACAATATGACGTAACCCAAAGTGGCTGGACTTCAAAAATTTGGCCACCCTGGACAAAATGGACAAAGCCTATGTGGCAATGGTTTTTGCAAAAAGATTAATTATTATAAAAACTGTGGAAGGAATTGCAAGATTAAGCATAAAGTGTAAAGCAGTATGAAGTCAATTGTTACTTTGTGTAAAAATATATCAACAAAATATTCTCTTCAATTAAACAAAAACTCATTGTACTTGTGTGCATATGCGGAACTGTACTATGTGTCACTTGGAAAATTATGTCTCTGGGAAATGATGTTTATGATTATATCTTGTACTGCCCCTTTATTGATCATGCGATGCTTTTGTAAGCTTATGATATAAAAGACCATGTAAAAAATAAAGAGCAGAGCCTTCTTTTTCTGCAAAATGAAAATATAAGACACACTACCTCTCATTCTTTTTCGCCAAACTCTACCCCTCCTCTGGTGACCCTGTTCTTTGCTGAGGCTGGCCCCCGGCACCTGTTACACTGGAGATTCAAGGAAGGGCTGGATGTAATTAGTTACAATTCATCCAAAAAATTGGCATGGAGTATGAATTCTCTAATGGGTTTTCATACATCCTGTAAAGTCAGTGGTAGAGAAGTGTTTAAACAACTCAGCATCTGATAATTTGCATCTCTGAGACCCTCCAGGCACCCACTGGGCCTCCATTCAGCCAAGGAACAACCAGCCCTCTTTGGGCATTTCCTCCCAGACACCCAGCTATTGATACCCAGTTGGAATTCAGGGTTCTGGTCATCGATGGCTAATTTATTTCTCATATATTGTGCATTGGTCAAAAAGTGCCCACAAAAATCTTCCTTGCATTTGAAATTTTTCCTGGTCCCTATAATTTTGTATAGTCTCGCAAGTTACCTAAAATACTCTGAGCTTCCATTTCTTCATCTGTAAAATCAGATGCTAATATCTCCCTTAGGGAATTTTTGTGAAGACAAAATTAGGTAATATAGATCAAAACGCTATAACAAAAGGTATTGTGAGTAGCTAATTATTCTCTGGATACAGCTTGCCAGCATTAAGTATTTATCTATATATGGTCAAATATCCATTTACATTATCTCTGAATCCCCTGATAGGGGTGTTCCCTTAGCATACCAGGATTATTGCACTTTATTATAATTGGTTATTTACTTGCTTGCCTTCCCCATTAACTTCTGAGAGCAGAAACTGTCTTGGTTACCATCTTACTCCCAGCAGCCAGCATACAGTATAGCACAAAGTAGGTGTTCAAGAAACATATCTTTAAAAAAAATTGAATGAAAATGATTCAAAAGAATATAATTTCAAAGTGAAATGCAGGGAACCTTTCTCTATTCCATCACCTGAACTCCTAGAGGAGTCCCTGGGTGTTGCAAACAGTTAACATGCTCGGCTACTAACCAAAAGGTTGGAGTTTCTAGTCCACCCAGAGTAAGACTAATCAATGATTAAAAACCCTGTGGAGCACAGTTCTACTCTGATACACATGAGATAACCAAGAGTCAGAATCAAGTTGACTGCAACTGGTTTGGTTTACCCTTTTTTTTTTTTTTTTTTAACAAAGGTTTATTCATACCCTATGGTCCAGCAGTTCCATTCCTGAATATATACCCAACAGAAATGAGTTTTTATGTTCACTAAAAGACATGTACAAGAATGTTTATTATAGCTTTATTGTTGTTGGTGTCAACTCAGCTCCTACTTATAGGGATGTTAGGTATAACAGAAGGAAATGTTGCCCAATCCTGAGCCATCCACAATCATTGCTGTGTTTGAGCCCATTGTTGCAGCCATCATGTCAATACAGCTTTATTTACAGTAGCTCCAAACTGGAAACAACTCAAATGGCTATCAGGAGTTGAATGGTATGGTAGGCAGAATATGACTTTCCCTTCCCTCAAGGATGACCAAGTTTTAATCCCTGGAGCCTGTGAATAGGTTACCTTACATGGCAAAGGGGACTTTATGATTAAATTATGGACCTTGAGATAGAGCGATTATCCTGGATTAGATTGTGTGGGCCCAGTGTAATCTACATGGGTCCTTAAAATCGGAAAACCTTCCCAGCTGTGTTCAGAGTGGGAGATGTGACTAGAGAACGATGGTCAAAGAGATGCAACCCTGTTGGTTTTAAAGATGGAGGAATGGGTCGTAAGCAGAGGATTGCAGGCAGACTCTAGAAGCTGGAAAAGGCAAGGAAACAGATTCTCCTCTAGGGCCTCCAGAAAGGAACATAGCCCTGCCTACACCTTGATTTCAGTCCAGCGTGACCCATGTTGAATTTCTAACCTCCAGAACTGCAAGATAATGCATTTGTACAGCTTTAGGGCACTACATTTGTGTTAATTCATTGCAGTAGCAATATAAAACTAATACAAATAAACAAAAAATATTGTGGTGTATTCATAAAATGGAATATCACTAGCTATAAAAAGAATAAACTCAACAGCACAGATGAAGGACACAGATATGACGTTGACTGAAAAACCTAAGATACAAAATAGTATATACTCGGGGGGCGGAGCCAAGATGGCGGACTAGGCAGACGCTACCTCGGATCCCTCTTACAACAAAGACACAGAAAAACAAGTGAATCGATCACATACATAACAATCTACGAACCCTGAACAACAAACACAGATTTAGAGACTGAGAACGAACTAATACGGGGAAGCAGCGATTGTTTCCAGAGCCTGGAGCCAGCGCACCAGTCAGGTACGGCACAAACACAGAGACCTGCTCCACCCCCCTGAACTAACCCCGGGAGGGGGACCAGCCGGTTCCATGGGCGGCGTGGGACGCAGCCGGTAGGAGAAGTCCCCGGGAGGCAGTGAGTGGTCTTGGAGCAGAAAGAGCAGCGTCCGAGCCGGGGAACCGACCCGCAGGGATTTGGACTGGACGCAGGTACGGCATAAACACGGAGAGTTGCTCCACCCCCCTGAACTAACCCCAGGAAGGGGACCATCTGGGTCACGCGGGCGGCGTGGGACGCAGCCGGTAGGAGAAGTCCCCGGGAGGCAGCGACTGGTATTGGAGCGGGGAGAACAGCGTCCCAGCCGGGACACTTGGTCACGGCACAAGCACGGGGAGCTACTCCACCCATCTGAACTAACCCCGGGAGGAGGCCCAACTGGTTCTCGGTAGCGGCACGGCCACGCGGCTGGAGGGACGAGAAGTCCCCGGGAGGCAGAGACTGATTTTGGAGTCGAGAGTGCACCGTCCCAGTAGGGGAGCCTTGACGCTGGGCGTGGGGCTGGAAGCGGAGGATCTGACCGTGACTCCAGCGGGCCAGACCCCCCCGGGGGCAATCTCCACACAGCCAGCACACATAGGCGACGCGCCCGCGGGAATCTCAGATATAATAGTCATTCCAAGCAAGACAAGCAACTCTGGCTATATTCTGAGGTGCTACTCTCCTATCTCTCTGTTCCCTCCCCCACCCTCCCCAGGCGGCTTCATTAACAACTGAATAGCCTGAGCCAGAGGGAGAACTCTGATAGGGATCTGACTGCATTTTTTTTTTAGGGATTTTCTGGAAAAACTAGTTTCCCAGTGATGGCTCGGAGACAACAATCCATATCAAACCACTTAAAGAAGCAGACCATGACAGCTTCTCCAACCCCCCAAACAAAAGAATCAAAATCTTTCCCAAATGAAGATACAATCTTGGAATTATCAGATACAGAATATAAAAAACTAATTTACAGAATGCTTAATGATATCACAAATGAAATTAAGATAACTGCAGAAAAAGCCAAGGAACACACTGATAAAACTGTTGAAGAACTCAGAAAGATTATTCAAGAACATACTGGAAAAATTAATAAGTTGCAAGAATCCATAGAGAGACAGCATGTAGAAATCCAAAAGATTAACAATAAAATAACAGAATTAGACAACGCACTAGGAAGTCAGAGGAGCAGACTCGAGCAATTAGAATGCAGACTGGGACATCTGGAGGACCAGGGAATCAACACCAACATAGCTGAAAAAAAATCAGATAAAAGAATTTAAAAAAATGAAGAAACCCTAAGAATTATGTGGGACTCTATGGCACTAAATTATTTATATACTATCAAGAAGGATATCCTGCGGGTGATTGGAGTCCCAGAACAGGGAGGGGGGACAGAAAACACAGAGAAAATAGTTGAAGAACTCCTGACACAAAACTTCCCTGACATCATGAAAGACGAAAGGATATCTATCCAAGATGCTCATCGAACCCCATTTAAGACTGATCCAAAAAGAAAAACACCAAGACATATTATCATCAAACTCACCAAAACCAAAGATAAACAGAAAATTTTAAAAGCAGCCAGGGAGAAAAGAAAGGTTTCCTTCAAGGGAGAATCAATAAGAATATGTTCTGACTACTCAGCAGAAACCATGCAAGCAAGAAGGGAATGGGACGACATATACAGAACACTGAAGGAGAAAAACTGCCAGCCAAGGATCATATATCCAGCAAAACTCTCTCTGAAATATGAAGGCGAAATTAAGATATTTACAGACAAACACAAGTTTAGAGAATTTGCAAAAACCAAACCAAAGCTACAAGAAATACTAAAGGATATTGTTTGGTCAGAGAACCAATAATATCAGATATCAGCACAACACAAGGTCACAAAACAGAACGTCCTGATATCGACTCAAATAGGGAAACCACAAAAACAAACAAATTAAGATTAATTCAAAAAAAAAAAATACACATAACAGGGAATCATGGAAGTCAATAGGTAAAAGATCACAATAATCAAAAAGAGGGACTAAATACAGGAGGCATTGAACTGCCATATGGAGAGTGATACAAGGCGATATAGAACAATACAAGTTAGGTTTTTACTTAGAAAAAATAGGGGTAAACCACAAAAAGGTATAACAACTCTATAACTCAAGATAAAAGCCAAGAAAAACGTAACGACTCAACTAACATAAAGTCAAGCACTATGAAAATGAGGATCTCACAATTTACTAAGAAAAACGCCTCAGCACAAAAAAGTATGTGGAAAAATGAAACTGTCAACAACACACATAAAAAGGCATCAAAATGACAGCACTAAAAACTTATTTATCTATAATTACCCTGAATGTAAATGGACTAAATGCACCAATAAAGAGACAGAGAGTCACAGACTGGATAAAGAAACACGATCCATCTATATGCTGCCTACAAGAGACACACCTTAGACTTAGAGACACAAACAAACTAAAACTCAAAGGATGGAAAAAAGTATATCAAGCAAACAATAAGCAAAAAAGAAGAGGAGTAGCAATATTAATTTCCGACAAAATAGACTTTAGACTTAAATCCACCACAAAGGATAAAGAAGGACACTATATAATGATAAAAGGGACAATTGATCAGGAAGACATAACCATATTAAATATTTATGCACCCAATGACAGAGCTGCAAGATACATAAATCAAATTTTAACAGAATTGAAAAGTGAGATAGATACCTCCACAATTATAGTAGGAGACTTCAACACACCACTTTCGGAGAAGGACACGACATCCAGTAAGAAGCTCAACAGAGACACGGAAGATCTAATTACAACAATCAACCAACTTGACCTCATTGACTTATACAGAACTCTCCACCCAACTGCTGCAAATTATACTTTTTTTTCTAGCGCACATGGAACATTCTCCAGAATAGACCACATATTAGGTCATAAAACAAACCTTTGCAGAGTCCAAAACATCGAAATATTACAAAGCATCTTCTCAGACCGCAAGGCAATAAAACTAGAGATCAATAACAGAAAAACTAGGGAAAAGAAATCAAATACTTGGAAAATGAACAATACCCTCCTGAAAAAAGACTGGGTTATAGAAGACATCAAGGAGGGAATAAGGAAATTCATAGAAAGCAACGAGAATGAAAATACTTCCTATCAAAACCTCTGGGACACAGCAAAAGCAGTGCTCAGAGGCCAATTTATATCGATAAATGCACACATACAAAAAGAAGAAAGAGCCAAAAGCAGAGAACTGTCCCTACAACTTGAACAAATAGAAAGCGAGCAACAAAAGAATCCATCAGGCACCAGAAGAAAACAAATAATAAAAATTAGAGCTGAACTAAATGAATTAGAGAACAGAAAAACAATTGAAAGAATTAACAAAGCCAAAAGCTGGTTCTTTGAAAAAATTAACAAAATTGATAAACCATTGGCTAGACTGACTAAAGAAATACAGGAAAGGAAACAAATAACCTGAATAAGAAATGAGAAGGACCACATCACAACAGAACCAAATGAAATTAAAAGAACCATTTCAGATTATTATGAAAAATTGTACTCTAACAAATTTGAAAACCTAGAAGAAATGGATGACTTCCTGGAAAAACACTACCTACCTAAACTAACACATTCAGAAGTAGAACAACTAAATAGACCCATAACAAAAAAAGAGATTGAAATGGTAATCAAAAAACTCCCAACAAAAAAAAGCCCTGGCCCGGACGGCTTCACTGCAGAGTTCTACCAACTTTCAGAGAAGAGTTAACACCACTACTACTAAAGTTATTCCAAAGCATAGAAAATGACGGAATACTACCCAACTCATTCTATGAAGCCACCATCTCCCTGATACCAAAACCAGGTAAAGACATTACAAAAAAAGAAAATTATAGACCTATATCCCTCATGATCATTGATGCAAAAATCCTCAACAAAATTCTAGCCAATAGAATCCAACAACACATCAAAAAAATAATTCACCCTGATCAAGTGGGATTTATACCTGGTATGCAAGGCTGGTTTAATATCAGAAAAACCATTAATGTAATCCATCACATAAATAAAACAAAAGACAAAAACCACATGATCTTATCAATTGATGCAGAAAAGGCATTTGACAAAGTCCAACACCCATTCATGATAAAAACTCTTACCAAAATAGGAATTGAAGGAAAATTCCTCAACATAATAAAGGGCATCTATGCAAAGCCAACAGCCAATATCACTCTAAATGGAGAGAACCTGAAAGCATTTCCCTTGAGAACGGGAACCAGACAAGGATGCCCTTTATCACCGCTCTTATTCAACATCGTGTTGGAAGTCTTAGCCAGGGCAATTAGGCTAGACAAAGAAATAAAAGGTATCCGGATTGGCAAGGAAGAAATAAAGTTATCACTATTTGCAGATGACATGATTATATACACAGAAAACCCTAAGGAATCCTCCAGAAAACTACTGAAACTAATAGAAGAGTTTGGCAGAGTCTCAGGTTATAAAATAAACATACAAAAATCACTTGGATTCCTCTACATCAACAGAAAGAACACCGAAGAGGAAATAACCAAATCAATACCATTCACAGTAGCCCCCAAGAAGATAAGATACTTAGGAATAAATCTTACCAAGGAGGTAAAAGACCTATACAAAGAAAACTACAAAGCTCTACTACAAGAAATTCAAAAGGACATACTTAAGTGGAAAAACATACCCTGCTCATGGATAGGAAGACTTAACATAGTAAAAATGTCTATTCTACCAAAAGCCATCTATACATTTAACGCACTTCCGATCCAAATTCCAATGTCATATTTTAAGGGGATAGAGAAACAAATCACCAATTTCATATGGAAGGGAAAGAAGTCCCAGATAAGCAAAGCACTACTGAAAAAGAAGAAAAAAGTGGGAGGCCTCACCTTACCTGACTTCAGAACCTATTATACAGCCACAGTAGTCAAAACAGCCTGGTATTGGTACAACAACAGACACATAGACCAATGGAACAGAATTGAGAACCCAAACATAGATCCATCCACGTATGAGCAGCTGATATTTGACAAAGGACCAGTGTCAATTAATTGGGGAAATGATAGCCTTTTTAACAAATGGTGCTGGCATAACTGGATATCCTTTTGCAAAAAAAATGAAACAGGACCCATACCTCACACCATGCACAAAAACTAACTCCAAGTGGATCAAAGACCTAAACATAAAGACTAAAACGATAAAGATCATGGAAGAAAAAATTGGGACAACCGTAGGAGCCCTAATACAAGGTATAAACAGAATACAAAACATTACCAAAAATGATGAAGAGAAACCCGATAACTGGGAGCTCCTAAAAATCAAACACCTATGCTCATCTAAAGACTTCTCCAAAAGAGTAAAAAGACCACCTACAGACTGGGAAAGAATTTTCAGCTATGACATCTCCGATCAGCGCCTGATCTCTAAAATCTACATGATTCTGTCAAAACTCAACCACAAAAAGACAAACAACCCAATCAAGAAGTGGGCAAAGGATATGAACACACATTTCACTAAAGAAGATATTCAGGCAGCCAACAGATACATGAGAAAATGCTCTCGATCATTAGCCATTAGAGAAATGCAAATTAAAACTACGAAGAGATTCCATCTCACACCAGCAAGGCTGGCATTAATCCAAAAAACACAAAATAATAAATGTTGGCGAGGCTGCGGAGAGATTGGAACTCTCATACACTGCTGGTGGGAATGTAAAATGGTACAACCACTTTGGAAATCCATCTGGCGTTATCTTAAACAGTTAGAAATAGAACTACCATACAACCCAGAAATCCCACTCCTAGGAATATACCCTAGAGATACAAGAGCCTTCATACAAACAGATATATGCACACCCATGTTTATTGCAGCTCTGTTTACAATAGCAAAAAGTTGGAAGCAACCAAGGTGTCCATCAACAGATGAATGGGTAAATAAATTGTGGTATATTCACACAATGGAATACTACGCATCGATAAAGAACAGTGACGAATCTCTGAAACTTTTCATAACATGGAGGAACCTGGAAGGCATTATGCTGAGCGAAATTAGTCAGAGGCAAAAGGACAAATATTGTATAAGACCACTATTATAAGATCTTGAGAAATAGTAAACCTGAGAAGAACACATACTTTTGTGGTTACGAGGGGGGGAGGGAGGGAGGGTGGGAGAGGGTTTTTTATTGATTAGTCAGTAGATAAGAACTGCTTTAGGTGAAGGGAAAGACAACACTCAATACATAGAAGGTCAGCTCAATTGGACTGGACCAAAAGCAAAGAAGTTTCCGGGATAAAATGAATGCTTCAAAGGTCAGCGGAGCAAGTGCGGGGGTCTGGGGAACATGGTTTGCGGGGACTTCTAAGTCAATTGGCAAAATAATTCTATTATGAAATCATTCTGCATCCCACTTTGAAATGTGGCGTCTGGGGTCTTAAATGCTAACAAGCGGCCATCTAAGATGCAGCAATTGGTCTCAACCCACCTGGAGCAAAGGAAAAAGAAGAACACCAAGGCCACACGACAACTAAGAGCCCAAGAGACAGAAAGGGCCACATGAACCAGAGACCTACATCATCCTGAGACCAGAAGAACTAGTTGGTGCCCGGCCACAATCGATGACTGCCCTGACAGGGAGCACAGCAGAGGACCCCTGAGGGAGCAGGAGATCAGTGGGATACAGACCCCAAATTCTTATAAAAAGACCAAACTCAATGGTCTGACTGAGACTGGAGGAATCCCGGCGGCCATGCTCCCCAGACCTTCTGTTGACACAGGACAGGAACCATCCCCGAAGACAACTCATCAGACATGAAAGGGACTGGTCAGCGGGTGGGAGAGAGACGCTGATGAAGAGTGAGCTAATTATATCAGGTGGACACTTGAGATTGTGTTGGCAACTCTTGTCTGGAGGGGGGATGGGAGGATAGAGAGAGAGGGAAGCCGGCAAAATTGTCACGAAAGGAGAGACTGAAAGGGCTGACTCAAGAGGGGGAGAGCAAGTGGGAGTAGGGAGTGAGATGTATGTAAACTTATATGTGACAGACTGATTGGATTTGTAAACGTTCACTTGAAGCTTAATAAAAGTTATTAAAAAAAAAAAATAGTATATACTCTATGACTCCATTCTGTAGAAAGTTCAAGCACAGGCAAAACTAATCCATGGTGATAGACGCCAGAATAGTGGTTACCCTTTGCACTGAATGAGAGGAGACATGAAGGAGGCTTCTGAAGTGCTGGACATGTTCTATGTCTGATCCAGATAGTTAGTGATTACATGGGTGTATGCGTTGCATTCTACACTTAAGGTTTGTGTACTCTACTTTTTAAAATTATACCTCAATTTATATAATAAGCTATATATATACTGAAACCAAATCCAGTGCCGTCGAGTCGATTCCGACTCATAGCGACCCTATAGGACAGAGTAGAACTGCCCCATAGAGTTTCCAAGGCGCTCCTGGTGGATTCGAACTGCCGACCCTTTGGTTAGCAGCCGTAGCTCTTAACCACTCCACCAATAGGGTTTCCAACAAAATATACATGATCTTATATATTAATATATATATTGTTGTCAGTGCCATCAAGTAGATTTCAACTCATAGTGACTCCATGTGACAGAATAGAACTGCCCTATAGGGTTTTCTGTGCTGTAATCTTTACACAAGCAGATCACCAACTCTTTCTCCCGCAGAGCCACTGGGTGCGTTTGAACCACCAAGTTTTTGGTTAGCAGCTAAGTGCTTAACCATTGTACCACCGGGGCTGCTTATATATATATATGTGTGTGTGTGTGTGTGTGTGTAAACCAAAAATCCAAGCCCATTGCCATCAAGTAGATTCTGACTCATAGCATCATATAGGACAAAGTAGAACTGCACCATAGGGTTTCCAAGAAGCAGCTGGTAGATTTGAACTGCTGACCTTTTGGTTAGAAGCCAAGCTCTTAATCACTTTGCCACCAGTCCTCTGTGTGTGTGTGTGTGTGTGTGTGTGTGTGTGTATAAAACCCATTGCTGTCAAGTCAATTCTAATTCATAGAGACTCTGTGGAACAGAGTAGAACTTCCCCATAGGATTTCCAAGGAGCTGCTGGTGGATTCAAACTGCCAATCTTTCCATTAGCAGCTGAGCTCTTAACTACTGTGCCACCAGGGATCTGTATATATATGAGAGAGGATAGAGTATTCAATAAATGTTGAGACAATTTGTTATCCATACAGTAAAAAATATATTTTAAACTTCTTTCATTTTTATTTTCTGGATCTCCACAAGAGGGCGTCACAATAGAACAAAGTCCTTGTTTAGCACAGCACACAGGTCTGCCCCAGCCTGGGCTTTCCAGCTTGTTTCCAACTGTCCTTCATAGTCACTAAGCTCTTTTAAACTTTTTGTGGGAGACAGGTATGTAACCAGACAATTAGAGTAATATGGAAATGTCGAGATGAAGTTTTTTTCAGGAATTAGTTAAAACCTGAAAAGATAACCTGTGCAGCCAGATTAAAGGATGATCATGAGTTAGCAAAGCCTAAAATGCCTGTAGCCTGTCACTGTTTAAAAGTCACAATGTTAACATTTGGGAATGTTTGTATGAATTTGACCCCTAAAAGTCTTAAAAACATACGCTCTTGGCTGACTGGCATTAATATTTAGCATACAGAGTTTGTATGCAAAGTGTGCAATAGCTCTTTGGAACACTGTCACCAAGGGAAAACATTTTTCTGCCATTTAAATAAATCCTAACATCCTAACAGCATCTCTACAGGTTGAGTACAGTCTGGTTTTTTTTTTTTAATTTACTGTAGTTTCTTGCTATTCATTCTTTCAACAGTTACTGAACACCTCACTATGCCCTGACATCACTGGGTTGTGCAGACAGTTAATGCGCTCAGCTTCTAACTGAATGGTTGGAGGTTTGAGTCCACCCAGAGATTCCTTGGGAAAAAGGCCTGGCAATCTACTTCCGAAAAGTTACCCACTGAAAACCCTCTGGACCACAGCTCTACCCTGACAAGCATTGAGTCACCACGAGTTTGAGTCGGCTCGACAGCAACTGATACTAACTACTGTGCCACATCATTATTTGGAATCAGACATAAATGATGCTATTTCCTGTCTTCAAGTGCATCACACACTCAGGGGGAGACAAAGACAACAGCCACACAGTCAGTAGAAGTAGGCATAGGGTATCTCGGGTCACAGAGGAGGGCCAAGGGACCCAGACTGGGAGGTCAGGGACGGTTTCTGGGGAGTGGTGAGTTTTGGTTGTGTTGCTTTAATTGTGGTAAAATACATACAACCTAACATTTACAATTTAGCAAAATTACTATTTAAAACTGTTCAACAGGTGGTTTACCTGGGTTTTATTGACTTTGCAAAGGCATTCGGCTGTGTGGATCATAGCAAATTATGGATAACATTTCAAAGAATGAGAATTCCAGAACACTTAATTGTGCTCATGCGGAACCCGAACATAGACCAAGAGGCAGCCGTTCGAACAGAGCAAGGGGATACCGCATGGTTTAAAATCAAGAAAGGTGTGCATCAGGGTTGCATCCTTTCACCATGCTTTTATTCAATGTGTATGCTAAGCAAATAATCCAAGAAGCTGGGCTATATGAAGAAGAACTCAGCGTCAGGATTGGTGGAAGACTCATTAACAACCTTTGATATACAGATGACACAACCTTGCTTGCTGAACACAAAGAGGACTTGACTTGCCAATGAAGATCAAAGACTATAGCCTTCAGTATGGATTACACTTTAACATAAAGAAAACAAAAATCCTCACAACTGGACCAATAAACAACATCATGATAAATGGAGAAAAGATTGAAGCTGTCAAGGATTTCATTTTACTTGGATCCACAATCAACGCCCGCAGAAGCAAGCAGTCAAGAAATCAAACTACTTATTGCATTGAGCAAATCTGCTGCAAAAGACCTCTTTAAAGAGTTGAAAAGCAAAGATGCCACTGTGAGGACTAAGGATTCGCCTGACCCAAGCCATGATATTTTCTATTGCCTCATATGCATGGGAAAACTGGGCAAAGAATAAGGAAGTCCGAAGAAGAATTGATGCCTTGAATTATAGTGTTGACGAAGAATACTGAATATACCATGGGCTGCCAGAAGAACAAACAAGTCTGTCTTGGAAGATATACAGCCAGAGTGCTACTTGGAAGCGAGGATGGCGAGACCTCATTTCACGTACTTTGGATATCTTATCAGGAGATGCCAGTTCCTGGAGAGGACATCATGCTTGGTAAAGTGGAGCATCAGGGAAAAAGCAGAAGACCCTCGACGAGACGGATTGACACAGTGGCTGCAACAATGGGCTCAAGCATAACAACGATTGTGAGGATGGTGCTGAACTGGGGAGTGTTTGATTCTGTTGTACCTAGGGTTGTTGTGAGTCAAAACCTACTTGACAGCACCTAACTACAACAACATTTAAAAGTGCATTCACAATGTTATACACCATCACCACTATCTAGTTCCAGAACTCTTCCGTCATGCCAAACAGAAACCCCATACCCATTGAGCAGTTACTCCCCATTCTCTCCACCCTCCCCCGACTCCCAGGCCCTGACAACCATTACTCTGCTTTCTGTTTCTATGAATTTGCCTATTCTGGATATTTCATATAAATAGAATCATACAATATATGGTCTTTGGCATCTTTCTCTTAGCATCATGTTTTCAAGTTTCATCCATGTTGTAGCATGGATCAGTACCTTATTCATTTTATGACTGAATAATATTTCACTGTGTGGGATATATGACATCATCTTTATTCATTCATCAGTTGATGAACACTTGGGTTGTTTCCAACTTTTGGCTATTGTGAATAGCACTGCTATGAGTATCCATGTAAAATTTTTGTTTAAACACCTGTTTTTGATTCTTTGGGGGTATATACCTAGGAGTGGAATTGCTAGGTCATATGGTAATTCTATGTTTAAATTACTGAGGAACCACCAAACTGTTTTCCAAAGTGGCTACACCATTTTACATTCCCACCAGTATAAGAGTTCTAAATTCTCCACATTCTCATCAACATTTGTTATTGTCTCTCTTTTTTGTTATGGCCACCCTAGTGGGTGTGAAGTGGTGTCTTATTGCGGTTTTGATTTTCATTTCCCTAATGACTAAGGGGAGCCCTTGTGGTGTAGTGGTTAAGAGTTCAGCTGCTAACAAAAAAAAAGGTCAGTAGTTCAAATCTGCCAGCTGCTCCTTGGAAACCCTAGGAGGCAGCTCTATTCTGCCCTATAGGGTCACATTGAGCAGGAATCGACTTCACGGCACACAACAACAATGACTAATGTTGACATTGGGCATCTTTTAATGTGCTTGTTGGCTATTTGTATGTCTTCTTGGGAGAAGTATCTATTTAAGCCCTTTGCTCATTTTTTAATCAGGCCATTTGTCTTTCTGTTTCTTAGTTGTGAGAGTTGTTTACATATTCTGGATATTAAGCCCTTATAAGATACATTATTCACAAATATTTTCTCCCATTCTGTGCGTTGCCTTTTTACTCCCTGGATAATGTCCTTTGATGCACAAAAGTTTTTAATTTTAATGAAGCCCAGTTCATTGATTTTTACTTTTGTTGCTAAGGTTTTTATGTCATTCTAAGAAACCATTGCCAATTTCAAGATCATGAAGACTTACCCTACATTTTCTTTAAGAGTTTTATAGCTTTAATTTCATAACATGGATGAATCTGAAGGGCATTATGCTGAGTGAAATAAGTCAATTACAAAAGGACAAATATTGTATGAGACCACTACTGTAAGAACTCGTGAAAAGATTTACACACAAAAAGAAAGAATTTTTGATGGTTACGAGGGAGGGGAAAGGCAGGGATGGAAAAACACTAAATAGATAATAGGTGAGTGGTAACTTTGGTGAAGGGTAAAAGAGTATGCAATGCTGGGGAAGCCAGCACAACTTGTACAAGGCAAGGTCGTGGAAGCTTCATAGACACATCCAAACTGCCTGAGGAACTGAACTGCTGGGCTGAGGGCTGTGGAGACCGTGGTCTCATGAAACATCTAGCTCAACTGGGATAACATGATTTATAAAGAAAATTTTCTACATTCCACTTTGGTGAGTAGCATCTGGGGTCTTAAAAGCCTGTGAGTGGCCATCGAAGATACTCCACTGGTCTCACCCCTTTGGGAGCAAAGAAGAATGAAGAAAACTAAAGACACAAGGGAAATATTAGTCCAAAGGACTAATGGACCACATCTACTGCGACCTCCATCAAACTGAGTCTAGTACAGCTACATGGTGCCCAGATACCACCACCAACTGCTCTGGAGGGGATCACAATGGAGGGTCCCAGACAGAGCTGGAGAAAAAGTAGGACAAAATTATAATTCATTGAAAAAGACAAGACTGGCGGGACCAAGATGGCTGACTAGGTAGAAGCTCCCGCC
Source organism: Loxodonta africana (assembly GCF_030014295.1). NCBI lineage: Eukaryota > Metazoa > Chordata > Mammalia > Proboscidea > Elephantidae > Loxodonta > Loxodonta africana. The sequence continues at coordinate 182,585,841 of NC_087344.1, read as the reverse complement.
GATCCCTCTTGCAACAAAGACTCAAAAAAAAAACAAGTAAATCGATTACATACGTGACAGTCTATGAACCCTGACCATCAAAAACAGAACTAAGGAGTTGACCTGAGTGACAGGGGAGCAAAAAGCCACGCACTGAGGCAGCGACTGCTTCCGGAGCCAGCATCCCACGCCACAACCTTGAGCCCTCATGGTTCCCCGGAGCCAGCGTGGTGGGGCTGATCACAGCTTACCGAAATGGGACAAGCATGGGACGCAGCCCTAATCCCCTGGAGTAACACACCAATGCCGCCAACAGGAGAACAAGAAACCATGGGGAAACAGCAACTGGTTTTGGAGCCTGGAGAACAGCGACCCAGCCAGAAAACCTTGGTGCTGGTGTTTTTACTAAGCACGGAGGAGCTGATCACGGCTTCCTGAGACACCGCAAGGATGGGACGCAGCCCTAACCTTCATGGGTAATCTCAACCCAGCCAGTGCACACAGGCTACATGCCCCTCTGGAATCTCAGATAAAACAGTTCTCACCAAACACGATAAGTAGCTTTGTCTATCTTGCCGATCTACCCTCTCATATCTATCTGATCCCTCCCCTCCCTGCCCCAGCCGGCTTCATTAACATTGGAATTCCCTTGGCCAGGGAGTGAAGTGCTCTGTGGTTTTGTTTTTTTTTTTTCCTAACCCATTCTCCTGGCCTGAGAGAAGCAGCAATTAACAATCAGGGGGAAAGATCCTTCCCTGACTTCCCTAAACTGGAATAATAATACAGAACCAGCTCTGGCCAAGCATAAGAGATCCAAGGTCTTTGGCTTTCATCCCTACAGGGAACCAGGTGGCTATTATAAGGCAAAGGCAATTCTGATAGAGATCTGACTGTAATTGTTTTAGCTGAACAATGGAAATGCAAGTTTTGGAGGTGTGATACCGCTCTACCTATTAAACAGAGCCTTCACTGATCCCCAGCAGGGAACTGAGGGCTGAAGCTCCACCTACACCACCTGGCCACCTGCTAAAGGGATATGAGGATAGAGACGCCTACCAATCTTTAGAGGTACAAGCATTGAGTGCCTAAAGTATAGCTGTAGAGCCAACCCAGCACAGTGCTCTAGAGAATAGAGACACTCCTACCTCACTGGCACTAGGAAAGGCTGTCAGCATCCTGCCCTCCTCAGAGTGTGACCTCCTGACACTACTAGAACCTGGTGAATACAAGCATCACCACTACTCCTCTAAGATAATAGGTGACAGCCTACACCACACACTAGGTGACCCACAATCAGGACACCTAAGCTGATTCTATGCAAGAATAGTGAATGGACTCATAGGCTTATATATCTGGTAAAATCTCAAACCAGCTTGTAAAAGGACATAAGTGATTTAAAGGCTACACCAGTCAAGATAGCGCAACCTAGTAGCTCACATGGGTGTGTTGAAACAAAACAAAACAAGAAGATAAGACTCAGTGAGCAAATATAAAATAAATCATTACAATATCTTATAGATGGCTTGGAGACAGCAGTTGATATCAAATCACATAAAGAAGCAGACCATGATTGCTTCCACAAACCCCTAAATCAAAGAATCAAAATCTTTCCCAAATGAAGATACAATTCTGGAATTGCCAGATGTAGAATATAAAAAACTAATATACAGAATGATTCAAGACATCAGGGATGACCTTGGAAATGAAATAAGGCAATCTACCAAAAAAGCCAAAGAACACACTGATAAAGCAGTTGAAGAAATTAAAAAGACTATTCAAGAACATAGTGAAAAATTTAATAAGCTGCAAGAATCCATAGAGAGACAGCATTCAGAAATCCAAAAGATTAGCAATAAAATTACAGAATTAGACAACTCAATAGGAAGTCAGAGGAGCAGAATTGAGGAATTGGAATGCGGAGTGAGGGGTGTTGGAGCATAAGGCAATTGACACCAATATAGTTGAAGAAAAGTCAGATAAAATAATTTAAAAATTTGAAGAAACCCTAAGAATCATGTGGGACTCTATCAAGAAGAATAACTTGTGTATGATTGGAGTTCCAGAACAGGGAGGGATAACAGAAAATACAGAGAGAATAGCTGAAGATCTGTTGGCAGAATACTCCCCTGGCATCATGAAAGATGAAACGGTATCAATCCAAGATGCTCATCAAACCCAATACAAGATTAATCCAAAAAGAAAATCACCAAGACATATTATCATCAAACTTGCCAAAACCAAAGACAAAGAGAAAATTTTAAAAACAGCCAGGGATAAACAAAAAGTCACCTACATAGGAGAATCAATAAGAATAAGTTCAGACTACTCGGCAGAAACCATTCAGGCAAGAAGGCAATGGGATGACATATATAGAGCACTGAAGGAGAAAAACCGCCACCCAAGAATCATATACACAGCAAAACTCTCTCTCAAATATGAAGGTGAAATTAAGACATTTGCAGATAAACACAAGCTTAGAGAATTTGCAAAAACCAAACCAAAGCAACAAAAATTACTAAAGGAAAGTCTTTGGTCAGGAAATCAATAATATCAGATACCAACACAACACAAGGTCACAGAACAGAACATCCAGATATCAACTCAGATACAGAAATCACAAAAACAAAATAAGATTAATTTTTTTTAAATGCTCAAAAGAGGGAATCATTGAAGTCATTATGTAAAAGATTACAATAACCAAAAAAGAGGGACTAAATACAGGAGGCATAGATCTTCCATATGGAGAGGAAACCAAGGCAATACAGGACGATAAAAGTTAGGTTTTACTTAGAAAAATAGGGGTAAGTATTAAGGTAACCACAAAGAGGTCTAACAATTCCATACTTCAAATAAAAACCCAGATAAACATAACAACTCAGCAAAAATAAATTCAAGTACTATCAAAATGATGAACACACAATTTACAAAGAAAAACTCAGCACAAAAAAGTAAGTGGAAAAATGAAATTGTCAACAACACACACAAAAAAGGCATCAAAATGACAGCACTAAACTCGTACTTCTCTATAATTACACTGAATGTAAATGGATTAAACGCACCAATAAAGAGACAGAGAGTCTCAGACTGGATTAAAAAAAAACATGATCCGTCTATATGCTGCCTACAAGAGACACACTTTAGACTTAGAGACACAAACAAACGAAAACTCAAAGGATGGAAAAAAATATATCAAGCAAACAACAATCAAAAAAGACCAGGAGTGGCAATATTAATTTCAGGCAAAATAGACTTTAAAGATAAATTCACCACAAAGGATAAAGAAGGACACTATATAATGATTAAAGGGACAATTTACCAGGGAGATATAACCATATTAAATATTTCTGCACCCAATAACAGGGCTGCAAGATACATAAGACAAACTTTAATAGAACTGAAAAGTGAGATAGACACCCCCACAATTATAGTAGGAGACTTCAACACACCACTTTCAGTGAAGGATAGGAGGTCCAGTAAGAAGCTCAATAGAGACAAGGAAGATCTAATTGTTATAATCAACCAACTTGACCTCATATACTTATACAGAACACTCCACCCAACAGCTGCAAAGTATACTTTTTTTTCTGGTGCTCATGGAACATTCTCTAGAATAGATCACATATTAGGTCATAAAACAAACCTTTGCAGAATTCAAAACATCAAAATATTACAAAGCATCTTCTCAGACCATAAGGCCATAAAAGTAGAAATCAATAACAGAAAAATAAGTGAAAAGAAATCAAATACTTGGAAACTGAACAGTACCCTGCTCAAAAAAGACTGGGTTATAGAAGACATTAAGAAGGGAATAAAGAAATTCATAGAATAGAATGAGACTGAAAACACTTCCTATCAAAACCTTTGGGACGCAGTGAAAGCAGTACTCAGAGGTCATTTTATATCAATAAATGCACACATACATAAAGAAGAAAGAGCCAAAATCAGAGAACTATCCCTACAACTTGAACAAATAGAAAGCGAGCAACAAAAGAATCCATCAGGCACCAGAAGAAAACAAAGAATAAAAATTAGAGCTGAACTAAATGAATTACAGAACAGAAAAACAATTGAAAGAATTAACAAAGCCAAAAGCTGGTTCTTTGAAAAAATTAACAAAATTGATAAGTCATTGGCCAGGCTGACTAAAGAAATACAGAAAAGGAAACAAATAACCTGAATAAGAAATAAGATGGGCCATATCACAAAAGACCCAACTGAAATTAAAAGAATCATATCAGATTATTACAAAAAATTATACTCTAACAAATTTTCAAACCTAGAAGAAATGGATGAATTCCTAGAAAAACACTACCTACCTAAACTAACACAATCAGAAGTAGAACAACTAAATAGAACCATAACAAAAAGAGAGATTGATAAGGTAATCCAAAAACTCCCAACAACAAAAAAAAGCCCTGGCCCAGACAGCTTCACTGCAGAGTTCTATCAAACTTTCAGAGAAGAGTTAACACCGCTACTACTAAAGGTATTTCAGAGCATAGAAAAGGATGGAATACTACCTAACTCATTCTATGAAGCCAGTATATCCCTGATACCAAAGCCAGGTAAACACACCACAAAAAAAGAAAATTACAGACCTATATCCCTCATGAACTTAGATGCAAAAATACTCAACAAAATTTTTAACCAATAGAATTCAACAACATATTAAAAAAATAACCCACCATGACAAAGTGGGATTTACACCAGGCATGCAAGGTTGGATCAATATTAGCAAAACAATTAATATAATCCACCATGTAAATAAAACAAAAGACAAAAACCACATGATCTTATCAATTGATGCAGAAAAGGCATTTGACGAAGTCCAACACCCATTCATGATAAAACTCTCAGCAAAATAGGAATAGAAGGGAAATTCCTCAACATAACAAAGGGCATTTATGCAAAGCCAACAGCCAACATCATCCTAAATGGAGAGAGCCTGAAAGCATTTCCCTTGAGAACGGGAACCAGACAAGGATGCCCTTTATCACCGTTCTTATTCAACATTGTGCTGGAAGTCCTAGCCAGAGCAATTAGGCTAGACAAAGAAATAAAGGGCATCCAGATTGGCAAGGAAGAAGTAAAATTATCTCGATTTCCAGACGACGTGATCTTATACACAGAAAACCCTAAGGAATCCTCCAGAAAACTACTGAAACTAATAGAAGAGTTTGGCAGAGTCTCAGGTTACAAGATAAACATACAAAAATCACTTGGATTCCTCCACATCAACAAAAAGAACATTGAAGAGGAAATCACCAAATCAATACCATTCACAGTAGCCCCCAAGAAGATAAAATACTTAGGAATAAATCTTACCAAAGATGTAAAAGACCTATCCAAAGAAAACTACAAAGCACTAGTGCAAGAAACTAAAAGGGACCTACATAAGTGGAAAAACATACCTTGCTCATGGATAGGAAGACAACATAGTAAAAATGTCTATCCTACCAAAAGCCATCTATACATACAATGCACTTCCGATCCAAATTCCAATGACATTTTTTAATGTGATGGAGAAACAAATCACCAACTTCATATGGAAGGGAAAGAAACCCCAGACAAGTAAAGCATTACTGAAAAAGAACAAAGTGGGAGGCCTCACTCTACCTGATTTTAGAACCTATTATACAGCCACAGTAGTCAAAACAGCCTGGTACTGGTACAACAACAGACACACAGACCAATGGAACAGAATTGAGAATCCAGATATAAATCCATCCATATATGAGCAGCTGATATTTGACAAAGTCCCAGTGTCAGTTAATTGGGAAAAAGATAGTCTTTTTAACAAATGGTGCTGGCATAACTGGATATCCAGTTGCAAAAAAATGAAACAGGACCCATACCTCACACCATGCACAAAAACTAACTCCAAATGGATCAAAGACCTAAAGTCCAAAACGATAAAGATCGTGGGAGAAAAAATAGGGACATTAGGAGCACTAATATAAGGCATAAACAGAATACAAAACGTTACTAAAAATGACGAGGAGAAACCAGATAACTGGGAGTTCCTAAAAATCAAACACTTATGCTCATCTAAAGACTTTACCAAAAGAGTAAAAAGACCACCTACAGACTGGGAAAAAATTTTCAGCTACAACATCCCCGACCAGCGCCTGATCTCTAAAATCTACCTGATTCTGCTAAAAATCAACCACAAAAACAAAAACAACCCAATTTAAAAATGGGCAAAGGATATGAACAGGCACTTCACTAAAGAAGACATTCAGGTGGCTAACAGATACATCAGGAAATGTTCTCGATCCTTAGCCATTAGAGAAATGCAAATTAAAACTACAATAAGATTCCATCTCACTACAACAAGGCTGGCATTAATCCAAAAAACACAAAATAATAAATGTTGGATAGGCTGTGGAGAGATTGGAACACTTACACACTGCTGGTGGGAACATAAAATGGTACAACCACTTTGGAAATCGATTTGGCACTTCCTTAAAAGCTAGAAATAGAATTACCATACGATCCAGCAATCCCACTCCTCGGAATATATCCTAGAGAAATAAGAGCCTTTACACAAACAGATATATGCACCCCCATGTTCATTGCAGCACTGTTTACAATAGCAAAAAGATGGAAGCAATGAAGGTGCACATCAACAGATGAATGGGTAAATTATAGTATATTCACAAAATGGAATACTACGCACCGATAAAGAACAGTGACGAATCTGTGAAACATTTCATAACATGGAGGAACCTGGAAGGCATTATGCTGAGTGAAATTAGTCAGTTGCAAAAGGACAAATATTGTATAAGACTACTATCATAAGATCTTGAGAAATAGTTTAAACTGAGAAGATCACATTCTTTTGTGGTTACAACAGGGGGGAGGAAGGGAGGGCGGGAGAGGGGTATTTACTAATTAGATAGCAGATAAGATCTACTTTAGGTGAAGGGAAGGACAACACTCAATACAGGGGAGGTCAGCACAACAGGACTAAACCAAAAGCAAAGAAGTTTCCTGAATAAACTGAATGCTTTGAAGGTCAGCGAAGCAGGGGCAGGGGTTTGGGGACCATGGTTTCAGGGGACATCTAAGTCAATTGGCATAATAAAATCTATTAAGAAAACATGTTGCATCTCACTTTGAAGAGTGGTGTCTGGAGTCTTAAATGCTAGCAAGCGGCCATCTAAGATGCATCAATGAGTCTCAACCCACCTGGATCAAAGGAGAATGAAGAACACCAAGGACACAAGGTAATTATGAGCCCACGAGACAGAAAGGGCTACATGAACCAGAGGCTACATCATCCTGAGAAGAACTAGATGGTGCCCGGCCACAACCGATGACTGCCCTGACAGGGAGCACAACAGAGAACCCCTGAGGGAGCAGAAGAGCAGTGGGATGCATACCCCAAATTCTCATAAAAAAGACCAGACTTAATGGTCTGACTGAGACTAGAAGGACCGTGGTGGTCATGGCCCCCAGATCTCCTGTTGGCCCAGGAAAGGAACCATTCCCAAAGCCGACTCGTCAGACATGGATTGGGCTGGACAATGGGTTGGAGAGAGATGCTGATGAGGAGTGAGCTACTTGCATCAGGTGGACACTTGAGACTATGTTGGCATCTCCTGTCCGGAGGGTAGATGAGAGGGTAGAGGGGGTTAGAAGCTGGCAAAATGGTCTCGAAAAGAGAGACTGGAAGGAGGGAGTGGGCTGTCTCATTGGGGGGGAGAGTAACTGGAAGTATAGTAAGGTGTTTCTTTTTTTTTTTTTTTAGTAAGGTGTATATAAATTTTTATGTTAGAGACTGACTTGATTTGTATACTTTCACTTAAAGCACAATAAAAATTATTAAAAAAAAAAAAAAGTTGTAATACTAAAGATGGTGAGAGACCCAGAAAGGGCCTGGCAGCAGTGCCAGCAACTGAGAGACACAAAAAGGGCCCAGCCCAGAGCCAGAGGGCTGAAAGGGTCTGCATGGTTGAGCAGGCTGCTACACTGTGTATAAGCTGGACCAGTTAGTAGCAGAGAGGCTGACAGGCAGGGAGGACTAATGGCAAAGACGGCTGATGACAGAAAGCAGCTAAGAGAGTGAAGTGGGTTGCTACACTGGCCATGAGCTGGGACAGTTAGCAGCAGAAAGGCCTGACGGCAGAGAGCAGCTGAGAGAGCTGCCTGGTTGAAAGCTGTCCTGCACCAAAGAGGGGAAGGATATATACTCTCCACTTCAGGGAAGCCTTCCAGACCTTGTCTGTGTGCTTCCTGATCTTGATCCTGAGTTATTTCTGTTACTTCCAAGTTGATCCTGGTCCTGAGTTGTAGCCTATTACTTCCCTAATAAACCACACAACTGTGAAAAAAAAAAAAAAGACAAGACGTACTGGCCTGACAGAGACTGGAGAAACCCAGAGAGTATGGCCCCTAGACACTCTTTTAGCTCAGTACTAAAGTCACTCTTGAGGTTTACTCTTCAGCCAAAGATTAGACAGGCCTATAAAACAAAACGAGACCAAAGGGGCACACCAGCCCAGGGGCAAGGACTAGAAGGCAGGAGGGGACGGGAAGGTTGGTAATAGGAACCCAAGGTTGAGAAGGGAGAGTGTTGACATGTTGTGGGGTTGTTAACCAATATCATAAAAAATTATGTGTACTAACGTTTTATGAGAAACTGGTTTGTTCTGTAAACCTTCATCTAAAATACAATTAAAAAATTATATTTTAGCTCTTATATTTAGATCTTTGACCCATTTTGAGTTCGTTTTTTATATGATATGTGAGGTAGGGGAACAATTTCATTCTTTTGTATGTGGATATGTCCCAGCATTATTTGTTGACAAATCTATCCCTTCCCCATTGACAGGTCTGTCATCTTTATCAAAAACCAGTTGACCATAGGTGTGTGGGTTTATTTCTGAACCCTCAGTTCTATTCCATTGATCTATGTGTCTATCTTTAAGCCAGTACCACACTGTTTTGAGAACTGTAGCTGTGTAGTAAGTTTTGAAATCAGGAAGTATGAGTCCTCCGTTTTTGTTCTTCTTTTTCAAGATTGTTGTTTTGGATATGCGGGCCCCTTGCAATTCCATATGGATTTTAGAGCTAGCTTTTCCATTTCTGCAAATTAGCTCATCAGGGTTTTGCTAGGGATAGCATTGACTCTATATATCACTTTGGGTAATTTTGCCACATTAAGAATATTAAGTCATCCGATCCATGAACACAGGATGTCTTTCCATTTATTTAGATCTTCTTTCTTTCAAAAATCTTTTGTAGTTTTCAGTGTACAAGTCTTACATCTCCTTGACTAAATTTTTTTGATGCTTTTATAAATGGAATTGTTTTCTGAATTTCTTTTTCAGAGTGGCCACTGCTATTTTATAGAAACACAATTGATTTTTGTGTGTTGATCTTGTATCATTCTTTTCCTTATTTTGTATATGGCTTACGTCCCGCACTGTTTATGTGGTACTGGCTTAAAGATAGACATATAGATCAATGGAATATAATTGATCTTCGCTGAAATGCAACTTTGCTGAATTAGTTTATTAGCTTTAATCACGTCTTTGTGGATGGGAGTAGGTGAGTTTTGGAGTTCTGATAGTTGAACAGCAAGTGAGGGGCATCTTGGGTGTAGAAAATATTGCTCCTAATACATCCCAGCACCAGAAAGGAGGGACATTAGCATGATGCTACAATAAAGGTATTATATAGGTAAAGCACTTTGGGAAAACTGAGAAGGGGAGAATTAATTCGCTAGAGTCATCAAAACCAAAAACCGAACCCGCTGTCGTCGAGTCAATTCCGACTCATAGCGACACTACAGGACGGAGTATAACTGCCCCATAGGGTTTCCAAGGCTGAAAATCTTTACAAAGCAGACTGCCAAATCTTTCTCCCGCTGAGCAGCTAGTGGTTTCGAACTGCCGACCTTTTGGATAACAGCAGAGTGCTTTAACTTCTGTGCCACCAGAGGTCCTGCTACAGTCACATCTAGGAAAATTTCATGCGACATTTTGAGCCAGATGTAGAGAAAAATAAACCAAGAATTCACTCACCAGGTTCTAAAGAGATTTAGATGCTAATTGCATATACCACCAGCAGGTGGCGCCCGCCCTTCCCCACAACAGGAAGCCTGCCTGGATCCCTTGTACAGTACATTAACCAGGAAAAAGGCCAATGTTGCTGCATGCATGGGACAATCACACACACACCACATACCACACACACACTACACATCACACACACCACACACCTCACACACACCATACACACCCCGCACACACACCACACACTCCACACACCACACACACCACACCATACACACTATGCACATATGCACACACCACACACCACACACACACCACACACATCAGACACACACACACCACACACCTCACACACTCACTACACAACACACACACCAAACACACACACCACACACCACACATCACACACCTCACACACACACTACACACCACACACACACCAAACACACCACACACCACACATACACACCACACATACACACACCACACACCACACACACTATACACATACACACCACACACCACACACACTCACTACACAACACACACACCACACCACACACACACCACACCACACACACACCACACCACACACACACCACACATACACACCACACACGCACCACACATGCACACACATACTACACACCACACGTACGCACACACCACACTATACACATAGACACCACACACGATACACACACCACACACCACACACACTATACACATAGACACCACACACCATACACACACCACACACCACACAGTCCACACACACTACACCCATAGACACCACACACCATACACACACCACACACCACACACTCCACACACACTATACACATAGACACCACACACCACACACACACACACACACACATCATGCACACACAATACCCTGAGGTATTATGTTCTCGCTACCAGAAAAATGAGAACAAATAAGAAAGAGAGCCGTGGTGAACACAGGTCCATATTTGCTTTCATTTTACAGAAGAATGTAAAGTTCTGCACTTTCTCCTTCTGAAAACAAAACAAAATGTCTACACAATGCCAAGCAAAGAAAGAACTAAAATGAGAAATGGATCTCAGAATGTGAGGAAGCTGGACCTACAACCAGAGGTATTAGGAAGGAGCCTAGGCGGTGTGGGGATTCAGTGAGCAGTAGGAGCCAGTGACTCCTGAGGACTCCTCCCTGACCACTGAGCCAGACCTCACTGCACCTGAGAGCCTGGGCCTGGAACAGAGCAGCTGCTGCTCTTAGCACCTGCTCACCGTAAGAGAAACACAAAGAAAGTAGAGGAGAGAACAAAATCATCTGACCTGCCAGCCCACAACCTTGGTCAAGCCATCCACTCTCACTGAGCCTCTATTTTTCACCTTATAAATGGGCTCATAACACCCTGCCAGGGGAGTTGATAAGATCTGCGGGTGAGTGCCTCATGGTGCCCAGAATATAATAAAAAGAATATAATAGCTCCTCAATAAATGGTGGTGTCTCTTCCCCTATTATTCTTCTCCTCTCTCCCTCCCTCCCAGCCACACTGGCCTCCAGACTATCTCTTGCATAGAGCTGACACGCTCTCACCTCAGGGCCTTTGCACTAGCTTTTTCCTCCTCCTGGAATGTTCTCACCCAAGATACCTGCTTCGCTCAATTTCTAGCTTCATTCAAGTAGTTTGTCCAAGTTAGAATTCTTAATAAAGCCTGTCCTGAGCAACCCATTTATACTGCAACTTCTCCTCCCTCCCTGCCATGTGTGCTCCCAGCCCACCTCATGCTGTTCTATTTGTATAGCAATTATCACCTTCTAACATTTTAGATGGAGCCCTGGTGGCGCAGGGGTTAAGTGCTCTGCTGCTAATCAAAAAGATGGCAGTTTGAACCCACCAGCCACTCCACAGGAGCAAGATGTGGCAGTCTGCTTCCGTAAAGATTACATCCTTGGAAACCCTATGGGGCAGTTCTACTCTGTCCTATAGGATCGCTGAGTCAGCATGAACTTGACAGCAATAGGTTTTTTATACTCTGAGATTCAGAAATCAATAGAGGCTGTTCCGTGTCCTGGTGAGGCACATGGTCAATCTTTGTCTTTTGGAGTCAGGCAGACCTGTTATTGAATCCCAGCTCCACCACCATTGAGTTATGATCTCAAACAAGTCACATAAGTTCTCTGAGCCTATGTCTACAAAACAGGGATAATAATGGCCACTTCCCAAAGGGTTAAATACTATAAAGTGCCCAGAACACCGCCTACACACAGTATTCATTTGAAAAACACTTTTTTTCCCCCTTCTGTCTTTGTTGCCATTGTTAGCTGTTGGCGGCCCCCAACTCATGGTGACCCCATGCACAAGATCAGACCCTTGTAAGCTATAGGGTTTTCACAGGCTGATTTTCAGAAGCAGGTCACCAGGCCTTTCTTCCTAGTCTGACTGACAGTGGTCACTGTGCATGAGGTGCATTGACCAGGAATCAAACCCACATCTCCCGCATGAAAAACAAGAATTCTACCAGTGAATCATACTGCCCTCTCCCTTCTATCCCGAACCCCTGAAATTTCTCTCTCATTTTCCTGAGAAGCCACAGTGCACTTCTGTACTTTCCCTGAAGAGGGCGCCACAGCACCACAAAAATCCCGAAGAGCCAGCTGACATGGGTCTGCACAGCTTTGACGCAGGAAGTCAGTCAGGATTCTTTTGGGCCCCCAGACCTCAGTCTCCTCTCTCTTTCAGTCCCCTCTTCCCTTGCCCCCCATCCCGTGGTAATGTGCTGCCCACAGGCTGCCCAGTGGCTTCCGCTGTTTTTTAGGTTAAAAAAAAATTCTGCAAGGTCCAAATTAATATTTCATCTCCACTGAATTTCACTACACCCTCCATATTTTTTCCCCTTTTTCTTTCTTTTTTCACTTTTCCCATCACATTTCTGCCTGTGAACACTGTTTTCACTTTTACTCCCCCCTCCTGGCCCCACATCTTTCAGATTCTTTTTCCTTGCCTTAGCTGTGCCTCCCCATGTGGGGCATCTTCTGGGTGGGGCAGCTGCTGTGTTGAGATTGGCCCCACCTGGCACTTCTAGGCAGGAGCCCCGGTGGTGCAGTGGTTAAGCACTTGGCTGCTACCCAAAAGATCAGCAGTTTGAACCCACCAGGCGCTCCACGGGAGAAAGATATGACAGTCTGCTTCTGTAAATACTACAGCCTTGGAAACCCTATGGGGCAGTTCTACTCTGATCTATAGAGTTGCTATGAGTCAGAATTGACTTGACGGCAAGGGGTTTGGTTTTTGGTTTGGCATCTCTAGAGCAAGTACACCTTGCTCACATCAGAGTTTCGTCCAGTCAGGGGCAGAGGGGCTCCAGCTTCTCTCATACCAGGTTGTCACATGAGCCCTCTCTCAGTCTCCCTGAAAACTTCCCTGCCCATCCAGACTCTGGAGGCAGAGGCGCCTGGGTTCAAGTCCCACAGCATGGCTATCTTAATACTTCTGAGTCTAATTATCCTTGACTGTAAAATGTAAAAGTGTAAGGCCTACCTGATAAGGTGGTCCTGAGCCAGGAATGGAGTCATGGCTGTGAAAAGCCCAGTACTGTGCATGGCAAATGGAAGTCACTCTGTTACAGTGGCCCTTCCTTCTCCCCTCTCTCAGGCCTTCTCAGAGCCTGAGACCAAAATCCCCAAATCAACCTAATTGTCCCGTCCACCCCCCTCCCTAAAATTCTGTATATTGTGGCACTCCACAATTCACCATTTTGTCAAATCTCATCTGACCCTGTGATCCAGGCATTCCGTAATTACTGTCTTTAAAGGCAAGAAGTGCAGCTCACACACTCCTGTGATGTCTACGGTGTGGGGCAGGGCCTGGGCTGAAACCTGCCCCACCAGAATTCTCCCATTCTGTCCTGCTTCTCTACACAGTCAGGCTTAGGGCAGAAGACTGCCTGCAACTGACCCCGGAAACCTTCTGCCCTCTTACCCCTCCTCTTCAGGACCCCTACCACAATCCCCTCCATTTATTCTTAGCATCTCATCCCTCACCACTCTAGAATATTTATAGAAGTAAAAATATATCCAGCACCCAACGAGGTAATATTTACAATGTCTGGCATTCAGTAAAAAGTTACCAAAAAGAAAAAAAAAAAAAATTGCTGTCAAGTTGATTCCGGCTCACAGCAACCCTATAGGACAGAGTAGAATTGCCGCATAGAGTTTCCTAGGAGCGCCTGGTGGATTTGAACTGTCAGCCTTTTGGTTAGCAGCTGTAGCTCTTAACCACTACACCACCAGAGTTTCCAAAAACTATAAGAATGCAAGAAAGAAGGAAAATATGACATAAAATGAGGAGAAAAATCAATAGAAATGAACCTAGAAATGATATAGATGATAGAATTAGTAGACAAGGGCACTAGAAAAGTTAATATAGCTGTATTCCGTAAGTTCAAAATGCTAGCGGAAAGATGAAATATGTCAGGTAGCAACACGGAAGATATAAGAAGATCCAAACAAAACTTCTTTTGATGAAAGCTAAAATGTCTTAGGAAAAATAGAATTAGATATGATTACCAGCATTTTAAACACTGAAGAAGTTGAACACATAGTAATAAAAACTACCCAAAATGAAACAAAGCAAAAAAAAAAAAAGACAAGTGAAGTGAGCTGTGGGACAACTTCATGTGGTCTAATATACTTGTAATTGAAGTCCCCAAAGGAGGGAACTGGGGAGGGGAACAAAAATAAAACGCGAAGAAAAAAATGGCCAGAATTTTTCCAAATTTGATTAAAAATAATAATAAAAACTACATACCCACAAATCTAAGAATCTCATTGAACCATAAGCACAAGAAACACTAAGAAAACCACACCAAGGCACATGGAAATCAAACTGCTTAAAGCCAGTGATTTAAAAAAAAAAAAATCCTATAAGCAGCCAGTGAGTGGGGGAAACACATTATTCATATAGGAAGAAAGATAAGAGTGATAGCAAGCTTCTCTCAGAAACAACCTAAGCCAAAAGGCAACAGTGTAACATCTTTGAAGTGCTGAAAGAAAAGCTGTCCATCTAGAACTCTATGACCAGTGAAACTATTTTTCAAAACTGAGGAACAAATAGAGACATTTTTAGACATTCAAACGCTGAAAGAATTCATGGCCAGCAAACTTGAACTATAAGAAATGCTAAAGGAAGTCTTTGAGGCAGAGGGAAAATATCAAATGGAATTCTGGATCTACACAAAGGAATGAAGGGCACCTGAAAGGGTAACTATGTGGGTAAATATAAAGACTTTTTAATTGTTATTTAAATTTCTTTTAAAATGCTGCAGTGAACTGCAATACTAAACATCTAAGCCACATATCCCAAGTCTATGGGTGGCACTTAGCTGCTACCCTAAAGGTTGGCAGTTCAAACTGATCCAGTGGTGCTGCGAAAGAAAGGCCTGGTGACCTGCTTTTGTAAAGATTACAGCCAAGAAAACCCAATGGAGCAGTTCTCTCTACAACACGGAGGGTCACCATGAGTCAGAGTTGACTCCACAGCAAAAGTTTTGTTTTTTGTTTTTTAATACATATTACAGTGGCTAGTCCAGGATGGAGCCCTGGTAGTGCAGTGGTTAAAAGCTCGGCTCCTAACCAAAACATCGACAGTTCGAATCCACCAACCACTCCTTGGAAGCCCTACGGAGCAGTTCTACTCTGTTCTATAGGGTTGCTGTGAGTCAGAATCAACTTGATGGCAGTGGGCCTGGTTTGCTTTTTTTTTTTTTCTTTACTTTTTTTTCAGTCCAGGATACCCAGCAAAGCAGGGCTCAGTCCTCCTGGGAGACCTGAGAGCCCAGTTCAAGGCTGCAGTCTCACCTCTTCCCCAGCAGGAGACTATGGACTATGGAAAAGACACTGCCTCACCCTGGCCCAGTCCTTCCTGGTAACAAACTCACTGGGCCAGGTTGGGTAAGGCTCACCAACAGCAACAGAGGTGGAATGTCTTGAGGATAAGTTATAAAATCTGAAAGGCCCTGGATAGATGGACTGCTGGGCAATCTGGGTCCCTATCCAGGCTTCCCCACTAACTGAGACCTTGTTGGAGTACCCACCTCTCTGGGCCTCAGCTCCTTTATCTGTAAAATGAAGAGTGAGACTAGGTGATGTCTAAGGACTCTTCTTCCATTTCCCACTCTCAGTAATTCCTTGATTGTATCCTATTACGAGCCATCTAGGCCCCTCTTCTTTTGCTCTGGTGATGCCTCCCCCCCCCCGCCCCGACCCCCCACCCTGGGGAATGGTTAAAGAGAAACAGCTTTGAGAAATCAGAACCTGAAAATCAAGCTTGTGAATTCTCTGTGCCCGTCAGTCTCCACTTGCACTTCCAATGTGCAGCCACTGGGCAAAGCACTTTATGTAATTCTTTCACTTCATTCCCTATTCCAACCCAGAAAGCAAGGGAGATAAGGGAGACAGAGATAATTACCCCAATTTCGCAGATGAAGAAAATGAGACCCAAAGAAGTTAAGAATTCGCCTAAAGCCACACAGCTAATAAGAGGTGGAGCAGGCACTTGAGCCAAAGGCTGTGCCCTGACACAAGCCACCACTTACTGGGGCCCCCACTGGCCGTCATGGGCTTTCTACCGGCTCCCCCTGGAAGTGCCCCTGTCTGCGGTTTGCTCCTCAAATTCAGATTCTAACCTAGAAGGGGTCTTGCACTGTTCTGGTCCAATCCTCTCATTTCACGTATGAAGAAACTGATTCAAAAGAGTTTTAAAAGGTTTAGAACCTTTCACACATGCCCGATCTTGTTCCTATAAAAATTCACCCCCATAAAGCGTATGGTTTATTGATAGTTCTCCACCTTCCACTGGGACTTCGGAGTTTGCACATGACTGCCAAGTGAATTATCTCTGTTTTTCAACGACAAATGAAAATGCTTATAATGAAACTGAATTTTTTTTAAGTTTATACCCATTTTACAGATGTGGGAATTTTAAGACAGTGTAAGTGACCTGGTCGCAATCACACAACCAAGAGTCAGTTAATTAGCACTGTAACCCTAATGCCCCCTGCCAGTCTCACACTTTTCTATTTACCCCTCTTTTCTTCTAAGTCACTTTCGGCCTCCAGAGCCTGTGAGAAGTAATGGGCTTATAGGTGTGTTGTGTGTGTTTGTCTTTCACGTTTACAATAAGGAGAAAATGACAAGAAAAGTCAGACCAGCTGGCTGGAGCAGTGGCCAATGGCACCATCAGTCAGAGGACCCTTCCTTTCCTGCTGAGACTGGCTCCCAGAATCCAGGCCTTCAGAGGGTCATCCGAGCCCCACTCCTCCCTGAGTCCGAGGCCAGCTCTCTCTGCTTTCCGCCCTAATGAGAGACCAGGGCTCCTCCCAACTCCATAGAGCTCTGCGTCCCAGCTCTTCCATTCAGCCTGCCCAGAGCTGGGCGCCACCTGCCCCATCAGCCTTTTCTGGAAGCCAGGGAGGAGCCAGGGACCAGCAAGGGCCCCTTGCACTCTCCTCATCTTTAATGAAGGAAAGATACGATCACTTCTCTGCTGCCTGGACCTAATTAACACCTGCACAGTTTCGGTTTCCCATTGAGGGTGCCTCTCCCTCGCCAAGGCTCCTATAGGAAAATCTTTTGCAACTCTGTCGAAATGACAGGGGAGGATTAAGGTCAGAGCTGGGACAGGGGTCCCTCCTGTTTCAACTCTTCTAGCATCCTAGCAACAACAAGGTCAGGGACAAGCCAGGCTCTAACTGAATAACAGCCCTGTTTTGAAACCCTGCGCTCTTACTGTCCTACTCAGACCAAGAAGGTAGAGAGGTCCCCAGCCCACCAGTCCTCACGGTCTCCAATCCAAACTGCTTCCCAAGCGCCTCCCACATTAGTGTACTTTCCTTGAGCCCCCAGTCACTAGAATCTCCAAAACGTGAGCCCAGGACCGTCCAGATTTGAACCCAATATCCGAGTCTGAGCTCATCCCTAGAACCTTCCAGCCTTGAACTCAGCACCTCAGATCATGGTGGGGCTTTCACAGTCCTCTCCACTTCCATCTCCTCCCAAAATTCACACCCATTGGAATCATACCAGGTTCTATCTGAAGTGTTTAGAAAAGGAATAAATAAGCCAACAAACAAATCAATGAGATCATTACAGAGCACCAGAAGGAAAGCAAGTAGAATGGTGTGTGAAGACTGGCTGCAGGTGTGGGCAGTGCCCCTTCAGCTAAAGCCAGCAAGGAAAATAGTCCTGGCTCAAACAGCAACCCAGCACGCGTACTGCCTTGCTGTTCCCAACCGCCTCCCCTCCACCAACCACACTACTCCCTACTTCTCATCCTGGTCTTTTTTCCATAGCTTTTATTACTCTTGAACGTGCTGTATCCTTTATGTATTATTTTGTCTATCGTTGGGCTCCCCAACTATGATGCATTTATAGAAGGTAGGTTTTTTTTTTTATGTTTTGTTCCCCTCTGTATCTCCAGCATCTAGAACAAGGCTTGGCACACAGCAAGTGTTTCATAAACATGTTGAATAAATTACAGTGGCCACCATTGATCCCTGGCGAGAGGAACATGTGCCGACGACCCAGGCGAGAGGCAGCTTTCCAAACCCCCAGCCATCTTCAAAGACTTGGACAGTCATCTCTTTGATATTTCAGCACCAAGAGCCCAAAATTCCCTCACCACAGGCCACGCCACAGGGGCAATGTCTCCTGTCCGGAGAAACATTTAGAACCCAGGACCCAATGTTCTTGGGAAGATTCTACTCTCGTTTTGCTCAAGCTCAAAAACCCAGGAGTCTTCCCTTTCCCACACATCAGGTCCTGTTCATTCAGTTGCCAAAGACGTTTCCACCTGCCCACCTTCTCTCAGTCCCTTCTGCCACCACCTGAGTTCAAGCCGCGACCCTCTCTACCTCAGCCACTTGGACAGCCTCCCAACCCATCTTTCTGCTCCTACTCTTGGCCCCTAGTTTCAGCTACAAGCAGCATCCAAAGGGCTTGTTTTGAAACGGAAATTAAGAGTGTCTCTCCCCCGCTTAACTTCAATAGATTCTCTTTGCTCTTAAATTCCAAACTCATTGAACCTCACCCCATACATCTTAGCCCCTCACTCGCTACACTCCAGCCCCACAAGCTTCCTTTCTCCTCTTCAAATAGATCAAGTTTTTTGTTTGTTTGTTATGTTTTACTTTTTTTGTGTGCTTTAAGTGAAAGGTTACAATTCAAGTCAGTTTCTCATACAAAAACTTACACACACATTGTTATGTGACCCTAGTTGTTCTCCCTACAATGTGACAGCACACTCCTCCTCTCCACCCTGTATTCCCCATGTCCATTCAGCCAGCTCCTGTCCACCGCTGCCTTCTCATCTCCCCTCCAGACAGGAGCTGCCCACATAGTCTCATGTGTCTACTTGAGCCAAGAAGTACACTCCTCACCAGCATCATTTTATGTCTTACAGTCCAGTCCATGTCTGAAGAGTTGGCTTCCAGCATGGTTTTTGTTTTGGGCTAACAAAGGGTCTGGGGGTAGATCAAGATTTTGCAATTTGTTTTAAATGTGCCCTCTGCCTATAGTGCTTTTTTACCCGTCAGGCCTCTGCTCAAACATTACCTTATTAGGGAAGCCTACCGGGACCTTGCTGCCTGAAGAAGTGCCCACTCCCACAGTTGCTGTCTGTCACAGGGCTGTGATCAGTTCCTTCCTAGTACTTACCACACGCTGCAATTACTTTGTTTATTAGTTTATTGTCTGCCTCCCTCATTAGAATATAAGCTCCGTCAGGGTAGGGATTTTTGTCTCTCTAATTCATTTCCTTTCTCCCTCTTGGGAGCCCTGGTGGCACAGTGGTTAAGCACTTGGCTGCTAACCGAAACATCAGTAGTTCAAAACCACCAGCTTCTCCACGGGAGAGAGATGTGGCAGTCTGCTTCTGGAAAGATTACAGCCTTGGAATCTCTATAGGGCAGTTCCACTCTGTCCTGTAGGGTGGCTATGAGTCTTGAACTGACTCAAGGGCAATGCGTTTTCTCCCCAATGCCTAGCAACTGATAGGTGCCTGATGAATATTCTTTTCAAGGAAAAAATAGAAGAGTCTCTACTTATTCACATCCTATCAGTCTTTTACCCACTTCAATGGAGTTTGAGGTCACTCAACACACACACACTCATGATCACATGTGTTACAGTCACACGGTGACACACAGACACAGACACATGCTCACACAGACACATATTCACATACAATCCAGACGGTAGTCACCATTGACCCTGGTTGCAACCTTTTCTCTGTTTTCCTCTTTCTTGGCCTCTTAGAAGTATTTGCCACTTTTGACATTCCCTGCACTGGAAGCCACCTCTTCCCTCACAAAGCTGACTACTCGGCCTTCCCTAGCACTCCATGTTCTCGTGAGCCCCTGGGACATGCTTTTCTCTCTGCACGACATGCTCTGTTGACTCACCTTTACCTGTTGAATGCTTGTCCATTCTTCAAATACTACTTCTTTGAAGTATTTGCATGTCCTCAACATGTCATTCCTTCCTCTCTGCTCCCATGCTTGGTTACATTGCTAACATGACATTTATCATGCTGTGTTTTTTGTTGTTTCGTGCCTGTCTCCCAGGTAGAATGTAGAGTCTTCTTGAGGACAGAAACTATGTCTTATTAATCATTGTAATTCCAGGGCTTCATAGAATATATTAAGTTCATGTGAGTGCAATCACCCGTTTGGAAGGCCTGCCCTCCATGACACTGGATCCCTTACCTCTGAGACCATCTCTAGCTCTTTCAATGACTCCCTGTCCCGTTACCTCCTAAACGTGATCACTTCCTCCATTTCCACTCCAAACCCCTTCTGCTCTTTCTCCATACTTTCGGAGTTCAAGGCGTCTCTTCAGTTCTCAGCACACATGAAGCCTTAACCACTTTGGCCCCTTTCATCCAACTCCTCAGCCCTCTGCCAGGTCAGGCAGCACCAGTGACAGACCTTATGCTTTGGAAGGTCTCTGAAAAACCATTCTGACTCTCAGCCCACACAACCTACATGGCAGGAATGGAACACAGAAATCGCCTTATGCCAGGAGGCCATGACTTTAGGAAATGACTACTCAAGGCTCTTGGAGGGTTGGGACTCTGTACAATGAGGGACTACTTTTCAGAAAAGCATCCTTTGACCAGAGGAGGGCTAGAGCCTGAGGGAAATTCAGCTTGCGGAGTTGGATTTTAGAGGATGATTCCAGTGAGGGCAGAGTTTCTGTAAATGTATAATGGGAATGTCAGCTCACACAGCCACAAGGCAACAGTGAACCCTGAATTTAATGTGGCCACCAAGTACATAGGTCTTAAAACTATGAAACAGGTCCACACAAGGTGGTCTCAGGAAAAAGTCAAGCAGGTGCCGCTTTAGTGTGATGATACATTAGGGTCCTAAACCCTCACCCACAGCACATCGTTAGTTCTTCCATGTTTGCCCTGAGCTTGAATGAACGCTTCACTAAGTCTGCGTCCTTAATTAATAGTCATTGGGAACACCCCCATCTCTATACCCACCCAAATGAATGTCAAGAGTCAGTTGGTGAGGCTTAGTGGAAAAATCACAGGCTTTTGAAGTGAGACATAAAGTTTGAGTCACGGCTCCCCCATTTACAGCCTTCATTCAACAAATATTTATTGAAGCCCTTCTACACACCAGACACTGTGCTAGGCTCTGCTGGTAAAGGAGAAAACGGAACAGACATGGACCCTGGACAAATTGCTTAATCATATGGGCCTCTGGTTCCTTGTCTAAAAAGGGCCAATAGCAGAGATGGTGAGAAGATTATATGAGATAATATGTGTAATTATAGAGCTGTTCATATCATCACTATTATTATTAAGGAAGAAACATGATCGCAATATGTGTCAAAGCCATACAATTGCTTAAGCTTTTGAACTCAATATTTATCCTAAGAAATTTATTCCAAGGAAGAGCCCAAAATATGTAAAAGATCCAGTTTTCCCCGAATATACGAAGGAGAGAGATGGAAGGAAATAGAATACCTACTATATACATACATTTTTCCAGGCACTGGGTAAAACATCGTACATTTGTTAATTCATGAAGATGAACAAAAGGGGAAGGAAAAAAAAAAACAATAGATGCAACCTAAATATTCAGCAGTATGGTAATGAATGGAATAATACACAGTCATTTGAAGTAATTATAAAGACTACGTAGGGACATAGAAAAATGCTGAAGACATCACAGTAGGTGGGAAATAAGTTACAGAGTATAGGCATACGGACGATGACTGCAGCTAGGCAGGGTTCACATGCATAAGCAGCCACACAGAGACAATGATGCTTGCTCGAGAAGGATATGCTTATGGGTGATTCTTTGTTCTCCATTTGCCAAACTCTTTGTGGTGGTGTTTCACTATTCATTATATTATTTTCATAGGCACTTTTCTTAAGGTGCTTTATTTGCAGGAATTTCACTCTCTTCCATATCTCCATAAAGTCTCCCCAGCAATTCTCAGAGGGAAAGGTAAAGATGGTCTCATGCCTGAAAGTCATGGTAGGTAGCAAATCTTTGAAGAGGCATCGATTGCATTCAATTTATTGCTGTTTCCTGAAAAATAAATGGACACTTCGCTCCTTTATAGTTAGCTCTTGAACTATATTCATAGCAAGCCTTCAGAAACTGTTCTCAGAAATGAAGGCACGGCTGCAGTAGAATCCTCCCCCCCAAACACAACTAGGGGACTCCAGGTCTCTAGGAAGACCATAGGGCACAGGCTGGCTTCCCATCCATCCATCCATCAGTCCGTCCGTCCGTCCATTTATTCTACCATCCACCTCTCTATCTATTTGACGATTCCTTATCTGTCCATCCATTTATCCATCCCTCTGTTTATTCATCCATTCACTTTTCCTTGGAAGAGCATCACTACAAAACTCCTTTACAGCCATTAGGGGTTTGTAATATGTCCTGAGTCTTCAGGTGGCCATTTGTATGGAAAGTTTGTGTCCAGGTTCCCAAATGGGGTCAATGATGCAACAGGACAAGCACCCAGGAGACGTGCTTCTCATCTTCTCCCAGCCCCTGGTGGGCTGTTCAGCAGCTGGTTCAGCCACTGGGCAGCCTCCCAGATCTCATCCTAGGAACAAAGGGATTCTGTAATCAGGCAACTATTTGTTGACAGGGCCCGCCCTTGTCCCAGCAGCACCCAGCTGGCTGACTGGAGCACAATCTTTCAGGTATCCCAAGCACTCGCTGCATAAATCTGTCAAATACTAGCCCTATAGGTGGAGTGGGAGAGGCTGTGCAGTGTGTGCTTGTCAAACTGCCAGCTGAAAACCTGTTTCAATCAATCGAATAATGGGCTTTGTTGCATAACCACCTCACTCAAGCACTAATTGGGGTTGATGAGGGCAATCTACTCTGACCCTTCTCACCCCACATCAGACCATCACTGCCTAGAGTCCCATTTACATTCCTAAAATGGGTCCAGATGGGGAAACTGAGCTTGGGCCTGCAGAGAGACTGGGATGTGTTCACTGCGCAAACTAAAGAGTTGACAACCATTGACTGAGTGCCTGCTCCACGTGGAGTCTGGTGCTAAAGGCAGGGAACTCAGGGTCAAACAAAGCACACGTCCTCCCTGTGAGAAGCACACAGCCTAGTTGAGAAAAGAGACCCTGAACAGGCAGCGCCATCACAGAGGTGAGGACAGGGGCAGGGTGAGCCCAGAGGTGGGAGCAACACATCTGTCTAAAGAACCCCAGAGGCTTCGGGGAAGGGGACATTTGAACTGGGCCTGGGTGGCACATGCCTGTTCCCTGCTGGATACACCTGAGGAGAAGCAAGGAGAAGGTCCCCACAGTTATAGGGCAGCTTGCTGCTCACACGGGACATCTGAGCCGCCCTCTTTAAGAGTACATCATGAATTTGAAAATGCAGTGAGCTATAAATCCACCAAGAAAAGTCAAAAGCCACAGAAGTTTCCCCCTAGCGTTCCTGGAACACATTTGCAGTTCACACCCCCCAGCAGCTGCTCATACTCTTCATTTTGCCTAGAAGAGCTTCCTCAGAGTGGCTAAACTCCACTTATCCTTCAAGGCCCAACTCTCAGGCCCCCTGCTCTGTGAAGCCCTCCGGGACTAACCCATCCCCGTAGTCATCTCCTTCTGCTCTCATGGCGTCCTTGTAGTTCTAGAATCGCACCTATCAAACTGCATTCATGGATCCTTATCTCCAACGTGCTTCATCTTTATATCCCCAGCAGCCAGCACAGCGCTTGGCACACAGTAGCTACTCAACATCTGATTGTTGGGAGGCTAACTTCTCCCAGGATCAACTCACACGCAGGGGATCCAAAAACACCATCCAAACCCACTTCCTGCAAGGCTGAGCTTGTCATGGCGGGAAGCCGCCAGTTAACTTGGGAAAAACAAGTCCAGGTAGAATTGTGCCAACTCCCAGCCCATAGGCCACAGAGCAGCTACCACCCTCCACAAATACACATCATATTTGCTGCTATTTACAGGGAACCTGGAGCTCACTGGGCAGCAGTCAACAATCAGTCACCCCACAAGTATTGACTGAGCACTCACTGTATACAAAGCATCAGAGGGTCAGGGACCCTTTAGTCACCAGGAAGGGAAGTGGAAGGAATTCACTAGCCATCAAAGATGAGCTAAGCTCGTTCGTTTTTTAATTAATTGAAAAGACAATCTGACTGACATTGCCTGCATATAATTCCCTCACTCTCCCGTAGTGGGCCTGTTTTACTTGTATAACCAGATTTATTTTAAAAAGAAAATTGTAAGACAACCTGAGGGGGAGTAGCAAAGGTTTGGGCAAGTACCAGCTGATCAGTATTTATCGACCAAAAAAAAAAAGAAAAAAGACAACCCCACTGCCCTCGGGTCAATTCCAACTCATTGTGACCCTATAGGACAGAGTAGAACTGCCCAATACGGCTTCCAAGGAGCACCTGGTGGATTTGAACTGCTGACCTTTTGGTTAGCAGCTGTAGGTCTTAACCACTATACTACCAGGGTTTCCAGACTGACAGGCCACCAATAACATCTGATTTGTTTTTATGCCTAATTAGTCAGCTGGAACAGGAAAGGAAGGAAGTGTTGAGCTTGTGTGAGAAGGAGAGGTGCTGGTGAGGGGCCCTGAGAGGACAGAGAGACAGGACGGCCGGGCCTCAGGCCTGCTCTCAGGGAACAAAGTCAGCAGCAGCCCAGGCCCCCGCATTTCTGGGTTTCTTCCCAAGCTGCCCTTCTCTCCCTGCACCTGCCCACTGGTCTCCCAACACTAACTCTCAGGCCTGGGCCTCTGAGGATGTCCCGTCCCCTTGGCTCTCCTGCCCTGCATGGAACAAACAATTCTGCCCTCTTGATTGGAAATAAATGAAGGGAGGCAATTTTTTTCAAAGGGAGCTTTATTTGGGAAAGTAAAACAAAAGAAAGGAATCACAGAATGGTAGCAGTAGAAAACCACACCAAGCACAGAGTCATTAACCTAAAATATGTGAAGACTGGATGCACACCAGCTTGGCTGCAATGGGTTACCTAGCATCCAGCACCCAGCACTGCCTTCTTACATTTACAGAGATCCACTGCCTGCCCAGAGGTGCTGCCCCACACCTTTATTAGCACTGCCCAGGCAGGTGAGGAGAAAACCTTTGCTCTTTCTCACCTCGAGAGGAGGGGGTTTGGGATCCGAACCAGTTCTAGCCACCAGCCCCAACTCACATCCCTCAAGGCCCGTCGGTCTCCCTTCCAAACCACTACCTGTGAGCAGGTAAGCAGGCTGAATTTTCTCCTTCCTCCCCGAGAAACCTACCAGGAGATACCTGGGCCCAAAGTCCCCAGCCTTGCCTGCTCTTAGGGCCCCATCTACTCGTACATCTCTTTGATCTTGGTTTTTCCATTCTAGCTGCTGGTTAGCTGGCCAAACCTTACTGGGCCTGTCATTGACCATCCTCTCAGTCACTCCCTTAGGTCTCTCCTCCCCAGAACCCCTGAGGTCTGGGGCCAACCCCTGTCCTGGCTCCTGTGCAAACCTCCAGTGCAAAGCTTGTCTCATGGCAAACCTCTACTCAAGCCCACCAGCCACTGCACACACCCTGGGCAGTGGAGGTCCTTCTCTCCGCACCTAACTCTACCTTAAAGTCAACCAGGGACAGATCCCTATCGTTGAGGTCCACCTGGACCCTCCACACTTCATGCTTACTCCTGCTAGCCGTTTCCAATTGCTTCTGAAAAGAAACTTAGTGCTTTCCGAAGTCTGAAGACGTCTTTTTGAATCCCAGCTCTGCCATTTAACAGGTGACTGACTTTAGACAAATATTTGAACCATCCAGGGATAAACCACATCTATAAAATAGAGGAAACAATAACTATTTCAAAGGATCAAGTGAGACAATGTGGGCAAAAGTGTCTTGTAAGCTGTAACTCTGGGTACGGACAGTTTTGTTGTTAATTTTATTGGCCTCTGGCCACAGGCTGACTGAGGTCTGAGCTACCTGCTTGTCTTCACCCCCTGAAATGCATTCTCTCTCTGGTGCAGGGTGGTCAGCCCCTCTCTGAAGTCTGCTTCTTCATGGGTTTTCTGGTTTTCCCTTTGCCTTACTTATTCTCCCCTCAACAAAAACGGTTGGTGGTATATACGGGGATACCTTCCTGCTATACATCTGGCTGAACACTAGGTGGCAGCCTGGCCACAGGCATTTGCAGAAGTAACCCAGCCCTCTGACCGGGTGAGAACCAAGGCCCTAAGCCACAACTGCCTCTTCTGTGATTCTTGGCAGCACCGAGACCCAAGAAAAGCTTCCTGCTGTAAAAGCCAGGCTGAAGCCTTGGAGACAAGGGTAGATTTGGGCTTGATGAGGAAGTCAGCAATTCTGCCAGCTGGGGCTACCTTCGTAGATCGAAGGTTCCAAACATGGTGGGAGAGGAGCTTGGCATTCTAACCTTACAAGCCAGGAGGCTGCTTAACGTACAGGGCCTAGAGCTCCCTGTGAACGCTGTGGCCCAGAGGTCCTTCTGGGATCCCAATGAACCTGAGGACACATGCTGCTTATGTTCTACCTCTCTCTCTACTAATTCCTTACTCTCAATATATACTCAAGTCTTTCCCATTCTAAAGCAATTCTTTCTCAAGTTGTCTCTGCCTTCACCACCCCCTCTTTAGCCTTACCTTCTTAGCCAAGTTTATTGAAAAAGTGGCCTTCACTCTCTCTCCCCTCATCTCTTCCCATTCATTCCTCAACCCACTGCATTCTGACTTCTCTCCCGCCTGCTCTTCAAAATCTGTGTTGCCGGGACCAGCCAGGATCTTGTATTGGCCAAAGCCAAGCACCCTTCTCAGTTTTTATCTTACTGTGTCTCTCGGATGCAGGCCACCTTTGTGCTCTCTCCTTGACACACTGTTTTCCAGTTCTCCAACCCTCTTAAAAATGTTCTTCTGGGTCTTCTCAAACCCAACACTCTAAACTTTTTAGCTAGGACTTATATGCCAAAGATTTCCAAATCTCTATCTTAAGACCTGACATCTCCTGAGCTCCAGTGTCTTATCTCCCGCTGACTCAACACACTCAACACTTAACCCATCTCTCTGCCTCTGCCTTGATTCAAACCTGTTCCCCCTCCATTTTCTACCTCAGAGAAGAGCATCGCCAACGACCCAGTGGTGGCTAAAGTCAGACAATTGGAGCTCATCATTGACTCCTCCCTGGCCCTCACCACCCATGTCCACTTGATAACCATTGTCTGTCAGTTCTACCCTCTTGTTATTGCTGCTAGCTGCTGTCGAGTTGTCCCCCAACTCATGGAAACTCCATGCACAAGGTGATCAGACTGTTATGATCCATACAATTTTCATTAGCTGATTTTCAGAAGTAGATCACCAGACTTTCTTCCTAGTCTTAGTCTAGAAGGTCCGCTGAAACCTGTTAAACATCATAGCAACACCCAAGCCTCCACTGACAGATGGGTGGTAGCTGCACCTGAGGTGCGTTGGCTGGGAATTGAGCCCAGGTCTCCTGCATTAAAAAAAAAAAAAAGAAAAAGGAGAATTCTACCACTGAGCCTCTTCTATCCACTTAAAACCCCTTGCCATTGAGTTGATTCGATTCTGACTCATAGCAACCCAATAAGACAGAGTAGAACTGCCCCATAGGGTTTCCAAGGAGGGGCTGGTAGATTCATACTGCCGACATTTTGGTTAGCAGCCATAGCTCTTAACTACTGTGCCTCCAGGGTCCCTCTATCCCCTTAAACCAAAAACCAAACCCATGGCCATCAAGTCGATTTCGATTCATAGCAACCCTATAGGACAGAGTAGAACTGCCCCGTAGAGTTTCCAAGAAGAGCGTGGCACATTCGAACTGCTGACCTCTCGGTTAGCAGCCGTAGTGCTTAACCACTATGCCACCAGGGTTTCCTCTATCTATCCCCTTAGTATTTCTCAAATCTCTCCTCACCTCCAGTCCCACTCCCCTTCCCCAGGTCAGGTCCTCATCATCTTTTTCCTGAACAACTGCAAAAAAAAGAAAACAGTTGCTGTTGAGAATTGGGCTCCATAGGTTTTTTTTTTTTTTCATGGTGCAAATATACACAACAAAACATTCACCAGCTGAACAGTTTCTACATGCACAATTCAGTGACATTATTACACTCTTCATGCTTCCCAACACTTATCCCTATCTTTTTCCTAATTATTCTACCACCATTAACATAAACTCATTGCCCCCCAAGCAAAAACTGTCTCCTCCATAGAGTTTTCAGTGGTTGAATTTTCAGAAGTTGATTACCATGCCTTTCTTCCGAGTGGTGGATTTGAATCTCCTACCTCTTGGTTAGCAACCAAATGCATTGACCTTTTGCACCACGCAGGGATTCCTGAACAACTGGTCTCCCTGCATTCACTCCTGCCCCCATCACTGCATTCTCTTCACTGCAGTCAAAGTTTCCCTTGTAAAATGCAAAGCTGATTATGTCTTTCTATGCTTAAAAAAAAAAAATCAATGGAGCAGAATTCTCAACAACAACTGTTTTTGTTATTGTTGTTGTTTTGCAGTTGTTCAGGAAAAAGATGATAAGGACCTGGCAAGGGCAAGTGCCCTGAGGGTACAGTCCAAATGCTATTGCGTGGCCCACAAGAACCTGCATGCCTGGCTCTGCCTGCCTTCTCCAGCACAGCTTGGCAGCCTCCATCCCCTACACTGTCTCTCAGCCCCAGCAGAAGTGGCCCTGGGCGTCTGATGTCCTCACCTTCTATTGCATCTTCTGTCTGGATCACCTCTGCTACCTCCATTTGTCCACTGAGACTCAGTTCAAGAATTGTCGACTCCTAACCCCAATTCTGTGTTGGATACCCCCTTCTCTGTGCTTCCTTGATCAAAGTACTCAGTGTTGAAATTTTTGATTACTCTGAATTTAAGAACTGTCTTTTTGGTCTGTGATTCTCAGCACCGAGTTTACCACCTGACGCAGAGAAGGAGCTCAACAAGCATCTTTTTGGATAAATAGGTGGATGAATGAAGAAAGGAAAAACTGTTGTGCAGCACAAGTTCGTTGCTTATTCAGAGGTGGCCTAATATTTCAATTCCTCACCTCAAGTCTCCGGTACCTACTACATGAAGCCAGATGCCAGGCCCCAGAACCAGCCAAAGCAACCCAGCTGCATGCTTTCCTGGGGCAGCGCCTGGAACACCTTCTGTATGTTCCCTACCAAAGAGTTCAGGCACTCATTCCTTTCCCGACAGGATCCTGTTCTCTCCTCACGCTGAGAGAATGCAGCTGCTGCAGGCTCCAGCTCCAGCCCACAGGGAGTTTTTGCCAGACCAGGGAAAAGAAGGGGTGCAGTTACCCACAGTGACAAGGGACCAGGGCCTGTCTCTCTGCAGTTTGTCCCTGAAGGACAAAAGGCTCTTGTTCCTATTTATAATGATAGCAAAACAGCTATATAACAACACAGGCTGCCTTATATTTGCCGTCCATACCTTACACACTGGATCTTGATTCATGCTCTTTTCTCTGATCCTCGTCTCATCCAAAAAACAGTTGCCATCAAGCCAATTCTGACTCATTGTGACCTCATGTGTGTCAGAGTAGAACTGTGCTCCATAGGGTTTTTGATGGTCGATTTTTCAGATGTAGGTTGCTGAGCCTTTCTTCCGAGGCACCTTTGGGTGGACTTGAACCTCCAACCTTTTGGCTAGCAGCTGTCTAAGTCATCTAGTACTGCTAATGCAGAAATACCACAGGTGGATGGCTTTAACAAAGAGAAATTTATTTTCTCAGAGTCTAGTAGGCTAGAAGTCCAAATTCAGGGCGTCAACTCCAGAGGAAGGCTTTCTCTCTCTGTCTGCTCTGGAGGAAGGTTCTTCTCGTCAATCTTCCCTTGGTCTGGGAGCATCTCAATGCAAGAACCTCAGGTCCAAAGCGCTTTGCTCTGGGTGCTGCTTTCTCGGTGGTATGAGGTCCTCATGTCTCTCTGCTTGCTTCTCTCTTTTATATCTCAAAAGAGATTGGCTTAAGACACTATCTGATCTTGTAGATCTCATCAATATAACTGCCACTAATCCATCTTATTACATCATAGTGATAGGATTTACAACACATAGGGCAATCACATCAGATGACAAAATGGTAAACGATCATACAATAATGGGAATCTTGACCCAGCCAAGTTGACAGATATTTTGGGGGGACACAATCCGTGACAGCAGGCAAGGGCTTTAACCATTTGTACCACCCAGGGACTCCTCTCCCTGTCACGTTGTTGTTGTTAGTTGCTGTTGAGTCAATTCCAACTCATGGACACCAAGCTTATCTTCCACAGTGGAAGGCTGTGTGGATGAGAACCACCAGCCTTTAGGTTAGCAGCCGAGCACAAACCATTGCACCAACTAGGTACCTCTCCTCACCACACCGCTTGCCGTCGAGTCAATTGCGACTCATAGCGGCCCTACTACCTCTTAAAGTCTTGCCCATCCTTCAAGACCTAGTGTGAATGCCTCCATCCATGAAGCATTCTGAGAGCCACTCATCCTCAATCTAACATTGTTCATATTCCTTATACACACTTAGTTCAATTTCTTTCATTGGCATTTCCTATGACTGCCTTTATCTATGTCCCTGAGAAGGCTGTGAATGCCTGGCAAGGAGGAGCCATGTCTTATCCATGTCTGCATACTTCGCAGTTCTGGTCCAGTGTCCTAGAGCTTTGGTAAATGCTCTTTGAGTTGAATAACAATTATCCAAGCGTTACAAACCAGCATGTAGACAACTAGGTTCATAAGTTCAAAATAGAGAATGGGAGTGACCATATGGGTAGGGCTTACCTGGGATGGCTTTCTAGAAGAGGTATGCCTAGAGAAGGGTGTACAGGGAAAAGCTGAGAGGGATGAACAAAGTACCTGAGTGAACCTAGCTGCCATCTTCTTTTAGGAGGGAAAGGCTGGCTTCTGTCCTTCCTTCTCCACCTTTTCTCCCACCCCAATATAACTTAGAAGCAGTATAGCATAATGGTTAGAAATGAAGACTCTTGAGTCAGATTGCCTGGACTTATATCCCAACTTGGCCACTTAATAGCTGTGTGGCCTTGGGCTGGTCACTTAACCTTTCTGGTCTCAGGTTCTTCCTGTCTAAAGTAAGGATAAAATAGTACCTACCTCATTGGGCTGTGAGAGGACCAAAGAAGTTAACCTATGCAAAGCACTCACTAGGTGCCAACTACTAGCTCATTTAATCCTCACACAGCTCTGTGAATCAGCACTATTATTACCCTTATTTTAAAAAGCGAGAAAACATAGAGATACACGTACATTGTGATTTAGGAATGGGAAGCTCAAAGCCAATACAAGTGTCATTAATATCCTACCCTACATGTCAAGCATTCCCCAGACATGACAGACTTGTCAAGCATTCCCCAAACATGACAAAACTTAGGCCTACAACCCCAAACCACCCAACACTTGCCATGACAAACCAGAACCACAGAGCTCAAAATAGTAACTTTGCCTTTGTTATAATTCATAACCATCCACAGTACACTTTCATATCTGATTCTCATGATACCCTTATGAGTCCCCCCAAACTGGTAGTCCCCCCAACTGCTAACCAAAAGGCTGGAGGTTCAAGTCCACCCAGAGGCACCTCAGAAGAAAGTCCTGGCAATTAACTTCTGAAAAATCAGCCATTGAAAACCCTATGAAACACAATTCTACTGTGACGCACATGGGGTCACCATGAGTTGGAATCGACTCCATAGCACTTATCTCACCCCTATGAAAGAGCCATTGCCATCTCTGCCTTTCAGATTAGCACCCAACGCCCAGAGAGGTGGTGGAACTCACCCAAGATGGTGCAATGAGTTATTGGAGAAGCTGGCCTCAGAGGCAGACAGTATAGCTCCCTGTCCAGAGCCCTGTGCCAGAGCAGCCTTCAACCCAGAGGTTGGGTGACAGGGCATCAGGCAGGTGACCAGCACTCCCACACCTCCTCTTCCTCACTCCCCCTCCAGGGGCTGAATAACTTGTTTTCCAAATGAATCTGCACCAGCCTTTTCCCCAGACCCCACCATGTCCGCTGGCCCTGGCCCGTACCGCCCAGGGGGGTCCATGAGTTTACAGGAAGTCTACCGTGGCTCCGGGGTCTAGAGATGATAGAAAACAAAAAAGAAACCTTGGTCAGAGACTACAAATAATTTTCAAATTAAAAGAGTTTAGTTTGAAAGACTATAGTTAATTCTCCATTGATAGAAAAATGAAAAAAAGAACACGAAGCAAAAATGTATACATAAACACAAATAAATGGCCAATAAATGTACAGGGATGGGGGGAGGGATTGACTCCCAGCAAATGAAAGGCATTCAGGTCACAGCAGTGAGATATCATCTATTAAACTGGGAGCTTTTTAAGTAAAATGATTACTCCTGGTATCAGCGAGTTTGTAGAGACTGAACACCGTCCCCACGTTAAACTGAAACCAACTTTTAGAGAGTAGTTTGGTCTGTGACGTGGAAGAAATTAAAATTACTGTTCTTTGACCCCACAATTTCACTTCCAGGCATTTATCCTAAGGGAAAATTGATGATTAAGGGTATTCATTTTGTGTCTTTTATAAAGAGAAGAAGGAAGCTATTAAATAGCTAAAGAGGGAAATGGTTAAATAAGTAATGGCACCTCCATTCAGTAGAATTCTTTGCCGCTGTTAAAAACAATGTAGAACAATAGAAGATTACTTAATGACCTTAAAAATGTTTATTTTCTATTATGTGGAAAAGCTGATATAGTAAATAATATACTGTATACAGAATGATCTCCCCATTACAGAAAAAAAAATACATATATAGGGGCCCTATAGTGAGGTGGGAGCCCTGGTGGTGCAGTGGTTAAGAGCTCAGCTGCTAACCACCACCAGCCACTCCTTAGATACCCTGTGGGGCAGTTCTACTCTGTCCTATAGGATGGCTATGAACTTGACGGAGATGGGACCGGTTTTTGTTTTTGTTTTTTTATGGTGAGGTGATGAAAAGCCCAGACTCCAGAGCCAGAGTGCCTGGGTTTCCTCATCTGAATATGGAAATAATAATAGTGCTTACCTCATTGATGCTGGGAAGGTTGAATGAGTTAATATCTGGGAACATGGTAAGTTATATACGTTAGCTATTATTATTATCATTATCTATCAATGTACATAGAAAAATTACTGGAAGGATATACAATCTAATGATTGTTTTCAGTGGATGATATTGCAGTAATGTTTATTCTTCCTTCTGATATCTTAAATTTTTCTTTAATGTACTTAATAAAGATTGCTTAGTTAAAAATAAAGAGGACTAGGGCAAACTTATTGTAAAGAAAGACAAAAATAAAAGCTTAGACCAAGATACCAAGGGATCAATGATTTACCAAGAAACAGGGGAGAGGGGATGCTAAGTAAGCTATGACTAGCCAGGACTGGGGAAACCGGAGAGCCCAGACCTCATGAGGAAACAGGTGAGAGTTATCTCTAAGACAGCGCTCTTTGGCTACAATGTCTCCCTGGTAGTACTGAGCTAGCTCGTAATTATCAGAGCCCTGGTGACACAATGGTGAAACACTCAGCTGCTAACCGAAGGATTGGTGGTTCAAACCCACCAGATGTACCCAGTGAGACAAGATCTGGTGATCTATTCCCATAAAGATTATAGCCTAGGAAACCCGATGGGGCAGCTCTATTCTGTCCTATAGAGTGGCTAGGAGTCAGAATTGACTCAGTGGCACACAACAACAACATATCCTCTTTGGGGGCAGTGGCTGATTTTTGCTAATAGATTTCCGGGCTTTTCTTCCTAGTCTATCTTTAGTCTGGGAGATCTGCTGAAACCTGCTCAGGATGGTAGTACCATTCAAGCCTCCACTGAGAGATGAGTGGTGTGGTTCAATGGCAGAGTTCTGACTTTCCATGTGGGAGAACCAGGTTCGATCCCTGGCCAATGCACCTCGTGAGCAGCCACCACCCACCTGTCCGTGAAGTCTTGTGTGTTGCTATGATGCTGAAAAGGTCTCAAATCACCTTCCAGCCTGGTGATTTACTTCCAAAATTAGCCAGAGAAAACCGCATGGATCACAACAGTCTGATCTACCCCAGATCATGGCAACAGCTCAGGACCAGGCAGCCTTTCCTTACGTTGTTCATGGGGTTGCCATGAGTCAGGGACCAGCTTAAGGGCAGCTAACAACAATACATCCTCTTTACTGCCTGTGTTGTTGCCAGGTACGGTTAAGTCGATTCCAACTGATAGCATAAGATCAGTTATTATTATGCTTAAAAAACCAACCTGGGGATTGTTAGTGCTTGGAAGTATGTGAGAAAACAGCCTCCCTCATTCATGAAACAAAACAAAAACATACACCCCTTCCCGGTGGAGCAGAGTGGGCCTCCCGCCCCCCCGCCGCCCATGATACACCTTGAGGTCCTCACCTCAGGCCTTGCAGGCATATGAGGTTTCACACATGCGGTGGCAGTGGGATCAAAGGGATACCACCCAAGGGGAAGCTGCCCCATTCCAGGAGGAGGCGTGTGGCACACCCAGCCAGGGACAGGCATCAGAAGATATAGAAACTATGTACCTAGGCAGCCAAGCCTGGCCGTGTGGGTCTAAAAGACAATTGCCTGGTGAGCCCCACCCCCTCTGCCCAAAATCAGGATTCCGCCCTTGGTAAAACCTGAAGCACTTCTTTTAACTCGGAACTTAGGAACTGACAGCAAAAGGGAGTAAAAAAGACGGAACTCGCATTATTGTATAACAATAATGTGAATGATTTGAACTTTGATCAAAAGATGTCAAAGATGTTAAGCAAAATTGCGTGGAAAACAAATTACAAAATAATTTACATAGTGCCTCTGGTGTTAATCCTATCCCTCCTAACTGAGGAACTAGCAAACCAGGCAGGCGCGGTCTTCTCTGGTTTCCTTCTTGTGCATTCAGGCTCTGTGTCAGCCGCTGGACCTCTTTGTCGTCAGTATACCTCCGGATGTTCACATCCTTGAGCCATACCGTTTACAGAAATTGCAGAGAATTTTCCCAGCTTTCTGCTTGCGGTGGCTCAAAGGTCAGAATTTTTATTAACCATTTCTCAAACTACTTCTGGTCCTAATTTTCTGCTGAGCAGAGTAATACGTGTTGAAACTTAAGCAGCCTTATCTCCTACAGATAAGCCAGACACACACACTCATGACTGAACCAGATTATATTCTAGAAGACATAACAAAGCCTTCTGCAAGGCCACAGGAGCATTTGTTTTTCTCTGTTTAACGTGCCAAACCCTGTCACATAAGGACTTTCTGTGTTCTTTCAGTCATCAGTGTTCTTGACCCTATCTTCATGATCAACATCATACATCTATTATCTATTGAGTGCCCACTTTCACCAGGCACTAGAAAAACCATTTAAAACCACTTATTTTATTTAATCTACACAGAATGGGGGAAGGGGCATTATATAAGCTTCATTTTCTTAGGAACTGACTGCAAAAATGATTTAAAAAAAAACACAGAACCAGGGTTGGAGAGAGATGCTAATGAAGAGTGAGCTACTTGTGTCAGGTGGACACTTGAGACTGTGTTGGCATCTCCTGTCTGGAAGGGAGATAGGAGGGTAGAGAGGGTTAGAAACTGACAAAACCGTCATGAAAGAAGAGACTGGAAGGAGGGAGCGGGCTGACTCATTAGCGGGAGAGTAAGTGGGAGTATGGAAAAAAAGGAGTAAGGTGTATATAAGCTTATATGAGACAGACTGATTTGATTTGTAAACTTTCACTTAAAGCACAATAAAAATTATTTTTAAAAAAACCCACAGAACCAATGTTACTGTATAAACAATGTAAACTTTGATTAAAAAAATATCATCTTAAGCAAAACTGCATTCAAAACAAAGACGAAATTACTCACAGCATGCTTCTGGTGTTAACTCAGGTCCTCCTGAGGCCAAGGCTCAGAGAAGCTGAGGGATTTGTCCTAAATTACTGAGCTCATACGCGGCAGAGCCAGGATATATCTTGAACCAGTTTGACTACAAAGCCTTCCATTTCTATTTTAGCAAAAAAGGTCACTCCTGCCCAAAGACAGGCTAAGAAGAGAGAGATTAAACATCTGCTGTGACCCCACAGTATGGCTCCTGCACCACACCTCAGAGAGTTGCTCCTGAGGTTTTGCCCTCCCATGAGGCCATCCCAACCCATGCCAACATTCTTCAATGTGGACCCACACCCTTGTTCCCACACAACTCAGGGCTGCAGAAGAGGGCTACATGCTGACACAAAAACACTTTAAAACTACTACTCACCACCCCGTTGCCATCAGATTCCAACTCATAGAGATCCTACAGGACAGAGTAGAACTGCCCCATAGGGTTTCCAAGGAGCACCTGGTGGATTTGAACTGCCGACCTTTTGGTTAGCAGCTGTAGCTCTTAACCACTCTGCCACCAGGGTTTCCAACTACTGCTCATGGGCAGTGTTAAATAAAATACACATCCAGGCTTGAAAAGGAGAGGCTCTATTCAAAAGGTTATTACAAGGCGGGAGGGGAAAGGGACTATTGCAATAGGAGGAGGGAGCTTGCCTAGGGAGAAGGGTCAGCAAACATGTCAAGAGATAGGCAAAAAGGGCTGTCTGGTTGCTCTTGACTCAGCAACCCATAGGGTTTCCAAGGCTATAATCTTTACAGAAGCTGACTGCCACATCTTTCTGCTGAGGAGTGGCTGGTGGGTTCAAACTGATGACATTTTGGTTAGCAGTCCAGTGCTTAACCACTGTACCACCAGGGCTCCTTCTTTTATAGACAGGAGAGTAAACAAGGCTAGAGAGAATGAAGTGCGGGGAAGTGGGGTGAAAGGGTCTCCGATAGGATTGTAGACAAAAGAAGGTTTTACCCTGAGGCCAACCTATTCTCCCTGAGGGGTTCTTAAGAAGGGGCTGTGTGCTGGCTCAGGCTGAGGGTAGTGGTAAATTCAGGGGCTTGAGGGGAAAGGGAGAAGTTTAACAAAACTTTGATTAACAGACATTTTGTACTAATGGACCACATCTACCATGGCCTCTACCAGACTGAGTCCAGCACAAGATGGTGCCTGGCTACCACCACTGACTGCTCTGACAGGGATCACAATAGAGGGTCCCAAACATAGCTGGAGAAAAAAGTAACAAAATTGTAACTCAAAAAGAAGGACCAGACTTGCTGGCCTGACAGAGACTGGTGAAAACTTGAGAGTATGGCCCCCGGATACTCTTTCAGCTCAGTAATGAGGTCACTCCTTAGGTTCACCCTTCAGCCAAAAATTGAACAGGCCCATGGAACAAAACAAGGCTAAAGGAGTGTACCAGCCCTGGGGCAGGAACTAGAAGGCAGGAGGGAACAGGAAAGCTGATAATAGGGAACCCAGGGCTGAGAAGGGAGAGTGTTGACATGTCGTGGGTTTGTTAGCCAATGTTATACAACAATGCGTGTACTGTTTGATGAGAAACTAGTTTGTTCTGTAAACCTTCATCTAAAGTACAATTTAAAAAAAAAGAAGCATTTTGTTTCAATTGAGCATAAGGGACATGCAGTTCAGTTAATCATTTATGGGGCAAAGAATGGGAATTTGGAGGGTCTGCATCTGACTTTGTGATAGGTAAAACTGGGGAGGAGGAGGGGGAAGGAACATTTGTGAGTCTTACCTATATTATATGAGGAAGGGTGATTTCTAGGAACATGAAAGGGTGGGGAGATTTTGCCACCTTTCTCGACACTCTTTTCCAAACTATTTCACCGTCATTAACACGAAGTTCAAGAGTTGTTGAACTTGAAGCCAAGCCTCAATCTCTTCAGTAAATGAAAGGGTTGGATCACATGGTCTCCGAGGTCTCTTCCAGACCCTGATGAACTCATTGCCACCTCCTCTGCAGTGCATTCCAATGCCATAAACAGGACATTCATTTCATCTGAATTATGGTCAGAGTCCTAAGGAGAAGGTTTAGTTGGTAAATCTTGTGTTATTTGACGGCTCCTTGGAGCCCAGCCACTGCCACCAGCCAGCTTTCCAGGCCTTGTCCCTGACCTACTCTCCTTGAAGGTCAGTGACCCAAATCCAGTAGTCAGGCCCACACTGTGTGCATGGAGAAAGGCAACTTCTCTCTCGGCCATTGCTGCCACCTTACCACCATAAAACGAAAAACCTGTTGCCATCTAGTCAATTCTGACACATAGCAACCCTCTAGGACAGGGTAGAACTGCCTTATAGGATTTCCAAGGAGCGGCTGGTGGATTTGAACTACTGATCTTTTGGTTAGCAGCCAAGTTCTTTTTTTTTTTTTTTTTAATTTTTATTGTGCTTTAAGTGAAAGTTTACAAATCAAGTCAGTCTCTCACACAAAAACTTAAATACACTTGCTACATACTCCCAACTGCTCTCCACCTAATGAGACGGCCCACTCCCTCCCTGCACTCTCTCTTTTCATGTCCATTTCACCAGCTTCTAACCCCCTCTACCCTCTCATCCCCCCTCCAGGCAGGAGATGCCAACATAGTCTCAAGTGTCCACCTGATCCAAGAAGCTCACACCTCACCAGCATCCCTCTACACTCCATTGTCCAGTCCAAACCTTGCATGAAGAGTTGGTTTGGGAATGGTTCCTGTCCTGGGCCAACAGAAGGTTTGGGACCATGACCCCCGGGGTCCTTCTAGTCTCAGTCAGGCCATTAAGTCTGGTCTTTTTATGAGAATTTGGGGTATGCATCCCGCTGCTCTCCTGCTCCTTCAGGGGTTCTCTGTTGTGTTCCCCGTCAGGGCAGTCATCGGTTGTAGCCAGGCACCATCTAGTTCTTCTGGTCTCAGACTGATCTAGTCTCTGGTTTATGTGGCCCTTTCTGTCTCTTGGGCTCGTAATTACCTTGTGTCCTTGGTGTTCTTCATTCTCCTTTGCTCCAGGTGGGTTGAGACCAATTGATGCATCTTAGATGGCCTCTTGCTAGCATTTAAGACCCCATTGACCACTCTCCAAAGTGGGATACAGAATGTTTTCTTAACAGATTTTATTATGCCAATTGACTTAGATGTCCCCTGAAACCATAGTACCCAAACCCCTGCCCCTGCTACGCTGGACTTCGAATCATTCAGTTTATTCAGGAAACTTCTTTGCTTTTGGTTCATTTCAGTTGTGCTGACCTTGCCTATATTGTGTGTTGTCTTTCTCATCACATAAAGTAGTTCTTATCCTATCTAATTAGTGAATACCCCTCTCCCACCCTCACTCCCTCCCGCCTCTCATAACCATCAAAGAATATTTTCTTCTTGATTAAACTATGTCTTGAGTTCTTATAATAGTGGTCTTATACAATATTTGTCCTTCTGCAACTGACTGATTTCACTCAGCATAATGCCTTCCAGATTCCTCCATGTTATGAAATGTTTCACAGATTCATCACTGTTCTTTATAGATGCGTAGTATTCCACTGTGTGAATATACCGTAATTTATTTATCCATTCATCCACTGATGGGCACCTTGGTTGCTTCTTTTTTTTGCTATTGTAAACAGTGCTGTAATAAACATGGGGGTGCATATATCTGTTCGTGTAAAGGCTCTTATTTCTCTAGGATATATTCCAAGGAGTAGGATTGCTGGATTGTATAATAGTTCTATTTCTAGAGTTTTAAGGAAGCGCCAAATCGATTTCCAAAGTGGTTATGCCATTCTACATTCCCACCAGCAGTGTAGAAGTGTTCTAATCTCTCCACAGCCTCTCCAACATTTATTATTTTGTGTTTTCTGGATTAATGCCAGCCTTGTTGGAGTGAGATGAAATCTCATTGTACTTCTGATTTGTATTTGTCTGTCAGTTTGTCACACTGTGGGGGCTTGAGTGTTGCTGTGATGCTGGAAGCTATGCCACTGGTATTCAAACACCAGCAGGGTCTCCCATGGAGGACGGGTTTCAGCTAAGCTTCCAAACTAAGACAGACTAGGAAGAAGGACCCAGCAGTCTACTTCTGAAAAGCATTAGGCAGTGAAAACCTTATGAATAGCAGCGGAACATTGTCTGATATAGTGCTGGAAGGTGAGCCCCCCAAGTAGGAAGCCACTCAAAAGATGACTGGGGAAGAGCTGTCTCCTCAAAGTAGAGCCAACCTTAATGATGTGGATGGAGTAAAGCTTTCAGGACCTTCATTCGCTGATTTGGCACAACTGAAAATGACAAGAAACAGCTGCAAACATCCATTAATAATTGGAACCTGGAATGTACGAAGTATGAATCTAGGAAAATTGGAAATCATTAAAAATG
Source organism: Loxodonta africana (assembly GCF_030014295.1). NCBI lineage: Eukaryota > Metazoa > Chordata > Mammalia > Proboscidea > Elephantidae > Loxodonta > Loxodonta africana. The sequence continues at coordinate 182,545,046 of NC_087344.1, read as the reverse complement.
AAATGGAATGCATAGACATCAATATCCTAGGCATTAGTGAGCTGAAATGGACTGGTATTGGCCATTTTGAATTGGACAATCATTTAGTCTACTATGCTGGAAATGACAACTTGAAGAGGAGTGGTGTTGCATTCATCGTCAAAAAGAAAGTCTCAAGATCTATCCTGAAGTACAATACTGTCAGTGATAGGACAATTTCCATACGCCTACAAGGAAGGCCAGTTAATACTACTATTATTCAAATTTACACACCTACTGCTAGGGCCAAAAATGAAGAAACAGAAGATTTTTATCAGCTGCTGCAGTCTGAAATTGATCGAACATGCAATCAAGATGCATTGATAATTACTGGTGATTAGAATGTGAAAGTTGGAAACAAAGAAGGATCATTACTTGGAAAATATGGCCTTGGAGATAGAAACAGTGCTGGAGATTGAATGGCAGAACTCTGCAAGACTAACGACTTCTTCATTGCAAATACTTTCTTTCACCAACATAAATGGTGACTATACACATGGACCTTGCCAGGTGGAACACACAGAAATCAAATTGACTACATCTGTAGAAAGAGACGATGGAAAATCTCAATATCATCAGTCAGAACAAGGCCAGGGCCAACTGTAGAACAGACCTTCAACTGCTCATATGCAAGTTCAAGCTGAAACTGCAGAAAATCAGAGCAAGTCCACAAGAGCCAAAATATGACCTTGAGTAAATCCCACTTGAATTTAGAGACCATCTGAAGAATAGATTTGACGCATTGAGCACTAGTGACCGAAGAAGACCAGAAGAGTTGTGGAATGACATCAAGGACATCATATATGAAGAAAGCAAGGGGTCATTGAAAAGACAGGAAAGAAAAAAAAGACAAAGATGGGTGTCAGAGGAGACTCTGAAACTTGCTCTCAAACATCGAGCAGCTAAAGCAAAAGAAAGAATTGATGACGTAAAAGAACTGAACAGAAGATTTCAAAGGGCGTCTCAAGAAGACAAAGTAAAGCATTATAATGACATATGCAAAGAACTGGAGATGGAAAACCAAAAGGGAAGAATACGCTCAGCGTTTCTCAAGCTTAAAGAACTGAAGAAAAAATTCAAGCCTCAAGTTGCAATAGTGAAGGATTCTATGGGGAAAATATTAAACGATGCAAGAAGCATCAAACGAAGATGGAAGGAATATACAGAGTCATCATACCAAAAAGAATTAGTTGATGTTCAACCATTTCAAGAAGTGACATATGATCAGGAACCGATGGTACTGAAGGAAGAAGTCCAAGCTGCTCTGAAGGCATTGACGAAAAACAAGGCTCAAGGAATTGATGGAATTATCAATGGAGTTGTTTCAAGAAACAGATGCAGCGCTGGAGGTGCTCTCTTGGCTATGCCAAGAATATGGAAGACAGCTTCCTGGCCAACTGATTGGAAGAGATCCATATTTATGCCTATTCCCAAGAAAGATGATCCAACCGAATGTGGAAATTATAGAACAATATCATTAATATCACATGCAAGCAAAATTTTGGTGAAGATCATTCAAAAATGGCTGGAGCAGTATATCAACAGGGAACTGCCAGAAATTCAGGCCAGTTTCAGAAGAGGACGAGGAACCAGGGATATCATTGCTGATGTCAGATAGATCCTGGCTGAAAGCAGAGAATACCAGAAAGATGTTTACCTGTGTTTTATTGACTATGCAAAGGCATTCGACTGTGTGGATCATAACAAATTTGGATAATATTGAGAAGAATGGGAATTCCAGAACACTTAATTGTGCTCATGAGGCACCTTTACATAGATCAAGAGGCAGTTGTTCAGACAGAACAAGGGGATACTGATTGGTTTAAAGTCAGGAAAGGTGTTCATCAGGGTTGTATTCTTTCACCATACCTGTTCAATCTGTATGCTGAGCAAATAGTACGAGAAGCTGGACTATATGAAGAAGAACGGGGCATCAGGGTTGGAGGAAAACTCATTAACAACCTGCATTATGCAGATGACACGACCTTCGTTGCTGAAAGGGAAGAGGACTTGAAGCACTTACTAATGAAGATCAAAGACCACAGCCTTCAGTATGGATTGCACCTCAACATAAAGAAAACAAAAATCCTCACAACTGGACCACTGAGCAACATCATGATAAACGGAGAAAAGATTGAAGTTGTCAAGGATTTCATTTTACTTGGATCCACAATCAACAGTCATGGGAGCAGCAGTCAAGAAATCAAAAGACGCGTTGCATTGGGTAAATCTGCTGCAAAGGACCTCTTTAAAGTGTTAAAGAGCAAAGATGTCACCTTGAAGACTAAGGTGCGCCTGACCCAAGCCATGGTATTTTCAAAAACATCATATGCATGTGAAAGCTGGACAATGAATAAGGAAGACCGAGGAATTGACACCTTTGAATTGTGGTGTTGGCAAAGAATATTGAATATACCATGGACTGCCAAAAGAATGAACAAATCTGTCTTAGAAGAAGTACAACCAGGATACTCCTTAGAAGCAAGGATGTCAAGACTGAGTCTTACATACTTTGGACATGTTGTCAGGAGGGATCAGTCCCTGGAGAAGGACATCATGCTTGGCAGAGTGTAGGGTCCGCAGAAAGGAGGAAGACCCTCAAGGAGGTGGACTGACACAGTGGCTGCAACAATGAGCTCAAGCATAACAGCCATTGTAAGGATGGCTCAGGACCGGGCAGTGTTTCATTCTGTTGTGCATAGAGTTGCTATGAGTCGGAACCAACTTCCCAGCACCTAACAACAACAATGGCTAATGATTGTGAGTATTTCCTCATGTATCTGTTAGCTACCTGAATGTCTTCTTTAGTGAAGTGTCTGTTCATATTTTTTGTCCATTTTTTAATTGGGTTATTTGTCTTTTTGTAGTTGAGTTTTTGCAGTATCTTGTAGATTTTAGAGATCAGGTGCTGATCGGAAATGTCATAGCTAAAAGCTTTTTCTCAGTCTGTAGGTAGTCTTTTTACTCTTTTGGTGAAGTCTTTGGATGAGCATAGGTGTTTGATTTTTAGGAGCTCCCAATTATCTAGTTTTTCTTCTGCATTGTTAGTAATGTTTTGTATACTGTTTATGCCATGTATTAGGGCTCCTAATGTTGTCCTTATTTTTTCTTCCATGATCTTTATCGTTTTAGATTTTATATTTAGGTCTTTGATCCATTTTGAGCTCATTTTTGTGCATGGAGTGAGGTATGGGTCTTGTTTCATTTTTTTACAGATGGATATCCAGTTATGCCAAAAGGATTTGTTAAAAAGGCTGTCTTTTCCTCATTTAACTGTTTTGGGAACTTTGTCAAATATTAACTGCTCATATGCAGATGGATTTATGTCTGGATTCTCAATTCCATTCCATTGGTCTATGTTTCTGTTGTTTTACCAGTACCAGGCTGTTTTGACTACTGTGGAGTTATAACAGGTTCTAAAGTCAGGTAGAGGAAGGCCTCCCACTTTGTTCTTCTTTTTCAATAATGCTTTACTTCTCTTAGGCCTCTTTTCCTTCCACATGAAGCTGGTGATTTTTTTCTCCATCTCATTAAAAAATGTCATTGGAATTTGGATAGGAATTGCATTAAATTTGTAGATCACTTTTGGTAGAATAGACAGTTTTATAACGTTAAGTCTTCCTATCCATGAGCAAGGTATGTTTTTCCACTTATGTAGGTCTCTTTTGGTTTCTTGCAGAAGCATTTTGTAGTTTTCTTTGTATAAGTCTTTTACATCTCTGGTAAGATTTATTAGTAAGTATTTTATCTTTTGGGGGCTACCGTAAATGGTAGTAGCCAAGTTCTTAACAACTGCACCACTAGGGCTCCAGCATATTTTTGAAAAGTAATAACATACACATGTGCCAGATACATATTCTGTATGTTGCAATGCTTAGTAGTTGTTGTTTTTTGTTGCTGTCTAGTCAGTTCCAACTCATAGCAACCCTATGTACAACAGAACCGAATACTGCCCAGTCCTGCACCATCCTTACAATCGTTGTTATGTTTGAACCCATTGTTGCAGCCACTGCATCAATCCATCTCTTTGAGGGCCTTCCTCTCTTTCGCTGACCCTGGAAACTCTGGTGGCATAGTGGTTAAGAGCTACAGCTGTTAACCAAAAGGTTGGCAGTTTGAATCCAACAGGCACTCCTTGGAAACCCTTTGGGGCAGTTCTACTCTGTCCTATAGGGTCACTATGAGTTGGAATCAACTTGATGGCAATGGGTTTGGTTTGGTTTGGTCTCCTTTACCAACCATGATTCCTTCTTCAGGGACTGATCCCTCTTGATAATATGTCCAAGGTACGTGAGACATAGTCTCACTGACCTTGTTCTAAGGAGCATTCTGGCTGTTCTTCTTCCAAGACTGATTTGTTAGTTCTTCTGGCAGTTCAATATTCTTCTCCAACACCATAATTCAAAAGCATCAATTCTTCTTCAGTCTTCCTTATTCATTGTCTGTGCATATGAAGTGATTGAAAATACCATGGCATGGGTCAGCTGCACCTTAGCCCTCAAAATGACAGACATCTTTGATTTTTGACACTTTAAAGTGGTCTTTTGCAGCAGATTTGTCCAGTGCAATATGTCATTTGATTTCTTGACTGCTGCTTCCATGGTGTTGATTATGGATTCAAGTAAAATGAAATCCTTGACAACTTCAATCTTTTCTGCATTTATCATGATGTTGCTTATTAGTCCAGTTTTGAGGATTTTTGTTTTCTTTATGTTGAAGGGAAACCCTCGTGGTGTAGTGGTTAAATGCTACAGCTGCTAACCAAGAGGTCGGCAGTTCAAATCCACCAGACGTTCCTTGGAAACTCTGTGGGGCAGTTCTACTCTGTCTTATAGGGTCGCTGTGAGTCAGAATGGGCTCAATGGCAGTGGTCTTTTTATGTTGAAGCATAATCCATACTGAAGGCTGTAGTCTTTGAACTTCATCAATAAGTGATTCAAGTCCTCTTCACTTTCAGCAAGCAAGGTTGTGTCATCTGCATATAGCAGATTGTTAATGAGTCTTCCTCCAATCCTGATTATTTGTTCAGCATAAAGATTGAATAAGTATGGTGAAAGGATATAACCCTGATGCACACCATTCCTGACTTTAAGCCATGCAGTATCCCCTTGTCCTGTTCAAACAATTGCCTCTTGATCTATGTACAGGTTCCTAATAAGCACAATTAAGTGTTCAGGAATTCCCATTGTTTGCAATGTTATCCATAATTTGTTATGATCCACAGAGCTGAGTGCTTTGCATAGTCAATAAAACACAGATAAATATTTTTCTGGTATTTTGTGCTTTCAGCCAAGTCCCATCTGACATCAGCAATGATATCCCTCGTTCCCTGTTCTTTTCTGAATCTGGCTTGAATTTCTAGCAGTTCTCTGTCGATGTACTGCTGCAACTGCTTTTGAGTGATCTTCAGCACAATTTTACTTGTGCATGATATTAATGATATTATTCAATAACTCCCACAGTTTGTTGGATCGCCTCTCTTTGAAATGGGTACAAATATGGATCTCTTCCAGTCAGTTGGCCAAGTAGCTGTCTTCCAAATTTCTTGGCATAGACAAGTGAGCACTTCCAGTATTGCATCCATTTGTTGAAACATTTCAATCGGTATCCTGTCAATTCCTGGAGCCTTGTTTTTCCCCAATGCCTTCAGTGCAGCTTAGACTTCTTCCTTCAATACCGTTGGCTCTTGATCATATGCTACTTGCAATGCTTAATAGGTATGTGAATTTGTGGGACCCTTACAATAATTACAAGGGCCACTGAAATCTTTGATTCAAGAACCAGAATGGAAAGCACTCAGGTGGGAGAATGGGGCAACCAGAGGCCTCAGAGAGCCCACAGCAACTCTTTTACATGCAGGTGACTGGAGGGGGCTCTCTATAGGCTACACCTAGTTTTTTTGCCATAAAAGTTGTCTAAATTGAATCTTATGTATTTCAGCTTAATGTATAACTGTAGTTTCATTTGGAAATTGATCTACAGACAATGGCTTCTGACATTAGCTTTACTTTCCTTTGTTCTGAAATAGTTAATGGTGTATAAGCTACTACAAAGGTAATTGAAGGAAGTCTGTGGTAAATTCTTCTATGGAAAAATAAACATGCCTTTATTAGTGAATAATCACTCACTGTTTTTTCTAATTTCTATTTTTGGATTTTCCTACACATGTGTTATTTATAATTTATAGATCTGTATTTCTTAAAGGATAGAATGAGTGGGCCATCTGAATATTCATTTGTGCACATTTCTTTATATTCTCAAAAAACAAAACAAAACCAGTTGCAGTTGAGGAGATTCCAACTCATGGTGACCCCATGTGTGCAGAGTAGAATTGTGCTTCATAGGGTTAGCAAGGCTGAGGCCTTTTGGAAGCAGATCTCCAGGCCTTTCTTCTGAGGTGCTTCTATAATAACCATGTGATATAAGCAGGGGTTATCACTATTTTACAGATGAAAAAACTGAGGTCATAGCAGTTAAGGGACTTACTCAAGCCATGTAGCCAGTACACTTGAGTATAAGAATCACTCCTGTGTGCCATCTTGTCTTCCCAGTACCATCTTCATCAAGGTGGCCTTAAGATAATGAATGTGTAAATTTCCCAATGGTCAGTGGCCCCTCAAATGATCTCAAAATCAAAAATAAAAAAACCACTACTGTGGAGTCAGTTCCAACTCATACTGACCCAAAAGGACAGAGTAGAACTGCCCCATGGGGTTTCCAAGGCTATAAATCTTCATGGAAGCAGACTGCCACATCTTTCTCCCATAGAAGAGCTATTGGTGGGTATGAACCACCAACCTTTCGGTTAGCAGCCGAGTGCTTAACCATTGTGCAACCAGAGTTCAAATGACCTCAGAGACTCTCAGTACTCAGCACTTCACATTCTTCTTGTTAAATAAATAAGAACTGTATTCCCAAGCCCCTTGAGTAACTTCCTACTCAATGGCTTTCACCTCTGCATGTTCTCAGTGCTCATTTGTCACTCTGCTTACTCAGAACTTCCTGTTGTCACCTTTTAATCCTTAATACCTCTCTGGGAAGGACAGGTGCTTTGATCAATGAAGGAGGAAATAGGTAAACGCTGACAAACCCTACTGCAGACCAGCACTGACAGGTTTGTAGGGTTAAAACCAGCACAGATCCAGTCTGTCCTGACTGACAGCTGCATTGGACTTCTCCCCAGTTTGGGTCAGTATACATGGTCTGGGAACCCTGGTGGCACAACAGTTAAAACCCACCCAGGTGGTGGTTTGGAACACACCCAGCAGCGTTTGGAACTCACCCAGTGGCTCCAAGGGAGAAAGATCTGGTGATCTTCTCCCATAAAGATTGTGACCTAGGAAGCCCTTTGGAGCAGTTTTACACTGTCACATGGGGTTGCTATGGTGTTATGGAAAAGGGGTCTCGTCATGGAAGTGGTTAGGGTTGCTATGAATTGAAAATCAACTTGACCAACAACACACAACAACAATATACATGGTCCTGGGATACCCCATAGGCGTTGGATGCTGAGCTATAACACTTTATCTCCCTAAGCTTAGGGCTGAAGCCCAGTTGCTCTAAAAAACAAACCAAAACAAAGCCAGTTGCCATCAAGTTGATTTTGACTCATGCCAAACCCATGTGTTACGAAATAGAACCACTCCATAAGGTTTTCTTGATCGTGATCTCTATGGAAACAGATTGCCAGGCCTTTCTTCTGTGGAGCCAGTGGATTTGAACTGCCAACCTTCAGATTAGCAGTTGAGCTCAAACTGCTTATGCTGCCCAGGAAACTTTAGTAGCTCTAAAACCAAAAAACCAAACCCACTGCTGTCGAGTCGATTCCAACTCATAACAACACTATAGGACAGAGTAGAACTGCCCCATAGGTTTTCTAAGGAGCGGCTGATGGATTTGAACCGCTGACCTTTTGGTTAGTCGCCAAGGTCTTAACCACTGTGTTGTCAGGGCTCCTCAGTAGCTCTAGTGGGATAGAAATATGTGGAGGCATGGTATGAGTGATGTATCACCACAGCCCTCATGATCTCAGGAGAAAGCTGGGTTTTCCCGAGGAAGGGACAGGACTTCCATATCAACCCATCACACACTTGCTGCAAACTAGCCTTGTTCTCAAAGAGGAGCACACTCTAGAAACAGTGATTGAGCAAACATACAAGCAATGATCATGAAAGTAGAGTAAAATAAATGCCGTACAAGATGCACCAACAAAAGATAATTGGGGTCAAGCTAAGATGTTTAAGACAGATCTCATCTAGTTGGGGTAATCTGGGAATATATTATGGCAGCAGTGGTATTTGAGTTGTTAGGATGTCAAGAATTTGCATGGAGGCTATGGAGAAGGGCATTTAAGGTAGGGGGAAGGGTTTGCAGGGAAGGGAGAAGGTAGAATGAGTTGGACTTATGTGGGGAAATGATAGGTCCATACTTCTGATCAGAGACTATGAAAGGAATAAGGGCTTAGTGGGAAGTCAGTCTGTTCCCATCACATTTAACCATTTCCAGATCCAATTACTTTCTGCTTTGAACTTTTTGTTGATACCATGTGTTTTCACTAATGGAAGCATGCTGAATCATTGAATGTTGTTGAATTTTTTGTAGGTAGTATGGATTTTTTTTTTTACTCAACCAACAACATACTTTGGTGGACATGTTGTCAGGAGGGATCAGTCCCTAGAGAACGACATAATGATTGGCAAAGTACAGAGTTAGCAGAAAGGAGGTGGATTGACACAGTGGCTGCAACAATGAGCTCAAGCATAACAACAATTGTAAGGATGGCTCAGGGCTGGGCAGTATTTCATTCTGTTGTGCATGGGGCTGCTATGAGTCAGAACTGACTTGATGGCACCTAAAAACAACAACAACCAACAACCCTACCCTCCGAGTCCCAAGCGACATATGTTGTCCCATTAATTCTACTCTTGAATGCCCTCTAGAGTTCAGAGGGACATATGGTGTCCCAAAGAAAAATTTTCAAAATTTCTGTTTCCTACCAAAAATGCACACATCTCACACAACACCCTGTGGAAACAATAATTTGCAGTATGCGCCTGTTTTTCAGTTTCAAACAGTCATGAAGTTTCCATCAGTGGAACACCAGTTTCCCAATGAACCTGAGACGTGAAAATAGTGGGTTGGCATCTGTATATCCCAACAGCAGTGACCGCCAACTACCTTTGGCCCCACCAGGACTTTGTAGAGCTCTGAGCAGAGGCACATGTGAAGCAGATAAAGGAAGAACTCTCCCTACCCCCCACTGCTCCTGCCAGGATTTTTCTCCTTTTTCCAGTGAGGAGGGGGAGGTTGGAACCTTCCAGTTCACTTGTTCTACGAACTCTGTGCATTGGGTACCTGGATCTCAGAAATTCAGACTCCTGATCAAACCCAGGATACTAAGGATGCTATTAGCCTCATGCTCTCTGCCTGGATCAGAACTGGTAGAAACAGAAGCGCCAACCCAACCTGTCAGGTCAGGGATTAGGCCCAGGTGTCTAACAGGTACTCACTAAATCACGGGAAACAGCGTCAACAGGGACATCTCTAGTCTCTCCCTAATCCTTCCTGGCATTTCCAGGGCTGAACTTGAGCACCTGGGTTTCTGAGGTGCTCTGATCAGGGCCCAGGTGGGTGGTTTTGGGAGAAGAGGCTTCAATTGGGGCAGAGAGAGGATAAAGAGATCTAGGACTGTCCACTGCTCTTCTTCCCTCTGATAACCATGTCCTGTCCACCTGTCAGTCAGGATGTGTGGGCTGTGAATACAACAGATTCCAGTAAATTCTTTCATAACCCAAGCAACTCTGGGCAACAGCTCTCTGGCCTTCAGACTCATTTTTTTTTTTTTTTCTAAGAGTGAAGCCCAGGATCATGAAATTTTCCCATCTGCTACTTTTTGGAGGAGACATGAATTGACACCCTCTAACCACCTCCTACTGGAGCCCTGGTAGCTCAGTGGTTAAGAGTTCAGGCTAATAACCAAAAGATCAACAGTTCGAATACACCAGCCACTCCTTGGAAACCCTGTGGGGCAGGTCTACTCTGGGTCACTATGAGTTGGAATCCACTCCACAACAATGGGTTTTGTTCTGTTCTTTGGGTTTTGTTGTTGTTGTTGTTGTTAACCATCTCCCACTACCAGGCCCCTGTTCTATAACAGCATTCTATGCTCCTGGGTGGAGGTGAAGGTGTTTGGTGAGTAGGCTTATTTAAGAGCTGGATTGGGGGCTGCTGCTGTAATGACAGTGTTTCAGGAGGCCAACCAAGCTACATCAGGGCAGGCAATCACCTGTCACCTGACCCAAGAGGAGCCAGGCAGCTTACCCTGGTGTCTCCCTGCTCCCCTCATTCACTGCATTGGAAGAGACACTCTATTAGACAGATGGTGTCTCGCTTGTAGAGCAATCTAACTTGGCCTCCGTCAGGCTTTGTGTGTAGGATAAGTACATTCCCCTTTGGGGCAAAGTTAAGGGTAGTCAGGAAGTAATGACCATGACGTAGGGCAAGAAAGAAACCAAGGGAAGCCACCACCTTCATGAAAGCCCCACTGTTCTCCTGGGTGAACTTACAGATGCTTTTGCCAAACATTCTGGATTTTGCTGGTGAATTGTGATAGGTGGGAAGGAGTTGAGGAATACCTCTATGAAGAAGAGTTCTTTCCTCTGGCCTTTCACCCGGCATCACACAGGGCCTCTAGATTTGGGGATTCACCCTACTTGGTCCCTGCTGTGGTCCCACAGCTAGTTGACTTAGTGGTGGAGCAGAATACACTACACTGAGCTGGGCTCTAGCCAAAGGGAATTGCCCAGCATTCAAATGTAAGAAGCACAGCCAAGAGGCATGGCAGAGGAGTTAAAAGCCTGGGCTCCGAAGATGGACAGATTTAGGTTCAAATCCTGACTTTGACATTTATCTTCTGTCTTTGGGAAGTTACTTTATTAATTTTTCATCTGTAAAACTGCAGTAATAGCTTTGTATCATAGGGCTGTTGTGAGGGTTAAATGAAATGATGCATGTAAGGTCTCAGTACAGTGTCTGCACATAGTACGCACTCAGAAGTAGCAAACAGAGTAAAATAAAGTAAAATCAGCAAAGCAACACAAACATTGGCAAAAAGACGCTGCTGACATGAACCCTGATCTTGCTCATCCCTGACCACCCTGAGCACTGATTCTTTACCGCAGACCTTGTGGAATTTGACTATATTTAATGTAGCATTTCACTACATTCTGTCTTTCATGGTTAAATAATTATTTTTGGTGTTTGTGGCCTGTTCTCCCAAAAGACTGAAGTCCTGAAAAGCAGTATTAATATACTGCTTCTAAAAAAAAAAAAAACTTTTTTTTCTTCATTGGGAGCCCACTCAATGCCCGGCCTAAACCAAAACCAAACCAAACCCACTGCCTTTGAGTCAATTCCAACTCACAGCAACCCTACAGGACAGAGTAGAACTGCCCCATAGAGTTTCCAAGGAGCGCCTGGTGGATTCAAACTACTGACCTTTTGGTTAGCAGCTGTAGCTCTTAACCACCACTATGCCTGGCCTACAGTATAGCAAATTCTGGTGTTTATTAGATACTTGCAGAAATAAATCAAGTAGAGGTCAGCAATAATTTTTGAGTCAGCATGTAAGAATGAATCAGAATGCAAAAATGGGTTTCTTTCTTTCTTTCTTTCTTTCTTTTTTTTTTTGAGATATTTCTGTTTATTCCAAGGCAGAGTGATCAGAGGACAAGTTTGACTCAAAACTTCCGATCCCAACCCTAGGCTCTGTCTGCCCTCCAACATACCCAAAAGATAAAAGTATGTCACTGATTTGTAACAACTCTTCACAAACTAACAAATTTAAATACTCAATTAAAGATTTGATCAATCCCAATCTCTTTACCTCCTCATCTCCCCAGACCCCACCCACCCACTCCAGCCAGCCCCACCCCCAACACACACATACACTTCATGTCCCTCTGTTTCTATGAGGCCCCAGCTTCTCATAGATAACCTTACCCGCAGGCTCAGTCGTGCTCCAGGGACATATAAAGACATAGACCAGGGAGTCAGGCAGGCATAAATTTAAATTCAGGTTTACCATTTTCTGGTTATATGACCTCGGGTCGCTTACTTAACCTCTCTGTGCCTCAGTTTCCTCATCCATAAATTGGATGTAATAATATCTACCCAATTATTACTCATAGAGAAAGCTCATGGCTTGTTGCTCCCCAACTTAACTTTTCCTTAGTTTCCAAGCCTTCTCGGAAGTTGTAATTCCCTTCATCTAAGGCTTAGAACAACACCCTCATAAGAAAAGTCCAATCTGTTGGCCTCTCCTCTTGTTCCCCAACTTCCCCTGTCATAGTTAACCCTGTCCAGTTACTACTATAAACTCTGTCCCCTCCTGCTCCTAAAGACTGGATCCCTGGCTCTGCTTTTTCCTGGCCAGCCACTCCTCTGCACCATCCCCCACTACTACCCCATCACGGCTGGAGCCAGCCTCTTTCCCCTATACACAGACTTCTATAACCACAGGTCCTGCCACTCATCCATTGCAGTAAGGCTGACTTTGAGATGCCAATCTCTGCAACAAATGCCCTTACCACGCCTCCCTCTCCTGTCATTCCCTTTTCCGTCTGCAGCAGGCTAACATACAGGTGAGGATCACCAAGATGGCTTTCCTCATCCAAAGAGTCAATCGAAGAGCTATATACACTTACTGTAAAAGTGCTGCTGAGGATCCCCCTTTGGGAATTGACTTCAAAGCTTGGACTGCTTCCTTCTAAGCTCCTTAAATGATGGGGATTTTTCATGCACTGAGGAAAGTTTGATCTTTGTAAAGTGCCAAAGTCATTGTGAAAAGAACAAGAGACAGATATGTTCTAACAGAACCATGGTCCACGAGCCTGAGGGGCTGTAGTCCAGCTCCATTCCCTCTTCACTGAGCGTCCTTGGTTAAGTCTGACAACTTCTCTGAGGATTTCTCAGTGTCTCCATTTATAAAAGCCATACCCGCTTCATAGAGTTGTTGTGAGGAGCACAGAGAATGAGATAATACATACGAAAGTGCTTTACAAACTGTAAAGCACTACACATTTGGTAATTACCATTATCTTTAACCTCTCCCTGAGGTTAACTTCTCCCCAGAGCCACCAGATGGTGAACTGTGTGAGAGCCAGACCTACTGGCCTTGTTGTTCAACCCTGTATCCCTAAGGTCTTAGTCCTATCTCTGAAATGAAATAGGCCCTCCGTGATTTGTTGATAGTTGACCAATTTAGAGGGCTACACCTGTTTATCTTAAGCCTCTTCTCCCACCAGCTATGAAATACTGCCTACACATAGAATGTAGGTAGAGGAGTGAGTATTTATTAACCTTTGTTTTAATAAAGAATAAGTCACATAGAAAAAGGATAGTGTTTTCAACAAATAGTGCTGGTAAAGCTGAATATCTACTTGCAAAAAAAAAAAAAGAATCTAAATAGAGACTACATCTTCTGCAAAAATTAATTCAAAATGGATCATATTCCTAAAAAAATGGAAACTATACAACTTCTAGGAGATAACAAAGGAGAAAATCTAGATGACCTTGGGTTTGGCAATGACTTTTTGGATACAACACCAAAAACACAATTCATAAAAGAAAAAATTGATAAGTTGGACTTCACTAAAGTTAAAAATCTCTGCTCTGCAAAAGACAGTTAATCGAGTAAAAAAAGACAAGACATAAACTGGGAGAAAATATTTGCAAAACACCTACATATATGATAAAGGACTTGTGTCCAAAATATAGAAATAACTCTTAAAACTCCACAAGAAAACAAGCAACCCAATTACAAAACTGGCAAAAGATCTGAACAGGCAACTCCCTAAAGAAGATACGTAGATGGCAAATAAGCATTTGAAAAGATGCTCAACATCATATGTCATTAAACCGATTGCCATTGAGCTGATTTCGACTCATAGCGACCCTATACGACAGAGTAGAACTGCCCCACAGAGTTTCCAAGGGTCGCTTGGTGGATTCGAACTGCCAGGCTTTTGGTTAGCAGCTGTAGCTCTTAACCACTACACCACCAGGGTTCCCAATGTGTCATTAGGGAATTGCAAATTAAAAACGAGATACACTAACAACACCAAATGCCGGTAAGGAAGGGAGCAACAGGAACTCTATTCATTGCTGATGGAAACACAAAATGGTACAGACGCTTTGGAAGAAAGTCTGGCAGTCTCTTACAAAGCTAAATATAGGCTTACCATACAATCCAGCTATTGCATTCCTAGGTATTTACTCAAATAGGTTGAAAACGTATGTCCATATAGAATCCTCTACTCAGTTATTTATGAAAGCTTCATTCATAATTGCCCAAAACTGGAAGCAACCATTATGTCCTTCAATAGGTGAATGGATAAACAAACTGTAGTACATCCGTACAATGGAGTATTACTCAGCAATAAAAAGAAATCTGCTCTCAAGCCATGAAAAGACATGGAGGAACCTCAAATGTATTTTGCTAAGTGCATGAAGCTAGTCTGAAAAAGCTATACTGTATGATTCCAACTATATGACATTCTGGAAAAGACAAAACTATAGAGACAGTGAAAAGATCAGTGGTTGCCAGGGACTCCTGGGGAGGGCATTTTTAGGGCAGAAAGACTACTCTGTATGATACTGTAAGGATGGACACATGACATTATACATTTGTCAAAACTCATAGGACTGCACAACACAAATGGTAAACATGAACTATGAACTTCAGTTAGTAATAATCTATCAGTATTGGTTCATCAATTGTAGCAAATGTACCACATGAATACAAGATGCTAATAATAGGAGAAACTGTGGGGGAGGGGAGCATATAGAAACTCTGCTTTCTGTACAATTTTACTATAAGACTAAAACTGCTCTAAAATACAAATTGTATTTGAAAATCGGGAGGAAAAAAATAAGAGAGAGAGACACCCAGACCCAACTGTAAAGAACTGAAGTTGGCTTTTGTGTATGTCTTCTAAACTGGGTATGAAAGGCAATTCCAAAACCAGAATTCCAAAAATGTTCTAAGTAATGGCAGCATCAACAGAAAACTATATGTAGCCTCCCAAGGTGGCCACTTTGAAAAGGACAGCCCTGAACAGACAATGTGTTATCAAGTGTTTGTACAGGAAAGGAAAAGGATTCCATGACTTTGCAGTCACACCGAGAAGAGGAAGTTTTACCAGGAACCCAGGCCTGTGCGTGCACTGCTGAGCCCAGTATGTTGGAAGGGAGCCTCCCTTGTCAGTGCAGAGAGGGCACCAAGTGGTGTGGCAGGCAGGGCCTGCTAATTAGCCTAACGCAGCCACATGTCAGCAGGTGAAAGAGAGAAGAAAGGAAGTGGAGCTGGGCTGGGCTGAGCCACTGATGAATCAAGCCTCCCCATGGGGCGTGAACACTCTGTCTAAATTCTAGCTGTGATGAAAACCCTATAAAAGATTCTCACCCCGCTGACCAGGTACGCTACACACCGCTTAACAGCACTTGCCTCATCCTGCCTGGGCATTAGGTAAGTCCCCTCTTGAGGAACCCCTCTTTCTCTTGCTCAAGTGTCTTGGGGACCTGGGTTCATAAAACCAGCGGTGTCAGTTTTCGGCCCCTAGGTCAGTCAGTGCTGGCTGGGGACAGATGGTGTCCTCTGACTGGGCCTCAGGCAAGCTAGGAGCAGGAAAGAGCTGAAGCCATTGGGCTTTCTCCTCCTCCGCTGCTAGAGGCCTGGCAGTAGCTCCTCTCACTGAGAGACTGTGTGGGTGGCAGCAACAGAGCCACCCACAGCTTTCCTGGATCAGTGAAGTCCTCTTGTTCTGAAGGGCCTAGAAGAACTCGTGTTACTCAGAGTCTGTAGGATCAGAACCAGGTTACTTCTGCCAACCCAGACAATGACATCAAAACAGTTTGTGAAGGAAAGGGCTTACATGACCCACTTTCTCACTCCAAGGGTGATATTTTGGCAAGATGAGTTTGTGGATTCATTCTAAGAGATTTGAAATGTAGCTAGAAGGTCATCTTGTTATATTTGCTGTTTATACATTGGTGGGAATCCCTGAGTGGTACAAATAGTTAACACATTTGGCTACTAACCAAAAGGTTGGAGGTTCAAGTCCACTCAAAGGCATCTTGGAAGAAAGGTTTGGCAAACTACTCACAAAAGATCAGACACTGGGAAACCAAACCCTACGGAGCACAGTTCTACTCTGACATACATAGGGTTGCCATGAGTGAGAATTGACTCCGTAGCAAGTGGTTCATGGATCTGTGGTTAAGTGCTGCCACATTGTTTGAAAAAAAAGGATCTTTTCATGTCTCTGTTGAGGTGCAATATTATGACTTTTGTACGTTGTTGAGGTAGCCCTGGTGGCGTAGTAGTTAAGTGCTCAGCTTCTAACTGAAAGAAAGGTCAGCTGTTTGAACCTACCAGCTGCTCCATGGAAGAAAGACATGGCAGTCTGCTTCCATAAAGATTACAGCCTTGGAAACCCTATGGGGCAGTTCTACTATGTCTTATAGGATCACTATTAGTTGAAATTGACTCAACGGTAGTGGGTTTGATTTGGTTTGGGGGCACCTTGGTGTACACAAGAGGTCAAAGTTTGCCTGAAATTTTTGGCTACTAGGTAGAAAGGAGAGCCCTGGTGACACTGTGGTTAAGAGCTCATCTGCTAACCAGAAGGTTGGCAGTTCGAATCCACCAGCTGTTCCTTGGAAACCCTAGGGGGCAGTTCCACTCTGTCCTATAGGGTCACTATGAGTTGGAATCAACGTGACCGAAAAGGGTTTTACAGGTTAGGTAGAAAGGAGATCCTTGAGCAGCCCACCTCGGGTCTGTGAACTTCTGAATCCTTCTGGCCAACTGACCTCCTTTCTCTAGCTCCCAAATCTCCCTACTTCCTTTATTCTCTTACTTCTTAACCGTGTCTTTCTCTTCCCATGACATTCTCCTTTAAATCTCCAGGTTCCTCTCCTGGTTTTCTGGCTGCCTCAGGATTCCAGCTGCCCATACATTTGAACTTTTCTTCTTTGATACCAATTTCTCCTTCTGGTCTCTCTAAGTCTTCTGCCCAACATATCTCCAGATCTCTGCCTCTTGCCCATCAGCCACACACAGGCCTCACCTCATCTTGCCTCCAGATTCTTGGCTAATGAGAAAGACAATCTCTGCCTTCAATGCTGAGGGCACCCCCTTCTCAGCATTCCTAACAGGTGGTAGCTCAGCCTTTTCCTGAATATCTGCCCAAAAGGAAGCATGAAAGGGCAGAGTGGGGCCACTGGAGTTCCCACTTGGCTCCCACCTAAGGCAGGGGTTGACTCACATAAGTGCTTACTGCTTACTGGTATACCCAGCAGTGACCCTGACAGCCTTGTGATAGGCGAAGAAAGTTCATGCATGGGAGTTCAAGAGATTATGGGTTCTAGGATTTCTTGGTCCCTTATAACCTGTGTGGCCTAGGGAAAATTACCTGACTTCTCTGAACCTGTTTCCTCACCTATAAAAAGTAGAGGATAAGGATTACAAGAGATGATGCACACGAAAGTGCTTTGTAAGCAGGGAAGTGTATATAGATGCACACAGATTATACCCGTGTATATGTTTGTAATAACATAATAATGATATTTAATAGCTAGCACTTACTATGCACCAGGCACTCTGCCAAGTGCTTTATGTGTATTATCTCTTTTAATTCTTACAACGACTCTATAAAGTAGGTACTAGTATTACCTTCAGAATCCCTGGGTGGCACAAATGATTATGTACTTAGCTGTTAACCAAAAGGTTGGCCGTTCTAATCAACCCATAGTGCCTGGGAAGAAGGCCTGGCTATCTGCTTCCAAAACGTCACAGTCATTGAAAATCCTATAAAGTGTAGTTCTACTCTGAAACACATGGGGTTGCCATGAGTCACAATCCATTCAATGGCAACTGGTTTACAGTATCTCCTTCATTCTACAATGAGTAAACTGAGGGATGGAGAGGCAAAGCGACTGGCCCCAGCTCACAGGACAGGTAGCTGCCTCTATTCATGGTGTGTTCCTCCTTCCCATTCATAAAATGCATTACATAGGAAAGGACAGAGGAGGCGCAGGCCGAAAGCAGAGCTAAATATGCAAGAAACGGACTATGAAGCAGAAATACCCTCCAGGAAACAGCTAAGGGTCATATGGAGCCCCCCAGGGGGGCTTTTCATCTTTTTCCAGCTTGACTTCAAAGATGCCTCAGTTACTACGGAACATTCATGGGATCATCGAAGCCTTCGGTCGCTACGCCAAGACTGAGGGTAACTGCATGGTGCTGACCCGAGGGGAGCTGAAAAGGCTCTTGGAACATGAGTTGGCTGACGTCATCGTGGTAGGATGTGCTGAGCTGGGTGGGGTGGGGTGGGGGCATAATAGCAGAGAAAGGGTTTGCCTGCAGACGCTTTGCCTCGGGAATCTGAGGAGGCAGCAGTATAGCCCAGGCCAGCTGGCAAGCAGAGACAGACAAGACCAAGGAGCAAGATGTGGTCACAGGAGTTGGTGGGGCTTAGCCCTTAGAGAAAACACCTTTACTTTAATTAATTCTGATTTGAAGACAGGTGAAAGGACTCTTAAGGAACACCTCAGGGAAGAACAGAGTCTTCCAATGTTCTAGAAATGAAAATAGTTGCTGCTTTTTAAATCTGATGCAGTAAACATTTCCCAGGTCTATCTGAAATGTGATTATCCATTCATAAGCATTCACTAGAAGAATAGCTCTGGTGGTGTAGTGGTTAAGCACTGGGCTGTTTATCAAAAGGTTGGCAGTTAAAATCTACCAGCCACTCCTTGGAAACCCTATGGAGCGGTTCTACTCTGTCCTATAGGGTCACCATGAGTAGGAACCAACTTGATGGCACCCAGCAACAACAGAAGCATAGCCCTGTGCCTTGCCCATAGGAGTTGCTCAAAAATATTAGCTGACTGGTCACATGAGAAATTAATTTGGGGGGAACAGGTTGCTCCCTGGCACACTCGCTTCAGGGCCCTTGATGTGTTTCCCTGCCCTGGGTTCTTATGTAAAGCTACCAGGAAGATGAAGGCCTTGGGGGCAGGGAGGTGTGGACAGCAAGGTGCTCGTCTGCATGCCCCACGGAACCCTGCACCATGGGACCCCCACCCTCTCTTGGGGAAGATAACTGAGCCTCAGGGTGGATCCCGCTTCCTAGAGAGAATACTGCTTCAGTCCCAGGGACAAGGGTGCCAAGAACAGCCCAAAGAAGCAAAGACTAACCCTGAGACTCAGACAGCTGCTATATGAATGCAATTATCTATTCATTGTTCAGTAAATATTTATCCAGTTCCTCTGTAGGTCAGAAATTGTGCCAGGCACACAGCATATAAAATAAAAGGTTTTTGGCACAGTTAAGCACTCAACTACTAGTTGAAAGGTTGGTGGTTCAAACCCACCCAGAAGCCCTCGGAAGACAGGCCTGGAAATCTTCTTCCAAAAGGTCACAGTCTTGAAAAACCAGTGGAGCAGTTCTGCTCTGTACACATGGGATGGCCTTAAATCAGAATCAACTGGATGAGAACAACAACCCTTGAAGGAGACAGGCAGGCCTGAAAAAAACAAACTGCAATTGTTTGTGCTGTTACAGCAGTCTATGTGCAGAATGTGGTGGGGACGGGGGGCGGGGGGGGTGCCTGCAGCTGAGAAGAGCTGGCCTTCCTTGGCTGGGGCGGGGGGGGAGGGTGGGCGTTGACTCAGCCTCATCTTCTCCTCAGAAACCCCACGACCCAGTCACTGTGGACGAAGTCCTGCGCCTGTTGGATGAAGATGACACGGGGACTGTGGAGTTCAAGGAATTCCTGGTGCTGGTGTTCAAGGTTGCCCAGGCCTGCTTCAAGACCCTTAGCGAGAGTCCTGAGGGAGTTTGTGGATCTCAAGAGTCCAGAAGCTGCCACTCTGCAGCTTCGCAAGAGCTGAGGGAGGGACAGAGAAGTCACACTGAAGTGGGAGGGGCTGGGAGAGGTCAGCTCCATGAGGGGAGCAGCCGTGGACAGAGCAAGCAGGCTTCCACCGGGCAGGATGGCAGCTCCACTCAGGTCACTCACCATGACAGACAGGCTGAGTCCCAGATACAGGAGAGCATGAGCCAGGAAGCACAAGAGACAGGGCAGACCCAGTCAGCAGAAGACAAGAGTCATCAGACCAGAGAGGGGCAGTCAGAGAGACAGTCCCAGACCAGGGAGCAGGACAGAGCCCACCAGACCAGTGAGACCGTGACTGGAACCCTAACTCAGACCCAGACAGGTGCCACCCAAACCCCAGGTCAGGACAGGAGCCATCAGACAGGCAGCACTGGCTCCCAGGCACGGGAGTCCAACTATAGCCAGACCAGAGGGACCCACAGCCAGGACAGGAGCCAGACCAGCCAAATAGTGACAGGGGGACACATTCAGACCCAGGCAGGATCACAAACCCAGACCACTGAGCAAGACAGGAGCCATCAGACAGGAAACACAAGTACCCAGTCATGGGAGTCCACCATTGGCCAGACCAGTGGGACCCACAGTCAAAACAGGAGCCAGACCAGCCAAGGGGTGACAGGGGGATATGTTCAGACACAGACAGGGTCACAAACCCAGACCGTGGAGCAAGACAGGAGCCAGCAGACAGGGAACACTAGCACCCAGTCATGGGTGTCCAGCTTTCACCAGACCAGAGAGACCCACGATCAGGACAGGAGGCAGACCAGCCAAACAGCAACAGGAGGACACATTCAGACACAGGCAGGATCACAAACCCAGACGCACACCCAGGCACCGGGTCAGGACGAGAGCCACCAGGCCGGGAGCACCATCACCCAGTCACGGGAGTCCAACACTGGCCAGACCAGAGGAACTCGCAGCCAGGATAGGAGCCAGACCAGCCAAGGGGTGACAGGGGGATATGTTCAGACACAGACAGGGTCACAAACCCAGACTGTGGAGCAAGGCAGGAGTCAGCAGACAAGGAACACCAGCACCCAGTCACGGGAGTCCACTGTTGGCCAGATCAGAGGGCCTCATAGCCAGGACAGGAGCCAGACCAGCCAAACAGTGACAGGAGGACACGTTCAAACCCAGGCAGGATCACAAACCCAGACCACTGAGCAAGACAGGAGCCATCAGACAGGAAACACCAGCACCCAGTCGCAGGAGTCCACCATTGGCCAGACCAGAGGGACCCACAGTCAAAACAGGAGCCAGATCAGCCAAGGGGTGACAGGGGGATATGTTCAGACACAGACAAGGTCACAAACCCAGGCTGTGGAGCAAGACAGGAGCCAGCAGACGGGGAACACCAGCACCCAGTCACGGGAGTCCACTATTGGCCAGACCAGAGGGGCTCACAGCCAGGACAGGAGCCAGACCAGCCAAATAGTGACAGGGGGACACATTCAGACCCAGGCAGGATCACAAACCCAGACCACTGAGCAAGACAGGAGCCATCAGACAGGAAACACAAGTACCCAGTCATGGGAGTCCACCATTGGCCAGACCAGAGGGACCCACAGTCAAAACAGGAGCCAGACCAGCCAAGGGGTGACAGGGGGATATGTTCAGACACAGACAGGGTCACAAACCCAGACCGTGGAGCAAGACAGGAGCCAGCAGACAGGGAACACTAGCACCCAGTCATGGGTGTCCAGCTTTCACCAGACCAGAGAGACCCACGATCAGGACAGGAGGCAGACCAGCCAAACAGCAACAGGAGGACACATTCAGACACAGGCAGGATCACAAACCCAGACGCACACCCAGGCACCGGGTCAGGACGAGAGCCACCAGGCCGGGAGCACCATCACCCAGTCACGGGAGTCCAACACTGGCCAGACCAGAGGAACTCGCAGCCAGGATAGGAGCCAGACCAGCCAAGGGGTGACAGGGGGATATGTTCAGACACAGACAGGGTCACAAACCCAGACTGTGGAGCAAGGCAGGAGTCAGCAGACAAGGAACACCAGCACCCAGTCACGGGAGTCCACTGTTGGCCAGATCAGAGGGCCTCATAGCCAGGACAGGAGCCAGACCAGCCAAACAGTGACAGGAGGACACGTTCAAACCCAGGCAGGATCACAAACCCAGACCACTGAGCAAGACAGGAGCCATCAGACAGGAAACACCAGCACCCAGTCGCAGGAGTCCACCATTGGCCAGACCAGAGGGACCCACAGTCAAAACAGGAGCCAGATCAGCCAAGGGGTGACAGGGGGATATGTTCAGACACAGACAGGGTCACAAACCCAGGCTGTGGAGCAAGACAGGAGCCAGCAGACAGGGAACACCAGCACCCAGTCACGGGAGTCCACTATTGGCCAGACCAGAGGGGCTCACAGCCAGGACAGGAGCCAGACCAGCCAAACAGTGACGGGAGGACACGTTCAAACTCAGGCAGGATCACAAACCCAGACCACTGAGCAAGACAGGAGCCACCAGACAGGAAACACAAGTACCCAGTCGCGGGAGTCCACCATTGGCCAGACCAGAGGGACCCACAGTCAAAACAGGAGCCAGACCAGCCAAGGGGTGACAGGGGGATATGTTCAGACACAGACAAGGTCACAAACCCAGACTGTGGAGCAAGACAGGAGCCAGCAGACAGGGAACACCAGCACCCAGTCACAGGTGTCCACTAGTGGCCAAACTGGAGCAACTGAGACCAATAGCCAAGACGGGAATCAGAAGAGCCAGGCGGTAACAGGAGGATACATTCAGACTCAGGCAAGGTCACAAACCCAGGTGCACCCCCAGACCGTGGAGCAGGACAGGAGCCAGATGGGAAGCCACGTAGGGGCTAGAGAACAGGAACAGAGTCAGACACAGTCAGGCAGTGGTCAAACATGGACCCAAGTGGGCAACTACGAGGCAGGAGAGACAGTGCTGGAAGGACAGGCCCAACCTGGGGCAAGCACTCTGACAGGCAACCAGGATTGGAGCAGCTCGCACCCTAGTTGCAGTGTAACAGCAAGGCAGGGAGAAGGCGAGCCCCACCCCAAAGAGTCCAATGTGGTTGTCGAGGAGTGGGTTGATGATCCTACAAGGGAGATGGTAGTTCAAAGGCAGAACCAGAGCAGCCTGCACACCAGTGTTTCTTCAGCTCAGGGTGGAGAGACAGCCCAGCCTGAGGGGAGACGAGGCATCACAACAGCCAGTGGGCTGTATTCCTACTTCAAAAGCAACAAGCCATGAGTGCCTGTCCCTGGAGCCCAATGCCCAGTCCCAGAAGAAGACAGCTGGAGGGGGCTGTTTGTCCCTCCCTGGATGGACCAGTTGGCACATCCTTGGACATCAGCTCTTAATCATGGTGATTCTCTTAGGTCTTTCTCAGTGAGACCATTTCTTCAAGGTGCTTCCAATTCTAAACTCTTTCTTACCTGCTTTCCTGTGAAGACTTTCTCAGGGGCTTGAAGACATGGGACAAATTATCCTTTTGTGCTAAATTCTCCTCAGCTTTGGAAGTTTACAGAGCTACTTTTATCTCTGTCATCTGTCTATTGCTCCCATCTATCTTAATGCATCAATAAAACTTCCTAAGCAAATTGCTCCATTCAATCACCTCCATGGACATGTTAGTCCAAAGGCCATAGGGTGAGGATGATGAACAAGACATGGTCCCTACTCTTGAAGAACATCCAGTTGAGAAAATATTGCAAGAGTTTCAAGAGGTAAAAGGGTCAAAGAAAGGAGCCATGATACTTAATACTTGGCAGAGATGGGTCAGGAAAGGTTTCATCCAGAAGATTCTTTTTTGTAATGGCCTTTAAAGAACAACCAGGATTGACATAGGTAAAGTTATTCTCGGTCTCTGTTCTTGTTGGGAAACAACATACACACACACATACACATATGCAGATACTATTAAACAACTCTTAAGTAAAAAAGGAGATAAATAGAAAAGGAAATTGCAGAACTTTTAGAAAATGATGATAATTAAACCAGACATATAAAGTTCTGTAGGACAGAGCTATATGAATGCTCTAAGGAAAATTCATAGCATTAACTACACCTGTTAATAAGAATTAAAGTAAATTAATTAAATATGCAACTCGAAAACCTAGAAAAACACCGACAAAGACTACAAAGGAAAGCACACGAAATTAATAAAGGTATTAATAGAAAATAATGACTTAGAAAATAGAAATAAATACAATAAACAAGTAAATAACCTGGTCATTTGAATCAACAAAGTGGGCAAACCACTAACCAACCTAATTTTTAAAAAAGTAAAAAAAAAAAAAAGGTGTGGGTAAGAAAGCACAAATACATAAAATAAGATATAGCAATGGGCAAAAGATATAAACGCTTAACAGAGAAAATACAAATGACCCTTAAATACACATTTGTAATAATAGAAACACAAGTTAAAGTATATCGAGATACCATTTTCACCATCAGGTTGGCACACATCTACAAGTTTGAGGACAGGCTTTGTTGACGAGGCTGTGGAGAAGCAGGCACGTCCACACTCTTCTGGTGGGAATGCAAAATGATTCCCCTTGATGGAGGGGAATTCCACAAAACCCATCAATATTACATGTGCTTGATTGTCCTTTCCCCAGTGCCTGAAGCAGTATCTAGCAAACAGTAGCATTTCATAATTATTTGTTGAATGACTCGATATCTCCTTTCACACATGAGCTCATATAATCCCTACACAGACCTGGGACAACAGAAAGGCAGATATAATCAAGCTCAGACCACATAAGAAAATGAAGTTTCTCTAGTGTTGCCAAAAGTTGTGCCATTAGAAAGGAGATAGAGCTAGGACTAAATCCAGGTCTTCTGAATATAAACTCTAACACCACAGAGAGAAGAAAGGGCACCATGGAGCTATATGTGTGAGGATCTACCCAAAGAGGTTGGGAAGAAGCCTTAGAGAGTGACCCTTCAATCCCCACCTCTTCTGGACAGGAGATTCTGGCCGTGAAAGCTGGAAGCCCATGTACACCTTTGAGAAGACACCATTCTCAGGATCCATATTCCCAGGGAGCATCCATGGGTTACCCTGGAACAACAGTCCTCTCTGAGGGAAAATGTAAAAACAGAGATGGTTCTGAAACAGAAGTAAGCCAACAGTGAAATCAAGGGGAGAGCAGGCAGCCTGTCCCCTCTCACTTCATGTGCCTTGCCGGATGAACCTGGGGGCCAGGGTGAGCCCCCCAAGAATTTAGGTAAAAAGGAATAAAGATTCCTTCTAAGTGTTTAGCACTGGAGTGGTCAAATCAGATATATTAAGTCACCTTAAAAAGAAAGAATGATTCCCAACCAACAGAATCTGTCTGCAACTCCAGTTTTAATAGATTAACCTGCCATTCAGAAGGGAGGGAAGTGACTCAGCCAAATGCAGAAAAGAGGAGTCATGGAGGTCAATGATGCTGGACCCTTATAAGCACTGTGTCTAGGCAAGGGAGAGGCAAGTTCCATTGGCAAAGCCTATGGTGGCAATGAACACTTCCATCAATTGAACGGCCAGATGCCCATTAACCTCCAAATCAGGAAATGAACTTCCATTCTCTGATTCTGCACTTGCCAGCTTCTGATTATGATATGGCTGTCCACATGGGAGAAAAGGCACTTGCCAGGTGATATAAGTGACCAGTTCTTCCAATGGTTGCGTTCTTTGCTGACCTGGTACCATGAACATCAGTCTTAGCCTCTGAGCTTGGCCAATGTGAGATCTGCTTTCTCAGTGGGTCAGAGCCTGGAGGGGCACTCACCAAGGTAACCAGTCTGCTCCACCTCAGGCCACCCCTCTCCTTCTCTCAGGATTTACTGGTCTTTCTCGAACTTGTAAAGTATCCACATAGGTGCTTATTTTTCAACATGTGTATGTTCTTTTAGAGCAAGGAGGGAAAATTTGTGAAAAAAATATAAAGGGACTCGGAAGGAATGGAGTGTTTGTTCACAGCCCCTGAGGTAGATGTTTCTTCTTGAAGACCCCAGGCCACATCATACCAAACATATTAAATGCACCTAAAGACCATGGAAATACATATTTGCCAAAATATTTTTAAAAGATTTTAACAGTTTTGTTTTTTGAATTATTTAGGTATACATAGTGCATTTATATTGGCTATGATTTCTTTGCAATTGTAATAAACATTTTTGAGAAGTAAAAATATATATACTAAAAATAGTTTAAAGCAGGTTTTTTAATAAATACTAAATTTAACAATGAATTAAGCTGACAGTCTTATTTGTAGATATGTAAAACATTTAGAAGTTTCAATTTTTCATTTTGGGGGGCTGACATACATATGTGCATACAGTTATTTATGTATCGATCTATTTATCTACCTACTTTTTGATTCAAACATTTTTTGTTCTCCCTTGCAAAACCCCTAAAGACCCTAAACCCATTGTCGTCCAGTCGATTCCAACTCATAGCGACCATACAGGACAGAGTAGAACTGCCCCGTAGGGTTTCCTAAGAGTGGCTGATGGATTTGAAACTGCCGACATTTGGTTAACAGCTGTGCCCTTAACCACTGCGCCGCCCAAGTCAAACTGCCCATAGTGTGAAAAGTGGCTGTGTCCCTAGGAATACTCAGGGCCCAAGGCTCGCTCCAAACGCCCCTCAAACCTCTTCCACCAGGTAGCTTCCCATTCCCCCAGAGAGCAGTTACACTGCACTGCTGCCCTCTGGTGGCGGCTAACACTACGCCCCTAAAAGAGAAAAAAAAAAAAAAAGAGAGCCTGCAGAAAATCTGCGTTGGTGGAACCGGAAGGTGGTAGTAGCTTCCCATTCCCTCAGAGAGCAGGTGCACTGCCCTGCTGCCCTCTGGTGGCGGCTAACACTACGCCCCTAAAAGAGAACCTGCAGAAAATCTGCGTTGGTGGAATGGGAAGGTGGTAGCACTGGGACAAGCTCAGTGGTGTGGCCTTGGACTCAGGAGCACCTGGAGGAAGCGGCCCTGAAATCTCAGTGGTGACCACCCCAGGCTTCTCTGAGCCAAGGGGCTGTGTGTATGTCTGTGTTTCTTTGGAGGATGCCCTTCATGGAGCCGCTCCCGTGGACGAACGGGCTCCCAGTATCTGGATAGGGCAGGCCCTGCCTTGCTCCCACTGTGGAGCCACATCTCTTTCCAAAGTCTTGGCTTCACTGGGCAGGGATGGTGTGTGGGTGCCTGATTATCTCACCTGGGACAGTCCCTACAGAGAGGCAGGGAGATAAGCACCCTGTGGCTCTCCCTCCTCAAGGCAGAAAACAGCAGTCTGGACAATTCTCCAGGGTCCTGAGACCAAGATCATGGCCTACCTGCAGCCTGGTGCCTCAGAGGAACACTGTGGATTCGTTCCCCAGGACAGGTGGCAGCCTCTCACCTCGTGTGGAGCATCCTCAGTGTACCCCATTTACACATGAACTGCAAGTAATAAAGGGTGGCTCCTTTCTCCCAAATCTGTAAGAAGTGGGTAGGATTTGGATGGAGGGGACACATTCCATTCTTACATATTTAACAAAGGAACATTTAACAAAGGCACAAACGAACAAGCTGAAGGAGCCAAATGGCTTTGCCTCTAGTGCCTGCATGAGATCTGTAAGGCTCAGCTCTTGCAGAGGGGCCGAGGGATGGAGTGTGGGGCCTGTTGGAATAGACAAGGCTAAACTTTTCAGGCAGCATCACTTCTGACCCAACACTTCTGAGAGGGACTCCTGAAGCTTCTTCTGAAGCTCTAAACAGATCTCCAGGGAGAAGTCCCATTCCTGGCCCTGGCACTGTCAGGGCAGTTGAGGCAGTTTTGACACCCATGGCTCTGGGCGAAACATAAAGGGGGACGCTGGTTCCAGTTTATCTGGGGATTCTCTGGAAGGAGTTGACACCACAAAGGTGATGAAATGGGGTCAAATCTAAGAAGAATGCCTCTTGGAATACTTCTAAGAGGTGTCCTGGGGACCAGCGTAGTGACGCGTGCCATTGGAAGTCTCTGCGTGAAAAAGAAAAGTAAACCAGTATGGTAACCAGACAGCCAGATGTGGCTTGAGACCCAGGGTTTCACCTGGGCCATATATAATCCCGTACTAAGCAGGCAGGAACTCAGTAAACACATGTTTTTCAATATCTTAAATACAGAAAAGCAAATCCTTCTGTAAATTAAGAAAGCTTAGCTACAAAACCATTACATGTTTATCACAGACAAACCATAAAAGAGACAAGAAAAGAGAAAAAAAAAAGCAAAAGCACACCAACATTGCTATTGTCCAAAAATAGTCATGGTTATTTAATCTTTTGAAATGGATCCATCCAGAAGCTCTTCAATATGAAAATAGTGGCAAATATACAGATAAATAATATCCACGTGAAAATACATGTTTATAATTATTAAAATTATCTGAGCAAATCTATATGCAAATTATATCTAGAAAGCATATATTTATATGTAAATATGTGAATGATACATACACAAATTATATTTATGCGTATACCTACTCCTTATTTATATACTATCTCGCTCTCCGAAGTTTCGCGTTTATGACAACAGTAAAAAAATCTACTATCCTCCTGTTTTGTTCATTAGCAACATACATATGGCAGTAATGAATGCCGAGGTGGTAGGCAAGAGTAATACTGGCTGTGATAGTTAAAGTTATGTGTCAGCTTGGCTGGACCATGATTCTCAGTGGTTTGGCAGTTATGCAATGGTGTAATCTGGCAGTTATATAATGAGGTAGTCATCCTCTGTTTTGTGATCTTATGTGGTTATCCTCCATTTTCCTGTAATGCTGATTTCCACATAACGACCTGGTCTCTGGAAGCTAACCACCTTGATAAGTGAGGAGTAGGTATGTATACATACACATTATACAAACGTGTATGTTCCCAGAATAGCTTCTATAGGCTGTTTTTAGTCATGTGGAGCAGCCCCTGTCAGTAGAATTTAGTGGTTGGGACTGTGTCCTGTTTAGCCAGACTGCCAGGGTTCGAACCTCAGTTGTGCCGTTTACAAGTGTCGTGACCCTAGTCAAGGTACTTGTCTTAGTTATTTCATCCATACAGTGGAGAAAATGGTTCCTCCTATAGGTAGTTGTGAGGGTAGATAAATCCGTACACGTAAAAGTGCTTGGCAGATGGCATGGTAAGCATTCAATAGAGGTTAAGAACTGAATGAACCATTCTTTAAGCCCAGCCATTTATAAAGCAAAGAATGTATGAACACGGAGGAGAAGATACAAACGGCTATAATTGGCCAGACTTGACCCAGTACAGAAGATTCTCGTGGACTTTCTTCCTATGAGGATAATTGTGGCTTTTAGCCCCTGCTCCCAGACCACGGCTCAACTGTGGGGGTTTCCATCTCAAAGAAAACCTAAGGATCAGGTTTAAATGTCAGAGTATTATTCTAAATGAACCAATGTAACACTAACCCCCCCTCTTCTCTCTCAAGCCTCTGTCCTGTCCCTTAGGGCAAAATCAGCTTCTCACTGGTCCAATCTCTCCTCCTGTCTCAAGGTTATTAGGTTGTTACCTAAGATGGGGAAAGGAAGTGGATCTATAATTGGCTTATTTGTCCACAGGGCTTGAGCAGAGGAATAGACAGTTGTGTGGAGTCGGGGAAGGTGCAGTCAACTATTAGGGCCCCAGAGAGGCACATTAACAAACTAGAACAATCTGGGCCACATAGACCAGAAAAATCGTTTTTGTTGTTGTTGTTTTATGATGCATTTCAAGCCAAATATACTCACTACTTGGGTTCTTTCCTTCCTCAAGGGAAACTCACCATCCACAGAGAAAAATTCCCATACGCAGGCTGAAAAATCTACCTTATTTCTTTTTTTCCCCCTTTTTTTATTATGCTTTATGTGAAAGTCTATAGTTCAAGTTAGTTTCTCATACGAAAATTTATACACACATTGTTGTGTTGTTACCCTAGTTGCTCTCCTTATACTGTGACTCCTTCTTTCCACCCCAGATTTCCCATGTCCATTCAACCAGCTCCTGTCCCTTTCTGCCTTCTCATCTCACCTCTGGACAGGAGTTGCCCATTTAGTCTCATGTATCTATTTTTTTTTTATCTACTTAAGCTATGAAGCACACACCTCATGAGTGTCATTTTATGTCTTATAGTCCAGTCTAATCTTTGTCTGAAGAGTTGGCTTCGGGAATGGTTTTAGTTTTGGGCTAACAGAGAATCGGGGGGCCATGTCTTCCAGGATCCCACCAGTCTCAGTCAGACCATTAAGCCTGGTCTTTTTACTAGAATTTGAGTTCTGCACCCCACTTTTCTCCTGCTCTGTCAGGGACTCTCTGTTGTGTTCCCTGTCAGGGCAGTCATTGGTGGTAGCTGGGCACCATCTAGTTTTTCTGGTCTCAGGCTGATGTAGTTTCTGGTTTATGTGGCCCTTTCTGTCTCTTTGGCTCCTTGTGTCTTTTGTGTCCTTCATTCTCCTTTGCTCCAGGTGGGTTGGGGCCAACTGATGCATCTAACATGGCTGCTTGCTAGCTTTTAGGACCCCAGATGCCACTTACCAAAGTGGGATGCAAAACATTGAAAAACCTACTTTATTTCTTAATCCTAATCCCAAATATAAATAATGACAAGTAATAAAAATGGCATGCCATGCTACATGTTGATTTGTACATTACTATGAATTTCCATTCATCCCAGTTACAGTCAAGTTGATTCCAACTCATGGCAACCCCACATGTGTCAAAGAGCTATGCTCCATAGGGTTTTCAATGGCTGATTACTCAGAAGTAGATCATCAGGCCTTTCTTCTGAGGCACCTCTTGGTGCACTCAAACCTCCAATCTTTCAGTTAGTAGCCAAGCATACTAATGGTTTGCACTACCTAGGGACTCCACTATGAGTTTACTGAGCACAAGTTTTGTGCCAGGCATATTATAAAATGAACCAGACATACCTAGTCTCTAACATGAAGTTAACACTGAAATGATGAAAGAATCTTAACTGTAAGTAGAAAAGCCCGTGCCCTCTGCCTGTGAACCATCCTAAACTAGCCTTAGCCTTGGTATGATTCCAGATGGCTCTACTACAGCCATCACCAATACTGCAAATGGCTGCTTGGGCCCCAATCTCTGGTACAGAGAGAGAAGTGTTTGTAATGGAACTCTACTCACCATAGCCACAACCTCCCCCTCCCAAAACACCCTCTGTCATCTCATCAGGTATTTTTTTCCATTGCCTGACACTCACAACACATAGTTGCCCTTATAAAACAGAAGGCTCCAATCTACTTCTATTTTCCATGATACACCAGCCAGGAACTCACTGCTCTAATTGCCACCTATTTCATGATAAAATAAATCAGTAGCCATACCTACCGTTGAAGTGTTTGTTTGTCTTATGAATGGGTGTTGCAAATGTAATTACATCGCCTTACCCACAATCAATGAAAAATTAGGTCACACCTTCACATAACGTATTATTTATCCCAAAATTAAACAGCAATGCAGCAATCTGAGGTAAACCACAGATTTATCATTTTTCCACCCATGACCTGGTCTTTCTCACTTAACTGGTTTGGCTTTCTGCCTCCCTTCTAGGGTTTTGGCTGTCAAATTAGGCTGTTGATTTTTCCACTCTACACACTTACGTAAGCACCTCTTCTAGGTGATGTGGAACTCTGCCGGTGTCTCTGCTGCGATTTGCAGTATCTGTTGAAATCAATCAGTTTATCCAGTTCAGTGGCATGCCACAAGCGCTGAGCCCACACCCCACCACAGGAGAATTTGATTATCCACCAAAAGGAGGCACCTTTCATTCCCCCGACTTGGAGTCAAGCCTCACTTCTTCCCAGATACAGGAACCAATCATAAAATTTGTTTCTCTTAAGCTTTTTCAGTTTTGACCTTGATATTTGGCCCTCTTCTCTGTCCTTCCTGTATCTCAGGGTGCTGCTCTTCTCCTGAAAGCATCATGGTGAAGTGAAAAGATGTCTATACTGGTACCTGGGGTCAGAGTGTCAGATAGACCTGAGTTGAATTCAGAGGTGTATCTAAGGTACAGAAGGCATGGCACGTGTCCTGGGCGCCTCTTGAAGATGGGCACCACTGAGAAGTTTCTATTAACCATAGCAGTTTCCATAACCAACAAGTTAAAATTAACACTTTCGTACTTGAGAGCCTCCACAGGTCAAGGCAGATTGTGTGATCTTGCCCCTGCTGAGTGTAGAAAGAGAAGAAACTGAAAAAAAAAAAAAAAATGATTTTGAGCACATCATAGAACAGTTTTCATCAGTGAAAGCAAGGATGACGTAGTTGTAATTTTCATGTAGTGCCATACGTGTTAAGTAAAAGATTAACGAGCTTGATTTGTATTTTTCAGCTGATACTATGATAAAGTTATCTAAAAGATGGGTGTCAGATGTTTAGACAGGGGCACAATTTCAGTGCTTGCCACAGGTGCCATTTTCCATAGATATGACTCTGGTTTAATCCTGGCTTGGCTACCAACCATCTTGTGTGACTCTTTCTGGGCCTCAGTTTCCTCCCTGGAAAATGAGAATATAATATCTCCTTTACAGAGTTGCTGAGAGAAGAATAGAATCATAAGATGCTCAACAAACATTAGTGTCCCGTGCTCTCTTTCTCCTATCTGCCTGTCCCTCTCATCCTCACCAGGTACCTCTTACTTTCTCACACAAGAAACTGCAGGTTTCATTCTTTTCTTCTAATAACACTTCTCAAATCCTCCTTCTAATCTCTTATACCCTTAACCTCAGCTTGATAACCTCCTCGGAAGTCAGAACCAGAAATGTGTTATTGGTGAGTCAGTTCCCTGGGACAACAGGTTGTAGAAAGAACAGATTCTTTTTTGATAAGTGTGGGGTAAGATGGGCTAGACACTACTGCAGGGATTGATAACTGGAGGAAACTTTTGAAAAGAAATTCATGAATATACATTACCCACCAACCCAGTGCCGTCGAGTCGATTACAACTCATAGCGACCCTATGGGACAGAGTAGAAATGCCCCATACATCAAGAGCTTTAAAAATGATGGTACTTTTTGACCCAATGATTTCACTTTTAGAAATTTATCAGATTAAAAAAATCAGATATCTTCAAAGATTTGCATAAAAGGTTGTTCATTACAGCATAGAAATAGTAAAAAATAGGAAATAAAACATTCGACAATAGGACTCTGAGAACATGGAAAAAACAAAACACTAGGCAGCTGTTAAAAATCAGCTTTTCAAAGAACTTATAATGACATTAGAAAATGCTCACATTTTGATACAAAATTATGAATACATTATTAACTTTAAATATACATTCTACATATTCATCAAAAGACTTTATCTTATTCACAAAATGAAAAGAAACTCACAGATGGGGAGAAAATTTTTCAGAACCGTGTATCCTATAAGGGTCTAATATCCAAAAAACATTAAAAAAAATTCTACAACTTAACAATAAAAAAAACAATTCAATCAGAAAATGGGCAAAGAACTTGAACAGACATTTCACCAGAGGACATTCAAATAGCAAAAAGCACATGAAAAGATGCTGTATTCATGAACGCTTAGGGAAATACAAATGAAAACCACAGCGAGATAGTATCTCATGCCCATTAGAAAACAATAGGTGTTGGCGGGGTTGCAGAGAAACTGGAAGCTTCACTCCTTGCTCTTGGGAGTGTAAAATGGCACAGCCACTGAGAAAAGCAATTTGGCAGTTCCTCAAAAAGTTGAACATAGAACTGCCATGTGGCCCAGCAATCCCAATCCCAGGTATATACCCAGAAGAAGTTAAGGCAGGAACATAAAGAGAAATCTGTACACCAATGTTCATTACAGCACTTTTCACAATAGCCAAAAGTGGAAACAACAGAAATGTCCATCAACAGACAAATGGCTAAGCAAAATGTGGTGTATACATGCAGTGAAATATTTCTCAACTGTAAAGAGAAATGAAGTCCTGATGCATGCCACGACATGAACGAGTCTTGAAAACATTATGCTAATCAAAATAAGTTAGTCACAAAATGACAAATACTGTATGATCTCACTTATATGGGATAGGCAACTATATAGAAACCAAAGATTAGTAATGGTTACCAGGCATGGAAGGGAGGAAGTGAGGGGTTTTTTTTTTTTGTTTTTGCTTAGGAGGCATTGATTTATGTTACTGGTGGAAGAATAATTTGGAAAAGGATAGTGGTAATGGTTGTACAACATGAAGAATGTCATCAATATCAGTGAATTACACATGTAGAAATCATTGAATTGGTGAATGTTTTGTTGTGTATATTTTCACCACAATTAAAAAAATAAGTAAATAAATAAAAATATTCAATATATACACATATATGTATAAATGTACATACTACGTATACATACATGCATACACACATTTATAAATGAAACACTGGAAGGCTATAAGGAGTGAATTGTGAAATCTGAATTGTGAAATGACAAGAAATTTTTATTTTCTCCTGTGCGTTTTTCCATATTTTACAATTTCTGTATTACGAACATGCATTACTTTTTTAATAATTTTTATTGTGCTTTAAGTGAAAGTTTACAAATCAAGTCAGTCTTCCACATAAAAACTTATATACACCTTGCCACATACTCCCAATTACTCTCCCCCTAATGAGATAGCCCGCTCTCTCCCTCCACTCCCTCTTTTCGTGTCCATCTCGTCAACTTCTAACCCCCTCCACCCTCTCATCTACCCTCCAGGCAGGAGATGCCAACATAGTCTCAAGTGTCCACCTGATCCAAGGAGCGCACTCCTCACCAGCATTCCTCTCCAACCCATTGTCCAGTCCAATCCATGTCTGAAGGGTTGGCTTCGGGAACGGTTCCTGTCCTGGGCCAGCAGAAGGTCTGGAGGCCATGACCACCAGAGTCCTTCCAGACTCAGTCAGACCATTAAGTCCGGTCTTTTTATGAGAATTTGGGGTATGCATCCCACTGTTCTCCTGCTCCCTCAGGGGTTCTCTGTTGTGTTCCCTGTCAGGGCAGTCATTGGCTATAGCTGGGCACCATCTAGTTCTTCTGGTCTCAGGATGATGTAGTCTCTGGTTCATGTGGCCCTTTCTGTCTCTTGGGCTCGTAATTATCTTGTGTCCTTGGTGTTCTCCATTCTCCTTTGATCCAGGTGGGCTGAGGCCAATTGATGCATCTTAGATGGCCGCTTGCTAGCGTTTAAGACCCCAGGCACCGCTCTCCAAAGGGGGATGCAGAGTGTTCTTAATAGATTTTATCATGCCAATTGACTTAGATGTCCCCTGAAATCATGGTCCCCAAACCCCTGCCCCTGCTACACTGGCCTTTGAAGCATTCAGTTTATTCAGGAAACTTCTTTGCTTTTGGTTTAGTCCAGTTGTGCTGACCTCCCTTGTATTGTGTGAACATGCATTACTTTTAAAGCCAGGAAAAAAATAAAAGTATGTTTCTTTAAATCCATTTTGTTTCCTTCAAAGGATGTTTGCTTTGGTGGAGAGGAGGCCGGCCCACTAGAGGCAGTGCAGAGAGCTGGCTCTGCAGTGGGAACATTACCTTGCCAGGCCCTGCCCTAGGCTTTTACAAGGTAGCTTCAGCTTTACAGAGCTTGTAAAGTGTCTCTCACCCACACATGGGCATTGTTGGAGAGCATTTACAAGGTCTATTTGGCTCTTGTATATGAATTTATGGCTGTTTTCATGACGGTTTCCTCCCAATGGCCCTAGAAGCTATGTTTGGACTGTTCTCCCTGACTTACAGCCAGGAGTGTCGAGGCTTCATGGTGCAGCAGCAGGATGCTGTGGGAAAGTACCCAGCAGAAGTAGGCCATCCGAATCCTGCAATGGGCCTTAGGCCAGACAGTCCCTTTCTCTGGCCCACCCTTCCTTCACTGATAGCCATGACCCCTTCATTCAAAGGAAGTTCTTGACACATCTCCTCCAAGGACACTTCCCTAATGAACTCCTCCTGACTCTGAGGTGATCTTGGCAGTCATGGCTTCAAATGCACCTCTATAAAGGTTACAGTTAAGGTTTCCATGTAAGTTCTTTAGTAATTTTCACGTGAGTCCTCAAGGATCAGCACAATGTATTCCAGTCTTTTTTTCTGCCCTTTTGTTCATTCCCAGTAGGCTCACTTATGATTAAATGGGCCTAAGGCAGGTCACAATCCAACAGACCCTGTGTGTGCTGAGCATGCCTCTTCCTATGCAGAAGCCTCCATTGCTTCCCCCTTTGTCCTCAGGATAAAGTCTAAGCAAGGACTTCATTCTGATAAAAGCATATAAGGTCCTACCCGATCTGTTCTCTGTCTTCTTTTGCCAGACTCAGCTTTTCTGTGCTTTACCCCTGTGCTGCCCCGCTTGGTACACCTTATACCCCAGCTATATCAACTTCCAGAATTTCCCTTAACACACCATGCCCTGTTAGGCAGGGACCTTTGCATATGCTTGTCCTTCTTTCTCTAGTTGGTGAACTTAATACCGTGCAAGAGTCACCTCATAAAGTAATAGCAAACATTATCAGTCTCTTACAATATGACTTACAAATATAGTTTTAAGTGTCTTACATGTATTAATTTTTTTTTTTTTTTTGGCTCACTACCAAGCCCTAAGCAGGATTTTTCTGCTGCCTAAGTTCTCTAGGTTCCTGCTTACTTTCTTAGCATAGTTCCCCCAGCCTTCTGGTGGATTCTGTAAACCACCAGATATCCTTCCTATAAAATGCTTTTCTGCCTAAGTAAACCAGAGTCAATGCTAGCAAATAATAATCTTAACTTACAAGACAACATTCTAATAAACCTTTATTGAGGGTCACTGAATTCTAGGCACTGTGCTAGTGTCAAGAGGTGGGTGGAATAAAAAGATAAATAAGGCTTCATTTCTACTCTTGAGGAGTTCACATATGTATGGGGAAAAAGGGGGGAGGGGCAAACGAACAATAATATAAATTAATTAAAGGTATAAAGTAAGTTACAGAAGGTATAAATAACTTAGCTCTATGGGAATCCAGAAGGTGAAGCAGATAACTCTCTTTAGTGATTCTGTAAAAGCAGATGAAGGTGACATCTGAAGAGACAGCACAGCATCAGTGGCCAGAATGGGCTCTGGAGCCAGTCTGCCTGGATTCAAAACCTGCTCCTGCCAAACACATTAGCTATGCAATGTTGGGAAAGTTATTTAATGTCTTTGGCCCTCAGTTTCCTCAGCTATAAAAAGAGGATTATAATAAGAGTATCTACTTAATAATCACCTCTACAGCAGCCTCTCCCCCCATGGTCTGAGATTTGCTCCCAGACCTTGTTCCAGTACTATCTATCTGCCTTCACACTAACCTTATCTGGCTGTGAGGAACCATCTTGCCTCAAACCCAAACCTCAGTTGTAGACACTAATTAATGATAAGGCTCTTTCCCTGGCTGGAAAGGTCATTCTTTTAGTCCTGGACCTAGACTGTGTCTCAGCTCTTCCTCGCTGTTGCCAACTCTACTCATACTTTAAGGTTAAGCCAACACTATATCTGTCTTCCACCACTTGTCTGTCAGCTTGTTGTACTGTGGTGATTTGTGTGTTGCTGTGGTACTGGAAAATTTATCACTGGTATTCAAATACCAGCAGGGTCACCCACGGTGCACAGGTTTCAGCAGAGTTTCCAGACTAAGACAGACTATGAAGAAGGACCTGGCAGTCTACTTCTGAAGAAATCAGCCAGTGAAAACCTTATGAACAACAACGGAACACTGTCTGATGTAGCGCTGGAAGATGAGCCCCTCAGGTTGGAAGGCACTCAATATACGACTGGGTAAGAGCTGCCTTCTCAAAGTAGAATTGACCTTAATGACTTAGATAGAGGCAAGACTTCAGGACTTTCATTTGCTGAGCTGGCATGACACAAAATGAGAAGAAACAGCTGCAAACATCCATTAATAATCAGACTGTGGAATGTATGAAGTATGAATCTAGGAATATTGGAAGTCATCAGAAATGAAACGGAACACATAAAGATCAATATACTAGGTATTAGTGAGGTGAAATGGACTGGTATTGGCCATTTTGAATTTATACAATCATATGGTCTACTACGCTGGGAATGACAAATTGAAGAGGAATGTTGTCACGTTCATTGTCAAAAAGAACATTGCAAAATCTACCCTGAAGTAAAACACTGTCAGTGATAGGATAATACCCATATTCATAAGACTATTATTCAAATTTATGCACCAACTACTAAGGCCAAAGATGAAGAAATTGGAGATTTTTACCAACTTCTACATTCTGAAATTGATCAAATATGCAATCAAGACACATTGATAATTTCTGGTAATTGGAATGAGAAAGTTGGAAACAAAGAAGAAGGATCAGTAGTTGGGAAATATGGCCTTGGAGATAGAAACAATGCCAGTAATCGCACGATACAATTTTCCAAGACCAACAACTTACTCGTTGCAAATACCTTTTTTCAACAACATAAATGGTGACTATACACTGGACCTCACCAGATGGAATATACAAGAATCAAATTGACTACATCTGTGGAAAGAGATGGTGGAAATGCTCCATATCATTAGTCAGAACAAGGGGCCAACTGTGGAACAGACCATCAATTGCTCATATGCAAGCTCAAGGTCAAGAAGAAAATTTGAACAAGTCCACGAGAGTCCAAGTACAACCTTGAGTATATCCCACCTGAATTTAGAGACCATCTCAAGGATAGGTTTGACACATTGAGTGCTAACAAACTAGGACAAGACCAGTTCTGGAATGATATCGAGGACTTCATACACAAAGAAAGCAAAAGGTCATTAAAAAGACAGGAAACAAAGAAAAAATAAAAATGGATGTCAGAAGAGGCTCTGAAACTTACTCTTGAATGTAGAGTAGCTAAGGCAAAAGGAAGAAATGATGAAGTAAAAGAGCCAAACAGAAGATTTCAAAGGGCAGCTCGAGAAGATAAAGCATAATGAAATATGCAAAGACCTGGAGATAGAAAACTAAAAGAGAAAGACATGCTCCGCATTTCTCAAACTGAAAGAATTGAAGAAAAAAATTCAAGTCTCAAGTTGCAATATTGAAGGATTCTAGGGGGAAAATATTAAATGAAGCAGAAAGCATCAAAAGAAGATGGAAAGAATACACAGTTGCTGTACCAAAAAGAATTGGTAGAAGTTCAACCTCTTCAGGATGTAGCATATGATCAAGAACTGATGGTACTGAAGGAAGAGGTCCAAGCTGCACTGAAGACATTGGAGAAAAGCAAGACTCCAGGAATTGATGGAGTACCAATTGTGATGTTTCAACAAATGGATGTAGTGATGGAGGTGCTCACTCTTCTATGCCAAGAAATTTGGAAGACAGCTATCTGGCCAACCAACTGGAAGAGATCCATATTTGTGCCCATTCCAAAGAAAGGTGATCCAAGAGAATGTGGAAATTATCGAACAATACCATTAATATCACACGCAGGTAAAATTTTGCTGAAGATCATTCAAAAGTAGTTGCAGCAGTACACTGGCAGGTAACTGCCAGAAATTCAAGCTGGATTCAGAAGATGATGTGGAACCAAGGATATCATTGCTGATGTCAGATGGATCATGGCTGAAAGCAGAGAATACCAGAAAAATGTTTACCTGTATTTTATTGACTGTGCAAAGACATTCAACTGTGTGGATCATAACAAATTATGGATACCATTGCAAAGAATGAGAATTCTGGAAAACTTAGTTGTGCTCACGGGGAACCTGTACATAGACCAAGAGGCAGTCATTCCAACAGAACAAAGGGATACTGCATTGTTTAAAGTCAAAA
The DNA here is from genome assembly GCF_030014295.1 of Loxodonta africana. Lineage (NCBI taxonomy): Eukaryota > Metazoa > Chordata > Mammalia > Proboscidea > Elephantidae > Loxodonta > Loxodonta africana. The sequence continues at coordinate 182,505,299 of NC_087344.1, read as the reverse complement.
AAAGTGTACATCATTGTTACAGGCTTTCACCATATTATTCATCTGTATGCTGAGCAAATAATCTGAGAAACTGGACTATGTGAGGAAGAATGTGGCATCAGGACTGGAGGAAGACTCATTAACAACCTGCGGTATGTAGATGACACAACCTTGCTTGCTGAAAGTGAAGAGGACTTGAAGCACTTACTGATGATAAAAGACCACAGCCTTCATTATGGATTACGCCTCAACATAAAGAAAACAAAAATCCTCACAACTGGACCAATAAGCAACATCATGATAAAGGGAGAAAACACTGACGTTGTAAAGGATTTCGTTTTACTTGGATCCACAGCCAACGCCCATGGAAGCGCAGTCAAGAAATCCAATGATGCACTGCATTAGGCAAATCTGCTGCAAAAGACTTCTTTAACGTGTTAAAAAGCAAAGATGCGTGCCTGACACAAGCCGCGGTGTTTTCAATCGCCTCATAGACATGTGAAAGGTGGACAATGAATAAGGAAGACCAAAGAAGAATTGGCACCTTTGAATCATGGTGTTGGTGAAGAATGTTGAATATACCATGGACTGCCAGAAGAATGAGCAAATCTGTCTTGGAAAAGAACAGCCAGAATGCTCATTAGAAACAAGGATGGTAAGACTTCATCTCACATACTTTGAACATGTTTTTAGGAGGGACCAGTCCCTGGAGAAGGACATCATGCTTGACAAAGAAGAGGGTCAGCAATAAAGAAGACCCTCAATGAGACGGATTGACACAGTGGCTGCAACAATGGGCTTAAGCATGGCAACAATTGTGAGGATGGCACAGGACCAGGCATTGTTTCGTTCTGTTGTGCATAGGGTCACTATGAGTTAGAATGGACTCAACAGCACCTACCAACAAAAACAACATGTCAGTCTTGGCGTCCTTATTCACTGAAGAAGAAAAAACCCTTTCTCTAGGTCCAAGATCTCCTCCCCTGAGCCTGTTCTGAACTGTTGTCTCTGAAACTGTCCAAACCCTGGCCCCCACTTTGTTGTTGTTATCTGCCGTGGAGTCAGTCCCTGACTCATGGTGACTCCATGCACAACCAGATTGGACCCTTGTGATCCACAGAATTTTCACTGGCTGATTTTTGGAAGTAGATTGCCAGGCCTTTCTTCCTAGTCTTAGTCTGAAAGCTCCACTGAAATCTCTTCAGCATCATAGCAATATGCAAGCCTCCACTGATGAACAGTGGTGGCTGTTCTTGAGGTGCAATAGCCAGGAACCAAACCCAGGTCTCCTGCAAGGAAGGCAAGAATTCTACCATTGAACTAACACTGCCCTCCTGGGCCCCCTAAATTTCCCCTAAAAAAGCTCCCCCTAAGCTAAGCTAAGCAGTCTAGTATAGTTGAAACTCTCAGGCTTTTAGAGTCAGAGAGATCTGGCTTCAAACCCTGGCTCCACTACTAGCTGCGAGACTTAGACAGGTTACTTACCCCTCAGAGCCTTAATATATCTGCTTCACTGGGTGATTCCAATACTTATATAAAGAAGATATGTAACAAAACTCTTTTTGAGCCCCTTCCTTTGAGCCCCTAAATTTGTTCCTAGTATTTTCTGTATTCCTGCTTTTAAATCTCTTCTAATGGTCACATCTACAACCATTCATATTACTGCCTGTTTTCCAAATTTATCTACTTTCAAATTTTTATTCTACAAGTACTTTACCCCGAGAGTCACACTTCTTTGTTTCTGGTGTTACTTGCTTAGTCATGCTTTGCATAAAAGTCATTTCACTGTTCATTCCATCTTAGCTCAATAAAAGTGTTCTGACACCTAATTTCAACTTATATTATTCTATTATGCTGAAGAGGTAGTGTCATTGAACTTCAACAGGGCATTTGGCAAGACTCTTAGATCCTTGTGGACAACTTGGGGAAATCTTGGGTGCATGGATAATCATATAATTGACTAAACAGAAGTGGTGAGTAATGAATCAGAATCTTTCTTAAGAAAGTTTATGGTGTCGTGATAAGGCTCGCTGCACAAGCACAGAATATGACTGAATTGGTTTAGCAGCAGTCACTCTCTTTATAGTCAACTCAATATGATTTAATATTATAACGTAATTGTCAAAATCTTCAATACACTATTAGGATGCTTTAGGATAAGAAAGGTAATAGTCTGCCTCTAGCTTTTTCAGCTATATCACAGCTTTAGGGTTGTGTTCTGCTAAGGCTGGCCCATTTTAAGAAAGATATTGGTAAGGTAAGATGCAGTTAGAAGGAAAGTGTTAGAATTACAAAACTTAGGGGGAATATTTGAAGGAAGAGAGGATGTTTAGCCTAAACATAAAATTCAAAAGGAACAGAAATATAGCTGATGCAGGAAGTATAGGGTATGTCCCCAGCTCAGGATACTCAGTCAAGGTGATTAGTGTTTTAACAGAGGCAGATACACAATATCATGGAAACACAGGAGAGGAAATGACTAGCTTTGCCTTGGGGGTCAGGAAACTGTTCACATAGGGAATGAGGCTGGAACTAAATCTTAAAGGATAATGAGGATGATTTCACCAGCAGAAAGGAAGGGAGAGCAGGTCTTCTGAGGCAAAGCAAACAGCACAATCGTAAGGCCACAAAAGAAAACAGGGCAGTGGTTAATAGAGCACATTGAGAAGTAAACAGAAGATGAGAAAGTGAAGACAAGTATCAAAGTTAAACTCCAGATTTCTGTTTGTCATTTCCTTAGAACTTTTCCTGGCCCCTCACCCCTAATCTCAATTGTACTCTCCCCTAGTGCTCTAAGATTTTTCTTTATAGCACTCCCAATTTGTATTTTATACCTACTTGTGCTTTGTTTAACAGCTATTTTTCTGCTAGACTGTAAGCTCCATAAGAGTAGCAGGGCTGTGCCTGGCATACGATAAACATGTATGATGACTATATGCTGAATGACGTACATGAAGATGAAATAACAGCACAGTATGGTAAGTGTAATAGTGCCTGCACACATGCCTCAGGAGACAGGAAAGTCTTCCAAATGTGTTAATATCTGAACTACTGAGTCTTACAGGAGAAATAGAAATAGGATATTGAAGGCAGATGGAGCAGTACAGGGGCATGAAACATCATGACGGATACAAAGAATTTACCTTACCCAAACCAGTTGCCATCAAGTTGACTCCAGATTGTGAAGACCCCACGTGTGTTGAGTAGAACTGTGCTCCATAGGGCTTCTAATGGCTGATTTTTCAGAAGTAGATTGCAGGCTTTTTTTCTGAAGTGCCTCTGGGTGGACTCGAACTAACAACCTTTCGATTAGCAACTGAGCACATTAACCATTTACACCACCAAGGGATTCCACAAAACTTAGAGAACTTAAATATCTTAGTACATAGATAGGTGCACAAGAGTGGTAGCTGACAAGACCAGAGAAGTAAGCAAGGGCCAGATCACTCATTCATTCCATTACTATTTATTGAGCACCTACTCATGGAAACCCTGATGGCATAGAGGTTAAAAGCTACAGCTCCTAACCAAAAGGTTGGCAGTTCAAATCCACCAGGTACTCCTTGGAAACTCTATGGGGCAGTTCTACTCTGTTCTATAGGGTTGCTATGAATCGAAATCAACTCGATGGCAATGGTGGGGGTACTCATGAAGGGCTTCCTAATCCATGCTAAGAAGTTTGGGTTTTATACAAACAATACTGAGTAACTACTGAAGGTCTAGAGAGTCCTGTGATTCAATCTGTATTTTAGGAAGTTTGTCCTAGAGGTTGGGCAGTAGATTATTTAGAAGGTGGCAAGACTGCAGGTAAGTACTGATTACTTAGGAAACTGTTACGGAAATCCAGGTAAGAAAAGCAGTGGTGATGGAAATGGAGACAATGGTTCAAGGAAATATTGACAGGACTTGATGATGCACTGACTTTGGGGAGTGAGAAAGAGTGGAGTCTAGAATGACTCTTGGGTTTCTGGTGTGGGCAACTAGGTACATGAAGAAAAGGACTATGAAAAAAAAAAAGAAAATTGAAGCAGGCGGACATTATAAAGTCCATTTTGTGCATGTTGAAATGTGTGAAAAGAGACAGCCAGCTGTCTACCAAAATCCGTTTTCTCCTTTTTCCATATAATAGTAGTGTGGCTGTCCAGCCTCCTTAGGACTGTATTTTGCAATCCTCCTTAAAGTTGAGTGGTGGGCATATAACTAAGATCTTGCCAGTGGAATGTGACTAAGAGCAAAATGTACAACTTCTTTCTTCCTTGCTTAAAAAGAAATCCTGGTCCCTGGATTTCTGCTCTTTCCTTCTTCCTACTGATTGTAATGGTGATGATCAGAAATGACCTTTGAAGTCATAAGTTGGAATGGCAGAGCCTCCATCAGCCTGGGTCTGCATGTATCAGAGATGTCTGATGACCTAGGGGGCTCACTTTAGGTTGGTGACAGAGAAATAAACATATTGTTCTTTAAGCCATTAATTTATTGTTAAAACCAAACAACAGTTTAGATTAACTATTAAAAAATATCTGCCTTAAAGTATTTTTCATGAAGAATAACTATTTTAAAAAAAAAGATTTAGTGAGGAGAATGACATTATTTTACATTTTTTAAAAATCTCTTTAATGGCTGCCTTGAAAGAAGAGTGCTGGGCTCTCATTTCTGCTTCTGAATTCAGTCTGTTACATTATGCCCTTTTGTTTGAAGTACATTAAAAAAATCTGGCCTTATGCAGCCAGAATATTTTAATATCCTTTTCAGGTAATTTTGGGTTTTTCTTCTTTGATGTTGTTGTTGTTGTTAGTTGCTATGGAGTCAGCTCTGATTCATGACCAACCTTACGTATAACAGAATAAAACAGTACCCTGTTCTGTGTCATTTTCATGATCATTGATACATTTGAACCCAATGTTGTGGCTATTGTGTCAATTCATCTTATCGAGGGTTTTCCTCCTTTTCACTGACCCTCTACTTTTCCAACTATGATGCCATGTCAAAAGAGAGCCGAAGTCTTAACCATCCTCACCTCTAAGGAACATTTTGGTTGAAATGCAAACAGAGTGCTCTTCTTTAATACTACACTAAAACTCAACAAGCGATAATTTCTTAAACATTGTATACAATGTAGAAACTGAAACCATATCAATGAATTTGTTTGAACCTGCTACATTGAAATCTATTGGTCTATCTTGTACTTGAATGGGTCTTTTACCCATGCATAATATGGAAACATCTTGCAGTGGTCATGTTACCTCACTGAATTATGCAACTATTCCAAATTTCATTATACAACATATTTAAAAATTCATTTTTATTACTACTAATCTCATAAGAAAAGTCTTTAAGTAATGGGAAGCTGTCAAGTCTCACAGCTGTGAATATAAGTTTTCCAAAAGTGAATTTTCACGTGGAAACTCTAATTATTACCATTGACAGTATGCAATGACAGTAGTTTTCCTTGAAGTTTCAGACTTACTGTATTAAGCTTTGGTAAAATGTCTGCCAGATATCCAAATCTGTGTAATTATGGTCCAATAGTGATTCTTCCAAATAAAAGTAATGTTTCATAAAAACAAAACAAAAAATATCTGCCTTGTGCATTATGCACTTTTAAGAACTATATGGGATCAAATTGACAACAGCAACTCGAAAGATAAGATAGGAAATTTAGGGGCAGTGAGTTTATGTTAACAGGAGAGGAACAACTCAGAAAAGGTAGGTGAAAATGGCTGCACACCTGGAAGGATGTAATCAATGTCATTGAGTTTTACATACAGAAACTGTTGAATTGTTGTATGTTTTGCTGTGTATACTCCCAACAACAAAATAAATAAAATTTAAAATAAAACAAAACAGTATATAGAGAAAGAAAAGGAGTTCACGTGGAACATGGGGAAATACAATCTTTAAAGTGTGCATGGAGGAAAAAAGAAGATACCACAGTTAAGTGAAAAACAATAATAAGCGAATCAGGAGATGGTGGCTGTCTTAGTCATCGAGTGCTGTTATAACAGAAATACCACAAGTGGGCGGCTTTAACAAAAAGAAATTTATTTTCTCACAGTCTAGTAGGCTAGAAGTTCAAATTCAGGGCATTAGCTCCAGGAGAAGGCTTTCTCTTTCTGTTAGCTCTAAAAAGGGGAAGATAATTCTCATCAATCTTCCCCTGAACTAGGAGCTTCTCTGGACGCACTCTGCTCCCAGGGCTTCTTTCTTGGTGGTATGATGTCCCCACTCCCTGCTTGCTTCCCTTTCTTTTATCTCTTGTAAGATAAAAGGTGGTGCAGGCCACTCTTCAGGAAAACTCCCTTTACATTGGATCAGAGATGTGACCTTAGTAAGGGTGTTACAATCCCATCCTAATCCTCTTTAACATAAAATTACAATCACAAAATGAAGGACAACCATACAATACTGGGAATCATGACCTAACCAAGTTGACACATTTTTGGGGGGACACAATTCAACCCATGACAGTGGCATTGCAGAAGATAAGTGAAGATATATGTCATGGATTGAATTATGTCCCCCAAAAAATGTGTGTATCAAGAAAAGACTGAAGTGTCCATTGGATAAAGAAAATAGGGTGGTCTTGATTTTAATATTTCAGCAGAGTGTGGAAGGAAAGGAGTCAAAGTCATACCAAAACGGAGGTAGTAAAATTAGGAAGAAAGGAAGTCGAGAGGACACTACTTTTTAAGAAGCTAACTGCATGGAAGGAGATCAAGGAAGGAATTGTTTTTAAGACGGCAGGCACTTGAGCATACTTTTATGCTAAGGAGAAAGATGACGTACATAGAAAGAAATAGCGGGAAGAGAGAGACACAGAGAAAGAGAGATATTGATGGATGGAGGAAAGAATTTTCATAAGAATATGGGAGCTGATGGGATCCAAAATGCCAAGGATTAGCCTTGGACCAGAGTTGGGACCCTTTTCCCATTGTAAAAGAAGATGAAGAGACCAGGAATAGTGCAGATGGCAATACGTTTACAAAGGTATCATGAGAATTAAGAAATGATCATTATTTTCTCTGGACATAGAGACTGAGGATGGTGTTTGACTTACAGCTTGAGGAAAGCGTTTTAACAGTTTAGAAGAGTTAAGCGTGAAGCTGGAGTTAAATGACTCCCTCTGTGTAGACTGTGGGACAGTGTAGATGGTTGGATTGATCCCAAATGGGGCTTCTAAGCAACAAGTGTGATATAAGAATGCAAGACAGAAAGTGGAGGCATTGGTGACAGCATCTGAATGATACCGAGCCATGGATTTTCAATTGCATCATATGCATGTGAAAGCTGGACAATGAATAAGGAAGACCGAAGAAGAGTTGACGCCTTTGAATTGTGATGTTGGCGAAGAATACTGAATATACCACGGACTGCCAAAAGAACGAACAAATCTGTCTTAGAAGAAGTACAACCAGAATGCTCCTTAGAGGCAAGGATAGCGAGACTGCGTCTTACATACTTTGGACATGTTGTCAGGAGGGATCAGTTCCTGGAGAAGGACATCATCCTTGGCAGAGTACAGGGTCAGCAGAGAAGAGGAAGACCCTCAACAAGGTGGATTGACACAGTGGCCGCAACAATGAGCTCAAGCATAAAAACGATTGTAAGGGTGGCGCAGGACTGGGCAGTGTTTCGTCCTGTTGTGCACAGGGTCGCTATGAGTCGGAGCCGACTCAAGGGCACCTAACAACAACAACAACAACAACATCTGAATGATGGATAGTGAAGGGTGATGAATTTCTCTCTTCACCACTTTGATCCTTGCCTCCTCAAGATTTTACACGAAGCTTGCTGGACTGCCTGCTGCAACCTGGCACCTTCATCACCACCAACACTCCTTTCTAAACCTGGGAACTATATTTCCCAGGATCCCTTCCTTTATAGTCCTGGTTAGAGTTTGCCAACCAAAGAAACTTGAGTGAGATTTGGAAAGTAAAGCAAAGAGAAATTCATTATTCCCAGAAGATCAAAGTAGCTAGATGTGGTGGCTTCTAGGGCTTCTCCGCAGAGTCTTTTTCTCCAATCATCTGACTACAGCCTTCCAAATCTTCATTCTCTCAGTTTCTCCATGTTTACACAATCTCTAATTCCTATATTAAATCCCTTATTCCCAAAACACGCATAGCAGCTCTGTTTTCCGTACCAAAATTTCCCGCTAGGCCTACTGTTAATACAGCTGTGCCCACCTCCTTTGAAAGGAAAGAAGAAATAAAATATAATTACCCTGACCTTCATTCATCTCTATTTTCCTTGGCAAAGTTGTTTGGAAAAATAACTGGGGACATCTCAGTCACCATTGCCTTGGATTCTTGGATCCCTAAAAATGCTTACCGCATTCTTGGGAGCTAGCATCTTCTTGGGTGCCATCATCCCCACAGTGTGCCCACATAATTGGATACTGTCATCTCAGACAAAATCCCTGCATTCTTGGCAGTGCCCATCAATAGGAGACCAAGGAATGCGTATCGGATATGGACACAGGATCATGGGGCTGACCTAAGATCCTCTTTAGCACCTTCCTCAGTAGTGATTCATCATGATCATACTTAGCCAGTTGTTTAGAGGACAAGAAGAATCTTTACTGTACCATTTGGAATGTCATGCCTCAGGTAGTGTAGGCTCCAAAGCCAGCTGTGTCCACAGAGCTTGGAAAATTACGAGGATGTGGCAGAGTTATAGGGCTCAGTTATATGAAGCTTAACAGATAAGTCTTATTTAGTTCTGGTCACACAGCGAATGCCTAACCTACTTGAATTGCATGGAACCTGGGTTTCTGAATTCTCTTTGGCAGCTAACTCTGTCTTTCTCTTATTTAGAATGGAGACGTTGCCTACTATTGTAATCAAGAGGACCAACTCTAGCGCCACACTCCCTGGAGTTAAATCTTGGTTTGATTTGGGGCAATCTGTTTAACATCTCTGTAACTCACCTGTAAAATAAGAATAATAGTTGCTGTTGCTAGTTGCTGTGGAGTCGACTCAAACTCATGGCAACCTTATGTATAACAGAACAAAATACTGTCTGGTTCCACACCATCTTCATTATCCTTGAACTTGCAACCTCTTGGTTAGCAGCTAAGAACATTAACCATTTGCACCACCCAGGAATTACTCCTTAGAATATAAACTCCACTAAAGCAGAAACGTTTTGTGCTTTATATCTTAACCACTGACTGAACTGTGTCCCATCCAAATATCTGTCAACTGGACCATGAGTCCCAGTATTGTATGATTGTGTACCATTTTATGTGATTTCCTTATGTGTTGTAAATCCTATCACTATGATGAAATGAAATGGATTAGTGGCAGGTATATTGAGATGTGTAAGATTATACAGTATCTTAAACCAATCTCTTTGAGATATAAAAGAGAGAAGCGAGCAGAGAGACAGGGAGACCTCATACCACAAAGAAAGCGCCAGGAGCAGAGTGCGTCCTTTGGACCTGAGATTCCCGCACTAAGATGCCCCCAGACCAAGGGAAGACTGATGACAAGGACTTTCCTCCAGAGACAACAGAGAGAGAAAGACTTATCCTGGAGCTGCTACCCTGAATTCGGACTTCTAGCCAACAGACTGTGAGAGAATAAGTTTCTCTTTGTTAAAGCCATTCACTTGTGGTATTTCTGCACAAAACACACTAGATGACTAAGACACCACCTAAAACAGTACCTGACACATAAGTGCTCACTAAATATTGTTTGATCAAATGAATGAACAAGTCATTCCTAGCAGGTCTTTCTTCCTTTCCTATCATGCAGAGTCTTTCTTTAGCCATTTTCTTTTGAGCTCATCTATCTCCATTAGCTCTCTCCATGTCAGATTATCTGGTACTGTTTTCCTTCAGATCTCCCATGCAGCATTTACATTTTTTTTATATATATTCTGATTTTTTCTTTAATTGTGCATTAGGTGAAAGTTTACAGAGCAAATTTGTTTCCCATTCAGTAGTTTGTACCTAAAATGTTTGAAGACATTGGTTTAATTCCCCACAATGTGTCAGCACTTTCCCATTTCTATCATCGTTTCCCCATTTTGTCCTGATTTTCTACCCCTTCTGCCTTCTCACCTTTGCTTTTGGGAAAATGTTGCCCTTTTGATCTCACATAATAGATTGTTCTAATGAGCATGGTCCTCTCAGGTGCTTTGTTTGTTTTTTGGGCCTGTCATCTATGGTTTAGCTGAAAGGTGGTCTCTATTCATGGCTTCAGTTCTAGTTAAGAAGGGTGTCTTAGGACCATAGTCCCAGGGGTTGCTCCAGTCTCTGTCAGATCAGAAAATCTGGTCTGTTTTGTTAATTTGATTTTTGTTCTACACTTTTTCTCCCACTCTATCCGGGGTCCTCTGTTGTGATCCCAGTCAGAGTGGTCATTAGTGGTAGCCAGGCACCATCTACTTCTTCTGGTCTTGGGATCATGGAGGTTGTGGTTCATGTGGTTGATTAGTCCTTTGGACTAATTACTCCCTTGAGTCTTTGGTTTTCTTTACTCTCCCTTGCTCTGAACAATAAGAGACCAATAGCTGTATCTTAGATGGCCACTCGTAAGCTTTTAGGACCCAGACACCAAAGTAGGATGCAGAACTTTGTCTTTATGAACTATGTTGTGCCAGTTGATGAAAATGTCCCCAAGTCTATGGTCCTTGGCCTTTGAGCCTAGGAACTTTGTCTCCTGAGGTATTTGGCTATGTCTAAGAAGTTGCCCTGACTGTGCCCCTTGTTTGCTCTAATAGGATGTCCCATTTATCTACATTTATGTACAGTTATGTATGTAAAAATGTTCACCACCAAACCTAAATCAATGGGTGGGTCATTGCTGGGTCATATGGTATTTTTATTTCTAGCTTTTTAAGGAAGCACCAAACCATTTTCCATAGTGGTTATACCATTTCACATTCCCACCAGCAGTGTATAAAAGTTCCGAACTCCCCCAAAAATCTCCAACATTTGTTATTTTCTGCTTTTTTTTTATTAGTGTCAGTAATGTTGGGGTATAGTTTTGATTTGCATCTCTCTAATGGCTAATGGGAGACCTGGTGGCATAGTGGTTAAAAGCTTGGCTGCTAACCAAAAGGTCAGCAGTTTAAATCACCAGGTGCTCCTTGGAAACCATATGGGGCAGTTCCACTCTGTCCTATAGGGTCACTATAAGTTGGAATAATTCTACTGCAAACAGTTTGTTTTTGTTTAATGGCTAATGGTCATGAACATTTCTTCCTGTGTTTGTTAGAGGTCTGAATGTCTTCTTTGGTGGAGTGTCTGTTCATATCCTTTGCCCATTTTTTAATTGGATTGTTTGTCTTTCTGTTGTTGAGGTGCTGAAGTTTTCCACAAATTTTAGAGAATATACCCTTGCCAGATATGTGGAAAACAAAAATTTTTTCCCAGTCTGTAGGGACTCTTTTTACTGTTTTGGAGAAGACTTTTGATAAGTATAAGTGTTTAATTTTTAGGATGTCCCATTTATCTAGTTCATCTGCTGTTTGTGCATTTTTTATTATGTTTGGTATTCTATTAATGCCACATATTAGGGCCCCTAACATTGTCCCTATATTTTTCTTCCATTATCTTTACAGTTTTAAGTTTTATGTTTAGGTCTTTGATCCATTTTGAGTTAGTTTTTGTGTATGGTGTGAGCATTTACACATTTTATGATGATCCCTGTGTCTAATGGAAAAAAAGAGGTGTTCCTAAGAGAAAAGTAGCCTGGCATAATGGAAACAGCAGTTTCTTTGGGGTCTTGGGAGTCAGACATACCTAAGTTTCCTAAACGTGTAACCATAAACAAGTTATTTAACCTCTCTAAGGCTCAGTTTCCTCATTTGTGAAATGGGTTGGAAATATATTTATTACCATAGTATTGTTGGAGTATTAAGTGAGGTAAGTTTGCAAAGGATCATAGGAAATTCTCAATAAGTATTAGTTCTTTTCTCTGCCCCAATACATATATCACCAGGGAGGAAGGCATTTCATCCCAGGCAGTAATAGCATATAGAGATAGGATAGATCTTGGCACACATCTTCAGACTCCTCTCAGACTCCCTTTATAAAATCAAATATGAGAAATATATATATATATATGGAGGCAGTGTAGTTCACTTTTCTTAAACAAGGCAAAACAATGTTTTATTGTCTTATGAATATATTATCTAGTAAGCTCACTCACTCGTTTTCCCAATAGATGAACAAGAGCCTACATAGAGGGGTGCAGAGGAAGGAAGTGATAAATATTATGGAAAAACAAAAGGCTATTTATTTGTATTTGCAGGTAAAGTTGTAGGAATAAAGGATACTGATAAGCTTATATCTAGAGATGGGATGTTCAGCAAGTTCACAATATCCAGATTGAAGGTTGTGACACACTGGGTTGAATCGCACAAAGACTTTATGTTGGTCCCTTAGAAATCTTGCTTAGTGAGCTTTTCTATTCCGTACTGAGTTAATCTTTCCAGTGGTTCTCTGATGGAAAAATGACAAACAAACATCATCCCAGAGATCAGGGACCCTCAGAGAAAAATTATGAAGCCACTTTCTGTATCTGATTTTTGAAACTTGCATTTATGGGTTCCAGAATGTATATGGATTAACAATAGATATTTATTGCTTGCCTACATCAATGTTACTCAAACCAATCAGTGGGCGTTTATCAAACTTCAGCATTTTTACTCTAAAATTGATTACTGAGGGCATGAGTTGGTCCTGGACATGAGACTTGGGAAGTTAACAGGCAGGATTCATGTCACCCGGGAATATATAAAGGTATACAACACTGACACAGACTAACAATACATCATAACTGTATTCATTTCCTATTGCCACTATAACAAATCACCATAAATTTAATGGCTTAAAACAAGGCAAATTTATTCTTTTACAGTTGTGGAGGTCAGAAGCCTTAAATGTGTCTTTCAGGCTAAAATCAAGATGTTGACAGAGTAGCATTCCTTCTGGAGGCTCTAGGGAAGAATCTGTTTCCTTGCTTTTTCCAGTTTCTAGAGATCACCTGCATTGCTCAGCTCATGATCCCTCTCTCCATCTTTAAAGTGCATCACTCCACCTCTGCTTCCATTGTCACATCTCCTGTCTTTGCTTTTGACCCTCTTGCCTCCCTCTTATAAGGACCCTTGTGATTACATTGGACCATTAGATAAATAAGCATATGGTTCTAACAAAAGAAAGATCAGAAAGCCTAGGTTTGTGTATATTTTACCACTTCCTATCTGAATGATTTCGAGCATCTCAATTGACCTCTTTGAGCCCATCGAATCAAATGCAAAATAAACATAATATTTCTAATGGCTAATATGAGGCCAAATGAAATGATTTTATACAAATAATTTGCCAACCATAAGGTATTAAAGTTTAGTTTGGTTCTGTTCAATAAACATTTCTTAACCTCCTACTTTGAGCCTGGCACATGTAGGTGCTGGAATACTAAGAAAAGTAAGATAGTCTAGAAGACATGTAAACAAAAACATTATAGTTTAGTATGATTAAAATAACAATATAAGGGTGCACAAGGTGAGTAGGTAATGCAAAGAAAAGAGCAGTTTCTGTAGAAGGGAGAAGGTGACAAGAAAGGCTTCAGAGAGCAGATAAAAATTTGAGCAAGGCTTAAAAGGATAAATTAGTTTTCATATAGAAAACCAACCATTTGCCACCGAGTTGATTCCAACACATGGCGACCCCACTGTGTCAGAGTAGTACTGTGCTCCATAGGGTTTTCAGTGGCTGATTTTTTGGAAGTAGATCGCCAGGCCTTTTTCCTGAGGCACCACTGGGTGGACCTGAACCTCAAGAAGGAAGTTATTTCAGGCAGAAAAACAGCCCATGCAAAAGTACAAAGGGATTTGACAGAGTGTACCATGTGTACAAGATGAGGAGTCATGTAATACAAGGTGGGAGAGGAAAGCTGAGGTAAGCTGAAGAAAGGTTTACTTTCCTGTGCTAAAAGCTCATCTCTGCTAGTAGTGGGGAATCCTTGAAAAGTTTTAAGCAGGGAAGTGACCAGCTGTCCCAGTTTGCCTGGTATTGTTCCCGTGTTAGGACTGAAAATCCTGTGACCAGAGAAATCCTTCAGTTCCAGGCAAACTAGGATTGTTGGTCATCCTGTGAGAGACATTATTTGGCCAAGTTTACCTTCCAGACAATTCCCTGAGTTTGAAAGGAGGGTGATCTACAAAACACCAGAGTGGAAGAACATAGTCGAAGAGGAGGCCAGTGCTGTAGTCTGGGGAGAAATGATAAGGACCTACATGGAAGCAGGGGCTGTGGGAATGAAGTAGAGAGGAAGAGTTCTCAAGGTGCTCAGGAAACAAAATCTATGGAACTTGTTCAATGAATGGATGTGGGGAATGAAGGAGCAGGAGGAATCTAGGGTGACTCCCAGGCTTTTGAGTGACTGGATGAGTGATTTTATTGTCAGCCGAAAAAGTATAGGAAGCTAGGTGAGTTAGTTGGGGTAGGAATTTCAGTTTGGGACATGATGGATTTGGGTTTGATGTTTCTGTGAGACGTCCAGTTGTAGTTTTCTAGGGCATGGTCTGGATCTTGGGAGAAGATCAGAATTGGTGAGATAGTCACATTCTGCACAAAAGTATGAGTGATAGAAGAAACGTGGAAAGTTGCATGCTGTTATGAATTGAATTGTGTCCCCCAAAAATATGTGTTGTAAATCTTAACCTCTTTGCCTGTGGTTACAATTCCATTTGGGAATGGGTTGTCTTTGTTATGTTAATGAGGCAGGATTACTGTAGGGTGTATCTTGAGTCAATCTCTTTTGAGATACAAGACAGATAAAATGCAAGCTAGCAAGCAGAGATGGGGAAAGAGAGATGCTAAACCACATGATGATTACCCAGGAGCAGAAGCTCAGAAGAGGCAAGGACTTTCCTCCAGAGCCAACAGAGACAGAAAGCCTTCCCCTAGAGCCGGCACCTTGAATTCAGAATTCTAGGCTCCTAAACAGTGAGAAAATAAATTTCTGTTTGTTAAAGCTATCCACTTGCAGTATTTCTGTTGTAGCAGCACTAGATAACAAAGACACCTGTTTATGCACAATCATTATAATAGCTACTACTTGCTGAGTGCCTTCAGTGTGTTGGGAACTTTGGTTAGGAGTAACTAGTTTGAGTTAATTTAAGCAAATTAATACATACAGAAAGATACAGGGTCTCAAAACCCAAGAACAGGGCTGGATCTCAGTAAAGGACCCAAAGTTTGGTCTCAGCAAGGGACTGAGAATCTGGGTGTGCCATGCCATTATGACTGTTGTCATCTCTTATCTCCAGTCTTTACGCCTCTGCTTCCTGCTTCATTATTCTCTCTTGGTTGAGATTGCCTTTTCCTGTTTCCCAAGCCACATGGCTGCTCAAAATTTTGCAGTTAATATCTCCTCCACTCAAGGCGTCAGGCAGAGAACAAGAATGACATCACGTAGTGCTAATATTGAATTCCCAGGGAAAGTATTCATTGGCCTAGCTTGAATCAGGTGCATACACCTGGACCAAATAACTGTGGAGAGGGCATGGAAGGGGATGGGCAGTTCCCAGAAGTAGTGATAAGGAAGATGACTCAAGGTACCCATTACACATATCTTATTTATTCTTAGAATAATATTATAAGGTATTTATTATTACTATCCCTTAGACTGTAAATGTGCTGAAGGCAAAGACCATGATATTCATTCACAATTGTATTTCCGGCATCTAGCACAAAGCCTACCGGTACCAGTTTCTGTGCAGTCAATTCAGGCTCATGATGACCACTTATGTGTCAGAGTAGAACTGTGCTCCATAGAGTTTTCAATAGTTGATTTTTTGGAAGTAGATCTCCAGGCCTTTCTTCCTAGGTGCCCTTGGGTGGACTTAAACCTCTAACGTTTCAGACAGCAGTAAAGCACATCATGCTTGATAAACACATTTTGTGTGAGTGAGCAAATGAATGCATAAATCTCAATTTTATATTTGAGGAAACTCAGAAGCAGGGAAGTTCAATCACTTCCCCAAGGTGACACAGTTATAGCCAGGTAGCAAAAAGGGGAATCGACTGCAGATCTAGTGTGCTTCAGACTGCGTGCTCCTTTTTTTTTTTTTTAATTTTACTGTGCTTTTAGGTGAAAGTTTACAGCTCAAGTTAATTTCTCATTCAAAAATTTATACACACATTGTTTTGTGGCATTGGTTAAAATCCCCACAATGTGATGGCATCTTCCGCCTTTCCAGACTGGCTTCCCTGTAACCATTTATCCATTCCTGTCCTTTCCTGCCCTCTTGTCTTGCTTTTGAACAGAAGTCACCCACTTGGTCTTACATATTTGATTGAACTAAGAAGCATGGTTCTCATTTGTGTTATTGTTGGTTTTATAGGCCTGTCTAATCTTTGCCTGAAAAGTGGGCTTTGGGAATGGTTTCAGTTCTGGGTTAGTAGAGTGTCCAGGGGCTATAGTCTTGGGAGTTCCTCCAGCTTTTGTCAAACCAGTAAGCCTGGTCTTTTTTGGTGAATTTGAATTCTGTTCTACATTTTTCTCCTGCTCTGTTCAGGACTGTCTGTTTTGATCCCCGTCAGAGCAGTTGGTGGTAGTAGGCAGGCACCATCTAGTTCTTCTGATCTCATGCTGCCGGAGTCTCTGGTTCACATGGTCCTTTAGTCTTCTGAGCTTATCTTTCCCTTGTGTCTTCGGTTTTCTTCATTCTCCTTTGCCCTGGGTAGAATTGGGCAAATAAATGTATCTTAGATGGCCACTCGCAGGCTTTTAAGACCCCAGACACTGCTCACCAAAGTGAGATGCAGAACTTTTTTTTTTTTTTTTATGAACTATGTTATACCAGTAGACCTAAACATGCCAGGAGGTCCCCAGTTTCCAACCCTAACTGCTTCATCCCTCAACTGTTTGGTTTTGTCTAGGAAACTTCCATGCTTTTGCTTGGTCCAGTTGTGCTGACTTTCCCTATAGTGTGTGCTGTTCTTCCCTTTACTGAAGTCGACACTTGTCTACTATCTAGTTAGTGACTTCCCCCTCCTTCCCTCCACACCCTCGTGATCATCAAAGAATGCTTTTTGCTATGTGTAAATCTTTTCTTGAGTTTTTTAACAGTGTTCTCATAAAATATTTTGTGACTGACTTATTTCACTCAGAATAATGCCCTCCAGATTCATCCATGTTGTGACATGTTTCACAGATTCACCACTGTTCTTTATTATTGCATAGTATTCCATTGTGTTTATGTATCATAATTTGTTTATCCATTCATCTGTTGGGCATTTATGTTGTTTCCATCTTTTTGCTATTGTGAATAGTGCTGCAATGAACATGGGTATGCATATTTCTATTTATGTGACGGCTCTTATTTCTCTAGGGTATATTCCTAGGAGTGGGATTGCTGGATCATATGATATCTCTATTACTAGCTTTTTAAGGAGGTACCATATCATTTTCCAAAGCGGTTGTACCATTTTGCATTCCCACCAGCAGTGCATAAGAGGTCCAATCTCCCCACAATCTCTCCAACATTTGTTATTGTGTGTGTGGTTTGGATTATTGCCAGTATTGTTGGAATCAGATGGTATCTCAGTGTAGTTTTGATTTGCACTTTCCTAATTTTTTAATGATCATGAGCATTTCCTCATGTATCTGTTAGCCTCCTGAATGTGCTTTTTGGTGAATTGTTTGTTCATGCTCTTTGCTCATTTTTTAATTGGATTATTTGTCTTTTTGTTGTTGAGGTATTGCAGTATCTTGTAGATTTTAGAGATTAGACCCTTATTGGATATGTCGAAGCCAAAAATTTTTTTCCCAGTCCGTAGGTTCTCTTTTTACTCTTCTGGTGATGTCTTTTGATGAGCATAAGTGTTTAATTTTTAGGAGCTCCCAGTTATCTAGCTTCTCTTCTGGTGTTTGTGCATTGCTAGTTATGGTTTGTACCCTATGCACTAGTGCCCCTAGCATTGTCCTTGTATTTTCTTCAATGATCTTTACTGTTTTTTATATTTAGGTCTTTGATTCACTTTGAGTTTTTGTGTATGGTGTGAGGCATGGATCTTGTTTAAATTTTTTACAGATGAACATCCAGTTACGCCAGCACCATTTGTTAAAGAAATTGTCTTTTCCCCATTGAACAAACTTCGGCCCTTTGTCAAATATCAACTGCCCATGGATGGATTTATGTCTGGATTCTTCATTCTGTTTCATTGGTCTATATGTCTGTTGTTTTATCAGTACCAGGCTGTTTTGACGACTGTGGTGGTATAATAGGTTCTAAAATCAGGTAGTGCGAGGCCTCCCACTTTGTTCTTCTTCTTCAGTAATGCTTTACTTATCCAGGGCCTCTTCCCTTCCATATAAAGCTGGTGATTTTTTTCTCCATCTTGTTAAAGAATGCTGTTGGAATTTGGGTCAGGATTGCATTGTATCTGTAGATTGCTTTGGGTAGAATTGACATTTTCACAATGTTGAGTCTTCCTATGCATGAGCATGGTATGTTTTTCCCCTTGTGTAGGTCTCTTTTGGTTTCTTGCAGTAGCATTTTGTAGTTTTCTTTGTATAGGTCTTTATGTCCCTGGTTAGATTTATTCCTAAGTACTTTGTCTTCTTGGAGGCTATTGTAAATGGTATTGATTTGATAGAATGGGAATTACATAACACTTAATTTTTGTTGTTGTTGTTGTTGTTGTTGTTGTTTAATTGTGCTCATGAGGAATCTGTACATAGATCAAGAGGCAGTTGTTTGGACAGAATAAGGGGATACTGATTGGTTTAAAGTCAGGAAAGGTGTGCGTCAGGCAGGGTTGTATCCTTTCACCATACCTATTCAATCAGTATGCTGAGAAAATAATCCCAGAAGCTGGACTATATGAAGAAGAACAGGGCATCAGGATTGAAGGAAGATTCATTAACAACCTGCATTATGCAAATGACACAACCTTGCTTGCTGAAAGTGAACAGGACTTGAAGCACTTACTAATGGAGATCGGTATGGATTACACCTCAACATAAAGAAAACAAAAATCCTCACAACTGGACCAATAAGCAACATCATGAGAAACGAAGAAAAGATTAAAGTTGTCAAGGATTTCATTTTACTTGAATCCATGATCAATATCCATGGAAGCAGCAGTCAAGAAATCAAAAGATGCATTGCATTGGGCAAATCTGCTGCAAAGGACCTCTTTAAAGTGTTGAAGAGCAAAGATGTCACCTTGAAGACTAAGGTGCGCCTGACCCAAGCCATGGTATTTTCAGTTGCATCGTATGCATGTGAAAGCTGGACAATGAATAAGGAAGACTGAAGAATTGACACCTTTGAATTATGCTGTTGGCAAAGAATACTGAATATACCTTGGACTGCCAAAAGAACAAACAAATCTGTCTCAGAAGAAGTGCAACCAGAATGCTCCTTAGAAGCAAGGATGGCGAGACTGCGTCTTAAGTACTTTGGACATGTTGTCAGGAGGGATCAGGCCCTAGAGAAGGACGTCATGCTTGGTAAAGTACAGGGTTAGCGGAGAAGAGGAAGACCCTCAACCAAGTGGATTGACACAGTAGCTGTAACAATGGGCTCAAGCATAACAACGACTGTACGCATGGCACAGGACTAGGCAGTATTTCATTCTGTTGTGCATAGGGTTAGTATGAGTCCGAACCAACTTGATGGCACGTAGCAACAACAACAACAACATTGATTTGGTGATTTCCTCTTCAAAGCTCTCTTTGTTGGTGTAGAGGAAATCAACTGATTTTTGTATATTGATCTTCTATCCTGCTACTTTGCCGAAGTCTTCTATTAGTTCTAGTAGCTTTCTTGTGGATTTGTTGGGGTTTCTTTTTATAAGATCATATCATCTGTGAATAGGGATAGTTTTACTTCTTCCTTACCAATTTGGATGCCCTTTATTTCTTTTTCTTGCCTTACTGCTCTAGCTGGGACTGTAACCACAATGTTGAATAAGGGTGATGATAAAGGGCTTTCTTGTCTAGTTCCTGTTCTCAAGGGGAATGCTTTCAATCTCTCTCCCTTTAGAATGATGTTGGCTTTGTATAAATGCTCTTTATTACATTGAGGAATTTCTCTTCTATTCCTGTTTGCTGAGAGTTTTTATCAGGAATGGGTGTTGGACTTTGTCAAACGCCTTTTCTGCATCAATTGATAAGGTCATGTGGTTCTTTTCTTTTGTTTCATGTGGTGGATTACGTTGATTGACTTTCTAATGTTGAACCATCCCTGCATACCTGGTATGAATCCCTGGTATGGTGTATTATTTTTTTTTGATATGTCAGACCCGTGTGCTCTTAACTGAGGGAAATTCACTTCTGCTGAAGCCCTCCCTGCTGCCCTAGATGCCTGGATTCCCTTGATACACAATATCTTCCAGAGGCTAAAACTAAATTTAATTGTGGAGAACCCGGTTTTATCTGGGCCAGCAGGTGGGAATGCTGGCTATGGGCCTGGACTATGCTAAGAGCTAGAATGGGCACTGGCATGTTCACACAAGTGTGGCTGCGGGCCAGCTCCATACTGTGCCAAGCCTTCTGGTCGCTTCCCAGATTGTTTCATAACATGGCACAGCACTGTTAGTAACACAGCACAGCAGTGTAAGAACAGTGGGTGGGTATTTGTGGTACAGCAGCCCCAGGCAGGTATGCCATACCACTTGGCCATCTCACAATTAAGTCTTCCAGCTGGAAAGTGTCCCAGGTGCATCTCTACTCACCAGGCCCAAAGAGCAAAATGAGGTGACCTAGTATCATCAAGAAAGCTGCACAATTTTCAGTCCTCTTAATAGAAGGATGCAAATTTCCTATTTAATAAGCATCTCTTCAGCACTTACGTTTACCATGTCATATGTTTAGGCAATACCATAACATGACCATATTTCTAAGCCTAAGAACACATGTTTTGACAAAAGATTTTTCATGGAGTATTTCCTTATTTACATCAAAAATCAAACCCAGTGCCGTCAAGCAGATTCCAACTCATAGTGACTCTATAAGACAGAGTATAACTGCCCCATAGAGTTTCCAAGGAGCGCTTGGCAGATTTGAACTGCTGACCCTTTGGTTAGCAGCCGTAGCACTTAATCACTATGCCACCAGGGTTTCCTTTATTTACATAAATAAGGATAAATTTGATTATACTTAATTGTATATTTAATAAATTATCTTTCGCCTGCATTATTGCAATAGCTTCATAACTGGTCTCCCTGATTCCTCCCTTGCTCCTAACAGTTTATCCTCAACACTGCGAGCAGAGTCAAACTTAAAAGAAAAAAAAAATCAGGTCACTCCTCTGTTTCAAACTTTACAGTGACTTCCCATCTCACTTAAAGTACAAGCTACAATCTGAGATCGAAAGCTCTGGAACCACATATTCTAACTTCTGTCCCTCTCACTTACTCTGTATTTAGCACACTAGTCTCCTGGCTGCTCCATGAACTTGCCAGGCACATTCCCACCTCAGGGCCTTTGTACTGGTCAATTTGTTGATTGAATGAATGAAAAAAGTCATTTTATTTTTAAGAATTTAAAAGATATGATATTGAATTAGAGTTTTTCACTTGGTGAACTTAAAATCTAATTGGGTTGACAAAGCATTTCACATTTGAAATAATTAGGTCAGTGTAACACCAGGTGCTAAATTTGTATTTATGGGACTCTGGATGTCTCATATGTGCAAAAAAAAAAAAAAAAAAAAGCAAGAATTAGATATCTAGAAAAAAGTAGTAAAGGTTGTGTGGATTTAAAAAACAATAATAAAATACTAAATTATTTAGTACTATAAAGTTTATAACAAGCTTTTATAATTTTTTAAAAATTTTATCCTCACAATAGCTGGGCTATGCTGAGAGCCAGGACATGCACTGGCATGTTCACACAAGTGTGGCTGAGGGCCAGCTCCACACTGTGCCAAGCCTTCTGGTTCCTTCCCAGATTTTCTTCATTCTTCCTTGATCCTGAAGGCATGAGACCAGTGGAGTATCCTAGATGGCTGCTCACAGTATTTTAAGACCCCAGATGCTACTCACCAAAGTTAAATGTAGAACATTTTCTTTATAAACTATGTTATGCCAATTGAGCTAGATGTTCCCTGAGACCATGGTCCCCACAGCCCTCAGTGCAGCAATTCGGTCCCTCAGGGAGTTTGGATGTCTCTATGGAACTTCCGTGACCTTGCCGTGTACGGGTTGTGCTGGCTTCCCCAGTATTTCTAATTCTTAAGGTAGAAGTTTAGGTCATTGATTTGAGACATTTATTTCTAATGTGTCACATTTACTGCTATAAAATTTCTTCTAAGCACTGCTTTTGTTGAAACTCACAAATTTTGATATATTGTTTTGTTGTTGCTGTTTTTTATTCAGTTCAAACTATTTTCTAATTTCTTCTTTGAACCCTGAGTTTTGAAGTGTGTTTTAGTTTCTAAATATTTGAGGGTTTTTCAGATAGCCTTCCGTCAGTTTCTAACTTAATTTCACTTTGATTAGAGCACATATTTTGTAGGATTTTAATCTTTTTTATTTATTGAGACTTGTTTTATTGCCCAGAATAAAATCTATCTTGATAAATATTCTACATGCAAGTAAAAAGAATACATATTGTTCTGTTGTTGAATATTCCAGAAATGTAAAGTTGGTTTGTAGTGTTGTTCAGATTTCTTTGTCCTTACTGTTTTCCGGCTTCTCATTTTATTGATTATTAAGAGAGAAGTTTTGAAATTGCCTATAATAATTGACAATTTCTTCTTAGAATTCTATCA
Organism: Loxodonta africana; assembly: GCF_030014295.1. Taxonomy (NCBI): domain Eukaryota; kingdom Metazoa; phylum Chordata; class Mammalia; order Proboscidea; family Elephantidae; genus Loxodonta; species Loxodonta africana. Next base: position 182,482,577 of record NC_087344.1, on the reverse strand, counting down.
GTTTTTGCTTCATATAACATTTAGAACTGTTATGTCCTCTTGATGAATTGACCCTGTCTGGAGCCTTGTTTGCACAGTGGTTAAGCACTGAGCTGCTAACCAAAAGGTTGGTGGTTTGAACCCAAGAGCCATCTGCAGAAGGAAGAAGTGGCAGTTGCTTCTCTAAAGATTTACAGCCTTGGAACCCCTGTGGAGCAGTTCTGCTCTGTCCTATGGGATCACTACAAGTCAAAATCAACTCAATGGCAACAGGTTAACAGGAGGTTCACCCCCCTGTGTAGTGGTCTGGAAAATGTCTCTGGGTTTTAAGCTGACTTCATTTATTTCCCCTGTGCTGTCTGTTGTCCAATGTGTGAAAATTGTTGTTTCATTTTTTTTTTCCAGATTCTAGCTGATAAAGTGAAAGAGTAAGTCTTGTTCCTGTTACATTCTATCTTGTTCAGGAGTGAAAATCCTAGAGGCAATAATTAAGAAAAGACTCAAAAGTGATGACAAAAGTGATGAGGAAGCATTATATAGAAAAGAGCACTCCAGAGAGGAACTGTCTGTGCAAAGACTCTGAAATGGGAGTATCTGGCAAGTTCATGGAACATCAAGGAGGCCAGTGTGGCTAGAGCAAAGATAGTGAGGAGAATGGCTAGATACTTTAGTCTTTCTCAGGCTTCTGGCTTACTCTGAGCAAGATTGGGAGCTACTATAGGGTTTTAAGCAGAGGAACACCACTCTGAGACTTCTGTTTTAAAATGTTCACTCTGTCTACTGTGTTGACAATAGACCACAGAATTGAAGCAGGCATACCAGTCAGGAAGTCAACAGTACCAGCAAGAAAGATGGCACTTGGACCAGGATGATAGCAGTGAAAATGGTGAGAGGTATTCGATTCTCATTACAGTCTGAAGGTAGAATCAGTAGGATTTGCTTTTAATGTACGAGAGAAGTAATTCTTTATTTCTATCAAGAGCGATCTAGTATTCTTTGCACTAATATTCTTTGCATTAGTCTGTATTATATTTATATTTTATATTTGACAGAAAGATTTGGGGGTTATCGCTCTTATTATTGAGGCTGTGTCTAGAGAATGAGTACTGAGTGTATATTTCATGACTTTCTCTTACCCCTTTCCCAAAGATCAAGCACATATCATCTCCTGTAACTATTACTTGGGTATAAGAATATAAAATACATGAAATTCTCTTTTCAAACTGGCTAGTGTTGAACTGCAATCCTTTGCCACGGGCTGGATACAAATGTGGGTCAGAACATCTAACCTCTGGGTTTCTTAGGGTGGAGGCCACAGAATGTATACTCAAATTAATATCCAAACGGCCCTCCCTTTATTACCATTCTCTAAATAGAGACCAGCCTGCCTTATTGCTCACAATCGTATTTGATAAATAGCTCAGCCCAGGTCACAGCTTGCTGGGTTGTGGATCTAACTGATGCAGGAACCAGTCCTACAACAGTCAGGATCTGAACTTTGCTGGTACATACCTGACTCAACTTGCCTCTGGCTTTACACAAAGACCCAAATTGGGCTGGGCTTTGTTTCAGCTGAACTCCATTCAATGGCAGCCTTAAGCAGTTTGCAGAAGAAAGAAGCAGTTAAAACCCAAGGTAACAGAGTCCAGCCTAACTTGATAGGTCATCTTTACATTTAGGCAAAGGATAGTTCTAAAGCTGTAGAATACACACTCACAAAAGGCCCTCAGTCAACAATTGTCTCCCTGTCACTTAGGCCAATCTGAACCACCAGTACTACCTGTCTGTCAGAATTCTAGGGGATAGGAGGGCAGGAGGCAGGAAGTGAAGAAGCTCATAAATCTATAATCCATTAGACACTGCTGGAAATCTGGCTCCTCCACCAAAGAGAAGAGACAGAAATGTTTTTCTATCTCTAAAACCCCAAAAGAATCCAAGGTTTCAAGATCTGGGAAGAGTAAGTCTCCCTGATGAGGATGAAGTAGACTTCCAGGACCTAGAGTACAACCAGAGGAAGAAAAGTGGTAGATTGGGAAAGCAGGATAAATACTCCATAGGCCCTCTCCCTCAATGGATCAGTCATAGAGTGAATAGAAGAGAAAGAAGAAGGCAATCTGTGTACACCACCTTCTGCCCCCATAATAAATAAGTCTGATCTCAGGATTCTATCTCCATTATGAACTGAGTTTTATGTCATCATTATAAATAGCATCGATATTACTGGCATCATAACCCTATTTAATCAGTGTGACATACTAGCCAACTGTACATCTAAGCCAGGACCAAAACCCTCTTTCAGACCCACTGGCTACAGGTCACTTTGTACATAACTACACACCCAGAGACGCTGATGAATCCCTAGACAATGTCTGACATATGATTTTAGTTCTCAAGGCCAAACTGGTAACTGTGACATTCACAATGAGGACATCATCCATAAAATGACCACAGAAAACATAGTATTGCAATCAAATGCAAAAACAAAATAGTATTTTCTTTTTAATCTGAGTAAAATCTAGCAATTTCTACCATCTATTAAGTAGTTATTTTGTTCTGAGCACTTGGCTTAGCTCTTTTAAACTTTATGACAAGCCTATGAAGAAAAGAGAAGTTAAAGCACACAGCTAGTAAGTGGAAGAGGCAGGATTCCAACCCAGATCTATCAGATTCCAAAGTCTATGCTCTTAGTCACTGTTCTTAACAGTTTTGCTATGGAATATTTTTTTTTTTTTTAAGGAGAAGCCAAGAAACATATTCCTTTAAGATTCCTACCCCATGTTTGTCCTAAATTCTTCCACCTGGGTCAGACTTAGGAAATGGGTTCAAGAAAGGCCCTTGCAGAAGTCAAGGCTCATAGCTTCTCCTCTTGCAGTAAAGGTCCCAAATTCCACTCCCCAAGAGTACACCTGCCTCTCAAGTCATATCCATCCCAGAAATGAGTGGAATGTCATCTTTGAGCATCTTAAAAACTAAGTATTGGTAACCTGGGCTAGTGGTCCTGGAGCCTCAGGGAGGAGATTCTGCTCCAAATATCTTTAACCTGCATAGACATGGAGGCATGCATGAGGCATTGGATTAGAGAATACAGTCAATCCCTGAGACCTTAGTCACCCTATAATATTTACATGACATAGTTACTCTACTTGCCTTTTGTAATTATCTTCCTATACTGATGATCTAGTGTCCATGATTCAAGACACCAGTCTCTAAAGACAAAATCTCCCACTGAAGAAAAAGTGAGTGGTTTTCCACAAATCCCACTGTATTGTGCTTCCTCTTAGAGTTCAAATGCTCAGAGCTGACTTAAACTGAGCAGTCCTGGAAGACTGCAATCATAATTAGTGCTAAAGGCAAGGAATTAGCAGGTAGGTGGAGTGCCTTTATTTGTACTAGGCAAAATACACATAATTAATTTTTAAAGGAAGAGTAAAATTATCACAGATAATGGACATAATCAATAACATTAATTGGCTTAACTCATAGACTATAACCAAAGCCTGATAACTCATAGAGGCCCTAGATTGATTTTTCCCTAGTCTTGTTCAAAGAGCTCATCCCAGGCAGCCACAAGTAAGTTTAACCAATTTTCTCTTGATCCAGAAGTCATGAAAAATCAGCTTTATTGGGTTTTGAGGAGTAAATCTGTCCCTAGCTAAAATTTATGGTGATTTTGACCAAATGGGATTTGTGCCAGGTATGCAAGGATACTTCAACATTAGAAAATCAATCGATGTAATCTACCACATAAATAAAACAAAAGAATCATATGATCATCTCAATTGACATAGAAAAGGCATTTGATAAAATACAACACGCATTCCCGATAAAAACTCTCAATAAAATAGGTATAAAAGGGAAATTAATCAACATAATAAAAGGCATGCATACAAAACCAACAGCCAACATCATTTTTAACAGAGAGAGGCTGAAAACACTCCTCCTGAGAACAGGAACAAGACAAGAATGCCCTTTAGCACCATTCCTATTTAACATTGTGCTGGAAGTCCTAGCTAGAGTAATTAGACAAGAAAAAGAAATAAAGGACATCCAAATTGATAAGGAAGAAGTAAAACTATCCCTATTCTCAGATGATATGACAGACAACCTAAAGACTCCACGATAAAACTACTGGAACTAACAGAAAAATTCAGCAGAGTAGCAGAGTACAAAGTCAACATACAGAAATCAGTTCAATTCCTATACACTAATAAAGAGAACTATGAAAAGGAAAGCAGGAAAGCTATACCATTTATAATACCACTTTAAAAAATAAAATACTTAGGAATAAATCTAACCAGGGACATAAAAGACCTATACGAAGAAACTACAAAACACTACTGTAAGAAATAAAACAAGACCTACATAAATGGAAAAACGTACCATGCTAATGGGCAGGTAGACCCAACACTGTGAAAATGTTAATTCTACCCAAAGCAATCTACAAATACTATGCAATCCCAATCCAAATATTAACAGCATTCTTTAAAGAGATGAAAAACTAATCATTAACTTTACATGGAAAGGGAGAGTCCCTGGATAAGTAAAGCATTATTGAAGAAGAAGAACGAAGTAAGAGGACTCGCACTACAGGACCTCAGAATTTACTATGCATTTAAGGTAGTCAGAACAGCCTGGCACTGGTACAATGACAGACATATTGACCAATGGAACAGAATCAAGAGCCCATATGTAAATCCATCTACCTATGGTTGCCTGATCTTTGACAAAGGCCCAAAATCCATTATATGGACTTTTTAATAAATGGTGCAAACAAAACCAAATGTCAATCTGTAAAAAAATGAAAAAGGACCCATGCCTCACATCATACACAAAAACTAATTCAAAATGGATCAAAGACCTAAATATAAAACCAAAAACTATAAAGCTCATTGAAGAAAATATAGGATCAACATTAGAGGCCCTAATACACAGCATAAATAGCATACAAACCATAACTAACAATCCACAAACATGAGAAGATAAGCTAAATAATTAGGATCTTCTAAAAATTAAAGGCTTATGCTCATCATAAGACTTCACCAAGAGAACATACAGACTGGGAAAAAAAGTTGGCTATGATAAATCCAACTAAGGTTTAATCTCTAAAATACATAGGAAAATCCAACACCCCTACAACAAAAAGACAAATAAATTAAAAAACGGCCAAAGGAAATGAACAGACATTTCACCAAAGAAGACATTCAGACATCTAACAGACACATGAGGAAATGCTCGAGATGACTGGCCATTAAAAAAAAAAAAAGGCCATTAGAGAAATGCAAATCAAAACTACAATGAGCTACCATCTCACCCTGACATTACTGGCATAAGTAAAAAAAAAAAAAAAAAAACAGAAAATAATAAATGTTGGAGAGACTGCGGGAGACTTGGAACTCTTATACACTGCTGATGGGAATGCAAAACTCAACAACCATTTTGGAAAACATGTAGCACTTCCTTAAAAAGCTAGAAATAGAAATAACATATGATCCAGCAATCCCACTCCTAGGAATATATCCGAGAAATAAGAGCCATCACACAAATAGACATATGCACACCCATGTTCACTGCAGCATTATTCACAATAGCAAAAAGATGGAAACAACCTAGGTGCTCATCAACAGATGAATGGATAAACACACAATGGAATACTATGCTACAATAAAGAAAAAAAAAAGAAAAAATCTGTGATGGTCACTAGGGAGGGGAGGGACAGGGAGGGAAAAACACTAACTAGAAAATAGATAAGTGGTAACTCTTGTGAAGGGTAAGACAGTACACAATACTGGGGAACTCAGCACAACTTGGCCAAGGCAAGGTCATGGAAGCTTCACAGACACATCCAAACGCCCCAAAGGACCGAATTACTGGACTGAGGACTAAAGACCATGGTCTCAGGTGACATCTAGTTCAATTGGCATAACACAGCTTATAAAGAAAATGTCCTACATCCTACTTTGGTGAGTGGTATCTAGGGTCTTAAAAGCTCATAAGTGGCCATTTAAGGTACTCTGCTGACCTCACTCCTTCTGGAGCAAGGGAGAATGAAGAAAACCAAAGACAAAAGGGGAAGATTAGTCCAAAGGACTAATGGATCACAACTACCACAGCCTCCACTAGACTGAGTCCAGCACAACTAGATGGTGCCCAGCTACCACCACCAACTGCTCTAACAGGGATCATAATAGACGGTTCTGGCCAGAGCTGGAAAAAAATGTAGAACAAAATTCTAACTCACAAAAAAAGACCAGACTTATTCGTCCTATAGGGACTGGAGAAACCCCGAGAGTATGGCCCCCAGGCACTCTTTTAACTCAGTACTGAAGTCACTCCTGAGGTTCACCCTTTAGCCAAAGATTAGACAGGCCCATAAAACAAAACGAGACTAAATGGGCACACCAGCTCAGGGGCAAGGACTAGAAGGCAGGAGGGGACAAGAAAGCTGGTAATGGGGGACTCAAGGTCAAGAAAGGGAGAGTGTTGACTGGTCATGGGCTTGGCATCCAATGTCACAAAACAATATGTGTATTAATTAATTAATGAGAAACTAATTTGCTCTATAAACCTTCCTATAAACTTTAATGAAAGAAATATGTATGGTGATTTGAGAATGGATAGATGTATATTTACATGAATGCATTTGTGTGTGTGAGTACTGGGCAGTCCTGAATGGCAAATCCTCAATGCCCTTTCAAGCCAGCAAGTACCAAGTTCATTGAAAGGAAGTGACAAATAATCCCAGGCTCATAAATAATCCCACACCAATATAAATTCACCAAGGACACTGTAGTTAGCACTGGGCCTTGGATGTGATAGATCTTTAATAATTTATATTAACTGTGTGATGTAATGTGTGGAGGAGTGTGTGTGTGTGTGTGTGTGTGTGTCAAGCTTCAATCCCAATTTAGCTTCATTACACTGTTTCACACAGTCTTGGGTGGACTCACCATTGGATGCACATGCCTACAAAGGAAAAGGTCATGGGATCATAGAACATCCTCAAAAAATGCTTCTTGAAGTGAACTAAATTGCTGAAAGTACTAAAAATATGTTTGCTGAAGAAAAATGAATTGCTGAGAGCTACAAAGAAATTAATCTGGTCATTTTAAATTCATACTTAACAATGGATCCTCGTTTTTTAAAACTTACTAATTTTTACTTTTTTTTTTTTTTTTACCAAACTTAGTTCCAAATGTTTGAATGTTTCTAAAAATCAAGTTAATGATCAAAAGGCAAATATTTTCATCTACCAAATGATATCAAAAGAATTTCATGCTCTGAAGGAAGAGATCCCTCAACACTTTGAGCATGTGGTTACAAGGAAAATGCTTTGATTGCAGTTTCTCGAGTGCTTTAAGGGGAAAAAATCAGCCGTATTAGTTTATAGTCATACCTTGAAAATTGTCAAAATTCAGATTCTACATCATCTAGTGAATCCTAGAGTTCCAGTATAACCCAGTGAAATTTCAGGTTTAGCCAGCAGGAAAGTTTCCAAATCCATCTCAAGAGCAAACTCTTCTCCCTATTGTCATCACAGGATATTGATATGGTAGCTGTTACGGCCGTTTGAGCTTCTGAGACCTAGCCTTCAAAAAAGGTCCTGAGGGGATTTCAGCAAGCATCTGGAGGTCCCAATGGGACATTGCTATTTAAACCTGGACAGAAGTCACTGAAAGCCCATATTACAGCCAGAAATCCTGGGTATGTCAGTAGGCATCCTCTTTGTGAGAACTGTGAAACTCTAACCCTGTTGATCTAGTGCATGGATCTTGAGATATGAATCATGATGTGGCAAGACAAGAAAAGAATCTTGGGGTTAGTGCATTCTCAGCTGGTGTGGCCAGTGTGTTCATCTTTATCATAAACTTTTCATAATGAAAATTTTAAACACCTTTGAATGTTGGGTTCCAACAGTTCAACCCAACTGGCTTCTAACTACAGAAGGAGAGAAGAGAATTAGAAATCATCTCCAGGAACTAGCACCCCCAAAACCTATTGGCAACATTTAAACTTGGGAGTAAGAAGGAAAGAAAAGAAAATAACCTGAATTCTTGTTATATGCCAGGCATTATCTTAATATTATTTCACCTAATCCTCACATGTCTGTAATTATCTCCATTTTACAGATGTAGAAACACACTCAGATTTAGAAACAAGGTATTACAGGTAGTATATTTTGGAGCTGTGATACAAAAAAATAATTTTTTTTTTTTTTAAACTGCACCAGGTTATGAGCTGACATCAGCTCCTTAAACTGCTCTTTGGAGAAAAAAAACATTTAATAAGCATCAGTGTCTCTGGATCAACTCTCTGGGATCAGCTCTAAGTTGAGCTCATCAAAGAAGTCCCAAAACAGAGGTTCTTAAGAGTCACAGAACAGAGAAAATGTTTGCTTTTATAATAGGCACATACCCCCTTAGGCCCTAAGGCAAATTCTTAAGGAGTTTTCTGGAGCACTTAGGAAGCTAAAGCAGGCTACTTTAATTTGAGGAAGACTCCTCATGAATAGGATGAGACATGGAAATAAAATTCAGCTGATATGAAGTGGAAAACTAAAAGCTGGGACTTTCACAAGGATAATTAAAGTTCTCCTAATATTCTAAGATGTACCTTCCCCCTCAAGATAATCCAAGTGGCCAATAGTGTACAAGCTTCACCAAATGGGCCTCAAATCCAAGTCTGAGGGATCCTGAGAGTCCAGAGCAGTGTGGATGTCCAATGAGGAGAGGGATAGTGAAATGAGTTGAGAAAGGGCAGGAAAGAGACTCAAAAGTGAGGAATGGTGTAGCTGAGATGGTGTCCTAGCTCTGGGCTCCAGGTCTTTGCTTCACTGGACTAAACAACCTTTCAGAACTCAGGCAAGCAAAAGTCTTTGCAGGTTTCATCACATTTATCCTTAGAAACCATCACTTCGATTCCTTTCCAAACGATGCTTGGGCTGCTGATAGGACCACAACAATTCTCCAGAACAGCAGCTAAAATGACATGAAATGTGACCATTGGACTCTGACACTAACAACACCTTGTATTTATTATAAAGGGAAAACTGAAACATTGAGAAGTGAGGAAACTTACTTAAAGACATAGACACTATAAGAGCCATGACTTAGTTGCACAACTCTATGAATGCACTAAAACCCATTGACCTGTAAACTTTAAAATGCTGAATTTAGGGGTATGTGAATTATATCTCAATGAAGTTGCTATTTTAAAAAAAGAAAACATGCAGCAACAAAGGAAGAAGGAGAGTCAATAATAGGAGGAAGAAATAGAATGTATGGTTAATTGTCTCCATGAACAACTGCCTCCTTTGCCATGAGACCAGAACTAGAGGGTGCCTGGCTACCATTACTGAACGTTTTCATCAAAGAACCAAGAGGAGAATCTTGATCAAAAGGGGGGAGAATGCAGAATAAAATTTCAAATTCTCACAGACTTTCTGGAGCCATTGAGGCTGAATGAACTCCTGCAACTATTGCCCTGAGATAATCTTTAAACCTTAAACCAAAAATATGACCTTAAGTCTTCTTTAAACCAAATAACAGGTTAGCTTAATCAGTAGACTTGCCTTGAACTTTGGGCTCTTTTAAAGATCTATATGGGATCATACTGACAACAGCAACTAGAAAGGTCAGATAATAAGCTTAGGGGACAGTGAGTTTCTGTTAATGAGGGAGGAACAATTCAGAAAAAGTGAGAATGTTTGCACAACTTGAAAAATGTAATTCATGTCATTGAATTGTACATGCAGAAATTGAAGAACTGGTTATGTTTTACTGCTTACATTTTCAACAACTATAAAATAAAATAATTTTAAAAACCAGAACTTACCTTCCGGGGCAATGCTTTTGACAGAGAAGTAGTATTTCTGCCTTTAAAGACCTACTATTGACTCTTAATTTATTTTTATCAAATGTAATCAAGTAACTTCTATGTGCAAAGGACTGTGCTAGACACCATCAAATATTTAACAGAAAGGTCTTGCAATAATTATATCATTTACTAAACATTCATCATATGCCAGGCAGGTACTAAGTAATTTCACCCGTTATCTTCAGTAATGTCCACCAGTGAGGTAGATATTATTATTTCCATCATAAAAGTTGGTAAACGGAAGTTCAGAGGATTAGCTAATTGCCCAAGGAGAACAGCTAGTAAAAGGCAGAGATTAAATTTGAACTCAAATCTTTCTGATTCGAGGCCTATACTTTTATCCATTATGCCAAACAAGTTAGGAGAGGAAAAGAGACCTGAGTACAAGAATATGAAAGAGTGAATGGCAGAACTCTGAAAGTGGGCCAACTTTGGAACTAGTTTCAAAGTTCTAACCTAGAATGCTGAAGTTGCAATGCAAGGGTGGCTTTATGCATCTATCTCAGTGTGGAGTCTGGGATTCTGAAAGTCTAAGGACTGACACAACACTAACAAAACAAATACAATTCCAAAAGATGCATACAGTTGAAAGTGACCACAAAATCTAAGAAGCCACACAAATTTCTGTGTGGTGATTTTGGTCCAGGATTCTCTGACTATATGAGCAATGGTTATATCTCACTGGTATACCATTAGCATTTTTCATGAACAGACACTCATCCTAAGTGTTTACCACATTCTAGGTACTGTCTGGATGGTGGGGTGAATATGATATGATGATCGTCCTGAAGGAAAGTCCATATAGGAGTTGATGACCAAATATATGTGGTGTATTTTTTTTATAAGCTAAGTATCAGGTGTTAGCATTGGACAGCATAGGTTTCTGTCCTAGTGCTGCCACTTCCTAGCTGTGATTTTTGTGATTTTAATGACAAGTCATTAAATTCTCTAGGTTTTCATTTCCTGTTCTATAAAAATGGGGATGACAATAATAACGCTGACCTTGGAGAAATATTGTGAAGAATAAACAGATAAGGATATAAAATACTATGTCTAGAAGATATGAAGCACTTAGTTAATGATAACTGCTGTCATCATCATCATCACCTGGTGGCAAAGTACAGAAAAGCTGGCTCTGCACGCCCACTACTTAACAACTTTCTGACTATTTTGTTTCCTTCAGACATTGTATTTGATATACTTCATGTATATAAGTGACATTTCCAAGGGTCCAGGCCTCAAACTGCTAGGCAGGGTAGATAGCAGGTGGTGGAGGAAAGCCCAGGAAGAAAGCCTACCCTATATTCACCCTCAACACTTCTAAAAATACCACTTTTATGTTTATTTGCTACAAAAGATCTCTTCAAAGTGTTAAAAAGTAAAGACATCACTTTAAGGACCAAGGTGAGCCTGACCCAAGCCATGGTATTTTCAATCACCTCATATGCATATGAAAGCTGGACAACGAATAAGGAAGACCGAAGAATTGATGCCTTTGAAATACGGCATCGGTGAAGAATATCGAATATACGATGGACTGCCAGAAGAATGAACAAATCTGTCTTGGAAGAAGTACAGCCAGAATGCTCCTTAGAAGCTAGGATGGTGAGACTTCATCTCCTGTACTTTGGACCTATTATCAGGAGGGAGGAACCAGTCCCTGGAGAAGGCCATCATGCTTGGTAAAAGTACAGGGTCAGGGAAAAAGAGGAAGACCCTCAATGAGATGGATTGACATAGTGGCTGCAACAATGGGCTCAAACACAGCAACAATTGTGAGGATTGTGCAGGACTAGGCAGTGTTTCGTTCTGTTGTAAATAGTGTTGCTATGAGTTGGAACTGACTCGATGGCACCTAACAACGACATTAACTTATACTTTTATAGCCTAGAAAAGAGCCTTCATGGGGTCAGAGAACATGCTTCTTCTCTTCCTGGCTGGTAGTGTCGCTTATGTTACTCTTTCATATCATTTGTATTATTTGTGTTTGTGTGGGCCTGACACTCCTAAAACAATGTTTTTGCATAATAAAGAGGTAAGTTAGTAAAATGGTTAAGAGCAAGGGCATTGGTAGGTAGATACAGGTCCAAATCCTGACTGTTCCACCTACTAGCTGTGTGACCTTGGATAGGACTCTTAATGCTCTCTGAACCTGTTTCTTCATCTGGAAAATGGGATAAAAATTTATTTCTCATAGGAAGGTTACGATTAAGCCAGATGATATGTGAAAAGTATTCAGCACAATATCCAGCACATAGTCAATTCTCAATAGGTAATAGTCATTATTATTCGAAAAAGACTTGAATTAGGTGAACTTAGTGGCTGGAGTTCACAGATGTGACTCTATTTCAATTAAACAAGCATTTATTGAGCACTTGCCAAGTACCTAACACTCTGCTATATTTTGTGGGTACTCAATAAAGGGGATGAACTACGTGAGTGCTCTAAAACATGGTTGCTGCTTTTCACAAGTGTGTGACCCTGGGGGAAAAAAAAGGTTCTGCAACCTGTCCTCATACTCAAAGGTTGGGCTGGTCAGGACTTTTTGCAATCACAGGGAGAGAATGTGAAGAAGATAAACATGAACAGAGGTGGAGTACATATGGTCAGCAATGAATCAGGCCATCCCACAGAGGGCAGCACCCACATAGTATAAACTATATAAGGACCACGATCCCAATCATCATTACCCTCCAAGCTGCATCAGGCTTTATCCTACTTGTTCCTTTGGTGAACCAGGTAAGAGAAAATTCATCCAGCTGCATCTATGGATATTTGTTGCTGCCCACAGTAAAAATCCAGGAGTACAAGCTGAGACAGAGTTAATATATACTTGGATTTTCTCTTTTTTTCTTTTTGATTATGTGTTTGTTTAGTTTAGCTTATTCTTTTTGGAATCAGTTTGTCTTGATGGAGAAGAAAAATACAAGTAGAAATGTACCTTCTCCTAGGCCATTCTATACTCTCTTTCCATTCTCTTTGCATAGCCTTTTTCCTGGGCTGTTTGGCCCAAAGAGGGGGAAGCTGGCACTGTTGTAGAGTCCCTTCTATTGACAGAGTCAGGTCCCAGATCTCCAAGATCTAATCATCCACTAGCCAAAGTGCCACTTGCACTACTGAGGTTTCTCCGTGATTAATGGAAGAGAACAGTGTTTGGTCGAGGGTCAAGATCAGAACAGTTGGTGAGCACTGAGGAGGGCTATCTCGTGCCTCTGAAGCACCAACATATGTTTGTCCCACACTGCCCATTTTTATCAGCCAAAGGCCTTAAGGGTCCAGGTTAGCCTCTGGTACCAGAGGGGAAATAAGTGTGCTTGGTAAAATGTCTGTCACTTTTGATTCAGGAAAATGTGAAACCAGAAAGAGTGACTGGGGCAATTGTGTCTGGGTGGGTCTAGAAACTTTGGAAGCTCCAAGACAAGACCCAGGACACTAAAGTACTCTAAAAAGTTTATAAGGAGTGTATATATTGTGTAAAGACCATATATATCCAAAACAAGTTATATGGAGACCCGACGTCTAGGCCCAGTCAGCCACTAACACGCCAAGACTTGATCTTAGCAAGGAAACTCAATATATTGAATTTGTATTGACTATGTCAAAAGGTGTTATATCATTCCTGACCCATCCTTACTTGTTGAGGTATGTTAGGTTTGAAACAGACAAGAGGTTTGAAAAATCATGGTGACTACTTAAAATCAGGACTGCTGATAAGGTAAAAGGAAAGAAAATGAAGGATAAGGTCTTTTGGTTGTTTTTTTTCTATTCAGCCTCACTTGAACTTGCAGAAAGATGACTGACCTCTTGAGAAGTGTTGTCACCATCATTGATATTTTCTACAAATACACCAGGCAAGATGGGGAGTGTGGCACACTGAGCAAGGAAGAGCTAAAGGAACTTCTAGAGAAAGAGTTTCATCCAATTCTGAAGGTGAGGCCCACATACCAGAAATGAAGGCTGCTGGGGTCCTGTATATTGCTCTGTTATATGATCAAAATTAGCTAAAAACTACACAGTCCCAATAGTCTTTGAGCAACATTTATGTGCAGTATTTTGGGGACATGAGGAAGGCTGCTGAGGCATCATTTATTTTAAAGAAGGTGACTCCTTCTTCTTCACTTGCCTATGTACTCCCATCTTGTAGATGTTCAAACTGTCTTGGGCCCCCAAGTCTCCCCTTCTGAAAAGAAAGAAAAAGCAGAAAATAAATCTGTGCTGAGATGTGAATTAATATATCACTCTCTGAGATGAAAAAAAAAAAAAATAGAGGAGAATCATCTACAATGATTAGGACTCAGAAGAGTTCTGGCCTACCAGTCTCACCACATAGTTGATCACTGATTCATGAAGCCAGTTCTAAATATACCAAATATATGTGGGGGAGGTAGTAAGGGGATTGGCAAAGATAACAGGATGACTAAAAACTGAAAATAAAATACAAGCATTTCCCCAACCACTTGAGAAGGATTCAGCTATTAACTCCAAAATAAGAGATCGTAACATAGCATGTAATGTTTTGAATTTATGTAAAACTAAGATACACTAGTTACTGAACTTGGTTTATTCCACTGTTTCCTGTATTCCATTCCTGAGCATTTAATCCTCTAGGAAAACAGTTCTTAAACTGTAGTCTTCCAAAGATCCTAATAGTCTTTATTCTTTTCTATTACCTCTTCACATCTGTTGGGTTCTATTAGGCTGCCTTGGCCTAAAGTAACTCTTGATTGAACTAAAACTACCTAATGTCAAATATCCACGATTCCCACACTCTTACTTGAAATTTTTAGCTGAGTATGCGGGCCAGGCTGACCAGGCTCCCTTTATGTGTTACTTATACACAGAACCCAGATGATCCAGACACGGTGGATGTCATCATGCATATGCTGGATCGAGATCATGACCGAAGACTGGACTTTACTGAGTTTCTTCTGATGGTATTCAAGCTGGCAATGGCCTGTAACAAGGTTCTCAGCAAAGAATACTGCCAAGCTTCAGGGTCAAAGAAGCATAGGCATGGTCACCAACACCAAGAGGAAGAAAGCGAAACAGAGGAGGAAGAAGAGGAAACACTGGGACAGAAATCAGGTCATAGATATTCAAGTTGGAGTGAGAGAGAGAAGCATGGATATGGTTCTGGGGGCTCAAGTGGAACTGTGAAACATAGACGTGGGTCTAAGTCCAGGAGGCTGGGAAGACGAGATGGCTTATCCAGTTCAGAGAATGAAGAGGGTTCTGAGAAAAGGAGCCATGGGTCTCACTCTGGTCACTTTTGGAGTAGTGGCAAAGAGAGACATGGTTCCAGGTCTGAAGAGTTGGGGGAAAGAAGGAACAAGTCAAGTGTTAGCCCCTCTGGAGAAGAATATGAATATGGATCTGGATCAAAGAGTAGGGGAAGGAAAGCTCATGGTGGTCTGTCACATGGATTGGAGGCTAGTGGGCATGAATCAAGCTCTACTCAGTCAAGGAGTGGAGGACAAAGTCTTAGGTCTAGCTCTGGAGGTTCAGGAGACTGTGGGAGACAAAGCCATACATGTAATTCCAGCAATTCAGAGGGATATGGAAGGTCACAAAATGCTTCTAGTTCTTGTCAGGCAGGTAGATTTGGAGGACTAGGAAATCAATCTAGCTGTACCCAGTCAGGTTATGAATCAGGAAGTAGTGAAGGACAAGGTCATGGAGGTATCTCAGGAGGTCAGTCCTCTGGATGTCAGTTCTCTGGATATAGTCAACATAATTCTGGTTCCAGTAGTCAGTCTTCTAGTCACAGGGGACATGAATCTAGAGCACGTGGTCAACCACAGAACTCCAGAGGACGACAACAGGGAACAGGCTCTAGTCAGTCCTCTTGCTATGAACAATATGGTTCTGGAGTAAGTCAGTCTTCTAGTTATGGTCAATATGAATATGGTTCCTGTGGCTCCTCCTCTACCTCCAGTCAAAAAAGGTCTGGTTCAAATGAGTTTTCTAAACGTGGTCAACTTGATCCTGGTTCAGGTCATTTCTCTAGTCAACATAGGTCTAGCTCAAGTCAGTCCTCTGGCCAACATGGGTCTGGACCAAGTCAGTCTAGCTATGGCCAACATGGATCTGGCTCACATCAGTCCTCTGGCCAACATGGGTCTTTCACAGGTCAGTCCTCTAGTCAACATAGGTCTAGTTCAAGTCAATCCTCTAGCCAACATGGGTCTGGCACAGCTCAGTTCTCTGGCCAGCATGGGTCTGGATCAAGTCAGTCTAGCTTCAACCAGCATGGGTCTGGCTCAGGTCAGTCCTCTGGCTTTGGACAACATGGGTCTGGATTAAGTCAGTCTAGCTATGGCCAACATGGGTCTGGCTCAAGTCAGTCCTCTGGCCAACATGGGTCTTGCACAGGTCAATCCTCTAGTCAACACAGGTCTAGTTCAAGTCAATCCTCTGGCCAACATGGGTCTGGCACAGGTCAGTTCTCTGGCCAACATGGGTCCGGATCTAGTCAGTCTAGCTTTGGCCAACATGGATCTGGCTCAGGTCAGTCCTCTGGCTTTGGACAACATGGGTCTGGATTAAGTCAGTCTAGCTATGGCCAACATGGGACTAGCTCAAGTCAGTCCTCTGGCCAACTTGGGTCTTGCACAGGTCAATCCTCTAGTCAACATAGGTCTAGTTCAAGTCAATCCTCTGGCCAACATGGGTCTGGCACAGGTCAGTTCTCTGGCCAACAGGGGTCTGGATCTAGTCAGTCTAGCTTTGGCCAACATGGGTCTGGCTCAGGTCAGTCCTCTGGCTTTGGACAACATGGGTCTGGATTAAGTCAGTCTAGCTATGGCCAACATGGGACTAGCTCAAGTCAGTCCTCTGGCCAACTTGGGTCTTGCACAGGTCAATCCTCTAGTCAACATAGGTCTAGTTCAAGTCAATCCTCTGGCCAACATGGGTCTGGCACAGGTCAGTTCTCTGGCCAACAGGGGTCTGGATCTAGTCAGTCTAGCTTTGGCCAACATGGGTCTGGCTCAGGTCAGTCCTCTGGCTTTGGACAACATGGGTCTGGATTAAGTCAGTCTAGCTATGGCCAACATGGGACTAGCTCAAGTCAGTCCTCTGGCCAACTTGGGTCTTGCACAGGTCAATCCTCTAGTCAACATAGGTCTAGTTCAAGTCAATCCTCTGGCCAACATGGGTCTGGCACAGGTCAGTTCTCTGGCCAACAGGGGTCTGGATCTAGTCAGTCTAGCTTTGGCCAACATGGGTCTGGCTCAGGTCAGTCCTCTGGCTTTGGACAACATGGGTCTGGATTAAGTCAGTCTAGCTATGGCCAACATGGGACTAGCTCAAGTCAGTCCTCTGGCCAACTTGGGTCTTGCACAGGTCAATCCTCTAGTCAACATAGGTCTAGTTCAAGTCAATCCTCTGGCCAACATGGGTCTGGCACAGGTCAGTTCTCTGGCCAACAGGGGTCTGGATCTAGTCAGTCTAGCTTTGGCCAACATGGGTCTGGCTCAGGTCAGTCCTCTGGCCAACATGTGTCTGGATCAAGTCAGTCTAGCTATAGTCACCATGGGTCTGGCTCAAGTCAGTCCTCTGGCTTTGGACAACATGAGTCTGGCTCAAGTCAGTCCTCTGGCCAACATTTGTCTGGATCAAGTCAGTCTAGCTATGGCCAACATGGGTCTGGCTCAAGTCAATCATCTGGCCAACATGGGTCTTGCACAGGTCAGTCCTCTAGTCGACATAGATCTAGCTCAAGTCAGTCCTCTGGCCAACATGGGTCTGGATCAAGTCAGTCCTCTGGCTTTGGACAAAATGGGTCTAGCTCAAGTCAATCCTCTGGTCAACATGGGTATGGTATAGGTCAGTCCAGCTATGGTCAACATGGGTCTCAATCAAGTCAATTCTCTGAACAACATGGTTCTGGCTCAGGTCAGTTCTCTGGATTTGGACAACATGGGTCTGGCTCAGGCCAATCCTCTGGCTTTAAACAATATGAGTCTAGATCAAGTCAATCCTCTGGCCAACATAGGTCCGGCTCATGTCAGTCCTCCAGACAACAAGGATATGGATCAAGTCAGTCTAGCTATGGTCAACATGGGTCTGGCTCTGGTCAGTCTAGCTATGGCCAACATGGGTGCAGATCAAGTCAGTCCAGTGGCCAACATGGGCCTGGCATAAGTCAGTCTAGCTATGGCCAACATAGGTCTAGCTCAAGTCAATCTTCTGGCCAACATGGGTATGGCTCAAGTCAGTCCTCTGGCTTTAGCCAGCATGGATCTGGATCAGGTCAGACCTCTGGCTTTGGACAACATGAATTAGGCTCACGTCAATCTTCTCATTCTGGACAACATAGCTCTGGCTCAGGTCAGTCTCCCAGCTTTGAACCACAAGGGTCTAGCTCAGGGAAATTGTCCAGCTCTGGTCAGCATAGATCTAGCATAAGTGGAAAAGGAAGCTGTGGGCCAACATCAGGAAAAAACTATCCAAAAAGTGGAAGAACAATATCAGATTCATCCCACAGTCAGGCAAGAAGCAGCAGCCAAGAAAGAACTAAACAGGGTGATAGTGAAAGAAGCCAGGGTCATAGTATATCAGGAAGTGAGTCTGAAGATCATGACAGCACTCATCAACATAGGCAACAAAGGCAAGGATCAAATGAGGAAGGAAGAGTTCCAGGAAGACAGGAAACAAGATACAGCCAAACAAGTGACAGTGAAGGCCAGTCAGATAACTGGGAGAGATATTCAGCATCCCCCCATACAAGTTCCAGAATAGACCATGAAGTACCTAGCCATGAAAAGTCAGGATCTAGCAGAAGACAACAATCTAGTCAAAGACAGTCCAGTGACAGTGAATGGCAATCAGAGGACTCACAGAGACACTCAGGGTCCACCCATGGTCAATCTGGATCTCAACAGGGAGAGTCGGGGTCCAGTAGAAGACAAGGAACTTCTCATGAACAGTCAGGAGATATCACAAGACATGCCTCATCTGGCCACGGACAATTGACAGAGTCAGGGTCCGGGACAACCAGAAGAAGGGATTCTAGCCATAGTCAGTCCAGTGACAGTGAACAGCATTCAGGGGACTCACAGAGACACTCAGAGTCCACTCATGGTCAATCGGGATCTCAGCATGGAGAGTCAGGCTCCAGCAGAAGACAGGGATCTTCTCATGGGCATTCAGGAGAAACCACTAGACATGACCAATCTGGCCATGGACAACTGACACAGTCAGGGTCCAGGACAACTGAAAGAAGGGATTCTAGCCATAGCCAGTCCAGTGACAGTGAATGGCAATCAGAGGACTCACAGAGACACTCAGGGTCCACCCATGCTCAATCTGGATCTCAACAGGGAGAGTCGGGGTCCAGTAGAAGACAAGGAACTTCTCATGAACAGTCAGGAGATATCACAAGACATGCCTCATCTGGCCACGGACAATTGACAGAGTCAGGGTCCGGGACAACCGGAAGAAGGGGTTCTAGCCATAGTCAGCAGTCCAGTGACAGTGAACAGCATTCAGGGGACTCACAGAGACACTCAGAGTCCACTCATGGTCGATCAAGATCTCAGCATGGAGAGTCAGGGTCCAGCAGAAGACAGGGATCTTCTCATGGGCAATCAGGAGAAACCACTAGACATGCCAACTCTGGCCATGGACAATTGACACAGTCAGGGTCCAGGACAACTGGAAGAAGGGATTCTAGCCATAGTCAGTCCAGTGATATAGAACAACATTCAGGAAACTCCTATAGACACTCAAGGTCCGGGCATGACCAATCTGGATCTCAACATGGAGAATCAGGGCCCAGCAGAAGACAAGAAAATTTTCATGGACAGTCAGGAGATACCACAAAACAAGCCCAGTCTAGCCATGGGCAACGCACGGAGTCTGGGTCCAGGACAGCTGAAAGAAGGGATTCTAGTCATAGTCAGTCCAATGACAGTGAATGGCATTCAGGAGTCTCTGAAAGACACACAGCATCCACTTATGGGCAATCTGGGTCTTCCTCCAAACAGTCAGTAAGTAATTCAACCAGAACATATGAATCTAGCAATGAACATTCAGAAGACATCCCTAAACACTCAGTGTCACATCAAAGGCAGACATCCCCTTATGGACAATCAGGATACAGAACATCAGGGAGACAGGGATCCCCTCATGTACAGAGAGGAGATAGGTCTACCCACTCCGGGTCTATTCATGGACAATCAGGATCTAGAACAATAGGGAGACAAGGCTCTACACAGTCACATGATATTCATAGGCAGTCAAGGGATAGCATAAGAACACAGTCAAGTAGCAGTCATCACCAGCCTGGAGCAAATCATTCTCAGTCGTGGAGTAGTCAAAGACAAAGGCATGGATCAGGTCAAGGCTGGAAACATGGCAGTTATGGTAGAGCGGCATATGACTATGGGGAGTCTGGGTATGGACCTTCTGGGGGCAGCCGAGCAAGCAACCACAATTCTAATCAAGAGCAAAGGTGCTATTACTTTGATTAAAAAGATAACAGGAAAGGAACTAACCAAAGGTAGGAAAAAACTCAAAGAAGAAATGAGACAAGCAACATGGAATTAAGAAATGTAACATTTTTAATCACTTCTTTTGGTAGTGGGGCATGGTACATGTCTGTTCTTTTACTTTAATTGTAGTACTGTACTCCATTCTGTTTGGTGCAAGTTTTTTTTTTTTTTTTTTGTAAAGCTCCAGAATCACTGAGCTCCTTGGTTAGAAAATTGTGAATGAAAGAAGGAAATGGCATATGGGACTAAATTCAGAACTACATAACTGATTTGGGTGCTTTGGGACAGAAAACAAACATTTTTTAAACTTTTTTTTTAATTTCTGAGACTCCAGATTTGAAGTTTCCAAAGTTTGTTTTATTTGATGATTGAAAAACCTATCCAGGGAGCTATGAGACATGGTTTAGGAGCCAAAACTTCTCTTGTAACATTGTAATACATTCCACATGCTGAACAAAGAATGCTGTGGCAATTCCCGAGGTGAAAATTCAGAATATTTACATTTTCTGTGCCACCACTGGAACTCTGTACTACTCTCTCGAATTTATTGTCGTGACCTCTTGGATATGATATTCAGAAAATTGTATTGCATAAAAATTGACAATAAACTTTTCATCGAAGTATAATGTCTCTTCTTGCTCATCCTCACAAATACAAACATCTGCCATGGGGTCAGATGTACATTTCTTTCTTCTACCGTTGGACACCTAAATTCCAGTTAAGCACTCAGATACCAATAATAAGGAGCCCAAAGAAGAAAAAACTCAACCACATCTCATTTTTTTCCTCAATACAATCACTGTCCAAAGCATTTACAAGAAGGAAAGCTTTATACTGATGAATTGACCTCAGACACCATGGTCAGTCATGACCATCACAGTGATCAATATCAAACATAAACCCAGTGGCTATTTCCTAAGAACCCAAACTCTAGAAAAAAGTTACTCACCACACACGTTCTCTGCAAAAATATTCATTGAAATGTGACTTCCAGTGGAGGCTAATGGGAGTGGGCTGGAGGTCCTGAAGGTCCCAGTAGAACAAAAACAACTAAAAATATATCCCTGCATAGGAGGAGAAAATACACGAATTTACTATGAGTAACAAAAGAAGTAACAGGAGTAGAAAGGTCTGTGCAAAAGATACAAAGTTCAATAGAAAGTTTACTGCTATAAAACCAAAGACAATGTCCAGAATGTCAGGGCTAATAAGGACCTTAAAGATCACCTCCTCAATTTCCAGATTAAAAGAAGAAAGCCAAATAAAGGATATTTAATCTAAGAAAAAGAGTATTATTTCCCTAGGTATTCTAAATCTGGATTTGGTGCTCCACCCACCCCTTCAAAAAAAAAAATTACTTTTCTCCCACCTTCACTTTTGGAATTCATACAAAAGTGAAATTCATCAGTGGATGTTCAAGGTCACAAGCCTCAGTTGGGTGCAGGGATTAAATGGGAAACCAAAAACCAGGTTCATTCTTCTGATTAGACTCAGAAAATATTCCAACTAGCTTTTATTTTTTTATTTTAAGGAGAGCTATACTTTATAATGGGGTGGATACTTTATAAATGTCCCTGGGTGGTGCAAACCATTTGCACTCAGCTATGAACCTAAAGATTGGTGGTTCAAACCTACCCAGTGGCACCATGGTAAAAAGGCCCAGCAATCTGCTTCTATAAAGATTAATATTACCACCATGAAAACCATGTGGCGCAGTTCTGCTCTGTAACACATGGGGCTGCTACGAGTTGGAATCTACTCGATGGCAAGGGATATACTTCATTAAGTATAGTTCCATCATGCTATGTGATCAACAGAACACTAGCCATATTAGTATACTGGTGAAATAAAATTACTGTTATACTGTCAAGGATACACATAAAAGTAACTATGCATATGCTAACCCATTGCCAGCCAAGTCAAATCCAACTTCAGTGGCCCTATAGGACAGAGAACTGTCCCATAGGGTTTCCGAGGCTGAAAATCTTTACAAAAGCAGACTGCCACATCTTTCTCCCTCAAAGTGGCTGGATTCAAACCACTGACCGTTTGGTCAGCAACTGAGTGCTTAACCACTGAACCACCAGAGCTCCTTGTGTATATGATAAAAAAAAGATAACCCTAAATAGTAATCAATTCATACAGATCTATCCATCATCTATTCATTCACTAAATAAACACGAATTACCAAAGAATCATTAGAAATTTACATGGTAATTCCATTGACACGATGCTGAATTTGACTGGAAATGAATCACGCCATCACTCTCCTCTCTAATACTATAACTTTGGCACGATTTTTATCCCAGACCCTGCAACCTGTCTTAAACAACATCTTTGTGTGTGTGTGTGTGTTTTAGGTGAAATTTTACAGCATAAATTAATTTCTCGTTCAAAAATTTATACACAAATTTTTTTGTGTGTGACATTGGTTGCAATCACCATAATGTGTCAGCACTCTCCCCCTTTCCTTTTATATCCTAGGATCCCTGCGTCCATTCATCCAGATTTCCTGTCCCTTCCTTTTTTTTCGTCTTTGCTTTTGGGCAGGAGTTGCCCATTAGGTCTCTTATACTTGATTGAACTAAGACGCACGTTCCTCACGGGTGTTATTGTTTGTTTTATGTGCCTGTCTAATCTTTGGCTGAATGGTAGACTTTGGAAGTGGCTTCAGTTCTGAGTTAGTAGGGTGTCCTGGGACCATAGTCTTGGGGGTTCCACCAGTCTGCTCTTTTTTTGTGAATTTGAATTTTGTTCTACATTTTTCTCCCACACTTTCTGGAACTCTCTGTTGTGTCAGAGTGTTGGGTGGTGGTAGCCAGGCATCATCTAGTTCTTCTGGGCTCAGACTGGTGAAGGCTGTGGTTCATATGGTCCATTAGTCCTTTGGACTAATATTTTCCTTATGCCTTTGTTTTTCTTCATGCTCTTTTGCTCTGAATGTGATGGGATTAATAGATGTATTTTAGATGGCTGCTCACAAGCTTTTAAGATCCCAGATGCTACTCACCAAAGTAGGATGTGGAACATTTTATTTATGAACTATGTTATGCCAGTTAACCTAAATGTCCCCCAAGATCATGGTCTCCAGCCCTCAGCCCCAGTAACTCGGTCCCTCAAGGTGTTTGGAGGTGTCTAAGAAGCTCCTATGGCTTTGCCTTGGTCAAGTTGTGCTGGCTTTCACTATATTGTGTGTTGTCTTTCCTTTCACCAAGGTTAATACTTGTCTACTATCTCCATTGTAACCATCAAAGATTGTTTTTTTCTGTGTATAAGCCTTTTCTTGAGTTTTTATAATACATCATACCATATTTGTATTTTATAATACTTCATATAATGTCATACAATATTTGTCTTTTTTTGGATTGACGTACTTCACTCAGCAAAATGCCCTCCAGATTCAACCATATTGTGAGGTGTTTCACGGATTCATCATTGTTCTTTATTGTTTCATAGTAGTCCATTGTGTTACGCAACATCTTACCTAATCTTTGGGGAACATGGTAAGTGAAAGTAAGTGAAGCTCTGCCTACGCTTACGTACAGGTACCTGTGAGAGGAGTTTACAAGTTTTACATGCAGGTACCAGCGAGAGGAGTTTACAAGTATGCTGTTTGTATTATGAGGCCATCTAGCACAAGGAGTATGGAATTTGCAAGGGAAAATGTGTCTACTTTCTAAGTATTAAATATATTAAAATTGTCTCTTATATTGCTGATTTTTTTAATTTTTCCATGATGTACATGGATGAAAATTTTGTGCCCTCCTACTGCCTACAAAAGTGCAGTAATTAGAAAAAGGATGAGATCACCCTCTGGTGATCAGCCTCTGGTTGCATATCATTTAAATATGCTTCTGTTTTTACCAGCTTTCTCTAGGATTAAAGCTCTAAGGAGTGGGTGGTTATCAGTCCCTCATTAGAACGTAGGCATGAAGGGTAGGAGAGGCAATTTCCCACAGTTAGAAAGACCCTAAAAATTCATAAACAGGATAATCTGCTTGGACTAAAAAAAAGGATCGAGAACTCAAATACTTTAAACTCCAAGTTTAAAGTCATTTCTTCAAGATTCCTCTAGGGTTGGGAATCACAAATCTGAGTTCTAGTCTACTAAAAGTAACTTTCTATAACTTAGTACAAAACATTCAATATTTGTGTTATTTATTCTACTGTGACCATTAAAGGAAGAAAACTAAAAAATTTTGAGTGCGTACTCTATGTCAGACACTTTTCCTACGATTTTGGCCTTGTAAATTAAAAAATCATCATACTTTACAGACAAAATTGAGGATCACAGAGCTTAAATAACTTACACAACTTTACACAGCTGGTAAGTGGCAAAGCTGTAATTCCAAGTCAGACTCCACTCACTCAAAACCCCAGGTGTCTTCTATTCCATCAAGCTACCTGACACATAACTCTTAACACCCAAAGAGCGTACACCAAGTGTTGTTTCTTTTACCTGCTTTCCTCTAAAAATCAGCTCATGGCTCCTCTTTTAGAGCAGATGGATGGACGGACGGACGGACGGACGGGCGGGCGGGCAGGTGTGAGTGGGTAGGTGGATGGGTGGATGGATAAACGATAGGTGATAGACTGAAGATCAGTAGATGAGATCAATAGATAGATGATAGGTAGGTAGGTAGATAGACAGACAGACTGTTGCTGTTGTTGTGAGGTGCCATTGAGTCAGTTCCGACTCAGCGACACTATGTACAACAGAAGGAAACACCGCCTAGATAGATAGATACGTTAGATCGATAGGTGCTAGATTTATAGATCAATAGATGATAGATAGATAGATGATAGAGATAGATAGATGAGAGATAGATAGATGAGAGATAGATGAGAGATAGATAGATGATAGATACATTAGATAGATAGACAGACAGATAGACAAAAAATTTTTTTCATGTTAAAAGTTTCTCCATATCTCACTCTGCAGTATTGTTCTTTCCCTGTTGTCAGGAAGGCTTTAATAGGACAGTAGTTCAACACTTGTTCTTCAGATTCTCAAGGTGAGGTTCTGTCAGCTCTGAGGCTGTTTGTTCAACTGGTAGGTGGACTGGGTGTCTTAAAAACCAATCAGCCAATAAACAAACAAAAACACATCTCATTCAAAGTAGTTTATTCCAAGTAGCATTTACAAAATGCATTAGTACCTGCAACTGTTTCTAATTAGTGCAATTTCAGGGGTTGGACAAGGGTTTTGTTGCTTTCCAAATCATACCACATCAACTCCAGATTTGAATATTTAGGGGAACAGGGGAATACCCAATAGCTTTTATTTTCCAGCAACGTTACCATCTAGTTCATATTGCTCTTTTCTTCCAAATCCTTGCCTCACTCTGTTCCTCCTAATACCTTTCCAGATGAGTTTTGCCAGGTTTGGCTGGCCAAGCCTGAAAGAATAGCTGACTGAGCTATGCATGACAAAATACATTTCTACAGCTCTCCTGCAACCAGTAACCTGAGAATGTGGGCCAGGCTGTTCAGAAATTCTAGGGCAGAACCAGATGATTCAGATAATGTAGGTATTGTCAGTGTAACATCAGGGTCAGTCATTCACTTATTCATCCATTGGAGAGAAGTAAATAACCACTTCATGGGCAAACACTATACTTGCTACTGAAGTTACAAATATGAGAAAGACACACAACTGTCCTTTAGCAGCTTGCTAAACATATGACCAACATATGAAAAAGCAACAGATACAAATACTATGGCAAGTGCTATAATAGATATTATCAAGGTACTGTGTGAGCATTGACTAACCCTGATTAGAAGTTAAAAAGAAGATTCAAAAAAAAAAAACACGTTAAGAAAAGAGGTGAATTTTGCAGTGGGTTTGCAGGGATGGCCAGGAGTTAGCCAGGTTGACTTGGGGAGACTACTCCAGGCAGATTGAAAAAGTGTATGTAAAGTCTTAAAAGTAACAAAGACCACGGTGAGGTCAGGGAACCTGAAAATAATTCAGAGTAGCTAAACACAGGTTGTGTATGGCAGCGTGGCAAGAAATGATGCTGGAATGATAGGCAGGAGTCAGATCACAAATGACTTTATGAGTCTTGCCAAGAACTTTAGCCTTTATAAGCAATGAAGAGTCATCAAAGGGTTTTCTATTAAGTCACATAATCACAAATTCGTTTCAGAAAGGCTGTTTCATGGCCAAAGAGGGGAGAAGGGGACAAGACTGGAGGTGTGCAGACCAATTAGGAGATTACTGCAATAACCTAAATAAAAGATGGCAGAATATATTTCTGAGAAGATCTGTGGTTTGTCAAAAAGATTTGTCTGAGATAATCTACTAGATTTCTGGCTTGACTCGCCAAGTACAGATAAAAACTTTGCAGGAAGGAAAAAAAGAGAGATGTGGATGGGAGAGTAAACTTTGCTGGCATTTCTTTAAATGGTATGAAAGTTGGGTTAGGTCACAGTCACACATAGAAACTTAATGGGTCATATCTAGTCCACTGATACATTTCATTTGGCCAACACACTATTGGTTCACACTGTTTAAAATGTGAATTAGTTGGCAATGTCTAGAAATTAGGGGATGACACCAAAAAAATCTGGATTTCTATTTTCCCTTAAAGAAAGCCAAATATCCAGCAACACTGAGCTAACATTCCCTGTCAAGAATCAGCCAGATCTTAGTAGTTTTGGTCTCGCTTTGGACTGGACATGTGCTAGTTGGTTCACCAGAGTTCCTATCACTCTAGAATGTCTCCCCTACACTGAAATCAGCTTCATTCACTTAGATCAGTGGTCAGACATGGAAGATTTTAAGAGAGTAGCTTTCCAAAATCCTCAACTTCTATATGCATTCTTGCCTAAAAATTTTCTGAGAACATATGCTGCCTTTACAGTAGCCCTTTTTTTTCCTCCACTTAACCAAAGAAATGCATGTGCATTACTCGTACCAAATTTTACCATGGTGCATTGCACCAGGATGTAAGGTCCACTCCAACACCAAACAAAGGGATCATTTGAAATACTGATTTTATAGCTGCCTCCTTTAATGATTGATCAAGGTATTTCCCTACCTCGTACACATTTCTATTACAGATAAAGTAACGGTAGTTGGGCCTTTATTGGGATGTTCTCAATTTATATATAATTTAGAGTAGGATAGAAGATATACTGATCATTTGATTTAATTTCCTCACAATGCTCTAGAGGACAAAGGAAAAAGAACATCAGTATGATATTCTATGCTAAAAATGTCTTTTTTCCTGAGTATTTAAATATGTCTTTGCAAAATAGTGTAGTTGCTGCAGAAAATGGTTTGATGATTCCTCAAAAAGGTAAAAATAGAGCTACCCTATGACCCAGCAATCCCACTCTTAGGTATAGACCTTTGTTGTTGTTGTCAGGGGTCTTTGAGTTGGTCCCAACTCACAGCAACCTTATGCATGTCAGAACACACTGCCCATTCCTGTGCTATCCTCACAATTGTTTCTATGCTTGAGCCCACTGTTGCAGCCACTGTGTCAATCCATCTTATTGAGCGGCTTCCTCTTTTTGATGACCCTC
Source organism: Loxodonta africana (assembly GCF_030014295.1). NCBI lineage: Eukaryota > Metazoa > Chordata > Mammalia > Proboscidea > Elephantidae > Loxodonta > Loxodonta africana. Next base: position 182,454,696 of record NC_087344.1, on the reverse strand, counting down.
TACTTTACCAAGCATGATGTCCTTCTCCAGGGACTGATCCCTCAGGATAACATGTCCAGAGGACGTGAAACGTAGTCTCGTCATCCTTGCCTCTAAGGAGCATTCTGGTTGTACTTCTTCCAAGACAAATTTGTTCATTCTTTTGGCAGTCCATGGTATTTTTGATATTCTTTGCCGACGCCACAATTCAAAGGCATCAATTCTTCTTTGGTCTTCCTTATTCATTGTCCAGCTTTTGCATGCATATGAAGTGACTGAAAACACCATGGCTTGGGTCAGGCGTACCTTAGTCCTCAAGGTGACATCTTTGCTTTTTAACAGTTTAAAAAGATTTAAAGGTGTATACCTAAGAGACCTGAAAGCAGTGATGCTACTAGTCACATGTATACTAATGGTCACTGCAGTACAGTTCACAATAGCCAAAAGGTGGATAGAACCCAAATGCACATCGAGAGATGAATGGATAAACAAAATGTGGCACTGTATATACACACAACGGGATATTACTCTTCCATAAAAAGAAACGAAGTCTTGATACATGGAATAACATGAACCTTGAAAACATTATCCTGAGTGAAAAAAAAACTTAATCACAAAAAGACAAATATTATATGATCTAACTAATATGAAACACTTAGAATAGGCAAATGTATGGAGATCAGTGATTAACACTGGTTACCAAAGGTGGGAGGGAAGGGGAAAGAGGAGAATCTGTTTAGCTAGCATTGAGTTTCTGTTTTCGGGGATGAAAAATATGGCAATAGATGTTGGTGATGTTTGTGCAACATGATTGATGTAATTGGTTTCATTGATTTATACAAGTGAAAAATGTTGACTTGGCAATTGTTGTGTTAACTATACTTTCACAACAATAAAAAAATGGAATTCTTATCCATGATTCCCATTACTCATTCCTAGGACATGTCACATGTTGAAAAGAGTCTTTGAACAACCAACGAAGTATAGATTATTGGTGATGATGGTGATGCTCGCAAATTTAACCAGAATGTATTCTCAGACTCCCAACGTTTTCCCAGAAGCAGCATCCATGAAAAAACTCAGAGATAAAATATAGGAACCTCAGAGAGGCATCATCAAAATAAAGAACTCAGACATGGGTGGAGAAGACAAGGTCAAAAGGCTGAGAGAATTCTGAATGTAGAAGAATATAAATATACTTTTTAAAATTTCCTAACAGTGTAAAAATCATATCCACAAAAATGGAGAAGAAGGGGAAGGGTGAGAGGAAACACAACTTGCTAATCAATTCATTTCTCATAGTAGGGAGCCAATAAACATTGCCTACAATTGAAACATCTAATTTCAAAAAACTCATTTATTATCATCTCAGTATTGTTCATGCTCTTTTCCTCTTAACCTTAGTGAATCTTATGGATATTATTAGTAGAGAAAAGAAACTTATCTTTCTTCACTTTAACCGATTGCCATGGAGTCAGTCAATTCTGACTCATACTGACCCTACAGGGATTTGTTTTTTTCATGTTAAACTTGAATAAAACTTAATATACTGAGTAAAGTAGTTAAAATTTTATTTAAAATTGCATAAATGGTATGATTCCACTGTGTTAAAAAAAAATGTCTCTAACTCCCCATCCGTCTGTACACATGCAGAAATATATTTGGAATAATGCTTAATATTATTTCTATATTATGGAATTGGGGGTGATTTTGTTGCTATCTTCTTTTATAATTTTCTGTATTGCTTGAATATTTTGTAAGTATTGTGCATTCTTTTGAATAAAATGGCATTTAAATAAAACATAAAACAACTCATGCTGATATTCACAAAAACACAAATATAAACAGAGAGACTTTGGAGCAACTACAGCACATGAGAGAATTGGAAAGCAGAAGAATTTTTAAGAGGTGTTATGGTGGATTCATGGGAGCATCAGTGGTTCAGTGGTAGAATTTTCATCTTCCATGGGGGAGACCCAGGTTCAATCTCCCGACAATGCACTTAAAATGCAACCATCACCTGTCGGTCAATGGAGCCTGGTGTGTTGCTATGATGCTGAACTGAATAGGTTTTAGCAGAGCTTCCAGACTGAGACAAACTCAGAAGAAAGGCCCGGTGATCTGCTTCCAAATACCAACCATTGAAAACCCTATAGATCACAATGGTCAGATCCACAGCTGATCATGGGGGTGGCGCAGGGTAGCATTTTCTTCTACTGTGCAGAGGTCCGCCATGAGTCAGGGGTGGCTCAATGGCAGCTAACGACAACATGGTGGATTCATGATTTAACTACTTTAATGTTCTTTGAGAGGCCAAAACAGAGATTACAATTTTTTTTTTAATTTTTATTGTGCTTTAAGTGAAAATTCACAAAACAAGTCAGTCTCTCATACAAAAATTTATACACGCCTTGCTATATACTCCTAATTGCTCTCCCCCTAATGAGACAGCACACTCCTTCCTTCCACTGTCTATTTTCATGCCCATTCTGCCAGCTTCTGAACCCATCTGCCCTCTCATCTCCCCTCCAGACAGATGCCCACAGGGTCTAATGAGTCTACTTGATCCAAGAAGCTCACTCTTCACCAGTATCATTTTCTATCCCATAGTCCAGGCCAATCCTTGTCTGAAGAGTTGGCTTTGGGAATGGTTCTTGTCTTGGGCTAATATACTTTGCCCATTTTGTAATTGGGTTATTTGTCTTTTTGTCGTTGAGTTTTTGCAGCGTCCTGTAGATATTAGAGATCAGGCACTGATCAGAAATGTCATAACTAAAAACTTTTTCCCAGTTTGTAGGTAACCTTTTTACTCTTTTGATGAAGTCTTTGAATGAGCATAAGTGTTTGATTTTTAGGAGCTCCCAGTTATATAGTTTCTCTTCTGCATTGTTAGTAATGTTTTGTATACTGTTTATGCCATGTATTAGGGCTCCTAGCATTGTCCGTATTTTTTCTTCCATCATCTTTATCGTTTTAGATTTTATATTTACGCTTTTGATCCATTTTGAGCTGGTTTTTGTGTATGGTGTGAGGTATGGGTCTTGTTTCATTTTTTTACACATGGATATCCAGTTATGCCAGTACCATTTGTAAAAGAGACTGTCTTTTCCCTATTTAACAGACTTTGGGCCTTTGTCAAATATCAACTGCTCATATGTGGATGGGTTTATGTCTGGATTCTCAATTCTGTTCCAGTGGTCTATGTATCTGTTGTTGTACCAGTACCAGGCTGTTTTGACTACTGTGACAGTATAATAGTTTCTAAAATCAGGTAGAGTGAGACCTCCCACTTTGTTCTTCTTTGTTAGTAATGCTTTACTTATACGGGACCTCTTTCCCTTCCATATGAGGTTGGCAATTTGTTTCTCCATCTCATTAAAAAATGTCATTGGAATTTGAATTGGACTTGCATTGTATCTATATATTGCTTTTGATAGAACAGGCATTTTTACAATGTTAAGTCTTCCTATCCATGAGCAAGTTATGCTTTTCAACTTATGTACTTCTCTTTTGATTTCTTGCAGTAGCGTCTTTCAGTTTTCTTTGTATAGGTCTTTCACATTTGTGGTTAGATTTATTCCTAAATATTTTATCTTCTTGTGGACTACTGTAAATGGTTTGATTTGGTGATTTCCTCCTCCGTGTTCTTTTTGTTGGTGTAGAGGAATCCAACTGATTTTTGTATGTTTACCTGGTATCCCAATATTCTGCTGAACTCTTCTATTAGTTTCAGTAGTTTTCTTGAGGATTCTTTAGAGTATTCTATGTATAAGATCATGTCATCTGTAAATAGAGATACTTCTACTTCTTCTTTACCAATCTGGATGTCCTTTATTTCTTTATCTAGCCTAATTGCTCTGGCTAGGACTTCCAGCACAATGTTGAATAAGAGTGTGGATAAAGGGCATCCTTGTCTGGTTCCCAGTCTCATGGCAAATGCTTTCAGACTCTGTTTAGGATGATGTTGGCTACTGGCTTTGTATAAATGCCCTTTATTATGTTGAGGAATTTTCCTTCTATTCCTATTTTGCTGAGAGTTTTTATCATGAATAGGTGTTGAACTTTGTCAAATGCCTTTTCTGCATGAATTAATAAAATCATGTGATTGTCTTTTGTCCTATTTATATGATGGATTACATTAATTGTTTTTCTAATGTTGAACCATCCCTGCATATCCGACTCATAGTGACCCTATAGGACAGAGTCGAACTGCCCCCTAGCGTTTCCACATACCTGGTATGAATCCCACTTGGTCATGTTGAATTATTGTTTTGATATGCTGTTGAATTCTATTGGCTAGAATTTTGTTGAGGACTTTTGCATCTGTGTTCATGAGGGATATAGGTCTGTAATTTTCTTCTTTTGTGGAGTCTTTGCCTGGTTTTGACATCAGAGATATGGTGGCTTCAAAGAATGAGTTTGGGAGTATTCCATCCTTTTCTATGCTCTGAAATACCTTTAGTAGTAGTGGTGTTAACTCTTCTGTGAAAGTTTGGTAGGACTCTGCAGTGAAGCCGTCCGGGCCAGGGCTATTTTTTGTTGGGTTTTTTTTTGATTACCTTTTCAATCTCTTCTTTTGATATGGGTCTATTTAGTTGTTCTACCTGTTTGTGTTAGTTTAGGTAGGTATTGTGTTTCTAGGAATTCATCCATTTCATCTAGGTTTTCACATTCTTTAGAGTACAATTTTTCGTAGTAATCTGATATGATTCTTTTATAATTTCAGTTGGGTCGGTTGTAATATAGCCTATGTAGTTTCTTATTTAGGTTAATTTGCTTCCTATCCTGTTTTATCAGTTTGGCCAATGGTTTATCATTTTTGTTGATTTTTTCAAAGAACTAGCTTTCGGTCTTGTTAATTCTTTCAATTGTTTTTCTGTCTTCTATTTCATTTAATTCTACTCTCATTTTTATTATTTCTTTTCTTCTGGTTCCTGAGGGTTTCGTTATTCTCTTTCTATTTGTTCAAGTTGTAGGGATAGATCTTTGATTTTGGCCCTTTTTTCTTTTTTATATGTGTGCATTTATTGCTATAAATTGACCTCTAAGCACTGCTTTCACTGTGTCCCAAAAGTCCTGATAGGAAGTGTTTTCATTCTCATCGGATTCTCTGAATTTCTTTATTCCGTCCTTAATGTCTTCTATAACCCAGTTGTTTTTGAGCAGGGTATTGTTCAGTTTCCAAGTGTTTGATTTCTTTTCCCTGCTTTTTCTATTACTGATTTCTGCTTTTATGGCCTTATGGTCAGAGAAGATGCTTGGTAACATTTCAATGTTTTGGATTCTGCTAAGGCTTGCTTTATGACCTGTTATGTGGTCTATTCTAGAGAATGTTCCAAGTTTACCAGGAAAGGAGGTATACTTTGCTGCTGTTGGGTGGAGAGTTTCGTATATGTCTATGAGGTCAAGTTGGTTGATTGTGGCATTTAGACCTTCTCTTTTTTTTTTTTTAATTTTTATTGTGTTTTAAGTGAAAGTTTACAAATCAAGTCAGTCTCTCACACAAAAACTTACATACAGCTTGCTACATACTCCCAGTTGCTCTCCCCCTAATGAGACAGCCCGTTCCCTCCCTCTACTCTTCTCTTTTCGTGTCCATTCCTCCAGCTTCTAACTCCCTCTATATTCTCATCTCCCTTCCAGGCACGAGATGCCTACATAGTCTCAAGTGTCCACCTGACCCAAGAACCTCACTCCTTACCAACATCCCTCTCCATCCCATTGTCCAGTCCAATCTCTGTCTGAAGAGTTGGCTTTGAGAATGGTTCCTGTCCTGGACCAACAGAAGGTCTGGGGGCCATGACCACTGGGGCCCTTCTAGTCGCCGTCAGACCATTAAGTCTGGTCTTTTACGAGAATTTATGGCCTGCATCCCATGGCTCTCCCACTCCCTCAGGGGTTCTCTACTGTGTTCCCTGTCAGGGGAGTCATCAGTTTTAGCTGGCACCATCTAGTTCTTCTGGTCTCAGGCTGATGTTGTCTCTGGTTTATGTGGCTCTTTCTGTCTCTTGGGCTGGTAATTACCTTGTGTCTTTGGTGTTCTTCATTCTCCTTTGATCCAGGTGGGTTGAGACCAATTGATGCATCCTAGATAGCTGCTTGCTAGAGTTTAAGACCCCAGGTGCCACTCTCCAAAGGGGGATACAGAATGTTTTCTTATGCAAATTGACTTAGATGTCCCCTGAAACCGTGGTCCCCAAATCCCTGCCCCTGCTACGCTGGCCTTGGAAGCATTCAGTTTATTCAGGAAACTTCGTTGCTTTTGGTTTAGTCCAGTTGTGCTGACCTCACCTGTGTTGTGTGTTGTGTGTTGTCTTTCCCTTCACCTGAAGTAGTTCTTATCTATTATCTAATTAGTGGGTACCCCTCTCCCACCCTCCCTCCTTCCCCCCTCTCCTAACAATCAAAGAATATTGTCTTCTCTGCTTAAACTATTTCTTGAGTTCTTATAAATAGTGGTCTAATGCAATATTTGTCCTTTTGCAACTAATTTCACTCAGCATAATGCCTTCCAGATTCCTCCATGTTATGAAATGTTTCACAGATTCATCACTATTCTTCATTAATGCATAGTATTCCATTGTGTGAATATACCATAATTTATTTATCCATTCACCCAACGATGGGCACCTTGGTTGCTTCCATCTTTTTGCTATTGTAAACAGTGCTGCAAAGAACATGGGTGTGCATATATCTGTTCATGTAAAGGCTCTTATTTCTCTAGGAGGTATTCCAAAGAGCGGAATTGCTGGATCGAATGGTAGTTCTATTTCTAGCTTTTTCAGGAAGTGCCAAATCGATTTCCAAAGTGGTTGTAGCATTTTACATTCCCACCAGCAGTGTGTAAGTGTTCCAATCTCTCCACAGCCTCTCCAACATTTCTTATTTTGTGTTTTTTGGGTTAATGCCACCCTTGTTGGGGTGAGATGGAATCTCATTGTAGTTTTGATTTGCATTTCTCTAGTAGCTAAAGATTGTGAGCATTTCCTCATGTATCTGTTAGCTACCTGAATGTCTTCTTTAGTGAAGTGTCTGTTTGTATCTTTTGCTCATTTTATAACTGGGTTATTTGCCTTTTTGTAGTTGAGTTTTTGGAGTATCATGTAGATTTTAGAGATCAGGCGCTGATCAGAAATGTCATAGCTAAAAACTTTTTCCCAGTCTGTAGGTAATCCTTTTGCTCTTTTGGTGAAGTCTTTGGATGAGGATAGGTGTTTGATTTTTAGGCGCTCCCAGTTATCTAGTTTTTCTTCTGCATTGTTAGTAATGTTTTGTATACTGTTTATGCCATGTATTAGGGCTCCTAACGTTGTCCCTATTGTTTTTTCCATGACCTTTATCATTTTAGATTTTATATTTATGTCTTTGATACATTTTGAGCTCTTTTTTGTGCATAGAGTGAGGTATGGGCCTTGTTTCTTTTTTTTGCAAATGGTTATCCAGTTATGCCAGCACCACTTGTTAAAAAGACTGACTTTTCCCCCATTTAACTGCTTTGGGGCCTTTGTCAAATATCAGCTGCTCATATGTGGATGGGTTTATGTCTGGATTCTCAATTCTGTTCCATTGGTCTATGTATCTGTGTACCAGTACCACGCTGTTTTGACTACTGTGGTGGTATAAAAAAATAAAACCAAACCCAGTGCCATCGAGCCAATTCCGACTCATAGCGACCCTATAGGACAGAGCGGAACTGCCCCATAGAGTTTCCAATGAGCACCTGGAAGATTCGAACTGCTGTCCTTTTGGTTAGCAACCCTAGCACTTAACCACTACGCCACCAGGGTTTCCCTGTGGCAGCATAATAGGTTCTAAAACCAGGTAGAGTAAGGCCTCCCACTTTGTTCTTTTCTGGTAATCCTTAACTTATCCTTTTTTTTTTTTTTTTAACTTATACAGGGCCTCTTTCCCTTCCATATGAAGTTGGTGAATTCTTTCTCCATCTCATCAAAAAAATGTAGTTGGAATTTGGATCGGAATTGCATTAAATCTATAGATCATTTTGGAAAAACAGACATTTTTATTATGTTAAGTCTTCCTATCCATGAGCAAGGTATGTTTTTCCACTTATGTAGTTCTTTTTTGGTTTATTGCAGCAGTGTTCTGTAGCTTTTTTGGTATAAGTCTTTTACATCTCTGGTAAGATTTATTCCTAAGTATTTTATCTTCTTGGGTGCTACTGTAAATTTTATTGATTTGGTGGTTTCCTCTTCGATGTTCTTTTTGTTGGTGTAAAGGAATCCAGCTGATTTTTGTATGTTTATCTTGTATCCCAATACTCTGCTGAACTCTTCCATTAGTTTCAGTAGTTTTCTGAAGGGTTCCTTAGGGTTTTCTGTGTATAAGATCCTGATATCTGCAAATAGAGGTACTTTTACTTCTTCCTTGCCAATCTGGATGCCCTTATTTCTTTAAAAAAAAAAAAATTGTTTTTTTTTTTTTTTAAAGAATAAAGGGCATCCAGTTATGTAGCCTAATTGCTCTGGCTAGGACTTCCAGCACTATGTTGAATAAGAGTGATGATAAAGGGCATCCTTGTCTGGTTCCTGATCTCAAGTGGAATGCTTTCAGGCTCTCTCCATTTAGGATGATGTTGGCTATTGGCTTTGTATAAATGCCCTTTATTATGTTGAGGAATTTTCCTTCTATTCCTATTTTGTTGAGAGGTTTATCATGAATGGGTGTTGAACTTTGTCAAATGCCTTTTCTGCATCAATTGATAAAATCATGAGATTCTTGTCTTTTGTTTTATTTATATGATGGATTTCATTAATTGTTTTTCTAACGTTGAACCGTCCCTGCATACCTGGTATGAATCCCACTTGGTCATGTCGAATTTTTTTTTTTTGACATTTTGTTGAATTCTATTGGCTAGAATTTTGTTGAGGATTTTTGCATCTGTGTTCATGAGGGATAAAGTCTGTAATTTTCTTTTTTTGTGGAGTCTTTGCCTGGTTTTGATATCAGGAATATGGTGGCTTCATAGAATGAGTTTGGTAGTATTCCATCCTTTTCTATGCTCTGAAATACCTTTAGTAGTAGTGGTGTTAACTCTTCTCTGAAAGTTTGGTAGAACTCTGCAGTGAAGCCTTCAGGGCTAGGGCTTTTTCTGTTTTTGCTGGGAGTTTTTTGATAACCTTTTCAATCTCTTCTTTTGTTATGGGTCTATTTAGTTGTTCTACCTCTGTTTGTGTTAGTTTAAGTAGGTAGTTTCTAGGAATTCATCCATTTCTTCTATATTTTCAAATTTTTTAGAGTACAATTTTTCGTAGTAATCTCATATGATTCTTTTAATTTCCGTTGGGTCTGTTGTAATATCGCCCATCTCATTTCTTATTTGGATTACTTGCTTCCTCTCCAGTTTTTCTTTTGTCAGTTTGGCCAATGGTTTATCAATTTTGTTGATTTTTTCAAAGAGTCAGCTTTTGGTCTTTTTAATTTTTTCAATTGTTTTTCTGTTTTCTGTTTCATTTAGTTCTGCTCTAATTTTTATTAATTGCTTTCTTCTGGCACCTGAGGGTTTCTTTTGTTGCTCTCTTTCTATTTGCTCAAGTTGCAGGAATAATTCTTTGATTTCGGCCCTTTCTTCTTTCTGGATGTGTGCATTTATTGATATAAATTGACCTCTGATCGTTGCTTTCACTGCGTCCCAGATGTTCTGATAGGAAGTGTTTTCATTCTCACTGAATTCTATGAATTTCTTTATTCCATCTTTAATGTCTTCTATAATTCAGTTGTTTTTGAGCAGGGTATTGTTCAATTTCTAAGTGTTTGATTTCTTTTCCCTGCTTTTTTCTATTATTGATTTCTACTTTTATGGCCTTATGGTAGAGAAGATGCTTTGTAATATTTTCATGTTTTAGATTCTGCTAAGGCTTGCTTTATGACCTAATATGTGGACTATTCTAGAGAATGTTCCATGTGCACTAGAAAAGAAAGTATACTTGGTTGTTGTTGGGTAGAGTGTTCTGTATATGTCTATGAGGTCAATTTGGTTGACTGTGGCATTTATATCTTCCATGTCATTATTGAGCTTCTTTCTGGATGTCCTGTCCTTCACCAAAAGTGGTGTGTTGAAATCTCTTACTATTATTGTGGAGCTGTTGATCTCACTTTTCAATGCTGATAGAGTTTGCTTTATGCATCTTGCAGCCCTGTCATTGGGTTCATCAATATTTAATATGGTTATATCTTCTTGGTTTATTGTCCCTTTAATCATTATATAGTGTCCATCCTTATTCTTTATGATGGGATTTAACTTGAAAGTCTATTTTGTCAGAAATTAATATTGCCACTCCTGCTCTTTTTTGATTGTTTGCTTGATATTTTTTTTTTCCATCCTTTGAGTTTTAGTTTGTTTTTGTCTCTAAGGTAGTGTCTAAGGTGTGTCTCTTGTAGGCAGCATATAGACGGATCGTGTTTTTTAATCTATTCTGCCACTCTCTCTTTGTTGGTGCATTTAGTCCATTTACAGTCAGTGTAATTATGAAATTAGTGCTATCATTTTGATGTCTCTTTTTGTGTGTAGTTGACTGTTTCTTTTTTCCACTTAATTTTATGTGCTGAGTAGATTATCTTCACATATTATCCTTTCCTCATTTTTGTTGTTGTTGATTTTGTTTCTGCTGAGTCTCTATTTTTTTCTTGTATTTTATTTTGATGCATAGGATAGTTTGCCTCCTTTGTGTTTACCTTATTATTTACCCCAATTTTGCTAAATTTAAATCTAACATTTTTTTCTTTGTATCGCCTTGTCTTCCTCTTCATATGGAAGATTTGTGGCTACACTTCTTAGTCCCTCTTTATTGTTTTAATATTGCCTTCTTTTACATAGTTACATTGCTGTTACCCTGTTTGGGGAGTTTTTTTTATCTTGACGTATTTTTGTGATTTCCCTGTCTGGGTTGACTTCTGATTACTCTGCCCAGTGTTCTAGTCTTGGGTTGATACCTGGTATTATTGATTTTCTAACCAAAGAACTCCCTTTAGTATTTCTTGTAGTTTTGGTTTGGTTTTTACTAATTCCCTAAACTTCTGTTTATCTGGAAATGTCCTAATTTCACCTTCATATTGGAGCGATAGTTTTGCTGGCTATATGATTCTTGGCTGGCAGTTTTTTTCCTTCAATGCTTTATATAAGTCATCCCATTGCCTTCTTGCCTGCATGGTTTTCGCCAAGTAGTCCGAGCTTATTCTTACTGACTCTTCTTCATAGGGGACTTTTCGTTTATCCCTAGCTGCTCTTAAAATTCTCTCTTTATCTTTGGTTTTGGCATGATTGATTATAATATGTCTTGGTGACTTTCTTTTAGAATCTGCCTTATGTGGAGTTTGATGAGCATCTTGGATAGATATCTTCTCATCTTTCACCATATCAGGGAAGTTTTCTGCCAACAAATCTTCAACAATTCTCTCTGTGTTTTCTGTTGTCCCTACCTGTTCTGGTACTCCAATCATTCATAGGTTATTTCTTGATAGAGTCCCACATGATTCTTAAGTTTTCCTCTTTTTTTTATTCTTTTATCTGCTTTTTCTTCAAATATATTGGTGCGAAGTGCTTTATCTTCAAGCTCACCAATTCTGCCTTCCACTTGCTCAATTCTCCTCCTCTAACTTTCTATCGAGTTGTCTACTTCTGTAATTTTACTGTTAATCTTCTGAATTTCTGATTGCTGTCTCTCTATGGATTCTTGCAGCTTATTAAATTTCTCATTATGTTCTTGAGTAACCTTTTTAATTTCTTCAATTGCTTTATCTTTGTGTTCCTTGGCTTGTTCTGAGTATTGCCTGATCTCCTTCCTAATCTCATTCCTGATGTCTTGAACAGTTCTGTATATTAATCTTTTGAATTCTGCATCTGGTAATTCCAGGAAGGCATCTTCATCCAGAAGATCCCTTGATTCTTTGTTTTGAGAGCTTGTTGAGGTACTCATGGTCTGCTTCTTTATGTGATATGATATTGAATGTTGTCTTTGAGCCATCTATAAGTTATTGTACTAGTTCATTTTATGTTTGCTTACTGTATTGCAGCTTCTTGCTTTGTTTTGTTTTAATATGCCCAAATGGATTGCTTGAGTGAGCTAGCTTGATTATTTTCAGATTTGAAGCTCTGATTTCCTGTCACCACATGGCTAGAGCTGTTATCAGGTATATCAGTCTAGGAGTTCATTCACTTTTCTTGTATGAATTCAGCTCTGGTGTCCAAGTAGCTGATCATCAATGTGTGTTACAGGCTCTGTCTTACAGTTTTAGAGGGGCAGGGGTGATTGGTGGAGGTACCAGTATCTGGTTGCAGCAAGGGCTCTTGCTCTGAACAAGGCAGGGGGCTGACAACCATCCACCAAATGTCTGTGAGGAAAGTGCATCCCTGTTCCCTAAAGCATACAGGTGGGTGGGTTCTACAGACAGACCATTGGCACCAAATGTTTTTGGTTGTAAGGACTGGGAGGTACCAGTTAGCCTTAGACACCTTTTGCGGGTGGCTGGGTGACCTGAGTGGAGCTGCTAGTCCTTAGGCTCCTGATGTTGGTAGGTGAGGATCCCATTTAATAGGCAAAGTGGTGTCAAATATCAAAGACCCACCTCTTTACTGCACAGCTCAAATGGTTGGAGTCTGCCAACAAGGGCCTATTCTCCTGAAATAGGCCCACACAGATCCATGCAGGAGAGAATGGGATTCCAATTCCACAGACCTTTTAAATCTGGACTGGAGCTGTTTCTGTCCTGACCCTCTCCCCCCGCCCCCCATTAGTGGAGCTGGTAAATTATCTTTTCCCCCAGTTGTGAATTTATTCCTACTCCAAGGCTGAGAGGAGGGCTTCAGGTGCTCAACGTGGCCTATCTCAGGCCCAGGGAAATCAACATCCTCCAAAGCCAGCTTGGGGGCTGGGGGCATGGGCTGTGCCATTGGCTGCTTCTCCCTGAGGAAACTGCAGTGGAACTCTACCGCCAGCCCACTGTAGCCACTCCCAGGAATGATGCCTGAGGGATCCTGGAGATTCAGGTCCGGTAAATTTTCTCCCCTTCTGAACTATCTCTCCCTCGTCCTACTGCTTGTTCTGTTTTCTAACTTTGCCTTTGATGTTCCGGGCTTCTAGCTCGACATAAATATAATGATTTCACTTGTTTTTTCAGGTGTTTGTTGTAAGAGGGATCAGTGGAAGTGTATGGCTATTCCGCCATCTTGGTCCCACCTCTAGAATTTCTTTATGATAATTTTTGTTTGTTACACTCTTGTTCTTTGAATGTGACCCCATGCAGCAAGTAGACCTGTGAGACATGGCAATGTATGAGATTTGGAGATTCAGAACCATGATCCCTTGGGTAATTTTAATGAAACTAAAACAAGCTTGTAATAAGATGATTAGAAAACAACACTGCCAAGCTTCAGGGTCAAAGCAATTTATTCTTCTTTAACAATGAGAAAAGCAAAATGCAGTGATCGGATCAAGTGGACAGTCACATTCATTTGTGTCAGAGTGTAGAAAAACATGATCCAGAACAGAGAAACAGAACAATTCCTGTTCCAGGGACCTGGAGAGCAATGTCACTCAAGGGAACAAATAAATATCAGATCAATAACGCTGTGGGTCAAGCTCATACAACAGAGAGACTAAATCAAGCTTAAGTTATCTTTTTGGAAGGTGGCCAGGTGATAACTCCTTAATCCTCTTGACGACTTAGAGTTGAAAAGAATGAGTCTGACTGAGCTTTCAGGAAGTACAGGAAAGAACGCTCTCAGGTGATCGTGAGGTTTGGGAATCAGGAGCTATGAGGCCAATTATATTAAGTGAGGATGATTTTGAGGACAAAGGTTTGAATCTACCTCTTATAGGTGAAAAGGGCAATGCTCTAGTCCTGAACAATCAGGGAATATAGGAAAAGAAGATGTAAATCAGCTGGAGATCCAAGAATTTATGAGAAACCCAAAAATATTTCGTGTGGCAAGTCTCCAAGTTTTGGTCAGCACTTCTACTTTATAGGGCCGGTTCTCTGGTGTGGATGTAAATCTGGCCTTTATCAGCCTTCTAGTTGGTGAACATGATGGCAAGAAATTTTACTTCACTGAGTGAAATAAAATGAAACATTTTACATAGAAACAAAAAGTTGGGCATTATGATTGTGTCCAGGATGAAGCTGAGCTATAAAAAAAAAAAAAATTTTTTCTATAGCTTTCTCCATATTTATTTTATAAATTATTTTTTATCCATTTAATGAACAATTATTTACACAGAGGAGTGATCCCAGATTTTTCTTTCTCAAGGCCCTTTTCTCCTTTTTAAAACTATTGTGGACCTGAAAAAGCTTTGTTTATGTAGATTATATCCATCAATTATTGTCAAATTAATTTTAATTATAAAATAATACATGAATATATATTTCCTTTAAAGTACTCTGCACACATGGGGTCACCATGAGTTGGAATTGACTCAACAAGGAACAAAAGAATAAGGTCAGGAGTCAACGAAATGAAGAACAAAAATAATGAAGATTAATAAAAACAAAACATATTTCTTTGAAATGATTTAAAAATGGACCAATCTCTGCTAAAGACTGGTGCAAGAATAAAAATGTGGAGATACAAGTAAATCAAATACATAAGAAAGGAGACATGGCCACTGAACGCTGCTAACACATTTGAAAATTTAGTTTAAAGAGATATTTTCCTAGAAAAAAACATAAATTGACAAAATTGGTATAAGAAGAAATAGCTAAATCCAACAGATTAGTAAGTACTGAAAATGTTTAAATCATAATCAAAGATTTCATCTCCTCACCTTGAAAAAAAAAAACCACACCCAGATCATTTTACTAATAAGTTCTAACAGATTTTTAAAGAACAGTTAATTCTTATTTTACACAAGTTCTTCCAGAAAAGAAAAACAGTGATAGCTACTTAGGTAATTTTATAAAACCAGTATAATCTCAATTCCAGAACTAGATATGCACAATACAAAAATAAAAAATAGCAGAACCATTTTTTTAATGCGTGTATATTCAAAAAATCCTAAATAAAATATTAGATAACTATATCAAACAGTGAACTTAAAAATAATAATATATCATGGCCATTTCAGGTTTATACCAGGAATGCAAAAATGATTCAAAATCAGATAATCTATCATTGTAATTTGCCACATTAATAAAGGACAAAAATAATATATTTATCTCAATCAAGGCAGAAAATGTAATTGATAAATCTCAATGCACACCAAAGATAAAAACTCAAACTAAAAAAGATGGGAAGTTTATTAACTTGGTAAAGGTTATATATCAAAAACTTACAATATACCTCATATTTTTTAAATATACTCTACAGGCATTCTTTTTAGAAACAAAATCAGGGAGAGTATCACTGCTAGTGCTTAACATTGTATGAGGTATCCTGGCCAGTGCTGTAAAGAAAAGAAATAAGTACATAGATTGAAAAAGAAGAGCAAAAACTGTCATAATTTCAGATGATATGATCCACTATGTAGATAAAAGAACACAATCAGAGGCGGGGCCAAGATGGCTGACTAGGTAGAAGCTACTGTGGATCCCTCTTGCAACAAAGACTCGGAAAAGCAAGTGAATCGATCACATACATGACAATCTACGAACCTTGACCATCAAACAAAGAACTAAGGAGTTGGCCTGAGTGACAGGGGAGCGAAAAACCATACCCTGAAGCAGCGACCGCTTCTGGAACCAGCATCCCACACCACAGCCTTGAGCCCTTGCGGCTCCCTGGTGCCAAAGTGGTGGGGCTGATCGTGGCTTACTGAGACAGGGCATGCATGGGATGCAGCCTTAATCCCTAACCCCCTTGAGTAACCTTGGTAGAGACTCAGTCAGCACAAGCAGGCTGCACACTGGAGTGGCTGACAAGAGAATGAGCAACCACGGGGAAGCAGCAACTGTTTTTGGAGCCTGGAGCCAGCATCCCAGTCAGAAAACCTTGGCGCCAGGCTTTGGACTAAGTGCAGAGGAGCTGAGCACAGCTTCCAGAGACGGCGCAAGAACAGGACCATCCCTAGCCCCCTGAAATAATCTTGGCGGAAACCCAGCCAGCACACACAGCCTGCACAAGGACGCGGCTAACACAAGGAGAAATCATGGGGAAGCAGCAACTGGTTTTGGAGCCTGGAGTGCAGCATTACAGCTGAGTTTTGGACTAGGAGCAGAGGACTAGGAGCGGAGGAGCTGATCACGGCTTCCTGAGACAGCGCAAGCATGGGACGCAGGCCTGACCCTCTGGGGCAATCTGAACCCAGCCAGCACACAGGGTACACACCGATAAAACAGTCATCACCAAGCAAGATAAGTTTGTCTATATTGCCCTGTGCTGCTACTCTCTCCTATCTATCTGATCCCTCCCCTCCCTGCCCCAGGCAGCTTCATTAACATTGGATTTCCTGGGCCAGGGAGTGAAGTGCTCGACAGGTGTTTTTTTTTTTTTTTTTTTTTTTCTAACCCGTTCTCCTGGCCTGAGAGAAGCAGCAATTAACAATCAGGGGGAAAAATCCTTCCCTGACTTCCCTAAACTGGAATAAAAATACAGAGCCAGCTCCAGCCAAGCATAAGAGATCTACAGTCTTTGGCTTTCATCCCTACTGGGAATAAGGTGGCTATTAAAATGCAATGGCAATTCTGATAGAGATCTGACTGTAATTGTTTTAGCGGAGCAGTGGAAAGACAAGTTTTCGAGGTCTGATACCTCTCTACCTATTAAACAGAGCCTTCACTGATCCACATCAGGAAACTGAGGGCTGAAGCTCCACCCAAACAACCTAGTCACCTGCTAAAGGGGTCAGAGGATAGTGACACCTACCAATCTTTAGAGGTACAAGCATTGGGTGCCTAAGGTACAGCTGAAGAGCCCACCCAGCAAAGCACTCTAGGAATAGAGACATACCTACCTCACTGACACATGGGGTAAGGCTGTCAGCATTCTGCCCTCCTCGGAGTGTGACCCCCTGCTGCTACTAAAATCTGGTGCATATAATTATCACCACTTCTCCTCTAAGTTAATAGGTGACAGCCTATACCACACACTTGGTGACCCAAAATCAGGACACCTAAGCTGATTCTATTCAAGAATAGTAAATGGACTCTTAGGCTTATATATCTGGCAACAGCTCAAACCAGCTGTTAATAGGACATAAGTGATTCTAAGGCTACAACAATCAAGACAGCGCAATCTAGTAGCCCATCTATGTATACTGAAAGAAAACAAAACAAGAAGACTCAGTGATCAAATATAAAATAAATCATTACAATATCTTATAGATGGCTCAGAGACAGCAGTCAATATCAAATCACATAAAGAAGCAAACCATGATTCGTTCTACAAATTCCCAAATTAAAGAACAAAATTCTTTCCGAAATGAAGATACATTCCTGGAATTGCCAAATGTAGAATATAAAAAACTAATATACAGAATGCTTCAAGACATCAGGGATGAGCTCAGAAATAAAATAAGGCAATCTACAGAAAAGCCAAGGAACACACCGATAAAGCAGTTGAAGAAATCAAAAAGATTATTTAAGAAAATAATGGAAAAATTAATAAGCTGCAAGAATCCATAGAGAGACAACATTCAGAAATCCAAAAGATTAACAGTAAAATTACAGAATTAGACAACCAACAGAGGTCAGAGGAGCAGAATCAAGGAATTGGAATGCACAGTGGGGGAGCTGGAGGATAAGGTAACTGACACCAATAAAGTTGAAGAAAAATCAGATAAAAGAATTTTTAAAAATGAAGAAACCCTAAGAATCATGTGGGACTCTATCAAGAAGAATAACTTGCCTGTGAATGGAGTTCCAGAACAGGAAGGGATAATAGAAAATACAGAGAGAATAGCTGAAGATCTGTTGGCAGAAAACTTCCCTGGCATCATGAAAGATGAAAGGATATCTATCCAAGACACACATCGAACCTTATACAAGAATGATCCAAAAAGAAAATCACCAAGACATATTGTCATCAAACTTGCCAAAACCAAAGATAAAGAGAAAATTTTAAAAGCAGCCACAGATAAAAGAAAAGCCACCTACGTAGGACAATCAATAAGTTCAGACTACTTGGCAGAAACCACACAGGCAAGAAGGCAATGGGATGACATATATAGAGCACTGAAGGAGAAAAACTGCCAGCCAAGAATCACATATCCAGCAAAACTCTCTCTGAAATATGAAGGTGAAAATATAACATTTACAGATAAACAAAAGCTTAGAGAATTTGCGAAAACCAAACCAAATCTACAAGAATTACTAAAGGAAATTCTTTGGTCAGGAAATCAAAAATATCAAAATCCAACACAACACAAGGTCACAAAACAGAACATCCTGATATCAACTCAAATAGGAAAATCACAAAAATAAAAGATTAATTTAAAAAAGAAAAAAATGCTCAAAACAGGGAACCATTGAAGTCCTTATGAAAAAGATTACAATAATCAAAAAAGAGAGACTAAACACAGGAGGCATAGATCTTCCATATGGAGAGGAAAACAAGGCGATACAGGATAATACAAGTTAGGTTTTTACTTAGAAAAATAGGGTTAATATTAAGGTAACCACAAAGAGGTCTAACAATTCCATACTTCAAAATAAAAACCAAGACAAAAATAATGACTCTGCAAAAATAAATTCAACTACTATCAAAATAAGAAACACACAATTTACAAAGAAAAACTCAGCACAAAAAAGTAAGTGGAAAAATGAAATTGTCAACACAAAAAAAGGCATCAAAATGAAAGCAGTAAACTCACACTTATCTATAATTAAGCTGAATGTAATTGGACTAAATGCACCAATAAAGAGACAGAGAGTGGCACAATGGATTAAAAAACAAGATCTGTCTATATGCTGCCTACAAGAGATACACCTTAGACTTAGAGACACAAACAAACTAAAACTCAAAGGATGGAAAAAAATATATCAAGCAAACAACAATCAAAAAAGAGCAGGAGTGGCAATATTAATTTCTGACCAAATAGACTTTAAAGTTAAATCTACCAAAAAGGATAAAGAAGGACACTACATAATTATTAAAGAGACAATTTACCAGGAAGATATAACCATATTATATGTTTATACACCCAATGACAGGGCTGCAAGATACATAAAACAAACTTTAACAGAATTGAAAAGTGAGACAGGCACCTCCACAATTATAGTAGGAGACATCAACATGCCATTTTCAGAGAAGGATAGGATGTCCAGTAAAAAGTTCAATAGAGACACGAAGATCTAATTGCTACAATCAACCAACTTGACCTCATAGACATATACAGAACACTCCACCCAACAGCTGCAAAGTATACTTTTTTTTAGTGCGCATGGAAAATTCTCTAGAATAGATTACCTATTAGGTCATAAAACAAGGAATCCAAAACATCAAAATATTACAAAGCATCTTCTCAGACCATAAAGCCAAAAAAGCAGAAATCAATAAAAGAAAAATCAGGAAAAGAAATCAAATACTTGAAACTGAACAATACCCTGCTCAAAAAAGACTGCGTTATAGAAGACATTAAGGAGGGAATAAAGAAATTCATAGAATGCAACGAGGCTGAAAACACTTCCTATCAAAACCTCTGGAACACAGCAAAAGCAGTGCACAGAGGTCAATTTATATTGATAAATCCACACATACATAAAGAACAAAGAGCCAAAATCAGAGAGCTGTCCCTACAACTTGAACAAATAGAAAGCAAGTAACAAAAGAATCCATCAGGCACCAGAAGAAAACAAAGAATAAAAATTAGAGCTGAACTAAATGAATTAGAGAACAGAAAAACAATTGAAAGAATTAACAAAGCCAAAAGCTGGTTCTCTGAAAAAATTTAAAAAATTGAGAAGCCATTGACTGACTAAAGAAATACAGGAAAGGAAACAAATAACCCAAATAAGAAATGAGATGGGCCATATCACAACACACCCAACTGAAATTAAAAGCATCATATCAGACTATGAAAAATTGTACTCTATCAAATTTGAAAACTTAGAAGAAATGGTTGAATTCCTAGAAACACACTGCCTACCTAAACTAACACATTCAGAAGTAGAACAACTAAATAGACCCATAACAAAAAAAGAGATTGAAAAGGTAATCAAAAAACTCCCAACCAAAAAAAAGGCCTGGCCCGGACGGCTTCACTGCAGAGTTCTACCAAACTTTCAGAGAAGAGTTAACACCACTACTACTATAGGTATTTCAAAGAATAGAAAAGGATGGAATACTATCTAACTCATTCTATGAAGGCAGCATATCCCTGATACCAAAACCAGGTAAAGACACCACAAAAAAAGAAGAATACAGACCTATATCCCTCATGAACATAGATGCAAAAATCCTCAAAAAAATTCTAACCAATAGAATTCAACAACATATCAAAAAAATAATTCACCACGACCAAGTGGGATTTATACCAGGTATTTTTTTTATGCAAGGTTGGTTCAATATTAGAAAAAAAATTAACGTAATCCACCATATAAATAAAAGACAAAAACCACATGATCTTATCAATTGATGCAGAAAAGGCATTTGACAAAGTCCAACACCCGTTCATGATAAAAACTCTCAGCAAAATAGGACTAGAGGGAAAATTCCTCAACATAATAAAGGGCATTTATACAAAGCCAACAGCCAACATCACCCTAAATGGAGAGAGCCTGAAAACATTTCCCTTGAGAACGGGAACCAGACAAGGATGCCCTTTTTCACCGCTGTTATTCAACATTGTGTTGGAGGTCCTAGCCAGAGCAATTAGGCTAGACAGAGAAATAAAGGGCATCCGGATTGGCAAGGAAGAAGTAAAATTATCTCTACTTGCAGATGACATGATCTTATACACAGAAAACCCTAAGAAATCCTCAAGAAAACTACTGAAACTAATACAAGAGTTTGGCAGTTTCAGGTTACAAGATAAACATACAAAAATCAGTTGGATTCCTCTACATCAACAAAAAGAACATCGAAGAGGAAATCACCAAATCAATACCATTCACAGTAGCCCCCAAGAAGATAAAATACTTAGGAACAAATCTTACCAAAGATGTAAAAGACCTATGCAAAGAAAACTACAAAGTACTACTACAAGAAACTAAAAGGGGCCTACATAAGTGGAAAAACATATCTTGCTCATGGATAGGAAGACTTAACATAGTAAAAATATCTATTCTACCAAAAGCCATCTATATATACAATGTACTTCCGATCCAAATTCCAATGACATTTTTTAGTGTGATGGAGAAACAAATCACCAGCTTCATATGGAAGGGAAAGAAGGCCCGGATAAGTAAAGCATTACTGAAAAAGAAGAAGAAAGTGTAAGGCCTCACTCTACCTGATTTTAGAACTTATTATACAGCCACGGTAGTCAAAACAGCCTGGTACTGGTACAACAACAGACACATAGACCAATGGAACAGAATTGAGAATCCAGATATAAATCCATCCACATATGAGCAGCTGATATTTGACAAAGGCCTAGTGTCAGTTAATTGGGGAAAAGATAGTCTTTTTAACAAATGGTGCTGGTATAACTGGATATCCATCTGCAAAAAAATGAAACAGGACCCGTACCTCACACCATGCACAAAAACTAACTCCAAATGGATCAAAGACCTAAACATAAAGTCTAAAATGATAAAGATCATGGAAGAAACAACAGGGACAATGTTAGAAGTTTTAATACATGGCATAAACAGTACAGAAAACATTGCTAAAAATGACAAAGAGAAACCAGATAACTGTGAGCTCCTAAAGTCAAACACCTATGCTCATGTAAAGACTTCACCAAAAGAGTAAAAAGACCATCTACAGACTGGGAAAAAATTTTCAGCTATGACATCTCCAACCAGCACCTGATCTCTAAATTCTATATTATTCTGCTAAAACTCAACCACAAAAAGGCAAACAATCCAATTAAAAATTGGGCAAAGGATATGAACACGCACTTCACTAAAGAAGATATTCAGGCGGCTAACAGACACATGAGGAAATGCTCTCGATCATTAGCCATTAGAGAAATGCAAATTAAAAGTACTATGAGATTCCATCTCACTCCAACAAGGCTAGCATTAATCCAAAAAACACAAAATAATAAACGTTGTAGAGGCTGTGGAGAGATTGGAACACTTATACACTGCTGGTGGGAATGTCAAATGGTACAGCCACTTTGGAAATCGATCTGGCGTTTCCTTAAAAAGCTAGAAATAGAACTACCATACAACCCAGAAATCCCACTCCTCGGAATATACCCTAGAGAATTAAGAGCCTTTACACGAGCAGACATATGCACACCCATGTTTACCGCAGCTCTGTTTACAATAGCAAAAAGCTGGAAGCAACCAAGGTGTCCCTCAACGGAGGAAAGGTTAAATAAATTATGGTATATTCACACAATGGAATACTACGCATCGATAAAGAACAGTGACGAATCTGTGAAACATTTCATAACATGGAGGAACCTGGAAGATATTATCCTGAGTGAAACTAGTCAGAGGCAAAAGGACAAATATTGTATAAGACCACTATTGTAAGATCTTGAGAAATAGTATAAACTGAGAAGAACACATTCTTTTGTGGTTATGAGGGGGGGAGGGAGGGAGGGTGGGAGAGGGTTATTTATTGATTAGTTAGTAGATAAGAACTACTTTAGGTGAAGGGAAGGACAATACTCAATACACGGAAGGTCAGCTCAACTGGACTGGAGCAAAACCAAAGTAGTTTCTGGGATAAACTGAATGCTTCAAAGGTCAGCAGAGCAAGGGTGTGGGTTTCGGGACTATGGCTTAAGGGGACTTCTAAGTCAATTGGCAAAATAAATTCTATTATGAAAACATTCTGCATCCCACTTTGAAGTGTGGCGTCTCGGGTCTTAAATGCTAACAAGTGGCCATCTAAGATGCATCAATTGGTCTCAACCCACCTGGATCAAAGGAGAATGAAGAACACCAAGGTCACACAATAACTATGAGCCCAAGGGACAGAAAGGGCCACATGAACCAGAGACTGACATCATCCTGAGACCAGAAGAACTAGATAGTGCCCGGCCACAACCGATGACTGCCCTGACAGGGAGCACAACAGAGAACCCCTGAGGGAGCAGGAGAACAGTAGGATATAGACCCCAAATTCTCATAAAAAGACCAGACTTAATGGTCTGACTGAGACTAGAAGAATCCCGGTGGTCATGGTGCCCAAACCTTCTGTTGGCCCAGGACAGGAACCATTCCTGAAGCCGACTCTTCAGACATGGATTGGACTGGACAATGGGTTGGAGAGGGATGCTGATGAGGAGTGAGCTTCTTGGATCAGGTGGACACTTGAGACTATGTTGGCATCTCCTGTCTGGAGGGGAGATGGGAGGGTAGAGGGGGTTAGCAACTGGCAAAACGGTCATGAAAGGAGAGACTGGAAGGAGGGAGCGGGCTGACTCCTTAGGGGGAGAGTAAGGGGGAGTATGTGGTAAGGTGTATATAAGCTTATATGGGACAGACTGACTTGATTTGTCAACTTTCACTTAAAGCTCAATAAAAATTATTTTAAAAAAAAAAGAACACAATCAACAAATTACTAGAATAAGATAAATCAGATAAGGCCAACTTACAAAAATTAAAAGAAACATTTTTCCCACAAACAATAACCAATTGGAAAATGAATTAAAAACAAAATAATGTGCAGAGGAGAGAGGGGTATACGAGAGCTCTCTTTACTTTCTGCACAATTTTTCAGTAAACCTAAATCTCTAAAAAATAGTCTATTAAAAATTAAAATAAAAAAACATTTCCGGCAGAATCCAATCACACTAAGAAAATAATACACCGTAACCATGCAGTATTTATTCCAGGAACACAGGTTGTTGCAATGGTTGCGCAGTGGTTAAGAACTCAGCTGCTCATCAAAAGATTGGCAGTTCAAATCCACCAGCCACTCCTTGGAAACCCTAAGAGGCATTTCTACTCTGTAGGGTCACTATGAGTCAGAATTCAATCAATGGCAACAGGTTTGGGTTTTTTTTTGGTGGGGGGGGGGGTTATAAATATACATAGATACAAATATAATTACACGGTCAGTGGAAAAGAGGAAGACCTTCAGTGAGGTGGACTGACAAGGTGGCTGCAACAATGGGCTCAAACATAGCAACGATTGTGAGGATGGTGCAGGGCAGGATACAGTTTCATTCTGTTGTGCACAGGGTCGCTGTGGGTTGGAACTGACTCAACGGCACCTAACAACAATAACAACAACATAAATATAATTTAAATATATTAATATGGTACATGATATTTGTATATATGATTATCCCAACAAATGATGAAAAAGCCTTCAAGAAAATCCAATACTTGATAAAAACACTCAAGGGAAAAAAATATCATTCAGAGTACAACCAAAAATATAAAGTAACTAGGAGTTAATGACAATACATGATACCTGCACAGAGAAAATTTTTAACTCTAGTAAAGGACACAGAAGGTCACCTGAATAAATGAGACATTCCATCTCTTCTTGGTTGGGATGACTTAATATTATAAATATGTCAGTTTATCC
Organism: Loxodonta africana; assembly: GCF_030014295.1. Taxonomy (NCBI): domain Eukaryota; kingdom Metazoa; phylum Chordata; class Mammalia; order Proboscidea; family Elephantidae; genus Loxodonta; species Loxodonta africana. Next base: position 182,430,170 of record NC_087344.1, on the reverse strand, counting down.
CAAGTTAATCTATAAATTCAATATAATTACAACTTCCTAAAAATTTTCTGTTGAATTTTTTCAGAGAGTTGATGACCTTAATATAAAATTTTTATGGAAGAATAAAGGTCCATGAATACGTAAGTTGACATTTCAAAAGAAGAACAAAGAGGGAAATTTTCAATACTAGTTATTAAAACATGCTCCATAGTCATAGTAATAAAACAGTGTTATATTGTTGCAACAACAAATAGGTCAGTGAAATACAATATAGAACTTAGGAACATAACCACATTTATATGTGAACTTAATATACAATAATAAAAACAAAGAAAAAAAATCAAACTCGTTGCCTCGAGTTGATTCTGAGTCATAGCAACCCTATAGGACAGAGTACAACTGACCCATGGAGTTTCCAAGGAGCTTCTGTTGGATTTGAATGGCCGACTCTTTGGTTAGCAGCCATAGCACTTAACCACTATGCCACCGGCATTTCCATACAATAATTAGGGCACCACATACCAATAGGAAAAGGACAGATTATGTAAATAGATGGAAATGCAAACCCAACTCACTCTACAGATAAAAATAAAATTGTATCTCTATCTAAGACTACATACAAAGGTGGACTGTTAATGCAATAAAAAATCTTAATATGAAAGTTAAAACAATAAAGTAAATAGAACAAAGTATAGGAGACAGAAACCAACATTATAAACAGAACTTCACATGCACACATCATAAGACAAAAACAGTGATTTTTATTACACCATAATTAAAGATTTCTGTTCAGTGAAAGGTACTGTGAATGAAGTTAACGGTCAGATGACAGACTGGGAGAGTATATTTGCAATGTCTAAATCCAAGAAGGTACTAATAGCTAGAATACACAAGGAACTTTTTCAAGTCAACGAAATTAACAGAAAAATGGGCAAAGTATTTGAACAGATAATTTACAGAACAGGTAATCAAGAAAGCTTAGAAATATATGTAGAGATACCCAAACTCATTATTAACTAGAGAAACACAAATTAAACTAATAGGGAAATACAACTAGAAAATTTTAGAAAATTGGATAATGTTCTGTTTGGGCAGGGATATGAGTTTAGGAAACCTCACACACTTGTGGTAGGAAAGTAAAATGGTGTAGCCATTCTGGAGAGCAGTTTGGTAGCTGTCTTAGTCATCTAATGCTGCTATAACAGACTTACCACAAATGGGTGGCTTTAACAAAGAGAAATTTATTTCCTCACAGTAAAGTAGGCTAGAAGTCCAAATTCAGAGCGTCAGCTCCAGGGGAAGGCTTTCTCTCTCTGTCGGCCTTCTCATCAATCTTCCTCCAGACTAGGAGCCTCTCCGCTCAGGGACCCCAGGCCCAAATGATGCTCTTTGCTCCTGGTGCTGCTTTCTTGGTGGTACAAGGTTCCCTTTCCTTTTACCTTTTGAAAGATAAAAGGTGGTGCAGGCCACAGCCCAGGGAAACTTTGGATTGGATCAGGGAAGTAACCTGGTAAGAGTGTTAACAATCCCACCCTAATCCTCTTTAACATAAAATTACAATCACAAATTGAAGGACAACCACACAATACTGGGAATCATGGCCTAACCCAGTTGATACACACATTTTAGGGGTGACATAATTCAATCTGTGACAGTAGTATTTAGTCAAATCAAGTTCATACATACCCTATCATCCAGCGACTCTTTTTCTCAGTTTACAATCCCCCAAAAAACATTTCTCAAAGATCCATAATGCACATATAAGAGAATGTTCATCACAGCATTGTTTATATGGTGAGGAATTAGAGGCAACCTACTGTCTATCCCTGGGTGAGTGGGTAGATAACTGAATAGATCTACAGCAATGGCACAATTAGAAACAATGTACTAGATACACACATGGCAACACTAATGCTAAGTAAAAATAATTAAGAAACAGAATAAGATCTGTCACATAATAGCACTAAAAAAAAAGTAAAACTACACGTATACAAAATAACATTAGATATTTTACAAAAATCCATACAAATAAAGGGATACACAGTGAACTCATTAAAATGATGGGTGGGAGGAGGGGCAGAGGAATGGGAATAAAGAATGGGGGTAAAAGTTATTCAATCAATGAAACATCCCAAAGAAGAGCCTACCTAGACCAATGATGACAATGTATCATGAAGTGAGAAACATGATGAACTCAAATCTGTATGTTGCTGTTGTTTGGTGCCACTGACTGGATTCTGACTCATAGTAACCCTATGTGCAATGCAATGAAACACTGCCCGATCCTGTGCCATAATCACAATCTTTGCTATGTTTGAGTCCACTGTTGCAGCCACTGTAACAATCCATTTCATTGAGGGTCTTCCTCTTTTTTGCTGACCCTCTACTTTACCAAGCATGATGTCCTTCTCCAGGGATCGGCCCCTCCTGATAACATGTCCAAAGTACATGAGACAGACTTCACTTACTGACTGCTGCTTCCATGGTGTTGATTATGGATTCAAGTAAAATAAAATCCTTGAAACCATTCCTGAAGCCAACTCTTCAGACATGGATTGGACTGGACAATGGTTGGAGAGGGGTGCTGGTGAGGAGTGATCTTCTTGGATCAGGTGGATACTTGAGACTATGTTGGCATCTCCTGCCTGGAGGGGAGATGAGAGGGTGGAGGGGGTTAGAAGCTGGACACGAAAAGAGAGAGTGGGCTGTCTCATTAGGGGGAGAGTAATTGGGAGTATGTAGCAAGGTGTACATAACTTTTTGCGTGAGAGGCTAACTTGATTTGTAAACTTTTACTTAAAGCAAAATAAAAAGTATAAATAAAAAATAAAACAAATAAAACCCTTGAAAACTTCAATCTTTTCTCACTTTATTGTAATGTTGCTCATTGGTCGAGTTGTGAAGATCTTTATTTTCTTTATGTTGAGGGGTAAACCATACTGAAGGCTGTAGTCTTTGATCTTCATTAGTAAGGGTTTCAACTCCTCTTTGCTTTCAGCAAGCAAGGTTGTGTCATCTGCATATTGCACATTGTTTCATGAGTCTTCTACCAATCCTGACGCCACATTCTTCTTCATATAGTTCAGATTTTTGGATTATTTGCTCAGAATGCAGATTGAAAGAGTGTGGTGAAAGGATACAACCCTGATGCATACCTTTTCTGATTTTAAGCCATGCAGTACCCGCTTGCTCTGTTTGAACTACTGCCTTTTGGTCTATGTAGAAGATCCTTATGAGCACAATTAAGTGTTCTGGAATTCCCATTCTCCACAATGTTATCCATAATTTTTTTTATGATCCACACAGTCATTTGCACAGTCAATAAAACACAGGTAGATATCTTTCCGGTATTCTCTGCTTTCAACCAAAATCTATCATGTCCTCTCCTGAATCCTGCCTGAATTTCTGGCAGTTCCCTGTCGATGTACTGCTACAACTGCTTTTGAAAGATCTTCAGCAAAATTTTACTTGCATTTGATATTAATGACACTGTTCAGTAATTTTCATATTCTGTTGGATCACTTTTCTTTGGGGTGGGCACAAATATGCATCTCTTCCACTTGGTTGGCCAGGTAGCTGTCTTCCAAATTTCTTGGCGTAGACAAGTGAGCACCTCTAGCACTGCATCCATTTGTCGAAACATCTCAATTGGTATTCCATCTATTCCTGGAGCCTTGTTTTTCACCAATGCCTTTGGTGCAGCTTGGACTTCTTCCTTCAGTATCGTCGGTTCTTGATCATATGCTACCTCTTGAAATAGCTGAATGTCGACTAATTCTTTCTGGTACAGTGACTCTGTATTCTTTCCATCTTCTTTTGATGCTTCTGACATCATTCAATATTTTGCCTGTAGAATCCTTCCAAATTGCAACTGGAGGCTTCAATTTCTTCTTCAGTTCTTTCAGCTGAGAAATGCCAAGTGTGTTCTTCTCTTATGGTTTTCTAACTCCAGATTTTGCACATTTCATTATAATATTTTGCCTTCTCAAGCTGCCCTTTGAAATCTTCTGTTCAGCTCTTTTACTTCATCATTTCTGCCATTCACTTTAGCTACCCTACATTCAAGAGCAAGTTTCAGAGTCTCTTCAGACAACCATTTTGGTCTTTTCTTTCTTTCCTGTCTTTTTAGTCATCTTTTGCTTTCTTCATGTATGATGTCCTTGACGTCATCTGATAACTTGTCTGGTCTTCGGTTATTAGTGTCCAATGTGTCAAGTTTATTCTTGAGATGGTCTCAAAATTCAGGTGGGATATACTCAAGGTTCTATTTTGGCTTTCATGGACTTATTCTAATTTTCTTCAGCTTCAGTTTGAACTTGTATATGAGCATCTATCAGTTTGTTGTACTGTGGTGGCTTGCATGTTGCTCTAATACTGGAAGATTTGCCATCAGTATTTCAAATACCTTTGGTGGACAGGTTTCAGCATGGCTTACAGACTAAGGCAAATCTCCATACCTGGGATTAAAAAACAAAAGTTAAGCCTTTGTGCCCTGGGTGCCAATGGCCTTGAGTCATCAAAAAGCCTGGAGCCAGATGAAGTCTTTGAATGGTTAATTTTCCAGGATCACAGAACTATATACAAGAAGGGAAGGACAGTATTCTTAGGAAAGGTGGAGTATAGGAGAGAATAGTGAAGTAATGGCTAAGTGCTCAGTTGCTAACCAAAAGGCCAGCGATTAGAACTCACCAACCACTCCATAGGAGGGAAGACCTGGTGATCTGCTCCTGTAAAGGTTACAGCCTAGGAAACCCTATAGGACAGTTCTATTCTGTCACATGGGATTGCTATGAGTCCGAATTGACTCCATGGCTTGCAACAACAACAGAAACAAACAGCCTCTGGATCTCTGACTTTGGAATGGAAAAAGAAAAGAGACAAGAAAATATTGAATTATACACAAGCATACACATATACACACACACACAAGAGGAGCCAAGCTCAAACTCTCAGGTAGTTTCTAGTCCTGGCCAGGGCTGGGGCCACAAATACACACTCCTTTTTCCCAGGAAGTTCCAAGGAGCAGGTGTCTGATACCCTAAGACAGGCCCCTGACCTTGCCCCTAAATAAATTTATTCTCAAAAAATATAATGTGACTGATATTGGTTCACCTGAGATTTGGGGGAAAAGGGGAGGCATGAAATCACTGGAGTTGGGGCCTTGGTATTCCTCTTCCTCCTCCCTTTTCCCTATAGCCACCCTTTCCTTAACATTCCCCTGGTTATCTTGCTATATTTTTTATATTTATTATAAATGTAGAGAAGAGTCAACAGTTAAAAAAAAAAAAAACAGTAAAAGCAAATTATATCAGTTAGTTCTACTTCCACTTAAAGTAACAGAAAAACTCAACTCAAACTTTAGTAAGTGAAAATGGGAGTTTACTGGTTCACATAATTGAAAAGTCCTGGAGTGGGCTAGCAGGCATTGCTCAACACAAGGCTCAAAGGATGTCATCAAGAATGGTGAGTCTCTCAGTTCTGTTTTCTTCTGTGTTGACTTCATTTTCAGGCAAACTTTTGACATGTAGTTGGAAGATGGCTGCAGCAGTTTGGCCTGCATCCTTCCAGGTTCACATCTCAGGAGTGGGGAAGGATGTTTCTTTGCTGGTGGTTCCCACAAGAGTCCTGAGATTCACTCTGCCTTATAAAGTCCAAGTCACATGCCTACCCACCCCTACCCACCAATATCTAATGCTTTACCCTTACGGTCAAAGGTAGACACGTACACACTGGCCAAATGGAATGAAAATGGACAATGGAAGATTTCCAAATGAAAATCAGGGACTGTTTCCAGAAGAAGGTGGACTGGATACAGGGAAGGCAAACACTAAATGTTACTAGAATAATTTTCACCAAGTTCTTGTACTATTTGCATTTATAATTCACTATGGAGCCCTGGTGGCACAGTGGTAAGGAGCTCGGCTGCTAACCACAAGGGAAGCAGTTTGAATCCACAAGCCACTCCTTGAAAACCGTGAGGGGGAGTTCTACTCTGTCCTATAGAGTCACTGTGAGTCAGAATTGACTCGAAGGCAGCGGGTTTGGTTTTTTCGTATTTCTCTGAAGCTACTCTTTACCTAAAACAGATGAAAACCTTCTCCTTGATCTCCTAGAGTTAGTAAAGGAATCTAGTAGAGCACAGTGCACCCTAAAGGACCTTGAATAACTTCCATAATTTCAGGAGGAAGAAATCAACTCTTAAAGAAGTAGCTGACAAAGAAAAGGACATACATTACCTACTCTTCTCTCCTGGTGGAGACACACATACATGCATGTAAAAATTTGATCAAAATAATACTGGGTTACCAATTCTGTGATCTTCATAATTAAGCAATACTAATTATTACCATTTACTGAACACCTACTATTATGCCAAGCAAAGCGCCAGACAAGTGACATATAATTCATTTAATACCCTCAACAACCATGCAAAGCAGGTATTACTATCTTCACTTCAAAGATGAGGAAACAGACTCAGGTATGTTAAGAAATTTGCTCAAAGTCGCACAGGTGGAAAGTGGAGGAGAGCCAGTAGGCAACTGCCTGTCTAAAGCCTGTGCTCTTGAAACAATACCTTGTGATTTGTGGTCTTGCCACTAATTAGGGCACAATTAAGGTGCTAATTAGGCACACTAATTAGAGAACAAATAATATTGTGGCTATAATGTTACTTCAGTTCAACCATTTCATGTACCTCATCTAAAACTGTTCTTATAATTAGGAATTTCATGAGGAGAACAAAACAATAAGTCGAGAACAACTAAATCAACATAGTGAAAAGAACTATAGTTTTCTATGAGTCACTTTAAGCATAAACATATGCTAAATGCTGCTGGAGTACAATCTACAAGAGAACTGATGGCCCCATTAGAAAAATGATACAATTGAGTGAAGAGGTGAGTTCTGGAAAATACAGATTAAACAGCTTAAACAAAAACTGAGGACAAAAACTACCTCAACCTCTCAAAGACTGTCCCAGTAGGCCAAGGCAGTAAGCCTGATAAAAGAAAGAGATAAAACATCTGGGCTCCAGACTGACACATAAATTTGATAATCACCATTGTAGGGTGCTATAAAAAGTTGTCTGATACAACCCTAGAGGACTTTGCCTCAAGTTGTCCGGTAATCTAAAATAAGAAAAATCCCTTGGAATGAATGTCCTAGGAAACTCAGAATATCAGGTCATACTTTAGGAAATCTTGATAAAAAAACAAGTTGAAATGCTGGTGGAGCAAGAGTCCATATGTACCTCAATAAGACCACCATTGATGTGAGAATCTATAAGATTACCAAAAAGCAACATTGTTACTATCATAAAGTCATGCTTTAAGGACATTGGAGCCTTGGTTTTCAGTGATTCTTCCTGACGTGTGGTGGTTTAGAGTCCTGAATGATTTTTTTTTTAACTTTTGCTATTGATAAGAAATTGTAAATGATAGGCCAGTAAAACTCTATCCACCACTCGTCTGTCAAGGACATCATACATGAAGAAAGCAAAAGGTTATTAAAAAGACAGAAAAGAAAGAAAAAGCCAAAATGGATGTCACCAGAGACTCTGAAACTTGCTCTTGGATATCGACTAGCAACAGCAAATGGAAGAAATGATGAAGTAATAGAGCTAAACATAAGATTTCAAAGGGCAGTTTGAGAAGACAAAGTAAAGTATTCTAATGAAATGTGCAAAGACCTGGAGTTAGAAAACCAAACAGACTAACATGCTCAGCGTTTCTCAAGCTGAAAGAACCAAAGAAAAAAAAAATTCAAGCCTCCAGTTGGAATACTGAAGGATTCGACAGGAAAAATATTAAACAACACAGAAAACATCAAAAGAAGATGGAAGGAATATAGAGTCACTGTACCAAAAAGAATTGATCCACATCAACCATTTCAGGAGGCAGCATATGATCAAAAACTGATGGTATTGAAGGAAAAAGTCCAAGCTGTGCTGAAGGCATTGGCAAAAAATAAGGCTCCAGGAATAGATAGAATACCAACTGAAAAGATTCAACAAATGGATGCAGGACTAGAAGTGCTCACTCATCTATGACAAGAAATTTGGAAGATAGCTACCTGGCCAAACAAATGGAAAAGATCCACATTTATGCCTGTTCCCAAGAAAGGTAATCACCCAAATGTGGAAATTATCGAACAGTGTCATTAATACCACAAGAAAGTAAAATATTGCTGAAGATTATTCAGAAGTAGTTGCAGCAGTACATTGACAGAGAACTTCCAGAAATTCAAGCCAAATTCAGAAGAGGATATGGAATGAGGAATATCATTGCTGATGTCAGATGCATCTTGTCTGAAAGCATAGAATACAAGAAAGATGTCTAACTCTGTTTTATTGGACTGTATGGATCATACCAAACTATGGATAACATTGTAAAGAATGGGAATTCCAGAATACTTAATTGTCCTCATGAGGAACCTGTACATAGATCAAGAGGCAGTAGTTCAAACAGAACAAGAGGACACTGAGTGGTTTAAGGTCAGGAAAGGTGTGCATCAGGGTTGCATCCTTTCACTATACTTATTCAAGCTGTATGCTGAGCAAATAAACAAAGAAGCTGGATTATATGAAGAAGAAGGGGCATCAGGATTGGAGGAAGGCTCATTAACAATCTGCATTATGCAGATGACACAACCTTGTTTGCTAAAAGTGAAGAGGACTTGAAATACCTATTGATGAAGATCAAAGGCCACAGCTTCAGTATGGATTACACCTCAACATAAGGAAAACCAAAATCCTGACAAGTGGACCAATAAGCAACATCATGATAAACAGAGACAAGACTGAAGTTGTCAAGGCTTTCATTTTACTTGGATCCACAATCAACACCCATGGAAGCAGCAGTCAAGAAATCAAAAGACATGTTGCATTTGGGCAAATCTGCTGCAAAAGGCCCCTTTAAAGTGTTAAAAAGCAAAGACGTCACCTTGAAGACTAAGATGCACCTGACCCAAACCATGGGAAAGCTGGATGATGAATGAGGAAGACTGAAGAACAACTGACGTCTTTGAATATTGGTGTTGGCGAAGAATATTGAATATATCATGGACTGCCAAGAGAATGAACAAATCTGTCTTAGAAGAAGTACAACCTGAATGCTCCTTAGAAGCAAAGATGGCGAGACTACACCTCACATACTTTGGGCATATTATCAGGAGGGATCAGTTGCTGGAGAAGGACATCATGCTTGGTAAAGTAGGGGGTCAGTGAAAAAGAGGAAGACCCTCAATGAGATGGATTCACACAGTGGCTGCAACAATGGGCTCAAGCAGGGCAATGATCGTGAGGATGGCATAGGACTGGGAAGTGTTTCATTCTGTTGTACATAGGTCACTATGAGTTGGAACCAACTCGATGACACCTAACAACAACACCAAGGGCAAAATACTGAATGATGCAGGAAGAATCAAAAGAAGATGGAAGAAATACACAGGGTCACTGTACCAAAAAGAATTGGTCGACATTCGGCCATTTCCGAAGGTAGTATAGATGTATTAAAGGAAGAAGTCCAAGCTGCACTTGGAAGCATAGGTAAAAGACAAGGCTGCAGGAACGGTTAGAATTCTACTTGAGATGTTTCAACAAATGCGTGCAATGCTGAAATCACTCATTCATCTATGCCAAGAAATTTGGAAGACAGCTACCTGGACAACCAAGTGGAAGAGATCCATATTTGTGCCCATTTCTAAGAAAGGTGATTCAACAGAATGTGGAATATATCAAACAATACCATTAACATCACACAGTAAAATTTTGCTGAAGATAATTCAAAAACAGCTGCAGCAATATATTGACAGGGAACTGCCAGAAATTCAAGCTGGGTTCAGAAGACGACATGGAATGAGGGATATCATTGCTGATGTCAGATGTATCTTGCCTGAAAGCAGAGAATACCAGAAAGATGTTTGCCTGTCTTTTATTGACTATGCAAAGGCTTTGGACTGTGTGGATTATAATAAATTATGGATAACATTGTGAACAATAGAAATTCCAGAGCACTTAATTGTGCTCACAAGGAACCTCTACATAAACCAAGACGCAGTAATTCCAACAGAGCAAGGGCATACTCCGAGATTTAGAATCAGGAAAGCTGTACATCAGGATTGTATCTTTTCACCATACTTATTCAATCTATATGCTGAGCAAATAATCCCAGAAACTGTACAATATAAAGAAAAAGGGGGATTCAGGATTGGAGGAAGACTCATTAACAACCTGCGATATGCAGATGACACACCTTGTTTGCAGAAAGTGAATAGGACTTGCAGCACTTGCTGATGAAGATCCAAGACAACAGCCATTGGTATGGATTATACCTCAATATAAAGAAAACAAAAATCCTCACAACTGGACCGATAAACAACAACATGAGAAACTGAGAAAAGACTGAAGTTGTCAAGGATTTCATATTACTTGGATCCACAGTAAACACCCATGGAAACTGCAGTCAAGAAATCAAATGACCTATTGCATTGGGAAAATCTGCTGCAAAAGATCTCTTCAAAGTACTGAAAAGCAAAGATGTCACTTTGAGGACCAAGGTGTATCTAACCCAGGCCATGATATTTTTAATCACCTCAAATGTGTACAAAACCTGGACAATAAATAGGGAAGACAGAAGAATTGATGCCTTTGAATTATGGCATTAGCAAACAATATTGAATAGACCATGGCCTGCAAAAAGGATAAACAAATCTGTCTTGGAAGAAGTACAGCCAGAATGCTCCTTAGAAGGGAGCATTATGAGACTTTGTCTTACATAATTTGGACATATTATCAGGAGGGATCAGTCCCAGGAGAAGGACATCATGCTTGGTAAAGTACAGGGTCAGCAAAATAGATGAAGACTCTCAAGGAGATGGATTGACACAGTGGCTGCAACAGGCTCAAGCATAGTGAAGATTATAAGCATGGTGCAGGACTGGGCAGTGTTTTCATTTTGTTGTACATAGGGTCACTGTAAATTAACACCGACTTGACAGCACCTAACAACGTAACTCCAGAGTGGTTCTGATATTCACCATCTGGAACCATCTAGTTCGCAGGCTATTAGAGGAAGCAATCCTGTTCCCACAGCTAAGCCACTTAAGCTACCTTGGGCCCTCCTCTGACTACACGTGGGTGAGAAGGGTGTGGTATAGTCCAAGTAGGTGCTGGATGACAACAATAATCATGGAGATTATCAATCAACCCATCTGCATAACCTGTAGGGTGTAGGTGGTGTATTATGATAGATGAGTAACCACGATACTTGCATAGGGGGACTAAAGTCCAAGTTGGAAAAAAGTGGGTGCAGCATAGATGGAGAGGTGTTCAGGTACTGGAGGTTTAGCGAGGGTTCCCATCATGCAGAATAAGCATTGACATTCAACAGAAGGGATTTAAAGAAGGAAGTTCCATAAAACTCAGGAATCGGCATGTTATCTACGGTGCTAATCTGGCTTTGATCCCTCTAAGTTATGATAACAAAGTATCTGCCTGGTTCCTGTCCTTAAGTGTTTCATAATAGGAACTGTTCCTTGTTTTTCAGTCTCCCCTACTTCCAAAATTAAAATCCTACCCTTGAATCTAAACCCAGTGCCTAAAGTTCTGCTACCTTATCTAACTAATATTGTTGATACCAACTCCACACTACCTGCCCATACAAATCTCCTGTTCCTGGCTTCTCCATCATCGAGCTCTGTCCACCTGTCAGATCCCACTTTATCTGGGTTGCCCCTACCTGACCTGCCCAACACCAGCTGTCTGCCAGGAATCTCACCTCTTCAAGCTTCCTTCACCCCTCACATCCAATGCATCGCCAAAATCACTTCTGAAATGTCTCTTCCTGCCACTGCCTTAGTTTGAGATCTCAAAGTTTCTTCCCTCTTTTATTTACATTGCCTCCAAACTGTATCTTTGCCTTATCAGTTCAATCCACCATCCACACTCTTAGTAGAGTTACGTTTGTGAAATAAAATTCTGATCCTATCGCTTTTCTACTTAAAAACCCTCCAGTTACTACTCACTGCAAACACAATGATATCCACATCACTTAGCATGGCTTTCAAGGCCTTCCAGGGCCATCTCTCACTATTCTTTCCCACACAATCCAGTAAGTGCATTCTTTAAAGCTCAGCTCAAATGTCACCTCCTCTTGACCTCTCTATAAGAGAATGAGTTGCTTCTTCACCTGTCTTTCTATATGAATTTGTAAATACTTTTATTATACCACATATCACATTGTTTATATGTCTGCTTTCTTCATTAGATTGTGAACTCTTTGAGGACAGGGAGCATGTCTTCTTCATTTTTAGCCTTGTGACAAATAAGGTGACTGGTCAGTAGTCAGCTGAAAACAAATGCCTATTGAATGAATGAATGACCCCTGAACACTGTGACCTATCTCTTGGTCTGAATTTACCTTAGTTGCCTGCAGATAATCTTTACTAACCAAAAGGTTGGCAGTTCAAATCCACCTAGAGGTACCTCGGAATAAATCCTGGCAATCTGCTTCCAAAATGTCACAGGCTCAAAAACCGTGTGGAGCACAGTTCTACTCTGCACACGTGGAGTCACCATGAATCAGGCTCGACAGCAACTGGATTGGCTTTTTGTTATTGTTGTTGTTGTTGTTACCGACCTACATATTTATCTATCTATTCATCCATCCATCCTCCATCCATCCATCTATAATATTCCTATCTATGACGATAGCAGGTGAGAACAGGGACTAGGATCCTATTTCAAGTTTCCAGCCTCTCCTGATCTTTTTTATGACGATAGCAGGTGAGAACAGGGACTAGGATCCTATTTCAAGTTTCCAGCCTCTCCTGATCTTCTACATTCTCCTGTAGTTACTGGCCCTTGCTAGACTCTGTCTGAACAGATGACATTCATGCAGCCTATGGTTAAAAATGGCTATACTGTCTCTGTCCTGTCTTGCTCCTGGAATTTTTTCCCGTACCCTAATGCTACATCATTCTGTCACCAACCCTTATTTCCATGGGACATAGAATGGTGACTGGTTCATTTTTACTGTTGATACTAGTCATTGCTGATAAGGTCACTTTCAAGACTTCACGATCTCTCTGTTCCTAACCTTTCAAATGTTATTGAAGGATTTCCCACTTAACTACATGAGGTGACCAGTGGTTTTTCTATTATTACTTCTATTACTTTTTTCCTTAATTGTCAGAGAAAACTCTCATATGTTACAGTTCCTGTATAGATGCAATGCCCGTCACACCCTAGATTGCCCCTACCTACCTCCACAGCTGTGCTTGAGGAGTTTAATACACCACCATGATTTCTGGAGAAATAACATCTTATCTATAGAAGCATTTCCTCGAGAATAGTTCTTCAGTATTCAAAAGACTTGTCCTTTATCATTGTTGTCTGTGTGTCTCTTTCTCTCACATTGTATGTATGTGTGTGTGTGTTACCAGTGACTTTGGCATCTGAAGTAGCTGAAATAACATGGTTTACACACACACATACACACACACATACACAATCCTCTGCCACAGGCTTACTTCAATTCTTTTCTCTATTTCCAACCTTGTAGTCCCTTTCTGGTTTCCTCTTCTCCATTCTCTACACCTCAGTGAATCTGCCAGTGAATACCTGGAAATAAATATATTAGACACATAAAGCACTGAGAAGCAATTCAGATTGGCATGAAATATATGCCAACATATATGCTTATATCAGGAAAAAACTCATTTTCCCTCACCCTCATTCTCCCTGGGATATTCCTTCCCTCCCTATCTCTGTCTCTCCCTATCTCTCTCTTGTTCCCTCTATTACTCTGCTCTCTCTCTCTCTCTCTCACACACACACATACACACACATACACACACACACACAAAAAGGCATGAAAGAAAGCAGAGTCTGAGGGCTCTGAAGGCACCTTGAAAATTTTGCCTGGAACCAGCATTAATTTCCTTGACCGTTGTCCTGGCAAATACAAGCTGTGAGTAAAGGTGTTCCTGCCAGATACGGCTCCACGACTGTATAGCTGAGTAGGAACATCAGCTTCAACTATGCTAAGAAATCCAAGAGACTATTCACCCTGGAAAAATTCCAACCCCCAAACAGCACCTCCCTAGGAGATGACTAAGGCTCCTGTAGGAAATCATTTAACCACAAATTCCAACTCCCCTTCACGCCTACAGCCTCAGTCACAATTCTCAAAGGCAGCTCCATTAAATCGTGACAACCTGATCCACACTTTTCAGCCCATTAGGTAGAAAATGGGAGGGACAGATCATTGAATGATTGTAATTGAAATCCTGTAATTTATGATTTGTCAATAGCTCCTATGTTTTGGGGAGTTTTCTTTTACCCTTTCACAAATCCTGGCAGCCACATTACCTAATTACAGACACCCAAAATGCATTTGGGACCAATGCATTGTCTGGTAACAATGAGACAGAGAAGAAGCCCCACATCACAGAGTTCATTATTCCAAGGCCAGTTATTTTAAAGCGTTAGGGGAAAAAATCCTTTCAGATTACCTCTTTCCTGGCTGTCAAGTCAATTCCTACTCGTAGTGACCCTATAGGACAGAGTAGAACTGCCCCATAAGGTTTCCACAGAGCAGCTGGAGGATTCAAACTGCCAACCTTTTCGTTCATAACTGAATGAATAACCACTGCACCACCAGGGCTCGCCTTTGAGATTAAAAGGGTAAAAAGCCAGTATGGAGTAGGATCAGCTGTGTTAGCATGAACTAGGGCATAGAGAGCAAGTGTTACCTCCTGTCTACACCATAAAGTGGAAATGCCAGTCCTGTTACCCCTGCAGCTACTAAACTGTATTGATGAAACGGCATCTGAGCTGAGCTGAAGGAAGTCAGGCAAGGAAATTGACTTGAATCATGGAATCATTGTTCTCAGGTTGAAAGGGGGATTTTTCAGACTTTCACCCCCAGGTACCTCCACTCAACTCCCTTCTAAAATATCCCTGCCTCATGTTCATCTCCCTGTAACTGATGCAAACTAATACAATGGAATGCGGGGCCCTGGTGGTACAGTAATTAAGTGTTCGACAGCTAACCAAAAGGCTGGCAGTTCGAATCCACCAGCTGCTCCTTGGAAACCCTATGGGGCAGCTCTACTCTGTCTTATAGGGTCTCTATGAATGGGAATAAACTTGACGGCAACGGGTTTTTGTTTTTGCTTTTTATAAAATGGAAAGAGGATTTGGAGTAAAAACTCCTGATTTGGAGACATGGGTCCTGACTGTTTAATTTACCAACCACGCACCCTTGGAACTCACAATCTTCAACTACCATATGAGGATTCTAGACTAGTTGATTACCAAGGTCCATCCAGTTGAAAATTCTCTAGGCAATGGTGAGGAGCTCACTCTCTCCAAAGACAGTTCTTTACTTTTTGGATAATTCTCAGTATTAAAAAGTTCTTCCTTATAAAAAGCTGATATACTTCCCTATAGTTTCTAAGTTCTACCTGTTGTTGTAGTCATGTGCCACCCAGTCAATTCTGACTGATAATGACCCTATAGGAGAGGGTACAACTGCCCCACAGGGTTTCCTAGGCTGTCTCACCAGGTCTTTTCTCCCACAGAGTAGCCAGTGGGTTCGAAGCACAGACCTTTTGGTTAGAGCCAAGTGCTTAACCATTAAAACACCAGGGCTCCTTGAGTTCTACCAGCGTTGGGATAATACAGCCCAATAACAATCCTTCTACACATAAAAGCCATTTATATATTTGAAGACAGTTTTATGTCTCCCATCCATCTGCTTCTCAGTGGATTCCATTTAACAGCCATCTAGCCAATCACCCTTCTTACTTTACTCAGAACACATACCAAGTTGTCCATATCCCTTGTGAAAAGTGGTCACCAAACTTAATTGAAATCTCTAGAAACAATCTGGCAAACAATCGAGGTGAAATTCGTAGATAGAAAGGGACATGAAGATAGATGCCTGTGATATTTTCCTATCATAAACCGGATCTCAGTTTCTTATAAATGTCTGTTCTAGCTTTCTAGAGACAAGAGTCAGGAAGGATATCATCAGGGACAATTTGGTTAAGAATGCCACGACTTATTTTGTTCTAGTTATTATACTTTTTTTAATGCAGCCTAAAATATCATGACCTCTTTTGGCTACTACATCACATGAGCACTGTCACACCTTCTTTTACTCATATCTTCTACCTCATCCTTGTGAAGTTTAATTTAGAACATAAGTCAGTAAGATTCATTTTATTCAATTTGAGCCACTGGTGGAACATGCTAAAATCTTCTTGGATCTTCAGCCTATCCTAAAAATATTTCCCATTTGCCCACATTTTCTTCCAAGTTATGATAAAATATAATGATCATAGCATGGTCCTGGATTAGAGTAATACAGACGGCCCTCCAACTTAAAATGAAGCGACCAGATTTGGGTCTTCTGGCCTTTATAAGGTCAAGTCACAGGCTTCCTTGACCTTGCCACTTTATGGGCTCTACCCTCTTCAGCTCACTCATACCCCATTATCTAGTCTTTCTGATGCCCTGAAATGATTTTCACAGTTAAATTTACCCAGGACACGGGGCACATTTTAAAAATGTTTAAATCTTTAAAACATTAAAAATATAAATAAAGCTAACCAAAAGAAAAAGAGAGAGAGAGAGAAATTCACACCCAGAGAAACATGGTGTAATGGAAATAATGTGGGTGTTGGAGTCAGATGACCTGAGTTTGAATCCTAGTTCTGTAACTTACTTGCTGAGAGACCTTGCACACCCTATCGCTTATCGGTTCCCTCATCTCTAAGATAAAGATAATAACCACGACCTCACAGGGTTCTCC
The DNA here is from genome assembly GCF_030014295.1 of Loxodonta africana. Classification (NCBI taxonomy): domain Eukaryota; kingdom Metazoa; phylum Chordata; class Mammalia; order Proboscidea; family Elephantidae; genus Loxodonta; species Loxodonta africana. Next base: position 182,413,374 of record NC_087344.1, on the reverse strand, counting down.
TGAGGATTAGAATACTTGCAAAATCTTAGTACTGCTTAGCACATAGTGGACATGCAATATAGACTACTATTGCAGCATGGTAAGAGAGCGACAAAAACACAATGACTACGGGCACAAAGAGACAATAAAATCCAAGAAGAAAAGAGGAGAAAAGGGAGAACTATGTTCCGTGGATGTTAACTGATGTCCCACAAAAGAAGGGATTGATGGTATAATAAGGTTAAGAATGAGAGCATTAAATAAACTTTTTAAACTCATTTCATTGCCTCAAAACAAGATTGACCACCTCCCTGTACTTCTTATTTAACAATGTTCCAGGCACTGTTATACGACCCAAGGACACAAGAGATAACTCAGATCCAGTCAATGCCAGGGTGAGATGGGACACAAAATCCTGGAAGGAGACAGACATATATAAATAAATGATTAAAATAAAATCTGGATGGTGCTATAAGAGAGGTAAACATAGAGTGTGTGAGAGAGCAGTGGCAGGGATAAGGATCTATCTGGAGATGTCAGAGAAGGCTTCATGATGGAGTTGATGATTCAGGAGGGTCTTAAAAGACCAAGAGAAGTTAAGATTCAGGGACCATTCCCCAAACCCCAGGTAGTAAGGATAGCATGTAGAGATCCTCAACAGTGATGGGACACTAAAAAATCATGTAAGGAATGTGGGTATCTAGAGTGATGTTTCCAAAAAATATAGGTGTCAAGAGAAGCAACTGTAAAGATAGAGATTCATGTCCATTGTGAAGATGTTTGTATATTAAGTTAAGGAATTTGGAATTTATTCTGCAGGCAAGGAGGAGCCAGCAGAGGTCCTTAAGCAAGGAATGACATGATAAGATTGGAAGATGGATCTGGCAGTCTGTGTTAGAGAGAGGGGCTAGTCATGATGCTTCTTAGGAACATCCAGGTGAAGGATGGTGAGGTCGAGAACTAATAACTACAGCACTGGGGATAGAGAGTAGAGCTGCATACAGGACATAAGTCTGGGTGGAGTTGATATGATACAAACGTGAGAAGTAAAAGAGAGGGAGAAATGAAAAATGACTTTGTCTAGCTTGAGACACTTAGTGGATGGGGATATCATTAACCAACATCTGGACTCCTGGAAGGTAGTATATTTTGGTAGGGGCCACAACAATGAGTTCAGTTTTGAACAGTATAGACTGAGGTAACTAGAGGACATACAAATGGAGATGTGGTCTGTTTGACATAACAATGTGGAAGTCAAGAGAGAGGCCAGGGATAGAAGTCTTCTGTATATTCACTGGAGTGAATGAGAAAATCTACAGTTAAAGAAGGAAGAGTATGTGGAACATTTCATTGTAATTATCTTGAAAATAAGATAAAATTAAACAAATGACTTTACCTAATAAGCTCATGCTACCACTGCCGTCGAGTCGATGCCGACTCATAGTGACCCTGTAGAACAGAGTAGCACCTAGTTTTTTTGTTTAGCACCTAGTGAACACTGCTTCTAACTCAAAGAGCTCACATTCTTTCACTCTTTTGAAAAATCAGTATCTTCTCTCCTTTCATCAGAAGATCAACATTCATCTCACTGACAAGTTTTCTCGGTATGCTGAGATGAAATTCACAGGTGGAAAGGGACATGAAGATAAATGTTTGTGATATGTTCCTACCATAAATTGGATTTTAGTTTCTTATCAATGTCTATTCTACCCTTCTAGAGACAAGCATCAGGAAGTATGTTTATCAACAGATAATTTATCAAGCACTTACCTAGTTAAAGTGGAATTAGAAAGAAGTAGAAGGTGTGGTCCCCACACACAAAGAATCTGTGATAGCCAAAACGATCCTTTCATAAAATTGCCAATATATGGCATTTGCGTCAAACCTAAATTTGGAACTCGCTAATACCAGTGCAGAGGAGTACGTGAGGAAACAGAAGTAAACACATGTCACCTGAGCAGTAGAGGTGGAGATATGGGGTGTACCTGGCTTTGGTTAGGAATGAATCAGACCATCCCACAGAGATGGCTCCTCCCTGGATGGACCATTTATCTGCTATAAAAAGGCCATTATCCAAGGCTTCAGCACCCAGCAAGGTCCTTCAGGCTGCATACTACTTGCTCTTCTGGTGAACAAGGTAAGGGAGAGGAAATCCATCTAACTTCATCTACTTGGTGTTAAACAAGGTGGAAATCTGGATGTGTACTCTAAGGCAATAAGTTCTAGATGTTTGGGGCTGTTTATTTTTAGTGGCGTTGTTACTAAAACTTCTTTTTTTGTATAGAAGGAAATGAGAACACAAATTTGACTCCTATGAGGCTATTTAATACTTTTTGGATTGCTGGACTGTCCATTTATTCATTCATTCAATGAATATGTATTAACTACCTTCTATTTTTTATTTGCCAAGTACTGCTCTTACCTCTGGAGCCCTGGTGGCACAGATGTTAAGAACTCAGCTGCTATCCAAAAAGTCAGCAGTTCGAATCCACCAGCTGCTTCTTGGAAACACTGTGGTACAGTTTTACCCTGCCCTATAAGGTCACTGCATGTCGGAATTGACTCGAGGGCAATGGGTTTTGTTTGGTTTTGGGGCTCTTACCTCTGATTATGTAGCAGTGAACACCATAAACTCTCTCTTCTTAAGAGCTTACATTTAATAGGGGAGATCACCAGTAAACAATAAACAAATGAATAAGGTAATTTCAGATACTGAGAAGAAAATTAGATTGGATGGTCAGGGAAGACCTCTCTGGGGAAATAGCTTTTGAGCTGAGATCTCGATGACAAAAGAAATAGGCCAAGGCAAAGGGCAAGGCTCTAAAGCAGGAGTAAACTTGTTTCAAAGCACAAAAAGAAACCAGCATGCTAGAAAATATTTAACAACAGAAACACTGGTATGGTGATGTCTGAGAGCTAAGCAGGTATAGATCTTGTAAAGAGGATCGTAGTAGAGTTTCTACATTATTTTAAGTTCATAGGAAGTCATTAGTGGGTATTAAGGAGGGGGAGTAACATAATGTAACATATGTTGTTAAAAGATCACTGTGGGCTGCTATATGGAAAACAAGATTACAGGAAGCTAAGAGTGGAAGTAGGAAGATAGGTCGCAGTAGTTTAGGTGTGAGATGATGGAAATAATAGAAAGGTGAGAAGACACTGTTTGCTCAATCCAAAATCTAGCTGTCCATGATTCCTGTTTTTCTCTTACAACACACAAGTGATTCATCACCAGATCCCGTCAACTCTACCTACAAACCATGCAGAATTCATCCACTTTCCTCCCTCTTCACCACTACCACTCTAGTCCAAGCTCCCACCTCTATTACATTATTGGATATACCACAACTTGTCTACTGAGAAGTATTTGGGTTGCTTACATTGTAGGAGGTATTATAAATAACGGGGTTCTGAACAGTTTCGTACATGACTTTTGGTTACATATGTGTATGATTTCTGTTGGGACTACTCCTAGGAGTCAATTAAACTAAACCAAAAAACCAAATCCATTGCTGTCCTGTTGATTCCAACTACTGAGTCTTAGATATTGCCAAACAATTTTCCAAAGTGCTTCTGACAGTTTACACTCCCACCAACAGTATATAAAAAACCTGCTCTTTCCACAACCTCAGCAACATTTGGTATTATCAGGCTTTTTTGTGGAGTTGTTTCCTTTTGTTTTTTAAGTCATTCTGGTGGTTGTGTTGTGGTCTTATTTAATTTACATTTCCCTGATGATTAACAAGGTTGAGTACCTTTTAGTATGTTTACAGGCCATTTTGGATTTTTCTTTTTTGTAAGTTCCTGTGGCCTCTATCCATTTTTGTATAGGTTTGCCTTTTCTTACATACTGATTTGTAGAAGTTATTTTAATATTCAGGACAGAGCCCTTTATTGGTTATTTTGTTGCTTTTTTCCTCCACTGTGTTCCTTGCCCTTCTCTGGTGTCTTTGAATAAACAGACATTCCTACTTTCAATGCAGTCTCATTCATCAGTCTTTTTCTTTATGATTAGTACTTTGAGTTCTATTTAAGTCATATTTCCCTACCCCAGGATCTTGAAGATATTCTCTTATGTCATCTTCTTTTAACTTTTACATGTAAAATCTCCCTGGGAATTAAATTTTTTGTTTTTAAAATGGGAATCCAATTAAGCCACCACCGCTTGTTCCAAAGACCACCTTTTCCCTGTTGATCTGAAGTATAAGCTTTGCCATAAATCAAATGTCCATAGTGAAATACGTCTGATTTTCGACTTTTTCCATTGTCCCATTTGCTTAGACTTGCATCAATGCCATGCTGTTTTCCTTTAAAATATCTCTTGATACCTGTTATGTATGTCCTCCAACTTTGTCTCCAAGATTGTCTTGGCTAATCTTACCCTTCTATATTTTCATACAAATTTTAGAAATCAGTTTATCGACCTCCATTAAAAAAAAAAAAAAAGCTGTTGAGATTTCAAATGGGATTTTACTGATTCTATAAATGCATTTGGAGAGAATTGGCAGCTTAACAATATTGTGAATTCCAACTCATGAACAGGACATATTTTTGCATTTATTTAAACCTTCTTTACCTCAATAACATTTATAATTTTCTGTATATAGATCTTTTGTCTCTCACTAGATTTATTCCTAGAATTTCCTGACTTTTAATGCTTTTGTAAATAGGATCCTTTCTTGTTTCATTTCCTAATTGTTTATTGCTGTCATATAGAAATACAATTGACTTTTGTATATTGATCTTGTAATCAGCAACATTGTTAAATTTATTTATTCTAATAGTTTAGCTGCACATTCTTTTGGATTTTCTACATACAAATATCATATTATTCTGTGAGTAATGGTGATCTTACTACTTCCTCTCCAATTATTCTATGCCTTTAATTCTTATTCTTGACTTATTGCTCTGGCTAGGACCTCCAGTACAATGTTGCACAGGATGATAGCAGGTATACTAATCTCATTTCCAAACTTAAGGATGAAAACTTCCAGCATTTCACCATTAAATGTGGTGTTTGCTAGAACATTTACATACACATAAATGATATCTTTTATTTATAAATCATGAATTAATGTTGATTTTATGAACTGGGTTTTTTTGTTTGCTCATTTGTTTTGTTTTTGCATCTGTTGGGAGGCCCATATGTTTTTTTCTCCTTTGTTCTGTTGTTATGAGTTGGTTGAGTTTCAATATTAAGCCACACTTGAATTTCTGGAATAAAATTCACTTAGGCATGCTGTGTATTCTGTCTACACAATGCTGGATTCAGTTTGCTAATATTTTCTTCTGAACTTTTGCATCTATATTCATGAAAGAAATTGTTCTGAAAATTTTGGTTCTTTCAATATCCTTGTCAGGTTATGGTATCAAGGTTATGCTGGATTTATAAAATGAGTGTTCCCTCTTTTTCAATTCTCTGAAACAATCTGTGTAACATTAGGGTTATTTCTTTCTCACACAATAAGTACAATTCACCAGTGATGCCATCTGACCTGCAGTTTTTCTGCCACTGGAAATGTTTTAATTTCATATTTGATTTGTTTAATTGATATAGGACTATTTAAGTTTTCCATTTCTTGTTGATTCAGTTTTGATAAATAGTGCTTTCTAGAAATGTGTCTATTTCATCTAAATTTTCAAATTTATTGGTATAAAGTTTTCCATAATATATTCTTATTATCTTTCTAATGTCTGTAATCTATAGCAACATCATCTTTAACTTTCTTCATATTGGCTATTTATGACTTTGCTCTTAATTAATTTTGCAGTATGTATCAATTTTATTAGATTTTCAAAGACTAAATCTTGATTTTGTTGATCCTCTAACACTGCTTCCTATTTCATTAATTTCAGCTCTCATCTTACTATCTCCTTCATTCTACTTTCTTTGGGCTTAATTTATTGTTCTTTTTCAAACTTCTTGATAAAAATATTTAGGTTATTGATTTTTCAGCCTTTCCTCTTTTCTAATATGTACACTTAAGCTATAAATTTCCCATTAGACATGGAATTAAGGCATCCTAAATTTTTTAAATAGGACAGAGTAAAACTAAAACTAAGGCACCCTAAAAAAAAAAAAAATTTTTTTTTTACTGTTTTGTTATTCATATTCTTTTCATTTTCATTTACTTCAAAATATTTTTTTAACTTCTACTGTGATTTATTCTTTAATCTTTTGATTGTTTAGAAGTTATTTGTTCATTTCTAAACGTTTGGGTATTTTTCTAGTTATCTTTCCATTACTGAATTCCAGTTTAATTCCACTGAGGTAGAGAGCAAACTGTATTATTTCAATCCTTTAAAATTTGTGGAGGCTTGCTTTGTGATCCAGCATATGGTTGATTTTAAATGTTTCATGTGCATTTCAAAAGGATGTGTATCCTGCAGTTGTTAGGTGCAGTGTTCAACATATGTTAGTTAATGTTTACATTAATTATTTGTGGAAATCTTCTATATCCTTACAGATATTTTTCCCTACATGCTATTTCATTTACTAAGAGAGAAATGTTAAAAAAATCTCCCACTACGATTGTATATTTGTTTATTTCTCCTTAAAATTCTGTCAATTTTTGTTGTATTTTGAGGCTATGCTATTAACTGAGCACTGGGTTTTTTTGGGTTACCGGGTTATTAAGTGCATATCAATTTAGAACTCTGATTATATCCTTTTTAGTGAATTGGGGCCCTAGTAGTGCCATTTGGCTATTAACCAAAAGGCCAGCAGGTTGAATCCAACAGAAGCTCCTTCAAAACCTTATGGGGCAGTTCTACTCTGTCCTATCGGATCGTTATGAGTCTGAATCGACTCAATGGCAATGAGTTTTCTTAGTGAACTGATTTTTCATTGTTATGAAGAATTCTTCTAGTAATGCTTTTAGCCTTAGTCTATTCTATCAGGTATTAATGTCGTGACACCAGTTTTCTTTTTAGTGTTTGGTGGTATGCTGTTTCCATCCCTTTACCTTCAACCATTCTTATCATATTTAATGCATGTCTCTTGTAAGTAGCATACAGTTAGGCTTTCTTAACAGTTTGACAATCTTTGTCTTTTAATTCAAGTATTTAGCCCAATTATATTCAGTGTTATTACTGAGCTATTTGGCTTCCATTTACCATATTACTATCGATTTCTACTATCCCATCTGTTCTATATTTTTTCTTTTTTCTTATCTTAGATTGACTAAATGTCACAAAATTCCCCCAATATTAGCTTATTAATTACATATTCTTTTACCGTTCTTTTCATGGTTATCATAGAGATGCAGCATCCTTGACTTACTAGAGTGTATTATAAAAAGGACTTTAACCACTACCTAAAGCATTCAAGTATCTGACAATGCTTGAATTCCATTTACCCCTTTGAGTCTTATTTGGTATTGTTGTGTGTTTTGATTCTATCTACTTAAATTCCAAAAGATACTGTTGTTGTTATTTTATGCAGTCAATATCTACTTAGATTCTGCCACACATTTACCCTTGCAATTGTTCTTTAGTCTTTCCTGCCTCTTTTATGCTTCTAACTAGCATCATCTTTTAATATTTCCTTTACCACAAAGCCTTCTACTATCAGCTTAAAATCTCCTCACTCTATATCATAACACTCTTATTTTAATTCTACATGTATCACTTATCATATCTAATTGCTTCCCTTATTTGTTTGCTTATTGTCTACATAAGAGTAGGCAACTTATCTATCTTGTTCACTACTATATCCCCAGAGCATAAAATAGGGCCTAACCCTTAAGTGAATAGGGAGTGAATGAATGAATCCACAACTCACGGGAAAGATCAGGACTGGAGAGGTAAATTAAGAAGTCACTAGAGAGATGGCATCTGAAGTCGAGGGATTCAATGAGATTGCCTAAGAAAAGTGTATAGATATAAAAAAAAAAAAAGAAGATCTAGGATATAGCCATGCTGACTTCCATCATTTAGGGATTGAGCAGAAGAGGAGAGGGTAGCAAAGAATACTGAGAGGGAGCAGCCAACAGATAAGAGGACCATCAGGAGAATGTAGCATCGTAAAATCCAAGAAACAAAAAGGTTTCATCAGTAGGAAATGGGTAACTCCATGGCACACTACCAAGAAGCTGAATAGAATGATGGTGATGGAGAACTGACCACTATATTCAGCAACTTGGAGATAATAGGTAATTTGACACAACGCAGGTTCAGGTGAGTGGTGGAGAAAGAAATTGAGAGATGTACATTAAAAAGAAAGTGGGAGGCAAACATTTTAAGGAAGTAAGCATTGAAAATTCTTCTAAGAATCTTGTCTATAAAAGGAAGCCATTAATTAGGACAGTAAGATGAAGGGGGATATGCTGCTGGAGAAGAGAATGTTGATTCAAGGGAGAGTTTTTGAGATGCTGTTCCTTAAATGGAACACCAGTGACGTGGTGGCTAAAAGCTATGGTTACTAACCAAAAGGTTGGCAGCTGGAATCCACAAGGTACTCCTTGGAAAAGCTATAGAGCAGTTCTACTCCGTCCTTTACGATCTCTAAGAATTGGAATCAACTCAAAGGCAATGGGTTTGTTTTGGTTTTGGTTTTGGTTTTTTATTCCTTAAATGGTAACATGAAAGCCAGTCAAAAAAAACATTTTTTGTAATATTAGGGAAAAAAAAAAAAAAACACTGCCATCGAGTTGATTCTGACTCATAGTCACCCTACAGGACAGAACAGAACTGTCCCATAGGGTTTTCAAGGAGTGGCTGGTAGGTTGGCTGCTGGTGGATTAAAATTTTTGTTACCAGCCAAGCTCTTAACCACTGCACCACCAGGGCTCCAACTGAAAATATCAAACCAAGAGGATTCAGATTCTGACTCTTCTATAAGTAACCAGATAGTTTTCTGACAAAGTTTCTCGATATGTTATTCAACCTCATGGGTATTGTCAATCCAGGTGCAACAAGAAGTGTTTACTATACCACAAACACTTCCTTGTTGGGCTAAAAAAAAAATCTATAGATGAAATTAAACTGCTTAGGAGAAAATGTGGATTAAAAAATGTAAAGTCTTGTTAGGAAAATTCTAGAAAGAAAACAAAAATTCTACAAAACTTAATATTTATTCCTTCTTCCTAGGTTCACATATATTTTCCAAAAGATGTCTACTCTCCTGGAAAACATCATTGCCATCATTGACCTTTTCCAGCAATATTCGAGCAACGATAAGGAAAATGACACATTGAGCAAAAAAGAGCTGGAGGAACTACTGGAAACAGAGTTTCGGCCAATCCTGAAGGTAAAAACTACTTGCCAAAATAGCACTCCTCATCACTACTTTGAACAAAGATTACTATGATCCCTTCTGAATTTTTACCTTTTGGAATAGGAACACAGCAAGTCTTACTTCAAAACAGTTAAAATTTGTTTTCATCCCTTTATGTACAAACAACACGGGTACACACACATTCATGCACACACACACACACACACACACAAATTGTTCTCTAGAAGAAAAGAATGTAACTATGTGCTGACAAACAAATGAATATAAATAAGTTAGTTCTTCCTAATATTCTTCCAAACCCGAAGATAATTAAGAGGGCATTTTTAAAAAATAAATCAATTGTGGATTATATAAAATGCTGAGGCATTTTATATAAAAAAAAAAGAGGCACTTCTATCATAAAATCTTTTCTAAATAGCACACTAGGCTTTAATATTTATTTACATTGCCTAGTTCCCGTATTTACCTCCTCATTCACAATTGACTAAATGAGATTTAAAAAAGTAAAAAAATTCTTGTTGGGATTCCACATTTCAGTGCCAGGGATTCACATGCCCACAGTTCACTTAAAAGTATTTAACTGAGGATTCAAGTCAGTCTGATGAACTCTGCTTTTCTGTTTTTCTCTATACAGAACCCAGATGATCCAGATACTGGTGATGTCTTCATGCATATCCTGGATCTAGACCACAACAAGAAAGTAGACTTCACTGAGTTTTTTCTGATGGTATTCAAGTTGGCCCAAGCATATTATGAGTCTATGAAGAGACAGAACCTCAAAGCATCAAGCCCAAAGCAGAAAAAGTATGGTCACAAACACCAAAATGAAGAAGATGAAATAGAAGATGAGGAAAAGGTAGAAGAACGAAGAAGGAAATCAAGTCTTTCAAAAAGGCATGGACAAACAGGGAAGAAGTGTGTAACAGGAACAGACAAAAAGAAACATAGATCTAGCTCCAAAAACAAAGGAAGAAGAGATGATTCATCTCCTTCTGGCCACAGGGAGAAAAATGGGAAAAACCATCATCACCATACTGGTAAACACAAGAGGTCAAGTTTCATTGATCTAGGAGAAGAAACAAACATCTCAAGCATAAACCAAAAAAGGGAAGTAGGAGATGAGCATAATTATGGTTCTGAAAACAGGGAAAGAGGAAGTGCAAGATGGGAATATTCGAGCCAAGAAGAATCAGAAGATTCAGACAGGCAATCTGGGCCCCCTGGAACAAACCACAATGGATTCACTCACCACCAGTCAAGAGGCACGAGGCACTCAGGGTCTAATCAAGAACACAGATCTGATAGTCAACAGTCTCACTCTACCCACAAATACTCACTTTCTGCTGCCAGAGGAAGACAAGGATCAAGGCATGGACACTCTGTAGACAGCCCTACACATTCGGGCTCTGATCAGGGAGAAATATCCTCCCATGGACAGTCCAGATCAAGCACAAAAAGTACGCAGGAATCCCATCAAGAGCATGCAGCAGATCACCCCAGACACTCAGGGGATGAATATGCACGATCATCATTTGAATCCAGGACAGGAAGACACAGGGGATCCAGTGTTAGCCAGGCCAGTGATAGCGAAGGACAATCAGAAGACTCACACAGACAATCTGGGTATACTGCCACACACTACCATGGATCTACCCACGGCCAGTCAAGAGATAGCTCCAGACACTTAGGGTCTCATCAAGGGCGCAGGGCCGATGCCCCACAGTCTCATCCTGCCCATGGACACTCAGATTCTACTGCCAGAGGAAGACAATCATCTTCTCATGGACAGTCTGTAGACAGTTCCAGGCATTCGAGTTCTCACCAGGGAGAGACATCCCCTCAGGAAGAGTCCAGATCAAGCACAAGAGGTAGGCAGGAAACCCAACAAGAGCACTCAGCTGACCACTCCAGACACTCAGTGGCTGAACATGGACGATCATTATCTGAATCTGGGGCAGGAAGACACAGAGGATCTAGTGTTAGCCAGGCCAGTGATAGTGAAGGACAATCAGAAGACTCACACAGACAATCTGGGTCTGCTTCAGGACACCACCATGGATCCAACCATGGCCAGTCAAGAGACAGCTCAAGACACTCAGGGTATCACCAAGGGCACCGAGCCGATGGCCCACAGTCTCATTCTGCCCATGGACAAACAGATTCTACAGCCAGAGGAAGGCAAGGACCGTCTTACGGACACTCTGTAGACAGCTCTAGGCATTCGGGCTCTCATCAGGGCGAGATTTCCACCCATGGACAGTCAAGATCGAGCACAAGAAGTAGGCAAGAATCCCACCAAGAGCACTCAGCAGACCGCTCCAGACGCTCAGGGCCTGGACATGCACGGCCATCATCTGAATCCGGGGCAGGAAGACACAGGGGATCCAGTGTTAGCCAGGCCAGTGATAGTGAAGGACAATCAGAAGACTCACACAGACAATCTGGGTCTGCTTCCAGACACTACCATGATTCTACCCATGGCCAGTCAAGAGACAGCTCCAGACACTCAGGGTCTCATCAAGGGCACAGGGCCGATGGCCCACAGTCTCATCCTGCCCATGGACACTCAGATTCTACTGCCAGAGGAAGACAATCATCTTCTCATGGACAGTCTGTAGACAGTTCCAGGCATTCGAGTTCTCACCAGGGAGAGACATCCGCTCATGGAGAGTCCAGATCAAGCACAAGAGGTAGGCAGGAAACCCAACAAGAGCACTCAGCAGACCACTCCAGACATTCAGTGGCTGAGCATAGACAATCATCATTTGAATCCGGGGCAGGAAGACACAGGGGATCCAGTGTTAGCCAGGCCAGTGATAGTGAAGGACAATCAGAAGACTCGCAGAGACAATCTGGGTCTGCCTCAGGACACCACCATGGATCCAACCGTGGCCAGTCAAGAGACAGCTCAAGACACTCAGGGTATCACCAAGGGCACCAAGCTGATGCCCCACACTCCCATTCTGCCCATGGACACACAGATTCTACCACCAGAGGAGGAAGGCAAGGACCATCTTACGGGCACTCTGCAGACAGCTCTAGGCATTCGGGCTCTCGTCAGGGAGAGACTTCTGTCCATGGACAGTCAAGATCAAGCACAAGAGGTAGGCAAGAATCCCACCAAGAGCACTCAGCAGACAGCTCCAGACGCTCAGGGCCTGGACATGCACGGCCATCATCTGAATCCGGGGCAGGCAGACACAGAGGATCTAGTGTTAGCCAGGCCAGTGATAGTGAAGGACAATCAGAAGACTCACACAGACAATCTGGGTCTGCTTCAGGACACCACCATGGATCCAACCATGGCCAGTCAAGAGACAGCTCAAGACACTCAGGGTATCACCAAGGGCACCAAGCTGATGCCCCACACTCCCATTCTGCCCATGGACACACAGATTCTACCACCAGAGGAGGAAGGCAAGGACCATCTTACGGACACTCTGTAGACAGCTCTAGGCATTCGGGCTCTCATCAGGGCGAGATTTCCACCCATGGACAGTCAAGATCGAGCACAAGAAGTAGGCAAGAATCCCACCAAGAGCACTCAGCAGACCGCTCCAGACGCTCAGGGCCTGGACATGCACGGCCATCATCTGAATCCGGGGCAGGAAGACACAGGGGATCCAGTGTTAGCCAGGCCAGTGATAGTGAAGGACAATCAGAAGACTCACACAGACAATCTGGGTCTGCTTCCAGACACTACCATGATTCTACCCATGGCCAGTCAAGAGACAGCTCCAGACACTCAGGGTCTCATCAGGGGCACAGGGCCGATGGCCCACAGTCTCATCCTGCCCATGGACACTCAGATTCTACTGCCAGAGGAAGACAATCATCTTCTCATGGACAGTCTGTAGACAGTTCCAGGCATTCGAGTTCTCACCAGGGAGAGACATCCGCTCATGGAGAGTCCAGATCAAGCACAAGAGGTAGGCAGGAAACCCAACAAGAGCACTCAGCAGACCACTCCAGACATTCAGTGGCTGAGCATGGACAATCATCATTTGAATCCAGGGCAGGAAGACACAGGGGATCCAGTGTTAGCCAGGCCAGTGATAGTGAAGGACAATCAGAAGACTCGCAGAGACAATCTGGGTCTGCCTCAGGACACCACCATGGATCCAACCGTGGCCAGTCAAGAGACAGCTCAAGACACTCAGGGTATCACCAAGGGCACCAAGCTGATGCCCCACACTCCCATTCTGCCCATGGACACACAGATTCTACCACCAGAGGAGGAAGGCAAGGACCATCTTACGGGCACTCTGCAGACAGCTCTAGGCATTCGGGCTCTCGTCAGGGAGAGACTTCTGTCCATGGACAGTCAAGATCAAGCACAAGAGGTAGGCAAGAATCCCACCAAGAGCACTCAGCAGACAGCTCCAGACGCTCAGGGCCTGGACATGCACGGCCATCATCTGAATCCGGGGCAGGCAGACACAGAGGATCTAGTGTTAGCCAGGCCAGTGATAGTGAAGGACAATCAGAAGACTCACACAGACAATCTGGGTCTGCTTCAGGACACCACCATGGATCCAACCATGGCCAGTCAAGAGACAGCTCAAGACACTCAGGGTATCACCAAGGGCACCGAGCCGATGGCCCACAGTCTCATCCTGCCCATGGACACTCAGATTCTACTGCCAGAGGAAGACAAGGATCGTCTCATGGACAGTCTGTAGACAGCTCTAGGCATTCGGACTCTCAGCAGGGAGAAACTTCCGCCCGTGGACAGTACAGATCAAGCACGAGAGATAGACAGGAATCCCACCAAGACCACTCAGCAGATCAGTCCAGATACTCAGGGGCTGGAAATACACAGGTATCGTTTGAATCCGGAGCAGGAATACACAGGGGATCCAGTGTTAGCCAGGCCAGTGATAGTGAAGGACAATCAGAAAACTCACAGAAACAATCTGGGTATTCTTCCACACACTACCATGGATCTACCCACGGCCAGTCAAGAGACAACTCCAGACACTCAGGGTCTCTTCAAGAGCACAGAGCCGATGGCCCACTGTCTCACTCTGATTCGTCTGCCAGAGGAAGACAAGGATCGTCTCATGGACAGTCTGTAGACAGCTCCAGGCATTCAGGTTCTCACCAGGGAGAGACATCCGCTCATGGAGAGTCCAGATCAAGCACAAGAGGTAGGCAGGAAACCCAACAAGAGCACTCAGCAGAACACTCCAGACACTCAGTGGCTGAACACGTACAATCATCACATGAATCCGAGGCAGGCAGACACAGGGGATCCAGTGTTCGTCAGGCCAGTGACCAGGAAGGACAATCCGAACACTCACGGAGCCAATCTGGGTCTGCTTCCAGACAAGATAGATCCACCTACAGCCAGTCAAGAGATAGCTCCAGACACTCTGGATCTCACCAAGGGCACAGAGCCGAAGCCCCACAGTCTCATTCTGCCCATGGACACTCATATTCTACTGCCATAGGAACACAAGACTCATCTCAGGGACAATCTTTCGACAGCTCTAGGCATTCAGGCTCTCATCATGGAGAGGCTTCTGCCCGTGGAGAGTTGAGATCAAGCTCAAGAGGTAGGCAGGAATCCCACCAAGAGCACTCAGCAGACCGCTCCAGACACTCAGGGACTGGACATGGACGATCATCATTTGAATCCGGTACAGGCAGAGAGAGGGCATCCAGTGTAAGCCAGGCCAGTGACATTGAAGGACAGTCAGAAGGTTCCGTTGGGCAATCAACTTCCTACCATGGAAGTTCAGGGTTTGGCTCCAGAAACCAACCTGGATCCATCCATGGTCAGTCAGGAGACAGCTTGAGGCACTCAGGCTTACATTCAGGTCAGATATCCACACAGAGGCAGTCTGACTCTACCCATGTACATCAAAGTCAGAAAGCTGATCATGGACAATCAGATTCTAATGGCAGGATAAACCAAGGGTCTAGTCTCTGTCAGTTTTATTCCGTAAATAATGACAGACAAAGGCATGATGCAGGTCATTGTTGGAGACATGGCAGCTATGGAAGTTCAGATTATGACTACGGCCAGTCAGGATTTGGACAGTCTTAGTATGGAATTATAATGAATGAGTCCACGACTATGGGACTCGGGGATAGATCTGGTAACAAACAAGCATCTAGTTATGTAGGTTGTTGTATGAGATCATGTATGCCAGGCAGTAACAGACACATTATAACACATGGCCATTCAAATGATATTTCAAAAGAATTGCGATTTGGTCCGTCACAAAGATACTATTACTATGAGTGAGAAACCAATGGAAAAGCCATTCACATAAAGAGTAGGAGAATCAACCAATTACACTTCTTTCAAAAAAAAAAAACTTTTCATAACAATTTCAGGGAGGTTATATTTTCCTATCATTTTCTTTAAGCATGTTACACTGTATTCTTACTTTGGTGGTAGTTTCTGTTAGTCTCTAGGGATCATTGTACTCTGTAATTAAGAAATGGTGAACGGAAAAACAGATGTCATAGAGCTAAAGTGAGAGGATTATAAAAGTATATTTGGGGAAGCTGGGCTTCAAAGAAGGATTTTTTTTGTCCATGAGGCTAAATTTTCAAAACTCTTCACATTGATATATTAACATGTACCAAAATTATCTAAAGCATTAAAAATATAGCATCATTGTTCTGGAAGTCAAAGCTATATATTTACATCAGAGCTGAGTACACATGCCTCTTTTATCCTTCTATTTCAACACTGTATTATTCTGCATGCATTGGTTTCACCCGGAGCATAAAGAATTTGAAGAAATTGTGCTTTATGAAAATTAAAAATAAATAATTGATCAGATAACATAATTGTCTCTTTTATGCTTCTTTCTCATAGGTCCCTAAGAGACTTGCTTCCCCATGGTCAAAAGTGCATTTTTTCCCCTTTATAGCTGGAAACCTACATGACGCTATGACAGCTATACATCACACAAAAGAACGAGGAGTCCAAAGATAGAAATTAGTCAAATCCTATACTGTTGTCCACCAAAATTATTGTCCCACATATCACCCTGAGGAAGAAAAAAGACTTTGCTTAATCATGATCATCAACATCATTATTCTCAAAACAACATCCCAAGTGGCTATTAGCCAGGTCAAACCAAGAACCCGAAACAGAAATTACTGACGCTAGGTCCTTATGCCAAAGACTAGGAGATGCTTTCCACCAGAGACTGATGGAAGTCAGGTAGTTGTGATGAATATCCTAAAAGAGAAAAATCAGTAAAGAAAATGCCCTTATTTCCTGGCAAGAAAATACATGTATCTTTAGGATTTAGGCACATGGACAGAGAGAAAAAAGAGTTGTAAAAATATGGATAAGATCCTGCCATTAGAAGAAATATCTGTGTAGGAATGATACTCAAATGGTCCTTCTCCAGAATACCAGACAGGAAGGAATATTCAAGAAATGTTCACTTTGTGCAGATGAGTTTATTGCATAGCAAAATAACAATTAGATCTCAAGTCTCCTAACTCTGGGTTTACTGGTTTAATAAAAGTAACAGGCTATCCTGTTCTCGCACTCTTCCTTGAATAAATCAATTTAAAGTGAAATTGCCAAAGTTTAAATCATTGCATGAGGGCAAGGATTGAACAAAAAACAACAAACATGCTCATTTTTCTAATTAGCCCCAAACAATATTATGTCTATTCTTCCTTTAACAGTAGACAAAGGTTTAGAAGCTTTTGGTAATTAAACTCAAGTGATTAACAGAAGATGAGTCCTAATAGTTTAATCTCACAATAGGCTTTTAAGAAAGCTAGCCCCTGTATATATTCATTAGATGCATAGAAATTATTGTACATGTGAATATTAAGCAATTTCTATAAATTCATCCATTTGCCCATCTATCCATCCATCAATTCATTATCAAAGAATAACTCATTACCAAACAATGACAGAAATTTAAACCTTAGATTTTGTCTTATCCATACCCTTCATTTGACAAGAAAAGTAATTAACTTCCCCAAGAATAGTCATCAAGTTATTCAGACACTCAACTAAAGCTTTTTCCACTGCTCCATGGTGTCTCTAGTTGTTCCACATTAGCAAAATTCACACGTATTTAATCCTGCAAACAGAAAGGAGCATTGTAATCAGAATCTAAGCTTGTGACTGAGGCTTAAATATATCACTTTGTCTTTATTGTCGCCATGAGGTAGCCCAAAGAAGACACCTTAATCCCTTAATTTGAATAGCTATCTTATTTATGAATGGTAATCATGATTTCTAAATCTGACTCATTCAAAATTTGAAAAACATATACCCACTGCCATAGAGTCCATTCCGATTCATAGCAACCCTACAGGACAGAGTAGAACTGCCCAATAGGGTTTTCAAGGCTGAAATCTTCACAGAAGCAGACTGCCACATGTTTCTCCTGTGCAGCAGTTGGTGGGTTCAAATCTCTGGCTTTTCGGTTAGCAGGCAAACACTTAACCACTGTGCCACCAGGACTCCCAAAATATAAATTATTCAAAATAGTACATTAACTCCAAATACCTCAATTTTTTACTTTTTTTGGAGGGGGGCCAGAATTGAGAATAATTGCCCTTAGGTATTATAATCCGCCCAAAAAACACACAAAACAACTAAGAATTTACAATCCATTATTACACTATTATGTCAGTGGTATATATTTTATGTCCCAGAAAAAGAGAAAGGAAAGGAGATACATATAGCTGCTACCCATCCCAGTCTTTTCAAAATACTACTAGCCAAATAATCATAATACCTCAGGGTATTGCTGACACATTTTTCTTCTCTTAATTAGGAAATAAGTATCCTGTAACTGCAAACAATAATACAGCCAAAAAATTGAAGGCAAAATCTTTTGCACCTCACTCAGAAAGGTTTCTTTCCCTCCCTGACAGTAAGACTTTAACAGAATATCAGTTTGATCTAAAATTTTCAGAATTAAAGTTTGTCACAATCAGAACTGAGACATTCCTTTTGCCTGTCAGGCACAACTGCTTCCAGAAAAATAAATCAGCTCCCTGGTGGCATCAAAATGTATAAATCATTGCCTACTAGTGCAATTTCAGAGGCTAAACAAGAAGCTCTTGAAATTATACCCCCAAGATGGTCACTTACTTCTAAGGTCGTCTACCAAAAAAAAGACAAAACCAAACCCATTGCCATCAATTCAATAACAACTCATAGTGACCCTACAGGACAGAGTAGAACTGCCCCATGGTGTTTTCAAGGAGCAGCGGGTGGATTCAAACTGCCAACCTTTTGGTTAGCAGCTGAGCTCTTAACCACTGTGCCACCAGGGTTCCAAGGTTGTCTACAGATGAAAATGTTCAGGGGACTAGAAGACATGAGGAGGAAACAAAATACAATAATATATTATGCTATTATCAGAGTGATTCAGCAACTGGGAGTAAAATTGTGGTTTAAAATTCAGCAAATAATGTATCCATACAGTTTCCGATCAAGATGAACAAAATAGTTCCTAGCTCTTTGGTAGACTATACCACCATCAGTTTTTATTGCTCTTCTCTTTCAAGGATTTGTTCCACTCTCCTGACACCTCTCCCAACGAATCGTATAAGGAAAGCCTGGACAGGACATAGCAATAGATGGCTGAGTTCTAGTTTCCTGTGCAAAACACTTACATTTCCACACATCTCCTTCAAATAGTATGCTGATAATAAGGGTTAAGCTCATTAGAATCTAGATAATGTGGTTATTGTCTGGATCTTTATGCATTCTTACTTTATTCTTTAATTAGAAGAAAATTATTAATCATTTAACTGTCAGACTTTATACAAGATGCAGTCAAGGAATCAAACAAATGACGAATCTGTGAAACATCTAGCAACATGGATGAACTTGGAGGATATTATGCCAAGTGGAATAAGTAAATCACTAAAAGACAAATATTGTACCAGACCACTATTATAAAAAGACAAGAAGAGGTTTATACACAGAAAAAATAAATAAATTCTTTGATGGTTACCAGGGATGCCAGGGGGAGGGAGGGAAAATTACCCAATAGATAAAAGACACATGTTAATATTGTCGAAGGGAAAGGCAATACACAATATGTGGGAAATCCACAAAACATAACAAGACCAAGGCATGGTAGGACACTGAGAGGAATGCAAGAAAAAAGGGCAACAATGGTAACTACTAGAGCATAGACAATCCTGCAACAGTAGTATTAACAAACACTAATTCATAGCTAGGTATGCCAAGAGGCATGGAAGGGTTAAGGGATCACACCCACCTCCAGATGGAGGTTCTTGGTTGATATTTCTACATACATGACTGTAGGTGCTTCTCACATATTAATATAGACAATAGGGTACACAAGTGGCACAGTCAGAGAAACCCCTTAGACATAACCAAACACTACATGGGATGAAGTTCCTACACTCAAAGGCAAGGGACCATAGACTCGGGGGACATCTACATCAATTGGAACAACATACTTCATAAAGACAATGTACTACATCTTACTTTGGTGAGTATCGTCTCGGGTCTTAAAAGCTTGTGAGTAGCCATCTAAAATACAACTACTGGTCTCTTCAGTTCAAAGCAAAGGAGAGTAAAAAAGAAAAAACAAAAGACTCAAGGGAGCAGTTAGTCCAAAGGACTAATGGACCACATGAATCACAACCTACACAACCCTGGGACCAGAAGAACTATATGATGTCCAGCTACCACTACCAACAGCTCTGACAGGGATCACAACAGAGGGTCCTGGACAGTGTGGGAGAAAAATACAGAAGAGAAAATCAAATTCACAAAAAAGACCAGAGTAGCTGGTCTGATAGAGACTAGAGATATCCCCAAGACTATGATCCTAAGACATCGGGAACGGAAGTCATTCACAGAAACCACTTTCCAGCCAAACAATAGCTAAGGCCATAAAATAAACAATAACACTTGAGAGGAATGTGTTCCTTAGAATGAGATTGAAAGGGTAATATTTGCCCCAAAGCAAAGATGAGAAGGCAGGAAGCAGTAGAAAATCAGGAAGAAAGGAAACGGGAAACCCAGGGAGGAAATGGGGAGAGTGCTGACACATTGTGTAGAATGAAGCCAAGGTCACAAAACACTTCATGTACAACCTATCAAATGGGAATAATTTGCTCTGTAAACTTTTGCCTATGATTAGGTGCCACTGAGTTGCTTCAAAATCATGGTCACCCTATGTACAACAGAACAAAACACTTCCTGGTCCTGTACCATCCTCACAATAGTTGTTATCCTTAAGCCCCTTGTCACAGCCACTGTGTCAATCCATCTCATGGAGGATCTTCTCTGTTTCTATGACTCTCTACTTTATCAAGCATGATGACCTTCTCCAAGGACTAGTCTCTCCTGATAACATGTTCAAAATACATGAGACAAAGGAGCATTCCAGTTGTACTTCTTCCAAGATGAATTTGTTTGCACTTCTGGCAGTCCACAGTATTCAATATTCTTTGCCAACACCGTGATTCAACAAAGACATCCATTCTTCTGTATTCCTTATACATTGTCCAGTTTTCAAATGCATATGAGGCCATTGCAAATATCATGGCTTGAGTCAGGTAAACCTTAGTCCTCAAAATGACATCTTTGCTTTTGAACCCTTTAAAGAGGTCTTTTGCACCAGATCTGCCAGTGCAATACAGTATTTGATTTCTTGACTGCTGCTTCCATGGGCATTGATTTTGAATCCAAGTAAAATGAAATCCTTGGCAACTTCAGTTTTCTCCATTTATCATGATGTTGCTTATTGGTCCCGTTCTGAGGATTTTTGTTTTCTTTTTGTTGAGGTGCAATCCATACTGATAGCTGTAGTCTTTGATCTTCATCAGTAAGTGCTTCAATTCCCCTTTGCTTTCAGGAAGCAAGGTTGTATCATCTGCATATCGAAGCTTGTTGATAACTCTTCCTCCAATCCTGATGCTGCATTCTTCTTCATATAATCCAGCTTCTCGGATTATTTGCTCAGCATTCAGACTGAATAAGTATGGTGAAAGGATATAACCCTGA
This sequence comes from Loxodonta africana, assembly GCF_030014295.1. Classification (NCBI taxonomy): domain Eukaryota; kingdom Metazoa; phylum Chordata; class Mammalia; order Proboscidea; family Elephantidae; genus Loxodonta; species Loxodonta africana. Next base: position 182,392,162 of record NC_087344.1, on the reverse strand, counting down.
TGCACTTCTTTTCTGACTTTAAACTACACAGTATCCCCTTGCTGTGTTGGAATCACAGCCTCTTGGTCTATCTATGTACAGGTCCCTTATAAGCACAATTAAGTGTCCTGGAATTCCCAGTCTTCTTAATGTTATCCATAATTTGTTATAAACCACAGAGTGGATAACACCTAATGCACAGTTAAAAAAAAAAAAATCCGACAAAGTATTTATTGCACTGGGCAAATTTTCTCCAAGAGATCTCTTCAAAGTGTTAAAAAAGCAAAGGTGTCACCTTGAGGTCTAAGGTGTGCCTAACCCAAGCCGTGGTATTTTTAATTGCCTCAGATGCATGTGAAAGCTGAACAATGAAAAAGGAAGATTGAAGAAGTGATGCTTTTGAATTATGGTTTTGGCAAAAAATACTGAATATACCACGGACCACCAGAAAAATAACCATATCTGTCCTGGAAGAAGTACAGCCAGAATGCTCCTTAGAAGCAAGGAGAGTGAGACTTCATCTCACTTACTTTGGACGTGTTATCAGGAGGCACCAGACCCTGGAGAAAGGACATCATGCTTGGTAAAGTACAGAGTGAGCAAAAACGAGGAAGACCCTCGATGAAATGTATTGACACAGGGGCTACAACAATGGACTCAAGCATAACAACAATTATGAAGATGGTGCCGGACCAGGCAGTGCTTTGTTCTGTTGTGCATGGAGTCACTGTCCATCAGAACTGACTCTACAGTACCTAGAAACAATACACTAGAGGCTGGAATTGCAAAGATGAGAAAGACAGATGCAACCTTCAGGAGCTCACAGACCAAAATGTAGACAAAATATCTCAGTGTGGCAATTACAAAAGAGACATGATTCAGGTGCACTGGAGGCAAATAGTATACAGTGACCAGCTAACAGTGTTCAGTGCTAAGGAAGGGCTAGTTCAGATACACCTTCTGCATTTAGGAGAAATGTACACAGAACCTCTACAAATAGCTGAGAGTTTTCCAGGTTGATTTTGGGAGGAGAGTACTGCAGGGATATTAAACATCTTCTCAGAGTCCTTGAGTGGTGCAAAGTATTAATGCACTCAGCTGCTAACAGAAAGGCTGGACGTTCAAACCAACTCAGAGGGACCCCCGAAGAAAAGCCTGGCAATCTACTTCTAAAAAATCAGCCACTGAAAACCCTAAGGAGCACTGTTCTACTCTGACACTCATAGGGTTGCCATGAGTCAGAGTTGAATAGATGACAACTGGTTTTTGAACATCTTCTGCAAAATCCCAAAGATAAGAAAAACCAAGGTGGGCTCAAGAAACTGATAGTAGTTCAGCATACCTAAGATACATGTAAGGGACATGGCACAAGATGACTCTAGAAACACAGGAACCAGACGAAAAAGAGCCTTGTAAGCCATGCTGAGGTGATTGGTCTCAATTCTCTGACAGGAGGAATCAGCAAAGGGTTTTAAGCAGAGAAGTCACAATGATGAGATGAGATTCGCATTTTAAAAAGATAGTTTTGGTGGCAAGACAGGAAGGGGATGAGACAGAAGGGGCAAGAAGACTAATTAGGAGACAAATACAATAGCTACACAAAATTATGTTAGGGGTCAGTAAGAACAAAGAGGTACTGGATGTCAAAGACTTGACTGAGATAAAATGGGTATGATTTGAGGACAGGCTGTGCAGGAGGAAAGAGTCTTAGATGATCTGCCAGGTTTCTGATTTGGATTTCTAAGTAAATAGAACACACCTATAGTGGAAAATCAGAATCGACTCGATAGCAATGGTTACTTGTTTTTTTATAGCAGAAAAAGGGACCCTGGTTGCACAGTGGTTGAGCTTTTGGTTGCTAACCAAAAGGTTGGCAGCTCAAATCCACCAGCTGATCCTTGGAAACCCTATGGGGCAGTTCTAGTCTATCCTATGTGGTGGCAATGAGTCAAAATCGACTTGACAGCAACGGCTTGGTTTTAATTTTTTTTTTTTTTTTTGTGTGGAGAAACAGTAATACCTTGACAGATGAATATGCTACCTGGGGAACTTTCTCACAGTTTTAAAGCTGAATCAGCTTATTCACATATTTCAACCCAGAGGTTGTAAACCAGTCATCTAAAAGCCATATCCAGCCTACAGATATGTTTTAATTGCCCTGCACAATGTTACCTCAAATGCTCTGAATCTGGCTTAGTTGGATAATTCCACATAAAAACCTGGTGAGTTGACTTCTCTTAAAAATTGTAAGATAAGGCATCAGTGGATTACATCTGCTTCAGAAGATGATCAGAAATACTCAAGAAGCAAGACTGCCACCTACTGGCTGGATATATCCTAAAAAACAAAACAAAACCAGTTGCCATCAAGTTGGTTCCTTACGGTAACTCCAGGTGTGCAGGGTAGAACTGTTCTCCATAGGTTTCACAGCTGTGACCTTTCAGAAGCAGATCGTCAGGCCTTTCATTCTTCTAAGGCGTCTCTGGGTATGTTTGAACCATCAACCCTTCAGTTAGTAACCTAGCACTTAACTATTTGTACCACCCCGGGATTCCAGACAAACAGTAGCCTGTCATTTAAAGCATCATGCCTAATATCTCCCTTCCATTGAATTGTGCCTAATGTACCTTCCTGACTCCTATAGGAATAGGGACATGTCACCCCTCTGCTAATGCCTAGAGTACACTGAAGCTCCCCTCACCACCACCACCCCTCCTTGTTCTCCACAGTCAGAAAGGTGAACTTGAAATCAGGCAAGGGTGAACTGGTGCAACAATTACTGAATGGGGCCATTGCAATAGGAAGTGGACCTTTCAATGATGGTGTAAAAAGCCTTCTTTCTCTTACTGGATCTCTCATGTGTCTCTTTGTTCTGAGGTACCTGGTAGTATAAAATGCCAAGAAAGAATCTGAGTGGGATCAGGAAGAAGAGACCTGAAACAAAGACAAGCCACTCTTCTAGGCCTTAAACTAAAGGGTTAAGAGATTCAAGTAGTTCTCACTTGATCACAAAACTCACTTGGCTGAGAGCGCAGACAGATGTTTGAGACGGAACCTTGAAGAGTGTACATTTCTCTTGTGTATTCCTTGGGTATCTATCTTCCTGGAACAAAGTTCATAAGGTGTCAGCTGTAGGAGGTGAATAAATTTCTACATTAAATTCATTATGAAGTATTCGCAAAAAAAAAAAAAAAATTAGAGCAAGAAAAGAACTGTATTTCCAGAGGAAACTGCATGCTTCCTGAGATAGATATGAAAGGGCTGCTAATTCTATGACATTCCTGCATCAAGAGGTGGGGTCTGTTTTCCCTCCCTGAGTCTGAGCTGTCCTGTGACTAGTTTGACCAACAGAGTAAAGTGGAAGAGATGCTATGCCATTCCAGGCCTGGTCTTCAAGAGGACTGGTAGCTTCTACCTTGCCCCCTTTGGTGCTTTGAGCAGCCATGTAAAAACTCCAACTATCCTGCCAGAGAGACTACAAGGAGAAGCCCTGAAACTATATGACGAGCAGAGGGGCTCAGCTGAGTCCAGCCTTCCAGCCATCCCTGCCAGAGCTCCACGTATGTGACTGAAGCTGTCTTGGAACCCCTGGCCCAGCTCACCCACAGCTAAGTATCACTCACTAAGGGATTTCAATCAATACCCATGGAATGAAAGTACTGCCCAGTCCAGCCACGCCCAAATTCCTGATCCACAAAATCCTGAGATTAAATAAAATAATTGGTGTTTTAAGCCACTACATTTTGGGGTAGTTGGTTATACAGTAACAGATAATCAGAGCACTTCCCTTAGAGAGAAGGGAGGAAAAACCAGGAGGGGGAAGGCTGCACATGACACTGCTGGGAATTCTGGCCATCCTAGAGCAGCCCAGAATGGTCAGGAAGTTGAAACAGAAGTTCTAATCTCCTATTCTGTTCAGTTCTTTCCTAAAGAAAGGAGGAAAGAAGAGATTATACAGGTGACCTGGCTGGGAGAGTTTGAGGGAAAGAGTTAAGACTGGGATAGAAAAGGATATCCTTCTTGGAAAAAATAGTAGAATCAAATTATATTACAAAATTTCTCTATCCATACACCTAATGAAGTAGGCAACACATTATACAAACCAATCAAAATTTTGCCAGTGGCAAGCAAACCAGGAATAGGGTGCAAACCCATACCATAGATTTCAAACACTGGCAGCTAAGGAAAAGGAAATGGTAGTAGGTAGCAAGTATTTTTTTAATGAAGAAATCAATTCCAGTGTGGCAAGAATCAGATCTGCCCTTAACCATGCCTCCACACCTCCAAAGTACTACAAAAGGAAAAAAAGTTAATTGTAAGATCATGAGAATTCTTAGTAATATGCAGACCCCTGTTTGTAGCAAAGCCAACGGAAGAAGGGTCGATGAATCCCTTGGGAGTAAAGCCCCTAGATTTACCTCAGAATCCCACAGGGCAGGAAGATCTTCCAGAGTTTCCCGTCTCCCAGGGCATGATGCAGAGTTCAGGGAACAAGTCCACACAAGGAGTGGGATACACTCATGGCTAATTCAGGGCGTGTACCTGGATTTCAAAAGACAGGGCAAAGCCAAGGTCCCCCACAAAAGCTGTGCATGGTGCTGCTCCCTGCTCACCAGGTTCATATTTTCAAGATTCAGGAGAGTGGAAAGACCAGAATACCTAGCCCTAAAACTGTGGAGAGTGGAACACAAACTGATCTCAGATAAGGTAGAGGGGAAGGACAATCAGGGAAACCAGTTCATACTAGAGCATATCAAAAGATAATCTGGATAGATTCTATGTTAAGCATAAACAATATAAAGTAGCATTCGTTCATTTCACAAATATTACTCCAGCTCCACTCTGTGCCAGGCACAGCAAATACAAACATAAGTGCAAAAAACAGAAAAAAGGTGAGGAAAGGGACATAGCATGAAAAGACACCTCCCTCCAAAAAAAAAAAAAAAAAAACAGCCCAACGACATATTTGCTTTAAGTGCTACAGAATAAGAATGAGTTCAATAAAATCAAATATTCAAGAAGAGTTGATAAAACAACAGATTGGTATTAAAAAGGTGGCTGTAAAGTTAAATACAAAAAAAAAAAAAAACACTTGCAAATCTAACACATGAATTACAAACATGAAGAAACAGCTGAAAAGCAAGTTACTAATAGGGTGAAAAGCCTTAAAATAACCCTACTGGATACATACAAAAATGACAAAGAGATTAAAGTTCTTAAAGAAAAGTGAAAGATAAGAAGATAGTGCTGAACCTTCATTAAGAACCCAATAAATGAAATAGAAGAAGTATCTGAAGATGTAAGGCGAAACTCCCTGAAATGAAAAAAAATAGCTAGATGTGGAGAAAGGGCCCACCATATATCTAGAAAAAAAAAAGAATGATCAACATGGAGAATATTCCAATTAATTACTAAACTTAAAAGGTAAACAATTTTTCAGCCCTTGAAAGAGAAAATAATATTATCCACAGGCACAAAAATCAAACTCAAGTTTTGCTACACAACATTCAACTCAACAAACAATAAAGGCACTGTTTATAAAGGAAGCATGATCGCGAGTATTTCCCTCTGCAGTGTCCTTCACATGGCAGATATGAAAGAACTCAGAGAATAAGACATCCATGAAGCCACCATTATTAAAAAAAACTTAAAAAAAGAGCCCAAATAAAGAACTCAGAAATGGAAATAGTTGAATAAAAGGCTAACAAATGTGAGAATTATATTTGCCAATAGGATGTAAATGTTAAAAACCTCAATAAATTAAGGTTATATGTGTTAGTAATAAACACATACAATCATGTATATGTGTTTTATATATACATAATTTATATACGGAAGGTAGAGAGAGGCAGATGGGAGGAAGTGGAAGATTGTTAATCTCCTTAATTCACACAGCAAGAAGTCAATTAATACTGTCAAAAATTGAAATATGCAGTTTTAAAAAATGTAATAAACTACCATCCCTTAATGTTTTTCATGATTATTTTTCTTACCTGTGGAAGAATATTTTAGAAGCAATGTTCTCTGTGTTATAGAAATATTGACTTGGGGAATGTCTTAGTCATCTAGTGCTGCTATAACAGAAATACAAGTGGATGTCTTTAACAAAAAGAAATTTGTTTTCTCACAGTCTACTAGGCTAGAAGTCCAAATTCAGGGCGTCAGCTCCAGGGGAAGGCTTCCTCTCTCTCTTGGACCTGGAGGAAGGTCCTTGTCATCAATCTTCACCTGGACTAAGGAATTTCTCTATGCAGGAACCCAAGGTCCAAAGGACATGCTCTGCTCCTAACACTGCTTTCTTGGTAGAAGGAGGTCCCCAACTCTCTGCTTCCTTCCCTTTCCTTTTATCTCTTGTAAGATAAAAGGTGGTGCAGGACATACCCCAGGGAAACTCCCTTTACATTGGATCAGGGATGTAACCTGAGCAAGGGTGTTACACCCCAGCGTAATCCTCTTTAATCACAAGCAGAGATTATGATTTATAACACACAGGAAAATCACAAAATAGAGGACAAACACACAATACTGGGAATCATGGCCTAACCAAGTTGACACATATTTTGGGGGACACAATTCAATCCATGACAGGGAACATCTATGTCAATTGGCACAACACAGTGATTAAAACAATGTTCTACATCCTATTTTCTTGAGTAGTGTCTGGGGTCTTAAAAGCTTGTGAGAGGTCATCTCAGATACAATTATTGGCCTCTTGGCTTTACTTGCTTTCTCCCATATAGAGTAAAGAAGAGTAAAGAAAACCAAAGACTAAAGGGAGCAATTGGTCTAAAACACTAAAGGACTACATGCACCTCAGTCTGTATGACCCCAAGACAAGAAGAACTAGATGGTGCCTGGCTACCACTACCAACTGCTCTCACTGGGATCACAACAGAGGGTCCCAGATAGATTTTTTTGTTCGAACAAAGAGAAACAAAAAATCAAATTCATAAAAAAAAGAAAAAAGACCAGACTTACTGGCCTGATAGAGACTGGAGGAAACGCTAAGGCTATGGCCCTAAGATCCCACTCTGACTTGGAACTGCAGCCGTTCCCAGAAAACACCTTCCAGCCAAGCAATACAGATGCTTATAAAATAAACAATAACACCTGAAAAGAACATGCTCTGTAGATCAAACAATTCTACGAGACCTAAAGGGCAATTTTTGCCCAAAAGTAAAGATGAGAACACAGGAAGAGATAGGAATACCAGATGAAAGGAACTAGGGAAACCAGGGTAGAAATGGGAAGGGCGTTAACACATTTTGGGGATTGCAACAAATGTCATAGAATATTTTGTATATGATTTGTTGAAGGGGAGACTAATTTTCTCTGTAAGCCCCCACCTAAAATATAATAAAATATTTCACAAAAAAGAAATATTTATCTGAAGGCCAGAAATTATTCCCTGCATTTCACTTGTTTTTTTTTTTCTTCTAAATTCAAGTAAAATTAAATAACTTTATTTAAAATACTGTGAATAATAAAATCCCATTTTTTCTGTCTGCCTGTCTTAGGCTGGTTTCTCTAGAGAAGCAAAACCAGTAAAACATACACATATATGCACAGAGAGAGACTTATATCAAGTCAATGGCTCACACTGTTCTAGAGGCTGTAGCGTCCCAAGTCCATGGGTCAGGATAGAGGCTTCTGCTGATTCACCTAGCTGCAGGGGCTAGCAAATCCAAGATTGGCAGGTCAGGGAGCAAGGCTCTTGCTCACAGGCAGTGAAGACCGATGAATCCCAGGATCAGCAGGCAAGACTGCAAATAAGCTGCTAGCTCAAGTCCCAAGAACCAGAGGTCAGATGAACAGGAGTCAGCTGTAGGATCCAGAACAAGCAAAAGCCCCTGAGCCCTGCCAGAATGTCTGCCCATACTCAATACAGGCCACACGCCCAAGGAAACTCCTGCAACCGACTGACTACTCATGGCAGATCCCATCATAGGGGTGATCACATATCAAATCACAACAGGAAAGTGACCACAACATCACACAACTGCCAAAACACTGAGAATCACGGCACAACCGAGTGGACACACAACTCTAACCATCAAAGTCCACCACTTGTCAACTTGGCACCAGTGCACATCTCCTTAAACGATACATAATCTCTGAATAAAGACAATTATAAAGTCATACTTCCACCTAATATGATACAACAAACACACGCACAACTGCAAATGTACTGGCCCTATTTACATCTTATATTTTATAAGTGAAGAAGACAAAAATGTTTGATGCACACCTACAAAGCAAAAATACTCATAACAATTACAGTCCTCATTTCTGCAACTGATCACCTGGCTGTAACTGGTATACAGAACTACCTTCTTCCACCATCCATTCCGTATTCCCTTTGCCCTCAATGAGGACCTCAGCTCATCATGGTTCTTGGCCTGGTGGGGTGACCCAAACCTTCATTCCTGAAAGGTCTGGGCCATTACTATTCATGTCAGAATTTGGCTGCTGCAGTTTTTCATTTACTTTAATCACAGGACATGGGAGTACTACGAGACACACTAACGGATCTCCTGCATTCAAGACATACACTTCTTTACCTCCATTATGTGATACCAATCCAATTTCCTCCTGGTAATCAGGATCAATCACACCAGCCAGTATGGTAACTCCCTTTGCCTGTAGATTCAGAGGCATAAGGAGCCCAAAGTGGCCAGGTGGCATTCTTAGCTTCGAGTTCAATGGAATCAGTGATGTGTCTCCAGGTGAGAGCCTTCCTGCCTTTCTAACTAAGACCTGCAGAGCATAAAGTTTCAGGGATGGGAAGCAAAAATATTGTGAGTGGGTCACTAGGGGTAATAGTGAGTGGTACCACTCCCATTTCTACCCCTTGATTCGTGGACCCATGAATCCTGTCTATGGGAGATATAGCACCATATATTGGATGCTGGTTGAGAGCATATACAGCCTCCTGGAGAACACTGCCCCAAACCTGCAAGGTATTGCCACCTAGCTGGCACCATAATTGTGTCTTTAGAAGGCCATCCCATCATTCTATCAAGACAGCTGCTTCAGGATGATGGGGAACATGGTAAGATCAGTGAATTCCTCGAGCATGGGCCAACTGCCACTCTTCATTAGCTGTGAAGTGAGTCACTTGGTCCATGGCAAAGCTGCGTGGCATACCATGACAGTGGCTAAACCACTCTGTAAGGCCGTGGATACTAGTTCTGGCAGAAGCATTGAGTGCAGGAAAGGCAAATCCATATCTGAGTGTCTATTCCAGTTAGAACAAAACACTGCCCTATCCACAATGGAAGTGGTCCAATATAGTTAACTTGTCACTAGGTTGCTAGCTGATTACCTCGAGGGATGATGTCGTAACAGGGACTCAGTGTTAGTCCCTGCAGCTGGCAGATTGAGCACACAGCAGTTGCTGTAGCTTCGTTGGCCTTGGTGAGTGGAAGTCCATGTAGCTGGGCCCATGCATAACCTCCATCCCTGCCACCACAGCCACTTTGTTCGTGAGACCATTGAGCAATGATGGGAGTAACTGGGGAAAGAGGATGGGTGGTTTCTACAAAACACATCATCTGACCCACTTGATTGTTAAAATCATCCTCTGCTGAGGTCACCCTTTGGGAGCATTCACATGAGACACAAATATCGTCACTTCTTTGGCCCGTTCAGAGAGGTCTATCCACATACCCCTTCCCCATAAATCCTTGTCTCCGATTTTCCAATCACATTTTTTCTAAGTTCCTGACAATCCAGCCAAACCATTGACCGTGGCCCATAATTCAGTGTAAAATCTCGCATCTGGCCATTTCTCCTTCCAAGCAAAGTGAACAACCAGGTGCACTGCTCCAAGTTCTGCCCACTGGGAGGATTTCCCTTCACCACAGTCCTTCAGGGAGGTTTCAGAAAGGGGTTTCAGTGCTGACAGTGTCCACTTTCAAGTGATGCTTGTATGTTGCACAGAACCATCTGTAAACCAGCCACGAGCTTTTTTTTTTCTTCAGTCACCTGATCATAAGGAACTCCCCATGAGGCCATAGGTGCAGCCTGGGAGATGGAAGGTAGTGTGACAGGAGAAGAGACTATGGGCATTTGGGCTGCTTGCTCATGCAACTTACTTGTGCCTTCAGATCCTCCTCAGGCCTGCAAAAGACTCCAAACAGCATCTCTATCTGCCACAGAAACTTCAAGCACCATTGGATCAGCCAGATCGTATGGCCCCAGTGGCAGAGCGGCTTGCACAGCACACTGAACTTGTTGTAGAGCCTTCTCTTGCTCTGGGACCTTCAAAGCTAGCAGCTTTTTGAGTCACTTGATAAACATACTGGAATAGCAAACCCAAATGTGGAATATGCTGCCTCTAAAATCCAAAGAGGTCCACTTGGCATTGTGCCTCCTTTTTAGTTGTGGGCGAATCCAGATACAATAACTTGTCCACCACTCTACAAGGAATATCTCCACATGCCCCACACCACTGGGCCCCTAGAAATTTCACTGAAGTGGAAGGTGCCTGAATTTTTGTGGGATCAATTTCTGACCCCCTAGCACACAAACATTTTACCAATAAGTCCAGAGTCACTGACACTTCTTCCTTACTAGGTCAAATTACCATTCTTCATCAGTGTAATGGGCCAGTGTGACATCTTGTGGAATGGAAAGGTGACCAATGTCCCTGAGGACTAAATTGTGACACAGGGCTGGAGAGTTGAAGTAGCTCTGAGATAGGCAACTAAGGTGTATTGCTGGCCTTCCTAGCTGAAGGCAAACTGCTTCTGATGGTCCTTCAAAACAGGAATGGAGAAAAAGGCATTAGCCAGATCAACAGCTGCATAGCAGGTACCAGGAGATGTATTAATTTTCTCAAGCAATGACACTACATCTGGAACAGCAGCTACAATTAGGAGTCACCACCTGGTTAAGTTTTCGATAATCCACTATCATTCTCCAAGATCTAGCTGTTTTTTACACAGGCCAAAAAGGTGAATTGAATAGGGATGTGGTGGGAATCACCATCCCTGCACCTTTCAAGTCCTTTATGGTGGCAGTAATCTCTGCAATCCCTCCAGGAATGTGGTATTGCTTTTGGTTTACTATTTTCCTAGGTAGGGGCAGTTCTAATGGCTTCCACTTTGCTTTTCCTGCCATGATAGCCCTTACTTCATTTGTCAGGGATCCAATGTGAGAGTTTTGCAGTTGCTGAGTATATCTATTCCAATTATGCATTCTGGAACTGGGCAAATTACTACAGGATGGGTTCAGGGACCCACTGGACTTACTGTGAGGCAGACATGAGCCAAGACTCCATTTATAACCAAACCTCCCTATGCTCCCTCTCTGACTGGTAGGCCACAGAACTGTTTTGGGTCTTCTGGGATTAGTGTGAGTTCAGAGCCCATATCCAGCAATCCCCAAAACGCCTGATTATTTCTTTTTCCCCAATGAACAGTCACTTTCATAAAAGGCTGTAGATCACTTTGGGGAAGGCTGGGAGACAGATTAACAGTATAAATGTTTGGTGATGTACTGAAGTCCTCCCTCAAGGGGACCCAACCTCCCCTTCATTCAAGAGGTTATGGGTCTTTAAATTTGCTCAAGTCTGGGAATTGATTAAGGGGCCGTGACTCCCTCTTCTGACGATTCGAGTTAGACCACTGTTCACCTGACCGAGAATTCATCCATTTGTACAGATCAAGTAAATGTTTAGTAGATTTCCTATTTATTTCACTCCTAGAGACACCATGACTAAGTAGCCAATCCCATAAACCCATATGAGTCAGGCTATTCTGATTACTGCTTTGACTCTGCTGTTCATTACAGTAACCACACCCACCTTGTCTTGTCATTGGAGTGCCACCACTTGGCCCCTACCACCATGGGCTCCAGTCAGCCCCAATTGTAGTTAGGTGTCTCAGTTCAGTTACATCAGCTCCCACTGTCAAATCTGACTTACAGAAAATAGCAATCGCAGCAGTCTTGAAGGATGCTGGAGCTCCCTTCACAAATTTATTCCTCACTGTTGTGGTAAAAGGTGTGTCCTCTGGACACTCCATGTGTGGGTCTGTGGGTCAAATCTGATAAATCCACTCTAGGATGCCAATTTCCCTAAGCCTTTGGGTACCTTCTTCTACAGTATACCAAGGCAGTTCTGGTACTTCAACTTAATTTAGTATAGGCCGCCACGATATCCATGCTTCAGCAACCCAACCAAATAAGCTATTAGATCCTTTCCTAATTTCTCAACCTGAAACATTGAATGGAGAATCTGCATTGAATGAAGAATCTGTGATTAGTGAGCCCATAGCAATTAACTCAGACTGATCCATTTTTATGTTCCTAGCACCATTATCCCACACTCTTAATAGCCATTCCTACACATATTCCCCTGGTTTCTGTTTGTACATATTAGAAAACTTAAGCAGTTCTTTCAGAGTGTAGCATACCTCCTCCTAGGTTACACTTTATCCTTCACCTTTTGGGGCTCACTAGGACTTAAGTCTAGCTATAGGTCTAGAAGCCAAAATCAGTAGAGAAATGTTTTGAGAACATTCAGCAGTGTCTTATAAAGCATCTATCTCAGGTGATTTCCCAGGCAATGACTCAGACAAAGGCATTTTAGTTGCAACTGGGTTAAACTCATTAGTTGGAAGTGGAGGGTCTAATAGTTCTGTTGGCAGGGGTGATTCAATGGAATTTAGGGGCTCAGTGCCCCCAGCTTCCTGATTAGCTGCCCATATGTCCCCATCCCAGGTTTCAGGATTCCCAATCAATGCCCTCACTTTAACTTCAGACACCTCTCGAGGTTGGCAGGTGAGTTGGCATTGTAATTCGACCACTCTTACAAAAAGACTCTGGTTTTAGTTTTCAGCAATATCAGCTCTGCTACTGAAGATCTAAGGCTTTCTCTCAAGGCACAAAAGGAAAATTTGAGGTCTTTATGCAATATTTCAGCTTTGACTTTGAAGCCCTGAGCTCATCTCTTTCTTTCACCAGTTTGTCTAGCAAAAGTAGGACCAACCTACTAGCTTCCTTATACTTATTATGACAACATTGTAGAAAAGTATCCATGCAATCACCCAGAATCTTGCCTTTCACCAATACCTCATCTGTTGGTGGTGATATTTTGTGTATTTGAATTGCCAGACACCTCACGCCATGAATTAGCAGTGCCCTCTTTATTACTGGAAGCAGAGTCGTCAACATCTTTAAGACTAAGCAGACTACAGAACCGATTTAGAAAATGCATCCTTATAATTTTGTTTCTCTAGAACCACTCTCAGTATCAAATGTCTTACTCTGGGTTTTCTAGAGAAGAAAAACCAGCAAAGCATACAAATATATATACACGGAGAGATTCATGTCAAGGAAATGCCTCACGTGGCTGTAGAAGCTGTAATGTCCCAAGTCCATGGGTCAGGATAGAGGCTTCAACTGATTCATATAGCCGCAGGGGCTGGCGAACCCAAGATCAGTAGGTCGGGGAGAAGGGCTCTTGCCCACAGGTTATAAAGATTGATGAATCCCAAGATCACCAAGCATGACCGCAGCTAAGGTGTTAGCTTAAGTCCCAAGAATGGGAGGTCAGGCAAACAGGAGCCAGCTGCAGGATTCAGAAAGAGCAAAAGCCCCTGAGCCCTGCTGGAATTTCTGCCCACACTCGATGCAGGCCACAAAAAAAAAAAGGACCAAGGAAATTCCCCTTCAACTGATTGGTTACTCACAGAAGAGCCCATAGTGGGGGTGATGAAATATCAAATCTTAACAGGGACGTGACCAAAACATCACAAGACTGCCAAAACACTGAGAATCATGGCCCAGCCAAGTTGACACACAGTCTTAACCACCACGCTGCCTATATCTATCTTTCTATCTACCAATATATTTGTTTGTATATAAGTAAAACATAAAGTCTAGAATGGTAAGACTAGTTATTTTTGTGTTGGGACATTGGAAATGTCTATATACTTGTTTGCACTGCTTGAATATTTTATAATGAAAATGCATTTGTATCCTCCTTATAAATAATCAATTCATAATTACTTTTTAAAAATGAACTAAAACAGCATATATGTGCAGGAAAAAGCACTGAAAGGCTCTGGACCAGCTGTAGGATATGAGGTGGGGAAGGGGAGGTGGGATAGAAGGTAGGAAGGAAGGAAATTTTCTGGAAATGTGGCTAAGGGTTAAATAGTGAAGTTCCTTTCATATTCTTTGAGAGAGACCCAAGCAAAGATTAGAATTCCTTTTTAATTATTTTTGCTCTGAGTTCATTCAAAGACTGGACCAAGTGGAACAATAAAATTTATTGGTATTACAGTGGGATTCAGAAATTCAGGACCAACTATGACAAGTCTAACTTTGGTAACAAACATAACGCTGTATCTCACAGCATCAAGGTCAAGGCAAAGTATTACTCATCAGTAAAATGAGAAATAGTCACTGAATTGTTCATATAGAAAATGGTGAAACGGTAATTTTTTTTTTTTTGAGAATATACACAACAAAAGATATACCAATTCAACTGTTTCTATACGTACAATTCTGTGACATTGATCACATCCTTCAAGTTGCGCAACCATTCTCACTTTCCATTTCTGAGTTGTTCTTCCCCTGTTCACATAAACTCACTGCCCTCTAAGGTTCCTACCTAGTCTTTTGAGTTGCTGTTGTCACTTTGATCCCATATACATAGTTCTTAAAAGAACATAATGCTCAAGGCAGGCATTTTTGTATTAGTTAAACTACGCTATTGTTTGGTTTTAAGACTTCAGGGGATGTTTTTGGTTTAAGCTTTAAAGATTATCACAGGGCAATAGTTTCAGGGATTCATCCAGCAGCAATAGCTACAGAAAGCCTGAAGTCCATGAGAATTTGAAATTCTGTTCTGCATTTTTCCCCTTTTGATCCGGATTCTTCTATAGAATCTTTGATCAAAATGTCCAGTAATGGTAGCTGGGCACCACCCAGTTCTTCTGATCTCATGGCAAAGGAGGCAGCTGTTCATGGAGGCAATTAGCCACACATTCTATATCCTCCTCCTATTCTTGGTTATCCTTCTTCCTATGTTGCTCCAGGCAAATGGAGATCAATAGTCATGCCTCGGATGGCCCCTTGCAAGCTTTTAAGACCACAAGCACTACACAAGGAACTAGAAGCACTAAAACACATTATTCGGCCTATTAACTGGGATATCTCATGAAGTCATGACCCTAAACCTCCAAACCAAAGAACCAAATCCCATGAGGTTTTTGGTTGTACATGAGCAGTCTCAGCAGCTTTTTTTTCTTTTTGGTTGATGTTGCAATATATCTGTCTCAGTCATCTAGTGCTGCCAAAACAGAAACACAAGTGGATGGCTCTAACAAAGAGAAATTTATTTTCTCACTGTCTAGTAGGTTACAAGACCAAATTCAGGGCATAGGCTCCAGGGGAAGGCTTTCTCTCTCTGTTGGCTCTGGAGGAAGGTCCTTATCCTCAATCTTCCCCTGGTTGAGAAGCTTCTCAGGCGCAGGGACCCGGTGTCCAAAAGGACCCACTCTGCTCTTGGTGCTGCTTTCTCGGTGGTATGAGGTCTGCAACTCTCTGCTTGATTCCCTTTCTTTTTATCTCTTGAGAGATAAAAGGTGCTGCAGGCCACACCCCAGGGAAAATTCTTTTACTTTGGATGAGGAATGTAGCCTGAACAAGGGTGTTATATCCCACCCTAATTCTCTTTAACCACGGGCAGAGATTATGGTTTATAATACATATGAAAATCACAAAATAGAGGACAAGCACACATGGCCTAACCAAGTTGACACACATTTTTGGGGGGATACAATTCAATCCATGACAATATCAATCACACAACTTTTGCCAATTGAACTTCTTACAGGTGTACAACTTATTGACAGCAATTACAATAATCAACTGTGCAATTTTCAATCTTTATTATCCTCCCTCTTCCCCCTTTCTTTGGTCTCTTTCTTTTTTTCTTTTTCTTCATTTGCCTTTTCTTCTGTTTTTATATAAAATATATATATATATATATATAGGTGAGGTCATATAATATTTGCAATCTTTTATATACTTTTTAATCACAAGGAAGAAGAAGAAAAAACAACAGTAGGCATAAGATCCCCTCAGCCAGGAGATCGCAAAAGATATGCATGCTTCAAATTAACAACAGCACTTTCCACCTCCACGGCTTGAGGAAACCAGTGTCATCCTGGGAACAAAGAGAGGTCTGGTAAAGAAGAGAATCAGTCAAGTTCAGGTCACTCACAGAAAAGATAGAGCAATTAAAACCAAACTTAGTATAGCTTGTTAGACTACAAGTACTTGTTCCTTCAGAAGGATTGGGAGAGAAAAGCATGAAACTGGCTCTACTGCTTCTGGCAATAAGGAGTTAAGGGCTCTGGTGACCTGTTACGGACCGGGAATCAAAAAGCCTCAGTCTAACTTTACTCATTCAGGGGGATGTTGAGGACAGAGATTTAAATCTACTTCTGATCACTCATTGCTGATTAAAAAAAAAAAAAAAAAATAGTTCTTCACAGTAAAGAATATAAAGAGATGGCAAGCCAGGAATTTATGGAGGACAAAAGAAAGACAGAAATATGAGGGGAGCATCCAGTCACCAGGCTTTGATCAACATAAGCTAACTGGCAAATATAATTCTCACAATTGTTAGCCTTTTTATTAAGGCATTTCCATTTCTATGGACAACCTCAGTTTGGTAGCCTTAACAGAAGACACATGTGCAGAAAAGACTGCTTCAAATTCTGAGTTGAAAATAAATGTTACATAGAGAAAAACCATTGAACCTGATGATTCTGGCAGAATGAAAAGGAGACAGAGCTAGCTCTATACTTAGCTCATAAACAACTACTTTATTAATGTAAAGCTCAACTATTTCCAAAGACAATTTTGGCCAGCTCTTTCTAATGCATAACTTTATTCTTTGGTACCTGAGCTTCTTGGGTGAAAATGGCAAGTGGAAAAAACGAGTGAAGGAGTAGAAAAACTGGTGAAACTAATATTGTCCAGCCTACCATTTGTCAAACACTGGACAGAGGTAAAATATTCATTTCATTTGGGATCCAGCCAAAAGTCACCTTAATCTCCAAGCTAAAATTTCAGACTTTTTCCGGTGCTATACAATAATTTCATAAAACCTCATCACAACTCTCTAAGGAATTAAAACCACAGGACTAGAATCCTGATTCTGGGATCCGATGTTGCCACTGTAACACCTTGTAGCATATTCTATTAGTGTTTTACCATGTGTTGATTGCTTATTATACATCAAGCATACTGCTGATGACTTTATATGGACTATCTCATTTAATCTTCATAATATCTCTGAGGTAGGCACTGTTATTACCCATATTTAGAGATGAAGAAATTGAAGCATAGTAAGGTAACTGACTTGCCAAAGGTCACACCGGAGGTAAGTGTGGGACCAGATTTTAACCCAGGCAGTAAAACTCCAGAGCTTCTCTTCCTGTCCCCTCTGCAGTATTTCATCCCTACATGATAAAGGAATGGGGAAGAGGTTTCAAGTCAGGGATATAGATCATCTGCTTCCATTGTCTGGCTTCCAGGACTCAGAAACTCTTCACTTTATTGAAATGACCTCTGGGATCATGAGTCCAAATGCCTGGATTGCAACAACATTAATAACAAATAATCAGTAGTTTTGATTCTCTGCCTTAGCTTCACACTTTCTTTATAGTCATTTGGAACTATTTCAGTAGGCTACTTGCCAATGACCAAATGATTTTTTTTTTATGAGTGGCTCTTGAAGCCCATGTAAACCACCAATCCTCACACACCTTTGTACACATACATCAATAAAAGCCACACTTCGAATGAACTGAAAGCTGGCTTGTAAGGCTCTTAGGTCCATTATTTTCTTCATTGTCATCAGTCATTATCATCATTAATCAACATTACAATTATCATAGCACGATCCCAAAAGACTACTTACCAAATCAGTCTACATTGAAGAAACAGCTCCACAACCCAGGGCTCTTCCTGCCAAAGTCACTGAGAGATGCTTCTAGTAAGCCTGATAGAACTGGGGTAGAAATGATGACGAATACTGGTAAAGGAAAAGCAGGGACAAAAATGTGCTTCTGATATGGATAAGAAATCTTGATTTTTTAAAAAGATTTTGGGGATTATAATGAGAGGAAAAGAAAGGACAAGGGGGAATAGGCATGGCATTTCTATTTGGCTTCCCAGCCTCCCTCTGAGAGAAACCTGAACAAGCCATTCTACAGAATTTCATAGCTGAACAGCTCTCAGAAATCAGCCAAGTAAGTGGTTCTTAAATTCTTTTTGGTCACAGACCTATATGCAAATCTGATGAAAACTACAGGCCCTCTCTCTGCCACAAAACGCATGTATATGCCTATACCCAAAATTTACATACAATTTCACTGAACTTACAGAGTTCTCTGAGGCCCATTAGTGGATATCAGATTGATAACCTTTGATCTATAACAAGTCCCTTATTTTCAGATGAGGAAAGTGAAACTCAAGCTAATAGATTTTTTAAGAAACCAAATATTTTATTTCGTAGCCATTGATTTTTCCACTGAATCATCTTACCTTCCCCTTTTGTTTATTTTGGAAATAAAACAAAATGGTCTTTAGAACACATCTAAAGTGGCCATTTCATGGAGTTTCATGAGCAAGTTACATGAGTGGGCAAGTATGCTATGCATTTATTAGAAGATCACACATGAACTCAAATTACTGCTACAGTTAATAAAAACTCAGGAGAAAATTACCTCATCATATTAATGTTAAACAATAAAAATACTGCGCACTGAATAATTAGCTATATGTAATATACTATTCGTAAAATTCACCATAGAATCAGACTATAAGAGCCCCCCAAGAGAACTCAGAAACAGTTTCCTATCTTTAGTGATAGTAACATAAATTTTTTTTTACAAACCTCCCCACTGAAAATTACTAAAACAACCTAATAAAATAATTTAAATCCTCTTAAAAGTACTCAAGAGTTGACAAGACTGAAAAGACATACCAGGCCTAACTTAAAAGGAAAACAGGACCCCAGAGAGGTAAACATGCAAAGAATTCACTTTTGCCTGGAAAGAAGTCTCCAGTCCTGCAAAATATGAATGCCAATTTGAAATGAAGAGGATATAAATCAAAATCCAGACCCACTAGAAGGGAGATGTATAACAGGAAGCCCTCCCTATAAATAGGTTAGTGGCCCAAAGGACTAAACCCTCAGGTTGAAGTTGAACCAGAAATGGACCAGCATGCACAGACCTGTAGCCTGCTTCCTAAAATCTGGGTTTTTCGGGGAACCTTGTCTTTTTTTTTTTTTTTTCAGTCATCTGGTGCTGCCATAACAGAAATACTGCAAGTGGATAGCTTTAACAAAGAGAAATTTATTTCCTCACAGTAAAGTAGGCTGAAAGTCCAAATTCAAGGCGTCAGCTTCAGGAAAAGGCTTTCTCCCTCCTTCAGCTCTGGAGGAAGGCCCTTGTCCTCAATCTTCCCATAATCAAGCAGCTTCTTAGGCTCAGGGATCCCAGGTCCAAAGGATGCGCTCCCAGTGCTGCTTTCTCGGTGGTTAAGAGGTCCCCAACTCTCTGCTTGCTTCCCTTTCCTTTTATCTCTTGAGATATCAAAGGTGTCGCAGCTCACACCCCAGGGAAATTGCCTTTACATTGGATCAGAGAGGTGACCTGAGTAAGGGTGGTGTTACAATCCCACCCTAATCTTCTCAACATAAAATTACATTCACAAAATGGAGGATAACCACACAATACTGGGAATCGTGGCCTAACCAAGTTGATACACACATTTTTCGGGGGACATAATGCAATCCATGAGAGCAGTATTTAGTCAAATCAAGTCTATACATACTCTATCACCCAGCGATTCTTTTTCTGAGTTTATGATCCCCCCCAGAACATTTCTCAAAGATCCATAATGGATGTTCCTCACAGCATTGTTTATATGGTGAGGAATTAGAGGCAACCTACTGTCTATCCCTGGGTGAATGGATAGATAACTGAATAGATCTACAGCAATGGCACATTTACAAACAATGGACTAGATATACACATGACAACACTGATGCTAAGTAAAAATAATTAAGAAACAGGATGAGATCTTTCACATAACAGCACTACGTAAAGTAAAACTACGTGTATTCAAAATAACATTACATATTCTACAAAAACCCATACAAATGAAGGGATACACAGTAAACTCATTAAAATGATTGGTGGGAGGAGGGACAGAGGAATGGGAATAAAGAATGGGAATAAAAGTTATTTATTCACAGAAACATCCCAAAGAAGAGCCTACATAGACCAATGATGAAATAGTTGAACGTCGACTAATTCTACATGACACAGGGATTCTGTATTCCTTCCTTTTTCTTTCTTTCTTTTTTTTTTTTTTTTTTTGATGCTTCCTGCGTCATTCAATATTTTGCCTGTAGAATCCTTCAAAATTGCAGCTGGAGGCTTGAATTTTCTCTTCAGTTCATTCAGCTGACAGAGGCCTGGACTGTTCTTCCCTTTTGGTTTCCTAACTCCAGACTTTGCACATTTCATTATAATATTTTGTCTTCTCAAGCTGCCCTTTAAAATCTTCTGTTCAGCTCTTTTATTTCATCATTTCTGCCATTCACTTTAGCTACCCTACATTCAAAAGCAAATTTCATAGCCTCTTCCGACATCCATTTTGGTCTTTTCTTTCTTTCCTGTCTTTTTAGTCATCTTTTGCTTCCTTCACATATGATGTCCTGATGTCATCCCACAATTTGTCTGGTCTTCAGTTATTGTTCAATATGTCAAGTCTATTCTTGAGATGGTCTCAAAATTCAGTTGGGATATACTCAAGGTTGTATTTTGGCTCTCACGGACTTGTTCGAATTTTCTTCACCTTTAATTTGAACTTACATATGGGCATCTATTGGTTTGTTGTACAGTGGTGGCTTGCATGCTGCTGTAATAGTAGAAGTCTTGCCATCAGTGCTTCAAATACCAGCAGGGTCACCCTTGGTGGACAGGTTTCAGCGTAGCTTCCAGACTAAGAAAATCTCCATACCTGGGATTAAAAAACAAATATTAACCCTTGGCGCCCTGGGTGCTAATGGTCTTGAGTCATCAAAAATCTGGGGCCAAACAAAGTTTTTGAATAATTAATTTTGCAAGATTACAAAACTATCTACAAGAAGAGGAGGAAAATATTCTTGGGAAAGGTGGGGGATAGGATAGAATGGTGGAGTAATGGTTAAGCACTAACCTGCTAACCAAAAGGTCGGCAGTTGGAACCTACCAGCCACTCCATAGGAGGGCAGGCTTGGTGATCTCCTCCTGTAAGGATTACAGCCTAGGAAACCCTATGGGGCAGTTCTGTTCTGTCACATAGGGTTGCTGTGAGTCAGAATTGACTCCATGGCACACAACAACAACAGAAACAAAATGGGTTCTGGATCTCTGACTTCAGAAGAGAAAAGGAAAAAAGGCAAGAAAAAATTGAATTATACACATACACACATACACAAGCAACCAGGTTCAAACTTTCACGTAGTTTCTAGTCCTGGCCAGGGCTGGGGCCACAAACATACGCTCCTCTTTCTCTGGAAGTTCCTAGGAGCAGGACTCCAATATCCTAAGACAGGACCCTGCCCTTGTCCCTAAATAAATTTATTTTCAAAAAATATAATGTGACTGATATTGGCTCACCTGAGATTTGGAGGAAAAGGGGAGGCATGAAATCATTGGAGTGGGGGCCTTAGTATTCCTCTTCCTCCTCCCCTTTTCCTATAACCGTCCTTTCCTTAACATGCCCCTGTGTTATCTTCCTATATTTATTATAATCACAGTAACAGAAAAACTCATCTCAAGCTTTATTAAGTGAAAAGGGGAGTTTATTGGTTCACATAATTGAAAAGCCCTGGAATGGGCTAGCAAGCATTACTCAACACGAGGCTCAAATGATGTCATCAAGAATGGTGAGTCTCACCACATCAGTCTGAGACCAGAAGAACTAGATGGTGCCTGGCTACAACCGATGACTTTCCCGACAGGGAACACAACAGAGAACCCCTGAGGGAGCAGGAGAGCAGTAGGATGCAGACCCCAAATTCTCATAAAAAGACCAGACCTAATGGTCTGACTGAGACTAGAAGGATCCTGGTGGTCATGGCCCCCAGACATTCTGTTGGCCCAGGACAGGGAACATTCTAAAAGCCAACTCTTCAGACAGGGATTGGACTGGACCATGGGGTGGAGAGGGATGCTGGTGAGGAGTGAGCTTCTTGGTTCAGGTGGACACTTGAAACCGTGTTGGCATCTCCCGCCTGGAGGGGAGATGAGAGGGTAGAGGGGATTAGAAGCTGGTGAAATGGATACAAAAAGAGAGAGCAGAGGAAGGGAGTGGGCTGTCTCATTAAGGGGAGAGCAATTGGGAGACTTGCTTGATTTGTAAACTTTCACTTAAAGCACAATAATTAAAAAAAAAAAGAATAGTGAGTCTCTCAGTTCTGTTTTCTTTTGTGTTGACTTCATTTTCAGGCAAACTTTTGACATGTAGTTGGAAGATGGCTGCAGCAGCTTGGCCTACATCCTTTCAGGTTCACATCTCGGGGGTGGAGAAGGATGTCTCTTTTCTGGTGGTTCCCACAAGAGTCCTGAGATTCACTCTGCCTTATAAAGTTCAAGTCACATGCCTACCCACCCCCACCCACCAATATCCAATGCTTTACCCTTACAGTCAAAGGTAGACCCCTTCACACTGGCCACATGGGATAAAAATGGACAATGGTGGATTTCCAAATGAAAATCAGGGTCTGTTTCCAGAAGAAGGTGGACTGGATACATGAAAGGCAAACACTAGCTGTAACTAGAATAATTTTTACCAAGTTCTTGTACTATTTGCATTTATAATTCACTATGGAGCCCTGGTGGCTCAGTGGTAAAGAGTTCAGCTGCTAACCAAAAGATCGGCAGTTCCAATCCACCAGCCACTCCTTGGAAACCCTGTGGGGCAGTTCTACTCTGTCCTATAGGGTCGCTATGAGTCAGAATTGACTCAGGCAACGGGTATTGCTTTTTGGTATTTCCCTGAAGCTACTCTTTTCCTAAAACAGATGAAAACCTTCTCCTTGATCTCCTAGAGTTAGTAAAGGAATCCAGCAGATCACAGTGCACCCTAAAGGACCTTCAATAACTTCCCTAACTTCAGGAAGAGGAATTCAACTCTTAAAGAAGTAGCTGACAAAGAAAAGGATGTACTTTACCTACTCTTCTCTCCTGATGGAGACACACATACATGCATGCAAAAATTTGATCAAAATAAGAGTGCCTCATACTGGGTTACCAATTCAGTAAGTTTTCATAATTAAGCAATACTAATAATTACCATTTATTGAACACCTACTGTAATGTCAGGCAAAGTGCCAGACAAGGGCAAAGCAGGTATTACTATTGTCACTTCAAAGATGAGGAAACAGACTCAGGGAGGTTAAGAAATTTGCTCAAAGTCACATAGCTGGAAAGCGGAGGAGAGCCAGTAGCCAACCACCTGTACAAAGCCTTTGCTCTAGAAACCATACCTTGTGATTTTGTGGTCTTGGAGCTAATTAGGGCACAATTATAGCACTAATTAGGCACACTAATCAGGGCACAAATAATATTGTGGCTATAATGTTACTTCAGTTCAACCATTTCTTGTAGTTCATCTAAAAATGTTCTTATAATTAGGAATTTCATGAGGAGAATAAAACAATAAGTCGAGTACAAGTAAATCCACATAGTGAAAAGAACTATAGTTTCCTACGAGTCACTTTAAGCATAAGCATATATGAAATGCTGTGGGAGTACAAATTTATAAGAGTAAATGATGGCCCCATTAGAAAAATGATAGAATTGAGTGAAGAGGTGAGTTCTGGAAAATAAAGATTAAAAAGCTTAAACAAAAACTAAGGACAAGAACTACCTCAACCTCTCAAAGACTGTCCCAGAAGGCCAGGGCAGTCAGCCAGATAAAGGCCAGAGAAAAAGCACCTGGGCTGTAGACTGACACATCAATTTGATAATCACCATTGTAGGTGCTGTAAAAAGTTGTCTGATACAACACTGGGGGACTTCGCCTCAAGTTGCTCAGTAGTCTAAAATAAGAAAAATCCTTTGAAACAAACATTCGAAGAAACTCAGAAGATCAGGTCATACTTTAGGGGATCTTGATAAAAAGATCTGAATTGAAATGCTGGTGGGGCAAGAGTCCATATGTACCTCAATAAGATCACCATTGATGTGAGAATCCATGAGATTAACAAAAAAACAACATTGTTACTGTCATAAAGTCATACTTTCAGAACTTTCTGACATGTGGTGGTTTAGAGTCCTGAATGATTTTTTTTAAAAAAACCTTTGCTATTGGTAAGAAATTGTAAATGATATGCCAGTAAAACTCCATCTACCACTCATCGGTCAAGGACATCATACAAGAAGAAAGCAAAAGGTCATTTAAAAGACAGGAAAGAAAGAAAAGACCAAAATGGATGCCACAAGACTCTGAAGCCTGTTCTTGAACATTGAGTAGCTATTGCAAATGGAAGAAATGATGAAGTAAAAGAGCTGAACAGAAGATTTCAAAGGGTGCTTTGAGAAGACAAAGTATTCTAGTGACATGCGCAAAGACCTGGAGTTAGAAAACCAAAAGCGAAGAACACACTCAGTATTTTTCAAGCTGAAAGAACTGAAGAATAAAATTCAAGTCTCCAGCACCAAAAGAAGACAGAAGGAATACAGTCATTGTAACAAAAAGAATTGGTCAACATTCGACCATTTCAGGAGGCAGCATATGATCAAGAACTGATAGTATTGAAGGAAGAAGTCCAAGCTGCACTGAAGGCATGGGCAAAAAACAAGGCTCCAGGAATAGATGAAATACGAACTGAGATGTTTCAAAAAACAGATGCAGGACTAGAAGGGCTCACTCATCTATGACAAGAAATTTGAAAGATAGCTACCCAGCCAACAAACTGGAAGAGATTCACACTTATGCCTCTTCCCAAGAAAGGAGATCACCCGAATGCAGAAATTATCAGTGTCATCAATACCACATGCAAGTAAAATATTGCTGAAGATCATTCAAAAATAGATGCAGCAGTACGTCGACAAGGAACTGCCAGAAATTCAAGCCAGATTCAGAAGAGGACATGGAACAACGGATATCATTGCTAATGTCAGATGCATCTTGCCTGAAAGCAGAGAGCACTAGAAAGATGTCTAACTCTATTTTATTGGACTGTACAGATCATACAAATTATGGATAACATTGTAAAGGATGGGAATTCCTGAACACTTAATTGTGCTCATAAGGAACCTGTACATAGATCAAGAGGTAGTACCAGAACAAGTGGATACTGAGTGGTTTAAAATCAGGAAAAGTGTGCATCAGGGTTGCATCCTTTCACCATACTTATTCAGTCTGTATGCTGAACAAATAACCAAAGAAGCTGGATTATATGAAGAAGAAAGGGCATCAGGATTGGAGGAAGTCTCATTAACAATCTGCATTATGCAGATGACACAGCCTTGTTTGCAATAAGTAAAGATGACTTGAAGCACTTATTGATGAAGATCAAAGGCCACAGCCTCAGTATGGCTTACACCTCAACATAAAGAAAACAAAAATCCTCACAACTGGACCAATAAGCAACACAATGAAAAACAGAGAAAAGACTGAAGTTGTCAAGGATTTCATTTTACCTCGATCCACAATCAACACCCATGGAAGCAGCAGTCAAGAAAGCAAAGGACACACTGTATCTTTAAAGTGTTAAAAAGCAAAGACGTCACCTTGAAGACTAAGATGCGCCTGACCCAAACCATGGAAAAGCTAGACATCAATAAGGAAGACCGAAGAAGAATTGACATCTTTGAATTGTGGTGCTGGCGAAGAATATTGAATATATCATGGACAGCCAAGACAATGAACAAATCTGTCTTGGAAGAAATACAACCTGAATGCTCCTTGGAAGCACGGATGGTGAGACTATGCCTCACATACTTTGGACATGTTATCAGGAGGGATCAGTCCCTGGAGAAGGACATCATGTTTAGTAAAGTAGAGGGTCAGTGAAAAAGAGGAAGACCCTCAATGCGGTGGATTGACACAGTGGCTGCAACAATGGGCTCAAGCAGGGCAACGATTGTGAGGATGGCATAGGACTGAGAAGTGTTTCATTCTGTTGTACATAGGTCACTATGAGTTGGAACCAACTTGACGACACCTAACAACAACACCAAGGGCAAAATACTGAACGATGCAGGAAGAATCAAAAGAAGATAGGAGAAATACACAGAGTCACTGTACCAAAAAGAATTGGTCAACGTTCAGCCATTTCAGGAGGTAGGATAGATGGTATTGAAGGAAGAACTCCAAGCTGCACTGGGGGCATTGGTGAAAAACAAGGATCCAGGAACTGATAGAATTCCAGCTGTGATGTTTCACCAAATGCATGCAATGCTGGAAGCACACATTCGTATATGCCGAGAAATTTGGAAGACAGCTACCTGGAAAAGCAACTGGAAGGGATCCATATCTGTGCCTGTTTCAAAGAAAAGTGATCCAACAGAATGTGGAAATTATCAAACAATATCACACACAGTAAAATTTTGCTGAAGATAATTCAAAAACAGTTAAAGGAATATAGTGACAGAGAACTGCCAGAAATTCAAGCTGGATTCAGAAGACGACGCGGAATGAGGGATATCACCGTTGATGTCAGATGCATCTTGCCTGAAAGCAGAGAATACCAGAAAGATGTTTACCTGTCTTTTATTGCTTATGCAAAGGTGTTGGACTGTGTGGATCATAAAAATTATGGATAACATTGTGAAGTATGGAAATTCCAGAACACTTAATTTTGCTCATAAGGAAACTGTACACAAACCAAGAGGCAGTAATTCAGACAGAGCAAGGGGATACTGTGTGGTTTAAAATCAGGAAAGTTGTGCATCAGGGTTGTATCCTTTCACCATACTTACTTAATGTATATGCTGAGTAAATAATCCCAGAAGCTGGACAATATAAAGAAAAAGGGGGACTCAGTGTTGGAGGAAGACTCATTAACAACCTGCAATATGCAGATGACACGACGTTGTTTGCTGAAAGTGAATAGGACTTGCAGCACTTACTGATGAAGATCAAAGACTACAGTCTTCTGCATGGATTACACTTCAACATAAAGAAAACAAAAATCCTCACAACTGGACCAATAAACATCATGAGAAACAGAGAAATGGCTGATGTTGTCAAAGGTTTCATTTTACTTGGATCCACAATAAACACTCATGGAAGCAGCAGTCAAGAATTCAAATGCAGAAAGGACCACATAAACCAGAGACTTTCAGACTGAGACCAAAAAACTAGATGGTGCCCGGCTACAACCGATGGCTGCCCTGACAAGGATCACAGCGGAAAACCCCTGAGGGAGCAGAAGAGCAGTGGGATGCAGACCTCAAATTCTCATAAAAAGACCATACTTAATGGTCTGACTGAGACTAGAAGGACCCCTGAGGTCATGGTCCCCAGATCTTCTGTTACCCCAGATAGGAACCATTCCCAAAGCCAACTCTTTAGACAGGGATTGGACTGGACTATGGGATAGAAAATGATACTGGTGAGTAGTGAGCTTCTTGGATCAAGTAGACACATGAGACTACGTGGGCAGCTCCTGTCTGGAGTGGAGATGAGGGGGCAGAGGGGGTCAGAGGCAGGCTGATAGGATACGAAAATAGGGAGTGGAGAGAAGGAGTGCGTTGTATCATTAGAGGGAGAGCAACTAGGAGTATATAGCAAGGTGTACATAAATTTTTGAATGAAAGACTGAATTGATTTGTAAACTTTCACTTAAAGCACAATAAAATTATTATTTTTTTTTAAATCAAATGGTGTATTGCATTGGGCAAATCTGCTGCAAAAGACCTCTTGAAAGTATAGAAAACAAAAGATGTCACTTTGAGGACTAAGGTGTGTCTAACCCAAGCCAAGGTATTTTTAATCTCCTCATACGTGTGCAAAACCTGGACAATGAATAGGGAAGACAGAAGAATTGATGCCTTTGAATTATGGCATTGGCAAACAATACTGAATAGACCATAGCCTGCCAAAAGAACAAACAAATCTATTTTGGAAGAAGTACAACAAGAATGCTCCTTAGAAGGGAGCATTATGAGACTTTGTCTTACATAATCTGGACATGTTATCAGGAGGGATCAGTC
Source organism: Loxodonta africana (assembly GCF_030014295.1). Taxonomy (NCBI): domain Eukaryota; kingdom Metazoa; phylum Chordata; class Mammalia; order Proboscidea; family Elephantidae; genus Loxodonta; species Loxodonta africana. The sequence continues at coordinate 182,363,930 of NC_087344.1, read as the reverse complement.
CCAGGAGAAGGACATCATGCTTGGTAAAGTACAGGGTCAGCAAAATAGATGAAGACTCTCAATGAGATAGATTGACACAGTGGCTGCAACAATGGGCTCAAACATAGCATAGATTGTAACAATGGTGCAGGACAGGGCAGTGTTTTCATTTTTTTGTACATAGGGTCACCGTAAATGGACACTGACTTGACAGCACCTAACAACATTAACTCCAGAGTGGTTCTGATATTCACCATCTGGAACCATCTAGTTCGCAGGCTATTAGAGGAAGCAATCCTGTTCCCACAGCTAAGCCACTTAAGCTATCCTGGGCCGTCCTCTGACTACACGTGGGTGAGAAGGGTGTGGTATAGTCCAAGTAGGCGCTGGATGACAACAATAATCATGGAGATTATCAATCAAACATCTGCATAACCTGTAGGGTGTAGGTGGTGTATTATGATAGATGAGTAATCATGACACTTGCATGGGGGGACTACAGTCCGAGTTGGAAACAAGTGGGTGCAGGGTAGATAGGGAGGTCTTCTGGTGTTGGAGGTTTAGTGAGGGTTCCCATCACACAGAATAAGCACTGACCTTCAACAGAAGGGATTTAAAGAAGGAAGTTCCATAAAACTCAGGAATGGGCATGTTATCTACGGTGCTAATCTGGCTTTGATCCCCCTAAGTTATGACAACAAAGTATCTGCCGGGTTCCTGTCCTTAAGTGTTTCATAATAGGAACTGTTCCTTGTTTTTCAGTCTCCCCTACTTCCAAAATTAAAATCCTACCCTTGAATCTAAACCCAGTGCCTAAAGTTCTGCTACCTTATCTAACTAATATTGTTGATACCAACTCCACACTACCTGCCCATACAAATCTCCTGTTCCTGGCTTCTCCATCATCGAGCTCTGTCCACCTGTCAGATCCCACTTTATCTGGGTTGCCCCTACCTGACCTGCCCAATGCCAGCTGTTTACCAGGAATCTCACCTCTTCAAGCTTCCTTCACCCCTCACATCCAATGCATTGCCAAAATCACTTCTGAAATGTCTCTTCCTGCCACTGCCTTAGTTTGAGATCTCAAAGTTTCTTCCTTCTTTTATTTACATTGCCTCCAAACTGTATCTTTGCCTTATCAGTTCAATCCACCATCCATAGAGTTATGTTTGTTAAATAAAAATCTGATCCTATCGCTTTTCTACTTAAAAACCCTCCAGTTACTACTCACTGCAAACACAATGATATCCACATCACTTAGCATGGCTTTCAATGCCTTCCAGGGCCATCTCTCACTATTCTTTCCCACACAATCCAGTAAGTGCATTCTTTAAAGCTCAGCTCAAATGTCACCTCCTCTTGACCTCTCTATAAGAGAATGAGTTGCTTCTTCATCTGTCTTTGTATAGTAATTTGTAAATACCTTTATTATAACACATACATTGTTTTTTTATATGTCTGCTTTCTTCATTAGAATATGAAGACTTTGAGGACAGGGAGCATGTCTTCTTCATTTGTAGCCTTGTGACAAACATGGTGACTGGTCAGTAGTCAGCTGAAAACAAATGCCTATTGAATGAATGAATGACCCCTGAACACTGTGACCTATCTCTTGGTCTGAATTTACCTTAGTCACCTGCAGATAATCTTTACTAACCAAAAGGTTGGCAGTTCAAATCTACCCAGAGGCACCTTGGAATAAAGCCTGGCAATCTGCTTCCAAAATATCACAGGCTCAAAAACCGTATGGAGCACCATTCTGCTCTGCACACGTGGAGTCACCATGAATCAGGCTCGACAACAACTGGATTGGCTTTTTGTTATTGTTGCTGTTGTTGTTGTTACCGACCTACATGTTTATCTATCTATTCATCCACCCATCCTCCATCCATCCATCTATAATATTCCTATCTATGACGATAGCAGGTGAGAACAGAGACTAGGATCCTATTTCAAGTTCCAGCTCCTCATGATCTTCTACATTCTCCTGTAGTTACTGGCCCTTGCTAGGCTCTGTCTGAACAGATGACATTCATGCAGCCTATGGTTAAAAATGGCTATACTGTCTCTGTCCTGTCTTGCTCCCGGAGTTTTTTCCAGTACCCTAACACCGCATCATTCTGTCACCAACCCTTATTTCCATGGGACATAGAATGGTGACTGGTTCGTTTTTACTATTGATACTAGTCATTGCTGATAAGGTCACTTTCAAGACTTCACAATCTCTCTGTTCCTAACCTTTCAAAAGTTAAGTTATTGAAGGATTTCCCCCTTAACTACATGAGGTGACCAGTAGTTTTTCTATTATTACTTCTATTACTTTTTTCCTTAATTGTCAGAGAAAACTCTCATATGTTACAGTTCCTGTATAGATGCGATGCCCGTCACACCCTAGATTGCCCCTACCTATCTCCACAGCTGTGCTTGAGGAGTTTAATACACCACCATGATTTCTGGAGAAATAACATCTTATCTATAGAAGCATTTCCTCGAGAATAGTTCTTCAGTGTTCAAAAGACTTGTCCTTTATCATTGTTGTCTGTGTGTCTCTTTCTCTCACATTGTATGTATGTGTGTGTGTGTTACCAGTGACTTCGGCATCTGAAGTGGCTGAAATAACATGGTTTACACACACACATACACACACACATACACAATCCTCCGCCATAGGCTTACTTCAATTCTTTCTCTATTTCCAACCTTGCAGTCCCTTTCTGGTTTCCTCTTCTCCATTCTCCACACCTCAGTAAATCTGCCAGTGAATACCTGGGAATAAATATATTAGACACATAAAAAACTGAAAAGCAATCCAGATTGGCATGAAATATATGCCAACATATATGTTTATATCGGGAAAAAGTTCATTACCCTCACCCACTTTCCCCCTGGGATATTTCTTCCCTCCCTATCTCTGTCTCTCCATATCTCTCTCTTGGTCTCTGTTACTCTTGTCTCTCTTTCTCTCTCACACACACACATACACACACATACGCACACATACATACACACACACACACACAAAAAGACATGAAAGAAAGCAGAGTCTGAGGGCACTGAGGGCACCTTGAAAATTTTGCCTGGGACCAGCATTAATTTCCTTGACCGTTGTCCTAGCAAATACAAGCTGTGAGTAAAGGTGTTCCTGCCAGATACGGCTCCACGACTGTATAGCTGAGTAGGAACATCAGCTTCAACTATGCTAAGAAATCCAAGAGATTATTTAACCTGGAAAAACTCCAACCCCCAAACAGCACCTCCCTAGGAGATGACTAAGGCTCCTGTAGGAAATCATTTAACCACAAATTCCAACTCCCCTTCACTCCTACAGCCTCAGTCACAATTCTCAAAGGCTGCTCCATTAAATTGTGACAACCTGATCCACACCAGCAGCCCAGGGGCCATATGGCAACATAGTGCCTTTTCAGCCCATTAGGTAGAAAAAGGGAGGGATAGTTCATTGAATGATTGTAATTGAAATCCTATAATTTATGATTTGTCAATAGCTCCTACCTTTTTGGGGGGGGAGTTTTCTTTTACCCTTTCACAAATCCTGGCAGCCACATTAGGTAATTACAGACACCTAAAATGCATTTGAGACCACTGCATTGTCTGGTAACAATGAGACAGAGAAGAAGCCCCACATCACAGAGTTCATTATTCCATGGCCAATTATTTAAAGCGTAAGGGAAAAAAATCCTTTCAAATTACCTCTTTCCTGGCTGTCATGTCAATTCCTACACGTAGTAACTCTATAGGACAGAGCAGAACTGCCCTATGAGGTTTCCAAGGAGCGGCTGGAGGATTCAAACTGCCGACCTTTTGGTTTGCAGCCCGACGATTAACCACTGCACCACCAGGACTCACCTTTGAGATTACAAGGGTGAACAGCCAGTATGGAGTAGGATCAGCTGTGTTAGCATGAACTAGGGCATGGACAGCAAGTGTTACCTCCTGTCTACACCATAAAGTGGAATTGCCAGTCCTGTTACCCCTGCAGCTACTAAACTGTATTGATGAAACGGCATCTGAGCTGAGCTGAATGAAGTCAGGCAAGAAAATTTGCTTGAATCATGGAATTCTCAAAGGCTGTTCCATTAAATCGTGACAACCTGATCCACACCAGCAGCCCAGGGGCTATATGGCAACATAATGCCTTTTCAGCTCATTAGGTAGAAAAAGGGAGGGACAGTTCATTGAATGATTGTAATTGAAATCTTATAATTTACGATTTGTCAGTCATAAAGGGGGTTGAAAGGGGGATTTATCAGACCTTCACCCTGAGGTACCTCTACTTAACTCCCTTCCAAAATATCCCTGCCTCACGTTCATCCCCCTGTAACTGATGGAACCTAATACAATGGAATGCAGGGCCCTGGTGGTACAGTGATTAAGTGTTCGACTGCTAACCAAAAGGCTGGCAGTTTGAATCTACCAGATGCTCCTTGGAAACTCTATGGGGCAGTTCTACTCTATCCTATAGGGCCTCTGTGAGCCAGAATCAACTTGATGGCAATAGGTTTGGGTTTTTTGTTTTTTTTTTTAATCAAATGGAAAGAATATTTGGAGTAAGAACTCCTGATTTGGAGACATGGGTCCCAACTGTTTAATTTACCAACCATGCACCCTTGGAACTCACAATCTTCGACTACCATATGAGGATACTAGTCTAGTTGATTACCAAGGTCCATCCAGTTCAAAATTCTCTAGGCAATGATGGGGAGCTCACTCTCTCCAAAGACAATTCTTTCCTTTTTGGATAATTCTCAGTATTAAAAAGTTCTTCCTTATAAAAAGCCAAGATATACTTCCTTATAGTTTCTGAGTTCTACCTGTTGTTGTAGTTATGTGCCACCCAGCCAATTCTGACTGATAGTGACCCTATAGGACAGGGTACAACTGCCCCATAGGGTATCCTAGGCTGTATCACCGGGTCTTTTATCCCACGGATTGGCCAGTGGGTTCGAAGCACAGACCTTTTGGATAGAGCCAAGTGCTTAAACATTGAAACACCAGGGCTCCTTGAGTTCTACCTACCTTGGGATAATACAGCACAATAATAATACTTCTTCTATATATAACAGCCACTCATGTATTTGAAGACAGTTTTATGTCTTCCATCCATCTGCTTCTCAGTGGGTTCCATTTAACACCCATCTAGCCAATCACCCTACTTACTTTATTTAGAACACATACCAAGTTGTCCATATACCTTGTGAAAAGTGGTCACCAAACTTAATTGAAATCTCTAGAAACAATCTGGCAAACAATCTGAGGTGACATTCATAGATAGAAAGGGACATGAAGATAGATGCCTGTGGCATTTTCCTATCATAAACCGATCTCAGTTTCTTACAAATGTCTGTTCTAGCTTTCTAGAGACAAGAATCAGGGAGGATGTTATCAGGGACAATTTGGTAAAGAATGTCACCACTTATTTTGTTCTAATTATTCCACTGTTTTTTAAAGCAGCCTAAAATAGCATGACCTCTTTTGGCTACTACATCACATGAACACTATCACAACCTTCTTTTACTCATATCTCCTACCTCATCCTTGTGAAGTTTAACATAGAACATAAGTCAGTAAGATTCATTTTATTCCATTTGAGCCATTGGTGGAACATGCTAAAATCTTCTTGGATCCTCAACCTATCCTAAAAATATTTGCCATCTCCTCACATTTTCTTCCAAGTTATGATAAAATATAATGATCATAGCATGGTCCTGGATTAGACTACTACAGACTGCCCTCCATCTTGATATGAAGCGACCAGATTTGGGTCTTCTGGCCTTTATAAGGTCAAGTCACAGACTTCCCTGACCTTGCCACTTTATGGGCTGTACCCTCTTCAGCTCACTCATACCCCATTATCTAGTCTTTCTGATGCCCTGAAATGATTTCCACAGTTAAGTTTACCCAGGACTTGGGGCACATTGAAAAAATGTTTAAATGTTTAAAACATTAAAAATATAAATAAAGCTAACCAAAAACAAGAGAGAGAGAAATTCACACCCAGAGCAATATGGTGTAATGGAAATAATGTGGGTGTTGGAGTCAGATGACCTGGGTTTGAATCCTAGTTCTATAACTTATTTGCTGGGAGACTTTGCACACCCTAGCACTTATCGGTTCCCTCATCGTTAAAATAGGGATAATAACCATGACCTCACAGGGTTGTCCTGAGGATTAGAGTATGTGCTAAATCTTAGTACATGCTTGGCTTATACTGGACATGCAATATAGATTACTATTGCAGCATGGTTAAGAGGGAGACAAAAACACAATGACTACCGGCACAAGGAGACAATAAAATCCAAGAAGAAAAGAGGAGAAAATGGAGAACTATGTTCTGTGGATGTTAAGTGATGTCCCACAGAAGAGGGGATTCATGGTATAATAAGATTAGGAATGAGAGCATTAAATAAGTTTTTTAAACTCATTTCAGTGCCTCAAAAGAAGATTGGCCACCCCCTTGTGCTTCTTATTTAACAATGTCCCAGGCACTGTTATACGACCCAAGAACACAAGAGATAACTCAGATCCAGTCAATGTCAGGGTGAGATGAGACAAAAAATCCTGGAGGGAGACAGACATATAAATAAGTGGTTAAAATAAAATCTGGCTGGTGCTATAAGAGAGGTAAACATAGAGTGTGTGAGAGAGCAGTAGCAGGGATAAGGATCTATCTGGAGATGTCAGGGAAGGCTTCATGATGGAGTTGATGATTCAGGAGGGTCTTAAAAGACCAAGAAAAGTTAAGATTCAGGGGCCCCCTCCCCAAACCCCAGGTAGTAAGGATAGCATGTAGAGATTCTCAACAGTGATGGGACATTAAAAAATCATCTAAGGAATGTGGATATCTAGAGTGACGTTTCTAAAAAATATAGGTGTCAAGAGAGGCAACTGTAAAGACAGAGATTCATGTCCATTGTGAAGATGTTTCTATGTCAGGTTAAGGAATTCGGAATTTATTCTGTAGGCAAGGAGGAGCCAGCAGAGGTTCTTAAGCAAGGAATGACATGATAAGATTGGAAGATGGATCTGGCAGTCTGTGTTAGAGAGAGGGGCTAGTCATGATGCTTCTTAGGAACATCCAGGTGAAGGATGGTGAGGTCGAGAACTAATAACTACAGCACTGGGGATAGAGAGTAGAGCTGCATGAAGGACATAAGTCTGGGTGGAGTTGAGATGATACAAACGTGAGAAGAAAAGAGAGGGAGAAATGAAAAATGACTTTGTCTAGCTTGAGACACTTAGTGGATAGGGATGTCATTAACCAACATCTGGACTCCTAGAAGGTAGTACATTTTGGTAGGGGCCACAACAATGAGTTCAGTTTTGAACAGTATAGACTGAGGTAACTAGAGGACATACAAATGGAGATGTGGTCTGTTTGACATAACAATGTGGAAGTCAAGAGAGAGGCCAGGGATAGAAGTCTTCTGTATATTCACTGGAGTGAATGAGAAAACCTACAGTTAAAGAAGGAAGAGTATGTGGAACATTTCATTGTAATCATCTTGAAAATAAGGTAAAATTAAACAAATGACTTTGCCTAATAAGCTCATGCTACCACTGCCGTCGAGTCGATGTCGACTCGTAGAGACCCTATAGAACAGAGTAGCAACTAGTTTTTTTGGTTAGCAACTAGTGAACACTGCTTCTAACTCAAAGAGCTCACATTCTTTCACTCTTTTGAAAAATCAGTATCTTCTCTCCTTTCATCAGAAGATCAACATTCATCTCACTGACAAGTTTTCTCAGTATGCTGAGATGAAATTCACAGGTGGAAAGGGACATGAAGATAAATGTTTGTGATATGTTCCTACAATTAACTGGATTTTAGTTTCTTATCAATGTCTATTCTACCCTTTAGAGACAAGCATCAGGAAGTATGTTTATCAACAGATAATTTATCAAGCACTTACCTAGTTAAAGTGGAATTAGAAAGAAGTAGAAGGTGTGTTCCCCACACACAAAGAATCTGTGATAGCCAAAACGATCCTTTCATAAAATTGCCAATATATGGCATTTGCGTCAAACCTAAATTTGGAACTCGCTAATACCAGTGCAGAGGAGTACGTGAGGAAACAGAAGTAAACACATGTCACCTGAGCAATAGAGGTGGAGCTGTGGGGTGTACCTGGCTTTGGTTAGGAATGAATCAGGCCATCCCACAGAGATGGCTCCTCCCTGGATGGACCATTTATCTGCTATAAAAAGGCCATTATCCAAGGCTTCAGCACCCAGCAAGGTCCTTCAGGCTACATACTACTTGCTCTTCTGGTGAACAAGGTAAGGGAGAGGAAATCCATCTAACTTCATCCACTTGGTGTTAAACAAGGTGGAAATCTGGATGTGTACTCTAAGGCAATAAGTTCTAGATGTTTGGGGCTGTTTATTTTTAGTGGCGTTGTTACTAAAACTTTCTTTTTTTGTATAGTAGGAAAACTAGGGCACAAATTTGACTCCTGTGAGGCTATACAATACTTTTTGGATTGCTGGACTGTCCATTTATTCATTCATTTAATGAATATGTATTAACTACGATCTATTTTTTTTTTTTTTTTTTGCCAAGTACTGCTCTTACCTCTGGAGGCCTGGTGGCACAGACGTTAAGAGCTCAGCTGCTATCCAAAAGGTCAGCAGTTCGAATCCTCCAGCTGCTCCTTGGAAACACTGTGGGGCAGTTCTACTCTGTCCTATAAGGTCACTGTGAGTCGGAACTGACTGGAGGGCAATGGGTTTTGTTTGGTTTTGGGGCTCTTACCTCTGATTATGTAGCAGTGAACACCATAAACTCCCTCTTCTTAAGAGCTTACATTTAATAGGGGAGATCACCAGTAAACAATAAACAAATGAATAAGGTAATTTCAGATACTGAGAAGAAAATTAGATTGAATGGTCAGGGAGGACCTCTCTGGGGAAATATCTTTTGAGCTGAGATCTCAATGGCAAAAGAAATAGGCCAAGGCAAAGGGCAAGTCTCTAAAGCAGGAGTAAACTTGTTTCAAAGCACAAAAAGAAACCAGAGTGCTAGAAAATATTTAACAACAGAAACACTGGTATGGTGATGTCTGAGAGCTAAGCAGGTATAGATCTTGTAAAGAGGATCGTAGTAGAGTTTCTACATTATTTTAAGTTCATAGGAAGTCATTAGCGGGTATTAAGGAGGGGGAGTAACATAACGTAATATGTGTTGTTAAAAGATCACTCTGGGATGCTATATGGAAAATAGGATTACAGGAAGGCAAGAGTGGAAGCAGGAAGATAGGTTGCAGTAGTTTAGGTGTGAGATGATGGAAATAATAGAAAGGTGAGAAGACACTGTCTGCTCAATCCAAAATCTAGATGTCCATGATTCCTGTTTTTCTCTCACACCACACACGTGATTCATCACCAGATCCCGTCAACTCTACCTACAAACCATGCAGAATTCATCCACTTTCCTCCCTCTTCACCACTACCACTCTAGTCCAAGCCCCCACCTCTATTACATTGTTGAATATACCAAACTCGTCTACTGAGAAGTATTTGGGTTGCTTACATTTTAGGAGGTATTATAAATAACAGGGTTTTGAACAGTTTTATACATGACTTTTGGTTACATATATGTATGATTTCTATTGGGACTACTCCTCAGAGTCAATTAAACTAAACCAAAAAACCAAATCCCTTGCTGTCCTGTTGATTCCGACTACTGTCTTAGATATTGCCAAACAATTTTCCAAAGTGCCTCTGACAGTTTACACTCCCAGCAGTAGTATATGGAAAATCTAGTCTTTCCACATCCTCACCAACATTTGATATTATCAGGCTTTTTGGGGGAGTTATTTCCTTTTTTCTCTTTTTTTAAAGTCATTTTGGTAGTTGTGTTGTGGTCTCATTTAATTTACATTTTCCTGACGATTAACAAGGTTGAGTACCTTTTAGTATGTTTACAGGCCATTTGGATTTTTCTTTTTTGTAATTTCCTGTGTTCTCTACCCATTTTTCTATCGGTTTGCCTGTTTTTTACATATTGATTTGTACAACAAGTTATTTTAATATTCAGGATAGAGCCCTTTATTGGTTATTTTGTTGCTTTTTCTACGACTTTTGCTACAACTGCTAACCAAAGGGTCAGCAGTTCAAGCGCACCAGGCGCTCCTTGGAAACTCTATGGGGCAGTTCTACTCTGTCCTATAGGGTCGATATGAGTCAGAATCAACTCGACAGCAGTGGATAAATCTTGGTTTTGTTGATCCTCTAACACTGTTTCCTATTTCATTAATTTCAGCTCTCATCTTTATTATCTCCTTCATTCTGCTTTCTTTGGGCTTAATTTACTGTTCTTTTTCAAACTTCTTGAGAAACATATCTAGGTTATTGATTTTCCAGCCTTTCCTCTTTTCTAATATGTACACTTAAGCTATAAATTTCCCATTAGACAGGGAATTAAGTTTTTTTTTTTACTCAGTCATATTCTTTTCATTTTCACTTACTTCAAAATATTTTTTAACTTCTATTGTGATTTATTCTTTAATCTTTTGATTGTTTAGAAGTTATTTTTCATTTCTAAACGTTTGGGTATTTTTCTAGTTATCTTCCCATTACTGAATTCTAGTTTAATTCTACCGTGGTAGAGAGCAAACTCTGTATTATTTCAATCCTTTAAAATTTGTCAAGACTTCCTTTGTGATCCAGCATATGGCCAATTTTAAATGTTTCACGTGCATTGCAAAAGGATGTGTATTCTGCCGTTGTTAGGTGCAGTGTTCAACATATGTTAGTTAATGTTTTCATTAATTATTTTGTGGCAATCTTCTGTATCCTTACATATATTTTCCCCTTCATGTTATATCAGTTACTAAGAGAGAAATGTTAAAAATCCCCCACTATGATTATATATTTCTTTATTTCCCCTTAAAATTCTATCCATTTTTCTTGTATTTTGAGGCTATGTTATTAACTGCATATCAATTGAGATCTTTGATTTTTTTTTTTAGTGAATCGGGCCCTGGTGGTGCAGTGGTAAGCATTTCGCTACTAACCAAAAGGTCAGTAGTTTGAATCCACCAGCTGCTCCCTGGAAACCCTATGGGGCAGTTCTACCCTGTCTTATTGGGTTCCTAGAAGTCAGAATTGACTCGATGGTGATGAGGTGTCTTAGCAAACTGATTTTTTACTGTTTTGAAGAATTCTTCTAGCAATGTGTTTTGCCTTAGTCTACCCTATCAGATATTAATGTAGTGACACCAGTTTTCTTTATAGTGTTTGGCGGTATATTTTTTCCATCCCTTTACCTTCAACCATTCTTATCATATTTAATGCATGTCTCTTGTAAGTAGCATACAATTAGGCTTTTTTAACATTTTAACAATCTTTGTTTTTTAATTAGAGTATTTAGCCCATTTATATTCAGTGTTATTACTGAGCTATTTGGCTTCAATTTGTCATTTTGCTATTGGTTTCTATTACCCCACCTGTTCTACATTTCTTTCTCTTTTCTTATCTTAGATTGAATAAATGTCACAAAATTCCCCCAATATTAGCTTATTAATTATATATTCTTTTACTATTCTTATCCTAGAGATGCAGCATCCTTGACTTACTAGAGTGTATTATAAAAAGGACTTTAACCACTACCTAAAGCATTCAAGTATCTGACAATGCTTGAATTCCATTTACCCCTTTGAGTCTTATCTGGTATTGTTGTGTGTTTTGATTCTATCTACTTAAATTCCAAAAGACACTGTTGTTGCTATTTTATGCAGTCAATATCTATTTAGATTCTGCCACACATTTACCCTTGCAATTGTTCTTTAGTCTTTCCTGCCTCTTTTATGCTTCCAACTAGCATCATCTTTTAATATTTCCTTTACCACAAAGCCTTCTACTATCAACTTAAAATCTCCTCAAACACTCTATATCATAACACTCTTATTTTAATTCTACATGTATCACTTATCATATCTAATTGCTTCCCTTATTTGTTTGCTTATTGTCTACATAAAAGCAGGCAATTTATCTATCCTGTTCAGTACTCTCTCCCCAGAGCATAAACCAGTGCCTGACCCTTAAATGAATAGGGAGTAAAAGAATGAATCCACAATTCAAGGGAAAGATCAGGACTGGAGAGGTAAATTTAGAAGTCACCAGAGAGATGGCATCTGAGGTTGAGGGATTCAATGAGATTGTCTAAGAAAAGTGTATAGATATAAAAAAGAAGATCCAGGATATAGCCATGCTGACTTCCATCCTTTAGGGATTGAGCAGAAGAGGAGAGGGTAGCAAAGAATACTGAGAGGGAGCAGCCAACAGATAAGGGGAGTATCAGGAGAATGTCGCATCGTAAAATCCAAGAAACAAAAAGGTTTCATCAGTAGAAAATGGGTGACTCTACTGCACACTACCAAGAGGCTGAATAACATGATGATAATGCAGAACTGCCCACCGTATTCAGCAACTTAGAGATAATAGGGAATTTGACATAACGCAGCTTCAGTTGAGTAGTGGAAAAAGAAAATTGAGAGATGTGCATTAAAAAGGAAGTGGGAGGCAAACATTTTAAGGAAGAAAGCATTAAAAATTCTTCCAAGAATCTTGTCTATAAAGAGAAGAAGTTAATTGGGACAGTGAGATGGAGGAGGATATACTGCTGGAGAAAAGAGTGTTGATTCAAGAGAATTTCTGATGTGCTATTCCTTAAATGGAAACTCCGGTGGCATGGTGGTTAAAAGCTACAGCTGCTAACCAAAAGGTTGGCAGCTGGAATCCACCAGGTACTCCTGGAAACCCTATAGAGCAGTTCTACTCTGTCCTTTAGGATCTCTAAGAATTGGAATCAACTCAAAGGCAACGGGTTTGGCTTTTCTGGTTTTTTATTCCTTAAATGGTAACATGAAAGCCAGTCAATAAAAACTTTTTTCTAATATTGGAAAAAAAACATTGCCATCAAGTTGATTCTGACTTGTAGTCACCCTATAAGACAGAATAGAACTATCCCACAGGGTTTCCAAGGAGTGGATGGTAGATTGGCTGCTGGAGGATTAACATTTTTGTTAGTAGCCAAGCTCTTAACCGCTGCACTTCCAGGGCTCCAACTGAAAATATCAAACCAAGAGGATTCAGATTCTGACTCTTCTGTAAGTAACCAGATAGCTTTCTGACAAAGTTTCTTGATAGGTTAGTCAACCTCATGGGTATTGTTAATCCAAGTGCAACAAGAAGTGTTTACTATACCACAAACACTTCCTTGTTGGGCTAAAAAAAAAAATCTAATGATGAAGTTAAACTGCTTAGGAGAAAATGCGGGTTAAAAAATGTAAAACCTCATTAGGAAAATTCTAGAAAGAAAACAAAAATACTACAAAACTTTGTATTTATTCCTTCTTCCTAGGTTCACATATATTTTCCAAAAGATGTCTACTCTCCTGGAAAACATCACTGCCATCATTGACCTTTTCCAACAATATTCAAGCAACGATAAGGAAAATGACACATTGAGCAAAAAAGAGCTGGAGGAGCTACTGGAAACAGAGTTTCAGCCAATCCTGGAGGTAAAAACTACTTGCCAGAATGGTATAGTACTTCTTTTCTTCTACACTGCTTTGAACAAAGATTATTATGATCCCTTTGTGAATTTTATCCTTTTGGAGTAGGAACACAGTAAGTCTTACTTCAAAACTGGTAGAATCTGGTTTCCTCTCTTTTATATACAAACAACAGAGTTACACACACATTCATGCATACATACACACACACACACAAATTCCTCTCTGGAAAAAAAGAATGTAACTATTTGCTGACAAACAAATGAATATAAATAAGTTAGTTCTTCATAATATTCTTCCCAACCTGAAGATAGTTTACAGGGTATTTTTAAAAAATAAATCAATAGTGGATTATATAAAAAGCAGATGTTTGGACTGAAAGAAAACAGGTGCTTCCACCATAAAATCTTTTCTAAATATGATACTAGGCTTTAATATTTACATATATTGCCTAGTTCACATATTTACCCCCTCAGTCACAATATGCTAAACAGAATTTTAAAAAATTAAAAAAAAATCTTAATTGGATTCCACATTTCAGTGCCAGGGATTCACATGCCCACAGTTCACTTAAAATTATTTAACTGAGGATTCAAGTCAGTCTGATGAACTCTGCTTTTCTGTTTTTCTCTATACAGAACCCAAATGATCCAGATACTGCTGATGACTTCATGCGTATCCTGGATCTAGACCACAACAAGAAAGTAGACTTCACTGAGTTTTTCCTGATGGTATTCAAGTTGGCCCAAGCATATTATGAGTCTACAAAGAGACAGAACTTCAAAGCATCAGGCCCAAAGCAGAAAAAGTATGGTCACAAATGCCAAAATGAAGAAGATGAAGTAGAGGAGGAGGAAAAGATTGAAGAACAAAGAAGGAAATCGAGTCTTTCAAGGAGGCACAGACAAACAGGGAAGAAGAGTCTGACAACAACAGACAAAAAGAAACATAGATCTAGCTCCAAAAATAAAGGAAGAAGAGATGATTCATCTCCTTCTGGCCACAGGGAGAAAAATGGAAAAAACCATCATCACCATACTGGTAAAAATAAGAGGTCAAGTTTCACTGACCTAGGAGAAGAAACAAACATCTCAAGCATAAGCCAAAAAAGGGAAGTAGGAGATGAGCATAATTATGGTTCTGAAAACAGGGAAAGAGGAAGTGCAAGATGGGAATATTCGAGCCAAGAAGAATCAGAAGATTCAGACAGGCAATCTGGGCCCCCTGGAACAAACCACAATGGATTCACCCACCACCAGTCAAGGGGCAGGAGACACTCAGGGTTTAATCAAGAACACAGATCTGATAGTCAACAGCTGCACTCTACCCACAAACACTCACTTTCTGCTGCCAGAGGAAGACAAGGATCAAGGCATGGACACTCTGTAGACAGCTCTACACATTCGGACTCTGATCAGGGAGAAATATCCTCCGAGGGACGGTCCAGATCAAGCACAAAAAGTAGGCAGCAATCCCATCAACATAACTCGGCAGATCACCCCAGACACTCAGGGACTGGACGTGGACGATCGACAATTGAATCTGGTGCAGGCAGCCACAGAGGTTCCAGTGTAGGCCAGGCCAGTGATAGCGAAGGACAATCAGAAGACTCACAGAGACAATCTGGGTCTCCTTCAGGACACCACCATGGATCCAACCAGGGCCAGTCAAGAGACAGCTCAAGACACTCAGGGTATCACCAAGGACACAGAACCACTGCCCCACACTCTCATTCTGCCCATGGACACTCAGATTCTACTGCCATAGAATCACAAGGACCACCTTACGGACAGTCTGGAGACAGCTCTAGGCATTCGGGCTCTCATCAGGGAGAGACTTCTGCCCATGGACAGTCAAGATCAAGCACAAGAGGTAGGCAAGAAGCCCGCCAAGAGCACTCAGCAGACTGCTCCAGACGCTCAGGACCTGGACACGCACAGTCATCAGTTGAATCCGGGGAAGGCAGACACAGGGGATCCAGTGTTAGCCAGGCCAGTGATAGTAAAGGACAATCAGAAGACTCACACAGACAATCTGGGTATGCTTCCACACACTACCATGGATCTACCCACGGCCAGTCAAGAGATAGCTCCAGACACTCAGGGTCTCATCAAGGGCACAGAGCCGATGCCTCACAGTCTCACTCTGCCCATGGACACTCAGATTCTACTGCCAGAGGAAGACAAGGGTCTTCTCATGGACATTCTGTAGACAGCTCCAGGCATTCAAGTTCTCACCAGGGAGAAACATCCGCCCATGGACAGCCCAGATCAAGCACAAGAGGTAGGCAGGAGTCCCACCAAGAGCACTCAGCAGACCACGCCAGACAATCAGGAACTGGACATGGACGATCGCCAAATGAATCTGGCGCAGGCAGAGACAGGGGATCCAGTGTTAGCCAGGCCAGTGACAGCGAAGGACAATTAGAAAACTCACACAGACAATCTGGGTACGCTTCTAGACACCACCAGGGGTCCACCCATGGCCAGTCAAGAGACTACTCCGGACACTCAGGGTCTCATCAAGGGCACAGAGCCGATGCCTCACAGTCACACTCTGCCCATGGAAACTCAGATTCTACTGCCAGAGGAAGACAAGCATATTCTCATAGACAGTCTGTAGACAGCTCTAGGCATTCGGGCTCTCACCAGGGAGAGACTTCTGCCCATGGACAGTCAAGATCAAGCACAAGAGGTACGCAAGAATCCCCCCAAGAGCACTCAGCAGACCGCTCCACGCACTCAGGGGCTGGACACACACACTCATCAGTTGAATCTGGGGAAGGCAGACACAGGGGATCCAGTGTTAGCCAGGCCACTGATAGCGAAGGACAATCAGAAGACTCACACAGACAATCTGGGTATGCTTCGACACACTACCATGGATCTACCCACGGCCAGTCAAGAGATACCTCCAGACACTCAGGGTCTCATCAAGGGCACAGAGCCGATGCCTCACAGTCTCACTCTGCCCATGGACACTCAGATTCTACTGTCAGGGGAAGACAAGGGTCTTCTCATGGACATTCTGTAGACAGCTCCAGGCATTCAAGTTTTCACCAGGGAGAAACATCCGCCTGTGGACAGCCCAGATCAAGCACAAGAGGTAGGCAGGAGTCCCACCAAAAGCACTCAGGAGAACGCTCCAGAGACTCAGGGACTGGACGTGGACAATCGCCAAATGAATCTGGTGCAGGCAGACACAGGGAATCCAGTGTTAGCCAGGCCAGTGATAGCGAAGGACAATCAGATGACTCACAGACACAATCTGGGTATGCTTCTAGACACCACCAGGGGTCCACCCACGGCCAGTCAAGAGACAACTCCAGAAACTCACGATCTCATCAAGGGCACAGAGACGATGGCCCACAGTCTCACTCTGCCCATGGACATTCAGATTCTACTGCCACAGGAAGACAAGGATCGTCTCATGGACAGTCTGTAGACAGCTCTAGGCATCTGGGCTCTCAGCAAGGAGAAACTTCCGCCCATAGACAGTCAAGATCAAGTACAAGAGGTAGGCAAGAATCCCACTTAGAGCACTCAACAGACCGCTCCAGACACTCAGGGGCTGGACATGCACAGTCATCATTTGAATCCAGAGCAGTAAGACACAGGGCACCCAGTGTTAGCCAGGCCAGTGACAGCGAAGGACAATCAGAAGACTCACACAGACAATCTGGGTATGCTTCCACACACTACCATGGATCTACCCACGGCCAGTCAAGAGACAGCTCCAGACACTCAGGGTCTCAACAAGGGCACAGAGCCGACGGACCACAGTCACATCCTGCCCATGTACACTCAGATTCTACTGCGAGAGGAAGACAAGGATCGTCTCATGGACAGTCTGTAGACACCTCTAGGCATTCGGGCTCTCACCAGAGAGAGACTTCCGCCCATGGACAGTCAAGATCAAGCACAAGAGGTAGGCAAGAATCCCGCCAAGAGCACTCAGCAGACCACTCCAGGCACTCAGGGGATGGACGTGGACAGTCATCCGCTGAATCCGGAGAAGGCAGACACAGGGGATCTAGTGTTAGCCAGGCCAGTGATAGCGAAGGACAATCAGAAGACTCACACAGACAATCTGGGTCTGCTTCAGGACACCACCATGGATCCAACCATGGCCAGTCAAGAGACAGCTCAAGACACTCAAGGTATCACCAAGGACGCAGAGCCACTGCCCCAAACTCTCATTCTACCCATGGACACTCAGATTCTACTGCCATAGGATCACAAAGACCATCTTATGGACAGTCCGTAGACAGCTCTAGGCATTCAGGCTCTCATCAGAGAGAGACTTTCACCCATGGACAGTCAAGATCAAGCACAAGGGGTAGGCAAGAATCCCGCCAAAAGCACTCAGCAGACCACTCCAGACACTCAGGGACTGGACATGGGCAATCGCCAAATGAATCTGGTGTACGCAGACACAGGGGATCCAGTGTTATCCAGGCCAGTGACAGCGAAGGACAATCAGAAGACTCACAGACACAATCTGGGTATGCTTCTAGACACCACCAGGGGTCCACCCACGGCCAGTCAAAAGACAACTCCAGACACTCAGGATCACATCAAGAGCACAGAGCCGATGGCCCAGAGTCTCACTCTGCCCATGGGCACTCAGATTCTACTGCCAGAGGAGGACAAGGATCATCTCATGGACAGTCTGTAGACAGCTCCAGGCATTCGGACTCTCAGCAAGGAGAGACTTCTGCCCATGGACAGTCAAGATCAAGTACAAGAGGTAGGCAAGAATCCCACTTAGAGCACTCAGCAGACCGCTCCAGACACTCAGGAGCTGGACATGCACAGTCATCATTTGAATCCAGAGCAGTAAGACACAGGGGACCCAGTGTCAGCCGAGCCAGTGATAGGGAAGGACGATCAGAAGACTCACACAGACAATCTGGGTCTGCTTCCACACACTACCATGGATCTACCCACAGCCAGTCAAGAGACAGCTCCAGACACTCAGGGTCTCATCAAGGGCACAGAGCCAACAGACCACAGTCACATCCTGCCCATGGACACTCAGATTCTACTGCGAGAGGAAGACAAGGATCGTCTCATGGACAGTCTGTAGACACCTCTAGGCATTCGGGCTCTCACCAGAGAGAGACTTCCGCCCATGGACAGTCAAGATCAAGCACAAGAGGTAGGCAAGAATCCCGCCAAGAGCATTCAGCAGACCACTCCAGGCACTCAGGGGATGGACGTGGACAGTCATCCGTTGAATCCGGAGAAGGCAGACACAGGGGATCTAGTGTTAGCCAGGCCAGTGACAGTGAAGGACAATCAGAAGACTCACACAGACAATCTGGGTCTGCTTCAGGACACCACCACGGATCCAACCATGGCCAGTCAAGAGACAGCTCAAGACACTCAGGGTATCACCGAGGACACAGAGCCACTGCCCTAAACTCTCATTCTACCCATGGACACTCAGATTCTACTGCCATAGGATCACAAGGACCATCTTATGGACAGTCCGTAGACAGCTCTAGGCATTCGGGCTCTCACCAGAGAGAGACTTTCACCCATGGACAGTCAAGATCAAGCACAAGAGGTAGGCAAGAATCCCGCCAAGAGCACTCAGCAGACCGCTCCAGGCACTCAGGGGATGGACATGGACAGTCATCAGCTGAATCCGCGGAAGGCAGACACAGGGGATCCAGTGTTATCCAGGCCAGTTACAGCGAAGGACAATCAGAAGACTCACACAGACAATCTGGGTATGCTTCCACACACTACCATGGATCTACCCACGGCCAGGCAAGAGATAGCTCCAGACACTCAGGGTCTCATCAAGGGCACAGAGCCGATGCCTCACAGTCTCACTCTGCCCATGGACACTCAGATTCTACTGCCACAGGAAGACAAGGATCGTCTCATGGACAGTCTGTAGACAGCTCTAGGCATTCGGACTCTCAGCAAGGAGAAACTTCCGCCCATGGACAGTCAAGATCAAGTACAAGAGGTAGGCAAGAATCCCACTTAGAGCACTCAACAGACCGCTCCAGACACTCAGGGGCTGGACATGCACAGTCATCATTTGAATCCAGAGCACTAAGACACAGGGCACCCAGTGTTAGCCAGGCCAGTGACAGCGAAGGACAATCAGAAGACTCACACAGACAATCTGGGTATGCTTCCACACACTACCATGGATCTACCCACGGCCAGTCAAGAGACAGCTCCAGACGCTCAGGGTCTCATCAAGGGCACAGAGCCGACAGACCACAGTCACATCCTGCCCATGCACACTCAGATTCTACTGCCAGAGCACGACAAGGATCTTCTCATGGACAGCCTGAAGACAGCTCTAGGCATTCGGGCTCTCATCAGGGAGAGACATCCACCCGTGGAGAATATAGATCAAGCACAAGAGATAGGCAAGAATCCCTCCAAGAGCACTCAGCAGATCACTCCAGACACTCAGGGGCTAGAAACGCACAGTCATCTTTTGAATCCGGGGCAGGCAGACACAGGGGATCCAGTGTTAGCCAGGCCAGTGATAGTGAAGGACAATCAGAAGATTCACACAGACAATCTGGGTTTGCTTCCACACAGTACCATGGATCTACCCATGGCCAGTCAAGAGACAGCTCCAAACACTTAGGGTCTCATCAAGGGCACAGAGCCAATGGCCCACAGTCTCACTCTGTCCATGGACACTCAGATTCTACTGCCAGAGGAAGAAAAGGATCTTCTCACGGACAGTCTGTAGACAGCTCCAGGCATTCTGGTTCTCACCAGGGAGAGACATCCGCCCATGGACAGTCCAGATCAAGCACAAGAGGTAGGCAGGAAACCCAACAAGAGCACTCAGCAGACCACTCCAGACACTCAGTGTCTGGACATGGAAGATCATCATTTGAATCTGGGGCAGGCAGACACAGGGGATCCAGTGTAGGCCAGGCCAGTGACAGCAAAAGACAATCCGAACACTCAGGGATCCAATCTGGGTCTGGTTCCGGACAGCAAGGTAGATCAACCTACAGCCAGTCAAGAGACAGTTCCAGACACTCTGGGTCTCCCCAAGGTCTCAGAGCTGATGCCCCACAGTCTCATACTGCCCATGGACACTCATATTCTTCTGCTATAGGAAAACAAGGCTCGTCTCAGGGACAATCTTTGGACAGCACTAGGCATTCGGGCTCTCATCATGGAGAGACTTCCGCCCATGGAGAGTCGAGATCAAGCACAAGAGGTAAGAAGGAGTCCCGCCAAGAGCACTCAGCAGACACCTCCAGACAGTCAGGGACTGGACGTGGACGATCGACAATTGAATCTGGCACAGGCAGACACGGGGGATCTAGTGTTAGCCAGGCCAGTGATAGCGAAGGACAATCAGAAGACTCACACAGACAATCTGGGTCTGCTTCAGGACACCACCTTGAATCCAACCATGGCCAGTCAAGAGACAGCTCAAGACACTCAGGGTATCACCAAGGACACAGAACCACTGCCCCACACTCTCATTCTGCCCATGGACACTCAGATTCTACTGCCATAGAATCACAAGGACCGTCTTATGGACAGTCTGGAGACAGCTCTAGGCATTCGGGCTCTCATCAGGGAGAGACTTCTGCCCATGGACAGTCAAGATCAAGCACAAGAGGTAGGCAAGAAGCCCGCCAAGAGCACTCAGCAGACCGCTCCAGGCACTCAGGAGCTGGACATGCACAGTCATCACTTGAATCTGGAGCAGTAAGACACAGGGGATCTAGTGTTAGCCAGGCCAGTGATAGTGAAGGACAATCAGAAGACTCACACAGACAATCTGGGTATGCTTCCACACACTACCATGGATCTACCCACGGCCAGGCAAGAGATAGCTCCAGACACTCAAGGTCTCATCAAGGGCACAGAGCCGATGCCTCACAGTCTCACTCTGTCCATGGACACTCAGAATCTACTGCCAGAGGAAGACAAGGGTCTTCTCATGGATATTCTGTAGACAGCTCCAGGCATTCAAGTTCTCACCAGGGAGAAACATCCGCCCATGGACAGCCCAGATCAAGCACAGGAGGTAGGCAGAAGTCCCACCAAGAGCACTCAGCAGACCACTCCAGACAATCAGGGACTGGACATGGACGATCGCCAAATGAATCTGGCGCAGGCAGAGACAGGGGATCCAGTGTTAGCCAGGCCAGTGACAGCGAAGGACAATCAGAAGACTCACACAGACAATCTGGGTATGCTTCTAGACACCACCAGGGGTCAACCCACGGCCAGTCAAGAGACTACTCCAGACACTCAGGATCTCATCAAGGGCACAGGGATGATGGCCCACATTCCCACTCTGCCCATGGACACTCAGATTCTACTGCCAGAGGAAGACAAGGGTCATCTCATGGACAGTCTGTAGACAGCTCTAGGCATTCAGACTCTCACCAGGGAGAGAGTTCTGCCCATGGACAGTCAAGATCAAGCACAAAAGGTAGGCAGGAATCCCACCAAGAGCGTTCAGCAGACCGCTCCAGACACTCAGGAGCTGGACATGCACAGTCATCATTTGAATCCAGAGCAGTAAGACACAGGGGACCCAGTGTCAGCCGAGCCAGTGATAGGGAAGGACGATCAGAAGACTCACACAGACAATCTGGGTCTGCTTCCACACACTACCATGGATCCACCCATGGCCAGTCAAGAGATAGCTCCAGACACTCAGGGTCTCATCAAGGGCACAGAGCCGATGGCCCACAGTCTCACTCTGCCCATGGACACTCAGATTCTACTGCCAGAGGAAGACAAGGATTGTCTCATGGACAGTCTGCAGACAGCTCTAGGCATTCGGACTCTCACCAGGGAGAGACTTCCACCCATGGACAGTCAAGATCAAGCACAAGAGGTAGGCAAGAATCCCGCCAAGAGCATTCAGCAGACCGCTCCAGGCACTCAGGAGCTAGATATGCACAGTCATCACTTGAATCCGGAGCAGTAAGACACAGGGGATCTAGTGTTAGCCAGGCCAGTGATAGTGAAGGACAATCAGAAGACTCACACAGACAATCTGGGTATGCTTCCACACACTACCATGGATCTACCCACGGCCAGGCAAGAGATAGCTCCAGACACTCAGGGTCTCATCAAGGGCACAGAGCCGATGCCTCACAGTCTCACTCTGCCCATGGACACTCAGAATCTACTGCCAGAGGAAGACAAGGGTCTTCTCATGGACATTCTGTAGACAGCTCCAGGCATTCAAGTTCTCACCAGGGAGAAACATCCGCCCATGGACAGCCCAGATCAAGCACAGGAGGTAGGCAGAAGTCCCACCAAGAGCACTCAGCAGACCACTCCAGACAATCAGGGACTGGACATGGACGATCGCCAAATGAATCTGGCGCAGGCAGAGACAGGGGATCCAGTGTTAGCCAGGCCAGTGACAGCGAAGGACAATCAGAAGACTCACACAGACAATCTGGGTATGCTTCTAGACACCACCAGGGGTCCACCCACGGCCAGTCAAGAGACTACTCCAGACACCCAGGATCTCATCAAGGGCACAGGGATGATGGCCCACATTCCCACTCTGCCCATGGACACTCAGATTCTACTGCCAGAGGAAGACAAGGGTCATCTCATGGACAGTCTGTAGACAGCTCTAGGCATTCAGACTCTCACCAGGGAGAGAGTTCTGCCCATGGACAGTCAAGATCAAGCACAAAAGGTAGGCAGGAATCCCACCAAGAGCGTTCAGCAGACCGCTCCAGACACTCAGGAGCTGGACATGCACAGTCATCATTTCAATCCAGAGCAGTAAGACACAGGGGACCCAGTGTCAGCCGAGCCAGTGATAGGGAAGGACGATCAGAAGACTCACACAGACAATCTGGGTCTGCTTCCACACACTACCATGGATCCACCCATGGCCAGTCAAGAGATAGCTCCAGACACTCAGGGTCTCATCAAGGGCACAGAGCCGATGGCCCACAGTCTCACTCTGCCCATGGACACTCAGATTCTACTGCCAGAGGAAGACAAGGATTGTCTCATGGACAGTCTGCAGACAGCTCTAGGCATTCGGACTCTCACCAGGGAGAGACTTCCACCCATGGACAGTCAAGATCAAGCACAAGAGGTAGGCAAGAATCCCGCCAAGAGCATTCAGCAGACCGCTCCAGGCACTCAGGAGCTGGATATGCACAGTCATCACTTGAATCCGGAGCAGTAAGACACAGGGGATCTAGTGTTAGCCAGGCCAGTGATAGTGAAGGACAATCAGAAGACTCACACAGACAATCTGGGTATGCTTCCACACACTACCATGGATCTACCCACGGCCAGGCAAGAGATAGCTCCAGACACTCAGGGTCTCATCAAGGGCACAGAGCCGATGCCTCACAGTCTCACTCTGCCCATGGACACTCAGAATCTACTGCCAGAGGAAGACAAGGGTCTTCTCATGGACATTCTGTAGACAGCTCCAGGCATTCAAGTTCTCACCAGGGAGAAACATCCGCCCATGGACAGCCCAGATCAAGCACAGGAGGTAGGCAGAAGTCCCACCAAGAGCACTCAGCAGACCACTCCAGACAATCAGGGACTGGACATGGACGATCGCCAAATGAATCTGGCGCAGGCAGAGACAGGGGATCCAGTGTTAGCCAGGCCAGTGACAGCGAAGGACAATCAGAAGACTCACACAGACAATCTGGGTATGCTTCTAGACACCACCAGGGGTCCACCCACGGCCAGTCAAGAGACTACTCCAGACACCCAGGATCTCATCAAGGGCACAGGGATGATGGCCCACATTCCCACTCTGCCCATGGACACTCAGATTCTACTGCCAGAGGAAGACAAGGGTCATCTCATGGACAGTCTGTAGACAGCTCTAGGCATTCAGACTCTCACCAGGGAGAGAGTTCTGCCCATGGACAGTCAAGATCAAGCACAAGAGGTAGGCAAGAATCCCACCAAGAGCGTTCAGCAGAGCGCTCCAGGCACTCAGGAGCTGGACATGCACAGTCATCACTGGAATCCGGAGCAGTAAGACACAGGGGATCCAGTGTTAGCCAGGCCAGTGATAGCAAAGGACAATCAGAAGACTCACACAGACAATCTGGGTATGCTTCAGGACACCAGCTCGAATCCAACCATGGCCAGTCAAGAGACAGCTCAAGACACTCAGGGTATCACCGAGGACACAGAGCCACTGCCCCAAACTCTCATTCTGTCCATGGACACTCAGATTCTACTGCCAAAGGATCACAAGGACCGTCTTATAGGCAGTCTGTAGACAGCTCTAGGCATTCGGGCTCTCATCAGGGAGAGACTTCCACCCATGGACAGTCAAGATCAAGCACAAGAGGTAGGCAAGAATCCCACCAAGAGCACTCAGCAGACCGCTCCAGGCACTCAGGGGCTGGACATGCACGATCATCAATTGAATCCGGGGCAGGCAGACTCAGGGGATCCATTGTTAGCCAGGCCAGTGGCACTGAAGGACAGTCAGAAGTTTCCTTTGGACAATCAGCTTCAAACCATGAAAGTTCAGGGTTCGGCTCCAGAAACCAACCTGGATCCATCCATGGTCAGTCAGGAGACAGCTTGAGGCACTCAGGCTCCCATTCAGGTCAGATATCCACACAGAGGCAGTCTGACTCTACCCATGTACAGCAAAGTCAGAAAGCTGATCATGGACAATCAGATTCTAATGGCAGGATAAACCAAGGGTCTAGTCTCTGTCAGTTTTATTCCGTAAATAATGACAGGCAAAGGCATGATGCAGGTCATTGTTGGAGACATGGCAGCTATGGAAGTTCAGATTATGACTACGGCCAGTCAGGATTTGGACAGTCTTAGTATGGAATTGTAATGAATGAGTCCATCACGATGGGACTCGGGGATAGATCTGGTAACAAACAAGCATCTAGTTATGTAGGTTGTTGTATGAGATCATGTATGCCAGGCAGTAACAGACACATTATAACACATGGCCATTCAAATGATATTTCAAAAGAATTGGGTTTTGCTCGGTCACAAAGATACTATTACTATGAGTGAGAAACCAATGGAAAAGCCATTAACATAAAGAGTAGGAGAATGAACCAATTACACTTCTTTCAAAAAAAAAAAAACTTTTCATAACAATTTCAGGGAGGTTATATTTTCCTATCATTTTCTTTAAGCATGTTACACTGTATTCTTACTTTGGTGGTAGTTTCTGTTAGTCTCTAGGGATCATTGTACTCTGTAATTAAGAAATGGTGAACGGAAAAACAGATGTCATAGAGCTAAAGTGAGAGGATTATAAAAGTATATTTGGGGAAGCTGGGCTTCAAAGAAGGATTTTTTGTCCATGAGGCTAAATTTTCAAAACTCTTCACATTGATATATTAACATGTACCAAAATTATCTAAAGCATCAAAAATATAGCATCATTGTTCTGGAAGTCAAAGCTATATATTTACATCAGAGCTGAGTACACATGCCTCTTTTATCCTTCTATTTCAACACTGTGTTATTCTGCATGCATTGGTTTCACCCGGAGCATAAAGAATTTGAAGAAATTGTGCTTTATGAAAATTAAAAATAAATAATTGATCAGATAACATAATTGTCTCTTTTATGCTTCTTTCTCATAGGTCCCTAAGAGACTTGCTTCCCCATGGTCAAAAGTGCATTTTTTCCCCTTTATAGCTGGAAACCTACATGACGCTATGACAGCTATACATCACACAAAAGAACGAGCAGTCCAAAGACAGAAATTAATCAAATCCTATACTGTTGTCCACCAAAATTATTGTCCCACATATCACCCTGAGGAAGAAAAAAGGCTGCTTAATCATGATCATCAACATCATTATTCTCAAAACAACATCCCAAGTGGCTATTAGCCAGGTCAAACCAAGAACACGAAACAGAAATTACTGACGCTAGGTCCTTATGCCAAAGACTAGGAGATGCTTTCCACCAGAGACTGATGGAAGTCAGGTAGTTGTGATGAATATCCTAAAAGAGAAAAATCAGTAAAGAAAATGCCCTCCTTTCCTGGAAAGAAAACACATGTGTCTTTAGGATTTAGGCACATGGACAAAGAGAGAAAAAAGAGTTGTAAACATGTGGATAAGATCCTGCCATTAGAAGAAATATCTGTGTAGGAATGATACTCAAATGGTCCTTCTCCAGAATACCAGACAGGAAGGAATATTCAAGAAATGTTCACTTTGTGCAGATGAGTTTATTGCATAGCAAAATAACAATTAGATCTCAAGTCTCCTAACTCTGGGTTTACTGGTTTAATAAAAGCAGCAGGCTGCCCCGTTATCGCACTCTTCCTTGAATAAATCAATTTAAAGTGAAATTGCCAAAGTTTAAATCATTGCATGAGGGCAAGGATTGAACAAAAAACAACAAACATGCTCATTTTTCTAATTAGCCCCAAACAATATTATGTCTATTCTTCCTTTAACAGTAGACAAAGGTTTAGAAGCTTTCGGTAATTAAACTCAGGTGATTAACAGCAGATGACTCCTAATACTTTAATCTCACAATAAGCTTGAAAGAAAGCTAGCCCCCTGTATATATTCATTAGATGCATAGAAATTATTGTACATGTGAATATTAAGCAATTTCTATAAATTCATCCATTTGCCCATCTATCCATCCATCAATTCATTATCAAAGAATAACTCGTTACCAAACAATGACAGAAATTTAAACCTTAGATTTTGTCTTATCCATACCCTTCATTTGACAAGAAAAGTAATTAACTTCCCCAAGAATAGTCATCAAGTTATTGGAAATGTCTTCAGACACTCAACTAATGCTTT
Organism: Loxodonta africana; assembly: GCF_030014295.1. Taxonomy (NCBI): domain Eukaryota; kingdom Metazoa; phylum Chordata; class Mammalia; order Proboscidea; family Elephantidae; genus Loxodonta; species Loxodonta africana. The sequence continues at coordinate 182,336,627 of NC_087344.1, read as the reverse complement.
TTCCACTGCTCCATGGTATCTCCAGTTGTTCCACATTAGCAAAATTCACACGTATTTAATCCTGCAAACAGGAGCATTTTAATCAGAATCTAAGCTTGTGACTGAGGCTTAAATGTATCACTTTGTCTTTATTGTTGCCATGAGGTAGCCCAAAGAACACATCTTAATCCCTTAATTTGAATAGCAATCTTATTTATGAATGGCAATCATGATTTCTAAATCTGACTCATTCAAAATTTTAAAAACATAAAACATTTACCCATTGCCATAGAGTCCATTCTGACTCACAGCAACCCTGCAGGACAGAGAAGAACTGCCCAATAGGGTTTTCAAGGCTGTAATCTTCACAGAAGCAGACTGCCACATGTTTCTCCTGTGCAGCAGTTGGTGGGTTCAAATCTCTGGCTTTTCGGTTAGCAGGCAAACACTTAACCACTGTGCCACCAGGACTCCTAAAATATAATGAAAATTATACAAAATATTGTATTAGCAACTCCAAATACCAACTTTTTACTTTTTTACTTTTGAGGCGGGGGTCTGGAGGCCAGAATTGAGAATAATTGCCCTTAGGTATTATAATCCACCCAGAAAAACACATAAAACAACTAAGAATGTACAATCCATTATTACACTATTATATCAGTGGTATATATTTTATGCCCCAGAAAAAGAGAAAGGAAAGGAGATACATATAGCTGCTACCCATCCCAGTCTTTTCAAAATACTACTAGCCAAATAATCATAATACCTCAGGGTATTGCTGACACATTTTTCTTCTCTTAATTAGGAAATGAGTATCCTGTAACTGCAAACAATAATACAGCCAAAAAATTGAAGGCAAAATCTTTTGCACCTCACTCAGAAAGGTTTCTTTCCCTCCCTGACAGTAAGACTTTAACAGAATATCAGTTTGATCTAAAATTTTCAGAATTAAAGTTTGTCACAATCAGAACTGAGACATTCCTTTTCCTGTCAGGCACAACCACTTCCAGAAAAATAAATCAGCTCCCTAGTGGCATCAAAATGTATAAATCATTGCCTACTAGTGCAATTTCAGGGGCTAAACAAGAAGTGTGTTAGCTCTTGAAATTATGCCCCCAAGATGGTCACTTACTTCTAAGGCTGTCTACCAAAAAAAAGAAAAAACCAAACCCATTGCCATCAATTCAATAACAACTCATAGTGACCCTACAGGACAGAGTAGAACTTCCCCATGATGTTTCCAAGGAGCAGCTGGTGGATTCAAACTACCAGCCTTTTGGTTAGCAGCTGAGCTCTTAACCACTGTGCCACCAGGGTTCCAAGGTTGTCTACAGATATAAATGTTCGGGGGACTAGAAGACATGAGAAGGAAACAAATAAATTACAATAATATATTATGTTATTATCAGAGTGATTCAGCAACTGGAAGTAAAATTGTGGTTTAAAATTTAGCAAATAATTTATCTATACAGTTTCTGATCATGATGAATAAAATAGTTCCTAGCTCTTTGGTAGACTATACTGCCATCAGTTTTTATTGCTCTTCCCTTTCAAGGATTTATTCCACTCTCCTGACACCTCTCCCAACATATCGTATAAGGAAAGCCTGGACAGGACATAGCAATAGATGACTGAGTTCTAGTTTCCTGTGCCAAACACTTACATTTCCACACATCTCCTTCAAATAGTATGCTGATAATAAGGGTTAAGCTCATTAGAATCTAGATAATGTGGTTATTGTCTGGATCTTTACACATTCTTACTTTATTCTTTAATTAGAAGAAAATTATTAATCATTTAACTGTCAGACTTTATACAAGATGTCATCCAGGAATCAAACAAATGATGAATCTGCGAAACATCTTGCAACATGGATGAACTTGGAGGACATTACGCCAAGTGGAATAAGTAAATCGCAAAAAGACAAACATTATACAAGACCACTATTATAAAAAGACAAGAAAAGGTTTATACACAGAAAAAAATAAGTAAATTCTTTGATGGTTACCAGGGATGCCAGGGGGAGGGAGGGAAAATTACCCAATAGCTAGAAAAAAAAATTTTTTTTTTTTTTTTTAGCTAGAAGACACATGTTAATATTGTCGAAGGGAAAGGCAATACACAATATGTGCGAAATCCACAAAACATAACATGACCAAGGCATGGCAGGACACTGAGAGGAATGCAAGAAAAAAGGGCAACAATGGTACTTACTAGAGCATAGACAATCCTGCAACAGCAGTATTAACAAACACTAATTTATAAATGGATACATAGGTAGCTAGGTATGCCAAGAGGTAAGAAAGAGGTAAGGGATCACACCCACCTCCAGATGTAGGTTCCTGGTTGATATTTCTACATACATGACTGTAGATGCTTCTCACATATTAATATAGACAATAGGGTACACAAGTGGCACAGTCAGAGAAACCCCTTAGACATAACCAAACACCTCATAGGTTGAAGTTCCTATGCTCAAAGGCAAAGGACCATAGATTCGGGGGACATCTATGTCAACTGGAACAACATACTTCATGAAGACAATGTTCTACATCTTACTTTGGTGAGTATCATCTGGGGTCTTAAAAGCTTGTGAGTAGCCATCTAAAATACAACTACTGGTCTCTTCCAGTTCAACGCAAAGGAGAGTAAAAAAGAAAAAACAAAAGACTCAAGGGAGCAGTTAGTCCAAAGGACTAACAGACCACAAGAACCACAACCTACATGACCCCGGGACCAGAAGAACTATATGATGTCTGGCTACCACTACCGACAGCTCTGACAGGGATCACAACAGAGGGTCCTGGACAGTGTGGGAGAAAAACGCAGAACAGAAAATCAAATTCACAAAAAGGCCAGACTCACTGGTCTGACAGAGACTAGAGGAATCCCCAAGACTATGGCCCTAAGACATCGGGAATGGAAGTCATTCACGGAAACCACCTTCCAGCCAAACAATAGCTAAGGCCATAAAATAAAGGGTAACGCTTGAGAGGAATGTGTTCCTTAGAATGAGATAGAAAGGGTAATATTTGCCCCAATGCAAACATGAGAAGGCAGGAAGCAGTAGAAAATCAGGAAGAAAGGAAACGGGAAACCCAGGGAGGAAATGGGGAGAGTGCCGACACATTGTGGGTATGAAGCCAAGATCACGAAACACTGTATGTACGAACTATCAAATTGGCTCTGTAAACTTTCGCCTTTTGTTAGGTGCCATTGAGTTGGTTCCAACTCGTGGTCACCCTGTGTACAACAGAACAAAACACTTCCCAGTCCTGCACCATCCTCACAATAGTTGTTATCCTTAAGCCCCTTGTTGCAGCCACTGTGTCAATCCATCTCATGGAGGATCTTCTCTTTTTCTATGACTCTCTACTTTATCAAGCATGATGACCTTCTCCAGGGACTATTCTCTTCTGATAACATGCCCAAGGTACATGAAGCAAAGGAGCATTCCAGTTGTACTTCTTCCAAGATGAATTTGTTTGTACTTCTGGCAGTCCACAGTATTCAATCCTCTTTGCCAACACCATAATTCAACAAAGGCATCCATTCTTCTGTATTCCTTATACATTGTCCAGGTTTCAAATGCATATGAGGCCATTGCAAATATCATGGCTTGAGTCAGGTAAATCTTAGTCCTCAAAGTAACATCTTTGCTTTTGAACCCTTTAAAGAGGTCTTTTGCACCAGATCTGCCCAGTGCAATACAGCATTTGATTTCTTGACTGCTGCTTCCATGGACATTGATTTTGGATCCAAGTAAAATGAAATCCTTGGCAACTTCAATTTTCTCCATTTATCGTGATGTTCCTTATTGGTCTAGTTCTGAGGATTTTTGTTTTCCTTTTTTTATTTGTTGAGGTGCAATTCATACTGATGGCTGTAATCTTTGATCTTCATCAGTAAGTGCTTCATTTCCTCTTTGCTTTCAGCAAACAAGGTTGTATCATCTGCATATCGAAGGTTGTTAATAACTCTTCCCCCAATCCTGATGCTGCATTCTTCTTTGTATAGTCCAGCTACTCAGATTATTTGCTCAGCATTCAGGTTGAATAAGTATGGCGAAAGGATACAACCCTGATGCACACCTTTCCTGACTTTAAACCACACAGTATCCCCTTGCTCTGTCGGAATGGCTGCCTCTTGGACTATGCGCAGGTTCCTTATAAGCACAATTAAGTGTTCTGGAATTCCCAGTCTTCTCAACGTTATCTTTAATTTGTTATAATCCACAGAGTGGATTATAACTCCTAATACAGAATTTAAAAAAAAAAAAAGAAAGATTAAATCAAACTAAGTACTGCATTGGGCAAATCTGCTGCAAGAGATCTCTTGAAAGTGTTAAAAAAGCAAAGGTGTCACCTTGAGGTCTAAGGTGTGCCTAACCCAAGCTGTGGTATTTTTAATTGCCTCAGATGCATGTGAAAGCTGAACAATGAAAAAGGAAGATTGAAGAAGAAGTGATGCTTTTGAATTATGGTTTTGGCAAAAAATACTGAATATACCACGGACCACCAAAAGAATGAACATATCTATCTTGGAAGCAGTACAGCCAGAATGCTCCTTAGAAGGAAGGAGAGTGAGGCTTTGTCTCACTTACCTTGGACTGGTTATCAGGAGGCACCAGTCCCTGGAGAAAGACATCATGATTGGTAAAGTACAGAGTGAGCAAAAAAGAGGAAGACCCTGGATGAGATGTATTGACACAGGGGCTACAAAAACGGACTGAAGCATAACAGTTGTGAAGATGGGGCAGGACCAGGCAGTGCTTTGTTCTGTTGCACACGGGTCACTGTCCATCAGAACCGACTTGATGATACCTAGAAACAACACACTAGATGCTAGAATTGCAAAGATGAGAAAGACAGATCCAATCCTTCAGGAGTTCACGTACCAAAAGGAAGACAAAATATCTCAATTACGAAAGAGACATGATTCAGGTGCACTGGTGGCAAAAATATACTGTGACCAGCTAACAGTGTTCAGTGCTAAGAAACAGGTAGTTCAGATACACCTTCTGCATTTAGGAGAAATGTACACAGAACCTCTACAAGTGGCTGAGAGTTTTCCAGGTTGATTTTGGGAGGAGAGTATTGCAGGGAGATTAAACATCTTCTCAGAGTCCTTGAGTGGTGCAAAAAGTAACGCACTCAGCTGCTAACAGAAAGGTTGGACGTTCAAACCAACTCAGAGGGACCCCCGAAGAAAAGCCTGGCAATCTACTTCTAAAAAATCAGCCACTGAAAACCCTAAGGAGCACTGTTCTACTCTGACACTCATAGGGTTGCCATGAGTCAGAGTTGAATAGATGACAACTGGTTTTTGAACATCTTCTGCAAAATCCCAAAGATAAGAAAAACCAAGGTGGGTTCAAGAAACTGATAGTAGTTCAGCATACCTAAGATACATGTAAGGGACATGGCACAAGATGATTCTAGAAACACAGGAACCAGACGAAAAAGAGCCTTGTAAGCCATGCTGAGGTGATCGGTTTCAATTCTCTGACAGGAGGAATCAGCAAAGGGTTTTAAGCAGAGAAGTCACAATGATGAGATGAGATTCGCATTTTAAAAAGATAGTTTTGGTGGCAAGACAGGAAGGGGATGAGACAGAAGGGGCAAGAAGACTAATTAGGAGACAAATACAATAGCTACACAAAATTATGTTAGGGGTCAGTAAGAACAAAGAGGTACTGGATGTCAAAGACTTGACTGAGATAAAATGGGTATGATTTGAGGACAGGCTGTGCAGGAGGAAAGAGTCTTAGATGATTTGCCAGGTTTCTGATTTGGAATTCTAAGTAAATAGAACACATCTATAGTGGAAAATCAGAATCGACTCGATAGCAATTGTTACTTGTTTTTTGGTTTTTTATAGCGGAAAAAGGGACCCTGGTTGCACAGTGGTTAAGCTTTCGGTTGCTAACCAAAAGGTTGGCAGTTCAAATCCACCAGCTGATCCTTGGAAACCCTATGGGGCAGTTCTATTCTCTCCTATATGATCGCTATGAGTCAAAATCGACTTGACGGCAACGGGCTTGGTTTTTTTTTTTTTTTTGGTAGTGGAGAAACAGTAATACCTTGACAGATGAATGTACTATTTGGGGAACTTTCTCACAGTTTTAAAGTTGAATCAGCTTATTCACACATTTCAACCCAGAGGTTGTAAACCAGTCATCTAAAATCCAAATCTAGCCTACAGATATGTTTTATTTGGCCTGCATAATGTTACCTCAAATACTAGGAATCTGGCTTAGTTGGATAATTCCACATGAAAACCTGGTGAGCCGACTGCTCTTAAAAATTTTAAGATGGAGGCAGAGCCAAGATGGGGGAATAGACCGACAATTTCAGCGAGCTTTCTTTACAACAAAGACCTGAAAAAACAAGTGAAATGAGTATATCTGTCACAAGCTGGGAGCCCTGAGCATCAAAGGCAAGCTTAGACAACGAACTGAGGGGCAGGAAGGAGGAAGAGACTGTTCAGAAGTGGAGAGGAGCTACGGGACCTGGGTCGCCAGGAGCCCACAGGCACCATTCCCAGAGCGGCAGCAGTGCTGGCAGCAGGCTGGTAATGGCGTTTGGCTGCAGTTTCCTCAGGGAGAAGCAGCCAGCCACACAGCCCACTCACACCTCCTGAAACTGAGGAGAACAGCACTCTCAGCAAAAGCTAAGTACTTGCGTATATTTTACCGTGCTCCCCCCCCCCCACCCCCAAGCTGGCTTCAGCAGCTGAGTCCCTGGGCCTGAGATAGACCCTGTTGAGCATCTAGAGCCATCCTCCCAGCCTTGGTGAAGGAAAAAATTTGCAACTGGGGGGAAAAGATAATTTGCTAGCTCCATTAACCAGGGAAGCTCAGGACAGAAGCAGCTCCTGTCCAGGCATAAACCATCTGTGGACCTTGAGCACCTTTCCCTTCTGCATGGACCTGTGTGGGCCTATTTCAGGAGAATAGGCCCTTGTTGGCAAACTCCAGCCATTTCAGCTGTGTGGTGGAGAGGTGAGTGTTAGACGTTGGACTTTGCTTTGCCTATTAAACAAGGTCCTCACCTACCCACATCAGGGACCTAAGGACTGGTAGCTCCACTCAGGTCACCCAGCCGTCTGCGACAGAGGTCCAAAGATAACTGGTACCTTGCAGTCCTTACAACCAAAAACTTTGGGTGCTCATGGTCCATCTGCAAAACCCACCCTCCTGCACGCTCTAGGGAACAGGGACGTGTTTTCCTCATAGAAACTTGGGGGTCGGTTCTCAGCCCCCTGCCTTGTTCAGAGTGTGACCCCCTGGCCCTCTAAGACTGTAGGACAGAGCCTGTACCACACACTTGATCAGCTACCTGGAAACCTGAGTTGAATTCATACGAGAATAATGAGTGGACTCCTAGACTGATATACCTGATAACAGCTCTAGCCAGCTGGGGACAGGGCACCAGAGCTCCAAAGGCGAAAATAATCAAGCTAGCTCACTCAAGCAACCCATACAGGTATACCAAAACAAAACAAAGCAAGCAGCTATGACACAGTAAGCAAGCATAAACTAATATAATAACTTATAGATGGCTCGGAGACAACAGTCAATATCAAGTCACATAAAGAAACAAACCATGATCACCTCAACAAGCTCTCAAAACAAAGAATCCAGGGATCTTCTAGATGAAAGTACATTCCTGGAATTACCAGATGCAGAATACAAAAGTTTAAAATACAGAACCCTTCAAGACATCAGGAAGGAAATAAGGCAATATGCAGAACAAGCCAAGGAACACACAGATAAAGCAACTGAAGAAATTAGAAAGATTATTCAGGAACATAGTGAAAAGTTTAATAAACTGGAAAAATCCATAGACAGACAGCAATCAGAAATTCAGAAGATTAACAATAAAATTACAGAATTAGATAACTCAATAGAAAGTCAGAGGAGCAGAATTCAGCAAGTAGAAGATAGAATTTCTGAACCCAAAGGTAAATCTCTTGTCACTAATATATTTGAAGGAAAATCAGATGAAAGAATTTTAAAAAATGAAGAAGTCTTAAGAATCATGTGGGACTCTATCGAGAGAAATAGCCTACGAGTGATTGGAGTACCAGAACAGGGAGGGATAACAGAAAATATGGAGAAAATTGTTGAGGATTTGTTGGCAGAAAACGTCCCTGAGATTGTGAAAGATGAGAAGATAGCTACCCAAGACGCTCATTGAACTCCACATAAGGTAGATCTGAAAAGAAAGTCACCAAGACATGTTATAATCAAACTTGCCAAAACCAAAGATAAAGAGAGAATTATAAGAGCAGCGAGGGATAAACGAAAAGTCACCTACAAAGGAGAGCTAATAAGAATAAGCTCGGACTACTCGGCAGAAACCATGCAGGCAAGAAGGCAATGGGATGACATATTTTAAAAAATTGAAGGAAAAAAATTGCCTCCCAAGAATCATATATCCAGGAAAACTGTCTCTTAAATATGAAGGTGAAATTAAGACATTTCCAGATAAACCCAAGTTTAGGGAGTTTGTAAAAACCAAACAAAAACTACAAGAAATACTAAAGGGAGTTCTTTGGTTAGAAAATCAATAATATCAGGTATCAACCCAAGACCAGAACGCTGGGCAGAGCAACCAGAAGTCAACCCAGACACAGAAATCCAAAAAAACAAAGTAAGATTATAAAAAAAAAAGCCCAAAACAGGATAACAGAGATGCTATTATATAAAAGACAACATTAAAATCATAAAGAAGGACTAAGAAATGTAATCATACACCTTCCATATGGAGAGGAAGGTACAGCAATACAAAGAAAAGTTAGTTTTAAATTTAGAAAAATAGGAGTAAATAATAAGGTAACCACAAAGGAGAAGAACTATCCTAACTCATCAAAATAAAATCCAAGGGAAAAATACAGACTCAACAGAAACAAAATCAACAACAACAAACATGAGGAAAGGACAATATATAAAGAAAATCTACTCAGCACATAAAATTAAGTGGGAAAAAGAAACTCAACGACACACAAAAAAAGACATCAAAATCATACCACTAAATTCATAAAAAAAATTCATACCTACCCATAATTATCCTGAACGTAAATGGACTAAAGGCACCAATAAAGAGACAGAGAGTGGCAGAATGGATTAAAAAACAAGATCCATCTATATGCTGCCTACAAGAGACACACCTTAGACTTAGAGACACAAACAAACTAAAACTCAAAGGATGGAAAAAAGTGTGCAGAGTAGAACTGTTCTCCATAGGTTTTCACAGCTGTGACCTTTCAGAAGCAGATCGTCAGGACTTTCATTCTTCCAAGGTGTCTCTGGGTATGTTTGAACCGTCAACCTTTCAGTTAGTAACCTAGCACTTAAGTATTTGTACCACCCCGGGATTCCAGACAAACAGTAGCCTGTCATTTAAAGCATCATGCCTAATATCTCCCTTCCACTGAATTGTGCCTAATGTACCTTCCTGACTCCTATAGGAATAGGGACATGTCACCCCTCTGCTAATGCCTAGAGTACACTGAAGCTCCCCTCACCACCACCACCCCTCATTGTTCTCCACAGTCAGAAAGGTGAACTTGAAATCAGGCAAGGGTGAACTGGTGCAACAATTACTGAATGGGGCCATTGCAATAGGAAGTGGACCTTTCAATGATGGTGTAAAAAGGCTTCTTTCTTTTACTGGATCTCCCATGTCTCTTTGTTCTGAGGTACCTGGTAGATTAAAATGCCAAGAAAGAATCTGAGTGGGATCAGGAAGAAGAGACCTGAAACAAAGACAAGCCACTCTTCTAGGCCTTAAACTAAAGGGTTAAGAGATTCAAGTAGTTCTCACTTGATCACAAAACTCACTTGGCTGAGAGCGCAGACAGATGTTTGAGACGGAACCTTGAAGAGTGTACATTTCTCTTGTGTATTCCTTGGGTATCTATCTTCCTGGAACAAAGTTCATAAGGTGTCAGCTGTAGGAGGTGAATAAATTTCTACATTAAATTCATTATGAAGTATTCGCAAAAAAAAAAAAAAATTAGAGCAAGAAAAGAACTGTATTTCCAGAGGAAACTGCATGCTTCCTGAGATAGATATGAAAGGGCTGCTAATTCTATGACATTCCTGCATCAAGAGGTGGGGTCTGTTTTCCCTCCCTGAGTCTGAGCTGTCCTGTGACTAGTTTGACCAACAGAGTAAAGTGGAAGAGATGCTATGCCATTCCAGGCCTGGTCTTCAAGAGGACTGGTAGCTTCTACCTTGCCCCCTTTGGTGCTTTGAGCAGCCATGTAAAAACTCCAACTATCCTGCCAGAGAGACTACAAGGAGAAGCCCTGAAACTATATGAAGAGCAGAGGGGCTCAGCTGAGTCCAGCCTTCCAGCCATCCCTGCCAGAGCTCCAAGGATGTGACTGAAGCCATCTTGGAACCCCTGGCCCAGCTCACCCACAGCTAAGTATCATTCACTAAGGGATTTCAATCAATACCCATGGAATGAAAGTACTGCCCAGTCCAGCCATGCCCAAATTCCTGATCCACAAAATCCTGAGATTAAATAAAATAATTGGTGTTTTAAGCCACTGCATTTTGGGGTAGTTGGTTATACAGTAACAGATAATCAGAGCACTTGCCTTAGAGAGAAGGCAAGAAAAACCGAGAGGGGGAAGGCTGGACATGACACTGCCGGGAATTCTGGCCATCCTAGAGCAGCCCAGAATGGTCAGCAAGCTGAAGCAGAAATTCTGATCTCCTCTTCTGTTCAGCTCTTTACTAAAGGAAGGACGAAAGAAGAGATTATGCAGGTGACCTGGCTGGGAGAGTTTGAGGGAAAGAGTTAAGATTGGAATAGAAAAAGATATCCTCTTTGGTAAAAATGGTAGAATCAAATTAAATTACAAAATTTCTCTATCCATACACCTAACGAAGTAGGCAACACATTATACAAACCAATCAAAATGTTTGTGGCAACCAAACCAGGAATACGGTCCAAACCCATACCATAGATTTCAAACACTGGCAGCTAAGGAAAAGGAAACAGTAGTAAATAGCAAGTATTTTTTTAACGAAGAAATCAATTTCAGTGTGGCAAGAATCAGATCTGCCCTTAACCATGCCTCCACACCTCCAAAGTACTACAAAAGGAAAAAAAGTTAATTGTAAGATCATGAGAATTCTTAGTAATATGCAGATCCCCGTTTGTAGCAAAGCCAACGGAAGAAGGGTCGATGAATCCCTTGGGAGTAAAGCCCCTAGATTTACCTCAGAATCCCACAGGGCAGGAAGATCTTCCAGAGTTTCCCGTCTCCCAGGGCATGATGCAGAGTTCAGGGAACAAGTCCACACAAGGAGTGGGATACACTCATGGCTAATTCAGGGCGTGTACCTGGATTTCAAAAGACAGGGCAAAGCCAAGGTCCCCCACAAAAGCTGTGCATGGTGCTGCTCCCTGTTCACCAGGCTCATATTTTCAAGATTCAGGAGAGTGGAAAGACCAGAATACCTAGTCCTAAAACTGTAGGGAGTGGAACACAAGCTGATCTCAGATAAGGTAGAGCAGAGGGACGATCAGGGAAACCAATTTATACGTAGCATATCAAAAGACAATCTGGATAGATCCTACTTTAAGCATAAACAATATAAAGTAGCATTCATTCATTTCGTAAATATTACTCCAGCTCCACTCTGTGCCAGGCACAGCAAATACAAACATAAGTGCAAAAAATAGAAAAAAGGTGAGGAAAGGGACATAGCATGAAAAGATACCCCCCCAGAAAAAAACAGCCCAAGGACATATTTGCTTTAAGTGCTACAGAATGAGAATGAGTTCAATAAAATCAAAGATTCAAGAAGAGATGATAAAACAACAGACTGGTATTAAAAAGGTGGCTGTAAAGTTAAATACAAAAAAAAAACACTTGCAAATCTAACACATGACTTACAAACATGAAGAAACAGCTGAAAAGCAAGTTACTTACATGGTGAAAAGCCTTAAAATAACCCTACTGGATACAAACAAAAATGACAAAGAGATTAAAGTTCTTAAAGAAAAGTGAAAGATAAGATCGTGCTGAACCTTCGTTAAGAACCCAATAAATGAAATAGAAAAAGTATCTGAAGATGTAAGGCGAAACTCCCTGAAATGAAAAAAATAGCTAGATGTGGAGAAAGGGTCCACCATATATCTAGAAAAAATATAGAATGATCAACATGGAGAATATCTCAATTAATTACTAAACTTAAAAGGTAAACAATTTTTCAGCCCTTGAAAGAGAAAAATAATATTATCCACAGGCACAAAAATCAAACTCAAGTTTTGCTACACAACATTCAACTCAACAAACAATAAAGGCACTGTTTGTAAAGGAAGCGTGATCGCGAGTATTTCCCTCTGCAGTGTCCTTCACGTGGCAGATACTCTCAATTATGAAAGAACTCAGAGAATAAGACATCCATAAAGCCACCATTATTTAAAAAAAAAAAAAAAAAAGCCCAAATAAAGAACTCAGAAATGGAAATAGCTGAATAAAAGGCTAACAAATGTGAGAATTATATTTGCCAATAGGATGTAAACATTAAAAACCTCAATAAATTATTAAGGTTATATGTGTTAGTAATAAACACATACAATCATGTATATGTGTTTTATATATACATAATTTATATAAGGAAGGTAGAGAGAGGCAGATGGGAGGAAGTGGAAGATTGTTAATCTCCTTAATTCACACAGTAAGAAGTCAATTAATACTGTCAAAAATTGAAATATGCAGTTTTAAAAAATGTAATAAACTACCATCCCTTAATGTTTTTCATGATTATTTTTCTTACCTGTGGAGGAATATTTTAGAAGCAATGTTCTCTGTGTTAAAGAAATATTGACTTGGGGGATGTCTTAGTCATCTAGTGCTGCTATAACACAAATACAAGTGGATGTCTTTAACAAAGAGAAATTTATTTTCTCACAGTCTACTAGGCTAGAAGTCCAAATTCAGGGCATCAGCTCCAGGGGAAGGTTTCCTCTCTCTCGGATCTGGAGGAAGGCCCTTGTCATAAATCTTCCCCTGGACTAAGGAATTTCTCCACATAGGAACCCCAGGTCCAAAGGAAATGCTCTGCTCCTAACACTGCTTTCTTGGTAGAAGGAGGTCCCCAACTCTCTGCTTCCTTCCCTTTCCTTTTATCTCTTGTAAGATAAAAGGTGGTGCAGGCATACCCCAGGGAAACTCCCTTTACATTGGATCAGGGATGTAACCTGAGCAAGGGTGTTACATCCCACCCTAATCCTCTTTAACCACAAGCAGAGATTATGATTTATAACACACAAGAAAATCACAAAATGGAGGACAAACACACAATACTGGGAATCATGGCCTAACCAAGTTGACACATATTTTGGGGGGACACAATTCAATCCATGACAGGGAACATCTATGTCAATTGGCACAACATAGTCATTAAAACAATGTTCTACATCCTATTTTCTTGAGTAATGTCTGGGGTCTTAAAAGCTTGTGAGAGGCCATCTCAGATACAATTATTGGCCTCTTGGCTTTACTTGCTTTCTCCCATCCAGAGTAAAGGAGAGTGAAGAAAACCAAAGACTAAAGGGAGCAATTGGTCTAAAACACTAATGAACTACATGCATCTCAGTCTGTATGACCCCAAACCAGAAGAACTAGATGGTGCCTGGCTACCACTACCAACTGCTCTCACTGGGATCACAACAGAGGGTCCCAGATAGATTTTTTGTTCAAACAAAGAGAAACAAAAAGTCAAGTTCATAAAAAAGAAAAAAGACCAGACTTACTGGCCTGATAGAGACTGGACGAAAATCCAAGGCTATGGCCCTAAGACAACACTGTGACTTGGAACTGCAGCCATTCCCAGAAAATGCCTTCCAGCCAAGCAGTACACAGGGTTATAAAATAAACAAAAACACCTGAAAAGAACATGCTCTGTAGAACAAACAATTATACGAGACCTAAAGGGCAATTTTTACCCAGTAGTAACGATGAGAAGACAGGAAGGGATAAGGAAACCAGACAAAAGGAAACAGAAAACCCAGGGTAGAAATGGGGAGGGTGTTAACATATTTTGGGGATTGCAACCAATGTCATAGAACATTTTGTATATAACTTCTTGAAAGGGAAACTAATTTTCTCTGTAAACTCTCACTTAAAACATAATAAAATATTTTATAAAAAAGAAATATTTATCTGAAGGCCAGAAATTATTACCTACAATTCAATTGTTTTTTTTTTCTTCTAAATTCAAGTAAAATTAAATAACTTTATTTAAAGTACTGTGAATAATAAAATCCCATTTTTTCTGTCTGCCTGTCTTAGGCTGAGTTCTCTAGAGAAGTAAAACCAGTAAAGCATATAAATATATATACACAGAGAGATTTATATCAAGGCAATGGCTCACATGGTTGTACAGGCTTCTCCTCATTCACGTAGCCACAGGGGCTGGCAAATCCAAGATCAGCAGGTCAGGGAGTAAGGCTCTTGCTCAGAGACAAAGAAGATCGATGAGTCCCAGGATCAGCAGGCAAGACCGCAAAGAAGCTGCTAGCTCCAGACCTAAGAACAAGAGGTCAGATGAACAGGAGCCAGCTGTACCATCCAAAACAAGCAAAAGCCCCTGAGCCCTGCCAGAATGTCTCCCCACACCTGATGCAGGCCACACGCCCAAGGAAACTCCCCTTCAACTGAATGACTACTCACAGCAGATCCCATCATAGGGGTGATCACATATCAAATCTCAACAGGGAAGTGACCACAACAACACACAACTGCAAAAACACTTAGAATCATGGCACAACCAAGTGGACACACAACCTTAACCATCACAGTCCACCGCTTGTCAACTTGGCACCTGTACACATCTCCTTAGACAATACATAATCTCTGAATAAAGACAATTATAAAGTCATACTTGCGCCTAAAATGATACAACTAATGCACATACAACCAAAAATGCACTGGCCCTATTTACATCTTATATTTTACAAGTGAAGAAGACAAAAATATTTGATGCACACCTACAAAGCAGAAAATCTCGTAACGATTACAGTCCTCATTTCTGCAACTGATCACCTGGCTGTAACTGGTATTTAGAACTACCTTCTTCCACCATCCATTCCGTATTCCCTTTGCCCTCAGCAAGGACCTCAGCTCATCATGGTTCTTTGCCTGGTGGGGTGACCCAAACCTTCATTTCTGAAAGGTGTGGGCCATTGTTACTCATGTTGGAATTGGGCTGCTGTAGTTTTTCGTTGACTTTACTCACAGGACATGGGAGTACTAAGAGAGCCCTAAAGGATCCCCTGCATTCCAGACATCCACTTCTTTACCTCCATTATGTAATACCAATCCAATCTCCTCTTGGTAATCAGGATCAATCACACCACCCAGTATCATAACTCCCGTCTTTGCCTATTGATACAGAGGCATAAGGAGCCCAAAGTGGCCAGGTGGTGTTCTTATTTTCCAGTTCAATGGAATCAATGATGTGTCTCCAGGTGGGAGCATTCCTCCCTTTCTAACTAAGACCACTAAACCTGCAGAGCATAAAGTTTCAGGGATGGGAAGCAAAAATTTTGTGAGTGGGTCACTAGGGTGAGTGGTGCCACTCCCATTTCCACCCTTTGATTCCCAGACCCATGAATCCCATCTATGGGAGATACAGCACCATATATTGGATGCTGGTTGAGAGCATATACAGCCTGCTGGAGAACATTGGCCCAAACTTTCAAGGTATTACCACCTAGCTGGCACTATAATTGTGTCTTTACAAGGCCATTCCATCATTCTATCAAGCCAGCTGCTTCAGGATGATAGGGAACACTGTAAGATCAGTGAATTCCATGAGCATGGGCCCACTGCCACGCTTTGTTAGCTGTGAAGTGAGTCACTTGGTCCGTGGCAAAGCTGTGTAGTGTACCATGACAGTGGATAAGCCATTGTGTAAGGCCATGGAGTGTAGTTTTGGCAGAAGCATTGAGTGCAGGAAAGGCAAATCCATATCCAGAGTAAGTGTCTATTCCAGTAAGAACAAAACACTGCCCTTTCCATGATGGAAGTCATCCAATATAATTAACTTCTCACCAGGTTGCTAGTTGATCACCTTGAGGGATGGTGTCATAACGGGGACTCAGTGTTGGTCTCTGCTGCTGGCAGGTTGGGCACTCAGCAGAGGCTGTAGACGAGTCAGCTTTGGTGAGTGGTAGTCTATGTTGCTGGGCCCGTGCATAACCTCCATCCCTGCCACCATGGCCACTTTGTTCATGAGCCCATTGAGCAATGATGGGAGTAACTGGGGGAAAAGGATGGGTGGTTTCTACAAAACACATCATCTGATCCACTTGATCGTTAAAATCATCCTCTGCTGAGGTCACCCTTTGGGAGCATTCACATGAGACAAAAATATCTTCACTTCTTTGGCCCATTCACAGAGGTCTATCCACATACCCCTGCCCCATAAATCCTTGTCTCCAATTTTCCAATAATGTTCCTTCTAAGTCCCTGACCACCCAGCTAAACCATTGGCCATGTCCCATGAATCAGTATAAAATCGCACATCTGGCCATTTCTCCTTCAAAGCAAAGTGAATAACCATGAGCACTGCTCCAAGTTCTGCCCATTGGGAGGATTTCCCCTCACTACTGTCCTTCAGGGAGGTCCTAGAAAGGGACGTCAGTGCTGCCACTGTCCACTTTCAAGTGGTGCTTGCATATTGCACAGAACCATCTGTAAACCAGGCACGAATTTTCTCTTCTTCAGTCAACTGATCATAAGGAATTCCCCATGAGGCCATAGGTGCAGCCTGGGAGATGGAAGGTAATGTGACAGAAGTAGAGACCATGGGCACTTGGGCCACTTGCTCATGCAACTTACTTGTGCCTTCAGGTCCTGCTCAGGCCCAATCTCGTATATAGCACTTCCTTTTAATAATGGAGTGCTCCTGTGCATGTCCAACTTTATGATTCTGAGGTTCAGACAACACCCAGTTCATGATGGGCAGCTCAGGCTGCATGTTGACTTGGTGTCCCATGGTTAAGTGTTCAGTCTCTATTAAGCCCCAGTAACAAGCCAAAAGCTGTTTCTCAAAAGAAGAGTAGTTATCTGCAGAGCATGGGAGGGCTTTGCTCCAAAATCTTAAGGGTCTGAGCTGTGATTCACCAACAGGGGCCTGCCAAAGACTCCAAACAGCATCTCTATCTGCCATGGAAACTTCAAGCACCATTGGATCAGCCAGATCATATGGCCCCAGTGGCAGAACAGCTTGCACAGCACACTGAACCTGTTGCAGAGCCTTCTCTTGTTCTGGGCCTCACTCAAAATTAGCAGCTTTTTGAGTCACTTGATAAATACACTGGAGTAGCACACACAAATGAAGAATGTGCTGCATCCAAAATCCAAAAAGGTACACTAGGGATTATTCCTCCTTTTTAGTTATGGGTGAAGCCTGGTGCAATAACTTTATCATAACTCTGGAAGGAATATCTCCACATGCCCCAAACCACTGGACCCCCAGAAATTCAACTGAAGTAGAAGATGCCTGAATTTTTGTGGGATGAATTTCTGACCCCCTAGCACACAAACATTTTACCAATAAGTCCAGAGTCATTGACACACCTTCCTTACTAGGTCAAATCAGCATAATGTCATCAATGTAATGGGCCAGTGTGACATCTTGAGGAAGGGAAAGATGACCAATGTCCCTGAAGACTAAATTATGACGTATGGCTGGAGAGTTGATGTAGCTCTGACGTAGGCAACTGAAGGTGTATTGCTGGCCTTCCCAGCTGAAGGCAAACTGCTTCTGATGGTCCTTCAAAACAGGTATGGAGAAAAAGGCATTAGCCAGATCAACAGCTGCATAGCAGGTACCAGGAGATGTATTAATTTTCTCAAGCAATGACACAACATCTGGAACAGCAGCTACAATTAGGAGTCACCACCTGGTTAAGTTTTCGATAATCCACTATCATTCTCCAAGATCCAGCTGTTTTTTACACAGGCCAAAAAGGTGAATTGAATAGGGATGTGGTGGGAATCACCATCCCTGCACCTTTCAAGTCCTTTATGGTGGCAGTAATCTCTGCAATCCCTCCAGGAATGTGATATTGCTTTTGGTTTACTATTTTCCTAGGTAGGGGCAGTTCTAATGGCTTCCACTTCACTTTTCCTACTGTAATAGCCCTTCCTCCATTTGTCATAGATCCAGTGTTAGGGTTTTGCAGTTGCTGAGTATATCTATTCCAATTATGCATTCCGGAACTGGGGAAATTATTACAGGATGGGTTCAGGGACCCACTGAACCTACTGTGAGACAGACATGAGCCAGGACTCCATTTAATAACCTAACGTCCATATGCTCCCACTCTGACTGGTGGGCCACAGAGCTGTTTGGGATCTCCTGGAATTAGTGTCAGTTCAAAGCCCGTATCCTGTAATCCCCCAAAAGTCTGATTAATTCTTTTTCCCCAATGAACAGTCACTGTCCTAAAAGACTGTAGATCCCTTTGGAGAAGGCTGGGAGACAGATTACCATTATAAATGTTTGGTGGTTTACTGAAGTCCTTCCTCCAGGGGACCCAGCCTCCCCTTCATTCAAAGGGTTGTAGGTTTTTAATTTGCTCAAGTCTGGGAATTGATTAAGGGGCCATGACTCCCTCTTCTGACAATTCCAGTTAGACCGCTGTTCACCTGACTGAGAATTCATCCATTTGTACAGATCAAGTAAATGTTTAGTAGATTTCCTATCTATTTCACTCCTAGGGACACCATGACTAATTAGCCAATCCCATAAACCCATATGAGTCAGGCTATTCTGATTACTGCTTTGACTCTGCTGTTCATTACAGTAACCACAACCACCTTGTCTTTGTCATTGGAGTGCCACCACTTGGCCCCTACCACCATGGGCTCCAGTCAGCCCCAATTTATTTAGGCGTCTCAGTTCAATTAGAGCAGTTCCCACTGTCAAATCTGACTTACAGAAAATAGCAATCACAGCAGTCTTGAAGGATGCTGGGGCTCCCTTCACAAATTTATTTCCCACTGTTATGGTAAAAGGTGTGTCCTCTGGACACTCCATGTGTGGGTCTGTGGGTCTAACCTGGTAAAACCACTCTAGCATGCTAATTTCCCTAAGCCTTTGGATACCTTCTTCTACTGTATACCAAGGCAGTTCTGGTACTTCAACTTGATTTAGTGTAGGCCACCACGTAATCCGTGCTTCAGCAACCCAACCAAATAAGCTATTAGATCCTTTCCCAGTTTCTCGAGCTGAAACATTGAATGAAGAATCTGTGCTTAGTGACCCCATATCAATAAACTCAGACTGATCCATCTTTATGTTCCTAGCACCATTATCCCACATCCTTAATAGCCATTCTCATACATATTCCCCTGGTTTCTGTTTGTACATATTAGAAAACTCAAGCAATCTTTTCAGAGTGTAGCATACCTCCTCCTGGGTTACACTTTATATTTCACCCTTTGGGGCTCACTAGGACTTAAGTCTAGTTATAGGTCTAGAAGCCAAAATCAGTAGAGAAATGTTTTGAGAACATTCAGCAGTGTCTTATAAAGCATCTGTCTCAGGTGATTTCCCAGGCAATGACTCAGACAAAGGCATTTTAGTTGCAACTGGGTTAAACTCATTAGTTGGAAGTGGAGGGTCTAATAGTTCTGTTGGCAGGGGTGATTCAATGGAATTTAGGGGCTCAGTGCCCCCAGCTTCCTGATTAGCTGCCCATATGTCCCCATTCCAGGTTTCAGGATTCCAAATCAATGCCCTCACTTTAACTTCAGACACCTCTCGAGGTTGGCAGGTGAGTCGGCATTATAATTCAACCACTCTTACAAAAAGACTCTGGTTTTAGTTTTCAGCAATATCAGCTCTGCTACTCAGGATATAAGGCTTTCTTTCAAGGCACAAATAGAAAATTTGAG
Source organism: Loxodonta africana (assembly GCF_030014295.1). Taxonomy (NCBI): domain Eukaryota; kingdom Metazoa; phylum Chordata; class Mammalia; order Proboscidea; family Elephantidae; genus Loxodonta; species Loxodonta africana. The sequence goes on along the minus strand of NC_087344.1, from coordinate 182,316,701 downwards.
GTCTTTATGCAACATTTCAGCTTTGACTTTGAAGCCCTGAGCTCATCTCTTTGTTTCACCAGTTTGTCTAGCAAAACTAGGAGCAACCTACCAGCTTCCTTATACTTATTATGACAACATTGTACAAAGGTATCCATGCAATCACCCAGAATCTTGCCTTTCACCAATACCTCATCTGCTGGTATTGAATTGCCAGCCACCTCATGCCATGGATTAGCAGTGCCCCCTTTATCACTGGAAGCAGAGTCGTCAATATCTTTAAGACTAAGCAGACTACAGAACCGATTTAGAAAATGCATCCTTATAATTTTGTTTCTCTAGAACCACTCTCGGTATCAAATGTCTTACGCTGGATTTTCTACAGAAGCAAAACCAGCAAAGCATACAAATATATATACACGGAGAGATTCATGTCAAGGAAATGCCTCACGTGGCTGTAGAAGCTGTAATGTCCCAAGTCCATGGGTCAGGATAGAGGCTTCAACTGATTCATATAGCCGCAGGGGCTGGTGAACCCAAGATCGGTAGGTCGGGGAGAAGGGCTCTTGCCCACAGGTTAAGAAGATCCATCAATCCCAAGATCACTAAGCATGACCACAGCTAAGGTGTTAGCTTAAGTCCCAAGAACGGGAGGTCAGATGAACAGGAGCCAGCTGCAGGATTCAGAAAGAGCAAAAGCCCCTGAGCCCTGCCAGAATATCTGCCCACATTCCATGCAGGCCACATGACCAAGGAAACTCCCCTTCAACTGACTGGTTACTCACGGAAGTTCCCATAGTGGGGGTGATCACATATCAAATCTCAACAGGGAAGTGACCACAACATCGCAAGACTGCCAAAACACTGAGAATCATGGCCCAGCCAAGTTGACACACAATTTTAACCATCACACTGCCTCTATCTGACTATCTCCCAATATATTTGTTTGTATATAAGTAAAACATAATGTCTAGAATGGTAAGACTAGTTATTTTTGTGTTGGGACATTGGATATGATGTATTAGTTTCCTCTATGTACTTGTTTGCACTGCTTCAATATTTTATAATGAAAATACATTTGTATCCTCCTTATAAATAATCAATTCATACTTACTTTTTAAAAATAACCTAAAACAGCATACATGTGCAGGAAAAAAGCACTGAAAGGCTCTGGACCAGCTGTAGGATATGAGGTGGGGAAGGGGAGGTGGGATTGAAGGTTGGAAGAAAGGAAATTCTCTGGAAATGTGGCTAAGGGTTAAATAGTGAAGTTCCTTTCATATTCTTTGAGAGAAACCCAAGCAAAGATTAGAATTCCTTTTTAATTATTTTTGCTCTGAGTTCATTCAAAGACTGGACCAAGTGGAACAATAAAATTTATCGGTATTACAGTGGGATTCAGAAATTCAGGACCAACTATGACAAGTCTAACTTTGGTAACAAACATAAGGCTGTATCTCACAGCATCAAGGTCAAGGCAAAGTATTACTCATCAGTAAAATGAGAAACAGTCACTGAATTGTTCATATAGAAAATGGTGAAACGGTAATTTTTTTTTTGAGAATATGCACAACAAAAGATACACCAATTCAACTGTTTCTATGTGTACAATTCTGTGACATTGATCACATCCTTCAAGTTGTGCAACCATTCTCACTTTCTGTTTCTGAGTTGTTCTTCCCCTGTTCACATAAACTCACTGTCCCCTAAGGTTCCTATGTAATCTTTTGAGTTGCTGTTGCCACTTTGATCCCATATAGATAGTTCTTAAAAGAACATAATGCTCAAGGCAGGCATTTTTGTATTAGTTAAGCTACACTATTGTTTGGTTTTAAGACTTCAGGGGATGTTTTTGGTTTAAGCTTTAAAGCTTACCACAGGGCAATTGTTTCAGAGATTCATCCAGCTGCAATGGCTCCAGAAAGCCTGGAGTCCATGAGAATTTGAAATTCTGTTCTGCATTTTCCCCCTTTTGATCCGGATTCTTCTATAGAATCTTTGATCAAAATGTCCAGTAATGGTAGCTGGGCACCACCCAGTTCTTCTGATCTCATGGCAAAGGAGGCAGCTATTCACAGAGGCAATTAGCCACACATTCTATATCCTCCTCCTATTCTTGGTTATCCTTCTTCCTGTGTTGCTGCAGGCAAATAGAGATCAACTGTCATGCCTCGGATGGCAGCTTGTAAGATTTTAAGGCCTCAAGCACTAAGCAATGAACAAGGAGGTAGAACAGAAGTGCTAAACACATTATTGGGCCTATTAACTGGGGTGTCTCATGAAGCCATGACTCTAAAACTCCAAACCAAGGAACCAAATCCCACGAGGTTTTTGGTTGTACATGAGCAGTCTCAGCAGCTATTCTTTTTTTTTTTTTATTGCTGTTGTAATATATCTGTCTTAGTGCTGCCATAACAGAAAGACCACAAGTGGATGGCTTTAACAAAGAGAAATTTATTTTCTCACAGTTCAGTGGGTTACAAGACCAAATTCAGGGTGTCAGCTCCAGGGGAAGGCTTTCTATCTCTGTTGGCTCTGGAGGAAGGTCCTTGTCCTCAATCTTCCCCTAGTTGAGGAGCTTCTCAGGCACAAGGACCCCATGTCCAAAGGACGCGCTCTGCTCCTGGTGCTGCTTTCTTGGTGGTATGAGGTCCCCAACTCTCTGCTTGCTTCCCTTTCCTTTTATCTCTAAAGAGTAGTGCAGGCCACACCCCAGGGAAAATTCTTTTCCATTGGATCATGAATGTGGCCTGAACAAGAATGTTACATACCACCCTAATTATCTTTAACCACAGGCAGAGATTATGATTTATAATACATACAAAAATAAAAAGTGGATGACAAGCACACGGGGCCTAACCAAGTTGACACATATTTTTGGGGGGATACAATTCAATTCATGACAATATCAATCACACAACTTTTGCCAATTGAACTTCTTACAGGTGTACAACTTATTGACAGCAATTACAATAATCAACTGTGCAATTTTCAATCTCTATTAACCTCCCCTTTTCCCTCTCCCTCCTGCCCCTGGTAACCACTAATAAACTTTGGTCTCTTTTTCTTTTTCTTCTTTTGCCCTTTCTTCTGTTTTTATATAGGTGAGGTCATATAATATTTGCAATTTTTCATATGCTTTTTAATCACAAGGAAGAAGAAGAAAAAACAACAGTAAGCATAAGATCCCCCTCAGTCAGGAGAGAGCAGAAGAAATGAATGCTTCAAATTAACAACAACAGCACTTTCCACCTCCATGGAATGAGGAAAGCAGTGTTATTCAGGGAACAAAGAGAGGACTGGTACAGAAGGGCATCAGTCAAGTTCAGGTCACTCACAGAAAAGATAGAGCAATTAAAACCAAACTTAGTATAGTTTGTTAGACTACAAGTACTTGTTTCTGCAGAAGGATTGGGAGAGAAAAATATGAAACTGGCTCTACTGCTTCTGGCAATAAGAAGGAAAGGGCTCTGGTGACCTGTTACGGACCGGGAATCAAAAAATCTCAGTCTAACTTTACTTATTCAGGGGGATGTTGAGGACAGAGACTTAAATCTACTTCTGGTCACTCACTGGTGACTAAAAAAAAAGTTCTTAACAGTAAAGGCTATAAAGAGGTGGTGAGCCAGGAATTTATGGGGGACAAAAAAAATACAAAAATAGGAGAAGAGCACTCAGTCACCAAACTTTGGTCAACATGAGCCAACTGGCAAATATAATTCTCACAATTGTTGGCCGTTTTATTAAGGCACTTTCATTTCTTTGGACAACCTCAGTTTGGTAGCCTCAACAGAAAACATATGTGTAGAAAAGACCACTTCAAATTCTGAGTTGAAAAAATAAATTTTTCATAGAGAAAAACTATTGAGGCTGAGGATTCTGGCAGAATGAAAAGGAGACAGAGCTAGCTCTATATTAGCTCATAAACAACCACTTTATTAATGTAAAGCTCAAATATTTCCAAAGACAATTTTGGCCAGCTCTTTCTAAAGCATAACTTTATTCTTTGGTATTAAATATTTTATAAGTACCTGAGCTTCTTGGGTGAAATGGTAAGTGGAAAAAATGAGTGAAGGAGTAGAAAAGCAGGTGAAACTAATATTGTCCAGCCTACCATTTGTCAAACACTGGACAGAGGTAAAATATTCATTTCATTTGGGATCCAGCCAAAAGTCACCTTAATCTCCAAGCTAAAATTTCAGACTTTTTCCGGTGCTATACAATAATTTCATAAAAGCTCATCACAACTCTCTAAGGAATTAAAACCACAGGACTAGAATCCTGATTCTGGGATCCAATGTTGCCACTGTAACACCTTGTAGCATATTCTATTAGTGTTTTATCATGTGTTAATTGCTTATTATACATCAAGCATACTGCTGATGACTTTATATGGACTATCTCATTTAATCTTCATAATATCTCTGAGGTAGGCACTGTTATTACCCATATTTAGAGATGAAGAAATTGAAGCATAGTAAGGTAACTGACTTGCCAAAGGTCACACAGGAGGTAAGTGTGGGACCAGATTTTAACCCAGGCAGTAAAACTCCAGAGCTTCTCTTCCTGTCCCCTCTGCAGAATTTCATCCCTACATGATAAAGGAATGGGGAAGAGGTTTCAAGTCAGGGATATAGATCATCTTCCTCCATTGTCTGGCTTCCAGGACTCAGAAACTCTTCACTTTATTGAAATGACCTCTGGGATCATGAGTCCAAATACCTGGATTGCAACAACATTAATAACAAATAATCAGTAGTTAATACTATGGCTTATTGATTCTCTGCCTTAGCTTCACACTTTCTTTATACTCATTTGGAACTCATTCAGTAGGCTACTTGTCAATGACCAAACGAAAATTTTTTTGAGTGGCTCTTGAAACCCATATGAACTACCAATCCTAACACACCTTTGTACACATACACCAATAAAGGCAACATTTGGGATGGACTGAGAGCTGGCTTATAAGGCTCTTGGGCCCATTATTTTCTTCTCAGTCATCATCATCATTAATCATCACTACAATTATCATAGCACGACCCCAAAAGACTACTTACCAAATCAGTCTATGTTAAAGAAACAGCTCCATAACCCAGGGATCTCCCTGCCATAGTCACTAAGAGATGCTTCTAGTACAGCCTGATAGAACTGGGGTAGAAATGGTGAAGTATATGTGTAAAGAAAAAGCAGGGACAAAAATGTGCTTCTGACATGGATAAGAAATCTTGATTTTTTAAAAAGAGTTTGGGCATTATAAAGAGAGGCAAAGAAAGGACAAGGGGGACAAGGCATGGCATTGTATTTGGCTTACCAGCCTCCCTCTGAGAGAAACCTGAACAAGCCATTTTACAGAATTTCATAGCTGAACAGCTCTTAGAAATCAGCCAAGAAAGTGGCTCTTAATTTCTTTTTGGCCACAGACCTATTTGCAAATGTGATGAAACCTACAGGGACTCTTTCTCCCACAAAATGCATGTATACACCTATACCCAAAAATTTTCACTGAACTTACAGACTTCTCTGAGACCCATTAATGGATATCAGATTGATAACCTCTGATCTGTAACAAGTCCCTTATTTTCAGTTGAGGAAAGCGAAACTCAAGCTAATAGATTTTTTAAGAAACCAAATATTTTATTTCCTAGCCATTGAGTTTTCTACTATATCATTTTCCTTCCCCTTATCTTTGTTTTGGAAATAAAACCAAATGGTCTTTAGAACTCATTTAAAGAAACAATTTCATGGAGTTTCATGAGCAAGTTACATGGGTGGACAAGTATGCTATGCATGTGTTAGAAGATCACACATAAACTCAAATTACTGCTATAGTCGGTGAAAACTCACAAGAAAATTACCTCATTATATTAACATTAAAAGAATAAAAATACCGTGCACAGAATAATTAGCCATATGTAGTATACTACTCATAAAAGTTCACCATAGAATCACAGACTATAAGAGCCCCCCAAGAGAACTCAGGAACAATTCCCTACCTTTAGAACAGTAGTGTAGATTTTTTTTTTTACCAACCTCTCCACTGAAAATAACTAAAACAACTTTATAAAATATTTTAAATCCCCTTAAAAGTACTCAAGGGAGGGGGCCAAGATGGCTGACTAGGTAGAAGCTACCTGGGATCCCTCTTGCAACAAAGTCTCGGAAAAACAAGAGAATCGATCACATACATGACAATTTACGAACCCTGACCGTCAAACACAGATCTAAAGAGTTGACCTGAATGACAGAGACTGAGAACGAACAACCACGGGGAAGCAACGACTGCTTTCGGAGCCTGAAGCCAGCGTCCCAGTCAGGAAACCTTGGCGCCAGGCTTTGGGCTGGGCGCAGGGGAGCTGAGCACGGCATCCTGAGACGGCGCAAACACAGGACGCAGCCCTAGCCCCCAGAAGTGACCTTGGGGCAAGCCCAGCCAGTGCATGCAGGCAGCGCCCTGACGTGGCTGACAGGAGAAGTCACCGGGAGCCAAAGACTGGTTTTGGAGCCTGGAATGCGGCGTCCCAGCTGGGGAACCTTGGTGTTGGGCTTTGGACTGGGAGCGGAGGAACTTATCGCGGTTTCTGCACAAGCACAGGACACCTGACCCTCGGAGGCAATCTTGAACCAGCCAACGCACACAGGCTACACATCCCTCGGGAATCTCAGATAAAAGAGTCATCACCAAACAAGATAAGTAACTTTGTCTATATTCTGGGTTTTACTCTCTCTTTTTTTTTTATTTATCTGAACCCTCCCCTCCCCTTCCCAGGTGGCGTCATTAACATTGGAATTTCCTGAGCCAGACAGTGAAGTGCTCTTCAGTTTTTCTTTTTTTTTTTTTTGGTCTTTTCCTAACCCATTCTCCTGGCCTGAGAGAAGCAGCTACAAAAAACAAAGGGACCAAAAATCCTTCCCTAATTGGACTAAAAATACAGAACCAGCTCCAGCCATGCATATGAGATCCACAGTCCTGGGCTTTCAAGGTGGCTATTATAATGCAAAGGCAATTCTGATAGGGATCTGACTGTAATTGTTTTAGCGGATTACTGGAAAGACAAGTTTCCCAGGTCTCATATCTCTGCGTATTCAGAGCCCTCACTGACCCACAACAGGGAACTGAGGGCTGAAGCTCCCCTCAGACCACCTAGCCTCCTGCCTTAGTGGTCTAAGGATGGTGACACCTACCAATCTGTAGAGTTATTTGCTTTGGGTGCCTAAGGTACAGCTGCAGAGCCCAACCACCAAAGTGCCTTAGGAATAGAGACACACCTACCTCACTGGCACTTGGGGGAAGCCTGTCAGCATCCTGCCCCCCTGGAGTGTGATCCCCTGCTGCTACTAGAATCTGATGCACACAACTATCACCACTACTCCTCTAAGTGGGTAGGTGACAGTCTGCACCACACACTTGATGACCCAAAATCAGATTCTACTCAAGAATAGTGAAGAGACTCTTAGGCTTATATATCTGGTAACAGCCCAAACCAGCTGGTAATACGACATAAGTGATTCAAGGGCTACAACAATCAAGAAAGTGCAATCTAGTAGCCCATCCACATATATTGAAAGAAAACAAAACAAGAGAAGACTCAGTGAACAAATATAAAATAAATCACTACAATATCTTACAGATGGCTCGGAGACAGCAGTCGATATCAAACCACATAAAGAAGCAGACCATGATTGCCTCTACAACTCCCCAAAATAAAGAATCAAAATCTTTCCCAAATGAAGATACAATCCTGGAATTGCCAGATGCAGACTATAAAAAACTAATTTACAGAGTGCTTCAAGACATCAGGGATGACCTCAGAAATGAAATAAGGCAATCTACAGAAAAAGCCAAGGAACACACTGATAAAGCAGTTGAAGAAATCAAAAAGATTATTCAAGAACATAGTTGAAAAATTAATTAGCTGCAAGAATGCATAGAGAGACAACATTCAGAAATCCAAAAGATTAACAGTAAAATTACAGAATTAGACATCTCAATAGGAAGTCAGAGGAGCAGACTCGAGCAATTGGAATGCAGAGTGGGGGACCTGGAGGACAAGGGAATTGACATCACTATAGCTGAAAAATAAACCAGATAAAAGAATTTTAAAAAATGAAGAAACCCGAAGAATCATGTGGGACTCTATAAAGAAGAATAACTTGCGTGTGATTGGAGTCCCAGAACAGGGAGGGATAACAGAAAATACAGAGAGAATAGCTGAAGATGTGTTGGCAGAAAACTTCCCTGACATCATGAAAGACAAAAGGAAATCTATCCAAGATGCTCATCGAACCCCATATAAGATTGATCCAAAAAGATAATCACCAAGACATATTATCATCAAACTTGCCAAAACCAAAGATAAAGAGAAAATTTTAAAAGCAGCCAGGGATAAAAGAAAGGTCTCCTACAAAGGAAATCAATAAGAATAAGTTCAGACTACTCAGCAGAAACCATGCAGTCAAGAAGGCAATGGGATGACATATATAGAGCACTGAACGAGACAACCTGCCAGCCAAGGATCATATATCCAGCAAAACTCTCTCTCAAATATGAAGGTGAAATTAAAACACTGACAGATAAACACAAGCTTAGAGAATTTGCAAAAACCAAACCAAAGCTACAAGAAATACTAAAGGAAATTGTTTGGTCAGAAAATCAATAATATCAGATACCAGCACAACACAAGGTCACAGAACAGAACATCCTGATATCAACTCAAATAGAGAAACCACAAAAACAAATTAAGATTAATTTTAAAAAGAAAAAAATGCTCAAAACGGAATCATTGAAGTCAATGTGTAAAAGATCACAATAATCAAAAAGAGGGACTAAATACAGGAGGCATAGAGCTGCCATACGGAGAGGGAAACAAGGTGATATAGGAAAATACAAGTTAGGCTTTTACTTAGAAAAATAGGGGTAGATATTAAGGTAACCACAAAGAGGTATAACAACTCCATAACTCAAAATAAAAACCAAGAAAAACATAACAACTCAGCAAAAATAAAGTCAACTACTCTGAAAATGAGGAACCCATAATTTATAAAAAAAAAAAAATCTCACCACAAAAAAGTAAGTGGAAAAATGAAATTGTCAACTACACACACAAAAAGGCATCAAAATGACAGCACTAAACACATACTTATCTATAATTATGCTGAATGTAAATGGACTAAATGCACCAATAAAGAGACAGAGAGTCTCAGACTGGATAAAGAAACACGATCCGTCTATATGCTGCCTACAAGAGACACACCTTAGACTTAGAGACACAAACAAACTAAAACTCAAAGGATGGAAAAAAATATATCAAGCAAACAACAAGCAAAAAAGAGCAGGAGTAGCAATATTAATTTCTGACAAAATAGACTTTAGACTTAAATCCACCACAAAGGATAAAGAAGGACACTACATAATGATTAAAGGGACAATAGACCAGGAAGATATAACCATATTAAATATTTACGCACCCAATGACAGGGCTGCAAGATACACAAAACAAACGTTAACAGAACTGAAAAGTGAGATAGACACCTCCACAATTATACTAGGAGACTTTAACACACCACTTTCGGAGAAGGACAGGACTTCCAGTAAGAAGCTCAATAGAGACACGGAAGACCTAATTGTCACAATCAACCAACTTGACCTCATAGACTTATACAGAACACTCCACCCGACAGCTGCAAAGTATACATTTTTTCTAGCGCCCATGGAACATTCTCTAGAATAGACCACATATTAGGTCATAAAACAAACCTTTGCAGAATCCAAAACATCGAAATATTACACAGCATCTTCTCAGACCACAAGGCCATAAAAGTGGAAATCAATAACAGAAAAATTAGGGAAAAGAAATCAAATGCTTGGAAACTGAACAATACCCTCCTGAAAAAAGACTGCGTTATAGAAGACATTAAGGAGGGAATAAGGAAATTCATAGAATGCAACAATAATGAAAACACTTCCTATCAAAACCTCTGGGACAAAACAAAAGCAGTGCTCAGAGGTCAATTTCTATCAATAAATGCACACATACATAAAGAAGAAAGAGTCAAAATCAGAGAACTGTCCTTACAACTTGAACAAATAGAAAGCGAGAAACAAAAGAATCCATCAAGCACCAGAAGAAAACAAAGAATAAAAATTAGAGCTGAACTAAATGAATTACAGAACAGAAAAACAATTGAAAGAATTAACAAAGCCAAAAGCTGGTACTTTGAAAAAATTAACAAAATTGATAAACCATTGGCCAGACTGACTAAAGAAATGCAGGAAAGGAAACAAATAACCCGAATAAGAAATGAGATGGGCCACATCACAACAGACCCAACTGAAATTAAAAGAATCATATCAGATTATTACAAAAAATTGTACTCTAACAAATTTGCAAACCTAGAAGAAATGGATGAATTCCTAGAAAAACACTACCTACCTAAACTAACACAATCAGAAGTAGAACAACTAAATAGAACCATAACAAAAAAAAAGGTCGAAAAGGTAATCAAAAAACTCCCAACAAAAAAAAGCCCTGGCCCCGACGGCTTCCCTGCAGAGTTCTACCAAACTTTCAGAAAAGAGTTAACACCACTACTACTAAAGGTATTTCAAAGCATAGAAAAAGACGGAATACTACCTAACTTATTCTATGAAGCCACTGTACCCCTGATACCAAAACCAGGTAAAGACACCACAAAAAAAGAAAATTACAGACCTATATCCCTCATGAACATAGATGCAAAAATTCTCAACAAAATTCTAGGCAATAGAACTCAACAACATATCAAAAAAATAATCCACCACGACCAAGTGGGATTTATACCAGGTATGCAAGGCTGGTTCAATATTAGAAAAACCATTAATGTAATCCACCATAGAAATAAAACAAAAGACAAAAATCACATGATCTTATCAATTGATGCAGAAAAGGCATTGACAAAGTCCAACACCCTTTCATGATAAAAACTCTCAGCAAAATAGGAATTGAAGGAAAATTCCTCAACATAGTAAAGGGCACCTATACAAAGCTAACAGCCAACATCACCCTAACTGGAGAGAGCCTGAAAGCATTTCCCTTGAGAACAGGAACCAGACAAGGATGCCCTTTATCACCGCTCTTATTCTACATTGTGCTAGAGGTCCTAGCCAGAGCAATCAGGCTAGACAAAGAAATGAAGGGCATCCGGATTGGTAAGGAGGAAGTAAAATTATCTCTATTTGCAGATGACATGATCTTATACACAGAAAACCCTAAGGAACCCTCCAGAAAACTACTGAAACTAATAGAAGAGTTTGGCAGAGTCCCAGGTTATAAGATAAACCTACAAAAATCACTTGGATTCCTCTACATGAACAAAAAGAACATCAAAGAGGAAATAACCAAATCCATACCATTCACAGTAGCCCCCAAGAAGATAAAATACTTAGGAATAAATCTTACCAAAGATGTAAAAGACCTACACAAAGAAAAATACAAAGTACTAGTGCAAGAAACTAAAAGGGACCTACGTAAGTGGAAAAACATACCTTGCTCATGGATAGGAAGACTTAACATAATAAAAATGTCTATTCTACCAAAACCCATCTATATATACAATGCACTTCCGATCCAAATTCCAATGTCATTTGTTTTAAATAACTTTTATTGTGCTTTAAGTGAAAGTTTACAAATCAAGTCAGTCTGTCACATATAAGCTTATATACATCTTACTCATAAAAAAAAATTTTTTTCTTCCTTTTTCCATACTCCCACTTACTCTCCCCCTAATGAGTCAGCCCGCTCCCTCCTTCCAGTCTCTCCTTTCGTGACAATTTTGCCAGTTTCTAACCCTCTCTACCCTCCTATCTCCCCTCCAGACAGGAGATGCCAGCACAGTCTCAAGTGTCCACCTCATACAAGTAGCTCACTCTTCATCAGCATCTCTCTCCAACCCATTGTCCAGTCCCTTCCATGTCTGATGAGTTGTCTTCGGGAATGGTTCCTGTCCTGGGCCAACAGAAGGTTTGGGGACCATGACTGCTGGGATTCTTCTAGTCTCAGTCAGACCATTAAGTCTGGTCTTTTCATGAGAATTTGGGGTCTGCATCCCACTGATCTCCTGTTCCCTCAGGGGTTCTCTGTTGTGCTCCCTCCAACGTCATTTTTTAATGTGATGGAGAAACAAATCACCAACTTCATATGGAAGGGAGAGAAGCCCTGGATAAGTAAAGCATTACTGAAAAAGAAGAAGAAAGTGGGAGGCCTCACTCTACCTTTTTTTAGAACATATTATACACCCACGGTAGTCAAAACAGCCTGGTACTGGTACAACAACAGGCACATAGACCAATGGAACAGAATTGAGAACCGAGATATAAATCCATCCACATATGAGCAGCTGATATTTGACAAAGGCCCAGTGTCAGTTAATTGGGGAAAAGATAGTCTTTTTAACAAATGGTGCTGGCATAACTGGATATCCATTTGCAAAAAAACGAAACAGGACCCATACCTCACACCATGCATAAAAACTAACTCCAACTGGATCAAAGACCTAAACATAAAGACTAAAACGATAAAGATCATGGAAGAAAAAATAGGGACAACGTTAGGAGCCCTAATACAAGGCATAAACAGAATACAAAATATTACCAAAAATGACGAAGAGAAACCAGATAACTCGGAGCTCCTAAAAATCAAACACCTATGCTCATCTAAAGACTTCACCAAAAGAGTAAAAAGACCACCTACAGATTGGGAAAAAATTTTCAGCTATGACATCTCCAACCAGCGCCTGATCTCTAAAATCTATATGATTCTGTTAAAACTCAACCACAAAAAGACAAACAACCTAATCAAGAAGTGGGCAAAAGATATGAACACGCACTTCACTAAAGAAGATACTCAGGCAGCTAACAGATATGTAAGAAAATGCTCTCGATCATTAGCCATTAGAGAAATGCAAATTAAAACTACGATGAGATTCCATCTCACTCCAACAAGGCTGGCATTAATCCAAAAAACACAAAATAATAAATGTTGGTGAGGCTGCGGAGAGATTGGGACTCTTATACACTGCTGGTGGGAATGTAAAATGGTACAACCACTTTGGAAATCTATCTGGCGTTTTCTTAAAAAGGTAGAAATGGAACTACCATACAACCCAGAAATCCCACTCCTCGGAATATACCCTAGAGAAATAAGAGCCTTTACACGAACAGATACATGCACACCCATGTTTATTGCAGCTCTGTTTACAATAGCAAAAAGCTGGAAGTAACCAAGATGTCCATCAATGGATGAATGATTAAACAAATTATGGTATATTCATACAATAGAATACTACGCATCGATAAAGAACCGTGACGAATCTGTGAAACATTTCATAACATGGAGGAACCTGGAAGGCATTATCCTGAGTGAAATTAGTCAGAGGCAAAAGGACAAATATTGTATAAGACCACTATTATAAGATCTTGAGAAATAGCATAAACTGAGAAGAACACATACTTTTGTGGTTATGAGGGGGGGAGGGAGGGAGGGTGGGAGAGGGTTATTTACTGATTAGTTAGTAGATAAGAACTACTTTAGGTGAAGGGAAGGACAATACTCAATACACAGAAGGTCAGCTCAACTGGACTGGACCAAAAGCAAAGAAGTTTCCGGGATAAACTGAATGCTTCAAAGGTCAGCGGAGCAAGGGCGGGGGTTTGGGGACTATGGCTTAAGGGGACTTCTAAGTCAATTGGCAAAATAATTCTATTATGAAAGCATTCTGCATCCCACTTTGAAGTGTGGCGTCTGGGGTCTTAAATGCTAACAAGCGGCTATCTAAGATGCATCAATTGGTCTCAACCCATCTGGATCAAAGGAGAATGAAGAATACCAAGGTCACACAATAACTATGAGCCCAAAAGACAGAAAGGGCCACATGAACCAGAGACTGACGTCATCCTGAGACCAGAAGAACTAGATGGTGCCTGGCCACAACCGATGACTGCCCTGACACGGAGCACAACACAGAACCCCTGAGGGAGCAGGAGAACAGTGGGATATAGACCCCAAATTCTCATAAAAAGACCAGACTTAATGGTCTGACTGAGACTAGAAGAATCCCAGCAGTCATGGTCCCCAAACCTTCTGTTGGCCCAGGACAGGAACCATTCCCGAAGACAACTCATCAGACATGGAAGGGACTGGACAATGGGTTGGAGAGAGATGCTGATGAAGAGTGAGCTATTTGTATCAGGTGAACACTTGAGACTGTGCTGGCATCTCCTGTCTGGAGGGGAGATAGGAGGGTAGAGAGGGTTAGAAACTGGCAAAATTGTCACGAAAGGAGAGACTGGAAGGAGGGAGCGGGCTGACTCATTAGGGGGAGAGTAAGTGGGAGTATGGAGTAAGGTGTATATAAGCTTATATGTGACAGACTGACTTGATTTGTAAACTTTCACTTAAAGCACAATAAAAATTATTTTAAAAAAAAAGTACTCAAGAGTTGACAAGACTGAAAAGACATACCAGGCCTAACTTAAAAGGAAAACAGGACCCCAGAGAGGTAAATATGCAAAGAATTCATTTTCGCCTGGAAAGAAGTCTCCAGTCCTGCAAAATATGAAAGCCAGTTTGAAATGAAGAGGATATAAATCAAAATCCAGAACCACTAAAAGGGAGATGTACAACAGGAAACCCTCCCTATAAATAGGCAAGGCCCCAAAGGACTAACCCCTCAGGTTGAAGTTGAACCAGAAATGGACCAGTATGCACAGAACTGTAGCCTGCCTCCTAAATACTGGGGTTTTCGGGGATCCCTGCCTTAGTCATCTAGTGCTGCCATAACAGAAATACTGCAAATGGATGGCTTTAAGAAAGAGAAACTTTTTTCCTCATAGTAAAGTAGACTGGAAGTCCAAATTCAAGGCGTCATCTCCAGGGGAAGTCTTTCTTTCTCCGTCAGCTCTGGAGGAAGGTCCTTGTCCTCAGTCTTCCCACTGTTGAGGAGCTCCTCAGGTGCAGGAACCCCAGGTCAAAAGGACGTGCTCTGCTCCCAGTGCTGCTTTCTTGGTGGTAAGAGGTCCCCAACTCTCTGCTTGCTTCCTTTTCCTTTTATCTCTTGAGAGATAAAAGGTGTTGCAGGCCACACCCCAGGGAAACTCCCCTTACCTTGGATCAGGGAGGTGACCTGAGTAAGGGTGGTGTTACAATCCCACTCTAATCCTCTCAACATAAAATTACAATCACAAAATGGAAGACAACCACACAATATTGGGAATCATGGCCCAACTGAGTTGATATACACATTTTGGGGGGGACATAATTCAATCCATGAAAACCCCAACCTTGAATTTGGTTTAAGATGGTCCCAGACCAATAACACTACCAGAAGCCTAGCAGAAACAAATATATTTTCTGAATAAAGGTAACCTCATTCCAGGCCTTAGATTATTATTATAAATAATTTTGCAAATACAATGACTACCACACAGCCAATGATACCAGAGAAACAAAAAAAACAAGAAACCATGAATAAGAAACAATAGAAGAGACAGGCCCACAAAGACTTCGGATATTAGAATTCTCAGAGACAGACTATAAAACAACTATGCCTCCTACGTTTAAAAAAAAAAGTAAAAGTATGAAGATATCTGCAGACTACAGGAAACTATAAATATATCATAAGAGATCAAAAGAGAGACAGAAAGAAAGTCTAGAAGTAAGAAATACAGCAGCCAAAATTAACAACTCAATAGATAAGGGGTGGGCAGGAGATATGAGGCGTCTTCTGGGACTTTTAGTAATGTTCTGTTTATTTGGGGCCTGGTTGTACAGGTGTGTTCACTTTGAAAATTTATCAAACTGTACAGTCATGATTTGTGCATTTTTCTGCATGTATGGATAGTCCCCCATGTGCCTGTCAGTTTGTCATACGGTAGGGGTTTGTGTATTGCTGTGATGCTGGAAGCTATGTCACTGGTATTCAAATACCAGCAGGGTCACCCACGGTGGACAGGTTTCAGCTGAGCTCCCAGACTAAGACAGACTAGGAAGAAGGACCTGGTGGTCTACTTCTGAAAAGAATTACCCAGTGAAAACCTTATGAATAGCAGCAGAACATTGTCTGATACAGTGCCAGAAGATGAGCCCCGCAGGTTGGAAGGCACTCAAAAGTCAACTGGGTAAGAGCTGTCTCCTCAAAGTAGAGTCGACCTTAATGACGTGGATGGAGTCAAGCTTTTGGGACCTTCATTTGCTGATGTGGCATGACTTAAATGAGAAGAAATAGCTGCAGACCTCCATTAATAATCGGAATGTGGAATGTATGAAGTATGAATCTAGGAAAATTGAAAATCATCATAAATGAAATGGAATACATAAACATCAATACTGTAGGCATTAATGAGCTGAAATGGACTGGTATTGGCCATTTTGAATTAGATAATCACATAGTCCACTATGCTGGTGTGATGGTTAAGGTTGTGTGTCAACTTGGCTGGGCCATGAATCTGAGTAGTTTGGCATTCATATCATGTTGTGATGACTTCCATGATGAGATTTGATTTAATGTGATCACCTCCATGATGGGATCTGCTGTGAGTAACCAATCAGTTGAAAGGGAGTTTCCTTGGGTGTGTAGGCTGCATCGAATATAAGTGGACCTTCTGGCAAGCCTGGTGGGCTTTTGCTTGCTCTGGATCCTGTGGCTGGCTCCTATTCATCTGGCCTCCAGTTCTTGGGATTTGAGCTAGCAGTGTACCTTCCATCCTGCTTGCCGATCTTGGGATTTGTCATTCTTCACAGCCTGTAAGCAAGACCTTTGCTCTCTGACCTGCAGATCTTGGGTCACCAGCCCCTGTGGCTATGTGAATCAGAAGAAGCCTCTATCCTGACCCACGGACTTGGGGTGTTCCAGCCTCTATAACCTCATGAGCCATTTCCTTAATATAAATTTCTCTCTCTCTCTCTCTCTCTCTATATATATACATATATATATATGCTTTACTGGTTTTGCTTCTCTAGAGAACCCAGCCTAAGATAGCCAGAAATGATGAATTGAAGAGGAATGGCATTGCATTCATCTTCAAAAAGAAGATTTCAAGATCTATCCTGAAGTACCCCACTGCCAGTGGATAATATCCATATGCCTACAAAGAAGATCAGTTAATACAACAATTATTCAAATTTATGCACCAAACACTAATGCCAAAGATGAAGAAACTGAAGATTTTTACCAACTTTTGCAGTCTGAAATTGATCAAACATGCAACCAAGATGCATTGACAATTACTGGTGATTGGAATGCGAAAGATGGAAACAAAGAAAGATTGGTAGTTGGAAAATATGGCCTTGGTGATAGAAATGATGCCGACATCTAAGATGCAGCAACTGGTTTCAACCTACCTGGAGCAAAGAAAAATGAAGAACACCAAAGACACGAAGAAAATATGAGCCCAAGAGAGAGAAAGGGTCATACACCAGAGAATCCATCAGCCTGAAACTGGAAGCACTACTACCAATGACTGCCCTGACAGAGAACACAACAGAGAATCCCTGATGGAGCAGGAGAAAAGTGGGATGTAGATCTCAAATTCTAGCAAAAAGACCAGATTTAATGGTCTGACTGAGACCAGAGGGACCCCAGAGGACATGGTCCCCGGACTCTCTGTTAGCCCCAAACTAAAACCATTCTCAAAGCCAACTCTTCAGGCAAAGATTAGACTGGACTATAAGACATAAAATGATACTAGTGAAGGCAGAGCCAAGATGTTGGAATGGACAGACGCTTCCAGGGAGCCATCTTTACAACAAAGACCCGAAAAAATAAGTGAAACGAGTATATTTATGACAAGCTAGGATTTTTCAGGAAACCTGAGCATCAAAGGCAAGCTTAGAAAATGAACAGAGGGGTGGGAGGAGGAAGAGACAGTTCAGGAGCGGAGAGGAGTTACCACACCTGAGTTGCGGGAAGCACCAAGGCACCATTCCCCCAGCCATGGCAGCGGGCTGGTAAACCATTCAGCCGCAGTTTCCTCAGGGAGAAGCAGCCAGCCACACAGCCTACTCACACCTTCGGAACCAGAGAAGAACAGAGCTCTTGGTAGAAGCTAAGTACTTGTGTATATTTTACCGCCACCACCCCCCCACCCCCAAGCTGGCTTCAGCAGCTGAATTTTTTTTTTTTAAGATAGGCACTGTTGAGCACCTAGAGCCATCTTCCTGGCCTTAGAGAAGGAAAAAACTTGTGACTAGGGGAAAAGATAATTTGCCCACTCCACTAACAGGGGGAGCTCAGGACAGAAGTGGCTCCTGTCCAGCTATAAACGGTCTGTGGACTTTGAGCACTTTTCCCCTCTGTGAGAAACTGTGTGGGCCTATTTCAGGAGAATAGGCCCATGTTGGCAGACTCTACCCATTTCAGCTGTGCGGTGGAGAGGTGGGTGCTTGATGTTTGACATTGCTTTGCCTATTAAACAGGGTCCTCACCTAACCACATCAGGGACCCAAGGACTGGTAGCTCCACTCAGATCACCCAGCCACCCGTGACAGGAGTCCAAAGATAACTGGTACCTCCCAGTCCTTACAATCAAAAACACTGGGTGCCCATGGTCCGTCTGCAGAACCCACCCACATGCATGCTCTAGAGAACAGGGACGCACTTTCCTCAGAGACATTCAGGGTTTGGTTCTCAGCCCCCTGCCTTGTTCAGAGGGTGATCCCCTGCTGCAATTAGCTACTGGTACATATACCAATCACCCCTGCCCCTCTAAGACTGTAGGACAGAGCCTTTATGACATACATGATGATCAAAAACCTGGACACCTGAGCTGAATTCATACAAGAAAAGTGAATGGACTCCTAGACTGATATACCTGATAGCAGCTCTAGCCATCTCAGGACAGGACGTCATAGCTCCAAAGGTGAAAATAATCAAGCTAGGTCACTTAAGCAACCCATTTGGGCATATCAAAACAAAACAAAGCAAGAAGCTACGACACAGTAAGCAAGCATAAACTAATACAATAACTTATAGATGGCTCAGAGAAAACAGTCAATATCAAGTCACATAAAGAAACAGACCATGATCACCTCAACAAGCTCTCAAAACAAAGAATCCAAGGATCTTCTAGATGAAACTGCATTCCTGGAATTGCCAGAGGTAAAATACTAAAGATTTATATATAGAACCCTTCAAGACATCAGGAAGAAAATGAGGCAATATGCAGAACAAGCCAAGGAACACAGAGATAAAGCAACTGAAGAAATTAGAAAGATTATTCAGGAACATAATGAAAAATTTAATAAGCTGGACAAATCCATAGACAGACACCAATCAGAAATTCAAAAGATTAACAATAAAATTACAGAATTAGACAACTCAATAGAAAGTCAGAGGAACACAATTGAGCCAGTAGAAGATAGAATTTATGAACTTGAAGATAAATCACTTGGCACTAATATAGTTGAAGAAAACTCAGATAAAAGAATTTTTTTAAATGAAAAAATCTTAAGAATTATGTGGGACCCTATCAAGAGAAATAACCTACAAGTGATTGGAGTACCAGAACAGGGAGGGATAACAGAAAATACAGAGAAAATTGTTGAAGATTTGTTGGCAGAAAACTTCCTTGATATCGTGAAAGATGAGAAGATATCTATCCAAGATGAGAAGATATCTATTCAAGATGCTCATTGAACTCCACATACAGTAGATGTTAAAAGGAAGTCACCAAGACATATTATAATCAAACTTGCCAAAAGCAAAGATAAAGAGAAAAATTTAAGAGTAACCAGGGATAAAAGAAAAGTCACCTACAAAGAAGAGCCAATAAGAATAAGCTCGTACTACTTGGCAGAAACCATGCAGGCAAGAAGGCAATGGGATGACTTATTTAAAAAATTGAAGGAAAAAAATTGCCTCCCAAGAACCATATATCCAGCAAAACTATCTCTCCAATATGAAGGTGAAGTTAGGACATTACCAGATAAAAAGAAGCTTAGGGAATTTGTAAAAACCAAACCAAAACTACAGGAAATACTAAAGGGAGTTCTTTGGTTATAAATTCAATAATATCAGGTATCAACCCAAGACTAGAACACTGGGCAGAGCAATCAGAAGTCAACCCAGATGGGGAAATCAAAAAAACAAAGCAAGATTAAAAAAAAAAAAAAAAAAAAAAGCTCAAAACAGGGTAACAGCGTTGTTATTACATAAAAGAAGACAACATTAAAATAATAAAGAGGCACTAAGAAATGTAATCATAAATCTTCCATATGGAGAGGAAGATACAACGATACAAAGAAATAAAAGTTAGATTTAAATTTAGGAAAATGGGGGTAAATAACAAAAAAAGGTAACCACAAAAGAGACAAGTTATCCTACTCATGAAAATAAAATACAAGAAAAAAACAGAGACTCAGCAGAAACAAAATCAACAAGGAATATGAGGAAACGACAGTATATAAAGTTAATCTGCTTAGCACATAAAATTAAGTGGGAAAAAGAAACTGTCAACAACACACAAAAAAAGGATACCAAAATGATAGCACTGAATTCATACCTATCCATAATTACGCAGAATGTAAATGGACTAAATGCACCAATAAAGAGACAGAAAGTGGCAGAATGGATTAAAAAATACGATCTGTCTATATGCTGCCTATAAGAGACACACCTTAGAGACACAAACTAAAACTCAAAGGATGGAAGAAAATATATCAAGCAAACAACAATCAAAAAAGAGAAGGAGTGGTGATATTAATTTCTGACAAAATAAACTTTAAAGTTAAATCCATCATAAAGGATTAGAAAGAACGCTATATAATGATTAAAGGGACAATATACCAAGAAGATATAACCATATTAAATATTTATACGTCCAATGACAGGGATGCAAG
The DNA here is from genome assembly GCF_030014295.1 of Loxodonta africana. NCBI lineage: Eukaryota > Metazoa > Chordata > Mammalia > Proboscidea > Elephantidae > Loxodonta > Loxodonta africana. The sequence goes on along the minus strand of NC_087344.1, from coordinate 182,295,855 downwards.
ATACTTAAAACAAACTCTATCAGCATTAAAAAGTGACATAGACAGCTCCACAATAATAGTAGGAGACTTCAACACACCACTTTCAGTGAAGGACAGGACATTCAGAAAGAAGCTCAATAAAGACACGGAAGATCTAAATGCCACAATCAACCAACTTGACCTCATAGACATATACAGAACACTCCACCCACCAGCAGCCAAGTATACTTTCTTTTCTAGTGCACATGGAACATTCCCTAGAATAGACCAAATATTAGGTCATAAAGCAAGCCTTAGCAGAATCTAAAACATGGAAATATTACAAAGTATCTTCTCTTACCATAAGGCCATAAAGCAGAAATCAATAACAGAAAAATCAGGGAAAAGAAATCAAACAATTGGAAACTGAACAATACCCTGCTCAAAAAAGACTGGATTATAGAAGATGTTAAGGATGGAATAAAGAAATTCATAGAATCCGATGAGAATGAAAATACTTCCTATCAGAACCTTTGGGACACAGCGAAAGCAGTGCTCAGAGGTCAATTTATATTAATAAATGCACACATCCAAAAAGAAGAAAGGGCCAAAATCAAAGAATTATCCCTAAAACTTGAACAAATAGAAAGAGAGCAACAAAAGAAACCCTCAGGCACCAGAAGAAAACAAATAATAAAAATTAGAGCAGAACTAAATGAAATAGAAAACAAAAAAAAAATTGAAAGAACAAGACCAAAAGTTGGTTCTTTGAAAAAATCAACAACATTGATAAACCATTGGCCAAACTGACAAAAGAAAAACAGGAGAGGAAGCAAATAACCTGAAAAAGAAATGCAATGGGCGATATTACAACAGACCCAACTGAAATTAAAAGAATCATATCAGATTACTACAAAAAATCATACTCTAACAAATTTGAAAACCTAGAAGAAATGGATGACTTTCTAGAAACACACTACCTACCTAAACTAACACAAACAACTAAATAGACCCATAACAAAAGAAGAGGTCGCAAAGGTAATCAAAAAACTTCCAACAAAAAAAAAGCCCTGGCCTCGCCAGCATCACTGCAGAGTTCTACCAGACTTTCAGAGAAGAGTTAACACCACTACTACTAAAGGTGTTTCAGAGCATAGAAAACGACGGAACACTACCAAACTCATTCTATGAAGCCACCATATCCCTGATGCCAAAACCAGGTAAGACCAAACCCCAGTGCCATCGAGTCAATTCCAACTCATAGCAACCCTAGAGGACAGAGAGAACTGCCCCATAGAGTTTCCAAGGACTGCCTGGTGGATTTGAACTGTCGACCCTTTGGTTAGCAGCCATAGCACTTAACCACTATGCCACCAGAGTTTTCCAAAACCACGTAAAGATACCACAAAAAAAGAAAATTACAGACCTATATCCCTCATGAACACAGATGCAAAAATCCTCAACAAAATTCTGGCTAACAGAATTCAACAACACATCAAAAAAATAGTTCATCATGACCAAGTGGGATTCATACCAGGGATGCAGGGATGGTTCAACATTAGAAAAACAATTAATGTAATCCATCACATAAATAAAACAAAAGACAAGAATCACATGATTTTATCAATTGATGCAGAAAAGGCATTTGACAAAGTTCAACACCAATTCATGATAAAAACTATCAGCAAAATAGGAATAGAAGGAAAATTCCTCAGCATAATAAAAGGCATTTATACAAAGCCAACAGCCAACATCATCCTAAATAGAAAGAGACTGAAAGCATTCCCCCTGAGACTGGGAACCAGACAAGGATGCCCTTTATCACCACTCTTATTCAACATTGTGCTGGAGGTCCCAGCCAGAGCAATTAGGCTAGATAAAGAAATAAACAGCATCCAGATTGGCAAGGAAGAAGTAAAATTATTTCTATTTGCAGACGACATGATCTTATACATGGAAAACCCTAAGGAATCCTCAAGAAAACTACTGAAACTAATAGAAGAGTTCAGCAGAGTATTGGAATAAAAGACAAACATACAAAAATCAGTCGGATTCCTCTACACCAACAAAAAGAACATCAAAGAGGAAATCACCAAATCAATACCATTTACAGTAGCCCCCAAGAAGATAAAATACTTAGGAATAAATCTTACCAGAGATGTAAAAGACTTACACAAAGAAAACAACAAAACACTTCTACAAGGAACTAAAAGAGACCTACATAAGTGGAAAAACATACCTTGCTCATGGATGGGAAGACTTAACATTATAAAAATGTCTATTCTACCAAAAGCGATCTATACATTTAATGCAATTCTGATCCAAATTCCAACGACATTCTTTAATGAGATGAAGAAACAAATCACCAAGTTCTTATGGAAGGTAAAGAGGCCCTGGATAAGTAAAGCAATACTGAAAAAGAAGAACAAAGTGGGAGGCTTTACTCTACCTGATTTTAGAACCTATTATACTGCCACAGTAGTCAAAAACAACAACAGATACATAGACCAATGGAACAGAAATGAGAATCCAGACACAAATCCATCCACATATGAGCAGTCAGTATTTGACAAAGGCCCCAAAACAGTTAAATGGGGAAAAGACAGGCTTTTTAACAAATGGTGCTGGCATAGCTGGATATCCATCTACAAAAAAATGAAACAAGACACATACCTCACTCCATGCACAAAAGCTAACTCAAAATGGATCAAAGAAATAAATATAAAATCTAAAATGATAAAGATCATGGAAGAAAAAAGAGGGACAACATTAGGAGCCCTGATACACAGCATAAACAGTATACAAAACATTACTAACAATGCAGAAGAAAAACTAGATAACTGGGAGCTCCTAAAAATCAAACATTTATGCTCATCCAAAGACATCACCAAAAGAGTAAAAAGATTACCTACAGACTGGGAAAACTTTTTAGCTATGACATTTCCGATCAGTGCCTGATCTCTAATATCTACATGATACTGCAAAAACTCAACTGCAAAGAGACAAATAACCCAATTAAAAAATGGGCAAAAAATTTGAACAGACACTCCACTAAATAATACATTTCCGGTACCTAACAGATATATGAGGAAATGCTCATGATAATTAGCCATTAGAGAGATGGAAATCAAAACTACAATGAGATTCCATGTAAAATGATACAACCACTTTGGAAATCGATTTGGCGCTTCCTTAAAAAGCTAGAAATGGAACTACCATATGATCCAGCAATCCCACTCCTTGGACTATATCCTGGAAAAATAAGAGCCTTTACACTAACAGATATATGCACACCCATGTTTACTGCAGCACTGTTTACAATAGCAAAAAGATGGAAGCAACCAAGGTGCCCATCAATAGATGAATGGATAAATAAATTATGGTACGTTCACACAATGGAATACTACGCATCAGTAAAGAACAATGAGGAATCTGTGAAACATTTCATAACATGGAGCAACCTGGAAGGCATTATGCTGAGTGAAATTAGTCAGATGCAAAAGGACAAATATTGTATAAGACCACTATTATAAGATCTTGAGAAACAGTTTAAACTGAGAAGAACGCATTCTTTTGTGGTTATGAGGTGGGGAGGCAGGCTGGGAGAGGATTATTTACTGATTAGAAAGTAAATAAGACCTACTTTAGGTGAAGGGAAGGACAACACTCAATACAGGGGAGATTAACACAGCTGGACTAAACCAAAAGCAAAGAAGTTTCCTGAATAAACTGAATGCTTCGAAGGTCAGCATAGCAAGGGCAGAGGTTTGGGGACTATGGCTTCAGGGGACATCTAAGTCAATTGGCAAAATAAAACCTATTAAGAAGACATTCTGCATCCCACTTTGAAGAGTGGCGACTGGGGTCTTAAACACTAGCAAGCGGCCATCTAAGATGCATCAATGAGTCTCAACCCACCTGGATCAAAGGAGAATGAACACCAAGCTCACAAGGTAATTATGAGCCTAAGAGACAGAAAGGGCTACTTGAACTAGAGATTACATCATTCTGAGTCCAGAAGTACTAGATGGTGCCTGGCCACAACCGATGACTGCCCTGATAGGGAACACAACAGAGAACCCCTGAGGGAGCAGGAGAGCTGTGGGATGCAGACCCCAAATTCTCATAAAAAGACCAGACTTAATGGTCTGACTGGACTAGAAGGACCCAGGCAGTCATGGTCCCCAAACCTTCTGTAGGCCCAGGACAGGAACCATTCCTGAAGCCAACTCATCAGACATGGATTGGACTGGACAATGGGTTGGAGAGAGATGCTGATGAGGAGTGAGCTACTTGCACCATGTGGACACTTGAGACTATGTTATCATCTCCTGTCTGGAGGGGAGATGGGAGGGTAGAGGGGGTTAGAAACTGACAAAATGGTCATGAAAGGAGAGACTGGAAGGAGGGAGCAGCCTGACCCATTAGGGGGAGAGTAAATGGGAGTATGTAGTAAGGTGTATATAAGTTTATATGTGAGAGACTGACTTGATTTGTAAACTTTCATTTAAAGCACAATAAAAATTATTAAAAAAAAAAAAAAACTAGAAATAGAACTACCATATGATCCAGCAATCCCACTCCTTGGAATATATCCTACAGAAATAAGAGCATTTACACAAACAGATATACGGATCCCCATGTTCACTGCAGCACTGTGCACAATAGCAAAAAGATGGAAGCAACCAAAATGCCCACCAACTGATGAATGGATAAATAAATTATGGTATATTCACACAATGGAACACTATGCATCGATAAAGAACAGCGATGAATCTGTGAAACATTTCATAACATGGAGGAACCTGGAAGGCATTATACTGAGTGAAATTAGTCAGTTGCAAAAGGACAAATATTGTATAAGACCACTATTATAAGAACTCAAGGAATAGTTTAAACAGAGAAGATATTCTTTGATATTTACGAGAGGGGGATGGAGAGAAGGTGGGAGAGAGGTATTCACTAATTACATTGTAGATAAGAACTACTTTAGGTGACAAGAAAGACAACACACAATACTGGGGAAGTCAGCACAACTGGACTAAACCAAAAGCAAAGAGTTTCTGGAATAAACTGAATGCTTCGAAGGCCAGTGTAGCAGGGGCAGAGGTTTGGGGACCATGGTTTTAGTGGACATGTAAGTCAACTGGCAAAATAAAATCTATTAAGAAAACATTCAGCATCCCACCTTGGAGAGAGGCGTCTGGGGTCTTAAACGCTAGCAAGCAGCCATCTAAGATGCATCAATTGGTCTTACCCCACCTGGATCAAAGGAGAATGAAGAACACCAAGGACACAAGGTAATTACGAGCCCAAGAGACAGAAAGGGACACATAAACCAGAGACTGCATCAGCCTGAGACCAGAAGAGCTAGATGGTGCCTGGCTACAACCGATGACTGCCCTGACAGGGAACGCAACAGAGAATCCCTGAGGGAGCAGGAGAACAGTGGAACGCATACCCCAAATTCTCATAAAAAGACCAGACTTAATGGTCTGACTGAGACTAGAAGGACCCCGGTGGTCATGGCCCCCAGACCTTCTGTAGGCCCAGGACAGGAATCATTCCCAAAGCCAACTCTTCAGACAGGGATTGGACAGGACAGTGGGTTGGAACGGGATGCTGGTGAGGAGTGAGCTCCTTGGATCAGGTGGACACTTGAGACTATGTTGACATCTCCTCCCTGGAGGGGAGATGAGAGGGTAGAGGGGGTTAGAAGCTGGTGAAATGGACACGAAAAGAAAGAGTGGAGGAAGGGAGTGGGTTGTCTTATTAGGGAGCGAGCAACTGGGGATATGTACCAAGGTGTATATAGTTTTTGTGTGACAGACTGACTTGATTTGTAAACTTTAAAAAATGATACTAGTGAGGAGTGTGCTTCTTTACTCAAGTACACACATGAGACTATTGCGGGCAGCTCCTGTCCGGAGGTGAGATGAGAACGCAGAGGTGGACAAGAGCTGGTTGAATGGACACAGGAAATACAGGGTGGAGAGGAGGAGTATGCTGTCACATTATAGGGAGAGCAACTATGATCACATAACAATGTGTGTATAAGTTTTTGTATGAGAAACTGACTTGAGCTGTAAACTTTCACTTAAAGCACAATAAAAAATGATACCAGAGATAGCATGATAGAATTTTGTAAGACCAAAGACTTCTTCATTGCAAATGCCTTTTTTCAACAACGTAAACGGTGACTATACACACAGACCTTGCCAGATGGAATACACAGGAATCAAATCGACTACATCTGTGCAAAGAGATGATGGAAAAGCTCAATATCATCAGTCAGAACAAGGCCAGGAACCAACTGTGGAACAGACTATCAACTACTCATGCAAGTTCAAGTTGAAATTGAAAAAAATTAGAACAAGCCCACAAGAACCAAAGTACAACCATGAGTATACTCCATATGAATTTTGAGACCATCTCAAGAATAGAGTTGATGCACTGAACACTAATGAACAAAGACAAGACAAGTTGTAGAATGACATCAAGGACATTACACATGAAGAAAGCAAGAGGTCATTAAAACAAGACAGGAAAGAAAAGACCAAAATGGATGTCAGAAGAGACTCTGAAACTTGCTCTTGAACGTACAGTAGCTAAAGCAAATTGAAGGAATGATGAAGTAAAAGAGATGAACAGAAGACAGCTCGAGAAGACAAAGTAAAATATTATAATGACATGTGCAAAGACCTGGAGGTAGAAAACCAAAAAGGAAGAACACACTTGGCATTCTTCAAGCTGAAAGAACTGAAGGAAAAATTCAAGCCTCGAGTTGCAATAGTGAAGAATTCTATGGGCAAAATACTGAATGACATAGGAAGCATCAAAAAAAAAAGATTGAAGGAATACATAGAGTCACCTTACCAAAAAGAATTGGTTGATGTCCACTTGTTTCAGGTGACAGCATATGATCAAGAGCCAATAGTACTAAAGAAAGAAGTTCAAGCTGCACTGAAGGCATTGGTGAAAACCAAGGCTCCAGTATTAACGGAATAGCAATCGAAATGTTTCAACAAGCGGATGCAGCGCTGGAGGTGCTCACTCGTGTATGCCAAGAAATTTGGAAGACAGCTACCTGGCCAACTGACTGGAAGATATCCATATTTATGCCTATTGCAGGGAAAAGCGACCCAACAGAATGCAGAAATTATGGAACAATATCATTAATATCACACACTAGTAAAATTTTGCTGAGGATCATTCGAAAGTGGTTGCACAGTACATTGACAGGGAACTGCCAGAAATTCAAGCTGGATCAGAAGAGGACATGGAACTATAACTATACAAAGGCATTTGATTGCGTGGATCGTAACAAATTATGGATAACATTGCAAAGAATGGGAATTCTAGAGCACTTAACTGTGTTTATGTGAAACCTGTACATAGACCAAGAGGCAGTTATTTGAACAGAGCAAGTGGATACTGCATGGTTCAAAATCAGAAAAGGTATGCATCAGGGTTGTATCCTTTCACTATACGTATTCAATCTGTATGCTAAGCAAACATCTGAGAAGCAGGACTATATGAAGAAGAATGTGGCATCAGGTTTGGAGGAAAACTCCAATCAATTAACAACCTGCGATATGCAGATGAGAAAACCTTGCTTGCTGAAAGTGGAGAGAACTTGAAGCACTTACTGATGAAGATTAAAGACTTCAGCCTTCATTATGGATTACACCTCAACATAAAGAAAACAAAAATGCTCACCAATGGACCAATAAGCAACATCATGATAAATGGAGAAAAGATTAAAGTTGTCAAGGAGTTCATTTTACTTGGATCCACAAACAACTCCCATGGAAGTAACAGTCAAGAAATCAAACAACGTATTGCATTAGGCAAATCTGCTGCAAAAGACCTCTTTAAAGTGTTAAAAAGCAAAGGTGTCACTTTGAGGACTAAGGTGCGCCTGACCCAAGCCATGGCATTTTCATTCGCCTCATATGCATGTGAAAGCTGGACAATGAATAAGGAAGATCGAAGAATTAATGCCTTTGAATTATGGCCTGCAAAAAGGATAAACAAATCTGTCTTGAAAGAAGTACAGCCAGAACGCTTCTTAGAAGGGAGGATGACAAGACTTAGTCTTACATACTTTGGACATGTTATAAGGAGGGACCAGTCCCTGGAGAAGGACATCATGTATGGTAAAGTAGAGGGTCAGCAAAAAAGAGGAAGACCCTCAACGAGATGGATTGACCCAGTGGCTGCAACAGTGGGCTCAAGCATAGCAACAATTCTGAGGATGGTGCAGGACCAGGCACTGTTTCATTCTATTGTACATAGGCTTGCTGAGTTGAAACTGATTTGGCAGCTCCTAACATTTTTTTAACAACAACAACAAGGCTAACTTGGTGTATTAGTACCTGAGATCCTACTGGCACATTTAGTTGAACATGGTATTTTATCTTTATAGTTTTCTACTTGTCATTTTATGGAGTAGATCAATGGAAACAACTGTATTCTTCTGAGAAAACAATTAAATACATTGTCATATAACCAACCATAACCTTGAAACCTCCACAATGGAACAGCATAGAGGTTAAGAGCATAGGCCCTGGAAATAGACTGGCTGGGACTAGATACTAGTTCTACTAACTGACAGCAGTGTAACCTTGGAGAGTTTGTCATCTGTAAAGTAAAACATGAATGGTTCTTAAGGGGACTAAATGAATTGATGCCTGCAGAGCATTTAGAACAGAGACAGGTGCATATTTATGTGTTCAGCAGAAGTTGGCTGCTTTATAATAACATTCATATAGTTTATTCAATAATTAATAAAAATACAGACCAAGCATTCTCAGGAGCATAACATCAGCAAAATAACTCTATGTCATATGGCAATGCATTTAACATTTTGCAAGGATTAATACAACAACATCAAGTAGGATGTAATCCCAGAAATGCAAGGTTGTTTAATATTTGGAAATTAATCAATTCACCATATTAACAGAATGAAGGAGAAAAACTATATGTTCATCTCAATAAAAAAAAAAAAAACAATAGATGCAGAAAAAACATCTACTGACAAAATTCAATACCCAGTGTGGATTAAAAACTTCCAGCAAATTAGGAAGAGAAAGGAAAAGCCATACACACATATGTTCACCAAATAACACGTTCAAGAATATTCACAGCAAACCCCAAAGACAGTATGGCCTCTGGACACTCTTTTAACTCAGTACTGAAGTCACTCCTGAGGTTCACTCTTCAGCCAAAGATTAGACAGGCCCATAACACAAAAAAAAAAAAAAAAATTTTTTTTTTTTTTTAAACAAAAAGAGACTAAATGGAGACACTAGCCCAGGGCCAAGGACAGGCAGGCAGGAGGGCACAGGAAAGCTGATTATGGGGAACCCAAGATCAAGAAGGGGAGACTGTTGACATGTCATGGGGTTGGCAACAGATGTCACAAAATCTGTGTACTAATTGTTTGATTAGAAACTAATTTACTTTGTAAACCATCTAAAGCACAATAAAACAAAAATATTCACAGCAGCACTCTTTTTAATAGTCAAAAACTGGAAACTACTCACATATCTATCAATAGTAGAAAAGATATATAGTTTGTGGCCTATTCATACAATGCAATAAATTGAGCAATGAGAATGAATGAACTAGGGCTACATGCATAAACACAGATGTTAAGTGAAACAAACTGGACATAAGTATATGCCGTATAATTCCTTTTACAGAAAGTACAAAAATAGTTAAAACTAATCTATGGTGTTAGAAGTCAGGGCAGAGGTTACTCTTTTTGAGGGTGTAGTGTGCTGGAGGATGATGTAATTGAAGGGCTTCTGGGGACGCTGGTAATGTTTCTTAATCTGAGAGTTGGTTATGATTCAGTTTGAGAAAGCTAGTCAATTTGTATATTTATCATTTGTGTGCTCTTCTGTATACACGTTATATTTCAATAAAAAGCTCACAAAAAGAAAAAGAGGATGAGGATACAGACAATGGATCAAAAAGTAGAATAACCTGTGCCTTTTCCCTTACTCCCCATCCTATCAACCACCCCATCAAAGGCTAAGGCCCGTACTCAACAAAAGAAAAAGATTCTCTCTCTCTTTATGGAAAAACATACAAGTACAGAAGTTTCATTCAATTAAGACAGTCCCTTATTAAGGTAACAAATAAGTAAGCTCTCATATAATAACAAAAGCAGTGAGTTTTAGTATAACTATAATGTTAGGTAATGTCTCAGATAATTGACATAATTAGCTTATTTAATATTCTCAAATAAAATAGGCATTATTATCCTCACTTTAAGGATGAGGAAATAGAGAAGCTAAGTAACTTGCCCAAGGTCATTACATAGTAAATGGGAGAGCCAGGAATCAAACCCAAGTTGTCTAGACTCCAAAGCCTTCCCAGCTAACATTGTTCTAGGCTGGCTTGTGGCCTGGTTTACTCAAAAAGGGCACCAATATAGTGATGGTCACATTATTTACACCAAACCCATCATGTAACCTTACCTCAAATGGTTTTTTTTTTAAATATGAGCTTCATAAGGAAAACAAAAAGATTAATTGCAAAGAACTAAAAGTTCTCACATGGAGTAGTCATGAGTCAGAGTCAACTAGACAACAACTAACAACAGCAACAGTCCTCAAGAAATGCAAGGCTGGTTTAATATTTGAAAATCAATCAATTCACCATATTAACAGAATAAAGGTGAAAACCCCACTATATACATGAATTACATATAATTTACGGATAGTTACTTTGAGTTGCAGGAGTATATTTTCCATGTATAACTAATGGGTCCCAACAGAGAAAGGGAAAAGTTGGATTCTAGAGAAGGCGAATTAAAAGTTTTGAATGAAGGAATAGGATAAAGGTGCCCCCAGTCGCTCAAGGAGTACCCCAGGCAGGAAACAAATTCACCATGAAGTAGGTGAGAGTCAAAAGGTCTTTGTTCCACATCATTTCACTGGAATGATTACCACCACAGGGGATGCTAAAAGAGACTAAAAGTGTCTGATTCAGCCTTAGGGGATTTTGCCCCAAGTTGTTTGGGAAATCCTAAAATAGAGATGAATCCCTAGGAAATGGTAGGAAACTGTGAGAATACACAAGATTCTTTAAGAAGTATCTACTTCTTGAAGCAGATAAAAGAACTAAAATGCTAATGGAAGGAGAGAGCCGGCCTTCACCACAATATCAACATTGATTGAAAAATCTATGGAATCAACATAAAAGTGTAAGTTCCAGAATAGTATATGGCATGCCACAGTTTATAAGAGAGAAATGAACATATATATATATATATATATATATATATATATATATATATATATATATATATATCCCCAACCCGACTGCCGTCGAGTCGATTCCGACTCATAGCGACCCTATAGGACAGAGTAGAACTGCCCCGCAGGGTTTCCAAGGAGTGCCTGGCGGATTCAAACTGCCTACCTTTTGTTTAGCAGCCAAAGCACTTAACCACTACGCCACCAGGGTTTCCATATATAGATATATTCATTGTTGTTAGATGCCGTCGAGTCAGTTCCGACTCATAGCAGCCCTATAGGACAGAGCAGAACTGACCCATCGGGTTTCCAAGGAACAGCTGGTGGATTTGAACTGCTAACCTTTTAGTTATCAGCCAAGCTCTTAACCACTATGCCACCCCGAAAAAACCCGTACCGGGTTCCGTAGAGTCGATTCCAACACGGTTCCATATGAGTAGGACTGCACTACTCTGTAGAGAACTAAATGCAGTAGAGAACAGCACTCCATGGGGTTTTCAGTGGCTATGATCTTTCAGAAGTAGACCATCAGGCCTTTTTTCTAAGGCACCTCTGGATAGATTCAAACCTCCAACATTAACTTCAGATAGTAGCCAAACACTTAACCATTTTTGCCACCCAGGGACTACACATATAGACTTAAATACCCACAGAATATCTCTGGAAGAATATAGATAAAATGGTAACACCGGTTCTATCTGAGGATGTAAAAAACTGTGGATGGTGGACAAGGACAGGACAGAAATTCATTTTATATATTATATCATATTATATCTTTTAAATGTTGAACCATGGAAATGTATTATCCATTCAAAGACTAATATTTAAAACTTTTAAAGTCCTTCCATTGCTATGAATGAGATATCAGATTATCTTCAAATTATTTAGTTTGGCATCTGAGGCCTTTCCTAAACATATCCCACATCTTTCCCTCAACACTCTAACCTCACTGGACTACCAACAGTTACTAGTACCCTCAGGATGTTCTCCCCACCCAGTTCAAGTGTCACCCTCTTGGGAGACATTCCCTGATCTGTCATTCCATGGCAATTTGTGAATACATTTATTATGATCGTCACGTTATATTATAGGCAGTTGTTTCATGCCTACACCCTGCATTAGATTATGAGCTCCTTAAAGGCATGGACCATGTCTTCTTGATATTTATTACCCAATGACTAGCTCAGTGTCTGGCATGTGGCAGGCCCTCAACAAATGCTTAAATGAATTGATTACCTCTGGATTCTGTGACTCTTCTAGATTGAACTTCTCTCAATCACAAACTAAATTTATCCCTCCAGATTATGGCCCCAACCGGGGTTGGGTAAGTGACAAGTTAGCAACTCCCATCACCCTTTTGTGACTTTCTGCACCTGCAGCAACAGCAATAAGGAGCTGTCTGATATTTAACCATAGTTAGAGATTTCCTCCCAAAGTAATCACTTTCCCATCTTTCCAGCCATTTCTGGCAACAATATCTTCTCCATCCCTCAAATGATGCAGTAGTGAAAACCAAGATTAAATGTGTTGAACATTTTATCGACTAACCCTAACTGGCTCACTCCTGCATCTAGAGAGGAGAGCACCACCTAGCAAATAAATGCTAGAGAAAGCAGAGGGCAAGAGTACCACAAACAACTTCAAAATTTGTGCTGGGTCAGCCTAATTGTCATCCTGCCCAGACAAATACAAACTCTGATTTGAAGTATTTTTTTACACACCACCACTGATGTATGGAGTATTGGCCTCAGCCATACAATACAAGAAAGGATTCCAGCTGGAATGATACCAACCTCCAAATAGCACTTCCCAAAATGGAAACTATTCAACAGCAATTGCAACTTCCCTTCACTCCTGCAATTCTAGTCACACATCTCAAAGAGTATTTATTTCTTTGGAGGCCGTGTAACAACAAAATGGACATTGCTTCTCCAGCCCGTTGAGTAGGAAAAGGGCAGACAGCTAATGGTACCATTGTTTAAAATTATGTAATTTATTATTTGTCAATGATTTCTGTCTTTAGGGAGTTCTCTCACCTTCACCCCTTACTAAGTCTTGGCCACATTGTGCAAATGAACATAACTAAAACACACCTGTGCCACTCCCTGGTCCCAGTGGCAAGAGAAATAACTTCTCAGTGGGGATACCGTTCACTATTCCAGGATTCAGTTATTTAAACATCTAAGTAAAAACGACATCCTTAGAAAATCTGAGGGTAGAAGGCCAGAATAGCTGTGGAATCAGCCATGCTGGCAATAACTAGGGCATGGAGAACCAAGCGCTACCCTTCTGTTCATGACATAAAGTGGGAAGGTCAACTGACACATGAATTGCTAGTCTTGTTACCACATGAAGCGGCAGTCCCCACAGCAGTAGGTCTTTCAGAGGCAAGAGGAAGAGGGCATGAAAAGCCTTGGGAAGGAGGCGGGGGACTTACTTGTACCTTATGCAATGTCTTTTTCTTTTTTTTTTAACCAAGTACTTGTTTGCTGTCGAATCCACTCCAACTCATGGCAATCCCGCGAGTGCAGAGTAGAACTGCTCCATAGGGTTTTCAAGGCTATGACCTTTCAGAAGCAGAACTATAGGCCTATCTTCCAAGGATCCTCAGAGTGGGTTTAAACCACCAACCTTTTGGCTAGTAGTCAAGCACTTAACCATTTGTGTCACACAGCGGCTCCTTATATAACCCCTATTACCACATTATCCTTTTCTCTTGCCAAATTCTGCCTTAAACTCTGTGCTCTAGCCCATGAGAAACAGACGTATTCACAGAGCTTGCCATGCTAGCTCTTGCATCGGTGTCTGAAAGAGCCATTGACTTTGCTTAAAGATGCCCTTCTGTCCTTCCCCACCTGGCTGATGCCTGGTTTCCCTTCAAAACTTTGCTCAGAAATTATCTCCTCTGAGATGTATTCTCTCGCTTCTTTCCCAACTCCAGCCTTAGTTTGGCACCCTTCTAAAAATCCATAGTACTTGTTATGTATCATTATCGTATTACTTATCATGCTGTTTACTTGTCTGACCTTCTCACTAAATGCAGGCTACCTTTGGTAGGGACTGTGTCTGTTAGCTTGACATTGACACAACACCTACCACGTTATAGGTACTCAGTAAATGCTTGTGGGGTGAATGAATAAGTATGGTAACAAGTGAAAGATGGATAGGTTTTTTTTTCGTTTTTGTTTTTTGCTTTCAAAATATATTTATTGTAAAATCACTAGCACACTAACTATAATGTCAACATAACCATATTTCCTAACCAAACAGGAGATCACCATTTTAATATGCACTTTAAGAAAAAAGGGTTTTAAGATGAAAGACTTGGAGTTTTTTTTGTTGTTGTTGTTGTTCCCCTCCTTAATAAAGAGACAGAGACTGTGTTAGCATAATAACAAATCAAATTTCGCTAAGAGGATAATCAGCATTAACTATTAGTGAGATATAGTTTGGTTCCTCTTGTATATTCTCAACTTTAAATAATCTAAGAATCTCCTCCTACTATGTGCAGTGAGAACCTAACCACTGCCCTACTAGGCTATAGACAATCACTCCCGACCTAGAGACTATGTCCCTCTAGGATGAAGCTGAGACCTTGGGCAGAAGGTGGAGGAGTAGAAAAGACCAAAGAAAATGTGAAGGCAAAGAAGAAGAGGGAACAAAACTAGAAAAAAGGGACTCAGGGATGCTTACCTGAGACAAACTCTGTAAGAACCGAAAGGTGACTAGATAGAAAAACGTTAATTAAAAAAAAAAAAAATGTTTGCACCTTCTAGACTCTGTTCAGGATCGGCTGAAACTAAAATTGTTTCTTTTCTTGTAATGAACTATGTAACCTCCCAAACACCATATGCGTAACTGAGAGATTAAAGCAGGAAGAAATAGTTAGTAATAGAGAAAGGGGGACTGATGACAAGAAAGACCCGAAAGGTCAGAGGGAGTGGGATCCAGACCTCAAAAGGAGAGTGATGTCTCTTTCCACTGAAGCAAAAAGGAGGAGGTAAACACGAGTGCTGGTCAGTCTGTGGGTGAGACTAGCACAGAAAATCGTGGGAGTTTCCCTGGGTAGTCTCTATTTTCTCTCTAAATTAATTCATGTGATCATTGGCCAAGTGTAAGGTCACTCTGGAAAAATGTAAAGATTCACATAAATTAATGTAAATCCATTCTTTTTAATAAAACTATGTCAAGTTCCAACTGTTACATGTTAGAATAAATTCTGTGCTAAACACCACAGGGGATACAAAGATAAAGGAGATGTAGTCTCTGGCTGCAGCAACTACATGAAGCAGGTAGAACACATGTACAAATAACTAGGATATAATTGTGTAAGCGCCAAAATATAGGTACATCTGTGATAACTAAAAAAAAAAATTACTTCTTGGCTGAAGTAACCAGGAAGACAAATAAACATGTCTAAATGTCTACGGTTTATCCCCTCTTTGAGAGCTCTCCATATCTTCCAAAGCATCAATATTAAGTCTTCCCTAATATTTTGTTTATTTTGATACTGATCACACTCAAACTGAAATCCCTTTCCTCTCTCTCTCTCTCATATACCGCACACACACATTAAAACACAAAGGTTCTGGATCTGATTGCCAACAACCAAGTTCTCTGTGTGTTGACTTCTCCCCTCCCATACCTGAAGGTCTCAAGTCCCCTCTGATGTCTCTGATGCTAGCAGGTCTTTTGTACCACCACTATAACACTTGAAGGATCCTTGAGGAGCACTTCGAGGCACTCTCCTCCATCAGCCTACTTTGAAGGATCAAATCAGCATGCTGAAAACCACAAGGTAGTAGGAACTAAGGAGTACAGGCTATGAATACAGGCCATGTCAATAAGAGCACCAAACACGAGGGAGTCAGAGGTACACTGGAGAAAGCTGTTGATACAGAATAAATGAGAAGAAACAAGAATGAGCTTTCGATTCCCAGCATCTGGGGTATTTGAGGGTGTTGGAGGCAAAAAGGGAGAATAATAAGGGGAGAGAGAGAAACAATTAAATAGGAAGACCAATATTCCAGGGCCTATATCTAGGGCTGAAAGATATATCACCATGCCTGATCCATCCTCCAGTGAATACATACTAAACTGTAAATTACCAAATCCATTTTTGATCTCTTGAGGTAAGGGAAAAAAGGACCCTTGCACCAAAGAGGAAGATACAGACTAGTTATTAACTAGTTTTATATTACAGTTAACTTCTTTTGACTCCTTCAGTGTGATGGATCATTTTTGTGGGGCCTTTCTAGCCATGGTCTTGTAACTCCACCCAAGAGACTGGGCAGGACTGTGTGATAGGGTAATTATGGCCACCAAGGAGATTGGTCTGTTTTGCAATCCCACTGGGCTTGAAATAAGCCACCCCAGAGGCAGGAAAGAGATGATCCTACCACCACCAAGGAAGAACAGACTGGACCAGAGAGTGCATCATTTGGACCCAGGATCCCTGCACTGAGAAGCTCCTGGACCCAAGAGACAGAGAGAGAGCTATAACCCTGAAGATGGTGAGAAGCAGTGGCAGGAGAGGCTGGAAGGAGAGACTGTGCAGTGGGCTTCCTGGCCCATGGTACAAGGAAGCTGAGTGCCTTTGGGCAGAGGCTGAGGGCCAGGGAGAGGCATACTCACAAGCATGGCTGAGAAGAGGCTGTCCTGATGGAAGAACCATATCCTGAACATTCCTGAATCTGAACTCTAACCTGTTACTTCCTTAATAAGCCCCATAAATCATGAGTATTGTCTGTGAGTTCTGTGTGGCCATTGCAATGAATTATTGAATTTCGCAGAGAAGTAGAGAAGCACCGTGGGAGGGACGGTTGGTGTCAGAATCGGTAAACATGGTGGAGGGAGGAGGCATGTCTCACCTCTGCTTCATAAGAATCAGCCGTGGGCTGTTGATCTTGATTCTCCTTCCCCCTTGTGAAGTTAGAGGTCAGACACCGACCTCCACCATGTTTACAACTCCACTTACCCCAAAATCATGATCATCAATATTCCGTGCTTGCTATGTCCCTATGTTGTTTACATAGTCTCCTCATTCACAGAGAAAAAGTCTACAAAGAATCATTAGAAGTTGCATGGGAGAGGTGAGGTAAGAGGAGCGAAAGGGCAAGGAGGAAATGACTTTCTGCAGAATCTCCCCAAGACCCAGCAGGTGGTGCTATAAGCCATCACTCTGCCTTCCAGACAGGAAAGAAAAGAGTGCAGTGATGGGCTGAGAACTTCACTGTTTACCTTCCTCACCAATTTGGTTTGTTGTCCTTTGTTTGTTTTTCTTTTTTTTTGGGGGGGGGGTGGTGGTTTGGATTTTTTGCTTCTTTGTTTTTTAAGGGCAAACAGTCCATTCTTTAAGAACTATTCCCCAAATCCTGTCTTTTCCAAGGCATGAATAGTTTACAGGCTTATTCCTTGGCTATTCCCGGGAGGAAGCAGATTTGAGTTTGAATCTTGTCTTTTCTATTTAATAGTTAAGTGACTCGAAGCCAGCAAAGCCCAAGCCCAAGCCCGTTGCCGTCGATTCCGACTTGTAGAGAAACTATAGGACGGAGTAGAACTGCCCCAAACGGTTTCCAAGGAGTGGCTGGTGGATTCAAACTGCTGACGTTTTGGTTAGCAGCTGAGCTCTTAACCACTGTGCCACCAAGACTCCAATTTGAAGCAAGTTACATATTTTCTTTGAGCCTCAATTTTCTCAGCTGCAAAATGAAGGTTATGATACCTACTTCACAGGCTCATTGTGAAGATTAATGAATGATATACATCACTGCACAGAGCACAGAGCTTAACACACACAAAAAAGGGGGGGAATGTAATTTCCTACCTTCTGCCAATACATGGGGAGAGACACTCAGAAACCTAGAACACTGTGCATGCTATAAGAAATATCTTCTCCTGAAAGTTGTCATCTCCAAGGGGTAAACCACTAACCAAACTTATGACATGAAGAATCTCACATGCTCGACCCACCTACCGTGGAGCACACACTGTCATCAAATCATGAATTCACTTTGGAAAGGACTTCGATGATGATCTAGTCTAACCCTTTACACTGGTAATTCTCAATAGAGAGAGAAGAGCCCAAAATGTATATTGAATATGCCTCTTGTCTTCATGACACAAACCAGGAAATAAAGCTCAATAAAACTCTGGTTGGTGAGGATACTCATAAAATAGAGCCCTAAAAGGAAGAAAAAAGAGAGGGAAGGAAGGAGGCAAAAAAGAAAACAGATGGTAAAAACTGAAAAACTGATGCATGAAAGTCCCAATAAATCCAACTACTTCACAGAGAGCTCATTGCATTTTCAGTCAACACAGATGTTAAACATTTCTTCCTTAGATCAGGTCAAAATTAACCTCTTTTTTTTATGAGCACCCAAAGGTCTCTTGTTCTTTCCCTTTCCCTTTTAATATGTCTTATTTTTTAATGTGTGTGTGTGTGTGTGAATGCTACCACACACAAACTGGCATTCACAAATTTGCATACTTTCCCCTCTCATAAGAATTAGTGGTTCTGATGCCCTATATTTTCCAGCCCACCCCTTCCCTCTGAGATTGCCTTCTCCTGGAGAATATTCCTGACAGCAAATGCAGAAGGGGCAAAAGTATGTTTAGCCCGTACAACTCCACAAGTGTTTCCTTTAAAGCAGAGGGTGGCAAACTACAGCTTGCAGGCCAAATCCAGCTCATGAATTTTTGTACGGCCCACAAGTAAGAATGATTTTAACATTTTTAATGGGCAAAAAATATGAATAGACCCTTCACTAAAGAAGATATTCAGGTAGCTAACAGATACATGAGGAAATGTTCACGATCATTAGCCATTAGAGAAATGCAGATCAAAACTACAATGAGATTTCATCTCACTCCAACAAGGCTAGCATTAATCCAAAAAATACAAAATAATAAATGTTGGAGAGGCTGTGGAGAGAGTAGAACACTTATACACTGCTGGTGGGAATGTCAAATGGTACAACCACTTTGGAAATCGATTTGGTGCTTCCTTAAAAAGCTGGAAATAGAACTACCATACAATCCAGCAATCCCACTCCTTGGAGTATATCCCAGAGAAATAAGAGCCTTTACAGGGACAGATATACACACACTCGTGTTTATTGCAGCACTGTTTACAATAGCAAAAAGATGGAAGCAACCAAGGTGCCCATCAATGGATGAATGGATAAATAAATTATGGTATATTCACACAATGGAATACTACGCTTCAATAAAGAACAGTGAGAAATCTGTGAAACATTTCATAATGTGGAGGAAACTGGAAGGCATTATGCTGAATGAAATTAGTCAATTGCAAAAGGACAAATATTGTATAAGACCACTAGTATAAGAACTTGAGAAATAGTGTAAACTGAGAAGAAAACATTCTTTTGTGGTTACGAGACGGGGGAGGGAGGGAGGGTGGGAGAGGGGCATTTACTAATTAGATAGTAGATAAGAACTGCTTCAGGTGAAGGGAAAGACAGCACACAATACAGAGGAGGTCAGCACAATTGGACTAATCCAAAAGCAAAGGAGTTTCCTGAATAAACTGAATGCTTCGAAGGCCAGTGTAGCAGGGGCAGGGGTCTGGAGACCATGGTTTCAGGGGACATCTCAGTTAATTGGCATAATAAAATCTATTAAGAAAACATTCTGCATTCCACTTTGAAGAGTGGCGTCTGGGGTCTTAAACGCTAGCAAGCAGCCATCTAAGATGCATCAATTGGTCTCAATACACCTGGGTCAAAGGAGAATGAAGAACACCAAGGACACAAGGCAATTAGGAGCCCAAGAGACAGAAAGGACCACATGAACCAGAGACTACATCATCCTGAGACCAGAAGAACTAGATGGTGCCCAGCTACAACTGATGACTGCCCTGACAGGGAACACAACAGAGAACCCCTGAGGGAGCAGGAGAGCAGTGGGATGCAGACCCCAAATTCTCATAAGACCAGACTTAATGGTCTGACTGAGACTAGAAGGACCCCGGTGGTCACGGCCCCCAGACCTTCTGTTGGCCCAGGACAGGAACCATTCCCGAAGCCAACTCTTCAGACATGGATTGGACTGGACAACGGGGTTAGAGAGGGATGCTGGTGAAGAGCGAGCTTCTTGGATCAGGTGGACACTTGTTGGCAATTCCTGCCTTGAGGGGAGATGAGAGGGTGGAGGGGGTTAGAAGCTGGTGAAATGGACAGGAAAAGAGAGAGTGGAGGGAAAGAGCGGGCTGTCTCATTAGGGGGAGAGTAATTGGGAGTGTATAGCAAGGCGTATATGGGTTTTTGTGTGAGAGACTGACTTGATTTGTAAACTTTCACTTAAAGCACAATAAAAATTATAAAAAAAGAATGATTTTAACATTTTTAAATGAATAGAAAAAATGACTCATGAATTACATGAAATTCAAACATCAATGTCTTATAAATAAAGTTTTATTGGAACATACCCATGCTCATTCATTTATATATTGTCTATGGTTGAAAACCTGGTGGTATGGTGGTTAAGAGCTATGGCTGCTAACTAAAAGGTCAGCAGTGTGAATCCACCAGGCGACCCTTGGAAACTTTATGGGGCAGTCTACTCTTTCCTATAGGGTCACTATGAGTTGGAATCAACTTGACAGCAATGGGTTTGGTTTTTTTGGTTTTATGGTTGCTTTCACACTATGAAAGCAGATTTTAGTAGTTGCAACAGAGACTGTCTTGCCTGCAGAGACTAATATATTTACTATCTGGCCCTTTACAGAAAAACTTTATTTCCCTAGTTTAGGAGAGAGCCCTGGTGGTGCAATGGTTAAGCCATTGGCTGCTAACCAAAAGGTGGCCAGTTCAAACTCACCAGTGCCTCTGCCAGAGAAACAACGTGGCAATCTGCTCCTGTAAAGATTACAGCCAAGGAAATCCTATGGGACATTTCTACTCTGCCATATAGGGTTGTTATGATTTGGAATCAACTCGACCAGCACACAACAACAACAGTTTAGAAGAACATTGACCCCAGAAGAACATTGACCCCACAAGCACATTCACCTAGAATAATCTTCATCCACAGCCCTCCCCTTCCTCTGTGGCAACAGCTGGCTCCTGCAGAAAACCAGTCCTCATGCAACAAATTCCACCCCCCCGTTCACTCCCACAGTCTCAGTCACACCTTTACAAAGGTAATTTCCTGATGAAGCATGATGGCCTGGCCCAAATCAGGCATCCAAAGGAACCATGGCCACAGAATGGATACTGACTCTCCAGCCTTCTGGATAGTTCTTAGAAGAAAACATGTAACCTAATAATGATTAACTTTGGAATCATGTAATTTCTTATTTGCCAATAGTTGCTACCACTCCTTCCCAAATCTTGATGACCATATTGCATAAGTTTTGAGTCTATTTTTAACTTCAAACACCTTCAGTGAAGTTTGTTATACATTCACAATGGATAGAATGCAGAACAAGGTCCTCAGGGATAAGCAGAAAGCCGCTCGTTGATTACCAATGCTGAGATTTGGTTTATATTCAAGTGAGATAATGTCTTCTGAGGTGAAAATGGCAAGAGAGAGGGCAGGGCCTAGCCCTACTGTGAAAAAGTGGAAGTTGGTCAGTAAAGAGTGGTGTAGTCATGAGCCTCACTCCTCTTTAGAGTCAATTCAAATTGACAAGCATTTATTGGATACCTTTTATAAAGCACTTAATATGCTAGATCCCCAAGTAATATGCCCAATCCCTATTTTATGGAGCACGTATCCTAGAAATTATATAGGCATGCAAATGAATAAATATATACATATATAGATGTATGTATGCATGTGTGCGTGTGTGTATGAAAAGATATACACCAACTAATCAACAGTAGTTACTTCTGGGTAGTGGGGTTATAGATGTTTTTATTTTATTATATTTGCTAATCTATATTTTCTTATTTTTAATAATAAGCATTAGTTTCATAATAAAATATTTAAATATTATAATGTAGTGTTATTGATATAACAAAATTACTAATAACATACACAATTATAACTCTCTCTTGAGTAATTCAAGAGATTTCCTACAAGAGGTACGAGCTGAATTCTGAAGAATAAATAGAAGTCCACTAGTTAGATCATAAAGTAAGATATTCCAAACAAAAGTATGAAATAGCAATGGTATGTTCAGAAAGGTTTAAATAATTAATTACTGTTGGGCCATAAAGGGGAATAAGAAGAGAAGAAATGGGGAGAAGAGAAGCCATAGCCCAGATCATGAGGAACCCTAAATATCATGCTAAAGAGCATGGATTTCTTCCTAAGATTACATAGTGGTTGAACTGAAAGCTATATTGACGAATAGCCACTAATGTTTGGTAAATTCATTCAGGTAAAGGGATGGAAAGGAGGGCCTCTGCAGCCAATATCCATTCCAAGAGGGAATAATAATAGCACGGATGACTTCTAAACTAGAATCCTATATTAAAAAATCTCGTTCAGACTAGGAGAGTTTGACTAGATGATCTTTAAGGTTTCTTCTAAATATCAAATACCAGAACTCTTTGACAGTTGGGCCCTGGTGTCCCTGCATACAATTAAAGTCCCTTTAACTTCAACTTCAGTTAAAGTCCACAGTTTGTTGTCAATGAATTGTGCTAGATACTTTGGTAAATACACAAAAAGGCCTTTCTGCAAAGTGTCCTGAGACTCTGGAAGGTGGGGTTGATACTAGGCCAGATTTGGGAACTGCTAATGCAATCTCAGGTGAACATGTAAGGAAGCTAGAAGGTAAACACAGGGGAGGAGGAGCTGGAGGTGGAGCTGGGCTTGTTTAGAAGCAAATTAGGACATAACAAAATGGCTCCTCCCTAAAATGGACGATTATTCCTCCTATAAAAAGGCCATTCCCCCCACTATCAGCACCCTGCAAGCTGCTTAGGTCTCCATCCTGCTTGTTCCTCTGGTAAACTAGGTAAGTAAGCAGAAGTTGAGCTCCACTCCTGAATACTTGGGTATCACTTATAAAATCCAGGGGTGTGCTCTAAGGCAAACAGGCCCTGGATACCTGGCTTCTTTTTAATATACTTTGGGGAACTTTGGTCTAAGTTTTACTGAGAAAGAAAATGAAGAGATGACTAGGATTATTGACAGCATCTCCTTTCTTTGGGGTCATTTCCATAAGGATCATAGGAATCCAATGATCTACTAGGCAGGTTGCCTCCTGTACTATTGAGCTTTTCCTCATCTGTCTGTTGTATAACTAGAGAAGTTTGAGGGTCAGTTCCTGCTTGCAGAATGAGAACAGAATCTAAATCTGATAGCAGCTGCCCCCAGTTCCATATCGCCCAGGCCTATGGTTGGCTCTGCCTGCTTTGTCCACTTCCTCTAGCCTAGAAGTCTTGTGGGTCCAGTTTAACCATTAGCGCCTCTTAGCTGGAGTTAGGCGTGCAATGTAGATGTTAGGCCTATCTCTCCACCCCCACCTCCCACTCCCAACCCCTGGTGTGATGTTTGGGACCTGGAGAGGAAATGAGAAAGTAAATAGCATTGCACACTCAGGATTTCAATAACTTTAGAACAAAGCTCAAAAAATTACCCCTAGTCGAGGCAGGGAGCCCAAAACTGAAATTCATTCCTCCCACATTCATTCAGGAATGGAAATAAGAGATATGAATTCTATTCCTAGCTTCATCACTCTCTTGCTACATGACTTAAACAAGTCATTCAACTCTGGGTTGGTTCTTGATTACAAAAGGATGAAATTAGTCAGCCATGACTAATTCTTACAAATGATTAGAACTATTTATATGTTTAAGAAATAATGAATAATAAGAGGTAGGTCTCTCTTTCTCCCCCCTTTAGGTTTGGCCTTGGCTTAGGTTAACTTAAATTCGCAAAAAAATGCCTAAACTCCTACCAAGCATCGTCTCTGTCATTGAAATTTACTACCAATATGCTACCGAAGAAGGGGAGTGCAACTCGTTGAACAGAGCAGAGCTGAAAGAACTTTTGGAAAATGAGTTTCGTCAAATTCTGAAGGTAAGAACTCCATGCCTGGTCTGAAGACTGCAGCAATTCTGTTCTTCATCCCTTCCTGCCTCTTTGTAGCATATTTCAAATTTCCTAGTGGACTCTCCCTACTTGGTGATAAAGAACAGGGTCTGGTAAAGACTTGAGATAAAGTCAAAAATTGACCCATAATGGTTTCCATAACTGAAATAAGGGAAGTGACCCTGCTAAATAGCAAACTCCATATACTAAACAATGAGTAATATACTAAATAATATACAATATACTAAACAATGAGTAATTCTTATGGAACAGAAATTAAGACAGTCCTCAGGAAAACTGCAAAGTAGGTGAAATGGGGCTTCTTCCCCTTTTTTGTCTTTCTTCAGATCATTCTGACCACTGCCCATGTCTGAGATTCTGGTGCTATAAGGCTTCTGAATTCAGGAAATTAGCATCTTACCCTTAAATCACAAAATAGGGTCACCACCACACTAAAATGTCAGCTCTGGAAATAAATATTTGGGAGTTTAGATATAGTTTTTGAGTTTCAGTTCCTTAAATCCAGTTGCCTACTGAATATTTTTATTTGGATTCCTATGAATGTCTTAAATTCAGTGTGTCAGGTATGAACCTTATTATCTTTCCCTCTAAACTGGCTCCTTCTCCTATTTGCCTAAGGCAGAAATCTGGTGCCATACTTGACTTCCTCTGTCCTCTCTCTCAGCAAGCACCACCACCCTCCAGTCTCTCTCTAATTCTCCAGTAGTATCTCAAAACGGCCCATTTCTCTCTTATGACTATTGTCGTTCTCTGGTTCAGGCCACCGCCACTTCCAATCTCAGCATTATTCCTCAGCTCAAAACCCTTCAATAACTTCCAAATGCTCACATAATAAAGTCCAAAGTTCCTTAACATGGCACAAGGCATGATCTGCTCCCTATTTATCTCTATAGCCACATCTCCTGACTACTCAGACTTCAAATCTAGTAATCTTAAATTTCTCTCAGTTCCTTGAAAGAGCCATACCTTCTCTTTCCTCCAGCACTTTGTTCATATCATTCCCTCTACTTGGAACAATCTTTTGCCCTCTCTCCCTCCCTTCCTATCACCTCATTTGATCAAATTCTAACGTACTTCAAAAGGCATCACTTTCTCTCTTAATAAGCCTTCCCTGAACCCCTTCTGATGGGGTACATCCCCCCTAATGTACTCTCATAGAAACTTTATCACAAAAAATTGTAATTTTAAGTTTGTGTATCTGACCCACTACACTTTAAGTTCCATTTTGGCAAGAAGCAAGTTGAACTTGTTCACTGCATTAGCCCCTGCATCTAACACCATGCTAGGTAGATAGTGGGTGCACAATAAATCTTTGTTGAATGAATACATGAATGTATTAATGAATGAATCAATTAATTAATTAATTTTAAAAGCTGGGCAAATAAAGTTATATATAATTAATGCAGGTATCCAAAATTATTATTTATAAATTAGCTAATCATTCCTATTTGATCCATATCATATCAAAAATAATCAGTCCCTATGTTCTCTCTATGTTCCAGCTGTATCCGCTTCTTACTGCATTATTCATTGCATATTCTTTTATGTCTGGTACCTACTTTCTGATCAGGATAGTGCAGTGCAGCCTAAAAGACTATGTGGTTAAGGTCCATCTAAGTAAGCCAAGCACTCATATTTCTACAGCCTTCCTTCCATTAGTTAGCTGGGTGTGCGGGCTATATTGACAGAGCTGCCCTTTGTACCTTGTTCCTATACAGAATCCAGATGATCCGGACACTGTAGATATCATCATGCAAAGCCTAGATCGAGACCATAACAAGAAAGTGGATTTTACTGAGTATCTTGTGATGATATTCAAGCTGGCTCAGGCCTGTAATAAAATCATCGGCAAAGATTACTGCCAAACTTCAGGGTCAAAGCAGAGACACCACAGTTACCAGCACCAAGAGGAACAAAGTGAAACAGAAGAGGAGGAAAAAGGGCAAGAATCATCTTCCAGTCATTCCAGTTGGAGTACAGGGGAGGAGAATGACTCCTATTCCAGGGACTCTAGAAGCATTAAACACAAGACTGGATCCAGCTCCAGAAGACTGGGATATCAAGGAGGTTTGTCTAGTTCTGAGCACAGGCAAAGCTCTGGGGAAAGGAGAGAGTCGAGTTCAGGATACTCCAAGGGTAGGGGAAAAAACAAGCATGGCTCTTATCAGCCAGAAAGGTCTGAGAGTGAAGAAGTTGGTTCTACTCATTCAAGCAATCATAGAAAAAGATCAAACTCAGCAAATAAGTCAGACAGTTGCGGAGAGCAAGAGCATATAAGCTACTCAGAAGATCAGTCTTTCAGTTTTGACCAGCACTGGTCTGATTCAAATCAATCCTTAGGGAATAGACAACATAGAAGAAGGTCAGACAAGTTCCCTAGTAAGCAGCACCATGGATTCAGCTCAAGTAGTTGTGGAGGACAAGACTCTTGGACAAATTCAAATGAGTCCACTGACTATGGTCAACTAGGGTTTGGCTCAGGTCAGCCCTCTCAACAGAGACGGCATGAACCAAATGCTGGATCTCAGTCAGGAAAATGTGAAGAACAAGGATATCATTCTAGTTCAAGTGAGTCCTCCAGTTATGGAAAACACAGGTCAAGTTCAGGCCAGCCTTCTAGTCAGAAAAAACATGGGTCTAGCTCAAGTGGTCAGTCAGGGAATTGGAGAAAAGAAAAACATGGATCTGGCTCAGGCAAGTCCTCAAGTTTTGAACAATATGGATCTAGTTCAGGTCAGTCATCAAACTGTGGAAAACATGGTTCCAGTATAAATCACTCATCAAGTCAGGAGCAACATAAATCTAGCTCAAGTGGTCAATCAGGACATAAGGGACAACAAAAACAATCAGGTTTTGAATCAGGACAGTCATCAAGCTATGAAGAGTGTAAGTCTGAATCAGGCCAGTCCTTAGGCAGTGGCAAGAATCAACCAAGCTCGTTTCAGTCCTCTACTCAGAGAAAACAAAGCAACAGCTCTGGTCGTCAGTCAGAAAGTTGTGGTAGACAAAAGCATGGGTCTGGCTCGGTTCAGTCCTCTGGCTGTGGTCAACAAGGGTCTGGCACTAAACAATCTTCTAGCTATGGTCACCATGGGTCTGGTTCAGGTCATTCTTCTAACCATGCACAGTATGAGACTGGCTCAGGACAATCATCTAGCCATAGTCACCAAAAGTGTGGATCTGGAGAGTCTTCTGGCTTTGGTCAATATGGTTCTAGCTCCAGTCATTCTTCAAGACTAAAACACCATGAATACAACTCAGGTGGTCATTCAGGGAGTTGTGGAAGACAAAAGCATGGATCTGGATCAAGCCAGTCCTCTAATCATGGAAAATATGGATCTGCCTCTAATCAATCTTCTAGTCAACATGGCTTTGGCTCAGGTCAGTCTTCTAGCTATGAACAACAGAGGTCTGGGTCACAACAGTCTTCTAGTTATAGACAACATAGGTTTGGATCAGGACAGTCTTCTAGCTGTAGCCAACATGGGTCTGGCTTAGGTCAGTCATCTAGCTGTGGTCAACATGGGTCTGGATCAGGTCAGACTCTTAGCCATAGCCGACATGGGTCTGGTTCTGGTCAGTCTTCTAGCTATGGTCAACATGAGTCTTGCTCAGGTCAGTCTTCTAGTTTTGGACAACATGGGTCTGGATTAGGTCAGTCTTCTGGCTGTAGTCAACATAGGTCTGGCTCAGGTCAATCATCCAGCTATGAAAAACATTGGTCAGGATTAGGACAATGTTCTAGCCATAGCAAACATGGGTCTAGCTCAAGTCAGTCTTCTGGCTTTGGACAACATGGGTCTGGATCAGTACAGTCTTCTAGCTATGGTCAGCATAGGTCTGGCTCAGGTCAGTCATCTAGCTATGGACAGCACGGGTCTGGATCAGGACAGTCTTCTAGTTATGGGCAACATGAATCTGGCTCATGTCAGTCTTCTAGCTACAGTCAACATGGATCTGGCTTAGGTCACTCCTCTAGCCATGGCCAAAATGGATCTAGCTCAGGTCAATGTTCTAGTTACAGTCAACATGGCTCTGGCTCTGGCTCTGGCTCTGGCTCTGGCTCTGGCTCTGGCTCTGGCTCTGGCTCTGGCTCTGGCTCTGGCTCTGGTCAGTATTCTAACTCTGAGCAATATGGGTCTGGCTCATGTCTGTCATCTTGCTCTGAACAATATGATTTTGGATCTGGTCAACATTCTAGCTATGAGCAACGTGGACAAGTAGAAAGTTCCTCAGGTTGCGGCTTTGGACAATTTACAACCTCCTATGGACAGTCTAGATCCAACACTGCCAGTAAATTGTCAATTTGCAATGAGGTATATAGACAAAGTGGCAATTGTTATCAAAGAGGAAGTAACTGTGGAAGAGGAAGTACAGGCTCAATTTCCCACAGTTTCTGCAGCAGCACTCCACTCTACGAATATGTCCAAGAGAGAAATAATAAGCAGAAGTGAAATTAACTCAAACAGAAACTAAAGAAATAACAAGCTGCTACACACAAACAATTCATGAAGATAATTCTTGTGTATCTTTTTCTATCTTTTTCTTTTAAACATGTAACTGTACTCTATTCCTTGTTATTGGGTTCCTTCCAAAGAATTTAAGGTATGTGGGCTAGGGTTACTTTGTTAGGAAAAGCTGGGTTGAATAAATGATTAGTGTGTGCAACTAATTTTAGAAGAATAATGCAAAACATTTAAGGAGCCTGGGGCTTAGTTGAGATTCTTATTCATTAGATGATGCCAAAGCTAAGCATGCGTAGACATTGCCAGTCCTAGAGCCAAAGTTTTCTGTTACAGCAATATGTACCATGATTTTTGGCATGTCACACATTGAATGGTGGCAGAGGGGAGAAGACCCTGAAAGCAGAGATGCTACTTTGGTCATTTCTTTGCCTATCAAAACTACTATATCCCTATACTGGATGCATCTTTAATCAGTAAGCTAACAAGTAGCATTAGAAATTGTCATCAGGTGCTTATCCCTAGCCAGCGAGTAAAGGCATTATTTCTTAAAGAGCAGGGATGGATCAGTTCAGGATCAAAAGATTTAAGTGTGGACTCTGACTTGGTTTCAGCAAGAAAAATTTTGTCCCCTACTCCTAAGAATGTGCTCCATGTTGGAAAACTTTGGAGACACCATAGCATGGCAATTCTATGACTTCAATCTACTTTTACAATTCATTGGCCTTTCCACGTAGGAAAAGATCACCCATGCCCAGGCGGAAAAGGAAGACTACCTGACAATGCTGTATAGTTCCTTGGTTTGACTGTAACATACTTGTTTCAAGTCTTTGGAGTCGAACAACTGGAATGCTTTAAAACTGACAATAAATAAATGGTGATCAAATATTGAGTTTTGTCTCATCTCTGCTTCATTTTCATACCTCACACACAGTTGGTCAGATGAGAAACTAATCCAAATGGCTATTGTCCAAGTTCCTATCATTCACAAGCAATCCAGAATATACAAAGAATTTTAAAACTCAAAAATAAGACAAACAATTAAAAAAATGTGCAAAAAAATTGAGTGGACACTTCACCAAAGAAGATGTATAAATGGCCAATTATGCACATAAAATGACATTCAATATCATTAGTGATCAGGAAAATGCAAATTCAAACACAATGAGATACCATTACACGCCCATTAGAATAGCCAAAATTAAAAAGACTGGCAATACCAAATGTGGATATTGATGATGATCAAACAACCAGACCCACTGCCATCGAGTTGATTCCGACTCATAGCAACGTAGAACTGCCCCACAGGGTTTCTAAGGAGCGGTTGGTGGATTCAAACTGCCAACCTTTTGCTTAGCAGCCGAGTTTTTAACCACTGTTACCAGGGTCTCAGGTCCTCACTCAGCACAGCTGCAGAGGTACAAAATGGCTGAAAGGCAAAGAAGAAGCTTTATTTGGTTGGCCAAGCAAAGGAGCACACCAGGACTTGCGTCACCAAGATGGGTCCCTGAACAATAGCTGAAAGAGCTTCTATTAGAGACAAAAACTGAGGAAGAGTCCTGGTGGGAAGGAGCAAGGTCATTGATTGGTCTGGACCGAAAAGGTGAGACCAATTAGGAAATAGACAGGCCCTGAGCTGAAAGCTGTGCCAGTGAGGGATTTTATAAAACAACTTTAAACAGCAGATAACAGTAAAGATTAGGAAGCCCCCCATCCTGTTTCCTTCTAATCTCCTTGCTTGAAGATGTTTTTCAGGCAAACCAGCTGAAACCAGACCCCAGTGCATGTGCTATGAGACAATCAGTGACCTGAAGTTGAACCCAACCTCTGAAACTCATGTCAAGGAACCAAAAGACTCAAGTAGCCAAGCAGCTACTTCCGTGCTAATTCCTAGCTTGGCCCCACAATAAATATACATGCCACTTCCCAGGAATTTAATAAATATGTATGACTTCCCCTTTCCCTCATAGTATAAAACCTCCTCCAGCCCTTTGTTCAGAGAGACAGTGCTTTGAGAGTGATCTCCCTGACTCCTTACTTTTCACAAGTAATAAGCTATGCCCTGCTTTAAAATCCACTCAACTCTTAGTTATTCTTAACAAGAGTACAAGCGGCAAGCCCATTGCATTCAGTAACAGGTGTTCCCAGGGCAGTTCCATCTCTGCACTTGTTCAGTCCGAAAGGGGATCTCTCAAACCAGATCTTAGGCTCAGACCCTTCTCTTCTGAAAGTATTCCCCCAATCTTAGGCCACTAAAGTTTCGTTCCGTCCAGCAGGAGAAAAGTTTCAGGGTCACTACAGAGGACGAGGTTAATGGTTCTGCACATGTCAGGTGGGCCAAATTTGGTCTGTGACCCCAGCCTCTTGTTTTTCTTATCTTGGCAAGAAGTTGGCTGATTGCCTAAGAAACATCTGGAGAAACCAGTTAGATGGGGAGGTGGCTCATGCTACTCTACTTACAAGTTGGGAGGTGGCAGTGGTGCCTGGAGGCTGTCGGCTCCGACTGCACTACCAGGCCCCACATTGCTGGTGGGAGAGTAAAACAATACAGCTACTTTGGAAAAACAGTTAGGCGATTTTTTATAAAATCCTTATAAAGTTACTATATGACTCAGCATTTCTACTTCTAGGTGAAATGGACATACGTCTACACAAACAGTTTTACATGAATGTTCCTAGCAGCTTTAATCATAATCACCCAAAACTTGAAACAACCCAAATGCCCACTAACAAATGAATGGATAAACGAATTATGGCATAAGTAGTATAGTAGAATATTATTTATCAAGGAAAAAAGAACAAAATACTGAGTGGTACAAGTACCTGGGTGGCACAAAGAGTTAATGCTCTTGGCTGATAACCTAAAGGTTGGCAGTTCAAGTACACCCAGAGATGCCTGGGAAGAAAGGTCTAGAGATCTATTTCCTAAATGTTTGCCATTGAAAACCCAATTGAGCACAGTTCTATTCTGGCACACATGAGGTTGTCATGCATAGGAATCAACTCAATTACGATTTTTTTTTTTTTTTTTTTTTTTTTTTTTACTGGTTACTGACACAGGAGATGTGGATGACTCTCAGAAACATTACGGTGATTAAAAGAAGCCAGACACATAAAAGTAAAAAGTTACCATTTTATATGAAGCTTTAGAAAAGACAAATCTAATTTATAAAGATAGTAGATCAATAGTTGATGAGCACTGGGAGTGGCACTTGGGAATCAGATAGAAAGGATCACAAGGGAACTGTTTAGGATTATGGAATTATTCTATATCTAGATTATGTCAGTGGCTCCAAAGGTATATATCTTTGTCAGAACTCATTTTAAAAATAATCAAAACTCACTGAAATTTGAACATAATTTTTATTCTGAGGAGTTAGTCTACATGCATATAAGGAGGACATTCTGAATCCAGAAAAAGGCAAATGGCTCAAAGAAGCTAGGTACGATGGGGCTTATAAACAGAAGAGGAGAAGGAAATACATAAGATCAACCACTGGCTAATCTTAACATGATTGACTGAACCCTCTCTTCTCCCTTTACTGAGATCAACTGAGAACAGTTTACTTCTGACCTGGCTGCTAATAAATTGGCCCTCCACTCACCTGCAGCCAAGAGACTTCTTTGTGAGATTTAAATTAGGTGGTAATGGTTTGTTGACTATCATTTTCTAGGAGGATAAGACAAACTTACATTGCTATAGAGTTTCTCACAGGCTTTTGCTGGCTAATATTTGGTTTTGCAGATAAGAAAAACCTTAAAATTAAAGTAAAACGTCTGTTATTAATTTTCATCTTCAACATCATAGAACTGTATACTTAAAACAAGTGCATTTTATTATATGTAAATTTAAAAAAAACAGTGTAAATTATACCTCAATAAAGTGTGTTTTTTTTTTTTTTTAAAGCTATGTTATCACAGTTTTGTGAGTTAGAGCCACCTGCTGCAAACAGCCAATTCTTGAGACAGAGGTGAGGTGGGTAGCAAGAGTTTTATTATATATTGATATATAGGAGACAGAGGGGAATAATCTCCTCCTAAACCTGCCTCCCTGAACTGGAGGCTAGCTGGAAGTTTTATAGGGCAGGGGACATGGGTTTTAGGAACTTATGGAATGTCCATTCTCCTTCTGTGTGGTTTCGATGGTCACATCTCAGACATGTTGACCTTTTCCTGTCATTATCTCATCAGCCCAGAGGATGACTGGTGCCATCCTGGTTCCTGGTCACAGGACAGGTGCATCGTCCTGTCTGACAGACTTAGATCGATATCACTTGCTTTTCCACAGTCCTAGGGGTAACACTGGTTAACTTTTAGAGGAACTAAACAGCAAAATCATGCTTGGAGATAGAGACAGGCTAGGGAAGGAAAAAATGGTGCAGGTTCTGTTCAATATGTGGCTGAGCAGCTCTGTTCTACCTAAAAGGTTTTTTGTGGACTATGACACACGAATTCAAAAATTTATGTGGAAGGGCAAAGGGCCAAGAACAGCCAAGACGATTTTTAAGATAAATAAAAGGGAGGGCTGTCATCAGCATTGAAAAAGAGAGAGGAAAAGAAACTGAGGCCTGAATTGACAGATTCCTC
Source organism: Loxodonta africana (assembly GCF_030014295.1). NCBI lineage: Eukaryota > Metazoa > Chordata > Mammalia > Proboscidea > Elephantidae > Loxodonta > Loxodonta africana. The sequence goes on along the minus strand of NC_087344.1, from coordinate 182,262,548 downwards.
TGAGTGTATAGGAAATTTCACAAAGGTCACTGAACAATACAGAATGTACACAAGTACAGACATATAGGAACAAAGGAGGAACTATGGAGACACAGTGATCATAAAATCACACAAACCCCCTTTGTGACAAGGTATCTGTTTTTTGTTTTTTTTTTTATCTGTTAACCTGAATTCCCTTAAAGTTTACTTTGTGCAAAGAATTTAACTTTACCCGAAGTAATCTGGTTCTTGTCCTTGTTTCCTGAGAAGATAACTAAACCTTTGGAGTTTCCTGAGTAATTGAGCTACCCTTGCTGTGCAAATAAATGTGGGTTGGCCAGGGCACAAGAATCACCAGGTAGCCTCAGGAAGGAAACGGAGCATGATTCAATAATGTTAAGGTTAGCCAAACAGTTAGTTTTCCAGTTTGTATTTTTTCTTTTTCTCCTTAAATGCTCACTGTAACTAACCTACACCAAGCCCTCCTGTTTTTCTGAGTGGAGAGGGCTTCCCATATATACAGCTTAACTGCTCAAATAAACCCACACATACTTGGACATATAACAGAAATGGCTCTACACATTAGCAGGGAAAGATTAACCATGCAATAAATGGCACCAAGATAATTGGTTTTCTATATGGAAAGAAATTAGATCTCTACTTCACATCAAATACAAAAATAAATTCCAAGTAAATTAAAGACCTAACTATGCTAAGCCAAATTTTTTAAAATTTTAAAGAAAATATAGGAGAATATCACTATGACTCCTAAAAAAAAAAAAACATTTTAATTGTCCTGGAATCCAGATTGCTGGGGTTCATGGAGTTGGGGGTGACTCACTCAGGCCATTTGCCCTTAGGTGTCCTTTTGAACCTTAAGCCTTGAAGAAACTGGTTTCCAAAAGTTACCTTAAAGTCAAACAACACCCTAGTAAGCAGCTTAGTGATGTTTTACCCTAGGCATTAGGCTCTTTTGAATAATTATCTATGTGCGGTAAGTTTAGAAAAACAGAACTCCAGGGTTTGACTAGAAGCTATGTTTTAGGGTAAGTTGTTACTATAAAACCACTGTTCTGCTTCCATTATCATGGCAATATGATTGAGGTGGGGTATAAGAGCCTCAGGAGGTTTTTCCATCTTCCGAACATTTTTGACACTCTAGTTGAAATGTTACCCCAATTTGCAAATCATATGCTATATTAAACAAACTTCAATCAATTCCTATTATTAGCTTTATATTATTTTTATTTTAACACATCAAAGTAAGAACTGATTTCTTAAACAAGAAATACACAAACCAGAAAGGAAAGATTTATAAATTTTTATACATTTAAATTCTAAATGTCTCTAAGTCAAATTATACTCTCAAAAAGTAAAAGACAAGCCATGGTCATAGAGTAAAACCACCCATACCCTGACTAATGTAAAACTGAATGATTTATTGAAAGAAAAGAAACAGCTCAAGTTGGGAATAGACTGAACTCCATGCAGTAGAATCCAGTAATCCAAAATGGCAACTCAGTTGTGATGTTTTATAGGAGGGAAACAACGGATATGAAACACGTTACTTGACTGATATTTACAAACTTAGGGCATTGAAAAACATTACTTAATTGGTAATTACAGTCTTGATAATCAAAAGACATTACTCAATTAGTAGTAGATCATTTTAAGGCAGGACTTCCTGTGGCAGGAAATCGTAAGGCAGGACTTTCTGTAATTGGAGCTCTGCAAGGTGATTGGCTCAAAGGGGTATATGTCTCTTTCTTAGATTGGTTACACTGTGGCATTTACATGGATATGGGGCAGGGAAAGGTCACAGTTTAGTTACATCATCATTACCAGACATTCCTCTCTTAGAACAGTACAGAAGCTGGCTGCCACTAGGGTAAAAATTAAACCAGCAAGCAAGGAACTGCAGCCAGTCCTCAGACTGGCCATCTCAGATCTTATGAGGTACCTCAATTTTTTTTTTTAATTCCCTTACACACCACAAACTAGGAGATTTTTGCAATACATATAAACAACAAATAATTAACAGCCAGAATATATTAAGAACTACAAATCAAATTCGCTAAAAACATCAACATTTACAAAAAGAAAACTCAACAAAGCAGAAATCTGAATGTCCAAGTGGAATTTGAAAAATAACGATCAGGTAAGCAGAAAATTAAAAACTGTAATGAAATATTATTTCATATTCATCACATTAGCAGAAACTAAAAGCGTTGGAAAGGATATGGAGCAATGAAGATTTAAATTAGTAACTACTTTAGGAAGCAATCTGGCAACCACACAAGAGGCTTAACAGCAAAATGTTACAGACAACCTAAGTGTTCAACAGAAGAATGGATAAATAAATTATGATGTACCCATACACTAGAATCCTATACAACAGCTAAAATTAATAAGCTAGAGGTAGATATATCAACGTGGACAAATTCCAAAAGCATAATATCGAGTGCAAAAGTTGTAAAACATGTATATATGGTATAATACCATTTATATAGTTTTACAATATACATAACGATACCATATATTATTTGGTGAATTACTTAGTACATGTTTGGTAAATATAAAATCTTTATGGGAATGAATAACAACAAATTCAGCATAGTGGTTACTCTGGAAGGAGGGGAGAAAATGGGGTTGAGGAAGGGTAAAAAAAGGCCAAAATTTTGATTTCTTAAGATGGTATTTGTAATATTATTCCCTACACTTATTTGTGAGCCTCAAATTATTTCACAAGAAAAAAGTACAGCACAAAGATCAATGTTAGAATGCCATCAAGTAATACTCAAAGGAGAAAGTGCTTTGACAAGCCAGCCCACTCGCGTACCTGCTCAACAATTTAGATCCCCTAGCATCTCCTGGGCTGAATTATAGCTCTGCGCCCTTCACAATTGTTAATTTTAACATCACCTTTCAACGAGCTGTAAGTGTTAGATTATGGCATTCCCCTGGATCACTGGCTCAACCACAAGTTCCCTGTTTTAACTTAACTTTTATTAAAACTAAGAATTGCTTTAATGCTGCTTGGGACACCCCTGTTCCAAGGCAGAATTAGTGAGATTGAAGACAAAACACTTGGCACTAATATATTCTTTAAAAAATCAGATAAAAGAATTTAAAAAAATGAAGAAACCCTAAGACATGTGGAACTCTATCAAGAGAAATAACCTATGAGTGATTGGAATATCAGATCAAGAAGGGATAACAGAAAATACAGAGAGAATTGTTGAATATTTGTCTGCAGAAAACTTCCCTGATAATGTGAAAGACAAGAAGATATCTATCCAAGATGCTCTTTGAACCCCACATAAGGTAGATCTCAAAAGAAAGTCACCAAGACATATTATAATCAAACTTGCCAAAACCAAAGATAAAGAGAGAATTTTAAGAGCACCTAGCAAACCAAAAAACCCAGTGCCGTCAAGTCAATTCTGACTCATAGAGACCCTATAGGACAGGGTAGAACTGCCCCATAGAGTTTCCAAGGAGCGCCTGGTGGATTCAAACTGCCGACACTTTGGTTAGCAGCCATAGCACTTAACCACTACACTACCAGGGTTTCCAGAGCACCTAGGGATAAACAAAAGTCACCTACAAAGGAGAGTCAATAAGAATAAGCTTGGACTACTCGGCAGAAGCCATGGAAGCAAGAAGGCAATGGGATGACTTATATAAAGAACTGAAGGAAAAAAAACTGCCAGCCAAGAATCATATATCCAGCAAAACTGTCTCTCAAATATGAAGGCGAAATTAGGATATTTCCTAGCTATCACCAAAGCCTACTTGAAGACTGATGGAAAAAGGGAAAGGTGGGACAGCTAAGAGGTAATTACAATCTATCAAGTTTTCATGATGACTTTAATTTTATAATCTGGTGGTCTTACCTAACCATTTCAAGGGGGTTTTAGAAATGTGGCACAAGTGGAATCATTCCACAGATTTCTAAATTAAATCTCTTTTCCATTGACATAAATGGAAAATATAGTTACAGCACATCAAAGTAGGAATGTAAGGAGTCTCTTACTAAGAATGCCCATCAGGGATAGACACCCAACTCAGAATCAGATGCTTACTGGGGAGATAATTAGGTAACTAAAGCCCCTTCCACCAAGAACAGAAAACCAGAAAGACATTCTATTCAAGAAAACCAACTGGCAATGCTAGGATTCCCTGAACACTGAATACATTTTTTTGCAGGTTTTATACCATGCAGTCTTATGGGGTACCTTTCATATCGTAGACTTAAAGTATGTTGAGGCTAGGGGGGCTTTTTCTAATTTGCATAAAGGTAGGCTAGTTGTGGCCCAGAGCCCAGGATGGGTGGGACTAATAAAGAAACAGAAACACCAGCTGTGAGGGTTTCAGTGGCTGGTATCTGTGAGTATGCATGCAGTGCCGATTAATGTGACAGAGGATGAGGAATGTTGATTTATTTTAAAACAGAGTCTAGGCATTGAAGAACTAATAAAGTGAAAAGAGAAAAACTACAAAAAAATAAAAAGACTGAAGGAAAACACAATTACTCTACCAAAAAGAACTAGCTGACATTCAACCATTTCAGGAGGTAGCATATGATTAAGGACTGATGGTACTGAAGGAAGAACTGCAAGCACTGAAGGCACTGGAGAAAAACAAGGCTCCAGGAATTGACGGAATACCAACTGAGATGTTTCGACAAATGGATGCAACACTGGAAGCGCTCAGTTGTCTATGCCAAGAAATCTGGAAGACAGCTACCTGGACAACTAACTGGAAGAGATTCATTCCTATGTCCATTCCAAAGAAAGGTGATAAAACAGAAGGTGGAAATTATCAATGCCGAAGGTAATTCAAAAACAGCTGCAACAGTACACTGACAGTGAACTGCAAGAAATTCAAGCCAGATTCAAAAGAGGACATGGAACGAGGGATGTCATTGCTAACATCAGATAGGTCTTGGCTGAAATTAGAGAACACAGAAAGGTGTTTATTTGTGTTTTACTGACTATGCAAAGTCATTTGACTGTGTGGATCATAACAAATTATGGATAACATTGCTGTCTTAGTTATCTAGTGCTGCTATAACAGAAATACCAGAAGTGGATGGCCTTAAGAAACAGAAATTTATTCTGCCACCATGTAGTAGGCCAGAAGTCTGAATTCAGGGCACCAGCTCTGGGGGAAGGCTTTCTCTCTCAGTTGGCATTTGAGAAAGGTCCTTCTCATCAATCTTCCTCTGGTCTAGGAGCTTTTCAGCACAGGGATCAGGGTCCAAAGGACGCACCCTGTTCTGGCACTACTTTCTTGGTGATATGAGGTCCCCATGCCTCTCTGCTTGCTTCTCTCTTTTATATCTCAAAAGAGATTGACTTAAGACATAACCTACTCTTATAGATTGAGTTCTGCCACATTAACATAACTGCTTCTAACCCTGCCTCATTAACATCAGAGAGGCAGGATTTACAACACATAGGAAAATCACATCAGATGACAAAATGGTGAACAATCACACAATATTGCGAATCATGGCCTATCCAAGTTCATACACATTTTGGGGGGACACAATTCAATCCACAATAATTGCGAAAAATAGGAATTCCAGAACACTTAATTGTGCTTATGCAGAGCCTGTACATAGACCAAGAGGCAGTCGTTTGAACAGAACAAGGGGATACAGTGTGGTATAAAATCAGGAAAGGTGTGTGTCAGGGTTGTATCCCTTCACCATACTTATTATAACTGTACACTGAGCAAATAATTTGAGAAGTTAGACTATATGAAAAAGGGTGTGACATCAGGATTGGAGAAAGGCTCATTAACAGCCTGCAATATGCAGATGACACAACCTTTCTCACTGAAAGCAAAGAGAACTTGAAGCACTTACTGATGAAGACCAAAGATTACTTCCTTCATTATGGATTACACTGAAACATAAAAAAAAAAAAAAAATCCTCGCAACTGGACCAATAAACCACATTGTGACAAATGGAGAAAAGGCTGAAGTCAAGGATTTCATTTTACTTGGATCAATAATCAATGACCATGAAAGCCACAGTCCAGAAATCAACATTTTGCATTGGGCAAATCTGCTGCAAAAGACCTCTTTAAAGTATTAAAAAGGAAAGATGTCACCTTGAGAACTAAGGTGCTCTTGACCCAAGCCATGGTATTTTCAATTACCTCATATCCATACGAAAGCTGGACAATGAATAAGGATTATCAAAGAATTGACGCCTTTGAATAATGATGTTGGCAAAGAATATTGAATATATCATGGACTGCAAGAAGAATGAACAAATCTGTCTTTGAAGAAGTATAGCCAGAATGCTCCTTTAGAAGTGAAGATGGCGAGACTGTCTCATGTACTTTGGACATGTTATCAGGAGGGATCAGTCCCTGGAGAACAACATCATGCTTGGTAAAGTAGACCAAAAAAAAAAAAAAACCAAACTCATTGCCATGGAGTGGATTTCAGCTCATAGCGACCTTATAGAGTCAGTGAAAGAGAGGAAGACCCTCAATGAGATGGACTGACACAGTGGCTGCTACAATGGGCTCAAACATAGCAGTGATTGTGAGGATGGCACAGGACTGGGCAGTGTTTTGTTCTGTTTTACATAGGGTCACTCTGCATCAAAACTGAATAACAGCACCTGACAACAACAAGATGGAGTTGAGGCTCAGACCTGGGCCAATCATTCTTACACAAGTCAAGTGCTTCAGTTTTGGAACTCTCACACATTCCTTCCTTTGATCAAGGATTTCGTTAACATCCTTTGATTACTATTTTATGAATGCTTTCTTCTGCAGGGGCTTGCAGTGATGACAGGTGATTCCTTAGATGGCTTCTTACTTAGGTAAGCCTTTAAGGTACCTGAGACTACTGTTTAGTAGTCAGGCTCATCTGACCAATTCACCCTGCTATGGCTTAGCTTCTGTGATCTTAATCAGGTGGTCTGTGTGGAGTAAGGCCACATTAGAGGAACAGCTCAGTTCAAAAGACTAGCTTAGGGTGTGCCAGTTCATTTGGGAAACGCGTCTCATCTATGCACAGAATTCTCTTCATTGGCATTAAATTGGCCTTTTGCATCATAACATTGGCTATACACTTCATGCAACATTTGATTATTCCAATAATTATTACCACAACAATTAATATCACGAATCCAGATAGATCTAATCCAGGATCCAATATCTTTAGGTAATCAGCTGAAAATACCAAACCAAGAGGATTCAGATTCTGAGTCTTCTATAAGTAACCAGATAGCTTTTTGAATAATTTTCTCCATATCTTGTTCATCCTCATAGGTATTGTTAATCCAGGTGCAACAAAAAGTGTTTGCTGTAACACAAACACCTACTTGTTGGGCTACAATAAAGTCTAAGGCTATTCTGTTGTCTAAAGCCACTTTTGCAAGGGAGTTTAAGGATTCTTGCTGGGCTGTCATTCCATCAGCATTTCATTCACAATTTATTCTATGGAGGCAGACAAATTTCAGAGTGTTCGCTCTAATTTGGCTACTCCATAAAAAGAAAAGAAGGATCTTAAAAATCTGTATTCCATCCCAGGTCTAAGTTGGATGGGGTTGTAACACCCATGGTTGTCAGTAGATCTCTTGGTCTGAGTCAAGATTTTTTAACTGCTGACCCAATGAGGACTTTCATTATAGGAGTATATTTCTAATGTGATGCCTAAATGGCATAGAGTGCATTGGCTTCTCATGTTCCATCCATCCAGAAAGGGCAATGCCCAAGCACAAGGTTCATAGCCTGGGTTTGATATATCAACATAGGGGTATTTTGTTCCTTCACATAAGAACACATACCCACAAGGAGCACAAATCATACTTTTTTGTTGGTAGTGGATTGGGGGGCGCAGGGGATGAGAATGGTTTCATTAAACTGCTTAAGGCAATTATTTGTTAAAGAGTTGCTACAAATGTGTAAGCGTACTAATTCTAAAATTATTGGTTGCCAAATTTGAGTATAAGGCTCTTTTTTCTTACTTGCTGGACTCAGGCAAACTAGACTACTATATATGTTATCCACAAGGAGACTCATTCAAAAACTAGAGAACTTGGAATATGAGACCAAAAACTCACGGTGACAATCTTCAGGGGTGTCCCAAGCAGCATTAAAGCAATTCTTAGTTTTAATAAAAGTTAAGTTAAAACAGGGAACTTGTGGTTGAGCCAGCGATCCAGGGGAATGCCATAATCTAACACTTATAGCTCGTTTAAAGGTGATGTTAAAATTAACAATTGTGAAGGGAACAGAGCTATAATTCAGCCCAGGAGATGCTAGGGGATCTAAATTTTCATGCACCATTTGTGGGAAGGATAGTAGATCCAAAAGCAGGTTATATTAGCCACACTACCTGCTGATTGGGCTAATCTAATGAAAGCGTTTTCTTTCCAAGCCTTGAAGGAAGCAAAAGCAGTGAAAATGGTTAACAGCATGAAAAATTTCATATTGATTAATTCACTGGTTAATATATCCAAGTTGGTAGAATAAGGCTATTTCAAGGTAAGTATTAAACTTCAACAACTGGCACTGCTAAACAAATGTTTTCAACTACTTGCATGGGAAGAATTAAAAGTTAAAGCAGGGGTTATACACAATTATGCAATAAAGTGATCAACAAAAGAACAGCATAAAGCAAAGTCCAAAGGTTTCAATAACTTGCATGGGGTCTTCCTCTGGGATCCTGGGAAGAGCTGGCTACTTCTGAAGGCATCTGCTTCTGGCCATCTTGGGGTTTGAGGATGATCCTAAAGTCTCCAGTGGGTTTGCAAGTCCAGGCATGTTCTTTGGCCTTCTCTAGCTATGAGAGATGGGCCCAAGAGTTCACTGCTTTGGGCTAGGTAGCACAAGGGTTGGTGAGGAGCACTAAGTAGAGTCCTTTCCAGCGAGGTTCTAAGGAATGCTTCATTTGAAGCCTTTTCCAAAAGACAAAATCAACTGGGAAAACTTTGGATAAGAACTGAGATTTAGGTTCATCACTTTTAAAAGCTTCTTGAATTTGGGAAAAATAAATTTTTGAAAAATGAATCAAAGATTGGCAATATTTAAATATACCTTGTTGTATTAAGTTGGGGTCCTTGTAAGCCATATAAGGTAAGGACATGGGTCAGCCAACTACTATCTCTTAAGGAAGGAGTCCCCACCGTGTCTGTTTGTCATACTGTGGGGGCTTGTGTGTTGCTGTGATGCTGGAAGCTATGCCACCAGTATTCACATACCAGCAGGGTCACCCATGAAACGTTTCAGCTGAGCTTCCAGACTAAGACAGACTAAGAAGAACCTGGTGGTCTACTTCTGAAAAGAATTAGCCAGTGACAACCTTACGAATAGCAGGAGAACATTATCTGATATAGTGCCAGAAGATGAGCTTCTCAGGTTGGAAGGCACTCAAAAGACAACTGCAGAAGAGCTGCCTTTCCAGAGTAGTGCTAACCTTAATGACATGGATGGAGTCAAGCTTTTGGAACCTCCATTTGATGATGTGGCATGACTCAAAATGAGAAGAAACAACTGCAAACATCCATTAATAATCAGAACGTGGAGTGTATGAAGTATGAATCTAGGAAAATTGGAAATGTTAAAAATGAAATGGAACCCATAGAGTTCAATATCTTAGGCATTAGTAAGCTGAAATGGACTGGAAATGGCCATTTTGAATCGGACAATCATATGGTCTACTATGCCTGGAATGACAACTTGAAGAGGAATGGCATTGCATTCCTCATCGAAAAGAACATTTGAAGATCTATCCTGCGGTACAACACTGTCAGTGATAGGATAATACCCATACACCTACAAGGAAGACCAGTTCATATGTCTATTATTCAAATTTATGCATGAACCACTAATGCCAAAGGTGAAGAAACTGAAGATTTTTACCAACTTCTACAGTCTGAAATTGATCGAACATACAATCAGAATGCATTGATAATTACTGGTGATTGGAATGTGAAAGTTGGAAACAAAGAAGAAGGATTGGTAGTTGGAAAACACAGCCTTGGTGATAGAAATGATGCCGGATATCACATAATAGAATTTTGCAAGGACAACAACTTCTTCATTGCAAATATATTTTGTCAACAACATAAACGGCAGCTATACACATGGGCCTTGCCAGATAGAATACACAGGAATCAAATTGACTACATTTGTGGAAAGAGATGATGGAAAACCTCAATTATCATCAGTCAGAACAAGGACAGGTACCAACTGTGAAACAGACCATCAACTACTCATACGCAAGTTCAAGTTGAAGCTGAAGAAAATTAGAACAAGTCCACCAGAGTGAAAGTACGACATTGAGTATATTCCACCTGAATTTAGAGACCATCACAAGAACAGATTTGACACATTGACACTAATGACCGAAGACCAGACGAGTTGTGGAATGACATCAAGGACATCATACATGAAGAAAGCAAGAGGTCATTAAAAAGACAGGAAAGAAAGAAAAGACCAAAATAGATGTCAGAAGAGACTCTGAAACCTGCTCTTAAATGTCAAGTAGCTAAAGTAAACAGAAGAAATGACATAAAAGAGCTGAGAAGATTTCAAAGGGTGATTCAGGAAGACAAAGTAAAGTATTATAATGACATGTGCAAAGACCTGGAGTTAGAAAACCAAAAGGAAAGCATTCTCAAGCTGAAAGAACTGAAGAAAAAATTAAAGCCTTGAGTTGCAATATTGAAGGTTTCTACAGAGAAAATATTAAATAATGCAGGAACCATCAAAAAAAGATGGAAGGAATGCATAGAGTCACTATACCAGAAAAGAATTGGTCAATGTTCAAACATTTAAAAAGGCAGCATACGATCAGGAACCGATGGTACTGAAGGAAGAGGTCCGAGCTGCATTGAAGGCAATGTCAAAAAACAAGGCTCCAGGAATTGAAGGAATACCAGTTAAGATGATATTTCAACAAAATGATGCAGCGCTGCAAGTGCGCATTCATCTATGCCAAAAAATTTGGAAGACGTCTACCTGGCCAGCTGACTGAAAGAGATCCATATTTATGTCTATCCCAAAAGAAGGTAATCCAACCAAATGCAGAAATTATTGAACAATATCATTAAAATAACACACAAGTAAAATATTGCTGAAGATCATTCAAAAGTAGCTGCAGCAGTATATTGACAGGGAACTGCCAGAAATTCAAGCCAGATTCAGAAGAGGATGTGGAACGAGAGATACCAACGCTGATGTCAGGTGGATCCTGGCTGAAAGCAGAGAACTCCAGAAAGGCATTTACCTGTGTTTAATTGGCTATGCAAAGGCTTCTGACTATGTGGATCATAACAAATTATGGATAACATTGTGGTCTTAGTCATCTAGTGCTGCTGTAACAGAAATACCACAAGTAGATGGCTTTAACAAACAGAAATTTATTCTCTCACAGTCTAGTAGGTTACAAGTCCAAATTCAGGGTATCAGATCCAGGGGAAGGCTTTCTCTCTCTGTTGACTCTGGAGGAAGATTCCTTTTCATCAGTCTTCCCCTGGTCGAGGAGCTTCTCAGGCACAGGGACCCCAGGTCCAAAGGACGCACTCTGCTCCCGGTGCTGCTTTCTTGGTGGTATGAGGTCTCCCACTCTCTGCTTGCTTCCCTTTCTTTTGTATCTTTTTTTTTTTTGGGGGGGGGGGTAAGGATAATTTTATTCAACAGCTGTTACATAGGGGAGTGAGACCAGAACTAAGTCTGAACACAACTTTGCTGAAGCAGAGGGCAGGAGGGTTTTTAAGGACTGGAATGAACTAGTGGAAAAGTACTAAAGGACATTGTTGTTGTTGGGTGCCATCAAGTCGATTACAACTCATAACAACCCTATACGACAGAGTAGAACAGCCCCATAGTGTTTCCTAGCCTGTAATCTTTACGGAAGTAGAATGCCAGGTCTTTTCTCCCATGGAGCCTCTGGTGGGTTCGAACCAAGTTCTTTCAGTTAACAGGCCGGTGCTTAATCATTGTTCCACCAGGGCTTCTTACCAAAGGACATTGGAGGGAGGTTAAACAATGGGGTATTCTGATCACATGGAATTATCTACTGAGTTTATTATTAAAATTTGATGGGACATGTTCCACCTGGATTCTATAAGGGTCAGGAAGAGAGGGTGGACAGGGGCCTAGAGTCAAATCTCTAAAAAACGTTTAATAAAACTGAGGGGAACGTTAAAGCTCTCTTGTCAGGGCTAATATAACACCTGCCCTGCAAGTGTTGTTGGAAGAATTAAATGAAAGGGTGGAAGGCTTGCAGCACTGAACACAGTGCCTGACATATTGCAGAGATGCAATGAATGGCATTCACTGCTATTCTCCTATGTCCAGCTTTTCGGAGCACTAACATAGTTTTGGAGCCAGGTGGCACAGTGGTCAAGAGCTCAGCTGCTAACCAAGAAGTCGGCAGTTCGAATCTACCAGCCGCTCCTTGGAAACTCTGTAGGGCAGTTCTACTCTGTCCTATAGGGTCTATATGAGTAGAAATCAACTCCATGGCAACAGGTTTTGTTTTGTTTTTTAACACGACACAGGGGTTATTGTATTTAAGTATACGTGTAACTTATCTTACTGCTAGATAGAAAATTCTTAAAGATAGGAATTATTTGACACTCTTGTTTACCACTTTCAATGCCAAACACAGGGCTTTGTACAGCGTAGAGTCTCAGTATATTCTGTTCAATGAATTGACTCTGCCATTTTACCTGCATTTTCCTTCTGGTTGTACCCAACAAAGACAGAACAAAGTTAAAGTTGAAAAAGCAGGGCAAGAAATGATTTCTTTCTACATTTTTAAGTCACATTTTATAAGGAGTGCAGCTCCGGAGTCTTGCCTCTGAAACTGTAAATTCCAGAGAGGGGGCAGGGGAGGGGGTGGATTGAGAACACGACCTTTCGGTAATTTAGCTCTCTGCAGGGCGCTTGCTGAATATTTAAGAGTGTTGCTATTCGTGATAAAAGCTTGTAGAGTGACAGATCAGGCAGCAGAAAGAAAACATGGTAATGGATTGTCTGAAATGCAGGAAAAGGCCTGCTTAAGGATTGTAATTACCCTAACTTTTTACCCTAGCCCCATTCTGAAATCCTGTTGCTTTCCCCTCACAAATACAGCCCTAAAGTTTCTGTGCGTCTTTGGTGTGATGTGCCTCTTGCTTCTGGTAGTGGAGGGAGAGACCTCAAGGTTGGGAAGCCCCTGGAGTGCCAAGGTAAGGTCCTTTAGGAAAGACTCCTACACATTCTTCTTCAGAGTGGTCCAGGCTGTGGGGAAGTTGTCCCCTCTACCCCAAATGACTATGGGTGCAGTGTTGGTGACCTTAGAAAGATAAATAAAGGTTTAGGTTTGGCAAAGGTGGCATAGTGCAGTGGTAAAGACTCTGGAGCCAGACTGCTGGGGTTTGTATCCCAGCTCTGCCCCTTGCTTCCTTGTGACTTGGGAAAGTTCTTCCATTTCCATGACCCTCCTCAGTTTTCCCATCGATAAAATGGGTATGATAGTTAACAGTACCTACTTCATACAGTTGTTATGAGGACCATGGACGTTGTTGTTGTTTCTGGGTGTCCTGAAATTGATTCCAACTCGTAGCAACCCTATGTACAAAAGAACGAAACACTGCCCAGTCCTGTGCCATCCTCACAATCATTGTTATCCTTGAGCCCACTGTTGCAGCCACTGTGTCAATCCATCTCATTGACGGTCTTGGTCGTTTTCACTAACCATCTCCATTACCAAGCATGATGTCCTTCTCCAGGGGCTGGTCCCTCCTGATACCATGTCAAAAGTATGTGAAACGAAATCTTGCCATCCTCGCTTCTAAGGGGCATTCTGGCTGTACTTCTTCCAAGACAGATTTGTTCATTCTTCTGGCAGTCCACGGTATATTCAACATTCTTCACCAACACCATAATTCAAAGACATAAATTCTTCTTCGGTTTTCCTTATTCGTTGTCCAGCACTTGCATGCATATGAGGCGATTGAAAATACCATGGCTTGGGTCAGGTGCACCTTAGTCCTCAAAGTGACAGCTTTGCTTTTTTTTTTTTTTTTTTAACACTTTAGAGAGGACTTTTGCAGCAGATTTGCCCAATGCAATGCGTCTTTTGATTTCTTGACTGCTGCTTCCATGGGCGATGATTGTGGATCCAAGTAAAAGGAAATCCTTGACAATTTCAGTATTTTCTCCATTTACCATGATGTTGCTTATTGGTCCAGTTGTGAGGATTTTTGTTTTCTTTATGTTGAGGTGTAATCCAGACTAAAGGTTGTGGTCTTTGATCTTCATCAGTAAGTGCTTCAAGTTCTTCTTCATGTAGTCTGGGTACAGGTCTGTTGGAATATTTGCTCAGCATACAGATTGAATAAGCATAGTGAAAGGATAGAACCCTGATATACAACTTTCCTGACTTCAAGGGGTTGTTCTGTTCACACAACTGCCTCTTGGTCTATGTGCAGGTTCCTCATGGGCACAATTAAGTGTTTTGGAATTCCCATTCTTTGCAGTGTTATCCATAGTTATGATACACAGAGTTTAATGTCTTTGCATAATCAAAAAAACACAGGTAAACATTATTTCTGGTATTCTCTGCTTTCAGCCAAGATCCATCTGACATCAGCAGTGATATCCCTCACTCCACATCCTCTTCTGAATTTCTTCTGGCAGTTCCCTGTCAATGTACTGCTGCAACTGTTTTTTAACTACCTTCAGCAAAATTTTACTTGTGTGTGATATTAATATTGTTTGATAATTTCTGCATTCTGTTGAATCACCTTTCTTTGGAATGGGCACAAATATGAATCTCTTCCAGTCGATTGTCCAAGTAGTTGTCTTCCAAATTTCTTGGCATAGATGAGTGAGTACTTCTGGCATTGTATCCATTTGTTGAGACATCTCAATTGGTATTTTGTCAATTCCTGGAACCTTGATTTTTGCCAATTATTTCAGTGCTGCCTGGACATCTTCCTTCAATACCATTGGTTCTTGATCACATGCTACCTCCTGAAATGGTTGAATGACAACCAATTCTTTTTGGTTCGGTGACTCTCTGTATTCCTTCCATTTTCTTTTGATGCTTCGGGTTCTGTTCAATATCTTTCCCTCAGAATCCTTCAATATTGCAACTCAAGGCTTGAATTTCTTACTCAGTTTTTTCAGCTTGAGAAATGCTGAGTGTGTTCTTCCCTTTTTGGTTTTCTAACTCTAGGTTTTTGCACATGTCATTATAATATTTTACTTTGTCTTTTCAAGCTGCCCTTTGAAATCTTCCATTCATCTCTTTTATGTGATCATTTCTACCGTTTGCTTTAGCCACTCTACATTCAAGAGCAAGTTTCAGAGTCTCTTTTGACATTCCTTTTGGTCTTTTCTTTCTTTCTTGTCTTCTTAATGATCTTTTGCTTCCTTCATGTGATGCCCTTGATGCCATCCCACAACTCGGCTGGCCTTTGGTCATTAGTGTTCAATGTGTCGAAGCTATTCTTTTTTTTTTTTTTAAATAATTTTTATTGTGCTTTAAGTGAAAGTTTACAAATCAAGTCAGTCTGTCACATATAAGCTTATATACACCTTACTCCATACTCCCACTTACTCTCCCCCTAATGAGTCAGCCCGCTCCCTCCTTCCAGTCTCTCCTTTCGTGGCAGTTTTGTCAGTTTCTAACCCTCTCTACCCTCCTATCTCCCCTCCAGACAGGAGATGCCAATACAGTCTCAAGTGTCCACCTGATCCAAGTAGCTCACTCTTCATCAGCATCTCTCTCCAACCCATTGTCCAGTCCCTTCCATGTCTGATGAGTTGTCTTTGGGAATGGTTCCTGTCCTGGGCCAACAGAAGGTTTGGGGACCATGACCACCGGGATTCCTCTAGTCTCAGTCAGACCATTAAGACTGGTCTTTTTATGAGAATTTGGGGTCTGTATCCCACTGTTCTCCTGCTCCCTCAGGGGTTCTCTGTTGTGCTCCCTGTCAGGGCAGTCATCGGTTGTGGCCAGGCACCATCTAGTTCTTCTGGTCTCAGGATGACGTCAGTCTCTGATTCATGTGGCCCTTTCTGTCTCTTGGGCTCATAGTTATCGTGTGACCTTGGTGTTCTTCATTCTCCTTTGATCCAGTCTTTTGTATCTTTTGAGAGATAAAAGGTGGTGTAGGCCACGTCCCAGAGAAACTCCCTTTACATTGGACTGGAAACATGACCCGGGTAATGATGTTACAATCTCACCCTAATCCTCTTTAACATAAAATTATAATCAGTAAATGGAGAACAACCACACAATACTGGAAATCATGGCCCAGCCAAATTGATATGCATATTTTGGGGGGAACATAATTCAATCCATGACAATCGCTAAGAATGGAAATTCCAGAACACTTAATTGTGCTCCTGAGGAACCTCTACATAGATCTAGAGGCAATCGTCCGAACAGAACAAGGGGATACTGTATGGTTTAAAGTCAGGAAAGGTGTGAGTCAGGGTTGGATCCTTTCACCATACTTATTCAATCTCTACGCTGAGCAAATAATCCAAGAAACTGGATTATAGGAAGAACCAGGCATCAGGATTGGAGGAAGACTAATAAACAAACTGTGATATGCAAATGACACAACCTTGCTTGCTAAAAGTGAGGAGGACTTGCTTGCCTCAAGTGAAGAGGACTTATGAAAACCAAAGACCACAGCCTTCAGTATGATTACACCTCAACATAAAGAAAACAAAAATTCTCACAAGTGGACCAATAAGCAACGTCATGATAAACAGAGAAAAGATTGAAGATGTCAAGGATTTCATTTTACTTGGATCCACAATCAGCATCCATGAAAGCATCAGTCAAGAAATCAACCAACACATTGCATTGGGCAAATCTGCTGCAAAAGACCTCTTTAAAATGTTAAACACAAAGATGTCATCTTGAAGATGAAGGTGTGCCTGGCCCAAGCCATGGTGTTTTCAATTGCTTCATACACATGCAAAGGCTGGACAATGGATAAGGAAGGCTGAATAAGAATTGACACCTTTGATTATGGCATTGGCAAAGAATATTGAATATACTATGGACTGCCAAAAGAATGAACAAATCTGTCTTGGAAGATATACAGTCAGAATGCTCCTTAGAAGCAAGGAAGGCAAGATTATGTCTCACATACTTTGGACATGTTATAAGGAGGGATCAGTCCCTGGAGAATGACATCATCCTTAGTAAAGCAGAGGGTCAGCAATAAAGATGAAACCCTCAACGAGATGGACTGACACAGTGGCTGCAACAATGGGCTCAAGCATCACCATTGTGAGGATGGTGCAGGATCGGGCAGTGTTTCGTTCTGCTGTACATAGGGTCGTTATGACTCAGAACCAACTCAATGGCACCAAGCAACAACAAAAAGAAGGACGGAGTTTGTGCTTTCCAAATAGAGCAGATTTTTCCTAATCTCAAATTTAGGAGGACTAAAGGAAGAATTTTAGTCCAGGGCAGGATGAATGACTCACAAAGTTTTGCTATTTGGATTTTAATTACACTGTTGGCTCTTTCCACCAATCCAGAAGATTGTGGATGGTATGAGCAGTGCAGTCTTTGATAAATTGGAAATTTTTTACATATCTCTTGAATCACTTGCCCAGTAAAGTCAGTACCCTGTGTCATGGATTGAACAGTATCCCTCAGAAATGTGTGTTATCATTTTAATGGGGCCAAGATTCCCAGTATTGTGTGATTCTCCACCATTTTGTAATCTGATGTGATATTTCTGTGTGTTGTAAATCCTGCTTCTGTGATGTTAATAAAGGGTGATGGGTGGCAGTTGTGCTGATGAGACAGGACTCAATCCACAGGTTTGGATTATGCCTTGAGCAAATTTCTTTCGGGATATAAAAGAGGCAAACAGAGAGATGGGGGACCTCATGGCACCAAGGAAGCAGAACTGGGAGCAAAGTCCTTTGAACCCAGGGTTCCTGCACAGAGAAGCTCCTAGCCCAGGGGAAGACTGATGAGAGCAGCCTTCCTCCAGAGTTGTCAAAGAGTGAAAGCCTTCCTCTGGAGCTGAAGTCCTGAATTTGGACTTCCAGCCTACTTTACTGTGAGAAAATAAAATTCTCGTTGTTAAAGCCATCCACTTGTGGTATTTCTGTTATAGCAGCAAGAGATAACTAAGACACCTGGTCACTACAGAGAGTTTCTGGAGCTCCCTAAATGGGGATGATGTTCTCTAATAATTTCTTGGCCACCAAGCACAATTAACCAACTTGACCTCATAGACATATACAGAACACTCCACCCAACAGCATCCAAGTATACTTTCTTTTCCAATGCACACAGAACATTCTCTAGAATAGACCACGTATTAAGCCATAAGCAAGCCTTAACAGAATCCAAAACACTGAAATGTTACAAAGCATCTTCTCTGACTATAAAGCCATAAAACTAAAAGTCAATAACAGAAAAACCAGGGAAAAGAAATCAAACACATAGAAACTGAACGACACATTGCTCAAAAACGATTGGATTATAGAACAAATTAAGGATGGAATAAAGAAATTCATAGAATCCAATGAGAATGAAAACACTTACTATCAGAACCTTTGGGACTCAGCAAAAAAAAAAAAAATTGCTCAGAGGACAATTTATATCAACAAATGCACACATACAAAAAGAAGAAAGGGCTAAAATCAAAGAATTATCCCTACAACTTGAACAAATAGAAAGAGAGCAACAAAAGAAACCTTCAGGCGCCAGAAGAAAGCAAATAATAAAAACTAGAGCAGAATTAAATGAAATAGAAAACAGAAAAACAACTGAAAGAGTTAACAAGACCAAAAGTTGGTTCTTTGAAAAGAGTAATAAAATCTACAAACCATTGGCCAGACTGACAAAAGAAAAACAGGAGACAAAGCAAATAACCCAAATAAAAAATAAGATGGGTGATATCACAATAGACCCAACTAAAATTAAAAGAATCATAACAGAGTACTATGAAAAGATATACTTTAACAAATCTGAAAAGCTAGAGGAAATGGACAAATTTCTAGAAACACACTACCTACCTAAACTAACACAAACAGAGGCAGAACAACTAAGTAAACCTATGACAAAAGAAGAGATTGAAAAAGGAATCAAAAACTCCCAACAAAGAAAAGCCCTGGCCCTGACGGCTTCACTGGAGAATTCTACCAAACTTTCAGAAAAGAGTTAACACCACTATTACTAAAGGTAAATCAGAGCATAGAAAATGGTGCAATACTCCCAAACCCATTCTATGAAGTTGGCATAACCCTGATACAAAAACCAGGTAAAGACACCACACACAAAAAGAAAATTACAGACCTATATCCCTCAAGAACTTAGACACAAAAATCCTCAACAAAATTCTGGCCAATAGAATTCAACAACATGTCAAAAAAATAATTTACTACAACCAAGTGGGATTCATACCAGGTATGCAGGGATGGTTCAACATCAGGAAAACAATCAATGTAATCCATCACATAAATAAAACAAAAGACAAAAACTACATAATCTTATCAATTGATGCAGAAAAGGCATTTGACAAAGTCCAACACCCATGCATGACAGAAACTCTCAGCAAAATAGGAACAGAAGGAAAATTCCTAAATATTATTAAAAAAAAAAAACATTATAAAGGGCATTTATACAAAGCCAACAGTCAACATCATCCTAAATGGAGAAAGAATGAAACCATTCCCACCGAGAACAGGAACCAGACAGGGATGCCCTTTATCACCACTCGTATTCCACATTCTGCTGGAGGTCCTAGCCAGAGCAATTAGGCTAGATAAAGAAATAAAGGGCATCCAGACTGGCAATGCAGATGATATAATCTTATACACAGAAAACTATAAGCATCCTCAAGAAAACTACTGAAACTAAGAGAAGAGTTCAGCAGAGTATCAGGATACAAGATAAACACACAAAAATCAGTCGGATTCCTCTATACCAACAAAAAGAATACCAAAGAGGAAATCACCAAATCAATACCATTTACAGTAGCCCCCAAGAAGATAAAATACTTAGGAATAAATCTTACCAGAGACTTAAAGACCTATAGAAAGAAAACTACAAGACACTACCAAAAGAAACCAAAAGAGACCTACATAAGTGGAAAAACATACCTTGCTCATGGATAGGAAGACTTAACATGGTAAAAATCTCTCTTCTACCAAAAGCGATCTATAGATACAATGCAATTCTAATCCAAATTCCAATGACATTTTTTAATGAGATGGAGAAACAAATCACCAACTGCATATGGAAGGTAAAGAGGCCCTGGATAAGTAAAGCATTACTGAAAAAGAAGAACAAAGTGGGAGGCCTTGCCCTACCTGATTTTAGAACCTATTATGCTGCCACAGTAGTCAAATCAGCCTGCTACTGGTCAGCAACAGATACATAGATCAATGGAACAGAATTGAGAAACCAGACATAAATCCATCTACATACGAGCAGCTGATACTTGACAAAGGCCCAAAGTCAGTTAAATGGGGAAAAGACAGTCTCTTTAACAAATGGTGCTGGCTCAACTGGATACCCATCTGCAAAAAAAATGAAACAAGACCCATACCTCACACCATGTAGAAAAACAAACTCAAAATGGATCAAAGACCTAAATATAAAATCTCCAACAATAAAGATAATGGAAGAAAAAATAGGGACAATGCTAGGAGCCCTAATACATGGCATAAACAGTATACAGAACATTACTAACAATGCACAAACACCAGAAGAGAAACTAGATAACTGGGAGCTCCTAAAAATCAAAACCTATGCTCATCCAAAGACTTCACCAAAAGAGTAAAAAGACCACCTACAGACTGGGAAAGAGTTTTTAGCTATGACATTTCCGATCAGGGTCTGATCTCTAAAATGTACATGATACTGCAAAAACTCAACTACAAAAAGACAACCCAATTAAAAAATGGGTAAAGGATATGAACAGGCACTTCACTAAAGAAGACATTCAGGTCACTAACAGATATATGAGGAAATGCTCACGATCATTAGCCATTAGAGAAATGCAAATTGAAACTACAATGAGATTCCATCTCACCCCAATAAGGCTGGCATTAATCCAAAAAACACAAAATAATAAATATTGAGGAGGTTGTGGAGAGACTGCAACACTTATGCACTGCTGGTGGGACCATAAAATGGAACAGCCACTTTGGAAATCGATTTGGTGCTTTCTTAAAAAGCCAAAAATAGAACTACCGTATGATCCAGCAATCCTGCTCCTTGGAACATATCCTAGAGAAATAAGAGCCTTTGCACACCCATGTTCACTGCAGCACTGTTTACAACAGCAAAAAGATGGAAGCAACCAAGGTGCCCATCAATGGATGAATGGATAAATAAATTATGGTATATTCACACAATGGAATACTATGCATTGATAAAGAACAATGATGAATCTGTGAAACATTTCATAACATGGAGGAATCTGGAAGGCATTGTGCTGAGTGCAATCAGTCAGTTGCAAAAGGACAAATGTTGTATGAGACCACTATTATAAGAACTCAAGAAATAGCATAAACAGAGAAGAAAATATTCTTTGATGGTTACAGGAGGGGGGAGGGTAAGAGAGGGAAGCTCACTAATTAGAGAGTAGACAACAACTAATTTAGGTGAAGGGAAGGACAACACAATACAGGCAAGGTCAGCACAACTGGACTAAACCAAAAGCAAAGAAGTTTCCTGAATAAACCAAACACTTTGAAGGCCAGTGTAGCAGGGATGGGGGTTTGGGGACCATGGTTTCAGGGGACATCTAGGTCAACTGGCATAATAAAATCTATTAAGAAAACATTCTGCATCCCATTTTGGAGAGTGGCGTCTGGGGTCTTAAATGCCAGCAAGTGGCCATCTAAGATGCAACAACTGGTCTCAACCCACATGGAGCAAAGGAGAATGAAGAACACCAAAGACACAAGGTTAATATGAGCCCAAGAGTCAGAATGGGCCACGTAAATCAGCTTGAGACCAGAAGAACTAGATGGTGCCTGGCTACAACCAACGACTGCCATGACAGGGTGCACAACAGGGAATCCCTGAAGGAGCAGAACAGTGGGATACAAACCTCAAATTCTTGTAAAAAGACCAGACTTAATGGTTTGACTGAGACAGGAGGGACCCTGGAGGTCATAGTTCCCAGGCTTTCTGCTACCCTAAGACAGGAACCATTCCCAAAGCCAACTCTTCAGACAGGGATTGGACTGGACTATAAGACAGAAAATGATACTGGTGGGGAGTGGGCTTCTTGGATCAAGCAGACACATGAGACTATGTATGCAGCTCCTGTCTGGAGGGGAGATGTGAAGGCCAAGGGGGACAGGAGCTGGCTGAATGGACACACAAATACAGGGTAGAGAGAAGAAGTGTGCTGTCTCATTAGGGGGAGGGCAACTAAAAAAAAAACTAGGAGTATATAAAAAAAATAGCAGGGTTTATATATAAGGTTTTGTATGTGAGACTGACTTGATTCGTAAACTTTCACTTAAGGCACAATAAAAATATTAAAGAAAACCCTATGGGGCAGTTCTACTCTGTCACATGGGGGTCACTATGAGTCAAAATTGACTCAATGGCATCTAAGTACAACATAGTCAACTTTTTCATAGTGTTTCTTTTCTCCTTTTTACAACTCTAGAATCTAAGAACCATAATGCTGTAGGTAAAAGAAGAAAAGAAAATTAAGTAGGCTGACAGTTTTAGGCAGGATCTTACAGGGTCTCAGTTCCTTAGTGGAGTCATCTCCTGTCCAAGTTTGGATCTCATTTTTGAAGGTCTAGAAATTCTATTCTTTTCTGTACACTCAGACATGATCAAGCTCTGGAGACAGGTCCATGTTCAGCAAAGTGTTAAGAATACAATTTATTAACTATCAGATAAATACACATTGAGAACAGAAACCAGTTGTCTATCATGGGATATTCCCACCCAGTGGATAGATTCATTCAAGAGATATCAGAAGGTTGGTAGATAAGCTTTAGAGTGAAGAAGTTTTATTCTTACAAAGTTGTTCTATCATGCTCTGTAACCTGATGATTTGAACAAATTCTCCTAAAAGGGAAAGAAGAGTGTGAAAACTAACATTAAAAAAAAAGCACCTGTGAAATTGGGACTTTTACAATATGTGCTACATGCTTTACATATATCATCTAATTTCATTCTCATAACAACCCTGTGATTGGAGGCCCTGTGCTCATTTTATTGAAGAGGAAACCGAAACTGAAAGGTTAAGTGACTTGCTTACATTAGTAGAGCAAGATTTTAGAGCCAAACCTGTCTGACTCCAATACACAGGCTTCTGATCACATCTTTTGCTCTAGTAATATTGCTCTTTAAACAACTAGAATATTGCTCTCTAAACAACTAGAATCAAACAGCTAGAATCAGAGCAACCCCTCCTCTGGACACTGCTGGAGACACACCAACTAATACTCATTCTCCGACTCTCCTTTTCCCTCCCTCAATGCAACAATATTTAATGTTCTTGAAGAAGACTTGAGAAACATTCTTGCTCGTTAGCAACACACTTAAGAACAATTTTCACAGGTGGATCCCTGCTACAGATAACTCATCACATTTTATTTATTCCATCACATTTAATGGTTCTCATTAGCTTCAGTTCCAGAGGGTGACATTTTCTGACCTAGTCCTGAAATTCTTAAAGCTCACCTTATTTAAAGTTCACTATATGAGGTTGCTATGAGCCAGAATCGACTCGACGGCAAAGGGTTTATGGACTAATTGGAGCCCTGGTGGCATAGTGGTTAAGAGCTCTGCTGCTAACCAAAAGCTCGGCAGTTTGAATCCATGAGCTGCTCCTCGGAAACCCTATGAGGCAGTTCTACTCTGTCCTATAGCGTCACTATGAGTCAGAATTGACTCGATGGCACACAACACTGACTGATGATAAACAATCACACAAAGTCTCATATTCTTTGAAAGACAAAGATCCTATATCCGATTTCCCTAATAGTCAGAATTCCCTGTTTCTGCCCTGCCATGCTGCAAAATTCTGGGCTTTCACATTCCCCTCCCCTGTGTGCTCTACCCCATACCTGAAGGATCCATGAGCAAACCTCCCAGCTACTACTTGGTCCTTATCTACAAGTTCTAGCCAGAGCATTCCAGATATTGAAGACCCTAAATCAGCAGATACTCTGAGCCACATGGTCATAACAAGCCTGGATGCAATATTCTCAGACTTCAGAGATAGAGAAGGGAATTCCAGACCCAAAGACACTAAGGAAATAGCATGTTCAGGAACCAAGGGTAGGAGTCTTTGGCTGAAGCACGTAGTGTAAAGGGTATCAGGAATTGTGACTGAGAGAGCAAGTTGGAGCCCAACTGTGAAGGGAAGCAGAGAAAAAAAAAGTCAGTGAAAGACACTGATAAAGAGGAATTAAATAGAAGGATAAGCAAGGGAAAATTGTGTCTTAGAAGCCAAAAGAAGATAATTTCAGTAAGCAATGGGTATGACAATAGAAGGTATTATTGAAATTACAATAACTAAAACAGTGGAGTACTGGCAGAAGAGATTATAGAGTTGAATATAAAATAATAAAAAAAACCCAGTAACAGACTTAAATATATTTTTTAATTGATATGTGGAATGTCTGCTACACAGTTAATATGTAAAGCTTATAGAAAAGTACCTGGTCCATGATAATCACCCAATAAATGCTAGTAGCTATGCTTATTACTATTTATTATTACTATCGTTATTGCTGCTGTTGCTGGTACTACTGTAAGCACTCAATAAATGATAGATAATATTGCTACAAATCAGTATGGAAAGGAGGGGTTTTTTTTCAAGAACTGGTAGTAAAGGGAAGTAGAAAGCAGGCAAAGGAGAGAGAAGCTGTTACAAAGAAGGAAATTAAAGTATGTAACAGAAATATCTTTCAGCTTGAGAAATGCCAGTCGTGTTCTTCCCTTTTGCCTGATTCCAGATCTCAGCACATCATCATAAAACTTTACCTTGTCTTCTCGAGCTGCTCTTTAAAATCTTCTGTCAGTTCTTTTACTTCGGCATTTCTTCCACTCACTTTAGCTACTCTGCACTTAAGAGAAATTTTCAGAGTCTCTTCGGGCATCCATTTTGGTCTTTTCCTTCTTTCCTGTCTTTTTAATGATATTTCACTTCCTTCATGTATGATGTCCTTGATGTCTTCCCACAATTCCTCTGGTTTTTGGTCATTAGTTTAGAGACCATTGAGATGGTCTCTACATCCAGGTGGAATGTATTCAAAATCATGCTTGGGCCCTAATGGACTTGCTTTGATTTTCTTCAGCTTCAAGCTGAATTTGCAATTGATGGCCTGTTCTGCAGCTGGCTCCTGGCTTTGCCTTGACTGATGATATTGAGCTTCTCCACTGTCTCTTCCACAGATGTAGTAGGTTTGATTACTGTGTAGTCCATCTAGTAACATCCACATGTACAGCAGTTGATTATGCTGTTGAAAAAAGTATTTCCAACGAATAGGTTGTTGCTCTTGCAGAATTCT
Organism: Loxodonta africana; assembly: GCF_030014295.1. Lineage (NCBI taxonomy): Eukaryota > Metazoa > Chordata > Mammalia > Proboscidea > Elephantidae > Loxodonta > Loxodonta africana. The sequence goes on along the minus strand of NC_087344.1, from coordinate 182,237,054 downwards.
ATCATGAGATCTCCACTGTTGTTTCTATCACCAAGGCCATATTTTCCAACAACTTTCAGCTATTTCACAACTAGCTCTGAAAGAAAATTCAAGCCTTAAGTTGCAATACTGAAGGATTCTATGGGTAAAAATTTGAATGACACAGGAAGCATCAAAAGAAGATGGAAGGAATATACAGAGTCACTGTACCAAAAATAATTGGTCAATGATTAACCATTTCAGGATGTAGCATATTATCAAGAACTGCTGGTACTGAAGGAAGATTTTCAAGCTGCACTGAAAGCACCAGTGAAAAACAAGGCGCCAGGAATTGATCAACACCAACTAAGATGCTTCAACAAACAGTTGCAATACTGGAAGCTCTTAGTCCTCTATGTAAAGAAATTTGGAAAATAGTTACCTGGCCAACTGACTGGAAGAGATCCATATTTGTGCCCATTCCAAAGATAGGCAATCAAAAGGAATGCAGAAATTATTGAACAATTACATTAATATCGTTCTAGCAAAATTCTGCCGAAGATAGTACACTGACAGGGAACTTCCATAAGTTCAAGCTGGATTCAGAAGAGGATATGGAACAAGGGATATAATTTGTCAGATGAATCCTGGCCAAAAACAGAGAATACTAGAAAGATGTTTACTTGTGTTTTGTTGACTATGCAAAGGCATTCAACAGTCTGGATCATGACAAATTATGGATAACATCGCGAAGAATGGGAATTCCAGAATACTTAATTGTGCTCATGCGGAACCTGTACACAGACCAAGAGGCAGTAGTTCTAACAGAGCAAGGAGATACTGCATAGTTTAAAATCAGAAAAGGTATGCGTCAGGGTTGTGTCCTTTCACTATACTTATTCAATCTGAATGAAGAGCAAATAATCCAAGAAATTGGACCGTATGAAGAAGAAGAACATAGCATCAGGATTGGAGGAAGACTCATGAACAACCTGTGATATGCAGATGACACAACCTTGCTTACAGAAAACAAAGAAAACTTGAAGCATTTATTGATGAAATTCAAAGACTACAACTTTAAAAAAAAAATAGCATGGGTTATATCTGAATGTGACGAAAACAAAAATTCTCACAACTGGACTTAAAAACAACATCATGATAAATGGAGAAGAAATCAAAGTCGTCAACAATATTACTCTACACAGATTAACAATTAACATATGAAAGCAGTAGTCAAGAAACCAAATGATGTGTTGCACTAGGAAAATTTGCTGCAAAAGACCTTTTTAAAGTTTTAAAAAGCAAAGATGTCATTATGACAACTAAGGTGCATCTCACCCAAACCATGGTATTTTCAGTCACCTCATATACATGTGAAAGCCTTATGCTGAAAAGGAAATACAGAAGAAATGATGCATTCAAATTGTGATGTTAGAGAATACTGAATATACCGTGTTGCTAAAGAATAAATAAATCAGCCTTAGAAGAAATACAAACAGAATGTTCCTCACAAGCAAGGATGGAAAGACTGACTGGTTTACTTTAGAAGCATCATCAAGAAGACCATGTTTGGTAAAGTAGAGGGCCAATAAAAATGAGGGAAAGCCTCAATGAGGTGTATTGATGTCGAAACTATGGACTCCAACATACCAAAGATGATGCAGGACTGGGCAACGTTTTGTTGTTATATATAAGACTGCCATGAGTCAGAGCTGACTCAACAATGACTAACAATAACAGCCAGAAACATAGGAGGCACTCAATAAAAACTTACCGAATGAGTAAACATTTGTAAGCCAAGGAGAAGGAGATTGTGGAAAGAGGACGGATACCAGAGAAGGGAAATCACTGCTGGTTCAGGGATCTAGCAGAAATAACAAAAAAGGAATCAAGAGCATATTTAGAGAAATCAGCCTTGGAAAGAAAGGAAAAGAGTACCTCATACTCTAGAGAAAAAACGGTGGCAAAACCAAATGGATATAATTACTTTGGAGAAAAAACGGTGGCAAAACCAAATGGATATAATTACTTTGGTGTTTCTAACAGAAGCGTCTAAGATCAGCTGCATCAGAATCCCTAAGGTAATTACTTAAAACACAAATTCCTGGCCTCAGTCTCAGGCTCACTGAATTAGAATTTCTAGGAGATGAGGCCCAGGAACCTACATTTTAATGGTAGGTGATCCACTGGATTTCTTTGAGAAGAATAGAAATTTGGAGAATTTATAACCATTGGCGCCTATAGAGAGAACAAAAACTGACCCCCTAGCAGCCACCATCATGACCAAACACAGCAGTTCCCACAGATGAAGGGAAAAAAAGAAAATAACTTTACCCCTTTTGAGATAAACTAAAAATAAGAAAGAAGATTCTACTTAGCAATAGTCTCCCAAAATAAATGAAACCTTGAGCCCTTGCCTAGAAACTGCTAACTCTCTAATGTAAACAACTTTATCCCTAACTTTTGCAGTACTGATATCTGTAAGTATGATAATCACATGGAGAAATCACTGTTTTATCCACATGAACAGAATTGACTCAAGGGCAATGGGTTTTTTGTTTGTTTTTTTTTTTAAATGTGCCCAGAGTACTAGGTCTGAAACAGAGTTAACTGTGCCGGCAGCTGAACAAAAAGAAAAAACCCAAAAACCAAACCCACTGCCATCTAGTTGATTCCGACTCATAGCGACCCTATAGGACAGAGTAGAACTGCCCCCAAAGAGTTTCGAAGGAGCGCCTGGCGGATTTGAACTGCCAACCTCTTTGTTGAACAAAAGAGGTATTAAAAGACTACCATCTAGAAGCTGGGTAAACAGGAACCCACCCTGTCAACATGAGATATGATTGAAACAACCCATGAATTATTATCTCTTTCTTAGTGTTTTTCTAGTCCCCTCCTCCTTTACAGGCTCCGCATGCGCAGAAGAACAAAGTGTGTCAGCTGCTTAACCTTTCTTAGCCCTCCAAAGATGGCTATGTAGTGCCAAAGATCAAGTGCATTTGCGCTATTTCCCACAATAAGTGATGCCAAGAGCTGCCTAGAGGACTCCATCTTGAATGTCAGTGGGTTCCATCTTAGATTCCAGATGCGCGCACAACCTAATTAGCATACACCGCCATTCTGAGAAGTACCGCCCCTTGAAAGAAGCCCAGTAAATATTCATTACTCTATTATCTCCACCGAACCCATATAAGCCCTAGCCTTGATTCCTTTTTCGAGCCAGTCTTTTGTAGAGGCTTAGATCCCGCTGACTCCTTTTGCTTGACTCAAGCTAAATAAAGCTTGCTGAAGATAAAGTTTTTCTTTTGCGTGTATTCTTACTCAGGAAAAGACAAGGACCCTTTGTGCCAGATTGGCAATTGTTAACAAAATTTGAAGAGCCAGCCAGGAGACTAGGGGCTCAAATTAGCTCCCGGTTAGCAGAAGCAGACCAGAGGGATTGAGCCTCCAGAACATACCTCTACTCAGAGACAAGCAGCAGCCTGGACCTTTGTCTGGTGTCTCTTTGAAGCAGTAAGTTCAGGCAACTCTCCCCCTCAGTCCTCCTTCCCCCTTCAGGAACGTTTATTATCTTCTCCGCCCCCCCCGCCCCGCCCCTTTTCTGCGTACCTTGTCTCAATTTTTTTTCTTCTCTCACTCTTCTTTTTCTTTACTCTTTCCACCAAATGGGTCACGAGCCCCATCGAAGGGGGTTAGCAAGGAGTGCTCCAGTCATTTGGCTTTATCGAAAGGAGAGTTGGGACAAGGGGTGAGTCCTTGTTAGGGGCTGATCACCCCATATCCCAGTGAGAGACCGAGGAGGGCGCTTCAATAGTCTACTTCCTTGACTTTTTTCCTTTTCTTTCCTTTCATTTTTAAACAGTTCTCTCAGGAGGCCCTTCTACTGGTCTCTGGTACTCCAATTTTTCCCTCTCTTCTTCTTCTTTCCTCTTTCCACCGAACAGCTTATGAGACCCAAAAAGGGGGTTCACGGAGAGTGTTCTGGTTGTTTGGCTTTGGCGAAAGAGAGTTTGGACAAAGGAGTGAGTCCTTGTTAGGGGCTGGTCACCCCATATCCCAAGGGCAGGTCGAAGACCTCAGACAGAGCCACAGAGAGTGCCTGCAGAGTAGGTCGTGAACCCCATCAAAGGGTCACAAAGAGCACTGGATAAATTGAGCTGGTCGCGGCCTCCCGCCGCGGAGAGCGCTCCAGAGCAGGTCGCGGGCCCCCAGCGGGAGGTCGTGGAGAGTCCTCCGATAGTCTAGTCCTTGACCTTTTTTTTTTTTCTTTCTTTCTTTCGTTTTTAAACTATTCTTGGTCTTGGTGACTCTAGAGTTTTGGCAGACATATGAGTATGTGGCGGCCATAGTTTTTGTGTGTAGATGTTGTCTGTCTCTGGTGGTGCACCCTACTTCTGGTGAAAGGATGTAGAGGTCTCTGTTTGGATTGAGGGATTGAAGCCCCTCCGTTTGGTATTGGAGATAAGAGGTAACTAGAAGATCAAAAGCGGGTATTCAGATATTCCTAGTGTTACACCTCGCTAAGCCCTTTCTGCCTTTTCAGGTCTGAGTGCTCTCTGTCTGATGTGTGACTGGGGCTGTCTGGGAAGGTTCAGACTGTGAGATTGTCTCAGTCATCTCTGTGTCTTATGTGTAATTTCTGTGTTGCATAGGAAACTAATTGGTGAAGAGAGAGAGATTCAGGTTGAATTGGAACATGCTTGTGGAGACTCTTGAGAACTTACTGATTGGGCTGTTTCCTGAACAATTGGTCATCTTTTGCTCTAGATGGTTTAAAGAAAAAAGATAATTTTGCCTTAAAAGAAAAATAACAGTTCCAGAACAGCAAAAGAAAAGGAAATTGTCATCTTTTGCCTTTCAAAATGTCTAGAATTGGGATGACTCCCTCAGCCTCCAGTCGCCCTAGCTAAGTATTGGATTCATTTACAAAATTGCTAAAGGGCTTCAGTATTTACTGGGTAGATAGCCTTTCAAAATGCTTCTCTATGTAAATGAATCAGAATGGACTAATCTTGTCTTCTACCTTGAGTTAAAAGGTAGGTAAGGTGGGGCAAAATCAGGCCTCCTTAGCCGCCAGCCCTCAGCTGCCAAGGTCAAATAGAAATCACAATGAAGTGGCCTGCAGGAATGTTTAATTAGTCCATTGAACAGAAACCTTGTGATTTCCAAAGCCAGTTGGTAAAATTAGATTGGAAAAATATGAGAAATAGTAAAAGTCGAACGAAAATTAGGAATATTTAAAGAAACTTTATTTCGATTAGTTATGTTTTATGGTATACAGGCTTAAAATAATTTCTAAGATCTTTTAGGTAACTTACTGATGTTAAATTGAATCTGCTTCAAAGACAAAGGTTCAGTCTGTCATTAGAATAAGATTCCTGAGTCAGAAACCAAGCCACATGGCTTTAAGAAAAAAGCTAAAGTTTTTATTTTAAGATCTTTGGGTTAAATAACTAAACTATTGTTTCTTGGTAACTTATGATAACCTCCTGATAAGTTTGAAAGCCACAAAAATTTTTGTAAGGAAAAAGTGCTAAAAAGATTTATTTAACATGTTATAAATTACATAGGACATGTTAAAATCATGAGAAGTGCCTGATTCTTTCCCTTTGGGTTAAAATTTATATGTTAGTATTTCCTCTTGTGTTTTTGCCTAATATTAGACAATAAATGCATAATATTAAAAAATATTATATCTTAATTGCTAACTTTGTTGCAAATGTATTTTTTTTTAATCTACCGTCATTAAAGCCAATAGTTTGATTGGAGAATTCACCTCATTTACCTATGAAGTTATTTGCATTGCTGTTCAGGTATTTGGAGATTTGATGGTCTAGGTATATTCTTGATATATCCTGACTATATGGTATTATGTCTCAAGATTATTATGTGTTAAACATCTGAAGTTCTTTAAATATCTGGTTCTAAAACTTTTTTTTAACTGATTTGATTTGGCCTTTGCATTGTGCTTGTAATTAATTTTGATCGGGTCTTTCATCGTTAAGAATTATGTTTATAAATTAATCATGACCATATTAAGTTTTGTCATCTACAGATAAGTTTTTTACTTTATGAAAACATTTGACCAGAATATCTCAACAAAAAAAGATGGACTATATTGGACTTATGAAAGGGACTGTTGACTAGACTCAATCAAAATTTCCAAAATTCTTATATAAATGCTGGTGAGTTCACAGACTGCCGTTGATCCAGCATCACATGGAACAGAAGTTAACTACATAAGGCTGAGTAAACGATATGAGACTATGGGTTTTATGTGGGAATATTACTGATGTTTTAAGGTTTTTCTTTCTGGAAATAAATGCTTTGAGGTCCTACTTTCTGGAGATAAGAAACCATATTCCTTTTTTCTCCTAAATTATCTATCTAGTGGGCTTAGATATTGTAACTCTTGGATTAACAATCTTAGAATGTAGTTGTTGCTGATCCACATGAAAAGCAGTTACTGATGCTGCTTATGCATAAACAAACACCTCATGAGATTTGTTTCCTTGGTTCAAAGACCTTAGTATCATTGTTTCACTGGTTATTTCAGACAGTTGGCCTAATGTTAGTGTTTCTATCCTACCTCCTGATTTACTGTTTGGTGCCTGAGATCTTAAAAACAGATAGTGATTCGGCATTTTTGATCAAAGATTCTATAACAAGATCATGATCCAAAAGAGAAAACCATGAGAGAGTTGTATGGAAGTCTCCCAGAATCCAGGTTTCTGGCTTTCATAGTTTTGGGCAGCCCAGGCCTTTGGGCGTCCTTTTGAACCTTGAGCTTTGAAAAAAAAAAAAAAACTGATTCCTGAAGCCACTTTGAGGTAAACAGTTGCCTAGATAAACTAACAAGACTATTTGTGCTCTGGGTGTTGTGCTTTTTTTTTTTTAAGAAATTCAGTCCATTTTGAGAAACCAACTCCCCCAGTGAGTAAATAGAGTTATGTTTACAGTAAATCAGTAATTGGTTTAATCAGTCTTCAAGACAATGTTGTATAAAATACCTGTCTAATGTTTATAATCAAACTCTCACCCTCTTACTATACAGAAAATTATGTATCTTAACAAAACCAGGTTCTCAGAAGAAATAGATCTCATGAGTGAGACTCGTTTTGTCTTAGATTTCACTGCTGCTTCTGAGAAAGTGACCCACGACTGTTAATAGGTAACCTAAGGAGGGGCAGCTTGCCCTCAGGGAGAATACTTAGTATGTTTTAGACAGATTAACTGGAGATCTCCAACAGGAGAAATCCATCCTATATTATCTTGCTAATCATGAATTCTCTAACGAAAACTTAGTTGTCATATGTAAGTTTTTCTATGTTTTCTCTGGACAAACTTTGTGTGTTCCTTCTTTATGTGATATATTCACCTATACTAGTTTAGATGATCCCTTTCCAACTGACAGTGAATTTATGTAGACAATGTTTTGTTTAAATTCCTGATAAATGCATAGACAGTACACTTTGGGAACTTTAAGATTATCTTTAGATATATATAGTAAATATTAAAAAGGTAATGTTAACTTTTTTACCCATTGTAAAACAAGAGTCAGAGGGAAAAAAAAGCCCATTGGTCCAACACTCAGGGTATGGTGGGTAATTTTAATTTCTATTTACAGTATATTTGAATTGGAGAAATCTTTAAGAAATTTATCAGTCACTATGGGACAAATAACAGACAAGGTTGCTAGTGGGATGGAAATACAACAGTGATCTCTAGCCTCATTAAGCCAAGGTGATATGACATAACAGAATAGCCTTAGATTTTTATTTATTGGTCCAAGAAAAGTGTAGTCTGTGCCATAACAAATACCTCTTGTTAAATAACACAAGAAAAGTGGAACACATAGAATTGGACAACAAGCTACTTGGATACACACTGTAGCATTCTTACAAACACCAGATTTATTGGGCTGGTTACTATCAAGAATAAGTACATGAGCTAGGTCACTACTGCAAGGGATAGCCCTGATAGTATTAGACATAACAAAATTTATCCTCTGTTGTCTTACACACTTAAAAGAGAAAAGAAAAGCCTCGGGCTAAAATGGTGATGTACGTTGAGTCTGCAATTGATGAGAATTTTGCTCTTACTTAAGATCCTGGTGAAGAACCAGATGGTATCTGGTGGAAACCCAGCACTATGAGTTTAAAGAGCCTGCAGTGGCCGCCATCTAGGAGCTCAACTAAGTCCAGGTATTGATAATTGACGTGTTCCCTGTTCTCAAGCATAGAGAAGTAACCCAGCTGGAGCTGGGCTCGCAATGACTCACAAAGACACATCAACTGAGCCCTGAGATAAAGACAATAGATAAGACAATCCTGAAAATTATCTTTTAGAGAACTTTTCACATAAAGCCAATCAAACAGAACACAAAAGACCTTCCACTCTTATCTTTTTTCTATTAGCATTTAGTAAATAGAAAATTTCTTGGACCAATGAAGACCCCCAAAATCCTGACAAACTGCTGGCCAATAACGCGGTCCCTGGAATTGATCCAGAGTGGGACTACTATTCAAAGGAGGGCATGAGTAGGCTGAGGTACTATAGAAAGTGCTTACTAGAAGACCTTAAAACTGGGGTATGAAAACAGAAAAACCTCTCAAAAATTTATAAAGTAATTCAGGAATCTAAAGAAAACCCCTCTGAGTTTCCCGAAAGAATTTTTCAGGCCTTCTAGAGACACACTGACATAGATCCCGAAGCTACTGAAAATCAACGAATGGTTAAATATCATCTCCATAGGGCAAAGCTCTACAGATATCTGCAAAAAAAAAAAAAAAAACTCCAGAAATTGGACAGAGGATGAGACTGCAGCTGGTGAGACAGTCATGCACCTCCAGTAGCAGGGATGGGAGGTGAATGAGGAAAAATACAGGGGCCTGGCCTGTCAGTCAAGTACTTGAGTGTTATCTGGTCAGGTAAGATGGGAGTGGTGCCTGAAGTGGTGATAAGGTCCAAGCCTACCCCCACCCAGAAACTGCAAAGCAACCACAGGCATTTGTCAGGCTCCTATTTTTTAGGATATTGGTGCCCCATTCATACCCTATGTAGCCCACAGCCTACAGCCCTTATACAGGTTAGTGAGACTAAAGTAAACATAGATTTGGTGAGAAAGTGATACAGGAGGATAGAGAAGAGAATGAGTGAGACAGACAAAAAGAGACAAAGCTTGGGAGAGAGAGAGAGAAAGTGAGACTGGGAAGAGTTCTGGAAACTGAGAGTGTGAGGAGAGAGCCCATAAGAAAAGAGAGACAGAGACACAGGAAATGTAAAGAAAAGAACAGTGTGAGACTGAGAAACAAAAGAGGGGGAGGCCAAGATATTTAGTGTACAGTGCAGGAGGCACTCCCCTCTATTACTTGGTTTCTACCCTTTTTGGGCCCCCTAGTTTAATTTTTTTTTTTAGTTTAATATTAGTTGCTCTACTTCTACTTCTTTTTTTTTTTTTTCTTTTTATTAACTTTTATTAAGCTTCAAGTGAGCGTTTACAAATCCAATCAGTCTGTCACATATAAGTTTACATACATCTTACCCCGTACTCCCACTTGCTCTCCCCCTCTTGAGTCAGCCCTTTCAGTCTCTCCTTTCGTAACAATTTTGCCGGCTTCCCTCTCTCTCTATCCTCCCATCCCCCCTCCAGACAAGAGTTGCCAACACAATCTCAAGTGTCCACCTGATATAATTAGCTCACTCTTCATCAGCGTCTCTCTCCCACCCGCTGACCAGTCCCTTTCATGTCTGATGTCTACTTCTACTTCTGAGTTTTGGGCCTTGTCTCCTCAAGCTTCTGATCACGTTTGTGTCCTCTAGGTTACAATTCCAAGATGATGCAGGGTTTCCAGCCCATTCCTGAAAATGAGACTGCTAGTCCTTAACAAAACTTTAGAGCAGATAGGGAGAGATTGCTACTGTGCTAAAGGCAGGCCAAAAACCCACTGTCAGCTTGAAGAAGTTACAGAAGAGGAGACCTCTGCCCCTACACCCTCTTAATGAATCGTGAGAATGAAATCTCTCAGGGGAGATTAAGACAGATAGGGCTAACTGTGCCTGCAGCTGAACAAAAGAGGTGTTAAAAGATTACCATCTAGAAGCTGCATAAACAGGAACCACACCCTGTCAACATGAGATATGATTGAAACAACCCATGAATTACTATCTCCTTCGTAGTGTTTTTCTAGTCCCCTCCTCCTTTACAGGCTCTCCATGTGCAGAACAACAAAATGTGACCGTTTAACCTTCCTTAGCCCTCCAAAGATGGCAATGTAGTGCCGAAGATCAAGTGCACTTGCAGTATATCCCACCATAAGTGATGCCAAGGGCTGCCGAGAGGACTCCATCTTGAATATCAGTGGGTTCCATCTTAGATTCCAGATGCGTGCACAACCTAATTAGCATACACCGCCATTCTGAGAAGTACCCACCCCTTGAAAGAAGCCCACTAAATATTCCTTACTGTGTTGTCTCCTCTGAACCCATATAAGCCCTAGCCTTGCTTCCCTTTTCGAGTCAGTCTTTTGGAGAGGCTTAGGTCCCCGCTGACTCCTTTTGCTTGACTCAAGCAAAATAAAGCTTGCTGAAGATAAAGTTTGTCTTTTGCATGTATTCTTACTTGGGAAAAGACAAGGACCCTTTTTGTCAGATTGGCAATTGGTATCAGGTCCATACAAAGAAAAAGTCTTTCTAATTCATACAAAGACATGACATAATAAGCTAGCAGTAGCCCTGCCTTAGCCACCGCACTATACAAGCCTATTCTGTGTGGGAAAACATTTACGAGGGTCTAATGCAGCATTGTTTGTAATGATGAATATTAGAAACAACCCAAATATCTATCAGTAGGAAAATGGATAAATAAGATGCAGTATATTCTTATACTGGAAAGCTATGGAGCACTTAGAAGGAATTAACTACTATGTATATGTAGATTTTAAAACATAACATTGAGTAAAAAATCAAGTTGCAAATTATGTACAATATATTTAAGTGAATTTTAAATCACAAAAAACAATCTACATACTGTTCATACACAAATGTGTATATATGTGTGTGTGTGTGTGATTTAGAAGGATATTCACCAAATTCATGAGGGTGGTTGCTTCTGAGAAGGAGGAGAAGAGACTAGAACTTGAGGACGAGAGTTCTGGAGACTTAAATGTACTTATAATATTTTATTCAAACTTTGAATATGACAAAAGGTTACTACTCTCAATTCTGGGTGGTAAGAATGCAATTACTCAAAATAAAAATGAAAATAATTTTTTTTTAGAACAGGTTTAGTGGGAACTCAGAAGTAGGAGATTTAAAAGGTTGTTGTGATCAGTGAGTGGAATTTCAAGGTTCACAGCTTCAGAGGTGGAGCAGTTACGGGTGATGACAAGGTCCAGGGTGTGCCATTTGCATGGGTGGCTGGAGTACAGAGGAGTTGGAAATCAACGGAGTATAAGAAATGAAGGATCTGGATGTGTCATCAACATGGTTGCTGAAGTTTTCCAGAATGATGACAAAAGCCAGGGTTGTAAGAAAGAAAAGCAAGTGCTAAAGTCTTCATGAAAATGGTTATAGGGCAAGGAGATTAGTCAAGAAAAAAAAATGAGGATAGGAAGGTGGAGTTTGTGTGCATTCATGAAGGAGTAGTTATTCAAAGAAGCTCCAGTGGTAAACAAAGAGTATCCAAACCCCCACACAGTATCAGGGAGAACAAGGACCCTACACCTGGAATTGTTGAAAAGTAACATCATTCAGGAACAGTCTGGTTTCAGTTAAGGCAAGTAGATAGTTACCTCAAAAATTAGACTGAAACTCTAGTATATAACTGTGTGACTTGGCAATTCAAGGACCCAAATCTGTAGATTCAAAGAAGAGCAATAGGTTTTACCGACAAACAAAAAAAGAAGAAATGTGGCCCTGTTACACTGCAAATAAAGCTACCAACCATACCAAGGAAGTGGGAATGAGATTATCACAAAGCTGAAGACCAAACAATTCATAAAATATTTAATCTTGAGAAATCAAATTGGCATAGAAACAGTGGAATGCCTTGAGGGAGCAGGTAATGCCATTGTGGAATACTTAAATAAAGAGATGACTCTGGTTCAGGAAATGGTTTTGGTTCTGGAAACAGCAGTGGTTACACTGGAAAAGTATTAAGAAATGAATGCAGAGAGGGATCTACGTTAGAGACTGGAAAGGTAGAGTCCATATGACAGGCAGAAAGCAATATACTGAGACTTTACATCCTCTTAAATATAGAATTAGAAAAGTGTCTAAATTAGGTGAAAAGGAAGACAGGCAAGAACTCAGGAAGGGAACAGGAATAATTAGTGCCTTCAGATGTCCTCTCATGCCACTTTGGGACTGAGTTTCTCCAAAATTCATGCCAAGACATGCCAAGCCACCCTTTCTACTCCACAGCACTAAAGGGCCTCTCTACAAGCCTTGCGGTCACCTCGGTGAAACCAGGAAAGGGAGGCATGTGACATCTCAGCTCTGGGATCCCCACACTTAAAGAGGAGGTCTACCATGTACCCATTCACCACACCTCACTCTCAGCCTAGGGCAAAGGAGGAGGACAGGTATGCACCCTATGTCCCACTCCTTACTTTTCCTCCAAATTTCCCTCCGCCCCTGTTCAGATGGTCTTTGTTCTACCCTGGATAGAGATGGCGTAGGAAAAAAGTTCTGTCCAATAGCATCTTCTTTTAAGTTTTAATATCTCATTCTTTGGACCTTGCCTTTTGGATTTAGAAGATAAGAATGCTGGTGTCAAGAGACAAAAAGGGCCACATAAACCAGAGACTCCATCACCCTGAGACCAGAAGAACTAGATGGTGCCCAGCTATCACCAGTGACTGCCCTGACAGGAAACTCAACAGAGATCCCCTGATGGAGCAGGAGAAAAGTGGGGTGTAGAACTCAAATTCACATAAAAAGACCAGACTTAATGGTCTGACTGAGACTAGAGGAACCCCAGAAGACATGGCCCCCAGGCTCTCTGTTAACCCAGAACTAAAACCATTCCCAAAGCCAACTCTTCAGACAAAGATTAGACTGGTCTACAAGACATAAAATGATACAAAGAGTGTGCGTCTTAGTTCAAGCAGATACACAAGACTAAATGGCCAGCTCCTGTCCAGAGGCGAGAGGAGAAGGCAGAAAGGGATAGGAGCTGGTTAAACGGACACGGGATATCTGGGGTAGAAAGGGGGAGTGTGCTGTCACATTATAGGGATAGCAACTAGGGTCACATAAAAATGTGCGTATAAATTTTTATATGAGAAACTAACTTGAGCTGTAAACTTTCACCTAAAGCAAAATTAAAAAAAAAAAAAAAGAAGAATGTTGGTGTCTTTGCCTTCAGATTCCTCACTTTGGACTAAGGGACCCCCAGAGCACATTTGTGTGAAGCCCAGAGGAAGGCTGGGAAAGTCCTGCACATACCTGGCCACATTTGTCTTTGTAGCTCTAAAATGTTTCAGTTCCAAGTATCTCAAAATTCAGCAAAATAAAATCATTCTAAAGTATAAAATAACTGATATCAAATCCATCCTTGCTCCACTGTGGGAGTGAGGTAGCAAGAATATTAAGGGCCTGAAAAGGTAGGGGACAAGGATGCGGAGGTGAAAAGTAATGTAAAAAAAAAAATTTTTTTTTTCACACCAAACCCTCCTACCTCGCCTCAACAGCACCACCATTTTTGAAATAAAATGTCCTCTTATGTCCTTCCAAGTCCCATCACGGAGGATGAGAAAGAACACATAGTGAGGAAAGAGGTTGGAAAGGTAGGGGAGGAAGACTTGGCTGAGATCTGCCTTCATCCAAGAAGGATAAGGACAAAAGTGAGTGTTTCCCCAATTGGTGCTTCAGGAGACCTTTCCAAAGAGGCTATAATCGCAGAGGGTGGGGTATCCCATGACCCACTAAGCCTGGGAAGTCCTGCAAATTATAACTCACTCTCTTATGAATATTCATATATTCAATTCTTAATTAGAAATCTGTTTAACTTTACTTAACCCAGCATTTCATAAATTCATTTGAATACAGAATATACAGTTATTACAGCATACTTACTGACATCTTATGGAGGAACATTCCACAGAACGCCAGTTTGGGAAATACTAGTTGTCTTAGTCATCTAGTAGCTGCTATGACAGAAATACCACAAGTAGATGGCTTTAGCAAAGAGAAATTTATTCTCTCACAGTCTGGTAGGCTTTGTTGTTGTTAGGTGCCGTCTAGTCTGTTCTGACTAGTTGGTTCCAACTTATAGTGACCCTATGTCATCCCTCCTGATAACATGTCCAAAGTATGTGAGACTTAGTTTTACCATCCTCGCTCCCAAGGAGCATTCTGGCTGCACTTCTTCCAAGACAGACACGTTTGTTCTTTTGGCAGTCCAGGGTATATTCAATATTCTTTGCCAACACCACAATTGTTCTGTCTTCCTTATTCACTGTCCTACTTTCTCAAGCATATGAGGCAACTGAAAACACCATGGCTTGGGTCAGGCGCACCTTAGTCCTCAAGGTGACACCTATGCTTCTCAACACTTTAAAGACCTATTTTGCAGCAGATTTGCCCAATTCAATGCATCTTTTGATTTCTTGACTGCTGCTTCCATGGATGTTGATTGTGAATCCAAGTAAAATGAAATCCTTGACAACCTCAATCTTTTCTCCATTTATCATGATGTTGCTTATTGGTCCAGTTGTGAGGATTTTTGGTTTTTTTGTATTGCGGTATAATCCACACTGAAGGCTGTGGTCTTTGATCTTCATCAGTAAATGTTTCAAGTCCTCTTCATCTTCAGCAAGCAAGGCTGTGTCATCTGCATAACACAGGCTGCTAATGAGTCTTCCCCCAATTCTGATGTCCCATTTTTCTTCATATAGTCCAGCTTCTTGGATTATGTGCTCAGAATACAGACTGAATAGGTATGGTGAAAGGATACAGCCCTGACACACAACGTTTCCTGACTTTAAACCATCCCCTTTTTCTGTTTGAACAGCTGCCTCTTGATCCATGTACAGATTCCTCATGAGCACAATTAAGTGTCCCAGAACTCCCATTCTCCACAATGTTATTCATAATTTGTTATGATCCACACAGTCAAATGCCTTTGCATCGTCAATGAAACACTTTTGGTATTCATCTTTGTGGTATTCTCTGCTTTCAGCCAGAATACATCTGACATCAGCAATGATATCCCTGGTTCCAAGTCCTCTTCTGAATCCAGCTTGAATTTCTGGTAGTTCCCTGTTGATATACCACTGCAGCCACTTTTGAATGATCTTCAGCAAAATTTTGCTTGCATGTATATTAATGATATTGTTCGATAGTTTCCACATTCATTTGGATCACCTTTCTTGGGAATAGGCATAAATATTGATCTCTTCTGGTTGGTTGACCAGGTAGCTATCTTTCAAATTTCTTGGCATAGATGTCCAGATTCAGGGCATCAGCTCCAAGGGAAGGCTTTCTCTCTCTGTTGGCTCTGGAGGAAGGTCCTTATCATCAATCTTGCCCAGTCAAGGAGCTTCTCAGCGCAGGGACCCCGGGTCCAAAGTATGCACTATTCTCCTGGCTCTTGTTTCCTGGTGGTATGAGGTTCCCATGTCTCTCTGCTTGCTTCTCTCTTTTATATCTCAAAAGAGACTGACTTAAAACACAGCCTAGGGATGCTGGTGAGGAGTGAGCTTCTTGGATCAGGTGGACACTTGAGACGATGTTGGCATCTCCTTCCTGGAGGGGAGATGAGAGGGTGGAGGGGGTTAGAAGCTGGTGAAATGGACAGGAAAAGAGACAATGGAGGGAGAGAGCGGGCTGTCTCATTAGGAGGAGAGTAATTGGGAGTGTGTAGCAAGGTGTATATGGGTTTTTGTGTGAGAGACTGACTTGATTTGTAAACTTTCACCTAAAGCACAATAAAAATTATAATAAATAAATAAATAAAACACAACCTAAACTTGTAGATTGAGTCTGGCCTCATTAACATCATAGAGGTAGGATTTACAACACATAGGAAAATCACAGCAGATGACAAAATGGTGGACAATCACATAATCCTAGGACTCATGGACTAGCCAAGTTGACACACATTTTGGGGGGACACAATTCAATCCATGACACTAGTGTAAGCAAATAAGCTCTGTGCACTGCTTTTTCTGTATTTGTAACCAAAACACACACACACACACACACCTCTGTCTTCCCCCCGCCCCAAGTCTATTATTCCCTGAATCCCCTCGGGAAGAGAACTGGCATATTCTATACTCTGTATGGACCCTCAACAGCTAAGTGGGTCTAGGAAGATAAGCCTCTGGATGAAACAGGAGAGAAGAGTCAAGACACATTAATTGCTCTTTTCTTTTAAAAACTCTCACACATTAATCTCTAGCACAGGACCTGCTTCAGCTTAGAGTCCTGCACATTCCAGCCCTCCAATCCCTCTCTTTCTGTTTTTTCAATCTTTCTTTCTCCTCCAGATCGCGCTGCCCAAAATCTAGTTCACAGACCACTGCCGGTCTGCAAACTGTGATCCTTGTTGTGTTGTCAGGTGCTGCTGAGTCGATTTTTGACTCATAACAACCCATGAGGCAGAGTAGAACGGGATTACAGCCTAGAAAACCCTACGGGGCAGTTCAACTCTGTCCTATAGGGTCGCTATGAGTTGGAATCAACTGGACAGCAATGGGTTAATCTTTACAGGAGATCGCCAGAGCATTCCCCCACAGGGTCTCTGGGTGGACTCTAACCACTAACCTTTTGTAGTAGACAAGCACTGAACCATTGGAACACCAGGGCTCCTTGCTAACTGTGATTAGTCCATGACAACGTAAGCACAGAAATTGAGAATGTTTAGATGTTTTTATAGCAATTTGAGATTGTTGCGACATCCAAGCACTAGTTCCCAGACAATTATCGACAATCAGTGGACTCTCTAGTGCTACCAAACAGGGTCAGGTTTAGAAAGAGGAGATAGGCACTAATTATAATGTTCATCATTTTGCCTGGCTTAAGACTTGGTTATATTCTCCTTCTACAAAGCAAAAACAAGGTAAAAGCAGAGTTCTTTGAGTTTTCTAGGCAGCCCCGCATATGTATAACTAAGAGGTAACACTTCCTTAGATGTGTCAGGGAATTCACAAATATACTCTACCTGAAATAATGCCTTCTGGACCTGATACCTCTCGCTGTGGCAACTGCCATCTCCTGCAGGAAATCAGGCCTAACTCAACAAATTTCAACTCTCCTCCATCACACCTTTGCAAAGGTCATTCTCCTGAAGAAGCATGGTCTGTCTCAGATCGGCAGTCTAAAATGGCAATAGAACATATGTTGTCTCAATGACCCACTGAGTATTAATAGCTAAAAACAGTTAACACTCGTTAGCATTTACTACGCATAGCACTGTTCTGGTGGTGTAGTGGTTCAGTGCTACAGCTGCTAACCTAAAGGTCGGCAGTTTGAATCCACCAGATGCTCCTTGGAAATCCTATGGGGTAGTTCTACTCTGTCCTATAGGGTCGCTACCAGTCAGAACTGACTCGACGGCAATGGGTTTTTTGGGTTTAGCACTGTTCTGGAGTCCTTGTGGTGCAGTGGTTAAGAGCTACAGCTGCTAACCAGAAGATCAGTTCGAATCCACCAGCCGCTCCTTAGAAACCCTATGCGGCAGTTCTACTCTGTCCTATAGGGACGCTATGAGTTGGAATCGATTTGATGGCAAGTGCTTTGGGTTTGTGTGTTAGCACTGTTCTAAGAACTTCCCATGTACTAATTCTCACAATAACTCTAAAGGTTAAGAATTATTCATATTTTATGGAAGAGAAAACTGAGGCACAGAGAAGTTAAGTAGCTTTCCCAAGGGCACACAGCTGGTAAGTGTTGGAGCTAGGGTTTGAACCCAGGCAGTCTGACTTCAGAGCTCATGATGTGATTCTGCCCCTTGAAAGCGGCCAGGACAGCTAATGCAATGGTTTTGTTTAAAAATACGTCGTTTACAATTTACCAATGGCCCTGGCTCCCAATGAGTTCTCACTCCTTTCCCCTGTTCATGTTTGATTGCTTCCTGCCTTCACATCTAAAATGCAATGGTGTACATTGTGTCACCTTGTCATACTAAAAAAAAAATTGCTGTCAAATTGATTACGGCTCATAGTGACCTTATCAGACAAAGCAGAACTGCCCCACAGAGTTTCCAAGGAGTGCCTGGTGGATTCAATCTGCTGACCTTTTGGTTAACAGCTGTAACGCTTAACCACTATGCCACCAGGATTTTCCACCTTGTCATAAGGGAGTATATAACAAGACCTCAGTGGGAGTACATACAGTACCTGGTGCCTCAACCATGGTTCACTGGGCCAATTTTTCAATTAATTATTCTGTAGGCTAAACTCTGTCCTCATGTAAAGTTCAGGAACAGCCAGCCAGGTCTCACGCTCACGTCTTCATCAAGGCTGACTCCCAAGTTTTCCAACTTAGCAGACCAGAGAGGTGGTGTCAGTGCTAACAGAATTCAAGCATTCGGAAGATAGAGCAGGTTTAGAGAAACAGATATACTTAGGTTAGGACGTTCATTTATTCAACAAATATTTTTGGACCATTGACTAAGCATGTGATAGTGCCCTAGATTCCGGGACTACAACAGAGAATGGAACCATGCCCTTGCCCTTTGGCAGCACTCATTTTAGGGTACGCTAGAGGAAACTAAGGGTGGCTGGGTAACTCAAGCAGTAAAGCACTCGGCTACTAGCCAGAAGGTTGGTGGTTGGAACCCACCCAGACATGTCTCAGAAGACAGGTCTGGCAATCTGCTTCTGAAAGGTCGCAGCCTTGAAAACCCTATGGAGTAGTTCTACTCTGCACACAGGAGGTTGCCATGAGTTGGAATCAACTGGACAGCAAGTAACAACAGGGAAGAATGACAATAAACAAGTAAACAATAAAGAACAAACATGCCAAGACGGAATAACAGAAGAGAACTTTTTTGTAGGAGACAATCAAGGAAATAGCAAATTTGAGATGCCTGAAGATAGGCGGCTAGATAACCCAAAACCCAGCGAGGATGAGTCAATTCCGACTTACAGCGACCCTACAGGACAGAGTAGAACTGCCCCATAGAGTTTCCAAGGAGCGCCTGGTGGATTCGAACTGCCGACCCTTTGGTTAGCAGCCGTAGCACTTAACCACTACGCCGCCAGGGTTTCCTTACATGGGTTTAAACGACATGTTGTCATTATGCCTTCATGACAGCTTCCTGGGAACTTCCTTACTTAAGAATATTTTATGGTGCTATAACGCAAACTTCTCTGCCCTGTGCTCCAGGCCCTTCTCCTCCCCCGCCCTACCTATCTATCCTCTTCCCACCACCACTCCCAAACACACCCTGTCCATTCCATTTAGGCTAATCTCATTGTTCTGCAAAATATCCAGTTCACACCCAACCTCTCTCCCCTAAACCTATTAATTCAAAATCAGCCTCAAGTTCCATCCTTTCCTTCTTATCCACTACAGGCCTTACTATGAGTGGGAACTGACTCTACAGCAACAGGTTTGTTTTGTTTGTTTGTTTGTTTTTTACAGGCCTTACTGGGCTCCTCTTTCTAAACAACTAGTTCCCAGACAACTGATGACCTAAAAAACAGTCTTCCATCCTTCACTGCTGTGTCACAAGTGCCATGACCCAGGACTTTAAGGCAGGGCACCACCGTCTCCTCCCAGCAGCTGCCAGCAGGAAGAGAAGAGAATTCAGCAAAAATCCAGAGTTGGCAGGGCCAGAGGCTGAGAGGACAGACTCAGGCTCCGAGAGGCAGCTCGAGGTGACCACGGAGTGTCCAAGGGGCATAATTCCCAAGTAGGGACACAGAGTTCTCAATCAAGTGGAAAGATCTCAACAACTGAGAATATAGGTAGCAAGGAGACAGTTCCAGAGGAGAACTAAGGATCCAGGTGAGGTATCTGACTGAAGCCTAGGGGTAGAGGGCAAAGCATAAGCCCAGTCCCATAGTCTGCTCCAACCCAGGGTAGAGACAGTGGGGAAGATTTGTGACCTGGGGATAACCAGGGGCACCAGATCCAACTGCCAGCAAAGGGAATCTGGGGAATAACTCAGGAACCTAGAAATCAAGATTAAGTGGCCAAGTTTGAGAATCTGACTTAATTCTCAGCTGGAAGTAGAGACAATCAGTGCATTTGGCTTAAGGAAAATAGGGATAGAAGATAATGAGAGGTATGGAAGGTCAAAAATGTTTCTGTATAGATTATTAGTCCCTTATGGGCAGAAGCCATGTCTCATGCCTCATTTCTATCTTCCATAGCACTCAGCAAAATAAATACTTATTGATCACGTAAAAAAGAAAGGTCACAGAGAATTCTGGTGTTATCCAATAAGGGGGGGAAATGCCAAGCTGAGTCATCACTTAAACAGCCTATGTATCATGCAGGTTTCCATCACCTTGGCAAACAGAGTGGTAATGTGACCTGGTAAATGACCACAGGCTAGAAATGAGGAGATGAAGCTAGACCAGCTTTGCCAGCAGCCTCCTATAAAGTCACTTCACAAATCTGTGAGCCTCAATTACTTCACCTATAAAAGGGCAAACATAATTATTCCAATATTTTCATGGTATCAGGACCACTTCTTCCCCAGATCTCTGCTTGGCTAACTTCCTCACCTCTTTCGAATCTTGGTTCAAATCTTGCCGTCATAAATGAGGCCTGTCTTGACCACCCTATTCAATACTGCAACCCACCCATCCCACCAATCCCATCTCCACGCACCTTGTCTACATTTTTTCCTTTTTCATGATACTTATTACCTTCTAAAATACTATGTAACTTGTGTATTTGTTATCTTTAATGTTGCCTGCTAAAACATAAGCTCCATGAGGGCAATGATCTTTGTCTTGTTCACTGATATGTACCCAGTTCTGAATGGGGTCTGGAACAGAGTAGCATCTAATATTTGTTGCATGAATATATGAATGAATCAAATAAAGACCAAAGTCTTGTGAAAGAAAAAAGACTACAATAATGAATCATTTAGATACTCCCTGAGGTCAGGGTCTCTAGTCCAATACCCTCAAGCATCCATCTGCCCCCTGGTACCACGTCATAGTGTGGGGTAGGTGTTCAATAAACCCTTATTGAATTACTAATTACACGTTACGAGACTCAAAAAGTCAGACACATCCACGGTGCTCTGGAGCCACCTACTGGCAACTCTACTTTATAGCTACCTAAGCAATTAAACTGACAAGAATTTCCAGCAACCAATGGAGTTGCAAAAAAAATCTCCCTTCAGTTTTTTTTTCAGCCAGTGAGGATAATCAGCCTGCACATAAAAACAGGAAAAAGAAAGCTGAAAATCAGGTAGAAGCTTCCATAAGCTCCAGAAGAGAGAATTAAAAACCTCCTCTGAAGGACCATATCCCTCAGTATTTCCCAGAGCTCATTTTCCACTTACAATAACAGTAAGTACCATGCATCGAGCTCTTATGTGTCAGGCACTGCTCTAAGCACCTTGCCTGTATGATTTCATTTAATCCTCACATCAATTCTTTGATGTTGGTACCATTACAACCACCATTCTATAGATGAAGGAAGTTTCCTTTTCAAATAATAGTTTTATTTAAATAAAGCAGTAAAACAATTTTAAACTAAAATACACTATTTCTAAGAAAAATCAAGACATGGCCACGCACACCCAAGACTGATTTTGGTGGAGCACTAATTAATGTACATGTGCTTTCCAGGTGTGACCCACAACTGAAGAGAACCAACAGGAATACTTCATGGTAGAGACCAGCAATCTCTCTCTCACCTCAACCAAGCACAACCTCATTCCTAGGCTTTGGATTCTAAAGTCAGCTCCTTTCGTTCTGATCACTCCAGCCTACACCATCAGAAAGCCACTAACAGTCTTCTGTGCCTGGGACCTTTTCTGGGCCCCAAACGCTCCCAACAGCCCTTCTTGGCTGGAGTCCCCTGGGAGACCAGGTCCCTCTGACCACCCAACCAGTTCTTTGGGCACTGCAGCCTCTCTTCCCAAAAGTAGCTTTTTCTACTTTTCTTAGCACAAGGCCAAAGTGAGGGTGTGCTCACCAGCTCCTCAGCTAAGAGAAGGTGCCTAAGGCTGGGCCTTCTTACTGTTTCCAAATGCACTGTCCTGAGGGGCTAAGAAAATGACTGACTTCCACCCTGCTGTTCCACAGCTCTCATCACCTCAGCTCTGGGAAGCTCTGCTTGGCCAAGTCCTCTGTGATCTGGGGGGGATGGCCGCGCATAGTTCGGGGCCCTACCTCCCCGACGACCTGGCCCCAGTAGCCGTGTCCCTGGGAGAGGGGCGGCCCCCTTGCCTCTGACAGAGAGTGGGGCTTTGGCAAGTCAGGGCCTGGCTTTGGGCCTCCAACTGCGCCCCGGGTTACTGGAGCTCTCGGCAGCACCCCCAGGGATGCAGTGCTACGGAGGGCGCCTCTGGTGGGAAAGCGCCGGGGGGCCCCACCTCCGCCCTGCCCCCCAGGTCGGGGCTGGGGAGGGCTTGCGGTCCCTCAGGTGCCCCTCACTCACCCACAACCGAAAACCCTACGGCTTCCGGGTCGTGGGCAGATGCGCCCCCTGGCGGCCAGTGGAGCGTCAGGCACCTTCATCCTCCCCGACAGCCTTCCGTAGTTTCCCAAATGGTTACCCAAGAGCTCTAAGGTGGTACTTACACTTTTAAAAAATGTTTTAAGAGTTATTTATTCTTGTGGGTGTTACAAAAAAATTACAACCAGCACAACGAACACCTGTCATCACGAATATTATTTTAGTATAAACCCATTGCCTTCGAGTCGATTCCGACTCACAGCAATCCGGTAGGACGGAATAGAACTGCCCCATAGAGTTTCCAAGGAGCACGTGGTAGATTCAAACTGAGGACCTTTTGGTTGGCAGCCATAGCTCTTAACCACTATGCCACCAGGGCTCCTGATTTTAAGGCTTTTTTTTTTTTTTTTATGAATGTTTAACATTGGTTTAAAAAAAAGTGTTAAATATAATACACAGATACGGCAAAAATCGTGAATGTGGTACTCAAATGACTAAAATTGGGGGAAACTGTCAGCCTTGCAAAGTCAACCAAAGGAGTAGGTTGGTGACCTCAAGTATTCCTTCCAGCTCTGATGCCCGGCGGGGCTGTGAGGAGAAGAGCCGGGGCAGCAGGACTGAAGTACCGAGAGAGGTCACCCTGTGCCCTCTTCACTGGGCACACTGACCCTAGCTTCACTGCTTCTGTCCTCCTTCCCCTTCCCACCAGGTCCCTTGCACCCCAGGTCCTAGGCTACTCCCTGGAGAAGAATAATGTAGTGCACTGTAGACAGAGCACTGGACCTCATGTCAGGATATCTGATCTCCCGGCCAGGCTATCTCCTGAGCTTGCAACCTGAGCTTATCTAAGTCACTCTGGAATTCTATGGTAACTGCACAGTGAGGGGGCTGGATGAGATGATGACTACGGTCTCTACTGGAGATAAGCATCTTTCCTGCTCTTGGCCTCTTTCCATCCCTTCGCCCCTGAGATGGTGGGAAGACTTAACTGATGGGTGCATTTTATAAGAATAACTGGCTCAGCTTGCCCTGCTCTACTTGGGAACTGCAGAGAGAGCCTTCATGGCATAATAGGGACCTATACCTGAGGAGGAAACCCTGGCAGCGTGGTGGTTATGTGCTACGGCTGTTGGTTAAAGTGCTCCTTGGAAACTCTATGGGGCAGTTCTACTGTGTCCTATACGGTTGCTATGAATCAGAATGGACTCGATGGCAATGGTTTTTTTTTTTTTTTAATACCTGAGGAAGGAGTTCCAGGGCACCATGATTGGGTAGGTAAGTCTCTTATTCTGGGGTCTAGAATGAGCAAACCCTGGCCAACAGACCTACAGCCATTGCCCCTAACTTACTATCAGTAAAAAAAAAAAAAAAAAAAAGTGGCATTTTGGCTACCCTTTTTTTTTTTTTTTAATTTTATTTTTCAACCCTGTTCAGAAAAAAGGCAGGGAAAAAAAGCAATGTTGTTTATTGTAATCACTTTTCAGATCCAACAGTGCCTTCTAGCCCCTTTTAGCATTTACATTCAGTAAGACAAGGAAAGCATCTAATGAATAAATTCACACTAATGAATTAATGTAACCCTTTATACATTGTAATGTTCCTTAAGCATTATGAGAAATCCTGGGAAAAGTCAATGCTTGATAATAAATATTGTATAAGTATACCCTTTAGGGGAAAATAATAAGCCTTTTTTAGGCCTCTTAAATAACATATATATCTGTTGTCTATTGAAAGTTAAAAGTAAAGATTGTGGGGTTACAGTGCCTGGGTTCAAATCCTTTCTATGCCCCTTACTAGCTGTGTGGCCTTGGGTAGGTTATTTAACCTCTCTGTGCCTCAGTTTTTTAATCTATAAAATGGGGATAATAGTAGGTTATTGAGGTACATTTGGTTATTGAGAGGACCATAAAAGTTCTATTATACGCCAGACACTGTCCTAATCTAGGTCACCAAGCACTCTACCTCTAGAGTAAAATTTATGGAACCAAGGACGGAAACTGACAGCAAATGTCATGGAAACAGTAGCATTAAGCCCAATGTGAATATTTGTGCTAGTAAAAGGATAAATTTCTGGACAAACCTGAATTAGAAAATAGTACCATCTTCTCAGAATGAACCCCTCAGACTGATATCAGATTGATGAACTCAGCTTCATTCCAGGGTTCTCTCTTGGGCGCTTGAGACATACCTGACCAGTGTACACAGAGTTTGCTCTCTGGTAATACCAACCTTAGGAGTCCCTGGGTGACTCAAACAGTTAAGCGCTTGACTACTAGCCAAAAGCAAAAGGTTGGCAGTTCAAACCCACCCAGAGGTGCCTTGGAAGACAGACCTGTCAGTAGCCTTGAAGACCCAACGGAGCAGTTCTACTCTGTACACATGGGGTCACCATGAGTCGGAATCCATTTGGCAGGCACTGGGGTTGGGGAACAACAATAGCCACTGCCGTCCAGTTGATTCTGACCCACAACGAACAATAAACCACCAAGCCAAACCCATTGCTGTCAAATTAATTCCAACTCATAGCGACCCTATAGGACAGAGTAGAACTGCCCCATAATAGGGTTTCCAAGGAGCAGCTGCTGGATTCAAACTGCCAGCCTTTTGGTTAGCAGCCAAACCCTTAACCACTGTGCCACCAGGGCTCCTCAAGGGACAATGCTGACCTCAGTTCCTCTAAACTGCCACCAGGTGTCTACAGACATGCACATCTTCCCCTCTTTGGCTCCTGAGTCAACCCATGAAGGAGCTGGAACTGAGAGTACCACAGGCAAAAGGTTTGTAAGTGGTAGACTCTGGCCTACAGCTCAGGTCTAGGTGGTTAGTTCATACTTGCCTCCAGCTCCAAGGTGCTCCAGGGCTAGAAAGAGAAGCAGATTTCAAAGAAAGTATCTAAGGCTCGGGGGCAACCTAAGGCTTCATCATATTACCGATCCCTCTACTTCCTCGGGAACCCCTGGTGGTGTAGTGGTTAAGACCTACTGCTGCTAACCAAAAGGACAGCAGTACGAATCTACCAGGCCCTCCTTAGAAACCTATGGGGCAGTTCTACTCTGTCCTACAGGGTTCCTGTGAGTCGGAATCCACACAACAGGTTTGGTTTTGGTTTTTTTCTATTTCTCCAAAAGACTTTAAATCCATCTCAACCAAAGAAGAATCCTAGCCCTTAAATTCCACCAGAAAAGAGATTTAACTCCCACCCTTCAGTCTCTTCAGCCTCCACCCAAGGTCTGACACTCTTCACATCTAGAAAGTTGCTCCCAGCTCTGCCTTCAAGTGTCTGCAGAGAATTTCCCTGTGTATACCAGCAGGCCCAGAGCTCTGTTCCTCTTTGTACCTTTAATGACTGTCTTCCCTGTGAGTGCAGGAGCACATTAGCACTGTTCAGAGCAGAGCAGGTCTCCCAGCTGCAAACTTCTACCTCTTTTCCTCCCTAAGTTCTATCTATTAACAAACCTAGAGGTAAATATATATATTCTTTCTCTCCACAAACACTTAGTCCTTGTGGTGTCGCAGGAGACCTTCGTTAGCCACCAAGCATGTTCAGCCTTGCAGTATAGCTATTTGTGTCTGTCTTGCAGACAAAGCCTGCACCACCACACTACTGGATTCTGAGTTCCTTGAGGGCAGAGACACTGGCTTTCTGTTCCTCCCAGCACCACAAAAGTGCTTTGCATGTAGTAGATACTCAGCGAATGCCTGCTGAATTGGCCCCAGTGCTGACAACTCCAGAGGCTTGCATGGATTCTGGATGTGGGATTATGTGGCCATGTTAGATTGTTGCCTCTCTGCCCTAAGGAATTGCTGCCTTGGAAAATGGCATATGTGTCCCCAGTGGCAACACTGGCTCTGGTTGCAGCCCAACATAGGTGGTATGAGGCATGGCATAGGGCCCTGGTATGTTGGGCAAGGATCAGGCTACTCAAGTCTGAAAAGGGGAGACATGGCACACTAACCCGGATGGCCTGGACCACCTCTGACTCTCCACAGCTTCCCCAGGGAGTCACCAGCTGCCCTTCTCAACTCTTTGTCCCCTCTATCTGCCATCTTTCTATCTCCCCTCATCTCCCTAGTCTTTCCGCTTTGCCCCCGATGCTCTCTTCTCTTACTTTCCCTTTTCCTCTCCTCTCCTCTCCACCCTTCCCTCTGTGTTTTCCCCTCTCCTTTTCCATCTCCCAGAGTTAATAAACAAAACCAGAGCCCCTTTTCTGAGGCTCAGGGCCCTGGCTAAAGGGCCTCCAAAGACTGTCTCCAAGGCAGTTCACAGGCAGCAGCATTTGGAGTCATCTGTCCTAAATGACTCTGCACCCATGAGGACCTTCGTAGAAGACTCTTTACTTACCACACCTCTATCTGTGCTTCTTTGCAGCTGATCTATTGTTCAGTCAGTCACTTACTCCCAGACACTGACTTCCATTGTCCTTTACACTAAGCCCCCAGTACAGGGCCAATCCTATCCTGCCCCAGAGAGCCTGCCTTACCACCTGGAGGCCTGTCTAATCAAAACTCTGGGCCCCAACTTCCTGTAAAAAGGGGACAGAACACCATTAGGCCCCAGGCCCACTTTAGGAACCAGCCTATAAGTACCTACTCCATACACAGTGGGACCAGTAACTGTACAGCAGCTTCATCATCAGTCAGAGAGAAGCAAACATCCAAGCCTGAAGTAGACTCATGCCCAGGGAGCACACAATCTTGCTAGTTCTACTGCTGCTACTCTCAACTCAACATATCTTCAATGAGCATCTGCTCCGAGCATTTATGCTGGATCGGGTTTGAAAAATCAACCACACAAACCCTTCCCTGTGTGGGGAGTCAAATTAACCTGGTGATGCTGTGCTTGCTGCCATGCTGCCTTGCCACTAACTTAGGGACTCTTCTTACCCCAACCCCTTCACAGAGCAGGCCCTGATCTGAGAAACACACTTATCTTGTTTGTCCCTGCAAAGGGGTTTTTTCAGGACCTGATGAGCAAGTGTAAGTTTTCATTTACACTTCTGGTCATAATGGCAGGAGATGAGAACTGGCGAAAAAGGAAGACCTCCCAGGAGAGGTCCAGAATGGAACACATTCTGGAACTGCCAGATTCTAGAGCAACTCTGTGAGCTTGTTCCAGAGATGAAAGTAGAGAAATGGGTGGTCCCCCTTGGCTCCCAATGCACTGCCAAGACCATGCCCTGGGCATCTCAGAATCAAGGCTGATAGAATAGAGAAGGACCAATACCTTCTTTTCCCCTTCCCATCCCCAGCCATTTTGTACATGAGAAAACTGAGAAACAGAGGTAAAGTGACTTGTCCGGTGTCATGTCAATGATCAATGGAAAAGCTGGGACGTGAGCCTAGCTTTTCTGACTCTCATTACAAGCCTAGAGATTTCAAATGCCAGATATAACAATGAAATTATGACAGCTGTCAGCTGGTGTTGGTTCAGCCAGGAGTCTGCAAAGCTAACATATAAAGTAGCAGTCATCTCTGGGGAATAATCTGAAATGGGTTTATTCCACTTGTAGCTTGGGCGATACAAACAATTAATGTACTCGGCTGCTAAACGAAAGGCTGGCCATCCAAGTCCACACAGAGGCACCTAGGAAGAAAAGTCTAGCAATCCACTTCCAAAAAATCAGGCTCTGAAAACCCTATGGAACACAGTTCTACTCTGACACACATGGGGTCACCATAAGTTGGAGTGGACTCAACTGTAACTGATTGGATTTTTTGGTTCTTTTAGACTGATGGCTAAGAAGCAAGATCATGGGTTTACCTAGGGATCTTGTAGCTCCTGTGGACTGATTCGCACTAATCACACTCAGCAACCCCTGACTGATAAGCTGGATGCTAATATTTGTGTATCATAGAAACTGGGCCTCATCATTAGGCCAGGGCACTGGGAAGTGCCCAACATGACACACAGGATCACTAAGGAGACCACGCCACATATCAGAGGTCTATAGGGTGAGCAGAGAGTCAATACAGAGAATATTTTTCACCTTGAAAAATATTTTAAAGAACTAAAATGTACCTTCCCTGAATACCCCTAAAGGAAATTAAAAAAAAAAAATTAAACTTCTCCCATTTTCCTTTTATTTACACTTCTTGGTGACTTCTTTGTTGGCCTTTCTCACGCCACCATCTCCCTGTATCATATTAACAACCTCTCATAACATTTTACAGCTTCCAGGTCTATGGAATAGCCTACATTGATTCACTTCAGGGTGGTTGTTTCCATGTACTTCCATAAGGAGGCACTGTAAACTCATCCAAAACCAAACCCATTGCCATCCAGTCAATTTCGATTCACAGCGACCATGTGGGGCAGAATAGAACTGCCCCATAGAGTTTCCAAGGAGCAGCTGGTGGATTCAAATTGCCAACCTTCTGGTTAGCAGCCTGAGCTCTTAACCACTGTGCCACCAGGGCTCTAAACTCACCCAAATGTCCCAAAATTGTAGCTGGATAAATTACTTCTGGGAAGGTTTTTAGTAGAGCAAGCTGCTCTATAATGTGTGACTGAGTTAGCCTCAAAGAGGACTGACATGGGCTTGTGTTCTCTTCCAGACATTTGGCCTATTATGTTTGACCTAGACCTTGAGCTCTTTGGACTTTATAACCCTAGGTGGCACAAATGGTTTGCATGCTACTAGTAACCTAAGGGTTGGTGGTTTGAACTCACCCAGAGATGCTGCAGAATAAAGACCTGGCTATCTGCTTCCATAAAGATTATAGCCAAGAAAACCCTATAGAGCTGAGTTGACTCAATGGCAGTGGGTGTTTTGGGTTTTTTCTCCTTCTAAATCCACATTCCAGATCCAAATCTTCAGTTCTAGAACAGGGCAGAACGTTGGGAATGGGGCCTATTGCTCTCTGGCCCACCACATGGGCTGAGATTAAATTCCATTCAACTCTATGAGGCCACTTAGTCTTCTCTGAAATGCGCCTCCTTCTCTGGAAGGTCAGAGCCCTGCCACTTTCTTTTCCTAAGAGGCACTTTCGCAGATCCCTTTGGCTATTTCTGACCTGCGCATTCTGGCCCCAGGGCATCCAGGTGAGATGAAGCTCCTCTTTAGATTTTGCAGTGATTAGAGCAAACAACACATAATAATAAAAACAATAGTGATGAGTCTTATTAGGGAGAGAGCAACTAGGAGTACATAGCAAGGTGTACATAAATTTTTGTATGAGAAACTGACTTGAAATTGTAAACTTTCACTTAAAGCACAATAAAGATAAACAATAATGATGATACAGGCAACAAGAGTAGTGATAATAGTAGTTATTGGATGGTCTTTTGTCCTTTGAAAGCCAAGCAGAGGTGACCAAGCTCCTACAGGGCAGGGCGTCACTTCACTACAGTGTGTGTGATGCAACCTGTGCCCTGGGCTGTCCTTGCTGATGGGAAGAGCCACAGTGACCACCACCAGGCACCTTGCAGAGTGGGCACCCAGAGCTCTGAGCCACAAGCCAGATGGCTGGCCTGAAACAACTGGGTCAGCTTTGGCTCAAAATTTCCAGGGCCAGGAAATCCCCATTAGAGAGCATTGCAGGTCTGCCTCTGCTGCAAAGCAGTCCTTAAAATGTGGGTTAAAACCAGGCTGCCCAGATATAACATTCCCCAGAACTGGCTGGACTGAGCGAGCCATGTTCCCAAACTCACCCAGAGCTTTTCCAAAGACTCTGTATGCAACTTTGGCCTGTCTCTGCCGTCTTCCCCAGAAGAGAAGAAAAGGAGGTAGAAAGAGGGTAGGAGAAGTGAGAAAATGAATCTGACTAAAGTCCACTGGATCGGAGAGCACCTAAAATTCTCACTTTTTGGAAGTGAGTGGTGAAAAAGCATGATTTGGGCCCTTCCACAAAAGCCCAGGATTTGCCATCCTGGGTCTCCCCTGGAGCCTGTCTCGCTCTGGACTCCACAGCCGAGAGGCACCCGGGTCCTCCCTAATACTAACTTCAGCAGTGAACAGCCTCTCTCAAAATGCACTGCACTTAAACTTTACAGCAAGTATTGCAACTTGTGAGACAGACAGGGTTAACTGTGCCGGCAGAACAAAAAAGCTGTTAGAAGATTACCATCTAGAAGCTGGGTAAACAGGAACCCACTCTGTCAACATGAGATAGGATTGGGGCAGGCCCTGAATTACTATCTCCTTCTTAGTGTCTTTCTAGCCCCCTTCTCCTTTGCAGACTCCGTTTGCTCAGAGGAGCAGAGTGTGACTGCTGTTTGACCTTCCTTAGCCCTCCGGAGATGGTGATGTAGTGCCGAAAATAAAGTGCACTTGCACTGTATCCCATAATAAGTGATGGCAAGGGCTGCTGAGAGGACACCATCTTGTATATCAGTGGGTTCCATCTTAGATTCCAGATGTGCTTGCAGCCTAATTAACATACACCGCCATTCTGAGACGTATGCACCCCTTGAAAGAAGCCCACTAAATATTCATTACTTTGTTGTCTCCACCAAACCCATATAAGTTCTACTCTGTCCTATAGGGTCACTATGAGTCGGAATCAACTCGACGGCACTGGGTTTTTCTTGCTTCCCTTGTCGAGTCAGTGTTTTAGAGAGGCTCAGATCTCCGCTGACTCCCTTTGCTTGGCTCAAGCAAAATAAGACTTACTGAAGATAAAGTTTGTCTTTCGTGTGTATTCTTACTCAGGAAAAGACAAGGACCCTTTGTGTCAGATTGGCAATTGGTAACACTTGTAATTATGTTGGGGTGTGATTATTTCATTAACCTAATCAAGCCACCATGAAGTCAGG
This sequence comes from Loxodonta africana, assembly GCF_030014295.1. Lineage (NCBI taxonomy): Eukaryota > Metazoa > Chordata > Mammalia > Proboscidea > Elephantidae > Loxodonta > Loxodonta africana. The sequence continues at coordinate 182,205,745 of NC_087344.1, read as the reverse complement.
AACTGAATTTAGTTTTGTATCCCTCAGACATTTGCCCAAGGTTTGGCACAGAGTAATCCCACAATAAATATTTGTTGAATAAATGAATGTGTCAATGAATGAGTAGCCTCAGTTTTATGAGAGGATCTGACCAACTGCAGCATATCCAGAGATGGCAGCCAATATTGTGAAGGTTCTGGAAACCACATCATGTGAGAAAGGCTTGACGGAACAGAGGTGACAGAGACAGAGAAGAGGAGATGTAGGAGGCATCAGGGCCAGTTGTCTTCTGATGTCACATGGAGGAAGGGCTCCACAAGCCTTGATTTAATTTCCCCATAGGGTAGATTAGGAACGAAGGGGCAGAGATCCCAGCAGTCAGTAGCTCAAGGCAGATGGATATTCCTAGGGCTAGAACTCTATAGGCTGGGCCAAGCTGCTTCCTGGGAGGGGCTTCTCTATCAAGGAATGGCCAAGTAGAGGCAGGATGCCATCCACCCTAAATGATGCAGGACAAGGGTGGGCCTGCACCATGTGAGGGATTCAGCCAGCAGACTGACCACTGAGATTACCCTAGAAGATTCCAAGTTCGTTCCTCCCATGCCCCAGGAGAAAAAAAGGTCAGGTTTCCACTGGACAGTTCTGTGAAGCCCTGAGCAAAACTATGAAAGAGGGAAAATCTGACTTCAGCACCCCTCAGTTACCTTTTTGGAATTGTTAAAAACGAGCAAACAAATCTTGATTTTGTAAGGAGAGATTTTATTTAAAAGGGTTATTGCAAGAGGGTAAAGGGACAATTTGCAATAGAGCAAATGCTGTGACTGTAAGATTAGCAAGAGTCTCAAAGCTTAGATAAAAAGGATTTTTCTCATACAGAGGAGTGAACAAGGCTAGAAAGAACCACATATGGAGAAGTAGGATGAAAGGGTGGCAGGATAGTAGATCAGAGGATGAGGCCAGACTATTCTCAGGGAGGCTCATAATGAAGGGCTGTATTCTGGCTCAGGCTGGGGGTGGGCCAAGACTCAGGGGCCTGGGGAAGGAGAGGATCTTAACCAAAGTTTAGCTAACAAGTATTTTGTTCCAACTGATCAGTGGGGACAAGCAGTTCAGCTCTCATTTTTGAGGCAAAGAATGGGAATTTGGTATGTCTGGTCTTCTCATAGGTAAACAAGGGGGGCATCCATGAGTCTTATTTAAGCTTTATGGGAAAGGGTTGTTCTCTGTAGTAAGTCATTTTCTGGAACACAAGGTGGGGAGCTCTTTAACCACGGCTGTTTTCCGGGAACACGGCTGTTTTCCGGGAACACAGGTCTCAAATAAAACTCAATGCTGTCAGAACCCTTATTCTCTCTACTCTCAAAACTCGTAACGCTAACACTGTAGTCTTTGCTGAAAGCAAACTAAGGAGAGAACTCACTTAATAATGCCTTATTTTGTCCATCCATATTTTGAAAGAAGGTGCCTCAAGAAAGCTATGGGCAAATCTAGTGGTAGGATTTTTAGCACAGCAGCATTGGGATGGGAAAGTCTTCCTGGAAGTCCTCTAATCAGTCATCTAACAAAGGCTCAGAACCTGCCCTGTGTCCAGCATAGTGCCAGGCAGGGGCACAGGCACTGGGCTGGGAGGTAGAAATTCTGGGTTCAAGTCCTTAGTTTCTGCCTTGTACTGACTACGTGATTGTGATTAGTGATTTACTCCTCTGAGCCTCATTTTCCTCATCTGTAAAACAGGGTTACTCACAGTAAGTACTTTGCAGGGTCAAATGAGATACTAAATATGAGAGTGTTTTTTGTAAAACATCAAGTACTATGTACATAGCATTATTGTGATTATTATTAGACATTATGGGAATACAAAGCATTATAAGGTAAAGTTTCTGTCCTCAAACAGCTTGCTGCCTAGTCATGGCAGACCTAAGCCAGGCTACCTGTCTTCACTGTTCCCCATTCTAGAATACCAACAAGCAAAAGACCATAAAAAGGGGAGCAGGGAGAGAAAGAGGAACAGGCAGCTTTGGCTCAGGGAGAGGACTGCACCAAGCCCTGGGGTCCTGCTAATCTCTGCCCAGAGCCTAGGCTTCCCTCTCAGCATTGGGAGGAGATGTCTTTATTGTTCTCCCTTCACCATGGCCCCAGCCATGCCCAAAGGCTTTTGAACTCACTACCTTTCCACAGGCTCATCAGGCCGGCACTCCAGAGGACACCCTCAACCACTGCCCTTCCCATCCCAAGCAGCATTTACCTGCTTAAGGGGAAGACGGTTCCCACAAATGAAAAGCCAGCTTAGCCAATTCAGACAGCTAAACCCTTAAGTTTCTTTATTGCAAATAAAGGGCTTCATTATGGTGTTGTATAGAACTGACTCAGAGCAAATTAAAATTGATTTCCACAATGACCTGATGACCCTGCTCTCCACTGAAGACATGCCAGTACAGAAAGAAAACAGCTAAATGGCAGGGCTGAGGATTCAGCTGAGAGTCAAGGTTATATTTCCTGACAAGATGCTAATTATACAAAAAATGGGATCTTTTGGTTATCGTTCGGTTGTTTTTTGTTTGGTTTGTTGATTTTGCCCCAGACATTTCCAGTATAGATTAGATACAAGGTGAGCAAACCTTTTCTGTAAAGGGCCGGATAATAAGCATTTTAGACAATAAAATAAATATTTTAGGCAATATTTATAAGCCAAGCACTTGGTGATAAAGAACAAAGACCACAGCCTTCACTATGGATTACATCTCAACTTTAAGAAAACAAAAATCTTCACAACTGGACCAATAAGCAACATCATGATAAACAGGGAAAAGACTGAAGTTTTCAAGGGTTTCATTTTACCTGGGTCCACGATCAACACCCATGGAAGCAGCAATCAAGAAATCAAAAGATACTTCGCATTGGAAAAATCTGCTGCAAAAGACCTCTTTAAAGTGCTGAAAAACAAAGATGTCTCCTTGAGGACTAAGATGTGCCTAACCCAAGCCATGGTGTTTTCAATTGCCTTGTGTGCATGCAAAAGCTGGACGATGAATAAGGAAGACTGAAGAAGAATTGACGCCTTTGAATTGTGGTGTTGGAGAAGAACACTGATTATACCATGGACTGCCAAAAGAATGAACAAATCTGTCGGAAGAAGCACAACCAGAATGCTCCTTAGAAGCAAGGATGGCAAAACATTGTCTCACATATTTTGGACATGTTATCAGGAAGGATCATTCCCTGGAGGACATCATGCTTGGTAAAGTAGAGGGTCAGGGAAAAAGAGGAAGACCCTCAACGAGGTAGATTGACGCAGTGGCTGCAACAATGGGCTCAAGCATGGCAACAATTGTGAGGATGGTGCAGGACCAGGCAGTGTTTTGTTCTGTTGTACATAGGGTCGCTATGAGTAGGAACCAACTCAACAGCACCTAACAACCCAACAACAAGGATATTACATAAGTACTTACATATAAGAAGAAAAAAACAAATTTCCACCATTTTTAATTGGCAAAATTTGAAGTATAATAATAATAATTGAGTACAATTTTTTGTAATAAAGATCTACTAACGAGAAAAATGGAGTTCTTGTTTAGAGGGATAATATTTCATTTAACTGGGGTTCAAAGTTATTATTCCCTATCATCAAAATCAATCACAAATGTTCATCCATTAATGGTGATCTGTAATGAAACTTTACACATTTTATCTTTAAAACTGTCTTTTTACACTGACTGATACTTCCAAATACTGATCCCAGAACCCAGTTACTGATATTAATCCACAAAAATATAATTTTAATTGAGAATATTCATCACTTGGAAGGTATTGATAGAATTTTATTAGATTCATCTCATAATATTTACCTTTGGCGTGTTATTGTATTGAAGATTAATCACTTTTATTGAAGATCAATCACTTTCAATGCAAACGCACAGTGGATTTTGAAATAGGGGAATTCCCTTTGCACTTGCATCAAGGTCCCAAAAATGCTTCTTGTTTTAACTTTTGACAGCTTGAGAAGTATATAAAACAGTTCGACACCACACCAGGCTGAACCAAATTCCAACCAGTCAAACAACGTTGTTTTCTTCGAAGTGACTTTACCACAGTCTAAGTATCACATTTAAGCACTGTTTCACCTTGTAATTTTAGGTTGACTTCATTAAGAAACATTATCAAGTTTGCAGCAAAAGCTAATTTCCAAAAGCATTTAGTATTTAATAATAGTGGATAAGAACAGTTCTTCTCATCCAAAGAAACTTCAATCTCAGCTTTCAGCTCAAAAAAAGAAATCACAATAAATCCTTACCGTGGCTAGGTGATCAAGCTGCTGTGCAGCAGAGCGAGCCAGGCTATCCAGCCTCTATTTCTGACAAAAAGTCATGGCATTGACAATGGTTAGGTTTACAAGAGCAAATGAAGTTCACCGTTGACACTACTGGTTTAGTAATACATGACAGATTCAAATATTTTCTGCAGAGTACCTGCAGATGAATAATAATAATCATAGGCTCTACACACGTCACATTTTCACAAGCTTTGGAAAATTTTCCAACTAAGCCTTTTTCTCCGTCACACGTAGTTCTGCCATCGGTTGTATCATACCTTAGCGGATTCCACTTCAGCTTGTACCGAATTGGTGTTTTTCTTCACTTTGAAAATATTCTTGCCTGTAGTTGTTCCACAAGACTGTTCATAGAGGCTAATTCTTTAGTCACTTCAAACTCAGCATTGACTCTTCGAATAAACCACGAAGAGAACTGGTAACTTCTGTCAGCTCTTCAAGGATCCAGGAAAACCATTTGAAATCATTTGCCTGATTATTTAAATGACTACTGATATTGCCCCCAATGTCCTCACTTGCCAAAAGGCTGGTAGTCTTCAGCAAGTTTATTTTCTTTGGAAACATTTCTTCAGCTGCTGCAGTCAAACGCGATTTCATTAACTCACCATTGGGAAGTGACTTTCTTTACTTGCTAGCAGATGAGCCACTCAGAAACTTACTTTGGTTGCAGTCTCATTTTCTTCCTTTCTTGTGTGTGCGTGTGTGTGTGTACATGTATGTGTGAAATTCTGCTGTGATGAGTTTACTTTAAATTTCCTAATTTTTCTGCCTATTACTTCCCTGTGAGTTGGGGATATCATGACGAGTGTTTAGTCTGATAATGTCAACACATATTGTATTCTTTCAGTACAGCTTTGGGGCAAATGGTTTGCACTCAACTACTAACCTAAATGTTGGTAGTGCAAACCTACCCTGTGGTGCCCCCAAAGAAAGGCCTGGCGATCTGCTTCCATAAAGGTTACACCCAAGAAAACCCTGTGGAGCAGTTCTACTTGGTAACACAATGGGCCGTCATGAGTCAGAATCGACTAGATGGCAATGGGTTTGGTTTTCTTTTTTTACAGTGTCATTGCATAATAAAAGTAATACTTTGCCATCTATTTCCACAATAAAAAAAAATCCAGACTGAACTGCACCTTAAAAGTATGACATTTGAAGTCCACTTTTCTCGTTTGACATGATGGATATGCACTGCTAATAAAAAATAAAATAAAATGTCACAGTACTACAATAAGCATAGCACTCAAAACACTGTCAAGTTACAGCTGCACCACCGCAATCTGTGTGCACAGAGCAGCAGTGTGAAACGATGAGAGCACCTTCTCAACTACTCACGTCTGCTATTGTAGTTCCAAAGCAGTCATAGGCAATATGGAAGTGAATGAGAGTGGCTATGTTCCAATAAAACTTTATTTGTAAACCCTAAAAGTTGAATTTTATATCAACTTTGTGACACAAAATATTTTTCTTCTTTTTCATTTTCAAGTATTTAAAAATGTAAAAACCATTCTTAGCTTGTGAACCTTACAAAAACAATCAGCAGGCATGAATTGGCCCATGGGTTTGCCTGCTCCTGAATCAACTGATTGTATTTCCTTGAATGGTTTGGTGTAGTTAAGGCTGCTTGGAGTCAGAGAAATAGTCCAGAAGAGTTCTAAATCCCCCATTAATCCGAAAATCTCTCAGGTGTCAAAGGCTATGGATGCTTTAATGCAATCAGTTAGATGAGGGTCTGTCTCCAGCATTCTTCTAGGCATTTGAAGGAGGATGGGGAATAAAAGAGAGAGAGAAAACAAAGAATCTGCTCTCAAGGAGCTTATGGTCAAGTTGGGAAGATGAGAGAGACTTAAACATAGGGGCACTAAGAAGGTGAGGCACTTCTAACACATGCTTTTAACATTTTTTAAGTTCTCTTGCATAGAGTCAGTGCCTGATAAATATTGGGCGAAGGACTCAAAGAGTACATGATACATGGTACGGCCATCTCTAAACCCAACAGGCTTTCAGTATGGTTGCAGGGGTGAGTCCATGGGCTATGATGTCTGGCTGTCTGGTCAAATCCTGCCACTGCTATTTACTCTTCTATGACCTTGGACAAGTTATTTGACATCTTTTCACTTTCATTTCATCATCTATAAAATGAGAGCGACAATATCTATTTTACAAGCTTATTGTGGGCATCAAATGAGATCATCAATATAAAGCACTTACCATAGAGCCCAAAGAGCCGAAATTATTATCAGAGAAAGGGAAGATCAGAGGGAGTCAGAAGAATTAGAAAAGGTTTCTTGGAGGAGGTGGATCTTTAGAAACTGTGCAGAGAAGAGGAGAACATGTATTGGTGGCGGGGAGGACACAACCTTGGAAGTATCAGTGAGTGTTTGAGAGCCTTGTGTTTTTGGATGAGTCAGCTTCTTTCTGTGCGTGTGGTGAAAATATACATAATAAAACCTTCACCAATTCAGCAATTCCACATGTAAAATTCGGTGACATTGATTACATTCTTCGTGTTCTGTAACCTTTGACTGTATCCTTTTCCAAACCATTCTGCCACCATTAACATAAATTCATTGCCCCCTCAGCAAAACTCCTTGCCTCCCATCCCTTCCATCCCTGGTAATCACTAATAATCTTTGGTTTCTATGCATTTGGTTATTTCACATAAGTGAGCTCATATAGTATTTGTCCTTTTACTACGACTGACTTACTTCACTCAGGATGCTTTCTAGGTTTACCCACATTGTGGCATGCATCAGGACTTTGTTTCTGTTTATGGCTGAGTAATATTTCATTGCCTGTATGTACCATATTTTGTTTATCCATTCATCTGATGGGCATTTCGGCCTTTTCCACTTTTTGGCTACTGTGAAAAGCGCTGCAATGAACATTAGTGTACAGATTTCTGTTTACATTCCTGCTTTAAATTCTCCTAGTATATACTTTTAGTATATACTTAGAATTGGGGTTGCTGAGTCATATGGTAACTCTATGTTCTATGTTCAGCTTTTGGAGGCGCTGTGACATTTTACATTCCCACCAGCAATAGGTGAGGGTTCCCGTTTCTCCACAACATCACCAATACCTCCGATTTTCCTTTCTCTTGTTTTATTTATTTATTTATTTTTCTTACTGCCATTCTAATGGGGAGAGAGTGAAGTGGTATTTTATTGCAGTTTGATTTGCATAACAAAAGGTCCACAGTTTGAATCCACCAGGCATTCCTTGGAAACTTCTATGGGGCAGTTCTACTCTGTCCTATAGAGTCGCTATGAGTCGGAATTGACTCAACCCTAACAGGTTAGCAGGTTTCTTTTTTTTTTTTGAATGGCTAATTTTTTTTTTTAATGGAAGGAGCCCTGGTGGCATGGCAGTTAAAGTGCTCGGCTGCTAACTAAAAGGTCGGCCGTTGGAACTCACCAGCCCCTTTGCGGTAGAAAGATGTGGCAACCTGCTTCCATAAATATTACAGCCTTGGAAACCCTGTGGGGCAGTTCTACTCTATCCTGTGGTTGCTATGAGTCAGAATTGACTTGGCGGCAAGAGGCTTGGTTTTTTCTTTTAATGGTTAATGACTTTGAGCATCTTTTCATGTGCTTGTTGGCCTTTTGAATATCCTTTTTGGTCAAATGCCTGTTCAAGTCTTCTGCACATTTTTTGATTGGGTTATTTGCCTTTATTAGACCTTTATTGGATATATATGGTTCCCGAAAATTTTCTCCCCATTTGTATGATGTCTCTTCAATTTTGTTAATAAAGTCCTTTGATGAACTAAAGTATTTAATTTTTACTAGGTGGGTGAGTCAGCTTTCAGGTCAATGCTGAAAGGACAAAGAAGCTGAGGCAGAATTTGACTGCATGTTAACCTTGCAGATAACCAAAAGCACAGCTTGGGGAGTAGGTTAGAATCCCTCTGAGATGTGTCGCCTGAACTGATGGCCCAATCGCTGCCACAGGCACAGTAATGGAGGGGCCAGAGCCAGGGAAACCAGCCAGGTCCTTTGCAGGGGGCTCGCTAGCTGGTCTGACATCATCACCTTCACCATCAGCAATGTTTGTTGAGCATCTATGAGCAGAGCATTGTGCCAAGGAATGAGGAGATAAAACACATTTTATGATTTCAAAGAGAGTATAATTGACTTTAGATAATACAACAGAGCATGTCATAAGCTCCAATTACACTTTTTGTTAATAAGATGCATGTAGGAAGCACAGACCTTAGGGGTCCAGGGTTCTAACCCCAGCACTGGATGTCACTGTTAATATCACTTAGTTCTCTGGGCCTCCATTTCCACATTATATGCAAATTGAACTTGACACTGTAGTTCTCCAAGTATTTGACTATAGGATCCTTTCCTCAAATAAAGATTGCAGTGTTGATCAAAGCAGTTAGTTGAATGGGTATAAGCACCAGGGAAACCCAGGTGGCGCAGTGGATAAGAGTTTGGCTGCTAACCAAAAGGTCAGCAGTTCGGATCCACCAGGTGCTCCTTGGAAACTCCATGGGGCAGTTCTACTCTGTCCTATAGGGTCCCAAAGAGTCAGTATTGACTCACCAGCAATGAACTTGGTTTGGTTAAAGAAGCAGAGTCCTACTCATCAGGGCCCCTTACTTTAGCCCTTGGCAGATTCCAAGCAACACAACCTGAAAACCACTGGGCTAGAGAGCTTAGGTCCGCTGATCTTTTCTGGCTTGAGGATTCTATGTGGTGGTAAATGTTACCCTGAACCAAAGAAATGCTACGAAAGGTAAGAAACGCCAGGAGCTCAGTTCAGGGAGAGATCAAAGAAGGGTTCAAGGAGTATTTCATAGTGGGTGTACTTTGAATGGTGGGTTTCCCGTTCAGACAGTAGAACTGTCCCATAGGGTTTCCAAGGAGTGGCGGGTGGATTCCAACTGCTGACCTTTGAGTCAGCAGCTGAGCTCTGGACTACTGCACCACCAGAGCTCCTAAATGATGGGTAGATTTAAAGATACTGAGAGGAGAATAGAACATATCTCAGAGAGGACTTATCACCTGAGTGGAGGTGCAGAAATGGGCCTGGGACTCAATGAAGAGACCAGTTTAATTAAAGCAGAGGGATCTTGAAGGGGAGATGAAGTCAGAATAGAGGCTAGGTGGAAATCAGATTGTGAAGACCAAGACAGAGGCGGGTGTCCTGCTGCCAAGGCCCCTGGTGTCCACGTGGATCAGTGAGGTCTATGACACAGAGTACAGGTGAGTTATTAAGGGGACTGCCACCACATCCTGTCATGGCCCTGACTGACCATCAGCAAACTTCCCTGACACCTGCCACATCCCTGGCACATTCATCAGGTGCTGATTCCTGAGCTCTATCATCATAAGGAAGGGGAGTGAGGTCCAAGTGGAAAGGATTTAACACCCAAAACAACAGTGCCCAGATTTCCCAAACAGCAGCCAGTGTGGGGCCGAAGGAGAAAGAGAACTATTGGCACAGGGAAATCTGTGAGGCTTAGCAATGCATTGTGTCAGGTTGATCCCCTCATTTAGGAGGAGCAAGAGCTTTTAAACTACCGACATGTCCTTAATCCGAAAATGCCACTAATCCTCTGTAATTCTCCCACATTCTTATGAGATGCATGGGTGGCAACAGCTATTATCTTCATTTAACTGGGAAGTCAAGGCCAAGGAAGAACCAGTCATGACACCTAAGACAACAAGGAATGAGAGATGAGGAAGGACTGAGAATTTGGGGAGACAGCAAATAAAGGAGTGGACAGAAGGCAAGGACCAAGGACTGAAAACGAAGAAAAAACAAACTCCAACCCAGGTATCGGGTCTCAGCCGGGAAGCCTTCTCTGACAGGACAATGCCCTACTCTGAGCTGCCACAGCGTCCCAGAAGGGCCCCAGAGCAGCACCCCTCGCACCATCGGGTAACTGTTTACTTGTCACCCTTGTTAGACTGAAAGGTCTGTGGCGGCAGGGACCCTGTGTGTCTTGTTCACTGTGTGTCCCCAGTACCAAATGTCTACTAAGTAAAGTACACGAGGTGGTCTAGGACAGAGAAGCAGACACTGGTAGATAACCTACAGAAGAAATGATACTCAAGCGCTTAGTTAAATGGAAATAACCAGGCTGCTGAGCACTGACTAGGACTCTGCTTGGCGCCAGAAATGTCTCCTTCTCAGAGCAGCCTTCCCTGGCTCCCCTATTACAAATCACAACCTACCTGCCCTACATCACCACCATCCCAGCACTTCCTATTCCTTCCCCCTGCTTAGTCCTTTCTCCCATAGCACTTAGCACCATCTGGCATACAATGTATGTTACTTATTTGTTTGCTATATGTCTACACACCCTAAAATGTAAAAGTTGCACCAGGGCAGGATTTTACTACTGTATCGCCAATTTCTAAAGCAGGTCTGATGCATAGTAGGTGGTCAGTAAACATTTGCTAAATGAATGAACCATTGAATGAATGAACTTCTCCAGTCCAAGGTTTATGGTAGACCCCCAAACGTTTCAAGTGTAAACACTTCCTACAGGATTTCTTCCCTGTGTCACTCCCACTTCTTAAAACCTATGGGAAATCTAAGTCTTTTGTTCTGTGCTCTTTTTCCAATCCTCCATCCCTCATGTTTTCTCTCAACAACCCCTATTCTCTGCACTTTTACTTCTCTCTATCATGTTGTTGTTGTGTGCCATCGAGTTGATTCAGACTCATAGCAACTCTATATGACAGAGTAGAACTGCCCCGTAGAGTATCCTGGGCTGTTATCTTTACAGGAGCAGATCGCCAGGTCTTCTCTCCCACGGAACAGCTGATGGGTTCGAACCGCCGACATTTCAGTTAGCAGCTGAGCGCTTAACCCTTGTACCACTAGGGCTCCTTACACTGGTACTTAGAAGCATCTAAAATAGCTAATAGGAAACCAGTCCTGTGTGCATTTACCCAAGAGCCTACCTCTTACAGAGGCACCAAGGTGGTATGGGGAAAATGATGGAAACCCCCAATGCCAGATGGCTAGGGATGGCACACAGAATTTCCAGAAATCCTTATTTTCAGCTGGCATAACTTCTTGGGGTGAGGCGTTCCCCCGAATTATGGCCTATTGAATGAAGTAGAACTTCCTTTTCTTTGTCTTAAACTTACCTTTTTCAAGCCTGAAAGAGATGGGAACTTCCTTATCCTAGTATTCTGGCTGTTCATGGGCATATCTATGGCCATATAATCCAGACCCTTCCTGAGCATATAGTCTTCCTTTTAACCCCTTCTCTGCCATCATTTTCTCTAAAAGCAGAGACTTAATTTTGCCATTCAATCATGTCAACAAGAATTTACAGAGTACCCACTGTATGCCAGGCCCTGTTCTAGGCACTGAGAGTACAAAGGGCTTACATTCTAGTAGAGGAGAGGGATAATAGATGAGCAAATATACCGGGTGATGGTGATACTTGCTAAGAAGAAAATGAAAGCAGAGTAAAGGACTATAGAGTTAGAAAATGAACAGGTGGAAGGAGTTTGCTCTTTTCTACAGGGTGGCCAGGAAGTCTTCTCTGATAAGGTGACTCTTGAGCAGAGACCTGAATAAAATAAGGAATTAAACTGGGTGACTATCTGAGGGAACAGAATTTTAGGCAGTGGGAAGAGCAAGTACAAAGGCTTTGAAGCAAGAGGCTTCTGGTCATCATTTCCTAGTTACCTTTTTCTAAAATATTTAAATGAATTTTTTCTTAAGATGTGGAAACCAAAATTGCACTCAGTATTTCAGGGGCTGGACTACTAAAGACTTGTAATAATAAAGATGATAAAAATAATCATAGCTTGCATTTATTGAGCACTTACTATGTGCCAGTCACTCTACCAAGAACTCTATACCCACTTCACTCAGAGCCCTCCAAACCACCCAATTCTCCACATTTTAGGTAAGATAACTAAGACTTAGAAGGTAAGGTAACTTGCCCAGGGTCACCCAGCTCATGAAAGTCAGAGTTGGCATTCAAACCCAGGTGGTCAGGCTCTGGAGCCCAGGGAGGGCGATAGAATCTCTATTTCATTTGCAGCACACATCTCAGCAGCATCTGTGATTTGGGTCTCATTTTTCAACTGTTCATTCAACAGGCATTTCCCAAGGACCTGCTTTGTGCCAGGCACTGTGCTGTAAGCCAGGGATACAGAGATGAATAAGCCACAGATGGAGCCCTTAGGAAGCCTGCAGTCCAGCAGGCAGGAGAGAAGACCTAACCACTGGCCTGCAGCGCAGAGGGTGGGCGCTACAGAGGAGGAGGTGTGGGGACATGGTGCTGGCAGACACAGCAAGGAGGTGTCCACAGATGAGCACACTGAGTTAAGCCCTTAAGAGGCAGTGCAGCCACTCTTGGACCCCATTTCCTGGTCATGATGGACAACGCAGAGCCTCCCTTTCCGTACGGGTAATTTGAGTCGGTTTTATAATAACTACAATGCTGTCGTTGTTGTTAGCTGGCACTGAGTCAGCCCCAACTCCTGGCGGCCCCATGCACAACAGAACAAAAGGCTGCCTGGTCCTGCACCATCGCCATGATTGGTTGCATGTTGGACCCTTGTGATCCACAGGGTTTTCACTAGCTGATTTTCAAAAGTAGATTTCTAGGCCTTTTTTCCTAGCCCAGCTTAGTTGGGAAGCTCTGCTGAAAGTTGTTCAGCATCATAGCAACACGCAAGCCTCCACCGACAGGTGGTGGCTGCACACGCGGTGCATTGGCCGGGAATTGAACCCAGTGTCCTGCATGGAAGAAGTGAATTCTGCCACTGAACCACCACCCGCACCTCAACTATTATAATCCAAACCAAACCAAACTCTAACTGTCAAGTCGATCCCCCTCGGCTCACAGTGGCCCTGTGTGTTACCTACCGAGTAGAACTGCGCACCAGAGGGTTTTCTTGGCAGTAATTTTACAGAAGTAGACCACTGGCACTTTTCTCCCTGGTGCCACTGGGTGGCTTCAAACTGCCAACATTTTTGTTAGAAGTTGAGCACAAGCTATTTGTGCCACCCAGGGACCTTATCTATATAAATAAACAAATAAATAAAAGTTATTTATTAAGTCCCCATGTACTAAGTAGCGTGTGAAAACTTTTACATCCAGAAAAATAATATTGAAAGTAGCTAACATTTATCGAGTACCTACTCTGTCTGTGCCAGCAGAGTTCTAAGTTCTGAGGGCCCCTGGGTGGGTTCAAACCGCCAGCCTTTCAGCTAGTAGTGGAACACTTAACAATTTGCACCACACAGGGACTCCTGATTCTAGCTACGGCTTTACTATTGACTTCTTGTATGACCCGTGTGACCTTGAAAAATCACATTCTCTCCCTTGCACCTTAATTTTTCCCTTTACATTGGCAGGAAAGCGTTGGGTACTTGAAGCTCCCTGTTCCAGAACCTGAGAGGCTCAAGGTACAGGGGCTTTGGTACTTCCAGATGACAAGGGACCTCCCAGTGCCCACCCTCACCAGCCCAGTTCCTCATGGCACAAAGTCAGGCTCCAGAACATCGTGCCAAGAAAACAACCAGCCTTTCCTTTTGCATTCCAGCAGGGTCAGGCTGGCGCACTGTACAGATTCATGGAGACAAGATGCTCAGATAGGCAACCAGGTTCTTCCTGACTTTAAGCAGCCCAGGTAACATGTCACAACAAAAGCTTGCCTGGACCTGTCCTTCTGCTGCCACTTTTCCTCCCCTAATCCCTGAGCTGTGGCCACCCTCCCCTTTGCTCCTGGGACAGGAAGGTGCTGCTGTTCCCTGCTCCAAGAAACTAAAGATTTCTTTCCTGCAGGGTGACTGGGGCCACTTGGAGCATCTGTGACCACAATAAAGAGGTTGAGGATTAAAGGGGAATGAGTAGGCAGAACTCCCACGGCAAAGTGGCGTGGTAATTGAGCCAAGTCATGGCTGAGGCACACAGAGGGTGTGAGGCTGCTGGGGTGTAGGCACTGGGGTAGGAGCAGCGCAGGAGACACAGTGCTTGTCCAGGCTAGTCCTACTGTGGGGGAAGAATTGATGATGATGAAATTTGCCTCTTACCCCAGCCCTAGCCCCCAGCTCTTCCATAACCACTTCCCAGAATCCTTGCCACCGTTAATGGGTCTATCTCCCCCACTAAACATTTGTCAAGAGGATAAATGAATATAGGAATGAATGAGCCAGCCAACCAATGAAGAAAATTGATTTGGCCTCTAACCCCCTGATCTTTTCTTCTTGTCTCTTGACTATACCTAGAAATTGTTAGTTGGACGTGACAAGTAGGTATATCATTCAACTGCTCTCATTTATGGGACCAGGCAATAAGTCACAGAAAATTGGGGACGGCACCCCTCCCACTACCAGGTGATCTCTTCCAAAGCCCCCAGGTCATCCCCCTAGCTGGCTCTCTAATGCTCAGAAGGATGACTCCCCTTACTCATACCTTTGCGGTAACTTCCTTTACTACCTGCTGTTCCCTCCCTGCTCTCTCAGGTCCCTGCATCCAGCATCCTACTATGCCTGGCTGATGAGGGAATGTCACACAGCAGGAGCTGCTCGGGGACAGGTGACAGTGAGCAATCTCCTCCCCTCCGGATCTTTAGGATGGGCACCTGCCAGGTGGGCCCAGGCACCTACCCACTGGGGCAGTAGCAGGACAGGGTGACCCTGGAAGCCCTGATGAATCTGATTCTTACTCAACACTGTTTTAGCTTGCCTGCTCCGCAACTCCCTGCACACGTGCTGTCGGTATCATTCAGCTGCCCTGCAGGTGACAGCCATGGCTCCCAGGCTGGACCACAGGCTAGGCTCCACCTTCTCAGTTGGGCCTAGAAACCATAGCATCCAGGTATTTCTAGGGAAACAACCACAGTTCCTCTGTTCTTTGGTGTGTAAACCCCTCAGGACATCAGCAGGCATTCCCCCCAGGTCTGCTGAAATTACCATAGGCCACCATTGGCCCAGCTTCCAGACCCATCTTCCTGCCCATGCGCCACAAGGAGCTACAATTGTCCACATTATTCTCTTTATTCCCAAGAGTCAAATCACAAGCAAGTTCTAAATCCTAAACCAGGACTCCTAGCACAGACTTACAGAGTGGAAAGTCACCCAGTTCAGCCACCAACTGGGTGCCCAGCACAGTAGCAGGACATGGGGGAGGGGCAGGATCCAAAGAAGTGGACGTCATAGTGGCCTCTGCCCTCAGAGAATTCATCAGCTGATTCATAGATCAGAATTATCTATAAGAAACAAGAGAACATGCTAAAAAGTCCCATGAAAGAGGAGCTTCCTTGTGTGTTTCAGACACCCACTCTAGCAAGGGCCTCAGAGCTAGAGTAAGTCATTCAATCTAACCAAAATTTAAAGAACACCTGCCCTGCGACTGGAGCCCTGGTGGTGCGGTCATTAAGAGTAAAGGCTGCTAACCAATAGGTCAGCAGTTTTAATCCACCAATCGCTCCTTGGAAACCTTATGGGGCAGTTCTACTCTGTTCTATAGGATCACTATGAGTTGGAATAGACTCAACAACAACAGGTTTGCTTTTTTTGTTTGTTTGTTTGCCTTGTGAATTACAAAGCAGAGCCTGTAGGAGATAGAGAAAGGAATTAAGAAACTATCTTTTCTCTTCTACAGCTCAAAGTCTGCTGAGACTTGACTTTGACATGGACATGGACACAGCCACCTATAGGATACAAAAAAAAGCATTATAGACACCGTAAGAGGGCCACAGAGTGTACAGAGTGGGTCAAGAAGAGAGAGAAGAGTTCTGAGTAGGAAGACCTGGAGAGGTTTTTATGGAAGAGGTAAATATTTAAATGTGCTTTAAAGTGAATAAAATTTTGATAGGTGGAGCTAGGGAGAAGGGGGAGAGAAATAGTGTCAATTAAAAAAAAAAAGAAGAAGGGGAAGTGCAGGGTTTAGTTAGAGTCCAATGTGGTTGGAAAGAAAGAAGAATACAGGAAGCTGAAAAGATTTGCTTGTAATGGAGACCCTTGAACAGCACGTGAAGAAATTTGCACTTAATTCTTATGGAAAATGGTAATCCTTTATTTTATAGGAAATGGTAACCCTTCTTGAGAAGAGAAAGTTACTCTCGGGATAGTGTGAAAAATAAATTAGAATGAAAGACTGGAGTCAGGGATATCAGTTGGTAGCTACAAAATAGTCCTAAAAAAAAAAAAAAAAATTTTTTATAAGGAGTTCTGCTGAGCTGTGTAGGGTCGCTATGAGCCTGAGTCCACTCAAAGGTAAAGGATTTGGTTATTTTATTTACTGAACCATATGAACCGAACCGAACCCAGTGCCATCGAGTCAATTCCGACTCGTACTGAACCATAACAGGAGTAAATGCAAGGAGGGGACAGAGACAAGTTAGTACAGAGTCTGAGCTCAGAGGTCATCAGTTCAAACCCCTCATTTTATACATAAGTAGGGAAACCAGGGAACAAAGAGGAAATGTCTTTTCCAAGCTCATACTGAAAGTTAGTGACTCTGGGATTTGTTTTGTTAGATACGGTAAGGCAAATAGACATGAAGATTAATGTCATGGAAAGAAGAAGTCTATCATGCTCACAGTTCCGTGGCGAGAACACCACATGTCAGGAGGCAGAGCCACACAGGGGCTTGCGCCAGTGACAAGGTAACAACAAACTTGAATTGAAGGAGAGGGACCATATATGGCAAGCAGGGCAGGGTTAGCAGCTAGGTTTCCTGAGGACTGGGCATTTTGAATAATTCTACAGGCTCAGGAGGCATAGGGGCTGTCCCTAGTTGTTGGGTACCTGGCCCCAGGGTGATTAAGATGGGTGCATAGTGGTCCAAGATCCTGACAGCCCGATAGGGGGAGTGGTTGGGGGGTGGACTTAATCAGCTGCCTAACAAGGGGAACAGACTGGTCTCCAACTAAAAACCAGAACCAAACCTGTTGCTGTGGAGTCAATTCCAACTCACAGTGACCCTATAGGACAGCGTAGAACTGCCCTAGGGTTTCCAAAAAGCAGCTGGTAGATTTGAACACTGCCCTTTTCTTTTGGTTAGCAGCCGAGATCTTAACCACTGCGCCACCAGGGCTCCAGCCAGAACCTCAAAACTGCATCAAGACCTCATTTTAAGAAAATTATATTATACCACCAACCAGAACCTGGTGCCATCAAGTCAATTCTGACTCATGGCGACCCCATGTGTTCCAGAGTAGGACTGTGCTCCATAGGATTTTCATGGCTGTGACCTTTTAGAAACAGATTGCCAGGCCTTTCTTCCAAGATGCCTCTGGGTGAGTTCAAACTGCCAACTTTTTGGTTAGTTAGCCGAGTCTGCAGTTGTCCCAAGGTGAGAGGCCAGGAAAAGCTGCAGGGAAAAACAGGAGGAAATCTGACTATTCTTGAAAGGAGAACAGACAAATGCCTGAGTATTGGCTTCAACATAACCAGATTCCCCAGCTTTCAGCTCTTCACGTCCTGGTGAAGTTGACCCAAATTGGGAAGGGGGAAGAACACAAAAAACACTGATGGGACTCAAAATGAATTTCTGATATTAACTAAAATATGACTGAAACGATTTTTTCATTTCTTCTGATTACAGAGCATATTCACCTGTCTTCCCCACCCCATTTCCTCCACTCCCACTTTACCTCAAGCCATATTCATTCTTTAGATCAACAAACTTGTATCAGTGCCTATTACTGTGGTTTTCTTTGGTAGCTGCTGGGTTGTAAGGTTGCGCAAGACCCCTGGAAAGCACAGAACCACAGTGGTAACTCTGCGTCCTTTGCTTTCTGCCTAGCTGGGTCTCAGCCAACGTGGTTTAGCCTGTAGCCATCTTCAAGTCAAGGCATTTAAACCAACCATTCCTCTCCAGAAAGTTTCTTTTTTTTTTTTTTTAATTTTTATTGTGCTTTAAGTGAAAGTTTACAAACCAAGTCGGATTCTCAAACAAAACTTTATAAACCCCTTGCTATATACTCCTGATTGCTCTCCCCCTAATGAGACAGCACACTCCTTCCTTCCACCCTCTCTTTTCGTGTCCATTCAGCCAGCTTCTGATGCCCTCTACCCTCTCATTTCCCCTTCAGACAGGACATGCCAACATAGTCTCATGTGTCTACTTGATCCAAGAAGCTCATTCTTTTACCAGTATCATTGTCTATCCCATAGTCCAGTATAATCCCTGTCTGAAGAGTTAGCCTTGGGTATGGTTCCTGTCTTGGGCTAACAGAAGGTCTGGGAACCATGACCTCCAGAGTCATTCTAGTCTCAGACAGACCATTAAGTCTGGTCTTTTTACGAGAATTTGGGGTCTGCATCCCACTGCTGTCCTGCTCCGTCAGGGGTTCTCCATTGTGTTCCCTGTCACGGCAGTCATCGGTTGTAGCCAGGCACCATTTAGTTCTTCTGGTCTCGGGCTAACGTACTCTCTGCTTTATGTGGCCCTTTCTGTCTCTTGGGCTCATAATTACCTTGCATCTTTGGTGTTCTTCATTCTCCTTTGCTTCAAGATGGGTTGAGACTAATTGATGCATCTTAGATGGCCGCTTGCTAGCTTTTAAGACCCCAGACACCACTCTCCAAAGTGGAATGCAGAATGTTTTCTTAATAGATTTTATTATGCCAATTGACTTAGATGTCCCCTGAAACCATGGTCCCCAAACCCCCGCCCCTGCTATGCTGGCCTTCTAAGCATTCAGATTATTCAGGAAACTTCTTTACTTTTGGTTTTGCCCAGTTGTGCTGACCTCTTGTGTATTGTGCTTTGTCTTTCCCTTCACCTAAAATAGTTCTTATCTACTATCTAATTAACGAAAACCCCTCTCCTTCCCTCCATCTCGTAACCATCAAAGAATATTCTCTTCTCTGTTTAAACTATTTCTTGAGTTCTTATAATAGTGGTCTTATGCAATATTTTTTCTTTTGCAGCTGACTAATTTCACTCAGCATAATGCCTTCCAGATTCCTCCATGTTATGAAATGTTTCACGGATTCATCATTATTTTTTATCAATGTGTAATATTCCGTTGTGTGAATATACTGTATTTTATTTATCCATTTATCCATTGATGGGCACATTGGTTGCTTCCATTTTTTGATATTGTAAACAGTGCTGCAGTAAACATGGGTGTCCATATATCTGTTCATGTAAACACTTATTTCTCTAGAATATATTCCAAGGAGTGGAATTGCAGGATCATATGGTAGTTCTATATCTAGTTTTTTAAGGAAGCGCCAAATTGGTTTCCAAAGTGGTTGTATAATTTTACATTCCCACCAGCAGTGTGTAAGTGTTCTAGTCTCACCACAACCTCTCCAACATTTATTATTTTGTGTTTTTTGGATTGATGCCAGCCTCATTGGAGTGAGAGGGAATCTCATTGTGGTTTTGATTTGCATTCCTCTAATGACTAATTGTCGTGAACATTTCTTCATGTATCTATTAGTTACTTGAACGTCTTCTTTAGTGAAGTGTCTGTTCATATCCTTTGCCCATTTTTTAATTGGGTTATTTGTCTTTTTAGAGTTGAGTTTTTGCAGTATCATGTAGATTTTAGAGATCAGATGCTGATCAGACATGTCAGAGCTAAAACCTTTTTCCCAGTGTGTAGGTGATCTTTTTACTCTTTTGTTGAAGTCTTTGGATGAGCATAGGTGTTTGATTTTTGGGAGCTCCCAGTTATCTGGTTTCTCTTCTGCATTGTTAGTAATGTCTTATATACTGTTTATGCCATGTATTAGGACTCTTAGTGTTGTCTCTATTTTTTCTTCCATGATCTTTATCGTTTTAGATTTTATATTTAGGTCTTTGATCCATTTTGATCTCATTTTTGTGCACGGTGTGAGGTATGGGTCTTGTTTCATTTTTTTGTAGATGGATATCAGTTATGCCAGCACCATTTGTTAAAAAGACTGTCTTTTCCCCCATTTAACTGACTTTGGGCCTTTGTCAAACATCAGCTGCTGATATGTAGATGGATTTATGTCTGGATTCCCTAATTCTGTTCCATTGGTCTATGTATCTGTTGTTGTACCAGTACCAGGCTGTTTTGACTACTGTGGGAGTATAATAGGTTCTAAAATCAGGTAGAGTGAGGCCTCCCACTTTGGTCTTCTTTTTCAGTAATGCTTTACTTATCTGGGGTCTCTTTCCCTTGCATATGAAGTTGGTGATTTCTTTCTCCATCTCATTAAAAAATGTCGTTGGAATTTGGATCGGAACTGCGTTATATCTATAGATCGCTTTTGGTAGAATAGACATTTTTACAATGTTAAATCTGCCTATCCATGAGCAAGGCATGTTTTTCCACTTACGTAGGTCTCTTTTGGTTTCTTGCAGTAGTGTTGTGTAGTTTTCTTTGTATAAGTCTTTTATATCTCTGGTAAGATTTATTCTTAAGTATTTTATCTTCACGGGGGCTGCTGTAAATGGTATTGATTTGGTGCTTTCCTCTTTGATGTTCTTTTTGTTGGTGTAGAGGAATCCAACTGATTTTTGTATGTTTATCTTGTATCCTGATTCTCTGCTGAAATCTTCTATTAGTTTCAGTAGTTTTCTTGAGGATTCTTTAGGGTTTTCTGTGTCTAAGATCATGTCATCTGCAAATAGAGATACTTTTCCTTCTTCCTTACCAATCTGTATGCCATTTATTTCTTTATCTAGAGTAATTGCTCTGGCTAGGACCTCCAACACAATGTTGAATAAGAGTGGTGATAAAGGGCATCCTTGTCTGGTTCCCAATCTCAAGGGGAATGCTTTCAGACTCTCTCCATTTAGGATGATGCTGGCTGTTGGCTTTGTATAAATGTTCTTTATTATGTTGAGGAATTTTCCTTCTATTCCTATTTTGCTGAGAGTTTTTATCATGAATGGGTGTTGAACTTTGTCAAATGCCTTTTCTCCATCAATTGATAAAATCATGTGACTCTTGTCTTTTGTTTTATTTGTATAATGGGTTACATTAACTGTTTTTCTGATGTTGAACCATCCCTGCATACCTGGTATGAATCCCACTTGGTCATGGCGAATTAATTTTTTTTTTTTATATGTTGTTGAATTCTATTAGCTAGAATTCTGTAGATTTTAGATTTTTGAATCTAAGTTCATAAGGGATGTAGGTCTGTAATTTTCTGTTTTGTGTGGTGTCTTTACCTGGTTTTGGTATCAGGGATATGCTGGCTTCATAGAATGAGTTTGGGAATATTCCGTCCTTTTCTATGCTCTGAAACACCTTTAGTAGTAGTGGTGTTAATTCTTCTCTGAAAGTTTAGCAGAACTCTGCAGTGAAGAGGTCCAGGCCCAGGCTTTTTTTTGTTGGGTGTTTTTTGATTACTGTTTCAATCTCTTCTTTTGTTATGGGTCTATTTAGTTGATCTACCTCTGTTTGTGATAGTTTAGGTAGGTAGTGTGTTTCTAGGAATTCATCGATTTCTTCTAGGTTTTCAAATTTGTTAGAGTACAATTTTTGGTAGTAATCTGATATGATTCTTTTAATTTCAGTTGGGTCTGTCGTAATATTGCCCATCTCATTTCTTCTTCGGGCTATTTGCTCCCTCTCCTGTTTTTCTTTTGTCAGTTTGGCCAATGGTTTATCAATTTTGTTAACTTTTTTCAAAGAACCGGCTTTTGGTCTTGTTAACTCAGTTGTTTTTCTGTTTTCTATTTCATTTAGTTCTGCTCTAATTTTTATTATTTCCTTTCTTCTAGTGCCTGAAGGTTTCTTTTGTTGCTCTCTTTCTATTTGTTCAAGTTGTAGGGATAATTCTTTGAATTTGGCCCTTTCTTCTTTTTGTATGTGTGCGTTTATTGATATAAATTGACCTCTGAGCACTGCTTTTGCTGTGTCCCAAAGGTTCTGATAGGAAGTGTTTTCATTCTCATTGGATTCTATGAGTTCCTTTATTCCATCCAGTGTTCTAGACTTGGGTTGATACTTGATATTATTGATTTTCAAACCAAAGCACTCCCTTTAGTATTACCTGTAGTTTGGGTTTGGTTTTTATGAATTCCCTAAACTTCTGTTTATCTGGAAATGTCCTAATTTCACCTTCATATCTGAGAGACAGTTTTGCTGGATATATGATTCTTGGCTGGCAAGTTTTTTCCTTCAATGCTTTATACAAGTCATCCCATTGCCTTCTTGCCTGCATGGTTTTTGCCCAGTAGTCCGAGCTTATTCTTATTGGCTGTTCTTTGTAGGTGGCTTTTTGTTTATCCCTAGCTGCTCTTAAAATTCTCTCTTTGCCTTTGGCGTTGGCAAGTTTGATTATAATATGCCTTGGCGACTTTCTTTTAAAATCTACCTTATGTGGAGTTTGATGAGCATCTTGGATTGATATCTTCTCATCTTTCACAATATCAGGGAAGTTTTCTGCCAACAAATCTTCAACAATTCTGTCTGTATTTTCTGTTATCCCTCCCTGTTCTGGTACTCCAATCACTCGTAGGTTATTTCTCTTGATACAATCCCACATGCTTCTTAGGGTTTCTTCATTTTTTTTTTTTTCAGTCATTTATCTGATTTTTCTTCAAATATATTGGCCCCCAAGTGCTTTATCTTCAAGGTCACCAATTCTGCCTTCTACTTGCTCAATTCTGCTCCTTTGACTTTCTATTCAGTTGTCTAATTCTGTAATTTTATTGTTAATCTGCTGAATTTCTGAGTGCTCTCTCTCTATGGATTCTTGCAGCTTATTAAATTTTTCATTATGTTATTGAATAACCTTTTTAATTTCTTCAACTCTTACCTGTGTGTTCCTTGGCTTGTTCTGCATATTGCCTGATTTCCTTTCTGATGTCTTGAAGGGTTCTGTATATTAGTCTTTTGGATTCTGCATCCAGTAATTCCAGGAAGGAACCTTCATCCAGAAAATACTTTGATTCTCTGTTTTGAGAGCTTGTTGAAGCAATCATGGTCTGTTTCTTTATGTGGTTGGATATTGACTGTTTTCTCCAGGCCATCTATAAATTGTTGTATTAGTTTATTTTATGTTTGCTTATGGTATCCTAGTTTCTTGCTTTGTTTTGTTTTGATATGCCCAAATGGGTTGCCTGAGTGAGCTAGCTTGATTATTTTCACCTTTGGAGCTCTGACATCCTGTCACCAGATGGTTAGAGCTGTTATCAGGTATATGAGCTTATGAGTCCATTCATTATTCTTGTATGAATTCAACTCAGGTGTCCAGGTAGCTGATCATCAAGTGTGTGGTACAGGCTCCATCCTTCAGTCTTAAAGGGGCAGGGGTGTTTGGTGTAGGTACCGGTGTCTGGTTGCAGCAAGAGGCCATGCTTCAAACAGGGCAGGGGGCTGAGAACTGTCCCCCAAGTGTCTCTGAGGAAAGCACGTCCCTGTTCCCTAGAGCATACACGTTGGGGGGGGTTCTGCAGATGGACCATGGGCACCCAGTGTTTTTGGTTGTAAGGACTGGGAGGTACCAGTTATCCTTGGACCACTCTCATGGGTGGCTGGGTGACCTGAGTGGAGCCATCAGTCCTTAGGCCCCTGATGTGGGTAGGTGAGGACCCTGTTTAATAGGCAAAGTGGTGTCAACTATCAAACACCCTCCTCTCTACTGCACAGTTTAAACAGTTGCAGTCTGCCAGCAAGGGCCTATTCTCCTGAAATAGGCCCACACAGGTCCATACAGGAGGAAAGCTATTCAAAGTCCACGGACTGTTTATGCCTGGACAGGAGCTGCTTCTGTCCTGAGCTCTCCCGGTTAGTGGAGCTGGCAAATTATCTCTTCCCCCTGTTGTGAATTTATCCCTTCTCCAAGTCCAGGAGCATGGCTCAGCATGCTCAAATGGGCCTATCTCAGGCCCAGGGAAATCAACAGCCACTGAAGCCAGCTTGGGGGCAGGGGACACAGTAAAACATATGCAAGTACTTAGCTTTTGCTGAGAGTGCTGTTTTTCTCTGGTTCCGGAGGTGTGAGTAGGCTGTGCAGCTGGCTGCTTCTCCCTGAGGAAACTGTGGCCAAACACTACTACCAGCCCACCGCTGCTGATCCTGGGAGCGGTGCCTGAGGGATCCCAGCAATTCAGACCCGGGAACCCCTCTCCACTTCTGAGCTGTCTCTTTCTTCCCCTGCCACTCAGCCCATTTTCTAATTTTGCTTTTGATGTTCAGGGCTCTTACCACTACCCACCCACTGTCATTGAGTCAATTCCAACTCATAGCGACCCTATAGAACAGAGTAGAAGCCCCATAGAGTTTCCAAGGAGCTCCTGGCAGATTTGAACTGCCGACCTTTTGGTTAGCAGCCGTAGCACTTAACCACTATGCCATCAATGTTTCCTCAGGGCTCCTAGCTTGTCATAAATATAATCGTTTCACCTGATTTTTTGGGTCTTTGTTGTTAGAGGGATTGGCAGAAGCATCTGGCTATTCTGCCATCTTGGCCCTGCCTCAGAAAGTTTCTTTGAAACAACTCAAAACAGTGTGACAGTTCCTTAAAGAGTTAAACACTGAGTTACCATATGATCCAGAAACTCCAGTCATAGGTAGACCCAAGAAAACTGAAAACATATGTCCACACACAAACTGGTACATGAATGGTCA
This sequence comes from Loxodonta africana, assembly GCF_030014295.1. Taxonomy (NCBI): domain Eukaryota; kingdom Metazoa; phylum Chordata; class Mammalia; order Proboscidea; family Elephantidae; genus Loxodonta; species Loxodonta africana. The sequence goes on along the minus strand of NC_087344.1, from coordinate 182,180,929 downwards.
TAGCAGCATTCTTTACAAGAGCCAAATATGAAAACAACCCAAAAGTCCATCAGCTGATGAATGGATAAACAAAACATGCAGTATCCGTACAATGGAGTATTATTTGGTCACAAGAAAAGGAATGAAGTGCTGATTCGTGCTACAATATGGATTAACCTTGAAAATATTGTGCTAAGTGAAAGAAGCCAGGTAAAAAAGGCCACATATTGCATAACTCCATTTATATGAAATATTCAAAATAGGTAAATTATAGACACAGAAAATTGATTAGTGTTTGCCAGGGGCTGAAAGAAAGGGGAATAAAGGGAGATGACTAAAGGGTATGAGGAGCCCTGGTGGCAAAGTGGTTAAGCACTTGGCTGCTAACTGAAAGTTTGGCAGTTCAAACTTACCAGGCGCTATGTGGGAGAAAGATGTGATGTGTAATCTGCTTCTGTAAAGATTACAGCCTTGGAAACCCTATGGGGCAGTTTTACTCTGTCACATAGCATTGCTATGAGTTGGAATTGACTCAGCAGCAATGGGTTTGGTTTGGGTACAGGGTTTCTTTCAAGGACACCAAAATGTTTTAAAATTGGATTTGGGTAATGGTTGTACAATCCTGTGAATATACTAAAAAACATTGAATTACACACTTTAAATGGTTGAATTGTGTGGTGCGTGAACTATATCTTATTAAAGCTCTTCAAAAAAATGAAAGAAAAAGAAAAAACTCAGAAACCTGACTTGGATAGTCCAAATTCTGCCACACTCAACACACTTCGAAGACATCTGTTTTGGCCTGTAGCATTATTAGCCATGTTGTAGGGATTACCTAAAATCGCACAGGCAAATTGGCCATGCTCAGCAGTGATTTTGGACATTTTCTAGTGCATTTCTCTGGAGGCAAAGACAGGGCCTGAGACATTGGGAAGGGGAGGAATGGTGGGATTTTGCATCCAAAAACAAAGATTATAATAGAAGAAGAAAGTGAACCCCCAACTGAGTATAAGGAGCCCAGCTCTGGAAGAAAATCTGTTCACTAGACCCCCTGGAACCCTAGGCCTCCTTCCTCTCGCTCAGAAACACATATTCTGGCAAGATTAAAATATCGCTGAGACCAGCGTTAACTTAAAAAAACCACCAACTCCCACAGATGTCATTTAATAGAGAAAGGGCCTGTAATTAACGGGAGGCTTTAATTCATCTGCAAAGAAAGATGTTTAAATGGGAAATTATTTGTGCAGATAATACTAAATGACCTCTCAGTATCAAGAAATCTCAAAGGGTTTTATGTCTATTAATTAGTCCTCTTCCTCTCCAGGGGAAGGTGTTCATCTGCCCCATCTGCAGTTTATCCACCTTCTTAATGCAAAGGATCAAGTAGGAACTGGAGTGAGTGCCTGCCTCAGGATTGCCCAGGGCCCTTCCTTTGTCATACACGCAGCCGTCCTCTGGATCCTGTGGATTTCTTCTCACTAAGTAGGCACCCAACATCTCAACAGAAGGAACAAGGAAGCCTGAGAGTTCCATGGTAATTGTGTTCAACGATTTGCCCAAAATATGACAAGGAGACTCCCTGAAAACTCCATTAGCTCAAATTAGCACTGGGGTCATATGCACAAGGCACATTCTGTGTCCCAAGAGAAATAGGCAGCAAAGGCTTGGAAAAAGGTCGAGAACCACAGGGAATGGGAAGCAAGCATAACTTCTTCAACCTCACTCCAAAGCAGTCTGCAGGGCTATTAGTTGTGAAGACAGAGGGTGCTTTTTCTATGTAGGCTTTGTTTTTATAGGTATAAGTATCTGTCTTGTCTCCCCAGATAGATTACAAGCTCCTTAAGTGCTGGAACCATTTAGGTACTAAAGAAACAGAGGAAAATAATAAATATTTGATCAGTTAATTGTCAGAAGGTTGTCATGTCAAGGTTGGATTCCTTCGTGCCATGTCATTAGGCAGCTGTTTTGTTCTTAATCACTTCAGTCTACATGGAAAGCTATTTCTCTCACTGGGGAGTGAGCAATTACCAGTCCTGTTCCAAAAGTGGCAGTATAACACAGTGGTTGCAAACAAGGGCTTTGGAATCAGGAAGACATGGTTCAAACCTCAGCTCAGCCAGCTGCAAGCTATGTGACCTTGAGCAAGTCCTTATTTGTCCTTCTCTGGGCCTCAGTTTCCTCATCAGAAAAATGAAGATAATATTCCCTACTTCATGGGGTTGTTGTGGAAATTAAACAAGATAATGTATATAAAGGAGCCCTGGTGGGGCAGTGGTTAAGAGCTCAGCTGCTAACCAGAAGGTTGGCAGTTTGAATCCACCAGCTACTCTTTGGAAACCCTATGCAGCAGTTCTAGCCTGTCCTATAGGGTCGCTATGAGTCAGAATCGACTGGACAGCAATGGGTTTGGTTAATGTATATAAAATGCTTAGCATGGAGCCTAGCATACAATCACCACTGCCAGTTGCCATCAAGTCAATTCTAACTCATGGCAACCCTGTGTGTCAGAGTAGAACTGTGCTCCACAGGGTTTTCAATGGCTGATTTTTTGGAAGTAGATCACCAGGACCTTCTTCCAAGGTGCCTCCAGGTGGACTTGAACCTCCAACCTTTCAGTTAGCAGTCGAGTGCATTAACTTCTTGCACCACCCAGGGACTCCACAGTGGTTAAGAGTTTGACTGCTAACTGAAAGGTCAGCAGTTCGAATCCAGCAGCCCCTCCTTGGAAACCCTATGAGGCAGTCTACTTTGTCCTATAGGGTCACCATGAGTCAAAATCAACTCAAAGGCAACTTTTTTGTTTTCTTTTGGGGGGGGCGGGGTGCGTTTGGTTAGTGTACGATAAAAAAAAAATTATAGACCTCAATAAATCATAGCTTAAAAACCGCTTGCCTTTGAGACCCACAAGGCCACATTCCAACTCACCTGAAAATAAAAGCAACGAAACAAATTGAAAAACAATGAACCAAAAAAAATAGTGTAGATCCTCAGTACAATTTACAAATGTTAACTAACAGAACACCCATTTGCCCTCCTCATTTTCCACAGAGGGAGACTGAGGCGCACAAAGCTTTGAGAACTTCCTCAAGTTCACGAAAAGAGCAAAGTTAAAATAAAACCTCTAAAACCCCAACTGGAGTCCCTGGGTGGTGCAAACACAGTTAACACGCTTGGCTGCTAACCAAGAGGATGGAGGTTTGGTCCACCCAGAGGCACCTCGGAAGAAAGGCCTGGTGATCTATTTCTGAAAAATCAGCCATTGAAAATCCTATGGAGCACAGTTCTATTTTAACACACTGGGGGTCGCCAAGAGTCAGAGTTGACTCTACAGCAACTGGTGTTTTGGTTTAAAGCCCCCACCAACCCTAAGGCTGGAATTATAGAATCTTAGAATGTTAATGTCAAAAGAAAGCTCAGAGATCAGTCCAACCCTTTCCTTTTAAAGGTGAAGAAACTCAAGCCCAAGAGGCTGTGGGACTCTTCTAAAGTCACCCAGCATGTTCCATGATTCTTTCCAATAGATGTTATTTCTAGTCCTCACATCCTCTCCTTCCTCTCTAAGCAAACTCTCTCCCTGCCCTGTCAATGACAGTAACACCTGTGAAGCAATTTAAACCATAAAGAGGGAAGCCAGGCATCCTACCTTTCAATGCGATTGAAATTTCTTTAAGGATGAGGACTGCGTCTTTTATTTAAGTGTCTACAAAAGGGCTTCCATATAGCATATGTTCACAAATACCGGGATTAACCGATTGAATGATCAACACAGTTCTTTCCCCATCCTGTAGGGACTAAGTGTTGAATAAATGCACACGTAGGAGACACTACTGATAATAGGAAACCCTGGTGGTGTAGTGGTTAATTGCTACAGCTGCTAACCAAAAGGTCAGCAGTTTGAATCCACCAGGCGCTGCTTGGAAACTCAATGGACAGTTCTACTCTGTCCTATACGGTCTCTGTGAGTCGGAATTGACTCGACGGCAATGGGTTTTTTTTTGTTTGTTTGGTTGGTTGGTTGGTTGGTTTTGGTCTTTTTGGTTTACTGTTAATAGCACACTCTTTCTCTTCACTGCAGCATCAAGTGAAGAAATCAGCCAATCTCATCAAAAAAAAAAAAACAGTTGCTGGGGAGACCTAGGAGATGCCGTACAGAAATGGGTGCACAGCTTTTCTGCCCTCTATCTTGATGGCTATTGTCTTTAGACCCATCCCACCCAACCCTACTCCCCTTATTTACCTCTGGGGCAACCATCTCTTGGTTTTGGGTTCTAAATAGGCAAGAAGAGACATAACCGAATAGCACCCATAAGTCAAGATGCAAAAGCAAAAAGTGAGTCTTAGCATGACTCAGCTCTCCTGATTTATAAGTAGACTTAAGTCTTGACCCATGCTGGGAGAACTCAAATAGCAGAGGGTGCAGGCCCGAGGGAGTATGACAAGACTCCAAAAGGCAGAGAGGTCCTGTGGAATGCTAGTAAAGACACCAATTCTTAGACCACATCAGACCATCAGAAGAAGGGTTTCTACAGGGCACCATAATTCTCCTAGTTACCTAGGCTCGAAGCTTTAGTCTCTCCTGACTTCTCCATCTCCTTTTCCCTTTATCTAAATCTGTCCCCAAACCCCATCTTTTCTTTCTTTCTTCCTTCTTTCCTTCTATTATCCAGCTGTCTTCCTAGAGTTTTGAACTGCTGCATCCAAGTCAAAGCCCTCATCACTTCCCACCTGGGTCACACAATAGACTCCCAAGTGGTCTCCCTGCTCAGACGTTCCTCCTTCCAATTCATCCTCTACACCACACTCTAGCTCGACCAATTTGTCCTGGTTTGCCCAGAGTTTTCCTGGTTTTAGCACTGAAAGTCTCATATCCCAGGAATCTTCTTACTTAGTCTCAGACAAACTGGGACAGCTGGCCACCCAACTGCAGTCACATTAAAATCTTCTCCCAAACAATGATTTGGTCATATCACTTTCCTGATCAAAACTTTCCCTGTTTGTTTCCCATTTCTCATTAAAACAATCCTATGTTAGGCACCAAATCTGCCTCAGAGATGTAGATGTGTAAGAATGCATATTAGGCTGGGCTCAAGAAATAAGGGTTCTAGGCTGGCTGGCATCACAGCTCCATGGGACCTTTGACAAGTCACTCACTACAGCTGGGGCTTAGCTTCCTCATCTGTAAAATTAGGAGGCTAAGGCTAGATTTCCCTTTTAAGGCTAGATTTCCCTATGAGGTACACAATTCTCTAATTCTACTCTTCTGCATACCGTCATTATACATATAGAATCTCACCTTTCTACCTTTGGTCTTTCCTTTCACCCCATCCAGAAATCCCTCTCTTTCTTCTCTGCCCATCTGAATCCTTCAAGGAACAACACAAATCCCATCTCTCAAAGGAAGCCCGGGCCCGGCTCATGAGGACTCCACGTGCACCTAGGTTTTCTAGCACTCAGCATGTAGCATGTCCTGTCTGGTGCTCAAAATGTTTTTGTGTGAGGCTTCTTTATTCTGATTTTGTACCTTGCAGAATCCTTAACGCATAGTAAATAATGTCATTGTTGTTGTTAGGTGCCATCGAGTGGATTCCGACTCGTAGCGACCCCATACACAACAGAACGAAACACTGCCCAGTCCTGAGCCATCCCTACAATCATTGTTATGTTTGAGCTCATTGTTGCAGCCACTGTGTCAATCCACCTCATTGAGGGTCTTTCTCTTTTCTGCTGACTCTGTACTCTACTAAGCCTGATTTCCTTCTCCAGGGACTGATCCTTCCTGACAACATGTCCAAAGTATGTAAGACGCAGTCTCGCCACTCTTGCTTCTCTAAGGAGCATTCTGGTTGTACTTCTTCCCAGACAGATTTGTTCGTTCTTTTGGCAGTCCAAGGTATATTCAATATTCTTCGCCAACCACAATTCAAAGGCTTCAATAATAGCAAGTGTCATTACTGATAGCTGATGAGTGGACTTATTGATTTATAATAAAAGGTTCAAACAGGGATCTAGACATGAAACAAAAGAAGGAAGTATAGGATTTTCTGCACTTTGTACAAGATTCTCAAGTCCTTCAATAATTCAACAATTCATTTATTACACAAACATTTACTAAAAATCTCCTAAACTCAAGACACTGTGCTAGCATGTTATGGGTATAGAGACGGGAATAAACGGAGGTTCAAGTCTCTGAGAACATCTCTACCTCACAAGGATCACAAGCTTCCACGCTGTTCCCCAACTCCAACTTTTTAGTAAGACCTTAAAAGATACAAGTGGTGGCAGCTCCACCTTCATTACACACCACCAAATTGGGCATTTATCTACTTCTCCCCTTAGCCTGGGTGACGAAAACTGTTAAACTCTCAACTACTGGCCAAAAGGCTGGTGGTTGAACCCACCCAGAGGAGCCTCAGAAGAAAGCCCTGGCAATCTGCTTCTGAAAGGTCACAGCCTTGAAAACCCTATGGAACAGTTCTACTCTACACACATGGGGTCGCCATGAGTTGGGATCAATTGGAAGGCAACGAACAACAACAATCTACCTGCCTATGGAATTGTTAAATGAAAAGATTAGCAATTTAATTTTCACCAATTTCATCAATAGATGAAAATACAAATATCAACCTACACAAGCAAAAATTAGACTAAGACACATCTCTTCCAGGAAATATATCCCAATATATGTATACATACATATATAAACACACATATACGTATATATATATACACAAGGAAACCCTGGTGGCGTAGTGGTTAAGTGCTACGGCTGCTGACCAAAAGGTCGACAGTTCAAATCCGCCAGGCTCTCCTTGGAAACTCTATGGGGCAGTTCTACCCTGTCCTATAGGCTTGCTATGAGTTGGAATCGACTCAATAGCAATGGGTTTTTTTTTTTTTTTATATATATATACATAGCATCATTAGTCCCTACTTTCAACGAATTTCTATAACATGACCATATCAATAACCTTTACTATGATTTGGTTGTTGTAGTCTATTGGTCTTGGTAAGTAACACATATTAAGGATGAACTCAGCCTACACCTCTGTCTTTGGGACCCCCAACAGCACACACACACACACACACACACACACACACTTCCCAAATTAAATGGAGCTGGGACACGAACGGGGTCACCTATTCTAATGACAAACAGTTTCGTGAGCAAGTGAGGGAAGTAAATAAATTAAACAGTTTACAGAGGGAGAGGTCAAGCTGGGCTGGGCCCAGAGTGATTCAGGATCTGCCACAGAATGGGTGTCTCCTGGGATGGCCTAGTAGGACAATTAAAACCCCTATAAATAGGATGGGTTTTCAGGTCTCCAGTATCCTCTCGGGTTTCTGACTCTTCTGTGCCTTCCTCCTTAAGCAGGTAAGACACGCATGGGGAAAAGGTGGCAGAATCTGTGAGGCTCTTGATAGCCAACTGTGATTTGTTGGGCTGGTCAGAAAGTGCTCCATGGAAGCATCTTGCTTCCTTTTCCTGAGCTCTGAGAGTATGACAACCTATTTCTAAGCCTAAAGGATATACACGCCTTTGCTTTAGTATGTCCTACACATCCCAAAACTGAGGGCTAGACTACTGGTGGATACCTTATTCTCCCATAGTGGGGTTTTTATCTTTTCTGCAAGTTAGGCAAGATCCATGAGTTTAGGGCTCAACATAGCCAAGGCCCTAGACCTTGGGGACCTAGCAATACTCAAGTCTCATTGTCAGGAATTGCCATAAGTCATGCAGCTTGTCCCAAGCAATTCATTACTTGCCATTTATTCCTTATAAGCATCACTCATGCTTTTGGAAGTCCAGTGTTTTCTGCAGTTAGGGCTTAAGTATAAAAAGGTATCCTTATTTAAAAAAAAAAAAATCCTTATAGAGGCCTGTAAATCCAGTAACTGGAATTTTCACACCAAAAAAGAAATATTATTAAGATCCAGCCTTCTGGCATGGCCAATGTTGACCTAGCTGATTGTATATACTTCCTATCACCTGTGTAGTTAATTTAGTCGTGCACCCACTCTATTGTTTTTATCTGTAACAGGATTTTTATTCAATGATTCCATTTTGTAAGTATTTTTCAAAATGACCATCCAGGCCAGAAGCACTTGCCAGAATTTAACCTCCTAGGAATCTTCCTTGGCCCATGGTGAGAGACCTCTAGCTTTCTTCTCTGCTTGAGGAAAGCTCATTAGGAGGCTGAGACCTGTTCAGTGGGGTTAATTTAGTGGCCCTTCCAAAGTCTAGTCATTGGTGGAAAATGAGATTCTATTTTGCTGGCTTCTGGTCCTGCCTCCTAGGCTGTCTGAACTCCCCTCCTTTGTGTTCTAATGTAAGTGTTTCAATCAAGCAAGTGCCACCTGGATTATAGGCCAAGGTATGTAAAACACCCTCTCACTGTCTGCATGCATGTGTGTATGTGTACCTATATGTGTGCATAGTCCCTAAGTGGTGCAAACAGTTTGCACTCCAGTACTAAACCAAAGGTTGGTGGTTCGAATCCACTCAGCAGGACCATGGAACAAAAGCCTGGCAATCTGCTTCCATAAAGATTACAGCCAAGAAAACCCTATAGAGCAGTTCAACTCTGTAACACACAGGGTCACCATGAGTCGAAATCGACTTGTTGGCAGAAGGTTTGGTTTTTGGTTTCATATAAACGTGTGTGTGTGTGTGTGTGTGTGTGTGTGTGTGTGTGTATGGGGGAGGGAGCTCTGCTGGCTCAGTGGTTAAGAGCTTGGCTGCTAACCAAAAGGTTGGCAGTTCAAATCCACCATCTGCTCCTTGGAAACCCTATGGGGCAGTTCTACTCTGTCCTATAGGTCATTACTAGTCAGAATCTACTTGACAGCAATGGGTTTTTTATATGTGTGTGTGTCTGTGTGTTTAAATGAAATTGCCTCTTTTGCTAGCAAGGGAACCACAATTTGCACCCATTTCCCACGATAGTATGTGATATTTGGAGCTTAACTGTGCCATCAAAAGGAGTGAGGAGTATGGCTAAGAAGGGGCTCTGTCATTTTTCAGCTTCTTTCCCAGACCAAGAGGGACCTCTTTTCCTCTGAAAATGCTATTTCCTGATCTTCATCCTAAATACAGATGAAATCTTGTTTCTTCCTTTAGATATCTACCTGTATTTGTCAAAATGGCTCAACTCCTGAGCAGCATACTCACTGTGATCAAAGTGTTCCAGAAACATGCCAGTGAGAATGGGGACTGCACCTCGCTGTGCAAGAAGGAGCTGAAGCAGCTACTCTTGGCTGAGTTTGGAGACATCCTCCGGGTAAGATGGGCTCAGGATAGGCCCCAGCCTCATGGAATCAAGTGTGAGTGACTTTGCTGCCTGCATCCAAAACACTCACCAGGGCTTAGCATTTTTGTCTTATTTGGTCATGGTCCACCTTCACCCTGTAACAGAAAGAATTTCAGGCAGCTGCTCAGAAGTTCTCTTCCAGCACGTGCACATGCATGCACAAGTGTGTGCGCATACACACATACACACAGGCACACATGCACATGCACCGTTCTTGTATCTGAGTTTGAACAGGAGGGTGTATAACTTTAAAGTAACTGGGAATCATTTCTCAGTAGGAAATCTAAGATTTATATCTTGATTTCTTTATTTTAGAGCCATCTGTATTTTTATATATCTTATTATGTATTCATTCATTCAAAAAAGAGTCACTGAGCACATACGCCATCCTAGCACCATCCTAGGCACTGGATTAATAAGCCATTGTCCCTTCCCTCCAAGATTCCAGTGTGGTGAGAAAGGAATAGGTAAACCAACAATTAAGATATACCATGTGATGGGTTGGGATAGGATAACTTCCTCAAATGACTCAAATTTATTATCAATGGAGCTGATTTTAAATGGAGATATCTGTACCCTATGATCATGCTCCCGTTGGCCCAGCAAGGGATGAGGTTCTGAGGATCAGTTGAGCAAAGACTAGAAGAACCAAGCCCAAGTCTTCAGATTAAAGGTTTCTCAACCAAGGAAAGTCCATACACAACTGAATGGACTGGGGCATGGACCTTGGCACATATCTTACTATTCATAGGAGGGCATCTGATTTGAGTCTTTGTTTCATCTTCTTACAGAGACCAAATGACCCAGAGACTGTGGAAACCATTCTGACCATCTTGGATCAAGACAGCAATGGACATATTGATTTTCATGAATACCTCTTGTTGGTGTTCCAATTGGCCCAAGCCTGCTATCATAAGCTAGATATCCAGTCATGTGGAGACAGAACCTCCCAGCAAGAAGAAGAGCAGGAGGGAGTACAAGATCATACATTCCCAAGAAACAGAGGCAGACAACATAGGCAGAGGCATGAGGAAGAAAGGCAGCATTCCCATCATGGTCACTCTGAAAGGCAAGATAGGGACTCCCACCATAGTGGGTCTGAGAGACAAGAAAGGGACTCTAGCTATGGTCAATCTGAGAGACAAGATCAGGATTCTTACTACGATCAGTCTGAGAGACAAGAAAGGGACTCTCATTATGGTCAGTCTGAGAGACAAGGTTGGGACTCCCGCCATGGTCAGTCTGAGAGGTACAATCTGGATTCTCACTATAGTCAGCCTGAGAGACAAGACAGGGATTCCAGCTTAAATCAGTCTGAGAGACAAGGCCAAGACTCTAGCTATGGTCAAAAATTGAGTCATAAGTCTAGACAGGGATATCTCTTTGCCTTAAATCAATGTGAAAAACCAGTTCAGGATTCTCATCACAATCAGTCTGAAAGTCTTGGACAACGATCAAGCTGTGGCCAGTCTAGAAGACTTGGACAGGACTCTTGCTCTAGCCATACAGAACAACAGCAAACAGGCTGTATTTATGGACAGTCTGGAAGGCTGGATCAGGAATCAGGCTGTGGTCAGAAACACAGGCAAGGACTGGATTCTGAGTATGGTCAGACAGGCAGACAAGACCAGAGTCCTCACTATTGTCAGACAGGCAGACAAGGCCAGAGTTCCCACGATGGTCAGACAGACAGACCAGGCCAGAGTTCCCACTATGGTCAGACAGACAAGACCAGAGTTCTCGCTATGGACAGGTAGACAGACGAGGCCAGAGTTCTCACTATGGACAGACAGACAGACAAGGCCAGAGTTCCCACTATGGTCAGACAGACAGACAAGGCCAGAGTTCCTGCTATGGTCAGAGAGATAGACAAGGCCATAGTTCTCACTGTGGACAGGCAAACAGAAGAGGCCAGAGTTCTCACTATGGACAGACAGACAGACAAGACCAGAGTTCCCGCTATGGTCAGACAGATAGACAAGGCCATAGTTCTCACTGTGGTCAGACAGATAGACCAGGCCAGAGTTCCCACGATGGTCAGACAGACAGACCAGGCCAGAGTTCCCACTATGGTCAGACAGACAGACAAGACCAGAGTTCTCGCTATGGACAGGCAGACAGACGAGGCCAGAGTTCTCACTATGGACAGACAGACAGACAAGGCCAGAGTTCCCACGATGGTCAGACAGACAGACAAGGCCAGAGTTCCCATGATGGTCAGACAGACAAGGAAGTCCACAGTTCCCACTATGGACAGACAGAGACTGGAGAAACTGAAATACAAGGGCAAGATAGGTACTTCCAAGGAACCGAGGGAACAAGAAGAGACACATATGTTGAGCAATCAGGAAGGTCAGGGAGACTAAGTCAGCAGACTCAAGGACAGGAAGTAAACCGAAACCAGAGGCAGGGGTCCCAGAACAGACAGCAGGCATGGAAAAGGCAGCTTGAAGATACCCAACACCATCAGCACAAACTCTTGGCACAAATCCAGCAAGAAAGGTCACTCTGCCACAAAGGGAGAGACTGGCAATCAAGTGGCAGTGAGCAAGGCCACAGACAGGCTGAAACCCAGCAGAGCCATAGCCAGACAGAGGAGAGGCAGGGTCATCAAAGCTGGGGTATTCACAGCCATGAAGGCCAGGAAAGTCCATGTGAGGCACGGGACAGGCAAACCCATAAAGAGGAACAAAGTTGTCAGACAAGGGACAGGCAAAGCCATGAAGATGAGCAGAATCGTCAGAGACAGGACAGACAAACACATGAAGATGAGCAGAACCATCAGAGACAGGACAGGCAAACCCATGAAGATGAGCAGAACCATCAGAGACAGGATTGGCAAACCCATGAAGGTGAGCAGGACCATCAGAGACAGGACAGGCAAACCCATGAAGATGAGCAGAACCGTCAGAGACAGGACAGACAAACACATGAAGGTGAGCAGAACCATCAGAGACAGGACTGGCGAACCCATGAAGGTGAGCAGAACCGTCAGAGACAGGACAGGCAAACCCATGAAGATGAGCAGAACCGTCAGAGACAGGACAGGCAAACCCATGAAGATGAGCAGAACCATCAGAGACAGGACAGGCAAACCCATGAAGATGAGCAGAACCATCAGAGACAGGATTGGCAAACCCATGAAGGTGAGCAGGACCATCAGAGACAGGACAGGCAAACCCATGAAGATGAGCAGAACCGTCAGAGACAGGACAGACAAACACATGAAGGTGAGCAGAACCGTCAGAGACAGGACAGACAAACACATGAAGGTGAGCAGAACCATCAGAGACAAGACTGGCGAACCCATGAAGGTGAGCAGAACCGTCAGAGACAGGACAGGCAAACCCATGAAGGTGAGCAGAACCGTCAGAGACAGGACAGGCAAACCCATGAAGGTGAGCAGAACCGTCAGAGACAGGACAGGCAAACCCATGAAGGTGAGCAGAACCGTCAGAGACAGGACAGGCAAACCCATGAAGGTGAGCAGAACCGTCAGAGAGGAAACAGGCAAATCCATGAAGAGGATCAAAACTGTTGGCAACAACAGAATACACAAACCCATGAGGGGGAAGAGAGGTATGACAGGTCCCAGAATCAACAATTCAATGTGACCCAGCAAGGTTGTTCTAACAGAGAAACTTTCCACCTGAATGAGGGTGGCCAGAGTCGAGTTTCACAGGGAAGACGTAGTGACCAAGCCTTCCATTCAACCCAAGGCAATGGGAGGCCCCAAAGAAGAGAACAGGATAGAGATCATCCTACCAAGGCAGCTATTTCTTCCAACCCCCTTTACGACTACGTACAAGAACAGAGATCGCATCAGTACTAGGCTGCATGATCATCAAAGCTAAAGCAACATGAAGCCAAGGAAGAAACCTACATGTCAAGTTCATCTTTATTTCTCTCTAAGAGCTTGACAATGTATGTCTTCTCTCTATCCTCTACTCTATCTACATGCAATGATGCTTTTGAGGACCAACATTTGTTTTTAGGGCATGTCAGCTCTTCGAGCAACAATTCTAGGGTTTTCTGGATAGGTAAAATCTGAGTGGTAAACTGGGTGAAATAATTAGAACCCAATTTCGATCAATTTGAGAATTAAATAATTTCCTAGTTTGCTTTCCGTATAGGTGGGGCCTGATTGGATCATTGAAAGGGAAGGACACTTCTCCCAAAAGTTTAGAAACTGGAAAGGTATTCTGAAGACTTGTGTTACAACCAGAGGGCAGAAAAAACTTGAGCTTGCGTGTGTTTTGGCTCCTGTGGATGAAGCATCGAGAATTGGAAGCTGCACAGTCTGAACTGAGAGGAAATACAGTGAGAGGCTGCTAGAGGAGCCAGAGATCACAGAGGGTGTCTCTGATGTCAACAATACCTCCTGCACCCACGGTCCTACCCTCATCAGCGATACTGTATGTTGAGTTCCCATCACTAGAGCTGACTAGGTCAACTTCAGCTCTAGTTTCTGAGCATATAAAATAGAACACATATGCCATATGTTTGCAGATTCCAAGAGGCCAACCTGTTATTCCACAGCTCCTGAGGCCTGGAAACCCTACACAAGAAAGTCTGTGTGCAGACTACGAAATTGTATTTAAATACTCAATAAACAATTGGTGAGCAATGACTTATGGCTTTTTTCCTTCTTCATTGTGAGGCTGTGCTATCTTAACTGGTGGGTCATTTTCTAAGACCTCATTTCTGGACTTCTAAAATACCTTCATTCCTTGAGTTTCTGAGAACTCAAAGAAAAAGGATTGATATGAAACAAAAATAAGGAGTGAAAATGGAACTTGTTTAAGTATCATCTCCAGCTTCCTCCCTGCAGAGGAGTCACATTTGACCTTTCCTTCTCATTCACCTCCACATTCAAACGGTCATTAACCCATTGCCATCAAGTCGATTCTGACTCCCAGCGACCTATAGGACAGAGTAGAACTGCCTCACACGGTTTCCAAGGAGCAGCTGGTGGATGCAAACTGCCGACCTTTTGGTCAGCAGCCAAGCGCTTAACCACTGCGTCACCAGGGCTCCAAATGGTCATTAAGTCTTGCCAATTCTAAATCCTTCATATCTTTTCCCATTTCTTCGCCTCCACTACCTGAATTCCTCTCCTCTTTTTTCAGTGGCTCCCAAGTGACTTTAGAATAAAACCAGACTCCTTAGTATGGCACACACGGCCCTTCACGATCTGACCCAGATAACCTTACTAGCTAATTCTCATGAGACACCCTTCCAGGAGTATCCTATGCTGTAGCCACACAAAAGACTTGACCTTTCCTTAATATACCAGCATCTTTCATTAATTCATGTCTTTGAATATACTATTCCATCAGCCTGGGACATCTCTTCTCTCTTTTCTGCCTAGCAAAAACCTAGGCATCCTCTGGGTCACAACCAAAACATCCTATCTTCTGAGAAGCCTTCCTGGGCACTCCAAGCTCTCCTTTCTTTAAATTCCCACTCACTCTTGTTGTAACACTTGTCACACACTTCATTGCTCAAATGGCATATTTGTTCAGGGGTAAAATGAATCTTCTTCACAAATTTTCTTCTTAACTTAGACCTTCCTTGGCAAGCTAAATCAGAGGGTGGAGAATAAATCCAAAGGTGACAGGCCTCAAAATCTGGAAGCCGCTTAGGGTTCACCAAGGATCTCAGCGGATCAGTGGGGCAGTGAAAGGTGCGAGGGATTTAGGAGTGCTAGGCAAGGGAACAGCATGAGAACAAGATGGAAAGGAAAGTCCAGGAGTGTTCAGTGAAGCAAAGGGTACACCTATAAAGCACTGAAGAGAGAAATAGGCCATCAAAGCTAAAAGGATGAATTGAATGAGATCATGGAGGACTTCAAAATCCACCAAAGAGTTTGGATTTTTTTTTTTTTCCTCTTATCAGTACATAAGTCTTCTGAGCAGAAAATGAAGAGGAAAGACTGGCTGGGGAGAGGTTTGGGATGGAGAGAAACAGCTGGGTGGTCCCTAGGTAGTGGAAACAGTTAATGCACTCAGCTGCTAAGCAAAAGGTTGGAGGTTTGAATCCACCCAGAAGCACCTCAGAAGAAAGGTCTGGCAATCTACCCCCCCCCCCAAAAAATCAGCCATTGAAAACTCTACGGAGCACAGCCTTACTCTGACACACCTGGGACTGCCATTAGTTGGAATCAACTTGAGGGCAACTGGTTTTAACCTCTCCGCCACAGATAAGATAACCCCACACAGGCCCTGGAACCAGGGCAGAACAAAGGGTGATCCAGAGCTCCAAGGCCAAAAGCTAAAGGTCAGAAAGGAAAGGTCCAAGGTGAGGGATGTGTAAAGAGGAAGGAGAAACATCTAACGTCCACACATACATCCCAGCCACATATACATCCACGGTCCCATTAGATTATAAGAGTTCAGAAATTCCGAACAGAGAACAGGACTTAGCAGACGTAACCAAACATACCGAACACAACAGCTTCTCACACACAACCTGTGAATCTCATGTCTCTTGTATACAAAGCAATTGTGCTGCCTGGTGTATAGTGGTACAGTACATATATAATCTTTAATACACGTCTTGATAAACGCATATGTTACTGGCTTATGTATGTACTACATTGTACTTTCTATCATTATTTTAATGTGAACTTTCCCTACTTATGAATAAAAAGTTACCGTATAACAGTGTATGCTTCAACTCATAGGCAGCAGCATTCAATCTTGTGTTTTGCGCGTCTCTTGAGCGTGGTAGCACTATCTCTTCATTTAATTCTCTTTTGAAAATATCCCCAAGACGTGCATCTTGGCTCCCAAATGCAGCAAAACCCGTGCTACTGGCAGCAAGAGGCAAAGGAGAAGCATGGATTTGGCAGTGAAACAAAAGGTTATTAAACAACACAAAGGTAGAAAATCAGTGAATGCTAATGCTTGCAATTTAGGCATGTTCACACAACATCCAAATCACATAACATCCTATTTCACGGAAAGAATCCTGGATATTAAGTGACGCATGACCATATATGGAAAAAGGGTGGAATTTAGAATAAAAAGACCTGCATTTGAGACCTAGTTCCACTACTTACTAATTTTATGATCTTAGACAAAGTTCTTTATCCCTTTAAACCTCAGTTTCTTCATCTGTAAAACGGAGGTAAATTTTCCAATAGTTGATTTAAAATTAATTGAGATAATATACACAAAGGTGATTAATAATCCAATATCTTCTTGCTTATTGATTTATCTTTTCTCCTTTTACATTGTTTTTAATAGAAGCTTAATAAATGCTTATTGAAAACTCCAGGTTAAGTGCCAACTCTTCCAAGAAGCCTTCCTTGATACCCCTTCTTCCCGAACAAAAGTAACCTACCTTGTCCTTAGGCAATGTCTTTGGAAACCTTCTGTGACCATCATCACATTCTACAGTAGTGTAGGTATCAATGAACGTTTCTCACTCCCCGGCTACATTAGAAGTTCCTTCAGAAAAAATTTCACACCTTATTTCTTACATCATTATCACCCAGAGTAAGTATATGGGAGTGCTTATTGAATGAAATTCACCTGAATGAACTCTCGCCATTACATCACAACCCTCCCTACATGCCTGGCACCACTGTCCGATGCCCATTGTCCTGCTTTCATCCATCCCATGCTCACCTACCACTCAGGACCCAGCCTTTCTCAGATTTCCTGTGCCCTCCGCCAACAAGGGGAAGTAGATTCCCCTCAGTACTGTCAACATCCTCCATGATTTGCAGGATCCCAGATGGTGGTCATTCTATTTTCTTTCTCGTTAGACAAGTTTCCCCTTCTTCTCTCTTAAAGCCCAACCCCAACATTTCATATCTCCCAGCTCCTTGAAAAGCTAGTTCAAAACTTACTTCATCTAACCACCCCTCAGTGACAAGTCCTTTGCTCTGTTGACTTCCATATATTCAGGTTGCCCTGCCTGCATTTTGCTTTCTGATGCCAGCGTATACAAGTGTCCTTCAGTTGCTTCAATTATGTAGTTTATCATTTCCACCAAAGCTATAAGATCATTAAGAAACCCATTGTGTCTCTTATTTCTTTGAGAACCAGCACAAAATGAATTTGCAACCATTGTTGTTGGCTAACTTATTAGGAGACTTACTCAAGCAGTTGGAGCCTCATTTGAACTGAACATTTATTGAGTACCTACTGTCTGTCTGTCAGAAAACCCTGGTGGCATAGTGGTTAAGTGCTATGGCTGCTAACCAAGTGGTCAGCAATTCAAATCCGCCAGTCACTGCTTGGAAACTCTATGGGGCAGTTCTCCGCTGTCTTATAGGGTCGCTATGAATTGGAATCAACTCGACAGCAGAGGGTTTGGTTTTTGGTTTTATTGTCTGTCAAAATACAATCTCTTAAAAAACAGCTTGCATTCTTGAAAGAAAAAGGGACTAACAATACCTATTAAACAAAAACCAATAGGCTAAGCAAGAGAGCGCTGTACTGGGAGTCAGGAAACTTGAATTCTAGTCCTGTCACTGCCATTAATGCCACATATGACCTTGAGTAATTTTTTTTTTTTTAATGTGCTCCAGTTTTCTAGTCCTTAAAATGAGGGGTTGGCACAGGACAATCTATAATGTCTCCTTCACGCCTATAATGCTATGGTTTTATAATGAAATGTCTAGGTCAATCAGCCAGTCTTATGAATTACAGTAAATATCCCAGAGGCTGAAAAACACCTTGTCAGCAAGCTGGAGGAAAATAGCATATGGGATTCTAGTGCCACCAACTGGTCACTGGATTCCCTGTGACCTTATGAGCTGTCTAGACAAAAATGACACTGTTGGGAAGGGAACAGGTCACAGTATGGAGCTGTCAGCCCAGTGAACACTTAAGACCTTTACAGTCACCAATTTTGTTACAACAGCTATAGATGCAAAACATGACATATCCTGAATTCTTAGAAGTGACACCAAAAGCATGATCCATAAAAGAAAAATATTGGTAAGTTGGACTTCATTAATACTAAAAACTTATGCTTCACAAAAGATGATGGTAGGAGCATGAAAAAGCAAGGAAAAAATATTTGCAAAACACAGCTCCGATAAAGAACATTTACCCAAGATATACAAAGAACTCTTAAGACTCAACATTAAGAAAACAAACAACCCAATTTTTAAAATGCAAATATCTAAACAGACACCTCACCAAAGAAGATACACAAATGTAAAATAAGCATATATAAAGATGCTCAACATCATATGTCATTAAGAAATCGCAAATTAAAACAACGAGATAGCACTACCCATCTATTCTCAACTCATTACCCATTGCCATCGAGTCGATTCTGACTCATAGCAACCCTATAGGACACAGTAGAACTGCCCCACAGAGTTTCCAGGGAGCACCTGGTGAATTCAAACTGCCACCCTTTTGGTTAGTAGCCATAACACTCAACCACTACACCACCAGGGCTTCCACACTTCTATTAGAAAGACTAAAATCCAAACCACTGATAACACCAAATGCTGGCAAGGATGTGGAACAACACCGACTTTCAGTCATTGTTGGTGGGAATGCAGTGTTTGACAGCTTTTTACAAAGCTAAACATAGGCTTACTATAGGATCCTGTAATTTCACTCTAGGTATTTAGACAAATGAGTTGATAACATGTCCACACAAAAACTTGCACCAATGTTTATAGCAGCTTTATTTATAATTGCCAAAAATTGGAGGCAACATAGATGTTCTTCAATGGGTGGGTGAATAAACAAACTGTGGTGCATCCATACATTGGAGTATTATTCAGCTGTAAGAAGAAATGAGCTATCAAGCTATAAAAAGACATGGAGGAATCTTCACTGCATACTGGTAAGTGACATAAGCCAGTCTGAAAAAGCTACATATTGTATGATTCCAACCACATGGCAGTCTGGAAAAGGAAACACTATAGAAACAGTAAACAGGTCAGTGGTTGCCAGGGAGAGGAGGGGAGTGACACACAGGTGAATCACAGAGAACTGCAAGGGCAATGAAACTATTCCACAAGATACTGCAATGATGGATACAGGACATTACGCATTTGTCAAAACCCATACAACACACAGAGTAAACCCTGATGTAAACTCTACATTTTCCTCAGTAATAACGTATCAATAATCATGTAATAATAACTTTCATCAATCGTAACAAATGTACCATATTAATGCAACATATTAGTAATAGGGGAAATTGTGTGCGGGGGATGAGGGGGCATATGGTAGCCCTCCGAACTTCCTGCGCAATTTTTCTGTAAGCCTAAACAAAACTGCTCTAAAAACTGAAGTGTGCTAATCAAAAGAAACAAGTGACACATCCTGGTTGCGACCTGATTAGGTGCCCCTGGGAACTGGCTGTTTTGTTTTGTTTTTTGTTTTTGTAAAGGTATATGTAACACAACATTGGCCAATTCAAGGTTTTCACATGTACAATTCAGTGACACTAATTACATCAATCAAGTTGTGCAACCATCACCAATATCTGTTGGAACTGGCTTTTTTTGGTATCACAGCCCCAAATCCAGTACTGTAGGCCTTGCTTGCCACTAGATGAGACATATACGCTTCCATTCATTCAGTAAATTCAATCTCATTTAATAAGCAGCTATGGAGCATTTGGAAACCCTGGTGGCGCAGGGGTTAAGAGCTATGGCTGCTAACCAAAGGTCACCAGTTCGAATCCACCAGCCGCTCCTCGGAAAGCCTATGGGGGCAGTTCTACTCTGTCCTATAGTGTTGCTATGAGTCAGAATCGACTCAACAGCAGTGGGTTTGGTTTTGGTTTACAGAGCATTTTACTAGATCCCCTAACTGTGCTAAGAGGCGCACTATACTATGGAGTTAAGTGCAGTGACTTGGGAATCTGATAGAAGTGTATTCCAATTTGACCCAATTACTTAACTGGCTGTGTGATATGAGCCTCAGTCTCCTCCTTTTAAGCTTCTGATAATAACATCATCTAACAGGGCTGCTATGAAGATTTGTGGGGTGCCTCGCATGTTACAGGCACTAAAGAACTGTGAAGACACAGCTGATGCCTAAAAGAGTTTGTGTTTAGTGAGGGGCAGAAGTAGGCACTAAGCCATGCATAGAAGTAACAATGGTTCGATGTACGACAATTATTGATCACCTCACGCACACCAAGGGCTGTAAGAGAAGGTGGTAAGGCAGTAAGAAAGCAAGCACCACGGAGGTTCAAAAGAGAGGCAGATCACACTCAGGTGGGGCAAAGCAAATGTCTTCATAGTAGAGGAGGCACCTGTCCTGGTCCTTAACAAATGATTAGGATTTAAATAGGCAGTTGGGTTTCTTCGATAAATATTGTAGTCATTCTTAAAATCTCGGTTCGAATTTCATCTTCATAAACCATCTCCTACTGCTGCCTTAAAACCAAAAAAAAAAAACAAACTCAATGCCGTCAAGTCGATTCCGACTCATAGTGACCCTGTAGGACAGAGTAGAACTGCCCCATAGAGCTTCCAAGGAGCGCCTGGAGGATTTGAACTGCCAACCTCTTGGTTAACAGCCTCAGCACTTAACAAATACGCCACCAGGGTTTCCACTAGTCATTAATTTTTCCACCCTACCTCTATGTTCCTACTATTCTTCTTCTTCTTTTGTGGCATTCTAATTTATTCAGCTTATTTTTAAGTTCATAATTTGCAAGTCTGTCTTTCACACTGGGTAATAAACTCTCTAAAGTCAAGAAAATCATTATCTTATTCATTTTTAAGCTCCTACAGTGCAATGTCTACTAATAACAACATCTTAAAGACCCGTTGTCGTCAAGTTGATTGTGACTCATAGTGGCTCGATAGGACAGAGTAGAACTGCCTCATAGGGTCACCAAGGCTGTAATCTTTATGGAGAGCCCTGGTGGCGCAGTGGTTAAGAGCTTGACTGCAAACCAAAAGGTCGGCAGTTCAAATTCACCAGCTGTTCCTTGGAAACCCTACGGGGCAGTTCTACTCTGTCTTATAGGGTAACTATGAGTCCAAATCTACTTGACAGAAACGGATAATCTTTACAGAAGCAGACTGCCACATCTTTCTCCTACAGAGCAGCTGGTGGGTTCAAGCCACTGGTCTTTCAGTTAGCAGTCAAGTAGTTTAACCACAGTGCCTAATATTGAGGCTGGACTTTGAAAGTCTTAGGTTCCTTCATTCATCTATCCAACAAACAAACATTGATGACTACAATTTGTTGGAACTATGCTGGGCATTAAGGGTATAGAGGCATTGTCTTTGCCATCAAGGACTCACAATCCACGAGAAAAGGAGGCAATCATAATTCCATGTGATGAGTCCAAAAGAAGAGAACAATTGTTTTCAAACAGGAGTAAAAAATAACCATCACTGGTATTCTCTGAGCTCTTAGTGTACACTGGGCCCAGTGCTGAGCACTGGTCCCCTATCTTTAGAAAAACTCCCACCAAAGAAGCTAGGAATTTCCATTAGACTAGGAGCCGAATTCAGGAGATATGAGAGATGAGAGTTTGAAGTAAGACTCAAAAATACCAAAGATCTCTTCTCCTGAGGATTTATTCCCTTTGGAAAAAAAAAAAAAAAAAGCCAGAAAGCTAAACAGCTGTCTCACCAAGGGAAGCAACATGAGTTACCTCCATATTTGATTAAATAAAACCCTAGAAAGAAACCAACACGAAACTGGAGTAAGAAAAGGAGAGTCAGTTTCCTTGACCAACAGGGTCTCTGCCAGCTCAAAATATCTTGGCCATTGATGACTAACCTTTGTTTATTCATTCATTTATTAAAACATTTGTTTATTCAAAAAATACTGAGTGCCTACTATTTCCCAGGCGCCATTATAGGCACCAGGGACATAGCAATTTAAAAAAATAGACAAAAAAACATGATCTGCCTAGTGTTTACATTCTAATGGAGAGATGAAGATAATAAATAAATAAAATACATATTACATCAGATAATGGCAAGTGCTATGGGAAATAAAATAAAGTAATGAAGGAAGATAAGGAATGTTGAGGATCACAATTTTAAATAAGGTGGTCAGGGTACCTCCTGATAAGGTAACATTGGGGCGAAGATCTGAAGAAGGCAAGGGAATGAAAGAAACGATCATCTGTGAGAACGGGAGCTACAAAGGCCCTGAGGCAGAAGCATACCAGGTACGCTCAGGGAATAGAGGCAAGTGGATACAAAATAAGCAGGAGAGTGAGTCAGGGTCAGAGAAACACTCTGCAGACCTACTAATAATGCAGAGCCTGGTAGGCTTAAGGACTTTGGATGTTCCTCAGAGCAGGCTGGGAAGCTATCAGATGGTTTTGAGCTTCAATCATTTTCAGTTTCCTGCACACACATGGAAGCCTGGGTGGTGTAATGGTGAAGAGCTCAGCTGCTAACCAAAAGGTCAGCAGTTCAAATCCACCAGCCACTCCTTGGAAATCCTATGGAGCAATTCTACTCTGTCCTATAAGGTCACTATGAGTCAGAACCGACTTAATGGCACCTGACAACACCACCACCAAATACATAGGATTCTTTCCCTTATATGTTTGGAGACTACAGATAGACTAGATGGTATTGACTCAAATGTGCAGGCTGCCATCTGGCTGTAGGTCCTGCTCAAATGCCCAAACGTCCTGTCACCTGGGAGGACAGTCGCTTGTTTAACAGGCACGAGCTAGTATCTGTTGAGACTACCTGAGTATCACGACAGTATACTAAGCTAATCAGGGATCAGAAAAACAAAACACAGTTTGTCTTCAAGGAGTTTGTAATCTAGTTAGAGAAATAAACACAGAGAGAGAGAGACTTTGGGACAACCGCAAAGTAAGCTACTGGCAGTGCAAAATTTCATACCACCACCCTATACACATACAAATGTATACATTCTCACAGGCAAATCTTGTATCAACCCTTCAAAGTATTTATTGCTAAGAACACCTTTTCTGTTGCTGTTGCTAGGTGCCATCAAGTCAGTTCCAACTCATAGTGACCCTATTTACAACAGAATGAAACACTACCCAGTTCTGTGCCACCCTTACAATCGTTGCTATGTTTGAGCCCATTGTTGCAGCCACTGTGTCAATCCATCTCATTGAGGGCCTTCCTCTTTTTTGATAACCCTCTACTTTACCAAGCATGATGTCCTTCTTCATGGACTGGTCCATCCTGATAACATGTCCAAAGTACGTGAGATGAAGTCTCGCCATCTTCACTACCAAGGAGCACTCTGGCTGTACTTCTTCGAAGACAGACTTGTTCGTTCTTCTGGCAGTCCATGGTATATTCAATGTTCTTCTCAAATATCTTACGGGTGAAGAAATTGATGACCTTTAGTGACTTCCCCAATATGGCTCAGCTAACGAACTAGTAGCAGAGACAGGACTTGAACTCAGATCTTCACAGTCTAAGTCCAAGACTCTTGGCACTGCCGCACAATGCGGCTGTCTTTAACATGGAACCAAATGTATAAGGAGCAATCAGAATCAGGTAAAATTAACCAGATATTCCTAGGAGGAAGAGCTTTGAGCCAGATCTTAAGTATGGAATGGATGTGGACTGGCATCGGGAGTAGTTTGAATGGAGACACAGATGAACACCTAGCAAGTTAAGTGCGTGGAATAGCAAATAGATTAGGTGCCTGTAAGAAGGGATCGAGGTCCCTGGGTGGCACAAAAAGTTTGCACTGGGCTACTAACCTAAAAGTTGGAGGTTCGAATCCACCCAGCAGCATCTCAGAAGAAAGTCCTGGCAATCTGCTTCCACAAAGACTACAGCCAAGAAAACCCTACGGAACAGTTCTGCTCTGTAACACATGGGGTTGCCATGAGGCGGAATGGACTTGACTGTGAAGATGCCTGAATCCTATCCCTATAAATTCTAATTTCATAGGTCTGTGGTGTGAGCTCAGGGCAATATGGATTCTTAAAAAGTCCCTCCATGGGTTCAAATGCATATCCAAAGGTGAAAACCACTGCCCTACACCCTTCTCCCTGGTCAACCTCACCCACTCTGAGCCAATGACCCCATTACTATCAGTGACTTCCAAATCTATGTCCCCAGCCCAGATTTCTCCCCTGAGTTCCAGGCCTATATGTCCTACTGCCTCCTGAGCCTCTTAACTTGAGTGTCTCACAGGCACTCAAACTCAACATGCTTAAAATACAACCCCTCCTTCCAGTCCCTCTCCCTATAAACAGTGCCAGTCTCTGCCCAGCTGCTCAAGCCAAAAACCTAGACTTCCTCTTGATTCCTTCCTCGTCTTCACCTTAGACATCCACTATATCGGCAAGCCCAATGGGTTTCTACTTCTGAAAATCCTTCCGATTTGATTTTCTCCAATCCAACTGCAAATACTTTAGTTCAGACCTCCATTTCTCATCTATTTTATGGCAATGGATGCCTAAGTGACTTCCCTCTCTCCTGTCTTACCCTCTTCCAATCCACTCCCAATTTTACTGCCACGGTGACCTTTCTAAAATGCAAACCTGATGATGTCATCTCCTGCCTAAAATCCTATAATGGCTTCCCATAGTCTGTGGGATAAAGTCTAAATTCCTTACTTTTGCCCTCAAAGTCTTTCTTGATCTACCCTGCTTAGCTCTCCCAACCTCACCTCTCATCCCTCCCTACCTCACAGCCTACACCCAACTAGTCCTGCAGGATTCAGCATAAGCACCACGTACGCTAAGCCGCCCTCCCTGAGCCCCCTATCTGGGTGAGGTACTACCCCTTCAGTGTGCTTCCATAATACCTTCGAACTCAGCCCTTATTATTCTGGATTAAAATAATGATTTGACCTGGCTGACTCCCTGATCACATTGTAATCTCATCAAGGGCCAGGGTCATGTACTATTCCCCTTTGTATTCCCAGTTCTTTGCACATCACAAGCATTTAATTAAGGTGTGCTGCATGAGTGAATGATGTTTGAGGAAGCCTAGCTGGCAAAAGAGCACTGAACTTTTGACTGCCAATTGTACATTTGGCAATAAGTAGTCACTGCAAGGTTCTTTCTTTATATATAATGTATTTAATTTTGTTTTTTGTTGTTGTTGTTGGAATATACACGGGAGAACATACACCAATTCCACAGTTCCTCCATGTACAATTCATGACATTGATTACGTTCTTTGAGTTGTGCAACCATTCTCACCCTCCTTTTCTGAGTTCTCCCTCCTCCACTAACATAAACTCAGTGCCCCCCACTGTAAGGTTCTTAATCAGAAGAGCAGCATAATGAAAGCAGTACTTGAGGATGAATATTTTGGTAATAGATTATATGGTATAGACTGGTCACCAGCTGTGAGATGTTAGGCAAATCACTAAATCTTGTGAGCCTCTGCTCCTTTATCTAAAAAAAAATGGAACATTATTGCCTGTGGTACCTAATTTATAAGGTTGTATTTTTATAAAGCATATAAATGAAATAAAAATTATTTAAGTTTTCTGAAGTCCTAAATGTATGCCATAAATCACTATACAAATGTAAGAAATTATACTTATGCAAATAACAAGAAGTGTGGTCACCAAAGAGTTTTAGTAAAACCCAAGGCAGGGCGTGGTGGAAAAGACAGGGAGCTGAATGTCAGTTCCACCACTTCCCTGTCGTGTGACCTTGGCCAGGTCACTTGGCCTCTCCATGCCTCAGTTTCCTCATCTGCAAAATATGAATACCACACTCATAGGTTAATTATGTTATTTTTGTATCTAGTGTCAAGAAAGATGTACAGCGTGACAAATGGAAGTAAATTATAGTTACCCTTCCCTTCTGAGCAACCACTCTGCACTTAATTGTGGCGAGATGTTATCCCAAGTCTTGGACACAGAGACCAGAGTGCAGAGAAAAGTGGGGCAAGTAGGGAACTGCACTCACTGAGACTTGTGCTAATACTGAAGTGGCAAGACAGGTGGGCAGGAAACTCATGGCATCTGAGTGACAACCACAAGGAGATAATGGGCTAAATGATGCCTTAGATAAATGAATTACGTCAAAGATGAACAACAGATGGGAGGGGGCAACAAAATAGCTTTGGAACCCGGTTTCCAGGCTGGCAAGTCCATGGGAGAAAATGGGCTGGCTGGTGTGGGATCTGGAGTGAGGTCAGGGGAGAAGAATCTTTCACTCACACCCCTCCTCTCCCTTGTGCTCATGAGTCACCCTGAGGCCTCAGGTGAGTCTTTCCAACCTCTGCCTCCATCTCCTTCTCTGGAAAATGGGCATCATGATCATATACGCACAGGGCGAAAGTGAAATGGTTTGGGCTTGTGACAGCGAAAAGCTACTGAGATGCCAGATCCTGGTGATCTGAGATGTACAGTCTAAAACCCAGTCCGGGATTTCCTGGGCACGTGGTAAGAAAGGCCAATGGAAGAACAAAATCCAGCAAAATGTCAGCAAGTGGGTGTTTGACAAGGTTTAATGAGGAAACATTTCCCTGAATCCTGACACATACTACAAAGACTTAAGTCAGAACTATTGAGTAATCAGAATGAATACCCCACGCTAACAGAAGCTGCTTCTCAGCTTCTGCATAAACCTTCTAGTGGTGAACCTTCTGAATAGGACACGCTCAGGAGTCTGTCAGGTCACATTCCCTCAGGAGTATCCTATGGGTAGGAGTTCTGGTGGCGCCAACGGTAAAGTGCTTGTCTACTAGCTGAAAGGTTGGTGGTTCGAATTCACCCAGCAATACCTCGGAAGACAGGGCCTGTGATCTGCTTCCAAAAGGTCACACAGTCTTGAAAACCCTATGGAGTACTATTCTGCACACATAAGGTCGCCATAAGTCGGCATCAACTTTGCTAACCACAACAACTTTCTATGAATATCTTTTCCTAGATAAAGGAAAGAGAACACAAAACACAATATTCACAGTGGGTTTAAGGAGCACAGCGTTCCAGTCCATGAGACGCTTTGTGAAAGCAAGAGTTGGTGAAGGCCCCCCGGCCAGTTCTACACACAGGACTCTCTTCCTAACCTCACCTCTCATTCATTGATCTGTTGCCAGGGTTCTATATTCAGATGCTAAGAAAAGGGGAAAAACACAGAGAATGGGAGAAGAGGGGTCAAGCACCTTAAAAAATTCTCTACAGTAAGTTTTTCTGATAAATTCAAAGCACTTCCCCATCTATGATGTCATGTGCTCTAGCACCACCTCTAGGAGGGAGGGAGGAAGCAGGAGTAATTACCCTAATTTTATAGTTAGGGAACTGGGGACCAGGGAGTGTAGGTAACTCACCTAAGGTCTCAGAGAATATCTGTCTGAGCTGAGCCTACGGCAAAACCCCCACTCCCAATTTACTACATGGCTTGCCAGAATCTACTAAAAAATGAACAATTCCTAAAGAGGATACATTCTGACACTTTGGCACTACCTTGTACAAAAAAAAAAAAGACCCAAGTTCGTAGTTTTGAGAGGAAGTTCAGTGGGGATAGCACAAGGCCATTCTTATGTTGAAAAATCACTGATGTAAAAAATTTCAAGATGTTGTTCACATATAGTACAACCTACTTGATCTGTACTCCTGAGATCTCTGTGGCAACTTATGTCCCACCACATACCCCATAATCAAAACTCATTCATTACGTTACAGTCGGCATAATGAGCCAAGGCAAAAAAGAAACTTTCAGTTCAGAAGGTGTCTAGTTCATTTTGGGCCTTAGGTACATGCTTACCCCTAGGAGGTCTATGTAGTAAGGCAGATATTTCACCATGCTTCCGACAAGAACAGTGAAGGAAGCATATGGCTTCAGAAGGCAACATGAAGCCTCATGCCCCGTGAAGAGCCAGAGAAAGAAGGAAGGGGACCGCGGGCTGCCTGTCTACTGGGACATGCTCAGGAGTCTGTCAGGTCTCATGGGTATTCTACAGAATATTACTGTCAGAAGGTAGATGGGGTGGGGGTGTGCAGAAGGAGCTGGTGGTCCACAAGTTTTCTAAATGCTTTACATTAGAGCCCCCCTTTGGAAACTCACAACACACGTCAAAGGCTTTGAGAAACCCTGCTGTACAAGAATGATAAATAAGGCACCTGTTTCAATTTGTTTAGCCAAGAGTTCCCAAATTTAGTTAATGTTAGGGCCCCTCTTTCAAGTACCAGAATATCTAGGAAAAGCCCATGAAACTAGTGCTTTAACTAGATACCCTCTATGGAGGATAAGAGGATATCATAAAGCCATCTCCAAACAAAAGAGAGCTACCTTGGGCTTCTCATGTGGCCTGTAATCAGCACCATCAAGACCCCACCCACCAGCCGGGTCCTCCTCTAATAAATGCCTGGAACTTGGATCACTCGTTGTTCAGGACGAACTTCTTCTGGAGAGCAAGGAAGAAGATGGTACATAAAAAAGCACAGAAAGGGGAGCAGACTGACTGAGCTGTTCTACTCTTGATTCATCAAATTCCTGACACCAAAAACAAAATTTACATTCGAAGACAAAACACAAATTCCAAATCTATCCTGCTACCTTCCAGACCTCCAAGGTATTATTTCCTTAGCTCTAAATCTCCATGGCTCCCATGTCAACAGATTGGCCTGAATGAACAGACCACATCTGGCCATTCCAGCAAGTCTGAACCCCATTGGATAACCTCTGGCAAGCAAGTTCACCTCACAGTGGTCCTATTTCCTTCCACACCTGGAATGCAGAGGCGGCAGCCCTTCCGTGAGATAGTGGCTGTATGGGGAACAACTAATAAAAAGAGGATTATAAAACCCTTGGCAATACATTCATCGTCCCATAAAAACTTAATGATTACAATCAAGCTGTGGCTAGAAGTCTGCAGAGTCCACACATGACACTCAGCAGTCACTGTGCTGGTGTCTGATAACAGGACGCTCTCTGCCCTGGTGCCTCCGTCAGCTGCACAAACTGGTCCTGGTTTAGTCTGGTTTCTTCACACAAAGTTGCCAGGGGAAAAACATTACTGAAGTCAAGTTATCTTGGTCTAATCATCACCAGCTCTCACTGAAGACAAGTGCCTCCCAGCCTCCTGACAAAGATCATGAACTATGGCTGATGAACACGAACATGAGAGATGTCAGATATCTCAGAAACCTCCTTCATGGAACTGGCCTCCCGCTGCTGAGGCCACCTTGCTATAAAGCATGTGGTCATTCTAACAACATCAGAGGGGACCACAACACTAGGTGAACTATGCTGGGGGCAGAGGTAAAGGGAAGATCTTTTAAGTGATACTTTCCGTATCAAAGAGACATAGCCCTTTATCAAAGAGAGACTGGTCTGACTCATCAGCTATCTTCTTCTCAAAATATCTTTGCCAATTCCTACTCTACACCTTTCCTCTCCCTGTCTGCAATGCCTCCTTGTTCCATCTGGACTGTCTGGAAAAAACCACTCATCCACGCAGGCAGCAAAGAATTAAAGGAGTAGTACTGAATGACAAGGAAACCCTGGTGGCATAGTGGTTAACTGTACAGCTGGTAACCAAAAGGTGCTCCTTGGAAGCTCTACAGGGCAGTTCTACTCTATCCTGTCCGGTCGCTATGAGTCGGAATTGACTCGATGGCAACAGGTTTGGGTTTTTTTGTTTATTGAATGACAGTAAAGGGTATGAGTTTTAGAGTCAGATAGATCTGCATTCAAATACCAGCTCTGCCAAATGCCAACTTCTTTGAACTTTGGCAGGTCATTTAACATCTTGAAGTCTCAGTTTCTCCATATACACAATGAGGCTAGTCATGCCAACTATACAGGATTGGTGTAAGAATGAATAAGAGACAACAGTTACTATTGTATCTAGCTTACAGTGGTGATGATGATGATCACAACAACAAAAAATAGACTCCCCACTACCATGTCTTATAAGCCAAATTTCCCCCAGTTAAGCTGGATGCAGGACAGAGGTGTGTCAGGTCTGTCTTTGAATTCCTGGTACCTAGGCCAATATTCAGTGAGTTTGATTAGACCGAATCGATCATATGAAGCTGGGTGCAGAGGATTAGGATGAAATATGGCAGATGCTTGAATCAGAACGATAAAGCCTCCTTCACCAGCCATTACCCAAATATGGGCAACACCAGTCTACTTAACCAAGCCTAGGCTGCAGCCTCGGGCAGTTTTTTTCCTCTCTGAGGCAAGTTCTGCTTATTCAAGTCTTCATTTGCATAATAATAGCAGAGGAAGCTCTGCCTGGGCTCAGGTGATGATACTCTTGGCATTACTTTTAAGATACAGATAAGAAACCAGCCTCATGGCAAAAATAATTCATTTTCCCCAACCTTTGTTCTTATCTCAAAAAAAAAAAAAAAAATCACTGACCTCGAAGGTGGATCAAGAACAAGGATATTAGTTTTAATGTCACTACTCCTGCCCTCCCCATTCTTACTGCCACCCCTTGCATCCTGACAATGCAGCCACCCACTCAGTACTCCCATTCAGATTTCAGAAAATAAATTTGTGCCCTCCCTCCTATCGTATGGTTCATCGTGACTTCTCTCAAGTGTTCCTTCTCTACCCCTCCTCCTTCTCCATCGTTCTTGCTGTCAGTTGCCATCCAGCTGATTCCGACCATTGGAAACTCCATGTGTGACAGAGTAGAACTGCTCCATAGGGTTTTCTTGGCTGTAATCTTAAAGGGAGCAGATCACCAGGCTTTTTCTTCCACTGTACAAACCATTTGTACCACCATCCAGGAGCGACTTCTTCTTCTGCATTCTTATAGGGCTACTTTCTGGTCATGGCACTTATACATGGTCTTGTATACAGCACATAAATGCAAGCCATTTATTCTTTCATTCAACAAACATTTCCCGAGTACTTTCTCTATTCCAGGCACTGGGAATACAGCAGAGAACAAAACAAACATGGAACTCACCTTCATGGAACCTGCAACCTGTGATACTCAATTCCTCCTTAAATGAATGTATGAAACAAAACCTTCTCTTCTGTGAGGCTGGCCCTTGAAAGGATGAAGGAGACACAGCCCTTTATCAAATAGTGACAAACTCTCCACTCTCTTTGGCCTAGGCAGCTCTCTTTTTTTCAAAATATACTTGGCCTTTTCCTATTCCCCATCCTTTTCTCACACTGTCTGTGTGCTGTCTGTGTGCAAGGCTCCATGTTCCACTTGGCCTATTTTAAATCTATTCATCCTATCCAGATTAAGCCCCACCTCCTCCCTGAAATCCTCCCAAACTACCTCAGCCAGCAGTGATGTCTTCCTTCTTTATAGAGAATTTATAGATTATAACCAGACTTCACAACTACATCATACCCTCTGAATGTCTGGAATCTTGTCTTTTCCAATGCCCTCCTCTCTTTCACCTGGGACAGTAATTTCCATATAATAGATTCCCAATGAAAGTATGTGATTAGCTGACTTGCAGGGCACTGTGAATACTCATGGGACAGGTGAGGGTATAGAAACCAGTATTTTAGGGCTTATAGCCAGAGACTTTCAAACAGATTTTTGTTTGGTTTTGTTTCGTTTTTATCGTGTGAAAATACAGACACCAAAACATTCACCCGCACAACTTCCACATTGACTATTCAATGCCGTTCTTCATGTTGTACCACCATAACTGTGATCTTTTTCCAAAATATTCAATCACCATTAGCATAAACTCCATGGCCCCCCCAAAAAAACTTCCCTTTCCTCACTCTCTCCCACCCTGGTAACCCTTAATAATCTTTTGTTTCTATATATTTATTTCATATAAGTGGGATCAGACAGTATCAAAGAGTTTTGCACCTTGAAAAGCATAACCAAAGGGACTCCAATAATGTATTTCGAAATCTGTTGGCCCGTAAAGAAGGAATTACACTAACTTCAGAAAAACAGATGCTTGTCCTTTGAGAAGTTGTAATCGTCACCCTTTATAACACCTCTAGAGGACATGGTTCACTTCAAAGACCTAATTTGTGTTATCAGATGCACTTTTTCTTGTTGTTTAGGAAATGCTTTCAAAAGATGTGGTTCTGAATGAGCCTTTAATGGTGTACCCTCTCCCAAGAACAGACAGCAAGCCAGCTGATAGCCAAGAGCTAGGCTGCGCTTTATCAGATACCCAGAGAAGCCATCCATGTTCCCAGTACACTCCATGTACCAAAAAAAAAAAACTCAAAGAAAAATATCTAGAAAGTTCCAATTCCACATCTGGCAGAATAGCTAAAAGCCTAAAACTAATGCTTACCACACGCAAGCAAAATTTTGCTTAAGATCATTCAAAAATGGCTGCGGCAGCATATCAACAGGAAACTGCCAGTAATTCAGGCCAGTTTCAGAAGATGATGTGGAACCAGGAATATCATTGCTGATGTCAGGTGGATCCTGGCTGAAAGCAGAGAATACCAGAAGGATGTTTACCTGTGTTTTATTGACTATGCAAAGGCATTCGACTGTGTGGATCATTACAAATTACGGGTAACACTGCAAAGAATGGGATTTCCAGAACACTTAATTGTGCTCATGAGGAACCTTTACATAGATCAAGAGGCAGTTGTTCAGACAGAAGAAGGGGATACTAATTGGTTTAAAGTCAGGAAAGGTGTGCATCACGGTTGTATTCTTTCACCATACCTATTCAGTCTGTATGCTGAGCAAATAATCCGAGAAGCTGGACTATATGAAGAAGAATGGGGCATCAGGATTGGAGGAAGACTCATTAACAACTGGTGTTATGCAGATGACACAACCTTGCTTGCTGAAAGTGAAGAGGACTTGAAGCATTTACTAAAGAAGATCAAAGACCACAGCCTTCAGTATGGATTTTACCTCAACATAAAGAAAACAAAAATCCTCACAACAGAACCAGTGAGCAACATCATGATAAACGGAGAAAAAATTGAAGTTGTCAAGGATTTCATTTTACTTGGATCTACAATCAACAGCCATAGAAGCAGCAGTCAAGAAATCAAAAGACGCATTGCATTGGGTAAATCTGCTGCAAAGGACCTCTTTAAAGTGTTGAAGAGCAAAGATGTCACCCTGAAGACTAAGGTGCCCCTGACCCAAGCCATGGTATTTTCAATCGCATCATATGCATGTGAAAGCTGGACAATGAATAAGGAACACCGAAGAAGAGTTGACGCCTTTGAATTGTGGTCTTGGTGAAGAATATTGAATATACCATGGACTGCCAAAAGAATGAACAAATCTGTCTTAGAAGAAGTAAAACCAGAAGCAAGGATGGCAAGACTGCATCTTACATACTTTGGACATGTTGTCAGGAGGGATCAGTCCCTGGAGAAGGACGTCATGCTTCACAAAGTACAGGGTCAGTGGAAAAGAGGATGACCCTCAAGGAGGTGGATTGACACAGTGGCTGCAACAATGAGCTCAAGCATAACAACAATTGTAGGGATGGCGCAGGATCGGGCAGTGTTTCGTTCTGTTGTGCATAGGGTCACTATGAGTCAGAACCGACTCGACAGCACCCAACAACAACAACAATGCTTATTGTGCAATTACTTCAGTGACTTTTGAGGTTTAAAAAAATGTTAAAGGCTATTTAACTTCATCATACTTTTAAAAATGTATTAAGCTCTGAATGTCCTGCCAGGTACAATATAAACTGAGTAAGTAAAACACATTCTTGTCTTCTAGAAGCATTGACTCCTGGCAATTCTCCTGTTGTCCATTCTTCCACAGCTTAGAATGAAATTTTAATTTCTGGCAATATTCTGTTAGCTATCTTCTCTTTGTTTCGTCTCCTTTCCCTTGGGAATTAAACTTTTATATTTTTAATTCCATTGTTTGTTTTTTGAGTAGGTGGTTAAGAGTTATGGCTGCTAACCAAAAGGTTGGCAGTTCAAATCCACCAGGCGCTCCTTGGAAACTCTATGGGGCAGTTCTATTCTGTCTTATAAGGTCGCTATGAGTCGGAATTGACTTGACTGCAATGGGTAATACATTTAAAAAAAAAAAAAACCCTTTGCCGTTGAGTCAATTCTGACTCATAGTGACCCTATAAGACAGAGTAGAACTGCCTCATAGGGTTTCCAAGGAGGGGCTGGTGGATTCAAACTGCCAGCCTTTTAGTTAGGAGCCATAGCTCTTAACCACTGCACCACACATGGTTCAAATATCAAAAAGTATAAAAAGGTATATGCTAACAAGGTACTTCCCCAACCCCTCCCTATGGGTAACCACTCTTAGTAGTTTTTTGAGTATTCTTAGAAAATGTTTTAGCAAGAACTAATATATAGACTTATTTGGGGAATTAAACCTTCTTTATCACAACATTTCCCACTCCAAATCATCACAGGGCAGGGAGGGCATGTTTTCCAGTAAGAGGTCCAATGCACTCTGCTGGGCCCTGGCATATAAGGCTCACAGGTGTTTGTGGACCTAAAAGACACTTATCTTGGGAAGAAACCAAACATGCACAGCCTGCCTTCTGCTTCTGCACTAACGCTATGAACTCGGTCAGATCCCAACTTGAGGGAAAGGGACAAGGACCTTAACTGGTTCCCCCAAAGCCTCCTCAAGCCTTATTCTAGCTCCCTAGCTGTGTTTGGAGTGGTTTTGAGGGTGGGGTCATTGCTGTTGTTGCTGCTGTCCAGTCTCCCCTGATTCATGGTGACCCTATCCACAATGGGATCAGCCCACTGTGAGGGTTGAGTAGGGAAAGGTAAGTAAAAAGAGAAGAAAATAAGAAATGAGGAAGAGAGAAATCTAAAGGAAGGATTCTGGGGCACAGGGAGGGCTCTGGAGAGGCATGGACCCCTCTGGAGTGGAAGGGTCAAAATGAAAGCCATCAAAAAATTCTGAGAATTTTTCCTGCCCTTGTTCCTCCTGCATCCCTACCTCAGGCATTGGGGGCAGGGGGGGATCAGGTGCTGAAATACTTAGCCAAGATTCCCACCCCAGTGCCGTTGAGTCGATTCCAACTCATAGCAACCCTATAGCACAGAGTAGAACTGCCCCATAGAATTTCCAAGGAGCTCCTGGTAGATTTGAACTGCCGATCTTTTGGTTAGCAGCTAATACGCCACCAGGGATTACCCAAGACTAGGACTTAACAACTGTATCATGACACAAGGTAGTTCTTGAACATCTGGGTCTGGAGAAAACATTGCAGACCAAACCCCACACACCTGGCTGTGCTGGTGGTGATGGTCTTTTCCACATCTGGGAGTCTATCCCCTCCCCAACCTGAAGCATCTATTGAGTCTCCACCTTAGTGTCCCACCTCCTTTATGGTATACATTATTGCCAGAAGCAAAACTTCTTTCAAAAAAAAAAAATTGTGTTTTGTTTTTTTAGGTACAAGTCTTCCTATCTCATCCCAACAGACTGGCTTACCATTCTACAAGAAACAGATCTAATTCGAAGACGAGCAGAGGATGTCACATAGCTCCTCTACTCTTGAGGAGCTATAGCCTTTCTTTTGTATGGCAGCTGTGAAACTTTGTATAATCGACACCATGAAATCTCTACTATACAGTCACAAACCACCAAAATGTTGGCTTCCTTCTTTCCTGGTATTCATTGAATTATAAAAAATGAAATTCATTTGTCCTAGTCAGTGTGTCTTTTGACAAATCTCAAAGCTCTGTGAAGCTGAGGAGCTGCTTGTTAAGATACAGTTGCAGGGCAAGGAAACTATTTAAAATCTTTGATCAGTTTAATGACAAGGAAAGCCAGGAGCCA
Organism: Loxodonta africana; assembly: GCF_030014295.1. Classification (NCBI taxonomy): domain Eukaryota; kingdom Metazoa; phylum Chordata; class Mammalia; order Proboscidea; family Elephantidae; genus Loxodonta; species Loxodonta africana. Next base: position 182,145,055 of record NC_087344.1, on the reverse strand, counting down.
TGTGCTACTCTGGTGACAGCCAGAAGTGGGGAGAAGGTGGAAACGCTCTCCTTGAGCACCTGGGCTCCGTCACCCTGCGTGGCATGACATAAGATTAAAGTGTCTGCTGACTCTCAGGGGTATAATTACCACCAGGGTGGGGGCGTAATAAAAGCAAGGATAATCTCTCTTGAGAGAAGATAAAAATTAAGAATTATTAATGATAATAATAATTAGCCCTTTTATGCCTAAGAATTGCAAAATGCTTTACAACCTGTAATTATCACAGCTCCCCTCTGAGGAAGGGATTTGTGTCTTACAGATCCTCGTTTAACACGGGGGTGAAGTGATGGGCACAGGCAAAGGCAGAGAGGGGTGGGGTGCTGTCTCCTCAGTCACCTGTCCTGTATGTGGTGAAACTGGAAAGAGGCCCCAGAAGGGCTGACTCCCATATGGTATGTACCCTCATGCCAAGCCATCACCCAAACCCACAGAACTCCATCCCAGCTCAAGCGACTCATCTCCTTCTGACCTTGTGGCCATTCAAGCGGCCATAATGCAATAAACTTATAGCATATCAGCAAGGATTTTACTAAGCACCCAGGAGAAATAAAAGATACAGCACTGCCTGTAAGGAACTGAAAGCCTAATTGAGAAGACAAAACAAACATCCATTAAATTAGAGAAGAATATGAAAATTACATATTAACTAGTGCTAGGTTTATGGCGCTGATGATGCATGCTGCAGAAAAAAAAAATTTTTTTAATTGGAAGACTATTTTACGTAAGGGGAAGGGAAGGCTTAGGGGAAGAGACGGAACTCATGTGTGGCCTCAAGTTCTGGCAGAGGCGGGGTCCCAGGGGATGGGGCAGTGAATAAGAAGAAACAACAGGAAAACTTAAAAAGTTGAACATATAATTTTAAAGAAGTCTTCATCAGAGAGGCATTAATAGAACTTACAAAAGAATCTTACTTTTCTCAAAGCCATCTAAAATCATTCTATTGCGGACATATTCCCCAAGTGTCAACATCATGGCTTACACCGGGTTCTAGAGAAGCCCATTAGGCTGAAGATGCCACTGGAACCTTCTCTGCTTTCTTTAAATTCCCACTTTGGCAGTTATCCAATAAGGCCGAGTCAAGGCCTGATCCTGGTGGAAGGCCACAGAGTGCCAAAGCTGCTGTCTTCTTTTTCTAGGTTCTGAGAGGAGAAAATGGGAAATGAGCCCTTGAATGAGATAAAGACCAGGAAAACCCAATATTTTCTTAGATCTGTATTTGTTAATTCAGCAGAGTCCCCCCCCCCCAGAGATCTCAGCACGGACCCGGGCTTCATGATTGATGTGATAGCAAAGCATCTGAGTGATATGTCATTCTCTCTGTAATAAGGAGCCCAAGTCTCAAAGCGAAGTAACAGTATGATACTTTAGCTGTGCTCTGGATCCACTGGTCTAAACCCTCAATAAAGAAGAGCATTCTAGCAGAATGAACAGGGGCACTTGAGGTCATTCCTAGGTGAGTCAGTAATGTCCTCTGGCCCTCAGTGCCTCAGTCTCCAGACTTACAAAGGAAATACAATGAGCCTTTTAGTCTATAAAGAATACAAAGATCCGCAGATTACAAAAACACCATCCTTTTTGGATGAAGCACAATGAGTGGAAACCTCCGGATTTCAAGAATTCCCAATTGGTCTTAGATAAAAATTGACTGAACCAATTTGTCAGAACTTGGTATCTACATTCTCTGGTATCTACCAACCTTTTAGGGAATAGAAAACAATGAAAATTATCTCTTTGTCCAAACCTCATGACAATGGCTCCTTTTAAAATTACATTCAACTTTCTTAAATAATGACACTGTAAAATTAAAAGAACATTTTGTAGGATCACTTTGTTAAGGAGAGTATCAAGCCTGATTTAGACAGGAAAACTGACAGCATTTGAATCTATTTACAACCTCTCTGATGACAGACCAAGAGCAACAAGTAAGAGAAGGCTGATTCTCTTTAGTTTGTGAGGATTTTAAAATATTTCCCTTCATGGTGTACTGATTTTAAACAAGAGTGGGGAAGAAAGCCATCATTGGATTTAAGATCTAGCTTCATTCTGAAGAAGAGGTTTTCTGTTACCAAGGAGGTAATTTCAGGCATTTTTTTTTCCCAAGGCTGTTCAGAAGTATCTTCCCTTTGGGTTTACTCTCTATTTTGCTTGCTCAACCATGATTTTTGAATTAGTAAGAGTATTTTCCCTTTATTCTCATAGAACATAATAGCTGTTTAGTGCCCTTCTGGGTGTACTAACTATAGAAAGGTAACCTCAAATAGAGTTGTGCAATTTCATCCCACTACCTGGGATGAGATTCCCCACAGATCACACACAGGTGGATAAAACCAAAAGCAGACCTCAGGCAGAGCTTGTCCAGAAAATTCCTTGCAGGATTCCCATAGAAAAGACTAGTGCCCTCTGTGAGAGATGGGGATTCCATGATGATTTGTTGTTGCAGTGTGCACATTGCTCAGGATACTCCCATCCTGGAGCCCAAAGATGAACAGAATTGTCTAGAGCTCTAAACAGAAGGGAAAGGAGAGACCTTCACTCCTAACACTGAGGAGCTGCAACAAGAAGTTTACTAACTGATCCTAAGTAACAGTGGCATTTTTAGGAAACCCCCTAGAAAACAGACTTTAGTGCTGAAGTTTCTCAGGAGGCGAGGTCCAGACTTAAAACTGCCATCCCATCTCCTATCACTTCCACCTTCTGCTTTACACCATATCTGGGGTGGCAGTAAGTGAAGGGGTGAACTGAATCCAACTTCATTATCATTTGGACAAATCTGCAGACAAAGAAATAGCCATTAATACCTAGGTTCCAAATCTTTACATTCCATTAAAGGACCCTACAAAGTCTCCCCCGAAATTCAGACAAGCAGCAGTTGCCTCTGTGTGGACCCAGGAGGAGACAGAAAAGCAGAAGTGCCAAGAAGCCACTGAATTATTTAATAGTCTTCATAAACCTATTGAAAGTTTCATATAGTCTGAAAACATAAGGGTAGGAGTCACTGACAACCAGGAATAAACTCCAGTTCCTTACAATCAGATGCACTGAGATTTGCAAATGATGACCAAGGCTGAGAAAGCCCTGACCTGATGGAAATAATGGGCTAGAACGACCTTAATTGAACGACCATAATGTGCTTCCAGGAGGAGAAGCAGACTCAAGTGTTTAGGTGTCATAATCATTAGTAACTTATGATGATTGTATCTACAATAATGCATTACGCCAGCTTTTTTTCTCTTGGGGCTTCAATATGCTAATGAAATAAGAAAAGAGCAAACTTCATTCAAATGTGATACCCCTAAGAATAAATTCTGACAGTTTTCAACTTTCCTTATGAATAGTTTGATGAAAACGTATTTTTAAAGCACCCTCCAAAAGTGTTTACTAAGGAGGCAATCCCTGAATCTGTAAGAAAAACTTCCTAAGACCCAGGAATACAAATGTAAGTCTTTCCCACCTGTGTTTTTAGAAAAGAAACTAAATCAATTCCTTTTTCAATGTCCTAGAATTGCTTCAGGTAGGGATCATGAGCAGTTCCCCAAGGACTGAGAAATTAATTAGTTCTGATCAGTTTATGCCAAAGTTTCTGCTTATACCCAACCTTGACCTTATATCTTTTACCAAATAAATGGCTTTTAAGCAATCTTTAGGTTGCTACTTTGTAATGAAGTCATAATCAATGAGGATTTCAAACATCAAATTTCTTTGCCTTAATGTCCTAATTTTGAATTAAAGAAAAGTAGAGATGCTGCCAAATATTCTCCTCTTTCATGTTAGGTGGGGCCAATACCCTGTCGGGAGGCAAACGCTGTGAACCTCGTGCCAAATAGCTACATAAGCAAATTGTGGGATAAACAAGCCATTTGCGGAGACAGAGGTGGAGTTGGGCTTGGTTAGGAATGAATCAGGCCAACCCGCAGAGTGGGTGTCACCTTTCCAAGTTGCTCTCCGGGGCACAATTAAAACCCCTATAAAAGGCCCTGCTCCCAGTTACCCAGTACACTTGCCAGCGGTGTCAGCGAGCACTTGACTTCCTCTTCTGGTGAAGTGGGTAAGTCTCATTCGGTACAATTCTTCATCTTCTAGCTATTGGAGATGTTAGGGGGTGCTTTCTCTGTGCCAGAGGGGATCAGTATCTTACAGGGATGTCTAACTCCATTCCATCTTCTTATGGTTGAAGCCATTACTTGAATGGAGATGTATCCCTTCTCCCAAGGATCTGAACACTGTATCATTTGCTTCTCAGGGACTGGGGGAAGATCATGTGTGGCTCTGTCGAGGCTCATCTTCCAAAACATGGCTATCTCAAAAGATGGTCAATCCTCTGTTCTCTCTTTATATTGGTTCTACCCAAAATGGGCCATCTTCATATAGTTCTGGCATCTGAGGTATTGGAGTTGAGAAGTAAATAAAGAGGCCAGCCAGCTGAGCCACTAAACTCACCCAGCCTGTGAAACCTTCCATGTATTCTTTTACCATTGATCTGCTGAGGCTAAGTCTTGTTTTTTATAATGTCAAGATTCAAGAGGTTTACTTGAGTTTAACAAAAGCTACCAACAACACCAATAGTATTCAAAGGTTTTCAGGTTCAGTTTGACCTGTTGACTCCAGTAGCCAGTCAGGAAAGGCCTCTCAGGTGCTTTTGATAATTGAACATCTGTAATATATCTGAGTTAAAGCATGTAAGATGCACTGTCTGTTTTCTGCAATGGTGTTTCTGCATTTCGACTAGGAAGAAGTAGCGTTTACTTGTAGGATTGGTGACTTATGGGTTATCCTTCTAGATCTCTTACAGACTCTAACGTTCGGGGATACTACACATTCCCTTCTAATTCTAGTTGCTCCCAAATATTTTGCTGCCACATTTAGCTGTGCATGACTTCTACTCACTTTAAGATACTCTCAAGCCTTTTCTCACCATCTGACTTTCACCAACCCTCTTTGCTCCAATTTTAAGCAATCTGCTTGTGAGTAGGAACATACCAAATTTAAGATTCCTTACTACTCTCTTCACTGACTGCTCTGAAATATGCTGGGGAGCTGGAAGACAAAAACCAAAAATCCCAACCCATTGGCTTCAAGTTGAGTGCAACTCATAGTGACCCTATAGAACAGAGAAGAACTGCCCCTATAGGGTTTCCAAGGCTGTAAATCTTTATGGAAGCAGACTGCCACATCTTTCTCCCAGGGAGCAGCTGATGGGTTCGAACTGCCAACCTTTGGGTTAGTAGCTGATCACTTAACCACTGCACCACCAGCATTTCTTAGGTAGAAGTTAGAGAAGGAAAATATATACATAATTTGGATTGGGTAGATAATCAAAAGCAATCTAAATAGTCAGGCAGGATAGTCTGAAGGTGATTCCCTGGCTTGAAATTTCTCAGGGCACCTCTTCCGCTTCCTGAGTACAATATCTATAGGTAAAATGCTTTGAAAATGCAGGTCGAAAACTACTGTTGTGAAATCATTCAGGGATCTGCCTGAAACAGTGTGGACGAAGCCTTCTTAAGGGCAGAAACAGGATTTTGATTCTATACCCCATTGTGTTGTTCTAGGTTTACTTGAACTTGAAGGAAGAAAAAAAATGCCTGCACTTCTGAGAAGCATCTGTGACATCACCGAAATTTTCAATCAATATGCCTCAAATGGTTGTGATAGGGCAGCACTACGCAAGAAAGACCTAAAGGAACTCTTTGAAAGGGAATTCGGTGATGTCCTCCGGGTAAGAACTAACAAGAAAAGGGAAGCTCTCTACTGATTTACCAAAAAAAAAAAAAAAAAAAAAAACCACCACTGCCGAGTCTATTCCGACTCATGGTGACCCTATACGACAGGGTAGAACTGCCCCATAGAGTTTCCAAGGAGAACCTGGTGGATTCAAACTGCCAAGCTTTTGGTTAGCAGCCGTCGCACTTAACCGTTACGCCACCAGGGTTTCCCTCTATGATTTAAAAAAAAAAAAAAATTAGGTCTATGAAATTTCTTCTCAGGAGAGACAGAGCAAGACCAGAGCAGTTTTTCCATTCATTTCACACCACCACAGGTCTACACTACATCCTGCATTCATTTATGAGTCTAAAGGCATATAAAGTCTCAATACTAAAGAAATTGCTAGCAAATATTTGATGTACTTAATGGCGATGTGAATGAACTATTCATGGGTAGTTATCACCAAAGATATCAAATCAAACTGGACTTGGGAAGAATTTAAATTTAATTCCAAATGCTAGGAGCCGAAATCAGCCTGTTCCCTAGTAAAATGGTGTTACCTTAAATGTTTTGTTCTGTTTTCAAACATAGGATAGAAATCAAATCAGAGGTACTGGCTATTTCAGATAGAAATGGCAGCTGCAAATCTTCATAAATTTCCACTGTGTTTCTCTCCTGAGGATGAGTCTACTCTTATTCACCCAAGTAAAGAGAACTTGTGTTCTTTGGATCATTGGATCAGCGCTAAATTACAAGACGCAAGAACTTCCAAAGAATGCAAGCTTTAAAACGAGGTGTTCACACTTCACAAACGAAAGACAAGACATGATACCGTTGGGATTTATCTAATTGTGTGAAAGTTGTTCAAGTCTTGTAGTTTACTTGTGAACAGTACATTGTAACTTTTTTTTTCTATCTTTTTCATAGAGACCACATGACCCTGAGACGGTGGATCTCGTCCTGGAACTTCTGGATCGCGACCATAATGGGCTTATCGATTTCCATGAATACCTCCTGTTAATTTTCAGGATGGCTCAAGCTTGTTATTACGCTCTCAGCCAGGCCACCGGGCTCGACGAGGAGAAGGGAGCAAAGTACGAGGGAAAGAGGAACCCACTGAATGATCGCAGGCAAGAAGACCAAAGGAGATTCGAGCGCCGGCAGAGGCTAGTGGAAGAAGAACGCAAGCAGAACGGGCAGGAGAGGGAGCTGGTGGAGGAAGAGCTGCAGAGGGAGAGGCAGCAGCGACGTGAGCAGCGCGACCTGCAGCGCCGCGATGAGGGGCAGCGGCTGCAAAGGCGAGAAGGGCTGGAGCGGCGCGAGGAGCGGCGCGAGGAGAAAGGGCTGCTGCAGAGGCGCCAGGGTCGGGAGCCCGCGGAGTTTCCTGAGGAAGAGCAGCTGCAAAGGCGGGAGAGGCTGGAGCAGGAGCTGCAGCTGCCGAGACGCGGGCGCGACGAGCCACGCGCGCAGCGGGAGAGGCGCGAGCAAGAGCGCCGCGAGCAGGAGCTGGCCGAGGAGGAGCAGCAGGAACTGGGCGAGAGCCGCGCCTCGCGGTGGCAGTGGCAGCCAGAAAGCGAGGCCGACGCACGGCAGAGCAAGGTCCGCTCCCGGCCCGGCAGGCAGGAGGAACAGAGGCGCCGCCTGGAGCAGGAGGAGGAGAGTAGGCGGCGCCAGGAGCCGGAGCAGCAACTGCGGCGGGAGCTGGAGGACGACGCCCGGCGACAGGCGCGGCCCGGGCAACTCCGGGAGGAGCGCGAGCGCCGCGACTTCCAGTGGCAGCTGGAGGAAGAGAGGGAGAAGCGTCGCCAGAGGCTGTCGGCCAGGTCCTCGCTGAAGGAGCAGCGGGAGAGACAGGTGAGGGCGAAGGAAGGCCAGGAGCGCGACGGACGGCTCGGTGAGGAGGAGGACCAGCGGCGTGACAGGGAGGAGCTGCAGTTCCTCGAGGAGGAGGAGCAGCTCCAGCGCCGTGGGCGCGCAGGACAGTTCCAGGAGGAGGGCAACCTCCAAGAGGATCAGGAAATCAGGCGACGCCAAGAGGACCAACGCCGCGATCAAAAATGGAAATGGCAGCTCGAAGAAGAAAGCCAGAGACGCCGCCACCTGCTGTATTCCAAGTCGGCCAAGCAGGAGCAGCTGCAGCGTCAGGCGAGTGACAGACAGTACGGCGAGGAGGACCTGCTGCAGCAGGAAGAAGAGCAGCTGCAGAGAGAGGAACGGGAGAAGAGAAGGCGCCAGGAGCCGGAGAGACAATATCGGGAGGAGGAACAACTACAACAAGGGGAGGAGCAGCTGCAGAGGGAAAGAAGGCTTCAGGAGCAGGACAGAAAGTATAGAGAGGAGGAGGAGCCGCAGCGCCAGGAAAGGAAGCAGCAATTCCGAGATGAGGATCAGTGCCGTGATCTGAAGCGACAACCAGAAAAGGAAAACGAAGTTCGCAAAAACAGAGAGAATGAAGAAAAAGCCCGACAGTTGGAAGAGTCCCAGGTCCGGGAAAGACAATTCCAGCAGGATCGGCGGCCCCAGCAGGATGAACTAGAAGAGGAGCTCTCTCTGCAGGAGCGAGAGCAGGAGAGGAGGCGTTGGCTGCAGCGCGACCGGCAATTCCCAACTGAAGTACCACTGCGGGGAGAAGAGCAAGAGAAAGCCAAAAGGCTAGACGGGAAGTTCCGAGAGGAAGAGCAGCTGCTGAGAGAGGGGACAGAAGAGAAGAGACGCCGCCAGGAAGGAGACAGGAGATTCCCTGAAGAAAGCTTCCAGCAGTCCCGTGACAGAAGATTCCAGGAGGAGGAAGAGCTGCGCCGCCAGGAGCGCGACAGGAAGTTCCGCGAGGAAGAGCAGCGGCTCCAGGAACGGGAGAAAGAGCAGGTGCGCCGCCAGCTGCGCGACAGACAATTCCACGAGGAGGAACAACAGTTGGACCAGGAACTGGAGGAAGAACGGCTGCGCCGCCAGCAGCGTGATAGAAATTTCCGCGAGGAAGGACAGCTGCGCCTGGAACGTGAGGAGCAGCAGCTGCGCCGCCAGCAGCAAGACAGAAACTTCCCCGAGGAAGAGCAGCTCCGTCAGGAACGCGAGAACCAACAGCTGCGCCGCCAGCAGCGCGACAGAAAGTTCCTTGAGGACGAGCAGCTGAGCCAGGAACGCGAGGATGAACAGCTGCTTCGCCAAGAGCGCGACAGAAAGTTCCGTGAGGACGAGCAGCTCCGCCGCCAGGAGCGCGAGCAACAACTTCCCCAAGAGCGCGACAGGAAGTTCCTCGAGGAAGAAGAGCTGCGCCAGGAACGAGAGGAGCAGCAGCTGCGCCGCCGGGAGCGCGAACAACAGCTTCGCCAAGAACGCGACAGACAGTTCCGCGAGGTAGAACAGCTGCGCCGCCAGCAGCGCGAGCAACAACGTCGCCAAGAGCGCGACAGACAGTTCCGCGAGGTAAAAGAGCTGCGCCAAGAACGAGAGGATGAGCCACTGCGCCGCCAGCAGCGCGACAGAAAGTTCCGCGAGGACGAGCAGTTGCGTCAGGAACGCGAGGAGCAGCAGCTGCGCCGCCAGGAGCAAGAGCAACAACGTCGCCAAGAGCGAGACAGACAGTTCCGCGAGGTAGAAGAGCTGCGCCAGGAACGAGAGGAGCGACAGCTGCGCCGCCAGGAGCGCGAGCAACAGCTTCGCCGAGAGCGCGACAGACAGTTCCGCGATGTAGAAGAGCTGCGCCAGGAACGAGAGGATGAGCAGCTGAACCGCCAGCAGCGCGACAGAAAGTTCCGCGAGGACGAGCAGTTGCTCCAGGAACGCGAGGAGCAGCAGCTGCGCCGCCAGGAGCAAGAGCAACAACGTCGCCAAGAGCGAGACAGACAGTTCCGCGAGGTAGAAGAGCTGCGCCAGGAACGAGAGGAGCGACAGCTGCGCCGCCAGGAGCGCGAGCAACAACTTCCCCAAGAGCGCGACAGGAAGTTCCTCGAGGAAGAAGAGCTGCGCCAGGAACGAGAGGAGCAGCAGCTGCGCCGCCAGGAGCGCGAACAACAGCTTCGCCAAGAACGCGACAGACAGTTCCGCGAGGTAGAACAGCTGCGCCGCCAGCAGCGCGAGCAACAACGTCGCCAAGAGCGCGACAGACAGTTCCGCGAGGTAAAAGAGCTGCGCCAAGAACGAGAGGATGAGCCACTGCGCCGCCAGCAGCGCGACAGAAAGTTCCGCGAGGACGAGCAGTTGCGTCAGGAACGCGAGGAGCAGCAGCTGCGCCGCCAGGAGCAAGAGCAACAACGTCGCCAAGAGCGAGACAGACAGTTCCGCGAGGTAGAAGAGCTGCGCCAGGAACGAGAGGATGAGCAGCTGAGCCGCCAGCAGCGCGACAGAAAGTTCCGCGAGGACGAGCAGTTGCTCCAGGAACGCGAGGAGCAGCAGCTGCGCCGCCAGGAGCAAGAGCAACAACGTCGCCAAGAGCGAGACAGACAGTTCCGCGAGGTAGAAGAGCTGCGCCAGGAACGAGAGGATGAGCAGCTGAGCCGCCAGCAGCGCGACAGAAAGTTCCGCGAGGACGAGCAGTTGCTCCAGGAACGCGAGGAGCAGCAGCTGGGCCGCCAGGAGCGCGAGCAACAGCTTCGCCAAGAGCGCGACAGACGGTTCCGCGAGGTAGAAGAGCTGCGCCGCCAGCAGCGAGACAGAAAGTTCCGCGAGGACGAGCAGTTGCGTCGGGAACGCGACGATGAACAGCTGCGCCGCCGGGAGCGCGAGCAACAGTATCGCCAAGAGCGCGACAGAAAGTTTCGCGAGGAAGAAGAGCTGCGCCAGGAACGCGAAGAGCAGCAGTTCCGCCGCCAGGAGCAACAGCTTCGCCAAGAGCGCGACAGAAAGTTCCGCGAAGACGAGCAGCTGCGCCAGGAACGCGAGAAGGAGCAGCTGCATCGCCAGGAGCGCGAGCAACAGCTTCGCCAAGAACGCGACAGAAACTTGCGCGAGGTAGAAGAGCTGCGCCAAGAACAAGAGGATGAACAGGTGCGCCGCCAGCAGCGCGACAGAAGGTTCCGCGAGGAAGACGAGCTGCGCCAGGAACAAGAAGAGCTGCAGCTGAGTCGCCAGGAGCGCGACAGAAGATTCCGTGAGGAACAACAGCTCCGCCAGGAAGGAAAGGATGCACAGCTGCGCCGCCAGGAACTAGACGCTGCCTTCTCCCAGGACGAACAACTGAATCGCGCAGAGCAAGAGGAAGAACAAAGGCGCTGGCGGCAAAAAGGCAGTAAGTTCCTAGAGGAAGAAGAGAGCCTCCAGCAGGAGCGAGAGGAAGAAAAGCGACGCCGCCGGGAGCAGGACAGGAAGTTCCGCCAGGAAGAAGAGCAGCTGCGGCGCGAGGAGCAGCAAGAACAGAGGCACCGGCAAGAGCGTGACAGGCAGTACCGGGCGGAGGAACAGTTTGCCAGGGATAAGAGGCGTCGCCAGGAACAAGAACTAAGGCAGGAAGAAGAGCAGAGACGTCGTCAGGAGCGGGAGAGGAAACTCCGGGAGGAAGACCAGGGCAAGCGTCAGTTCGTCAATCCCCCGGTGCGCTCCAGCCCTCTCTATGAGTACATCCAAGAGCAGAGATCACAATACCGCCCTTAAGAGTTGGGGCCAGTATCCTGACACCGGCCAAAGCTTGGAGCAAAGGAAAATGAGAAACACTGGGTACCAAATGATGATTCAGATGTTTCTGGGTGTGGGGAAACTGTTGTTAGAATGTGTCTTTCCTTCCAAAGTCTTAAACTACACTCATTTCACGTACTGTATTTCTGCCTTTTATTCTTTCTTTCTTAAGTAGTTCTTTATGGCAGGATGTCCTCTTTGGTGTAAATGTGGTGTGCATTTATAAAAACACAGATCATTTAATTTGAGGAGTTTTGTTTGAGAAACATGCTTTCAGAAGTAACAAGAATAATATGATTTGAGATTTAAAAGAATTGAGTCTATTTTTAAAATGAATGATCCATCTTGTGGAGAATTCAGATTTCAAAATTGTATTTTTAATGTTCAGGTTGATATTTTTTCTTGCACCTAAATTACATTAATCTTGACTTCCAGTTAGCCTCTCATTGGTTGTGGCATAATTAGTACAAATTCTGTGAGGCCACCGAATTTTTACAACCACCCTTGAATCGTAAAGGGGGGAGTGACCACTCCAGAAAAATTGCTGTAAAATCAGCCTGTAACTGGAAGAAATATCGATAAAGAGTAAGGTTTCGCTTAAAGGTTTAGAATTCAAATTTTTTTTTAATCTTTTACTCCATCAGTACTTGAAATACCATGAAGCAAAAGCACGGTGTTTCTTCAACTCTAGAACTCAAATTTTAAAACTGTGTCTGCTGTCATCTGTAGTGCTCGATTCTCTTCCTCCAGTCTTTGATGGGCTTGAGAATATTACTACCTTTGTTAATTTCAGCTGAGAGGGAATTTGCCCAGGATCCTGTAAACATTTGTCTTCTTCTAGGGCCGATAAGAGATCACAGACAGTGTGTTGGGGGAGGGAAACAGGAAAATGTATGACCAGAGGGGCAAGTTCCTAGAGGCCCTTTCACAAGACGCATCAGCCCACAATCCTTTAAGGCCTATTGATACTACTTTAGAGATATTCTTGTTGAAATAATTGCACTGTGTGAAAAATTAATAATAAATGATTGGCAAACAATTTCTTTTGTCTGTTTTAACTATGCGTCAAATCATAACTCAAGATCTAATGGTCTGGAAACTGACATAAGTTCCCATTCACCTAAGGGTGTTTTGTTACCATTATTTATGTTCAAACAGAAAAAAGACAAAAACCTCTGTATTTTCCCCAACCATTTTTCCCAGTAAGGCTGAACCCTATATTACTTGCATCCCCAAAGTGGGATTCTCTTTCCAAGTCTTTTCATTCTAGACCCTACAGCATTATGTGCCCTTGCTTGCAGTGACTCACTGGTCATGACAAATGATGATACTCCGAATGTTTGTTAATATCTCCTCCTGAAGTCACCCCTGAGGTCCACTCTTCAGCCAAAGAGTAGACAGGCCTATAAAACAAACAATAACACACATAGTCCAACCATGTACATGAGACTAAATAGGCACACCAGCGCAGGGGCAAGGATGAGAAGGCAGGAAGGGACAGGAAAAACTGGACGAATGGAAATGGGCAAACTGAGATCTAGAAGGAGCCCTGGTGGCACAGTGGTTAAGAGCTTGGCTGCTAACCAGAAGGCTGGCAGTTTGAATCCACCAGCCACTCCTTGAAAACCCTATGGGACAGTTCTACCCTGTCCTATAGGGTGGCTATGAGTTGGAATCAACTCGATGGCAACAGGTTTGCTTTGTTTTGGGTATACATACCATCTCTCACTTTAACACAAATAGCGGATGTTCACCAGAGACAGAGCCTGGGAATCCCCTGACACTGTCTTGGAACCCTATCTCTTTTAAATGATTTCTAACTACAAAACTGTTTTTCTCTTAAAGTCAGTTTGCTTTTCCTTTACTTAATGATATTCACAGAAACCCTGGAAGAGTCTCACTGGCTTTCTCCAGGATCGTTTCATAAATGTATGGCAAAATGTAAGATGTAAAAAAAAAAAATCCTTCTGAGAATGCAGCAGCTTCTTGGTCTCCTGTGTCTAATGAACCAGTGGTAGAAAATGGTCTGAAAGTTGCGTTCAGCGTTATAGAAATTGCAGACGACCTGTCAGTTGACCCATGAGGTGACTGAGTCAGAAGGTGCTTGATACAAATCAGGCCACAAGAATCAACGTCTCACCTAATGATCCGAATATTCCTGTGTCCTCTGCTGGAGACTATACTTACTATTCACAGCTTGGTAACTAGGAAGAAGTTCTAAGAAGGCCCTAATCATTTTTCTAATTATGCAGGATTAAAATATACCCTAAAGTTAAAGCCACTCAACATTGTGGTCAGTGGCGGAGACAAGGAAGCCAAACCTATAGCTCCTTGGTATCATTCTGGCAGAGTCAGCTTGTGTTTTCTGCATGGGGCACCATCCTCTCTCTCACTTTAACACAAATAGTGGATGTTCACCAGAGGCAGCGCCTGGGGATGCCTTGACACTGTCTTGTGACGCTGTTTCTTTCAAATGATTTCTAACTGCAAAACTGTTTTTCTCCTCAAGTAAGTTTCCTTTTCCTTATTTAAGGATATTCACAGAAACCCTGGAAGAGTCTCACCAGCTTTCTCCAGGATCCTTTCAATGGGTACTTCTTTCAGAGCATCCTGATAAATGCCAGCCCCAGGACATTCCTGAAATATACATTCATCAGCTAAACTATAGGTGGACAATAATAATTATAGTAAAAACCCTACAGAGTTCTTGTAGCAACTTTACAAGGTGAGGAAAGAGCCAGTTTCCAAAGAAGAAAGCACTGTTTCATCACAGTTGTAACAACACGTAGTTTAAAAATAAAAGCGTGTCAGCCAACCCGTGCCCTCTGGCTGTTCTTTCAGCAGGCTGGCAGAGGGACTTGGAGGCCAACTTTCCCACTGCTCCACCAGGATAATGTACGTGTATGGGCAGAACCTTGAGGTTGTTGGGTAATTGGCTGCATAACTGTTTAAGTCGGGAGCTCTATAAACATCATCTTGGCTGCTGCTGGGGAATGAGGTTCAATGCACTTCGTGATGAAAAAGTTGGTCTCCCTATAAGGTAAGGTTATGTTCCTAGGGAGACCAATCTGCCCTGTGATCTTTGTCCTTTGATGTTGTACAAGCAGGTCCTGGTTGCTCAGACTCTTTTTTATTAGATCTTCCGTAGTTTCTATAGTGCAGTGGAATGAATGCTTTATAAGGAACCAGAAGACTGGGGTTTAGTCATTCATTCATTCAACAAATATTTACTGAACTTCTGGTATGTGACAGGCATTGTTACAGTCAGTATTCATGGTTTTAGTTACGTGGTGCTGCCATAACAGGAATACCACGAGTGGATGGCCTTAACGAAGAGAAATTTATTTTTTCACAGTCTACCCATTATACCCACTGGAAACCCTGGTGGCATACCGGTTAAGTGCTACGGCTGCTAACCAAAGGGTTGGCAGTTCAAATCCGCCAGGTGCTCCTTGGAAACTCAATGGGGCATTTCTACTCTGTCTGTTTTGTTGTTTTTTTTTTTTTTTTTTTTGACCCACTAAAACCCACTGCCGTTGAGTCGATTCCGACTCACAGCGACCCTATCGGACAGAGTAGAACTGCCCCATAGAGGTTCCAAGGAGCACCTGGTGAATTCAAACTGCTGACCTCTTGGTTAGCAGCCATAATACTTAACCACTACGCCACCAGGGTTTCCTTCTCACAGTCTAGTAAGTTACAAGTCCAAATTCAGGGCGTCAGCTCCAGGGGAAGGCTTTCTCTCTCTGTCGGCTCTGGAGGAAGGTCCTTGTCTTCAATCTTCGCCTGGCAGAGGAGCTTCTCAGGCGCAAGGACTCCATGTCCAAAGGATGCGCTCTGCTCCTGGTGCTGCTTTCTTGGTGGTATGAGGTCCCCAACTCTCTGCTTGCTTTCCTTCCCTTTGCTTTTATCTCTTGAGAGATGAAAGGTGGTGCAGGCCACACCCCAGGGAAACTCCCTTTACCTTGGATCAGGGAGGTGGCCTGAGTAAGGCTGGTGTTACAATCCTATCCTAATCCTCTCAACGTAAAACTGCAATCACAAAATGGGGGCCAACCACACATGGCCTAAAAAGTTGATACATATTTTTTGGGAGACACAATTCAATCCATGACATACATACACTGGTGAACTAGACAGTCTAGGTCCCTGCCTTTCCAGCCTCCCTTCTTGTCATTCTCTCTTATTCCTTCACTTCACTGGCTCTGTGTCCTTGTGCAAACCACTTAAGCTTTCTAGGCCTCCATTTTTCCATATTTCAGACTATGAGGCTGGAAGAGAGATCCCCAGGGTTATTCCCAGGACTGAAAAACATTTTTATTTTCACTCTAACATTCAGCTTGTTCAACCGAAACTCTCAAAGCAACACAAGTAACCCCTAGCACCAACTTCCACCTTTAGCTAACAGAAAACAGGGAAAAGAATTAACTAATGAAGGTGATCGTCAGAGTCTACTTCCAGCTTCAAAGATCTTTCCTTTCTAGTCAACTGACCCTGAACTTCCCTCGATTGGGCTCCCAAATTCCTCCCAGAACTCCTTATCATCCCGAGTTTATTCATTGAGGAAGAAAACTCTAAACTCTTCCCATTTTCTGTGACCCTGGTACTACAAGAGCCCACTGCTCCTCTGATTTAGGAATTTCACATACACATTTAATGATTCCCATTCTTTTCAGAGGAGAAAACAAAGTCCTGGAACTTGGTCCCACTCAAACAAAAATTTCAGTGGCCCTTAGTTAAGCATGTACCCCTCTCTGCTACATCTTCTGCACTAATTACACGTTGAGAATATCTGCATTCAGTCATGGTAATTATAAGTTTGTTCAGCAAGTGTATCGTGACTGTAATCTGCCAAAGATTACCATCTGTGCAATATGTAATAAGCACATGTTTCCCTTATTAGTAAGCGTTGACAGTCACATGCAATCATTTGAAACAAACCCAAAAGGTTGATTTCAGAGTAGGTGATCATTTTCTGAACCCTCAGGGCTCCCGCGGCAAAACTCAAAGTACAAAAACTTTTTAAAATCTGGATTTCTATTTGTCATCATTCTCTTTTAAAAAAAAAGAAAGAAAGAAAAAAGTGTGACATTTTCTTCAAGATGAATTCCAAGGTCCTCAGTTTGGAACCTAAGCCCTTCACAATCTAGCTCCAACTCACCTTTGAAACCCTGGCCCTCACAGTACCTTCCAGAACAAATCATGTGTTCAAGCTGGAGTAGTCTATTTGTGGTCAGAATGCCTTGTGGCCTCAAAGGTTTATTGACATAATTTTAGCTATTTGGAATGCTTCTCTCCCTCCTGTATACCTGGACAATTTCTACTCAGTGTATAAGACTGTCTTAGTTATCTAGTACTGCTATAACAGAAATGCCACAAGTGGATGGTTTTAATAAAGAAAAATTTATTCTCTAACGGTTTTGGAGGCTAGAAGTCTGAATTCAGGGCACCAGCTCCAGGGGAAGGCTTTCTCTCTCTGTTGGCTCTGGGAGAAGGTCCTTGTCATCAATCTTCCCCTGGTCTAGGAACTTCTCAGCACAGGGACCCCAGGTCCGAAGGACTGTCTCTGCTCTTGGCATTACTTTCTTGGTAGTAGGAGGCCCCGCTGTCTCTCTGCTCACTTCTCTCTTTTATAGCTCAAAAGAAATTGACTCAAGATACAACCTAATCTTGTAGAGTGAGTCCTTCCTCATTAACGTAACTGCGTAACTGCCTCTCATCCTGCCTCTTAACATCATAGAGGTGGGATTTACAACACACAGGAAAATCACCTCAGATGACAAAATGGTAAACAATCACACTGTACTAGGGGATTATGGCCTAGCCAAGTTGATACACATTTTGGGGGGACACAAGTCAATCCATAAGAGACTCAGATGGGGTCCCACCTCCTCCCTAAAATCTTTCCTAATCATTCTGACACACAATGATATCTCTCTTCATCAAGATTCAAAAACATTATCTTTATTATCCGCTAACCGATGACAATATCCTGCCTTAGTTTGCTTTATACATGCTTCATCTGCCCAATCAGATTACGAATACCTTGAAAACAGAGACTACAACTTGAATAGACTACAACCTTATTTTGTGTATTCCTTCCCCTAGAGACAGTAAGCAGTAGAGCTTTATGAAATTCTCATATGTGGGCTCTCTCCCTAGAAAAATACACATACTTACAAAATTTTGCCTAGAATTTCAGAAAGCTCTTAGTCCCCATGAAGCCTTCTTAGCATAGTGGTTAAGTGCTATGGCTGCCAACCAAAGGGTTGGCGGTTTGAATGTGCCAGGCGCTCCTTGAAAACTCTATGGGGCAGCTCTACGCTGTCCTATAGGATCTCTATCAGTCGGAATCAACTCAACGGCAACAGGTTTTATGAAGCCTTCTTAACTTCCTGCTAAGAAACCTGGCTCAAGGAGTTGTGAGAATTAAGTGCACAATGTAGGTAGGTATTCAATAAATATTTGTCAAATGATCATCAATAGCATCTGGACAGATTAGGTGTTCTATAAATGTTCGATTGCTTCTCTAAGTACTTTGAATGGAAGTGTTCAGTGAATATTTATTGTATGATGATACATTCCTCTTGTAATGCATATCATTCATTTATATCTGTGCCAGGCATTTGTTAGACACTGGGAATACAATTTTAAATAAAATAGGTCTGACAACAATAAAGTGTGATAGGCATGCACCCAGGCAAGAGACCTTCCCTGTCAGGGCCCATAGGGTGTATCTATACATTCCTTCTGTGGAGGAAGAAGTCAGTAAAATTGGCTACTATTTTTATAGCTGGTCATTTTTTTTTGGATATTTATAGTCTTTACCACCCACAATGCCACAAGGATTTAGGCCAATGCCATGGAGTGAATTTTCCAAGCCCTAGTGGCACACTGGTTAAAGCACCTGACTGCTAAGAAAAGGTCAGTAGTTCAAAACCATCAGTGGCTCCATGGGAGAAAGATGTGGCAGTCTACTTCCATAGAGATTTATAGCCTTGAAAGCCCTGTGGGGACACTATAAGTCAGAATCAACTCGACCACGACAGATTTGGTTTGGGTATTTTGGTATTCTGAATATGGAGCCCTAGTGGTGCAGTGGTTAACAGCGATGGCTTCTAACCAAATGTTGGCAGTTTGAATCCACCAGCTGTTCCTTGGAAACCCTATGGCGCAGTTCTACTCTGTCCTATAGGGTCACTATGAGTCAGAATCGACTTGAAAGCAACAGGTTTTTGGTTTTATTCTGAATATGTCCTATCCAATTTCCCCAAACTGAATGCACACTGGAACATAGTAAAGTTTTAAGATATTATTCAGAAACAAGTTCACGTTTATGAACCCAAAGCTGAGCAAAGTTGAGAGAAGTGGGAGGTGCTAAGGAGGGGCAGAGCAAGGGCTCATTGCCTTAGCCAATGGAGGGTGTTGTGAGGATGCTACCTCCCTCTCTCTTTCTACAATCTTCTCCTCAGTTAAGGCCAGGCCACAAAAACCGATCTGGGTTTGAAGACTGGCAAGAACGACAATTCAGACTCAAACAGGAATATGTTCACTTTGTTTTACTATTGTTTCAGTTAGCGGAAAATGCAAAGGACATACTCAAGATCAAGGATATTTGATGGTGCAAATGGACATAGCTCCCCAGTTTCTCTTTTATTCCTTATGAGGTACAGCTAAAATTTGGGGGCTCCAACAGTCCTTGCAGAGTGAGGAATCTGTCAGACCAAAAGAACCCAGAGCCACAGGATCACTTTTTTTTGTTGTTTTTGTTTTGTTTTTTTATCGTTTTTAGGCTGGATGAGAGGGGGCAAAGGAGTTCATCATTTTATATCATTCTGACATAATGTTCAGGTTCTGGGTTCAAACAAAATTTCTTGTATCACAGTTTCATAACCAAGTGATTTCTGTGTTGTTTGGTTTGGCTTTGTTTTCTGCACCGTTAGGCCTACTTGAGGTGGCGCAGCAAACCTGGTCATGGCTGACTACATCTCCCCTAAGCCCTTTTCTGTCCAGGGCCTCTACTGCCCGTCTATGAAACATGCCACCCCTCTCTTCTGAATATGAAGTCCTAAGTCCTTTCTTTTATCTTGAAAAAATCCTTAGTCTTGGGCACCACGATTTCTTCTCCCCAGTTTATTCTGGTTCTGCCTGGGGGCTGAAGTGATCTCTGGTCTTAGTATCTCAGTGCCCATTAGTGGGATGAGGGTGCAGGAATGGGTCAAGACAAAGGTAAGTTATGCTCTCGTGTATTGTTGTGGGGAAAAGGGCAGTGAGAGCAATGGTAAGGTTTCCAATCCAGGCTCTGGCTTTCTCATAAGCATTTGAATTCAAATAAAACTTATCACCATAAGGACTATTTTCCTTTTGAAAGCCACCTTGTCTGGTATAGGTATTATGAGTCAATTTTATTCTTCCTATTAGCATGTTTTACCCTATTTCTTATGAAATAATAATCCTGGCCTTATTATATGCTAAGAGTGCACATGCCTCCCCCTTTTTCTGCAGCACCTCGCAAAGTTTCCTCACATTAGCTCATAAGGTCAAATCACTTCTTTCCACTCCCCAGGTTTCACCTCTGACCATGTGGTGGAAGGGGGTGGGTAAGAAACAGGAAAAGGAGACAAGCTTCAGGTCCTCCTACTAAAAGGGCTACGGTTGCAGGATCCCAGAGTCTATGAGAACAGCAACATTGTTATGAATTGAATTGTGTCCCAAGAAAAGATAAATTGAAGTTCTAATCCCTGGTACCTGTGACTGTGATCTTGTTTGTAAATAGGGTCTTTGAAGATGTTATCAATTAACATGAAGTTATACTAAAATAGACTGAGTCCTAATCCAATCTGAATGATGTCCATATAAGAGAGGAGAAGAGACACAGGGAGACGGAAGGGCAACCATGTGAATATGCATCTACAAGCCAAAGAACACCTGGGGCTACCAGAAGCTGGAAGAATCAAGAAAACATCTTTACCTAGAGGGTTCAGAGAGAACATGATTCAAACATGCTGATTTGGACTTCTAGTCTCTAGAACTGAGACAATAAATTTCTACTGTTTAAAGCCACCCACCTTGTTGTACTTTGTTATGACAGCCCTAGAAAACTAACACAAACATTTAACTCCATTTAGCAGGGTCAGGAAAGACTTCCCAGGAGAATGATGTTTAAGCTGAAACTTGAGGATAGGTAGAAAGTTAACCTGGTGAGGAGGAAAAGATAGTTTTCCAGGAAGAGTGAAGTTCATATTTAAAGGCCTGGAGGCAAGGGAGAGCAGCATGGATTCAAGGACCTCAAAGTTAAATCTGACTAGAGCCTAGAATACAAGGTGGTAAATGACAAGAGATGAGGCTGGAGAGGTTATGAGAGTCTTTTAAGTTGTATTAAGTCAATTCTGAGGAGATCGAAGAAACATTGTTTTAAGCAGAGGAATGATGAACCACATTGTCTTAGTTATCTAGTGCTGCTGTAACAGAAATACCCCAAGTGGATGGCTTTAGCAAACAGTTTATTCTCTCACAGTTTAGGAGGCTAGAATTCTGAATTTAGGGAGCCAGCTCTAGGAGAAGGTGTCCTAACTCCATCAGGTCTAGGGGAAGGTCCTTTCCATCAATCTTCCCCTGGTCTAAGAGCTTCTTGGCACAGGGACCTCGGGTCCAAAAGATGCACTCCCCTCCTGGGTCTTCATTCTTGATGGCATTAGGTCCCCTCAGTCTCTGGTTGATTCTCTCTTTTACATCTCAAAAGAAATTGACTAAAAATACAACCTAATTCTGTAGACCGAGCCCTGCCTCATTAACATAATTGCCTCTAATCCTGCCTCATTAACATCACAGAGGTTAGGATTTACAACAAATAGGATAATCACATCAGATCACAAAATGGTGGACAACAATACAATACTGGGAATCATGGCCTAGACAAGTTGATACAGATTTTAGGGGGAAGCAATTCAATCCATAACATTCCACCCTTTGGCCCCCTAAAATTCATGTCCTCCCCACATGTAAAACACTTTCACCTCAACATATTGTACCAAAGGTCTTAAATCAACTCCAAGTTCAAATTCCATCCTGGGGCAAAATTCCTCTACATCCGTTAAATCTAGAATACAAGTTATCTGCTTCCAAAGTACAACAGCGGGACAGGTACAAGGTAGACATTACCATTACAAATGGGAGAAATTAGAGGGAAGGAAGGAATAACAGGCACCAAGCAAGTCAGCAAAACACATTACATTAGCTGTCAAGCCTCGAAATTAATCTTCTTTTCTCTGAGACCATTTAGACAACGGCCCTGCCCTCTAGACTGTGAGTGCTGGCCATACTCCTGAATTCTTGGTAGAGGCCTCTGGACTCTGGGCTTCAGCTCTGCCTTCCAGGCCCACTGAAATGGTAACTCTGCTCCCCCAGATTTGGGCAGCCCCATTCTCCTAGTCCATCTGAGTGGTGACTCCATCCCCTGAGCCCCAGCAGGCCCCGTTCTTCTGCCCTTTGGGCATAGTAGCCCTGCCCCTCTGCTTTGAGCAGCAGATCTGGCCCCATCCTACTGACACTCACGAAAGGCAGCCCCACACTCCAGAACTAAGTTGGTGAAGATCTGGCTCTTGGAAGCCTAGGAGCCTGTGGCCCAACCCTTTGAGACCCCAGAGGTCATGGCCCAACCCTTTCAGACTGAGGTAGCTCTGTTTCCTGTGTTTCTTGTCTCTTCAGCTCCTGTTTCCTGGTTCCTTGGCCTCTCAGCCCCTCAGACCTCGCTGCAGGTGTCTGTTTGGATGGGGCAAGTGTTCCAAAGCTCTGTAGTTCCACCAGTAGGTCCCTGGAGGCATCCCACTTCACCAATAAACTCTGACCAGAGGCACTCAACTTTCATGCTACGTGGGTCAGCAGACCTAGCTCCGCCAACAAGTGCTCAGAAATACCCTACTCTGCCAGGAAGCCTCTTGCACAAAGGCACTCAGCTCTCTCATTCCATGAGTCAGCTCCAGCGTTGTCTCACACTGGTCCCCTTGTTCTGCTACTGTCATTTCACTGCTGCTGCTCCTTGCCATCTGCACCTCCTCCAGGGTAACATTTCAACTCACTTCCTTCTGAGTCCTCTCCAGAATTGTCTTTGATGTCCATAATTCCACCAACAGTCTCTTCAAGGCAATCTAAGCTTTTACTATTGTTGTTGTTAGGTGTGGTCAAATTGGTTCTAACTCATAGCGACCCTATGCACAACAGAATGAAACACTGCATGGTCCTGCGCCATCTTCACAATTGTTGCTATGCTTGCACCCATTGTTGCAGCCACTGTGTCAATCCATCTCATTGAGGGTCGTCCTCTTTTTCACTGACCCTCTGCTTTACCAAGCATGATGTCCTCCTCCAGGGATTGATCCCTCCTGATAACATGTCCAAAGTATGTGAGACATAGTCTCACCATCCTTGCTTCTAAGGAGCATTCTGGTTGTACTTCTTCCTCACAACTCACCAAGAAGCAACATCATGAGAAATGGGAAAAAAATCGAGGTTGTCAAGGATTTCATTTTATTTGGATCCACAATCAGCACCCATGGAAGTAGCAGTCAAGAAATCAAAAGACACGTTGCATTGGGCAAATTGGCTGCAAAAGACCTCTTTAAAGTGTTGAAAAGCAAAGATGTCACCTTGAGGACTAAGGTGCACCTGACCCAATCCATGGTGTTTTCAATCACCTCACATGCATGTGAAAGCTGGACAATGATTAAGGAAGACCTCTGAAGAAATGGTGCCTTTGAATTGTGGTGCTGACGAATATTGAATATACCGTGGACTGCCAGAACAAACAAATCTGTCTTGGAAGAAGTACAACCAGAAGCTTTTACTATTAACCCAAAAAAAACCTAAACCCACTTCCATAGAGTCGATTCCGACTCATAGTGACACTATAGGACAGAGTAGAACTGCCCCATAGAGTTTTCAGGGAGCATCTGGAGGATTTGAACTGCTGACTTCTTGGTTAACAGCCATAGCACTTAACCACTACGCCACCAGGGTTTCCCATTAGGCACTTGAAAACCCTTCCAGCCTCTACCCATTACTCAATTCCAAAACCGCTTCCACATTATAAGTATCTGTTAGAATAGCACTCCAGTCTTCTGATACCAAATTCTGTTTTAGTAGATTGAGTCCTGCCTCATTAACATAACTGCCTCTAATCCTGCCTCATTAACATCATAGAGGTTAGGATTTACAACACATAGGATAATCACATCAGATCACAAAAACAGGGGACAACCATACAATACTGGGAATCATGGCCTAGCCAAGTTGATACACATTTTGCAGGGACACAATTCAACCCATAACAGAGATTGATAGTTTATAGGAATCATTCTTGCTTCAGTGTGTAGAATGGGTTGGAGAAGGTCAAGATGGAAGTAGGGAAAACACTAGCGGGATATTGCAGCAGTCCCTGGAAGAGACAATGATGGCCTGAGCTAGGATAGTTGTGGTGGAGGTGGAGAGAAGTGGGTATATTTGAGAGATATCTGGGAATTCAAATGAACAGCAGCTATGTTAAAGGGTGGTGGAGAGTGGAAGATAAATTATGATATCAGGTTTGTAGTTTATGAAACTGGGTGAATAGTGGCGCCATTATTGATGGAAGCACAAGGGTACATTGGATTCATAGTAAGGGGAGATGACAAGTTCAATTTTACTTATATTGAGGTTGAGGTGCTTTTGAGGTTTCCAGGAAGTGATATTTAGTTGGCAACTGGTTATATGAGTCTGCAGCTCAGGTAATAAGTTGGAATTATATATAAATGGGAAATATCAGCCTATCAGTAGTAAAAAAAGTAGATGAGATTATTCAGGGCATAGATGAAGAGAGACAAAAGTTGGATTAAGACAAAATCCTTAGGAACAGCAACATTTAGGAGAAAAGCAAAAGAAAATACTAAGAAGAAGAATTAAAATGAGCAGTTAGAGAGGCAGGAAAAAACCAGAAGTATGTGGTGTCACAAAAGCTAGGGAAGAACATGTTACAAGAAAGAGGAAGTGGTTGTCATCATAAAATATTTTGAGAATACAAGCAAGATAAGGGCTGAAAAACGCCCACTACATGTGATAAGACGGTAGTAAGTGATGATCTCATATACCTTAATGCAATGGGTTAATGAGCACAGGGAAAAAGTAGAAACAAAGAAGGCAAATCTCTTAAGAGCACTGAGTATGAAGGGTAGGGGAATCATCGGTGGAGTTGTGGACACAGGCTAGGATTTCATAAAATGAGATAGACTTGAAGAGGGACTTTATTGGGAAGGAACAAATAAAGAGAGTTTGAAATATAGAAAAGAGAGGGAATAATCAACGTAGCAAGCTTCCTGAGGAGGCAGCAGAGGATAGGATCCAGAAAGAGGAATTAGGCTTAGACGGACACCATCTCTGGTATAACAGAATGAAAACATGGATGTAGATAGATGCAAGTAAGTTTATAGGTTGGTGGAAGAAAGTTTAGGGATTCCAGTTTGATGACTTTTAGTTTCCTAACAAGGAGGCAAGATCATCTTCTAAGAGTGAGAAGGGAGGCACATAGTTGAAGATAGTATAGATGGTTTTAAATAACTGTGGTAGTGCACAGAAGTGCTTAACAGTCACATGTGGCCAGTGGCTACCATATTACAAACCAAAAAAAACACCATTGCCGTTGAGTAGATTCTGACTCATAGTGACCCTACAGGACAAAGTAGAAATGCCCCATAGGGTTTCCAAGGAATGGCTGGTGGATTCGAACTGCTGACCTTTTGGTTAGCAGCAGAGCTCTTAACCACTGTACCACCAAGGCTCCAACTACCGTATTAGATAATGTCAATATCTAAAGTTCTGTTGAATAGTCCCGTTCTAGAAGATTTTGTGAACTTTTTTTTATTATTATTATATTGAATTTTTAATTTCAGAAATTATCTTTTATCTAAAAAAAACTTATTTGTTCACTGATTATCTACTTTTCATGTTTCATGGCCTGTTTCATGTAATCTCCTAGGGATATATTTAGACTTTTTAAACTTCTCTTGTGTTTACTGAGTTTTATGTATTTCCTCTGGGGTCACTTTTTCTGTTTAGCTTGTTCTTTCTCTTTTATGCTGCTGATTTATTCATATGCCTAGATATTCTAAGTTGCACATTTATGTTAATAAAAAGGCCTGGGTTTCTCCTAATTTGTATAAATAGGTCTTTTTAGCACTAAAGTTGCTTCCGTGAGTGGGAATTTGTGCAGGGTGAGGGAGAAGCCTGTCAATCTTCAAGGAAATGGCTGTTATGCTGCAGATTCACCAAATGCCCTATTGGAGAGAGTTTTTGTTGGAGTACCAACATTTATACTAGAAGCCTTAGGTTTTGTAAAGGTGAGAGGGAGAGCTTCTATTTGGGAAGAGGTAGGCAGGGGGTGGTGACGTTCCTCAATAAGATGGTCCCTACATAGTTAAACTTTAAGCCAAGGAAATGATCTTTACAGGGGTCTTTAATTTGATAAAGTCCTTAACTTGATAAAGTCCCTAACTTGATAAGGTCCCTAACTTCGTAATTAAACCTTAAGCCAAGCAAGCAGTCTCCACAGGTGGTCCTGTCCTGGCTTTTAAATGTTAACAGAGACAGATAAGAAACAAAAAAAAAAAATCTTTTTTTTTTTTTGAGGGTATAAAACCCTAAGAAAAGGACTATCAAGGCACTCAGATTCTACCTGAGTAGCCAGCTTGACGCTTCCTAGCCAAATGTACTTTTACTATTAACCCTCTGCTTGCTAATAAACCTTTGTTCACTTGGCATTATTTGTCTCAGTGTTTGAATTCTTTCCTACACTGAAGACAAGAACCTAGGCCATTCTCTGGTAACAGTTTCAGAGTCTATTAGTCAACAAATAGTGATAAAAAAAAAAAAAATAGAGCACCTATAATCCATGTACTCTTCTAGTTTCTGAAGATAAAGTGGAAAATAAGGCATTCAGGACACTCAAGGGGCTTACATTTAGCATTTCTAGGAAGTTTGTTCAGTTTCTTTAGGGAAGAGTCATTGGGGGTTTTGCTAGGAGGGTTAAGCAGTAAATGTCCAGATGCTTGTGTTCTCTGCTCTAAAGCGTGCAAGAGAGATGGAAATGACTATGGAGACAGAAGCTCTTTATACAAACTGTCATGGATTGAATTGTGTCCCCCCAAAAATGTGTGTATCTCTGGCTAGGCCATGATTCCCGGTATTGTGGATTTTCCTGTATGTTGTAAATCCTGCCTCTATGATGTTAATGAGGGAGAACGGGCGGCAGTTGTGTTAATGAGGCAGGACTGGATCTACAGGATTGGATTGTGTCTTGAGGCAATCTCTTAAGATACAAAAGACAGAAGCGAGCAGAGAGACAGGGGGACCTCTTACCTCCAAGAAAGAAACACAAGGACCAGAGCGAGTCCTTTAGACCTGGGGTTTCTGCGCAGAGAAGCTTCTACTCCAGGGGAAGACTAACAAGAAGGACCTTCCTCCAGAGCCGACAGAGACAGAAAGCCTTCCCCTGGAGCTGACACCCTGAAATTGGACTTTTAGCCTACTTTACTGTGAAGAAATGAATTTCTCTTTGTTAAAGCCATCCACTTGTGGTATTTCTGTTATAGCAGCACTAGATGACTAAGATACAAATCTTCAATTCCTGCACCTATTTACAGTCCCACTTCTCACACAACTTCCATCATATCTGCTGATTCTAAGCCCAGAGCTTTTCCAAGTTCTGATGGCCAGATTTTCCCCCACCTCCTCATAGCACATTCTTGGGTGTGCCTTCCTCCACTTGTTTCAGTCTTGCCTTCCTCCACTTGTTTCAGTCTTAAACGTTCTATCAGCCACTTTCCATCTTCTACAGATTTATTGAAATCTTTCTCTCAGTTGTGATTCTCCTGAGTTGTGTTCATAAATGTAGTTTACTCTTTTTTTTTTTTTTTTCTGTTTTTATCCCTATACTTCTATTTTAGGAGGAACTTTAAGAATATACATTTGCTTAGTCCAGCGTCTTGGAGAAAAACTCTTATTACTGTTACAATAAATAAAAAGATGATTAAAACATAAATCTAAGTTGAAGTCCTCTTTTTGCTTGCCAAATTTTACAGTATTATAGAGAATCATTAAAACTTGTTTTATTAGCCATTCTTTTCCAAAGTAGCCATCATATGGATTTTAGTTTAAGTCTTTACTCAAGACTGCAGTCATGACTTTGAAAGAGTAAGAGGCTCTTAAACACAGTTCTATATTAATCAACTTCTTTTTGTTGCCCTGTCTTCCTTTCTGCACCATCTCCATACAAAATTGGGGTGGGGGGAGACTATCACCGAGGGGTGGTTAGAGGGATCTTTTTAGAAGGAAAAGGAAGCCTCCTTTCCTTGGTGATGGTAGGATGGTTTTTGGCTTGTTGTACAGCATCCTTAATACTTTTTTGAAACATTAGATAGAAAGCTCCTTTCTCCTTCTACCATCCCTCTAAGTCACTGCCCACTCAGAAGTATAGGTATTAATTAAACAGTCTTGAGTAAGGACTGGAAAATTAGATATGCCTGTAAAAGGGCTAGGGAACCAGCATTTATATTGTCCAGAGAGGCAGGGCAAGATTCAATTTTGATTTTCTAAATAAGAACTATAACCTAAAACCATAGATGAAAAAGTTGAAAGAGCCCTGTGTCCTTCATTGTAAGTCACATTAGTCTCACTTCTTCCCATGGCAGGACTCCTTCTATAACCTAGTCAATGGACATGATTCAGTTTCTATTTGAACAGTTCTAGTGCCAGGGTTCTCATTACTTTAGGAGAAGCCCATACTATTGTCAGATAGTTCTACTCCTTAAAAAGTTCTTAATAGGAACTAAAGTCTCCTTTTCAGAAAAGTTCCAACCACTGACTCTAGCTCTATTTTATTCTCTGGCATTACGCAGAATAAGGAGCTTGAGACAATGGGCTCAGAGACAGATTCTTGAGACGTTTCAATTCTGAATCCTGGCTCTGCCATTTACTAGCTGCATGACCACAGGCAAGTTACTTAACAGTCAAGAGCTTCAACTTCCTTATCCGTTAAAGGTGGATAAAAACTACCTAAAACAGCTGTGAGAATTAAGCAAGATAACCTTTGTAAAGCTCCTGACATGTCATAAGTGTTCAATGAACATAAGTTCTTTTCTCTTCTCCACCCCATTCCTCTTCTCCATAACAACCCTTCAAATATTTGAATACAGCTAATATGCCTCCTTATAAGTCTCTTTCTTTCCAGACTTGAACATAATCCAGTTCCTTTCAAGTATTTCTCATGAGATTAGTCCCTAAGCTCCAGAGCAGGGGTAGGTCTTAACTTTGAACACTCCAGTCCGTGGCACAGTGTGTCAAAGATAGCTGATGTTCAAGGGATACTGACTGATCAGAATTAAGATGACCTAAAAAAAAAAAAAAAAAAAATTTTTTTTTTCTCACATACCAATCCCAATTCTCAGGAGGAATCTTCTTTTTGAGAGAATACCGAGAAATTGTTATAGGTGGAAATTATCAATGTGGGTTCTCCCCCCACAACATTCAGTTCTTGTTTATCAAGAAGCATAGAACAAGGTTTTTGCTTAAAAGCAATGCCTAGGTTTTCTCATATAATTATTCCTTTCCCCACCCCTTCATTACCTAGCTCTTTGCCTTTTACACTTGTTTTCATGGATCTGTTGTTGTCTATTTCTTACATCATTTTAAAAGCAGGCAAAGTTGTTCTTTAGAAAAATAATCATGTTTTTAAATATCTAAGACACCAACCAAATTAAATTATCCTGTTGATTAAATAGTCTCTACTAAGAGGAACCCGTACAGAGGAGCTAATGAAAACATTTACCAGTTTAAGATGCTTCATGAAAGAAGACGTTCAGGCAGCTAACAGACACATGAGGAAATGCTTGTGATCCTGGGGAAATGCAAATCAAAACTATAATGAGATACCATTTCACCCTGAAACCACTGGCACTAATCAAAAAAGAAAAAACAACAGAAATTAACAAATGTGGGTAAGGTTGCGGGGAGACTGAAAATCTTATGCACTGCTGGTGGGAATGTAAAATGATACAGCCACTTTGCAAAGTGATATGGAGCTTCCTTAAAAAGCTAGAAATAGAAATACCTTACGGAACAGCAATCCCACTCCCAGAAATGTATCCTAGAGAAATAAGAACTGTCACATGAATAGACATATGCACACCCATGTTCATTGCAGCATTATTCACAATAGCAACCTAAATGCCCATCAACAAATGAATGGATAAATTACGGTAGGTACACACAATGGAATACTACACTGCAATAAAGAACAATGACGAATCTGTGGAACATCTCAAAACATGAATGAATCTGGAGGGCATTATGCTGAGTGAAATAAATCAATCACAAATGGCCAAATAGTGTATGAGACCACTATTATAAGAACTCAAGAAAATGTTTACACAAAGAAAAAAAATTCTTTGATGGTTACAAGAGTGGGGAGAGAGGAGGAGGGATGTCACTAACTAGATAGTAGACAAGGGTCAGCTTTGGTGAAGGGAAGGACAACACACAACACAGGGGAAGTCAGCATTACTTGACAAAGGCAAAGGCATAGAAGTTTCCTAGACATATCCAGGCATGTTGACAGACCAAGTTGCTGGGCCTGAGGGCTGGGGACCATAGTCTCTGAGGACATCTAGGCCAATTGGCATAACACAGTTCATAAAGCAAATGTTCTACATCCCACTTTGGTGAGTGGCATCTGAGGTCTTCAAAGCTTGAGAGCGGCCATCTAAGATATATCTATTGGTCCCATCCCCTCCAAAGCAAAGAAGAATGGAGAAAACCAAAGACACAAGGAAAATATTAACTCAAAGGACTAAAGGACAACATGAAGCAGAGTCTTCACAAGCCTAAGCCCAGAAGAATTAGATGGTGCCCAGCTACCACCACCGACCACTCTAACAGGGATCACGACAGAGAGTTCCAGATACAGCATGAGAAAAATGTGGAACAAAATTCAAGTTCATGAAAAAAGACTAGACTTACTGGTGCGACAGAGACTAGAGGGACCCCCAAGACTATGGCCCCCAGATACTCTGCTTACCCAGAACTGAAACCACCCCCAAAGCCCACTTTTCAGGCAAAGATTAGATAGGCCTATAAAACAAACAATAACACCTGTGAGGAATGTGCTTCTTAGTTCAATCAAATATACAAGACCAAATGGGCAACTCCTATCCGAAAGCAAGATGAGAAGGCAGGAAGGGACCGAAAACTGGACAAATGGACACAGGGACACAGCGGTGGAAAGGGGGAGAGTGCTGTCACATTGTGGGAATTACAATCAATGTCACAAAACACTATGTGTATAAATTTTTGAATGAGAAACTAACTTTAGCTGTAAACTTCTACCTAAAGCACAATTTTTAAAAAAATGAAATAGAAAGTTTAAAAAAAGAATTGCCAGTTTAAATGTTGTTATATATTTTTTTACCAAAAAAAAAAGGGAGCGGGGGGGCAGCTGTTCAGCCTGCTTATGTACAACCAAATACCTCATGGAATTTGTTTTCTTGGTTTGGGGGTTTAGGGTCCTGGTTTCAAGGGACATCCCAATCAATTGGCCCAATATTGTTCCTGAGTACTTCTGTTCTGCCTTCTACTTCATTGCAACCATCCAAGGTACAACAATTGGTCTCCATTCACCTGAAGCAACAAAGGAAGAAGAAGAGTCAGGAATCAGAGGAGGATATGTTTGGTTACCTCCATGAACAACAGCCTCTTTTGACACAAGACCAGAAGAATTGGATGATGACTGGTTACCATTACTGAATGTTTTGATCAAAAATTCTATAGAAGAATCCTGGTCAAAAGGGAGAAAATGCAGATCAGAATTTCAAATTCTCATGGAATCCAGATTTTCTGAAGCTGTGGAAGCCGGATAAATCCCTAAAACTATTGCCCTGAGATCATTTTTAAAACCAAAGAATAGTTTAGCTTAACTATTAAAGGTATCTGCCTTGAGCATTGTGCTGTTTTAAAAAATTATCTGTGTGAGATAAAAGTGACAATGGTAACTCAAAAGGTTGGATGGGGAGCTTAGGGGGCAGTGAGTTTAAGATACTGGTGGTGGAATAATGTGGAAAAGGATAGCAAGAATGGTACCACAACTTGAAGAATGTAACCAATGTCACTGAGTTGTACATGTAGAAATTGTTGAAATGCTGTATCTTTGGCTGTGTACACTTTCACCAAAATAAAAAAAAATTTTTTTTTTAAATCTGCCAGTTCATCTTCTCAGGCTCACTCCTGCCTCTCCTCAGCTTGATTATTTCCATGTCTCCATTTTCCCTTCACAGAGAGAATACAGTAATACAGATGCTTGTTTATAAGATCCTCAGACTATAAAAATGCCTTTAGAAAGCAGATTGAAATCACATTTTAAAAACAGCACATCTTAGGTATGCAAGATTCTGCACACCCTGCAAGAGAATTTTTTTTTCTAATTCTGCCTCTGGACGAGGAGAGCAGAACACTCAAACACCTGAATCAACTGGTATATCCACTTTTGTCACATGGCTAAATGGGCCCTGTATTTTTAAACCCATGATTGACACTCATATATCAGGGCCGGGTCAAGTACAGTCCATCCGGGCAGAGAGAGGAAGCAGATGACTTCCGAGGTCCCTGCCAGGCCTGTGATTTTTCAAAGAGAAATGTAATTGTGCCTTAAGTTTAAAAAAAAAAAAAGGAGTCAGCACCACCCTGAAAATCTCTCAAAACTAAAATCTACAGAAGTCAGTACATGAGACAAGATTCCCCTCTTCTTTCCTCTGGATGAGTCTGAAGCCAAGACTTAACTGAAGGCTCAGAAAGAAGGAAATAAAAATAAGACAGCCTGACAGTCAGGAAGGAGGGAGACTTGGGTTTGGTGGTGATGAATCAGGTCAGTGGCCCCAGGGGGTGTCTCCTTCGAAACATATATGCAATTATATGCAATTAGGGGCTCAATAAAAGGTTTCAGAGCCTGCTGTCAGCTCCCAGCCCAGCGCCCCACATCCCATTTGCTCTCACTCCTGAACGAGGTAAGTCTCACAGACCTCTGACTGAGCACACTTAGGATCTCAGCTGCTGCTTTTTGCTTACATGTGAGACTGGGGAAGGATTCTGCAGGAAACACACTGTAGTCGAAGTTTACCCTCATTAATGATACTAAACTGGGAACTCCAGCCACCTGAATGCATTCTTGCTAATGAACCTTCTTTGGGCATTTATATATATATATATATATATATATATATATATATATATATATATATATATAAATCGTTTGGATGATATAAGCCACCAACCCAGTGCATCGATATAGACATGAATATTATTTAACAAGACATGGGGCTCAGCCCTATATTAAAATGAAAATGTAGAGTCACTTAAATAATAATACATAAAGTCTTGAGGGGCCAGGACTCTCTTTGTTTTATCAGTGAATTCACTGAGCCATGTCTTTTTGGTAAAACATGTTGCTTCTGCCTGCATACGTAGGGTTGATTTTTGTGGGATTATATTACTTTCCTTTCCTCTAGAACCTTTATTGGGAGCCCTGGTGGCAAAGTGGTTAGGAGCTCAGAATGCTAACCAAAGGTCAGCTGTTTGAATCCACCACTTGCTCTTTGGAAACCCCACGGGGCAATTCTACTCTCTTCTATAGGGTTGCTATGAGTGCGAGTAGAAGCTTTACTTCTTTTTTTTTTTTTTTAGTGTAAAAGGACAAAGGTACTATTAGTTATAGAATTTTATTTATTTGTTTATTGTGTTTTAAGTGAAAGTTTACAAATCAAATCAGTCTTTCACACAAAAATTTATATACACCTTGCTATGTACTCCTAGTTGCTTTCCCCCTAATGAATTGGCACACTCCTCCTCTCCACCCTGTATTCCCCATGTCCATTCAGCCAGCTCCTGTCCCCCTCTGCCTTCTCATCTCGCCTCCAGACAGGAGTTGCCCACATAGTCTCATGTGTCTACTTGAGCCAAGAAGCTCATTCCTCACCAGTATCATTTCCTGTCTTATAGTCCAGTCCAATCCCTGTCTGAAGAGTTGTCTTTGGGAATGGTTCCAGTCCTGGGCTAACAGAAAGCCCAGAGATCATGACCTCCCTGGTCCTTCCTTCCAGTCTCAGTCAGACCATTAAGTCTGGCCTTTTTACGAGAATTTGAGGCCTGCATCCCACTGTTCTCCTACTCCATCAGGGATTCTCTGTTGTATTCCCTGTCAGGGCAGTCATCAGTTGTAGCCGGGCACCATCTAGTTCTTCTGGTCTCAGGTTGATGCAGTCTCTGATTTATGAAGAGAAAAAAAAAAATTTTTTTTTTTTTTCTGTCTCTTCGGCTCATTAATTGTCTTGTGTCTTTGGTGTTCTTATTTCTCCTTTGCCCCAGGTGGGTTAAGATCAACTGATGCATCTTAGATGGCTGATTGCCAGCATTTAAGATCCCAGACTCCACTCACCAAAGTGGGATGCAAGGTGTTTTCTTAACACATTTTGTTATGCCAATTGACCTAGATGTCCCCTGAAACCATGGTCCCCAGGTCCCCACCCCTGCTACTCTGGCCTTTGAAGCATTTGGTTGTATTCAGGAAAAGAAGCTTTACTAACTTTTAAAATTATACTTTCCTACTTTTTTTTTTTAAGCATATGAAGATGGACTGAGCCAAGTGGGAGGAAAGCAGGTGGACACTCTCAGATGAGCCAGGAAGGATTGGCCCCATCTGTTGGCTTCATGTGTGCATTTCAGTTCTTATTCTTGAGTTCTTTTGTCACTCTCCTTTGTAATAAATCTTTTTCTGAACACATGATTTGCTGTTTTTCACAAGGTGAGGTGAAGTGTCTCTTCTAATACCTATCTGTGCTAGATCTAATCTCTCTATGATGTCTGACACAAGATTAAAGCTGGAGTTCTGATACAATATTTTAAGATACTATATAGAGCAGGTAATGGGAGTGAAGCTGGGGAAGGGACAGAAAGAAGAAGAATCAGGAAAATGGGTTTTGTTTGTTCTTTCTCACAGTCTCTCCTGAGTTTCTAAAGATGCCTCGGCTCCTGAGAAGTGTCCTCTGCGTAATTGAGACGTTCCACAAGTACGCCAGGGAGGATGGTGACGGGGTGACACTGACCCACAGAGAGCTGAAACAACTCCTCCAGGGCGAGTTTGGGGACATCCTTCAGGTGAGGTGCTCATGGAGCTACAGAAACACTTCCTCACGTGCCCTTTCTCCAGAATTCAAGTAAGATGGGCAGAAGTGAGCTCTGACTATTTTACACTTGGCTAATATCTCTTAGCACTCACTGATTTCTGAACAACTTTCTTCAGTCTCAGTTTCTCATTCTGTACAATTGCTTAGTACTAAGAGAGAAAATGAGGTTTTCCTCGCTGGGACTCCAGCCAAGTACAGTTTTTAGAGCAGTCATGAGCCATTATGCATCTAAATGCAACTTACAAGTAGTATAAATTCTCCTTCATAGCCAAAGCTCTCTGTATTAGTCTCCTAGGGCTGCTGTAACAAATTACCACAAACTGGGTGGCTGAAAACAACAGAAATATATTCTCTCACAGTTCTGGAGGCTAAAAGTGTAAAATTAAGGCATTAATAGGGCTATGTTCCCTCTGAAGGCTCTCAGGAAGAATTCTTCCTTGCCCCTTCCTAGCTTCTGGTGGTTGATGGCAGTCCTTGACATTCCTTGGCTTGTAGCTGCACCACTCCAATTTCTGTTTGTCTTCACATGACCATCTTCCCTCCGTGTGTGTTTGTGTTTTTCATAGCCTTCTTATAAGGACAACAGTCATTAGATTTAGGACCCCCCCAATCCAGTTTGACCTCAAATTATTATATCTGCAAGGACCCCATTTCCAAGTAAGGTCATATTCTGAGGTTCCAGGTGAAAATGAAAGTTTGGGGGGAAATTATTCAACTCAATACACTATCTTAGGAAAAACAGCATTCAGAACCAACAAACTCTTACCATTACGGGAAATTTTACCAATCACTGAGGAATGAGGTCAGGAAAGGATTCTTGGGAGATATGCAGACACCCAGGAGACTTTATCACACATGAATAATCTGATTTCTCACTGTGTTTTCATGCAGCCACATGTCATGCATGCTGTGGAGAAAAACGTGAACCTTCTGGATATTGGCAGTGATGGCACCATCCGTTTTGATCAATTTGTCCTTGCAACCTGTAACTTGTTGAACCACTGTTATCTTGACATTCAGTCATTAAATTCGGAACCAAGACAGGCACCTAAACCAGAGAAGGAAAACCCAGGTGATGTGGATCCTCAGGCAACCAGCAGAAGTGGTCAGCTGACAGAGGAAACTCCACCTACTCAAGATAAAGTGGTGCTTCCTTCAGGAATGGCACCATCATCTCAGCTCAACCCTGAAGAAAGGGAACCGGTTGAACACAATAGGGTGGACCCACAGGAAGACTCCAAGACTCATAATCTGCCAGGAGAAGCATCAGAGCACAATGACTCTAAGAACCAACACCTGGAAGGAGATGAACAGATTCAAGAAGTAGCCCAGCATGTACAAACAGCAGGGGACAATGGGGCCCAGCTTGAGACAAACAAGGAAATGGTAACATCAAAACAGACCAGCAGTCCCACAGAGGTGGAGGGGCAGGATAAGGAGATTCCCAGGGAGGCAGAAAAACCAGCCGGGGAACAAAGTCACACCAAAGCAAGAGACCAGTTGGGAGAACAGGAAGGGAACTGGGAACCCAGAGTTCTCCAGCAAAAGAAACAGCACAGAGGCCATCTGAAGACCATAAAGTTGCAACAGAAAAGGGTATTAAAGAACACTCTAAAACACAAGAACCATCTCTGCAAGCAGAAAATGAGTCCAGTTCAGAGCAGGCTGATCTGCCAGAAAAAGCTGCTGAAGGTAAACAATCTCCGACTCAGAAATTAACTGATCCTGAGGATGAAGGTAGAATATCTGAGACTCAAGAACCAGGAAAAGATGCCAGCAGGGAATCATATGAGTCAGAGAAATTAACTGAATCTGTGATCGATAGTAGAGTACCTGAGGTCCAAGAACCAGGAAAAGGTGATGCTGATAGGACACCACCAGAGACAAAGATTACAGCTGAGCCTGGTGATGATGGTAGAATATCTGAGACCCAAGAACTACGAGCACAAGAACAAGAAACAAAGGACATGCCAGTCCAAGGCGATGGCAAAAATATTTCAGAAACACACTATGTTACAACTGAAAGGAAACTGGGGAGAGGCCCTGAGACCCATGGAACAACATGGCAGAAAGGAAGTAAGAGAAAAACTCAGACACCAGCCCTGGAAGTCCAAACACAGGAGGGGATGTATCAGGAACTCCAGGGACCATCAAAAGAAAGAGATACTGCAAAAGGGACTGAGACACAAGACCTAGGCTCAGAAGGAACAGATCAGAGTCATACTGAAATTGAAGGAGCAGCAGCCCTAGGAGATGTAAGATACATTGAGAAAGGCAGAGAAGCACTTGTGGGCAGCAAAAATGCCCCTGTGGCAGAAGGGACAGCAGGAGCAAGGGAAAGAACACAGGAGTCAGCACCACTTGAGAGCCAGTCTGTAGGAAAAAAGAGGAGAATCACCAAGACTCAAGATAAGTCAACCAAGGAGGATGACAGTTACCAGGGGGAAGACCCTGTGCCACCAACCACACAGAATGATGAAGGGTTCTTTAAAACTCCCAACAGTCTTGCTCCAGAGGAAGGTGACAGCAGCTTGGAGACAGGTGACCTGCCTGCACAAAGGGATTCCCAGAGTCAGGTAGACCCACCGGGAGAGTCTGTGCAAGGAGGCTGCAATAATGACCCAGATGCCCAGAAGCAGGCAGGGTCAGGTGAGAAATACAGAGCTCAGGAAGCAGTGGTGCTGGCAGTCAGGTGAGAGGCTGAGCAGCTCACAGATGAACAGGAACAGTTTCTCAGAGGAGAACACAAGAGTTGGGGCTCAGGAACCAAAGGGCCGGACCCAGATGTGGAGGTTAATGGACTCCCAGAGGCACAGCAATCCACAGCAGGAGGTGATAATGGAAAGTCCGTGAAGGCTGAGATCCCAGGAGCCCTTGATGCAGACTACGATGACCAACCTTCTGTAATGCAACAGCCTGCAAAGGGAGACAGCAGGAAAAAACTGAAGGTGCAGGGCCCAGGCACCAAAGGAGAGAAAGGTGGAGAATCAAAGACCCAGGAAACGCCATTAAAAAGTCTGAATGAGGACAATTCAGCTTCCTCTGAGACACACATTGAGGAGCCTGCAACATCGAAGGAGGAGGATGAAAATCCCCAGGAGCTGGCAGAAGGTGATGACCAACAACATTCAACCAAGAAAGGGGGTTATTCTTCAGCCCCCCTGCCAGGCCTTGAAGAAAGGATGCAGAGGGACCAACAGCCCTATACTGTGGAGAAGGATTTAGTCCATCCCAGCCCATCATATACGTATCTGCAGGAGAAAATTCCACAGCAAATAGACATAACCCACGAGGAGTGCCAAAACCAAGCTCAGCCAGCCCAGGCATCAGGCCCAGAGCTCAGCACCGACCAGTCAAGGGCATCCCTCACCAGTGAGGTCTCCAACTGTCTTACCATTTTTTACCACAGCCAAGCATTACGACGGTATACCAGGGAACTTTCACCTGATGAGGCTCCTGCTGATCCACAACAGACATCAGCTCTCTAGGCCCTGGAAGACAAGCAGGGTCACCCTCAAAGAGAGGAACCAGTACCACAAAGGGAAGCAAGCACCGCAAAGCAATGAATCATTATCATAATTCCAGAAAAAGGAAATTCATACAATTCAATGTGCCCCATACATCTTTCCTCTCAGCCACCCTCAACAGTCACACACAACATTCAGATACAGATTAATAATCCTTTAAATTCTCTTCTTGAACTTCTACAAGGGAACATAATAAAGTATTCAGCAGTGGGAACTTCCACCAAAGAAATGTTAGATCAAACAAATACAATCGGTAGAAATCCTACTATATGATTCTATTTCCAAGTGCCAAAATGGGCTTTCTCAGGAGACAATCTCAATGTACTTCTCATTGAAAATGGAAAAATCCCTTCCGTATCTTCAGCAGACACCGATTTCTTCCCTTGATTCATTGGCTTTTAAAAATGTGGCAGTAGGAAGTTATGACACTCTATAATATTGCCTTATAATAAAAATATTATTAGTTCATAAATACAGATTAATCTGCTTCATTACATTTCCTACAAGGATTCCAAGTTTATCCTAAACTTTTATCCCTCAAAATAACTTTGGATATCAGCATAATTTAAAATAATTATGATTTTCTAGTAAGTAAATTCATGACTCTTTTGCTCATTTCCAGGTGCAAATAAATCTATTCCATGGATTCATTCATTCATTTATCCATTCAACAAACTTTTATTAAATCCCACTAATTACACAAACTTTTCATAGCTTCTGGATCAAGTAAGCAGTCAGAATAATTATGAGAGTGAGAGAGAATATAAATCTAAAGTATGCTTGATTCCACCCAATAAGGCCTCTCGATGTTTACCCATGTGGTTTTCTGAGGGCATTGTGTTAAAACTGATAATAAAATAACCTGGTGATCAATTTCTTCTGTTGCTATTTATTATTATTATTATTATTATTATTATTATTATTATTATTATTATTATTTCTTTCATTCTCCATCCAGCCTTGGGGACATTGACCAGAAACAAAAAAAATCTTTGTGATTTCTGTTTTTTTTAAAGACTGTCATTAAAGGATGATGCTCTCTGAGCTTAGTAACTATCCAGAAAAGCAAAAGTGCTTCCTAAGGACAAAAACAGCACAATATCCCATCTCGCCTTGCATTCAGCCTTCAAGGCTCAATCTCCTTCCACTTCAATTGTCGCCTTTTCCAGAACCTAGAGCCCTCATATATTCCCTCTCTCTCCAACATTGGCTGCTCTCTCCATTCTATCTTCAAACAGGAATGAATGTTGTTGTTGTGAAGTCAATTTCTCCTCATAGAGATCCTATAGCAACTCTATCGGTAGGAGTAGAACTGCCCCATAGGGTCTGCCAGGATGTAATCTTTACCAGAGCAAATCACCAGGATTTTCTCCCATAGAACTGCTGGTGGAGTCAAACCTCGGCCTTTTCAGTTAGCAGCTGAGTACTTAACCATTGTGCTGCCAGGGTTCCTCATGAACGAATATCCCTATCTAAAAAAAAATCTTCTTAAATGAACAAGAGATGTGAGAAAAGTCACAAAACAAACAAATATACTAGAGCATAAACTAGTCCTTTTGGCAAGTGATTCGGCAATACGTATCAAAGGCCAGGAAACCCTGGTGGTGTAGTGGTTAAGTGCTACTATGGCTGCTAACCAAGAGGTCGGCAGTTCGAACTCACCAGGCATTGCTTGGAAACTCTATGGGGCAGTTCTACTCTCTCCTACAGGGTTGCTATGAGTCGGAGGTGGGTTCGGTTTTTTTGGGTTATCAAAGGCCGTAAAAATGACAAAGAACATGAACAATAAATTCACAAAAGAATCTTTCCAGTGGCCAATAAACATGTAAAATTCTCACTGGAATTCAAGGAAATGCAAATTAAAAATAGTGTTTTTAATAATAAAATTAGTAAAAGTTTGTTTTTAATAAGCACATAGCGAGATTGACAGTGTGGGGATACAGGGACTCTCAAATACAGCTGATAGGAGTATAAATGAATATAACCTTCCTAGAAGGATATTCCATAATATACATCAAAGTCCCCAGCTTACCGCTAACCGAGTTACGACAAATGCCACTTACGATTTTTTTTTACGTCATCGTTAGTAATGTGTACTACATAGGATGTGGCAGTGCATAATTTGCTGATGTTATCATTCTCATGACAACCCCCAAAGACAAATAAAGATGGGAGTTATAAAGATACTGATAATAAAAGGCAAGAATAATGAAAACAAAAAGAGTCAGTCAGCTTACACCAGAACCGGCTTACATTGGAGTCATCAGAACGGAACCCCATCATAAGTCGGGGACTACCTGTATAAGGAAATAATCAGGAATGTGTTCAAATATTCATCTACAAAGATATTAGTCACAGCATATTAAAAATAGCAAAAAAAAAAAAAAACCCTAAATGTCCATAGTTACAGGAATGGTTAACTAAATTATGGTTACTAAATACCATGGAGTGCCAAAAACCATTAGAAATTATGAGGTAGAATATTATTTAATTGAATAATGAAGGGTTTATTAGATACTGAGTTTTAAATTATTATAAAATGGTAGGTAATATATGGTTTAATGATTAATAGAAGAAGGCAGAGAGTATGAGACCAAAAGATAATAGTAGTTCCCTCTAGGTAGGACAACTACTGTTGTCATTGTTACTGCTGTTGAGTCAATCCTGACTCATGGGGCCCCACACACAACGGAACAAAACGCTGCCCAGTCCTGTGCCACGTGCATGACCAGTTGTGGCTTGAACCGCTGTGATCCACAGCTTTCACAGGCTGATTTCAGAAGTACGTTGCCAGGCCTTTCTTCTTAGTCTGTGGTAGTCTAGAAGCTCCACTGAGCCTGTTCAACATCACAGCAACACAGAAGCCTCCACTGAAGTACCGGCGGTGGGCGTGCAGGAAGCGCTTTGGCCGGGAATGGAATCCAGGTCTGTCACGTGGAAAGTCAGGCTTCTACCACGGAACCACCACTGCCCTCTGTAAGTGATGTCTACTTCCTATTTTGAGATTTTCTTCAAATTTTCTCTAATGAAAATGTGATACTCTTGCAATGACAAAAAACAACAAATGCTACTCTTAATAAGTAATAGTAAGCTCTAATCTCAGGAAATAATTGGAAATAGAAAAAAAAGAAAAAACTTTCTTCACAAAGATGTTCACAACACCATTATTTATGATAGTAAAAAGTAGACAAAGGCAAATTTCTAATAATAGGGGAGTGTCTTGGTCACCTAGTGCTGCTATAACAGAAATACCACAAGTGGATGGTTTTAACAAAGAGAAATTTATTTCTTCACAGTAAAGCAGGCTAAAAGTCCAAATTCAAGGGTCAGCACCAGGGGAAGCCTTTCTCTCTGTCCACCTTGTCATCAATATTCCCCTGGACTAGGAGTTTCTTCACAAAGGGACATCAGGTCCAAAAGACTCACTCTGCTCCCGGCACGGCTTTCTTGGTGGTATGAGGTCCCCCACTCTCTGCTTGCTTCCTTTTCCTTTTATCTCTGGATCAGGGATGTGGTCTGAGCAAGGGTGTTACATCCCACCCTGATCCTCTTTAACCACGGACAGAGATTATGATTTATAACACACAGGAAGATCACAAAAGGGAGGATAAGTACACATGGCCTAGCCAAGTTGACACATATTTTTGGGGGACACATTCAATCCATTACAGGGAATGTGTTATGAAAATTATCAAATGTTCCTTGGTGGCTATTACATAGTCTCTAAAATGTGCATTTAGGAAGCATCGGCAATCATATGGAAAACTTCTGTGGAAAAGCATGGTTCTATATTGTGCTGACAGCATGATATCAACTATATTCAAAATATATATAAGTAGATTAAACATTAAACCAAAAATATCCCCTGAAGTCTTCTTAAAACCATAGTTTAGCTTAACTAGTAAAGAACATCTGCCTTGAGTATGCTCTTTTGAGATCTATCTGCGTGCCCTGATGGCAAAGCGGTTAAGAGCTCGGCTGCTAACCAAAGGCCGGCAGTTCGAATTCACCTGCTGCTCCTTGGAAACCCTATGGGGCAATTTTACTCTGTCCTATAGTGTTGCTATAAGTCGGAATTGACTCAATGGCAATGACTTTGGGTTTATATGGGATCAACTTGACCATAGTAACTTGAAAGATTAGATAAGAACCTTAGAGGGCAGTGATTTTATGTCAATGCGGGAAGAATAACTCAGAAAAGCAGGGCAACAATGTTTGCACAACTTGAAGAATATAATCGATGTCACTGAATTGTACATGTAGAAACTGTTGAATAGGTGTATATTTCGTTGTGTATATTTTCAACAACAACAAAAATAAAATAAATTATTTAAATATATATGTGGAGATATATATATACATATGAAGAAAAGATTATGAGAAGTAAACCAAATATCAGCTATGTTTATCTCTTGAAGATATCTCAAGTGACTTTTTTCCTTCTTTTTAGATTTCCATATTTTTGAAACTTTCTGTATTAAGCATTTCATTTTCTTAATTGAAATGAATCAGAAAAAAAAAAAAGACAACAGTTTTTTAACTTTCTCTTCCCATCTTTTTTTTTTTTTTTTAGCAACCGTCCAATTTTTCTCCCCCTCTTTCTGCTCGCAATTCCATCCCCAACACTGGGCAATGTTTTTTTGCCACCATCCTACAGAAATGCTTCCTTTGAAGGTGACATTGCCCTCCATCTGGCAAGCCTAAAGACCTTCAAACTCCATGTGCTCAGGCCTCTGTGCCGCTGACACAGAAAACTGCCCCTCCTGCAGTGCTCCCTCTGCTGGACTTCCAAGTCACTGCATTATCCTGGACCTTCCCAGCCCTCTTGTGGATCCTTCTGGCCCAGTTCCCAAAGTTGCAGGTTCTTTCCCAGGGCTCTTCTTTTTCTGGACTTTCCCCCTCTTAGAATCCATCCTTGGTCCCAGTTACTACTATCCCTTCTCATCTACACACAAATGAGTCTCAGTTCACCTTGTTCAGACATGGCTGTGCACTTCAGTCCAGTCTCTGCAAATGCTCACAAGACATCTCCCCTGAGACCGTCAGCCACTCCCCAATAAACTGGCTTATATTCCAAGCTTTCCTTCTCTGTCATCCTCCCAGTATCCATTCTATCAGGCTTCAAAGGCACAAACTTTGGAATCATCATTTGCCTCGTCTCTCTTTTATTCTCCATATCTAATCCTCCACAGTATTTCAATAGTCTTTCTTAAACCCGTTCTCCAAATCCATCTTTTGTTTTCCATTTCTAGAATGGAAATATGTTGCTCTACCTGGGAAAATATCTCACCCTCCCTTTTCATTGAATGTCTAAATCCTTCACCTCCTATAGGATTCAACTCCAATGCCACTTTATTCATTCGTTCTATAAATTTTATTGAAAATCCATGTAAGTACCAGATACTGGGTGAGGCATCAGAGACACAGCAGTAATCAAAATAGACAAGCTTTCTTCTTTTCTTGGAGCGTATATTCTAATGGGAGGAGAAAGACAAAAAGCCAAGTAAAACCTGGATAATTCAAGGTAATAAGACAGGGTAGTGTAAAACCTGGATGATTCCAGGTAATAAGGCAGAAGAGCATGAAGGCAGAAGCGCTGCTGTAGACTACGGCCACTCCATACTTACCAACGAAGTTAGTTGCCAAAGACCATGTCATTATGTGAAAATTGGCATTATGTGAAAATGGAGGATGACCACATCAGATCACAAAAATGAGGATAACTACATCATTACATAACTGTCAAACTGTATCATTCTATAACTGCCAAACCACTGAGAACCTTGGCTCAGCCAAGTTGACACATAACTTTAACCATCACAGCCAGTGTTACTCTCATCTCTCACCTCCGCTTTTGTTACCGCCAGACATATGTTGTTAACATTCAAAATAGTTGGGTAGAAGATTTTTACTATTGTTGTAAATGTGAAATGTCATATAACAAGACCATCAATAAGTGAGAGGAGTAGGATTATTTTAAACCAGTTGCCACTGAGTCAGTTCCAACTCGTGGTGACCTCAAGTGTGTCAGAGTAGAATTGTGCTCCACAAGGTTTTCAATAGCTGATTTTTTGGAAGTAGATAGCCAGGCTTTTCTTCTGAGGTGCCTCTGGGTGGACTTGAACCTCCAGCTTTTTGGTTAACAGCTGAGCATATTAACTATTTGCACCACCCAGGGACTCCATAAAACCCCCCCAAAAAAAATCCTTCCTAATGCCCCCAACCAGAATGGATCTTGTCATCCCCTCAACTCCAGTCTTTATTCTTGCCTTTTTAAAACTT
This sequence comes from Loxodonta africana, assembly GCF_030014295.1. Lineage (NCBI taxonomy): Eukaryota > Metazoa > Chordata > Mammalia > Proboscidea > Elephantidae > Loxodonta > Loxodonta africana. The sequence goes on along the minus strand of NC_087344.1, from coordinate 182,100,639 downwards.
TCTCCTTTGAGTTATAACAATATGCTAAAAATAAATGTACTTGTCTTAGTTCTTTTCTGAGACTATATATAAGCTCTTTGATGGCAAAGTTTACAACTTACACATCTTGCTATCCTTCACTATAAAAGAGCCCAAATGTGTACTATGATTTCAATAAATGTTAGTTGAAGAAATAAACAAATACCTACATCATTACAGCAGCCTCTGAGCTGGTCCCCTGCTTCCTGGCTATTCCTCATTCACTCATTCATAAAATTTTCAAAACAGTTTTCATCTCCTCATCTCCCTTTGTTCAAGATCCCTACCATATCAAGGCCAAACTTTTCAAACTCTCTATAATATATCCCTCTAGTTTACAATTTACCACCAGTTTCTATAGGTATCTTGCTGAGGGAATCAGTTGGTCAACTAATTGTTTTTTAACGCTCACCCTGCTCATTAAAACCCTACCCTAAATTCTCAGGGACATTTTTGGGATCAAATTCATTTGTTCTTTTAAAAATATGTATTAAGCCAATCTCTTAATGTACACTAGTGGACCCTCTTGTGTCAGGCACTAAGATGAGGCCTGGCCATGCCCTGGTGAATGGAACAGCCCTGGTCCCTGCTCTCATGAAGCATCCAGTTCAGTCCTGCATATGACAATGTGAAAGAGCTCTGGAAACTGTAGAGCTATTCAAAGGCAAGTTGTTAGGCGTAGTGTTATGACTTCCACGTCCATGCCTCTGCTCTTGTGGTTCACCCTTCCTAAAATGGTTTTCTGCTTCCTCTCTTACTTCGTCAATTATACCTGTCCTGAAAGCCTAGACCAAATCTCTCCTCCTCCAGAAAGCTCACACTGATCCTTCAGCTATTATATTATTCATAGTCTGCACCACCCAGATAAGTAGTTTAATACTTGCTGGCTAGTATTACTTGCTAATTACTCTCTGAGTGTTATTTCCCCAAACAATAGATTATAAGCCACCGGAGAGTGAAATCATTCTTATACTCTAATACCCCATATGTCCTTGAGCAAGTTTCTTAACCTCTCTAGATTTTAGTATCTATCTGCCTGTGTGAAATGTCATCATAATAGCTCACAGGGCTATTGTGAAGAAGAAAAAAAGAGCTAGTATCCAGAATATACAAAGAATTCCTATAAAAGAATGAATAAAGGACAACCTAATTTCTAAAAAAAAAAAAAAAAGAAGTGAAACATGAACTGGCACTTCAGAAAACAGAATATGAAAAAGTCAATAAATACACGAAAAGGTACTCGGTCTCACTAGATATCAGGTAAATGCAAGTTAAAACCACATTGAGAACTACTCATACCTACCAAATGTCTGAAATTAAAAAGACTGAAAATATCAAGTATGTGCAAAGATATAGAGCAAATGGAAGTCTCACTGGGAGGGGCATAAATTGATATAATAATCATTTTGGAGAACCATGTGGTAGAAACTACTAGAGCTAACTAAGGTGCACCGGACCCAAGCCCTGATATTTTTAATCAGCTCATATGTGTGCAAAAACCTGGACAGTGAATAAGGAAGACTAAAGATTTGATGCCTTTGAACTATGGTGTTGTTGAAGAACATTAAGTATACCATGGACTGCCAGAAGAACAAAAAAGTCTGTCTTAGAAGAAATACAGCCAGAATGCTCCTTAGAAGCAAGGATCATGAGATTTCATCTCACATACTTGGGATATGTAACCAAGAGGGGCCAGTCCCTGGAGCAGGATATCATGCTTTGTAAGGTCAAAGATCTGCAAAAGAAGGGAGAATTAGATGGATCAACACAGTGGCTGCAACAATGGGCTCAAACATAGAAACGATTGTAGGGATGGTGCAGGACCAGGCAGTGTTTTGTTCTGCTGCACGTGGAGTCACTACAAGTCAGAACTAACTTGGCAACACTTAACAACAACAACAACTAGAGCTGAACATATGCAAACCCTATAACCAAGTAATTCCACCCCGGGTATAGCACCAAAAGAAATGTTCAAAAATGTTCATAGCAGCATTGTTTGTAGCATCCCCCCCCCAAAAAAAATCCAAAGGCCTGTCAACTGATAACAGGTCAATAAACTTTGCTGAATTTATGCAGTATTATTATACAAAAATGAAAATAAAAGAACTTCAGAAGCATGTTGTTGAACAAAATAAGTCAGATACAAAAGAAGCCATGATGAATTATTCCATTTACATGAAGTTCAAAAAGAGACAAAACTGATTTATGCCATTAGAAATCAAGATAGTGGTTATAACTAGGGAGGAAGGAGTGGGTATAGAATGGGCAAGAGAAGGGTTTCTGGGCACCAATCCCAGAAAGAAATAATCTTCTATCTCCTGATTCGTGTGGTGGTTATGTGGGAGTGTCTACTTTATGAGATAGTTCATCAAGCTATACACTTACGATTTGTGTAGGTTATACCCAATAAGAAAGTCTATTTAAAAATAAAAAGTGTGAAAGTGCTCAGCAAATTGCCTCGCATTAGTAAGTTCTCATACATAACTATTTACTATTTACCACTGGACCTAGAACAGTATCAAATACATGGGAGACACTTTATTCATTAATTCAACAACTGACCACTTACTGAATTATGTATACAGGGTACATGCTGTTGTTTTTAGTTGCTGTCAGGTCGGCTCAGACTCATGGTGAACAAAACAGATATAATTCTGACCTCACAAAAGCATACAATCTGATCAGGGGAGAGAATCTTCTAAAAAATTAATACACAAACAATATGTAATTACAAATTGCAATAACTGCTATGAAAACGAACCAACGGGAAGACCTAATTTAAATTGAGGGGTCATAGAGATCCTCTCTGAGAAAGTGGCATGTTTTCACAATTGATCACTGAATCCTATGATGGCAGGATCAATGCCCCATAAGGCACTTAGTATCTACCTTGAAGATATGTCCACTAGTCTGTTTGTCTGTTCAAGGTTCATTACTCCTATTGGTGGTTATAAAAGTGGTGGATAAAATTTCATATTTCTTCCTTAAAATGTCAGGAGAGAATCTAATAAGTGAGGAAATGAGGACTAGAGGTAGAATGGAGTGGTGGTTAAGGACACAGGCTCTGGAGTCAGACTGTGGCCAGGTTAGGATTCCCAAGTATGCTGTTCTCTTACAGTGTGTCCTTGGCCAAGTTCCTTCACCTCTCTGTACTTCCGTTTCCTCGCCTCTTAAAAATGGAGATGATAATGGCACCTACCTCACCAGGTTTTTGTGAGGATTCATTTCAATAATACATACCAAACGTTGGCAAACTTTTTCTGTAAAGGGCCAAAGAGTAAATATCTTAGGCTTTGTGAGCCATGCTGTCTCTGTGGCAACTCAGCTCTGCCATTGTAGCACAAAGCAGTCATAGACAATGCATACATGAATGAGTGTGGCTGTATTTCAATAAAACTTTATTTACAAAAAGACTATGGGTGAACTTAGCCCACGTAGCTTGCCAATCCCTAATAAATCCTATGCAGTGCTTAAAATTGTGTCTGACACATAGTAAGAACTCAACATAGATAAGTTCTTATTATGTGCCTTACACTATTGTAGGCTCACGAAATATTTGACTAAATGAACATATTCAAAAAGAATTTAGAAAAACAAGGAAATTCATGAGATGTCTGTTGTACAGTCTCTCCCATGAAATGCCTCTTCTAGTGTTCTATTTAAGAAATAATGTTGAGCTGCAGGATCATTTGTCAGACTCGAGAAAGAAATTTTAAGTCAGTTGTTCACTCAGCAATGATTTATTTAGTACCTTTTGAGTGCCAGGCATCATGCTGGGTCTTAAGTATATAAGACTGAGCAAAAGCAGAAAGGTACCTGCCCTATACTCATTCAGCCTATACTCTAATGGGAGAAACAGATATTGGCCAAATAATCACACAGATTAATGTAAAAGCTTAACTTTGACAAATGCTGCAAAGGAGATGCACATGGTTCCGTAATAGTTTCTGATAAGGGCTGGAGGAAAGACACTTCTCTGAGAAAGTGCCTTTACAGTTGAGGCCTGAGCATTAGAAGGAGTTGGCCACACAAAGTGTGGGAAAGAAGCATTCCAGAGGAGGAACAGAATGTACAAAGGTCCTGTGGTGGGAAGGGATGTAGCAAATTTGAGGGCCTGAAAGGAGGCCAGAGGGGCTGAAACACAGAGAGCAAAAGGGAGCTTGGTGAGAAATTAGTAGTAGCCAATGCATGCAGGGCCTTGTACACCACTTTAAGGAGTTTTCTTTTTATCTAGAGAATAATAAAAAGTCATTAAAGCTTTAAGCAGGGAAATAACATGATCACATTTGCGTTTCTAAAAGATCCCTCTGATTTTAATATGGAAAAATGGAGTGGAGGCAGCCAGAGAACATACTGGTCACATTTGCAATAGCCCATGATGAGATTACGGTAACTTACCTAGGGAAGTGGAAGTAGACACAGAGATGGAGAGAAGTGGATGAATTCAAGAATTATCTAGGAGGTAAAACTAATAGAATTTGTGGTCTGACAGGAACTGGAGAAACCTTGAGTGTATGGCCCCCAGACACCCTTTTAACTCAGTACTGAAGTCACTCCGGAAGTTCACCTTTCAGCCAAAGATTAGACAGGCCCATAAAACAAACAATAACACACATGGTTTAACCACGGATAAGAGACTCAATGGGCACACCGACCTAGGGGCAAGGACAAAAAGGCAGGAGGGACAGGAAAACTGGATGAATGGAAATGGGGAACTCAAAGTCGACAAGGGGAGAGTGTTGACATGTTGCGGGGTTGGCAACCAACGTCACAAAAGAATATGCGTGTTAACTGTTTAATGAGAAACTAATTTGCTCTACACCCTTCACCTAAAGCACAATTAAAAAAAAAACGAATAAAATTTGGTGAGGTTTCGATATAAGAGGTGAGATTCAAGGCTCATCCAACTGGATGGATGGCAGGATCGATCACATACAGGTGTGCAAGGAGTGAGGTGTTCTTAAGGGCAGCCTGGGACGTGTTTAGTTTGAAATGTCTTTAAGACAACCATGAGCAGATACTAACTACCAACCCAGTTGCCATCAAGTCAACTCTGACCCTGCGTGTGTCAGAGTAGAACTGTGCTTCCGTAGGGTTTTCAGTGGCTGATTTTTCAGAAGTAGATAGCCAGTCCTTTCTTCCAAATCACCTACTGGGTAGACTCAAACCTCCAACCTTTCAGTTAGCAGCAGAGCTCCTTAACCATTTACACTACCCAGGAACTCCAGACACTAAGTCAGAGGTAGATATTCGGGTCTGGGGTTCAGAGGGGAGGCCTATGTGTGTGTGCCACCTGTGTACAGGTGATCATTGAAGCTGTGGGTGTGAATGAGATTACCTGGGGAGGAATTTAGAGTAAGAAGAGGAAAAGGCATGGAACAGAGCCTTAAATAACTAACATTTTGTAATTTTAAATTTATCCTTCTTGACCTTTCTGTACCAGCCAAAGTCTTAACAGTCTTCTGGGTTCTATTTGGGGACCCATCTTTAAATAAAGTGGAAAAGTTTTGTAGGCCCCCCAAAATAATAAAATTCTGAGGGAAAATCTCGGAGCATAGAACCTTCAGAGAAAGATTAAAGAAACTGCTAATACTTTAAAAAGTCTGAAGAATAATTTGACAAGAGACAAGCTTAAATGTGTAGAAGTCCATTGTCTTCCTGCTGATATTGGTGGCTAATACTGCGCTTCTTACCATTTGGCTGGGGAACACTGCTTCCCTGGGGATCTTCCAGGACTGGTAGGTGAGCCACCATTTATAGGTAAAGTCTCCATGGAGATCCAGGGATAGAATAACAACCTCTAGACCAGTGGTTCTTCACTTTGTGGGAGGCTGGCTTGGAGGGGGCCAGAATGCAAGGTCAGCTGATAGTCTGCAGAAAGACTGAGTGAGGCCCAGAGAGGGTCACACAGCCTCTGAGGGCAGAGCCAGAGTGAGTCCACAGGCTTCTGAGTTCCCAACCCCTAGCTCCTTCCAGAGCTCTGATTTTGTCCCACTGGGCACAGGATGCCTCAGCTTCCTTCATTGTGGGATCCCTAGAATTACATTCAGGTTCTTTCTGGGTCCATAAATTTAGATGTGACACAACCCAAAAGACAAGGAGCTCAGATGCTAGCTGAAAGGTTGGCAGTTCAAACCCACCCAGCGGCTTTGCTGGAAAAAGATCTGGTGATCTGCTCCTGTAAATATCACAGCCTAGAAAACCCTACAGGGCAGTTCTACTCTGACACATGGGGTCACCATTAATTGGAATCTACTTGAAAGCACCTAACAACAGCAACAGTTTAAAGAGATACCATACCATGCCCCTTGCCGTCAAGTCGATTCCAACTCATGGCGACCGTACAGGTCAGAGTAGAATGGCCCCAGAGGGTTTCCAAGGAGCAGCTAGTGTATTCAAACTGCCAGCCTTTTGGTTAGCAGCCAAGCTCTTAACCACTGAGCCAATGTTTAAAGAGAATGGCTGCACGAGTGCAACCTCCTCCATCCAGCCCAGCTTCCCTCACCCCCTCCCCCAGGAGATACCACGCTGAGTCAGTGACTGCACCCAAGAGCTGCCCGGAATTTGGATGAATCAGTTGAAAGTGCCCGGACCCTGAATGGTGTCCCCTGATCAAAGACTTCAAACAGGCAGGTGGAGGTCAGTTTCTCAAGGCCCATCAGGATCACCTCGTAATTAAATCTAATCCCAGTTCTCCATGCTCTGCTGAGTCACACTAAAATGCCGACTGCTTTCAGCCCTCACTGGTGCTGATTAGACATGGCGCGGTAAGTCAAGGATTCTACTAATTAAGGAAAAGATCACCCCGGTGGCCTACCTCTGTGCAGAGACGCAGCAGGCTTTAATCCAGGTGAGACGGTACTTCAGAGCCTCAATTTTCATGTCACCCTGCCCGACGCCTGTTCTTCTGGCTTTTGGAGTATAAAGACCCAGCCACCACCACAGAATTGAGGGAGTACTAGCACCGTGTCCTCATGAAGGAGGACAACCTCAATACTCCTGCTGGGAGAGTGGTATTTATGGAAAATTGTGTACGAAACATAAATCCCCTCGCTCCTCAAATAGCCTAAACTCTATCCCTGGATACAGCTGATCACCAGAAACCCATGGGAGGGACCACACTCATCTACACTTCTGAACTGCCTTCACTGAGCTATGTCTTAAGGTCACATCATCAATTTTTGTCAAAATGACAAGAAATAAAAAAAAAAAAGGTCACATCATCAATTTTTGTCAAAATGACAAGAAATAGACATTGCAAATTCACCATGGCTTTGGTGTCAAAATGCTGTTAAGTACTTTCTCCATTTCATCATGAGGTGCTCCCCTTTATAAAGTTCCACACGAGATGGTTCTCCCAGAATCCAATTCTAAGAAAAGCTATCTTTCCCCATCAACAGAAACGACAGCTCTCTTACTCTCCCAGCATAAGGACCATGTAGTTGTGGGGGTTTTCTCTGGGGCACTGCTGCCAGAAAGCTCTGAGTCCAGTCTGAAATGCAATAACAGCAACCAGGTTGACCCTCGTGGCTGGTGTACGTGATTCTCCTTTTTCCTAGTTCCACTTATGTGGTTCTGTTTTTATTTTACTACCGTACTTTATTGTCTAAGGATTTCAGTAAGGAGCCCTGGTGGCTGTGGTTCAGTGCTTGGCTGCTAACCAAAAGGCTGGCAGTTTGAACCCACCAACTGCTCTGTGGGAGAAAGATGTGGCAGTCTGCTTCAGTAAAGATTACAGCCTTGGAAACCCTATGGGCAGTTCTACACTCCACTATAGGGCCACTATGAGTTGAAATTGACTCAATGGCAATGGATTTTGTTTGTTTTGTTTTTAAGTATTTTAGTGTCAGGAGCTTCAAATCACTCTGAAGAAAAGCAGACGATAAATAAATACGTTAAAAAGGGAATAACCAAGTGTTCTCTCAAAGATTATAAACAGTTATAAATAGAATAAAGATTGTTTTGGTTTACATACAGCTATACCTGTTTCTAATTTTACAACCACTCTTTTTTTTTTTAATTAATTTTTATTAAGCTTCAAGTGAACGTTTACAAATCCAATCAGTCTGTCACATATAAGTTTACATACATCTTACTCCGTACTCCCACTTGCTCTCCCCCTATTGAGTCAACCCTTTCAGTCTCTCCTTTCGTGACAATTTTGCCAGCTTCCCTCTCTCTCTGTCCTCCCATCCTCCCTCCAGACAAGAGCTGCCAACACACTCTCAAGTGTCCACCTGATATAATTAGCTCACTCTTCATCAGCATCTCTCTCCCCCCCGCTGACCGGTCCCTTTCATGTCTGATGAGTTGTCTTCGGGGATGGTTCCTGTCCTGTGCCGACAGAAGGTCTGGGGATCATGGCCGCAGGGATTCCTCTAGTCGCAGTCAGACCATTAAGTATGGTCTTTTTATGAGAATTTGGGGTCTGCATCCCACTGATCTCCTGTTCCCTCAGGAGTTCTCTGTTGTGCTCCCTGTCAGGGCAGTCATCGATTGTGGCCAGGCACCAACTAGTTCTTCTGGTCTCAGGATGATGTAGGTCTCTGGTTCATGTGGCCCTTTCTGTCTCTTGGACTCCTAGTTGTCGTGTGACCTTGGTGTTCTTCATTTTCCTTTGCTCCAGGTGGGTTGAGACCAATTGATGCATCTTAGATGGCTGCTTGTTAGCCTTTAAGACCCCAGACGCCACATTTCAAAGTGGGATGCAGAATGATTTCATAATAGAATTATTTTGCCAATTGACATAGAAGTCCCCTCAAACCATTTTCCCCAGACCCCCGCCCCTGCTCTGCTGACCTTTGAAGCATTCATTTTATCCCGGAAACCTCTTTACTTTTGGTCCAGTCCAATTGAGCTGACCTTCCATGTATTGAGTGTTGTCTTTCCCTTCACCTAAAGCAGTTCTTATCTACTGATTAATCAATAAAAAACCCTCTCCCTCCCTCCCTCCCTCCCCCCTTCGTAACCACAAAAGTATGTGTTCTTCTCAGTTTTTACTATTTCTCAAGATCTTATAATAGTGGTCTTATACAATATTTGTCCTTTTGCCTCTGACTAATTTCGCTCAGCATAATGCCTTCCAGGTTCCTCCATGTTATGAAATGTTTCAGAGATTCGTCACTGTTCTTTATCGATGCATAGTATTCTATTGTGTGAATATACCACAATTTATTTACCCATTCATCCGTTGACGGACACCTTGGTTGCTTCCAGCTTTTTGCTATTGTAAACAGAGCTGCAATAAACATGGGTGTGCATATATCTGTTTGTGTGAAGGCTCTTGTATCTCTAGGGTATATTCCAAGGAGTGAGATTTCTGGGTTGTATGGTAGTTCTATTTCTAACTGTTTAAGATAACACCAGATAGATTTCCGAAGTGGTTGTACCATTTTACATTCCCACCAGCAGTGTATAAGAGTTCCAATCTCTCCGCAGCCTCTCCAACATTTATTATTTTGTGTTTTTTGGATTAATGCCAGCCTTGTTGGTGTGAGATGGAATCTCATTGTAGTTTTAATTTGCATTTCTCTAATGGCTAATGATCGAGAGCATTTTCTCATGTATCTGTTAGCTGCCTGAATATCTTCTTTAGTGAAATGTGTGTTCATATCCTTTGCCCACTTCTTGATTGGGTTGTTTGTCTTTTTGTGGTTGAGTTTTGACAGAATCATGTAGATTTTAGAGATCAGGCGCTGGTCGGAGATGTCATAGCTGAAAATTCTTTCCCAGTCTGTAGGTGGTCTTTTTACTCTTTTGGTGAAGTCTTTAGATGAGCATAGGTGTTCGATTTTTAGGAGCTCCCAGTTATCTGGTTTCTCTTCATCATTTTCGGTAATGTTTTGTATTCTGTTTATGCCTTGTATTAGGGCTCCTAAAGTTGTCCCTATTTTTTCTTCCATGATCTTTATCGTTTTAATCTTTATGTTTAGGTCTTTGATCCACTTGGAGTTAGTTTTTGTGCATGGTGTGAGGTATGGGTCCTGTTTCATTCTTTTGCAAATGGATATCCAGTTATGCCAGCACCATTTGTTAAAAAGACTATCTTTTCCCCAATTTACTGACACTGGTCCTTTGTCAAATATCAGCTGCTCATACATGGATGGATTTATATCTGGGTTCTCAATTCTGTTCCATTGGTCTATGTGCCTGTTGTTGTACCAGTACCAGGCTGTTTTGACTACTGTGGCTGTATAATAGGTTCTGAAATCAGGTAGAGTGAGGCCTCCCACTTTCTTCTTCTTTTTCAGTAATGCTTTGCTTATCCGGGGCTTCTTTCCCTTCCATATGAAATTGGTGATTTGTTTCTCTAGCCCCTTAAAATATGACATTGGAATTTGGATCGGAAGTGCGTTATATGTATAGATGGCTTTTGGTAGAATAGACATTTTTACTATGTTAAATCTTCCTATCCATGAGCAAGGTATGTTTTTCCACTTAAGTATGTTCTTTTGAATTTCTTGTAGTAGAGCTTTGTAGTTTTCTTTGTATAGGTCTTTTACATCCTTGGTAAGATTTATTCCTAAGTATTTTATCTTCTTGGGGGCTACTGTGAATGGTATTGATTTCGTGATTTCCTCTTCGAGGTTCTTTTTGTTGATGTAGAGGAATCCAAGTGATTTTTGTAGGTTTATCTTACAACCTGAGACTCTGCCAAACTCTTCTATTAGTTTCAGTAGTTTTCTGGAGGATTCCTTAGGGTTTTCTGTGTATAAGATCATGTCATCTACAAATAGTGATAACTTTACTTCCTCCTTGCCAATCCGGATACCCTTTATTTCTTTGTCTAGCCTAATTGCCCTGGCTAGGACTTCAAGTACGATGTTGAATAAGAGCGGTGATAAAGGGCATCCTTGTCTGGTTCCCGTTCTCAAGGGAAATGCTTTCAGATTCTCTCCATTTAGAGTGATATTGGCTGTTGGCTTTGCATAGATGCCCTTTATTATGTTGAGGAATTTTCCTTCAATTCCTATTTTGGTAAGAGTTTTTATCATGAATGGGTGTTGGACTTTGTCAAATGCCTTTTCTGCATCAATTGATAAGATCATGTGGTTTTTATCTTTTGTTTTATTTATGTGATGGATTACATTAATGGTTTTTCTGATATTAAACCAGTCTTGCATACCTGGTATAAATCCCACTTGATCATGGTGAATTATTTTTTGGTGTGTTGTTGGATTCTATTGGCTAGAATTTTGTTGAGGATTTTTGCATCTATGTTCATGAGGTATATAGGTCTGTAATGTTCTTTTTTTGTAATGTCTTTACCTGGTTTTGGTATCAGGGAGATGGTGGGTTCATAGAATGAGTTGGGTAGTATTCCTTCCTTTTCTATGCTTTGAAATACCTTCCGTAGTAGTGGTGTTAACTCTTCTCTGAAAGTTTGGTAGAACTCTGCAGTGAAGCCATCCAGGCCAGGGCTTTTTTTTGTTGGAAGTTTTTTGATTACCGTTTCAATCTCTTTTTTTGTTATGGGTCTATTTAGTTGTTCTACTTCTGAATGTGTTAGTTTAGGTAGGTAGTGTTTTTCCAAGAATTCATCCATTTCTTCTAGGTTTTCAAATTTGTTAGAGTACAATTTTTCGTAGTAATCTGAAATGATTCTTTTAATTTCATTTGGTTCTGTTGTGATGTGGTCCTTCTCGTTTCTTATTCAGGTTATTTGTTTCCTTTCCTGTATTTCTTTAGTCAGTCTAGCCAATGGTTTATCAATTTTGTTAATTTTTTCGAAGAACCAGCTTTTGGCTTTGTTAATTCTTTCAATTGTTTTTCTGTTCTCTAATTCATTTAGTTCAGCTCTAATTTTTATTATTTGTTTTCTTCTGGTGCCTGATGGGTTCTTTTGTTGCTCACTTTCTATTTGTTCAAGTTGTAGGGACAGTTCTCTGCTTTTGGCCTTTCTTCTTTTTGTATGTGTGCATTTATCGATATCAATTGGTCTCTGAGCACTGCTTTTGCTGTGTCCCAGAGGTTTTGATAGGAAGTATTTTCATTCTCGTTGCATTCTATGAATTTCCTTATTCCCTCCTTGATGTCTTCTATAACCCAGTCTTTTTTCAGGAGGGTATTGTTCATTTTCCAAGTATTTGATTTCTTTTCCCTAGTTTTTCTGTTATTGATCTCTAGTTTTATTGCCTTGTGGTCTGAGAAGATGCTTTGTAATATTTCGATGTTTTGGATTCTGCAAAGGTTTGTTTTATGACCTAATATGTGGTCTATTCTAGAGAATGTTCCATGTGCGCTAGAAAAAAAAGTATACTTTGCAGCAGTTAGGTGGAGAGTTCTGTATAAGTCAAAGAGGTCAAGTTGGTTGATTGTTGTAAGTAGGTCTTCCGTGTCTCTATTGAGCTTCTTACTGGATGTCCTGTCCTTCTCCGAAAGTGGTGTGTTGAAGTCTCCTACTATGATTGTGGAGGTGTCTATCTCACTTTTCAATTCTGTTAAAATTTGATTTATGTATCTTGCAGCCCTGTCATTGGGTGCATAAATATTTAATATGGTTATGTCTTCCTGATCAATTGTCCCTTTTATCATTATATAGTGTCCTTCTTTATCCTTTGTGGTGGATTTAAGTCTAAAGTCTATTTTGTCAGAAATTAATATTGCTACTCCTCTTCTTTTTTGCTTATTGTTTGCTTGATATATTTTTTTCCATCCTTTGAGTTTTAGTTTGTTTGTGTCTCTAAGTCTAAGGTGTGTCTCTTGTAGGCAGCATATAGATGGATCGTGTTTCTTTATCCAGCCCGTGACTTTCTGTCTCTTTATTGGTGCATTTAGTCCATTTACATTCAGCGTAATTATAGATAAATAAGTTTTTAGTGTTGTCATTTTGATGCCTTTTCATGTGTGTTGTTGGCAATTTCATTTTTCCACATACTTTTTTGTGCTGAGACATTTTTCTTAGTAAATTGTGAGATCCTCATTTTCATAGTGTTTGACTTTATGTTAGTTGAGTCATTACGTTTTTCTTGAGTTATGGAGTTGTTATACCTTTTTGTGGTTACCTTATTATTTACCCCTATTTTCCTAAGTAAAAACCTAACTTGTATCGTTCTATATCGCCTTGTATCACTCTCCATCTGGCAGTTCAATGCCTCCTGTATTTAGTCCCTCTTTTTGATTATTGTGATCTTTTACCTATTGACTTCCATGATTCCCTGTTTTGTGTATTGTTATTTTTTTTTAATTAATCTTAATTTGTTTGTTTTTGTGATTTCCCTATTTGAGTTGATATCAGGATGTTCTGTTTTGTGACCTTGTATTGTGCTGGTATCTGATATTATTGGTTTTCTGACCAAACAATATCCTTTAGTATTTCTTGTAGCTTTGGTTTGGTTTTTGCAAATTCTCTAAACTTGTGTTTATCTGTAAATATCTTAATTTCACCTTCATATTTCAGAGAGAGTTTTGCTGGATATATGATCCTTGGCTGGCAGTTTTTCTCCTTCAGTGCTCTGTATACGTCGTCCCATTCCCTTCTTGCCTGCATGGTTTCTGCTGAGTAGTCTGAACTTATTCTTATTGATTTTCCCTTGAAGGAAACCTTTCTTTTCTCCCTGGCTGCTTTTAAAATTTTCTGTTTATCTTTGGTTTTGGTGAGTTTGATGATAATATGTCTTGGTGTTTTTCTTTTTGGATCAATCTTAAATGGGGTTTGATGAGCATCTTGGATATATATCCTTTCATCTTTCATGATGTCAGGGAAGTTTTCTGTCAGGAGTTCTTCAACTATTTTCTCTGTGTTTTCTGTCCCCCCTCCCTGTTCTGGGACTCCAATCACCCGCAAGTTATCCTTCTTGATAGAGTCCCACATGATTCTTAGGGTTTCTTCATTTTTTTTAATTCTTTTATCTGATTTTTTTTTCAGCTATGTTGGTGTTGATTCCCTGGTCCTCCAGATGTCCCAGTCTGCATTCTAATTGCTCGAGTCTGCTCCTCTGACTTCCTATTGCGTTGTCTAATTCTGCAATTTTATTGTTAATCTTTTGGATTTCTACATGCTGTCTCTCTATGGATTCTTGCAACTTATTAATTTTTCCACTATGTTCTTGAATAATCTTTTTGAGTTCTTCAACAGTTTTATCGGTGTGTTCCTTGGCTTTTTCTGCAGTTTGCCTTATTTCGTTTGTGATGTCTTGAAGCATTCTGTAAATTAGTTTTTTATATTCTGTATCTGATAATTCCAGGATTGTATCTTCATTTGGGAAAGATTTTGATTCTTTTGTTTGGGGGGTTGGAGAAGCTGTCATGGTCTGCTTCTTTATGTGGTTTGATATGGACTGTTGTCTCCAAGCCATCACTGGGAAACTAGTTTTTCCAGAAAATCCGCTGACTGGTACGCTGGCTCCAGGCTCTGAAAACAATCGCTGCCTCTCCATATTTGTTCGTTCTGCGTCTCTAAATCTGTGTTTGTTGTTCAGGGTTCGTAGATTGTTATGTATGTGATCAATTCACTTGTTTTTCCGATTCTTTGTTGCAAGAGGGATCCGTGGTAGCGTCCACCTAGTCCGCCATCTTGTCCCCGCCTCTACAACCACTCTTAATGACAGGATATGTTTATCAGAATCTGGATTAGGATGGAGCAGGGAGACCCAAGGACATTCAGACATGGGTTAGGGACACCACACCTCTACAAGCAGGACCCTGAATTTAACATAAAGGACCCATCAGACCAGGTCCAAATGCAGCTTTCAACAGCCAAATGCACTCTGTCCTCGGGGAGTTTCCATTCTGGATCAGTTAGTCAATAAGCAGTTATGACCACACACTGGGACTCCACCACTGCTATTTTAACCTTTTTTTGAAACACAATAGGATATGGATAAATAAATAATTACTAACGGAACCCAGTACCATTACAAGGGTTAAATAGTTAGAAAGAATAATAAATTTTTTATCTCCACACACAAGTAGCCTACAATATAGTTGAGCGGATGAGACGCACTCATGAAACAGTTGGAGAACATGCAGTTAAGTGATGAAGGCCTGAATAAGGGATCATCATCTAAGTCTTGCCAAGTGCCTCAGTATAGGCCTGGCTGGGTATGGCACAGACAATGGAAGTAGAAACTGTTCAAAAGCACAAGATCATGTAGTTAAAAACATACATTTGTTCATTCAGAAAATATTTGCTGTGTGCCCACTACCTGGTAGGCGTTTCCTAGGTGTTGGTAATAGAGGCCTGAACAAAACAGACAAATCCCTACCCCCATGGAGCCTACATTCTAGTGCAGAATACAGACAAAGAAGGAAACATATCAGAAGGGATAAATGTTAGGAAGAGCAATAAAGCAGAATAAGGGGCACAGGAAGGAAGGCAGGAGAAGGATAGTGTTGCTGTTTAAGGGAGGGATGTCAGGTGACATTGGAGCAGAGGCCTGCAGGAATTAAGGAAGTGAGCCAGCCGATGATTACCTACGGGAAGAGCATTTCAGCAGAAGGAACAGTATAAGCTAAGGGCTCAGGATGGCACATTCCTAGTATGTTCAAGAAACAAGGAGGGCGGTATAACAGGAACAGAGGGAGCAATGATGGGAAGATGGGGAGGAGATGAGGTCAGAGGCAGTGTAGACCCAGCCAAGTCCCAGAGAAGGCTTCCAGAAGAAAATGGAGCTTATCTAGGAGGGATATGGCTCAGGCCAAAGGAAATCTGTGAACAAAGGCTCCGAGGCAGGGAAGAGCTTGGAATAGCACAGCACCTGAGGAGCCTTGAATGGGAGAAAGATGTGGCAGTCTGCTTCCATAAAGATTTACAGCCTTGGAAACCCTATGGAGCAGTTCTACCTGTCCTATAGGGTTGCTGTGAGTTGGAATTGACTTGATGGCAGTGGGTTTCGTTTTGGTTGGGGAGTCTTAAGTAGGAAGCATTCAGATTCCAGGTGTGGGTAAACAGGAGAGAAGCCTAGATGGTGGAGAGAGGCCAGTGATGGAGTCTTAAAAACAGCCATAAACTTTGTTTCTTGGGGGCTTTTCAGAAAGAACTTGGGCAGGAGTAACTTCCCCAGTACTGTCCTTTCCACAGGCACTCCATCACTATAGGTACATGTCTGGGTGCACACTTTATTTGAAGGGGCAATAAGGGCTCACAAGAACTTGGAGGCTATTCCAGAGCCTCCATAAAGTATTAGAAATGTTTTTCCTGCCCTCTATGAACCACTGAGGAGTCCCTATATGGCAAAACGGTTAAGCACTCATCTACTAGCCGAAAGCTTGGTAGTTCAAATTCACTCAGCGGTGCCTCTGAAGAAAGCTTGGTGATCTACCTCTGAAAGATTAGAGCAGAAAACCCTACGGAGCAGTTCTACTCTGATGCACATGGGGTCCCCATGAGTCAGAACTGATTCAACCTCTACTGGTTTGGTTTTGGTTGTAAGCAGCCAGCAAAGGTTTCCAGAACCAAAGCTAAGGCTTGCTGACTAGGTACGACTACCCTGGAGGGTCTCCACGTAAATGAAGGATTGAATTTTTTCAAGTCCTCTTCTGAGAAAGCAGATCCCTGATGGTGCAGTGGTTAAGAGGTTGGCTGCTAACCAAAAGGTCAGCAGTTAGAATCTACCACCCGCTCCCTGGAAACTCAGTGGGGCAGTTCTACTCTGTCCTATAGGGTCGCTATGAGTTGGAATTGACTCGACCACAACAGGTTTGGTTTGGTTTCGATCTGAGAAAGCAGAGGACAAGGAGAAGACCTGAGAGGCAAAGACAGTGAGACATGAGGCAGATGCTGAGACAAAAAGATGCTTTCACCAGCAGTTTTAATTCTTTGAAAAGAGTGTCTACACAAATGTTAAGTCCTCTGAATCAAGCTTAGCTTTAAAATCCCTATTCTGGTTTCCACTGGGTGCGGTGGAATGGTTTTGAACCACAGAACCTGAGACTCTTCCCAGCCTTGTTATTAACTCTCCTTGAGTAAAATGTTGAACAATTGTTTCTCTCAAACAAGTTTTTTTTTTAATTGTACTTTAGATGAAGGTTTACAGGGCAAACTAGTTTCTTATTAAACAATTAATATACATACTGTTTTGTGACATTGGTTGCCAACCCCACAACATGTCAACACTCCCCTTTTTGATCTTGGGTTCCCCATTACCAGCTTTCCTGTCCCCTCCTGCCTTCTCGTCCTTGCCCCTGGGCTGGTGTGCCCATTTAGTCTCCTTTTGTTTTATGGTCTGAAGGGTGAACCTCAGGAGTGACTTCAGTACTGAGTTAAAATGTTTTCCAGTGGCCATACTCTCAAGGTTTCTCCAGTCTGTCAGCCCAGTAAGTCTTGTCTTTGTGAGTTAGAATTTTGTTCTACATTTTGTTTTCCAGCTCTGTCTTGGGCCCTCTATTGTGATCCCTGTCAGAGTAGTCTGTGGTGGTAGCTGGGCATCATCTAGCTATGCTAGACTCAGACTGGTGTAAGCTGTGGTAGTCGTGGTCCATTAGTCCTTTGGACAAATCTTCCCTTTGTGTCTTTGGTTTTCTTCATTCTCCCTTGCTCCAGATGGGGTGGGACCAGTGAAGTATCTTAGATGGCTGCTCACAAGCTTTTAAGACTCCAGATGCTACCCACCAAAGTAGGATATAGAATTAAACATTTTCTTTATCAACTACATTACGCCAATTGAGCTAGATGTCCCCCGAGACCATGGTCCCCAGCCCTCAGCCCAGAAACTCGGTCCCTCAGGGAGTTTGGATGCATCTGTGAAGCTTCCATGACGTTGCTTTGATCAACTTATACTGACTTCCCCAGTCTTGTGTACTGTCTTACCCTTCATCAAAGTTACCACTTATCTCCTCTCTAGTTAGTTCAAACAATAAGTTTTAATTAACTATTCCCCCTACCCACCCTGATAACCAACTCTGTGCCAGGCTTGGGAGTGGAGTGGGGAGGGGCAAAATCATATCAAGGATCTCAGGAGGCATACAATCTAGGGAGACAAGGCTAAACCATGGGGGAAACCATGTGGTGACCTGTATACTATGTCTATCTTGGCTTTCTCTACTGGCAAAAATGAAGAAGCAAAGAAAAGATCTGAAAAACAAAACAAAAAAACCACTGAACTGATAATGGCTGTTACCACCGAAGAGAGAGAAAAGGGGCCAGGAGTGTTGGTAGTAGTCAAAGATGTCTTAGATTTTATCTGTAATGTAATTTTTTAAAGGGTCAGAAATTTATGTATTATTTATTTCTGTGTAATTAAAAATTACTTTTCTATAATTACACACATCAATGCGACTGAATCATAAGAAAAATATATGTCCTGTACTCATTTGAAAGGATCTCTGGTGGCACACTGGTTAAGCGCTCAGCTGCTAACTGAAAGGTCAGTGGTTCGAACCCACCAGCTGCTCCTTAGAAACTCTATTGGGCAGTTCTACTCTGTCCTATAGGGTTGCTATGAGTTGGAATCAACTCAATGACAAGGAGTTATACCGATTTGGGTCTTGTTTAAATCCTTAACAATCGTGGTTTCAGAAATCAGTCCTGATGCATAGGAAAGTCAGTTAAATGTCAGTGTTCTTTGGCCATTGAGTTTACTAGCTTCCTCTAAGAAAGACACAAGAGACAAGAATTTTCTGGGGTTTTTTGTTAGTTTGTTTTTCCATTTTCTGATCAAGAACAGCTTGACTGAGCTGAGCAAGAACCTGTCAGGCTTTCAAAGTCCGTTTCATGCCCCAGTTCATTCAGTTACATCTCTCCCTAATTGTGAATGTGTCTGGGGAGTCTTAAAAATCTGTAATTACTGGCCTGGGTGTATTTAAAGGACCCTCACTCAGATGGAAAAAATGCTCCAGGTTTAATCTTGCCAAACCTCATAATAAACAATTTAACTGGGATTTGTACAGTGCTTTTCCTCAGTTGAGCTTAAAACGCTTCACAACACAGTGTTTCCTTGTACCTCACAGTATCCTCATGACACATCTCCGATGTGGGTGATGACAACCCCATCTTGCTGCTGAGGCTCAGAAAGATTTAGTACCACGTCGCCTGAGGTTACACAGCAGCCAGAGTTCAAGTGGGCACCCAGGCTTGCCAGTGGCTCCTCCTATCACCAGTCTTCTCCCACAGAGAGTCTGACAACTTGAAATGACCCTGGTAGTCTCCTCTCACCTGTAACTATGACTGAGTGCCCTCTCCAGTGAGCTCCCAGCCACCACCACAGACAGACCTCTGGACTTCCTGTGCCTGAGGGGTGACGGTCCCGTTATCAGAAGATTGCCACAGTAGAACTCTTCTAATGCCATTTGGCCATGGACTCTGGGCCAGAAAATTTCCTCTTCACAGAAGCAACATGGGTGGTAGAGTGGACCAAACAGAGGCTCTGGTACAACCCAGGCCTGGGTTGAAGCCTGGCTTCCCTGCTGCATGACCATGGCAGGTTCTGTCTCGCTCAGGGGCAAGCAGGGGGACACGCACTTTCCCTTTCCACAGTAAGAATAGGGTTTATCAATTTTCAGTGTGTTTGCTTTTATTTTCCCTGATAAAAGTAAATTACTTTTTGTTGATTGATGCTGCAGGAACAACCATTATAAATTGTTACAATACAAACTTTTATATTGTAAAATTTTGATTATAAATTTTTAATCAAGAGAATTAAAGGGAAGAGCAAAATGAACGAAGATTTCAGATATTCTGAAACAAATGGAGCAGGTGTGGGGAGGTGGAAAAGGCAGGAGGTAAGGAAAGGCACAGAAAGAAAGGAACACTGAGAAACAGAGACTGAAACGTTGAAAGGTGGAGAAGAAAAAAAGGGAGGATAAAACCAAACCAAACCCGGTGCCGTCGAGTCGATTCCAACTCATAGCAACCCTGCAGGACAGAGTAGAACCGCCCCATAGAGTTTCCAAGGGGCGCCTGGCGGATTCAAACTGCTGACCCATTGGTTAGCAGCCGTGGCACTTAACCACTATGCCACCAGGGTTCCCTAAAAGGAGGATAGAAAGGATGAAAAAAAAATTAAAAATTTAAGGTCCTTGAGTTGATTCCAACTCATAGTGACCCCTGTAGGATAGAGTAGAACTGCCGCATAGGGTTTCCAAGAAGCAGCTAGTTGATTTGAACTGCTGACCTTTTGTTTAGCAGCTGAACTCTTAACCACTGCGCCACTAGGGCTCCAAAAAAATAGAATAAACAGAGACAATCAGAAAATGAGAAAGAATGGAAAAGGGAGAGAAAAAAGGAAGAAGACCCTAGGAATTAGATAAACCAAACTCAAAAAAAAAATAAAGAAACTCAAAAGAGAAGGCAAAAGAACATAGGTACAAGCAGCAACCAGCCCCATGACCACAAACAAAACCCAGAGGCAGCAGGTCAGGCTGCCAAAGACTCATTTACCAAGAGGGTGGGGAAGTATTTACACAAGGGCAATTCCTCTCAAAAGAAAGGCTTTTCAAAGCAAGAATTACAATTATTTGTGTTACTGTTATCAATCACCCCAGTGATGGCAAATAATGACCACAGGCCTCTGCCCTTTTGACACACAGGGCCCCTGGAGTCTCCAGGGTCACCCAGGTGCCCTGAGAGCTGAGAAGTCAGGTCCCCTCCTCCTCCTTCCATAGACGGAAAACATTTCAGCCCATGCCTGGGGGCCCTGTGGATAGGGGAGGGAAAGATTTTCTACACAAACTCATAAATTATAAAAGATTATCAAGTCAAATATCTGGAGTGCCTCCTTACAAAAGCTACGTTTGGTTTTTTGTTTGTTTCTGTAAATAAACAGTATACTTTGGGTATTCCCTCAAAATAAATTCCCCAGGGTCATGAGGATACCCAGGGGAAACACTGAGTAGCAGTGACATACATGGCTTTATTGCAGACTTCAGGGAAAGATCGAGTTGTCTTTATTGCACATAACCATGGAAATCACATGTTGTTGCTGTTGTTAGGTGCCATCGAGTCTGTTCTGACTCATAGTGACCCTGTGCACAACAGAACAAAACACTGCCCAGTCCTGAGCCATCCTAACAATTGTTGTTATGCGTGAGCTCATTGTTGCAGCCACTGTGTCAATCCACCTTGTTCAGGGTCTTCCTCTTTTCTGCTGACCCTGTACTCTGCCAAGCATGATCTCCAGGGACTGATCCCTCCTGACAACATGTCCAAAGTATGTAAGATGCAGTCTTGCCATCCTTGCTTCTAAGGAGCATTCTGGTTGTACTTCTAAGACAGATTTGTTCGTTCTTTTGGCAGTCCATGGTGTATTCAATATTCTTCGCCAACACCACAATTCAAAGGCATCAATTCTTCTTCGGTCTTCCTTATTCATTGTCCAGCTTTCACATGCATATGATGTGATTGAAAATACACTAGACTAAGGCTTGGGTCAGGCACACCTTAGTCTTCAACGTGACATCTTTGCTCTTCAACACTTTGAAGAGGTCCTTTGCAGCAGATTTAGCCAATGCAATACGCCTTTTGATTTCTTGACTGCTGCTTGTGGATTGTGGATCCAAGTAAAATGAAATCCTTGACAACTTCAATCTTTTCTCCGTTTATCATGATGTTGCTCATTGGTCCAGTTGTGAGGATTTTTGTTTTCTTTATGTTGGGTGTAATCCATACTGAAGGCTGTGGTCTTCGATCTTCATTAGTAAGTGCTTCAAGTCCTCTTCACTTTCAGCAAGCAAGGTTGTGTCATCTGCATAACACCAGTTGTTATGAGTCTTCCTCAAATCCTGATGCCCTGTTCTTCTTCATATAGTCCAGCTTCTCGGATTATTTGCTCAGCATACAGATTGAACAGGTATGGTGAAAGAATACAACCCTGACGCACACTTTTCCTGACTTTAAACCAATCAGTATCCCCTTGTTCTGTCCGAACAACTGCCTCTTGATCTATGTAAAGGTTCCTCATGAGCACAATTAAGTGTTCTGGAATTCCCATAACAGGAATTCCATAAGAGGTTTAAAAACAAGCAAGCAAACAAATAAACTGAATTAGAGATTAAAAAAAAAAAAAGATCTGAGAGCCAGACCTGGCTTTGTCTATGATTCACTGTGTTACTTTGGGAAAACAAACCTCTTGTGGCCTCAGTGTTCCCACCTATGAAATGGAGGTAAGAGTCTGCTCGTGGAGCTATTCTTAAAATTGATGTAACTAGCAAGAAAGGAACTATCTGGCTCCCTGGAAAATAAATTCACCTGTACTCGCTTTAACTGATTTTATAGTTCTTGGGAGTCCCCCGGTGGCACAAATGGTTAAGCACTTGACTACTAACTGGAAAGTTGGCTGTTCAAACCCACCCAGAGGCTCCTTGGGACACAGGCCTAGCGATCTGCTTCTGAAAGGTCACAGCCATGAAAACTCTATGGAGGGGTTCTACTTTGCATACGTGGGATCACCATGAGTCGGAATCGACTTGATGGCAACAACAATATGAGTCTGCCCTGCTCACAAGACTACCAGAGGTGTCTCTAATATAGTTTACCTGGTAGCCATTAATATGATTACAGAACTAGATGTCTCTAAGAGAAGTTTACAAAATTTCTGCTAACAATAAAGTGAGTGGAAATTATTTTGTCATAAAAAATTTATTGCCACAAAAGATTCTATTTTGTTATAAAAGATTCTGTCCAAGGGAACTTAACAGAGAACCCCTGAGGGAGCAGGAGAACAGTGGGATGCAGACCCCAAATTCTCATAAAAAGACCAGACTTAATGGTCTGACTGAGACTAGAAGGACCCCAGTGGTCTTGGCCCCCAGACCTTCTGTTGGCCCAGGACAGGAACCATTCCGACAGCCAACTCTTCAGACATGGATTGGGCTGGACAATGGGTTGGAGAGGGATGCTGGTGAGGAGTGAGCTTCTTGGATCAGGTGGACACTTGAGACTATGTTGGCATCTCCTGCCTGGAGGGGAGATGAGAGGGTGGAGGGGGTTAGAAACTGGCAAAATGGACACGAAAAGAGAGAGTAGGGGGAGAGAGCAGGCTGTCTCATTAGGGGGAGAGTAATTGGGAGTGTGTAGCAAGGTGTATATGGGTTTTTGTGTGAGAGACTGACTTGATTTGTAAACTTCACTTAAAGCACAATAAACATTATTTAAAAAAAAAGATTCTGTTCATCTACTCATAATTTCTTCAGAAGCTAAGGAACAATTTGCCAACTGGTGAAAATTATAAATGGTTTTTAATAATAAGAAATTTCCTTCTAGGCTCATGAAAGTAAAGATGAATAGAATCAAATAGGAAAGGTCCAAGTGTTGGCACGGGAAAGAAACCATAAAATTCCAACAGACCACCAACTCTGTAGCCTATAGATCCTCTCCCAGGCCCAGCTTTTTGTTGCTATGATCATTAAGGAGGGAAAGCCTTTATCTCTAAAGTAATGCAAGCTTTAGACAGGAGATGGACATGAGAAGAGGGGTCATAAATTGCAGAGCAGATGGCAGTTAAGACAGGCCCGTGCTTGCGTTCCTTATCACATTATAAAAAAAAAAAAAAATTTTTTTTTTTTTTTTTTAGCAAGCATCTAATGTAATACTTGAACTTAACAAAACAGTTCAGGTTAAGAATCAACTTCTATTACTTTCAGGAGGTGAGGCCACTCTTGGGACTTTACAGGCTTTTTCCTGAAAGCACTGCAGCCCCCTCTCAGCACATTCTGGTGCTGCTGTGACCTTACAGCGGATGTAACATGTAGCTCTCTTTCCAGGAGCCAGGCCATACATACAAAGCTAACACAAACTAGGAATGGCATTCAAGGAAATGCTGAGCTAAAACGCCCGCTGATGAAGAAACACGAGAAATGAATCAGTTCATTATACACCAAGGGTGTTGTCTGCAAAAGATGTCTGGTTGAAGGGTGCAATTAAAACCTCTATATAAGCACTAGGATCCCCAAGCCCAGTACTCCACAAACTCTTGGGCCTGAATCCTCCATTTCTCTTGGCAGCCTAGGTAAGTCCTTCAAGAAAAACTCTATTTCTGTTTTTACAAATGTTTCACTTTCTTGGTACTTTTATAGAGACAATAAGACTGTGCAGATACATTTTTGGATTTCTGGAGAATTCTATGACATTTTTATTAGAATGGACTTTGCCCAAAGGTTAATATTTCCTAAATGTTCTTCTATAGCCTTCAAGAAGAGCAGCATCTAAAGAATAGTTTTCCTGTCTTGGCCTCCAACCACTGCTTTCCAGTTGCTGTGAAGTCAACTCTGATTCTTGGTGATCCCACGTGTGTCAGAGTAGAGCTGTGCTCCATCAGGTTTTCAATGGTTGATTTTTCAGAAGTAAATCACCAGGCATTTCTTCAAGGTGTCTCTGGGTAGGATGGAACCTCCAACCTTTCGGTTAGCAGCCGAGCAATTTACTGTCTGTGCCACCCAGGGACTCCTCAACCACCGCTCCAAACCAAAACCAAACCCATTACCATTGAGTGGATTCTGACAGCAACCCTAAAGGACAGAGTAGAACTGCCCCATAGGGTTTCCAAGGTGCAGCTGGTGGATTCAAACTGCCAACCTTTTGGTTAGCAGCCAAGCTCTTAACCACTGCGCCACCAGAGCTCCACTGCTACATGTCCATTATTGGACTATGCTGCCATAACTCTGCATCTCCTTCTCCAGGCTTTGAGGAAAGGAACTGTTTCTTATTCACCTCACATTCCCAGAGCACACCACAGCCCTGGCACAAAGGAAATCATTGACAAATGCGTGCCGAATTAGCTAATTCATTATTATTGCCACCCGCAGAATCTTCCAGATTCAAAGGACCTCAGAGGTCAGGTGGCCGGTCATTTCTGAGGCTGCATCAGAAGCAGCTGGGAGCTTTTTAAATGAGATTCCAGGGTCCTACCACAGACCTACCGAATCAGTATCTCTGAGGTGGGGCCTGGAGTCTTTGTTTCTCTAAAGGTCTCCTGGAGATTCTAATGTACAGCAAAGTTAGGTAACCACAGACCTAATCTAACCTCCCACTCAAACTAGGAATCATTCATTCAATCATGTATCCATTCGGCAAGCATTTATCAAACCTTTATTATATTCTGAAGGCCCTGGTGGCGTAGTGGTTAAGTGCTATGGCTGCTAACCAAAGGATCAGCAGTTCAAATCTACCAGGTGCTCCTTGGAAACTCTATGGGGCAGTTCTACTCTGTCCTATAGGTTGCTATGAGTCAGAATCGACTTGACGGCACAGGGTTTGGTTTTTTTGTTTGTTTTTTATTATATTCTAGGCACTAAGATAAATATAAAGTAGGTAAGAGATTGTCTTGGCCCTCACAGAACAATCTCTGAAGGAGACAGACAGGAAACAAGCAATTAATGTACAATGTGACGTGTACGGGGGTGAACAAGAAGAAAAAGATAATTCGATGCAGATGATTGTCTAGGCCCACTCTTTACTTTCTGTCCCAGACAGTCTGGTGTGGCCAGTCCTCTGGAAGACTGCCATCAGCACTGTCCACAGAGGAACAGCCACACTTACGTGTGAAGGGACGGGCTGTACCGTATTCATTCCGGGAGAGTCCTGTGGGGTGCATGCTTGCCTACAGAGCCAAAAAGGCTGTTATGGTTTGAATTGTGTCCCCTAAAAATATGTATTGCAAATCCTAACCCCTACGCCTGTAGTGAGGAGCCCTGGCAGCACACTGGTTAAGTGGTCAGCTGCAAACTGAAAGGTCAGTGGTTCAAACCCACCAGCTGCTCCGTTGGACAAAGATGTGGCAGCTTGCTTTCACAAAGACTTACAGTCTTGGAAACCCCATGGGGCAGTTCTACTGTGTCCTATAGGGTCACTATGAGCGGGAATCAACTCAAGGGCAATATGTTTGGTTTGGTATTCTTATGTTAATAATCCCATTTGGGAATGGATTTTTCTTTTAATGTGAATAATGAAGTACTAGTGTAGGATGTGTCTTAAGTCAATCTCCTCTGAGATATAAAAGAGATTAAACAAGTAAGCAAGCAAGCAGAGATGGGAGAAGATAGACGCCATGCCACGTGAAGATCACCAAGGGGCCAAGGAATAAGGACCTTCCCCAGGGACAACAGAGACAGAAAGCCTTCCCCTAGAGCCAGCACCCTAAATTCGAACTTTTAGCCTCCTAAACTGTGAAAGATAAATTTCCATGTGTTAAAGCCACCCCCTTGTGGTATTTCTAGTTAGGCCCTGTTCAGCTCCTGCCCTTGTCTTTGTTGGGACCATTATAGGAGCACTGTCATTAGAAATGAAAGATGAACTTGTCTTTCTTTCACAAATGCCAACTGGATATTTGACACTACAAATAGGTCAGATCTTTACACTGAGCTTTGCCTTCAAGAAATGGAGAAAGAAGAGATTATAGCAATTCAGGAAAATGAAAGAAGTTGGGTGTTCTCTGTTACATTCCAGGTGTACTCCAACTGGAAAAACAAGATGCCTCACTGTCTTCTGAGGACCATCATCAATATCATTGAGGTTTTCCACAATCATGCAAAGAGCGATGGAGACTGTCAGAGGCTGAGCAAGACAGAACTTAGGAAACTTCTCCAATAGGAGTTTCGAGCTGCCCTGGAGGTAACAAAGGACAGGGACTCAATCACTCTCCTTGTCCGTTTACTCTGTTACTTGGGGCTGTCTTCTTGGCTCCAATGACACTGCCCTCTTCTGTTTTTCCTCCTGACACTCTAGCTATTTTTTCTCAGGGTTATTTCAAGTTCCTCTTCTTCTGTCCATCACTTTAGGGTTGATACTCTCCAGGGTTCTCTTCTCATTCTATGCATTCCCCCTGCTGATTTCACTGACTCTGTTTGCTTCAATCACTCTTTATGCTGACAACTTTCAGAATCATCTCATCATTCCAGATCTTTCTCTGGAGCTTCAGACCCAGACAAGTAACTGCCCATTGAGCATATTCTTGGATATCACACAAGCATCTCAAATTCAGCCTGTGCAAATCTCCCCCTCAAACCTTGTCCGCCTTCTACATTCTGTATCTTAGCAAATACAGCAGCACCACCCACTCATCTGTCTAAGCCAATAACCTGGGCACGAGTCATGACACCTTTCAACTCTTTTACCTCTTATGTCTAATTCAATTCCAAAATATTCTGACTTCTAAATAAATATTTCTGAGACCTATGCACTTCTCTCCTTCCCCGCCCCCCTGCCACAAGTGTCTCTGACCCAAATTATTGCAATTGCCTCCTCATTAATCTCCCTGCCTCTAATTTTGCCCCTCCCTATCACCACTACCCACAATCTATTACCTAACTATAGCCAAAATGGTTTAGGTGTTTGTCCTATAGGCTCCCATTTCACACCTATAGCATTTTTCACAGTGTGTTATAATTGCCTGTTTATGTCTCTGTGAGGGCAGTGACCAGGTGTTTTCCTTTGTATCTCTAGTACCTGGCACAGTTCCTGGCACATATTCATTTATTCATTCATTCAACCAATATATACTTATCATCAATTATATGCCAGGAATCTTGCCACACTCTGCAAGCAAAATAGGTATGGTTTGTGCCACCAAAAAACTTACATATAAAAAAAAAAAAACCTTATATTAAAAAAAATTTTTTTAAGTAAATTATCATAAAAAACATATAGTTAAAAATAATGATAAGTGTATGTTCTATTGGGGAGTCAGAGAAGGTTCTATAAGGAAGCTGCATTAAGTCAAGACTTAAAGAATATCGGAATCGACTCAACGGCACTGGGTTTGGTTAGCAGTTGGTTGGGTGAAGGGTAGGAAGAAGAATGTTCCATGAAAAAAGTAGAGTATGCATAAAGTCCCTGAGTCAGAAAAGAGTTTCATGTGTTCAAGAAACTGGAGGAAGGGCAGGGTGAGTGGACAAGAAGAATGGCAGGAGATGAAGGTGGAGAGCTAGAGAGAAGATGAATCATGCAGAGCTTTATAGATCATGTTAAGGAGTTCAGATTTTTTTCCTAAATATAACATGAAGCCATTAAAGAGTTCTGAACAGAAGAGTACAAGATCTATTTCACATTTTTGTTTAATTCACTTGACTTCTGAGTGGAGAATAGATTATAATAGAGCAAAAGAAGAAACAAAGGGACCAGTTATGAGGCACTACAACAATACAGGCAAAACATGATGGTAACTGAGATTGGGGTTCAAGCAATGGAGAAGAAAATAAATGGATGGGTTGGTGATATGTTAGAGGCAGAAATAAAAGGCTTTATGATAACTGGATTGGAGGGGTAAATGAGAATAAAGAACCAAAGATGGCTACAAGTTCTGGCTTGAGAAACTAGAAGGATGGTTGTGCCATTTACTGAGATAGGGAGGATTTGAGGAGGAGTGGTGTGGGGAGAGAGTCAAGAGCTCAGAGTTGGACATGCTGAATTTCTTCTACCTGTGCGGTATCACAGAAAAGATGGCACCAAAACATTTGGATATACAGGTGTGGAGCTCAGAAGAGAGATGCAGCCCGAAGATAAAAATCTAATTATCATCTGCTAATTAATGTTATGAAGCAATGGGAATGGATGAGAAGGTAAAAAGGTAGGGTTACAAGAGGGTCCAAGGCTAAATTATGAGGTACTCCAATATTTAGAGGTTAAGTAAAGGAGGTGAAGTAAGGATAGTAAATGAAAAAAAAATACAGCCAGAAAACTAGGACAAAAACCAGGGAAGTGGGATGTCATGGAATCCAAGAGAAGAGAATGTTTCCAAAGGAAGGATTAGACAGCTGTGTCAATCTAAGCTGAAGAATGAAAAGTGTCTATTGTATCTGGCATCAAGGATGCCATTTGGTGTGGTGGTGAATATGGAAGCCATAATGACAGGGATTAAAAAGTGAATAAAAGGTAAAGAAGTGGAGACATTTGCAGATGATTTTTTTCAGGAAGCTTGGCAATAAATGGTAAGAAGAGATATTGGGTGGTAGAAAGAAATAGATGTGGAAATGTGGGACACCAGAAGGTTTTTGAAATATGATAGCCAATAAAGCATACTGCTCTACTGTCAATAATGATCCAGCAGAGACTACAATATTGAAACATCAGGAGAAAGAGAAATAATCAGAAACAACTCAGTCTTTAAGAAAGTAAAGAGATGGGCTACAAAACACAAATAGATGGATTTGCCTTTGGTAGAAACAGATGAACTTCCTCTATTGTCTCAGGAAGAAGAACACATGTAGAGGAAGTTGTATTCCTTTGCTTGGATAGATGACAGAGTTCTAGTTTGATAACTTGCGTTTTTGTTTTTTTTTTTATTAAACTAGGTCATCAACGAGAGTTGAGGAAGAACAGGGGGGTTAGTGGTTAATAAATATTTAGTAATATAATTTGTACTTTAGTAATTTTAGTAATACTTGTAAGAAATAAACATTTCATTCACTGTGACCTCAAAATATAAAAATATACATACTACTGCAATAGAAAATATTATCCAATGAGGTAATATCAAAAGGAACAAAAATAAATAGAAAACAGAGCTATTAAATATCACCTAGGAAATTTTCTAGGTAACAAAAAAAATAACAAATGATTCATAAACTGCTTCCTTTCTTGATGCTTTTCCTCACAGAAAACAAATAATTCTGAGGCAACAGAAAAACTCCTTCAACAGCTGGATCAAGACGGAGACAAAACAGTTGATTTCAGTGAATTCATTTTACTAGTGTTCAGAGTGACAAGAGCCTATTATGCATGCATAAAACCTCTTCTCTATCCTGAAGGGGGTGTGCAAACTCTAGAACCAAGAGTAGATGAGAGTAGCCAAATGGGCAGCCAGGGCCCAACACCAGTAAATGAGGCGAGCCATCAAGTGAGAGACCAGATTCCAACATCACAAGATAGTAGAAGGAGCGAAGTGAGAGACCAGAGACCAGAATTCCAGTATAACGCAAGGCAACAAAGTAGGGAGCAAATCTCAACATCAAAAGTTGGTGACTGTCATCAAGAAATAGACCACAGCCCAGAACTAAGCAACAGTAGTATGAAGATTGCGGAGAAGAAACCTTCACCAAGAAAGAATGAGACACAGCAAGTTAGTGCTCAGAACACAGCTTCGGTGGATGATGAGAGACATCCACTGAGGGAGCTGAGCTCAGAAATGCAAAATAGCGGAAGACAGCAAATTAGAGAGCAAATACCATTTCAAAGAGCCTGGGAGTCAGCGATCAGACTCCAATACCACAGGACAAAGGGAAATACAAGGTGAAGATTCAGACCGCACCGATAAAGAATGATGAGAAATTCCAAGGGAGAGAACTGAGCGCAGAGTCTAAGAATGATGGGAGGAGCCAAGTTAGGGAGGACAGGCCAGCTCCAACAGAAGATGGAAGATACCAAGTGAGACATCTGAGCTCAGAGCCCAGAAATGATGGAAGACACCAAGTTAGGGAGCAGAGGCCAGAACTCAGAAAAGATGGGGAACAACAAGTGACAGAAGTAAGCCCAGAAACCATGAGTGATGGGAGAAGCCAAGTTAGGGATCAGAGATCAGCTCTGAGACAAAATGAAAGGCTCCAACATATAAACCACATTCCAGCACCAAGGGAGGATGGGAGAGAGACATCAAGTGATAGACCTGAGTTCAGAACCCAGAAATGATGGCAGACAAGTGAGAGAAGTAGGCCCAGAAACCACGAATGATGAGAGAAGCCAAGCTAGAGATCAGAGTTCAGCTCCAAGAGAAAATGAAATACTCCAACATAGAGACCACATACCAGCACCGAGGGATGATGGGAGACATGAAGTGAGAGGCCTGAGCCCTGAACCCAGTAACAATGGAGGGCACCAAGTTAGGGAGCAGAGACTAGATCCAACTGAAGATAACACACACCAAGTCAGAGGCCAAACCCCAGCACCAAAGGATGATGGAAGATGTCAAGTGAGAGACCTGAGCCCAGAGCCCAGGAATGCTAGAAGACAACAAGTGAGAGACCAAAGCCCAGCACGAAGGGATGACACGAGATTCAAAGTGAGAGACCTGAGCTCAGAACCAAGGAATGAAGGGAGAAGTCAAGATAGGGAGCAGACATCAGCTCCAAGAAAATACAGTAGATTCCAGCATAGAGGCCAGACCACAAAACCAAGAGAAGATGAAAGATACCAAATGAGAGACCTGAGTCCTGAACCCAGGAATGATGGGGATCGCCAAGTTGGAGAGCAGAGACTAGAAACCAGGAATGATGAGCGATACCAAATTAGGGAGCAGAGATCAGTGCCTACAGAAGATAGGAGATATCAACTGTGGGACCAAAATCCAGCAGAAAGGGATGATGGAAAATTCCAAGTGAGAGATCTGAGTCCTGAACCCAATAATAATGGGGTTCATCAAGTTAGAGAGCAGAGGCCAGAAATAAGGAATGATGAAAGACACCAAGTTAGGGAGCAGAGATCAGCTCTAAAAGAATATGGGAGATACCAAGTGAGAGACCAAAACCCAGCACTAAGGGATGATGGGAGACATGAAGTGAGAGACCTGAGCCCAGAACCCAATAATGATGACAGGCACCAAGTTAGGGAGCAGAGACCAGATCCAATAGAAGATGACACAAACCAAGTGAGAGACCCAGTACCAAAGAATGACGGGAGACACCAATTGAGAGACCAAAACCCAGCACAAAGGGATGATGGTGGATTCCAAGTAAGAAACCTGAGCCCAAAACCAAAGAATGATGGGAGAAGTCAAGTTAGGGAGCAGACATCAGCTCCAAGGCAATATGAAAGATTCCAATGTAGAGACCAGATCCCAGCACCAAAGGATGTTGGAAGGTGTCAAGTGAGAGACCTGAGTTCTGAACCCAGGAATGATGGAGATCACCCAGTTAGAGAGCAGAGACTAGAAACCAGGGATGACAAGAGGCACCAAGTTAGAGAACAGAGACCAGCTTCCATGGAAGATGAGAGATACCGAGTGAGAGACCGAAACCCAACACAAAGGGATGACAGGAGATTCCAAGTGAGACATCTGAGCCCAGAACCAAGTAACGATGGGAGATACCAAATTATGGATCAGAGATCAGCTCTACATCTATATGAAAGACTGCAACATAGCGACTACACCCTAGCATCAGGGAAGATGGGAGACATCAAGTGAGAGACCTGAGCCCTGAACCCAGGAATGATGGGAGACGCCAACTTAGGGGACAGAGATCAGCTCTAACAGAAGATGAGAGAAACCAAGTGAGAGACCAAATCCCAGCACAAAGGAATGATGAAAGATTCCAAGTGAGAGACCTGAGCCCCAAAACCAGAAATAATGGGATAAGCCAAATTAGGGAACAGAGATCAGCTCCAAGACAATATGAAAGATTTCAACACAGAGAGCAGATCCCAGCACTGAAGGATAATAAGAGAAGCCAAGTGAGAGAGCTGAGCTCAGAATCCAAAAATGATGGAACATACCAATTTAGAGAGCAGAGATCAGCTCCAACAGAATATGAGAAACACCAAATGAGAAGCCAGAATCCAGCACCAAAAGAGGATAGGAGATACCAAGTGAGAGACTTGCATGATAGGGGAAGTCCAGTTAGGGAACAGAGATCAGATCCAAGACAATATGAAAAATTCCAATGTACAGAACAGATCCCAACAACAAGGAATGATGGAAGACACCAAGTAAGAGACCTGAGTCCTGAACCCAGGAATGACGAGGATCACCAAGCTAGAGAACAGAGACTAGAAACCAGGCATGATGACGATCTCAAAGTTAGAGAGCAAAGACAGGAAACCAGAAAAGATGAGAGACACCAAGTTAGGGAGCAGAGATCTGCTCCAAAAGAAGACTGGAGACACCAAGTGAGAGACCAAAACCTAATACAAACAGATAATGGGAGATTCCAAGTGAGAGACCTGAGCCCAGAGCCAAGGAATGGTGGGCAAAGTCAAGTTAGGGAGCAGACATCAGCTCCAAGACAATACGGACGATTCCAACATAGAGACCATATCCCAGCACCAAGGGATAATAGAAGATGCCAAATGAGAGATCTGAGCCCTAAACTCAGGAATGATGGGGGTCACCAAGTTAGAGAGCAGAGACTAGAAACCAGGAATGAGGAGAGACACCAAGTTAGGGAACAGAGACTAACTCCAGTGGAAGATGAGAGATACCGAGTGAGAGTCCAAACCCCAGTGCCAAGGAATGATAGGAGACTCCAGGTAAGAGACTTGAGTCCTGAACCCAGGTATGACAGAAGACACCAAATTAGGGAGCAGAAACCAGCTCCAACAGAAGATGACACATACCAAGTGAGAGACCAAACCCCAGCACCAAAGGATGATGGAAGACGTCAAGTGAGAGATCTGAGCCCAAAACCCAGGAATGATGGGAGACACCAAGTGAGAGACCAAAGCCCAGCACAAAAGAATGATGGGAGATTCCAAGTGAGAGATCTGAGCCCAGAACCAAGGAATGACGGGAGAAGTCAAATTAGGGAGCAGAGATCAGCTCTAAGACAATACAATAAATTCCAACATAGAGATCAGATCACAAAACCAAGGGAAGATGGAAGACACCAAATGAGAGACCTGCGTCCTGAACCCAGGTGTGATGGTGGGAACCAAGTTAGGAAGCAGAGATCACAAGTCAGGAATGATGGGAGATATCAAGTTAGAGACCTAAACTCAAAACCCAGTAATGATGGGGGATGCCAAGTTAGGGAGCAGAGACTAGCTCCAACAGAAGATGACACACACCAGGTGAGAGACCAAACCCCAACACCAAAGGATGATGGGAGACGTCAAGTGAGAAACCTGAGCCCAGAACCCAGGAATAATAGTAGAGACCAGATCCCAGCACCAAGAGATGATGAAAGACACCAGGTGAAAGAACTGAGCCCACAACCCGGGAATTACGAAAGATATCAAGAGAGTGACCTGACCCCAGAACCCAGGAATGATGGAAGACAAGAGGTTAGAGAGCAAAGGCTGGTTTCCAGAAAGGATGAGGGCCATCTTACGAACAACAATGAAAGAAACTCTGGAACAGTCATATATCTGAGAGAGCCTAACCATGAAACAAAACAACACCTGGGGAAAGAACAAGATCAAAAGCATTTTTCCAGGCAGAAGAAGGCTGAGCTTAGAGATCTAGATCCTTGGGGATCATCAGCCAGCAGAACGATTGGGCCAATAACCTGTGAGGTATACTTTTCTCCCAAACAGGAAGGTAACTGGTTGTGCTATTGTCTACATGGCTCATCTAAAATAACAAATACAAGAAGTAGGCTCAATGATACAGATCTGGGGATATTTAAGAACCACAGGAGTGGAGAAAGCTATGGCTACTATCCAGTTTGGGATCCAGAAGAAGGGCATTTGTACCAGGATGAGGAAGAAAAATGGGAAGATTATGTTGATGACCAGGAGGATGATCCCTGTCACGTCTGGAAATCTGGCAACCACAAGCATAAGAAGAACCTGGGGATCCCAGAAGAGCTCAGCTCCTCTGAGGATGAGTTCTGAGGTCCATTCCAGATGCTCCAAGAAATTTCACCTCCCCAGTTGGCTGAGCTGGTTGTTTAGGCTTTCTTGGCTCCTTCCCTTGTGAACCTCAGGCATGTACCTCTAATCTATAATAAGGTAGAATTCCTCAACTTTTGGTTTCTGGGATTCTGACTTTTTTTTTTTAAGAATGGCTTATGGTGGAAAGAAGAATTGCATGTTCTAGAATATCCTCCGATAACCCTATGATTTTAACAATGAATCATAACTCTCTCAAGGCTCCAAATTACAGACCTTGTAAACATTAACAATAAATGATTAAAAAAAATGATTAGCAAGTATTAATTTCTTCTCGGTTTTCTTCAACTCTTTTGAAATTCACAACTCTCAGATTGAAAACTGAGATGAAGTGACATAGTCATAGCCTCCAGAGCAGGGTTTATTTTTCACTCAGAAAATATATACTTTTTCATCCATTTGTTTGATAGTGCACTTATGGGGTACATAAATGCAAACAAGTACTGCTCCTTGTTGCTATGGAAGACACCTCTAAAACGAAACCACTCAGTTTAAAAATTAAAGAAGAGACAAAATAGATTTTGCAAATGCAAACAAACTAAGCAGAGGTTGCAATATTATGATCAGATCAAATACAATTCAATATATGAAGCAATAAAGGGATCTATTTTTATTGATAAAGGATATAATCCACTTCGAAGATATAACTAGCATTCAATCATTCAACAGATATTTTCTGAGCAACTACTATGGGCTGAGCACTGTCCTGGGTGTTGGGGATATGGATGCAAACAAGACAAAGCCTCCCATGACAGAGCTTACATTCTAGCAGGAGGAGTCATGTGCCAAATGTGCCAAACAACATGGCATCCAAATAAAAAGAAAACCAAGTTGAAAATACAAGTCAGAGCTCACAGAAAAACAATAGGTGTATAGTCATACCTCTCTCCATCTTTAACAGGAAAATAAAAAAATAAATAAGTCCTTAGAAAATTTGTTGACAATCGTGGTGAAGTATTTGGGCTTTATAGGCAAGCCAACCTGGTTTGGAGTTCTGATCCCATCACACTAGCTTGCTGACGTTGGGCAATTCAACCTCTTCATGTCTTAGTACCTGACATATAGAAAGTGCTTAATAGATGTTAGTTAATACTTTTTTTAAACTATTCTTGATCCAGTAGGTATCTATGACTTCTACACACTTCAGGAGATATGCATAATTTTTAAGCACCCATGGAATATTTATAAAAACCAGCCATGTATTAGAACATAGTTAAAACTTCAATAAATACCAAAAAGCAGAAATAAT
The DNA here is from genome assembly GCF_030014295.1 of Loxodonta africana. NCBI lineage: Eukaryota > Metazoa > Chordata > Mammalia > Proboscidea > Elephantidae > Loxodonta > Loxodonta africana. The sequence continues at coordinate 182,064,964 of NC_087344.1, read as the reverse complement.
GCAGATTGCATCTTTGATGAGAATGCAAATAAACTAGAAAGTAATAATACATAAAATACAAAAAAAACTTGAAATTTTAAAATCACTTTTAAATAACTCGAGTTAAAGAGAACAAAACTTCAGTTAAGATACCATTTTTTAAATAACGATAAAAAATCACTAAATATTAAAATCTATACCCACAGCATTAAACATTTTAATTATTTAAACAAAAAAAAAAAGTAAAAACGGAATAAGCTAAGTATTCAAATCAACAAGTTAGAAAAAGAAGATACAAAACCAATGTAGGAAAGCAGGAAGAAGGAAGATATAAAGATACTAAGTAGAAATTCATGAAGTAGAACACAGACTAGCCATGGGATTGATTAATAAGGCAAAGAATTGGGATACTTGGGAAAGAATTAAAATAACAGATAATAAATGTGTGTGTGTATAAAAAAAAAATGTGTGTGTGTATATAAACCAAAAATACTTAGTTACAAGTACTATATCCATTCTTTAAAAAAAAAAAACTGTTGCTGGTGCATCGATTCCAACTCATAGAGACTCCATAGGACAGAACAGAACTGCCCCATGGGGTTTCCAAGGAGCAGCTGGTGGATTCGAACTGCCGACCTTTTGGTTAGCAGTCAAAAGGCCAAAGATAATAATAATCATAATAAAGGCAAAAAGGAAAGAAAGTCTTGGAAAAAATGGATGATTTTTTTAGGAAAACTGATTCCAAAAAACATATCACCATAGCTATAGAAAAAAAATTGAGAAGATTGTCAGAGAACTACCTTCCTTCTCAAGACCTTGAGGCAACACTGTTTCCCAGGTGAATGTTTTCAAGTATTCATGGAACAAATAATTCCTACACTATTTAACCCCTATCAGAGAATATAAAGAAAATTTTACCTTTTTCTTAAAGTAGCATAACCCTAATATCAAAATCCAAAATCCCCCCAAACTACAGACCAATCCTATTTATAAAAACAGACAAAAAACCCTAAACACAATACCAGCAGGCAGCAGTGTTGTGAAAGCCTAATGCATGCTGCCCACGTGTGGTTCATCCCAGGAAGGCCCCGTTCGTACAGGAAACCCACTCATACAGCTCATCCTAGAACTTGGCAAAGGATCGTCTGATCATCTATATGGAGATATGGATTTGTTTTTTAATCCATGTGATTATTTTTAATTTAACATAGTGAAAGGAAAAATCTATCTAAAACCAACAGCCGGCATCATGCTCAATGGTAAAACACAGCCCTTTATTAGCTAGGAAAATCTTGTCATTCACAAAGATTTACAAAGGACCTACTGTGTGGCAGGCAATGCAGGGCACAGGCTGCACAATGGTGAAAAGAACAGCTTAAAGAAGGTTACCATTAAAATTATGAAGTATAATAAGAGCTATGCAGGAAAAGAGCAGGTGCTATAAAACAGAAAACAAAAGCCGGATTAGAAAGTCTGCCTGAGGAAGTGATAAAAGAACAAGGATGTGTCCCGTACTCATGGGATTTTGCATCAATGTAAGTAGACAAAAAATAAAATAGAAAAGCTAGAAATTACGTACACAAATTAGAAAAGAAGAGGCAAAATGGTCATGATCTAAGATGACAGTATTTCTACTAGGAAATCTAAGGGAATTGACTTAAAAAGCTATTAGACATAGAAAGTTTAGTAACATGTACTCACAGAAGAAGCATACAAAAAAAACTTTCTGTAGAGTCAATTGGAACTCATGGCAACCCTATGTGTTAGATTCTGAGTACAACTGCTCCATAGGGTTTTCTTGGCTGTAATCATCCTGGAAGCAGATCTCCAGGCCTTTCTTTCATGGTGCCACTACCCCCCCCCAAAAAAAGACGCCAAACCCATTGCCATCAAGTCTATCAGGTGAGTGCAAACCACTAACCTTTAGGTTAGTAGGTAATTGCAAACCACTCACACTATTCAGAGTCCTCGACTTTAATAAAACCCAAACCCACTACCATAGAGTGGATTCGGACTCATGGTAACCCTGTAGGACAGAGTAGAACTGACCCTTAGGGTTTCCAAGTCTGTAAATCTTTATGGAAGCAGACTGCCACATCTTTCTCCCAAAGAGCTGCTGGTGGGTTCAAACCTGGATCTTTTGGTTCAGCAGCCAAGCACTTTAACCACTGCGCCACCAGGGCTCCTCTTTTCTTACTACCCTCTATAAATTTGCAAGCCCAGCCCCGACTTCCAGCACACCCTATCTGCCTTACCTGCTTTATTTTTCTCCATGGTACTTCTTTTTTTTTTTTTTACTTACCCTCCACCTGATGTATTATATATCTGCTTGATATTTTTAGTGTCTGCTTTTCCACTCTAGAGAGGAAGTTTCATGAGGCCAGGGCACTTGGTCTTTTTTCTTTTCTGCTATATTCTTGGTACTGGAAGTAGTGCTTGGCACCCAATAGATGCTCTATAAATATTTCTTAAATGAATGATCAGTTATAGCACTTAATCTTCACTAAATGCTATAAGATAGGTACCATTATTATCCCCAGAGTCCCTGGGTAGTGCAAATGCTTAATGCACTCAGCTGCTAATTGAAAGGCTGGTGGTTCTCATATACCCAGAGGCACCTCGGAAGAAAGGCCTGGCAATCTATCTCTAAAAAATCAGCCCTTGAAAACCCTGTGGAGCACAGTTCTACTCTGACACACATGAGGTCAACATAAGTCAGAAGCAACTCAATGGCAACTGGTGTTATTATCATCCCCACTTTACAGATGAGGAAACTGAAGCACAGAAGGCAAACCATTTGTCCAAGATCACGCAGCTGGTACATGAGAGAGCTAGAATTTGAGCCCAGGCAGTCTTCCCCAAGAACACACACTCTTGACCACTACACTACTACCAAGTCAAAACAAGCAAATTAATCATGACATCGCATCTATCACCTGTCCTTTGGCAACAATGGCGAAACCAGCCTTAACATTCACTGATAAGTGAGAGTCTCAATTGATTCAACTTTTCTGGGTACAACCTGTCAGTACATACTGTAGCAGAGACTTCTAGTTCTCCAACGTGTACATACTGTAGCAGAGACTTCTAGTTCTCCAGCATGCAGTCTTCCCCTCCACCCATCTCCCCTTCTTTCTAGAAACCCCAAATTTTTAATTTTTATTTTACTGCAGTAAAATACGTATAACATAAAACTCACTACTTTAACCATTTGCAAGTGTACAATTCAGTGGCATTAATTACATTCACAATGTTGTGCAATTTCCAAAACTCTTTCATCACCCCAAACAAGAACTCTGTACTCATGAAAAAATAACTCCCCCATCTCCCCTCCCCACAGCCCCTGGTAACCTCTAAACTACTTTCTGTCTTTATTACTTTGCCTATTTTAGATATTTCATGTAAATGGAATCAACCAATATTCATCCCTTTGTGTCTGGCTTACTTCATCTAACATCACGTCTCCATCCACGTTGTAGCATGTATCAGAACTTGATTCCTTTTCATGGCTGCATAATACTGCATCCTGCATATATACCACATCTTGTTTATCCATTCATCTGTTGATGAACAAAACTCCAGTTTTTAGCTGGGCACACTGCTACCTCCAACAGAGAGACCACATTCCCCAGCCTTTGTTGCTAGGTCAGTCATGTGAATACGTTGTGGCCGATGGGACACACACAGAATGTCACATGGGTCCCCTGGGATGTATAAAGGGAAGGACACACTGTTCTGCATCCCTTCTTCATTCTTTCTGGCTGGAATGTGGAACAGATAGCTGAAGCTTCAGCAGCCTTCTTAGAATATGAGGTGGAAGTCACATATTGAGAATGGCAGAGCTGGAAGCTTCTAGAACCTGGGTCCCTAATGATCAAGAAGCAACCATAGGCACACTGGTCCACAGAACTCAGACTTCATGTAGGAGAGAAATAAAAATCTATCTTGTTTAAGCTATTGGCTCAGATTGTCTTTCGATCATAGCAAAACCTGATCCTAACCTAAGGATGTGCTTACTCTTTCAGGAACGAGCCCTGATGCTGCAATGATTAAGCACTCAGCTGCGAACCAAAAGGTCAGCAGTCCGAACCCATCAGTCACTCCATGGGAGAAAGACCTGATAATCTGCTCCTGTAAAGATTACAGCCTAAGAAACCCTATGGGGCAGTTTTACTCTGTCCTATAGGGTCGCTATGAGTTGGAATCAACTTGATGTCACACAACAACAACACTCTTTCAGGGAGGAAGAGAGTCAAGAGGCAGAAGAGGTCTTACCTGAATGGTACAGGGACGATGTGATATTGGTAACCTCTGGGTATGTGGAAAACCCAAAGCTGGCTCTTTCTTTCACCATATGCTTTTGTGGTTTCTTTGGAACTCCTTCACCATCCTGGGCCTCTCCCACTACAGACCCCTTAATGCTGGCAAGGCTTCCTCCGGCAGGCCACCTATCACTCCTCGCCAGGCCCCTGGCTCCTGGAAGTCCTTCCATTTTTGGATCACTCTACCCTCCACGTGGTCCCCTTGGGTGATCAATGCCGGCTCCCTTCCACGGAGTCCACATCTGGTCCACAGGAAATGTGCAGACATCCCTGCCCTGATGAACTCCAGAAGTACAGGGGTCCAGCTCTCTCACTACCTCACAGCCAAGAGCCCTCGTCAGCCTTCCTCTGGTCTGTAGATATGACTCAGGTGCCCTTCCCTGTGGTCCTCAAATCCCAGGACTCACTAGTCAAGACCTCTGAGTAGTTCCTCACCCTGAGCCACCCTGGACAAGCTAGAATATCAGAGTGCGGTAGGGGGCGGGGGCGGGGGCGGGGGGGAGAGGAAAAGTGCAAGGGGCAAAAAATGTCGAAGAAGCAAACCATAACCCCTTTTCCCTCTGCAGGTTTGAGTCTATGTCAAACTAAAATTGGTGGAAAAAAATACATTCTAAACTGGATTGTAATTCTAGAGTTTTTATATTAGTTTTGACTTTTTATCACCTGGAAAAATCAACTATTTCTTAATATCTGAGAACGATGGTTAAAGCTAGAAACCTGCCCAAGGTTTGTCATTCTACATCTCCTGGTGTTGCTGTTGCCATTATTATTGTCTGACTCTCCCATCAAACCCTGAGTTCTGTGAGGCTAGGAGCTGAGCCTAGGTTGCTCACTGTTGAAGCCCAAACAACTATGTCTGTGGGGATGAAGCAGGTCCTCAAGCCGTGTTGACTGAAGGAACATTTAGGAGGTAGACAGGGGAAGAGATGCCTACAAGCCCTCCAGAGAGGGGGAGGCACATCCAGTGAGAGTATGTTATGGAAACCAAGAAGAGTTTCTAGAAAGAGGGAATAGCGGAGGGGGTCACAAGTCACAGAGTATTGAGTGAGAAAGACCTCCTTTCTCTAGACTCCACAGTCCCTCTTCCGCAAGAGTGGTCTAGTGCGTACAAAAGACATAGGACAGTGTATTGAAAAGACGACGGGAGGGAAGAAGTGGAGACAGTGGGGGCAGACACTTGCACTTTCCAGAAGCTTGTGTGGGAAAGAAAGAGGACATGGGATAATAGCTAAACAGAGATAGCAGTTGGGAGAGGACTGGCTGGCTGGCCGGTTTAAGATGGTTTGTTTGGTGAGGAGAAGAGGCCAATAGAGAGTGGGAAGTCTAAAATTGCAGAAAAGAGAGGGAATAATTGAAGAAATGAAGGCTTTGAGGCTGAGGCAATAGATGGGTGGTATGGGGTCCAGAGCACAGTGGGAGGAACAACTCTAGCTCTGAGGTGGGAAAAGAAAGCGCAGGTGGTGGAAGTGCAGGTAAGGTGGAATAAATGGGGGGGGGGTAGGAAGGCAAGAGTTGAAGGAGCCCATGCCTAACAGCTCTGTTTTCTCTGGGGGGCAGGGAACAAGGCCATCTGCTGAGAGACAGAGCAGCGAATGGCACACTGAGATATGAGAGGAACAAAGGGCCAAGAGTCCCCTTGAGATCTGAAACCTGCCTGGCTGGTGCTTTGTCCCCTTCTCAGTCAGGTCTTTCATATGAACACCTCAGGAGGGGGGCTAGACCTTTTGAGGCCTCTCCAAGTTATCTGTGTGACTATGGCATAAAAGAGAAATAACTGCATTGAACCAAACCCCAAAATAAGAATCTTGTCTATGCTTGCCATTGCAATAATATTCTATAGAAGCTAAGGGTTGTTTCTATTCAATCTCAACGCCGTGAAGGTCATTCTAAAAGAGCAGAACAAGAAACCAAGGCAGAAGAGCGAAAGCTTGTCTTTAAAATACTCATCCCTAAACATTACTTTCTCTAGCTGGACTTTTTAATTTCATTTATTTATTTTTTACTACGCTTTAGGTGAAAGTTTATAGCTCAAGTCAGTTTCTCATTATACAAAAATTTATACACATATTGTTATGTGACAGCACACTCCCCCTTTCCACCCCGGGTTTCCCGTGTTCATTCAACCAGCTCCTGTCCCTTTCTGCCTTCTCATCTCACCTCTGGACAGGAGCTGCCCATTTAGTCTCATGTATCTACTCAGCACCTAACAACAACCCCCCATGTGTCTGTCAGTTTGTCGTACTGTGGGGGCTTGCGTGTTGTTGTGATGCTGGAAGCTATGCCACCAGTATTCAGACACCAGCAGGGTCACCCATGGCAGACAGGTTTCAGCTGAGCTTCCACACTAAGGCAGACTAGGAGGAAGGACCCAACAGTCTACTTATGAAAAGAATTAGCCAGTGAAAATCTTATGAATAGCAGTGGAACACTGCCTGACACAGTACTGGTGCAGAGAGGGCAGTGTTTCATTCTGTTGTATACATGGTCGCTGTGAGTAGGAACCAACTCGACGGCACCTAACAACAACCTGACAACAACATCGACTTGAACTAAGAAGCACACTCTTCATGAGTATCATTTTATATCTCATAGTCCAGTCTATTCTTTGAAGAGTTGGCTTCAGGAATGGTTTTAGTTCTGGGTTAACAGAGAGTCCCAGGGCCATGTCTTCTGGGATTCCTCTAGTCTCAGTCAGATCATTAATTCTGGTCTTTTTACTAGAATTTGAGTTCTGCACCCCACTTTCCTCCTGCTCCATCCAGGACCCTCTGTTGTGTTCCCTGTCAGGGCTCCAGCTGGAGTTTTTTAAGTGGTAAATAGCAGGCGATTCAAGGTAACACTCTCTAAGGAAGGGTGGAGGACCAGTACTCCACAGACAATCTACTCTAGGAGCAATCCAAATGTCAGAGACAATTCTTTTTGCTACTAATTACTGAGTGCTTGGAATGTGCCAGGCGCCACCTTTACTTAAGTTGTCTCCTTTATCAGCTCAACAACTCTGTGAGGCAAACATCAGCTTCCTATAACAGATGCGAAAAAATAAGAATTCGAGAAACTTACCCAGGGTCACACATACAATGAGTAATTGATCCAGGACTTGAAGTCAGGTCTATTGACTCCAAATAACCCTTCTCCTTCTACTGTACCATGTGAGTTACACTAAACCCACTAGATCACAAGCTTTGTGGGGGGAGGATTGTGTCTACCTCATTTTCTACTATCTCCCCTACATCTAGTCAATGGTAGGAATTCAATAGATATTGTTATTCTAAGAAATTAACCTTAACTTCTTTCCCTATTTGGGCTGTTCAAACCGTCCTCCAGCTATTTCACAGTATCTGTCCTTTCATCAGGCTCAGCCTGTTCGCAGGCAGAGAAGCCGGTCAGCGGCTCGTTGAGGGCTATCACAGAGGACCCGGCCAGGGAGGCACACGGACCCCAGAACATCGTGCCTGGGGCTTGCGCGCCACCTTGTGGTGAATAGCCGCAATGTCCCACAGGGGACTCATCATGGAACAATTCGCAATGGCCCAGGGCTGACAGTGAGGGATTACATTCTGTGTTCTTTCTTGCAATTTCAAATGGACAGGGGATTCTCTCCTTCTCGTGTTCATCTATAACTGAGATTTTAAATCCCCAGATCCTTTGGGGATTAAAAAAAAAAAAAAAAAACAACTCCTTGCCATCAAGTTGATTCCAATTCATAGCAACCCCATAGGACAAAGTAAAACTGCCCCAAAGGGTTTCCAAGGAGCGACTGGTGGATTCGAACTGCCGACCTTTTTTACTAGCAGCCAGCATGCCGTAGCTCTTAACCACTGTGCCACAGGCACCAGTGAAAAATCTACATGGGGCGGAACACCACACTAAATAATACGCTTCAATTTTAAGACAAAACTGGATTTCAGAAATGTTCAGATGTGAACACATAGGTCTTAGAATTTGACTTTCATCTGCAAAATCTCCTGGACAGGAAATGATGGTGTCGGCTAACAGTCTCCATGTTGTTTATTTGAGCTTCTGGATTCTATGCATGCTCGTCGCCAGCTCTGGAGGACAAGTGTTTTAAAAATCACTACCCAAAAGAGTTCCTGTATGCAAAGAAAGATCAAGATTTTAGAAACTATAAAAATAACTTAACCTTCCATTAGCATTGGGCAGAGCTAACGAGTGAATGTTCATTCACTAATAGCCTTGGCTATAGACTAAGGATTGGCTACCAACTCCCACCTGCAGTTTGCTAAGTGGTAACCTTGGAGCTAGAAATGAATACCCCTCCCCCAGCACACCCCCACAACGGGTACAGGCTGAGGTGTGTGCATGAGATGGGAGAATTTTTTATTATAACAACAATATTTCTCTTTGGAGTGATGCTGCCAAGAAAAATGACTTGACATGAGTTCAGGGTGGAGGGTGAGACCCAGCAGGCACACACAAGCAGTGAAGATGGCTGATAAATGGCTAATCCTGAGCAGAGAGGAATCTGGGTTGTTCAGAGAAGAAAGGAAAAAAAAGAACGGGGAAGAGAAAGAAGTTCACTTGTGGGTGACAGGCTGAGGGAAGCATGATGTAACCCTGCCCAGGACCCCCAAAACTTAAAAAAAAAAAAAAATCACAGGTGCTCATGTGAGTGTTTCTGGGTGGAAATCTAAGGAGCTGACTTGTCTGTATCAACAAGGCAGAAAGCGATATCATGAAAGATGAGAAGATGTCTACCCAAGAAGCTCATTGAATTCCACACAAGGTAGATTCCAAAAGAAAGTCACCAAGACATATTATAATCAAACTTGCCAACACCAAAGATAAAGAGGGAATTTTAAGAGTGGCTAGTGACAAACAAAAAGTCATCTACAAAGGAGAGTCAATAAGACTAAACTCTGACTACTCAGCAGAAACCATGCAGGCAAGAAGGCAATGGGCTGACATATATAAAGCCTTGAAGGAAAAAAATTGCCAGCTGAGAATTGTATATCCAGCAAAACTGTCTCTCAAATATGATGGTGAAATTAGAACATTTCCAGACAAGCAGAAGTTTAGGGAATTTGTGAAAACTAAACCAAAATTACAAGAAATACTAAAGGGAATCCTCCAAAAATCCATAGCACCAGATAACAATCCCAGACTAGAACACAGGACAGAGCAACCAGGTATCAACCCAGATAGGGAAATCAAAAAAATAAATCAAAGCTAAAACACTGCAAGTAGGTAAACAGAGGAGGCGGGACCAAGATGGATGACTAAGTAGAAGCTTCCGCTTATCCCTCTTGCAACAAAGACTCAAAAAAACAAGTGAATCAATTACATACAGGACAATCTATGAACCCTGACCATCAAAAACAGAACTAAGGAGTTGACCTGAGTGGCAGGGGAGCAAAAAGCCACATGCTGAAGCAGCAACTGCTCCTGGAGCCAGTGTGCCACGTCGCAGCCTTGAGCCCTCGCAGTACCCTGGTGCCAGAGTGGTGGGCCTGATTGTGACTCACTGAGACGGGGCAAGCATGGATGCAGGCCTAACCCTTGGGACCAACCACAGGGGGAACCCAGCCAGTGCAAGCAGGCTGCACACCAACGCAGCTGACAGGCAAACGAAAAACCACGGGGAAGCAGAGACTGGTTTTGGAGCCTGGAGAGCAGGGTCCCAGACAGGAAACCTTGGCGCTGGGCTTTGGACTAAGTGTGGAGGAGCTGATTGCTGCTTCCTGAGATGGCGCAAGCACGGGACGCAGCCCTAAACCTCTGGGGCAGTCTTAGCAGAGAACCAGCCAGGGCACACAAGCTACATACCCCTCTGGAATCTCAGAAAAAACAGTCCTCACCAAACAAAATAAGTAACTTTGTCTATCTTGCCTCGCTACTCTCAACTAACTGTCTGATCCCTCCCTTCTCTGCCCCAGCTGGCTTCATTAACATTGAAATTCCCTGGGTCAGAGAGTGTAGTGCACTGCCAGGATTTTTTTTCTTCTTCTTTCTTTCTTTTCTAGCCCATTCTCCTGGCCAGAGAGAAGTAGCATTTAACAATCATAGGAAAAATCCTTCCCTGACTTCCCTAAACTGGAATAACAATACAGAACCTGCTCCATCCAGGCATAAGAGACCCACAGTCTTTGGCTTTCATCCGTACAGGTAACCAGGTGGCTATTATAGTACAAAGGAAATTCTGATAGAGATCTGACTGTAAGTGTTTTAGCTGAGCAGTGGAAAGGCAAGTTTTGGAGGTCAGATACCTCTCTACCTATTAAACAGAGCCCTCACTGATCCACACCAGGGAACTGAGGGCTGAGGCTCCACCCACACCACCTAGCCACCTGCTAAAGGGGACTGAGGATAGTGATGCCTACCAATCTGTAGAGGTACAAGCATTGGGTGCCTAAGGTACAGCTGCAGAGTCCACCCACCAGAGTGCCCTAGAGAATAGAACCACTGCTACCTCACTGACACTTGGGGGAAGGCTGTCAGCATCCTGCCCTCCTTGGAATGTGACCCCCTGCCGCTACTAGAAACTGGCGCATACAACAATCACCACTACTCCTCTAAGTTAATAGGTGAGAGCCTATACCACACACTAGGTGACCCTGAAGACTAGGGCACCTAAGCTGATTCTATTCAAGAATAGTGAATTGACTCATAGGCTTATACACCGGGTGACAGCTCAGATCAGCTGGTAAGAGGACATAAGTGATTCAAAAGCTACAGCAATCAAGATAGCACAATCTAGTTGCCCATCTGGGTGTATTGTAACAAAATAAAACATGAAGATAAGACTCAGTGAGCAAATATAAAAGAAAACATTACAATATCTTATAGATGGCTTGGAGACAGCAGTCGATATCAAATCACATAAAGAAGCAAACCATGATTGCTTCTACAACCCCCCAAATCAAAGAATCAAAATCATTCCCAGATGTAGATACATTCCTGGAATTGCCAGATGTAAAATATAAAAAACTAATATACAGAATGCTTCAAGACATCAGGGATGACCTCAGAAATGAAATAAGGCAATCTACAGAAAAAGCCAAGGAACACACCAATAAAGCAGTTGAAGAAATCAAAAAGATTATTCAAGAACACAGTGAAAAAATTAATAAGCTGCAGGAATCCATAGAGAGACAGCATTCAGAAATCCAAAAGATTAACAATAAAATTACAGAATTAGACAACTCCATAGGAAGTCAGAGGAGCAGAATTGAGGAACTGGAATGCAGAGTGGGGGAGCTGGAGGATAAGGCAAATGACACCAATATAGTTGAAGAAAAATCAGATAAAACAATTTTAAAAAATGAAGAAACCCTAAGAATCATGTGGGACTCTTATCAAGAAGAATAACTTGCATGTCACTGGAGTTCCAGAACAGGGAGGGATAACAGAAGATACAGAGAGAATAGTTGAAGATCTTTTGGCAGAAAACTTCCCTGGCATCGTGAAAGATGAAAAGATATCTAAGATGCTCATTGAACCCCATACAAGGTAGATCCCAAAAGAAAATCACCGAGACATATTATCATCAAACTTGCAAAACCAAAGATAAAGAGAAAATTCTAAAAGCCACCAAGGATAAACGAAAAGTCACCTACAAAGGAGAATCAATAAGCTCAGACTACTCAGCAGAAACCATGCAGGCAAGAAGGCAATGGGATGACATATACAGAGCACTGAAAGAGAAAAACTGTCAGCCAAGAATCATATATCCAGCAAAACTCTCTCTCAAATATGAAGGTGAAATTAAGACATTGTCAGATAAACACAAGATTAGAGAATTTGCAAAAACCAAACCAAAGCTATAAGAATTACTAAATGAAATTCTTTGGTCAGAAAATCAATAGTATAAGATACCAACACAACACAAGCTCACAGAACAAAACATTCTGATATCAACTCAGATAGGGAAATCATAAAAACAAAATAAAATTAATTTTTTAAAAAATTGCTCAAAACAGGGAATCATTAACATCATTATGTAAAAGATTACAATAGTCAAAAAAGAGGGATTAAATACAGCAGGCATAGATCTTACATATGGAGAGGAAACCAAGGTGATATAGGGTGATACAAGTTAGGTTTTTACTTAGAAAAATAGGGATAAATACTAAGGTAACCACAAAGAGGTCTAACAATTCCATACTTCAAAATGAAAACCAAGATAAATATAATGACTCAGCAAAAATAAATTCAATTACTATGAAAAGGAGGAACACACATTCTACAAAGAAAAACTTCTCAGCACAAAAAGGTAAGTGGAAAAATGAAATTGTCAACAACACACAAAAAAAGGCATCAAAATGACAGCACTAAACTCATACTTATCTATAATTACACTGAATGCAAATGGACTCAATGCACCAATAAAGAGACAGAGAGTCTCAGACTGGATAAAGAAACACGATCCGTCTATATGCTGCCTACAAGAGACACACCTTAGACTTAGAGACACAAATAAACTAAAACTCAAAGGATGGAAAAAAATATATCAAGCAAACAACAATCAAAAAAGAGCAGGAGTGGCAATATTAATTTCTGACAAAATAGGCTTTAAAGTTAAATCCACCACAAAGGATAAAGAAGGACTCTACATAATTATTAAAGGGACAATTTACCAGGAAGATATAACCATATTAAATATTTATGCATCCAATGATAGGGCTGCAAGATTCATAAAACAAACTTTAACAGAATTGAAAAGTGAGATAGACACCTCCACAATTATAGTAGGAGACTTCAACACACCACTTTCGGTGAAGGATAGGACATCCAGTAAGAACCTCAATAGAGACACGGAAGATCTAATTCCTACAGTCAACAAACTTGACCTCATACACTTATACAGAACACTCCACCCAACAGCTGCAGAGTATACTTTTTTTTTCTAGTGCCCATGGAACATTATCTAGAATAGATCACATATTAGGTCATAAAACAAACCTTTGCAGAATCCAAAACATCGAAATATTACAAAGCATCTTCTCAGACCATAAGGCCATAAAAGTAGAAATCAGTAACAGAAAAACCAGGGAAAAGAAACCAAATGCTTGGAAACTGAACAATACCCTGCTCAAAAAAAGACTGGTTATAGAAGACATTAAGGAGGGAATAAAGGAATTCATAGAATTCAACGAGACTGAAAACACTTCCTATCAAAACCTTTGGACACAGTGAAAGCAGTGCTCAGAGGTCAATTTATATCAATAAATGCACACATACAGGAAGAAGAAAGAGCCAAAATCAAAGAACTGTCCCTACCACTTGAACAAAAAGAAAGAGAGCAACAAAAGAAACAGTCAGGGACCAGAAGAAAGCAAATAATAAAAATTAGAGCAGAATTAAGTGAATTACAGAACAGAAAAACAATTGAAAAAGTTAACAAGGCCAAAACTGGTTCTTTGAAAACATTAACAAAATTGATAAACCATTGGCCACACTAACTAAAGAAATACAAGAAAAGAAACAAATAACCCGAATAATAAATGAGATGGGCCATATCATAACAGACCCAACTGAAATTAAAAGAATCATATCAGATTACTGTGAAAAATTGTACTGTAACAAATTTGAAAACCTGGAAGAAATGGATGAATTCCTAGAAGCACACTACCTACCTAAACTAACACAAACAGAAGTAGAACGACTAAATAGACCCATAACAAAAAAAAAGAGATTGAAAAGCTAATCACAAAACTCCCAGCAAAAAAAAAGCCCTGGCCCGGACAGCTTCACTGTAGAGTTCTACCAAACTTTCCAAGAAGAGTTAACACCACGACTACTGAAGGTATTTCAAAGCATAGAAAAGGACGGAATACTACCTAACTCATTCTATGAAGCCAGCATAACCCTGATACCAAAACCAGCTAAAGACAACACAAAAAAAGAAAATTACAGACCTATACCCTTCATGAACGTAGATGCAAAAATCCTCAACAAAATTCTAGCCAACAGAATTCAACAACATATCAAAAAAATAATCGACCATGACCAAGTGGGATTTAAACCAGGTATGCAAGAATGGTTCAATATTAGAAAAAACATTAATGTAATCCACCACATAAATAAAACAAGACAAGAACCACATGATTTTATCAATTGACGCAGAAAAGGCATTTGACAAAGTCCAACACCCGTTCATGATAAAAACTCTCAGCAAAATATGAATAGAAGGAAAATTCCTCAACATAATAAAGTGCATTTATACAAAGCCAGCATCATCCTAAATGGAGAGAGACTGAAAGCATTTCCCTCGAGAACGGGAACCAGACAAGGATGCCCTTTATCACCGCTCTTATTCAACATTGTGCTGGATGTCCTAGCCAGAGCAATTAGGCTAGACAAAGAAATAAAGGATATCCAGATTGGCAAGGAAGAAGTAAAGTTATCTCTATTTGCAGATGACATGATCTTATACACAGAAAACCCTAAGGAATCCTCAAGAAAACCACTAAAACTAGTAGAAGAGTTCAGCAGAGTATCAGGTTACAAGATAAACATACAAAAAGCAGTTAGATTCCTCTACATCAACAAAAAGAACATCGAAGAGGAAATCACCAAATCAATACCATTCGCAGTAGCCCCCAAGAAGATAAAATACTTAGGAATAAACCTTACCAACGATATAAAAGACCTATACAAAGAAAACTACAAGGTACTACTGCAAGAAACCAAAAAGGACCTACGTAAGTGGAAAAACATACCTTGCTCATGGATAGGAAGTCTTAACATTGTAAAAATGTCTACCAAAACCATATATATACAATGCTTCCCATCCAAATTCCAACGACATTTTTTAATGAGATGCAGAAACAAATCACCAACTTTATACGGAAGGGAAAGAAGCCCCGGATAAGTAAAGCATTACTAAAAAAGAAGAACAAAGTGGGAGGACCCACTCTATCTGATTTTAGAACCTATTATACCGTCGTGGTAGTGAAAACAGCCTGGTACTGGTACAACAACAGACACATAGACCAATGGAACAGAATTGAGAATCCAGATATAAATCCATCCTCATGTGAGCAGCTGATATTTGACAAAGGCCCAGTGTCAGTTAATTGGGGAAAAGATAGTCTTTTTAAATAACTGGATATCCATCTACAAAAAAATGAAACAGGACCTATACCTCACACCATGCACAAAAACTAACTCCAAATGGATCAAAGACCTAAACATAAAATCTAAAACGATAAAGACCATGGAAGAAAAAATAGGGACAACATTAGGAGCCCTAATACACGGCATAAACAGAATACAAAACATTACTAAAAATGCAGAAGAGAAACCAGATAACTGGGAGCTCCTAAAAATCAAACATCTATGTTCATCTAAAGACTTCACCAAAAGAGTAAAAAAGACCACCTACAGACTGGGAAAAAATTTTCAACTACAACATCTCCGACCAGCGCCTGATCTCTAAAATCTACGTGACTCTGCTAAACCTCAACCACAAAAAGGCACATAACCCAATTAAAAAATGGGCAAAGGATATGAACAGACACTTCACTAAAGAAGACATTCAGGCAGCTAACAGATACATGAGGAAACGCTCTTGATCATTAGCCATTAGAGAAATGCCAATCAAAACTACAATGAGATTCCATCTCACTCCAACAAGGTTGGGACTAATCCAAAAAACACAAAATAATAAATGTTGGAGAGGATGTGGAGAGACTGGAACACTTATACTCTGCCGGTGGGAATGTAAAATGGTACAATCACTTTGGAAGTTGATTTGGCGCTTCCTTAAAAAGCTAGAAATAGAACTACCATAGAACCCAGCAATCCCACTGCTCAGAATATATCCTAGAGAAATAAGAGCCTTTACACGAACAGATATATGCACACCCATGTTTATTGCAGCACTGTTTACAATAGCAAAAAGATGGAAGCAACCAAGGTGTTCATCAACAGATGGAAAAATAAATTATGGTATATTCACACAATGGAATACTATGCATCAATAAAGAACAGTGAGGAATCTGTGAAACATTTCATAACATGGAGAAACCTGGAATGCATTACACTGAGTGAAATTAGTCAGTTGCAAAAGGACAAGTATTGTATAAGACCACTATTATAAAATCATGAGAAATAGTTTAAACTGAGAAGAACATATTCTTTCGTGGTTACGAGAGGGGGGAGGGAGGGAGGGAGGGTTGAAGAGGGGTATTTATTAAATAGATAGTAGACAAGAACCACTTTGGGTAAAAGGAAGGACAACACAACACAGTGGAGGTCAGCACAACCGGACTAAACCAAAACAAAGAAATTTCCTGAATAAACTGAATGCTTCGAAGTTCAGCAAAGCAGGGGGAGGGGTTTGGGGACCATGGTTTCAGGGGACCTCTAAGTCAATTGGCATAATAAAATCTATTAAGAAAACATTTTGCATCCCACTTTGAAGAGTGGCGTCTGGGGTCTTAAATGCTAGCAAGCGGCCATCTAAGATGCATCAATGAATCTCAACCCATCTGCATCAAAGGAGAATGAAGAACACCAAGAACATGAGATAATAACGAGCCGAAGAGACAGGGCTACATGAACCAGGGACTACATCATCCTGAGACCAGAAGAACGAGATGGTGCCTGGCCACAACTGATGACCGCCCTGACAGGGAACACAACAGAGAACCCCTGAGGGAGCAGGAGAATAGTGGGATGCAGACCCCAAATTCTCATAAAAAGACCAGACTTAATGGTCTGACTGAGACTGGAAGGACCCTGGTGATCATGGCCCCCAGACCTTCTGCTGACCCACTACAGAAACCATCCCTGAAGCCAGCTCATCAGACATGGATTGGACTGGACAATGAGTTGGAGAGGGATGCTGGTGAGGCAAGAGCTACTTGGTTCTGGTGGACACTTGAGATAACGTTGGCATCTCCTGCCTGGAAGGGAGATGCGAGGGTAAAGGGGCTTAGAGGCTGGCAAAATGGTCATGAATAGAGAGAGTGGAAGGAGGGAGTGGGCTGTCTCACGGGGCGAAAGTAATTGGGAGTATGTAGCAAGCTGTGTATGGGTTTTTGTGTGAGAGACTGACTTGATTTGTAAACTTTCACTTAAAGCACAATAAAAATTATTTTTAAAAAATAGGTAGACAGAGACATCAATATGTAAAAGATGACAACATTAAAACAAAAAAGGAGTAAAAAATGTAGTCATAGATCTTTCATATGGAGAGGAAGTCAAGGCTATATAAAGAAATAAAAGATTGGTTTAAACTTAGAAAAATAGGGGTAAATATAAAGGTAGCCAAAAAGGAAACTAACAAAGGAGGCAGAAAGCCCACGCAGGGAGGACTCAACCATGAGAATGTGAGCTCTGGGACCCCCCGAGATCACCAGGAAGTGCTTGGGCCTTCTACTGGGCATAGATTTAGTGCAGGGTTGGTTCAAGTTAATTTTATTTAGTCCTGAGGTCAAGGAAGCCCTGGCTGACATGTGGGCTGTATATGACGTAGGGCCTTGCAGACTTTTGTCCTCCTTGACTCTACACCTTTAAGCCAAGCACCTGCTCATGAGCCCAGCACCCAACAGCACCAAGACAGCACAAGACAGCACCACTGACATTAATTGGAAGATATTGGCTAGGACAATCCTTGCTGCTTCCATCCTGTTCCACTTCCTCCTGTCTGCTGACCTTCAGCTCCATCTCCTAGTTTCAAACCTATGCCTGCTCCCTGAAACATGGCATGGTTATTCTCTTCAGCTCTGACCCCCAGCTGTTTCTGCACCAACTCAAATTTAACCCTCTGATTCATTCTCTTAAACGTCTAGTGTAACTTAAACCACCTTACCTTAGGAGCAACCTAATTCCCAAGACCCCCAGAGAGAAGACAAGTGAGTTGTAAGCCTATAAAGCCCTATTCCTATAAGTCATGCCAGTGATTCCCACAGTGTGTTCTGGGGACCAACTAATTCATAATACACTAGCTGGTGAAGGAACTTACTAAAATACAGATTCGTGGACCCCAGCCGCATCAAAACCCTGTTGCCATCGAGTCGATTATGACTTGTAGCGACCCTACAGGACAGAGTAGAACTGACCCATAGGATTTCCAAGGAGCAGCTGGTGGATTCAAACCGCTGGCCTCTTGGTTAGCAGCTGAGCTCCCAGACCTCTTGAATTTGGTTTTCTGAGTAGGGGCCCCAAGAACCTGAATGGTTAACAAGCTCCTGAGGTAAGTCTTATGCACAGGAAAGTTTAAGAACCACTACCCTAAACAAATGTGATATATTTTAGGATTTACACTTTCACAGTTATATATTGGATGCTGTGGGCCAATTATAATTACAAACTCTGATCAAATAGATTCCAGTTATACAATGCAGCCATTAAAAACAATGAGGGAGAAGAATACTTAATGACATGTAAAAGTATTTACGATCTACAGTGAGGTTAAAAATAATTCCACTTTTGAATAAAATATGAATGTTTATACAGGCATAGAACACAAGTCAGGAAGAACATAAACTGAAAAATTAACCTGGATAATACAATCATGGTTATTTTTTTTTATTGTGCTTTAAGTGAAAGTTTACAGAGCAAATTAGATTCTTATTAAACAATCAATGCACAAATTGTTTTATGACATTTGTTGTCAACCCCACAATGTGCCAACCCTCTCCTCTTCTCTACCCTGGATCTCCTATTTCCATACATCCAGTTTTCCTGTCCCTTCCTGCCTTCTTGTCCTTGCTTTGGGGCTGGTGCACCCATTTAGGCTCATATACATGATTGAACTACAAAACATGTTCCTCATGTGTGTAATTGCTTGCCCTATAGGCCTGTCTAATCTTTGGCTAAAGGCTGAACCTCAGGAGTGACTTCAGTACTGAGTCACAAGGGTATCCAGGGCCATACTCTGGGGGTTTCTCTAGTCTCTGTCAGACCAGCAAGTCTGGTGTGTGTGTGTGTGTGTGTGTGTGTGTGAATTTGAGTTTTGTTCTACACTTTTCTTTCATTCCTTCAGGACCCTCTACTGTGATCCCTGTCAGAGCACTCAGTAGTGGTAACCAGGCACCATCTAGTTGTGCTGGACTCAGTCTGGTAGGGGCTGTGGTAGTTGTGGTCCATTAGTCCTTTGGAGTAATCTTTCCCTCGTGTCTTTGGTTTCTTCATTCTCCCTAGCTCCAGACAGGGTGAGACCAGTGGAATATCTTAGATGGCCCTTCACAGGCTTTTAAAACCCCAGACTGTACTCACCACAGTCAGATGTAGAATAATTTCTTTATAAACTATGTTATACCAATTCAGCTTGATGTCCCCCGAGACCGTGGACCCCAGCCTCAGCTCAGTAACTCTGTCCCTCAGGGAGTTTGGATGTGTCAGTGAAGCTTCTATGACTTTGCTTTGGTCAAGTTGTGCTGACTTCCCCAGTATTGTGTACTGTCTTAACCCTTCACCAAAGTTACCGCTTATCTACTATCTAGTGTTTTTCCCTCTATTTTTTAATGTTATTTCTTTCTTTATTTGCCTATCTATATTTTCTACATTTTTGAAGATGTACGCAACTACATGCGTGGAACGTGATCTCCACAAGGGCAGGGACTTTGTTCCCTGCTGAGATCCTGCTCCCAAGAGGAGGGTCTGGCACAAGCAGGCTCTCAATAACCATATGCTGAATAAATAAGTAAGAAGGTTGAATTCACTTTTTAAAATATACTCCTAATATGACCTACCTTGGACACAGATATTATTCCTAATGGTTATTTTAGTATAAATAAAATGGCATTGGCTGAGGGTGTTGCTGCCTACTGGGTGAGTTCATAAAGCTAGACTTCAACAGTAATGTTGCTTACGTATTTATATCTGAGTTTTTAAAGTAACACATATTCAATATATGCAATAACATAAAAAAGTATTTAACATCTAGCATTTCATCCAGCATCTGTGAAACCCCTTACTATGCGAAATTGTGAGAGCAGATCACTGAGTGAGAAGTCCCAGTAAAAGAATTCACAGCAGGCCAGGTATAAATGACTTCAGATGCTGATACAGCAATGGACAAAGTGGACCTGATATCATAACTCAAAGGGGGAAATGTGTCATCTTATGCCTGACACTCAGCACAGTGAAAAGCATACAGCAGGGGCTCAATAAATACATGCTGAATTCTCAAGACTTGGAGAGACAATGGAATACATGATGGAAGTATGTACCTGTGCAATAATGGGTTAACTCAACAGGCCTCAAGTATGTAAACCCTTCATATCTCAAAGAAAGGAGAAACAACTGGCTCCTCCTGTGGGCTTCCTGTTCTCCCATTGCCCCCACCCTTTCTTCTTCACCCCAGCAGGGTAATTCCCCCGAAAGGAACAGTCTATTCGCAGCTGAGATGCCCTCTGGAAGAGTCTAAACTACTTGGATTTTGTTCCCCAAAGGCAGTCGAATCCACTTAACAGTTTTTCCAAACTCACAGAATCAGCCCTCAGAGACCCCTGCACCTGGCTTAATTCTCAGAGACCCTCCTCCAAGCTTCTAAGTCTTAATAATGCCAACCTCTTCCCTTTGTTCTCTGCCCCTGGGGGTGGTTGCTGCTACCTGAAATTGCTACCTCCATGTACCCTAGTGTTCTTCTTTTACCCTTTCAGTTTTATAGTTAACAATTCTTTATTCCTAGTTAACAAATCTCTCTGGTTGATATAAAAACAAACAAACAAACAAACCCATTGCTGTGGAGCCGATTCCTATTCATAGTGACACTATAGGACAGAATAGAACTGCCCATAGGGTTTCCAGGGAGTGGCTGGTGGGTTCAAGCTGCCAACCCTTTTGATTAGCAGCCAAGCTCTTAACCACTAATTGTTGATGTATTTTTGTCTCCTGCTTGATACATCTAGGGTTGGGAAAGAAAGGCTTGATTTACAATGGAGAGACTTGAGTGCGTTTATAATCTGCAATAAAGGAGTCCCTAGAGAGAGAGGGGTCCCTGGGTGGTGCAAACGGTTTGTACTCAAACAGCAAAAGATTGGCAGCTTGAGCCCCACCCAGTGGCCCTCCAGAAGAAAGGCCTGGTGATCTGTTTCCATAAAGATTACAGCCAAGAAAACTGCTTGTGGCTCAGTTCTACTCTGTAACATATGGGGTTGCCATGAGTCAGAACTGACTCGACGGCAAGTGGTTGTTATAAAGAGAGGGAGGTCCCTGGGTAGCACAGTTTGTGGTTGACTACAAACCAAAAGGTTGGTGGTTGAAACCCACCTAGCAGTGCTACTGAAGAAAGGCCCAGTGATCTGCTTCCCTAAAGATTACAGCCAAGAAAACCCTAAGGAGCTCAGTTCTACTCTGTAACACATGGGGTCACCATGAGTTGGATTTGACTCAACAGCAACAGGTAGAGCAAGACTGGAGAAACAGGAAGAGAGGAGAAAACTGACCAAAACCTTAGAGAACACAAAAAGGTACAAGATGAAGGACAGGAAGGGGTGCTGGCCCAGAACGGGAAGGGCACCCCCACCCCTGAGAAGGGAGGAAAAAAGATAAGGAAGATGTGAAGAAAGGAATGTTTGTGGGTGGGGGAAAGTGAAGGAGATCATGCCTGAAGGGGCTTACATTTCTCCGTGAATTAGGAAGACAGGTCCTCAGCTGAGAACCCGACATCAATATCTAGAGTAGTCCCTGGGGAACAAGAAAATTCACCAATCAAAGCCAAGCAGAGACTGGCGAGTTGTACTGAAGACTGAAGTTGTAAAGAGCACAAGTCCCATGGCTATGTCATCTCCACTGGGCCCAGCCACTGCGGAGCGGGTGCAGCTAGGGTAGGGCTAGGATGTTGTTGGACAGACAGAGGACAAGAACTGAAGGGTAACGAGAATGTCAACTGGCTGAGTTGTTCCAGGTGATCATGTAGTCCAACCTGGGTGGGTCAGGAAAAGAGGCCTGAAGGGATTTGACTGAGCAAAATGCAGGGATCAAGAGACTCCATGAGATCAAAAAGCAGAGCAAGGGGATTGAGGTCCATGTCAACTCTTGCAAAGCCATGGTTGGAAGGAAACAGCCTCATGTCTAGCTCTGAACAAGTGACGCCTGCCACACCAGTAACACGAACATCTTTAACTCTGATTCTTGGTTGATCTCTTTCCCAGCAAAGCCAAATGCCACCAGATGCTGGGAGATAAAAGGAAATCATGGTTTTGGTTGTAAGCTTTAAGAGAACCTCAAATTTTACTTTTTGAATTTCCTTTTTGAGTAGTTTTATCTATTTGTAAAGATACATATTTATTTTTTACATTTATATTTTAAATTTATATTTTGCTTTTATTCTTTCTTAGAGGTCTTACTAAAGAATAAGGGGGATATTTACTTACTAAAACTCATTCTGTCTTATAATTACCATATGGGTCCACGGACCCCTTTTAGAAATCTGAGACACATTTTGGGACCTTGGTAATTTTTTTTTTCTATATCTTGAAACATTTTGATATTTTATCATCCTGGGAATTATTTCATCATTATTATTTTAAACCATGCTTTAAAAAATGACTAAAATAGTAAGAAAACAGGGGAGTGATGGAATTGCTTAAAAGGATGTCACGATAGTGAAATGAATCATCACCATGACATCATCCACATCATCCTTCAGCTTTCTTATTGAGTGGTCCAAAATATCACATCAGTTTTCAAACAGTTATTTTTTTAAGTTGTGGAGACACATCTTTCTGCATGGTGCGGGTTTTTGTTGTTGTTGTTGTTGTTGTTGCTATTGAACACAGTTGAGCATTCAGAATTTTTCATTTTCCTAACATAATAGCAAAGAGAAGAAAATTGATGGTAGGAAACATTTCTCAATTATTAGGTGAATCCTAAGATAAATACCAAGAAGCCAGTAGCAAGTCCTCTAAAGACAATGGTGACGTTGATCATATAAGTGAAATAAACATGAATCTTGAAATAAATATGCGACTATGAGTCTTCAGATGACAATATCCTAGATGAATTGTCTCAAACTCAAGAATCAATGAATGGGATGTAAGGAAACCTGACTGAGACATCTGTCATACCACTGATTGCTAGGGTTGATTCAGTTGATCTGGATGGCTAGGTGGTTGCTGTCTTCCTTTGTCATAGCTCAGTACGTGTCCCTCCTAAAGCTTCACGCTCAGTGGAGGAGGATGGCTTTCTCCAGTAGAATTATTTGGTCTGGGAGTCCCTGGGTGGTACAAACGGTTAAGCATTGGGTCACTAATTTAAGATTGGCGGTTTGAACCCACTCAGATAGACCTCTGATGATCTGCTTCCAAAAGATCATAACCATGAAAACCTTATGAAGCACAGTTCTACTCTGAAACAAACAGGGTCGCTATGAGTCATAATCAAGTCAATGGCAACTGATCTGGTTTTTGTAGCCATGTTGCCCTGCTAGAACCTCCAAACAAACTCTCAATGAGAGAACATTATGTTTCTAAGGACAAACAAGAAATACGGTATTCTCATCTAGTTAGTTATTCAACGGGAAGAACTTCTTCATCGCACAATATTTTGCAACAATAACCTGGATCGTCCCACTTCACTAAAATGACATACGATACTATTCTTTCATCTCTTAGAAGTTTATGGACCAAAATTTATTTGATATAGTTTGTAAATGGACACATGCTGATGATAAGTGTGGGTAACAAGGTGATTAGGAAGAAACAGATAACATAGAAAGAAAAATGTTCATTGGGTAGGTCATTCCAGTTCGTATTTATAAATCTAAAAATGAAAGCATTTTGTAATTATAGAGCAAAGAAGACGGTCATCCTCTCTTCAGCAAAATTACAGGCTGTCAATGTTTTCAAAAGCATTGCATTATAACAACGCGAATACAAGAAGAACCAGAAGTAATGACAAGGTAGACTCTCTTAGAGATGTGTTTGAAATCTGGAATCAGTATTTACAAGACAGATATGTTCCTGGCTCATGCATTACAGTTGATAAACAATTAGTTGCATTCAAATAATATGTATTTTACATATATATATAATACACATGACATACATATATACATATATAATAAGCAACTATATGTGTGTGTTTATTTATTTGTTGTTGTTAGCTGTCATCGAGTTGACCCCCAGCTCATGGCAATCCCATCACAACGGAAGTAAATGCTGCCTGGTCCTACGCCACAGCATGATCAGTTGAGGATCAGACCATTGTGATGTATAGGGTTTCCACTGGCTGATATTTGGAAGTAGATTGCCAGGTCTTTCTTCCTAGTTCATCTTAGTCTGAAAGCTCTGCTGAAACCTGTTCAGCATCAAAGCAACACACAAGCCTCCACTGACAGACGGGTGGTGGCTGTGCAGCTCATTCTCACTCCCTATAAGCAGGAAAATATGGAATAAAAATTTGGTTTTGCTATATCTAAACTCTTATAATTTCTAATAAAGTTATTTTTACTATCCATTTATTCTTCTATAAATCATTTATAAAGTGACTAAAAAATATGACATACATGTGTACATACATAGATGAATAAATAAAAAGGATCCTTTGGACCCAGACTCTAAATGGTAATAATGACTTCTCCTGGTATACTGAGGGTCAAGGCCTCATGATTCCTGGAATCCGACAAGTTCTCCATTAGCCGTCGAAACCTGACATGACTTGGGTGTGTCTCTGTGCAGACACCGCCCCACCTCCCCGCCCCAGCTTTGTGGCGTACCCACGGGGACTCCAGCCCCTACTCCTGCCCTCCACAATCAAAGTCACAGAACCGCTGCCTTCTGGGACTGTGAGCAATGGAGGTGGGCGGAGAGTTGCACTGGGACAGTATTTCTCTCTTGCAGCCTCTGGGGCGGAGGTTGCTGGCATTTTTATTGCTCTCAAATCTCTGCGACAACTGGAGGAGCTCATATCTCTAAATCAGAGTCCTGGCTACTAAGGTGGTGTATGTAGGAACTCAGGAAATCAAGAAGAGCTTAACCGGGGCTGGACCTGGGGGCTGGGACCTGTGAGCCTGCCTCTAGTGGCTCCATAGCCCAGGGACCCACCCATGAGCTCTCCTGTGTGATAAAGAAAGCAGCAACTCAGACATCGCATGTTTATGAGTCACTTCCTGGGTAGTGGCTCTGAACCTCTACCCAGCTTCAGGCTTTACGACAGAGCAAATGGAATTTTTTTCACTCAGAACATCAAAACCACTAGTTTCCTGTCCTTAGCTAGATCTATTTACAGACCACCAGTGTGGGAAGGGTAAATCAGCAGCCTTTCTCCAAGGGAATAAGAGATGAGATTCCCTTTCTCCAGAGGAATAAGAGAATGAGAGAGAGATGCGTAGCTACCACCTGTCCATAGTAGAGACAGGGGTTCCTGTCTCTACATTCTGACTGGAACAGGAGGCCCCAGCCACATCTAACACCTGCCTCAGTCCCACCAGTTAAAAACTAATTGCCAGGAAATCTATCTCAACCATGGCGACCCCATGTGTGTCAGAGTATAACTGCGCTCTGTAGAACTTTCAATGGCCTTTCTTCCAAGGTGCCTCTGGGTGGACTTGAACCTCAACTTTTTGGTTAGCAGATGTCATGAATTGAATTGTGTCCCCAAAAAATATGTGTCAACTTGGTCAGGCCATGATTCCCAGTATTGTGTGATTGTCCACCATTTTGTCATTTGATGATGTTTTCCTATGTGCTGTAAATCCTCTCACTATAATGGATTAGCAGCAGTTACATTGATGAGATCTACAAGATTGGATAGTGTCTTGGACCAGCTTCTTTTGAGATATGTGGGAGAGGGACGAGCAGAGAGACAGGGGAACATCACACCACCAAGGAAACGGTAACAGTAGCAGAGCATGTTCTTTGGAACTGAGTGAGGTTCCGGTGCTGAGATGCTCCCAGACCAAGGGAAGATTGATGACAAGGAACTTCCTCCAGAGCCGACAGAGAAAGAAAGCCTCCCCTTGGAGCCGGTGCCCTGAATTCAGACATCTAGCCTACTAGATTGTAAGAAAATTAATTTCTCCTTTGTTAAAGCCATCCACTTGTAGTGTTTTTGTTATAGTAGCACTAGACGACCAAGACAGCAGACGAGCGCATAACTGTTTACACCACCCAAGGACTCCCTCAGTCTCACACACACCTCTTCTGTGCCTCGGTACATTGAATTGGCACAGGAAAAGTGATCGATAGATGTTTACGGAACAAATACTCTTCCCATAAACAGAGTATGCTCTGTCATTGGGGGGGAGCAACTAGGAGTATATAGCCAGGTATATATAAGTTTTTGTACGAGAGACTGACTTGATTTGTAAACTTGCACTTAAAGCACAATAAAAAAAAATTTTTTAATAAATAAAATAAAAAATACTTTTCCCATACCCACGTCAGGATCCTGTTTAACCTGGTTTCTTTTGTGTTTTAAGTTTGCCATTCAAAATCAAACTGCCTTGCTCAATCACAGTGTTTGCTTTTCTACTTCCTCTGAACAGCGCCCACCAAACATCAAGGACAGGCAGCGATCTGGGTGAGAGGCCCCAAAAAATAACTGGGAAATGACAGGCCTTTCTGGCACAGGGCATTGACTGAGAAACAGGTCATTCCTGTTCGTTTGTAGGGCTAACTATTTACTTTGGCTCCAATCAAGGGGTGACTAAGCAACGGAACAGGATCTTAGCAGGTCGGAATGAAACAAAGAGAGCTCCATCGGCTCAGAAGGCCGGCTAAAGGAGCCAGCGGGAGCCAATGCCACATTTGAGAGGCGCTGGCTCCAGAAAGGCCTTGCACCGAAGTTCACACACGGAAGACTGTTCCACAGCATTTAACTCCCTTGTGTCCATTTAAAAAAAAAAAAAAATTCCAAAAATGAAAAGGCAAAGATGTTTGTGTCTCAGCAGATTTGCTGACTCACAGACCTAGTATGTCACTGTTTTGCCTCTCACAAGCAACTAACCCTTGGGGAGCAATTTTGCAACTTTTTAAATTTTGAAAACTCATATCCTAGGAACGATTGATTCTACTTCCAAGAGTTTTTCCTCTGATGTACCTGTACACGTACAGGATTCTGGAGCACTGTTTGGGGGAAAAAAAAAAAAGGAAAAGGAACTATCTAGTTGTCTTTCAATAAAAGTCCGGCATTAGACATTTTTATATTATATTCTATAATAATTTTTATATTCTATTCTATAGTACTATCTATATTATAGAATACTGTGTAGTCATTGAGTCCCTGGGTGGCGATTCAAACCCACCCAGAGGCTCCTCTGAAGACAGGCCTGGCAACCTGGTTCCAAAAAATCAGTCTGGAAACCCCTATGGAGTGCAGCTCTGCTCTGCACACGGGGTCGCCATGTGTCGGAATCAACTCAACTACAAGTGGAAGGAGAAGAATATAGTCATTAAGAAGAACAAGGTGGAAATCGACACACTGATATGAAAAGATGTCCAGAACACATCATTAAGTGGGGGGGCGGGGAAGCAAGTGGCTGAGTATGTACGCTGTGGCTCCATTTATGTAAATCAAATCAAAAAAAATGACTGAAAGAATCACAAGAAGCTGATTACAGAGTAGTTGCGCAAGGAGAATAAGAAGCCTTTGCTTTTCACTTTAAGTCCTGTATTGATTGGGTTTTTTATAATAAGCCTTTGTTTCTTTTTTAAATAATAATAATTTCAAAGAGAAAAAATGAAATACATATAAAACCAAACCCAAACCCGTTGCTATCCAGTCGATTCTGACTCATAGCAACCCTATAGGACAGAGTAGAATTCCCGCATAGGGTTTCCAAGGTGGATTTGAACTGCTGACCTTTTGGTTAGCAGTCGTAGCTCTTCACCACTGTGCCGCCAGGGCTAAAAATACATATATATATATCAAAAAAAACAAACAAAAAAACAAACCCAGTGCCCTCAAGTCAATTCTGACCCATAGTGACCCTACAGGACAGAGTAGAACTGCCCGATAGAGTTTCCAAGGAGCTCCTGACGGATTTGAACTGCCGGTAGCACTTAACCACTACGCCACCAGGACTTCCATATATATACATATATATGTTAAGAGCTAAGGCTGCTAACCAAAATGCACTCCTTGGAAACCCTATGGGGCAGTTCTACTCTGTCCTATAGGGTCGCTATGAGTCGGAATCGACTCCACTGCAACAGGTTTGGTTTTTTGGTATGTATGTATCCCCCACCCCCACCGCTGTCGAGTCAATTCTGACTCATAGCGACCCTATAGGACAGAGTAGAACTGCCCCATAGAGTTTCCAAGGAGCGCCTGGTGGATTCAAACTGCCGACCTTTTGGTTAGCAGCTGTAGCTCTTAACCACTAGGCCACCAGGGTATCCCGGTATATATATATACATATATATATAATATATGTGTGTGTGTGTGTATAAAGCGTCTAAGGAAAATACTTTATTATTAAGTATTATAAGGAAAATATTATAAAGTGAGGGAGAACAGAAAGGTCGAAAGTCATCACTATGGGAGAAAAATCTGTGATATGGAGTCACTACATTCATTCATTCATACATTCACTTATTTACACATTAAAGGTCCAAACTATGCTATGAGTTACAGATTAAAACAAACAGGCAAACAAAACTGAGCTATGGCATCTCTCCTCAGCAGTCCTGCATTCTCCACAGGAATTTACGCACTTTTTTTTTTTAGATAAACAGGTGCCTGAAGCCATGGAGGACACCTGCACAGGGGTCTGAGGAGACACAACGAAGAGAGTGGTCAGTGGGGAGAGGGAGAGAGAGGCTGGGTCAGAAAAGCCTTCAGAAAGAAGGAGCTGCTCTGCTGAGTCTTAAGTTGAACAAGGGCTTGCCCTAAAGGCAAGAGACCTAGTTCTAAGCCTGCTTGTGTGCCTCATCGAGTCCCACAACCCTCTGGGCTTCGGCTTCTTTATCTCTAATGGAGTCAGCGCCAAAACTCCAATCAATATAAAATCATTCATTCACCCAACAAATACTTACTGGGTGTCTCTGTGATCCATATAACAGAAACCTTGAAATAATAAAAACATGGGGGGTGGGATGGAAGGGGGAGGCAAAGCCACAAGGGATGCCTAGTCTTGTAATTCAGGAAGTAACCAAAGTCACCTCCATATCTGATCAGTGGAGGAGAGAGATTCTTGGGTGATACTGAATTTGGAAGCTGTTCTCTTCCTCCCAAAATCTCCGACGATCTATACAAGCCCATCTGGGGCCAGGTTGCAGGGTAACGAATACGCAAAGAAAGGGAAACCACCCCAGGAAAGGGTTGCCAGCACCCTGAAAAATGTACACAACTGAGCAGGTAAACCTCCTTTATTTCTGCAAATTAGTCAGCAAAAACAGCACTTGAAGTCTGAACTTCGAAAAACTGTAGAGAGACTCTGAGACTTCTCTGCAAAAACTGTAAAAGCTTTGCATGTAAAGAAGTGGCCAGTCTGGGAGGCAGCAAGGAAGGGGTACAGAGCAGGGATTCAGAGAAATAAGCAACCCCAGATGACAACAATATTTCCTTCAGCCACATTTGGTTAAGAAGTTTAGCCAGATCTCGAAGGAAGAGAGAATTTCAGTTACCATCAAAATCATACCACATATTATTAATGTATTACATATTTATGATGGAGCCAATCCTTTAAAAACTACTTATAAAAACCAGTTGCCGTCAAGTCAGTTCTGACTCATGGCAACCCAGTGTGTGTCAGAGTAGAACTGTGCTCCCTAGGGCTGATTTCTCTGAAGTAGATCTCCAAGCCTTTCTTCTAAGTCACCCCTGGGTGGACTCAAACCTCTAACCTTTCAGTTAGCAGCAGAGTATGTTAACTCTTTGCACCAGCCAGGGACTCCTTGCCAGTGAGTTGTTGTTATTGTGTGTTGTCGAGTCCATTCCAACTCATAGCAACCCTATATGACAGAGTAAAACTGCCCCATAGGGTTTCCCAGGTTATAATCTTTGTGGGAGCAGATCACCAGGTCTTTTCTCCCACAAAGCAGCTGGTGGGTTCAAAGTGCCGACTTTTCAGCTAGCAGCTGAGCGCATAACCATTTCACCACCAACCAACCCTGCCTATGGGGAACAGAGAGTAGTTCCATTTGACTAGACCTGGCTGTGAATAAAGGGAAATAATGTGAAGAAAAAAAAAAAAAGCTGGGATTAGGTCATAAATCAACCAACCAACCCATTGCTGTTGAGCCAATTCTGACTAAAGGACCTTGAATTCCAAATTTGGACAAAAAATTAAGCAATACAGCTCTACCAATAATATCTTAATGACACACTCAGATCACAGCAGATTGGGTGTGGATCTGATATGGTGTGGCCTCCTTGGAGTAGAGATTTAATGAACATTTGACCATTTGCTGTGGGGCATTGGAAAGAGAAAATTTCTCAACTCTGCCTAACAACAGTTGAAGACCTGAAAACAAGGAGAGCTTTAATTAAGGCTTCCAACCATCAGCATGCCAAATGTCCAGAACGTGAAGAAAAAGGCAATGTATGCAGACAGTGGAGGAAAGCGAACAGTTAACTCCCACCAGCATCCACAGAGAGGTGGCTGCTCTGAAGATGCCATGGCAAGAGCACAAAGGAGGGCGTTAATGAGAGCCAACAATTAGAGCAGAGGCAGTGGGAAGTGAGAGGAGGGAAGAGCTGGCGGGACAACAGTAATGACACCTAATATCTGCAATGTACAGTTTACAGAGCAAACTTTCATTTAATCCACACAGCAACGCTGTGAATGGTAATTAACATCTGTATAGCACGCCACCATTTAAAGAGCCCTTTTGTGTTTATTACTATCTCCTTAGTTATCATCCCCACTTTACACATGAGAAAACTGAAGGATAAAATTAGAAAACAACTTACCTAGTAAAGGAGACGGCTGAAACTCAAGATTTTAGATTCCTTGTCTATATCTATTTGCGGAGATTGTGGGGCTGTCATTCCTTAATGGTGCAAATATGACCCCAGTGTTCTGGACAACGGGAGCCCTGATGGCATACCGGTTAAAGCGCTCAACTGCAAACCTAAAGGTGAAAGGTCAGTGGTTCTAAATCACCATCGACTCCATGGGAAAAAGACATGGCAGTCTGCTTCTATAAAGATTTACAGCCTTGGAAACCCTATGGGGTCACTCTGAGTCAAAATTGACTCAACAGCAGTGGGTTTGGTTTTGGTTTCTCGGTTCTGGGCAGCAGGTGTAGATTGTCCAAGAAACCTAAGGAGATCCTTACGGGTCTTATCTTAAAGAGGTAAATATTCCAGCCAGAAATGAAAAGCAGACAGCCTCACCCTAGAGACGGGGTGAGCACCTCCTGATGTGCCTCCATCAAACAGATTCTGGAAGGATCTCAATTCTGTTTTAGTAACCGGATTTGGGGATCCTCAAAGACAAAAACCACACCTTTTTCATCTTAGTAGCCACAGGCCCTAGCGTGGGATCTGGAAATGAGACACTCAATAAATATTTATTGAAAACCTTTATTAGTATGTAAATCAAAAAAAAAAAACAAACCTATTGCCGACGAGACAATTCCTACCCATGGTGACCCCAGTAGAACTGCTCCATAAGGTTTTCTTGGCCTTAGAAGCGAGGATAGTGAGACTTCATCTCATTTACTTTGGACGTGTTATCAGTAGGAACCAGTCCCTGGAGAAGGACATCATGCTTGGTCAAGTAAAGTGTCAGTGTTAATGAAACGGATTGACACAGTGGCTGCAGCAAATACAGCAATGATTGTGAGGATGGTGCAGGACTGGGCAGAGTTTTGTTGTATTGTACAGACAGTCACTACGAGTTGGAGCAGACTCAGTAGCACCTAACAACAACCATCTTTATGGAAGCAAATTGCCAGGCCTTTCTTCCACGGCACTGCTGGGCAAGTTCAAACCACTAACCTTTAAGTTAGAAGATGAATGCAAACTGTAAATTTAAGGCCCTTAATAGAAATATTTTAGAATCCTCCCCCCCAAAAAAGAACAACAATGCAAAGGGTCAAAAAATTCTTGGAGCAACAAATTACTTACCATTAATTTATGAATCTTAAATCAGACACAGCCCTTGCTTTGCAAGGTGACGATTTCATTCAATCCCACAAACATTCATTGGGTCTTATCATGTGCAAGTTGTTATGAATGACACAATTGAACAAGATCCATCATCTCGCAGAGCTCACAGTCCAGCCAAATATAATGCCCCTATTAAGGTAAATCCCTTTAATAAAACCAAAAACCAAGCCCACTGCCGTCGAGTCGATTCTGACTCATAGTGACCCTATAGGACAGAGTAGAACTGCCCCACAGAGTTTCCAAGGAGCACCTGGTGGATTCGAACTGCTGACCTTTGGGTTAGCAGCCGTAGCACTTAACCACTATGCCACCAGGGTTTCCATATCCCTTTAATAGGTGGCAGGATATTCTAACTCCTCCCAAGCAAATTTATAAAATATCAAGAGTACAAAGGTGGTGGGGAGATCAGGAAAGCATCATAAAGGAGGAGGCACTGAAGGAGCCACAGAATTTCATCAGAGAAGAATGCAAGTCAAGGATGTTACAAAAACAGAGAAAGCTTGAGCAACGGCAAAAAGATTTAAAAAAAAAAAAAAAGGCAGAGGTTTTTTTGGTAACAATTTTTCCTAATAAGGGATATCATTGCCGATGTCGGATGGATCTTGGCCGAAAGCAGAGAATACCAGAAAGATGTTTACCTGTGTTTTATTGACTATGCAAAGGCATTCGACTGTGTGGGTCATAACAAATTATGAATAATATTGGGAAGAATGGGAATTCCATAACAATTGTACTTGTCCAGAACCCAGACATAGACCAAGAAGCAGTCGTTCAAATAGAACAAGGGGATACTACATAGTTTAAAATCAGAAAAGGTGTGTATCAGAGTTGTATCCTTTCACCATACTTATTCAGTCTGTTTGCTAAGCAAATAATCCAAGAAAGTGGGCTCTATGAAGAAGAGCACAGCATCAGGATAGAGGAAGACTCATTAACAACCCATGTTATGCAGAGGAAACAACCTTACTTGCTGAAAGTGGAGAGAACTTGAAGTATTTACTGATGAAGATCAACGACTACAGCCTTCAGTATATATTACACCTCAACATAAAGAAAAAAATCCTCACAACTGGACCAATAAGCAACATCATGATAAACAGAGAAAAGACTGAAGTTGTCAAGGATTTCATTTTACTGGGATCTACAATCAACACCCATGGAAGCAGCAGTCAGGAAATCAAACAAAGTACTGCAGTGGGCAAATCTGTGGCAAAAGACTTCTTTAAACTGTTAAAAAGCAAAGATGTCACTTTGATGACTAAGGTGGGCCTGACCCAAGCCATGGTGTTTTCTATCGCCTAATCTTTTTTAATATGCATGTGAATGCTGGACTATGAATAAGGAAGACAGAGGAAGAATTGATACATTTGAATTATGATGTTGGCAAAGAGTATTGAATATACCATGGACTGCCAAAAGAATGAATAAATCTGTCTTGGAAGAAGTACAGCCAGAATTCTCCTTACAAGCAAGGATGGTGAGATCGTGTCTCACGTACTTTGGACATGTTATCAGGAGAGACCAGTCCCTGGAAAAGGACATCAAGCTTGGTAAAATAGAGGGTCAGCAGAAATGAAGAAGACCCTCAACCAGATAGATTGACACAGTGGCTGCAACAGTGAGCTCAAACAGCAATGATTGTGCGAATAGTGAAGGACCGGGCAGCATTTCATTCTGTTGTACACAGGGTTGCCATGAGGTGAAACTGACTCGATGGCACGTAACAACAATCAGTGGTTCTGCTTGGTTAAAGTATAGAGTCTACAAAGGAAAAGTGACAGGTAACACTTTAACACTCTCTGCCCCAAGCTATTGGTGTCACATACCAGTTTCACTTCAGACATTATAATCTGCTTCACACTCCTGCACTCTAACTCCCCTCATTATCCCTGATGAGTTCAACATCAATTGTAATGGCCCACCCAACCCTCCATATTCACAGCTCCTTCAAGCCCATCCCACTTAAACCCACTGGAATCACTTTAACTACCATAACCATGCCTGGATTTTGCCATCATCCATAATGGCTCCTCTACAGAATATTAAACTCACTGAAAGATTAGATTATACTGATAACATCTCACATCTCCAGCTCTCTCCATCCCTCTTTTCCACTTAACTTGTTCTTTGATTTCATGGAGACTTCCTGACCTACTTAGCTTCCATGTCTTTTCTTCCTTCCTCCCCTGTCCTGCACTCAGTGCTCAAACAGGTGGATTGCTTTCTCGTCCACATCTTCAACTCCTTCACCCTTTTGTCCTTCTGTTACACCCACCCTGAAAACACCTAACCCTAAATCCACTCCATGATCCTCTCTCTTGGATCCTGTGGTTAAGCTTCTAAGCACACCTGGAGAAAGACATACTGCCACACAATGACAGAACGTCGTGGATTGGGGTCACTGAAAAATTATAGCTTCTTGAACTTCTACACCACTCAGCCATCCGCAGTCAGCTCCCTTTTCCATTTCCCTCAGAGACCTCTGAGAACCTCCTCCACTCCCCTCAAGTTCCCCACTGTCACTGATGCCCTTACCTCCTGCTTTATGGCATCAGTGGGGGTATCAGGGAGGACAGACCCCAGAAGCCCTCTCAATCCTGGGGACTATCTACAGCCCCACTCCTTCTCTTTTCCTTTTCCGCCTCTGAGGAGGAATTTCATCCACACACAACTCCTCCCGGACCTTGCCCCATCATTTATAGCCTTCAACCGTGCATACTTGATGTCTCATTCTGATAATGCCTTCTCCACAGCCTACAAACTCATCAAACCCCTCCTGTATGACTTTAAATCCTCCCTTGGTCCTAGATCCCTTCTGGTTGCCATTCCATCTCTCCTACCTTCCTAGTCTTCATTTCTCAAATAAGCAAACCACACTTCTTGCCCCAACTCTTCATCTCCCATTCATTCCTCAATCTACTGCCACCTGCCTTTCTCCCTACCACCACACTAAAACTGCTGTGGCAAAGGTCTCCAAGTATGTAACTGCCAAATTCATGGACACATCTCAGCCTTCATCATACTCTGCCTCTCTGAAGTCTTCCACCTTGTCCATCATTCCCACCATCTTGGAATTCTCTCTCCCATGGGCTTCAGTGACACCAGAAAAGATTCTGGGTCTTCCTCTGCCTCCTTGGTCATTTCTCTGCTTTCTTCTTTGCTGGATCATCTTTCTCTGTCTGCTCTTTAA
This sequence comes from Loxodonta africana, assembly GCF_030014295.1. Classification (NCBI taxonomy): domain Eukaryota; kingdom Metazoa; phylum Chordata; class Mammalia; order Proboscidea; family Elephantidae; genus Loxodonta; species Loxodonta africana. The sequence goes on along the minus strand of NC_087344.1, from coordinate 182,029,498 downwards.
ATTTTGGGTTAACCCATAAAAGCTAGGTTGCACACCATCAGAGCAAATACCTTGCCTGTCCTGTTAACTACTATGGCCCCAGTGCTTAGGACAGCTCCACTCACATGCAAGGCCCTCGTTATGTACTGTAGTGAAAAGGGCACCATCTCTGCCCTCAAACAGCTTGCAATCTAGTAAGGATGACAAATAAGTAAACAGAAAACGACAGCAGAGTGTGGTCTCATGTCCCACAGCTTCTCCCTTACATTTACCATCAACCCTTACCCTAAAATCCAGTAGTACTAAACCACCTACAAGTACTGAGAACATACATCATACTTCATTCCTCCTCCCTTTTGTGCAAGCTATTATGCAAATCTTCCTTTGAAGACATTGTTCTAAATTCTAAGCACTTTATATGAATTAATTTAATCCTCACAACAACCAATAAAGTAAGTACTACTATCGTCTCCACTTTACAGATGAAGAAACAGGAATAAAGCAGATAAGTAACTTGCCCAAGCTCAAACAGCTAATAATTTGCAGCACTGGGATTTGAATGCCTCAGTCCAGCTCCAGGGTCTGTGCTCACAAACACTGTACTATATATAGCTGTACTTCACCTTACTTCACCACTGTGCCCATCCACCTGGTGAACTCTTATTCATCTTTCAATACCCAACTTAATTATCCCTTTCTCCATGACGCTTTCCTAGCTCTCCCAGAATTAACCACTCGCTTCCTTCCAGGCTTTGTCATTGTATCTTGTAAACACCCCTGTCATTACATCTGTTACACTACTGTGTCCATTTAGGGACCAAACTATCCCTATACAGAGCTCAGACTGCACATAAGACTAAGATCACACATTACACTGGACTGTGGAAGTTCGTACATTATTTCCTGAATGACCCTTTTGCTCATCTGTACCTCAGTTTTGTCTCTTGCCATCAATTTACCAGCCTTCATTCATCCTCAGCTCCTTGCTTGCCTTAGCCATTCAATTTGCCTCATTTTTTACCTACTTTGCCAAATCTACCCTTGCCTGTTACCTTTCCTAGACTCTCCCTCCTCTGATTGATAACATAGTAATGACCCCCTTTTAACATGGCCCTGAGGAATTGCCACCACTGGTAACACTAACTAGGTGTGGTTGATCCCCCAACCTGGTTCTGAATGATTTATGATTATATGGTTTAACTCTTTGGTTTCATTCAAGCTTCCACTTAGGGCAGTGGAGTTATTGTAATAAACATCTTACAGAAACACAGGAACACCACACAACTGGGCTCGGGACAAATAAGAACGCTAATAAAGACGGACTGCAGGCTCTTCACTCTCACTGCTCCACCATTTACACAGCTCAGCTAATATCCAAGTAGCTACTTACTTTCCCTTTTCCAGTTAATAATTGTTTTATTTCACCCCCATTCTGTGCATTCTTTCCACACTCAGTCACCTCTGCTTATTCATGATGCCTGTTTGCTTCTTCATAATTTTGATTTGCCGTGACCTCATGGTTTCTCTCCATGCAAACGTCCAGCGTCAGCTCTTCTAACTGCCTAATTCTTTGTGGGTTTCTAATTTCTGTTTCCCGAGAACAATACCCAGATCATCTTTTCAGGCTAAACTGAGACACCTACTGGGAGCCATCCTATGGATTGACAGTCCTTAAGTCCAGAGCTAACCTCAGTCCAGTCAGCTGTGACAGCAGGCACAGTGACAATCGTGCAAAGTGTGGGCACCTGGGCTTGCCCCTTCAGCAGGGGCTGTAAGTGAGGTTCCCTTAAAAGGGACTGTGGCATGGAAGACCCCACGACTCGGGTATAGGGTGATTTCGACTAGTGATTTGCAAATATTTTTATTAGAGATTTTTCTGAGTCAGATAAAACCTGTGGCTTTTTCCCCCAGGAGGAAAAAAATTCCGCTATGTAGAAAATTTTGCATATGACTTCAGGGTGTTCATGGACCCCAGGAGCCACCATGGAACACCGCCACCCCCACCCCCATAAGTCTAAAGCCTACCCATAGACTTCCTCAAAGGCCAACTATATGACATTCACCTTTGTATCTCTGCTGCCTAGCACTGAGGTTGGCACACAGTAGGTGCTCAAAAATACGTGTTGAATGAATAAATCAAATAATTAAATAATTAATTAAAGTTAAGTAGGTTGTTCAGAGCCAGACAGAGGCTAAAAAGTTCAGATTTGCTATCAAAGGCACTGGGGAGCCATTTTGGTTTTTTCCTTTGTTTTGTTTTTAAGCAGGCAATTGATCAAAGCTGTACTTTAGGAAAATGTGTGTTTCACTGTCAGTAAAATAGATTAGAGGGTGAGAGTCCACTTAGAAAATTAGAGAGAGGCAATGAAGACCTAAACTAGAACAGTGGAAATGGAAATAGAACAAAAATGGACAGATCCAAGAGATAGCGTAAAAATAAAACTGATTAAAACTTGGCACTTTGTAAGATTTGAAGGGTGTTTTGGATTAAATTGTGTCCCCCAAAAATGTGTGTCAACTTGGCTAGGCCATGATTCCCACTATTTTATGGTTGTCCTCCATTTTGTGATCTGATGTAGTTATTCTATGTGTTGTAAATCCTAACTGGTGGTGCAGTGTTTAAGAGCTCAGCTGCTAACCAAAAGGTCGGCAGTTTGAATCCACCAGCAGCTCCTTGGAGACCCTATGGGGCAGCTCTACTCTGTCCTATAGGGTCGCTATGAGTTGGCATTGACTCCAAGGCAACGGGTTTGGTTTTGGTTTTATGATGTTAATGAGGCAGGATTAGTGGCAGTTATGTTAATGAGGCAGAACACAATCTACAGGGTTAGGTTGTGTCTTGATTCAATCTCTGAGATATAAAAGAGAGACGTGAGCAGAGAAGAGAAGGACCTTATTACCACCAAGCAAGAAGAGCCAGGAACAAAGCGTGTCCTTTGGACCCAGGGTCCTTGCGGTGAGAAGATCCTAGACCAGGGGAAGTTTGATGGCCAGGACATTTCTCCAGAGCTGACAGAGACAGAAAGCCTGCCCCTGGAGCTGGTGCCCTGAATTCGGACTTCTAGCCTCCTGAACTGTGAGAGAATAAATTTGTATTTGTTAAAGACATCCACTTGTAGTTTTCTGTTATAGGAACACTAGATTACTCAGACATGGGGTAAGAGGGCTTCAGAGTCAAAGAATGACTCCAATGTTCTCAATTCAGGATCATGGAAGAACAACAGTACCATTAGCAGAGAGGGAGAAAGCTGGGAACTGAAACAGGTTTAGGGAAAACAAGCTATTTCTTGAACTAATGCGTCTGAGGTGCCAATGGGACTTTCAAGTGGATTCATGAGCACAGGCTCTCCCCCTCCCCCTCCCCCTCCCCCTCTCCCTCTCTTTGTGGAGGAGCTGAAAGTAGACATGAAGATTTGGCATCAAGTGCTCAGAGATGACAGCTAAAGCTGTGCCAGGCAAAGCCCCTGGTCCCTTATTTTCATTTGTATGCACTTCACAGGTTTGAGGCCCCCTCAGAGCGATTATCTCATTTGACAGTCAAAACAATCCTATGAAGTAGGAAGGGTGGTGTGATCTGCTTTACAGATAAGGAAATGGAAATATTGCAACGAAGAATACATCCAGGACTAGAACCCAGAGCTTCTGATTCTTAATAGAGAGCTTTCTTAATTCCCAGGAAAGAAAGGGTTCTTTTTTCCAAACTCCATTGCAAAGACAGATAAATGCTCAGCTCTCATGGGTCAATTTCTAATTGAGGTAGTATTTTACTGTCAGTTTAGAGAGGAAGAGTTTGAGAGAAGGGTGCTCCACTTGGTGATAATTAGCACTGTTTATTAAATATCTTCAGTGTGCAGGAATTATCAGCCCCATTCCTAGCGAACTTCTCCCCTACAAACATGACGCACACTCTGTACAACACTGATTTATACGTTTGCAAAAGGAACCTTTCTGCACAGCTAATCTCCAGAATAAGCTCAGACAAGGAAAAGACCCACAGCCATGGACAAACTTCCCAAAGACTATTATGCGAAATTTTTAATTCAGAAAAGTCAAAATTGTAAAGGTTCACAGGAAGAGGAGAGAGAAAGTGGGTGACTCAGGAGAGGGCAATGGGTTTTGTGTGAGTTTTAAGGAAAGGTTGGGTGTTCAGCAAAGGAAGCCGGAGGCCGACAAGTCCTGATCTGTGAGCACCAGGCGGGCCAACCAGAGGCGAGGGGCCGTCTGAGTAAGGCTTGAGCAACGTCGGAGAAGGGAAGGGCGTGGGCCGCGGAGAGGCAAGAGCTCTGCAGAGCAGCACACCCCACAGTTCTCTGCCGCTCCCAAGTCCCAGCGAACGGTTCTCTGCTCCGCTCCAAAATGGTAAGCCTAACTTTTTCTTGTTCGTCCTCTTAAATGAAAAAAAAGGATAAAAGCAATGTATACTTTCCACCAGGCTTTATCTTTATCTGTGGACGTGGCAGGAAACAGCAGAAAAAAAAAATAATAAATCTCGTGGGAGAGAATTAGGGAAGAGGGAATGAAAAGCAGCAGCCCTAAAATTATACCTGTAATAACTGGCTAAGTGTGGAAACTGGTAGTTGTTTTTGTTTTCTAGTAAAGATAAGGTCTAGGGCTGGGAAAGAGGAAGTACAGAGCCCGCCCTGGTGACAGTTACGCTGTGCTCTGCTCTGGAGCCCTCCATGGTAAGGGGGAAAGGCCCCACCACAGTTTTGGGGCACTAACAGGGCGCTTCTCACTCAGCCTGGAATGAAGGGAATTGCAATGATTTCCTGTTTCTGCTTGAAGCCCCTCCCCCCTCCCCCCACCAAGCCCCCTCCGGTACTAGTCTCCCGGTCACTGGCCAGGGAGGTCCGTGAGAAAAGCTAAAGGTGGGGGCTGGGATCCTCTGAGGCGTCACAAGTAATTTCTGTCAACCAGAAAGAGAGCACTTTAGAACTTAGTCGTCTAAGTCCTGAGAGAAAATCAGTTTCAATAAGCAACCAAACGGCCAGGACACAAAGAGACTGAAACTAAACCCTGTCGCTCCGGGAACCATAGCCAGGAATGTGGGAGGGACTCAGTTCCAGGCAAGCGCCCTCCTTTCTTTTCCTTTTACCCCACCATCTTTTTAGGCACTCACTCGTCCGTCCCCTGCTTTTCTCCTTTCAGCGCCTTCCTTCTCCATTTTGAACCTTCTTCTATCTTTTCCATTAATCCACCTGCAAAATCTACCTCCGCCTTTGCTTCTCTAAGGGGTCAGCAAACTATGGCCCCAGGGTCAGAATCTGAGAAATGTTTTTACATTTTTTAAATGGTTAGGGAAAAAATCAAAATATTTTGTGACACCTGAAAGTTATATGAAACTCAAGCTTAAGTGTCCATAAAGTTTTCTTGAAGCACAGCCACACCCATTCATTTAGGTATTGTCTGTGGTTGCTTTAGAGTTGCTAGGTGGTGGAAACAGTTGGCTCTCCACTACTAACCTAAAGGTTGGCAGTTCAAACCCATCTAGTGGCACCACAGAAGAATGGCCTGGCCGTCTGTTTTCATTAAGATTACAGCCAAGAAAACCCTAGGAAGGAGTTCTGCTCTGTCACACGTGGGGTCGCCATGAGTCAGAATTAACTAGACAGCAACAGGTTTTTAATGGATGGTGGCATTCCTCCAACCACAGCAGAGTTAAGAGGCTGTAACAAAGACCACATGGACCACAAGGTCTAAAATGTTTACCATCTGGCCCTTTACCAAAAAAGTATGCCAACTCCTGCTTTAGTGTGTCAATCTGCATCTCCGCCTACTTTTTCCACTTTTCCTTTCCATGAAAAAGGGTGAATCCGTTTCATGGTACGGCGAAAAGGCAGGCCCAGTACTAACAGTGGTGAAGAACTAGGCTGCCTGCCCTTGAGGAAGGTGGAGAAGATTGTAGGTCCACAGGAGGAAAGTGGGGGCCGTTGGTTGGGAATGAGAACTGCCATAGTTAACTCCTTTTTAAGTGTGACTTCTTTTTCACGTTTGTTAGGCTGGGGGGAGGATTTCAACCATGTGACTGCAGAAGAGTTAGGTTGTTCTGAATGCCCCCTGGGGGGGGCATCTTATGTAGGCCTGGGAACCCCCTGGGGAGACAGGCAATAAAGCTACTGGAGGGAGGCAAGCAGCTCTGAGACTGAGAGTTCAGATCAATAACGAAATCCTCAGCACGTGTTAATTATGGGTCCTGAAAGCCTTTAGCTCTAGGCTCCAGAAAGTCCACCCCACCCAAGAAAAAATCAAAAGCTAAATGCGAAATTGCAATCGCCATCATCCAAACATAAACCATTGTTAATGCCAGTGGCAAAGTCTGGGAGGAAGGGTGTGGCAGGGGAGTGTCCCAGAATGTCTGCAGTTACTGGTCTTATCCACCAGGGGGAGCCCAGAGCTCATCATCACTCCTGGGGCCCCCCGGGTCCCTGGTGAAAAAATGATTGGCAGGCTCAGCGTGATAGCATTTCCTTGAAGAATTCCATGATGAAAGTAGAGTCCACAACTAACTGCTCTGACAGGGATCACAATAGAGAGTCCCGGACAGAGCCGGAGAAGAATGTAGAACAAAATTCAGAAAAAAAAAAAAAAGGCCAGACTTACTGGCCTGACAGAAGCTGGAGAAACCAGAGAGTATGGCACCCCACACACACTGTTTTAACTCAGTACTGAAGTCACTCCTGAAGTTCACCCATCAGCCAAAGATTAGACAGACCTATAACACCAACGATAACACACATAATTCAACCATGTGTACAAGACCAAATGGGCACACCAGCCCGAAAGCAAAGACGAGAAGGCAGGAGGGGACAGGAAAACTGGACGAATGGAAATGGAGAACCAGAGGTCAAGAAGGGGAGAGTGTTGACACATCACAGGGCTGGCAATCAATGTCACAAGAAAATGTGTGTATTAATTGTTTATCGAGAAACTAATTTGCTCTGTAAACTTCCACCTAAAGCGTTAAAAAAAAAATTACATAAAAAAATGAGTGTCTAGCAGAGGATTTGACTCTTCTGCTCTGTGGATGCTGTGGGAGCTCCCTAGTAGTCTCCATATGAACCCTCCTGATTTGAAGAGAGCCACTTCTCCTGAGAGGCTCCTCCCTGGGACATGCCCATTCCTGTGAGAACTAGTGGCACCTAGAAGAGGAAAGGAAACCCTGGTGGCGTAGTGGTTAAGAGCTACGGCTGCTAACCAAAAGGTCGGCAGTTCGAATCTACCAGGTGCTCCTTGGAAACTCTATGAGGCAATTCTACTCTGTTCTGTAGGGTCAGCAAGAGTAGGAATCAACTCTGTGGCAGTGGGTTTGGTTTGGGTTAGAAGTGGGAAGAGCGAAGGCTGAGGACTATAGGAAAGGGACCTTGAGGCCCAGATTCTAAAGGTGGCTCTGCCACGTCGATTTTCTTCTCGTGCCTCAGTTTCCTCACATGTAAAATTAATGGTTGTTAACTTTCAAGTATGAAAGCCACTTTTGGATTTTTGTTTTGTTTTATAAGACTTTATTGTGTTTTTGGTGAAGGTTTACACAGCAGTTTAGGTTTCCATTAACAATTTCTACACAAGTTGTTCGATGACATTGGTTACATTCTTTACAATATATGAACATTCTCACTCTTTCTGTTCTGGTTGTTCTGTTTCCATTAATCTAGTTTTCCTGATCCCTTCTTTCTTCTCTTTGTCTTAAAGTAATTGTTGACTGTTTTGTTGAAAGCCACTTTTGAGCATCCAAAAAGTTCTCAGACATATCCCCTGCCACACACGTAATAATAGATATGCTTTTAGTTTTCTTTGAGAAAATGCGTAAGTCTCAGGAATGCAATATTGCTTTTAAAAGAACTGACATTTCATTCATCACACACTATACACTCTGGGAAAATAGGTGTTTAATCTATAGACAATGCATAGTGTGCATATGGATTTTGGGACATATGGTTATACGTATATGTATCCAAGCATCTTGAAAATATCCATAAACCCTGCCACCCTGACCCTCATTTAGGAAGTCTATTTTACTGCTTTCAAATATACCTCTCATGTTCCACATTTACCTGAAACTGCATTTTACCTGAAATTTCACCTGGAATAAACTGTGAGGAGGGGTGGAAAGGAAGCCCACACACAGAAGATGACTTTCTGTGGTTATCCTGGGCCTCCCAACCCCCTAAAAATGACTCTGCCTTTTCGGAAACTGCTTTGGCCTAAAACAAGGAGTTGAGAGTCTCCAGAGTGTCCTCTAGCATCCAGCCCTTGACATCTTGCCCTTTTCTAAGCCCTGAATCTTCTCTCCAAAGGCAAAGATCTCTAGCCCCACGGAGACCGAGCGGTGCATCGAGTCCCTGATTGCCGTTTTCCAGAAGTACGCTGGACAGGATGGTAAAAACCTTACCCTCTCCAAGAGGGAGTTCCTGAACTTCATGAATACAGAACTGGCTGCCTTCACAAAGGTACTGGTCACAGCCCTGGCCCCCCAGACTACCCAAGCACAAAACCAGACCCTTGCAGAAGGGCCAGGAATAAGGGACCCCACTCCAGGAAGAATAGCACGTGTCTGCCCTGGTGCAAACCTGACTCCTTTGTACCCACTCCAAGCTGAGAGGTCCATAGAGCGGCCCAAGCTGAGTCAGCCCTTAAGTCTCAGGGTGAACTCTAGAGGACTAGTAAGAGGTCTCTTCTCTGAAGTAGGATGTGTTTTAAAGATCAAAACGTGCAAACTGCATGACATAGACAATGGTGATTCCTTTTTTCCATTTAGGGAGAGAGGCGTATGAAATGGCAAATAGTATAATAGAATAGTTTTCTAATTGGATTCCTCCACTCCAATGGAATTTTCTGCGAAGACAGAAATGTTCTGTCTACACCAGCTAATGTGGCAACCATTAGCCACATGTTGCTATTGAGCACTTAAAAATGTCTATTGCAACTGAGGAACTGAATTTTTTATTTTAATTCATTTAAATATAAATAGCCACATGTGTCCAGCGGTTGTAAATATGCTGGGGGGTAGGGGGTGAAGAATGAGGCTGATTAGGGCGGGCCTGTGTTCTCTTCCCACCATGAATCACTCCACTTTTATACAGTTTATATATTAGAGTTCCGTGCAACACTTGAGAAAAGTGTTCCACTAATTTACAGTTAAACGAGTATCGATATCGCAGAAAGAACCCTGGACTAGGAGCCAGAAAATCTGGGTTCAAGTCCCAGGTCTGCCCCTTGGGGAAGTCACTTCACCTTTTTCAGTCTGTTTCAGTGCCTGAAAAATGGAAATATTAATAACCCTTACACTGTACCTCACACTGGTGAAAATAAGATGTGGCAACACATTTGAAAACATCTTAGGAAGTATAATATAAAGGTATTATTATTATCTTTGCAGAACCAGAAGGACCCTGGTGTCCTTGACCGCATGATGAAGAAACTGGACCTCAACTCTGATGGGCAGCTAGATTTCCAGGAATTTCTTAATCTTATCGGCGGCCTTGCTCAGGCTTGCCATGACTCCTTCATGAGACGTCCCCACTAGCAAACCTGAGGGGCCCTTGAGCTTGGCCTCCAAGCCCAACCCCCTTCCTTCCAGTCCCAGTCACCATCTACAGCTCGAAGCCTACACACATCCTGAGCCCAGCACATCTGCCACCCCATGCAGGCCACTCCTGCTGGCAGTAATAAAATAATATGGTTTTTTAAAACACACCCTGGAGTGTCAGTAAGTCTGTGGGAGGGAGGGAGGAGAGTGAAGAATATAAACTACAGTCATACGTCATTTAACATCCATGATACGTTCTGTGAAATAGAACGTTATAGAATGATAGGTTATGTGATTTGGACATTGTGCAAACACCATATAATATACAGGTAGTCCCCAAGTTATGAACTTGGTCCCCGTAGTTACGAACCAACCCATCAAGCCTATTGTATTAAAAATTCAAAGTATATACAATGGTTCATAACAAACAGATGCTACTTTGTGACTGCACATCAAAGTCATATGGGATACTGTAGTGCACCTGTATTGACTAAATAGCCAAGAGACTGTCCCGTTCTCCAATCGGGGTTTCTGAACTCTATTATAACCTCATGAGGCCATGGACATACATGTGGTCAGACGTTGCCTGAACAGACACTATGCGGTGCGTGACTGTACATTGTTGGAAGCAGTTACCAGAACCTGCACAGTAAGTACTAAAAATGCATCTCAGTTGTACACATAGCCATGACTAATGATACAAACAGGACCACCTCTAAATTACTCAGAGTGATGGAGAGGTATAATTTATTGCCATTATTCACTCATTAAATATCTATTCACCCACTGTCACAGGGTCTAAGTATACAGCCAACAAGCCAGACAAGGCCCTGCCTTCACTTAGCTTACTTTCTGGTGGGGGGCAGGGGAGGAGGGGTAGAAAACAATGAATGAGTACAAGCACACAAAGGAATTTCAGAGTGATAAATCCTGTGAAGGAAAGAGGACCAGGTGGTAAGTTACAGATTGATGGAAGCTGGGAAGGGCAGTATTCTGAGAAGGTGACATTTGTGCTGAGATCAGAAGGAAGAGAAAAAGCCAAAAATGTGAAAAGATACAGGAAAACATTTCAGGATAAGGAATTGCAAGGACAAGGGTCTGAGATGAGAGGAGCTGGCATGCTTAAGGAGGTTAGTGTTGTCAAGTTCTTCATGTTTGCCTATGGGTTTCCTTCTTTAACGTTTGGCTTAGGCTAGTGTGAACATTACTTTTTTTTTTTAAGCCCCTGATAAAGCAGCAGAGAGAGAGAATCTAGAAAGAGGGTGAAAAGACTGACTAAAGATAACAGATGAGAGAGAGAGAGCAGGAAAGAGAAAGAGTGACAAGTGTATTTCAGCAGTGTGTAGTCATACCTAGGAGTCCCTGAGTGGCAAACTGTTAATGTGCTCAGCTGCTAACCAAAAGGTTGAAAGTTCGAGTCCACGCAAAGGTGCCTCAGAAGAAAGCCGTGGCAATCTAATTCTGAAAAAGCAGCCATTTGGAAACCCTGTGGAGTATACTTCTGACACACCCGGGGTCACCATGAGTCAAGGTCGACTCAACGGCAACTGGTTTTCTGGTAAAGAAGCGCTTTTAACTCACTACTGAAGTCATTCCTGAGGTTCACCCTTCAGCCAAAGATTAGACAGGCCCATAAAACAAAATGAGACTTAATGGGCATACCAGCTCAGGGGCAAGAACAAGAAGGCAAGAGAGGACAGGAAAGCTGGTAATGGGAACCCAAGCTCAAGAAGGGGAGAGCACTGACACAAAACAATATGTCACAAAACAATGTGTGTATTAATTGTTTAATGAGAAACTAATTTGTGCTGTAAACCTTCATCTAAAGCACGATTTAAAAACAGAAAAAAAAAAAAAGCACAGAGAAAAAGTGAAGTTTCCAGAGAACCTCTGATTCCTTATCCATCTATGTGAGTTTTAACATCTTAGTAAAAACCTCTCCGCACCACCATCTCTTCAACCATAAATTAAATGGAATGGATTAGATCATTTATGAGGTCCTTTCTGGCTCTGACATTCCAGAATGAAGGCCAATGTCTCAGGCTAGGAAGTCCCACATTTTTCAAGTAGAATTGTAGCTGCATCTTAGATGAGTTCCTGAGTTCATTACCAACGGGGGTGAGGGAGGATCTGGAGTCAGTGAAAGTCTCCATATTATTCCCTTGGCAGATGCACCCTGTATTAAAAAAAAAAAGTCATTATCACAAAGATCACTGACCAGCGAAAGAGATAGAAAAACATCAGATACTCCAAGGTTACTGGCTATTTGGTATCCCACCAAAAATTACTGGCCCTGACTTTAGGACACCAGATTCAGGGGAACCCCCTCGAGAAATTTACTTGCTTGGCTGACTCAAGTTTTGATAAGAAGTGAGATCCAATAGTACTGAACTCCAAACTTCTTATTCAAGACTCAAATCAACAAATCTCTATGGATTTCCTCTATACGCAAGAGGAGTGATAGAAAGATATCAGAAGTGGCTGCTTTGGGAAGGAAGTGGTGGACTCGGTGTGTTTGAGGTGCCACTAGGACATCCAGTTGGCAATGCCCAGTGGCATCTGCATTGGCTCTGGAGAGAAGAACCAGCTGGAGAAGCAGACACAGGAGGAAAGAGAAGAGGGCCTAGGGGTGTGCCCACAGTTGGGAAGTAAGAGGAAGAAGACCAGTGAAGAAGAACGAAGGAGAGCCTAAAAAGGTAGGAGAAGCGGCAGCAGAGTTGAGGAGCTGAAGGAGAGAGCATGATTAAGGCAAGGCTGGTGAACCACATCTAACAATTACTATCCTTTCAATGTTGATGTTCCTCAGGTCCTTGTGCAATCCCTTTTGCATTCCTCACACACTCCCTGGGGATCTCATCCACGTCTTTTTTTCTACTTCATTTACTACTAGAAGCCAATGACCACTCACATTTATTTCCCCAACCAAGTTCTAGCCCCTGAGCCTGAAAGCTGCCTCCTAGACTTCTCCACACGCAAATAATACAATCTTTCATTCATTCATGTATTGAGCAAATATTTACATACAACACGAACAACACCGTCCCATGTATCAGGTATAGAGGGATAAACAAGGCAGAGAAGACCCTTGCCCTCAAGAAGCTTGCGCTCTCAGATTCTTCTTATCCCAAGCTGAACTTACCATCTTCCCAACCCCTCAGCCTGCTTCTCCTCCAATGTTTCCATCTCAGGACTTCCAGCAATGTGAAAGTTCCGCCTTGACTCTTCCTCTTCCCTCATCAAGTCACATCCCCAAGTCCATTTGCTTCTCCACCCAAACATCCCTTGAGTCCATCCCCAGCCATCCCCCACCCAGGCCACCACCACTTCTCATCTGGAAACCTCCTAGCCAGCCCCGCAGCTCTGACTTTTCCCCTCTTTAGTCCTTTCTCTTTCCTGGAGCCTCTGATCTGGTTCTCCCGGACACAGAGCCCTTCAGCGGACTCTCCAATGCTCTTGAGCAGGCCAGACACAGTCCCTGGTAAGGCCAGGATGATGCCCTCTTAGCTCACCCACCTCATCCTACCTTCCTCTCTCTCCTCCTCCCTACACATGCACCCTCTAAATCCCAGCCACACTGAACGCGTTTACTCCCCTCACCACCCTGTGCATCTCCACGTCCTGGGCTTAGCTCTCTGCCTAGAGCACAGCCACCGTCACTGCAAGGATTCACAGGTATCATTCCCACAATCCCTCACAACTCAGCACAGGTGGCGTTTCCTCCAGGAAACCATGCTTAGCTCCGTAGTTGAGACGGGCGTCCCTCCTTTGCACTGTCCTGCCCGTTACCTCCACTGGCATGGGGTTCGCACTGATCGACTTCTGGATGGGTAAAGAGTGTGTCTGTCTTGGTGACTGTTGGATCCCAATCTCCTGGCTCAGTGTCTGGGACATCGTAGGGGCTCAAATGTATGTTGGGTGGTCGAGTGGTCAGGAAGGATGAATACTGAGAAAAGGCTATTGGGCCAGGGACTAGTAGAATGTAAGGGGTTAGGACAATAGAAGCTTTGGGTGTACGCACATACAAAAACTCAATAATTTTGACCAGCAATGCGAAGGTATGGAGGTGTTGAAGGAAGGGTCTTTTGTTTCCCCTTTTTAGCTGGAGAAAACAGGGAATGCTAATAGAAAGATGATAAAATTGAAATTAAACATGTTTGAAATAGCTGTTACCTGGATTGTTAGGGAGTTAGCCAGAACTTATATTAAGAATTGCAGCTGCGTGTTAGTTATCTAAGGTCCCTGGGTGGTGCAGTTTGCCCTCGACTACTAACAAAAACCTAAAGGTTGACGATTCGAACCCACTCAGCAGCGCCACGAAAGGAAGGCCCAGTAATCTGTTTTTGTAAAAATTATAGCCAAGAAAACCCTATAGAGCTCAGTTCTGCTCTGTAACACATGGGGTCGCCATGAGTCAATATCGACTGGACAATGAGTTTTGTTTTATTAGTTATCTATTATGGCAAATTTAGCACTTAAAATAACACACATCTATAGTCTCACCATTTCTGTGGGTTGCGGGTCTGGGCACAGCTTAACTGGGTCCTCTGTTCAGGGTCTTTCACAAGGCTGCAATCAAGGTGTCAGCCAGGGCAGTGGCATCACTCGTAAAGTGTGGGGTTGAAGGGCCTACTGCACCAGGTGACACTGTCAGAGGGTTGACACTAAAATGACTCTATGAAATTTTTGTGCAGTGTTTCAGCAGAAATTTATTATTTTTTACAAAAGTATCCCTGTAGTTATTTATAGCAACAAACACATTTTTGGTAAGCCCAGCCTACATGTACCTACAAGACTAAAACTCTATGCTAATTTGTCTTTCGAACCTTCTAATACATTCCTTGGAGCCCTGGTGGCCCAGTGGTTAAGAGCTTGGCTGCTAACCAAAAGGTCAGAAGTTCGAATCCACCAGCCCCTCCTTGGAAACCCTATTGGGCAGTTCTACTTTATCCTATAGGGTCGCTATGAGTTGGAATCAACTCAAAGGCGACAGGTTTGGTTTGGGTTTTCATGTGCTCCAGTCGGAGCAGTCATTATTGCCCAGTTACTCCGAATCACGTGGTTTTGTCTGCATGCATGTGCTGTTGTTTTCATTGCTGCCGGGGCTTTCCTAGTTGCCTATTTGGCAAATTTTCTGATGTCTTAGGTACAGTAATGTGGTAATTAGTATTTGTGAACCTATATCGATAGTTTTTTTTTGAGAAGTAAGTAGTAATTAAAGGAAAAGAAGGAGAAAAATTTTAAAAAGCCTTCCCCTCAGTTACTAGTAATGTTCTAACCAATAATGTAATTCAAAGTAGACAGATTTTACAAAACAACTTATTGTCAGTATTCATATAACCTAAGAAATATTTTTTTTATTACATCTAAGCAATTTACAACTATATTTATCACACATTATTCTATGATTAAAATTGATAATAAACATTACTAAGGATTCTGTATGGTCTGGTGGGGAGGAGGTCCACGAGAGGAGATGACACCATAAGTTAGTGCACTGGGTGACACCAACTCTAGTGATACCACTGGGCCGGGGCTGGGGTCTCATCCGAGGCTTGTCTGAGGAAGAACTGACTTCCAAGGTCGTGTGGTTATTGGCATAATTCAGCTACTCGAGAGCTGCTGGACCTCAGCTTCTGACTGACTGTTGGTCAGAGGGCACCCTCAGCGCCTTGCCACGCCAGCTTCTCAGACTGGCTCCATTAAAGCATGCAAGCTGAGAAGGTATAGTCTGCTAACAAGGCAGAAGACACAGTCTTCTGTAACGTAATTGTAGAAGTGGTGAACCACCACCTTTGCTGATTCTCTTGGTTAAAAGCAAATCACAGTCCTGATTATACTCAAGGCGATGGGGGCAGGGGGAGATTACACAAGAGTGTGACTACAAGGAGGTGGTGTCATTGGGGGCTGTCTTAGTTACCTAGTGCTGCGGTAACAGAAATACCACAGGTGGGTGGCTTTAACAAACAAAAATTTATTTTCTCACGGTGTAGGAAGCTAGAAGTCCAAATTCAAGGCTTTCTCCCTCCATGGGCTCTGGCAGAAGGTCCTTGTCTCTTTTCAGCTCTCGTTTCTTGGTTCCTTGGAGATCTCATCTATGCTTGCTTGCTCCATCTGCTCTTTTTATATCTCAAAAGAGATTGATTTAAGACATACCCTACTGCCTTATTAACATAATAAAGAAAACCCATTCCCAAATGGGATTATAATCACAGGTATTAAAAAAAAAAAAAAAAATCTATGGCCATTGAGTTGATTCTGACTCATAGCGACCCCATAGTGTTTCCAAGGCTATGAATCTTTACAGAAGTAGACTGCCACATCTTTTTCCTGCAGAGCCGCTGGTGGTTTTGAACCACCAACATTTTGGTTAGCAGTCAAGGGCTTTAACCACTGTGCCACCAGGGCTCCTTAACCACAAGTATAGGGGTTAGGATTTATAACACATATTTTGGGGATACACAATTAAATCCATAACAGGGACCATCTTAGAGTTTGCCCACCACAAGCCATAAAGCAGAAATCTACTCCCTGAGAGTGAAGGTAATCCTGAGAACGGATGTCTGAGTCTGGGGAACACTGACATCATGGGAGCTAGAAGAGTTATAAGGATGTTTTCCCTAACCCCACATCCTACCTTCGTCCTTCCTATCATTTGACAAACTTCTCAAAGGAAACTACACTTACTGCCTTTACTTCCTCATCTTTGTAAAAATCCTCCCTCTCCTAAATGATTTTGTTATAGGTGTCCTACGGACCATACTTTGAGAAACTCCTCTATGCATGTTCCCTGGGTAGCTTACTCTGAACTCACAGCTTCAATCTATATGCTAATGACTTACAATTCTATATTCCAGTCTAAATTTCTCTCTAGGATCCCAAATCCCTCTATTTAACCTAACATCTGTACCTGGCTGTCCCGCAGCTAGGATTCTTCTTGTTGCAAGTGATAGAAAATTCAATTTAATTTGTTTAAGCAAAAATAGGAATTTGTTTACATATGTAACTGAACAGTCAAGGGGCAGCTTTAGTTTTAGCTCAATTCCAAAAGCTGGTATCTTTCTCCAAATTCCTTGGCTCTGCTTCTTCAATTTTGGCTCCATTCTCAGGTCCTTTCTCTGTGGTTTCTAGATGGTTATCAGTATTTCTAAGGCTATGACCTAGCAGATTAGAATCCATGGGTGGGGGGGGGAGTAGGGAGTGATCAGCATCTTTATCCCATAATTCTCAGCAAAAGTCCTGAGAGTCCCTCCATTTGGACCAACTAGGATCATGGGACCATCAACCAGCCAATCACCATGTCCAGAAGAATGCGGTGCACTCATTAACTTAGGTCTAAGTTGTTTATTGGACCCTTAGAACTAGAGTGGACCTCTACCCAAGCTATAAGAACCAAGGGCTGAGAAAGAGCGGATCAGGGATCATTTCAGGAAAAGGGGAAATGGATACTGTGAAAACAAGAAATGAATACCAAGCACACGCCTCAAATAAAACATGTCTAAAATTGGACTCAACATCTTTCTCCCAAAACCCGATCCTTTTGTTTCATTCCCCATTTCAGTGAATTGCACCACTGCACCATCTCCCACCCAAAGAAGGAAACCCTGGCGGCGTAGTGGTTAAGTGCTATGGCTGCTAACCAAATGGTCAGCAGTACAAATCCACCAGGCGCTCCTTGGAAACTCTAGGGGGGAATTCTACTCTGTCCTATAGGGTCGCTATGAGTCGGAATCGACTTGAGGGCACTGGGTTTTTTGGGGGGTTTCCCACCCAAATGCCCAAGCCAGGAACCTGGGAATAATCCGAGGCTTTTCTTCTTTCCTACCAGTACATCCAGTCACCATTTACTGGGTTTTGCCTCTTGTGCACGCATCCTCTCCCTCCACCCTCATTGCCTTATTTCAGACTCTCTTAACTGACCATTACTTAATCCCCTCTTCATTCCCTAAAAAAAAAAAAAAAAAACTGGTTGATGGCTATGGGACCACAAATGACCAAAGTTAATGGTTAGCTCTCTAGCAGTCCATACACTTGTGCGCTGCCCCCCCCCCCCCAGTAGAATTACGTGTTCGCTAACCCTAGTGGCGTAATGGTTAAGTATTACAGCTGCTAACCAAAAGGTCAGCTGTTTGGCTCCACCAGCCTCTCCTTGAAAACTCTGTGGGATAGTTCTACTCTGTCTTATAGGGGTCACTATGAGTCGGAATCGACTCCACGGCAGTGGGTTTTTTGGAAGGGCGTATTTGTGATCGTTCCCAAAACCAAAACCAAAACCAAACCCATTGCTATCAAGTCAATTCCAACTCATGGGGATCCCATGTGTTACGGAGAAGAACTGCTCCCTGGGGTTTTCTTTCTTTTTTTCTTTTTTTAATTGTGCTTTAGGTGAGCAAATGACTTTCTCATTAAACAATGAATACACAAATTGTTTTGTGACTTGATTGCCAACCCTGTGGCGTGTCCACACTCTCCCCTTCTTCACCCTGGATTCCCCGGTTCCATTTGTCCAGTGTTCCTGTCCCTTCCTGCCTTATCGTCTTTACTTTTGGGTTGGTGTGCCCATTTAGTTTCTGGGAATAGGCAGGCAATTCCAGGAACTAATTAACATCTATGGGGGTGCAGTGGGGGTGCAATGTGACAGCTGGGGGTATGACACGTGAAGTTCATCTAAAGCCAGCTTTGTAGCCTGTTGCTCATGTCAGGATTGGGGGGAGGGGCAGTTTATAGTAGTGAAGCAGCCTTGAGTAGAGAAGCAGTAAGACGACCTTATGTTGTTACACAGACAACATAAAAATGTCTTATCAGGAACACAGAGAGTCTGGCTGGGATGGGAAGAGGAGGGGGGAATAGTTTAAT
This sequence comes from Loxodonta africana, assembly GCF_030014295.1. Classification (NCBI taxonomy): domain Eukaryota; kingdom Metazoa; phylum Chordata; class Mammalia; order Proboscidea; family Elephantidae; genus Loxodonta; species Loxodonta africana. The sequence goes on along the minus strand of NC_087344.1, from coordinate 182,011,143 downwards.
CCCATCAGTTACATTCCAGAAGGGGAAACAGTTTAAGCTTGTCACTTACATTCCTTATGTGTATTATTGTTTGCCCCGTAGTCCTGTCTAATCTTTGGCTGAAGGGTAAAATTCAGGAGTGACTTCAGTACCGAGTTAAAAAGGTATCTGGAGGCCATACCCTTGGGGTTTCTCCAGTCTCTGTCAGACCAGCTAGTCTGGTCTTTTTTTGGGGGGGGGGAGGGCGGGGGGGCAAATTTGAATTTTGTTCTACATTTTTCCACAGAGTTTTCTTGACTGTAATTTTTATGAAAGCACTTAGCCAGGCCTTTCTTCCGTGGAGCTGCTGGGTGAGTTCAAACTGCCAATCTTTAGGTTAGCAACCAGTCGAAAACTGCCTGCACCACCCAGGGAGCTGTACCTATTTATACTGGTTGTGCTTATTTTTGTAGCCTGTAATTTAATTAAGTATTCCATAAGCCAATAAAACATGAGTGCAGAAAGATAGTTGTCTTTAGGAAAGCCAAACTGAATCGTTTGCAAAGATTTCATGAGAAAATTCACTGAAGATAACTGCCCTTGATGTAGGTATAGCTGAGACAACTATAAACAATGAGGGGTAGAAGTCATAAAAATCTAGATGTACCTTTCACTCAGATTGCCTCTCAGGTATCTTCAAATTCTCCACTTAAACAAAACTGGAAATTATGAGCATGATTTATACAAGAAAGATAATATAGCAAAATACTGGTAAATATGCAGGTTTTAAATTAAAGGAAAATATGTATTATCATTGTTATAAACACTCATCTTAATTTATTGCTTAATTAACTAAGCCAACTACTGGTCCCTACCTCTCAGAAAAGAGGGCCTCTAGCAGTGTGCGATAAACTCTCTAACTCTCTCACTGTCCTCAGTTTGATCTCTTCCACACCTTTCTCCACCCTGTTACCAAAGAGTTTTTAAAGGCAAATCTGATGGTATCACTCCTGTAGTTAAAACTGGTTATCGATTCCCCTTAATAACATGCAGGCTGAAAGCCAAAGTCCTTGGGGCACCCAGGCCTTCACGGTCCCTGCCTGCCTCGCCCGCCTCATTCTCTGCCCTCACCAGCTCGGCTGCTTCTCTCAGCCTTGCCAACCCCTGAACTGATGATGGACCCAGTGCCAGGTCTCTCTGCCTTCGTACCTGCCGCTCTTCCTGAATGCCCTCTGCCCAGCTCCACCTAAGTCCTGCTTGTCCTATAGAGCAGGACAAGTGTCATCCCCCCCAAAACCTTCCCTAACCTCCACCCATAACTGACTTTAACACTCTTGTTCTGGGTTCACCCAGCACTCTGTTCTTATTTCCATCACAGCACTGACAACTCTGTCTCATAATGGCCTTTTTCAGTTGTCTGGCTCTGGGTTTTTGGTCTTCCCCTTGACTTTGAGCTCAAGACCAAACATTTGATTAAATGCATCTTTGCATCACTAGTATTCAGTGTGGTGCCTGGCATATTTGGTGTCACTGTGTGCCATTGAGTCAATTCCAACTCACCACAAGCCTGTATGACAGTAAAACTGCCCCATAGGGTTTCCCAGGCTGTACAGGTAGTCCCCAACTTATGATGTATTTGAGTTATAATGAACCACACTTATGACCATCTGTGGTTTGTTTTGTTTTCTTTTGGGAGGAAGGGGGTTGTACATCTTCCTTTTAGGAAGTTACAGGACAACGCATGCAGAGGATTTGGGAAAAAAATGCTGGGTTATGTGAACACACTGCAAGCATTTGATCAGGATAGGATAATATCATGGAAGAGATCAGAGGGAAAATCGTCCATATGGCGAGAACGCTGAATTTAGAACTTGGTATCACTGATGAGGAGCAGCTCACAGATCATGAAGGAAGGGAATTGACATATCAGGACTTAATGGATTTTGAAGAGGAAAAAAAAAGCTGAAGAAGAAAGAAATAATGAGGAAAGAGGAAGGAAAGAAGTTGTCAAAAAAAATTATAATGAAAGGATTAGGTAAAGTTTTTTCTAAACTAAATCATGGGCTTCATGATTTGTTAAAGTCAGTAGGCAGATTTGGGAAGCAGTGAGGTGTTACCACAAAATATATGAAGAAAAAAAGAGAAGTACCATACGGACAACCCTCACTAATTTTCTGACTAGAAACACTCATCATTCCCAGAGATAACCCAGATGATCCAGAACCTTCCACTAATGTTATTACTGCAGCTGACAAAATGCCAACATTGTCCAACTCTTCTTCATCCTCGACATTAATTTTTATAATTTGTATATTTTGTGTGTGTGTGTTATGTATTAAAATATATCTAAGTTTATATATAATGTTTCCAACTCACAAAGATAAAGATTGGGTTTATAAAAATGCTCATACTAAAAGGCAATAGTAATGAAAAGTAAAAAAAAAGAAGTATTCAACTTACAGTCAGAGCCGACTTATGACAGAGTCATCAGAATGGAACTCTGTCGTAAGCCAGGGACTACCTGTAATCTTTATGGGGTCAGATCTCGAAGTCTTTTCTCTCTCAGAGCTGCTGGTGGGTTGGAACCTCCATCTTTTCTGTTAGCAACCGAACACTTAACCGTTGCCCCACCAGAGCTCCTCGTCTGAAAAAATATTTGTTGAATAGATAAATGATAGATAAACTGTAAAATCAGATTGGGGGCTTATTGTGAATATCTGGAGAGTCAGGGTTCCCACAGGAAACATATGCACACTCAAAAGGGTAACTGAAGAGAGTTTAATGAAGAGACTGTTTACTAAGATGTAGACAGGGATAAAGTAAAAACAAGGGATGGTGAAGCACCCAAGCACTAGGGAATTTAGCAAGTTATTACCACCCCTAGATTATTTTGGGTTAGGCCTGATTGGGCAAGGTAAGGGAGCAGTTACTGGAATCCAGCAAGAGGCAACAAGGGAGAGGGAACACTCACAGAAGCTGTAGCCTTAGGTATAGAAATGCAGCCACTGTCAGACCACAGCCTGAAACGTGGAAGCCTGGGAATAAATATGCCTTTCTCTCTTCCCACCTTCTTACCTCCAGCAAGTGCCTCCCACTGGCCAACCCACCTGGAAGGCTAAGCAGGGCAGAGAAGAGTAGACCTAGACAGGCCAACAGAATATCCAACACATTGTGGAAAGGAGAAACAGGCACTTCCCTACCACAATGTTACTCCTGCCACCAAGGCAAGCAGAGAATAAAGTGCCAAAGCTAATTCAGGTAGAATTTTTTTTTTTTTATTTATTGTGTTTTAAGTGAAAGTTTATAAATCAAGTCATACAAAAAGTTATACACACCTCGCTATGTAGTCCTAGCTGCTCTCCCCCTGAGACAACACACTCCTCTCAATCTTGTATTCCCCATGTCCATTCAGCCAGCTCCTGACCCCCTCTGCCTTCTCATCTCACCTCCACACAGGAGCTGCCCACATAGTCTCACGTGTCTACTTGAGCCAAGAAGCTCACTCCTCACCAGTATCATTTTCTGTCTTATCGTCCAGTCCAATCCATGTCTGAAGAGTTGGCTTTGGGAATGGTCCCAATCGTGAGCTAACAAAGGGTTCAGGAACCATGACCTCCAGGATCCCTCTAGTCTAAGACTATTAAGCCTGGTATTTTTACCAGAACTTGAGATCTGCATTTCACTGTTCTCCTGCTCCATCAGGGAATCTCTGTTGTGTCCCTGTCAGGGCAGTCATCAGTGGTAGGGAGGTACCATCTAGTTCTTCCGGTCTCAGGCTAATGTAGTCTCTGGTTTACGTGGCCCTTTCTGTCTCTCGGATTTATGTCTTTGGTGCTCTTCATTCCCTTTTGCTCCAGGTGGGTTGAGACCAATTGTTGCATCTTGGATAGTTGCTTACTAGCGTTGAAGACCCCAGATGCCACTCACTGAAGTGGGATGCAGAACATTCTTTTACTACATTTTGTTATGTCAGTTGACACAGATGTCTCCTGAAACCATGGTCCCCAGACCCCTGTCCCTGTTACTCTGGCCTTCGAAGTCTTTGGCTTTATTCAGGAAATGTCTTTGCTTTTGGTTTAGTCCAGCTGTGCTGACCTCTCCTCTATTGCATGTTGTCTTTCTCTTCACCTAAAAATAGTTCTTGTCTACTATCTAATTAGTGAATACTCCTCTCCCTCCCTCCCCACCCTTGTAACCATCAAAGAATATTTTCTTCTGTGTTTAAACTTTTTCTTGAGTTCTTATAATAGTAGTCTCATACAATATTTGTCCTTTTGCAACTGACTGATTTCATTTAGCATAATGCCTTCCAGATTCCTTCATGTTATGAGATGTTTCACAGATTCATCATTGTTCTTTATCGTTGTGTAATATTGCATTATGTGAATATACCATAATTTATTTATCCATTCATCCATTGATAGGTACCTTGGTTGCTTCCATCTTTTTGCTATTGTAAACAGTGCTGCAATGAACATGGGTGTGCATATATCTGTTCATGTGAAGGCTATTGTTTCTCTAGGATATATATCAAGGAGTGGGATTGCTGGATCTTATGGTACATCTATTTCTAGCTTTTTAAGGAAGTCCCGAATCAATTTCCAAAGTGGTTTTACCATTTTACATTCCCACCAGCAGTGTATAAGTGCTTCAGTCTCTCCACAACCTCTCCAACATATATTATTTTGTGTTTTTTTGGATTAATGCCAGCCTTGTTGGGGTGAGATGGTATCTCATTGTAGTTTTGATTTGCATTTCTCTATTTTTTTTTTAATGCCTAATGATAGTGTTTCCTCATGTATCTGTTAGCCGTCTGAATGTCTTCTTCAGTGAAGTGCCTGTTTATATCGTTTGCCCATTTTTTAATGAGTTATTTGTCTTTTTGTTGTTGAATTTTTGCAGTATCATGTAGATTTTAGAGACCAGATGCTGATCAGAGTTGTTGTAGCCAAAAACTTTTTCGCAGTCTGTAGGTAATCTTTTTACTCTTTTGGTGAAGTCTTTGGATGAGCATAAGTGTTTGATTTTTAGGAATTCCAAGTTATCTAGTTTCTCTTCTGGAGTTTGTACATTGTTAGTAATGTTTTGTATACTGTTTATGCCATGTATTAGGGCTCCTAGCATTGTCCCTATTTTTTCTTCCATGATCTTTATCATTTTAGATTTTATATTTAGGTCTTTGATCCATTTTGAGTTAGTTTTTGCGCATGATGTGAGACATAGGTCTTGTTTCATTTTTTTGCAGATGGATATCCAGTTATGCCAGCACCATTTGTTAAAAAGACTGTCTTTTCCCCGTTTAACTGACTTTGTGCCTTTGTCAAATATCGGCTGCTCATATGTGGATGGATTTATATCTGGATTCTCAATTCTGTTCCATTTGTCTATGTATCTGTTGTTGTACCAGTAACAGGCTGTTTTGACTACTGCGGCAGTATAATATGTTCTAAAAGCAGGTAGTGTGAGGCCTCCCACTTTGTTCTTCTTTTTCAGTAATACTTTACTTATCCAGGGCCTCTTTCCTTTCCATATGAAGTTGGTGATTTGTTTCTCCATCCCATTAAAAAATGCCATTGGTATTTGGATTGGGATTGTACTGTATCTATAGATCGCTTTGGGTAGAATAGACATTTTTACAATGTTGAATCTTCCTATCCGTAAGCAAGGTATGTTTTTCCACTTAGGTAGGTCTTTTCTGGTTTCTCGCAGTAGTGTTTTGTAGTTTTCTTTGTATAGGTATTTTACGTCTCTGGTTAGATTTATCCTTAAATATTTTATCTTCTTGGGGGTTATTATAAATGGCATTGATTTGGTGATTTCCACTTCGATGTTCTTTTTGTTGGTGTAGAGGAATCCAACTGATTTTTGTATGCTTATCTTGTATCCTCATACTCTGCTGAACTCTTCTATTAGTTTCAGTAGTTTTCTTAGGGTTCTTTAGGGTTTTCTGTATATAAGATCCTGTCTTCTGCAAATAAAGATGCTTTAACTTCTTTGCCAATTTGGATGTCCTTTACTTCTTTATCTAGCCTAATTGCTCTGGCTAGGGCCTCCAGCACAATGTTGAGTAAGAGTGGTGATAAAGGGCATCCTTATCTGGTTCCCTTTCTCAAGGGGAACGGTTTCAGACTCTCTCCATTTAGGATGATGTTGGCTGTTGGCTTTGTATAAATGCCCTTTATTATGTTGGGGAATGTTCCTTCTATTCCTATTTTGCGGAGAGTTTTTATCATGAATGGGTGTTGAACTTTGTCAAATGCCTTTTCTGCATCAATTGATAAGATCATGTGATTCTTATATATGATGGATTACATTGATTGTTTTTCTAATGTTGAACCATTCCTGCACACCTGGAATGAATCCCACTTGGTCAAGGTGAATTATTTTTTGATATGTTGTTGAATTCTATTGGCTAGAATTTTGTTGAGAATTTTTGCATCTAAGTTCATGAGGGACATAGGTCTGTAATTTTCTTTTTTTGTGTGGTATCTTTACCTTGTTTTGCTATCGGGGAAATGCTGACTTCATAGAATGAGTTTGGGAGTATTCCATCCTTTCCTACACTCTGAAATACCTTTAGTAGTAGTGATGTTACCTCTTCCCTGAAAGTCTGGTAGAATTCTCCAGTGAAGCCGTCAGGGCCAGAGCTTTTATTTGTTGGAAGTTTTTTTAATTACCTTTTCAATCTCTTCTTTTCTTATGGGTTTATTTAGTTGTTCTAGCAGGTAGAATTTTTTTAATGAACAAACAAAAAAAAAGGATCCATCCATTTTTATGAAGATTTGGTCCATGACTCTAAAACTGCAGTCAAGATTGCGAATTGAGCAGATACAGGAAGCTCTTCTCCTCTCTACAAATAGTGTTGGATAAAATAGCACTTCTTTCCCCCAATCCTGCCCCCCCCAAAAAGTTAAAATACTTGGTCAGTTCAAAAGGCAAAAAGAAAAATACCCAGCTGCCAGAAGCAAAAGGGAACTCATAGCTGTCACAGTGAGGGAGAGTTGAGGCCATGTGGTCCAGGTGCATGGCCAAAGGTCTTGGTGAAGAACTTTCTCTTCAAAAAAGGAGACACTACTAAAGAGGGGCCCTGTCAGTAATGGAGACTAGAAAACTTGACCCAGGAAATAATGAGCCCGGGGGGTAAGTCAGGGATTGGGGGACTGGAGGGCCTGGAAGGTGGGGGTTTGGGAGGTTCTTCTGAGAGAAATCGGAGCACTGCACCTGTGTTCCTTGAAGGTATGGGGCTCAAATACACTCTGCTCCCTGGTGCCGAATCCCTAGGCTTAGAAAATGACTGAAAAATTGCTTCAGGACAGTAAGAACCCACGACCCTAGGAAAGAAATTCAAACCCACCTCACAGGGACACCTGCAGCGATGTGGAGAATTTCCACAGGAGATAAGTCCTGCTAAAATAGGCTCACAGACAAACATTACAGGCACATGAGGGACAGTCAGTATATGCAACAGATGAAAGACTTTACACCCAAGTAGCAAGAGAGAAAGCAATATGGAACGGACTTTAACATGAGTGCTTTTAAAATGCACAAATAAAGCAAGAAATAGAATGCATAAAGTGAGGAAAGAAAAACAGACATATTGAAAAAGAATCAAATAGAGATTCTATATAGTAAACATACAGTCATTAAAAATGCCCGAGTGGTACAGTTTACACTTGACTGCTAAACCTAAAGGTTGGTGGTTTGAACCCACCCAGAAGCACTGCAGGAGAAAGACCTGGAGATCTGCTTCCATAAAGATTTAAAAAAAAAAAAAAAAACAGAGCAGTTCTGTTCTGTAACACACGGGGTTGCCATGGGTCAAAATCAACTTCACAGCAGTGAGTTTGGTGTTTGGTTTTATTGTCATTCAAATATATAAAGGATCATAAAGTGGGTGTTCCACCAACAATTCATGCCCAGGCTCCGGTGATAGGGGAAAGGGCCTCTCCCTGCCCTGCTGCACTTCAGGAAGACCTCAGCTACTCACAGCACTGCCCACCTCACAATGGACCTATTGTACCGTCCAAGAACCTGGTGAAGGATGTGCTGGGAATTCAGGCAGAACGATCTCGAGAGGACCACACCTATGCAGCCACAGTGATAATTCAGGCTTTGTTTCTTGGCTCTCCCTAATCTCTTAATCTCAGCCAATCACCACTCAAAGCATTCCTGATGGCCCAGTCAAGAAAGAAGGCTCTGGGGAGGGAAAGGCAAGTCTGCACCGGCAGGCAGGGAAGCTGGGTTCCAGGTGACTCCATCACCCTGTGAAAATAGGCGGGGAGGGCGGAGCACAGACAAGGGTAATCCTGGTTTCCTCGCCCCACCTCTCTCAGCCGGAAGGCACCCAGTGCTGGGGGCTGCAGGAAGAGAAATGTTTCTATTGCCAGATTCATATTTTATCCTCACAACCACTTAGTATCAACATTATCATTAAACATGATCTGCGGAGTAACCAGGGCTTCTGGCAGAAATGCAAACCACAGCTGATGATACAGGAAACTAGGAAGAAAGCCAAATGTGAAAACTGGAGAAGGTGTGAGTTAATACCAATTAGGGAGCTGAGGTGGCTTCAAAAATGCTAGCTCACACTTCTCATTTCCTCATTGTTAAGCCTTCTCAGCTCCTAGCAGTCAGGATGCTTTCTCCTCCTGGCGCTGAAACTGTTCTCCCCAGGGTCAAGGGAGTCCTTACTATACTACCAAACCCAATAACCTGTCTTCAGCCTTCCTCAGCCTTGATTCACAGCACTGTTGGACACCATTGACTGATCCACCAAAAAACCTGTTGCCGTCAAGTCAATTCTGACTCATAGCAACTCTAAAGGACAGAGTAGAACTGCCCCATAGGGTTTCCAAGGGCACCTGGTAGATTCAAACTGCTGACCTTTTGGTTAGCAGACATAGCTCTTAACCACTACACCACCCTATAAAGAAAAATAGCACCCTGAAATTGTCCTCTCCTTCCTTGATTCATACTACACCATCTTGTCTTAGAAAATCAAGATTCTGTGCTGGACCTGCCACATACCAGCAATGTAATTTTGGGAAAACTCTCTGAGCCTCCTCTTCCTTAGCTGGAAAATGGAGATAATTCAGTAAAACCTCTGAAAGCTGGAACCTGTGTAAGGTGGAAACCTGTCGGAAAAAGAAAACTCAAATATTTTCCACTAAAATGAATGATAGAAAAGTGATAAGACTGCACCCTGTCAAAGACGGAAAACTTGCGAGACCTGGAAAAAACAAGGCAGTCCCATCGCATTCCAGCTCTCAGAGGTTTCACTGTACTGCCTACCCTATCTTCAAGGAGCCCTGGTGGAAAAATGATCAGGAGCTCTGCTGCTAACCAATATGTTGGCAGATGGAACCTACTCAGTGGCTCCATGAGGCAACCTGTTGATCTGCTTCTATAAAGATTACAGCCAAGAAAACCCTATGGGGCAGTTCTACTCTGTCATATGGGGTTGCTATGAGTTGAAATCAATTTGAGGGCAACTAACAACGCTATCTTCCCACAAGGTTGCTATAAGACTCAAGGGAAATAATGAGTGTGAAAGGCCCTTAAAAGGGAATGCTAAACACAAATGATTGTTTTTACCTCCTATCTCTTTTTTCTCTTTATAATGGAAAACTGTTACAAAAATAGAGTGTGTAGTATAATCTGGCTGATGGGTACTATCTTGTATAATTTATACTCCTATCCACAGCCACCCCTAACGCTGGGTGGTTTTGAAGTAAATCTCAGACATTCCATCCACCAATATTTTAATACATGTCTCTGAAAAATAAGGACTCTTATCTTTAAAACATAACCATGACATTACACCAAAAAAAGGTTAACAAGAATTCCTTAATATCACTAAATATCCAATGTTTGAGTTTCCCTGGTTGTCTCATAAAGGTAACTTTTTAATATTTTCTTTGCTCAAATCAGAATAAAATAAGGTCTATGTATTGCAGTTGATAGGAGACACTGATTGTTCAGTGGTAGAATTCTCACCTTCCATGGGGGAGACCCAAGTTCGATTCCTAGCCGATGAATCTCAAGGACAGACACCACCTGTCTTAGTCATCTAGTGCTGCTATAACAGAAACACCACAAGTAGATGGCTTCAACAAACAGAAATTTATTCTTTCACAGACTAGGAGGCTAGAAGTCCAAATTCAGGGCGCCAGCTCCAGGGGAAGCCTTTCTCTCTCTGTCAGCTCTGGAGGAAGGGCCTTTTCATCAGTCTTCTGGTCTAGGAGCTTCTCAGTGCAGGGGCCCTGGGTCCAAAGTAGTGTTCCTGGCACTACTTTCTTGGTGGTATGAGGTCCCATCCTCTCTGCTCGATTCCCTCTTTCATATCTCAAAATAGATTGGCTCAAGATACAACATAATCCTGTAGATTGAGTCCTGCCTCATTAACATGACTGCCTCTAATCCTGCCTCATTAATATCACGGAGGTTAGGATTTATAACACATAGCATAATCACATCAGATCACAAAATGGTGGACAACCACACAATGCTGGGAATCGTGGCCTAGCCAATCTGACACACATTTTGGGGGGACACAATTCAATCAATAACGCCACTCTTCTGTCATTGGGGGCTTGCATGTTGCTGTGATGCTGAGCAGGTTTCAGCAGAGCTTCCAGACTAAGATGAACTAGGAAGAAAGCCCCGATGATCTACTTCCAAAAATTCAGCCAGTGAAAACCCTGTGGATCACAATGGTCCAACTGAACAGGAGCTATCAATAACAATGTTACAACTGATTGATAATGTATCTTGTATCTCTTTTCATAGGTAGTCTCTCTTTCTCCCTCCCTCTCTTTCCCTCTTTTTTGCTATTTATTTATTGAAAAGGAAACTTTCATTTGTCTTGTAGGATTTCCTGTAGTATGGCTTTTGCTGATTATATATCCCTATGGTAATGTTTAACATGTTCCTCTTTCCCTGTGTCTTCTGGAAACTGGAATTGAATCTGAAATTTGATCAGATTCAGGTTCCATTTTTTGGTAAGAATACTTCAGAGCTGGTGTTGTGTACTTTTATCAGGAGACACCCAGTATCTGGCTGCTTCTCCTTTTGTGGCGTGAGCAGCCATTGGTGCTAATTACCCACATCCATGGTTTCATCAGAGGTTGCAAAGTAGAAATCGTTTAATTCTATTATCTCTTCTTCCTTTTTCATTATGATGCTTTTATAAAGAGAAACTTTTCTTCAACTCTTTGGCTGCCCTGAAGAACAGTTTATATAGGGAGAGCAGGGTAAATACTTAATTTTTTCCCTTTATTTACCAGTTGTGAAAATAATAGTTGGTTCCCTTGTACCTTCTAAAGGTGACCAATAAATCTGGCTTTTGCTGTCGTTTAGTGTCACCATATCAGCTCACGGATTTAAGCACATTTTATGTGTTTCAGTCCACTGCAGCTATTTTTCATACTGATGCTCAAAGTGCCCCACGTTTTTGGTCAGTGGGGCCTCCTTCAAATTAGGTCCTGAGTCCCTTTGACATGACCCCAGCAATCTTTGGTAACTTCCTTGTTTTTTGCCATAGGATGTTCTTGGCTCATCTTATACATTTCCTGTGCCAGACCTGGAATTGGCTATTTCTTGAAGGATCCCTGAATTTTTTTTTTTAAACTACCTCTCCTCCCTTGGCATTTCCTTCGCCAGCTCCTCTTCCACCTGTGCCTTAACTATATAATCATTCCCAAACTCAGTCTTTGACCTTCCCCTCCTGTGTCCCTATAGTCTCTCCCATCAGTCAAAATCTAACCATTCATGGCTTCAGCTGGCATCTCCATACTGACATATATTTCCACATTATTAAAAACTATTAAGTCCTTCAACTTGGTTCACTGCCTCTTCACCTTTACTGTTTCTTCCTTCACCTGGAACACAATTCGACAAAATTCAACATAAACTTATTGAGTGTCTTCCATGTCTTAAGTGTTGTACACCCTTATTACTAACAATGATTAGCTATTACCTTTATTACTATTAATACCAACAATAAGTATCAAATACCAACTAATAATTTACTGAGTGCTTACTGTGTGTCAGACAATGTCTAGGCACTTTATATACATTATTTCTTTTATTTCTGTTAACAATCCTGCAATATAAGCTCAGTTACTAACAGATGAAACCCCGGTGACACAGTGGTTAAGCATTCAGCTGCGAACCAAAAGGTTGGCAGTTCGAATCCACCAGGTGCTCCTTGGAAACCTTATGGGGCACTTCTATTCTATCTGCTATGAGTCAGAATCGACTGGATGGCAATTGGTTTGGGGTTTTTTACAGATTGAGGGAATGGAAGCACAGAGAGACTGAGAACTTTCCCCAGGTCTCACAGCCAATAAGTAAGAGGCAAGGCTAACTTGGCCTAACTCTGAGATCCTGTCTTAACCACTAACCCATTTTTCATCATTCTCCCCTCTACTTTTCCTAATCCCTCAGATTCTACAAAGTCTACCTCAGGTCTCCTGTCTTCCAAGAAGCTCCCCTACCCCCTACTCACTCTGATGGGCATGGCTCTCCCTCCTCTCTGAATTCCTTCTCTATCAATGAAGCACTTCAGAACACACAGCCAAGTATCTTTTGTTCCACTTCAGCTATATCTGGTCTATTAGTCTATTTCTTTTTTTAATTTCAGTGAGTCTCTAAGGTTGCTATGAGCTGGAATCGACTCAATGGCAATGAGTCTGGTTTTTTGGTTTTTACATTTTTCAACGCCAAGATTTCTGATTCATTTTTAATTGTCATCTCTTATTCATAATCTTCCATTATTGTATCATGGTTTGTATATCCCCCTTTTTCTCTTTGAGAATATTAAACAATTATTTTAGAAACCTTCTGAGCTTGCTCTCGGTTATGGATTGAATTGTGTCTCTTTCCAAAACGATATATTGAAGTCCTAACCCCCAGTACCTCTGAGCATGACCTTGTTTGGAAATCCAATCTTTGAAGATGTTACCAGTTAAGCTAACATAAAGTCATACTGGAGCAGGGTGGGTCCTAATCCAATCTGAGTGGTGTCTTTATAAAAGAAGAGAAGAAACAGATACTCAGAGGGAAGACTGCCGCGTGAAGGCGGAGGCAGAGATCTGGAGTGATGCATTGGTAAGCCAAGGATCATCAGAGACAAGCATGGAACGGATTCTCCCTCAAAATCAACATGGCCGACGTCCTGATTTCAGACTACTAGCTTCCAGAGCTGTGAGACAATAAATTTCTGTTCTGAAAAGCCACCCAGTTTGTGGTACTTTGTTACAGTAGCCCTAGAAAACTAATACACTCTCTTACATCTGTATTTTTCTCAAATGAGAGTTCTTTACTTGCAGAGCCTGCCTTTTAGCTGCTGGTCTCAACTGTGATTTCTCCCACACTTATCCTGGGATGTAATGGCCTCTCGATGAAGTGCCTCCCAGTGGCCTCAGTGCTAGTCTTGCATTGAGTGTAGTTCCAGATCAGGCCTTGCAGCTACATCTCAGCCCAGGCTGTGGCCATCATGGGCCACTGCTCTGAGCCCCTGTCCATGCAGTTGTTGCTGCTCTGCTCCCAGCCATGGTCAGGCAGCTACATTCTGGCCTTGACCTCATACAGGCAGGCATCATGGATTGGGCCATGCAAAGGCTTTGAAGCTTTGGCCCCTGGCCTGGGAGGGCTCAAGACCTTGGCCCATAGCCCCACCTGTTCAGCCTGGATCCAGTCCCAGCCCCTCGTGGAAGACACAGCTTTGAGTCCTGCTTACCACTATGGGTCTCATCTGCTTCTTTCCTTTAGAGGGACTTCTCCATTTCTGATCTATAGAAATTTTCCTTTCTTGTTTTTTAGCATTCTGTTTTTTTCTATCACTTCTATGTGTTCTAAAAGCAAGAGCAGGCTTCAGCGTGAGCTCAATTCACTATCTTAAACCAGGAGATGGGGTTTGTGTTGCTGAATCTTTGAGGACCTACCACAGTATTAAGAACATAAGTTTTTGAAAAAAAAAAAAAATTGAATATTTTGGAAAAAGATAGTGATAATGGTGGCATAACACAAAAACTGTAATCAATGTCTGAATTGTAAATGTGGACGTTGTGCTGGCGAGTATTTTTGCTGTATATATTTTCACCACAATAAAAAAAAAGTGTAAAAAAATTGATTGAACACAAGAGGACTATCAAGCTGTCATCAACACAGGAAGTGGTACTTCAGGAGACTCATAAGCATCTAAGGGTCCTCAGGGAGAAAAGGAAAGGTACAGGTTTCTGATGACATGTGTGGTGAGAGTTTGAGCCAATTCGATTTGAGTCTCGAAGGCCTGGGCAATCCCAGCAGACAGCTAACCCTGTGCTTCTCAAACTTTGATGTGCATATGAATCACCTAGGGCTTTTGTTTAAAAAAATGAAGATTCTGATTCAGTGGATCCAGGTGGAGCTTGAGATTCTAAAGTTCTAACAAGTTTCCAGATGATGTCAGTGTTGCTGGCCTGTGGACCACACTTTGAGTAGCCGTGATCTAGTAGATACAGACATATACCTACACCAGGATATTTACCAAAACATTAACAATGATTATCTCTGGATGTTCCCTTTTTTTTTTTTTTTTCATATGTTTCTGTATTTTCCAATTTTCTCTCAATCGATATGAATTACCTTTATAATCAGAAAAAGATGCATAAGTGTTAAACTTTCAACATCTCCTTACAGTCTTCAAAATAAAGTTCAATTTTCTTCATCGGCACTGGAGGCTCTTTGTGATCCAGTCCTTTGTGGCTTCTACGGCCTGATCTGCAATCTCCAGACACACAGGCCACATACCCACTAAAACTTCCAGGTCACCTGCAGTTCCCCAGGGGCCTCTTCCTTCCTCCCTTATTCCCCAGCCTTCCTCACCTGGCTAACTCTTACTCCCTTTTCAAGATTATCTTCAGATGGCTTTTCCTCCAAGAAGCCTCCCCTAACTCCCCATTTGGTTTAGGCATCTCTGCTCTGACTCCAGGGATGACCAGCGTCACCTCAGCCTTCATACTTCTACCTTATAAATGCAAATGTTGCTTGTTGGCCTGCCTACTAGACTGGGGTTCCCCAAAGGTAGGCTTATGCTTCTTTCTCTGCATCCACAGTGCCTAAATAGCATCAGGCATATAGTTGGCACTCTATAGTACATATTCTGACTGTATATACAAAAATTACTTGTAAAATGTAATACCCATTGCTGTCGAGTCAATTCCGACTCATAGTGATCCTGTAGGACAGAGTAGAACTGCCCCATAGGGTTTCCAAGGAGCACCGGGTGGATTTCAACTGCCGACCTTTTGGTTAGCAGCCATAGCCCTCAACCACTATGCCACCAGGGTTTCCAAAAATGTAATGGATAATACAGCCCAAATACTGATTAGTATTATCCTCACTTTGCAGATAAAGAAACAGGTTCAGAGAGGGTTAGATGACTTGCCCTGGGTCACAAAGCTAATGAATGGGAGAGCCTGGACTCAAACCCCAATTTCCTAGTCCTCTCTCTACTTCTCAACAGTTGCCATGATTAGAAAACTATCATCGTGTGTTGGGTCAAGTTGATGGACATCTATCTCACAACAGGAAGCTTTTCTGCCATTGAACCTTTATAACACACAAGGCTAATATACCTAAGCTTTTAAGACCACATTAAGCTGAGAAGTTTGAATGTGTTTTAAATCATTGAGGCAGGGAGGTGCTTTAACTCATTTTATGGCTGGAATAGGTGATAGACTTTAAGCCACATTTTCCAACAAGAGAAACTGAGCACACAGAGGTTCAGATGGGGAGCTTCCTTCCATCAGTCCACTCCCGCACCTCACCCCAGCTCAGAGGCCACAGTAGGATTCGAAAGCTTAGGGCATGCCATTATGAGCCAGGACCATTCTTTCCAGAAATCTATGTTTATCTCCTAATTTAGGCTTTCTGCCAACATCCACCGAGACCCTACTCTGCTCAGAATATACAACACACCAAGACAAGTCTTTGTCCTTAAGAACATTGAGGGAGACACACGAGTGTACAGGCAATTTTCTGTACACTGTGATAAGGGCCACGAGGTGCTACGGGAGCCCCCATGGAGCAGCATCCAACCCCAGTCTAGGGGAGGCCAGGGAGGCTTCATGGTGGATGTGATACTTGACCAGAGCTTTGGGCTGGCTGATTCTATAACCGGCCCACAGCCCGCATGTCTACCTCCTTTCCCGCCTCCACCCCATCTTCACACCATAACGACCATCACTATGCTGCTACTCTGCTCCACAGTCTCCATGGTTTCCCAGTGTCTTAGTCACCTAGTGCTGCTGTAACAGAAATACCACAAGTGGATAGCTTTAACAAAGAGAAACTTATTTCTTCACAGTAAAGTAGGCTAAAAGTCCAAATTCAGGGTGTCAGCTCCAGGGAAAGGCTTTCTCTGTCGGCCTTCTCATCAGTCTTCCCCTGGACTAGGAGCTTCACCACGTAGGGACCTCAGGTCCAAAGGACACTGCTTTCTTTGTGGTATGAGGTCCCCAACTCTCTGCTTGCTTCCCTTTCCTTTTAGCTCTTGTAAGGTAAGATGTGGTGCAGGCCACACCCCGGGGGAACTCCCTTTACATTGGATCAGGGATGCGACCTTAGTAAGGGTGTTACAATCTCACCCTAACCCTCTTTAACATAACATTACAATCACAAGATGGAGGACAACCACACAATACTGGGAATCATGGCCCAGCCAAATTGATACATACATTTTTGGGGGGACATAATTCAATCCATGAGACCCAGTGTCTGCAATTAAAATCTTTATCCTGGAATGCAAAGCCAGCAGTAATCTAGCCTTTACCTCTCACCCAAATCTTTTTTTTCTCCTTGTTCCTCCAAATGCACCCTGCACACCCCACCCCTGCACCTTTATTCATGTTACTCCCTCCCCCTGGAATGCCCACTTCTCGGCACCTGTTCTTCATGCCCCATCCATGCTTGTCAAATCTGACCCAACCTTCAAAGCTCACTTCCAGTCCTTCATCCTACATGAAGTTATTCTTAGTGATCCTAGCCAGAAAGGAGCCTGTTGTTAGCTGCCATCAGGTCATCCCCCAACTCACAGCAACCCCATGCAAAACAAAATGCTGCCTCATCTTACGCCATTCCAGGATCAGATGCAGATCAGGCTGTTGTGATTGATAGGGTTTTCACTGGCTAATTTTCAAAAGTAGATCTCCAGGCCTTTCTTCCTAGTCTATCGTAGCCTAGAAGCTGTGCTGAAACCTGCTCAGCATCCTAGCACCGCAAGCCTCCACTGACAGACAGATGGTGGCTGCACAGGAGATGTGTTGGCCAGGAATCGAACCTAGGTCTCCCACATGGAAAGCAAGAATTCTACCACTGAACCACCAATGCCTCAGAAGACAGCCTGCCTGTTCTAAACTCTTACTGGTCTTACCAGTTACCCCTGTACAACACTGGTCACACACTACCTCGTATCAGAGCTGTTCGTGAATGTACATTCTTCATGTTCCTGCCTACATTATGATTATGTTCCTAAGCAGATATTGCACTATCCAAAAAAAGGCAAGGTGGGGTTGTGGCAAGAAGGGAGGCTTTGAGACTAGACTTACCTGCCTTCTAATAGGACTGTGTGCCCTTAGGGAAGTTACTTAACCTCTCTGAGCTTCCTTTCCTCCTCTGAAAACAGACTTAGTATCTATCCCACAGGGCTTTGCAGAGGCTTAGAGATAATATTTGTAAAACACAATAAATTATTATAACCCTAACACATGTAAAATACTCCATGAAATGATTTTAGGAAACAAATAAAATAATTTCTGAAATAGTACTTTGTAGATGATAAAATTAGCATGGTAATTTTTAATAAGCAAGATTTGAAGTACATTTTTTATTCTTGTATGATCTGACCAATACAGACCTCAAAGATGCCCCCAATGATTGCCAACAAGTATATCCTCCCACAGCCAGGCATTTTGGCTTTTGGACTCTCTGTGCTCAAGACTATTAGATGAATTCAGTTTAAAGCCAAGTGGTAAAGCTGGTTGAATTCTTTGCTCTAATTAAGGTTTTGGTCCTTTCAGCACCAACCTCTAGTCATTAGTCCAACCTAACAGCTCTAGTTTCTTTCTTGTATCTTGATCACAGAATATCATTTTCCCACTGCCCAAGCCCTAGAAAATGCTATCAAGGGCATGAGCGAATGGGGCAGGATGCCAGCCTAAATCACAGCCTTCATCTCGAGCCAAACAGAAAAACCAAACCCAGTACCGTCAAGACGATCCCGACTCATCTCAAGCCAGCTGGGTAATTTTCCCAGCCTAGTTTTTTTAGTTGTCAGTCCTCTGCTTTCCAGACAAGGCTTCCTACTCCTTATTCTGCCACTCAGGAGACAACAAATCTCATGCACAGCTACTCACTCTGTGGCCAGCAGAGGGTCCCACAGCATTAGTTAGAAAGCAACGACACACCCTCTCCCAGTCTAAATTGTAAATACTGCCCAAAGCACCCCACAGCGGCCTCCCCTAGCTTCCAGCCAACAGGGCTGCCTGGAAACCCCAGAGCTAGCTGCTGGCTAGCATTGCTGAGGCATCAGCTCACACCAAGCAGTCAGCATTTCACAAGAGGTTTGAGTCACCAGGGCACCATGGAAGCACATTTCTGTTGCTCTGAGCCCTCCCCAGCCACATTCCAGCACCACCAATGAAGGCAGAGGATCTGTGGCTGAAGTAACTGTTTACCCTTTGATAGAGGCCCCAGAGCTTCTGCCTGAAACACCACTTGTTCTCAAGTTCTAATGAAGCAAAGAAAAACATGTTATCAGACTAGCAGACAACAGCTCACAATGGGCAGGTCATGTCTTGCAGAGTTCTCCCCCACTGCCAAGGTTCTTAGGACTCAGACAAGCTGGAGTTCTATTCCAGACTAATTACTTAACTCAAGGTACAGGGTGTTTTTGTTTTTTTCTCCTCTTTGGAAGAGATCCACAGCAGGAACTGAGAAATCAAGTTTTCTAGTGTCATGGTTAAAAATTAGTAGTGAAGGCCTAGTGTTACAGATTGAATTGTGCCTCCCCCCCTCCTAAAAAAATAGTGGTTTCTCCTTCGTTATGTTAATAAGGTCATATCAGTATAACCCATCACCATCAAGTCAAGTCCAACTCATAGCAACCCTATAGTACAGAATAGAACTGCCCCATAGAGCTTCCAAGGAGCGCCTGGTGGATTCGAACTGCTGACCTTGTGGTTAGCAGCCATAAATAGCTCTTAACCACTACACCACCAGGGTTTCCTACCAGTGTAAGCTGAGTCCTAAAGCTCATTACTTCTGAGTGATAAAAAGATCAGAATAGACACAGAGACACACAAGGGGGAAAGCAGACAATATGTGAGGATCAGCTACAGGCCAAGAACACCGAGGAACCAAGAAATGTCCAGGGGCAGTTCTATTCTGTCCTATAGGGTCGCTATGAGTCGAAATCGACTCAATGGCAATAAGTTACTAGCAAGGAGGAAACCAAAACATGACTAAGACCCTGATTTGGACTTTCAGCGTCCAGAACTGTGAAAAAATAAGTTTCTGTTCCTTAAAGCTACCCACTTGTAGTATTTGTATCACAGAAGCCCTAGGTAACTTCGATACCTAGAATTTCCAGATTTTCCTGTCACCCACCCCAACCCATTACATAAGCAAACCCACAAATTTGTAACTGGTTTTCATCCTGGTTTCGTTTATCTCTTTTCTGGGTGTTTTTTAAGAGGCTGGACATAGTCAGCAAAATATTTAAAAATTACTAAAGGACTTCAAGGGACTGGTTCCTACCTTCGAGATGACTGCACATAAATACAGTATAATCCCCACAGTAACCCACCTCCCAGGATAGGGATCTGAAACCCATTTTATGGCTGAGGAAATAAAGAGTGCATAGGTGGCAGTTACAAGGCCATGGTGAGAAAGGCCACAGAAAAGCGGTCATAGCACTGCCACATCCCTGTGAGGTAGGTATTACTATCAGATCCAGTTTACAGATGAAAAAACTGAGGTTTGGAGAGGTTAGGTGGCTTGTCCAAAATCCCATAGCTAATTGTGGCAGAGATAATAAAATTCACTTCCAAGTCTGCCTGAAACTGCACAGCCTGTGCTCTTACCCACTGTGTTCTGTAGCCTTCTATCTCTCCAACCTCATCTGTGTCACCCTCCCCTTGCTCGCCCTGCTTCAGACACACTGAAAAAAAAAAAAAGAAAGAAAGCCAAACCCATTGCCATTGAGTTGATTGAACTCATAGTGACCCTATAGGGACCCTGTAGGAGAGAGTAGAACTGCCCCATTTTCCAAGGAGTGTCTGTGGATCCGAACTGCTGACCTTTTAGTTAGCAGCTGCAGCTCTTAACCTCTAGGGTTTCCTCGGACACACTGATTGTTTTTAATTCCCTTATCAGACCAAGCTCCCTCCCACCTCCAACCCTTTCCAAATGCTCTCCTTTCTGCCTGGAAAGCTTCCTCCTGCCTCTTCTTTATTTGCAAACCCTAGTTCCTCTTCTTCCTCCAAGTCTTAAACGCCCCCACCTTGGTACAGCCTTCCCTGACTTTCTACCTAGAACCTGTCCCCTTTGATTCCTCTATCAGTCATACCACTCATTTCAAATTACCAATTTTTTGTTTGTTTGCTTTATTATCCCCCTTCTTTGTACTTTGTCTTTTCTGTGAGAATGTGAGGCCCATGAAGGCAGAAATTTGATTGTTTTGGTCATTGCTCTATGCTTTGTTCCCAGAAAGTGCAGGAATTAGTAAGTGCTCAGTAAATATTTGATAAATTATTATCAGAATTTGAAGCTCACCTATAGAATAAAGCAGATGGTTTCCAACCCCAAGCTAAGAGCTCTCCCGTGCTTTAAAAAAAAAAAAAAGGCTACAGTCCTTCAGCTTCTATTGCTCCAAGAGCTACGTTAGCACAAAAGGAACCTCAGTTCAGTCTTCCTCCCTCTTTCTCCCTGTCCCCTAGAGAGGACTCTGCTCCAAAATGTTCACCCATAAATCACACACCAGGGACTTGGACCACTGAACAGCCTGCCTTAAACTCCCTAAGGAATTAAGCTGAGTGAAGGAAGCACAGAGAAGGTGAGGGTCTACTTATTCTTAGCAAACTCCCTGCTGGGGCTCGCTAAATGCCTTCATGATCATTGGCTTGTCCAGTCTTTTCTGTTGCCCCAAGAGATAGCTGTCAATCCCCATTCTACCAATAAGGAGACTTGGGTTCACAGTGATGAAATGACTGGCCCAGAGTCATGTACCTGGTAAGTAGGAGAGTCATTCACTCACTGCTTAACATTCCCAGTGGCTCCTTCTTACCTTCAGAAAAAAGCTCCAAGACTCAGCAGAGTATCTAAGGTGCCCCAGGACAGGTACCCCCTCAGGACTCATTTCCATCTAAGGCCCTAGGGGCTCTACACTGTCCCCGTGCAGAACTGAAGGCAAGTCCTGAAATAGACATGCTTCCCCACAATTCCATGGCAATGCTTTTTCCTCTCGGCCTCCACAAAAATCCTCCTTGTCCTCTAAGATCCACATAAAACAAAAAAGTTGACAACCCCTAACAAAAATCTATCCTAAGAAAATAAGCATTTGAGAAAATATATCTGCTCAAAAACAGTTACTTTATATACAATTATTCTGAAAGCGAAAATTAGAAACAACCTAAACATTCAAAAATATGGAACACATTTAACAATTATAATATCTCCCTATTTATGTATACCAGTACAGACACCTTTGGGGTTTTGTTTGTTTGTTTGGATTTCCAGCAGAAAGTCTTGACCAAATACTTGTAAATCAGTGGTTGTAAACTGACATACCATGGATGACTACTGTGATTCCTTAACCCAAACCAAAAACCAAACCATTTGCCATCGAGTAGATTCTGACTCATGGCAACCTCACTACAGAGTAGAACTGCTCCACAGGATTTTCTTTCCTGTAACTTCACAGAAACAAATCACTAGGCCTTTCTTCCACAGTACCACTGGGTGGGTTCAAACCACCAAACTCTAGGCTGGCAGTCAAGTGTAAACCATTTGAACCATTTAGAGACCTGAAACCTTAATAAAAAACCAAAAAAACCACTAGGCCACCAGGGTTTCCGAAACCTTAATAAGGCATTTTAATTGATGGATAAAGTTTACTTTTGCTACAACTATGATTCACACTGTTAACCTAGTGTCTGGGCAGGCAGAATGTTAAGCTAGGCTGCACATGGTTTCTGTGTGCTGCACGGTACAACTTGATACACATAAGGAAACAAAGAAACTATATGCATTCCCTAAGACCTGCAAGAACTTTGTCTCATGAGTATCAAAGACTGAGCGATCACAGCAACAACTGTTCTACTCAGTGATCAGTGCTATATAAACCAAAAAAACAAACCCAGTGCCGGGGAGTCGATTCTGACTCATAGCGACCCTATAGGACAGAGTAGAACTGCCCCCATAGAGTTTTCAAGGAGCACCTGGCAGATTTGAACTGCCGACACTTTGGTTAGCAGCCATAGCACTTAACCAGTACGCCACCAGGGTTTCCATCAGTACTATAGTATAGTTAATATACACGCAACTTAATCCTTTCAAATGTGCTGCCAAAAATGCTGGCACTCAAAAGAAGCCCACTGTTTGATAGGGCTATGTTGAAACAAACTTCCAAATTTCAGTTTTCTTTTTTACCCATATAACTATTCCAAAGCTGGTTGGTCTTCCTGATCAGCAGGTGGTTTTCCTCCACACTGTGATTCAGGGACCCAGGCTCCTTCCAACTGTGGCTCTTCCACCCCTCGAGGCACCTGGCAATTGGAGAGAGAGTGCAGAAAAGTCACCGCTGTTGCTTTAGTTGGCAAGCGACACACATCACTTCCTATTCTGCATTTGGCCACCAAGTGACACACCACACTGTCCCATTCTGGTCACAGGATCCCACCTAGGTGCAAGAGGTGCTGGGAACGTAATCCTTGGCTGAGCAGCCACTTCTCAGAGACAACTCCACACTATAGAAGGAGGAACACACATTTCTGTTAGACAGCCCGCCCTCTCTGCCACAGCCACCAACCCCCCAAAAAACTGGAAACCACTGGGTAATGGGGTTTTGTTATTATGTGACATGAAGAAGTGGGAAAGTACCCAGGAAAACAATCCCTCCTGCTCCCGGCGTTTAGTGCACTGGAACCTGCCAGAAGTCTGGTGGAGAACTTGAACGTCGCCTCCTCTTCATTCCAGAGACACACCGGCTTGAGCCTCTGTTTCATTTCCTCTGATGGCCATTCATTCTGCTCCTCTCCTCACCTCATCCCTTCACCCCCTGCTACAGCACCAGCCTTCCTGGCAGCTTGGGTTCAGGCTCTGGTCCCTGACTTCATTGCATGCATGTGGTTTACAAGGCACAACTACTTTCTGAGAAAGACCTGCCTGGGACCACTTCTCCTAGAAAAGGATTATAGGCATGGTAGGCTTAGAGCTTTATGGAGCAACTGATCCATAAATCATTAACAAGCTACATGAGAGCAGGGATAGTGTCCAGCATGCTGACCCTTTTCCCCACTGTATCTTCAGCATTTAACATAGCGTTTCAGAAACCCAAGTTCCTTCCCTTTTGTGAAGCTGGATCCACTAGGGCCTCAGAGTCCTCAGATTTCAGCTGGCAGGCAGGAAAGAGAGACGAGAGAAGCCACATTGTAGGTGAAAAGTTACTTGTTGAATGAAAAAACATAAAGGAATGAGCAAATGTACACTCACATTCCTGATAGATATTTAATGACATAAAAAATAGTAAAGATAAAGTATCACATGATAAAAGTAAAATAATTTGATAATCAGTGTAATCACAAATTGTAAATATATGTATATATGCATAAGACTGGAAGGCGATACATAAAGATATTTATCTTTGGTTCATGGGTTTACAAATTATTTTATTTTTTATATATTGCTATATTTTCCAAATCTTCTATAATAAAAAAGTAATCTTTTTACAATCAGATTTAAAAATCACAGTGTCGTTGCTTCCAGGTGGCTCAAACGTTGTTGTTGGTAGTCGCCGTCACGTAAATTGTGACTCATGGTGACCCCGTGTGTGCACAGTAGAACTGTGTTCCAGGGGGTTTTCAAGGCTGTGATTGTTCAGGAGCAGATCACCAGGCCTTTCTTCCAAGGCCCCTTTGGGTGGGTTTGAACTGCCAACCTTTCAGCTAGTAGCCAAGCACTTAACCATCTGTACCACCTAGGGACTCCTGCATTATTGTGATTTTTTAAACATCTGTCAAATGTTGCTTCCCCAAAAAATCATCCTGTGACTACTCCAAGGTGATTTGGAAGCCCTTCCTTAATGTTCCCATGGCGTCCAGAACACATGCCTCTGCCATTCACTAATCACACTAGATTTTAATTGTTTGCTTATCTATCTCCCAGTAAGACTTGGAGCACTTGAGGAAAGGAACTGATTCTTTAATCTCTGAATCCCCAGAGCCTAGTACATGCAGTAAGCATTCCTTAAGGTTTACTGACCAAATGAAGAAATTAAATAAGTGAATTGTGGTTGTGTGCCATTCAGTAGATTACAACTCGCAGTCATCAATGTGACAGAGCAGAACAGGACTGCCCCATGGGGTTTCCTAGGCTGTAATCTTTACAGGAGCAGATGGCCAGGTCTCTTCTCCTCCTCGGAGCTGCTGGTGGGTTCAAAATGCCAACCTTTCCTTAGCATCAGAGAGCTTAACTACTGCACTACCAGGGCTCCTAAATGAGTAAATCCAGTTGCATCTTTCCAGGGACAAAAGGGACCCAGGATCGTCTCCACTGGTGACTGTAAACTGAGGCCTGATATGAATTTGGGAAGTACATGGGAAGATTCTGAAGAGCTGCCCCTGAAAAGTCAGCACCAGTGCAGGCAAGAGCTGAATTCCAAGTTGGATTTTCCTGGCAACAGTCAAGCTTAGCCACGTGGTAGCACTTGGAGGATTCCCTGAGTCTGCTCATTCCTTTGGGATCACTCACTCCTTCAGGATCTCCCCTGGGAAAGAAGTGTGAAGGAAAATCCCAGGGTTTGGGACTCATTCCTTTTCTGCCAATTGTTGCTAGCAGTTTGCATTAAAGCCTAAACCACAACTAAAATTATTAATGTCTAAGGTGTCACGGAGGGTGGCAGGTAGAATCCGGTAACAAAGACCTAGGTTTTCTTTAAATTTCTTCAAGAAATTTCTAAAGATTTTGAGGGCCCAGCAGGCAGGCCAATTACAGAACAAAAAGAAGGTTTTGAACCTTCGGTTTTAACAGTTACCAGCCCAACTGAAGCTGAGCTATTGACCAAGTGAAGCCACATAAGCCGTGAAGGGTAAATCCCTTGTTCAACAACGGGTCTGAAAAACCTCTAGAGCTGACAAGCCAAACACTCCCCTCCCTCCAGCACCACAGCGAGTCAGGCGGTCGGGGAGGGCGGCTTCTTCTGTAAATGCACGCGGATCCGGACCACAGGCCGCGGAAAGCCAGGGCTGATATCCCAGAACCTAATTCTAGAACAACTAAGTCTGCAGCGAACGCCTTCGCGGTGGTTAAGATTTCACGTGCCCCTCCCTGCAATGTCGTCTAGAAAAAGTAATCCCTAGACCTTTTTGCGGGGAGACCTGTAGGTTACCGGAGAAGAGCCGCTTGCTTACAGCTGAGCTGGGTCTGGGCCAGCGCGCCCCACCCGCAGAACGACTAGGCTTTTTGATTTTCACACTCACCCACTTTCTAAAACCAAACCCGACAGGAAGGGCACGGCCGAGGGTGGGGATGGCCTGAAATATTCAAGAGTCTGAACATTCCTACTTGAAGAGGACTTTCAATAATACATGCTCACTTGGGACGAGAGAATGGCAATAGTGAAGCTCTTCTGCAAAACGAGAGCAGGGTGTCTGGGAGGCGCCCGTGGGGGGAGGGGGTGGTGTGAGGGGGGGTGTGCAGGAAGAGGAGGGAGGAGACAAGGGGTGGGGTGAGCGGCGGCTGGAGCACCAGGCCAAGGCTCCTCCCGCTCCCCGCGCGGGACTCGCGCCTCCGCCCTCTCCCCACCCGCCCCCACGTACTAAGGCGCAGTGCCTGCAGCGCTGCCCTCACTGGCCCTGCGTCCCAGCTCGCTGAGCGTCCGTGCCACGCCTCCCGGCCAAGGTGAGTGCCGCCGGACCCGGGCACTGCCCGTCGGCCAGGCGGGCTGTCCCTCCTGCTGTCCCAGCCCTGGCGCCTAGGGAAAGCCCCCGAGCCTGCTGCTCTGCCTGCCGGACCTGGCTTTGCGGAGCCCCGGGCACCACGCGCCTCGGCGGGGAGCCGCTGCTGGAGAATCCGCTGCTCCACGCGCCGGGCCACACCCAGGCCAGGCGAGAGCGCCCCTCCCCGGTCCCCGCGCGGCCGTCCCCAGACCCTCGCGGGCGGGTGTGGGGCGTGCGCTGTATTTTACTACGGGACATGGATGTTGGTGCCCCTGGGCTTTTGCTCGCTCATTCTTTTTAATTTGTCTTCGTTTACGCCCACCTTTCCTGCATTTCGTCTAGTCTCCCGAGTTACTCGAACCCCGGCTTCTGGCCCCCTTTCCCGGCCGGCGTGTGTGGTTTCGTTGTGGGCTCCGGCCGCAGGCTGACCTCTGTCCAAGTGTTCGTAGCCCCCTCCGGCTAGACGACCCGAGCAGGCTTGGGGAGGGCTGGGGCGGGTTGGCAGCTGGCGGATTCCCTTCCTAAAGGAGACACCAGCCCCTCACCCAAACAGAAGCTTCAGGTCGGGCTTCCTGTTGTTTGTCTACCAGACGGGGAGATTCTCACTGCTGCAAGAGGGAGGACTATTGGTTTTCTCTATAAAGCGGGTTTTCTGTTGCTGGTGTTTTTTGTTGTTGTTGGGGGGAGACTGTGAAGCGAATCTCGACTGAATTAAGTTTTCTCTTCTTGTCATCTTCATTAAATAAGTGGCCCTGGAAAGAGATGGGGGAAGAGTAGTTTTCATGAAAGGTCTCCCAACCCCAGCGCAGTGAGACAGAGATAGAGGCCGCAGGCCATTTGTACCTCCTTCACAACTTGAACTTGGCCAAAGGAATGGAGCTTCTTTCCAGCCCTGGATGCTGCATTTCCCAGCATCGATCTTGATCCGCCTAACTGAAAACCGGGGCTTACTGCCATGTCGGGTGGGGGTGATGAGGAAAGCGGAGCCCTAGCCAAAGCTGGAATACGTTAAACCCCCCACCCTTCCCTCACCGGACCTCTCTTCCCTCCCACGGGGAGCTGGAAGCATTCTGCAGGGCGGGGTTACCACTGGGGACTCCAGGATTCTCCTAGTGGTGAGGGGTCTATGACTCAGCTGTGAGACCATGTGGGTGTGGCCCTGCTGGTTCCAGAGACTGCAGATGGTTTGGACAGAACACTGCCTGAAGGAAAAAGGAACTGTGCCATCTTAGAGGACTCTTCCAGGAGGAAGTGAGTCACACCAGCACTGACGGGCAAGCTGAAGGAGAGTGCCTTGACTGAGCTGTATTTGAGGGCAGTAATTAGACCATGGCACTGGGTTGGGGGGTTGGGGCAAGGGGAGACTGCTGGCTAGGTGATGGGCCTGTATGCTGCCTGGCAGCCTCCCTCAGCTTTACTTGGGAGGTGGCTTTTCCTTAAGAGGTTTGCAGTGGCTACCGATTTTTTTTCGCCCTGCAGCTTGAGCTTAAATCTCTAAGACTGGATTTCTGTATCCTGTGCTTAGAGGTGAGGCGACTCATGGAAGCACCCTGTCAGTGATCTTTGCCTCCAAAGTGTTTCAGCAAATTGCAAAAGATAATGCCAAAATAAATAAATAAATAATGCCAGCGGTTGAGGCAGAAATAATGAGTTCATATAACTTTTTTTTTTATAACTCATTAGAAATTTCTTCATCAGCGCTGCCCCCACAGATTCCTGTCTGGCTCCTATTTAATCATTCCCTTCTCCTTGAGAGCTAGAGGCTAGTTTCTTCGTTAGGGTCCTTGATCCACCATTCGAAGCATCTTATTTCAGTGTTTCGCATTTTTTTTGAGGGTCAACTGGGTATAAAGCAATTGTTTGGTCTCACCCTGATGTCTAGGTCATGCTTACCCCTGGCTTTTTCCTGGATACAACATGGGATAAGTCCTTTTCCTCCCATGTCTGGCCTGTGGCCAGCCTCTCAGGCTGCCACCACAGTGAGGTCAGGCCTTTAGGCTGGGTGGAGCTGAGATGGGGTGCCTTTCTGCTTTGCACTGACATATCCAAAAATGTGGCTTTTTTAGAGCACTACCCACTTGGTATGCCCCTTGGACCCAGCCCAGTCTTTTAAAATGTAATGATGAGGGAAACAATGGAACCCTTTCAGTGTTATAATGTCTAAATTAGCATTCAGAGTGCTGGGAACATTTGATTAAAATTTTAGGATCTTTAAGCTTCTCTTTTTCCCCAGAACATAATTTCGGAATTGCCCATCAAAATCCAAAACAATGAATTTACTTATTTTTTTAGCAATTTTCAGGCTTCCTGTCCCTTCACTAAATAGCTGTCACCTACCCCCACCAAAGGATGTAATAGAGTTTGTCACAATGGCTATTGTTGGCTGATTCAGGTGGATGCTGGATAACTCTTCAAGGAAAAATGGATGTACTCTGCTGGGGACAAGGAGGCTTCTGAGTTCTTTATTCCTGTTGGGTCACATCTGGAATTTATCCTTTGCTGCCCACTTCTTTGGTGGGAAAGTTTTATTTGGTAAGAGGTGAGGGAGACAGCCTAGATCCACACCCATTGCCTCAGCTCATTATTTTTCTGAATTCCCTTTAAGGGATCAAATTCAGTTTTCAAAAAAGAAAGAAAAAAAAATTGTTTTCAAAATTCCCAAAGCAAAAGGAAGGAAATCTCAAATATATTTGAAATAATAGATCTTTGTTATCACTGCCAATTATTTTCTGGGTGGTCTGTAAGAAAACTAGGGTCTGGATGAGACACTGAAGAGCAAAGTAAATCAGGCCTTTTGCTCTTTACAAGTGTCCTCTTTGAAATTATGACTGGATCCGGGCATAGGTCCAGAGCAAACATTCCGGATTGCTCAGGAGCAGACAATTTTGTAAGGAGGCCTGTTGTTCCCCTGCTACTTCCAGGTTGGTCAGATCTTACATTGTCAATCTCATGCTTACCCACTTACTGAGGAGGCACTGTGAGGGCAGGACAGTAGCTACTGGGGTCCTGCTCAGGTAGCGCACAGACTAATGAGGAAACAAATGCAAATAACTGGAATTCAGGACAGACTTTTAAGTAGTATGCCATTAGCTAGTGAACTTCTCAGAGGCAAGAACCATGCGTGTGTCTATCTGTCTGTCTGTCCCTTAGTGCCTGACACCATGCCAAGACAGGCAAAGTAGGTGCTCTGTGTGGGAGAGCCAAAAAGGGAAACTGAATTCCCATTACAGGGACTAAATTTATGGAGTCTAGAATTCTCTTCCATAGAGAAAATTACCTCGAGAAGGACTGCAGCTTCCAGGCCTCCACTCTTAAGTCGCGTTGCCCACACAAACATATACAGGCCATATCCAAGCATCAGAACGAAATGATTTAATAAAAGGCGCATGAACAGTGAGATGGTTAATATCCCATGGAGATCACCGGTGAGATAGGCATGAAGTAGAAGGTGGGATGAATGAAACATGAGAAAACACCGAGAGTGAGAGAGGAGAGGAGTCATGGCAGGGTCTGACCAGACCTGTTTAGCAGGACACATTTTTTCCTTTGCCTGTGGAATGTGTTTTTCTCTGTGCTCTACTGTTCCATTCAGAAGTGAGCCCTTTTGCGGTTCCTTCCTGGCCCTTCCCAGCTCCCACGTGTTCTCGCTGAGCTCTGAGCTCCAAGGTTTTCAGCCCAGTCCTGGGTGATCAAACCTGGACTTAGCTCCTGCCAAGGGGTCATTTGATTCATTTATCCGCTCGTTTAGCAAACAGGTCTTTAGTGGTTAACGGATAAAAGCAGAATAATTCACAATTCTTGACCATAAGGAATTTAAGTCTAAGACGGAGAGGCAGACAGACAGACTATGAAATGTGATCAAGTGGTTCAGGTGCTGGAGGAGGTGGTGGCCGTGGAGGACGCTGCTGCCTCTCAGCCCGGAGGCCCTCCCATCAGGGTACCCATCCAGGAAGCAGGAGGCCCACCGTTGCCCAGGAGTGGAGCGTGTCGGGTGGCTGGGGGGATGGAAACTCCAGTCAAGTCCCAGAACTGCTTTAGCAATCAAAGGTCAGTGCGGCAGCCCCGCCCCGCCCAGCCGCGCCCCGCCCCGCCCATGAAGGGAGGGCCTTGCCGCGCTCACTCAGTGGCGCAGGTGCTGCGCTCCAGAAAAAGGCCAACCGAGAAGGGCTCCGTGTCGGTGGAGGTGATTCAGCTACTAGAGAACAGAGTCGTAGTCACAGTGTTTCCCCCCTTGTTTCTTAGTCTTTAACTAGTGTGCTGGCTCCTTCTTCAAAGCAGAGTTTCTTGTTGATAAACAAAAATAAACCAAACCCGTTGCGGTAGAGCCGATTCCAGCTTATAGCAACACTATAGCACAGAGTAGAGCTGCCCCATAGGGTTTACAAGGAGAGCCTGGTGGATTCGAACTACCCACCTTTTGGTTAGCAGCCATAACTCTTAACTACTGTGCCATCAGGGTTTCCAGCCTTGTTGATAAACCCTGATCAATACTATGAACTGAGACCAGGGCATCTCCTCTGACTTTAAACACTTAATTTCACTTTCACAACCTTACATCTCCCGGCCAGCCCCGGCTCTGCATTCTGATTGCTAAAGGTCTACTGGACAAATAGGACGTCAGCTGGCTGTTGTATTCACAACCCATTTGCTGAATAAAGCTGCCGGGAGGGGGAGGGGGAACCCAGTGGGGCAGCTGTGTGGCTTCTGAGACAAAAGCTCCATCACTTGGTAAAGTGACCTGAGACCCGAGCGCTCTCGCAGGGCGCGTAAGACTGGTTGGGAGGAAGAGATTCAAGATGGCTAGGATATCCTCACCTTTCAACTTGTATTTCTTAGAAGTTCTTGGATTAGCCTATCTTCCTGTATTAAGGGGTCTTGACCCGGGTGGCGCAGTGGTTAAGCGTTTGGATGCTAACCAAAAGGTCGACAGTTTGAATCCACCAGCTGCTCCTTGGAAACCCTATGGGGCAGCTCTCTGTCCTATAGGGTCACTATGAGTTGGAATCGACACCATGGCAACCGGTTTGGTTTTTTTCGTTTGTTTTTGCCCTACTGCAAGGAGCCCTGGTGGTGCAGTGGTTAAAGCAAAAGGTCGGTGGTTGGAATCCACCAGCCACTGGGGAGAAAGATGTAGCAGCCTGCTTCCGTAAAGATTAAAAAAAAACAAACCCACTGCTGTTGAGTCGATTACCAACTCATAGCCGTAAAGATTACAGCCTTGTAAACCCTATGGGGCAGTTCTACTGCTTCTAGGGTGGCTGTGAGCTGCAGTGGACTCCACTGCAGTGGGTTTGGTTTGTTTTGCCCTACTGCAGAGTCCCTGGGTGGCACAAATAGTTCAGCACTTGGCTACTAACTGAAAGATTCGAATCCACTCAGAGGCACCTCAAAAGAAAAGCCTGGTGGTCTACTTCTGAAAGATCACAGCTCACAAACTATTCTTGAGCCATTGAAAACCCTATGGAGCACAGTTCTACTCTGCAACGCATAGGGACACCATGAATCAGAATCTGCCACAGGTTTACCCTCCAGCATTCCCTTTCTTACTTCTGTGGTAGTGCACTCTGGGTTTCCTTCTGCTCTGCCCTGTGAAGAAGGTGATGTCCCACAGCACGTTTCAACTTCTAGGATCTGTAGGAATTGGAAATGAAGTGCTCTGCTGCTCTGAGCTTAGGCACAGGTATTTTTAAACCTCTGTGGCACCTAACTCCTTCCCTGTGTATTTAACAAGTGAGGTAGGATTCCACGCTCATCTCCCCTGGGTGATTCACTCAGTTCATTTCTCTTAAAGCACACACGTGGCTGGACTTGCAGAACCAATCCAGGCAAGGCAGACTCCCTCTGAGTCCACTGCCATCTGAAACCCAGATGGGGGATGGTGGATAAGCCAGATCTGGGTGTAGGAAGACAGGGGAAAGGGTGTGGTTTCCGCTGGTATTCATCTCCCAGTGGACTTCGCAGCCCTTTCCAAGGGCATTGCCCTCCAGATGAATTATGCCAGATTCTGGCTTATAGCATTCTCTAGAGTAGCACATTCTTTGGCACGCTGTTTCCCGTTCTTTTCTGGGGATTAAGGGATAGCGTATACAATTCCTAAGTGTAATTCCTCAGTCCTAGTGTTTACCAGCTCCACCTTCTCCTCTATAAAGGACAGCATTTAGGGATCTCTGTTGAACATGTAGTGGAGCCCTGGGTGGCCCACGGGTTAAGAGCTTGGCTGCTAACCAAAAGGTCGGCAGTTCAAATGCACCAGCTGCTCCTTAGAAACTTAATGGGGGAGTTCTACTCTGTCCTCTAGAGTTGCTATGAGTCAGAATGGACTCGATGGGAACGGGCCTGGTTTTTGGAAATCCTGGTGGCGTAGCGGTTAAGTGTTACAGCTGCTGACCAAAGGGTCGGCAGTTCGAATCCGCTAGGCGCTCTTTGGAAACTCTATGGGGCAGTTCTGCTCTGTCCTATAGGGTCACTATGAGTCTGAATCGACTTGACGGCACTGGGTTTGGTTTTGGTTTTTCTGGGTTGAACATGCATCTGTGGGCAGCGGGACCCAGGTGGAAAGCATACCTCAGGTTCCTGTTAGCACCCTTCAGAGAAGGGAAGTTGCCGGCCTCTCCTTCAGCCTGTGCTTAAAGTCAATTCTTGGGATTTTTGTGGGGGAGGGGGAAGGGTGAGTGGCATATTAGAGTCTTGGTTTAAATTCACCTGTTCCCTATCCAGTAGTGATTTTTAGGTTCTTTCCTTTTGTTCCGGGAAACCCTGGTGGTGTAGTGGTTAAATGCTACGGCTGCTAACCAAAGGGCCAGCAGTTCGAATCCACTAGGCGCTCCATGGAAACTCTATGGCGCAGTTCTACTCTGTCCTATAGGGTCAGTATGAGTCGGAATCGACTCGACGGCACTGGGTTTGGTTTTTGGTTTGGGTCCTTTTGTTCCTTCTCTGTTCCCTTCAGTCTAAGCTGATGGGTTTTCTGTTGTGTAGTTGGTTAGATTCCTCAGTCACAGGCTTAATCTTTTTAACAAAAGATTGTGTAGCCACGTCCTTGGTGAACATTCTAGGACACATATCCTTAGTTTGTACAACGGAATTTTCCAAATCTTTTTAAGTACTGTTTTCATTTTGCACAGTTCATTTTTAAGTCCATCTCTTTCTTCTTGCATTTTACTATAAGCAGCAAGGAGAAACCACACGGCCCCTTTAAAATCTTGCTTAGAAATCTCACCCAAGCTCATCGCTTACAAGTTGTACCTTCCACCAAACATTTGAACAGAATTCAGGGAAGTTCTCTGCCTCTGCATAAAAAGCATCGCCCTTCCTCCATTGTCAAATCACACATTTATCATTTGCTTTTAAAGCCTCACGAGGAGCACATTTAACGTCCACATTTCTAGCAACATTCTGTTGCTGGTGCCATATGTATTCTCTGAGATTAGATAGAGACTTTCTCTATAGCCTTCCTGCCTTCCTTCTGAGCCCTCGCCAGAATTGCCTTTGATGTCCATAGTTCTACCAAAAGTCTCTTCCAGGCAATCGAGGCTTTTACTATTAAACAGCTATTAGGCACCTTAAAACTATTCCAGCCTCTACCCATTACCCAATTCCAAAACTGCTTCCACATTTTAGGTATCTGTTAGATACCACTCTTCTGACATCAAATTCTGTCTTAGTCATCTAGTGCTGTTATAACAGAAATCACACAAGTGGGTGGCTTTAACAAACAGGAATTTATTCTCCCACAGTTTAGGAGGCTAGAAGTCTGAATTCAGGGTGCCGGCTCTAGGAAAAGGCTTTCTCTCTCTGTCGGCTCTGAAGGAAGGTCCTTGTCTCTTCTGAGTTTATGCTCCTGTGAGATCTTCATGTGGCTTGGCATCTCACTTCCCCCATCTCTCCTCTGCTAGCTGGTTGAATCTACTTTATATCTCAAAAGAGACTGACTCAAAACACACCCTATGCTAATCCTGCCTCATTAACAAAGACAACCCATTACCAAATGGGATTATAACCACAGGCGTAGAGGATAGGATTTACAACACATATTTTGGGGAGACATAATTCAATCTATAACAGCGGTGTTAGCCAAAGCTTCTCTATTCTGGCCAAAGCATTCCTTCTAATTAAGCCAACATTCCCTGAGCTCCTATTAGGTACCAGGCATTGGGTGTTGATAACACATACTCCAACCAGATCATTATACCTGACTATAATGACCGGCCATGTTTCCTTTCTTATAAACCTGTCAGGATGAAAAGCTCTTGCTCTCCCACCTCACCCCAGACTGTGAGAGTGGCTCTTCTGTCCAGGGCTGCAAAAAATATATCGGCCCCTACACAAGATTTAGAACTTACTGTTACTACTATTACCTGTACCTTCTCAAGTGAATAAGATAATGGGCTTGGGGTAACTTTTAGTGCGATGGGACCAATACATTTTACTGCCAGAGATCCAAGTGTCTTTATTGCAATAAATGACAAGTTCAGAGCTTTAGGGACCAATACATTTTACTGCCAGAGATCCAAGGGTCTTTATTGCAATAAATGACAAGTTCAGAGCTTTAGTAAAAAAGACATACACAGCAGACACATTCGTTTGTAACCAGATTTCTAAACTGTAGGATCAGACTAACCAGGTTACCAAGTTAAGCTTGGAGGGGTGAAGTTTTCATATTAACCTGGCTTGACTATATGGGTTGTTGTATTTGGCCATAGGTAAGAGCCCATTTACCAGCACCAAGAGAAATGACAAAATATCTGTTCTTTCAGAAGGTGCTTTGTCAGATCTTGTTTTTCCCAATGATTACAGCTTTTATTCTTCATTAGGCGATTTATACAAAATTGCCTGGCAGTGAGGTGAATCCCTCATTCAAAGCACTAATACCTGAGGTGTCTGTTTTCATTAGCAAGAGATGCCAAAAATGGGGTGAATTGGTTCTTAGATTCATTGAATATACAGCCAGAAAGGACCAAATGGATCACCTAACCATTCCCCTTTCAGTTATCATCAAAAGACTGGTAATACATGTGGCCTAAAAGTTACTGTAAACCCTGTTTCTTTACATCCTTTAACAGGCTCCAACAGACGTCACCAAAATGCCATCTCAAATGGAACATGCCATGGAAACGATGATGTTCACGTTTCACAAATTTGCTGGGGATAAAGGCTACTTAACAAAGGAGGACCTGAGAGTGCTCATGGAAAAGGAGTTCCCTGGATTTTTGGAAGTAAGTGCTGAAAGGCTCAGAGAGACCCAGATGGAAAAATCAGTGCTTTTAGGCCCTGGTTCCTTTCTCTTTCTCTTTCCATCCCTTCCCTGTGTAGGTCACTACTAGGAAGGTATTTTCATTCATTTATTTATTAAATGTAATTGATTGCCTGCTATTATTTGTAGTATACTCTAAGGGGAAAAAAGAAAGAAGTGGAGAAGACACAGTCCCTGCCCTCAAGGAGCTTACAGTCTGAAGTTGAAATAAGACACATACAAATAACCATAATAGGAGGTATTTGTTAGAGAAACCCCATCCAGAGTCGCCTGCATCCATTGAGATGACTGTTGCTGGAAAAAAGGCCTTTCTGAAGAGAGTAGTCAACCCAGGAACGGCCCCACTGAAGTCCATAAACCTGGAGTTGGATATGCCACATCCTGGTCACATTCTACTTTGAACAACATGAATCTCCCTTCTTAAATCCCTTCAGATCAAGAATTTTTTCTTCCTTTTCCTAACTCTAAAGGAACGGTGTCAAGTATCCAATGAATGAGAGCCAAGCTTCACTCCAGAAATAATTGCTTTCACATGGAAAATACTGTGAGTCCACAGGAGGACAATTTGAATTATCCCCTCACCTTTAACAGACAGAGGATCCATTAAGACTAGAACAGGACTCTGCCATCACCTTAGACACATAGCTCAGGACATTAGGCCACAAGGCACAGTTGTCCTTTTACACTGTAGACCCCCCTCCAGATGTAGAAGTTAATTGAAAGTAAAACATTGCTTGAGGAAATTTTAGATTGGAATTTAAGAACTTCTTTTCCTGCCACCATTGTAATCGTGTGAAAGGATCATTACTCTTCTTGGTGTTGAATAATGCATTAGCCTCTAAAGAGTGAAGGGAAATGACAGTAAAAGCCTGGGTCCTGTCTCTTGTCACCTGCTCTGTAAATAGCACATTTGTTAAGCCCACAAGTCTTATGTCAGTAAATATGGGGCTTTGTACAAAAACAAAACCCATTGCCATCCGGTCGATTCCAACTCATAGCAATACTATAGTGACACTATAGGACAGGTAGAACTGCCCCCTAGGGTTTCCAAGGAGCAGCTGGTGGATTGGAACTACTGACATTTTGGTTAGCAGCCGAACTTTTAACCACTGCCCCACCAGGGCTCCGTGGGGCTTTGTAGTGCACTATGATTTACATTTCTTCAATACCAGTTAAATAAGCAGATAAAACTAGCCTAACTCAAATCTGCAATTACCACAATGCTATCTCAAAATGAGTTAGATTATAGTTACTCTGTGTTTCTAAAGTCCTATGATTTAGCCCCAGAATCCCTAGGTGGTGTAAATGGCTAACGTGCTCAGCTGCTAATCAAAAGGCTGGCAGTTGAAGTCCACCCA
Organism: Loxodonta africana; assembly: GCF_030014295.1. Classification (NCBI taxonomy): domain Eukaryota; kingdom Metazoa; phylum Chordata; class Mammalia; order Proboscidea; family Elephantidae; genus Loxodonta; species Loxodonta africana. Next base: position 181,974,376 of record NC_087344.1, on the reverse strand, counting down.
GAGGTGCCTTGGAAGAAAGGCCTGGCAATCTACTTCCAAAAAATCAGCCATTGAAAACCCTATGGAGCACAGCTCTACTCCAGTGCACATGGAGTCGCCATGAGTCACAGTTGACTCGACAGCAACTGGTTTTTTATGATGTAGCCCCAGACCAGGGATTAGAAGATCCAGCTCTGCCCTAACTAATACTAGGCAGGTTGCTTCAGCTCTCCAGGCCTCAGTTCCCTCCTCTGTAAAATGAGAGGACAGGGCATGATTATCTCCAAGATTACTTTCACTTTCTATGTTTCTTCAAGGCAAGTATAAAATGCCAGGACAGAATGCGTTCATTGTAAGCCTGCCCATCACATGAACAAAGGCTTTCTTGGTACAGGAAACACTTGTGAATCACGTCGTTGTATAAGTTAGAAGCCAGGATGAATGTCATGTAAGACCCAGACCCCTGCTCCCTAAAGGCTTTGTAGCATGGGAAACATCAGGACATATGTAGCAGGAAGCACTATAAGCAGCAAGGTAGTTTATTCTAGGCGTGGGGTCATAATTCCAGGCACGCCCACACTCACTGCATTGATGGAGTGTTTTGTTTCTAAAATTGACCCCTTGTGTCATCCAAATTTTACTCATTCTGACCACAGTCAGGAAGCTGAAGGTGAGGCCAGAATTAACTGAAACCCACCAAAAGCAGAGATAGCTGCATAGAGCAGGTTTTAATTGATTGCTTAGGGTAGCAGTTTGGAGTCCTGTAGGAAATGTTGCTGTTTTCACTTTAGGGATTTCTGAGTGCAATTTATAAACATCCAGCACAGCTGAGACACTATCAGTCCCCCACTTGGTGACGCTGTCACTGGAGTTCATTAATTCTTTATCTGAGCCATTTAACAACCCCTACGGGGGGCCATATCTCCCTCTTCTGTTGATAACACGGACCCATAGTAGAACCAGCACTTTTCCACTTCTGACCAGCAGCACCATGAAAAGGAAAGATTAAGCCAATCACCACGGAAGCACGATGAAAACAAAGGGGATCTTGCCTGCCCACCTCAGACCCACACGCTTATGCCAGGCATCAGGAGTCTTCAGAATTTACGCCTGCATGACACGTATTCATTTTGAAACCCATCTAATGTACGATGTGCAGGAAAGAGTATAAGATGGCATAGATGTAACAACTCATAAAGAAGGGATCTTAGTGATACCCTAGTCCAACCTCCCCGATTCACATTTGATACACTGGGGCCCACTAACCTATATGACATACACAAGGTCGCATAGCCACACCAGCTTGGCCTTGGCTGTGCCAAGGACCAGTGGGAGCTGTCTCTCCATCCTCTTCAAACCTAAGAACACCCCGTGACATCTTCAGCATCTCCTTAAAGTCCATGGAACAATGATCTGAAACTTACTCCCTAAATAATCTCATGAAATATTTTCTTAAAGGGGTTTCCCTTTTCAAGGATTTGACCATGCCATCAGGAAAAAAAGTTTACTAAGAGAATGTTAAGTTTAAACTACAAAATGGGGAATTCTGGATGGTCCTTAGGCAGAACTTGTGATTTTAAAAATTGTGGAAACAGTCGAACTGGAAAGAGTTGAACTGGCCAGCCAGAAGGCCATCTTGGGTTCTAAGTGGCAAGACCCCTGGATTAAAAATTCAGAGACCTGCATCTAGGTTCTCTGGCACTGAATCTCCTCTCCTAGCGTCCTGAAATTGGCAGTTTCTAAGGTTCCACAGTTATATGAAAGAATGTCATAGGAACCTCTTTTCTAGCTTCAGACAAATAGGAATTTACTGACGTGCTCCCACAAAGCACAAAAATAATTTAGAAGACCTAAAACAAATGTTCAAATAATTGGGAGATTGTACACATGGCTGTCAGCTGTGCAGATCAAACGAGCTGGTCATGGCAACCACCAACTGATATTTCTTGCCTTTTTTCCTTTTTTTTTTTTTTCTAGAACCAAAAAGACCCTCTGGCCGTGGACAAAATAATGAAGGACCTCGACCAGTGCCGAGATGGCAAAGTGGGCTTCCAGAGCTTCTTTTCACTAATTGCTGGGCTCACCATCGCATGCAACGACTACTTTGTAGTGCACATGAAGCAGAAGGGAAAGAAGTAGAAGTCAGCGGAGCCCAGGAGTCACTCCCACCCTGACAAGAGTTATCCCAAAGAGTTGCCTAAAGATTCCGCTCCACAGCTTCCCCCGTATAAGGATTTCATGAGCAGATTGGGGCCCTTTAGAGTATGTACAAATAAAATCCAGCTCCCATTCGACCAGTAGAGAAAAGAAAGTCAGTTAAATGCCAGATAAGCTTTTGGTTTTTATATTGTTTGCATCCTCTTGCCCTCAATAAACAAACTCTTTTTTTTAAATATTTAAGCGGAGGTGGAATGTTTGTTCCTTCTTCAGGAATGTTTGTTCCTTCTTCATTTCACACACAGCCAGCCTGTCCTTGGGCACACCACACAGCAGGGATCTCTCCAGAACCAGCAAGATGGAAACACTCTGTTCAGGCTTGGAGTCGAACTTCTCTAATTGATCCAGCTTGTAGCTGTGTCTATTAAAAAAAAAAAAAAAAAAAGCCATCAAGCTGACTCCAGCTAATGGTAACCCCATGTGTATCAGAGTAGAACTGTGCTCCATAGGGTTTTCAATGGGAAGTAGATCACCAGGCCTTTCTTCCGAGGTACCTCTGTGTGGATTCGAACCTCCAACCTTTTGGTTAGCAGCCCAGAGCTTCAAGGACCAAAACTTCAATGATTAAGAGAAAGCACTTCAGGAATATATTCTAATTTCATAATTACTGAGCACTGTCTTGCCTAGTTAAACCACTGCCTTTTCAACTTTACCTGCCTGTGACGCCGGAGTCTATTTTTCGTGACAAAGTTTTGGCAAAGTCTAGGGCAAAAATAAATCCACTAAAAGAACTAATCAAAAAAAGAGCATCAAATGTGATACCTCAGTAATAATATCACATTAACCAGGGGAAGGGGAGAGGAAGTATCAACTCATCTTCACAGGGCATATGTAGGTTTGTACAGATTCTGAAGCAACGTGCTATTCCCTGCGTATTACCCTGACCCCTTGGCACTCAGAAAGGGGCCCAATGCCAATGAGTCATCTGGGTCACTGTATCTGGGGTGTGTGTTTGTGTGTGTTGGGGGGACACCTTCCTCACTTTAGCCCCATTTCTCAAAGAATTTAGTACAGAGCTCGCACAAGGAAAATAAAAATGGCACTTAGGCTTTGAAATCCTGCATGGCTCCCCTTGCCAAGAAAAACACACAGATCCCACAATCTGACCTGCTGAAACAGCCGGCTAGGCTTCAGGGGCTGCAACCTAATGGCTCCCAGAGGGCAAAGCTGCAGTGATGCCAGTAGCCAGCCATCAGGAGGAACCATGTGGAAAATTCCACTGATTCTGCTAAATGGCTGAGTTGTAAAATCAGGTCCCGCCTCTCTCCACACCCATATTAGTTATGAAGGAAGAATGGAGAGTAGTGTAGAAAGTCATTTTGAAACAGGCTGCAGAGCTGACCCTGAAAAAACACCTCATGTTCTGTCCTGGGTCCATTCCCTTGTCCAAGTCCCCTGAACATCAGTCAGCTACCTATAATTCTCTTCTACCCACCGCATCTCCCTGGGAAACCAAGGACAAGTCCTTAAACCTCTCTCTCAATTTAACCAACTTAAAAGTGATTACTTAAATACCTTCTCCAACTCAACCCCAGAGGAATAGTTGTGAATAGAAATTCATTCATCTGGCAAATTTTTGGCTGTTACGTGGATGGCACCAAGCAAAATTCTGTGGCAAGTATAAAGAAGCATTCGACCACAACACCTGCTAGGCGATTACAATCTAGGTTGGAAGATAATAGATAAAGCTGGTAAATGTTAAATAACAACCACAGAGCACTGGAAAGGAAGAAATGTTGGCACCCTTGGTCACGGTTGGTAGGAATGTAACTTATACACCTTTTTGGGGAGGCACGAGTTGGCAATATGTACCAAGATCCTTCAATATGTCTTCTTTGACCCAGTCTTTCTATTCCTAGGAATTATCTTTAAAAAGTAATCAAAGATACAAGGATTCATATACAAAGATATGTGATGCAATATTATTTAGAATAGCTAAAGTCTGGGGAAAGGGAGGCCTCAGTGTCCAACAGCAGGGTATGGATAAATAAGTTATGTATAAATGGGATACTAAATATACACAGATACTAGGAGGCTCGTGGAAGCCATGACTTTGAAAAATAGTAAATGAAATGGGGAAATGTCTACATAAAGTAAAGCAAAATTAGTGTCCAGTGAAATTCTTTTCTTTTTTAATATGTGTGTCTCGGAAATACAGTCAGTTGTGTTTTAGTTTTCAGTGTAGGAGCTACTAGCTAGAGAAATTGTGGTCTCAAGGAATGAGTTTATGGGATTATTTTAGTTTTCTCTTCTATACACTGCTATGTTCTCTAAAATTTCTACAACAATTTCTACTTTTACAATCCAGAAAACAAAACTCTAAACAATATCTTTTAATAGACCATTTGAATTTGCTGAGAGTCTACCATGAGTCAGGAAGAAAGGCCTAGCAATCAGCCAGTGAAAACCCAATGAATCACAACGGTCCAATCCTCAACTGATCATGGGGATGGCACAGGACTGGGCAGCATTTTGTTCCATTTGCATGAGTCAGGGGCCAACTCAACTGCAGCTAAAAACAACAACCATGCGTCAGGACGTGTATGAGACACTTTTTAAGCATTATCTTATTTAGTCCTCATGATAACCCTGCTAAACTCATTGCCGTCAAGTCAATTCCAACACATAGCGACCCTATAGGACAGAACAGAACTGCCCCATAAGGTTTCCAAGGAGCGGCTGGTAGATTCGAACTGCCAACCTTTTGGTTAGCAGCCAAGCTCTTAAGCACTGTGCCACCAGGGCTCCAATAATCCTGGTAGGGTATTATAATATCCATTTTACAGATGACAAAACTGAGACTCAGGTAACTCACTCAAAGTCACATGGTAAATGATAGCGTCAAGATTTGAACCCAGATATTCAGTTGCTTTCTGATATCCTGTGGCTGTCACTGGGTGCTATTTGAGTAAATTAAGTATCAAATAACCACATGTTTTATACTTTCAAAAGAGTAAGAGATCATTGTGGGCTGGGTAAGACTAGCAGAGAAGATTTTATGTAAGAGACAGGACGTTATTTGGTCTTTGAAGATCACGAGAAATTAGGATAATAGTTAATATTTATTGAGTTCTTACTATGCTCCAGGTTCTGTTCTAGTGCTTACAGTTGTTTCTCATCACTCGCTGTTGCCATGTTCCCTTCCACCAGCTGCTTCTGGACACCCTATAGAGCAGTTCTACTCTGTCCTATAGGGTCACTATGAGTTGGAACCAACTCGACAGCACCTACCAACAACAACAGCAAAATCATTGCTCCTAGGAGAAACACAGGGTTAGGTTCTTGTGAGCCTCTGCTCACAACACTTTGATCAACTGATCAATACGTAACCTTGTCCTATGTGTGTTTCTGTTTAAAGACACCTTATTTAACACCTATTGTTGATTCACAAACATCGAACTCACCACCAACAGCACTATAACGCATGTCTGAACAAAGTTTATCTAACACAAGTATTTTGTCCGTAAGGCACATCACAGCTTTCTAGCACTTGCGAACACGAGACAGCACTTCAGCACTATGCATGGGGACCGTTTTAAGCCGCAAAATCACCGAGAAAAAGCACACGATGTGAAAAACATGGGACTAAATAGATCTTGAAAAGAACCCATTTTTACAGTATAAGAGCTGAAACAAGAAAACAGAACATCACCTTGCTCGACCTCGTTTTACGCTAGGAATGTGAGCATCAGGCGATTCAAATTGCTCACTCCTCTGCCAGTGTCTGCAAATGACTGCAAAAGTGTTTTAAGTATTGATCATGAGGTTACAAATAAATTTTAGCCAGTAGGCGAATTCACAGATACAGCACCCATGAATGATGACGATCAGCTGTAGGCACTATTACTCTTCTGGCTTTAGGGCTGCTTTGACTAAGGTATAGAACTAATAGGTGGTGGAGCCAGGACGTGAACTCAGACTATCTGAGATTTTGGACTACTCTTCTCGGCTGCATCCCTGGACATGGTAAAGCCAACAAAACCCAAACCCATTGTCATCAATTCCAACTCATAGCAACCGTACAGGACAGGGTAGAACTGCCCCATAGGGTTTCCAAGGAACTGCTGGTGGATTTGAACTGCCGACCTTTTGGTTAGCAGCCAAGCTCTTAACCACTACACCATGAGGGCTCCCTGGATATGGTAATGATGGAGCAAAGGGTCAGAGGCAGGAATGCCCAGGACACAGAGTAGACCAAAGGTGGCTAAAGTGAGTGTGTTCACATTAGAAAGTACCTGTAGGTGCGATAGGAAAAGTACAAAAACCACAAAAACCAAACCCGTTGCTGTCGAGTCGATTCCGACTCATAGCAACCCTATAGGAAAGGTAAGAGGTGATAAATGAGATCATATCTGAGGTCACTCGATTAAAAGCTCTACAACTCCAAGGTTTGGGTTATTACTACTCCTTTGGGAAACAGAGATGACTGTCTTATCTAAAGTGAAAAGATCAAATAGTAGATAAGTTCTTGTGAATATTCAACCCACTTTCCCCAAGCACTCACATTCCAACCACATTCCAGCTACAAGAGATAAAGCTGAGTACTAATTCATAGCTATCTTTCTGAGAAGTGTGGAGAACAGAAGAGGAAGAAGAATACCGATATCTGGCAAGTCAGGCCAAAGCCAAGAAAGGGACAAAGCCAAGATGATAGGACCTCAGGGTCTGGGTGAGAAAGACCCCTTCACAGAAAATGAAGTCATCGCGTTTCCAAGGTTTCAGTGTATCTGCAAAATGGTATGTTCAGTCTGACTGAAACTACAGTATATATTTTTTAACTGCATGAAAGTGGACCAAGTCTGGAAGGGATTATGTAAAGTGAAAATGGTCATAAAATTTTCTTTAACATACGAGGAAACCCTGGTTAAGCTACAGCTTCTGACCAAATGGACGGCAGTTCGAATCCACCAGATGCTCCTTGGAAACTCTGTGGGGAAGTTCTACTCCAGCCTATAGGGTCGCTATGAGTTGGAATCGACTCGTTGGCAAGGGGTTGGTTAACATATGACATCATCCTTGACCAAAGGCAGAAAAATGAAATTCCAATTAGCTCTCTGGATGTAGAACTTGTACTGCTCAATTTAAAAATTCTATTTGTCATGTTTTCCAAAGCAGCTAATCAATGGGCAGCTCCTGCATTGCCTGCGCTACCAATCTCTTCGGGGCACATTCATCTAGAGCTTGAGAAGCACGAATGACACTTAGCCTCAAGCCTGTTTTTCAAGAAAGAGGGGGGAAATGATTCAGCTTTGGTCTCTGCAGGACGACTTGCTCTGTCCTACCCCGTTCCAGAATGCCAGGGTGAGTCAGCACAGAGAGCCAGGGACTGGCTTTCTTACAAATGCACAAATACTGAAATTTCCATTCAACAATGCAATTTAAAGCACCAGAGGAAGTAGCAGATGACACAGAAAATTTGGTCACTGGCCAGTGTTGTCCTTGGACACGCAATATTCAATGACAGTATATGAGCTAAAAATATATGCATGAGTGGTAAATGCTAGCGTGAGCTCTGAGGGCTGGAGGCTTCGTGGAGGAAGGGTTTTGGTAAGACAGAGCAGACAGAAGATTCACTTTGGGCAGGATAAGGAGGCGAGGGTGGGGAGGAAGCCAGAAATAAACATGAAAAAGGCTTGACTAAGCAAGGCAGAGTGTGTGGAGGAGCAGGGAAGAGCCTGGCCTGGCTGGGATGGCAGTGCAACTGATCTGTAACTAATGGGAGTGGTGGGGTGGTGGGTTGGGGAGTGACATTTCAGCACAATTAATCTGACACCAAATGACAGATGTGGGAGAGACTAGAGAGGGAAGTACCAGTTAAAAGTCACTGTGCAATCAAGACGACTTGACCAGGGCAAAGTCATAGAAGCTTCACAGACACATCCAAACTCCCGGAGGGACCGAGTTACTGGGCTGATGGCTGGGGACCATGGTCTCGGGAGACATCCAGCTCAATTGGCATAACTTAGTCTATAAAGAAAATGTTCTACATCCTACTTGGGTGAGTAGCATTTAGGGACTTAAAATCTTGTGACTGGCCAGCTACTCCAATAGTCCCACCCATCTGGAGTAAGGGACAGTGAAGAAAATCAAAGACGCAAGGGAAAGATTAGTCCAAAGGACTAATGGACCACAACTACCACAGCCTCCACCAGACTGAGTGTGGTACAAATAGACAGTGCTTGGCTACAACTACTGACTGCACTGACAGGGATCACAACACAGGGTCCCAGACAGAGCTGGAGAAAAATGTAGAACAAAATTCAAACTCACTGTCTTAGTCATCTAGTGCTGCTATAACAGAAATACCACGAATGGACAGCTTTAACAAAGAGAAATTTATTCTTTCACAGTCTGGTAGACTACAAGTCCAAATTCAGGGCGTCAGCTCCAGGGAAGGCTTTCTCTGTTGGCTCTGGAGGAAGGTCCCTGTCATCAATCTTCCCCTGGTCCAGGAGATTTTCAGGCACAGGGACCCCGGGTCCAAAGGACCCGCTCTGCTTCTGGTGCTGCTTTCTTGGTGGTATGAGGTCCCCAACTCTCTGCTTCCTTCCCCTTCCTTTTATTTCTTGTAAGATGAAAGGTGGTGCAGGCCACATCCCAAGAAAACTTCCGTTACATTGGATCATAGTAACAGTGTTACAATCCTAATCCTCTTTATCATAAAATTATAATCACAGAATGGAGGACAATCACACAATACCGGGAATCATGGGCCAGCCAAATTGATACACACATTTTGGGGGGGGGACATAATTCAATTCATGACACTCACCCAAAAAAAAAAAAGAACAAACTTACTGGTCTGACAGAGAGTGGAGAAACCCCAAGCATATGCTCCCGGATACCCTTTTAACTCAGTACTGAAGTCACTCCTGAGGTTTACTCTTCGGCCAAAGATTAGAGAGGCCTATAAAACAAACAATAACACAGGTGGTTCAACCACGTCCACAAGGATAAGTGGGCACACCAAACCAGGGGCAAGGATGTGAAGGCAAAAGAGGACGGGAAATCTGGACAAATGGAAATGGGGAACCCAAGGTCAAGAAGGAGAGAATGTTGACACATCACAGGGTTGGCAACCAATGTCACAAAATAATATGTGTATTAATTGTTTAATGAGAAACTAATTTGCTCTGTAAACTTTCGCCTAAAGCACAATGAAAGAAAAAAAGAGTCACCGTACAGTCATGAAAAAGGCTGCAGAAGATCTCAACATGCTGATTTGGAATGAACTCCAAGGTACAATGTTAGGGTACAAAATAAAGTACAGAACAGTTTGCCTGTCTGTCTGGTAGTATAATGATACTACCACAGGATATATTATACTACTGTTTTGGGGAAAATTATAGTGGAGAATATATGTACATAATTACTTAAATATGCAAAAAAAAAAAAAAATCTCTCCAGAAGAATACACAAGAAACTGAAAACGTTGGATACTTCCCGGAAGGAACAGCTGGGCAACCGGAAGTGGGAAGGCGACTTTTTTGTGTGTGCCTTTTTGTATTTTAGAATTTGAATTTATGTGAATACACACTAAAATAAAGTTATCATTAAAAATTTTTTATTTCTTTTTAAAATTTTTTCTGTCTGTACTAAACATGTTTTATTTTAATAATTACAATTTTTAAGGTTTTTAATACACACTTTAATAATCCAAGTAAGAGCAAGATACTTCCTCTTGTGTTGATATTTCCTCTTCCCTGAGTTACTCCTCGTTCCTGTTGAGTTACCCCTGATTAACTCAATAAATGTTAATGTGATGCTAATACTAGGATACTAAGGGCAAGAATTTAGTAATGAGGTGGACGTACAACATCTAATCTCCAAGGGTCCGGTAAACTCGTGCTCTCACGCTGAAGCTTGAGGGTGGGGGTGAGCGGCAATGATGAGTTAATCACGTTACGTCATAATAAGGAGCACTTTTCTGAAGCCCCCACTTTACTTGATGGAGTCATTTCAAACATCTTTATATGAAAACAAACAGGTTTTCAGTATAAAGCACAGGACATCAAAGAAAATTGCCTCCCACAGGGTGTTCCTTTGGGCTGCACTTTCTCCCCCACCTCACCCTCACCCCACCTATAAGGGCACAGGAGAGCACGCAGACAAGGGTTCACTTTCCTCTGCTATGAGGCGCACTTTGGAGGAGCCAGTTGGGAAGTTTGTATCAGGCAGTCAGGCACACCCTACGCCCTGCAAACCGCTCCACGTGGCAAGCTTCCAGCACCCTTGCACCCCTCTGCCCAGGGGCGAATTACCCAATAAGCAAGGTTAAGCACAGGCTGACTTGTGCTTACTTATTAACCTGTAGCGAACAGTTTCACATGGGTTTCACCACATGATATGGTGAAAATCATGTGAAATTGTTCACTACAAATCAGTTATGTAAGCACAAATCAACCCGTGCTTACCTTGCTGACTGGGTAATCTGTCCCTGTCTGGGATTGTAAATTTGAGAAGAGGCTTTGATTCTATAGGAAGGTGCTGTGGGGTTGGAAGAGAGACAAGATGCCAGCCATACCTAGAAGCAGTATCTTTGATGTGGTGAAAAAATGTGAAATTGTTCCCTACAGATTAGTAGGTAAACCCAAGTCAGCCGTGTTTACCTTGCATGTTGGGTAATCCGACACTGCCTTTGCTCTTAGACCCTCTGGGGGCTTTACTCTCTGACTAGCTCACATCCTCCCAGCTTCTGGCCTCTTTAGTCATTCTCTTATTTATGGCCCTATTAAGCCTTTTGAACCTGAAGCTCAGTGCCGGTTGACTTGCTAGCTATCTTGACTTCTCTCCTCCACCATCATCCAGATTCTCCCTAATCTATGTTTTTTCAGACCCCCCTGAGGAAATGCCCCCTCCCAGCCAAATCTAGGACCTGCTACACTATGCAGCCTCCAGAGGAGCAGCACTCCCAGCAGGCATTCTGAGGTCTCAGGTCAAGGAGCCAGGACTCAATGACTAATAAAGATGGATGGAAAGTAGAAGTGTTAGACGCAGCTTAGAAATCTGTGCAAGCTTGACCACCAAGTCTGGGGGCGGGGGTAGCAGACTTCCTAAAGAAGCCCCACTATAATAAATTATTATGTAAGAGAATTCGTTTAAACCAAATCCTGGCTTCTGTCTGGGATTAGCCCACAGACTTTGCACCTTCCCGGCTGAGAGCTACCAGCAACATCGTGGAGCCAGGCGTGTGATCATGGCCGCATCTGTGGCCTCCACTTTCATTCCACAGAATACATTTTGGCTTCCTGTCCCTATGCCACTGGCCTCCAACCCTCAGTCTGGCCCTCTTTCTGCTTTCTCAGCACTGACTTCTCAGCACTGAGCGAGACAGGAAGAGGGAGGAGTCACAGAAGAACAGAGGCTTCTAGCTTGACAGCAGATAGATAGGTCCATAGACAAGATCAAGGAAGTACGGGGGTGGTGGGGGGGTACTTGTTGTGCAGAGCGAGGTGGATGTGTGACAGGCAGTCAGCACAGTGGTTGAGTGTTGGGGCTCTGGGCGGGGGGGCGCTTGTTGTGCAGAGCGAGGTGGATGTGTGACAGGCAGTCAGCACAGTGGTTGAGTGTTGGGGCTCTGGAGTCAAACAGACCTGTGCTCAAATCCTGCCTATTATCGTCAACATTAGGACATACTAGTAAGAATATTGTTGTTGTTAGCTGCTGTTGCGTCTACTCTGGCTCATGGCAACCCCCATGTAGAAAAGCATAAATGGTGTCTGGTCCTGTACCATTTTCACATTCATTAGTACGCTCAAGTCTAATACTGGGGCCACTGTGTATTTTGAGTGCCTTCCAACTTGGCGGAGGGGGAGGCTCGTCTTCTGGCACTATATCAAACAATGATCAATGTGACATGAGGTTTCCCCTGGCTGATTTTCAGAAGTAGATCACTACCCCTTTCTTCCTAGTCTGTCTTACTCTGAAATCTCTGCTGAAACCTGTCCACTCTGGCTGACCCTGCTGGTGTTTGAAGTGTTGGTGGCATAGCTTCCAGCTTCGTAGAAACATGAGAGCCACCACAGTACAACAAACTGATAGTAAAAATAAACCAAAAACTCGTTGCCGTCAAGTCGTTTCCAACTCATAGTGACCCTATAGAACAGAGTAGAACTGCCTCATAGAGTTTATAAGGAGCACCTGGTGGATTCGAACTACGCCACCAGGGTTTCCGTTGATAAAAGTAGGTAACATTTATTGCCCATTTTCAAGGGGCAGACATTCCACTGAGCTCTTAACATTATTTCATTTAATCTTCACGGCAACTCTTTGAGCTCAGTATTCTTGTGTGTGTGTGTGTTTTAGACGAAGATTTACAGAACTATTAGTACACATATGTTTTGTGACATTGGTTGCCAACCCTAGACATGTCAACACTCTCCCCTTCTTGACCGTGGGTTCCCTATTACTAGCTTTCCTGTCCCCTCCTGCCTTCTTGTCCTTGCTCCTGGGCTGGTGTACCCATTTAGTCATTGAGCTCAGTATTCTTATTGTTCCCACACTTACATATGTTGAAAAGAGAGATTAAGTAATTGATTCACTATCACACAGCTTTTAAGTGGTAGAGCTGTGATTCATACCCAGGGCTTACTCCAAAGTCAATGCTCTTAATCAAATAACTGTTGAGCAGATAGGGAAGCAGCAATGTTTTGTTCTGTTATACATGTGGCCTCTGTGAATTGGAGCTGACTCAATGGCAACTAACACCAACAACAAAGACAGGGAAGAAGGTAGAAAATCAGACCTGAGAATCAAGTCTAGTCATTCTCCTTATCAGAGTCCAGTGGTCCCTACCTGAGAGACAATACAGCATAATCATTTAAGAGCCCAGGCTCAGGAGCCAAACTTTCTGGATTCAAATATCAGCTTTGCCACTTCCAGGCTGTGTGACCTTGAGCAAACTACTCAGCCTTTCTGTAAAATGGAGATAATATAGAACCTGCCTCATAAAGTCGATCTAAGATTAAGTTGCTAGCCTACAGCACCTAGAACAGAGCCTGCTCTGTAGTTGGCACTACATGAATATTGACTATTAGTCCAGCAACTTTTTCTAAGTGTAAGTACTGGAAGTTGAAATAAGAAAGACAAAATCCTGGGACACAGGTCATACACCAGGGGATACGGCAAGGCCTCGTACTTCATCCTCCAACTAGCAGGTCCCCCAACTGGGCCCTGTTTCTAATCAGTTGTGTGAAGCAATATTTTGTTGAAAGAGCAAGAGCTTTGGAGTCAGAAAGACTTGGGTTCAAATTCCTGCTCTGTGGCCTTGGGCAAGTTACTTGACGTCTTTGAGCCTTAGTTTTCTCATTTGTAAAACAGACACAATAGTATCCATACGGCCCGATTGTTGGGAGGAGAAAACACACACAGAGGCAGGAGCGTGACTGTTAATTCTATCAAAGTCTTGCCCAAGAAGAAAAGTCAGACCTTTTGGACCAAGTTGGTCAAACATTAATTAAGAGCAGCCTGTTTTGCTAGATCTCTCCCAAATGGCACTTTGTGTTTATTCCAGTAAAACTCGTTGCATTCTGGCTGGTCAAGTCATAAAACAAAGATCAACTGAATTTCAGTCATTTTTGTGGCACTTCCTATAGGGAATCTAAGTTTTTAAAATACTGCAGATAAAGGAGCATTCCAGTTGGAGCCCAAAACAAGCATTGACCTTGGGGACGGAGAGGGCCGTAGAGTGAAGGAGCTTGAATCTGATATTTAACCACCTTAGCCTTGTAAACACCTCTCTGCTGAGACCTAGTCACTGGGCCCCACCAGGAGGCAAGGTGTGGGGCTTGGTAGTGCAGTTGGTACCTGGCTAAGCAGCTGCTTCCCAACACCTGTTCTGCACCGTGGAAGGGTCTTTGCAGAAGTAGTTAGTTAACATAAGGTCCTACTGGAGTCGAGTGGGCCCTAATCCAATATGAGCGGCGTCCTTATAAAAGAGAAGACATGCGGACACACAACAAGAAGGCCACGTGACAACAGAAGCGGAGATTGGAGTTATGCTGCTACGGGAAGAAACACCTGGTGCTACCGGAAGCTGGAAGAGACAAGGAGGATCTTCTCCTAGAGTCTTCAGAGACAGCATGGCACTGCCTACACCCAAAATTTGGGCTTCCGATCTGCAGAACCGTGAGAGAAGAAATTTCTGTTGTTTTAAGCCACCCAGTTTGTGCCACTTGGTTATGGCAGTCCTAGGAAGCTAATGCCCCCTCCAACCTCATCTCCTGCCACCGCCTCTCCCACACGCTATGCTCCAAACTACCTGCGGTTCATCAAAGCGTCAGGCTATTTCACGCCTTCACACCTGTGTACATCTACCTGAGATCCCCTTCCTCCCTTCTACCTGGAGAACACCTGTATTATCCTTAAGACTCAGCTCAAGTCTCTCTTCCTCTGTGAAATCTTCAACTACAGTTGATGATTTTCTGCTTTGAGCCAGCACTTTTCTTTACACGTATGTTGTCATGCTTGTCACACCACACAGCAATTACCTGCTTATGTATCTGTCTTATCTTTTAGTCTGTGAACTCCTTAAGTTCAAGGATCAAGTCTTTTCACCACTGTATTTTCAGAGCATGGCATGATACCTGAGATGTACTAGAAGTTCAAAAAGGGTTTGCTGAATGAATGAATGCATGTATACACACGTGAAGGAATCACAAGGCATGAAGAGTGAACCTTGACTGGTGACATTCTTGTGTTGTCTTTCAAAGCCAATAGGTGAGGATAATACTTCCAAGTCAATACATACGCCTCTGGGGGCCTCTAATTTCAATGCAGCTTGTGACTAGAAAATTCATGAACAACTTCATTCTGAGTTCAGATTCAGCTGGGGAGTCAAAACATTATTTTCTCATTTCTGCTGATCCCTTTATACATATTCATAAGTTTAAACCAAACACACAGAGCCAGTTTAGATACCCAGATGGAGCAGTAAAGCAAGGGCAAGTTCCTGTCCAACGAGAAATCAACACAGTAATTTGTACCCAGTCTGAACAGCTTTCTATGGATAAAGATGGATTCAAAATGTGTATAATTTTTTTTATCTCCTTTGATAACAAGTACCAGACTAACATAATAAGATGGCTTTATTAAGTAACTTTTTAGGAAAAATAGTTGAATATTCATACTTTTTCCTCAATTAAAATGACAATGCTTATACCAAAAACTGGTGGCATAGTGGTTAAGAGCTATGGCTGCTAACCAAAAGGCCGGCAGTTTGAATCCACCAGGTGCTCCTTGCAAACTCTATAGGGCAGTTCTGCTCTGTCCTGTAGGGTTACTGTGAGCTGGAATCGACTCGATGGCATTGAGTTTGGTTTTCGGTTTTGGTATATCAAAAACTAGAGGTTTTCTAAGAGTCAAAAGACAATGACTTACGTAATATAACCTGTTCAGGCCTACCTGTTAAACTTTGATATAAAGTGTACATCATCATTTCAATGCTTAAGTTTAACTAATTATTCACAGTTTCATCCTTCATCATGGCTCAGTCCTATTAATTTTATTAATCAGGAAAAAAAAAAATCAGGAAGACATTGGGAAATAACCCTGACTGAGATGGACTATGTATCAGGTACTAGCTAGTGCTTTATATATAGCATCTTATTTAATTTCCCTAACAACCTTGGACAGATTTTAGCCTACCCATCATCTGGATAGGAATTCCCCATCTTCTAAGTCTTGGTGGAAGCAGTGTCTGTCTCACTCTACAAAAGCTGAAAGGCCAGATACTCAGTTTCCAAGACTCCCTTACAACTAGGAAGTTGGCATGGGGTCTAGGCCCCACCTATGAGATAGACTGATCCAGACTTGAGTCAAGAGCTAGTAACCCGCAGAAGCAGGTTCTTTGAAGAATCCCACCTAATAAAATTATCACCCGTGGTCACCTGGAATGAAGAATCAACTGAAGGGAAGATTTGAGAGACAAAGTGGTCATAGACCAGTATGAATAGCACAGGGATTTCAAGGACTGGGAAGTGGGGTGGTTTCTTCTACTGTCACTGGACAGAATAAAGAAAGAGAATACTAAGCCCAAATTCTTAAATTTTCCCCTCAATAAATGGACTGAAACAGAAAACTTTATATGTTGTTGTTGTGTGCTGTCCCGACTCATAGCAACCCTATAGGACAGGGTAGAATTGCCCGGTAAGATTTCCTTGGCTGCAACCTTTACAGGAGAAGATTGCCAGGTCTATTTTCCTGTGGAGCCTCTGGTGGGTTTGAACGGCTGATCTTTGAGATTAGCAGCTAAGCACTTAATCATTGTGCCACTAGAGCTCCTTAAAACTTTAACTTGGTTTAAAAACAAAACTCATAGCCAGAAGACAGGGCTAGTCAAAAAATAATGTGAAGTTTGATTTTGTGGGTCACCAAATTGTATATTCAATCCACAGTCTTGAAAGATCTTTATAATATGCGGTTTAGGGTATTCATCAGGAGGTAGCTTAATCCCAGTACTGGAATTGGGAAGCATGGTAGGATTTGGCAGACTCGACCCTCAAAATTCCCAACTCTCACTGAGTCTTCCTCACCAACCACAGCCGCCACTTCCTCCTGTCTGATGAGGCTGTCCCAACCTCTCCTGAAGTTCTGAGAGAGGCACCATGCAAAGGAAAGTCAGTTCATCTCGTATTCCACCCACACCGCCCACCACGCATTGTCTCTGCACCTTTAACTAGGGTCGGATCTCAGCATGCCCTAGAGAACCAGTTACATTGTCAAACCCAGAAGAAGAAGGTTTATACATATGGAAGTTGTAAGACTTCACTAATTTCTATTGGGGGAAAAAAAAAAACTAGAAAATACAGAAATGAATATAGATTTACAAAAGAAGTGAAAACAAAATTTTAGATCGGACTCTATTGATGTGGGTATTCTTACCAATTTTTCTGATTCAATATGCAAGCTTGAGCCGTTGAAAGGAGCTCAAATTGTTCCATTGGTTGACTAGAATCTGGAGTCACGGTGGCTCATACTAAATGGTGTCAAGAAGGCAGGAATTTTCTCCTATAATGCTCATGAAGAAATCCAGACACTTACAGAGAGAAGAATGTTGGGGTCTTATCATGTATAACCAGCCCACACATTGACAAAAAATGCTCCCCAAAGAGACTCCCTTCACTAGGCCTTGAGAAATACATTGATGAGAGAGGAACCGCCATCCTAGAAAAGTACTTTAGTGACTGTTTTGTAGGCAAGCTATACAAGTTCAAATGAGCTCCCTGATTCCAGTGAGAGTACTAGAATCCCAGGGACACAGAAGTCAAGTAGCAGCACTTTACTGCCAGAGGCCAGTTTGATATAATAGGCAGTTGGGCTAGCAAGGTTATCAGAATAGACTGCTCAAAGGGATCTTTGGTGGTGGCTTATCAATCATAGGTGCCTAGGACCAAAATTGTCCAACCTGATTTGTATAACTGAAAACATTCCAAGCCCTAAGACTAGAGACCTGACTTCACTGATCATGGTGGAAAGTCATTGCCACTAAACCAACTCCCAGACCTGCGTATGGACATCTAGCTCCTTCAATGAAGGAGAAATCAGGTACGCTTGAGAGAGGACCCTGCAATAACAGCTGAAGTACGTACTGTGAATCTCCTTCCTAGCTCTTCCCAAAGGAGCGTGTAGTCATTTATTAGGGTAACCTTTTGGAACTATTGGTCTCTAGCTCTGCACTAACCCTGACTTCTAGGAACTTCAAATGTCATTGCAGTTCACCAGCCAGAGTGGAATCTTAAGAAAGCAAGTGATTAATGGAGTGTTTTTTTTTTTTTCTTTTATAAATATTCATAACATACTTATTGAAAGGTCAACAGAGGCTGCTAAGGTTTCTTGTTTTTGTTCTTACTTTTTAGTATAGAAATTTTGTGTCCTCCAAAAATATGTGTCAACTTTGCTAGGCCATGATTTCCAGTATTGTGTGGTTGTCCACTATTTTGTGATCTGATGTGATTATCCTACGTGTTGTAAATCCTAATCTCAATAATGTTAATGTGGCACGATTAAAGGCACTTATGTTAACGAGGCAGAG
Source organism: Loxodonta africana (assembly GCF_030014295.1). Taxonomy (NCBI): domain Eukaryota; kingdom Metazoa; phylum Chordata; class Mammalia; order Proboscidea; family Elephantidae; genus Loxodonta; species Loxodonta africana. The sequence continues at coordinate 181,956,150 of NC_087344.1, read as the reverse complement.
CTCAATCTACAGGATTAAGTTGTATCTTGAGTCAATCTCTTTTGAGATATAAAAGAGAGAATCAAGCAGAGAAGAGGGGGGCCTCATACCACCAAAAAAGAAGAGCTGGGAGTGAAGTGTGTCCTTTGGACCGGGGTTTCCAGTGCTGAAAAGCTCCTAGACCAGTGGAAGATTGATGACAAGGACCTTCCTCCAGAGCCGACAGAGAGAGAAAGCCTTCCCCTGGAGCTGGTGCCCTGAATTTGGACTTCTAGCCTACTAGACGGTGGGAGAATAAATTTCTGTCCGTTAAAGCCACCCATTTGTGGCATTTCTGTTATAACAGCACCAGATAACCAACACAAACTATATGGCAACAAACTAACTTAGATGAAATGAACAAATCCTTAGAAGTACACAACCTACCCAAACTGACTGAGAGGAAATAGTTTCAACAGACCCATAACAAGTGAGGAAATCATATCAGTGATCAAAAACCTCCCAAAAGTCCTGGACCAGATGACAAGCCACTGACAGGGAGAATATCTTTGGAAGCCATATATCTGACAAGAATCTAATAACCAAAATATATATAAAACTTTGACAATAACAAAAAGACAAATAACCCAATCAGAAAATGAGCAAAGGACTTGGCTAGACATTTCACCAAAGAGGACATTTGAATGGCCACCAAACACTAGACATCAGAGAGGTGCAAATCAAGACCACAATGAGATACCATTTCACTCTCACTAAAATGGCTAAAGATTAAAAAGAAAATAACAAACGTTGACGAGGTTGTGGGGAAATTGGAACACTTATCCATTGCTGGTGGGAATGCAAAATAGTATAGTCATTGTGGAAATGGTGTGGCAGTTTCTTAAAAAACTAAAAACAAAACTACCGTATGACCCAGCAATTCTACTCCTGGGTATATACCCAAAAGATTTGAAAGCAGTGACTCAAAAAAAGACGTACGCCAGTGTTCATTGCAGCACTATTCACAGTAGCTAACAGGTGGAAACAACCTAAATGCCCATCAACAGATGAACGGAAAAAACAAAATCAGGTACATACACACATGGAATATTATTCAGCCAGTAGGAGAAATGAAGTCTTGGTACATGCTACAGTACGGATGGAGCTTGAAGACATTGTGCTGAGTGGAATAAGGACAAATATTGTATGACCTCACTTATATAAAAAGATAAGAAAAGGCAAATGTATAGAGAATAAAGCTTATTAGTGGTTACCAGGGGCAGGAGGGAGGGAGAAAAGCGGAGGTTAATGGTGATGGAAAAATTGAATTGATTGAGGATAGGGTTGCACCCAATTATTGTAATTGCTCTGAAAAAGTTGTACACCTGTGAAAACTTGAATTGACAAAAGTTGTGTGATAAATGTATTTACAACAATCACAGAAAAAAAGAAAGTGTAGCTGCTGAGGCTGCTTATGTACAACCAAATACCTCATGGGATTTGGCTCCTTGCTTTGGAGGTTTAGGGTTGTGGTTTCCTGGGACATCTGCTCTACCTCGTAGTTTGTTGTGTAGTGCCTAAGGTCTTAAAAGTTTGCAAGCATCCATCCAAGGCACAACAATTGGCCTCTGTTCACCGGGAGTAACAGAGGAAGGAGGACAGTCAGGAATAGGAGGAGAATATGGAATGTGTAGCTAATTGCCTCCATGAACAACTGCCTCCTTTGTCATGAGACCAGAAGAACTGGATGCTGCCCGGCTACCATTACTGAACGTTCTGATCAAAGATTCCATAGAAAAATCCTGATCAAAAGGGGGAAAATGGAGAACAGAATTTCAAATTCTTATGGACTCTAGAGTTTCTGGAGCCATGGAGGGTAGATGAACCCGAAACTATCGCCATGAGATAATTTTTAAACCTGAAACCAAAAAAATCCCCGGAAGTCATCTTAAAACTAAACAACAGTTCTAGTTTAAAAAATGTCTGCCTTGAGCATTATGCTCTTTTAAGAAATATCTATATGGAATCAAACTGACAACAGCGACTTGAAAGATTAGAGAGAAACCTTATAGGACAGTGAGTTTATGTTAATGAGGGAGCAACAACTCAGAAAAGGAGAGTAAGAATGGTTGCACAACTTGAAGAATGTAATCAATGTCGCTCAATTGTACATGTAGCAACTGGTGAATTGGTGTATGTTTTGCTGCGTGTATTTTGCTGTGTATATTCTCAACAACAGCAACAAAATAAATAAAATTTAGAAGTAAAAAAAAAGATATAGAGGTAGGATTGCCAAGGGTTTAGATCCTCCCAGGAATGGAGGTTTGAATCATATGACTGTGGGAAGATCAGCAGTCAGCCAAGAGGAAGGCTGAAGGTAAAGGGACGTGAAATGGGGAATGAAGGGCGGAAGTAAAAATACTTACTGTGGCCTTGAGACCTGATGCAGAAGCATGAACTATAGTACCTATCCTTTTTTTTTTTTTTTTCTTGCTATGTCCCATATATATTTACATATTTTAATTAATTTACTTCCCCTTTATCGTTCTATTTTATATAGGATATGCTGGTGATGGTTAACTTTACAACAATTTATATATTACAGAATATTGAGGAGGGATCATCTCAGTACTGAAGGAGGAATAGACACAGATCGAACTTGGAAACAAACACAATAACTGATGAGACTGGTATGTGTTCCTTGGAGAAAGTGTGAGACATTTTCATTTATACAAAGTCTAGTCGCATTAGGTTGGGTAGGAGCAACTTTTTCTTTTGGAAGATGTAATGGATTGAATTTTGTCCCCCAAAATATGTGTCAACTTGGTTAGGCCATGTGTGGTTGTCCTCCATTTTGTGATATTCCTATGTGTTATAAATCATAATCTCTGCCTGTGGTTAAAAGGATTAGGGTGGGATGTAACGCTCTTGCTCTGGTCACCTCCCTGATCCAATGTAAAGGGAGTTTCCCTGGGGTGTGGCCTGTTCCACCTTTTATCTTACAAGATCTTAAAAGAGATAAAAGATAAAAAGCAAGCAGAGAGTAGGGCTCATACCACCAAGAAAGCAGCGCCAGGAGCACGATGCGTCCTTTGGACCTGAGGTTCCTGCACTGAGGTACTCCCAGACCAAGGGAAGATTGATGACAAGGACCTTCCTCCAGAATTGACAGAAAGAGAGAGGGACTTTCCCTGGAGCCAGGTGCCCTGAATTCAGACTTCTAGCCTACTGGACTATAAGAGAATAAACTTCTCTTTGTTACTGCCATCCGCTTGTGATATTTCTGTTATAGCAGCACTAGATGACTAAGGCAGAAGAGTAAATGTAGACAAAAGGAGGTATGTCAATATTGGACAACCAAAGGAATGAACTATAGTGGTCTTTTTTTGTTGTTTTTTGTTTTTACCTTTTTGGCTACCTGGCACCTGGAAAATGTATAATCTTACGGATTTTGGTGGGTGGGAAGAGCCTATCTCTCATTATAGAAACTGAAATACTAGGCACTTGCTTTCTCAGGATCCTTCACTGGGAATAGAAGTTAGTCACGCTAAGGAGTAGAGGATCCACTGCATTAGCAGGAAGGGCAGGAGGGCAGCAACCTTAAGCTTCCATGAGCAGAGGAGCCCAGGGTGACAATTAGCATCCAGTGTCCAGTGCTGGCACTGTCGGTGTCCAGCTTCAGGATATCTCTATCTCCACCAGGCCAGTTTTGTAACTTACTTCCAGCTGTGGTCCTGTCAGCTGCCTGGCCTCCCTCATTCCTACACATTTCCCTAATTCTAGAGATTCCATACACCATCCAGTATCCTTTCAGTAAATGTGTAATCAACTGTGCAGTTGCTTTCTCTTGTTATAAATGAAGAACACTGATGGATATTTTCTCATTTCCCGGATGTAGAAGTTGAAACTTCAGAGAATTAAGTGACCTTCGAAACAAGACATAGCTAAGGGGTGGCAGAATTGGGTTTGGATCCAGGCTTATTTGGCTCTCTTATCTGTGCTCTTTCCTCTTTAGCATACTGCAATGTCCAGAACTGAAATGTTTCCCTCCATGAAGGAAAATTGCTCACACCAAAGATGTTTTTAAATTAATGAGGAGAAAAGTCATGCACAATATTGTAATGGAAGATTGGAAAAAAAAATTTTTTTTCCCAACAACGCTTCCCAAATTCTGCTTATCAGAATAAACCACCAGAGTGGAAAGCATTGGAATGCAGTCCTTCCATCCCCTTCAAAACAAAATCTGTTTCCTTTCTCTGCCAGAACACGTCGGGAAAAAACATTGATCTCAAGAAATGCTAAGTCAAAGGACAGTATTTTTTCTTCCTGTTATAAAGTGAAAACAATCTTTTCAATAATTAATTGACTAAGGGGACATAGCTCTAGGGAAGCTCAGGTTCCTGTCTTATCACTGAACAATTGTGGGAGGTGCACAGATTCCAAAACACAAAGGGCTGGCCTTTTCACAATAACACCAGGTTGGCTAGATGACTGTGCTGATTAGAACAACACCCTGCCTCTTCCTCTCAGAGAACATTGAACCACCTGTGTTTTGTACACAGCAGGCACCCAACGAACACTTACTGAATGATTAAATTTTCACCACTCCTAGGTGAAGAGTTCAAAACCATCTAACCGGGAGTTCAGATCCTAATTATGTAGAAGATCTGAAAAACAGAAGTGTTTAAACGTTTCTAAGGCTGTGGTGTCTCCTTCCGTTCATTTTTGTCAGTGATGCAAATTCCATTCTTTGATGTTAGTGCTGAAGAAGAAGAGCTGGGAGCAAATTAAGCATGACCAAAGGGGCCAGATTTTCTTTCAACAAGATCCCTAGGCAAGAATTATTTTAGGTGAAAGGAAGGACAACACACAATACAGGGGAAGTCAGCACAACTGGACTAATCCAAAAGCTAAGAAGTTTCCTGAATACAACCAAACACTTCAAGGGACAGAGAAGCAGGGGCAGGGGTCTGGGGACCATGGTGTCAGGGGACATCTAGGTCAACTGGCATAACAAAGTGTACTAAGAAAACGTTCTGCATCCCACTTTGGTGAATGGCGTCTGGAGTCTTAAATGCTAGCAAGCAGCCATCTAAGATGCATCAGTTGGTCTCAACCCACCTGGAGCAAAAGAAAATAAAGAACACCAAAGACACAAGGAAAATATAGCCCAAGAAAAAGAAAGGGGCCACATAAACCAGAGGCTCCATCAGCCTGAGACTGGAAGAACTAGATGGTACCCAGCTACCACCAATGACTGCCCTGACAGGGAACACAACAGAAAATCCCTGATGGGGCAGGAGAAAAGTGGGATGCAGACCTCAAATTTTAGTAGAAAGACCAGACTTAATGGTCTGACTGATACTGGAGTGACCCCAGAGGTCATGGCCCCCGGACTCTCTGTTAGCTCAAAACTAAAACCATTCTCAAAGCCAGCTCTTCAGACAAGGATTAGACTGGACTACAAGACATAAAATGATACTTCTGAGGAGTGTACTTCTTAGCTCAAGTAGACATATGAGACTATGTGGGCAGCTCCTGTCTGGAGGCGAGATGAGAAGGCAGAGGGGGACAGGAGCTAGTTGAATGGACATGGGACAGAAGTGTGCTGTCACATTGTAGGGAGAGCAACTAGGGTCACATAACAATGTGCGTGTAAGTTTTTGTATGAGAAACTAACTTGAGTGGTAAACTTCACTAAAAGCACAATTTAAAAAAAAAAAAAAAGGATCCCTAGAAAAGCAGAGAATTCTGTGTGTGGCGGTGGGGATGAAAAGCTCTGGCCCAGAAGGGGGTTGTTTTATCTCTTGGTGCCTGTTCTCAAAGAGTATACAATTATAGAATTTTTGCTGTTAGTTGCCATTGAGTTGGCTCTGACACAGGGCAACCCACGTACCAAAAAAACCAAACTCTTTGGCATTGAGGCATTTCTAATTCACAGCAACCCTACAGGACAGAGTAGAACTGCCTCATAGGGTTTCCAAGGAATAGCCGATGGATTCAAAATGCTAACCTTTTGGTTAGCAGCCGAGCTCTTAACCACTGTGCCACCAGGGCTCCCAACCCATATACAGTGGAATGAAATGTTGCTGGTCCTGCGCCACCTTTACAATCTTTGGTATGATAAAGTCCATTATTGTAGTCATTGTGTATTTGCAGTGCCTTCCAACCTTTTCCAACCTAGGGGGCTCATCTTCCAGCACTGTATCAGACAATATTCTGTTGTGACTCATAGAGATTTCATTGGTTGATTTTCGGAAGTAGGTCGCTAGTCCTTTCTTTCTAGTCTGTCTTTGCCCGGAAGCTCCACTGAAATCTGTCTACCATGGGTGACCCTTCTGTTGTTTGAAATATCGGTGTCAGAGCTTCCACCACCATAACAACTTACAAGCCATCACAGTACAACAAACTGACAGGCAGGTGGCTAATAGAATTAGGCACACTGTTTCCTAATTCCTGTACTAAAAAGAAAGGAAACACCTGGCATTCTCAGTGTCCAGGATTCCCCTCTTCCTACCTGGAAAAACCATTTATGTTAGATAAACATTCCCCTCCAGGGTCAATATTCATTGACTCAGAAGATAAAACTCTGAACTTCCTGGCACCACAAGCACCCACTCCTGTTACCAACTTTCAAAGAGTCTTTACCTATAGGTGTGTGGTACGCAGAATAACAGCCCCACAAAGACACACTCATCCTAATCCTTGGAACCTGTGACTATGTTACCTTATATGGCAAAAGAAACTTCGCAAATGCAATTAAGATCAAACAAACAAACAAAAAACCCATTTCCATGGAGTCGATTCCAACCCACAGCAACCCTATAGGACAGAGTAGAACTGTCCTATAGCATTTCTAATGTTGTGATCTTTACTGAAGCAGACTGCCACATCTTTCTCCTGAGGAGTGACTAGTAGGTTCCAACCACCGACCTTTCAGTTAGCAGCCAAGCTCTTTAACTACTGCGCCACCAAGACTCCTTGATTAAGATGAAAAAACTGCCGTCGAGTTGATTCTGACTCATAGTAACTCTGCAGGGCAGGGTAGAACTACCCTCAAAGGATTTCCAAGGCTGTAATCTTTACGGAAGCTGACTGCCACATCTTTGTCCCAAAGAGCGGTTGACGGGTTTGAACCAGTGACCTTTCAGGTAGCAGCCAAGTGCTTAACCACTGCACCTCCAGAGCTCCTTTGACTAAGATTAGGGACACTGAAATGGAGAAATTATCCTGGGTTAGCTGGATGGGCCCTGTGTAATCACGTGAGTCTTAAAAGTGGAGAGGTGGGGTTAGAGAGAAGGAAGGGGAGAGTTTCGAAGAATGAGTGAGACTTGACCTACCATTACTGGTTTTGAAGATGGAGGAAGGGAGCCACAGGCCAAGGAACGTGAGTGGCCTCTAAAATGACCTTCAGCTGACAGCATAGAACCAGGGATCTCAGTTTTACAATCAAAAGGAAGTAAATTCTGCCAACAACTGAGAGTAAGGAGATAGGTCCTCCCCTAGAGCCTCCAGAAAGGAATGGAGCCCTGCAGACACCTGGATCTTCACCCGGTGAGCCTGTGTCGGACTTCTGACCTACAGATCTGTAAGGTAATAAGTGTTGTTTAAGTCACTAAATTTGTGGTAATTTATTGTAGCAACAACAGAAAACGAACGCAAGGCATCATGCTCCCCTGACACTTAATTATTCTTTACCTGTTCAAGTTCACTCTAGAAATAAGTACACAGGCAAGCCAAGGGAAGTGAGCCTCGTATTACTGTTGTTTGTTTTGTCATTTGAGTTCCTAACCACCGATAAAATCCCTAAGTCCTCCCCGAGGGACCAAATTCCTGGGCTGAGGGCTCCATGGTCTCCGGGAATGACTAGCTCAACTGGCATAACATAGTTTATAAACAAAATGTTCTACCTTCTACTTTGGTGAGTAGCGTCTGGGGTCTTAAAAGCCTGTGAGCAGCCATCTAAGATATTCCACTGGTCCCACCCCATCTGGAGCCAGGGAGAATGAAGAAAACTAAAGACACAAGGGAAAGATTAGTCCAAAGGACTAATGGACCACATCTACCACGGCCTCCACCAGACTGAGTCAAGCACAACTAGATGGTGCCCGGCTACCGCCACTGACTGCTCTGACAGGGATCACAATAGAAGGTCCCAGACAGAGCTGGAGAAAAATGTAGGGCAAAATTCTAACTCACATACACACACAAAAAGGGCCAGACTTACTGGTCTGACAGAGACTGGAGAAACCCCAAGAGTACGGCCCCTGGACACCCTGTTAGCTCAGTAATAAAGTCACTCCTAAGGTTCACCCTTCAGCCAAAGATTAAACCCCTTGCTGTCAAGTTGATTCCAACTCATAGTGACCCTATAGGACAGAGTAGAACTGTTCCATAGAGTTTCTAAGGAGTGCCTGGTAGATTTGAACTGCCAACCTTTTGGTTAGCAGCCGTAGCACTTAATCACTACACCATCAGGTTTCCAGCCAAAGATCAGACAGGTCCATAAAACAAAACGAGACTAAATGTGCACACCAGCCCAGGGGCAAGGACAAGAAGGCAGAGGGGGACAGGAAAGCTGGTAACATGGAACTCAAGGTGAAGAAGGGGAGAGTGTTGGTCTGTTGTGGAGTTGTTACCCAGTGTTATAAAAAAATATGTGTACTAACTGTTTAATGAGAAGCTAGTTTGTTCTGTAAACCTTCATCTAAAGTACAATTAAAAAAAAAAAATAAGCCCTAGGTCCCTGGGTGACATAGTTCGCACTCAACTATTGTCCTAAAGGTTGGCTTTTCAAACCCATCCTATGGTGCCAAAGAAGGGACTGGTGATCTACTTCTGTAAAGTTTACAGCCAAGAAAACCTCATAGAGCAGTCTGCTCTGTAACATATCGGGTCACCATGAGTTGGAATTGACTCAATGGCAACGGGTTGTTTTTTGTTTTTAAAAAGTCCTTGCCTAAATTTCTCTAGAATGACTGCTAGTATCTTCTATCCCGTATGAAATTCCTCCAGAATGAGAGGGCAATGTGTGTGGTTGTGGGCAGGTCAGTATCTGAGCTAATAAAGAAGGCAGTGTCTCCTCCATGAATCACAGGACGTGGGAGCTGGGTAGGGGCTTTGAGGTTATCTAATCCAATCTCTTTATTTTATACTTGAGAAAACAGACGCCTGGAGCTAGAACAACTTTTCCAAGAACACACAGCTATTTCAGAGCTGCAACTCTACACCTAGACTTTTGGCTTCAGGTTCAGGGCTTAGTGTCCATCACGCCCATGGTTCCCAGCCCTGGCTGTGCATAGAATCACCTGGGGAGATTTTAAACGCTGCTGATGCCAGAGCTCTGCCCCAGAGATTCTGATCCAATTGGCCTGGGTGGGGCCCAAATCAGTATTATTTTTTAAAATCTCTCCAAGAGATCCGAATGTGCTTTATACTGTGTCCCTGAATTCTGGCTCACCCTCACCTCATGGATCCCTGGTGGTATAATGATTAAGAACTAAGGCTGCTAACCAAAAGTTCAAATACACCAGCTCTTCCTTGGAAACCCTATGGGGCAGTTCTACTCTGTCCTATAGGGTTACGAGTTGGAATCGACTGGATGTTTTTTTTTTGTTTGTTTGTTTTCTCACCACACGCTGAGTGCTATTTAAAGGTCCACGTTAATGACAATAAATGCCCAATATTAGCAAGGAGAGCAAATATTTTATTTGATTTCCACATATTATTTCCTAAAAGAAGTTTTCTCCTTCCTTGTGCCTGTTCACCTTGTGAGAGAGAACTTTTTGCCACTTACGTTTCTGACATCTAACTTTATTTCTCGTCCCCACTCCTATGCTGTTCATGTTTCTTAGCTGCCCAGTGCTGCTGTAACAAAGAATATCACAGTGGGGGACATTCAAGAACAGAAATTTATTTTCTCACAGTTCTGGAGGCTAAAAGTCCCAATCAAGGCTTCGGCCGTGTCGATCCATTCTGTGGACTTCTTTCCTAATTTCTGGTGTTCCTTTGCTTGTAGAAGTTCCTCACGTGGCACCTGCCTTCCCCCTGTGTGAGTGTCTCTGTGTCTCTTCTCCTCTTTTCATAAGGACACCATGAGGAAGTGATTAGGTTCAGAACCCACACTACTCTGATATGACCTCATTAACATAACAAAAGAAACCCCTATTTCCAAACAGAGGCATATTTATAAGCACAGGGGTTAGACCTTCAATACAAATTTTGGGGAACAGAATTCAAGCCACAATACCATGTTCTTTGTCCTCTCACTGCCTCCAGGCACTGACGTCCCTCCCCATGATCCATTCCCAATGGTTGACAGCTCCTTCTACCTGGTGCCACCTACCTGCCTACCTGTATCACCTGTGCCTGCTGTGGACACCCTCCACGTTGTGCTCTGCCTCCAGCAATCTCTGCCCCGGCTGGCCCATCCTGCAGCCAGCCACCTGCCTCCCTGACTTCCTCCCCTAAAAGCCTGCTACCGAAACCTACTCCCCATCACTGTGAGGTTTTTGTGTCCTCGAAGGGGTTGGCTGTGCATAAGGAAAAAAAAAAAAAATTATGGATGCCTTGATTTTATATACTTTAGGTGAAAGCTTACAGCTGAAGTTAATTTCTCATATAAAAATTTATACACATATTGTTATGTGACCCTAGCTGCAATCTCTATAATGTGACAGCACACTCTCCCTTTCCACCCTGGGTTTCCTGTGTCCATGCAACCAGCTCCTATTCCTTTCTGCCTTCTCACCTCGCCTCCAGACAGGAGCTGCCACTTTGGTCTTGGGTATCTGCTTGAACTAAGAAGCACTCTCTTCAGGAGTATCATTTTATGTTTTATAGTCCAGTCTAATCTTTGTCTGAAGAGTTGGCTTTGGGAATGGTTTTAATTCTGGGTTAACAGACAGTCCAGGAGCCATGTCTTGTGGGGTTCCTCTAGTCTCAGTCAGACTATTAAGTCTGGTCTTTTTACATGAATTTGAGCTCTGCACCCCACTTTTCTCCTGCTCCGTCAGGGCCTCTCTCTTGTATTCCCAGATGCCTTTATTTTTAAGATTAATATTTGGTTTATTAAAGTTAAATTTAAAAGCCCAGATTTTTCATCTTCTTGCATTTTAAGTATAAACAACAATATTCTAGTTATTAATCCAGCAAAATCTCAACTATCATTTCTAAGAAGGGCCTTTACGAGTTAATTTGTTGTTGTTGTTAGTTGCCGTCAAGGTGATTCCAACTCATAACAACCCCATGTGTGCAGAGTAGAACTGTGCTCCATAGGATTTTCAAGGCTGTGACCTTTCCGAAGCAGATCACCAAGCAGATCAGCCTGTCTTCCGAGGTGCCTCTGGGTGGGTTCAAACTGCCAACCTTTTGGCTAGTACTTGAGAGCTTAACCATTTGCGCTATGCAGGGATTCCTGCAAGGTAATGACCAAATCTGAAAACCCCTTGCTATCGAGGCCGTTCCAACTCATAGCAACCCTAAAGGACAGAGTAAAACTGCTCATAGGGTTTCCAAGGAGCCCCTGATGGATTCCAACTGCCAACCTTTTGGTTAGCAGCCGAGCTCTTAGCCACTGTGCCACAAGTTAATTAGATCCCTTCAACATTTTAAAACTAAATTTCTAAACCAAAAACCAAACCCACTGCCATGGAGTTGATTCCAACTCATAGCGACCCTATAGGACAGAGTAGAACTGCCCAATAGAGTTTTGCAAGGAGCGCCTGGCGGATTCGAACTGCTGACCTCTTGGTTAGCAGCCGTAGCACTTAACCACTACACCACCAGGGTTTCCACGAAATTTCTAGATGTGGTATGTTTTATTTTCTGTAAAAAATTTTTTTTCCTGTTTGCTAAGATCTTCCCACCTGGCTCTAAATTTACTTTAATGCTGTAATACCAATTCATCAGCTCCTTCACAGCTTATGGAATTATTTTGTAAATTTTTGAGCTTCATTGCGTGATGTGGGTTGACCAAATTCTGTATTCTCTTCATCTATTCCTTGCCTGGCAGGGCCGTCACTTACAAATTTTTAAACGACTCCCTTTGGGTCCTACACGGCTCTGCTGGTTTTGTTTGGCTCTACAATCACCACACCATATGCTAATATTATTGTTAGTAGCTGTTGAGTCAGCTTCAGCTCAGGGGGACTCCAGGTACACCAGAACCAAACATTGCCTACCAGATCATCTGTAGGGAACAATTCCATATTTGTTCACCACATCAAAGATTCTGCTTCTAGGTATGGCTAGCATCTGTCTCTCTCCCAACCCCACAGCACCTTCCTACAGAATCTAAGCCTCTTTTCAAATGTACAGTCCCTGACAGGGATGGGTTACCCAGTAAGCAACTTCACAATTGCTCACTACAGATTAGTAAGTAATCACAAGAAGCCCGTGACCCTGCTGGTATTTGAAATACCCATGACATAGCTTCCAGCACGTAGTAGAGGTTATTACCATACACACAATATGACACCACAGTATGACAAACTGACAGAAGGATGGTGGCTTGTGTGTATGCTGATAACCCCCAATATATGCTAGCAGTATCCCACATCAATGACTTGTCCTCAGTTTCTAACCCTCGCCTGGCATGTCCTATCACCCCTACATGGACCAAGTCCCAGTGCTGAGACCCACCTTCTGCAATGCCGTTCTTGTCTTGTCCCTGTCCCCGAATGCCCTCTCCCTCTTCCTTCTCTACCCATCCTTCATGGCTCTTCCTAAATCCCACCTTCTTTGAGCACCACAGCCCATGGTGATTTCTCCCCCTCCACACACATATCACCTCTTGCTGGTAGTAGTCGTTTCACATTACTATGTGCATTGTATTAAACCCAAAACCAAAACCAAACTCGTTGCTGTCAAGTCAATTCCGACTCATAGCAACCCTATAGGACAAAGTAGAACTGCCCTATAGAGTTTCCAAGGAGTACCTGGTAGATTGTATCACTGCTAGTTATTTTTTCTGCCTTTTGTCTTCTCCATTCCCTAGCTTATAAACTCCCAGAGGGCAGGGGCTGTGTCTTACAGTGATTGTATCCCTGCTTATGGCCTAGTATGGTGCCTTGTTTATGGCAACAGCTCAGTAAGACCCAGGCAAGTGATTGAGTAGTTGACTTCTATTGGCATGTCATTCCCTACAAGGCATGTCTAAATTCTGCTCCAGCTCAATACCCTGTGGATTGTCAATTGAGCAATATTATTCCAATCTAACCACTTGAGGTTTTGACACATCCTATCAGGCCGTTACACGTAACTCCTCTTCTCAGCTTGCTTGATGCAGATTTACTGATTTCAACCAGCTAGTAAATTCCAGAAGACCTAGATCTAGTAGAGATTTTCCATCTCTATTTACAAAATGTCACTCCGTGTGCTTGTTGTTTGTTAGTCACCGTCAAGTCGATTCTGACGCACAGAGACCCCACGTATGCAGAGTAGAACTGCTCCATAGGGTTTTCAAGGCTGTGACCTCTCAGAAGGAGATTGCCAGGCCTTTCTTCGAGGAGCCTCTGGGTGGGTTTGAACTGCCAACCTTTTGGCTAGTAGTCAGCGCTTAACTCTTTGGGGCCCCCAGGGACTCCATTCCCTGTGCTTAACTCCTACCAGAGGGGGAAAAAAAAGGTTGAATACTGTGTCTTAGCATGCTTTACTTATAGATGACAATGGATATGCGTGAAGAGACAGGATGGGAGAAGGGGTTCACAAAAATCCTTTGCTAGGTTTAATGATGTCAAGGCTTTCCAAGTGTTGTAGGGTAAAAACATCACAAAGTTTAGTAGAGCAAAAAGAAAGTTTTATTCAGCATATATTCAAAAAGGCAAAAGTGGGAAGCGGACAAGCATGTTGCTAGAGCCATGTCCACCCGAATCCAAGGAAATATTACAGAATAAATAAGAATGGGAAAACGGACAAGCATGCTGCCACAGCCATGTCTGCCCGAGTCCAGAGATTATTACAGAAAAAGCAAGAATGGGAAAACGGACAAGCACACTGCTAGACCCATGACTGTCTGAGTCCAAGGAACATTACAGAATCATCAGTACATATTAATGTTACAAATGGGCAAAACCATTAAAAACGTCACCTTTTCACAGATTGGCTAGAAGCTGTGATCCTACATTTTGAATTATCTTTCTTAACAATCATTGGTAAAGGTTTCAGTAATGATAGTCAGGAGGGTCTTTATTGGTCCCACAAATTTTGTATTCACTAAATGCTAATAGAAAAAAAAGATAAGAATGGAAAGTCTTTTGTTTTCTGGCTTATGTGAAAGGTTCCCTAAAAAATATTTTCCAAGATTATTCTATCTATTGTCTTTATCTCAGGGCCCAGTTGATGTATCCTTGTGAGCCCAGCTCCAGCTGGACCACATTCTTTATGCTCAAGGACAGGGAATAATGACTCCAATGTTGTTTCCTAAATCACAAGAAAACTGTTTAGCTCACAATTTATTTTATCAGAATTAATCTCTCGGTTTCTTTATAGATGCATATGAGCAAAAGGGTATCTATAGCTTCCTTTATCCAGAGGAAGGAAGCAAGAGAAAATGTCCACAAGACAAAACGTGTACAAACAGTGTCTGACCAAACCCCCACATCTGAGATGTCTCTGATTATTGCAGGAATCAACAGGGAATCTCCGAACTCAATGGTTGCTCTGGCAGTTTTAATTGAAAACAGTTGCACTCTCCCCACCCAGCCTGGATTGTGACTCACAGGGCAGTCCTCCAGGCCAAGTGTTTTACAAAATACTCTGCATCGCCATGGCAACAGCCCAGGCTCTGCCCCCTCACTCGGGTGTGGTTAGACTAAGTACTACAGTTTTGTTTTTTTATAGTATCTGCTTGTTTGACTAGTTATAAATTTGAGCCATTAATCACAGGAAGAGACCTCTGGGTTTACAGCATGAAGTTCCTTTGGACACAGGAGAGCTGTCATATAGAAGAGCAAGAAACAAAGAGAACAAAAGGGGAGATATGAAATAACACAATGACTTCTTGTTAACAGCTGCTATTCGGCACATGTCTCTGCTGTGACTTTAGTCACAGACAACACTGAACTACCTGAGGAGGGAAGAGATAACAATAATTGTGGAGGTCTTGCTATGAAGCACACTTAATCCCCACAGCAGCACTTATTATTGTTTCTATTTTACAGATGGAGAAACTGAGACACAGAGAGCTTACGGTCACACAACTGGTAACGGAGCCAGGATTCAAACCCAGGCAGTCTGATTCCAGGGACCCCCACTCTCAATCACTAGATATGATTACCTCAGGTTATAGGAGAGGAAGAGCCTCAACAACAGTTGTTTGCTTTTTGTTTTGTTTTGTTGCTGATTTTTTTTTTTTTACAGTTAAATTACATCAAGACTTTAAAGTCTAAAACAGGATGGATTTCAAGATTGACAGTTAACTGCTAAGTAAGCAAAAACTGAAGAAGTGGTGTAGTGGAGACCTGGCTAGGAGGATCCAAGAACTTCTCACAGATGTGCGAAGAAAGTTCTGTTTAGTGCTAATCAAGTAAATTGTACCTCCAGCCCTCCTTCACATCTGGCACCTTCCCCTTCTTCCCTGGCCATAGATTCTGCCCACTTTAAAACCAGGTATCTCACAGATCCACCCACCCCTCATCATAAGGTCGGGTAGGGCATCAGTACTGTGACCGACTGGGTGGAAACCCAGGTTCTTGCTCGGCATGACTCGTACTGGCCAATAAATGAGAGACTGAGGTGGGAGAACAGGAAAGGCACCTTTATTTCATTGTACAAGGAAATGGAGTCAGTCAGAGCTGCTGCCGCCAAAACTGCTCGCTAAGGGCGGGCAGGCCAGTTACTTCTGAAGAGGTTTACAAGTAGGGAGTTCAGGCAAGTTACATTGGCAACATTCTTAATCGTACTACGCAGGTGCAATGGGGTTTTCATAAAAGCGGAATGCAAATTCTAAGCTAGGGGGACGAGGCCAAGCAAAGAAAAGAGGATTTTTAATACAGTACTGTGGGGGCTGTCTCAGTGCTAGTCCACCACCATTACTGGAGGCACAATTCACAAAGCCCACCCCACTGACAGACAGTCACCAGGGACACCAAGGACAGCCTTATCTGTAGAAATGTCCTTGTTTGAAAGGATGCCCCACTGGCTGTTTGAATTGCTTGAACTCAGGAGGGCTATTAGGTTTTCCGCTCTAGATCCAGAGCCGTTATTTCAGACTCAGGATGAAAAAGGAAGCAATGACCACTGTGATGGTTAAATTTGTGTATCAACTTGGCTTGGCTGTGGTGCTAGTTGTTTGGTCAAACGGTAGTCTAGATGTTGCTGTGGATGTATTTCATTGATGCAATTAACATTTACGATCATTTGACTTTAAGCAAAGGATATTATCCTTGATAATCTGGGTGGGCCTCATCCAATCAGCTGAAGGCCCTAAGAGCAAAAACTGAGGTGTCCCGGAGAACAAGGAGTTCTGCCTCAAGACAGTAACATAGAAATAATGCCTGAGTTTCCAGCCTGCCAGCCTGTCCTACAGATTTCAGAACTGCTAGCCTTCACAATCCCGTGAGCCAATTTCTTATATTCCCTTTCCTCTCCTTCCCTTCCTGTCCCTTCCACCGTCTTCCTTCCTTTCCGCCCTCTTTCTCTCTATATATATCCTATTTTATATATATGTATATCTTATTATATTACAAAAAAAAACCCTAACCCGTTGCTGACAAGCCATAGTGACCCAACAGGACAGAGCAGAACTGCCCCATAGGGTTTCCAAGGCGCAGCTGGTGGATTTGAACTGCTGATATTTTGGTTAGCAGCTGTAGCTCTTAACCAGTGTGCCACCAGGGCTCTATCTATTATACAGAGAGACTACATATACATAGGTTCTATTTCTCTGATTGATCCAAATATATTTAATGCAAAGTTAGGAGTAGAGATTTGGTTGAACTTAAATTCAAAAGCGAACTGAAAATTAAACTTAACCAATCTTTCTAGGCACTGAAGTGATTTGGGTACTTGGTCATTGTCGGGAGCACTTAGGTCTAGTGCGGATCATTCAAGGCAGCACGAGGCTCTCCTGGGCTCAGAGTTCTGTGCTGTAAGCACCTCCATTATCTGTGTCACAATGGAAAACCACTGTGCCACAATAACTGAGTGCGATAGGCCTCATCACGGGGTCAGATCAGCAACAAGTGATTGTCAGAAACATGGTCTCATCACCAGCATGCAGGCACTGCAGGCTTGCTGCGTCTACTAGCTGTGTGACCGGGCAAGTTGCTACCACCTGTCCCTCCATTTCTTCACTTGTAAAAAGTGGGTAATAGAAGTTCCCACCTCTTAGGGCTTTTGTGAAGGTTAAATAAATTAATTCATGCCAAGTGCTTGCAATAGTCCCTGGTACCAAACCAAACCAAACCCACCGCCATTGAGTTGATTCTGACTCATAGTGACACTGTAGGACAGAGCAGAACTGCCCCACAGGATTTCCAAGGCTGTAAGACCCTCAAGGAAGACCCTCCATGAGATGAATTGGCACAGCGGCTGCAACAATGGGCTCAAACACAGGAGGACCAGGCAGTGTTTCATTCTGTAGTGCACAGGGTCACTATGAGTCAGAACCGACTCAATGGCACCTAACAACAATAACACAGAATACTTAATTAAATTAGGGATTACAAAAATAAGTACAACTGATACAAATAGGTATAGGTCCCTGGGTGGCACAAGCAATTTTTGATTGGCTGCAACCATAAAGGACTATATTGACAACCAAACACGTACAGGTCACTAACTCACAATCCCTGGCCACCAATGGGAATCCCTGGATGGTGCAAATGGTTAACTTGCTCAGCTGCTAACTGAAAGGTTGGCAGTTCGACTCCACCCAGAGGCACCTTGGAAGAAAGCCTTGGCAATCTACTTCCAAAAATTCAGCCATTGAAAACTAAGGAGCACCGTTCTACTCTGACGCACAGGGGGGTCGCCATGAGTCAGAATCAAGTCAACAGCAACTGGTTTTTCTGGCGCTAATGGCACCCTCTGCACATTTGCTTCTGACCTTTACAGGTTTGGTGCCTTTGGAGCACTCATGATATCAAGTGTTTGCTCCATGTTATTACTTGGCTTGGGTGATAACCTAGTTGGGTACACACATCATCTCATGCCATCCCCCACAACGACACAATGCATTAGGGTCTTGTATCTCCATTCTACAGATAAGAAAACTGAGTCTTAAAAGAGTTTAAGTAACATTCAAGGTCGCACAGCAGGCATCCAGCAGGGATAGCTCCTGGGACAGCCAGACACTGTAAATGAGAGGTGGGACTCTGCTGAGTCCTCTGGCCCTAATGTCCTGGGATTCCGAATGGTACCGGCGAGCCCACCTCCCAGACTAGGGATATCAGTACATTCCAATTCAGTGTTGTCAGATGTCTACCACTCGAAATACAAAATGCATTTAATTTTTCTCCTTTAGTGCAAAGTGAAGAATAGCAGTGTTGGCGTTTTGCCAATAAATATCTAAAACGAGTAATTTTAGAAGCCACTGTGAAGCAATTCTATGCCACGGAATCAAGCTTCTGAATTGCAAATATTTAGCAAAAAGAGCGTTATGAGTGGGCGCCAAGCACGGGGGAGGAGCGAGGGGAAAGGTAAAACAGGGCGGACAATTGGATTTTTGTTTTCCCATCACAGCAGTGAGAACTAGAGCCTGCAAAAGGAGGGAAAGTATGTGTACAGGCATTTATCACAGCCAGTTTCGGTTTTTAAAAACCACTTAGAACAGTGTATCATTACTAAGCAACTGTAACTAAGTTACTCCATCAGTGGTGAAAATACAATACACACACACAGACACCGGATCTTTCCAATGAATGGCCCTTGACTCATTTTCACTAGTCCTTAATACCATCGTCCACAGAGCAGCGCAGCAATGATATCATGATTTCTGCCAGCGAGCCAGAGAGGAAGAAATAATGTCAGCATTGAATGTGTGCCTGTGTGCGCGTGTATCATATGTTTGTAAGTGTGTAAATGAATGAGTGTGTGTGTATAAGTGGAAAGTGACGTAAGGCAGCTAGAAGCTTGCAAAGGAGTTGAATGATCTTGATCAATTTCCCCAGCAGCAGGCTTAGCTGGATTAGTTCAGGATACTGTCTTAGTTACCTAGTGCTGCTGTAACAGAAATACCGCAAGTGGAAGGCCTTAACAAGCAGAGATTTATTTTCTCACAGTTGAGGAGGCTAGAAGTCATAAATCAGGGTATGGGTCTAGAGAAATGTCCTTGTCTCTTCTGAACTGCTGCTCCTCTGGGATTTTCACCTGCCTTGGCTTCTATCTTCCCCCATCTCTTCTTCCTGGCTTGCTTGCTTAATCTCTTTTATATCACAAAAGACATTGTGACACACCCTGTACTAATCCTGCCTCATTAACATAACAAAGACAACCCATTCCCAAACGAGGTTCTAACCACAGGCATACAGGTTAGGATTTATAACACATATTTTGGAGGGACACAATTCAATCCATAACAGACACTCTGATAAGTTTTAACAGAATCACTATGTATTTGGGGGGGATTGGTTCAGAACTGGAAGTTCTTGGGTGGTTGATACAGTTAAGCGCTCAGCTGCTAACTGGGAGGTTGACAGTTCAAGTTCACCCAGAGGCACCTCAGAAGAAAGACCTGGCAGTCTACTTCTGAAAAAATCAACCACTGAAAATTGTATGGAGCACAGTTCTGCCCTGACACATATGAGGTCACCATGAGTCAGAATCAACCCCACAGCAACTTTTTTATTTCTTTTAGTGTGTTATTCGGAACTAGCAACTTCCACCATAAGGCCGTGAGTACAATGGTTACCCTCACAGGCTCTGGCAGCAGACTGCATAGGTTTGAATTCCAATTTCTTTGTTTACTAGCTATGTTTTCTTGGATTAATTACTTAACCTCTCTGAACTTCAGTCCCTCCACCTGAAAATTGGGGTTAATAACTTTTTAATAGACCCTACATCACAGGGTGGTTGTGAGGATTACATACAACGGTCATGGCACATAATTATTGTTGTTGTTAGATGCCATCAAGTCGGCTCTGACTCAGAGCAACCCCATGTACAACAGAACAAAACACTGCCTGGTCCTGCGCCACCCTTACAATCCTTGTTATGCTTGAGCCCATTGTTGCAGCCACTGTGTCCATCCATCTCATTGATGGTCTTCCTCTTTTTCCCTGACCCTCTACTTTACCAAGCAAGATGTCCTTCTCTAGGGACCAATCCCTCCCGATAACATGTCCAAATTATGTGAGACTAAGTCTCACCATCCTCGCTCCTAAGGAGCATTCTGGGTTAATTAGTACTCACGAGTGTCAGCTTTACTATTACCACCTCTCCCAATGAAAATCACAGGTAACTCAAAGATGCTGACCGCTTCAACCGGTGATTCTCAACAAGGATGGGTCTGAGAAATTTGCAGGTGTGTTTTTTGGCTGTCACAACGATTGGCAGTTCCTGCTGGCGCTTAGTGGGTAAGGGCCGAGGATGCTAGTTGTTCCTCAATGCCTGAAGTCAGTACCATGGTGAATTGCCTCATGTCCTTCCCACAGTCTTCATGTAGGTAAAAAAAAAAAAAAAAAAAAAACAGTTACAGCAAGTTGATTCCGACTCATGGCAACCCCATGAGCGCAGGGTAGAACTGCTCCATGGGTTTTTATGGCTGACCTTTTGGAAGCAGATCACCAGCACTGTCTTCTGAGGTACCTCTGGGTGGGTTTGAACCACCAACGTTTTGGTTACTAGTCAAGCGCTTAACTGTTTGCACTGCCCAGGGACTCCTTTGTGTAGGTTAAAAAAACAAAAAAGCTGTTTATGATTATCTGAACTTGGAGGCTAGTTCCATTTTACACATAAACACAAAGCATTTTTTTCACAGCTTAAATAAGTACTGAATTTTCCTGGGATGTAACTATTATGTAAAACAAGTAAAGCTGAACTTCATGTGGCTTAGAACTTTCCCAAGAGCTGTTCACATTCTGTAAAATTAGGTCACTAACAACCAACTGGAGTCCCAGCCAGTATCTGTAGCTATGGCACTCACAGTGGTTCTATGTGTACCTGCAAGGTTCTTACTCTGTCGTTTTGTCTGCTAGAGTAGCTATGCTTGACAAATCATGTATTGAAACTGAGAGTATTTTATTATAAATTACTTCCCTTTTATTTCTCCTGTACCTGATAGTTTGGGCATTAGATCAACTTTTTAAATTACGTGTTTCAAACCCCAGTGCCATCAAGTCGATTCCAACTCATAGTGACCCTATATTAGACAAGCTATATTTATATATTTTACTTCAGGGGAGCAAAGAGACTATTACAAAGTATTTGTTATGAAAGGGGGTGTTGGCCCATGTGTAAGTGGTGGAGGGACCCTACTCACAGACCCCACATTTAAAGGGGAATTCATTAACTGCCAGGTTTGGTGAACAACTAAATTCTTTAACCAGTTACCCAACCAAAGCAAAACCCATTACCATCGAGTTGATTCCAACTCATAGTGATCCTATAGAACAGAGAAGAACTGCCCCATAGGGTTTCCAAGGCTGGAATCTTTATGGAAGCTGACTGCCACATCTTTCACCTGAGGAGTGGCTGGTGGGTTCAAACCACTGACCTTTTGGTTAACAGCGGAGCTTTTTAACCACTGCACCGCCAGGGCTCCTTAACTGGTTGAATAGATGTTAAATATGTCAACTACGTTGATACCAAGGAGCTCTGGTCAAGCAGTGCTTAAAGCACTTTGCTGCTAACCGAAAGGTCGATGATTGGAACCCACCAGCCACTCCTCTGGAGAAAGATGTGGCAGCCTGCTTCCATAAAGATTTACACTCTTGGAAGCCCTATGGGGCAGTTTTACTGTGTCCTATAGGGTTTTTTTTTTTATATAGGGTTGGTTTTGGTGGAATGCTGAAACCTGATGTGGCAGGCACGATAATGGCCCCTTTAAGATGTACATGTCCTAATACCCTGAACCTTCAAATATGTCAGATTACATGGCAGATGGGGAATTAAAATTGCAGAAGGAATTAAGGTTCCTAATCAGCTGACCTTAAATAGATTATTCTGGATTATCTAGGTGGGCCCAATGCAATCACCAAAAACCAAACCCAGTGCCGTCAAGTCGATTCCGACTCATAGCGACCCTATAGGACAGAGTAGAACTGACCCATAGAGTTTCCAAGGAGCGCTTGGTGGATTCAAACTGCCAACCTCTTGGTTAGCAGCCATAGCACTTAACCACTACACCAACAGGGTCATCACAAGGGTCCTTAAAATTGGAAGGGGGAGACAGAAGAGTGAGAGTCAGAGAAAGATGTGATTATGGCAGAAAGGGGCACAGAGACGCCACATTTCTGCCTTTGAAGATGGAGGAAGGAGACCACCAGCCAAGGAATGTGGACGACTTCTAAAGGCTGGGAAGGGCAATGAAACAAATTCTTCCCTGGAGATTCCCAAAAAGGAACGCAGATGTGCCAACACCTTGATTTTAGCCCAGTGAGACTCGGTTCAGACTTCCAACCTACAAAACTGTAAGATAACAAATTTGTGTTGTTTAAACTACTACGTTTGTGGTCATTTGTTATAGCACTATATGCGGAGAACTAATACACCTTGAAGTGTGTACATGAGACATTATTAAACGAAACAAGCAGGATTCAGAACACACATACATGCCTCCTGCAGCTGGATCTTAAATGCAGATGTAGAGGTGAGGAGCATGGAGCTGGTGCTGCAGTGGGTTGAAATGAACAAGCCAGACCAGTGAGCAAGCTCAAGAGACCCTGGTCCTAGGCCTGCCTCTACAGCCCGCTTGCTGTACGAAGTTCGAAGCATCAGCAATCTCTCTGGGCCTCAGGTTTTCTCACTCAGGCAGCAAATATTTACAGAACACTTGCTATTGATGCTCTCTGAGGTCTCATTCAGCCTTATTGTCCCGTGATTCCCTGAGTCTAAACAAAATGTAATGTTTACTGTGTTTTATGTGTGTGAGAGAAAGAGGTTGGCCGGGTGCATGAGTATTTTAATTACAAAAAGCAGTTATGTGACGTGCCCGCACTGCTGTTGAGTGGATTCCAGCTCGTAGCAACCCTATAGAACAGAGTAGAACCGCCCCATAGGGTTTCTAAGGAGTGGCTACTGGATTCGAATGGCCAGCCTTTTGATTAGCAGCCAACCTTTTAACCACTATACCACAGGGCTCCTATGTGAGGCTAGATGACTGAAAAAGTTTCTCTAACGGAGCAAAAGAAATCACAATTTATCAAATTTAAACCATCTGTGTGAAATTTTCCTGTTTTTCCAAGCTAAGGTGTAACTATTGTTGTTAAATTCCATTTAATTTTAATTCAGTGACAAAAAAAAAAATCCGTGAGCACCTTCTAGCATTTTCTCTTCTTGGTAGTAATTACTTATTTTATATTAGTGCTGCCATTATGTTACTTTATAAATACATATGCAAATACATATATATACAGGCAATTTTAAATGAGTGTGTTTTAAGAAAAATTTGGGGTTCTTAAAAATAAGAAAAATAATTGTAAGAGAAAAAAAAAGAATAGGGAGCATGAACTATAAGGAATAAAAAAGCTAATTTAAGACCATCATTATTGCCGATTGCGGGGGTAGCTGCTGCCAGAGGAGCAGGTTTGGGAAGGAAGCAGTCATTGCGCTTGCTCCCTGCAGTCCTCCCACAGGAATGACCACGGATAAAAGGGAGCTGGTACGGAAAGCTGAACTCATGGAGCAGGCTGAGCACTGTGAGGACATGGCTGCAGCCATGAAGGCAGTTCACGGGACAGGGGCCTGAGCTCTCCAGACAGCATACCTAAGATCACCTGGGAAGCTTGTTAAAATGTAAGTTCTGATTCAGCATATCTGGGGTGGAAATGCAAATTCTCAGCAGGGAGTCGAGCCGGAATGAACAGATTTGGAGCCCTGGTTGAAAGACAACAGGAAAAACAAACCAAAAATTTTTAAAAAACAGAAATGTGGTAAGAAAATAGGGAGGAAAGTGGGACACCTTCTCTTTCCATCTATAAGCTTCACTTTGTTTTATTTCTGCCCCGGGTACCCTACGCAAAAGCCTTACCCCTATTCTCACAGTGCCCTTCGGCCTTTCTTGAACTGTGATAAAGATAAATGAGTCACAAGATTCAGTGAACATCTGGTGCCCTCTGCAGGTTCTCAAGGCAACTTACTCTCTTTTTGTGTGTGACTTATAAAACAACCATCAATAATATGACCATTTGCCATGGAGTCCATTCCAACTCATGATGACCCCATGTGTGTTAGAGTAGAACTGTGCTCTACAGAGTTTTCAATGGCTGATTTTTTGAAAGTAGATCACCAGGCCTTTCTTCCGAGGTCTCTCTGGGTGGACTCGAACCTCCAACTTTTTGGTTAACAGCCAAGGCCATTAACCATTTGTACCACCCAGGGGCTACTCCTTGACCTTTATATAGAAACATGTGTCCAACAATGAGGGAGAACAAGTACAGGTTTCAAGGGTTGTGTTTCTGGGACTGATATAGCGATTATGCTTTGGCATTCCCCATATTTTTAAAATGAGAGATTTTACCATCATTTGTTTAAAAAAAAAAAAAAAAAAACTGTGGTAGTGTGGTTAACTGTGGTCTAGTTAAAATGCATGGACTTTGTCAGAATTCCTGCTCCATAACTTACTAGCTTTTGTGACCCTGGGAAAGTTAATTAATCTCTCAGATCTGTTTGTTCAAGACATACCTCATAGGGCTGCTGTAAGAATTAAATGAGATTACACTGAGGTTATAGTGCCATAATCAGTATTTAGTGCTGGTAGTCCCTCAGTAAGTGGTTGCTTTTATTACCTCATTCCAAAGAGGGAAATATATTAAGAGCTCCATATGCCTGGTTAGAAGCCCTGGTGGTGCAGTGGTTAAGTGCTCCACTGCTAAGAGGTGGAGGTGGATTGAACCCACCATCTCCTCCACAGGAGAAAGATGTGACAGTCTGCACCCGTAAAGATTATAGCCTTGGAAACCATATGGGGCAGTTCAACTCTGTCCTATAGGGTCGCTATGATTTGGAAACGACTTGATGGCACACAACAACAAAATATCCCTGGTTATACAAAAAATGGAATGTAAATTACAGTCTTATAGTCTTACAGTCTTTATTCTCCCTAGTTTTTTTTTTTTTTTTTTTCCTATTCTACCATGCCAAAGATAGTTGCAGTGTCTGTGGTTTCTGCCCTGGAGTGAGAAATCTCACAGGCGGAGCCCATGTTTCCTGCAGCTGCCAGCTCAGACCTGCCACTTGTCCCTCCAGCTCCCCTGTGGGAAGTGCTGTTCTCAGAATGACTCATACCCCACGTTATGGATTGAATTGTGTCCCCCCAAAACATGTGTCACCTTGACTAGGCCATGATTCCCAGTATTATGTGGTTGTCCACCATTTTGTGATCTGATGTGATTATGCTATGTGTTATAAATCCTAACCTCTGTGATATTAACGAGGCAGGATTAGAGACAGTTATGTTAATGAGGCAGGACTCAATCTACAGGATTAGGCTGTATCTTGAGTCAATCTCTTTGAAGAAAGAAGCGCTGGGAGCAGAGCTTGTCCTTTGGACCCAGGTTCCTTGCTCTGAGAAGCTCCTAGACCAGGGGAAGATTGATGACAAGGACCTTCCCCCAGAGCCAACAGAGATAGAAAGCCTTCCCCTGGAGCTGGCACCCTGAATTTGGACTTCTAGCCTTCTAGACTGTGAGAGGATAAATTTCTGTTTGTTAAAACCATCCACTTGTGGTATTTCTGTTATAGCAGCACTAGATAACTAAAACACCCCATTTTCCAGAAGGACCTTTAGAACTCATAGTACTTTTTTCTCCCAGCCCTAAAAGCTTTGCAGAGCATTCACCCAAGACTTCTCACATGACAGATTTCTATGCCTTGAACCTTGTTTCTCTGACCTTAATCCCTCTCAGAGGAAGACGCAGAGATTGCTTTTAGCCACTTTTAATGTGTCTGTTTGTATAGTGGAACCCTGTTGGCACAGAGGTTAAGAGCTTGGCTGCTAACCAAAAGGCTGTCAGTTCAAATCTACCAGCCATTCCTTGGAAACCCTAGGGGCAATTCTACCTTGTCTTATAGGGCTGGAATTGACTTGATGGCTTTGTGTTTGATTTTTTGTTTGTTTGTATAGTGTTACCTAGCAAAGAGTGGCACAAAGGATTAAATGCTCAACCACTAGCCAAAAGGTTCGTGGTTCAAACCAACCCAGACATACCTCAGAAGAAAGGCCTAGCAATCTACTTCCCAAAGGTCACAGCCTTGAAAATCCTATGGAATGCAGTTCTGCTTTGCACACATGGATCCCCGTGAATTGGAGCCAATTCAATAGCAACTAACACCGCCACCTAGCAAAGTCCCCAAAAAGCAACAACGCAACAAACCAGCCATCTCCTCTAATATTCCATGAGTTTGATGGTGATAGGCACAGTGATCCAGGTTTCCAGGTAAGCTAGGATACGTGTTCCCGGTTGTAGTTTCTGAACTAGTTTGGATCACTAAACATACTTCATTGTCCTGTAGGCACATCTGTTCCTGCCATGGAATATAAGAGGTAGGAACCATGTGACCCCTCACTTTACTGAAGAGAAAAGATTTCCAAGGTCTCATTTTATGTGTGTGTTGACTTTTTTATACCAGACTTGGAAACCAGAAAGATAGGTAGTATCACTTTGTAAGGCTCAGCAGACTAAGTTTCAAAGTCCTTATAAGCCCCTAATAAAGGCAGTAGTCATCAGCTAAAGGTAAAAACTATTAGGTATTAAGATAGACATAATCTATGAGCTTATTAAGGAAAATTAGCCTAAATGTATATTAGGAAATAATTGAAAGATGCATAAAATTTTCCTGATTGCTAGAAGAATGCTTATAATAGCCAAACATTTTACCTGCTGAAGATAACACGAGACCAAAAGGGTGGCTCCTGTCTGGAGGCAGGATGAGAAGGCAGGAAGGGACAGGAGCTGCTTGGATGGACACAGGAAACCTGGGGTAGAAAGGGGGAGTGTGCTGGGACATTATAAGGATTTCTACTAGTGTCATGTGACAATATGCGTATCAATTTTTGTATGAGAAATTAACTTGAGCTGTAAGCTTTCACCTAAAGCACAATAAAAAGAAAAAAAAAATTACCTGCTGACCACAAATTCAGAAGATGAAAGGAAATGGAAGTAATAGATAATTACCTAAATACACTTGTGGTAAGCAAAACAATGCCTCCTCAAAGATGTCCATGTCTTAATCCACAGAACCTAGGAATATGTAAACTCTTACGGCAAAAAGGACTTCGCTGGTGTGATTAAATCAAAGACCTGGATATGGGGAGATTATCCAGGTGCGCCCAGTGTAGTCAGCACAGATTTACAGCCTTGGAAACCCTATGGGTGGTTCTACTCCATCCTATAGGGTCGCTATGAGTTGGAATCAACTCGACGGTGACAGCTTTTTGTTTTGTTTTTTATTTTTTATCAAAATCTTTATGCAGGATTATCTGAAATAAATGTAAATCGTTCATTACATTTTTCTCTGAATTAGGCCAGACTATCAGAAAGCTGGAAACTCTGGTGGCAGAGTGGTTAGGTGCTATGGCTGCTAACTAAAAGGTCAGCAGTTCAAAACTACCAGGTGCTCCTTGGAAACTCTGTGGGGCAGTTCTACTCTGTCCTATAGGGTCGCTATGAGTCGGAATCAACTCGACAACAGTGGGTTTGGTTTTTATCAGAAAGCTATATACTATATCGTTTTGCCTCCACTGCCAGGACTTCTCCATCTCCCTTGAATTTCCTTCACTGAACTTTGGTGCCATGAGCTTATATGGAGGGACGTTGCATGGCAAAGCCAATGAGGCTTCGTGTTGCCTTTACAGTAAGGATGTCACTGAGGATGTTAATCATCACACACAGAGTCTCCTCTATGAGGATTCATATTTTAAGGTCTCAGTACCAGAAACAGGTAAGGTGCTTCTAAGCAGAAGATGCGGCTGCTGCTTCTTTTGAACTCTTTCAGAAATATGACACACATACAGCAAAGTGCACAAGTCTGTAGGGGAGGGGGTATTCTGGGAAGATGGTGGCAGCGGTGGCAGCAGCACAGTTTTGCAATCTGTCCCAATCACCACATAAAAACAGACAAGGAACTAGACAGCAACACCAAAAATGTATGGACATTTACAACAAAACTAGATGATAATGTATCCCCAAGAACCCCAAAATACAAGCAAGTGGAGACAAACAGCCAACAAAAGCCACAAAACCTGTTTATAGCAGAAGCAGTGTGGGAGAAAGAAGAAATGGAGACAGCATCTGGTTGACCGAAGAACAGTAGAACCCCCAAATCGCCAACAGGTACAGAAGGCACAGCTGAAAATTAGAGAGGTTTTGCTGTCTCCAAAACTAGGAGAGTACAAAGCACCCCCAGTATAGACTGAGGGATCTGGGGCAGTTTGTCCCCTATAAATTCTCAAAACCCATCTGACAGGGCTCCCTTCCAGGACAGGGTCCCACGCTTGGGGAAAACTGTAGGGAGTGGAAGCAAAGTGGAGCAAGACAGGGACAAAAGGAAAAAGTAGGTCCACATCAAACTGGGAGAGAAGAGTCCAGGAATCCTAGAAAGCAAGCTTACACATTTTTTAACATTACAACAAAACAACAGCAGAGGGAGCTCTGTGAGAGGAGAAAAGTATTCCTCATTCTAAAAGTTCCCATCTCCCCCAGCCACCCCGCCCCCCTGTTGCTAAAGTTCAGAAAGACTAATTTCCCATTAAAATGAACAACCGAAAAAGATCAATGTTGAATCCTGTAATGGTTAATGTTATGTGTCAACTTGGTTAGCCTATGATTCTCAGTGGTTTGGCAGACACTATGTAAAACCCATTGCCGTCAAATCGATTCTGACTCATAGCGACCCTATAGGACAGAGTAGAACTGCCCCATAGGGCTTCCAAGAAGCGATTGGTGTGTTGGAACTGTCAACCTTTGGGGTAGTAGCCGAACTCTTAACCATTGCACCACTGGAGCTCCCAGACACTATGCAATCATTTTCCATTTTGTGATCTGATGTGAGCAACCAGTTTAGTTGGGAGGGGAGTTTCCTTGGGGATGTGGCCTGCCTCCAGTAGATAAATAGATGTCCTGGCAAAGCTCGTTCTCTTTTCTAGACAGCATTGTGGCCTGACCTGCAGATTTTGGATTCGTCAGCCCCTGCAACCACATGAACCAGCAGAGGTCTTCAGCCTATCGCCCGACCCATGACTCTGGGACTTACCAGCCCCAGCATTTGGGTGAGCCATTTCCTTGAAGTAAATTTATACATGTAAGTATGTGTATGTGTGTGTGTGTGTGTGCTTCACTGCTTTTGCTCCTCTAGAGAATTCAGACTAAGACAAATTTATTAAAATCAAAAAAGAGGAAAAAGTAGAATAATAGCCCTACAAACAATGGAAGCATGCCTGAAAGATGTGCCCACAACAGATAAAAACTGTAACCTATTTTTTCAAAACAAGCTAAAAGACATTAAGAATATAATACAAATCTTAAGAGCACAGCTCAAAGGATTTATAAAAATTTATATACCCGTGTACCCACCACCCATTTTTAGAACTGGAGCACTGCCCAGCATCCTTGAAGGCTCCCTTGTGCCCCCTCCTAATCAATATCCTTCAGAAAGTGAACACTATTTTGACTTCTACCATTTTAAATTAGTTTTGTCTATTTTTGAAGGTCATATAAATAAAATGTAAATGTACTCTTGTATGTCTGGCTTTTTTTCACTCACCATTATGTTTGTGAGCTTGGGCTATATTATGTGAAGCACGTTGTTGTTGTTAGGTGCAGTTGAGTCATTTCTGACTCATAGGGACCATATGTACTACAGAACGAAACACTGCCTGGTCCTGTGCCATCCTCATAATCATTGTTATGTTTGAGCCTGTCATTGCAGCCACTGTGTTAATCCATCTCATTGACAGGCTTCCTCTTTTTCAATGACCTAGCATGATACTCTTCCCCAGGGACTGGTCCCTCCTGATAACATGTCCAAAGTATGTTAGATGAAGTCTCACCATCCTTGCTTCTAATGAGCATTCTGGCTGTACTTCTTCCAAGACAGATTTGTTCATTTTTCTGGCCGTCCATGGTATATTCAATATTCTTCGCCAACACCGTAATTCAAAGGCATCAATTCTTCTTTGATCTTCCTTATTCATTGTCCAGCTTTCACATGCATATGAGGCAATTGAAAATATCGTGGCTGCGGTCAGGTGACATCTTTGCTTTTTAACGCGTTAAAGAAGTCTTTTGCATCAGATTTGCCCAGTGCAATATGTTGTCTAATTTCTTGACTGCTGCTTCCATGGGCGTTGATTGTGGATCCAAGTAAAATGAAATCTTTGACAACTTCAACACTTTCTCCTTTTGTCGTGATGCTGCTTATTGGTCCAGTTGTGACGATATTTGTTTTATGTTGAGGTGTAATCTGAAGGCTGTAGTCTTTGATTCTCATCAGTAAGTGCTTCCTACTTATGGTATGGTTGGAGAAATCTTTAACAAACTTATCAATCATCATGGGACAAATAACAGATGAAGTTGCTAATGAGATAAAAACACAACAGTAATCTCTGACCTGTCACTGTCAGCAAGCAAGGTTGTGGCAACTGCATATCGCAGGTTGTTAATGAGTCTCCCACCAACCCTAATGCCGCATTTGCCTTCATATAGTCTACTTTCTTGGATTATTTGCTCAGCATACGGATTGAATAAGTATGATGAAAGGATCCAACCTTGATTCATACCTTTCCTGATTGTAAACCACTGCGTGATGTGAAACATAGTCCACTCTTTATCATCTCAATAGGGAAACTATATGACTTTACCAAAGCTTATCCATTCTACCGCTAGTGGGTGTTTGAGTTACTTCCACTTTGGAGCTATTATGAAAGAAGCTACTACCAACATCCTTTTTGCTGTCTTTTTCATTCACTTTTGTTAGGAAATAGGGAAGAAATCAGTTTGGGGGCAAAGGGAAGAAAAAAATCCCTTCAGTCTTCTTATCTTTTTTTCCTGAATTATTCCTTTCCTTAGTTCTGATTAAACTTTAATGCCAGAATTGTCATAGGGAATGCATATGTTTGGCCCTTTGTAGATACTGCCAAACAGTTTACAAAAGTGGTTTTATTAATTTCCATTGACCGTTTGGATAACCTCTTTTTTGATGTGCCTGTACATGGTTGCTGTGAGTCGAAATCGACTCGACTGCACTGGGTTTGGTTTTTTTGGTTTGGTTCAAGATGTGCCTGTTAAAGTCTTTTGTGTGTGTATGGGGTCTTTTTCTTGTTGATGTGTAGTAGTTTTTTATATACTTTGGTTACAAGCCCTTCACCTGATGTGTGTTTTTGCAAATACCTTCTCCCACTGAGACTTGCCTTTTCACTCTCTTATTGGTATCTTTTGATGAACAAACCAAACCTGTTGTTGTTGAGTCAATTCCAACTCCAAGTGACCATGTGGGACAGAGTAGAACTTCCCCCATAGTGTTTCTGAGACAGAGCACCCAGAGTGCTGTAGTCTTTACCTGGCTTCCTCCCCTACAGTGTTGTATTGAAAAATCCTTTCCTTTGCTGGGCCTCCCCCATCCCCTCTCCTGCCAGCTTTGTATTTGAATCCTGCCTTTGCTTGCAAGTTATATGTAAACCCCATTGTGCCTGTATAGTATGATTAAGAATGTTGCAGACGTAACTTGTATGAACTCCCTACTTGTAAACCCCTTTAAAAGTATGTGGCCTGCCTGCCCTTGGCAAGCAGTCTTGGCGGCAGCAGCTCTGACTGACTCCATATCCTTGCACAATGAAATAAAGGTGCCTTTCCTCTTCTCCCACCTTGGTCTCTCGTTTACTGGCCAATATAAGCCATGCTGAGAAAGAACCTGGGGTTTCTACCTGGAAACATTTCTGGTGAGCCAGCCAGGAGCCGTCTGCTCAGTTCCTGAGGTGGATCAGAAAACAGAACAGTCCCAACGTCTGGTGCCACCAGATTTCTCCTGGAGACCTTGGAGCAGCCCTGAAAGCTGATTGACCCTGGGACCCAAATGATGGCTCTGTGAGAAATATGAAATGCTCCTGGGTTTTCGGTAAGCGCGTAGGCAAGGCCTTAGAAGAGTCCCAAGAAGTGAGAGAAATTGACCGTTGAGGGCATTAGGAATCGGAGGTTGGTTGGGAAGTAACAGGATAATTTCTAGGTAACGCCTTAGAAGAGTCCCAAGAAGTGGGCGGAATTAACCACTGAGGGAATAAAAGGCTCAGGTATCTGTTAAATTGGTGCACCAAATTAGGCTGTGTGAGTATGTGAGCGTATCTAGAGAATGGGGTATGTTCAAGAGATCCTGAGATGCGGCCTGCTAAGATGCAACCATAAGAACTAGGAACAGAGACTCAGATAGACATGGCTCTGGTAGCGTGCTAGTCCCTTTCCTACTTTTGCCTCTTTAAATATATGCTGAATAAAACCTTTCTTTTTGCTTTACTAAACTTGTGGTGTTTTCACTCTATAAGAGTTAATGGTAGAGTTGTAGCAGAGATTCTAAAACCACCAATCCAGTCGACCTCGAAGAGACCCGAGCTGCGGAACAGAAGCCGGCAAAAAGAGAGGTCCTACCTTCTGGACCCAAGCATTCAGACTCCATGTCCCTTCGACACTGACGGGATTAGTGCTCTTGGGAAAAAGAGTCTTTACTTGTTCTTTTTGTTCATTTTCTCATGTTTTCCTAAGTTTTGTTCAGCGTAATTGTTTGAAAACCAAGTTGTTTGATTAAGGAGAATCTTTCTTAGATTTTTGCTGGATCGTTTGTTTAAGAATGATATCTAATAACTCTTGGTGAACTGCAGTTTAGGTCTGGATTCGGGCCTTTGAAACATTAAAGAGGTAATTCTATTTTCAAAGAGCTCTGAGCCACTAAGCCACAAAAATTCTGGCATTGGTTGACCAGTAAAAGCCATTTGCGTCACCAGTGCTCATCACGAGCCTTAAAGACTCCTGTGATAGAAAGTGGTCATCAGACAGGCTTGAGCACTAGGCTGCCTACCACTCACAAGCAAACTCTTGTGCAACGAAGGTACACACTGGTCTAAGTGAAACACTGTCCAAACCCCGCGGCATCCCTCTTTAGGTTTCTTTTTGTGGCTCAGAGAAAACCTGGAAAATAGTGCTCTGTTTTGCCAAACTTTCAGGAAGAAGTGGCAGCTCCTGACCTATCTTGTAAAATTCTCAGGGAGAAGTGGTAGCTCCATACCTGTTTTATGATAGAGTTTTCTCAGTAAAGAATCACAATAATATTCTGCAATCTGATGCGCTGGCAAGTTAATAAGTTTTATCTTAAACCTGTTATTTCTGTTGAATTGAGTCTATCTTTGCAAAAATTGCTACATACACTTTAAGAAAGTAGAATCCCCATATCCTTGTTTTGTGTGGTATTGTTCGGTGAGTTTATGTGGTCTTTCTGTCTCCTTTTGTTCTGAGAGCTTGCTTCTGATCTAGAGCGTTGTGTCTAAGCTTCCGTCTTGTATCAGGTTGGAGGCTATGGCTGAGAATTGCTGTTTTTTGTAAGGCTCTCTTAGAACTTCAGTTCTTTCCTCATCCAAGAAAAACTGTATCTTGTGTCTGTTTTATGATTTAGATTCTGACTAGCTATATTGAAAAACTTTGTCAATCACAAAAACAAATCCTTTCTAAGTAACTTAAGCTAGATATTATATGAAATGTGTTTTATTTAAAGAAAAAGAATAATTTTGTCTTAAAGCAAAACTACAGTTCCAGAGTATAAAAAAGGAGCCAAGCCTAGAAAAAAATTGCTAAAGTGCTTTGGTATTTACTGGGTAGATAAAAGGTTGTAATAAAGAGAAAGCAAAACTGCTTTCCAAGAGAATAATAAAAGGGAAAGAAATTAGTTATTTTTTGCCTTTCAAGATGCCTAGATCAACTTCTAAGAACTTTTAGTTAACTTACTGATGTTAATTTGAGCTAATAGATATTTGTTATAATTTAAGCTTATATACTTTTTCTTTTTCTGCTACAAGAGAAAGGATATATTGTTACCTAATTAGCGTCCTTGCCCTGGAACAGTCGAGCTAACCAAACGTACTCCAAGTCAGAAAGAGTGAGAAAGTTTATTAATGAGATGTATACATCACCGGAACCAAGCAGCAACACAGGCTGTCTCTATGGAGTCCCAAAGAGCAATTTTACATTAGAGCTTATATAGAATCTTACAAGGGTTACAAGTGTGTTTGTAGTCCCCTGCCAGACATTTCAAACCAAAAACTAAACCCAGGGAGCAAAGATGGCAGACTAGGCAGACGCTACCTCGGATCCCTCTTACAACAAAGACACGGAAAAACAAGTGAATCGATCACATACATAACAATCTACGAACCCTGAACAACAAACACAGATTTAGAGACGGAGAACGAACTAATACGGGGAAGCAGCGATTGTTTCCAGAGCCTGGAGCCAGCGTACCAGTCAGGTACGGCACAAGCACAGAGAGCTGCTCCACCCCCCTGAACTAACCCCGGGAGGGGGACCAGCCGGTTCCACGGGCGGCGTGGGACGCAGCCGGTAGGAGAAGTCCCCGGGAGGCAGTGACTGGTCTTGGAGCAGAAAGAGCAGCATCCGAGCCGGGGAACCGACCCGCAGGGATTTGGACTGGACGCAGGTATGGCATAAACACGGAGAGTTGCTCCACCCCCCTGAACTAACCCCGGGAAGGGGACCAGCCGGGTCGCGTGGGTGGCGTGGGACGCAGCCAGTAGGAGAAGTCCCTGGGAGGCAGCGACTGGTATTGGAGCGGGGAGAACGGCGTCCCAGCCGGGACACTCGGTCACGGCACAAGCACGGGGAGCTGCTCCACCCGTCTGAACTAACCCCGGGAGGAGGCCCAACTGGCTCTCGGGTGTGGCACGGCCACGTGGCTGGAGGGACGAGAAGTCCCCGGGAGGCAGAGACTGATTTTGGAGTCCAGAGTGCACCGTCCCAGTAGGGGAGCCTTGACGC
This sequence comes from Loxodonta africana, assembly GCF_030014295.1. NCBI lineage: Eukaryota > Metazoa > Chordata > Mammalia > Proboscidea > Elephantidae > Loxodonta > Loxodonta africana. The sequence goes on along the minus strand of NC_087344.1, from coordinate 181,921,063 downwards.
TGGGCGTGGGGCTGGAAGCGGAGGATCTGACTGTGACTCTGGGGGGCCAGACCCCCCGGGGGCAATCTCCACACAGCCAGCACACATAGGCGACGCGCCCCGTGGGAATCTCAGATATAATAGTCATTCCAAGCAAGACAAGCAACTCTGGCTATATTCTGAGGTGCTATTCTCCTATCTCTCTGTTCCCTCCCCCACCTTTCCCAGGCGGCTTCATTAACATCTGAATAGCCTGAGCCAGAGGGAGAACTCTGATAGGGATCTGACTGCATTTTTTTTTAGCGGATTTTCTGGAAAAACTAGTTTCCCAGTGATGGCTCGGAGACAACAATCCATATCAAACCACTTAAAGAAGCAGACCATGACAGCTTCTCCAACCCCCCAAACAAAAGAATCAAAATCTTTCCCAAATGAAGATACAATCTTGGAATTATCAGATACAGAATATAAAAAACTAATTTACAGAATGCTTAATGATATCACAAATGAAATTAGGATAACTGCAGAAAAAGCCAAGGAACACACTGATAAAACTGTTGAAGAACTCAAAAAGATTATTCAAGAACATAGTGGAAAAATTAATAAGTTGCAAGAATCCATAGAGAGACAACATGTAGAAATCCAAAAGATTAACAATAAAATTACAGAATTAGACAACGCACTAGGAAGTCAGAGGAGCAGACTCGAGCAATTAGAATGCAGACTGGGACATCTGGAGGACCAGGGAATCAACACCAACATAGCTGAAAAAAAATCAGATAAAAGAATTAAAAAAAATGAAGAAACCCTAAGAATTATGTGGGACTCTATCAAGAAGGATAACCTGCGGGTGATTGGAGTCCCAGAACAGGGAGGGGGGACAGAAAACACAGAGAAAATAGTTGAAGAACTCCTGACACAAAACTTCCCTGACATCATGAAAGACGAAAGGATATCTATCCAAGATGCTCATCGAACCCCATTTAAGACTGATACAAAAAGAAAAACACCAAGACACATTATCATCAAACTCACCAAAACCAAAGATAAACAGAAAATTTTAAAAGCAGCCAGGGAGAAAAGAAAGGTTTCCTTCAAGGGAGAATCAATAAGAATATGTTCTGACTACTCAGCAGAAACCATGCAGGCAAGAAGGGAATGGGACGACATATACAGAACACTGAAGGAGAAAAACTGCCAGCCAAGGATCATATATCCAGCAAAACTCTCTCTGAAATATGAAGGCGAAATTAAGATATTTACAAACAAACACAAGTTTAGAGAATTTGCAAAAACCAAACCAAAGCTACAAGAAATACTAAAGGATATTGTTTGGTCAGAGAACCAATAATATCAGATATCAGCACAACACAAGGTCACAAAACAGAACGTCCTGATATCAACTCAAATAGGGAAATCACAAAAACAAACAAATTAAGATTAATTAAAAAAAAAAATACACATAACAGGGAATCATGGAAGTCAATAGGTAAAAGATCACAATAATCAAAAAGAGGGACTAAATACAGGAGGCATTGAACTGCCAGATGGAGAGTGATACAAGGCGATATGGAACAATACAAGTTAGGTTTTTACTTAGAAAAATAGGGGTAAATAATAAGGTAACCACAAAAAGTTATAACAACTCTATAACTCAAGATAAAAACCAAGAAAAACGTAACGACTCAACTAACATAAAGTCAAGCACTATGAAAATGAGGATCTCACAATTTACTAAGAAAAACGCCTCAGCACAAAAAAGTATGTGGAAAAATGAAATTGTCAACAACACACATAAGAAGGCATCAAAATGACAGCACTAAAAACTTATTTATCTATAATTACGCTGAATGTAAATGGACTAAATGCACCAATAAAGAGACAGAGAGTCACAGACTGGATAAAGAAACACGATCCATCTATATGCTGCCTACAAGAGACACACCTTAGACTTAGAGACACAAACAAACTAAAACTCAAAGGATGGAAAAAAGTATATCAAGCAAACAATAAGCAAAAAAGAAGAGGAGTAGCAATATTAATTTCTGACAAAATAGACTTTAGACTTAAATCCACCACAAAGGATAAAGAAGGACACTATATAATGATAAAAGGGACAATTGATCAGGAAGACATAACCATATTAAATATTTATGCACCCAATGACAGGGCTGCAAGATACATAAATCAAATTTTAACAGAATTGAAAAGCGAGATAGATACCTCCACAATTATAGTAGAAGACTTCAACACACCACTTTCGGAGAAGGACAGGACATCCAGTAAGAAGCTCAACAGAGACACGGAAGATCTAATTACAACAATCAACCAACTTGACCTCATTGACTTATACAGAACTCTCCACCCAACTGCTGCAAAATATACTTTTTTTTCTAGTGCACATGGAACATTCTCTAGAATAGACCACATATTAGGTCATAAAACAAACCTTTGCAGAGTCCAAAACATCGAAATATTACAAAGCATCTTCTCAGACCACAAGGCAATAAAACTAGAAATCAATAACAGAAAAACTAGGGAAAAGAAATCAAATACTCGGAAAATGAACAATACCCTCCTGAAAAAAGACTGGGTTATAGAAGACATCAAGGAGGGAATAAGGAAATTCATAGAAAGCAACGAGAATGAAAATACTTCCTATCAAAACCTCTGGGACACAGCAAAAGCAGTGCTCAGAGGCCAATTTATATCAATAAATGCACACATACAAAAAGAAGAAAGAGCCAAAATCAGAGAACTGTCCCGACAACTTGAACAAATAGAAACTGAGCAACAAAAGAAGCCATCAGGCACCAGAAGAAAACAAATAATAAAAATTAGAGCTGAACTAAATGAATTAGAGAACAGAAAAACAATTGAAAGAATTAACAAAGCCAAAAGCTGGTTCTTTGAAAAAATTAACAAAATTGATAAACCATTGGCTAGACTGACTAAAGAAATACAGGAAAGGAAACAAATAACCTGAATAAGAAATGAGAAGGACCACATCACAATAGAACCAAATGAAATTAAAAGAATCATTTCAGATTATTATGAAAAATTGTACTCTAACAAATTTGAAAACCTAGAAGAAATGGATGAATTCCTGGAAAAACACTACCTACCTAAACTAACACATTCAGAAGTAGAACAACTAAATAGACCCATAACAAAAAAAGAGATTGAAATGGTAATCAAAAAACTCCCAACAAAAAAAAGCCCTGGCCCGGACGGCTTCACTGCAGAGTTCTACCAAACTTTCAGAGAAGAGTTAACACCACTACTACTAAAGGTATTCCAAAGCATAGAAAATGACGGAATACTACCCAACTCATTCTATGAAGCCACCATCTCCCTGATACCAAAACCAGGTAAAGACATTACAAAAAAAGAAAATTATAGACCTATATCCCTCATGAACATTGATGCAAAAATCCTCAACAAAATTCTAGCCAATAGAATCCAACAACACATCAAAAAAATAATTCACCCTGATCAAGTGGGATTTATACCAGGTATGCAAGGCTGGTTTAATATCAGAAAAACCATTAATGTAATCCACCACATAAATAAAACAAAAGACAAAAACCACATGATCTTATCAATTGATGCAGAAAAGGCATTTGACAAAGTCCAACACCCATTCATGATAAAAACTCTTACCAAAATAGGAATTGAAGGAAAATTCCTCAACATAATCAAGGGCATCTATGCAAAGCCAACAGCCAATATCACTCTAAATGGAGAGAACCTGAAAGCATTTCCCTTGAGAACGGGAACCAGACAAGGATGCCCTTTATCACCGCTCTTATTTAACATCGTGTTGGAAGTCTTAGCCAGGGCAATTAGGCTAGACAAAGAAATAAAAGGTATCCGGATTGGCAAGGAAGAAGTAAAGTTATCACTATTTGCAGATGACATGATTATATACACAGAAAACCCTAAGGAATCCTCCAGAAAACTACTGAAACTAATAGAAGAGTTTGGCAGAGTCTCAGGTTATAAAATAAACATACAAAAATCACTTGGATTCCTCTACATCAACAAAAAGAACACCGAAGAGGAAATAACCAAATCAATACCATTCACAGTAGCCCCCAAGAAGATAAGATACTTAGGAATAAATCTTACCAAGGATGTAAAAGACCTATACAAAGAAAACTACAAAGCTCTACTACAAGAAATTCAAAAGGACATACTTAAGTGGAAAAACATACCTTGCTCATGGATAGGAAGACTTAACATAGTAAAAATGTCTATTCTACCAAAAGCCATCTATACATTTAACGCACTTCCGATCCAAATTCCAATGTCATATTTTAAGGGGATAGAGAAACAAATCACCAATTTCATATGGAAGGGAAAGAAGCCCCGGATAAGCAAAGCACTACTGAAAAAGAAGAAGAAAGTGGGAGGCCTCACCTTACCTGACTTCAGAACCTATTATACAGCCACAGTAGTCAAAACAGCCTGGTATTGGTACAACAACAGACACATAGACCAATGGAACAGAATTGAGAACCCAGACATAGATCCATCCACATATGAGCAGCTGATATTTGACAAAGGACCAGTGTCAATTAACTGGGGAAAAGATAGCCTTTTTAACAAATGGTGCTGGCATAACTGGATATCCATTTGCAAAAAAATGAAACAGGACCCATACCTCACACCATGCACAAAAACTAACTCCAAGTGGATCAAAGACCTAAACATAAAGACTAAAACGATAAAGATCATGGAAGAAAAAATTGGGACAACCCTAGGAGCCCTAATACAAGGTATAAACAGAATACAAAACATTACCAAAAATGATGAAGAGAAACCCGATAACTGGGAGCTCCTAAAAATCAAACACCTATGCTCATCTAGAGACTTCTCCAAAAGAGTAAAAAGACCACCTCCAGACTGGGAAAGAATTTTCAGCTATGACATCTCCGACCAGTGCCTGATCTCTAAAATCTACATGATTCTGTCAAAACTCAACCACAAAAAGACAAACAACCCAATCAAGAAGTGGGCAAAGGATATGAACACACATTTCACTAAAGAAGATATTCAGGCAGCCAACAGATACATGAGAAAATGCTCTCGATCATTAGCCATTAGAGAAATGCAAATTAAAACTACAATGAGATTCCATCTCACACCAGCAAGGCTGGCATTAATCCAAAAAACACAAAATAATAAATGTTGGAGAGGCTGTGGAGAGATTGGAACTCTCATACACTGCTGGTGGGAATGTAAAATGGTACAACCACTTTGGAAATCTATCTGGCGTTATCTTAAACAGTTAGAAATAGAACTACCATACAACCCAGAAATCCCACTCCTAGGAATATACCCTAGAGATACAAGAGCCTTCATACAAACAGATATATGCACACCCATGTTTATTGCAGCTCTGTTTACAATAGCAAAAAGCTGGAAGCAACCAAGGTGTCCATCAACGGATGAATGGGTAAATAAATTGTGGTATATTCACACAATGGAATACTACACATCGATAAAGAACAGTGACGAATCTCTGAAACATTTCATAACATGGAGGAACCTGGAAGGCATTATGCTGAGCGAAATTAGTCAGAGGCAAAAGGACAAATATTGTATAAGACCACTATTATAAGATCTTGAGAAATAGTAAACCTGAGAAGAACACATACTTTTGTGGTTATGAGGGGGGGAGGGAGGGAGGGTGGGAGAGGGTTTTTTATTGATTAATCAGTAGATAAGAACTGCTTTAGGTGAAGGGAAAGACAACACTCAATACATGGAAGGTCAGCTCAATTGGACTGGACCAAAAGCAAAGAAGTTTCCGGGATAAAATGAATGCTTCAAAGGTCAGGGGAGCAAGTGCGGGGGTCTGGGGAACATGGTTTGCAGGGACTTCTAAGTCAATTGGCAAAATAATTCTATTATGAAATCATTCTGCATCCCACTTTGAAATGTGGCCTCTGGGGTCTTAAATGCTAACAAGCGGCCATCTAAGATGCAGCAATTGGTCTCAACCCACCTGGAGCAAAGGAAAATGAAGAACACCAAGGCCACACGAGAACTAAGAGCCCAAGAGACAGAAAGGGCCACATGAACCAGAGACCTACATCATCCTGAGACCAGAAGAACTAGTTGGTGCCCGGCCACAATCGATGACTGCCCTGACAGGGAGCACAACAGAGGACCCCTGAGGGAGCAGGAGATCAGTGGGATACAGACCCCAAATTCTCATAAAAAGACCAAACTTAATGGTCTGACTGAGACTGGAGGAATCCCGGCGGCCATGCTCCCCAGACCTTCAGTTGACACAGGACAGGAACCATCCCCGAAGACAACTCATCAGAAATGAAAGGGACTGGTCAGCGGGTGGGAGAGAGATGCTGATGAAGAGTAAGCTAATTATATCAGGTGGACACTTGAGATTGTGTTGGCAACTCTTGTCTGGAGGGGGGATGGGAGGATAGAGAGAGAGGGAAGCCGGCAAAATTGTCACGAAAGGAGAGACTGAAAGGGCTGACTCAAGAGGGGGAGAGCAAGTGGGAGTAGGGAGTGAGATGTATGTAAACTTATATGTGACAGACTGATTGGATTTGTAAACGTTCACTTGAAGCTTAATAAAAGTTATTAAAAAAAAAAAAAAACTAAACCCAATGCCGTTGAGTCGATTCCAACTCATAGCAACCCTATAGGACAGAGTAGAACTGCCCCATAGAGTTTCCAAGGAGCGCCTGGCAGATTCGAACTGCCGATCCTTTGGTTAGCAGCAGTAGCACTTAACCACTACACCACCAGGGTTTCCATTTCTTAGGCTAAAGATATTCATATCTGATACCTGGGCTCCAATTCTCCTGTGGGGTTGTATGCCACAGGTGGTCAGACATGACAAAAGGTTATTTGCCTCAGTTTAAAACAAAGAACGAAGTCATTAACATTTGGTCAAAACAAAGTTATTAACAGAGTTATGTGGAGGAGGCTGGCAGAGGAACAACAACTTACAGGTTTATCATGGCCTTAGTTATGTTAAGCTCTCAGTTGCCCTTTTTGAAGAAGGAGAAAACATGCTAGGGGTTATTGGGGTCACATATATCTATGTGTATATTTGGGTCTGCTAATGACTGAGTTCATTTTTGCCATTTGAATGGATTCACTGTAAGAGGTATGCAAGAAAGACAACATTTAAGAGGTTTATTAAAAAGAAATTTATTTAATATGGTCAAAAGTTTATGTCTGAATAAAGTTCAATGGTTTAATTTATGAGATTTCAGGCGCTTTAACATTAAATAAAGTATAAAACAAAGAATTGGGTTTCTTGATGTTAAAATAGCAAAATTTCCTTTGATTTCTGAGTTGAAGGGTTAATTTACTCTTCATGTAATTTTCCTAGAAGACAAAGGTTCAGTCTCAATAGAATAAGATTCCTGAGTTGAAAACCAAGGCACAGGGCCTTAGGAAAAAAAAAAGTAAGGTTTTTACTCTAAGATCTTTGGTTAAATAACTCAAGTATTGTTTCACCGTGACCTATAATAAACTCCTGATGAGTCTGAAACTTCATGGAAAGCCACAAAGAGCTTTTATAAAGGAAAAGTGCTCAACAGTTTTATTTAATAAATTACATGGAACGTATTGTCAAAATCAAGAGAAATGTCTGATTCTCTTTGGTCAAAATTTATATGTTAGAATTTCCTCTTGTGTTTTTGCCTAATATTAGAGAGCAAACGCATACTATTATGTCATAATTTTACGATTATTTCTTAATCACTAATTTGGTCGCAACTTTATCAAAGCCAGTGGTTTGACTGGGGAATTCACGTCATTTACCCATGAATTTTTTTTTTTGTTACTATTCAGATATCGTTGATATATCCTGACTGTATTTTTTATGGTATTATACCTCAAGATTATGTATTATATCTGAAGCTCTTCAAAAATACAGTTAATAGTTATATTTAGAAATATTCTTATCTAAAGTTTTTTTTATAAACTGATTTTATTTGGCCTTATGTTATGCTTGTAATTAATTTCTATCAGGTCTTTCACTATAAGAGTATTATTTTTATAAGTTAATCATAGCCATATTAAGTTTTGTCATCTGGAGATAAGTTTTTACTTTTACAGGAGAGATTTTACAGTTTTAGTTTTACAGGAGAGGTCCATCTGTATTATCTTGTTAAGTCGTGTATTCTCTAATGAAAATCTGGTTGTCACATGTGAATTTTCCTATACCTTCTGTTTCCTCTAGACAAATTTTGTGTGTGGTGGATCCAACTGTGCTGGTTTTAAACGATCCCTTTCCAACTGACACGTGGGCAATCTCTTATTTAGATTCTTGGTGAATGCATGGGCAGCCCATTCTGGAAATTTTAAGATTACCTTTAGATATTCACAGTAATGATACTAGTAAATATGGAAAAGGTAATGTTAAATTGTTACACACTAGTTTATAAAACGAGAGTCAAAAAGAAACCCATTGGTCCAACACTCAGGGTATGGTTGGTAGCTTTAATTCCTATTTATGGTATGGTTGGAGAAATCTTTCACAAACTTATCAATCATCATGGGACAAATAACAGATGAAGTTGCTAATGAGATAAAAACACAACAGTAATCTCTGACCTCAATAGCCAAGGTGACATGAGGTAACAAAATAGCCTTAAGATTTTTTTTATAAGCCCAAGAAAGTGTAGTCTATGCTGCAGCAAACATGTCTTGTTGCATCTGGATAAATAACACAGGAGAAGTAGAACAGGATATACACAGAATTAGACAGCAAGCTACATGGTTACGCACTGTAACACCGTTACGAACACCAGATTTATTTGGTTGGTGACCATCAGGAATAAGTACGCAGCCTAGATCACTACTGCAAGGGATAGTAACGTTCTTAGTGTGTATCCCCATAGTATTAGGCATAATGGAGCTTATCTTCTATTGTCTTACACATCTAAAAGGGGAAAAGGCGGCCTCGGGCGAAAATGTTGACATACTTTGAGTCTGCTCACTTTAGCAAGGCAATTGACATCGCTCTTACTTAAGATCCTGGTGAAGAACTGTTGCCGGAATTGAATAAGATTCTTACCTCTCACTGGTCAAGAATGAACAGGTAAGATGTAAACCTACATGTGACAGACTGATTGGAATGGTAAATGTTCACTTGAAGCTTAATAAAAATTAATTAAAAAAAAAAAAAAGAATGAACAGGTAAGGTACTTGGGAGAATGGCTTTGTTTCTGCACCCTGGCCCATTTCCTGTTACTTTGTTTATGTGAATTGCAGATTTGGGGGCCCCTCTGTTCCCTGTCTTAGAACCAGATGGTATCCAGTGGAAAACCAGCACCATGAGTTTTAAGAGTCTGCCATGGCCACCACCTAAGGGCTCGACTAAGTCCAGGTATTAATATCTCCAATATCTGATCAAAAGAAAAGAATGATTTAGGAGATAATATCACAGCCATTATTCCCAGTCCTTGAGCATAAAGAATGTGGCCCAGCTGGAGCTGGACACACAACGACTCATAAAGACACAACAACTGGGCCCTGAGGTATAAAGACAACAGCTAAGACAACCCAGAAAAGAACAGAGAGAACCTTTTAGGTAGACATTTATATAATCAGGGCATAAAAGCCATTCTTTTTCTTTTAATATTTAGTAAATAGTTATAAACCAACAAGAGGTCAGTAGCCACAATGAAAGGCCTAGGTCCAATATTTCCTCCTCCCCCCAAAATATGCCAAACAATTTCAAGCTGGGCTGTAGTTCAAAATGGACACTGGTCTTGAATGACCAGTGTCCAAAAAGGAATGGGAGGAGTCAGACAGAGTCCCCACAGCGCTGTAGTCTTTACCTGGCTTCCTCCTCTACAGCATTGTATTGAAAAATCCTTTTCTTTGCTGGGCCTCCCCCACTCCCAGCTTTGCATTTGAATCCTGCTTTTGCTTGAAGGTTATATGTAAACCCCATTACACCTGCTTAGTATATATAAACTCCCAACTTGTAAACCCCTTTAAAAGTAACTGGCCTGCCCTTGGTGAGCAGCCGCGGTGGCAGTGGCAGCTCCAACTGACTCCATTTCCTTGTACAATGAAATAAAGGTGCATTTCCTGTTAAGCAGACTGCCAAATCTTTTTCCTGCAGAGCAGCTTGTGGGTTCAAACTACCGACCTTTGGGTTAGCAGCCAAGCTTAACCACTGCACCACCAGGACACCTCTTCTGATGAATAAAAGTTCTTATTTGTAATTAAGTTCAATTTATCAACTTTTGTCCTTTATGGTTAGTGATTTTCATATACTGTTAAGAAATAGTGTTTCTTATCTGAATATCTTCTTCCATGTTATCTTCTGGAAGTTTTATTGTTTTACTTTTCATGTTTATACCTACAGTCTCTCTAGAATTGATCTTTGTGTATGGCATGAGATATGGTCAAGGTTTATTCTTTTCCATCTGATAGCCAATTGATCCAGCACCATTTATACAGAAGACCATATCTTCCCTGCCGCATTGCAAAGATACCTTTGTTGTAAACTAGGTGCTTGTACATGTGTGGGTCTGTGTCTGTCTTAGTCACAGTTCTCTAAAGAAACAGAACTAGTAAGATCCAGTCAGATATATATAGACAGAGATTTACTTTGAGGAATAGGCTCACGTGGTTCTGGAGGCAGGCAAGTCCAAATCCCATAGATCATGCGACAGGCTGAAAATTCTGGCAGTCTTGTGTCCCAAAATTGGCAGGTCAAGACAGTGGGAGAGAGGGGGGAGCTCTGGCAGGATGTCTATTTATAGTCTGGAAGCTTAGCCATTATCAAACAAAGCCTTAAGTGACAGCACTGGGTATGGCACAATTGGGAGCTGCTCAGACCAACCTGTTTCTCCTGTCCATTATCCTCAAAGTGCTGGCTGTGGCTCAAGCCAGTCAAACCCAGTTTACTAGTCTACGTGCTAAAGGAAAAAATGCAACTTGTCTTACTGTGCCTGCGCGCCATAGTAACCTATGTAGACCATCATGTTTGTGTGTACTTCCTTGGGAGAGACGGTATAACAGGTTCTGCCTCCCTTTGTTCAGGGAGCTTGATTTGAGGTATATGCCTCCTTGTTTCTTGCCTGCATGCTTGCAATGAACACTCTTCCTCCCTCCTCACCTCTGTGTGTCTTTACTGATGAGAAACCACACTCAGCCAGACCTGCTTTCGGTAACAAAGCCACTGTCGTCTCTCACCTAGATTACTACAGTAGCCTCCCAACTGGTCTCCCTGAGAGAAGGAAGAGTTAGGGTGTCATTTAGGTTTCTGGGCTTGGATGGTGGAAGCTGCTGTCCTGTGCAAGAAATAAGAAGAAAAACCTCTTCCAGTCCCTTCTTTATCTAGCAGCCAGGATAATACCATTAGGTTAGTCCACATAAGTTAGATCATGGCCCTCCTCTGCTCAAAACCCTCCAATGGCTCCCCATCTTACTAAGAGTAAGAGCCAAAGTCTTTACAAGGCCCTATATAATGTGGCCTTCATTAGCCCTTTTCATACTAGCCTTTCCTTCACTCACTCTGATCTAGTCACAGTGGCCTCTTTGCTGTTCCTTGAAAAATCGGCATGCTCCTACCTCAGGGCCTTTGCACTACCCATTTTCTCAGATACTCAAGTGGCTAGCTAGCTCCCTCATTTTCTCCAAGTCTTTGCTCAAATGTCATCCTTTCAGCCCTCATGCATTACTGGTGGGACTGTAAAATTGTACAGCTGCTGTGAAAAACTGTCTGGCAGTTCCTCAAAAAGTTAAACATAGGACTGCCATATAATCCAGCTATTCCGGCTTCTCTCAGCTATGTAAGCAAAAGAATGGATACATGCACACCAAAGTTCATAGCAGCACTATTTCACAATAGCCAAAATGTCCATCAACAAATGAATGGATCAACAAAATGTGGAACATACATGTCATCCTTTCAGTAAGGCCTTACCCCGACTATCCTATTTAGACTATAACGCAATCCCCACTTTAGCGCTCCTTATCTGCTTCTCCTGCTTTGTTTCTTTAAGTTCTGATTACTGTTAGTGATTACATAGTAGAATTAAAAAAAGAATTTTTTTTGTATATCATTTTCAGTGCTATATCCCCAGTACCTAAATGAAAACCTGATATATAGTAGATGACCAATAAAGATTTTATTGAGTAACTGAATGAATGAATGAACCAAGTCTTTAAGACTTCTAACATTTAATGGCTGTAAAGTTGAGGAACAGTCTACAAGACCACCCTTACTTCTGACACCAACTGCAAGTTTAGGGGTCTCCAAGACTACCCTCATTTCTGACACCAATTGCAAGTGCAGGGGTCCCTAGGACCACACTCAGATTCAATTATTTGCTAGAAGGACTCACAGAACTGACTGGAAGCTATTGCACTCATGGTTATGGTTCATTACAGCAAAAGGATACAGATTAAAATCAGCCAATGGAAGGTACATGGGGCAGAGTCCAGGAGAGTTCCAAGAGTGGAGCTTCTTAGTTGTCTTCCCCCAGGGGAGTCCTGAACAGTGCTAAACTCCCTTAGTAACCATGTGTGGCAATATGCAGGGAGTATTGACAATCAAGAACACTCACCAGTTCTTTGATGTCCAGAGTTTTTATTGGATTGGCACTCACTCACATAGACATGGTTGGCCACTCACATAGCTGACCTTTCTCCAGCCCTTCCAGAGGTCAAGTGACACTGTATAACCCAAAGCCCCTACCATAAATCACATTGTTAGACAATCTGGCATGGCCCAGGGCCCACAAGCAGACAAAAATATTCTTATCAGGCAAGACCTTCCAAGGGCTTAAAGATCACCCCCAGGAGCCAGGGCAAAGGCCAGACCTTTCTCTGGTCAAGGCTAAATCATTTATTGTACAGTTGTCTTGTAAGGAAGGATGAACCTCCAAAGAAGAACTGAGAAGAGATAGCCAAAAAAGTGGAAAAAGAACCAAGAGAGTCTGATGCCCCAGATACAGAGGAAAGGGAGGGTTTCCAGAACGAGAGAGAGGTCAACCCTGCCAGATGTTGCCCAGAGGTCAAGTAAGGTGAGGACTGAAAAATGACCCTTGCTTAACTATATAGAGTTCATTGGGGATCTCAGCAGGAGCTGTTTTGGTGCAGATGAAGCTGGTAGCCAAATGGAGAAGGCTGAAAGGTGTGAGCTGAATAAATGATGATATACAAGTACAGACTACTCTTTCAAAAATCTGGTTGTGAAGAGGAGAGAAGGCAGTAGTCAGAGGTAAAGAAAGGATAGTCTAAAATAACCCAATTAAAAAATGGGCAAAGGATATGAACAGGCACTTCACTAAAGAAGACATTCAGGTAGCTAACAGATATATGAGGAAATGCTCACGATCATTAGCCATTAGAGAAATACAAATCAGAACTACAATGAGATTCCATCTCACTCCAACAAGGCTGGCATTAATCCAAAAAACTCAAAATAAATTTTGGAGAGGTTGTGGAGAGACTGAAACACTTATACACTGCTGATCGGAATGTAAAATGGTACAACCATTTGGAAATCAATTTGGTGCTTCCTTAAAAAACTAGAAATAGAATTACCATACAATCGAGCAATCCCACTCCTTGGAATATATCCTAGAGAAATAAGAGCCTTTACACGAACAGATATATGCACACCCGTGTTCACTGTAGCACAGTTTACAATAGCAAAAAGATGGAAGCAACCAAGGTGCCCACCAACAGATGAATAGAGAAATAAATTACGGTATATTCACTCAATGGGATACTACACATCGATAAAGAACAGTGAGGAATCTGTGAAACGTTTCATAACATGGAGGAATCTGGAAGGGATTATGCTGAGTGAAATTAGTCAGTTGCAAAAGGACAAATATTGTATGAGACCACTATTGTAAGAGCTCAAGAAATAGTTTAAACACAGAAGAAAATATTCTTTGATGGTTATGAGAGTGAGGAGGGAAGGATGAAGAGGGGTTTTCACTAATTAGATAGTAGATAACTATTTTAGGTGAAGGGAAAGACAACACACAATACAGGAGAGGTCAACACAACTGAACTAAACCAAAAGCAAATAAGTTTCCTGAATAAACCGAATGCTTCAAAGGCCAGCATAGTAAGGGCGGGGGTTTGGAGACCATGGTTTCAGGGGACATCTAAGTCAATTGGCATAATAAAATCTATTAAGAAAACATTCTGCATCCCACTTTGGAGACTGGCGTCTGGGGTCTTAAACGCTAGCAAGCGGCCATCTGAGATGCATCCATTGGTTTCAACCCACCTGGATCAAAGGAGAATGAAGAACACCAAGGACACAAGGTAATTATGAGCCCAGGAGACAAAAAGGGCCACATAAATCAAAGACTACATCAACCTGAGACCAAAAGAACTAGATAGTGCCCGGCTACAACAGATGACTGCCCTGACAGGGAACACAACAGAGAACCCCTGAGGGAGCAGGAGAGCAGTGGGATGCAGACCCCAAATTCTCATAAAAGGACCAGACTTAATGGTCTGACTGAGACTAGAAGGACCCTGGTGGTCTGGTCCCCAGACCTTGTGTTAGCCCAAGACAGGAACTGTTCCCAAAGCCAAGTCCTCAGACAAGGATTGGACTGGACAATGGGATAGAAAATGATACTGGTGAAGAAAGAGCTTCTTGGATCAAGTAGACACATGAGACTATGCTTGTATCTCCTGTCTGGAGGGGAGATGAGAGGGCAGAGGGGTCAGAAGCTGGCCAAATGGACACGAAAATAGAGAGTGGAGGGAAGGAGTGTGCTGTCTCATTAGAGGGAGAGCAACTAGGAGTGTATAGCAAGGTGTATATAAATTTTTGTATGAGAGACTGACTTGATTTGTAAACTTTTACTTAAAGCACAAAATTAAAAAAAGAAAAAGGATAATTTTTTTTTATTGTTTTAGTAAGTTTTTGAGAGTCAGTGACAGATTGGTAATAGTTATAGTGATTATAATAATAAGAAGAAAAAACCAACCAACCAAACAAACAAAAAACAGCTGCCATTGAGTCAGTTCCAGCTGATGGCAGCTCCATGAGGGTCTTCAATGGCTACGATAATTTAGAAGCAGATCATCAGGTCTTTCTTCAGAGGCACTGCTGGCTGGATTCAAACCACCAATCTTTTGGTTAGTAACCAAGAGCTAACCATTCGTGCTATCCAGGGACTCCTAATAACAATAATAATGGATAACATTTATGCAGTGTGTGCTATGGACTTTGCATATGTTAACACATTTGACCCTCACAACAACCCTATGAGGTGATACTACTATTACTCTCGTTTTACAAATGAAGAAATGGAATGTGTAAGTAATTTGGCTAAAGGCACTCAGTCAGAAAGGGACAGAGCCCAATTTGTACCCAAGCTCTTTACCAGTATACAGTTAAAGTGTTGCTAAGGTTGCCAGAAAACCATATAACATAAAAAGAAGAAAGGACAGAGGAGGGCAGAAGACAGACTTCTGAGATGTTTCTTTTTTTTTTTTTTTTAATTGTATTTTAGATGAAGTTTTACAGCTAGCTTCTCATTAACAATTAGTACACATATTGTTTTGTGGCATTGCTTGCCAACACCATGATATGTCAATATTCTCCCCTTCTCAGCTTTGGATTCTCTATTACCAGTTTTGCTGTCCTCTCCTGCCTTCTCATCCTTGCCCCTGGGCTGGCGTGCCCATTTCGTCTTGTTTTGTTTTATGAGCCTGTCTAATCTTTGGATGAATGGTGAACCTCAGGAGTGACTTCATTACTGAGCTAAAGGTGTGTCCGGGGCCATACTCTCAGGATTCTCCAGTCTCTATCAGACCAGTAAATCTGGTCTTTATTTGTGTGTGTGTGAATTCCAATTTTGTTCTACATTTTTCTCTAGCTCTGTCCAGGGCCCTCTACTGTGATGCCTGTCAGAACAGTCGGTGGTGGTAGCTGGGCACCATCCAGTTGTGCTGCACTCAGCCTGGTAGACACCTGAGATTTAAAAAGTAGATGATTCCACAAAGAAGCAAGTTTCCAGAAACATTAGAAGTAAACTGGGATGGGCTAGCGTTTTGGAAGCCAAGAGAAAAGGAAGTTTTTTAAAAAAAATAACCAATAATATTAAGTGCTACAAAGAGACCAAATAAGATGAGGCTTGACAAGTATCCACTGAGCTTGGCAGATGTGAATGACAATTCAGTCATATATGGGGCTAGAATATAAGGGCTTAAAGACTGTTTTTTCAAGAAGTTCAGCTGTGGTGGAAAGAGTGGGTAGCAGTGCATATTACAGTCAATGTTGTTTTTGTTTTGGGTGAAAGAGACTTGAGCATGTTTAAACAGGCAGGAGTCAGAAGCAGAAGGAAGTGCTTAATGGGGAGGTTCAGGCCCCACAACTCAGGAGTCTGGTCAAGAGGCAGGCTAAGAAGTTTCTCCTTTTATTTTTATAACTTCTGTGTTGTTCAAATTTTCCTAGCAGGTACAGATGACATTTTGATTGTAAAAATTAGGCTGGGGTCAATAAAAAAGCTTTATGCATGTATGTGGAAACCCTAGTGATGTAGTGGTTAAAAGCTACGGCTGCTAACCAAAAGTTCAGCAGTTTGAATCCACCAGGCGCTCCACGGAAACCCTAGGGGGCAATTCTACTCCTATAGGGTTGCTGTGAGTTGGAATTGACTTGACAGCAACGGGTATTTTGTATACATTTTTTTTTTCTTTCTGTATTGAAAAAAGAACCTTATTTAAAAAAAAACAAACAGTCCTTTCTTCACCTGGTTGCTGTCCTCTCATCTCCTACAGCAAGGTTTCTGAAGGAGTAGTCAGTCCTTTCTTGTTTATGTTCATTTATTCACCTCCAATCATTCCTTGGGCCCCTCCATTCCAGCCTCCAGCCTCACCTCTCCACCAAAACAGCTCTTGCCAAGGTCTCTTGTATGTTCTGTGTTGTTGAATCAAGGAACATTTTCAGATCTTTCTCTCCAGTTCCAGATTTTTACAGGTAGTCCCCAACTTAGGACAGGGTTCCGTTCTGACGATTCCCTCATAAATCGGTTCCGACTTAAGTCGAATAGCTCACTTTTTTTTTTAGTTATTATTATTGCCTTTTGTTATCAGTATCTCTACAAATCGTAACGTTGAACATCTGAGAATAACAACATCAGCAAATTACGCACTGCAACACTGAATGTAGTACATATTATTAACAATAAGGGTACAAAAAAAAAGACTTACCGCAAATTGCGGATTCATGCCGCCTGCCGCAAAGCCAATACTGACACAGGAGGAGGTAAGCAGTAAGAGGGCTTTATTGAATACCCCTATTCAAGAGACAGAGAGGGTTAAATTGCTCTCAAATTCTGTCTAAACCTAGAGGACTAACTGGAGAGCTTTTATAGGGGGAAGGTCAGGGTTTAGAGGTTTTCAGGAATGTTGGTTTTTCTTTGAGGTAGACACAATGATAAAGTGATCTATTATTGAAGTCCTGCAAGTCTCTTCATGCCGTCCTGGAGTCCTGCAAGTCTCTTCATGCCATCCTGGTTTCTGTCACAAGATGGCTCTAAGCTTTGTTCAGCTACCTCAGTTTTGTGTATTTTTTTCCTTGGGAGAGGAACATAGTTTAATCAGCAGCTAAAAATTGATTACCTTATTTTTCTTTAAAGTAACGATCGTGGGACAGATTCCAGAGCAAGTAATTACGTTTCGAAGAGTAGCTTATGCAGTTATACTAAAACATTAGAAAATATATTCTCTCTACTTCAATACTAAAACACTAAAGAAAATTTGTTTTCTCTACTTCAAGACGATTCTAAGTGTGGTTCGTGGTAACTCAAAGTCCGTTGCAAGTTGAGGACTACCTGTATATCTACTTGCCCACTGGACACCTCTACAGATACCTCCAAATCAACAGAGCTGAAGCAGAAGTCCTCTTTCTTCCCTCCACACCCAAATGCATTCCTCCTTTTCCCACCTTGGAGAGCAGCTTCCACCTTTGCCCATTCAAGCTCAGAAATCTGGATGACATCCTGAAGACTCCTTCTCTTCCATGCCCCAGGATTCACCAATTACCAAGTCCCCTTACTCCTACCCACCACTCAAACAGCTCTCAAATGTATCCCCAATTCCAGTGTATTCTCCACACAGTCTCCATTCTACTTTCTACATATCAATGAACAAGGTCACTCCTCTGCTGACAGTTCCTGTGGTTCCCACTGCCTACAGAGTAAACACTGAGTGTATTAGTATGGGTATATAAGGACTTTCAGGGTCTTGAAGGCCCTGTCTGCTTCTCCAGCCTCATCTGTCACCACCTTCCCTTTTTAACAGATGCTCAAACCTCATAGAAACCATTTTGTTGTTTCCCGAACTTGCCGAGCAACTCCACGCTGTTCTTGTTCTTTAGCATGGAGAATTATTCCCAGACTCCCCACACCTACTGTGTCCTCTGTTATGGATTAAATTCTGTTCACCAAAAATAGGTGGTGGAAATCCTAACCCTTAGGCCTTTTTTATGTTAATGAGGCCACATAACTGTAGGGTGTGTTTTAAGCCAATCACTTTTAAGATATAAAAGGAGCAGCTTAGGCCCAGAAGCAACAAGCACACATGGGGAAGACAGATGCCTTGCTAACCTAAAGATCAACAAGGAACTAAGGAACAGAAGTTGATAAGGGTCAAGGACTTTCCCCAGAGCCAACAGAGAGAGAAAGCCTTCGCCTAGAGCCCGTGTTCTGAATTCGGACTTTTAGCCTCCTAAACTGTGAGATCTGCTGCAAAAGACCTCTTTTTTTTTTTTTTTTAGTTTTTATAATTATTGCCTTTTGTTATCAGTATCTTTATCAATCATAACATTGAACATCTGAGAATAACAACATCGGCAAATATGTACTGCAACACTGAATGTAGTACATATTATCAACAAAAGAATAAAAAAAAGATGATTGTTTAAGTGTGGTTTGTGGTAACTCAAGTCCGTTGCAAGTGTTAAAAAGCAAAGATGTCACTTTAGGGACTAAGGTGTACCTGGCTCAAGCCATGGTGTTTTCAATCGCCTCATATGCATGCAAAAGCTGGACAATCATTAAAGAACACCGAAGTAGAATTGATGCCTTTGAATTATGGTGTTGGTGAAGAATATTGAATATACTATTTTAAAAAAACCATATATGAATATACTATGGACCGCCAGAAAAACAAACATTTGTCTTGGAAGAAGTACAGCCAGAATGCGCATTAGAAGGAAGGATGGTGAGACTTTGTCTCACATGTTGCAGACGAAAACCCCAGGTTTTGCTCGGCGTGACTCGTTACAGCCAATAAACAAGAGGCCGAGGTAGGAGATCAGAAAGACACTTTTATTTTGTTGTACAAGGAAAGGAGCAATCAGGGCAGCTGCCTCCAAGACTGCTCGCAGGCAGCTTGGGGAGGTAGGCTTTTACAGAGAGCAGACAAGGAAATATAAATTCATCATGAATGTTCAGATTGACCTTCACGTAGGCACTAAGAGCTTGGGGATGACTACGGATTTTCTTTAGACAAGGGTTTGATACGCCAGGATGGAGGAAGGGATGAATTTTTCGTCATTAGGGTGTTAAGCCTCCACCCAGAGGTGCGTTGAGGCCATCTATGGCCCGTTCTGTGGTTATCTTGTCAAGGACAATTTCAGAAGCAAGGGTAGCTGGTTTTCCTCAGTGTAGGAGGATAAATCAGAGCAGGTGTCTCTTAGAATGGTTGGACTCTGAGGCTGCCTGCCTTATATACATATTTTTTTTTTCTTTTTTTATTGTGCTTTAAGTGAAAGATTACAATTCAAGTCAGTTTCTCATACAAAAATTTATACACACATTGTTATATGACCCTAGTTGCTCTCCCTACAATGTGACAGCACACTCCTTCTCTCCACCCTGTATCCTCCATGTCCATTCAACCAGTTACTGTCCCACTCTGCCTTTTCATCTTGCCTCCAGACAGGAGCTGACCACTTAGTCTCATGTGTCTACTTGAGCCAAGAAGCACACTCCTCACCAGTATCATTTTATGTCTCATAGTCCAGTCTAATCTTTGTCTGAAGAGTTGCCTTTGGGAATGGTTTTAGTTCTGGGCTAACAGGGAGTCTGGGGGCCATGTCCTCTGGGGTCCCTCCAGTCTCAGTCACAGACCATTAAGTCTGGTCTTTTACTAGTATTTGAAGTCTGCACCCCACTTTTCTCCTGCTCCATCAGGGATTCTCTGTTGTGTTCCCTGTCAGGGCAGCCATTAGTAGTAGCTGGGCACCACATAGTTCTTCCAGTTTCAGGTTGATGGAGTCTCTGGTTTATGTGGCCCTTTCTGTCTCTTAGGCTCATATTTTCCTAGTGTCTTTGGTGTTCTTCATTCTCCTTTGTCCCAGGTGGGTTGAAACCAATTGATGCATCTTAGATGGCCACTTGCTAGCTATTAAGACCCCAGACGCCACTCACCAAAGTCATCTCACATAATTCGGACATATTATCAGGAGGGACCAGTCCCTGGATAAGGACATCATGCTTGGTAAAGTAGAGGGTCAGTGAAAAAGAGGAAGACCATCAATGAGATCGACTGACACAGTGGCTGCAACAATGGGCTCAAGCATGACAACAACTGTGAGGATGGCACAGGACCAGGTAATGTTTCATTCTATTGTACAGAGGGTTGCTGAGTCAGAACTGACTCAACACCACCTAACAACAACAAAACTGTGGGAAAATAAAGTTCTGTTCTTTAAAGCCACCCACTTGTGGTATTTCTATTACAATAGCACTAAGAAACTAATATACCCTCTCTAGTCTCATTTCCTGAACTAAACTACTATTTGTTTCTCAAGACATAGCTCAGACTTCACCTCCTCAGGGGATTTAGTAACTCACATAGGGACAGTTTCACTATTAATCTATTGTAGCATTTCTTTTTGAGACTCTTAAGGCATTTGGATTAGTGTCTAAGCCTAAATAGTTTTACACAATAGTAAAGAAGTGTGGCTTGTGGCAATCCCACAACTACAGAAGTGGATTTGTTTTCTCAAGTCACATGTTGTGCCTCAAAATCTGTATTGAGCATTTGAAAGTATTTATAAACGGTGCATTTTACTACACATGGCATACCAAGACAAAAATAAGCCTTCCTAAATCAGAATTCTGTAAAAAATGCTGCTTATCCAGTTCAACCCACCCCACTCATTCCCTGAATTTTCATCTACAGCTTGGTTGGGTCCACCAATCCAGGCATCTTCACAGGACTCTGAACTCAACAAAAGCAATGCTGAGAAAGACTGAGCCAGCACTCTGTAATGAAAACCATGAAGCAGAATCTTAATATCCACAAACCCTACATTTAATGATGCCACTGGAACATATAATCTTCCCCAGGTGTTTCATCTGTAAAACTGGGATAATGATAGTTGTCCCACACGATTACTATGATGAATAAGTGAAAAGAATTTTGAGTTGGAGATAAAAGATTGGGAGTCAGTAGCTCAGCAACATATAGATGGTATTGAAACTCATGGGAAGAGAGAGAGGGGGCAGAGAGAGAAAAGAAGGCCTAGCCCTCCTTCCAAGGGTTTCCTACTCATTTGTTCATTCAACAACTATTTTTTGAGTGCCTATAATCCGCCAGTTATTGTGCTAGTCACGGAAGGATGGAGGGATGAGCCAAAGAGACATGGCTGCCATTCTCATGTAGAAAGCTTATGATCTCCTGTGGCAAACAGCACACAAGTACATATTTTATTACAAACTATGATAAATGCTTTGGAAAAAAGAAAGTATCAAGTGGTATGGGAGAACTTTATGAGGACCTAGTTCAGATTCAGTGAGATAATATATGCAAAGCACTTAGCAAAGTGTCCCACACATAGTAAGCACTTTGCCCTGAAAGGCCTCGCTAAGAAAGTGACAGTTAGGGTGACACTAAAGGATTAGTAGGAATGGGCCAGGTAAAGTGTGGGAGAAAAGCATTTCAAGCAGAGGAACATAAAGAGAAGCCCTGAGACAGGAAAGAGCCAGGAGTATTCCAGAAGCTGAAAGGGAACATGTGTTTAGAGCACATAACAGTTAATAAATGACAATACCACCTCTCTGGCCACCCAAGGCAGGACTCTCCCTGTTCCCTGTGTGATTAAAATGACCTTAAGAGTCATACAATAGCTCTAATTACTAGATCAAGAGCACAGTAATGATGCCAATTAATTGCACACACCTGAAAATGGTCCTGTAGCCTGCAGGTCCCCCTTTCCAACCTCTCCTTTCTCAGTCACCCTCTTCCACTGTCAAGGAAAGGCCTGCCCCTCGTCCACCCAGAATCTCGCTTTGGTACATTGTCCTGGGAATAACAATTCCAGAAGGCATCCTCCCTGACAGAGTCCTGTGACAAATCCGATGGAGATTCAGTAAGAAATATTAAAGGGGGCAGCATCCTATCGTCATCCAGGTTACATATAAATGCAAGGCCTGGAATTTAGCTGAAAATTCAGAAGTGTAATGGTTATCACGGGGAGACACATTAGTACTATTGTTTGAAGTGAAAAATGACAAGGAGTTTTTCTAACAGAAAGTCAGTTCGATTTGGCTGACTGATTTTCCAGTGAAGACTGGATTCTTTGCCAATTAGTTCATACGGCAAACATCTTCCAAAGTGTGAATGAGTCAAAGCTGCAGCCCCAGTGTTTTGATACAAATATAACATCTTCATTATACATTAAAAAAAATATGAATTTTGCAACTATCTAAATTTATGAGGAAAAAATTTAGATATCATCTTTAAAATGAGTGCGAGAGTATATAGTTTTTCAAAATTATTTTAAGGTTACACTAGCGAAAAACAAAAATGTAAAGACCACTGGCTTGCAAGGTACACTCAAGAGTACCTGGTGGATATATGCACACCCATGTTCACTGCAGCACAGTTTACAATAGCAAAAAGATGGAAGCAACCAAGGTGCCCACCAACAGATGAATGGAGAAATAAATTATGGTATATTCACTCAATGGAATACTATGCATCAAGAAAGAACAGTGATGAATCTGTGAAACATTTCATAACACGCACGAATCTGGAAGGCATTATGCTGAGTGAAATTAGTCAGTTGCAAAGGGACAAATACTGTACAAGACCA
Source organism: Loxodonta africana (assembly GCF_030014295.1). Taxonomy (NCBI): domain Eukaryota; kingdom Metazoa; phylum Chordata; class Mammalia; order Proboscidea; family Elephantidae; genus Loxodonta; species Loxodonta africana. Next base: position 181,897,980 of record NC_087344.1, on the reverse strand, counting down.
CTATTATAAGAACTCGAGAAATAGCTTAAATAGAGAAGAAAATATTCTTTGATGGTTACGAGAGGGGGGAGGCAGGAAGGGAGGAAGAGGTATATTCACTACCTAGATAGTAGATAAAACTATTTTAGGTGAAGGGAAAGATAACACACAATACGGAGAGGTCAGCACAACTGGACTAAACCAAAAGCAAGGAAGTTTCCTGAATAAACTGAACACTTCAAAGGCCAGTGTAGCAAGGGAGAGGGTTTGGGGACCACGGTTTCAATGGACATCTAAGTCAATTGGCATAATAAAATCTATTAAGAAAACATTCTGCATCCCACTTTGGAGAGTGGTGCTTGGGGTATTAAATGCTAGCAAGCGGCTATATAAGATGCATCCATTGGTCTCAACCCACCTGGATCAAAGGAGAATGAAGAACACCAAAGACATAAAGTAATTATGAGCCCAAGAGATAGAATGGGCCACATAAATCAGAGACTACATCAGCCTGAGACCAGAAGAACTAGATGGTGCCCAGCTACAAGAGATGACTGCCATGACAGGGAACACAACAGAGAACCCCTGAGGGAGCAGGAGAGCAGTGGGATGCAGACCCCAAATTCTCATAAAAGGACCAGACTTAATGGTCTGACTGAGACTAGAAGGACCCTGGTGGTCTGGTCCCCAGACCTTGTGTTAGCCCAAGACAGGAACCGTTCCCAAAGCCAAGTCCTCAGACAGGGATTGGACTAGATAATGGGATAGAAAATGATATTGGTGAAGAATGAGCTTCTTGGATCAAGTAGACACATGAGACTATGTTGGTATCTCCTGTCTGGGGGGAGATGAGAGGGCAGGGGGGGTCAGACGCTGGCTGAATGGACACGAAAATAGAGAGTGGAGGGAAGGAGAGTTCTGTCTCATTGAGGGGAAAGCAACTAGGAGTATATAGTTGCTTGATTTATAAACTTTCACTTAAAGCACAGTAAAAACTGAAAAAAAAAAAAGAGTACCTGGTGACTGAAGGTGCGGGAGGAGCAAAGAGAGGTCAAGGGTGAGGCCCACATTTCTAAGAAGAAAATATAAGTTTAGGATCCACTCAAAATTCCTGTATGTTCATAGTTCATTTTTTTCAGTTATACTTTATTACATTTGGGTCGGGGGGAGGGATGATATATTATGGCAACACTGGAAAACTTGGAGATTTGTGAAGGTCTTGGAACTTAACCTTCAAGAATATATAAGGTCTACTGTTCCTGATATTCATTTCCATTTTGGATTTTTTTTTTTTAAATAGAGAGAGACCTAAGTTCACAATTAAAAAAAAAAGAAAGAAAGAAAGAAAGAAAGAAAGAAAGAATAATGATGTAAAAGCTTAACAGGAAATTAGGACTTCGGTCCAAGACTCAAAATGAGAGGATCTGCTCGTGGCCAAGATGAAATAACATGGACTGGATTTGCCCTCCCTCTTGAAACAAACAAAATTTTTAAAAAAGAGAGAGAGAAAATATATGAAAAAACAATTTCCAAGACACTGCAGACATCAGGCAACAAAGGGCAGTGATTCCTAAGGGACAGGGAACAAATGAGGAGAGCCCTATTATTAACTCAAGAGAGTTTCCAGGCTGGGGCACAGGAATGCAAACTGAAGTCAACCCAGTGAACTTTCTGAATTTAGGAAATGTAGTTGAAAGTCTGGGGAGACCAAGGTGGCTAGAGTTTGCCTGACAGAGTATGGGATAGGAGAAACCTATAGAGAGAAGGAACTCTGGAGATCTGCAGAGGATACTGAGCAGAGTATGGATCAGCTGAGAGGACTGCTGAGAACATTGCCCAGCATTCACATAATTGCAGAACAGTACCTGTTCCCAATAGCCAAACCCCATGAGTCACAGAACATTGGGTAAGGTATTCAAAAAAGGCCTTGACTCGGCAAAAAAAATAAATAAATAAATTTTTTTTTCTTTTTTTGGTAGTGGGAAATAATAAGCCCTAGACCAATGGATCAAGAGGCAGTCATTCAAACAAAACAAGGGGATACTGCATGGTTTTAAAGTCAGGAAAGGTGTACAGCAGAGTTGTATCCTTTCACCACACCTATTCAATCTGTATGCTGAGCAAATAATCCAAGATGCTGGACTATATGAAAACAACATGACATCAAGATTGGAAAAGGCTCATTAACAACCTGTGTTAAGCGGACGACACAACCTTGCTTGCTGAAAGTGAAGAGGACTTGAAGCACTTACTGATGAAGATCAAAGATCATGACCTTCAGTATGGATTACACCTCAACATAAAGAAAACAAAAATCCTTACAACTAGACCAATAAGCAACATCATGATAAATGGAGAAAAGACTGAGGTTGTCAAGGATTTAATTTTACTTGGATTCACAATCAATACCCATGGAAGCAGCAGTCAAGAAATCAAAAGACAAACTGCACTGGGCAAATTGGCTACAAAAGATCTCTTTAAAGTGTTGAAAAGCAAAGATGTCACCTTGTGGACTAAGATGCGCCTGACCCAAGCCATGGTGCTTTCAATTGCCTCCCATGCATAAGAAAGCTGGATAATGAATAAGGAAGACAGAAGAAGAATTGATGCCTTTGAATTGCAGTGTTTGCGAAGAATATTGAATATACCATGGACTGCCAAAAGAATGAACAAGGAGTCGGGGCCAAGATGGTGGAGTAGTCAGATGCTTCTGGTATCCCTCTTACAACAAAGGCCTGACAAAACAAACCCACCCAGTGCTGTCGAGTCGATTCCGACTCAGAGCGACCCTATAGGACAGAGTAGAACTGCCCCATAAACAAGTGAATCAATTATATATATGACAAGCTAGGAACCCTGAGCATCAAAGGCAAAGTTAAGAAATTGGACTGAGTGATGGGGGAGGAAGAGATGGTACAGAAGCAGGGAGGAGTTGCTGAGCCCAAGGCAGCATCTCAGCCCCAATTCCTTGGTGTGACTTCGGTGGGGACGATGGTAGTTTTCTGGGACATGGCCGCTTCAGTGAAAGAACCAAGCAAAGTGGTGCACCCCTGACCCTGTGGCATGACTGCAGTGGGGCTGGCCATGGCGTTTAGGATGCGGCTGCTTCAGCGAAAGAAGGCAACCGAAGTGCCAGTACCCCTGACCCCCTGGTGTGATGGCCGTGGGGCTGGCAGTGGAGTTTAGGATGCGGCTGCTCCAGCGAAAGAAGGCAAGTGTGGAACGCAGCACTAACTCCCTGGGGCAATCTCAGCGGGGACCCGGCCAATGCACACAGGCTACACACACCTCTGGAATCTGAGATAAAACAGCTCTCTTGGCACAAGATAAATGATTTTGTCTAATTGACTGCCCAGGTCTAATAGCTCCTTCTTTTGAAAGAACTCTCTCCTATCTATCTGATCCCTCCTCTCTCTACCCTAGCTGGCTTCATTAACAATTGATTTCTCTGGGCGTAAGATAAGTCCTGCTGTGTACCCTGAGCCATTCCCCTGGACTTGGAGACAGAACAAATTAACAAACGGGGGAAAATCCTCTGCCGACTCCCCTAATCTGGAAACTCAGAGCGGAAGTGGCTCCAGTCCAGGCACAAGCGACCCATAGGCTTTGTCTTCCACCCCTGCATGGGTCCAGGTGGCTCCACTAAGATCTGGCTGTTACATTGCAAAGGTGAATCTGTTTCAGGCCTGACTGTGTTCCAGATGTGCAGTGGAGAGGGAGATTTTGGACATTTGATATCACTCTGCCTATTAATCAGGGCCTTCACCTACACACAGCAGGGGCCTGAAGACTGGAGGTTCCAACCACGCCACCTAGCCACCTGCATAAGGGGTCCAAGGATAAGTGGTGCCTACCAGTTGTTACAGGTAAAAACACTGGGTGCCTAAGGTATGTCTGTAGAGCTCACCAACCAGAGCACTCTAGAGAACAAGGACGTGCCTTCCTCACAGACACTCAGCCCCACGCCTTCCTCAGAGTGTGACACCTGCTGCTACCAGAAACCTGTGTATACACCCATCACCACTACTCTAAGATAGTAGGTCAGAGCCTATACCACACGCTAGGTGAGCGACTGTCAGGACACATGAGCTGAATGGACTCCTAGGCTCATATACCTAGTAATAACTCTAGCCATCTGGTAATACGACATTAGTGCTTCAAAACATCCAATAATCAAGTTAGCTCACTCTAGTAGCCTATTTGGGTACATCAAAACAAAACAAAGCGAGGAACTAGGACACAGTGAGCAAACAAAATAAATTAATACAATTATAGATGGCTTGGAGAAAACAGTCGATATCAAATCACATAAAGAAGCGGACCATGATGTCTTCAACAAACTCCCAAAGCAAAGAATCAAGGACTCTCCCGGATGAAGCTGTATTCCTGGAATTACCACATGTAGAATACAAAAGATTAATATACAGTACTCTTCAAGACATTAGGAACGACACCTGGAATGTGATCAGGCAAAAAGCGGAACAAGCCAAGGAACACACAGATAAAGCAGTTGAAGAAATTAAAAAGATTATTCAAGAACACAATGAAAATTTAATAAGCTGCAAGAATCCATAGAGAGACAGCAATCAGAAATTCAGAACATTAACAATAAAATTACAAAATTAGACAACTCAATACAAAGTCAGAGGGGCAGAATTGAGGAAATGGAAGGAACAATTAGTGAGATTCATGATAAAACACTTGGCAACAAGACATTCAAAGAAAAATCAGATAAAACAATTTTTTAAAAATGAAGAAAACCTAAGAATCATGTGGGACTCTATCAAGAAGAGTAACGTGTGAGTGATTGGAATACCAGAACAGGGAGGGATAACAGAAAATACGAGAGAATTGTTAAAGATTTGTTGGCAGAAAACTTCCCTGACATGGTGAAAGATGAAAGGATATCTATCCAAGATACTAATCAAACACCATACAAAGTAGATCCCAAAAGAAAGTCACCAAGACATATTATAATCAAACTTGCCAAAACCAAAGATAAAGAGCAAATTTTAAGAGTGGCCAGGGATAAGCGAAAAGTGACCGACAAAGGAGAATCAATAAGGATAAGTTTGGACTACTCGGCAGAAACCATGCAGGCAAAAAGGCAATGGGATGACATACATAAAGCATTGAAGGAAAAAAACTGCCAGCCAAGAATCATATATCCAGCAAAACTGTCTCTCAAATATGAAGGCAAAATTAAGACATTTCCAGATAAACAGAAGCTTAGAGAATTTGCAAAAACCAAACCAAAACTACAAGAAATAATAAAGAGAATTCTCTGGTTAGAAAATCAATAATCTCAAATATCGACCCAACACTAGAACACAGGACAGAACAACCAGATATCAACCCAGATAGGGAAATCACAAAAATAAATCAAGATAAAAAAAAAATGCTCAAAACAGGGAATCAGTTGTGTCATTTTGTAAAAGATGACAACATTAAATCAGTAAAGCAGGACTAAATAAAGTAGGCATAGATCTTCTATATGGAGAGGAAATCAAGGCGATATAGGCAGATACAGGTTAGGTTTAAACTTAGAAAAATAGGGGTAAATATTAAGGCAAACACAAAGAAGACTAACAATCCTACACATCAAAATAAAAAACAAGAAAAACAAGACTCAGCAAAAACAAAATCAACTATAATGAAATAGAGGAACACACAATTTACAAAGAAAAACTACTCACCAGAAAAAAATCAGTGGAAAATGAAACTGTCAACAACACACAAAAAAAGGCATCAAAATGACAGCACTAAACTCATACCTATCTATAATCACACTGAATGTAAATGGACTAAATGCACCAATAAAGAGACAGAGAGTTGCAGAATGGTTAAAAAAAAAAAAACCAAAAAACCACAATCCGTCTATATGCTGCCTACAGGACACACACCTTAAAGACACATACTAAAACTCAAAGGATGGAAAAAATATATCAAGCAAACAACAATGAAAAAAGAGGAGGAGTGGCTATACTAATTTCTAACAAAACAGACTTCAAATACAAATCTAGCACAAAGGACAAGGAAGGAAACTATATAATGATTAAAGGGACAATATACCAGGAGGATATTACCATATTAAATATTTATGCACCCAACAACAGGGCCTCATAAAACAAACTCTAACAGTATTGAAAAGTGAGATAGATAGTGCCACAATAATAGTAGGAGTCTTCAACACACCACTTTCAGTAGAGGACAGAACATCCAGAAAGAAGTTCAGTAAAGACAAAGAAGAGCTAAATGCCACACTTAACCAACTTGACCTCATAGACATATAGAGAACACTCCACCCAACAGCAGCCAAGTATACTTTCTTTTCCAACATACATGTAACATTCTCTAGAACAGACCACATATTAGGCCATAAATCAAGTCTTAACAGAATCCAAAACATCGATATACTACAAAGCATCTTCTCTGACCATAAAGCCTAGAAGTCTTAAAACTAGAAGTCAATAACAGAAAAATCAGGGAAAAGAAATCAAACACATGGAAACTGAACCACACGTTCCTCAAATGTGATTGGGTTATAGAACAAATTAAGGATGGAATAAAGAAATTCACTGAATCCAACGAGAATGAAAACACTTCCTATATGAACCTTTGGGACACACCGAAAGCAGTGCTCAGAGGTAAATTTATATCAATAAATGCCCATATACAAAAAGAAGACAGGGCCAAAATCCAGGAAGTATCACTACAACTTGAACAAATAGAAAGAGAGCAACAAAAGAAACCCTCAGTCACCAGAAGAAAGCAAATAATAAAAATGAGAGCAGAATTAAATGAAATGGAGAACAGAAAAACAATTCAAAGAGTTAACAAGACCAAAAGCTGATTCTTTGAAAAGATTACAAAATCAATAAACCATTGGCCAGACTGACAAAAGAAAAACAGAAGACGAAGCAAATAAATTGAATAAGAAATAAGATGGGCAATATCACAACAGACCCAACTGAAATTAAAAGAATCATAACAGAGTACTACGAACATTGTACTCTAACAAATTTGAAAATCTAGAGGAAATGGACAAATTTCTAGAAACTCACTACCTACCTAAACTAACAGAAACAGAGGCACAACAACTAAACAAACCTATAACAAAAGAAGAGATTGAAAAAGTAATTTAAAAACTCCAAACAAAGAAAAGCCCTAGCCCAACGGCTTCACTGGAGAATTCTACAAAATTTTCAGAGAAGAGTTAACACCACTACTACTAAAGCTACTTCAGAGCATAGAAAAGGAATACTTCCAAACTGATTCTATGAAGCCAGAATAACCCTTATACCAAAAACAGGTAAAATAAGATACATAAAAAAAGAAAATTACTGATCTATATCCCTCATGAACTTAGACACAGAAGTCCTCAACAAAATTCTAGCCAATAGAATTCAACAACATATAAAAAAAATAATTCACCACGACCAAGTAGGATTCATACCAGGTATGCAGGGATGGTTCAACATTAGAAAAACAATTAATGTAATCCATCGCATAAATAGAACAAAAGACAAGAACCACATGATATTATCAATTGATGCAGAAAAGGCATTTCACAAAGTCCAACATCCATTCATGATAAAAACTCTCAGGAAAATAGGAATAGAAGGAAAATTCCTCAACATTACAAAGGGCATTTATACAAAGCCAACGGCCAACATCATCCTAAACGGAGAGGGTCTGAAAGCATTCCCCTTGAGAACCAGAAGCAAACTAGAATGCCCTTTATCACCACTCTTATTCAACATTGTGCTGGAGGTCCTAGCTAGAGCTATTAGGCTAGATAAAGAAATAAAGGGCATTCAAATTGACAAAGAAGTAGTAAAAGTATCTCTGTTTGGGAGGCGGGGCCAAGATGGCTGACTAGGGAGAAGCTACCGCAGATCCCTGTTGCAACAAAGACTTGGAAAAACAAGTGAATCAATCACATACGTGACAATCTACAAACCCTGACCATCGAACACAGAACTAAGAAGTTGACCTGAGTGACAGGGGAGTGAAAAGCCTCACGGTGAAGCAGTGACTGCTTCTGGAAGTGGCGTCCCCCGCCACAGCCTTGAGCCCTTGTGGTTCCCTGGTACCGCAGTGGTTGGGCTGATTGTGGCTTACTGAGACGGGGCAAGCACAGGATGTAGCCTATCCCCTAACGCCCTGGAGTAACCTCGGCAGAGACTCGGCCAGTTCAAGTAGGCTGCACACTGACGTGGCTGACAGGAGAACAAAAACCCACGAGGAAGTAGCGACTGTTTTTGGAGCCTGGAGCCAGCATCCCACTCAGAAAACGTTGGTGCTGGGCTTTGGACTAAGTGCTCAGGAGCAGATCACGGCTTCCTGAGATGGCACAAGCACAGGACGCAGCCCTAAACCCCTGGAGTAACCTTGGCCAGAAACCCAGCCAGCACACGCAGGCTGCACACCGACGCGGCTGACACAAGAACGAGAAATCACAGGGAAGCAGGCGACTGGTTTTGGAGCCTAGAGCACAGCGTCCCAGCCAGAAAACCTTGGTGCTGGGCTTTGGACTAGGAGCAGAGGACCTGATCACAGCTACTTGAGATGGCACAAGGACGAGACGCAGGCCTGACCCTTTGGGGCAATCTCGACCCAGCCAGTGCACACAGGCTATAGGCCCCTCTGGAATCTCAGATAAAACAGTTTTCACCAAACAAGATAAGTAAATTTATCTATATTGCTGCACTACTCTCTCCTATCTATCTGATCCCTCCCCTCCCTACCCCAGGCGGCTTCGTTAACATTGGAATTTCCTGGGCCAGGGAGTGAAGAGCTCTGTGGGTTTTTTTTTTTTTTTCTAAACCATTCTCCTGGCCTGAGAGAAGCAGCAATTAACAATCCAGGAGAGAAAAATCCTTCCCTGACTTCCCTAAACTGGAATAATAATACACAACCAGCTCCAGCCAAGCAAAAGAGATCCACAGTCCCTGGCTTCCATCCCTACAGGGAACCAGGTGGCTATTATAATGCAAAGGCAATTCTGATACAGATCTGACTGTAATTGTTTTAGTGAAGCAGCAAAAAGACAAGTTTTGGAGGTCTGAAACCTCTCTACCTATTAAACAGAGCCCTCACTGATCCACAGCAGGGAAATGAGGGCTAAAGCTCCACCCATACCACCTAGCCACCTCCTAAAGGGGTCTGAGGATAGTGACACCTACAAATCTTTGGGTGCCTAAGGTACAGCAGCAGAGTATTGGGTGCCTAAGGTACAGCAGCAGAGCCCACTCACCAAAGTGCTCTGGGAATAGAGACACTCCTACCTCACTGGCACATGGGGGAAGGCTGTCAGCATCCTGCCCTCCTCGGAGTGTGACTCCCTGCCGCTACTAGAATCGGGTGAATACAACCATCCCCACTACTCCTCTAAGTTAATAGGTGACAGCCTACACCACATACTAGGTGACCCACGATCAGCACACCTAAGCTGATTCTATTCAAGAATAGCGAATGGACTCATAGGCCCATATATCTGGTAACAGCTCAAACCAGCTGGTAATAGGACTTAAGTGATTCAAAACCTACAGCAATCAAGATAGCACAATCTAGTAGCCCATCTGGGTATACTGAAACAAAACAAAACAAGAAGATAAGATTCAGTGAGCAAATATAAATCATTACAATATGTTATAGATGGCTCGGAGACAGCAATCGATATCAAATCAAATAAAGAAGCAGACCATGATTGCTTCTACAAATCCCCAAATTAAAGAATTAAAATCTTAGATACAATCCTGGAATTGCCATACATAGACTATAAAAAACTAACATACAGAATGTTTCATGACATCAGGGATGACCTCAGAAATGAAATAACGCAATCTACAGAAAAAGCCAATGAACACATCGATAAAGCAGTTGAAGAAATAAAAAAGATTATTCAAGAACATAGTGGAAAAATCAATAAGCTACAAGAATCCATAGAGAGATAGCATTCAGAAATCCAAAAGATTAACAATAAAATTACAGAATTAGACAACTCGAAAGGAAGTCAAAGGAGCAGGATCAAGGAATGGGAATGCAGAGTGGGGGAGTTAGAGGATAAGGCAATTGACACCAATATAGTTGAAGAAAAATCAGATAAAAGAATTTGAAAAAATGAAGAAACCCTAAGAATCATGTGAGATTCTATCAAGAAGAACAACTTGTGTGTGATTAGAGTTCCAGAACAGGGATGGATGACAGAAAATACAGAGAGAATAGTTTAAGATTTGTTGGCAGAAAACTTCCCTGGCATCATGGAAGATGAAATCGAACACCATACAAGATAGATCTTAAAAGAAAATCACCAAGGCATATTATCATCAAACTTGCCAAAACCATAAAGAGAAAATTTTAAAAGCAGTCAGGGATAAACGAAAAGTCACCTACAAAGGAGAATCAATAAGAATAGGTTCAGACTATTCGGCAGAAACCATGCAAGCAAGAAGGCAATGGGACGACATATATACAGAGCACTAAAGGAGAAAAACTGCCACCCAAGTATCATATATCCAGCAAAACTCTCTGAAATATGAAGGTGAAATTAAAACATTTATAGATAGACACAAGCTTAGAGAATTTGCAAAAACCAAACCAAAGCTACAAGAACTGCTAAATGAAATTCTTTGTCAGAAAATCAATAAAATCAGATATCAACACAACACAAGGTCAAAGAAAAGAGCATCCTGATATCAACTCAAATAGGGAAATCACAAAAACAAAATAAGATTAATTTTAAAAAGAGAAAAATGCTCAAAACAGGGAATCATTGAAGTCATTATGTAAAAGATTACAATAATCAAAAAAGAGGGACTAAATACAGAAGGCATAGATCTTCCATATGGAAAGGAACCAAGGCGATATAGGACGATACAAGTTAGGTTCTTACTTAAAAAAATAGGGGTAAATATTAAGGTAACCACGAAGATGTCCAACAATTCCATACTTCAAAATAGAAACCAAGATAAACACAATGAGTCAGCAAAAATAAATTCAACTACTCTGAAAATGAGGAATACACAATTTACAAAGAAAAACTTCTCAGCATAAAAAAGGGGAAAAATGAAACTGTCAACAACACACAAAAAAAGGCATCAAAATGGCAGCACTAAACTCATCTATAATTACGCTGAATGTAAATGGACTAAATGCACCAATAAACAGACAGAAAGTCTCAGCCTGGATAAAAAAAACACGATGTGTCTATATGCTGCCTACAAGAGACACACCTTAGACTTAGAGACACAAATAAACAAAAACTCAAAGGATGGAAAAAAATATATCAAGCAAACAACAATCAAAAAAGAGCTGGAGTGGCAAAATTAATTTCTGTCAAAATAGACTTTAAAGTTAAATCCACCAAAAAGGATAAAGAAGGACACTACATAATTATTAAAGGGACAATTGACCAGGAAGATATAACCATACTAAATATTTCTGCACTCAATAACATGGCTGCAAGATACACAAAACAAACTTTAACAGAATTGAAAAGTAAGATAGACACCTCCACAATTATAGTAGGAGACTTCAACACACCACTTTTGGTGAAGGATAGGACTTCCAGTAAGAAGCTCGATAGAGACACGGAAGACCTAATTGCTACAATCGATGAACTTGACCTCAAAGACTTATACAGAACACTCCATCCAACAGCTGCAAAGTATACTTTTTTTTCTAGTGCACAGGGAACATTCTCTACGATAGACCACATATTAGGTCATAAAACAAGCCTATGCAGAATCCAAAACATCGAAATATTACAAACCATCTTCTCAGACCACAAGGCCATAAAAGTAGAAATCAGTAACAGAAAAATCAGGGAAATGAAATCACATGCTTGGAAACTGAACAATACCCTGCTCAAAAAACACTGGGTTATGGAAGACATTAAGGAGGGAATACAGAAATTCATAGAATGCAACGAGAATGAAAACACTTCTTATCAAAACCTCTGGGGCACAGCGAAAGCAGTGCTAAGAGGTCAATTTATATCGATAAATGCACACATACAAAAAGAAGAAAGAGCCAAAATCAGAGAACTGTCCCTACAACTTGAACAAATAGAAAGCGAGCAAAAAAAGAATCCATCAGGCACCAGAAGAAAACAAATAATAAAAATTAGAGCAGGATTAAATGAATTAAAAAAAAAGAGAACAGAAAAACAATTCAAAGAATTAACAAAGCCAAAAGCTGGTTCTCTGAAAAAATTAACAAAATTGATAAATCATTGGCCAGACTGACTAAAGAAATACAGGAAAGGAAACAAATAACCCGAATAAGAAATGAGATGGGCCATATCACAACAGACCCAACTGAAAAAGAATCATATCAGATTATTACGAAAAATTGTACTCTAACAAAGTTGAAAACCTAGAAGATATGGATGAATTTTTAGAAACACATTACCTACCTAAACTAACACAATCAGAAATAGAACAACTAAATAGACTCACAAGAAGAAGAGATTGAAAAGGTAATCAGAAAACTCCCAACAAAAAAAAGGCCTGGCCCAGATGGCTTCACTGCAGAGTTATCCCAAACTTTCAGAGAAGAGTTAACACCACTACTACTAAAGGTATTTCAAAGCGTAGAACAGGATGGAATACCACCTAACTCATTCTATAAAGCCAGCATATTCCTGATACCAAAACCAGCTAAAGACAACACAAAAAAAGAAAATTACAGACCTATATCCCTCACGAACATAGAGGCAAAAGTCCTCAACAAAATTCTAGCCAATAGAATTCAGGAACATATCAAAAAAATAATCCACCATGACCAAGTGGGATTTATACCAGGTATGCAAGGTTGGTTTGATATTAGAAAAACAATTAATGTAATCCACCATATAAATAAAACAAAAGACAAAAACCACATGATCCTATCAATTGATGCAGAAAAAGCATTTGGCAAAGTCCAACACCCATTCATGATAAAAACTCTCAGCCAACTAGGAACACAAGGAAAATTCCTCAACATAACAAAGGGCAACTATACAAAGCCAGGAAATCCTGGTTGCATAGTGGTTAAGCGCTACAACTGCTAACTTAAAGGTTGGCAGTTCAAATCCACCAGGCGTTCCTTGGAAACTTCATGGGGTGTTTCTACTCTGTCCTGTAGGGTCGCTATGGGTCGGAATTGACTCGAAGGCAACAGGTTTGGTATTTTGATATAAAAAGCCAATTGGAAACACTGGTGGCATAGTGGTTAAGTGCTACAGCTGCTAACCAAGAGGTTGGCAGTTCAAATTCACCAGGTGCTCCTTGGAAACTCTATGGGGCAGTTCTACTCTGTCCTATAGGGTCGTTATGAGTCGGAATTGACTCGACGGCAGTGGGTATACAAAGCCAACAGTGAACATCATCCTAAATGGACAGAGGCTGAAAGCATTTCCCTTGAGAACGGGAACCAGACAAGGATGCCCTTTATCACCGCTCTTATTCAACATAGTACTGGAAGTCCTAGCCAGAGCAATTAGGCTAGACAAAGAAATAAAGGACATCCGGATTGGCAAGGAAGAAGTAAAAATATCTCTATTTGCAGACAACATGATCTTATACACAGAAAACCCTAAGGAATCCTCCAGAAAACTACTGAAACTAATAGAAGAGTTCAGCAGAGTATCAGGTTACAAGATAAACATACAAAAATCAGTTGTATTCCTCTACATCAACAAAAAGAACATTGAAGAGGAAATCACCAAATCAATACCATTCACAGTAGCCCCCAAGAAGATAAAATACTTAGGAATAAATCTTACCAAAGACATAAAAGACCTGTACAAAGAAAACTACAAGGTACTAATGCAGGAAACTAAAAGGGACCTACATAAGTGGAAAAACATACCTTGCTCATGGATAGGAAGACTTAATATTATAAAAATGTCTATTCTACCAAAAGCCATGTATATATACAATGCACTTCTGATCCAAACTCAAAGTACATTTTTTAATGTGATGCAGAAACAAATCACCAACTTCATACGTAAGGGAAAGAAGCCCCAGATAAGTAAAGCATTATTGAAAAAGAACACAGTGCGAGGCCTCACTCTACCTGATTTTAGAAAATATTATATAGCCACAGTAGTCAAAACAGCCTGGTACTGGTACAACAACAGACACACAGACCAATGGAAAAGGAGAGACTGAAAGGGCTGACTCAAGAAGGGGAGAGCAAGTGGGAGTAGGGAGTGAGATGTATGTAAACTTATATGTGACAGACTGATTGGATTTGTAAACGTTCACTTGAAGCTTAATAAAAGTTAATAAAAAAAAAGAATTGAGAACTCAGATATAAATCCAACCACATATGAGCACCTGATATTTGAAAAAGGCCCAGTGTCGGTTAATTGGGGAAAAGATAGTCTTTTTAACAAATGGTGCTGGCATAACTGGATATCCGTCTGCAAAAAAATGAAACAGGACCCATACCTCACACCGTGCACAAAAACTAACTCCAAATGGATCAAAGATCTAACCACAAAGCCTAAAATGATAAAGATCACGGGACAAAAAATAGGGACAACATTAGAAGCGCTAATACGAGGCATAAACAAATATACAAAACATTACTAAAAATGATGAAGAGAAACCTAAAAATCAAACACCTATGCTCATCTAAAGACTTCACCAAAAGAGTAAAAAGACCACCTACAGACCGGGAAAAAATTTTTAGCAACAACATCTCCGACCAGCGCCTTATCTCTAAAATCTACATGATTCTGCTAAAACTCAACCACAAAAAGACAAACAACCCAATTAAAAATTGGGCAGAGGATATGAACAAGCACTTCACTAAAGAAGACTTTCAGGCAGCTAACAGGTACATGAGGAAATGCTCTCGATCATTAGCCATTAAAGAAATGCAAATTAAAACTACAATGAGATTCCATCTCACTCCAACAAGGCTGGCATTAATCCAAAAAACACAAAATAATAAATGTTGGAGAGGATGTGGAGAGATTGGAACACTTCTACACTGCTGGTGGGAATGTAAAATGGTACAACCACTTTGGAAATCGATTTGGTGTTTCCTTAAAAAACTAGAAATAGAACTACCATACAAACCAGCAATCCCACTCCTTGGAATATATCCTAGAGAAATAAGAGCCTTTACAGGAACAGATATATGCACACCCATGTTTATTGAGGTTTACAATAGCAAAAAGATGGAAGCAACCAAGGTGTCCATCAATGGATGAATGGAAAAATAAATTATGGTATATTCACACGATGGAATACTATGCATTGATAAAGAACAATCATGAATCTGTGAAACATTTTATAACATGGAGGAACCTGGAAGGCATTATGCTGAGTGAAATTAGTCAGTTGCAAAAGGACAAACATTGTACAAGACCACTATTATAAGAACTTGAGAAATAGTTTAAACTGAGAAGAACATATTCTTTTGTGGTTACGAGAGAGGGAGGGAGAGAAAGTGGGAGAGTGTTATTCACTGATTAGGTAGTAGATAAGACCTACTTTAGGTGAAGGGAAAGACAACACTCAATACAGGGGAGGTCAACACAACTGGACTAAACAAAAAGCAAAGAAGTTTCCTGAATAAACTGAATGCTTCAAAGGTCAGCAAAGCAGGGGCAGAGGTTTGGGGACTATGTCTTCAGGGGACATCTAAGTCAACTGGCAAAATAAAATCTATTAAGAAAACATTCTGCATCCCACTTTGAAGTGTGCTGACTGGGGTCTTAAACACTAGCAAGCGGCCATCTAAGATGCATCAATGATTCTCAACTCACCTGGATCAAAGGAGAATGAAGAACACGAAGCTCACAAGGTAATTATGAGCCCAAGAGACAGAAAGTGCTACTTGAACTAGAGACTACATCATCCTGAGACCAGAAGAACTAGATGGTGCCCAGCCACACCGATGACTGCCCAGACAGGCAACACAACAGAGAACCCCTGAGGGAGCAGGAGAACAGTGGGACGCAGACCCTAAATTCTCATAAAAAGACCAGACTTAATGGTCTGACTGAGACTAGAAGGACCTCGGCGGTCAGGGTCCCCAAACCTTCTGTTGGCCCAGGACAGAAACCATTCCCGAAGCTAACTCGTCAGACATGGATTGGACTGGACAATGGGTTGGAGAGAGATGCTGATGAGGAGTGAGCCATTTGCATCAGGTGGATACTTGAGACTATGTTGGTATCTCCTGTCTGGAGGGGAGATGGGAGGGTAGAGGGGGTTAGAAACTGGCAAAATGGTTATGAAAGGAGAGATTGGAAGGAGGGAGCGGACTGACTCATTAGGGGGAGAGTAAATGGGAGTATGTAGTAAGATTTATATAAGTTTATATGTGAGAGACTGACTTGATTTGTAAACTTTCACTTAAAGCCCAATAAAAATTATCTAAAAAAAGAGAAAATATCTCCGTTTGCAGATGACATGATCTCATACACAGAAAAACCCAAAGAACCTGCAAGAAAACTACTAATAGTAATAGAAAAGTTTAGCAGAGTATCACGATACAAGATAAACATACATAAATCAGTTGGATTCCTCTATACCAACAGAGAGCATTGAAGAGGAAATCACCAAATCAATACTATTTAAAATAGACCCTAAGAAGATAAAATACATAGGAATAGATCTAACCAGAGACATAAAAGACCTATACAAAGAAAACTAGAAGACACTACTGTAAGAAACCAAAACAGACCTACGTAAGCAGAAAAACATACCTTGCTCATGGACAGGAAGACTCAACATTGTAAAAATGTCTATTCCACCCAAAGCGATCTATAGATACAATGCAATCCCGAACCAAATACCAGTGACGTTTTTTAATGAGATGGAGAAAGAAATCACCAACTTCATATGGAAGGGAAAGAGGCCCTGGATAAGTAAAGCATTACTCAAAAAGAACAAAGTGGGAGGCCTCATACTACCTGATTTTAGAGCATATTATACCGCCACAGTAGTCAAAACAGCGTGGTACTGGTACAACAACAGATACATAGATGAATGGAACAGAATTGAGAATCCAGACAAAAATCCATCCACATATGAGCAGCTGATATTTGACAAAGGCTCAAAGTCTGTTAAATGGGGAAAAGACAGTCTCTTTAACAAATGGTGCTGGCATAACTGGATTTTTGTTGTTGTTGTTAGCTGCCGTTGAGTCAGTTCCCGCTCATAGTGACCCTATGCACAACAGAACGAAACACTGCCCTGTCCTGCGCCATCCTCACAATTGTTGTTATGCTTGACCTCATTGTTGCAGCCACTGTGTCAATCCACCTCGTCGAGGGTCTTCCTCTTTTCCGCTGACCCTGTACTCTGCCACACGTGATGTCCTTCTCCAGGGACTGATCCCTCCTGACAACATGTCCAAAGTATGTAAGACGCAGTCTCACCATCCTTGCTTTTAAGGAGCATTCTGACTGTACTTCTTCCATAACTGGATATCCATCTGCAAAAAATGAAAAATGAAGTAAGACCCATACCTCGCACAATGCACAAAAATTAACTCAAAATGGATCAAAGAGCTAAATATAAAATCTAAAACGATAAACATCATGGAAGAAAAAAATAGGGACAACACTAGGAGCCCTAATATATGGCATAAACAGTATAGAAAACATTACTGGAACTGTACAAGCACCAGAAGAGAAATTAGATAACTAAGAGCTCCTAAAAAGTCAAACACCTGTGCTCTTCCAAAGACTTCACCAAAAGAGTAAAAAGATTACCTACAGACTGGGAAAAAGTTTTTAGCTATGACACTTCCAATCGGCGGCTGATCTCTAAAATCTACATGTTACTGCAAAAACTCAACTACAAAAAGAGAAATAACCCAATTGAAAAATGGGCAAAGGATATGAACAGGCACTTCACTAAAGAAGACATTCAGGTAGCTAACAGATACATGAAGAAATGCTCACAATCATTAGCCATTAAAGAAATGCAAATTAAAACTACAATGAGATTCCATCTCACTCCAACAAGGCTGGCATTAATCCAAAAAGCACAAAATAATAAATGTTGGAGAGGTTGTGGAGAGAATGGAACACTTCTACACTGCTGGTGGGAATGTCAATCGGTACGACTTTTGAAATCGATTTGGCGCTTCCTTAGAAAGCTAGAAATAGAACTACCATAAAAAAAATAGAATCCAGCAATCCCACTCCTTGGAATGTATCCTAGAGAAATAAGAGCCTTTACAGGAACAGATACATGCACATCCATGTTCACTGTAGCACTGTTTACAATAGCAAAAAGATGGAAGCAACCGAGGTGCCCATCAACAGAAGAATGGAGAAATAAATCATGGTATATTCACACAATGTAATACTATGGATCCATAAAGAACAATGACGAATCTGTGAAACGTTTCAAAACATGGGATAACCTGGAAGACGTTATGCTGAGTGAAATTAGTCAGTTGCAAAAGGACAAATATTGTATGAGACCACTATTATAAGAACTCAAGAAATAGTTCAAACAGAGAAGAAAATATTCTTTGATAGGAGAGTGGGGATGGAGGGAGGGTGGAAGAGGAGTATTCACTAATTAGATTGTAGACAAGAACTACTGTAGGTGATGGGAAACGCAACACACAATACAGGCGTGGTCAGCATAACTGGACTAAACCAAAAGCAAAGAAGTTCCCAGAATAAACAGAATGCTTCGAAGGCCAACGTAGCAGAGGCGGGGGCTTAGGGACCATGGTTTCAGGAGACAACTAAGTCAATTGGCATAATAAAATCTATTAAGAAAACATTCTGCATCCCACCTTGGAGGTAGGCGTCTGGGGTCTTAAACACTAGGAAGCGGCCATGTAGGATGCAACAATTGGTCTCAACCCACCTGGATCAAAGGAGAATGAAGAACACCAAAGACACAAGGTAATTACAAGGCCAAGAGACAGAAAGGGCCACATAAACCAGAGACTACATCATCCTGAGACCAGAAGAACTACATGGTGCCTGGCTACAAGAGATGACTGCCCTGACAGGGAGCACAACAGAGAACCCCTGAGGGAGCAGGAGAACAGTGGGATGGAGGCCCCAAATTCTTGTAAAAAGACCAGACTTAATGGTCTGAGACTAGAAGATCCCTGGTGGTCATGGCCCCCAGAACTTCTGCTGGGCCAGGACAGGAATCATTCCCAAAGCAAACTCTTCAGACAAGGATTGGACTGGACAATGGGCTGGAGAGAGATGCTGGTGAGGAGTGAGCTTCTTGGATCAGGTGGACACTAGAGGCTATGTTAGCATCTTCTCCCTGGAGGGGAGATGAGAGGGTAGAGCCGGTTAGAAGCTGGCGAAATGGACAGGAAAAGAGAGTGGAGGGAAGGAGCGGGCTGTCTCATTAGGGGGAGAGCAATTGGGAGTATGTAGCAAGGTGTATATATGTTTTTGTGTGAGAGGCTGACTTGATTTGGAAACTTTCACTTAAAGCACAATAAAAATAAGAAAAGAATTTCATATTCTCATGGACTCTAGACTTCTTGGAGCCATGGAGGTTAGATGAACCCCTAAAACCATTACCCTGAGATAATCTTTAAACCTTAAACCAAAAATATCCCATTAAGTCTTCTTAAAACCAAACAATAGTTTAGCTTAACTAGCAAAAAAAAGTCTGCCTTGAGCATTACGCTCTTATAATCCATTGCCATCAAGTCGAATTCTGACTCATAGTAACCCAATAAGACAGAATAAAACTGTCCCATAGGGTTTCCACGGTTATAAACCTTCACAGAAGCAGACTGCTGCATCTTTCTGGCACAGAGCAATTGGTGGGTTCGAACCCCTGACCTTTTGGTTAGCAGGGGAGAACTTGACCACTGCACCACCAGGGCTCCTTATGCTCCTACAAGAACTATCTATATGGGATCAAATTGATAACAAAAACTTGAAAGATTAGATAGGAGACTTAGGGGGCAGTGAATTTATGTTAATGGAGGAGTAACAACTCAAAAGAAGGGGGAGAATGGTTGTACAACTCATAGAATGTAATCAGTGTCACTAAATGATACATGTAGAAACTGCTGAATTGGTGTATGTTTTGTGGTGTATATTCTCAACAACAAAATAAATAATTTTTTTTTTTTAAAGTAAAACATACACCTACCATATAATCCATCCATTCCACTTTTAGGTATTTACCCTAGAGAAAAAATAAGTATACATTCATACAAAGACTTGCACACAAATGTACACAGCAGCTTTATTTGTAATAGACAAAAAATGGAAACAACCCAAATGGCTTTCAACAGATGAATGGATAAACAAATTATGGTATATTCATACAATAGAACATTAAAACCAAACTCATTGCTGTAGTCAATTCATGCTCCAGGCAACCCTATGTGTTACAGAGGAGAACTGCTCAACCTATGTGTTACAGAGGAGAGCTGCTCCATAGGGTTTTCTTGGCTGTAATCTTAACAGAAGCAGATCACCAGGCCTTTCTTCCACAGTACTACTGAGTGGGTTTGAACTGCCGACCTTTCAGTTAGCTCAAACCATTTCAGCCACCTAGGGGCCTGAATGGAAGAACCAAACCCACTGCCATAGAGACAATTTCAACTCATAGTGACCCCATAGGGTTTCCGAGGCTATTAATCTCTACGGAAACAGATTGCCACATCTTTCTCCTGCAGAGCTGCTGGTGGTTTCGAACCGCTGACCTTTTGGTTAGCAGTCGATCACTTCAACCATTGTGCCATCACAGCTCCTTAAGGCCAGACAAAAAGAGTACATACAGTGTGATTTCATTTATATAAAACTCTAGAAAATGTAAACTAATCCACAGTGACAGAAAGCAGATCAGTGGTTGCCTGGAGGGTAGGGGGGAATATTTACCCAAGGCAGGAGGATACTTCCGTGGGTGACAGATAACGTCCATTATCTTAATTGTGATGATAGCTTCACATGTGACACATATGTTAAAATTTATCAAGCTGTACATTTTAAATATGTGCTGTTTATTCTGTCCATTATCCCTCAATAAAGTTGTTTACAAAATTAAGAGAGAATGGTGAGGGCACTATTAGATTTCATACAGTTCGCTTATATAATTAAAGCGTAGTTCTATCAAGGGCAAAGTTGAAAATTTATTCCTTGCCTAAGCTGCACACGCTTTAAAGGAAAACTCTCCCACTTCCATAGACTAGGCTTAACCAGCTCTTCTCATCACCACCACACCCTCACCTGGACTTCCAACTTGGGCCAGACATTTCACACATGGTGTCAACACAAATGACCCATACTAATGCCTGGTGAGGAAGGCCAAGTCAGAGTGTTGGTAACTCAGCATTACCACTAGCTGAAAAACATGAAAATTATACTGAGTATAACTGACCTAGAATTGCCCTTCCAAAGTCCAAGTTCTTTTGAGACTAAACATGAGCTGTTGGTTATAGTAGACTTTCTTAGCAAAGGCTGAAGTCTATAGGTTTTGATCAACACTGTGTATATTATAAACTGTAAATATATACAACGTAAGGGATCTGTATGAACTATTTTCTATTCACAACCAAAAGCCGTCTTCATTTTATGGGTTTATTTCATACTTGTGTCTTTTTCTATACCACAAGGTAAGTAAGACAAGAGACACCAAAGACACTTTGGGCTTTTGCTGCTAAAAATTAGTTCACTATTATGTGAGCTATTATCAAGAAATACTACAATTAATAAGACAATATGACTTCGCCCCTGTCCCCAGGAAAATGAAATCGAAAACTATATTGAAGAGGAAAAAAAAAAAAAAACCAGTTGCCATTGAGCCAATTCTGACTCACAGTGACACTAAAGGACAGAGTAGGACTGCCCCATAGGTTTTCCATGGCTGTAAATCTTTACAGAAGCAGACTGCTAAATCTTTCTACCACAGAACAGCTAGTGGGTTTGAACCAACCACCTTCCAGTTAGCAGTGGAGTGCTGAACCCACTGTGCTACCAGGGCTCCTCGTATTAAAGAAAAAAAAAAAAAAACTCATTGCCACCAAGTCAATTCCAGTTCATGGCAGCCCTATAGGACAGAGTAGAGCTGCCCCATACGGTTTCCAAGGAACAGCTGGTGGATTTCCACCGCTGACCTTTTGATTAGCAGTCATAGCTCTCAATCACTGCACCACCAGGGCTCCCACTGAGAAGACAACTAAAATAAAGTGGGGGGTGGAGGGTTGGGGAAGGACATGAGAGAACAGCCTCTTAAAATAGAATCTCAACAGCTGCCCTTTATGACTGATGATCTTCAGTCCCGGCTGCTCTGGGACTTAAGTGCCGCTCTTGCCAGCACTGCCTGCTCTCTAAAACTCTGTCTCAAAATGCTCTTCCTTTCCGCAGTTAATATTACAGACTTAAAATGTGTCTGGTGTTATTTCCAGCTGACAAACTGATGGAAAGGTTAATGGGAAAGGACTCAAGGCCAAAATCTCTAACACATCCTGGTTCTTGGAATTTCAGATACTAAGAGCTCACAAAAAGGTAGAAGCGGGCTCTCGGGACATGGAGTCAAGCCGCAAAGAGATAAATCTCTACTGATAATGATTTCTTCAGTCCACACCAGCCCTACCTTTACTATGTGGATGGTTACAGCACTATGTTGGTGAAAAAAGTTTATAAAGAGGTGTGCTGGGTATAAGCAATTCTAGTAACCTGATAGATTTTTAAAGCTTCATCTCAAAATGTACTAGGGCAGTGGTGTGATGGTAAATCGTTCCTAAAAGGAGAAAGGGGTGAGAGCCCTGATGGTGTGAATACACTCCCATAGTGTCCAACTGCAACCTATCAAGGTAATGGCATTGCATGCGGAATTGGAAAGAGATGTGCAATGGCATATGCATGGGAGTATTCCCACCAAACACAACAGATGTCAATAGCCTCAAGGGCATAAGTAATAATAAAATGTGGCAGAAAAGAAGTGATAGTTTTTAGTATCTGTTACCTTTGTTTTTAATACAATTTAATTGTAAGTTTATACAATTTAGTTTTTTCAGAATGCTAGTATATAAGAACTGGATAACAAAATTCCTAACATTTTAACAACTGGATCCCATGAGACCATATAAGCCAATACCAACACATTCCTGGCTTAGGGGCACTTTCCTTGGAAGGTGTCTTAGGCTGGGTTCACTATAGAAGCTAAACCAGTAAAGCGTATAAATATATAGAGAGAAATTTACATCAAAGAAATGGCTCACAGGACTGTAGAGGCTGGAACATCTCAAGTCTGTGGATCAGGATAAAGGCTTCTCGTGATTCACATAGCCGTCAGCAGGTCAGAAAGCAGGGCTCTTACTCACAAGCTGTGAATATTGACGAATCCCTCCCAAGACTGGCAGACAAGACTGCAAGGCTTCTGATTCACGTAGCTGCAGGGGCTGGCGAACCCAAGAATGGCAGGTCGGATGCCGGGGCTCCGCTCACAGGCTGTAAAGATCAAGGAATTCCAAGATCAGCAGATAAAACTAACAGCTCACTTCATAAGAACTGGAGGTCAGACGAACAGGAGGCAGCGCCAGGACCCAGAGCAAGCAAAAAGCCAGAACGTCTGCTTATATTCGGATGCAGACCACACCCCAAGGCAACTCCCTTTCAACTGACTGGCTACTCACAACAGATCCCATCATGGAAGTGATCACATATAAACACTGAGAATCACAGCCCAGCCAAGTTGACAGATATTTTGGGGGGACACAATCCAATCCATGACAGAGGGGGTAACATTTCTCACATAACTTCTAACTGCATGAGTCCGTAACTGAAAGAGAGCAGTAAAACTATATACATTCTCTTTAGTACTTACAACAACCCTGCTATTTCACAGATGAAGAAACAGAAGCCAGCAGAGATTAAAGAGTTTATAAAAGATAGACATGTTGTCAGGAGGCATAAGTCCCTGGAGAAAGACATGAGGCTTGGTAAAGTACAAGGTCAGCAGAAACGAGGAAGGCCCTCAACAAGATGAACTGACACAGTGGCTGCAACAATGGGCTCAAGCATAACAATTGTGAGCATCGCGCAGGACCAGGCAGTGGTTTGTTCGGTGGTATATAGGGTTGCTATTAATGGGAGCCTACCCGAGAGCACCTAACAACAAAAGATGCTAGTAAGTGGTGGAGGGGGAGTTTAAGCTCAGGTCTGACCTCCAACCCAGGGATGAACCCAGAGAAGTCAACCCACATACCCTACAAATGTTCCTACCATTCCTATTTGAAAAAAGTCTGGCTTAGGGGCTTTTAGTCTGCCTGGAGTCTTAAGGTCCTGCCTAATAAGCTGAGTTCCTGAGTGGCACAAACGGTTAAGCACCCGGCTACTAAACGAAAAGGCTGGTGGCTCACACTCACCCTAGAGGCACCTCAGAAAAAAAGCCTAGCGATCACTTCTGTACTGACACACATGGGGTCTCCGTGAGTCTGAATGGACTAGATGGCAACAGTTTTTTTGTGTGTGTTTTTGTTTTTGGACCAATATGCGTGTTGGGGGTGTGTGAGGAGGCCGACGAGAAAGTGGCATGTTAACTGTATAAAAGCTCTTTGCACCAACAAGACACTCAATCCGATCCCAAGGGCTTGTCCATGGCCTACAAGAACACTCTATTCATGCAATTACGTTTTTTGCGCTCCTACCCGCACAAGGAGCTTTTGTCTTCTGCAGGAGGAAAAAGTACTTGAGAACAAAAAAAGCATTGAATCCCGCCTGCTCGAGAGGAGAAGAGTGAACCTCTTTCACTCACAGCGCGCAGGCTCAAGGGCGTAGGGGGGCGTCTGCATCCGGGGCTGTAACCGATGGCAGGGCGGGCGGCGGGGGTGTGTCCCGGGCCTCCCGCTCTCCCAGACTGTTCTGGGACGCCACTGCCCGCAGGTCCTGCTCGCCCTGCACTAGCCGCCCTCTCCTGGCTTTTGCTATTTCGGAAGCGGTCCCGGGCGCTCAAGGACGGCCGAAGGTCCCGAGAAGGTCTAAACCAAAAAAGCCAAAACCAAACCCACTGCTCTTGCGTCATTCCGACGCATAGCGAGCAACCTATAGGGCAGAGTTGAACTGCCCCATAGGGTTTCCACGACTGTAAACTTTACGGCACTGGGGTGGTGGTGGGTTTAACCTTTACGGAAGCACAGTGCCACATCTTTCTCCCGCACAGCAGCTAGGGAATTCGAACCACGGACCTTAACGGTTAGCAGCTCAGCAGCCGAGCTCTTTAACCACTGCGCGACCAGGCCTCCTTGGAGAAGGTCTAAGGGAACGAGCAAGCCGAGGCCAGAGGTTAGTCGGCCGTGGGCGGCGACCCTTCCGGCTCGAGGCCCAGCCAGCCTTCTCACTTCCCGACCCGCCGCCTGGCTCCAGGTTGACGGAGTCTCCACGATTAATGTGGGCGAGGAGGCGGGTGAGTGGGTGAACGGAATTGTCGTTTCGCGGCGCGGGCGAGAGGCGCCCGCAAGTCCGCCACCGACTGGGATTCCGGACTCCCGCGCTGTTCTCGGAGCCATGCTGAGGAGTTGCGCCGCGCGCTTGCGCACGCTCCGCGTTCTGCGCCGCCAGCCCGGAGATGCGCGCCTGCCTGGGAGTCAGCCGGGAAGCGGGGTGCGTACCGGGGTACCCAGCGTCCGCCTGTGGGTGACCGGGGGAAGCGGGGCGGGTACCGGCCTGGGGTGCCGGGCGGCGCTATTTGGTGAGAGGAGCGAGCCTTCGCCAATCAGAAACAAGTCAACGATGACAAGTTTATCCATTAATTCGACCAGGATTTTATTGTCAGAATAAAAGCTAACGTCAACTCCAAAAAGCATCGGTATTTTCCAGAGTATGAACAGATAGCTTTCAGTCCTTAGATTCAAACCAAAAGAAACTGGGTGGGAAGGTGACTCAATTTTTAATCAGGGTGCTGACTCTGGCCAGCAGAAGGTCCTTTACTACTATGTGTAAAGGTTAAGAGATTTGACGGAGGTCACGCAGAAATTACATAGCAGAGCTGGAATCTTAATCTAAGTAATCAGTCTCCAGAGTCCAGGCTCATAACTCTTATATTATCCCCTCCAGTGAAGGGCACTGCCTCTTCAATGGTTTAATCCTGATTGTCTCTGACTTATTTCTGAGAAGGACAGCCAACTCTGGAAGTGAGTAGAAGACAGAAGATGCTTCTTAGTTAATCATATTCTCCCTAAACCATTTTATTCACGATTAGAAATTGTTTTAAGATTTAAATGAGATAATGGCACATAGGAGACCCTGGTGGCTAGTGGTTAAATGCTAACCAAAAGGTCTGCAGTTTGAATCCACCAGGGGCTCCTTGGAAAGTCTATGGGCCAGTTCTACTCTGTCCTGTAGGGTCACTGTGAGTTGGAATCTACTAACAGCAACAGGTTTGGTTTGGTGTTTAATGGCATATAACTAAACAACAACAACAAAAAAAAACCAAACCCATTGCTGTCAAGTAGATCCTGACTCATAGTGACCCTGTAGGACAGAGTAGAACTGCCCCATAGAGTTTCCAAAGAGTGCCTGGTGGATGCGAACTGCTGACCTTTTGGTTAGCAACCATAGCTCTTACCACTTGCCACCAGGGTTTCCAGTGGCACATGCCCAAACCACACCCATTGCGGTCGAGTTGATTGCGACTCATAACGACCCTATGGTGGCACATAATATTATATAAATATTGCCTGTTTTTATAGCTCTATTCAGTTGATTACTGTAAGCCCCAAGAATATGGCAGACATCATTTAAAGATGAGGAAGAAACAATCTTTTCGCTCAAAGAGCTCACAATCTAAATTAGGAGAAAGGAGTGAAATTGCAAAATTAAAGTATATATGTACTATGTGCTGTATGGTGGCGTAGTGGTTAAGTGCTATGAATGCTAACCAAGATGTCAGCAGTGTGAATCCGCCAGGCGCTCCTTGGAAACTCTATGGGGCAGTTCTACTCTGTCCTATAGGGTCGCTATGAGTCCGAATCGACGGCATTCGGTTTTTTTGGTTGTGCTGTAATAAAACACTGAGGGCATGTAGAGGGGGGAACAGCTGTATTTGAGCAAGAACTGAAAGAGGACTTTAGTAATTTAAATAAGCATAGTTTCTCTATTAAACTACCGTAGCTTTCTTTTAAACAATAAGGAGTGCGGGTTGGTTACTAATCTAGTACCATCTTGCACATTGATAAAGAAAAGGTACTAACCCAATCTCACAACAACAAAGATGAATTATGTTACTTTAATTATATGTTGGTGGCCTGTAATCTGTGTTACAAATATTTAAGTATTAGTATTTATAGGCTTTACAAGTCACGCTTTCAGTAACTTAATCTTAAAAGAAGATCCATTTAAAAAAAAGTCATAAAGGTAGCAAGTCCCACTTTATAAATGTATAACTAAAGATCAACAAGACCTTTCTTCTATTCAGGGTAACAAAAGGCAATAATTATTTCCTAACATCCGTCATGTATACAGTCTATGCTTTGAATTTACAGGTGCCTTTAAAATGGGTTTCAAGTATCAATTAGTTCTCACCTTTCATAATTTTTATTTCCCACAACATCATAATGTCCACTTGGGGTCTCAAACTCAACACGTCCCAGACTAAAATTAATAACTTCCAGCACGTGCACACACACACGCAACCCTTCCTCTTTTTCTTCTGTCCACCCCCAACCTTCAAAGCCACTGCTCTGGAATCATTCAAGACTCTTCTACTTTCTCTTCCCCTACAGTCACTCCCCACATCCTTGATTCCAGTATCCTAAATATCTCTTAAATATTTTTCTTCTTATTCCTCTGTACCTAGTTTAGGTCCCAACCATATCTCGTCTGGCCCATTGGAACAGTCTTTTTAACTGGTTTTCCTACCATTCCTTCTCACCGTTTTAATTCATCTTTTATACCAGAGAGAGCCTACGCCCATGTTACTGCCTTGCTGGAAATTCCTTAAGGCTCCCCATAACTGAAAAAAGTATTTTCTAAGTATCATTCATCTACCACCTTCATGATTTCTGTCATATCTGCATTTTGTCTGTATTATTTTTCTTTAAAGACCCCTTTCTTTAACATCGTCCTAAGTAATAACATTTGTGAGATCATGAGGACGATGTGCTATTTATGTCCTTTTATAATATGCATTTAAAAATATATATATCTTTGTCCTTGTGCCACCTAAAATCATCTCTAATCTTAGCCTTTGAAAACATTGACCTAGATGATAAAATCTAAGCCTCCGTCAAGGCCAGAGAGCCTCTGTGGTCTGATTGCTCTTGTACTTTGCCCACCACATCTTGCTGCCATTCTCTTGGCACCTTACATCCATGATGACTGAGGTCTTAGCATTTCCCCAGCATGTCATAAGGTTGTTCCATTCCTCTATGGCTTTGCTTGGAGCTGCCCTCCTCATTCTGTCCTTTTTGTTGTTGTTAATTGCTGTCACCTCCAACTCCTGGCAACCTTAGCATAACAGAACAAAGCAGTTTCCAGATCTGTACCATTTCGATGATCATTGGTATGTTTGAGTCCGTTGTTGCAGTTATTGTGTCAATCCATATGTCTTAGGCTGGGTTCTGTAGAGAAGGAACACCATTAAAGTGTATAAATATATATAGAGAAAGATTTATATCAAGGAAGTGGCTCTAGCAGTTGTATAGGCTGGAATGTCCTAACTCCGTGGGTCAGCCTGGAGGCCTCTCCTGATTCACATAGCTGTAGGGGCTGGTGAACCCGAGAATGACAAATCAGACAGCATGGCTCTGGCTCGCAGGCTGCGAAGACTGACGAATCCCAAGATGAGCAGGGGCAGGTAAACTGCTAGCTTGAGTCCCAAGAACCAGATGTCAGACAATTAGGAGCCAGCTGCAGGATCCAGAGTGAGCAAAAGCCGGAAAGCCTTGCCAGAAAGCCCACTTATATTCGATTCAGGCCACACCCCTTAGGAAACCCCCTTTCAACTGATTGGCTACTGATAGATCCCATCATGGAGGTGATCACATTATATCAAATTTCATCATGGAAGTGATCACAGTATCATACAACTACCACACTACATCATAACTGCCAAACCACAGACTCATGGCTGAGCCAAGTTGACACACAACCTTAATGATCACACCATCTCATTGAGGGTTTCCCTCATTTTCGTTGGCCCTCTACTTTACCAAACAATTTATTCTTAAGAAATAAGCTCCATCAGTCCTCACCTTTGTGAAGTTTTCCTGGAAAGTCACTCCTGGGTTTGTGTCTACTTCTGATGTGACTTTTTTCACATTAGTGACTGTAAGCACTGAGGGCAGATCTAAGTCTTCTCTCTCTGTCTCACCTGTCCCTGGCACAGAGCCAGAACATATAGTTATTGTTACATATAGTAGATGCTCAAAAAGGCTTGTTGGGTTTAGCTGAATCCCAGACTTTGAATTTTAAAATCAGGTAGGAGAGTACACAGTTGGGGGAGTCATTCTAATTCGTAAAAGTCTTCAATTAACTCTACTTTGCTGATCTAAAAACGGACTCTGGAACTCAGAGATCCTAGGGTTGTCTATTTAAGATGAGATCCATGGAAGAGTAACAGGGGTCAAATTCACAGCTCCAAAGCCAGCTCACACTGTTCTGCCTTTCAATTGACATGTATTGGTCAATACATATTAATTTGTGACTAATTGTGTCTGTTAGATCATTTCTAGAATTTGTATATTTTAAAAGCTGCATGACTGGGACTGAATTCTAAGGGAATCCTGAAATCATCCAGAAATAGAGAAAAAGCCGTATTCATGACGTTCTTATAAACATTTTCATTTAGAACAACAAAGGATTGAAAAAAATTTAAACATTTAACTTAAATGGTTAAGTAAATTGTAGGCCGTCAGTTTAAAGCACTATTTTTCTGCTGTTGAAAATGACAATAACTGAGATTAAGGACATGAGAAAGTGAACGCTAAAGAATTCTTAAGTGGCAAAAGAGCAGAAAGTACAATTATATTTCTTACTGAGATTGTGTTGTTGTTAGCTGTCCTTCAGTCGGTTCCGACTCATAGCTACCTTATGCATAATAGAATGAAACACTGTCCCGTCCTGTGCCATCCTCACAATCATTGTTACGCTAGAGCCCGTTGTCGACGCCACTGTTGCAGTCTATCTCATTGAGGGTCTTCCTCCTTTTCATTGACCCTCTACTTTACCAAGCATGATGTCCTTCTTCAAGGACTGGTCCCTCCTCATAACATGTCCAAGTATGTGAGATGAAGTCTCGCCATCCTTGCTTCTAATGAGCATCCTGGCTGTACTTTTTCCAAGACAGATTTGTTTGTTCTTCTGGCAGTCTGTGGTATGTTCAGTATTCTTCAAAGGCATCAATTCTTCTTTGGTCTTCCTTATTCCTTCTTACTGAGATTACAGGTGTATTAAGAAAAATTATATTTAAAAAGACTTGGAGGAAATATAACAAAAAATTGTCTTTGGTTGTATTAAGATCGAGAGAGATAATGATTGGGTTTTTGTTTGTTTTTCTTTTCTTTCCCATATTTTCTGATTTGGGTTCTGAAAAGATGATCTAATCCAAAGACTACAGGGGAAAAAAGGTTAAAATCCTGGACTAGGGGTAGAGTGGTCTTGAACCTGCTCACATTTCCCTTTTCTTGTGTTCCTGGGTGGTACAGATGGTTATGTGCTTGGCTACTAACCAAAAGAAAGGTTGGCAGTTTGAAACTAACCAGTGGCACCATGGAAGAAAGGTCTGGCAATCTGCTTTCATAAATATTACCACTGAGAAAACCCTATGGGGCAGTTCTGCTCTAACACATGGGGTCTCCATGAGTTGGAATGAACTTGACAGAATAGCTTTTTTTTTTTTTTCGGTTCTGGTAACACAAAGTCAGGACTTCTTTTGGCCTAGCCGAGTTTTACTTTTTAAATTTGAAATTTTTAATTCCATAGAATTCTTGATGCAGGTCCTCTTTATTCTTCCCATTGTGCCAGGATCAGAGTCAGCCCAGGCATCAGCAGAGGGCTGCTGCTCCCATCACCATAAGTGCAACCTCCCTGTTTCAGTTTCAGATGTGTGGTCCAGGTGTTGCAGGTACACTGAATCTGAATGAGTTCATAAGGGTGGCTGAAAGTAGAATGCCACAGAGTCAGTAGCTTCTGTGAGCTTCAGTGTTCCAAGATTTCTGCAGAGGTCAGAACACTGATCGTCCTTTCCGGTGCTGTTGGCGTTCACTGTTCTGCTCCTTGGTGGGTCATCTCCTGACTCCTCTGGGGCCTCTGCAATGTTCCAGTTACTCCCTGGGCCCTGGGTGTAGTGGTGCTGGCTGCTGCAGAGAAATAGGATGGGAGCTGTGGTTACCATGACACCAAAGCACTTGTCCTCTGAACCGCTTCCTCTTCCTTCTCTTCTGTAACTGGCCCTGTCACCTACCCAGGTGCACAGTTCAGAATCCTGGGACTGGTCCTTGTATTTCTCTTCTTCCCTCGTTCTCCTCGTCCAAATAATTACCAGGTTCTGCTTCATGCTCTCATAATTTCTCAGCTGGGTTACCCAGCCTCTGACTCCAGTCTTGAACATCCCCACCCTCTTTCATACTATGGCCAGATCTGATCACTGTCGCTCCCCTGCTTAAAATCCCTCCAAGGACACTGAAGATCAAATTCAAACCAGCTAGCTTAGTATGGAGGCTCATCCCCATACTCAGGCCCTTGCTTACCTCTCTGCGGCCACCTCCTTCTCCCTTTGAACCATCACAATGCTCAACCTCTTTGAGGCCTTGGTTTCATCATCTGTAAAATGGTGACAGTAATTAGTACCTACTTCATACAGTTGTAGAAAGGCTTCTCAAAACTGATGCCTCCTCGCTTTTGCACACAGTGTTCATTACTACAGTATTATTTCCAACTGGCTAATTCCTACTTGTCTATCAAGATTCGAGTCAAAGAACCCCTTCCTGAACCCCCAATCTCAGATAGATGTTACTCCCCTGTGCTCCAGCTTCCTGTTCATACCACACTGGTGTCACATTTTATGTAAAGGATAATGTCTGTCCATCTCTCTTTATCTCCAGGACCTGGCTCACGTATGCTTGATTAATGTTTGAAAGAGAAGGGAACCACACTGTGCCAATTGCTAGCTAGGTGACATTAGGCAAGTCATTTGCCCTCCCTCAATCTCCCATTTCTCCCAAGGAGGTTGGACCAGGTGATCCCTGAAATTCCCTTCCCTCCAAAATGATAAGCTTCTGGGAAGAGGAAAAACAGCAAGTTAGTCTGGGAAACTAGGAGAGTATATTGTGAAATGGGATACACCTACCATTATTCTTCTTCTCTTTGTTTTTAGAGGTCATTTTCTTTTGAAGATGTCACTGAGAAGGACCAGGCTCTTCCCAAACCCAGCTGGAGCAAGGACCTTAGGCTCCTCTTTGACAAGTTCATGAAGAAATGCGAAGATGGCTCCTGGAAACGTTTGCCTTCATATAAGACCTCTTATACCACATCAACAATTCAAGACATCAGAGCCTTTTTTTCTGGTAGGAAGAACCATTCTCTCATCAAGAATATTTATTGAACTTTAGATGAAGGTTTACGGAACAATCTAGTTTCTCATCAAACACTACACACATTGTTATATGACATTGGTTAACAACCTCACGACATGTCATCACTCTCCCTTCTCAACCCTGGGTTCCCTCTTACCAGCCATCCTGTTCCCTTCTGCCTTGCAGTCCCTGTCCCAGGGCTGGTGAGCTCCTTCAGTCTTGTTCTGTTCCATGGGCCTGTTCAATCTTTGGCTGAAGGGTGAACCTCAGGAGTGGCCTCATTACTGAGCTGAAAGGGTGTCGGGGGCCGTACTCTCAGGGTTTCTCCAATCTCTGTCAGGCCAGCAAGTCTGGTATTTCTGATTGAGAATTTTGTTATACATTTTTCTCCAGCTCTGTCTGGGACCCTCTATTGTGATCACTGTCAGAGCAGTCAGTGGTGGTAGCCGGGCACCATCTCATTGTACTGGACTCAGTCCGGTGAAGGTGGTGGTAGATGTGGTCCATTACTTCTTTGGACTAATCTTTACATTATGTCTTTAGTTTTCTTCATTCTTCCTTGCTCCCAAAGGGGTGAGACCAGTGGAGTATCCTAGATGGCCGCTCACAGGCTTTCAAGACCCCAGACACTACTGACCAAAGTAGAATGTGGAACATATTCTTTATAAACTCTGTTATGCCAATTGAGCTAGATGTTCCCTGAGACCATGGTCCCCACAGCCCTCAGCCCAGCAATTCAGTCCCTCAGGGAATTTGGATGTGTCTATGGAGCTTTTTTTTTTATTTCTTTTTTTTTGTGGAGCTACCTTGGCCTTGCCTTATATAGGTTGTGCTGGCTTCCCCGGTATTGTGTACTGTCTTACCCTTCACGAAAGTTACCACTTATCTATTGTCTATTAAGTTTTTGTCCATCCCCACCCCTCCCCTCCCTTGTAACCATCAAATATTGTTTCTTTTTGTATGTAAACCTTTTCATCAATTTTTATAGTAGTGGTCTCATATGATATTTGTCCTTTTGTGACTGACTTATTTCACTTAGCATAATGTAGTGTAATTATTGATAGGTGTGAGTTTATTGCTGTCATTTTGTAGTGCTTTTTTTCTGTGGTGCTAACATTTTCTTTGTTCCTCTTACTCTCCTGTGCTGAGTTCCTTTTGTTTGTGGATTTCTTTTTTGTTTCTTTTGTTTTTGTAGATTTTGTTATGTTTTTCTTCTTTATTTTGATGAGTAGGTTTGTTAACTCTCTTTGTGGTTACATTGAAATTTACCCTTATCTTCCTAGATTTGAACCAGTCTATTACTACTTTTTTTTTATTATTATTGCTTGGTAATGCCTTGCCTTCCTCTCCATTAGAAAGTTCTATACCTGTGCCGTTTATTCCCTCTTTTATTGTTCTGACATTGTTGTCATTTACAGATTAACCTCTCTGGTTCCCTGTTGCAATTCTTTTGGTTATGGATAGTCCTTGAGAGTTCATTTCCTAGGTTGGTATCTGGCTGGTACAATCTCGTGTCCTAGATTCAGGCTGTGGTCTGATGATGTTTATTCTCAGACCTAATGACTCCCTTTAATAATTCTTGTAAATTTGGTTTGGTTTTTACATATTCCCTTAATTTCTGTTTATCTGGAAATGTCCTAATTTCGCCATCTTACTTGAGTGAGAGATGGGCAGGATATATTATTCTTTTTTTTTTTTTTTAACTTTTATTGAGCTTCAAGTGAACGGTTACAAATAACTCAAACTGTCACATATAAGTTTATATACACCTTACTCCGTACTCCCACTTGCTCTCCCCCTAATGAGTCAGCCCTTCCAGTCTCTGGTGACAATTTTGCCAGCTTCCAACTCTCTCTATCCTCCCATCCCCCCCTCCAGACAGGAGATGCCAACACAGTCTCAAGTGTCCACCTGATACAAATAGCTCACTCTTCATCAGCATCTCTCTCCTACCCACTATCCAGTCCCTTTCATGTCTGATGAGTTGTCTTCGGGAGTTGTCTTCGGGAATGGTTCCTGTCCTGGGCCAACAGAAGGTTTGGGGACCATGACCGCTGGGATTCCTCTAGTCTCAGTCAGACCATTAAGTATGGTCTTTTTGTGAGAATTTGAGGTCTGCATTCCACTAATCTCCTGCTCCCTCAGGGGTTCTCTGTTGTGCTCCCTGTCAGGGCAGTCACCGGTTGTGGCCAGGCACCAACTAGTTCTTTTGGTCTCAGGATGATGTAGGTCTCTGGTTCATGTGCCCCTTTCTGTCTCTTGGGCTCTTAGTTATCGTGTGACCTTGGTGTTCTTCATTCTCCTTTGATCCAGGTGGGTTGAGACCAACTGATGCATCTTAGATGGCCGCTTGTTAGCATTTAAGACCCCAGACACCACATTTCAAAGTGGGATGCAGAATGTTTTCATAGTAGAATTATTTTGCCAATTGACTTAGAAGTCCCCTTAAACCATGGTCCCCAAACCCCTGCCCTTGCTCCACTGACCTTTGAAGCATTCAGTTTATCCCGGAAACTTCTTTGCTTTTGGTCTAGTCCAGTTGAGCTGACCCTTCCATGTATTGAGTATTATCCTTCCCTTCACCTAAAGCAGTACTTATCTACTAACTAATCAATAAAAAACCCTCTCCCATCCTCCCTCCCTCCCCACCTCGTAACCACAAAAGTATGTGTTCTTCTCAGTTTATACTATTTCTCAAGATCTTATAATAGTGGTCTTATACAATATTTGTCCTTTTGCCTCTGACTAATTTCGCTCAGCATAATGCCTTCCAGGATCCTCCATGTTATGAAATGTTTCACAGATTCGTAACTGTTCTTTATTGGTGCGTAGTATTCCATTGTGTGAATATACCACAATTTATTTAACCATTCATCCATTGATGGACACCTTGGTTGCTTCCAGCTTTTTGCTATTGTAAACAGAGCTGCAATAAACATGGGTGTGCATATATCTGTTCGTGTGACGGCTCTTATTTCTCTAGGGTATATTCCGAGGAGTGGGATTTCTGGGTTGTATGGTAGTTCTATTTCTAACTGTTTAGAATAACGCCATATAGATTTCCAAAGGGGTTGTACCATTTTACATTCCCACCAGCAGTGTATAAGAGTTCCAATCTCTCCGCAGCCTCTCCAACATTTATTATTTTGTGTTTTTTGGATCCATGCCAGCCTCGTTGGAGTGAGATGGAATCTCATCGTAGTTTTAATTTGCGTTTCTCTAATGGCTAATGATCGAGAGCATTTTCTCATGTATCTGTCAGCTGCCTGAATATCTTCTTTAGTGAAGTGCGTGTTCATATCCTTTGCCAACTTCTTGATTGGGTTGTTTGTCTTTTTGTGGTTGAGTTTTAACAGAATCATATAGATTTTAGAGATCAGGTGCTGGTCGGAGATGTCATAGCTGAAAATTCTTTCCCAGTCTGTAGGTGGTCTTTTTACTCTTTTGGTAAAGACTTTAGATGAGCATAGGTGTTTGATTTTTAGGAGCTCCCAGTTATCTGGTTTCTCTTCGTCATTTTTGGTAATGTTTTGTATTCTGTTTATACCTTGTATTAGGGCTCCTAAGGTTGTCCCTATTTTTTCCTCCATGATCTTTATCGTTTTAGTCTTTATGTTTAGGTCTTTGATCCACTTGGAGTTAGTTTTTGTGCACGGTTTGAGGTATGGGTCCTGTTTCATTTTTTTGCAAATGGATATCCAGTTATGCCAGCACCATTTGTTAAAAAGACTATCTTTTTCCCAATTAACTGACACTGGGCCTTTGTCAAATATCAGCTGCTCATATGTGGATGGATTTATATCTGGGTTCTCAATTCTGTTCCGTTAGTCTATGTGTCTGTTGTTGTACCAATACCAGGTTGTTTTGACTGCTGTGGCTGTATAATAGGTTCTGAAATCAGGTAGAGTGAGGCCTCCCACTTTCTTCTTCTTTTTCAGTAATGCTTTACTTATCCGAGGCTTCTTTCCCTTCCATATGAAGTTGGTGATTTGTTTCTCCATCACATTAAAAAATGACATTGGAATTTGGATCGGAAGTGCATTGTATGTATAGATGGCTTTTGGTAGAACAGACATTTTTACTATGTTAAGTCTTCCTATCCATGAGCAAGGTATGTTTTTCCACTTAAGTAGGTCCTTTTTAGTTCTTGTAGTAGTACTTTGTAGTTTTCTTTGTATAGGTCTTTTACATCTTTGGTAAGATTTATTCCTAAGTATTTTATCTTCTTGGGGGCTACTGTGAATGGTATTGATTTGGTGATTTCCTCTTCGATGTTCTTTTTGTTGATGTAGAGGAATCCAAGTGAGTTTTGTATGTTTATCTTATAACCTGAGACTC
Organism: Loxodonta africana; assembly: GCF_030014295.1. NCBI lineage: Eukaryota > Metazoa > Chordata > Mammalia > Proboscidea > Elephantidae > Loxodonta > Loxodonta africana. Next base: position 181,861,188 of record NC_087344.1, on the reverse strand, counting down.
TGCCAAAGTCTTCTATTAGTTTCAGTAGTTTTCTGGAGGATTCCGTAGGGTTTTCTGTGTATAAGATCATGTCATCTGCAAATAGAGATAATTTTACTTCTTCCTTACCAATCCGGATGCCCTTTATTTCTTTGTCTAGCCTAACTGCTCTGGCTAGGACCTCTAGCACAATGTTGAATAAGAGCGGTGATAAAGGGCATCCTTGTCTGGTTCCTGTTCTCAAGGGAAACGCTTTCAGGCTCTCTCCATTTCGAGTGGTGTTGGCTGTTGGCTTTGTATAGATGCCCTTTATTATGTTGAGGAATTTTCCTTCAATTCCTATTTTGCTGAGAGTTTTTATCATAAATGGGTGTTGGACTTTGTCAAATGCCTTTTCTGTATAAATTGATAAGATCATGTGGTTTTTGTCTTTTGTTTTATTTATATGGTGGATTACGTTAATGGTTTTTCTAATATTAAACCAGCCTTGCATACCTGGTATAAATCCCACTTGGTCATGGTGGATTAATTTTTTGATAAGCTGTTGAATTCTATTAGCTAGAATTTTGTTGAAGATTTTTGCATCTATGTTCATGAGGGATATAGGTCTGTAATTTTCTTTTTTTGTGATGTCTTTTTTTTTTTTTTTTTTTAGCTGGTTTTGGTATCAGGGTTATGCTGGCTTCATAGAATGAGTTACGTAGTATTCCGTCATTTTCTATGCTTTGAAATACCTTTAGTAGTAGTGGTGTTAACTCTTCTCTGAAAGTTTGGTAGAACTCTGCAGTAAAGCCATCCGGGCCAGGGCTTTTTTTTGTTGGGAGTTTTTTGATTACTGTTTCAATCTCTTTTTTTGTTATGGGTCTATTTAGTTGTTCTACCTCTGATTGTGTTAGTTTAGGTAGGTAGTGTTTTTCCAGGAATTCATCCATCTCTTCTATGTTTGCAAATTTGTTAGAGTACAATTTTTCATAATAATCTCATATGATTCTTTTAATTTCAGTTGGGTCTGTTGTGATGTGGCCCATCTCGTTTCTTATTCGGGTTATTTGTTTCCTTTCCTGTGTTTCTTTAGTCAGTCTGGCCAGTGGTTTATCAATTTTGTTAGTTTTTTCGAAGAACCAGCTTTTGGCTTTGTTAATTCTTTCAATTGTTTTTCTGTTCTCTAATTCATTTAGTTCAGCTCTAATTTTTATTATTTGTTTTCTTCTGGTGCCTAATGGATTCTTTAGTTGCTCACTTTCTATTTGTTCAAGTTGTAGGGACAGTTCTCTGGTTTTGGCTCTTTCTTCTTTTTGTGTGTGTACATTTATCGATATAAATTGGCCTCTGAGCACTGCTTTTGCTGTGTCCCAGAGGTTTTGATAGGAAGTATTTTCATTCTCGTTGCATTCTATGAATTTCCTTATTCCCTCCTTAATGTCTTCTATAACCCAGTCTTTTTTCAGGAGGGTGTTGTTCAGTTCCCAAGTGTTTGATTTCTTTTCCCTAATTTTTCTGTTATTGATTTCCACTTTCATGGCCTTGTGGTCTGAGAAGATGCTTTGTAATATTCTGATGTTTTGGATTCTGCAAAGGTTTGTTTTATGACCTAATATGTGGTCTATTCTAGAGAATGTTCCATGTGCGCTAGAAAAAAAAGTATACTTTGCAGCAGTTGGGTGGAGAGTTCTGTGTAAGTCAATGAGGTCAAGTTGGTTGATTGTTGTAATTAGGTCTTCCGCGTCTCTATTGAGCTTCTTACTGGAAGTCCTGTCCTTCTCTGAAAGTGGTGTGTTGAAGTCTCCTACTATGATTGTGGAGGTGTCTATCTCACTTTTCAGTTCTGTTAAAATTTGATTTATGTATCTTGCAGCCCTGTCATTGGGTGCATAAATATTTAATAGGGTTATATCTTCTGGTCAGTTGTCCCTTTTATCATTATGTAGTGTCCTTCTTTAACCTTTGTGGTGGATTTAAGTTTAAAGTCTATTTTGTCAGAAATTAATATTGCTACTCCTGCTCTTTTTTGCCTATTGTTTGCTTGATATATTTTTTCCATCCTTTGAGTGTTAGTTTGTTTGTGTCTCTAAGGTGTGTCTCTCGTAGGCAGCATATAGACGGATCGTGTTTCTTTATCCAGTCTGAGACTCTCTGTCTCTTTATTGGTGCATTTAGTCCATTTACATTCAGCATAATTATAGATAAGTATGTGTTTAGTGTTGTCATTTTGATGCCTTTTTATGTGTGTTGTTGATAATTTCAATTTTCCACTTACTTTTTTGTGCTGAGGCGTTTTTCTTTGTAAATTGTGTGTTCCTCATTTTCATAGTATTTGACTTTATGTTTGCTGAGTCGTTACGTTTTTCTTGGTTTTTATTTTGAGTTATGGAGTTGTTATAGCTCTTTGTGGTTACCTTAATATTTACCCCTATTTTTCTAAGTAAAAACCTAAGTTGTATTGTCCTATATCGCCTTGTATCACTCTCCATATGGCAGTTCTATGCCACCTGTATTTAGTCCCTCTTTTTGATTATTGTGATCTTTTACATATTGACTTCAATGATTCCCTGTTTTGAGCATTTTTTTTTTTTTAATTAATCTTAAATTGTTTTTGTGATTTCCCTATTTGAGTTGATATCAGGATGTTCTGTTCTGTGACCTTGTGTTGTGCTGGTATCTGATATTATTGGTTTTCTGACCAAACAATTTCTGTTAGTATTTCTTGTAGCTTTGGTTTGGTTTTTTGCAAATTCTCTAAGCTTGTGTTTATCTGTAAATATCTTAATTTCGCCTTCATATTTGAGAGAGAGTTTTGCTGGATACATGATCCTTGGCTGGCAGTTTTTCTCCTTCAGTGCTCTATATATGTCATCCCATTGCCTTCTTGCCTGCGTGGTTTCTGCTGAGTAGTCTGAACTTGTTGGTTCTCCCTTGTAGGAGACCTTTGTTTTATCCCTGGCTGCTTTTAAAATTTTCTCTTTGTCTTTGGTTTTGGCAAGTTTGATGATAATATGTCTTGGTGTTTTTCTTTTTGGATCAATCTTAAATGGGGTTCGATGAGCATCTTGGATAGATATCCTTTCGTCTTTCATGATGTCAGGGAAGTTTTCTGTCAGCAGATCTTCAGCTATTCTCTCAGTGTTTTCTGTCCTCCCTCCCTGTTCTGGGACTCCAGTCACACGGAAGTTATCCTTCTTGATAGGGTCCCACATGATTCTTACGGTTTCTTCATTTTTTTTAATTCTTTTATCTGATTTTTTTTCAGCTATGTTGGTGTTAATTCCCTGGTCCTCCAGATTTCCCGCTCTGCATTCTAATTGCTCGAGTCTGCTCCTCTGACTTCCTATTGCGTTGTCTAATTCTGTAATTTTATTGTTAATCTTTTCGATTTCTGAATGCTGTCTCTCTATGGATTCTTGCAACTTACTAATTTTTCCACTATGTTCTTGAATAATCGTTTTGAGTTCTTCAACTGCTTTATCAGTGTGTTCCTTGGCTTTTTCTGCAGATTGCCTTATTTCACTTTTGAGGTCATCCCTGATGTCTTGAAGCATTCTGTAAATTAGATTTTTATATTCTGTATCTGATAATTCCAGGATTGTATCTTCATTTGGGAAAGATTTTTATTCTTTTGTTTGGGGGGTTGTAGAAGCAGTCATGGTCTGCTTCTTTATGTGGTTTGATATCGACTGCTGTCTCCAAGCCATCACTAAAATATTGTAGTGATTTAGTCTATATTTGCTCACTGAGTCTTATCTTGTTTTGTTTTCTTTCAATATACGTTGATGGACTACTAGATTGTGCTGTCTTGATTGTTGTAGCCCTTGACTTACTTATGACCTATTACCAGCTGGTTTGGGCTGTTTCCAGATATATATGCCTGAGTCCATTCACTATTGTTGGGTATAATCTGATTTTGGGTCATCAAGTGTGTGATACAGCCTATCACCTATCCACCTTGAGAAGTAGTGGTGATAGTTGTGTGCACCAGATTCTAGTAGCAGCTGGGGTTCACACTCCAGAGGGGGCAGGATGCTGACAGGCTACCCCAAGTGTCAGTGAGGTAGGTGTGTCTCTATTCCTAAAGCACCTTGGTGGGTGGGTTCTGCAGCTGTACCTTAGGCCCCCAATGCAAGTACCTCTACAGATTGGTAGGTGTCACTCTCCTTAGACCCCTAAGGCAGGAGGCTAGGTGGTCTGGGGGGAGCTTCAGCCCTCAGTTCCCTGTTGTGGGTCAGTGAGGGCTCTGTTGAATACACAGAGATATCAGACCTGGGAAACTTGTCTTTCCAGTAAGTCTGCTAAAAAAAATGTTGTCAGATCCCTATCAGAAATGCCTTTGCATTATAATAGCCACCTTGTTCCCTGTAGGGATGAAAGCCAGAGACTGTGGATCACATGTGCTTGGCTGGAGCTGGTTCTGTGTTTTTAGTCCAATTAGGGAAGGATTTTTGGTCCCTGGGTTTTTTGTGGTTGCTTCTCTCAGGCCAGAAGAATGGGTTAGGAAAAGACCAAAAAAAAAGGGGGGGAAAGAAAAACCGTGGAGCAGTTCTCCCTCTGGCTCAGGAAATTCCAATGTTAATGGAGCCGCCTGAGAAGGGGAGGGGAGGGTTCAGAGAAACAGGAGAGAGTAGCACCCTGGAATATAGACAAAGTTATTTATCTTGCTTGGGATAACTATTTTATCTGAGATTCCCGAGGGGCGTGTTACCTATGTATGCTGGCTGGGTAGAGATTGCCCCCCTCCGAGGGTCAGGCCCACAGAAGCCACGGTCAGTTCCTCCACTGCCAGTCCAAAGCCCAGTGTCAAGGTTTCCCGCCTGGGACGCTGCACTCCCGGCTCCAAAAACAGTCGCTGCCTCCCGGGGACTTCTCCTCCCACCAGCTGCATCGCCGCGCTGCCCACGCGGACCGGCTGGGCCCCCTCCTGGGGTCAGTTCAGGGGTGTAGGGCAACGCCCCGTGTTTACATCGTCACAGGGTGTGGTGCTCAGCTCCCATGCGCCCAGCCCAAAGCCCGGTGCCAAGGTTCCCTGCCTGGGACGCTGCACTCCCAACTCCCAAACCAGTCGCTGCCTCCCGGGGACTTCTCCCGCCAGCCGCGTCGCTGCGCCACCCGCGCGGACCGACTGGGCCCCCTCCCGGGGTCAGTTCAGGGGGGTAGGGCTGCGCCCCATGTTTGCACCTTCACAGGATGTCCTGCTCAGCTCCCCTGCGCCCAGTCCAAAGCTCTGCGCCAAGGTTCCCTGGCTGGGGCGCTGCACTCCCGTCTCCAAAACCAGTCGCTGCCTCCCGGGGACTTCTCCTCCCGCCAGCTGTGTTGCCGCGCCGCCGGCGCTGACCGGCTGGGTCCCCTCCCGAGGTCAGTTCAGGGGGGTAGGGCTGCTCCCTGTGTTTGCGCTGACACAGGATGTTGTGTTCAGCTCCCCTGCGCCCAGTCCTAAGCCCGGCACCAAGGTTACCTGACTGGGACGCTGGCTCCAGGCTCCGAAAACAGTCTCTGCTTCCCCGTAGTTGTTCGTTCTCTGTCTCTGTCAGTCAGGTCAACTCTTTAAATCTGTGTTTGTTGGTCAGGGTTCGTAGATTGTGACGTATGTGATCGATTCCCTTGTTTTTCCGAGTCTGTTGCAAGAGGGATCCGAGGTAGCGTCTACCTAGTCAGCCATCTTGGCCGGAAAAAAAAAAAAAGGATATATTATTCTTGATCAGCAGTTTTTTTCTTTCAAGGTTTTATATACGTCATCCCATTTCCTTCTTGCCTGCGTGGTTTCTGCCAGATAATCAGAGCTTAATCTTATTGTTTCTTCTCTGTATGTGACTTTTTGTTTTTCTTGAGCTGCTCACAGGATTTTTTCTTTGTCTTTGGTTTTAGTGAGTGTGATTATGATATGCCTTGGTGTTTTTCTTTTGCGGTCTAGCCTATATGGAGTTCGTTGAGCTTCTTGGATAGTCCGCTCTTCATCATTATGATATTAGGGAAGTTTTCTGTCAGCAGTTCTTCAGTGATCCTGTGTTGTCTGTTTTCTCTCCCCGTTCTGGAACTCTGATCACATGAAACTTTTTGCTTTTGATTGTATTGCACATGATTCTCAGGGTATCTTCATTTTTCTTCACTCTTTTTTCTGATTTTTCCTCAAACAGAGTTGTATCCAAGTGTTTGTCTTCAATTTCACTGATGCTGACTTCCAGCATTTCAGACTTGCTCCTCAGCACTTTTATGACACAGTCCATTTCTGAAATCTTGTTGTTTATCTTTTGAATTTCTAATTGTTGTTTTTGAATGATTTCTAGTTGTGAATTTATTTTGGCATTTTGTTCCTGTATTATTTTTTCTGAATTGTTCCATTTTTCTGTCTGCGTTTTCCATGAATTTGTCTGCCTTTTCCATAAATTTGTCTATTTTTTCCTCATTTTCAACTCTTGCGTTGCTCTGAGTATTAGAGGTTTGAATTCCCTATCAGGTAGTTCTAGTGCCTTTTCTTCTACTAGAAAGTCATCTGGTGTTTTATTTTAGATGACTACTGGAACCAGCCTGTCCTGTTTTTTAATATGTTTTGATATTGTCTCCTCTCTTCGGGACAGTCAGTAGTTATTTTTGTTTCTTGGTTGTAGATTTGTTTTGTCCTGCTTTTTTGTTTTATTTGGTTATGTCTGAGCAGGCAGGCTCTGTGTTTTTGTTGTTTGCTCATCTGTAGCCACAGTACTTTCCACCTCCTTGTCCAATGGGCAGGGCCAATCATTCAGCTGTGGTGCAGCAGGGCAGATCCAGCTGAAGGGGAAGGGCTGGAATGGGTTGTTTGTGGCACGTACTAGGGCCAGCAGGGCAGGCCAGGAATTAGTGCTGGGCAGGTTCCGGCAGGCCCTGCCTGTGCTGCTTGCAGGTATGACGTTCAGTGCCTCAGCAGCCTGAGGCCAAAGCAGTTGCCTCCCAGGCAAGAGACTGCTGCTGGTGGGAAGCAGAGGAGGCCGAGGGGGGAGGGGGATGAAGGAGGGAGGGGTTAGGAAAGGTATATTGCCCCTTACCGGGTGCTCTGTCTCCTGCTGGGAACTTCATGAAGCTGCTTTCTCACTCTCCCTGTCTACCAGTCTCTGACATGGGTGGGGTTAATCCAACGGCACAGATGCTGCACTTCCTGGCAGGCCGAACCACTGCAGCCAGCCAGGAATCTTGGAGGTAGAGCAGCGGGTAGACAACAGGGTGGGAAAGCATGTATTGCTAGTTACTGGGTGCTCTGTCTCCTGCTGGGAATTCCACGAAGCTGCTTTCCTGTGCTCTCTGTCTGCCCTGTGCAAGATGGCAGATCCGTGCTGCATTAGCTGATGGGGCCTTCAGCACTTATCTCTCCTCACTCTCTGTCCTCTGTCAGTTTCTTATTCCATTCGGTGCTTGGCTGAGTTCTTTATCCTTTATCTCTTCATTTGACACTCCAGGTTCAAGGAATTACATTTGCCTCTGTTTTACTTAGTTTTTTGTGTCTTTGCTGTGGAGGGATGGCATAGTGCTTCTGTCTCTGGTGCCATGTTGGCCGGAAGTTGAGGCTCTGGAATATCAAGACTATTTAAACATCAAATCTTAAAATTAGGGACAGATTGAAGCATTAGTTACCACTTAAAAACATAAGGGGTGTATTTCAGGGATTTCTATAGCCCCCGTTTTTTTTCCCCAGTGTTACATAATTTTGCTTTAGATGAAGGTTTACAGAGCAAATTAGTTTCTCATTAAGCAATTAGTACACGTATTGTTTTGTGACATTGGTTGCCAGCCCATGACATATCAACACTCCCCACTTCTTGACGTTGGGTTCCCCATTACCAGCTTTCCTGTCCCCTCCTGCCTTCATGTACTTGCTCCTAGTCTTGTTTTGTTTCATGGGCCTATCTAATCTTTGGCTGAAGGGTGAACCTCAGGAGTGACTTTAGTATTGAGTTAAAAGGGTGTCAGGGTTTCTCCAGTCTGTCAGAACAGTAAGTCTGGTCTTTTTTTTTTTTTGCGAGTTAGAATTTTGTTCTACATTTTTCTCCAGCTCTGTCCAGGACTCTCTAATGTGACCCTTTATGTGTTAGAGCAGTCGGTGGTGGTAGCCAGGCACCATCTAGTTTTGCTGGACTCAGTCTGGTAGAGGCTGTGGTAGTTGTAGTCCATTAGTCCTTTGGACTTATCTTTCCCTTGTGTCTTTGGTTTTCTTCATTCTCCCTTGCTCCAGGCAGGAGTATCTTACATAGATGGCCACTTTAAGACCCCAGACGTTACTCACCCAAGTAGGATGTAGAACATTTTCTTTATAAACTATGTTATGCCAGTTGAGCTAGATGTCCCCTGAGACCATGGTCCCCAACCCTCAGCCCAGTAATTCAGTCCCTCAGGGAGTTTGGATGTGTCTGTGAAGCCTCCATGACCTTTCCTTGGTCAAGTTGTGCTGCCTTCCCTGTACTGTGTACTGTCTTACCCTTAATGTTACCACTTCTCTATTGTCTAGTTAGTATTCTTCCCTCCCCAGCTCTCCCTTCCCTCATAACCATCAAAGATCATTTCTTTCTGTGTGGAAACATTTTGATGAGTTTTTATAATAGTGATGTCATACAATATTTGTCCTTTTATGATTGATTTATTTCACTCAGCATAATGCCCTCCAGATTAATCCATGTTGTGAGAAGTCTCACAGATTGATCATTGTTCTTTATCATTGTGTAGTATTCCATTGTGTGTATGTACCATAGTTGGTTTATCCATTCATCTGTTGATGGGCACCTAGGTTGTTTCCATCTTTTTGCTTTTGTGAATAATGCTGCAGTGAACATGGGTGTGCATATGTCTACTCGTGTGATGGCTCTTATTTTTCTAGGATATATTCCTAGGAGTGGGATAGCTGGATCATATGGTATTTCTATTTCTAGCTTTTTAAGGCAGTGCCATATCATTTTCCAAGATGACTGTATCATTTTAGGTTCCCGCCAGCAGTCTCCCCACAGCCTCTCCAACATGTGTTATTTTCTGTTTTTTTTTTTTTTTTTTTTTGATTCGTGCCAGTAGTGTCAGGGTGAGATGGTATCTCATTGTGGTTTTGATTTGCATTTCTCTAAATGGCTAGTAATCTCGAGCATTTCCTCATGTATCTGTTAGCTGCTTGAATGTCTTCTTTGGTGAAGTGTCTGTTCATATCCTTTGCCCAACTGGATTATTTGTCTTTTTGTTGTAGAGGTGTCAGATTTACCTATAGATTTTAGAGCTTAGACCTTTGTCAAATTCTTCATAGCCCCAAATTTTTTGCTAGCCTGTAGTCTCTCTTTTTACTCTTTTGGTGAAGTCTTTTGATGAGCACAGTGTTTAATTTTTAGAAGATTCCAATTATCTAGCTTATCTTCTGGTATTTGTGTATTGTTAATTATGGTTTGTATCCTATGTATGCCATGTATTAGGGTCTCTGGCATTGACCCTATTTTTTCTTCTATGATCTTTATAGTTTTTGGTTTTATATTTAGCTCTTTGATCCATTTTGAATTCATTTTTGAGTATGGTGTGAGGTATGGGCCCTGTTTAATTTTTTTACGGATGGACATCCAATTTTGCCAGCACCATTTGTTAAAAAGACTGCCTTTTCCCCATTTAATGGACTTTGGGCTCTTGTAAAAGATCAGGAGACCATAGGTGAATGGATTTACATATGGGTTCTCAATTCTGTTGCATTGGTCAACGTATTTGTCGTTGTACCAGTGCCAGGCTGTTTTGACTACCGTAGCTGTATGGAAGGTTCTGAGGTCAGGTAGTGCAAGTCCTCCTACTTTATTCTTCTTCCACAATAGTGCTTTACTTATCCAGGACCTCTTTCTTTTCCATATAAAGTAAATGATTACTTTTTCCATTTCGTTAAAGAATGCTGTTGGTATTTTGATTGGGATTCCATTTTATTTGTAGATTGCTTTGGGTAAAATTAACATTTTCACTATGTTGAGTCTACATATCCATGAGCATGGTATGTTTTTCCATTACGTAGGTCTCTCTTGGTTTCTTGTAGTGTTTTGTAGTTTTATTTCTATCTTTTATATCCCTGGTCAGATTTTTTTCCTAAGTATTTTATTTTTTAGGGGCTATTTATTATAATTGATACTGCTTTCCTGATTTCCTTTTCATAGTTCTCTTTATTGGTGTAGGTATACAGGAATCCAACTGATATTTGTATGTTTATCTTGTGTTCTACTACTTTGCTGAATCCTTCTATTCAGTAGTTTTCTTGTGGAGTCTTTTGGGTTCTTCATGTATAGCATCATATCATCCACAAATAGGGACAGTTTTATTTCTTCCTTACCAATTTGGATGCCTTGTATCTCTTTTTCTTGCCTTATTGCTCTAGCTAAGACTTCCAACATAATGTTAAATATGAGTGGTGATAAAGGGCATCCTTGTCTTCTTCCTGTTCTCAAGGGGAATGTTTTCAGCCTCTCTCCATTAAGAATTGTGTTTGCTATGGGTTGGAGAGGGATGCTGGTGAGGAGTGAGCTTCTTGGATCAGGTGGACACTTGAGACTGTGTTGGCATCTCCTGTCTGGAGGGGAGATGAGAGAGTGGAGGGGGTTAGAAGCTGGTGAAAAGGACATGAAAAGAGAGAGTGGAGGGAGAGAGCAGGCTGTCTCATTAGGGGGAGAGTAATTGGGAGTGCGTAGCAAGGGGTATATGGGTTTTTGTGTGAAAGACTGACTTGATTTGTAAACTTTCACTTAAAACACAATAAAAATTATTAAAAAAAAAAAAAGAATGGTGTTTGCTGTTGGTTTTATATAGATGCCCTTTATTATGTTGAGAAATTTCCCTTGTATACTTATTAAGAGTTTTTATCAGGAATGGGTGTTGGACTTTATCAAATGCCTTTTCTGCATCAATTGAGATGATCATGTGATTCTTTTCTTTTGTTTTATTTATGTAGTGGATTACATTGATTGGTTTTTCTAATGTCAAACCATCCTTGCATACCTGGTATGAATCCCACTTGCTTGTGGTGTATTTTTTTTTTTTAATATGGTGCTGAATTCTATTGGCTAGAATATTGTTGAGAATTTTTTCATCTGTATTCATGAGAGATTAAAAAAAGAGAGATATTGGTGTGTAATTTTCTTTTTTTGTGGTGTCTTTGCCTGGTTTTGGTATCAGGATTATGCTGGCTTCATAGAATGAATTAGGGAGTTTTCCTTCCTCTTCTAGTCTCTGAAATTTTTTGAGTAGTATTGGTGTGAGCTTTTCTCTGAATGTTTGGTGGAATTCTCCTGTGAGACCTTTCAGGCCAGGGCTTTTTTTGAAGAGAGTCTTTTAAATTACCTTTTCAGTGTCTTCTCTTGTTATGGGTCTGTTCAGAAATTCTACCTCAGTTCGTGTTAGTTTAGGTAGGTAGTGTGTTTCTAGAAATTCGTCCATTTCTTCTAAGTTTTCAAATTTGTTGGGAGTATCATTTTCCATAGTACTCTGTTATGATCCTTTTTTATTTCAGTTGGATCTGTTGTAATGTCCCCCATTTCTTAATTTGGGTTATTTGCATCCTCTCCTGTTTTTCTTTTGTCAGTTTGGCCAATGGTTTGTCGATTTTGTTGATCTTTCAAAGAACCAACTTTTGATTTTGTTGATTCTATTGTTTTTCTGTTCTCTATTTCATTTATTTCTGCTCTGATCTTTATTATTGCCTTTCTTTTGGCAGCTGTGGGTTTCTTTTGCTGTTCTGTTTGTTCTAGTTGTATAGCTAATGTTTTGATTTTGTCCCTTTCTTCTTTTTGATGTGTGTATCGATTGCTGTAAATTGACCTCTGAGTACTGCCTTCACTTGTTCCAAAGATATTGGTATGATGGGTTTTCATTCTCATTTGGTTCTAGGGATTTTTTTATTCCATCTTTGATTTCTTCTATTACCGAGTAGTTTTAAGCAGGGTGTTAATCACTTTCCATATATTTGATTTTTTTTTCCTTGCTCTTCCTGTTATTAATTTCTACTTTTATGGCCTTATGATCAGAGAAGATGCTTTGTTTTATCTCAGTGTTTTCAATTTTGTTGAGGGTTGCTTTGTGGCCTAAGATGTGGTCTATTCTGGAGAACATTCCATGTGTGTTGGGAAAAAAATGTGTACTTTGCTGCTGTTGCATGGAGTATCCTGTATATGTCTATGAGGTGAAGTTGGTTGATTGTGGCCTTTAGATCGTCTGTATTTCTGTTGAGTTTCTTTCTAGATGTTTTGTCCTTTATCAAAAGTGGTGTGTTGAAGTCTCTTACATTATTGTGGAACTGTCAATTTCTCTTTTCAGTGCTGTTAGCGTTTGTTTTGTGTATCTTGAAGCCCTTTCATTGGGTGTGTAGATATTTATTATGGTTGTGTCCTTATGGTGGATTGTCCCTTTAACCATTATATAATGTCCTTCCTTGTCTTTTATGGTGATTTTGTGTTAAAGCATATTTTATTTCAGGTTAGTATTGCCACTCCTGTTCTTTTTTGGTTGCTCTTTGCTTATATATTTTTTTCCATCCTTGATTTTTAATATATTTATGTCTTTGTTTTTAAGGTATGTCCCTTATAGACAGCATATTGATGGGTCCTGTTTTTTTATCCATTCTGTCACTCTGTCTGTGTATGGGTGCATTTAAGCCATTTACGTTCAGTGTGATTATTGATAGATGTGACTTTATTGCTGTCATTTTGTAGTGCTAACATTTTCTTTGTTTTTCTTATCTCTTGTGCTGAATTCCTTTTGTTTGTGGATTTTTTTGTTTCTTTTTTGTGGATTTTATGTTTACTGAGATTTTGTGTTTTTCTTCTTTATTTTGATGAGAAGGTTTGTTAACTTTCTTTGTGGTTACCTTGAAATTTACCCCTGTCTTTTTTTTTTTTCTAGGTTTAAAGCAGTGTTTTATTACTTGATATCTTCTTGACTTCCTCTCCAGTTGAAATTTCTATGCCTATACTGTTTATTACCTCCTTTATTGCTCTGATGGTGTCATTTACAGATTGACCTCTCTGGTTCCCTGTTGTAAATCTTTTAGTTTTGTTTTATCCTTGAGAGTTCATTACCTAGGTTGGTATCTGACTGATGCTGGCCTGCGTCCTAGATTCAGATTGTTGTCTGATGTTGGTTCTCTACCAAAGGGACTCCCTTTAATAATTCTTGTAAGTTTAGTTTGGTTTTTACATATTCTCTTAATTTCTGTTTATCTGGAAATGTCCTAATTTCGCCATCATACTTGAGTGAGAGTTTTGCAGGATATATTATTCTTGGTTGGCAGTTTTTTTCTTTCAGGGTTTTATATATGTCATCCCATTGCCTTCTTACCTGCATGGTTTCTGCCGAGTAATCAGAGCTTAGTCTTACTGTTCCCCCTTTGTATATGACTTTTTATCTATCCTGTGTGGAGTTCGTTGAGCTTCTTGGATGGTCAGCTTTTCATTTTTCATGATATTAGGGAAGTTTTCAGTCAACAAATCTTCAGTGACCCTCTATTTTCTGTTTATTCCCCCTGTTCTGGAACTCCAATCACATGCAGATATTTGCTTTTGATTGTACCTCACCTTGTTCTCAGGGTTTCTTCATTTTTCTCTTTCATTTTTCCTCAAACAAATTGATTCTGTCTTCCATTGTTTCAGCTTTGCTCCTAAAAACTTCTGTTGCACTGTCCATTTCTTAAATCTTGTTGTTTCTCTTTTGGATTTCTAATTGCTGTTTTTGTATGATTTCTAGTTGTTTGTTTATTCTCACATTTTTTTCCTGAATTTTTTCATTGTTTTGTCTGTGTTTTCCTTGATTTTGTCTGTATTTTCCAAAATTTTGTCCAGTTTTTCCTTATTTTTGTCTCTGTTTTCCTTCATTTTTTGGAGAGCCCTGAATATTAGTTTTGAATTACCGATCAGGTAGTTCCAGCGCCTTTTCTTCCACTGGAAGTTCATCTGGTGTTTTATTTTGGTTGCTTTCTGGAGCCATCCTGTCCTTTTTTTTTTATATGTTTGATATTGCCTGCTCTCTTCAGGACATTCAGGATTTGTTTTATCCCTTTATTCATTGTAGATTTGATTGTTTCATCCTGTTTTTTTGGTTATGTGTAGGCAGGCAGGCTGGGCATGCTTTGTTGCTGGCTCATCTGCGGGCACGATACTTCTCACCACCTTGTCAGCATGGGCAGGGCCAGTCACTGAGCTATGGTTCAGCAGGAGGAGAGGCAGGAACGGGTTGTTTGCCACACATTCTGGGCCCATCGGGGTGGGGCTGGGGTCATCGCAGGGCACGGTCTGGTGTTCCACACCAGTGTTGCTCAGGGGCACCACGTTCAGGAGGGAAGGGAGAGGATGTGATGTGTGGAGCTAAGTGGGTGAGAGAAACAGAAGCAAAAAAAAAAAAAAAAAGGCAAAAAGAAATGAGGAAAAAAGTAAATAAAATGGCAGTGCAATAGGATTCAACGGCTGGGTGCAGTACAGACCTGGGGAGGCCATGTGCCAGTGGCTCTCTAGCCCAGCAGTATAGCTCAGCCTGTCAGGAAGGGGTGGAGGCAGCACAGGGCCTACATGGGAGGGAGAAGGGAAAAGGTAAAAATAAAAAATATAGCACTAAGGGAGCTGGCCTGTGAAAGCAGTGCAGACCTGGGGAGGCCACGTGCCAGAGGCTGTCTAGGCCAGCAGTACAACACAGCCTGTCAAGAAGAGGGGGCAGCGAACAGGGCTGGGTGGATGGGAGACAGGAAAGGAAGGAAGGGAGTGAGAAAGAAGAAACAACAACGACAAAAGAAAGACAAACAAAAATGGTGCTGAGAGAGTCGGCCAGTGGGGGCAGCTTGGACCCAGGGAGGCCGTGTGCCAGTGGCTCTCTAGCCAAGTGGTGTGGCACAGCCCATCAAGAAGGGGTGGGGACAGCACACGGGGCTAGGTGGGCACGAGAAGGGACAGGAAGGAAGGGAGAGAGAGAGAAGAAACTGAAAAGAAAAAGAAATGGTACTTACGGAGCCTGCGGTGGGGGCAGTGTGGATCTGGGGAAACCATGTGCCAGTGGCTCTTTAGCTGAGTGGTGTGGCACAGCTTATCAAGAATGGGCAAGGACAGCACATGGTGGCTAGGTGGGCAGGAGAAGGGAGAGGAAGAGAAGAAACTGAAAAGGGGAAAAATGATGCTGAAGGAGCCTGCCTCTGGGGTGGCGCAGACCTAGGGAAGCTGTGTGCTGATGGCTGTCTATCTGAGCGATATGGCACAGACTATCAAGAAGGGGCTAGCTGGGTGGGAGAAAGGAAAGGAAGCAAGGGAGAGAAAAAGAAGGAACAACAACAACAAAAAAAAAAAGCCAAAAAAACAGTAACAACAACAAAAAAAAATGGCACTGAAGGAGCCAGCTGGTGGGGGCGGGGCAGACCCAGGCATAAGTTAGCTGGTATCTCTCTGGTCCAGTGACTGTGGCCTGTTGGAAAGGGGTGGAGGCTGTGTGGAGAGAAGAAGGGTAGAGGGCGGAAAGCACGTATCCCTCGTTACCGAGTGCTCTGTCTCCTGTTGGGAGCTCTGTGAAGTTGCCTTCCTGTACTCCCTGTCCACCATTCTTGGTGGCTGAGATCCAAGGTGGCAAATCCGTGCCGTGTTAGCTAGTAGGGGACTCCACTCCATAGCTCTCCTCTTTCTCTGTTCTTATTCCATTTGGTGCTTGATCAAGTTCTTTATCCCTTTATTTGGCACCTTGGGTTCCAGGATTGACATTTATATCGTTTTACTTAGTTTTTTGGGTCTTTGCATTAGAGGGACATCATGGTGCTTCTGTCTATAGCACCATCGTGGCTCTGCCTCCCTCCCCCAGTTTTATGTGCCAGAAATCTCAATGAAATTTTCAGATTGCGGGTGTCTTAGTCATCTAGTACTGCTATAACAGAAATACCACAAGTGGATGGCTTTAACAAAGAGAAGTTTATTCTCTCACAGTTTAGTAGCTTACAAGCCCCAATCCAGGGTGTCAGCTCCAGGGGAAGGCTTGCCCTGTCGGCTCGGGGGAAGATTCCTTGTCATCAATCTTCCCCTGGTTGAGGAGCTTCTTAGGCACAGGGACCCCAGATCCAAAGGATGCGCTCTGCTCCTGGTGCTTCTTTCTTGGTAGTATGAGGACCCCAACACTCTGCTTGCTTCCCTTTCCTTTTATCTCTTGAGAGATAAAAGGTGGTACAGGCCACACCCCAGGGAAACCCCCTTTACCCTGGATCAGGGAGGTGACCTGAGTAAGGGTGGTGTTACAATCCTACCCTAATCCTCTTAACATAAAATTACAATCACAAAATGGACAACCACGCAATACTGGGAATCATGGCCTAACCAGGTTGACAGATATTTTTTGGGGGACACAATTCAATCCATGACAGTGGGAAAGCATAAAATCTATTGTTAAGAATAAGACTACCTTCCTCTGGCCTCCTTACCACCGTTGGCAGAAGGGAAGAAGGGGTTCTACCCACCCACAACCTCATTACCTCTATCTTGCTGTCACCACTAATCTCATTTTGCCCTTTATTCCTGCATATGGGATATATGCCCTTGTATATGCCCTATATTCTGTCACCCTAAGAAGCTCAGGATGCTCAGGTTACTCCCTCATCTCCCAGACCAAACCCCCGAGACAACCCACCTCATTCCCAACACATACACACTACACTTCCTATCCTAAAGTGGTTTATTTTTTCCACAGCACTTACCACTATCTGACACACTTTGTGTTTTACTTATTTAATGGTTTGTCTCTCATTTCCCACTAGAGTACATGCTCAATGAGGGTAGGAATTTTTGTGTGTTTTGTTCTTTACTGTATTTTCAGTGCCTAGAACAGTACCTGATACATAGTAAGCACCTTATAAATATTTGTGGGAAGAAGCAAGGAAGGAAGATAGAAATTCATCAGCGGTCCTGCTCAGGATGCTATACTTCCAGTTCAGTTCCCTAGTATAAAAAAAAAAATAGGAATTGGGAAAAATAGTGAACCACTGTTTTTCCTACCCATTGCTTTCTTCATCTCCTTCCTTAGGTCTGGTAGGAATAAAAACCATAATCAGCGCAGCTGTTGTGATTTAAAAAGGGCACGTCTGGAAGATAGGAGGCCTGTTTCCAAGTCTGCCACTGGCTTATTGATTTTTCCTTAGCCAAAGAGTTAAGCTGCTGTTCATAGTATTTTTGAAATCCGACTCTTGGTCTGAATCACCTGGACCCTTTGGCCTAGAACCTGAGAATCTGTTTTTTTAACAAGCTTCCAGATGATTCAAATACAGTTGGTCCTGGAATTTGGGGACCACGGTTTTCTGTGATGATGTTAATGACTGATTAGAAATTGAAAGTTCTATAAACTGGTTTTGGTCTTCACACTGCAACAGGCAATCTTATTAAATTTGTCTTTGTTTTTATCTCCCTGTAAATGGAGATAATAATGCCCACTTTATCCACCATTTTAGAAGATACAGTAGGGCCGCTATGATTCGCAACTGACTGGACAGCAATGGGTTTGGTTTGGTGGTTTATAATGTCTAATTAGGCTATGTGCATTTAAAAGACAAAACAAAATCGGTTTGCAACATCCTGCCCTTATGAGAATGCAAAAATTCTCAGATTCTTTCAGAGAAGCACTCAGAGATTATAGTCTCCCCTTCCTGAAGGAATGTCCGTTTTTCCAGGGAGAGATCAGTAGCTTTCGTAAGATTCTCAGGAGAGGTTATGGCCTAAAAATATTAGGAACCACTGGTTTATGGACAGTTGCACAAATGTGGATAATTATTAAAACAAGTAGCTTAGTGAGATAAATCAAATAAAGATAACTAAACAAACAGAACCTGAGAGTTGGGACCCAGAAGATCATGTATTGTGGGGATGTTTTTAAGAGGGCTACCAGAATCACTTAAGGGGACTTCCCAGTCTCCACTGCTTCTTTCTGCTCTTCCCCCTTGAGAATAACTAGCCTTCTTCCATTGAGCACCTGTTGTGTGGCATACAGTGTGCGAGGCACTTGGGTAGAGCAGTGGAGAAAACAGATGAGGTGCACCACCCTGCTGGAGTTCAGGATCCAGCGCTCGCCTTATTAAGCATTTTTTATTGAAGAGAGGACATGGGCTCCCTCACTTGTTTTGGGATGGAAGAAAGTTGGGCACCACTACCACAGTCTCACTCTTTCTGTTTTCTCTTGCTTTCTGCAGCAACGCTTAAAAGCAGTCATCCAGACTTAGCTTGAACCCCTCCAGTCGTGTGGTACTTGGTACAAAGGGGCTTTTTCCATTTTGGACAGCTCTAATTATTAGTGATTTCTTCCATATACTGTACTGAACTCTAATCTCTCTCATGGCTTTCATTTAGTCATTGAGCTCTACAACCTTAGAAGACACAGAATAAGTATAACCCTTTTACTTGGCTTCCCTTTTCATACAGGAATTAGATGTTTGCATCTCACACCTGTACTCCTGCCAATTCTCTTTGCCAGGCCAGTCTTCTCTGTTGTTTTCAGGTATTTCTCCCGGGAAAAGGTGTTTCAGTCTCCTCACACTCCTGGTTGCTTTTCCCAGGACATGTTTTTCAGAATCCTACTTAGTGTATACCTCCCAGAACTAATCTTGAAACTCAAATTATGATCTGTCCAGGCAGAATAAGACATTAACTCTTGGGTAGGTAGCCACATCACACTGTTGACTTACAGTCATCTAAAAGCCTGTATCTTTCATGTGGTCTAGTTGTCACCCCTGTCCTGTACCTATGTGGCCAACTTACTGAACCTAAGTGATGAACTTTGTATGTATATATATGTACACCTAATACGTTCTTCATAGTTAGAGTCAGCCTGTAAAGTCTCTTTTGGTTTCTTATTTGCAGCATCCAGCATTTATTCATTCAACAAATATCTGTTGAGCATCTGTGCTGTGCCAAGCATTGTGTTCCTGTAATAGGTCTGGGCCCACAGATATGGTCCCTTCCCTCATGGAGCTTATACAGATGTTTCCTCATTTGCTTATTATCTTTTAATCATCTAAACACAGTCTTTAGGTAGTTGTTTGGAGAGTGTGGTGGTTTTGAAAAAGTGACTTCAATGGGTCCTTACGGTTGCCTGACAACCCCACTATGTTTTTCTAGTCTATTCACTTCCTAGATGATTATTTTCTACCTTCTATTTTCTCCTCAAGCCTCTAGTACGTCCTGTCTGTGGTACAATGAATTACTTAATATGGCCCTTCTAGCCATGGTCTTTGTGACTAACGCAGTGATTGAGTGGGACTCTGCAAATATGGAACTTGTGATTTCCAGTATTGTGTGGTTGTCCTTCATTTTATGTGTTGGGGACCCTGACCTCTGCATGTTGATGAAGCAGGATTGGTATAAGGTGTGTCTTGGGTTGCAGACTTGCAGAAGGGTGTGATCTAGTTGTCACCCATGTTCTGCACCTATGTGGCCATCTTGCTGGCCTAGCCAGAGGCCCAAGGCCATATGCATATGAATGGGAAGATAGTTAAGGAGCGAGGAGAGAAGAGGAGTGTTTTAAAAAGTGTTATGTGTTTAGGATTATGTGTTTAATTGAATATACTATGGATATTGAATGCTCCTATATAGGGTTGTGAAAAACAAACAAACCCATTGCCATTGAGTCGATTCTGACTCATAGTGACCCTATAGGACAGAGTAGAACTTCCCCACAGGGTTTCCAAGAAGTGGCAGGTGGATTTAAACTGCCGACCTTTTGGTTAGCTGCCAAGCTCTTAACCACTGCCCCACCAGGGCTCCAGTGTTGTAAAAATAATACAAACCCATTGGTGTCAAGTCAATTCCGACTCATAGCGACCCTATAGGACAGAGTAGAACTTCCCTGTAGTGTTTCCAAGGAGCACCTGGTGGATTTGAACTGCCGACCTTTTGGTGAGCAGACATAGCTCTTAACCATTACACCACCAGGGTTTCGAAGCAGACCTAAATGTATGATAGAAATGAATATCGGGTTTTATAGATTACAGCCTTCAGCCAGTACTTGATTGGATATGCTAAAAGCGGAACTAGACTATTGGTTTGAATGCAGTAGTCCTGAGCGCCACTCAGATTTTGCATCTGAAAAGACGTGCACAACCACCCAGAACTGCTGTGAGAACTGGAGATTTGCCTTTAAAGGCAGAACCTGTAGAAGGGAGAAAAAAAAAATGTCTTCTTTTTTTTTTTTTTTTAATTTCAAGCAAGTGGTTTGCTGTTGGACGCATTGAGGCAGGAAAAGTCAGTGCCCATCAGATGGAACCCCTTTCCAGGACTGGAGTAGATAGCTTAGTATGCTCACTTGTGATCACCACCTGGGTCCACTCACTGAGTGGAAGTGGGGGAGGTGCAGCAATGAAGAGACAGGCTGATTTTGGACATGTTCCATTGGCGCCTGTTGACCCAGCCCACAGGGGCAAGGGATGAGAGTGAGAGGAAGGGCTGGCTGATCAGAAGTAAAGGGAGTTGTGTGTGAACTCTTAAGTTTATGGGTGGTGCTCGTTGACCTAGACCAAGGGGGCTAGGGATGAGAGTGTATGAAGGGGCTGGGAAGTGTGTATGAACTCTGGAGCCTAAGGCTGCTACCCGTTGTGACCTAGCTTGGATGGCTACGGATGAGCTGACCAGAGCTGAACTGAATGAAGAGGAAGATGTTTGACCCCATGAGCTGGTGTGATTGCTGCAGTTTGATGGCTTGCTCTGGACTGGACTTTGCTTATGGATGCAGATGCTTAAAGTTCCAACCAGAACAAAAGATTCTTCAAGACCAAGGAACATGCGTGTCTCCTCAGAGTACTGGTTTGATAGGGACAAGCAGTTTAAACACTGGCTTTCTAAAATGGGGGGACGGGGGCAATAAAGACATGAAGTGGTTGATTTACACACTTTTTTAAGTGTGCTTACATAAAATGAGGGGGACAAGGGAGGATCCCCACTGAATAGATTCCTCTTTTCCTGATGGGTCTGGAAAAGAAAGGGTGGGGGAAGATGTTGATAGGATTATAATATTCAGCTGTGCATGTTGATTGTTAACAGGGTTAATTGTGATTGTAAAAACCGTAATTGTAGAAGCGGCAACTATGGAAGTGTGGACTGAGGGGAAGGCACTGCTGGACTAGGGTACAGTGGCCAAACCTAAAGTTCCTTGAAGTTTTTGCTCTGCTAATACCTCCTGAGGCTCAGAGCAAGGGAATAATCTTCTCTCAGTTAAATATTACCAGACACCAGAAACGGTGAAGCAGAAATGACTTTTGGAGGACCTGACCAGATCAAATGGACACCTGCAGCAAACCTGAATGGCTGGTACCTGAGTAACCTCATCCTTAGAACTCTTTGTCCTGTTAAAAAAAAAACAAACCCATTGCCGCTGAGTTGATTCTGACTCATAGTGACCCTGTAGAACTGTGATGGAGTAGACCTGCTCCATAGGGTTTGCAAGGTGCAGCTGGTAGATTTGAACTGCAAACCTTTTGGTTAGTAGACAAGCTCTTAACCACTAAGCTACCAGGGATCCCTTGTGCTGTGGAAGGACTAATTGTTAATGACTGGTTTGTACTGGTAAAATGACTGGGAGGGGGAAGTTATCCTCCAAGTAGGAAAGAACCACGGCTAGAAAGGCCACACAAAAGTAATCAATTGCACAGCACTGTCCCATTCTCACTGTCAGTTGATCTAACTTCCTGTTTCACTGAGAGAAAATAAAAGCAATCAGAAGAGAACTTCCAAGCTCCTCATTTAGCCTCCTCCCCGCATCTGTGCCTGATGTTCTTTCTGCTTCTTCTGTTATGAATGAACTGCCCACAATCTGAGCACATTCCGCACCTTCTAGTTGTGCACTGTATTCCATCTGTTTTGAATCTTCCTTTGCTAGAACTTCCCCCAGTAAAAACCCAGTGCCATCGAGTCGATTCCGACTCATAGCGACCCTATGGACAGAGTAGAACTTGCCCCATAGAGTTAACTTTCCCATCAGCATGCAAATATGCCACCACTGCATTTCCCAGTTTCTCTTGAACCCACTCCAATCAGACACTCCCAACGCTCCATCAAAACCATTCTTGCCCCCCATGAGGGAGCAGGAGAGCAGTGGGATGCAGACCTCAAATTCTCATAAAAAGACCAGACTTAACGGTCTGACTGAGACTAGAAGGACCCCCGAGGTCACAGTCCTTAGACATTCTGTTAGCCCAAGACAGGAACCATTCCCAAAGCCAACTCTTCAGACAAGGATTGGACTGGACTATAGGATAGAAAATGATACTGGTGAGGAATGAGCTTCTTGGATCAAGTAGACACATGACACTATGTGGGCAGCTCCTGTCTGGAGGGTATATGAGAAGGCAGAGGGGGTCAGAGGCTGGCTGAATGGACACGAAAATAGAGAGTAGAGGGAAGGAGTGTGCTGTCTCATTAGGGGGAGAGCAACTAGGAGTATATAGCAAGGTGTATATAAATTTTTGTATGACAGACTGACTTGATTCGTAAACTTTCACTTAAAGCACAATAAAAATTAAAAAAAAGAAAAACTGCTCTTGCGAAGAATACCAGTGGCATTCACACTGCCAAATCCAATGACCTGCCTCAGTTTTTGACACAGATGGTATCTTAGTCATCTAGTGCTGCTGTAACGGAGACACCGCTAGTGGATGGCTTTAACAAAGAGAAATTTATTTTCTTACAGTCGATAGTAGGCTAGAAGTCCAAACTCAGGGTGTCAGCTCCAGGGAAAGGCTTTCTCTCTCTCTATTGGCTCTGGAGGAAGTTCGTTGTCCCAATCTTCCCATGGTCAAGGAGCTTCTCAGGTACAGGGACCCTGGGTCCAAAGGATGCCCTGTGCTCCTACTGTTGCTTTCTTGGTGGTATGAGGTCCCCAACTCTCTGCTTGCTTCCCTTTCCTTTTATCTCTTGAGAGTAAAAAGGTGATGCAGGCCACACCCCGGGGAAACTCTCTTTACACTGGATCATGGAGGTGACCTGAGTAACAAAATTACAATCACAAAATGGAGGACAACCACTCAATACTGGGAATCATGGCGTAATCAAGTTCATACACACATTTTTGAGGAAACATAATTCAATCTATGACATTTCTGTGGTGGCTCACCACCCCCTCAGCCTTCATCTCTCCTTCTTCCACCACCTGCTTCCTTCCTGCTCACCTTGCAAAGGTTGTTGGCTTGTTCTGGATCCAGCAGCTGTTTCTTGTCTGACCTCTGGTTCTTGGGACTTGAGCTAGCAGTTTACCTGTCCATCTTGGGATTCGCGGATCTTCACAGCCTGCAAGCAAGAGTCCTGCTCCCCGACCTGCCTATCTTGGGTTCGCCAGCCCCTGCAGCTAAGTGACTCAGGAGAAACCTTGCAGTCTTGCCTGCCGACCTTGGGGATTCCTGGACCACCACAACCTGTGAGCAGGATCCCTGCTCTCCAGCCTGCTCATCTTGGGTTCACCAGCTTCTGCGGCTCCATGAATTGGGAAAGGACTCTCTCCTGGTCCAAGGACTTGGAATGTTCCAACCCCTACAATTGTGTGAGCTGTTTTCTTTATATAAATCCCTCTATATATATTTGTACACATTACTGGTTTTGCTTCTCTAGAGAACCCGGCCTAAGACAGATGGTGATTCCATTCACCTTGAACTTGGCTTCCAGGACAACATTCTCCTTCTTCACTGGTCTCTCCTTTCCAGTTTCTTTTGCCAGTTCTTCCTCATCCTTTCAAACTCTTAATGTTAGGGTGCCCCCAACTCTCAATCCTTAGTACTCCTTTTTTCTCTATACTCGTTGGTAATCTCATGCAGTCTTGTGGCTTTAGAGAACACCCAAAAGCTGATTACTTCTGAATTTAATGGTTGGAAATTTGAATTTAGGCTCCAGTTTTGGCTTCACAACTGACAAACTGTGGGACCTTGGACAAGTTACTTAACCTTTCTGTGCCTCAGTTTCCTCATAGTAAAAACCAGTTGCTGTCGAATTGATTCCAATTCATGGTGAACCCATGTGTGTCAGAGTAGAACTGTGTTCCATAGGGTTTTCAATGGCTGATTTTTTTTGGAGGTAGATTGCCAGGCTTTTCTTCTGAGGCACCTCTGCGTAATCTTGAACCTCCAACCTTTTGGTTAGCAGCCTAGCGTGTTAACCATTTGCACCACCCATACTCGAATACTTGTTGAAGGAGTAACTGAAACAAAAATAAAATTACCTTATCTAAGAAACGTGATAGAGTTTATGAGTTTCTTTATAGAATATAAAGAAATAGAGATAAGACTTACTGTTTTTCAAGTGAAGGGAAAAAATAGTAATTTGCATGTCATTACTAATTCCATTCTCACTAATTACCATATCACACAATTAATTGAATGAGTTTAACCCAGTACAGTCTGGCATCTAACAACTCTCTGAAATTTCTTTACTTAAGCTACCAGTGACCTAAGTGCCAGATTTCTTTGGCATTTTCAGCCCATCCTTTGCTGGACTTCACTGTTGATCTCATTCTCCTTGAAACTTTCTTCTTCCTTGGCTTTCATAAACCCCTCTGACCCATTTTCCCTTTTTCCTTCTTCCACCTGCTCCTTAAATGTCAATAGTTACCAGGCTCCCATTCCCACTTGGTTCTGTTTATTCCCTCATCTGATCTACCTACCTCCACTTTACTGAAACTTGTCCCTCTGAGAATTGGAAGGAGCTTGAGGTCCTCCTTGCTACAGCCATTTGCTTCCAAACCATTACTTGCCCCTCTTCTTAGGTCACACCCCCTGTTCCTTTGAGGTTTATACTGTCTGACTTGATCGCCCTCCTCTTCCCCCCGTTTGTTGCTGTATCGACCAGTGTCTTCCTCATGTGTTGAGTGCATCAACACCTGATTAACTGCCTTCCCCTCTACCCAACTCCGTTCACCATTTTCAGCCGTTTCAGCATCGCACACCCTGGCTCCTTAGTTCACTTGCCTCCTCGTGACCTATGAACTTTTCTTTTGCCTCACTCCAGCCACATACACCCTTGGACATTTTGAGCCTTATTATCATTAGAAACTGCACAACCTCCAAATCTACAAATTTAGAAATCTGTTTTCTGACCACAGTCTTTTATCCTTCCAGCTCACTTGCTCAAGGGCCCCTCAGAAACAATTCTTTGGCCTTATTAAGACTTCAGTCGATTTGAGTTGTGTACTTTCTCTTTGTCCCATCTTCCTCTTCTATCTGAATTTCTCTAGCCCACTTACCAAAAACCCCAACCCTGGGAAAATCCAACCATCTGCCATCTCTTATTTGCATAGGCCCTTATGTAGTTGAACATTGCTGGAGAGACTCATCCCACCCAGCAGACAAGTTTGGTGATTGATCATGATAGATTTTATAGTGTTATTGTGGTCTTCTAATTCATCTCCTGCCTCCATTCTGATCCCCCTGAGATCCCTCCTTGCGCCCAGCTGGCAGAGTGATTCCAAATGCCAATCTGATGCTGTTACTCCCTTGTTACCTTCAGTGTCAGCCCATGTCTGAAAAGACCAGTGCCTCTCAGACTTTAACAAGAATCTGAACCTCCTGGGAGTCTTGCTAAAATGCAGGTTCTGCTCAGTAGGTCAGGGGCGGAGTCTGAGATTCTGCATTCCTGACAAGCTGCCCTGGCGCTGATGCCACTGGTCGCTGGTCGGTGGACTACAGTCTCAGTAGCAAGTCACCGTGCTGTACTAAAACTTCAAGTGCTTTAACGTGGCAAGTGGTCCGGAACCTGGGCCCTGCTTCCTCCCTGAGCCTCATTGTTCACTTTTAGCTTTGCGTTTACATAGCTTCCCTAGCTTGCATCCACTGTGTTATTTCCTCCTCTCTAACTCTGCTTATACTGTCCCCTTTGCCAGAAATGTCTTTTTCCCAAGGAGCCCTGGTGGTGCAGTGGTTAAGCACTCAGCCGCCAACCAAAAGGTCGGCAGTTTGAACCCACCAGCCTCTCCATGGGAGAAAGATACGGCAGTCTGGTTTTGTAAAGATTTACAGCCCTGGAAACCCTATGTGGGGAGGGGGCAGTTCTGCTCTGTGCTGTAGGACCGCTGTGAATCGAAATCGACTTGGCAGTAGTAGGTTTGGGTTTTTTGTTTTGTTTTGGTCCTTTTCCAATTTCCCTCCAAAACCTGACTGACTTTTACTCAATTATTAACCTGTCAGTTCTTAAAGGGTTCTGTTAAGGTAACAATGTTCCCAATGCCTCAGGCTAGTCCCGCCTACTCCCTCAGTGTCCTGTTCTACGTCTTCTAGTCCTTCACCTACGGCTTTGTATTAAGTTTATCTGTTTAAGTCTCTGGGCCCCACCAGACTATAAGCTCCTTAAGGACTAAGATCTTTTATTCACTTTTGAATTCCCCAGTGCCTAACACAATGCCTGATATCTTAGATTTGCATTGTAGGTTTACTGACGTAAAGAATATTTACTCAGAATAGCTGACACTTCTGCAGTGCTTAACCATATGTCAGACTCAACGTTCACAGCAGCTCCACGGAATAGCTTCTATGATTATTCCCTCTTATGGATGAGGAAGCTGAGGCACAAAGAGGTTACACAGTTTTTAAAAAAGAAAATTATAATGAAGATGATGAAAGAAGAGGCAAAATCAGTTCTGTTTTTTGGCTAGACTTAGGGTCATGGAATATAGTCAGGTAAAATCACACTTTCCCTGCCCCCTTCAGGACCTGAGAAGAAAACCTAAATAATCTATTTTCATTGATTCACCACTGGAGAGATGTAAAAGTGTCAGATGAAGGCAGATGAAGGGGGAGTATTCAGACTTGCCAAAAAGGGAAGTGAGAGATGAAAAATAAGAAGGAAAACTCAAATTGATCGGCTTTTGGAAGAGAAGAGGAAACCAAGTTGCTTAAACTGTTAAAAAAGTTCTTTGAATGCCAAAGAACATGTAGAAAGGAATCAGCAGATGTATTAATGGCTATAATTCTCTTGAAATCCTCTAGCAGAGACAGTGTGATGGCATGGGTAAGCCAGTTACTTTAAGCTTCAGCTCTCAGGGCAGTCAGTTGACCTAAGGAAGAATCCATATTCCAGGGTGGTCAGCCGACTTTCTATCAGAAAGCCCCATTTTGAGGTATCTTGGGTTACTACATGCATGTCAACACTCTGTCTCTCAGTCAGCAACTGAGGTTTTGCTAATTTGCAGAGTGAATGTCAGAAATAGGTTTGCATTTATGTATAAAATTAGTGGCTTGTTAATTAGCATGATGAATTAAGAAATGGGTTGTCATTAATATTAAAGTTATTTAAGCTATTTAGATTAGCTAAAATTTTTAGAGACGCCTCCTACCCATGCCTGAAGGATATAAGAATCTAAGAGGGCATGTAGCCTGCCCCCCTAAGAGATGGTGTGAGGCTTGATCCCTAAAAGGGCCTCTGTTGTTAAGCCATTGATTATGAGGGTTTCTGGTTTCCTGATGTCACACTAGGGGTGATGAAATTCTGCCTCTGTAATCTTGACTTTTGCCTCAACTCTTTATGCCCAAAAGGCCAGAGTCTAAAAGGAAAAAGAACTGACAGCCCGTTGAGCTTACTGAGCAGGTTTTATGTACCACTTTGTACTTAATTGCTAATTTTTTTTTTTTTCTTTTACTTCTGTTTCAATAAATGACTATGTGTAGCAGAATCTGGTCTGAGACTTGCTTTAAGGAGCAGCTTCTGTGGGATAATAGTTAACCTTTACCCTCTTCAAGCTTTCTTCTGAACTTTTATCATCTACCAAAAGAATTTAAGAGTTGCACCTGACCAAATTTAGAACTCCTGTTCTGAGTAAAAACTTTGGTTTGGTGCTTACCTTATCCTGAAGTCCCAGAATGTCAGATTTAGAAGAGATCTTAGAGGTCATTTAGATTTATCTCCTTATTTTGTGGATCAAGTATGGAGCAAGGAGCAAGTTCTAGGCCAGGCTAGACCAAGAACTTAATTTTTCCGACGTCCAGGCCAAGATTCTTTCCACTATACCATAATACTGACCCCAATTTTACAGTTGTTTGAATGCATATAGTATGTTCATATCTGTGCCAGCTACTAGACATGCAGAGTTTAAAAGACAGGGTGCCTGCCCCCCAGAATATTCATGGCCTTGAAAGATATCCTCCTGTTCCCTCTCCTCATTTTCCCCAAATCCACTCATCTATTTTTCCAAGTTTGTCAATATAAATTCTATGACAATAAAATAAACAGTATTATGCAAGGCAAATCATGATGAGCTAAAAAAAAAAAAAAAGGCTGAGAGTTTTGGGAATTAAATCTTAAAATAAATATGAAAGGACAAATATGCCCTTCCTTTGGAGCAGTAGGTTTCAGTCTTTATTTTGAAGAAACCTGTATTTTGAATCATAACCCAGTACACACATACTTGTATACAGATGTATAATAGAAAGCATCTGAGTGAGTACACTAGCACTTACCCTGGATTTACGTGATGTATTCTGTTTCTTCTTAAAGGCTGCTTACAAACCACTAATTTGATTTCACGACTGCTAATGTTCTAAAGGATTCTTGGTGCAGTGGTTAAGCGCCAGGCTGCTAACCGAAAGGTTGGCAGTTCAAACCCACTGGACGCTCTGTGGGAGAAAAGACCTGGTGATCTGCTGCCGTAAAGATTGCCCGTTGCCATTGAGTGGATTCCAACTCCTAGTGACCCTATAGCAACCCTATAGGACAAAGTAGAACTGCCCCATAGGGTTTCTAAGGCTGTCATCTTTACAGAAGCAGATTGTCAGGTCTTTCTCCCATGGAGCAGCTGGTGGGTTCAAACTGTTGACCTTTTGGTTAGCAGCTAAACACTTAACCACTGTGCCACCAAAGCTTCTTCCACAAGTGTTACAGCCTGGAAAACCCTGTGGGGTTCTGCTCTGTCATAATAGAGTTGCTTTGAGTCGGAATTGACTCAGTGGCACCCAACAAGAACAACAATGGTTCTGACCCCCATTTTGTGGTCTTAGAATCAGAATCACATGGAATATCGAGCTGAACTTGCACAGTTTCTATTCAGTATGATAACTGTCTTCTGCTGAGGCTAACCTCATGTCCATCAGGAAAAACCTTCTCCCTACTGTGACATTATTCATTTTCTTGAAATCCTGTTTAAACCACACTTATTCCAAGATGGGAACCCTGGTGGCGCAGTGGTTAAGCCGTCAGCTGCTAACCAAAAGGTGGACAGTTCAAATACACCAGCTGCTCCTTGGAAACCCTCTGGGACAGTTCTCTTCTATCATACAGGGTCACTATGAGTCGAAATTGACTCCACAGCAACAAGTTTGGTTCGGTTTTGTTCCAAGGTGAGTTTCTGTCTGCACCTTGCCATTTCATTAGTGTACCCTCAGCATTTATGTACTAGGTTTTCTGATGGCCATGTCTGAGTAAGTCCTTGATTTGATTTCATTGATGTTTACCATGCCCCCAGTTAGATTATGAATTCCCAAGGGCAAAGGTCCTGTATTCTGTTCCTTTGGGACCTTCCTATTCCCTTCCATTTTGCAACCAGTTGACATTTAAATCAACAACCCACTGGCCTGTGATTCTAGCAGGTGCAGATACTTCGTTCTGTTGTGACATTTCTCTAAAACCTGTTTCTCATGTGCTGTTGCCCATCTCTTATTTCCCTACAGGCTCGATACCTCTGAAAGAAGAGCTGATGTCACAGGCCAGGCTCTTCACCAGAAGCTTTGAGGATGGCCTGGGCTTTGAATATGTGATGTTCTATAATGATGATGAGAAAAGAGTGGTTTGCATATGTCAAGGAGGTCTTTATCTACAAGGACCACCCGGGTAAGAACTATAGCCTAGAAATGTGGGATCTAAGATATTTTTGTCATATAGTACTCTCTCTCCATATCCTTCAACTACAGTGAAGACAATAAAGTGATGATGTAAATGTGTATTTATTGACATGGGAAGTGTTTATATTGTTCAATGAAAAAAGCGTAGGACATAGGGCAATAGAGTATAATTTGAGAGAATACCAGTAAAATGTTAGCAGTGGGTATCGTTAGGTGGTAGGATTATGGACCTTAAAATTTTTTTTTCCTTTTGTTTTCTGCTGTCTGCATTTCCTAAATTTTTAAACAATAAATGTATATAGTACACATTTGTTTGTTTAATTAAAACAGAATGTATGTTTCCAACTTCAAAGGACTGAGTAGCAGGGTCAGGGGTCTGGGGACCATGGTTTCAAGGAACATGTAGGTCAATTGACATAAGAAAGTTTATGAAGAAAATGTTCTGCATCCCACTTTGGTGAGTGGTGTCTGGGGTCTTAAAAGCTAGTGAGTGGCCATCTAAGATGCATCAATTCGTCCTAACCCACCTGGAGCAAAGGATAATGAAGAACACCAAAGACACAAGGAAAATATTAGCCCAAATGACAGAAAGGGCCACATAAACCAGAGACTCCATCAGCCTGAGACCAGAAGAACTAGATGGTGCCCAGCTATCACCATTGACTGTCCTGACAAGGAACACAACAGAGAGTCCCTGACAGAGCAGGAGAAAAGTGGGGTGCAGAACTCAAATCCTAGTAAAAAGACCAGATGTAATGGTGTGACTGAGACAAGACTGGAGGGACCCCAGAAGATATGGCCCCTGCACTCTCTGTTAGCCCAAAACTGAAACCAGTCCCGAAGCCAACTCTTCAGACAAAGATTAGACTGGACTATAAGACATAAGGTTTTCACTGGCTAATGCTTTTCAGAAGTAGACTGCCAGGTCCTTCTTCCTAGTCTGTCTTAGTCTGGAAGCTCAGCTGAAACCTGTCCTCCATGGGTAACCCTGCTGATATCTGAATACTGGTGGCATAGCTTCCAGCATCACAGCAAAACACAAGCCCCCACAGTACGACAAACTGACAGACACGTGGGGGCATTAGCCAGTGAAAACCTTATGAATAGCAGCGGAACATTGTCTGATATAGTGCTGGAAGATGAGTCCCCCAGGTTGGAAGGCACTCAAAAGATGACTGGGGAAGAGCTGCCTCCTCAAAGTAGAGTTGACCTTAATGACGTGGATGGAGTAAAGCTTTCGGGACCTTCGTTTGCTGATGTGGCACGACTCAAAATGAGAAGAAATAGCTGCAAACGTCCATTAATAATTGGAACCTGGAATGTACGAAGTATGAATCTAGGAAAATTGGAAATCGTCAAAAATGAAATGGAACGCATAAACATCGATATCCTAGGCATTAGTGAGCTGAAATGGACTGGTATTGGCCATTTTGAATTGGACAATCATTTAGTCTACTATGCTGGGAATGACAACTCGAAGAGGAATGGTGTTGCATTCATCATCAAAAAGAACATTTCAAGATCTATCCTGAAGTACAATGCTGAGAGTGATAGGATAACGTCCATACGCCTACAAGGAAGACCAGTTAATAAGACTATTATTCAGATTTACCCACCAACCACTAGGGCCAAAAATGAAGAAATAGAAGATTTTTATCAGCTGCTGCAGTCTGAAATTGATCAAACATGCAATCAAGATGCATTGATAATTACTGGCGATTGGAATGCAAAAGTTGGAAACAAAGAAGAAGGATCGGTAACTGGAAAATACGGCCTTGGTGATAGAAACAATGCCGGAGATCGAAAGATAGAATTTTGCAAGACCAACGACTTTTTCATTGCAAATACCTTCTTTCACCAACATAAACGGCGACTGTACACATGGACCTCGCCAGATGGAACACACAGAAATCAAATTGACTACATCTGTGGAAAGAAACGATGGAAAAGCTCAGTATCATCAGTCAGAACAAGGCCAGGGGCCGACTGTGGAACAGACCATCAATTGCTCATATTCAAGTTCAAGCTGAAACTGAAGAAAATCAGAGCAAGTCCATGAGAGCCAAAATATGGCCTTGAATATATCCCACCTGAATTTAGAGACCATCTCAAGAATAGATTTGACACATTGAACACTAATGACCAAAGACCAGACGAGTTGTGGAATGATATCAAGGACATCATACAGGAAGAAAGCAAGTGGTCACTGAAAAGACAGGAAAGAAGGAAAAGACCAAGATGGATATCAGAGGAGACTCTGAAACTTGCTCTTGAGCATCGAGCAGCTAAAGCAAAAGGAAGAATCGATGAAGTAAAAGAACTGAACAGAAGATTTCAAAGGGCCTCTTGAGAAGACAAAGTAAAGTATTACAATGACATGTGCAAAGAGCTGGAGATGGAAAACCAAAAAGGAAGAACATGCTCGGCGTTTCTCAAGC
Source organism: Loxodonta africana (assembly GCF_030014295.1). Lineage (NCBI taxonomy): Eukaryota > Metazoa > Chordata > Mammalia > Proboscidea > Elephantidae > Loxodonta > Loxodonta africana. The sequence goes on along the minus strand of NC_087344.1, from coordinate 181,829,028 downwards.
TGAAAGAACTGAAGAAAAAATTCAAGCCTCGAGTTGCAATAGTGAAGGATTCTATGGGGAAAATAGTAAACAACGCAGGAAGCATCAAAAGAAGATGGAAGGAATACAGAGTCATTATACCAAAAAAAAAAAATTAGTCGATATTCAACCATTTCAAGAGGTGGGATGTGATCAGGAACCGATGGTACTGAAGGAAGAAGTCCAAGCTGCTCTGAAGGCACTGGTGAAAAACAAGGCTCCAGGAATTGATGGAATATCAATTGAGATGTTTCAACAAACAAATGCAGTGCTGGAGGGGCTCGCTCATCTATGCCAAGAAATATGGAAGACAGCTTCCTGGCCAACTGATTGGAAGAGATCCATATTTATGCCTATTCCCAAGAAAGGTGATCCAACCGAATGTGGAAATTATAGAACAATATCATTAATATCACATGCAAGCAAAATTTTGCTGCAGATCATTCAAAAACGGCTGCAGCAGTATATCGACAGCGAACTGCCAGAAATTCAGGCCGGATTCAGAAGAGGACGTGGAACCAGGGGTATCATTGCTGATGTCAGATGGATCCTGGCTGAAAGCAGAGAATACCGGAAGGATGTTTACCTGTGTTTTATTGATTATGCAAAGGCATTCAACTGTGTGAATCATAACAAACTATGGATAACACTGCAAAGAACACTTAATTGTGCTCATGAGGAACCCTTACATAGATCAAGAGGCAGTTGTTCAGACAGAACAAGGGGATACTGATTGGTTTAAAGTCAGGAAAGGCATGCCTCAGGGTTGTATTCTTTCACTATACCTATTTAATCTGTATGCTGAACAAATAATACGAGAAGCTGGACTGTATGAAGAAGAACGGGGCATCAGGATTGGAGGAAGACTCATTAACAGTCTGCATTATGCCGATGACACAACCTTGCTTGCTGAAGGTGAAGAGGACTTGAAGCACTTTTAATGAAGATCAAAGACCACAGCCTTCAGTATGGATTACACCTCAACATAAAGAAAACAAAAATCCTCACAACTGGACCAATGAGCAACATCATGATAAACGGAGAAAAGATTGAAGTTGTCAAGGATTTCATTTTACCTGGATCCACAGTCAACAGCTATGGAAGCAACAGTCAAGAAATCAAAAGACGCATTGCATTGGGTAAATCTTCTGCAAAGGACCTCTTCAAAGTGTTGAAGAGCAAAGATGTCACCCTGAAGACTAAGATGCGCCTGACCCAAGCCATGATATTTTCAATCACATCATATGCATGTGAAAGCTGGACAATGAATAAGGAAGACCAAAGAAGAGTTGATGCCTTTGAATTGTGGTGTTGGCGAAGAATATTGAATATACCATATGGACTGCCAAAAGAACGAACAAATCTGTCTTGGAAGAAGTGCAACCAGAATGCTCCTTAGAGGCGAGGATGGTGAGACTGTGTCTTACATACTTTGGACATGTTGTCAGGAGGGATCAGTCCCTGGAGAAGGACATCATGCTTGGCAGAGTACAGGGTCAGTGGAAAAGAGGAAGACCCTCAATGAGGTGGATTGACACAGTGGCTGCAACAATGAGCTCAAGCATAACAACGATTCTAAGGATGGCACAGGACCGGGCAGTGTTTCATTCTGTTGTGCATAGGGTCGCTATGAGTCGAAACCAACTCGACAGCACCTAACGACATAAGGTATAAAATGATACTCGTGAAGAGAGTGCTTCTTAGCTCAAATAGATACATGAGACTAAATGGGCAGCTTCTGTCCGGAGGTGAGATGAGAAGGTAGAAAGGGACAGGAGCTGGTTGAATGGACACAGGAAATCCAGGTAGAAAGGAGGAGTATGCTGTCACATTATAGCGAGAGTAACTAGGGTCACATAACAATGTGTGTATAAATTTTTGTATGACAAACTGACTTGAACTGTAAACTTTCACTTAAAGTACAATAATAAAAGAAACAAAATATAGGTTTTCAGAATTATATTTTACCTTTGTGCTTGCTTGTACTCTGGGTATTAAATTCCAGATTTATTACAAATGTTTAAGACTACACTATTATGCTATGAACAAAATAAATTCAGATACATGGATATTATTTGACATTCAGTACCCTGAACACGGGCTAAATGGACCTTTCCTAAGTAAACGTATGGAGATACCGGGGTAATTTTTCTGTCAAGAGAAAGACTCTCTGTTATCAGAAGTTCTGAAAACATTTCGTCCCCTCCTTCTGTAACTAGATTCCTCCATGGAGGTGCCCTTGCGACCCTGATTGACATTACTCTTGGTACGAATGCCATGGTAGCTGGGGGACCTGTCATGACTGCTAATCTCGACATCAGTTTTAAAAGGTAAATTCATAGGAATTTTCACTTCTCCTTAGGGATCATAGGTCAGCTTCCCCAGTAGCCAACCTTTGATGAAGATTTGTGTGCAATTGATTCTTCAGGAAGCACTCCCGGGGGGTCGCTAGTAAGGGAGAGGCAGGACTGGAAAGGGGAGGACGCCAGCCAAGTGTGAGCTCTCAAAGTCCTGCAAAGGGTGGCTCCAGCCTGATCATGCATGGGAACTGGGGAGTGAGATTTGTGCCTCAGAGTTGTCCCTACCCCAAGGAAGGAAGCTGGGGTCTTCATACTCTCTCACGTATGGGTTATAGAGTACAGGCCACTGTGAGGGGCCATCAATTCCCAGACATTTCTAACTCTGTGATCAGGGCAGAGCACCAATATCCAGTTTAAGGGTTTTACATAACTTCACACAGAAAAATAAAAGGGCAGCAAGCTGAATTTCATGTCTAAACTGTGCGCATAAACACACAGGTTATACTCTAAATCCCAAGCAATAGTGAAACTGCTAGGATGAGGAGTCTACTATGCTTTTTTTTATATTTTCATTTAGGATTTTTACTCTCCTTTGCCAAACATGTAAATTGTACCTGTGTTTCCATCTTTTAAGAAAATGACAAACATTAATCATGTCTGTTGTAAAAAGTTCAAGCTATCAGAATTATTTAGAGGCAAAAGCAAAAATCCTGCTTTTACTTTCTCTCCCTGCCTCTGTAATTTCACTCTCTAGAAGAAATCTCTGTCAACATTTTAGGTGTAGCCTTCTAGATCTCTTCCTATGTATTTACAAATATATACACACATATCAGTGATCCTTTGTTTTTCTTCTTGATGTAAATGAATCATACAATATGTATTTTCTGAGTGTAGAACTTTTTTTCTTTTTTTTTAATTGTGCCTTAGATGCAGGTTTACAGAACAAACTAGCTTCTCATTAAACAGTTAGTACACGTATTGTTTTATGACATTGGTTAACAACCCCACAACATATCAACACTCTCCCCTTCGCGACCTTGGGTTCCCCATTACCAGCTTTCCTGCCTCCTCCTGCCTTCTAATCCTTGCCCCTGGTTTGGTGTGCCCATTTAGTTTCAATGGACTCTACTATCCGATCTGATTGGGTCACACACACAGACACTTTACAAAGTGTTGACAGTTGAAGGCTGTTATTATTGTTTATAGAAGGTAGACAGTAAAAAACAGGAGCAGATTACTTACAGAAAGCATAGAGTAAACAACAGGAACAGATTTGAGGTGAACCAGCCTCCTCCACCCCACGAGTACCCCACTTAGCGTCATAGAAGAGGAATCCACTTGTGTCTGAAAGTGGACCCACTCACCCTTCCCAAATTACCCATGTCCATTTCTGTGTCACTGGGTGGGTGTCCTGTGGATCAGGTGTCAACAGGTATGTCATCAGCTGAGGTCACGTGTGGCATGGCTGTGTTCTCTATCTCTCCACAACTTTTTCTGGCCAGGTCTGGCCCCCTGTGCTTACTGGTCTACTCTCAACCGGCAGCTCCAGGATAACCCCAGCCAGTGCCAGGGTTAGGTCAGCATTACAACAGCTCTTGAGGCAAAACTGTTCTATGGGCAATCTCTGTACAGTGTATGCCCAGCCCTCTGTGGGCAACCTCTTGGCCCTTTGGACAGGCCTCCAGTCGGCCCCCTGGGTAGGCCTCCTCTCAGCCCTCTGGGCAGGCCTCCTCTCAGCCTCTTCTTAGCCTTAATATTACAGCTCTCAGTACAGCCAATGTGCCTGCCACTGCCAAAGGCAGACCAACTTAGCCCCTAAGCTGCTGCTTACTCTGCTGAGGCGTCTGCCTGCATGGGCCCCAGCTGTGGCTGCTTCCCCTTTACAGGGCACCCAGCAATACTGGCAACCTCCAGCCCGGAGGTGCCCAGCTCCACACCTCGCACCGACTCTGCCCACTGGCACTATGCTCACTTGCTGGCTCTGCCACTGGGCCCTTTCTGGGCCTCTTCTGTGTTATCAGCTCAGTGTTACAGACTGTGGCCCATATTATAGTTCTTATATGTGGGACTAGGAGGTTCTCAGCACAGCCACCTCAGGTCAAAGGACACAGCCCTCTCCAGACTCTTGTTGATCGTGAAGTTCAAAAAAATCTTCTGTGAGATGGCCGCGTATTAGGAAAACTCCTTGTCAATTTCAAGATACGCCTTTCCTAAGAGGATGGTAAACCAGCCAATCCTGTTGGATGGATTGGCTATGTGCATAGCAAACCAACCAATCACGTGGCAGCTTGCAGCCCAGCCAATCATTTTGAGAGAATTGCAAAACCAGTGCCAGAAAGACCACGTAAGAGAAGCACGTTACAGCACAGTATCGATCAAACGTAAAGCTCTAATTTAATTTAATCTCATTTAATTGTTCAGCCATACCAGCTGTACTTCCACAGTCAACAGAATAGCATGGATACTGGCACAGGAATAGAGAAAGAGAACAGTGGGGCAGAATAAAGTCTAAGAACAGAGTCCAATAGATGAGGTCTCCAAGTAAGGTTTTACGGTTATTACCTCATACAGTAGGGAGCGTTTAAGTTACAAAACATCTCCATTTTATATCCCAAAGAGTTGAATGGCTTCATGTGACAGTCGTCAGGGAGCCATGCTTCATAGATTCTGTGTTTATTTACTGTAAGTAATCCTTAGCCAGATGTATCCTACTAAGGGCATTCTATAGAAAAGGACTCTTTCCCCCTAGCAAATATTATTAGTTTATCTCAGGGGGTCAACAAACTTTTTCTATAAATATTTTACACTTTGTGGTCCATACATACTTCATGATAAAAGTTTCAATTCAATAGCAAACGATAACAATTCTAAATCTGTATGTATCTAATACAGTAATACTTCATAAGCAAAACTGGTAGAGCCAAATGGATCACAGGTACTACAGCCTCCACCAGACTGAGTCCAGTACAACTAGATGGTGTAACCACCACCGACTGCTCTGACAGGAATCACAATAGAGGGTCCCAGACATAGCTGAAGAAAAATGTAGAACAAAATTCAGACTCACAAAAAAGGCCAGACTTAACTGGTCTGTTAAAGACTGGAGAGATCCCACAAGTGTGGCCCCCGGACACCCTTTTAGCTCAGTAATGAAGTCATTCCTCAAGTTCACCCTTCAGCCAAAGATTAGACAGGCCCTTCAAACAAAACGAGACTAAATGGGCACATCAGCCCAGGGGCAAGGCAAGAAGGCAGAAGGGGACAGGAAAGCAGGTAATGGGAAACCCAAGGTCAAGAAGGGGAGAGTGTTGACATGGAGTTGGCAACCAGTGTCACAGAACAATATGTGTACTAATTGTTTAATGAGAAGCTAGTTCTGTAAACTTTAAAGCACAACTTAAAAAAATGGGTAGAACTGTAGAAAGAAATTGACTAATCCACCTTTACAGTGAGAGATTCCAGCACACTGTTCTCAATTACCGATAGGTCAGGCAGACAAAAACATTGGAAAAGAAAAGGTTTAAACACCACGAGATAACAAGCATCATTTATTGAACATACCTAGAACTTTGTTGTTGTTGTTGTTAGGTGCCATCAGATCTGTTCTGACTCATGGCAACCCTATGTACAACAGAACGAAACACTGCCTGGGGGTCCTGCACCATCCTCACAATCGTTGCTATGCTTGAGCCCATCGTTGCAGACACTGTCAATCTATCTTGCTGAGGATCTTCTTCTTTTTCACTCATTCCCATTGCTGTTGATTCGATTCCGATTCACAGCGACCCTATAGGACAGAGTAGAACTGCCCCATAGGGTTTCGAAGGAGCAGCTGGTGGATTCAAACTGCCAACCATAGCTCTTAACCACTGCACTACCAGGGCACCTCTCTTTCACTGACCCTTTACTTTATCAAGCATAGTGTCCTTCTCCAGGGATTGGTCCCTCCTGATAACTTGTCTAGAGTACATGAGACTACGTCTCGCTATTCTCACTTGTAAGGAACATTCTGGCTATATTTCTTCCAAGACAGATTGGTTCATTCTTCTGGCAGTCTGTGGTATATTCAATATTCTTCTCCAGTACTATAATTCAAAGACATCAATTCCTCTTTGGTCTTCCTTATTCATTGTCCAGCTTTCATATGTTTATGAGGCAATTGAAAATACCATAGCTGGGGTCTGGCGCGCCTTAGTCCTCAAAGTGACATCTTTGCTTTTCAACACTTTACAGAGGTCTTTTGCAGCGGATTTGCCCAACATGATAATGTTGTTTGATTTCCTGACTGCTGCTTCCATGGGCGTTGAGATCAAAGTAAAATGAAATCCTCGACAATGTCAATATTTTTTCCATTTATCATGATGTTGCTTACTGGTCCAGTTGTGATAATTTTTGTTTTCATTATGTTCGGGTGTAATCCATACTGAAGGCTAGAGTCTGTTATCTTCATCAATAAGTACTTCAAGTCCTCTTCACTTTCAGCAAGCAAGGTTGTGTCATCTACATATTGTAGGCTGTTAATAAGTCTTCCTCCAATCCTGATGCCTAGTTCCTCTTCATATAGTCCAGGTTCTCGGATTATTTGCTCAGCATACAGTTTGAGTAAGTATGGTGAAAGGATACAACCCTGATGCACGCCTTTCCTGATTTTAAACCACGAAGTATCCCTTTGTTCTGTTTGAACTACTCTTGATCTGTGTATAGGTTCCTCATGAGCACAATTAAGTGTTCCAGAATTCCCAATTTTCACAATGTTATCCATAATTTCTTATGATCCACACAGTTGAATGCCTTTGCATAGTCAATAAAACACAGGTAAACATCCTTCTGGTATTCTCTGCTTTCAGCCAGGATCCCTCTGACATCAGCAATGATATCCCTGGTTCCACGTCCTCTTCTGAATCCGGCCTGAATTTCTGGCAGTTCCCTGTTGATATACTGCTGCAGCCACTTTTGGATGATCTTCAGCAAAATTTTACTTGTGTGTGATATTAGTGGTATTATTTGATCATTTCCACATGCTGTTGGATCACCTTTCTTAGAAATAGGCATAAATATGGATCTCTCCCAGTCAGTTGGCAAGGTCGCTGTCTTCCAAATTTCTTGGCATAGATGAGTGAGCACTTGTTTTTAATAGCCTTGCTTTTTACCAGCACCTTCAATGCAGCATGCTACCTCCTGAAATGGTTGAGCATCGACTAATTCTTTTTGGTACAGTGACTCTGTGTATTCCTTCTGTCTTCTTTTGATGCTTCTTGCATTGTTAAACATTTTGCCTGTTGAAACCTTCAGTATTGCAACTCGAGGCTTGAATTTTTTTCTTCAGTCCTTTCAGCTTGAGAAATGCCAAGCCTGTTCTTCCCTTTTGGTTTTCTAACTCCAGGTCTTTGCACGTGTCGTTATAATACTTTACTTTGTCTTCTGGAGCTGCCCTTTGAAATCTGTTCAGCTCTTTTACTTCATCATTTCTTCCTTTTGGTTTAGCTGCTCTGTGTTCAAGAGCAAGTTTAAGAGTTTCTTCTGACATCCATTTTGCTCTTTTCCTTCTTTCCTTTCTTTTTAATGACCTTTTTGCTTTCTTCATGTATGGTGTCCTTGATGCCATCCCGCAGCTCATCTGGTCTTTGGTCATTAATGTTCAACGAGTCAAATTTATTCTTGAGATGGTCTCTACATTCAGGTGGGATATACTCATGGTCGTACTTTGGCTGACATGAACTTGTTTTAATTTTCTTCATCTTCATTTTTGAACTTGCATATGAACAATTGATGGCCTGTTCTGCAGTCGGCCCCTGGCCTTGTTCTGACTGATGATATTAAGCTTCTACCTTGTCTCTTCCCAAAGATGTAGTCGATTCGATTCCTTTGTTTTACATCCAGACTGCTGTTTATGTTGTTGGAAAAAGGTATTTGGTCTTGCAGAATTCTGTCATTCGATCTCTGGCTTCGTCTCTGTCACCAAGGCCATATTTTCCGACTACTGATCCTTCTTCATTTCCAATTTTTCCCTTCCAATCACTGGTAATTATCAATGCATCTTAGTTGCATGTTTGATCAATTTCAGGCTGCAGAAGTTGGTAAAAGTCTTCAGTTTCTTCATCTTTGGCATTAGTGGTTGGTGCATAAATTTGAATACTGGTCCTATTAACTGGTCTTCCAGTTTGATAATTGAAAAATAAGGGTATTTTTTAAAAATCTGCAGTAAATTAGTGTAACACTAGCTGCTGTAATAATGTCCATATTGTACAAGCTTAAACCAATTGACGTTTTGTTTAAATAATAATCCTTTGCGGTTATCCCAGGTCAGTGAGGGACTTTACCCTATGAAGTGATTTAGAGATCCAGGCTCCTTCCTGAGTATGGCTCCACTATCTTTCAGGGTCCATGCCATTTTGTGTGTGTGATAAATAGGTAACCAAAACATTTGCCCTTTCCACAGTCTTCACATGTACAGTTCACAGTGTCTTCTTTATCCAGCCATTCAAGCTTTATCTTTTTTTTGTTAATTATGGTTACATGTTTTTTTGCAAATGTTTCCATTTTATCTGTTTTTAGATTTATTGACATGAAGTTACTCATACTACTCTTGATTTTTCTATCTCTTCCAAATCTATAGTTATGTTTGTTTTGGCTCCAGTAGTATTTATTTATGCTCTAATTTTTCTTGATCTGTCTTGCCAGACAGGAGCCCTGGTGGCACAGTGGTTAGGCACTCAGCTGCTAACTGAAAGGTTGGCAGTTCAAACCCACCAATTGCTCTGTGGGAGAAAGATGTGGCAGTCTGCTTCCATAAAGACTGACAGCCTTGGAAACCCTATGGGACAGGTCTACTTTGTCCTATAGGGTTGCCATGAGTTAGAATCACTTCAATGGCAATGAGTTGGGTTTTTTTTTTTCTTTTTTTGTTATCTTGCCAGAGAGTATTTAGTCTTGTCAAAGAGCTAACTTTTGGCTTTGATAAATCTGTGTTTTCTCTTAATTTTATTTTCGGTTTTGCTGATACCTTTATTATCACCTTTCTGGCTCTAATACAAATCTAAGTAAGTTGTCTAGTAAAACTGGATTGAGGAAAATTATCTGAAGCCTGTTTTTTTTTTTTTTTTTCAGTCTGTCACATATAAGTTTATATATACCTTACTCCATACTCCCACTTGCTGTCCCCAATGAGTCAGCCCTTCCAGTCTCTCCTTTCGTAACAATTTTGCCAGCTTCCAACCCTCTCTACCCTTCCATCCCCCCTCCAGACAGGAGATGCCAACACAGTCTCAAGTGTCCACCTGATACAAGTAGCTCACTCTTCATCAGCATCTCTCTCCTACCCACTGTCCAGTCCCTCCCATGTCTGATGAGTTGTCTTCGGGAATGGTTCCTGTCCTGTGCCAACAGAAGGTTTGGGGACCATGACCGCCGGGATTCTTCTAGTTTCAGTCAGACCATTAAATATGGTCTTTTTGTGAGAATTTGGGGTCTGCATCCCGCTGATCTCCTGCTCCCTCAGGGGTTCTCTGTTGTGCTCAGGGCAGTCATTGGTTGTGGCCGGGCACCATCTAGTTCTTCTGGTCTCAGGATGATGTAAGTCTCTGGTTCATGTGGCCCTTTCTGTCTCTTGGGCTCATACTTATCGTGTGACCTTGGTGTTCTTCATTCTTCTTTGATCCAGGTGGGTTGAGACCAATTGATGCATCTTAGATGGCCGCCTGTTAGCATTTAAGACCCCAGATGCCACATTTCAAAGTGGGATGCAGAATGTTTTCATAATAGAATTATTTTGCCAATTGACTTAGAAGTCCCCTTAAACCATGGTCCCCAAACCCCCGCCCTTGCTCCGCTGACCTTTGAAGCATTCAGTTTATCCCGGAAACTTCTTTGCTTTTGGTCCAGTCCAGTTGAGCTGACCTTCCATGTATTGAGTATTGTCCTTCCCTTCACCTAAAGTAGTTCTTATCTATTAACTAATCAGTAAAAAACCCTCTCCCACCCTCCCTTCCTCTCCCCCTCCTAACCACAAAAGTATGTGTTCTTCTCAGTTTATACTATTTCTCAAGATCTTATAATAGTGGTCTTATACAATATTTGTCCTTTTGCCTCTGACTGATTTCACTCAGCATAATGCCTTCCAGGTTCCTCCATGTTATGAAGTGTTTCACAGATTCGTCACTGTTCTTTATCGATGCGTAGTATTGCACCGTGTGAATATACCACAATTTATTTAACCATTCATCTGTCGATGGACACCTTGGTTGCTTCCAGCTTTTTGCTATTGTAAACAGCTGCAATAAACATGGGTGTGCATATATCTGTTCGGGTAAAGGCCCTTATTTCTCTAGGGTATATTCCAAGGAGTGGGATTTCTGGGTTGTATGGTAGTTCTGTTTCTAACTTTTTAAGATAACGCCATATAGATTTCCAAAGTGGTTGTACCATTTTACATTCCCACCAGCAGTGTATAAGAGTTCCACTCTCTCCGCAGCCTCTCCAACATTTATTATGTTGTGTTTTTTGGATTCATGCCAGCCTCGTTGGAGTGAGATGGAATCTCATCGTAGTTTTAATTTGCATTTCTCTAATGGCTAATGATCGAGAGCATTTTCTCATGTATCTGTTAGCAGCCTGAATATCTTCTTTAGTGAAGTGCGTGTTCATATCCTTTGCCCACTTCTTGATTGGGTTGTTTGTCTTTTTGTGGTTGAGTTTTAACAGAATCATATAGATTTTAGAGATCAGGCGCTGGTCAGAGATGTCATAGCTGAAAATTCTTTCCTAGTCTGTAGGTGGTCTTTTTACTCTTTTGGTGAAGTCTTTAAATGAGCATAGGTGTTTGATTTTTAGGAGCTCCCAGTTATCTGGTTTCTCTTCGTCATTTTTGGTAATGTTTTGTATTCTGTTCATGCCTTGTATTAGGGCTCCCAAGGTCCCTATTTTTTCTTCCATGATCTTTATCGTTTTAGTCTTTATGTTTAGGTCTTTGATCCACTTGGAGTTAGTTTTTGTGCATGGTGTGAGGTATGGGTCTTGTTTCATTTCTTTGCAAATGGATATCCAGTTATGCTAGCACCATTTGTTAAAAAGACTGTCTTTTCCCCAATTAACTGACACTGGGCCTTTGTCAAATATCGGCTGCTCATATGTGGATGGATTTATATCTGGGTTCTCAATTCTGTTCCATTGGTCTATGTGCCTGTTGTTGTACCAGTACCAGGCTGTTTTGACTACTGTGGCTGTATAATAGGTTCTGAAATCAGGTGGAGTGAGGCCTCCCACTTTCTTCTTTTTCAGTAATGCTTTACTTATTCGAGGCTTCTTTCCCTTCCATATGAAGTTGGTGATTTGTTTCTCCATCACATTAAAAAATGACATTGGAATTTGGATCGGAAGTGCATTGTATGTATAGATGGCTTTTGGTAGAATAGACATTTTTATAATATTAAGTCTTCCTATCCATGAGCAAGGTATGTTTTTCCACTTAAGTAGGTCCTTTTTAGTTCTTATAGTAGTACTTTGTAGTTTTCTTTGTATAGGTCTTTTACATCTTTGGTAAGATTTATTCCTACGTATTTTATCTTCTTGGGGGCTACTGTGAATGGTATTGATTTCGTGATTTCCTCTTCGAGGTTCTTTTTGTTGATGTAGAGGAATCCAAGTGATTTTTGTATGTTTATCTTATAACCTGAGACTCTGCCAAAGTCTTCTATTAGTTTCAGTAGTTTTCTGGAGGATTCCTTAGGGTTTTCTGTGTATAAGATCATGTCATCTGCAAATAGAGATAATTTTACTTCCTCCTTGCCAATCCGGATGCCTTTTATTTCTTTGTCTAGCCTAACTGCTCTGGCTAGGACCTCTAGCACAATGTTGAATAAGAGCGGTGATAAAGGGCATCCTTGTCTGGTTGCTGTTCTTAAGGGAAATTGAAGCCTGTTTTTTATGCTAATAAAACTAATCTGTGCCTAAGTATGAGTTACATTTAGAAAATTGTACTCTACATAGGTAGTATATTATTTTGTTTTTTCTGAGATCCTTTCTCTTATCCTGTCTGTTAATCAAGGACTCTTTCCATTGCAAGGGATAGAACTCCTAACTCACACTAGCCTAAACAAAAAAGGGAACGTGTTGGCTTTTGTGGTTGAGAAGATATGCGTGACTGGATGTCAGTGCCCGACAATGTTATTAGTAGTCTGTTTCTATGTCTCAGCCATGCTTTCCTGTGCATTTCCTTCATCCACATGACGGCACAATGGCCACCAGCCAGGCTTGTTTCTGCAAGCCTAGCAACCCCAGCAGAAGAACAACTGAGCCCTGAGAACTCCATCAAAGTCCCAGGATTGACTGTGATCAGAGGGTGGGGTCAACTCTAGTCAACCCCCATGGGCTAAGAATGGGGGAGAGGTGATTCTCCACAGAAAGGGGTGTGTGAGTGTATGAAAGAAACAGAGGTGAGGGGTAGGGCGTAGATAAATGAAGGGGGTAGTATTGGTAGGAAAGTGAGATGCCGGGCAGGTAAGAACACCTGATGTCCCCTAGGTCTTAGTACATCTTGAATTGGCTCAACAAAGGAACAAAGCTTGATTGTTCCATCTTGAGGTTCGGGAAAGGCTGATGGGAATAATAAAAGATCATGAAGCAAAAACTAGGCAGGGAGGCAGTCACATTGATTGCTGTCTTCTCACCTAGTAGTTTCTTCGTCCTCTTGGTGGTGCTGTAGAAGCACGAAAAACATCCTCCTGCTCTGCTTTACTTTTCTGCCAACTGAAATTTCACCTTTAAAGAGATAATCTTTTCATCATGGCACTGAGTCTCCAGGATTCCCATTGGTGACTGTAGCCATTAGTCACATGTAGCTATTTAAATAAAATTAATTTAAATTAAAGATTGCATTTCTCATTCACACTAGCCACATTTCAAATGCTTAGTAGCTATGTGTGGCTACCATATTGGCCAGATATAGAACATTTCTATCAGCATAGAAAGTTCTGTTGGTGAGCGCTGACTTAACACATTAAGCTGTTATCACCAGGGACACCAGTGCAGGGTGTCAGTTACTCTAAAGAGGATTAGTGAGAAATTTTTGTTGTGACAGAGGTACTGAGAGTAGCTGACTGGAGCCATCCTGTGGCCCTGTTTTCACAGCTTTAAAAGATTTCAGCTCCTTCAGACTTTGCTCTGGACCTCCAGAGAGTCTGCCGTCACAGAGCTGAAATTGCTGACAGTCTCTTTTAACCTAATCCAGAAGGGCAGTGTGGTTCCATGTGCCCAGCAGCCACTTGAGAGCGCTGGTAGCCGAGAGCTGTGCTTCGTCTAAGGCAGTCAGCGCCCATTAACATCAGCTAGCATATATTTCCACCCCTTGTCATGAACTCAGTTATCTCTCAGTATTACAAAAATATGATAAAAACTGATTTTTTTCCTTCTGCAGACCTGTCCCACTTTGCTCTGTTGTTGTGATAAATAGCCAACTTGATAAAGTTGAAGGAAGGAAATTTTTTGTTTCCTGTAATGTTCGAAGTGTTGATGAGCAGACCCTACACACAGAGGGAACAGGTAAGAAGCTGCTGTTATCTTTCTGCCTAGCTAGCTCTCTATCTCTATCCCCTCTTTTTTTTTTGCTTTGGTTTATAACCCACACGTGCCCAGAAATTTTAAATCCCTGTCATGCAAAGAACAAGTCAAAGGTATTCTTATACATGGCTGGTAGAGAGTTATTTGCCATTAGCTTTCAAAATTACAAAGTCATATACCTTTTGACCCATTTTCAGGACTTGATCCAACATGTCTACTATAACATGCACATGGCTGGTAACCAAAAGGTTGGAGGTTATAAAGGCAACCCAGATGCACCATCGAAGAAAGGCCTGGCAATCTACTTCGAAAAAATCAGCCATTGAAAACACTATGGAGCACAGCTTTACTGTGACACGCATGAGCCGAGGTCGACTTGATCGCAGCTGGCTTTTGTAGTCAACATGTGCAAAATTCCAGTGTATCTGTGTTACTCATTGCGATGTTATTTGCATTAGCAAAAGATGGGAAAACATAGCTATCCATCAATAGGAGACTGGTTAAGTAGACTGCAGTTCAGCCATAAAATAGAACCAGGAAGCTTTTTATGTATGATATGGAGCAACCTCTAATAAGTGTTGAATGGAAAATGCAAGGTGCAGGATAATGAATATAGCATGTTATCATTAGTGTAAAAAAGGGAGGGACCATCCCAATTTCCCTATTGTCTTCTCCTTCCCTTCTTTTTCCCCTTTTCTCCTTCTTTCCATTTCACCCCTTCCTTCATTTCTGAATAATTTATTCCAAAGCCATTAGGTGGGTTTGGCACAGTGGGGGGCTCAGAGATGAGGGGGAGGCTACATGCAGGGAGGGGCATGGAAGGCCCAGCAGAGCGTCTGAGCCAGAGTGGTGTGAGGGGGACATCCGCACAGGGTGTGGCCCAGTGCAGGGTGTCGGAGCCCAAGGAGGGAAGGAAGGAGAGTGGCATGGGGTGTCAGAGCCAATGCAGCGGGAGGATGGGTGGCACATGCTGGGGGACTGATAAATAAGTAAATACACTGTCAGAAAAGGGAGCTGCAGGTATGCAGAGAGAGAAAACTAGAATGAGCTCTGGTGCTGGAGCGAGCTTGGAAGTATTGGACATTTATGTTTTCCCGATCTTGCTCTTGCAAGTAATGTTCTAACAAATAACAGACATATATTATCACTTGGCACACATTTTGGCAAGTAACTCTCCAAGGGTCTGGGGGGAAATAGTTGTTTGTACTATTCTTGCAGTTTTTCTGTAAGCCTGAAATTATTTCAAAATGAAAAGTAAAAAATTGAATATATATATATGTATAAAAAAAATTTTTTTTTTTTCTATATATGCATAGACTGTCCCAGGCAAGTTACACATTTTTATTGGTTGTCTCAGAAGGGAACTGGGTAGGCTGGAAGGGAGATTCCACTGTATGTCCTTTTGTACCTTTTGAATGTGGCCAGGTGACTATTACCAGGCTTTGTGGAGCCTAAGGCTTATACAATTCAAGAAGCTCACTTTAAGAAAAAGAATACAAAATGGGGAACAAAAGTGAATATTGACTATTTAAAAGGAGAAAAGAAATCTCACCATATCCCTGCTCTCTTGGAGCTCTGCCTTCAGGTCCCTTCCTTCAGAGGTCTCTATAGGCAGTTTACCAGAAATGCGTCCGTGGAAATGCTTGCTGAGCACACCTGCTTCCTCTCCCCAGCGTGAGCACCCACAGCTCCCAGCTCTCTCACAGGGCTGTGCCTAGAGGAGCCGCTGGAGCCTCGCCTTCGTTAGCTTCAGATTTAGACAAATTGAGTTAGATACTCAGTGTTTTTGTTTTTTCTTTTTTCTTTTAATGGCCCTCAGATACACAGGTTTGGAGTAATCATAATCCTTGATTTAGGACACACAGTTATTATTGGTATATGGATGGTCATCTTTTATTTGTCTTTATTCATTCACTAATGTACTTATATTTTTAACTAATGAAAAACAAACACCCTGGAGCCTACCAACAAACAAGAACCAAAATCTTAATATTGTCTTTGACATACCACCCCCGCATCTCACCCTCCTGCTTTTACCCCAGAAGTAACTGCAATCCAGAATTTTGGTTTTCACTCCTATAGGCCTTTTTATTTTTATCAAAAATATATATATGCCTAAAGAATACGAATCCACCAGGTGCTCCTTGGAAACCCTCTGGGGCAGTTCTACTCTGTACTATAGGGTCACTATGAGTTGGAATTGACTCGATGGCAGCGAGTTTGGTTTTGGCTTCAGGTTTGTTTTATATAGGAAAAATGCTGTATGTGTTCTTCTGGGATTTTTTTTTTTTTTTTCACTCAGCTTTATATTAACTGAGGTTCATCCATGTTGTTGGCTGCGTAGTTCACTCATACTACTGCTGTGTGCTATTACACCATGTAGCTGTACCACAGTGGGTTTATCTTTTCTCTTGACGATGGGCTCCGGCTATGTGAATGGGGCGGCTGTGAACATTATTGTTCATGTCTCCTGGTAGTGCACACAGTGGAGAGCTTGGCACATACTTAAAAGGAGAATTTCTGGGTATGTGAGTGTTCAGCTTAACAGGAGAATGTCAGACTGATTTCTAAAGTTATACCAAATTACACTCCCACCGGCAATATATAGGAGATTCTTTTGATCCCTGTCTTCTCCAGCAACTGGTAAAAGTCAGACTTCTTGATTTTTGCCAGGCAAATAGTTATAAAATGGTATCTCGTTGTGCTCTTGATTTGTATTTCCCCGATCACATATAGGGTGGGGTATCCTCTTTGTATGTTTATTGACCATATATATTTCCCATTCCGTGAAATCCCTATTTGTGTGTTCAATCTCTTTTTCTATTTGTTTTTTCTTAACATTTTCTTACTGATTTACAGAAGTTCTTTACATGTTTTGTATTAAATCAGTCCTTTTGTTGGTTATGTAAGTTGCACATATCTCCTTCCAGTAGGTGAGTTGTCTGTTTCTTTCTTTTAAGGTATCTTTTTGATGAACAAAAAGTTTTAATGTTAGTGTAGTTGCATTTATTAATTTTTTTCCTTTATGATTAGTGCTATATGTGTCTTGTCTAAGAAATTTGTTTTTCTCCTAAGGATCAACTGTTAACAGGAATGATGTATTAAAGGAGCAAGACGGAGGAGATAGTGGATAATTTGAATGCACAGTCAGTATAAAAACTCCATTCTAGGTTGTGGTTTCTACCTCCTGTCTCACTAAATTTTTCAATTTTTCAATAAAGGTGCCTGATCACTCAATTTTAGTTTTAACTCCTTCTACTTCCATATCTCTCATGAAAGTTGCAGTGAACCATGAAACGGCCAAAAGAGAGAGGACTGGTCATCCAGGGTGAGGTAATACGGTACTGAGATAGTCAGAAGTTGATTCTTAATTTAACTGAAGAAAATAAGAATGGGCAGACAGAATGAAGTCCAAATGTGAATCTATGTGCCTTTATTTCTGTGTCTGTCCTCTTAGAGCAGTCCCACCAGGTTGAAATCAGAAGACTTATAATCGTTTTCTGTTATTTTCTTTCTTTGTTTAGGCTTATTTATAAAGCTGGAGCCTGGTAAAAGTTTGATATAAAAGAGCTTCTGGTGAATTCCTCACCATCCTGCCTAAGGTTCTCCCTCCTCCAGGAGAAGCTGTGGTCTCCACTCCACCCTTTCTGCCCACAGCCACATTCCCCACGGGAAGAAGCCTGCTAACACCAACCTGCCCCCAAAGTCCCCCGGATACCACTCCAGAAACTCAGTCTCCACTTCTGACCTTTTGACCCAGAAGCCCTTCCTGTGAAAGTCTCAGCAGTTCTTTGTGTCTCCTTAGGATAATTGTCCAGTTCTCCTGAAATTTCAGTGAGCTCCTTAAGGTTGTACCAGCCGGAGGTCTGCTCCATTGCAGACAGGAGAAAAAATTCTTATTAAAACTGTTACTGCAAACTTGGACATGCTAGAAAGGAGTAAATATCCAGTTGCATGTATGGGTGCATGTATGTCTCTGTGTGCACTGTAAATTATAAAGCTTTGTTGTATCTGAACAAACTAGTTGTTTTGGCTAGATTAGGAAACTAGCTCCTCTAGGAACAGATACCTCAAATCTGATGCCCGGGATTCCAGGCATTAAGCCACTGATCATTGTCAATATAACCTATGCTGTTGTGTCTTACCAACAGCACAGCTTATCGTCAGTGAAGGAACCTTGACAAGGCCAACAATGAATCGGGAGACTAATATTCCGGAAAACACAGAAAGTAGATTCTGCATCCAAATACAGACAGTAGATTCTTTGGTTTTCAGTTTTGGCCTTTCTTTACCCGTAGTAAAAGTTAGGTGGAATCACATGCAATCACCATTTTTGAAGGTCAGAATGGTTGAATATTGACAGTCTTCTTTGGCTCAACCTAATAAGTGAGGGACAGCTTTGTGATACCCTTGCCAGTCATCTTTCCACAGCCAAGAGATCAACTGGGAGACCTGCATTGCCAGAGCCGACTGACCCTAGGATAACCAAGCCCGAGGAAGACCCAAATCCTAGAAGCTGCTGCCCCCCTGCAGTCCCTGAGCTACAAGAAAGGCCACAGCAGAAGGCCCTGCAGACATAAGGCTGGCGGTGCCTGCCCTCTGGAATCTCTGGTAGAGTTTGCAGAAGTGCCCTGGAGGTGGCTGGGCCCGCAGCTCTGCAGCTCACACGTCTGGCAGCAGCCACCCTTTCTTCCCAGCCTTCCTTTTGTGTCCAATCCTGAAAGTACAGAGAAAGCGGGTACTTTTTGCAGCTTTATCCCACAGCTTGCTTTCCATGGAAACCAGGCGTGTTAAAAACATGAGGCTAACGGAGCGAGTCATCGCCGCTGTCTGGTTTCATGTACCTGGCAGAGAGGAAGTTTAGATGGTGAAGGTACTTTACTCTCATCCCTTGCGGTACTGGAACAGGCTTGCAAAGCTGCTCAAACCTGCCAGACCTTCCAGGCAAAAGAATCTAATGGAAAGAATGCCAGATGGCCAGTTTTTCCTCTTTCTAAGTTTGCTCATAGCTCTCTTTCTGTCCACTTTTACAGGTTTAGTTCTCACACTGGCTTGGTCGTGTCCAGGGTACGTTGCAGCACCTGAGTGAGACTCTCTGAATTAGATCAACTGAGGAAAAAGCTCAGTAGCTGTTAGCACAGGTTTTCCCCATAGCCAGTGAGTTAAAAATGGTCTCCCTGCTTTGCATACCTTGCAGCAGACTGTATTCTAGGCTTGACCAAGCCCTGGCATCTTTGCCTTCATCAGGTTGTATTTTGATAAATACGTAAGATCTTGGAAAAGGTGGCTGAACAGTCAGAAAGGAGGAGAAAGGTACGGTCAGCATTGTCACCAGCTGCACTCCAGCTCCACTGTGTAGCCCAATCAAGTGATTCCTCATTGCCCGTTTCCCCCTCTGTACAATGATGGCAAATAATATTTTGAGTGAAGATTAGGAGTTGGTGCCATTAGTGTTAAAATATCTTTGAACTATCAGTACAAACATAACCAGGCAGTGAATTTTTGCTCCTACCACCAGGTTTCTAAGTGTTTGAGAGGGACAACAGAAAGATAGTCGTGGCACAGAAATAACATTGTTGGAGGAATAAAAAATAATGTTAAAATAACATTAAGCTGTGTCTGTAATGGGAAGGTGAGATGAAACATAAAAAGAAGTCAAGAAAAAGCCTTTTGTCCTGTGTCAAAGAAGCCCATCTCTCCCATGTTCCTGTGTCTCCCACCCCATGACCTTCTCAGGACCCTGGATCTTCCCTCCATCCTGGGGAGTCGTGAGGCCCAATTATTGTTCTAACTAATAGCTGGCCATCATGGAGCCCTAGACAAACATATTTTTCAATGCCAAGCATATAATACTGTGTGGTGGAGACAAGTTTGGCATTGAAAACTATGTTTAAATCACTGAAAATAACTTAGGGATTTTATGGGTCAGAAAAGTAAATAAAATTTGTTTTGCTAGTTTCCCTGGTCCGGCACTACTATGATTAGTTCAGAGTTCCAGAATTGGCTTATTCCTCATCTCAATTGTGGATTTAAAATTAAATGTGGTAGTAAATGGGTCAATCTTATGTTTGCAATAAGTTTTTTTTTTTTTTTTGGTGTTCTTCGTTTTTTTGCTTAGATGAAGTTAAAATTGCCCAAACAAGATACCGTGAAAAGGTTTCATTTTCTTCCATTTCTGCCTTCTCAGACAGGTTCTTCTTGGCTACATCCATTCCCTGCCTCCGTGCCCCTGTCTCTAGCAGAACTTCTCAAACTCTTTATGAATCACCTTACCTTGTCCTTGGTTCCTGAGAGACAACCCTTGGAATTTCCTGAGTAGTTGAGGTATCTTTATTATCTAAAATCTCCAGACCACACCTGAGGATTTGTGCTAATGGGTGAGAGCTGGCCAAACCAGAAAGACCCCCTATCAGCTAACCTCAGGAGGCATGATTTAACCCATATTATATATATATATGCAGTGAGGCCTCAATCATGACTATGTAATGAAGCCAGTGAAGGTGCTGAGCATGGAGGCTACAAGAGCTTCATGGTTGGCAAACAGAGGGCGATACGGCCTCTGTGGGATATGGAAGCTGCATGTTGGGAACCCTCCCGAGCCTCACCCACACATCTTTTCCTTATGCTGATCCTGATTTGTATGCTTTTGCTATAATAAATGCGTAATCATAAGTATAGTACTTCCTGTGAGTTCTGTGAGTCATTCCAGCCAATTACCAAACCCAAAGGAGTAGTGGGAGCCAGCAGGTGAAAGTGAGGGAGGCCAGGGGAGGTCCCCAAGCTTGCAGCCAGCATCCTAAAGGGGTAGTGGGAAAAACTTGAATTTGTGGCCAGCAGATCAGAAGTAAGAGTGTCATGTGGACTACAAGTTTGCAGCTGCTGTCTGCCCATTTGGCAGCCTGAAGGACAGTGTCCTTTCAGCTCGTGAGCACTGACCTAGCTCGAGGTGGCTCGGGGCAGAGGGAGAGTGCCGCATGGGTGGCTGGTGTCAGAGATAATTGGGGAAGTAGAGATTTGAATAATCTTTACATTCGGGGATTAGATTTATGTCGATTTTTATCCACAAACTTTAACTCTCAAAAACCTTCGGTACTGTGATTTGAATCTTAGCTAATTGTCTAACAAGTTAATAAGAAACTAAAAAGTTCCCCCACTGATGTCTGAGCTCAAACTCTATTTTAATAAAACTTAAGCCCTGAAGGAAGATGAGGAATAGGAACAACTGGGGGTATTTTGCTTTGGGGGAGGGGGAAGGGTGGTCTGTTTCTTTTTCACACTGGGATTTCCTGTCTCCCTGTGAGTCCAGGGGGCACTGAGGTGTGAAGCAAGAGCGATGCCTTGTAGCCAGCTCCTGCAGAAGAAATCTCCTTCATCACTGGACTTAAGACCAGAATTTTCAAACTTGAATCTTGAAAAATTCCTATTTTATAAAGAATCATACCCTGATCAATAAATTGATAAAGTTTTAATAAGGCAAAACTTGATAGCAGTATGTCATCCATGTCCATTTTAAGATTAGAAAAAAAAACTGAAATAATAACATACATAAATGAGTGAGTGTGTGGGCTCGCGTGTGAATGCGTATGTGTGTCCATGCACCGGTCTTGTGCTTGCGGGTGATATTTGTGTTAGTGTGTATGTATGTGAGTGTCATGGATTGAATTATGTCCCCTGAAAGGTGTGTATCAACTTGGTTAGGCCATGATTCCCAGTATTCTGGGGTTGTCCTCCATTTTGTGGTTGTAATTTTATGTTAAAGAGGATTAGAGTGGGATGGTAACACCCTTACCAGGTCATCTCCCTGATCCAATGTACAGGGAGTTTCCCTGGGGTGTGGCCTGCACCGCCTTTTCTCTCTCAAGAGATAAAAGGAAAGGGAAGCAAGCCGAGAGTTGGGGACCTAATACCACCAAGAAAGCACCACCAGGAGCAGATCATGTCCTTTGGACGCAGGGTCCCTGCGCCTGAGAAGCTCCCCGACCAGGGGAAGACTGAGGTCAAGGACCTTCCTCCAGAGCCGACAGAGAGAGGAAGCCTCCCCCTGGAGCTGACCTGGAATTTGGACTTCTGGCCTACTTTACTGTGAAGAAATAAATTCTTTGTTAAAGTCATCCACTTGTGGTATTTCTGTTACAGCAGCACTAGATGACCAAGACAATGAGTATATGTGCTTGGGCCATGTGTGCATGTGTGTGCATTTGTGTGTCTCTGTAAGTGTGTGGCATCCATGTATTGGTGTATGCATCTGTGTGTTTGTGACTGTGTATGCACCTGCATGAATGTTGTGTATACTGGTGTATACAAGTGTGCATGTGCGTGTGTGTATGTAGGTGTGTATATTTCTGAGTATGTCCACATCTGTGTATGTGTGAATGTTTATGCTCAAATCCATGTATACGTGCGAGTGTGCACATGTGCACATGTGAGTGTGTGCGGATGCGAGTGTGCTGTGAGTATGCGTGCGTGGGGGATGCGTATGTGTGTTTGTGAATGTGTGTGTGTACTGAAAGAGTCAGGTAATTCGGGGCAGCAGTTGCCCAAGGTGGGGGAGGGGAGATGTGGTGCAATGGATTGCTTTTGTGTGGCCTTTCTCTCCACGGTCTTGTAACTCCCACCGAAGCAGTATGACAAAACCGACCAATCCCCTTGGTGGGCCACAATTACCTTATTTATACAGGTAATCGTGGCCCACCAAGGGGATTGGTCGGTTTTGTCATACTGCTAGGCTTAAAATGAGCCACCCCAGAGGTGGGAGGAGAGGATCTTACCACCACCAAGAAAGAAGAACCAGGAGTGGATGCTTTCTTTGGATCTGGGATCCCTGAGCTGAGAAGTTCCTAGAGGCAGGAGACCAGAAGAAAGAGCCATAACATCGAGTACAGCGAGAAGTGGTGGCAGAGAAACAGTGGTAGCAGAGGCAGGAGACAGCAAGAGACGGCACAGTGGGTTTCCCGGCCCATCAAACTAAAAAACCAAGCCCATTGTCATCGAGTCAATTCCAACTCATAGCGACCCTACAGGACAGAATAGAACTACACCATAGAGTTTCCAAGGAGCGCCTGGTGGGTTTGAACTCCCAACCTCTTGGTTAGCAGCCAGACTTTTAACCACTACACCACCAGGGCTTCTTTCTGGCCCACTGAGCGAGAAAAGTACGTGCCTTTGGACAGGAGGCTGGCTGGCAGAGTACAGTGCTTCAGGGTACGGGGTACTTAGTAGCAGAGCTAAAAACCTTTGTAACACTTCCCCAAGCAGGACAGAGGCTAAAGGACCAGAGAGAGGCATGCCAGCAGGCACTGCTGAGAAGAGGCTGTCCTGATGGAAGGACTGGATCCTGAGCATTCCTGAACCTGAGTTGTAACCCATTTTCCCTAATGAAGCTCATAATCTTGAGTATTGTCTGTGAGTTCTGTGTGGCCACTGCAGTGAAATTATCAAACCCAGCAGAGAATAGAGGGTTGTTAAAGATGGTGGACAGAGGAGGCATGTCTGACCTCCACCTCATAAGAATCAGCCTTGGGCTGTTGATCTTGGTCCTCCTTCCTCCTCGTGAAGTCAGAGTAGGTCAGAGGCCATCTCCAGCCATTCTTACCAGAGAAAAGTCCACAGTGCCAAAGAACCAGGTGAGCTCAGCCTACAACAGAGGGCACGGAGAGGGAGCAAGGCTTACTCTGGCACCTTTGCACCAAGGGACTCTGCACTAGAGCAGGGACAACATTGTGCTTTGCTGACGGGGTCACGAGGGCACAATGTCAATACTGTCATGGACAGGTGAGCTGCCCCTCCAAGGAGGCCACCTCTCTAGTGCTTCACTGCCCCACTAAAGGTCAGCGGAAAGGAAGGAACCTACCAATGGATTTTTTTTTTCAGCCTTTGTAGTCAGAAACCAGGACATAGCCCCAGAACCAGGCACTCCTGCTTCCAGGAGAGAAATTCACTATCAGACGGGTTTAGTGAGAAACTTTGGAGGCAGTCAAAGGGTGGGGTGCCAGTGTTTTGTCATCCTTCAGAAGGGTGACCACGGAGCCTTCTCCCCACCCCCCAGGGAAAGAGGAACTGGTGTTTCAGACGCTTATCATTCCAGCCTGGGTTTTATGGATTTTGGGAAACTCTTGTGAAATAAATATCTGGAGAATCCCGAGACGGAGGGTCTCCCCCTACCTAGTAAAAGGAGAGCCAAGGCTGGTTGGGGTGGGAGAAGGACGATGACAGGGAATATAGCAGGGAAATTGCCCTAAAAGGGAGAGAACTGAGAAGCAAGTGGTGGGGGTGGAGATGGGAGCCACCCGTGTGAGGGGTATTGTTCAAGAGCTTTTCCTGGAGACACTTGGGAGCTGAACCAACTAGGCAGCACCCCACTCCACCTGCTCCCAAGGCCTGGCAGCTGTTCCTCCCGTGGGCTGAAGAACACATGCCCACACAGGCCCTTGCCCCACTCCAGGCCCTCCTGTCAGCAAGGGCAATGCCCCATCATGGCTGTGGGCCTTAGCTCCATACACATCTGATTATCCTGCAGGGACACACACATACCACCCCCAGGACACCTGTGGCCCTGACGACAGGAGGCTGGGCACCCAACAGCAGCTGATAAAATCACTATCACCTGTGCTCAGAGGGCTCACGAGCTTAGCACCAGAGGAGGTTCCAAAGTTAGTGACACCCCTGTTCAGAGTTCTCAGGAAAGAAAGGTGCTCAGGATATCACAGCCAGGGTGAGAAGTCAGTCATCTAATATGCCGGTTAGAAGGAATTTGGCCTTACTTTGCAGCTGAAGCTGGGAAGCAGGATATGCCAATGGCACTAACTACCTATCCAATTGGTTTGAAGGCAGTCAGTTAACCTGTTGCCATGAAGTTGATTCTGACTCATGGGGACCCCGCGTGTGTCAGAGTAGAACTGTGCTCCACAAAGTTTTCAATGGCTGGTTTTTTGGAAGTAGATAGCCAGGCCTTTCTTCCTAGGTGCCTCTGGATGGACTCTTAACAGCCAACCTTTTGTTAGCAGCCAAGCATGTTAACTGCTGGCACTGCCCAGGGACTTGGTTCAAAGGTACTGCCTCTCAAGTTACTGTCTAAATTTGAGGAGAGGGAGTTGCAGGTATTGGTCTGGCCAGGGCCTATCAGCCCTACCCTGAGTGTACACACACACACACACACACACACACACACACATATCCCTTCAGGATTTGTTATTTCACCTCTCTGACCTTAGAAGCTCTGCTTCTCTGCCTTGTAGCATTTCACAGATAGGAATTCAGATCCAGCAGAGCAGTGGTTGGGCTCTGACATTTCTGGAAAGTATTCTCAAAGTTTAGCAGGTTCTTGTCCCTGTACTCTGCTGGCTGCCCTCCATCAGCCCTGATCATGCTCAGTAGCAGCACCTGGAGCCAGCACCGCTTATCAGCTGTTCCTGTCACCTGCCCTTTCCCCCCTTCCACCACCCCCAGCACAAGGTCCTGCCCTCCATGTGTTGTTCTTCACGAGGTGGGCACTTCACTCAGCCTGCCTACCCAGGGCCCCTCTTCTTTCAGCTCCCATGTCATGCCCCAGACCTGTCAAGACAGGCCTTTACCCATCTCAGCTAGTCCTCAGCCAGGCCTACACTTCGTGAGCTCAGCTTTTGCCATCCCCCAAGCTGCCTACGACACTTCCCGCCCGCAGCAAACATCAGAAAACCTTAGAAGCTGGGTGAAGCCAAACAGCCTGAGGCAAGAGCACAGCCAATTGATTTGCTGGTTTCAATAAGTGACCATGATTTTCCTTTCCAAAAGGCCCACTGTGGGCATTCAGGCTGTAGAATGAATCTCAGGAAGGTCCCTCCCAGCAGGAATCAGGGAAAGACAGGCTTATCTGAGAGCAGAGAGACTAGCTCTGGGGCAGGTGGTGAGACACGGACAGAAGGCTGGACAGCCTCAAGACCAGAATAACAGGCCCATTGATCTGGGACTCTATCCCATGGGTAGTGTTACAAGACAACCCATACATGCAGCCCGTGACACACAAAGTCTTACGTATCTCTCTCAAGTTGTTTCTCAAGACCCCACTATAGGGGTGGCATCTTACAGATCTCAAGTTGTTTTTCAGGACCCCACCATAGGAGTGGCATCCTGCATATCTCACGTGTAAGTTGTTTTTCAGGACTCTATCATAGGGGGTGGTGTTACAAGATAACCCACATCCTGGACTCTGAGGCATGAAGTTCCACATATCTTCCCTACAAGCTGTTTTCCAAAGAATCAGCCGATCCCTGGGGCATGCATAGTGAGAATGGGTGTGGCCTTACAGTCTTTTCAAGTGGCCACCGAGACTGCGCAGTGGTGACCTAACATTGTCCAAACTGACTCCACCTTGGATTCCAGATGGGCACGCACCTAATTTCTTAACCCCTCTATTTCTTCAGAAAGCCCCAGCTTTTTCCCCAGAAAGCAATGAATAAAACATGAGATCCTTCCCGCCTAAAACCCCTTATAAACTCCAGGAAAACCTCCATTCAGAGAGAGACTGGAGGCTAGCAGAAGCCCCTCTCCGTCCCTCCCTCATGAGCCTCTGCTTTCTTTCTGTCACTAATAAACCTTTGTTCGTGTGGAAACTCTGAGCCTCTCTTGGTCATTCGTGGTCAGTAGAAGGCAAGAACCTAGGCAGGACTTGGTCCCAAGCTGGGAAGGCTTGCCCTGCAACACTGGCATACTCCTAGAAAGGTGCTCTGTGGCGAAGGGCCCAGGAGGACAAGATCAAATCAAAGATGTTTGGTTTGGCTCATGCAATTTTTTTTTTTAATTAAATGGAACATTTAAAAATTAGAAAATTTCACATTAAATCTGGATTTGTGGCTGGCTGTTCTTGAAAAAAGGAGACCTGGTGGTGCAGTGATTAAGCACTCAGCTGCTAACCAAAAGGTCAATGGTTCAAACCCACCAGCTGCTCCACAGGAGAAAAGATGTAGCAGTCTACTTCCGTAAAGATTTACAACCTTGGAAACCCTGTGGGGCAGTTCTACTTTGTCCTATAGTGTCGCCATGAGTCGGAATCGACTCGACAGCCACTGGTTTTAACTGGCTCCTTGAAAAATTAGAAGAGTTGGCACACTGAGCCAGCCTTCCCTCATGGCAACTCCTGCGTAGAGCAAGCCAGGACTACCCCCTCTGAGGGTCTCCAGGCTTGCCTGCCACTTCTGCTGTGCACAACCCCTCTCATCCAACACCAACCTAGCCTCTAATCCCTAGCTCAGAAGAATATCAAGAATATCAAGACACCAAGCTTCCCCTGAGGGCAGGTCCAGCCTTGGCAGGGCTGATAGGGAAACAACCAGTCTGGGAGCCTTTTCAGGGCTAAGTCTTCAGGAGGGACTTGAGTTCACAGTGGCCTAGTCAGGAATGGCATCTAGGAAGACCATTAGGGAAATTCCTAATCCAGAAAGGCCAGATGGTGGTGGAAATCCCACCATCAAAGCAGGAAGCCAGCAGGCCCACATCAGGGGACGCTCTACCCATGCCCAGAATGATCTGAGAGGGGCTTCCAGGACCACCCAAGATAAGGAGGACTTGGTAAGATTTCTGGAAATGTGAATAATTTTCCTGTTTCTCCTTAGTGATTAACAGTAAATATGTTTAAACAAAAGTCCTGTAAGCTTGTTTGGGGAACAGCAAGGGAGGCAGACAGGCTGGGGAGACTAAGTTCTACTCCATAGTCAGTTTTATAAGGGAAGAAAAATCCAGAAGATAGAGAAGTGGGAGCAAGATTAGTTCTGGGGACCTGCTTGTTGTTGTTAGGTGCCATCAAGTCGGTTCTGACTCACAGCGACCCTATGCACAATAGAACGAAACACTGCCTGGTCCTGCATCATCCTTACAATCGTTATTCTGCTTGAGCTCATTGTTGCAGCCACTGTGTCAATCCACCTCATTGAGGGTCTTCCTCTTTTCCACTGACCCTGTACTCTGCTAAGCATGATGTCCTTCTCCAGGGACTGATCCCTCCTGAAAACGTGTCCAAACTATATAAGACGCAGTCTCGCCATCCTTGCCTCTAAGGAGCATTCTGGCCGCGCTTCTTCCAAGACAGATTTGTTCGTTCTTTTGGCAGTCCATATGGTATATTCACTATTCTTCGCCAACATTACAATTCGAAGGAGTCAGCTCTTCTTCGGTCTTATTCATTGTCCAGCTTTCACATGCATATGATGCAATTGAAAATACCATGGCTTGGGTCAGGCGCACCTTAGTCTTCAGGGTGACATCTTTGCTCTTCAACACTTTGAAGAGGCCCTTTGCAGCAGAGTTACCCGATGCAGTGCGTCTTTTGATTTCTTGACTGCTGCTTCCATGGCTGTTGATTGTGGATCCAAGTAAAATGAAATCCTTGACAACTTCAATCTTTTCTCCGTTTATCATGATGTTGCTCATTGGTCCAGTTGTGAGGGTTTTTGTTTTCTTTATGTTGAGGTGCAATCTATACTGAAGGCTGTGGTCTTTGATCTTCATTAAAAGTGCTTCAAGTCCTCTTCACTTTCAGCAAGCAAGGTTGTGTCATCTGCATAATGCAGGTTGTTAATGAGTCTTCCTCCAATCTTGATGCCCCGTTCTTCTTCATATAGTCCAGCTTCTCGTGTTATTTGTTCAGCATACAGATTAAATAGGTATGGTGAAAGAATACAACCTGGTGCACACCCTTCCTGACTTTAAACCAATCACTATCCCCTTGTTCTGACCGAGCAACTGCCTCTTGATCTATGTAAAGGTTCCCCGTGAGCACAATTAAGTGTTCTGGAATTCCCGTTCTTCGCAATGTTATCCATAGTTTATTATGATCCACACAGTCGAATGCCTTTGCATAGTCAATAAAACACAGGTAAACATCCTTCCGGTATTCTCTGCTTTCAGCCAGGATCCATCTGACATCCGCAATGATATCCCCGGTTCCACGCCCTTTTCTGAAACCGGCCTGAATTTCTGGCAGTTCCTTGTGGATATACTATTGCAGCCATTTTTGAATGATCTTCAGCAAAATTTTGCTTGCGTGTGATATTAATGATATTATTCTATAATTTCCACATTCGGTTGGATCAACTTTCTTGGGAATAGGCATGAATATGGATCTCTTCCAGTCAGTTGGCCAGGAAGCTGTCTTCCATATTTCTTGGCACAGACCAGTGAGCACCTCCAGCGCTGCATTTGTTTGTTGAAACATCTCAGTTGGTAATTACATCAATTCCTGGAGCCTTGTTTTTCGCCAGTGCCTTCAGAGCAGCTTGGACTTCTTCCTTCAATACCATCGTTTCCTGATCATATCCCACCTCTTGAAATGGTTGAATATCAACTAATTTTTTTTGGTATAATGACTCTGTGTATTCTTTCCATCTTCTTTTGATGCTTCCTGCGTCATTTAGTATTTTTCCCATGGAATCCTTCACTATTGCAACTCGAGGCTTGAATTTTTTCTTCAGTTCTTTCAGCTTGAGAAACGCTGAGCATGTTCTTCTTTTTGGTTTTCCATCTCCAGCTCTTTGCACATGTCATTATAATACTTTACTTTGTCTTCTCAAGAGGCCCTTTGAAATCTTCTGCTCAGTTTTTTCGTTTTGAATAATTTTTATTGTGCTTTAAGTGAAAGTTTACAAATCAAGTCAGTCTGACACATATAAGCTTATATACACCTTACTCCATACTCCCACTTACTCGCCCCAATGAGTCAGCCCGCTCCCTCCTTCTAGTCTCTCCTTTCGTGACGGTTTTGTCAGTTTCTAACCCACTCTACCCTCTCATCTCCCCTCCAGACAGGAGATGCCAATACAGTCTCAAGTGTCCACCTGATACAAGTAGCTCACTCTTCATCAGCATCTCTCTCCAACCCATTGTCCAGTCCCTTCCATGTCTTATGGGTTGTCTTTGGGAATGGTTCCTGTCCTGGGCCAACAGAAGGTTTGGGGACCATGACTGTCGGGATTCTTCTAGTCTCAGTCAGACCATTAAGTCTGGTCTTTTTATGAGAATTTGGAGTCTGCATCCCACTGTTCTCCTGCTCCCTCAGGGGTTCTCTGTTGTGCTCCCTGTCAGGGCAGTCATCGGTTGTGGCCGGGCACCATCTAGTTCTTCTGGTCTCAGGATGATGTAAGTCTCTGGTTCATGTGGCCCTTTCTGTCTCTTGGGCTCATACTTATCATGTGACCTTGGTGTTCTTCATTCTCCTTTGATCCAGGTGGGTTGAGACCAATTGATGCATCGTAGATGGCCGCTTGTTAACATTTAAGACCCCAGATGCCACACTTCAAAGTGGGATGCAGAATGTTTTCATAATAGAATTATTTTGTCAATTGACTTAGAAGTCCCCTTAAGCCATGATCCCCAAACCCCCGCCCTTGCTCCGCTGACCTTTGAAGCATTCAGTTTATCCCGGAAACTTCTTTGCTTTTGGTCCAGTCCAGTTGAGCTGACCTTCCATGTATTGAGTATTGTCCTTCCCTTCACCTAAAGTAGTTCTTATCTATTAACTAATCAGTAAATAACCCTCTCCCACCCTCCCTCCCTCTCCCCCTCCTAACCACAAAAGAATGTGTTCTTCTCAGTTTATACTATTTCTCAAGATCTTATAGTAGTGGTCTTATACAATATTTGTCCTTTTACCTCTGACTAATTTCACTCAGCATAATGCCTTTCAGGTTCCTCCATGTTATGAAATGTTTCACAGATTCATCACTGTTCTTTATCGATGCGTAGTATTCCATTGTGTGAATGTACCACAATTTATTTAACCATTCATCTGCTGATGGACACTTTAGTTGCTTCCAGCTTTTTACTATTGTAAACTGTGCTGCAATAAACATGGGTGTGCATATATCTGTTCGGGTAAAGGCCCTTATTTCTCTAGGGTATATTCCGAGGAGTGGGATTTCTGGGTTGTATGGTAGTTCTATTTCTAACTTTTTAAGAAAACGTCAGATAGATTTCCCAAGTTGTTGTACTATTTTACGTTTCCACCAGGAGTGTATAAGAGTTCCAATCTCTCCGCAGCCTCTCCAACATTTATTATTTTGTGTTTTTTGGATTCATGCCAGCCTTGTTGGAGTGAGATGGAATCTCATCGTAGTTTTAATTTGCATTTCTCTAATGGCTAATGATCGAGAGCATTTTCTCATGTATCTGTTAGCTGCCTGAATACCTTCTTTAGTGAAGTGCGTGTTCATATCCTTTGCCAACTTCTTGATTGGGTTGTTTGTCTTTTTGTGGTTGAGTTTTAACAGAATCATATAGATTTGAGAGATCAGGCGCTGGTTGGAGATGTCATAGCTGAAAATTTTTTCCCAATCTGTAGGAGGTCTTTTTACTCATTTGGTGAAGTCTGTAGATGAGCATAGGTGTTTGATTTTTAGGAGCTCCCAGTTATCTGGTTTCTCTTCGTCATTTTTGGTAATGTTTTGTATTCTGTTTATGCCTTGTATTAGGGCTCCTAAAGTTGTCCCTATTTTTTCTTCCATGATCTTTATCGTTTTGGTCTTTATGTTTAGGTCTTTGATCCACTTGGAGTTAGTTTTTGTGCATGGTGTGAGGTATGGGTCCTGTTTCATTTTTTTGCAAATGGATATCCAGTTATGCCAGCACCATTTGTTAAAAAGACTATCTTTTCCCCAATTAACTGACACTGGGCCTTTGTCAAATATCAGCTGCTCATGTGTGGATGGTTTTATATCTCGGTTCTCAATTCTGTTCCGTTGGTCTATGTGTCTGTTGTTGTACCAGTACAAGGCTGTTTTGACTATTGTGGCTGTATAATAGGTTCTAAAATCAGGTAGAGTGAAGCCTCCCACTTCTTCTTTTTCAGTAATGCTTTACTTATCCGGGGCATCTTTCCCTCTCATATGCAGTTGGTGATTTGTTTCTCCATCACATTAAAAAACGTCATTGGAATTTGGATCGAAGTGCATTGTATGTATAGACAGCTTTTGGTAGAATAGACATTTTTACTATGTTAAGTCTTCCTATCTATGAGCAAGGTATGTTTTTCTACTTATGCAGGTCCTTTTTAGTTTCTTGCAGTAGTACTCTGTAGTTTTCTTTGTATAGGTCTTTTACATCTTTGGTAAGATTTATTCCTAAGTATTTTATCTTCTTGGGGGCTACTGTGAATGGTATTGATTTCGTGATTTCCTCTTTGATGTTCTTTTTGTTGATGTAGAGGAATCCAAGTGATTTTTGTATATTTATCTTACAACCTGAGACTCTGCCAAAGTCTTCTATTAGTTTCAGTAGTTTTCTGGAGGATTCCTTAGGGTTTTCTGTGTATAAGATCATGTCATCTGCAAATAGAGATAATTTTACTTCTTCCTTACCAATCCGGATGCCCTTTATTTCTTTGTCTAGCCTAACTCCTCTGGCTAGGACCTCTAGCACAATGTTGAATAAGAGCGGTGATAAAGGGCATCCTTGTCTGGTTCCTGTTCTCAAGGGAAATGCTTTCAGGCTCTCTCCATTTAGAGTGATATTGGCTGCTGGCTTTGTATAGATGCCCTTTATTATGTTGAGGAATTTTCCTCCAATTCCTATTTTGGTGAGAGTTTTTATCAGAATGGGTGTTGGACTTTGTCAAATGCCTTTTCTGCATCAATTCATAAGATCATGTGGTTTTTGTCTTTTGTTTTATTTATATGGTGGATTACATTAATGGTTTTTCTAATATTAAACCAGCTTTGCATACCTGGTATAAATCCCACTTGGTCGTGGTGGATTATTTTTTTGATATGTTGTTGAATTCTATTGACCAGAATTTTGTTGAGGATTTTTGCATCTATGTTCATTAGCGACATAGGTCTGTAATTTTCTTTTTTTGTGATGTCTTTACCTGGCTTTGGTATCAGGGATATGGTGGCTTCATAGAATGAGTTAGGTAGCATTCCATCCTGTTCTATGCTTTGAAATACCTTTAGTAGTTGTGGCGTTAACTCTTCTCTGAAAGTTTGGTACAACTCTGCAGTGAAGCCATCCGGGCCAGGGCTTTTTTTTGTTGGGAGTTTTTTAATTGCCTTTTCTATCTCTTTTTTTGTTATGGGTCTATTTAGTTGTTCTACTTCTGATTGTGTTACTTTAGGTAGGTAGTGTTTTTCTGGGAATTCATCCATTTCTTCTAGGTTTGAAAATTTGTTAGAGTACAATTTTTCGTAATAATCTGATACGATTCTTTTAATTTCAGTTGGGTCTGTTGTGATGTGGCCCATCTCGTTTCTTATTCGGGTTATTTGTTTCCTTTCCTGTATTTCTTTAGTCAGTCTAGCCAATGGTTTATCAATTTTGTTAATTTTTTCAAAGAACCAGCTTTTGGCTTTGTTAATTCTTTCCTGTTCTCTAATTAATTTAGTTCAGCTCTAATTTTTATTATTTGTTTTCTTCTGGTGCCTGATGGATTCTTTTGTTGCTCAGTTTCTATTTGTTCAAGTTGTAGGGACAGTTCTCTGATTTTGGCTCTTTCTTCTTTTTGTATGTGTGCATTTATTGATATAAATTGGCCTCTGAGCACTGCTTTTGCTGTGTCCCAGAGGTTTTGATAGGAAGTGTTTTCATTCTCACTGCATTCTATGAATTTCTTTATTCCCTCCTTAATTTCTTCTATAACCCAGTCTTTTTTCAGGAGGGTATTGTTCAGTTTCCAAGTATTTGATTTCTTTTCCCTGATTTTTCTGTTATTGATTTCCACTTTTATGGCCTTGTGGTCTGAGAAGATGCTTTGTAATATTTCGATGTTTTGGATTCTGCAAAGGTTTGTTTTATGACCTAATATGTAGTCTATTCTAGAGAATGTTCCATGTGCGCTACAAAAAAAAGTATACTTTGCAGCTGTTGGGTGGAGTGTTCTGTATAAGTCTATGAGGTCAAGTGGGTTGACTGTAGCAATTAGGTCTTCCGTGTCTCTATTGAGTTTCTTATTGGAAGTCCTGTTCTTCTCCGAAAGTGGTGTGTTGAAGCCTCCTACTATAATTGCGGAGGTGTTTATCTCACTTTTCAGTTCTGTTAAAGTTTGTTTTATGTATCTTGCAGCCCTGTCATTGGGTGCATAAATATTTAATATGGTTATATCTTCCTGATCAATTGTCCCTTTAATCATTATGTAGTGTCCTTCTTTATTCTTTGTGGTGGATTTAACTTTAAAGTCTATTTTGTCAGAAATTAATATTGCTACTCCTGCTATTTTTTTGCTTGTTGTTTGCTCAATAAATTTTTTTTTCCATCCTTTGAGTGTTAGTTTGTTTGTGTCTCTAAGTCTAAGGTGTGTCTCTTGTAGGCAGCATATAGATGAATCGTGTTTCTTTAACCAGTCTGAGACTCTCTGTCTCTTTATTGGTGCACTTAGTCCATTTACATTCAGCCTAATTATAGATAAGTATGTGTTTAGTGCTGTCATTTTGATGCCTTTTTGCGTGTGTCGTTGGCAATTTCATTTTTCCACTTACTTTTTTGTGCTGAGATGTTTTTCTTTGTAAATTGTGTGTTCCTCGTTTTCATAGTAGTTGAATTTATGTTTGCTGAGTCATTTTGTTTTTCTTGGTTTTTATTTTGAGTTATGGAATTGTTATACCTCTTTGTGGTTACCGTAATATTTACCCCTATTTTTCTAAGTAAAAACCTAACTTGTATTGCCCTATATTGCCTTGTTTCCCTCTCTATATGGCAGTTCTGTGCCTCCTGTATTTAGTCCATCTTTTTGATTATTGTGATCTTTTACCTATGGACTTCAATGATTCCCTGTTTTGAGTGTTTTTTTCTTTTTAAAATTAATCTTAATTTGTTTTTGTGATTTCCCCGTTTGAGTTGATATCAGGATGTTCTGTTCTGTGACCTTGTGTTGTGCTGGTATTTGATATTACTGATTTTCTGACCAATTTCCTTTAGTATTTCTTGTAGCTTTGGTTTGGTTTTTGTAAATTCTCTAAGCTTTTGTTTATCTGTAAATGTTTTAATTTCACCTTCATATTTGAGAGAGAGTTTTGCTGGATTTTTCTCCTTCAGTGCTCTATATATGCCATCCCACTGCCTTCTTCACTGCATGGTTTCTGCTGAGTAGCCTGAACTTATTCTTATTGATTCTCCTTTGTAGGAGACCTTTCTTTTATCCCTGGCTGCTTTTAAAATTTTCTCTTTATCTGTGGTTTTGGCAGGTTTGATGATAATATGTCTTGGTGATTTTCTTTTTGGATCAATCTTATATGGGGTTCGGTGAGCATCTTGGATAGATATCCTTTCATCTTTCATGATGTCAGGGAAGTTTTCTGCCAACAGATCTTCAACTATTCTGTCTGTATTTTCTGTTATCCCTCCCTGTTCTGGAACTCCAATTACACACAAGTTATTCTTCATGATAGAGTCCCACATGATTCTTAGGGTTTCTTCATTTTTTTTAATTCTTTTATCTGATTTTTTTTCCAACTATATTGGTGTCAATTGCCTTATCCTCCAGCTCCCCCACCCTGCATTCCAATTGCTCAATTCTGCTCCTCTGACTTCCTATTGGGTTGGCTAATTCTGTAATTTTACTGTTAATCTTTTGGATTTCTGAATGCTGTCTCTCTATGGATTCTTGCAACTTATTAAGTTTTCCACTATGTTCTTGAATAATCTTTTTGATTTCTTCAACTGTTTTATCGGTGTGTTCCTTGGCTTTTTCTGTAGATTGCCTTATTTCATTTCTGAGGTCATCCCTGATGTCTTGAAGCATTCTGTAAATTAGTTTTTTATATTCTGCATCTGGCAATTCCAGGATTGTATCTTCATTTGAGAAAGATTTTGATTCTTTAATTTGGGGAGTTGTGGAAGCAATCATGGTCTGCTTCTTTATGTGGTTTGATATCAACTGCTGCCTCCGAGCCATCTATAAGATATTGTAATGATTTATTTTATATTTGCTCACTGAGTCTTATCTTTTTTGTTTTCTTTCAATATACGTAGATGGGCTACGAGATTGCGCTGTCTTGATTGTTGTAGCCCTTGAATCACTTATGTTCTATTACTAGCTGGTTTGGGCTGTTACCAGATATATAAGCCTAAGAGGCCATTAACTATCCTTGAGTAGAATCTGATTTTGGGTCACCAAGTGTGCGGTGCAGACTGTCACCTATCCACCTAGAGGAGTAGTGGTGATAGTTGTGTGCACCAGATTCTAGTAGCAGCAGGGGGTCACACTCCAGGGGGGGCAGAGTGCTGACTGGCTTCCCCCAAGTGCCAGTGAGGTAGGTGTGTCTCCATTCCTAAAGCACTTTGGTGGGTGGGCTCTGCAGCTGTACCTTAGGCACCCAATGTAGGTACCTCTACAGATTGGTAGGTGTCACCATCCTCAGACCCCTAAGGCACGAGGCTAGGTGGTCTGGGGGGAGCTTCAGCCCTCAGTTCCCTGTTGTGGGTCAGTGAGGGCTCTGTTTAATATGCAGAGATATCAGACCTGGGAAACTTGTCTTTCCAATAATCCACTAAAACAATTACAGTCAGATCCCTACCAGAATTGCCTTTGCATTATAATAGCCACCTTGTTCCCTGTAAGGATGAAAGCCCAAGACTGTGGATCTCGTATGCTTGGCTGGATCTGGTTCTGTATTTTTAGTCCAATTTCGGGAAGTCAGGGAAGGATTTTTGGTCCCTGGGTTTTTTGTAGCTGCTTCTCTCAGGCCAGGAGAATGGGTTAGGAAAAGACAAAAAAAAAAAAAAAACACAGAGCTCTTCACTTTCTGGCTCAGGAAATTCCAATGTTAATGAAGCCGCCTGGGAAGGGGAGGGGAGGGATCAGATAGATAGGAGAGAGTAGCACCCTGGAATATAGACAAAGTTACTTATCTTGCTTGGTGATGACTGTTTTACCTGAGATTCCCGAGGGGTGTGTAGCCTGTGTGCGTTGGCTGGGTCAAGATTGCCACCGAGGGTCAGGCCCACGTCCTGTGCTTGTGCTGTCTCAGAAGCCATGGTCAGTTCCTCCGCTCCCAGGCCAAAGCCCAGCACCAAGGTTCTCCGGCTGGGACGCCACACTCCAAGCTCCAAAATCAGTTGCTGCCTCCCGGTGACTTCTCCTCCTGTCAGCCGCATCGCTGCGCTGCCTGCGTGCACTGGCTGGGCTTCCCCCGAGGTCATTTCTGGGGGCTAGGGCTGTGTCCTGTGTTTGCACCATCTCAGGATGCCGTGCTCAGCTCCCCTGCGCCCAGTCCAAAGCCCAGCGCCAAGGTTTTCTGACTGGGATGCGGGCTCCAGGCTCCGAAAACAGTCGCTGCTTCCCCGTGTTTGCTCATTCTCAGTCTCTGTCACTCAGGTCAACTCTTTAGATCTGTGTTTGATGGTCAAAGTTCATAGATTGTCATGTATGTGATCCATTCACTTGTTTTTCCGAGTCTTTGTTGCAAGAGGGATCCAAGGTAGCTTCTACCTAGTCAGCCACCTTGGCCTCCCAACCTTCTGTTCAGTTCTTTTACTTCATCAATTCTTCCTTTTGCTTTAGCTGCTCGATGCTCAAGAGCAAGTTTCAGAGTCTCCTCTGACATCCATCTTGGTCTTTTCTTTCCTTTCTTTTCAGTGACTTCTTGCTTTCTTCATGGATGATGTCCTTGATGTCATTCAACAACTCATCCAGTCTTCAGTCACTAGTGTTCAATGTGTCAAATCTATTCTTGAGATGGTCTCTAAATTCAGGTGGGATATACTCAAGGTCATATTTTGGCTCTCATGGACTTGCTCTGATTTTCTTCAGTTTCAGCTTGAACTTGTATATGAGCAATTGATGGTCTGTTCCACAGTCGGCCCCGGCCTTGTTCTGACTGATATTGAGCTTTTCCATCGTTTCTTTCCACAGATGTAGTCAATTTGATTTCTGTGTGTTCCATCTGGTGAGGTCCATGTGTATAGTCGCCATTTATGTTGGTGAAAGAAGGTATTTGCAATGAAGAAGTCGTCGGTCTTGCAAAATTCTGTCGTTCAATCTCTGGCTTTGTCACCAAGGCCATATTTTCCAACTACTAATCCTTCTTCCTTTCCAACTTTCACATTCCAATTGCCAGTAATTATCAATGCATCTTGATTGCATGTTTGATCAATTTCAGACTGCAGCAGCTGATAAAAATCTTCTATTTCTTCATCTTTGGCTCTAGTGGTTGGAGCATATATTTGAATAATAGTCGTATTAACTGGTCTTCCTTGTAGGCATATGGATATTATCCTATCACTGACAGCGATGTACTTCAGGATAGATCTTGAAACGTTCTTTTTGACGATGAATGCAACACCATTCCTCTTCGAGTTGTCATTGCCAGCATAGTAGACTATATGATTGTCTGATTCAAAATGGCCAATACCAGTCCATTTCAGCTCATTAATGCCTAGGATATCGATGTTAATGGGTTCCATTTCATTTTTGTTGATTTCCAATTTTCCTAGATTCATACTTTGTACATTCCAGGCTCCAATTATTAAAGGATGTTTGCAGCTGTTTCTTCTCATTTTGAGTCCCGCCACATCAGCAAATGAAGGAAGAAAACACCTGGGACCAAGAAGAAATCTGTTGAACCCTACCAAAACCTTGGTTACCCCTGTTGCTTTGCTCTAAGCCAATGAGCCCACTTCAGCCAAGAAGCTTACTCCTCACCAGTATCATTTTCTATCCCATAGTCCAGTCCAATGCCTGTCTGAAGAGTTGGCTTTGGGAATGGTTCCCGTCTTGGGCTAACAGAAGGTCTGGGGACCATGACCTCTGGGGTCCCCGTCTAGTCTCAGTCAGACCATTAAGTCTGGTCTTTTTATGAGAATTTGAGGTCTGCATCTCACTGTTCTCCTGCTCCATCAGGGATTTTCTGTTGTGTTCTCTGTCAGGGCAGTCATCGGTTGTAGCCAGGCACCATCTTGTTCTTCTGCTCTCAGGCTGGTGTAGTCTCTAATTTATGTAGCCCTTTCTGTCTCTTGGGCTCATAATTACCTTGTATCTTTGGTGTTCTTCATTCTCCTTTGCTCCAGGTGGATTGAGACCAATTGATGCATCTTAGGTGGCCGCCTGCTAGTGTTTAAGACCCCAGACACCACTTACCAAAGTGGGATGCAGAATGTTTTCTTAATATATTTTGTTATGCCAATTAATCTAGGCATCTCCTGAAACCATGGCCCCCAGACTCCCACCCCTGCTACTCTGGCCTTTGAAGCATTCGGTTTATTCAAGAAACTTCTTTGCTTTTGATTTAGTCCAGTTGTGCTGACCTCTTCTGTGTTGTGTGTTGTCTTTCCCTTCACCTAAAATAGTTCTTATCTACTAATTAGTGAATACCCCTCTTCCTCCCTCCCTCCCCACCCTCTGTAACCATTAAAGAATATTTTCTTCTGTTTAAACTATTTGAGTTCTTATAATAGTTGCCTCGTACAATATTTGTCCTTTTGCAACTGACTAATTTCACGCAGCATAATGCCTTCCAGATTCCTCCACGTTATGAAATGTTTCACGGATTCATCATTGTTCTTTATTGATGTGTAGTATTCCATTGTGTGACTGTACCATAATTTTTTTATCCATGCATCCATTGATGGGCACCTTGGTTGCTTCCACCTTTTTGCTATCATAAACAATGCTGAAATGAACATGGATGTGCATATATCTGTTCATGTAAAGGCTCTTATTACTCTAGGATATATTCCAAGGAGTGGGGCTGCTGGATCATATGGTACCTCTATTTCTAGCGTTTTAAGGAAGCACCAAATTGATTTCCAAATTGGTCGTACCATTTGACATTCCCACCAGCAGTGTATAAGTGTTCTAGTCTTTCCACAACCTCTCCAACGTTTATTATTTTGAGTTTTTTGGATTAATGCCAGCCTTGTTGGAGGGAGATAATATTTCATTGTAGTTTTGATTTGCATTTCTCTAATGGCTAATGATAGTGAACATTTCCTCATGTATCTGTTAGCTGTCTGAATGTCTTCTTTGGTGAAGTGCCCGTTCATATCCTTTGTCCGTTTTTTAATCAGGTTATTTGTCTTTTCATTGTTGAGTTTTTGCAGTATCACGTAGATTTTAGAGATCAGATGCTGATTGGAATTGTCATAGCTAAAAACTTTTTCCCAGTCTGTAGGTAATCTTTTTACCCTTTTGGTGAAGTCTTTGGGTGAGCATAGGTGTTTGATTTTTAGGAGCTCCCAGTTATCCAGTTTCTCTTCTGGTGTTTGTGCATTGTTGGTAATGTTTTGTAGTTTCCTAGTGTTGTTCCTACTTTTTCTTCCATGATCTTTATCATTTTAGATTTTATATTTAGGCCTTTGATCCATTTTGAGTTAGTTTTTGTGCATGGCGTGAGGAATGGGTCTTGTTTCATTTTTTTGCAGATGGATATCTAGTTATGCCAGCACCACTTGTTAAAGAGACTATCTTTTCCCCATTTAACTGACTTTGGGCCTTTGTCAAATATTAACTGCTCATATGTGAATGTATTTATGTCTGGATTCTCAAGTCTGTTTCATTGGTCTATGTGTCAGTTGTAGTACCAGTACCAGATTGTTTTGACTACTGTAGCAGTATGTTTTAAAATCAGGTATTTCCCTAATCTTGAGCCACTAAAGTTAGATTCTGTCCAGCGGGAGAAAAGTTCCAGGGTCACCCAGAGGGTTGATGATTCTATGCATGTCAGGCAGGCCAGACTTGGTCTTAACTGGTTCTGTGGTCTGTAGACCCCAGCCTCTTGTTTTTCTTATATTGGGCAAGAAGTTGGCCGACTGCCTAAAAAACATCTGGAGAAACCAGTTAGAAGGGGAGGTGGCTCATGCTACTCTACGTACAAGTTGGGGATTGGTATTGGTGCCCGGAGACTGGGGTCTCACATCTCTTCCCAACTTCACAGTCAGGGTCAGTGACATCGTATTAGTAGCTTGATATCAGCCATGGTGGGAATTTTTACTCCACATAAATTGGCAAATGCCAATTAAATCCTCCTAGTTCCCACTCCCACCTCAGAGAGCCTGTTGTTAAATGTTTATCAGCACACCACTGCTGGTTCTCGTATGAGTCACAAATCAGATCAGGCCCAGGCTATGCTTCTGATATAGGTTACACATCAGAGAAGCCCTTGGGTTCCAAAGTGGAAATGAACCAGGCAGGCAACAAGCGAAGTCAGAATGCAGCAGGAGCTCTGAATTATGCTGAACTTTCACCAACTTTCCTCTTTTTTTAGTTACCTCTCCAGAAGTCCAGATATGGGGAGAAGCTGTGGTCAGGGGCAGGCAGGGGGTAAGCAACAGAGTCCTTTGTTTCCTCTGAGCTGAGTTCACACAGAAGGAGTTGCATTGGGGCCAAAGTTCATGTTGTAACAAAACACTTAAGGCATTAGCCAACTATCTTTCCATCTCCCTGGATAGCAGGCCTGTCAGCTCACTCCCGTGAAGGCTCAATGTGGCAGAAAGAATCTACAAAATGAGTACAAAGAATAAACCAAATCCGTTGCCATCAACTATATTCTGACTCACAGTGACTCTATAGGACAGATTAGAATTGCCCCACAGGATTTCTAAGGAGCGGCTGGTGGATTCAAATTGCTGACCTTTTGTTAGCAGCCAAGCTCTTAACCACTGTGCCACCAGGGCTCTAAAAATAAGTAATGTTAAAAGGAGTCAGAAAGGAAGAAAGGAGTGCCTTTCCCATAATCCTAATCTCTTGCTCCCTGGGTGGCTTTAGGCAACTTCACTCTACTCCAATAATCCTAATTCAGGGCCACCCCCATCATCTAAAGATGTTTTCCTCAGATCTCTCTTTCTAATTACCTTCAGTCT
The DNA here is from genome assembly GCF_030014295.1 of Loxodonta africana. Classification (NCBI taxonomy): domain Eukaryota; kingdom Metazoa; phylum Chordata; class Mammalia; order Proboscidea; family Elephantidae; genus Loxodonta; species Loxodonta africana. The sequence continues at coordinate 181,787,407 of NC_087344.1, read as the reverse complement.
TTCATGTCCACGATCCCACCATATCTACTCTTGAATATCACAGACATCATCAGAGCCTCATTTCTTTTTTCCTTCCTGGACTCTCTTCCCTCCCTCCTGGGAAATCAGTTAATCATTTCAACCACTGATCCACTCCTCCAACCCACCTCTGTTCCCCTGAACCACATTGTCCAGCTAAACCTTGTCAACTTGAGGAAAATAAAAGTTCTTCTAGAAAGGAAATATAACAATGATACACTACACGGCAAGGCTGAGAACGAAATTGACGTGATCATAGTGATGCAAATATTTGAAAGTTGATTAAACCTAAAACTGCGGTATAACTAAATTGGGAGGGTGTCACTCCCGTTGGCAGAAAACAAGAGCGGGACTGCATGTGGATCTCACCCAGAGGTACAGCCTGCAGGGAAGGCCTGGCCGTGCAAGGTGTCAACCCAGCCACCCGTTGCTCTCAGGAAATGAAACAATCATGTCCTCTCCCACTGACTTTTCGTGGGAGGACGGCCCTTCCCTCCTCCTGAAACAACCTTGCTGGGGTCAGCTACCACGCTTCAGGGTCCCTGCTGACCCCTTACTTCTCCCCACACCTTCTTCCTCTGAATTCTCTTCAGTCCTACCCTTTCTAATATTCCTCTTTTTCCCTCCTGCCTCCCCCTCAAGCCCTATTGTCGCTGCAACAGAAATAGCACAAGCCTGTGGCTTTAACAAACAGAAACGTATTTTCTCATAGTTTCAGAGGCTACAAGACCAAATTCAGAGCACCAGCTCCAGGGGAAGATTCTCTCCCTGTCCATTCTGGGGGGAAATCCTTGTTCGGGCATCTCTACCCCAGTGTTCCTCAGTTCCTTGGGAATCATCACGTGGCATCTATCTTTCCCTGTTTGTGCTTGCTTGTCTTTGTGCCTAATCTGCTCTTTTTATATCTCAAAAGTGGTTAGATTTAAGACACACCCTATACTAATATGGAGCCCTGGTGGTGTAAATGGTTAAGCGCTTGGCTGCTAACCAAAAGGTCAGCAGTTTGACTCCACTAGCCGCTCCTTGGAAACCCTATGGGACAGTTCTACTCTGCCCTATAGGGTGGCTATGAGACGGAATCAACTCGAAGGCAAGGGATTTGGTTTGGTTTCTACACTGATATTGTTACCAGAATAAGGTTCTTGCCTCTCACTGGTTAAGAATGAACAGGTAAGGCACTTAGTTTTCCACATGAGCAAAGCTTTATTGAAGAGGCTTGCAAGCAGAGACGAAGAGGGCCTAGAACAACACATACTCTCATCTAACAGAACAAAAGACAGGCCTGAGTTTTTAAAAGTTCTTGGGAAGGAAAAGATTCATGTTTATTCATAGACACAGACTTATTATGGGGTGTCGCACCTGCACAGTCTATCACCCCCTGGGTTCAATTCCCCAGCTGGAGCTGCAGCCCCTCACTGCCCCTGGTAGAAGGTCACACAGTGGTCACAGTTGGATATTCTGCACATGTCCCTGGGCCTGGTTTTCTCCAGCTGCTTCTGAAAGGCAACTTCAAAGAAGTTTGCGGGCTATTTTTAGATACCCTGCCCCATTGTTCTGAGGAATGGCTTTGTTTCTGTGCCCTGGCCCATTTCTTGTTACTTTGTAGATTTGAGGGCCCCTCTGTTCCCTGTCTTACTAAGTCTCTAGGTTCCACACGCAACACTCTAATACTTCTCTGATAAAAAATAGTATACCCTATTTCTCTTTTACTTGCTTCTCCTCTAACCACACCAGTCTCTTCGCTATTTCTCAAACAGGCACCCTCCGATCGCAGGGCCTTTGCTCCCTGTCTTACTCCCCACTGAGAGACTTCAACCCCATAAATCTCTATGGCAATGTGGATGGAGGTCTCTGTTTTCTCCTAAATTATCTAACTTCTTCATGTTGGACTGGGGTGTTGTTCTTGCCTAACCAAGTAGAATTCTCTGGCACCACTGGGACCCCTTCTTGGGGAATCAGTTGGTAGTCTAAATCAGGGAATTATTTCTTTTAATAGCCCTTTTCTTTTTATACATTTAGACGATAGTTCTAGGAGGGCATCCCTGCCCTCCTAGTGTATGGCATCATGAAAGATTTTTACTATTTTCTATAATAAATACTCAGGCACATATAATACTCTCTCATTATTCTTCATCCATCTTGTCTCATCATAAGAAAAACCTTTTCCCTTCTCTTAAGGCCCATCTGTATAGCAAGAGGGTAAGAGTTTGATTACAAACATTAGACAGGTACCTCATGCAACATTGTCTAAAAGACTGATTAAAACGATTATTGATTTACCCTAAACTTAATTCTCAGTCTAATCTTTGGAGTCAGTTTTTCAAAACAGACTGAATTCTTCAAAAAAAAAAAGCACAATGTCCAGAGCAAAATGGTCTTGTTAGTTTATCTGGACAATTGTTTGTTAAGGACACCCAAAGGCGATGGCCTGTGTGGGTTACCTCAACCTCTATGAAGGTCAGAAATCTGGATTCCAGGAGAATTACATACAACTCTTTCATGGTTCCCTCTTTTGGATCATGATCTTGTTATACAATCTTTGATTAAAAATGTTCAATACTATTTGTTTTTAAGATCTCAGACACCATACAGTAAATCAGGAGGTAGAATAGAAACACTAACAGTAGGCCAATTGTCTGAAATCACCAATGAAACCATGACCCTAAGGCCTTTGAACCAAGGAAACAAATGTCATGAGGTGTTTGTTCATGTATAAGCAGCATCAGTAACTGTCTTTCCTGTGCCTCAGCAACAACTACATTCTGCCAAGCCTAAGATTGCTATTCTAATTTGTAAAATCATAGTTCAAATTTCAGACACCTTTCTGGTCATGACATTTATAACTTTGTTAAGTTTACCAACAGGAACTTCTAATTCAAGAGTTAAAATATTTCAACCCGCTAGTTAGATAATTTAGGAGAAAAGAGGAATATGGTTTCTTATCTCCAGAAAGTAAGACCTTAAAGCATCAAGGATGTTCTCACATAAAATCCATAGTACCCTTTAGTTTAGATATTTTGCTCTAGGGTTTTCAGGAAATCAATAAAGTATCATAATTCTTAATGGTGAAGGACCTGACAGAAACCAATTACAAACCATTAACCATATTTTTAAAGAACTTCAGATGTAATACATAATCCCGAGACACAATACCATACAGTCAGGATGTATCAAGGATATACCAAGACCATTAAGGCTCTAAATACCTGAACAGCAACAAAAATAACTTCATACGTAAAAGATGTGAATTCTTCAATCAAACCATTGGCTTTAATGATGTTAGATTCAAAAAATAAATCAACCAAGTTAGCAATAACCCAAAGAGAAAGAATCAGGCACTTCTTATGGCTTTAACAACATGCTCCATGTAATTTATATCATGTTAAATAAACCTTTTTAGCACTTTCTTCCAAACTTGTCATCAGTCACCAAGAAACAATACTTCTGTGGTTTAACCAAAGATCTTAAAATAAAACCCTTAGTTTTTTCTTAAAGCCATGTGGCTTGGTTTCTGACTCAGGAATCTTATTCTAATGACAGAGTGAACCTTTGTCTTTGAAGGAGATTCAATTTAACTTCAATAAGTTACCTAAAAGATCTTAGAGATTATTTTAAACCTGTGTGCCATAAAACATAACTAATTGAAATAGTTTCTTTAAATATTCTAAATTTTCATTTGACTTTTATTATTTTTCCAATCTAATTTTATCAACTGGCTTTGGAAATCACAAGGTTTCTGTTTAACTGACCAATTAAATTTCCATAGGCCATTTCAGGCATGTTCCATTGTAGCCTTGATAGCTGAGGGCCTGGAGCTAAAGAAGCCTCATTTTGCCCCAACCTACCTACCTTTAACTCAAGGTAGAAGACAGGATTAGCCCATTCTGATTCATTTACATATAGAGACATTTTGAAAGGCTATGTACCCAGTAAATACCAAAGCCCTTTAACAATTTCATAAATGGATCCAAATCTTAGCTAGAGAGACTAGAGGCTTTCATCTCAATTCCAGACATTTTGAAGGGCAAAAGACAACAATTTCTTTCTCTTTTACTGTTCTAGAACTACTTTTTCTTTAAGACAAAATTAACTTTTTTCTTCAAACCACCTTGAACAAAAGATGACCAATTGTTCAGTAAACAGCCCAATCAGTAAATTCTCAAGAGTCTCCACAAGCATACTCCAATTCAACCTGAATTTCTCTTCACCAATTAGTTTCTGTACAACACACACATTACCCATAAGACAAGGAGGCGACCGAGACAATCTCACAGTCTCAATCTGCCAGACAGCCCCAGTCACAGATAAACAGAGAGTGCTCAGACCAGACAAGTCAGAAATGGCTTACTGAAGTCTAACACATTACTAAGAATATCTGAATCTCCACTTTGATCTTCTAGATACCTCTTGTCCCCAATACTAAACAGAGGGGATTCAATCTCTCAATCCAAACAGAGACCTCTACATCCATTCCCCCAGAAACAGGGTGTACCTTCTACAGATAGACAATATCCAGACACACAAAACGACAGCTAAAACAAGCAGCTGGACAAAAAGCCAGCTTGAGAGGAGAAGAAAGAGAAGAAAAGAGATAGGCTACAGTTCTTGCCAAGAGTACACTACCAACAGGTCAGAAATTCCCTACTCCCTGGGGCCAAAAAGAAGGCGTCCCTTGGTCCCTAGGGTTTGAAAAGCCCATCGCTCTAGAGACGCTCCACAGAATGTGTCCCTTGGTCCCTAGGGTCAATTTAGACCCGTCACACTGTGGACAATCCATAAACCTTTCTGTAGTAATTTCTGACAGGGATACCCCTAGTCCCTGAGGTTTAAGGTATCTCGTGGTCCCCAGGGTCAGTTTAGAGCAGTCACACTAGAGAGCCTTCAGAAGACACCCCTTGGTCCCTAGGGTCAGTTTCAACCTATCGCTCTGGGGATGCTTCACCCTTCACTAGTGCCTCCGGCCCCCACAGTACAAGACACCCGTCCATGGCGGACTCCCAGGTGGCCTTACCCGGGGGAGCAACTCATCCGCAACTCAGATTTCTATTGAGTCCTCATCATTACACTTCACGTTTCTAAATAAAAACAGACAGAAAAACAGAAAGTTTGCTAAAGAAGAAAATGAAACTAAGGTTGGGCCGCAAAGAATAAGGGGGAGAAGTCCTAACCCGGCAGAGAAACACAAGAATAATCAGTCTTGGCAGCTGCTTCATTCATCCACCAGGGTCAGACAATTCTCTCCACTGCCTCAGGTCTGAGAAGGGGACACAAAAAATCCCTTTGTGCCTCCTGGCTGGCTCGCCACAATTGTTACCAGAATAAGGTGCTTGCCTCTCACTGGTTAAGAATGAACAGGTAAGACAGTTTTCCACACGATCAAAGCTTTATTGAAGAGGCTTACAAGCAGAGAGCAAGAGGGCCTAGAACAATACATACTCTCATCTAACAGAACAAAAGACAGGCCTGAGTTTTTAAAAGTTCTTGGGCGAGAAAAGATTCATGTTTATTCATAGACACAGACCTATTATGGGGTGTCGCCCCTACGCAGTCTTTTGCTCCCCAGATTCAATTCCCCAGCTGGGGCTGCAGCCCCTCAATCCCCCTGGTAGGAGGTCACACAGCGGTCACAGGTAGACATTCTGTACATGTCCCTGGGCCTGGTTTTCTCCAGTTGCTTCTGAAAGACAACTTTAAAGAAGTTTACAGACTATTTTTAGATACTCTGCCCCACTGTTCTGGGGAATGGCTTTATTTCTGCACCCTAACCCATTTCTTGTTACTTTGTATGTAGATCTGGGGCCCCCTCTGTTCCCTGTCTCTAGGTTCCACACTCAACTCCCTATTACCTCTCTGATAGTATAGCCTATTTCTCTTTTACTTGCTTCTCCTTTAACCACAGCATTCTCTTTGCTGTTTCTCAAACAGGCACCCTCCCATCTCAGGGCCTTTGCTCCCTGTCTTAATATAGCCTCATTAACATAACAAGGAAAACCCTATTCCCAAAGGGGATTACAACCACAGGGTTAGGTTTCCAACGTATATTTTTGGGGAACAAAATTCAGTCCATAACACTTACTTCCAAATCAAGTGTCACCCGTAGAGACTGGCAGACTGAAAGAAGAAGTGCCGGGTCCCAGAGGAGGCCTGCAGCAACCCAGGGCACGGGTATCACCTCCAGCCACTTGTTGGCTGTGCAGAAATGAAGGTGCATTGTCGCCAGACCTTTCATTTACCTGGAGACCTTTGACCTTCAGCTTTATATGAAACGCCCAGTTTTTAAACGTTGGCAACTAATTCAGCTATTTTGGGTTAGACCCAGTCCTGACTCAATCAAAAAACTGGTTCCCCCGGTCCTTGAGGAAGTTTGATTCAAAGCTTCAAAGGAGGTGAGGGAAAATATTTATATTTCAGTCTTCCAGGGCAGCCAAATACAGGGGATGAGTCAAAGTTTTAAATTTTCCCTATTAAGCCAGTGTGATCTTTCAGAACTTGCCAAAACATTATTATTATTTTCATCATTGTCATTTTTCCACCTTTGCACGGTTCTGACCTTTAGAAAGTGCTTTCTTCCAGTAAACTAAAAACCGGGACACTTAGATTCCCTGGGTGGTACAAACTGTTAACAAGCTTAGTGGTTTAAGTCCTCCGCATCAAGAGGCACCACGGAAGAAAGACCAGGTGATCTACTTCCAAAAAACCAGCCATTGAAAACTCTGTGGAGCACAGTTCTACTCTGATACACATGGGGTCACCATGAGTTGGAGTTGATAGCAACCGGCTTTTTGGCAGTAACATTGCCTACACCCAACTACCTTCTCCTGCTTCTTTCCTGCACTCCACAAACTACCAAAACTCATCCAAGATGAAGCAGATAACCTTATCTTGGTTGTAACTATTAAAGAAATGGAATCAGTAATTAAAAAAAAAAACAAAAACTGGGGGTTTTGATGGAAAACTGGCAGCTTTAATTCAATAGAAAAAAGAACCCCACCAAAACATCCACAGTCTTGCAGATGTTTGCTAAGCACTCCTTCCCACCCACCCAAAGCTATCTCATTTCCAGGCTGGGGGTGGTAAGAGATGGAGCCATTTGTTTTCTCTGAGCTGAGCTCTCTCAGAAGGAGATGGGCTGAGGCCCAAGCTCAGGGACAGAGCATCCAGAGCCCCCATCCCCACCTCACTCTTAGCCCTGTCTGCTACCACCAGCCCTCCATGGTGTTCCCAAAACATGAGCGGACCCTGCTTCCTTCCAAACAATTTTCTGTCGCCTCCCTTCCCACCCTCTTTTCTGCCCCCCACCCCCCACCCTGTCCAGGACCAGCAGGCGGAGGTCTCCCCATGCTAACCCTGGTCTGGCATTTACGAAGGGGGCGGTTGCGGGCTGTGAGTTGGTGTTCTGAGACCCAGAATCATATTAGAGTTTTTGATATTTCACCACAAATATGTCACCAACACCGTCCTATCAAGGGAGAGATCTCCCTGATCTTTCTAGATATTTTCTTAGCTTCTCAACCGAAGTCCTGAGGCAGCTCTTCAGGAATCCACATAGAATAGACCTCACTGTTTCTTTATGTCATTTTTTTGTTTCTATAACAAAATATTTATTTCTGAACTCAGATCCACTCTGCTTGCCATTGATCCCCAGCAGCCTCCCCTTCCCACCAGTGCTGTGTGGGGCAAGGACTCTTTGCCTAGCTTATTGCTCCATCAGTGGGAGTAATGGATTACATTACATCCCCTAAAACATGTGTGGTAAACCCTTACCTCTATGCCTGTGGTTCTAATCCCATTTGGGACTGAGAAATGGATTCAGACAGAGAAGCCCTGAGGTCCTCATCTCCTGGTGCCTTCTCAGTCCAGAGCTGGACCCTTCCCCCTTTCCTCTCTCTTCCTTTTCTCCAGTGGATACTGATTAAGGAGGAACAATCATAAGGATAGACATAGGTATTGACTGAGTTCTCACCCTGTGCCAGGCACTTCCCATACATTTCATTTAATGACGCCAACAACCCCATGAAGGGGGTACTACTGGTATTGTCCCATTTTACAGATGAGGAAACCGATGCCCAGAGAGAATAAGCGGCCTGACTAAGGTTACATTGCCTGAGTGGCAGATCTCGCGTTTGAATCCAGGTCTCTGTAACTCTGAGCTAGCACCCTCAGCCACTAGGCTCTATACCTTACAGGGATAAGATGCCCCAGTGCAACAGGGAGGATGGGGTGAGGAGAAGGGCTATGGTCTGCAGGAGAGAGTGTGAGAAGTGAGGGAGGTGGGCTAGAAATGGATTCAGGGAGGAAACCCATGGCAACAAAGCCAGACGTGTGTCCTGTATAACGACCCAGTGAGCTCTCGTCCCTCTCTCTGCCCCAGCTCTTCCCCTGTGGCTCAGCCTCCTCCTGCCTTTACCCATTTCTGGGGGTGAACTTCCAAGGCCGCGGAAGAACCACTTCTCCGTCCCCACAGAGATTCTGAGTCCTCTGGAACACCACAGCTCCTTTAGGGCGTGGGCTGGCTTCCTACATCTCAGTAGGCCCCTCTTTGCAGAAACAAATGTGAACATGAGCTAGAAGGAGGAATGCATCCTTTTTCTTAGCTTAGGCCCCTTCTCTCTCCACTGAGACCACAGCTCCAGCCGGGGGGTCCCTGTGCACACCAGTCTGTCACCTGCCTCCCTCCTTTTTCAGCTCTCAGTTCCCCCAGCTTCTGCAAAGCTGGAAACTAAGGTGGTGGGTACCACCACAGAGGAGAGGGGAGGGGGGCTGGGCCACAGCCAGGAGAGAAGCGGTTCCCCTTGGTGAACCCCAACCGAGCCCAGCCCCTTCCCCTGGCCCAGAGCGAGGCTTTTCTGCTGATACACCCAGATCCCAGGGCTGAGAAAGTAGTGAAGCTAAAACTCAGGTGGGCGAGGGAGAGTCTGGGGTTTTGAAAAGCCACCAAAGACAGCCAGCTACCTGAAACCCCCTCCTGGTGCCCCCGCCACCCCCGCAGTCTGGGACTGGAGAAAGGAGGGGAAACAAAGAATCGAGTGAGAACAACCAGTGGATGGGGGAGGGGATGAATCACCAGAGGAAGCTCTGAGAAGCAGGAGCCCAGCACCACCACCAGCCCTTTCCCTGCCTTCAGGGCCCCTCTCCTCCTTCCCAAGGTTCCTCTGCTGAGCCAGGAGGCCAGTGGGCCTGGGAGAATCCTGGCTCTGACCCCCAGGCCCAGCCCTGTTACTCTCCCTCCACGGAAACAGACATCTCCATCCTCCCTGAGCCCCAGAGCTCCAGGGGAGGGGCTGCATTGCAGCAGCAGGAGGAGTGAAGGTTAGATCTCAGAAAGGACTAGCCACTGAAGATAGGAGCAAGACCCCAGAACTGCCTTCCTTGGAGAGCCCCGAGCATGGGAAAGCCTCTGCTCCCTGTTAGTCTGAGTCAGGGGAGCAGAGGCAGGGGAGGGGCTGGATAAAACCAGCACAAATCTTTTCATTGTGAGGGACAGGCTGGGACTCTCCAAACCCTCAGGCCTTGAGCTCACAGGGTTTGGGATTTCTGTGAGGAATGGGAAGAAAGGAAAAGGGGAAGGTGCAAGAGGGAGTCCGTTATAAAGCCCTCCGATGGCCTGGACTCTCAGGGCGAGATCTGTGGCAACCTGGCGACTTGGACATCTCTTTCTGGTCCTCTGCTCTTCATTATACCAACCAGACATGAGAAAGCTCGGGCAGGGCACAGCAGAGACAGGCATGTGACCCCATGCCCCATGCTGGACTGATGCCCATCCCTACTGGCTCCACAATGGCCATGCCACTCAGGGTGAGATGCATGGGCCGCCCTCCCTCTGGCTGGCTAGGGTGCTCTTTAACTAAAAGACAAGACAGTTCCTCTACTTGACAGCAGCAGGTCACCATGTCATGGAGCCTGTACTGTCCTTGTCTGGACCCACACTTCCCCTTACTGCTCTCCTAAAAACAAAACAAAAAACCTAAACCCACTGCTGTCCAGTTGATTCCAACTCATGAGGACCCCACGTGGTATGAAGTAGAACTGCTCCTTAGGGTTTTCTTGGCTGTAATCTAAATGGAAGTTCTCCAGGCCTTTCTTCTGTGGTGCCACCGGGTGGGTTTGAACCACCAACCTTGAGGTTAGAAGTTGAGCACAAACCGTTTGTGCCACTCAGGCCTGTCAGTAACTCGGTGTCTCCGCCTTACTGCCAGTCTCCTTTTCTCTCCGTCTCTCTCTACGTCCCTGAGCTTTTCCTTCTCTGGGCTCCACCTCTGTCTCTGGGGTTCGGGCCTCAGAGTTTTGGGCTCTCCTGGTATTTCCTGGTTTATGTCTATGGACATCACTCTCCACCATGTGTTTCATAAACCTTCCTGCCCTTTGAGTTCGGCCTCTGCATGTCTCTTTATGTCTTGGTCTATTTCTGCTTCTTGGGTGTCTGGCCCTTGGTCTTTGAGCGTGTCACAGTCCCAAGTCCCAAGTGCTCTAACTCTCTCTAGCTGTGGTCAGAGGGAGTGGTGGTGGTTGGCACTCACTGGTGAGTGGGGAGTCAGATAACTTGGGGCTATGAGACCCCCAGATGTGCCCTGTGAGTAGGACCAGAGGCACTGAGCCCCAGCTTGGAGGAGACCCCCTCTTCTACCTACCAAGTGGGTGGAGCTGTGGGGGGTAGAATGTAGAGCTGCCCAAGCAGCTCCCTCAGCCAGCACCAGGTCTTGCCCTCCTGCCAGGCTCTGAAGCACACCCAACCATAGCTTCCCAGGGGTGATTCGCTCGTTTAGGCCACTTCTGAGAAGACCAGCCTGCCAGCCTCTGCTGCTAATGGGGAGAAGTGAGAAGGAAAACTGACGCTCTCAGAGGCTCTTGTTCCTGTTTGGAAGATCGGGTTCCTATGCCCACCCCTCCTTATCCAACTGCAGGAGCCTCAGTTCCCGTCTCAGAAGAGGAGCTGTTCATCCTTTCCTTGCTCCTCTGGGAGAGCCGACTCTGCTCTACTACCCTTGGCAGACACCTAACTCAGGGGCCCGGGATCCCTCCTTAGCCCTGGACACTCAGAACCAGGAGTCTCTCCACAGTTGGTTTTGTAGTTGTTTTATTTATTTTTTTAAATCCTGCTCCCTGGTTTTGCAGATGAGGAGACCAGGCCCCGGTGACTTGACTAAGGCCACAGTGCTAGTCAGTTACAAAATGGTACCAGAACTGGTCTTTAGACTCTCAGTCTACGGGTCTTTCCAGGATCCAATATGGCCTCCCTCTGTGGCTTGTGGGAAGACCCCCAGGTCAGGCCTCAGGCCACAGGGCTATGGGGCTTCCCTTTTCTTCCTTAACCCTGTGCTCTGAGAAGATCTCTGGCTTCCCTTACATGAGTGTGAGGGTGGGGAGAGGCAGGTGGGTCTCTGACTTATCTACCTATTATGGATTGAATTATGTCCCCAAAAATACGTGTTGTAAATCCTAACTTTTATGCTTATAGTTATAATCCCATTCGGGAATGGATTGTCTTTGCTATGTTAATGAGGCAAGGTTAGTGTAAGGTGTATCTTGAGTCAATCTCTTTTGAGATATAAAAGAGACTAAGCACACAAGCAGAGCTGGGGGGAAGAGATCTGCCAAGATACATGGAGATCACCAAGGAACCAGGAAACCGAAGCTGAAGTGACCAGGACCTTCCTCTAGAGCCGACAGAGAGAGAAAGCCTTCCACTAGAGCCAGCATCCTGAACATTGGACTTCTTGCCTCCTCAGTTGTGAGAAAATAAATTTGTGTTTCTTTAAAGCCACCCATTTGTGGTATTTCAGTTATAGCAGCGCTAGATAACTAAGACAGAATTTGATATTGGAATAATGGGTGCTGCTCTAACATATACCTAAAATATGGATGCGGTTTTGGAATTGGGTAATGGCTAGAGGCTGGAAGAGCTTTAAGGTGCCTAGAAACCCTGGTGGCGTAGTGGTTAAGTGCCTCGGCTGCTAACCAAAGGGTTGGCAGTTGGAATCCGCCAGGTGCTCCTTGGAAACTCTATGGGGCAGTTCTGCTCTGTCCTGTATGTTCGCTATGAGTCAGAATCAACTTGATGGCACTGGGTTTGGTTTTGGTATTGGTAATAGTAAAAGCCTCGATTGCCTTGAAGAGACTGTTGGGAGAATTATGGACATCAAAGGCAGTTCTTGTGAGGGCTCACAAGGAAATGAGGGGAGCTATAAAGAAAGCCTCTATCATCTTAGGGAATACATATGGCGCCAGCAACAGGACGTTGCTAGAAATGTGGGTCTTAAATGTGCTTCTGGAGAGGCTTTAAAAGAAAATGATGAACGTGCAATTGGACAATGGAGGAAGGACGATGCTTTTTATGCAGTGGCAAAGAACTTGTCTAAATTATGTTCAAATACTTGGTGGAAGGTAGAACTTGTAAGTGATGAGCCTGGATATCTGGCTGGTGAAATTTCTAAGCAAGATCTTAAAGGGTCCACGTGGTTTCTCCTTGCCGCTTATAGTAAAATGCGAGAGGAAAGAGATGGACTTAAAAGTGGACAGTGCAAAATGAAAACAGAACTTAAAGATTTGGAAAATACTGTTGTACAAACTAAGCACACGCATCCTAGAATGCTCACCAGAGATATGGCTATGCAATCTTTTGTTGAAGAGATTAAGTCTGTGACTGATGGATCTAACCAACTACCACAGCAGAAGATCCATCAGCTTAAACTGAAGGGGACAGAGAAAGAACAAAAAGAAAGAACATTGTCTGCCTCTTAGAATTCTGTAAGTAGGAAAGAGGCCAAAGGAGCTACATCTGGTGTCCTCCAAGAAAAGAAAAGGGCCATTCCTGGAGCAGCTCAGTGATCAGCAGAACTGTTGGAAGGAGGACAGGAAACAGGGCCTTCCCGGTTTCAGAGGGTAGGGCCACAGCCTCCTGGATCTCAAAGGGTGGGCCGCAACCTCCTAGGATTCAAAGAATCAGACCTTTGACAACTCAGTTCCAGAGTGTGGGGCTGCTGTTAGAGTGTGTAAGGGGAATGGTGCCCAAAGCCGAGGAGGTGGGGCTGCTGTTAATGTCTGCCAGGGGAATGAGGCCATTGCCCAGAGCTGAGGAGGTTGGGCTGCCATACTCAAGGGGCAGAAAAATGGGGCCTGCTGGGGGCCAAGGGAGTGTGGTTGCCACTCAGATGGACTAGGAGAATGGGGCTGCCCAAAGCCGAAGGAGCAGAGTTGCCATCCCAGTGGCCTGGAAGGCAGAGCTGAAACCCAGGGCCAAGGGGCCTCCACCTAGAATCCAGGGGATGTGGCCAATACCCACAGTCTGGAGGGCAGAGCTCAACTGATCTCGGAGAACAGAGGATTGTTTTTCAAACCTTGAGATCCAATGTAAATTGTTGTGCTGGATTTTGGACTTGCTTGGTGCCTGTTATCCCTTCTGTCTCTCCAATTTCTCCTGTTTCTAATGGAGATGTCTACCTTGTGTCTGTTCCACCATTGTACTTTGGAAACAGATAATTTCTATTCTAGATTTCACAGGTTCACAGATGAAGAAGAATTTTGCCCCAGTATGGAATATGCCTAAAGTCTCACCCATATATGATTTAGATGATACAGAATATGAGATTTTGGACTTGGAGTTGCTTAAGACTTTGGGATGATATGATGGGGTGAATGTGTTTTGCATGTGGCAAGGACATGAATTTTGGGGGGCCAAATGGTGGAATGTTATGGATTGAATTATGTCCCCAAAAAACATGTGCTGTAAATCCTAACCTCTATGCTTGAGGTTATAATCCCGTTTGGGAATGGGTTGTCTTTGTTATGTTAATGAGGCAGGATTAGTGTAGGGTGTATCTTGAGTCAGTCTCTTTTGTGATATGCTGTTGGGTCCCCTCAAGTCGGTTTCTACTCATTGCAACCCTATGTACAACAGAATGAAACATTGCCCAGTCCTGCACCATCCTCACAATCGTTGCTTTTTGAGCCCACAGTTGCAGCCACTGTGTCAATCCATCTTGTTGAGGGTCTTCCTCTATCTCCCTGACCCTCTACTTTACCAATCATGATGTTCTTCTCCAAGAACTGATCCCTCATGATAGCATGTCCAAAGCACGAGAGACAAAGTTTCACCATCCATTTTTCTAAGGAGAATTTTGTCTATACTTCTTCCAAGACAGATTTGTTTGTTTTTCTGGCAGTCCATGGTATATTCAAGATTCTTCACCAACCCTATAATTCAAAGGCATCAATTCTTCTTTGGCCTGCCTTATTCATTGTCCAGCTTTTGCATGCATATGAGGTGATTGAAAATACCATGGCTTACTTAGGTCAGGTGCACCTTAGTCCTCAAAGTGACATCTTTGCTTTTTAACACATTAAAGGGGTCTTTTGCAGCAGATTTGCCCAGCGTAACACATCATTTGATTTCTTGACTGCTGCTTCCATTAGCACTGATCGTGGATTCAAATAAAATAAAATCCTTGAAACTTCAATATTTTCTTCGTTCATCATGATGTTGCTTATTGGTCCAGTTGTGAGGATTTTTGTTTTCTTTATGTTGAGGTATAATCCACACTGAAGGCTGTAGTCTTTGATCTTCATCAGTTAAGTGTTTCAAGTCCCCTTCACTTTCAGCAAGCAAGGTTGTGTCATATGCGTATTGCAGTTTTTTAATGAGTCTTCCTCCAATCCTGATGCCAAATTCTTCTTCATATAGTCCAGCTTTTCAGATTATTTGCTCAACATACAGATTGAATAAGTATGGCGAAAGGATACAACCCTGACACACACCTTTCCTGACTTTAAACCATGCAGTATCCCCTTGTTCTATTGGAACAACTACCTCTTGATCCATGTACAGGTTCCCCATGAGCACAATTAAGTGTTCTGGAGTTCCCATTCTTCACAATGTTGTCCATGTGATCCTAATACCTTGCAGCATGTTTTCTCCATTTCAAAATGGGCAATAAAGAGCTTGACATAACTATCACCATAATGATACTCTAAGTAACCAATAGGGGTTTTTTTGCTTGGCATTTTGTACACTCTCACTTTCAATGTCCTTTTTTATTATACCAGCTGCACTGGTCTCTTTCCAAAGGGGTGCAGGGCCTTCTCGGCTCTTGCAGCCTTGTTTTACCTCCTTTTTCTTTGTTGTCTTGGGAGATGGCCTTCCATCTGCAAGGCGGCAGCTAGGAAGGCTGCATGGCACTTTTGGTCTGCAACTTTCTTCTTGCTCCTTATCTCAGTTAGAGTAAACTTGAAAGGCCAGTTCCACTAGCCAGGGTCCAGATGTCCAGCATGCATACTCTTAGTCTGATAGTGTATTGTGATGTATACTCATCTGATCATCTGTGGGCTATGTACTTGAAAACACTATGCAATCCTTACAAAAATAATACATAAGCTGTGATGTAGAAATTGCTTTTTGAGACTCCATAAAGACAGCCTGCATTGCTGTCAGACTTTCCATTGGTGTCACCTCCTGATAAACTTTCTCTCTCTTTCTAACTTAGAGTATGTTTCATTGGCTCTACTGCTCCAGGGCATGGACCCAACTGGGTAACATATATAATTTGTTATGATCCACACAGTCGAATGCCTTTGTATAGTCAATGAAACACAGGTAAACAACTTTCTGGTATTCTCTGCTTTCAGTCAAGATCCACCTGACATCAGCAATGATCTCTCTAGTTCCATGTCCTCTTCGGAATTCAACTTGATTTTCTGGCAGTTCCCTGTTCATGTACCGTTGCAACGGCTTTTGAATGACCTTCATCAAAATTTTACTTGCATGTAATATTTAATATTAATGATATTGTTTGATAATTTCCACAATTCTGTTAGATCGCCTTTCTTTGGAATGGGCATAAATATGGATCTCTTCCAGGCGGTTGGCCAGGTAGCTGTCTTGCAAATTCCTTGGCAAAGACAAGTGAGCCTTCTTGGCATAGACAAGTGAGCATCTCAATTGGTATTCTGTCAATTCCTGGAGACCTGTTTTTCATCAATACATTCGGTGAAGCTTGGACTGCTTCCTTCAGTACCATCTGCTCTTGATCATATGCTACCTCCTGAAATGGCTGAACATTGACCAGTTGTTTTGGTGCAGTGGCTCGCTGTATTCCTTCCAACTCTGAGATAGAAAGGAGATTGGACAATGGAGCAGAGCAGAGATGGGGAAAGACACATGCCAAGCCACATGAAGATCATCCAGGAACAGAAACTCAGAAGAGAAAAGGACTTTCCTCCAGAGCTGACAAAGATAGAAAGCCTTTCCTTAGAGCCAGCACTCTAAATTCGGACTTCCAGCCTCCTAAACTGGACAAAATTAATTTCTATTTGTTAAAACCACCCATTTATGACATATATAAATCATTGAAGGAGAAAAATTGTCAGTCAAGAATCATATATCCAACAAAACTGTCTCTCAAATATGAAGGCAAATTTAGACATTTCCAGGTAAACAGAAGCTTAGGGAATTTCCAAAAACCAAACCAAACCTACAAGAAATACTAAAGGGAACTCTCTGGTTAGAAAATCAATATCAGATATCAACCCAACACTAGAACTCAGGACAGAGCTACCAGATGTTAACCCAGATCAAGATAGAAAAATGCTCAGAACAGGGAATTAGTGATTTCATTATGTAAAAGATGACAACATTAAATCAGTAAAGAGGGACTAAATAAAGTAGTCATAGATCTTCCATATGGAGAGGAATTCAAGGTGATATAGGGAGATAAAAGTTATGTTTAAATTTAGAAATATAGGGGTAAATATTAAGGTAACTACAAAGGAGGTGAACAATCCTACACATCAAAATAAAATACAAGAAAAACATAAAGACTCAGCAAAAACAAAATCAACAACAATGAAAAAGAGGAACATACAATTTACAAAGAAAAACTACTCAGCACAAAAAAGTAAGTGTAAAAATGAAACTGTCAACAACTCAAAAAAAGACACCAAAACGACAGCACTAAACTCATGCCTATCTATAATCACACTGGATGTAATTGGACTAAATGCACCAATAAAGAGACAGAGAGTTGCGGAATGGATAAAAAAAAAAAACACGATCCATCTATATGCTGCCTACAAGAGACACACCTTAGACTTAAAGACACAAACTAAAACTCAAAGAGATGGAAAAAAGATATCAAGCAAACAACAATCAAAAAAGAGGAGGAGTAGCCACACTAATTTCTGACAAAACAGACTTCAAACTTAAATCTACCACAAAGGACAAGGAAGGAAACTATATAATGATTAAAGGGACAATATACCAGGAGGATTTTACCATATTAAATACTTATGCACCCAATCTCAGGGCTTCAAGATACATAAAACAAACTCTAACAGCATGGAAAAGTGAGATAGACAGCTCCACAATAATAGTAAGAGACTTCAACATACCACTTTCAGTGAAGGATGGAACATCCAGAAAGAAGCTCAATAAAGACACAGAATAGCTAAATGCCACAATCAACCAGCTTGACCTCACAGACATATAGAGAACACTCCACCCAACAGCAGCCAAGTATACTTTCTTTTCCAGTGCACTTGGAACATTCTCTAGAATAGACCACATATTAGGCCATAAAGCAAGCCTTAACAGAATCCAAAACATCAAAATACTACAAAGCATCTTTTCTGACCTTAAAGCCATAAAACAAGAAGTCAATAACAGAAAAATCAGGGAAAATAAATCAAACATATGGAAACTGAACAACACTTTGCTCAAAAGTGGTTGGATTATAGAACAAATTAAGGATGGAATAAAGAAATTAACTGAATCCAGTGAGAACAAAAACACTTCCTATCTGAACCTTTGGGACACAGCAAAAGCAGTGCTCAGAGGTCAATTTATATCAATAAATGCACACATACAAAAAGAAGGGCCAAAAATCAAAGAATTATCACTATGACTTGAACAAATAGAAAAAGAGCAACAAAAGAAACCCTCAGTCACCAGAAGAAAGCAAATAATAAAAATGAGAGCAGAATTAAATGAAATGGAGAACAGAAAAACAATTCAAAGAGTTAACAAGACCAAAAGCTGATTCTTTGAAAAGATTAACAAAATCGATAAACCACTGGCCAGACTGACAAAAGAAAAACAGGAGACGAAGCAAATAACCCAAATAAGAAATGAGATAGACGATATCACAACAGGTCCCCCTGAAATTAAAAGAATCATAACAGAATACTATGAAAAATTGTACTCTAAAAATTTGAAAACCTAGAGGAAAAAATTGACAAATTTCTAGAAACACATGACCTACCTGAACTAACACAGAGACAGAACAGCTAAATAAACCCATAAAAAGAAGAGATTGAAAAGGTAATTAATGAACTCCCAACAAAGAAAATCCCTGGCCCTGACGGCTCCAGTGGAGAGTTCTACCAAACGTGCAGAGAAGAGTTAACACCACTACTACTAAAGGTATTTCAGAGGATAGAGAAGGACAGAATACTCCCAAATTCATTCTATGAAGCCTGAATGACATACCAAAACCAGGTAAAGACACCACACACAAAAAAAAGAAAATTATAGACCATATCCCTCATGAACTTAGATGCAAAAATCCTCAACAAAATTCTAGCCAATAGAATTCAACAACATATCAAAAACATAATTCACCACAACCAAGTGATATTCATACCAGGTATGCAGGGATGGTTCAACATTAGAAAAACAATCAATGTAATCCATCACATAAATAGAACAAAAGACAAAAACCACATGACATTATCAATTGACGCAGAAAAGGCATTTGACAAAGTTCAACACCCACTCATGATAAAAACTCTCAGCAAAATAGGAATAGAAGGAAAATTCCCCAACATAATAAAGGGCATTTATACAAAGCCAACAGCCAACATCATCCTAAATGGAGAGAGACTGAAAGCATTCCCCTTGAGAACTGGAACCAGACAAGGATGCCCTTTATCACCACTCTTATTCAACATTGTGCTTGAGGTTCTAGCCAGACTCTTAGGCTAGATAAAGAAATAAAGGGCATCCAAATTGGCAAAGAAGTAAAGGTATCTCTGTTTGCAGACGACAGAAAAACCTAAAGAATCCTCAAGAAAACTACTAAAACTAATAGAAGAGTTTAGCAGGGTATCAGGATACAAGATAAAAAAACATACATAAATCAGTTGGATTCCTCTACACCAACAAAGCGAACGTGGACGAGGAAATTAACAAATCAATACCGTTTACAATGGCCCTTAACAGGATAAAATACTTAGAAATAAATCTAACCAGAGAAGTAAAAGACCTATACAAAGAAAACTATAAAACACTACTGCAAGAAACCAAAAGAGACCTACATAAGTGGAAAAACATACCTTGCTCATGGATAGGAAGACTCAACATTGTAAAAATGTCTATTCTGCCTAAAGCGATCTACAGGTACAATGCAATCCTGATCCAAATACCAGTGACATTTTTTAATGAGATGGAGAAACAAATCTCCAACTTCACATGGAAGGAGAAGAGGCCCCCGATAAGTAAAGCATTACTGAAAAAGAAGAACAAAATAGGAGGCCTCACACTACCTGATATTAGAACGTATTATACCGCAACAGTAGTCAAAACAGCCTGGTACTGGTACAATAACAGACACACATAGACTAATGGAACAGATTTGAGAATCCAGACATAAATCTATCCACATATGAGCAGCTGATATTTGACAAAGGCCGAAAGTCTGTTAAATGGGGAAAAGACAGTCTCTTCAACAAACGGTGCTGGCATAACTGGATATCCATCTGCAAAAAAAAAGAAACAAGACCCATACCTCACACCATGCACAAAAATGAGATCAAAATGGATCAAAGACCTAAATATAAAATCTAAAATTGTAAACATCGTGGAAGAAAAAATAGGGACAACACCAGGACCTCTAATACATGGCATAAACAGTATACGAAATGTTACTAATATTGTACAAATACCAGAAAAGAAATTAGAAAACTGGGAGCTCCTAAAAGTCAAACATCTATGCTCATCCAAAGACTTCACCAAAAGAGTAAAGATTACCTACAGATTGGGAAAAAGTTTTTAGCTATGACATTTCTGATCGGAGTCTGATCTCTAAAATCTACATAATACTGCAAAAACTTGACAACAAAAAGACAAATAACCCAATTAAAAAATGGGTAAAGGATATGAACAGGCACTTTACCAAAGAAGACATTCAGGCTGCTAACAGATACATGAGGAAATGCTCACGATCACTAGCTATCAGAGAAATGCAAATCAAAACTACAGTGAGATTCCATCTCACCCCAACAAAAGGCTGGCATTAATCCAAAAAACACAAAATAATAAATGCTGGATTGGTTGTGGAGGGACTGAAACACTTATACACTGCTGGTGGGTATGTAAAATGGTACAGCCACTTTGGAAATCAATTTGATGCTTCCTTAAAAAGTTAGAGATGGAACCATCGTCGACCTAGCAATTCCACTCCTTGGAATATACCCTAAAGAAATATGAGCCTTCACAAGAATAGATATATGCACACCCATGTTCATTGCAGCACTGTTTACAATAGCAAAAAGTTGGAAGCAACCAAGGTGCCTATTAACTGATGAATGGATAAATTATGGTATATTCACACAATGGAATACTATGCAACAATTAAGAACGATGAATCTGTCAAACATCTCATTACATGGAGGAATCTGGAAGGCATTATCCTGAGTGAAATTAGTCAATTGCAAAAGGACAAATATTGTATGAGACCACTTTTATACTAACTCCAGATAAAGTTTAAACACAGAAGAAGATATTCTTTGATGGTTATGAGGGTGGGAAGGGAGGGAGAGGGATATTCTCTAAGTAGATAAAAAAAAAGTAGATAGTAGACAAAAATTTTTTTAGGTGAAGGAAAGGGCAACACATACGACAGGAACAGTCAATACAACTGGACTAAACCAAAAGCAAAGAAATTTCCTCAATACAACCGAAAGCTTCGAAGGCCAGAGTAGCAGGGGGACCATGGTTTCAGGGGACATCTAGGTCAATTGGCATAACAAAATGTATTAAGAAAACGGCCTGCATTCCACTTTGCTGAGAAGCGTCTGTGGTCTTAAACTCTAGCAAGGGGCCATCTAAGATGCATCAATTGGTCTCAACCCACCTGGAGCAAAGGAGAATGAAGACCACGAAAGATACAAGGTAAATATGAGCCCAAGAGACAGAAATGGCCGCATAAGCCAGGGACTCCATTAGCCTGAGACCCAAAGAACTAGATGATGCCTGGCTACCACTGATCACTGCTCCGACAGGGAGCACAACAGAGAATCCCTGAAGGAGCAGGAGACCAGTGGGCTGCAGATCTTAAATTCTCATAAAAAGCCCAGGCTTGATGGTCAGATCGAGACTGGAGGGACCCTGACGGTCATGATCCCCGGACCCTTTGATAGCCCAAGATTAGAACTATTCCCGAAACCAACTCTCTGTACAGGGATTGGCCTGGACTATAAGATAGACAACGATACTGGTGAGGAGTGAACTTCATGGCTCAAGTAGACGCATGAAACTATGTGGGCGGCTCCCATCTGGAGGGGAGATGAGAAGGCAAAGGGGGACAGAAGCTGGCTGAATGGACACGGGGAATACAGGGTGGAGAGGAGTGTGCTATCTCATTAGGGGGAGAGCAACTAGGAGTATATAGCAAGGTGTATACAAATTTTTGTATGAGAGACTGACTTGATTTGTAAACTCTCACTTAAAGCACAATTTTTAAAAAAACCCACCCATTTATGGTATTTCTCTTATAGCTGCACTAGATAATTAAGACAGTGGGTGTTGTATCAAACCAGCCCAGCCTTGCCCTAATGATAAATGTAATCTCTCCCCAGAGAAAACTTGATGATGAAAGAAAGCCTTCTGACAGGAGAAGCTGGTTTGGGAGGTTGGGTGTGCTGACAGTCCCACAGCACTCACCTTGCTGCCTCCTCAGACTCAGCCATGATGAGGAGAAGCTTCCAGGTAGCAGCAAGACTTGGCCACTGCAGAACCCTCCTCGGTGCCCCCTGCACCCTGCCCAGGCTCAACCCTGCCTCAGCTTTTGGATCCTCCACAGATGCCCTGGTGAGTGAGTTCCTAGGTCAGCCAGATGGGTGCTCCTCCTCCTGGGAGCCAAGGGCTTAAGGAATACCCCAAATCTCCTCTTCCCCATGCGTGGCCAGGTGGGTGGGCAGCGTGTTGGGGAGCTACTTGATTTGGCAAAGGGAAGCCTGAGCAGCCCAGATTCAAGACTAAACCCACCAGGACACTTTAGTTCTGGTCTGAGTTTTGTGTGGCCACCAATAAGTCACTTTCCCCCTCTGGGACTCTGGTTGCTGCAATTGAGTTGTCCCTAGACAGAGGCCTCCCAGGGGCAGAATTTGGATGAGTTTCCTCTCTGTGGTGTTGGCAAGTGACTCACTCACAGCCCACAGTTGTGACTGGCACATGTGGAGTCGATGGCACAGAAGCCCCCCTTGTCCCCCAGGGGTATGCTGTCCCTGCTCCCAGTGGTGACACCACATGTCTGGGAAGGAAAAGAACATATTTAAAGGAGCGGTCCTGCCCAGGCAGGCCCACAGCTGTGGACAGAGCCAGAGTTACAACTCCCTCCCAAGGCGAGGGAGTTGTAACAGTAACCCTCACCTACTGTGGTCCACCCCCAAGGTAGACAGTCTCAGAATGGGCTCCTGCCTGATGGTCTGCTCTCACACTTGCAAGTTTGGCAGCCTTAGCCATAATTTTCTCAGTTTCCCCATCTGCGTAAACAAAAAAAAACAAGCCCGCTGCTGACGAGTCAATCCTGACTTCTGGCGCCCCTATAGGACAGAGAACTGCCCTGTAAGATTTCTCAGGCTGTAAATCTTTACAGAAGCAGACTGCCACACCTTTCTCCCACAAAGTGGCTGGTGGGTTCAAACTGCCAACTTTTCAGTTAGCAGCCAAGTGCTTAACCCCTGTGCCACCAGGACTCCTTCCTATGTGCATAGTGGAATTAATAAGGCAGTTCTCTGCCTCAAAGAGGTGCTACTACCACCGGTTGCCACTGAGTTAATTTCATATGTGTCAGGGTAGAACTGTGCTCCATGGGGTTTTCAATGGCTGATTGTTTGGAAGCAGATTGCCAGGTCTTTCTTCTGAGGTACCTTTGGGTGGACTCTAACCTCCAACTTTCTGGTTAGCACTGAATGCATTAACTGTTTGCACCAACCAGGGACTCTAACAGGTTTTTCAAACAGGACAATTGTAATCTTTAGCCCCAGTTCCTTCTCTTCCCTTCTTTTGCCCTCGAGGATCCCTGTGCCCAGTCACCCACAAGGGTTCCCAACCCTCTGCAAGGAAGATGGAAACTTTCCCTCAAGCTAACATTCTGGGGGCCCGAGAACCCAGAAACAGACTCTGCTTGGGGGTCCCCCCACCTCCCAGGAATCCGCCTAGTCCACCTGATTTTCTTGCCCAGGTCTCAAGATTCTGTAAGAAGAAGACAGACTTGAAGGACTATGCCCTCCCCAATGCTAGCTGGTGTCCAGACATGCTAAGCATGTATCAAGAATTTCTGGAGAAGACCAAGGCCAGCGGCTGGATCAAGATGCCCTCCTTCAAGTCCAACAGAGAACACATCCAGGGGCTCAAGCTTCCGTTGGGGTCGGCAGTCACCTCGGGTAAGGCCCAGCCTGAGAGTGCCCATCAACACACATATATGCCCCAGCCCACTGGTCAACAGGATGCTGCCTAGCCCCTCGCCCAGTAGGTTCCGCTCCTCCCTCCCCAGCAGAGCCACCCTGTGTTCAGACTCTGGAAGGAAAAACACAAGCTCCCTTCCAGTTCTCAGCCTGCAAATTCTACCCTCTGTCTAGCTCCACCCCACAGGCAGATGAGAGAGTGTTCTATTGGGTCTCCAGTTCCCCATCTCTCATCTCAGGAGAACACACCTTAGAGGACCCTGCCTTTGCTCCCAGGCATGTGTGTCCTCACAGGAAAACCAGCTCAGATCCTTGCTGTGCTGAAGCCTCACCAGTTTTTCTTCCTTTACTTTCAAACCTCATCCCAAGTCCTCCTCCCCAAGCCCATAAAAGCCTTTGGACCTCCTTGACCACTGCAGGCCTCTCTCACCACCCAGGCTCCACTAGGCCCAGAGTGGCACTCTGGAAATACCCACTGGGCCACATTGATAGAGTTTCCACCTTTATCTTTCTTTGCGTGTGTCTGCAGGTAAAAATGGTGTGTGGAGGAAACCCTGGTGGCATAGTGGTTAAGTGCTATGGCTGCTAACCAAAGGGTCGGCAGTTCGAATCTGCCAGGTGCTCCTTGGAAACTCTGTGGGGCAGTTCTACCCCGTCCTATTGGGTCACGATGAGTTGGAATTGACTCAGTGGCACTGGGTTTGGTGTCTTGCTTTTTTGGAGGCCATCTGACCTCCTCTAACTTCACAAAGCAAAAGGAGAATCACAATCAATAGCCAAGGCTGATTCCTGTAGCGCATAGGTCAGACATACCTCCTCTCTTCAGCTTTTTTTTACCAATTCCCACACCAACCATCCCTCCCATGACACTCGCTGCTTCTCTACTGGGTTTGATAATCCATTGCAATGGCCATGCAGAACTCACAATACTCACAATTAAGGGGTTTATTAGGGAAGTAACAGGTTACGATGCAGGTTCAGGAACACTCGGCATGCAGTTCTTCCATCAGGACAGCCTCTTCTCAGCTGAGCCCGCAGACACGCCTCTCTTGGCCCTCAGCCTCTGCCCTGCTCTGTCACTGTTACAAAACTTCTAGCTCTGCAGATGAGTACTCCGAGGCACCCCACTCTGCCAGTAAACCTCAGCCCAAAAGCACTCTGCTCTGGCTCTGTGGGTCAGCAAACCAACTCCACCGAGTATCTGGAGACACCCTACTCCACCAGCAAACCTCCTGCCCAAAGGCACTCAGCTTTCTCACTCACTGGGCCTGGAAGCCTGCTGTGCTATCTCCTGCCATAGTCTCCTGCCGTCTCCTGCCTCTGCTGCCGCCATTTCTCTGCCACTGCTTCACCTTTCACTGTCTTCGGTGTTACAGCTCTCATTCTCAGGCTCCTGCCTCTAAGAACTTCTCAGCACAGGGATCCCGAGTCTAAAGGATGAGCTCCACTCCTGATTCTTCTTTCTTGGTGGTGGTGAGATCCTCTCCTCCTACCTCCAGGATGGCTCATTTTAAGCCTAGCAGGATGGCAAACTGACCAATCACTTCTTTAGGATTCCATATAGTTCCATATATCTCCTTTGCACACTTCCACTCAATCTTTGTGTGTGAGTCACAAAGCCTATGGCTAGAAGGGCCATATTAAGTAATTAACTGCACTGCAGGCCATCCCCCGGATCTTCTAGCCATTGGCCCTTTCATATTTGAATGATTAACTTTCTACTCCCAATCATCTTACCAGTCCAAAACAGTCATTAACAATCAGACCTTCAGTAGGGCAAAGAGTCCTCAGGGTGAGGTTACTCAGATACCAGCCATTCAGGTCTGCTGCAGGTCAGGTTCTTCAAAAGTCATCTTGGCTTCACCCTTTCTGGCCTCTGGTAAAATTTAACTGAGAGAAGATTATTCCCTTGCTCTGAGCCTCTCTAGGTATGAGCATAGGGAAAAAAGTTTTTTTTAATTTTTATTTTTCTTTAAGTGAAAGTTTACAAACCAAGTCAGTCTCTAATGTAAAAACTTACATATACCTTGCTATATACTCCTAGTTGTTTACCCTATAATGAGACAGCACAGTCCTTCCCTCCACTCTCTATTTTCATATCCATTCGGCCAGCTTCTGCCCCCCTTTGCCCTCTCATCTCTTCTCCAGACAGGAGCTGCCCACATGGTCTCATGTGTCTACTTGACCAAGGAGCTCATTCTTCACCAGTATCATTTTCTATCCCATACTCCAGTCCAATCCCTGTCTGAAGAGTTGGCTTTGGGAATGGTTCCTCTCTTGAGCTAACAGAAGGTCTGGGGACCATGACCTTTGGGGTCCTTCTAGTCTCAGTCTGATCTTTTTACCAAGAATTTGGGGTCTGCATCCCACTGCTCTCCTGCTCCAACAGGGGCTCTCCATTGTGTTCCCTGTCAGGGCAGTCTTTAGTTGTAGCCGGGCACCATCTAGTTCTTCTGGTCTCAGGCTGATGTAGTCTCTGCTTTACGTGGCCCTTTCTGTCTCTTGGGCTCATAATTACCTTGTATTTTAGGTGTCCTTCATTCTCCTTTGCTCCAGGTGGGTTGAGACAAATGGATGCATCTTAGATGGCCTCTTCCTAGCGTTTAAGACCCCAGACGCCGTTCTGCAAAGTGGGATGCAGAATGTTTTCTTAACGGCTTTTATTATGACAATTGACTTAGATGTTCCCTGAAACCGTAGTCCCCAAACCCCTGCCCCTGTTATGCTCACCTTCAAAGCATTCATTTTATTCAGGAAACTTCTTTGCTTTTGGTTTACTCCACTTGTGTTGACCTCTCCTGTATTGTGTGTTGTCTTTCCCTTCACCTGAAATAGTTCTTATCTACTATCTAATTAGTGAAAACCCCTCTCCCTCCCCCACTCCCCTCTCTTGCAACCATCAAAGAATATTTTCTTCGCTGTTTAAACTCTTTCTCCAGTTCTTATACTAGTGGTCTTATACAATATTTGCCCTTTTGCAACTGACTAATTTCACTTGGCATAATGCCTTCCAGATTCCTCCATGTTATGAAATGTTTCACGGATTCATCATTGTTTTTTATTGATGCGTAGTATTCCATTGTGTGAATATACCATAATTTACTTATCCATTCATCCATTGATAGACACCTTGGTTGCTTCCATCTTTTTGCTATTGTAAACAGTGCTGCAATGAACGTGGATGTGCATATATCTGTTCATGTAAAGGCTCTTATTTCTCTAGGATTTATTCCAAGGAGTGGAATTGCTCAATCGTAAGATAGTTCTATTTCTAGCTTTTTAAGGAAGCACCAAATCGATTTCCAAAGTGGTTGTACCATTTTACATTCCCACCAGCAGTGTATAAGTGTTCCAATCTCTCCAACATTTATTATTTTGTGGTTTTTGGATTAATGCCACCCTTATTGAGGTAAGGTGCTATCTCATTGTAGTCTTGATTTGCATTTCTCTGGTGGCTAATGATCGTGAGCATTTCCTCATTTATCTGTTAGCTACCTGAATGTCTTCTTTAGTGAAGTGCCTGTTCATATCCTTTGCCCATTTTTTAGTTGGGTTATTTGTCTTTTGTAGTTGAGTTTTTGCAGTATCATGTAGATTTTAGAGATCAGGTGCTGATCAGAAATGGCATAGCTAAGAACTTTTTCCCTGTCTGTAGGTAATCTTTTTACTCTTTTGGTGAAGTCTTTGGATGAGCATAAATGTTTGATTTTTAGGAGCTCCCAGTTACCTAGTTTCTCTTCTGCATTGTTAGTAACGTTTTGTGCATAGCGAAATTTTTAAGGGACTTTAGTTTTGGCCACTGTATCCCAGTCCTGCAGTGCCTCGCCTTCAATCCACTCTTTCACAGTTAGAGCTGCTACAGTTATAATTTTTACAATCGAAATTAACCCTGTTAACAATCAACATTCACAAATGAATCATATAGTCCTGTCAGCAGCTGCCCCCACCCTCTCTTTCCCAGACCCATCAGTTCAGTGGGGATCCTCCCTTGTCCCCCTCATTTAATGTAAGCACACTCACAAAAACATGTAAGCAAGCCACTGGGTGCACTTCCTGTTAGCGCTGTATGTGTTAACCATTTGCACCAACCAGGGATTCTAACAGGTTTTTCAAACAGGACAATTGTAATCATTAGCCCCAATTCCTTCCCTTCCTTTCTTTTGCCCTTAAGGATCCCTGTTCCCAGTCATCCATAAGGGTTCCCAACCCTCTGCAAGGAAGATGGGGCCTTTCCCTCAAGCTAACACTCTTGGTGGCCTTCTGAGCTTTACTTCCCCCCCATTTTAGATAGCCAATTTCTAAACTGCTTGTTCCCATCAAATCAGTACACTGAGGAGACAAGCGTGTTCCTTTATCTGAAGAATCTTCTGTTCTGGTTGGAACTTTGAGCACCTGATTCCATGAGCAAAGTCTAGTCCAGAGCAAGCCATCAGATTTCAGCAATCTACACCAACTCACAGTGTCAAACATCTGTCTCTTCAGTCAGGTTCTGGTCAGCTTTTCACTAGCCATTCAAGCTGGATCACAGTGAGTTGGGTACCAGCCATAGGCTCAGGAGTTTACACTCACTTCCTGGCACTTCAGATCAGTCAATGCCTTCTCTCTTTCTCTTATCCCTAGCCCTTATGGACTAGGTCAATGGGCACCACCCATAAGCTCAGGAGTCTACACAACTCCCTGCACTTCTAACCAACGAGCCCTTTGCCTCTCTCTCATCCCTAGCCGCCATGGACTAGGTCAACTGCTGCCAATGGAACATGCCCAAGCTCAGCCTGTCTCTTCATTGTTGCGCTTTCTCCACTTCCACTCATTAAGTGGACCTAGGTTGTCACCTGAGGTGGTCATACCAGACTGTTTACTGGTTGGCTCCCTTTAACTTCCAATCCTGGAAGGGGGTTCTACTGATGGGAACTGACTTTTCCTGCCTCAATACACCCAAAGGCAAACTGTTTGCTTGCTCAAAATTCAAAAAACAAAACAGTCATTTTTTTTTTTTTCCTGCAGGTCCTTCCTTCAAATGCAAATCTTACAATCCCTCAGCAGTCCTGGGTAGGTCTGCATGGCTTTTCAAAAGCAAAATTCCTGGTTGGGGCTTAACTTTTTTAACCTAAGGCTCTATACACAGGGCTACTGCATTCAAACTAACAGCCTGTGTTTCTTTTGGGCAAATTCTAGTTCCCCTTTTACCATATCCAATCAAGTATGGAAACCCTGGTGGCGTAGTGGTTAAGTGCTACGGCTGCTAACCAAAGAGTCAACAGTTCGAATCTGCCAGATGCTCCTTGGAAACTCTATGGAGCAATTCTACTCTGTCCTATAGGGTCGCCATGAGTCGGAATCGACTCGACGGCACTGGGGCTAGGTTAATCAAGTATTGGCTGAAGGTGGAGTTACATTCTCTCCATCATCTATAACACCCAATATTCATTTCTATCATACAGTTAGGCTTGCTTTACGACACTAGGTAGGAGGAATATTCAATATCCATAGTACATTCAAATAAGCACATAACCCTTTCTAAAAACATTCCAGTTTCATCTTCTCCAACCCTTGACTATCTTCCATTCATATGCATATGACCTCAGGCCTCTGGCTGGGTGGAACCAGTAGACCCTGGCCTTCTATCAATCATTTTGATTAATCAACCTGGCCCTTGCCCCAACCATTCCAGATGCTGCTTTTCTTCCCTCAGCTGTATAGCACAACATCTCTTACTGTCCTTTCAGAGGTTACAGATAACAACAACCAGAATAACCACCCAAGAATCAAAAGTTTCATTTCCCAAGCGCGTTCGTTCTTTCTCAGTCTAAATCCCATGCTCCCATGAGTCTGGAGGCATTGCCACTATCCTGTTCCTGACACCAGCTGTAAAAACAGCATGGTGGAGGCGTCTGAACTCCACCTCTTAGGATTCAGCCTTGGGATGTCGATCTTGATTCTCCTTCCCCCTTGTGAAATCAGAGGCAGTCAGACGCCTCTGCCACACCATTTTACAGTGTGTGTGTATGTGTGTGTTAGTGTTTTCTTGTCTCTCTCACCAGTATATGTGGCCCTCCTGCCCAGTAATGGATGGAACAGTACCTGAGAGTTTACAGCAGATGCAGGCACCGGAAAAAAAATTTTTTTTTTTTAACAATTTGGTATTTCCAAAAAAGGATTGACATAGTTGTTGTAGTTGTCTTGGGGGAAAAATCAAAACTTTGGTGGGCTTTTCTACACAAATGGCCAGCCCTGCATCCTGACAAGGCCCTGCACCCCCCACACCCTCCCTTCTCCAGCTGATAAACTGACCATCTCTCCCTAGATGAAAATGACTGGCGCATCTTCACCAGGTGCATCCAAGTGGAAGGACAAGGATATGAGTATGTCATCTTTTTCCACCCGTCCCAGAAAAAGTCCGTCTGTCTTTTCCAACCAGGCCCCTACCTGGAAGGAGCCCCAGGGTAAGGTCACAGGCAGGGCCAAGTGGGCATCCTTGGTGGCCTTCTGAGCTTTGCTCAGCAGGGTGGGTGAGTACGCATCAAGCCTTGGAGTCTGCACCCCTCTCTAAGGATCCGGGCAGGGGGTGGGGCCACACTGGCTTCAGTCTCACAATGTTAGGCCTCAGTGGGACATCCCTGATCATCTGTACCAGTCCGCATTGTGCAAATAAGGGAAAGCCTCCTTATTGAGGTCTCAGAATCTTCCAGCAAGAAGGGTCCTTAGAGGCCACTTTGAAAATGATGTGGTACACTTGGGAGAGAGCAAGATCTGGACTCAAGAGCCCAGCTTCCAATCCTGCTCTGGCACTGCTGGCATTGGGACCCCAGGCAAGCTTAATCTCTGAACTTCAGTCTCTTTACCTGAAACCTGGGGCAATAATATCTACCTACCAGGGTGGCTGAGAGATGTGATATTATGGGCCTATGTATGTATACAAGCTCAAGAACTGTAAAGCACAGTATAGACATCAAAGACCATCTATCCAAACCTCATATTTTACCTATGAGGAAACTGAGGCACACAGAGGTGAGGTAACTTGCCCAAGGTAGCACAGGCAGTCAAGGTCAGACCCAGGACACAGATCCAGTAGTTAGGACTCCAAGTCCATTGCTCCCTCCACTTTACTCTGCTGCGTCCACACTTGGAATAGACCTAGGAAGGAACCCAGAGTGGATATGGCACAACCACAAAAGAAATCAGGCTGGCCCTGGGCCTCTTTCCTAAGGGAACTGGACCACTGAGTCCAAGTCTGTGGTTGTCTGTCTTCCTCTCCATCCCTGTTCCTGCTCCAGACAATCCCCAGGGGCTGTGGCTGGTGCCTGAGTTCCTGCAAGGGGGAGGGAGAAGGAGGGAGCAGGAGCAGCGTTAGGATCCCAAGGCCTCAGAGGAGCTCAGTTGCAGTTAAACAGAATCCCTGGGTGGTGCAAACTAGCCAAAAGGTTGGTGATTTGAATCTACCCAGAAGTGCCTCAGGAGACAGGCCTGGTGATCTGCTTCTGGAAGGTCACAGCCGTGAAGACTCCAAAGCACACAGCTCTACTCTGCACACAAGAGAGTGCCACGAGTCAGAATCAACTCAACACCAACAAACAACAACAACAACAAAATAGATGTAAGCACCTCTGCTGGCCATGAATTCAGACTGCCTCAGCCATGCCAAAGGCATCCTCCACGGGACACTCTTCTCCAAACTAGAGCTGCAGACACCCCTACTCAGGCCACAGGTCCCCTCGTTTCTGAAGAGGCAAATTCCAAAGAGACAGAGATGGGGGTGAAGTGCGTCTGATTTATTTAGGGGTTTGTGGAGGTGGGCAGAAGAGGACCATCCAACATTGAGGCCAGGCCCAGTCAGTGGACTGAGTGGGGTCCAGAGAAGACAGCAGGATCCACCCAGCCCCTAGGCAATGTGGGGGTAATGTGACTGGCCGGCCAGGGGTCACCCTGCAGAATCCACAAACCTGCCAATGGCTCCCCTGCCTGGCTAATGAGGACAACGAGGGATAAGCAGGCCTGGGGTTTGCTCCTTTTTCCTTCTTTCAAGCAATTTGGGGGGTAGAGAGGGGGGCATTCAAAGTACGCATGAGGCTTTGCAAACATGTCATCATTCACTCTGATGATGTAGGTATTATTTTTATTCACAATTCATAATGGAAAAATGAATGCTCAGAAAGGTTAGAGTCCTAGGCTGGTTTCTCTAGAGGAGCAAAACCAGTGACATGTATATATATATATATATATTTAGAGAGAGAGAGAGATTTATTTCAAATAAATGGCTCATGCAGTTGTAGGGGCTGGCAAGTCCCAAATCCACGGGTCAGGTGGAAGGCTGGAGGCTTCTGCTAACTGACGTGGTGACAAGGGCTGATGAACTCAAATTGACAGGTCAGACGGAGGGCTGCTGGCGCACAGGGTTGTGGGAACTGGCGAATCCCAAGATCAGCAGGTCAGGTTGGCAGGCTGCTGGCTCACACCCCAAGAGCTGGAGGTCACAGGATGACAAGTTGGGTGTAGGATCCAGAGAAAGCAAGCGAGCTTTGCCAGAATGTCCACATACGTCGGATGCAGGCCACAGCCCCAAGGAAACTTCCCTTACGTCAGATTGCAAAATGGAGGGTAATTACATAATACTGAGAACGATGGACTAGCCATGTTGACGCATAACATTAACCACTGCACTTGGAAATTTGCTCAAGATCACAGAGGTAGCGTGAAGAGTCAAGCCAGGTTGGTTCGGTTCCATGGCCCCCTGCTCTTTCCACCAAAGAGAGGGAGAAGGCAAGGGTCCAGGGAGCCCATTGGCAGCAGGCACAGGAAGGTGATTCGCAGTAGTGCAGCACGGATGTCTGCCCTGGTCCACGGAGAATCAGGATCTGGCTTTTGAAAATCAGAAAGGCAAATCTGTTTTGTGTTTTTTATATTCTAAAGTTGTGTGCCTTTCTATTTTCCCCAATTTACCTAACAAGGAGGAGGCCCTTGGTGATGCAGCTGGTTAACACACTCTGCTGCTAACTGAAAGGCACCAGCAGTGCCTCAGAAGAAAGGCCTGGCAATCTACCTCCAAAAGGTCACAGCCATTGAAAACCCTATGAAGCAGAGTTCTACTCTGATGCACATGGGGTCCCCATGAGTCAGAATCGACTCGATGGGAACTGGTACCTAACGATGAAGTAGCTTTGGCACGAGGGTCAGCTTATACAAGTGAGGATAAGAATTTTACACACCTTAAATAAAGCCAGTGTTTCCAGCATCCTGCAGAAGTGGGCTTTCGGCAGACAGCACTGCTCAGGTGTCCACCTTGCTGGCACTTTATAGGTTATAAGCTACATTTCACATTTACCTATCTTGAAAATGTGGGCCCAGCACTTGTCCTAGTGATTGATAAGCTGAGCGATGGCTCACAGCCATGCTTCGAAGACTCTGACAAAAAGTTCTGGGGGTTTCCGTTCCCTGTATGAGTGCAGCCGTCCAAATAATGGCAGTTGTTGCCAGCAGTGTTTTTAACTCTATCAGAAAAAAAGTGGGTTTTTTTCCTGATAAAATAAAATAATTGTCTCAGTGGTTGCTAACGCATGCTAAAGCAAAAAAGGAGAAAAGCTCGGCTGGTTTTAACTGGTTTGATCAGACAGGAGCTAGTTCTTTGTCTTTCCTGTTGGGCTGCCCTGAGGTTGAAGGTCTGTTTTTGGAGGAATCTGGAGAAAGGGTGAAGCCAGGGGTTGTTCCAGGATGGAGGGAGGGCTCAGGCTCTGCCCAGGGCCGAAGTCCAGCCTTCCTCCCCGCCCCTCCTCCAGGTTTGCCCATGGAGGGTCCCTGGCAGCCATGATGGATGAGGCCTTCTCTAAAACTGCCTACCTGGCTGGAGAGGGGCTGTTGACACAAAGCCTCAACATCAGGTTCAAAAAGTGAGTACGGATCCTTGGGGTACTGGCCAAAGTCATAGCGTTTTCATCACTGAGGGGATGGCCACCCTCGGCAGTTGGGCACAGGGACCCTGCCTGCTTCCCTCCTTCTGCAGCCTACTCCCAAGCAATCCCTCTAGTTCTTGGCCAGAATGCAACTTCTGCCATAGCACCCTGGGAGCCGGCAGATGGGGCCTGAGCCCAGGGCCACTTACGAGACCTTGAGGCAGGGTAGGGTGAACACAAGGATGGGGATGGAGTATGGAGGGGTGGGGGCGGGGTCCTCATGAGGGATGGGCTAAGCTGGCTCCTCTCCCAGTCTGATCCCCGTGGGCTCACTGGCTGTACTGAATATTGAAGTGGAAAAGATTGAGGACCGGAAGCTTTACATCTCCTGTGTCACCCAGAGCAGAGACCAGCAAACAGTTTATGCTAAGTCCTCAGGTAAAGAGGTCCTCAGCCTCCGCCCCCATGCCCTGTCCTGCCGTGGCCCACTCCAGAACAAATGCAATGGAGGAAGAACGCTAAGGATCCAATCCCAAGCTGGGGCCCAGCATTTTAGGGGTGGGATTGGGCACCAGCTGTGGACACAGGAAAAATGTGAAGGAACCCAACTTAGATTTTTTTCTACATATGGCTCACCCAGCCTGTACAGCAAGGGCAGGATCCTCATAATGGGTTACCGGGAACAAAATGCTCAGAGCACCCCATCAGCTGCTACCATCCCTGCCCTGGCTCCTGACACTCAGCTCACCTTACTCTTGCAGCTGTTTTCCTTCAGCTACAGCTGGAAGAGGAGTCATCCCAGTAACAGTCACCCTGCCTGCAAGAGAGCCTACCTCCGACCACCCTGGCTTCCTGGGACCCACCACAGACCAGGCGGGGTTCCCAGGAAGCAACTGGAGAGGTGAGGGAGGGCGTTTTCCTCTGAGTAAATAAAGTCTTACAGCCCCATTTTTCTGCCTAAGACCCTTCAGTAGTTGGAAATCCAAATCCTTCCAGGGCCTGCCACATACCAGCTTCCCCTTCAGCGCCAACGGAAGAGAGTAATGGAGCAGCTGCCCCGCGCCAGGTGCTGCAATGAAAGGATGCGCAACTGGGGGGTCAGGAGCAGTCCACACAGAGTGCTCCATCACACTCCTCCCATCCCCACCTATCATGGGTACAACGGAGGCACAGGAGGGGGAGAGATCCACTTTATGAAAGATCAGGAAAGGCTTTATAGAGGAAGTTGTGCTCCAACTGACTCTGAAAAGTTAAGTGGTGTGCACCAGGCAGGCAGGGGAGGGGAGCAAATTCCAGGAGGAGGAGTAAAAGCAAAGGCACTCAGGAGTGAAAGACGTCAGCGACTGACTTTGGAGACCCGCAAGTGCAGCGTAGGGCAGGAGTTAGGGAGAGATAAGAGACGCTTACATGTTGCTATGATGCTGAACAGGTTTCAGCTGAGCTTCCAGACTAAGATGGACTAGGAAGAAAGGCCTGGGGATCTACTTCTGAAAATCAGCCAACGGTCTTATCTACAACCAGCCATGGTGCAAGACTGAGCAGCATTTTGTTCTGTTGTACCTGGGGTCACCATGAATCAGCCAACTAACAATAACAGGTAGGCAGGTTGGCAGGGGCAAGCCATGGAAGGCTTTGTAAACCCTGCTATGGAGCTTGAACTTTGTCCTGTAGGCAACAACAAGGCGCCTTTCAAGGGTCTGGGCTGGAGAACAACATAAAGTTTTGATTTTTGGAATGATGACTCTGGTAGTAGTTAGGGGTCAGCAAAACTGAAGGCAGGAACACCTAGTGCTGCTGTAACAGAAATACCACAAGTGGATGACTTTAACAGAGAGAAATTTATTCTCTCACAGTCCAGTAGGCTAGCAGTTCGAATTCAGGGCACCAGCTCCAGGGGAAGGTTTTCTCTCTGTGTTGGCTCTAGGGGAAGGTCCTTGCCGTCAATCTTCCCCTGGTCTAAGAGCTTCTCAGCTCAGGGACGCCAGGTCGAAGGGAGGCACTCTTTCTTGGTGGTGGGAAGTCCCTGTCTTCTCTGCTCGCTTCACCCTTTTATAGCTCAAAAGAGATTTGACTCAAAAATACAGCCGAATCCTGTAGATTGTATCCTGCCTCATTAACACAACTGCCTCTAATCCTGCCTCATTAACATCACAGAGGATTTACAACACAGAGGATAAATACATCAGATCACTAAATGATGGGCAACCACACAATACTGAGAATCATGGCCTAGCAAAGTTGACACACATTTTGGGGGACACAGTTTAATCCATAACATATGAGTCAGAGCCATAAAGATGAGCCATGTGGGAAATGCAGTAATTTGCCACAAATTGTATCTAGTAGATCCGCAAAGATACCATCTAGGATGACTCTGAGTTTCTGGCTTGGGTGTTTCAGGTGGCATCATTGGGAATACAGAAGGAGCAGGTTTGGGTGGGATAGATTATGAACTCAGTTTTGCATGTGCTGAGCTTGAAATGCCCATGGAAATTTCACATGGGGAGAGCCAGCAAGGACCTGGATATTGGGATTTGGGGCTTAGGGGAGAAATCCTGGCAGGAAGTGGAAATTTGTGAGTCTTCGATATAAAAACTGACATAAAACCCCGAGAGCGGATTATGCAGAGTGAAAGTGAGGAGAAGGCGAGAGGAGGACCAGTGATGGGGAGGCTGGGGTGGGGAGGGAAAAATCTGTAGCCACCAACTATCCCCTCCTGCCTTTCTCCTTTTGTGCTTCCACGGTTGCCCTTGATAATCTATTAAACCCAGAGCCTAAATCACTGTATTCTGAAAAACTGATTGCTCTTTACTTATGGCCAATAAAAACCTCAAAAACCTGTTGCCGTGAAGTCGATTCCGATTCATAGCGACCCTATAGGACAGAGTAGAACTGCCCCCACAGGGTTTCCAAGGAGTGCCTGATGGATTCCAGCTGCGACTTTTTGGTTAGCAGCCAAGCTGGAGAGCTGAATCTCCATTCAGACACTCTCAGGAGAAGAAGAGAAATATTTATAGTTCATCCTTCCTATGCAATCGAGAAAAAGAAAAACAAAACCTTGGAGTTTGAGTTTTCATGTCAAAATAGGTTGAATGCATCCTGCTACCTCTCTGCTGCGACCAGTGTTTAAGAGAAGTAGTCAGAGGGTAGAAATGCCCAGAGGTGGGAGTCTCTTAGGCAAAGCCCCACACTAGGCTGGGTGTGTCAGCCTTGATTGGGTAAGGTGAGGTGGGTAGGCAGGGATCTAAGTTTGGAATAACACTTAACCAAAAGGTCAGCAGTTGGAATCCACCAGCACTCCTTGGAAACCCTATGGGGCAGTTCTACTCTGTCCTGTAGGTTCGCTATGAGTCAGAATTGACTTGACGGCAACAGGTGGTTTTGGTTTTTGGTGTCTTGACAGATGCCTCTCTTTTCACAGGAGGCCAAATATTGCAGCTTTCTAGGCAAAAACAAAGGTCCCTGGGTGGTGCAAACAGTTTGCACTCAGCTGCTAACCTAAAGGTTGGAGGTTCAAAGCCACCCAGCCACACCTCAGGAGAAAGTCCTGGCAATCTGCTTCCATTAAGATTAGCACCATTGAAAACCCTATGTATGGATCTCCAGTTCTCCTCTGTAACACCTGGGGTCACCACGAGTCAGAATCGACTTGACGGCACCTAACAACAATAACAAAGGCAGAATAACAACAGGAGTTGCTACCCCAACATTTTCAAAGTCATCTCCATAAGTGGGTATTTATCTGGAATGCAGCTACTGCAGAGGTAGATGCGATGGAGGCCAGTAGGAGAACCAAGCAAATGTGGCAGCCAATCTGCCTTGAAGCAGAGGATGTATGTTCTACCGACACCTGAGTCAAAAGCCGAGAGAAATCAACAAGTGAGCAAGGTGACTGCAAGATCAGCCAATTCAAGAAGGCAGGGATTATAAGTAGCTGGTACTGCCTTCAAAAAGGGTCCCTCTAAGGCCTTCCTGGGAGAGCTAGGTCATTCATTGCAGGTCCTGGACAAGGAGCCAGAGCTGCAAGACACAAGATTTCACCAACATCATCACCTGCCAGAAGCTGCAGTGAGCACTGGTGGCCAAGTCATGCCACCTGAGGCCACCACTCAAGGCCACAGGACATATTGCTTAGCAAGGCCTGAAAGCCCAGGAAGTCTTGCTGTTGCCCACCTACCTGGAGGAAAGGTCTGCCCCCTGTCTGTCTCTTCCATATGTGTTGAGCCCAGGAAAGCACTCTGTACTACCCAGTCCTCTAAGTGTCCTCTGCCATGGCACCCAAAACAAAAAACAAACCCAGTGCCGTCCAGTCGATTCCAACTCAGAGTGACCCCATGGGACAGAATAGAACTGCTCCATAGGGTTTCCAAGGAGCAGCTGGTGGGTTTGAACTGCTGAGCTTTTGGTTAGCAGCCAAGCGCTTTATCACTGCCCCACTAGGGCACCAGCAACAGAAAATAGGTCAGGGTCTTTGGGTCACCAGTGAACTTCACAAGGAGTGGTAGCAATGGTGTTGGGAGAGTTGAGGAGGCAACACTGTGGGTCTCCACCTCACCCCACCCCCACCCAAGGGAGCTGCTCCCCTGGAATCTGAAAACTCTGAGGGTTCAAGAGGAAACAATGCTTCACAATATCAGAGGTTTGGGTTCCAGTCTCACCTCTGCTACTGATTGCCACATCACTTCTTTCTGGGGCTGTTTCCCAATCTGTAAAATGATGAGGTGACCTTCAATTTCCTTCTAGGTCGATATCTTATTGTTTTAAGCAAGACAACTGGTGGTTGCCCAGTGCCAGTCATTTGCCTAGGGGCTCTCGGATCCACCCCCACCCTTCCCCTACTCTGCTTTACATTGCAGAGGCTGGTGCACCTACAAACTGCATTTCCCAGTCTCCCTTGTTACCTGACCTTGAGTGGCTCTGGTGGCAGACTGGAAGGTGGAAAGGGGAGAAGCCTGAGTATTCTCCCCTTCTGTCTGCTTCAGAAGGCTGTGCTCCTATGTGATTACAGTTCCTGCCAGACAGCTCCCTCACCATCCTGATTACTTTTTAGATTCTTCCATGGCCTTTGTAACAAGTTCCCTGGGTTAAATTCCCTCTGTTGGACCACCTAAAAAAAAAAAACCCCATTGCCATAGAGTGGATTCCAACCAATAGCATAGTGACCCTATAGGACAGAGTAGAACTGCCCCATCGGGTTTCCAAGGAGTGGCTGGTGGATTTGAACTGTTGACCTTTTGGTTAGCAGCCAAACTCTTAACCACTGCGCCACCAGGGCATCTAGCAAATACCATTTTCCTGCCCAGCCCCTAAGACCACCAGGCTGTGGATTATCCGTAGTCGATTTTCACTCCCCCTACTGTATAGCCCCGATGGCAGGCACTCAGGCATACCGCCTTAATTTGATATCCACAAAGAGAAAGACACCGAAGAGGAGAAGGAGGAGGAAAAGCGAACTGACAGGGAGCACAATCATGGCTAAATCCAAATCTCAGCCCATTTGCCCATACACAGTTGCACAGCTGAACATGGCTGGAGAAAAACACACGCCATGCTGCCTAGTCTCATTTTAAAGTCCTCATCACAAGTCTAAGTGAACTGAAAACCAAACCAATTGCCATGAGGTTGATTCTAACTCATGGCGACGCCGTGTGTTGCAGAGTAGAACTGCACTCTGTAAGGTTTTCAAGGCTGTGAACTTTCAGGAGCAGACCATCAGGCCTTTCTTCTGAGGTGCCTCTAGGTAGGCTCGAATCACCAACCTTTCGGTCAGTAGTCGTGCACTTAGCAATTTGCGCCACCCAGCGGCTCCTCGCAATGGTAAAGTGGGCCCTTAGTTCTGCCCAGTAATGATCCTGCATTTCCCTAGACTGTTCACTCTTCTACTCTCCTAGGCCATGTTCGCACCTGCTCCCCTCTACTCAAACCTTCAATACCTCCTCCCTCAGGGTCACTCTCAGCTGATTACAGGTAGTCCCCAACTTAGGACGTCTTCCAGCTATGAAGAACCACGCTTACAAACATCTGTTTGTTGTTTTTTTTTTTTTTACATCCTATGATTAGTAATATGTACTAATACATCATTGCAGTGCATAACTTGCTGATGTTCTCATTCTCAAATGTTCACTCACAGATGTTGAAAGATCAGATTCATAGAGATACTGATAACAAAAGGCAATAATAATGAAAACTAAAAAAAGAAAGAGGTATTCAACTTAGTCAGAACCGACTTACGATGGAGTCGTTGCAACGGAACCCCCTGGTAAGTTGGGGACTACCTGTACTTGCTTCCTGTTTCGTGGAGAAAGGAGAAGCATTCAGAAGAGCACAAGCTCCCACCACCTTCTCTTCAGTAACTTGGGGGTGAACTGTCTACATACCAGGCAAAGGACAATCCCTAGACTTATTTCTTGTGCATGAAACCCGATCTTCTTGCCAATTAAGGACCTGGCGCCAACAGTTCTCCATTCTCTCTTCTGCATTATCAATTCCCCCCTTCATTGGATCTATTAGCATATAAACATGCTATTTCTCTCATTTTAAAGATTCTCTCTTCATCCCACTTCCCCCTCCAGCCACTGCCCTACTTCTTTCCTACTCTTTCAGCAAACTCTTCAAGAGAATTGTCATCTTAGTCTGGGTTCCCTACAGAAACAAAACCGGTGAGATATATGTGTATAGACAGAAAGAGATTTACTTCAAGGGATTGGCTGACACAATTGTGGGGGCTGGCAAGTTAGGCAGCAAGCTAGGGATTTCTGCAGGCTTGTGTCCCAAGATCCGTCATTCAGGCGATGGGATGAGTGCAGAGTAGAGAGAAAGTGAGTTCTGCCCAAGTATTGATTTATAATCTGGAGGCAGGCCACACCCTAAGGAACTTCCCTTTCAACTGATTTACATTATGTCATCTTACATTACATTAAGTTACATTACATTACGGAACAGCAACTAATCTAGTGTTTGACCAAACCACTGGGAACCACAGCCTAGCCAAGTTGACAGATAAAATTAACGATCCCAGTTCTCTATACTCTTTCTCCTTCTATTCTTTCTTGAGCCCACACCAATCAGGATTTTGGCACCCCCTCCCCACACAACACTGATCCCACACAACACTGAGACTGCTCTTGTCGAGGTCACCAATGACTTCACATGCTCAGTCTCCATCTTACCAGAACTCGCCTCTGGTAACCATCTGGTATTGCTAGCGGCTCTCTCCTCTCGGAAATGCTTTCTTTACTTGACCTCAGGGACACCACACTCCCCTGGTTTTCCTCCTTCCTCTCTGACTGCCACTTCTCAGTCTCCTTTGCTAGTTCCTCCTCTTCTTAACCTCTAAATGTTGGAGCACCCAGGACTCAGTCTGTGGATTCTTTCTCTGGATTGAATTGTGTCGCCTGAAAATATGTTCTAATCCTAACCCATATTCCCATTTAAGAATGGGTTTTCTTCATTATGTTAATGAGGTAGTGTTAGTGTAGGGTGTGTCCTTTTTTTTTTTAATTTATTTATTGTGCTTTAGGTGAAAGTTTACAAATCAAGTTTGTCTCTCATACAAAAAGCCATACACACCACGCCGTGCACAAAAAATATGGAACACTTCACGACTTTGCCTGTCATCCTTGCACAGGGCCCATGTGTCTTAGGCTGGGTTCTCTAGAGAAGCAAAACCAGTAATAATATAAATATACAGAGATTTACAAAAAGGAAACAGCTCGTGCGATTGCAGGGGTTGGAACATCCCAAGCCCTTGGATCAGGATAGAGTCCTTTCCCAATTCACGGAGCCGCAGAAGCTGGTGAACCCAAGATGAGAAGGCTGGAGAGTGGGGATCCTGCTCACAGGTTGTGGCCATCCAGGAATTCCCAAGGTCAGCAGACAAGACCACAAAGTTTCTCCTGAGTCACTTAGCTGCAGGGGCTGGTGAACCCAAGATAGGCAGGTCAGGGAGCAGGACTCTTGCTCGCAAGCTGTGAAGATTGGTGAATCCCAGGATGGACAGGTAAGCTGCTAGCTCAAGTCCCAAGAACCAGAAGTCAGACAAAAGACAGCTGCTGGATCCAGAACAATCCAACAACCTTTGCAAGGTGACCAGAAAGGTAGTAGACGGTGGAAGGAGGAGAGATGAAAGCTGACAGGGTGGTGAGCTGCCACAGGTCCCACCCCTGCCGGTACCACTCAGTAGATTCCATCATGGAGGTGATCACATATCCAATTTCAACAGGACAGAGATCACAACATTATATAACTCCCAGAACACTGAGAATCATGGCCCAGCCAAGTTGACACACAATCTTAACCATCACACCATGCTAATCTTCTCTGTATCGTTCCAATTCTAGTAAATGTGCTGCCAAACTGAGCACTAGGATATGTCTTGAATCAAACTCTTTTGAGATCCAAAAGAGCAGATTAAGCAAGCAAGCACAAAAGGATGGGAAGATACATGCCACATGATCGCCAATGAACCTGGGAATAAAAGCTGAAAGAGACAAGGAACTTCCCCCAGAGTGGGCACCCTGAATTTGGACTTCTAGCTTCCTAAATTATGAGAAAACACATTTCTGTGTGGTAAAGCCACCCACTTGTGGTACTTCTGTTATAGGAGCACTAGATAACGAAGACACCCCTCTACACTTCTCCCTGGATGATCTCACCCAATTTCATGGCTTTAAATTTCATCTGTACTTCTGTCGACGCTCACATTCTAACTCCAGTCTGGACCTCTCCTCTGAGCTCTAGACTTGAATACCAACTATCTACCCAACGTCTCCACTAAAATGTCTAACAGGCATCTCAAATGCAATAGATCCAAAACTGAGTTCCCATATTTCCCTTCTCAGTACATGGCAACTCCTTTCTCCCAACTGCTCGGGCCAAAATTCCTGGATTCATCCTTTCTCCTTCAGGGCCTACAATTGATCCAGCAGGAAATCCTGTTACTCTATTTTCAAAATAAATCCAGAAACTGTCTGCTACAATCCTGATGCATACCCAAATCATCTCATACCCAGATTATTCCAATGGTCAGCCATCTGGTTTCCCTGTCTCTACCCTTGCTCCCTTTATTCTATTCCCACACAGCCACCAGAGGCAAGTCGTATCACTCCTCTGCTCACCACGAGTAAAAGCCAGAATCAGTACAGTGGCTACAAGTCCCCACAGTCTGGCCCTACCTCTCGGACTTCATCGCCCCCTCACTCATTCTGCTCCAGCTATACTGGCCTCGTTGCCTCCTTCAATACACCAGGCATGCTCCTGCCTCAGGGCCTTTGCATTTGCTACTCCCTCTGACTAGAACGGAGCCCTGGTGACTAGTGGTTAAGAGCTCAGGTGTTAACCAAAAAGTCAGCAGTTCAAATCCACCAGCCACTCCTTGGAAACCCTATGGGGCAGTTCTACTCTGTCCTGTAGGGTCACTATGAGTTGGAATCAATTCAACGGCAATGGGTCTACCTAGAATACTCTTCCCTCAGATATCCTGCATGGATTTTTCCTTCATATTGTTACTCGAAAGTTACCTTCTCAAGCTGGCCATTCCTGATCACTCTATTTAAAATTGCATACTCTCTTTCCCTCCTTATTGTTATCTAATAAACCATATATTTTACTGATTGATGTTTGTTTATTGTCTTTCTTCTCCCACTAAAGTATAAACTCCATGAGGGCAGGGGCTTTATCTGTTCTTTCAGTGCTGTATCTCAGAGCCGAGAACAATGCCTGGCACATAGTAGGTGCTCAGCAAGTATGGTTGAATAAATGATTAAAGGAAGCCACAGAATCAAACTGCACTGGATCCTATCCTGCCTCTGAACTTCTTACATGGAAGCCGAAAATGTTCTTACTGTCAGTCAGATTGAGTTGGGGTTTCTACATTCTCATACTTTCAGCAGAGGTCAGCCTAACTCTTTCCTGCCTGTAATCTCATTTAATCTTCACATTGCTGCTGAGAGTTTGCTGTATTCGCTCCATTTTCCTGATGGGAAAAATGAACTCTAGCGAAATTAAGTTACATGTTAGAGGTCACACAGCTAGTAAGTCTCAGAGCCCAGCTTTCTGTCCTTTCTGACTCATGCTAAAGCCCTGAGCTCTTGGCTGCAGCATTCCACACAGACTGGCCCTCCCTAGACATGACACTAGGGCTGAGCTGGAGTCAGGAGCCACGGTAATGGAGGGGCTGGGGATCAGCGGGGGATCTCTGCAAAAGAAAAGCTTATTCCATCAAAACCCTTGAGCATCAGAGGCCACAATAATCATTGCATTAACTGGTTTGTTTCGCCTGGTTTCCTAAGTTGTCTTGTTGTTTGTGTGTTTATTGTCCATTTCTCTCCTTAGACTGCTCCCCATTCTATGTATCCCCACAACTAGCATAGTGTTTGGTACATTTTAGGAGTTCAACAAATGGGTGATGAATGAAATGAAATGAAACAATTCCGTTTAATAACCTCAATGCTATCCTATAGACCCAAGGTAACTCACTCCACTTTTCACATCTAACAAGCCCCACAGAGCAATCCCCAGACTGAGAGACCCCTGAGAGGTGCTGAGGGCCACACCAAGATCTCATTCCCTTCTTCTGCTTCCTGGCTAGAGGCCCCTACAATTAATTTATTCAACAAGTCCTGATTATCTGCCTTGTGCCAAGCACTGTCCTCACGATGCTTACAGTCTAGTAAGGGAGACAAACATTAAACAAATAATCACACAAATAAACAGAGAGGAAAAAACTTAAAAAAAAAAAATAGCTCACACAAAGATCCATAAAGGAAGAGCGTTGCTGTTGTGTGCCATCGAGTAGATTCCAACT
Organism: Loxodonta africana; assembly: GCF_030014295.1. NCBI lineage: Eukaryota > Metazoa > Chordata > Mammalia > Proboscidea > Elephantidae > Loxodonta > Loxodonta africana. The sequence continues at coordinate 181,743,028 of NC_087344.1, read as the reverse complement.
CATAGCGACCCTATGTGACACAGAAACCTTTCCGTCAGCAACTGAGCTCTGAACCACTGCACCACCAGGGCTCCTTCAAGGAAAAGTAGGGGTCCCTAATGTAGATAGGAGAGTGCCATTGAGGGTCTCCAGATCTGAAGGATGAAGAGTGGTCCTAGGAGAGGAAATATCCCATGAACAGGTCCCAGGTAGGGGATGAATTTGCAGCCTTTGAGAGACTGAAGGGTGGCAGGTGTGTCTGCACTACAGTCGATGGTCCTGTCTCCTCAGTGGTGGCTATGCTTCCTGGGATCTGCCTGCAGTGGGGGAGACCCTCTCTGTTCACAGTTTAACAGCCTTCTGCCAAGGATGGGGGCGGGGCACAGGTCAGCCTGATCTGACTCACTGTCGGAATCCAGCTCTCTCCTGGGTGTCTCCATGTCCAGAAATCCTGAGCCTGGCCACCCAGTTTCCAGAGAATTGTTCACTGCAGGTCGTTCTGCCCTGGAATTGGTGGGATGGCCTGGCAGTGTGCTCTGAACAGGCCAGTGGGGACCAAGGCAGGATCCTAGCAAGGAGGGCTTTGTGTGCCCATGACTGTGGGCTTCACCTGGGAGGGCCAGGGTGAGGCCAGTTCTGCACGAAGGGACGGCAGCCACTGCTCACTGGCGGCCTTCTTCCCTCTTTGCTGCACCCTCGCCCCCACTCCCCAAGGGGCCCAGGCCCAGCAGAGGGGGCCCGGGGTGTGGAGCTGGCCATGGCTGGAAAAAGGAGTTAAGAAGGCAGGTCGGCTGATGGCTGCGGAGACAGAATTGTGTTTATCCAGGAAAAGAGGTCGGACGTAGGCAGCGGAGGCCCCTGCCAGCTCCTCCCAGAAGGACTAGGCTGGAGGAGCAAGCTGGAAAGGAAGCTGCTCCTCTCCGGGTTCTGAACGCTCTGGGCCAGAAGCCAGGACCCAGCGGCGGCCCACAGGTGAGGCCTCCCCTCTGGGCGCCCGAAAGACCGCTCGGAGTCCCGGGCAGACGGTCGCAGCTTCGGTCGGGCTCCCGGGAGTGCGGAGCGCGGATGCGGTGAGCGCGCGGCGGCGGAGCTTCCCCGAGCCCACGCAAGGGATGGCAGAGAATCAATGCTGCCTTTGTGTTCCGCGGTTTCCAGGGGAGAAAAAGAGAGGAGAGTGGGAGGGGCGGCTCAACGGCCCATCCCGCCCTGAAGACTTGGGATGCAGTGGGGCTACGGAACAGGAGTCGGACCGGTCAGGGCTAAGAGGAGGGGAATTCCGTGCCCCCGAGAAGTGCGTCTCCTTGGACCGGCTCCTGGAGCCCTCAGATCAGCAGCCAGTGGTGCAGCGAGTCTGCTTCAGGCCTGGAGCGTCTAGGGAAGACGAGGGAGGGGCCAGCAGGTGGGGCTGGGGCCGAAGGATGGCTCAGTCCGGAGAAGAGCGCGCCCGGGCAGGGGAGGGAGTCCCGAGGGGCTCCAGACAGGGATGGATTAGCCAATAAACAAGGTAGGCACGGGCTTAACTGTGCTTACTTACTAATCCGTAGTGAACAAGTTCACATGGGTTTCACGCACAACTAAGGCCATGCGGACCTTGCTTACTGTAAACCGGTGCAGACTGTGCTTACAGGTTAACCCGCCCCTGGCTCCAGGCCAGATCTTGGAGAAGAGCCCTTGTCTTTGGAATGGGGGCTGTGGGCTGGGCGGGGCGGGGGGGAGGTGGTTAAGGCTGCCTAGGGCCTCGGTGTCCCTTAAGGGGTCGCGTGTATATGAGCCAGGTTCCCGGTCTGGAACCTTTTGTTAATGCGACTGTTATTCTACTTCTTATAGTAGCCCGGTCTTCTAGTGGCTGTGTTGTGCCCTCTGAGGTGGGTGCGAGCATCTTTAGCACCAATGAGAGAGCCTGTATATTGGGCGTACAAGGCCTGCATCTGACAATGTGACTGTCAGGCTCTGGGCTACCTCCATTTCCTCCACACCGCCCCCGCCCCCGGTCACCCTTTGTCTTTACTGCTCAAATATAGGCCAGTGAGCCCCAGGCCCCCAGGGAAAAAGAAGGCGCAGCAGTGCACAGCGGGTGTACACTCGCAGCATCACCCACCTCCGGCTCCCCTTCTCTCCTCTGCCCAGGTCTCCAACCTGAGACCCTGGATTTGAACTTCTCCTCTTCGCGGAATCTGGACTTTCATCGCTTCCACCCCACCGCATGTGGCTCTTGGAGAAAGTTGGCTACAGGGTGGGGACCGCCGAGCCTGGGGCCCGGTGGACACCCTCCAACCTGTTCCCTAAGCGCCGCGCTCCGGGCGCGCCCGCCCGCGCCTGCCCCAACATCCTCACACCCGACCGTATCCCGCAGTTCTTCATCCCCCCTCGGCTCCCAGACCCAGGCTGCACCGAGCCCCCGGCCAGGCGCGACGCCGGCCGGCGAGGCCTCCCCGCGGTCTGCTCGCTGCCGCACTTGGCGGGCCGCGAAGGCTGGGCCTTCCTGCCCGAGAGCCCGCACACGCGCCGGCGCGAGTCCCTGTTCCACTCGCCGTCGCTCGCCCCCGCCGGAGGACTCCCTCCGGCTCAGTGCCGGCTGCACCTTTCCGCCCCGGACCTGCGCCTCTGCCGGGCCACCGACAGCGATACGGCCTCGTCGCCCGACTCATCGCCCTTCGGCTCCCCGCGGCCGGGCCGTGGCCGGCGCCGGCCACCCAGGCCACACTCTCTGTCTCCCGAAGAGGCGAGCTCGGCCGACACGAGCCCGTACGCTGCGCGCCGCGCAGGGCCGCCCATGCCGCCGCTCTTCCACCTCGACTTCCTGTGCTGCCAGCTGCGGCCGACCAAGGACAGCGTGCTGCGCCTCGGGCCCAGCGGAGGCCAGCTGCGCCTCTCGGCCGAGTACCAGGCCGGGCCCAGGCGGCTGCGGCTGCGCCTGGTGAGCGCCGAGGGCCTGCCCCGGCCGCGGCCGGGCCCTGGGAGCGGCGGAGGCGGCTGCTGCGTGGTGTTGAGGCTGCGGCCGCGCGTGCGGCCGCGGGGCCAGCGGAGCCGCGTGGTCAAGTGCAGCGCCAACCCTATCTTCAACGAGGACTTCTTCTTCGACGGGCTCGGCCCGCCAGACCTGGCCGCCCGCAGCCTAAAAGCCAAGGTGCTGGACAGGGGCGCTGGGCTCCGCAGGGACGCGCTGCTAGGGGAGTGCGAGACGCCTCTGATTGCCCTGCTGCCCCCCTTGGGTGGAGGGCTAGGCCCAGGGACCTCCCTGGCACCTGCCCACCTTAGCCTCTAAACTGAGTTACTGTCTTTTCTTCAGGAGGCCTCGGCTGGGCCCGCACTTCATCATTCTTTCCATCTGCCCAGCGTATATTTATTTTTGCTAATAAAATGTCTGTTTGTCTCCAGCTTGGATCTCTCCTGTCTTTGGCACCTTACACGCCCAGATCTGTAACCTGTCCCCTTCCCTCTGCCCTGGCGGTAAAAGGGATGAAAGAAACTCATTCAGATCCTCAGAGTTGGAGCCGACCTTGGGAGTGCTCCGTAAACTTGAATGAGCATCAGAATGACCAGGCATCAGAAATCCTGGGCCCTGGACAAGCTTGTTAAATACACAGAATCCTGGGCTCCATCCCACAGAAATGCTGGTTCAGTAGATCTGGGCTGGGTAGGTCCTAGGGCCACTGCTCAACAAGGCCCCTACCCCTTCAGAGAGCCCTCCAACCACTGAGTCACTCTGGAAAAACTCTGTGACTGAAACCAATGCAAGCCACCTTCCTCTGGGGGCTTCTGGGGCTGCACAGGGGAAATCAGCACAAAAGCATCTCATCACTCCCCCACTCCCCGCATTCATACACATCTGTCCTGCATAGGTCAGGGATGTCATGCTAATGCCTGGTGCCCTCTAGGCTTCCTCCCTCTTGCCTATCCCCTCCACACTTGTGCCACCTTGGGGGCAAGCTTGGGGATAAGCAACAGCCAGAGCAGAGCAGCCGGTCCTGAGATGTGGTGTCACATGTCACAAAAATGAGAACTGGTGGGGGGAGGATCCGGCTGAGTGTGAGAGCTGTTTTCAGGGATTCTGGAAAAGGCTGTCCAGCGAGTAGGAGGAGGGTGCAGAAGATGGATAAATGTAGGTCAGATGGTGTTTACCTCCTACCTGATGTCTCTGACGTCAGCAGTGACCTTCTTTTCTCTCCCTCCACCTTCCCTGGAACTGGTTCCTCTTGCCTCAGGCCAGGCTTGGAGGAGAGAGGGCGGGGAAGCAGGCACTGGGCCAGCCCAGCTTCTCCTCCTTTTCCCTTGGGCCTTTTTCTCTTTTCTCATGGTTCCCTCTGTGGCTACAAACTAAAGCTGAGCCTGCTGGATCCTGATGAAACCTCAACACGTGCAACTCCAACACAGACACAGACACACACGCACACGCACATGCACACACACACACTCCTCCATTCAGATCTAGGCTCAATTCCTTCTCCCTGTCCTGGATTAGGTCCCCACCCAGCCCTTAGCAAGGAAAAGCTTGCTCCACACATCCACCAGGTGGTAGCATTGATCAAACAATAGTAAGTACTAACAGCTACACAGAGATTATCTCCACATTTCCATTCAAGGAGCCCTTCCAACAACCTGTCAAGCCCTTCATTCCTCCTAAGTTGGCAGTTCGAATCCACCAGCTGCTCCTTGGAAACTCTTTGGGACAGTTCTACTCTGTCCTACCGGGTCGCTATGAGTTGGCATTGATTCGAGGGCAACAGGTTGGTTTTTGTTGTTGGTAGTAAATCCCATGAGGTTGTAAGTACTATTGTTATTCAATGTGACCTGGGGCATGCAATTATTAAGGGGTAGAACTAGGATTTGAACCCAGAAAGCCTGGTCCCAGTGTCCTTGTGCTTAATCACCTCACTATAATGTCCTCAGAGTCCCTGTGTCATGCAAAATGTTAACATGCTCAGCTGCTAACCAAGAGGTTGGTGGTTCGAGTCCACCCAGAAGCGCCTCAGAATAAAGACCTGGTGATCTACTTCTGAAAAATTAGCCATGAAAAACCCTGATTTTTAAATATTCTCAACAGCTGAGCTACGGCCTCCTAACCAGGTCGTCCTAAAACAAGAGTTCTCCAATCTTTCCACACTTTGCCTGTTTGGATTCACACATGTGAATCTTGGGAAGCGTACCCACAGGTCTAGGTCTGTCCCTGGTACTGTACTTAAGCCCCCAAATCTTCCCATAACAACCTCTGGATGCCCTTTGAAAGTGGCTAGAAGGAAACTTAGAGAATGAAATGGAACTTTTATGCATTCCTTCAACAGCACGTAATGAGGGTCTGTGAGGTGCCAGGGAGCCCCTGGGTGGTGAGAATGGTTAAACGTTTGGTGAACACTGGACTACTAACTGAAAGGTTGGTGGTTGAATCCATGCGGAGGTCCCGCAGAAGAAAGGCTTGGCAATCTACTCCCAAAAGATCACCAAACCAAACCCATTGTCACTGGGTCAGTTCTGACTCATAGCGACCCTACAGGACAGAGTGGGACTGCCCCATAGGGTTTCCAAGGGGCTGCTGGGGGATTTGAACTGCCAACCTTTTGGTTAGCAGCCGAGCTGTTAACCACTGTGCCACCAGGGCTTCCCAAAAGATCACAGCGATTGAAATCCCAGTGGAATGTAGGTTTCCTCTGACATACAGGATGTCATCGTGAGTTAGGCTCCAAGGCAACTGGTTTGGTGTTTTGTTTTTTAAGAGGTATTAGACATTGGATACGGCCGTGATCAACATGGACATGGAGATTAGACAAGTTATAAAATAAATAAACAAAATGTAAAGGATCTTATATGGTGATATGTTTTGGAGAAAAAGCAGGAATGCAGAGTGGAAAAGGGTGTTCAGATAAAGAGAAGGGAAGAGTACAGGAAAGGAAAGAGGAAGGGAGACTTATTTTTCAGCCACAATACTTTGTACTAGGTCCTATACTTTACCTTTGTTACCTCAGTTAATCATCACAACTCATAGTGACCCTATAGAACAGAGTAGAACCACCCCATAGGGCTTCCAAGGGGCGGCGGGTGGATTCAAACTGCTGACCTTTTGGTTACCAGCCGAACGCTTAGCCACTGTACCACCAGGGTTCACTCAGTAAGGCAGGTATTATTCCCATTTTACAGAGGAGGAAATTGATCAGAGAGGTGAAATAGCCTCACCCGCAGCTGCAGGGCTATGCTGGGACCAGCCTTGGCTGCAGGGAAGGTGTCTGGCTGTGACTCCACCCCAGACCCCCAGACTACTCATTCCCCACACACCCCAAGTCCAGGGTTGGGTGTGAGGTGGGAATTCAAAATCACTCCGTTCAGGCTCAGATCACTCAGCACTCACAGTCCTTGGGCCTCTGTGATGGGGGCCACAAAGGGATTTCCCAGTGAGCTAAAGCCACAGAAACATGCTCAAATAAGCCCCTAAGAACCCCTCCTGTGGGTAGACTGCCCTAGCCCAAAGCACTTTCACAAACACTTGAATTTGGTCCTCACATGTCAGGACAGTTATTATTGCCCCCTGTTGACTGGTGAACCCTGGTGGTGTGGTGGTTAAGAGCTTGGTTGCTAACCAAAATGACAACAGTTTAAATCCACCAGCTGCTCCTTGGAAACCCTATGGGGGAGTTCTCCTCTATTCAAAAGGGCAACTATGAGTCAGGATGGACTTAACAGCAAGGGGTTTGGTTTGGTTCTTTGATTTACTGGTATGGCAGTTGAGAACTGGAAGACTCAGAGATGTGCCTCAGGGCCCACAATTAATAAGTGACTGGCCACATTCTTACCCAGGCCTTTCTGCTCCAAAAATCGGAGCTCCTGCTTCTCAGCCCTCCTTGCTACCTCTGAGCTACAGGATTATAGATGTTAATTGACAGGTGAGTGGCACAGGCAGGGTCACCATGGAAAGTTCAGGGCCAGGAGCCTGGTCAAACTCCCTCTGTTCCCTCCTCCTCCCATAGAGGCCTTTGTAATAGGAAGAGGGAGGGGGAGGCTGTGGGAACTGGAGGCCATTGATAGAGGCTAGGCTGTCCCCCTTGTTTTTTTTTTAATTGAATTTTAAATGAAGGTTTACAGAACTAGTTTCTCATCAAACAGTTAGTACACACACTGTTGTATGGCATAGGTTAACAACCCCACGACATGTCAACACTCTCCGTTCTCAACCCTGGGTTCCCTATTACCAGCTTTCCTGTTCCCTCCTGCCTTCCAGTCTCTGCCCCAGGGCTGGTGCACCCCTTTAGCCTTGTTTTGTTCCATGGGCCTGTTCAATCATTGGCTGAAGGGTGAACCTCAGGAGTGGCCTCATTATTGAGCTGAAAGGGTGTCGGGGGCCATACTCTCAGGGTTTCTCCAGTCTCTGTCAGGCCAGCAAGTCTGGTCTTTCCTTTTGGGTTAGAATTTTGTTCTACATTTTTCTCCAGCTCTGTCCAGGACCCTCTACTATGATCCCTGTCAGAGCAGTCCGTGGTGGTAGCCGGGCACCATCTCATTGTACTGGACTCAGTCTGGTAGAGGCCATGGTAGATGTGGTCCATTAGTCCTTTAGACTAATCTTTCCCTTGTGTTTTTAGTTTTCTTCATTCTTCCTTGCTCCCAAAGGAGTGAGACCAGTGGAGTATCCTAGATGGCCATTGACAGGCTGTTAAGACCCCAGACGCTACTCACCAAAGTAGAATGTAGAACATGTTCTTTTTAAACTCTGTCGTGCCAGTTGAGCTAGATGTTTCCTCAGACCATGGTCCCCACAACCCTCAGCCCAGCCAGTTCTGCCCCTCAGGGAGTTTGGATCTGTCTATGGAGCCTTCTACAGGTTGTGGGGGCTTCCACAGTATTGTGTACTGTCTTACCCTTCACCAAAGTTACCACTTACCTATTGTCTGTTATTTTTCCATCTCCATCCCTCCCCTCCCTCGTAACCATCAAATAGTGTTTCTTTTTGTATGTAAACCTTTTCATGAGTTTTTGTAGTAGTGGTCTCATACAGTATTTGTCCTTTTGTGATTGACTTATTTCACTCCCCATAATGTCCTGTGCTGAGTTCCCTTTGTCTGTGGATTTCTTTTTTGTTTCTTTTGTTTTTGTAGATTTTGTTTTCATTGAGACTTTATGTTTTTCTTCTTTATTTTAATGAGCACGTTTGTTGACTTGGTTTGTGGTTACTTTGAAATTTACCCTTATTTTCCTGGGTTTGAGCCAGTCTATTATTACTTGGTATTGTCTTGCCTTCCTCTCCATTAGAGAGTTCTATACCTATACCATTTATTCCCTCTTTTATTGTTCTGACATTGTTGTCATTTACAGATTAACCGCTCTGGCTCCCTGCTGCAATTCTTTTGGTTTTGGATAGTCCTTGAGAGTTCATTTCCTAGGTTGCTACCTGGCTGGTACAGCCTAGATTCAGGCTGTGGTCTGATGTTGTTTGTTCTCAGACCGAAGGACTCCCTTTAATAATTCTCGTAAGTTTGGTTTTTACATATTCCCTTTATTTCCGCTTTTCTGGAAATGTCCTAATTTTGCCACCATATTGGAGTGAGAGTTTTGCAGGATATATTATTCTTGGTTGGCAATTTTTTTCTTTCAATGTTTTATATATGTCATCCCATTGCCTTCTTGCCTGCATGGTTTCTGCCAAATAATCAGAGTTTAGTCTTATTGTTTCTCCTCTGTATGTGACTTTTTGTTTTTCTTGAGCGGCTCACAGGACTTTTTCTTTGCCTTTGGTTTTAACAAGTGCAATTATGATATGCCTTGGTGTTTTTCTTTTGGATACTCTCCTATATGGGGTTCATTGAGCTTCTTGGATGGTCAACTTTTCATCATTTATGATATTAGGGAATTTTTCTGTCAGCAATTCTTCAATGATCCTCTCTGTGTTTTCAGTTTCTCTCCCTGTTCTCGAACTCCGATCACTCATAAATTTTTGCTTTTGATTGTATCACACATAATTCTCAGGGTTTCTTCATCTTTTTTCTGATTTTTCCTCAGACAGAGTTGTATTCAAGTGTTTGTCTTCAATTTTGCTGATTCTGTCTTCCATCACTTCAAACCTGCTCCTCAGTCCTTCTGTGACACTGTCCATTTCTGAAATCCTGTTGTTTATCTTTTGAATTTCTAATGGTTGTTTTTGTATGATTTCTAGTTGTGAATTTATTTTCACATTTTGTTCCTGTATAACTTTCCTGAATTGTTCTATTTTTTGGTCTGTATTTTCCATGAATTTGTCTGCCTTTTCCAAAAATTTGTCTATTTTTTCCTATTTTTGTCTGCTTTTGCTTCAACTTTTGCATTGCTCTGAATATTAGAGATTGGAATTCCCTATCAGGTAATTCCAGTGCCTTTTCTTCTGCTGGAAAGTCAGCTGGTGTTTTATTTTGGATGCCTACTGGACCCATCCTGTCCTGTTTTTTATATGTTTTGTTATTGTCTGCTGTTTTCAGTATATTCAATAGTTATATTCTTTGTTTCTTGATTGTAGATTTGTTTTGTCCTGCTTTTTTGTTTTATTTGGTTATGTCCAAGCATGTGGGCTGTGTGTTCTTTGTTGTTTGCTCATCTGTAGTCCCAATACTTTTCACCTCCTTGTCCAATGGGCAGGGCCAGTCATTCAGCTATAGTGCAGCAGGGCAGGTCTAGCTGAAGGGGAGAGGCATGAACTAGGGCCAACAGGGTGGGCCAGGAATCAGTGCTGGGCAGGTTCCAGTAGGCCATGCCTGTGCTACTCATGTGTGTGATGTTCAGTGCATGGTGCATGTGGGCAGGAAATAGGGGGGAGGTTGTGATGTGTGGAGCTAACAGGAGTGTGGGAAAAAGGAGAGAGAGGAGAGAAAAACAGGAGCCAAAAATCAACAAGAAAACAAAGAAAGACAGAGAAAAAGAAAAAGTGTGCTAAGGGAGCTTGCCATAGGAGTGGAGAGATGAGAAACAGAAATGGAGGAAAGAAAAAGGGAAAAAGAAAGAAAAAAATAACTAGATAAAAATTTGGAAAAGAAAAGCCCCCAGGAGTCCCAGAGTCCCACTGGTGGGGCTGCTAAGACTGGGGAAGTGGCTCCTAAGCTGCACAGTATAGCCTGGCTAGATGGGGTATAGACATCACACAGCACCAGGTATTCAGGAGACAGGAAAAGAAGATAAGTGTAGAGAGATGAGAACTGAGAAAGGAAGACAGAAAGAGAAAAAGAGAGAGAAAAGAAGAAGAAGAAAAAAAGAAAAGCCCCCATGGATCCTGCCTATGTGGCTGTGCAGATTGGGGGAGTGGCTCCTAAGCTGTGCAGTACAGTCTGGCTAGAAGGGGCTCCCAAGCTGCGAAAAGAAAAAGAAAACAAACAAAACAGAAAAAAGCAAAAAAAAAAAAAAAAAGCCCCAGGAGCCCACCAGCATGGTGTCATGGGCCGGTGGAGTGGTTCCCCAGCTGAGCGTGGCTTCACAGCCTTTCAAGAAGAAGCAAAGATGGCACATGGAGCCAGGTGTTCCAGAGAAGGGAGTGGGAGGTGGTAGGAGACACAGAAGAAACCAAAAGAGATGGAAAGAATCAACACCAGCTCAGGAGCCCCGCCAGTGTGGTCAGGGTGAATCCAAGCAGCCTGAGGCCAAAGCAGTTGCCTCCTTGCTTCCCAGCCAAGAGACTCAGCTGGTGGGAAACAGAGGAGGCTGGAGGGGGCCTGGGGTAAAGAGGAGGGTTAGGAAAGCATATATCACTTGTTACCGGGTGTTCTACCTCCTGCTGGGAACTTCGTGAAGCTGCTTTCCTGTACTCCCTGTCCACTGATCTCCGATGTAGGTGCGGCGAGTCCAAGTGGCACAGGTGCTGCACTTTCCAGCCAGCCAAGCCACCACAGCCACCCAGGAGGCTCAGAGGTAGAGCAGCAGGGAGAGAATGGGGGGTGGGAAAGTATGTATCACTGGTTACTGGGTGCTCTGTCTCCTGCTGGGAGCTCCAAGAAGCTGCTTTCCCATGCTCCCTGTCTGGTGATCCCTGACTGGAGTCCAAGATGGCAGATCCGTGCTGTGTTAGCTGATGGGGTCCTCCGCATGTATTTCTCCTTGCTCTCTGTCCTCTGTCAGTTTCTTATTCCATTCAGTGCTTGGCTGAGCTCTCTATCTCTTCATTTGACACTTTAGGTCGCAGGAATGACGATTGTCTCTGTTTTACTTAGTTTTTCGGGTCTTTGCTGTGGAGGGATGGCATGGTGCTTCTGTGGTGCCATGTTGGCCGGAAGTTCCAGACTGTCCCTTTTTTAACCATTGGGCAGTTGCTACCTTCCAGAGTCACTCCAGTGGATGAAGGTCTTCTAGGCAAGAAGACCCCTAGAATCCAAAGGAAAGGGGTCACTAATCACTGAATCAGGCTTCCCACAAGGGACGACCCTTGATGGGTGGGGCTGGGGCCCTGTGTCTGGCATTACCACATACCTTCCAGCCTCACACCCCCAAGTCCCTCCCTGGAAGGGCAGGCTTGAACTGAGCTTTAAGTGGTTTCTGTGGTTTGGGGGGTAGGGAGGGAGGGAAAGAGAAGTTGGTGACTGCTCCCCAGTTCCAAGCCACCACTACCACACCCCCCTGCCCAGGCTGCCTGCCCCCTGCTTGAGATGACCTGATAAGGCAACTTGGGCACGTGGGGGGTGAAATGATTCTCTGATTCCTATCAGCTTCTTTCTTGCATAAGAATGTAAGAATGTATCTGAGGAGGAAATAACTACTGTTCTGCTTTGAAAGGACTGATTCCTCTGGAAAAAGGGGCTGTGATTACAGCAAGAGGGAGGAAGGTTAGACATCAGGAGAGACTTCCCAAAAGGATGACCAAGGTACCTTCTTGCTCTGGGAGAAAGAACCCCAGCCATCTATGCTTAGGGCAGGGAAGGGATAGAGGAGAATGTCTAGGAAGAATGTGACTCCCAACTCCCAGTCACTTCTTCCCCACCCCACACAGTGGCACTAAATGGCATGCCTGGGAGAGGCAGCCATACCCTCGGTATACAGGGTGGGCAGGGCTGCCTGGCACGGTGCCACAGAGTGCCCATCCCCAGGCACCCTGCACTCTGCCTCCACTCTGTGCCTGTAATGGGGGGGGCGGGGTCCTGTAAGACCCAGAGTCCCAGAGGAAGAGAGGCCTCCAGAGGAGAAGAGACAGGGAGGGAGAAGCTGAAAAGGCACTGAGAACAGAAGAGCCACAGAGACAGACAGGGATTAGCAGGGGGAGACAAGTGGTGGAGGATGGTGAGCAAAAGCAAGGACAAACACTGAGTACAGAGGTGACTGTGTGGCCTCGTCCAGAAGCAAGGGTTCAGGAGGAAGGAGAGCAGAACAACCCTGCACCCCCATCCCTCTGCCTCTTGCTGGCTCTTCCTGTCACCTTTTACGTGCCCCACCATCCCTCACCCTGCAGCCAGAGATGCTGGGTGGGGTGGTGCCACAGAGAGCTTTGCCTCTTCCTCCAAACCTGCCCAAGGAGCAGAGCCCCGACACAGACTGGCATCCCGCTGGGCACAGAGATGTATACATAGATGGTGGGCCTGGAAAAAAACACGGAGGTCATCAGACACATACCTCACACTCTCAGTACAAGAAGGTCCCCAAAAGGTTCCATCCAGTTCTCTCTCCCTCACTTCCCATCCCCCTGTCAACCACCATCCAACTAAAAAACCAAACTGTTGCCGCCCAGTCGATTCCAACTCATAGCAACCCTATAGGACAGAGTAGAACTGCCCCATTAGGTTTCCAAGGAGCACCTGGCAGATTCAAACTGCTGACCTTTCAGTTAGCAGCCAAGCTCTTAACCACTGCACTACCGGACTTGGAAAGTCCTTCTCCACTTCTAACCTTTGTCCCTCAAGCTGCAGCCACTGGGAAACTCTGGGAGCTACCCAGGAACAGAGGGGCTGATGGTAGCAGAGTGTGAGGTTCCAAGGTGGGGCAGAAGAGGAGGCTGGTGAGATGGGAGGGCAGGAGAGGGAAGAGACAGCTGCCTGCCTCTCCACGCCAGGTGCCACGTGCCCCAGGTTGGGGGGAGTGGGCGAGTCACGAGGCCGTGGTGTGGCTGGCTCCTGCGAGGCTGTTTACCAGCTGGGATCGAGAGCAGGAGGAGGTGCCAGGGAGCCTCCCCACAGCAGCCTGGCCCCCGGCCAGCCAGTCTGTTGGGTAACCAGGAGAGCCAGGCTCAGCTAATCAAACTCTGGGCTGAGGCTGTAGCAGGAGAGAGGTAGCATCCAGGCTGCATGAGAGCCTAGTCCCAGGCCCCTCAGAGCCCTCAGTGTGGGTCCCACTGTGAGCCTGCGGTCTGGAGGCCCCTCCCCTACCCCACTAGTCCCTTCTCGTATTTTCTCTCCTCCCCCTCCTGCTATTCCTCTGCCTCTGCACCCTTCTCCAGGCCTGCCCCAGAACCCAGTGGACCAGGAGGATGGGGGAGCATCAGGGAGTTCCAGGGAAGGGCTGCAAGGGGCAGAGACTGAGCAGGCAGAGGCCTCCAAGGGCTGAGGAGCCAGTGGGATGAGTCTGACCCCATTCTGGAGAAGAGGCAGAATCCCCCCAAACATTCCTCCCCTTCCCATCTCTTTCCTTCACGTCCCCCTGTTCCTATGGCCTATCTTGGTCAGGTGGAAAGCACGTGATTCTGAAGTCACAAAGACCTGGGTTCAGATCACAGCTCAATCACTTATTGTCCTCGTGACTTTGGGCAAGTCATTAATATCTCTGAGCATCACTTGGTGCCAATAAATATGAAATAATTTTGCTTGCCTTATGGTGGTATTGTGAGGAACAAATGAAATTATGGATGTATATAATGCCTGGCAAAGGGCCCAGCACACAGTAGGTGCTCAGTGAAAGCTAGTTCCCTCCCCTTCAGCTATGCTGTTTCTCCCCAAGCCTCCATACTCTGGTTCTCTGCTCTATCCCCGTGTCCTCTCCCAGTGCCAGGACGCTCTGCCAGCCACTCCTCTCCCCTGCCTGCTGCCGGGCCAGGTGCTCCCTCCCTCCTCCTTCCCCTGGGCCCTGCTCCCTGCCCTCCTGGGCAGCCAGGGCAGCAAGGACGGCACCAAGGGAGCTACCCCATGGACAGGGCCCCACAGAGAGAGCACCGAGCCCCGCAGGGTAAGAGGCCCTAGTGCCCTGCAGGCAGGTGGAAGGTGGAGATGGGATGAGGCTGGGCAAGAGGTGAGGAGGGGTGGAGGGGGCAGGGGAGAGGCTGAGAAGGGAGAGACAGGAGAGCAGAGAAGGAGAGAGATGGACTGGCTGGGGAATGCAGGAGGGTGAGCCAGGACGAGTCTTGAGAGAGACTGAAAGAGACACATGAGAGGAGACTGGGGACAAGACAGATGAGGAATGACAGAGGAGGAGAAATAGGAAAAAGGGAGGAACAGGAATGGTACCAAGGGAGAAGAGAAGAAGAAAGAGGTGAGGGGAAAGAAGGGAAGAGCAGTCAGGAGAGCTAGGCCACTGGACCTGAGGGACCAGAAGGCGGGCAGGCCCTCCGAGGGGTGAGCACGCCCCTGGGGGGTGGAGGAGGCGCCGCTTCACTGATGTCTCCTGAGCAGCAGTGGCTGGGAGACTGGCCAGTCCACCTCCTGTTCATTCAGTAATGGAGGAAGCTGTCCTGCCTTTAAGGAGTGACACCCCGGGGGCAAGGGGGGCCATGGGTGAGGAAGTAGCCACACCCTGTGGGCTGCCCATGCCCACTAGCCTGCCACCTTCCTCCTCACCTGCCCAGGGCTATAGGGTTTCATTTCTGTGGGGGGTGGGGGGCACAGGGCTGAGGCAGGGGTTCTTGGAGAGTCAGGCAGCCCTTGGCCCCACTGAAGGTCTAACTCAGGGACCCTCTTGGGGCAGGATCCTACTGCCACATGCTTGCTCAGCTGTGTGAGTGAGGCCAGAGCTGCCAAGCTCCGGGGCCACCTGGTGGAGGAAGAAGCCCACTGCCTGGGCAAGGGAGGGGAGCACCCCTGCCAGGACTGCTCTGAGGCGCAAGGCTGGAAGCCTGAGAGGTGCCACGTCAGGGAGGAAGCTGGGCGGGGCAAGGCAGGATCAGGGGAGGCAGGAGGGGCCGGATAGAGCCACTCCCTCCCTGGGCAGTCCTTCCCCGACCCCAGCAGAGCCCAGGCAGGCCTCAGCCCCACTCGTCCCCCACCCAGACATCTCCTGAGCAGAGGGACAGTGGGAGCGGGGTTGTCCAGGACTGGACAGCAGAAGGGGAAAAAAAGCCAAGAGAGCAGAGTCAGAAGTTAGGGAAGGTATAGGGGGCATAAGGCAGGGCTGCAGGGCTTTCTGGGACAAGCAACTGGTTCCATGCTCTGTGCGGAGCTGCTTTGTGGATGTAGGAAATGGACCAAGGTCTGGCAGGGGAGGCCTCTTCCCACTGGCTCCCTTGGTAGGTTTCATAAATGCTAACTGTACAAATGAACAACACTGACCATGCATTAACTAAGGCTCTCTGCTCCGCAGCTGATGCCCAGCTGGTCTTCCCTGTCCCTCCCAGAGGTCCATGTATCCCTGCCCACCCCATGGCAACCTCCCTGTGCCCCCTACTCCCTGGTTTCCCCTGGGCGCAGCCACACAGCAGCAGCAGCAGCAGCAGCAGCAGCAGCAGGGCAAGGATCCCCCTCCCTGCAGGCTGTGGGCTAGTGTAGCCATGCCCAAGGAAGGCAGAGAGGGGGGTCTGTGTTTTTCAGCCCTCCCTTCCTCTTCTTCCAAATCCCCTCACCCCTCCGCCCCCACCCCCTGCTTCCAGGATCAGATTAGCAATCAAGAGTTTAACTCCCACAGAGATTTAACGTGCCAGACCCCACTGAAAGAGAACAGAAGGTGAATAAAACAGACACAGTCCCTGCCCTCATAGAGCTCACACTCTTCAGGAAAGACCCCATTTAACAGATAATTACACCATTATGGCAGTTACTTAATGCGGCTAGTGCCAGGAAATCAAATCCAAGGGACTGTGAGTGTGTAAGGATTAGGGAGGGGCTCATAAGCTTCCCCAAGGAAAGAATATAGTCTGAGGGCTACAGAGACATTGGCTACTAGATTAAGGGGCATGGGAAGGAAGGGTGTTCCAGGCAGAAGGAACATCTGGTGGGAAATCTCAGAGGCAGTGAGGAGCCTGGTGCTTTTGAGGACCTGGAAGCTAGCTGAAGGGTAGGGAATGAAAGAGAGAGGAGTGCCGCAGGGGGTCGCCCCCCCCCTCCCGCTCTCCTCAGGCTCTAGGCTCTGCTGAGAAGGAATGGGTGGGAGTAGGCAGCTGTGAAGGGGGTGAGTGTCTCTCGGCCCTGCCCCCATGGCCCCTGACTTTTGACCCCTGACTCCCTCTCTTCTCTTTACAGAGCTACTGGCTGCAAAGAAGACCCACACCTGTGAGTGGAGGAATGGTGGCGGGGGGAGAGGGGCAGGAACTGGTGCTGGGGTTGGAGAGATGGCAGAGAACTCAGCAAGAGCTCTAGGAAGTTTCCGAAGAAAAATGGCGCAGGGTTGGGCAGAGATGGAGGGGTAGGCAGAGAGTGGCCAGGGCCTGGACAGAGGTGGAGCCCAGGATAGCAGGGGGAAGATGAGGAGATGAGGAAGGGGGAGGGGTGATGAAGAAGCCACAAGAGGAGATAAGGGCAATGAGATTCAATACAGAAGAAGCCTAAAGAGTGACAGAAGAGAAAACACTGTAAAGAAACCAGGAGAGAACAAAGGAAAAGGGCAAACCTGGAGAAAGGATGGGGGGGCCGGCTGGGGGCAGACTGCTGGGTGAGGAAGGGAAGCAAATGGAGAGTTGAGGCAGGCGGGGGTGGCCTCGGTGACTGGGCACTGCTGCGGGAGGCCAGGAGCCTGCGCCAGGCTTTGTGGCTCCAGAACCAGGGGTTTGGTGCTTGTCTCTGTGGTTAACACTTACTAAGGTGCGAACAAGCCTGGAGCCAGGCTATGCATGGCTGAAGAGCAGGAAAGCTGCATCTCTGTAGGAAACAGAATGGGCAGGGACACTGTGAGAGACTTCACTGAAAGACTGAGGCTGCAGCATATGAGAAGGGGGCAGGGTCTCAAGAAGGACTTCCCAATGGCCACTAGCTAGTAAGCATCTTCCCTAGGGACCTCTCAGCACATCGGATCTACCCTCCTGGTCTGTGGGAGAGGCTGCTCCCCCAGAAAACGCGCTCACTCCACCTCAACCCTAATGTTCACGTCCCACCAGGGTGATCCATGGGCTCCCTGGGGAAGCCCTCCATAAGCCTGGGTCCCTGAGTTAGCAAGGACTGCACTGGAGAAGGAAAAAAACATTGCCGTTGAGTCGATTCCGACTCATAGCGACCCTGCAGGCCTCCTGCATTTCCCTGCGGCCTGCTCTTGGATTGCCTACCAGTTCTTCTTGAGAGCTTGCCGCCGTCCCGCCCGCTGCCAAAATTGCCTAGAGCAGAGAAATCTCAGAGGACAGCTGCAACACCACCCTCCTCCCTGGGCCAGGTAGACAGGGCCCGGGGGCCATTCAAGAGGCTACATCCTCCTGGGTAGGGGGTTGCTTTGCTCAGCACAATCCTGATCAGTGCCTCGCCTGCCCCTAGCCACAAGGCCCCACGGAAATGCTGAGCAGGGCCCCGGGAGGAAAGCGGGTCAGGGAGTGACGCGGGTGAGCTCAGGGAGGGGGGGCCAGGGACCAGATGTGGGTGGGGGGAGAAGGGGGACTTTTGGAGCAGCTGGAACTGGAAGCAGCTAAGCCCATTCCTACCCTTAACCCATTAGCATAGAAACCTCCACAAGGACCACACCCCATTCTTCCCTTCCCAGTCCACTGGCCCTCTTCATCCACCCCTGCCTCCCACCCACGGAGTGTCCTCAAGAGAATCCAGGCTGACAGCTCCTGCCTCAATCTGCCCAGTGCCTGCAAGCCCCAGGCAGCCCAACCGCAGGGAAGGCCTGTGCCAGACCCAGGAGCTGCTAGAGACCTGGAACTCAGTGCTCTTTAGCAGGTTTGGCCCAAAGAATCCAGGAGGGAGTGAGGCCTCCCCTAGACCTAGAGGCTCTGAAAATGGCCACCAAATCGAGACAGATCCAAGAGGGGGTCGAGATGAGGAAACCTAAAGGAGACCCCTAGACTGAAGAGTAGGCCTGACACTGAGGGGATCTGAAGAGGGACTCTCAAGACTGAGATACCCACCCAGAGCAGGTGTGAGGCTGAGAGGGCCTCTGAAATTGATTGACCCCCCTCAAAAAGGCCCCCAGGCCAAGAAACTCTAGAGATCCCCAAGTGCCAGGAGGCTTTCCAGGCTGAGGGAAGACCTGGACCAGAGAAGCTCCCCTCCCCCCATCCCCTAGGTGCCATCTGGGGCCAAACTGCCTGGCTTTGAGTCCTGACTACTTACTGACTGTGTGACCTTGGGCAAGTTACTCAACCTCTCTGGGTCTCACATTCCGCATCTCTGAAATGGGGATAATGGTACCTACCTCATAAAGTTATTTTGTGAGGAGAATCCACATAAAAGACTTAGAAACATTTCTGGCCCACAGTAAGGACTGTTATTATTATCATTATCTGCATTCCCATTTTAGCGATTTTGCCCCTGAGGAAATTTCTGATAGACTAACCCGTCCTGCAGATAGTGGGCTTTTGCCTGATGATTATGACTACTGCTATTATTATCATTTCATCCCTAGCCCAGGGCACACGTCATGTGTATAGGGAGGGGACATGAGCTGGTGGGTGGGGGGAAAGCCTCCCAGACAGCACCACACTGGGCATAGCTGTTAGCAGTCCACAGGGGTCTCAGGTGGCACGTGCCACCATGCAGGGCAGTCTCCTGACACTTACCTCTAGAAACATCCCTGTCGTCATCTGGCAAAGAGGGTCAGGCTCAGGGGCTCCTCAGGGGGAGGGGGAGTAGGAACCTGGCCCCAGGTTCGTGTCTGCTCCATTCTGGCTCCCCAGCCAGAACCACCCTGGCGGGTGGAAATAGCTCTTACCGCGTGTGGCTGTCACATGTGGTTTTGGAATTTTCCAACGCCCCCTGCGATTGGCTGCCCCGCCCCTCACACCCTCCCCCTGCCCCCCCACCCTGCCCCAGGCCCAGATTGGCCACTGGGGCGCCTGTCATCCTACCCGCTGCACCCCTGGGGGGCGGAGTGGGGGGGGCTGTCCCTGGGCCACCTGTGCAGTGTGGAGCTTAAACCCCCCTGCCCAGAATCTCTGGGGAAGAGCTGGGTGAAGAGCTGTGGGCTGAGGTGCTGCTGAGAGGGCCCAGGCCCTCCACCCTCACAGCTGGCTGCGTTCCAATCCCTGGACCACCCCCGGGGCAGCTGAGAAGGACAGGTAGCCAAGGCTGGCAAAGCAACCGGCTCAGTCATGAGAAGTAAGTGAATGGGGACACCTGGGACAGGGGCAGCCTGCATCTTGCCATTCATGAGGCCACTAGAAAGGGAACAGTGCGGGAACAGTGAGAGGAAAGCGCAGTGATCCTCCCTGGCAGGGTGTGTACTGGTCAAGGTCAAGATCTGTTGAGATGGGTGTAGTAGTTGAGGAGTTTCCTGGCCAGGTAGGTCACTTACCGCAGCAATGGTGAAAGGGGTGTTAAGGGGCTCCTCTGTCTTGAGTTCTAGAAAGGATTTCTAAGAGTATCTGAGGCACCTGGCCCCTTATTTTACAAAAAGAGGCTGAGACCCTGGGAGGCAGGGTACTTTGCCCAAGATGTCACAGCTGGTAGTTGATGGAGGTTGCTAGCTAACAGGCAGCCTGTCTCCTGGCTCCTGTGACAGTGTTTCCCTCCAACCTGCTTGTGAATGGGGTGATAAAGAAGGCCCGAGGAGTTGCTGTGCACCCAAGTAGCAGGATGGAGAGAGTAAACCCAGGTCATCAGGCAGAGGCTTCAGGACCCCAGCCTCGAGGCCTCAGAGCCACCATGTTTTCTGCCGAGTCCAGGGATGTGAGGACCTTGTGGGATCCAGCCACGGTGCAGTGTATGTTTGTGTGTGTGTGTGTGTGTGTGTGTGCGTGTGTGTGCGCGCGCCCAGCTGATGGGGGATCAAGGCAGTGAAGATGGGAAGAGAAAGCATTTGGCCTTATTCTCCTCCTGGCTTGGAGCCTTGAGCCAACAGCTGGTAGGCAGATGCCCTTGTGCCTTCTAGCAGAGCAAGGGTGGGCAAGTCAGACACTCACCTGCCTCTCCCCACCCCCATGTTCATGTAAGGGAAACCAGAGATCTTCTCGGAGCACAGGGTTAAGGAGGAAAAGGGAAGCCCCATACCCCTGTGGCCTGAGGCTTGACCTGGGGGTCTTCCCGCAAGCCACAGAAGGCAGGCCATATTGAATCCTGGAAAGACCCGTGGACTGAGAGGCTAAAGACCAGTTCTGGTGCGATTTTGTCTCTGACTGGCACTGTGGCCTTAGTCAAGTCACTGAGGCCTGGTCTCCTCATCTGCAAAACAAGGGAGCAGAATTAAAAAAAAAAAAAAACTACAAAACCAACTGTGGAGAGACTCCTGGTTCTGATTGCCCAGGGCTAAGGAGAGAGCCCGGGCCCCTGAGTTAGGTGTCTGCCAAGGGTAGTGGAGCAGACTCGGCTCTCCCAGAGGGGCAAGGAAAGGAAAGGATGAACAGCTCCTCTTCTGTGACGGGAACTGAGGCTCCTGCAGTTGGATAAGGAGGGGTGGGCATAGGAACCCGATCTTCCAAACAGGAACAAGAGCCTCTGAGAGCGTCAGTTTTCCTTCTCACTTCTCCCCATTAGCAGCAGAGGCTGGCAGGCTGGTCTTCTCAGAAGTGGCCTAAACGAGCGAATCACCCCTGGGAAGCTATGGTTGGGTGTGCTTCAGAGCCTGGCAGGAGGGCAAGACCTGGTGCTGGCTGAGGGAGCTGCTTGGGCAGCTCTACATTCTACCCCCCACAGCTCCACCCACTTGGTAGGTAGAAGAGGGGGTCTCCTCCAAGCTGGGGCTCAGTGCCTCTGGTCCTACTCACAGGGCACATCTGGGGGTCTCATAGCCCCAAGTTATCTGTCTCGCTCACCAGTGAGTGCCGACCACCACCACTCCCTCTGACCACAGCTGGAGAGTTAGAGCACTTGGGACCTGGGGCTGTGACACACCCAAAGACCAAGGGCCAGACACCCAAGAAGCAGAAATAGACCAAGACATATAGAGAGATGCAGAGGCCGAACTCAAAGGGCAGGAAGGTTTATGAAACACATGGTGGAGAGTGATGCCCATAGACATAAACCAGGAAATACCAGGAGAGCCCAAAACTCTGAGGCCCGAACCCCAGAGACAGAGGTGGAGCCCAGAGAAGGAAAAGCTCAGGGACGTAGAGAGAGACGGAGAGAAAAGGAGACTGGCAGTAAGGCGGAGACACCGAGTTACTGACAGGCCTGAGTGGCACAAACGGTTTGTGCTCAACTTCTAACCTCAAGGTTGGTGGTTCAAACCCACCCGGTGGCACCACAGAAGAAAGGCCTGGAGAACTTCCATTTAGATTACAGCCAAGAAAACCCTGAGGAGCAGTTCTACTTCATACCACGTGGGGTCCTCATGAGTTGGAATCAACTGGACAGCAGTGGGTTTAGGTTTTTTGTTTTGTTTTTAGGAGAGCAGTAAGGGGAAGTGTGGGTCC
Source organism: Loxodonta africana (assembly GCF_030014295.1). NCBI lineage: Eukaryota > Metazoa > Chordata > Mammalia > Proboscidea > Elephantidae > Loxodonta > Loxodonta africana. The sequence continues at coordinate 181,721,493 of NC_087344.1, read as the reverse complement.
AGACAAGGACAGTACAGGCTCCGTGACATGGTGACCTGCTGCTGTCAAGTAGAGGAACTGTCTTGTCTTTTAGTTAAAGAGCACCCTAGCCAGCCAGAGGGAGGGCGGCCCATGCATCTCACCCTGAGTGGCACGGCCATTGTGGAGCCAGTAGGGATGGGCATCAGTCCAGCATGGGGCATGGGGTCACATGCCTGTCTCTGCTGTGCCCTGCCCGAGCTTTCTCATGTCTGGTTGGTATAATGAAGAGCAGAGGACCAGAAAGAGATGTCCAAGTCGCCAGGTTGCCACAGATCTCGCCCTGAGAGTCCAGGCCATCGGAGGGCTTTATAACGGACTCCCTCTTGCACCTTCCCCTTTTCCTTTCTTCCCATTCCTCACAGAAATCCCAAACCCTGTGAGCTCAAGGCCTGAGGGTTTGGAGAGTCCCAGCCTGTCCCTCACAATGAAAAGATTTGTGCTGGTTTTATCCAGCCCCTCCCCTGCCTCTGCTCCCCTGACTCAGACTAACAGGGAGCAGAGGCTTTCCCATGCTCGGGGCTCTCCAAGGAAGGCAGTTCTGGGGTCTTGCTCCTATCTTCAGTGGCTAGTCCTTTCTGAGATCTAACCTTCACTCCTCCTGCTGCTGCAATGCAGCCCCTCCCCTGGAGCTCTGGGGCTCAGGGAGGATGGAGATGTCTGTTTCCGTGGAGGGAGAGTAACAGGGCTGGGCCTGGGGGTCAGAGCCAGGATTCTCCCAGGCCCACTGGCCTCCTGGCTCAGCAGAGGAACCTTGGGAAGGAGGAGAGGGGCCCTGAAGGCAGGGAAAGGGCTGGTGGTGGTGCTGGGCTCCTGCTTCTCAGAGCTTCCTCTGGTGATTCATCCCCTCCCCCATCCACTGGTTGTTCTCACTCGATTCTTTGTTTCCCCTCCTTTCTCCAGTCCCAGACTGCGGGGGTGGCGGGGGCACCAGGAGGGGGTTTCAGGTAGCTGGCTGTCTTTGGTGGCTTTTCAAAACCCCAGACTCTCCCTCGCCCACCTGAGTTTTAGCTTCACTACTTTCTCAGCCCTGGGATCTGGGTGTATCAGCAGAAAAGCCTCGCTCTGGGCCAGGGGAAGGGGCTGGGCTCGGTTGGGGTTCACCAAGGGGAACCGCTTCTCTCCTGGCTGTGGCCCAGCCCCCCTCCCCTCTCCTCTGTGGTGGTACCCACCACCTTAGTTTCCAGCTTTGCAGAAGCTGGGGGAACTGAGAGCTGAAAAAGGAGGGAGGCAGGTGACAGACTGGTGTGCACAGGGACCCCCCGGCTGGAGCTGTGGTCTCAGTGGAGAGAGAAGGGGCCTAAGCTAAGAAAAAGGATGCATTCCTCCTTCTAGCTCATGTTCACATTTGTTTCTGCAAAGAGGGGCCTACTGAGATGTAGGAAGCCAGCCCACGCCCTAAAGGAGCTGTGGTGTTCCAGAGGACTCAGAATCTCTGTGGGGACGGAGAAGTGGTTCTTCCGCGGCCTTGGAAGTTCACCCCCAGAAATGGGTAAAGGCAGGAGGAGGCTGAGCCACAGGGGAAGAGCTGGGGCAGAGAGAGGGACGAGAGCTCACTGGGTCGTTATACAGGACACACGTCTGGCTTTGTTGCCATGGGTTTCCTCCCTGAATCCATTTCTAGCCCACCTCCCTCACTTCTCACACTCTCTCCTGCAGACCATAGCCCTTCTCCTCACCCCATCCTCCCTGTTGCACTGGGGCATCTTATCCCTGTAAGGTATAGAGCCTAGTGGCTGAGGGTGCTAGCTCAGAGTTACAGAGACCTGGATTCAAACGCGAGATCTGCCACTCAGGCAATGTAACCTTAGTCAGGCCGCTTATTCTCTCTGGGCATCGGTTTCCTCATCTGTAAAATGGGACAATACCAGTAGTACCCCCTTCATGGGGTTGTTGGCGTCATTAAATGAAATGTATGGGAAGTACCTGGCACAGGGTGAGAACTCAGTCAATACCTATGTCTATCCTTATGATTGTTCCTCCTTAATCAGTATCCACTGGAGAAAAGGAAGAGAGAGGAAAGGGGGAAGGGTCCAGCTCTGGACTGAGAAGGCACCAGGAGATGAGGACCGCAGGGCTTCTCTGTCTGAATCCATTTCTCACCAGGGCTGGGTGGCTCTGGGGTTTGCGGGGAGCAATCCCTCTGGTTTGCAGCCTCTTCTCTGCTCCTACCACTTCCTCTCTGTGGCATAGGGCACCTGGACAGGACCCAGGGGATGGCTTCCTAAGGTGGCAAGGGGCCAGGCTTCTGGATGCATTCAGAAAGCACTATCAATGAATCTCGCAGCTGTGAGCAAGATGAGGTTAGTGCAGGTTGGATGTAGAAGAGGAGGGACTTGTCTCTACCGTATTTCTCCACATAGGAGGTTCTGATAGGATGCTCCCTGGGGATCTTCCAATCTCTGAGCAAAGTAAAGCAGTTCAGAAGAGATGCATTCTCTTTTCCTAGTTCTGTATCAGAATGAAGCTTTAGAGGTAAGGCTGGATGGAGACGAAGATACAAGAATGGGTTCAGAGGAGGGACCACCAACCACACCCCTACCCCCAGGGAGGAGCCAAAAAAACCCAAAAACCGTATCCAGTTAATTCCAACTCATGGTGACCCCATGTGTTACAGAGCAGAACTGCTCCTTCAGGTTTTCTTGGTTGTAATCTTTAGTGAAGCAGGTCATCAAGCCTTTCTTCCATGGCACTGCTGGGTGGGTTTGAACCACCAACCCCTACGTTAGTAAACCTGTTGCCATCCATTCGATTCCGTCTCACAGTGACCCGATAGGACAGAGTAGAACTGCCTCATAGAGTTTTCAGGGAGCGGCTGGCGGATTCAAACTGCCAACCTTTTGGTTAGCAGCTGAACTCTTAACCACTATGCTACCAGGGTTTGTTTCCCTTATGCTAGTAAAAAAAAAAAAAAAGTGGAGTGCAAATGGTTCATACAACCGAAGGAACCAAATTCTTGCTACTCAAAGCGTAGACTGAGGACCAGCGGTGCTGTCACCAACTGGGAGCTTGTTAAAACCCAGAAGCTCAAGCCCCAACTTAGACCTCCAGAATCAGGATTTCCATTTTAATAAGACCTCCAGGCAATCTTGTTGGAGACAACACAGGCTGGCGTCATCTAGTCACTGGATGATTTTAGGAGCTAGCGGCAGCATGCACGCAGGCATTGTCTCCTTTTGGAAGCGTGTGGAGTTGGAGGGTTTTCGTTTGATGGGGAAGGTATTCTAAGCGCCTCAGCAGAGGGCCACAGCTAGAGAGCTGCAGGTGAGGCAAGAGAACTTCCCAAGGAAGCGGGTGAGGTTGCGGGGAGAGTTGGGGCTACTGTGGGAGTCAGTCATGCAGGGGCTGGCCTAGGGGTTCCTGACCTTTGGCTGGCTCTAGTTCCTGGCATGGGCAGGGCCTTAGACCGTAAGTTCCTGGCAGGCCAGGCTCCCGGGCAACAGTTTGAGTAATCGCAGGATTACTCAGCTCCCCCTCCCCAATCTGGGTTCCCACCATCCGCTGCAGGGACGTGGCTCACAGGGCGAGGTTTTGAAGGTGAATTATTGGAGGTGTTTTTTGACTCCTGCCCACCCCACCACCACCCCTCTCAGTCCCCTTCCCGTTCTTTCCCTCCCCTCCTCCACAAGTCACACACGCACACACATTCGCGCACCGGTACTTTCTCTTTGAGGTTGTGGGTAGATGGCATTGAAGGGGGTACAGGTGGCAGGGGAAAGGGGGGGAGGAGTAGGATAAGAAGGGCCTGATGGGACTGGGGGAGGGCAGGGTTGGGCATCAGGCCAGGACACAAGTGGGGGTTTTTGCTTCTGCGGCTGTGTCCCCACCTCTGGGTCTGTGCCTCTGTTTTCTCCCCATCCCTAACTTCTTGGTGTCTCTGGCTCAGATGGCCCTGAGGCCCATCTCAGAGTTTCTGACTCTGCGTGCCTGTCTCATTGTGTACCTCTGTCTTGGACCAGGGCTGAGGAGGACAGGGGTATGCCTGAGGTCCTGGGCTCTGGCATCCCCCAAACACGGGTATTTGTGAAGGGCACTCTTGGCTGGCCACGTCTTCCTAATGAGATGGGCAGTGTTTTGGTGACACTGCTGTGAGGTTCCTAGGGCCAGAACAAGCAGCGGCTCAGGCAAAGGGCAGGGAGATGTGTCCGGGGTCACCCATGTGGTCAAGCATACACACGCACACGGATGTGGCTCCTGGAGAAGGGAAGAGGCAGGGAGGCCTGTGGTTGACTGCTGGGCTGGAGCCCAGGTTCCCACTGTGGCTTGGCCTAATCTCCCTCCCGTTTACTTTTTTCGGGTGACCCATGCTGGTTTCTCTCCTCTGTGGGCTTAGGGCCATTGAGGCAAGAGCTACCACAGTGTTCCAGGAGGAAGGTGTTGGGGAGAGGCAAGAGCAGAATCTATGGGGCTCAGTGGTTTCGTCAGTCCCTTCTGCCCACTTAGTTTCTTTGCCTTCACCTCCCGTCAGTAATAACTACCACCTTCCACTCACACAGTGCTGTCCACAGATACTACTTAATCATTTTGGACTTTATCCCAGTTACTGAGGAGAGAACTGAGGTCTAGAGAATTTCAGTGATTTGCAGGGCAGTGCCCCTAATTTCCACCCCTCTTCCAGGTGTCCAGTTCCCTCTGTTCCCCCTTCCCTTCCATGCATTGAAATCTGCTCTTGATTTACTGGAAAGAATCTGTTACTTAACTTAGGAAAAGCTCACCTGTCCCCTGGTCCTAGGTAACCATGACTCACTGGGGGGTGCTGGGTGGGCAAGTGGGAGTGGGGGTGGGGGGAGGAATTGAGTTTTAATGGTAGAATTTCAGACACCAGTGAGCCATGTCCCCCATGTGGAGGCAGCTTCTGACTCTGACTCAGCTCCAGGCTGGCCTGAGGGGACGGTTTAAGGATGACAGAAACAATATTTGGGGAAGTAGTGGACAAATAATGGTTGTCCTCCCTGGCTCACATCAGCAGGCCTACATGTGACCAGGGTCCAAGCCTGGGGCTAGAGGTGCACTCCCAGGAATGTGGACTTGCCCTCTGACCCTCAGGTGGCAGACACGTCAGAGACGAGAGGGGGCTTCCGCCCTAAGTGTCCTCCTACCTCGGAGGGGATCTGGCCGGTCAGCGATGGCAGAAAGGAGACCCATCTGCCTTGAAAGTGCTGAAAGCAGCTGCAGTCGCCAGGGACTCCAAGCTCTGCCCAGCTCCCCTTCAAAGATGGGTTAGGGGAAGGCTTCCTGTGGTCCCTGAAACTCAACAGAGAGTAGTGGGCACTGGCAGGGGCAGGGCAAAGTTAGGGAGATGAACCTGGGGCCAGCAACAATCCACAGTGAAGTGACGGGGAGCAGGCACAGGACACAACGGGCTCGGTGGGAGAGAGAACCTGGGGTCCTCGTGAGCAGTGAGCAAACACTGACATACCCTCAAATGTGCATGTGTACACACTGGCTCAAGCACACACCCCACTGGCTCACAAATCACCCGTCCCTTTCATACGCGCACACACACGCACACACACGAAAAACAAACACACCTTCAAATATGTCCATAGATATGCTGGGGAGAAAACTCGTTCTGATAACACAGCATGCATCTGAGGAACCAGGACTAGAATGTACAGCACCAGTGCAAGGTGTTGTATACCCCAAAAGTCATGAGCTGGAGCAGTCTGATGGAAAGTTCAGGAGAACTGGAACGGAGTCCCAGCTCTGGAGCAAACGTGACGTATGAACATGGGCCAACCGCCTTACCTCATCCGGCCTGTTTCTTCACCTATAAAATAAAGGAAAGGTGGGATGGGGCAGCCTCTAGTCCCAGCTAGTTTTCACATTTGCGATCTGTGCGCGCACAGTGCGATGCAGACACCTTTGTGCACATGTAAGCATAGGGCACACCGTTATTCGCAATGCACTCTGAGCCGAACCACCCTCTCTCCACCCCTCGGTCAAGGGCCTAGGAGCCCTACTGGCCCTCCCTCTTGGTGCCCAGGCATCCAGCAGGGGCTGGGTTGTTGAGCCCCACTCTCCTGGGCTCCATCTCTGTGTTCTTCATACCCTCGCTGGGCCCCACTTGGCGCACCCTCCCCCTTGGCCCTCTGGTCTCTGTGAAGCCCCTCCCTCCTCTTCACTGCCTAGCGGAGGATGGCGGGCATCCCTGCCTGGCCCCAGTGGCCCCTGCCTGGTACCACATCTTCCTGCCATGCCCCACCCTCTGCCTATGGGAGCCAGGTCCTGAGGGGGAGCAGAAAGGAAGCCCCTTGGGCGGGAAGCAGGTGTTGTGAGGCAGTGGGGACTCCTATGTCCCAAGGTGGAGGGAGGCAACTGGGGCTTTTCAACTTGAAGGGCTGAGCACGTGGCCTTTCTGCAGCTGCTTTCTTTGCCCCCATTGAGCTGATTCTCCCAGCTACCCCCCTTAACACCCTCCACCACTACCCCTCCCCCCCAAAAAAGAAAAAAACAGCCTCCACAGACTCTTTGCTGAGCAGCATTCAGTACTTCACTTCCCCTTCCTTATTGCAATGGGGAAATGGCCAGCTAAGCTGGTTGGAGAAGTGAGGGAAGCTCCACGTGCCCATATCTTGCAGCCCAGGTCCATAGTGGGAGGATGAAGAAGAGCATCCTGGCTGACCTCCTTCTCTTTCTCTTTTCCAGCACAAATTGAAGTGATCCCTTGCAAGATCTGTGGGGACAAGTCATCTGGGATCCACTACGGGGTAATCACCTGTGAGGGGTGCAAGGTGAGTTGCAGGTGGGCGTGCACCTTTATGTAGGTGTGCACAAGCACACAGGTACACACAGTCTCTGCAGAGATGGGATGTGGAGAAGGGACACAGAGGCCTTCATTCTGACTCGAGGGATGGTCTTCTGAGGCAGCTACGGTCTGCCTGGCGTGGTGCCTTACCTGGAGGGCCCAGTGCTCAGGAGGGCCTTATCTTATACTGTGGAAGTAATTGCAGAAGGACAAATTAAAATGGAGGAGAGACAGCTGACAGGTAGTAGGATCTTGCGGGATGGAGGCCCCCAGGACTGAGTGGGCCTGGCCAGGATAGGCAACCTAGGTTTCCATCTGCCTTACCCAGGGTTTCTTCCGTCGGAGCCAGCAGTGCAACGTGGCCTACTCCTGCACCCGTCAGCAGAACTGCCCCATTGACCGCACTAGCCGAAACCGATGCCAGCACTGCCGCCTGCAGAAATGCCTGGCACTGGGCATGTCCCGAGATGGTGAGGCCAAGCGGACAGCCGCTGGGGTTTTCCCTGGGGTCTCCAGAGAAGCAAACTGGCCTGCTGTGCTAGACAGGGCTTAGCCAGCAACAACGCCCCCCCCGAGGTCTGCTCTCCACTCTCCCCGCTTCTCATCCATTGTCCACTGTGGGCAGATCACTCCACAGGCGTTCTTTGGAGTCCCCAACATTGGGCTCTGTTAGAACAACACAGGAGTCCCTGGGTGGTACAAATGGTTAAGCATTCTACTACTAGCTGGAAGTTTGGCAGTTCAAACTCACCCGAAATGCCTTGGAAGACAAGCCTGGCAATCTGCTTCCAAAAGGTCACTGCCTTGAAAATCCTGTGGAGCAGTTCTACTTTGCACACATGAGGTTGCCATGACCTGGAATTGACTCAGTGGCAATTAACAACAATATAACCCCTCTTGTTTTACCAAGGCCCTAGACATCTTCAGCCTCTTTTGTCTGGGGATGAGTTCTCCTCACCCTGCCTCCTCTCTGGCCCAGATCCCATCCAGTTTCCAAATCTTTCCCTCCTACCCCATTGTTCTAGCTCCATCTCCCTTCCCAGGCCCTCATTCTCTTCCGAGTACACAGGACTATGGCAAAGAATGGAGCCAGAGTCAGCCAGAGAACAACCCAGAAGGTGTGGGGGTGGGGGAGGGCCAGTGTTCCTGGTGTCTTAATCCACCTTCCTCACCCACTACCACCTCACCAGCCCCCTTCCTCTCCACCCCACCACAGAAGGAGCCCAGGGCAAGGCCGGGGGAGGCATGAGGTGATGAGGAGCCAGAAGGAGCCTGTCAGCACTTTTCAGTGCCCAAAATAACAAAGCGAAAGGAAACACGCAGGGGTGCAAAGGGGCAGGCGGGGAGAGGGGCTGTGCCCCCACACCTGGGAGGGGTGGTGGGGGGAGTAAAAAGGCAGGAAAGAGAGAGCAGAAGAGGATGTTCAGAAGCAAGCCGCGGAGCCTGGGTTGGGCTGTGGTGAGTATCTAGGTCACCAGGGAGCCTGCAGGCCTGACCACAGGGAGACCTGTGTTCTCAGCTCTCCTCTTCCGCCGACCCTCCTAGACAACTGAGGTGACCCCAATACAGCTTGAGGCCCTGGACTTGACCACCCCCAGCCCCAACAGCCAGAGGCCAGAATCCCCAGCCCGGTTATTCCTTGAATTCGACCACTATTAGAACCTGGTTTAGAGCTAGAAGAGTTTGCTCAGGAGATGGAATTGCCAGGGATCTGAACAGACCCTCAAAGGAAATGAGAGAGAGGCAGGCGAGGTCATGAACACCAGCTCCCTGAAGGGAGGTTCTGGGCTGGAGAAGCTCTGCTTGGGGTCGTCTATTCAGTGAGCAGCAAGGTAATCCCTCTGTAATGACCAACATGCTGGCCGACCCTGACCTACCCTATGTTCTCCCGCCTCAAAAACCTGAGCCCTGAACCCATTTCAGCCGTCAAGTTCGGCCGCATGTCCAAGAAGCAGAGGGACAGCCTGCACGCAGAAGTGCAGAAACAACTGCAGAGGCAGCAGCAGCAGCAACGGGAACAAGTGGCCAAGACCCCTCCTGCGCGGGGCCAAGGAGCAGACACCCTCACCTACACTTTGGGGCTTCCGGATGGCCAGCTGCCCCTGGGCTCCTCACCTGACCTGCCTGAGGCCTCTGCCTGTCCCCCTGGCCTCCTAAGAGCCCCAGGCTCTGGGCCCTCATATTGCAGTAACTTGGCCAAGGCAGGGCTCAATGGGGCCTCCTACCACCTTGACTATAGCCCTGAGCGGGGCAAGGCTGAGGGCAGAGAGAGCTTCTATAGCACAGGCAGCCAGCTGACCCCCAACAGATGTGGACTTCATTTTGAGGAACCCAGGCATCCTGGGCTGGGAGAACCAAGACGGGGTCCAAACTACAGTAGCCCCAGTTTCCGCAGCACCCCAGAGACGCCTTATGCCTCCATGACGGAGATTGGTGAGCAGATGGGAAGCTGGAGAGGGTGGTAAAGGTGAGGGAGGTCCCAAGAGAGGGGCTGCAGCCAGCATCCTGTGTACACGTGAGCCCAAGGAAGTTGAGGGGTCGTGAACAAGAGCCGAGGGAAGAGGCAGAGCAGGAGTAGCCCAGGCAGAGGAGTCCCTTGTAGGGTAGGGGTGGGAGCTGGCTGAAATCATGCTGGTGCCTTCCTCCTCTGGCCCCAGAGCACCTGGTGCAGAACGTTTGTAAGTCGTACCGAGAGACATGTCAGCTGCGGCTGGAGGACCTGCTACGGCAGCGCCCCAACATCTTCTCACGGGAGGAGGTGACTGGCTACCAGAGGAAGGTGAGGCCACGGGGCCATACCAGGAAAGGAGGACATCCCACCACCACTGGGAGAGTCCAGAGATGGATACATGCACACAGAAGTGGGCTGGGGAGGGCCAGGGTCACAGATAGACAGATCTGCCAGCAGGTGTACCCCCCAACTCGTTTTTAAGTATGCTTGCATGCGTGCGTGCATGTGTGTGTGTGTGTGTGTTGCATGATGGATTTTTCCTTAGCCCCTGCCTATTAAAATTTTACCCAACCTTCCTCCTCTGTCAATAATAACAATAATCACAATCCTGACTACCGTTTGTTAAACACCCCTTCTCTGCCAGGCACTGTGCTAAATGCTTTACATAAATTATCCCGGATCCTTACAACAACCAACCTATGAGGTTGGTATTTATTCCTATTTTTAATGGACTGGGAAACGAATCTGGGAGGGGGTATGGTAACAGACTTACTCAAGTTCACAAAGAGGTGGCTCCAAATTGTAGGCTGTCTCCTCTGGCACTCTGACCATACTGCCTGCTCTAAAAGCACTCATTGGCACTTAACATTTGCCTCCCTAGGCTGTTAAAGACCTTTGGGTCTATTCGTTTCACCTCAAGAATGCAAGCTCTTAGAGGGCAAAGCTGTATCTCATAGGCTTTTTTAATTCCCCCACAACAGCTAACTTGGTGCCCCAGCTGGTGGGTGCCCAGCAAATGTGGCTGACTGTCAGGAATTGATCCCTGGGTGTGCATTTGTGCTAATAGGCTGAAAGCACCAGTGTGAGCAATGGAGGAGTTCAGAACCTACCCTCTGCAATTTGTTAGTTGGGGCTCCCAAGGGCTTGGGAGACACTGGGGCCATAGAGGGCTACAGTGGGAACCTCCTCCTCCTCTGCAGTCCATGTGGGAGATGTGGGAGCGCTGCGCCCACCGCCTCACTGAGGCCATCCAGTACGTGGTGGAGTTCGCTAAGAGACTCGCCGGCTTTATGGAGCTCTGCCAGAATGACCAGATCGTGTTGCTCAAAGCAGGTGCCCGGGGGGTGGGCAGGCCTGGGGTGGGCAAAAAGGTCCAGGAGTGGGCAGGGAGGCCCGGGGTGGGCGGGCAGGGCCCAGCTTGAAATGGGGGGGAGGGGGGATGGGCCGAGGGACGGGGCCTATGGAAGCCAACACCCCGAGGAGTGCAGAAAAGGCTCCCTCTGGCTTTGCTGACACTGTGCCTGCATCTTTTCTCCCCACTCCTAGGAGCAATGGAAGTGGTGTTGGTCAGGATGTGCCGGGCCTACAACGCTGACAACCACACAGTCTTTTTTGAAGGCAAATACGGTGGCGTGGAGCTGTTCCGAGCCTTGGGTGAGGGGCAGGGGGGAATGAGAGACAGGAGTCTAACGCCAACCCCATCCAAAGCTTCGTGACCCAGGGCGCCCTCTTCAGAGCAGATTGCCCCCTCTGCTCCAGACAGCCAGATGGTGGGTGTCCCTGGGCCCCCCTGGTGTCACCCACCTCACTCACGCTTCTCATTTCCGCCCCCTCAGGCTGCAGCGAGCTCATCAGCGCCATCTTTGACTTCTCCCACTCCCTAAGTGCCTTGCGCTTTTCTGAGGACGAGATTGCCCTCTACACAGCCCTCGTTCTCATCAATGCCAGTGAGTGTTGCTGGGCTCAGGTCAAGGGCATTCAGGTGGTGGTGGGGCGCGGCGCATATTGGAGAGCCTGGCCCTTAGGAAGTGGTTAAATCTGGGGACTTGCTTTAAATAGCAGCATGAGCACCACCCAATGTTGCTGTCTAGTAAGAGGGGTAACAATGAAGATTCAGAGAAGCATCTGAGATGGAAAGAGCAGCTCAAGACCGGGGTGTGGAAGTGAGGAGAGTGAGGTTGTGAGGAAATGAGCCAGCTCCCTGAGAGAAACCAGGCAGCGACGCCATTGTGGCCACACATTGGAAGCACCTGGGGAACGTTCAGAAATATTGACGCTGGGACCACTCACAGAGATTCTGATGTCTTTGATCTGGGGTACAGCCTGAGCATCAGGATTTTGGAAAGCTCCCCAGGTGATTGCAATGTGCCACCAAAGTGAACTAATTTTAACGTAATGGAGTCCCTGAGTGACTGTCCCTGGCAAACAGTTAACACATGCAGCTGTTAACCAAAAGGTTGGAGGTTCGAGTCCACCTAGAGGCACCTCAGAAGAAAGGGCTGGAGATCTACTTCTGAAAAATCAGCCACTGAAAACCCTATGGACCACAGTTCTACTCTGACACACATGAGGTTGCCATGTGTCGGAATGGACTTGACAGCAGCTGGACAAAAATGCTTGTCCCCCTAAAATGGCAGTACTCTGGATATCCCTTCCACTGGAATGGGATGGGGTGGGCTGGGCTGAGCCAGCTGAATGCAAAGTATTCAAGGAACACCTGGGGAAGAGAATGGAGCTGCTAACCTGAGTTTGAAGGCCAAGATTATCAATCTTCCAGCTCTGCCAATGGGCAGAGACAGAAATGTGCCCCCCGAAACTGGAAATAAAAGCTTAAAAGAGCTCTTTAACAGCAGAAAGGAGTTGTGAAACTGGAAGAGAAGATGACTTCTGGCTGTTTTACGGAGCTCGGGCAAAAGGCGGCTTGTGTGTTGAAGCCAACCACAGACAGCTGCAGAGCCCTGGTGCTGGCCTGGAATGGAAGCAGGGAGCTTCACTGAGGCCACCTCCCGTCTGGGGTCAGCCTTGAGGGGAAGGGTGCTCTCTTCAAAACTTTATTATTATTATTATTTATGGCAGAATCCTAGTGCCTAACATTGAAAGGGCTAGGTGCACTCAGGGTACCAGGGAGAGAGTAGCTTGGAATGGAGAGGTTGCAAGTTCTCACCCCTTTCATCTCTCACTACTTTTCCTTGTAAACTGCTAGCCAAGCCAAAGGTCCCAGGGCTTGCCATTATCAAATGCAAGAAACGCACACAATCCTCTGTTGAGAAGGCCTCTATCTAGCACAGATGCCCCAAAAGATACGCCTTTTTGGTGGAAGTTAATGTCCATGTTCTTTCTTGTCCCGATATGTCCCATCCCCTCCTTCAGACCGGCCTGGGCTCCAGGAGAAAAGGAAAGTAGAACAGCTGCAGTACAATCTCGAGCTGGCCTTTCATCATCATCTCTGCAAGACTCATCGCCAAGGCATCTTGGCAGAGGTAAAAGTAGTCCCTGGGGTAGAAGAGGCCAGGCCCAGTGCCAGGTCTGTGACATTCAGCCTTGTAGGGCCAGGGTCTCAGGGTACAGAGGAGGGAACGCTTGAGTGTCGTCCCAGGTTAGAGAGCTCGTGACAGCAGTGGGAATGAAGGGAATGAGCAGTTACTTCCATGCAAGTAAAGATGGAAAGTGGAGAGCCTGGAATTGGGAGGGACCTCCTGGGAGCAATTCCATTTAATATACCAACACTTACCCAGCACCTGCTTGTGCAACGCTCTGTGGAAAGATACAGAGATACAGTGCTCTCCCCACCAAGAGTTCATAATCTGGTAGGAAGCAAAGACTCATGTACCGATAGCTAATATAGGGCAGAATGTGCTGTGTGATGCAATAATGATGCAATTAACAAAGTGCTTTTGCAGATATGCTCTCTCATGCTCATGGCCAACCCAGCCAATAGGACAGGTGCTAAAATCTCCCTGTAGCCCATAAGGAGACTGAAGGGATTTGTCCTAGTTTACACAGTTCCGTAAGTGATAAATGCAAGATTTAATCCTGGTGCTTTTTCCACCGTATCCTTATGTCCCCAATTTATTACTGTAATAAGAGATATTGAGGAAGTATTATCAGAGCATAGAACAGGGATAAAAATAATTTGGGGGTAAAAGGAGTGGATCGTAAATGCTTCCTAGAGAAGGTAGTATTTAGGTCATGAAAGATGTAGGAGCCCTGGTGGCACCGTGGTTAAAGCGCTCGGCTGATAACCCAAAGGTCAGTGATTCAAACCCACCAGCCCCTCCACTGGAGAAAGATGTGACAGTCTGCTTGCATGAAAATTATAGCCTTGGAAACCCTGTGGGGCAGTTCTATCCTGTCCTATAGGGTCGCTGTGAGTTGGAATCGACTCCACGGCAACGAGTTTGGTTTTTGGGGTTTACGAAAGATTTTACCAGGCATTCATGGGGGTGGGGCAGGCCTTCCAGGTTTAGGGAACAATATGAGTGAAAGGAAGGAGGTAGAATTGTGCAGAGATAGAGAATAGCTTAAGGTACATTGTGACTGAAGTTTAGGATCCAGAGCTGGGATAGATTGTTGGGGGCAGAGGAGTAGCAGAAGATAAGCATGAAAATTAGGTCAGTGGCAAATCACAGAGGGCTTTCAATGCCATATTAAAGAGTTAAGTCTTTATTTCTAGGCAATAGGGTGCACCAAAGGCTAGAGGGATGATATATTCAGAGCTATTATTTAGGCAACTTAATTTGGAGCCAGTACATAAGAACCACTTATGGAATCATTCAGTCAATCTCCGTTGGGTACTTGCTATGTGCCAGGCACAGTACTAGGTGCCGAGGATGTGAAGATGACTTAAACAACAGGCTCCGTCCTAAAGAACTTCAAGTCTGGTAGGCTCGATTAAAAGTAGAGACTGGTAACCAAGGGAGCAGTTAGACAGCAAATCTGGTTGGCTCCACCTACCAGATCTGTTACCGTGCTAGTCCAGCCACTGTCAGTCCCCACTTGGACTCTTAGGGAGGCCTCCTGATTGGACCCTTGCTCTACCCTTCTCTGCCCTGCAGCAGCCAAGAAGACCCTTTTAAAAGGACAATCACACCATGTGGCACTCTTGTTCTCAATTCTCCTATAGCTACCTATCATTCATAGAAGGACATCTAGAGTCTGTGTCACGGCCAGAAGGTTGGCCCCTGACTTTTTTTCTCACCTGATCCCCTTCCACTACCCCCTCCATCACCCGTTCCAGACACACTGCCCTTCTTGCTTGAAGACATTGAGCAGGTCCTATCTCAGGGCTTTTCTGCCTCTTGTCCCAGCTGCCTGGAATATTCCTCCCTCAGATTTCCACATGGCTTTCTCCATCAAGATAGGCTTCCCCTGACTGCCAACATAAAAAGTCTTCTACCCGTCACCCTGCTTTATTGTTCTTTATAGGACTTATGATCTGACATACTGTGTCTTTATTTTATCTTCCTCACTAGAATGTAAACTTAATAAAAGTCGAGATCTCACTTTATTTGCTGGTGTACCGCTAGAACCCATTGCAATGTCTAGCCCAGAGTAGTTTCTTAACAAATAATTGTTGAATGGATGAGTGAAGCTGTCGCAATACCCTGGATAAACTCAATAGGGATAAAAAGATGAATCTAAGAGATATCAAGGGATCCCCATCCTGCCTGTGCTCCCAGCAGATCCTCTTCTAGGAAGCTAAGCTGGGGCTAGGGGATGCTGGTGAGAGGTATTTTTCAGCTTCACCTGGGTTTATAGGAAGCTGCAGGAAATAGACGGTTTTCTCAGCCTTTCTCCAGTGAGGTCTTCCTTCGTCTGTTTCCCCATGGCTCTCTGCTCCTCTTTCATTTCCCCTCTGGCTGAGTGCCAGCACCAGCAGTGGTAGCTTACTGCGTGCAATGTTGGGTACCTGCTTGGAAATTCTGTTTAGTTCAAGCAAACAGTTTTTGAGCATTTGCCATGTGCTAAGCACTATGATGGGGCCCTGGGGGCGCAGTGGTTAAGAGCTCGGCTGCTAACCAAAAGGTCTATAGTTCGAATCCGCCAGCCGCTCCTTGGAAACCCTATGGGGCAGTTCTGTTCTATCCTGTAGAGTCACTATTAGTCAGAATCGACTCGACAGTGACATGTTTGGTTTCGGTTTAAGCACTATGATAGGTACAGAGGATACGGAGAGAGACAGACAGACAGACACACCTTCCATAAGGAGTTTAAATTAGGGTGGGAAGGCAGACAATTGGATCATTTTATTACAATGTGGTAAGTGCTACACAGAGAAAAACCCAAAGGAACGGCCTTTAGTCCAGACTGGGGCGGTTAGGGGAAGATTCTCAGAGGAGGTAACACTTGAAAGTATGTGAGAATTAGCCAGGCAAAGAAGAGTTGGAAAGGGATTCCCGGTGAGGGAAGCATAAACAAAGGCAGAGGCATGTGACAGCACGTAACACAGAGTCACAGAAAGTCACCGTGATGAGCATTAAGTATGAGTTAGAGAGTGTTTAACAGGGCTCATTTTAGGAGTAGAAGAACATGACTTCGGGACATCACCAGAAAACATGCACGTGTCCCACATCAGCTCCTGGCTGCCTCCAGTTTCCTGAGCACGTACATGCCCCTTTCAGTGGGATCTGGTTGTTCCAGAAGTGCCAAGTGCATGGGGAAAAGCAGGGAGGGTGGTCGTAGCCCAGGAAGGAGAGGGCTGCCTGGCCCTGGGGAGAGAGGTGGTGACTCAGGCTGAAACACTGACCTCCCTTCCCCATTAACCATCTCCAGCTGCCACCCAAGGGGAAGCTTCGGAGCCTGTGTAGCCAGCATGTGGAAAAGTTGCAAACCTTCCAGCATCTCCACCCCATCGTGGTCCAAGCTGCTTTCCCCCCACTCTACAAGGAACTATTCAGCACTGAAATCGAGCCACCTGAGGGGCTGTCTGAGTAACCTGCCCTAGAGCCTGCTGGCCCACCTCCAGGGACCCCCTTCCACCTCAGTCTTTTCCTGTCCTGTATCATCTGGAGGATGGTCCCCACATGTTCTCTGGGAATGAGCAAGTGCTGAGACTGGTCTTCTGCCCACAGACTTGCCTGGCAGTGGGACAGTAGCCAGGGGGTGGGGATAGTGGTACACCGTCTCCAGACTCAGCTCTGTTTTGTCTCATCTCCCACTTCAGCCCCAGCTTCTGGGAGGCTGTGGTGCATTGGGATTTAAGGACTTCCAGGAGGACCAGGGCATCATCAGGACAACAGGGAATCCAGGCCACTCTGGAAGAACACAACTCAACTCTGGGCTCAGAAGCTAAGAGCAGGTCTTTGAAATACCTCATTGCCTCTCCCTGTGGGCTTCAAGCTGGGGGAGATGGATCAAGCTCAGAGACTGGCGGCTGGAGCCCAGAAGGACCTGTATATAACATGAATTTGAATCTTTAGATTTTCTGCCTTCCTCCTTCCTCCCGCCCAGAAAGGAAGTGGTTGGGCACCCTGCCCTTTTTCCAGGGCATTAAAAAAAAAGAAAACTAGATATGTGGAGGGTAAAGGGGGGATGGGGGTAAGAAGCTGGGGAGAAGTGTTTAATGGGGGTGGGAATAGGGTACAATGAAGACCAAAAGCATCACAGTCATGGGGAGAGAGAACTCAAGCCTCCTCTCTGCACTTTAAAAATAGACTTAATGGGTTAGCACAAATCTGATCAAGACACACGTCCACATACAGGTGAAACACATACAGACTCAACCTGCAGTTATACAGTTCTATGAACACATTTAATATGACACTTTCCTCTCATGCTTGGGGTCACAGCTCAGAGAAGGTCCCTCCCAATCCTGAGGGACCTCAGAGTGTTCCATCCTGCTCAAGTCCACCAATATTCGACGTGGAGTGATTCAAACTCTATCCCAGCCACAGCTGTCTCCAACCACAAGAAGCTCCAAGAGAAGGAGAGGTGGCTGGACACTGCCCAGCAGGCCAAGGATAGACCCTCGGAGGACTTCTCTGGCCCTGCCTTCCAGCCATGCTCTCGCTATGGAGAAAACAAGCAGACACAGCTCCACCCTCTGACTGGGCACCACTGACTCCAGAGTGGGGAAGGAGCGAGGGCAGAGACCTGTGTCTCCAGCCCGTTCTCTCATCCCCAAACTTCTCTTGGCTTTATAAATAACTGTGAACCCTCATCTGAGGGATAATCAGCAGGTGATATGGGAGGGGTGGGTGGTTATTTTATTTTGCTTTTCAGGAAAGGGAGTTAGCTGAGGAAACATCAACCCCAGCTTGTGCCATTCTTTATGAAATTATTTTAAAGGCAAAAGGTAGCAGTAGGGGTGAGGGGGTCTTAAATAAGCTGACCTACATGCCTGCTCTCTAGTTTCATTCCTGGTTTCCAGCTCAGCAATCCATCAACTTTATAACTCAGGAGGGTTCTAGCCCCCACCAAGCTTCTCCACAGGCTAAGCAGTCCCCCACTGAGGCTGGTGAGCTGAGAGAAAGCCTCAGGAACCCCTACTGAAGGATCCTCAGACTAAGCTCCACAGCAATGTTCTGGACTGGGGACTCTCCCTACGAAAGATACCCCACAGGGAACATTAGATTGAGAGGTCACACAGGACCTCCCTGCAACTTGGAGACCAACCGACTGAGCACATCCCCCTGGAAGGCACTTGGCCGAGAGACCCCGGAGGGGATCAGGATGCCAGAAGAGACCCTTCGGGGCTTCCCAGAGGCCTCTACTGCCGACCCCTCCTCTAGCACCAGTGGTTCCCTCCGCACTGCCCCCACCCCTTGCTACCCCGTAGTGGCGCTTGCTGCAGCCCTCCCTCATTGCTTTATTTATTTATTTTGCACCAACAAGGTTGCTGCAGACTCATTCTCGCCTGGTTTAAAAAGAGAGAGAGAGGAAAAAAAAAAAATGCTTTCTGGCTCTTTTCTTTACCTCAATCTTGGCAGCAGTGGCTGCAGTAGCGACAACGGCAGCAGCAGGCAGCGGGGAGTGAGGCACAGGGGTGGTGAGGGGGTCGGGTGCAGCTCAGACAGGACAGGGGCCCCAAGCGCCAACAGATGCAGTGTCCAACTTGATGCCACCCTCCCGCTTTTCCGGTAAGTGCCCCTTACCCCTGTCCCAAAGCTGCAGCTGCTCTCTTCCATAACATTCTCAGAGGCAAGGCCAGGCCCGGGTGCCTGCTGCCACTGCCTCCGCAAGCCGATCATAAATCACTTTCCCATAGGACTTTGACTGGGAAACTAAAATGTCCCAGGAAGGCTCCAAGGAGATCTCCCCTCCCTTACTTCTGCCTCCATCTCTTCAGCTCACTCTACCTCTGGGAGCAGTTATCCGCAACCCAAAAACCAACCAGCAGATAATATTTGGGATATTCCAGAAGTCTTTTTCCCAGGACCCCCCTCCCCACACAGGACCCCAGGTCTCAATCAGATCTTCTTTTAAAGAGTATATCCAAGTTCAACTGTGTTTCTGGGCTGCTACTTAGGAACAAGAGGAGGAAAGCGCCCCATTGCTTGAGGGGGTGATGCTGCAGACCCCTCCCCATCTAAGGAAAGAAAGAAGGGGTCCTGACACCCATCTGTTCCTACAAAGTGGCCAGAAGCCAGTCCTGTAGCCATGGAGATCGGCAAGAAAAGTTCGTGATTAAATTAGCCACCTTATAAATAAAGAAACGGGGTTGGCCCCAGACCCTCAGCCCCTGGCCCAGCAGGCTTTTCAGACTGCAAGAAAACTCACAGGAGTGGGAAGGAAGGAAGCCAGTTACATGCTTCACTACACTTCTGTGGGATGCGGAGCTAGAAGGAGGAGCAGGAACTGCAGCGCTGGTGATGAAGAGCTAGCTGTCAGATGCACTTCCCAGAGCAGGCACAGGGAGACCGAGGGAGGCTGGGGCATTCTCACCCCAAGAACTCTCTGCATGCTCCATGTTCCATGCTCAAGACACCTGTTAGGCTGCGCGGGAGAGGGCTGAGAGGAGTCTGCCCAGCAGCCTCTGTCACTTGCCATTGTTTCCCATCCCCAATCCTGAGAACACTTCCATGGGCTCCATCCTGCATCCCTCTTACTGCTCTTTTGGCCTCTTTCTTCAATTTCCCAACTACTAGAGTCCTCTGGGAAACCTTGCTGGCGTACTGGGTAAGTGCTTCGGCTGCTAACTAAAAGGTTGGTGGTTCGAATTAACCAGGTGCTCCTTGGAAACTCTATGGGGCAGTTCTACTCTGTCCTATAGGGTCACTACGAGTTGGAATTGACTCAGCGGCAACCGGTTTGGGGTTTTGGGTTTTTTTTTTTTTTTTTTTTTGAGAGTCCTCTGAAGTGGTTACAGGATAACAGCCAGAGCAATCCTTGTAGAGGAGGGTGTGGACTGGGAAGGAAAGGGGAAGAAATCACACTGTCTTTTAAACTGCCCCTCCCAAGTACAGTGTGGGGAGGGCGGAGGGGAAACAGGGCAGGTTGTAGACAGCTGAGCCTGTAGGGCCCAGACAGCTTGACAATGATGGGCTCTGCCCAAAGGTGGTCAGGATCTACAGTTAGAAACCCTCCCCAGGTTCATCAGTTGGCCTGTGTGCCTGTTTCTCTAGCCATTCCTTGCCAGTTACAATCCTTCCCCTCCATTAAGGCCCCTTTGGCAGTAAACAGGGACTCTCGCTACATATAGGACTCCTTCTCCTCCATCACCTTAGTCTCCAGTGGTCATCAACGTCGCCGTCTTCCTGATATTGCCCTGGCTCCTGGTACCCAGAAACTAGCTTTAAGTCAACAGGCTGTGCAGGCTGCCTATGGCCAGATATCTACTATGCCAGCCAAGGGCTCGCTTCCTCCCCATTCCTCCCGCCCCACATCCCGCTCCCCAGCATCTGGCCAGATACTGCCTCTCCTCACTTATCTGTGCTTCTCTGGTTCACAATGTGTCCCTTGTGTATTGCTTGGGTAGCTGAGACCAAAGGAGACAAGAGAGCTCCCTTGTACTGAAACACTGGACTTGAATCAAAACTCCAGTTAGTGAGGGATCTAAGAGAAGCCTGAGAGCCAAGTAACAAAACTCAAAACTTGGACATCTCTTGGATCCCTCACATACCCTATCCTTTATCTATAGGGGAGAAGGGGTTGCCCTTGGGGTCGAGGCTTCAGGACTATAGTCGGGAATTCCCAGCTTCCCAGTCAAGCCCCCCTGCGTCCTCTGCCGTGGCTAATGTGCAGCTTGGCCACCATCCATACAGGCATTCTGGGGAGATTGGATCTTGCTAGTCCAGGGCCTCAGGCCCTGGGCCAAGTTGGGGGAGGGCAGAGAGGCAATGAGTGGGGACCGGGGGGAATGAAGCGGACTGAGCTCAGGCATGCATGTTTCCCAGCCTTGGATGACTTAGTGAAGCTGAGAGCCTCTCTGCGATCAGGACAGGGAGCTCAGGGCCAAGGCCACGAACCCCCTAAGCCTTAAGCATTGCTGTGGGTAAATGCAGCAATGCAATATTCACACTTCATACTGAGCGATGTGGGGAACAAGGATGGGCAGAGAGAGACAGAGCAGACTTGAGGACAGCAGATGTCAGGGAGAAAGAACCTGAGGTATTTCTGGATCCCACAGACATAGAGGAAAATCCATTACAGGGAGACTCATACTCACTTCCCTGCCACTTCCTGCCCCATTCCCATAAAACTTTCCCCACAGTAAGCAGGCTTGACTAGGGTTCTGTGAGCTAGTGAGCACTTGGGATGCTATCTAGGGCTGGAAGCGGGGGAGGCTGAGGTTCCCCAAAGAGGAGCCCCAGGAGGCCCCACAGAGGTGGTATACCAGAATTCTGTCTGGTCCTGTGCCCACTTGCTAGCAACACTGAGATGGATAGGCCAATCTCACCCTCCTCTGAGCCCAGGGTTACCATCACCTGAAGTCACTTTCCAAACAGGCCCATGTCATCATCTATTCCAGGACTGAAGAGGGGATGGATGCGGCCACAGCTCCAAAGCAAGTCTGGGCCCTGTGGCGGCTCCTCCTGCTTCTGCTCTTGCTCCTCCTGCCTGGAGGGAGCAGTGGCGGCTGCCCCACTGTGTGCGACTGCGCCTCCCAGCCCCGTGCCGTGCTCTGTGCCCACAGGCGACTGGAGGCTGTACCTGGGGGACTCCCGCTGGACACAGAGCTCCTGGACCTGAGTGGGAACCGCCTGTGGGGGCTTCAGCAGGGGATGCTGTCCCGCCTGGGCCTGCTGCGGGAACTGGACCTCAGCTACAACCAGCTCTCCACCCTTGAGCCCGGGGCCTTCCATGGCCTACAAAGCCTACTCACCTTGAGGCTGCAGGGCAATCGGCTCCGAATCATGGGGCCGGGGGTCTTCTCAGGCCTGTTTGCCCTCACACTGCTGGACCTCCGCTTCAACCAGATTGTTCTCTTCCTAGATGGAGCTTTTGCGGAGCTAGGCAGCCTCCAGCAGTTGGAGGTTGGGGACAACCACCTGGTGTTTGTGGCCCCAGGGGCTTTTGCAGGGCTGGCCAAGCTAGGCACCCTGACCTTGGAGCGCTGCAACCTCAGTACAGTGCCTGGCCTCGCCCTTGCCCGTCTCCCGGGGCTCATCGCCCTGAGGCTTCGAGAACTGGATATTGGGAGGCTGCCTGCTGGGGCGCTTCGGGGGCTGGGACAGTTAAAGGAGCTGGAGATCCACCACTGGCCATCTCTGGAGGCTCTGGAGCCTGGAAGTCTGGTGGGGCTCAACCTCAGCAGCCTGGCCATCACCCGCTGCAATCTGAGCTCAGTGCCCTTCCAAGCACTGCACCACCTGAGCTTCCTCAGGGTCCTGGATCTGTCTCAGAACCCCATCTCGGTCATCCCGGCCCGGAAGCTCAGTCCCCTGGTGCGGCTCCAGGAGCTCCGACTCTCAGGGGCGTGCCTCACCTCCATCGCTGCCCATGCCTTCCATGGCTTGACTGCCTTCCACCTCCTGGACGTGGAAGATAATGCCCTTCGGACACTAGAGGAAACAGCCTTCCCTTCTCCGGACAAACTGGTCACCCTGAGGCTGTCTGGCAACCCCCTAACCTGTGATTGCCGCCTCCTCTGGCTGCTGCGACTCCGGCGCCGCTTGGACTTTGGCACGTCCCCCCCTGCCTGTGCCGGTCCTCAGCATGTCCAGGGGAAGAGCCTGCGGGAGTTTTCAGACATCCTACCTCCAGGACACTTCACTTGCAAACCAGCCTTGATCCGGAAGTCTGGGCCACGGTGGGTCATTGCAGAGGAGGGGGGGTATGCCGTTTTCTCCTGCTCCGGAGAGGGAGACCCCGTCCCCACTGTCTCCTGGATGAGGCCTCAGGGGGCTTGGCTGGGGAGAGCCGGGAGGGTAAGGGTCCTAGAGGATGGGACCCTGGAGATCCGCTCAGTGCAGCTGCGGGACAGAGGGGCCTATGTGTGTGTGGTCAGCAATGTAGCTGGGAATGACTCCCTGAGGACCTGGCTGGAGGTAATTCAGCTTCAACCACCAAATGGCAGTCTCTCTGACCCCAACATCACCATGCCGGGGATCCCAGGGCCTTTCTTTCTGGATAGCAGAGGTGTGGCTATGGTGCTGGCAGTCGGCTTCCTCCCCTTCCTCACTTCAGTGACCCTCTGTTTTGGCCTCATTGCCCTCTGGAGCAAGGGCAAGGGCCAGGTCAAACACCACATGACCTTTGACTTTGTGGCACCCCGGCCCTCAGGGGATAAGAACTCTGGAGGTAACCGGGTCACTGCCAAGCTTTTCTGACCCTTCCTTCCATACTGGGGGTCTGTCAAGCCAGCTTCAGAGATCAAAGGGGAAGATAGAACCAAGGTTACTTGGACTACAGCCTGGTTCCAAGCAGCACAGATCTCCACCTCCTGCCTACATTGTGCCAGCAAGTGACGATGACTCCTGGTAGAGTATTGGGACAGCACTGTCATCTCTCCCCTGAGGGCACCAGGTTGCTGAAGCTATTATAGACCCTGTCACCGGCCCAGCCCTCCCCATCCATTTCCCACCCCTACCACACACATACACACACACACACACACAGCAGGAAACATAACCAAGGCACCCAGGCTCTAGTCCGCTAGTCTAACCACCAGGCTTTCTTCACACACTTATATCCTTTAACAACTACTAACAGTCGCCAACCACAGTTACAAGATTATTTCAGAGGAGTGCTATGTACTTACTTCTTTGAGTCTCTCCTGTTTCCTCAACCAGACTGACTCCCTGTCTTTTCTGTGCTATGAACTAGAGCCCAAATCCCCAAGAGTAAGACGAGGATGCGAGCATGGGGTGGGGGAGGATGGCCTCAACACCGACACTGTCTGCATGAGCCTCTGCCACCTGCTTCTGTCTTTCAGATCATTAAACCTGCTGCCAGAAGGCCATGGCAGTAGCAGCCAAAACTAAACGTGATCTTTGGAGCTTTCTTTACTTCAGTCTGCTTCCACCCTTGGTTCTGTCAAATCTTCCCCTTCCTACCCTTTTTGTCTGCCCACTGACCATGGATCCCAATGGACTTCTTGCCTGATAAACACTGGTTTATGAACAAGAAGGAGGTCTGCCATGCCTGGAGACATCAGCATCCCAACCCCAGCTTCAGTCTTAACCCTCTCCCTCACCACCACCCCACCACCCCAATCTCTGATGCTGGAGAAGGGCAGATCTCCACCTTGCAGGGGATCCCCAGGCAGAAATTTAACCTAGGGCCCCCCCCCCAGCTCCTCCCCCTTCACTGACATTTTTTGGTGGGAGCTCCTTATCATTCCCCTGCCACAGCTCCTAGTGCCCCTGGGGGAAAGCAAGAAGGGACCACTTAGAACATGACCAACCAAAGCAAGAATCTGCTGTTGTCAAAGGAGAGAGACGGAGAACCCAGCAGCGACTAGGCTTGGAGGAAGAAGGGAGGGGCCCGGCAAGCTGCAGTGAAAAGTCTAGGGAAGAGCGAGCAGCAGGGACTGCCCGCCTCGTTAATTTCCACTAGCCTTCTGCAGTTTCCCCTTGTTCTGTGTTTAGCGCAGCTCCAGTAGGAAGCTGTCTCTAGAGAGAGGTCACTGTCTTAGGATCCCCCAGGTGGGAGGTGGGAAGAGAAGTGGAGCTGCTGACTGCCATTGAGTGTGCTTCAAATAGAGGACAAAGCAGAGTCCAAAAAAGTAGAGCCGCTGAGTGCTCAGGAACGGGAGGCCTCAGCATCATCAGAGGGGGAGGAGTAAAAGGACCAGGAAAGGAGCAGGGAGGAGGGACTGAGAAGTTGGAGAATCATGGCCCTGGGGAGCCTTTCTGTCTCTGCAGCACCATCTGCCCCACATCCTTAGTTCCCCTCCACCCTCGAGAGCTCCCACCCACCCTACACCAAACAATACACAAGCATCAAGAGCTTCCTAGCAGATTCCTGCTGCTATTGTCCTTGCTCTGAGGAGACTCCACTGATTAGAGGATTCCCAGTTCAAACTGTCCTGACAGGTGAGAGGAGCTGGCATCACGGAGGAAGGGAGGCTGGACTTCACAGGCAGGCAGTCTCGTTAGGGGGGCAGCGATGGGAAGATGGGCTGGGCTGGAGGCTAATGTGAGAACCCAACAGTTTGGAGAGAGAGGCTGGAGACAATAGCACCCCCGAGAAATGGGTATCTCTGAGACTCCAACCCCCTCACCTCACAAACATGCACATATAGTTCAACCGGCATCCCAGCAACTTTCCCTTCTCCTGTTTAGAAGGTGCCGGAAAGGTTTCTCAGGGCCACAGCCCTCCATCTTCTCTCCAAAATCTTCCACCAGCAGCCGATAAGGTCGAGTGCTAGCGAGTCTCCCTCCAGTTGCCCCCTCTGCAATGCAGACAAGGCGGGAGTAGCGCTGCTGTTTGAGAAGTCTTCTCCAGGAAGGCCTCTGAGGCAGCGGGGAGCAGATGACATGTCTCCAGCCGGCAGATACTGCTGCCCGTCCCCCAGAGTCTCCAGAGCAGTGCTGTCCAGTTGAAATATAACGGAAGTCACATACGTAATTTCCAATTTTCTAGTATAGCCACATTAAAAAAAGTAAAAAAGAAACAGGTACAATTAATTTTAACAACATCTTTTATTTAATTCAGTGTATCCAAACCACTATCATTTCAACATGTCACCCATCTGGTAAGATTATTAATGAACTATTTTACATTATTTTTTTCATACGAAGTCTTTGAAACCCAGTATATACTTGACACAGCACAGCTTGATTCAGTCACTAGATTTCCACCAGAAAGACCTGATCTGTATTTAAATTTCATAAAATTTACAGTCGTTAAATGTAGATTCACACACCCAAGTTGTTCCAAACATACTTAAAAGTTTCCTAATAACTGAATCAAATATCAGTTTTAAATTGTAAATTAATTAAAATGAAGTAAATTACAATTTCCATCCCTCAGTCTCATTAGCCACCTTTCAGTTGCTCAGTAGTCACATGTAGCCAGTGACTGCTATATAGGACAGTGTAGCTCCAGACACTGCAACCCTGGGCACAGGCTCAGTTTCCCCGGCAGAGGCGGGCAAAGCATCTCCTACGAAGTACATCCAACCTCAGGAAGAACCTGTAGAGTTACCCTCCTCACCATTCCAGCAACGGTTTGTGCTTCATCTACCACCACTCTTCTGTCAGTCTGTCACACTGTGGTGGCCTGCATGTTGCCGTGCCGCTGGAAGCTATGCCATTGGTATTTCAAATACCAGCAGGGCCATCCATAGTAGACAAGTTTCAGCAGAGCTTTCAGACTAAGACAGACTAGGAAGACGGACCTAGAGACCTACTCCTAAAACAATTGACCAGTGAAAACTTTATGAATGGCAGCGGAACGGTGACTGATTTAGTGCCGGAAGATAAGCCCCTTAGGTCAGACCCACCCAGGGAGGTACCTCAAAATCCCACCAGGGAAGAGCTGCCTCCTCAAAGTGGAGTCCACATTAAGGATATGAATGAAGTAAAGTTTTTGGGACCTTCATTTGCTGATGTGGCATGACTCAAAATGAGAAGAAACAGGTGAAACATTCATTAATAATTGGAACGTGGAATGTATGAAAGTCATGGACTTTTCAATTGCCTCACATGCATGCAAAGGCTGGACAATGAACAACGAAGACCAAAGAATTGATGCCTTCGAATTATGGTGTTGGCAATGAATATAGACTATGCCATGGACTGCCAGAAGAACGAACAAATCTATCTTGAAAGAAGTACAGCCAGAATGCTCCTTGGAAGCAAGGATGGTGAGACTATGTCTCACATACTTTGGACATGTTATCGGCAGGGACCAGTCCCTGGAAAAGACATCATGCTTGGTAAAGTAGAGGGCCAGCGGAAAAAAAGGAAGACCCTCAGTGAGATGGGTTGACACAGTGGCTGCAACAATGGGCTCAAACAGCAACGATTGTAAGGATGGTGTGGGGACCAGGCAGTGTTTTGCTGTTGTACATAGGGTCACTGTGAGTTGGAACTGACTCGATGGCACCCAACAACAACTAACCTAAAGGTTGCAGTTCAAACCCACCCAACGGCATCACAGAAGAAAGGCCTCGTGATCTGCTCCTGTAAAGATTAAAAAACTCATTGCCATGGAGTTGATGCTGACTCATGGTGACGCCATGTGTTACAAAGTAGCACTGCTCCATAGGGTTTTCTTGGCTGGAATCTTTACAGGAACAGATTGCCAAGCCTTTCTTCCACAGTGCTTCTGGGTGTATTTGAACTGCCAAGCTTTGGTTAATAGTTGCCTGCAAACCATTTTTATAGGCAATAAAATCCTAGAGAGCAGTTCTACTCTGTAACCTATGGGTCGCCATGAGTCAGAATCAACTCAATGGCAACAGGTTTGGTTTTTTTGGCTGATTTTTGTTTTTGCTTTTTGCCACCCCCTATTCTCTTTTCACAGCCTTTCGAGAATACCTCTGAGGGGCGAAGCAGGTTAATGTAATGAGTTTACTGTGGTGAGCACTTCCACAGCTTATCCAATCATCAGCAAGCCAGTCCCTTCTCCCACCTGTCTGGGAAGGCTGCCGTTAGCTCAGTTGTGACTGTTCGGGCTGTTGTGTGTGTGCTGATGAGTGTGTGCATGCAACCAGGCACAGGCGTGCGTGTGGTATGTGTGCAGGTTTTGTGAGCTGTGTGCATGTGCAGGGATGTATACAACCACATGACGGATGGGGCAATCCAATGAAGACTTTGCCCAGAGGACAGGACAGGAAGTCCCCAGGTTACAAATGTGGGACTTTCAGCAACTTCACCTTACTCTTTAATGTTATGTCAATTTGCCCTCATTTTGCAATGGCTGGACCAGCCCCTACTCACAACAAATTCGTCATCACAATCACCTTCGCTTGCTGCACGTACAGCTTTTACATCACTGAAAAGGCTTCGAGCCTGTTCTTGCACTAAAAGCCAAAACCAAACCCATAGCTGTCAAGTCAATTCCGACTCAGCAATCCTATAGGACAGGGTAGAACTGCCCCACAGGGTTTCCAAGACTGTAATCTTTATGGAAGCAGGCCTCCACATCCTTCTCCCACAGAATGGCTGGTGGGCTTGAACCCCCGACCTTTTGGTTAGCAGCCAAGTGCTTAACCACTGCACCATCAGGGCTCCTTTCTTGTACTAGCCAAACCAAAAAACCAAACCCGTTGCTGTCGAGTTGATTCCGACTCATAGTGACCCTATTGGACAGAGTAAAACTGCCCTATAGGGTTTCCAAGGGGTGGCTGGTGGATTCAAACTGCCTACCTTTTGGTTAACAGCTGTAGCTCTTAACCACCGCGCCACTTGGGCTCCTTTCTTGCACTAAAATTAGGCTAAATAAGAACCGTATGCACTTGTTCCCACTTACCTACAAATTCAGCTTAAAGGTGGACTCAGGGACAGATCTCGTTCTTAATCCAGGGACTACCTACAGGAGTGAGAGAAGACAAGTAACACCAACTGAGTATCTATTCTATGTCGGCACCTTATATATGCTTCCTTATGTAATCCTCACATCAACCCTATAAGGTAGGTAGGCATTTTGCTGATGGAACTGAAGGTCAGATAGGTTAATTAAGTTCCTTGAGTGCACAGAGATAGTGAGGGAGCTGCATTTGAACTCAGGACTGACACATGCTTTCCACCACACCACACTGCTCTAGTCACTGCCTGCCTTTTATAACCCCCTTCCCCAGGGTTGCAAGCAGAACTTTGAACCACTTTGTTCCAGTTTGAACCCCTGCTGATAATTTGCATTTCCACCCCAGATATACTGAATCAGAATCTAGAGTTTAACAAGATCCCCAGGTGATTCTTACGTATAGTAAATTGAGAACCACTGCTCTACCAGTGGTTCTCAGAATAGGTTCCTAACCAGCAGCATTAGCAACGCCTGGAAACTTGTTAGAAATGCAAATTATCAGCAGGGGTTCCAACCAGAATGAATCGATTGGAAGCCCTGGTTGCAAGAGCCGACCTGTGAGAAAGGTGAAAAGCCAGGGGTCATCTCCCACCCCACCCTTCTGAGCAATTCTTTAGTGGGACCTGGGATCAGCTGCTGATTCTCCTCTTCGGTGGCACTAATGCACTCGATTCAGAAGTTGAGGGAAGTTCATCTATTCGTGTGATTTTCCTCCTTCCTTTCAGTCTCTTCCCCTCTTCCAGTGTCCTTACTGCCCCTGCCTCAGGGACCGGTAGAAAGGAGGAGAAATTCCAGGGACCATTATCATACCTCCAGACGGACTGAACTGAAATGCCTGGCTCCCAGCAAGCCTCCTTTCATGATTAAAAATGGAGGCTCCAGATTTCCTAGTTCCTCTCCTGGGTTCTAACCTCCACAACCTCAGGCTAGAGAGGCTGCTCAGGGGTTTCCAGTACGGAGTGACAATCTGTGAGCTGTAACAGATTCGAGGGGAATTTGACTCTGCCCACGTTCTGCCCTACCCCTGCTTGACACAGCCTTCCTGAGGTCACCCCATCCCTCCCTCCACCGCTCTCCTCTTTCACTTCAGACATGGGCTCGCCTAAGCTGAGAGAACTTTGGATCCAGAGATGCTCTGGCACTGCTGTACCACTCTCCATTTGGGTCCCTGACATATCCCTTCTCTAATTTCTGACTTCTATTTCTTTTCCTTTGCTGCCCTGGAGCCCTGATTCAAGGAATGAGAGTGCCTGCTGCAGGGCAACCATTCTCAACTTTTTTGCAGAGATTCATACCAGTTCATTCTGGTTCAAGCCCCTGCTGAAAATTTGCATTTCTAATGAGGTCCAAAGGTAATGCTTAGGCTGCTGGTTAGGGACCAATTAGAGAACAGTGGTTCTCAAAATTTATTATACTTGAGAATCACTTGGGGATCTTATTAAAATGTAGATTCTGATTCAGTATATATGGGTGGAAATGCAAAATCTCATCAGGGGTCTGAATCAGAATGAACCGTCTCGAAGTCCTGCTTATTTTGAGTCATAGACGCCTCCAAGAATACCTGGAGCTCTCCTTGTGAATCTAGTATAAGCTATGAACAAAAATGTTTATACATTGTCCATAGTCATTCTGAAGCCATTACAGCCTCCACAGAATGTGAGTTAAGAACCTCCACTGTGAGAAGCCTCAGGTGGCAGGGAAAAAGCTGAGGACTTGGGGAACTCAAGGTCAAGAAGGGGAGAATGTTGGCACCTCGTGGGGTTGGCAACCAATTTCACAAAACAATATGTGTATTGTTTAATGAGAGACTAATTTGTTCTGTAAACCTTCATCTAAAGCACGATAAAAAATAAAGAGAAAAAAGGCTGAGAACTTAGATTGCCTTTGCTCCCCAGAGTCTATTAGCAGCAAGAAGCAAAACCCAGGAAGGGCTACAGCATGGAGTAGACATTAGACAGATAAGAGTGATTGGTAGGGTGGACCCTGTAAGGAAACATACTATTTGCCTCCAGGTTCTCTCCCCTGTACCTCTTCCCACCAGCACCTGTCTCTTAGGGAAGGGAGGAGACTTCAAGTGAGACTGTTGCTTCAAGAAGTGAGTGTGGTGGCGATGGAGACTGGAGAGCATCTAAGATCAGGAACTCCTGAGTCCTCTTCCTCCAAAATGCTTTGCAAGGGGGACTAAATAGGAAGACTTAGAGCTGGGTGGTGGGGGAAGAGGAGGAGAAGCAGAATCTCCTAGGACACCTGCTACAACTTCATCAAGCTGATCTAAAGACTGAATAATAAATAGCACCAGCAAAATTTTGATACTAAGGCCATTGTTCCCAGTTGCTGGTTTCTGGTAAACAGCCTTTAGTAAATGCGGAAGAAAGCGGTGACTCTTACTTAGACACCTGAATATCGTTTGAACGGACTGTTTGTATGTGGTCCAGCAAGGGATCTACATGACGCAGCAAAGGCCCTGGAGCCAGGCAACCTGTGTTTAAGTACCCCTTGCTGCCCAGCCCTCTAGCTAAGTCTACTTCCCTATTTTGACTTATTGAGTGGAAACACCTGCCCCCTTAACACTCTGGGCAACCCAGACCTTATGTTAACTAGTTTCACCTCCTGCCTCCTGCACCCTGTTCAGAAGAGTCTTCAAGGAAAGAGAATAGACTCTTAGGGGGAAAATTACAATTCACCCAACCCCAGCCTCTCACAACTCAATCTTTCAATCCTGATTTGGGGTTTTAGAGGGGGAATGAGATGACAAGTCCCAAATGCACAGTGGCTTAAGAATAAGTCTGAAATAATTTCATCTAAAGTTCTCTCTTCAACTTCCAGCCTCCCCATCCAGTCAACCCTCTTTTTAAAAAATTTCCAGACAAAGTAACTCCACCTGGGTTCTCGCTGCTCTGATGATTAAGAAATTTCTCCAGTGGTTTAATTGTTAATTCCTCCTTTTGGACTTCCACTTCACTCCCTCTTTTTTGCCCAACCCTCATCCCTAACTGCAGCTGGAAAATATAGGCCCATAAAGTGGGCCTGGGATTTTTATACCAACAATAGACATTCTTCTTTGGGTCTGGACTACTCTTTTGGAAATAAAAATAGCTCTAGCAATCAAGACTCCAAATACCTACAATCTTAACAAGAGACACGTAAATTCTATATTACAAAAATTTTTAAATGCTACTGATGGGACATCAATGACGAACAAACATATTGGAAGATTCAACAGCATAAATACAATTGTCCCTTCAGTAATCTAAAAATATGTCATTACAATCAAAATAACCTACCGTAGAACTGAAAAGTAAGTTGTGGTATAGTCCCAAAATAGAATACTACACAGTAATGAGAATGAATGGACTACCAGCTACACACAATATGGCTGAATCTTGCAAAAATAATGTTGAGCAAAAGAGGCCAGACACAAAAGAGTACATACAGTGTGAATTCTCCATATACATACAAAAATAGGAAAAATTAATTTATGCTATTAGGAATCAGAAGAGTGCTTACCCCTGAGGAGCAGTGACTGGGAGGGGACTCAAGGGTGGCTTCTGGGCACTGGTGATGTTCTGTGTCTTGACTTGGGTGCTGGCTACACAGATGTGCTCAGTTTTTGAAAATTCATCAATATGTACACTTATTTGTGGATATATTATAAACCAAACCCTTTGCCATTGAGTCAATTCCAACTCATAGTGACCCTATTGTAGATCTGCCTCATAGAGCTTCCAAGAAGTGCTGGTGGATTTAAACTGCTGACCTTTTGGTTAGCAGCTGAGCTCCTAACCACTGAGCCACCAGGCCGCCTTTTCTTGCACATACATTATACATCAATTAAAAAAAAAAAAAACAGTATGGCACCAAAACAAGAACAGACAAATCTTTGGAACAAAATGAAAAATCCAGAAACGGACCTAAATACTCATGGAAATTTGGGTATTATAAACATAGCATTCAAAAACAAAGGGGGAGATAATGGTTTTTTCCATGTGTAGGGTTGAGTAAAACAAAACAAACACAAAGCTGGATCTCTATCTCACGTCTTATACCAAAACAAATTCCAGAGGACTCAAATATTTATGTATATAGAAAAAAAAAATTATAGAAAGACACTATAAAAGTATTTAAAGAAACACAGGGGAATTTTTTAATAAGCTTAGAAACAATCTTTCTAAATATGATATGAAACCTAGAATTTATCCAAGAAAATGTTAATAAATTCAACTACATAAAAATTCTACAAATCTGTAAAAAGACATGTGACAAACTGGGAAAATATTTTTAACTTATATATGAACAAAAAATATATAAGACTCAATATCCAATAAAAATACGAACAAAGGATAGGAACAATTTACAGGAAAATAAAATACAACTGCCACTTAAACATACTGAAAGATGCTCAACTTTAATTAAAATAGAAGAAAGGAAAAATTAAAATTACAAAGAGATACTATTTATACTACCAAATTGTCAAAAATCAAAGAGATTGATAACATAATGTGTTATCAAACAGGTCGTTTTCATACATTGCTAATTGGAGAGAAAACGGATAAAACCTCCGTGAAAGGCAGGTTGGTAACACCACGGTTACCAAAATCCTTTTCAAACACCACTGGTGGGAAAATTAGAAAAATCTCTGTGGAAGGAAGGTAATTTGCAAAATTGTATCTATCCCAATTAAAAAAAAAATCCATACAACTTCTTTGACCTAGTATTTACAATCCTAAGTGTTTGTGGGTGGGAAGTGTTTATCACACAGATAAACTCATACCAGTTGCCGTCAAGTGGATCCCAGCTCA
This sequence comes from Loxodonta africana, assembly GCF_030014295.1. NCBI lineage: Eukaryota > Metazoa > Chordata > Mammalia > Proboscidea > Elephantidae > Loxodonta > Loxodonta africana. The sequence goes on along the minus strand of NC_087344.1, from coordinate 181,688,621 downwards.
GAGCGACCCTATAGGACAGAATAGAACTGTCCCATAGAGTTCCCAAGGAGCGCCTGGTGAATTTGAACTGCCGACCTTTTGGTTAGTAGCCACAGCACTTAACCACTATGCCACCAGGGTTTCCAGATGTACTCATAATGGAGCAAAATTAAGTATGCTTGCATATCGATATAATGCTAGAGGACTGGTGAAATATATCTTAAAATATCCCTCAGGCATACTATGAAACTATCACTATTAGGCAGATACAGATGTGCTGCTGTGGGAAGATTTCTAGAGTATATAAAAAAAACCCAGAAGGGAGCTGCAAAACATTATGTACAATTTGTTTTCAATTAAATATATATGTGCGCGCACACATACGCACATTCTTGTTAACTATAGACTATCTCGCGAGAAATTCACAAGAAACTGGTAAACTGGTTGCCTCTGTGGAGGTGAACCAGTAGCTGGAGGAACAGGAAAAGAGACTCACCTTTTTTCTTTTTGAAGCTTGTACAATGCGCACGTATTACCTATTCGAATACACGCCTGTTTTTTAAATCAATAGAAAACGAAAATCTGAGGCCCCAAGACATCTCCCTAACTGACCCAACATGCAATCTTGTTTTCATTCAATCTACATTAAATGCATTTATCATGTGCTGGGCATTGTGACGGAAACCCTGGTGGCGTAGTTGTTAAGTACTACAGCTGCTAACCAAAGGGTCAGCAGTTCGAATCCGCTAGGCGTTCCTTCATCTGCTAGGCGCTTCTTGGAAACTCTATGGGGCAGTTCTACTCTGACCTATAGGGTCGCTATGAGTTGGAATCGGCTCGACGGCACTGGGTTTGGTTTTTGGTTTGGGCATTGGGACAGAAGCTAGCCCAGAAAGATTTCCAAATTGCAAGGAGCGCCCACCCCCTCGCTCCGGGCCAGGCCCCGGCTGGCAGCGCGGGGCTTGGGTGGGGGCGCAGTTGGGGGCGGGCGCAGGGCCGGCTCGCGAGGTTCCCCGCTGCGCAGAGGCGGCAAGTAGCAGGGCCCAACCGTTCTTAACCGTCCTGGGATCAGACAGCGGCTGGAATTCAATCTCTGACAGCAAACCGCCGCCTGCAAAAACCCACCCCCTTCCTCGCCCCCACAGAAACGGCCCCCTGGCTCGTGCCTTGGCGCCTGCCGCAGGGACCGGATTCCCTTTCTCCCCAGGGCAGGGTGGCCCTAGCGCCCGCACGACCCGAGACTCCCTTACCACAGGGCCGTGGGAACTGGGTCTCATCTCCATCTCCCATGCTGTTAAGGTCCATTAAAAAAAAAAGGTCGATACCCCCTGCTTATTCCTTGGCAGAGGAAGAGCGTGGATGCTAGCTCCCTACGGCGCAGGCCCTTCCCTCTGGCCTTCTCTCCATCTACAAAGCGTATTTTGATTTCCAAAAAAAGAAAATGTTTCCCTTATCCTGCGTCCCTGTCACAATATGGGGGACCAATCGAGGCAAAAGATCGCAAGAGGAAATAAGTGGCAGAGCATCGTCCCACAGGAGGCTGCTATAGCAATGGTCATGGGGTTGTGGAGTGACACTAGTTTGGGAGAAAGGCATTGATTTTCTGCGAACAGTGACACGAATGAGTGATTAAACACCCTCGCATCTAGTTCCCAGACTGGGAAGCGCTGATTCCAGAGTTTAGGAGGTGGAAACCTCCTCGGTCATTGGCCTAGAGATGCGCAGCGAAGACCAGGTGCAGCCTCCAATTGGCTGTTTAATTCTCAGCAGGTGCAATTCCAATTAACAACGTCCGCTCTCCCTGAATCTTACTGGCTGCCTTGGTGGGCCGGCTTTGAGCTCCGTCCGGTAATTGGGTATCAGTACACAGCCTCTGCGTCGCTCAGGGCAGCCGGGGATGGATTGGTTATGGCGGGCAAGGCGATTGGTTGGACGGTGAACAGGGCGTTGATTCGTGCGGGCGGGTTGCGGGGGCGGGCAAGGGGCGGCTGGAGCGAGGCCCGCGGGTCCACGGAGTTGCAGTGCCAGTGGGAGGAGGTGACTGTAGCTGGACGAGGTGCGAGGCGGAGCGCGCGACTGCAGACTGGAGGGCCGGTAAAAGCGGGGCCCAAGAGCAGAGGTTTGGGGAGTGGGATAGGCTGGGTCTGGGGCGACCTGGCAACGTGGAGGCCAAAACGCAGGCTCTAGGGGGAGGAAGGTGGCAGAGGAGCCCCCGGGCGAGTTGAGGGCGTGTGGCCGAGGCGCCGGGGTCAGAGCCCAGGGGGTGAGGCACTCTTTTGGGGTCAGCTTTTCCCCCAGGAGCTAGTAACAGTAATCCAGAGGGAATACTCTGGTGCCAGGGTTAAGCCGCAGCGGGCCCCTTGCAGAGGGTTGGCCCCAAGTCAGTTTGGGCTCTTTGATCCTTTTTCAGACTGAGAACCACCATCAGGTTATCAGTTTGCCTTTTATTTTCCCCAGCTTTTTCTTTAGTTATGCTGTTTACCGTCGTCAGAATAATATATTGGGTTTTTGCTTGTTTTTCCAATTTCGCTCCTTAATACATATATCATCATGGGGTTTGGTTTCTGTGTCCCTTAAGCCCGAGTTGTGGCCAGAAAAGGTGGTGTGAAAGACAGACAGCAATGGTTTGAAAGTAAATGTAGCAAGGGTGAGAAGATTGAACGAGCTACTTCAGTTCAGCAAGCACGTGGCCAAGTTTTAGGTACTTTGTTGCTACTGGACTGAGATAGCCTTGCCTGCATGGAGCTCACAATGTGATTTGACTCCTAAATATGTTTATGAAGTAATATAAAAATAAGCCTTAGCAGATGGTTGTTAAAAAAAAATTTTTTTTCTAGCAACTGTTTAATACACATGTCAGGAAATCTCAAAGTAACTTTTTACTGAAAACCATTTAGGTTTTGCATTTCTCACTCAGATGCTCCACATATGTGTTGTCTTCTCCTTTAAAAAAAAAAAAAGGTCTTAAGCTCTAGTCTGTCCTTCCCATTCAATTTTAATAAGCTCAAACACAAGCTAGCATTCAGGACTACACAGTGGTCTCCATTACCATCAAATTATTTCACACCTTTTTTTCTTTTTTTAAGAGGAGCTTATAACAATGTGAAAAGATATGTAAGTTAAAAATAAAACCATCCTTAATCAAGTGGATACTCAGTCTCTGAGATATCAGCTGATAATTCTTAGCATAAACTTGATTTGTAATATCTGAAGAGGAGTTAGTGAAATTCAGCTTTTGGTTCAAATAGAAATGCCCCACCAGATTGATCTTGTCGTGAACGTTCATCTTCTTGCTGCGTCACCACCGCTACCACCTCCGTATTGTTAACATTCTGTCTCAGACACCATCTACCAGGTGTTCAGACTAGATTCCTGATAGCCAGCTGCTTGACTTTACCCTCTACCTTCGCGTAAGTCAACTGCTAAATTGTGTGGATTCTACCTATTAAAAATCTAAAATCCGTCCACCCTTCTGTCACCTGGGCTAAACTCCAAACTGGTTTCCCTCCACCCACTCTTCTTGTGTACCCTGGAGTTGATTCCTACTCATACCCACCCTATATGATAGAGTATAACTGTCCCTATAGGATTTCCTAGGCTGTAAATTTCCACACCAGATATACTGAATCAGAATCTACAGTTTAACAAGATCCCTAGATGATTCCACCACACCACACTGTTCTAGTCACTGCTTGCCTCTTTTGACCCCCTTCCCCAGGGTTGCGAGTAGAGTTTTGAACCCTTTCCAGTTTGAACCCCTGCTGAGAAGTTCCATTTCCACTCCAAATATCCTGAATCAGAATCTATATTTTAACAAGATCCCCAGGTGATTCTTAACATATAGTAAATTTTGAGAACCACTGCTCCACGAGTGGTTCTCAGAATTGGTCCCTCACCAGCAGCATTAGCGTTACCTGGGAACTTGTTAGAAATGCAAATTCCTAGCAGGGGTTCCAACAGCTGGTTGGAAGCCCTGGCTGTAACCTTTACAGGAGCAGATCTCCAGGTCTTTTCTCCTAGCTGGTTTCAAACTGCCAACCTTTCAGTTAGCAGGCAGTGGCCTAGTGAGGGTAAGGAGCGCCCAGGGGCAATCTCTAAATTGTACCATGGCCCCAATTTAAGCACCAAGGAGCAATCTCTTACGTTGGGGGGCCTTGGGGCCCCCCAGTTTCAACATGAATAGACATTGATAGCAGTGTTGCATCAGCAGAAATGCCACCTCCCCCCTTGTCCTGCTTCCTCAGTCAGGCACCTTTCTGGATTGTAGGGCCTCATCTGGTGCCCCCTCGGCACTTGGAGCCCTGAAGCAAGTGTCCCCCTTCCCTCACTCTGTTAGCAGTTTAGCTCTTTTTAACCATTGCTATGCCCTCAATTCTGAGGCAGTCACAGCATCCCTTAATCAAGAATAACAAGCATGGCATGTGTTCCATAACAATGGAACCCAACCTAGTGCAGAAAGCCAGGATTGAGGGAGGCTTGACTACAGAGTGGCAGCATGTCACCTGTCCTTTTATCTTGATCCTGTAGTTTCTGAACTGAAAATCGCTATTGGTCCCTTTGGCCCTCTTAAAGAGGTGCAGTCATGACTGGCCTTCAAAACAGACTTATTTCCTTTGCATGCCCCATTGTGTAGAAATAGCTAATTAGCTGTGACTTTAGGGAAATCCTTTATCTCCCGAGGCCTCAGTTTCCCCAGCTGTAACATTAATGAAATTACATCATTTCTCTGGTCCCCTTCAGTTCTAAAATTATGTGATTTCTGTGTCCCTTTTTTAAAGCTTGAATTATGGCCAGAAAAGGTGGTATTAAAGGCAGACCACATTGGAGTGCAGATCAAATTACTGCTCTTGTTCACAGGTCTAGATTTATTTCAGTTTCCCAAAACCTTTAATGCCTGCAGACTTCTTAAACAGTGGAAAGGCTGCCAGAGAAGAGCAAATAAAGACTCCTGTCTGTCAAGATAAGACCTTCCTTGCCACACGAGAAGCTGCATGAGAACAGCTACTAGGTTTGTCTTGACGGTTGTATCCCCAGGGCCAAGCACACAGTGGATACTCAATATTTACTGGTTTGAAGGCAGAATATAAACTGTTTTAATGAGGTGACTTTCAACTCTCTGCCATCTAAGAAATAAACTTTTAAAGTTCTAGCTTCGCCCACCTGTTGTGTTGACCAAGTGTTCATGTCTTTGTATTGCCATGTAATTAGTTGCTGTGGTGTTTATCTTACCTACTGGACTGGGAGCCCTGCTGACACAGTGGTTTAATTGCTCAGCTGCTAACCAAAAGATCAACAGTTCAAATCTACCAGGCGCTCCTTGGAAACCCTATGGGGCAGTTCTACTCTGCCCTATAGTGTCACTATGAGTCAAAAGTGACTCAACAGCAGCTAACAAGAACGGGACTGTGAGTGTCTCAGGGCAGGAATTCTTTTTCCTCCTTATATTCCCCAGCATGCTAACGAAGGGCTAACATTATGAAATGAGGCACATTAATAGTGAAGACAAGCTTTGTGCTTTAGAGACCGTATTAAAAAATATGTGAAGTAGCCAGGAGATAAGAGAAGTCCTATCTTTTCTAGACACACAGAATAAACCATCTCTTAATGTAGGAAAGTTGCAGTTTAAGGTTTATGTATTTGAGGATTATTTAATGAAAATATTCTTTATGAAATAGAGCTTGTTTCATTTCATTTGGCATATACAAAAGGGCTTATATAATGCCACCCTAATTTTTCCCAGGTAAAAGATTTTATTTACAGTCTGGTTTAAAAACTGATTTTTATCCAGCAAGTTGGGGAAGGAACCTTAGATCTGAAAACAAAAACACATTAAACTCAACCCTTTTCCTCCTGCCCCCTAAAGAGGGAAAAAAATAAACAGCACTTTCTCAAGTTGAGACTCAACCTCTAAAAGTGATAGACTGGATCTGCTGAGTAACGATTACCTGAAATAGGCAAGATGCTTAAAAAGAGTACTCTATGAAGGTAATAAAAGGAAATTTTGTTTTTTTTCTTTAGGCCTCAAGTCTAGACCAAACCCTATCACCAGTCGATTCTGACTCATAGTGACCCTATAGGACACGGTAGAGCTGCATCACAGGGTTTCTAAGGAGCAGCTGGTGGATTCAAACTGACGGCCTTTTTGGTTAGCAACTATACACTTAACCACCGCCCCACCAGGGCTCCTGAGTCTAGACAAGAGGGTAAATGTATTTAACGCTATAGGCTAAAAGCAGATTGGTCAACCTTCTGGCAGTTCCCTGAAGGACTTTATTTGGTTGTGCAGATCAGTAAAACTCTGTGAGACCAGATACAAATTTTGGTCCTCTGTATGACCAGAGAAGGAGCCCTGGTGGTGCAGTGGGTAAGCACTTGGCTACTAACAGAAAAGTCTGCAGTTTGAACCCACTAGCTGCTCCATAGGAGAAGGATGTAGCAGTCTGCTTCAGTAAACATTAAGGCCTTGGAAACCCTATGGAGCAGTTCTGCCCTGTACTCAAGGGTCACTATGAGATGGAATCGACTCTACAGCATTGCATTTGGTTTTGGTTTGGTATGAGCAGAGTAAGAAATCCACCTCCAGTTTCATTTGCTCCTTTGAGGGGAGAGTCCAGGCCAGGTCTTCTCTCCCTCATCACTCTTCTTCCTCATCACTCTTTCTGATCAGCTTTCAGGGAAAGCCCATCTAGAACCAAAGTTTTATTCCTGAGTAGGTCCCGTATTAATGAGGTGTTTGTTTTGTTTTGAGCCTTACTAGGGTACAACTAGTTTTTATAAGATGAAAGACTTTTTTTTTGTATCATAATCATTTGCCTTCAATTTTTGTATCTGGACACAAGTTATAGCATAAATTAAATTTTTCTTCACTCATTACCAAGCAAATCTAGTTAAAAGCTACGTCATGTTTGTTTGTTTCTTTTCCCTACTAGACTAATATCTGGAAATAGAAACTATCTTTAGTGTTTTTACCACCTACAATGTTTTCTTCTAGTATTTAGTTATTAATTTTGGATTGAATGTGTTGATTAAAATAAAGAATAAAGACACCAAGTCTGTTCTGTGAGAGTTTAGGTTAAAGGAAGGAGCAGGGGGAACTTCTATAGTCACATTAAGCAGTTTTTAATAAGTAATAGCTCTGACTCTGGATAAGAGGTTAGGTAACCTCATTTTTTTAAAGATAAAATCACAGAGGTTTATTCCAAGCAAAGATTACAGTTGGAACTGGGAACAGCCCAGCTCATTAAGGTGAGGCAGTGGTGTCCAAAGAGGTGGTCTGGATCAGGGATAATCATCCAGGTTGTTCTTGACTGATGCATCTCAGATTAGGGAAGTGGGAGGCGGGATCTTCTGGGGTGGGGAGGAGGGTATCTTATTAGTTCAGAGGGTATAGCTTGACATAGTGGAGTTCTCCTCTTTAGGGCGAGCTGGTCTCATGTTGCCCATGATAGAGTAACTTGTCTTCTGCAAAGTTTTCCCTAGCTTCACCATGCGTTAGAGGGAGACACTCTGGTAGGCATGCTTGGTCCCAATATCTTGAACAGAAGCTGTCACCTCAGCCATCAGCTGCTTCTCATCCTGGTGCTTTTTAAAAATTTTACTTTGAATTCCTCGGTGGGTTGCCCAGTCCACTTGTGGGCCGCGGACTTCTTTAATTGTGATAGGAGTATTTAAGTTTTTATTCCCTGTCAACCTCTAGGAACCGAGGAGGTGGAGGGGGCACAAAAGACCCTGGCTGGCACCTGGGATTTCCAAGTCCTTGGACGTGGGGTCGATACAGGCTGAGTAGTGCTTCTGGATTCCGCTACAGTACAGAAAACCAAGTAGTTTTCTTCCTTCTCTTGTATGAGTTTTAATGGTGTCCGCAGTTGCCCAAGAGACCTTCCAGCTAGTGGCCAAAAGATGAAGAACGTCATCAGTGTGCAGTTGGAAGACTTGGGAAATAAGATGGTCTTAATAATATATGTTTTTATCCCACCAACCTGCAGGGTAAAGCCTCATGAAAAGTTTTTGTACCTCATTGCATTCCCAAATCAGAATAACATGTGGCACAGCCACAAATTAGTATTGAGCCCACAGCATAGTGAATTCTGGGCTGTGACACTCCCAAGGCCATAGGAGAGGATTAACATTCTAATGATCTGTGAGGCAGTCCCTACCCAGATGACTATTTCTGAAGATACCCTGCTGGAAAATGGAGTTTCTCCAGGTTTTCCTGATGCTCGTACCTGCTATTTGCTGCACCATAGTGGCAATGAAGAAGGCTTTGTAGCCTGTCCGTTTTACATACTGCCTCTGGTGACTCATCCATTCTCGTCCACAGCTGTCTTCCAAGTCATTCCCAATCTACCTGGAGGTCAATGAGAATTCTGGGTCTAAACCCTGCCTGTGCGTAAACAGTGAGATAATAAACAAAAGCTCTCAGGGTTTGCGAATAGTGGACAAGTGGCACGTTCACCAGTCTGTCCTTCTTATGGCAAGGATTCCTGTTCATATGTCACTTTCAGCTTTCTCATAAGCCAAGGCAACAGAAGGAATAATGTCTGTGCCCAAGTCAGTGAAACAGGTGGCAGTGGCACCAGTGGGAAGGGGGAGCTCAACAATAATGTAGATCAGATAGAAGCAAAGCAGACCCATGTTCTTGCTCAAAGTGTAAGCAGTACCCTTCTTTAGGTTGTCAAAGATCAGGCAACCTTCTCCCACCCGTGTGACTCTGGATGCAATGTTATCTAGTAAAACCACGTTGACTGAGTTTTTGGCTGCATCAGAACCTGCAATGACCATGGCAGTTCCAGCATCTACCGCCTTTAGAGCTGGAGAGTCAATAACTCCATACCCTGTCACAGCAACCACTGTACCCAGTCTCTGACAGCCCTCCACAATAATCAGCTTCTGCAGGGGGACACATCAAGGCAAAGACGATTTCTGAGTGGCTGGCTAGGAGCTCATCTAGCTATTCTGGGCTCATGTCCTCCAACTCCGTACTAGTTACCACGGTGGCTTTAGCACCCCATTTGCTTGCTCCATAGCAACATTGAGACGTTTTGCAGTGTCATCCACTATTTCACCGTTTGCCAAAATGATACCTCCACCCCTGGCAATAGCTTTTGCTGTGATGGGATGATCACCTGTCACCATAATAACCTTGATCCCAGCACTCCAGCATTTGGTAACTGCATCTGGCACAGTGAACTGAGGAGGGATCAATCAAGGGCCCCACAAACAGATTTGAGATAGGGAAGTTTATGGTGTCTATATCAAATGAATAGGTTTCTGGAAACTTGTCTGCTGGCAGGTACAGATGACAGAAACCCAGTATGCACTTGCCTTGGCCTCCGAGCTCCTCCAGCTGCCGCTCTTGGCCATTGAAGATGACGGTGCTGCACTTCTCTAAGATCCTCTCGAGCCCCTTTCATCACCGTGAGGAAGCGTTTGTCATTGGGGTCATCCATCTCATGGATGGAAAGCTGAAATTTGTTGATAGAGTTAAAGGGGATTTTAGCTGCTTTGTGGTTTATTTTTCTGATTTCCATCACATCACCCAAAATGATCTCTGAGAATTTCAAGAGAGCAGTTTCTGAGGCTTCTCCAGCCACCCTTTTCTTCATGATGGGAACAGTTTCCTGTCATGGCTTGAACTCAGTCCTGGCTTGGTTACACAGTGTTATATTGGATAAGGAGGCCCAGGTTCCAGAGCTTTGGTCATAGGTTTGGTTTGAATGGTCTTGACTTGTGTTGGCTGTGACGCTTTGACTGTCAAACCACAGATGGGCCAGAGTCATGCTGTTTTGAGTCGAAGTCCCGGTCTTGTCAGAGCAGATGATTAGAAGTGGAGCCAAAGGTCTCACCACCTCCAGGTTCTTCACTAGGCAGTTCTTGGCCATCCATTTAGCTGTCAGTATCACAGTGACAGTGGCCAGGAAACCCTCATGCACTTGGCTTTAGTAATGTCAACAAGGAAGTTGAAGGAGTCCAGGACAAGATCTTCATGGACACGGCAATGAAGAAAATGCTGATAAGACAGCCACACCTACCACAATAGAAACAAAATGCTCCATCTCAGTGGCAGTGGGTGTCTTCTCATTTCCAACTCCTAAAGCCAGTGAGGCACTTTGTCCAGTGATAGTGTGGTCACTTGTGTTGATGACTGTGCCAGTTGCTGTGCCTTCCAGATAGGTTGTAGGATAGCAGGCAGTGTTCCTTGTTTCCGAGGGATTGTCATGAGTGAAGTCACAGGACCAGGACTGGGGCTCAGATTCCCCAGTGAGAGATGAATTACCCACCTTGCACCCTGAGAAGACAGCAATCTGATGTCTGCAGGAATCTGGTCTCTTCTTTTTGTCTCTGTTGTGTCCCCCACCACCAGCCTCTCTGAAGGGGTTGTCACCTTCTCTGCATCTCAGAAGACAAGAGCTTGCTGAGGAATCATTTTAGTGAAGCTGGCTCTGATGTTCGTGCTTTTTGCCTCTTGGTAATAAGCAAACATGCCTGTTAAAATAACCGGGGCAAGCATGGCACCCGTCTAGGGATGTGGGTGGATTGCTGTAGTATGGGCATACCTTGGAGATACTGGGGGTGATGGTGAGGCAGGACTCAGTCTACAAAATTGGATTGTGTCTTGAGGCAATCTCTTGAGATACAAAAGAGAGAAGCCAGCAGAGAGACAGGGGAACCTCATACCACCAAGAAAGAAACACCGAGAGCAGAGCACGTCCTTTAAACCTGGGGTTCCTGCTCAGAGAAGCTCCTAGTCCAGGGGAAGATTGACAAGAAAGACCTTCCTCCAGAGCCAACAAAGAGAGAAAGCCTTTCCCTGGAGCTGACACCCTGAATTTGAACTTTTAACCTATTTTACTGTGAAAAAATAAATTTGTTTGTTAAAGCCATCCACTTGTGGTATTTCTGTTATAGCAGCACTAGATGACTAAGACACCATCTCCAGAAATCACTTTATCAGCCATGAGAAGCAACTCCTCATCCATTTAAAGTTTCACGAGATTGCAGCAATTCAGTCACTTATTCAGGCCCCATTACTAGATGTGCTATTTCCACCACACCTGTAGTTAACTTCCTCCACTGAAGTCTTGAACCCCTCAAAGTCATCCATGAGGGTTAGAATCAGCTTCCTCCAAACTCCTGTTAATGTTGATATTTTGACTTCCTCTCATGAATCACAAATGTCCTTAATGGTGTCTAGAATAAAGAGTTCTTTCCAGAAGTTCTTCAATTTACTTTGCCCAGATCCATCAGAGGAATCACAATCTATGGCAGCTATAGCCTTACAAAATGTATCTCTTAATAAGACCTGAAAGTCTAAATTACTCCTTGATCCCGTGGGCTGCAGAATGGATGTTGTGTTAGCAAGCATGAAAACAACATTAATCTCGTACATCTCCCTCAGAGTTCTTGGGTGACCAAGTGCGTTGTCAGTGAGCAGTAATATTTTGAAAGCAATCATTCTGAGGAGTAGGTCTCAGTAGTAGGCTTAAAATATTCAGCAAACTGCGTTGTAAACAGATGTGCTGTCATCCCGGCTTTACTGTTCCGCTTACAGAGCACAGGCACAGTAGATTTAACATAATTCTTAAGGGCCCAAGGATTTTCAGAATTGCTTCAACTTAAAGTCATCAGCTGCATTAGCCCCTAATGAGAGTCAGCCTGTGCTTTGAAGGCAGGCATTGACTTCTCTCTAGCTATGAAAAGTCCTGGATGGCATCTTCTTTCAATATAAGGCTGTTTCGATACATTGAAAATCTGTCGTTCAGTATAGCCACCTTCGTCAATTAGCTAGATCTTCTGGATAACTTGCTGCAGCTTCTACATCACCACTGGCCGCCTCGCCTTGCACTTTTATGGTATGGAGACGGTTCTTTCCTTAAACCTCATGAACCAACCTCTGCTAGCTTCAGACCTTTCTTCTGCAGTTTCCTCACCTCTCTCAGCCTTCATAGAATTGAAGAGAGTTAGAGCCTTGCTCTGGATTGGGCCTTGGTTTAGGGGAATGTTGCGGCCGATTTGATCTTCTATCCAGACCACTAAAACTTCCTCCATATCAGCAGTGAGGCTGCTTTGCTTTCTTATCACTCATGTGTTCACTGGAGTAGCATTTTTAATTTCCTTCAAGATCTTTTACTTTGCGTTCACAACTTGGTTGTTTGGCGCGAGAGGCCTAACTTCCAGCCTGTCTCAGCTTTCGACCTGCCTTCCTCATTAAGCTTAATCATTTCTAGCTTTTGATTTAAAGTGAGGGACATGTGACTCTTCTTTCACTTGAACACTTAGAAGCCATTGTAGGGTTATTAGTTGGCCTAATTTCAGTATTGTGTCTCAGGGAATAGGGAGGCCTGAGGAGAGGAAGAGAGACAGGGAACGGCAATCAGTGGAGCAGTCACAACACACAACATTTGTCAATTAAGTTTGCCATCTTATATGGGTGCAGTTCATGGCTCCCCAAAACAGTTGTAGTCACAGCATCAAAGATCACTGATCACAGATCACCATAACATAAAATGATAAAAGTTTGAAATATTGCAAGAATTACCAAAATGTGATACACAAAGCGAGCATGTGCTATTGGAAAAATGGTGCCGACAGACTTGCTCAGTGGGGGGTTCCCACAAACCTTCAATTTGTAAGAAACACAATATCTGCAAACACAATAAAACAAGCTATGCCTGTACTCAGCCCCATGTGTGATCCAGCTCAGGATGACTCCAATCCACAGGAGGATGGAGAAGCCCCCCACCATCTGTTTGAGGAACTTGACGGTCTCCAGGATCTCCTTGGGAGGGCTGATGGCATTGGGCCCCTCCTGAACCAGGAACTCTGCAGCCCTTGCACCGGGCAGACCCGTATGTTTGTTTCGTGTTTCTTTTCCAAGTCCTCACTGCTGAGTTTGTGGGCATCCTTGTCTGTTGTCTCAATGTCCTCAGTTACACTGAACTTCACAGAGTAAATTTCTGGTAGTGGGAGAGGGGTGGGGCCCAGCCATCACCTTGACATGTGCCCCAGTTGCCCACAGGACACAAGACCACGGCGCCTCTGGCCCTTGACAGGGAAAGCCCTCATAGGTAACTTCCTTGAGCATGTGTACTTCTCTGTAGAAATGGGATTAATATTTCCTAGCTTGTATGAAGATTGAATGAAATAATATAGGTAAAGGTCCTGGTGTAGAAGCTACTCGATACGTTTATCTTTTCGTCTTTGTATCTTTAGTGCCACAGTAGCATCTAGCACATGGAAGTGCTCAACAAATGTTGGTTGAGCTGCACTGGTGAAGCCAGTAGTCTAGGGCACAGCAGACATAACAGATAATTCCATCGTGGTGTGAAGAAATGCTGTAATGGGGATATCATACTCAAAGCAATGTGAGCTAAGGAGAAGGAACACCCTAAGTCAACTACAGGAAATCCCGGAGACCTGAGAAAAGGAGGTACAGGTAGAGCTGAGATGTAAAGAAAGATAATTTTACTAGGGATACATATGGGATAAGGAGTAAGACTAGGAAGACAAAGTGACATGTGTCATAGCAAAGATACATAAGAAAGCACATCCTTTCTCCCCGGAGAGGCGGGATTAGAAAATGAGGCTGTGAAGATAATAGGTAGAGATTGGATTATAAAGAAACTTTCATGCGATTAAGGAGTTTACATTTAGGAAACAGATACTGAAAAAGTAAGAGGAAATTCATTCATTTAACAAATGATTATGGACCAAACATTTACCAAGTGGCTACTGTATGCTAAACACTGGGGATGTAACTGGGAACTAAACAGAAAAATCCCTACCCTTTTGGAGTTTCCATTCTAATGGGGAGATAATCAAGATGAAGACTTTGCAGACCATTCTAATGACTGCCTTTTAATCATGAGATGGAAGGTTTTGAGCAGATGAGTAATGTTATTTGATTTACCCCAACTGTTTTGAGAGTAAACTGAAGGAACAATGGCAAATGCAGAGAGATAATGAGGAAGCAATTGCAATAATCTAGGCAAGAGAGAATGGTGGTGTAGAGCAGGGTCATTGCAGCAGAGCTAAAATGTGGTTGAATTCTGGATAATTTGAAGGTAGAGCTAAAAGAATTTCCTGACAGGCTGGATGTGTAGTTTGAGAGAGGGTAGCTCTAAGATTTTTAGTCTGAGCAACTAAAGGGATAGAATTGCTATTTACTAGATAGCAAGACTATAGGGAGATGGGTAAGATCAGGAGCTCAGTGTTATACCTGTTAAGTTTGAGATTCCTACTAGACTGATAGCCAAAAGAGAGGAGGAAAACCAAGAGAGTGTTCTGTCATGGAGCCAAGTGAAGAAAGTGTTTCACAGAAGAGGGAGTCACCAGCTGGGCTAGATGCTGTGGTAAGGTGCAGTAAGATGACTGAGAGCTGACCAACGCTAGGTCATTTGTGACCTTCACAATAATGGCAGTTAGAGTGGATTCAAGAAGAACAATGAATATGGAAGTATGGACACTGCCTTGAGTTTTCCTGTAAAGGGAAGGAAAGAAATGGAAAGTAGTTCAAAGAGTAAGTAGGGTTGAAAAAGGATTTTAAGAAGGGAGAAATAATAGCATGTGTTATGCTGGTGGAAAGACACAGTAAAGAGGAAAACACTGTAGGAGAAGAAAGAAGAGCTGGTGGACCAACACTTTTGCGAGAGACTTCAGTGCGAGGGGCACAGCAGTTCATCCCTGGCCACAAAGAGAAGATAGAGTATTAGGCATAGATGGGGGTTGGTGGGTAAACGTGGGAGCTTGTGGATAGTCTCTCTGCCTTACTTTCTCAGTGAAATAGGAAGCAAGGACAGCAGATGAAGTGAGGATGAGGAAGGAGGCACTAGAGGTTTGAGAAGAGAAGTGAAGGTATAAAATAATTGTCTGGGAGGGTGAGAAAGTACATGGACTAAGGAAATAATAGTGAGGGACATGTTAACATTTGCCTGATAGCAAAGTGAAGATAATGGTTTCAGAGGGAGACTCCTTGCAAAATGGCTGGTAAGAAGGCCGTCATGGCGGCCTAAATGAGATGTAATGAGCATCTGAATCAGGCCAGTTGCAGTGTTGCTGGAGGCACATAGTAATTGGAGCTGTAGATGTGGATGAAATTGCCCAAAGACAGCAGAGTGACAAAATAGCAGTGGCTAGTTTTTTTTTTTTTTAGAGGGCACACCCAGAACTCAAAAGGACCTTCCAAGGAAACAGGAAACTAAGAGAAAGTTTTTTTTTGTGGAGGCAGTGGCTGTCTTTCTGCCACTGCAAAGAGATTTCCTACTTGCCCTCTGAGCTGATTATCTGGGAAGTTGTAGTTTTAGAGAAGGGGCAGGACAGAACCCCCTTTCACTGTTAGTTGAGGAGTAACTAGACATCAGAAGTAGAAATAGTAACTGAAGACTGTGCTTCCAAGAATGATAAGTAGCAAGGCCTTTACTAGCCCAGAATGGCATTCCATGTGAGATGACAATCTTTATAAAGGCCTGGAGGCACAGAAGGGCATAGACAAGGAATTTTAAATAGTTTGATGTGAAGTCTAAATATATATATATATATTTTTTTAATATTTGATTCAATTAATCTTTTTTTTCCTTTGTGTTTTAAAACTTTGATCAATGTATAGTTCTCCTTAGGGGGAAAAAAAATGAAGTGTGCTTCTATGTAATTGTATATGTGTGTGTCCCTCAGCTAATTTTTTTTTTAATATCCTAAGGGTTTTTAAATGAGATAAGTTTTGTAGTTGAGAACCCAGATGTAAATCCATCCACCTACGGGCACCTGATCTTTGATAAAGGCCCAAAGTCCGTTAAATGGGGAAGAGAGTTTTTTTAAACAAATGGTGCTGGCAAAACTGGATGTCCATCTGTAAAAAAAAAAGAAAAGAAAACAGCACCCATATAGAAAAAATATATACAAAAAGTAATTCAAAATTGATCGGAGACCTAAATATAAAAAACTGTAAAGATCTTGGGGAAAAAAAATAGGGTCAATGCTACGGGTCCTAATATAAATAGGATACAAATCATAACTAACAATGCGTAAAAACCAGAAGATTAACGAGATAACTGGGATCTTCTAAAAATTAAACACTTACGCTGATCAGCAGACTTCACCAAAAGTGTTAAAAGTGAACCTACAGACTGGAAAAAAAAATTTGGCTATGACATATTCGACAAAGGTCTAAACTCTAAAGTCTATAGGAAAATCCAACACCTCTACAACAAAAAGACAATCCAGTCCAAAAAATGGGCAAAGGCTATGAACAGACACTTCACCAAAGAAGACAGACAGGCAGCTAACAGATACATGAGGAAATGCTCACAGTCACTAGCTGTTAGAGAAATGCAAATCAAAACTACAACGAGATACCATCTCACCCTGACATTACTGGCACACACACACAAAAAAAAAAGCCCAGAAAATGAATGATAGAGAGGCTTTGGGGAGATTGGAACTCTTATACGCTGCTGGTGAGAACGCAAAATGGTACAACCAATTTGGAAAATGATATGGCACTTTCTTAAAAAGCTAGAAATAGAAATACCACATGGTCCCGCAATCCCACTCTTAGAAATATATCCCAGAGAAATGAGAGCCATCACACAAATGGTTGTATGTACACCCATGTTCATTGCAGTATTATTCACAGTAGCAAAAAGATGGAAATAACCTAAGTGCCCATCAACAAATCAATGGATAAACTATGGCACATACACACAATGGAATACTATGCAATGATAAAACTGATGAATCTGTGAAAAAACTCACAACATGGATGAATCTCGGTGCCATTACACTGAGTGAAATCATCACAAAAGAACAAATACTGTATGAGACCAAAGAGGGTCTCAGAGCAGGAGAAAAATGTAGAACAAAATTCAAATTCACAAAAAGACCAGTCTTGCTGGTCCCAGAGAGACTAGAGAAACCCCCAGAGTATAGCCCCAGTACACCCTTTTAACTCAGTATCAAGTCACTCCTGAGGTTCACCCTTCAGCCAAAGATTAAGCAGGTCTACTGGGCCAACAATAACACATTTGAGGGATGTGCTTAGTAGTTCAATCATGTATACAACACTAATGGGCACACCAGCCCAAAAACAAAGATGAGATGGCAGGAAGGGGCAGGAAAACTGGACGAATGGAAACAGAGAACCTGGGGTGGAGAAGGGGAGAATATTGACATATTGTGGGGTTGGCAACCAATGGCACAGAACAATTTGTGTATCAGCTGTTTAATCTGAAACTAATTTGCTCTGTAAACTTCTACCTAAATCACAATTTTAAAAAAATTTAACCTCAAAAAAAAAAAAAAAAAACCATAGAAATATATCCTGATTGTTAATTATATGGAGATCCTGTCTGCATACTCTGCTTGTAGGTTAATGATGAGATTGGTTCTTCCCCCTGCCAAAAAAAAAAAAATACTCTGAGACCACTGTTGTAAAAACTCATGGAAAGGTTTACACACAGAAACAATCTTTGATGGTTATGAGAGAGGGGAGGGGTGGGGATGGAAAAACACTAACTAGACAATAGATAAGTGGTAACTTTGTGAGGGGTAAGACAGTACATGATACTGGGGAAGTCAGCACATCTTGACCAAGGCAAAGTCATAAAAGCTTCATAGACACATCCAAACTCCCTGAGGGACTGAGTTACTGGGCTGGGGGCCAGGGCCTTGAGGAACATCTAGCTCAGTTGGGATAACATAGTTTATAAAGAAAAGGTTCTACATCCGACTGTGGTGAGTAGCGTCTAGGGTCTTAAAAGCTTATGAGTGGCCATTTAAGATACACCTGCTGGTCCCGTCCCATTTAGAGCAAGGGAGAATGGAGAAAATCAAAGACACAGGGGAAAGATAAGTCCAAAGCACTAATGGACCACAAGTACCACAGCCTCCACCAGACTGAGTTCATCACAAGTAGATGATGCCCGGCTACCACCACCAACTGCTCTGACAGGGAACACAATAGAGGGTCCTGGACAGAGTGGGAGAAAAACAGAGCAAAATTTTAATTCACAAAGACCAAACTTACTGATCTGACAGAGACTGGAGAAACCTGAAGTATATGGCCTCCAGACACCATTTTAACTCAGTACTGAAGTCACTCCTGAAGTTCACCCTTCAGCCAAAGAGCAGACGGGCCTATAAAACAATAACATACATAGTTCAACCATGTGTATAAGACTAAATGGGCACACCAGCCCAAAAGCAAAGAAGTCAGGAAGGGACAGAAAAAGCTGGATGAACAGAAATGGGGAACCCAAAGTCGAGAAGGGGAGAGGGTTGACATGTCATGGGGTTGGCAACCAATGTCGCAAAACAATATGTATATTAATTGTTCAAAGAGAAACTAATTTGCTCTGTAAACTTTCACCTAAAGCACAATAAAAAAATTAATTTTTAAAAAAATGAAATAGGTTTTGAGATTGCTGAAGCTCTTGAAATGGGAAAGTAGGCAATAGTAAGCTTTTCAGTATTATGTATTCCCACGCCTCTCTGCCAATCATACAAGTGTCTGATGAAAGATTTTTTCTCATTTGCTTGTTTTAGGATGTAAGTCAATACAGCAGAAAATGTCCAGTGAACGGACTTCCTGGACAAACCTGTCCACTCTTCAGAAAATCGCACTGGGCCTTGGGATCCCAGCCAGTGCAACAGTTGTTTATATCCTGTACCGCAGATACAGGGAAAGCAGAGGTATGTGAACTCGTGGCTGTGCATGCTGCGATGTTTAGGCTTGTTGAACTGAAATGAAAACTTTTCCCTTGCCCGACTTGACTTTGTTGGGATGTCATTGACTTTTTGTGAGGAGCCTTTGACTGAAACAATTTTGTTTCTCTTTATATTCTTATGAGGAACTCAAAGTTCCATTGTTTTTGTTCCCTTTAGCAATATCAGCATGGCAATGGCTTCTTTTTACATATATATGTACTCTTCTTTTCAGTATGCCCCTTCTGACTATTCAGTTGTTAGGGGTAGACAGTTTCCCCATAGATTGGACCTGGAGGGTTAAATGATTTATGTACAAATCAGTCAGTCAGGAGAAGCTCTGAGCCTTCTGGACTCCTCAGGCAGCTTTTGACCGTCATTCTTCTCCAGGCACTGTATCTTGAGAGAAGTAGTTTGCCCAAAGCCCAGCACCCCTTTCTTGCAGAGCCAGAATGCTTTTATCCATTGTACCATCCTAGACAGTATCCTAGAGGGAATGCCCATCTTCTGGACTTTGAGGGCCTTCTAATTCCCACTGAGATGCTACTTCTTGTCATTATGGTTGAGATCCTCCATTTATCTCTTGGTTCAGGGTCTCTTTGACAGCCAGATCCGGGGGAGGGCCGGTAGTAGCTTTGGATGTTATCTAAGTCTGCTCTGATGCGCCATGATCTGTGCAGAAGAGCGGCTGACATTTGTTGGGGAGGATGACATCGAGGTAGAGATGCGGATTCCTCAGGAGTCTGTGAAGTTGATCATTGGCCGGCAAGGAGCCAATATTAAACAGGTAGGTGTATGAAGACGAAGTTGGCTTTCCCAGGGGTTGATTTTATTTATTGATTTCTCATCTTCCCTCCTCTGCCCCTACCCCTACAAAATACATCCACAGCATGTATATTTTAAAAAGAAAAGGCATAGGAACATTTTAGCAAATCATGTTACCTCTTCCTAGGGTATGAATGACTTAGGTTGAAATAGGGCTTCTGATTGGGCAATTCTCAGCTTGATATACCCTGAGCCATTCTTTTCTACTGTGGAATTCATGACCTCTCATTAATTGACAGTAAATATTGAAAAGTTTTCTGCATGGTTCTTACCATCTTCCATCATTCAGTTGAAATGTCAAGAAAACAAAATATCTGGTTCTCTAACGCAAATAAAATTAGGAGAAAAGGGGTTCTAAACATAAAATAAACCATTTTGAATTAAGTGCCGTTTGGGGTTACATTTGTCACTAAGCTCCTTCCATAAGTACTAGAAAACGAGGAATGATTCCAGTATCCTGATTTAGCTGGTACCTGTGGCCAACTCTGTCTGCCTCCAGGGATTGGTTGAGAGTGTCTTTAGCTGGGCCCAGATGGGAAGTCTTCCAGAACACGCTGCCATGTATCCTTTTCTCTGCAGCTGCGGAAGCAGACAGGCGCTCGGATTGATGTGGACACGGAGGATGTAGGTGATGAGCGGGTGCTGCTCATCAGTGGTTTTCCTGTTCAGGTGTGCAAGGCCAAAGCCGCGATCCATCAGATGCTGACAGAGAATACCCCAGTGTCTGAGCAGCTCTCAGTCCCCCAGAGATCTGTGGGCAGAATCATAGGTACCACTGGATGGCTTCCTCTCCTGTTTCCTCTATTCCTCACCTGTCCTTTCACACCTTCTCCAGAGCTTTTCCTCACCTACTTTCCCTTCACCTTGCTGAGAGAAGAAGACAGGGATATTGAGACCAGACCTTTATTTTTTTTACAGAACCACTTGTAAAATAAAACCCATTTCCTCGAGAAGATCAGAAACGTAAAAGTAGGTTTCAGAAGGGTTTGGATAAATGTATTTACCTCGTAGGAGATTTTTAAAGGGAAGCTAAGGATGCTCGTGTTTTAGCATCCCAGTCTATAGAGAGCGCCCATTACGCTTCCCCCAGAGCATTCCTTAACGCTGCTGTTAGAGGCAGAGAAACATCCTGTCCCTGGCCCAGTGTTCTGACCCTCCATGTAGCATATGTGATGAGTTGAGAATGTGAAGGTTGGCCTTGCGGTATTCAAAAAAATGGAAATGACATAAAGAAGTTAACTAGCCAAAGGGTAGAATTTAAGTAAGAAGGAAAAAGCAAATAATTTAGGATTCTCCTTCCTACAGTAAGAATTTCAGTAGCTCCTGGTTCCCATTCAGCATCTTACGTTCTGTTCAGTTTGGTTGTGAGAACTGACTCCCTTCTCCCAGTATATACGAAATGGTGATTTCTAGGTTGGTGGGGAGAAAAGGAAAGGTTTCTATGTATTGTTTGATGCAGGGCGAGGAGGCGAAACGATTCGTTCTATCTGTAAGGCCTCTGGAGCCAAAATTACCTGTGACAAAGAATCAGAGGGGACATTACTACTATCAAGACTTATAAAAATCTCAGGAACACAGAAGGAAGTGACAGCAGCCAAGGCAAGTAGCTGATAGAATAGAATTGTACCTAAGAATGAGAACACCCTTTACACTGCCCCAGGGGCCGGAATATCTGACCATGTAGATATCATCCCTTTTATTTTCCACAGCATTTGATCCTGGAAAAAGTGTCAGAAGATGAAGAGCTTCGAAAGAGAATTGCTCATTCTGTGGAAACCCGGGTCCCACGCAAGCAGCCAATCAGCATAAGAAGAGAGGAGGTGACAGAGCCAGGTGGAGCCGGAGAGCCAGCTTTATGGGAAAACACCAGCTCTAGCACAGAGCTGGCTCTTCCTCCCCACAAAGGAGGTGGTGACATGGCTGTTGTAGGGCCCCAGCAGGAAGAAGGTTCCTGGGAGAAAGCTAATGGTGACAGCTTTGAGGAGGAGCCTGGAACCCATGCCAGTCCAGAGATGTCCATGTTTGAAAGTATGTAACAAAGAGGGAACTCATTAGCCATTTGAAAGATGGAAATGCTGGCTTCAAACAAACAAACAAAAACCAAACCCATTGCCCTCAAGTCGATTCTGACTCACAGTGACCATATAAGACAGAGTAGAACTGCCCCCTAGGGTTTCCAAGGCTGTGATCTTTACGGGAGCAGACTGCCACATTGTTCTCCTGTGGAGCAGCTGGTGGGTTTGAACTGCCAGCCTTTCAGTTAGCCGCCGAGCACTTAACCACTGTGCCACCAGGGCTCCTTATGACCCTACACAGGAAATAATAAAAAATAGTTTCTATTTTCTTTCTTTTTAAAAAAAAAATGTAAAATTTCTACTTTCTTGACTAGTCTGTCCTCTGCTTTTCTGATAGTATTTTACTTAGTACTTGTAAACATAATATTTTTCTGCATATAAACAACCTACTGAAAAGGAGAATGAGATAGAAATAATGCGGACACAAGGAAACTATTCTGTGATAAACCAAAACAAACAAACAAAAAAAAACCCACTGCCGTTGAGTCGATTCCAACTCAGAGCGACCCTATAGGACAGAGTAGAACTGCCCCATAGAGTTTCCAAGGAGCGTCTGGTGGATTTGAACTGCCGACCTCTTGGTTAGCAGCCATGGCACTTAACCACTATGCCACGTCTGTAATACGTCAGATAATTTAATTTAATGGTATTCTTTCTCCAAGCATTTATTAAATAAGCTAAAATACTCAGCCTGATTTTTCACCTTCTGTTTTTAAAAATCTTCACTATTCAAGGAGAATGAAACGGCCGCAAGCTTTCTCTTCTGTTGTAGGTTAAGACAGGAAAGAGAAGGGCCCCAGGAGGCTCACAGACTTGTCCAGAGTCAATTAGGAGTCAGTGGTAGGATGGGACCTGGAATAGGCCCATGTCCCTTGCTGCCCACATAAGTTATCTTTCCACTGATCCATGTTGCAGCTGGCCCCTAGAGGATTTACCGTCGTCATAAATGGTGACTGACTTGAATACATGGCACACCACCAAGAATGTAAACTGCCTTACTCAGTTGCGTAGGCAGGTACAGGAGATAACTTAGTACCTTTCTTTAGAGTGGTGTTCTTGTATGATTCATCCAGTCGCTCTAGCTGTTTTTAAATGGTAATAGCCACATGGTATTTGTACCTCTCCCCCTCCCAATCCAGCCTCCTCATTTCAACAAGAGATGGTTCTCTTGTGGCCATCATCCTTTCCCTGTGTTCAGTCCCCAGCCCTGACTTCAGCTTCCATGCTGATGAGTACCTAGAAGTCTACGTCTCAGCCTCTGAGCACCCTAACCACTTCTGGATCCAGATCATTGGCTCCCGCAGCCTACAACTGGATAAGCTTGTCAGTGAGATGACCCAGCACTATGAGAACAGTCCGGTGAGCTACCGTAAGGACAGGGCTCGGGTTGGATGAAAAGGGGGAACAGTTTTTTCATTGTGTGACATAGTCTCTTCCTCTTCTGTGGGATACCTACTCATCCTTCCTTCCTTCTGGCATTTGTTTTAACAACAAATGTATTAACCTGCCCACTCCTAACTCTCCCCCTCCCTGGCTCCTCATCCCGGTATGTAGCCTGAAGACTTGACAGTGCAGGTAGGAGACATTGTAGCAGCACCTCTACCTACAAATGGCTCCTGGTATCGAGCCCGAGTCCTTGGCACCTTGGAGAATGGGAACCTGGACCTCTACTTTGTTGACTTTGGAGATAATGGAGATTGCGTACCACAGGACCTCAGAACTCTCAGGTCAGTGTGGAGCCAGGGTGAGAGTTGGCCTGGAAGCCCATTGGCCATAGGCATGTGAGGACATCACCAGGGGGATTCGGAAGAGAACCCACTCAGAGAGAGCCTATGTGGTTATCTTCTCATGCTGGGTTGGTTAGTTCTTTTTAAAAGCAAGGAATATAAGAAGGCTCTTCAGGTTCTAGGTTTCTAATTTCAGTTTCTTCTTTCATTTTTTTGACAATTCAACTTTTTTGTTTTTTTTTATTGTGCTTTAAGTGAAAGTTTACAAGTCCAGTCAGTCTCTCATACAAAAATTCTTCTTTTGCTTTAGGAGTGACTTCCTAAGCCTTCCATTTCAAGCAATTGAGTGTAGTCTGGCACGGATCGCCCCCTCAGGTAAATTGGTCACACAGCCTAGTGACATTGCCTCTGGATAGAGCAGCTTTCCTACAGCACATGCAAGGAGTTCTCACATTCTCTGGAGTTTGGAGTTCTGGGTATGCAGGCGCCTTTTCTTTATCAGCACTAGGAAGCAGCAGCTAGAAACTTGCCTGGAAGTCAGACCCACCCCAACCAGAGAAGAGCCGATGTCTTCTAGAGTAGAAAGGAGTAGTTCCAATTTCCCTCCAGGGTATAACTCCCAGCCCTCTGAGCACTGACGCTTCCTTGGGCCCTCCCCTACAATCTTCTTGCTAGGCGAGCAATGGGAAGAGGAGGCTTTGGATGAGTTCGACAGACTCACTCACTGTGCTGACTGGAAACCCCTGGTGGCCAAGATCTCTAGCTATGTCCACACAGGGATCTCAACTTGGCCAGAGATCTACTTATATGATACTAGTGATGGAAAGGTAAGACTGGAGTTCACCTCACTCACTCTTTATCTCTTCAGTACTGTATACTCATAGCCACGTTTACTTTTTCTTTCCCGGAAACTCTCATACCACAACTACTTTGCTCACTGTCCCACCCGTGAAATGTCCTTAAAGTTTCAATCTGCCCAGTTTCCTTAGATTTGTTCTTCCTTGCCGAAAGAACATCATTTTCTTTTTTTCGTCAGAAACTTGATATTGGGTTAGAATTAGTTTGCAAAGGATATGCAGTTGAGCTTCCTGAAGACATAGATGAAAATGGAGCTGTCCCCAGCACATTGCAGGAAATGGTGAGTGAGCCATTTAGTCATTTCGGGTGCTTCTTCAGGGAAAACCTGGTACACTGAGAGGCATGAGGGCTTCCAGTCATGACATTTTATAGAGAGCTTTCCTGAGGGCTCTCAGAATTGCTCCACGAATTGATCAGAGGAGGTGTATGTCCCTCTCAGCAGCCATAATCAACTGCCTTGACCAGTCAGTTCCTGTGCCAAAGCGACAGGGTGGCCTCTCCTTTCCCACAAGGCAGGAACATTCTTCCCTTGTGTTTCCATTCCCTCAGGCCACAGAAGCAGATGTCTCTCTAGGCAGCATGCTCACTGAGACCAAGAAGAGCCCTGGAGAGATGGGACAGACCTTGTCCTGTCTCAGTTTATCAGGTACAAGCCGCATTCCCTCCCCTCGACCATCTTTGGAGGTTACCATCTCTCCAAACTAAAGAGGTTACGGCTTGGTTCTTCACTGGGTCATTGAGTACCAGGAGGCCCATTTTCCCCGGGGCCTCACTGGCTGTGCCTGCGAGAGCAGGACCATGTCTCCCTCACCTCTTCTGTTCACTAGAAGCTGCCTCTGTGTCTGGTGATGATAACCTTGAAGATGACGACTTACTCTGAAGTCTGCTCTTCAGCTGGCTTGGCCTCCTGCTTTGCTGTGTGAGTGGAGCTCTCACCTGTCTATAAGCTATAGCAGTTGGAAAGTAATGAGGGGTGGCAGCAGGGCCCCCTTCCCCCTGCCCCATCTTAACCCTACTGCTTCATAGCTGCTCTCCTGCAGCTGAACTTGCTCTCAGATTGAGCCCTTTCAAACTTTTTGTGTCTTTTTGTCTTTGGCAGGATTTGGCCGTGAAGAAAGACATCTGTGATAAAGAGGTCCATGCAGTCCCTCCTCTGTTACATGCACAGTCTGGCATGCACAGTCCACTGTACTACCAGAAAGTGTGGGGTAGGGGGAGGCAACCACATCCCCCTCCTCCACCCCCAACCCCGTGGGTCCCCTCCCAGTCTTTGAATACTGCTGCATTACTTCCAGGCTGCTCCCCCGCGGGCACACCCCTTCTGCCAGTCATAACACACATTCCTGCTAGGCTGTGTCCTTTTTGAGGCTGGGAAACAGCCAGAGTTTTGGTCATTGGAAGTGATGACTGTGCAGATGTCTGACTCACCTCATCAGGTGATGCTGGTTAAGGGAAGTTTGGGGACCTCATGACTGCAGTGTGTCGGAAGGCAAAGGCGGACATCAGCATAATTGTATGCAAAAGCTGAGGGAGCTAGGAAGGGAGAAGTGCCTCCCAGCCTCAACTGCTAGCTGACATGTTGCTAGAGGTGACTTTTTTTAATGCTTCTGTTATTTCCCTGTAGACTTTGGTTAAAATACAAGTACAAAGGAAGAGAGGACGCTCAGGAAATATTCTAACTTGCTAGTATAGTATCTATACATACACACACACCCCTACAGAGAAAGAAAGAACATATATGGCTCTGTTTAAATCATTTGGGGGATTCTCTGCTGAATAAAGTTCTCAAGAAAATGATCTAAAACCAAATGCTGATTGGATCAAAAACTGGAAGCAGGCCTTCCAAGTAGTCTCTCCTGAGAACTAGAATCTGGTGAAAATTGTCAACACCTCAGAAAGGGGCTCATCTATAAAACAAGTGTCTCACGTATACATTCATGTTTTCCCCACAGTTCCTTCAAAATTAACCATTCACTAAGAATCAGAACCAGTTTAGGTTTTAAAAAAACCCATTGTCGTCAAGGTGATTGCAGCTCATAGTGACCCCACAGGACACAGTATCCCACAGGACGACTGCGCTATAAGGTTTCCAAGGAGTGGCTGGTGGATTCGAACTGCTAACCTTTTGGTTAGCAGCCAAATGCTTAACCACTGCACCACCAGCATTAAACCTACTTTTCAGTTTAGGCTGTGTAAATAAGACCCCACGTAAACTATTTGGAGGAAAAGGCCTGAGTTAGAATTCCAGAAATTTGGGTCTAGGCATGGATCCCCACTCTACGATAAACTGTGAGACTTTTCTCTACATGGCCCTTTTCCCTACAGCATCTTTCCATTTCTGACACTATTGTGAGAATCCAATGGGAATGTTGAA
Organism: Loxodonta africana; assembly: GCF_030014295.1. Taxonomy (NCBI): domain Eukaryota; kingdom Metazoa; phylum Chordata; class Mammalia; order Proboscidea; family Elephantidae; genus Loxodonta; species Loxodonta africana. The sequence continues at coordinate 181,662,087 of NC_087344.1, read as the reverse complement.
GGTACTTTAAATATTTTAAGTGTGTACTTGTGTGGGTAGTTGAAAATGGCAATGGCCTTTTTTTTTTTTTTTTTTAAAGAACCAAGCAAGATAAACTGGAAAACTTTCTTTTTAATTGAGCTTTTAAAGAAAGTTTACACAGCAGGTTAGATTCCCTTTTGGCAGTTTCCACACAGATTGTTCATTGACATTAGTTACATTTATCATAATTTGTTAACATTCTCTTCGTGTCTGTACCCATCCATTGTGCTCGCTCATTTTTCCTTTGATTGTGCCATGGCCACTGCAACTACCTTTGCTGCCACTTTTCCCGTCACCAGAAATGACAAATCTCTACAGCCTAAAGCATACTTTCCCCTCCCCTTCCTCTCTCTGGAAACCACCAGTGAACATTGGTCTCTCTATATAATGTTTTTGTCTTCTTATAAGAGAGAGATCATATAATACTTGTCCTTATGTGCTTAGTATTATGCTCTCCAGGTCCATCCATGTTATAGAATGTTTCTTGTGCTCATCATTGTTCTTTATCTTTGCATAGTGTTCCATTGTATGTATGTACCACAATTTGCTTATTCACTCATCTGTTTATGAGCACTTAGGTTATTTCCATTTATTTGCTATTGTGAATAAAGCAGCAGTGAACATAGGTGTGCATGTCTGTTCCCATCATTATTTTTAGATCTCTAGGGTATATATATATTTTTTTTTTTTAGGGTATATACCATGGGAGCCCTGGTGGTGCAGTGGTTAAGAGCTACGGCGAGCTACTATGGCTGCTAACCAAAAGGTCGGCAGTTGAAATCCACCAGCCATTCCTTGGAAACCCTATGGGGCAATTCTGTTTTGTTCCATAGGGTCACTATGAGTCAGAATCGACTCAACAGTGGGTTTGGTTTTGTTCGGTTTAGGGTATATACCTTGGAGTGGGATTGCTGAGTCATAGGGTAGTTCTGTTTCTAGTTTTTAAAGGAAGCACCATACCGTTTTCCAAAGTGGTTGTACCATTGTACAGTCCCACCAGCAGTGGATAAGGGTTCCAATCTCCCCACATCCTCAACATTGGTTACCTGTTTATCAGTGCCATTTTTAAGCAAGGATAAGATGGCATCTCATTGTAGTCTTGATTTGCATCTCTCTAATGGCTAATGGATGGAGCCCTGGTGGTGCAGTGGTTAAGAGCTCAGCTGCTAACCAAAAGGTGGGCAGTTTGAATCCACCAGCCACTCCTTAGAAACCTTATAAGGCAGTTCTGCTCTGTTCTATAGGGTCATTGTGAGCCAGAATTGACTCAATGGCAATGGGGTAATGGCTGTTGATCGTGAACATTTTTTTTTATATGTTTGTTGGCTCCTTGGATGTCCTCATTGGTGACGGTCTGTTCATGTCCTTTGCCCATTTTGTGATTGGGTTGTTTGTCTTTTTGTAGTTGAGTTGTTGTAGTTTTCTATAGATTTTAGAGATTAGATCTTTATCAGATAAGTCATTTCCAGAAGATTTTTTCCCAGTCTGTGGGTTGTCTATTTACTCTTTTAATAAAGTCTTTTGATAAGCATAGGTTTTTAATCTTTAAGAGGTCCCATTTATGTTTTTGTTATCGTCTATTCATGCATTTGTTGTAATGTTTGTTATCCTATTTTTACAAAAGATTAGGTTCCATAGTTTTCTCCCTATGTTGTCTTCTAAGAATTTTATGGTATTAGGTTTAACATTCAGGTCTTTGATCCACTTTGAGTTAGTTTTTGTGTATGGTGTGAGGCAAGGGTCCTGTTTCATTTTCTGTAGGTGAATATCCAGTTTTGTGAGCACCATTTATTAGACTGTTTCTGCCCCACTGAGTGAACTTTAACCCTTGTCAAAAATCAGTTGTCCATAGGTGTTTGGATTTAGTTCTGAGTTCTCAATTCTGTTCCACTTGTCTACGTGACTATCATTGAACCAATACCAGGCTGTTTTGATTTCAGTGGCTGTATGGTATGTTTTGGTATCAGGGAGTGTGAGGCCTCCTGCTTTGTTCTTTTTCTTCAGCATTGCTTTGGCTATTCCGGGTTTCTTTCCTTTCCATATGAAGTTGATCATTAGTTTTTCCATTTCAGTAAAGAATGTTTTTGGGGTTTGTATCAGGATTGCATTGTATCTATAGATTGCTTTAGGTGGAATTGACATTTTCACTATATTGTCTTCTAATCCTTGAGCACAGATGTCTTTACATTTTTTAGTCTCTTATAGTAGTGTTTTATAATTTTCATTGTGTAAGTCTTCTATGTACCTGGTTAGGTAATTTCTAGGTATTTTATTAATTTGGGGGCTATTGTAAATGGTATTGTTTTCTTGATTTCTTTTTTGGAGTAGTCTTGGTTACTGTAAAGGAACCCAGCTGATTTTTGTGTGTTGGTCTTATACCCTGCAACATTGCTAAATTATTCTATTAGTTTTCTTGTGGAATCTTTAGGGTCTTCTATGCATAGGCTCATGTCATCTGCAAATAGTTTTATTTCTTCCTTTCTGATATGGATACCTTTTATTTCTCTTTCTTGTCTTATTGCTGTCTAGGACTTCCATAAACTGGAAAACATTTAAAGTTAGCATATAAGAATGCCTTATGCAGGATCTTTTTTTTTAAATCTAGGGATAGTAATTGTGTTCATGCAAAACCTGTACATAAACCAAGAGGCAGTCATTTGACTAGAACAAGGGGATCTGCATGGTTTAAAATCAAGAAAGGCGTGCATCAGGGATTGTATCCTTTCACCATACTTATTCAGTCTGTATGCTGAGCAAATAATCTGATAAGCTGGAGTATATGAAGAAGAATGGGGCATCAGGATTGGAGGAAAACTCATTAACAATGTGTGATACACAGATGACACAACCTTGCTTGCTCTAAGTGAAGAGCAGTTTAAGCACTTACTGATGAAGATCAAAGACTACAGCCTTCAGTATGGGTTACACCTCAACATAAAGAAAAATTGTCACAACTGGACCAATAAGCAACATCATGATAAATGGAGGAAAAATTGAGGTTGTCAAGGATTCATTTTACGCGGATCCATAATCAACACCCATGGAAGCAGCAGTCATGAAATGAAATGATGCATTTCATTAGGCAAATCTCCTGCAAAGGACCTCTTTAAAGTGTTAAAAAGAAAAGATGTCTCTTTGAGGACTAAGGCGGGCCTGACCCAAGCCATGGTATTTTCAGTTGCCTCATATACATGTAAAAGCTGGACAATGAATAGAGAAGACAGAAGAAATGATGCCTGTGAATTATGGTGTTTGCAAAGAATATTGAATATATACCATGGACTGCCAGAAGAATGAATAAATTTGTCTTGGAAGAAGTACAGCCAGAATGCTCCTTAGAAATGAGGGTAGTGAGGCCTCATCTCATGTACTTTTACATGTTATCAGGAGGGACCAGTCCCTGGAGGAGGACACCATGCTTGGTAGACGGTCAGTGAAAGAGAGGAAGACCCTCAGTGAGGTAGACTGACACAGTGGCTGCAAGAATAGCCTCAAACATAGCAACAATTGTGAAAATGATGCAGGACTAGGCAGTGTTTCGTTCTGTTATACATAGGGTCGCTATGAGTTGGAACCGACTGGATGGCACCTAACAACAACTACCACCTTTGTACTACATAGCAACTATATTTTCTCATAGTCACAGTGGGTTTTATTTTCTCAGAAAAACCTCAGTACCTAGTAACAGAAAGTCTGTAGTGCAGGAGCAGCTCTGTTGAGTAGCTCATGTAGTTTTGTAGAAATCAACAGGTAGCTTCCATTGACTTGACATTTTGGGCCTTGGCTGCCGTGATCTGAACTTACTGAAGCATGCTCTGCCCTGGGATTGGAGCTGCTCCACAATAGTGTTGTGAGGCCACTTAGTCCCCAGCCTCTTCAGTTCCTTGGGAAGCCTTTACTCGCAGAGATCCCTCGGATATAAATGCTAGGACTTCTGCTTTGGAAAATGAATAGTGTCTCATTCCTAGCTGCAGCTTGTTACCCTGCTGTGTGTAAAAATCTATTCAATATGGCCCTTCAGTCTGGTCAGTTTACATCCAGTACTGATGAACTGCTTGTCATTCTTCCAGTACAACCCTGTCCTCTTCCTGCACTGCAGTATCCTCTTCTATACTACTTCATTCTTGTTTTGTCTGTTGAAATCCTTCGTTGAGCCAAAAAGCTGAGGGGTCCATGAAACCCTCCCTGGTTTCCTTTCCATCCAGAGAGAAGGAATTCACACTTGTTTCCAATTTGAACTCTTACTGTATGGACCTAAACATCCCAACGAGACTGTAGCCTTTTTGAATCCTTTAACACTTGGTCCTTGCCCTTGGGAGGTGCTCAGTAAATGATTATTGAATAAAATAGGGAAATGGCTTTGGGGCAGAGGTGAAGGCAAAGGGAACCCAAAACCCTTGGATCCCTTCCCTCTCTGGTTCAGGTAATTAGTTAGTGCTTATCCTACAATTCAGCTCTGTAAGGCTTATGTTCCATTACAGCCAACGCCACTGCCCCCCAAGAAACAGTGAACACTGGAGGACTGCACTACCCTTTATTCCTAGGATGGAGGAAGGTGTCCTAAATCACATCCTGGGCTCCTGGTTCCCATGTCAAGGCTCTCAGCCCCTCACACAGTAGGAATACGCATGTTCAGGGAGGCTTACTGGGTGGGTGGCCGAGGTCCCTTTCAAGGGGGTACACCATAAAGATGACATTGTCCCAGGGAGGGAGGGCAGGGTGATCTGGTCTGACCACCTCAAAGCCCATGTAGCTGAAGGCCCGCAGCAGGGCACCTGTAAAAGAAGGAGAGAACAAATTACTGGAACACTCTTTGGCGCTCAGTACATCTGTTCCCCTAGAGATTGGTCTCTTCCACTAGGGAACAGCTGTAGGAGAAGCTGTTTAGTACAGGGATTTCGATCACATGCTCTTGAGTCAAAAAGACCTAGACTCAGGCTGGCTTTGTAACGTTTTACAAGTTAACCCTTCGGAACTTCAGTGTTCCCGTTTGAAAAACAGGGATCATAGACCCTCACAATTGAAGATTAAATGAGAGGTTTATGAAATGCTTCACACAATGATGACATAGTCAGCTCTTAAACACTATTACTTATGAATGGTTGTTGACCATCCTTTGTTTTATATCCAAAAATATAAACTTAAGGGAGGAGGTTGTGGTCTCTATAATATATGCTTCAAGCATCTAGTTGAATATATTTCTAAGTTCTTGGCTTTATGCTTGATACATTTGAGATCCTATCTACCCTTCTAACCACACCCCTTGAATGGATTCTGTCACTTCACCGGCACGCCTTCAGTCTGGTCTCAAACTACCTATACGGGCCTCCTGATAGTCTGGTTGTAACTTGAATGAACAGAATGCTAGGTGCCTTCATCCCTCAAACACCCAATATGTTTAAAGAATGCAGAGAAGAGGGTCTCCCACAAATGACAAGGAACCACCAGCTGCCTCAGCACTGTGGGCAAAGAAGGACAGTAGATCCCCACCTCTATCATTCCGATTGTTTTGGAAGTTCACAAACACAGAGTCCACATTGGTCTTCTCCTCCACGTACTCCAGTGTTGCGGTCAAACTGGGGGCCAGAGAGAAAAATAACAGTTAATGAAATGTTTGGCCAACGCAGAATCCAGAAGAACACTTACTTGGAGCAGAAGAAATCTTTTTGGCCAATTTTTACTTTCTACCCAAGGAAGGAAATGGAAGTTGCCAAACTGGTTTTGGTAGATTTTTCTCTGAAGCCAAGGGATTGTACACTACTGGACTAACAGCCAAGCCATGAGAGATTTGGGGTGAGGGTACTGCTCTATAAAGGCAAACAGCTGGAAGACACTCTGTTCTCAACTGTATGTGGATTCCCACTTCTGTGTTTGTGAATTTGAGTCCAGCAACCTCCCATAGACTGTATCCCTTGAACCCCAGGCCCCAGCTCAGTTCACAGGCTTGTATGCATGTCAGTTGGTTTGCATGTGTCCAGCTTCTGAATCACCCCCAGTGTTCAGTATACCCACTACCTGATTGTGATATGATAGAAGGGTGAAATCCCTCCCCCTTCTCTCCCACTCTCCCATCCAGGCTCAGTCACCTTTCCCGGTTGCCTTGATCCAAGGCCCGATAAGGGATATCCAGGAAGAGCCGATGGTCACAGAGGAGGCCGTGCCAATGGGCAGAGGTCTGGGGGGTCAGGCGGAAGTGGAAGTCTAACTGCACCGGGTCCTGGTGGAGCAGGGGGTCAGTAGCTAGCACTGTCAGGTTCCCAGCCTGGAGGAGGTCAGGAGTAAACATGAGAGGAATGATCTCCGTCTGTGCTCATCTAGTCCTCTGAATCTGGTCTCGGGCAGATTTGTGTGTGCCTGTGGAGGTGAGGAAGGGGCTGATGGGGAGCCTGGGGGAGACTCAGTAATATCCCTTAGTTCTGGGACCTAACAGACTTCCCTATTACGGAGTTCTTGATATCCAACTCAATCTGGAATTGAGTAGACTCAGTATTACAGCCTGCTAACCTAGCCCCAGGGGTACACTAACGTCTCAGAAGCTTACAAGCATTTAAATCAGCCGTGTTTCCTCTTACTCATCAAACAAATGTGCACCGTCTATTCTCACTGATAACACTTGTCCACTTTTTTTCATCATGTGGGTTTTCTCTAAGTTCTCCCTTTTTCTCATTTAAAATGTCGGCGTCATGACCAGGCATATTATTGTAACAAAATACAAGGACAAGCACAGGAGTTCTGGGTTCTAGTCCCAGCTTAGCATCTAAATAACTTTGTGTCCCAAAAGTCTTACTGAACTGCTCTACTTTGCTCCCAATTCCCCTCTTCCTGTCCTGCTTTTACCACCAGCTGTATGGCCTTGGGAGCCCTGGTGGTGCAGTGGTTGAGCACTCGGCTGCTAACCAAAAAGTTAGCAGTTCAAACCCACCAGCTGCTCCATGGGAGAAAGATGTGGCAGTCTGCTTCCATAAAGATTACAGTCTTGGAAACCCTATGGGGAAGTTCTCCTCTGTCCTATAGACTTGCTATGTATGAGTCGGAATCCACTCGAAGGCAATGGGCTTGGCATTTAGTTTGGTATGGCCTTGACTTAAGATTTCTGGACCAGAATTCTTGTCTATATAACAAGTAGCTTTTACACATGAACGCCAAGATCCCATCTAGCTCTTAACTTTCTGTGGTTCATTTTCCAACTAGCTAATATCGCTCCCTCCACAAGGTATCATCTTACAGTAAAACCTGCCAAAGCTGGAACCTGTGTAAGGCAGAAACCTGTCAGAAAAGGACAACTCAAATATTTTTCACTAATAGAGACAATGGAAAAATGGTAAGACCGCCCCCCGTCAGAGGCGTAAAACTTGTGAGACTGGGAAAAACAAAGGCAGTCCCATCGAGTTCCAGCTCTCACAGGTTTCACTGTACAAGCAAGGAGCTCCCTTTTCCCAGCACCAACCCACAGTCCACTTACCGAATACAATTCTTTAAGCTGGTTTTGGTCACCCTGATCAGTGCTTCTGCCCACCTGGAGACCTACTAGGGACTCAGGAGCACTGAAGGCAGGAACGGGGACGGAGTGTCAGATCCTCCCGTTCCCTATAAGTGATGCTGATCAGAAAAAAGAGGCCCAAGTTAGTTTATTTCAGGATCTGGGATGGGGGAAGGTTCATACTTTCACAAACCAAACTCTGACACTGCATCTTTAGTATCTTGGGTAGACCAGCCTGTGTCTGTTTTCTCAGGCCAGACAGATAGAAAATTCTAAAGTTCCATGCCAGTCTTCCACCCTATTTTGCTTATCATCTCTTGCACCTGAGAAGTTATTTGAACTTTTTTTTTTTCCTTACAATTTAAACAAACAACCACAAGTAGAGATGAAAACAAGTACCTTTTACAACAACACGGCAGCATCTTCTCCCGGAGGGTGACCCGGTATTTGTAGCAGTACAGGTAATAGGCGTATGGGGACCAGATCGGGTAGAGGTAGTTCCGTGTTTTTCCCTTCTTGATATAAGAAAGGGAATAAACAGGGGGGCGTGACCTGTTACAAGGCAGTTTCTCAGTTCAGTGCCTCCCTGCGGCAAAGTGAGGTTCAGAGATGAGTGGCAGAGGTTCAGGCAACCTGGTGTCATTGTGACCCGGTGGGCACTATGACATGGGCAAGGGGTCAGCCCTTACTTCACTTTGCCACTGCCCTTCCCCACCCTACCCCCTTAACCGCAGCCCATGTGCAACTATACATGCACTTTATACCAGTACCAACTGTTAAAGTATCTGCTGGCAAACAGCCCTGCCCGAGAACTTGTGTCCACCTCACCCTGGCTCTGGCAAGCCCCCCCTCCAGTCCCACTTCCCCACAATCTGTCAACTCAAGGGTTGCCATCTGATGCCGCAGGAGGCTTCAAAGAACCTGACTGGGGTTCCCAGGTCCTACAGTTGTTAAAATATTTGTATCATCATCCATACCCTTAACGACCCAGGGGTGCTATAGGTGGCTGAACTTTCTCAGTTGCTGTGTAGGGTAGGCATCGCAAAGGAAATGCCTCCAGGGGTCTGGGCAGCTCATGAAAATTAATGGAGCTGCAAGGTAGGGCTGTAACAAAATGGAAAGCCCATACCCTGTCGAAAAGCAGACATCCACTTCTTACCATGGAGAACTGCAGACTTCGTGGTACCAGACCATACGATTTTTCAACAGAAACTGGGAAGACAGGTTTTTATAGTAAGTTTTTTCATTAAAATATATATATGCTACTAATTCAAAAAGTAAAAATTGTTGATAAAAAAATCACTGTAAGAAATATTTGGTTCTAGGACCCACTGGTTTGAGACCTCTATTCATTCATCGATCCATTCAACAACTATTTATATGAGCCCTAGTGGCACAGTAGTTAAGAGCTCGGCTGCTGACCAAAAGGTCGGCAATTCTAATCCACCAGCTGCTCCTTGGAAACCCTATGGGGCAGTTCTACTATGTCCTATAGGGTCGGTATGACTCAGAACTGACCAGGCGGGAACGGGTTTGGTTTTTGGGTTTTAGACAACTAGAGCTAAGCCGAGGCCCCCATTTTAAAGCGAAGGCAAGACGAAAATGGTGTCTTTCCACGTGTCAGTCCATGGAACATCACGGAGCAGTTCCGTCAGCTCTCACGGCGCCGTCCAGGCGGTGTAACCGCAGTCCTGCCCGAGCCCAGGCTTTCCCTCAGCGCGGCCCAGAGGAAAGCCCGCCGCCTCAGGCGCTCCGCGGGCAGCCCCGGTGGGGCCTTTTCTGCCGCCTGGCGCCGGGGTCCTTCCTCAACTCTCCCTCCGCGCCCGGGAACATGGCATCGGCCGCGATTGGGGCCCCGGCCAGAGCCCTGCTGCGGGCGGGCGCTGAGCAGCTGCTGCGAGGAGGAGTCCTGGGGCTTTTCCGGCCGCGACTTGGAGCAGGCACCCCTGGCCTGGAGCGCGACTTCAGCCTCTCTCACAGTCGGGTGAGGACCCGGTCGGGGTTGTAGGAGCCCCGACCCTGGTGTAGCTATTTACGTCTGAGTGTTATTTCTGGGGGCGGGTTGAGGCCTGGTGGGGCTCCGGGAGTGACCGGCTCTCCTTGAGGTGCCGGCGGCCTGAGGAGGGGGACGTTCCAGTGGAGACTCGCTCACCCTCGCCTACCCGGTCGCCAGGGCACAGTCATCGTGGAGCGCTGGTGGAAGGTGCCGCTGGCCGGAGAGGGCAGGAAGCCGCGCTTGCACCGGCGACACCGTGTCTACAAGCTAGTGGAGGACACGAAACACAGCCCCAAAGAAAACTTGGAGCTCATCCTCACGCAGTCTGTGGAGGGTAAGGCCCAGGCCAGGTACTTCCTATCTCAGGCTGTTCCTGTTTGGCGTCAATTTTTCCCTGACCTTTTCCTCATTTGTTTGCCTTGTCTTCACTTTGCGGGAATAATCTGCTCTATTTTTGACGAATAGAAACCATAAAGAGTACGGTGATTGTGATATTGGCCTTTTGCATGAAAACTAGAACACGAGTGCCCAAACAGCGTTAACAGTACGTGGGGAGAGAGGCCTTGCGGTATGTGCCACAGGTATTGAAATCTTCAGATGGGACAGTGCCTCACTCTGTACAAAACCAAACCAAACCAAACCCAATGCTGTCGAGTCGATTCCCATTCATAGCAACCCTATAGGACAGAGTAGAACCGCCCCATACAGTTTCCAAGGAGCGCCTGGTGGATTCGAACTGCCGACCTTTTGGTTAGCAGCTGTAGTACTTAACCATTATGCCATCAGGGTTTCTACTATGTACAGGGAATGTTAAATTTCTAAATCGGGTCTTAAATAAACTAATTGGAGTTTTCTTAAATGTTCGTACTGAATATGAATTAATTTTTTTTTTCCCTAGGAGAATTAAGCACTGTAGAAAATACTGTCTTTGATCATTTTCTTTTCTTTAGAGGCTCCTAGGTAGTTCTCCTTATCTAGTGTCTCTCTGGTTTTCATTGGCAGAACTTGGAATCCGGGGTGACCTGGTCTCAGTAAAGAAATCTGTGGGCCGTAATCGACTCCTTTCTCAAGGACTAGCAGTGTATGCATCCCCGGAAAACAAGAAGCTGTTTGAAGAGGAGAAATTGGTGCGCTCAAAGAAAGGGCAGAGGGACTTGGAAAAATAAGAAAAGATTGATTGTTTAGTTCAGATTTTATATTTAATTTGGAAATGAAGTAGGGACTGGAAGATCAGAATTCTAGAAGCTATAGGCTTGTTTTCTTTTACTTTTTTTCATCTTTGGCTTTCCTTTCTAGCTGAGACAACAAGGAAAATTAGAGAAGATTCAGACCAAGGCAGGTGAAGCGGTGAGTAGAAACATAGAAAGTTTTCATTTACTGATCACCTACAGTAGTCACCACGCCTCCTCCAGAGAGTCTTCATGATTTCCCTGAAGTCTCCTGGTTATAGATATAAGAGTCTGGGAAAGAGGAAGTGTTGTGGCTACTGTAACTGGCATGGAGACTTCCTAGCAGATGCTGACCTGCCAGGTGACTTGCCCTAGCGTACTGAGAAAGGCTCCGTCCTGAGCACTGGGGAACCCATGAAAAAATGGGATGAGAGCTTTGCCGTCAGAGATATTTACATACAAGTTGGCGATAACAGACACATAAGAAGGTGATTGGTAAACTCCAGGCTGTAAGTTATAAAAGTGGTGTGGACCATAATGGGCTGGGGTGGTTGGGGAGGGCTTTGTGGAGCAGAAGGTCTTGGATCAGTAGACTTTGAATAGGCAAGGAGGATGGGGAAGATATTCTTAAAACAGAAAAAGTGTAAGTAGAAGTTTAAGACATGTTTTAGCATAGAAAGTAGACCAGAATATCTAGCGCAGAGGATTTATATGGTGTCATATTTGGAAACATGATAGGGGGTTGGAGTCAGAATTACAAAACATCCCGAATGCTTAGCTAATGTACTTATACATTCTGTCAGCAGGGAAGAGCCTCTAATAGGGTTGGGCTGGGGTTGCAGGGCTAGAAGTATTGGTTAAAACAATCTATAAAAGTCGTTCCATCCTGAGATAAATCAGTGGCCCCCATTGATGAACCTCATTTTGACGTGGCCTGTTTCTCTTTGGTTAAGAGCAGCCAGGTTAAGGTGGCATCTCCCAAAAAAGTTTTGCTAAAACACCTTCCCAGAATATCAGTCTTGAGACAGTGAGATTGTTCTAGCTTTCTCAGTCATCTCACTTATTTTGGCTGGGAGGCAGAAATTAATGCCCGTTTCCTGAACTCTCAGTCCTTACGCCTCTCGCTAACATGTTTCCTCTCCTTTGATTCCAACTCTAACCCAGCCCCCGTTTGTAACTTCTCTCAGACAGTGAAATTTCTGAGAAGCTGTCACCTGGAAGTGGGAATGAAGAACAATGTCAAATGGGAGCTAAACCCTGAAATAGTTGCCCGCCACTTCTTCAAGAACGTGAGTGTTCCCCAAACGCCACCAGACCCTGGGAGGCTGTCTCAGAATCATTTACGTTGTTGGGAAAGGGCATGTCCATCCACCTGGAGTCTGAGAGAGTGATCTCGGTTGGCTCGTAGGAATGCTAGAGGGTAGTGGCTAGGGATTAAGGCTGGTCACAGGGAGTTTGAAGACTGTCAGGAGAGGTTGGTGGTGTCATTCATTTCTTCTTTAGCTAGAGAAAAACTGGGGAAATGTGACTCATTGGAGAATTTTTACTTTAATGTACGAAGTTACTTTGGTCTCAAATCCTGTTTCTCTGAGAATCTGCCTCTCCTTTTCTGAGAAATAAAGATTGAGTTTCTCTGCTATTGTCTTTAGAGGTCTCTGTCACCCCTATGGGGTCAACTAGAGTAAACTCCCCAATTTAATTTATCCTGTATAGGAAATTCTAGACCCAGCTTTATGAAGCTGCTTAGAGTGGCAGCTGTGAAAACAGGGTTAATGTTTGCTATGATCTTTTGCAGCTTGGTGTTGTGGTAGCCCCCCATGCAATAAAATTACCAGAAGAGCCAATCACACGGTGGGGTGAATATTGGTGTGAGGTGACGGTGAGTGTTTTCACATTCTGCCTCCTTTTTTTTGACTGGGTGAAAAACCAGGATGGGATGCTGGGATTGGATGGTGTTACCTCTCATCTGCCCAGTTGGGCTTTGAGGATTCTTGTTGTTTTGTCTGCAGGTAAATGGGCTTGACACTGTGAGGGTGCCTATGTCTGTGGTGAACTTTGAGAGGCCCAAGACCAAGAGATACAAGTACTGGTTAGCCCAGCAGGCTGCCAAGGAAATGGCCTCCAAAAGTGCCCAGATGCTCTGACCTACCCTCCTTCCAAGGCAGCCAGATGTCTTCAAGACCCCGATGTTCTGCATAGTAGAATCAGAGGAGCCGTAGAACAAAGACAGGCCAGCACCCTGATCTCACTCACACCTCTGACCACATACCGAATTTTAGAGTGTATATGGGGACATAGGACTGAAGTGCACATAAGTGTTGAATTCTCCATATGTGCCATCACCGTCTTCAACTGTCTTCACAGTCTTCTTTACTGGGACAAGTCTGCTCAAGAAGTACCAAGCCGTAAGTTTGATAAGCTACACGTTAATGGACCAAAGTGGTCCACATCGATCCCATCTAGCCTCTTCCTCCATCGGAGCACACTGGAACAAACAGAAAGAGCTGGCCATCTTCTCTAGTACTTGGCTTGTTCTCATCACCCAAACCAAACATTTGGTTTTCAAACAGAAATAAAGAGGTTATGTTTGTTCTTTGTAGGTGTTGGTTACTGGACTTGAGTATGAGAGTAGACTGAGGACAGGACATCCAAGTGGGCAGGTAGTAGACTCTTGAGCCACTGAGCTTTGCTGCCAAAAAGGAAGGAGGAAGAGTATACATTAGCAGGCTACACCCCACATTTGTTATGGACAGATTACTCTTAACAAGCTGATATGTCTGTGGTCTTAGACTTTATTCTTGCTAAGTATATTGATAAAATTATTAATATAAATAAACCCAAGGGACTGTTTCTCTAAGGAGATCTGAATGAAGCTGGGAGTGAAAGAAGCCTAAAAAGGGAACTTTTCTGTTTCTTTACCTAGCTCCCGAAATTTCTGAAAAGGAAGATACTTTAGCGGTCCCCAGACCAAGTTTAAGATGTAGGCCTAGTCATTAGGTAATTCTGGACTAGGTGTCTTGATGGGAGATGAAGAAAGTAGATAATTCCGCATAAATTCAGGGTCCGTTAGTGAAGAAAAGACCGTCCATTGACAGACAGATTGTGCCAGGGTCACTCAATGCAAGATCATGCAATTTAGGGAGGCTAAAAGTAGGTTTATTTACTGCTTTCCTGTCCTTACCAAAAGTTCAGAGAGATTGGTTTCTGTTATCCTGTGTGAGCTCATCTGCCACGTGGAGCCATTTAAGCACTTTCATCCAAGTGGGGCATCCCAACAAATGATTACTGTCATTATCAGTAGTTGTACTGGTCAGTATAACTAGCCAGCTTCACACTTGCCGGAACTCTGTAACTCAAGTCTGGCTGTATGAAATTTTCCATTGCAATGATCCCTATCTCTACTGTCACTGAAATAGAAAGCTCATTTAACACAGTATCTCCCCAGCCCACTACTACCATTGCTACCATGACTGTCATGAAGCTTTCTGAGATTGTTTCATCAACAAGCACAACATCCCACACAGTTAATCTCAGAAAGTATGTTAAGTACTTGTTACAAGTTGAGTTCCTGGTGAAACAGAATCTGAGATGGAAGATTTGTGTCCAAGAAGTTAACTGGGGGGAATCCTCAGGATCAACACCTGTGGGAGAATGAAGGGAGCAGGACGGGTAGAGGGAGAAGTTGAACTGATGGTTTTAACAAGGCCTCTGCAGATCCCATGGAGCTTAAGCTGGGATGGCTGTACAGAAATGTTCCCTATTGAGGCAAGTGGGCCAGATCTGTATACACTCACATTGACCAGAGAAGAGTATGACCTTGGATGACATGGCTGTCTTTAGCCAAAGGCAGTTCCCAGAGCAGATGAGAACTGTCTGCCGCCAGCATTAGTAACTTGGGGAATGGGTGCTTCAGCATCCACTACAGTCCACCCCTTGCGTTGCTGAGATCCATTTGCTTCATAAGTTCTGGGATGGTTTCTCCAGGATTCTGATGGGCCTCTTCCTGGGAAGACATAGGAGGAAGGTTCCGTAACAGACCATAGTCCCTGTCAAGACTCGTCAAGACTGAAACTGGTACTTGTCTCCCTCCTTCACTTCCCATTTTAGATTGCTCCATCCCTGACCTTGCACTTCTGCTAGAACAGGTGGCCTACCTGGTGAAATGACTCAGATCCTCATCCCTGAAAGGTCTGAGCCCCCTGGGCATCGTGCCCTTCTCAGGCCATGACTGCTGTACTTGTCCATTTACTGTCAAAACTGGGCAAAGAGATATACAAGTGGATGAGCTGGGTACCAAACATATTCTTCCCTGCTCCCATTTTGTAACAGCAGCCTGCCCCCCTGATGATTAGGGTAAATTATTCCTGCCAGGATGGTGATTCTTAGATGCCTCCTAGTTTCTTGGTTAGTCTCTTGGTATGAGAAACCTGAAGTGACCTGGTGGCAGCCAGAGTTTAAAGTTGTTTAATGAGACTCTTTTTCCATTGGCAGACATTTCCCTTCGGGGAACTAGGATTTCTAAACCCTCGGATCCCAGAGGCACAGTTTCCCCCAATTGGGTCCCTGGGTATATTGATAATGCAGGGGCACCATTCCTACTCCCACGCCTTGTTTCCCAGACCCATGTGTTTTACTTAGGGACACAGCACTATATGATGGCCATTAATATAGGGGTCACCATACGTCAGAATCAACATGATGGCAACAGGTTCAGACTGCATACTGGAGGATAGTGCCTCATCTCATGCCTCAGCTGTACCTTCAATAGGCTATTCCATTGCTCTACCGAGTGGGCAGCTTCTGGATAGTATGGTATATGATCAGACCAGTGGATCCAATGGTCACCTACCCATTGCTGTACCTCCTTTGCTGTAAAGTTGGTCTCTTGGTCCAATGCAATATTATAGAAGATTCCCTCTCAGTGATCAAAAGTCTAAGTCCTGGAATAATGGTACTTACTGAGGTCCTGCAGACAGGAAAGGAAAACCCATAACCATAATATATGTCAATTCCAGAAAATACGAAACAATGCACCTCCCAGGGAAGCAGGATCCAATGTAATTAACACCAAGTGACTGGATGGTTCCTTGGGAGATGGTGACATATCAGGGGCTTAGCGTTTGTTGCTGACAAATTGGGACATTCACAGCAGAAGCTAGATCACCCTTGGTGAGCCCATGATATCGGGCCCACGCATCACCTCCATTCCTGATGCCCAGTACTGGACCATTTTCATGGTGGTGGTGGTTTGAGTTCATTGTTGCAGCCGTTGTGTCAATCCATCTCATTGAGGGTTTCCCTCATTTTCACTGGCCCTCTACCAAGCATGATGTCCTTTTCTGGCAGTTGGTCTTTCCTGATGATGTGTCCAAAGTAAGCGAGTCAAAGTCTTGCCATCCTCGCTTCTAAAGAACATTCTTGGTTGTATTTTTTCTAAGACTGATCTGTTCATTCCTTTGGCAATTCACGATATATTCAGAATTATTTGCCAGCACCATAGCTTGAACATACATGTTCTTTAGTCTGTTTTTTTTTTTTTTTTACTATCCACTTTTGCATCCATATGAGGTGGTTGAAAAGACCATGCCATGGCTTGGGTCAGACACACTTTAGTCATCAAAGTGACATCTTTGCCTTTTACAACTTTAAAGAAGTCTCTGCAGTAGATTTGCTCAATGCAGTATGTCATTTAATTTCTTGACTGCTGCTTCCATGGACATTAATTATTGATCCAAGTAGAACAAAATCATTGAGAACTTCAACTTCTCCATTTATCATGATGTTGTCATATGACCCAGCAATTCTACTCCTAGATATATTACGTAAGAGAAATGACGATGTGTCCACACAAAAACTTGTACGTGAATGTCTACAGCAGCATTATTCATAATAGCTGAAAGGTAGAAAGAACCCAAATGTCCATCAGCTGATAAATGGATTTTAAAATGTGGTATGTCCATATAATGGAATATTATTCAGTCATAAAAGGAATGGAGTGCTGATACATACTACAACATGGATGAACCTTGAAAACATTATGCTAAGTGAAAGAAGCCAAGAAAAGAACGCACATTATGTGATTCCATTTATAAAAAAATGTACAGAATAGACGAATCTATAGAAATAGAAAGTAGATTAGTGGTTGCTTAGGGAAGGGGGATGGAAGGGTGGAGGGAGGGGGGAGTGATAGCGAAAGGGTACAGGGTTTCTTTGTGAGGGGATGAAAATATCCTACAATTGTCTTGGTGGTTGCACATATCTGAGAATATACTAGAAATGGAATTGTACACTAAGAATGGATGATTATGTGGTATGTGAATTATATTTCAATAATGGTGTTAATGAAAAAAATCAATGTAAGTCAACATACTAAACACTAAAAAGGAAAAATATGACCATATCAATAGATGAAGAAAAAGCTTTTGACAAAATTCAAGGCCCATTCATTAAAAATTCTCAGTAAACTAGGAATAGAACTTCCTAAATCTAACAAGAGCCATCAATGAAAAACCTACAGCTAATATTCTGTTTAATGATGAAAGAGTAAATATCATCCCTTTAAAGTTAAGAATAAAACAAGGATGACTGCTCTCACTAAATTATTCAGTATTTTACTGGAAATCTTAGCGCAATAAGGCAAGAAAATAAAATGTAAACAGAGAAGTAAAATTGACTTGATTCAGAGATAAATATAATCATGTACATGAAAATACTAAGGGATGTACAAGAGAAAAAAGTATAGAACTAATAGAGGAGTTTAGCAATAGCTCAGGATACAAGGATACTATATACAAAAATCAATTACATTTCTCCATACCACCAACAAACACTTGACAATTAAAATTTAATATTATCTTTTATAAAAGCATCACAAATATTGAATACTTAAGAATAAATTTAGCATAATAGGTACAAGAACTTTTTACTGAAAACTATAAAACATCATTGATAGAAATTAAATAAGACCTAAAGAAATGGATACACACACACATACCCCATGGATCAGAAGATCCCTAAGATGTTAAGATGTCACTTCTCCCCAAATTGATACATAAATTCCAGCGGGCTTTTGTGTAGAAATTGACAGACTGATTCTAAAATTCACATGGAAATGTAGAGAACTTAGAGTAGCCAAAACAATTTTGGAGAATAAAGTGGGAAAATTACAGTACCTGATTTCAAGATTTATTATAAAGCTACAATAATAAAAACAGGGTGGAACTGATGTAAGAATAGACTTATAAATAGATAAAATAAAGGGTCCAGACATATATTCAATTGATTTTTAAAAATATTGTTTTAGGTGAAAGTTCACACAGAAAATTAGGTTCCCATTTAACAATTCCTGGTCAATTGATTTCCGACAAAGGTGTCAATGGTTTGGAAGGTAGTCTTTTCAATAAATATTGCTGAAACCATTGAATATGGAAAAAAATGAAACTTGACCCTCACCTCAGCCCACATACAAAGCTAATTCAAAACAGATCATGGACCTAAATGTAAGAGTTAAAACTATAAAATTTCTAGGAGAAAAAATTTGTGACCTAGAGGAAGACAAAGATTTCTTAAGACACCAAAAAGCATAGACTGTGAATGAAAAAAATGATAAACTGGACTTGATCAAAATAAAAAATGTTCGAATTCTCATGTACTCCAGGCTTTCTGGAGCCACAGAGGCTAAATGAACTCTGAAACTATTGCCCCGAGATAATCTTTAAACTTTAAATCAAAGATATCCCTGAAGTCTTCTTAAAATCAAACAGTAGTTCAGCTTAACTAGTAAAGAATGTCTGCCTTGAGCATTGTGCTCTTTCAGTACCTATGCATATGGGATCAAATAGAAAACAGCAACCCCAAAGATTAGAGAGGCGATTTAGGGGGCAGTGAGTTTATGTTAATGGGGGAAGAACAACTCAAAAGGAGGGTGAGAATGGTTGCACAACTTGAATGTAATGAACGTCACTGAATTGTAGAAACTGTTGAATTGGTGTATGTTTTGCTGTGTATATTCTCAAGAACAGCAAAATAAATGAAATTTAAAAAGTTTTCTTTTCAAAAGAAACTTTAAAAAATGAAAAGGCAAGCCACAGACTTAGAGGAAATATTTGCAAAATATATCTCTAATACAGGACTTACATGCTGAATGCACAGGTAGCACTTATAATAAAGTACATGAAGATAAACAACCAAGCATATCCCACATCAGCCCTGGCCTTACTAGTACGGTCATCCCTGAGCTTCTCAATGAAACTGGTGCCCTTCTTAGCAGCACGTTCTTCATCACTTTGATAAATGGAGTATCCTTTGAGCCTTCTGATTGAACATAATCATTTGGTGAGCTTTCTGGCATTACGTAGTATATATACTCCAGCATGCCCACTTTGCTGAGCCTTTTGATACCTTCTGCCGTCACATGCTGTAGCTAGTGCTGGTATTTCTAAATCACTTTATGTGGGCCATACCTTTCTCCAAGCTTCCAGGAGCCATCCTATCAGGAGGTTAGCAATCTCTCTTGGAGTCCTTGTGAGAGTATTACATCCTGTATCAAGAGCGAATGCTCACATGTTCATACACTCCCTTATAGAACTTTATGTCCCACTCTCCTTGATCTAACACCTTCAGAATCCAGTCCCATATGTCCTCACTTATCTCCAGCCAGTACATGTTATCTAGGACCTATAGTTTCTCCAAAAACTTCTCTCAGCAGGCTCAGAGAGCCTAGCTGGGTCCTGGTGTGACTTAATCCTAGTTATTAGACCAGAGGCCGGGAGAAGAGGTGGGAGTGGATCTCGAGGGGAGCATGTGTTGTCTTGCACAGCAGAGGCCCTTGAATCATCTTTAAGCAAGGGAGGAGTGATAGCCTTTAACAGGAAGAAGTGGCCACTTCTGCAGGCCTAAAGAACCAGAAGAATTTGAGGATTCAAGGATCCTATCCTTCCCAGTAGACCAGCTATGGTTAAGTTCAAGCTTTTCTGGAACAGTGCTACCGTTACAGTTAAATCCTGGGCCTTATTTTCAGTTTTTCTGATCTCGAGATGCAGGAGAAAGGAGTCCTGGTGTTGCAGTGGTTAAGCACCCAGCTGCTAGCCGAAAGGTCGTCAGTGGTTCAAACCCACCAGCTACTCTGCGGGAGAAAGATGTGGTAGTCTACTCCTGTAAAGATTACAGCCTTGGTAAGTAGCGTCTAGGGTCTTAAAAGCTTGTGAGTGGCCATCTAAGATACATCTATAGGTCCCATCCTGTCTGGAGCAAAGGAGAATGAAGAAAACCAAAGACACAAGGAAAATATTAGCCCAAGGGACTAATGGACTGCAGAACCACAACCTCCACCAGTCTGATCCCAGAACTAGGTGGTACCTGACTACCACCACTGACCGTTCTGACAGGGATCACAATAGAGAGTCTGAGACAGAACGAGAGAAAAATCTAGAACAGAATTCAAATTCGTGAAAAAAGACCAGACTTACCAGGTCTGACAGAGACTGGAGGAACCCCTGAGACTTTGCTAACTCAGAACTGAAACAACTCCCGAAGCCCCCTTTTCAGACAAAGATCAGACAGGCCTATAAAATAAAAAATAACACATGTGAGGAATGTGCTTCAAATATACAAGACCAAACGGGAAACTCCTGTGCAAAAGCAAGACGAGAAGACAGGAAGGGTCAGGAACTAGACAAATGGACACAGGGAGCCCGGACTGGAAACGGGAAGTGTACTGTCACATTGTGTGAATTGCAACCAATAAATATTTGAATAAGAAGTTAACGAGCTGCAAATTTTCACCTAAAGCACAATAAAGTTTTAAAAAAAAAAAAAAAAAGATTACAGCCTTGCAGTTCTACTCTGTCCTATAGGGTCACTATGAGTCTGAATTGTCAACTGAATAAGATGCAGGAGATAAGTCTCTTTATAAGTACCAAGGAGGGCCTCAGGCTTTCACATTAAGCCTTTAATTGGTGATTAATCACCCTCAGCCTTTCCTGTGTTTCTCCAATGCAATGATTGCCCCCAGACAGCCATCCAATTCCATTGTCTTTATAACTTCTTGACCTGATATATACAGTAAAACCTTTGAAAGCCGAAACCTGTATAAGGCTGAAACCTAACAGAGAAGGAAAACTCAAATATTTTCCACTAAGATGAGCAATAGGAAAGGGGAAAGACTGCACGTTGTCAAAGGCAGAAACTTGCGAGACCCACGAAAACAAGGCAGTCCCATCAAGTTCCGGCTCACACAGGTGTCATTGTATTGCATTTTCTTCCACCAGGATCTCATCCCAGTTCACCACTAGTAAAAGTTTTAACAATTGCACTGATACCATGCAAGTGGCTATACATGCTGTACCTACCATCAGTGATGAAATCCTCATTGCTAGCTGGCCAGCAGGTGATTCAGCTTTAAAATCTCATTTTAGAATCTGCTTCCTCAGCACTATTGGTGCCAACTGTGTCTTAGGCTGGGTTCTCTAGAGAAGCAAAACCAGTGAAGCGTGTGTGTATGTTTGTTTATTTATCTCAAAGAAATGACTCACATAGTTGTAGAGGCTGGCAAGTCCCAAGTCCATGGGTCAGGTGTCAGGCTAGAGGCTTCTCCTGACTCAAGTAGCTGCAGGGGCTGATGAATCCAAGATCAGCAGGTAAGACAGCAGGCAGCTGGCTCAAGTCCCAAGAACTGGAGGTCAGATAATGATAAGCCAGATGTAGGATCCAGAGCAAGCTAGTGAGCTTTGCCAGACTGTCCATAAATATATATTGGATGCAGGCCACACCCCTGAGGAAACTTCCCTTACAACTGATTGGCTGATCACATCAGATCACATCTTGGAGGATGACTATATAATTACATACCTGCCAAACCACCGAGAATCATGGCCCAGCCAAGTTGACACGCAACCTTAACTATGACAAACTGTCCAGTTTCCCTAGAAAACATACTCTGAGATAGAGATTTGAGTACAAGAAGTTTATTAGGATGTGCTCTTGGGATTAATAGCTGTGAAAAAGTGAAGGGTACAGGACTGGGCAGAATATGTTCTAGGGCTGTGGTTTGCTCTAGAGCTGTGGTTTCTCTGAAGTTGTCCCCCATTGAGGCAAGGGGACCAGCTCTTAATATTTTCACATTTACCAGTCATTGGTTGTTGGCTGTCCCTAGGATGGGGGCATAACCTTGGAATACTTTTTAGTTAAGGGTAGTTCCTAGAGGGAAACTAAGCTGAGAACTGTCGGCCACCAAAATTCCCAGTGGTGTGTGTGTTGGAGAGGGGAAGGGTGGAATGAGTGTTTCAATCCTGAAGGGGAATATCTGGATGGCACATAGTTATGTACCTTTAAATAAGAGAAATAAGAGTTTTGTTTTTTGTTTTTTGTTTTAACCTCATCTAGGACAGCTCTAGATGACTTCTCTCCCCTCCTAGTTGTTTTGGTATGTGGTAACTCACAATCTGTTATTTTACTGTTGGGAGGGTTATCAGCTGAGGAAAAAATCATATTGTGGCATATTCCAAAACCAAACAGGCATCGCGTTTAGATTTCATTGTATATTCATCCTAAACCAAATCAAACCTGTTGCTGTTGAGTCAATTCCAACTCATAGCAACCCTATAGAACAGAGTAGAACTGCCTCATTGGGTTTCCAAAGAGCAGCTGATGGATTCAAACTGCAGACCTTTTTGGTAAGCAGCTGGACACTTAATCACTTCGTCACCAGGGCTCCATATTTGTTATAACCTTATTGAATACATGTGCTTAAGAATAATATACTGTGTGTCTTCCCTTCCTCTTTAAGGGATGGATTACTTTTCTTTACACTCAATAGATGTTCCCATAACATTTAGTTCAAGACCATGTGAAGAACAGGGTTAGATATGACCTGTGTAAAATGTAGTTAGTGGTCAAATGTTTATTGAATAAATTAATGCATTTTTGTCTTTACCTACAGTTAGAATGACAGGTTAACCACCCAGAGGTATGAAACTTAATTCTTTGTTGCTGAACTGTCAGCCAGCTACTTCTTTTTCTTCAAGCTAAATAATTCTAGTTCCTTTTTTTTCTCCCTTAGTTGATTATTCCCCAGTTAAATGCTAACATTGATCATTGATAGTTAAAAAGGAAACAATTAGATTGGAAATCAGGAGAGAGCCAGCCCTCTGTCAGTCAGTAATCACTGGGCAAGTTTCTTCATCTGTAAATAAGACTGGACTTGCTGATCTCTTAAGGCCTTTCCTACTTTAAGAAATTCTATGATTCAGTCCTCCCATTTGGTACCTGATTTTCATTTCTCTAGAGTCGGGTGAAGTATGGAAATTAAACACAGTTAACCTATTTAGTCTCTTTCCACCTCATTTAGTTTTCAGGTACATTTTCATTGAACAATATCAGTCCTACCCTACAGCTGTCAGATGACCACTGAGTCTTTATTCTCCGGTCCCCAGAGATTCATTCCTCACTGTAATTCTTTGGGGGAAGATATGCTCTGTAACTCCCCCAGCTGGATGACCAAAGTAATAGAGTACATTGCAAAGTCCTGCTCTTGAAGGAACTGCCTCAAATTCCAGGCCACCTGGGGCCTGTGAGATGGAGTCAGAAGTGTGGCTACTGAATGTCGTGTTGGGCCTTGAAGCAGCTTTCTCAAGAAAGTTCCAGGTCTTCAGCCTCAAACTAAACAGTTTTAAACTCCAACATGTCAACTTGCTTTTCAATTTGGTCCCTACTCCCCTTTCTTACCGGGGTACCCACACTTGTGACTCTCTCCTCAGTGACCATCTCTGCCCCAGGTTAAATTGACCCTGAGGAAATGAGTCACTGAGTTCTGCTACTTCATTGGAACAATGGCTGCCATCTACTGAAGGCCTACTATAGGCCAGACACTGGGTAAGGTGCCTGGGTGTGTGATGATAATCCTCACCACAAATCCACAAATTACATGTTATCCCTCTTTGTGGGTAAAGAAACTCAACAACCCAAGGAAACTGGAATGGTTCGAGTGGTTAGTCTAATCTCATTCAATCAGCTTTTAGTGAGGGGCTATAGGAGCCCTGTGGTGCAGTGGTTAAGAGCTCGGCTGCTAACCAAAAGTTGGCAGTTTGAACCCACCACCTGCTCTTTGGGAACTTTATGGGGCAGTTTTACTCTGTCCTATAAGGTTGCTATGAGTCAGAATTGACTGGATGGCAACAGGTTTCATTGTGTACAGAAGGAGCCCTAGTGGCACCATGGTTAAGCCCTCAGCGGCTAACTGAAAGGTTGGAGGTTCAAACATACCCAGTGGCTCCATGGGAGTAAAAGGTGCTGAACCATGGCACCTAACAACAGCTGTATACAAAATACATTCGGTTCTTTTCAGAATTTTTCTACAAATGCTGAAAAATTCCCAAGTATGCACGTCCATATACACATGCCAGCCTGCTCCAGTGAGATGTTTTTACAAATAGTACGCTAGCATTAATCAAGTTCAGTCATGTCAACTATGATCAGAGGTAACATCTGGAACCCAGTCTCTCTTTTTCTAGATATAAAAACCAAGGCCCTAAGAGACTGTGCTAAAGTCAGAGAAGACTTCAGTAAGAACTTTCCTTGGAAGAAACAAGAATTACCCTTCAGATTTAATAATTGGGAAATAGAGTATTTCATTTTACTTGGATCCACAATCAACGCCCGTGGAAGCAGCAGCCGAGAAATCAAATGATGTATTGCATTGGGAAAATCTGCTGCAAAAGACCTATTTAAAGTGCTCAGAAGCAAAGATGTCACTTTGAGGACTAAGGTGTGCCTGGCCCAAGCCATGGTATTTTCAATCACTTCATATGCATGCAAAAGTTGGACAATGAATAAGGAAGACTGAAGAAGAATTGATGCCTTTGAATTATGTATTGGCAAAGAATATTGAATATTCTGCAAACTGCCAGGAGAACGGACAAATCTGTCTTGGAAAAAGTACAGCTAGAATGCTCCTAAGAAGCAAGGATGACGAGACTTTGCCTCACATACTTTGGACATGTTATCAGGCGGGACCAGTCCTTGGAGAAGGACATCATGCTTAATAGAGGGTCAGAGAAAAAGAGGAAGACCCTCAATGAGATGAACTGACACAGTGACTGCAACAACAGGATCAAGCATTGATTGTGTGCCGACTCGATGGCACCGAACAACAGCTATAGTATTAAATGTAATTCCTATTCATCTGTTACCAGTCAGCTCCCACATCATCTACCTTGGAAAACATTTTCTGACCACCTCCTGGTCATGCCCCTTAACCTACTATCACAGTGCTAGTTAGGTTTCCCTCCTCTGGGTGTCCATAATGGCTTCTGTGTTTGTCACTTCACTTTTCAATTTGTATCATATCTACCTATGTAACTGTCTTTACTCACTAGACTATGAGCTCCCTGAGAAAAGAGTATGTCTTATTCCCCAAATTTATCATCATGAGCACATCAAGATGCACCTGATATCAGCAATGATATCTCTTGCTCCACATCCTCTTCTGAATCTGGCTTGAATTTTTGGCAGTTCCCTGTCGATGTACTGCTGTGACTGTTTTTGAATTATCTTCAGCAAAATTTCACTTGCATGTGATATTAATGATGTTGTTTGATAGTTTCCACATTCTGTTGGATCGCCTTTCTTTGAAACAGGCATAAATATGGATCTCTTCCAGTCAGTTGGCCATGTAGCTGTCTTCCAAATCTCTTGTCATAGACAAGTGAGCACGTCCAGAGCTGCATCTGTTTGTGGAAACATCTCGGTTGGTATTCTGTCAACTCCTGGATCCTTGTTTTTCACGAATGCCTTCAGTGCAGCTTGAGCTTCTTCCTTCAATACCATCGGTTCTCCATCATATGCTACCTTCTGAAATGGTTTAATGTTGACCAATTCTTTTTGGTACAGTGACTCTGTATTTTTTTCCATCATCTTTTGATGCTTGCATCATTCAATATCTTGCCCATAGAATCCGTCAGTATTGTAACTTGAGGCTTGAAATTTTTCTTCAGTACTTTCAGCTTGAGAAATGCTGAGCGTGTTCTTCACTTTTGGTTTTCTAACCCAGGTCTTTGCACATTTCATTATACTTTGTCATCTCAAGCTTCCCTTTGAAATCTTCTGTCCAACTCTTTTACTTTACCATTTCTTCCTTTTGTTTTAGCTACTTGACATTCAACAGCAAGTTTCAGAGTCTCTTCTGACATTCATTTTGGTCTTTTCTTTCTTTCTTGTCTTTTTAATGACCTTTTGCTTTCTTCACGTATGATGTCCTTGATATCTCCCCACAACTCATCTGGTCTTTGATCATTAGTGTTCAATGTGTCAAATCTATTCTTAAGATGGTCTCTAAATTCAGGTGGAATATACTCAAGGTCATACCGTGGCTCTCTTAGACTTGTTTTAATTTTTTTCAGCTTCAACCTGAACTTGCATATGAGCAATTGATGGTCTGTTCTGCATTCGGCCCCTGGCCTTGTTCTGACTGATGATACTGAGCGTCTCCGTGGTCTCTTTCCACAGATTCCAATCTGATTCCTGTGTATTCCATCTGGCGAGGTCCATGAGTATAGTTGCTGTTTATGTTGTTGCAAAAAGGTATTTACAATGAATAAATCACTGGTATTGCAAAATTCTGTCACGCCATCTCTGGCATCATTTGTATCACCAAGGCCATATTTTCCAACTATTGATCCTTCCTCTTTGTTTCCAGCTGTTGAATTCCAGTCACCAGAAATTATCAGTGCATGCTGATTGCATATTCGATCAATTTCAGACTTCAGAAGTTGGTAAAAACTTCAGTTTCCTCTTCTTTGGCATTATTGGTTGGTGCATAAATTTGACTAATAGTTTATTAAACTGGCGTTCCTTGTAGGCATGTGGATATTATCCTGTCACGGACAGCATTGTACTTCAGGATAGATCTGGAAATGTTCTTTCTTGTAGTGAATGCAGTGCCATTCCTCTTCAGTTGGTATTCCCGACAGAGTAGACCATATGATTGTCTGATTCAAAATGGCCAACATCAGTCCATTTCAGCTCACTAATGCCTAGGATAACTATCTTCAAGTGTTCCATTTAATTTTTTTTTTAAATAATTTTTATTGAGCTTTAAGTGAACATTTACAAATCAAGTCAGTCTGTCACGTATAAGCTTATATACACCTTACTTCATACTCCCACTTACTCTCCCCCTAACGAGTCAGCCCTTCCAGTCTCTCCTTTCGTAACACTTTTGCCAGTTTCTAACCCTCTCTACCCTCCCATCTCCTCTCCAGACAGGAGATGCCAACACAGTCTCAAGTGTCCACCTAATACAAGTAGCTCACTCTTCATCAACATCTCTCCCCAACCCATTGTCCAGTCCCTTCCATGTCTGATGAGTTGTCTTCGGGAATGGTTCCTGTCCTGGGCCAACAGAAGGTTTGGGGACCATGACCACCGGGATTCCTCTAGTCTCAGTCAGACCATTAAGTCTGGTCTTTTTATGAGAATTTGGGGTCTGCATCCCACTGATCTCCTGCTCCCTCAGGGGTTCTCTGTTGTGCTCCCTGTCAGGGCAGTCATCAGTTGTGGCCAGACACCATCTAGTTCTTCTGGTCTCAGGATGATGTAAGTCTCTGGTTCATGTGGCCCTTTCTGTCTCTTGGGCTCATAGTTGTCGTGTGACCTTGGTGCTCTTCATTCTCCTTTGATCCAGGTAGGTGAGACCAACTGATGCATCTTAGATGGCCGCTTGGTAGCATTTCAGACCCCAGACGCCACATTTCAAAGTGGGATGCAGAATGTTTTCATAATAGTATTATTTTGCCAATTGACTTAGAAGTCCCCTTAAGCCATAGTCCCCAAACCCCTGCCCTTGCTCCGCTGACCTTTGAAGCATTCAGTTTATCCCGGAAACTTCTTTGCTTTTGGTCCAGTCCATCTGAGCTGACCTTCTGTGTATTGAGTATTGTCCTTCCCTTCACCTAAAGTAGTTCTTATCTACTAACTAATCAGTAAAAAACCCTCTCCCACCCTCCCTCCCTCCCCGCCTCGTAACCACAAAAGAATGTGTTCTTCTCAGTTTATACTATTTCTCAAGATCTTATAATAGTGGTCTTATACAATATTTGTCCTTTTGCCTCTGACTAATTTCACTCAGCATAATGCCTTCCAGGTTCCTCCATGTTATGAAATGTTTCACAGATTCGTCACTGTTCTTTATCGATGCGTAGTATTCCATTGTGTGACTATACCACAATTTATTTACCCATTCATCCGTTGATGGACACCTTGGTTGCTTCCAGCTTTTTGCTTTGTAAACAGTGCTGCAATAAACACGGGTGTGCATATATCTGTTTGTGTGAAGGCTCTTATTTCTCTAGGGTATATTCCAAGGAGTGGGATTTCTGGGTTGTATTTTTTATGGTAGTTCTATTTCTAACTGTTTAAGATAACGCCAGATAGATTTCCAAAGTGGTTGTACCATTTTACATTTCCACCAGCAGTGTATAAGAGTTCCAATCTCTCTGCAGCCTCTCCAACATTTATTATTTTTTTTTGGATTAATGCCAGCCTTGTTGGAGTGAGATGGAATCTCATCGTGGCTTTAATTTGCATTTCTCTAATGGCTAATGATCGAGAGCATTTTCTCATGTATCTGTTAGCTGCCTGAATATCTTCTTTAGTGAAGTGTGTGTTCATATCCTTTGCCCACTTATTGACTGGGTTGTTTGTCTTTTTGTGGTTGAGTTTTAACAGAATCATATAGATTTTAGAGATCAGGTGCTGGTCGGAGATGTCGTAGCTGAAAATTCTTTCCCAGTCTGTAGGTGGTCTTTTTACTCTTTTGGTGAAGTCTTTAGATGAGCATAGGTGTTTGATTTTTAGGAGCTCCCAGTTACCTGGTTTCTCTTCATCATTTTTGGTAATGTTTTGTATTCTGTTTATGTCTTGTATTAGGGCTCCTAAGGTTGTCCCTATTTTTTCTTCCATGATCTTTATCGTTTTACTCTTTATGTTTAGGTCTTTGATCCACTTGGAGTTAGTTTTTGTGCATGGTGTGAGGTATGGGTCCTGTTTCATTTTTTTGCAAATGGATATCCAGTTATGCCAGCACCATTTGTTAAAAAGACTATCTTTTCTCCAATTAACTGACACTGGGCCTTTGTCAAATATCAGCTGCTCATATGTGGATGGATTTATATCTGGGTTCTCAATTCTGTTCCACTGGTCTATGCGTCTGTTGTTGTACCAGTACCAGGCTGTTTTGACTACTGTGGCTGTGTAATAGGTTCTGAAATCAGGTAAAGTGAGGTCTCCCACTTTCTTCTTCTTTTTCAGTAATGCTTTACTTATCCGAGGCTTCTTTCCCTTCCATATGAAGTTGGTGATTTGTTTCTCTATCACATTAAAAAATGACATTGGAATTTGGATCGGAAGTGCATTGTATGTATAGATGGCTTTTGGTAGAATAGACATTTTTACTATGTTAAGTCTTCCTATCCATGAGCAAGGTATGTTTTTCCACTTAAGTAGGTCCTTTTTAACTTCTTGTAGTAGAGCTTTGTAGTTTTCTTTGTATAGGTCTTTTACATCCTTGGTAAGATTTATTCCTAAGTATTTTATCTTCTTGGGGGCTAGTGTGAATGGTATTGATTTGGTGATTTCCTCTTCGATGTTCTTTTTGTTGATGTAGAGGAATCCAGGTGATTTTTGTATGTTTATCTTATAACCTGAGACTCTGCCAAACTCTTCTATTAGTTTCAGTAGTTTTCTGGAGGATTCCTTAGGGTTTTCTGTGTATAAGATCATGTCATCTGCAAATACAGATAATTTTACTTCCTCCTTGCCAATCCGGATGCCCTTTATTTCTTTGTCTAGCCTAATTGCTCTGGCTAGGACTTCTAGCACAATGTTGAATAAGAGCGGTGATAAAGGGCATCCTTGTCTGGTTCCCGTTCTCAAGGGAAATGCTTTCAGGTTCTCTCCATTTAGAGTAATGTTGGCTGTTGGCTTTGCATAGATGCCCTTTATTATGTTGAGGAATTTTCCTTCAATTCCTATTTTCCTGAGAGTTTTTATCATAAATGGGTGTTGGACTTTGTCAAATGCCTTTTCTGCATCAATTCATAAGATCATGTGGTTTTTGTCTTTTGTTTTATTAATATGGTGGATTACATTAATGGTTTTTCTAATATTAAACCAGACTTGCATACCTGGTATAAATCCCTCTTCGTCGTGGTGAATTATTTTTTTGATATGTTGTTGAATTCTGTTGGCTAGAATTTTGTTGAGGATTTTTGCATCTATGTTCATGAGGGATATAGGTCTGTAATTTTCTTTTTTTGTGATGTCTTTACCTGGCTTTGGTATCAGGGAGATGGTGGCTTCATAGAATGAGTTGGGTAGTATTCTGTCATTTTCTGTGCTTTGAAATACCTTTAGTAGTAGTGGTGTTAACTCTTCTCTGAAAGTTTGGTAGAACTCTGCAGTGAAGCCGTCCGGGCCAGGGCTTTTTTTTTGTTGGGAGTTTTTTGATTACCGTTTCAATCTCTTTTTTTGTTATGGGTCTATTTAGTTGTTCTACTTCTGAATGTGTTAGTTTAGGTAGGTAGTGTTTTTCCAAGAATTCATCCATTTCTTCTAGGTTTGTAAATTTGTTAGAGTACAATTTTTCGTAATAATCTGATATGATTCTTTTAATTTCAGTTGGGTCTGTTGTGATGTGGCCCTTCTCGTTTCTTATTGGGGTTATTCGTTTCCTTTCCTGTATTTCTTTAGTCAGTCTAGCCAATGGTTTATCAATTTTGTTAATTTTTTCAGAGAACCAGCTTTTGGCTTTGTTAATTCTTTCAATTGTTTTTCTGTTCTCTAATTCATTTAGTTCAGCTCTAATTTTTATTATTTGTTTTCTTCTGGTGCCTGATGGATTCTTTTGTTGCTCGCTTTCTATTTGTTCAAGTTGTAGGGACAGTTCTCTGATTTTGGCTCTTCTTTTTGTATGTGTGCATTTATCGATATAAATTGGCCTCTGAGCACTGCTTTTGCTGTGTCCCAGAGGTTTTGATAGGAAGTATTTTCATTCTCGTTGCATTCTATGAATTTCCTTATTCCCTCCTTGATGTCTTCTATAACCCAGTCTTTTTTCAGGAGGGTATTGTTCAGTTTCCAAGTATTTGATTTCTTTTCCCTAGTTTTTCTGTTATTAATTTCTAGTTTTATTGCCTTGTGGTCTGAGAAGATGCTTTGTAATATTTCGATGCTTTGGATTCTGCAAAGGTTTGTTTTATGACCTAATATGTGGTCTATTCTAGAGAATGTTCCATGTGCACTAGAAAAAAAAGTATACTTTGCAGCAGTTGGGTGGAGAGTTCTGTATAAGTCAATGAGGTCAAGTTGGTTGATTGTTGTAATTAGGTCTTCCATTTCTCTATTGAGCTTCTTACTGGATGTCCTGTCCTTCTCCGAAAGTGGTGTGTTGAAGTCTCCTACTATAATTGTGGAGGTGTCTATCTCACTTTTCAGTTCTGTTAAAATTTGATTTATGTATCTTGCAGCCCTGTCATTGGGTGCATAAATATTTAATATGGTTATATCTTCCTGATCAATTGTCCCTTTTATCATTATGTAGTGTCCTTCTTTATCCTTTGTGGTGGATTTAAGTTTAAAGTCTATTTTGTCAGAAATTAATATTGCTACTCCTCTTCTTTTTTGTTTATTGTTTGCTTGATATATTTTTTTCCATCCTTTGAGTTTTTGTTTGTGTCTCTAAGTCTAAGGTGTGTCTCTTGTAGGCAGCATATAGACGGATTGTGTTTCTTTATCCAGTCCGAGACTCTCTGTCTCTTTATTGGTGCATTTAGTCCATTTACATTCAGTGTAATTGTAGATAAATAAGTGTTTAGTGTTGTCATTTTGCTGCCTTTCTGTGTGTGTTGTTGACAATTTCATTTTTCCACTTACTTTTTTGTGCTGGGATGTTTTTCTTTGTAAATTGTGAGATCCTCATTTTCATAGTATTTGACTTTATGTTTGTTGAGTCGTTAACGTTTTTCTTGGCTTTTGTTTTGAGTTATGGAGTTGTTATACCTCTTTGTGGTTACCTTAATATTTACCCCTATTTTTCTAAGTAAAAACCTAACTTGTATTGTCCTATATCGCCTTGTATCACTCTCCATATGGCAGTTCTATGCCACCTGTATTTAGTCCCTCTTTTTGATTATTGTGATCTTTTACATATTGACTTCAATGATTCCCTGTTATGAGCTTTTTTTTTTTTTAATTAATCTTAAATTGTTTTTGTGATTTCCCTATTTGAGTTGATATCAGGATGTTCTGTTTTGTGACCTTGTGTTGTGCTGGTATCTGATGTTATTGGTTTTCTGACCCAAACAATTTCCTTTAGTATTTCTTATAGCTTTGGTTTGGTTTTTGCAAATTCTCTAAGCTTGTGTTTATCTGTAAATATCTAAATTTCGCCTTCATATTTCAGAGAGTTTTGCTGGATATATGATCCTTGGCTGGCAGTTTTTCTCCTTCAGCGCTTTGTATATATCATCCCATTGCCTTCTCGCCTGCATGGTTTCTGCTGAGTAGTCTAAACTTATTCCTATTGATTCTCCCTTGAAGGAGACCTTTCTTTTCTCCCTGGCTGCTTTTAAAATTTTCTCTTTATCTTTGGTTTTGGCAAGTTTGATGATAATATGTCTTGGTGTTTTTCTTTTTGGATCAATCTTAAATGGGGTTCGATGAGCATCTTGGATAGATAGCCTTTCATCTTTCATGATGTCAGGGAAGTTTTCTGTCAGCAGATCTTCAAATATTTTCTCTGTGTTTTCTGTCCTCCCTCCCTGTTCTGGGACTCCAATCACATGCAAGTTATCCTTCTTGATAGAGTCCCACATGATTCTTAGGGTTTCTTCATTTTTTTTTAATTCTTTTATCTGATTTTTTTTCAGCTATGTTGGTGTTAATTCCCTGGTCCTCCAGATTTCCCACTCTGCATTCTAATTGCTCGAGTCTGCTCCTCTGACTTCCTATTGCATTGTCTAATTCTGTAATTTTATTGTTAATCTGGATTTCTGCATGCTGTCTCTCTATGGATTCTTGCAACATTAATTTTTCCACTATGTTCTTGAATAATCGTTTTGAGTTCTTCAACTGTTTTATCAGTGTGTTCCCTGGCTTTTTCTGCGGTTTGCCTTATTTCATTTCTGAGGTCATCCCTGATGTCTTGAAGCATTCTGTAAATTAGTTTTTTATATTCTGTATCTGATAATTGCAGGATTGTATCTTCACTTGGGAAAGATTTTGATTCTTTTGTTTGGGGGGTTGTAGAAGCAGTCATGGTCTGCTTCTTTATGTGGTTTGATATCGACTGCTGTCTCTGAGCCAAAAAAAAAAAAAGATATAGTAGTGGTTTATTCTATAATTGCTCACTGAGTCTTCTCTTGTTTTGTTTTCTTTCAATATACATGGATGGGCTACTAGATTGTGCTGTCTTGATTGTTGTAGCCCTTGACTTACTTATGACCTATTACCAGCTGGTTTGGGCTGTTGCCAGATATATATGCCTGAGTCTATTCACTATTCTTGAGTAGAATCTGATTTTGGGTCATGAAGTGTGTGCTGCACTCTAACACCTATCCACCTCGAGAAGTAGTGGTGATAGTTGTGTGCACCAGATTCTATTAGCAGCTGGGGTTCACACTCCAGGGTGGGCAGGATGCTGACAGGCTTCCCCCAAGTGTCAGTGAGGTAGGTGTGTCTCTATTCCTATAGCACCTTGGTGGGAGGGCACTGCAGCTGTACCTTAGGCCTCCAATGTAAGTACCTCTACTGATTGGTAGGTGTCACCCTCCTTAGTCCCCTAAGGCAAGAGGCTAGGTGGTCTGGGGGGAGCTTCAGCCCTCAGTTCCCTGTTGTGGGTCAGTTAGGACTCTGTTGAATAAGCAGAGATATCAGACCTGGGAAACTTGTTTTTCCAGTAAATCCGCTAAAAAAAAAATGCAGTCAGATCCCTGTCAGAACTGCCTTTGGATTATAACTGCCACCTTGTTCCCTGTAAGGATGAAAGCCCGAGATTTGGATCATGTATGCTTGGCTGGAGCTGGTTCTGTGTTTTTAGTCCAATTAGGGAAGGATTTTTGGTCTCTGGGTTTTTTGTGGTTGCTTCTCTCAGGCAGGAAGAATGGGTTAGGAAAAGACCAAAAAAAAGGGAAAAACAAAGCCGCCACGGAGCCGGAGCCGTTCTCCCTCTGGCTCAGGAAATTCCAATGTTAATGAAGCCGCCTGGGAAGGGGAGGGGGGGATTCAGAAAAACAGGAGAGTAGCACCCCAGAACATAGCCAAAGTTGCTTATCTTGCTTGGGATGACTATTTTATCTGTCGCCTATGTGTGCTGGCTGTGTGGAGATTGCCCCCGAGGGTCTGGCCCGCTAAAGCCACGGTCAGATCCTCCGCTGCCAGTCCAAAGCCCAGCATCAAGGTTCCCCTGCTGGGACGCTGCACTCCTGGCTCCAAAACCAGTCACTGCCTCCCGGGGACTTCTTGTCCCGCCAGCTGTGTCGCTGGGCCACCTCAACGGACCGGCTGGGCCCCCTCCCGGGGTTAGTTTAGGGGAGTAGGGCTGCGCCCCATGTTTGTGCCGTGAGTAGATGCCGTGTTCAGCTCCCCTGCGCCCAGTCCAAAGCCCGGCGCCAAGGTTCCCCAGCTGGGACGCTGCATTCCCGGCTCCAAAACCAGTCACTGCCTCCCGGGGACTTCTCCCACCAGCCGCGTCGCCACGCCGCCCGCGCAGACCGGCTGGGCCCCCTCCCGGGGTCAGTTCAGGGGGGTAGGGCTGCGCCCCTTTATTCGCTGTCACAAGATTTTGTGTTCAGCTCTCCTGGGCCCAGTCCTAAGCCCGGGACCAAGGTTACCTGACTGGGACATTGGCTCCAGGCTCCGAAAACAGTCGCTGCTTCCCCGTATTTGTTCGTCCTCCATCTCTGTCATTCAGGTCAACTCTTTAAATCTGTGTTTGTTGTTCAGGGTTCGTAGATTGTTATGTATGTGATCGATTCACTTGTTTTTCCGAGTCTTTGTTGCAAGAGGGATCCGAGGTAGCGTCTACCTAGTCAGCCATCTTGGCCCCGCCTCCCCTCCATTTAATTTTTGACAACTTCTAATTTTCATAGTTTTTTTTTGTAATTTTCATAGATCCATACTTTGTACATTCCATGTTCCGGATATTAATGGATGTTTCTAGCTCTTTCTTCTCATTTTACATCGTGCCACATCAGCAAATTAAGGTCCTGAAAGCTTTACTCCACCCACATCATTAAGGTGGACTCTACTTTGAGGAGGCAGCTCTTCCCAGTTATATTTTGAGTGACTTCCAACCTGCGGGGCTCATCTTCTGGCACTATATCAGACAATGTTCTGCTGCTATTCATAAGGTTTCCAATGGCCAATTTTTTCAGAAGTAGATCACCAGGTCCTTTTTCCTAGTCTGTCTTAGTCTGGAAGCTCTGCTGAATCCTGTCCACCATAGGTTCCCTGCTGGTATGTGAAATACTGGTAGCATAGCTTCCAGCATCACAGCAACTTGCAAGCCACCACAGTTCAACAAACTGACAGAAGAGTGGTGGCTACTCAGGCCTCAAACAGGCATTTTCCAAGTGGTGTGCTGAGTTCCCGGCCATGCCCAGGAGAGGGCAGTAGAGGCCAGTCCAGTTTAGACTGAGAGTGCCCAGCTTTCTAGACTGCCCTTCCTTCCCACCCCGTGAACATGGCCAAGAGGGAACAGCAAGAGTGAAGGCGATCCTCACTGCAAGCCTATGGAACAGCTGCTCCAATTTTGAGGACAGGAAACCTAACACCTCAGAGCCTGCTTCAGGTCACTCCGTGGCAACGCTAGGCCTGCCTGCAGCCCACCCATAAGCTCACGTCTTTATTCTCTTGATGTCGATCCAATCCGAGCAGCAATTCCCAGAAGCTCCTAACTTTTTAAGCCTAAAAGTAAAATAGATCATAAGAGATGGAAAATATCAGGTCATTGAATGCTGAAGCATCTCCCATTACAAAAGCCTGCCCTTGACCCTACTTCTCCTTCTAACCACTGCTGTTCCTCCCATCTTCCTTTCACAGCCAAGCTCCTAGAAAGTAGTCTCCACGGGCTGTGTAGATCCACTTCCACATCCTCATCTCGAAGTTGCTACTAAACCCACTGCAGCCTCACTTCCACCCACCCCACCCCACTGAAGCCACTCACATTAACATTGTCCCTGACTCAACTGCAAATTCAATAGATACTCTTGGATCTAAAATCATCTCCCTGTTTCCCCTGCCACTATCTACACCCCCTCTGTATTCTCTTAGTGAATGGTTCCATCATCCCCCTACTTGTCCATGCCAGAACCCTGGAAGTCATTCTAGAACCTACACCCTCTCTTATAACTACAGCCCATTCCAATCAGCAAGTCTGTCAGTTCCGCCTGTTCTCTATGCCACTGCACAGGTCAAGCCCTTATCCTGCTGCCCACCCATGCATCCACCCATTCGGCCATTCAACAAGTGTTTATTGAGTAGCTATTATGTGCCAGGCATTGTTCTAGGTGCTAGCCATGGAGTGACCTGGCAAATCCTGCTCTCATTGGAGCTCAAATTCTTGGAGGTGACAGAAAATAATGAGAAAATAAGCAAGATAATATCAGAGAATGATAGGTGCAGTGAGGGTGATGTGATGGAGAATGGCTAAGGGGAAAAAAATTAAATGTTAAAAAATGGCTGGGGGAGGTTACCTCAATCGGACCACTAGGAAAAGACTCTGAGAATGTGACAAGAAGCTATCTTGGGCACTGTTGTCTGGCTAAATACTCCATTTCTCAGCCCCCCTTAAACAGGTGGCCATTTACACAATTCTGGCCAATGGGTGTTAGTGAAAGTCAGCAGGGGTGGAGGGGATGTTTTGGGGGAATGTTTGCCTTCCTGAGAAGGAAAAGAATCACTGGCACAGTCCCTCCCTGCCCACGTTTGACCATGAGGGAACGAGAGCAAACTGCAGAGATGCAGTCCCTGAACCAACGCTGGCAGCTGCCACCTCCAGACTTGCTGTGTGAGAGACCAAACCTAAACTCACTGCCCTTGGAGTCAATTCTGACACATAGTTACCCTATAGGACAGAGCAGAACTGCACCATAGAGTTTCCAAGGCTGTAATCTTTATGGAAGCAGACTGCCACATCTCTCCCCCTGCAGAATGGCTGGTGGGCTCCAACTGCTGACCTTCCAGCTAGCAGCCTAGTGCTTTAACCACTGCGCCACTTATAAAAGACAAGCAAGCCCTATTTGTTTAAGCTGCTCGTAATAGGATTTCTCTTCCTTTCAGCAGAAAGCATCCCAACTTGGACCACTAGCCATGTGAAGATCTGGGGAAGAGAAGCCCAGGGAGGTTCAAAGGCCTTGAAGTGGGAACTACGTTGGCATGCTTGGGGAGGAGAAAAGATGAGTGGCTAGAGCAGTAAGGTGGGAGGTGAAAGAGTAGTAATGGGATAAAGTCTGAGAGGTGGAGGGGATCTTGTAAAGATTTGTAGCCCTTGAAAGGCCATCTAGATTTTCTTTTGAGTGCATGGGAGACCACGGAAGGACTTTAGCAGGGGAATGACATAATCGGATTTAGGTTTCTTATAAAAGATCATCCG
The DNA here is from genome assembly GCF_030014295.1 of Loxodonta africana. Taxonomy (NCBI): domain Eukaryota; kingdom Metazoa; phylum Chordata; class Mammalia; order Proboscidea; family Elephantidae; genus Loxodonta; species Loxodonta africana. The sequence continues at coordinate 181,624,777 of NC_087344.1, read as the reverse complement.
AGCTGTTATGTGGAGAATGAAGCAGGGAGTGCAGGTAGGATAGTCACTGTTTTGGGGTGGCCCAACAGCTATTCCCAAGCCCCTTTTCTCTTGCTACCTCTCGCTCTACAAGCTGGAAGAACTCACTATTCCCTTTCTCAGTCTCTGTTGAGCTTTGAGTGGCCCACGTGAGCCTATCTCGGCCTGTGAGACTCCCATAGGATAGACTTCCAGGAAAGCTTTTCTCTCCTTATAAAAGGGACAGACTCAGCTGGTGTGGCTCTCTCCCCTTCTCCCTGCTGGAATGCAGAAATGGCGCCTGAGAGCAGGAGCCCCCTTGCAATCATGAGGTGACAGGCTAAGGCTGGCAGAGTGAAAAAATACGAGCCTAGTCCGGGTACTTGACATCGTTACACCTTTGAATCTTGCCGCCTGCTAGACTTCTTTTTAGGTAAGAAAAATAGCTTCCTATTTGTTTAAGCAAGGAGCCCTGGGGGCGCAGTGATTAAAGCATCCGGCTGCTTTTGGTTAAAAGCTTGGCAGTTTGAATCCACCAGCCACTCCATGAGAGAAAGATGTGGCAGTGTGCTTCGGTCAAGATTTAAGAGCCTTGGAAACCCTATGAGGCAGCTCTACTCTGTCCTATATTGTCATTGAGTTGGAACTGACTCAACAGCAGTGGGTTTTTCTTTAAGCCACTGCAAATTAGGTTTTCTGTTACTTGCAGCTAAACACATTCTCGACTGACATAGTAGGCAAGAGAGCCAGCAGACAGACTGGTTGTGAAGTGACTAGTGGTGTAGGTGAGACACAGTGGTGGCTTGGATGATTGCAATTGTCTCCGTAGGTCTTTCCATTTCTAGTCTTAGCTTCCTCTAATTTTCTTCCACACTATCACACTTTCTAAATGCAAATCACTTCATGAACTCCTCTTATCTTAAAATTCTTCACTAGCTCTCCACTGCCCACCTGATAAAAATTTAGATTTTTATCTCCTCTGCCTAGTTCACAGCACCCTTTACCATGGGCCCCTACCTTCGCATCTTGTCCCATTGCCTGGCACGCCTCCCATAACCCACACCCCTTACTGAACACCCCCACGTGCCAGCACTGTCCATTCTTTATCTCTACTCCAAACCACCGTGAGAGGTGGTTACTACAAGTCTCCTTTCATAGATGAGGAACCTAATGCTTGAGGAAGATAAGTGACTTGCCCACCCAGGAAGTGGTGGATCAGGATTCAAACTCTGGTCTGATTTCAAAACAAATTAGAGATTTCTTTTTCTCACCTATCAACAAGCCTGAAGGTAGGTGATTACCCAGCTGTTCAGGGGCTCAAAGGCACCATCAGGGCCCCAATGTCTTCTGATCTTTCCACTCTGCCACTTCAGCAGGTTGGCTTTCACCCTCTCACTTTGTGGTCTCAAGATGGCTGCTCAGCTATAGCTGTCATATTCAGGTTCAAACAAGAAGGGGGGGCTACACCGCTGATCTGTTCACCCTAGCGCCCCCCCTTTTTTAAGAAAGCAAAAGCTTTCCTAGAAACCCCCAGCACACTTTCACATGGTTGCTCCTAGCTGCAAGGAGGGCTGGGAAATCAGGGAATGTGATTGTTATGGTTGGCTCAGATCAACCATGATCCACTACGTGGGGCTGAGCCCACTGCTGCCCAGAACAGAACTGGGGTTCTGCTAGCAAGGAAGAAAGAGGGCATGAGGATGGGCTGGTGACAAACAGGGTCTGCGCCCATCATTTCTCAGCAGAATAGAAGCCCCAGAGTTACCCTGATGACCCTGCGCCTCTCCCCACTTCCTCCCTATGTCTGCCTGGCAAACCCTTTTTCATCCATCACATGCCCAACTCCCTCCCCCAGGTAGACTTGGTGCTCTTTCTTCTGCCTCCCTCTGTATTATGTACATGCTTCTATCATGGGTCTATAATTGCCACTATAGCAATTTTTTTTTTATAGCAATTAATGTATTATAATGTGACTGGTCATTCCATTATGCACTCACTCATTTTCTCCACAAATGCTTACTGGGCACCTGCTGTGTGTAGACACTTGCTAGGAGCTGGGGGTTCAAAAGCGAATGCATTAGCTTTCTGGATTTGGTCCCTTCCCTTATGGAGCTTTCAGTCTAATAAGTGGGCTATTCAGATATATAGACACTGAAAATACTGCACGCTAAGGCCCAGGACAGCAGAACGACGCGGATATGGGAGAAAAGCCCACCTCCTCAGACCATGAACAACTGGGTGGCAGGGGCTGTCTCATGTATTCCCTAGGACCTAGCGCAGTGTCTCACACAACACATATGCTCTAGGGCTATGTGCTAAATCCACTCATTACTCAGGAAAGCGAGGCTTTGAATGTATTTTCAGCTCTCATTTGTACCCGACACCCCTTAAGAATGAGCAGCTGTACTCCTGCAGTATTAAATCATGCTCTCAAAAAAAAAAACTCAAGCATCTTGAAAATCACTTTGCTCTTCCCCACACTGTTGCAGGTTTCTTCTCCCAGGAAAGTTTCCCTAAAAGTGCCTAATATAACACCTCACAGCAGAGGCCTGTGGAGACACGTGTTTTTTTGGCTGAAGGCTTCATTTGGATTTTCTAAACAGGGCTACCTCATTGTCAGTGCCAGCGCTGCTGAGTGCGATTCTGAAAGCACTTAGAGTAACTCCTCAGGCCCCTGTTCCGCAGCTTATTTGGCATCGTTTTAATGTTCTAAGCACTCTGTTTTGCTGCCCTTTCTACCACTGCAGGTGAAGGCAGCTGGGGGCAAGGCAGGCAGAGACAGGGAAACAAATACAACCCCTGCTTTGGTCAGTGCTTCTGTTGCCATGGGGATGTTGACCAGTGGCACAAAGGTGAGAGGTCCTTTATACAGTGGAGCCAGTGGGCTGTGGAGCCCAGAAAGTAGCACATAAACACGTAAGGCTTCCAAGACTCCTAGGCTGGAAAAGGACTTCATAAGGCCAGCTGACCCATTTCCCTACCTCTTAGCTAAAAATTGAACAGATGGACAGCTTGTTCCTAAAAACCCTCAAGAATAAAGTCTACAATCTCCCTGAGTCACCTGGCAGGCTCTGATTTCACAATATTCATGACCCTGGATGAATTTTCTATGTCTAATCTCATTCTCTCTTGCGTCCTTCCAGCCCAATTCCTCCTACTATTGCTTCTATGGAAATAAAAGTTAATCATCACCCTCCACGTTGTAACCCAGGAGATAAGATAAGGAGGAACTAAAGCTGCCACTGCTACAGTGTGGGCTCTGCTTGTCCCTGTACCACTGCACCCAGCCATGGTTGTGCAGGGGTCCCCATCCCTGTTCTGTGTGTCCTCCCAGCAGGCCAGCCCGTCTTGGCTGTCGGAATGAGTGGGCTGCAGGGGCAGGCAGTACACGGTATTGAAGTGTACACGCCCACTGACCTAGCTGATAGGCCCCTGGGCTGGCACTGCTGCCCCACAGTTAGTCAAAGGCCATCTTCCTCCTTCTGAGTGAAACAAGGCGGACAGAATAGGATGGATTGTTTTTAACAAGTATCTTTGTGACAGCAGACAGAGCCCAAGGCAGCTTGGATACCCACACTGATGGCAACAAGGCTCTCTTGCTTCCAGATGACCCTGCAAAACAGAAATGGTTCTGCTAAATTAGGAGTGTGGCTTTTTCCCACCTCACACTGAAAGGAAAAAAAAAAATCCCAGCTTTCAAAGTCATTTCAGAATCCTCCTGCCTGAAAAATGTGTGATAGCATAGCCTGGTTTAAAGGCAAGGGGAGCAGGAAACTGACCAGCCCAAGATGCAGATGCAAGCATAAGGGGGATACCGCTCCCACCTCTTCCAGAAGCAATGGGAAAGCCCTCCCTCCCACCACAGGACCTGAGGAAAAGGCCACCTGCAGAGGCATTCTGACAGCAGGAGCTAGCCATCTCCTGGTGGTTCTCTATCCCCGAACAGGCCCCTTGCCCTGCTCCTAATCCATTTCACTGGGTTAAAATAGATGTCCCTTCCTGCTACTGACATGCCAGACAAACCTTGGCCACCCTTCACAGTCCCCATTTCTCCCAAAAATAGTGTCGAAAAAATTAAACACCTGCTTTGAATTTCTCTCTAGCTTCTCTGTTTGGTTTCCTCCACACCTGGGACCAAGAAGCCAGGGCTTATTTTCAAGGGAATAAAAATGCCCCGTCTCTAAGGGAGGTCACCACCTACCTCGAGGTTCGATTCCTGCTGCCCTCTCCCAACAACTGAGCATCATGATTTTGCTCATTAAGTCGCTTTCTTTTCCTTAATTAGCTGCATGCGAATCTTGTTGGGAAGTCTCGGATCCGTGAAATAGTCTGGGATAAGAATCAAAACGAAGAAATCATCTAAACCTGAGGGAAAAAGCCTGGGAGGGAGATGCTTACTCTGCTAAAAGTTTGGATGGCTTGGTCCTAGCAGGCCTGTCACTGCTGGCCCTGCTTTACAACATAAAGTCACAGCAAATCCCTGTGACTGCTGTCCCTGCCCGAGCCGCTCTGAGCCTGCCAGCTCAAGTGTTCCCAGCAAGGGCTCACACGGGACAACTCTGTCCTCTGTGCTGGCAGTGCGTCTGTGCACACGGAGCATCAAAAGGCTAAGGGATTCTCTGGGTTTTCTGCTCCTGGCCTATCTCAAAACAAACAAATAAACCAAACCCGGTTGCCATCGAGTCGATTCCAACTCATAGTGACCCTACAGGACAGAGTAGAACTGCCCCATAGGGTTTCCAAGGAGTGCCTGGTGGATTCCAACTGCTGACCTTCCCCTCAAAATGCCAAGTATTATTCTTGTCTCAACTCTGCTCATCAGCTCCTGTCTCTGGGATATTACCCCTTCTCTGAGAATATCCTCTCAGAGGAGAGGCAGGCTCTCACACGCAGGATGACGGCAGGAGGTTTTTATACACCCAGCATAACGTGAATCAGACGCAGCATCTGCTGTGGCAGCAAAGGTGTACTCAGGTCCAGTTAGAAACGGTTTCAAGACACAACCAACTCCCAGGGCTAAGAGGACCCAAGAAATATTCAACCTGGCCCCTTCCCTCTAAATCCCACTGACCTTAAGCCATCTGGGGCAGCTAAACCCATTAGAATCTCCTGGGGAGCCTTTAAAACTATGGCTGCTGCTGGGTCCCACCCCAGACTCATTAAATAACAAAACCTCTAGGGGTGGGGCCTGGGCATCAGTTTTTTTTTAAAGCCCCCCAGGTGATTCTAATGTGCAGCCCAGATTGAAAACTCTGCTTTAAGGTTCCCAGGAAAAGAGCTGCCAGAATGTTCCTTTGGGACTCTTAAAATTCTTAATGATCCTCACCATTAGGAAGTTCTGCCTCATTTCTTATCTGTCCTCATTTTGAGGAAATGACAGTAAAGGGAAGAGCCTTCTGAACAAAGTTCCCTGGACGGGGTGGGTGGACAGTGGATGAAGCACCTCAGGCTCTGCAGGGAGGCTTATCCCAGTCTAAATCCACAATAATACTTTTTCCGCTGGTTTCCCCAGATGTCCTAAACTGATGCTGCCTTACTTACCTGCAGCAAATTCTTGGATGTTGTCAGGTCTTTTCAAAAACATTTCTCTGGAAAACATTAAGGATAAGGGTAGGAGGTAAGGCAAGGTTTAAGGCCAGCTATGCTACTGCTGCAGGGTCTCCTGCTTTCGTGGAGGGGATTAATCTGGAACCCACCCATCTTGGGAGTCAACAAGCAAATGGACTCCTGACAAAGAACCTTTCATTCATGATTTTCCATCAGCTCAGGATCTGAGGCATGGAGTCACACATCCTACGTGAAAATAAATCTAAGTACTGAACACCTCACAAAACAGAAGGGCTGCAGCCAGGTGGGGTTTGTTGTTCATTCAACAAACATTTTCAGACCACCAAATATCAAACCGGGGGAGGAAGGCAAGGATGAATGTTGCCTGGTCCTCAGGGGGCTCACACATGGTAGGGCATACATGCGATCCCACAGTCTTTGAGTAAGTTTCGCCAGGAATTCCCAGGGGGGGAAATACAATAAATGATACACAAAGCTGAAAAGACGGTTGGTCATGGTTGTGGACCCTCTGGTATAGCAGACAGTGGCTGTGATAATACCTGAACCCCGAGTGCCAGTGGGGAGTTGAAAATGTCTTATATCAAATAGAGTTCCATGCTTCATAAAGTATGTTCACAAATATTGTTTCACTTTACAACAACCCTGTGAAACACCAATACTATGCCCCCATTTTACACATGAAGAAACCAAACCTCCAAAAGGTTAATCATTGGCCCAAGTTCACAGAGCTAGTAAATAGAGAGAGAGCACCTGGGCCTTGCGACTTCAAGGGCAGTGCTCTCTACAATATTTTCCGTGGCCATCGGTCTGCCCTGCCCACTTTCCATCCCATCCCCAGACTAGAGGGCTGTCCCGCTGCCCCACCCAGGAAGCTGCTCCTGCCCAAGCTTCGAGAATGTTGTTCCCCTTCTCCCCCAATTCAGTGTGATAACTGTGGATCATAAACTATGTGTAAGTCACTGCACTGGATGGGATTGATGGGGAAAAAGAAAAGAAAATACAGCACCGCCCTCAAGGAATTTACAGTTAAGTAAAAGGGAACAGGTAAGTTTCCAAATGTTTGAAAGGCCAAGTAATAAGTGCCAAAAGAGAGGTATTAAATAGTACTCCAGGAGATTGAGAGAGCGGTTACTGAGAGCAGGACCCCAAAAATCTTCAGAGCAGCTGACATTTGAGAGGCCCCTTGAGACACGCATGAACTTCAAAAGGGAGGATGAGGGTTGAAGGACGAGAGCACACCAGACACAGGGGAACGGCAAGAGCAGAGGCTCAGAAACAGAATTGGAACAGTCCTGGCGCTACAGACTGAATTCCTCAAGGGGAGGAGCCGGGTAGTATGGTCCTCTGTATCCCCAGGGTCAGAAGAGCACTCATCAGGAGGCCTGTGGAATGAACAGCACTCAAGAAGTGCCTGCCCTGGGCTCCATGAGGCCTGTGGGATGAACAGAGAAGTTCAGTCTGGCTGGAGCATGGGGCAGTGAGAACTGAAGGAGGCTCTATTATGGGGGGCTCTGAATGCCAGGGAGAGACATTTATACTCAATTCAAAAGACAATGGGAATGGATAAAGGGCAGCATATAAAGGTGCCCTGGTGGTACAACGGTTCGGCACTCGGCTGCTAACTGAAAGGCTGGCAGTTCAAATCCAGCTAGCCTGTCCTCGGGAGAAAGATCTGGAGAACCGCTCCTGTAAAGATGACAGCATAGAAAACCCTACAGGGCAGTTCTACTCTGTCACATGGGGTCTCTATGAGTCAGAGTCGACTCAAGAGCACCTAACAACAACACAGTCACACAATGAAATACTCTACAGTAATGAAAATGAAGGACCTACAAGATACTGTTCAGCAAAAGCCAAACACAAAAGAGTACATATTGTAGGATTCCTTGTATATCAAGTAGAAAAAGGCAAAATGAATCTGTGATTAGAAGTTCGGATACTGGTTACCATTGTTGGGGGAAGGAGTGACTAGAAGCTGCCAGGAGGGGTCTGGAAAAAAAAACCCACTGCCATCTAGTCAATTCTGACTCATAGTGACCCTATAGGAGACAGTAGAACTGCCCCATAGGATTCCAAAGAGTGACTGGTGAATTCAAACTGCCGACCTTTTGGTTAGCAGTCAAGCTCTTAACCCCTGTGCTACCAGGGCTCCATGAGGGGTCCAAGGTACTGGTAGTGTTCTATTTCTTAATCTGGATGCTGGTACCACATGTGTTTTCTATGAAAATTCATCCAGCTTTACACTTTTGATATGCCACTTTTCTGTACATAGGTTATATTTCAATAGAATTTTTTTTTTTTTAAAGCAATGTGAAGCTACTGAAGATTTTTCCAGCTGAGAAATGATATGATCGGTTATGATCAGCGCTGTATTTTGGGAAGATTCGTCTGCCTAGGTATTTACAAAAACATCTAATGAAGTCTTTCTACAAGTTCATACTTGCTATCATAACCCCAGCCTAAAACCTGAGGTTTCTGGATGCTAACAGAAGTTTGATCCCTATACTTTCAATTTTTCAAGTCCAAACTTCCAGGTATTCAGAGTTCTGTGCACTGTATATGTGATTATAGACTGGAGAGCTGTGGCTGAATGGCCCTAAATCAGTAGGGTCTAAAAAACCCAAGTGAGGCGGTCTCTCCTCAATGACAGCAGGGGATGGGGCAGAGCTCCCATGGTTTGGGGTGAGCCTAGAGCAGAGACCTGCAGAACAGGCAAGGTCAGATGTGCTGCCCAGGATTGTGCCCCCTCTTCTCCCATCCTCTTGTCTCCTAGGAAGGACCAGCGGAAGCAGACAGTACAGATGAGTGGCAGATTCTGATTCATCCTGATACCGCCCAGAGGCAGTAACAGTTAACACACGCACGCACGCACACACAACAAATGAAAACAAACCTTCAAACTTCAAACACTTCCTCCTCCATCACCCCCACCCCAGGAGGAGAAAGGCCTAAAAGGGGTGAAGAGGATTGATTTCATGTAGGGTCGCTCCGGGGCAGCAAAAGGAAAGGCTTGGTTGAGGGGGATGATAAGGAAGGAAGGAGAGGCTGGCCACAGGCTGGCAGTTAGGCCCAGACAGCCAGCCTCCTCCTGGAAACTGTTTGTTCCTGGACAAACAAGACGCAGGGCCATCCCTGACATGTGACTAAAACAACGCCCTCTTCCTTCACTGCACCCAAGTGTGCTAATCCTTTTGTGTGTCAACAATGCAGACGCTGATTTAATTCAGGCTTTTTTAACTTCTCTCCCCAATATCTCTGCAGGAGTCACTCTGAACTTGGACTGTAAGGTGTCATCCAGCAGAGGCACAGGGTAATCCTTTATTTTCACTTAGAACAAAAGGTACAAAAAGTGATGGCTTGATCCCCAAGCCTCCTAGTGACACAGGATCCCTTAACTGCCTTAACCTTTGCCCCAAACAACCAACCTTCCAAGAGTAACTGCATAGCTTTCAGTTTTCCCTCTCTCCTTCCCGTATCTGCCCTCTGAGAATCTGCTGCCACTCAGAGAAACAGGAAGAACAGTGAGAGCCAGGAAAAGCAAAGGTGTGAAAGAGCAAAAAAGACAGCCCTTTCCAGGTCTACTTTTGAGAAGACAAAGGAGAGACCCACTTCTGTGCTCCCCAGCTCCCTGGTCTGTGGACCGTGTGCCTACCGTACAATGCACTGGAAAACCCAGAGGTTAGAATCATGGTTCAGCAACTTGGAGAAGTTATTTCACCTCTCTGAGCTTCACTTTTCTCATCTGCAAAGTGGAAATGATAATAAGCTAGCTTTTGTAGAGCTGCTGGGAGGATAAGCAAAAGTGTACCAAGATGCCACATACGGGGTGGGTACCAGGGACACAAGCATAACCCCACTAGCTTGGAGCCTTTGGTCTGCTAGGAGAAATGGAAGACTGACAGTGTGATTGTAATATGGTGTGATAACTGCTAATGGAGGGGACCCATACGATACCTGGAAACGGAAACCATTATTATTTAAGTCTCAAACCATATTTGAGATAGCGCTACTGTTCTCATCCATTGCTGCGCCATGACTCTCCCCCACCCTCTTCAGGTCTTTGCCCTTCAGTCCAACAGGAGATTTTCCCATTCAAGCAAATGCCAGGGTGGAAGGCAGTATGGGGGAAGGAAAGAACACACTCAAGACATGGTGGAAAATGGAATTCTTTCCCCCAAGACTTACTGGGGGGGTGGCTTCCAACCCTGGAGTCTTACTCCAACAAGGATTCTCAGGAAGGGAAGGACCAGACATCTGAATTTTCTTTTAAACCTCTGCTAGTGATCTTGTCGAGGGCACTGGGTTTTTGGTTTTTTAGTGATTTTGTTAAGCTCTAGTTGAGAATAGTGTTCTACACCCAATGGCTGCCTCTTGGGTTTCTTGATGCCAAATTTCTTCTTACAAGAGTCAAAAGGTATACATTTATCCTGAAAGTTAAAGTGAATGAATATTAATATTTTTGAGAATTTAGAGATAACTGAAGGAAAGCTCTAGAGATAACCAAAGAAAACCCTGGGTGCCACAAATCCCAGAGTGGAGGGAAAAAAAAAAATCTTAGGGTGTTTTCTAACTTTCATACCTTAAAGGAAGTGCTTATTTAAAGAAAGCAAGGGTCACTCACCTAACCCCAACGAGATTTGGTAAAAGTTCCACGAGTTGCCCAAGGCCAGCCTGGAAAACCACCTACCTGAAGAAACCACTTATGAGCAGCTCCACCTCTTTGTGGTTCCTTAGGTATTTTTCGTTAGCAATCCGAGTCTGAATCTGGGGGCAAGAGCAAAGGGCCACTCTCCATTAGGGACAGATTCAGGGTTCGAGCCCTAGAGATGTGAAGGGCTGGGGGAAACAACATCGCATTTAACTCAGGTCTTTTCCCAGGACGCTTGAAATTTTAAGTCGCCCATTTAATGCTGCTCTTTTTTTTTTTTCTGTTCAGGCTAGGGGCGTTAACAGTCGGATCGCGACCGTCGGGAAGTTCTTTTTTGTATCTAACTTCACGTACCCGGCGGGAAGTTCGGCCCATTTCTTTGGCGGGTCTCTGCTTTAGTTCTTTCTTCCTTTTCAGGTGCCTGTCGGGCTCTGCTGGAAACCCTGGTGGCGTAGTGGTTAAGTGCTACGGCTGCTAACCAAAAGGTCGGCAGTTCAAATCCACCAGGCGCTCCTTGGAAACTCCGCGGGGGCAGTTCTACTCTGCCCTATACGGTCGCTATGAGTCGGAATCGACTCGACTGCAATGGGTTTGCTTTGGTTTTTGGTCGGGCTCTGTGCAGGACCCCAGAAGGCCAGGGGCCCGCCGGAGGTCTTCGCGACTCCTGCCGCCCCTTTACCTGCTCCCTTCTCTTGGCGGCCCTCCTCCCAGTTATGAGGGTCCCGTCCTGGGAGAGCTGCACTTTGAGGGGAGAGGAAACCGCACCCACCTTGAAGTCGCGCAGTTTCTCCACTTGCTCGGGGCTGAGCACCCCGGGGTCGGCGCCCAGCAACCCGTGCCGCGGCGACTCCATCTTGTCTCTGTCGTCAAGGCGACGAGCCGCGCGGCCGGGGAGGTCCCGCCCCTGCCCCGCCCCGCCCGCGAAGGGGGAGCAAAGTGGGGGCAGATTCGAGCCGGAGACGTGGGGGGAGGGTCCTTAGTTCTTGTACAATCTCGAAGGGTTTCTTGAGAGACCCGGAGGCCATTCCTCTCTTGGTCCAGAAGACACTGAAGTCCGTAGAGAAGAAATCTCTTGTTCTTAGGCTCCAAGTTGTGGGCAGACCAGCGCGGTATTTCATTTTACCTTCGTTTGAATGTGGGACACACGAACTTACAAATTTTTCCATCAGGCTAGACGGATTGTATATGGAATGAGCCCGTCTTCTTGACCCCACCAACCTCAAATAGTTTTTTTCCTAGCCCTAGAGCAAAGCTGGAAAAGAGGTTCCGAGAGCAAGGTCCCCAGAATCTGGTTCCTGACTCTCCCATTTGGGTGGAAGCTGGAGGAAGTCTGATCTGGGGAACGAGAATCCAGCGTTCTTCCCTTCCCACCAGCACAGAAGCCAAACACCATCTGCCCTGTAGATTTTTGACACTGAAGTCTTAGATTCTTAAACAAGAGGAAAGCTGCCCGTGGGCTGTAGTGAACTGAGTTCTGTAAAGAAAGGGGCATTCTCAGACCGAAGATGCTGCAAAGGACCTGTAATGCATTGCATTGTGTCCACCAAAAATGTGCGTCAACTTGATTAGGCCATGTGTGGTTGTCCTCCATTTTGTGATTTTCCTATGTGTTGTGGATCACAATCTCTGCCTGTGGTTAAAAGGATTAGGGTGGGATTGTAACACCACCCTTACTCAGGTCTCCTCCCTGATTCAGTGTAAAGGGAGATTCCCTGGGGTGTGGCCTGCACCACCTTTTTTCTCTCAAGAGATAAAGGGAAAGGGAAGCAAGCAGAGAGTTGGGGACCTCATACCACCAAGAAAGCAGCACCAGGAGCAGAGCGTGTCCTTTGGACCCAGGGTCCCTGCCCCTGAGAAGCTCCTCTACCAGGGGAGGATTGAGGATAAGGACTTTCATCCAGAGCTGAGAGAGAGAGAAAGCCTTCCCCTGGAGCCGATGCCCTGAATTTGGACTTGTAACCTACTAGACTGTGAGTGAATAAATTTCTCTTTGTTAAAGCCGTCCACTTGTGGTATCTGTTATGGCAGCACTAGATGACTAAGACAGACCTGGTGGACATTCTGCCAGAAGATTCCCCTTTGGGTCAGACTTTCCCATGTAGATTTATTTTCTCTTCACCCTGGACATCTCATAAATTCTAAATTATTTCTCCCACTCCTGAGTGAGTAGGGAAGGAGGAAGGGAGTTGGTCCTCAGGATTTGTTCCTCTGGTATCTAATTAAGAAGGGAAAGTGAAACATAAAGCCAGAGAGCTGAAAATAGCTGCCTGAAGAAGACAGGAGCTTGTCTGTCAATACACACAGGCTGAGCTTCTACACCCAAAGGGATGGGCCCAGCAGAGGCCTTCCAGGAGGAGGGAGGAGAGAATCCAAGAGGAAAAGGCTTGATTTTCAGATTTATGAACACCTGCCCCAAGGAGCAAGGAAAGAGCACAAGAAACAAGCTCAGCAGTAGGCCATGGCCTTGGAGGGGTCTTTAAGTGCTCTGCCGCTATCTTTCCCAGCAAAGACTGGAAAAAAGAAAATGTTGGCAGTTGCCAAGCCAGGGAAAAGCACAAGTAAATTAGGTAGTAGGATACAAGCCCCTTTGCAGGAACCCTGTCCAGGTTGTTAATCATTTTGTTTGTCTGTTTTTTAGGAGTGAGGGTTATCAGAGTGAGAGGGAGATAAGATGCCATCTGACAGAAGTGGTTGTTTTCAGGCAGGAGCAGAGGCCAGCCAGAGGTGATAGTTCCTGCTGGACAAGACCAGTGTCTTCCCACCCCTACCCCCAGAGAAGCTAGTGGTAGAGCCTCTTAGAGCTCCACTGTCCAGTATGGTTGCCACAAGCTGCCTGTGGCTGTCAAACACTTGCAATGTGTTCAATCGGAACTGAGATAAGCTGTAAGTGTAAAATACACAGCAGATTTTGAAGACTTAGTATGAAAAAAATAATGTAGAATATCTCATTAATAATGTTTATATGTTAATATTATAGGTTAATAGATTCTGGATATATCAAGTTAAATAAAATATATTATTAACATGAATTTCACTTGTGTCTTTTTACTTTTTTAATGTGGTGACTAGAATTTTTAAAAATTATATATGTGGCTGGCATGGTATTTCTATTAGACAACCCTGGTCTGGATTAGCAAACCTACACACATGCATACACACCCGTACAACCAAAACCGTTGCTGTCGAGTCAATTCCAACTTATAGGGACCCTAAAGGACAGAGTGGAACTGCCCCATAGGGTTTCCAAGGAGCTCCTGGTGGATTCGAACTGCCGACCTTTTGATTAGCAGCTATAGCTCTTAATCAGTACACCACCAGGGTTTCCCACATACACACATATGTGCATATTCATATATTGCTCTCTCCATTCCCTACTACTTCCTCATTCATTCTACTATTTTCTTCTTGTGCTTCGAGAATCAAACAAGCCTAGCTTGACTGATCACCATCCCGTGGTCCGAATACCTCTGCATATGAGTAAGAGAGTCTACTTTTATTTTCTTAACTAAATCTTAGTGTTCACTATCGCATATTTTGTTGGCCAGGGAGGTTATCAATTCTTTGTATACTCTTAGAGATTCTGTGGCAGATGTCTCCACTCTGAATTCAATTAGTGAGGCTAGTAAGCATTTGATGACTATTCACTCTGCCCACTCACAACACCACCACGTTTTGCTTTTTCTGGAAAATATACCAGCTATTCAACATTTCTCATTTCCAGGAGCAGAGCTGTCCTTTTATAAAGTCAATATTCTTTTATGTCAGGCTGCTTAGCTTTGGGTGCAGAGGAATAAGAATGAGGGTAAGCTTAGAGGTAATGGGCAGAGAAGTATATTGAAGAACCAGGACTTGGAAGCTCCCTTTTCTCTTGGAGAGAAATCCCCAGTATGAGCCTCTGAGTCATAAGGTTGTTTTTCCATCTTTATCTCACAAGGCTCCCATCCTCCATGGCCTGAAGGAGCATCACCCGCTGTCACCCAGCAAGGAATATCTCATGAGAGCTCCCACCCCCTCTTCCCTAAACCCTGCCTCTCCTCTCAGACTGAAACCTTCAGCCTGGGGACCACTAACTCAGCAAGGGATTGGAGGCATTTTGCTGCCTGCAGCTGTCTCCCCAGTTACTGACTGGGAAGAGGAGCGAGAGGGAGTTCATTATAATTCATTTTTGTGAATGTTTAATATTTCAATTAATATGATTAGCCCCAAGCCTGAATGAGCAGGAGGGCGGCAGATCTGCTGACAAGACACAGAGTAATGAGATCAACAGGGCCATGGGGTCTTCCTAGGCTCCGTCCTCAGAGGGCACGATCTGTTTAGCATCTCCATAAATACCAAGATCAGATTAGAAGGCTAGAAAAGGAGTCGTGGGGGCGGGGTAGGTAAGTGGAAAGTTACTGTCCAGATGTGTTTGCACCTCTTGATTCCCTGGCTCTGCCATCACCTCTTCTAGCCACTCAGCATGGAATCCTTGCCTCTTTTTTGTCCCCACCTATCTTATGGGAACTTACTGGGAGGGCCTGGGCATCCATACAATGACGGGTAGTCATGTCTACACACACACACACACACACACACACACTCAAACATACACACTTGCCAGAATGTGGCTCTAGGCCACGGAAACCTAGGCTAAAGAAGGATGGAAAGTGGTCAAAAAGGAATCCAGCAATAGAAGGAAGGGCTCAAATGAAGACACAGGAGGACGAAAACCCAGGCGTAACCACCCCTTCCCCCATCCCCAAGAGGACTGTTTGATGTAGGAGTTAAACATGTGAGTCAGGAGCCAGATTGCCCAGGCTTGACTCTCAGCTGAACCTCCTACTAGCTGCGTGACCTTAGGCAAGCTGTTTAATCATTCTGTGCCTTGGTTTCCTAGTCTTTATTTGAACCTACCCTGGTGGCATAGCGGTTAAGAGCTACGGTTGCCAACCAAAAGGTTGGCAGTTGAAATCCACAAGATGCTCTTTGGAAACTCTATGGGGCAGTTCTACTCTGTCCTATAGGGTCACTGTGAGTTCAGAGAGACTAGTCAGCAGCGTGCTTGGTGTTTTGGTTTTTCATAAGGTTGTGGTGAGGGTTAAAAGAGTTAGTAAATATAAAGCACTTGGAACAATGCCTAGGACACTGTAAGTGCCATATATGTGCTGGCTGATACTATTATTTCTCTTCCAGAAGAGGAACCTGCTTCCCGTGATAGCTGAGGAATGGCCAGTTGGAACATATTTAGAGATGTGCCACAGTGGAGACGTCAGCCCTACTCTAGGGTGAAAGAGGGACTAACAGGGAACCCCAGTCAGTAAGCACTTTATAGAAGACTAGGACTGCAGCTGCTGAGGAGGTTTGATGATAATCCTGCATTGAGGTGGGGCCAGGTGTGGGCCAAGTGCATAGAGGGTCAAGCTCCCTCAGGTTAGGGAGTAGATGATCATCCAAAGTATTGTTTAGGGGAATAGTAGCCCCCAAATGTACTTCCCCCATCCCTCTTTGCTGACTCAAAGAGCCCCACTCAAGGAACTCAACCAAAGGGAGAAGCAAAAGAAAGAGTAATTGGGTTCCCTTTGCCCTGAAAGGGAGCTTGACAGCTGTGATTATTCCCAAGGAGTCAGGAATCTCTACTTTTGTCAGAGATTCTTTGCACGAACTGTTTATTCCAGAAATACTTGTTAAGCACCTACTACGAGTGAGCAACTGTGCTAGACACTATGAACGATGAAATGCTGAATTAAACGGTGTCCTGGTCTTCAAGGAGCTTACAAACCAGACACTCCCGCCGCCTCCACCGCCTCCCTGCCCACACATTTACACACAAACCCCCAGAAGGAGAGAAGGGGAAGTCGGTAAATGCCAGAAAGCTTTCGTTTTTGATTCCTTTTCTGGAAAATACACAGTTCCTCTCTGCACTCACCTCGTCCTCCTCTCACCTCCCCACCCCTTCCCGTTTTTCTGCTCTGGGTCCCTTCTGCCCTTTCCCCTCAGGCTCTATGACCTGCTTCCCCTCTCGTCTACCCCCTCTTTTCCCCTCAAACTGCCCATCTGTTCTTAGTCCATTCTGTCTCCCCTAGTTTCTTTCCTTAGCTCCCCACTCTTCGCCTCCCTAAATGCCGGGCTCTCCTCTCCTCCTCCCCCCTGCTCCCCTCTCCCGGGTCTTCTGTTCCAGCACCGGGGACAGCTCCAGCCCCCGGAACAATGGACCCCGCCTTAGGGCTCCTCTATAAATTCTCCATCTTAGTGCCTTGCCCAACTCCTGATTGGGGAGTAAGATGGGGGAAGGGTTATTATCAACAGGACTAGTTGCTCTTCTGGGGGCGGGAAGGGATTCCGGGAGGATGGAGATAGAAAGAGGGCGTGGCTCTTGCCTGGATTGTGCGTCCCTCTCCAGGGTAGAGAATTTGTATTCCACCCCTGAGACTGACATCACTGATGTCAGGGGAAAGGAGGTGGGAGTGGGGAGGGGGATCTGGAGGGGGGAGGTTTTTGTTGAGGAGAGCGCGGCCAGAGAGCAGAGCTCCGGGACCCAGGTGACCGGGAAAGCAGGCAGCCCCAGTGGCGGGAGCAGC
The DNA here is from genome assembly GCF_030014295.1 of Loxodonta africana. Taxonomy (NCBI): domain Eukaryota; kingdom Metazoa; phylum Chordata; class Mammalia; order Proboscidea; family Elephantidae; genus Loxodonta; species Loxodonta africana. The sequence continues at coordinate 181,608,007 of NC_087344.1, read as the reverse complement.
CAGCAGCAGCCCAGGCCCGGGGACTGGGGTGGGGGTGGGAGGGGGGCTGAGGGGAGGACCTAAAGGGGGGCGGCAGGGCAGAAGGGTCCCCTGGAGCCCTGCCGCCATCAGAGATCAAGCATCTGGCATCAGGGATCTTCGGACCCAGCAGAAGGATCAGCCACAGGGGAGGTGTCCTCCAGGGGAAGCCAACGAGAGACCCACCTGCCCCACATCAGGAGTGGGCCCCCCTCACTGACGCTGCTGGCAACTATATCAGGCCCCTAGCCCCTCAGCCTCCATCCCCATCGCCCTCCTCCAGCCCTCTCCCCCACCTCCAGCTCTCTTCCCAGCCCCCAGTTCCCAGCCCTGTGAACTCCAGCCCTTGCTACCATCCTGACCCTCCAGGTCTTGGCCACAACTGACCCCCATCCTGGGATATTTGCCAAATCTCTGAGAGGGAGATCATTTGTTCAGGCTATGCCCCCTGGTGGCATGACAGTGTCTGCCTAGCACCCTGACCCCCGGCCCTCAATTCCCTCAGCCTCCTTTGTGTGGAAAGCCACCCCCTGATCAGTGGTGTGGTTGGGGGCCAACGGGAAAGCCAGCCCCGGCTGTGCCCCTGGCCCCCACCACTTCCCTCCTTGCTGGGCAGCTCCCCTTGGCCTTTGGGCTTCTCCCTGCTCCCCTCGGCCCCTCCTGCTGGGCCGCCCCAATGAAGGAGCCGGATGCCATCAAGCTATTTGTGGGGCAGATCCCGAGGCATCTGGAGGAAAAGGACCTGAAGCCCATCTTCGAACAATTTGGTCGGATCTTTGAGCTGACTGTCATCAAGGACAAGTACACCGGGCTGCACAAGGGTGAGGGGTCAGGCCAAGCTGGAGAGGCTTTAGAGGGTGGCCAGGGAGGCAGGGAGGAGGGGGAAAGCTAGGCTGGAGGGCTGGAATGGCTGCAAAGGGCTGATATGGAAGGACAAAGGGTTCAGGGATTGGGGAGCGTGAATGGAGGAGCTGGAAGAGAACTCATTCAGCTGTGGTAACCAGGGAGCTCCTGGATGGAGGACTAAGGAGGGCCTCTTTGGGGTGAAGAGTTGCCAAAGAGGCTGCAGAGATGTGGATCCCAGAGATGGTGGTGTTTATGTCATGGGATGAACTCAGGAAAGAATGGAGGGATGAGGGAGCTGGTTTGGGAGATGAGAGGCTGGGCAGGTGTGTGTATGTTTTGAGCAAGATTGAAAATCTTAGTAGTCTCAGACCATATTGGGATGGGGGTCAGGACACAGGGTCAGGTGCTCAATCCAGAGAGAGTGGAGATGAACTGGGCAGGGCAGCTCAGGGCTAAAGAGAGGGGCCTTAGTAGCAAGGGCATAAGGGCAGAGATTGGTAAAGATCTGGGAAATGTGGGGGACTTAGAAAGTTAAGAAAGCTGGGACGAAAGAAGATTGGCTTCCCTGGCCTACCCAAGAGTTGGGTGGGCTAAGCAGGGCTGAAACCAAGGCCCTGGGCCCAAGGGTCAGAACCTGGAGAGCTCCAGACCCTGGGGATGAGGGGCCACCCTACCTTCCTACCTTCCTTCCTCCACCGGGCCCAGGTAAAAGCACTTCTGGCTAACTGCTCTCCCCTTTGCTTCTCCTCTGTTCCACTCTCCACCTTCCACCTGCCTCCCGTGGAGTTGGGGGAAGATGAGGATGTAGGGAAAATGGGAGAGGAGAGGGGTGAGGATGACCAAGATGGAGGGAAGCGGAGGCAAAGGAGAAAGGGGAAAGAAGACCAGATAAGGAAGAGAGAAAACAACAGTACTCTGTTCTTGTCTGGCAATCACATGCCCCTTCTCCTCCTCCCACACAAAGCCCCATCTCCAGACAGCTTCAGCGATCTCTCTTCTCCACCACCACCACCATCTAGGCCTCCAGGTCTCTTCCCCAGTGCTTATCCACCCAGAAACTCTCTGGGGCAGGATTCCTACCCCTCTCCCACAGCTCCCCAGCCCTGCAGGCAGAAGATGGCCAGAAGGGAAGAGCTTCCCAGTCCTCAGCCTTGCGGTGGGTTGGGGGGAGCCTTTTAGGGCGGAGATGCCAGCGATTCACACCCCCACCCTGTCTCTCTGCTCCTGCCCCGCCTCAGGATGTGCCTTCCTGACCTACTGTGCCCGCGATTCAGCCCTGAAGGCCCAGAGCGCCCTGCACGAACAGAAGACTCTGCCAGGGGTAAGTCCTGGCCTTTGCAGGGCCAGGGGGCTGAAAAGGGCCTGAGAAGTAGCAGGGGGCTCACAACTTCCTGAAACCGAACATATTTTCTATCTCCTGTCCTTAGGAAGTCCCTCTGTCTTTCTAGCACCGATCTTTCTTGCTGTAGATGCATGCATTTTTTCTCACCTGGAGAGAAGGAAAACCGCTGTTAGCCAGTGAACTTGACCTTTGCAAGGATCAGTTGCAGCCCCTTCCCCATTCCCCAAGCTGCCCTTGGGGTAGCACCTAGAACGGGGCATGGAGAAGACCTGGGGAGCCAAGCGTGGGTCAGGTGAGCAGAAGGCACTGAGGGCCTGCATTTGTGGCTCTGGAGAGGAAGTCGGCTGTGAGATGGGGGTGCCTGCTGCCCAGAAAATAGGCAGCTGGTGCCTACTGTGTTGGCATCTCTGTGCTGAATCTTGACCTCAAACAGGCTCACCTGGTGTCTCCCAGGAAGAGCCACGGGAACAGAGCCACAGGGCGGAGCAGACGCAAGGGCAGGGCAGACATCACTGTGGAGACCAGGCCTGACCCACCAAGTGCCCAGGGAGGCAGGGGCAGCCTCCCAGGAGATGCTTCCCTCCTTCAAGGTTATGGCTCACTCAGCCAACCATGCAGAGTGTCCCAAGCCAGGGCTGGCAACTGAGAGCAGGAATAAAGAACCTCAGAGTGGAGAGAAGGGATGCCCTGTCTCCTTTTGCCATCTCTGCTTCTCTTGCCTCCCAGGCTGTGAGTCTCAGGAAGTACTTCCTGGGACCTCATTCGCATCTACCCCATTCAGTAAACATTTGCTTAGTGCTGTCTGGATGCTGAAGACACATCTGTCACAACCTCTGCTCTGTCCCCCATGAGGGAGGTAGAGACAACACTGATTCTCCATCTCTTTCTGGAATGGAAACCGACCAAACAGATGGGGAGAGATGGCGGGGCGACCAAGAAAAATTAGAACCTCTTTGCCACCTCCAAGGAGCCCTGGTGGTACAGTGGTTAAGCTCTCGGCTACTAACTGAAAGGTCTGCGGTTCGAACTCACCAGCCACTCCATGGGAGAAACATGTGGTAGTCTGCTTCTGTAAAAGATTTATAGCCTTGGAAACCCTATAGGGTCACTATGAGTTGGATCGACTCGACAGCAATGAGTTTTGGGTTTTCAACTACTCCCAACTTCAAACCCTTCATAGATCCATGAGCCAACCCCATGGTGGCCCTCAACCTCCAAGATCTGCTAGGATAAGAAATCCCAAAGCCAGAACCCTCCACCACTTATCCCAGTCCATGGGGAGACCACCCAGAACATCCACTACCCCACAGAGTGAGGGGCCAGGGTGAGTGTGTGAAGCAGACATGGTGGGGGGGGGTGGGTCCAGGAGCACGTGTGTACATGTAGGCACGAGTGTGGGCATCCCCGACGTGCCAGGTATGAGGGCGTGAACATGACTTCCCATTGTGTCTCCACTTTCCTTTTTCTCTCTTTGCTCTCTGGAGGCCCCTCACAAGTCAACCTTTTTCATCTCCATTGGTGTTTCTTCCTCTTTTTCTGTCTGTCTCCCTATCTCAGAATCCCTGAAGAAACCACGGTAGGTTGGGAGGGCGGAGCTAGAGAGAAACAGGGAGACTTGGGTGTGAGAGATGGCCCAGGGGTGGGCATGAGCCCCAGGGGCAGAGTGTGCCACCTGGGGCATCCCCCCTGGGCCTGTCCCCTCCAGCTGCCTGAATTGGCTCAAGCAGGGCTCCGTGCTGGGTGAGGAGAGGCGCTGCCTCCCGTTACTGAGTAAATATGACCCAGGGTGGGGGTGGGAGCGCCCAGGTTAATGATTGTCTGGCCGTGCCTAGAGCTCTCAAGTGACCTGAGTTCTCCACTTGGGCCCTTGCCCCAGGGGACAGAGTCCACAGGGACCTGACAGGACTTCCAGTAGGAAATGAAGGGTCCTATCCTCCGAGGGGGACTTCCCATCCTGGGGGCTTGGGGGGCAGACCCAGGGCAGTCTAGGGGAGCAGATGTCTATGACTGAGCCCCTCCTGGCCCTTTGAATCCCCCAGGTCTTTTCTCCTGCCACCTGCCTTCCTTCCTGGCAGAATTGTTTGCCCTCAGACAGTCATTGTGTGTGTGTACACAGTGCGCCAGCTCATACACAAGTGTGTGTTGGGAAGTTCTCCCTGCTAGCTAATCTCCATGCCCTCCTACTACAAGTTGCTTTTTAACGGGGCATTGGCATTTAACCCTCTCTCCTTTCTCCCCATCTTGTCATCCCAGAATCTGGAAGGTGCCACCATATTAGGGTGATACTGCGGGCTGCAGAGAGAAGGAATGGGGGCTAGGCCTGTGGCTGCCTAGCTCCATTTTCTTTTCTCTCCCCCAAGAGTTCCAAGAGTGGCTCTGCCATAGGCTTCTGGACTCGTCCTGCAAGCAGGGTGTGGCCTTCTGGAGGTGGTAGTGATGAGTGGCTCCCTCTGCCTGGCCCACTCTTGCCCCTCCACCTGGACCAAAATTCCGCTCTGGGGATATGGGCCTTTGCTGTTGGCGTGCCGTTGGGCGGGTGGATTCTGGCCTCATGGAAAGGATGTGTCTGTGATCCAGGACACTGGGCATAAGTCTGGAGCCAGGAGTGGCAGGGTGTCAGACCTGTGCCCTCAGGGGAATTAGATTTTGTGGGAGTGATTAGCTCTTCTTGGAAGTGGGGTCTTCGTTGTTGGTGACAAGGATGCAGTCCTTAAAAATGGGGGATCTCAGTGATGCTTGGTTGGGGTATAAATAGCCCCTTCTTCTTTGGGAGGCCCTAGGGAGGGCTTATCACCCGGCAGGTGGTAGCTAGGGAAGAGAGGCACCCGGCGCCTGGTTGCCAGGTAAACAGGGCACAGCTGGACTCAGGGGAGGGGGCAGGTGTGCCCAAGCTGAGCTAATAAAGACTGTGCTTCCCACAGGAAGTGCCAGGCCAAGAAAAGGGAGGCTGGGGATGGGTTACTGGCAGGGGTGGGTTATCCAATAGGAAAGGTAAGCTCTGTGCTTACTTTGCTGACCAGATCATCTGTAGTGAACAATTTCACATTTGTTCACCACATCAAAGACTCTGCTTCTAGGTATGGCTGGCGTCTCTCTCTCTTGCAACCCCACAGCACCTTCCTACAGAATCAAAGCCCTTTTTCAAATTTACAGTCCCTGACAGGGGCGGATGACCCAGTAAGCAAGGTAGGCACGGGCTTACTTTGCTTACTTACTAATCTGTAGTGAACAATTTCACATGGGTCTCATCACTACAGATGCTCTGGTAAGCAAGGTAAGCACCATGCGTACCTTGCCTATTGGCTAATAGCCCCTGGCGCTGGGGGCACTAAGCCAGGCTGTCTGCAATGGCATGGGGGGACCTGCCATCAGTATGGGTCTGTACACTTGTGTGTGTGTTTGAATTTATATCAACTGTGGGTATTTATTGGCATGTTAATTTTGTGCCTGGAAGCGTGTGCAGGGAGGGACCTGGGTCCTGTCTCTCTGGGTCCCAGGTTCCCCATCTCCAACTGGAACAGCAAACCCCTAGGTGCTTACCAGGAAGGGTTAGTGCCAAGCATAAGAACCTCTAACCCTGAGGCTCTGGTTCTGCTCCCACCTCATGGGCGGGAGTGCCTGTGAGGGAACCTCCTGATTGCTTTGGCTAGAGCACAGGAGAAAAGGAAGCGTGAAAGACCAAGAGCCGCTTAAATTCTCGCCCCTACCCCTTGGCTTGCACAGAACCGCAAAACCACACTCCTTGCCTTGGAGTCAATTTCAACTCATAGGACAGAGTAGACTGCCCCTGTAAGGTTTCCAAGGCTGTAAATCTTTAAAGAAGCAGACTGCTGCATCTTTCTCCCTCATAGCGGCAAGGGGGTTTGAACCACTGATCTTTTGGTTGGCAGCTGAGTGCTTTAGCCACTGAGCCACTAGGAGTCCTGGAGTCCCCTTACTTCCTGCAGCAGAGTACACACACACACACACACGCACACGCACGCACGCACGCACGCACGCACGCGCAGAATTTAGGCTCGGATGGGATAATCCCAGATTGGTGGAAGATAAAGCCTGAGGCAGATTGCCTGGGGGACAGTCTTTCTCCCCTACCAGCTGTTCTCAGATCCAGAGATCTGAGGGGCAGGTCCCAGGGAAGGAGTATCAGCTGAGGTAGGGTAAGACCTGACACGTGGGGAAGGGTCCAGTGTGGGAAGGGGTGGGGCAACCGTCACTGAGACATTTCTTCATGTTAAGTGATGATGACACATGAGATTCCAAATGCTGGAAAGCTAGAGAGGAAGGCAACCTGACTAGAGAGCCTCTGATTCACTCCTTGTTTTACAAGGGAGGAAGTTGAGGCCAGAGAAGAGAAGTGACTTGTCCAAGGTCACCCAGCTAGTGAGTGGCAGGGCCCATCCTCAAACCCAGGTCTCCCGACTCCCCAGTCCAGTGCCTTTCCTGAGGGTGCCTTTAGCTCTACGCTCAGAATGTAGATGAACAGTTTATTTTATTTTTCATTTTATGTCACTGGAAATACGACTGCCTACCTCACCATCAGGAAACCCTGGTGGTATAGTGGTAACCGTAAGGTCAGAAGTTCGCATCCACAGGCGCTCCTTGGAAACTCTATGGGGCAGTTCCACTCTGTCCTATAGGGTCGCTATGAGTCAGAATCGACTCCATGGGAACGGGTTCTTGGCAACGGGTACCTCACCATCAGATGACTAGGTGTGGGGTGACTAGGTGTGGCCCTAAGGGTCAGATTTCTCAACAGCAAAATATTTTCAGACACCAAAGACTGAGTCCTTCCCCTCTCTCTCTAGTTCCTAAGATGTTCCTACCCTGATTAAGGAAATCAGCCTGCAGGAGTGATGTCAAGTCCTCTCACCAGAGGAGAACATGGAGAGTGGATTTGGGGATTTCTCTGAACAAAGGGAGATATAGCGGGCTGGGGAAGAGGTTAGAGCTCTGGGGGACTTACATATATGGGGAGAATTGCTAAAGAGCACTGGACAGTGTCTCCTCTAGAGCCATCTCTACTCCAGAGTGACACCAAGGATTTGATCTGGATGAGGGAGGGCAAGGGCAGGGACACACGGCTCTGCCTCCCTCCAGAATCAGGAAGCATTTCTGGGCCCCTCCCCCACCCTCCAGCCCCCACCAAGTCCTCCACCCCCAGCATACCCTGTTCCCACCCCCCCCACCCTCCTTCTTCGGGTGTGTGGAGAGGCAGAAGTGATGACGTCACCACGGTCGCCAGGACGACAGGGACGGATAAATCAGGCTGAGTGGGCGGTTGCCATGGCGCGCATTCTCCCGTTGCCACGGAGACTGGGCATCTGCTCCCTTTGTGCTGCCTGAGTGCCTTCCTCCTGGGGTCAAGGGGTGTAGGGGGGCAAAAAGAGAGGCAGGCATGCCTCTAGGGGTCAGAAGGGAGCCGGGGCATCTGTGGGGGCTCCCTCAGTCTAGAATCCTCCTTGGGGCTCCTTCATGGGGTGGCCTCAGTTGCTTCTGCTTTGTAGAATTGAGGCAGCTCTTGTTGAATAGCCCTTGGCTGGGCTCTATCTCAGGACCCAAGTCCTATGGCAAGCCCCATTGTCCGCCCAACAAGAGCAGCACCTGTCCCTCCCTGGCCAGGTCATCTGGGGCCCAGCCTGAGCCTGGAGCTGTGCTCTGTGAGCATCCTCTCTTACTTCCTCTCCTTCCACTGCCTCTAATCCTTTTGGGTCCTAATCCTACACAAGATTAGGCCCCCTTCCTTCCTTTCTCTCAGAGATATAGAGGGCCTGGGGCTTGCTCCCACGGGCCTCCCTGCAGGTCCTGGGCTGGGGAGGGCTCTTGGGGTATTCAGGGGAGTCCCCAGTAGCTGCCTTCTTTTCTCTCCTTTAGATGAACAGGCCGATCCAGGTCAAGCCAGCCGACAGCGAGAGCCGTGGAGGTAGGTTCTGTACCTTTGGACTCAGTCCTTCTCCCCTGCTGCCATGCTCAAGCCTAAGAGTAGCAGAGGGACAGCCTTTCTCAAGGAAGATAGTCTGACAATCTGAAGGGCTCCCAGTGAAGGATGGGTTAGGGGTCAGCATGGCCACAAAGGGTGGGATCTGGCCCATTATCGAGATGGCAAAACTGAGACTCAGTGTGGAGTGCAAGTCCTTCTGAGCTGGGATGGGTACTCTGCATAACTGTCCTCCACCCCAATCATCACCCCTTTCACACCCTAGAGCCACTGGTCCCCAGGCTGGGAGGAGTGTCTGGAACTCCAGGGAAGAGTTGAAGGTGAAGGGCCTGGGTTCAGGCCTATCCCAAGCAGAAACAGGGCTGGGAAAGCAGCCAGGAGGCCCTAAACATGCCCCCCCCTCCTGTACCCCAAACCCCCCAGAAGACCGGAAGCTCTTTGTGGGGATGCTAGGGAAGCAGCAGACAGATGAGGATGTGCGGAAGATGTTTGAGCCTTTCGGGACCATAGATGAGTGCACTGTGCTCCGGGGCCCAGACGGCACCAGCAAAGGTAGCCCACTCCCTACCGCTTCCTGCACCTGACCCATTGGCCCTCCCGCCCCTCCCCCACTGGCTTCCTGGGCAATGGGGACTCCGGGGGCTCTCAGGCGGCACTCATCCCTTTCCTCCTCCACCCTGACCTCGCTAGGCTGCGCCTTCGTGAAGTTCCAGACCCACGCTGAGGCCCAGGCGGCCATCAACACCCTCCACAGCAGCCGGACCCTGCCGGTGAGTCCCTGCCCCCACCCAGGCAGCTCCAGCCCAGCCTCCACCAGCACCAGGCCCCGGCTCAAAGGGGGCACTCCACTCAGGATAGGCTCTCTGAATTCATTTTGAAAGGAATTTTCTGGTAGAAGAATCAAACTGCTTAGGGACACCCTTATATTTTAAATAACGTCTCCCCACCTCCCACCCTTCATCCCCTTTCCCTCATCTTCAGACTGAATTCTCTCACCCTCCTCTCCCGCCTCCTCCATCCCTTCTCAGCCCATCCCTTCTCCCGCCTTCCCATACCCCCACCCTCATTGGCTGGGGCATGAGGTCATTTGCCTTGAACACCCGGGCACCTTCCACAATAGCATAGGTGCAAGTTGACCCCACTCGTGGAGGTTCCCAGCACAGCAAAGCTCTCAAAAGGAACTAGCTGGCTCCAGGGACTAGGGATGTGAGCTCCCACTTCTTGAGGTTCTCCAGCACGGGCTGGACAAGCATTGGGCAGGCTTCAGCTTCAGATAAAACCAAAAACCAAACCCTTTGCCATGGGGTCGATTCTGACTCATAGTGACCCTACAGAACAGAGTAGAACTGCCCCATAAGGTTTCCAAGGAGCGCCTGGTAGATTCGAACTGCCTACCTTTGGGTTAGGAGCTGAACTCTTAACCAGTATGCCATCAGCCACCAGCATTTCTCAGTTCAGATAGAGGCCCACATTATATGACCTTAGGTCCCTTCTAGCTCTGAGATTGGAAGATAATCCTTACAAATGTTCCAGTGTGGTTTTTATTTGGCTCAGGCTGGTATTTGAATTTGAGGCGGCTTTCTCTGAGCACACAGTGAGGGCTGGGGTGTGGGGGCGGGAGTCATGGTGAAGGAGGTGGGGCAGCTACCAGGCAGGACCAGCCTGAGGTTAAATATTTGCTGCTGCTGACCCACCATGGGGATGGCTTTCAGCTCAGAATCCTCACAGAATTCCAGCGATGTCCTTTCCATTTCCTCAGGCCTTTCACTTTTCAAGGGGCCCCTGGGTGGTACAAACAATTAAGCACTTGGCTGCTAACTGAAAATTTGGAGGCTCGAGTCCACCCAGGCCTGGTGGATCTACTTCCGAAAAGTCAGCCATTGAAAACCTGAAGGAGCACAGTCCTACTCTGATGCACATGGGGTCGCCATGAGTCAGAATTCACTGGAAGGCAACTGATTTGGCTTTTTGGTTTCACTTTTCAAGCACATGTCTTCACATTCTTGAACACTTCTAGCCTCTTACACATCCTGGCACACAGGGAGAGGCTTAAACCTCTCCATCTGATATAGACAAAATGATGGCTGCCCTCCAGGAGTGGCAGCACTGAGGCCAGGTCTCAGGGCTCTGGTGAGGACAGACCCTGACTCTATCCCTCTGTCCCTCTATCCTGCACGCATATGGGACTGTGCCCAGGGTGCCTCATCCAGCCTAGTGGTCAAGTTTGCTGACACGGAGAAGGAGCGAGGTCTCCGCCGAATGCAGCAGGTGGCCACCCAGCTGGGCATGTTCAGCCCCATCGCCCTCCAGTTCGGAGCCTACAGCGCCTACACCCAGGCCGTGAGCACTGCCCCCTGGTGCTGGGTCTGGCCCATCTCCACCCCTCCCGGTCCCTTGTGTCCTCCCCCCCACCCCCCGTCCCCGGCCACTAATACCAAGGGCCAGGGTTGGGATGGAGCCAGGCCAGGGAGCAGGTGGCCTGGGCCCACCCTCCTCTCTTTCCACCACCCTCCCCCAGCTGATGCAGCAGCAGGCGGCCCTGGTAGCGGCTCACAGTGCCTACCTCAGCCCCATGGCCACCATGGCTGCAGTGCAGATGCAGCACATGGCTGCCATTAATGCCAACGGCCTCATTGCTACCCCCATCACCCCATCCTCAGGTGAGGACTGAGCAGGGCTGGGCTGGGCTGGGCATGACTAGGGCAGGGCAGGGGAGGTCCAGCCTGGGGAGGGTGAGGAGGGGGCACAGGGCATGGCTCAGGGAAGCCCTGGGGTATAGAGGGGCTTGAGGGTCAGAGTGACCTGCTTCCTCCCCTCTGCCCCAGGCTTGCTGATTCGTTCTCTCTGCATCTGTGTATGTGTGTGCTTCTTTCTGCTCTCTCTGTCGCTTTCTCCTCCCCAGGAACCAGCACCCCTCCTGCCATCGCTGCCACGCCTGTCTCTGCCATCCCTGCTGCCCTGGGCGTCAACGGCTACAGCCCGGTGCCCACCCAGCCCACTGGGCAGCCTGCCCCTGATGCTCTGTATCCCAATGGGGTTCACCCCTACCCAGGTGGGGTTCTCTGCAGCCCACCCTCCCCAGCAACCACCCAAGCCACCATTCCCACTGCCTTTGACAGCAGCCATGACACTCTGCCTTTCCAGGCCTTCAGGGTTATAAAGTGCTTTCTCCTGCCTCCTCGTTGTGGGCAGGGGTGCTCCTTTCTGCTTTCAGTCAAGGAAACTGAGGCTTAGAGAGGTGACGTGACTTGTCCAGGGTTGCACAGTCAGTCAGAGGTAGAGCTGGGACTCACTCTCCAAACACTGTCCCTGCCCTCCCCCCCCACTGCCCCACTGCTCTGCGCATCATTTCCGCTCTCATTTCACACCCTGTGCCCAGGTGTGGCTCTCCTCCCACCTCTCCTGGGATAGGGGTTGTTGGGGCTCCTGGCTGGCTGCCAGCCCCTCTCTCATTGTCTATATTGCTCTCCCCAGCCCAGAGCCCCGCAGCCCCTGTGGACCCCCTACAGCAGGCCTATGCGGGGATGCAGCACTATACAGGTAAAGCCCCTAGCCCCCTACCGGTGGGAGGAGTGGGCAAGGAAGGACGTTGAGAGGAAAAGAGGTCCAGAAACTGGGGCTGGGCTTCTTGGCTCCCTGCCAACCACCACCTTCAGGCCTTACTGGCAAGCTGCACCTGTGAGGATGGACTGTTAGGGGCAGCACACCCAGGGGTCAACCTCTCAGCCCTGTAGACCCCACTGGCCTGGGATAGAGGAAGGGAGCCAGGGTTTGCTGGGAGGGCCCAGGGGTCAGGGGGAAGCTTGGAAGCCCGTTGGCTCTCTAGCCCTCTCTGTTCTCCCACCCCAGCAGCCTACCCAGCAGCCTACAGCCTGGTTGCACCTGCGTTCCCGCAGCCTCCTGCCCTGGTCGCCCAGCAGCCTGCGCCGCCTCCTCAGCAGCAGCAGCAGCAGCAGCAACAGCAGCAGCAGCAGCAGCAGCAACAGCAGCAGCAACGAGAAGGTGCCAGTCTGGGGCAGTGGCCTCACAGCTGAGTCCCTCCAGGGATAGGAATGCCCTTCTTGGGGGTTCAGGGGTTTCCTTACTGCCCTGCTCCAAGCCTCGCTCTTGCCACACCTTTGGGGATGACAGCAAGTAGGGATGAGGTAGCTGGGGCCCCGGCCCCCATTGTTGGGCTAAGTTGTTCCGGGATCTCCTTTTCCTGGGAGCCTCGCTCCTTGAGCTTGTTTCCCCATCGCTGACTTCTTACCTCTCTCCACTGCTGCCCAGGCCCTGATGGCTGCAACATCTTCATCTACCACCTGCCCCAGGAGTTCACCGACTCAGAGATCCTCCAGATGTTTGTGCCCTTTGGCCACGTCATCTCAGCCAAAGTCTTCGTTGACCGCGCCACCAATCAGAGCAAATGTTTTGGTAAGAATATGATGATCCAAAAGACAAAATATGGCACATTTTTTGCCAGACTCTGACTTAGGACAAGGTCTGATATATTTGAGGCACTTAGGGTCACAATGGGCCCAGTACTTGAAATCCAGGTTGTCTAGGAATATGAAGGAACCGTTTTGACACACTCAACGCATCCCATCGGTTTCTGCCCAAGCCCATCTCCCCCTCTAGAAAGCCACAGCTCTGTCTTTTCTCCCCAAAGACTGGTCGATTTCAGGATCTCCCACACTTGTACTTCATGAGGTCTGGAAACAGGCTCAGGGACTGGGAGGGTGGCTTTCAAAAGGAAGGTGTAAGAAGTATGGCTTAGTTGCCCACACATCTTTGAAAGGCTCCTCCTTCAGGGGAGAAAGGCAACGTTTTTGTCCTCACTGCTTCAGAAGTCATCTAGAGCCCGGAAGTGGAAGTTTTCAAAGGGCGGGTCCAAGGCTGAGAAAAGGGCTGCCCTGCAAAGCATGCTGGAAGGAAAGTGTTCGTTTGTGTGAGTGGCTGGACTGGACTCCCTCAGTCAGTCAGTCAGTCAGTAAGCACTTACTGAACGCCCACGTGCCAGGGAGCTTTTCCAGGGATCTGGGATACCTAGAGGAAGTGGGGTGGTGCTGGGGAACCCCCAAGTGGGCCGCAGCCTCAGGCCTTATGCTTCTCTCACCTCAGGCTTTGTGAGTTTTGACAATCCGGCCAGTGCCCAGGCTGCCATCCAGGCCATGAATGGTTTCCAGATTGGCATGAAGCGCCTCAAAGTTCAGCTAAAGCGGCCTAAGGATGCCAACCGGCCCTACTGAGGGCCCCCAGGTGGGTCCTGCTCCCGCCCTGTGTCCTCTCTAGCACTGCCCTTTGTCCCTGCACACCACAGCCAAGGTCCTCACTTGGATTGTCCCCACCCCATCCTTACCACCCTCAGGGGTGCTGGCCCCCACCTGACTCAGGGGTCTGGGGCAGCTCCCTTAGCTGGTTTTTAGTTAGTCACACACACACACACACACACACTCTCTCTCTCTCTCTCTCACACACACACACACACACACACACTCTGGCCCCAGAGGGAGCCAAGTCTATACATATCTGTGTCTGTTCCCCAGAGCCACCCTTGCCCCATTATCTGGTCTTGTGCGTCTGGTCAGTGTCCATGTGTCTGTGTGTCTCTCTTTCTGGTTTTCCTTTGGGTTGGAGTGAAATCAGGGGAGTAGGATTTGGGGATCAAGGGGGCTGGTTCAAGGTACTAGAGGGTCCTTAGAATCACTGGCTCCTGGACTCTGTTCTCCTGGGAAGTGGGGACATCAGGTCCCCCTTGCCCTGGACTTTGGGTGACTTTCCTTATTTAGCAGTAGGCCCATGGGACAGTAGGGAGTGCACAGAACAGACTAGGGGGAAGCCAGTCTTCAGGCCTCTTGGGAGAAGCTTTGGTTTAGGTGGAGGAGGTTGAAATGTTAGATTGCCTGTGAATTTCACTTGTCAGGTACTCTCCACCCCAGTGCCCGCCACCACCCCAACCGTATGGCCACAAAGATGTGAGCTTTGGTTACTTCCGTATTGTTTAATCTCCTTTGGACCAAACCCCTGAGAAACACAACTGAAGAACAATACCCACATTTTCTGTTTTTCCCCCTTTCCCCCCAATCCTGGCTGCTTAACTCCCCCCACCCTGGGGGCCCCCCCAGCCCAGGGCCCGTGTCCATTGTCGGCCGAAGCCCCCATCCCCGGACCCCTGCTCCGGGCCCCTGTAAGTTGCATGGAACGAGCGTGTGTTGTCTTTGGAGCCGATTGTTTGTTATTTGGGGAGGGGGCCGCGGAGGGAGGCACCCCCCAGCCCAGGGTTAGGGCCGGGGGTAGCTCGCGGGATGTGCTTGGTCAACAGTGGTTGGTGACTGTGGTCTGTGTTCTGTGCATTCTCTTGCTTCTTTGTTCCTTTCCAAAAAGGAAAGAGAGCTCTGCCCAGGGGCTGGGGTGGTCTCAGTGCCAAGGCTTACCTGAGCCCAGCCCCAGGCTCTGCCCTGGCCTCCTTGTTCTTCCTTTTGAGGAAGCTCCCTTTCTCCTGTTCCAGGTGTCTGTCCCTCACACTGCATTCCCTTCTCCTCTCTCTCAGTGACCGATGCCTGCCTGTTTGTTGTCTCATTTCTTTGCTTCTCTCCCCTCTACGCCTCTGCCTCTATACTTTCTAGTCTTTATTTTTCCCATGGGCTGTTTGAATATCTCCTTCCTAATGTCTTTTGGTTTCCTGTATCTTTTGCACTCCCCACCCGTACCCACCCCTCACCCCCACCCCCCCTCATCCCTGGCCCTTGCTAATGGCTGGGGGGCCTGATGGCTCAGTTTGGACTGAGGCCTTTCTGATGACCTGCCTCCCCCAGGCAGCCCCATCCCACACCCCAGCACTCACCCTTAGCTACCTCTTCCCTCTGATCTGCACCACAGCCATCGTCCCCACGGCTTCACCCATGTTTCCTTCCTTCACAGGTCTGGAGATGCCAGAGCAAGGGGAACCTCACCCCTCTTCCCACGACTGGCCCCGGCCCTCTGTGCACATCTACCCTGGGCCTTGATGGGGCTCTGGGGCAAAAAGCTGCTTCACAGACCTGGGGTCACAGGACACCCGTCCACCCCCACCACTCACCTCTCCTGAAGGCCCATAGCTATGCTTCCCTGACTCCAAGGGCCCGTTTCCTCCCAGGTGCCCTTTTGGCCTTTGTGAGGGAGCAAGGAACAGGCGGGAAGGCTCTGAGGTAGCTGCCTTCTGCTAGGGCTCCTGTGACGGGCTTCTGTGCCCAGCTTTTGACATACTTGCCTCCCCCACTGGGGGGTCTGCTCTACCGTGCAGGCCCACGGGAGGGCAGCTGGGGTCTCCCACACACTCCTCACCCCACTGCGCCCCAGCCTCTTCCCCACATTAGGGGTTTCTCAGAAGCTGGTTCTCACTCTCCTCCACCCTCAGCTAGAGGTAGACATCCCCGAATCCTGGGATCCCAGCTCTAAAACTCACTGCCTCCCCCGAGGGCCCCCTCTCAGGAGGGTGTTGGGGAGCCCTGAGGGCTGCCTCTCTGCCCATCAGCCACAGAGACCCGCCTCCTTTCAAGAGGAAAAGACCTCCCCCTGAACCCCTAAAAATGTTTACAGTCTCTGCTGGTCCCCTCATATAAACACCACTACCACCCGTGCGTTACCAGCCGGCCCGGCCCGGACGCTGCCATCTCTCCTTCTGGGAGTTTAGACCATGTTTCCCTTGGGTTTTTCTCTCTCTTGATTTCTCCCTTTGGTTTGGGGGGTAATTGGGTATTTGGGAGGAGGGATGTGGGGAGGGCTGAAGGGGTTTATTACCTGATCGTTTTCTTTAGGAAGAAGTTTTAGGGAAAAGAAAATGGGGTGGGGGTGGGGATGGTAAGGGGCGGCTGGGGAGTCAGTTTCAGACAGTTCTCTATGCTTAACTTATTTATTTATTGCATTTTACTTTTAAAGAGTTGGTCTTTTCTGTCTAAATAAAGAAAAGTTTAAAAGCATCAAGTCTTGGAAGGTTGAGGGTAGGGGGTGTGTGCATCTGGGGGGAAGGGGAAGGGAGGGAGGTGAAAAGTGAGGCTTGGGAGAGAAAACTTTCAGGGAGTGTTCAAGCCTCGCTCACGACTCTGTGATTTTATTCTTCTACGCTTCTTTGGGGCTTAATTCTGGAATGCTCTGAAGATCTGGGGGCCCTGGTGGCACAGTGATTAAGCATTTGGCTGCTAACCAAAAGGCTGGCAGTTCGGACCCACCAGCTGCTCCTTGGAAACCCTATGCGGCAGCTCTACTCTGTCCTATAGGGTCACTGTGTATTGGAATCAACTCGACAGCAATGGGTTTGGTTTTTTTCCTGCAGATCTGGGCACAGGGAAGGAAGACAACAGGGCCCTCTGCTCTGCTGCCTGTCCATCTGAAGGCTGAGGATTCGCAGTCTCACCTTCAGTACCTCAATTTCTCCCTTGTTCATGTACATGAGTCACCTAGGCCAGAGGGGATACTGCGAGCTAACTGTAACACCATCATTTATTAAGCAGTTGCTCTGTGAGTCTGGGCTAGGCCATTGACGTGCATTTTCTCATTTAACCTCCCAACAACCAGCAGGTTCAATTTTAGAGAGAGAAATGGAGGCTTTGGAGGTTAACTAACTTATGCAGTCATACAGGCTAGTAAGATGGCTGCAGGAGTTGAACCCAGTTTGTCACGCTCCAAAGCCCATAGTGCTCTCTTATAGGTTCAACCACCTGTCCTTTGACCCCAAGAAGTATCAAGCAGACTGACCTCAGGCTAGAGTCATTTTGTGAGAGCTCCAAACCAAAAAACCAAACCCACTGCCATCAAGTCGATTCCGACTCATAGCAACCCTATAGGACAGGGTAGATCCGCCCCATAGAGTTTCCAAGGAGCGCCTGGTAGATTTGAACTGCTGACCTCTTGGTTAGCAGCCATAGCATTTAACCACTATGCCACCAGGGTTTCTGTGAGAACTCCAGGACTAGTAAATCCCACAACTCTTACTTCCACCCCCTATACTTCTGCCTTCTCTTAAACTGTCCCAAACTCAAGACAGTTAAAAAAGAAAAGCAACATGTGAAGTACTATGAAGACTTACCCTTGGACATTGTTTCAGGGGGGAAAAAAAAAAAGCATGTCTATGGATTGGTTGAGATCAGGGATGAGACCTTACTTAGGAGGCCCAGATCGTCAGTCAGGATTCTTAGCCAAATACACAGCCATCTGAAATTTCAATTATGTAACGGCATTTGTGTGTGTGAGGAGGACAATAGGAGTCGGTGTTTAACAGCTATAAATTTTTTCCTAAACTGCCCCACTGTGGCCTCAGAAGTTTCTGGGTCAGGATGGAAGGATGGAGGGTGGGTTTTAGATCAAAGCTTATCTCCTGGAGTGATTTACTGATCCATGGGCTCTCTCCTGGGGATGGGGGTGGTGGAAAGGAGGGCTGGGAAGTCTCCTCCTTCCTGGCATCTTCCCAGATCTCCTACCGTCCCTTGGTGGGGCAGTCACTCAACTCAACATTAATGGCTACATTTCGTCTGTCATTGCTGCTTCCCCTACCCCACCCCCAAAGTTGCAGCCAGATTTCTTCCAGGGAAGCAGCAGGTGAGTAAGGTTGGAAGATGGGCAAGAAGGAAACACAGAGGAGTGTTTTGGGGGAAACAAGACAGCTTTTTGGCAGGGATTCTCCAGACCCTTTGTCAAACCATGGAGGCCACCTAAGAAAAGGAAGCTCCTAACTTGTTTCTTATATAGACTTTTCAGGCATCGTTTCAGCTTCCAGTATAGTAGGCAGGGTATAAAGGAGGAGTTTTGTTAGCTACTGAAGCCTCACTAACATCTCTTCTGAGCAGAAGACTCTTCAGAAATAAAATGGGACAGAAGAAACTAGGAAATGACAGTGGGATCCCCAAATTTAAGCCAAGCAAGATCAAATTCAGCACCAGCTCCTTCGTCTAAGATAATCAGGTTACTGATCAAATGTTAATGGCAGCATAAAGAGAAGGAAAATAACTTCTTAGGGCGTAAGAGTGGCATTGACAAGCTAATTGCAGAGACTGGAGAAGCCTTCCAGTTGTAAAAACATTTTAAAAAGTATCCTCGGTAAGAGGGACTAAGGTGATAAGAATATGGCAGGAAAAAAAAAAAAAAAAAGACCCTTCAATGCATTCCCATCTCCTGCCCATTATTTTGAGAGCTTTGGAACAGACAAAATTAATGCAGGGTGAAGAAGTTTCCGGGATAAACTGAGTGCTTCAAAGGTCAGCGGAGCAAGGGCGGGGGTTTGGGGACTATGGCTTAAGGGGACTTCTAAGTCAATTGGCAAAATAATTCTGTTACGAAAACATTCTGCATCCCACTTTGAAATGTGGCGTCTGGGGTCTTAAATGCTAACAGGCGGCCATTTAAGATGCATCAATTGGTCTCAACCCACCTGGATCAAAGGAGAATGAAGAACACCAAGGTCACACGACAACCATCAGCCCATCAACCCAAGAGACAGAAAGGGCCACATGAACCAGAGACTTACATCATCCTGAGACCAGAAGAATTAGATGGTGCCCAGCCACAACCGATGACTGCCCTGACAGGGAGCACAACACAGAACCCCTGAGGGAGCAGTAGATCCGTGGGATGCAGACCCCAAATTCTCATAAAAAGACCAGTCTTAATGGTCTGACTGAGACTAGAGGAATCCCGGTGGTCATTGTCCCCAAACCTTCTGTTGGCCCAGGACAGGAACCATTCCCGAAGACAACTCATCAGACATGGAAGGGACTGGACAATGGGTTGGACAGAGATGCTGATGAAGAGTGAGCTACTTGTATCAGGTGGACACTTGAGACTGTATTGGCATCTCCTGTCTGGAGGAGAGATAGGAGGGTAGAGAGGGTTAGAAACTGGCAAAATCGTCACAAAAGAAGAGACTGGATGGAGGGAGTGGGCTGACTCATTAGGGGGAGAGTAAGTGGGAGTATGGAGTAAGGTGTATATAAGCTTATATGTGACAGACTTGATTTGTAAATATTCACTTAAAGCACAATTATTAAAAAAAAAAAAAGCAAGGTATCTCCATTTCCTTTGAGGTCAGACCCTGCAGTGGCTTGAGAGCCACGGCCTCTCTGACTTTCAGGGTTTCCTTCATCTTTTAATTCTTCTGCTAAAACTGCAAAGCCTTTCACAGCCCTGGATTGTTGCATTTGTGACTGAAGGAATTTCCACTCATGGCCAAGTCTCATTCTCTTCTCCAAATCTGAGAATTTGAATAGCCCTGGCCCAAGCTCCTAGTTCTTATAAGAGCCTCATTCTCTGGCCCTTCTTTGGGTCTAACTCACTGAGAAGTCAGTTTCCTCTTGTTCCCTATAAATGGAGTTTCCCTCCAGTATTGCATCCTGTCACCTGTTGGATGAAAATGACTCCCACATACGTGTCTCTAACCCAATTTTTCTCCTGCACTCATTTTCAGTATTACCTTTCCTTCCTCAATCTTCCCCATTAGTAAATAGCACCACTATCTACACAGTCTTAGAGGTCCCTGGGTGGAGCAAATGGTTAAGTGCTCAACTACTAACTGAAAGGTTGGCAGTTTGAACCCGCTCAGAGATGCCTCGGAAGAAAGGCCTTGGTGGCGATCTTCTGAAAGGTCACAGCCTTGAAAACCCTATGAAGCAGTTTTATTCTGCACTCCTGGGGTCGCCACGAGTCAGAATCAACTCGACGGCAACAGGTTTTTTTTTTTTAACCTACCCACTCAAGCCAAAAACCTTGATTACACCCTGCCTCTCATGTCTCAGATTCAATCTAACTGCAAAGCCCTACTGGTTCTCTAAAATATCTCCCTGATCTGCTCCCATCTGTCCATCTCCACTGCCGTCAACACTGTCCAGGTCACCATCCCCGCACCAGCATCCTCCACGCCTTCCCTCCTGCCCTCCTACAATCTGTTCTCCACAGGTCAGAGTTATCTTTTAAAAACAAATTAATAGCTATTGAATACCTATTCTATCTTGTTTACCACTGTGCCCTGACCGCCCTCAACAGTGCCCAGAACATTAGAAGGTGCTCAATAAATAATCAGAAAATGACTGCTAGACATTCCTATCTGGATTTCCCATCTGTGCCTAAATCTTAATACCTACAAAGCTAAAACATTCCCCTCCCCCCCGTTTCAACTCTGACATATTTCTGTTTTCTAGTGACCCAGACATCAAGCCTTGGGAGTCATCTTCTACTCCTCTTACATACACTCAATTTGTTACTACATCATGAAAAGATTTCATTTTTTTCGTATCTATTTCCCTCCTCTCAAACATCACTGCCTCCACTTATTGAATAACTGTAATAGTCTCTGAACCGATCCCTCTGTCCAGATTCTGAAACATCAATCTTTCTAAAACTGTAGCTGATTAAAGACAAACTTCTCTGGCTCTTCACTTCTTTATGGAAAGCAGCTCACTCTGGCATTCGAGGCTGTCCAAAGCCTTAACATCCACTTTATTCCTACACAGACCCTGAGCTCTAGTCAAATAGTGCTCTTCTCTGGACAGGTTTGATCCTTTCCTTTTTCCTTGTCTTTTCACTCCCACAACTGCAGTGTCTAGCTCATGGGGGGTGGATATGGCTCAATAAACGCTTGCTGAATGCCTTCTCGTTGAAATCCTGCTCAGCCTACAAGGTTCATCTCATACACCACTTTCTTCATGAAGATTACCTTAATTGCCCTCATCCAGGTCCCTCTCCTTCCTTTTATGGTTCTGATGGCACTAAACCTTCCACCACTGTGTTATCACAGTCATCTGTAAACTTCTCATTTCCTCTGTGAGGCTGTGAGCTCGCAGAATGTCACTTCCTTTGCCTTTGTATCTGTTGTAGTATCTAAGCCGATGGCCTGTACATAGTAGGTACTCAATAAATTCTAATTCTGGAATTCCATCTTCTACTTCTTTATGGATTCTTTCCTTGCTAAAAAAAAGGAAAAAGAAAAAACATTTTCCCCATTAAGATAGTAATATTTATTAGATTCCAAATATTCAATGCTGATGGCTGGGTGAATCAGACACAGAGCAGTACCTCTCCCCAAACTGCTAAACAAAATGTCAAACTGTCCCTGCTCTTCTGGTCATCAATTAAGGAGCAGAAGCACATGGTCAGCGGTTATAAAACTAATAAAAAATGGAAGTTTATAAATATAATAACGATGTCCAACCTACCACAAATGCCAAGATTTTTCAGAGCAGATTCAGTCCAGGAACTAACGCACAGAGAGGAGTAGACACTCTTAAAAGTAAGTAATTAGGCAGGAATCTCCACTGTAAAACAAAGCATAAGTAGGACCACCCTTTTTCTCAGGGAGTATGCAGGGAGGAGGGAATACGGTCACCCACCGCACCTAGTACGGCATTTGCTGGGGGTAATATGTACCTTTCAGCTCAGATCCTAGCGAGAAGAAGTTTCCTGAGTTACTTAAAAGATGAAAAAGTATATGCATGTCGTTGGGGGAGGGGCCTTGCTAAGCTCTGTCCTGAGGGCTCTGCCAGACTCCATGTGCATCGGGCTGAGGAGGAGGAGGCTTTTGAGCGCTAACATGGATTTTGTGCAGGCTGGTGGAGAGGAGAGGAGGGGTACATGACACTGACTCTGAGATCTGAGGAGGAAGAAGGAATTTTCAAAGGCGTCATCAGGAACAGAACTAAACCAGGGGTGTCCCATCAAACCCCATTCCCTGTCTTCAAAAGACTGCCTCACTAGTTACTATGGAGAATTGGTGAGATGTTTCCTCTCGTCTTCAGACTGACCATTCTCACTCAAGTCTCAAAGGTCCCTTTCACTTCTTCCCACACAACCCAAAGGATTTGTAGTCTAGGAAACCAAAGAACAGTTTCATCAATAAATCAATTTATTTAAAAGAATATGTTACAATTAATTACACTGTGACATTACCAAACAATTTTAGAGTGGTTAGCTCTAGAACAAGGAATGGAAGAAACACTGTTAGCCATTACGTGTCTGTGTATTTTCTCTTCACATTTCTTAAATCACAAATAAAAAATACAAGATACCGCAGTGAAAATACAATTAGAGTTTCTCTCAAATAAATTAAAAGTGTGCATGGCCTGGGGAGAACTGAAGCCCGGCTCACTGGCTTAAAAGGGGGGCATGATATAAAACTGGTGTCCAAGTTTAGTAGTTGGTCAAGTGCCCCCGCCCCATATCACTCCCCTCAATTCTGTTCCTCCCCAGAGCCCTAAACTTCCCACACACCCTGGATTATTGCTGAGGAGTGAGCTGATGCTGTCCCGGTAGGAATGAGGCCTGGCATGTCATGCTTGGATTTAGGGGAAGCGGAGACGGGGGCGAGACTGGGAGACAGTGAGCTAATGTACACTCACCCCCACTATGCTCTCTCTGAGTATTCCACCACATCACCCTCCCTCCAAAAGGAAGCTAATGCGACACAATGAAGCTGGTGAAGGAACCCAGCAGAACAAATGGTTTTACTGCTGCATCAGCCCAGCCAGACAGGCTGACGGGGAGATGGATGGCACGGTAGTCCCTGCACGTCTGGAGACTTCAAGCCAACTAGGATGCAGTCCCCTTTAAGAAAAATGCCTCCTAGGAGCCAGGCCCATACACTGGCAGATTCTGAGATGAGAGGGAGGTGTCACCACCCATCAGTGCACTATTTTTCTGCTCCAAGCACTGGGTTTGGAGCCACAGGAGGGGATAACCCAAGGCTACTTGGCCTGGGATGGGTAACTAAAGGATGAAACTAGATGGCCAGGCATGGGGATGTTGGAACATTTATCTAATTCCTCCCTGAGAGCTCTGTCCAGGCCTAGAAGCTGCCCTGGGCACATGCATATGGGTACCTGTGCTGAGCTTTGCCTAGAGCAAGGGGAGGGCAGAAAAATGGAGAATAGAATAAAAACACAAAGAGCAGAGCGCCTGAAGCATGGCCCAAGGGAGGTTTCTCAGAGCTTGCTTTTCCTCCTGCTCTCAAAAGCTCTGAGCTTTTGCTCCAGCGGACAGAAAGTGAGTGTGGAGGGGAGGACGAGGGAGCCAGGAAGACCCTGCTGACTCTGCTGGGGGAGGGAAGGAAGGGGAGTCTCCCCTTTTCCCAGACACAAACTGCAAAGGACGACTGGGTAGAAGCCTCCTTGGGCAGAACCCAGATCTAAGAAAAGGGATTAGAAAAAGCATGTACAGAGTAAGGGGGAAAAGGAGAGTCACACCTAACACTGCTTCATGCAAAGAAGGGCTTGATCCTGTGGACTCCTGAGCCACAGTGGCCTCTGCCTCCATCACAGGAGGCCTGCTGTGGGGGGAAGGGTTTCCCTCCTTCCACCTCCTTGCTGCAGCTGGGAGCTTTGTTCATGGTACATCCTCTATTCGTGAATAGAGTCTACCAACAGGCCAACTACTTACGGGGCCCCTCACCCCATCTCCAAAGCACCAAGCAAATGCTATGCCAGAAAAGGAACACAGCAACATCTACTCACTCCAAGGGACCTCCAAATCCTAAGGGTATCCCCAATGTTTCATATCTGGAGGCCAGCATTTGGGCTGCCACATGGCCTCCTGGGTTTCTTCACTCCTCTTCCACTATGAGGGAGTAGGGAAGAACTCCTGTTTTTGCAGTCTGAACAAAGCCGGTGTCACAGCCTCTTTAGCATCTTGGAGTGAGAAATCAACGTATCTTTTTTCCTAAGGTCCTCCGGCTCAGTGTTAAATTTGTTTAGGCCAAAAAAGAGCTAATCCTGTGTCAAAGCCTTCAAATCAGGGATCACTCTCTCCAACTTTAAACATTCAGCATTCTTGTGTTCTGTACTTTGTGACTCTGCCTAAGTTTGGAGAAGGGGAGGGGAGGATGTCTATATGACCTCATACTCCCCCTAGGGCAAGCGGCTACCAGGATAAGAATGAGAGAGGGAGAAAAATGGCCTCACAATGATCTGCAAAAACAAGTTACAAAATGGCAACTTCAGTCCACCCCAACACTGCTTGGTGGAGCTGACTACAACCAACCATGGCTGCCTCCCAGTTAGACAAAGCCAAAGATGCCTCCCTATGGAGGTTTTAGTTTGGAAGGAAGAGAAAGGAAAAAAACAAAAAGAAGGCTCAAAGATGTGTTCCACTTGCATCTGAGCCTGACTTAGTGTTCCCCATGCACTACCTACAGAGCCTCGGGACTGAGAATGTAGTCCTACCCCAGGCAGCCCTGGTCCATGTCCCTGGGATGTAGCTCTTAGGTATGCAAGGTCAGGGAGGAGCTCTTTGGGAGGACAAAAAGGTCTTCCTTTAGTCTCCTCTCAATGGAAAGTTGAGCTCAAACCCAAAGCTGCCATATTCCTACTGCTCCTTCCTGGGTCCTCAGCTGGCTTGGGTGGGGCTGTGGTTTGGTTGGCAAAGACCACTGATCAATTCTAAGTTCCCCCAAAGCCTTGAAGATATTGTCAGGTCCCTCCCTACTGCTGTTTAAGGAAGTCACAGAGAATGTGATAGTTACGGGTGGTTACTGGTCAGGAATGGAGTTGGGAAAAGCTTATGTACATAGGGCACTGCTTCCTTCCTTTCCCCTACGTAAGTCCAACCTTTGTGCCTAAAGGTATCAGCTTTAACTCTGGTCCCTAGTACTATCCCTAGTTCAGAAAAGGCAGGAAAATAAGAAATCACTGCCATGAGGAGTTTCAGGTTCCTGTGGCATCAACCTCCTGGGCTCACCCTCACCTCCATTCTGGGCCAGTGGAGGGACAGCATACATCGGGTCCTAGGGAAGCAGAAAGGAGATGTAGCATGTGGCTAGAAAGCCATGAGTTAGAGAGAGAGAGAGATGGACCAGGAAAATTGTCCTGGAATCAAGAGGCCACACCAAGTCTTTTGACTCTCCCTGTAGCTCTGTAGCCTTGCTGCCCTTTAGAAACACACCTCTTTCTCCTCCTCAGCACCCTCTTGGAAGATAAAGAAACTAAAATCCTTGCTCCTCAGACTCTATGGGAACCATGAGCCAGAATCTGCACTCAATACAAAAAAGGGGGAAAAAAAATCCAAGCAGGTTGTAAACTTTTCGAGTCCTTCATGAGGAGAGGTATTTTCCCTGTAAGATGTTTTCTTGTTTTTTTTTTTTTTTTTCCTTTTTAAAGTTTGTTTCAAAATAAAGAGAGCAAGAGCGAGGTCATGAATCCTACTGAAAGGTGTGTAAAAACACAAGCTAAAAAAGGTGCTGCCATCAATATGAAATTTAAAAAGAAATATATATATATGTATATACGTGCAGCTAATTTGTGTATATATAATTTTTACATACATACATATATATGTCTGAACAGTGCAAATGGATGGAGTTCATAGTTCCAGTTTTAAAAATATAGTACAAGGAGAGTCTGTTGGTATGAGGCCTGGGTGAAAGGACAAAGATACCTTTGGCAAGTTGGTTGGGCTTATTTCTTTTCCCATCTTAACACAGTTGACTCCTGGTGCTGACCAATCTGTTGTTCTCTACCAGCTCAATTCCAGAAACATGAAATTCAGAGGGGGCTATTAATATTTAGTTTAGGGATTTTGAATATAATGACTTTTTTCCTTTTTCTCTTCTTTTGTGTTAATGGTTACTCTGTCTGACATGGGAGACAACAGGGATAAGCGGATGGGGGTGAGGAGGAGGGAAAGGATAATAAGGAAAGGCTAGGTGGCCACATCCCTCTGCTGTGACCTCGCCATCTGGAAAATGTTCTGAAAGGAAAAAAAGAAAAGAGTTATTGGGAAGACTTAGGTGTCCACATATCCTCCCATCTAGAGGCAGTCCCACAAACAGAAACAGAAACGTATCACTGGATGATTAAATCTGATTAGCCCCTTCCCTTGATATAACCAGGACTTTGAACCAGTTCTTCCTGGTTCAGTCATGGCTGAAGAAGTGAAACCGGAACAGATCTGAATTTTTAAAATTTGGGTGAACTGGAATGATAACCAGAACGGGAAAAATTAGGGGTCAAAGCCCTGCTAGAAACCTCATCTCCCTCTTAGAAAACAAGGGCAGCACATGCACTGCAGAACAACCAAATCTCCTGCCCATTGAATTTTAAGCAGAGTTGGAACCAGTGCTGCCCTACTCAAAGATGGTGGTGCCCTGCTCAAAGATGGCAGCTGACTTCACAGCTTTGAAAGTGTGCCGCTTTCCACAGACCTGCCAATAATCCAATCTCACTCATCAGGCTCCTGAAAGGGCTCACTTTGCCTCTTGAGTCTCCCATTCCCGGATTTTGACAAATAATAATTCACCCATATGGTAGAAATTTGGGTCTGTTCTGAGCTCCCTTCATTGGCCATGACTGAACCAGTTCAAAGCCCTGGATACAACTTCCCATCTAGAATCACAGCCTTTTAGAGCTGTAAGGGATCTTGGATATTGTTCTACAGATGAGAAAACTGAAATCTGATTTGGGACGCTGATTTGCCCAAAATCGCACAGAGAAAAAAAGCCAGGATAGAACTCAGATATGGCTCTCTATTCATTTTACTATACCATGAATATAAATTCTCATGTTCTGACATTAGCTTCTGAACCTCTGAACCATTTTCTTTGAGAATTAAGTAGTTAATTATTCAAAATCTTCCAAATCCCACTCCAGCACTGGTACACACAAGCAGCAGTAAAGCAGTAGCAAAACCTCCTAAAACATATATATTCTTTTTTTTGTTTGTTTAATTTTTATTGAGCTTTAAGTGAAAGTTTACAAATCAAGTCAGTCTGACACACATAAGCTTATATACACCTTACTCCATACTCCCACTTACTCTCCCCCTAATGAGTCAGCCCACTCCCTTCTTCCAGTCTCTCCTTTTGTGACAATTTTGCCAGTTTCTAACCCTCTCTACCCTCCCATCTCCCCTCTAGACAGGAGATGCCAAAACAGTCTCAAGTGTCCACCTGATACAAGTAGCTCACTCTTCATCAGCATCTCTCTCCAACCCATTGTCCAGTCCCTTCCATGTCTGATGAGTTGTCTTTGGGAATGGTTCCTGTCCTGGGCCAACAGAAGGTTTGGGGACTACGACCACCGGGATTCCTCTAGTCTCAGTCAGACCATTAAGACTGGTCTTTTTATGAGAATTTGGGGTCTGCATCCCACGGATCTGCTCCCTCAGGGGTTCTGTGTTGTGCTCCCTGTCAGGGCAGTCATCGGTTGTGGCTGGGCACCATCTAGTTCTTCTGGTCTCAGGATGATGTAAGTCTCTGGTTCATGTGGCCCTTTATATCTCTTGGGCTCATAGTTATCATGTCACCTTGGTGTTCTTCATTCTCCCTTGATTCAGGTGGGTTGAGACCAATTGATGCATCTTAGATGGCCACCTGTTAGCATTTAAGACCCCAGACACCACATTTCAAAGTGGGATGCAGAATGTTTTCGTAACAGAATTATTTTGCCAATTGACTTAGAAGTCCCCTTAAGCCATAGTCCCCAAACCCCCGCCCTTGCTCTGCTGACCTTTGAAGCATTCAGTTTATCCCAGAAACTTCTTTGCTTTGGTCCAGTCCATTTGAGCTGACCTTCCGTGTATTGGGTATTGACCTCCCCTTCACCTAAAGTAGTTCTTATCTACTAACTAATCAGTAAATAACCCTCTCCCACCCTCCCTCCCTCCCCTCCTCGTAACCACAAAAGTATGTGTTCTTCTCAGTTTATACTATTTCTCAAGATCTTATAATAGTGGTCTTATACAATATTTGTCCTTTTGCCTCTGACTAATTTCGCTCAGCATAATGCCTTCCAGGTTCCTCCATGTTATGAAATGTTTCACAGATTCGTCACTGTTCTTATTGATGCGTAGTATTCCATTGTGTGAATATACCACAATTTATTTACCCATTCATCCGTTGATGGACACCTTGGTTGCTTCCAGCTTTTTGCTATTGTAAACAGAGCTGCAATAAACATGGGTGTGCATGTATCTGTTTGTGTGAAGGCTCTTACTTCTCTAGGGTATATTCCGAGGAGTGGGATTTCTGGGTTGTATGGTAGTTCTATTTCTAGCTTTTTAAGAAAACGCCAGATAGATTTCCAAAGTGGTTGTACCATTTACATTTCCACCAGCAGCGTATAAGAGTTCCAATCTCTCCGCAGCCTCTCCAACATTTATTATTTTGTGTTTTTTGGATTAATGCCAGCCTTGCTGGAGTAAGATGGAATCTCATCGTAGTTTTAATCTGCATTTCTCTAATAGCTAATGATCGAGAGCATTTTCTCATGTATCTGTTAGCTGCCTGAATATCTTCTTTAGTAAAGTGTGTGTTCATATCCTTTGCCCATTTCTTGATTGGGTTGTTTGCCTTTTTGTGGTGGAGTTTTAACAGAATCATATAGATTTTAGAGATCAGACGCTGGTCGGAGATGTCATAGCTGAAAATTCTTTCCCAGCCTGTAGGTGGTCTTTTTACTCTTTTGGTGAAGTCTTTAGATGAGCATAGGTGTTTGATTTTTAGGAGCTCCCAGTTATCTGGTTTCTCTTCGTCATTTTTGGTAATACTAAAACGTATATATTCTTGATTAACCTAGAAGACTCTGTTGTGACTCACTCCAGTCAGAAC
Source organism: Loxodonta africana (assembly GCF_030014295.1). Classification (NCBI taxonomy): domain Eukaryota; kingdom Metazoa; phylum Chordata; class Mammalia; order Proboscidea; family Elephantidae; genus Loxodonta; species Loxodonta africana. The sequence goes on along the minus strand of NC_087344.1, from coordinate 181,579,333 downwards.
AACTAAAACTGAGGAGAACTGCCCTTCTGGGTCAGGATGCTGCCCTTTTGGAGGGTGATTTGACAAAAAAAGACAGGTAGAGGAGGATCCGTGAAGCCATGACAGACAGAACAGCCTACAGCCAATGCCCACCCTCTAGATAAGGGAAAAAGCAGGGTTCTTTGACATATAGTGGTCACCATCGTGAGACCAGCCTCTCTGGAAGAATGTCCCAGGTAACATGGGGTAACCAGTCCCTAAGTAATATTCCTAGACAGGCAGAAATGGAAGTCAGGGTCCCAGGTATTTTGCCATAGGCCTATAAGTTTTAAACAAACAATAAAAAAAAGATGAAAAAGTCAATTCAAGAATTGTTTAGAATTACCTCTTTTCTCCACTTGAGCTCGCAGAACACCCTCTCGAAGCATTCATGCATGTAATTGAACTGAAAAAGAAGTAGCAGCCCTCACTGACTTCTCAAGGCCAGGCACCATGGGGCCAGGCCAGGAACTCCTGCCCTCAGTCAGCCCATCTGCCAAGCTCACTCAGCCTACAGAAAAACCCCCGACAGGCAACGCAAGGCCTGGCTCATCTACTATTCTTTGGCTCCTTCTAGTGGTAACTTCGAGTCAAAGGGGAGATGTGAAATTGCCAGTACTAGCTGGGCCTAAAGGAAAGACAAGATGAACCTGGGGATCTAAGATTCAAAGGGCTCAGATCTCAAGACAACTGCTACCCCTATCTCTCTCTCCATTTACATACATGGCTCATGGAGAACTTTAAGCCCAACCTACATTCCCCAAGCATGCTTCCCCATCTGCCACTCACGTATGGTGTGAAGATTTTAACCCATCGGGGCTTCTTCTCTCCTCGTGCGTATTCAAAACAGAAGGCCATTCCTTCTTCATCTGTATCCCATCGCTGCATCTCATCCCATTCAAATGCTATGACCTGGTTCTGAACAACCGAGAACGAGGGTGTCAGGTCTATAAAGTCTGCGTGTGGGAGTGCTGAGGAGCTTATGTAAGGTGGTTCTGGGCGAGGCAGCAGAAGAGAAATGAATGGAGATGTCTGTATCATTTCAGGGAAAGGACTGACACAAGAATAAAGGTCAGTAGAGTAGCCAGGGAAGTTGAGGATCAGTGTAGTTCCAGTGCCTGTTTGTCTACCCCAGTCAAAACACAGTTTTCATTTCATTTCCCCTCAAGAAGGAACTAAGACATAGCAAGTGAGTGTGTACCTAGGCATCCCCGGAGCTCCGGGCCCTCTTCCTCACCTCCCCCAGCCCCATGCTGAATTCTCACCTCCAGCTGTCCTTCTTCAGTGCAGGCATGCAGTTTAAAGTGCGTGATGCTGATGGCTGTGATGACGTGCCCCTTCCTCCTGGAATCACAGGCACAGTGGGGGAAGATGATTTCATTGTAGCCCTCACAAGTCCTTAGCATATTGAGGTACTAGGCAAAAACAAAGGGGAAATAGTGTTACTATAGAACTAAACTCCAGTGAAGAGATGGTGCAAGAGAAAGAAAAAGAGAACACTCTCACCCAACAACCTGAAATCTTGCCTCTGGTCTCATGCCCAACCCTAGGCTAGGATAGGACACAGACAATCCTTTATCCCACCTCCAACTTCTGTTTTCCCACTTTCAACCCCCTTAAATATACACACACACACCACACACACACACACACACACACACGAAGCCAGAGGAGACACTGTAACCAAGACCCCTAGGGCTAGACAGGACTCCCGATGCCACTTTCACTGTACCTAAGGGATGGCCATCTGATCCAGCCTAATAAATAAGGAAAGGGAGTTGTTGTTTCTTCCCATCTCTTCTCCAATCAAAAGTTAACAATAATCTCAGTGATCATAGTAAGCTACCCCAAATCTCAGATTTGTAAAATGTTAAAACTGAAAGAGACCTTAAAAGCTAGTCATCTTACTGAAACTCAGAGTAGCTATGAGAATTGCTTGAGGTTACAGGTGATAGTAAGCGGCACACCCAGGGTTAGAACCTAGGTTTAATTCCTAGGCCACTACTCCTTTCACTGTCACCAACTAGTCCTCAAAGTAGCCCCACTGTCCCTGGGATCTTCCCCAGTTATGTGTCTCCTTAACAAGCATCTGGACCAAACTCAAAGGGACATACACGGCTCTCACAGCACAATGTTATAGGACTAATGCAGAGAGGTCTCTTAACTACTGAATCTCACTCAAATCTCTTGGTCTTTTCTCTACAGTTAAGGCTGGCACCTCTGTTACTCTATTTTGAATTGACAGAGGAGAGAGTAAAGGAAGGAATGTGGGAAAGAGAGTATAATAGGAAAAGGAAAATAAGAGGAAAAAATTAAGATTCATGGACTCCGACCTGCTTTCTTCTCAGGGAATGCCTGGGAAACAAGCAAAGAGCCTTGGGCCTCCACACCCCCGGCTGTACATGACACAGGAAGAAGTAGGCACGCTGGTGACATGTGCAGGGTGCTGGAGAGAAGGCAAAGGTGCAGCACCCTAGCTGATTTCAACTAAATGGGCAGGCTGATTAGAATACACTGGGAGTTGCCTTCTGCCTTACTGAGAGAGAAGAGAGGAACAGACACAGGCACAAAAAGGACACTGGGCAACCCACGGCTCTGCTGTCAATGAAAGGCACCTAAGACCATTGCTCTGCCACCAAAAGCTGTCTGAGAAGACTCACTGGCTCAGGGGGAAAAAAAAAAATCACACCACATTCTCCCTTCCCTCCTTTGCATGTCTGTTTAGGTAAAATAGCAACTCTGAAGGTGAAAAATTGTAAGGGCAGCCAAGAACACAGGGACAGGGTCAATTTAGAAGAGAGGCTCCGAGTGCCACAAAATATACTTCATCACATCATTTTTCTCCTCTTCTCCCTCCTGTCAATCCTACCTCATCCTCCTTTTTGATCACCCTTACTTTATCAGTGGTAAACGTGGGTGCTGCCAACCCTGCTATTGGCATTATGAACAAAAAGAAATTCCTGGCCACTATGCTTTAGTAAATATGACTGGAGTGGACAGTAAAAAAGAGAACTCTTCTGGGGTTAGAACAAGCGGCAAAGATTGGGACAGGAAGCAGTACACAGAAGAGTGATTCAAGAGCTTGAGCCCAGAATGGCCTAGGCTTGAATCCCGGCCCCATCAATTCCTAACTGTGCAACCTTGGGCAAGTTACTTGAATGCAAGTAAATTCACTTAATCCCAGGAACCTTAGTTTCCTCTTTAAAACGGAACACCACCACCTACCTCACAGGGCTATTTGTAAACATTAAATATAAAATATTTAGCACAGTGCTTACTATATATTAGGCATTTAATAAATAATAACCAGTTGCCATCTAGTTGATTCTGACTTATGGTGACTCCACGTGTGTCAGAGTACAACTGTGTTCTATAGGGTTTTCAATGGCTGATTTTTCAGAAGTAGATCACCAGGCCTTTCTTCCAAGGCACCTGAGTGAACTTGAACTTCCAACCTTTCTGTTAGCAGCCAAGTGTATTAACTATTGGCACTACCCAAAGACTCCTAATAAATGATAGCTTTAAAAAAGAACTTTAAAAGATCAATAAACTTTGGCCGGAGGGCTGAACCACTTTGGCTGTCTCTCAATAATAGTCTGTGAAACGATGTATCTGGAAATTACTTTAAAAACTCTGGGGGCAGAGGGGAGGCGGGGAGCATGTGTGAGAGAGAGATGAAACAGGAATGGCAGAAAGTTGATAGCTACTGAAGCTGGGTAATGGGGTAATGGGTGCACAGGGGCTAATTGTACTATCCTTTCAACTTCCTTATGTATTTGAAAATTTCCACAATAAAACACCAAAAGAGAAAGAAAAGTGCCCTGCAACCAGGCCTCTGGCATGCATCCAAGTCAGTCTCCTGGCACACTCATCAGGAACTTCCTACATGCTCGGTAAGAAGCGAATTCTGCTCAAAGCTGCTTACAACCTCTGCAAATGCCAGTGGGTGTCTTGGAGCCTCAAGACAAGTTCTGCTCACATTGGAGGTATCATTTCTGTTTTGAAAAATATTTCTGCCATATTCCTAACTGGGAGTTTTACTGTGTGTATATTTATGTGTAATACATATATATATTTTTTCTTCCCCCCACGTGTCTGTCAGTTTGTCGTACTGTGGGGGCTTGCGTGTTGCTGTGATGCTGGAAGCCATGCTGCCTGTATTCAGATAACAGCAGGGTCACCCAGGGAGGACAGGTTTCAGCTGAGCTTTCAGACTGAGAGAGACTAGGAAGAAGGACCTGGCAGTCTACTTCCGAAAAGCAGCATTAGCCAGTGAAAACCTTATGAATAGCAGCGGACCATTATCTGATATAGTGCCGCAAGATGAGTCCCCCAGGTTGGAAAGCACTCAAAAGGTGACTGGGGAAGAGCTGCCTCCTCAAAGTAGAGTCGACCTTACTGACGTGGATGGAGTAAAGCTTTCAGGACCTTCATTTGCTGATGTGGCATGACTCAAAATGAGAATAAACAGCTGCAAACATCCATTAATAATTGGAACCTGGAATGTATGAAGTATGAATCTAGGAAAATTGGAAATCGTCAAAAATGAAATGGAACGCATAAACATCGATATCCTAGGCATTAGTGAGCTGAAATGGACTGGTATTGGCCATTTTGAATCAGGCAATCATATATTCTACTATGCTGGGAATGACAGCTCAAAGAGGTATGGTGTTGCATTCATCGTCAAAAAGAATGTTTCAAGATCTATCCTGAAGTACAATGCTGTCAGTGATAGGATAATATCCATACGCCTACAAGGAAGACCAGTTAATACGACTATTATTCATATTTACACACCAACCACTAGGGCCAAAGATGAAGAAATAGATTTTTATCAGCTACTGCAGTCTGAAATTGATCGAGATGCACTGATAATTACTGGCGACTGGAATGCGAAAGTTGGAAACAAAGAAGGACCAGCAGTCAGAAAATATGGCCTTGGTGATAAAAACAATGCCGGAGATCGAATGATAGAATTTTGCAAGACCAAAGACTTCTTCATTGCAAATACCTTCTTTCACCAACATAAATGGTGACTATACACATGGACCTCACCAGATGGAACACACAGAAATCAAACTGACTACATCTATGGAAAGAGACGATGGAAAAGCTCAATATCATCAGTCAGAACTAGGCAAGGGGTCGGCTGTGGAACAGACCATCAATTGCTCATATGCAAGTTCAAGCTGAAACTGAAGAAAATCAGAGCAAGTCCACGAGAGCCAAAATATGACCTGGAGTATATTCCACCTGAATTTAGAGACCATCTCAAGAATAGATTTGACGCATTGAACGCTAGTGACCGAAGACTGGATGAGTTGTGGAATGACATCAAGGACATCATCCATGAAGAAAGCAAGAGGTCATTGAAAAGACAGGAAAGAAAGAAAAGACCAAGATGGGTATCAAAGGAGACTCTAAAACTTGCTCTCGAACATCGAGCAGCTAAAGCAAAAGGAAGAATTGATGAAGTAAAAGAACTGAACAGAAGATTTCAAAGGGCCTCTCAAGAAGACAAGGTATTATAATGACATGTGCAAAGAGCTGGAGATGGAAAACCAAAAGGGAAGAACATGCTCGGTGTTTCTCAAGCTGAAAGAACTGAAGAAAAAATTCAAGCCTTGAGTTGCAACAGTGAAGGATTCCATGGGGAAAATATTAAACGATGCAGGAAGCATCAAAAGAAGATGGAAGGAATACACAGAGTCATTATACCAAAAAGAATTAGTCGATATTCAACCATTTCAAGAGGTGGCAAACGATCAGAAACCGATGGTACTGAAGGAAGATGTCCAAGCGGCTCTGAAGGAACTGGCGAAAAACAAGGCTCCAGGAATTGGTGTAATTATCAATTGAGATGTTTCAACAAACAGATGCAGCGCTGAAGGTGCTCAATCGTCTATGCCAAGAAATATGGAAGACAGCTTCCTGGCCAACTGACTGGAAGAGATCCATATTTATGCCTATTCCCAAGAAAGGTGATCCAACCGAATGTGGAAATTATAGAACAATATCATTAATATCACACGCAAGCAAAATTTTGCTGAAGATCATTCAAAAACAGCTGCAGCAGTATATTGTCAGGGAACTGCCAGAAACTCAGGCCGGTTTCAGAAGAGGACGTGGAACCAGGGGTATCATTGCTGATGTCAGATGGATCTTGGCTGAAAGCAGAGAATACCAGAAGGATGTTTACCTGTGTTCTATTGACTATGCAAAGGCATTCGACTGTGTGTATCATAACAAACTATGGATAACATTGCGAAGAACGGGAATTTCAGAACACCTAATTGTGCTCATGAGGAACCTTTACATAGATCAAGAGGCAGTTGTTTGGACAGAACAAGGGGATACCGATTGGTTTAAAGTCAGGAAAGGTGTGCGGCAGGGTTGTATCCTTTCACCATACCTATTCGATCTGTATGCTGAGCAAATAATACTAGAAGCTGGACTATATGAGAAGAATGGGGCATCAGGATTGGAGGAAGACTCATTAAGAACCTTTCTGGCTGAAAGTGAAAAGGACTTGAAGCATTTACTAATGAAGATCAAGGACCAGAGCCTTCAGTAAGGATTGCACCTCAACATAAAGAAAACAAAAATCCTCACAACTGGACCAATGAGCAACATCATGATAAACGGAGAAAAGACTGAAGTTGTCAAGGATTTCATTTTACTTGGATCCACTATCAACAGCCATGGAAGCAGCAGTCAAGAAATCAAAAGACGCACTGCATTGGGCAAATCTGCTGCAAAGGACCTCTTCAAAGTGTTGAAGAGCAAAGATGTCACCCTGAAGACTAAGGTGCGCCTGACCCAAGCCATGGTATTTTCAATCGCATCATATGCATGTGAAAGCTGGGCAATGAATGAGGAAGACTGAAGAAGAATTGACACCTTTGAATTGTGGTGTTGGCAAAGAATACTGAATATACCATGGACTGCCAAAGAATGAACAAATCTGTCTTAGAAGAAGTATAGCCAGGATGCTCCTTAGAGGCAAGGATGGCGAGACTGCGTCTTACATACTTTGGACATGTTGTCAGGAGGGATCAGTCCTTGGAGAAGGACATCATGCTTGGCAAAGTATAGGGTCAGCGGAAAAGAGGAAGATCCTTAACGAGGTGGGTTGACACAGTGGCTGCAACAATGAGCTCAGGCATAACGATTGTAAGGATGGCGCAGGACCAGGCAGTGTTTCATTCTGTTGTGCATAGGGTCACTATGAGTCAGATCTGACTCGACAGCACCTAATATATTTTTTTTAAGGAGAGAACGATGCTGACAAAAGCAGGAAAGGAGATCAGAAGAGATGTGGAGCCCTACATATCTTGAACTCTCTTTGAGACACTAAGTTACTCTACCTGGGGGCTTCCTCTATGCTGTCGGGGAATAAAGGACTGTTGCCACCCTTTCTTCCCTAATGTAGAGAAAAGCATATGCACTGGAGCCAGACAGAAATGGGTTCAAGCCGCATTTCTAGTTCCACTTCTGACAAGCTATGCCACCTTCGGTAAAATCTGATCTCTCAGCCTTCACTTCTCTGTAAAGTGGGGATAATGCTGGCATGGCTGTTACAAGGAGTAAATGAGAATGTACATCAAGCGCCCAGAACAGTATTAGGCACATCATATGCGCCCTTCCTCTTCCCTCTGAATCAGGCTGATTTATCCCTTCATATTTAAGGGTGTTAGTCTTTGAAAGCAAAGGACCTTCAGGGGACTTCCTAATGATGTAAGTTCTAAAAACAACTGGAATGAAAACCAAGGGAACCTGTGGCCTTGGTGAGGTGACAAGACGTAAAAGTCACTGGGGAGACTTAAGGTTTTTTCAGAGTCTCCAATTGGGCAGTATTGCTTCGCTTTAAGTGGGCAACCCCTACATCCTCTGGGTTTGCACAAAGCCAAAGAAGAGAAAGATTTAAAATTTTACACAAATCCAAAATTTCCAAAAGACAAATGAATTTTTGTTTTCAAACATATTCATATAGGTGCCTGGATATGTTTAAAACACGAAATTATCCTGTTCATTCTCCTTTCATATTAAGTTTTGAATATATGTACCCTGAATTACCTTCCTTGACTCACATACCACTTAGCTGATAGTCCCCATCAGGCTGGGGACAAGGAAAGGTATCGCATGGGGCATCTTATAAACCCTCAGTATTCAGCCAGGCAGGTAAATACTGAAATAGGACAGTTATTGAAGCAAAGGTTCAGTACTTAACAGAGCGGAACACTCGGGGTGACTGGGTCAAGGTCCATTCTGGAGACCACTCTGTTCTCCCAAACAACCTGCCAAGGGTCAAACCAGGTCTAAAACAGAAATGAGGGCTTCAGAGGACTCTGGGAAGCCAACTACCTAGAGTAGCAATTCTGAAGCACCTAAAGTTTCAGGATCACCAGGGTGCTTTATAAAAATAAAGATTCCTAGATCCTACCTCCATAGAGCCTGGCTTAATAAACAGTGCATTTTAAACAGGCTTCACAAGTGACTTTCATGTAGGTGGACTGAGAGCCACATTTTGAGAAACATTTTCACACACACTGCTTTATGTGAAATTATTAAAAATTACATTGAGAAACACTAACATAGGAACTCCTTATGTGTCAGTTCAGTAATAGCAAAATCAGGCCACTCCAGCATAAGAAAAACATAATTTACATGTATCTATTGTTTGTATGGGAGCCCTGCTGGCACAGTGGTGAAGAGCTCGACTGCTAACCAAAAGGTTAGCAGTTTGAATCCACCAGCTGCTTCTTGGAAACCCTATGGGAGAGTTCTACTCTGTCCTATAAGGTCACGATGAGTCAGAATCGACTCCATGGCAACCGGTTTGGTATGGTTTGGTTACATACATAACTTGACATGAGGTTTTCAAGTCAAGAGAATTCCATAAACGTTAAAGTATTTTTTTATACTCAATTCCAATGACTCATGGGAAAAGTTATCAGCATTATCAGTTACACTCTAGTTCTTAACTGGGTGATAATAATACATAAACTTGAGCCTAAAAATAATTTCATAAAGATTACTGTGCCTATCAAATTCCGCTTTTCTATATGTTGCCACAGAACAGCCCTAACCCATTTATTTCTCTAGCACCTTGCACTGTGCCTGGCATATACTTGGTATTCAACAAGTACTTTTTTGTTGAATGCATAAACGGAAGATACTATGTTTGAAGTAGAATACATGCAAAAAATCAATATGTATTTCACACTGGTATATTAGAAGCCCTTATGCAATGACTTTGATTTTTGTTCTCTTTTTAGAAACAGGGAGACTGCTGGCTTTGGCAAAGGCAAACAACTATTGTAAAGCTTGATGGCCCCTTGGCTGGCCCTTTCCACCAGAAAGATGCAGTTGCGTTAGTCAGAATCATGCACGAATGTATAGAAGACAATACCATTATCTTAACACATGAAGTGGAGTTTTAAAACCCTGTTTCAAAAACAAATTTCTGTCTTTATACAGTGCAATTTCCTTAGCTAAAATTCAACCCACAGTTAATTATATTTCAAAGACTTTTGTATTGTCTATTTTAGTCTGATGGAAGAACATAGATAAGATGGCTCCTTGGTCTTTGGCAATTTTCTAAAGCAAAGAGATTTATCACTTTTCATCATATAAGTTACAAAATAACTCTCCTACCTACACATAAGAGTATGGGCTAAATTCAATGGCTGACTTGTTTACATTCTTATCCCAATTCAATTAATTTAAATGGATGAACATTCCCTTATAAAAATTGCGCAGAAGATACAAAAGAAATTTAAGTGACCTATCCGAATTACTGTCAATGCCTTATGTGAAATCATTAAACACTCTAATTGTAAAAATCCAACTATATGTAAATTTTCCAAGAGAGAAATTTAAAAATGCTGTGAGTGAAACTTTTTGTAAATGTTCTCTGCAAATTTTATTCCTGATAATTTCTATCCCTCTATTATGGCAGATACAAACTGGAAACTAATTTTAAAACATCTAAAGAACACTCCAGGCAGCCCTGTCCAGCAGAACTTTCTGCAATGATGAAAATGTTCTATATCTGCACTGACCAATCGACTCGATGGCAACGGGTTTGGTTTTTTTTTTTTGTTTAAGCCACATATGGTTGCTCGGTGCTTAAAATGTAGCCAGTGTATCTGAGGAACTGAATTTCAAGTTTTATTTACTTTAAATTTAAACATTCCCATGTGGCTAGTAGTCATAGAATCAATTAGCACAGCTCTAATCAAAAGCACTATTGAGCATGGATATTTAAGCAACTGCAGAAATAAAAGCCATAAAAACAAATTATTTTGCTGTTGTTAAATCACAACTAATTTCTTATGTTAAAATCTAAATATCAGTTCTCACAAAATTTTATCTTTACTATATTATAATGTTTTGCACATCTTTTGTTTTAGTACATTTTTGTTTATCAAAAGAATACTTTTGGTTCTTATCAACAATAATGTTACATACCTATGTACAGCACTCTAAGCTTTCTGTGTGCTAAATGCAAGAACACAATTGACTTCGAACCCTCTCCCCGCCCCTTTTTTTAATTAGTTAAGCCACTGACCAGGCTGCGACACATTTAAAAATGGCTGGAACAACAGGTCTAAAGGAGCATTTCTAGAAGGGGCTACAGGGACTGTAAACCTACCATGACCATTTTCCTTTGTTCATACAGCTTCTGTAACTGGTAGGACTTTTCCTCTGCTTTGATATAACCTTTCTTCACATCATCGACAGCCTGTCACCACAACAAAGGCAGGGAAGAAAAGAACGTGAAATAATTATCAAATGAGTTCTTGCTAAAAATAAAAAGACACAGATTCATTTTCAGAATAAGTCTTATCCGTCTGAACCAACACCATCATTGTCAATGAGCTCTGCCACACGGATATATTTCCTGGAACATAAAAAACCCAAACCCAGTGCTATCGAGTCGATTCCAACTCATAGCGACTAATTAGCACTTAAGGAGTGTCTGGAATGTGCTAAGGATAGTTCTAGGCCCTGTGTGAGGGATATGGTTTCCGGTGCTAAGAGACTTAAATTGTGGCTAATTTATACATGTGAAACAACTGCAGAACAATGAAAGGCAGTATACAATACTGCATTAAAGGTAACATAAAAAAAAAAAAATTTTTTTTTTTTAACATAAAGAAGTAGCAAAAACGTGCGGTGCAGACAGTAAGTGACATACTGCAGTCAGGATACGATTGCTCATTGGTAATTATAGTTATCAGGGAAGCCTTGGTTGTACCCTGAAGGCTAAATAAAGTTAAATAGGAGAAACTATGAGCTGAAGTCAAGAAACAGGAATGGGTTTGAGCTTGTATACATTCGGGAGACAGATATGTCTAATTTGAATAAAGGGTACACATTAGGGGACAGTAAAACATAATGCTGGATGGGCAGGTTAACAACAGATTATGGAGGATCCTAAAACACAGGCACAGAAATTTAGACTTAAGAAGGCAGACAGGAGTGAGCTAAAAAAAAAAGCATTAAGAAATTGTTTTTCTGAAGTAAGTCTGAAATGAATCTGAGTGCCAAATGAATTAAGTTCAGGAGGGAATGAAATAAAGGAGACCAATGATATCATGGTACCTGAGGCATGAAGCAAAACAGGACCTTAAACTAGGGTGACAGCAATAGGGAGAGAGGAAGTGACAAATCTGAGACAGTGAGTGAAAAAAATTCCAACAGGCCTTGATATAGACATGAAGGTACCTAGATATGAAATGCTCCTTCTAAACTTCTAGATCAGGTCTAGAAATATGTATACACTTCCCAGCCTCACTCAAACACCTCTCCACCCCAAGAAAAACTTGAAAAATCTGATAGAAGGGAAAACGGATCTTTGAGAGAAACAAACAAACAAAAAAACACAACAAAGCAAATGTAATCATTTGTCCAGGCCATTCAGAATCCAAGCTGAGATACTGCAAGGATACCCTGGATAACCTGTGCAGGCACCAGGCAGAGGTGCAATGGAACCTTTATAAGAAGACTGCTGACTTGGGCAACCTGAGCTCTGCTCTCATTTTGTGAGTATGGGTCAAAATACTTTAAAGACTGTTGCCGTCAAGTCAATTCGGACTCATAGTGACCCTATAAGACAGAGTAGGCCCTAGAGAACTGCCCCATAGGGTTTCCAAGGCTGTAATCTTTATGGAAAAGGAGCCCTGGTGGCACAGGGGTTAAGGGCTGGCTGTTGGAACCCACCAGCTGTTCCTTACGAGAAAGATGTGGCAGTCTGCTTCCTTTTGGTTAGCAGCCAAGTCCTTTAATCAATGCACCGTCAGGGCTCCGTTCCAAACACCAAAACCCCTCTCAATTTGCTTGAACATTCATTTTTTTTTTGTAAATTGCTGACACTTCTCATCTGCTGTGGTCTCCTTTCCTGTTTCTCTTTGTCTTTGTGGGTACATGCCTTTTTAATTCCATTACTGTTATTTTAGTGAGCTTTCAGGAAGGAGCAACTTAAATATATGTGTTCAATCTGCCAGGTTTAACCAAAACTTAAACACGAATTTATTCATTTTTTAGAGAAAAAGGCTCTTTATCATCATTATTATCTAATATTTCATCAATTCTAAGTTACACATTTTAACATCTCTGAAACTGGGATGTATCTTACAATCAACAATGGATCAGTTTAACTGTCAGGCTTTTTTTCTTTCTTAGCAGTATATAAAATAACTGTACCTTACAATCAATGACATCTTAGAATTGGTGAAATACAGTAGTACTAGATATTCCCATCATCAAAATATGATATAAAAAGTATGTAAAACTTCATAAGGGAAAAAAATGTAATATTATTTTCCAAAACATACAATTGTTCTAGTCTAATCACTTGAGGCAATCATCTGTGTTCAAAAAAGCTGCTGGATATAAGATACTGCTACAAAAGCAATAGCTTTTCTAAATATCTACATATTTTACTTTTGTCTTACAGTTTTATAATTCAAAAATCAATTCCACATGCTCTGCCTCATTTAAATTTTTATACTTACTAAAAACAAACGAACAAACAAACAAAAACTGTGAGGTACTATTATTCCCCTTTAACAGATCTCAGCAAAGCTACGCTAAGGATTTACCTAATGTAGAGGTTGTACTTGAACCAGATACTCCGACTCCTAGCTACTGATTTTTCTGTTCCAACAATTCAAAGGAAAAAATATTCCATTCATAGTTGTAATAAAAATATCATGTAAGCAGGAATTAATTTCACGGGGGGCATAAGTAAAACATAAAACTACAGAACACTATTTGGAGAAACAAAAGAGGAGTTGAATAAAACAGAAACATTACGCACCTATTACGGAATCTACATTTAATAAAGATAGTGATTCTTCTCAAGTTAAATTACAAATTTAACAAAATTCCAATAAAAATAGTAATAGGATACACTTCGTAAAACATTATGAAACAGGTTAAAAATTATTTGGAAAAACGCAATGGGCAAGAATATCAAGTCTTTAAAAGAAGACAGCTTTAGCCTTACCAAATATTAAAATGTATTATAAAGCAACAATAATCAAATGGGAGTGTTGAGTCAAAAATAGAAAAACGGGTCAATAGAGACCCAAAATACAGGCAATATATAAAAACAAATTTAATAAAAGACAAGTTAAGCATAGCACACTAGGAAAATAAATCATTTAATACCTTCTGCTGGGCCATATCTGAATTGCAAAACAGAGAAAATTTAACTTAGACCAACCTTTCATACCATGTACCACAATAAACCCCATGTAAAGTATTAAATATTAAAAATAAAATATTGGAAATTACAAAAGAATAGCACACTCATACTTACTATTGAGGAGAGAATATGTACTGATAAGTGAAGCAACAGAAATTACAAAGGAAAATATAGATAAATACTATTACATAAAATGTGAAAACAAAAATCAGTAACGCTGAGAAAAAAATGGAATAGAGTAAATATTTGTAAAAATGACAAAGGTTTAAAGTTTAAGACAGAGTCAATGTACAGCAACAGTTCAACACAACAAGAACATAATTAGTAAATCACAAGAACTCATTCAAAAGAAAAACACGTACACAGAGTGATGTTGCAGAAGTTGACAATAGCACCACTTCTAATCGTACACTCAAAAAACACCCTGGAATAAAACGGAATGATTAAACAACATATAGTACACTAACTCAGCCATGAATGAAATATGGAAGAATTTTACAGGTAATTAAAAACAGGAAAAAAAAATTCCTAAATTATATCTACATTAGGATTATAACTATGTAAAAATTACACGTCCATATAAAGACCTAATGCCAGATTTAAGGGTAAACACTTGTAGGAAAAGATCATAAAAGCAGACTTCCAGGTAGGGATGGCAGGTTAAAAACAAGCATCTACTCTTACTTCCTCCTAAAACCCCACTAAAATGTCCATAAAGTGATTTTTTTTTTTTTTAAGGAAATAAACAATAAACCCGCAGGGGCGAATGGGAAGAAACAACTAGAATAAAATTTTGGAATCTGGAATGCAGATGGATGAGTAGTAACTGAGAAAACGGGAAAAAAAAAGATGTCTAAACTGATAGCGGAGCCCTAGTGGCATAGTGGTTAAGGGCTCGGCTATTAACCAAAGAGTTTACAGTTCAAATCCACCAGCTGCTCCTTGGAAACCCTATGGGGCAGTTCTTCTCTGTCCTAAAGGGTCACTATGAGTCGGAATCAACTAGATAGCAACGGGTTTGGTTAAACTTGTAATGGAGAAAGTGGTGGACCACTCCAATTTATACCACAAAATCACCAAAAGACCCATGAGTGGTGGCACTGGTGGTGTGGCTAAAATAAGGAGGCTTCATTGAAAGCCTATTTAAGTAGCAGTCTATTTCTCAGATGCTCTCTCCTCCACTCTGTGCAGCCAAAGGACTGCCACCTCAATGCCAGCAGAAGACTGGAGGTTTGGTCTCTCTACAGTGAAGCACACAGTCAATAAGGTCCAATCACATGCTGGGCTACGATCGGCTCTGTAGTCTCCCAATCTTAAATTTCTGCAGATCAGTGTGTTAGTAGAACGCCTCTAACATGAACAACAGAGAAGAAAAGAAACATGCAAACAATAAAAACAAGAAAAGAGGTAGAATATGCAGGGAGAAGAAAACCAATTTTTTTTAAATTACTATTTTTAATATCCACAGAAAGTCAAAAAAAAATTATAACCACAAAACAAGAACTGAATATTATACAATAAAAGAACATTCAGAGAACAAAAGAAAACCTCTGGAAATTAATAACGTAAGAGCACACAGAAAAAACTCAACAGCAGGACTAGAAGATAAATCTGAGTAAATCTTCCAGAAAGCAGAACAAAAAGAAAAAGAAATTTAAATGTGAGAATAAGAAAATTGGGACAAAAAAAATTGTGGCAGACCAAGAAGTCTCATGTCAGAATAACAAAAGTTCCAAAAGGAGAGAACAGAAAATCAAAGAGAGGAAATTATCAGTTGAGTAATTCAACAAAATTTGCCAGATCAGAAAGACACAAATTTTCCACAGAGGGCCCAGCATAATAGCTGAAAACAGACCCTCAGCAAAGCATGTCACTTTGAAATGTGAGACTGGTGGAGACAAAAAAGATCTTATAAGCTTCCAAAAGGGAAAAAAGGTTACATATAAAGGTATTGGCATCAGAATGGCTTTGGACTTCTTAATAGCAACACTGGATGCTAAAAAGATGATGCAGCAATTGCCTAAAATTTTTGAGGGAAAATAATTTTCAACCTAGATCTGTATATCCAACCCTAAAATTTATCAAGTGTGAAGACAGAATAAAGGTATCTTTAGACATTCAAGATTTAAAAACACTATCTCCCATGTACCCTTTTCCAAGAAGCTCTGAGAATGTGTTTCACCAAAGCAAGCAAGAAAAAGAAGACGTGTACGCTAACACTGGAAATTCCAGACAGGAGACGGTGATGGAAAAGGCAATATCAGAATGATAGCTGTGCACCCCAGTACGGCGCCACCAGTTCAGACTGGGATAGGCCAAAATGCTCCACGAGAGACTTCTTTAGAAAAGTGGAAATTGATAGAATATCTGATGGGTCTGACTGTCTTTAGAGGAGATACAGACAGCTGGTAAAGAGTCTAGTGCTGAATGGAAAACCAAGCAAACGAAAAAGGAGGGTGATAACAGAGAAAACGAAATGTTATGAAGGGAGTATTTATTACATAGCTCTGCTATAAATTTCATTATTTATGGAGTCTAATAATGTAAACATTAAATAATGACCTAACAAATATTATAATTTGACTATATTAAGAGAATAGGGAAGATGAAAAAGGTATGACTATGTGTGAGAATGGGGGAGGAAAGAGAGCTGAAGTCTCATCTGCCATAGTGGGAAATTAAGAGATACTGCTGCAATCTGAAAAATCTAGTAGTACCAATATAACACCAAGCTCTCACAGAGACATGAAGGTAAATACCTAACCAAACCAAAATACCAAGTAGCAACCAAAAACAAAGTAAAAGAAGTGAAAGTGGTGGTTGCCTATGGAAGCAGATGAGGGTAAGTGGGGCAACTACTATTTTTCATTATAAACCTTCCAGAACTATTTGTTGCTTTAAACTCTGTGTATGTCTGTACAAAGTCATAATGCTCATTTTGTTGTTAAAAATAATAGTGTTGATATTTTTGCTTTTATAAACTTATTTATCTTTTGTGAAATGGGATAGAACATTTTACAAGTGTAACTAAGACCCAGGAGCACAGTGGCTTATTACCCAAGTGTTCACACTGAACTGGCAGATTAACCACTACATGCAAACAGAAAAAGAAATCAGTACTTCCCAGGAAGATCAATCCACCCACCTGATGAAAGAAGTAGGTAACTGCAAGGTCATTGTCATTTAAGAGGATTTCTTCTTCTGTTGTAAAAAGCCACTTCCGAATGGTCAGGCAGGTGCCTGGCACAGCTGATGTATAATTCTGGACGTAGAGTTTGTGAGGAAATTCATTAGGTGCCAGCTTACGTACTAAAGAGAAGAGAAAACATAAAGCTGGAGTGAAAGGCCAGATAAGGAGTCTCCCTAGTATAAACTGTGTAAGGCAGAGCAAGAAGGGCAGATTATTATTAACCAAATGAGATCAGGGTATCAGCTCCGATCCATCACGGAACTCTGCTTAGGGAGCAAAAAAATAACTTTGTCCAGCCCAATTTGCCTCTTCTAACTATGACTATGCCCAGATGAGCCTCAAACTGACCTGAATGACAGCCCCTTCAGTTAACGTGCTGACTTTGCAGACAGCACCAATTCCAAATTCAGTTAAAACATCTGACCCATTATCTGGTAAGTTACAGCTGATGTCTACTGAGTATCTTTAAAGAAAGCCTCCCCCCTTACTTACCCAGCTGTGATGCATAAGAATGTCTCGAGTGGCAATTCTCAGTGAATTGCTGTTATTATAAAGAGCTGAAAGGTTCTTGTTATTCTCCACCCGCTCTCCCTAACAGTGCCCAACCAGGATAAACAAACGCCACGACTTTTAATCTCTATACTTGCTTTCTTCAGAAAAGCATAGAGTTTTCTTCTCTTGATGTTTACTTGGCTTTACGATGCTGAAAAAGGCAGATTTAATATCTCCTGGTTCCCTAGTAATCCTTTATAACATCATTTGTATCAACCCTGTCAGACCGTGGAGTCCCTGGGTGGCGCAAACAATTAAGCACTCAACTACTAACTGAAAGTTTGGTGGTTTGAATCCACCCAGAGGTGCCTCAGAAGAAAAGCCTGGTGATCTGCTTCCAAAAGGTCACAGTCTCAAAAACCCTATGGAGTGCAGTTCTACTCTGACACACATAGAGACGCATGAGTTGGAAATGACTAGAAAGCAACTAGTTTTTTTTTTTTTTTTTGTCAGGCTTTAGGGACTTAGGAAGAAAAAGAAGAAGAGGAATATGACTGCTTGAGGGGGAATCAAGGTTGCTCTACCTTGACCTGGGACCATAGGGGACCCAGGTCTAACAAGCTCCTCTCCCCCTTTCTGGGATGAGGAAGTCTATTCAACCAATATTATGCCTGTCATTTCTGGACTTAGCCTCGGTGTGTGTGTGTAAATGTTGTGGAAGAGACCCATAAACTGTAGGAAATCTGTGTCATGCAGAGCAAGCCACAGACTTCCTCCCTCTTGTGCAAGCAATGTGCCCATCATCCCTAGGTTTTCTAAAATAAAATATAACAGAAACTTCCTGTCACCATGCAGTAAAATTTCCTAGGAAGTGGGAAATCTACTCACACAGAAACTTAAAACATGTGCACTAAAGTGTAATAAGCTTTTAATGAAGTGTCTCTTTCTAACTCCTGGAAACAAAAAGCTACTTATTCTTTCTTAAAAATCTTTACTCAACTGTGACTAAAAGACAAAGCCCTCTTTTTAAGGCTGTTGCATTGGGATTTGTGAATTTTGAACACTGGATTTAAAAGAACTTCATGAAAGTATCTGATTCAGCTTCGGGTATAACTTACAAAAGAGGGAAAAAGATCAACAGTGATCAGACACCCTAATAACCTGAGCTTAACAGGATTTGCCCGGTCTGCTTGTTGGAGGCAATCCTGATGAGAGGGCTCTCCCCTTGC
Source organism: Loxodonta africana (assembly GCF_030014295.1). NCBI lineage: Eukaryota > Metazoa > Chordata > Mammalia > Proboscidea > Elephantidae > Loxodonta > Loxodonta africana. The sequence continues at coordinate 181,560,684 of NC_087344.1, read as the reverse complement.
CTTCAAGCTCTTCACTGGGCAAATAGTTTCAATCTGACAGTTTCTGGAAACATCAGTCAACAGTATTAGAATAAAATACCCCAAAACAATATTTAATATTAGCCACTGGCACTTACCAAAGGAATGATTGATCACTTCAAATAAAGCAAAGTAATTCACCGTTGTACTGTCCATGCCAACCTTTGCTGCAATAGCCTAAAGTATAAACAGGATAGATTAGTTTCAGGAAAACTAAATCAGACAGTTCTGTGAGAAAAGACAGGCGTATGAATGCAGAGGGGAGAGAAGGGGCTCTGCCATTTTGGCTTCACAAACATTAAATTCCTGGTTCACAGCTATCCTATCCTTCTTTGCATATATGTGTACATGCACTCATGCACGTGTATTGTGAAAGAAAAGGGGAAAAAATACCTATATTTCATCTCTAAGTATGAGTTTTCCCCTCTAATATCAGCTGATAATGGTCTCTCCTTAAATATCAGCTTTCTTCTCTAAAACAGGATTCTATCCCAAGAGGGTCCTTTTAACAGCACTTACAAAAATGTGCTTACAATAAAGACAGAGTAAGAAGAGCCTACATATCCAGTCTCACAGAGTCCACCTACATTTAATACTGGTTGTTAACACACAAGGGTTACAGCTTTGGTTCTTGAGCTTAAGCTATTTTTGTCAATTTTTTTCATGGTTCACAAATTATTTTTCAGGTGATCCATGTCTCAGGCTGGGGACATTAGGTACCTCCATTTCCTAAGAATTACCATCATTAATATACACATAAAAACAGCAAAATGTTGGGACAACAGAGGCATTATTAAACAAGTATCAGTTCTTCCCTCTAGGAACTAAGGCTCTAATTTGTCAAAAAGAAGCTGAAATAATAGACTGGCTTATAAAATAAACAATATCACCCATGAATACTGTGCTCCCTTAAATAATCAATTACATGAGACCAAAGAGTCAACATTTACCCTAAAACAAAGATGAGAAGCTAAGGAGGGGCAGGGAAGGTAGATCAACGGAAACAACAAAAAAGAATGGAAATAATGAGCATGTTGACACATTGTGAAAAATGTAACCAATGTCATAGAACAAGTTGTATGAAAACTGTTAAATGGAAACCTAATTTGCTTCATAAACTTCCACTTAAAACACCATAAAATATTAAAACAAACAAACAAAAAAACCAAACTTGAAAGAATCAGTGACCAAATAAAATGGAAACTGAAATTACATACAAAACACAAAGCAAAAAATACAAACTAGGAGTACCAAAATTTCAAGTTCAATCCCAATCTAAATAAGATATTAATTAAACAAGGTAAAAATACTGAATATTAATTAGTGCCTGAGTAAACCAAATATGATTATATCCCTTCTTCCCATATCTGCTCACAGATTAGGCCTAGGTTCCTCCTTGATGTGAGGAAGTAACTAGGGAGTGTAAGTGTTTTAAAATACCACTCTGTACTGCACTGGAATAGAAACGGAAATGTTCTCAAGAGCTGAAAATGGCTCTTAGCTAGAAGTCTCAAAAACAAGGGTGGGGGGAAAATACAAAAACACCAGGCCTTGCTAGAAAAACATTGAAAAAAGCAAAAGAAAATAAAACACAACATCAGCAAGCTGTAAAATTAGTGTTTTCCTTACAACTGCTTCACCACTGTATAATTGCAGAAATAACCTCAGCTCCTGAATAAACCCTTTGCCAGAGATACAGTCTATGGGTAAATGTATGGGGGACAAATTTTTTGTTTCCTACAAAGGAAAAATAAACATTAATACCCAGAAACCTGTCTCCCTGAAAATACTGATCAAATCATGGTTAATGGCCAATAAAAAGGCCTAAAAGCAATGATTATACCCAGCACTACATCACAGTCTTTAAATACCATCTCTTTACCCAGGATTACTTGGGTAAATGGCTGATTCTAGATCTATGGTAGAAATATATAAAGATGAGCCTAGGACAACTTGTATCAAAAGGCAAGCAAGCCATCTTAAACAAACCAGTAGCATCAGAAGAATACAGGAGCAGCCAGGAAGGAGGTTCCATTGGCCAAAGATGGAACAATGTGAGCATCAAAAAAGATAATATATGCTATCGATTAAATCACACTATCTAAAATCCCACATGATACTGAATAAATAAAATAATTATCCCACTGGACTTCAACCAGGGCACCAATGCTTTGCTCTGAAAATTGGGAATAAAATAATTAAATATTTATCCTCCCTTTCCTAAACAATTTCAGGATAATTAAGTTGCCTTAGTTGATAAGAAAAAGTTCTTTATAGAGAAACTCCAGCTTATAAATGTGGAAGAAATAGGAGAATTAGAAAATCACCACTTTGTAACCCTTAATGAAATTGTTAAGGCAATAGTCATCAATGGATACACTCATTCGAAGATCAGTGGGGTGCTCTACAATGGAGAGATCTGGTTATCACTGCTTATGACCCCTAAACCTATTGATTAATCTTAATATCACTGAAAGTGGGATAGCCTGATATTGTATACCTCCTGTTGGGAAGCAAGATGAAGTATACAGCACCAATTACAAAGTTTAAAAAAAAAAACTGAACCTGAACCTAATCAAGTCTCTAGAGAAAATTTCCATTTATAGCAAATACAAGGAGACAGAAGGGCATATTAAATGACACCACAAGGAAACAAACAGGTAAATTCAGAATGTGGGGCATTCCACAGGACACTGGCCCAATTTCTGCAACAAAACAATGGCATGGAGGAAAAAAAAAAAAACAGGTAAGGGACTGCTCTATATTAAGGCGGACAGAAAAACCAAATGTGCTGTGAGGACCTTGTTTACAACCAGATTTTAAGAAAACAACTATGAAAATCATTTTTAGACAACTGGAAAAATTTGATTATGGATTAGTTATTAGGTAATACCAAGGAAATACTGTTAATTTTTTTAGGTTTGATAATGGCATTGTGGTTATGTCCATATATTTTAGAGATTCGTGCTGAAGTATACAGAGGTCCAGTAATATGGGATTAAAAAAAATACTTAAAGAAAAAGGAAAAACAAAGGATAGATGATGCAAATTTGGCCAAATCTTGATAATTACTGAATATTAGTGATGACTATATGGAAGTTCACTGTACCACTGTGTTTTCATGCATGTTGTTTTTTACAATAAAAGGGGGGTGGTTAATCACAACTACTTCTTGTTAATTGCCATCAAGTCGATTCTGGCTCATGGCACCCCATTCTGCAGGGTAATGGGTTTTCAAGGCTGTGACTTTTTGGAAGCAGACCACCAGGCCAGTCTTCCAAGGCGCCTCTGGGTAGATCTGAACTGCCAGCCTTTCAGATAGTAGTCAAGAGCTTAACCATTTGTGCCACTCAGGGACTCCTAATCACAACCACTATAAGCTGGCATTTTTAACGCCCCTTTCTTTCACGGAGGGCAAAGTATTTTACATTAATAATAACAACAACAATAGCAGCTAACATTTAGTAATACTGATAATGTGCCAGACACTCTAATCACTTTACATGTATTAACTCATTTAGTTTTACATCATTTAATGTCAAGTCTACTTGTTCAAGTTTAATTTACCTGATAGACTTGGTCTGTAGTACTGTTCTTTTTAACCCTGACTGTAACTGTTGTTCCATCTGGTAATGCTACTCTCAGCTCTACGTCGGACACACCATTGTAGTTCTGGGAGGAAAGACACAGAGAAAGAATTTATGACCGACTTACCCTCTCTGTAACATGCTGGCTAAACAATAACCTAAACATATGATAAAGTGAGTTCCAATGAAAGGGGGGGAAAGATACCTTAAAAGTCAATATATTTATAAGTCATAAAGCTGACTTTAGGCTACAGCATAAGTTAACTTTTAAGATGAACAAACAGGAAAGAAACATGTTCAATTCAACTGTTCACATTTCAAAACAGAAAGCTTGTATGAAGCAGTCTAGGTCAAACACAGATGAGATTTCTGAGTTACTTCTCTTACCCCATCTGGAAACTAAATATGAAAGGAGAAAATAACTGATAATGCTAGTTGCAACAATATTCTCGGGTTTTAAATGGTTAGGCATACTAGATTGGCTCGAGTGGTATACTAAGTTCCCTTCTGAACGCTGAAGTAATCATGGTATCTTTGAAAAGAAAAACGTATGAGGTTCAAGAATCTGAATTAGTCTAATGCCAGTTTTCTTTTAGCAAAGATAACCAATTCTTATTCTCCTTAATTCAAAAGAAATCCTTATTCTCTTCTTGTTGATGATTAACACATTCTTCTAAGAGATTTTTGACCTTGTAATTCTCATTAGAAGGAAATAACTATTTAGGAACAAGTCCACCTTCATCTCACACTTGAAAAAAAGTACTACTCATTGCTTAAAACCATCCTAAGCATTACTTTATTATAAGCCCTTGTCTACAAGAAACTTACAATCTAGTAAAATAATTAGTGGATAGCACACTATTTAGTATATTAACGTTGACTATTCATTGTCCTATTCAATTAAGATTTACTAAGTACCTATATAACATGCTTGACACTGTGGTTAAAAAAAAACCCAGTGCCATTGAGTCGATTCCGACTCATAGTGACCCTATAGGACAGAGTAGAGCTGTGGTAGGAACTGGGGATCAAAGACGGTCAAGAGCTAGATCTTACCTATGGGTGGCTCACACTCTTTAAAACAAACAAAAAAACCAGTTGCCATCAAGTCAGTTCTAACTGATGGTGACTTCATGTGTCTCAGAGTACAAATGTGCTCCATTAGGTTTTCAATAGCTGTGATCTTTCTGAAAGAGCCCTGGTGGTACAGTGGCTAAGGCGCTTAGCTAACCAAAAGGTCAGCAGTTTGAACCCACCAGCCAGCCGCTCTGTGGGAAAAAGATGTGATAGTCTGTTTCCGTAAAGATTTACAGCCTTGGAAACCTTATGGGACGGTTCTACTCTGTCCTATAGGATCTTTATGAGTTGGAACTGACGCAACAGCAGTGGGTTTGGTTTGGGGATCTTTCCGAAGTAGACTGCCAGGGCTTTCTTCTGAGGGGCCTCTGGGTGGATTCAAACCACCAACCTTTCAGTTAGTAGCCAAGTGCTTAACCATGTGCGCCGCCCAAGACTCCTAACTCACTCTAGTAAGCTACAACTATAAAGTAACAGTCTTATTGTTGGAGAATGATATAGCAACAAGATGATAATTGAGTAGTACTGACTGTAAAAATTCTTGATGAAATGAAAAATTAATGACTTGAGTCATCAGAGACAGCTTCAAAGAGAAGATGGATTTTGTATAAGGTCTTGAAGGATAAGCAGGATACATATAAAAAAGATGCAGAAAAATATAGTTGTTTGGAGAGTTTATGGCAAAAACTCAATCCATACTCGGTATGTTTCTTTTCCCCCCACATGGAGCTGGGAGGTAAATAGTCACTGTAAGGGTTATTCACTTACCTCATCTGATTCTGATAGAAATTCCTGCATGATGTCGCTCTCACCAATGACTCGTATTGAACACACTATAGAAAACAAAGATAGAATCTGTTGTGAGGCCTAAAATTAAGAACATTAAAGTCAATAACATATCATGGTGAAGTACAAATCATCAGTGGCAGTCAATGCTAAGGCATATGTAATTTTAAGACACGATAGTCATTCATCTAAATATGGTCTAGAAGAGAGGAATAATAGAAGGTACAAAGATGCAGTTTGCTAAAAATATTAAACAGAGCCAAAGGAAGTTACTCAGAAAAAAACTGTTTTAAATGTTCAGTAAATCTGACTTTGCAGTCTGTGTGAACTATTAATAAGCTACAACAATAGCGCATGAGGGAAAACAGGCAGTGGAAGGGAAAGGTGAATCAGGAATAAACTAAATACAAAAGGAAAATATTCATTTGGCCTAGAAACAGGTCAGCCAGAGAACCATAAGCATTTAAAGCCACTCTGGAAAAAATGAATAGGCAATTAAGTATTTGACTGAGCATATCTTCTCACCTCACTGACTTCAGCTTCAATACAACTCCCCCCTCAAAAAAAAAAAAAAAGGAGGGAAGGAAAGCAGGAAGGTAGGTAGTTAATCGTCCAAATCTAAGAAAGTTAATTTCCTGACACTCTCATGAGGATGGTAAATTACGCTGAAGATTTTTACTTCCATTTCATTAAAAAATTGTACCTTTTCTCATTTCCCAAAGGCTGAGTTTAGAGGCCATTCCACTTTAGAAAAAAGCTAAAAACGAATGAGAAGTTTCACTACCTTCTATGAGGGAAATGGCTTTTCTTCAGGGATAAGGCTTCTACCAAAGTTAAAAAAACAAAAACAAAAACAACTAGGTCAACTAGTTCTTATACAAGGACACAAAGACACAGAATAACCAAATACCAGATAAGACCATTATCCTATTAAACGAGTATTTTAAAGAAAAACCCATAATGCAGCCGGCAGATTATAAAGCTATAAGGTAGTGAGGCGAGGTCTCTTCTCTGAGCTACAAGATGAACTATCTTATTTAGGAGATCTGTGTCAATTTCCTCCCATCTTAGGATAAACAAATGCTTCGGTATCCACTAACTCCTAATTGGAAGCTCCTAGATAACACGTACATTTCAATACTTCTTCCTATAACCTACTTAGATAATGGGACTTTAGATTACCTACAACTCAGCAAACCTATTCAAGAAGACCTGTAAGAGGAATAAAAGAGTTTTTATATAGTATATACCAGGCAGCATGAGTCATTTTAAAGAAAATGTCTTAAATACTGTCCACTTAGTTCCCTAATAAATTCAGCATAAAAATCCACTGGTGAGTATATCTGTATGTGTTTACTGGCAAATAATACAACCCTATAAATACAGGTCCTTAATGCATTGAAAACTAATCATGCATTTTTCTGTTGTTGTTAATGTCTAGTGAGCCAGTAAAACATAGAATATTAATCACTGTACTGGACATTTCTGTCCAAGGCCTTCAAAGCTCAGATCACTAAACGCCTGTAGTCAGAAACTTGACTTTCACTATACTGAGTTACAGGAAATTTAGTTACGAAGTTTAGGAGTTAAACTATGTACCTAGACCCTTTGTCTACTCAAGACGGTGGAGTATAATGGGCTGGCTTACCTTTTTCTAGATATTCTTCCAACCCACGACGTCGGGCATCTAATTGCTGTTCTGATAATGAGAATGGCCATTTCCCTGGAAGTCGGGGAAATGTAAAGTTGGCAAACTCTCTCTTCAGGTTCTGGTGTAGGATGGCAAACTCTCGGTACCGCTTAGAACACAGCTGCCTCCCTGCCATGTAAACATTGTATACCTGGTGAAGGAGAAGAGCAAAAAAAAAAGAGTCTATTTACTACAGATGAAACCACAGAACCATCTAAGGTCAGGTTCAGATGGATATCGGTTAGGTGAATTCTGCTATGTACTTAACAGAGAACATGTTCAAGGTCACTTGCAAATAAGACTTATATTTAATAAACATGCCAGAAGTTATATGCACAAAAGAGGGCTGTTTCCTTGGAGCCGTGATTTTATTTTTACTATTAAAATTACTTCAACACACTGTTTTAAGTATTTTCAAAGGCAATTACCAGTTTTTGAGGATGGATTTTATTTTCAGAAAGTTAAAGTCATTCAAGGTCAAGACAAACAAACAAGCAAGCAAATTTGGAGGGGGATGTAAAACACTAGGGTTGATTATAAAGCAATGTGAATGGTATTTCTATGTGGCCCAAACTGGCGCTAAATCCCCAAACCAAACCCATTGCCATCAGGTCTATTTCTACTCATAGCGACCCTATGGGTCAGAGGAGAACATTCTCATAGGATTTCCAAGGCTGTACATCTTTACAGAAGCAGACTGCCACATCTGTCTCCTGCAGAGTGGCTGGTGCGTTCAAACCACCAACCTTTCAGTTAGCAGCTGAGCACTTGGCTACTGTGCCACCAGGGCTCCTAAACTGGCTCTAAAGTTAATTCCAAAGAAAAGGTCTAAAAATTGATTTGAGAAATAGTGACTTTTTAAAAATTGTTATAAAAATATATATAACCCAACATTTGCCAATTCAACATTTTAATAGTGGCATTTTTGCAAATAAACCATTTTTGCAAAAACTTCGTTTCTGAAGTCAGATATCCCTAATTTTGTTCTTTTCCCTTCAATCATTAAGACAAGGTCAACAATGAAAAAAGCTGAAGAATACATGTACTCCAAGGAACTTCTCTAAACAATAAGGAGTTAATAATCCTCATGAAGAAACGGGCACTGGACAAGAGGCAGATCAGAACCGTGATCCCTGAAAAAAGTGAAATAAACAAGATGAACCCTATTCCAACGTAGGCTTTCTGCCTGGGGGCAAACCCTGAACTGTAAGCTCAGACAGGGGCACCCAGAGTCCAGCAACTTCACTGCGATGAGGAGACAGAGACAGGAGTTCAGGGAGGCCAAAGCAGCTAGAATTTGCAGGGTAGAATACCAAAGAGGAGGGAGCTAAAGAGAGGAAGAGCTCCAGAAACCTCCATAGGATCCCCTTGAGTTTCTGCTGAATAAAGATCCCATGAAATAACTACTAAATGGGGTGGGGGTGGGGGGTGCTGTAAAATGAACAAATCCCAGAGTACACACAGGGTCAGAAATCATTCAACTTCCCTCTAGGCAGAATAGAGAGATCTCCCTGAATTTACATGACATTCAGGATGGAACTCAAAAAGGAATACAATTTAGGAGTGGGGCTAAATTAGCTATAGAATAAAAGCTACTCTAAACATACCCTAAAACAGCTTAAAAACAAACTTCAAAAAGGTCAAAGTAATTTGTAAGTAACTTAAGTGCGTGTCAGAAAAAGTTTAACACTCTTTAAAGGAATATAACAAAATACAGCACCCAATAACATAAAATTCACAATGCACAGTATCCAACCAAAAATGACTAGACATATGAAGAAGCATGAAAATTTGACCCATAACCAGGAAAAAAATCGGTCAGTAGAAAGAGACCTAGTAATGACAGAGACAAGGAACTAGCAGACAAGGACATTAAACAGCCATCACAGGTTGCTTCTGCTTTGGTTTAAAATTCAGGAATCTGTAAGAACAATGCTCCCAACAGAGACACATGGAGAGTTGCCACTCACTTCCAAGTCTTTTCCATGGTCCTACAGAGTGCTCATGAGAAAGACTGGTGGCAGGGCAGGAAAGTAGCCATTATCTCCCTTGGTAATCTCAGGTTTGCAGGAGGTGGCTGACTACTGTTAGAGGACAGACAAAATGCTGCACCCACTTCCCCCAACCCTTCTTTTCTTAGCAAAAGCCTTAAGCAGTTTGGGGATGGGCAGCAAACCCTCTCGCCTAGAGGGCACAAAGATCTACTGCTTTGGCCGAGAGGCAGGAAACCTTCCTGGGTCCAGGTTCCTACTGTTGCTACAGCTAGGGAGGAACAGAAAACTCCTTCCCAAGGCAAATCACAGATATAAGGTAGAGTTTGGCTGAGATGAGGAAGAGGGTTACAAAAACTAAGAAAGCCTCAGTCCTGAGAATCAGGCACACAGACTTTGCTTAAGACTGAGGTTGGATCAGACAGCATAGAATCCATCTACCTCCACAAGTCTAGCACCAAGTAAAAAGCAAATGCAGTCTACCACTGGAGGAGGGGCAAGAGTGTGAGGAGGGAACCTGTCTGTGGTGTAGGCATGCAGGGATAGTTGAAAGCTGTGGGGCGGTGGCGGGGGCATGAACACTGAGAAAAACCCTCTAGAACCACAGCCCCCACTCTAAGCACAAGGTAACAGCAGCCCATTGCTAGAGGAATTTGATGCTTACTGCACAATAAAGGTAACGATAGCCACAACAAGACCCAAACCCAGTTTATCAACTCTGGACTAGATTGACTCAATTCCCTAACAGAAGATGAAGCTTGCCCATTTCCAAGTACAAATACTATCTACCTCAGACTTATACTGTTCTTGACATGATGCTAAACATTTAATCAAATATTACAAGACAAAAAAGCAAGAAATAAAAACAATTCACTATCAAAAGTTAAAGCAGTCTCAGAGATGACCCAGATGTTAAAACTGTAAGAGAGGAACTTTGAAATAATTACAGTTAATATGTTAAAGAAATACTGGACTGTAGGTGCTCCTCATATATTAATATAGACAACAGAGCACAAAAGGGGCACAGTCTGGGAAACCTCTGAGACATAAACACCTAACAGGATGAAGTTCCCAGGCACAAGGGCAAAGGACCACAGACTTGGGGGACACCTATGTCAATTGGCAAAACACAGTTCATAAAGACAATGTTCTGCATCCTACTTTGGTAAGTAGCATCTGGGGTTTTAAAAGCTTGCGACCATCCACTTAAAATACAACTATTGTTCTCTTCCTGTCTGGAGCAAAGGAGAGTGAAGAAAATCAAAGACTCAAGGGATCAATTAATCCAAAGGACTAACGAACCACATGAACCACAGCCAACATGGCCCTGAGACCAGAAGAACTAGATGGTGCCAAGCTAGCACTACTGATCACTGTAAGTGGGATCACAAGAGGTCCTGGACAGAGTGGGAGAAAAATGTAGAACCAAAATCAAATTCACAAAAAAGGCCAGACTTATTGGTCTGACAGAGACTGAAGGGACCCCTGAGATTATGGCTTTAAGACATCCTCCTGATCTGGAACTGAAGCCATTCCTGGAGACCACTGTCCTGACAAACAATAGACAAGCCCCTAAAATAAACATAATACCCGAGAGGAATGTGCTCCTTAAAACAACCAATTATATGAGATCAAAAGGGAAGTATTTGCCCAAAAGCAAGGATAAGAAGGGTAGAAAGTCAGGACAAAAGGCAACAGGGAACCCAGGGCAGAAATGGGGAGGGTGTTGACACACTTGTAGGGAATGAAACCAAGGCCATGAAACACTGTATATATAAACTATCAAATGGGAATCTAATTTGCTTTGTAAACTTTCACCTAATGCGCAAAAAAAAAAAAAAAAAAAAAAAGCACCTACTGGAAAGGTCAGTGTGTGAATTTCAGCAGATATGAAAACTATAAGAAAAACATCAAATGGAAATGATAGAAATAAAAAGCATTCTCATATGGGCTCATCAGTAGACTGGACACAACTGAGGAAAGAATCAGTTGAAGGCAGATCAACAGAAATTATCTATACTGAGAAAAAAGTTAAAAAAAATTAAAAACAGAACAGAGCATCCAAAAGCTATAGGACATTATCAAACAGCCTAACATACGTGTAATTGGAATTTCAAAAGGAGAAGAGGAAGGAAAAAAAAGTGCAGAAGAAATATTTGAAGACATACTGGCTGAGAATTTTCTAAAAATAATAAAAAATATCAAACCACAGATCTATAAAGTTCAGAGAACCCCAAGCAGTATAAATATCAAGAAATACACACTTAGATACAGGTAGCCAGGAGAGGTTAAGACATTACAGAGAGAGGAATGAAAATTACAATGAACAGAGTTCTCATCAAAAACTATGCAAGCTAGAAGCCTGTCATGACATTTTTAAAGCACAGAAAGAAAGCTACCAATCCAGAATTCTATACCCCATAAAAATATCTTTCAAACATAAACGTGAAATAAAGATTTTTTCAGACCAACAAAAGCTAAAACAGTTCATTACAGAGTGACATGGCTAAAACAACTAAAACTCCCATAGAAACCCTGTCATCATTCTGGCAAGAAGAAATGAGGAAAAGAACTCTGGGCAACCAACCATGGCTGTGACCAGAGTAAGTGATGAAATTCGAGAGAGGAGAAAGCCAGAGAAGAAGATACCTTAATCGCTGTGAGCAGGAAACAACTTGATGCAACAGGTTCAGTTTTTTGTTTTATATCTCAAGCTGACCCCTGAACAACATACACACAGGATAGACTTAGTAGCACAGCAAAGGCTGAAAGAATTAAACTGAAACTTCAGGTATGATTCAGAGAAGGTGACACAGCTTACAGTTAATTGCCAGGTAAAACAAAAACATCAACATTCCTCAGAAGAATATTATAGAACTCAGAGTCTATACAATATAACATTCACAATATCGAGGATACAATCCAAAATTACTTGACATATAAAGAGCCAGGAGAGCCACGACAGGCAACAAGAGACACAGACCAATGGGAATAAAATTGAGAACCCAGATGTAAATCCACCCATCTATAAAAAGCCAAAGTCAATTAAATGGGGAAAAGAGAGTCTTTTTAACAAATGGTCCTGACATAACTGGATATCCATCTGTAAAAAAATAAAACAGGATCCATACCTCCCACCATATACAAAAACTAACTCAAAATGCATCAAAGACTAAAACTAAAATGATTAAGATCATGGAAGAAAAAATAGGGACAGCCCTAGGAGTTCTAATACATGGCATAAACACAACACAAACCGTAACTAACAAAGCACAAACACCAGAAAATAAACTTGACATCTGGGCACTCCTGTATATTAAACACTTATACTCATCAAAAAATGTCGCCAAAAGAGTTAAAAAAAAAAACCTATAGCCTGGGAAAAAAAATTCTGGCTGTGCCGTATTAGGGTCTAGACAAGGGTCTAATCTCTGTAACCTACAAAATACTTCAACGCTTTAACACCAAAAAGACAAAAAATCCAATTAAAAAATGGGCAAAGGATATGAACAGATACTTCACCAAAGAAGACATTCCGGTGGCTAGCAGACACATGAAGAAAACCTCATGATTATGAGTCATTAGTATTAGATACTGTCAAGTCAGTTCTGACAAATAACAACCCTGTCTACAACAGTACTGCCAAGTCCTTCATCATCCTCACAATCCTCGTTATGCTTGAGACCACTGCTGCAGTCATTGTGCCAATTCATCTTGTTGACCCTCTACTTTACCAAGCATGATGTCCTTCTCCAGGGACTGGTCCCTCCTGATAACATGTCCAAAGTATGTGAGATGAAGTCTCACCATTCTTGCTTCTAATGAACATTCTGGCCACAGTTCTTCCAAGACAGATTTGTTCATTCTTCTGGCAGTCCATGATATATTCAATATTCTTTGCTAACACCGTAATTCAAAGGCATCAATTCTTTTCTGGCTTCCTTATTCACTGACAAGCTTTTGCATGTATATGAGGTGACTGAAAACACCATGGCTTGGGTCAGGCCCACCTCAGTCCTTAAAGTGACATCTTTGCTTTGTAACATTTTAAAGAGGTCTTCTGCAGCAGATTTGCCCAAGACAATGTGTCATTTGGTTTCTTGACCGCTGCTTCCATGAAAATTGATTGAGGATCCAAGTAAAATGAAGTCCTTGACAAATTCAATCTTTTCTCTGTTTATCATGATGTTGTTATTGGTCCAGTTGTGAGGATTTCTGTTTTCTTTATGTTGAGGTGCAATCCATACTGAAGGCTGTGGTCTTTGATCTTCATCAGTAAGTGCTTCAAGTCCTCTTCACTCTCAGCAAGCAAGGTTGTGTCATCTGCACATCGCAGGTTGTTAATGAGTCTTCCTCCAATCCTGATGCCGTGTTCTCCATATAGTCCAGCTTCTCAGGTTAATTGCTCAACAAACAGACTGAATAAGTATGGTAAAAGGATACAACCCTAATGCACAGCTTTCCTGACTTTAAACCACACAGCATCCCCTTGTTCTGTTCAAATCGCTGCCTCTTGGTCTATGTACAGGTTCTGCATCAGCACGATTAAGCTTTCTGGAAGTCCCATACTTCTCAATGTTGTTTATAATATGTTATGATCCACACAGCCAAATGTCTTTGCATGGTCAATAAAACACAGGTAAACATCTTTCTGGTATTCTCTGCTTTCAGTCAATTCGTCTGACGTCAGCAACGATATCTCTCATTCCATGGCCTCTTTTGAAACCGGCTTGAATTTCTGGCAGTTCCCTGGCAATGTACTGCTGCAACCAATTTTCAATGATCTTCAGCAAAATTTTACTTGTCTGTGATATTAATGACACTGTTTGATGATTTCTACGTTCTATTGAATCACCTCTCTTTGGAATGGGCACAAATATGGATCTCTTCCAATCTGTTGGCCAGGTAACTGTCTTCCGATTTCCTGGCATAGATGAATGAGCACTTCCAGTACTGCATCCATCTTTCGAAACATCTCAATTAGTACTCTGTCAACTCCTGGAGACTTGTTTTTCGCCAATGCGTTCAGTGCAGCTTGGACTTCTTCTTCCTTCACTACCATCGGTTCTTGATCATATGCTATCTTGTGAAATGGGTGAACACTGACCAATTCTTTTTGGTACAGTGACTCTGTGTATTCCTTCCATTTCTTTTGATGTTTCCTGTGTTATTGAATATTTTCCCCATAGAATCCTTCAATATTGCAACTCGAGGCCATTAAAACCCATTGCCGTCAAGTTGATTTTGACTCATAGGGACCCTATAAGACAGAGTACAACTGCCCCATAAGACTTTCACGGAGCAGTCAGTGGATTCAAACTGCTGACCTTTTGGTTAGCAGCTGATCTCTTAACCACCATGCCACCAGGGCCACAAGGCCATTACAGAAATGCAAATCAAAACTACAATGAGATACTATCTCACCCTGACAACACTGGCACTAATCAAAAAAAACAAAAACAAAAACAAAAAATGTTGGAGAGTTTGTAGGGAGAATGTAACTCTTACGCACTGCTGGTGGGAATGTTAAATGGTACAACCACTACGGAAAATGATATGGCACCTCCTTAAAAAGCCAGAAATAAAAATACCATACAATCCACCAACCCCTCTCCTAGGAATACACCCTAGAGCAATAAGAGCCATCACATGAATAGACACATATACATTCATGTGTATATATGTGTGCTATTCACAATAGCAAAAAGATGTCATTCACAATAGCAACCTAAGTGCCCATCAACAGATGAATGGATAAACAAATTATGGTACAGACATACAATGGAATGCTACACAACAATAAAGAACAATGATGAATGCGTGAACCACCTCACAACATAGATGAATTTGGAGGGCATTGTGCTGAGTGAAGTAAGTCAATCACAAAAGGACAAATATCGTATGAAACCACTATTATAAAAACTCAAGAAAAGGTTTATATGCAGAAAAAGATAGTCTTTGATGCTTACAAGGGAGTGGAGGGGTTGGAAGAGTAAATCACTGACTAGATACTAGACAAGTGTCACCTCTGGCAAAGGGAAAGGCAACACACAATATAGGGGAAGTCAGCACACTGTGTCCAAGGCAATGCCACAGAAGCTTCCTAGATACATCCAAAAATCTTAAGGGACCAAGATGCTGGGGCTAAGGGCTGGGGACCATAGTCTCAGAGGACATCTAGGTGAAGTGGCATAACAGAATTCATAAAGAAAATGTTCTACGTTCTACTTTGTTGAGTAGCGTCTGGAGTCTTAAAAGCTTGTGAGCGGCCATCTAAGATACATCTATTGGTCCCATCACATCCAGAGCAAAGGAGAATGAAGAAAAACAAGGACATAAGGAAACTATTAACCCAAATGACTAAAGGGCCACATGAACCAAAGCCTCACTAGCCTGAGCCCAGAAGGAATAGATGGTGCCCAGCTACCACCACCAACTGCTCTGGCAGGGATCACAATAGAGAATCCTGGACAGAGCTGGAGAAAAATATAGAACAAAACTGAAATTCACACACACACAAAAAAAGACCAGACTTATTGGTCTGACAGAGGCTGGAGGAACCCCTAAGACTATGGCCCCTGGACACCTGCCAACTCAGAACTGAAGCCAGTCCCGAAGCCCACTTTTCAGACAAAGATTAGACAGGCCTATAAGTCAAACAATAACATATGTGAAGAATGTGCTTCTTAGTTCGTTCAAACATACAAGCCCAAATGGGCAACTCCTGCCCAAAAGCAAGACAAGAAGGCAGGAAGGAACAAGAAAACTAGACAAATGGACACAGGGAAGCCAGAGTGGAAAGGGGGAGAGTGCTGTTACACTGTGGGATTGCAACCAATGTCACAAAACAATTTTTGTAAAAATTTTTGAGTGAGAAACTAACTTGCACTATAAACTTTCACTTAAAGCACAATCAAAAAAAAAAAAATCAGGAGACTATGACCCATTCTCAAGGGAAAAGATACTCAACAGAAGACAATCCCAAAATGGCATAGGTGCTGGAATTTTCACATATATAATTAATGGAACAGAACAGAGCCCAGAAATAGAACCACATACATGTGGTCAATTGAGTTTCAACAATACTGCCAAGGTAATTCAATGGGGGAAGAATATTCTTTTTAATACATTTTGCTGGAACAACTGGATATTCATATTTAAAAAAAGAAGAACCTTGACCCTTATATCCTACTATATACAAAAATTAACTCAAAATGGATCACAGGCCTAAACATAAAAGCTAAAGCTATGGTGTAGCCACTCTGGAAAACAGTTTGGCAGTTCCTCAGAAGGTGAAACACAGAGTTATCATGTGATCCAGCAGGATATGTACATATGATCTATGTACATATCCAAGAGAAATGAAAACAAGTGTCCAAACAAAAACCTGTACACAATGTTCATGGCAGCATTACTCATAATAATTGAAAAGTGGAAACAACTCAAAGGTCCATCAAATGAAGAATGGATAAATAAAATGTGGCATACCCATACAATGGAACATTATTCAGCAACAAAAAAAAATGAAGTGACTTTTTGATTCAAGATGGTGGCCAAGTCAGATGCACAATGCTGTCCCTCTACAGCAAAGACCCGAAAAACAAAGTGAAACAGATATAGACAACAACCCTGGAACCCTGAGCATCAAATGAAAGGATACAGAATTAGATCAAACACTGACAGGAAAAAGAAACTGAACGACAGCAGTGACAGTGAGATAAATGGAGTAGAGGTGCCCTGCCAGAAAGCCTGGCACAGTTGGGCCATTTTGAGATAATGCCAGCAGCAACCCTGGATGAGGAGCACAAGAAGACAACATCACGAACTCCCAACAGGAGAGAGAGAAAGTCTGTCTACATATTCAGAGTTATGCAAGGTGAGCAGGATCCCAACTACAGCTAAGGAGGGAAAGTAAAGGAAGGAGGACGAGACCTTCAGGGATTCTGGTGTACACCGAGCCAGAGCCACTCTCCAGCAGCAGTACCCGACTGATACGGCAAGTGGCAAGCATGGAGCAATACACGAAACTGCCCCACCACCACCACCCCAGCTCCCTGGCCATCTGACTTGCCCTTCCTCTGCAGGAGAGAGGGCCTGCCCTACCCATTCCTTGCCAGAGAGCACACCTGCATGACCGCCAGCCATCCACCCTGTACCTCCCCCGCCAGAAAGAGAGCCTGCATGACCCCAGTTGCCCACCCCTCTTCTGCACAACCCCTGGCCACCCGCCCTGCCACTCACCCATCAGAGAGCGCCTGTGTACTTCCCTGGCCTATTGCTCCACTCCCCCCAACGGAGAGAGTGCCTCAGCACCCCCTGGATGCCCGCTTTGCTCCTTGCCTGTTGCCTGCCCACCTGGTCAGCAACTGTGAGCATTCCCATAATGCCAGAGAGCTCCTGCCCAGTACGCCATCAGCTGTCTCACATGTACAGTGAATGGCAGCAAGGGCTTGCCCTGCCCAAGGTTGCCTCATCCAACCGGGGGCAGGAAGTGAATGCCACCGTGCTGTCAGATGAGTGATCATCAAAGCACACCTGACCTGTCCACAATGATAAAACAAAATCATAATAACACTTTAATGCCTCAAAGACAGCATATAATATCAAATCATATAAAGAAACAAGATTGCTCAAACAAATGACCAAAATAAAGCAGCAGAAAATCTTCCTGAAGAAGAGATGGTAATGGAATTTCCTGATAAGGAATTCAAAAGGCTTATATAGGGAGGCAGAGCCAACATAGTGCTATAGACAGAAGCACCATGCTGTCCCTCTGCGGCAAAGACCAAAAAAACTAAGTAAAACAGATACAAACGTCAATCCTGGAATCCTAAGTACCAAATGAAGGCATAAAGAGCCCAATCAAGCATCAAATGGAGTAAGAAACTGAGAGAAAATGGAGAATGAGGAGAGCTATGGAGTAGGGGTTGCCCTATCCCCACCAGTTGGCCCTTTCAGAGTCATCTGTTTATTTGTATTTTTGATATACATATTTTTTATTTTTTATTGTTGTTGCCTCTTTCTCTTTCCCTTCCTTTTCTCCCACCCAGCTAGCCCCGTGTGCCATTCTCTCCCCTTCTGGACAGGCTGCGATTTTTTGTTTTGTTTCTCTTTTGACATTGTTTTTTGGGCTATTTTTCTGCTTCTCTCTCTCTCTTCCTTCCTTTCCTCTCTCTCACCCAGCTAGCCCCAAGTCCCACCCCCTACCCTTCTTGATGGGCTATGATTTTTTGGTTTGCTTTGTTGTTTTTTTCTTTTCCTTCTTTTTTTGCTCCTTCTCTCTCTCCTGGCCACCCAGCCCTATGCATTGCCCCTGCCCCTTTTGGAGGGGCTGTGCTGCACAGCTCAGTTGGACAGTCACTGTGTGTGGCCTCTCTGGGTCTAAGCTGCTGTCACTGACTGGCATCCTCAGCGCCATTTTTTAAATTTATTTTTTGTTTTGTTTCCTTCTTTTTTTTATTTGTTATTATTTCTTCTCTCTCCCTTCCTTCTTTTCTTTCTCCCATCAGCCCAGCTCCATGTGCCACCTCCAACTTCTTGGTGTGCTGTGCTCTACCACTACACTGGAGAGCCCCCGGCGCACGGCCTCCCCGGGTCTGTGCCACCCCCACAGGCCAGCTCCCGCAGTGCCACATTTTTAATTTTTCTTTACCTTTGCCCTTTTCCTTCTCCCTCCCACCTAGGCCCTGTGCTGCCACCGCCCCTTCGTGATGGGCTGTGCTGTGCCACCCAGCAAGAGAGGCATCAGCTCGCTGCCACCCTCCCCCACCACCAGTTCTTTTGTTTATTTTAATATATACTTTTTACTTATTTAATTTTATTTGTTTGATTGTTGGCTGTTCTCTTTCCCCTTTCCTTTCCTTTATCCAGCCCACCTAGCCCTGTGCGCCACCCACGCTGCTTCTTGACGAGCTGAGCCATACCACTTTGCTAGAGAGCAACCAGCACACAGCCTCGCCAGGTCTGCCCCACCCCACCTGCTGAATCCAACTGCACTGCCATTTTATTTACATTTTTCTTTAATTTTTTACTTCATTTTTCTTTTACATTTTTTGCCTTTGTTTCTCTCTTCTTTCACCTGTTCACTTAGTTCTGCACATCACATCCTTTCCTTTCCCTCTGGCCTATATGCACTGTGCACAGAGTGCCATGTCCCCAGGTGGTATCAACATGGTCCCCTGGACCTCGCCCTGCACTCCTCCCCAGCCCTGCCCCATCACCCAGAGTTTATACTGTAAATTACCCATCTCCGCCCCTCTACCCCTGCTGGACCTGCCCCGCTGCACCACAGCTGAGTGATCGGACCTGCCCACCTAGAGAAGGTGATGAGAACTATTGTTCCCACAGGCGAGCAAGCAACAAAACACACTCAGCATGCCTACTCAGATATAAATAAAAAAGCAGGATGAAACCATCAATAAATGAAGAAAATAATTCCTGAACATCCTGTAGACAACAGACAATGTCAAAACATTAAAAAACGGGAGAGGATGGCTTCAGAAAGTGACCAAAATAAAACACCAGATGACCTCCTACTAGAAGAAAAGGCACTGGAACTTTGTGACAGGGAATTCAGAACTCTAATATTCAGTGATCCCCAAAAGATGAAGGAAAATCTAGGCAAAATAAGGAAAAAATAGACAAAATCATGCAGAAGACAGAGAAAACAATGGAAGAAATCAGGCAAATACAGGAACAAAATGTCAAAATAAATAAACTAGAAATTATATAAAAACGGCGCTTAGAAATCCAAAAGATAAACAAGATTTTGGAAAAGGACAGTGCAATAGAAAGTTTTAGGAGCAAATTTGAAACAAAAGAAGACAGAATCAGTGAAACTGAGGACAAATCCTCAGACAAACTTTGAGGAAAAATCAGAGAAAAGAATGAAGAAAAATGAAGAAACCCTGAGAATAATGTGGGATACGATCAAAGGCAAAAATCTGTGAGTAACTGGAGTTCCAAAACAGGGGGAGAAAATGGGAAACACAGAGAGGATCACTGACGAATTGCTGACAGAAAACTTCCCTAATATGAAAGAAGAAAAGCCAACTATCCAAGAACAAGAAATTCAACAAACCCCATATAGGATAGATCACAAAAGAAAAACACCAAGACCCATCATAATCACACTCACTAAAACCAAAGACAAAGAAAGAATCCTGCAAGCAGTCCAAGGAAAATGAAAAGTCACATAAAAGGGGAAACAATAAACTAAGCTCTGATTACTCAGCAGAAACCATTCAGGCAAGAAGGCAATGGGATGACATACATAAAATCTTGAAAGAAAAAAACTGCCAAGCAAGAATAATATATCCTGCAAAACTCTCACTCAAATATGATGGCAAAATTAGCACATTCCCAGAAAAACAGAAATTAAGCCCCATGCCTACTGCAATCGATTCTGACTCATAGTGACCTTATAGGACAGAATAGAATCGCCCCAAAGTGTTTCCAAGGAGGACCTGGTGGATTCAAACTGCCGACCTTTTGGCTAACAGCCATAATACTTAACCACTATGCCACTAGGGTTTCCCAGAAATTAAGGGAACATGTAAAAACCAAACCAAACTTACAAGAATCATTAAAGGTAGTCCTTCAGGTAGAAAACTAACAACATCAGACAACAACCTGAATCTAGCACATAAGACAGCAACAGCCAGATACCAATCCAGATAACAAACTCTCAAGGATAAAACAAAACTAAAAAATTTACAGTAGGGAACCACAGACGTCAATCTGTAAATGACAACAATGTCAGAACATTAAAACGGAATAAACGGTGTAGGTATAGAACTTTCAAATGGAGAATATTTCAAGGTGTTATCAAGTAACAAAAGACTGGTTTAAACTTAGGAAGATAGGGGTAAATTTTAAGGTAACCACAAAGAAAGTTTAAAAACCTATTCATCAAAATAAAGAAAAAAACATAAAGTCTCAGTAAACACAAAATCTAAAAAATGAGAAAAAAGTACACAAACAAAAAGAATTCAGTACGGGAAAAAAATAACATCAGCTCCGCACACACACACACAAAAAACACTACAAAATGACAGCAATAAACTCACATCTAACAATAATCACCCTGAATATAACTGGCTTAAACACGCCCACAGAGACTGAGAGTAACAGATGGATTAAAAAAAAAAGGGATCCATCAATATGCTGACTACAACACACCATATAAACAAAGACGTAAATTAATTAAAAATCAAAGGATGGAAAAAAATGTATCAAGTAAACAGCTACCAAAAACGAGCAGAAGTAACAATACTAATCTCAGATAAAATAGACTTTAAAACAAAATCCACCATAAAAGACAAAGAAGGGCATTATATAATGATTAAAGGGACAATTCATCATGAAGGCATAACTATAATAAATACACTACCATATATTATTGAACTGTCATTCATATCTGCCAAATTCAATGCGTACTTGCCAAGACTTATCTTATTTGGTCTCTTTGTAGTACTTAATATTACTGGTTATTTTTTTCTCATCTTCCTTTTCTCTTGATTTCCCAAAAACCAACCCAACCCAGTTTAATTCTTATGTTTCTGGAAGTTTGCTTCTTTGTGGAATCATCTACATATTAAATCTCAGGTGTCTACCAGACTGAGTCCAGCACAACTAGATGGTGCCCAGCTACCACCACCAACTGCTGACAGGGATCACAGTAACGGGTTCAGAACAAGCTAGAGAAAAATGTAGAATAAAATTCTAACTCAAAAAAAAAAAAAAACGACCAGACTTAATAGTCTGACAGACTGTAGAAATCTGCAGGTATGGCCCTTCGATACCCTTTTAGCTCAGTAATGAAGTCACTCCTGAGGTATACTCTTCAGCCAAAGATTTGACAGGCCCATAAAACAAAACAAGACTACCTGGTAATGGGAAACCCAAGATCAAGAAGGGAGAGTGGTGACACGTCATGGGGATGGCAATCAACGTCACAAAACAATGTGGGCATTAACCGTTCAATGAGAAACTAGTTTGCGCTGTAAACCTTCATCTAAAATACCATGAAAAAAAAATTTTTTTAAAGAATGAAGATGAACAAACAAACAAAGGTTTATACGTGCGGTCCTCAAAGAGATCAAGGAAAACACAGATAAAATCCTAGAAGAATTCAGGAAAACAATATAAGAACAAAATGACAAATTAAATAGACAATTAGAAATCATACCAAAACAGCAACTGGAAATCCAGAAGATTAACAATAAAATACCAGAAATAGATAACTGAATGGAAGGACAAGGAAGGAGAATTGAAACAGTGGAAGAATTAGCAAAATAGAGGACAAATCCTTTGAAACTACTTTTTTTGAAGAACAGTCAGAAAAAAGAATGAAAATAATGAAGAAAGTCTAAGAGTTATGTGGGACACTACAAAGAGGAATAATTGACGTATGATGGGAATCCCAGAACATGAGGAGACTAAAAAACACCATGGAGAGAATTTCTGAATATTTGCTGGAAGAACACTTCCCCAGTATCATGAAAGACAAGATTTCCATCCAGGAAGCTCAACAAACCCCAAATACAGGATAGATCCCAAAAGAAAAAAACCGAGATATACCATAACCAAACTTTCCAAGTCCAAAGATAAAGAATTCTGAGAGCAGTCTGGGAAAAACAAAACATTACCTGCAAAGGGATACCAAAAAGATTCCAATTAAGACTAAGCCAGGCAGAGACCATGCAGGCAAGAAGGAGATGCAACGACATACATAAAATCCTGAAAGAAAAGAACTGCCAACCAAGAATCATATACCCTGCAAAATTGTCTCTCAAATACGATGGCAAACTTAGGACATTCCCAGATAAACAGAAATTTAGGGAATTTGTAAAAAACCAGACCAACCTTACAAGAAATATTAAAGAGAGTCCTTCAGGTAGAGAACCAATGACAGCAGACAACAACATGAGAGCAAGCCACACAACAGCATCACCAAGACGCCAACCCGATAGAAATCTCAAAAGTAAAATAAAGCTACAGAACTGAAAACAGGGAACCAGAGATACCTATATGAAATCAATGACAATTTCAAAATCGAAAGGGGGAACAAATGGTATAATTACAGAACTTCCACATGGAGAAGAAGTCAAGGCGATATCTAAAAATAACAGACCATTTTAAACACAGGATGATACAGATAAACCTCACAGTAACCACAAAGAAAATGAACAAACCTACCCACCAATATAAAAAAGCAGAAAATCAAAAAGACTCAATAAATGCAAAATCAACAAAAAGAAGGAAATAAAAAGATAATCCACGAACAAAAAGAACTCAGCAAAGAAAATGCAGGAGAACAATATAACTGTCAACACTACACAGAAATGCAGGACAAAATGACAGCAGATTCATATCTATCAATAATCACACTGAATGGAAATGGGTTAAATGCACCAGTCAAGGGACAGAGTGGCAAAACTGATTGAAAAAAAAAAAAAAACATGATCCACAATATACTGCCTACAAGAGACAAACCTTAGACACAAAGACATAAAGAGGTTAAAAATCAAATGATGGGGAAAATATTATCAAGCAAACAGTAACCAAAAAAGAGCATGAGTGGCAATATTAATCTCCGATAAAACAGACTTTAAATCAAACTCCAGCATAACAGATAAGGAAGGACATTCTGTAATGATTAAGGGACCAATCTATCAGGGCGACATATCCATAATAAACATCTATGCATCCAATGACAGAGCTCCAAAGTACATAAAACAAACCCTAATGAAATGAAAAGCGAAACAGTTCTACAGTAATACCAGGAAACTTTAACATACCACTTCTGACGATGGACAGAATAGAAAGAAGACAAAGATACAGAAAATCTCAACATAATCAGCCAACTTGACCTCATAAACATATACACAGCACTCTACCCAACAGCAGCACAGTACACATTCTTCTCTGGGTCATATATATCATTCTTGAAAATAGGCCACAAAGCAAGCCTTAATAAATTTAAAAATATAGAAATAATATAAAACATCTCGGATCACAATGCTATAAAATTAGAATAACAGGAAGTACAAGGAAAAAAATCAAATACTTAGCAACTGAACAATGCCATGCTTAAAAACCATAAGAGATGAAATTAAAAAATCTGTAGAATCAAATGAGAATGAAAATAGAACATACCAAACGCTTCAGGGCACAGCAAAAGCAGTGCTCAGTGGCCAACTTATAGCAAAAAACAACACATCAAAAAAGAAGGGCCAAAATCCATACCTTAACCCTACAACTAGAACAAATAAAAAAAAAAGAGCAACAAAAGAAACCCGTAACTGCCAGAAGAAAGAAAATAATAAAGATTACAGCAGAAATAAAACAGAAAAGCAATTGAAACAATAAACAGGACTAGAAGCTGGTTCTTTGAAAGGATCAATAAAATTGACTAACCAATGGCCAAATGGACGAAATAAAAAAAGATGCAAATACCCCAAATAAGAAATGAGATGGGTGACATCACAACAGAACCAACTGAAATAAAAAGGATCGTAACAGAATAGTTGAAAAATTATACTCCAACAATTTGAAAACCTAGAGGAAATAGACAAATTCCTAAAAACACGCTACCCACGCAAACTATCATGGATTGAATTGTGTCCCCCCAAAAATATGTGTCAACTTGGTTAGGCCATGATTCCCAGTATTGTGTGGGTGTCCTCTATTTTTTTATTGTAATTTTATGTTGAGAGGATTAGGGTGGGATTGTAATACCACTCTTACTCAGGTCACCTCCCTGATCCAAGGTAAAGGGAGTTTCCCCAGGGTGTGGCCTGCACCACCTCTTATCTCTGGAGATAAAAGGAAAGGGAAGAAAACAGAGAGTTGGGGACCTCATATCACCAAGAAAGCAGCATTAGGAGCAGAGGGCATCCTTTGGACACGGGGTCCCTGTGCCTGAGAAACTCCTCGACCAGGAGAAGATTGAGGACAAGGACCTTCCTCCAGAGCTGACAGAGAGAAAAAGCCTTCCCCTGGAGCTGACGCCCTGAATTTGGACTTGTAACCCACTAGACTGTGACGAAAAAAAATTCTTGTTAAAGCCATCCACTTGTGATATTTCTGTTATGGCAGCACTAGATGACTAAGACACTAACAAAAACTGAGGCAGAAAATCTGAACAGACCATTAACAAAAGAAGAAATTAAAGAGGTCATAAAAAAACTACCAACAAAAAAAGCCCTGGCCAGGAGGGTTTCACAGGAGAATTCTACCAAATATTCAGAGAAGAGCTCACACCAATACTACTCAAACTATTTCAGAGTATAGAGAAGGAAGGAATTCTCTCTCACCTTTCTCCCTTCCTTTCTCTAGAACACCTGGCTCCATATGCCATCTCTGCTTCTTCTGGACAGGCTGTGAAGTGCCGCTTGGCTGGGGAAGTGCTTCCTCAGTCCACGCCACTATACTGGTGTGATCCCTGAAGGCATTTTTTTTTTCTTCCTTCTCTTTTTCTTCGTTTCACAATTTCTCGTCTCTCTCTACTTTCCTTCTTTTCCTGGCTCCTGAAAACCTGGCACTGTGAGACATCTCTGCACCTTCTAGATAGGCTATGCTGCTCAGCTTGGACACCATGTCCCCAGTCCACGGCAGCATGCCAGTGGAAACCCTGGGGACATTTTTTCTCCTTTTTGTTTTTCTTCATTTCTCGGTTCCTCATCTGTCTTTACTTTCCTTCTTTTCCTGTCTCCTTAATACCTGGCCCTCTGTGCCATCTCTGCCCCTTCTAGACAGGCTGTGCAAGTGCCTACATCTTGGGAGCTACTTCCCTGATACATGTCGCCAAACCACTGGACTCCCTTGGGAATTTTTTATTTTCTTGAGTTCTTGTCTCTACCATCTTTCCCTTCTTTTCTCCTAAACACATGGTACCATGTGTCATCTCTGATACTTCTAGATGGGCCGTGCAGTGCCACATGGCTGGGGAGCCACTTCCCCAGTGGGCTCCCTAGGTGATTTTTTTTTTTTTCTTTCTCTCTTTTTTTCTTGATTTATTGTCTCTGTCTACCTTCTCTCCTTACCTTTCTCCTAAACATCTGGAGATGTATGCCATCTGTGCTCCTTCCTCACGGGCTGGGCAGTGCCACTCGGCTGGGGACTTGCTTCCAGAGGGCTCCCTTGGGGCATTTTGTTTTTCTTCTTTTTTCCTTGGTTTCTTGTCTCTCTCTCTACCTTCCTTCCTTACCCTTCTCCTGAACATCTGTAGCTATGTGCCATCTCTGCTCCTTCTTGACGGCCTATACAGCACCACTCAGCTGAGCACCTGCTTCCAGTGGGCTTCCTTGGGGCATTTTCCTTTTCTTTCTCTAGCTTCTTCTCTTTCTCTACCTCCCCCCTTCCTTACCCTTCTCCTGAACACCTCACACTGTGTGCCATCTCGACTCCTTCTGGATGGGTTGTGCAGCACTATGTGGCTGGGGACCCACTTCCGGTGGGCTCCCCGGGGCACTTTTTTTCTTTTCTTTCTCGGTTTCCTGACTCTCTCTGCCTCCCTTCCTTTCCTTCCTCCCAACCACCTGGCATTCTCCCCCACCAGTTTGTCTCTACTTTCCTTGTATTCTTTTCTCCCAACCACATAGCTGCGTGCACATGTGCCTTTCTCCTTTTTTCTTAAATCTAGTTTCTGATTTCTCTCTCCCTTCCTTCCTTTCCTTTCTCCTGCCCATCTAGCTGTGTGTGCCGTATCTGTCCCTTTTTGATGGGCTATGCCTCACCACCTGGCTAGAAAGCCACTGTCACACGGCTTCCCTGGATCTGCACCACTCCAATGGCAGGCTCCCTCAGCACTTTTTTTTTCTGGGGGTGCTCCTGGTAATCTTTCCCCTTCTCTTCTTTCCCATGCCCACTTAGCTTCACACATCACAACCTCCCTCCCACCCCCCACCTATCTTCACCATGTGCTGAACACTACATCCCCATACAGCACAGGCACAGTCTACCGGAGCCTACCCTGCACTGATCCCTGGCCTCGCCCTGACAGCTCCAGTACGTGCCATAAACAAGCCATCCCAGCCCATCCCTCTCTGCTGCACCATAGCTGAGCGACTGGAGCTGCCCATCGACAAGGTAGTGAGAAGTATCGTGCTCAGAGACAAGCAAACAACAAAGAAAGCCCAGCCTACCTGCTCAGACATAACCAAGTTAAAAAAAAAAAAAAAAAAAGCAGGATAGAACAAACCTACCTACACTCAATAAACAAAGAAAATAACTACTGAATATCCCAAAGGCAGACAATATCAAAACATAAAAAACAGCACAGGACAGTTCCAGGACGCATACAAAATAAAACACCAGATGACCTTTCAGCAGAAGAAAAGGCACTGGAACTACCCAGCAGGGAATTCAAATCTTTAATATTCAGAGCTATCTATGACTTGAAGGAAAAAGAAGACAAAAATGACGAAAAAATAGATAATATCATGGAAAAAGCAGACAAACTCATGGAAAAGACAGACAAAACAATGGAAGAATTCAGGAAAATAATACAAAAACAAAATTCAAAGTAAGTTCACAACTACAAATCAGACAAAAGCAGCAATTTGAAATCCAAAAGATTTCAGAAATGGACAATGTCACAGAAGGTCTGAGGAGCAGGTCTGAAACAATGGATGACAGAATCAGTGAAATTGAAGACAAATCCTCAGATACCACTTTGTTCGAGGAAAAATCAGAGAAAAGAATGAAGAAAAATGCACAAACCCTGAGAATAATGAGGGATACAATCAAAAGCGAAAATCTGAGCGATCAGAATTCCACAACGGGGGGGAAATGGAAAACAGAGAGGATCACTGAAAGAATTGCTGACAGAAAACTTCCCTAATATCATGAAAGATGAAAAGCTGACCATCCAAGAAGCTCAACAAATCTCATATAGGATAGACTCCGAAAGAAAATCGCCAAGGCATATCATAATCACACTCGCTGAGACCAAAGACAATGAAAGAATCCTGAGAGCAGCTCGAGAAAAATGAAAAGTCACATAC
Source organism: Loxodonta africana (assembly GCF_030014295.1). Lineage (NCBI taxonomy): Eukaryota > Metazoa > Chordata > Mammalia > Proboscidea > Elephantidae > Loxodonta > Loxodonta africana. The sequence continues at coordinate 181,532,525 of NC_087344.1, read as the reverse complement.
AGAGGGGAAACAAGAAGACTAAGCTCTGATTACTCAGCTGAAACCATGCAGGCAAGAAGGCAATGGGAAGACATATGTAAAACCTTGAAAGAAAAAAAATTACCAACCAAGAATAATATATCCTGCGAAACTTTCATTCAAATACGATGGTGAAATGAGGACATATTCAGGTAAACAGAAACTAAGGGAAAATGTAAGAAAAAAACTTACAAGAATGATTAAAGGGAGTCTTTTGGCTTGAGAACAAACAACATCACACAACAGCCTGAATCTAGGTTTCACAGATCAACCTAGCCAGATACCAACCTAGGAAATGAACTCTCAAAACCAAAAACCAGTGCTGTCAAGTCGATTCCGACTCACTGTGACCCCACAGGACAGAGTAGAACTGTCCCACAGAGTTTCCAAGGAGCACCTGGCAGATTCAAACTGCCGACATTTTGGCTAGCAGCTGAGCACTTAACCACTACGCCACCAGGGTTTCCATGAACTCTCAAGGACTATTCAAAACCAAAGGATTTACAACAGGGAACCAGAGAGGTTAATCTGTAAATGCCAACACCACCAGAACAATAAAAGTGCGAATAAACAGAGGAAGTACAGAACTTTCTAATACAGAGGAAGGCAAGGTTATATCAAGTAATGATAGACTGGATCAAACCTAGGAAGATAAGGGTAAATTTCATGATACCCACAAAGAAAGTTAACAAACCCACTCATCAAAATAAAGTAGAAAAACATAAAATCTCAGTAAAAACAAAATCTAAAAAACAAAAGAAATGAAAAAAAATCTATAAACAAAAGGAATTCAGCACAGGAGAGGAAAGGGAACAAAGAAAATGTCAACACCACAAAAAAAAAGGGGCTACAAAATGACAGCAATAAATGCACACCTATCAATAATTACACTGAACATAAACAGCCTAAATGCACCCATAAAGATACAGAGAGTGACAGAATGGCTAAAAAAAAAAAAAGAAGAATCAATATACTGTCTACAAGAGACACATCTTAGAAACAAAGACATAAATTTATAAAAAATCGAAGTATGGAAAAAATATACTGAGCAAACAGCTACCAAAAAACATCAGGAGTGTCAATACTTAGATAAAATAGACTTTAAAACAAAATCCACCATAAAACACAAAGAAAGGCACTATATAATGATTAAAAAGACAATCCATCATAAAGACATAACCACAATAAATATCTATGTACCCAATGACAGGGCTCCAAAATACATAAGACAAACTCTTAATAGCACTGAAAAGACAAATTGACAGTTCCACAATAATCGTAGGCGATGTCAACACACCACTCTCAGTAAAGGACAGAACATCTAGAAAGAAACTCAACAAAGAAACAGAAGATCTAAAGGACACAATTACCCAACTTGAACTCAAAGACATATACAGAACATTCCACCCAACAGCTGCAAAGTACACATTCTTTTCCAGCACACATGGAACATTCTCTAGAACAGACCACATTTTAGGCCACAAAGCAAACCTCAACAAAATCCAAAACGCTGAGATAAAACAAAGTATTTTTTCTGACCACAATGCCACCAAAGTAGAAATTAACACTAGGAAGAGCAAAGAAAAAAATCAATTACATGGAAATGAAATAACACCCTGCTGAAAAACCACTAGTGATAGAAGAAATCAAAGATAGAATCAAACAATTCCTAGAATCAAATATGAATGAAAACACATGATACCAAAACCTTTGGGACACAGCAAAGGCAGTCCTCAGAGATCAATTTATAGCAAAAGATGCACACATCAAAAAACAAGAAACAAAATCAAAACATTAAGTTACACAACTTGAACAAATAGGAAAAGAACAGCAAAAGAAGCCCAGAGCCACCAGAACAAAGGAAATAATAAAGATCAGAGCAGAAATAAATGAAATAAAGAATAGAAAAACGGGAGGCGGAGCCAAGATGGCAGAATAGACAGATGCTTCCAGCGAGCCCTCCTTACAAAAAAGACCCAAAAAAACAAGTGAAATGAGTGTATTTGTGACAAGCTGGTAGCCCTGAGCTTCAAATGCAAACTTAGAAAACGAACTGAGGGGCAGGATGAGGAAAAGACCGTTTAGAAGCGGAAAGGAGTTACTGGACCTGAATCGCGTGGAGCCCTCAGGCACCATTCTCAGAGCTGCGGCAGCAGACTGGTACTAGCATTTGGCCGCAGTTTCCTCAGGGAGAAGCAGCCAGCCACACAGCCTACTCACACCTCTGGAACCTGTGAAGAACGGCGCTCTCGCCAAAAGCCAAGTACTTGCGTATATTTAAATGTGCCCCCTCACCCTCAAGCCGGCTTCAGCAGCTGAATTCCCTGGGCCTGAGATAGGCACTGTTAAGCACCTAGAGCCATCCTCCTGGCCTTGGGGAAGGAAAAAATTTGCAACTGGGGGGAAAGATACTTTGCTAGCTCCACTAACCAGGGGAGTTCAGGACAGAAGCGGCTCCTGTCCAGGCATAAACGGCCCATGGACTTTGAGCAACTTTCCCCTCTGCATGAACCTGTATGGGCCTATTTCGGGAGAATAGGCCCTTGATGGCAGCCTTCAACAGTTTCAGCTGTGTGGTGGAGAGGTGGATGTTTGATGTTTGACATTGCTTTGCCTATTAAACAAGGTCCTCACCTACCCACATCAGGGACCTAAGGACTGGTAGCTCCACTCAGGTCACCCAGCCACCCACAACAGGGGTCCAAGGGTAACTGGTACCTCCTAGTCCTTACAACCAAAAACTCCAGGTGCCCATGATCCGTGTAGAGAACCCACCCACCTGTACGCTCTAGGGAACAGGGACGTGCTTTCCTCAAAGATACTCCAGGGTTGGTTCTCAGCCCTCTGCCTTGTTCAGAGCATGACCCCCTGCTGGAATCAGATACCAGTATATATGGCAATCACCCGTGCCCCTCTAAAACTGTAGGACAGAGCCTGTACCGCACACTTGATGATCAGCTACCTGGAAACCTGAGCTGAATTCATGCAAGAAAACTGAATGGACTTCTAGACTGATATACCTGGTAACAGCTCTAGCCATCCGGGGACAGGACATCAGACCTCCAAAGGCAAAAATAATCAAGCTAGCTCACTCAAGCAGCCCATTTGGGTATATCAAAACAAAACAAAGCAAGAAGCTACAACACAGTAAGCAAGCATAAAGTAATACAATAACTTACAGATGGCTTGGAGACAACAGTCGATATCAAGACCCATAAAGAAACAGATCATGATCACCTCAACAAGCTCTCAAAACAAAGAATCCAGGGATCTTCTAGATGAAAGTGCATTCCTGGAATTACCAGAGCCAGAACACAAAAGTTTAATATACAGAACCCTTCGAGACATCAGGAAGGAAATGAGGCAATACACAGAACAAGCCAAGGAACACACAGATAAAGGAAATGAAGAAATTAGAAAGATTATTCAGGAACATAATGAAAAGTTTGATGAGCTAGAAAAATCCATAGATACCAATCAGAAATTCGGAAAATTCACAATAAAATTACAGTAGTAGACAACTCAATAGAAAGTCAGAGGAGCAGAATTGAGCAAGTAGAAGGTAGAATTTCTGAACTTGAAGATAAAATCACTCGGCACTAATACATTTGAAGAAAAATCAGATAAAAGCATTTAAAAAAATGAAGAAACCTTAAGAATCATGTGGGACTCTATCAAGAGAAATAACCTACGAGTGATTGGAGTGCCAGAACAGGGAGGGATAACAGAAAATACAGAGAGAATTGCTGAAGATTTGTTGGCAGCAAACTTCCTTGATATTGTGAAAGATAACAAGATATCTATCCAAGATGCTCACTGAACTCCACATAAGATAGATCTGAAAAGAAAGTCACCAAGACATATTATAATCAAACTTGCCAAAACCGAAGATAGAGAATTATAAGAGCAGTGAGGGATAAACGAAAAGTCACCTACAAAAGAGAGCCAATACGAATAAACTCGGACTAATCGGCAGAAACCATGCAGGCAAGAAGGCAATGGGATGACATATTTAAAAAACTGAAGGAAAAAAACTGGCTGCCATGAATCATATAACCAGCAAAACTGTCTCTTAAATATGAAGGTGAAATTAAGACATTTCCAGATAAACACAAGTTTAGGGAATTTGTAAAAACCAAACCAAAACTATAAGAAATACTAAAGGGAGTTCTTTGGTTAGAAAATCAATAATATAAAGTATCAATCCAAGACTAGAACACTGGGCAGAGCAATCAGAAGTCAACCCAGACAGGGAAATCCAAAAAACAAAGCAAGATTATTTAAAAAAAAAAAGGCTCAAAACAAGGTAATAGCAATGTTATTACATCAAAGAAGACAACATCAGAATAATAAAGAGGGACTAAGAACTGTAATCATACACCTTCCATATGGATAGGAAGATACGGCAATACAAAGAAATAAAAGTTAGGTTTAAATTTAGAAAAATAGGGGTAAATAATAAGGTACCCACAAAGGAGACAAACTATCCTACTCCTCAAAATAAAATACATGAAAAAAATACAGACTCAGCAGAAACAAAATCACCAACAACAAATATGAGGAAAGGACAATATACAAAGATAATCTACTCAGCACATAAAATTAAGTGTGAAAAAGAAACTGTCAACAACACACAAAAAAAAGACATCAAAATGATAGCACTAAATTCATGCCTAGCCATAATTACGCTGAATGTAAATGGACTAAAAGCACCAATAAAAAGACAGTGGCAGAATGGATTAAAAAACAAGATCCGTCTATATGCTGCCTACAAGAGACACACCTTAGACTTAGAGACACAAACAAACTAAAGCTCAAAGGATGGAAAAAAATATATCAAGCAAACAACAATCAAAAAAGAGCAAGAGTGACAATATTCATTTCTGACAAAATAGACTTTAAAAATAAATCCATCAGGAAGGATAAGGAAAGACACTATATAATGATTAAAGGGACAATAGACCAAGAAGACATAAACATATTAAATATGCACCCAATGACAGGGCTGCAAGATACATAAAACAAAGTATCAGCATTGAAAAGTGAGATAGACAGCTCCACAGTAATAGTAGGAGACTTCAATACACCGCTTTCGGTGAAGGACAGGACATCCAGAAAGCTCAATAAAGACATGGAAGATCTAAGTGCCACAATCAACCAACTTGACCTCATAGACAAATACAGAACACTCCACACAACAGCAGCCAAGTATACTTTCTTTTCTAGTACACATGGGACATTCTCTAGAATAGACCACACATTAGGTCATAAAGCAAGCCTTGGCAGAATCCAAAACACTGAAATATTACAAAGCATCTTCTTTGACCATAAGGCCATAAAAGTGGAAATCAGTAACATGAAAAGCAGGGAAAAGAAATCAAACACTTGGAAACTGAATAATACCCTGCTAAAAAAAGACTGGATTATAGAAGACATTAAGGGTGGAATGAAGACATTCATAGAATCCAATGAGAACGAAAACACTTCCTATCAGAACCTTTGGGGCACAGCAAAAGCGGTGCTCAGAGGCCAATTTATATCAATAAATGCACACATACAAAAAGAAGGGCCCAAATCAAAGAATTATCACTACAACTTCAACAAATAGAAAGAGAGCAACAAAAGAAACCCACAGGCACCAGAAGAAAACAAATAAAAATTAGAGCTAAACTAAATGAAATAGAAAGCAGAAAAACAATTGAAAGAGTTAGCAAGACAAAAAGCTGATTTTTTTGAAAAAAATCAACAAAACTGATAAACCACCACTGGCCAAACTGACAAAGAAAAACAGGAGAGGAAGCAAATAACCCGAGTAAGAAATGAGATGGACGATATTACAACAGACCCAACTGAAACTGAAAGAATCATATCAGATTACTATGAAAAATTGTACTTTATCAAAATTGAAAACCTAGCAGAAATGGATGAATTCCCAGAAACACACTACCTACCTAAACTAACACAAACAGAGGTAGAACAACTAAACAGACCCATAACAAAAGAAGAGATTGGAAAGGTAATCATAAAACTCCCAACAAAAAAAGCCCTGGTCCGGACAGCTTCACTGCAGAGTTCTACCAAACTTTCGGAGAAGAGGTAACACCACTACTACTAAAGGTATTTCAGAGCATAAAAAAGGATGGAATACTACCAAACTCATTCTATGAAGCCAGCATATCCCTGATACCAAAACCAGGTAAAGATACCACAAAAACAGAAAATTACAGGTCTATATCCCTCATGAACGTAGATGCAAAAATCTTCAACAAAATTCTAGCCAACAGAATTCAACAACGTATCAAAAAAAGTAATTCACCATGACCAAGTGGAATTCATACCAGTTATGCAGGGATGGTTCAACATTAGAAAAACAATTAATATAAGCCACCACATAAATAAAACAAAAGAGAAGAATTACGTGATTTTATCAATTGATGCAGAAAAGGCATTTGACAAAGATCAACACCCATTCATGATAAAAACTCTCAGGAAAATAGGAATAGAAGGAAAATTCCTTAACATAACAAAGGGCATTTATACAAAGCTTATTTTTTTTTAACAGCCAACATCACCCTAAGTGGAGAGAGCCTGAAAGCATTCCCACTGGGATCAGGAACCAGACAAGGATGCCCTTTATCACTGCTCTTATTCAACATTGCGTTGGAGGTCCTACCCAGAGCAATTAGGCTAGATAAAGAAATGAAGGGCATCCAGATTGGAAACCAAACCCAGTGCCGTCGAGTCGATTCCGACTCATAGCGACCCTACAGGACAGGGCAGAACTGCCCCGTAGAGTTTCCAAGAAGCATCTGGCAGGTTCAAACTGCTGACCCTTTGGTTAGCAGCCATAGCACTTAACCACTACGCCACCAGGGTTTCCCCAGATTGGTAAGAAAGAAGTAAAAGTATCTGTATTTGCAGATGACATGATCTTACACACAGAAAACACTAAGGAATCCTCCAGAAAACTACTGAAACTAATAGAAGAGTTCAGCAGAGTACCAGGATACAAGATAAACATACAAAAATCAGTTGGATTCCTCTACACCAACAAAAAGAACTCAAAGAGGAAATCACCAAATCAATGCCATTTACAGTAGCCCCCAAGAAGATAAAATACTTAGGAATAAATCTTACCAGAGAGGTAAAAGACTTATACAAAGAAAACTACAAAACACTTCTGCAAGAAACCAAAAGAGACCTACTTAAGTGGAAAAACATACCTTGCTCATGGATAAGAAGACTTAACATTATAAAAATGTCTATTCTACCAAAAGCGATCTATAGATTTAATGCAATTCCGATCCAAATCCCAATGACGTTCTTTAAGGAGACGGAGAAACAAACAACAACTTCATATGGAAGGGAAAGAGGTCCTGGATAAGTTAGGCATTACTGAAAAAGAAGAACAAAGTGTGAGGCCTTACTCTACCTGATTTTAGAACCTATTATACTGCCACCATAGTCGAAACAGCCTAGTACTGGTACAACGACAGATACATAGACCAATGGAACAGAATTGAGAATCCAGACAAAATCCATCCACATATGAGCAGCTGGTATTTGACAAAGGCCCCAAAACAGTTAAATGGGGGAAAAGACAGTCTTTTTTAACAAATGGTGCTGGCATAACTGGATATCCATCTACAAAAAAATAAAACAAGTCCCATACCTCACTCCATGCACAAAAACTAACTCAAAATGGATCAAAGACCTCAATACAAAATCTAAAACGATAAAGATCATGAAAGAAAAAATATTTGGACAACGTTAGGAGCCCTAATACATGGCATAAACAGTATAGAAAACATTATTAAGAATGCAGAAGAAAAACTAGGTAACTGGGAGCTCCTAAAAATCAAACACCTATGCTCATCCAAAGACTTCACCAAAAGAGTAAAAAGATTACCTACAGATTGGGAAAAAGTTTTTAGCTATGACATTTCCAATCAGCGCTTGATCTCTAAAATTTACACGATACTGCAGAAACTCAACTATAAAAAGACAAATAACCCTATTAAAAAATGGGCAAAAGATGTGAATAGACACTTCACTAAAGAAGACATTCAGGTAGCTAACGGATACATGAGGAAACGCTCATGATCATTAGCCATTAAAGAAATGCAAATCAAAACTACAATGAGATTCCATCTCACTCCAACAAGGCTGGCATTAATCAAAAAAACACAAAATAATAAATGTTGGAGAGGCTGTGGAGAGATTGGAACACTTATACAGTGCTGGTGGGAATGGAAAATGGTACAACCACTTTGGAAATCGATCTGGCACTTTCTTAAAAAGCTAGAAATAGAACTACCATGCGACCCAGCAATCCCACTCCTCGGAATGTGTCCTAGAGAAATAAGAGTCTTTACACGAACAGATATGTACACACCCATGTTTACTATAGCACTGTTTACAACAGCAAAAAGATGGAAGCAACCAAGGTGCCCATCAATGGATGAATGGATAAAGAAATTATGGTATACTCACACAATGGAATACTACGCATCGATAAAGAACAGTGATGAATCCATGAAACATTTCATAACATGGAGGAACCTGGAAGGCATTATGCTGAGTGCAATTAGTTGCAAAAGGACAAATATTGTATAAGACCACTATTTTAAGAACTTGAGAAATAGTTTAAACTGAGAAGAAAACACTCTTTTGTGGTTACAAAAGGGGGGAAGGGGGGGTGAGGGGGGTATTGACTAATTAGATAGTAGATAAGAACTACTTTAGGTGAAGGGAAAGACAACACACAATACAGGGGAGGTCAGCATAACCGGAGTAAACCAAAAGCAAAGAAGTTTCCTGAATAAACTGAATGCTTCAAAGGCCAGCATAGCAGGGGCAGGGGTTTGGGGACCATGGTTTCAGGGGACATCTAAGTCAATTGGCATAATAAAATCTATTAAGAAAACATTCTGCATCCCACTTGGAAGAATGGTGTCTGGGGTCTTAAACGCTAGCAAGCGGCCATCTAAGATGCATCAATGAGTCTCAACCCACCTGGATCAAAGGAGAATGACGAACACCAAGGACACAAGGTAATTACGAGCCCAAGAGACAAAAGGGCCACATAAACCAGAGACTACACCAGCCTGAGACCAGAAGAACTAGATGGTGCCTGGCTACAATCGATGACTGCCCCGACAGGGAACACAACAGAGAACCCCTGAGTGAGCAGGAGAGCAGTGGGATGCAGACCCCAAATTCTCATAAAAAGACCAGACTTAATGGTCTGACTGAGACTGGAAGGACCCCAGTGGTCATGGCCCCCAGACCTTCTGTTGGCCCAGGACAGGAACCATTCCCGAAGCCAACTCTTCAGACATGGATTGGACTGGACAATGGGTTGAAGAGGGATGCTGGTGAGGAGTGAGCTTCTTGGATCAGGTGGACACTGGAGACTGTGTTGGTATCTCCTGCCTTGAGGGGAGATGAGAGGGTAGAGGGGGTTAGAAGCTGATGAAATGGATACGAAAAGAGAAGAGTGGAGGGAGGGAGCAGGCTGTGTCATTAGGGGGAGAGCAATTGGGAGTATGTAGCAAAGTGTGTAAAAGGTTTTCGTGTGAGAGACTGACTTGATTTGTAAACTTTCAATTAAAGCACAATAAATATTAAAAAAGAAAAAGAATAGAAAAACAATACAAAATTTTCAACAAAAGCAGAAGTTGGTTCTTTGAAAGATCAACAAAATTGACAAACCAGTGGCCAAACTGACAAAGGAAAAACAAGAGAGGACACAAATAACCCAAATAAGAAATGAAATGGAGGACATTACGATAGATCCAACTAAAATAAAAAGGATCATAACAGAGTATTACGAAAAACTATACTCCAACGAATTTGAAAAACTGGAGGAAACGGACAAATTTCTAGTAACACAGTATCTACCCAAAGTAACACAAAATGATGTTGAAAATCTGAACAGACCCATAACAATAGAAAAGATTGAGAAGGTAATTAAAAAAAAAAAAAAAAACTCCCAACCAAAAAATACCCTGGCCCAGATGGCTTCATTGAAGAATTCTACCAAGCATTCAGATAAGAGCTTACACCAGCACTACTCAAAATATTTCAGAACATAGAAAAGGAAGGGATACTTTCCAATTCATTCAATGAAGCCAGCATAACACTGGTATCAAAACCAGGCAAACACACCACAAAAAAAGAAAATTATAGACCAATATCTCTCATGAACAGAGGTGCAAAAATTCTACCCAATAGAATTCAGCATCGTAGCAAAAAACTACGACCAAGTAGTATTCATACCAGCTATGCAAGGATGGTTCAACATTAGAAAATCAGTCAATGTGATTCATCACATAAATAAAATAATCACATGATCATCTCAGTTGATGCAGAAAAGGCATTCAACAAAATTCAACATCTTTTCCTGATAAAAACTCTCAATAAAATAGGTATAGAGGAGAAATTCCTCAGCATAATAAAGGACACATATACAAAACCAACAGCTAACATCATTCTCAATGGAGAGAGGCTGAAAACATTCCCCTTGAGAACAGGAACAGACAAGGATGCCCATTATTACCACTCCTTTTCAACATTTGCTGGAAGTCCTAGCTAGAGAAATAAGGCAAGAAAAGCAAATAAGGGGCATCTAAATTGGTAATGAAGAAGTAAAACAGGCCCTATTTGCAAATGATGATACTATACATAGAAAACCCAAAAGACTCCATGAGAAAACTACTGGAACTAATAGAAAATTCAGCAGAGTAGCAGGACAGAAGATAAAAATTCAAAAATCAGTGAGATTCCTATACACTAGTAAAGAGAATGATGAAAAGGAAATCAGGAAAAAAATGTTTATAATAGCTCCTAAAAAAATAAAATACTTAGGAATAAATCTAACCAGAGATGTAAAAGACCTATGCAAAGAAAACTGCAAAATACTACTGCAGGAAACCAAAAGAGATCTACAGAAATGGAAAAACATACCATGTTCACGGATAGGTAGACTCAACGTTGTGAAAATGACACTTTTAGCCAAAGCGATTTAAAAATACAGTGCAATCCTGATCCAAATACCAATAACATTCTTTAAAGAGATGGAAAAACTAATCATTAACTTCATATGGGAAGGAAAGAGGACCCAGATAAGTAAAGCACTATTTAAGAAGTAGAATAAAGTACGAGAACTCACAATACCTGACCTCAGAAGCTACTACACAGCTGTGGTAGTCAAAACAGTCTGGTACTGGTACAATAACAGGTACCTTGACCAATGGAACAGAATCCAGAACCCAGATGTAAACCCATCCACCTCTGGTCACCTCATCTTCGACAAGGGCCCAAAGTCCATCAAATGGGGAAACAGTCTTTTCAACAAATGGTGCTGACAAAACTGGATGTCCACCTGCAAAAAAAATGAAAGGGCCCATACCTCACACCGTACACAAAAACTAATTCAAAATGGATCAAAGACCTAAATATAAAACGAAAAACTATAAAGATCATAGAACAAAAAATATGATCAGCTCTAGAGGCCCTAATACATGACATTAACAGGAGACAAACCATAACTAACAACACACAAACTCCAGAAGATAAGCTAGATAACTGGAATCTTCTAAAAATTAAACACTTATTCTCATCAGAAGTCCTCACCAAAAGAGTAAAAAGGGAACCTACAGGTGGGGAAAAAAAATTTGGCTATTACAAATTTGACAAAGGTCTAATCTTAAAATCTACAGGAAAATCCTATACCTCTACAACAAAAAGACAAATAATCCAATTAAAAAACGGGCAAAGGATATCAACAGATGCTTCACCAAAGAGGACATTCAAATGGCTAACAGTCACATGAGGAAATGCTCGGGATCACTAGCCATTAGAGAAATGCAAATCAAAACCACAATGAGATACCATCTTAGCCCAGCATTGCTGGCACAAATCAAAGAAACAGAAAATAACAGGCTGCGGGGAGACTGGAACTCTTATGCACGGCTGGTGGGAATGCAAAATGGTACGACTATTCTGGAAAACGATACGGTGCGTCCTTAAAACACTAGAAAAAGAAATATATGATCCAGCAATTCCTCTTCTAGGAATATATCCTAGAGAAGTAAGAGCCATCATATGAATAGGCATATGCACACCCATGTTCATTACAACATTGTTCACAATAGCAAAAAGATGGAAATGACCTAGGTGCCATTTACAGATGAATGGATCAACGACGGTACATACACACAATGGAATTTTACACAACAATAAAGAACAATGATGAATCTGCATTATGCTGAGTGAAATAAGTCAATCACAAAAGGACAAATATTATATGAGACCACTACTATAAAAACTCATGAAAAGGTTTACACACAAAAGGGAACAATCTTTGGTGGTTGTGGGGGTGGGGATGGAAAAACACTAGACAATAGGTAAGTGGTAACTTTGGTAAAGGGTGGGACACTGCACAATACTGGGGAAGCCAGCACAACTGGTCCAAGGCAGGGTCACAGAAGCTCCATGGATACATCCAAACTCCCTGCGGGACTGAACTGCTGGCCTGGGGGTTGTGGGGGCAATAGTCTTGAGGAACATCCAGCTCAGCTGGCATAACAGCTTATAAAGAAAATGTTCTACATTCTACCTCAGTGAGTAGTATCTGGAGTCTTAAAAGCTTGTGAATGGCCATCTAAGATACTTCCATTGGTGTCACCTCGTTGGAAGCAAGGGAAAATGAAGAAAACCAAAGACATGGAGGAAGGACTGGTCCAAAGGACTGGTGGTCCACAACTATCACACCCTCCACCAGACTGAGTCCAGCACAGCTGGATGGTGCCCAGTGACTGCTCTGAGCGGATCATAGTAGAGGGTCCTGGAGAGAGCTGGAGAAAAATGTAGAACAAAATTCTAACTCATAAAAAAAGACCAGACTTACTGGTCTGACAGAGACTGGAGAAACCCCAAGCATGTGGCCCCCGGAGACCCTTTTGGCTGAGTAATAAAGTCACTCCTATGGTCAACCCTTCAGCCAAAGATTAGACAGGCCCATAAAACAAAACAAAACTAAAGGGGCACACTAGCCAAGGGGCAGGGAATGGAAGGCAGGAGGGGACAGGAAAGCTGGTGATTGGGAACTTAGTCGAGAAGGGAGAGTGCTGACATGTTGACGGGTTGGTAACTAACATCACAAAACAATATGTGTACTAACTGTTTAATGAGAAGCTAGTTTGTTCTGTAAACTGTCATCTAAAATACAATAATGAAAAATGTAAAATGATAAAAATAAGAAAAAGTTTTATCATGAGATTGAAGCAATTAAAAAAAAAATTCTCAACAAAATTCCAGCCTATAGAATTCAACAGCGTATCAAAAAAATAATACATCATGACCAAGTGGGATTCATACCAGGTATGCAAGGATGGTACAATATTAAAATATTATCAAGGTAATCCACCACATAAATAAAACAAAGGATAAGAATCACATGATCATCTCAAAAGATGCTGAAAAGGTATTTGATAAACTCCAACATTCAGTCCTAATAAAAACTCTCACCAAAATAAGAATAAAAGGGAAATTCCTCAACATCATTAAGGGCATAAACACTAAACAGCAGCCAACATTATTCCCAAAGCAGAAAGACTTAAAGTACTTCCCCTAAGAACAGAACCCAGACAAGGACGCTCTTTATCACCACTCTTACTCATTATTGCACTGTGGATCCTAGCTAGACCAATAAGTCAAAAAAAGGAAAGAAACGGCATCTAAGTTGGTAAAGTCGGAATCGACTCTTTTTTTTTAAGTTGGTAAAGAAGTAAAACTATCCTTATATGCATGCGATATGAGCCTATACACAGAGAATCCACAAGAAAGCTACAGGAACTAACAGAATGATTCAGCAAAGTGGTAGGATACAAGATCAACTTACGAAAATCAGTCAGATTCCTCTACACTAAAAAAGAAAACTTCAAAAGCAAAATCCAAGAAAACAGTAATAGCCCCTAAAAAGATAAAATACTTAGGAATAAACCTAACTAGGGACATTTAAAAGATTTATACAAAGAAAACAACAAAACACTGCTGCAAGAAACCAAAACAGATCTACATAAATGGAAAAACATACCATGCTCATGGATGGGTAGAATCAACATTGTGAAAATGTCAATTCTACCCAAGCAATCTACAAATACAATGCAATCCTCATCTAAATACCATCAGCATTCTTTAAAAAGATGGAAAAACTAATCATTAACATTATATTGAAAGAAAAGACGCCCTGGATAAGTAAAGCATTATTGAAGAGGAAGAACAAAGTAGGAAGCCTCACGCTACCTGACTTCAGAACCTACTATAAAGCTACCATAGACAAAACAGCCTGGTACCAGTACAAGAACAGACACATTGATCAATGGAACATAGATGTAAATCCATCTATCTACGGCCACCTGATCTTTGCCAAAGGACCAAAGTACATTTAAAGGGGGAAAAGACAGTCTTTTTAACAAATAGTGATGGCAAAACTGGATGCCCACCTGTAAAAAATGAAACAGGAACCATACCTCACATCACACAAAAAACTAATTCAAAATGGATCAAGGAGTTAAATATAAAACAAAATACTATAACGATCATGGAAGAAAAATAGGGTCAATGCTAGGGGCCTTATAATATACAGCATAAAAAGGATATAAACCATAACTAACAATATACAAACACCAGATAAGCTAGATAACTGGGATCTTCTAAAAATTAAACATTTATGCTCACTGAAAGACCTCACCAGAAGAGTAAAAAGAGAGCCTACAGACTAGGAGAAAATTTTTGCCTATGACATATCTGATATAGGTCTAATCTCTAAAATCTGTAGGAAAATCTAACACCTCTACAACAAAAAAGACAAATAATCCAATTAAAAAATGGGCAAAGAATATCAATGGACACTTCGCCAAACAACATTCAGGCAGCTAATGGACACATGAGGAAATTTTCGTGATCACTATCCATTAGAGAAATGCAAATTAAAACCACAATGAGATACCACCTTACAAGGACATCGGTGGCACGAATCAAAGAAACAGAAAATAACAAATGTTGGAGAGGTTGTGGGAAGCCTGAAACTCTTATGCACTGCTGGTGGGAATGCAAAATGGTACAACCATTTTGGAAAACGATATGCCATTTCCTTAAAAAATTGGAAAGAGGAATACCAAATGATCTAGCAGTTCCTACTCCTAGGAATATATTCTAGGGAAGTAAGAGTCATCACGTGAATAGACATATGCACACCCATGTTCACTAGGGCATCATTCACAACAGCAAAAAGATGGAAACAACCTAAATGCCCATCAAAAGATGAATGGATAAACTATGGTATATACACACAATAGAATACTATGCAATGATAAGCAACGATGAATCTGTGAAACACTTCACAACATGGATGAATCTGGACAGCATTATGCTGAGTGAAAGAAGTCAATAGCAAAAGGACAAATACTGTATGAGACCACTATTATAAAAGCTTATACAAAGGTATACACACAGAAAGAAGCAATCTTTGATAGTAAGGCGGGGGGGTGAGGAGGGAAAAATACTAACTGGATAGGTAAGTGGTAACTATGGTGAAGGGTAAGACAGTACACAATACGGGGGAAGTCAGTACAGCTTGACCAAAGCAAAGTCACAGAAACTTCAGAGACACATCCAAACTCCCTGAGGGATCAAGTTACTGGGCTGAGAGCTGGGCACCATGGTCTTGGGGGATATCTAGCTCAACTGGCGTAATACAGTTTATAAAGAAAATGTTCTACATTCGACTATGGTGAGTAGTGTCTGGGGTCTTAAAGGCCTGCAAGTGGCCATCTAAGATACACCTACTGGTTCCATCCCAGCTAGAGCAAAAGAAAATGAGGAAAACTGAAGATACAAGGGAAAGATTAGTCCAAAGGACTAACGGACCACAACTACCACAACCTCTGCCAGACTGAGTCCAGTGCAATTAGATGGTGCCCAGCTACTACCACTGACTGCTCTGACAGGGATCACAATATCTGATTGTCCCAGACAGAGTGGGTAAAAATGTTGAACAAAATTCAAATTCACAAAAAAAAGACCAGACTTGCTGGTCTGACAGAAGCTGGAGAAACCTCAAGAGTATGGCCCCCAGAAACCATTTTAACTCAGTACTGAAGTCACTCCCGAGGTTCACTCTTTAGTCAAAGATTAGACAGGTCTGTAGTGACAACAGTAACACATGCGAGGGTTATGCTTCATAGTTCAATCACATATATGAGACTAATGGGCACACTAGCCCAAAATCAAAGATGAGAAGGCAGGAAAGGACAGGAAAACTGGATGAATGGGAACAAGGAACCCGGAATGAAGAAGTGGAGAGTGTTGACACATCGTGGGGTTGGCAACCAATGTCACACACAAAAAAATGTGTCTATTAATTGTATAATGAGAAACCAATTTGCTCTGTAAACTTTCACCTAAAGCACAATAAAAAAAATTTTAAAGACTTATGCAAAGAAAATAACAAAACACCACTGCAATAAACCAAGGGAAAAAAAAAAAAAACCCAAACCCAGTGCCGTCAGGTCAATTCTGACTCATAGCGACCCTACAGGACAGAGTAGAATTGCCCTGTAGAGTTTCCAAAGAGCACCTGGTGGATTCAAACTGCCGACCCTTTGGTTAGCAGCCGTAGCACTTAGCCACTATGCAACCAGGGTTTCCAATAAACCAAGCGACCTTCATAAATTGAAAATCATACCATGCTGATGGATAAGAAGACTCAACACAGTGAAAATGTCAATACTATCCAAAGCAATCAACAAGTATGATGTAATGCCAATCCAAATTTAAACAACATTCTTCAATGAGATGAAAACACTAATCATGAACTTTATATGGAAAGGAATGAGCCCCCAGATAAGTAAAAACATTAATGAAAAGGAAGAACAAAGATGGAGGCCTCACACCACCCAATCTCAGAACTTACTATACAGCTACCGTAGTCAAAACAGCCTAATACTGATACAATGACACACACATAAACCAGTGGAACAGAACTGAAAACCCAGAAATCTGTCCACCTATGTACACCTGAAGCCCATTAAATGGGGGAAGAGATAGTCTCTTCAACAAATGGTGTTGGCAAAACTAGATACCCATTTGCAGAAAAATCAAACAGGATGCATACCTCAGCCCATATACAAAATCTAACTCAAAATGGATCAAAGACCTAAATGTAAAACCTAAAACTATAAAGTTCATGAAAGAAAACATAGGGACAATGGTAGGGGCCCTAATTTACGGTATAAATAGAGTATCAAACATAACTAAAAACGCATAAACTCCAGAAGATGAACTAGATAAACAGGACCTCTAAAATTTAAAACTTATACTCATCAAAAGACTTCCAAGAGAGTAAAGAGAGAACATATAGACTGGGAAAAAATATTTGGCAATGACATCTCTGATAAAGGGTTAATCTCTAAACTATACAGAAAAGTTCAACAACTCAACAAAATAAAGACAAACAACCCAATCACAAAATGGGCAAAGGATATGAACAGGCACTTCACCAAACAGGACATTCAGGTGGCCAACAAATACTTGAAAAGATGCTCATAATCATTAGCCATTAGAGAGAACCAAATCAAAACCATGATGAGATACTCTCACCCCTACGAGAATGACACTGATGTATAATTCAGAAAGAATAAACGCTGGCAAGGTTGTGGAGAGATTGGAACTTTTAATACACTGCTGGTGGGAATGTAAAATGGTACAACCACTTTGGAAAACAATATGTGCTTCCTTAAAAAGCTAGAAATACCATACATTCAGCAATCCCACTCCTAGGAATATATCCTAGAGAAAAAAGAGCTGTCACACGAATAGACATATGCACATCCATATTTACTGCAGCATTATTCACAATAACAAAAAGATGGGAACTAAGTGCCCATCAACAAATGAATGGATAAACAAACTACGGTACACACACACAACGGAATACTATGCAACGGTAAAGAACAATGATGACGTGAAACATCTCATATAGTGGATGAATCTGGAGTGTATTATGCTGAGTGAAATAAGTTAATCACAAAAGCACAAATGCAGTATGAGACCACTATTA
The DNA here is from genome assembly GCF_030014295.1 of Loxodonta africana. Classification (NCBI taxonomy): domain Eukaryota; kingdom Metazoa; phylum Chordata; class Mammalia; order Proboscidea; family Elephantidae; genus Loxodonta; species Loxodonta africana. The sequence goes on along the minus strand of NC_087344.1, from coordinate 181,514,380 downwards.
TATAAACTGAAGAAAAGGTTTACACACAGAAAGAAACAATCTTTGATGGTTATGGGGGGAGGGGAACCACTAACTAGTTAGTAGACAAGTGTTAACTTTGGTGAAGGGAAAGGCAATACACAAGAAAGGGGACATCAGAAGAACCTGACCAAGGCGAGGGAAGACACTTAGAGAAACACAAGGAAAAGAAAAAACAAACAAACAAAAAAGAGGCAACCACAGTAAATAATATAGTATACACAATCCTAGAACAACAGTAAAAATAGACTTACAGGCAGATACATGGGCAGATATGCATGCTAAATAGGAGAAGGAAGGCATATAGGAGTATATCCACATACATATATAGGTCAGGCTGTGGATATTTTTACATATGTATTTAATGTACCACATATATATTCATATATATAATAGGGCACAAACAGGGCACAGTCACAGAAGCTTCCTAGACACATCCAAACACCTTGAGGGACCAAGCCGCTGCGGCTGAGGACCGTGGTCTCAAGGGACATCTAGGTCAGTTGGTGTAACAAAGCTCATAAAGAAAATGTTCTACATCCTACTTTGGTGAGTAGCATCTGGAGTCTTAAAAGCTTGTGAGTAGCCATTTAAGACACATCTATTGGTCCCATTCCATCTGAAACAAAGGAGAATGAAGAAAACCAAAGACATTAGCCCAAAGGATTTTGGGACCAAGCCCAAAGGTCTTTCGGACCACAGGAACCATGGCTTCCACCAGCCTGAGCCTGAAGGAACTAGATGGTGCCTGGCTACAACCACTGACCACTCTGATAGGGATCACAACAGAGAGCCCCGGAAAAGCAGGAGAAAAATGTAGAAAGTTCACATTTACAGAAAAGACCAGACTTACTGATCTGACAGGCTAGAGGAACCCCCAAGACTACAACCCCTGTACACCCTTCTAACTTAGATCTAAAGCCACTCCCAAAGTTTACCTTTCAGCCGAAGATTAGAAAGACCTATAAAACAAACAATAGCACATATGAGGAATATGCTTCTTAGATCAATCAAGTACAGGCACACCTCATTTTTGTTGCACTTTGCTTTATTGCACTTCGCAGATATTGCATTTTTTACAAGTTGAAGGTTTGTGGCAACCCTGTGTTGAGCAAGTCTATCAGCACCATTTTTTCAACAGCATGTGTTCACTTCGTGTCTCTGTATCACATCTGGGTAATTCTCACAATATTACAAACTTTTTCATTACTATTTTATCTGTTATTGTGATCTGTGATCAGTGATCTTTAACGTTACTATTGTAATTGTTCTGGGGTGCCACAAACCGCACCCATATACGATGGCGAACTTAGTAAGTGTTGTGTTCTGACTGCTACACCGACTAGCGTCCCCAGCCTCTTCCCTCTCCTCCAGCCTCCCTATTCCCTGAGACACAACAATATTGAAATGAGGCTGGTTAATAACCCTACAATGACCTCTAAGTGTTCAAGTCAAAGGAAGAGTCACAGAATCACGTCTTTCATTTAAATCAAAAGCTAGAAATGATTAAGCGTAGTGAGGAAGACATGTCAAAAACTGAGACGGGCTGAAAGCTAGGCCTCTTGCACCAGTTAGCCAAGTTGTGAATGCAAAGGAAAAGCTCTTGAAGGAAATTAAAAGTGCTATTCCAGTGAACACACCAATGATAAGAAAGCAAAACAGCCTTACTGCTGATATGAAGAAAGTTTTAGTGATCTGCATAGGTCAAACCAGGCACTACAGTCCCTTAAGCCAAAGCCTAATCCAGAGCAAGGCCCTAAAATTCTTCAATTCTAAGAAGGCTGAGAGAGGTGTGGAAGCTGCAGAAAAGTTTGAAGCTAGCGGAGGTTGGTTCATGAGGTTTAAGGAACGACACCGTCTCCATGCCATAGAAGTGCAAGGTGAAGCAGCAAGTGCTGATGCAGAAGCTGCGGCTAGTTATCCAGAAGATCTAGCTAACACAACTGATAAAGGTGGCTACAGTAAACAATAGGTTTTCAGTGTAGACAAAACAGCCTTATATTGGAAGAAGATGCCATGGAAGACTTGTGGAGAGGAGAAGTCAGTGAGTAGCTTCAAGGCACAGGCTGACTCTCCTGTTAGGTGCTAATGCCTGGTGACTTTAAGCTGAAGCCAATGCTCATTTACCATTCTGAAAATTCTAGAGCCCTTAAGAATTACGCTAAATCTACTCTGCCTGTGCTCTGTAAGGGGAACAACAAAGCCTGGATGACAGCACATCTGTTTACAACATGGATTACTGAATATTTTAAGCCCACTGTTGAGACCTACTGTTCAGAAAAAAAAGATACCTTTCAAAATATTCCTGTTCATTGCCAGGGCACCTGGTCACCCAAGAGCTCTGAGGGAGATGTGCAAGGAGATTAACATTTTCATGCCTGCTAACACAACATCCGTTCTGCAGCCTATGGATCAAGGAGTCATTTTGACTCTCAAGTCTTATTATTTAAGAAATAAATTTTGTAAGGTTACTGCAGCCATAGATAATGATTCCTCTGATGGATCTGGGCAAAACTGAAAACCTTTTTAAAAAGATTCACCATTCTAGATGCCGTTAAAAACATTCGTGATTCATGGGAGGAGGTCAAAATATTAACATTAACAGGAGTTTGGAAGAAGTTGATTCCAACCCTTGTGGATGACCTTGAAGGGTTTAAGACTTTAGCGGAGGAAGTAACTGCAGATGTGGTGGAAATAGCAAAAGAACTACAATTAGAAGTGGAGTCTGAAGATGTGACTGAATTGCTGCAATCTCATGAGAAAACTTTAACAGATGAAGAGCTGTTTCTTATTTCTTGAAATGGAATCTACTTCTGGTGAAGACACTGTGAACATTGTTGAAATGACAACAAAAGATTTAAAATATTACATAAACTTCGCTGATAAAGCAGTGGCAGGGTTTGAGAGGAATGACTCCAATTTTGAAAGAAGTTCTAATGTGGGTAAAATGCTATCCAACAGCATAGCGTACTACAGAGACATCTTTCTTGAGAGGAAGAGTCAATCAACGTGGCAAATTTCATTGTTGCCTTACTTCAAGAAATTGTCACAGCCCAGACCTTCAGCAATCACCACTCTGATCAGTTAACAGCCATCAACATCAAGGCCAAGACTCTCCAGGAACAAAAAGATGACAACTCACAGAAGGCTCAGACGATGGTTAGCATTTTTTAGCAATAAAGTATTTTTTAATTAAGGTATGTACATTGTTTTTTTAGACATAATGCTACTGCACACTTAATAGACAGGAGTATAAACACAATTTTTATATGCACTGGGACACCAAAAAGTTTGTGTGACTCGCTTTATTATAATATTCGCTTTATTGCAGTGGTCTGGAACCAAACCCACAATATTTCCAAGGTATGCCTGTATAGACCAAATGGGCAACACCTGCCCAAAAGCAAAGACAATGAGGCAGGCAGGGACAGGAAAGCTGGACGAATGGGAATGGGGAAACTGTGGTAGAAAGGGGGAAAGTGCTGACACATTGCCAGGACTGCAACCAACGTCGTGAAAAAAATTTGCGTATAAATTTTTGAATGATAATCTAATTTGCTCTGTAAACTTTCACCTAAAGCACAATTTTTTAAAAAATTGGAAAACAAAAAAAGGAATGAACCTTGAAAACATTATGCTAAGTGAAAAGCTATTTACAAAAGACCACATATAATTTCACTTATAAGACACCTCCAGAAATGCAATCTACAGAGGCAGAAACTAGGCTAAGCGATTGCGTAGGGCTGGAGAGGATGGAAGGTTTGGGGGGTGATGACTAAAAGGTACGAGTTTCTTTCCAATATGATGAAAATGTTCTAAAATTGTTTTTGGTGATGGCTGCACAACTCTGTGAATACACTAAAACCACTGGATGGTACACTTTAAAAGAGTGAATTTTATGGTATCTGAATCTTCAATAAATATATTTTTAAAAAGAGGTAAAACTATAAAACCTCTACTAGAAGGCATAGAAAAAATTTGTGTCCTTGGGTTAAGCAGATTTCTTAGAACATAAAATGTATTATCCATAAATGAAAAACAGATAAACTGAACTTAATCAAAATTTAAAACTTCTGTTCTTTGAAAGGCATTATTAAAAAAGAAAGAAAAGGCAAGCCACAGACTGAGAGAGAATATTTGGAAAACATCTATCTGATAAAAGACTTATATCCAGAATATATAAAGAACACTTAAAATAAAATAATAAGCAGATAAACAACCCAATTTTTAAAATGGGCAAAAGAGTTAATCAGATACTTCACCAAAGATGATATATGAATGGTCATTAAGCACACGAAAATAAGCTCATAATCATGAGTCACTAGGTAAATGCAAATTAAAACAAAATACCACACTACACGCCCGCTAGAAGAGCTAGAATTAAACTGAAAAAATCAAGTGTTGAAGAGACTGTGGAGCAACTGGAACTCTCCACTGCTAATGAGAATGGAACAATGGTACAGCCACTTGGAAAACAGTTTGGCAATTTCTTATAAGGTTAAACTTACAAGTATCATACGACCCTGCAATTCTATTTCTAGGTATGTACTCAAGAAAAATGAAAACATATGTCTATATAAAGACCTGTACATTAATGTTACTTCATAGCGACTTCAGTTACAATAGTCAAAAACTGGAAGCAACCCAAATGTGCATCAACAAGTGAATGGATAAGCAAGCTGTTCAAACAAATGTATACAATGGAACTCCAGTCAGCAATTAAAAAGAAACAAACTATTGATACGTGCAACAAGGTAGATCAATCTTAAAAGGATGAGACTAAGGGAAAGAAGCCAGACACAAATGACCACATACTGTATGGTTCCATTTATTTAACATTCTAGAAAAAAACAAAATATAATAATGACAGAAAGCAGATCAGCGGTTGCCAGTGACAGTGGTGGTAGAGGAAGAGGACTGACTGCAAAGGGGCACAGAAAACTTTTTGGGTTGATGGAAATGTGCTATATCTTGATTGTGGTGATAATGATGGTAATAAGACTATATACTTTTGTCAAAATTCATAAAATTAGGTACTTAAAATAGGTGAATGCTAATGTAGGTAAGCTATGCTCAAAAAAGGATTATTTGTAGTTTCATTCCTTTTCTCAAGCCTATAGAGGTTCCCAAGGTCTTAGGTAATTCCCCAAAGGTCTCAACATCCAATCTGCTCTACTTTCAGGACCTGACCTTGATTTTAACTTCTCATATACCTTATGATTCCAAGTATAGCACTTCTGCAGCATAAAACTCTAAATTTTGTGTGTATGTATGGTTCTCAGAATAGAGAGACCACAGTGACGTAAATGTTATATCTTTTCTAGCTCAATTACAGATGCAGTCAAACATTATTTGATCCTTCCACAGCTTTTCTAGCTTCCTTGCTTTTCTCATCTCCCCACTAAAAAAGATTCATTATAACGTCTAGTGGCTCATCCCTATCCAAGGGACAAATTCCAGTTTCTGAGATTGCAACTTTAGTCAGCAGGTCAGCTTTAAACGATGGACTGTCTGTCACTATCTAATAGAATCCACCTCATTTTCTACAAAGAATAATGGACATTTTTCATTATATCACACTCCTAAAATAATCAAAAGCAAATAAAGCATACTACAACCAAGAGAAAATTTAAGTCGACTGGGCTATCAGTGGCAATTAGGTTTTTAAGAACAAACAATGGCATGCAAGAAAGGGGCTGGCACACACAACCCAGAATCCAAGATGGGCTTTCTTGTATATTTACAACATCAACAGATTGGAAATGTGTAAAACAGCTCACGTGAATTGCATTCAGAGCATAATTAGAACCTTAAACAAGAGTTAATCATTCACACAGGTATCTTTGAACAAGGAGAAAAAGAACCCGATGTAGAGAGGAGTGCAGGGCATACGTAGGTTCTGACATGGATGAAGCTCTTTATTACCCAATGTTTTGGAAGATATCATCTTCTCTAATTAATCTTACTCTATAGCTCCAGAGGCAATAGTGAGAGATTGCTATTAGCAAAGAGACAGGGCAACAACAACAACCAAAAAATAAACAAACAAAAAACTCTTCACACTTGTTTATAACAGACCAGAATGCAAACTGCAAACTGTTCTGAAAATAAAATGGAATTGCACTTAAGCAAAAATAGGACTCTCTTTCATTACTATAGTTCACCCCCTACAGTAAATCAAGATTAGTGTCTTTTATTTATGCGTGAGCCCATCTTCCTGATAAACAAACTGACCTCAGTTGGACTCTTTTATTCTATGGCTCTCACATATTTCATAAATGATAAAATGGGGGGAAACAAAAGCTAGGTGTTTGAGGATTGAGTTGGGCTGACACTCACCACAAACTTCTCACCATTCTGCTCCACATGTTTGTATGTGGGGACCGATATGGGCACTGCTTGCTTTTCTGTGTAATCATAAAATGATTGTCCCAACGAGTCGTCACTGGGATCTAGGTTATCCGCCTCATGAGGAGGTACAGATAACACTGTCAAGATCAATTCCTTCTCGCCTGCTCGGATCAGGTCCACCACCTGCTTGTGAGTCGCCCCCTCAACATTCACGCCGTTCCTGAGGGGAAAAAGGGAAAAAGACAATCCCATAAACCAGAAGGGTCCAAACACCTTGTATCTTCCACCCTCCTGCCCCCACTCCAGTGACACTCAACATGAACCATAAAATCAAAAGATTAATTTGGTTCCAGAAAAGTTGTTTATGTTTTCACAGATCCTAATGTGAAAAACTGGGAATTTATGGTGGGGAGAATGGAAACAGGTGAGAAGACCCACCCTTCCTCTAGACTAGAATTCCACACACAGTTCAGGAAAGCACATGGGAAACAGAGGGTGAAGCCGAGGAGGAAATAAAGCTTTTCAAGCTAAACAGTCCACTTTCCTCATTCTAGATAAGCATGTATACAATACAATCAAAGTGGCTTTTGACAACCCTGCCATTTGAATTGTACTCTTGTCTTTTTTTAAACCTCATGGGAATTCTGTTAAAAGAAACTTTTCACAAGATGCATACCCTAATTTGTAAATAAAGACTCAAAAAGTATGACTCAAGGTAATTTCTTTACACTTATATCCAATTTCTCCTCACATCCCCAAATTAGTCAACTCAATTTTCCTTGACACCAGATTTCATTGCCTCGAATGTTATGTGGCATTTATTTCCATACATAGCTGGTTTCCTATATCACTTGGCTTTAAAAAGGTAAGGAGATTACCTCTCTAAAATCTCATTAACAGACCCAACTTCCTTTGTTCTCCCAATCACTTCAACTCATCTCTCTTGGGAGTCTATCTACTTTTTTTCTGGTCTGTGCTATCTCACTTAAAGATCTAATTAGCTCAAACTAGAAAATACATGTCTCTGGTTACATAGCTCATCAATCTACACAGTCACTCTCCTTCCTGTTTCACTGTATAAAAAGGCTAAAACCAGGAAAAATACAGGTTTGGGAGAATAATAATTTTGTCAAGAAAGATACTGAGTCTTACAGAACTCACTCAGCAAACCCAACTACCTTCCCAGATTGCTGACCCAGCCTATTGTCTCAGCAAAAGCCACTGGGCAGCCGGCCGGGGGCTCCCTCCCGTGGCTGTCCCCAAAGTGTTAGGAAATACACACCTGGCCTCTAATCAATTTGATATTTAAAGCTTAGCCACTCTTCAGAGTTAAACTCTTTTTCACTCCTGTTCTAAACTGTTAGGGTTCTTCCTTCCTGAAAATGCTGCCAAGTTTAGTAACAATCCTTCCATAAACTTTTTAGTCACTGGAATTGTCAGAGTCTGGTATCTGAAACATCCATTTATATAAACAGAACAGGCAGGCAATCGCCCAGCTAGCCTCTTTCCTTATTTTCAGCTTAACAAACAAGACAATAAATTCAGCACTCCTGACATTTCACAACCTAAAGTCTATACACAAAAATATTCAGTAATTTTACAATAGGCCAGTTTTAGAAGAAAATAAAGAGCCCCTCCCATTGATGGAAATTGGGCTTTCTAAATATGGATCAGGTCAGACTAGTGATCACGGTCAACTCTTGGATCATACAGCGAGAGGGTAAAGTGGAAAGAAAATGGGCTTTGGAGCCAGATCTACCTGGATTCAAATCCTGGCTCTACCTATTAGTAGCAAAATTGGTTTTGATCAAGTTATTCAGCCTTTCCTAGCCTTGATTTCCTCATATGTAAAATGACGACAATAATAACTCCCTAACAGTGTCATTGTGAAAATTAATGTAATAAAATATGTAACTTGCCTAAAACAATGCCTGGACATTCCTATTGGAAGGTATAAAGAGGTACATGTACATGTCTGTTTTGAAGAGATACTCGTTAAAGAAGAAACGGAAACCTATAGTTAAGAATTGGAAAAGAACTGCATATAATTCTTTGGCCTTATTATTTTTAATGCTTTGACCTTATTAGTATTTCTAAAATGCTAGAAGGGATGGGAGAAGAAATAAAACTGAAGAAACAAAAGTTAGAAATCATCAGAGAATTTCGTCTATTTCTAGGAACTTAGCTTACTCACAAATATTTTTTTTTTTAAACAAATTGGGGGAACCTAACACCTTAGAAACTGAACAAAACATAAAAATCTTGTACTAAAACAAGAGTTTTACGTTAGTACAATTAGTTTTAGGAGATGTGCATTATGGTATACATGCCATAATTCAATACAAAGATGGAAATTCCTTCATTCTTCACGGAATAAAACAAGGTCAGTAAAAACTCCAGGTTGTCTGATTTCAAAAAGAGTCCTCCCTGCTCAAGAATTAAGAGGTCTTCATGGTCATAAAAATGTTTATATAATATTTTCTTTTCCACAGAATGTTACTATACCAGGCTCAAATTAGGTGTGGCCCAATAATATGGGCAATTCTGATACCATAAGTGAATGCAAAATATGAATTCTGCAATAAAAGAAACTTTCAGCAGTACAGACTTCTGATTCAAAGCACGGCTTTGGAGTCAGAAAGACTTGGGTTTGAATACCAGCTGTGCCATTTAACAGATTTGAGACCTAAGGTAAACCATCTCACTAAGCATATATTTCCTCATCTGAAAATGGGGCTAACAGTATCCACAGCTAATGGAGTTGTGAGAACTAAAATGAGATATAACACTCAGCACACAATCTCGAACATGGTAACTCAATAAATGATAGCTATTCATGGAGCCCTGGTGGTGCAATGGTTAAGGTGCTCAGCTAACCAAAAAGGTCAGCGGTTCAAACTCACCACCAGCTCCACAGGAGAAAGATGTGGCAGTTTGCTTCTGGAGAGATTTACAGCCTTGGAAACCCTATGGGACAGTTCTACTCTGTCCTATACGGTCACTAAGAGTTGGAATCAACTCGACCGCAATGGGTTTGGTTTTTTGATGGCAAGCAGGTTGGTAGTACTTTGGCCTCCCAAATGACTCAAACCCTTTCTCCCATGAATTTCCCTCGCCTTTCTTCTGTCTTTATAGCATAAGCTAGTTGCAATTCTTTGAATATAAATGACTGAGCTCTCAATCAACGATAATGGAGATGATAAGACTGCTACTTTCCTCAGACTGCTGCATCAGAGAACCTAAGTCCTAGACCACATGGAAGTACCTATGTGGATCTACCCATCTATGCCTCTTCCACAAACAAAAGGCAGTGGCTTAAACACACTATCAAAAGAGAAGAATTCCAACAGACATGCGATTAAGCAAATGCAGCAAAAGTATTAATTCTACAATACTACCAATTGTAGAATCCAAGTTATGAGCACACAGGTATTCACTGTACAATTCTTTCAACTTTTCCATTTGTCTGAAATTTTTCATAATAAAACGGTGAGGGAAAAAGGCTAGAAAAAAAAATTTCCAAAACTCCAAAAATAAGACCAAAATCTCATTTCCTTAGGCAACTAGATAATACTCAATTTATGTCTTGGCATTGTATGGATACACTTAATAATGTTAATAAAATTATTTTCATTTTTACATCAGCCCAACATTTGACGCACAGAGAGAGGTCTGTAGCTAGCTAATGGGAGTAGCTTTAAATAAGACTTTTATTGAAGGAAATTTAGCCTGCTGACAAAACTGCAAAGCTAATGTAAACATGCCCAGAAGCAGGAGAAAAAGCTCTATATACTCGGTACTTGTGAAGGGAGCCGAATATAATGAAAACTAGGTAGAGACGGAAATATGACAAGCCAGTCACTATACGTACTATAGCAAGGAGCCATTCTACATGATCAGCAGAATATTATCTTCTATTCCCTGTGGACATGCAAGAAAGTAATTAAAGGGTAATTAGTCCCTCAGAGACAGCCTGTAAAAAAACAGACAATAAACTCCTACAACTACAAGCAGTGAGACATAGTTTTCAATTTTATCAGTTAAAACACAATGGCTACATGTCCACAAGAATAGCTAATAAAAAAAGACTGGCAAAACCATCTGTTGATAAGGATGTGGCGCAACTGGAATTCTCACACACTGATGATGCGAGCATAAAATGAAAACAATCTGGCAGTCTCTTATAATGTTAAACATACGCTTACTATGTTGTTGCTCTTGTCAGGTGTCATCGAGTCGGTTCTGACTCACAGCAACCCTACGTACAACAGAACAAAAACACTGCCCAGTCCTGAGCCATCCTGACAATCATTGCTATGCGTGAGCCAATCATTGCAGCCAGTGTGTCAATTCACCTCATTGAGGGTCTTCCTCTCTTTCACTGATTCTCTACTTAACCAAGCATGATGTCCTTCTCCAGGGACTGGTCCCTCCTGATAACATGCCCAAGGTATGTGAGACAAAGTCTCACCATACTCACTTCGAAGGAGCATTCTGGCTGTACATCTTCCAAGACAGACGTGTTCGTTCTTCTAGCATTGCATTACGGGGTATATTCAATATTCTTCCCCAACACCATAATTCAAAGGCGTCAATTCTTCTTCAGTCTTCTTTATTCATTGTCCAGCTTTCACATGCATATGAGGTGCATCAGGCGCACCTTAGTCCCCAAAGTGGCATCTTTAAAGCGGTCTTTTGCAGCAGATTTGCCCAACGCAATATGTTGTTTGATTTCTTGACTGATGCTTCCATGAGTGTTGATTGTGGATCCAAATAAAATGAAATCTGTGACAACTTGAATATGTTCTCCACTTATCATGATGTTGCTTACTGGTCCAGTTTCTGCCATACTGAAGGCTGTACTCTTTGATGGTCACCAGTAAGTACTTCAAGTCCTCTTCACTGTCTGCAAGCAAGGCTGTGTCATCTACATATCGCAGGTTGTTAATGAATCTTCTTCCAATCCTGATGCTTCGCTCTTCTTTATACAGTCCAGCTTCTTGGATTATTTGGTCCGCATACAGACTGACTAGTATGGTGAAATGATACAACCCTGCTACACACCTTTTCTTATTTTACACCATGCAGTATCCCCTTGTTCTGTTCAAAGACTGCCTCTTGGTCTATGTACAGGTTTCTCCTGAGCACAATTAAGTGTTCTGGAACTCCCATTCTTCGCGACGTTATCCATAATTTCTTATGATCCACACAATCGAATGTCTTTGTGTAGTCAATAAAACACAGGTAAACATCTTTCCGGTATTCTTTGCTTTCAGCCAAGATCCATCTGACATTAGCAATGACATCCCTTGTTTCACATCCTCTTCTGAATCCAGCTTGAATTTCTGGCAGTTCCCTGTCAATGTGCTGCTGCAGCCATTTTTGAATGATATTCAGCAAAATTTTACTTGTGTGTGGTATTAAGGATATCGTTCGATAATTTCTGCATTCTGTTGGATCACCTTTCTTTGGAATGAGGACAAATATGGATCTCTTCCATTCAGTTGGCCCGGTAGCTATCTTACAAATTTCTTGGCACAGATGAGTGAGCACTTCCATCGCTACATTCATTCGCTGAAACTCTCGAGTGGTATTCCATCAATTCCTGGAGCCTTGTTTTTCAACAAGTGCAGTTTGGGCTTCTTCCTTCAATACCATCAGTTCTTGATCATATGCTACCTCCTGAAATGGCTGAATGTTGACCAATTCTTTTTGGTGCAGTGGCTCTGTGTATTTCTTCCATCTTTTGATGCTTCCTGCATCGTTCAATATTTTGCCCATAGAATCCTTCAATATTGCAACTCAAGGCTTGAATTTTTTCTTTGATTCTTCCAGGTTGAGATATGTCAAGCATGTTCTTTCCTTTTGGTTTTCTAACTCCAGGTCTTTGCAAATTTCATTATAATACTTTGTTTTATCTTTTGAGCCACCCTTTGAAATCTTCTGTTCGGCTCTTGTACTTCATCATTTCTTCCATTCCCTTTAGCTGCTCTTTTTCAACAGCAAGTTTCAGAGTCTCTGCTGACATCCATTGTGGTCTTTTCTTTCTTTCCTGTCTTTTTAATGACCTCTTTCTTTATGTACGATGTCCTTGATGTCATCCTACAACTCGTCTGGTCTTCGGTCATTAGTGTTCAATGCATCAAATCTATTCCTGAGATGGTCTCTAAACTCAGGTGGTATATACTCAAGGTTATACTTTGGCTCTCATGGACTTGTTTTCATTTTCTTCAGCTTCAACTTGAACTTGCATATGAGCAGCTGATGGTCTGTTGGACCCTGGCCTTGTTCTGACTGATGATATTAGTTTCTCAGATGAGTTGCTGTCTAGAGGGGGAGGGGTGGTAGTAAGTACTGAATGCAAAGAGGCATGAGGAAGCTTTCTGAAGTGACACAAGTGTTCTACATCTTGACTGGGGTTGGTGTATACTTTTGTCAAAATTCAAACTGTATGCTTAAAATGTGTGCATTTGTCTGTATGTAAACAATAAAGTTTATTTTAAAAAAATTTAAATTATGTAACATCTTCATTTACAATTGGTAAAATAGTAGTCCATCATCAAATTAAACATTAATAATGGAACTTAAACAATTCCTACTGTACTGTTAGATCACTCTGAATTTTTTGCTGTTATGAACAATGTTGTTACGAAGATCCTGTAGATGAATCTCTGCACATATCTGCAGCATAACATTTTTTAAAGGACAAAACGCATGCGTCTTCCTTCAACTTCCTATCTTCATGAAAAATAAACTAAGCCTTGGATACTATTTCATGGATGTAATGAAGAGAAAATGAAGCCTAGCGCTAGTTTTACCCCTGCTATGGGTCTGGCTCTTTGTCTTAATCTCCTATAAACAATAGGACACATATTTCAAACACAATGTAGTTAAGAACCTAAGAACCTCAGCGAGAGATGATTATAAGGTCAAGCCAGATAGCAGCAGCATCTTTCTCAAGATTATTAAAGCCATAATATGAGAGACAAAAGTCAAATTCACCTAAAGCTGGATTAATATCACTATACTGCACTACAAGTATAATCCAGATTTTATTTTTTAGGAGGCCTAGATTCCTCATGTTAGATTTTTAAGCACTCAAGGTTGTAAAGCATTTTCTTCTGTCAGAGGATTTGAAAAAGAATTTTCGGCCAAATATCTCACATCAACCAAAAAACCAAAAACCACACCCGTCGCTATCGAGTCATTTCCCAATCATAGCGACCCTAAAGGACAGAGTAGAACTGCCCCATAGGGTTTCCAAGGAGCGGCTGGTAGATTCAAACTGCTGACCTTTTGGTTAGCAGCCGAGCTCTTAACCACTGCACTACCAGGGCTCCATCTCACATTAGGGAAACCCTCAAACACAATGAAATACATCAAACAAATGGACAATACACCTCTTAAAAAATATTTATGAAGAACATATGGAAACAGAAAAGTTCTTATGCTCAATGTAAAAAACATGTTTTTGGTATTTTAGAACTTAAAATATAAAATATATTGTTCACTGTGACTACAAGCACATAAAATATTTTTGTCTGTAGGAAAGGCACAATGTGTAAAAACTGAAAATACTTCAGCTGGGGTGACTGGAACTATGGATAATTTTTTTTAATTTAACACAGCTGCTTTATCATCTTTTCAATTATGAAGAGCTTTTTAAATGAACTCCCTAGTTTCTCCACAATACATCTTCTGAGAAATTAGGTGAAGACTTCACAAGTTGGAAAAAAGCAGACCCCTGGCACATCAGGAAAGAGACATTCCCTTTTGACTGTTCACCGGTCCAGTGCCAGCTGAGTATAGTTATAATAGAAACTGGCTGAGAAACTGGACTGTAAAAACAAGAAATTACTCAATCGCTTAAATATGAAGATCTGTCCTTTCTAATTCAGCTAAACTATCTGACTGGTTTATGTTGGCTCTTTTTCATCTAACTCTGCCTCCTTGCTATCTTACTCAGGCAAACGATCAAGTCAGAAAATATCCTTATTCACTAATTGTTTTGCAATCATGCTGCACTTTGCCCTTAAACCGTTTTGAGATATGAGATTCAGACATGCATAAGCAATGAACATGGCCAAAGACAATGAAGCTTGAACATGTTTGCACAGAATTACTCATCTAGAGCACTAAATATTAAGAACTTTTTGGAATTTTGTTTCAGAAATAGTCACATTTTAGATTTTATATATTAGAACATCTAATTTATTGGTGGGACAAGAATAGTACAACTAGTAAAGTAACCAAAGGTTTCCAAAATGTCTGAGCTTTTCTAATAAACACAAATGTGGCCAACAATTTAAAAGGTGTAAAATTACTACCTCGGCTAATTTTAATGTCAACTTATATCACTTGGAATATGAGATGATGTCTGTGTAAATAGAAAAATTCTTTTAGAAAGCAATTTCACTGGTAATCTGCACCCAGAAGTCAAAAAGGGTGCATATTCTTTCAACTCATAATAGCATTACTAAGAACAAATCCTAAGGAGAACACCAGAATATGAGCTCTATGAGGGCAAAAACTTTTACATGTGGCATATAGAAGGCTCTCAAGTATTTGTTAAAAGAATAAATGAAATAATCCTAAACAAAGGGCAGAAACATATCTATCATTATTTACATTGTTTCCAAATTTCTGTTCTTTCAAAAAAAAAAAAAAAAACAGTAGGGGAATGACTGGTCAAGACTGTTACAGCACAATAATTTGATAAGCTATAAAGTAATCATTATAATATATAATATATAATACATAAATATGAAGAACAACATAGAAATATAATTGGGCCAATGTTATGTTAAAGAGTGGATTACAAAAACGAAGAACTATAAAACTTCTAGAAGATAACACAGGAGAAAACTAAGTGACCTTGGCTTTGGCAACGAGATTTTAGACACAACACCAAAAGCATGATCTGTAAAAAAAAAAATTGCTGAGTTGAACTTTACTGAAATAAAAAGTTTTCAAAAGACCCTGTTAGGAGGATCAAAAAACAAGCCACAGGCTGGGAGAAAATATTTGTAAAACACATATCTGATAAAGGATTTGTATCCAAAATACACAACGAACTCTTACAACTCAACAATAATAAAAAAATAAACAACTCAATTAAAAAATGGGCAAAAGATCTGATTGGACACCTCACCAAAGAAGATATACAGATGGCAAACAAGAATATGAAAAGATGCTGAGTAACAGTCATCATTCCAAAACCAAAAACCAAACCTATCACCGTTGAGTCGATTCCGACTCATAGCGACCCTGTAGGACAGGGTAAAACTGCCCCATAGAGTTTCCAAGGAGCACCTGGTGCATTTGAACTGCCAGCCTCTTGGTTAGCAGCTGTAGCACTTAACCACTACACCACCAGGGTTTCCACATTCATTCATCATTAGGAAACTGAAAATTAAAACAACAATGAAATACCTATTAAGCCAAAATAAAACCAGCTGCCACTGAGTGAGGAAACCCTGGTGGTGTAGTGGTTAAGTGCTACGGCTGCTAACCAAGACGTCGGCAGTTCAAATGCACGAGGCGCTCCTTGGAAACTCTATGGGGCAGTTCTACTCTGTCCTACAGGGTCGCTATGAGTCAGAATCAACTCAACGGCAGTGGGTTTGGTTTTGGGGTTTTGGCCACTGAATGAATTCCAACTCATGGCTACCCAATGTGTACCACAGTAGAACCGTACTCCACAGAGTTTTTAATGACTGATTTTTCAGAAGCAGATCACGAGGGCTTTCTTCCAAGGTGTCTCTGGGTGGACCTGAAGTGCCAGCCTTTAGGTTAGCTGCCAAGCATGTTAGCCATCTGCACCACCCAGGGACCTATTAGAATGGCTAAAATCCAAAAAAAAACTGACAACATCAAATGCTGGTGAGGATGAGAAGCACAGGAATTCTCATTCTTACTGGTGAAAATGCAAAATGGTACAGATGCTCTGGAGCACAGTTTGGCAGTTTCTTACAAAGCTGAACACAATCTCACCATAAGACCCAGCAATTGCACTTCCAGGTATTTACTCAATTGAGTTGAAAACTTCCATTTACACAAAAACCTGCACGAGTACCTATAGCAGCTTTATTCATAAATGCCAAAAAATGGAAGTAACCAAGGTGTCCTTCAATAGGTGAATGGATAAACTGTGGTACATTCATACAATGGAATTTAATTTTTTTTCTTAAGAGAAAATAGAAATGTATTTCCTCCTGATGAAACTGGCTGGCTGAGTGATGGTGACAGAGTGGCTCTGCTCATGAGTTCATTCAGAGACCCATAACCTTTCATCATGAGACTCTGCCACATCCTAGCTTAGGACATTGGTTAAAGTTCAGTCTCTACCATGCCCCTTTTCTAGTCCTCAGGAAGAAGGAAAAAAGAAAGTCCAAGACAAGCAGTTTATTTTTAAGGAAGTGATACAGAAGTTGGCAAATCTCTCCTCTTACATTCCACTGGTGATGGCCACACCTAGCTGTGAGAGGGCTGAGAAGTACTGTCTCTTGCTAAGCATCTTCATTCCTAGGAGGAGCAAAAGATCAGATATACAATGGAATACTATTTAGCTATAAAAGAAATAAGCTATCAATCAAGCCACAAAAAGACACGAAGGAACTGTAAATGCATACTGCTAAGTGAAAGAAGTCAGTTTGAAAAGGCTACATACTGTATGATTCCAATCACATGACATCCTGGAAAAGGCAAAGCTACAAACAGTAAAAAGATCAGTGGTTGCCAGGGGTTTGTGGGGAAGGGAAGGGAAGGGTGAATAGATACAGCTAAGGGAATTTTTAGAGCAGTGAAACTATTCTGTAAGATATTATAACAATGGATACATGACATTATGCATTTGTCAAAACCTATAGGACTTCACAACACAAAGAGTGAACCTTAGTGTATGCAAATTAAAAAGAAAAATTAGTTAAGAACTTGGGGGTATCCCAGGAAAGAATAGATTATGACAAGAGAATCTAACTGTATTACAAATATATGAAACAACCCCCCTATAAAGCAGCTGAGGGAAAAGGTGCAAACCCAAGCAACTTTGAAAATGAATGAAGTCTGCAAAGCTAAAGGCAAAAGGAACTGCATATAAATACTATGCCCTTGTCAATACAGTTGTTCCCCCAAAAAGCACAGAGTAACAATTCTGATGCTTTACACATGTATACTGGAATTGAACAATTAAGTAAATGGATGACACAGATGGGGAGTCAAGTTTCTCACTACTGGAGTGGAAATTTACAAATCACAAGGAGGGGAGGCTAGAATGATACATGTGATAATGGCGTAGAGTTGGAGACATCAGTAAGAACCCATGTTTAACTTAGTACAGACAGATATATGTACATAAATGTGTATATACAGGGTTAGGATGTTGTTGTTAGTTGCCACTGAGTAGAATTCAACTTGGTGACCCCACGTGTTACAGAGTAGAACTGCTCCATAGGGTCTTCTTGGCTGTAATCTTAATGGAAGCAAATCACCCAGCCTATCTTCCACAGTACTGCAGGGTGGGTTCAAAGCACCAAGCTTTAGGTAAACAGTTGAGCGGAGACCATCTGCATCACCTAGTGTTTCTTTATTCTGTCAGCTGAGAGAACCTAAAAGAAACAACACCCTATTAGCGGCCACTTCACTGAGAGCCCAGATCGTGGTTCCTAATACTACCCTCCAATAAAAGGATCCAGGGCCCTTAGAGAAATGGCTGCTTCTAGTACTAGGTCAGGAAATACACAAGATGAGCCTGAAGCATCCTGTAGCACCAGAAAGTAAGGAAGTGCTCAAAAAACGAAAAAATACATATTGATGGGAGCATGTCTAAACAGCACAGAGGCCAACTGAAAGAGCTCTCAATGGCCCAAACTGGAACAACTGGAGCACAAAAAAGTGTTAGATTATAATTCAAAGTAAAAAATAAATATCCACGGGTCTATACTGATAAAAACAAATGACTGAACAAATGAGAAAATGAGACGAGACAATTCTCTTGGGTGGACAAATTCCAAATAAGTTACATAGATATTCCACCCTAAAGGAGGGGGAACATAGCTCCCCACTCAAGTATGGGCTGCATATAGTGACTTCTAGCCAAAAAATACAGTACAGAAAGGGGTCAGGGAAGAAAAATTTTACAGTAGAGAAAATGACCAACACTACTTCAGTCAGGTAATCAAGGTCAACATCAACAGTCATAAATCATGTTGACAGTATTAAATCTTGATATGAAATGATGAAAATGGCACTTTACCTCTGTGACCTCCCTCCCCAAAACCTACAACCCCAGTCTAATCATGGGGAAAAAATACGCACACACAACAAATTCAAATAGATGTCATCCTATAATGTACCTGATCAGTTCTCGCCAAAAACTGCCAAGATCATCAAAATAAAGGAAAGTCTAAAAACCGTCACAGTCAAGTGGAGCCGTGGAGCCTAAGGAGACATGACAACTAAATGTAATGCACTATGCTGGCTGGAATCCTGCAGTAGAAAAGACATTAGGTAAAAAGTAAGGAAATCTGACTAAACTATGGACTTCAGTTAGTAACAGTGTATCCATATTGGTTCATTAACTTTAGTAAGTATACCATATTAATTATGTCAGATGGATCTTGACTGAACGCAGAAAATACCAGAAACATGTTTATGTAAAAGCATTCGACCACATGGATCATAACAAATTATGGATAACTTTGGGAAGAATGAGAATTCCAGAACACTTAACTGCGCTCATGAGGAACCTGGACATAGACCAGGAGGCAGTCTTTGAACAGAACAAAGGGATACTGCATGGTTTAAAATCAGGAAAGGGCTGCCTCAAGGTTGTGCCTTTTCACCGTACTTATTCAATCTGTATGCTGAACAAATAATCCAAGAAGCTGGACTATACGAAGAAGAACAGGGCATCAGGATTGGAGGAAGACTTATTAATAACCTACAATACACAGATGACACAACCTTGCTTGCAGGAAGCAAAGAGGACTTGAAGCACTTACTGATGAAGATCAAAAACTACAGCCTTCTGTATAGCTTACACCTCAACATTAAAAAGAAAAAAAAAATCCTCACAACTGGACCAATAAGCAACATCATGATAAATGGAGAAAATATTGAAGTTGTCAAGGATTTCATTTTACTTGGATCCACAATCAACGCCTATGGAAGCAGCAGTCAAAAAATCAAATGACGTATTGCATTGGGCAAATCTGCTGCAAAAGACCTCTTTAAAGCATTAAAAAGCAAAGATGTCACTTTGAGGACTAAGGTGCGCCTGACCCACGCCATGGTATTTTCAGTAGCCTCCCACGCATGAAAAAGCTGGCAACGAATAAGCAAGACTGAAGGAGAATTGGTGCCTTTGAATTACGGTGCTGGCAAAGAATACTAACTATGCCATGTAATGTCAGAAGAAGGAACAAATCTATCTTGGAAGAAGTACAGTAAGGATGGTCCTTAGAACCGAGATGATGAGATCTCATCTCTTGTACTTTGGACATGTTATCAGGAGGGACCAGTCCCTGGAGAGAGACATCATGCTTGGGCAGAGGGTCAGCGAAAAAGAAGACCCTCAATGAGATGGACTGACACAGTGACTGCAATGCTGGGCTCAAGCACAGCAATGATTGTGAGGATGGTGCAGGCCCTGGCAGTGTTTCATTCTGTTGTACATAGGGGTTGCTATGAGTCACAACTGACTAGTCGGCACCTAACACCACCACTGTAAGACGTTAATAGCAGGAAGAACGGGGGGGAGGGGGTAATATGTGAATTCTCTGTACTATTTACTCAAATTTTCAGTAAATCTAAAACTGTTCCATATGGAATAGAACTGCTCCTCAGGGCTCTCTTGCATATACTCTATTATGGAAACAGATCGCCAGGCCTTTCTTCCAGGGCACTGCTGAGTAAGTTTGACTTACCAACCTTTTGGTTAACAGTCAAGTACAAACTGTTTCTGCCATCCCAGGATGGTCTGCACTGGGCTGCGAACTGCAAGGTTGGCAGTTCTACTCTTATAACACATGGGGTTACCTGAGTCAGAATTGGCTCAAGAGCAATAGGTTAATAACAGGATAGAATGAGTTATTCCATTTTCTGCCATCAAAATCCAACCAAGGTCTGAAATTTTCAAAGCAGAAAAATGCTATAGCTTTAAAGAGCTAAACGGTATTTTATTTTCACTTAGGAAGTTAAACCCACAAGACAATTTTACTAGTTGTCCTTTATCCCTATTTCTTTCCCTGCCCACAAATCAAAAAAGCAAACCAAATCAGAACAAAAAACCACCTTGCCTCTCCTCAGTTATGATTTATTTAGTGTCACCATTTTTTCTAGCCTGAACACGTGTCTAAATAAAAGTGAGCAGAAAACTACTACATCAAAGTCCAGGCTTCCCACATTACAATCAACTTCAGTTTTCTCTTCTCAAGTTTTGAAGACTATTGTCATGAAACATCCTTTTAATGTAATAATCCTGACAGATTAGTCTTTGCTAGGAGCTAGGAAAAGTGTCTTAACTCAAACTATGGCCAAAATTTAAAACAAACTAAAAATTCCACTATGTATTCTGAGTCTGATCCTTGGTAAGTGAGAGGGAAAACAAATAACAAATGCCGACTACACATAGTCCAATGTATACAGACTCCCAGTATTCTACGGAGAGGCCTACTTCACAAATCCTTTGGTGCCTTTTTAAGTATCAAAAGCAAGACTGAATCATTATAAACACCTACACATCCATAAATTTAATGCTGGGCAAAAAGGAGTATTAGTAACAATGAAGTTTGGCTCTGGCAGGGTTGAGAAGCTGAGACGTGTGTCTGTCCATGGGCATGCGGTCCTCCCAAAAAAGGAAAGAAACAGTAAATAACCTGTCAAAAAAGCTGCCTACCATCAATGGAACTTTTTACCGTTGGCTGGGTATTTTCACAAAGAATGCTGCCTATGTCAGGAAAAGTACAAAAAAGGCTCATCTATTTCTCAACCTTAATACCTCCAGCCAGAAGGAGATACAAGGGTGTGTATTACTTGGGAAGAAGGAGTGACCGATTCCAAGTCAATCAGTATAAAGGTATTACAGTCTACCCAGGCAGATTTACTTCTGAATAAATGAATCACATTTGTTGTTCAGAAAAAAGTATAGTAAGTCTTGAGACTTCAAGATACTAAAAATAAATATAAAAATATAACCAAGCTATTCAGAAGAAAAAATCATTTGTTATCTGATAATTACCTGTAAAGCCAATGTAACCTTAACACATCTCCAAGAATAAAGACAAACTTGTTCAGTTTTCCTCCTAGTACAATACAAAATTCCAGTCTTAGAATTTTAAAACAGCTTCCTATATTAAAATTATTAAGGCTTTCCCTTCATTCACTTCCATATTTTCATTCTTTATTTTTAACCTTTACACTGGTTCCACTGTTTGCAGGGAAATACTAACAATATTGTGCAAGTTCTCCATTTTTCAAAACTTTAGTATTCATGACTATGTTGCTTTCTATTATGGGAGGTAACAGAAATGACACTTCATAAACAGAATATGCCATTCAATTATGGAAGCAATTTAAAAGCGAAGTTATGTTTTCTTTTGTTAAAAAGTTTTGAAAATTTTAGAACTAAATTGTCTCCCATTTATTTTTAAATATAAACCTTGATTCTAAGGATAACAAAACAAACAAAGAAGGAACAGAAATAAACACATTGGGATTTAAAAAGCAAGCCTTTATTTCATGTGAATTCTGGGAATATTCTATTGTCACAGGGCATCCAGCACAGAACATATTAAATGCGCCACACTTAGTATGAAAAAAGTTAAATATAATGCACTTCCTCACATGTGAGAGAAGTACCAGCGAGGTCTTAAAGTTCAGATACCAAAACTACAAAAATAAGCAGCACTGATTTATTTTCATATTTTCTTTAAAACTTTTGTCTTTAAAACTTGATCAGCATATAGCAACTCTATGGTTCTATCAAATATAAGGCTGGATGTGACAATGGGTTACTTCTTCACACAGTGGGGCAATGAATGTTAGAAATAGGTAAGAAAGTTGCTCCTAGTCATGGTGGCTTCTTCAACCTGACTAATTCACCTCCCTCCGGTGTACACTATTTCTGAGGACCCTTCACTCCATTAGTCACCAGCAGTAAACACAACCAGCCCTGCTAAGCCATTTCCCAAAACCAACTCTAAATTGAGTTTGAGATCTGGTACATTTTGGATCATCGCCTACAAAGCTAATCTAAATATAACTCCCAAATGTTTTAAATTTGGTATACTCATCACAGTGGAAGTTAATTAAAGAGTAGAATCCACTTGTTTTATCAACAACCTTAGTTTGCAAGTCAGGTAAATTACCAAAGAAGCAAGCTTAATTTTTAAAGTTCTATTTCACTATTATTTCTGATTCACCGCATAATGTAATTAAAAGCACAATTTCTCATGTTGGGGCTAAGTTTGTTCTGGGGCCACAGACTGCATCCTGAATCCCAACTACCCATTTCCTAAATCAATTAGCCCCAAAAGGTATTGTACACGAATGTGAATAGATAGTGTCAATCTATCACTACTCCTGAAAAATACCTTCACTACTACTACTCCTCCAAATGTTTTCATCTATGAAAGGATTTAAAAAGGAATAACAAGAGATACCCTGCTAAAGGGCTATAGCCCTTTAGCAATCAAATACCATCTTTTAGTCCAAATTAAACTTGGGCAATTTTTCTGAAAGCTGAGGAACACAGACTACATTTTTTATAGGTCTGTAGTCTGTTTCAACTCACTGATATGACTTCTGACATATCAGCAGCAGAAAGGATAACTGGGCAGGACAAAGAACTATAATGTAACACATCAGCTTCTAGCTCACAAGGCAATCTTTAGTGTCACATTTCCTTGGATTCAAAACACCAGGTAGAGAACAAAATCCACTGTTGTTTCCAAGTAAAGACATGTACAGTTTACGAATCTCGACAAACAGACCCAAAAAGTAGTTTTTAACCGTACCAGACTCAAAGTGACTAAGATATTAGATGAAAAGAACTATGTAAGCCCCATGGTACATTCGGTAGACAAACTATACACAGAGGGTCAAAAACTTTATAGACGATTAAACTGATCAGCTAGTGGAAGAAGTTTCCACAACTTCCACAAAGGTCATCACACTTTTCAAGATCTTCAAATAATCATTTAATCAATCTCCCAATTTTACAAATATGCTAAATAAATATAATTTAAACTGTATCAGTACACAGACATAAGAGCACTACAGTATTTGGAAGGAAAAAAGACAACTTCCTGGTTAATCTCACTGCATAGTTGAAGAGCAATGAGCCTCTCTCTTGAAAGCAGCTGGGACAATGTCCACAAGCAGCTGACTCTCTGCAGACCGCCCTGTACTTTTCCAAGGAGATGGAGGCTAATTACTTGTGTTTCAACTCCAAAGAATACACATAGCCCTGTCATTCTAGTCTTGCTCTGAGGTCTGACGTGAGAGTCTGAAGAGTTTCAGATACCTTAAGTAAAAACAAATCATTTTTAAAAAGATGCTTTCATAACAACGGAAGTTCCTGGAAGGAAGTACACATAAGAGTACTCAAATACAGCTCCCTCCTCAGCAAATTAAATACGTTGCAAATAGGTGTATTTCCTCACTTATTATGAGAAAGTTAATTTAGTTGGCAGAGAGCAATAAATAATAAACGAGACAATACACACATAATACCATTCCCAAAATTTAATCCTGAAGTACCCATTACATCACTCAGAGAAAGCAAAAACTCACCAGAAACATCAATTCTTAAACTTATTTCAAGGATCTTTGTATCAATTTTCATTCTGAAGGTGTAAATTTTAGTACCACATTAAGTGCTCCATCTTTCTTTGGTCCCCTCAACTCCCAATAAAAGACTGAAATTAAAGAAGGCATCTTCAAATCAGAGGAACAGGCTTGGAGCAAAGAATGGCTAAAATATCACACGCAGGGCAGAGCACAAGTGGGCCTGCAGCATAAGGATAAAAGTCATCAACTGTAAACACAAACGTATAGTAACTGAAAATATGAGGGAAACAGAAATGGATATGTGAGAAGCGGGGATGGACTGTCAAATAAAATACATACACAAATTAAAGACTACCAGCTTCTCACCAGCTGTTCCCAGCTCTGGGTGTTAGAGCTTAGTTGGTCTTACTGCCCTTCTTTATATAGTACAAGGCAGTCCAAGGGACTAGATGCTCTGAAATTCTTCATTCTAGTTCCTAACAGTGCTTTTCCACTTTGTCCTTGGAAAAGTTATTCAACCTCTTCTGGTAAATAATTAAATGAAAACTAAATTCACACAAAGTCCTGAATATTCACGTACATACAGCTGTATTCTGACTTCACGGAATAAAATCCAAACTTCTTAACATTGCGTCCAAAGCCCTTTGATATGATTTTAACTAGCCTCCATCGCCCAAGTGCCTACAGACAAAGAGCCACTTTAGACCCCTTGCAATCCTAAGAACTTTTCACATCTTCTTGCCTTGGTCAGTTTCCTCAGCCTATAAAGTCCCTCCCCCTTCTCTACCTACTGAAATTATACTTCAGAGTTTAAGCCTTCTACGATCTATCTCCCCACCAATCTTCTCAAGCATATTCACTCTTTCCTCTAAATTCCCACTGTGCTCTTCATTTATCTCTATCATTTCATTTTGCCTTACACACAGTAAGTTGTTTACATACGCTGCAGTGAAAGCTTCTCAAAGGCAGGGATGCAGGGACTCTATGACTCACATAAGCCTAACAGTACTTTACCCATAGTTTGTGCTTAATAGACTGAATATGAGGTAGTATTAGCGGGCTGACATTACGAAAACTGATGCCCTAAGTCACTTTTTTTCCTAATAGTGGAACCAGACTGAATATGAGGTAATGTTAGTGGGCCAACATCAGGAAAACTGAAGCCCTAAATCATTTTTTTTCCTCACACTGGATCATAATCTAATGAGTCATAAAGTTAACGTAATGGACAACGACCGGCATTTGAAAAACAAGACAAAATACTGAATAGACTGAAAAATACCAGACAGCACAATACTAGTAAATATAATTGTGTGAGACTTGTTTCAGGTGTGGTTTTTATTTCTGGATATATATTAGGTTGCAATATAAAATTTCTCTTTTTACTCTGAGTTGCAATTTTTTTTTTTTTTAAGTATTAAAAAACTGCCTCAGTACTTTTTTCCAAATATGGGGCTGGAACTGCATCACCCATACACAGGCTCTCACTGGATTGCCTCAGTGAAGCAGAGACCATCTATTCAGCTGACAGCTGAAGAACAGAATGAACCTGACTGGCTCTAACCTAAACCACCACAATATTCTTTGTCAGTAATGCCACCGTCGAATGAATGAACTCACCACATGCCATATTCACAAAGCACTCTGCAGTAATCATAAACTGTGTGTGTTTGCCAACTGAGTCTCTTTGCTTATTTACAAGATCAAAGGACTTCTCAATGGAACTTATCTTAAAAATAAATAAATAAATAATCCTTGAGAGCATGGTAACAAGTTCTCACTCAAAACAAACTAGTCAGTGGTGGCTGAAAAGAGAACAGTTCTTCACAATAACTTACATAACCCAGACAAATGTTCATGCTCCTAATAAAAGATCTCCCAGTCACACCAATGCTGTGGAAGTGATTTCCGAGGGGAAGGTAAATGCTATTTTCAAATTTAGTTTGATTTCTTGCCACCTCGGCTATCTATAAAGCTAAAATTATGTCTTGGGGTTACATTTATGATTGTCATGCCGTTTTCACTGGTAATCAACAGAGTAAAAGACAGCAACAATAAGGGCAAAGAATGCCTCCTTTGGTCACCTGTCTCCGACCACCCAATTTAATAATGGGGGAGGGATAAACATATGACATTTAATGTTTCACAACATTGCCACTGAGTTGATTCCAACTGATCACGACCCTAAATGTTTTAGATTTAGAGTAGAATGGTGTTCTATAGGATTTTCAATAGCTGTGATCTTTCAGAAGCAGATCTCCAGGCCTTCTTCTGAGGTACCCCTAGGTGGATTCAAATTGCCAACCTTTTTGCTAGAGACCCAGTGCTTCACCGTTTAAAATGTATACATTTCACAATAGTTGACTCAAAGTTCAATCACTATCCAAGTTTATAGGAATGTGACTGAATTTTAAGAATTTTAAGTAGCTACTCACAGTCAAGAATAGTTGAGAAAACAAAGAGACTGTTGGCAGCAAACAGAAAATACACTAGATTTCGAGTCCAAAGACCTAGGTTTAATTCTGGTTGCCACTTTTAGTGCAACACTCAGTTTCTTCTCTTATAAAACAGAGACAACAGTCCTCATATATTCATTCAGCAAGTATTTACTGAATAGTACATTCTACGTGCCAGAGGTCTGGCTAGGATACCATTCTACACATAATGGTAGTCCCTGCCCTCCAGGAGCTTATAATCTCCCTACCTCACCAGGTTGATGTGAAAATCAAATGTAAAAACGCTGTGCAAATTGTAACAAACTACATTCGAACTTAAGTGGTATGATGATTGCTACTGCTATTGATTTGCTCTACCTCCTAACCACTTACCTTTATGGCAACAGCTTAGTAAGATCCAATGAATAAAGTACAGATGATCAGATACAATAGTTAGTACATTATCTACTTAACTGGTTTTCCACTTAGCTTATAATTCAGGAGCCTAACAAATCACTGTTTCAGCTCTGCAGGTACGGTCTCAGCTCACGACTCTCGATGTAACTGTGAAGACAGACTGAGAACCCAAGGCCCAGAACCTGTAGTGTCTCCCCAGGTATGTAACTGGAAGATCACCTGCATTACCCACACCTGGCGAGAGAGTAAAAGATTTCCAGGCCCCACACAAGACCTATTTAACAACTCCTAAGGGCTTTTTTTAAGGGCTAAGCCTGAGCATCTATGCTTTTGACAAGCACACCCAAGTGATTCTTATACACACTAAAGCTTGAGAACAACTGCCATAAAAATTTCTTTTGGTCGATAACCATGATTTCCAATGCCATTACCAAAATCTACCTGGAAAATCTGAGCCAAGTAGAATTCAGTTACAACAGAGAAAGTAGCTGTTGAGAAGGGTACTTAGCAGTGAATGTCACACGACTCACACTTATAAAAATCTTCTTATGCGACCAGCCTCTTTTCATTCAATGATTTTCAAACTTTCACATAAAATGAAGCCCAAAAAAACCCATGAGATATTAATAAGTTATTAAAATTAACTGAATCGTAATAAACAAACTGCTATAACCCTTTGCCATGAAGTCGACTCGACTCATAGTGACCTTACAGGACAGAGCAGAGCTGTCCCATAGAGTTTCCAAGGAGCAGCTGGTGGATTTGAACTGCTGACCTTTTTTGTTGGCAGCCAAGCTCTTAATCACTGTGCCACTAGGGCGAATTAATATATGTACATAGTCAACTTGCCTTATGGTCTAACTTTTTACTAATATACCCAACCCTTACAGTTGATGGGTATATTACCTTGTACCTATCAAGAAGGAAAGTATATACTCTGGCTAGCACGCTGGGTCGCTATGAGTCAGAATCGACTCTATGGCACTGGGTTACTGGGTAGCATGCTTCTATCATGATCGTGCATGCTGCAAGTCAACCTTAGGGGTCCCTGCTTAAAGACTACACTTCCCAAATACAAAAGAAACAAAACAAACTAGCCAACAAAACTAAGGCCTCAACAATACAGACAGTGTCATAAACATATCCACTGCATATTTGAACCCTCCTAAAGGCTTTTTACTTAAAGGCAGTTCTCAAAAAAACAAGAGTCCTTGGAAATACTTTAAACTTAGGAAAATTAACCTGAAGTCAAACGTTACCTCACGTACCATATAATTAGTGCAAGGGCGTTATTTATTTTGGTTCTATTTGTTGAAAGCACTTCACTAATTAGCCTCCAGATACAGACACATCAAAGAGAAGACACTCAACTATGTTACACTGGAAAAATTTGCAAGGTGGAGGCTAATATTACTAATCAAGAAAACTTTCCATCTGTAGTAAATCTCGAGCCCGGAGGGCTTGTTCATACTGCAGTACCAAGCGCTGAACATGCTTCTTTCCCAAACCGGTTAAAATCCAGTCAGTTTTGAAGGGAGGACAGACAAGCTGAACCATACTGGCTTCATTTAGTCTAACTACTGTTCCAAGATTTAATAAGGAAAGGGCCTTGGTAAACAGACTTAAAAAAGAAAGAAAGAAATTGATGCTTTTACTTGTGTCCAAGCCAGTATCCCTTAAACCTCAAATCCCAAAGTTACTCTGTTCTTTTACAGCCCTATCAGCTGTCCAAACAATTATAACAAATGAACATCAGAAAAAAAAACATTTTGTGTGTAGGGAAGAAGAGTCTAAAACAGGGAAAAGTCTTAAATACTAAAGTCCAGATATCCACCTATGACTTGATACAAACTACATCCACACAATAACCCACCTGTCCCTAAGCTAACCCTAGCCCCACTTGCCATTTCATCAACATGCAAAGCTTTCCTGGGACACCACAGAGGTTAACTTAAAAAACTTAGGTGAGAAACAGAAAAGCTCTAAGAAGTGTTGCCTAGAGGAAGCTATAGGAAAGTCAGCATAGGTTAACTTAAAAAACTTAGGTGAGAAACAGAAAAGCTCTAAGAAGTGTTGCCTAGAGGAAGCTACAGGAAAGTCAGCATAGGTTAACTTAAAAAACTTAGGTGAGAAACAGAAAAGCTCTAAGGAGAGTTGCCTAGAGGAAGCTATAGGAAAATCAGCATAAACCGAAGTAAGATCAAAACTAGCAGCAAGCACCAGTATCCCTCAAAAGACAAGTGCTTCCTGGCTGATTTTCTCCCCTCACTTGAAAACTTAAAAAGATACAAACCCTGAAGGAAAGTTAGGAAAAAGAAACTACATAGTTGAGGCATCAGCAAATTTACCAATTAGCTCAGCTGTGTTTTAACTATCACTATAAAAAAAAAAAAAAAAATTACTTTTTTTATTTCCACTATAGTACCAGAGAAGCTTTGAATAATTTGCAAATTATACACGGTTGGAAAAGCTGGTAAATCAATGCCAGAAGGATTACTGATCATCACAACCTTACAGAGAAAGGTCCTCTAAGCAAAGAGTTTTCTTTTGCCCTGCACACTAGAAGAAAAAAAGTTCTCTACTCACCACCAAGGATGTCTTTTCTCTTACAAGAGGAATGGGCCTAACTCGAACCTGGGCCTCTGACAAATCCTGCTACCTGGCCTAGGGGATCATCTGCAGTCCCTTTACAGTACCTAGTTCATACCTGGGCTCTGCTATAGAAACAACTAAAGCAATAAGCCACCAACTATTTTTATTGTTTTATATATATATATTTATCATCCTCATTCCATCGCTGTCGAGATGATTCCAACTCACAGTGACCCTATAAGACAGAGTAGAACTGCCCCATAGAGTTTCCAAGGAGCACCTGGTGGATTTGAACTGTGGACTTTTTGATTAGAAGCCATAGCACTTAACCACTACACCACCAGGGTTTCCTTTATATTCATATATTTATATATATAACTAGTCAAGAAAATTTACAGCCCAGAGGGCTTGTTCACACTGCAGTACCAAGCCCTGCAACATGCTTCTTTCCCAAACTAGTTAAAACCTAGTTGGTTTTGAAGAGAGAAAGACAAACTGAACAACAGTGGCTTCAATTTAGTCTAACTACTATTCCAAGAGTCAATGAAGGGGAAATATATACATATATATATAAATATATATATACATATATATATATACACACTCTCTTTTCCAAAGGGAAAGGAAAATGACAATTCCAAGAGCTTCTATAAGAAGGAAACATCCGTTACAAATTCCACAGGTTCTGAATCACCTAGAAAGAAAAGAATTAGGTGCTCAAGCACAAGAAACCAAAAGATCACTATTGCATTCTATTATACTATCCTCCAAGAAATTGAGATATACTGCCAGAGAACGCTAGAAAACAATATATAATAATACATTAAGGGAAAAAGAAAGCATCTATTTAGAGAGAAGACAGGAATAATATCTCCAAACACTTGCTTTGGTGAGCTACCCTAAGATGGAAAAGCTGAAGAATAGAACACTTGGATACCACACAGTAAGAATGTCAAGGGTAAGGGCAGGGGGGAAAGAGAAGAACAAGAAGGAATGGGCTCCTTTACAGGCCAGACATTCAAGATACTGCTCCTCCCCAAGCCTTGCACAAATCTGTTTTACTGGAGGAAAGACTGAAGGTTGTGGAAATTACAATTAAAATTGTGAAAAATTTGAAAGATTTCATGAAGGTAAATCCAAGCATGGAGGGAAAGAGCAAAACTGTGAAAAAATATACAATATAGGTTCAGTAAGGAGAGAAATCAGGATTGAAGACTGCTGAGGAAAATGGAACAATGAGAGCAGACAGCTACAAGTCAACCAGCAATCACTATATGAATTGCAATACAATGTACAAAAAACACAAATGTAGCACCTGGACAAAGGTAGTGGAAGCCTCTGCACAGAAACTGCAAGAGGAGGCAGCATCCAAGGAAAGCTTTAAGGGATGCAGTGAGGAAGTAAGAATGAAGGAGTAGGAAGAGGGACTGCAGCAGGGGAAGAGGGTGGGCTGCAAGAGAGGGGGCTTAAAGAGAGGAGGAAGGGAAAGCAACCTAGAGGAGAGAAAGAATAGAATAAAGTGTGGGACCACAGAGAACACAGTAGCAGAGAGAATGGAGATGGCAAGCCCTGAAAAAGTGCAGAGGTCAAGGACTCGAAAGACGGGTGAGTCTGGGAGAAGTAGGAGCTACGGAGAGCTTCTACCATAATAAACCTGACTGAAAAGAAGAACGAGGACGGTGCAGGAGTGAAGACAAGGGGCCAGACCAAGGATTCACTCAGAGGGATGAGTGATGGGGACACCAGATTCAAAACTAGGGTGTAATACAAGGACTACTGAGAAGGGAACTACAGTGTCAAAGACAAAAAAAAAAAAAAAAAAAACAACCCCGGCATGCAAGGGTCAGAAGAGAAGGTATAATCATGGAGTACGAATACAAACAGGAGGGGAGACAAGGAAAGAAAAGATAGGACGGGAAACTATGGAGGGTGCTTAACCATAAGGAGAGGGTAACTAAGGCAAGAAAAAGGAGTGCAGTGTGGAGGGTGATGTTTCCGGAGAAAAAGTAGGATCAGACGAGAGATCCTGCCTACTTGGTCTAGAGGGCAGAAGGGACAGTCCACAGCGGCTGACCGGAGGGGTGGAAAACAAGAAACTATGATGCTAAAGATGAGAACTTGGAGACGACACGATGGGGGCCGGGTCAGAAAAGGAGATGCTGTCAGTAAGGAACAGAAGAGGTTCATCATGAGGAAGGCGAGGGGTAATGAGGAGCAGAGAGCAGCAAGGCAAAGGGCCAGGAAAGGAGGTGAAGCCAAAGGGTTGGGGGCGAGGGTCACAAACTGGAGATTACAGGGAGGGAGGCGAGAGTCGCAGAGGCCCGAGGTGCGGGGGAGGGGGGAAGGGTCAATCCACAGGGAGGTGCAGAGCAGCAGAGGCCTGGGGGGGACGGGGGTCCCGAGGGCCCGTTGAGGGATGGGGGGTTGCGGCTTGTAGGTGACAGGGGCAGAGGGAAGATGCAGGGACGGGGCAGGGTGGGGCAGCGGGCGGCCCCGATACTCACACCTCCAGAATGCGGTCCCCCTTGCGCACCCCGGCCCGATCGGCCGCCCCCCCGGGCAGCACGGCGCTCACATGCTGCAGCGGCGCGTACAGCTCCCCGTTGATGCTCCGCAGTTGC
Source organism: Loxodonta africana (assembly GCF_030014295.1). Classification (NCBI taxonomy): domain Eukaryota; kingdom Metazoa; phylum Chordata; class Mammalia; order Proboscidea; family Elephantidae; genus Loxodonta; species Loxodonta africana. Next base: position 181,482,156 of record NC_087344.1, on the reverse strand, counting down.
CCGCCCTCGCTCACTTGGCCCCGCACGTTGAAGCCGTAGCCGGACTCGGACTTGACGATGCGCACCACCCGCGGGCCGCCGCTTCCCCCGCCGCCGTTCCCGGCGCAGTGGAGACCAGGCCCCCCACCGCCGCCGCCGCCTCCGTTCCTGTGAGAGGCTGAGGGGTGAATCCCTTCACCGTCCTCGTCCGCCATCTTGCGCGTGAGCGAGCTGTACCCCCGCCCCCCTACGCCTCCACTCCCTCCCTGCGCGCACTCGCCGTTCTTGGCAGCCGCGCGACCCCCGGCGCGCGCGCCCGCTCCTCCGGCCGCCGGACCCGAGTCGGCCACGGAGCTGCCGGCGTGGGTAGACGGGTGGCAGCGGGCGGGGAAAAAGCGAGCGGTTAAGCACCGTGGAGCCTCCTGGGAAGTGTAGTTTCTTGACGAGGAGGGTAGGCGGGGCGCGGGCCGGAGCTGAGGTTATATGACGCAATTCGGGAGCAAAGCCTGCTAGGAGTTGTAGTTCCTTTTTAGAAGTTTCATCTCTTGTTGGGTGATGAACATCTAACTCAGCCCCCAGCGTGGAGAAACGATTCAGCTTCTGATATGGGGCAAGGTTTTTTTTTCTTTCATTTCATAACCTCTAAAAAAATTGTGATAAATTGACATTTGTGAATTAACACAGTCTGAAATTAGAATAACGCCTCATTTGTTCAGTTTACTTGCTCACATATATTATTTTATTCGGTAGTCCCGACAACCTTGTGCGACAACCGGCTAATGAATTAGTTTCCTTATTTCACATACTAGGAAGCTGAACCTTCCAGTCCGCAAAGTCATCCAGCTATTAAGTAACAGGAACTAAGGTCCAGTTATTTTTGTGCAACTTTCCTTTCACATATTGCAACTTTCCTTTCACATATTGCAACTGCTTGAAAACTATGCCCAAAATACACAAAAAGTGTATGTAGAGAGGAAACTACGGTCTCAGTGATATAAAATTGGATATTAGAGTGGCTAAGTAATAATTGGAAACCCTGTTGGCGTAGTGGTTAAGAGCTAAGGCTGCTAACCAAAAGGTGGTGGTGGTTTTTAGGTGCCTTTGAGTTGGTTCCGACTCATAGCAACCCTTTGTACCACAGACGGGAACACTGTCTGGTCCTGCGCCATCCTCACGATGGTTGCTATGCTTGAGCCCATCCTTGCAGCCGCTGTGTCAGTCCATCTCGTTGAGGGCCTTCCTCTTTTCCACTGACCCAAAAGGTGGGCAGTTCAAATCCACCAGGCGCTCCTTGGAAACTCTATGGAACAGTTCTACTCTGTCCTGTAGGGCCTCTATGAGTTGGAATTGACTCAGTGGCAACAGGTTTGGTTTTTTTTTTTTTTTTAATAATAATTATTTCAATTGAACAATAATTTTGAAATTATGTTTATTTCAAATTCATTTTGTTTTCCTCAACAGCACAATAGAGTTCTCTGCAAGAGGCAACAACTGATGCCTTTTGGCTACCTACCAAAACACAAACTTATAAACATTGTGCAGCGTGCTTGGTTAAGGCAAGTAAGAAGAACAAGGGCAAAAACAATGAAATAGCTTACTTAAGCATTTATTTCTCAGGTTTGATGTTTGATTTTACCCTACTGACAGGCTGGTAAATTAAGTCTGTTACTGCTTCGTGGATGCTGACAGAAGACACAAGACTCCTGTGTGAGAGACAAAGGACTATTACTTATGACACAGCAAGCAACATGTGCTTCAGATAGTTTGTGTCGGTTCTTCTTGCATCCCGGGCCCCATGGGGTGACACAAAGGGATTGGATGAATGCTGCACACTCGATGGATTTACGTCACAACTGAGGAACACTGAGTTTGGGGAATCTGCCATTTTATAGGAAGCAATAAGCAAACCTGTTCTTTATTCTAAAGGAAGACATTACTTCATCCTTCAAAGCTGCTCACTGTAAACACAACTCTAAGAAATAACCTTGGTAAGGAGCAGACACAGCCTTATATTCTTGTCATACCCAGGAAGATGTGTAGGAGGGCAAAAGACCCATGGATGACTGTCTCGCCCAAGAGTCATATGTGCCAAACACTATGCTAAGCGCTTTACATCTACAATGTCATTTAATCCTCACAATTCTAAGCATTTTATATCTATAATATCATTTAATCCTCATTTATGTATAAGTAAACAGGCATAGAGAGTTCACACAGCTAATAAGCAATGGAACCAGAAGCATATAGTTAAAAGACCATAAGAGTTAACTTGCAGAGTTCTATGACTGATAAAAGCAAGAAACAACCCCCTGAAAGAATTTGTGAATATGTAAGTGTTTCCAGGAATTGCTCAAGGGAAAGAAAAAAAATCCAGTAAAAGAATTAAAATATCTCATGAATTGTGGAATGAGGACTCAGAGTCATCTATAATTAGAACACAAAAAATAACTGTGACCTTATTTTATAACCAAGATAATGAAGAAGAATACCTATTACTTATACAAATATGGAAAGCAATAAGAGTTAAATAAGAATTTTGCTCCAAAATAATAAAAGCATTCAGGGTGAATGCAAATCATTTGGTTTGAACTGTGCTCTGAATGAGAAGGAATTTATCTACTAAAGGAAGGGGTCAGAGAAAGGAAAAAGAGAGGAGCCTCCACAGAAAGAGTTATTTTTTTCATTTATTTATTTCACAAAGATGTACTGAGTACCTTTTCTGTCTCAGGCTCTGTAGCAGTGGCTAGTGGATACAGAGGTAAATAAGATGATGTCTACAAGCTTCATGGAGGGCAATATGCCATGGGCAAAATTACAAATGCACACACCCCTTGATCTAGCATTTCTACTTCCAGGATTCATTCTACTATTACACCCACACATTTCTGAAATGGCATTTTCATGAGGTTAGTCATGGCAGTATTATTTGTATTCACAAAAGACTGGGAACAACCGAAATGCTCATTGGTTAAACTATGATAGATCCACACAATGGAAAACTGAATAAACAAAGAATAAGGAAGTTCTTCGTGTACTGATATGGAATGCTCTCGTGGACACCATATATGGTTAGGTGAAAACAAGGTGCAGCATGGTCTGTAGAACATGATACCGTTTGAGTAAACAGGGAACCATATATATGGTTATGTCTCTGGAAGTATTCACAAGAAACTGATAACATTGATTGCCTCTGGAGGAGGGCTGGGCAGCTGGGGCAGATGGGGTAGGTTGGAGACTTTCCACTCTATGCCTTTTTATACCTTGAATTTTTAGTGAGTGTATTACCTATTCAGAAAGTTAATCAAAATATTTAGAAAAGATCAGATGGAAAGAAAAGGCCATCAGAGCATCAAAATAAGAAAATAAAATAAGACAGCATTACTGTTCTCAAACGCTCAGAATCTAGTAAAAGATACAGCAAAAGAAAAAGTGATTACAATACAGTGTAATGAGAGGTATGATGGAGCCTGTGTGAGCTGCTAGGAGTGCATACAGGAGGGGTCTTCAACCATCTGGAGGGTGAGGAGTTAGGGAAAAATTCTCATGAAATGAGACCACTAAGCTGAGTTTCCAGAGAAGAGAAGATTTAGCAAGACAGGGAAGGTAGTGGTTGAGGGCATTTCTGACAAGGAGAACAGTTTAACACATCTCAGACACAGAAATCTAAAAGAACCTGATGCAGTCTAAGGACAACAAACAGCAGTTCGGTAAGACCGGAGCAGAGGGGAGGGGCAAAGGAGGGCAAGAGTCAGATCTGGGAGGGCTACGGATATTGACTATCATGCCCAGGAGTTAGAATTGCATTCCTAAATATTTGGGACCTCTGAATGCTTTTAAGCAGAGCAGCAGCATTGTCAAATTTGTGCTTCAGAAAGTTTTCTCTGTGGGAAGTGTGGAGAATGAATTGAGATGGGAAGATCAGTTAAGAAACAGTTGCAGGGATTCAGGCGAGAATTGATGAGATTGACCTAGGGCAGTGGTAGTACGAATACGGAGGAGATTCACTCGTGAGAAAGGTTGGTGACCACTTGGATCTCAGATGTTGGGGTGAGGGAGGAAAGAATGACATAAGATTCCTGACTTGGGCAAAACTGTAGTTGATGGTGTGATTCCCCAAAACAAGGTATAAAAAGGAAGAGGAAGAGGTTTGCAGGGAAGATGAGTTCAGTTTGGGCATGTTAGATTTGAGGGGCCTGTAAGAGATCCTGGTGGCACAGTGGTTAAGAGCTTGGCTGCTAACCAAAAGGTTGGCAGCTCGAATCCACCAACCACTCCTTGGAAACCCTATGGGGCAGCTCTACTCTGTCCTATAGGGTCACTATGAGTCAGAATCCACAGGATGGCAAAAAGGTTACAGGTACAAGATTCAGGAGAAATTGTCTGGTAATTAGTCAGATGCAAGAGGCTGGCATTGGGGGAAGGAGTCTGGACCAGAGCATAGATTTGGGAGCTTTCAGCGCTGGTGGAAACAGACGAGAGCCCCCAGGCACAGAGTGTAGTGAGATGATGAAGTGCCAAGGCCAGAACCTGCAGAATTCTCCCCTTTCCAATTTAGAAGACCAGAAAAGGAAGGGGATCTATGAAAAATGAGCAAGAGGAGTCTAAGTCCCTTCTTCATGAAGCCTCCCCTGATGATTCCAGTTCACTCTGACATCTCTTTTCTAAAGTCCTATGACAAATACACCTTAAGGTAACACCCCCCCACCCCCAATGAGTCATGCCCCTGTATAATCCTCTCCCCTTGAGTGTGGGTGGAACCTGTGGCTTACTTCTAGGCAAAAGAATATGGCAAAGATGAATAGATGTCATTCCCATGATTATATTACATTGTGTAAAACTCCTTCTTTAGCAGACTGGAGTGAGAGATTCTTCTACTGGCCATGAGGAAGTATGCTGCCATGTTGTGAGTGGCCTATGGAGAGGACATGGCAGGAACTGCAGGGCCTCTAAGAGCTAAGAGCGGCCCCCAGCTGACAGTCAGCAAGAAAATGGGAGCCTCAGTCCTACACCCACAAGGAACTGAATTCTGCCACGGAACAACTACGTGAGCTTGAAAGAGGACCCCAGCCTCCAGAAAGGAACATAGCCCAGCCAATACCTTGATTGTAGGCTTGTGAGACCCTGATCAGAGCAACTAGTTGAGCTGTGTCCAAACTCCTGACCAACAAAGACTGTGATATAATAAATGCGTGTTGTTTACAGCTGCTAAATTTGTGGTAATTTGTTATACAACAGCTCCTATGGTTAGCACTACTCAGTTTAGACAATAATAATTTAATTATCCACTTAGCTTCACATTTCCAATCTGAACATAAGCTTCCTGAAAACAAGGACCTGGTCACATATACTTGTCATGTACATATGTGTGGAAGTAAGATGCACAGAGGAGGAGCCCAACAAGTGTTTCTAGAATGTTAGGAAAGGACCATAACGTGACTAATAACACATGCTGCGTAGGGTTGTGGCAGGGAGCACCTGAGTAATAGGTGGGAAATACCTAACACAATGCTTAGCCCATTTGTTGTTCTTGTTGTTAGGTGCCGCCAAGTTGGTTCCAACTCACAGTGACCCTATGTACTGCCCGATCCTGTACCAACCTCACAATCATTGTTATGTTTGAGCCCATTGTTGCAACCATTGTATCAATCCATCCCTTTGAGGGTCTTCATCTTTTTTGCTGACCCTCTACTTTACCAAGTGTTGTGGATTGAATTGTGTCCCCCCCAAAAATGTGTATCAACTTGGCTAGGCCATAATTTCCAGTATTGTGTGATTGTCCACCATTTTGTCATCTGATATGATTTTCCCACGTGTTGTAAATTCTACCTCTATGATGTTAATGAGGCAGGATTAGAGGTTGGTTATGTTAATGAGGCAGGATTTAATCTACACAATTAGGTTGTGTCTTAAATCAATCTCTTCTGAGATATAAAAGAGACAAATGAACAGTGGTGGGGGGGGACCTCATACTACCAAGAAAAAAGAACCAGGAGAATAGCTCATCCTTTGGACTTGGGGCCCCTGTGCTGAAATGCTCCTAGAAACTAGGGAAAGATAGATGACAAGGGCCTTCCCCCAGAACCAACAGAGAGAGAAAGCCTTACCCTGGAGCTGGCACCCTTAATTCGGACTTCTAGCCTCCTAGACTGTGAAAGAGTAAGTTTCTCTTTGTTAAAGCCATCTACTTGTGGTATTTCTGTTAGAGCAGCACTAGATAACCAAGACACCAAGCATGATGTCCTTCTCCAGGGACTGGTTCCTCCTGATAACATGTCCAAAGTACATGGGATTAAGTCTCATCATCCTTGCTTCTAAGAACCATTCTGGCTGTAATTCTTCTGAGAAAGATTTGTTCATTCTTCTGGCACAGTCCATGATATATTCAATATTCTTTGCCAACACCGTAATTCAAAGGCATTAATTCTCCTTCAGTCTTCCTTATTCATTGTCCAGCTTTCGCTTAGCCCGTAGCTCTTTTTAAGTATACTAATAAAATCACATCTAGCCCCATTCCTTCATTTTGCTGGTAAAGAAATCACTCCCTCCACCACCACCCCAAAAATGAAACAGACCCAGGAAGGCATAGCAACTTGTTCAAGGTCACGAAGCAAGTCAGGGGCCAGAACTCAACCCTAAGAAGAAACATTATATGGTTTAAGTAAGTGTGCTATTATCTTGTGAATTTATGGGTTGAAAAAAAACAAAAACGGAGGAGGAAACTCTGTCCCTAATTCCTGCTCTTCTTTTCTCTTCTCTACCTTTCTGCACTTCCTCCATGAAGATCACATGAAAAACTACTTTCTGGGTAAAATGAGTGACTGATTCACAGAGAGTAGATAACACATAGAGACTAGAGGGCTTATTAGTCGAGATTCCTCTAGTTGCCCATGACAAAAATTCAGTTTAAACTAGCTGAAGCAAAAAATATAATTCATTGGTTCACAGAGCTAAGAAACACTGGTATTCCAGTTGACCAAGCTCCTTAGTAAACCACCCCAAAACTTAGTGGCATAAGACCATCATTTTATTACGTTCACAACCTCCATGTGTCAGGAATTTAGCTAGGGTACAGTGGGAATAGCTTGTCTCAGCTCCATGATACCTGGGGCCTCAGTTGGTAAGACTCAAAGGCTAAGGGTGACTTGATGGCTGCGGGCTGGTATCATCTGGAAACATCTCATACCTGGCAGTTGAGGCTGGCTGTCAGTTGGACCTGACACATGGCATCTTCGTGTGGTTACTCAGCTTCCTCACAGCATGATGGCTGAATTCCAAGAACAAAGGTCCCAAGACAATAAAGCAGTAGGGCACGGAATTTCTATGACAGCCTTGGAAGTTCCATAGCATCACTTCCACACACTGTTTTGGTTGAGGCGGTCACAAAGGTCTGCCCAGTTTCAAGGGGACAAATGTAGAGAACACCATTTGTTGGCAGGGGTGTGAGTGTTACACTCTAATTAGAATATAGATGTGTGACCATCTTTGGAAAATATAATCTGCTACACTGGGATAGCTCATAGAATTAAAAGAAATACTATAGGAACCCAAGCCTTAGGGTCTGACACAGAGAACACAGGGCTACCACTCTCTTTTTCATCTGCTTCTCATTTTAGCTCATCTTTTCTTCTCTTTATCTATTAGCAAAAGATGCCTTATTTTTCTCAACATCTGTAGATAATTTCCCAGGGAAGAACATTGATTGGCCCTTCCTTGAATTTTGTGCCCACCACCTGGACCAATGAATGTTGGCTGAGAATGAAGAACTATGATTGTCCAAACCTAGATCATATGCCCAGGTCACATGCCTAAGAAGAAAGCTTGCTTGGTAGCCTGTAAGGAGTGGCACCACACAGAATTTAACTTAAGTGGGCATTTACATCAGGGTAGTGTGTTATTATAGTTATGTTAGTTCTCTACCGGCACTCTGTAGTTGCAAGGTTTCAAAACCCTCTACCTGGTTGTCTTAGTTATCTAGTGCTGCCATAACAGAAATACCACAAGAGGATGGTTTTAACAAACAAAAGCTTCTTCTCTCACAGCCTAGTAGGCTGTTGTTGTTGTTGTTGTTAGGTGCCATCGAGTCAGTTCTGACTCATAGCGATCCTATGCACAACAGAACAAAACACTGCCCGGTCCTGAGCCATCCTTACAATCATTGTTATGCTGGAGCTTATTGTTGCAGCCACTGTGTCAATCCACCTCGTTGAGGGTCTTCCTCTTTTCCACCGACCCTGTACTCTGCCAGGCATGATGTCTTTCTCCAGGGACTGATCCTTCCTGACTACATGTCCAAAGTATGTAAAACGCAGTCTCGCCATCCTTGCTTCTAAGGAGCGTTCTGGTTGTACTTCTTCTAAGACAGATTTGTTCATTCTTTTGGCGGTTCATGGTATATTCAATATTCTTTGCCAACGCCACAATTCAAAAGCGTCAATTCTTCTTCAATCTTCCTTATTCATTGTCCAGCTTTCACATGCATATGATGCGATTGAAAATATCATGGCTTGGGTCAGGCGCACCTTAGTCTTCAGGGTGACGTCTTTGCTCTTCAACACTTTAAAGAGGTCCTTTGCTGCAGATTTACCCAATGCAATACGTCTTTTGATTGCTTGACTGCTGCTTCCATGGCTGTTGATTGTGGATCCAAGTAAAATGAAATCCTTGACAACTTCAATCTTTTCTCCGTTTATCATGATGTTGCTCATTGGTCCAGTTGTGAGGATTTTTGTTTTCTTTGTGTTGAGGTGCAATCCGTACTGAAGGCTGTGGCCTTTGATCTTCATTAGTAAGTGCTTCAAGTCCTCTTCACTTTCAGCAAGCAAGGTTGTGTCATCTGTATAACGCAGATTGTTAATGAGTCTTCCTCCAATTCTGATGCCCCATTCTTCTTCGTATAGTCCAGCTTCTCGTATTATTTGCTCAGCATACAGATTGAATAGGTATGGTGAAAGAATACAACCCTGCTGCACACCTTTCCTGACTTTAAACCAATCAGTATCCCCTCGTTCTGTCTGAACAACTGCCTCTTGATCTATGTAAAGGTTCCTCATGAGCACAATTAAGTGTTCTGGAATTCCCATTCTTTGCAATGTTATGCATAATTTGTTATGATCCACACAGTCAAATGCCTTTGCATAGTCAATAAAACGCAGGAATATCATTGCTGGTGTCAGATAGATCCTGGCTGAAAGCAGAGAATACCAGAAGGATGTTTACCTGTGTTTTATTGACTGTGCAAAGGCATTCAACTGTGTGGATCCTAGTAGGCTAGAAGTACTAATTAAGGGTGCCAGCTCCAGGGGAAGGCTGTCTCTCTCTGTCAGTTCTGAAGGAAGGTCCTTGTCATCAATCTTCCCCTGGTCAAAGAGCTTCTCAGCACAGGGACCCTGAGTCCAAAGGACACACTATTCTCCTGGCTCTTTTTTCTTGGTTATATGAGGTCCCTGTATCTCTCTGCTCACTTCTCTCTTTTATATCTCAAAAGAGATTCGTTTAAGACACAACCTAATCTTGCAGATTGAGTCCTGCCTCATTAACACAACTGCCTCTAATCCTGCCTCATGAATGTCATAGAGGTAGGATTTACAATACATAGGAAAATCACATCAGATGACAAAATGGTAGACAATACTGGGAATCATGGCCTAGCCAAATTGACACATATTTTTGAGGGACACAATTCAATCTATGACAATGGCTGTCTTCATTGCATGCCCTTGCCTTCTACTTTGCCACAAACTACTTCTGTGAGATTTGCTGAGTTTTCCATTGGGGAGAAATGTTCCCTGGTTCTTACAGCCACACTGCTTGGCTGTTTTCTCCCATTTCCTTTCACCACGCCTGACCTCGATGTTTCAAAGGGCCACACCAAAATGTCATTCTTCACCATCCCTCCAATCGCAACTCCCTAGGCAAATTGTCATTCTACTAGTTGTGTCTTTCACCAGTGCCTTTTCTTTTTGCAAAATCAAACTCAGTTTTCCAGGAAAACTTTTTCCTTGAAATCACCTCCCAGAGCCAATAGTTCAGAAATGATGCAATAAGTTGAGAGATCTAATAACAAAAATACCAGTGGGATTTCTGAGTCATTAGTGTCATCCTGTGGAAAAGGATGTGAGACTTGGGTTATCTACATTAGTTCCTCGTTAACTTTAATACTTAACATGTCATTTAGGATGCTTTCATCTGCAAGTACAGAAAATCCAAAAGTGATTTAAACAATAAGTAAATTTATGATCTCATAAATTTCAAGCAAGACTAGAGGTAGGAAGTCCCAGAACTAGTTAATTCAGCAGCTCACATCGCAAAAGATCTAGATTCCTTTCATCTCTCCCCTCTAACATCTTCAGTGGATCATTTGGATAACTCCTTTCATGGGGGCAAGATGGCTGCTGACTCTTCAGGCTCTTAGTCTGGACTGTAAGGCATAAAATGTTACTGGTGAGGAGTGAGCTTCTCAGCTCAGGTAGACACATGAGACTACGTGGGCAGCTCCTGTCTGGAGGAGAGATGAGAAGGCAGAGGAGGACAAGAGCTGGTTGAATGGACACAGGAAATGAAGGGTGGAGAGGAGGAGTGCGCTATCATATTGTAGGGAGAGCAACTAGGTTCACATAACAATATGTGTATAAGATTTTGTATGAGAAACTGACTTGAATTGTTAACTTTCACTTAAAGCACAATAAAAAGAGCATCACCAACACACATGGCAAACACATTGAGTAACAGAAAATAGGAAGTTTCTTGTGTCTTTTTATAAAAGTAAAGAAACCCTTCCCAGAAGCCTCATATCAGATTTCTCTCTTGTCTCTTGGGCAAAAATTGTATCATATGTGCATCACTAAACCAATCATTGGCAAAGAGGCAAAGAGACTGAAATTACCATGATTGGTTCAAACTAATCAAGACTTATTTTTGGGGACTAAGGGGAGTTTCTTCCCCTGAGTGCACACCTTGCCAGTAAATACCAGAACAATACTGGGTCTCTGCCAAAAGGAAGATAGAAGGATAGGAGGGAGGGGGGCCGGGGGAGGATGGATTTGGGTAAGCAGCTAATTGTATCCGATGCACTTACATTCTCTTCAACTTGGTTTCTAGAGATGTTGATCCCTACTTCAATAATACCGTGGTCAAAAGGACAAATATTGTATAATAAAAAAAAAAATAGGCAAACTCATAGAGGCAGAAAGCAGATTAGAGTTCACCCAGGATTGATGGGGTGAGGGCTGAGGAGTTGTTGCTTAATGGGCGCAGCAATAACTGTTTAAGGTGGTGAAAACCTTTTGGAAATAGACACTGGTGATGATTTCACAACATTGTGAAAGTAATTAACGCCACTGAATGGTACACTTTAAAATGGTTAAACTAGCAAATTTTGTTATATGTATTTTATCACAATAAAAAAGGACAATTAAAAAAAAAATGATGAGCCTATTAAAAAAAAAGACTGGACTTACTCGTCTGACAGAGACTGCAGAAACCAGAGCGTGGCCCCTGGGCACCCTTTTAACTCAATATTGAAGTCACTCCTGACGTTTACCTTTCAACCAAAGATTAGACAGGCCCATAAAACAAAGGAACCCCTGGTGGCCTAGTGGTTAAGAGCTACAGCTGCTAACCAAAAGGTCAGCAGTTCAAACTCACCAGGTGCCCTTGGAAGCTCTATGAGGCAGTTCTACTCTGTCCTGTTGGATCACTATGAGTCAGAAGCAACTTGACAGCAACAAGTTTGGTTTTTATAAAACAAAACGAGACTAAATAGGCACACCAGCCCGGGGGCAAGGACAAGAAGGCAGCAGGGGACAGGAAAGCTGATAACGGGAAACTCAAGGACAAGAAGGGGAGAGTGTTGACACGTGTCGGGATTGACAACCGATGTCACAAAACAATATGTGTATTGTTTAATGAGAAATGAATTTGCTCTGTAAACCTTCATCTAAAGCACACTTAAAACAAAACAAAAAAACAGTAAGGCTATTTAGGATATAAAGCAAATGAATTGTGACAAACTTGAAAAAATGTCTAATATAAATGCATGGTTCTCAGTAATAACCGTAATGTTGAAATTTTTGACTATTTTATTTGTGGGTGATGACCATTTCCCAACCGCAGCTATCACTTCTTTCCGCATAATCATGTTTTTTTTTACTTAAGTGCAAGTCAAGAAATTCCACCCTCCAAAAACGCTCTCCAAGTGAACCTGCCACACAGAGTGGAAATCAACTACAATATCCATTTACCTTTGGAAAGAAGGTTACCTACATCTTTCTTTTTTTGTCTTCTAGTCCTCTTTCAATATAGCTGACTATCCCTGTATCTGTCCCGGGAGCTTCTGGGACAAGGAGGCGGAGAGGAAGACTGAAGCCAAAAAGAAGCAAAAGCAGCAAGCACCAGCAGGTGCTGGCAGCTCTCACCAAGTCTATTTACTGACAACCCATATGTACTAATATTTACGGATACCTCAGATGTTTGCAAATGAGGCAAAGCTGTGGGGAGTCATGCAGAGAAGTGGCAGCCCTATATCCAACCCCAACACTCATTCATGGAAGCCACATCATTCCATCTGAAACTACCAAAGCTTCAACCCATGGCCCAAAGTCCAGAGTTGAGCAAGAAGTCTATCCAATTCTATTATATAAATTCAGAATCAGAGGTCATCCATTCATATTAAACCTGCTCGCTCTAATCTTTTCTGAAAAATATCATAAACATAGTATGGAGCACCTACCACTCCCCTTAAATTCATGTCCCAGAGCTTAATCACATTATCAGAAAGCTTCTCCTTACATGTAATCTTCTTCTGTAATTAAAACAGATTCTAGCTAAATGGACTCCATCAAGTTTTGCATGATGCATACCCTCCAATGTTCAAACATTGAATGTTAGCCTTCAGCTCTCTACATTTAGCTCTTGGTACCAGTTAAGTGGTCCTGGGGTGGCATGAATGGTTTACACTTAGCTACTAACCAAAAGGTTGTAGGTTTAAACCCATCCAGCTGCACTGTGAAAGAAAGGCCTGGCCATCTACTTCCCTAAGATTGTTGTTGTTAGTTGCCATCAAATCAGTTCCGACTCAACGGAGACCCCATATGTGCAGAGTAGAGCTGCTCCATAGGTTTTTTTTTTTTTTTTTAATATTTTATTGTATGTTAGATGAAAGTTTACACGGAACATTAGATTCCCATTCAACAATTCATACACAAATTGTTATGCGACAATTGTTGCAATCCTTGTTTTCTCATCTTTGCTTTTGTGTAAATGTTGAGTTTGCTCTCATATAGTTGGTTGTTTAAAGGCACACATTCCCCATGGGTATTATTGTTTACTTTATTGGCCAAACAATTATTTGGCTGAAAGGTGACTTCTGGGAGTGGCTTCAGTTCCAGGTCAAAAGGGTAATAGTTTTGGGGGTTCCTCTAATCTCTATCAGTCTAATAAATCTTTTTTTTTTTTTTTTAAACGAATTTGAGTTTTGTTCTACATTTTTCTCCCATTCTAACCAGGACCTTCTATTGTGTCTCCGGTCAGAAGAGTCAGTAGTGGTAGCAGGGCACCATCTAGTTCTTCTGGTCTCAAGCTAGAAGAGGCTGTGGTTCACTTGTGTCATTAATCCTGTGGACTAATTTTTTCCTTCAGTCTTTGGTTTTCTTCACTCTCCTTTGCTCCAGACAGCAAAAGACCAATAGTTGTATCTTAGATGTCCACTCACTACGTAGAGTTTTCAAGGCTGTGATCTTTTGGAAACGGATTGCCAGTTCGGTCTTCTGAGGTGCCTCTGGCCGGATTTGAATCACCAACCTTTTTCGGCTAGTAGTCCCGCCTTAACTGCTTGCACCACCCAGGGACTCCTTCCATAAGATTACAGCCTTCAAAAACCCTATGGAGCACAGGTCTACTCTGAAACACATGAAGTTACCATGAGTGGAAATGGACTCAAGGCAATGAGTTTGGGTTTTTTGTTTGTTTTGTTTTTTACCAAACAAGTGCCCCAGAGGTCCTTTTCAAGGTCGTATTTTGGCTCCTGTGGACTCGCTCTGATTTTCTTCAGTTTCAGCTTGAACGTGCACATGAGCAATTGATGGTCTGTTCCATTGTTCTGACTGATGATATTGAGCTTTTCCATCGTCTTTTTCCACAGGTGTAGTCAATCTGATTACTGTGTATTCCATCTGGCAAGGTCCATGTGTATAGTTGCCATTTACTTTAGTGAAAGAAGGTATTTGCACTGAAGAAGTTGTTGGTCTTGCAAAATCCTATCATTCGATCTCCAGCATTGTTTCTATCAGAAACAAAACCAAACCCATTGCCATCGAGTACAATTCTGACTTACAGGAGCCTATAGAACAGAGTAGAACTGCCCCATAGAATTTCCAAGGAGTGCCTGGTGGATTTGAACTGCCAGCCTTTTGGTTGGCAGCATGTAGCACTTAACCACTATGCCACCAGGGTTTCCATCACCAAGGCTATATTTTCCAACTACCAATTCTTCTTTGTTTCCAACTTTGGCATTCCAATCACCAGTAATTATCAATGGATCCTGATCACATGTTTGATCAATTTCAGACTGCAGAGGCCAATAAAAATCTTCAATTTCTTCACCTTTGGACTTAGTGGCTGGTGGGTAAATTTGAATAATAGTCCTATTAACTGGTCTTCCTTGTAGGCAGATGGGTATTATTCTATTCCTAACAGCGTTGGACTTCAGGATAGATCTTAAAATGTTCTTTTTGACAATGAATGCAACACCATTCCTCTTCAAGCTGTCATTCTCGGCATAGTAAACTATATGATTGTCTGATTCAAAATGACCAATACCAGTTCATCTGAGCTCACTAATGCCTAGGATATCGATGTTTATGCATTCCATTTCATTTTTTGAAGACTAAGGTGCGCTTGACCCAAGCCACGGTATTTTTAATCACATCATATGCCATGTGAAAGCTGGACAGTGAGTAAGTAAGATCAAAGAAGAATTGATGCCTTCGAATTGTGGTGTTAGCGAAGAATATTGACTATACCATAGACTGCCAAAAGAACAAACAAATCTGTCTTAGAAGAAGTACAACCAGAACGCTCCTTAGAAGCAAGGATGGCGAGACTGCGTTTTACATACTTTGGACATGTAGTCAGGAGGGATCAGTCCCTGGAGAAAGACACCATGCCTGGCAGAGTACAGGGTCAGTGGAAAAGAGGAAGACCCTCAACGAGGTGGATTGATACAGTGGCTGCAACAATAAGCTCAAGCATAACAACGATTGTAAGGATGGCACAGGACCCGGCAGTGTTTCCTTCTGTTGCGCGTAGGGTTGCTATGAGTCGGAACTGACTTGACGGCACCTAACAACAACAAATGCCCCAGGGCCTCCTCCAGGAATGATTATCTTTTGTTCCAGGATCCTGGTCAGCCACCTCACAAAACATCCCACTGGTTACAAGAAAGAGAACCCACTTCAGTTCAGCTGGCGGGGCTCAGTGCCCATGATGTGCCAGGCACTGGGCCGGGACTGGAGACAAAAAGATGAAGAATCAGCCCTTGCCCTTTACGGATCCTCCAGTCTGGTGGGAGAGGCAGACGTGAAAACAAACAGTTATCACACAGAGTAATAAGTTTTGTACTGGCTGCTCTGGGAGCATGGATGAGGGATGATGAACTCCATCTGGGGATTCTCTAGGGAGTCAGGGAAGACTTCACTGAACAGGTGTCATCTGAGCTGGGTTTTGAAGAATGAGTAAAAGCTTGTCTGCAGGATAAGGTGGGGAAAAGAATTCCAGGCAGAAGAAAAAGCAGAGAGGTGAGGAAGGACATGGTGCATTTGGAATAAAACTGGCAAGGTGGCAGAGGTCCAGAAATGAGGCTGAGTGAGCAAAGCAGTGGGCAGCTTAATCTCAACCACCAGCCCTCCATGGCCCTGGTGGAGAAGGGGTGAAACAAATCTAAGCTCTAGCTCTCTTGCTGGTGAGTAAACAATGTTATCTTTCTATGTAAAGATTATATCCTCAAGTCTTTGTTCTGTGGGTGTTCTTGTTGCTAGGTGCCATCGAGTCAGCTCCAACTCACAGAGACCCAACATACAACAAAACAAAACATTGCCCAGTCCTGCACCATCTTCACAATCGTTGCTATCTTTGAGCCTATTGTTGCAGTCACTGTGTCAATCCATCTTGTTGAGGGTCTTCTTTTTCTCTGGTCCTCTACTTTACCAAGCATGATGTCTTTCTCCAGTGATTTGTCCCTCCTGATGACATGTCCGAAGTAAATGAGACAAAGTCTCACCATCCTTGCTTCTGAGAAGCATTCTGGCTATACTGCCTCCAAGAGATTTGTTTGTTCTTCTGGTGGTGCATGGTATATTCAATGATCTTTGCCAACACCACAATTCTAATGCATCAATTCTCCTTTGGTCTCCCTTTTTCATTTACCGGCTTTCTCATGGGTGTTCTGAAAGATCATAATTTACTTATAGAAACTGTCAGTCCTCTGGAACTTTTGGGCAGTTGTGATTATTTGAAATGGGATTGTTTCTAATTAGAACTCCGGAGAGCCTGATATTTGATAGAGGTGGGAAGCTGGGGCTCACAGAGGTGAAGGGGTCACCCAATCTCACCGTGGTAGAATGAGTCAGACCAGCACCCAGCCATGCTTACTACCCTCACTGAGCTTCCTCTCCTTCCTTTTCCCCCCTAAGGTGCCCAGGCTGGTGCTCTTCACTCATCGGACACTTGATAATTCTGGTCATTTCGTCCACTTCACGGTAAAAAAAAAAAAAAGAAAAAAAAAATTTTTTTTTTTTTTTTTTTTGGAGGAGGTATGGTAGGGCTGAGCTTTCTGGGAAACTTCCAGAACCAATTCTTTCCTGAGTAAGGTCTTATTAAACATGAGCAAAATTAACGGAAACTTCTCAAGAAACTCTCTAGGAAAATCTGGTCTAACACACGAGCTTTATAAATGAGTTTTTAAAATCATCCTTCCGCCTGTCAAAATTTTCACCAGCCTGTAAAATTCTACCAAGCGCTTCTTAGAGCTCTTCCTCGAATGAGCTGTGCTGTAGGCAACTTCAACCAGGAAGGACAAGGATACGTATTCAATTGTTTATAAAATATTTACTTTCCTAAGAATCCAATTTCTTTTTAGACCTGGTTTTTTATCTTCCTGGTGCTAGATCTAATTTGCAAACCTGCTCCCTCGCCTCGCCCCAACCTGGCCGCCCTTTTCTAAAGAACTGCTCGGCTGGGGATTTAAAAAAAAAAAATGAAAACTCCAGGGACCTAGGCGCCGAACAAAAGGTCTGAGCGGAAACTGCCTGCCAGGGTTCCCCCGGCCACCTGCCCAGGTGCTCAAGGACCTGCTGCCCTCTAGTGGCTGCAACCTGAGAGCGCAGTAGTACCTTCACGTGTTAAAAAAAAAAAACCGTGTTTTCAGATCACTGGCTTGAATGCGCTCGGAAAGCATTGTCTTCTGTAAGTCCCCTCCACCCTCCTCCCGCCAAGTCCTAAGTAATTTTAGAGCTGAAAGCGACTTTAGTTCAACCCTATTATTTTATTTATTTATTTTTTTAACAGAGAAAGAGCCTGAGAATTAAATATTAGGTCATTTAGCAAAGGACACGCCCTAGTTAAAAACAGCAGTGAGAAATGAAACCCCTACCCTCACCAGAAGACAGGGAAGGGAGAGGAAAGTTGCCGTTTGAGATTTAGAAAGACAGGGTGATACTAAAGAGCAGTGGGGGGCGGGGCAGTGATGGTTTTCGCTTTACAGGCAGACCAGGGTTCAATTCCCCGGCCAACGCACCTCATGCTTGGCCACCACCCAACTGTCAGATCTAAGATCATAAGCAAGACCCAAAGCCCATGCTGACTTGTTAAGAGCTATGCTACGCTGTTCTCCTACTGTTGAATGACAAATCAAATACAAGAATAGATGAATGAATAAGATTCCTTATCGCTGATGACAATGCTAACAGTTGGCATTTGACTCTTCACCGGGAGTGTATTGGTCCTCAGGATCTGTGTCTTCCTCACTCCCTGGTGCCAGCTAAGAAGGAAAAGGAAAACAATTCAAAAAGAAACAGAGGGAAGTATCTTTCCCAGCACAAAGGAAAAAATAGGTTTCTTCTTCTAATGGGCACTTATTAAGCATCTACTGTGTGGTGGTATAGAGTCCCCTGGATGGTACAAAAGTGTAACCTGTTTGGGTGCTAACCGAAAGGGTTCAAATCCACCAAAAGACGTCTCAGAAGAAAAGTTTAGCAATCCATTTTTGAAAAATCAGCCATTGAAAACCCCATGGGGCACAGTTCTAATCTGACACACATGGAGTCGGAGTGAATTGCAATCAATTCCACCACCACAGCAACAACAAAACGTGGCAGTACAAGAGCCAAGCATTATGGAGATTAGAGATCTCTCTGACATTTAAAAAGCTTGCAATTTTGTTAGAGAAACAAACACATGCAAAGCCTGGATTATAATGCAAGATAATATACATCTTTACATCCTGAAACAGGCTGGCACAGACTACTCATGTTAAATGAGTTCAGAAAGGGAACACATAGCACAAGCTTGGGAATTCTGGGAAGGCTTTACAGACGAAGAACTCAGGCTAAATCTTGAAGAATGAATAACTTTCTTTGATTGCTTTAATGTTATCTTTGATTCTTTTCTCTCCTTCTACATACAGCTGATCAGTTCCCAAGGCCCATCTGTTCTTTCCAAATGACTCTCACACCAGTCCTTTCCTTTCCAGTTCAGAGGCCATTATCCAGTTCAGTCCCCTCATTACTTCATGCCTGCAGGTGCCCTAACAGACTATTAACTCATCTCCTTGCCTCCAGCCTTTACCTTTTCTATCTATGTTACCCACCTCTCTCAGTTATCTAGTGCTGCTGTAACAGAAATACCACAAGCGGATGGCTTTAAACAAACAGAAATCTATGTTCTCACAGTTGGGGGGCTAGATGTCTGAATTCAGGGCACTGACTCGGGAGGGCTTTCTCTCTGTCAGTTCTGGGGGAAGACCTTCATCTTCTTTGGCTTCTGGTCCTCAGTTCCTTGGCACCTATCTTCCCCATTTGTCCCTGCTTGCTTCTGTGCTTAATCTGCCTCTTTTTTAATCTCAAGATTGTTTAGATTTAAGACAAACACTACACTGTTATGGCCTCATTAACATAACAAAGAAAACCCTACTTCTAGATGGGACCACATCTTCCTTTTGCTTTAGCTGCTCAACGCTCAAGAGCAAGTTTCAGAGGCTCCTCTGACATCCATCTTGGTCTTTTCTTTCTTTCCTGTCTTTTCAGTGACCTCTTGCTTTCTTCATGGATGATGTCCTTGATGTCATTCCACAGCTCATCTGGTCTTCGGTCACTAGTGTTCAATGTGTCAAATCTATTCTTGAGATGGTCTCTAAATTCAGTTGGGATGTACTCAAGGTCATATTTTGGCTCTCGTGGACTTGCTCTGAAACTTGCTCTTGAGTGTCGAGCAGCTAAAGCAAAAGGAAGAAATGATGAAGTAGAAGAACTGAACAGAAGATTTCAAAGGGCCTCTCGAGAAGACAAATTGGAGTATTATCATGACATGTGCAAAGAGCTGGAGATGGAAAACCAAAAGGGAAGAGCACGCTTGGCTTTTCTCAAGCTGAAAGAACTGAAGAAAAAATTCAAGCCTTGAGTTGCAATAGTGAAGGATTCCATGGGGAAAATATTAAACGATGCAGGAAGCATCAAAAGAAGATGGAAGGAATACACAGAGTCATTATACCAAAAAGAATTAGTCGATATTCAACCATTTCAAGACGTGGCATATGATAAGGAACTGATGGTACTGAAGGAAGAAGTCCAAGCTGCTCTGAAGGAACTGGCGAAAAACAAGGCTCCAGGAATTGATGGAATATCAATTGAGTTGTTTCAACAAACAGATGCAGCGCTGGAGGTGCTTGCTCGTCTATGCCAAGAACTATGGAAGACAGCTTCCTGGCCAACTGATTGGAAGAGATCCATATTTATGCCTATTCCCAAGAAAGGTGATCCAACCGAACGTGAAAATTATAGAACAATATCATTAATATCACACGCAAAAAGAATTTTGCTGAAGATCATTCAAAAATGGCTGCAGCAGTATATCAACAGGGAACTGCCAGAAATTCAGGCTGGTTTCAGAAGAGGACGTGGAACCAGGGATATCATTGCTGTTGTCAGATGGATCTTGGCTGAAAGCAGAGAATACCAGAAGGATGTTTACCTGTGTTTTATTGACTATGCAAAGGCATTCAACTGTGTGGATCATAACAAACTATGGATAACACTGTGAAGAATGGGAATTCCAGAACACTTAATTGTGCTCGTGAGGAACCTTTACATAGATCAAGAGGCAGTTGTTCGGACAGAACAAGGGAATACTGATTGGTTTAAAGTCAGGAAAGGTGTGTATCAGGGTTGTATTCTTTCACCATACCTATTTAATCTGTATGCTGAACAAATAATACGAGAAGCTGGACTATATGAAGAAGAACGGGGCATCAGGATTGCAGGAAGACTCATTGACAACCTGCATTATGCAGATGACACAACCTTGCTTGCTGAAAGTGAAGAGGACTTGAAGAACTTACTAATGAAGATCAAAGACCACAGCCTTCAGTGTGGATTACACCTCAACATAAAGAAAACAAAAATCCTCACAACTGGACCAATGAGCAACATCATGATAAACGGAGAAAAGATTGAAGTTGTCAAGGATTTCATTTTACTTGGATCCACAATCAACAGCCATGGAAGCAGCAATCAAGAAATCAAAAGACCCATCACATTGGGCAAATCTGCTGCAAAGGACCACTTCAAAGTGTTGAAGAGCAAAGATGTCATCCTGAAGACTAAGGTGTGCCTGACCCAAGCCATGGTATTTTCAATCACATCATATGCATGTGAAAGCTGGACAATGAATAAGGAAGACCGAAGAAGAGTTGATGCCTTTGAATTGTGGTGTTGGCGAAGACTATTGAATATACCATGGACTGCCAAAAGAACGAACAAATCTGTCTTGGAAGAAGTGCAGCCAGAATGCTCCTTAGAGGCAAGGATGATGAGACTGCGTCTTACATACTTTGGACATGTAGTCAGCAGGGATCAGTCCCTGGAGAAGGACATCATGCTTGGCAGAGTACAGGGTCAGTGGAAAAGAGGAAGACCCTCAACGAGGTGGATTGACACAGTGGCTGCAACAATGAGCTCAAGCATAACAACGATTGTAAGGATGGTGCAGGACCAGGCAGTGTTTCGCTCTGTTGTGCATAGGGTCGCTATGAGTCAGAACCAACTCGATGGCACCTAACAACAACAGATGGGACCACATCCACAGGTATAAGGTCAGGATTCTAACACATATTTTGGGGGAACACAATCCAATCCATGACACACCTCTTTTGGATTAGACTTTTTATTTCATTATGCCATTCCTGTGATTCAGTCATTCCAACTTCCCTTCAACTAATATTTATTGTCTATTGTGTGTCAGACACTCTCCTAGGCACTAGGAATTCAGTGTTGAACAAGATGGGAAAGGAAGATCACTGCCCTCCTGGAACTCACATTAAAAAAAAAGTTGCTGTTGAATCTATACGCACTGGTAGCAACCCCATGTGCTCTATAGGGTTTTCAATGACTGATTTTTTGGAAGCAGAGGGAATTCCTGACTTCCACGTATTTGAGTTATGACGAACTGCACTCAAAACTGTCTCTTATTTTTTTCTTGTAAAAAACTTTTTTTTTTAATTGTGAATTAGGTGAAAGTTTACGGAGTTTCTCATTAAACAGTTAATACACAAATTGTTTTGTGACGTAGGATGCCAACCTCGAGATGTATCAACACCCTCCCCTTCTCCACCCGGGTTCCCTATTTCCATTTGTTTAGTTTTCCTGTCCCTTCCTGCTTTCTCCTCTTTGCTTTTGGGCTGGCGTGCCCATTAGTCTACTATAGTTCAATCTTCATGATTGAACCATGAAGCACAACCCTCACGTGTGTTACTGTTGCCCTATAGACCTATCTAATCTTTGGCTGAAGGGTGAACTCAGGAGTGACTTCAATACTTAGTTACAAGTGTGTCCAGGGGCCATACACTTGGGGTTTCTGCAGTCTCCGTAAAACCAGCAAGCCTAGTCTTTTTGGGAGGGGGAGGGGGGAATTGAATTTTGTTCTATATTTTTCTCCCACTCTGTCTGGGACCCTCTGTTGTGATCCCTGCCTGAGCAGTCAGTGATAGTAACCGGGTACCATCTAGTTGTTCTGGGCTCAGTCTGGCAGAGGTTGTGGTAGTGGTGGTCCATTAGTTCTTCGGACTAATCTTTCCGTGTCTTTCTTTGATCTTCTTCATTCTCCATTGCTCCAGCCAGGATGGGACCAGTAGATGGACCTTAGATGGCTGCTCACAGACTTTTAAGACTCCAGATGCTACTCACCAATGTGGAACGTAGAACACTTTCTTTATAAACAATGTTGTATCGATTGAGCTAGATGTCACCCGAGACCATGGTCCCCAGCCTTCAGCCCAGTAACTCAGTCCCTCAGGGAGTTTGGATATGTCTCTGAAGCTTCTATGACTTTGCCTTGGTCAAGTTGTGCCAGCTTCCCCAGTATTGTGTACTGTCTTACCCTTCACTAAAATTACCACTTACCTATTTTTTATTGTCTAATTAGTGTTTTCCCCTCCCCATTCTGCCCCTTCCTCATAACCTTCAAAGATTGTTTCTTTCTGTGTGAAAACATTTTCATATGTTTCTGTAATAGTGGTCTCATACAGTATTTGTCCTTTTGTGATTGACTTATTTCACTCAGCATAATGCCCTCCAGATTCATCCTTGTTGTGAGGGGTTTCACAGATTCATCATTGTTCTTTATCATTGTGTAATATTCCATTGTGTGTATGTACTGTAGTTTGTTTATTCATTCACCTGTTGATGGGCTCTTAGGTTGTTTCCATCATTTTGCTATTGTGAATAATACTGCAATGAACGTGGGTGTGCACATGTCTATTCTAATTTTTTTAGGATATACTCCTAGGAGTGGGATTGCTGGATCATACGGTTTTTCTAACTTTTTAAGGAAGCGCCATATTTTTTTCCAAAATGATTTACCATTTTGCATTTCCACCAGCAGTTCATAAGAGTTCCAGTCTCCCTGCAACCTCTCCAACATTTGTTATTTTCTGGGTTTTCTTTTTTTTGATTCATGCCAGTGATGCTGGGGTGAAATGGTATCTCATTGTAGTTTGATTTGCATTTCTCTAACAGCTAGTTGCTCTTGAGCATTTCCTTGTGTCTGTCTTCTTTGGTGAAGTGTCTGTTCAAATACTTTGCCCATTTTTTGATTGGGCTATTTATCTTTTTTTATTGTAGAGGTGTTAGATTTTCCTATAGATTGTAGAGATTAGGCCTTTGTCGGATATGTCATAGCCAAAATTTTTTCCCAGTCTGTAGGGTCTCTTTTCACTCTTTCGGTGAAGTCTTTTGATGAGTATAAGTGTTTTTACCTTCTTGGAGATCCCATTTATCTAGCTTATGTGCTTGTGTTTGTGTATTGTTAATTATGGTTTGTACGCTGTTTGTGCTGTATATTAGGGTCCCTAGTGTTGACCCTATTTTTTCTTTCATGATCTTTATAGTTTTTGGTTTTATATTTAGGTCTTTGATCCATTTTCAATTAGCTTTTTTATATGCTGTAAGTTATGGGTCCTGTTTCTTTCTTTTTTTTTTTTTTTTTTGCAGATGAACATCCAGTTTTGCCAGCACCATTTGTTAAAAAGACTGCCTTTTCCCCGTTTAGTGGACTTAGGGCTTTTGTCAAAGATCAGATGGCCATAGATAGATGGATTTACATCTGGGTGCTCAATTCTGTTCCACTGGTCAATGTGTCTGTCATTGTACCAGTACCAGGCTAATTTGACTACTATAGCTGTATAGTAGGTTCTAAGGTCAGGTAGTGCAAGGCCTCCTACTTTGTTCTTTTTCTTCAACAATGCTTTACTTACCTGGGGCCTCTTTCTTTCCTAAATAAAGTTAATGATTAGTTTTTCCATCTCATTAAAGAATGCTGTTGGTATTCAGAGTAGGGTTGCATTGTATTTGTAGATTGCTTTTGGTAGAATTGACATTTTCACAATGTTGAGTCTACCTATCCATGAGCATGGTATTTTTTTCCATTTATGTAGATCTCTTTCGGTTTCTTGCAGTAATGTTTTGTAGTTTTCTTTTTATCCCTGGTTAGATTCATTCCCAGGTTTTTTTTTTTTTTTTTTAGGGGCTTTTATAAATGATATTGTTTTCTTTATTTCCTTTTTTGTAGTTCTCTTTGTTGATGTATAGGAATCCAACTGATTTTTTTTGTTTATCTTGTATCCTGCTACTCTGCTTATTCTTTCTATTAGTTCCAGTGGTTTTCTTGTGGAGTCTTTAGGGTTCTCTATCTGTGAATAGGGATAGTTTTACTTCTTCCTTACCAATCTGAATGCCCTTTGTTTCTTTTTTTTGCCTTATTGTTCTAGCTAGGACTTCCAGCACAATGTTAAATAAAAGTGGTAATAAAGGGCATCCTTGTCTTGTTCCCATTCTCAAGGGGAATATTTTCAGGCTGTGTTGGTTTTGTTTATGTGGCTTTTATTACATTGAGGAATTTCCTTTCTGTTCCTATCTTATTGAGGGGTTTTATCAGGAATGGGTGTTGGCCTTTATTGGATGCCTTTTCTGTGCTGATTGAGATGATCCTGTCATTATTTTCTTTTATTTTATTTATGTGGTGGATTATGTAGATTTATTTTCTAACACTGAACCATCCTTGCATACCTGGTATGACTCCCACTTGATCGGGGAGTATTATTTTTTTTTATGTGGTGCTTAATTCTATTGGCTAGAATTTTGTTGAGAATTTTTACATCTATATTCAGGAAAGATATTGGCATGTAATTTTATTTTTTTATGGTGTCTTTGCCTGGTTTTGGCATCAAGGTTAAGCTGGTCTCATAGATTGAATTTGGAAGTATCCCTTCCTTTTCTATGTTCTGAAATCGTTTGAGTAGTACTGGTATAACCTCTTCTCTGAACATGTGGGTCATGAATTTTTTTTTGTTGGCAGTTTTATTACCTTTTCAATCTCTTCTTTTGTTACAGGTCTGTTCAGATTTTTTACTTCAGTTCGTGTTAATTTAGGCAGGTAGTGTGTTTCTAGAAATTTGCCCATTTCCTCTAGTTTTTCAAATCTGTTGCAGTATGTTTTTCATAGTACTCCGCTATGGTCCTTGTTATATCATTTGGGTCTGTTGTGATGTCCCTCATTTCGTTTCTTATTTGGGTTGTTTGCTTCCTGTCCTGTTTTTGTACTGTCAGTTTGGCCAATGGTTTGTCAATTTTGTTGATCCTTTCAAAGAAGCAACTTTTGGTTTTATTGATTCTTTCTATTGTTTTTCTGTTCTCTATTCATTTATTTCTGCTCTGATCTTTATTATTTCCTTTCTTCTGGTGGCTGTGGGCTCCTGTTGCCATTCTCTTTCTATTTGTTTGAGTTGTAGGGCTGTTTTAATTTTGTCCCTTTCTTCTTTTTTGATGTGTGTGCCTATTACTATAAATTGGCCTCTGAGCACTGCTTTAGCTGTGTTCCATAGGTTTTGATATGATGTGTTTTCATTCTCATTTGATTCTAGGATTTTTTTTATTCCATCTTTGATTTCTTCTATTACCCAGTGGTTTTTAAGCAAGGTATTATTCAGTTCCCATGTATTTGATTTTTTTTTCCTTGCTCTTCCTCTTATTCATTTCTACTTTATGGCATTACAATCAGAGAAGATGTTTTATATTATCTCAATGTTTTGGATTTTGTTAAGGGTTGCTCTGTAGCCTAAGATGTGGTCTATTCTGGAGAATGTTCCCTGTGCATTTGGAAAAGAATGTATACTTTGCTGTTTTTTTTTTTTTTTGTACCTTTTATCATTAGGAATATGTACTACATATTTTTTTTTTATTACTGTTGTAGCACATAATTTGCTGATGTTATTATTCTCAGATGTTCACTTGCAGATGTTCATTGTTACGATTTACTGTTCAAAACACTGCTGTATAGCAGGCTATGAAAATTAAAAAAAAAAAAGAGGTATTCAACTTACGTCAGAACCAACTTATGATGAAGTCATCAGAACAGAACCCCGTTGAAAGTTGGAGACTATCTGTAGATTACCAGGTCTTTCTTCTGAGGTGCTTCTGCGTAGACTTGAACTGCCAATCTTTTGGTTAGTGGCTGAGCACATTAACCGTTTGCACCACCCAGGGACTCTGGAACTTACATACTAGCAAAAAAAATAGATACATACATACATACATACCTTCAATGGAGACCCATTGCTTTAAGGATTAGAATCCAGACTCTCCTAGTCAAGACCCACTCTATTTGTCTCTTCCTTCCTCGACCTTCCACCACTTTCAGCAGGACTCCAGAGCTAGGCTTGTTTTTCTTCCTCTCCTACACACACACACATACACACACACACACACTCCACATTTATTTCCAAATCAAGCTTCATACCCTTTCTCCTTGGATCTACCTCCCCAGCCTTCTCTGGACCCTCTTTATAGCACTATCTGGCTTCTCTCATATTAGCATTTTGCATATTTCATTATTATTAACCTGTTCCTCAGGTTGTTATTTTTCCCCCCACCCTTGTGACAAGATTGTATGCTTCTGGAGGGCTACAGCCCTGCTGTATATTTTTCCATCCTGATCCCCCCCCCATAGCACGTGGACACTATTGTGCCAGTAATAGGTTCTTTCTCTTCCTCATCCTCTT
This sequence comes from Loxodonta africana, assembly GCF_030014295.1. Taxonomy (NCBI): domain Eukaryota; kingdom Metazoa; phylum Chordata; class Mammalia; order Proboscidea; family Elephantidae; genus Loxodonta; species Loxodonta africana. The sequence goes on along the minus strand of NC_087344.1, from coordinate 181,455,359 downwards.
CTAACAATAACTAGTATTTATAAAGCCCTTTACAAAATGTTTTCATCTACATTACCTTCCATGAACTGCACAATCCCCTTGTATCAATTATCAATAAATAATTAATGGATTAATAGGTCAAAAGGGGAAGACATTCCAAGTGAAAGAAATATCAGGGACAAATGAACAAAAGCAGGGCAAATGGACAGGAATGATCCACCATGTGCCGAAGGCAGTGGGAACACAGCCTTGCTGGAAAGAGGGGAGTGAGCACTCTAGAAAATGTGAAAAATAAAGAATAAAAGTAACAACAACAACGACAAAAAAAAAAAAACAAATGCCACCTCATTAACATGGTTAGTGTTTAGGTGTATTTATTTCGAGCCTTTTTAGAAACGTTTTTCCTTTTGCAAAGCTGTAATAAGTGTCCGTACGATTTTGTGTCCTACTTTTTTTCACTTAACATTCTAAGCACTGTCCCCTGAAGCGACATCATCTTCATAACAGCCATCTGTGGCGAATGCACAATATTCTAGAGAGCGGCTGCATCCTAATTTGCTTACCCATTTTTCTACTACTGGATACACGTTGTTTCCCATTTTACACCATTACAAGAAGCACTGCAAACAAACCTCCTGTGCAGAGAGAAGGAATGGAAAGAAATGGGGTCTTTGGTGAGACACAAGCTGCTCTGTGAAGGCTCACTTGAGCCTAAAGCACCTCTGCACTCTTCTGTTACCTGAGCCAGTAAGACTGATCCTTTATAGCTTAAGCCAATTAAAATTGCATTTTTTTTAAATTTTTTTATCATGCTTTAGGTGAAAGTTTACAGAGCAAATTCATTTCCCGTTTGATCATTTGTACATAAAGTGTTCTATGACATTGGCTGCATTCCCCTCAATGTGTCAGCACTCTCATTTCCACCCTGGGTTCTCTGTTTCATCTGGATTTTCTACCCCTCTCTGCCTTCTTATCTCTGTTTTTGGGCAAATGTTGTCCTTTTCATGTCATGTAACTCACTGTTCTAAGGAACAAATTCCTTTTGGTTGTTATTATTTTATGAGCCCGTCTGTCATTTGGCTGAAAGGTGGTCTCTGGAAATATCTTCAGTTCCAGTTCAGAAGGGTGTCTTAGGGCCAGAGTCTCTGGGGTTCCTCCAGTCTCTGTCAGACTAGTAAGTCTGGTCTTCTTTGTGAATTTGATTTTTTGTTCTACATTTTTTCCTGCTCTGTCCGGGACCCTCTGCTGTGATCCCAGTCAGAATGGTGAAGTCACATTTTCTCTGACTTGCAACCCACATTATCCTGCTTAACACAGGTCTCTGAGGGCTGGATCATACTTGTTTCACTTTCTGCTGTGGTCGTCTCTGGCATGGTGTCCTGCAAAGAAGGAGCTTAATAAATATGTGCGGAAAAAAGAACAGCTGATTTCCTCTTTCATGAACAATCCATTCTTATCCTCACCATTGATCTAGTGGGATCTTGCTATTTTCTTATCAATTCGTTTGAGGTTTTCAATAACAATGCTACCTCTTCATCACATTTGCCACTAATAATTCCTTATTCTTTTGGTCTTTAGTTGTTTTTTTTTTTTAATTCAGAAATTTTACTTTTTTTTTTAACTAAAAATTTTCCTTCATCACTTTTAATACCAGCTTCTAAACACATGTCCTCTCAGGTTTGATATTCAATTGTAGTTTCTTCTATAGCTGTTATAATATTTCATTTCCTTAATTTATCTAGGATTTATTTAGGTGTACTGTTAAAGGTTAGTCCCTGGGTGATGCGAACTGTTAAACACTTGACTACTAGCTGAAAGGTTGGTGGTTCAAACCCATCCAGAGGTACCTTGGAAGACAGGCCTGCCAGTCTGCTTCTGAAAAGTCAAAGCCGTGAAAACTGTATGGAGCAGCTCTACTCTGACATATATGGGTCAACGGCAACTAACGACTGTTTAAGGTGAGGGTTCAATTTTTTCAAATTTTTAAGGAATTCTTCAAATGGCTTTTACCCCATGAAAGAACTATTGAGTTGCAATGCTTCTTTTATCATTTTTAAATGCTTATATGAATTCGGGTATATTTCTGCCTAGCAGTATATCGACAGGGAACTGCCAGAAATTCAGGCCAGTTTCAGAAGAGGACGTGGAACCAGGGATATCATTGCTGATGTCAAATGGATCCTGGCTGAAAGCAGAGAATACCAGAAGGATGTTTACCTGTGTTTTATTGACTACGCAAAGGTATTCGACTGTATGGATCATAACAAATTATGGGTACCATTGTGAAGAATGGGAATTCCAGAACACTTAATTGTGCTCATGAGGAACCTTTACATAGATCAAGGGGCAGTTGTTCGGACAGAACGAGGGGATACTGATTGGTTTAAAGCCAGGAAAGGTGTGCATCAGGGTTGTATTCTTTCACCATACCTATTTAATCTGTATGCTGAGCAAATAATACGAGAAGCTGGACTATAGGAGAAGAATGGGGCATCAGGATTGGAGGAAGACTCATTAACAACCTGCATTATGCAGATGACACAACCTTGCTCACTCAAAGTGGAAAGGACTTGAAGAACTTACTAATGAAGATCAAAAACTACAGCCTTCAGTATGGATTGCACCTCAACACAAAGAAAACAAAAATCCTCACAACTGGACCAATGAGCAACATCATGATAAACGGAGAAAAGACTGAAGCTGTCAAAGATTTCATTTTACTTGGATCCACAATCAACAGCCATGGAAGCAGCAGTCAAGCAATCAAAAGACGTATTGCATTGGGTAAATCTGCAGCAAAGGACCTCTTTAAAGTGTTGAAGAGCAAAAATGTCACCTTGAAGACTAAGGTGCGCCTGACCCAAGCCATGGTATTTTCAATCACATCATATGCATGTGAAAGCTGGACAATGAATAAGGAAGATCGAAGAAGAACTGATGCTTTTGAATTGTGGTGTTGGCGAAGACTATTGAATATACCATGGACTGCCAAAAGAATGAACAAATCTGTCTTAGAAGAAGTACGACCAGAATGCTCCTTAGAAGCAAGGATGGTGAGACTGCGTCTTACATACTTTGGACGTGTTGTTAGGAGGGATCAGTCCCTGGAGAAGGACATCATGCTTGGCAGAGTACAGGGTCAGCGGTAAAGAGGAAGACCCTCAATGAGGTGGATTGACACAGTGGCTATAACAATGAGCTCAAGCATAACGATTGTAAGGATGGCTCAGGATCGGGCAGTGTTTCATTCTGTTGTGCATAGGGTCGCTATGAGTCGGAACCGACTCGACGGCACCTAACAACAACAGTCTGTTAAAAAAGGAGCCCTTGTGGTGCAACAGTTAAGTGCTCAGCTGCTAAACGAAAGATTGGTGATTCTGGCCCATCTAGCAGCTCGATGGGAAAAAGACTTAAAACTCTGTGCGGCAGTTCCCACTGTCACATGTGGTTGCTGTGAATGGAAGTCTACTCAACGGCACCCAACAACGGTCTGTTAAATTGATGTATGATGTTATCGTTTGTCGTTAGTTATTGTCGGACCCATTTTGACCCCATATGTGCAGAGTAGAACTGTTCCATAGGGTTTTCAAGGCTGGCTGTGACCTTTCAGAAGCAGATCGCCAGGCCTGTCTTCCAAGGTGTCTCTGGTGGGTTCAAACTGCCAACCTTCCAGCTAGCAGTTGAACGCTTAACCATATAATGTCTTACTATCCAGCAAGACTAACACTCCTCCCAATTAAGTTCTTTCTACAAAATTTTCTTTGCCATTCTCCCCTGTTTATTCTTCCAGGTGGATTTTTTAAATAATTATATCCAATTCTAAAAAGACTCTATTGGGATTTTCACTGTAATTACACTAAGCCTCAAAATAAATGGAGAATTGACATCTTTATGAGTCTAACTTTGCCATCCAGGCAAATGTCTCTTCATTTTTTCTTCATTTAAGTTTTCTCGTATTTCTCAACAAAGTTTGGTCATTTTCTTCACATAGATTATTGGCATTTCAGCTAAAGGTTATTCCTAGGTGTTTTGTATTTGTTATTGCGAATGTTATTTTCTAGTTGGGATATTGCTGGTAAACACAGAGACACTCCTACAAGGCAGCTGCCTCTAGTCTTCATTGTCAATGCATTTTTTTATGCATTCTTTAATTTCGTTGCTGTCTCCCTGCAGCTTCCTCTCACCAGCAGGAGTTCTGCCCTCTGGAGCCACAGGGAGCTAAACTGCTCCTTCTCCTATGAGTCAGACTTTCATCTTTTTAAAAAATATTTTATTTTTGGTGGCAATATACACAAATATACATGCATTCACAATTTCTACATGAACAGTTCAATAACATTGGTGACTTACTCCACATTGCATCATCCTCACTATCTCAACCCATACTGTTTTATCACTATTAATTCAGGTGCTGTGCCCCTTAAAATTCTCATTCAAGCTTTAGACGAACTGCTGTCAGTTTGAACTCATACAGAACGTTCTTTATAAGGGCGCTATGTTGGAGGCAAACATTCTTTATTAATTGAGCTAAACAGTTTTTTAGCTTAATGATCATTTCATGGGATAGTTTTGGTTCAAAGTTTAAAGATTATTTCCGGGCATTAGATCTGAGGGTTCTTCCAGTTTCAGTGGATCCAGAACAGACTTCCATCTTTTTGAAAACTTCTATTATCTTTTCCATCAGCCTCCTTTTGTCCTGGCTAAACAGCTCCAACTGACAAGATGAAAATAGTGTTTGGGGAAGACTCAAATGAAAGCAGTGAGGAGGCCAGATTTGGGGCAGGTAAGAGACAAAAGGTGGGGGATTAGTAAGAATTAGCTTCTGTGGTACTCCAGGCTTAAAGAAAAGAGATGAACTAAAATAAGGCTGTGGACACGGAGAGGTGCAAGATATTTCAAAGGAGGGAACATTAGGACAGGTTGACAAACTGGATATAAGGGCTGAGGGAATGGAAAGAGGAATCAAAGATGACTTTAAAATTTCTAACCTGGACCCCTGAAAGGTTATAATTCTACTAAGAGAAAGCGTGAGAGGTTGAAAAGAGGAGACAATTTGGAAGGAAGTTGTCTTAGTTATCCAGTGCTGCTGTAACAGAAATACCACAAGTGGATGGCTTTAATAAACAGAAATTTATTTTCTCACGGTCTTAGGAGGCTAGAAGTCCAAATTTAGGGCACCAGCTCCAGGGGAAGTCTTTCTCTCTCTGGTGGCTCTGGGGGAAGGTTCTTGTCATCAATCTCCCCCTGGTCTAGGAGTTTGTCAGTGCAAGAACCCTGGGTCCAAATGACTCGTGCCGCTCCTGGTGCTTCTTTCTTGGTGGTAGGAGGTCCCCCTCCTCTCTGCTGGTTTCTCTGTTTTATATCTCAAAAGAGATTGAGTCTAGTAGATTGAGTCCTGCTTCATTAACATAACTGCCTCTAATCCTGCCTCATTAACATCATAGAAGTAGGATTTACAACACATAGAAAAATCACATCAGATGACAAAACGGTGGACAACCACACAACACTGGGAATCATGGCCTAGCCAAGTTGATGTACATTTTGGGGGGACACAATTCAATCCACAACAGAAGTCAATTTTGGACCTCCTGACCTTGAGGATCACATATATCCAAGGACAGAGGTCTGCCCTATAGACCAGTTTTCTTCAAATTTTTTGACCATGACCAACACATAAGGAGTATCTTTTATACAGTAGGTCAGTTCATGCACACACACACAGATAAAAATATAAAACAGACAAGTTTCACAAGATACCATTTTCCCTTACTATATACGAAGCACTCTGATATTTTCCACTCCTATTACAGTTTTAAAAAATCCTAGTCATGACCCCCAAATGACCTCATAATTCACTAGTGGGTTGTGACCTGCAGTTTGGAAAACACTGCTGCAGTTGCATGGGCGTTTGGGCCTGGACTACAAGTGAAAGGCCGGCCAGGGCTGGGTGTGTGATGGGAAGCGTCCTCAGCACTGAACTGATAGGTTAAGTCATGAGAACTAATGACTTCCCTTCCTCCAGCTGTCGGAGATCCTTCGGTCTAAAATTTGGCGACCAAGACCCTGTCAGAAAATTAATTACCCTGCCACCATCAACCCTTAATCCCATGTCCCAGAGGGCTCCAGGGGAAAAGAGTTTCTCACAGAAAGGCCACACACATTTCAGAGAGTTCAAAGTAGATCTCACTGCCAACCCACAGAGCACACCGAGCTAGAAATTACTCACCTTTACAAAACATCTTTATCCCAGGACTGGATAAGGATTTTCCTTGGAGAAAGAAAGGCTAAAGAATATTTAGGTTTCCAACTTTGAGTTTCAAGGCCATGGTGCTTAGAACTGGGGCAAGGAAGATAGGAAACAATTTCTCCTTGCAAAGCTAGAGTCCTAAATGGAATCATGGAAAAGAGGCCAAGGGCCCTAGGCCAACATCTGCTGTTGGGTGGCAGCCTGAACAAGCTCAGGCCCAAGCTCTGAGGAACAAGGGAGCCCAGGGGATTATCAGAGGCCCCATGAAAACAGCAACACATATTGAGGAGCTGATTAAAGAAGGAAAGCTGCTTTTCAAACCCAAAGGATATTACTCTCTTCGGCCAAATTAGGTTGTTTTAACCCATTGGTGGCACAAACGGTTAAGTAGTTGATTACTGACCTAAAGGCTGGTAGTTCGAGCCCACTCAGAGGCACCTCGGAAGACAGTCCTGGTGGTCAGTTTCGGAAAGGTCACAGCCTTGAAAACTCTATGGTTTTGTACACATGGGGTCACCATAAGTCGGGTTGCCATGAGTTGGAATCAACTTGACAGCAACTAACAACCACCCATGTCATGTCAGAGTGTCTTTCCAGAGTGTATCTTGGAACATTTCCTAGTGACAGGTACTTTAAGTAGAGATGAAAATGAGCCCATCAATTTTGGGCTTTAGAAATTTAGTTTTTGAAAAAGTTGCAATGGGCCTTTTGGTTGGAAAACCATGTCACTCTCAGGCTTTTTCTGTTCAGGGGAAGGAACAAATTGAGAGGTAGGAGGACAAGGTAGTCATTTGGGAGGCAAAGAGTGCACCGCAAGCTTCTTTTCCCACGTTGGGGCTGCAGTTCCAGGTTTATAGGAGACTGTTGATGATGGCTGCATGTCTGGGCAGCTCTGAACACCCAGCTCAGAGAAACAGGCCTTCATGGCAAAGGCCCCAGGGAGTCCGATTCTATCCTCCCTCCATAAAATATTACAGCAGCAAAGAGGAGTTGGCTTAAAAATGACAAAACACAGGCAATAGGCAAGAGCAGCTTACTCATAAAGCCCTTTCTCAGGCCCTGGGCCTTATCTTGTTCTCCTCTGGTCCCTCATTCTCCACCTCTAATTGAAAAGGTTACTAAAATATAAACTGTCTTTTCTCGAGCTACTTTCTCTTCCCATTTCCTCTTTTCCAATTCTGACTCACAGGGATCCCATGTGTTTCAGAGTAGAACTATGCTCCATAGGATTTTCAAGGCTGTGAGCTTTCAGAAGCAGATCGCCAGGCCTTTCTTCTGAGGCACTGGTGGGTGGATTTGAACCACTAAACTCTTGGCTAGTAGCCAAGTGCTTAACCATCTGCACCACCCAGGGACTCCTTTTCTTCCATAAAACCAAAGCCACTGTTGTCGACTCCAACTCATGGTGACCCCATGTGTTACAGGGTAGAACTGCTCTATAGGGTTTTCTTGGCTGTAATTTTTACAGAAAGGATCCTTGGTGGTGCAATAGTTAAGCACTAGGCTGCTAACTGAAAGGTTGGAAGTTCAGACCCACCAAGTGGCTCTGTGGAAGAAAAGACCTGGAAATCTACTCCTGTATAGATTACAGCCTAGAAAACCCTATGAGGCAGTTCTATTCTGTCACATTGGGTAGCCGTGAGTCAAAAATTGACTCGATGGCACCTGACAACAACGATCCTTATGGAAGCAGACTGCCAGGCCTTTCTTCTGTGTTATCACTGGGTGGGTTCAAACCACCAACCTTTAGGCTAGTAGTTGAGTGCAAACCATTTGTGCCACCCAGGGACCTGTTTCTCTTCCCATTAAAAAAAAAAAAACAAAAAAAAAACCTGTTGCTGTGAAGTTGATTCCGACCCATAGCGACCCTAGAATACAAACTATAACTGCTCCATAGAGTTTCCAAGGAGCAGCTGATGGATTTGAACTGCCAACCTTTTAGTTAGCAGCCGTATCACTTAACCACGGTGCCACCAAGGCTCCTCTCTTCCCATAAGCCCTCCTTATTCCCTGCAGCAAGCCCCTGCTCCTTTCAGCGGGAGCACAACAAAAGTCTGAGAAATATACACCAGAGACACCTTTTTGTCCAAGGAAATTCCTAGAGCCCTGCTCTAGTCTCCCGACTGTCTCTAGACCACATCATTATCTCCAACCCGAATCTCTGCCCATCTCACCAAGCCCGTGAGGCCTCCCTTTCCTGTATGACAGTACACTCACTTTTGTCTTCATCTAGACTTGTGAGCCTGCTTGGCACCTTCGTCAACTCCACCCTGCTTCCACCCTGTTAATATTCTGAGAACAAGCACAGTCTAGATATATCCATGCCAAGCAAGACTATCTGAGGAAGAAGAGAATACACAGGGTGTTAGAAGATCTGGGAGAAGACTCCCAGTGTATTCTGAAGCCTGGGTGTGAATTAGCTGACAAGCAGGAGGAGGAGGAAGAAAAGTAATAAGACAAAAATGTGTACTCTTTCAACTAAAGGGGTAAGGGAAGCTAAAAAAGGAAACAGGGTCAGAGATGAGAGGGGGTTACATTTCAAGTTTCTTGGGTCCAGAGAAGATATGTGTAAATTCAGCTATGCCCCCATTTGGTCCTACAGTCAATTGCATTCTTGGCAGAAAGAAAAAAAAATCATTGGACTAATTGAGCGATCCTCAGAGATGGCCAAAAACTAAACCCTTAAACAGCTGCAGTCAGCATTTCCAGAGTTCTTTTCAATTCTGCAAAGGACGTGAGTTACTCATCTACCCACAGTGCTGATTAATAAATTTACATGCAATCACAGTACCTCTACCTCTTACCAGCTTTTTTCCAAACAAGGACGCAAACTGGCCAAGCTTAGGGATCTCACAAGGCCACCACATCTGACAGGGTCAAAGCTAAAGTTAGCGGCCACCTCCTATAATGAGGACTCACACCATGTTGCTGAGCTGCTTGACAGGGGACATTCTAACTCCCCCGAACGCCTCAAAGTACTCCTACCATGGTGTTTGAGGTGTTTGGACCACAGATCCCAGATGTGGATAATAGCGTGGTCATCTTCAAGAGGCACTCAAGTTGTATGTTCTTTCATCCTCCCCCAAAAGTAAAATGGAACCAGGCCAGCTCAAAGAGACACATTAACATAATTTATTAAATTCACCATACAAAGAATATGTCACAGAAAAGAAAATATATACCAGAACTGGAAAGGCCCATGGAGATCATCTGGTCCCAGCCCCTCATTTTCCACATGATGGAAGGGCCAGAAGTCCCACACTCCGTTGCAGACAAGGCCAGAATGGGAGCCCAGTTCCAATCCACAGAAACACACAGACTTAAGGCTTCTGGATTTCAGCCAAGTAGAGCCTAAAGACTTATGCCATGTTTATTTTTAATTTTTCTATTTCCTATATTGCCACACTCTGATCTGTATCTCTGTAAGGCTGCAGGAAGAGCCCTAAAGAAAACCCGGTAAGCTCGAGGGTCATTCAGAGCCAGGGTAACAGGCTGATTATGGAGCAGAGGGGTACAGGAGGGTTAAGGGAAGAACTCTGTCCTTCCCCAAGAGTCCTACCTGCTTCTTCCCCCAAACAACACACATGCAGAACCCAACACCTCAGGGAAAATATCCTTGCCTTCCTGAGGTACAGGTTTGGAGGAGGATCAGAAAAGCGGCAGGTCAAGGAATGAGAGAGATTTATAACAATGTCACTTTGAAGTCAACAAATCCAGTGGGAACACTCTTTTTCCCAGTTTTGAGCAAATCCTAACATCATAAGAGAAGGTTACAAAACTTTGATATTAAATCAATTGTGAGATGTAAGCAAAAACACCAATAACTTAGAAAAATAAATACAATTGGGGTTTTGCTGGGACCAGTGTAACCCAGTGAAGACATAGTTTGTAGACTCTGGGTGGAGGAGACTAGGGTGTACCTTGTGCTGCATCTTAGGGGAAAACCTAAGAGATTCTGGGAGTCTTCACAGCAGAGAAGTCACACGTAACTGTCCATGGCCCTAGAGAATCTTTCTGCTCAAAGCTACTCCCATCTCCCCAGAAAAACAGGGCCATCAAAGTCTAGGTTCACTGACTCTGACCAGGCCGTGACAGGTAGCCCCGTTGTCTATCTGTAGGAGGTCCAGGTCAGCAGGGGCTGAGGATGGAGCGGGTAGAAAACCAAACTGTTGCTAAGAACCAAGCTGTGTTTGCAGAAGGAACTTCATTCCCCCAGGACACTTTCCAATCACTGTGGACATCTGTGTCTCCAGCTTTTAGGGCTGAGGCAAATCTTGTTGCCTCTCCTAACCCGATGAGGGCCTGACTTCTGCGGCAGCTGGACTCCAGTCTATAACAGAAGGGAGGCTCTGCTATAGAGAAATAACAGTAACTATGGCAACAAGGAGACTGCCCTGGCTCCTGCTGGTAGGATGGCTTCCAAAGGGCTGCAGTGTCCAGAGGAGGCGCTCATCCTCCGTCCGCCCAGCATACAGAGGAGAGGCGAAGCCCTGAGTGCAGTCAGGAAACAGTCAGGAAGTCAAAAGTCAGTGCTAACAGCCTACAGGGGTGTGGGCTTCTCCACAGGCAAGAGGCAGCAGCAGCAGCAGGTGGCCCTCTCCCTTCTCCATCCAGTTCATGTTTCCACCACTCGGATGAGAGGCAGGGGCTTAGGGCTGGGGGGCTTGGCTATCCGAACGCTGAAAAGAAAGTTGTAAACGCTGAGTGCTGTGTTGTTGCCCACCCTTCACCGAGCCTCCCCTCCATGTCTGTCCCTGGAGTCCTACTTCAGTGCTGGCTGATCTCTTGGGTTCCAAGTGCTCTGAAATGGTAATTGTTAGTGACAGCTAAGAGAAGATTTTAGGCATGCTACTTTCTTCTAGTGGCAGGGACAAGTAAAAGAGAGGGGGCAGTTAAATAACTGAGAAGTGGGTATACCTAGGATCTTGAAAGCAAAAGACCCTCTCCCAAGAAATAGGCATGTATTATGCATACACAATTTTTTGGATATGATTGCAAGGGGTGCACACACATCTAGAAGCTATTCATGGACCCCCTTGGGGTCATGGTATCAGGCTCGACTCTAGGTTAGAAAATGGTTCTGGTGGAGAGCGGATGAGATGAGAGACTGCGAGAGTAAAGTTGGATTTAAAAGAAGCTTGCTTTTGCCTTAGCACTCAAGGTTTCTCAGAGCTCCGTCTCTCCTTCCCTTCCCACCTGGGCCCCACTGCATGCACTCACCTGCCAGGGTTCTCTGTCTTGGCCTGGGCCTGGGTGCTGAAATTGCTGTGACTGACTTGCTTTTCTATCAGGTGTTCCATACGGTCGTGCATCTCTAAATTCTGTAATACAAGTTACAGGGTTAGAACTGGCCGTTTCCTGGATTGCCATTTGTCACATTCAATGGGCTCTTTCCAGTCTCTCCACCTCTGTGTCTGTGCTGCTGCTGTTGCCCCCACCCCTACCATACACACCACCACCAGGATGCCCTCCCTCCTTATCTGTTACTCCCGATGGGTCTCTTCCTCCCATCTCTGCTTCAGCCTCCATCCTCAAGAATGTCCTCCCAATAACTTTGTACAACACTGATCATTTCCTACACATCTTGTATATACTATATTTCCTGTCTACAACTGCCTGTAGTCAGCTCAGCTATTCAATTGCCCTTGTTGATATATACCTATTCTATAAAGTATTCTTAGGTCTTTTTAAAAAATATTTTTATATTTTAGATCTTTTTAAAATATATATGTACATATATTTTTATACTCTTCCTAGGTTTTTTTTTTTTCCCTAATTTTATTTCCGACTCTAGACCACAAACTCCCTGAAATACACGATTTTATCTCTCATTTCTGTCCCACTACAAGGGATCATCACACAGTGGCGGTGAAGCAACCTCCAGGCAGTCAATGGACAAGAAAGGCTCCACAGCAAAGCGGAAATCAAACTAGGAAGACAGTTCATTAGCTAATCAAGCCCATCATCTTGGCCACGGAGAAGACGTCACCTACAGGATACCTCCTCTTTCAAGGTCCAGCTCCATGGCCAGCCCCTGTGCAAAGCCCACAGGGTCAGAATTAAGAGGTAGCCTCCATGTTGCTGTGGCACAGGGTTTGCATCATGATGATATGTCACTTGAGAACAGGGACAGGTCTCATCATTGTCAGCAACTCCCTGAAGGTTCTCAGAAAATGTTTACTCAGCTGAACTAAAGATCAACCAGCCATCCCAGATGCTCACTTCTGAGCAGCAGCTAGACAGAACCAAGACCCCCTCAATAACCTCCCTATATCCAATCTTCCCTTCAAGAGCCCTGCTCCCCTTTCACGGGCTGCCTGGCACACACACCTCTGCCTCCAGATAGGCGACTTTCTCCTTGAGCTCCTGAATGGTCGTGTCCTTTGACTGGATCACTGCTTTTGAATTCTGGAGCTGCAAAGACGTGGGAGACATGGGAGCTCATTTTGAAATGACTCATCACACGCTCATCGAACTTCACCCTCATGGCTGGAGGAGCCGGCAGAGATGAAACACGGTGCTTTGTACCTCTCCCATGGTTTGCTTAGCTTTTCTAGGAAAGCCACATTTCAGCCAATATTAAGCTCTTGATTATTCCAGGAGCAGGAAGGGGATGTAAGAGGTACACCACACCGATAATCCAAAATAAGGGATGATTCAAAAACCATTCCATTTGGCTTTGGAAAATACAAATTATTTACTCATTCAAGAAATATTTATTGGAGTGCTTAATTTATGACAGGCCCCGTTTTAGATAACGGGAAACAGCAGCAAACAAAACATAAAAACCCCAGCCCTCGCAGGGCTGACATGCAGCAAATGTGCCCTCTCAGTGGTGAAAACAGTTAATGCACTCAGCTGCTAACCAAAAGGTTGGCGGTTCAAGTCTACCCAGAGGAGCCTCTGAAGAAAGGCATGGAAATTTACTTCTGAAAAATTAGCCATTGAAAACCCTATGGAGGCAATTCTACTCTGACACACACAGGGTGGCTGTGAGTTGGAGTGGACTCAACAGCAACTTTTTCTTTTTAAGTTCCTGAAACAATTCTGCGCATTGGCATATCCTGAGTATACTACACCCTATAGCTCAGGTGGCAGAAGACAGAAAATTTGCCATGAGGCACAAAGGTTGCCAGTCTTCTGTAGCTAATTGAGTTTACGGTGACTCAGTTATTCATTTACCAGCACTCTTCATAGAATATATGAGAGACTAACCTTTTCCTTCTTTTCCCATTGGAAAGCAGAAGCCAATGGCCAAAAAAGTAGGAGAAATATAGAAGAAAAGCAAATCCCAATAACCCAAACTCTAATAATTGGTAGCTATAACGTTTTATGGGAAGCACATGAGTATAAAGCCGAACTCCCTAGGAGAATAAATTAAGTGGAAGCTTATATTTACAGGAAAGGAGGGCTAGACTCAACGTGGTGACCTCCAGAAGAAGTAGTTCAAGGCACCTGCTTGGACCCTCTTACCTGCTCTATCATTTGCCGAACTTTCCGCTGCTGGCTCTTAAGCATGTCATCCAAGTGGTGGATCTTCTCCCGCAACCCAGCCACCTCCTTTTCCAGGCTAGCGGCCCTGGAGATAAAAACCAGAAGGCTGAGACAAGGGGGAAAGATGCCTTGTCTACCCAGTCACAGGAAAATCCTTGGGTGCGGGAGGTTTCCATCAGGTGTGATTCCCTCTACCTGATCCCCAATGGTCTGCCCAAAAGAATAGCTGGTAGGACACCTTAGAACATCATGCTGGAAGCATCATCAGAGGTCATCTACAGTCCAAATGAGGAAAGTGAGGCTTATAAAGGTTAAAAAGGATATGTCACTCTGGACAGCTCCAGAGGGCAGAGCTAGAGCCCGTGGATGGATGTTTCAGGGGGGCAGTGTTTTGTTTTGTTTTTTAACTGTGCTTTGGACAAAGGTTTATAGAGCAAATTAATATACATATTGCTTTCTGACACTGGCTGCCAACCCCATGACATGTGAACACTCTCCCTTTCTTGAACTTGGGCTCCCCTTTACCAGCTTTCCTGTCCCCTCCTGCCTTCTCGTCCTTGCCCCTGGGTTGATGTGACCATTTAGTCTCATTTTGTTTTATGGGCCTGTCTAATCTTTGGCTGAAGGGTGAACCTCAGGAGTGACTTCAGTACTGAGTTAAAAGAGTGTCCGGGGGCCATACTCTCTGGGTTCCCCCAGTCTCTGTCAGACCAGTAAGTCTGGTCTTTTTTTGTGACTTAGAATTCTGTTCTACATTTTTCTCTCACTCTGTCCAGGACTCTATATTGTGATCTCTGCCAGAGCAGTCGGTGATGGTAGCTGGGCACCACCTAGTTGTGTTGGACTCAATCTGGCAAAGGCTGTAGTAGTTGTGGTCCGTTAGTCCTTTGGACTAATCTTTCCCTTGTATCTTTGTTTTTCTTCATTCTCCCTTGCTTTAGTCAGGGCGGGACCAGCAGATGTATCTTAGGTGGCTGCTTGCAAGCTTTTAAGACCCCAGGAGCTACTCACCAAAGTAGGATGTAGAATATTTTCTTTATAAACTATGTTATGTCAATTGAGCTAGATGTCCCCTGAGACCATGGTCTTCAGCCCTCAGCCTAGCAATTCCGTCCATCCAGGGATGCAGCTTTTATATTAAAACAGGGAAGACTGTTCTCAGATGAAAGCTGTCAGAAGGTGGGCTGCCTCATGTGTAATGAGCTCCCCATTACTGGAAAGATTCAAGTAGGAGCTGGGATTATTGTACCCAGCACCATCACGCTGTGGGTGAGGATTTATACCCGGAGGGAAACAAGATTTGAGGATCCTTAAAGCCTCTTCACATGACTCTGTTTCTCAGTCTCCTGATCCCCAGACCACGGTGTTTCTTTTGCATCTTCTAAGCAAACCAGACCATAACCTCATATAGCAAGCCCCTGGGGAGTGTCCAGGAGCTTCTGAAGAACTGCAGGTCCCATGGACCCTCCAGTTCCACCTGAGGAAGCTGACAAGCACACGCTACTAGAAGACGGCCAGTGCTCGGCTGCAGGCCGAGGGGTTACAAGGCAACCTGAGCAGTCCAACATTCCTTCCTAAACTTCAAACATTCTGGGTTTCCACCCACAGCTCTCCAGTATCCCTACTTCTCGATCTCCTTTTACGTAGAAAACTTGCATTTGTAAAAGCATTTTCCCGAGCCTCGGTTTTGGACGATCTGGTCCTTTTTGTTTCTCCTGCTCCTCCCCTCTCTTGCTCATGAGTGGCTCCACCATAGAGGAAGAGGGAATGCTGAGCAATTTAAAGTAATTCTGATACAAAGGTGAGTCAGGAAGGAGGCTAGAATAAGATGTCTGCGTTTTCACGTCAGGCTGGCCTAAGATGTAGTTTATTCCCAAGAAGAGAAAATGTCCCCATAAGACTGAGGGGTGACGGCACCCAAGACAGCGCCCAGGCCTTAGTAGGCCCTTCATGTAATGTCTACTGAACTATAAAAGGCTCAACTCATACAATGAAGATCAGACTCAATATGATGATGTTAAATCAAATTTGATTTACCATTTGAGATCTTAATTAATTGCCAACAGCATAAAGAATTTCCAAATTCCTGAAAGTACACAATGGCCCAATCTTTGCTCTGTAAGTTTCATTGGTTTGGGGTCTCTGATCGTAGGGAATCTGCACAACTCTCTAATTTGGGAGTTGGAAAAGATCTCAGAGATCACCTGTATGCCACTGCTGACAGGTGGTTCTCAGTTTCTATCTGAATTGCTTTAAGTGACAGGAAGTTCAGTCTCTTCTCACAAAGCCACTCTATTTATTTTTCATCAGCAGGATTCATAGGAAGTTATTCAGTTTTTACCCTTAACTGGTTTACAGCTGGGTTTTGTCTCTGTGGTGACGGAACTGTGGTGAAGTACACTGAGTACAATAATCTCTGGAATAACATGCTGCTTTTTTTTTTTTTTTACAGCAGATGCTTTGCCAGCCCTTGCTTGACCTTGGCTTCTTTCTTTAGTAATAACGTAAGGAAAAAACCATAAAGGCCTTTTCTGTAGGTTATTACTCCGTGGAAAATGAACTCCCCAGAGATGGCAGCCTCCCAAACAGTATCTCCTTGGGCAGGGCCCCACCCTGGGCAAACATGCTGTGAGTCAGGGGTGGAAGATCTGACATCAGCACCAGCTGCTTCCCCGTATCTGGCCACCATGGAAGCTGCAGCCTACGTGGCCCACCTGCCCCAACCTGCACCCCAGCTTCACAGTGAATAGGGCCCTTACTTTTCCTGTTCTGCTCGGCAGTCAGCACTCTGGGTGCGAAGTTCCTCCAAGGCTGTCTCCCCTTCCCTGACCTTCGCCAGTAAGGCCTGGTGATCCTGGATGGGCCAAAGAAAGGAAAATCTGGGATGAGAGAATGGCAATGGTTTCTGTATTTGGTGTGACATAGGCACCAGGGCTGAGACTCGGCCTCTACTGGCCTGGGACAGCTGCCAAGCAGCAGCAGGCCAAGCTGGTTTGATGGGGCAGCCTCCCCTATCAAGGATAACCCTCCCCACCCTCAGCACACAGAAACTTCCCAGTCTTGCCTAGCCACCGGAGGGAGAGCCTGGCCTCCCATTATTCAGGCCCACCTGCCAGCTATGGCTGCCAACCCTGAGGTACCAGGCTGAGCAGATTCTTAAGAAGCTTTTAAACCCCAAAGCGGCAGTTGAATAAGAACCCAACTAAAATGGAAATGGGTTAAGCTCTAGTTAGGGAGAGCTGAAGTTTGATGAGAGAAAGACTCTCCTATTCATTAAAGCCTAAAAGTTGTTTGCAGCTATGTGCCAAAGGAAGCTGTGAAGTGTCCTTTTTTTGCAGCTGCTTGGAAAAGGAGAGGCCCAGCAATCGCCTCAGTCAATCCTTAGGCCCCCTCCCTGCCCAGGAGCCTAGGCACTGAAAAGCAAGACACCAACAATTACCGTCTCCATCCCTAACAAGCGCCTCTGCAGGTCTCCGATTTCCACCTCTTTCTGCTCTACTTTGTCCTCTTCTTTTTGAAGGGCCACATTACTCTCTTCTGCTTCTTTCTGGTACTGGCTGAGTGTGACCTATAACACAGGATAAAACCAAAACCAAACCCATTGCCATCAAGTCAATTACAATTCATGGTGACCCCATGTGTTACAGAGTAGAACTGTGCTAAACAGGGTTTTCTTGGCAGTAATCTTTACAGAAGCAGCCAGGCCTGTCTTCCGCAGTGCCACTAGGTAGGTTCAAACCACCAAACTTTCAGTTACTAGTCTAGTGCAAACCACTTGTGCCACGCAGAGACCCCCAACACAGGATAGGGATGTGTTAAATGGGGGCAAAGGGGAAAACTAAACATGGATATAAACCTTACAAGAGAACCCAAGAACAGCGGGGGGTGGTGGGCTCTGGAGCAGTGATGGGGGAAAGGAGGCAACTCTGATGAGCACACGGCCCCCTCCGATGCACTGCTCTAAGACCACCTCGAGGGACTCGAGCAGAGACCCCAGACTGATTACTAGGGTTAAGCGGCACATAGTTGATTGAGCTCCACTTTAATGAGACACCTGGAACCCACAAGCACCATTTTTCAAATGAACTCTTCAATATCCCCACGAATCCTCCACTGCCACCCCAGTTTAACCAAATGATGTGACTTTCTTGCGAATTTAAAAGCTAATAATCCAGGGGAAGGTATTTCCATGTCCTTCTTTGCATTTCCCCAGCTCTTTTTCACCCTTACTTCAAGTAATATTTCTGCCTGTGTACAAAGGCCATGATGGAACATGGAAGGGCTGCTAGGCATCAGGAAGCATTTGTCTTTTAGCCAAGATGAGAAGCCAATTTCGAAACGATAAAAGCAGGATTTAGAATTAGAAAGATCCTCTCACTTGCCCCCTTTCCTCCCACCTGTGTCTTGACAACAGCCACTCAGCTCAAACAGCCCTTCTTCCGGAGAGTCTTCAGAGCCTTGAGGAGGTGCCCTTCCTTTGTGTACCCACAGAAAACACACATTCCTTCCTCTCATAGCACATGCCGAATTTTGCCTGGTTACTTGTATGCACCCCCCAGGAGGCTGTTAGCTTCATAATGGTAAAGACCTTGGCTCCACTACATTTCCAGAGCTCAGCACAGTGCCTAGCACACAGTAACTGCTCTATGAAATTGTGAATGGAATTGATCTTCATCTAGTCCAATCCCTTCCTTTTACAAGTAAAGGTCTGGCCTATTCAAGGTTCACAGCTAGTGAATGAATCCACTTACTTCACCATCCATTTCAATTCACCCCAATCACCCCAAACCGCCTCCCCAGTTACTTTCTAAAAAACAATCCAGGTAACCGCTGGGAAGCCCGGTCAGGCCTGGGTAAACAACACCAGCAGCCAGTGTGCCTGGCTCCTCCCAAAGTCAGAATCAGGGAGGAAAAAGCAAAGTGCAGGATGACGTGTGATGGGACAGGTCCGTGCTGCACGCCAGCCCTGTCCATAGCAAACTCTCTGCAAATCCTTCTTGACAGTAGCAGCCAGTAGAACGGGAAACCTAAGCTTAATGGCGGGTTATTTTCACAGTAATTGACAATCCTGACCTTCCTACTCCCTGGTTCAGGAAAGTAACCTGTTGCCGTCAAGTCAGTATTAACTCACTGTGACCCTACAGGACAGAGCAGAACTGCCCCCATGGGGTTTCCAAGGCTGTAATCTTTATGCAGACAGGCTGCCACATCTTTCTCCCTCAGAGTGGCTTGTGGGTTTGAATCGGAGCTTTGAACTGGTTCAAAATGGTTAAGCCACAGCTGACGGAAACAAGGGCAGCACACGTGTTGCAGAGCAACCAAAGTTCTTGCCCGTGGGATTTTGTCCCAAGTAGGAAACAGCATTGCCTTGCTCAAAGATGGTGGCTGACTGTACCACTTTGAATGTGTATCACTCTCCACCTTCCAGCCAATAATCCAATCTCCCACATAAGGCTTCAGAAGCAGTTCATAACCAAACAATTTCAAACCAATTTGAAGCCCTGGTTGAACCACCGACCTTTCGGTTAGCAGCCAAGTGTGTAACCACTGCACCACCAGGGCTCGTCTCCCCTAGAATAAAAATTAAGCGCCCTCAATTTAGACTTCAGGAGCCCGATGCAGGAGACTGGGTTACTGGCAAAAATGTGAAGAACAAGCATTCACAGCAGCGCAGGCAGCTGCCATCTTTGAGCAGGGCAGTGCTGTTTCCTACTTGGGACAAAATCTGATGTGCAAGAGCCTTGGTTGCTATGCGAGCATACGCTGCACTTATTTCCGCAGGCCATGAATGAACTGTTTTGAACCAGTTGGAAGCCCTGGTTTGAGCTGCCAACCACTGTGCCAGGAGGGCACCTTTCAGGAAAGTAACCCAGAGGAGAGGCTGAGAAAAGCCCTCGAAGTGCCCACACTAGCCTAGAACAGACCAGCCCATGGGCAGGACCTTAAAGACAAGGCCTCTCATTTCTGCACGTAAACACTGTGCTCAGAGCACCGTGTAAACAGGGCCTAGGTGCCATCACAAAGTTGAAAACAAAGACTCCCCTTCCACATCTGTCCCTGTAGCTCTAGCCAGCCCTGCCTCAAAGGAGCACCTTAATTATAGGAGGGTGTGCTAACCCATCCCAACAGTGGGAACGACCCAAGAAGTGTCTCCTATTGCAAGTGGAAGCTGTGCAGCGTGGGGTTAAAGGAGCCCTGGTGGCTCAACGGTTAGGGGTTAAAGAGTAGCCTTTCTAAACCCTGGGCACATAGCTGCAGCCTTCGGCCTCAGGCCTTTACCGAGAACACTTGTGCTCATACTTTGAAACTCTGGGCTACCAAAGCCCTCCTTGTGTGTGTGTGTGGCCAAAACCAGTGCTTCTAAGATTTCCACAATTCCATAATGCCTTTCAACACAGAAATTTCTTTCCGAAATTCACAGCCTGGTCAGCATTATAGCCTCAATCTCTGCTTCCTCCTGTTCTGCTCCCAGGAGGTAGGGAACTGCTGGTTGCCAAACTGGTAAACTGCCATCCCAACCATCCAAATGGTGGAATCTGAAACAAATGCAGCAAACTTATCACACAGCTATTTCGCTCTGAGGCCACAAATTAATCCCAGTATTGCCCTAAGTCCAAAACATTTAGGATAGGAAAATCTCCTTGTTAAAGTGATTACTAAGAAAAATATAGAATGTTCTTCTAAAGTCCCTTAGAGTGATGAAGTGCTCTCACATGTACTACCTCACTCAATCCATACACCAAACCTGTGAGGCATATTGTATGAACCCTTTTTACGAAAGTGGAAACTAATGATTAAGGAGGTTAAATTATTTCTCCAAATAAGACTTTAACTAATCTAGACATGGTTTGTCATTCTTAGTGCCCTTCACTTGTACCCTCAATCCTCCTCCCAAAAAGTCTCTCTCTTGGTCCCATGAAAACGAAGAGTTCAGGCTGGCCTTCCTCTTTCCACCAGCTCCTGGCGTGCCTCAGCAGGAGATAATCCTATTATTACATATTTACAACATTAACAAAGACTTTACATGTAGATGAACAATAGCAGATGGTTCATCTCACACAGAGTGGTTAGAAAAAACACACCTACTATTTGCCCAGTGAACCTCATTTCATACTCAGAATTTTCTGGAGACGATGGAGGACCTCACACATTTTTAATAGTGGGGGGCTTTCACTGTTTACTTACAGACATCTGTATTTTTTTAATCTTCTATAATAATATAGTATTACTTTTATAACAATAATTAAGATGCACGTTCAAGGTTACAAAGCTCTATACAGGAAAGCTGAGACTGGAGCTAAAGCCTTCTGACTCCATGAGCACGGTTCTTTCCACTACAATGCAGAGTCATCCATTCAGCCAGGCCACATTTATGAAGCACCCACCTTATGCCAAGTGCTGTGCCAGACTCTAAGGAGTCAGTGGTGAACATGACGGTACCAGTCTTTGCCCACATGGTGTTTGAGAGCCCAGGGATCCTGGGCATGCAGAAATGACTTCCGAACTACGTGCTGTCCCGGACCGGCATTACCACTCAACTTCGTTACAGCAGAGAATCAAGAGCTGACCTTTGAACTATCAAGACCAACCTTGGACAGCAAACACTGTGAATGTCCAGGCAAGGGAAAACAGACAGCAGGTGCCTCAGGCTCAAAGCCTTGTCTTTCTACTTGATGGCACCCAACCAGAAAAGTCAAGAAGCCCACATGGAGAAAGTCACTGGCACCTGCCCAGTGAACCTCAGCAGCCCATCCCTTGGAGCACCTCCTGCCTAAATCCCAAATCTCACCTCGAAAGCCACCCGGTCTGACTGGTGCTGCCGCTCAGCCTCCTGCAGCTTGGCAAGCAGGTCCCGCACGGTCTTCCTTAAGCTCTCGGTGTCTTCATTCATATAGGTGTCCACCTATAGTCACAGCAAGGAAGGGAAAGTGAAGTCACTATGCTTGTGACCTGGTAAGAGAAGGTAGGTCTGTCCACCCGTCCACTGGTTTGGACCACCTTGACCAGACCACCCTTATAAAAGAATTCACACACAACAGGAGAGTTAGTCTTAGGAACTAAAGCTCTGAATTATTCATATGAAGACATTCTCCCTTTATACCCTGAAGAACTGAACTAGTCTTAAATCACCAATCACCTAATTATTTTAGGGCACCCTCAGTAATTTTTTTCAGTAATTGTGTATATACATATCAACTAGCTGATGTGTATGTCCTGCTTCCTTCCTTCTGACTAGAGCTCTCAGAGAGCAGAGACTATGTTCCCCTTCAGACGATGGTTCCCCAAGGGCAGGGCCTATGCCACACCCATCACAACGGGAGCATCCCAAAGGCACATCTTTTTTTTTTTTATTTTTATTGTGCTTTAAGTGAAAGTTTACAAATATACACCTTGCTATATACTCCTAGTTGCTCTCCCCCTGAGACAACACACTCCTTCTCTCCACCCCGTATTCCCCGTGTCCATTCAGCCAGCTTCTGTCTGGTTCTGCCTTCTCATCTCTCCTGCAGACAGGAGCTGCCCACATAGTCTCATGTGTCTACTTGAGCCAAGAAGCTCACTCCTCACCAGTATCACTTTCTATCTTACAGTCCAGTCAAATCCCAGTCTTGGGCTAACAGAAGGTCTGGGGATCACGACCTCTGGGTCCTTCTAGTCTCAGTCAGACTATTAAGTCTGGTCTTTTTACGAGAATTTGAGGTCTGTATCCCACTGCTCTCCTGCTCCATCAGGGATTCTCTGTTGCGTTCCCTGTCAGGGAAGCCATCGATTGTAGCCAGGCACCATCTAGTTCCTTTGGTCTCAGGCTGCTGTAGTCTGATTTACGTGGCCAAAGATGCATCTTTTATTGTTTTTTGTACTTGGCACAGATATGAGCATTTAAAGGGTTACTGATGGATGGGCAGGTTTAAGGCAAAAGCACACAACTAGTCCAGGAATCTGATTTGATGTAGGAAAAGGTGTCTCATTGAGGGTACTGCTCAGTCTCTCTCCCAGACACACCCAATTGTGGGCTGGTGGTTCGGCTCAGCTGGCGTGTAAGGTCTCGCCCCCAACTCTTGCTTCAGTTATAAACTCCCTGCAAGTCTGCCAGAAAAAGATCTCCCTGTCTTGCAGCACCTTCAAACCAGAGCATGGGGCTCTCAGTTAGGAGGAGGGAGACAGGGTCCCAGACGCGGTATTATTACCGAGTCCTGTGTACTTTCATTTCTTTCTCTGTGAAGCAGTGAAGACTCCTTACCACGCCCTGCCTTACAGGCTGCCTCAAACCTAAGCAAGATAATATCTCGTAGGGCTTTGAGCTTATGAGAAGAACGGGGCTGAACAGATAATACCAGGTGTTATTATAATTTGTTGCCAACAGCATATTTGTCAAATATGGTGATTCACTTGAAGGGAAGAATCCAAACTGCACACCTAAAGCAGGTGGCTAGAATCACAATATTCTAAACCTAGTTGTCAACAGCTACCTGCTCAGTTCCCCTATATATACACCTAAGCTACTGGGCTGGTAAAAATGCATTAAAAGCCTCCTATTTCAAATAGTTTTCCAAGACTATTTAATGACATGGGAATTTTTCACGATATAATATGAAACTAAAAAAGCAAGCTGCAAAAGTCTGCATATACCAGTTAGAAAGAAATGAACTAAATTTTAACACAGCGACATGGATAGATCCTAATAACATGGTGTTGGGTAATAAAGGAAAAAAACAGAAAACAGACATAGCACAAGTCTGTCACGTAAACTGAAAACAAACATATTTTACGTTGTTGTTGCTGTTAGGTGCCTGTCATGTCAAGTCCAACTCATAGCAACCCTATGTGACAGAACAGAACTGCCCCGTGGGGTTTTCTAGGCTGTGATCTTTATGAGAGCAGACAGCCAGGTCTTTCTCCCATGGAGCCACTGGTGGGTTTGAACTGCCAACCTTTCGGTTAGCAGTTGAGCGCTTAACTATTGCACCACCAGGGCTCCTTACGTATTTTATAGGCATATTTAAAGCCATATATTGAATATATGGGAGGTAAAGGGAGGGAGGACTGGAAACGAAAGGGCAAAAAAAAAAAAAGTAAAATCAGTGAGAGGCCTTGATGGGACCAATAATGATAATGTGCCAAGAACTGACAGGAGTATCTAATTCAATCGGCTTGAGGGTGGAAGAAAAGAAAGCCCAGTCCAAAAAAATTCCCAACTGACCAAAGAAACAAAATACAAAGAAACACTATATACAGCATAACCTCAATATTGTAAATGTATGTTTGCATTAAAGGAAAGTTCACCAAACTGTGGTTTTCTCTGGGTAGATTACAACTGATATTTCTTCTTCTTTCACTTGTCTGTGTTTCTGAATTTCCCAAATTTTCTACAATAAGCATGTCTTGTACTATCTTACAAAGTTGTAAAATACAAAAGCAAATGTTACTTCTTAAAAAGTACAGCCATGAAAGGAAACACTATGCAGTTATTCAAAAGAATGAGATAGATCTATATGTATCTACATAAAAATAAATTTAAAAATTAAAAATCAAGCTACAGAATAATACATTTGCTGCGACCCAGTACGTGTGAAAAGTATGTGCACATACTGTCCTATAGGGTTGCTATGCATTGAAATCAACTCGATGGCACTGGGTTTGGTTTGGTTTTGGTTTATGTGCACATTATATGCATATATTTATACACGTATATAAGATAAGGGTATATATATACATTAACATAGACACATCGGGTATTTCAACATGGTCGTTTGTGTATAGAAAACCGCTCTAAAATATTGGTACTCAATCCTGATTAAACATAATAATCAACTGAAGTGCTTTTAAAAGCACTGACGTCCAGGCTACATCTCAGAACAATTAAATTACCACCTCTGGGGAGGGGGCCCAGGCATCTTTTAAAGCTCCCAAACCAGTTGTCGTCGAGCCAGTCCTGACTCATGGCAACCCCATGTGTGTCAGAGCAGAATTGTGCTCCAACGCGTTTTCAACGGACGAGTTTTTTGAAAGTACAGCGCCAAGCCTTTTTCCCGAGGTGCCTCTGGGTGGACTCGAAACGCCAACCTTCCAGATAGTATCTGAGTGCATCAACGATTTGTGTCACTCAGAGACTCCTTAAAGCTCCCAGGGTCATCCCAATGGACAGCCCAGGGCGAGAAGCACTGCTCTAGAAGGATCTGCCCACTTCAAACTGGTAATAGTAGATACTTCCAAAGAATGGAATTAGGGAACAGCTTTTTCTATTTCTCTATTGTTTGAATTTTACAGCAAGCAAATATTCCTCTTGTATTTTGTGAAAGAGAGAAGACAATAAACTAGGGAATGAGGAGGTGGATCCTCTGTCCCCTGACCAAGCAGCGGTCACCATGGTCTTCCCTCTGTTCCTTACCTCAGGTGGGCTGCTGTATAAGGTCGTCGGACTTTCACTAAAGCCATTTGGCTTTTCTAGCACCACCTGTTCAAAGAAAAAGAAAACTGGTAGTTAACCCAGTCTCAAGCAACCAAGTCCAAAACATTATTCTCCTAAGACTGCAAATCTTACAAGGAAGGAAGGAGAAAAAGAAAAAAAAAAAGACTTCCAGTGCTCCGTGGGAAAATGGAAAGAAGAGAGGGTGGAGAAGTGGGTGAGGATTTGAGAGGGACTATTTTTTATATAGGGTTGCCATGAGTTGGAATCGGCTCAGCAGCAATGGGTTTTTTTTCACCCCAGCCTTGTAGGGAGAAACAAGGAAGCCTAAGGCTAAAACCTTTCGGCAGGTTGGAAAATGCAGGGCCCCCCTTCCTTGCAGCCCGGGGAACACAAGCAGCTGCATGTCACAAACAGAAAGAGTTTTCCTCGCCTCCGGGGATCCTGACAAGGTTTGGCAAAGCATAAGTCAAAAAAGGAAACAGCATTTGCTAAAATTATTTCCAACCCAAAGCCTGATTATTCATCATATGATGGGTGGTTTGTGCAAACAAGGGGCCTGGCCTTTTGGGTATCTCTGAGCACAAACAGTTCTTACTGCCACCTGACAAAGCACCTCCCGCCAGCCAGAAGTGAGCTCAAGCAGCAAAAGTCCTACCGTTAGCCAGAGCAAAATGAATTAGTGGAATGTCTTTCACACAGGCTTAGCATAGCCCATGCCCAAGATGAACTTTCCAGGTACCAGCTGCTGGGCCATGTTCCCCTCAGAGGAACGGGGCAGGGGCTGCTGGGGAAAGACCATCTCACCCAAACCAAAACGCAACTCAAGAAGTGTCACTCAGAATTCAAAAGCGGGTAGGGTAGCGTCATGGAAGAGATAGCTCTCTGCTCTCCTTAGGACATTTCTGTGCTTGAATTTTGGAAAAGCAGGATCACAGGACTATCCACCCCAGGAGGAACTTATCCAACCACTTCAGTCTAACAAACACTTGCTGATGGCCTTCTGTGTCCAGGCCTTATGCCAGAATGCAGAAAGAGGGACAACGCCTAGTCTTAAAGAGCTTCCTATACCAGGGTAGAGACAGCTATGCACAGAGATAACTAATAGGCTAGGGCCAAGGCTTCCAACATGTACTGCAGGGGCGAAGTCAACATATAAGAAATTTGGATCTACAGTTGATCATTCGCTTCACAAGACTTTGTTTTACAAGAGGATTGATCACAGAAGTCTTCTAGATGAGAGGCTTTGCCAATGAACTTAAAATAATTTGATTTATATACATTCAATTTTTGTTGTGTTTTAGGAACATCTGCACCTACATATAGGCTGAAATGTGCAAAGGCATGTGCCGATCTGCTGGAGAGCCCTAACTAGATTGTGAGTGCTCAGAGAAGTCAGCACGTCTACATCCTCGCCCTTCCTGGCACTGGGTGATTGGTAAATGGGCCTGCCTGGTACAGTCCCATCTCCTAAGTGGGGATTCAACCATGGAGCAATTCCTTTTACCTGTACCTCCCGTTGGAGAGAATCTCCTGGATCTCTGTCAAGCTTGCTACTTATATCTTCTCGGAGCTTCTGGAGGCAGTTCCTGGCCTGGGAAGGGAGGGCAAGTAACTTTACCTCTGGGGTAGGGACAGAGAGCATACCAATTCACCCACTTTCATGCCCCATCCCTAACCTGCACCACTCTGAGTCAGGCACTGTTCTAGGCACTGCCTGAGGGAAGGAGGGACCCTGGTCACATGGCTACAGCCCAGTTCCTCCTGCAGAAGCAACAAAGTAAGCACAGACCCTGCTCTGGTGGAACTAACACTCTGTTTGGAGAGACAAGTGCCAAGGAGTAGCATGAACCAGGGAGAGGGTTAGGAAATACTGGGAAAGGTTGGTTAGCAATTTCAGATAGTAAGGCTGAAGACAGTGCTCTTGCTGTGTTGTTAGCTGCTGTTGAGTCGGCCCCCAACTCAAAGCAACCCCATGCACAATAAGATCGACCATTGTGACCCACAGGGTTTTCCGTGCCTGATTTTCAGAACTAGGTCGTCAGGCCTTTCTTACTAGTTTGCCTTGGTCTAGAATCTCCACTGAAACCCGTTCAGCATCACAGCAACACACGAGCCTCCACTGACAGACGAGTGGTGGCTGCGCTTGAGATGTACTGACTGGAAACCAAACCCGGGTCTCAGCATGGAAGGCCAGAGTTCTACCACTGAACCACCACTGCTACCTACATGGTATTTAATAAATATTTGTTGGTTAATGGATTGAGGCCAAAGGGTCAGAAATAATACTTGACACATGGGAGAGCATGGTGGCACTTTGGGGATATGAAAGGAGCAGAGGGGGAAAACTGGCACCCACAGATGAAGGAAGCCAAGTAAGAATGGGAGGTTTAGAGAAATGGCATGGGCACTCCCACAGAGAGAAGGGAGCAGCGCCCACCTCCTGGATGTACTGGACCTCACTCTTCAGCTGGTTAATATTCTTTTCATGGATCTTCTTATCTCCAGACCTTCCCTTCAAGTACACCTGAAATAGGGAAGATGGCACTATTTATTTATTTATCTTTACCACTCCTCTTTTTTTTTCTTTTTAATTTTTATTGTGCTTTAAGTGAAGTTTACAAATGAAGTCAGTCTCTCACACAAAAACTTATATACATCTTGCTACATACTCCCAGTTGCTCTCCCCCTAATGAGATAGCCCGCTCCCTCCCTCTCTCTTTTTGTGTCCATTTCGCCAGCTTCTAACCCCCTCTACCCTCTCATTTCCCCTCAAGGCAGGAGATGCCAACATAGTCTCAAGTGTCCACCTGATCCAAAAAGCTCACTCCTCACCAGCAGCCCTCTCCAACCCATTGTCCAGTCCAATTCCTGTATGAAGAGTTGGCTTTGGGAATGGTTCCTATCCTGGGCCAACAGAGGGTCTGGGGGCCATGATCATCAGGGTCCTTCTAAAGACAACACTATTTAGTTGCAAAATATCAAGTTAAATTAATTCCACACAAACAGGCACTCTCGTACACTACTGGTGGAAGGGTAAATTGTTCCCACCTTTCTGGATGGCAATTTGGTGATTTAGATCAAAAGACTTCAAAATGTGTTTACTCTAACCTAGCAAATTTACTTCTGGAAGTTTATCCTAATGAAATAAATTGAGCTAAAGATTTATAGTAGCATAAATACTCATCCATAATCATAGAAAGGGGACTGGAAAAATGCAAACTAGTCACTGTGGCTCCCTCTATGGAAGAAGGTTGTAAGAAGTGGTTTTCACATTTTGCTTTGTATACCATGCTTGAATCTTTTATAATTGAGAAAATATTTCTATATTATAAAACACAGACATACATGGTTTAATAACACATGTTCAGCAAAATATTGTTTATGTTCACAAAAAACTAGAAACATGAAATATCCAATGATAGGGGATTAATTAAATATATTATGGTATGTCTATACAATGAAGGACCCCTGGTGCACAGTAGTTAAGCACTTGGCTGATAGCCAAAAGGTCACTGGTTCGAATCCACCAGCCTCTCTGAGGAAGAAAGATGTGGCAGCCTGCTTCTGCAAATATTTACGGCCTTAGAAACGCTATGGGGGCAGTTCTATTCTGTTGTATAAGGTCACTATGAGTTGGAATCAACTCAACGGCAACGGGTTTGGGGCTTTTTTTTTAGTATGTCTATACAACAGAATAATATGCAGCCTTTAAAAATTCTAAATATTTACACCTATTGACACAGAAAATGTTATATCATTAACGTGCAGAAAAAGAAGGTTGTAGAAAAAAAAAACAGAGTATATAATATGATGTCATTTTGGAAAAAATGTACATGAATAAGAAAGTCTTGGGGAGGATACACAATTTTAACAATGGTGGTCTTAATTTCTCCAAGGGGCATGCAATCACTTTGAGTAAGAAGGAAAAATTAATTAAGGGCATCCAAGTTGGAAAAGAAAAATTAAAACCATCTCCATCTGCAGATGACACAATCTTGTACATAGCATGTCTTAAAAAGAGTTCAATAAAAAAAAAAAACTATCAGAATAACGTTTAGCAAGGTTTCATTATACAAGATCAATATACAGAAATCCGTCGTATCTCTATATACTAGCGATTCAAAATCCAAAATAAAATTAAGAAAAAAAATCCTATTTACAATAACATCAAAAAAGAATAAATCACTTAGGAATAAATTTAGCAAAAGAAGTATAAGACTTGTACACTACAAACTACAAAACATTTTTGAAAGAAATTAAAGAAGACCTAAATAAGTGGAAAGACATTGTATTCATGGACTGGAAGACTTAATATTGTTAAGATATAATATCTCCAAATTGATCTACAGATTCAATACAATTCCTATCAAAATCCAAATTGGTTTCTTTAAAGAAATTGACAAACTGATCCTAAAATTCATATAGAAATGAAAGGGACCCCAAAGAAGTCAAACTAATTTTGAAAAAGACAAAGTTGGAAGATTCATACTTCCTGATTTCATAACTTACTACAAAGCTACAGTAATCAAAACAGTATGGTACTGGCAAAAAGATAGACATACAGATAAATAAAATTTAGAATCCGGAAATAATAATATGATATTATGACGTTATGTATTAATAATAGCAGTTGTTATGTGCTGTTGAGTCGATTCCAACCCATAGAGACCCTACAGGACACAGCAGACCTGCCCCATAGGGTTTCTAAGACTGCCACATCTTTTTCCCACAGAGCTGCTGGTGGGCTTGAACTGCTAGCCTTTTGGTTAGCAACCAAGCAGCTAGCCACCGTGCCACCAGAGCTCCTTATAATAGCTCCATATAAATAGTAATATGTTTAACTGCTTTTTCACAAGAGTGCCAAGACAATGCAATGAGGAGAGAATACACAGTCTTTTCAACAAATGGTCCTGGGACTAGTTATCCACATGCAAAAGAATGAAGTTGGACCCCTTCCTCACACCATACACAAAAATAAACTCAAGGGATGCAGACCCCAAATTCTCATAAAAAGACCAGACTTAATGGTCTGAGACTAGAAGAATCCCGGTGGTCAGGGTCCCCAAACCTTCTGTTGGCCCAGGACAGGAACCAATCCCGAAGACTACTCATCAGACATGGAAGGGACTGGACAATGGGCTGGAGAGAGATGCCGATGAAGAGTGAGCTACTTGTATCAGGTAGACACTTGAGACTGTATTGGCATCTCCTGTCTGGAGGAGAGATGGGAGGGTAGAGAGGGTTAGAAACTGGCAAAACGGTCACAAAAGGAGAGACTGGAAGAAGGGAGCGGGCTGACTCATTAGGGGGAGAGTAAGTGGGAGTATGGCGTAAGGTGTATATAAGCTTACATGTGACAGACTGACTTGATTTGTAAACTTTCACTTAAAGCACAATAAAAATTATTTTAAAAAATAAATAAATTCAAAATAGATTACAGATCTATTTGTAAGAGCTAAAATTATAACTCTGAAGAAAATACAGGAGTTAAATCTTTGTGATCTTTCTCAGACAGAACACCAAAGAAACAGGAGACAAAAGAAAAAAATAGGTAAATTAGGCTTCATCAAAATTAAAACTTTTGTGTTTCAAAGGACAGCATAAAGAAAGTAAAAAGACAACTCAAGAAATGGGAGAAAATATTTGCAAATCATACATCTGATTAGAGTCCAGTATCAGAATATACTCTATTAACTCAACAATAAAAAGACAAATAACTGAAATTTTTAAATGGGCGAATGATTTAAGTAACATTTCTCCAATGAATATATACAAATGGGCAATAAGCACATGAAGAAATATACATCATAAGTCACTGGGGGAATGCAAATTAAAACCACACTGAGCTATCAGTTCACACCCACTAAGATGGCTATAATAAAAAAGGAAAAAAAAAAAAAGAAAATAACAAGTGTTGTCAAGGATGTAGAGAAATTGGAACTTTTATCCATTGCTGGTAAGATTGTAAAATGGTGCAGCCACTGTGGAAAAGTTTGGTGGTTCCTCAAAAGGTTAAACATAGAGTTACCATATGACCCAGCAATTCCACTCCTAGATAAGTACCCAAGAGAACTGAAAACATACGTTCACAGAAAAACCTTTACACAAATGCCATAGCAGCATTATTCAATATAGCCAAAACGTGGAAACAACCCAAATGCCCATCAACTGATGAATCACTAAACAAAATGTGGCATATCCATACAATGGAATATTCTTTAGCCGTAAAAATGAATTAAATACTGATACGTGCAGAACTTGGATGAACCTTGAAAACATAATGCTAAATGAAGGAAGTCAAACACAAAAGACCATATGTTGTATGATTCCATTTATATGAAATATGCAGAACGGACAAATTCATAGAGAGAAAATGCAGATTAGTGGTTGCCAGAAGCTGTGGAAAAATAGGAATGGAAGCAACTGCTAATGGGTACAGGATTTATTTTGGGGATGATGGAAATATCCCAGAATTAGATAGTAGTGATGGCAGCACAAAAGAGTCCTGATGGCTCAATAGTTAAGTGCTCAGCTGCTAACCAAAAGGTTGGAGGTTCAAACCCACCAGCTGCTCTGTGGGAGAAAGACATGGCAGTCTGCTTCTGTAAAGATTACAGCCTTGGAAACCCTATGGTGCAGTTCTATTCTGTTCTACAGGGTCGCTATGAGTCAGATCAACTTGACAGCAACAGGTTTGGTTTTTGGTGGATGGTTGCACAATTCTGTAAATATACTAAAAACCACTGGACTGCACACAATAAATGGGTCGATTAATTGTATGGTATATGAACACAGCTGTTTAATAAGAGAAGAAAAAGAATAAAAATTGTTTCATTTTAAAATGAGTTTCATAAGCACACAACCCATCTGTCTCCACAGCCTCCTACAGCTAAACATGAGCAGTGAACAGGGACTAAGAAAGGTCATCCCATCCCTCCTCATGCCCTCGGCCAGGAAACACAAAGTCATTGCAGACAGACTTTGGTCTCCAGTGTTAATTAAGATCTTCCCAGGAGATGGCCGGAAACTAGCACCTCAGGTCTGGTTCTCTCCACGGTCAAACCAAAATTTCCCTTCGACAATATCGGCTACTCCCTCTTGCTTACCAAAGGGAGAAAAGGTGAAGGAGAATTAAGCTTACCTTAATGATCTCCTCATGTCCATCGTTGGACTCCACCAATTCTGAGGCCAGAGACTGACCAGCTGACCGGCCGGATACCATGGCATAGGTCTTCCTGCCCGCCTGCCAGAGAAAAATAGGAATGGCTCAGAAATATATGGCAAGCCCAGAGCTTCTGCCCTTCAACCAATGCAGAATACCTGCTCCTCAACAGACTCAAGAAGTTAGTCTGATTTTGCCATCTAAAAATTCATCTCAGAACCACTACCAGAAACCACACAGCAGCAAGAACACTAGACAAGGAAAATTAGTAGAAATTACAGGTTAGTTTTCATTTTAGCGGGGTCTCACCACCCCTCAAAGTAGCACACAATATAGCTTTCAGTTGAATGTGTCTGAAAGCTGATGCTCTGAAGCTCTTAGCAGCAAAGGCGCCTCCAGGAAGCAGTGGGGTAAGGGCTCAACAGCAAGGAAGGGGAACAGCCAAGAGGAGGAGGCCTCACCCCACAGAAACCTTGATACCTTCTGGGCTATGTGTTCAAGTTCATCTCCTGTTAGTTCGCTCTGGAGAGTCAGCCTGAGAATGTCCGCGCTGCCCTAATAATGACAACGACAACAACAATATCCCCTTACCTTCATGGTCTACAGGTACGAAGCACTACAAGAACACTTTTGCCAGCCCTTTGGAGTGGGCGTTATCGCCATTTCACAGATAAAGACAACTGGGGTTCAGAGAGGTAACATTAGCTTGCCAAGGTCACTTCCCTCCCGGGTGGTGGTACGTCTCTGTGGCAATCTGACAATGCCCTTTCCACCAAACCACAGGCATAGCAGAGATTACTCTACACATTGCCCCACACAGCTCCAGTGGGGTGACCTGGTCCTCAGATTCCAGGAGGCACACTGCATGGATTCCTCTTCCCCCCAGGCCTGAAGACGTCACCCCCTCAGCTGCCCAATCCAGAATTTCTGCTTCTGACAGTCAGCCAGAAAATTACTGATGCACTTCACAAGACTAGGGTATCCTTCCTGAGCCAAAGTAAAGGAAAGGACCTGAACCCAAACCCCTATTTCTATGGCCACCTAGAAGCTATCCAAACGTTCACCCTTCAGCCAGTGATTAGACAGGCCTATAAAACAAACAATAACACACATAGTTCAACCATGTATACAAGACTAAATGGGCACACCAGCCCAGGGGCAAGGACGAGAAGGCAGGAGGGGACAGGAAAGCCGGACAAATGGAAATGGGGAACTCAAGGTCAAGAAGGGGAGAGTGCTGACATGTGGCAGGGTTGGCAAAATGTCACAAAATGTGTACAAATTGTTTAATGAGAAACTAATGCTCGGTAAACTTTCACCTAAAGCACAATTAAAGAAAAAAAAATTCAAAAGAAAGCAGGTTAGATAATAGGTATTCATCTAGAGATCAGCCTAATTTCAAAGGATGAAGCAAGTTTTCTTTCATAAGTCAAGGAAAGTTAAAAAATAAAAACGAAAACACTTTGTGTGTAGGAGGGGAATCTCAGGGGGGATGTGGTGACAAGAAGAAGTGGGAGCCTAGTAATTTGGGCAAGTGATAATTCTGAGAGTGGGTCAGCAAGGCAGGTGGACCAAGCCTTGCCACAACCTATGCTTTGTGTGAAGGTGGGTGTCATAGATTGAATTATGTCCCCTCAAAAAGTGTGTATCAATTTGGCTGGGCCATTTCAAGCATTTCCACTGTTGTATGGTTGCCCTCCATTTTGTGATTATAATTTTATGTTAAAAAGGATTAGGGTAGAATTATAACACCCTTACCCAGGTCACATTCCTGAGCCAATGTAAAGGGAGTTTCCCTGGGGTGTGGCCTGCACCACCTTTTATCTTTCAAGAGGTAAAAAACAAAAGTGAAGTAAGCAGCATGGTGGGGACCTCAAACCACCAAGAAGACAGTGCCAGGAGCCCAAAGCGTCCTTTGGACCCGGGGTCCCTTGCACAGAGAAACTCCTGGTCTGGGGAAAGATTGATGAAAAGGCTGACGGAGAGAGAAGGCCTT
This sequence comes from Loxodonta africana, assembly GCF_030014295.1. Taxonomy (NCBI): domain Eukaryota; kingdom Metazoa; phylum Chordata; class Mammalia; order Proboscidea; family Elephantidae; genus Loxodonta; species Loxodonta africana. The sequence goes on along the minus strand of NC_087344.1, from coordinate 181,421,068 downwards.
CCCCTGGAGCTGACACCCTGAATTTGGACTTCTAGCCTCTTCACTGTAAGAAAATAAACTTCTCTTTGTTAAAGCCATCTACTTGTGGTATTTCTGTTATAGCAGCACTTGATGACTAAGACAGTGGGCGAGGGGCTGACCCACTCTGGGCCTCTGCGTCCCACCTGAAAAATGAGGGGTTAGTTATATCCCTGGTGGCGCAAGGGTTAAGCACTCGGCTGCTAACTGAAAGGTTGGTGTTTCGAATCCATCCAGTGGCTCTGCAGAAGAAAGGCCTAGAGATCTGCTTCCAAAGAGTCACAGCCAAAAAAAAACCCTATGGGGCAGTTTTACTCTTGTAATACGGGGTCACTGAGTTGGAATCGACTCAATAGCACCCAACAACAATAACCAACAAATTATCTCCTAAAGCTCCTTCCTGCTCTAAGTCCTGTGATAGTATGAAAGTGGAATATATTACCTCTCCCAGGCAGTAAAGACAAGATGGGCATTGAGATACCCAGCAATGAAAGTGACCTTGAGGTCACCTGGCCCTGCCCTGCTTCGAGGCCACACAGCATAAATGCCATGGTATTCCCAACAGGTTTTAAGGTACCCTCCTCATCTTCTAAGTGTCTGCTGGAAGGAAAAGAGAAAGAAAGGATGGACCCTGCCAGAAGGAGTTCAGTGAAGCTTCTGGAAGGCAAGAGTCCTTCCTACACAGGCAAGAGCAACTTGATGGAGAAGAAATCAGTCTTTGTGGCCAGATACTTAACTCCTGGTTTTCTCATCTGTAAAATGGGAATAATACCACCATCCACCTGAGGGGGCTTTTTGTTGCTGTTGAAGATTAACTGATAATGTATGGAGGTTGCTCTCTGCCACACAGGAGGGAGGCACTCAAATATTTGCCTCCTCTCACATACTGGAATGAATCCGAATTTAGGGCAGAAAGAAGACACTCCCAGGATGGCCCTTAGGTCTTTCCAATCCTAGCAAAGTATCTAGTTGTTTGTTTTTAACTGTATTTTAGATGAAAGTTTACATGGTTAGGTTCCCATTTAACAATTTTTATACAACCTGTTCCGTAACATTGGTTACATTTTTTGTGATGTGTCAACATTCTCATTATTTCCATTCTTTTTGTTCTGTTTCCATTAATCTAGCTTCCCTGCCTCTCCTTAGCTTCTCAGCTTTGTTTTAGGGGAAATGTTGACCATTTGGTCTCATATGGTTGGTTAATTTAAGGGCGCAAAGTATTCACAGGTGATATTGCTTATTTTATAAGCCAGTTTCTTGTTTTGATGAAAGATGATCACCGGGAGTGGCTTCAGTTCCAGGTTCAAAGGGTATCTTAGGCTGATAGTCTTGGGGATTCCTCTAGTTTCTATCAGTCCAGTTAGTCTGGCCTTTTTTTAGGAATTTGAGTTTTGTTCTACATTTTTCTCCCATTCAAACTAGGACCTTCTATTGTGTCCCTGGTCAGGCAAAGTATTTAGTTTTACAAAAATACTAAGTCCTACCAAATAAAAGCCAGATCCTTAGTGTGGCATTCAAGGCTCTCCACAGTCTGGGTTAACCCACCTCTCCTGCTACTGCCCCTCAGTGCCCCACCTTCATGCATTCTGTGCTTTCTCACTTCAGTGCCTGTCTTCGTTATCTAGTGCTGCCGTAAGAGAAATACCACACGTGGATGGCTTTGACAAACTGAAGCATGTTCTCTCACAGTCTAGGAGGCTAGAAGTCTGAATGCAGGGAACCAGCTCCAAGGGAAGGTTTTGCCTCTCTGTTGTTTCTAGGGAAAGGTCCTTGCCATCAATCTTTCCCTGGTCTAGAAGCTTCTCAGCACAGGCACCCAGGATCCAAAGGACATGCTCTATTCCCAGCACTTCTTTCTTGGTAGTATGAGGTCCCCATGCTCTTTGTTCACTTCTCTCTTTTATGTCTCAAAAGAGATTGACTCAAGATACAACCTAATCCTGTAGATTGAGTCCTGCCTTATTAGCATAACTGCCTCTAATCCTGCCTCATTAACATAATAGAGGTTAGACTATAAAACAGGATAATCACATCAGATGACGAAATGGTGGACAATCACACAATATTGGGAATCATGGCCTAGCCAGGCTGATACCCATTTTGGGGGGACACAATTCAATCCATAACAGTGCCTTTGCTCCCATCATTTCCTTTACTGTAGATGGCCTTTCTTCCCATTTTCATCCAGGACATCTGCAAGTCCCTCAAGGCTCAATTCAAAAGCCTCATCTTCCATGACGTTTCCCTGCTTCCTGTGGGAAACGCATCTTCCCCTCCCTGGGCTCCCTGAGCATCATAAGGTCTCCTGTGGCACCAGCATCTCAGTTATTTGTGTTCTACAAGGACTTGCCTCTTCTGTTAACTCCTCCAGGACTGCTGTCTGCCACAGCTCTTAACACAGGTAGGTATTTTCTAAATGCGAATTGAATACTCCGTGACATCTAGGTCAAGAAAACGTTACAAAAGAATGATTCAAAATGATTTCAAAATAGCCAAAGTGACTGCCATTTGTTTTCCTCCAGGATACAAGTATGTGCTTTGATTAAAACTCCATCTTCTCATACCTGGAGGCAGTTGGGAAAAGCCAGGACAGCCCTCAGTCAGAACAAAGGAGATGAGGCAATGAAGATCATCAAGTCCAGTTTATTTCATGAACCCAGGCATTCTCACTGGAAGAGCATAGACAACTAGGCTAGGTAGCGGCCTTGAAAGGCCATCTCATCCACCTTCCTGCTCTAAAGAAGGTGTTTACATATCTTATAAACACAGATTTTTAAAAGGTATTCATTCTTTAGGAAAAGTGATTCTACCCACTTCTCAGGGGTAGTTGTTGTTTTTGGGTGCTGCTGAGTGAATTTCAACTCTTACGACCCCCTGTGACAGAAGAGACCTGCCCTATAGGATTTTTTTTTTTTTCTGTACATTTTATTGTTGTTTAGGTAAAAGTTTACAGAGCAAATTAGTTTCCCATTCAGCAATTTACACACAGTTTGTTTCGTGACTGGCTGTAAACCCGAGTGTGTCAGCATTCTCCCCTGGGTTGCCCATGTCAGTTGGCCCAGTTTTCCTGCCCCTACCTTCCTTCTGAACTTTGCTTTTGGGCCAATGCTGCCCTTTAGGTCTTGTATCGTTGATTGTTCTGAGGTGTGCATTCCTCACTGATGTTACTGTTCATTTTACAGGCCTGTCTATTGTATGGCTATAAAGTGACCTGTGAGAGTGATTTCAATTCTATGTTTGAAGGGTGTCTAAGGGTCATAGTCTTGGAGGTTTCACCAAGTCTCTATCAGACCAGTAAGTCTGGCCTTATTTATGAATTTGCAAATTTTGTTCTACATTTCTCTCTCACTCCCCCCAAGACATACTATTGTGGTCCAAGTCAGAGCGGTTGGTAGTGGTAACCAGGCACCATCTGGTTCTTTTGGTCTCGGGCTACTGCCTATAGGGTTTTCTTGGCTGCAATTTTTATGGAAGTAGATCTCCAGGTCTTTCTCCCACAAAGCTGCTGGGTGGGTTCCAACCACCAACCTTTCAGTTAGCAGCCCAGTGCTTAACTGTTTGTGCCACCAGGGCTCCTTTTCCCAGGGGTTGATCCTATTTGATCTCAGAAAATCAGTAATCTCATTACTCTGGCCTGCGACAGGCTAAGGCAAAGGCACGTGACTCAGTCCTGGACAATGAGATATGAATATAAGCCTGCTGGGGAGAAGAGACAGTCTGAACTGCTGTATCCTGGATCTGGAACTTTGGCGCCATTTTGTGACCGAAAGTGAACTTAGCTTGAAAACAAAGCTGACATAATGATGATGGCAGAATGGAAAGATGGAGTGGCTCTGGCTCTCTCCTTAATGACGTAGGTGAGCACTGAATTAACCCTGGAGCTGTCCAATATGTGGGGTTCTTGTTATGTAAAATAAAAGCTGCATTTATGGCTTAAGTTGTTGTTAAAGGCATCTTACCTTTTACATAAGGCAAAACACATCTCAGCCATTTGCCAAGGATTCTATGTTTGAAAACAATACCCTTAGCCTCCCCTTTCAAAGTCTTATTAATATAAATGTATGCCCTACTCCTTAAAATAAGGAAACCTGGGGGCACAATGGTTAAGTGCCAGGCTGCTAACTGAAAGGTCAGCAGTTCAAATCTACCAGTGGGTATGCAGGAGAAAAGAACTGGCAATCTGCTCCCGTAAAGATTACAGCCTAAACTCCCTGAGGGACCAAATTGCTGGGCTGAGGGTTGTGAGGACCATGGTCTCAGGGAACATCTAGCTCAACTGGCATAACATAGTTTATAAAGAAAATGTTCTACATCCTACTTTGGTGAGTAGCATCTGGGGTCTTAAAGCCTGTGAACAGCTATCAAAGATACTCCACCGGTATCACCCCATCAGGAGCAAGGGAGAATGAAGAAAACTAAGGACACAGGAGAAGAAGAGTCCAAAGGACTAATGGACCACATCTACCATGGCCTGTATCAGACTGAATCCAGCAGAAGTAGATGGTGCCCTGCTACCAGCACTGACTGCTTTCACAGGGATCACAACAGAGGTCCTGGGCAGAGCCAGAGAAGAATGTAGAACAAAATTCTAACTCACAAAAAAAGACCAGACTTACTGGCCTGACAGAGACTGGAGAAACCCTGAGAGTATGGCCCCTGGACACCCTTTTAGCTCAGTAATGAAGTCACTCCCAAGGCTCACCCTTCAGCCAAAGATTAGACAGGCCTATAAAACAAAATGAGACTAAAGGGGCACAACAGCCCAGGGGCAAGGACTAGAAAGCAGGAGAGGACAGGAAAGCTGGTAATAGGGAACCCAAGGTCAAGAAGGGAGAGTGTTGACATGTCGTGCAGTTGTTAACCAGTTTCCTAAAACAATATGTGTACTAACTGTTTAACAAGAAACTATTTTGCTCTGTAAATCTTCATCTGAAGTACAATTAAAAAAAAAGTATCAACTTCAAAAAAACATTTTAAGATTACAGCCTAGGAAGCCCTATGGGGCAATTTTACTTTGCCACACAGGGTCTCCATGAGTCGAAACAGACTCAATGGCACACAACAGCATTTACTTGTTTAAATATTTATGAAAGTAATTAACTCAATTGATGGGCTCATCAGCAGAATGGAGGGGACAAAGAACTCTGAAACAGACCCACACAAATATGCCCAACTGTTTTCTGACAAAGGAGCCCTGGTGATGCAGTGGAAAAAGTGCTTAGCCGCTAACTGAAAGGTGCGTGGTTCGAACCCACCAGCTGCTCTGCAGGAGAAAAATGTGGCAGTCTGCTTCCATAAAGACTGACAGCCTCAGAAACCCTATGGGGTAGTTCTACTCTGTGCTGTAGGACTGCTATAGCGTCACTATGAGTCAGAATTGACTTGATGGCAGTGGGTTTGCTTTTTGGTTTTCTGACAAAAGTACCAAAGGAATTCAATGGTGGAAGGATGGCTTTTTTCAACAAATGGTGCTGGGGAAATTGGGCAACCATGTGCGAAAAAAAAGGATTCTCAACATAAGTCTCACACCTTATAAAAAAATTACCTTAAAATAGATCACAAACTAAAACGTAAAACTATAAAACTGTTAGAAAGAAAAGGAGAAAATCTACAGAATTTAGGGGTAGGCAAAAAGTTCTTACACTTGACACCAAAAGCATAATCCATAAAAGGAAAAATTGACAAACTGGACTTCACCAAAACTAAAAACTTTTGCTCTGAGAAAATCCCTGTTAGGAAGATGAAAAGACAAGCTACAGAGTAGGAGAAAATATCTGCCAGTCACACATTCGACAAAGGACTAGTATCTAGAATATACAAAGAACACTTAAAACTCAACAGTAAAAAAAGCGAATAATCCAATTACCACATGGACAAAAGACACAAGGAGCCGTTTCATTGAAGAAGATACACAGACGGTAAATAAGCACATGAAAAGATGTCCAACAGCACTGACCATCAGAGAAGCGCAAATTAAAACCAGTTGGATACCACTACATACCTCTCAGAATGGCTGAAATAAAATAGTGACAACACCAAATGCTGGTGAGGATGTGGAGAAACGAGATCACAAAGAAATTGCTGGTGGGAATATTAAATGATACAACCACTCTGTAAAACACTTTGGCAGTTTCTTAAAAAACTAAACATGCAACTACCATATGACCTAGCGACAGCACTCCTGAGCATTGTCCCAGAGAAATAAAGACAAATTCACACAAAAACCTGTGCGTGAACATTTAAAGCAGATTTATTTGGAGACCTGGTGGCGTAGTGGTTAGGAGTTCAGCTGCTAAGCAAAAGGCTGGCAGTTTGAATCCACCAGCTGCTCCTTCAAAGCCCTATAGGCCATGGAGTCAACAAGTTTGTTAGCTTTTTTTCTTTTAGCTTTGTTTTTGATTATTGCAAATAGTGAAAAACTGGAAACAACCCAGATTCCTTTCAACAGATTAAATGGTTAAACAAACTTGTGGTATGTTGTCATGGATTGAACTGTGTCCCTCAAAAATATGTGTATTAATTTGGCTAGGCCATGATTCCCAGTATTGTATGATTGTCTGCCATTTTGTCATCTGATATGCTTTCCCTATGTATTGTAAATCCTATCACTATGATGTTAATGAGATGGGTGAGCAGCAGTTATATTGATGAGTTCTACAAGATTAGATAGTGTTTTAAGCCAATGTCTTTTGAGATATAAAAGACAGAAGCGAGCAGAGAGACATGGGGTCCTCATACCACCAAGAAAGCAGTGCCAGAAGCAGAGCAAGTCCTTTGGACCTGAGGTTCCTGCACAAAAAAACTTCTAGTCCAGGGGAAGACTGATGAAAAAGACCTTCCTTCAGGGCTGACAGAGAAAGTCTTCCCCTGGAGCTGACACCCCAGATTTGGACTTCTAGCCTACTAGAATGCGAGAGAATAAATTTCTATTTGTTAAAGCCATCCACTTGTGGTATTTCTGTTACAGCAGCATGAGATGACTAAGACAGATGTCCATATTGTATAATACTATTCAGCAATAAAAAGGAACAAACTATTGATACATGCAACGACAATCCCCACAGAATTATGCTGAGTGAAAAAAGCTAATCCCAAAAGGTTACATACTAGAGATAGTCCTCGACTTAGGATGTAGTCCAGTTAGGACCAACTGCACTTACAACCATCCTTATTTTCTGGTACATCTTATCATTAGTGATATGTATCACATACAATGTTGTGCCACATAACCTTCTGATATTATCATTCTCATGCCAACCCCCAAAGACAAATAAAGATCGGATTTATAAAGACACTGAAAATAACCTGTTGCCATCAAGTCGATTCTGAGTCACAGTGACCCTATAGTCAGAGGAGAACTGCCCCATAGGGTATCTAAGGTGCAGCTGGTGGATTCAAACTGCTGACCTTTTAGTTAGCAGCCATAGCTCTTAACCGTTTCACCACTACGGTTTCCAAAGGGTACAGGGTATCTCTATTATTTCTTACAACTGCATGTGAATCTATAACAATCTTTTAAAAAAGTAAGTAATACTCTGAAGAATTTTCAGGGACAAGTACTGAAAAATACAAAGAAGAAAATAAACACTATAATCCTACTACCCAGAAAGAGCCACTACTAAAATGTTAGTTGAATTCCTTATAGTTTTTCTATGTGCATTTTTTAAACAGTATAATATTGTTCACAATTGTATACTGGCTTTATTTCCTTTAACATTTAATTTTCGAGACATTAAACATTCTTCAAATTGGTATTTAATGACTGCTCCATGGAATACGTTAAACCAATTTATTCAACCTAACCCTTATGTAGGTTATTGTCCATTTCTTTGTTCATTTTCTTTTCTTCTTATTATTTTTTAAAAGTTTAGAATACATCTTTTATTTTGATACATAACCCAATGCCGTTGAGTTGATTCTGACTCATAGTGACCTTATAGGACAGAGTAGAGTTGCCCCATAGAGTTTCCAAGGAGTGCCTGGTGGATTCAAACTGCCAACCCTTTGGTTAGCAGCTGTAGCACTTAACCACTACGCCATCAGGGTTTCCACTTTGATAGATAGAATAAGATAATACACAATAGTAACTAGATCACCAGATTTCTTGCCTGGTCCCCTTGGCCCTCAAAGCAAACTTGACTTTCTCTTTCCTTTGCAGAAAAAAAAAAAAGGCATTTGGAACAGTTAAGCCTTGGCTCAAATACTCACTCTGGCTTTTATTTGTTACATGAATTGCTCTCACTCTCTCTCAGGCTTAGTTTTTTTTAGTCGATAAAACAGAGTATGATGTTTAAATGAGTACACAGTGATTAACACACATAAAAAAACAGAAAAATACCAGTTCTCTCAAATTTGATATTATGCTCCTCTTTGACATAATTTAATGACTCCATATACTTACAGGTTAAAGTAAAAATGCCTTGTATGAAAAAAAAAAAGTATATTAACTCCTACCTCATACTACACACAAAAATCAATTCCAAATGGATTGAAGATTTAAATGTAAAAAGCAAAATAATAAAGGTTTTACATAAAACCATGGGAGAACATCTTTATGGCATCGGCATTGGCAAAATTATTTTTAAACCTGGCATAAAGAATCCTTTCCATAAAAGAAAAAAAAAATAAATTGGACTATATTAAAATGTGAAACTTTCCTTCACCAAAAGTCACCATTAAAAGAGTACACAGCAGCCCCCAGAGGAGAAGATATTCAATATACATGTATTAGACCAAAGATAACTAGAATATGTAAAGAATTCTACAAAATAAAAAGACTTAAGACAAAATGTGGTATCCTAGATTGGATCTTGGATCAGAAAAAGGACATTGGTGAAAAAACTGGTGATGCCTACATAACATTTATAATTTACTCAATAGTATTACGTTGTTGTTGGGTGCCATCAAGTTGATTCCGATTCACAGTGACCCTATATGACAGAGTAGAACTGCCCCATAGGGTCTTCTTGGCTATAATCTTTACAGAAGCAGATCACCAGGTCTTTCTCCCGATGAGCCACTGAGTGGGTTTGAACCACCAACCTTTCAGTTAGCAGCCAAGCACTTAACCGTTGCACTACCAGGACTCCTAACAGTATTATACCAACATTAATTTCTTAGTTATGACAAATTTACCATAGTTATAGAAGATGTTAACATTGGGGGAAACCACGTGAAGCATATACAAAAACTCTTGGTACTATCTTTGCAATTTTCTTTAAATCTAAAATTATTTCAAAACAAACCAAAAAAAAAAGAAAAGAAAAAAGACAAACACCTCTATAGAAAACTGGGCAAAAGACTTCAACAGACACATTACATAGGAGGACATCCAAACAGCCAATAAACATGAAAAAAGGTCAATGGCATTAGCCATCGAGGAACTGGAAACTAAAACCACAAGGCAATACCACAACGTACCCATTGGAATACCTAAAATGAAAATGACCAAAAAAAAAAAGCTCAAGTGTTGAGATATGGAAGAACTGGAATTCTTATACACTGATGGTAGGAGTGTTGGTTATCACAGTCACCTTGGAAAACAGTTTAGAAATATCTACCAAAAGAAGGCGGGAGGGGACAGGAAAGCTGGATGAATGGAAATAGGGAACCCAAGGTCGAGAAAGGGGGAATGTTGGCACGTCGCAGGGTTGGCAACCAATGTTACAAAATATGTGTATTAATTGTTTAATGAGGAATTAATGTGCTCTATATAAGCCTTCACCTAAGGCACAATTAAAAAAAAAAAAAGAAATATCTACCAAAGATGAACATTTGCATGCCCTATGACCAACAATTCCACTTCTAGTTATCTATCCAACAAAAATGCGTACGTATGTTCCCCAGAAAGAAATACACTACCATTTTCATCACAGCATTTTTCATACAGCCAAAAACTAGAAAGCACCCAACTGTTCATCAGCAGCAGAACGGTTAAGTAGTGATATATTCATCAATGAAACACTGTACAACAATGAAAAAGAATGAATTACTGTTACACGCAACATGAATGAATTACTGTTACATGCTACATGAATGAATCTCACAGCAAAGAATTCAGACACAAAATTATGCTATACGATTCCACTTATATAAAAAGTACAAAGATAAGCAAAACTAACATATGCTTTAGAAGTCAGAGCAGTGGTTACCTTTGAGGGTGGGGGATAGGTAGTAACCAGAAGGGGACCTGAAGGGGCTTCTGTAGTACTGGTAATGATCTATTTGTTGATCTAGGTGCTGGTTACAGGAATGTGTCCAGTTTGTGCAAATTATTTGACTGTACATTTATGATATATGCACTCTTCTATACGCAAGTTATCCTTCAATAAAATGCTTAAAAAGCGGGGCACTCCTTGTCATGGCATTAAAGTCCCTTATACTAGGTCTATCATTGTTTATACCACATGTCTTGACTCCCACCAGTATCCCACATGTACCCTACATTCCAACTATCCGAAACCTTCCTGATCAGATTGTAAGAAAGCTGAATCCCAATTTCCATTTCTGTTGACAAGTCTTCCAATGCCATACATACTCCCACCTACCCATAGGTGCACATATTGGTCCCTCCTGGGATACCCTTTCCTCCTTGCCTCCTTGGAGAATTCCCACCCAGTCTTCAAGCATCCCTCCTCTGAGGGTCCTACTCCCACACTCCTCAGTCAGGGCCTGCTCCTTGCACCCACTGCCCCCTACATATCCCACACTCTCACACTATCCCGTTCTTTTCATTCATCTCTCCCACTGAAATCATGAGTTCCTTGAAGACATGGATGATTTATTTAGCAGAGTGCCTGGTCTAGAGTAGGTACTCAAAAACGAATTCCAGGTGATGTGGTAAGAAAAAGCAAGATGCAGAATTTCCTTTCTTTTGAGAAACTCAGACTCCTCTGTTTTGAGAAGCAGTATAAGATACTGGAAAAAACAGACAAGAAAAGAGAGAAAATCAAGGGAAAAAAATGAGCAAAGGTTAAGAAGGCAACTCTAGAAGAAATACAAGAGACTAATGGGTGTACGAGAAGATGCTCGGTCTTACCAGTTCAGGGAAATACCAATTAAAACAATAATGAGATATCATTTTTGGGGAAATTTCATTAAATTTATTAAAAAACACACACAAAAATAAGACATGTAGAAATGTGTTCACAGCAGCATTGTTTGCAACAGCAAAACACTAGAAACAACCCAGATGGTCCACTGACAAGAAACCGGATGAATAAACTCTGACATATGATATTAGTACAATGAACTATTATTCAGCTGTGAAAAATCAATGAACTACAGCACCATCCATCAACATGAATGAACCTCAAAAATAATGTTAAGAAAAAGCCAGGTGGAGAATATAGATGGTACCATGTATATAATGTTCAAACTCTGCCAAAACTAAGCAACATATTCTTTGAGTTTCTATTCATACGTAGTAAAATTACAATAAAAAGCAGAGACAGAAACATAAAATTCAGCACAGTGATCATTTCTGTGGAGCACGCAGAGCGATACGATCTGAGAGGGATAGCAGGGCCTTCAAAAGTATTGGTAAAGTTTCATTTCTTAAGCTGGGTGTTAGGTAAACAGGTACTCATTTTATTGCTATGCTTTAAAACTTCCTATATACGCCAGCCTTCTTTCTGCGTCACAGTAGAGCCACTGAGTTTTCTTCGTGTAGATCCTGCAGAGAGGTATTTCTAGACAAACCGAATGGCAAATATTAAAGAAACTGATAATATCCAGGATCAGTGAGGATGCAGGGAAAAAGATTAACCTTATACACTGTCAGAGAGAGTATAAATTTATAAAAGTATTTTTGGAATTTAATTTGGCAATATTAATAAAATTTTAAAATATGCAAACCCTTTCACCCAGTGATGTCAATTTTAGGAAACTGTCCTATGAAAACCCATGCACATTTGCCCAAAGATATATGTGTAAGGCTGTTAACTGCAGCCCTGTTTACAATAGCTAAACACTGGAAGCAACATAAATATTCTCTAATCGGTAAGTGAATAAAGTACGGTGATATCCACACTATGAAATACTACACTGCTGATAAATAAATCTCTATGAACTGAAAGCAAACATCCCCATGAAATATTAAGTACAAACAAAAAACAAAAGGCAAGTCACACATTGATAAAATATGACTTCTTATTTATTTAGATACATATGTACATGTTCATAATACTAGTCATTGCCAACTCCCACACAGAGCAATTGCTATGTGTCCAGCCTTATTCAAAGTGCTTTACATGTATTAACTCATTGAATCCTCGCAACACTATATGGTAGATACAGTGCTAACCAAAAGGTCAGCAGTCTGAATCCACCAACGCCTCCTTAGAAACCCTATGGGGCAGTTGTGCTCTCTCCTATAGGGTCACTATGAGTCGCAATTGACATGATGGCAATGGGTCTGGGTTTTGGTTATTATCAACATTTTCATTTTACGATGAGAAAACCATGGCACAGAATTTCAATAGCTTGCCCAAGGTTACACAGGTAATAAGAGGCACAGCCAGGATTCACACCCAAGTCACACAGCTCCAGAGTCTGTGCTCCTAACCACCAGGCTACACGGCTTCCCTCGGATGTAAACACATACAAAAAGCATGAGGTTCACAAACATTAAACACACTAAGCAGGGCAGGGAAAGGAAACTTCCATTCCACATACGCCTAGCTGATTGAAACCTTAGCGACAAAAATATATTTGTGCAACACTCCACTCCAATGATAAAATATATAAAGAGAGGGAAAGAAAACGTACTGTACTTGGAGTCAGAGGCTGAGTCTGAGTCCTGACTGACATCCAGTAATCTTTGAACAAGGCTCTTTATCTCTCTGAGCCTCAGTTTTCTATCTGTAAAATGGGGCTGATACTACCTACCCTGCCTACATTTTAGGGTTTTTGGGAGGCTAGAATCATGTCAAAGTGCTTTGCAAACCACAAATCACTCCACAAAGGTGAGGTAGCATTACTTTTTTGAGCAACTCTGAAAAATGCAAGGGGTGAATGACACTAACTGTCTGAAGGGAGGCTGGCGAATAAATCTACGGCCCCCCTGGCACCTCATCCCCCAGAAGCAGAGAATTCAGCCTGCAAGGCCACAGACCTCATTCCACAACCCCAACCCACAGCCAAAGAGGGAAAAGCAGGGACTCCTCTCCGCTTGGTGTGTTTGGTGAGTTTCTGAATCTGGAGTGACCCCAGGGCTGTGAACAGGCCTCAGAGAGCTTTGGGGAAACCCCAAAAACGTCTGCCAGGGTGGTCTCCACTGGGGACTCACTGAAGGACAGGATGGGAAGTGGTGCATTCTTCTCTAGGGAAAAAGGAGCGGAGCTAATCACAAGGTAGGCAGCCTCTAACCTCATAAACATTCTTGGGTAGATGCCTAGCCACCTCCAAATTACAGGCAGCCTCTCCACTCGGTTCAAACAAATCTCTCGCTTTGACTCAGCCCTCAAAGTGGGGAGGGGGTAAACATATAGTTGAGGGGTTAGAGATCAAGACGCTAAGGAGAGGCGCTAAAGAGAAGCGAGGCGCTAAAGAAAAGGCACAGGAAGATAAATGGGAGGCCTCAGGGAGATAAACAGAGGAGGGCTTAGGAGCTCGCACCACAGGCTCATCTGAACGGGGGAAAGGTTTATGTTTCCTCAACTCCCACTCCCCAAGCTCATATGGAAGCCAGGAGAACTGGGTGGTGGGTGGGGGTCAAGTGTAGGGTTCTTCCTAAGAGAAAGTTAAGGAAGTGGAAATTGCCCCAAGCAGGAAGCCAGCATCCTTAATTCACCCTCACCCCTTTAACCACTCCGCCATCACTTTGTGCTGCAATCCCGTCTCCCCCCATGTATATGGTCTTTCAAACTGTGCCGACAGCCGCCTCATTTTCCCCACTCTGGAAAATAGTCAGCTCCTTGTAACACTGGCTCCCAAGAGGCCAGCATGAGGAAAACCCCATAAAGTTGAAAAAGTGGGCCAGATGGAGTGGTTAAGGGCCAACCCTCTCCCAGGTGAAACTCTTAACCCACTCAGCTCACAGGTTTCATGGGCCTTGGTCTTGCCTTTTCCAAGTCAGAAATGCCCTTTTGTTGAGTATAGGACAAAGAAGCATTCCTGTTCCTCCCCACAGATTAGCCAACAAAACAGGTGTTTGCTGCTTTTTGTCTGGCTACCTGCCCAGAGGTAAGGGCTGGACAAGCAGAGGGCTGACCGGGTAATTGGGAGGTGAAATGAGAAAAAGGTAGAAGGGGTGGCACCCTAAATGGGGCAGCTCTTTTCATTACCTGGAGCCCTGGCAGCAAGGGAGTGTGTATATAGGGGGAGGTGGGCTCCCAAACCCTCAGCTCTAAAGGAGGCACCCTTTTGCTGAACCAGTCTCTCTAGGAAACTCACCCAGTGCCTAGCCAGCCTGGAATGTAAGAGCAAGTTCCTCAAAGTCCCCTTCCCTCAACGGGCTGGCACAGGTGACCCTGCCCTCTCTAGTCTCTGACTACTCTGCTTTGTGATTTTTGCTTTTGTGTCCCCAGATCTAAAAGACCATTTATCTCTTCTTCATTCATCCATCCATCCCCATTCTACCCTGTATTTTCCTCTCCTTTTTCTGCTCCTGCCCCCTGCCTCCCTGATACACCCTTGTTCCCCCAACCAAACCTCCCCACCCCTGGGGAAATAAAGGTATTTCACAAGACTCTGCATTGTAACCCTAAGAGGCATGTACAGTAATTATCAGCAGGCAGGGAAGCTGGTCCCCACCCACTCTGAGCACATGTGTCTGGAACCGAAACCATCTAGGTGCACACCCCCCTCCACCCTAGAGAAATATGGGCAAACATTGGCGCCAAATGCCTCGTGATTAGGTAACCTTCCTCTCTCAGATCTTCCCCTCGCTCCTGCAGAGCCCAGGATTTCCCAAATTGCAGGCAGCTTAGGAGATATCGGCTGTTGTGCTCTGGAAAGTAAGAACCTGGCAATAAGTGGGGGAGACAGAACGGTGCAAGGAGGAATTTACAGGCTGAGCTGGGGGCAAGTCTCACGAGTGGGAGGAACAGGCAGTCACCAAACTTAAAAGGTTCCTCTGTCCAAGTGTTTTTCCCCACCCAGGTGTCACAGAGCCAGGGCCTCCACCATTATAATTCATTCATTCCTTTGTGGTAAGTATCAATGACCCCAGATGAATCCTCTTTTAAAATGCAAATATTCTGGCCCAAACAATTCTGCTCCTAGGTATTTCTCTTCAAGAGAAATGAAAACATAGGTTCACACAAAAACTTGTACATGAATGTTCACAGCAGCATTATTCATAATAGCCAAAGAGTAGAAACAACCCTTGGATAAATGTCCACCAAAATTATCTAAGATGAATAAAAAAAAAAAAAAAGACAAATACAGCCATGAAGATATACCCATACAATGAAATACTACTCAGCCATAAAAGGAATGAAGTACTGATTCACATTACAGTATCATTGCCATCAAGTTGACTCCGACTCACTGCGACCCTATAGAACAGAGTAGAATTGCCCCACTGGGTTTCCAAGGAGCAGCTGCTGGATTCGAATCACCGACCTTTTGGTTAACAGCCAAGCTCTTAACCACTATGCCACCAGGGCCCCCGTATTACAATGGATGAACCTTAAAAACGTGCTAAGTCAAAGAAGCCAGTCACAAAAGATCACATATTGTATAATTCCATTTATATGAAATATACCGAACGGGTAAATTCCTAAAAGAAGGAAAGTAGATTGGTGCTTGCCTAGGACTGTGGCAGGGAGAGGGGAAGGTAGGATACTCGAGGAAAATGGGGAATAACTGCTAATGGATATGTGCTTTCTTTTTGGGGTGATGAAAATGTTCCAAAATTGATTGTGTGGATGGTTACATAACTGTGAATATACAGTAAAAACTACTGAATTATATGCTGTAAATGAATCATGTGGTATACGAATTGTATCTCAATAAAGCTGTTATTTTAAAAAAATACAAGGCCCATGGTCAGCACTCAATAAATCACAGCTCTAGTTAAAAATAAAATTAAAAAATTTTTAAAAAGTGGGGCTCAGGAAAGACTTGGCATTAATCTAATACAGTTTCTAAGTCCTGAAGGAATGACACATATTCCAGGGGAAAGACAGTTCAGTCTATAGCAAATTCACCCAGGCATCAAGAGAACCTCTCTGGCCAAGACTAGTCAAAATAAAAAAATAGAGAGGATGAAAAAATGCAAATATTCGAAAGAAGGGTAACGTTGATAACACTATAATTCCTACAACAGGAAGTCAATAGATGTCTAAAACTGATAAATCAAGAACTATTGCTTTAAGCTTATTATTTACAAATGTGAGGTAAACACCAGATGAGTAGCTAAAAGAGTTGAAAGTGGTTAATTACTTCCATGGAGCAGGAACTGGGGTGGGGGACTGCTATTTTCTTTTAAAAGGCTTTGATACCATTAGATCATTTTAAAACCATTCGTATATAGTCCTCAGATAAAAATGATGTAAAAAAAGAATATCAGAGAATCACCCATGCCAACGTCTAGTGTAATGAATGTCTCTTGCTTTTGCCACAGTTTCCATTCACGTTCACTGGTAACAGCACTTGGGCTTTGCTTTGGAAAATATTCCTCCTTTATTGGGTCGCTTCACATAGGGTCACCATAAGTCGGAATCAACTGGACGGCATTTGGGTTTGGTTTTGGGTTCACTGGGTAATCTAGTGGATTACCAGTCAGTCATGAACTCTGCCCTTCCCTGGCCAAGGGAGGGACTCTCTCTCTAAAATCTTGCACAAAAAGACCTAGAACAGCTGGAATCGATTCACACAGAAGCAGAAATCCTACCCTTCCCAGGACTCCCCTGGTCTGGACTTAAGCTTTCCCCTAAATTCTGTGAGTTGCTCCATTTCCTCCTCATAAACTCCTCTTCTGCTGAAGTTAGCTGGAGTCACTCTCTGCTGTTGATAACCAAAGGAACCTAATGGGAATGTCTAATAAAAATGAGTTTGAGATTTATTTGTTCTTTTATTTGCCAGTAAAACTTACTACAGTAGCTTGCAAATTTCTTTTTTACACCTAAGAAGTACATTTTGCACCATGATCCAATAAACACACAAATATATATCTAATATGTGAGCATATATACAACTGAAACAGACGTTTTGCGGAAAAGGCCTACCCTCTCTCGTGACAATACATTCTGAGAGTGCTGATTCTCTATTATCATTTTTTAAGGCTGGTTGGGACTCAATAAGTTGATTTCAGACCCATTACTGGTTATGATCTGTAGTTTGAAAAGCACTGGTTTCTTGTACCTGCTACATCTGCCTTCAATAAAAACAACCCAGAGTATGTTATGCATTCTTCCATATCCATGTGTGGTGCGCTAAAAGATATGGCCCGGCTAGTGGGAAAACACCAACAGAGGCCCAGGGTCCTGACTCCTATCAGGAGCTCCAGTCAGTTCAACTGCCCGCACTGCCCACCCCAGAAGAAACATCTGTTCATTCAATGGTGTGGATTATATGACAGGTTCCTGGGGACTGTCCAGAGCCATAAATTCTATCCGAGAGCTGACTCACAGGAGAGGAATTCAGGACAAAGCCTCTCTCCTGACTGATTGTTTACCGTCTTCTCCTCCTCTTTAAGACCCCAGGTCAGATCTGGGTAATGAGTATTTCATTCCTAGCTTTAGGGTAAAATAACTCAAGCCCAGCACAGAAAGAAGAAATAAAAGAGAATTCTGTCTCCCCCTTGCTCTAGAGGTCTCAGATTAGCTTCAAACTAATCTGTAGCCGGAGAATGAACGCCTCATTCACTGCTTCTACTGCTCTTTCCGCCCCACCCGACGATAAAGAAATATCAAGGGATAGTGGAGGGTGTTGTTGATTCATTCTTAACCTTGCCAATACCTTGGCCTTAGACCTCTTTCTGGATCTCTTTTCTTCAGCAAGCAAAAAGAAGTCCAAACACCCATCTCCTTTATTTACCTCATGCCCTTTTCCTTGCTTTAACCATTCCAAAACAGTGAGCAAGAGTGTGGAACTAACCAGGACTTGGAATTGGGGTTGACACAATAAAAGATGGATTTCCCTTATCTCCTCAGAGTCCATGGCTGGGAGAGTGGAAGACTACAGAAGACTGGGGGCTGGGGGCGCTGAGGCTCCGCAGTAGCAAGACCTGTACTGTAATGTGATAGAAACACTGACAGCCTTGGTGGACATGGAGAAGGGACTGTAAACAGAATTAAATGATCATCTGTACCCTAAACTTGATATGAGCACCTATTCTACAAATATATTTTGAAGAAGAGTACTAATCCAGCAGCAGCTCGGTTAGCTCTATCTACCTCAAGGACATGCCGAGGCAGGTACAGGAAACGGGTATCAGATGGGGGGGGGCTTCCTTGGCTCCCATTTCACTATCACCCACAACAGCTTGGAAATCGATACAATAGTATACACCCACTTGGGTTAAGATCCCCAGAAGAGCCTAGAAACACTCTGGGACACATTAGTCCCCTCTGCCTCTGGAGAAGCCATATGGTCAGCTGGAGCGTGTAGGAGAGCAAGGGCTGGAGGCCAGGAAGCGAGGGGTAGGGTGGCGCCCCCATCCCCCAGAACCCCTCGCGTGGGTCACTTCCCTTCCTTTCTCACCTCGGTCTCAGGCATCCCCTTCATCAACCTGTCTCGGACCTGGAGGCTGGAGACGGAAGCAAAACCAACCAACGGTCCCAGGAAGCGATCGGTTACCCGGTAAGGGGAAGGAAGGAGGGAAGCAGAACCGCAGGGGGAAGGAGGAGAAATGTGAGAGGAGTGACCCCAGGCAGAAAGCCGCAATGTCCACAGGGAAACGTAGAGTCCTATGCTCGTCTCGACGGAGAGTCCTATCGCTTCCCACACGCCCCCCATCCTCCAGTCCACACAGGAAAAGCCCTGGCATTTCATCCTCTACACCTTTTTTTTTTAATTGGTCCCCCAAAGCACCATGAAGTTCTTTGAAGGGACTCCGAGGTCACCGGGGCCCACAGGAAAGCCTCACCCGCCTCTTCGCGACACAGTGTCCAAAAGAGCGCAGAGGTCCCGTCCCGTGAGCTCACTCTCCTACGACCCCATCTACTCCGCACACGACGCCTGGTGAGTACACCGCCCCAGAGCCCCGCGGCCCAAAGGCTGAAGTTACTGCCGTCGCGCACCGACGCCCAGTCCCGGGTGGGGCAGGGCGCCCAGAGCCCTCGAGCCTCAAAAAAGTCTCCGTTCCGCGACTCCCCGGAACCGCCGCCGCCGCCACCTCGGGGCCTCAGGTCGCACCGAGTGGGGCACCGGGGATGTCGGCGAGCTCCGCACCTGGCGCGGGGCGGCGGAATCAGAAACCGAGAATACCAAGGGGGGAGGCGGTATGGCCGCTTCTTCTTACCGCGGTCTGCCCCTCCGCGTGCACGTCCACCAGAGTACACCAGTTCCGCGTCCCGTTCATCTTCTTTCGGGGAGCAGCAGCACACCGAACCCCTCGGCGCAGTGGTTCGGCTCCGACTAGACGCGCGCGCCGGAACCTCCCCCTTGTATAGACGTGCCAGGGGCGAGGACTGGGGATAGGCCACGCCCCATGGTGCCATTCGCCAATGAAAATGTCCTAATGAGCGGGGTGGGCGGGGCCAAGAGGCTTCAGGATACGTCCCATCGGCACTCTCTCAGATTTGCATAAAGGCGAGGCTTTGGCGCTACCTGCGGCTGATGAACAGAACATCTTGTCTGGCGTATGTGGTTGTATCTCAAAATATTCATTAGTCCTGCTGACTCCTTTCAACCCCAAGATCAGCGCTGGTCAGAGGGAATCACTCAGCCCCTAGGCAATGAGGAGTTGAACCCTGCAAAAGCTTTCATACAAGCTCATTTTCCTATATATAGACCAGTCTGTAGTTTTGTGGAGCTGTACAACCTTTCCTCCGCAGTGGAATCGCAGACACCAAGGGCCAGCTCACTGAGACTGGCCTAAGCCTGTCTGGCAGGTGCCCTTCCCTGGCAGGAAGCCCAGGCCAAAGTCAAAAACAGCTTGGCTCTGGGTGGAGCTTGTTTTGCAGAAGCTATTACACCAAAAGCTACCCATATATGGTTGAGAGAGGCGGGACATGTTGCCTTAAAAGGAATTTGTGTTCTGGAGAAATTGATGAGCCTCAACTTCTCTGTTGCATTTGCTCGCAAACCAGGCTGGCATCTTGAGGGCCTAGAAGAGATGGTTGGCCAGGCAGGACCTCAAAGCCTCTTCACAGCCCAGCTGCTCTAGACAGGTAGCTGCTCCACTGGGCAATGGTTCACCAGGACAGCAGGCAGAATACCTTGGAGGTCTGGCCCACTCCAGAATGGACAGTACTCCTACACCTGGCAATAGGCTCTGTGAACAACTGGCTCCCTCTTCAAGTCAACACAAGGGCCAGGATGGCAGAACTTCCCTATCTCCCAGGTAGGGACTGGGTCCTATGTCAGGTAGGAATCGGTGGGGATTTTTGTAGCTGGGAGGTGAATGCTGGGCATACCCCGTGACCGAAGGGAATAAAACCTAGTACTGATCTGTTTCCCTCTAATCCTCAAAGGCATTTACTGGCCTTGGTATTCCCATATTTCCAGAGGGTTGTCCCACAAACAATGGGACCGCTGTAAACACCTCAGGTTCCCTAGGTCCCAGGTCCCACCTGATCTGTTGTGAAGGGTTAGTGAGGTGAAGAAAAACTCCAGCTTCAGCCTCTAAGCTGTACAGTAAAATGGCTTCTGCATAAAACCTGGACTGCCAAAGAAGCCAGGAGAAAAAATGAGAAGACAAACCAAGGATTTCAGTATAGATATATAATTTTAATATTTAATTTAAAATAAAATCAAAGCTGGATTGGCTTGAGCGAATGTCTGATTTGCAGAGGAACAGAGGCATTTTTTAAAATCATGAAATTACAAGTCATTGGTGAGGGCAGCCTCCTTCCTCTCCCCAGCTCCCTACAGAGCCTGCTTAGGAAATAATAAGAGAGGTGAATCATCCCATTACCTCCTTCCCACCAGGGCTTGACTCTCCCCCAAATCCAAAGGAGAAACAAAACCTCCATTGCCTCTTTCCATTTCTACCAACAGTCAGAGCCCAGCCCCAGGCAGGAAGCCCTGAATTGGGGCCAAGCTCCTGAGAAAATGAGGATCCTGGGTTCCCTCCTGAGATTAGGTGCACTTGGTCAGGAAAGTCACAATGAAGGCCACAGGGATTAAGATCTTTGTGTTTTGAACTTGTATAGACAGTTGTCAGAGTTCCCAGGAGTAACCACCTTATAACCACATCCATAGTCACAGAGGAGGGGGTGGAAGGACAGAAACCCTGAGCAGAACCAGGCCCCCACCACCTGATCACAGCCCTACCAAAGTCCCTCTCCCAGGGGCTCATCAGCAGAGAAGCTGGTGGCGCTCCCGAGCAGTCACTAGGGCAGCAGGGAGGGCTGAGGGCCCCAGTTATAGGAAGGCTGATCTTTGGAGAGGTATGAATGTGCAGGTGTAAAAGGCAAGAAGCGCATCCTTATTTCCTCACCCTGGCTAAGGCACTGAGAGGCAAGAAGGAAGGTAGGAATGGTGAAAATAAGAAGGAGAGGAGAAAGAGTTCCTTGGATGCACTGGCATGGGAGGAATTGGAAGGGTATAGGGACTACCTCATGGCCCACGGCTGTGCAAAGAGGAGCGTATATTAAGTGGGCAGAGGCACGCCAGCGTGTCCATTACCCATAATGTCCACCCTCATCCTGAAAAATGGGTTTCAGGAGTCAGGGAAGCAGAATTGCATAGGGGATTTCCCTGAGCCTTAAGGATAAGGGCTGAAGAAATAAAACTTTATATACATGGCAATGTCTATCCCTTCTTATCCTGCTCAGTTCTGCTCAGCTTATATGCTGACCATCCTTTCATGAGGGGGAAGAGGGAGGGGTCGGCAATTAAAGGAAGGACTCGGTTGGCCTAAAATACCCACTCCTCCAAAGGAAAGAGAAAGTCCACATCTATTAGCTTAGCGCTGATGCCTTTTTACCACCATCACGCAGACCCCTCCCTATCTCAGGTCTGAATAACTGGGTCACCCATAGGAATGAGGAATCCAAGGCTGGGCAAGGCACAGCAAGACAGGGCAGAGAAGGGCTGGCCAGGATAGGCCTCCAGCTGGGTTTCTGGGCCCTTGTGGACCATGAGCTAACAGGAGCTGGTCTGCAGGTTGCTCTCCGTAAGCAGCGATGTGATAGATGAGGGGTCGTAGGCACTATCGAAGTCCTCATCTGAGCTCAGTCCTTCATGTTTGAGGGTTGACTCAGCAGCTGAGCGAGAAGCTTTGCGCCTGAGTCAAAGGGAGAGAGGAATACTTATAAGGGAGGGGAAGTAGAAGACTTGAGACAGCCACCACCCACCCTTTTCATGCTAAGGAAACTCCAATTTTTCTAAGGCCTAAAACTTACGAGATCCCCTACTAATCAGAGATTTGGGGAGATGGGATATATAGGATGGGGCCGAGATACTAAGAGGTAATCATACTGACTTCGAGCCAGGAATAAGTGACTATCTGCAAAGTCCCTTCTTAAAGAGATTCTCCTTATCCAGCTGAGGAGAGTCGACTCCCTTCTTAGTCCATTGTCCCTAAGGAGTAGAGTGCAAAAGGGCAGCCCATACCAGGAGTCCTTCTCCAGAGTTTTGATCCGGGCCTGGAGCTGTTCATTGACCTCATGCTGCTCCTCCAGCTCACGTTGGGCCTTCTTCCTGAGGCTGTCCAGCCGCTCGATTTCCTCTTCTGCTTCATCCACCTGCCGCTTCAAAGCCTTCACCCGCAGGCTTAGCTGGGCAGGACACCAAGTCCCCACATTAGAAGGCATTTGCTACCACGGCCTGGGACCCTCCCCTGAAACAATCTTGACCAGGAATTACTGTTCCTGGAAAGTGTTCTGACCATGGGTAAGTTCTCTAACCTCTCTGTTCCTCAGTTTTCTCACCTGGAAAACAACATAATAAATGGACTCAGCTTACAGGGTTGTCTTAAGGATTAAATGAGCTCATGCACTTAGAAAAAGAACCTAGCATGTCATAAGCACTCAATACTTATGCTTACTATGACTATTCTGGTCCAATTTTGTTCTTGGGTGGTACAAAGTATTAATGTGCGTGGCTGCTAACCAAAAGGTTGAGGTCCACCCAGAGGGGCCTCAGAAGAAAGGCCTGGTAATCTACTACTGAAAAATCAGCCATTGAAAACCCTATGGAACACGGTTCTACTCTGACACACGTGGGGGTGCCATAAGTTGAAATCAACTCAACAGTAAAAAAAAAAAAAAAGTCCAATTGTAGAGCCACTCCTTTTAATCTAATCTCTCTGTCCTTATTTTAAAAAAGTCTAAGTTTGGAAGACATGGAAGATGGGGGCCTCCCTTGCCTTCAAGCAAATACATAATATGTACTTGCCACATGGTAGCTTGACCCCAGGTGCCATGTCCTTACCTGGTCTTTCTGGTCGTTGACATGCTGCCGCTCATCATCAATCTGGATGGATAGCTCTTTAACTCTCCGCTCCAGTTTTCGGTTGGTAGACTGCAGAACTGACTTCTCCCTAAGGCAATGGAGTAGTACGGGTATGTCCATGGCTGATGCCATTTCTAAGGGAATCCTCACCTGGTCCCCTGTTGCCTCCAGGGATTCCCCTCAGTCCTGAGCCTCACCATTAGACTAGGGAGGATCCAGGGTAGATCAAGGAACTGGAGAGATAAAGGTCATTCCGATTTCGGAATTTCTACAGCTCTCTCTGCTTTCTATCAAGAGAGAAGTCCTCTCTAGAGATCAGGCCAGGTTGGCCATGTCTGAGGTGGAGGGCAGAGGAAGCCCCAAAGGAGAGGAACACAGAGGGAGGGAGGGAGGGAGGGAGGGAAGGAGGACAAGCTCATATCACCTCTCCTCAGCCTGCAGTCGCTCCTGCAAATCCTGATTCTGGGACTCAAGCTGAGAAAGGCTGGCGCTGGGCTTCTGGAAGCCTTCTGAGCTGGCCAGCCGGCTCTTCAAGTCCTTGTTCTGAGAGAGACAGGAAGTCTCCATGGTTACCACTCCACTCCCAGTCCCTTCCATGGTCGTTCTACCTGCTTCCTTGGGTCTAACCCCAAGATTCCCCACCCCTCCCCCTCACCTGTCTCTCCAAAGAGATTTTGTCACACTCCAGGTCCTGTCGAGCAGACCTCTCATTCATGAGCTCTGTCCTCAGCTGGTCTACCTAGTTGGAGCAGGTTAAGGGGAAGCAGACTTGGGGAAGCTAAAGATGAACTAGCAAGCTGAACCAAGTGAAGCAGAGTAACTGTGGGATGGTCTCTGGACCCTGAATTCCAGAAATTCCCAGGCAATTAAGAAATCACAGCCTATTCAAACAAAGGAACCATAAGAACAGTGCCTCCTTAGTCCCACCAGGAACTAGCGTCCCTTCTGAACCAAAGCAGCCCCAACTCAGGCCAGAGAGTAGCCCAGGCTACTGGGATTCCTTCCGCCTCTCAAATTCTTAGCATCTTTCCACCTGAGAAGACCTGCCAGCCCTTCCCAAGGCAGACAAGACCCTGAAGTAGAGGCAGCCATGTACAGATTCTGCAGCCAGAACTCTCCAGATTATGAAAGATGGGAGGGTAGAGTTGTTTTGAGATGGGCAAGAGGTTATGAAGTCAGAGACAGACATAGACGAGGCTTAGGTAAGGAAGGGGCTACCTGGTCCCGGCCACGATTTACCCGGTCCGTCAGCAGCTCCACAGTGTTCTTCTCTTCATCTAACTCTGCTTCTAGCCGTGAGACTTTTTCCTGCAGCCAAGGGACAATGGGTTAATCCTGCCCCAAATGCCAGACACTGGAATGCCAAACTCAGACAAGGACCCACTAAAACCCTAGCCTCCACAGACTTCTCTCTCTCATCTCCATAACCTCTTGATCCTAGTCCCTGCCAGGAGCCAACATGGAGCTAGTGCCCTCTGCTGGCCAGGTGTGGCATCAAGGGGAAGGAGTGAGGCATGCTCTAATTAATTACCCTTTGGCAGGAAGACAAACCCCGGAATCCATTCCTCATGGGAGGAGCCCTATTTCCCTAATGGAAAAACAGAGAGAAGCCCAAATGCCTGGGCCAAGGCTAAGATGGAGAGGGTCAAAAACTGAAGCACCAGGGTACAGATTGGGGGAGCAAACTCCAGAACCAAGCTGCACCATGTCGAGGTTAAGAGTATGGACTCTGACCAGTACAACTAGATGGTGTCTGGCTACCACCACTGACTGCTCTGACGGAATCACAATAGAGGGTCCCAGACAGAGCAGGAGAAATACGTAGAACAAAATTCAAACTCACACAAAAAAAGACCAGACTTACTGGTTTGACAGAGACTGGAGAAACCCCAAGAAGATAGCCCCCGGACATACTTTTAACTCAGTACTGAAGTCATTCCTGAGGTTCCCCCTTCAGTCAAAGATTAGATAGCCCCATATAACAAATAATAACACACACATGGCTCAACTATGTATAAGAAAGTCAATGTGCACACCAGCCCAGGGGCAAGGACGAGAAGGCAGGACAGGACAGGAAAGCTAGAGAAATGGGGAACCCAAGGTCGCGAAGGGGAGAGTGTCATGGGGTTGGCAACCAATGTCACAGAACAATATGTGTATTAATTGTTTAATGAGGAACTAATTTGCTCTGTAAACCTTCATCAAAAGCATAATTAAAAAAAGGGTATGGACTCTGGGGCCAGACTGCCTGGGTTTGAAATTCAGATCCACCACTGGCTAGCAGTGTGACCATGGACAAATTACTTAACCTGTCTGTGCCTCAGTTTCCTTCATCTGTAAAATGGAGAAAAGGAGAGTACCTTTTTCACGGGGTTATTCTGAGAACTAAGCGAGTCTTACAGTCCCTGGCACAGAGCATGGTATATCTATGTTTGCTGCTGCTGCTGCTGCTTGCTGTTGTTGTTACTATTATTACTACGGCCAAGTATAGCCAAATGAACAACACTGCTAACTCTGAAGGGGGCAACCACACTGCTCAGCTCCAGCCAACTGCTGCCATGCCAAAAATGTAGGGCTAAAAGCTCAGCATTACCGTATTTTTCCAGTTTTACAGAAGAAGCCAGAAACCCAATTTTTTATGTGGCATCTATAAATTTCTAAACATTAGCAATTAATTCAAAGTTGTTTTGAAACACTGCAGCCAAACAAAACCCATCAGCTGTGGGCTGCCAGTTTTCAATCCCTAGTATAGAAAGAGGTTTGGAGTATCCTGATTCCTTTCCCCACAGAGGTCCCACCTCTGCCAGGACCCAGGCCCTCTCCCTCCCTACCCACCACAGCTCACCCCTCATCATCCTCACCTCAAGGCTCTTCAGTTGCCGGGCCTTGTCATCCTGGGAGCGCTTTTTGTTCTCTGCCTCTTGTTCCAGCCCCTGCAGTCGCTGGGCCAGCAGCTCTTTGTCCAGCCTGGCAGTGTCCCGCTCGGCCTGGGATGCCTGCAGGGCCTGCCGCAGCCTCTGAGTCTGGACAAGAGGGAAAAAAGCAACCATACAGGTGCAGTGAAGTAGGAAGGTGAAAGGTGCGGGGTACCAGTGGTCTGCCCTTCCGGGGAGAAATATTTTATCACTGCCATTCTTTAGAATTGCCAGAGGATGGTAATAACAAAAAGCAGGCTAACTTTCAGTTTTAAAATTCTTTACACACATTGGAACCATCTGGGGGTTTTTAAAAACTACTAATCCTGGGCCCCACTCCCAGAGATTATGATCTGAATGGCACTGGATGCAGCTTGGCCGTTGAGATTTTTTAAATCCTCCCAGGTGACTCTAATGTGCAGCAGAGTTTGAGAATCACTGCTCTACAGACAATGCAGTCCCTATTTTCTGTGCCTAGGGTGGACAAGTCCCCCCACCATCCTCCACTTTAGTACGTCACTACAAGCAGTTAGCCCTAAACCTGGGCCCCAGGACCCCCTGGCCACAAATTCAGCTAAGAGGCAATGAATGACCTCTTCAAACCAAGGACATTGGGATGGTTCCCACCCTCCTGACTCTTGAGCTCCTACCTCATCCTGAAGCCGGCTCAGCCCCCCAGAGGTCTTCTCAACCTCACTGGCCCAATCCTTGGCCTGGCGCTGGGCATCTGCCACCTCCCGCCGGGCCTTTTCCTTGTAATCCTCCAGCTGGGCCTGGAGCTGCTGCAGGGCTTGCTTCGAGTCCCCCCCAATCTGCTCCAGCTGAGGTAGAGAGAAAAGAGAGTTCTCAGCACTGCACCTCTTTAGCAGATGCCTCTGTCCCTTCTCTGTGCACAAACTCCAAGACCGTCCCAGAGCCCCCATCCTACTTTCTTGCACCTAGGTCTCTAATACAGGTGGTTAGGAGTACATAGACTGCCTGGGTTCAAATTCTGGCTCTACCACTTACTAGCTGTGTGACTACAGACAAGTGGCTTATCTTTTTAGACCTCGGCTCTCCATCTGTACATTAATGATATCTGTATCACAAGCGTGTTGTGAGAATTGTGTTAGTTAATTAAATTATGTAAAGGACTTATCACGGTGCCTGACACAAAGTAAACTACCATATTTCAGCAAACCTAAGATGCCAGTAATTATAAGTTATGCCACTCAGAAAGAAAAATCTGCCAAATGAACTATGACATACCATCATCATCAGACATAACCCAATTTCAGAGATGATAAAATGTACATTTTAGAATTGATGAGATATGTTTCCTCCTGTTTTATAGAGATTGGGAAAAGAATCTCACCCCTAAAATGCAACTTCTTCCCCTTTCTTCCTTTCTCCTTCTCCTCCCCCAAAGATGAAATTCTATCACATGTTGAGGGCTCATAGACTTCAAAGCGATAAATATCCCTCCCAGGAGGGATTCTCCAAGCATCAAGACCGTAGTGGATGCAGGGGAAGCTCAAAAACAAGGAAGAGAGGTAGGAAGGATGCCACTCTCTGGAGATTTGGCCGTGGCCACCCCAACAATGAATGTGAGAAAGCCAACACCACACATTTCTGAGTTCCCCTGTCCACGCTTCAGTATGAGCTGAGCCTCTTCCTAAGAGCCCAAGCTGCCCTGTGCCCCACCTCCTTGTTCAGTCTGTCCACAGTCCTGTCCAGCAGACGTTTCTGCTCCTCCAGCTCGGCCTTGCCCCGCCGGAGTGCCTCGCGCTGCTTCCCTTCCTCCTCCAGGGCCCGGTTTAGAGCCTGCCGCTCCTGCCCCAGGTGGGCCAGCCCCCGCTGGGCCTCCTCCAGCCGGGCCTCCAGTGCCCGCTTGGCTGCTGACAGGCTCCCTTCCTCTTCCTGAGCTGTGTTCAGGGCCTCCTCTAGCCGCTGCTTCTCTGCCTGAGAGGGAGACGGTGGGGGAAGGGGGTCAGGCTGGAAGAAGGCAAAGCTGGGGTTCAAGCACCTGGAGGTGAGTAGGAGGAGGAGTCAGCTCTGGGTGGTACAAACAGTTAACATGCTTGGCTGCTAACTGAAACACTGGCATTTCCAGTATGCCTAAAGGCACCTTGGAAGAAATGCCTGGTGATCTACTTCTGAAAAAAATTGGCCTTTGAAAACCCTATGGAGCACAGTTTTACTCTGACACACATCGGGTGGCCATGAATCAGAATCGACTTGACTGCAACTGGTTAACTGGTTAGGTAGAAGGGGGGGAGGGTATCTATGGGCAATGAAAATAGGCTCAGAGGAACCTGTTAAGAAATCAAGACACAGAGAGCAAGCAAAAGGTAGGAGATAGAGGCAAAAATGCTAGCGCAAAGGCTGAAACATTCACACCAAGTACATGCTGGGAAATAAACCAAGGTTAAACACAGGGTTCAGGGAGGCAAAACAGAAGCACACTGAGGATCGAATAAAACTGATGGCTGAGTATTTGGCCAGGAAGAAGCCAACAACATCAGCTGAAGCACTGACCTCCAGCCGCTGCACCTTGTCCCGAAGTCGCGCCTCCACCACTTCCCTGCCCTCCCCCAGGCCTCGCGCCTCCTTCAGCTGCTGCTCCAGACCCAGGATGCGCCTTCGGAATTCGTCATTTTCCTCCCGGGCCTCTCGAAGCGTTGTTTCCACTGCTGCCCTACGCTGCCCCAGCACTGCCGCCTCTGCCTCTGTTGCCATCTTAGCCTGCGGACGGTTCAGAAAGCGGCGGCTCAGACCCCAGGGGTCAGGGTCATTGCTACTCCCAGGAAAGCCCTCCCAAAGAGCACCCACCAGGACCACAGCTTAAAGAGGGTGTTGACACCAGCCAGAGGCCTCCCTGAGAACCCCACCTCTACAGAGACGCTGTGGGTGCCGCCAGGTACAGCCGCCTCCCCCCTGCCCAACCTGGCTGGTTTTAACCACACACTTAAGACCAAGGATCTGGTCGGTACATACCCATGATAGGTAATTTCCACGCCCTGTGGCTCCTCAGCCCTCCAGACCCCTCAGCCTCCACCTTCTAAGCCCTATGCCCACTCCCCTTGCCTTGGAAGCCTCTTCACAGTCTTGTCTCAGCTGCTGGAGGGTCTTCTGTAGCTGTAAGTTCTGCTGTTCCAGCTCCTGGACTCGATCAGCCTCAACCCTCAGGGCACCCAGCTGCTTCTCCAACTCCCGTTCACGGTGTCGCCCAGCCATCTCCTGGCTCTGCTGCTCTGCCTGCAGCTCCTTAAACTCCTCCTGTGTCCGGCACAGCTCCTAGAACGGAAGCAGAATGGTGACAGGGCAAAGAGAGCCAGACTGAGATACCAGAGTCCTTCATTCATCTGGCCTAGTTCTTTAAAATCTCAGAAGAACCTCTGGCTCCTGCTGCTTAGCTTAATAGAGGGATCTCAGGATTAACAAAGAAATAGCTAGATTTTTGCTTAATCAAAGAAGCCAGGCTCAAAAAAAGGGCCACATACTGTATGATTCCATTTAGATGGCATTCTGGAAGAATGGAACAAATCAGTAGATAC
This sequence comes from Loxodonta africana, assembly GCF_030014295.1. Classification (NCBI taxonomy): domain Eukaryota; kingdom Metazoa; phylum Chordata; class Mammalia; order Proboscidea; family Elephantidae; genus Loxodonta; species Loxodonta africana. Next base: position 181,391,088 of record NC_087344.1, on the reverse strand, counting down.
CAGGGGCTGGGGCCAGAGAGAGTCTGACTACAGAGGGGCAGTGGGAGAGAATTTGGGGGGCATGATGGAACTACTCTGTATCCTGATTTTGGTGACAGATACACAATGCTATGCATTTGTCAAAACCTGTATAACTATACACCACCAAGAGTGAATTTTATCACATATAAATTTAAAAAAAAGAAGAAAAAGTAGCTGGGTCTACCTTGGGATCAAGAGCTTTAAGGCTCAGGACCTTTGCTGGCAGCCTATAATGCCATTATCCCCTGCTATGTTCTAATCAGCTGAATGTGTACCAAGCACCAGCACTGTGACAGATACCACAGGAGACACAGAGAAGGCATACACGGGACCCAGCCTTTCAAGATCATAAATCTAGCAGGGGCCAGAAGTCTAATAGAAATAATGAAAAATGAATAATAGAATTATTCAAATGCAAAGTGAACAAATACAGACTCTAATCACAGAGTTCAAAAGAGGGAGAGAACTCTTGCTAGGAAATGCTTCAAGGTCAAGAGGACACTACTGGGCCTGGACAGATGAATGGGTAAAGTAGGGTAGAAAGTGGTACAGGAAGGGCATCCTGGTAAAGGGAATTACGTGAGTGAAAGAGGGAGATGGAAATTTGCATAATATATGTGTTGTACATAAATGAAAGCTTGTGTAAGGCCTGGTTCATCCTTAATCATTTAAAAACTAGAGAAATTAAGATTTCCCTGGATTATTAAATACCAAAATCACATGGATTAAAGCAGTGGTTTTCAATCCTAGTTAGACATCAAAACCCGAGGACATGATATCTCTGAGACTTGCTTCAAAACTTATGGAGACTCAGCAGATGAATCCTGATCAAAAAGAGGAAAAATGTGGAACAGAATTTCAAATTCTTACAGAAACCAGACTTACTGGACCTATTGCTGACTGGGAGGACACCCAAATCTATTGCCCTGAGACAATTTTTAAGCCTTGAACCAAAGCTATCCCATGAAGTCATTTTTAAGCTAAACAACAGCTTAGCTCAACTAGTTAAGAATGTTGGCCTTGAGCAGTGCACTCTTATAAAGAATTATCTATATGAGATCTAACTGACAGCAGTAACTCTAAAACACAGGGGAGAAGTTTAAGGTACAGAGAGATTAGGTTAATGGTGGTGAAACAACATGGACAGAGATAGGGAGAATGGTGACACAATGCAAAGAATATAACCAATGTTACTGAACTGTACAAGTAGGAAATGTTGAATGGATGGATATTTTGTTATGTATATTTTCACCAAAAACAAAACAAAAATGGGGAGAGAAAAAAATAGGGAAAATCAGTAAAACCAAAAACTGGTTCTTTGAAAAGATCAACAACAAAACTGACAAACATTTAGCCAGACTGACCAAGAAAGAAAAGGAGAGAAGATGCAAATATCTAAAGTCAGAAATGAAAAGGGGGACATTACACCCAACTCTAAACAAATAAAAAAAATCATGAAAATACTATGAAGAATTGTATGCCAACAAATTAGATAACAAAGATGAAATGGACAAATTCCTAGAAAGACACAAACTACCAAAGCTGGATCAAGAAGAAATAGAGAATCTGAATAGATTTATAAATGAAGAGATTGAATTGGTAATCAAAAAACCTCCCACAAAGAAAAGCCCAGGACCAAATGGCTTCAATGGCAATTTTTACCAAATGTTTAAAGAAGAATTAACACCAATCCTTCTCAAACTCTTCCAAAAAATAAAAAGAGGAGTCAACACTTCCTAACTCATGAGTCCAGTGTTACCCTGATACCAAAGCTAGACAAAGACATCACAAGAAAAGGACACTACAGACTAATATCCCTTATGAATACAAACGCAAAAATCCTCAGCAAAGTACTAGCAAACCAAATGCAGCAGCATACTAAAAGGATTATACACCATGACCAAGTAGGATTTATTCCAGGAATGCAAGGGTAACTCAACATGCAAAAATTAATCACTGTAATACACCATACTCTTAGAATGAAGGGGGAAAAAAATACGATCATCTCAGTTGATGCAAAAAAATCATTTGACAAAATCCAACACCCTTTCTCGATTAATACACTAGGAAAATTAGAGAATTTCCTCAGACTGATAAAAGGCATCATGAAAAGCCCACAGCTAACAACATACTTAATGGTGAAAGACTGAAATCTTTCCCCACAATACAGTGTGGTACTGACATAAGGACTGATATATAGATCAATGGAATAGAATTGAGGGTCCTGAAATAAAGCCATAAATGATTTCTAACAAGGGTGCCAAGTCCATTAGGTGGAAACATAATCTCTTTAGTAAATGGTGCTGAGATGACTTGATAGCCACACGCAAAAAAATTAAGTTGGACCCCAACCTCACACCAAATACAAAGATTAACTCAAAGTGGATCAAAGATCTAAATGTAAGAGGTAAAATTATGAAACTTTTAGAAGAAAACACAGCTGTAAATCATTGTGACCTTGGATTAGGCAACAGTTTCTTAGATATGAAACCTAAAGCCCAAGCAACCAAAGAAAAAAGTAGATAAATTGGACTTCATTAAAATTAAAAACTTTTCTTTGGTGCAGGGTAAGACAGTACACGATACAGCTGGAAGTCAGCACAACTTGACCAGGGCAAAGTCACAGAAGCTTCACAGACACATCCAAACTCCCTGAGGGACCAAATTACTGGGCTGAGGGCTAGGAACCATGGTCTCAGGGGACATCTGGCTCAACTGGCATAACATAGTTTATAAAGAAAAATAGGATGTAGATATTCCTGCTTTGGTGAGTAGCATCTGGGTCTTAAAAGCTTATGAGTGGGCATCTAAGATACTCCACTGGTCCCACCCTGTCTGGAGCAATGAAGAATGAAGACAACCAAAGACACAAGGGAAACCTTAGTCCAAAGGACTAATAGACCACAACTACCATAGTCTCCACCAGGCTGAGTCCAGCACAACTAGATGGTACCCGGCTACCACCACTGACTGCTCTGACAGTGATCACAATAAAGGATCCCAGACAAGGATGGAAAAAAATGTAGAACAAAATTCTAAGTCACAAAAAAAAAAAAGACCAGACTTACTGGTCTGATGGAGACTGAAGAAACCTGAGAGCATGGCCCCTGGACACCCTTTTTAACTCAGTACTGAAGTCACCCTTCAGCCAAAGATTAGACAGGCCCATAAAACAAACACCAGTACAAGTATACAAGACTAAATGGGCACACCAGCCCAGGGGCAAGGACGAAAAAGCAAGAAGGGACAAGAAAGGTAGACAAACGGAAATTGGGAACCCAATGTCTAGAAGGAGAGAGTGTTGACATGTCACGGAGTTGGCAACTAATGCCACAAAATAATATGTGTATTAATTGTTTAATGAGAAACTAATTTGCTCTGTAAACCTCATCTAAAGCACAATTTAAAAAAAAAAATGGTGAGTAAAATGACAAATGCCCTTGAACCTACAACCTAATAAAAACATTAAAAAAATTTTTTTAATTTTCAGCCATCTAAGATACAACTCTTGGTTTCTACTTGTCTAGAACAAAAGAGAATGAAGGAAACTAAAGACTCAGAGAAGAAACTAGTCCACAGGACTAATAGCCTACATGAACCATGGCTTTATCTAGCCTGAGGCCAGAACTAGATGGTGCCCAGCTACCAATCCTGATCATTCTGACCAGGGACACACTAGAAGGTCCTGGATAGGAAGGGAATAAAATATAAAACAAAACTCAAATTCCTAAAAAAGGCAAGACTTACTGGACTGATAGAGACGAGAAGAACCCCCAAGACTATCGCCCTAAGATACCCTTTGAACTTGGAACTGACCACCCCTATTGGTCACATTTCATCCAAATAATAGATTGGCTTATAAAATAAATGATATCATCCGTGAATACTGTGCTCCCTTAAATAATCAGCTATATGAGACCAAACAGTCAACATTTCCCCTAAAATAAAGACGAGAAGCTAACGAGGGGCAGGGAAGCTAGATTAATGGAAACAGAACAAAAAGAATGGAAATAATGAGAAGGTTGACAAATTGTGAAAAATGTAACCAATGCCATGGTACAAGTTGTGTAAAATGGTTAAATGGGAACCTACTTTGTATGTAAACTTTCACCTAAAACACAATATAATATTAAAAACAAAAAAAACCCTATGGAGCACAGTTCTACTCTGACATACATGGGGTTGCCGTGAGTTGAAAAAATAAAATAAAAACCTTTGTCCATCAAAAGACACAATCAAGAAACTAGAAGGATAACCCACAGAATGGAACAAAATATTTGCAAATCATATATCTGATAAGGGAAATGTACCTAGAATATATAATATTTACAACCAAATAATAATAAGAAAAATAACCAAATTTAAAAATGAGCAAAGGATGTGAATAGACATTTTTCCAAACCAAAAACCAAACCTGTTTCTGTTGAGTTAATTTCAACTCATACCGACCCTATAGGACAGAGTAGAACTGTCCCACAGGGTTTTCAAGGAGCACCTGCTGGTTTCAAGCTGCCAACCTTTTGGTTAGCAGCTGAGCTCTTAAGTGCTGCGCCACCAGGGCTCCAAGTCAAAGAAGCCAGTCACGAAGGATCACATATTTTATGATTACATTTATATGAAATGTCCAGAATACACAAATTCATAGGCAGAAAGTAGATTAGTGGTTGCCTAGGGATGGGTGGGAAACCCTGGTGGTGTAGAGGTTAAGTGCTATGGCTGCTAACCAAAAGGTCGGCAGTTCGAATCCGCCAGGCGCTCCTTGGAAACTCTATGGGGCAGCTCTACTCTGTCCTACAGGGTTACTATGAGTCGGAATCGACTAGACAGCAGTGGGTTTGGTTTTGGTTTAGGGATGGGTGAGAGGAGGGAATGGGATGTGATTGCTAATGGGTACAGGGTTCTTTTTTGGGGGTGATGATGCAGTATGATTAATTACTTTTGCATGTGGCCTCTCTAGCCATGGTCTTGTGACTCCCACCCAGGTAACTGGGTGGGGCTGTGCATATAATTGTGGCCCACAGAGGGGATTGATCAGTTTTGCCTTAAAAGAGAGTCAATTCCAGAGCACAGAGGAGAGCCCACCACCACCAAAGAACGAGAGACCCACAGCAGAAACCCGCAGCAGAGGGACCCGCAGGAGACAGTGCAGTTGGCTTCCCAGCCCATGGAACGAGAAAGCCGAGTGCCTTTGGGCAGACACTGAGGGCCTGGGAGAAGTTTATGCCTGGCCCACAGATTGGGGACTTGCTAGCCTCCATAACCTTGTGGACCATTTCCTTTATATGGTCTGTGAGTTGTATGACACCTTGCAAGAAATTTAGGGAGCCCAAAGAGGGAGAGTACTGAGGTGAGAGGGAGTAGTTGATGTTAGAGATGATGGAATGGTACAGCAGCTTGGAAAGGTTAGAAATTTGGGACATCTTTAACCTCTGCCTCATAGGAACAGCCTCGTGCTGATCATTATAAAAGAAATCATTCGTTTACATGATAAAAATATTCTGAAATTAAATAGTGGTGATGATTGCACAACTTTGTGAATATGCTAAAAGCCACTGAATCATACGCTTTAAAAGGGTGAGTTTTATGGTATGTGAAATTATCTCAATTAAAAAAATATGAGTGTCTTCAACAAATGGTGCTGGCAAAACTGGATTTCCATATGCAGAAAAATGAAACAAGATCCATACCTCATACCATACACAAAAAACTAATTCAAAATGGATCAAGGACCTAAATGTTACATTTAAAACCATAAAGTTCTTGGAAGAAAATATAGGAGCAAAGCTTTGGGACCTAATTTTCTTCAATGATGGATTATCAAACACAATGATGAATACACTAGCAACAAAGTATATACATATATAATGTGGAGGAAGAGTGAATTGGCTATTTAAAAAAAAATTATTGAAAACCAAAGCATGTAACATAATAAATGCTGGTGCTGCTCTGACTTCTTAAAAAATATTTACACACACACACACACATAATAAAATGAGCTCTGGTTCTAATTCTTTAGCCATTAGCTACTTTGGAAATTCAGAAAGTACCATAATTAGGCTGAAGGATTGTATAATATGTAGTGAGTCTTCCATGTAAGGCACTAACAAATTACAAAAGAAAAATAGCAGTGTGTGGTCTATGTTGGATTTGGTTAGTCTGTTTACCTAAAGTATAATCTGTTTATTGATTATATATTTGATAAAATATATGAGATAAATGAAACACTACTTATTGCTTTTAGCTTTCCAGCTTTACCCAGCATGATAAATTAACTGAGACAGTCCAGAGGAATGTCTAAGTTCTCTGTGTCAGCTTATACAGTTAGAAGACCTCCAACTACCCTTGGTATTTGTTAACAGCAAAACAATACAGTAAAAATTTAAGAGCATTTTTCACTTCGCCATTCTTTCAGGAGTTCCCTTGAGCAAACAGAATTTTACATTACATATACACCGCCACAACAACCACACTTAATTTGGATAACGTTTGTTATGTTTTTCTTGACCCGATACTGTGTGTAAGGCTGAGGATTTTATTTATCTGGAAAATCATCATTCAGAGCTATGTTTCTTTACTCATTTAAAAATATGACCACCTTGCTTAAGAAGTATTGAGTTTTCCATTTAGGGTGATGAAAAACGTTTAGAAATGGGTAGCAGTAATGGTCACACAATGTGCTAAATGTAATTAATGTCACTGTAATTAAAATGGTTAAAATGGCAATTTTTTTGTTATATATAACTTACCACAATAAAATTCCGAAAAAAAGATATACATGTATATTAACATTACCTTGATTAAAATTAGGCAATCTCACAGTATAGGCATGACAAATAAGTATTGATGAATTAACTTGTTAACTGAGCACCTACTATACATTCAGCATAGCAAATCAAGAAAATGTAGACCTAGGAGGATCCTCAGGGGGCCATAAATGCCAGTCCCTATAATTAATGAAAATACTTTCCAAGTTATCTAAATCATCTAAAATAACTAGTTGTCCTCTCATTCCTTAATAAACTAAAACAGTTCATTAATTGAGTTTATTAATTTAATTTTATGATCATACCACTTGTGACCTATATATAAACTTTCAGCATTCATGCATGATAAAAAGAGGATTTTCTTAAAAAAGAAAGAAGACCAAAGAGAGGAAATCTTACCACAAACTTCAAGTGTTGCAGGCTATGCTGACTAGGGAGACGGACACATTAAACACTAGTATCTTTTAATTCCCCATGTCCAGACTCCGTACTCTCTAAACAGCCTCCAGATTACAATTTGGCTTCCATGTAGGTCAGCTGGCCACGCCAGCACAGTGTTCCAGTCCATGTGACAATACTTCTTGTTATCCATTTTAAATTAATAAACTGGCATTCTAACTGGAAACATTTATTTCACAAATGTAGGTAATGAGTCCTTCCTGAGAGGCAGAGCAACTCTTGCCATGCCAACCAAATTAGGGTTCTGAGCCTGCAAAAATGACCCTGGAAATTTCACAAATCTACCCAACTGCTGCTACGCATGAGGTCTCTTGGGAGGCAGCCAGCAGCCAGCTGGCTGTACCCCAACCTGGCCTCTGAGAGCTCTTTCCATTAGAAACTTCTACGCTCGGCAAGGAGATTAGCCCTGCTGGATTGGACAGTGTGTGCTGGGAAGGAGATAAAGCTCAGCAGGCAGGATGGGGCCCAAAAATCAAGCACACCTGAGACAGCTGCAGTAGTCTGGAGGCCCCTATGGGCAGGTGAGGCAGGTGCCTATCATCCCAGCTGGTCCTTCTACCCCCCAACTTCCAAGTACCTTCTTGAGCTCCTCAACCTGGCGAGTATCTCCAGCACCAGCTCGGGCCTGCCCTAATTCTCTCTGCAAGGCCTCCATCTTCTCCCCAAGCTCATCTTCCATCTCCTCCTTCTCCATCCGCAGCTGTAGGAGTCTGCGTCCAGGGAGGTGATATAAAGGGGAAGGGGAAGAAGGTCAAGCCACTTGCCTCAAGGCCAGCACACTGGGTACCAACTCTCAGAAGGGAGGAAAGCAGATGTGGAAAAGAACACCTGAGAAATGGGTGAGTAAGAGCAGAGCATGGGTAGAAAGGAAGAGGGATGTTAGAAGCACCCTTGAGAGAGGGGCAAGGTCCTTACTCCTGCTTGGTGGCTCTCAGCTCCTCCTTGTTCTTCTGGAACATGCTCTGCCAATGCCCTGTCTCCTCTGAGCTCTCCTCCAGCTCCCGCTGCAGCCCTCGCACCAGGGCTGACATCTTCTGCCTCTCAGCCTCCAATGCTGCGTGGTCCTAGGGAGGAGTAGAGTGAGGGACCAGAAGGCTCAGAGGGAAGGGCTCACCCTATACCAAGGTGTGAGTGTGTAGAAGGGGAGACTCAGGCCCAAAAGGCACTGTGCAGGCTGCACACCCAGAAACCCCAGTGGTACCTGGTACAATACTAGCAGGAGGCTCTCTCCCCAAGTCACAGCCCACCCCTTTGTCCTCTTATTTCCCCCATGGGACTTGGCTCACACACCCTCATCGTACTTCTGGCCTGCACCCTGCCTTTGCCTTTGTAGGTTTCTAGACAACGTTTTCACTTCATCTCACACGTGTACTATACAGTGAGTTTCCAATTACAACCGTGTAAAGTCCCAAGGGAGCCCTGGTGGCACAGTGGTTAAGAACTTGTCTGCTAACCAAAAGGTTGGCATTCTGAACCCACCAGCTACCCCTTGGGAACCCTATGGGGCAGTTCTACTCTGTCCTGTAGGGTCGCTATGAGTTGGAATTGACTCAGTGGCAATAGGCAGGCAGGCAAAGTCCCGAAATGCAAGGCCTCAAGACCCCAAGGCAGCCCCTCTTCCCTGGCAAGGCCCACTTCTCCCAGCCCCTGCCCTCATCACATGCCTGGGTTGCGTCCTGCATGCTCCGGCGAAGCTGTTCTGTGTCTCGCTGGTATTGCTGCCGGACATGCTCTACCTCCTGGTCACGGGAGGCCACCTCCTCCTTCAGGGCCCCTTTCAGGGCTGTCAACTCCCGTTCCCGCAGCCTCAGCTGCTCCTCTATCCGCTGCTTCCCCTCCAAGACCTCTTCCAGAAGCTCCCGGGTTTCTATCAGGTCCTGGGGAAAGTGAGGATGGGAGCACAGGGTGACCGTATTAGGGTCCATCTGTCCATTAATATTCATTCATCCATTCAACAAATATTTACTGAGCACCTTCTACGTGCTAGGCGTTGTACCAGGTGCTCTCTGCCCTCTAAGATGCCTAGTTAAGATAAAGGAAACCCATTATTCTGGGCTCTACCCCACTCGCCATTTGAGTCTGCCTGAAGCACACTAATGGGAATCCCTAATAAACCACCTCCTTCCCATACTTTGAAGAAACTGTGAATGAACAGACTTGAGGACGTTCCAGGGGGAAGAAATCAGGGGCCAGGATACCCAAGCCTGCTCCCTACCTTCGTTAGCACCTCCTTAGCAGGCTCCAGACCCTGGGCCTGTTTCAGCTTGTTCTGCAGCTCCATCACCTGAGTCTCCAGTTCATGTCGTAACCGTTCACCCCGGTCCAAGAGGAGCTTCATGTTCTGCAGCCTAATAATTAACATTTATTAAGCACTATGTGTCAGGAAGTTTCCAGAACTTTACATATATTAACTTATTTAAACCTCTTCCATGATTGTTCAAATCTCAACGAGGCCTTCCGTGACTACCTGATTTAATACTGCAACTTGCTCCCCGTTAAACCCAGCCCTCCTGATCTGCTTTATCCTGCTCTACTTCACCTTCTAATATGTTACAAATTTACTTACATCATATGTTCATTGCTTACTGTCTGCTCCCCCTCACGAGAAACTAAGCTTCTAAGGAGCAGGGCTCTTCATCTGTATGATTCGCTGATGTACCCCAGGAACCAAGATCAGTGCCTGCCACAGTTTTCACTGTGAAAATGTCTCCTGAGTGAATGAATGAATCCCCACAACAATTCTTAGAAGTAGATACTATTATCATCCCCATTTTATAGATTAAGAACATGAGGCACAAAGGCAACCCCACCTAGCTCCAGTGGAGCTGTAACCACTACAACTAACCTGCCTGATAGTGAGGGTAAAGAGAAAGGTCCTGTCTTTAAACCATCTCTGCCTCATTCAGCTTCTGGAGATTTCCTTCTGCCTTCCTGAGCCCTGAGGACAGGAATCTAAGTGCACCTAGGCCCCCCAAGCAGGCCCACATGCACCAACAACTGCACTCACTCCTTGGTGCTCTGCTGGGCCTCCCCCTTCCTCTTCTCCAGCAGCTCCTTCAATCGGCTGCACTCCTCCGCCTTCTCTTCCAGCTCCAGCTCCAGCCCCACCCGGGACGGCTCTAGCTTCTGCCGCTTCTGGAAAAGGGAAGGAGAACACAGTGGGTGAAAGGTGGGAAAAGCCTCTCAGAAGGAAGGATAATGAGAATACCAAATATTTATTAAACACTTACTATGTGACAAGCACTGTACTAGGGACCTTATGTGTATTACCTGCATTTAACCCTCCTAACAACCCTTGATACTTGTGATGGTTTAAAATATGTCCACACAGAAGAACTGGATGGTGCCTGGCTACCATTACGCAGTGTTTTGATCAAAAAGTCTATAGTAGAATCCTGATCAAAAGGGGGGAAAGGCGGACTTTTCAAATTCTCATGGAATTCAGACTTTCTGGAGCCATTGAGGTTGGATGAACCCCAAAAAACTTCTGCTCTGAGATAATCTTTAAACCTTACACCAAAAATATACCCAGAAGTCTTCTTTAAACCAAACAATAGTTTAGCTTAATTAGTAAAGAATGTCTGCCTTGGGCATTGTGCTCTTTTAAGAACTATCTCTATGGCAGCAAATTGACAACACCATCTTGAAAGATTAGATAGGAAACCTAGAGGGCAGTGAGTTTATGTTAGTGGGGAAGGAACAACTTAGAAAAGGAGGGTGAGAATGGTTGCACAACTTGAAGAATGTAATCAATGTCACTGAATTGTACATGGATAAACTGTTGAATTGTGTATGTTCTGCTGTGTATATTTCTCAACAACAACAAAAAATATGTCCACAAATCTTTGCCATTCCTCTTTAAAGGTGAAGCCTAATTCCCCTCCCCTGAATATGGGCTAGACTTGCGGATTCTCTTCTAATAAATAGAAAAACGGGGAAGTGACATGTGTGATTTCCAAGAGTAGGTCATAAAAAGGCACCGTGGCTTCTTTCTTGCCTTCTCTCTTGGATCACTCACTCTGGGAGAAAGTAGCTGCCATGCTGTGAAACACCTGAGTAGCCCTATGAAGAGGTCTGCACAGCAAGTAAATGAGGCCTCCAAACAACAGCCGGTTTCAAAGCAGATCCAACTCCAGTCAAGTCTTCTAATGACTATAGCCCCAGCTGATAACTTTATGGAACCTCATGACAGACCCCGAGCTAGAACGACCAAGCTAAGCTGCTCCCAGACTCCTGGCCGTCAGAGACTGTGAAGACAATAAATTTTTCCTTTTTTTATGCTGTTAAGTTTTGGGGTAATTTGTTACACAATAATAAATAACAAATACAGTACTATTATTACTCTCATTTTATAGCTAGGGAAACAGATGTTTAGAAAATTTAAAAAACTTGCCTAAGGTCAGTCATGCAGCCAACAAGTAAGGGTACCAGTATTTGAACCCAGGCAGCTGGACTCCATAGCCTACCAACTAACGACTAACTACACTGTGCTACTAGGAAATAAGAGAAGTTACAACTCAACACTTTCCAAGTACGGATTATGTACAAGGCAATACTATGAGGTGGGGGCAGCATTAAATAAAAAAATAAATAAATAAAGGAGTTATTTAACTCCTTCTCTGCAACCTACTACCTTGGGCAATTTACTTAACTTCTCTGATCTTCAGTTTTCTTATCATAAATGGATCCAGAATGCCTGCTTTACAGGGTTGCTATAATGATTACATATTAACCAGGACACTATCTATTACAAAAATTATCTTCAATAAATGACAGCTACTATTGTTGCCATCATAATTATCATGATTATACCCACTGCCATCGAATCAATTCCGACTCATAGTGGACCTTGTAGGAAAGAGTAGAGCACCCCCACAAGGTTTCCAAGGCTGTAATCTTTACAGCAGCAGGCTGCCACATCTTTCTTCTGCAGAGCAGCTGGTGGGCTCGAACCACCAACCTTTGGGTTAGCAGCCGAGCACTTAACAACTTCACCACCAATAAGTGGGTATTATTGTCCGCATTTTTCAGATAAAGAGAACTGAAGCACAGAGTAATTTAAGTAAGTAACTTAGGTAGTCTGGACAAGATTCATAAAGCCAGTAAGTGGCACAGCAAAGATGGGAACTCCCAAAGGAAATGGAATGGAAGGTAGTTGGATCCCTAATGCAGTGTGCCTCCCTGAGCTTCAGAGAGCCCCAGAAGTCCTTTCTGAGATAGGGCACACTCGTATCTCTTGTCTCACAGGACACAAAAGTGCTTGTTTCATTGCTTAGAGGAGCCAGTCCAGCCCATCTCCAGGGCAGGGCTCTTTCCCTGGGATCACTCATCCTTTCACTCCTCTAACCTCTCCTCACCTTCACCTCTTCATCCAGCTTTTGCTGTAGCTCCTCCACTTTTCGGGTGAGCTCGCCCTGCCCTGCCAAGGCCTTAACTGGACCAGGAGAGGCCATCTGCCAGAGACATGGGTGGAAAGGAAGTGAGTCCACAGCCAGATCCTCTAAGGCCTCAAGGCTCTAGCCCTGCCCCTTGCTCCCATCCCGAGAAGGCCACTCACCACCAGAGGCTGCATCTGCTCCAGCACCAAACTGACCTTCCTCCTCACTGAGGTTTCACTTTCTGAACTTCTAGAGGATGAAAGAGCAGAAGCAAGAGTTAGAGAAGAAAGAGGTAGCAGAGATGAGGAAGAGGGAAGATGGGGAATGAAGTTAAAAGGAAAGGAAAACAGAGGTGTGTGCCTCCACTGTGGGGTGGCCCTACTCACCCCTCCCGCAAGATGCCATAGATGGTGGCCTTCATATGATCCACACTGCCTGGTGGGGCTGCCTCCTGCTGGTCTCTGAGAAGGTCTGGGGTTGATTTGAACTGCAAAGATAGAAGCCCAAAGGAACAGGAAGATTAGGACCAGAGGCATGTATGGGGTTTAGACGGAGCAGAACTAGCAGTTGGAAGATGAGGCCCTTCAAACATGATGAACAAGCCTGAAACAGGGTAAGGTGGCAACCCTGCTGAGCCCTGAGCAATGGGCCAGGAGAGGTCCGTGCAAGATATACCTCTCTGCTATTGTTGAAAAACAGATTTTACTGGACAAGCAGATCTCGACCAGCTATGAGCTGTGTCACAAGTAAATTGTCACTAATGATAGTTAATGTGTCCTATTTTTACACAAATAACAGGCACCTTCTACAGTTGGTCTGCCAACTGCTCCCACCCTTCCCCCGCCCCGCCCCCAGGTATTAAGCACTGCTATGCCAAATTCTTTTTTTTTTTCACATGTTGCTGTAAAAAAAATTAGTATAGCATGTTTACAAAAATACCTGGTGGGGGGGAGGAGCTGTTGGTAAACAAATGTAGAAAGTGCGTGTTATTTGCATAAAAATAAGATACTAGGGCTTGTAAATGATTTGAGAATGGAATCAATTTTGTTTCAAGTAAAGTCCCACCTCCACTTAGTTGCAGTCCTCAAATGTTAGTGACTGAAGCACAGTTAAGGGTTGGGGCAATAACCAATTACTCTGCATGCTTGTGAATGATGATTTTGTAGTTCTATTTTCTTTAGAATTTTACCCATGGAAGTATCTTATACATGTGAATATCATCCATTAAGTGGTTGCATGAAGTGAAGGAAAAAAGGTAGGGACTTGCTGCTCTAGGTTATTTGAATTGGCAAGGGGTCCATCATGGGTCAGGGCTGATGGAAGGGGCTGGGGGTTGGGCATGAGCTCTGACCTGCAGCATAGCAGGGTCCTGTGCTCTCCCACGTGACTCCTCAAAACTCTGAAGGACCCAGTCCTGGGTCTGCCGGGAACGGCTGAAGCCACTGAGAGGGCTCTGGCTCTGGGCTGGCTGTTTTGAGCTCCCCACATGGCTGTCATACTTCGTGCTAGGGGACAGGTCATTGGGGGACCGACGTTCCCGCTCCTCAAGGGTGTCCCGTTGGAGCCGGCTGTCCAGGCTCTGGCTCCGCTTGCGCTGTTCATGGGGCAATGTCCGTGTACGGCGGCCAGTCCGGCCCCGGGCCTGGCCCCCAAGGCGACCGTCAAACTTGTTGATGAGCGAGTCCACTGAGGACAGGGGAGCAGTGTCAATGGCGCTACCTGGGGAGGCCCCCTGGGGGGCTAACTCCAGCAGGCTGGTGCTCCTGTTGCTTGGAGCCATAGGGGTAGGGACTGCCAGTGAGGCCTGTGACTGGGAACGGAGTAGTCTTCCATTCCAGTGGGTCCCAGGCTCCTCATCAGATGCGCTGCCCCGCGAGGAGGCAAGAAACCCCTTGGCCTGAGAGTAGGGGTTCTCGGGGAGTTCCGAGTCAGAGCTCAGAGCTCCTGGGGCCCCTCGGTTGTTGGCCCCCTTGATTTGGACCCCAAAGGAGTCACCACCCTTCTCCCCACTGTTGAGCACCACGAAGGGCTGCCCAGCAATGCCCTGCACGCGCACGGCAACTCCATAGGTGTTGGCTCTTGCATCCTTGGCTGGGCGTCGCACACCACGGCGTAGGGTACCCGTCTCGTCACCACCCATTGACTCTGTGATGAAGCGAATTTGGACTCCATGGTCCAGGGGGCCCCGGGGCTCAGCCATGGTAGCTGCCTGCTCCATGGGCAGGAGAGGTCCTGGAAGAGGGAGAAAGGAGATTAAACATTTTATGCCGAGAGACATAAAGTAGAAATCCAGAAACCTCCAGCTGCCCCGCTTTAATGGGGCTAGTTGCCTTGTCAGTTTTTTCTTTGTAGAACAGTGGTTCTCATACTTTAACTGAGCAACAAGATCACTAGGAGGGATTATTAAAAAACGCAGATAGCTGGGCCCTACCGCCAGAGTTCCTGATTCAGTAAGTCTGGGGTGGGGGCTTGAGAATTTGCATTTCTAACAAGTTCCCAGGTGATCCTGATACGGCTGGTCCAGAAGAATCCATTTCTTCTGATATAGCTCCGGACAACTTGGTTTTGTTAAGAGTTCAAAAACTTTGATTGATATCCACACATACACCACCATGTCCCTCCTCCTCCTCCCTCAAGAAAGGACAGAACCCAACCCCTGCATAACAGATGTCAAAGTGTGCCATCCCATTTCTGGAAACTATTCAAAGAAAGTGATGCCTCTGAGGAAAGGAACCCAAGGGGTTAGGGGCAAGAAGGGGAGAGTGACTGACTTTCTACTGTGTATCTTTTTGTCCGTTTTGAGTTTGAAACCATATAGATGTATTACCTATTCGAGAAAAAATGTAAATATCATTTTAAGTGTCCCAGTCCAAGGGGCCACACAGCCAAGGCCATCTACAGACTAGCTCCCCAGATCCACATTGCCAAGCTCAGAGTCATCAAATGAAATGTATTCCAGGCATGCTCTGTTCCAGGAAACTCCAAGCAAAGAAAAAATGCAACATCTCCACCCCTTCTGCTAGTCTCTACCAGAACCTAGCACCAAACTGGAGGAGGTGCCTGTAGCGTACCAGACAGAAACACAAACATGCAACTTGACCTCCCTGCGGAGCTCTGAGCCAAGGCAACTCGGCCAGGTCTGGCAGCCCAGACAACCCGTGTGAGATGAGGAGGGGAAGGGATGTAGAGGGGCAGAGTTCCACGTTAGGAAGGGCTGGTGTGGGGGGAAACAGCCTCCTATCTGAGGAAGCGCATTCACAGCCTTCCCAGCCTTTCCCCTCCACAGAAAAGAATAGGGAAGGAGGAGCCCCTTCTTGGTAGTGGTTCGTTGCCTTTTTTGACACTGGGTCCGCATTTGAGAAAATGATGACAGCAGTGCAACCTCCTGTAGGAGACAGCCCACACAAACTAGTATCGCACAATTTTAAGAGGTCCGTGGATACCTTAAGGCCCAACCGTCAACTTTTGAGGACCTGGTCTCCCATTTTTTAGGCATTGGGGAGAACCTTAACCAATCTCTAACTCAGATACCCCAAACAGCAAGATATCTTGCTGGCAGGATCCAAAATGGGACCAGAAACGAAGCTAGGAGGTAAAGAGGTAAGTTCTCCAAACCACTTATCCAGAGGCAGCCTGGCACAGTAGAAAAGCCACTGGACTAGTCTAACTCTGTTCTCACTGGAGATGTATAACCTCGGGCAAATCACAACTTTTCTATGCCTCAGTTTCCATCTCTGTAAAAACTGGTATAATGATAATATCTCACAATGTAATTACCTGTGAGAATTAAATCAGACAACAACAAATTACACAGGCATATACCACTGTCAAATTTTATCAAGTTTTACACTTAAGATTTTGTTCTTTATTGTATTTAAGTCATACTTCAATATAAAGGTGGAAAAGTCAAGATATTAAACATGAAAGTACCTAGCAGAGTAGGCCTGTTACAAAGCTGACAATAAATGTTACCTTCACACATGCTGTTCCCTCCAACAGGGACTTCCCGGCTTCACCTGGTTCCTAGAAGAATGTCACTTCCTCAGAGAAGCCTTCCCTGACCATCCCTCCCCCCAAACTAGGTCAGATCCATGTTATATCCTCTGCAGTTGTTCTTCAGTAGGTTTATCTCGGTTCGTTTTTATATATTTATTGAAGTCATTATTTGTTTCCTGTCCGTCTCCCCCACAGGATTACAGTCTCCTGGAGGGCAAAGGCCATGGCTATCAGCCGATTACTGTGTCCCCAATGCCTGGCACATGGTAGATATTGATAAATATTTGTGAAAGGTTGTATCCTGAACCAATGCAGACTTGCATAGCAGAAGGAGGAATTGCCCAGGGGTCCCTCACAGTTATGTCTTGTTTTCCCTCGTAACAGGACCTCCTCCTGGCCTGAACTCTCTGCCCTACTCATTCACGACTTTAGATCCAGATGTGCCTAGACTGCCAGCTCTCAGAAACCACATGATTTATTCATGATGCAGCTCTCCTCTGTCAGCACATCTACTGATCTTCCAGATCCAGGTCAAGGAGCTCCTGGCCTAGGCCTGAGAGAGTACACAGCCCCTCGCCTGAGAGCACCAGCTCATTGAGAGGCAGATCCAGCACTCCCCCAGGTCCCAATGACTCCCTACCCTCAACCACCTTCAGTCCTGGGACACGTGGGTCAGGGGCCAGGATGGCTGGAGGGAATCTGTGAGGTGGGTCAGAAAGCAGGGCTCTAAATGATTCAGCATGGAAAACCCGAAACCTACCCACCTTCGGTTACAGAGGACAGCGGGGCGGGGCCAAGGGAGCAGCGCAGCTGTGGGCCTTGCCAAAGCCCCAGAGGCAGGTAAACAGTGATCTAGCACCAGGCAACATGGAGCCCAGAGCCTGAGCTCTCACCAGATGCCTGACCCTCCTCCCTCCCCTGGCGCATGCTCAGGGTCTCTCTCCACCAACTGTACTCCGGGAAGAGACCAGGCCACACTTAATTCTGTTTTCATCTGTCTGCCTCTGCCACTCCAGCTGGTAAGGAGGGAGGGGACACCCTTCACCTGTTTCAGAGCCACTTCTCCTAGTTACTCATTATCCTGCCCTGCCCCAATTCCATCACCTCTGGCCCAGTCTTATCGCCTGGCATCCAACTAGCAGTGACAGGGTCCCTGGACTCCTGGCAGGAAGTGGGAGTGGGGTGGTTTCAGGAAGGGCTGATATGCCCAAGACCAGGCAGTATGCTAGGTGCCACATATTGGCAGATTCAGAAAATGGGGGAACTAGAGGTATAGAGGTTAGACTACCTCTTTCAGGTAACAAGGAAATCAAATGGTCAAAATAGAGGACAGCTCAGTGACTTTGATTGTTCTGCTCCCATTAAAGAGTTACAGAGGTAAGGAGGCTCCCCGTGGATCCAAAAAGAACCCCCAAGTGGAGTTCTGACTGTCCACTGAAAAAGCCAGAAACCTGAGAGCCAGGCTAGAGCTGCTCGGCCAGTGGGAAGAAAAACAATGAGGAACTGGATCCCTGTAAACTGGCTGGACTGGTTTGAGAGGCAAGGGGAAAGGCAGGGCCAGGGAGACTACACTGGCAGCTTGTAAAACAGACCAGAGAAATTCCACACCACATAGGAGGCAGAGGGACAAGCCTGTGGGTAGGGGTTCTGTCCAGTCTGGCTGCCAAGGCCAAAGCTCTAAAGAAAGAGACAGAAGGTAGGGAGGGAACAGGCAGTGGGAGCAGACACACAAAGAACCCGGTGAGTGACAGGCCAGTGTGTGACAGAAGACTTTGTCTCCCTCTACTCCTCCCTCTCAAGCTCCCAAAGTTGCACTCCTGATTCCACACTTGCCTTGGCCACCCCCCAGCCCTGAGCTCTTCCCTCCCTCGCATGAAGAAAAGCAGCCCACCCCCTCCCATGATAAGTGTCCCTCCCCACATCCCACAGGGGCAATAGCATGCAGGTCAGCCTGTGGAAGGCAGAAAGGGGTTCTAGGACACCAGAATTCTTTAGAGCGAACCAAATCACTAGATAAGCAGCCCCCCAGAGCCAGCTCCCCAAATCCCAAATATCCAGGACAAAAGAAGAGGTGCACAGACACGTGTGGGCAGCCTGTCTACAATATAATAGCGGTTGCTAATTATTTCCCAATTACAACAACTTTCCTCAGGCAGGGCATCAAAGGGGCCAAGCTAAGGCTGGCTCTGGATGCCTTCCCTGCCTAAGGCAAGGAAATCTGCCTCAGAAGTCTTGCCTGGGACCCAACATGCACCTCTCATCTGGCCTGGAGACTTGAAGGTGCTAATTCTCCTAGTTGTGTCTCTCCTGAGGAGTCCTGACAGTTTCCTACAGCACAATGCCTGCCAGTCATCATGGTCGGGAGTCAGGATGCCTGGTGGGGCCTCAGAGAATAAGGGTGATTCTGGGAGGCATCAAGATAAATCGGTTGAGCTCCCAAACCTCACCCAATGGTCTCCATCTAGAAACACAGAAGAAGGTATGTGTGCTGGGGGGAACTGATATCTGGCCAGAGAAAGAGGCCTCGTTAGAAATAAGAATTTCTGCATATTTTATAGGCTCAGGGACCTATGCTTCCTCATATCCTCTCTAAAACCAAAACCATACCTATTGTCATCAAGTCAGTTCCGACTCAGAGCAACAGCAGAACTGTCCCGTAGAGTTTCCAAGGCTGTAAATCTTTACAGAAGCAGACTGCCAGGAGGAGCGGCTGGTGGGTTCAAACCACCCACCTTTCGGTTAGCATCCCAGCGCTTAAACACAGCGCCACCAGAGCTCCTTATGTCCCTCTCTAGGAGAGCACTATCTCAAGAAGGAAATTCCTCCCTGGCGTGAAAGCAAAGGCAGACAGAAACCGTATCCCCTGAAATAGTTTCACACCTAGTAAAGAGATGGGGTGGTTTCTTGTTCTCCCCTCAGTGCCTCTTATCTGCAACTGTCTTCACCTGTAGGTGAACGCTTAGAGAAAGGCGCCACACCTCAGAGCCATCTCAAAGCCAGAAAGGAGGCGTCAACAACCAGCTCAGACCGGCACTGGGGTTTCAGGAAAACAGCACCTGCTGATGCCTTCCCCTTACTACCCTGAACCTTAGGCAGCTGTTCCCTCTGCCCAACTGGGACTAACTCTCCCCGCACCACCCCGATCTCCAAGAGAAACTCTGCCCCTGGGGCTGGCGTCAAACCTCCAGACAAATCCTGGCTCTGAAATGCTTTCACGCACTGAGAAAAATCTTACCCTCAGGTGCCCCTCACCTGGTACCTTGCCAGCAACCTGCCCCAGGACGCTTAGAGCAGGGGCCAGCTCTTAATCAAAGCTCCTACTCTCCCCTGACCTCCCCTCCTCCCCGCTCCAACTCAGCACCTGTGCCCTGGAAGGGGACATCCCTGGTCGCCGCAACCCCCCCGCCCCTCAGGGGTACACCTGAGGGCTCGCTTGCCTCTCAGATGCCCTTGCCTCCGCCCGGTTGACTCACCCCAGCCGGGCTCGGCGCTCTCGGGCTCGCACTCCGGGCTCGGGCTAGAGCAGAGCTGCACACGCGACTCCCGGGCCCTCCCACTCGGTCCCCCCGCGCTCCCTCCTTCTCTCTCCCCCTCCCACCAACCTGTTACTCCCTACGGAGCTTCACTCCCATTGGCCGTCACCACCCGCCCCGCCCTACCCTTCCTCCGGTTGGTCGGCTTTCCGCGAGGGGCGGGGCTGCCGCCGCAGGGACCCCGGCCCGGGGTCGCGAGCAGGGATGGGCGGGGGGGGGGGGCGGGTCACGTGGGTCGGCGGGCGCTCGGGGGGCGGGCGCTCGGGGGGCGGGGCGGCGAGGGGCACTGGGAAGCCATTTTGGGGGCGTAGCAGTTGGCCGCCGTGACCGCCCTCACCCCTTGCCCCGGAGCTACGCAGCTGCAGCATCTTCTCGCCTCTGCTGGAAGATAACCCCCGCCTCTAGTTTTCCCAACGGGAATCTCGGTCCAGAGCCTCTTTTGTCCTTCACTTAAAAACCCCAACCCAGTGCCGTCCAGCCGATTCCGACTTACAGTCCTTCACCTACCTGCGCATAAACCAAAATACACTCTCATCACTTTCTGCAGAAAAACCTCCCTTGTCCCTCGACATCAGAGCCCAATCCACCTGAGCTCGTCTTCCTTTTCCCCAACTAAACTAGAACCCCAGTCTTGGGTTCTCTTCCCCTACACCCTGGCCTCCACGATCATTTTACAGCCTGGCAACTTTTTCTCCAGTATATTACCTTCTAACTTATTATATGATTTAATTTTTTTAAATAACATTGTCTCCAATCCGACGATAAACTCCACCAGGACTGGGATCTGTTTTGTTCACTGCCTAGAACAGGGACAGGCACATATTAGGCGTTTAGTAATGGTTGCCATCCCTGGTTGTGAAGTGGTTAAGAGCTCAGACTGTAACCAAAAGATTGGCGGTTTGAATCTACCAGGCGTTCCTTGGAAACCCAATGGGGCAGTTCTACTCTGTCCTATAAGGTCTCTATGAGTCAGCATCGACTGGATGGCACACAACAACAGTAAATATTGGTTGAATGAATGAATGGAAACTGAGGGTATAAATTTACATTGAAGGGAAAAATATGAAGACCCTCATTCTAAACGGAAGGAAACTCAATCCCAGATTGTAAATTTACCTCGGAATTAGCCTTTCAAGAAGTAGGGAAATCGGTCCCCGGCTCCAAAATCTATTCAGAAAAGGATGATACTCTGCAACTAGAGAGACCCCGTTAAACAGCATTAAAGCTTTTCCTATATTTTAAACGTTGAGATATGTAAAAAAGAGATTGACTTAGTTTACATTCCTGGGCTCTGGATACTGTTCTCATTTATTTATTCAACAAATATTTATTGTGTACCTATTTAAGGTCGAAGAGGAATATTGAATACAACCTACAGTGCGTTTGCAAGAGTGACTTTTCTTCCCCTTCCCCTGCCTTCAGAAGCTAGGTGTGGGTCCTGTAGGGTAAAGTCCACCTACCAGTTCCTAAACTGGGATGCAAAGTCTCTGCATTCCACAGGAAGCTTTATCTAATGATTAGAGCCACCCAGCCAGCCCATGCCCTGGGGAGAAACGGCCAAAAAGGCGTGGTGTGGATGGGAAACTGAAGAGGAGAGTCTCTTCAAGATCTTGTTACCTGCAGACCACTAGGGTGGTTTTATAAAGAGATTTTTCTTTTTGAAGTGTGGGATTATTGAGTTGACCTATATATTAGAAAAGTGGAAACTCCTAAGCTCTCCTGGGTAATATCTGAGTAATTAGGATACTTAAGTGCATTCGTAGTAAATACAAAATTGAGGCAGTAAAACAGACACCCCACCCCAGCACTATGAACTAGGATTACAAGGAAAAACCAGGAAGTCTCTGAGTCACCATCATTATCATCTGTTCCTCAAGGAAATGCTCAGTCTCAGAGGGACATCCTCATCAGGCACAGGTGACAGAGGTGATAAACCCGTTGCTGTCAAGCCTGCCCTATAGGACAGAGGAGAACTGCCCCATTGGATTTCCAAGGAGCGGCTGTTGGATTCAAACCGCCTACCTTTTGGTTAGCAGCCAAACACTTAACCACTGCTCCACCAAGACAGAGGTGATTAAAAAAAAAAAAAAAAAAACTAAACTCATTGCCGTGGAGTCGATTCTGACTCATAGCAACCCTATAGGACAGAGTAGGTCTGCCCATATGATTTCCAAGGAGTGCCTGGTGGATTTGAACTGCCGATCTTTTGGTTAGCAGCTGTAGCTCTTAAACAGTATGCTACCAGGGTTTCCTACAGAGGTGATACCATGGTCTTTTTCCAGAGTTCAGGAGACAAGTGGCCTCTCTCCTTAAGAAATGTTAACAATTTGGCAAAATTGGCTTAGTTTATAAATACAGTAAAGACAGAACATTACAGCGAATATAATATCTAGATAGAAGAAATAAATAACATTGATACATACATTCAAGAGGTTAATTTTATTTTGTGAAGTGATGTAGAAGAAGCCCCTCTAAGTAAATTGGAAACGATTTCATGGAAGAGTTAATTGGGAGCTAAATTCCTGTGCTGCAATTCTTTCCTCAGTTCTTTCCTAAATTCTTCACTACTATCACTCTAACAACTCTACTGAAATTGTTCCCTTCAAGATCATCTATTAATCTGTGGCCAGTACTAAATGGAGCAGCAGGGAAGCCTACGCAGGAAGAGTAATTGAAAAAAATAACTGAAAGGAGATGATGCCATTGGCTGAGATCAAAAGGACTTAAGACAGAAGGGGATTGGTGAGGATCTAGAAGAGGAAAAGTATGAGTAAACTTTGGAACTTGTAGTCTTGAAGAAGTATGTGGGACATCCAAAAAAATGCCTACCTGGAAATGAAGCTTAGAAGAAAAGTCAGGACTAGAGAAAGATCTAAGAATCACTCTCATAAAACGTGAAAGTTTATAAAGGGGACCAAAAAACCTCGAAAAATATTGTCAGAGGGGTACGGGGACAGGGATGGAGTATTCAAAGAGGCAGATGAAAAATTAAGTCCGTGGAAGAGAGATATTTAAATAGGTGAAGAGACTGTGGAATTTGGCATTTAGGAAGTTAAAGTTCATCCTCCAGATGTCAGTTTCAGCAAAGTGGTAGGCCTTCAACTCAGACTTCAGTAAAAGAAGTATGTCAATAAAAGGGAAAAGATGAAAGAAAATGGAAGTTGTATGTTTTGTTTTTAGGAAGAAGCACAACTTGGTCATCTTTGGAGAATGAAATGGAAGAGTGGGCAAGATTCAAGAAATGAGAGAAGAGTCAAATAGTCAAAGCCTGGACCTAGAGAAGAAGGAGGAGTCTATGTTCTAGAACTTAAATTGGAAGAACAGTGTGAAAGATTGGGAGGTTGAGGAGGTTGAGCCAGATAACTTCGGGTCCCCAGATTGCTGGACCTGTCAAAGAGAAGGGTGATTCTGGGAGCTGGAGTTTTGTTGTTGTTGTTGTTGTTGTTTTGTGCTTTAAGTGAAAGTTTACAAACCAAGTCAGTCTCTCATACAAAAACTTATATGCACCTTGCTGTATACTCCTAGTTGCTCTCGCTCTAATGAGACAGCACACTTCCTCCCTCCACTGTCTATTTTTGTGTCCATTCAGCCAGCTTCCGACCCCCTCTGCCCTATAATCTCTTCTCCAGAGAGAAGCTGCCCACATAGTCTCATGTGTCTACTTGATCCAAGATTGATCCAAGATGCTCACCCTTCACCAGTATCATTTTCTATCCCACAGTCTAGCGAATCGACTCGATGGCACTGGGTACTGGTTTGGGTCTAGCCCAATCCCTGTCTGAGGATTGGCTTTGGGAATGGTTCCTGTCTTGGGCTAACAGAAAGTCTGGAGACCATGACCCCTGGGGTCCTTCTAGTCTCAGTCAAACTATTAAGTGTGGTCTTTTTACAAGAATTTGAGATCTGTATCCCACTGCTCTCCTGCTGGGAGCTGGAGGATTTGTAAACAGGTTTTGGAACTGCTGGAATTATCTACAGCCTTAAAAAAGGATGTGATAAATACCAAATGAATACTAAAAAAAATCCCCAAACCCACTGCCTTCGAGTCTATCCCGATTCATAGCAACCCTATAGCACAGAGTAGAACTGCCCCACAGGGTTTCCAGGGAGCAGCTGGTGGATTCGAACTGCCAACCTTTTGGTTAGCAGCCTGAGCTCTTAACCACCAGGGCTCCACAAAATGAATGGCACAAATTAAATGCTAGGGGAAAGTCACCCTTTCAACTAGAACTAAGTGCTCAGCTGCTAACTTAAAAGTAAGCTGTTTGAACCCACCAGCCTCTCCATGGGAGAAAAGACCTGGCAGTCTGTTCCTATAAGATTACAGCCTGGGGAACCCTATGAGGCAGTTCTACTGTGTAACACTGGGCCCCTATGAGTTGGAATTGACTGAAGGCACACAACAATAATAACAAGGTAGTATCTAATCTGTGCCTTGAAAAACCAGACAGGTGAAAGGAAAGGAGAAAGAAAATGTACAAAGGCCCTAGGGCAGGAAAGTACAACATTGTTGAGGAAACCCTAAGTAGACCCTATTGGCTGAGCAAGGGGCAGAGCAGTGGTGGGAAATAAAACTGGAAAGGTAGATTCTGGGATAGATTCCACAAGCCCTTGAATATCAGGATAAGGAATTTGGACATTATTGATAGGTAATAGAGAGCTATGAAGGTTTTTGAGCAAAGAAATGGCAGCATTACAAAAGATAAGGCCTATATGATAGATGGAATGGGCAAGGCTTGAGGTGGTAAAGCCTATACTAGAGTGATGGCAGATGGAGGGAAAAGCAAGGGACCAGTCACCCTGACACCCTTTTGGCACATTACTCATCACTTCTCCCTTGAGTTTTGTTTACAAATATGTACTTTGCTCTTCAATAGCAATAATAACACGTAATTATACTAACACTGGGGCCTTTCCTGGTTGAGTAAAATTTCTATTCTGTGTGTTGTTAGCAAAGATAATAAGAAAGGGTCACTTTATATACCCTTCCAACCTTTTGAGTCAGGATCTCCCAAGAGTCCCGAGAAGTTAGTTGACTAGGGAGGCAGAGCTGAAAGGATTTTGAATGGACATCACTGAGGCACAGCATTGGGTCTAGAGTCAAGAGACCTGTGTTCTAATTTTACTTCTGGGAAAGCTGTCACCCTAGCCGAGTCTCCTAAAACCTTTGGGACTCTGTTTCCTCTGAGAAATTAAGAAGACAGACCCATATTTCATAATTGTATTGTGTCCTTTGGACTTCTTGGGGAAAAAACCATGTTCTCCTGCCTTCTAGCTCCTGTTACCATCAGCTGGGAACATGAGTAAATGTAACCATATCTGGTACATAACAAGGGAACTGCCTGGGATAAAGAATTTCAGGCAAACTTTTGCAGCCTAGTCACAGTCACTCCCTCACAAGGGGAAGACTCATCTCAAAGCTCCTTGAGTCACACCACACCCCATACCCCCTTTATTGCCCCGTCTGCCCCACCTCTAATGCTCTGAGCAACTTCCAGTTCAAAGTCTCCAGTATACATTCAGAATAAGAGTTATCATTTAAAAGGAAAAAAAAAGAGCAAGAAAGGCTACATATTTTCAATTCCAGTGAAATTAGAAGGAACAGATTCCTTCTGCGTACTTTTTTTTTCTGAGTTATTAAAACACTACTCTGAGGAGAGAGACAGCTTTCCTCCACACACCCAAGCAACAGCTGATCCCATTTCCCAACTTGTTTTCCTTCCCTCATCAGTAAAGGAGACAGAAGCTTGGCAGCTTAAACCTATACACACATTCTCGAAGCCTCCAGATTCCTCCAGTTCCCTCACATTCCATTGTGGCAGAGTTTTGGCTGAGTTTCACTAATTACCTGATTTGCTTATCCTTTATCTGAATCCTTTCCAAAATACATGTCTCATACTAGTGTCTTAGCTTCTTAGCGCTGCTGTAACAGAAATACCACAGATGGGCGGCTTTAATGAACAGAAATTTACTTTCTCACACTTAGGAGGCTAGAAGTCCAAATTCAGGACACTGGCTCTAGGGAAAGGCTTTCTTTCTCTGTAGGCGCTGGGGGAAGGTTCTTGTCTCTTTTCAGCTTCTGTTCCTCGGTTTCTTGGAGATCTTCACATAGGTTCCTCGGCGATCTTCACGTGGAATAGCATCTATCTTCCCCATCTCTGCTTCCTTGCTTCTGCGCCTAATCTGCACTTTTATATCTCAAAAGTGACTGGCTTAAAACACATCCTACACTGATATGGCATCACTAACATAATAAATAAAACCCTATTCTCATACAGGATTACATCAACAAGTATAGGGGTTAGGATTTACAACACGTATTTTTGGGAGACACGATTCAATCCATAACACTATATGAAAATAGCACTGGACTTAGAGACCAAATACCTGATATGGCAGCCATGGAGGTGTGTCACTCGGAGCTCCCTTAAAGGAAGAATCTGCCTGGATTTGCCAGCTGCCTAACCCCATAAGCCAGCAACCTGCTGCCTGACCTGCAGATTTTTGGTTCATCAGCTCCTGCCACCCATGTGGGTCAGGAGAAGCCTCCAGCCTGGCTCCTGACCCATGCATGGATTTGGGATTTGCCAGCCTCCACAGTTGTGTAAGCCATTTCCTTGAAATAAATCTCGCTCCATATTATTTAAAAAAAAAAAAATCTGCCATTCAAAAGCCAGGAGTACAGTTAGCTGTCAGCCTCCAGCTGCAGCACCTTTGGGATCTCCTACAGTGTCAGGGCTCTTGGCTGGCAGCCCTGAACCAATGACTGAGCACAGTATGTCTGTTAAGTCTGGTCACTTATACTCCTCCATAGGGGCACTCGGAAACCCTCATGGTGTAGTGGTTAAGTGTTACAGCTGCTAACCAAAAGGTCAGCAGTTCAAATCCTCCAAGTACTCCTTGGAAACCCTATGGAGCAGTTCTTTTCTGTCCTATAGGGTCTACGAGTCAGAATCAATGGAAATGGGTTTGGTTTCTTTTTTTTTTTTTTTTTGGTACAGGGCACTCGGAAACCCTGGTGGAGTAGTGGTTAAGTGCTACGCTGCTGACCAAAAGGTTGGCAGTTTGAATCCACCATGCACTCCTTAGAAACTCTGTGGGGCAGTTCTACTCTGTCCTATAGGGTTGCTATGAGTCAGAGTTGACTCGACAGCAACGAGTTTGGTTTTTTTGGATAGGGCACTTTTTGCTCTGGAACTCTCCACTGGGTTGACTGAAACTTGGAAGGATCTTCATTGTGGCTTGAGGCCTTCTTTGTCCAGTTTTTCTTCCTGCCTTCTTTCCTTTCACAGGTGTGTGTGTCAGGTCAGTGTCACTATCTGAAGGCTTTTCCTGCCCATTCCTGCTTCCTTCTCCTTTATGTTTCACAGGCTTTGTTGTTGTGTGCATCCTAGTCGATTCTGACTCAAGGAACCCTATAGGACAGAGTAGAACTGCCTCATAGGGTTTTCTAGGCTGCAGTCTTTACAGGTGCAAATCGCCAGGTCTTTTTTTCACTCAGAACAGCTGGTGGATTCGAACCACCTACTTTTCAGTTAGCAGCTGAGCATTTAACCATTGTGTCACCAGGGCTCCTTTTTCACAGGTATTTCTACCCAATAAATCTCTTGCATTTCTAACTTTGTTTCAGCATCTGCTTCCCAGACCACTTCAATTGACTCAGTTGGTACCAGGAGTGGTCTGAAAAAGCAGGTGGTAAGATGGGCTTTGACAGCTACATTACTCATTACCTGGCTGGCAATAACAGCCCATCCTGGAGGATATGTGGCATACAGATAGCCCCTGGGACAAGATGGTGGCCCAAGTTGCCAAAACTTTCACTGGTACTCACTTGGGAAAATGTTCAGGTGGTCCAACAATTCAGGCATATGGGGTAGAGGAAAGGACAGCAGTACATACAGGACAATGTACTGACTGGGTGTTATTAAATTGCATTGAGCTCTGCCAAGAGAACATAAACTGAGAGCTGTTAACAAGCATTGAAAATTAACTGTGAAGGCCAGAGGGCCTCTTTGGTGGCTTACAAAGAAGCCCTTATTTATTGGCAGTGGAAGAGCAGAAAAAGCTGAAGACCAAACTCAGAAGACTTAATAAGAGTTCAGGAGACAGGTCTGCAATCAAGGTCAAGGCTCTGGTTGGGAAAACCTGAAACTCTGACACATAGGATGGAGATAACTGGGTGGATAACCCCAAAGATTTTGGCTCCCTAGGCCCTCTAGGACCTCTGGTGGTAAAGTGGTTTGGAGCTTGGCTGCTAACCAAAAGATTGGTGGTTCAAATCCACCAGCCCCTCCTTGGAGTAGAGTAGAACTGCCCCATAGAGTTTCCAAGGAGCGCCTGGTAGATTTGAACTGCTAACCTGTTGGTTAGCAGCTGTAGCTCTTAACCACTATGCCACCAGGTTTTCCATGAAATGAAGAATAGTGTAATGGTTAAGCTTGTGTGTCAACTTGGCTGGGCCATGATTTTCAGTGGTTTGGCAGTTACGATATAGTTTGGCAGCTATGTAATGATATAATCACCTCCGTAATGAGATCTGATATAATGTAATCACCTCCATGATGAGGTCTGTTATGAGCAGCTAATCAGTTGAAAGGGAGTTTTTTGGGGGGTGTGGCCTGCATCCAATGTAGGTGGACTTTCTGGCAAAGCTCACAGGCTTTTACTTGCTCTGGATCCTGCAGCTGGCTCCTGTTCATCTGACCCCCCAGTTCTTGGGACTTGAGCTAGCAGCTTATGCCAGTCTTGGGATTCTCTAACCTTCACAGTCTGTGAGCCCGTGGTCTGCTGTCTTACTTGCTGATTTGCCAGCCTCTGCAGCCTGTGAACCAGAAGCCTGCTATCTGACCTGCCAATCTTGGATTTGCCAGCCCCTGCAGCTACTTGAGTCAGGAAAAGCTCCCGGCCTGACCCATGGACTTGGGACTTCGAGCCTCTATATTCCTTAATATAAATCTCTCTATACAGACAGAGAGCAAAATAGATGTGCTGTTAGCAAGGGTGCTGCTTAATATATATAATCAAAAGAAAGTAAGAATGGATGAGCAGAAGGCTGAGGATGGATGTCTCATTAATAGGAATGATCCCTTGCCTAGTTTCTGGACCTAAGTCAGTTTTCAGATGCAAACTCATTGACTGAGAGGTAGCCAGGTTCCCAGTTGGCAAGTAATGATTCCCCAGTTCTTCCAAAAAGGGACTTATGGCTATTTACTCAGGTGGCTCTACATGGAGGAAAGGAGAATATTCAGATACTTTGTGGACTATTGGATACAGCCTTGTCATGGCAATAAAATGAGATAAAGAATATGAACACACTTTGCTTCTGTACAACACTATAGAGTTACAAAGTATTATTTTTATTATGGACTCAGGTCCCAGATATAAAAAAGTTGATCAATCAACAAGTGTTTATTGAGCATCTTTTGCGTGTCAGATATCGTTTGTATTTCCTGTTGCTGCTATAACAAATTACCACAAATTTAGCAGCTTAAAACAAAAGAGAAAAATTTATTATCTTACTGTCTTGGAGGTCAGAAATTCTAAAATCAAGTTGTCAGCAGAGCCGTGCACCTTCTGGTGGCTCTAGGAAAGAATCCATTTCCTTGTCTTTTCCAGCTTCTAGAAGCCGCCTGCATTCCTCCATTTTCAAAGCCAACAGCATAGCATCTTCATGTCTTTCTCTGACTCTGACCAACCACATCTCTTCTGACTCTGACCTGCCTTCCTCCCTTTCATAACAACGCTTGAGATTACATTAGACTTGTTTGTGTAATCCAGGATGGTCTTCGCATTTCAAAATCCTTAACTTAATCACAGCTGCAATGTCCCTTTTGCCATAAGGTAACATATTTAGAGGTCCCTACAATTAGAATGTGGACATATTATTCCATCTACCACACCATTCCAGGCTCTGGTGATACAGTGGTGAACATGGAGATAAAATTCCTGCTCCTGGGGAGATTGTATTCTAAGGTAGCAGGGACAGATAAAAAACAGATAAATTAATTATCACTTTCAGATGCTGAGAAGTGCTATGAAGACATTTTTGAAAGGGTGACATGATGGTGACTAGGTATGGAGAGCTGTCAGGGAAGTCCCTCTGAGGAAGTAGCTTTTGAGCTGAAGCCTGAATAATGGGAAGCTAACTAAGAGTACCCTTGGATCCATTGCCCCTGGAGTTCTTTGGAGGTTTTTGGTGAATTTGGGGCCCATTAGTTCAGGAAGGTAGCTGACTTTTACAGTCCCCACTTATCAATCAGGTCTCTTAAGCAGACAAGTTCCAACACGCAAAGTAAATATTGATTTGTCCTTTCACCCCCCCATCCCCCTGGGGTTTTAGTCTCAAACACAAAAGCAAGGACTAAGCATATTTCTTTAGGATTAAGAGCAGCATTTAGCTGTTTGCATATTGTCTGGGATAAAAGCCCTAAAACTGCAATGGCCGAGACCAAATTTGGAGTAATTTAAGTCCCTACCATTTGAATTTAATTCCTTTGAAAATAATTTCCAAAACCTTTTCAGAAAAACTTAAAGTAAATTTTCCCCAGCAATACTCTGGGCCATTGCTGAGTACTGGAGGCAGGGAAACCAGGCCCTGGATCCAACCATTAGGTGGGCTGTATTGGTGTCTCTCAAGGTCTGTAGAGCATCACATCAGGAGGACTAAGAAATGGGACCCCAAGGCCAGCAGAATGGCAGAGCAACTGGCTGCCCTAGGAGAAAGCCGTCTTTCCCTCTGAAACATAAAAAGGAAGATTTTCTATAGATTGAAGAGAATTTGAAGAGAATGGAGGCCCTGGGTGGTGCAAACAGTTAACATGCTCACCTGCTAACTGAAAGGTTGGTGGTTCAAGTCCACCCAGAGGCACCTCAGAAGAAAAGCCTGCAGATCTACTTCTGAAAGATCAACCATTGAAAAACCCTGTAGAGTACAGTTTTATCCTGACACACTTGGGTGGCCGTGAATACAGGTCAGTTTGAAAGCAACTGGTTACTGGTAGGAAAGAATGGTCTCAAGAAGGGTCAGCCAGTTAAATTAGGAATGATGAAAAGTTTACAAAAGGAACACACCATTCTCACCCTAGCTAACCAAAGGTTTTTTCCTCTTCTTTCCTTCCCCAGGAGAGGGAGTGGCTCATTTTTCTTGGGCCTTTGGCTGATAATTCCACAATGACACTCTTTGTATTCTGTCTCTCTGGCTTGTCATTTGTTTTCCCATAAATAGTTATTTGATTTTATTTCAAAATGACCTTCTTTTTGACTGTGAAGACAAATCAGATAAAATTTAGGTATATGCAAACAAGCATATATAAATTAAATATGAAAACTATCATTAAAATATTTTTAAATTTAAGATTCTTTCCTTTTTAAAAACAACTGTATTGAGGTATACTTGACATGCAATAAGCTGCAGGTATATAAAGTGTACAATTAGATAGTTTTGACAGGGGTATGTTCGTGTTTTGGTTAGGTGCCTTAGAGTCAATTTTGACTCATAGCAACGCTAAGTGACAGAGTAGAACTGCCCCATATGGTTTTCTAGTAGTCTTTACCGGAGCAGATCACCAGGTCTTTTTCCTGTGGAGGCACTGGGTAGGTTCAAACTGCCAACCTTTTGGTTAGCAGCCAAGCTCTTAACCACTGCACCACCAGGGCCCCTTTGACATAAGTATGTTGTTGTTGTGTGCCATCAATTCCAACTCATAGCAACACTACAGGACAGAGTAGAACTGCCCCTACTTCCTAGGCTGTAGTCTTTACAGGATCCCATTGACAGTTCTTTTCTCCCAGGGAGCAAGCTGGTGGGTTTGAACCACTCCTCTGAGTTAGCAGTGAGCACTTAACAATTACACCACCAGGGCTCCTTTGACATAGGAATACATCTGTGAAATTATCACTGCAATCAAGAGAGTGAATAGATCCATACACCAGAAATTATATGTGTTGGGGGTAGGGGTTAGATATGTTCACCCTGAGTTTTGACCTCTTGTTCCCAGCTCACAAGTTTGTCCTCTGAATAATGAAAGAAGATGAGTCATTCATTAAAAAAATTTTCTATAAAAGTGGGCAGGAAAAAAAAAACACAACTTCCCACTCACTTGACTGGTGATCAGTAGCTCATTTATCTAAATTATGTCACTATGCTGTCACTTCTCTTTCATTGTTCACAAGGCTCAGCTAGAATGCAAAGGACTGGGAAGAGCGCCCAGCTGGTGTCCCAGGCCAGCTCTTGGCTCCCTGTATGGGAGCAGGAGAGGGTTTCTGTCCTTAGTTCCCTAACAGGCCTGCCCCTCAGCAGTCCATTTTCATTGGGTACCAAAGTCATTCAGCCCAGAGCTGTCAGGCAGAGTTCCTTCTCTACCTCTGACATCTAAACCTTCCTTATGGTATAAGAGGAAGATTTATCCTTCATTTTAAAGGCAGCCTCCCCTCCTAGTGTGTCACCACTGCTCAATGATATTTTTTTTAACACCTGTTAGGTGCCAGGTACTCTTCTAGGCTCTTGCAATATAAAACAAAAAAACCCACTGCCATCGAGTCGATTCCAACTCATAGTGACCCTACAGGACAGAGCAGAACTGCCCCACAGAGTTTCCAAGGAGCACCTGGTGGATTCAAACTGCCAGCCTCTTAGTTAGCAGCCGTAGTCCTTAACCACTATGCAACCAGGGTTTCCCTCACAACATAGCAGAAGTCAGAACAGGTAGAAATCCCTGCCTTCATGAGCTTACATCCTAGTTAAGCAGAGAAACTAAAAGTTAAATTCCACAAATCTCTCTTTCCTCTCTCATCTTCAAGAATTCTCCGAGTTACTTTCTGTCTGCCCTCAAAGATAAATAGGAAATCCTTACCCTAAGCCTTTTGCAACTTGTAGCTGCCGTCCTATTTCTTTCCTTTCTATTTGTCATTTCTTGAGTTGAGTAGTTTATACCCAACGGTTCCAAGTCCTCTTGTCTATCCCCTGCAGTTGAACTAGGAAACTAAACTCAGTCCTCTTTCTACTTAAAGTTTTCAAGGCTATGACCTTTCAAAAACAGATCACCAGGCCTGTCTTCCAAGGCACCTCAGGATGAGTTCAAACTGCCAAACTTTTGGCTGGTAAAGTAGAGCCCTTAACTATTTATGTTGTTGTTAGGTGCCATCCAGTTATTTCCAACTCACAGTGAAAACAGAACAAAACACTGCCTGGTCCTGTGCCATCCTCATGATTATTGTTATGCTTGAGCCCATTGTTGCAGCCACTGTGTCAATCCATCTCATTAAGAGTTGTCTTCTTTTTTGCTGATCCTCTGTTTTACCAAGCATGATGTCCTTCTCCAGGGACTGGTCCCTCCTGATAACATGTCCAAAGTAAGTAAGACGAAGTTTTGCCATCCTTGCTTCTAAGGAGCATTCTGACTGTACTTCTTCCAAGCAGATTTGTTCATTCTTCTGGCAGTCCATGGTATAGTCAATACTCTTTGCCAACACCATAATTCAATGGCATCAATTCTTCTTTAGTCTTCCTTATTGTCCAGCTTTCCCATGTATATGAGGCAATCGAAAACACCACGGCTTAGGTAAGGCACATCTTAGTCCTGTCTATCAGTTTGTCATACTGTGGTGGCTTGTGTGTTGCTATGATGCTGGAAGCTATGCCACTGGTATTTGAAATACCACAGGGTCACCGATGGGGGACAGGTTTCAGTGCAGCCTCCAGGCTAAGGCAGACTAGGAAGAAGGACTTGGCGAGCTACTTCTGAAAAAAATTAGCCAGTGAAAACTTTACGGATAGCAGTGAAACGTTGTAACCGTTTATATATGTAGAGAGACGGAAAGAGAGATTTATTTCAAGAAATTGGTTTACGCGATTGTGAGAGCTGGCAAATCCAAAATCCGTAGGCCAGGCAATGGGTTGAAAACTCCACAGAAAAGCTATGTTTACAGTCTCAAGGCAGAATGCTCCTTTGGGAAAGCAGTTTTTGAACTTAAAATCTTCAATTGATTGGATTACACTCACCCACATTATAGATGGTAATCTGCTTTACTTAAGGCAAACTAATTTTTTAAAAATAATTATTTTATTTATTTTTTATTGTTGAAAATATACACAGCAGAACATATACCAATTCAACAATTACTATGTGTACATTTGTGTTAGTCATCTAATGCTGCTATTACAGAAATACCATAAGTGGATGGCTTTAACAAGGAGAAATTTATTCTCTCACAGTCTAGTAGGTTAGAAGTCCAAATTCAGGGCTTCAGCTCCAGGAGAAGGCTCTCTTCGTTGGCTCTGGAGAAAGGTCCTTGTCCTCGATCTTCCCCTGGTTTAGGAACTTCTCAGGTATAGGGACCCTGGGTCCAAAGGATGCACTCTGCTTCTGGTGCTTCTTTCTTGGTAGTATGAAGTCCCTATCTCTCTGCTTGCCTCCCTTTCCTTTTATCTCTTGAGAGATAAAAGATGGTACAAGCCACACCTCAAGGAAACTCCCTTTACACTAGATCAGGGAGGTGACCTGAGTAAGGGTGGTGTTATAATCCCACCCTAATGCTCTTAACATAAAATTACAATCACAAAATGGAGGACAACCACACAATACTAGGAATCATGGCCTAATCAAGTTGATACACACAGCTTGGGGGGACATAATTCAATCCATGACAACATTGATTATATTTTCCAATTATATTCACCAAATTGTTAAACCATTCTCACCTTCCTTTTCAGAATTGTTCCTTCCCGTTAGCATGAACTCACTCTTTCCATTAACATGAACTCACTGCCCCCTAAGCTACCTACGTAACCTTTTGAATGTAAAGGAGCTCTGGTTGAGGCAGTGGCTAAGCATTTGGCTACTAACCCACAAGCCACTCTGAGGGAGAAAAGACCTGGCAATCTGCTCCTGTAGAGATTACAGACTTGGAAACCCTATGGGGCAGTTCTGCACTGTCCTTTAGGGTCCCTGTGGGTCAGAATCCACTGGAGGGCAAAGGATTGGTACTGTTTGGTATGCAAACTCAAAGCCTCAGGAAAGAAGGATTGGAGCAAGAGGGGGAATGGGATATGGATCTAAACTCTGCGGTTTGCTGATTCCGTATCCTGGATAGGGCTAGCTCAGATAGGGTTTTGCTCTCATTAAAAAAAAAAAAACAACAAAAACAAGGCCTGTTACAGTTGAGTCGAATCTGACTCATGGCAACCCCATGTGTTACAGAGTGGAACAGCTCCATATAGTTTTCTTGGCTGTAATCTTCAAGGAAGTAGAAAACCAGGCCTTTCTTCTGTGGTGCCATTAGATAGGTTTGAACTACAATCTTTAGGTTAGTTATTAAATGTA
Source organism: Loxodonta africana (assembly GCF_030014295.1). Classification (NCBI taxonomy): domain Eukaryota; kingdom Metazoa; phylum Chordata; class Mammalia; order Proboscidea; family Elephantidae; genus Loxodonta; species Loxodonta africana. The sequence continues at coordinate 181,355,617 of NC_087344.1, read as the reverse complement.
AACCATGTGTGCCATCCAGGGACCTTTTCCTCTCCTTTGTCAGTGTAAATTGACATGGTATGAAAATAATAAAAAAACGTACTCTCAGGGGAGGGATGGGGAAGAAAAATTACTAACTGAACAGTAGACGAGTGTTACTTTTGGAGAAGAGAAAGACAACACACTATATAGGGAAGTCAGTACAACTTGAACAAAGTGAAGTCATAGAAGCTTCTTAGATACAATCCAAACACCTTGAGGAACCGAGTTACTACGTTAAGGACTGGGGACCATGGTCTCAGGGTGCATCTAGGTCAACTGAGGTAACGTAGTTCATAAAGAATATGTTCTACAACCCACTTTGGTGAGTCACGTCTGGGGTCTTAAAAGTTTGCGAGATGTCATCTAAGATGCATCTATTGGTCTCATCCCATCTGGAGCAAAGGAGAATGAAGAAAAACAAAGACATAAGGAAAATATTAGTCCAAAGGACTAATGGACCACATGAACAACAGCTTCCACCTGCCTGAGCCCAGAAGAACTAAATGGTGCCAGCTACCACCACCAATCACTGTGACAGGGATCACAATAAAGGGTCCCAGACAGAGCAGGAGGAAAATGGAGAACAAAATTCATATTCACAAAAAAAGACCAGACTTACTGATCTGACAGATACTAGAACTCCCAGGGCTATGGCCCCCAGACACCCTGCTATCTCACTCTTGAAGTCCACCTTTCAGCCAAAGATTAGACAGGCCTACGAAATGAACAATAACACAGGCGAGGAGCGTGCTTTTTACTTCCATCAAGTATATGAGATCAAATGAGCAATTCCTGCCCAAAAGCAAAGACGAGAGGGCAGGAAGGGACAGGAGAACTGGACAACAAATGGACACAAAGAACCCAGGGTGAAAAAAGTAAGGGGGAGAGTGCTGACACATTGGAGGGATTACAACCAATGTCACAAAACAATTCGTGTATAAACTTCTAAATGAAAAACGAATTTGAGTTGTAAAGTTTCACCTAAAGCAGAATAAAATTCAAAAGAAAAGCTGTACACTCAACCATCACAGTCAGGAGGAGTCTAAGAAGACAGGGCAAATAAACATTATGTGATATCCTGGATGGGATCCTGAGACAGAAGAAGGACATTAGTAAAAACTAAGGAAATCTGAATTTAGTATGGACTTTAGTTAACAAAAAGGATCCGTTAGTTGTGACATGAACCATTCTAGCGTTAAGATGTTAGTAATAGCAGAAACTTCATTTTGGGTATAAGAAGATTTTCTGTACCACTTTGGAACTTTTCTGTAAATCTAAACTAGTCTTAACATTTTTATTTAAAAAAAAAAAAAAGGAGTATGTTCTAGTGAATTCTTGATTTTGAAACTTCGGCTCTCTAAGAACACGGGGAAGAACATATTATTGGGAGGATTCCTGCTAGAGGCGCCTGGTAAGGACACTACTGTTATCCCCCCAAGGAGTCTCTGTGTGGTGCAAACAGTTAAGCACTCGGCTGCTACCTGAAAGTTTGGAGGCTTGAGTTGTGTGAGAATTCTAAAATAGAGGCACCTGACTTGTATCAGAATAATCAGCCCAGGTCTGAGCCCCGATTCCATCTTAGGTTTTGCTTATTGACCCAGTAACCATCGAAACCTTAGTCAGACTTAAGTACATAACAAAGGAAACATTTTTCTCTGTGGTTAAACAGAAAATATGGAAAGAATGTTCCTAAGGGAGGGTCTTGACACAAGACCCTTATCAGAAACCCCCACAGTAGCCCTGAGGAAATGTTTAAAGATAATTACTCTATGACCACCCTGTCAAACCCCCCTTTAGTTAGTCGTGTATCTAAACTAACCAATCCAAATAGCCCACATTCATGTTTCCAATCAATCACTATAAAGCCCCTGCTTTGAGTTGTCCCACCTCCTGCTTACCTAATCTTGCAACTTCCAATCAAAATGTTGTATTTTAGCTCATAAAAATGCTTCTGTAACTCCACCATTTTGGAACCTTTGGTTTCCCTTTGTGAGGTCAGCTACGTCCCCAGTTCAAACTGTCTTGAACCTTTCATAAATCTCTTCACTTTAATTTTATTTATTTACTTTTTAATTGTGCTTTAGGTAAAAGTTTACAGCTCAAGTTAATTCCTCGTACAAAAATTTACACACATATTGTTATATAACTGTGATAGCATACTCCCCCTTTCCACTCCAGGTTTCCCATGTCTATTCAACCAGTTCCTATCCCTTTCTGCCTTCTCATCTCACCTCCAGATAGGAGCTTCCCATTTAGTCTCCTGTATCTACTTGAACTAAGAAGCACACTCTTCACAAGTATTATTTTATGTTTTATAGACCTGCCTAATCTTTGAACAGTTGGCTTTGGGAATGGCTTTAGTTCTGAGTTAACAGAGAGTCTGGAAGCCATCTCTTCTGGGGTTCCCCTAGTCTCAGTCAGACCATTAAGTCTGATCTTTTTATGTGAATTTGAGCTCTGCACCCCGGTTTTCTCCTGCTCCATCAGGGACTCTGTTTTGTTTTCCCTGTCAGGGCAGTCATTGGTGGTAGCCAGGCACCATCTACTTCTTCTGGTCTCAGGCTAATGGAGTCTCTGGTTTATGTGGCCCTTCCTGTCTCTTGGGCTGATATTTTCCTTGTGTCTTCATTATCCATTATTGATGAGTTGGGAGCAATTGTTGCATCTCAGATGGCTGCTCACTAGCTTTTAAGACCCCAGATGCCACTCAACAAAGTGGGATGCAGAACATTTCCTTAATAAACTTTGTTATGCCAATTGACCTAGATGTCTCCTGAAACCATGGTCCCCAGATCCCCGCTCTTGCTACTCTGTCCCTTGAAGTGTTTGATTGTGTTCAGGAAACTTTTTGGCCTTTAGTTTAGTGCGTTTGTACTGACCTCCCCTGTATTGTATGTTGTCCTTCCCTTCACCTCAGATAACTCTTGGCTACTACCTAGTTAGTGAATTCCCATCTCCCTCCCTCCCTACCCTGGTAACCATCAAAGAATGTTTTCTTCTGTGTTTAAGCCTGTCGTTGAATTCTTATAATAGTGGTCTCATACAATATTTGTCCTTTTGCGACTAATTTCACTCAGCATAATGCCTTCCAGATTCATCCATGTTGTGACATGTATTGCAGATTCATCATTGTTCTTTATCATTGTGTAGTACTTTATTGTGTGAATATACTACAATTTGTTTATCCATTCATCCGTTTGATGGGAACCTAGGTTGTTTCCATCGTTTTGCTCTTGTGAACAGTGCTGCAAGAAACATGGGTGTGCATATATCTATTTCTGTGATGGCTCTTATTTCTCTAGGATATATTGCAAGGAGTGGGATTGCTGGATCCTATGGTTCTCTGTTTATAGCTTTTTAGAGAAAGTGCCAAATCGATTTCCAAAGTGGTTGTACCATTATACATTCCCACCAGCAGTGTATAAGTGTTCCAGTCTCTCTACAACCTCTCCAACATTTATTACTTTGTGTTTTTTGGATTAATGCTAGCTTTGTGGGGGTGAATGGTATCTCGCTGTAGTTTTGATTTGCATTTCTATAATGGCTAATGATTGTGAGCATTTCCCCATGTTAGGCATCTGAACGTATTCTTTGGTGAAGTGTCTGTTCATATCCTTTGCCCATTTTTTAATGTGATTATTTGTCTTTTTGTTGTTGAGGTTTTGCTGTATCTTGTACATTTTAGAGATTAGACCCTTGTCAGATATGTCTTAGCCAAAAATTTTTTCCTAGTCTGTAGGTTGTCTTTTTTTTTTAGGTTGTCTTTTTATTCTTTTGGTGAAGTCTTTTGATGAGCATAAGCATTTGATTTTAGGAGCTCCCAGTTATCTAGCTTCTCTTCTGGTATTTGTGCATTGCTGGTAATGTTTTGTGTTCTGTTTATACCATGTATTAGAGCTCCTAGTGTTGACCCTATTTTTTCTTCCATGATCTTTATCGTTTTAGAATTTATATTTAGGTTTTTGATCCATTTTGAGTTAGCTTTTGTGCATGGTGTAAGGTATGGGTGTTGTTTCATTTTTTTGCAGATGGATATTCAGTTATGCCAGCACCATTTGTTAAAGAGACTGTCTTTTCCCCATTTGACTGACTTTGGGCCTTTGTCAAATATCAGCTGCTCATAGGTGGGAGAATTCACGTCTGGATTCTCAATTCTGTTCCATTGGTCTATGTACCTGTTGTTGGACCAGTACCAGGCTGTTTTGACTACTATGGTGGTATAACATGTTCTAAAATCAGGCAGCGTGAGGCCTCCCACTTTGTTCTTCTTCTTCAGTAATGCTTTGCTTATCCAGGGCCTCTTCCCTTTCCAAATAAAGTTGGTGATTTGTTTTTCCATCTCATTAAAATATGTCGTTGGAATTTGGATTGGCATTGCATTGTATCTGTGTAGATTGCTTTGGGTAGAATAGACATTTTCACAGTGTTGAGTCTTCCTATCTATGAGTAAGGTATATTTTTCCGCTTGTCTCGGTCTCTTTTGGTTTCTTGCAGTAGTGTCTTGTAGTTTTCTCTGTGTAGTTCTTTTATGTCTCTGGTTAGATTTATTCCTAGAAATTTTATCTCCTTGAGGGCTCTTGTAAATGGTATTGATTTGGTGATTGCCTCTTCAAAGTTCTCTTTGTTGGTGTAGAGCAATCCAACTGATTTTTGTATGTTTAGCCTGTATCCTGATACTCTGCTGAATTCTTCTATTAGTTCCAGTAGTTTTCTTATGGATTCTTCAGGGTTTCCTGTGTATAAGATCATATCATCTGGAAATAGGGATACTTTCACTTCTTCCTTACCAGTTTGAATGCCCTTTATTTCTTTTTCTAGCCTAATTGCTCTAGCTAGGACCTCTAGCACAATGTTGAATAAGAGTGGTGATAAAAGACACCCTTGTCTGGTTCCTGTCCTCAAGAGGAATGCTTTCAGACTGTCTCCATTTGGAGCAATGTTGGCTGTTGGCTTAGTATAAATGCCCATTATTATGTTGAGGAATTTCCCTTCTATTCCTGTTTTGCTGAGTTTTTGTCTTGAATGGATGTTCTTGTTGTTGTTGTTGTTAGGTGTCATTGAGTCAATTCCGACTCATAGTGACCCCATGCACAACAGAATGAAACACTGCCCAGTCCTGTGCCATGCTTACAGTCATTGTTGCTTGAGCTCACTGTTGCAGACACTGTGTCAATCCACCTCATTGAGGGTCTTCCTCTTTTCCACTGACTCTGTACTTTGCCAAGCATGTGTCTTTCTACAGGGACTGATGCCTCCCAACAACATGTCCAAAGTATGTAAGACACAGTCTCGCCATCCTTGCTTCTAAGGAGCATTCTGGTTGCACTTCCTCCAAGATAGATTTGTTCGTTCTTTTGGCAGTCCATGGTATATTCAATATTCTTCGCCAACACCACAATTTGAAGGCATCAATTCTTCTTCAGTCTTCCTTACTCATCGTCCAGCTTTCACGCACATGTGATGCAATTGAAAATACCATGGCTTGAGTCAGGCACACCTTAGTCTTCAAGGTGACATCTTTGCTCTTCGACACTTTAAAGAGGTCCTTTGCAGCAGATTTACCCAATGCAATGTATCTTTTGATTTCTGAACTGCTGCTTCCATGAGCATTGATTGTACAACCAGGTAAAATGAAATCCTTGACAGCTTCAATCTTTTCTTCGTTTCACATGATGTTGCTTATTGGTCCAGTTGTGAGGATTTTGTTTTCTTTATGTTGAGGTGCAATCCATACTGAAGGCTGTAGTCTTTGATCTTCATTAGTAAGTGCTTCAAGTCCTTTTCACTTTCAGCAAGCAAGGTTGTGTCATCTTCATAAAGCAGGTTGTTAATGAGTCTTCCTCCAATCCTGATGCCCCGTTCTTCTTCATATAATCCAGCTTCTCGGATTATTTGCTCAGCATACAGATCGAATAGGTATAGTGAAAAGATACAACCCCGACGCACATCTTTCCTGACTTTAAACCAATCAGTATCCCCATGTTCTGTCCGAACAACTGCCTCTTGATCTATGTAAAGATTCCTCATGAGCACAATTAAGTGTTCTGGAATTCCCATTCTTCGCAGTGTTATCCATAGTTTGTCATGATACACACAGTTGAATGCTTTGCATAGTCAATAAAACACAGGTAAACATCCTTCTGGTATTCTCTGCTTTCAGCCAGGATCCATCTGACATCAGCAATGATATCCCTGGTTCTGAAACCACCCTGAATTTCTGGCAGTTCCCCGTCAATATACTGCTGCAGCAGTTTTTGAATGATCTTCAGTAAAATTTTGCTTGCGTGTGATATTAATGATATTGTTCTATAATTTCCACATTCGGTTGGATCACCTTTCTTGGGAATAGGCATAAATATGGATCTTTTGCAGTCAGTTGGCCAGGAAGCTGTCTTCTATACTTCTTGGCATAGACGAGTGAGTACTTCCAGAGCGGCATCTGCTTGTTGAAATATCTCAATTGATATTCTGTCAATTCCTGGAGCTTTGTTTTTCGCCAAAGCCTTCAGAGCAGCTTGGACTTCCTTTAGTACCATCAGTTCCTGATCATATGCTACCTCTTGAAATGTTTGAACATTGACTAATTCTTTTTGGTATAATGACTCTGTGTATTCCTTTCATTTTCTTTTGATGCTTCCTGTGTCATTTAATATTTTCCCCACAGAATCCTTCGTTATTGCAACTCAAGGCTTGAATTTTTTCCTCAGTTCTTTCAGCTTGAGAAACACTGAGCGTGTTCTTCCCTTTTGGTTTTCTATCTGCAGGTCTTTGCACATGTCATTATAATACTTTACTTTGTCTTCTCAATCCGCCCTTTAAAATCTTCCATTCAGTTCTTTTACTTCGTCATTTCTTCCTTTTGCTTTAGCTGCTCGATGTTCGTAAGCAAGCTTCAGAGTCTCCTCTGACATCCATCTTGGCCTTTTCTTCCCTCTCTTTTCAATGACCTCTTCCTTTCTTCATGTATGATGTCCTTGATGTCATTCCACAACTCGTCTTGTCTTTGTTCACTAGTATTCAATATGTCTGTCCGTTTATTGTACTGTGGGGGCTTGTGTGTTGCTGTGATGCTGGAAGCCATGCTGCCTGTATTCAGATAACAGCAGGGTCACCCATGGAGGACAGGTTTCAGTTGAGCTTCCAGACTAAGACAGACTAGGAAGAGGGACCCGGCAGTCTACTTCTGAAAAGCATTAGCCAGTGAAGAGCTTATGAATAGCAGTGGAACACTGTCTGATATAGTGTTGGAAGATAAGCCCCCCAGGTTGGAAGGCACTCAAAAGATGACTGGGGAAGAGCTGCCTCCTCAAAGTAAAGTGGACCTTAATGATGTGGATGGAGTAAAGCTTTCAGGACCTTCCTTTACTGATGTGGCATGACTCAAAATGAGAAGAAACAGCCGCAAACCTCCAGTAATAATTGGAACCTAGAATGTACGAAGTATGAATCTAATGGAGATGGTCAAAAATAAAATGGAACGCATAAACATTGATAACCTAGGCATTAGTGAGTTGAAATGGACTGGTATTGGCCATTTTGAATCTGATAATCATGTAGTCTACTATGTTGGGAATGACAACTTGAAGAGGAATGGTGTTGCATTCATCGTCAAAAAGAACGTTTCAAGATCTATCCTGAAGTACAACGCTGGCAGTGATAGGATAATATCCATACGCCTACAAAGAATGCCAGTTAATACGACTATTATTCAAATTTACCCACCAACCACTAAGGCCAAAGACAAAGAAGTAGAAGCTTTTTATCAGCTGTTGCAGTCTGAAATTGATTGGACATGCAATCGGGATGTGTTGATAATTATTGGTGTTTGGAATGCAAAAGTTGGAAACAAAGAAGAAGGATGAGTAGTTGGAAAATATGGCCTTGGTGATAGAAAAAATGCCAGATATCAAATGATAGAATTTTGCAAGACCACCGACTTCTACATTGCAAATACCTTCTTTCACCAACATAAACAGTGACTATACACATGGACCTCACCAGATGGAACACACAGGAGTCAAATGGACTACATCTGTGGAAAGAGAGGATGGAAAAGCTCAATATCAGCAGTCAGAACAAGGCCCGGGGCCAACTGTGGAACAGACCATCAATTGCTCATATGCAAAGTCAAGGAAACCCTGGTGGCGTAGTGGTTAAGTGCTACCGCTGCTAACCAAGAGGTCGGCAGTTTAAATCCACCAGGCCCTCCTCAGAAACTCTATGGGGCAGTTCTACTCTTTCCTATAGGGTCACTATGAGTCGGAATTGACTCGATGGCAGTGGGTTTGGTTTTGGGTTTTTTGAAGTTCAAGTTGAAATTGAAGGAAATCAGAGCAAGACCATGAAAGCCAAAATGTGACTTTGAGTATATCCCACCTAAATTTAGAGACCAACTCAAGAATAGACTTGACGTATTGCATACTAGTGACCGAAAGCTAGACAAGTTGTGGAATGACATCAAGGGCATCATACATGAAGAAAGCAAGACGTCATTGAAAACACAGGAAAGAAAGAACGGGTGTTGGACTTTGTCAAATGCCTTTTCTGCATCAATTGATAAGATCATGTGATTCTTATCTTTTGTTATACGATAGATTACATTGCTGTTTTTCTAACATTGAACCATCCCTGCATACCTGGTATGAATCCCCCTTGGTCATGGTGAGTTACTTTTTTGATACGTTGTTGAATTCTATTGGCTAGAATTTTGTTGACGATTTTTGTGTCTATGTTCATGAGGGATATTGGTCTGTAGTTTTCTTTTTTTGTGGTGTCTTTATCTGGTTTTGGTATCAGGGTTATGCTGGCTTCATAAAATGAGTTTGAGAGTATTCCATCCTTTTCTATGTTCTGAAATATCTTTAGTAGTAGTGGTGTTAACTCTTCTCTGAAAGTTTGGTAGAATTCTCCAGTGAAACCGTCAGGGCCAAGGCTTTTTTTGGGGGGTGGGGGGAGTTTTTAAATTACCTTTTCAATCTCTTCTTTTTTTATAGGTTTATTTAGTTGTTCTACCTCTGTTTGTGTTAGTTTAGATAGGTAGTGTTTCTAGAAATTTGTCCATTTCCTCTAGGTTTTCAAATTTGTTGGAGTACAATTTTTCATAGTATTCTGTTACGATTCTTTTAATTTCAGTTGGGTCTGTTGTGATATTGTTCATCTCATTTCTTATTCAGGTTATTCGCTTTCTCTCCTGTTTTTCTTTTTTCGTTTTGGCCAGTGGTTTATCGATTTTGTTGATCTTTTCAAAGAACCATCTTTTGGTCTTGTTAACCCTTTCAATTTTTTTTCTGTTCTGTATTTCATTTATTTCTGCTATAATTTTTATTATTTCCTTTCTTCTGGTGCCCATGGGCTTCTTTTGCTGCTTTCTTTTTATTTGTTCAGGAACCCTGGTGGCATAGTCGTTAAGAGCTACAGCTAGTAACCAAAAGATTGGCAGTTCAAATCCACCAGGCACTCCTTTGAAACTCTATAGGGTGGTTCTACTCTGTCCTATAGGGTTGTTATGAGTCGAAATTGACTCTACAGCAACGGGTTTGGTTTTGATTTTGGGTTTTTTTCTATTTGTTTGAGTTGTAGGGTTAATGTTTTAATTTTGGCCCTTTCTTTTTTTTTTGGATGTGTGCATTTATTGCTATAAATTGACCTCTGAGCACTCTTTTTGCTGCATTCCAAAGGTACTGGTAGGATGTGTTTTCATTCTTATTTGATTCTATGAATTTCTTTATTCCATCTTTGATTTCTTCTATAACCGAATAGTTCTGGAGCAAGGTGTTGTTCAGTTTCCATGTGTTTGATTTTTTTTCCTTGCTTTTTCTGTTACCAATCTCTACTGTATGGCTTTATGGTCAGAAAAGATGCTTTTAATATTCTGATGTTTTTGGGTTCTGTTAAGGCTTGCTTTGTGGCCTAATATGTGGTCTATTCTGGAGAATATTCCATGTGCATTGGAAAAGAAAGTACACTTGGGTACTGTTGGGTGGAGTGTTCTGTATATGTCTATGAGATCAAGTTGGTTGATTGTGGCATTTAGATCTTCCGTCTCTTTATTGAGCTTCTTTCTGTCCTTCACCAAAAGTGGTATGTTGCAATTTCCTTTTATTGTGGAGCAGTCTATCTCTCTTTTCAGTACTGTTAGAGTTTGGTTTATCTATTTTGGAGCCCTGTCCTTGGGTGCATAAGTATTTATTATGGTTACTTCCTCCTGGTATATTGATCCTTTAATCATTATATGGTGTCCTTTCTTATCCTTTGTGGTGGATTTTGCTTTAAAATCTATTTTGTCAGAAATTAATATTGCCACTCCTGCTCTTTTTTGATTGTTGTTTGCTTGATATATTTTTTCCCATTCTTTGAGTTTTAGTTTGTATCTTTGATTCTTAGGTGTGTCTTTTTTAGGCAGCATATAGACAGATCATTTTTTTTATCCATTCGCCACTCGCTGTCTTTTTATTGGTGCATTTAGTCCGTTTACATTCACTGTAATTATTGATAAGTATGAGTTTAGTGCTGTCATTTTTATTTGTGTGTGTGTGTGTGTTGTTGACAGTTTCTTTTTTCCACTTAATTTTCTGTTCTGAGTCATTTTTCTTTATGTATTTTCTTCTCATCTTTTTCATTGTTGTTGATTTTGTATTTGCTGAGTCTTTATGTATTTCTTGTTTTTTACTTTCGTGGGTAGGATTGTTCATTTCCTTTGTAGTTACCTTAATACTTACCTCTATTTTTCTATGTTTAAACCAGTCTTTTCTTTCTTGATATTACCTTAACTTCTTCTCCATGTGAAAGTGCTATGACAATATGATTTATTCCCTCTTTATTGTTTTAATATTGTCATCTTTTACATATTGACATCTCTGTTTCCCTCCTTTCAGTGTTTTAGCATCAGTTTATTTTTGTGACTTCCCTATCTGGGTTGATATCTGGTTGTTCTGTCTTGGGTTCTAGCCTTGGGTTGTTTCTGATGTTACTGATTTTCTAACCAGGGAACTCCTTTAGCATTTCTTGCAATTTTGCTTTGTTTTTACAAATGCCCTAAACTTCTGTTTATCTGGAAATGCCCTAATTCCACCATCGTATTTGAGAGACAGTTTCCCTGGATATATAATTCTTGGCTGGCAATTTTTTCCTCTGAGGCTTTTATATGTTATCCTGTTGCCTTCTTGCCTGCATGGTTTCTGCTGAGTAGTTAGAGTTTTGTCTTATTGACTCTCCTTTGTAGATGACTTTTCATTTATCCCTAGATGCTCTCAAAATTCTCTGTTTATCTTTGGTTTTGGCAAGTTTGATTATAATATGCCTTGGTGACTTTCTTTTGGGGTCTACCCTGTGTGGGATTTGATGAGTTTCTTGGAAAGCTATCTTCTCATCTTTCCCGATACCAGGGAAGTTTTCTGCCAACAAAAGTTCCACAATCCTCTCTGTATTTTCTGTTATCCCCCCCTGTTCTGGTACTCCAATCACTTGTAGGTTATTCCTCTTGATAGAGTCCCACAGAATTCTTAGAGTTTCTTCTCCTTTTTTTAATTCTTTTATTTCATTTTTCCTCAAATAAGTTGTTGTCAAATGCTTTATCTTCAGTCTTGCTAATTCTAACTTCCATTGCCTCTATTCTGCTCTTCTGACTTTCTGTTGAGTTAACTAATTCTGAATTTTTATTGCTATTCTTTTGGATTTCTGTTTGCTGACTCTCTATGGATTCTTGTACCTTGTCAAATTTGTCGTTATGCTCTTGTATAACCTTCTTAAGTTCCTCTGTTGCTTTGTCTGTGTGTTCCTTGGCTTGGTCTGCATTTTGCATGATTGCTTTCCTGATCTCTTGAAGAGCTCTGCATATTAATCTTTTTAAGTCTACCTCTGGTAATCCCAAGAAATTATCTTTCTCCAGGAGGTTTCTTAGTTCTTTGTTTTGGTTGCTTGCTGAAGCCATCATGGTCTGCCTCTTTGTATGATTTGATATTGACTATTTTTTTTATTGTCTTCAAGTCATCAATAAGTTATTACATTTATTTATTTTATGTTTGCTTACTGTGTCCTAGCTTCTTGTTTTCTTTGGCTTTTCATGTGTGCTACTTTGATTATTGGCATCTTTGAAGCTCTCATGTCCTGTCACCAGGTGGTCAGAGCTGTTACTAGGTATGTGACCCCAGGAGATTTTTTTTTTTACTTTTTTTGTGTAGATTCAGGTCAGGTGTCCAAGTCATCGGTCACTGAGTGTGTGGTACAGGCTTTCCTACAATCCTAGATGGGTAGAGCTATGTAGGGGTGATTGGAGTAGGCAGAGGTGTCTGGCTGCACTATGGGGTTATATCCTGAGCAAAGTGGGTAGCTGGTGGCTTCCCCTGAGTGCCTGGGTGGAAGGGGTGTCCCTGTTCCCTACAGCGAATAGGTGGGTGGGTTTTGCAGCCAGACTTTGGGCACCCAATGCTGTTGGCTCTAAAACCTGGGAGGCATCGCTTATTCTCAGACCCCTGTCTCAGGTGGTTAGGTGGAGTGGGTGGAGCCACCAGTTCTCAGCCCCTGATGTGGGTAGATGAGGACCTTGCTTAATGGGCAAGGCAGTGTCAAATGTCACAGATCTACCCCTCCCCCTTAACTGTTGCAGTTGAAAATAGGCTTCAGGTCTATACCCCATTGTACTATGCTAATGAGGGCCTATGCTGTTGAAATGGGCCCACGCCGGTCTATGCAGGGGTGAAAGGCATTCACAGTCCATGGATCCCTTATGCCTGTGCCTAGGCAAAGGGACTGTGCCTGCCTCGAGTTCCCAGCTAAGGGAAGCTGGCAGATTATTTTTTCTTGTTTGTTAATTTGTTCCCTCTCCACAGCTGTGGCTCAGAGCATGTGACAGGTCCCACTTCTGGCCCAAGGGGCACGACAATGCTGAAGCCAGATGGGGACCCAGACCAGAGCAGGGAGGGGTAGATAAATGGGGAGAGGTAATTCCCGGCGGGGAAGGATATTTTTGATCCCGTGTTGTAAGGTCAGTAGTTCAAATCCACCAGGCGCCCCTTGGAAACCATATGGGGCAGTTCTACTCTGTTCTACAGGGTGGCTATGAGTTGGAATCGACTCGACGGCAACGGGTTTTTTTGGTTTGTGTTGTAGGTTAGACCTTTCACTTATCTTTCACAGAATCAGCACCACTTCTCCCTGGTTCCAGACACTAGAGCAGACTCTCCACCTCTTGGTTTCTCCCTCTGTGGAAAACACATCCCAAGTGCTATTGCTTGCCTCAGACCTCACACGCCATCCCATTCTGCATGCAGGGTGCCAGACAGGATGGGTCTGGCAAATCTTCGCTCCCTCTGAACTGCCTCTCCCCCCGCCATCACTCAGTTTTACCCCTCAACTTTGTCTTTGATGTTCGGGGCTCCTAGATTTTCAGGCTTGTTTTTTCAGGCTTTGTTGTAAGAGGGACCACAGGAAGTGTCTGACTACTCTGCCATCTCGGCCCCTCCTCTCTCTTTGCTTTTACTCATTGACAGAGTCCCTCCAGAGGCATCTCAGAAGAAAGGCCTGGCAACCAACTTCCAAAAAAATCAACCTTTAAAACCCTTTGTCTGACTTTTGCTTCACAGGAATCAGCTTTGCACCGGTGCTGATGGTGATTATCTCTCCTCCCCCTTCTGTAGTTAGAGGAAGTCAGATATCCCTGTGCTTCCATTTTTACAGTTGGTGTCAGAAGCTGGATTCATTGCAGTGGCTCTAGACTCATGAAAGCATGGGACTTTGTAAGAGAAAGGACCAAAGGGTGTGGGGAGTGAAACTATTGATTATTAGATGGTTACTTTGGTTGTTGTTATCTGTAATGGCTGAAAGAAAAGCACGAGATGTTATGCTGGAGGAGCAGATGGGAAAATGGAGTGGCTTGGGGCAAAAGCCAGGTGGGTTAAAGATGATTAATAGAGGGCCAGGGTTTTCTGGTTCCACTCTGTCATTGTCCCAAGGCCATATGCAAATGAATGCTAAGATAGTTAAGGAGTGGAGAAGAGTAGGTGAAACTGGAATGTTTTAAAAAGGTTTATGTGTTTATTTGAGTGTGGTTAAGAGCTCAGGTTGCTAACCAAAAGGTCAACAGCTTGAATCCACCAGCTGCTCCTTGGAAACCCTATGGGGCAGTTCTACTCTGTCCTACAGGGTCACTATGACTCAAAAGCAACAGGTTTGGTTTTTTGGTTTATTTTATGAATATTGAATGTTTCTCCTACCTAGTGTTGTAAAACAGACCTAAATGTATGAAGGAAATGAATATTGGGTATTCAGAGAGCTTGGAACTCTGCCTTCAGCCAATACTTGATTGAATATGCTAAAAGGGAAACTAGGACTTGCCCTAAAGAAACACAAGCTGTTGGTTTGCAGTAGCCCTGTGTATAGAGTATTGGGGGCTTAGGTTAAAAACCTGAGCCTCACCCAGAATCAGTCCAGTCAGGAAATTTGCATTTGAAAAGACACGCAGATCCACCTAAAACTGCTGAGAGAGTAGGAAATTCGCATTCGAAGTAAGGACCTGCAAGGAAAAAAATGGCTTTTGCTTCTTGAACTTCAAGCAAGTGGTGCATCAAGGCAGGAAAAGTCAGTGTCCATCACAAGAACTCCCTTCCAGTCCTGGAAGTTAAAGTAACCCAGTGAGTAGACAGCCTGGTATGCTCACTTGAGGAGTGGAAGTAGCGGAGGTGCAGCAACAAAGAAATGCGCTGAGTTTGGACATGTTCCCTTGACACTCATTGACTAGACTACGGGAGCTAGGCATGCGAAAGAGAGAAAGACTGACTGGTCCGAAGTGCAGGAGTGTGTGTGGACTCCTGAGCCTATGGCCAGTACCCATTGACCTAACCCACATGGGCTAGGGATGAACTGACCAGTGAAGAGAGAGAGATGTCTGACACACAGTAAGCTGGTGTAAATTGCTGCAATTTGATGCCTTGCTCTGGACTAGACTTTGCTTATGAATGCAGGTGCTCAAAGTTCCAGTCAGAACAGAAGATTCTTCAGATCAAGAAATATGCTTGTCTTCCTTACCAAAAAAAAAAAAAAAAATAGGGATGGACTATTTAGAAATTGGCTATGTAAAATGAGGGGAGATAATGGCATGAAGTCGCTGGCTTACATGCTATCAATGGTATGCTTACACTCAAAATGAGGGGGACCTCTTTACCTTATCACCAAGAAGTAGAGACAGGAAAGAAGCATGTCCTCTGACCTGGGGTCCCTGCACTGAGAACCTCTTAGACCCAGGAGATAGAAAGTGAGCTGTAATACTGGAGAAAATGCAAGACAGTGAGAAGCAACAGTAGAGAAATGATAGCAGCAGAACCAGGGGACCCAGCGTAAGACAGCACAGTAGGCTTTCTGTCCCACCAAGCATGGCAGCTACACTGCGTGTGCTGACGCACAGAGCAAGAGAACTGAGCACCTTCGGGCCAAGGCTTATTGTCAGAGTGGGGTGCCCTGGCCACTTATGGTGGGGCTAACACTTGCCCAAGCAGGGCAGAAACCAGGCAAAGGGCCAAGGGGGCCAAGAAGCCAAGAGGCTGAGGGCCAGAGAGAGCCCTGCCTAGAGGCATGGCTGAGAAGAGGCTGTCCTGATTGAAGACATGTATCCTCAGCGCCTCCCAATCCTGAACTGTAGCCTGTTACTTCTTTAAAAAAAACCCATAATCCTGAGTATTGACTGTGAGTTCTGTGTGGCTATTACAAAGAATTATGGAACCCAACAAAAAAGTAGAGAATGCTGTGGGAGGGGTGGCTGGTGTCAGAATTGGTAAAAAGGCTGGAGAGAGGAGGTAAGTCTGACCTCTTCTTCACAAAATTCAGCCTTGGGCTAATGCTGATGTGATTCTCTCTCCTCCCCCTCTTGAAGTTAGAGGAGGTCAGATGCCCCCATGCCGCCATTTTTACAACCTTATCAAGCACAGTTCTACTCTGACACACATGAGATTGTCAAGAGTGGAAATCAACTCCATGGCAACCGGTCACTCTCCCCTACCCTCCCCATGTAAGCTGTCATTAAGTTCTGTTGATTGAAATTAAGAATATCCCTCATCTAAAAGTTTTACTTATCAAAAGCTTTTCTTTATAGGGAAAAAATACTGTAAATGAAATAAAAAGATTGTAAGTCAGGGAAACTATAACTCATATGATAGACAAATGACCAATTAATTTAAAGACATACTAAAGATAACATTCCAATAGGAAAATGAACAAAAGATAACAACAGATAATTCATGAGAAGAGAAACACAAAATGAGCAATAAACAAACACATAGAAACAGTGTTTAACCCCACATATAACTAAATAAACACAAATTAAAACAACTACAAAATGCCATTTTTTGCCTAACAGGTTGGCAAAATTTTTTGATGTTTGAAAATCTCCAGAGTTGACAAGCTGTGAGGAAATAGATATTCTCAAATATTCTTGGTAGGAGCAAAAATTAGTATAAATTTTAAAAAAGTAGCATGGCAATATCTATTAATTTTAAATGCAAATATCCCTTGACTCAGCAATTCCACTGCTAGTGTACCCCATCAATATAACTGCAAGGCATACCAAAGTATGGATATTGTCATGGATTGAATTACATCCTCCCAAAAATCTGTGTATCAACTTGGTTAGGCCATGTGTGGTTGTGATTGTAATTTTATGTCAAGAGGATTAGGGTGGGATTATAACACCACCCTTACTCAGGTCACCTCCCTGATCCAATGTAAAAAGAGTTTTCCTGGGGCGTGGCCTGCACCACCTTTTATCTCTCAAGAGATAGAAGGAAAGGGAAGCAAGCAGAGAATTGGGGACCTCATAGCACCAAGACAGCAGCACCAGGAGCAGAGCGCGTCCTTTGGACACAGGGACACGGCGCCTGAGAAGCTCCTCGACCAGGGGAAGATTGAAAACAAAGACTTTCCTCCAGAGCTGACAGACAGAAAGCTTTCCCCTGGAGCCGACACCCTGAATTTGGTCTTGTAACTTACTAGACTGTGAGAAAATAAATTTTTCTTTGTTAAAGCCATCCACTTGTGGTATTTCTGTTATGGCAGCACTAGATGACCAAGACAGATATACAAGGGTAATCTTTCAGCATCATTTCTAAAAGCAAAAATCCATGAACAAAGTAATGTCCATCTATTGGAGACTTGATAAAAAAAGTATGATACATCTATATCATGGATGTTAAAAGGAAGTAGATCTATATATGTCGTTATGAAAAGATCTCCAAAGATAGAATATTAAGTAAAAAAAAAAAAAAGATAAAAGAACAATACAAAACAGTATGTATACTATGATCTCATTTGTGAAATTAAAAATTTTATGTACATATACAGGACTAGCTACATAATTTTGCTAAGCCCATTGCAAAATGAAAATGTACAGACCCTTGTTCAAAATTAAAAATTTAAAGACAGCAACAGCAAGAACATGAAGCCAAAGTCAGGGGCCCTTCTAAGTGCAGGACCCTGTGTGACTGCAAGGATCTTACACCCGTAAAGCTGGCTCGTTCTTGCTTGCACACGCGTGCTCACTCTCTTTCTCTATGTATATACATATATATATATATATATATCAAACCTAACAAAACCCGTTACTGTTGAGACGATTCTGATTCATGGCAACCCTATAGGACAGAGTAGAATTGCCTCATAGGATTTCCAAGGGGCAGCTGGTGGATTCGAACTGTTGACGTTTTGGTTAACTGCTGAGCTCTTCCATACATATACACACACACGTATATGTATGTTTAGGTATATGTGTCAAACTGGAGTCCCTGGGTGATGTGGCTAAGCATTAGACTACTAAGTGAGAGGTTCAAACTCACCCAGAGGTGCCTCAGAAGAAAGGCCTGGGGATCTGCTTCTGAAAGGTAACACTTTGAAAACCCTATGGAGCACTAAGGTCACTGTGAGTCAGAATGGACTCCATGACAAGTTTGGTTTGCTTTTTTATGCTTAAAATGTGTAGAAATATGAAAGAAACTATTAAGAATGGTTGTCTTTCTAGGGCCAGAATGGGGGTAGGGAAGAGAAGGCAGACTTTTTTCACTTTATACCTTTGTGTGCTATTCAATTTTTTTTGTCTAAGCCTATCTTGCTTTTATTTTCTAAAAATAAATTTTAAACCGTATATCTCTCAGATTCCCCTCATCTTTCAACACGTCTAGTGCAACATTAAATTAATTCCTCGCCACCTCAAGTGAGAATTACTGTTAGTAACTCCTAACTATCCTCCTTTCTTCTAATTTTTTTTCCTTTCCAGTCTTCCTGGGAAACCACTACCAGATGAATCTTCCTAAAACATCACTCTCATCATGTCATTTTCTTCTGAAAAGTCTTTATGGTTCTGCATGGTCTATTACAGCAAATATAGCTTTCAAAGTCTTACATCATCAGGTCACAACCAACTCAACCAACCTTATCTCTCCCTACTCCCCAATTCCAATCCCACCATCTGGCCATCTGCAGTGAAATGGATCGTTTTTTGTTTGGCTTTTCTCGCCATGGTCTATAACTCCCACCTACGTGATGGGTGGGACTATGCAAATGAGTAATTGTGGCCCACCAAGGGGATTGCTCAGCTTTGCTGTCCTGCTGGGCTTGAAATGAGCCATCCCAGAGGTGGAAAGGAGAGGCAAGAGCGGAGCTCCTCCTTTGGACTTGGGATCCCAGGGCTGAGAAGCAACTAGAACCAGGAGACTGAGAGAGAGACAGAGACAGAGAGAGAGAGGGAGAGAACTGTAACACAAGACATCAAGAAGTGGTGGCAGAGAAAAAGCGGCAGGAGAGACCAGCAGGAGACTTTACAGTGGGCTTCCCAGTCCATGGAGTGAGAAAGCTGAGAACCTTTAGGCAGGAGGCTTGCTGGCAGAGTAGGGTGCCTGCGGACACTTGATGGAGATAGGTTTGCCAACCTACAGAGCTAGAGCTGAGCGCCTTGAGGCTAGGGTTTACTGGAGGAGTAGGGTACCTTCAGGTACTTATTGGCGGAGCTAAAAGAGATTTGTAACACTTGTCCAAGCAAGGCAGAGGCCACGGGCCAGAGAAATGCATGCCTGCAAGCAGGGCTGGAAAGAGGCTCTCCTGATCGAAGAACTGTATCCTGAGCATTCCTTAACCTGAGTTGTAACCTGTTGCTTCTCTAATAAACTCCATAATCATATTGTTTGTGAGTTCTCTGTGGCCATTGCAATGAATTATTGAACCCAACAGAGAAGTGGAGAGTGCCATGGGAGGGACGGTTGGTGTCAGAATTGATAAAGATGGTGGAGATAGGAGGCATGTCTGAACTCGGCCTCATAGGAATCACACTTGGGCTGTTGATCTTGATTCTCCTTCCCTCCGTGAAGTTACAGGAGGTGGACACTGCCCCATGCTTATTTTACACAGTCTCTCCTCACTTCCCACCTCACCTGCCCCTGCACTGTGCTGGTTTCTGCCTCCACACCTCTGCCTGTTGATCTCCGGATCAGGGCCATTACTCTGAGTGCACCCAAATCCTGTCCATTGTTTAAAACCTCACTACTTCAGTGAAGCTCTTCTGAGTTCTTTATTCCTATAATTTTTCCCATTCTGAATTCTTACCACACACTGAGTATTTTGTTGCTTTCTATAAATCTCTAATTGTATATTTATTTATTTAACAAACACATATTGGTTGCTGTTAGCTGCCATCAAGCTAGCCCTCAACTCGTGGCAAATCCATACACACAGAACAAAATGCTGTCCAGTCCTGCACCATCCCCATGATCAGTTGGGGACTGGACCATTGTGAGCTGTAGGGTTTTCATTGGCTGATTTTCAAAACACACAAGCCACTACTGAAAGAGGGGTGGGCTGCACATGTGGTGCATTGGCTGGGAATAGAACCCAGGTCTCCCACATGGCAGGGGAGAATTCTACCACTGAACTAACAATGCCACAAACAAATACTTAGGCACTTACTACATGCTGGAGCCCTGGAGGCACAGTGGTTAAGAGCTCAGGCTGCTAACCAAAAGGTGGGCAGTTCAAATCCACCAGCTGCTCCTTAGAAACCCTATGGGACAGTCCTACTCTGTCCTATAGGGTGGCTATGAGTCAAAATCGAGTTAACTGCAATGGGTTTGGGTTTTTTTTTTTCAGTTACTATATGTTAGGCAGAAACCCTGGTGGCCTAGTGGTTAGGAGCTACAGCTGCTAACCAAAAAGTCAGCAGTTTGAATCCACTAGGTGCTCCCTGGAAACTCTGTGGGGCACTTCCTCTCTGTCCTGTAGAGTTGCTCTGCATCGGAATCACCTCAACAGCACAGTTCTAATTACAAATATTACCTCATTTAGCCTTCATAATGACCTTATGAGGTAGGTAGCATTATCACCTTCCGTTTTAAGTGAGGAAACTAAAGTACCAAGAGGTTAAATAACTTACCCAAGTTCACACAGTGGGTAACAGAACCAGTATGCGAACCCAGGCAGTTCTGACTGCAGGAACAGATCTTCAAAGATACAGTACTGAGTAAAAAAAAAGAGATAAAGAAAAATGAAAGTGCACGTACAATTCTGCCTGCTGATTGCTCAGATGAATTAATTATATCATGAGCTCCTTGAGGGAGGGGACGATATCTCTTGAGAACCCCGTGCTTAAGAAAGTCTTATCAACAGCCTGACAAGTTTTCTGGGCCTCATTTTTATGGGAAGCTAAACACTCCTTAAAAAAAAAAATTTTTTTTTTTAAACACTCCTAGCCCTGGGAATGGACTTGGGACTGGGAAGTCTGGCACTGAACTAAGCCTGGTTCCCTTGAACTTGCTAGCTGCCTCCTTTCTTCTTGAAAACCGTATCTTTTTTCACAGAGGAGTCCAGTTATGCCCTTTGGTAACTTCAGCGCTCCCTTTCTGGCTTCCTTCTTTTTTTTTTTTTTTTTAAGGACTCTGTCCTTTTATTTAAATTTAACATATTTCCATAGAGGAAAACAATTAGCATATAGGAAATTCATATTTTAATATGCCTTTCCTCCACTATGAGAAAATGCTAGTGAATACAAGTCTAAAGATCACCTTATTTTGAGTTCTTTTTGAGATGGTGATATAACAGCTATTTTCTGTCAATTTTTTAACTGACTTTTAAAAAATATTTTATTGTATTTTTGGTGAAAGTTTACACAGCAAATTCAGTCCTCATTTCGTAATTTCTATCAGCTTTTGCATTATTTTCATTCTGATTGTTCTGTTTCCCTTAATCTAGCTTTCCTGTCCCCTCTTACATTCTTATTTTTGGACTAGGGAAAATGTTTACCGTGTGGTTTCAATTAGATGATTATTTAGAGGAATACAGTACTTGCAGGTGATATTTTTTATTTCATGGGTCAATCTGTCATTTGGCTGAAAGGTAACCTCTGGGAGGGTTTGAGATCCAAGTTTAAAGTGTATCCCAGGGCAATAATCTCAGAGGTTCATCTAGTCTCTATCAGTTCGGTAGGTCTGGCCTTTTTTCTTTTTTAGTTTTGTTTTACATTTTTCTCTCATTGTATCTAGGATTATCTATCGAGTCCCTGGTCAGAACAGTCATCAGTGTAATGGGGCACCATGTAGTTCTTCCGGTCTCGGGGTAGGTGAGGCCATTGTTTACGTAGACTATTAGTTTTTTTATTAGTTCCAGAGACTAGTTTCTTCTTTACATCTTTGGTTTCCTTCTTTCTCTTTTGCTCTGGAGGAGTAGAGACCAATAGCTATATCTTAGATGGCGGCTCGCAAGCTTTTTTTTTTTTTTTAATATAATTTTATTGTGCTTTGGGTGAAAGCTTACAGCGCAAGTTAGTTTCTCATTCAAAAATTTATATACGAACTGTTTTGTGACTTTGGTTACAATCCCCACAATATGACAGCACTTCTTCTCCTTTCCACCCCAGGTTCCCTGTGTCCATTCGTCCAGTTTTCCTATCCTTTCGTGCCCTCTCATCTTGCTTTTGGGCAGTAGTTTCCCATTTGGTCTTGTATACTCGACTGAATTAAGAAGCATGTTTCTCACGTGTGTTATTGTTTGTTTTATAGGCCTTTCTAATGTTTTTTTTTTTTTAAAGTCTGAAAAGTGGGCTTTAGGAGTGGCTTCAGATCTCAGTTGCAGGGTGTCTGGGGACCATAGTCTCAATGGTTCCTCCAGTCTCTGTCAAACTAGTAAGTTTGGTCTTTTTTTTGTGTGTGTGTGAATTTGAAATTTGTTCTACATTTTTCTCTCGCTCTGTCTGGAACTCTCTATTGTGATCCCAGTCAGAGCTGTTGGTGGTGATAGACGGGTACCATCTAGTTGTTCTGGGCTAAGGCTGGTAGAGCCTGTGATCATGTGGTCCTTTAGTCCTTTGGGCTAATATTTTCCTTGTGTCTTTGGTTTTCACAATCTTTTAAGGCCCCAGATGCTACTCACCAAACTAGGATGTGCAATACTGTTTTCATGCACTGTATAGTGCCAATTGACCAAGTTGCCTCACGAGATTATGGTCCTAAGCTCTCAAACCCAGTAAACAGATCCCATGAGGTGTTTGGTTATGTCTAGTAAGTATCTATAACTGTGCCCCTTATGTGCTTTATTTTACATTTGAAAATATATGCAGCACATATAAACATGTCTACATGCCTATAGCTACACGCCCGTCTGTATATTAATATATGCCTGCCTGTCATGCATCCATATCTATCTGTGTAAGCATACACGTTTTTAGTTATTACTGTTGTTGCAAAACTGTGTATCTTTCAATGAATTCTTTTTACATTTTCCACACAAATTGTTCATCGATATTTTTTGCATTTATCACAATTTGTCAGCACTCTTTAATTGTATCTATACCCTTCTATTTGTGCTCAAACCCTCATCTTTATTATGGCTGTGCTATGCTCACTATTTCCATACTCAGTGCCACTTTACTCCTCATCAAAAGTATCAGGTCCCTCTGTTCTGAAGGGTTTGGCTTCTTTACTCACTGATTACCAAAGAGTGCACAGTGACTCCTGTGGCCACAAGAGGGCGAGATGGACACTCCTTCCACTGGAAATAATAAAAGGGAACAAAAATCAAGGTTTCATTCATCTTCAAGCTCTGGCCCCTCTGCCCCACAGCCTACCCACATTGGGTCCTTGAGAATGTAGTGGGGGCATGCACAATTTTAAGAGTCAGACCAGCCTGGATTTGAATCCTGGCTTTACCACTTACTAGCCATACGACTTTAAACAAGTTACTGAAGCTTTCTAAGCTACAGTAAAATAAAAAATAAAAATAGCCAAACCCCTTGCCTTTGAGTTGATTTCAACTCATAGTGACCCTATAGGACAGGGCAGAACTTGCCTCATGGAGTTTCCAAGGAGCAGCTGGTGGATTCGAATTGCCAATCTCTTGGTTAGCAGTCGTAGCTCTCAACCACTAGGCCACCACAGCTACAGTCAGGCCTCTGAATATAATTATGACGTTGCTAATATAGTCATAGATAACATTGAGCACTTACTATGTGCCAAGCACGGTTCTAAGTATTAATACTTTACATGTATGAACTTGTTCCGTCTTCAACTCTATGAGAAGGTGCAATTATTGTCTTCATTTTACAGATGAGGAAATCGAGGCACAGAGAAGTAAAGTAACTTACTTAGTGACATATAACTAGCTAGGAGCAATCAGGCCAATCTTTGCAGTATTGTCATGAAGACTAAAAAGAGCTAATATCTATAAAATACCTACAAATGAAAACATTCTGTAAATATTCCCCTTGTATCAGTTAAAATTCATAGTGACCCTATAGGACAGAGAACTGCACCATAGATTTCCAAAGAGCAGCTGGTGGATTCAAACTGCCAACCTTTTGGTTAGTAGCCAAACACTTAACCATTGCGCCACCAGGGTGGAACCAACTTGATGGCAACAGGTTTGATTTTGGTTTATCAGCTAGCATTAGGTTTGGCTACGTAAAACAGAAAATCTAAATAATAGTAGCTTGAAGATTTTTTTCTCTCTCATGAAAGAAGTTCAAAAGGGCAAGCCAGGGCGAGAAGGGTGATTCCATCTCACTAGGCTCCCTCGAGCTCTCTGCTCTGCTATACTTTCCTCATGATTTCCATTCTCAAGGTTGACTTCTTGTTGCAAGATGGCATTTGTAACTCCAGACACTACATCCATGTTCTAGGCAGCATGAATGAGGAAGAGGCAAAGGTAAAAAACTCAGTCAGCTAAGTCAAAACACCATAAGACCAAACCATTGCCGTTGAGACAGTTCCAACTCATAGTCAGCCCCCTTTAAAAAGCTTTCCAAGAATTCCAGCCCAAAGACTCCCACCTACATCTCACTGCTAATCATTCCTACCTACAGAGACATGGTTTTAGCAGCTGAGCATATTACCACCTGTCTTAATTATCTAGTACTGCTATAACAGAAAAACCACAAATGCGTGGCTTTAACTAACAAAAATTTATTTTCTCACAGTTTAGGAGGCTAGAAGTCTGAATTCAGGGCACGAGCTCTATGGAAAGGCTCTCTCTCTGTCCTGCTCTGGGGGAAGGTCCTTGGTGATCATGTGGCCTATATTTTCCCCTCCCTTTGTGTTGGCTTGGAAACTCTGACGGTTGCAGTGTGTAAGAGCTACGGCTGCTAACCAAAAGGATGGCAGTTCAAATCCACCAGGCGCTCCTTGGAAACTCTATAGGGCAGTTCTACCCTGATCCTATAGGGTTGCTATGAGTCGGAATTGACTCGACGGCATGGGTTTTTTGGTTTGGTTTGTGTCGGCTTGTTTAACCTGCTCTTTTATATCTCAAAAGATATTGATTTAAGATACACACTACACTAATACTGTCTCATTAACATAACAAAGAAACCCCATTCCCACATTTTTGGGGGGACACAATTCAATCCATAACACCACCTTCAATAATATAAGCGCTCTGTTAGTAAGAAAGAATGAAAGATTGGATATTGGATAAGCGACTAGCAGTCTCCCCTCTCCAGGCATTGAGATGTCCCATCCTAAACCAAACCAAAAACCAAAGCCAGGCCCATCGAGTCGATTACGACTCATAGTGACCCTATAGGGCAGAGTAGAACTGCCCCACAGAGTTTCCAAGGAGCGCCTGATGGATCTGAACCGCCAACCTTTTGGTTAGCAGCCGTAGCACTTTATCACTATGCCACCAGGTTTCCTGTCCCATCCTAGATATCTACATTTCAGAGCCTTCCCATTTGACAGTATTCCTGAGGTCTTGTCTTAGCTCCTTCTTTTGCTGTCTCAACTTCTTGTCCTATCTTCCTCAAACCCTTTATTCTTAGGGAACAGACAAGATAGTCTCCATCCTCTTGATGGATCAAAGGTTTAAAACCCTTTATTTATTCACGTAAAAAATATTCACTGAGTACCAACTATTCACCAGAAACCACATGTCAACTTCTACACATGGGGAACAGAACTGTGCTCCATAGGCTTTTCAATGGCTGATTTTTGTCAGAAGTAGATTGTCAGGTCTTTCTCTTAGGCACCTCTAGGTGGACTAGAACCTCCAGTCTTTTGGTTAACAGACAAGGGTGTTAACTGTTTGCATCAACCAGGGACTTCAAAAGAATGAAGACATATAAACTATAAGTCCAAATATTTTATTTTAGATTCAACAGACTAAAATACTGTCAAAATTGCTATAAAAGTTTCTAAAACCTTACTCTCAATTTCTGTGCTTATCTTGCCTTGGACCAGTAGCAAACTATGAACTGAACCTAGTCCATGGAGCACATTTTGGGTGATGTATCCCACTTCTAGGTCTATAAAAACCTCCCATGTGTGCTCCTCCATGACTTTTGCATGATAGGCATTCATTAACCCGAGTTAGTGAAGGTCCCTGAATGAATGCATAGTAAGAGGGCTGCCCTCCCACCCAAGAATCAAGAAATAAACTTCTATTGAATATGGGCTGTCATTCTTATTTGGGTCTATTTGTTATAGCAATTACCATATCCTAACTAATACAACATTCTTGTATTATTTTTCACAAGAGTAATTCTCTTCAGAAAGAAATTCTCAGTAAATTTTTGTAGTGAGAGGTTAAGAGCAAGCTGTTAGTGTGGTGTCTTAGTTATCTAGTCCTGCCGTAACAGAAATACCACAAGTGGATGGCTTTAACAAGAAGAAATTTATTCTCTCACAATTTGGGAGGCTAGAAGTCCAAATTCAGGTGCTAGCTCCAGGGGAAGGCTTTTTCTCTCTGCTGGTTCTGGGGGAAGGTCCTTGTCATCAATCTCACCTTCTTCTAGGAGCTTCTCAGCACAGCGACCCCAGGTCCAAAGGATACGCTCCACTCCTAGCTCTTCTTTCTAGGCCCCCATGTCTCTCTGCTGACTTCTCTATTTCACATCTCAAAAGAGATTGACTCAAGATACAACATAATCCTGTAGATTGAGTCCTGCCTCATTAACACAACTGCCTCTAATCCTGCCTCATTAACATCATAGAGGTTATGATTTACAACATATAGAATAATCACATCAGATCACAAAATGGTGGACAACCACACAATACTGGGAATCATGACCTAGCCAAGTTGACACACATTTACAGGGGACACAGTTCAGTCCATGACAGATGGAATGTGGGAAACAGGCTCAGGGTGTTCACAGAGCAATAGTTAAAGATAGGAAAAATGTTCTAGTGGGCAAAGTTACCTTAAAACCAAAGTATTGCTGCGGGTAGTTCTCTGCAGGATCTCACTTCAGGATAAGATTTCTTTTGGGAAAAAGCTGATGAGTTTCTCTTAGGTCCAAATATTAAAATGGTATAATAGACAGATTTATATGGAGCTGACTTGTATGTAATAGCTGCTCAACAAATGTTGATCCTGAATCTGAATGCCAAGACTTTTCGAGGTAGGCCCACCCTCAAGCCAGACCTGGGATGAGAAGGGTCTTTTCTGCAGAGAGACATGTCTTCTAGCCTACGATCCTCCCTCACTTGTTTTGTGTTAGTGTCTACTCTGTCTTGACAACAGCAAGTCCTTCTTGAATTACTACAAATTCCTTTCTTCCTTCTGGAGTTTTAGAATCTCTCCTTGCTTTCAGTGGAGGTAAGAAAGAGTGCTGGACTCTAGCAGAGTTGTTTATGTCTGAGACATGAACAGAAAGATGAGTTTGCAGAGGGTCATAAACCCATTTTCTCAGACCTAAAAGGAAACAGCCCATATGCCTGGGTCAGCTGTTCTTTCAGCAAGAGAATGGTCCTCCAAAGAAAGTGTGCCAACTTAAGGAAACTGTCAGCTCTCAGCCACCCTGAAGGTTTATTTAATTAGGTATTTCATTTATTTATTGACCTCCAAAGACACTGAATAATTAACTTGCCTCACTGCCCTACTGCCAGGAGGGAACTGGGATCTACCTATGAGTGGCCGGGGGCAGAAGCCAGGGTTCTTCTTTGACTTGTTTCAAATCCCTAAACGATCCTGTGTGGAAAAACGGCACCATTTTTTTTCTATGAAATAGTGAAAGGGATTGTTTTCCTCCCCAAGAGGAGACGATAATATGTGTTTTTCTATAAAAGCTCTCCAGTCCACAACAGAAGTTATTTGAGGACCATGATGAAGTAAAAAGCATCTTAATTTCATCCTAATGAGAGGTCAAGCTCTTCTGATTTTTAAATTAAGAACTTGGAACACAGAAGTAAATAACTATAATAAATTTTAAATCTATTTAAATTCTACATTATAGTTAACTAAAGCAGGAAAGAGAGAAAGGAAAGAAGGAAGAAAAGCAAATGGAAAGAAAGTAGAAGGCAAGAAAGAAGAAAAAAAATTCAGATGGTAAGAGACTGATAGGTGATAAGCGGGAGAAGAGGGTGAGAGGCAGATAAAAATAAAAAAAAAAGAGCCAGAGAGGAAAGAAGGGCAGAACAAGAGAGTGAAAGGAGGAGGTAGGTGAGGAGGACTAACTTTAGTGAGTAGAATTCTTGTGCCAGGTGCTTTTCGTATGACATCTCACATTTATTCAATGTACATTCATTATATATTTATGGTTTTAAGCAGGGGAATGACTTGATCGGATGTGCTTTTTTTTTCTTCTTCTTGTTCTTGTATTTCTAGAAGCTTGTGTATGTGTGGTAAAAATATACATAACAAAACATTTGCAAGTTCAACAACTTTTATATACACAATTCTGTGACATTGATTACGTTCTTCAAGTTATGCAACCGTTCTTGCCTTCCTTGTTTTTTTTTTAATTGTGCTTTAGGTGAGAGTCTACAGCTCAAGTTAATTTCTCATACAAAAATTTATACACATGTTGTTATGTGACCCTAGATGCAGTACCTATAATGTGACAGCACACTCCCTCTGTCCACTCCAGTTTCCTGTGTTCATTGAACCTGCTCCTATCCCCTTCGGGCTTCTCATCTCACCTCCGGACAGGAGCTGTCCCTTTAGTTTCGTGTGTCTACTTGAACTAAGAAGCACACCCCTCACGAGTATTATTTTATATTTTACAGCCTAGTCTAATCTTTGTTTGAAGAGTTGGCTTTGGGAATGCTTTTAGTTCTGAGTTATCAGAGTCCAGGGGCCAAGTCTTCAGGGGTTCCTCCAATCTCAGTCACACAATTAAGTCTGGTGCTTCTACATGAATTTGAGTTCTGCACCCTACTTTTCTCCTGCTCTGTCAGGAACTCTCTGTTATGTTTCCTATCAGGGCATCATTGGTGGTAGCCAGGCACCATCTAGTTCTTCTGGTCTCGGGCTAATGGCATCTCTGGTTTATGTGGCCCTTTTGTCTCTTGAGCTAATATTTTCTTGTATCTTTGGTGTTCTTCATTTTACTTTGCTCTAGGTGGGATAGGACCAATTGATGCATCTTAGACGACCACTCACAAGCTTTTAAGACCCCAGATGCCACTCACCAAAGAGGGGTGCAAAACAGTTTCTTAAGAAACTTTGTTATGCTAATTGACCTAGATGTCCCCTGAAACCATGGCCCCCAGACCTCCATCCCTGCTACTCTGTCCTTCAAAGTGTTTAGTTGTTTCAGGCAACTTCTTAGCTTTTGGTTTATTCCAGTTGTGCTGACTTCCCCTGTATTGTGTGCTGTCCTTCCCTTCTTCTTAGATAATTCTTGTCTACTATCTAGTTAGTGAATTCCCATCTCCCTCCCTTCCCACCCTCGTAATCATCAAAGAATGATTTCTTTTGTGTTTAAACCTTTTTTTGAGTTCTTGTAATGGTGGTCTCATACAATATTTGTCCTTTTGCAGCTGACTAATTTCACTCAGCATAATGCCTTCCAGATTCATCCATGTTGTGAGATATTTCATGGATTCATCATTGTTCTTTAACATTGTGTAGTATTCCATTGTGTGTATATACCATGATTTGTTTATCCATTCGTCCATTGATGGCCACCCAGGTTTTTTCCATCTTTTTGCTGTTGTGCACAGTGCTGCAATGAACATGGGTGTGCACATATCTATTCATGTGACGGCTCTTATTTCTCTAGGATATATTTCAAGGAATGGGATTGCTGGATCGTATGGTACTTCTATTTCTAGCTTCTTAAGGAAGCACCAAATGGATTTCCAAAGTGGTTGTACCATTTACATTCCCACCAGCAGTGTATAAGTGTTCCAGTCTCTCCCCCCTCCATCCCACCTCTGGTAAACACTAATAAACTTTGGTTTCTGTGCAATTGCCTATTTCATGTAAATGAGATTATACAGGATTTGTCCTTTTGCGACTGACTTATTTTGCTCAGCATGATGTTCTCAAGGTTCATCAAGGTTGTGACATGCATTAAGATTTCATTTCTCACAACCTAGATGTCAATCAGCAGATGAATGGATAAACAAACTGTGGGACATACACACAACAGAGTATTATGCAACGATAAAGAACAATGATGAATCTGTGAAGCATCTGATAACATGGATGAATCTGGAGGGTATTATGCTAAGTGAAATAAGTCAATCATAAAAGGACAAATATTGCATGAGACCACTACTGTAAAAACTCATAAAAAGGCTTGCACACAAAAACAAACAATCTTTGATGGTTAAGAGGGAGGGTAGGGGTGGAGATGGATAAACACTAAATAGACAACAGATAAGTGGTAACTTTGGTGAAGGGTAAGACAGTACACAGTATTGGGGAAGCCAGCACAGCCTGTACAAGGCAAGGTCATGGAAACTCCATAGACACATCCAGACTCCCTGAGGGACTGAATTGCTTGGCTGAGGGCTGTGGGGAACCATGATCTTGGAGAACATCTAGCTCAATTGGTACAACATGGTTTATAAAGAAAAAGTTCTACATTCTACTTTGGTAAGTAGCATCTGGGGTCTTAAAAGTCTGCGAACAGCCATCTAGGCCACTCCACTGGTCTCACCCCATCAGGAGCAAGGGAGAATGAAGAAAACTAAAGATACAAGGGAAAGATCAGTCCAAGGGACTAATGGACCACATCTACCACGGCCTCCACCAGACTGAGTCCAGTACAACTAGATGGTGCCCAGCTACCACCAGTGACTGCTCTAACAGGGATCACAATAGAGAGTAGTAGACAGAGCTGGAGAAAAATGTAGAACAAAATTCTAACTCAGAAAGAAAGACCAGACTTGCTGGCCTGACAGAAACCAGAAAACTCTGAGAGTATGGCCCCCGGACACTCTTTCAGCTCAGTAATGAAGTCACCTGTGAGGTTTACACTTCAGCCAAAGATTGAACAGGCCCATAAAACAAAATAAGACTAAAAGGGCACACCAACCCTGGGGCAAGGACTAGAAGGCAGGAGGGGACAGGAAAGCTGGTAATAGGGAACCCAAGGTTGAGAAGGGAGAGTGTTAACATGTCGTGGAGTTGTTAACCAATGCCATAAAACAATATGTGTGCTGTTTAATGAAAAACTAGTTTGTTCTGTAAACCTTCATCTAAAATAAAGTATAATAAAAATAAAGTACAATTTTAAAAAATTAAGAACAAAAAAAGATTTCATTTCTCTTTATGGCTGAGTAATATTGCATTGTATGTATATACCACGTTTTGTTTATCCATTCATCCATTGATGGACATTTTGGTTGTTTCCACTTTTTGGTTATCGTGAATAGTGCTGCAGCGAACATGGGTGTGCAGATTTCTGTTTGCATTCAATTCTTTTGGGACATGCCTAGGATTGGGATTGCTGAGTCATATGGTAGTTCTCAGGTGTGCATTTTTAAAAGATCACTCTAGCTGCAGGGAAGAGCAGGGATGGCTCCAGCAGATAATTTCACAGGCTATCATGGAAGTCTAGGAGAGAGATGGTGCTGGCTTGGATGAGGTGGTGGCTGGAAGGATGCAGAGAAGCAGACAGAATTAAGGGATTTTTTGGAGGAAGAATTGAAGAGACTTAGTCCCTTTTACATGCTGTCATTGTACCTTATGCTTCTGTCACTATAGCCTTTGTCACATTGAATTGAAATTGCCTGTTGACTTGTTTGTATTTCCCTCTAGACCTGGGCTGTCTAGTTCAGTAGCCACTAGTCACATGTGCTTTTGAGAACCTGAAATGTGACTAGAGCAAATTAAGATGCGCTGTAAGGTATAAAATGCACACTGAACTTCAAAGACTTGATTCGAAGAAGAAAAGAATGTAAAATATTTTATTAATAATCTAACATGTTGATTACATGTCAAAATAATAATACTTGGTTAAATAAAATATATTGCTTATATATCGGAATCGACTTGAGGGCACTGGGTTAGTTTTTATGATACCCTAGGAGTCCTGGTGGGCCAGTGGTTAACTTTATCCGTTTCTCTTTACTTTTTTAATATGGCTACAAAGAAATTTAAAATTACATAAGTGGCTTGCACTTCATTCCATTGGACAATGTTGCTACAGACCATAAAAACTGAGGTATCTCCAAGGCCTTGCATATGTTGAATGAACAAATAAATTATATTTAGCCAGTGCACATTCAGCTTCTGACTATAGGTATACATTATTGATGATGGCTTTCAGCTTCTATTTCAGCTTTTTCATGAAGAAGAATGTACTTTCTAACCTAGCTAAACCCAAACATTGCGCAGAATTTGGCCACATTTTTAGAATAATTCTATATTTCATCTACTTATCTCTAAAATTCCAGGAATATTTTGTCTTCTTACAAGCACAGTTCACTTTCAGCTCAGCCAATCGCTCTGGAAGCTGAGTGGCACAGATATGGTTTGATAATTGAGAATCATTTTAAGATTTACATTCTAAAAGCAGCCACTAAAACATGAAGCATGATACCTGCACATCAAAATCTGTGAATCTCTTCTGAAGTCGTGACTTCGTTTTCACCCAATAGCTTGGCACCCTGTCAAAGGTGGTGCTTCTACTGCGCTCAGAGTGTTTGAGCCAAAGGAAACACATGCAGTGCTGAGCTGACTCCATTGTCACAGCCAGTTCGAATGTGGACACCTGCATGTTTTGAACAAATCAGCACTGCTCTTGTTTTATTCCCCTGCAGCTTTCCATGCACTGTGCTCAGCTGTCATGTCACATCAGTACCAACGTACAATCTTATGAGACAGTATGAGTCTGGCGTGTTGTATTTCTCAGAACCTTTTTAAGTAATTCACTAAAGTCTTTAAGGAAACAGCTCAGTAAATCTCTTCAACAGGTTTCTACTGCTGAACAGTCTTACAGCATTAAAATAAACTAGATCTCCATGCTCTGCTTCAACCTTGCCCAAACATACTAAAAACTGAATACGGCTAAGGGCAAGAACACAAAGGCAATTCCATTTTAATCAATTCCTCTATGGAATCACGTGACTTGTAGCCTCCCAGCACAAACTCTCCTAATGAATGATGTCATGGAAGCCAGGGCCCGCTAATCTCTGTCAACGTGAATAAGTTGGATAATATATACAGAAACCTTTTTCCCTCATTTGTGTCAAGTGAGCTTAGCTCTTCCATATTTAGACAAACTTCCCAAGTTCCATACTGACAAAAGGTTAGGCCCTACTAGTATTTAGGCACACATTTTTTCCCCCTAAAAATTTTAAGTGGTTCACATTCTAAGATCAAGAAAGCCTGCATCTGGTAAAAGGATTAATGCTTCCACACTAATCTTCACTGATGAAGTCGCTGTGCTAGAGAGTCCCATCCTGATATTTTCCCTATGTGTACAATACAGGACATGGCACACTCATTCATTTAACCAATATTTATTGAGTGTTTGCCATGTGCAAAGCACTTTGGAAGATATCAAGTTAAGCAATATTAAGAGCTATCATTTAATGAGTCTCTATTATACCCTTGGTTAGCAGCCATAGCACTTAACCACTACACCACCTGGGTTTCCATCCCATCCTGATATTTTCCCTATGTGTATAACACAGGACTACTCTGTCCTATAGGGTCGCTCTGAGTCGGAATCGACTTAAGGGCACTGGGTTAGTTTTTATTATACTCTAGGAGTCCTGGTGGGTCAGTGGTTAAGAACTTGGCTGCTAATCAAAAGGCTGGCAGTTCAAATCCATTAGCTACTCCTCGGAAATCCTACGGGGCAGTTCTACTCTGTCCTATAGAATCGCTATGAGTTGGAATTGACTCGATGGCAATGATTTTATTTTTTATTATACCCTAAACAAAACAAAACAAAAAAAAACACTGTTGCCATCGAGTTCATTCGATTCTGACTGATAGCGGCCCTATAGAACAAAGTAGAACTGCCCTATAGGGTTTCCAAGGAACAGCTGGTGGACTCAAACCACCAACCTTTTGGTTAGCAACCAAGCTCGTTAACCACTGAGTCACCAGAGCTCCCTATTATACCTTAAAAAATACCTTAGATCCTTTTAAAGGCACAACACTGCAAGTAAGATTTTTGGTATATAGAATGGCATAGAGTATATGTATAAAACCCCAAAACCCAGTGCCGTCGAGTCGATTCCGACTCATAGCGACCCTATAGGACAGAGTAAAACTGCCCTATAGAGTTTCCAAGGAGCTATACTAAAGCCTAAATACCATTTCTAATAAATTAAAAAGTACGTCAGACAAAAATCAGTTGGATTCCTCTACATCAAGAAAGAGAACTTCGAAGAGGAAATTACCAAATCAATACCATTTGCAATAGCCCTCAAGAAGATAAATACTTAGGAATAAATCTAACCAGAGACGTAAAAGACCAATACAAAGAAAACTACAAGACACTACTGCAAGGAACCAAAAGAGACCTACATAGGTGGAAAAACATACCTTGTTCATGGATAGGAAGACTCAACATTGTGAAAATATCTATTCTACCCAAAACAATCTATAGATACAATGCAATCCCAATTCAAATTCCATAGACTTTTTTTAGTGAGACGGAGAAACAAATCACCAATTTCATATGGAAAGGGAAGAGGACCTGGATAAGCAAAGTGTTACTAAAGAAGAAGAACAAAGTGGGAGGCCTCACACTACCTGATTTTAGAAACTGTCATACCACCACGGTAGTCAAAACAGTAGGGTACTGGTACAACAGATACATAGACCAATGGAACAGAATTGAGAATCCAGACATAAATCCATCCACATATGAGCAGCTGATATTTGACAAAGGCCCAAAGTCAGTTAAATGGGGAAAAGACAGTCTCTTTAACAAATGGTGCTGGCATAACTGGATATTCATCTGCAAAAAAATGAAGCAAGACCCATACCTCACACCATGCACAAAAACTAACTCAAAATGGATCAAAGACCTAAATATAGAATCTAAAGTGATAAAGATCATGGAAGAAAAAATAAGGACAACCCCAGGAGTCCTAACACATGGCATAAACAGAATACAAAACATAACTAACAATGCACAAACACCAGAAGAGAAACTAGATACCTGGGAGCTCCTAAAAATCAAACAATTATGCTCATCAAAGGACTTCACCAAAAGAGTGAAAAGACGACTTATAGACTGAGAAAAAATTTTTGGCTACAACATATCTGATAAGGGTCTAACCTCTAAAATCTATAAGAAACCGCAAAACTTCAACAACAAAAAGACAATTAACCAAATTAAAAAATGGGCAAAGGATATAAACAGGCATCTCACCAAAGAAGCCTTTCAGGCGGCTAACAGACACGTGAGGAAATGCTCACAATCATTAACCATTAGAGAAATGCAAGTCAAAACTACCATGAGATACCATTTCACCCCAACAAGACTAGCATTAATCCAAAAAACACAAAATAATAAATGTTGGAGAGGTTGTAGAGAGACTGGAACACTTATACACTGCTGGTGGGAATGTAAAATGGTACAACCAGTTAGGAAATCAATTTGGCGCTTCCTTAAAAAAAAAAAAAAAGAAGTACCATACGATTCAGCAATCCCACTCCTTGAACTATATCCTAGAGAAATAAGAGCCATCACACAAATAGATATATGCACACCCATGTTCATTGCAGCACTGTTCACAACAGCAAAAAGATGGA
This sequence comes from Loxodonta africana, assembly GCF_030014295.1. NCBI lineage: Eukaryota > Metazoa > Chordata > Mammalia > Proboscidea > Elephantidae > Loxodonta > Loxodonta africana. The sequence continues at coordinate 181,320,193 of NC_087344.1, read as the reverse complement.
AACAATCCAGGTGCCCATCAATGGGTGACTGGATAAACAAATTATGGTATACACAATGGAATACCACACAACAATAAAGAACAATGATGAATCCTCATAACATGGATAAATCTGGAAGGTATTATGCTGAGTGAAATTAGTCAGTCACAAAACGACAAATATTGTATGAGACCACTGTTGTAAGAACTCAAGAAAAGGTTTAAACACAGAAGAAATCATTCTTTGATGATTACGAGGGTGGGGAGGGAGGGAAAGGGGAATTCACTAACTAGATTATAAAAAAAAAAATAGTAGACAACAATTATCTGAGGTGAAGGGAAGGACAACACACAATACAGGGGAAGTCAGCACAAATGGACTAAACCAAAAGCTAACGAGTTTCCTGAACACAACCAAACACTTTGAGGGACAAAGTAGCTGGGGACCGTGGTTTCAGGGGACATCTAGGTCAACTGGCATAACAAAGTTTATTAAGAAAATGTTCTGTATCCCACTTTGTTGAGTGGCATCTGGGGTCTCAAAAGCTAGTAAGCACCCATCTAAGATGCAACAATTGGTCCCAACCCATCAATAATGGATAATGAAGAACACCAAAGACTCAAGGAAAATATTAGCCTAAGAGACAAAAAGGGCCACATAAACCAGAGACTCCATCAGCCTGAGACCAGAGGAACTAGATGGTGCCTGGCTACCACCAATGACTGCCCTAACAGGGAACACAAAAGAGAGTCCCTGATGGAGCAGGAGAAAAGCGGGGTGCAAAACTGAAATTCATGTAAAAAGACCAGGCTTAATGGTCTGACTGAGACTGGATGAACCCCTGAAGACGTGGCCCCCAGACTGTCTGTTAACCCAGAACTAAAACCATTCTCAAAGCCAACTCTTCAGACATAGATTAGGCTGGACTAAAAAAACAACCCATTGGCGTCATAGTGACCCTTGAAGATAGAGTAGAACTGCCCCGCAGGGTTTCCAAGGAATACCTGGTGGACTTGAACTGCCAACCTTTTGGTTAACACAGAACTCTTAAACACTTCGCCACCAGGGTTAGGAAGACTGGGCTATAAGACATAAAATGATACTGGTGAAGAATGTACTTCTTAGTTCAAGTAGATACATGAGACTGAATAGGCAGCTCCTGTCCAGAGGTGAGATGAGAAGGCAGAAAAGGATACGAACTGGTTGAATGGACACAACAAATCCTGGGTGGAGGGGAGGAGTGTGCTGTCACATTACAGGGATGGCAACTAGGGTTCCATAGCAATGTGTGTATAAATTTTTGTACGAGAAATTAACTTGAGCTGTAACTTTTCACCTAAAGGACAATTAAAAAAAGACAATTGAAACAAACAAAAAAGTATGTCGGATTGTTTAAAAAAGATTTTATGTTATATAAAACCAGTTGCCACTGAGTCAGTTCCGACTTACAGTGACCTCATGTGCCCATGTAGAGTTGTGCTCCATGGGGTTTCAACAGCTGATTTTTTAAAAGTAGATTGCCAGGCCTTTCTCCTGAGGTGCCTTTTCGTGGACTCGACCTTTCCATTAGAAGCCCAGAGCATTAACCATTTGCACCACGCAGGGACTCCTTTATGTTAAATATGTATTTATATTATTACATAGAGAGTTGCCATGAGTCGGAATGGACTCCACGGCAGTGGGTTTGGTTTGGTTTTTGGTATTATATGTAGACCTATTTTATATATGTGTGTGTGTGCGTATGTATACGTGTATGTGTACATATATGTGTGTGTCTATATATATCCATCCACTTCTCTAACTCATTTGTAAGCCTTTTGGGGCTGGAATCATGATGCCTCTAGTAGTGTCCTAAACTGAGTGTAAGCACTTCCCAAATGTTGACAGTGCCAACCAGGAGAAAGAGATGAAACAGCGAAAGTGAAGCTGTTTGCTACCTCGCCTAAGAACATGGCAGAAAACACTTAAAATGCATGTAGCAATAAAGCAAAATTTCCTAAGTCTGAAAAATCAGCACTGCCAGTAGATGTTACCTACCATTGATATTTGAAAAAAATCATCTGAATTAAACCAGGGCTGCACTAGAGTTGTACTAAAAAAAAAAAAAAATTCGAAGTCATCACCCTTGGAAATGCTCATTACTTACCAGGGTGATGTTTTTGGGAGTCAGCCTCCATTTGGCAAAATTACTATGACTCCAAAATCTTCTCTAGTGTTAAGTGAGAGCAGAAGACAGAGCGTCGGGGCCTGATTTTGGGGCCTATCAAAATGTAATTTACACTTAAATCTGAGAAAATGGAAGTAGAGAAAAATATATAAAATTAAAATCGCTTTTTTTTTTTCCTCTCTAGGTCGCCTCATTTTTTGCACTTTTAATATGGCTCCCTTAACACAGTCTGAAGCCGAGAGATCATGACGACGAAAAAAAATTATCAGTAAGAAAAGATGGCTCTTAAAAACCCAAACCCACTCCTGGGTTCAGAAGACCTCGGACCGCTTCCTCAACTCCCCCGCCGCCAGCGCTCCCTCCCGGGCGGCGGGCGGCCCCAGAGCGGGCTAGGGGGACACTGCCCTTTCCCGACTTCACGGCTTTCTTCTCCCGCTGCTTCCTCTCGCGCCCGTCCTCCTTTCCCGCCCGGTCCCGCCCCCCCCCGCCCCGCGGCCTCCGCACCCCTACGCACCGCCCTGTGCCGGGCGTTCGCCGCTCCCGCGGCCCCGACTCACCCTCCCATCCACCCACCCGCACGTCAAACGCCCTCTTTTCCCCTGAAAAGTTTCTGGCTGTTAGGGACTATTTTTCCCTAATGTAACCTTCCACCAAACAGGAGGGAAAAGTTACCGGAGGCCGGGGAAGGGACAAGGCTATGGGGGGGGGAGGCGGGGGCGGCTGGGGGGATGTCGGGGGATACGGCTTTTTAGAAAATGGTCTGTTTTCCATAAATATGAATAATTGGGCCCCCCTAGGCAGAGTTTTGATTGTTGGGTTAATTGCCCAAGATGCTAAAAATTTAAGATGGAGATTTTGTAAAAACTGATAAATTCCACTAACAAATGTTTACTGTCTTCAGACCTTGCAGTTCTTCCTATTGATTGCCGTGTCATCTAACTACCCATCCCTTCCAGGCCCCTAAGTCCTTATTTCACTTACAGGGAAAGCAAGGTTCCCTGAAAATTATTTCTTAAACCCTAGAGACAAAAGTCAAACCTAGATTTGTAATACACAAGATTATTTATAACCAATACATGTATTGGATAAAAATTATTCTGTTAAAAAACCTAAAAATAATTTAACATGAATAACTTAAAAAAAAAAAAGGTCAAACGTAGAAACCGCTCTTTTAGCACTTTGCTGAATTCTGTCCGTATTCTGAATAGGTAAGCTAACCCATGGAAACATGTAATGTTTAGAAAAACCAGATGGACCTGAATTTTTCGAACTCTTGTGACAAAATCAGTTTGACGGAAGAAAACCAAAGCAAACCCGTTGCCGACGAGTCAATTCCTACTCATAGTGACCCTATAGGACAGCGTGGAACTGCCCCATAAGATTCCTTTAAAAAAAAGAATAGAAAAATATATAGTAAAGATCGGTATCCTTTCATGAAACACGTTTCATGAAACACTACTGAGTGCCTGTGTGTGTTTGTGTGTGTGTGGGTGCCGAGTGGAGACGCAGAATGTATTTCTTACTGTGGGTTGCTGTCAAAAACGTCTGAAAAACAGTGGCATTATCTTAGGATGCTTAAATCGGCAAGGTTTGAAAAGTCATTTAATTTATATCTCTATGCTTAGACAGTATTTCATTTAAGAATAGTACAGGTTCTTGATTATCTTTCTTTTTTTTTCTGGTATCTCAACATTTGCTATTAATAATTTGTGAATAATCTGTCTCTTTAAAGCTATTATTTCAATAAAGACAGCTATGCTTTATGAAGGCAATTCTGCCAAGGTCCCCTTTTCTCAACAGCTCACCCTCTACTCTGTCACCACAGGCTGTGGGCACATCCCCAGTGTATCCAAAAGGGCTGTCTCCAGTGTGGTCCAGAGAAGCCTGGGTTACTGGAATGTCATGTAACCAAGTACCCTTGTGGATCTATTTTATTTTGATTTCTTTGTTTTAATTTTTATTGTGCTTTTTTTTAAGTGCAAGTTTACAAATAAGTCAGACTCTCATACAAAAACTTATATACACCTTGCTATTTACTCCTGGAAACCCTGGTGGCATAGTGGTTAAGAGCTACAGCTGCTACCCAGAAGGTTGGCAGTTTGAATCCGCCAGGCGCTCCTTGGAAACCCCACGGGGCAGTTCTATTCTGTCCTAGAGGGTCACTATTAGTTAGAATTGACTCGACGGCAATGGGTTTGGTTTTTTGGTAGATACTCCTAATTGCTCTCCCCCTAATGAAACAGCACACTCCTTCCCTCCACCCTCTCTTTTTGTGTCCAGTCCACCAGCTGCTGACCCCTTCTGCCCTCTCATCTCCCCTCCAGATAGGAGATGCCAACATAGTCTCATGTGTCTACTTGATCCAAGAAGCTCATTCTTCACCAGTATCATTTTCTATCCCATTGTCCAGTCCAATCCCTGTCTGAAGAGTTGGTTTTGGGAATGGTTCCCATCTTGAGCTAACACAAGGTCTGGGAACCATGACCACCAGGGTCCTTCTAGTCTCAGTCAGACCATTAAGTCTGGTCTTTTTACGAGAATTTGGGGTCTGCATCCACTGCTCTCCTGCTCCCTCAGGGTTCCTCTGTTGTGTTCCCTGTCTGGGCACCATCTAGTTCTTCTGGTCTCAGGCTGGTATAGTCTCTGGTTTATGTGGCCCTTTCTGCATTTTGATTTATTCTTAAATTTAATTTTTATTTACTTCTTTTCCCTCATTATTTATTTTTTAAAATTTGTCCTGTATAGATGATAGGAAAGGCTGAAGTGCTTAAATTTGACTTTGTCTCTTAGTAAGAGAAGCTGCAGCCCGTGACTGAATTTCCTACCTTACTACTCTTCTTTCTTCCCTGTTACACACTTGCTTCATTCCTGCCTCTTTTATTAGTTCAACATTTAGATCACAAAGCCTGTGTGTATGTGTGCCATTATTATTATTCACACTTATATTAATAGCTAACATTCACTCAACATTTTCTGTGCTAAGCATCTTATATGCATGAGGTCACTGAATCCTCCTAATAACCCTGCCTCATAGTTGAAGAAACTGAGGCTTAGATGAGGTTAAGTAATGTGCTAGCTAGTGGTTTAGGCAAGAGTCAAACCTAGATCTGACTCCAGAGTCCCATACCACTTCCCTGCCTGTCAGTATACAGATTTGACAGGACCTTCTATTTGGACTCTTCTTTGACTTTCTTTTTTTTTTTTTGACTTTCATTTGCTGACTCACTGAACAAGGACCTCCTGACTAAAAGGCAGTTGTGATATCAGTAAGAAATGATATTTTATGTTCCTTGAAGTCATGCCTTGTTAATTGGAACCTGAAGTGCACCAGGCACACTGCACAGATCTCTCCTTCTGGGCAGAAGTGGGTAACTGCGAACATGTACTGAGTGAGGGGGGCACAATTCTCAGGATACCCTGGATAAAATGTTCAGAAAGCTGTACAAATACATGTTGTAGGAGAGAGGAAAAGCAAACATCGTGAACTTATTTAACTGGTTTTCTTTTCTGCACACATTCAGCACTCACATCATAGATCAGGATACTATTCAACTGGCCATCCAATATTTTGAGTCCCAACCCTGGCAATAAATCTCGCAGTTTGACATACAGAGGTCAAGGAGAAGTTGTTGGAGATCTATGAAGGAGAGGAACAGAGTATCCCTGAATGAATATATTGCAATTAGAAAAGTAATATTTTGAGAAAATAATGTGCTTTCCTTTTTCCTTTCTAAGTAAGTGACTTTATCCATAGTTGATCCTTGGCATCTATTTGCCTGGATGAGGTAAGGATTTGTTACAGAAGAAATGGGGGAAAAATAATTGAGATATTCAGCTTCTGACATTCAAAATAGGATTCTACAGCAAGACAATAACCTTCAAGTCAGTTTGGTCGTTTAAAAGATTTCCTAAGTTCCTTTTATGATTTAAAAAAAAAAAATTCTCTCGAGCCCAGCTTGGAGGACTCAACTCGGGGAGTTCTCCCAAAGGGTAGAGAAGTTACTCTTTCTACTCTTGGTTGCCAGGCCAAGATGCCTGCTGCTCAATAGTAGAAGGACATGGAGTGGAGGAAGAAGAAAATGCCTGCGTTTTCTGGTCCTGGGTGGCGATGGGAAGAAGGCGGAGGGAAAAAAAGGCCAAACTGTCAGATGTGTGTCTGATTTCTCCTCTCCAGGCTTCCATCTAGAGATGAGGAGGCGCATCAGATAACTGCAGGACATACCAAGGCCCTGCTCCTGTCTGGACCTCTGTGAGGAGGCGCAGGACGCTCTGTATCCTCCTTATGGGATAAAAACTGTTGCCGTTGAGTCAATTCTGATTCACACCCACCCTGTAGGACAAAGTAGAACTGCCCCATAGGGTTACCAAGGAGCGGCTGGTAGATCTGAACTGCCGACCTTTCAGTTAGCTGCCGAGCTCTTAACCACTGCATCCCCTATGGCGTAGCACATCAAATAAAAGTTGTGAGTGAAGTGTGGTCAGGCAGGAGGTCCTCAGGTCTAGCTTTCCTGCGAAAAGTGGCTGAGAGTCTGGCTGTGGAGTTTCCCGGAGGAGGTGACTTTAGTGGAGCAAGGTGATGCTATAGTGAGGGCCGTGGTATACTCCCTACCACCAACCCAAGGTCAAGGCCAAATGGGCCTCACAGACAAACAGTAGAGGGACCTGGAGAGGCAGAAAGCTGAGAGGAAGCTGAGGGAGAGCCACGAGACCAGATCACACGTTACATACACACAGTCTTGAACCACAAATTTCAGCTACACATACCAGCCGGCCAAGCCAGTGTCCAGGTGGAGAAAGGGCATTGCCCCAGAGGCCAGAGGAGTGAAAGAACACTGTACTTGGGGTCTTTGGATTCTTCTACTTTGTAATAAGGTTGCATAAGCCATGCTTCCCTGATACACTTGGATACCATCTTAGAGAAAAACTGGGACAGGGATGAAAATCCGAGAATGCTGAGAAAACAAAGTGCTATTTCCTAAAGAGAATAAGTGTTACCTAAAAGGATTATTTAAACTATTGGATGAGGCTTAACTCTTTTTTTTTTTTTTTAGTTAGTTATTTTTAAAAGGTGATTATGAAATATTTAAGAACTGAGAGAAAATTAAAAACTAATATAGGGAACACTATGTGGGGCAAATGGTTTGCAACTGGCTGCTAACAGAAAGGCTGGCAGTGCAAACTTACCCAGTGGCTCTGTGGAAGAAAGACCTGGCAATCTGCTTCCATAAAGATTACAGTCAAGAAAACCCTGTGGAGCAGTTCTACTGTATAACATAGGGGGTCGCCATGAGTTGAATCGACTTGGTAGCAACAGGTTTGGTTTTTTGGTTTTGGTACCTACCACTCAGCATAGAAAATAAAACATTGCCAACACAGTTGAAACTTCCAGTGTATTACTCTACAAATGCCACTTTTACTACATCGAACCATACAAAATTGACATCTGATCATTTCAACCCATAAAATATTATATGATTCAACCTCATATTTTATTTAACCTCTGTGGGTTTGATCAGCATTTTTATCATTCTGTTGACTACTTGGAATGCCTTTCTTCCTCTCCCTCATGTATTCACATATTCTTTAAGACAAGGTCTGAGCCCCACTCCCTCCAAGAAGTTTTCACTGAAGACTTGAGCCTGCATAGAGCTTTCCTTTCTCTTTCCAGAATGAATGTCCTGTCTGTCTCACACATTTAGCATAATTTTATATGTCATATTCTTTCAATCTCTGGACCACACGAACTAACACTTGGCAATATTGTTATCTATTATGCTGTTTTGTTAATTAACATGTGGAAGAAATAGTAGGCTTTAACTAGATACTTGCCTGATAATAAATGACTGATTTTTTTTTGAAATTGTTACTTTAAGCAATTTTATAAAAGATGCTTAAGCCCAAGACCCAAATTATTTAGAAAAGATACCTTGAGGCAAGAAATCTGGGAAAGACTGATAATAGGGATCCTGTCATCCATGTTATCATGCCCCATAAAATGCTTCTATTATGATATAAGGTATTCCAAGAAATAATAATAAAAGCTATCACTGATGGAGTAATATTACAAGCCAGGTACCGTCCTAGGCTTTTATATATCTACAATACAGCAACCCTGCAATGTAGATAGTATCAAGCTCTATTCAGTTCACCAGACTGTCTCCATTCTATACCAGAAATGTCCTGAGGTAATTTTTTATTCTTTTAATTCAACTTGACTAGCCAATGTATTAGTCAAGAGTTAATTAACAAATTAATGTTGCGCTAGCAAACCAATTCTGGAATCTCAGTGGCTTATCACAATAAAAGTTTGTTGTTTTGTTCTCACAAAGTTCAGTGTGTGTTGGGTGACTTACTAGTGCCACTGTCTTCCACAGGGTGACTTAGAGATAAAGGTTGCTTCTATCTTGTGGTTCTCCACCTCACTGAAGGGGAAGAATGGAGGCACACCAATCTTTAAGTGCTCTGGGTCAGAAGTAACCCATCACTTGCACTCACATTCTTATTTGCCAGGATTCAATCTTGAGGCCCTAATACAACTGCAAGGGAGGCTGGGAGATATAGTGAGCACATGAATATCCAGTGAGCCACAGTATGTCAATGAATCAGATGAAGTGGGGCCAGTCATCCCAGGAGGCCCATGACATTTGCAGGGTTGGAGAATCAGAGATAATCTCCTCAATCCCAATGATATCAATTAAATTGGCTGAGGTAGCTGTACCATCTGGTCATCTTTTAGGTCCTAGAGGTTCCTGGACTTTCCCAGATGTTAAGGAACATCTTGGACAAAGATAAAGGAACAGAAAAAATAACAGAAGTAATAATATCAAGCCACTTGTTCAAGTGAGAAAAACCTGTAGTTCTCTGAGCTCACATGCTCTTGTGATTCTGGAGAGATGAGTCAGTTTCCTGATGGGACTGCTCTTCTACAGAAGACAGGGAATGAAGCATCTTGTCCAAGGAGCCTGGAGTCTGAGGTCCTTTCCCTGAGGTTCTTACACAGGTCCATAAGTGCCCTTCAAGTCTGAAAGTGCTTGTAAAATTTTGTGTTTATGTACAGCGTGCATTTTTCTGGTGGGTAGGGGTTGGGGGGAGAAATAACCTGGAGTTTTAAGGGGCTCATAATGCATAACTCATGATTCACTTTTCTAAGTGAAGAATAAGATCTCTGTGGATAGGAGAAGCAGTGATCAGAGGCTGCTAGGAAGCAGGGTGCGTAGGAAAGAGAAAACCCGTGTTCACACCTGATTCACAGTACTTACACACTGTTGCATTTATGGGAAAACCTAGAAATGAGAATTGTTTCCTGGGTGGATGAAGGTTTAATCATTTTCCTCCTACAAAATAATTTTAAATTGACGAATCTTGGAGTTTTCACATTTTCAGATTTTATTTCCTTTATGTTGCAGGCGGTAGAAAAGGCATTAAAAATGGATCTTTGGCTGTCATAGGAGATGGGCTCCTTGCCACTTCTAACCTCTACTGTATCTACTCAACAATAAGAGGAAATCCAAAAGGATCTGACCACTTACTACACCAGAAACCTTTGAATTCTGAAGGATACCTCCATCTCCTTACTTGTGAAACAATGACATAAATCCTCATGGTCACCAAAAGAATGAATTGGCAAGTTACTTAAGGTCCACTGTTGCATTCTGGAAATTATCCATGAATATAATAAAATGCAAGCACTGCTTAATTAGAAAAGAATGTATTCTAGAGAAAAATGGAAATGTTTATTAAACTTCACTTCACAACCTATTATAATAAACGAGTCACATATAAAGTGTGTCTATAAAGTCATCTAATTCATTTTTCCTTGAAGCTTTTTGGAATCAATTTAATTATCTTATAATCATACCTGCTAACTTCTTAGCAACAATCGAAATGAAACCACAATGGCTTTGCTTCTCAGTGTCTCTGAAATAACGTTCATGTAATTCAAAGTTTAACTAAATCATTATCTCCTGTGAAATCATGCAGCAACTCACAGTGAGGTCTTGATGGCTGATGAAATTGCTGCTCTTGCATTTCTTACAAAATATATTATGAAAATAAACCAAAAAAAAAAAAAAAACCCACTGCCATCGAGTCGATTCCTACTCATAGCGAACCTATAGGACAGAGTAGAACCTCCCCATAGGGTTTCCAAGGCTATAATCTTTACGGAACCAGACTGCCACATCTTTCTTCTGCAGAATGGCTGGTGGGTTCGAACTATCGACCTTTTGGTTAATAACTGAGCGCTTTAACTACTGTGCTACCAGGGCTCCTTATATTTTGAAGATAGAGACCTTCAATCCTTTCCAAAAGCTAATGAGGAACTCTTCTTTACCAGTCCACTCTGAAGCTTCCTCAGGCTATTCCTCACCCTCTGAGTGCCTAGGAAATTCTACAAGCTTCGCTAAGCAGGTAAAAAAAAGCAGGTAGCAAATAATATTCCCAAATAAAATCCAGCAGCAGCTCTCTGAGCTTTCCGTTTTTTATCTGGTAGTGGTCAAACATAGATTTTCACTTGTTTATTTCATGACAGTTCCCCTATCAAGTCAGACATTTCAATATCCTCATTTCCACCCATACGTGTTGTCTTCTCTGGTGCCCAGGTTCTGTGTAATCAGCTGTCAATGTTTTTCGAGCTGGGTGCACTCGGATGGTAAAAATTTCTCTACTTTCAAGTTCCCAGCTTTGGCAACTTTGAGTATGTGTTGCAGAGGGTGGGGATATCCATATTTAAAGAAACCTGGCAGTGTCCCCCACAAAGTGGCTTTCTGCCTAGGTTGACCTCTCAATCCTCCTTACCTTCACCCACCACTCACACCCGTCGATTTTACCCTGAACCTAAGCAATAGGTGATTGGGTCTGTATATAGCAAAATGACACCACAGAGGGCACCCATGACTCACCGCTTTTGAAGACATGTTGAAACCATTTGTTTCTCTGTCTTGATGCTCTCCAAGCTACAGGTGGCTCCAATTTTCAACTCGCGGCAAAAACCATAAGCCAATGAAGCAAATAAGTGTTTCCATAAACTGTAAAGAAAAAAACAAACAAAAAATGAACACTCTCCCGCTACCTAACTGTGAAATGCCCAACTTGGGATTTCAGTTAACCTTTGACCTTTCTTAGAAATCCATATGGGGAGGTTTCAATTTCTCTCAGTTGGCTACCAAAGATTAGGGCAGCTTTTTAGCAGGAGTACCCAAACCCAAAACCCAGTGCCGTTGAGTCGATTCCAACTCATAGCAACCCTATAGGACAGAGTAGAACTGCCCCATAGAGTTCTCCAAGGAGCGCCTGGCAGATTCGAACTGCTGACCCTTTGGTTAGCAGCCGTAGCACTTAACCACTACACCACCAGGGTTTCCTATAGCAGCAGTATTAGGGTCCAATTCCTTCAGTATACCACACCCCTCCCCAATACATTATAGAGGCACATGTGAATGGATTTCTAAGGATCTGAGCCAGGTTATTTGTTCTACTGCTTGGGTTGCCCATCACTATTGAGACGATTGAAGTATAAGAGAGATCACAGCTATTATCTCACCTTAGAAACTGTGTTAGCTGATGACAGTAAATGTCCCAGCACTGTCCAAATTGATATAGGCCTTCCCTCTTTAACATAGGGGATACATTTCTGGAAATGGGAACGCTAACTGTATGATTGTTTTTGAGCTGCTGCTCCAGTGTTGTAAGCTTTTGTCAAATCCTCTGAAGTTATAAAAGGCCTCTGTCCACAAGTTCTTGCAGCTAGCAGTCATTCAACTGTTGATCAACCCTCCAGGTTGTGGCACTGTTAGGAAACCTTTTATAATATCAAAGGAGTTACTCCATTTTCTAATTGTCTGATCTTTTTATTATTACTATTGTGGTGAATATATATATAACAAGACATATGCCATTTCAGCAATTTCTACATGTACAGTTCAGTGACACTGATTATATTCTTCAAGTTGTGTGCCCATCCTCACTATATTTTTCCAAATCTTTCCACCACCATTAACATAACTTAATGCCGCCTAAGCATAAGCTCCTCTTTTTCCTCTCCTTTCCACCCCTGGTAGCCACTAATAACCTTTGGTTTCCACATATTTGCTTATTTTACACAAGTGAGATCATACAATATTTGTCCTTTTTCAACTGAGTTATTTCATTCAGTAGGATGTTTTCGAGGTTCATCCACGTTGTGGCAAGTATCAGGACTTCACTTCTCTTTATGGCTGAGTAGTATTCCACCATGTGTACGTACAACCTTTTGTTTATCCACTGATCTGTTGATAGAGATTTCTGTTGCTTCCACTTTTTGGCTATTGTGAAAAGTGCTGCAGTGAGCATTGGTTTACAGGTTGCCTGTTTATCTTTATCCTCTGTTTCCTCAACCATTGTCTCCAGCTCCCGCAAATTCCCATTTTTAACATTCAGCACCACGGCCTTCCTTTATTTCTTTGTGGCAGGCATAGCACCATCACTCACACACATTTCGTTAGCCATTATTGGTCAAAACTGTCTCTCAGGACACAAACTAAATGACAGAAAAATAGGTGACAGGGAGTAAACAACACATCACAGAGCACACTCAGCTGAAATAGTAGCTTCACAACTTCCACCCTGCTCCAGGCCACCATTATCTCTTACCTGGATTATTGTTAATAGCCTCCTAAATGGTCTTCCTGCATCTGCCACTTGCCCCTACTAGTTATTCTCCACTAGCAGCCAAAGTGATCACTTAAAAGCCTCAGTCAGGTCACGTCACTCTTTTTGCTTAAAATCATCCAATGGCTTCACTTTCACTCAGTAAAACTAGAACTTTGCTTCATTTTCTTCAGCTTTTTGCTCAAATGTCATTTTAATGACAAGGCCTTCTCCAACCACTCCACATAAAAGAGTAAGTTCCCTACCCCCACTCCTGCACCACTTTCCCAAGACCTCCCCTATCCTGCCCTGTTCCCCCTCCATAGCACCTGTCATGGCATCACACACTATCCACAGATAATGGGCTTCTTCTTAAGAATGCCTAGTTCAAATTACTCCTGTGTTTTGATATGAAATGGAATGGAGAGTGAAAATGGGTGGCTGCGGTGTGTGTGTGTCTGCGCGCGTACACACGTACCTGATTTGAAAATGCCCATTTCCACTGACTATTTTCATAGTCGGAAACGCTGGCAGCCTAGTGGTTGAGTGCTAGGGCTGCTAACCAAGAGGTCGGCAGTTCGAATCTGCCAGGCGCTCCTTGCAAACTGTATCGGGCAGTTCTACTCTGTCCTATAGGGTCGCTATGAGTCGGAATCGACTCGACCGCAGTGGGTTTATTTTCATAGTCTGGTAGTTTGAATGGTCATGTAATGGTGCGCGTGTAAAGAAAAGGAATAAATATGGTTCTGGATTTCCCCAATCTTGCACCAAGTATGCTGATTTAGCATTTAGTTTGGAGCAAACATTTGTGTATAGCCTACAGTGCACCAACATTCCCAGATACACAAGTAAAAATATTAAAATTTTATCATCCTTTAGGGAGGCAATAAAGGACCAAATTCGTTGGCTACTTGGAAAAGAAGTTAGTTTTTATTTTGGAAAAATTAACAGGTGTATGGTCTTGAATGGACGTAACCAATTTTGGGGGCCACGTTATTTCATCCTTGACTGGAACACAATCATGTATGTGGCATCTATGGCTCTTAGAATTGGGGATCCGTGCTGAGTCTATTCACAATGGTTTCAGAGCAGTTTTCAAAATAATAATCATCTGGATAAGCATTCATGCATGACTCTCCAGAACTCAGAGGGTTTGAGGGTAAAAATGGCTTTTAAAAGTTCTTCAGTATTTGTCATAAAGCTACTTGGCTGAATGTCTCTTGAGGAAGAGCGAGTGCCATTTCTATGTCTTTGTTCCAATAACAGTTGTTGGTGCCACTGGGCCTCACCATCTGGCCTAAAGTTCCTTCTTGATTGGGTACAGGCCTTGAATGGGATGTGGGGGACACACCCCAAATTTCCCTGGTAAGTCTTGGCAAGTTAATTGAGGAATATTTTCTTTGGAAAATCCATTTTTCCCACAAAAATTTAGATATTGGTTTTGAAGCCAATTCTTTTTTCATTAAAAAAAAAATTTTTTTTTCCTCTTTATATATTTATTTGCCGGCCCAGACAAACTTGACTAGAAAAGAAGCCCGGGCATGGGATAGGATGAGCTCATGACGTGGCAGGAGCTCCAACCAATTGAAAGACCACGAAAGGGGGCGGGCGGAAGTGACGAGACGTATCCCTCCGCGGGGCGAGAGGGTCGGTGGGGGGAGTCTGCGTTTCTCTCCCCCGCGCCAGCTCCCGTACACGGAGCCGCATTCCTTGGCCCCCCCACCCCCTCCCTCGGGGCCCCCCGCCCCCCCTTGGGAAAAAAATCCACCTCAATTCATTTGAATCCGAGGGAGATTTCTTTACACCCGCGGGGAGACGAGTTTTCAACGGTTCCTTCTTCTTCGTCTCCCCCCAAAGCCCCGTCCCCTCCCCTGCTCCCACCCCCTTCTCCCGGCGTCGGGTGCAAGGTCCCTTTAAGGCGACGGCGCCTTCCTCGGGTCAGACTACCGGCGGCGACGACCACGGGAGGTGAGTGAGCGAGCGAGCCTTCTCTCTCCCCACCCCTTTCTCCCGGGGGTTCCGTTATCTTTTCGCTTGGTTAGGCGTTCCGAGGCGAGACAATGAGAGGGGGATGGGGCGGGTACGCGAGGGGGTGGGGGCGGGGGGCCGGTGGCGCGCGCCCCCGCACATCGCGAGTGGCGGCGCGGCCCGCGGCAGTGGCGGGCGTGGGGTGCGGCGCGCGCGCGCGTGTATGTCTGTGTGTGCGTGCGCCCCCGGAGCGGTGCAGCGGACGGGTGGTGGAGGCTTCTGCCTGCCTGCCGGCCGCCCCCGCCCCCCGGCGCGCGCGCGCACTCGCGTCCCACGGCTCCACACACATCCCGACGTCCACACGCACGGCGGGCGCGAGGCGTCTCGGAGGAGTGGGCGGGCGCGGGCGCGTGCAGCGGCCCGCTGGGGAAGGGGCGGGGGTGCGGGCGGCGGCGAGACGGCTGGGTGTTGGCGAGGGGGCGAGGCCGCGCCGGGGAGGAGGGCGGGCGGCGCTGCGGCGGGAGGGGCAGCGGGGTAGCGTTCCCCTTGGGGGTGGGCGTTCGTTCCTGGTCCTTTCCCGCCCCTGCTCTCTCTTGAGGAAGGAGAGGGGTGCACTTGGAGAGAAAGAGGAGGAAAAAGAGCGATTGCTGAGACGAACCCGTGTGTTATGCAATGACTACTCCTGTCTAATAGTACATCCCAACCCTTAGTACGTTCCAGTTAGTTTACAGAGTCCCCTCCCTCGGACTCAAAATGTCTTTAGGGATGGCGCCGTGATTTATAAAATGAGATGGGGCGGAGAATCGTTATATTCTGATAATTATATCCTGCCGCCGTGGGCGCCATGTTTAACTCAGGGACTATTTTCTCTGGATTCTTAGCACCGACTGAAAAGGGCTAGCGTCGTTATCCACCTGCTTTCCATCTTTTTTGCTTGCTGTCCTGATTTTCCTCTCCCGCCAGTCGCGGGATATCTTCAGACCGCTAATGAAGCTAAAAGTTTCTTTGCTTGCTTGTCTCGGGCGTTCTTAGCTCAAAAAAGGTAGAGCTGAAAAGGGCTTTGTAAATCGTTTAGCCCAATCTCTTTTTTGAGATTGAAATTGAGGTACAGTTGTAGTATTTCATAACAGCTTTCTTGTGGCAGACCGAGGCCCGGCCCTCTACACTCTTTGAGACACTCCTCTCCGCATCTGAAAATCCCACAGAAATGGGATTTTACTTTTAAAGGAGTTTTCCCAAGTAGTTGAGGGAGGAACGGTGGGGGCGAGAAGGGCAGTTTCTTGGTGAATGACAATTTCGTGATTCGATGGGCTTAGGACTGGGAAATTGGATTCTGAATTCGAACTGCTTAAGCAGAGCCGTTCTTCAGGGTGCATAAAAAGTAAATGGGAGGTTGCTAAACATGCAATTTTTGGGGGCTTCATTTCCAAAGACTTTGGGTGGAATGGAGCAGGAGTGTCATTTTTCCTGCGTTTTTAACCTGCAGCCCCTAAGATGACTCTGCTTAAGGTACCTGCCACATAGAGAATTATTGGTCTAGTATAAAGTTGCTCAAAATACAGTTAAAACAGAATGAAATGGCAATCTATGCCCTTGGCTTCCCTCCCCTTTCCTGACCTATGTTGGTGGTGTATCCCAAACTGAGAAACTAACAATGTGATTCTTGAGATCAACAGGACTTGCAAGAGTTTCAACCTTTTCCTTGAACCAGTGTATAACCTAGGAAAAGCAGTTTTCAAAAGGTGGTCTGCTCACCCCTGGGGATCCGAGACCATTTCAGGGCAGCAAGGAAGTCAAAACTTTTCAAAATAGTTTTATTTATTTATTTATGTTTTTCGTTCACATTTGCGCTGATGGTCCAAAAACAGTGTTGGGTAAAAGTACTGGTGATGCTGTAGCACAAAGCAAGGCAGTGGCACCAGACTCTACTGGACTTGAGAATGTTCTTTATGAAACAGTAAGCATTATTGATTTTATTAATTCTCAACCCCTGAGTGCAGTCTTTTTAAGGATCTGTCATGAAACGGGAGGTACGTATAAAGCACTTACGCTGCTTACCAACGAACAATTGCAGAGGAAAAGCACTTGTGAGATTGAGTTGTGAGCTGAACCAGCTGCTTGTTTCATGGAACAGCATTTTTATTTGAAAGGACAATTGACAAACTAGTTTTTCAGACTTGATTATTTGCTGGAAAATGAATGAAGTGAGCAGCATGTCACTTTAGAAAAACAATTGACAGTATTTGCTAACCAATGATAAAATTCCAGTGAAAAGTGGAATTTTAAAAAACTTGACAGCTTGAATTTTGACAGCTTCCCAGTGCTTAAAAGAATTTAATGGTAGTATCAGTGATTAGGGACTGTGATTTTTTTTTTCAACTATTGTATAATGAAATATGCCAACATTTGAAAGATCAAGATTAACATAACTCAGTCCGTTTCCCAGATGACCAGTGCATAATGCTATAAAATCGCACGTGGGTTGAAAAAAAAAAAGATCATTTAAAACGGCAAGATGGACTGGTAGATTTTAATGTAACGGTATGAAAGGTTGATTGATAAGGTTTCAGATGGTGCAGTGTATACCTTAAGCTACCATTTGTTGAGTTTTACTATTAAAGAATGTCCACAGCTATATGAACAGGTTATTAAAATAATGCTTTTTCCTACTACAAATTTGTATGAGGCAAGATTTTTTTGTACTTAACCAAGACTACATATGGCGGCAGACTGAATGCGGAAGGAGATGCGAGAATCCAACTGCCTTCTGTTGAGCTATAAACAGAGGTGATCTGCGAAAGTGTAAAACAATGTTATTTTTCTTACTAATTTTTTTTGAAAATAGTAATTTTTAATGAAAATGTTTTTTATGGTAACGTGTAATAGGTTTATTCGTTTTGAATGAATTGGTATTAAAATTTTTTTTTTAGTATGGTAAATATTGGAAAATATAATCCCAAAAAATAAAAGCTCACTGGGGTCCTCAGTAATTTTAAGAGTGTAGAGTGGTCCTGACACCAAAACATTTTAGAATCGCCGATATAAGGGGTAACTTTTGGGCCTGTTTTATGTTTCTGCTTTTTAGATCACCCAAATCTGCCTCCATTTAGGAATTTCTGAAGATTTTACAGATGTTACTTGGAGTTAATACTGGAAGAGGCAGTGACTTGGGGAAAAGTGTAGGCTCTAGGGTGAGAAAACTTGGTTTGAATCCTGGTTGGGATTCTAACCCAGGGTGGTGGGGAGGGCGGGGGCAGTAGTGGTTCGGTGGTAGGAGTCTCTCCTTAGGGCAGGAGACCCGGATTTGATTCTGGCCTGTACACCCATGCTCAGCCACCACCCGTCTGTCAGTGGAGGATTGTGTATTGCTGTGATGCTGAACAGGTTTCAGTGGAGCTTTCAGACTAAGACAAACTAGGAAGAAAGGCCTGGCAGTCTACATCTGAAAATCAGCTAGTGAAAACCCTGTGGATTACAACAAGTCCAGTCCACAACTGATCATGGGAATGGCACAGGATCGGGCAGCATTTTGTTCTGTTGTGCATGCGGTTGCCATAAGTTGAGTTTACTCAACAGTAGCTAACTACAGTCTTGGGCAAGTTACTGAATCTGCTAAACCTCAGTTTTGATCTCATCTGTAAAATAGAGCACTTAAGGCATACTGTTGTTAGGAGAATTTACTGAGATGAGGAATGTGTGAAGTGCTCTACAGTGCCTAGCATATCAAACAGTAAAATAAATTTCAACAGTGTGTTTCCATTTTTATTCTCCGTATTTACCCTTTTTAATTAATTTTCGTTGAAGGTAGAAATTCCTGATATAAAATTAAAAACCCTAGTTTGGTGCCTCTGTCATATTATCAAGCTGTCTGTCGTAAGATTTGATAGATTCGTTGATATTCTGGTTTGTGATGGTAAGCCATATCCACAAGAATATATATCTTACATGTAACTAAGGGGAGGAGAGAAGGGAGAGAGATTAACCTATTGCTAGGACTTAACAGTTAAATTGAGCGAGTAGACATGGAACTTAGCGTACAACTGTCAGTAGAGAAAAACTTTGTATGATAGGCAATGTTCTTGGGAGAGAGACTATAAAATGGGGAATTTACTGATGCTTTAGTTGCTCTTTTAATAAAGAGCACGTAACTAATATTTGGTTGCTTTTATTTAAAAAATATTTTAAAGTTTCTGTTGTGAAATACATGTAACAAAACATTGGCCAATTCAACCATTTGTTCTTCAGTTCAACCATTTTTGCATGTACAATTCAGTGACATGGATTACATTGACCACGTTGTGCAACCATCAATACTTTCTCCACATTTTTCATCACCGTTAACAGAAAACTCAATATTCTTTAAGCAGTACCTCCCCATTTTCTCCTCCCACCTGCCCCTGGCAACGACTGATAAACTTTGGTCTTTATGCATTTGCCTGTTCTAGATATTTCATGTAAGTGAAATCATACAATATTTGGCCTTTTGTGTCTGACTTGTTTTGCTCAGCATAATGTTTTCAAGGTTCATCCATGTCTTAGCATGTGTCAGAACTGCATTTTTCTTTATGGCCCAGTAATATTCCATTGTATGTGTATACCACATTTTATTTATTCATTCTCTCTGTTGATGAACACTTGGGTTGTTGCCACCTTTCGGCTATTGTGAGTAATGCTTCAGTGAACATTGGTGTACAAGTATCTGTTTTTGATTCCCTGCTTTACAAATCTTTTGGCTGTATATCCCAGAAATCACCCAGTGCCATCGAGTCGATTCCAACTCATTGCGACCCTATAGGACAGAGTAGAACTGCCCCACAGAGTTTCCAAGGAGCACCTGGCAGATTCGAACTGCCAACCCCTTGGTTAGCAGCCAAAGCACTTAACCGCTATGCCACCAGGGTTTCCGTGGCTGTATATATAGGTGTGGAATTGCTGCATCGTATGGAGATTCTATGTGTAACTTTTTAAGACCGTTCATGCTGTTTTCCACAGTGGCTGGACCGTTCTACAGCCCCACCAATAGTGAATGAGGATTCCAGTTTCTCCACATCCTCACCACACTGGATATTTCTGTTTTTCTGATAATAGCCATCCTAGTGGGTATGAAGTGGTATCTCATTGTAGTTTTGATTTGCATTTCCCTAATGACTAATGGAAGGAGCCCTGGTGGTGCAGCGGTTGGAGCGTTCGGCTGCTAACCAAAAGATCTACCCTCCAGCCACTCCACAGGAAGAAGATGTGGCAGTCTACTTCCGTGAAGATTATAGCTTCAGAATCCCTATGTGGCAGTTCTGCTCTGTCCTATAGAATTGCTGTGAGTCAAAATCGACTTGACAGCATTGGGTTAATGACTAATGGCAGTCCCTGGGTGGTGCAAACGGAAAGGTTGGCGATGTCCCCATAGAGGTGCCCCACAAGAAAGGTCTAGTGATCTGCTTCTGAAAAATCATGCATGGGAAACGGTGTGGAGCACAGTTCTACTTTGACACACATGGTGTCACCATGAGTCAGGATTGACTTGAAGGCAGCTGTTCTTCAATGATTAATAATGTTGAGCATCTTTTTATGGGCTTGTTGGCCATTTGTATGTCTTCTTTGGTGAAATGTCTATTCAAATACCTTGCCATTTCTCAATTCGATTTGCCTTTTCGTTGTTGAGTTCTAGTTCTTTGTATATTATCGGATATATGGTTTCCAAATATTTTCTCCCATTCTGTAGGTTGTCTCTTTGTTGATAAATTCCTTTGATGCCCAAAAGTTTTTAATTTTGATGAAGCCCAGTTTATTTTTTCTTTTGTCATTGTGCTTTCTGTGTCGTACTTAAGAATCCACTGTCAAAAACTAGATCCTGAAGCATTACTGTCGTGTTTCCTTCTAAGAGTTTTATAGTTTTAGTTCTTTGATCCATTTTCAGTTAATTTATGTAGGTGGTGCAAAGTATGGGGTCCAGCTTCATTCTTTTGCATGTGGAGATCCAGTTGTCCCAGCACCGTTTATTTAAGAGGCTGTTCTTTTCCTGGAGCCCTGGTGGCACGGTGGTTAGGAGCTCATCTACTAATCAAAAGGTCGGCAGTTCGAATCACCAGCCACTCCTTGGAAACCCTGTGCAGCAGTTTTACTGTATTCTGTAGGGTTGCTATGAGTCGGAATCGACTTAATGGCAGTAGGTTTTTTTCTTTTCTGGTTGGATGGACTTATTAGCACCCTTACCGAAAATCAGTTGACCATAGATATATGGTGGATATTTCTTGATAGATTTTGCTGCCACACAAGAGGAAAGTATTTTGTGTTTGGAAATATTAGGTTATTAAGACTATTTAAAAGCTCATTATGACTATTATATATTACACTACAGTTAGATGTTCTGAGGGACAAAATGGGACATGGAAAAGACTGGATAAATAAAAGCTTATTACAGGTTTAGTCATAATTTTATAGCCAAATTAAGTATTCATCCTATAGGTTTTCTGGAATTATTCCTTTTTAAAGACAAAAATTTATGTAACTTGAAAACATAAATGCCTGCCAATTGTTTATTTCTCACCCTGAAATGAGAGAGTGGTGGTATTGAGATTTTTTTTTAAACTTTTTTCTGTTCCAAATGTTCTTTTTATCTTGATTTATTCCACTGTACTAGCAGGGAATTGCAGCCCTGGATTCTTCAGTCCTGGAATTTACAGCTGTGAAAGAACCAGACAAATTGAGGGAATTCAAAGCTTCAAGACACACATCTGTCTTGGGAGTGGGGGGTGGAGTTTGCTAGAAAACAGGTGTTTTCCTGGTCTAATTTGACATGAAGATAGATGAACATTTGCACCGCACTTAGCACAACTTCTACTTACCCTTTAATGTTACGTGAGTTTACCATGACTTTGGAACGATTCAGCTGACCCCTACTCAGTTCTACTCTACTCACAACAAATTTTTCATCACAGTCACTGTCATTTGCTGCACATGCAACTTTTAAATCATTGAAGAGGCTTCAGGCCTCTTCCACTAAACCGAACCAAACCCATTGCTGTCGAGTCCATTCCAACTTACATCGACCCTATAGGACAGGGAGCACCTGGTGGATTTGAATTGCTGACCTTTTGGTTAGCAGCCATAGCTCTGAATCACTGCACCGCCAGGGCTCCATTCTTCCACTAAAGTAAAGCTAGGTAAGAACTACATGCAGCTGTTCTGATTTACCCGGAAATTTGACTGAAAGGCACACTTAGGAACCCGGGGACTGCCCGTATTAAAAATTTGACTTAAATACAATGGTTCATAATTAATGAATGCACACACTACTTTGTGACAGCCATGAAAACATTGCACAGCTTCAGCGCTTCGAGGACTCGGAGAAGAACAGTGTACGCCACTTTAAATCAGATCATGTAGTTGCTAACACTGTTGAGTGTGTAACTTTGTATTTGGCTTAAATTTTCCTCTTATTAACTGTGCCTCCAAAGCATAAATCCAATGCAAGTGATAGTGAAGCATCAAAGAAAAGGAAAAACAATCATGACTGGAAATAAAGTGATTGGAAAGAGGTGAAATGCCATCAGTCTTAGGAATAAGTGTTAGGCTACGTACAGTCTGTCAACAATCAGAACAAGTTTAAAGGGTAAAGTGAGAATAATGGAGCCTGTGAAGGGTTTGCCCCAATGAAAGCTACAGCTATTACTAAGCAACACAGTGGTTTAATTACTGAAATGAAAAGGCTATGGATAATTTGGTTGGATGGTGAAAATCAGCATAATATGCGTATTAGCCTTACTTTAGTGCAAGAAAAGGCTGGAAGCCTTTTCAGTGATTTAAAAGCTACATGTGCAGCAGGTGAAGGTCATTGTGATGATGAATTTGTTGTGCGTAGGGGTTAGTTCAGTTGTTTCAAAGTGAGGGCAAATTCACATACCTTATGAATGCCCCTTCCAGTTTGCAACAGATCAATGGAATGAGAGTGTTAACCTTAACTCATCATGTTTTTTCTTCGTGAAACTATTTTTTTTTTGCAGTATTGTATACCCACATGGAGCTGTGGTGGTACAGTAGTTAAGGGCTATGGCTGGCAGCTAATGAAAGGGTTGGCAGTTGGAATCTACCAGCAGCTCCTTGGAAACCGTAGGGAACAGTCCTGTTCTGCCCTCTAGTTGAGTACAGAATCAACTCAATGGCAGTGGGTTTTGGTATATCTACCTATACACACATGTACAGTTCTTTCTTCAGCACAGTACCATATTTAGTTTTATTATTACTGTATTATTATTAACTATTAAGTACTGTATTGTGTTTAAGATGTTTCTGTGTATTTGGAAGTGTATATTTTATATACGTAAAAAGGTAAGCTATGTATTGTATATTTAGACAAACGTTTGACACTAAATAAGAACTGTATGTACCTGTTCTGACTTACCTACAAATTTGACTGAAAGGTAGATTTAGGAACGGATCTCGTTTGTAACCCGGGGACTCCCTGTGTTGCCTTTTAACAATTGTTTTCTTTTTTATTTTTTTACTGATTAGCTAGTTATATAGGACCTGACTGTAAAATTGTTAGCTGCCATCAGGTTAGCCCATGGTGACCCCATGTGTTGTGGAATAGAACTTGTCCATACCATTTTCTTGGCTGTGATCTTTATAGCAGCAAATCGCCAGGCCTGTGTTCTATGGAGTCGCTGGGTGAGTTCAAACCACCAACTTTTCACTTACTGGCCTATCACAAACTGGTTGCACCACCCAGGCCCCTTAAGTATAAAGCAGACTACCGTAGGTGCCAGGAGCCCCTGGGTAGTGGAAACAGCTAAGCGCCCGGTTACTTGGTGAAAGGTTGGTGGTTCAAACCAGCCGGAGGTGCCTCAGAAGATAGGCCTGGGGGTCTGCTTCTGAAAGGTCACAGCCTTGAAAGCCTTGTGGAGTAGTTCCACTCTGCACACATGGGTCACCATAAGTCCAACTGACTCAACAGCAACTAGTAACAACTACCGTATTTACTAGCATTTAAGGTACAGTCTCCTCCCCCGCAAAAAGTATATCTACATCCATATTATGGATGAAGGAATGAGTGCTAAAGACAGGAAACCATGGGTTATGACCAGTAGTCCTATGTTAGCTGTAGCATAGAGTAAAGCCTAGTGTATGCACAAAAAGTATGTTACACATACAATTACTACTATAAAATACAGAAACCAACTAGGTTACCAAAGTGTCAGCAAATGATTGGATTATTGAAAGAAGGCAGTGTTCAATTCATCTCACAATACCTTCTTGATAGTCTGTATAACCCACCTAAGGTTCACTTACTATATTGTCTAATTATTAAGAAACACGTATGTATACTTCGTGAGAATTACTCCTAGAAACGTGTTATCAGAAAGTTCCGTAAGGCTACTGTTTCGATAAATGCCAAAGAGGATGGCAAAACATAGGAATATAAAACATTATAACCAATATATGAGTAGGTAGTTTCCCCTCAACTTCTTGCTGAGAAAATTTCATGCATATAAGAAAGTTGAAAGGCTTATAACAACCACCTACAATGAATCAGCCACCTAGACACAATGATTTTTGACATTTGGGTATAGCCAAATATAAAAAATAGGCTGGCATATTTCATATTCATGTGAAATAAGCCAGAATGTCTATATATTTGCCAGACCACGTGGAAGTGATAATCATGAGATTTCTACCAAATATTTCATGCATTTGTTAGAATAAATACATTCTTATACATAACTAATACTGTTATTCTTCTAAGAAAATAAAAAATAATCCCCAGATGTCATCTAGCATCTAGTGTGTATTTACATGTCCCATTTTCCCGTAAAATACCTTTTATAGCTTTTTTATGAGCCAGGATCCAATAAAGGTATACACGTTAGACTGGTTGTTATGTCTATCTTTTTTTTTTTTTTAAATCTAGTATGGCCTGCACACTGTGTGTGTGAGAGACATCGACTTTTTAAAGAGACTGTGCTATAAAAAAAAAAAAAATAGAGTGTTCCATATTCTGCATTTGTCTGATCATTTCCTTCTGGAATGTCACACCTTCCGAATTTATCTCACTGTTTTCTTTTGGTAGTGTTTAACTTATTCCACTATCTGCTGTATTTCCTATCAACTAGAAGTTAAGTCTAAAAGCTTAGTTAGATTCGGGTTAAACATTTTTGTCAATAATACTTCCTAAGTAGCCCGTGTGTGTGTGTGTGTGTGTGTGTGTGTGTGTGTGTTTTATACAAAAGAACAAGCCACAGACCAAACAGCTGATGAGAGGTAGAGTTTGGGTTATTGACTAAGCTTTTTCTATTTAAACTTGTTATTATCATAACCTTTGGCTTTGAGCTACAGACCTACTACTGTACCTTGAAGTTCAAGCATAACAATAAGACTTTTTTTGAGGAAGAACACAGAAATGAGTTTGCACCATGTAATTTTGATGCAGTGCCTTCTGAGAAAATGATTCAAGAGTTGAAAAAACAAGAAGAGTTGATATATGTAACAAAAGCAACCAGGGGAGGAATTAATTGTAAAGGCTATAACTAGAAAATTATTAGAAATGGGGATTAGACAAAAGAACTTGGGGAAGTTATTTTCACAAAAAGCTTTCACTAGTCAACACTGATAACAGATACTGTGAAAGATTAACATGATTCTGCAGTTTTATGAGGAGAAATTATGTACGTGGGCAAGAGCAAGAGTGGCACAGAAGTTGTCAGATGAATATGAAGATAAGATCAAGTTTCACAGGAAATGATTATAGGGTGAAACAAACTAGGTTTGTATGTGTTCTGCTAATTTTTTTTTCTAACTTTATAGGGTGTAGCTATTTGAACAATTCATAGGAACCTTGTTTTCCTCATTTCTATTGCAGAAAGGATAAATATTTTAAAAGGAAATATAGTTCTTATGCACAGAGAATATGGAATGCTTTAAAAAAATTTTTTTTTTCCTTCTCCAGAACATATTCGGTTTGATCAGAGTTTTTCAATCTTGGCACTGGTGACATTTTGGGCTGGATAATTGTCAGGCTGTCCTGTGCGTTGGAGGGTGTTTAGAAGCATCCGTGACCTCTGTCTATTAGATAGATACCAGTAACACACATACCCACACATACCCCAGTTATGGCAACAAAAAGTGTCTCCAAGCATTGCCAAAATGTACCTTGGGTGGGAGGAATTCTCCCCGTTTGAGTACTACCAATGAGTTGGAGAAAATCCACTGACTTGTGTGAAGATTCCTTAATGCACTTGTTATGAACTTGTTTTGCAGTAAGCCATAGTTTCCCTTAAGCTACACATAGCAGTTGAATCCAAGTCCTTTTCTGCAGATGCATAGCTTGGGCTATGCCCGGTAGGTGATGGAGAACACTGGAATATGATGAGATTTTAGCTTTATTGGAAATTTTGTTGAAGGCAGAAATGAACTGTTGATTTTAAAATCAAGGTGCAGGCCTTTTGCTTTATGTAACAGCCCCCCCCCCCCGCCCCAGCTAGCTTGAAAAAGATTCTTACTTAGCTCTGTGCTGTAGATACGTTTTTGTTAGGAATAGTTCAGAAATTTGAGACCTCTGAGGTGATCTGTGTATATCCTGGCATTCAAGAAGACAGTCTTAAAAGAATCAGCTTCTCATTAGACTTTTAAGAGCTTGTACGAGCAACAGTGGCAGTTAATTTTTTATTGTGATTTAGGTGGAAGTTCACAGAGCAAATTAGTTTCTCATTCAAAAATTTATATGCAAATTGTTTCATGGCATTGGCTGCAGTCCGTATTGTGTTAGCACTCTCCCCCTATCCCTTTCTACCCCAGTTCTAGTTTTCCTGTCCCTCTCTGGCTTCTTGTCTTTGTTCCTGGGCAGGTAGTTAATTTTTTATATTGTGTGTCATTCAAGTTGAAATTTCCATCAAAAAAATTAGTTACTTGCAAAAAGCCTTGATTAAACTGTGTCCTCTTTGTTAATCTATGATTTTCTCCTTATATTGACCTTGAAATTTTCTAACTTTATGTTTAAGAACTATAAGTACTCTCAAGACTGAAACATCTCAAATAAAAATTTCAGGGAAAAAAAACATTTTTTTAAGTTTCTAAGACATGCTGCTTGTGGTTGTGAAATTTTTCTGTTATGTGACTTAGGAGCAAAATTCATGATAGCTTACTAATAGTTGGGGGTTAGTATGGAGGCAATTTCATATTTAAAATGAGCAGAAGGGTCCTTGCCATCTAGGTTGTGGTCTTGGAATGTCATTTCCCACCAAAAGAAACAGGATTTCTTAGAGAAATGGCTAATTATAGGCCTGGGGCAGGAAATATATGCGATGAACCTGGAGTATCTTTTATCAGATAGCAAGGATTTTATCAAACGTCACTAGGGTTCTGTCAGAAGGACTCGGCCAACTGAAAAAGTTCCCAGTAGGCAAAATAGGACATTTTGAGTATCAGTGAAGATAACTGCAGTGGATTAAAATGCATTGAATATGTTTATATTTGTGATATCTTAATGATAGTTTAAGAAAAAGTTTATTGGTCACTTCGGGGAATGCTACTGAATCAGCTTATTGTTTTGAAAACTAGTAAATAAAGAGAAAGATCAAGCAGGACAGAATCAAGGGCAGGATAAATTGACTTTTTCTGTGTGAACTGCACCAGCGGGTAACCAGATGGGAGATACAGGGAAGTTGTTTGGTTTTTTGGATTTGTTTTGTTTTTATAGAAGTGTTCCAGCTAATAAATGAAGAAGGAATGCTAGATTTAGAGGATCACCAATTTTTCATTCCTAATGAGTTACTGGATCCGGGCATTTGAGCATGCCTCCTGATGAAAGAATACACCACTCCCTAAGAAGAAGTAGTCTTGAAAGAAAAAAAGTTAAACCCATATCTAATCAGGCTTCTAGATCCAGCTGTCAGTTTTCAGGAAATAGAGTACAGGGGAACATGTTAAATACTATGGGCATGTAGTCAGTGACATCTAGACTATAGGAAGCTACAGGAAGGGACCTGGTTCTTCAACAAATAAATTGGGGCGGGAGGGGGCAGGGAAGATGGAGGATCTGTAGATTTTAAGAAATTTATCAAATAATCACAATGTGTGGACCTTATTCAGACCCTAATTCAAACATACTTTTAAAAAGTATGATATTTGAGAGAATTTGAAATTTGAACATTGATTAGATATTTCTTATTAAGGGATTATTGTTTTTTAGGCATGTGATGGTACTGTGATCTTTTTGAGTCCTTTTAGAGCTTTTAGCTGCCGTTGAGTTGGCCCCCAACTCACAGTGACCCCATAGTTACAGAATAGCTAGGGCCTTCTTGGCTGTAATCTTTATGGAAGCAGTTTGCCAGGCTTTTCTTCCACGGAGTTTCTGGGTGGGTTCAAACCACCAACTATAAGTTAACAGCCATTTGCAAGCCACCTGCCTCACCCAGGCACTTCTTTTAGAGCTATATACCAAAATAATTATGAATATGATGTTAGGGATTTGCTTCAAAATAATGAGGGTGGAGGCTTAGAAATGAAGCAAGTTTTGAGTTGGTAATTAAGTTTTTTGTTGTTGTTGAGAATATACATAACACCAATTCAACAGTTCCTACATGTACAATTCAGTGACATTGATTCCATCCTTTGCTCTCCTTTTCTGAGTTGTTCCTCCCCTGTTAACAAAGACTTGCTGCACCCTAAGGTTCCTAACTAATCTTTCAAGCTGCTTTGTTAATTTGATCCCATATGGATAGTTCTTAAAAGAGCATAATGCTCAAGGCAGGTATTTTTTACAAGTTAAGCTAAACTATTGTTTGGTTTTAAGACTTAAGGGAATGTTTTTGTGTTAAGGTTTAAAGATACTTCAGGGCAGTAGTTTCAGAGGCTCATCTATCCTACATGGCTCCAGAAAGTCCGGAGTCCATGAGGATTTGATACTCTGTTCTGCATTTTCTTCCTTTTGATCAGAATTCTTCTTTTGAATCTTTGATCAACATGTTCAGTAATGGTAGCCAGGCGCCATCCACTTCTGGTCTCATGGCAAAGAAGGCAGTCGTTGGTGGAGGCGGTTACCAGCACACTCCGTTTCCTCCTCCTGTTTCTGATGTTCCTTTCTCCTCTGTTGCTCTAGGCAAATAGAGACCAGCTGTTGTGCCTCGGAATGCCGCTTGCAAGCTTTTAAGACCCCAGGCACTATGCAACAAAAGAGGTAGAGCAGAAGCATTAAACATGTTATTAGGCCAATTACCTGGGATGTCCTAGGAAACCAGGACCCTAAACCTCGAGAAAGAACCAGATTCCATGAGATATTGGGTTGTACATAAGCAGCCTCAGCAGCTACTCTTTTTTTTTTTTTTTTCCTGTCGATATAAACATGTCTGTCACACAGCTTTTGCCAGTCCAACTTTTTACAGGTGTTCAACTTATTGACAGCACTTAAAGTAAGCATTGTGCAACCTCACCCTTTTGGTAATTTTTGAAGCTGGGTGATGGATACATGTTTGACTACTTTTGTATTAAAATTTTCCATAATAAAGTGAAAAAGAAGTTATATCTCATTTAAAAAGAAAAGGAATCGCTGCAACCTTGATTCAGAGACTCATGGTTGTAGTGTGATGAAAGTTTTCCATTTTATGTGGTTCCAGTATGATTCTCTAATTTACTGCCCTAAGTTTTCCTCTTGGTGAAGCAGCTATATTCCTTGTCTGTGTTCCTTATGTGCTGGCCTTTAATTTTTTAAATACATGTTTTTACCTGGCAAGTTTTGAAAGGAAGTTAAAATGTCCCTGAAATTCGAATCAAGTAAAGATCGAATTTCAACTTTTTTTTTTAAATGTGAGAATTATCCAGGCCTGTGAGTACATCTGTTTTTTTTTATAGCAGAATAATAGGGAAGAGAAAAGAGAAGCACTTTATTTTTTCCGTATGAGAAATTATGTTAATTTTAATAGGTAGATAGCTGTTGTCAAGTTGACTCAAATTCATGGCAACCTTATGTACAACAGAATGAAACATCGCCCAGACCTGTGTCATCCTCACGATTGCTGGCATGTTCAAGTCCATCACTGAGGTTATTGTGCCAGTCCATCTCGCCAGGGGCCTCCCTCCCTCTCACTGGCCCTCTGCTTCACCAAACATGATGCCCTCCAGCAGTTGATTCCTCTTAATGACATGTCCAGAGCAAGCAAGTCACACAATGTTCTGTTGTGATCTATAGGTTTTCATTGACTAACTTTCAGGAGTACATCTCCAGGCCTTCCTTTCTAGACTCAGTCTGGGAAGCGCCGCTAAAACCTATCCACCGTGTGACCCTGCTGGTTTTGGAAATACTGGTAGCACAGCTTCCAGCATCATAGCAACATGCAAGCAGCCAGTGTGACAAACTGATAGGTGAGGAGGGGGAGGTTTAGTGGGAAGAGGTTAAAACCTGACTAGAATAATAGTTTGGGAAGATCTGTACATTTTAATAATAGTTTGGGAAGATCTGTACATTTTAACTCCTTTCCTCTTTGATTGAAAATATTTGAAAGGTGACGATGCCACGGACCACTCAAAAGAATTTTTTTTTTTTTTTTAATTGAGCATCTTGGTAGAGATACTAAATACAGCATTTCATTGTGTTAACGGAGATACTTTTTGATAACTGGAAAACTACAAGAAGGATGCTGAATTTGCATTTTTTATTTTTAATGTTTGCCAAATATTTAGGTTGTTATCTGGAGCTGTGGTGGTACAGTGGTTAAGAGCTTGGTTGCTAACCAGAAGGTCAGCAGTTCGAATCTACCAGCCACTCCTTGGAAATAGTGTGAGGCAGTTCTACTTTGTCCTGTAGGGTCGATTTGGGTTGGAATTGACTCCAGAGCATTGGGTTTCGTTTTTTTTTCTTTGTTTTGTTTTATCTCTTGTGGAATGGCTCATCTTTTCAATAGAACTAATTTTTTGACCCTGAGCTGTAGAAGCTGAAGTGAAAGGAATGATCACATCTGAAATAAAGAGTCTAGATCAGAATGGAGGACTAAGTGTTTGAAAACTTGGTTTCAGTGTGTTTCAGAGATGTTTTGGGTATAAGTCTATAAAATATGCTCAGTCAGCAGACTTATTATTTTTCTGAGTTGACAAGCCATATTGTCACTGTAAAAACATGAATATTTTCTGTTAAGTTGGGTTTCTCTTTCCAGTCTGAATCTTTTGATTTACATGGTTGTCTTGGCAGAACTTATACCCCAGAAGAGTTATTTTTCGTACTTGGTAAAAGGTAGTCAGGACATAAACATCTTTCTTTGCCATCTTTCCAGATCTACCCTTTCCAGCTTTTCCATTTTTTAGAGTACCTTTTTTGTGGGAAGAGGGACATAATTTGACTTTTATGGTCAGATTGAAGAAACTTTTAGTATTGTTAAAATTTGTTTCACAAAATAAAACATAGCAAAGAATCTAGTCTCTTAAAATATTGTAAATACTTGATGAAAGACTGAGTTCTAGCAGTGACAGAAGCCGTTTAAATTCACAGGGAGGAGAGATAATCACCATCAGCACAAAGCTGATTTCCTATGAGGTAGTCAGACACATACCTCTACTCTTAATTTTTTCACCCTTTCTCATACCAGCCGTCTTCCCCACTCTCTACTTACCTGTTGTGTTCAATAATTTGTTACAATAGCCACACAAAATTCACAGCATATTCATGATTATGTGGTTTATTAGGGGAGGGAAGTAACAGGCAACAACTCAGGATCAGGATCAGCTTTAAGAAACAGGATACAACTCAGGAGACAGGATATAGCTCTTCAGTCAGGACAGCTTCCAACCAAGAAGCGCGCAGCTTCTCAGCCATGCCTTCAGGCAGGTGGCCTTTCTTTGGCAGTACCTTCTCAGCCTCTTCCCTGCTACCACTAGTGTTACAGCTCTTTACCTCTACCACAAAGTGCCTGGAGGCACCCCACTGCACCTTCGAGCCTCCTGCCCAAAGGCTCAAGCACAGCTCTCTCTCTTGCTTCATGGGTCAACAAGCCCACTGAGCTTCCTCGTGCAGATCTCCTGGCTCCCACCACTGGTACTGCTGCTGCCACCTTTTCTCTGTTGCAGGGCTCTGCTGTGGTTGCCACTGTTCTCTAGCCATTTCACGCCATATCCAGTGTTAACAGCTTTCTCTCTTCTGTGTCTAGGATGTTGTCACTGCAGGGACTCCAGGTCCAAATGAAGCACTCTGTTCCAGGCTCCTGTTGATGTTAGTGAGGCCTCCCTCAACCTCTGTGGGATTGGCCTACCTCTTGTGAATTTCAAGTCATGACCCTCCCACCAGTCCCCTTGGTAGGCCAGTCACTTAATTTGTTCTGTAATTGACCAACACTACCACCACCCCACCACCCCACTTAATCCTTTTGGGTGGTTTTACATATCTTGTTTGCATAGTAGACTGTCCAGTCCCTTCAGGGTGTGTAAAATAGACCAATCTCAGGGGCCTCTTCAGCCCAACCAGTTATTTTCTGCAGAATTATAAACCCAGGACCAGAAGGGCCATATATAAGAAACTCATTGCACTGCAAACACCAACCTTTTGGATGTACTATTAAAATAATTCGGAAAACCGACTCGACTCGGTGGCGCTGGGTTTATTAAAATAATATCCACAGGCATGACATTGAAAACCACAATTTGCATTCAGATAGGCTGTCCACAGATTGCTTAGCATATGTATGGAGTTTGCTTGCAGCTGAGCAGGGCTGAAAGAAGGTCCTTGAAAACCATCTGCAGATGTTATCCACAATTTATATTCCACATTCTGGTGGGTGTTTGATATTTATCCATTAATTATCTGTTGGCCATAAGCTCTAAGAAGGTTGCACTGCAAGGAACAATGGGATCAAATTAAGTAGTTAGAAAAAAATGTTTAGAATGTCATCTTTTTAACGGAGCTAGTTCTACTATAGGGTCACTATGAGTCGGAATCGACTCGACCGCACTGGGTTGTTTTTAGACTGGAAAATACAAGGATGTTGTGTTGAGTGGTCTTTGGCTCAAAGAATGCCTGTGGTGTGGATTTTTTCTTAATTCAGTTTATGGCTAGCATTGTTTTGCATATATAGAAATTAGATATGAAACTAAGAGAATTTAAATTTCTCCCTTTGATCTTTTTCTTTCTTTACTACTCCTTCCTCTTTGTGGTTTTGGTTTGGAAAGATAGAAATAATCAAAATAGAGAGCAGTTAGAATCAAGTTAAACACTTCACTCATTAAAACTGGGGTTCTGAAACTGCACCTGGCTATAGTCAACTCACTGGGGCATTGCAGGATAGTTTAAATTTTCAGGGGAAACGGCACCATCTGTTGGACATCATACAAACTACTATCGTCAAGTGGTGTAGACCTAGCTACTTAATAGGAGCCCTGGTGGTGCAGAGGAAACGCTGGCGGCGCAGTGGTTAAGTGCTATGCTGCTAACCCAAGGCTCGGCAGTTCAGATCCGCCAGGCGCTCCTTGGAAACTCTATGGGGCAGTTCTACTCTGTCCTGTAGGGTGACTGTGAGTCGGAATTGACTCGACGGCACTGGTCTGGGTTGGTGGTGCAGTGGTTAAGTGCTTGGCTGCTACAGAAAGGTCAGCAGTTTGAACCCACCAGCCGCTCCGCAGGAGAACGATGTGGCAGTCTGCTTCTGTAAATATTACAGCCTTGGGAGCCCTGTGGGGCAGTTTTACTCTGTCCTGTAGTGTTGCTGTGAGTCGGAATCAGCTCGACAGCTTGGGTTTGGTTTTTTGATTAATAAACAGAACAGCTAGTTTTTTGTTTTTCGTAAGAGCATCGTAAAAAAATTATTGAGAGCCTTTGCATTAAAATCTGTTTGATCATTGAGCAGTAATGCTTTTACCATTCCAAGACAAACTGACCCATAGTCAGCTAATTTGGAAGGCAGAATAGCAATGGTTCTTTGTTTGCATTTGCAAAAACTTTATTTTTAAAAGAAGTATGTAACTTAGGCAGTGTTTTCAAATTAAAAAGAAGACCCCAGAATCATGGAGTATCCTCTAGAATTTCCTAGAAGTACGGAGCAGTAATAGGGCTGGTGTTAGGGCACGTCAAGTGAGGCACTCACCGCAAGAGTGTGAAAAGGCTCAAGTAATCAAGATAAATACAATTTTTGTACAACATTTAAAAAAGATAAATGCTAATACAAAAAAATTCATGATGAACGAAATACCCGTTTTGAATCAACAGGATCTGACCCTGAGATTGCATGATTTCACCCCACACTCACTTCATTCTAGTCGCAGCCCTAGGTGTTATAAATTAAACTTTCATAAAATTTTTAATTCTAATTATTGAATAATTTTTTGTGGAAGGGATTCTAATATTTAACAATAAAAGCTGTGATTTTGGACCCCTGGAAATTGGGGGAAGAAAGGGGAAATGGTGGAGTGTGGGAAAAGGGAGCAAAAAAGGGATAGGTTACCAGTGGATTCAAGTATCTGAACCTATATTTTGCATGAAACTATTTCCCCCGTTCCTAGGTCACTATCTTATTTTTCTTTTCTTACAGCATGGCAGACACCGACCTGTTTATGGAATGTGAGGAGGAGGAGTTGGAGCCATGGCAGAAGATCAGTGATGTTATTGAGGACTCTGTAGTTGAAGATTATAATTCGGTGGATAAAACTACAGGTAACAAAAGGTTTTTTGATCTTTTTTTTTTTTTTTAACATTTTATTGTGCTTTAGGTGAAAGTTTACAGAGCAAATTAGTTTCTCGTTAAAAAATTTAAACACGGATTGTTTTGTGGCATTAATTGTAATCCCGGCAATGTGTCAGCACTCTCCGACTTTCCACCCTGGGATCCCCATTTCCATTCGTCTGGTTTTCCTGCCCCTTCCTGCCTTCTCTTCTTTGCTTTTTGGGCAAGTGTTGCCCATTTGGTCTCGTATACTTGATTGATCTAAGGAGCATGTTCATCATGGGTGTTATTGTTTGTTTTATAGGCCTGTCTGATATTTGACTGAAAGGTGGACTATGGGAGTGGCTTCACTTCTGAGTTAGAAGGGTGTCAGGGGGCCATAGTCTAGGGGGTTCCTCCAGTCTGTGTCAGACCAGCGTGGTCTTTTTTGTAAATTTGAATTTTGTTCTACATTTTTCTCCTGCTCTTTCCGGGACCTTCTATTGTGGTCTCATTCGGAATGATTGGTGGTGATAGTTGGGCATCGTCTAGTTCTTCTGGGCTCAGGTTGGTGGAGGCTGTGGTTCACGTGGTCCGTTAGTCCTTTGGACTAACTGTTTCTTGTGTCTTGGTTTTCTTCATTATCTTTTGCTCCAGACGGGAGAGGACTAATAGGTGTATCTTAGATGGCCACTCACAAGCTTTTAAGACCCAGATGCTACTCACCACAAGTAGGATGTAGAACATTTTCTTTATAAACTATGTTATGGCAATTGAGCAAGATGTCCCCTGAGACCATGGTTCCCAGCCCTCAGCCCAGTAATTCAGTCCGTCACGGAGTTTGGATGTGTCCATGAAGCTTCTGTTACTGTCCCCTTTGGGCTCTATATATGAATATACATGCTGTACAAACAAATATGTATGTAAAAATATCCACAGCCTAACCTGTATATGTATGTGGGTTTACTCATACGCCTTCCTTCTGCTATTCAGTGTACATATCTACCCATGTATCTGCTTGTAACCTGTTGTTAGTTTTTACTGTTGTTGTAGGGTTGTACATGTTAATATTATTTCCTGTGGTTGCCTCTTTTTTTTTCATTGAGTTTTTCTCCTTTGCCTTGGTCAAGTTGTGTTATTTTCCCTATATTGTGTATTGCCTTTCCCTTCACCAAAGTTAAGACTTGTCTAGTGTCTAGTTAGTGACTTCCCCTCCCTACCCCTCCCCTCCCTGGTAACTATCAAAGAACTCTTTTGATCTTGTTGTGAACCTATGCCATGTTTACATTGACCTGAATGGCCTTTTGGTTAAGAAAGTATGAGGTGGAGAGGAACTTTAAGAATCCAGGGATATCTCGTAGCGCTGGTGCTACTTTTCCTTTCAGTGCTCTAGCCTATAAATGCCTCAATTTCCTCATCTGCAAAGCTAGAAACATTGGTTTTAACTCATTAAAAAGACTGAAAGATGGGCTTAACCAGTGTTGATCAAACATCCGGCAGTACTGTTCCCAAAGGATGTATGAGCAAGAATGTGAAATGGTGGTGTGTCTCAGCACTCATTTATGTACCCCGTCAAAAAACAGTTTCCCAGAGCTTTTTTTTTCCATCATGAACTTGAGCTGAACAGAATATTGCTTTGTGTTTGCCCGATGGACAGCCAATAAATTCAGGCTTGTTAGCTTCTCTTTTTTAAAGGCGATGTTGCCAGGTCAAATTCTAGATTGCCCTAACTTCAGAAAGTGGGGGTGGAAGCCCCTCCACCTAATTGTACCACCTGCTCTCTTTTTTCTTGTCTTCTCTGCCTTGAGACCTGAAGACGGCATTGGTTTAGGCTGAAACAGTACACAGTTCAGGGTCTCGTGGATGGCTTAATTTATATGGTTATGAATACCAGTTGTGGCGATGTTAATAAATCTTTGAGTCCTAGAGGTTTGTTAGTGCTATATAAGCAAAATATTAAAATCCTGGTTCATTGGTCTTGTGATTTAACTTAACCAGGAAATGTGAGACGAAGAACGGATTGTGTCTAAATGGTAGAATGAGGGACATGTAGGAGGAGAAGCCAGAAGAACAGTTAGATTTATGAATAAAACAGGAAACTTTGCCTAAAGAGACAACAGGATGGAAAGGGAAGATTAGAGCAGTGTCCTTTGGTGTCATCTGTCCCTGTCTCCCAAGTGACTGTGCCTCCCCTTCCCCACAGTTTCTGTGAGCCAGCAGCCAGCCTCGGCTCCAGTGCCCATCGCTGCCCATGCTTCTGTTGCTGGGCACCTCTCTACATCTACCACCGTTAGTAGCAGTGGGGCACAGAACAGCGACAGTGCCAAGAAGACTCTTGTCACACTAATTGCCAACAACAATGGTAAGTGGGATTATTGGGAAATTCTTCCTGGGCTAGAGGGGTGAGAGAATAAAAAAGGTTTTAGGGTCAGGTGTACCCGTTATTGATTAGGTGCTATTATGACTTCTGCTAGTCAGAGAGTGACCTTCTTAATGACTCCCTGACAGGGTAGCTATTCAGTAGGTGCTGCTGTTCCCTCTGAGTCAGGGCTGAATTGTTGCTGCTGGTGATTTCTGGGAGAAAAAATGGATACCTAAAGTTCCTGACTATTAAAAAAGATCTGGCTTTTTTGTTTTTGTTTTGATTGGAAGAGCCTTACTAGTTTGGTAAGAACTTTCCCAGGGTAGCTTTGTTCTTTATTTTCTCTGGCAGATTCATTTAGTTATTGGTCCCTTGGTGTGGAAGACAGGATAGGGTTGTCCACCTGAAGAAAATGGCAAAATAGTCCTCATGCCTTTAGTGTATTTATTGACCAAAGAGGCTGTGTCCTATTGGTTTTCATTTCATTTCTGGTTCTACATTCTGAAGATGAATTATTGGCAGTTATGTCTCAAGACTCCTGACTAGAGTAGGCACCTTCATAGAATCATTGCATTGCTGGAAGGGACTTTACTTCCTTTAAGAGTAAAATAGCTTAATTAATACAAGAACAATAAGTGCATTGTAGATAAATTAGAAACTAGGAAAAGTCAAAAGGAAGGAAAAAAGATTAAACCGTTATCCCACCACTTGGATATAATTACAGTAAAATCTGCTAAAGCCGGAACTTTTGTAAGGTGGAAACCTGTCAGAGAAGGAAAACTCAAATATTTTCCACTGAAACAATTACTTTAGCCTGATAAATAGTCTCTGAAGGCCGGAACCTGCAAGATGCGGACAGAATCAGAAAATTGTTGGTATCGCAATCCGAATGTGAGGAAGTGCAGATGGGAAAGCCAGCAATAGTTCCAAGAAGTACAAGAATCAGAGATGAAGGCTCAGTCTTCCACTTCCTTTTGCATTGTTACTTTGTGTGAGCGCGTACCGTGCATCGCTGCTGTTCTCTAAGTCTGTCTATTCTTTACATTTTTTCTTTGTGTTAGTTTTTGTTTTTCTTCCTTTTTTTTTTTTTTTGCCTGTAAATCTTTTCCAGCAGAGAACAATATCCATAAGTTTGGACGAAGGTAAGAGATACTAATAAATTCCTATTTTTGCCTTAAAATCTAGCAAAGCACTCTTTTTCTTTGCCTTGGAGCCTTGGTGGTACAGTGGTTAAGAGCTAACTAAGGCTGGTAACCAAAAGGTGGGCAGTTCGAATCCATCACCTGCTGCTTGGAAACCCTATGGGGGCGGTTCTACTCTGTCCTGTAGGGTGGCTGTGAGTCAGAATCGACTTGATGGCAACAGGTTTTGAGGGGTTTTACTCCCCTCCTTATCTTTAACTTTTAATTTTCACTTTAGCTGTTTGTGATTTTGACACATCATTACAGTTTTCAAAATCCACTCCTTCATATCCTTGAAATTCTTCCCTTCCAAATTTCTTATTTTGCCCAAAAAATAGAGAAGCATTTCCTCACTTAACACATTCAGTGTGTACAAAAGCAAAAACATTCTTCTCACATGGTTTTTTTTCCCTTAAATATTTTACTGAAGGGTACTAACTTTATCATATGATGTTGATAGTTTTCTTTTTTTCCTTTTTTTTAGAGATATTCACGTTTTCTAGAAGATAAGATCATAAATTCCTTAATTTTTATTAGAACTTATTTCCTTTTTTGTTTCCTTTTTTAAAAAAGCTTATTCCTTCACAGCCACGGACAAGAGAGTGAGAAATTTATCTCTGAAAGAAAAGTTTGACGTTGTCAGAATGATTACTGAAGAGAAAAAGACCGTCAAGGAAGCTGTAATTAAGTTCAAGTGTGGCAAGACGCAAATTTACTCAATTATGAAAGAAAAGGATAAAATAATTGAAAAATACATGAGCAGCACCAACGTAAACGTCAAGAAAGAAAGAGATGGAAATTACGCAGAAATCAACAAATCTGTTTTTGAGTGGTTTCTTCAAGCCTCCGCCAAAAATGTTCCTATTTCAGGACCTATCCTGCAAGCAAAGGCGAAGGAAACAGCGAAGCTTTTAAACGTTGATGGATTCTCAGCATCTAATGGGTGGCTTCAGAGCTTCAAAAGAAAACATGGAATCTCTTGCAGTGTAGCTTGTAGGAAGTCAAATGAGGTTGACAAAGATCTTGTTCAAAACTGGTTCACAAAATTAAAAGAGATCATAAGGGGATATGATCCTAAAGACATTGCAAATTCCGATGAGACTGCTCTATTTTATAGGGCAATGCCTAATGGGACCCTGAAAATGAAGGGGGAAAAATGCTCATGGGGTCAGTTTTCAAAAGAGCGGCTTACCATCCTCTTGACCACGTTTGCAGATGGGACGTTTGAGAAACCATGGGTAATTGGAAAGAGCGAGAAACCTCGGTGTTTCAGGAATATCGAAATTAATCAGCTTTCGGTAGAATGGAAATGGAATAAAAATGCTTGGATGACAGGAGATATTTATGAAGAGTTTTTAAATAAACTCAATAGTAGCATGAAAAAACAAAATCGAAGCATTCTTTTGTTTGTTGACAATGCTAGTTGTCATCGGTCACTGCCGCTGTCCAATATTAAATTAATTTTTTTCCCACCATCCACAACTTCAGTCCTACAACCTCTGGATAATGGCATTATCCAAAATATTAAAGTAAACTACAGGAAGCTATTGCTTCAAAAAGTGATTGCCAACATTGAGATGCACAAGGTGGTATCAGAGATTTCAGGGAAAATTGATGTCCTTGATACAATTTCATTTCTTAAGCGATCAATCAAAATGATTAAGGAAGAAACCATAAGAAAATGCTTTAAGAACTGCGGTTTCTTGTTTGACAGTGGTGACAGTATACAAAACGAAACAGTTATCGAGCCTGATAATATTGTGCAGATTCAGGATGCAATAGATGACATTTATAGTGGTGTTCCAGAAAATAGGGTCAGTGCTGCAACTTATGTTGATATCGACAAAGAAATTGCCACAGAAATGGACGATATAAACCTGCAAGAAATTATAGACTCAAAATCTAATGACGATGATGAAGATGATGAAGACCTACCGTTAGAAGAACCTGAGCCTTTAAGTCAAACACAAGTTTTCAGCTATATAAAGGCTTTGAAGGAATTTGGAAAAGTTAAAGGAGACCAAGAGTTTTTTGATAAGGCTATGGACTTAGAAATTTCTTTTAATAATTTCATCAAAAAACCAAAACAAACTAAGCAGCTGACGTTAGGTATTTTTATTAAAAAGTGAACTTTATACCCATATCTTTGTTTGAATAGTGTATGAAAATATCTGTACATAATTTGAATAAACATGCAAGTCATAAAAAATGGTTTAGTTTCTTTTCTAGGCTTATAAAATCAAAAAGGAACACTTCTGGGTGTTTATGAGGTAGGATTCTTAATAGAGAGCGATAGAAAAGTGTTAAGACCCCATACCCTGTCAAAGGCAGAAAACTTGGAAACCTAGAAAGGTGAGGTAGTCCCAGCGAGTTCTGGCTCTCACAGGTTTTACTGTACTATTTTTAACTTTTATTCTGTATATACAGTGAAACCTGTGAGAGCCAGAACTTGATGTGACTGCCTTGTTTTTCCAGGTCTCACAAGTTTTCCCCCTCTGACAGTGTGCAGCCCTACCACTTTCCTACCACTGATTTTGGTGGAAAATATTTTAGTTTTCCTTCTTTGATAGGTTTCCACCTTACACAGGTTCTGGCTTTTGCAAGTTTTACTGTATATGTACTTTTTATATACTTCTTTGTACTCTGGAGTGATTTACTGTTTACAAAATGGGATTGTACTTTTCGCTGGCTTTTTTTTCTTAGTATATAGTGACTATCTTCCCGTTTTTATAAATATTTACCTTTAACATTTTTGATGACTGATTGTATTTCCCAGTATTTGATTGTAAGAGGGTGTTGAGCTAGAATAAATCTCTCGGTATCTGTCTTTTCTCACATCCTTAATTAGTTCCGGGAAGACATCCTTAAACGTTCTATTGTTGTATCAAAGGACATTACAGTTTTTAAGGATTTTGATTGATATTGTTAAATGGCCACCCAGAAATATTGTACCAGTTTGTATTTCCATTAGAAGTTTATGGTGTTCTGATTTTCGGGTATAACCATTTATGTATGCATTTTTCTATTGTTTGACATTTACTAGAGCCCAACTTTTTTATAATTACAAATAGTGCTGTAGGGAACATCCTCAGGCATTATTATTTGTAGTATAAAGTCTTAGAAGTGGGATTGCTGGGTCAGGCATTTTCCTTGCCCTCTTCACCAAATCATTTCCTTTACTCTTAAGGAACGTTTAAAAACCGCTTTTCTATGAAGCTTTTTAACTCTCCACCCATGTCATGTTGATATGTGGCCTTTCTCCTTTGAGTATCTGCTTGTTTTGTATGTGTCATACATAAGTAAAGTAGATTAGGGAGTAGTTGGGTCATGATTTGAAATTTCAGTGGTAATTGTTAAAATACTAGGACCACGCTTTGAAATTTCAGTGGTAATTATTAAAATACTGAACTGTGTGACCTCCAGATCTGTGAAGGAAAGATAAGGGATTTTCTTTTCAATTCACTTGAACATATTTCACATTCATACTGTGTGTTCATATATTAGGTTTTGTGATGATACATTAAAGAAGTGTAAGAGACATGGGTCTTGCCTTCAAAAAGCATAGAATCTTACTAGGAGTATCTGTTTGTGTAGCACATATCTTTGAGTGCCCAATGTGTGCCAAGAGCAAGGCATTGTTGTACAGCGGTGAGTGAGTATACAGTTTCTGCTCTTTCAGGCATTGAGACTCATGAAGCATATGTGTGAAATTGACATCTTACTTTTGTCAAAACAAGAGTCCTAAAACACCAACACACATATGGAACCTTGATACATGATAAAGATGGCATTGCAAATCACTGGTGAAAGAAAGGACTAGGCCATAAACAGTGCTGGGACAATTATATGGGAAAAAATGGTTCCCTGCTTCATACATACACAAAAATAGTTCCAAATGGAATAAAGACTTAAATATTAAAAGCAAAAGTTTAAAACCTTTAGAATGAAATATGAAAAGAATTTTATGGACTCAGAATAGGGAAAGATTTCTTAAACCAAGTACATAAAAGAACAACCCATAAAGGATAAGATTAATACATAGAACTACATTAAAGACATGGTCAAAAAATGGGAAAAGACAAACCAGCAGAAGATATTTGCAACTATAGAAAGAATTAGTATCCAGGAATCTGTAGTAAAAGGATAAGCAATTCAAGAGGAAAATGGACAAAAGGCGTGGACAGGAATTTCTCAAAACAGGAAACATGTATGGGCAGTGACCCATGTGAAAAAATGCACAACCTCATTGGGAATCAGTGAAATGCAAGTTAAGACTGCAATGAGATACCACTTTATATGTATGAGATTGGCCAGAAATGAAGCAGTCTGGTAGTTTCAGGTGTGGGAGAGGATGTCAGCACTGCCGATAGATCAGTACCGCTAATGGAAATAAAGTATTAACAACCACTCTGGAAAACGGTTTTGTATTATTTTGCAAAGGCAGACGTGCATATGCTACAACCCAGCTCTTCTTATTGATAGAACTTAGAGATGTGTGTAAGAATTCTCATAGCATATTTGGAGTAGCAAAAAAAAGACCCAAATGATCATAGACCAGAGAGTAGATTATTAAATAATGATGGGCACATACAATGGGACATTACATAACTGAAAATGAGCAAATTACAGCTACACACAAACATGTGGATCAGTCTTAGACATGTCATGTTCAATAAAAATGACTAAGTATGTTATGGATATACCTATTTAATGAACTCAAAAACAAGTACAACTAAAATATATATTGTTCATTGAAAAAATGTATAATAAAACTAGTTTTTAAAAAAGTAAGGGAATGAAAATCACAAATTCAAGAGAATGACTCCTTCTGGGAGTGTGACAAGGGGTTAGCAAAGAAAATAGTGTTAATAATGGTCCACTTCTAAGCTGGGTAGTAGTTTTAAGAGTGTTGTTTATTATACTTTAAACTTTGTGTAACATTTTATTTTTATTTTTTGTATATAATTTTATTTCTTTTGAGAATATATACAGCAAAACATAACACGAATTCAACAGTTTCTCCATGTACCATTTCGTGACATTGATTACATTCTTCGACTTGTGTGACCATTCTCACCCTCCTTTTCTGAGTTGTTCCTCCCCCATTAACGTAAATTCACGGCCCGCAAGGTTCCTATCTAATCTTTTGAATTGTTGTTTTCAGTTTGACCCCGTATCGATAGTTCTTAAAAGAGCATAATACTCAAGGCAGACGTTTTTTACTAGTTAGGCTATAAACTGTTGTTTGGTTTTAAGAAAACTTCAGGGGATATTTTTGGTTTAAGGTTTAAAGGTTATCTCAGGGCAGTAGTTTCAAGGGTTCATCCAACCTTTGTGGCCCCAGGAAGTCTAGAGTCCATGAGAATTTGAAATTATGTTTTGCACTTTCTTCTTTTTGATCAGGGTAATTCTGTGGAATCTTTGATCAAAATGTTCAGTAACGGTAGCCAGGCACTGTCCAGTACTTCTGGTCTCAAGGCAAAGGAAGCAAGTGTTCATGGAGGCAGTTAGCCACACATTCCATATCTGCCTATTTCTGACTCTCTTTCTTCCTCTCTTGTTCTAGGCTAATAGAGATGATGTAACATTTTATATGGATCAAAAGTTAAAATATAATTAAGATAAAGATAATTTTAAAGAAATGAATGGGAGCAAGGCGGAAAACACAGTTTTGTCCTGTGTTATTCCATGGAGGGGAGGGTAGCAGTTGGTAAAAATATGGAACCGTTTCTTAGTCGTTAGTCATCAGAGGGATGCAAATCAAAACCACAACAAGATACCACTTCATACTCACTTGGATAGCTATGATCAAAAAAACTCAGAAAATAGCATGTGTTGGCAAGGATGTGGAAAATTTGGAACCCTTATCCATTGCTGATGGGAATGCAAAATCATACGGCCGCTCTGGAAGACAGTTTAGTGGTGTTTCAAAAAGATAGCATAGAACTACCATATGAACCAGCAGACCCAGTCCTAGGTATATCTCAAAAGAATTGAAAGCAGGAATGCAAACAGAAACCTGTACACCAGTGTTCATTACAGCACTATTCACAATAGCCAAGAGGTGGAAACAACTGTCCACCAACAGATGAATGGATAAATAAAATGTGTATACATACAATGGAATACTACCCAGCCATAAAGAGAAATTCAGTCCTGATACATGCTACAACATGGATGCACATTGAAAGCATTATGTTGAGTGAAATCAGTCACAGAAGGACAAATATTGTATGATCCCACTTATGTGAAACGGGCAAGTGTATAGTGACCAAGCTTCTTAGTGGTTACCAGGGATGGGAAGGGGAGGGGAAGAGAG
Source organism: Loxodonta africana (assembly GCF_030014295.1). Taxonomy (NCBI): domain Eukaryota; kingdom Metazoa; phylum Chordata; class Mammalia; order Proboscidea; family Elephantidae; genus Loxodonta; species Loxodonta africana. Next base: position 181,275,987 of record NC_087344.1, on the reverse strand, counting down.
AAAGTCATTGCTAAGGGGACACTGAGTTTCTGTTACGGTAGTGGGATAATTTGGAGAAGGGTAGTAATGTTTGCACAACGTGATGAATGGAATCAGTGACACTGAATTGTACATGTGAAAATTGTTTTAAGTGACAAATGTTTTGTTATATATATTTCTTTACCACAATTTAGGGGAAAAAAAAACAAGGAATGAAGTACTAAGACATGCTACAACATGGATCAGCCTTTAAGAAATTATGCTTAATGAAAAAAGCCATATATAAAAGGCCACATTCTGTATGAATCCATTTATATGAGATTCTCAGAATAGGCAAATCCAGAAATGAAAGTAGATCAGTGATTGCTAGGGGCTGTGGAAAGAGGAGAATGGAGAATGAGTGTTAGTGGGTACGGGTTTCTTTTTGGGGTGATGAAAATGTGGTATGAGATAGTGGTGATGGTTGCAGAGCCTTGTGAATATACCAAAAAGCACTGAATTTTACTCTTTAAATCGGTAAATTGTATGCTACATGGATTATATCTCAGTAAAGCTGCTTTTGTTGTTTGTTTTTTTAAAGAAAGTATCAGGAATGAAATTGGAATGTTTCTCCTATTTTTTATGTTCTTCAGAATCTACTACTCAGCTTTTAGAAATTATTCCTGTAGTCTGGCTGCTCACATATTTTACTGAAAAGAAACATCATGAAATGAAATAAACCGGCTGTTCGACAATGTGAATTTAATGTTGTAAATTTCTTACTATATTACTGATGATGATTTTCAACTCTTACTGGATTTAGCCGTCTTATCCCTGGGTTTTCAGGGTATAAAAGAGGCACCTTGGAAGAAAGGTGTGATGATGTCCTTTCAAAAGATCACAGCTGTTGAAAACCCTATGGAGCACAGCTCTACCCTGACACGGCGGGGTTACCATGAGTCAGAATTGACTCAAAGTCAGCTGGGCTTTCTTTTTTAAAGTAAACTTAAAAGAACGTAGGGAAAATTAAACCTTTACATTTGTAAAACAAACAACATATTGTGAGAGAAACTGCTGAATGTTCTTCCCTATTGAATCAGTTTGTAACTGGAGGTACCTAGTAGTTCATTTGAGAGCAAACTTAGAGACAGAAGATTGGTTGAATAATTCTTCTAGAGTCTTTTTTAAGCCCTGGAATTCTGATTGCCTCTTTCATCCTCTGGAAATAGAACCTTGTAAGACCTTTTGAATTGTCAGAATTTCTTTGAGGAAAGATTTAATAAGAATGCAGAAATCACGAACTCTTTAAAAAAATAATAGCTGTACATTTGAGCTCTGACTGGGTATTTGAGATTAGGGAATGGTTATATTTTTTAGGTGTGATAATGGTGTTGTGATTTTGGGTTTTTATTTTAAAGATACATGCTGAAATATTTACAGGTGAAGATACATGACCTGGAACTTGTCTCAAAATGATATGGGAGGGGTAAGTGGGTAGTAGGTATAGATGAAACAGGATTGGCCATAAGTTGATAATTATTGAAGCAGGGTGATGTGTACATTGGGATTCATTATAGAATTCCATTTTTATGTATGTTGGAACTTTTGTATAATAAAACATTTAAAATTAAAAAAATATATGGTCAATAAATTGTCTATATAATTAACATAGATAGAACTTGTTGGAATTTTTGTTTAACTGTGGACCTCTATAATCGCTAGTCTGCTGGCCCAATACTGTGAGGGCCTAGCCCTCTTCTGAGGCTCAGTTTCTGGGAGTGTGGGATGAACCACTGTTGGCTCATGAATGAACTACCTATATCCTCGCTCTTCAGTAGTCTAGCTTTGTAGCTAACTGCAGTGTGACTCTCTGTCAAATAGAGCATACAGTTCAGAGGGGTCCATCCCACTCTGGTGATTTGGGCTAAAAAGTTGAGGTATATTAGCTCTCTGAAATTTGCTGTCTGGCTTTGAGTATTCTTTGTAAATCAAGGATTTTGGTACTAATGATTTTTTAACCAAATGTAGTGAAATAAAGAACTAAAAAACATATAATTAATTTTTACTCACAAATGAGAAGAATTTAAACTATTTCAATAACACTTAGCCTAGTTGATTAATAGTTATTCATGAATGAATTATTTATCTTCTGAAGTCACATAGTCTTCACTTGGTATCAGTTAGTTTTTTACCAGATCTTCTCTTTATTAGCCCTGGTGTCATAGAAGGTAGCATGTCAGTTTGTGTATTCCCGTACCTATAAAAAGACAATGATTGTTTAGAAAATTGGTTGCATTTCTCAGATTTGACTCACTGAGAAGAGGTACATACTGTTCTTTAGATTCTGTGTAGTTGCTGAATTAATGTTTGTTGATGAAGATTCCCTTTTTAAAAAGATTAAGATGGATCAGTTAACAAATTACACTCTGACAGAATAGATTTTTACCTAGTTAAAATGGAAAAAGGACTTGTGTGTTCTTTTCATCTGCTTATTTGGGTGTTGGGGAGTCATTGTGGTCACTTAGATCATCAGAGTCGAGGGGATAGCCACACAGAAGTTCTAATGTGCCTTTCATCACTATTTAAGACATATGGGTGAGAGGTTTTTCTATTAGTTGTAGATATGGGTGAAGCTTAAATTTTGATGAGGTTGGTGACATTTAATCTGAGGTGAGTGACAATCTTGGATATCTTGATACCTGGGATACCAATTCTTTTCTAAGACCATGACGTTTTTATGAAATATGAGTTTTTTTTCCTTACATTCCTTTTTATTTTCTTCTTCCTTTCATCCTTTAGCTGGCAATCCTTTGGTCCAGCAAGGTGGACAGCCGCTCATCCTGACCCAGAATCCAGCCCCAGGTCTGGGCACAATGGTTACCCAGCCAGTATTGAGGCCTGTCCAGGTCATGCAGAATGCCAATCATGTGACTAGTTCCTCTGTGGCCTCACAACCAATATTCATCACTACACAGGTGAGTTAGGACTCCGAGGGGATTTCTGGATTTGATATAGAAAGAGGAAAAGAATGTGAACCTTTTGAGGCAGTGATGTAGACAGGGTCCTTGGCATCATTAGAAATGGTCTTAAGGTCTGTCTTTTGACCTGGCTTTCTTGTTTGCTGTTCTGTATTTTGATGCTGGTGTTTGTAGAAAGCTCAGTATAGCGTCATGACTGAGTAATTTCCTCCTCATGTCTTTTAGGAGGGTGATTAAGTGATTTGATTGCAGTCTGGGCACAAATTAGTGGGAAAGCTTAGAATAGGAAGCCTTAACACTTAGCCCTGAAGGCTTTGCACCCTTTGCTTGAGCTGTTTTTTCTTAACACAGTAGTTAGTTGACTTTTGGAGATACATGGATGAAACGGATGAAGTGTGTGGAGATGTTTAGAAGAGAAGGAATGTGTTTCTCTGATATTTAATGTGGTAAATTGAAGTTGAAAGCCAAATTCTGAATATGGAATGTAAAGGCTGTGGCTTCATGAGTTACAAACTGTTCTGTTGTAAATTTGCCAGAAGTTTATGGTCTTTGAAGTGGATTTCAGAAACAATTTCTTAGGATTGATTATACATTGAATCACTCCAGAGAATACCCAAATACTATGTCTTTTTTTTTTGCTTCTTTGCTGAGGTTCACTTATGACAAGAATTAGGTTTTCGTTTTTGCTCATATGTACCAAAGCTTGTTCTACAGTTTTTGTGTTTTGTCACTCAAAATGTAAAATTTTTTCTAAACTTGCCCATCTCAGCCATTTTAAAAATTCTAACTCTAGAGAGAGGACTATTAAAAAGAGTGGGAATGTTTGTTTGGGTGTAGGTCATACCGCAGTCTCTGCTAGTGTTAGTTGGTTTCCATGTTAAAGATCATTTTGCTTTTTAATGCAGGGATTTCCTGTCAGGAATGTGCGGCCTGTACAAAATGCAATGAATCAGGTTGGGATTGTGCTGAACGTACAGCAAGGCCAAACGGTTAGACCAATTACTCTAGTCCCAGGTAAGGAGAAATATCTAGCCATTTGGAATAAAATGGCATCCAAAAGATTTGTTTTTAAATCATTTCAAAATACTCTAGGTCTCTTTAAAAATGTACTTAAAGAAAATATAAAAATCTTACTGATTCAAGACCAAATTAAAAAAAAAAAGTGTTTTTAACCTTTGGCCAGGATTGTAGTTTGATTTATTATTATTTTTAGCTTTTCATCCCCCTTCCTGAGATAGTGAATCAGAGTTTATTTAGTCATTTTTTGTGTATCCAGTGTTTCAGCCAGCTATTAAGTTTGTTTTCCTGAAGGAATATTATTGCAACACCCAAGTTCTATATTCCTTGTAAGTTTACTCACACGGTGGGACTATAAACTTTATTTTGCTTGAATTTTATAGCATAGATTTTGGCTATAAACTAAACGAATTACATAGCCTTTGTGGATAAATATTGCCAGTGACCAGATAGTATTTTTTTTTTTTAATGGAATTGAAAGATAATTTTTAAAAATCTTGTGCCTTCTCCTTAGTTCTTTATTTTGTATCGGTGAATTTACTACGATTCAGGCCCAAAAAAGGTATCTTAATATAGTTGTTTGTAAAGATACCTCTGTAGCTTGTCTTCTTAAGTTTTTTGTTTTTGTTCTCAGGGCTCATAGGGCTTTTTTGACCTTCAGTCTGATCAACTTACCATATCAAGTTCTGGTATTTCTTAAATATTTCTCAGTGGAATTGTCTACAGCTGAGCCAGGAGACACACTCCTTTGGGACATCCTAGCAGAATGACATAGTCAGTCGTCTATTTGAGTTTACATGAGACGATAGAAGAGCGCTTTAGTGTACTGAGGAAGAAAGATTCCTTTTATCAGGACTAAGTCTGCCCTTTGGCTGATAAACACCCATACTGCCTCCTATTCTCTACCCATCGTTTCTCTTCTAATACCGACATCAAACTACTCCTGATTGTGTTGTTGGAATAGAAAAGGCAGTGTGGTAAGATGATTTGGGAGGAATTGATGGGAATCTTTTTCAATTTAACATGTGTAGAGCTGGTTACCTAGGTTATTTTGTATTAATTTATTTTATCTGCTTGGACAGCTGTTGCTTTCGTAGACTTTAGAATCTATACTGCTCTTGGTAACATCTGGTGGTCACCAGTTTGGAGAAGGAATTTTTTCCTATTTCAGTATTTTCAGTAAAGTCAGGGAGAACATGTTATAGGGGAGCTCATTGACCAAGACTTGGTACTTCTCTTTGTCTGTCGTTTGAAGCCCCAGGTACCCAGTTTGTTAAGCCGACGGTTGGAGTCCCACAAGTGTTCTCTCAGATGACCCCAGTGAGACCAGGCTCCACAATGCCTGTGCGGCCTACCACCAACACCTTCACCACAGTCATCCCAGCCACTCTGACCATTCGAAGCACCGTCCCGCAGTCCCAGTCGCAGCAGACAAAGTCCACTCCCAGCACCTCCACCACTCCCACCGCCACACAGCCAACCTCACTGGGGCAACTAGCTGTTCAGCCTCCAGGCCAGTCCAACCAGACCCCAAATCCCAAGCTAGGTGAGGTTTGGGAGGAAGAGATGGCAAAGCTGGGATGGGTGGTGGGCGGAGAACAGATGATTACCACTTGGCCAACATAGCTCCCTCCTTCCCCTCTCCACCTGCAGTGAGCATTGCCAGCTTTGTCACTGTCAAGCGGCCTGGGGTTACAGGTGAAAATAGCAATGAAGTAGCCAAACTGGTGAATACCCTTAACACCATCCCTTCCCTGGGCCAGAGTCCTGGGCCAATGGTGGTATCCAACAACAGCCCAGCTCATGGCTCTCAGAGAACCAGCGGACCTGAGTCTTCAATGAAAGGTACCCAGGAGACCCTGAGCAGCCAGTCATTCAAAAACATTAATAAAATGTTGTTGTATTAGAACTCTGTACTCTGAAGTAGGAAACCCTGGTGGCGTAGTGGTTAAGTGCTACAGCTGCTAACCAAGAGTTGAGCAGTTTGAATCCGCCAGGCGCTCCTTGGAAACTCTATGGGGCAGTTCTACTCTGTTTTATAGGGTCGCTATGAGTCGGAATCGACTCAACGGCAGTGGGTATAGTATACTCTGAAGTACAGGAGTAAAATAGGATATAGTTGCATCAGTCTTCACAGAAGGCTTTAGTGTAGTAGAGGGGTAACTACTTGGTGAAAAATTGAAGTGAATTCAGCTGTAAGGAATTCTGTGTGGAATTATGCTTTGGGTGTTACTGTAATGGATTGATTGATCAGAGACAGGTAGGATCATCAAGGATGTCCTCATGGAGGAGGTGGTGTTTTGAACAAGGTTTTAAAGTTGGGAGTTGATAAAGAGGTTTTCAGATAGAGAAAAATAGGAGGATGAGGGTTTTCAGTGGGCTAGAGCAGGGGTTGACAAACTTTTTTGGTAGAATGCCAGATAGTAAATATTTTAGGTTTTGTGCACCATATTGCCTCAGTCACAGCTACTCAGCTCTGCCATTATGGTGCGAAAGCAGCCATAGATGATAAGTAAACAAATGAACATGGTTGTCCTCCACAAAAATTTCATTTGTGGGCTCTGAAATTTTAATTTTTCGTAATTGTCACATGTCACAAAACTTTATTCTTCTTTTGATTTTATTTCAATTACTTAAAAATGGAAAAACTATTGCTAGTTTGTGGGTCATACAGAAACAGGTGGCTGGCTGGATTTGGCCAGCAGGCAGTAGTTTGCCCACCCCTTGATATACCTCTCAGGAAGCGTTTAATCTTCTTCTAGAAGATCAGTAACCTTTTTTCAGTATCATCTCACTAATCTTATCAATGCTTCTCACTTCTTTCAGTGACCTCTCCCATTCCAGTGTTTGATCTCCAGGATGGTGGACGGAAAACCTGTCCACGGTGTAACGCTCAGTTCCGTATTACTGAAGCTTTGAGAGGTCATATGTGTGTAAGTGATATTGCTGTGCTGAGGATCCAGCTTAAGTTAGCACTGTGTATACCTCCTTCAGTATAGGGAACTTGGCAGCCAGGGGCTCTAAAATGACTTGGAAGCTTTTTAAAGGGTTGTCTCTGTTTTGGCCTGTTAGAAAACAGTTACGCAGTTTGGGATATGATGGAACACGTTTAAAAGACCCTCAAACAGATTAGAACATGTGTGGCCTTCCTTAGCTGTGGTCGATTTTGAAACTGCACCGGAAGACAGGTGTTAGATCTTAAGAACTCAACCAAGCTGGCCTCAGTTCACTTTCTGTTTATCCTGTCACTGAATAAATCAGGAGATCCTACCCAAGTCCCACTTCCAGCTTTTTTTTTTTTGGTATTACTCCAGATGCAAAGATTGTGTATTATTCCTGCCAGGAAGTTCAGAGCCACATTACATTAGTAAGTGTTAAGGGCGTCTAAGATAGGTAGGAAAAAGAAGTACAAGGTCAGGTGTTTACTAGAAAAGGAGTGAAACCTGGATACAGTGTGAAAAACTGAAGGGCGAAAACTGGATAGGAATGCCTAAAACCAAACTGTTGCCAAAAGAGATTAGTGAAGTTGGGAAGTTAGCAGAACCTAGCTCTCAGGATAACCAAAATGATCAGGTGTTCTGTGTCTTTATAGTATTGTTGTCCAGAAATGGTTGAATACTTGAAGAAAGGAAAGTCTTTGGATTCAGAACCCAGCGTCCCATCAACAGCAAAGCCCCCGTCCCCTGAGAAAACAGCTCCTGTTGCTTCCACACCCTCTTCTACGCCTATTCCTGCTCTGTCACCACCTACCAAAGTATCAGAGCCAAATGAAAATGTGGGTGATGCAGTCCAGACCAAGCTCATTATGCTAGTAGATGACTTCTACTATGGACGGGATGGTGGCAAAGTAGCCCAGCTCACAAATTTCCCTAAGGTTGCCACATCTTTTCGATGCCCCCATTGCACCAAAAGGCTAAAAAACAATATTCGGTAAGTGTTAAAGAGCCTTTGAGCCTGTTACCTTAGACAAGAGAAGGCTGCACTTTCTTACAGATTTAAGTCTTTCTTTTTGGAGAATGGTCTTAACTCTTGTCCGGTGTTGGTGAGGATATCCTTAAATCAATAACTAGTACTATAGAATAGGAGGTATTGTGGTAATATACAAAAGATAAGTTTGGGTTAAGGAGCCCTGGTGCCACATGTGGTTAAGCACTAGGCTGCTAACCAAAAGGTTGGTGGTTCAAACTCACCGAGTTGCTCCACAGGAGAAAGACCAGGCGATCTGCTTCTGTAAAGATTACAGCCTATAAAATTCTATGGAGCAGTTCTCCTCTATCACATGGGGTCACTGTGAGTTGAAGTGGATTGTGTGGCACCCAGCAACAACAACTTTGGGTTGAGTGAAGGAGATCAGTTCATCAGTTCTCCTGTCACAGAACTCTTACTAGTTTCAAGAACCCATTATCTTTCTGACCTCAGGAAAGGACTGTCCCAAACAGAAGAAATGGCTGGAGCTGGGAGAGGGAGTAGCTGTTGTCAGGTGCTGTCAAGTCGGTTCCAACTCGTAGCGACCCTGTGTACAACAGAAAAAAACGCTGCCAGTCCTGCGCCATGCCCACGATCAGTGTTATGCTTGAGTCCAGGGAGAGGGGGAAGGGCAGAGAATCCCTTCTGTGATCCTACTGTTGGATTTCTCAAAGACTGCTGATTTTAATGTGTTTGCTGTACTTTCTCTTTGTGCTGCACTACAGATTCATGAACCATATGAAACACCATGTAGAACTCGATCAGCAAAATGGTGAGGTGGATGGTCATACTATATGCCAACACTGTTATCGCCAGTTTTCCACACCATTCCAGCTCCAGTGCCACTTGGAAAATGTTCATAGTCCCTATGAATCGACTAGTAAGTTTGGAAACTCTTGAACTCTAGGGGTATGTCTTGCTTTTCACTCGTTGAATAGTCCTAGTAGGAGTCCAGAATCCATTACATTTGCTTATGTTGGGTAACATTGTAGTATTTTTCATATTTGTAGCCAATTCCTTATTTCACTTCCCCTGTTTCCTTACAAGCCTGACTGCTATTTTGTTCAAGCATGGATTGATCCTGAATTATTAGAGACTTTGGTTTAAGACCGCTGTAGGGAGACAAACATAATGGATTTATCACCTAGATCCTTTTGTAGAAGGAGCAGGCACTATATTTGGATCTCCACTTTAGTTAGTATTCTGATAGGCTTTTTGTAGAATAAAAGGTAATACTACTATAAAATACTTTGTTATTAAGGAAGTGCTTTGCATATAACTTATTTAATTTTAATGAAATGTAAGGTGAAGTTCGAGTGTTACCTACATCATACATGTTACAGGTGAGGGAACACAAGCTCAGAAACATGGGGTCATTTGCTTAAGAGGGAACAACTCTAGTAAAAGGTGACAAAAATGAGGGTTTGAGCTCAGTTTTCTAGAATATTTCTAATTCCTCTAAGAGATTTCCAGTATTTTTTTTTTATTATTAATAGTTTTATTTTTGGTAAAAATATACACAACAAAACTCACTGCTATTCAGCACTTTCTAGATATATTAATTAGTGACATTGGTTACATTCTTCACATTGTGTCAACCTTCTCCTTATTTCTGTTCTAATTATTTCACTCTCATTGACCTAAACTCCCTGCCTTCCAGCCTTCTTGTTTGTGCTTTACAATAGCTATTGTCCATTTGGTCTTATGTAGATAATTTTTTTAAAAAAAGAATGTAATACTCCAGGGTGATAATCTTTACTTTTGAAGCTAAACTGTTAGTAGTTTGAAGGTAGCTTCATGGGATAGTCTTGATTCAAGGTTTGAAGATTAACTGAAGGTAATAGTCTTGGGGACTCCCCCAGCCTCAACAGAATCATAAAGTCTGGATTCTTTAAGAATTTGAAGATCTGTTCCACATTTTTCTTCCTTTCTGTCTGCATCTGTTTCTTGTGCCCCTGATTAGAAGAATATCCAGCAGTGGTAACCAGGTACCATCCAGTTCTTCCCGGTCTCAAGGTAGCAGAGGCAGTGAGTGGTTCATGAAGACAGTCCTGTAGTTCAGTTCCTTCTCTGATTCTTGGGTTTCCTTCTTTCTCTTCTGTTCTGAATAAATAGAGACCAATAGTTGTCACTTATGTGGTCACTTGTAAGCTTTTAAGACCCCAGACATTACCACACGGATGGTAGAACATAAACTTTAAGAATTATATTATGCCAGTTGACTGGATTATTCCACAAGAAGGGGTCTCTAGATTTGTTGAGACAAAAACAGTGTAAATATAGGAAAACGTGAGAGTAAGACAGTATATTATAAACATCTGCATTGTGTGATACCATTGGTAGGTGAAATAGCAGAGGTAATAGTATGATGACCACTCCAGGTCCCCGATATACCCGTCATCTGGATTTAACACATTTTTTTCCTTTTATTTCCTGAATTGTTTTTCAGTTAAATTGCAGACATCATGACATTTTACTCCTAAATACCTCAGTATATATCTCTAAAACATAAGGACATTTTCCTTTATATACCCACAATACATTTTTCAGGACTTAACAGAAAGAACCATAAATCTTAACATCATTTAATACCTAGGCATTTTCAGATTTCCTGAATTTTCCCCAAAATATCAATGAATCATTACATTTTTCTTCACACTTTTTTTCAAGGGCAATGCACGACTCCAAGGAGCCTCTCTGGGTTCTAGGGTTCTTTCAGATACTTGCTTAATACTGCTTCTTAGTCTTTTTTTATTTATGTCTCACTTTTTTTTTTTTTGACTTAACCTAGTTGGTCTTCATCTTTCCTGTGAACTTCTTGAAATCATATACAAACTGTGTGTGTGTGTTTTGTGTGTATTTTTCAGGGGAAAGGTTGCATAGCTTTCATTAGAATCTCAGAAGGGACCAGGACTCAAAAATGGCTAAGACTTTTTCCACAGTGGGTATCCTAAGATACATTTTTTTCAAGTTTGTTAATATTGCCCTTCCTGGCACCATTACCACCCCCTCCTTAGCAGCCAAGTAAGGGTGACAAGTATAGATTACCCTTCTCATCTTTCAAAAAATTCTTAAACTCATGGAAAGGTGAAAGAACAGTAGACTGAGGAAGTGGTAGAATTGAGGAAAAGATGCTTTAGGGGACTTAACTGTTTTCATGTGTTGAGGAAGAGCCTTTGTGGAAGAAGAGACTCGAGAGGGAAAACTAATTGACGAAGTCTTGTGATACGTGGATTGATGAGGTTGATGAGCCTTAGAAAGTTATGAGGGATTTATCCTTCCATAATTTGGCAAATAGGAAGCTGACATGCAGAAGTTGCCTATTTCAAAGTGTACGAAACTGTAGGTGTTACAGAGGTAAGGGTGATGGTACGGGGAGGGACATTAGAATTTTTTAAGAAAATAGTAGTTTAGTATAGCCACTATGGAAAATCAGCTAATTCTCCCTCTTGAATCTTTATCTACACTGGCTGCTGCTTCTATAGAACAGATGTCAAAGGTCGCTTTAAAAAAAAAACCAGTTTCGGTTTCTGTCGAGCAGACTCGTAACTCGTGGCTCCCCCATGTGTGTCAGAATAGAGCTGTGCTCCAAAGGGCTTTCTTTCAGTGGCTAATTTTTCAGACGTTAGATCACCAGGCCTTTTTTTCTGAGGTCTTTAGAGCTCTTAAATCCACTGGGTTGCTAGCTCACTATTTTCTTGATATGAGATAATACACATAAATCTTAGCATGGTGCTTGGGCGTTAGAAATTGCTTAATATGTGTCGCTGCTATTATTATGTTGTGTGATAGCTGTGACAATATAGCTGGCATATAAAAAAAAATTTTTTTTTTTTTTTTTTATATAGGTTGTGGGAAAAGCCTTTGAGATTGAATGAGATTACCCAGGGAAAACATACACAACAAAAAGAACTTGGACAGAATGTTAGAAAACACAGATGCTTAAAGATGTCCTAGAAAAGAAAAAAGTAATTAAAGAGATGAGCAAATTAAGAGAGGGCAAAAAAAAAAAAAAAGGGAGAAATATTGTCATGTCACTAGTTACAGTTTCCCAAATATGTCATATGTTTCCACACTGCCGTGTCTTTGCCTCTGCTGTTCTCTTGGCTTCTCTGTCTGGCAAGCCCTTATTCCTCTTTAAAGGTTTAGCTTATATATCTTCTTGTAGCTTTTCCTCATTCTTCTAGACAGAATTTTTTGTTTCCTCATCTGTATCTTCATAGCACATAACATATCTCTAGGCAGTGGTTCTTAATGGATTGCAGACCCCTTTGAGAATAAACACAAAACCTCTGAACCCTCTTCCCGGAAAAACACACATTTCACTCTTCTGCAAATAATTTGGGATGCCTGGGTTCCCTGAGACCTATTCCATGGGCCTCAGGTTAAGAACCTCTGGTTTTTGTTTATAATACTTCTAAGGAACTATTTCAGCTTCACTTATTTATTTATTGGATTGGATATTGTCCAGTAAATGCCTAAAGCTTTATATATGAAATTTCTGTATTTGCAAACACTTGATGAAAATAATTCCAGTGAACGTAAGAAAAATACAGGTAACCGTTTTGCCTGTGCAAATGAAGATATGGAGCAATCAAACGTTTTAACCAAGAATTTAGAATTACAGCCTCAGAAGCTTGACAAAATGGCTAAATTCAAAGTTTAATTACCTTCAGTTTGCTAATACTTCAAAAAAAAGATAAGGCAAGAACTCCTGTTCATGACTATCAGTCCTTTGAGGGAAAATTCTTATTTGTGCTCATTTAGTGCATTTGTTGAATTATTCATAGGAGATAATTATTGTCTGTCCTTGAGCAAAGGAATGAAGCAATGCACTGTTTTAAAAGAATTTGTTTGACAATGGCTTATAAAAAATAGATACAGTATAAGTTTATTGGAGAGATAGGAGGTATTGAAAAGCAGCTGATTTTCAGTACGTAGTAATATGGTCTTCTTACCAGGTTTTTGTCTGTGAAAGTGGAGAAGTGACAATTCCTAGAGGCATTTTGGAAAAAATGGTAACAGAATACAGGATTTGGAGTCAGATAATGCCTAAGTTTTGAGCTCAGGAGCAGATGGAGAAGATGAGAAGGGAAACAATGGGCAAGTAGGAAGATGCCAAATTAAGTTAGAATTGGTGGAATATTCAATTTAAAATGTCTTTTAGGACACCAGAAGAGAAACTAGATAACTGGGAGCTCCTAAAGATCAAACACTCTTATGCCAATTCAAAGACTTCACCAAAAGAATAAAAAGATTATCTACAGACTGGGAAAAAGTTTTTGGCTATGACAAATCCAATCATTGTCTGATTTCTGAAATCTGCATGGTACTGCAAAACTTAACAGACAAATAACCCAGTTAAAAAATGGGCAAAGGATATGAACAGGCACTTCACCAAAGAAGACATTGAGGTAGCTAACAGACACATGAGGAAATGCTTACGATCATTAGCCATTAGAGAAATCCAAATCAAAACTACAATGACATTCCATCTCACTCCAGCAAGGCTGGCATTAATCCAAAAAACACAACATAATAAATGTTACAGAGGTTGTGGAGAGACTGGAACACTTACACAGTGCTGGTGGGAATGTAAAATGGTACAACCACTTTGGAAATCAATTTGGCGCTTCCTTAAAACGCTATAAATAGAACTACCATACGACCCAGCAGTCCCACTCCTTGGAATATATCCTAGAGAAGTAAGAGTCTTCACACAAACAGATACATGCACACACATGTTTATTGCAGCACTGTTCACGATACCAAAAAGATGGAAGCAACCAAGGTGCCCATCCATGGATGAATGGATAAATAAATTATGGTATATTCACATAATGGGATATTACATAACGGTTAAGAACAATGATGAATCTGTGAAACATAACATGAAGGAATCTGGAAGGCATTATGCTGAGTGAAATTAGTCATTTGCATTCTTCTGTGTTTAAACTCAAGAAATAGTTTAAACACAGAAGAAAATATTCTTTGATGGTTATAAGGGTGGGGGAGGGAGGAAGAAGGGGTATTCACTAATTAGATGGTAGATTGGAACTATTTTAGATGAAGGAAAAGACAACACAATATAGGAGAGGTTAGCACAGCTGGACTAAACCAAAACAAAGAAGTTTCCTGAACACACCTGAACACTTCAGACGCCAGAGTAGCAGGGGTGGAGGTCTGGGGACCCTGGTTTCAGGGGACATCTAGGTCAATTGGCATAACAAAATGTATTAAGAAAACAGTGCATCCCACTTCGGTGAGGGGTACCTGGGGTCTTAAAGGCTAGCAGGCAGTCATCTAAGATGCATCAATTGGTCTCAACCCACCTGGAGCAAAAGAGAATGAAGAACACCAAAGACACAAGGTAAATATGAGCCCAAGAGACAGAAAGGGCCACATAAACCAGAGACTCCATCAGCCTGAGACTGGAAGAACTAGATGGTGCCCAGCTACAACCGGTGACTGCCCTGACAACACAACAGAGAATCCCTGATGGAGCAGGAGAGCAGTGGGATGCAGACGTCAAATTCTCATAAAAAGATCAGACTTAATGGTCTGACTGAGACTGGAGGGACCCCCGGAGTTCATGGTCCTTGGACCTTCTGTTAGCCCAAAACTGGAGCCATTCCCAAAGCCAACTCCTCAGACAGGAATTGGATTGGACTATAAAACAGAAAAGGATACTGGTGAGGAGTGAACTTCTTGAATCAGGTAGACACATGAGACTATATGGGCAGGCTTCTGTCTGGAGGTGAGATGAGAAAGCAGAGGGGGACAGGAGATGATTGAATGGACATGGGGAATACAGGTTGGAGAGGAGAAGTGTGCTGTCTCATTGCGAGAGAGCAGCTAGGTACATAGCAAGGTATATATAAGTATTTGTATGAGAGACTGACTTGATTTGTAAACTTTCACTTAAAGCACAATAAATAATTAAAAAAAATGTCTTGTAGGTAGTTCACAATCTAGAAGTGGGGCTTTGATTAGTTGTCACCAACAGAGATGTTAAGACAGAATCATCTTAAAGGAGGAGTAGAAGGAACAAAATGATTTACTGATTAGTGAAAATGAAGATATGGGAGTAAGAGAAAATAGAGTCAGCAGGACTTTGGTCTTATTTTCAAGTATATTTATTGATTATTTTCCTTTTTACAGCCAAGTGCAAGATCTGTGAATGGGCATTTGAGAGTGAGCCACTATTTCTTCAGCATATGAAGGACACTCATAAGCCTGGAGAGATGCCTTATGTTTGCCAGGTATTGCCTTTTTCTCTGGGGGGCTTTAGCCATTTGTCTTCCAGGTTGGATACAAAGAATTCACTAATCAACATTGCTCACTAACTACTGCATACATTCTGTTTTAGGAACTCTGAAGAGGTACAAAAGAATTAGTAAACAGTTTCTGTCTTCAGGACATGTCCAGCCAGGGAACATAGCATTTGCTAAGGGGAAGAGTGGAATTGTCTGTCTCCTGAATTTGTCGTTTGGAGGTGGACAAGAGAAAGCCTTCCTCTTCTTAGTCGTAATATATGGATTATACTCAGACGTTCCTGTCCTTCCACATTTTAAGTCACAGCTGGATTTATCACAAACATAGCCCTGTGTTACAAAGTCAGAAAAATAGTTTGATTTCTGTACATTTTAAGAAAACTTTTTTCTTTTCATGTTTTACTATTTTCTTTGCTACTTTTTAAAGGCCTCAGTTGTTTACCTCACTCTTAGCCTTGTTTTCCCTCTTACGTGACTCAGGTGTGTCAGTATCGCTCCTCACTCTACTCTGAGGTTGATGTTCATTTTCGGATGATCCATGAGGATACGCGGCATCTGCTCTGCCCTTACTGCCTGAAGGTCTTCAAAAATGGCAATGCATTCCAACAGCATTACATGAGACACCAGGTACCAGCCACCAAGCAACACCTATATTCTTTTTTTTTTTTGTAATGAATGCTGGTGCCACCACTGAACTAGGCAAATAATTTTGGTAGAGAAGATAATATACATTTGTTTGCAAAAATTTACTGGGTTTCTGTGATGTGCCATGCACCGTGCTAGGTGCTAGAGATTTAGTGGTAAACAAGACCAGTAAACAATACAGTAAAGCACGAAAAGTATAAGGGAAGGACAGGACCTAGGAAAGTATACACCTGTTCTGGGAGCTTAAGAAGGCTTCCAGCAGAAGTGTTCAAGACCAGAAGGTGAGTAAGAATGAGCCAGGTTAACTGGGCAGTGTACTCAGAGGCAGTCCACACGGTCTGGAGGAGTGTCAGGAAATTGAAAGAAATTCATTGTGGTTGTAGTGTAGGGTACTGGGAGGAGGTTGAAAGAGGAACAGATCATGGAGAATCCTGTAAGCCATGAAAAGGAGTTTCAACTTTATAATAAGTTAAAGCCATATAAAGAGGTTAAGCCCGGGAGTAATGTGTTCAGATTTGCACTTAGTTAAGATTATACTGGCTGCACTGAGGAGAATGAATTGAAATAGATTAAGACCAGAGTTTGGGAGACTAGCCAAAAGACTTCTTCATAGTTTAGGTGAGAGGTGATAGTGAACTAGACTGTTGGCTTTTGAAATGAAGAAAAAAGAATACAGTTGAGAGATACTGAAAAGATAAGCGATATTTATGATTTGGGACAGATTAGGTGAAGATAGCAAGGGAGTACTTAAGAATAGTGCCAAAGATTCTGTCTTGGGGAATTGGATGGCTGATGGGACTATTGACTGAGGTAGAAACACTGGAGAATGTAAATTTTGGAGGGAAGATTATGAGTTTGAATAGTTCGTGTTTGTGGTATCTGTGGATGTCAAATGTAGCTGTCTAATAAGTAGTTGGATATACAGGTTTCAAGCCTGGGAGAGAAGTCTGTTGGAGAAAACATACTTAGAAATCATTATTATATAAATCCCGTGATTTTAAACTTTAAATGTCGTGGACCGTCCCACTCCCTTGAGAATAAGATGAAGGCTTAGGATCCTTGAAGTCTCTATCTCCAAAGCCAGCATCATGGTCCTAGGAGGGAAACCAGAAGAGTCTTGGCATTAAAGAAGCTAAAGGGAAGAAAGTGTTTTTGAAAAAGAGTGTGATCAAAATGTCATGTGTTGTAGGAAGGTCAAGCAAGGTAAAAACTTTAGAGGCAGGCCTTTAATTTAGCAACATTGATGAGAGCCATTTTGTTGGTAGGCATGGTAGTCAGTTTCTGCAGGATCAGTGAATGAGAGGCAAGGAAATGGAGACTGCTTATTTGAAGACATTTGTTTATGAAGAGGAGGATAGGCTGGTAGGTAGAAGGGAGGCAGAGAGCAAGGATTTTTTGTTGTTGCTTTTGTTTTTAAGATTGACTAGATATGTCCTTGTTTTAAAATGCTGTAAGAGAGGAGCTCATAGAAAAGGAAAGTGAAGATACATAGGGTACAAAATGGAGAACAAGACAGGTGTGCCTGTGCTTGATGTTCACACATGTGTGCACACAGACATGCATGCACTTTTATGTGCAAGCACCTTCTTACACTGATAATCCACCACAAATCTATTTCCAAATAGTGCGGAAACATCGCTTGTAACTTAGTTCAAGGGTCTACAGAACCTTGCTCTCTTAGGGAAGAAAGTTACAGACATGGGCCCTATTTTGAAAGACTTCAGTACTAGGTAGACTAAATCCTCAAGATGGTCTCACAGGGCAACACATCTGTATATATGGGTGCGTTAAGAGGAAAAACAGCAAGATGCAGAAAAGTATTATTTGTTTAAAAGAGAAAACAGGGAGGTGGTGGTTGGATATATAAAATATGTATTTGTTATATGCATAGACTGTGGAAGGATACCCAGGAAATCAGTAATAGTTTCTGTGGAAGGGACTGAGGGGTTTGTTTTTTTTTTACCATGTATATTTTATTACTTAGAGAAATAGTAATAAAAAAGAATGTCCAGGAGTAGGTAGCACTGTCTGTAATATAAAAATAAGGTAGGGGCTAGTAAAACTTGGAGCCCTGGTGGTTCAGTAGTTAAGAACTCAACTGCTACCCAAAAGGTCGGCAGTTCAAACCACCAGCTGCTCCTTGGAGGCAGTTCTCCTTTGTCCTCTAAGGTTGCTATGAGTTGGCATTGACTCAGTGGCAACTAGTTTAGTTTTTTTGGTTGGTTGGTTAGTATAGCTCATCCAGAGTGTCACACATGGTTTGACCTAGTCATCATGGCCTTGAGTCCACCTTCCCTTGGGGGCATGGGAGACAGTGATTCTCTTAAATTATCAACAGAAAGGTGGCATTGAAGAAAATTCATTGAGCACCTTTAAGGGATTCTACCTCACTTTTTTTCCCTTCAGAAGAGGAATGTTTATCACTGCAACAAATGCCGGCTGCAATTTCTGTTTGCCAAGGACAAAATTGAGCACAAGCTTCAGCATCATAAAACCTTCCGTAAACCCAAGCAGCTAGAAGGCTTGAAACCAGGCACCAAGGTAAAGGGTTTGCCAAAGTTTCCTTTTACAGAGGAGAGGAATATTGAATTTTTAGTATTCTGAGATTTAATGTGGGTAGTGCCTAATTATTACCCTTCCTCTTGACTCACAGGTGACAATCCGGGCTTCTCGAGGGCAGCCACGAGCTGTTCCTGTATCTTCCAACGATACACCTCCCAGCGCCTTGCAGGAGGCAGCGCCACTGACCTCCTCAACGGATCCTCTGCCTGTCTTCCTTTATCCTCCTGTTCAACGCAACATCCAAAAGAGAGCTGTCAGGAAAATGTCAGCGCCTTCTTCTAAATGCTGGGCGGGTGGGGGTTGGATGGGCAGGATTGTTCCTGATAGCCAGTGCAATCTGGTAGCAATCTAAAGCTTGTACCATTTGGGGACCCTGGAGGCAGTAATGAGATTTCCCTTTTGTCTTGACAGGAGTGTCATGGGCCGTCAGACATGTCTGGAGTGCAGCTTTGAGATCCCAGATTTCCCTAATCATTTCCCCACTTACGTACACTGCTCTCTGTGTCGCTATAGCACCTGCTGTTCTCGAGCTTATGCCAACCACATGATCAAGTAAGTCATGTAATTAAACCAGTTGTTTTCTACCTGGGAGTTAGGTTCTCCAGAATTCATTTCATTCCCTACCCTGCTCCGATTTTGTTTCTTCCTTCAACTTTCAGAGTTGTTTGTCTCTCCTATCAGAGTAAGAGGCCAGACCCTCACGTTCATTAGGCTTTGATGGTCTGTGCTCTAATTTGAGTAGGACCTTGCCACTCAAATGTGTTCAAGTTCCCAGCATCAGATAGGAGCTTGTTAGAAATGCAAACTCCCAGGCCCAGCCCAGGCCTACAGAATTAGTGTGCATTTTAATAGATCCGCAGGTGATTCATATGCATATTAAAGTTTAAGAAGTACTGTGGTAGGAAAAGGGGCCCTGGTGGAACAGTGGTAAAGAGCTTGGCTGCCAACCAAAAGGTGTCAGCAGTGGAAATCCACCAGCAACTCCTTGGAAACACTATGGGGCAGTTCAGCTCTGTCCTGTAGGGTTGCTGTGAGTCGGAATCGACTGGATGGCAACGAGTTTTTGGTGGTAGGAAAACTAGCTTGGGCTGGGGTTAGGTGGGTTGCAGAGGCATCTCTTTTGTTGGTGGCATTGGCTGGTGACATCTCTGGTGTAGCTGGCAAAGCCCCATAACTGATACCACTTCTCCTTTGTTATTCTCAGCAATCATGTTCCAAGGAAGAGCCCCAAGTATTTGGCTTTGTTTAAAAATTCTGTGAGGTAAGGAAAAGCTTATTGGTTGTCTCTTAATTTTTCAAGTTTTTACATTAAATCCTCTTAATTATTTTGGAGAGTGGGCATGTGAATTAATTTGAGGGAAAGAAGGGGCACACTTCTTTAGGAAGCCTCAAAGCTATCTCTAGTGTCACTGCTGTGTTTGTCTCACATGTTCCTGACTCTCGTTCTTAGTGGAAACAAGCTGGCCTGCACTTCATGTACCTTTGTTACCTCTGTGGGAGATGCCATGGCCAAACATTTAGTATTCAACCCCTCTCACAGATCCAGCAACATCCTGCCACGGGGTAAGTAGGAGAGGTGGGGGTTAGCTAGTAGAACAAGAGGGAAAAAAAGATATAGGATACAAGGCATACTGTATTAGTCAGGAACATCCCTATTTGGCCTGTATAGAATATATTGCACCAAATTGAAAGCATTCTAACCTGAACAGTATATAAGACTGGAAGGTTGGTCACTGTGAGGGGTGTATCTTTGGTGTAGTAGGTGTGCATTTTTACTTGAAATCCCAAGACACTGTCTTCGTTCTTGTTTCTTCATTGAGCTAACTTTTTTTTTTTTTTTTTTGTCTCATTTTCCACAGGACTCACTTGGATATCTCACTCAAGGTAACAAAAACTCTCACTTGATGGTTTCGTTTCTGTTTTGTAGTGTGTTTGGTCTTTGTTATTTTATTTTCCTAGTTTGAGCTTTCTCTTCCTGTCTTTGCTCTCTCACCCCTCTTTTAGGCATGCCCTGACCCGTGACCGAGTTCATGATCGGAACTTGAAGAATATGTACCCACCTCGTTCCTTCCCTCCCAGCAAAGCTGCCACTGTGAAATCTGCAGAGGCCACCCCAGCTGAGCCTGAAGAGCTTCCAGCTTCCATGGCCCAGGCACTCCCGTCACCAGCCTCAACTGCAACCCCACCACCCACCCCCACTCACTCCCAGCCTTTAGCCCTTCCACCCTTGCCTGCAGAGGAGGCCGAATGTCTGAATGTTGATGACCAGGATGAGGGGAGCCCAGTAACTCAGGAACCCGAGCCAGCGTCAGGTGGGGGTGGTAGCAGTGGAGTTGGCAAGAAGGAGCAACTGTCTGTGAAGAAGCTTCGAGTGGTACTGTTTGCTCTATGTTGCAATACAGAACAGGCAGCTGAGCACTTCCGAAACCCCCAGCGACGTATTCGGCGTTGGCTTCGGCGTTTCCAGGCCTCTCAGGAGGAGAATCTAGAAGGCAAATATCTGAGCTTAGAAGCAGAAGAGAAACTGGCTGAGTGGGTGCTGACCCAGCGTGAGCAACAACTACCTGTGAATGAGGAGACCTTGTTCCAGAAGGCCACCAAGATAGGACGGTCTTTGGAGGGGGGTTTTAAGATCTCCTATGAGTGGGCGGTGCGTTTCATGCTGCGACACCATCTGACTCCCCATGCCCGGCGAGCTGTGGCCCACACCCTACCCAAGGATGTGGCAGAGAATGCAGGACTCTTCATTGAATTTGTGCAGCGGCAGATTCACAACCAGGACTTACCCTTGTCTATGATCGTGGCTATTGATGAGATCTCCTTGTTCCTGGATACGGAGGTGCTGAGCAGTGATGACCGCAAGGAGAATGCCCTGCAGACAGTGGGCACAGGGGAGCCTTGGTGTGATGTGGTGCTGGCCATTCTGGCAGATGGCACTGTCCTCCCCACCCTGGTTTTCTACCGAGGGCAAATGGATCAGCCTGCTAATGTGCCCGACTCTATATTGCTAGAGGCAAAGGAGAGTGGCTACAGTGATGATGAGATCATGGAGCTGTGGTCAGCCCGAGTGTGGCAGAAGCACACAGCTTGCCAGCGCAGCAAAGGCATGCTGGTGATGGACTGTCATCGCTCTCACTTGTCGGAAGAGGTACTGGGTATGCTTAGTGCCTCTAGCACTTTGCCTGCAGTGGTCCCAGCAGGCTGTAGCACCAAAATCCAGCCATTAGATGTATGTATCAAACGAACTGTCAAGAACTTCCTGCACAAAAAGTGGAAGGAGCAGGCTCGGGAAATGGCAGACGCTGTGTGTGATTCTGATGTCCTGCTTCAGCTGGTGCTAGTCTGGCTGGGTGAAGTGCTGGGCGTCATTGGGGACTGTCCAGAGCTAGTTCAGCGGTCCTTCCTTGTGGCTAGCGTTCTGCCCGGTCCTGACGGCAACGTTAACTCACCTACAAGAAATGCTGACATCCAGGAGGAGCTCATTGCCTCCCTAGAGGAGCAGCTGAAGCTGAGTGGAGAACAGTCTGAGGAGGCCTCAGCATCCACTCCCCGGCCTAGATCATCTCCTGAAGAGACAATTGAGCCTGAAAGCCTTCACCAGCTCTTCGAGGGTGAAAGTGAAACCGAGTCTTTCTATGGCTTTGAAGAAGCTGACCTAGATCTGATGGAGATTTGAGTGTTGGGCTGTGAGAGGTGTGGAGTCGGGGTAGGACAGTGTGAGGGAGAGTAGAGGGATTTAGGGAAAAAGGGGCATACCAGGTGGGGTATTTGATTTCTGTTTTTAAATATGCCACCACAGCCCCAATGTTGACTTAAAATTCCCTGTGGATTTGTGATTAGAAAAACCAATAGTGATCACTTCTGAGCCGAGGAGCTAGCCCACTTCTGCTAAAAACAGGTTTTTGTGACTTTTTTTTTTAAAAAATTAAAATCACTGTGTTTGGTATTTTTCTGACAAAATCAAGAAAAAGAAAAAAAAAAATCCTTCGTGGGTGAATGTTAAAATTTTTTGAGTTTCCCCCTCTTACCTCAATTGTATCATAGTATTTCCAGGTTTTTTGTTGGTTTTACTGTGTGGCCAATGTTTCTGGGCATGATGCTATATCTTAACCATTGTCAATGTGAGAACATTTCTGAAGATGGGAAAGACAAATGTGTAGCTCACAAACTGGTTTATTATATATATGGATAAACCCTTTTTTCATTGTGGTCTTAACACTTTTATATAAAAACAAAAATGGAAAAAAATCCCACTGAACTCTTCTTTCCTTCTCCTTTTCTTTCCTTCCCTCTCCAGAGATGTTGGTTTCTACAACAACTCTAAGTAAAAAATTGTGGCTTTAAAAATGCATGGAAACCACCTTTAATTATCTAGAATGATGAATAGATTTGTCATTCCTCACCACCCTTCTCCCTCCAACGCAACAAAAACAGTTTTCTTGGCACTTGGAGTCCTTGACCCCTTTCCCCATTCTCACACCGTCACTCTGGACAAAGGATCATAACCGTATCATTAGCAAGAAGTACTGAGTTGATCGGAGTGTTAGGGTGGAAGCCATTCCCAACTCGTGGGTCTTCATTCTGCAAGCTTCTAGGGACAATCCCTACTTTGTTGAACTTCCTCCTGTTCAAGAGGTCACATGTCCTGCAGCCAGGAGCTAATTGTGCAAGAAGTATTGAACTTTAAGACAACAAACTGCTTGTTGAAGTCCTGCTTTTACCCTGTGGCTTTCCTGTATTTCTTAGAGCTGAGAGGAGAATCTGAAATGAAACACAACGAGGTGTGCATACAGAAAGACATGAATCTTTATTTTTCACTGCCAGCTTCGAGGAAAGAATTTTTTCTACAATTTGCATGTGAGGGATTTTTTTAAACTGTATGTACTTAGGGGTATAAACTGAAACATACTGTAATGTACCAAGAAAAGGCGCAAAAAACCAAGTCCACCTTTCCCACAGCTCTACCACTCTTCTGTCCATACTGAGGCTTTCGGCGGCATTTCCCTCCTGTGAGCCAAGGAGAGGCAACCTGCACAGGCGTGTAAATGGTTCATCTTTAAAATGTACATAAGTGGAACATTTAATGAAGGGAAACAGATTTATAAACAATGTTTTGTTTCTTTTCCTAGGTGACCCTGTTTAATAGGCTTTCACAGACTGGGAGATGCTCAAGATGTGATGGGCCTAGTGATACAGGTGTGACGTTTGTTACCACCTGTTTCTCCTCCCTTTTTGTTTGTTTGTTTAACGCCCAGCACACTATAATATAGTGGACTGGAGTGATCCCTCCCACAAATAGCTTGGCCAGCTTTGTGAACCCATGGCATCTGAAAACTGAACTGAGGATCATCTGGGCTTTTCTTCACAGCTTCTTGCCTGTTGCCATTTTATTGACAGATTATGGACTTTGAAGACAACCCTTTGCCTTTGAGAAAGTTCAAGAACTGTTGATTGGTCACCTCCATCTACAAGGACCTAATCACTCTCTGGTAGTCTACACAGCAGCCACAGCCTTAGCAGAGCTGGATTCCTGGCCTCTGCACACTGTATGACTTTCTTGATGGGTAATTTTTTTTAAAGACCATAATACCAACAGTGGATCAGCTGGGTCTTGGCCAAGAAGTTATCTTTGTGGACTCTGCCTGCATGGCTTAGTAGTAGAAGGAAGTTTTTGTTTGTTTTGTTTTTTTTATAATTCAGTTTAATCAATAAACCAAGTATTTATTGACTACTTTTCTGTGTTGAGACTGAATGTGTAGATTCAAACTGAAAACGTACTGGTTTTCCTTTGCTTAAGGCACTACTACTTTGTTGTAATCACAGGTGGTAAAAGTGGAGGAATGTTCCGCTTTCTCCCTTAGTTCTCACCTCACTGAACTTCTGTGGGAGTTTTGTGGTTTGCCCTCTGTTGCAGTTTCTCAGAGGTTTGGAGATGATACCCATCAAAATCACCTAAGATCTTCATTCTTAAAAGTCAGGTTTAGCACCATTATGGAGATGGAACTGATCTGACTCAGCCGTCTATACCATACTAATTGCTTCTGGTAACTACACTTAAGACTTTTTAGTGAATATACAGTACTTGTAAGAGGTTTTCTAACAGTGCTAGAAATTTGGATGATAAACATTTAGGTTAAATGTTTAAATCAGTATTCCCTGTATGAAAGGTGAGGAGGAAGATGGATGGCGGATTGAGGCTGCCAGTTCCAGCTGGGAGGTAACCTTATAAAGAGCAGCTCTACCAGATGCTGCATTTCTATCTTGGAAATGATTGATACTTTACCTAAAAATCACACTTGCAGCTAAAAATAACCAGAAAATATTCTTTTAAGTCTAGTGCTGTTGGGGTAAATGTTAAAAAAAATTATTTTAAACACAAAAGCCAGTTACCTACTCAAAGATTAAGCCTGGCCTCTACACAAAGCTGTCTCTGTTGCAGGTCCAAATGAAGACAGTAGTGGGTCTTCCGTATTATGCACAGAATTCTCTGTGCTATGAGAAAGAGCCTAAGGATTCTCTGACTAGGGATGACATAAGACAGTATTCAGCAGTTTCATTCTTGGCGTGACCCAGTCAGACAGAATGAAACCACTCAGCAAGCGTTTTGAAGAATTTATTTATTTTACAAAAATCTACCTCTGAACCAGCCAAGTTCAAAGTTAAAAGAAGGGTACAACTTCAGTTCCCAGATAACGCATCTGTATTCATTCAAAGCCACTGAAAAGGAAGAAAGCAGTAACACAAGTAAAGCCATACAGAGAGAAAATCAATTCTTAAAGCAGCTCTACCCTCCAACTAAAACCCCTTCCACCCAGAGAATTTTTCTAGTTGATAACCTCCAGAAAAGCCCAAATTACAGCAACCCAAGTTGCCTTCCAACTCTTCCAGCACCTATTTTTTTTACTATAATTTTGAATTACCTGATCATGTGGGCAATATCCCAGTTAGTCTCAGCAGACAGTGGTCCCTCTATTTCAACACCTTTTTCTGTTACAGTGGCGACTTGAAACTGAAATCAAGCAGAGCACTCAATGAAAATGCCCTCCCCACAGGAGAGAACGGCCCAGTAAAAGTTAAAGTAGCCGGCTTTCCCCTAATCTGAAAATACGAGAAAAGTGAGGCAATTTGTTCTTCAGAGCTAGAGACCCAGGGGAGTTAATTCCGAGTATTCTGAACCAGCATCTTTTTTCCTCACCCGATTATAAGAACGGGCATCTCGATAATACAGCACTCGCATGCAGCGTTCCACTAGCTCTCGGGCCTCAGTCTGGCTCAGTACTGGCTGCTTCTCCAGAACTTCTCGCAGCAGAGGCTAAAGAGATGGGGGTGGGGAGGGAATGGGACACATCAGGGCCTGAAAAACAGGTTTGTCTCAAATCCAGTGTAAAAAAGAAGGATAAATGAGTGAAAGGTAATCGTTTGCCTACTGCCTCACCAAAATTAACTGCTCCCTTATGGCCCAGTTGAAGTTCTAGGGTGTCTTCTCTTTATAGAAGTCTAGTGACTCCTTTACATGCCACCTTGCCATTGAAATATAAGTGCCAGCATACAGCCTCCGGACTACAAAGAAAAAGCTATTTGCTAAGCAGCAGGGATGCTAGCCTATTCCTCATGTCACAATTCCAGGGAAGAATAAACAACCAGGAACCCACACTGCCTTTTGTCTCCCCTCACCCCTACCTCACAGACTACTTACCTGAGCCAAGTACGCGCCATAACCAGTGGCCAGCGAAGGAGCTTCATAGGCTACACCAAGCATGTCCACATAACCGAGAAAGCTAATAGGACATAATGGATCAAAAAAACGCAGCTAAGATTATCTTAGCTGAAAGATGGTACCATGGGGTCTGAATTTAAAGTGGGATTCGCTTAGGGGTAAAAGAAGAGGCGCTACACAAGAACTAGTTGGGCAGTCAAGCAAGTAAGTTATTTGTACTCAGATCAACCTCTCTCCATCAGCATAGCCTCCAATGACCATGGTGTTCCAGAGGGGGTTCATCTTGGAGCGGCGGCTGTACATGGCCCTGGTCAGCCAGGAATGAATAGCTTTAGGACTATAGCTGTGTCCATCTCCCAACAGCTCCTCATCAATCCTTCAAAGAAAGTAGTTTTGAGAAAAAGGATAGAAAGCAAGTCTGGATTTCCACCCGCCTCCAAAAGAAATTTCCACAATTTTCTCCATTTTATATCTTCTAATGCTGAACACTGTTTATTGCAAACACTCTTCGCTTTTTCCACCCCCAACAATTCTCCCTTCTACCTCAGCAGCCTCAAGTCCCCCCATCCCTTCTAAGGGGATTAAGAAAAACGGATTCCCCTCTCCACTGGGGAACTACTGCCTATTCTCCGGACGACTTACACCATCTGGCCGAGAACTTGCTTCAAATACTGGAAATCAGCGTAGTCTCCTGAGGCACCCAGCATGGTGCTGTCGTTAACTCGCATAATGCGAGAGATGTTGCGGAAACGAGCTAAGGAGCCGTAAGAGCCCAGCATGTCTGCTGCAATCACCACTCCGCCCTCGAACTTGACACCCAGGACCGAGGTCCCGGTCACCATGGGGTTCCTGGTGAGTGAGAAAGGTCTGGCGAGGGGCGGCGCGAAGGCAGAGCCTGCGCCCACCAGATCCCGCGCATTGCGTCCCATTTCCAGTTTTTCGTGGCTGTTTTCAATTATTCCGTATTCTCCGGGACTCTGCGCCGGGGGCTCCCCTGCCGTTCGCGCGCCCCGCGGCCCTCACTTCGCCTTCCCCGGCTCTTTCAGAACCGGCCGGGGGCACCAGGCACTACGGTCCCTCCCCTCTACGCGAGTTAAGGCGCCGAGAACTTACTGGGTCCGCGTAATCGGACCCCCGTAGGGTGCGGACGCCGGATCCACGAAGGAGCTCGGAGTGGGCGGGATGCGGTAAAACTGCCCCGGAGCCGGACCCCCGGCCCAAAGCCCGGACCGTGACTCCAAGAACCCTTCCATCTTAGTCACGGTAGCAGAGGAAATGAAAGCGCTTGCGCCGACGGAAGCGGAAATTGTTCTCCAACGCCACACATTTCTTTTTCCTGCAGGCCACCTCAAGCCGCCATGTTGGTGAGGTCACGGCCGAACTTAACCGTTTCGTAGGTAGCGGCTGGTTCCCGGAGTTGTAATTGTCCAACATCGCATAGCTCGTTGGTGGTAGAGTTTGGGCTAGATCAGAGAGTTCTGACACGCAGTTTCAAGAGGAGGATGGTGCAGGGAGTGGTTAAGACCCTGACTTTGAGCTAGGAGGCAGAAATTTTCACGATCCTTTTTGGATCATTATAAAAAAGCCCTGCATGAGAATAACCGTGAACCCAGAATCTCCTACATTTGTACTCAGAGCAACCCCAAACGTTAGGCATTAATCGACCCATTTTACAAATAAGAAACCGAGGCTTGTGGTTTAGTGATTTGCCTGTCCACACAGCCAGTAATGGGAGAAATGAGTCTTCAAATCCGGAATTAAAAACGAATCTCAGAGTCGCGTACACCCTGGTTGTACAACATCTCAGATTGAGCACTCGCTTTCTGTGGGACCCTGGATAAATCTCTGAAAGTTTCCTTTTTACCAGATGTCCTTGCTCACCTCTAAAGCAGGAGGAAAACTCCCTTGAGTCTGCGGGACTGAAACGAAATTCCAGGGATCGCCTTCTCAAAGTGGCTCTCTAGGAGGGCCTGGATGCAGTGTTTTGAATCAAACCAGTGAACCTAAAACCAAATAAACTGCCATACTTTGCCAGTTCTCCCTACACAACTTGATTTAAATTTTTTTTACGCAGTGAGAAACCAAACCAATTTGGTTTTAAAAATTCACTGAGCAGATCTGAGCCCAAAGCAAAGTAAGAAATTTTAAACTACCCGATTAAAAAAAAAAAAAAAAAAATTTTATTAAGTAATGAACTCCTGGAAAGGGAAGGGGCATGAGCTTCTGTCAGAGACTCCCAGCTGACACTCTGTATCCTTTTGGTCTTCAAAAATTGGTGTTCCATTTTCTCCTCTAATTAATAGCCACCCCTCCCCCAAAATCTATATTCCAGTTGATTATTGGACCACTCAGGGGTTTACTTAGACAAAAGCAGGTGCTCAGTTGTCATGACAGTGGGTTTATTGGGATTTCTCCAAAATCCCTAGGACAGCTGGTTCTTCAAAGCAACCAGAGTCCTGATCATATGATTCTATGAATCAATTATATGATCATAGGAAACAACTGTCCTGCAATTAATTGACTATATGCTTGTTTAGAAGTGGCCTGGGGCACCTTGCTGGTCTCTGGTCTCGCTCCTTTTTAGGTCCCTATATTTAGGCTCTGGTGGGGCCAGTACCAATTCCCGAGATCAGAAAAACCAGTGGCTCTTTTAAAGAATTTTAAATACCTACGGCAGTGGTTTTCAGTGAGAGAACTCTCTAGTCTCCCCTGCATCTTGGAGCTTAAACAAGGGACCTAGTCCTTGTGGTAACCATTTGGCCCACTGCAGGGAGATGGCAGAAGTTTTATTATCTCTTTGGATCACAGCAATTAACTAGACAAATGACAACAGATCTAGTTCTCATGGTATGTGAAGGGTCTTAGGAGAGTAGGGTTTTTACATGAGTATTGAGAAATTCAGGGATATTTTATTTCCCCACTTCACACTCCATCAACAAGAGTAACCACTATTTTGACTTCTAATAGTGGAGATTGCCTTTCCCCGTTTTTGAATTTTATATAAATGGAATCACACAGTATGTATTCTATTTTTAATAATTTTTTATGAAAATATACACAGCAAGACATATGCCTATTCAACTATTTCTGCTTAATAATGGATTTTTTATGAAAATATACACAGCAAGACGTATACCTATTCACCAATTTTTACACGTAAATTCAGTGACATTGATTGCATTCTTCAAGTTGTGCAGTAGTTCTTGATATTCTTATCCAAAGTGTTCCTCCACCATTAATATAAATTCAGTGTCCCCTAAGCTTCTCATCTAGCCTTTCAAGTTGCTGTTGTCAAATTGATCCCATACACATAGTTCTTAAAACAGCACAGTGCTCAAGGCAGACATTCTTTACTAACTAAGCTAAACTATTGTCAGTATGTACTCTTTGGGATCTGGTTTCTTTCTCTGAACTTTGTTTGTGAGGTTCATCCACATTGTTATAGGTGTGGCTTCTTTGTTTTCATTGCTGTATATAATATTCCATTGTGTGAATTTACCATGATTTATCCATCCTATGATTGATGAGCTTTTGGGTTGTTTATATAATTTGACTATTATACACTGTTTTACTACCAGTATTATAGGGCATAATTTTGCTGAAGGTTTTCACATTTCATTTAGGCTTATATGCCACTCAGGGACTCAATACCTGATAGTAGAATTGCTGGATCGTGGGGTAGAAATTATGTTCAGCTTCAGTAATCAATCAACCGGTTGCTGTCAGACCGATTTCAACTCATGGCAATCCCACGTGTTGTGCTCCCTAGGGTTTTCAACACTGGGACCTTTTGGAAGCAGGTCACCAGGCCTTTCTTCTGAGGTTCTGAGTGGGCTCAAACCATCAAGCGCTTAACTGTTTGCACCACCCATTAGTTTTCCAAATGTTTGTACCAATTTATACCAATATATGAGCATTTCCGTTTTTCTAACAGTTTGTATTTTCTCTTTTTCATTTTTATCAACTCTAGTAAGTAGTGGTATTTTGTTGTACTCTTAATTTGCATTTTCTTGACATTAATGAAATTGAGCACCTTTTCATGTGTTTTTTGGCCATTTAGATATCATTTTTGTGAAGTGTCTATTGAGGTCTTTGCCCATTTCTCCATTATAGTGTCTTTTTCATATTGATTTGTAGGAGTTCTGTATAAATTGTAGATACAAATTCTTTGTCAGGTATATGTGGGTTGATTTTTCATTCTTTTAATGGTACTTCTCTTAATTTTAACATACACAAATTTATTAATTTTTTTTTTTCTTTTAAGGTTTGTGCCTTTGTGTGTTTAAGAAATCTTTGCCTACTCCAAGGTCATGAAGATACTTTCCTCTGTTTTCTTCAAAAACAATGTTGTTTTAGTTTTCACAGGTAGCCGTGCAGTCCATCTGAAACTGATTTTTATGTATGCTGTGAGAAAGGACTCCAGGTATAGATTTTTTCTATATGGATAGCCAACTGATGTACCATCATTTATTGAAAAGACCACCTTTTTTCCACTTTGCACATTCAGGCAAGTGTGTGTGTATCTTTCTGAATTCTCTATTTCATTCTATTGGTCAGTTTTTCTATCCTTGTGCCAATTCTACAGCATCTTCATCACTAAACCAAAAAAACCAAACCCACTGCCATCCAGTCAATTCCAGCTCATAACAACCCTATACGACAGACAGAGGAGAACTGCGCCATAAGGCTTCCATGGTTGTAACCAAAAGGTCAGCAGTTCAAATCCACCAGGCACTCCTTGTAAACTCTATAGGGCAGCTCTCCTCTGTCCTATAGGGTCACTATGAGCCAGAATTGACTTGAGGACAACGGGTTTGGGTTTTTTTTTTTTAATCTTTACAGAACCAGACTGCCACATCTTTCTCCTGCAGAGCAGCTGGTGGGTTCACACTGCCAACCTTTTAGATAGCAGCTGAGCACTTAAGCACTGTGCACCAGGGCTCCATCTTTATCACTAGAAATTTTGATTCCAGTTAGTGTAAATTTTACAAGTTTTTTCTTCTTCAAGAATATTCAAGATCACCCTGGATATTCTTGTACCTTTACAATTATATATGAATCTACAATCAGCTTTTCAACACACACACACAACACAACTTTCTGGAATTTTTATTGGAATTATGCTGAGTCTTGATTAATTTTAGGAGAACTGACATTTTTACAATATTGAGCCCTCTAATTTTAAATGTGGTATATCTCTCTATTAATTCTGATTTTCTTTAAGATTATTTCAATAATCTTTTGTAGCTTTCAGTGTTGACATTTAATATATATTTCAACCCTAAGAAATCCTCCAGAAAACTACTGAAACTAATAGAAGAGTTTGGAAGAGTCTCAGGATATAAAATAAACATACAAAAATCACTTGGATTCCTCTACAACAACAAAAAGAACACCGAAGAGGAAATAACCAAATCAATACCATTCACAGTAGCCCCCAAGAAGATAAAATACTTAGGAATAAATCTTACCAAGGATGTAAAAGACCTATACAAAGAAAACTATAAAACTCTGCTACAAGAAATTCAAAAGGACACACTTAAATGGAAAAACATACCCTGCTCATGGATAGGAAGACTTAACATAGTAAAAATGTCTATTCTACCAAAAGCCATTTATACATACAACGCACTTCCAATCCAAATACCAATGTCATACTTTAAGAGAATAGAGAAACAAATCACTAATTTCATATGGAAAGGAAAGAACCCCCGGATAAGCAAAACATTACTGAAAAAGAAGAAGAAAGTGGGAGGCCTCACCCTACCTGATTTCAGAACCTATTATATAGCTACAGTAGTCCAAACAGCCTGGTACTGGTACAACAACAGGCACATAGACCAATGGAACAGAATTGAGAATCCAGATATAAATCCATCCATTTATGAGCAGCTGATATTTGACAAAGGACCAGTGTCAGTCAATTGGGGAAATAATAGTCTTTTTAACAAATGGTGCTGGCATACCTGGATATCCATTTGCAAAAGAATGAAACAGGACCCATACCTCACACCATGCACAAAAACTAACTCCAAGTGGATCAAAGACCTAAACATAAAGACTAAAACCATAAAAATCATGGAAGAAAAAATAGGATCTACCCTAGGAGCCCTAATACAGGGCATAAACAGAATACAAAACATTACTAAAAATGATGAAGAGAAACCAGAAACTGGGAGCTCCTAAAAATCAAACACCTATGCTCATCTAAAGACTTCACCAAAAGAGTAAAAAGACCACCTACAGACTGGGAAAGAATTTTCAGCTATGACATCTCAGACCAGCGCCTGATCTCTAAAATCTACATGACTCTGTCAAAACTCAACCACAAAAAGACAAACAACCCAATCAAGAAGTGGGCAAAGGATATGAACACACATTTCACTAAGGAAGATATTCAGGCAGCCAACAGATACATGAGAAAATGCTCTCGATCATTAGCCATTAGAGAAATGCAAATTAAAACTACGATGAGATTCCATCTGACACCAACTAGACTGGCATTAATTCAAAAAACACAAAATAATAAATGTTGGAGAGGCTGCGGAGAGACTGGAACTCTCATACACTGCTGGTGGGATTGTAAAATGGTACAACCACTTTGGAAATCCATATGGCGTTATCTTAAACAGTTAGAAATAGAACTACCATACAACCCAGAAATCCCACTCCTCGGAATATACCCTAAAGATACAAGACCCTTCACACAAACAGATATATGCACGCCCATGTTTATTGCAGCTCTGTTTACAATAGCAAAAAGCTGGAAGCAACCAAGATGTCCATCAACGGACGAATGGGTAAATAAATTGTGGTATATTCACACAATGGAATACTACGCATCGATAAAGAACAGTGACGAATCTCTGAAACATTTCATAACATGGAGGAATCTGGAAGGCATTATGCTGAGCGAAATGAGTCAGTTGCAAAAGGACAAATATTGTATAAGACCACTATTATAAGATCTTGAGAAATAGAAAAAACGGAAAAGAACACATACTTTTGTGGTTACAAAGGGGGGAGGGAGGGAGGGAGAGGGCTTTTTATTGATCAATCTGTAGATGGGAACTGCTTTGGGTGAAGGGAAAGACAACACTCAAAACAAGGAAGGTCAGCCTAATTGGACTGGATTAAAAGTAAAGAGGTTTCCGAGATAAAATGAAAGCTTCAAAGGTCAGCGAAGCAGGGGCTGGGGTCTGGGGAACTTGGTTTGAGGGGACTTCTAAGTCAATGGGCAAAACAATTCTATTATGAAAACACTCTGCATCCCACTTTGAATTGTGGCACCTGGGGTCCTAAATGCCAACAAGCAGCCATCTAAAATACATTAATTGGTCTCAACCCACCGGAAGCAAAGGCAAAGGAAGAACACCAAGGTCACACGACAACTAAGAACCCAAGAGACAGAAAGGGCCACTTGAACCAGAGACCTACATTATCCTGAGACCAGAAGAACTAGTTGGTGCCCGGCCACAATCGATGTCTGCCCTGTCAGGGAACACAACAGACAACTCCTGAGGGAGCAGGAGACCAATGGGATGCAGACCCCAAATTCTCATTAAAAGACCACACCTAATGATATGATTGCGACTAGAGGAATCCCAGAGACAACGCTCCCCAGAACTTCTGATGGCACAGGACAGGAACCATCCCCGAAGACAAATCATCAGGCATGAAAAGGACTGGTCAGCGGGGGGCAGAGAGATACTGATGAAGAGTGAGCTAATTAAATCAGGTGGACACGGGAGAGTGTGTTGGCAACTCTTGACTGGAGGGGGGATGGGAAGATAGAGAGAGAAGGAAGAAGGTAAAATTGGCACGAAACGAGAGACTGTAAGGGCTGACTCAATAGGGGGAGAGCAAGTGGGAGAAGGGAGTAAGATGTATGTAAACCTACATGTGACAGACTGATTGGAATGGTAAATGTTCACTTGAAGCTTAAAAAAAAAAAAAAAAAGAAAAGGAAAAAAAAATATATATATATATTTCAATAGCTTTATTACTAAATATTTTACATATCGATGCTATTTTAAATGATGTCATTTTAAAATTTCATTTTCTATTTATTTCTTTGCGGTATATACAAATACAGTTGAGGTTCACATATTTGTATTTGTATCATATATTTGAATATATCTTGTATACAACAACCTTGCTAAATTGACTTACTAATTTTAGTAGTTGGAAAATTTTTTTTTGGATTTCCTAGCTTGACAGTTACGTCTTCTATGAATAATGCAGTTCCATTTATTTATTTCCAATTTGTATACATTTTATTTCTTTTTCTGGCCATATTGCACTGAATTAAACTTCCAGTACACTGTTGAGTAGAAGCTGTGATGGCAAGCATCCTTGTATTCCTTATATTGAGGGAAAGGGTTCAGTATTTCACCACTGAAAATGATGTTCACTGTAGGTTTCTTTTGTAATTATTCTCTCTCTGATTACACAGGTTTTCTTCTATTTCTAACTTGCCATGAGTCTTTATATTCATGAATGGGTGTTGAATTTTGTAGAAATTTTTGTCCAAAAAAATTTCAGCAGATCCCAAGATAATCTTATTTCATTTTTTGTGTTAATATCATGAATTTCACTGACTGGTTTTTAAATGTCAAACCAATCTTACAAAACTTTGAATAAACCCAACTTGTCCTGATACATTATCCCAATATGTTACCCCTTTTATATATAACTGGATTTGCTTTCCTAATATTTCTGTGAAGAATTTTGCATGTCTATTCACAAGAGAGAATGACCTTGTGATATCCTTCTCAGGTTTCATAATCAGGGTTATGCTGGCCTCATAAAAAGAAATAGGCCTCCATAAAACACTAGCAAACCAATTCCAGCAGCATATTAAAAGAATTAGATGTCATGCTCAAGTCAGAGTAACTCCATCAATGCCAGGGTGTTTCAACATAAGAAACTCAATGTAATGCACCACATTAATAGAACAAAGAAAAGAACCACATGACCAACTCAGTTGATGCAGAAAAGGCATTTGACAAAATCCAACACCATTTCATGATATAAACATTCAGTAAACTGTGAGTAGAAGGTATATTCTTCAACATAATGAGGGGCATTTATGAAAATTCCACAGCTATGATTTGAAAGAGTAAAAGCTTTCCCCTTAAGACAGGAACAAAGATGCCTGCTTTCACCACTATGGTTCAACATTGTACTGAAGTTCTAGCCAGAGCAATTAGGCAAGAAAAATAAATAAAAGGCATCCAAATGGAAAAGAAAAAGTAAAACTATATTTATGGATGACATGATCCTAGATATAGAAAATCTTAAAGAATCCACAAGTAGAAAGCCACTAATAAATGAATTCAGCAAAGTTGCAGGGTACAAGATCAATACACAAAAATCAGTTCGGTTTCTATATACCAGCAATGAACAATCTGAAAAGGAAATTAAGAAAATAATTCCATTTAAATAACATCTAAAAGAATAAAGATAGCACTATTTTTTTTATTAAAAGAATAAAATACCTAGGAATATACTTAATCAGGGAGATGAAACACTTATACACTGAAAACAATAAAACATTGTTGAAAGAGATTAAACAAGACCTCAATAAATGTAAAGATATTCCATATTCAAGGATTGGAAGACTTAATATAATTAAGATGTTAACCCGACTCAAAGCAATCTACGGATTCAATACAATCCTTATCAAAATTCAACAGCCTTTTTTCAGAAATGGAAAAGTCAATCCTTAAATTCATATGGAATTGCAAGGGGCCTCAAATAGCCAAACTATCTCAAAAAAGCAGAATGAAGTAGGAGGACTCGCACCTCCCGATTTCAAAATGTACTGTAAAACTACAGTAATCGAAACAGTGTGGTACTGGTATAAAGATAAACATATAGACCAATGGAATAGAACTGGGAGTCCAGAAACAAACTCATACATTCATAGCCAATTGATTTTTGATGAGGATGCCAAGTCCATCCAGTGGGGAAGGAATATCTATTCAACAAATGGTGCTGGGACAACTGAATCTCCACATGCAGAAGAATGAGGTTGGACCCATACCTCACACCATATATGACAACTAATTCAAATGGATCATTGACCTAAATATAAGAACTAAAACCATAAACCTCTTAGAAGAAAACGTAGGAATAAAGCTTCAGATCTTATTTTTGACAGTGTATTCTTAGATATGACACCAAAAGCATGAGCTACGAAAGAAAAAAACAGATAAATAGGACTTCATTAAAATTTAAAACTTTGTGCATCAAAAGATTTTATCAAGAAAGTGAAGACACAACCTGATGAACTCAAATGTCAATGAATTGTACGTGTGAAGAATGTTGAAATGACAAATGTTTTTTAACATATATATGTATATTTTTTAATTGTGGTGTATACATATATACACCACAATTAAAAAA
The DNA here is from genome assembly GCF_030014295.1 of Loxodonta africana. NCBI lineage: Eukaryota > Metazoa > Chordata > Mammalia > Proboscidea > Elephantidae > Loxodonta > Loxodonta africana. The sequence continues at coordinate 181,239,460 of NC_087344.1, read as the reverse complement.
AGGGAAAAAACAGGGGACATCTAAGTCAATTGGCATAATAAAATCTATTAAGAAAACATTCTGCATCCCATTTGGAAGAGTGGCATCTGGGGTCTTAAAAGCTAGCAAGCAGCCATCTAAGATGCATCAATTGGTCTCAACCCACCTGCATCAAAGGAGAATGAAGAACACCAAAGACACAAGGTAATTATGAGCCCAAGAGACAGGAAAGGGCCACATGAACCAGAGACTACATCATCCTGAGACCAGAAGAACTAGATGGTGCCCAGCTACACCCGATGACTGCCCTGACAGGGAACACAACAGAGAACCCCTGAGGGAGCAGGAGAGCAGTGGAATGCAGACCCCAAATTCTCATAAAAAGACCAGACTTCATGGTCTGACTGAGACTAGAAGGACCCTGGTGATCATGGCCCCCAGACTTTCTGTTGGCCCAGGACAGGAACCATTCCCAAAGCCAACTCTTCAGACAGGGATTGGACTGGACAATGGGTTGGAGAGGGATGCTGGTGAGGAGTGAGCTTCTTGGATCAGGTGGACACTTGAAACTATGTTGGCATCTCCTGCCTGGAGGGGGGATGAGAGGGTAAAGGGGGTTAGAAGCTGGAAAAATGGATACAAGAAGAGAGTGGAGGGAGGGAGCGGGCTGTCTCATTAGGGAGAGTAATTGGGAGTATGTAGCAAGGTGTATATAAGTTTTTGTGTGAGAGACTGACTTGATTTGTAAACTTTCACTTAAAGCACAATAAAAATTATAAAAAAAGGAAAAAAAGTGAAGAGACAACCTATAGAATGGGAGAAAATATTTGGGAACCATGTATCTGGTAAGGGCTTAATATCCAGAATATATACAGAACTCCTACAAGTCAACAACAAAAAAACAAACAGCTCAATTAAAATGGGCAAATGATTTACATAGACATTTCTCCAAAGAAGACATACGAATGGCCAATAAGCACATAAGAAGATGCTCAATGTCATCAGTCATTAGGGAAATGCAATTATAAGTCACAATGAGATACCTCTTGTAAAAATGGAGTAGGGGCAGCATCTGGCCTCCTTTAACTTCACAAGGGGGAAAGAATCAAGATCAAAGCCCAAGGCTGATTCCAGTGAGGCAGAAGTCAGACATACAGCCTCTCTCCGCCATCTTTACCAATTTTGTTACCAATCATCCCTCCCACAGCACTCTCTACTTCTCTGCTGGGTTTGCTAATTCAGTGCAATGGCCACACAGAACTCAAAGACAATACTCACAATTATGGAGTTTATTAGGGAAGTAACAGTTACAATTCAGACTCAAGAACACTCAGGATACAGTTCTCTCATCAGGACAACCTCTTCCCTGCTGTGCTCGCAGGCATGCCTCTCCCTGCCCCTAGGCCTCTGCCCAAAGGCATTCAGCTTTCTCCTTGGGCTGGGAAGCCCACCACACTACTGGTGTCTCTGCTGCCACTTCTCACTGCCTTCAGTGTTACAGCTCTCCCTCTGTCTCCTGATTCCAGAGCTTCTCAGAGCAGGGATCCCAGGTCCAAAGGATGTGCTGGCTATTCTTTCTTGGTGGTGGTGGGATCATCTCCTTTCTGCCTCTGGGATGGCTCACATCAAGCCCGGCGGGATGGCAAAAGCTGACCAACCCCTTTGGTGGGCCACCGTGTCTGCAGAACTCTGCCCAATCACTCCAGTGGGAGTTACAAGACCATGGCAAGAAAAGCCACACAAAAGTGATCCATTGCACCACATAACTTCACACCAACTAGGATGGCCGTGATTAGAAAAAAAGGAAACTAGCAGGTGTTGCTGAGGATATGGGGAAATTGGAACCCTCATTCATTGCTGGTAAGACTGTAAAATGGTGCAGCCACTGTGGAAAACAGTATGGTGGTTCCTCAAAAAGTTAAACATAGAATTACCATGTGACCCAGCAATTTAACTCCTAGATGTATACTCAAAAGACTTGAAACAGGCACTGAAACATATAGCTGTACACCAATGTTCATTGCAGCATTATTCACAGTAGTCAAAATGAGGAAGCAACCCAAATGTCCATTAACAGATAAATGGATAACAAAATGTGGTAGACACATACAATGGAATATTATTCAGCCACAAAGAGAAATGAAATCCAGATTACATACATGACATGGATGAACCTTGAAAACATTATGCTAAATAAAATAAGTCAGACACAAAAGGACAAATATTGTAGGATCCCACATATGAAGTATTTAAAACAGACAAATACGTTGAGACCAAAGTTTATTAGTGGTTACCAGAGGTTGGAGGAAGGGAGGAGTTACTGCTTAAGGGATACTGAGTTTCGTTTGAGGATGATGAAACACCTGGAAGTAGATAGTGGTGATGGCTGCACAACATGGTGGAAGTAGGTAATAAATCCCACCGAAGCGAATACTTAAGAATGGTTAAAATGGCTGTCTTTTTTTGTATATATTTTACCACAATGTATTTTTTAAAAGAAATTAATTTTTTTGTGTGTGCACTTTACATAAAAAAGTTTACAGCTCAAGTCAGTTTCTCATACAAAAATTTATACACACATTGTTGTGTAACCCTAGTTGCTATCCCTGTAATGTGACAGCACACTCCCCCTTTCCACCCCAGATTTCCAGTGTCCATTCAACCAACTCCTATCTCTTTTCGCCTTCTCATCTGACCTCCTTGGCTTTGGGAATGCTTTTAGTTCTGGATTAACAGAGAGTCTAGGGGCCATGTCTTCTGGGGTCCCTCCAGTCTCAGTCAGACCATTAAGTCTGGTCTTTTTATGTGAATTTGAGTTCTGCGCCACACTTTTCTCCGGCTCCATCAGGGACTCTCTGTTGTATTCCCTGTCAGGGTGGTCTTTGGTGGTAGCCAGGCACCATCTAGTTCTTCTGGTCTTAGACTGATGGAGCCCGTGGATTTGGTGGTGCTGTTAGGTGCCGTCAAGTTGTTTCCAACTCATGGCGACCATATGCACAACAGAGCGAAACTCTGCCCAGTCCTGTGCCATCCTTACAATCGTTATGCTTGAGCTCATTGTTGCAGCCAATGTGTCAATCCACCTCGTTGAGGGTCTTCCTCTTTTCCACTGACCCTGTACCCTGCCAAGCATGATGTCCTTCTCCAAGGACTGATCCCTCCTGACAACATGTCCAAAGTATGTAAGACGCAGTTTCGCCATCCTAGCTTCTAAGGAGCATTCTGGTTGTACTTCTTCTAAGACAGATTTGTTCATTCTTTTGGCAGTCCATGGTATATTCAATACTCTTCACCAACACCACAATTCAAAGGTGTCAACTCTTCTTCGGTCTTCCTTATTCATTGTCCAGCTTTCACATGCATATGAATTTAAAAAAATGTGATTGAAAATTCCATGGCTTGGGTCAGGCACACCTTAGTCTTCAAGGTGACATCTTTGCTCTTCAACACTTAAGAGGTCCTTTGCAGCAGATTTGCCCAATGCAATCCGTCTTTTGATTTCTTGACTGCTGCTTCCAAGGCTGTTGATTGTGGATCCAAGTAAAATGAAAACCTTGACAACTTCGATCTTATCTCCGTTTATCATGATGTTGCTCATTGGTCCAGTTGTGAGGATTTTTGTTTTCTTTATTTTGAGGTGTAATCCATACTGAAGGCTGTAGTCTTTGATCTTCATTAGTAAGTGCTTCAAGTCCTCTTCACTTTCAGCAAGCAAGGTTGTGTCATCTGCATAATGTGGGTTGTTAATGAGTCTTCCTCCAATCCTGATGCCCCGTTCTTCTTCATATAGTCCAGCTTCTCGTATTATTTGCTCAGCATTCAGATTAAATAGGTGTGGTGAAAGAATACAACCCTGCTGCACACCTTTCCTGACTTTAAACCAATCAGTATCCCCTTGTTCTGTCCGAACAACTGCCTCTTGATCTATGTAAAGGTTCCTCATGAGCACAATTAAGTGTTCTGGAATTCCCATTCTTCACAGTGTTACCCATAGTTTGTTATGATCCACACAGTCAAATGTCTTTGCATAATCAGTAAAACACAGGTAAACATCCTTCTGGTATTCTCTGCTTTCAGCCAGGATCCATCTGACATCAGCAATGATATCCCTGGTTCGACGTCCTCGTCTGAAACCGGCCTGAATTTCTGGCAGTTCCCTGGCAATATACTGCTGCAGCCATTTTTGAATGATCTTCAGCAGAATTTTGCTTGCGTGTGATATTAATGATATTGTTCTATAATTTCCACATTCGGTTGGATCACCTTTCTTGGGAATAGGCATAAATATGGATCTCTTCCATCAGTTGGCCAGGAAGCTGTCTTCCATATTTCTTGTCATAGATGAGTGAGCACCTCCAGCGCTGCATCTGTTTGTTGAAACATCTCAATTGATATTCCATCAATTCCTGGAGCCTTATTTTTCGCCAATGCCTTCAGAGCAGCTTGGAATTCTTCCTTCAGTACCATCAGTTCCCGATCATATGCCACCTCTTGAAACGGTTGAATATTGACTACTTCTTTTTGGTATAATGACTCTGTGTATTCCTTCCATCTTCTTTTGATGCTTCCTGCATCATTTAATATTTTCCCCATTGAATCCTTCACTATTGTAACTCGAGGTTGAATTTTTTCTTCAGTTCTTTCAGCTTGAGAAATACCAAGCGTGTTCTTCCCTTTTGGTTTTCCATCTCCAGCTCTTTGCACATGTCATTATAATACTTTATTTTGTCTTCTCGAGAGGCCCTTTGAAATCTTCTATTCAGTTCTTTTACTTCATGAATTCTTCCTTTTGTTTTAGCTGCTCAGCGCTCAAGGGCAAGTTTCAGAGTCTCCTCTGACATCCACCTTGGTCTTTTCTTTCTTTCCTGTCTTTTCAGTGACCTCTTGCTTTCTTCATGGATGATGTCCTTGATGTCATTCCACAACTCGTCTGGTCTTTGGTCACTAATGGTCAATGCGTCAAATCTATGCTTTAGATGGTCTCTAAATTCAGGTGGGATATACTCAAGGTCATATTTTGGCTCTCGTGGACTTGCTCTGATTTTCTTCAGTTTCAGCTTGAACTTATATATGAGCAATTGATAGTCTGTTCCACAGTCGGCCCCTGGCCTTATTCTGACTGATGGTATTGAGCTTTTCCATCGTCTCTTTCCACAGATGTAGTCAATTTGATTTCTGTGTGTTCCATCTGGCGAGGTCCATGTGTATAGTGGCCGTTTATGTTGGTGAAAGAAGGTATTTGCAATGAAGAAGTTGTTGGTCTTGCAAAATTCTATCATTTGATCTCTGGCATTGTTTCTATCACCAAGGCCATATTTTCCAACTACTGATCCTTCTTCTTTGTTTTCAACTTTTGCATTCCAATAGCCAGTAATTATCAATGCATCTTGATTGCATGTTCTATCAATTTCAGACTGCAGTAGCTGATAAAAATCTTCTATTTCTTCATCTTTGGCCCTAGTGGTTGGTGCCTAAATTTGAATAATAGTCATATTAACTAGTCTTCTTTCCAGGCGTATGGCTATTATTCTATCACTGACAGCGTTATACTTCAGGATAGATCTTGAAACATTCTTTTTGACAATGAACGCAACACCATTCCTCTTCGAGGTGTCATTCACAGCATAGTGGACTATATGATTGTCCAATTCCAAATGGCCAATACCAGTCCATTTCAGCTCACTAATGCGTTCCATTTCATTTTTGACGATTTCCAATTTTCCTAGATTTCCTGTGGATTATGTGGCCCTTTTTATCTCTTGGGCTAATATTTTCCTTGTGTCTTTGTTGTTCTTCATTCTCCTTTGCTCCAGGTGGGTTGGGACTAACAGATACATCTTAGATGGCCACTCGCTAGCTTTTAAGACCCCAGATGCCACTCACCAAAGTGAGATGTAGAACACTTTCGTAATAAACTTGATTACGCCAATTGACCTAGATGTTCCTGCATACCATAGTCCCCAGTCCCCTGCCTCTGCTACTGTGTCCCTCAAAGTGTTTAGTTGTGTTCAGGAAACTTCTTAGCATTTGCTTAGTCTAGGTGTGCTGACTTCCTCTGTATTGTGTGTTGCCCTTCCCTTCACCTAAAATAATTCTTGTCTACTATTGAGTTAGTGAATACTCCTTTCCCTTCCTCCCCACCCTTGTAAACATCAAAGAACTTTTTCTTCTGTGTTTAAACCTTTTCTTGAGTCCTTATAGTAGTGGTCTCATACTGTATTTGTCCTTTTGTGGCTGACTAATTTCACTCAGTGTAATGCCTTCCAGATTCATCCATGTTGTGAGATATTTTGCAGATTCATCATAGTTCTTTATCTTTGCATAGTTTTCCATTGTGTGAATATAATTTGTTTATCCATTCATCTGTTGTTGGGCACCTAGGTTGTTTCCATCTGTTTGCTATTATGAACAGTGCTGCAATGAATGTAGATGTGCATATATCTGTTTGTGTGATGGCTCTTAATTCTCTAGAATATATTCCAAGGAGTGGGATTGCTGAATTGTGTGGCACTTCTATTCCTAGCTTTTTAAGGAAATGCCAAATCAACTTCCAAAGTGGTTGTACCATCTTACATTCCTATCAGCAGTGTATAAGTGTTCCAGTCTCTCCACAACCTCTCCAACATTTACTATTTTGTGTTTTTTGGATTAATGCTGGCCTTGTTGGGGTGAGATGGTGTCTTATTGTAGTTTTTATTTGCATTTCTCTGATGGCATATGATCGTGGGCATTTCCTCATGTATCTGTTAGCCGCTTGAATGTCTTCTTTGGTCAAGTGCCTATTCATTTCCTTTGCCCATTTTTTAATTGGGTTATTTGTCTTTTTGTTGTTGAGGTTTTGCAGTATCTTGTAGATTTTAGAGATTAGACCCTGTGATCGGATTTGTTGTAGCCAAAACATTTTTCTCAGTCTGTAGGTTGTCTTTTTACTCTTTTGGTGAAGTCTTTTGATGAACATAAGTATTTGATTTTTAGGAGCTCCCAGTTATCTAGTTTCTCTTCTGGTGTTTGTGCATTGTTAGTTATGTTTTGTATTCTGTTTATGCCATGCAATTAGGGCTCCTAGCATTCTCCCTGTTTTTCTTTCATGATCTTTATCATTTTAGATTTTATATTTAGGTCTTTGATCCATTCTGAGTTAGTTTTTGTACATGGTGTGAAGTATGGGTCTTCTTTGATTTTTTGCAGATGGATAACCAGTTTTGCCAGCACCATTTGTCAAAGAGACTGTCTTTTCCCCATTTAACTGACTTTGGGCCTTTGTCAAATATCAGCTGCTCATAGGTGATGAATTTACATCTGGATTCTCAATTCTGTTCTATTAGTCTGTGTATCTGTTGTTGTACCTCTATGTATCTGTTGTTGTACTAGTACCAGGCTGTTTTGACTCCCATAGCAGTATAATAGGTTCTAAAATCAGGTAGTGTGAGGCCTCCCACTTTGTTCTTCTTCTTCAGTAATGTTTTACTTATCCAAGGCCTCTTCCCTTTCCATATGAAGTTGGTGATTTGTTTCTCCATCTCATTAAAAAAATACTGTTGGAATTTGGACCCGGATTGCATTGTATCTGTAGATTGCTCTGGGTAGAACTGATATTTTCACAATGTTGAGTCTTCCTATCCATGAACAAGGTATGTTTTTCCACTTATGTAGATCTGTTTTGGTTTCTTGCAGTAATGTCTTGTAGTTTTGTTTGTATAGGTCTTTTACATCTCTGGTTAGATTTATTCCTAAGTATTTTATCTTCTTGGGGGGTTATTGTAAATTGTATTGATTTGATGATTTCCTCTTTGAAGTTCTCCTTATTGGTGTAGAGGAATCCAACTGATTTTTGTATGTCTATCTTGTATACTGATATTTGCTGAAATCTTCTATTAGTTCCAATAGTTTTCTTGTGGATTTTTTTGTGTTTTCTCTGTACAAGATCATAGCAGCTGCAAATAGGAATATTTTTACTTCTTCCTTACCAATTTGGATGCCCTTTATTTCTTTTTGTTGCCTAATTGCTCTGGCTAAGACCTCCAGCACAATGTTGGAGAATGGTGATGAAGCACATCCTTGTCTGGTTTCCTTCTCAAGAGGAATGCTTTCAGACTCTTTCCATTTAGGATGATGTTGGCTATTGGCTTTGTATAAATGCCCTTTATTAAGTTGAGGAATTTCCCTTCTTGATGAGCACAAGTATTTCATTTTTAGGAGCTCTATTTCTGTTTTGCTGGGAGTTTTTATCATGAATGGGTGTTGAACTTTGTCAAATGCCTTTTCTGCATCAATTGATAAGATCATGTGGCTCTTATCTTTTGTTTTATTTTTGTGATGGATTACATTGATTGTTTTTCTAGTGTTGAACCATCCCTGCATGCCTGATATGAATTCCACTTAATCATGCTGAATTATTATTTTTTAAAAATAATTTTTATTGTGCTTTCAGTGAAAGTTTTAAATAAAGTCAGTCTCTCACATATAAACTTATATACACTTTACTGCATACTCCCACTTACTCTCCCCCTAATGAGTCAGCCCGTGCCCTCATTCTAGTCACTCCTTTCATGACTGTTTTGCCAGTTTCTAACCCACTCTACCCTCCCATCTCCCCTTTAGACAGAAGATGCCAACATAGTCTCAAGTGTCCAACTGATACAAGTAGCTCACTCCTCATCAGCGTCTCTTTCCAACCCATTGTCCAGTCCAATCCATATCTGATGAGTTGTCTTCTGGAATGGTTCCTGTCCTGGGCCAAGAGAAGGTTTGGGGACCATGACCACCGGGATTCTTCTAGTCTCAGTCAGACCATTAAGTCTGGTCTTTTAACGAGAATTTGGGGTCTGCATCCCACTGCTCTCCTGCTCCCTCAGGGGCTCTCTCTTGTGCTCCCTGTCAGGGCAGTCATCGGTTGTGGCCAGGCACCATCTAGTTCTTCTGGTCTCAGGATGATGTAAGTCTCTGGTTCATGTGGCCCTTTCTGTCTCTTGGGTTCATAGTTATCATGTGACCTTGGTGTTCTTCATTCTCCTTTGATCCAGATGGGATGAGACCAATTGATGCATCTTAGATGGCCGCTTCTTAGCATTTAAGACCCCAGACGCCACACTTCAAAGTGGGATGCAGGATGTTTTCATAATAGAATTTATTTTGCCAATTGACTTAGATGTCTCCTGAAGCCATAGTCCTCAAGCCCCCGCCCTTGCTCCACTGACCTTCGAAGCATCCCGCTTATTCAGGAAACTTCTTTGCTTTTGGTCCAGTCCAGTTGAGCTGACCTTCCCTGTATTGAGTGCTGTCCTTCCCTTCACCTAAAGTAGTTCTTATCTACTGTCTAATCAGAGGAAACCCTGGTGGCATAGTGGTTAAGTGCTGTGGCTGCTAACTAAAGGGTCAGCAGTCCGAATCCACCAGGCGCTCCTTGGAAACTCTATGGGGCAGTTCTACTCTGTCCTGTAGGGTCACTATGAGTTGGAATTGACTCGACAGCACTGGGTTTTTTTTTTATCTAATCAGTAAATAACCCTCTCCTGCTCTCCCACCCTCCCCCCTCTCATAACCACAAAAGAATGTGTTCTTCTCAGCTTAAACTATTTCTCAAGATCTTATAATAGTGGTCTTATACAATATTTGTCCTTTTGCATCTGACTAATTCCACTCAGCATAATGCCTTCCAGGTTCCTCCATGTTATGAAATGTTTCACAGGTTCATTACTGTTATTTATCGATGCGTAGTATTCCATTGTGTGAATATACCATAGTTTATTTATCCATTCATCCGTTGATGGACACCTTGGTTGCTTCCAGCTTTTTGCTATTGTAAACAGTGCTGCAATAAACATGGGTGGGCATATATCTGTTCGTGTAAAGGCTCTTATTTCTCTAGGGTATATTCTGAGGAGTGGGATTTATGGGTTGTATGGTAGTTCTATTTCTAACTTTTTAAGGAAACGCCAGATAGATTTCCAAAATGGTTATACCATTTGACATTCCCACTAGCAGTGTATAAGAGTTCCAATCTCTCTGCAGCCTCTCCAACATTTATGATTTTGTGTTTTTTGGATTAATGCCAGCCTTGTTGGAGTGAGATGGAATCTTATTGTAGTTTTAATTTGCATTTCTCTAATGGCTAATGATCGAGAGCATTTTCTCACATATCTGTTAGCTGCCTGAATATCTTCTTTAGTGAAGTGAGTGTTCATATCCTTTGCCCACTTTTTGACTGGGTTGTTGGTCTTTTTGTGGTTGGGATTTATAGATTTTAGAGATCAGGTGCTGGTCGGAGATGTCATAGCTGAAAATTTTTTCCCAGTCTGTAGGTGGTCTTTTCACTCTTTTGGTGAAGTCTTTAGATGAGCATAGGTGTTTGATTTTTAGGAGCTCCCAGTTTCTGGTTTCTCTTCATCATTTTTAGTAATGTTTTGTATTCTGTTTATGCCTTGTTTTTTTTTTTTTATTAGGGCTCCTAAAGTCCCTATTTTTTCTTTCATGATCTTTATCATTTTAGTCTTTATGTTTGGGTCTTTGATCCACTTGGAGTTAGTTTTTTGCATGGTGTGAGGTATGGGTCCTGTTTCATTTTTTGCAAATGGATATCCAGTTATGCCAGCACCATTTGTTAAAAAGATTATCTTTTCCCCAATTCACTGACACTGGGCCTTTGCCAAATATCAGCTGCTCTTATGTGGATGGATTTATATCTGGGTTCTCAATTCTGTTCCATTGGTCTATGTGTCTGTTGTTGTACCAGTACAAGGCTGTTTTGACTACTGTGGCTGTATAGTATATTCTATAATCAAGTAGAGTGAGGCCTCCCACTTTCTTCTTCTTTCTCAGTAATGCTTTACTTATCCGGGGTTTCTTTCCCTTCCATATGAAGTTGGTGATTTGTTTCTCCATCACATTAAAAAATGTCATTGGAGTTTGGATCGGAAGTACATTGTATGTATAGATGGCTTTTGGTAGAATAGACGTTTTTACTATGTTAAGTCTTCCTATCCATGAGCAAGGTGTGTTTTTCCACTTATGTAGGTCCCCTTTAGATTCTTGCACTAGTACTTTGTAGTTTTCTTTGTATAGGTCTTTTACATCTTTGGTAAGATTTATTCCTAAGTATTTTATCTTCTTGGGGGCTACTGTGAATGGTATTGATTTGGTTATTTCCTCTTCGATGTTCTTTTTGTTGATGTAGAGGAATCCAACTGATTTTTGTATGTTTATCTTGTAACCTGAAACTCTGCTGAACTCTTCTATTAGTTTCAGTAGTTTTCTGGAGGATTCCTTAGGGTTTTCTGTGTATAAGGTCATGTCATCTGCAAATAGAGATAATTTTACTTCTTCCTTGCTAACCCGGATGCCCTTTATTTCTTTGTCTAGCCCAGTTGCTCTGGCTAGGACCTCTAGCACGATGTTGAATAAGAGCGGTGATAAAGGGCGTCCTTGTCTCGTTGCCATTCTCAAGGGAAATGCTTTCAGGCTCTCTCCACTTAGAATGATGTTGGCTGTTGGTTTTGTAAAGATGCCCTTTATTATGTTGAGGAATTTTTCTTCAATTCCTATTTTGCAGAGGGTTTTTATCATAAGTGGGTGTTGGACTTTGTCAGATGCCTTTTCTGCATCAATTGATAAGATCATGTGGTTTTTGTCTTTTGTTTTATTTATATGGTGGATTACATTAACAGTTTTTCTAATATTGAACCAACCTTGCATACCTGGTATAAATCCCTTTTGGTCGTGGTGGATTATTTTTTTGATATGTTGCTGAATTCTATTGGCTAGAATTTTTTTGAGGATTTTTGCATCTACACTCATGAGGGATATTTGTCTGTAATTTTCTTCTTTTTGTGGTATCTTTACCCGGTTTTGGTACCAGGGTTATGCTGGCTTCATAGAATGCGTTTGGGAGTGTTCCATCCTTTTTAATTGTTAAATTCATTCTAGGGCCACACAAACCAGAGATGCCATCAGCCTGAGACCAGAAGAACTATTTGTGCCCAGCTACCAGCAATGACCACCCAGACAGAGAGTCCCTGATGGGATAGGAGAAAAGTGGGTGGAGAACTCAAATTCTGGTAAAAAGATCAGACTTAATGGTCTGACTGAGACTAGAAGAATTTCGGCGGTCATGGTCCCCAAACCTTCTGTTGGCCCAGGACAGGAACCATTCCCGAAGGCAACTCATCAGACATGGAAGGGACTGGACAATGGGTTGGAGAGAGATGCTGATGAAGAGTGAGCTACTCGTATCAGGTGGATACTTGAGACTGTGTCGGCATCTCCTGTCTGGAGGGGAGATGGGAGGGTAGAGAGGGTTAGAAACTGGCAAAACAGTCACGAAAGGAGAGACTGGAAGGAGGGAGCATGCTGACTCATTGGGGGAGAGTAAATGGGAGTACGTAGTAAGGTGTATATAAGCTTATATGTGACAGACTGACTTGAAAGGATTGCTAACATTATTCTAACATCATTGCCCTGGAGTCAGTGGGGTTGAAGGGGAGAAGATTAATAACTTTTAAAAAACATATTTGTATTGTTTAACTTGTTTTTTATCTTTTAAGTGAAAACAGTTCTCTAAATAGTGAAAAAAAAATCAGTATTAAAAACAAAACAAAACAAACAAAAAACCCAAGATAGTTGTAGGCATCTTGGAAGAAACTATCAAAAAATTAAGAATGGTTATCTCTGGATAATGAGGCTAAAGATTAGGCTTTGTCTTAAACTTTATTGAGGTATAATTTATAGACAATAAAATACACTAATTGGTCATCTTGTTTTCTATTTGTATAGTTTTCTGTATTTATATATTGTAAAAATGAATCACAGGATTCTGGGAAGTTTTGCCAGCACCATTTGTTAAAAAGGAATGTTTTTTCCCCATTTGATGGACTTTGGGCCTTTGTTGAAGATCAAGCGACCATAGGTGGATGAATTTACATCTGAGTTCTCAATTCTGTTCCATTGGTCAATGTATCTGTCGTTGTACCAGTACCAGGCTGTTTTGACTACCAGAGCTGTTCTGAGATCAGGTAGTGGAAGTCCTTCTACTTTATTCTTCCTCTTCAATAATGCTTTACTTATCCAGGGCCTCTTCCCTTTCCATATAAAGTTAATGATTAGTTTTTCCATCTCTTTAAAGAATGCTGTTGGTATTTGGATTGGGATTGCGTTGTGTACGTAGATTGCTTTGAATAGAATTGACATTTTCCCAATGTTGAGTCAACTTATCTATGAGTGTGGTATATTTTTTCATTTGTGTAGGTCTCTTGGTTTCTAACAGTAGTGTTTTGTAGTTTTCTTTGTATAGGTCTTTTACATCCCTGGTTAGATTTTTTTTTTAGGGGCTATAATAAATGGTGGAAACCCTGTTGACTTATTAGTTAAGAGCTATGGCTGCTAACCAAAAGGTTGGCAGTTTGAAAACACCAGGCACTCCCTGGAAACTCTATGAGGCAGCTCTACTCTGTCCTACAGGGTCGCTATGAGTCAGAATTGACTCAACTGCAATGTTTTTTTTTGTTTGTTTGTTTGTTTATCATAAATGGTATTGTTTTCCTGACTTCCTTTGCATAGTTCTCTTTATTGGTGTATAGGAATCCAACTGATTTTTGTGTGTTTATCTTGTATCCTACTACTCTGCTGAATCTTTCTATTAGTTCCAGTAGTTTTCTTGTGGAGTCTTTTGGGTTTTCTATGTATAGTATCATATCATCCATAAATATGGCCAGTTTTACTTCTTCATTACCAATCTGAATGCCCTTTATTTCTTTATTTTCTTGCCTTATTGCTCTATCTAGGACTTCCAGCACAATGTTAAATAGGAGTGGTGATAAAGGGCATTCTTGTCCTGTTCCTGTTTTCAAGGGGAATGTTTTAAGAATGATGTTGGCTGTTGGTTTTGTATTAAAAAAAAAATGCCCTTCATTGTGTTGAGAAATTTTCCTTCTGTACCTATTTTATCGAGAGTTTTTATCAGGAATGGGTGTTGGACTTTGTCAAATGCCTTTTCTGTGTCACTTGAGATGATCATGTGATTCTTTTATTAATGTGGTTCATGTTGATTAATTTTCTAATGTTGAATCATCCTTGCATACCTGGTATAATGGCACTTGGTTGTGGTACATTATTTTTTTGATATGATGCTGAATTCTATTAGCTAGAATTTCGATGAGAATTTTTGCATCTGTATTCATGAGAGATCTTGGTCTGTAATTTTCTTTTTTGTTTTGTCTTTGCCTGGTTTTGACATCAAGGTTATGCTGGCTTCATAGAATGAATTTGGGAGTATCCCTTCTTTTTCTATGATCTGAAATAGTTTGAGTAGTACTGGTGTATGCTCTTCTCTGAATGTTTGGTAGAATTCTCCAGTGAAGCCATCTGGGTCAGGGCTTTTTTTTGCTAGAAGTTTTTTTTTTTTTTTTTTTTTTTGGTTACCTTTTCAATCTCTTCTCTTGTTTTGGGTCTGTTCAGATTTTCAAAATCATTTTGTGTTAGTTTGGGCAGGTAGTGTGTTTCTAGAAATTTGTCCATTTCCTCTAGTTTTTCAAATTTGTTGGTGTAGTTTTTCATAGTACTCTGTTATGACCCTTTTTATTTCAGTTGGGTCTGTTGTAATGTTCCCCATTTTGTTTCTTATATGGGTTGTGTCCTCTCCTGTTTTCTTTTGTCAGTTTGTCCAGTGGTTCGTTGATCCTTTCTAAGAGCCAACTTTTGGTTTTATTGATTCTTTCTGTTGTTTTTTAATTGACTATTTCATTTATTTCTGCTCTGATCTTTATTATTTCCTTTCTTCTGGTGGCTGTGGGCTCCTTTTGTTGTTCTCTATTCGTTTGAGTTGCGTAGCTAATGTTTTGATTTTGTCCCTTTCTTCTTTTTTTGTGTGCATCTATTGCTATAAATTGACTTCTAAGCACTACCTTTTGCTGTGTCCCAAAGATTTTGGTATGATGTGTTTTCATTTTCATTTGATTCTGGGAATTTTTTTATTCCATCTTTGATTTCTTCTATTGCCCTGTGGTTTTTAAGCGAACTCGGCTACTAACCGAAAGGTCAGCAGTTCAAACCCACCAGCCACTCCACAGGAGAAAGATGTGACGGCCTGCTTCTGTAAAGATTACAGCCTTGGAAACCCTATGAGGCAATTCTACTCTATCCTATAGGGTTGCTATGAGTCAGAATCGACTCGACGGCGTCTGGAAGTTTTATAAGACCAAGGGAGCAGATGTTCATAACACACGTTCTCCCCTGAATCACTCGGCCTGACCCACCCTCCTGAGTGCCTGTCATGCTGTGAAAGTTCATACCAAGGGTGCCCAGAAAACAAAGAAACTGTTTACACATCCAGTTCTGTACCCTCTAGTTTACCAACAACCTTCACGCTTAACCTCCACACTCTTCCCACATGGGTGAACTCTGTCTGGTTATGGGTATTGAGATTTTCCCCTAATCCCTCCTGTTATGGATTGAATTGTGGCTGCCCAAAATATATGTTGTAAACCCTAACCCCTATACCTGTATAACCTTATCTGGGAACAGGTTTTTTTTGTTGTTGTTGCTGTTATTCATAATGATAATTAGACAGTATGAGTGTAGGATGTGTCTTAAATCAATCTGTCTTGGGATATAAAACAGCGTATTTGGCATAGAAAAGCAAGCAAAGATGGGGGAAAAACAGATACCATGCCACATGAAGATCACCATGGAGCCAAGGATTAGAAGCTGAAGAGACGAGGACCTTCTGCCAGAGCCCACAGAGAGAGAAAGCCATCTCCTAGAGACAGCACCTTGATTTCAGACTTCTAGCCTTCTAACGGTGAGAAAATAAATTTCTGTTTGTTAAAGCCACCTACTTGTGGTATTTCTGTTATCGCAACACCAGATAATGAAGACATTTTCTAAATCAAACAGACAAATAGAAGTAGAGATTTGGGGACAAGTCAGGCAATCCTAACACGCTTTCTGTCAAGAGTATACTGGAGAGCCATGGTCCTCCTTTTGTCAGGGTGAATTAGAGTCAAGTTTTATGTCTCTAGGCAAAGGTCACTGAGGTGAGGCTTGAGGCAAGTAGAGTACAAGAAAATTGGAGACTTATTAAACATATATGCAAAAACAAAAAAATTAGCAAAGTGAATCCAACAGTGTATTAAATAATAATACACGATGACTAAATAGAGTTTATCTCAGGGCTTGAAGGTTAATTAGGGAAATTTATCAGTGTAATTCACCAGATTAAAGAAGAGAGGCTATGTAATTATTTCAATGGAATGAGAAAGAAAATTCGATAACATTTAGCAGCCATCCGTGAAAAGAATATTAAAAACTTTCAGTAACAGAGAAATTTCTTTAACCTTGCAAAAAGTATCCACCAAAATTCTACTATAAACATTAGATAGTTGCTGTTGCGTGGACTCCAACTCATGGCGACCTCATGTACAGGAGAATGAAACATTGCCTGGTCTGTGTCAGCATGTTCAAGTCCATCGTTGGGGCTGTTGTGACAATCCATCTCACTAAGGTTTTCCTCACCCTCACTGGCCCTCTACATCACTAAACATTGATCCTGCATCAATTGATCCCAATTGCTGTGTCCCAAATGCTGTGTCCAAAGCAAGCAGGTTGAACAATGTTCTGTTGTGGTCCATAGGGTTTTTGTTGGCTGATTTTCAGAAGTAGATCACCAGGCTTTTCTTCCAAGTCTGACTTAGTGTGCAAGCTCAGCTGAAACCTGTCCACCATGGATGACCCTGCTGGTATTTGAAATATCCATGTCATAGCTTCTAGCATCACTGCAACATGCAAGCCACCGCAGTTTGACAAACTGATAGACAGGTGATGGACAATAAACATTACCTACTGATAAAACTTTAGATGTAGTCCCATAATCTCATTATGTAAAGAGCAGGATAAAGACCACTATCACTGCTACTGCTGGACTGGCAATCCTAGCCTCATAAACAGGACAAAAAGAAAGAAAGAAAGAAACGAGACGTTTTGTTTTAGTGATTGGGAAGGAAAAAGAAAAAATTATGGATAGGCAATGTGATTGTTTACATAGAAAACCCAAGAGACTAACTGACTATGCTATTAAAATTAAAATTAATTAAAACCAATTGAAAACCAGAACCCCATTCAAAAAAGCATAAAAATATTAAGGAATAGAATTAATATGAGAATGAAAAACTTCAGTCCAGGTTAAAATTAAACAAAGTAAACCATAAATCTAGACAAGATAGTATAAGATACCTGAAAGGAAACAGTTATAGACAAACGTTTTTCAGTATATAAATCTCTGGGCTCGTCACCTTTTCCCCACATCCCTGCCGGCAGCAACTGTCACAGCTCTTCCCCATCTTTGCCTGACAGGGTGGAATGTGATACCTTATTGTTGCTTTAAGTTGCATTTCCTGGACTACTTGTGAATTTGGGCATCTTTTCATAATTGTTGGCAGAGAATTTTTCTCCCCTGTGCATTGTCTATTAATATTATTTGTCCCTTCTTCTGTTGGGGTGTGCCTCTTCTCCTTGTCAACTTATAAGAGCTCTTTGTGTATTATGGATATTAATTCTTTGAATGTCTTCCTGGGTATTTATTCTTCCTTATAAATTTTAGGATCATTTTACCAATTTAAAAGAAATCAAATTTGTAAAAATGGGTGACAATGGCATCTGACCTCCTCTAACTTCACTAGGAGAAAGGGAGAATCAACATCAACAGCTCAAGGCTGATTCCTATGAGGTGGAGGTTAGAAAATCCTCCACTCTCAGATCTTTTTACCAATTCTGACATCAAACATCCCTCCCAGGGCACACTCTACTTCTCTGCGGGGTTTGATAATTGGTTGCAATGGCCACATGGAACTCATAGACCGTACTGAAACTGGTTACAGTTCAGGTTCAGGAATGCTCAGGGCTCAGGATACAGTTCTTCCACTGGGACAGTCTCTTCTCAGCCATGTCAGCAGGCACACCTCCCTCTGGCCCCTCAGCCTCTGACCTGCTCAGGCAAGTGTTACAAAGCTCTTTTAGCTCTACCAGTAAGTGCCCAGAGGCACCCCATTCAGCAACTCTCTGACTCTGTGAGTCAGTGAGCCTAGCCCTGCCAAGTGCCCAGAGGCACCGCACTGTCAGTAAGCCTCTGCCCAAAGGCGCTCACCTCTCTCCCTCCGTGGGTCTGTACCACCCACTGTAACCACCTTGCTCCATGGGCCAGGAAGCCCACTACGCCATCCCTGCTGGTCTCCTGATTCAGCTGCCTCTGCTGCTGCCATTTCTCTGCTGCTGCTTCTCACTGCCTCTCACCATCTCAGGTGTTACAGCTCTCCCTTTCCTCTCTCTCTCTCTCTCTGTCTCTTGGGTCCAGTAGGTCTTAGCACAGGGATCCTGGAGTCCAATGGACACACTCCACTCCTACCTCTTCTTTCTTGGTGGTGAGACCCTCCTCTGGTCTGGGACTGCCTGCTCTTTTAAGCCTAGCAGGACGACAAAACTAACCAAGCCTCTCATTAGGGTTCCATTCACCTTACCTGCATGGCCCCACCTCCACAAGGGTGCTGTGCACCTTATTTACATTATTAGTAAGCTATCCAGTCCCTGTGGTGGCCCACAAGCACCTCGTTTCCATAGTCCTTACCGAGTTATTTGGTGGGGGTTACAAAGATTATGGCTAGAAGGGCCATATTAACTAATTCACTAAACTGCAAAATTATGTTGGAATTCTAATTGGAATTACATTAAGTGTATACATTAATGTTGGGAGAATTAATATTTTATTATATTAATTAAATTCCTTAGGCATGGTGCAAATCATAAAGGAAGTGATCGATAAATTCGATAATATCAAAATAAAAATGTGTATGATCTAAGACACTGTTAGAAAGTAAAATTATAATCCACCGCCTATGAACAAATACGCCAAAGGACTAAAATGCAGAATACATTTGGAACTTCTGCAAATCAGTAAGAAAAACATAACAATAACAGAATGTAGGAGAGAGGGGAGCTATACAGGAACTCTCTGTACTTTCTGTACCACTTTTCTGTAAACCTAAAGCGGCTCTTAAAAATAGTTTATAAAAAAATAACCAATCCTAAGAAAATAAGCAAATGATATAAATAGCAATTTATAAAAAAGACAATCAAAATGATCATTACAAATATAAAAGATTTTCACTTCACTAATAAACACTGAAAATGAAAATTAAGATTTGAGTTATTATTTTTCACCAATAAGATTATAAAAAATGAAAACATTTGGCAATCTTAACTGCTGGAGAAGATTTGGGAAAAGGTACTTTATAGGCTGTTGACTGGAGCGTAAATGGGTACAGCCACTTTGAAAACAATTTGACAGTATCTAAGAAAACTGAAATATGTACATGCTAAATGACCCAGTAAACACAACCTAGAGACATTGATGCGTCTGTACAAGGAAACAGGCCTAAGGATGTTCATCAGAGCATTGTTTGTAATGGCAAAAACTTGGAAACGGCCTCAATGTCCATCAAAGAGGGAATAGATAAATAAAATGCAGTATATTATTACAAAGGACGACTACAAGGTAACTAAAAGGAAAGAATAACATATTTCATAACACATTGTTGAGGGAAAAGGGTGAACAGTGGAATAACACATATGGTACCATCTGTGTTAAATTTAAACAAACAAAAATAATACTAGGCCTATGTGTGTGTGTGTGTGTGTATATATTTAAAGGGACTCATGATGGAAGTTGCAAGTGAGTTTTATATAGTCTTACTTATATTGACTTCTTGGGAAAAAATTCAAGGAACCTCTGAAAATTTTACCAGCAATGAAAAAATCAACAGAATCTGCCATCTGAAAAGGAATTAAAACAAGAGGGATGCTTTGCTGGGGAGAAAGAATAACTTGGCCCCTGGAGAGAGAAATGGGGTTGAAGACATTATAATGGAATCTTAGCTTTACTTTAATATACCGTATTCACACTGTATGAGTATATATATAATTATTAGGAGCCCTGGTGGTTCACTGGTTTAGCACTCAGCCAGTAACCAAAACGTTGGTGGTTCAAACCCACCAGTCGCTCCTGTAAAGATTACAGCCTTGGGGCAGTTCTACTCTGTCATATAGGGTCACTATGCGTTGTAATCAACCGGACGGCAACAGGTTTTTTATGAGTTGGAATCGACTCAAAGGCACTCAACAACAATGTATAATTATTGCTTATGTAACTAATTTTTAAGGTACACATGGGGACCTTTCTTTTTAGGATGGAGCAAAGATGTCTTCATCTCTTTGTCTTCCTGAAAAATCTTAGAATTTGGAGGCATCAGATAACTTGAAAAGCTGATGTAAGGAGTGAGGACTGAAAATTCAGGAATTTAAATATAAACAGGATCACTAGAGAGCATCAGATATTTGAGGAAAGCCTCCAATATGAAAGAGAAAGACACCCACCTTTCCAACCAAGCAGAAAAAGCTGTCTCACCACTCCTAGGTGTATACCCAAGAGAATTGAAAATCTATGTCCACACAAAATGTTGTATACAAATGCTCGTGGTAGCATTATTCATAACGATCAGAAAGTGGAAAAAACACAATTTGACCAAGGCAAAGTCATAGAAGCTTCACGGACACATCCAAATTCCGTGAGGGACTGAATTACTGGGCTGAGGGCTAGGGACCATGGTCTCAGGGGACATCTAGCTAAATTGCCATAACATAGTTTATAAAGGAAAAGTTCTACATCCTACTTGTGGTGAGTAGCATCTGGGGTCTTAAAAGTTTGTGAGCGGCCACCTAAGATACTCCACTGCTCTCACACCATCTGGAGCAAGGGACAATGAAGAAAACCAAAGACACAATGGAAAGATTAGTCCAAAGGACTAATGGAACACAACTACTATAGCCCCCACCAACTGAGTCCAGCACAGCTAGATGGTGCCCAGCTATTACCACCAACTGCTCTGACAGGGATCACAATAGAGGGTCCTGGAGAAAGGTAGAGAAAGATATAGAACAAAATTCGAACTCACAAAAGAAGACCAGACTTACTGGTCTGACAGAAACTGGGGAACCCCCAAGAGTATGGATCCCAGACACCCTTTTAACTGAGTACTGAGGTCACTCCTGAGGTTCACCCTTCAGTCAAAGGTTAGACAGGCCTATAGAACAAACAATAACACACTCAGTTCAGCCATGTATATGAGATTCAATGGGCACACCAGCCCAGGGGCAAGAGGAAGGCCGGAGGGGTCAGGAAAGCTGGAAGAATGGAAAGGGGAACCTAAGGTCAAGAAGGAGAAAGTATTGACGTGTCACAGGGTTGGCAACCAAGGTCTCAAAACAATATGTGTGTTAATTCTTTAATGAGAAACTAATTTGCCTGTAAATTTTCATCTAAAGCACAATAAGAAAAAAAAAAAAGGAAACAGCCCGTATGTTCAACTGATGAACGGATAAACAAAATGTGATCTAGTCATACAATGGAATTATCGCTCAGCAAAAAAAAAAAAAAAAATGAAGCACTGATACTTGCTACAGTATGGATGAGCTTCGGTGAAAGCATTATGCTGAGTGAAAGAAATCAATCACAGAAGATCACATATTGTATGATTTTGTTTTGTGAAATGTGCAGAATAGGCATATCTAGAGATGAGTGGTTGCCTAGGGTTGGGGGTGAGGAATGGGAAGTTGACTGCTAATGGGTATGGGTTTTCTTTCTGAGGTGATGAAAATGTTCTAAAACTAGGTGGCGATGATGGTTGCACGACTCTGTGGATACACTGAAACCACGGAATTGTGCACCTTAAGTGGGTGAATTTGACGGTATGTGAATTCTGTCTCAATAAAGCTGTTGTAAAACCATGATCTCAGAGGAAGCAGAGATACTGGGGAAAACCTCAACTCTCCTCCCTTCACGTTTGGAACGAGACTTTTAAGACTTCTAAGTTCAAAGACTTGTCTGTGCAGTCACATTCGTTTTTTTCGGATGCCTTATTCTTTGTTCTCACGGAGATCATTTACGATCTAGTTCTCAGCCTTTTTTTTTTTAATGGCTGCCCCTCCCTTCTAAGTCAATCCCTCTTTTTTTAGAGTAAGAGTGTACTCTGAGATAGTATACTCTGTCATCTGAACATTATGAAATGTCCTTTGTTCAGGCCTGCCTGGGTCAAAAATTAGTCTGAGAAAGTATATAAGTGATACCTTTTTTTTTTTATTGTGGTGAAAACATAAAGAGCGAAACATACATCAATTCAGCAATTTCTACATATATTCACATAATATATAATTCAGGGACATTGATTACATTTTCCAAGTTGTACAACCATTCTTGCTGTCTTTTTCCAAATTATTCTACCACCATTGACATAAACTCACTGCCCCCGAAGTGAAAGCTTTTCCTTTCTGCCTTCCTCCCCTCCTTGGTAACCAATATTGCTTTTTGGTTTCTACACATTTGCTTGTAGTCCCTGAAGAGTGCAAATGGTTAAGTGCTCGACTAATGGCCGAAAGGTTGGCAGTTCAAACCCATTCAGAGGCACCGTGGAAGACAGGCCTGGCAATCTGTTTCTGAATAAACCACAGCCTTGAAAACCCTATGGAGCAGTTCTACTCTGCACAGATGGGGTTGCCATGAGCCAGAATTGACTCGAAGGCACCAAACAACAATGTATATTTGCTTATTTAAAATAAGTGAGATCATACAGTATTTGTCCTTTGGCAACTGATTTATTTCGCTGAGCATGTTTTCAAGGTTCGTTCATATTGTGGCATGTATCGGGACTTCATTTCTCTTTATGGCTTAGTAGTATTCCTTTGTATGTATACACCTCATTTTGTTTATCCATTCATCTGCTGATCGACATTTCAGTTGTTTTCACCTTTTGACAATTGTGAAAAGTGCTGCAATGAACATTGGCGTACAGAAGCAATACCTTTCCATGGTGAAAAAAAAAATTTCAAACAATATATAAATACACAAAGCAAAGCTTACCTAACTTCAATCTTTTCCCAATAAGTAACCTCAATTTAAGGAGCCTTGATGGCTCAGTGGTTAAGCACTCAGCTGCAAACCAGAAGGTCACTGGTTCGAACCCACAAGCCACTTCGTGGGAGAAAGACCTGGCTATCTGCTCCTGTGAAGATTACAGTTTTGGAAACCCCATGGCACAGTTCTGCTCTGTCCTATAGGACCACTATGAATCAGAATCAGCTTGACAGCAGTGGGTTTGATTTTTACCCTCTATTTACCTTTTTGTGTGTGTGTGTCTTTCCATACTTCTTATCCACATGCAAAGGGTGTTTTATTGTTGTTGTTGTTTTAATGGAATCATGTTATACCTAGGTTGGCAGCAGGTTTTTTGCACTCAGATAGGCTGGCTCTCCTTCCATGCCAGCACTTTAACTGCTTAACAGTATTCTACAGCGGAGATGCATCATGAACTATTTAACCATTCTCTTATCAATGAAAAGTCTACATTTTTCCAATATTTCAAATAATGCAGGAATGAACAGCAATTTTTGCATCTTTGTGCACTTGTGCAAGTATTTCTGTAAAATAGGATCCTACCAATTTTGAATTTGGGTCAAAAAGCATGACGTCTAACATTTTAAAAGATACTGACAGTATTGCCCTCCAAAAAGGGCATTTCAGTGTACACTCTCAGTAATGCATCAGCACCCTTCTCTCACAGCTCCCCAACACAGGCTATTACCGCCCTTTCTAACTTTTGCCAGACTAATAGGATACAAAGCTTTGCTGGCCTGCACTGGCTTGTGAGAGATAATTGTGCACATCTCTTCCCAATTTCAGGTTTACTGATGTCACATTGATGGCTTGAAATCAGCTATGGTGGGAGTGTTCACACCACAGAAATTAGCAAATGCTACATATTAAGCACACACACATATACACAAACACAGTAAGGAAGGAAACGTGGGTGGAAACTACTATTCTCATTTTTTAATTAAATTTTTTATTTTGAAATCACTGTAGATTCACATGCAGTTGTAAGAAATAAGACAGAAAGATTCCAAATACCTTTCACCCAGTTTCCTCCAGTGATAGTATTTTGCAAAACTGTAGTACAGTATCACAACCAGGATACTAACATTGATAGAGTTAAGCTACAGAACACGTCCATCATTACAAGGATGTCTCCTGAAGCCCTTTTAGAGCCACACCCACTTCCCTCCCACCCCACCCTCCTGTTTAACTCTTGACAATCACTACTCATTTCTCCATGTTTTTTTTTTACCCTTTTATCATTTCAAGGCTATTATATAAATGAAATCATATGCAGCTTTTTGTTAGTTATGTTCACTTACCATGATTTGCTTGAGATGCATCCAGTTTGCTGGATATATGAATAATTCATTTCTTTTTATTGCTGAGTAATATACCATGGCATGGATGACCATGGTTTGCATAACTATTCATACACTGAAGGATATCTGGGTTGTTTCTTTGCAACTTGTGACTATTATGAATAAAGTTTGTTTAAACATCTGTGTACAGGTTTTTGTGTGTGCACTGTTCTCATGTTTGCATCTGATCCTGAGTTTATAGTTGGTATTTGTGACTTTCCTCTTTAATGTCTCTTCCTTTTGCCTTAATAATAGCTAACATTTATAGAGGGTTTACTACATGCCAGGCCTTGTTCTTAGTGTTTACAAGTATCGCTCACTTAATTTTCACAATAACCATTTGAGACATGAACTGTTATTATCCTCATTTTACAGATGTGAAAACTGAAGCAGAGAGAAAGAGGCACATGGCCAGCATGTGACAGAGCTCAGATTTGAGCCCAGGCAGCCTGGCACCAGAACTCAGCCTCTTAACCACTGTTTGTTACACAGCCAAGGCTTAAGATAGTCAAGGTTCCTTCCATTGTGGAGTGACCCAAACCTTCATTCCTGGAGGATCTGAACTCTTGGTTATCCTGCTCCTGCTGCTTTAGTCTTCTGTTAACTTTAATCACTGGACATGGTGATACAAGGCATCCGTGGGGCCTCCCTGGGTTCCATCCATCCTACTTCTTTACCTTGTTGTATAGCAACAACCCTATTTCCTCTATATGGTCAGTATCAATTACCCCACCTAACATCCTATCCTCCTTTCCTACTCGGTTCACCCAAAGGCATGAAGAGCCCAAAATAGCCAGATCTTAGGTTCCTGTTCAGTGGGGCTATTGATATCTCTCTTCATGGAAGTTCAGATACTAAACCTCTAACTCAGCAGACCCAGAGTCATGGGACTGAAAGGTAAAATTTTCTGAATGGGTTATTAGGTGAAATACTGAGAGGCACCACTCCCACCTCCACCCCTTGGTTCCTGAGCTCATCGTGTATTCTGACTGAGAATGGTGTGGTAGAATGTTTGCTGATTCAGAGCATAACTGTACATTGTGGTCAGTACTCCAACCTTAGAAGGTCTTGCCTTGCAATTACTGCCATAACTGAATCTTCTATAAATCCAACTGCTTCTGACAGTTGAGGTGCATAAGATCCACGACTCCCCTCGGCCTTCGTATAGTGGCTAAGACCGTTGACTCTAGAGCCCAACTAGGGTTTGAACCATGAGGCATCCAGAAAGTCCTCAGATGGTGGTGATGGCAGATGTATGGGAGCAGGGAAAGCAAATCCAAACCTAAAAATATGTAACTGCCTTCCAAAGTGAATAAATTTCTTCCCTTTCTGGTGAGAGAAGAGCTCTGGTGGCGCAGTGGTTAAACACTGGGCTGCTAACCAAAGGGTCGCAGTTCGAATCCACGAGCCACTCCTTGGAAACCCTGTGGGGCAGTTCTACTCTGCCCTTTAGGGTCACTATGAGTCAGAATTGACTCAATGGCAAGGGGTTTATTTTCTTTTTTATGGTGGAAGAGCTCTAACATAACCCACTTTCCGCCAGATGGTGGACCTGGTTTAGCAGCTTCTGTGGGCCACGTGGACCTTCAACAGTGGCTCCAGCTGAGTCTGACTTGGTAAAGGAAGGCCCATATTGTGAAGGCCATGTGCAGCCTCGGTCCTTGCCACTATGGCCATTTTGCTCATGGACTGTCTGTGGAGGAAGTGGAATGATGCCCACAGAGCAGGTTCAACATGCCAACATGACCATCAGAAACAGCCTCCAGGAAGATGCCTTTTTTGGTGAGTGACCATACTAGATACAAATATTCTTATATTCTGGGCCCTTCTTGTGAGGTCCATCCGAAAACCTTCTAAAACCCCCTTTCTCCAGCCTCCGATTTTGCTCCATCCAGCCAAAGCACTGGCCCTGCACAAGGACCAGTGTAGATCATCAGGCCGTCTCTCCTTCAAGGCAGCACGGACAGTGACATGGACCACTTGGATTTTTACGCACTGGAGGATTTTTCCTTCTCCACTAACTTCCATAGTCACCTGTCAAACCCACTGCTGCCAAGTCGATTCTGACTCATAGCAACCCTATAGGACAGAGTAGAGCTTCCCCAAAGGGTTTCCAAGGCTGTAATCTTTACAGAAGCAGACTGCCACATCCCACAGAGAGGCTGGTGAGTTCAAACCGCCAACCTTTCAGTGAGCAGCCAACTGCTCACCTGCTGTGCCACCAGGCTCCGTAGCCACCTCTTGGAAAGGTTTTATTGCTGCAATAATAGCAATAGTAGCAGGTGACACTTAGAGCATGTTAGATCTTGGGTGCTTTCCTAAGAGCTTTGCACATACTAAGTCATTTAATCTCTAATACAACCTCTAAGTGTATTTTTATTATCCATCTTTTAGAGATGAGGAAGCTGAGGTCCAGAGAGGTTAACTAACTTGCCCATATTCATACAGCTAGTAACTGGTGGAACCGTAATTCCAGCACAGGCAGCCTGGCTCTAGAATTCTTGCTGTTAATCTCTTAATAATAGGTCACTTCTTGGCTTTTTTTTCTTGGCTGGTGACAGTGTATCAGGGAGCCAGCTATCTGTAATCCTGGCAAGACTTTTTTCTTCTCAACGTCTTTCGTGGATAACTCCTCATGAGGCATTTGTGGTGAACTGAGGGAGAGGCTATTGATAATACAGGACAAGCTAGGGGCAAGCCAGGGGATCTACTTCTGAGTTTGGTATGTTTCTCTGAAGATCCTTTTCTATGAACATATGAACATATACATATTGCTGGTGGCACAGTGCTTAAGAGCTACAGCTGCTAACCAAAAGGTCATTCAAATCCCCCAGTCACTCCTTGGAAACCCTATGGGGCAGTTCTACTCTGTCCTGAGTCCTTTAATTTAATTTTATATTGTGTTAATTAAAATGGGATCATACTATTCTTCAACTTTCTTTTTTCCCCCTCAGTCATATTTCTTGAATACCCTTCCACGCCAGAATATAGAGAACTATACCAGTAACCAATTGCCATCAAGTCGATTCCAACTCACAGACACCCCCATGTGTGTTAGAGTAGAACTGTGCTTTATAAGGTTTTCAGTAGCTGATTTTTCAGAAATAGATCATCAGGTCTTTCTTCCAAGACTCCTCTGGGTGGACTCGAACCTCTAACCTTTACATTAGCAGCCGAGCTCATTAACCATTTGCACTCCCAAGGGATTCCACAGAACTATACAGACCTGTCTTATTTTTTAATATGGTTGCTTGTGTTTCATATCATGGCTATTCTATAATATATTTAACCATGAACCTATCGGTTGTTTTCAACTTTTCACTATGACAAACAGTGCTGCAATGAACATTCTTCAATTCATATGCGTGTGCACTTGTCTATTTCCATAGGGTGGATCAGGAGAAGCAGGTTTCCATTTAAAATGCTGCTATCTGTTGATAAATTGCCTTCTAAAAATGTTCCACCATTTTACTATCTCGTCAATAAAATATAAGACTGTCCTTTTCCCCACACCCCTTCGGACCTTGAGTATTGTCATTTTTTTTAATTTTGAAATTTGTATCTCATTGTTGCTTAAGCAAACATGTCTCTAATTGCTAAAGAGATTCAGCGCCTTTTCTTATGCTTATTAGCCATTTATCTTTTATTTTCATGTTTTTGGAATATTTTTCTATTGTGCTGTTTGTCTTTTTCCAATTGATTTATTGGAGATTTTTGTCTGTTAGAAGTAGTCATTATTTTTCAGTGTAAGTCTTTTCCAACTTTAGTTTCTGAGCAGCCTTTGATAAGCTGACGCAGGAAATCTGGGATCCCCATCCTTCACAAAGTCCATTTCCCATATAGCGCTTTTAGCATTTTGACCCTGGGGAGATCCTAGTGGAAACCAGCAGGTTAGATACAGTGGAGGGAAAAGTGAGAACATCCAGGACCCACAATGAGGCTCCTTCCCAGGCCCCTCCTGACTCCATGTGGAACTGAGGACAAGTCTCCCTAGTTCTCAGGACTTCTGTCTTTCTGGGATACTTGGGGAAGTATCCCCTACCTTCCTCCCCGGCAACATCTGGATCCTGAGGTGAGAAAACAGAGGCTCTGAGCTCCCTAAGAAATGACGGGATTTGTTCCTGCCTGCCTTGGGGGTTGTTGGAGAAACTGTGACTCAGGGATATGACTGCAGGGTCTGAAGGTCTTTCACAGCCCCAAATATAAGGGCTTTTATCTTCCTTTGTGTGTTTTAGTTACTGCATTGTAACATGTCCAAAATGGAAGCTTTATGGGGGTTTTGATGGCTTAATTTGGGCCACTAACCACAACTGATGCAATACTTTTTTCCCAGGGCTCTTAACTGAGAGAATGAGAGCCAAGTGGGCCTCTGTAAAGGTGGAGATGATTGCACAAAATGATTTTATGGCTCCTGTCTCAGCTCTTCTGGAGCCAGGCTTGGCACAGGAGGGAGGCCATGGGGATGGAGGCAAACTTTCACCTGTGTCCCTGTCACTGATGTTGCCGTCCCCTCCTCTATACTGCATGGTTGGCTTTCAAACCTGCTTCACCTTTTCTTCTCGTGCATTAGATGAGCAACGAGATACATGTTTTTTTGTTCTAGTCAAACCCTTCTCCATTTAAACAGAAAGTCAGTCTTCAACGTACCTCCCTCTCACACCTATAGATTAAATGAGATTTATCACATGGCATAAACAGAATACAAAACTTAACTAACAATGCACAAACAGCAGAAGAGAAACTAGATAACTGGGAGCACCTAAAAATCAAACTTATGCTCATCCAAAGACTTCACCAAAAGCATAAAAAGACAACCTAGAGATGAGGAAAAAAATTTTGGCTACAACATATCTGATCAGGTTCTAATCTCTAAAATCTACGAGATACTGCAAAACCTCAACAAAAAGACAAAAAACCCAATTAAAAATGGCAAAAGATATGAACAGGCACTTCACCAAAGATATTCAGGTGGCTAACAGATACATGAGGAAATGCTCACAATCATTAGCCATTACAGAAATGCAAATCAAAACTACAATGAGATACCATCTCACCCCAACAAGGCTAGCATTAATCCAAAAAACACAAAATAATAAATGTTGGCGAGGTTGTGGAGAGACTGGAACACTTATACACTGCTGGTGGGAATGTAAAATGGTGCAGCCACTTTGGAAATCGATTCAGTGCTTCCTTAAAAAGCTAGGAATAGAAGTACCATAAGATCCAGCAATCCCACTCCTTAGAATATATCCTAGAGAAATAAGAGCCATCATATGAATAGATATATGCACACCCATGTTCGTTGCAGCGCTGTTCACCATAGCAAAAAGATGGAAACAACCTAGGTGCCCACCAACAGATGAATGGATAAACAAATTATGGTATATTCACACAATGGAATACTATGCAACGACAAAGAACAGTGATGAATCTGCAAATCATCTCACAACGTGGATGAATCTGGAAGGCGTTATACTGAGTGAAATCAGTCAATCACAAAAGGACAAATATTATATGAGACCACTGTTATAAGAACTCAAGAAAAGGTTTAAACACAGAAGAAAACATGCTTTGATGGTTACAAGAGTGAGGAGGGAGAAGAGGGGAATTCACTAACTAGATAATAGACAAGAACTACCTTAGGTGAAGGGAAAGACAACGCACAATACAGGGGAAGTCAGGACGACTGGACTAAACCAAAAGCTAAGAAGTTTCCTGGCCATAACCAAACACTTGGAGGGTCAGAGAAGCAGGGGTGGGTGTCTGGGGACCATGGTTTCGGGGGACTTCTAGGTCAATTGGCATAACAAAGTTTATTAAGAAAATGTTCTGTATCCCTTAAAAGCTAGCAAGCAGCCATCTAAGATGCATCAATTGGTCCCAACCCACCTGGAGCAAAAGAGAATGAAGAACAGCAAAGATACAAGGAAAATATTAGCCCAAGAGAAAAAAGGGTCACATAAACCAGAGACTCTATCACCTGACACCAGAGAACTAGACGGTGCCCAGGTAACACCAATAACCACCCTGACAGGGAACACAACAGATAGTCCCTGGTGGAGCAGGAGAAAAGTGAGGTGCAGAACTCAAATTCATGTAAAAACACTAGACTTAATGGTCTGACTGAGACTGGAGGAACCCCAGAAGATATGGCCCCTGGATTCTCTGTTGACCCACAACTAAAACCATTCCCAAAGCCAGCTCTTTAGACAAAGGTTAGACTGGACTGTAAAACATAAAATAATACTCACGAAGAGTGTGCTTCTTAGTTCAAGTAGATACACAAGACTAAATGGGCAGCTCCTGTCTGGAGGCGAGATGAGAAGGCAGAAAGGGATAAAGTTGGTTGAATGGACATCGGAAATTCGAGGTAGAAAGTGGGAGTGTGCTGTCACATTATAGGGATAGCAACTAGGGTCACGCAATATGTGTATAAATTTTTGTATGAGAAACTAATTTGTGCTGTAAACTTTCACCCAAAGCACAATTTAAAAAAAGATTTATCAGCTAATCAAAATGCATGGAATCTCTTTAAATCCTGATTCAAAAAACAAACTGTAAAACAAAAATTCATGAGACAATTGGAGAAATTTGAACACTGATTGAATCCTTGATGATGGTAAAGAATTACCATTAATTTGTCTGGGTGTGATAACAGTATTGTGGTTGTGGTTTTTAAAAGAGTCCTTATCTTGAATGGCTGCATACTGAACTATTAATGTAAGAAAAATACAGCATCTGGGGGTTGCCTCAAAAAATCCAGGGCGTTAAAAAATGGTCAAAATATATGAACAGATACTTCACCAAAGAAGACATTCAGGCAGCTAACAGACACAAGGAAATGCTTACAATCGTTAAGCATTTAAGAAATGCAAATCAAAACTGTAATGAGATACCATCTCACCCTGACATTACTGGCACTAATCAAAACAATAGAAAATAACAAATGTTAGAAAGATTGCAGGAGATTGGAACTCTTATGCGCTACTGGTGGGAATGTAAAATGGTACAACCACTATGGAAAATGATAAAAAAGCCAGAAATAGAAATACCATATGATCCAACAATCCCACTCCTAGGATTATATACTAGAGAAATAAGAGCCGTCACACGAATGAACATATGCATGCCCATGTTCATTGTAGCATTATTCACAGCAGCAAAAAGTGCCCATCAAAAGATGAATGGATAAACAAATTATGGTACATACACACAATGGAATAATACACAACGATAAAGAACAATGATGAATCCTAAATACATCTTACTACATGGATGAATCTGGAGAGCTTTATGCTGATGAAATAAGTCAATTGCAAAAGGAAAAATATTGTATGGTATTACTACTATAAAAAACCAAGAAAAGGTTTACACACAGAAAAAAACAATCTTTGATGGTTATGAGGAAGGGGAGGGGTGAGGAAAGGAAATCACTGACCACATAGTAGACAAGTTAACTTTGGTAAAGGGAAAGACAACACACAATATAGGGGAAGGCAGTGCAACTTAATCAAGGCAAAGTCATAGAAGCTTCATAGACACATCCAAACACCTTGAAGGACTGAGTTACTGGGGCTGGGGACCATGGTCTCAGGGAACATCTAGGTCAATTAGCATAACATAGTTCTCAAAGAAAGGGTTCTACATCCTACTTTGGTGGGTAGTGTCTAGGGTCTTAAAAGCTTGTGAGCAGCCATCTAAGATACATCTATTGGTCCCATCACATTCAGAACGAAGGAGAATGAAGAAAACCAAAGACATAAAGAAAATATTAGTCCAAAGGACTAACAGACCACATGAACCACAGCCTCCACCAGCCTGAGCCCAGAAGAGCTAGATGGTTTCCAGCTACCACCACTGACTGCTCTGACAGAGATCACAATAGAAGTTTCCAGACAGAGTAGAAGAAAAACGTAAAACAAAATTTAAAGTCACAAAAAAGACCAGACTTACTGGTCTGACAGAAACCAGAGGAACCGCCGAGACTACAGCCCCCAGATACCCTTCTCACTCAGAACTGAAACCATGCCTGAAGTCCACTTTTCAGCCAAAGATTAGACAGGCCTATAAAGCAAACATATCAAACAATATCGTTAATGTCATACAGAAGTAAAATTTTGCTGAAGATCATTCAAAAGCAGTTGCAGCAATACATCAACAGGGGACTGCCAAAAATTCAACCCGGGTTCAGAAGAGGATGTGGAACAAGGGATATCATTGGTGATGTCAGATGGATCTTGGCTGAAAGCAGAGAATACCAGAAGGTTGTTTACCTGTGTTTCATTGACTATGCAAAGGCATTCAACTGTGTGGATCATAACAAATTATGGTCAACATTGCAAAGAATGGGAATTTCATAATGCTTCATTGTGCTCATGAGGAATTTGTACTTAGACAAGAAGCAGCCCTTAGAACAGAACAAGGAATACTTCGTGGTTTAGAGTCAAGAAAGTTGTGCATCAGGATCGTATCTTTTTGCCATACTTATTCAATCCGTATGCTCACAAAATAATCCAAGAAGCTGGACTATATGAAGAAGAACATGGCATCAGGGTTGGAGGAAGACTCATTAACCACCTTTGATATGCAGGTGACACACCTTGCTTCCTGAAAATGAAGAGCACTTGAAGCACTTACTGATGAAGATTATACCTTTGGTATGGATTATACCTCAACATAAAAAAAATAATAATAATAAAGAAAACAAAAATCCTCACAACTGGACCAATAAGCAATATCATGATAAACAGAGAAAATATTGAAGTTGTCAAGGATTTCTTTTTACTTGGACCCACAATCAATGCCCACAGAAGCACCAGTCAAGATTCAAACGACAGATTGCATTGGGTGAATCTGCTGCAAAAGACCTCTTTAAGGTGTTAAAAAGCTGCCCTGCATCCCACTTTAGTGAGTGGTGACTGGGGTCTTAAATTCTAGCAAGTGGCCATCTCGGATGCATCAATTGGTCTCAACCCACCTAGAGCAAAGGAGAGTGAGGAACACCAAAGACACAAGGTAAATATGAGCCCAAGAGACAGAAATGGCTACATAAACCAGAAACTACATCAGCCTGAGACCAGAAGAACTAGATGGTGCCCGGCTACCACCAGTAACTGCTCTGACAGGGAACACAACAGATAATCCCTGCTGGAGCAGTAGAACACTGGGATGCAGACCTCCAATTCTCGTAAAAAGGCCAGACTTAATGGTCTGACTGTGACTAGAGGGACCTGGAGGTCATAGTCCCCAGACCCTCTGTTAGCCCAACACTGGAAACTTTGCTGAAGCCAACTCTTCAAACAGGGATTGGACAGGACTATAGACAGTTAATGACACTGGTAAGGAGCGAGCTTCTTGGCTCAAGTAGACACAGAAGGCTATGTGGGAAGCTCCTGTCTGGAGGTGAGATGAGAAGGCAGAGGGGGGCGGGAGCTGGATGAATGGTCATGGGGAATACAGGGTGGAGAGGAGGAGTGTACTGTCTCATTACAGGAAGAGCAGCTAGGAATACATAGCAAGGTGTGTAAGTTTTTGTATGAGAGACTGACTTATTTGTAAACTTTCACTTAAAGCACAATAAATAAAAAAAATAAACTGTTAAAAAGCAAAGATGTCACCTTAAGGACTAAGGTGCACCTGACCCAAGCCATGGTGTTTTCATTGCCTTGTGTGCTTATGAAAGCTGGACGATGAATGAAGAAGACCGAAGAAGAATTGATGCCTTTGAATTATGGTGTTAGCAAAGAATATTGAATATACCGTGGACTGACAGAAGAACTAACAAATCTGTCTTGGAGGAAGTACAGTCAGAATGCTCCTTAGAAGCAAAGATAGTGAGACTTTGTCTCACATACTTTGGACATGTAATCAAGAGGAGCTAATCCCTGGAGAAGGACATGATGCTTGGTAAAGTAGAGGGTCAGTGAAAAAGAGGAAGACCCTCAATGAGGTGGATTGACACAGTGGCTACAAGGATGGGCTCAAGCATAACAACGATAGTGAGGACAGTGCAGGACCGGGCAGTGTTTCATTCTGTTGTATATAGGGTCTCTATGAGTCAGAACCAACTCGAGAGCACCTAACAACAACAATGTAAAACAAACAATAACACATGTGAAGAAAGTGCTTCTTAGTTCAATCAAGTATATGAGACCAAATAGGCAACACCTGCCCAAAAGCAAAGACAAGAAGGCAAGGGACAGGAAAGCTGGAAAAATGGGTAGAGAGAACCCAGGGTGGAACGGGAAAGGGGAAGAGTGCTGACACATTGCAGGGATTGCAACCAATGTCACAAAACAATTTGTGTATAAATTTTTTAATGAAGAACTAATTTGCGACCAGAAGAATTAGATGGTACCTGGTTACCACCAATGACTGTCCTGACAGAGAACACAACGGAGAATCCCTGATGGAGCAGAACAGTGGGGTACAGACTTCAAATTCTAGTAAAAAGACCAGACTTAATGGTCTCACTGAGACTAGAGAGACCCTAGAGGTCGCGGCCCCCAGACTGTTAGCCCAGAACTAAAACCATTCCTGAAGCCAACTTCTCAGACAAAGATTAGACTGGACTATAAGACATAAAATGACACTGGTGAGGAGTGTGCTTCTTAGCTCAAGTAGACAGAGAAGGCTCTGTGGGCAACTCCTGTCTGGAGGCAAGATGAGAAGCCAGAGAGAAACAGGAGCTGGTTGAATGGACACAGGAAATACAGGGTAGAGAGAAGGACTGTGCTGTCACGTTGTAGGGAGAGCAACTAGGGTCATATAACAATGTGTATATACGTTTTTGTATGAGAAACTGACTTGAATTGTAAAATCTCACTTAAGCACAATAAAAAAATAAAAACTAATTTGCGCTATAAACTTTCACCTAAAACACAATAGTTTTTCGTTTTTTGTTTTTTTAAATCCAGGGCGGGAGGAGGCTGGAGAGGTGATTTGAAACAAGACTGGTCATGAGTTAATTTTTATGGAAGGTGGGCGGTATACTTGGGGTTTGTTATATTATTCTCTTTACTTTTATATGTTTTGAAATTTTCCATTGAGAGAGACAGAGCTCTCCCTCTCTGACTTTCTATTCATTTCTTCTCTCTTTAATAGCTGGAGGTAAAATAGTTAAGAAGGCAACAGTTGCTAATGGTGGGGGAATGGCTGGGAAAAGGAGAGCAAGAATGGGTGCACAGCTTGAACAATGTGATCGATGTCACCGAATTGTACATGTAGCAATTGTTGTGCTGACATATGTTTTGTTGTGTATATTTTTACCACAATGAAATTAAAAAAAAAAAAAAGGCAACAGTTGTTTTTCAAACACCTTCTTTTCCTACTTTAAGAGTCCTGGCGGTGCCGTGGCTAACCTGCTTGGCTGAGAGCAGAAAGCTTGGCAGTTTGAACCCGCCAGTGGCTCTATGGAAGGAAGACCTGGTAATTTGCTCCTTTAAAGATTACGTCCTTGGAAACATTCTGCATCCCACTTTGGAGAGTGGTGTCTGGGGTCTTAAACGCTAGCAAGTGGCCATCTAAGATGCATCAATTGGTCTCAACCCACCTGGATCAAGGAAGAATGAAGAATACCAAAGATACAAGGTAAATATAAGCCCAAGAGACAGAAAGGGCCACATAAACCAGAGACTCCATCAGCCTGAGACCAGAAGAACTAGATGGTGCCCGGCTACAACTGATGACTGCCTTGACAGGGAGCACAACAGAGAATCCCTTCTGGAGTAGGAGAACATCAGGATGGAGACCTCAAATGCTCTTAAAAAGACCAGACTTACTGGTCTGAGTGAGACTAAAAGGACCCCGGAGGTCACGGTCCCCAGACCTTCTGTTAGCCCAAGACTGGAACCATTCTCAAAGCCAACTCTTCAGACAGGGGTTGGGCTAGACTATAAGACAGAAAACGATACCGGTAAGGAGTGAGCTTCTTGACTCAAGTAGACACATGAGACTGTGTGGGCAGCTCCTGTCTGAAGGCAAGATGAGAAGGCAGAGGGGGGCAGGAGCTGGCTGAATGGACACGGGGAATACAGGGTGGAGAGGAGGAGTGTGTTGTCAATGTGGGTAGAGCAACTAGGATTACATAGCAAGGTGTATATAAATTTTTGTAAGAGAGGCTGACTTGATTTGTAAACTTTCACTTAAAGCACAATAAAAAAGATTACAGCCTTGGAAACTCTATGGGCCACTTCTACTTCTATAGGGTCACTATGAGTCAGAATCAAGTCAAGAGCAACGGGTTTGATTTTTTGTTTTTCCCTACTTAAGCATCTACCTTGCTCTGACCATTACCCCCCTGGGAGGCATGCATCTGATAGAGCGGAATAGGACTCACACTGGTTCTTCGGAGTTACTACCCCAGGGGTCATCTGCAGCCCCAAGGTGAGGTCACCCCAGAACACAAAGAAATAAACTGCCCATGGTGAAGTTTCAAGCATCAAGAGCAGCCAGAGGGGAGGATATTTCTGAGTGTGTTGGAGGTGGGGAGGAAGCCCTCCAAGTGCCTTTCAAACTGTTCTCTTTTAGGCAGCCCTGGCAGCGGGCATGATTTCTTG
Source organism: Loxodonta africana (assembly GCF_030014295.1). NCBI lineage: Eukaryota > Metazoa > Chordata > Mammalia > Proboscidea > Elephantidae > Loxodonta > Loxodonta africana. Next base: position 181,202,600 of record NC_087344.1, on the reverse strand, counting down.
TTTGTATCTATGAGCTTTGTTGTTGCCCCAGCAGCAGGCTTGAACCCTGCCTACCTCTGTAGCTCAGAGGCAGGAAGGTGCCACTAGATAAGCGTGGGCAGCGGGGTGAATTGGCAAAACTCTGTTTCCTCGATGTAAGATGAAAAAAAAACCACCACCTCTCCAGATTTGCTGTGGGCAGCGACTGAGCTAGCTGCTGGCTTGGAGAGCCGTTCTGGCACCAGCCACATGGGGTAACAGGTTCTCAGTAAATGCTCCTCCCTTCCTCTCAAAGCATGTAGTTGGTCTGTTAAAATCAAGGAGAAAATAAACCAAACAGGATTTGGAAACCCTGCTTAGCTGGGAAAAACCCCAACCTGTCCAGCCAGTCCTGCCCCACGTCTCCACAGGCTGGGGCCTTTGTGTGCTACGGGCATTTTCTACACATTTATTTTGCATTTTGTGTGTGTGTGTAAGTGTTTAGGAGCCCTGGGGGCGCAGTGGTTAAGCACTCAGCTGCTAACCAAAAGGGAGCCAGTTCAAATTCACCAGTTGCTCCTTGGAAACTCTCTGGGGCAGTTCTACTCTGTCGTGTAGTGTGGCTATGTAAGAGTCAGAATCAACTGAATGGCAACAGGTTTGGTTTTTGGATTTATAAGTGTTTATGCTGTTCATTTGCATATAAATCTGTGTCTGTATATATCAGACAATCCTTCTAATGTTGCACTTTCAGGCGCCCTCACACACCCTACTTCCTTCATTGCACTTACCTGAAATGATCTTATTTATTTATATGTTTCCTTGTTTATTGACTGTTTCCCCTAGAACGTCAGTTCTATGAAGGCAGAAACTTTGCCTTGTTCATCACATAGTCCACCAAGTCTGGCCCAAATCAGGTGCCAAATCAATGTTTGTGGTAGGCAAGAATGAATGGATGAATGAATGACCCTGCACATATGTCTTCTAGTGGAGAGGCAGGCAGATTGGGTGGGAGGGCCGCCCGGTTAACAGGACCAGCAAGGGCTCCCACCGTGACCGTCACCTGCACTGCATTTGATCTTCTGCCCTTTCCTTTTTTCCTTCTTATATTTTTTCTTTTAATACCTTTATTCACAATTTCAGTTACAAAAGCCGTAGATGCTTATTGCACAATAAAATACAGATGTATGTAAAATGGAAACCCTGATGGCGTAGTGATTAAGAGCTACTACTGCTAACCAAAAGGTCGGCAGTTCAAATCCACCAGGAGCTGCTTGGAAACTCTATAGCCAGCTGTACTCTGTCCTGCAGGGTCGCTATGAGTTGGAATCGAGTCAACGGCAATGGGTTTGGGTATGTAAAATGAAAATGGAAAATCATCCGCTTCCTTCCACTTCCTTTCTCCATAGGTAACCACGGTTAGCCCTTGGATAAAAATCTTTCCAGTCTTTTTTCTATAGCACACCCAGTCTCTTCCATTCCTCCCCACTTCCCTCATGAGACCTCACTGCTTAGCTCAGGAAACATCTGTTTTTTCACTCCTCTCCCCATTCCAAAAAAAGTCTCTCTGTCCTGAGACGTGCAAGGAACAAGACACCACAGCCTTCACATTCTTCTGCCTCCCAGCTCCTACCCTCAACCCACCAAAGCCAAACAAAGCACAAAACCAGCATGGAGTGATAGGAAAACTGTGAGCTCTGTAGTCAGATTGATCAGGGTGGGAACTCATGCCCTGCCACCCACCAGTGGCCTTGGCCCTCTCTGAGCATCAGTTTCTCCATAGGTAAATTGGGGGTGGTATTACCTACACGATTGGGTTGGGATAATGCAGGTAGGGGCTGTTGCATCCTGGGTGCTTCATACATGTTAGTTCTCCTCTCTCCCTCATCCCTCCCTGTCTTAGTCATCTAGTGCTGCTATAACAGAAATACTACAAATGGATGGCTTTAACAAGGAGAAATTTATTCTCTCACAGTCTAGTAGGCTACAAGTCCAAATTCAGGGCGTCATCTCCAGGGGAAAGCTTTCTCTCTCTGTTGGCTCTGGAAGAAGGTCCCTGTCATTAATCTTCCCTGGTCGGGGAGCTTTTCAACACAGGGATCCTGGGTCCAAAGGACACGCTATTCTCCTGGCTCTTGTTTCTTGGTGGTATGAGGTCCCCATATCTCTCCGTTCACTTCTCTCTTTTATATCTCAAAAGAAATTGACTTAAGAATCTAATCTTGTCAATTTCATCAACACAACTGCTGATAATCCATCTCATTAATATCATAGTAATAGAATTTACAACACATAGGAGAATCACATCAGATGACAAAATGGTGGACAATCACACAACGCTGGATTACGGCCTGGCCAAACGGATACACGCATTTTGGGGGAACACAATTCAATCCATGACACTCCCTCTTGCTTTTTTATCACTTCTCTTTGACTTAGGTTTTGTTAGAGATGAAGGACACCAAGTCTCTATTTTTTGCCATTAGATTATTCTTAGAGACTCCAACAGCATTATCTCCCCTCCCTTCTCTTCATTAGGTTTAATCTTGCTTTCCCCACTTCCCATTTTGTCCATCAGTAATATGGGAAAAAAAAAAAAAAAGCCTGTTGCCACAGATTCTGACTCATTGTAGAACAGAGTAGAACTGCCGCATAGGGTTTCTAGGGGAGCGGCTGGTGGATTCAAACCTCTGACCTTTTGGTTAGCAGCCAAGCTCTTAACCACTATGCCTCCAGGGCTCCAACCTATTTAAGGAGCACCAAAGGAGTCTGGCCTGGTGGGAGGCAGGTGGCAGGGACAGGGAACCAGGAGAGCCCTGCCCTCCCTGCACAGGGGATTTCACAGGCCACCACCCCCACCACAAATATGCTTCCTGTATTATTTCCAAGCCCATAGAAGAGGAGGTCAGAGCCAAAGTTTGGGAGCAGCAGCTATATAATCGCCTGGCTGTCCAGCTCTCAGTACCTGTAACACTACTTTTCTTAGGCTTAAAACGACAGAAACAAAGGTCAGCCCCACGCACCCAGGCCTTCCCATGAACTCTTCCTTTTCACTTCTGGCAAAAAAGCGCCCGTGCTGGCTTGGAAGGAATCAGTGTCCAGTGTTCTGGTATGCACAGCCTTCCAGAGTTAGTAGGTTCAGGGCTGAATTCCCACCCTCTTCCCAGCAAGCCCTGGTGGAGCAATGGTTAAGAGCTCAGCTGCTAACCAAAAGTTCAGCAATTCAAATCTACCAGCCATTCCTTGGGAAGCCTGTGGGGCAGTTCTACTCTGTCTTATGGGGTCACTATGAGTCGGAATTGACTAGATAGCAATGGGTTCCCAGCGATCTGGGGCAAAATGCTGAGGCTCTACTGGGCTGCAGGGCTGCCCAGATTCCTTCGTGTGAATTCGGGAATCTCCAGGCTCTGGTTGGGTCTAGGGCTAAGGCAGGACCAGTCAGATAGGGAGTGAGGCCTTAAGCTCCTGAGAAGCAAAATTAGGGGTGCTCATGAGACAACTATGCCGATTGAGGTGCAGTTCTCCACACCTTTGGAAGACCAAGCCCTGCCCCTGCCAAAAGAAGACAAGACACCATGGGCATGTCTCAGTGACCAGTGTGACCCTCTCCCTGGACTGTTCCCACAGCAGAACTGCCCCGGTCAGGGCAACTTCTCTCAACCACCTCGCCAGCCCTGGAGAAAGCAGCAGGCAGAGGGTAGGGTGTCGTGGAGGACCCAGAGCCAGCCGGGCAAAGCATAGGGACATCAAAGAACTTGCAGTCAAATGACAGACTCAGAAAACAGCAAGATAACAGCTTTTGGGGAATTAATGACTAAAGCACTCTAGAAAAGAGGATTGGGGATGGGGTTTCTCTCCTTAGGTCTTAGATGTCAGGCTACCTCAAGTCACTCCTGCTTTGTGATCTCAGGAAGAAGACATTAAAAAAAAAAAAAAGCAGGGGAGTAAAGTGGAGGTGTAGTCCTTGGGTGGCACAAATGGTTAAGGTTGGAAGTTTGAGTACACCGGAGTTGCCTCGGAAGAAAGGCCTGGCAATCTACTCCTGAAAATCATCCCTTGAAAACCCTATGGAGCACAGCTGTACTCTGACACACATGGGGTCGCCATGAGTTGAAATCAAGTCTATGGCATTTGGTTTAGAGAAGAGGTAGAAGATGGAGACCTCAGGAGGACGGGGAGGACCAAGGGACAGGATGAAATTAAGGTAGGTGAGTCGAGGTGGCCACCAAGGAGATGAAGAAGCAGCTCCCGGGGCCTCCCCCCGTGGAACAGCTGCACACAAGAGACTTGCTTGATGCCTGCCTGACTAGTGCTACGATGATGAGGATGGAGACATAAGAAAGAACGAAGAGAGGTTGAGTGAAGTCAAGGACAAGGAAGGACTACTACCCTGGGCAGCCACAGTGGGTCTTCCTGGATGGACACATGATCCTTCACCCATGGAAACCAAGAGGACAGAAACCCATTGCGCCAAGGCCTAGTTTCACTTCTTTCCCCTTACCCTGGTTTGGAAACCCAATGGCTCTTTCTCCTCGGCAATCTCCAGCCCGAAACTTAGTCCTGTTCAGCTGTCCAAGAAAACTCCACCCCAGAACTTTCATCTGAGGGGACTAAACTGGCTCCATAGACACAGAGTCATTAAGTTCCTAGAAGAGTGGAGGAGGGCTTACCCTGGCCAAGCAGCCAATTTGGAGGGAAGAGAATGCCCTTGGCTGCAAGATGGAGACCAAGCTGGATGGGTTCCCTTGACCTCTCTTCTGTACATCCCTTCAAGCCCTGGCTTCTCAGGATGAGGGCAACCCCAGACGGGATTAACAGATCAAGCCTCAACCATGCTTTGGGGTCTTCAGGAGGCAGTTGTCATTTGCCCGAGGGCCATAAGGTGTCCCTGGGTCAGGAAGAGTTACTATATTAACAGGCTCAGCAGCCTGGGGAGTTATCAAATTCTCCCTCCTGGAGTGGTCCAGGGATAGATAGAGATCCTGAGGGCTTTATGGTTTGTCACAGGTCTTCTAAGGACAGTGGCACCATGATGGGCTGCCCTGGGCCCCTGCTACCCTGCTGTCCAGAACCATGGAGGCATCAGGGTGGGAGATGAGGGGGAGGCACCTCAGTTTCAAGTCCTGAAGATGAGAGTAATCCCAAAAAATAGAGGGTAATAATGAGCAGTGTGGGACTTTCCTTCCACTTCAGAGCTCAAGGGGAATGGATTTGGGATAAGCGTAATCTGGACGTATCACCCAACTGTGCCTCCTGTCGGGGAAGCTGTGCCAGGAAGGTGTGCATGGAGACTATGTGGTTAAGCAGGGCTGTGCCTTTTGGAGGATGGATAACAATTTTAGCGGACAGCTGACCCTAGTTGCAGAGGTCGGAGCAGCCCTGCTCACAGCCCTGGATGCCTCTAAATGCTGACAAAGGCAGGTCTAAATACATAGGTGAACACTCCGACGCCCGGGGACATGTGCCTGCACACACACATACACACACGCTTACAGCCACACACCACACACAGGCACATGTGCACATGCCCAGACGTGCATACATATACACACAGACACACAGGCTCACACATATGTACACAAGCACAGATACTCACAGGCACACTCATACAGGCACATACCCACACACAAACACACTGACACACTCATGTAGGCACCTAGGCACAGGCCAACACACAGGCAACGCACATGTATACAAGAGCATACACAGACACACACGCGCGCATATACTCAGGTATCCAATAAGACACACACACACAGACACGGAGCCCATCTGCATATGCACAAGTCCCTGCACAGACACACATCCTCACATATAAGCGTGCACACACACACAGACACACACACACACAAACACACATTCCAGTAATGCAAACACCAGCCACCCAGGCCATTTGAGAGCGTCCTGCCCAGCTGCTCTACGTCCTTCACCCTGGACAGCAGCCAAGGCCTTCCCCCTGCCACGCCCTCAATTGATTATATAAATTCCCTCCCTTTGCCCCTTCCCCGGCACAGCACGCCACTGACACAGGCACAGCTCTCCGCCTCTGCCCACATCCGGCAGGCAGACCCGCCAGCACCAAAACATAGGAGCAGCATGGGTAAGGAGAGGGGCTTCTGCCAGTCACCCACTGACTTGCCCACTAGCCCCTGACCCGTCCCTGGTTTGGAGGGACCTCCCTCCAGGAAATGACCGGAATACTTCAGGTGGGAATGAAGGGAGGGAATGCTGGACTCTGTTCCCTGTTCCCACCACCCCCCACTCCTGCATTTCCCAGCTCAGCCCAAGTTTCTAGAGGTACCGGGGAAGGCGAGGACAGAGGGCTGCTGGGAAGGACCACCCGGAAGTCCCACGGCGCTCCAATCAGCTAGGGCCTCGGGGCTCGGGTTGCCTTTCTGCAGATGAGAAAATTAGGAGGGAGACACTTAGGGAAAACCTCTCTGTCCCTGGCTCTCCCCCCAGGACACAGACAATCCTGATTTCAGCTCTGGGCTAACTTCTTCCAGGTCAGTCTGGGAGAGAAATCAGGGATCCCACACCCTCACACTGGGGGCCTGTTTCGGTCCCCCACCCTCACAACCCCAGTCATCCTATTCTCTCCTGAGTGGGCTCCCAGATGTCAGGCTGAGGAGGAGTTTAGGTTTGGCTGGGAGTGTTGAGGTCTTTGCTCCATTGGAACCTGCCCTTCTTTGGGTTGGCAGAATGCCCAGCAACCAGCCTGGCAGGGGGAAAGCCCAATTGAGCTTTCCCCGGGTTCACCTCAAAACAAAGGGTGCTCAGAGACCTTTTCTGAGGTGTTGAAGACAGAGGGGCCTGACACTAGGACAAAGAGGGAGGAACAGGGATGGGAAGATGATGTGAGCAGACAACACCTCCTTCACACTTCACTTCTTTCTCAGTCTTTCTTTGGCTTTGCTTTTGCTTTGCTTTTGTTTTGATGTCTTAGAGTTTTTAATCTTCTTCTCCTTGTGTATCCAGAAACTCCCTCCCTGTCACCACCCCTGCTAAGTCCTGACACAGTTTGGTTGAGCAGCAGAACAAGTCTCCTTCATTGCTTTCAGACCAGACCTCTCTCCCTCTGCCTCACCCCACTCCCAGCCCTCTCCCTGGGCACTAAACACTGCCTGGCATCCTTCCTTCGCTTTTGGACACAGCCCCTACCCATATTTTTACAACACTTTTCCTTTATGAACATATTTTTGAAGACACACTCTTATTTGACTTTCACATCCACCTGGAGAAGTAGGTTGTTGTTGTTAGTTGCAGTCGAGTCAATTCCGACTCATGGAGACCCTGTGTGTGCAGAAAGAACTGCCCCAGAGGGTTTTTAAGGCTGTGACCTTTTGAAAGCAGATTGCCAGGCCTGCCTTCCAAGGTGCCTCTGGGTGAGTTCTAACCTCCCAAACTTCCTGGCTAATAATTGAGCCCTTAAGCCTAAAAAAAGAAAATTTTTTTTTAAGCCTACACAACACCCAGGCCTCCCGGAGAAGTAGGTTGTTGTCATTAGTTGGTCGTCAGGATAGTATTATTACTCCCTTTTAGCAAATGAGGGAGAGGAAATGGAGAGATTGGGTGTCAGACCTGGAGTTTAAACCTAGGCCTGTGGGACTCTGAAACACTGCTGCAGCCTCTCAGCTTGCTAAGTCATTTGGCTGCAGGGAGCGAGAGGTGCTGGCTCCTGGCCAAGGGCCTGAGCCCAGGCACCAGCAGGGGCTCCAAATGTGGATACTCTAAGCTCCCTACTTGCAGGCTCCTAGCTGTCACAACAGTGACCAAACTGGCCACAGGCAGGGCGGGGAGCAGTGCCCAGTCCTGGGTACTGCACTCCAGGACTGCTTTCAGCCAGTAGCTCCCCTGTATTATTCCTCCACCCTTCTTACAGTCAGGGCCCCAAACCCTGACACTGAGGTCCTGGCAGCTGTGAGGAGAGAACACTCCTTCTCTGAGGCTGACTTTGGTCTCCCTGGCTTTGGTCTACTTAGATCAAAGCAGCTTTTCTTGCCAGACTCCAGGAGATTGAGAGGACTCCTCCCCACAGCTCTGGTAGGGGCCTCTGAGCTATTCAGAGTAAGGCTTAACCCTTTACTTTACAGATAAGGGAAGCAGGGGCCCAGTCAGGGGCAGAAACTGGCCTAAGGAAATCCAGCTGGTGTCAGTCTCTGCTGCCATGACTCCCAGACTCCAACACTCTGTCTGGATGACCAGATCCTCAATTATGTAACCCAGGCCCAGGCCAGCAGCCAGAGGTCAGGACTCAGAGGGGAGAAACTCAGGAAAACTCCTGTCCCTTGGAAAGAGACCTGGAACAGATACACCCCCGTGAAGTGGGAGGAGGCAGGCACAGCCCAAGCCCTGAGGGCTGTGCCTCAAAACGGACAGGATTATCTGGCTCCTATCAGGCCCCCACAAAGCTGCACACTTGACATGTACCCTCTAGTTTATTTCTCATACGTTCCCACTGTGGTATTCTTATCACTCCCTTGTTACAGATGATGTGGGGATTGGGACCAGGAGATTAAGTAACTTGCCCAAGCCGGTCAGTTGTGGGCTGGGGCTGGGACCCAAGTTGGTGCCATAACCTTAGCCTCTGGAGTACAGGCACGGATAGAATTCTACCTGAGTGTCTGTCCCCCTCAGGCCATACCTCTCCAGCTTTTCTCGACACCCCACACACTCACCAGGGCTTTGAGGCGACAGGAAGGATGGGCCCAGAGCACAGCTGGCCAGGGACAACCCCATGTCCTCCCCAACCGGCCATATGCTGCGGAATGTGAAAAGGAGGCCTATACCCTCCAGCCGGTCCCCCAGCCCGCATGCCCCATTTTTTCCGCAGACACGAAATGTAGGAAGTGTGGACCTGGCTACCCTACCCCTCTAGAGGCCATGAAGGGTAAGTGCGCGGCGTCTGAGAGCCAGCTAGCGCCTCTGAGAAAGAATCCTGCCAGCCGGCGCCCCTCTGCTAATTCCATGGCTGTTGGGGTGGGGAGCCACAGACCCCGGCCTCCACGCGCGGGTACCCAGCGCTGCCCCCGCCGTTCCTCCCCACCCTGCCATCACTGCTCCCTGCTCTCTACCCTCCAGGACCCCGAGAGGAGCTTGTCTACCTGCCCTGTATTTACCGAAATACGGGCATTGAAGCCCCGGACTATCTGGCCACCGTGGATGTTGATCCCAAGTCTCCCCACTATAGCCAGGTGAGGCAGGGCGACCCTTTCCCCAGCTCCGGCCAGGAGCTGCAGTTTTTCCAGCCTGGTCTTTCTTCACCCTCTCTGGTAGGTAAGGTTGTGCAGGCTGTTCACTGCACAAGGCGGCCCCTGCAGGACGACTGCAGGGCTGAAACCCAACCTGTGCTCCGCTGCCAAGCCGCTGAGCACCCGGGGGGAGGGGGGCACGCCTAGTCCGAACGCGCACCGAGGCACTGTCTGGATGAGCACCACCCCATGTCCACTCATCCCAGGTCATCCATCGGCTGCCCATGCCCAACCTGAAGGACGAGCTGCATCACTCGGGGTGGAACACCTGCAGCAGCTGCTTCGGCGACAGCACCAAGACACGCACCAAGCTGGTGCTGCCCAGCCTCATCTCCTCCCGCATCTACGTGGTGGACGTGGCCTCCGAGCCCCGGGCCCCGAAGCTGCACAAGGCATGTTCTCTGCCCTTGCCTGCCCAGAAACTAATGTACCCGCCACCCGGAGCAGCCTATTCTGGGCAGGAAACCACCCCTAAGCCAGCTGCCACCAGTTCTCACCCAGGATCTGGGCTCAGCAGCAGGGGAGGGAGGTTAGACTTCAAAGGAGGGTACCTAGGATTGCAGAGTTGTCACCAACCATGGGGCACGGGAGCGCAGAGAGGAACTTTCTTGTTTTTATCCCGAGTGGGAGAACGCTTTGCTTCTGGAGAACTCATTGAGGCCAAGTGGATTACAACTTACAGCAACCCTATAGGAGAGAGCAGAACTGACCCATAGGGTTTCCAAGGCTGTAGTTGTTACGGAAACTTACTGCCACATCTTTTTCCCTCGGAGGCTGGTAGGTTCCAACTGCAGACCTCTCAGTTAGCAGCCATGTGCTTAGCCACTGCACTACCAGAGCTCCTAGAGAGGGAGAAGGAGCCATTTTTTCCCACCCAGTTATGAGCTCATGGCTTCCCTTAGGCTGGAGCCTCCAATCCTTCTTCCTCTCAACACTTATTGATTACCCACTGTCTGCCAGGCACCCACTGTGCTGGACACTGGTAATACAAAGCTGACAGTGGCAGCTGGCATTGTCCCAGCCTGGGAGGAGCTTATGGTCCCACAGAGCTGAGGGTGCCTTCAGGACAAAGGAGAGAAGTCAATGATTTATTAACAATTTCTCTGATTCCCCCTGTTGCTCTGCAGAAGTTACCAGAGTCACTCTCTGCCACATTCCTGTAGGGAGAGTTGTGTCCATGTTTTGAAGGAAAAGAGGATGAAGTCAGCAGAAAGAAGTAGGGGAGTAGAGGGGTAGGGAGTGGGGACTTCTGGCCCTGTAAGATTCTGACGCCGTTCCTTGCCCCTCTCCAGATCATCGAGCCCAAGGACATCCATGCCAAGTGTGGTCTGGGCTACCTCCATACTAGCCACTGTCTGGCCAGCGGGGAGGTGATGATCAGCTCCCTGGGAGACCCAAATGGCAATGCCAAAGGTACACGTGGCCACTGTGGGCACATCTGTGCTCATGAATACTGTCTGTGGGGGGACCAGACTCAAAGTGGGGAAAGGGATAAAATGACCTCTCAGGGACAGCCAATGGCCTGGGTCCCAAACAATATTTAAAATGTAATCAAGTAACTTCAGTTGTTTCAAGTATTTGTTTTTTTTTAATTAATTTTTATTGTGCTTTAAGTGAAAGTTTACAAATCAAGTCAGTCTCTCATATAAAAATTTATATGCTCCATATGCGATACACTCCTAATTGCTTTCCCCCTAATGAGACAGCACACTCCTTCTCTCCACTGTCTCTCCTCGTGTCCATTTGGCCAGCTTCTGGCCCCCTCTGCCCTCTCATCTCCCCTCCAGACCGGAGATGCCAACATAGTCTCATGTGTCTACTTGATCCAAGAAACTCGTTCTTTACCAGTATCATTTTCCATCCCATAGTCCAGTCCAATCCCTGTCTAAAGAGTTGGTTTGGGGGCTGGTTCCTGTCTTGGGCTAACAGAAGGTCTGGGGACCATGACCTCTGGGGTCCTTCTAGTCTCAGTCTGACCATTAAGTCTGGTCTTTTTATGAGAATTTGGGGTCTGCATCCCACTGCTCTCCTGCTCCCTCAGGGGTTCTCTGTTGTGTTCCCTGTCAGGGCAGTCATCGGTCGTGGCCAGGCACCATCTAGTTCTTCTGGTCTCAGGATGATGGAGCCTCTGGTTTATGTGGCCCTTTCTGTCTCTTGGGCTCATAATTACCTTGTGTCTTTGATGTTCTTCATTCTTCCTTGCTCCAGGTGGGTTGACACCAATTGATGTATCTTAGATGGCCGCTTGCTAGTGTTTAAGACCCAGACGCCACTCTCCAAAGTGGGATGCAGAATGTTTTCTTAATAGATTTTATTATGCCAATTGACTTAGATGTCCCCCAAAACCATGGTCCCCAAACCCCCTGTTTCAAGTATGTTTATGTAGGTGAACTTGACTGATGAATTCAGTTAAAAGTTATAGTCAGAGCAGTCTGCCATGGGGAACGTGGGCACAGATATGGCCCCAGAAAGCACATACATTTAATATTAGCCTTTTCAAATTTATGAGCACATCTCACATTCCCTGGGGTTCTTAATCTTCACTTTTGCTATCTCATTTATGGTATGATCAGAGCTGACACTTACAAAATGTCTACTATGTGCTGACACAACCTTTGAGGTAGATGCTGATGTAGAGATAAGAAGGTTGGGGTGCAGATTGGTTAAGAAACTTACCCAAAGTCACACAGCTAATAAATCACAGAGCTAGAACTCAAATCCAGCAATCTGGCTCCAGAGCCTATGTCCCAGTCACCACACACCTCTCTCGGAGCCTTATCTATTTCATCAGACTCCTCCATCCAAGAGCTTGGGGTGGGACATCAGTTAAAGTCATCCAGCTAAGATTCCTGCATAGTCCCATTCGACTGCACCCTTTGTCCAGGTGACGGGAGGAGGTTGACATTCCTAGATTTAATAACGCTTAAGAATCAGCGTTCAGTTGTATTTGCAGGTGTCAAAATGCCACAACATACCCCGTAAGGGACAACATATTGGGCACTGATGTTGAATTACAATTAAATATGTCTGTTCTATTTAAAAAAAAAATGTGGTGAGCAAAATGGAGCTTAGACTGAGAGCAATGCCATGCTGAAAGTGGGAGACTAGGTAAGAGAACGGCAGAGTGTTGGGTCTCAGGGAAGGATGAAGGCGATGGGAGGCAGGAACATCAGAGTAAGAACCCCCACTTCCCATCCAGCCACCTCTGGGTGGGACCTTTTGGACACCTGAATTTAAGGTGTCCTCATGGCTATGCTTACGGGTGGGGGTGGGTGGGAGTAGTGCCTCTATTCTTCCCCCTGCCATCTTACTCTCTGCCCTGCTCAGGGGGTTTCGTGCTGCTGGATGGAGAGACGTTTGAGGTGAAGGGGACGTGGGAGAAGCCTGGGGGTGCTGCACCGATGGGCTATGACTTCTGGTACCAGCCTCGACACAATGTCATGATCAGCACCGAATGGGCAGCTCCCAATGTCCTGTTGGACGGCTTCAACCCTGCTGATGTGGAGGCTGGTGAGAATCCGCCTGGGGGCCAAGCAGGAGCCTTGGGCCCACGCCCCCTGCTTGCTTCTCCTAAGCCCCACCTCCAGCCCTCTGACTTCTCTCATGTGGACCCCAAACTCCTGGGGTGAGGGTATTGGGTGTGCGGAATGCTCTGGCCTGCTCAAACATCTTTCTGATCCCCCCAACCTATCTTCAACCTTCTGCTCTGGTCTGTGCCCCTGCCTTTGCCAATGCCATCCCCCTCCCAGATCCTGAGCTCCTCTTCCGCCCACACCCCACCCCAGGGCTGTATGGGAGCCACTTACACGTGTGGGACTGGCAGCGCCATGAGATTGTGCAGACCCTGCCACTGCAGGATGGGCTCATCCCCCTGGAGATCCGCTTCCTGCACAACCCGGACGCTACCCAGGGCTTTGTGGGCTGTGCTCTCAGCACCAACATCCAGCGCTTCTACAAGAATGAGGTGATATGTGCCCTCTGGCCTTCCCCTTCTTGCAGTCCTCTCTGCATCTCTGGCCAAACTTTTGTAAAGAAACAGGGTGCTGCCTCCCCTTTCCCTAGGAGGGGCCCAGGCCACCTTTTCCCGGCTCCACCAGCCCAGGCTTCTCCAGGACAAAAAATGAGGCCACAGGTCCTGCCCCTCTTCTCCCAGTCCCAGGCCAATTTCCACCTGACCCCTAACTATATAATCGTTCAAAAAATACTTAGTGAGCTTCTACTATACATTGGACCCCGTGCAAGGTACTGGGCATACAGTAGTGAAGAAGATACAACCCTTGTGTTAAGGGGCTTGCCTAGGAGTTATACCCTAGTGGCAAGAAGACCCCGTATCTGCTGTCTCCCTTCCCAGATTTTGGGGAGATCCAGCTCTAACCCCCCACCCCCCAACTTGGCAAGCTCACCTCTCTGCCTCCTAACACCACCCTTAACCTCTCAATGTAGGGAGGTACTTGGTCCGTAGAGAAGGTGATCCAAGTGGCCCCCAAGAAAGTGAAGGGCTGGATGCTGCCCGAAATGCCAGGTGAGTACCCAGGGAAGAGTGGGAATTAAAAGGTCAATCCTTGGCCTGGGGAACAAGAGTCCTTAAGGCCTCTGAACACCTCCACCCCCAGGCCTGATCACCGACATCCTGCTCTCCCTGGATGACCGCTTCCTGTACTTCAGCAACTGGCTACACGGGGATCTGCGGCAGTATGACATCTCTGACCCGAAGAAGCCTCGCCTTGCGGGACAGGTGGGGCCTTAGCAGGATGGGGAGGAAGGAGGTCAAGAGTCTGGGGATGGGGTGGAGGGGACAAAGTGTCTGGGGCATAATAAGGGAGGTACAGGAAAAGCAAAAGAGGGTGCCAAGGGATGGAGCAGGCCCAGGAGGCTGGGGGCTATGGCTAGCCGTGGGGAACCTGTCTGAAAGGAGCGAGGGGGATGAGGCAAGCTGCTTTTCCTGCAATGTGAACACCTCCCACCACCGTCCTCCTGTATCCCCTGCATCTCCAACCCAGCTGTTTCTGGGTGGCAGTATTGTTAAGGGAGGCCCCGTGCAAGTGCTGGAGGACCAGGAGCTGGAATCTCAGCCAGAGCCCCTGGTGGTCAAGGTGAGGCCTTCTCCTACTCATACCCAACCTTGTATCCTTGCTTGAGGGGTATGTGGGGGAGGGGGTTGGGCAGGGTCTGAGCACGCTGTTGGGTAGGAGTAGTGCCTGTGATCCTTCCTAGGGCCTGTGATCCCTCCTAGGGATCTGTGTGTTACCCTGGGGTTTGCCCCTGGTTTTCCCAAGGGGAAGCATGTGGCTGGAGGCCCTCAGATGATCCAGCTTAGCCTAGATGGGAAGCGTCTCTACGTCACCACATCACTGTACAGTGCCTGGGACAAGCAGTTTTACCCTGATCTCATCAGGTGAGAAGAAGACAATCTAGACTCCCCTCCCCAGTCCTACTCTCTCAGAGGTGTCATTTGGTTTTCTGAAGGCTCCTCGGAAGGCCCACCAGCCCACCACATAGACAGAGCCCCAGACCCTGCTTCCTCCTCAGGAGCCCACTCTTGCACTCAGAATCTTGAGGGAAGAGGGCGGCCACTCTGACTTCTCTCTTACCCCCTCCTCCTTGTCCACCAGGGAAGGCTCCGTGATGCTGCAAATCGATGTAAACACAGAACAGGGAGGCCTGAAATTGAACCCCAACTTCCTGGTGGACTTTGGGAAGGAGCCTCATGGCCCAGCCTTGGCCCATGAGCTCCGCTACCCTGGGGGAGACTGCAGCTCTGACATCTGGATCTGAAGTCTACCCCTCATTGCCTGTCACACGTTCTGAGCCTTTACTTCCAGGTCTCTGCGGGGACCTGGCCTCACTCTGCTCTCTCTTAGCCCCCAACTCTTCATAGCTTGTTCCAGCAAAGCCAAGCTGAGGTTGTTTTAGCATATTGAGAAGTGTCTGCTTTTACCAACCCCTGTTGTGTGTTGCTCACTGCACAGTGTCATTCACATGAGCTTTGGAAGCACTAAGAAATAAACAGTGAACCTGGGCCTCGGATCCTCTGGCTTTGGGGATATGGGGCCTGTTACTCCACTTCTGCTGGCCCTTTGTGTCTTGCATGGGAAAGGGCTGAGGAGGGCTCCAGGGAGGTTGTGGTAACTAGTTCCCGACAGTGATTACAACATGATGGTAATGATGCCAAACTTCACTTTTATGGCCAAATGTACCCTGAAGGCTTTTCTTTTCAAAAAGCTAGGTCAGCTTGAAAACATTATGCTGGGTGAAATAAATCAATCACAAAGAGACAAATATTATATGATTCCACTTTATACGAAATATCTAGGATAGGCAAGTGTATGGAGACCAAAGTTGACTAGTGGTTACCAGGGGTAGGTGGGAAGGAGGGGAAAGAGGTACTTTTAACTTAGGGGACACTGAGCTGTTAAGGGTGACGGGAAAAATTGAAATGGATAATGGTGATGGTTGAACAACGTAATAAACATAACTAATGTCACTGAATTGTACACATGAAGGATGTTGAAAAGGCAAATGATTTTGTTGTGTACATATTTACCACCAAAAACAAAGAATCAGTAGAGGATTCTTCCACTGCATTGCAAAACATACAATTGAATTGTTCTATAAACAATAGTAAATAAAGCCTATCATATTTTTTAAAAAAAAGAAACTAGTTTGGTGGTCACCAGGAGACCTGAGGAGGGGGAATATCAATCAATGTTTTTAAACTTTTTTTAAGACTCATGCTACCTTTGATAAACATAAATCTCACCCACCACTCTTAGGAGAATGTAATGTGTCCCCTCCTACACAGGAGACACCCTGAACCCCAATGTAGATAGTGTAACCTATTTCCACTGCTGGTGAGACTACTGGGGGAACATCCTGTTGTTGGAAGGTTAGGTGTGTCACCTCCTATCTGGAATACAGGAACATGACCATGTGGAGGGCTGGGAACACCCAGGTGGGCCAAGGTGGCACTCTTGTCTCCTCTCCTGGATGGTGTTTTAGAACCTTGCCCAAATCAGAGATTTCTCCCTTCTCTGTGTCAGGTCTCTAATTCTGTATAAAAGGAACAAGATGGAGTCTCAAGAACCTAAGAGAAAGCAGCCAAGTCATAATTCTATTGACTCATTTATTCTCTACCCAAGACAATACCAAGCAATATTCGGGTAACTTCCTGTACTGTTTTCAGTCTTTTGCAGTGGTGTTTTTTGTTCAAAACATTAGAGCAATATAGGCCCCCTGAGATGGCCTGGCCACCCCAAGAATGTACCACACTTTCTTTCCATTTGAGGTCTTTAAACATGCTGCCACCTCAGCTTGAGTCTGGATCCACTTCCCCTGCCTTACTTGCCATCTGGGCCAGGGTATCATGTCCTCTGGAAAGCCTCCTTCCCTGACCCCTCCAGGTTAGGGGCGCTTCTTAATGCCCACAAGTCTCCTACACTTATCCTTATCATAAATACACGTCACATTGAATTGAAACCTTTCGTTTATTCCCAGCCTCCAGCTTGGATAATAGCACATAGTACAGTTTAATGAATAAATGAATATAAAGGAGGTGCTCAGGATGATTAAGGAGTTACAGAGAGTCTTGGAATTTACCAGGTCTTACCAGAAGTTCCTTTCTTAGGTCTCTGCCCTGTACTCTTCAGTAACCAAACTTCTTCAGAAAGAGAAAGGATCATATAACTCTACATCTTTTCTACATACGTCTAAAAGGTTACAATTCTATTCAACAAGAGGAACCTGAAGCACTTGTCATGCCAGAAAGCAAGGAAACTACTGAAGGCTACTGGGATCGTGTCTGAAGGACACGTGATGTATCTGGCAAAGGATTTGTATCTAGATGTCCTGGACTGAATTCTGTCTCCCAAAAACATGTCTACTTGGCTAGGCCATGATTCTCAGTATTGTGGGATTGTCCACCATTTTGTCATCTGATGTGATTTTCCTATGTGTTGTAAATCCTCTATGATGTTAATGAGGCAGTATAAGAGGCAGTTATGTTAATGAGGCAGGAGTCAAATCTACAAGATTAGGTTGTGTCTTAAATTAATCTCTTTTGAGATAAAAAAGAGAGAAGTGAGCAGAAAGACAATGGGGATCTCATACAACCAAGAAAGTAGAGCCAGGAGCACACATCCTTTGGATGCAGGGTCCCTGCTCTGAGAAGCTCCTAGTCCAGGGAAAGACTGAAGACAAGGACCTTCCTTCAGAGCTGACAGAGAGAGAAAGCCTTCCTCCGGAGCCGATGCCCTGAATTTATGTTTCTAGCCTACTAGACTGTAAGAGAATACACTTCTGTTTGTTGAAGCCATCTACTGTGGTATTTCTGTTAGAGCACCACTAGACTAACTAAGACACTAGAATGTATTAAAAACTCTCAAACTCAACAATGAAAAAAACAAACAATCCAATTAGAAAATGGGCAAAAAACATGAACAATCATTTCACCAAAGAGGATATACATATGAGAAATAAGCACATGAAAAGGTGTATAACATTTTAGCCATTAAGAACTGCAAATTAAAACCATAATGTGATATTACTACGCACCTATCAGGATGGCTAAAAAAAAAAATTGTTAACATCAAATGTTGGTAAGAACGCAGAGAAAATGTATCATTCATACATTGCTGATAAGAAGGTAAAGCAGTACAGCCATTTAGAGAATAGATTGGCAGTTTCTTATAAAACTAAACATACACTTCTCATAAAACCCAGCAATTGCATTCTGGGGCATTTATCCTAGAGAAATGAAAACTTATGCTCACACAAAAACATGTTTATGGATCTTCATAGCAGCTTTATTCATAATAGCTAAAAATTGGAAGTAACTCAGATGTCCTTCAGTGGGTGAATGGTTAAACCAACTGTGGTATATCCATACCATGGAATACTATTTAGTAATAAAAAGAATGAACTATTAATATACTCAACAACTTGGATAGATCTTAAAAGAATTATACTGAGTGGAAAAAAGCCAATCTCAATGGTTGCATATGGTAAGATTCCCTTTACATAATATTCTTGAAGTGACAAAATTATAGAATTGGAGAAAAGTTAGTGGTTGCTAAGAGACATGGGAGTGGAAGAGAGGTGGGTGTGGCTATAAAAAGATGGCAAAAGCAATTCTAGTGGTGATGAAACTGTTCTATATCTTTGACTATGGTGGTGGTTACACATATCTACAATATGATAAAATTGTCCAGAACTAAATACACATACACACATATAAGTGTATATAAAACTGGTGAAATCTGAATGTTTTGTGGGTTGTAGCAAAGTCAATTTCCTGGTTGCGATATTGATTATAGTTATGGGATATGTACCAGAGAGGGAAACTGAATGAAGGGTACATGAGATCTCTGTATTATTTCTTGCAACTGCTTGTAAATCTATAATTATCTCAAAATACATAATTTAATTAAAAAAATAAGTAACACAGGAATCAACTTGAAGAAACTTCTACTGGCCAAAGATGGAACAACTTGAGTATCAAAAAGAACAGTAACACGCATCGATAAAGAGCACTGAGGAATCTGTGAAACATTTCATAACATGGAGGAACCTGGAAGGCGTTATGCTGAGTGAAATTAGTCAGTTGCAAAAGGACAAATATTGTATAAGACCACTATTATAAGAACTTGAGAAATAGTTTAAACTGAAAAGAAAACAGTCTTTTGTGGTTACGAGAGGGGGAGGGAGGAAGGGTGGGAGAGGGGTATTCACTAATTAGATAGTAGATAAGAACTATTTTAGGTGAAGGGAAAGACAGCACACAATACGGGGAGGTCAGCACAATTGGACTAAACCAAAAGCAAAGAAGTTTCCTGAATAAACTGAATGCTTCGAAGGGCAGCGTAGCAGGGGCAGGGGTCTGGGGACCATGGTTTCAGGGGACATCTAAGTCAGTTGGCATAATAAAATCTGTTAAGAAAACATTCTGCATCCCACTTTGAAGAGTGTCGTCTGGGGTCTTAAACGCTAGCAAGCAGCCATCTAAGAAGCATCCCTTGGTCTCAACCCACCTGGATCAAAGGAAAATGAAGAACACCAAGGACATAAGGTGATTACAAGCCCAAGAGACAGAGAGGGCCACATGAACCAGTGACTACATCATCCTGAGACGAGAAGAACTAGATGGTGCCTGGCTACAACCTATGACTGCCCTGACAGGGAACACAACAGAGAACCCCTGAGGGGGCAGGAGAGCAGTGGGATGCAGACCCCAAATTCTCATAAGACCAGACTTAAATGGTCTGACTGAGACTAGAAGGACCCTGGTGGTCATGGCCCCCAGACCTTCTGTTGGCCCAGGACAGGAACCATTCCCGAAGGCAACTCTTCAGACATGGATTGGACTGGACAATGGTTTGGAGAGGGATGCTGGTGAGGAGGGAGCTTCTTGGATCAGGTGGACACTTGAGACTATGTTGGCATCTCCTGCCTGGAGGGGAGATGAGAAGGTGGAGGGGGTTAGAAGCTGGCAAAATGGACACAAAAAGAGAGAGTGGAGGGAGAAAGCAGGCTGTCTCATTAGGGGAAGAGTAATTGGGAGTGTGTAGCAAGGTGTATACGGGTTTTTGTGTGAGAGACTGGCTTGATTTGTAAACTTTCACTTAAAGCACAATAAAAATTATTTAAAAAAAAAAGAACAGTAACTGCAATGGATTGAAATACATCAAATAGATCAAAATATATAAGTTCATAATAACACACACACACATACAAAAAAGCAAAACTATTATTGATCATATTTAAAAGATGCTAAGGAACCATATCCTTACTCTGAAAACTTGAAAATGAACAGAAAGAATCAGGTATTTATCTTGCTTTCCTGAGGAACTCACCTTATGATAACCAAATAGTTGATGAGAAAAAGTTCTTTATAGAATTCCAGATAGTTATTTCAGAAGGAATAATAGAATTAGACTAGCAGGAAATTTTAATCTCTAATGAAAAATGGATCTAGGTAATGATCACCAACGGATTCTAAAGCCACTGAATAAGAGACTGACATGGAATTTTATAATGGATCCATCAGGCTGACAAATCCTAGCCAGTAATCAATCTCTACATTACAAACAGAGAGACTACCAGACATTATGTGCCTACTAGTCGGGGCCCTGATGGCAAAGTGGTTAAGTGTTTGGCTGCTAACCGAAAGGTCGGCAGTTCCAGTTCAAATCACCAGCCACTCCTTGGAAACCCTATGGGACAGTACTACTCTGTCCTATAGGGTTGCTATGAGTCAGAATCAACTCGATGGCCACGGGTTTGGGTGTTTTTTAATGTGATATAGTAGGAAGAACACAGCCTGCCCTATGACGTTTTCTTGTCAGAAAATCAAACTGAACCTGATCAAGCCTCCAGACCCAACAATCAGTGTACAGGAAAATGGGAGACAGAAGAACAAGTTTTAAAACAGTTTAGAAATGTAATATTAAAAATCCAGAATGTGGTGAAGTCTACAGAGCAAAGGACCTGTTTCCTTCAACAAATAATTTGCAAGAGAGAGAAGACAGCACCTGCAGATTTGAAAGATTTAGGAAACACATCAACTAAATGCAATGTGTGGTGTTGATCCTGCTTGCTGTGCCAAACTGTCAAGCCAAAGTTCATGGTCGCCAGAAAGAAAACATGATTTACACACAGGCACTGGTTGGAACAGTACTTTACTCACATAGAGAAGAGACACAGCAAAATCAATTTCAATAAAGGGCACTGGTCCCTCTTGGCCAGCTGGTCAGTCCCCACAGCTGATGCAAGGCTAGTGTTCTACACACTTCCCTTTCGTGCTGCCATTGAAGTATCCCATTCCCTCTGCACTGGGAATAGACACAGAAATGGAGTTGGCCAGGTGCCGTATAACACATACACATGGACAGGGTACAGAGAAAGTTTACTGTATACCCAGAACAGACAGGGAGGCTCCCAATAAAGGGAAGAGTCTGGGACAGAGGGAGAGAGGATCAGTTCCCAGCCTCCATTATCAGAGAATGTTCCAGGACCAAGGCTTCTGATTAGGCTGCCCAGGTGAGAGATGCAGGGGCCATGTCAGACAATCCTCCCAGCATGTGTGCCTTGTTGATCCTAATTTGAATATACCAGTGGGAAAAAAAAAAAATTTTTTTAGGATATTGGGGAAATTTAAACACTGATTGAATGTTTGATAATACTTAGGCATTGTTTTTAACATTTTAGGTATGGTAGTGGCATTGAGGTTATGTTAAAAAAAAAAAAAGAGTATCTTTTACTCGAACTGAAGTATTTACAGATGAAATGATAGAATGAGTCCCTGCATTAAAATAGTCTAGATGGGTGAACTGGAGAGCAGGGAAGGTAGAGTTAAAATAAGATTGATCAAGTGTTGATAATTGTTCAAGCAAGATGACGGGTATGCATACCTGGGGGGTTATCATGCTATTCTACCTCATTTTATATGTTTGAAATATTGTTATAATAAAAACTTTTTTAAACCCCTATTTACATTCATTGTGATCCTGATCTCTTCTCACTATAACCCTACATCATTGAAACACACTCCAAAAACAAAAGAGACCCTCCTGTCACAGACAACTCAGGCACCAGGAATCAGTGACCCAATCATCACCAAAAAACAAAAAGAACCCATTGCTGTCAAGTTGATTCCAACTCATAGCAACCCTATAGGACAGAGTAGAACTACACCATAGGGTTTCCAAGGAGCAGCTGGTGGATTCGAACTGCCGACCTTTTGGTTAGCAGCCAAGCTCTTAACCACTATGCCACCAAGGCTCCCAATCATCACAACACCTGTTAAACCCACCCTGACAAGATCTCTCTCTGCTATATTCATGAAGATTCTACCCCACTTCCTAGTACCAGGCTAAAAAAATGAGCAAAAATAGCAAAGGTGACTGTGTCACTGGAAAAGTCTAGCCTACCACCTATGATCTTTTGCCAGCACCATGGCCAGCTCCACAAGTTGGTTCACTAGGCCATCTAGAAGGTTCTGGAGTTTGCCAAGCTCAGGGAAACCCTCAGAGAAGATGTAGTACCTTTCCTTAAAAAGATAGAAATACCATACGATTCAGCTATACCCCTCCTAGAAAAATAAGAACCATTACAAGAATAGACATATGCACACCCATGTTCATTGCAGCATTATTCAAAATAGCAAAAAGATGGAAACAACCCAAGTTCTCATCAACAGATGAATGGATAAACAAACTATGGTACACACACATAATGGAATACCACACAACAATAAAGAACAATGATGAATCTGTGAAACATCTCACAACACGAATGAGTCTGGAGGGCACCATGCTGACTGAAATAAGTCAGTCACAAAAAGACAAATACTGTTATGAGACCACTATCATAAAAACTCATGAAAGGTTGACTCACAGAAAGAAACAACCTTTGATGATTATGAGGGAGGGGAGGGGTGGGGATAGAAAAACACTAAATAGACAGTAGATAAATGATAACTTTGGTGAAGGGTAAGACAGTACACAATTCTGGGGAAGTCAGCACAACCTGATCAAAGCAATGTCATGGAAACTTCGAAGACACATCCAAACTCCCCGAGGGACCAAATAACTAAGCAGAGGGCTGTGGGAACCGTGGTCTTGGGGGACATCTAGCTCAATCAGCGTAATGTAATTTACAAAGAAAATGTTCTACATCCTGCTTTAGTGAGAAGCTTCTGAGGTCTTAAAAGCTTGTGAGCAGCCATCTCACAAGATATTCCAATGGTCCCACCCCATCTGGAACAAGGCAGAATGGAGAAAACCAAAGACATAAGGGAAAGATTAGTGCATAGGACTAATGGACCACAACTACCACACACCCCCCACCAGACTGAGTCCAGCGCAACTAGATGGTGCCCAGCTTCTGTGTTTTACCTTCACTGGGTTTCTGAATTTCATCCATGTGGATGTTTGTAGCTATAGCATGTTCATTTCCACTGCTCTGTAACATTCCATCATATTAACATACACAATTTATTATTCTACTGTTGATGGATGTTTGAGTTGCTTCCAGTTTTTTGCTAATGTAAGTAGTGAGAGTAGAAACACCACTGCCTGTGTCTTCAGGGTATATATCTGGGAGTAGAATTGTCAAATCCTAAGATATGCACATATTCAACTTCACCAAGTAATACCAAATGATTTTCCAAAATGGTTACACCAAATTACACTCCCACTAACAGTGATCCCATCCCTCAATATTGCCAGGCTTTAAATGTTTGCCAATCCAGTGGATGTGAAATGGTATCTTATTGTGGTTTCATTTGCATTTCCCTGATTACTACAGAGACCAAACAACTTTTCATTGTTTATAGCCATTTCTGCTTCTTTTATAAAATTCCTGTTCATGTCTTCTACCTGTTTTTCTACTTGGCTGTTTATCTTTTTATTTGTAGGAGAACTTTATAAATTCCAGATAACAATCCTTTGTTAGTTACATGTCTTGAAAATATTTTTTCCCAATTTGTAGTTTGTCTTTTTACTCTTTTTAAAGTAGTATATAAAATTTAAAATAAAGTTTTTAATATTAATTTATCTAAAAATTATCAATCTTTTCCTTTACGGTTCGCATTTTTGTGTTTGTTTAAAAAATCCACGGTCAGGGGATGCAGACTTTCTGGAGCCACTGAGGCCAGATGAACCCCTGAAACTATTTCCCTGAGATAATCTTTAAACTTGAAACCAAAAATATACCCTGAAGCCTTCTTTAAGCCAAGCAATAAGAAACCCATTGCCATCGAGTCAATTCTGATTCATAGCAACCCTATAGGACAGAGTAGAACTAACCTATACTATTTCCAAAGAGCACCTGGTGGATTTGAACTGCCAACTTTTTGGTTAGCAGCCAGAGCTCTTAACCACTACGCCACCAGTTTCCAACCAAACAATAAAAACCAAAAAAAAACAAACCTAGTGCAGTCGAGTTGATTCCGACTCATAGTGATCCGATAAGACAGAGTAGAACTGCCCCATAGAGTTTCCAAGGAGCGCCTGGCGGATTCCAACCACCAACCCTTTGGTTAGCACCCATAGCACTTAACCACTACACCACCAGGGTTTCCAAGTTTAGCTTAATTAGTAAAGAATGTCTGCCTTAAGCATTGTGCTCTTTTAAAGCTCTTTGTTGTGTTGTTGTGTGCTATAAAGTCCATTCTGACTCAAAGTGACACTATGTGACAGAGTAGAACTGCCCCATATGTAGGATTTACTAGGCTCTAACTTTTTTACTGGAAACAGATCATCTGGTTTTCTTTCCCACAGAGCAGCTGGTGGGTTCAAACCACCTATCTTTTGGTTGGCAGCCAAGCATTTAACCATTCCACCACCAGGGTTCCTGTATAGGATCAAATTGACTACAGCAACTTGAAAGTTTAGATAGGAAGCTGAGAGGGCAGTGAGTCATGTTAATGGGCGGGGGGGGGAATCATTCAGAAAAGGAGGGTGAGAACAATTGCACAACTTGAAGAATGCAATCAATGTCAATGAATTGTACATGCAGAAATTATTGAATTGGTGTATGTTGAAAACATACAGCAACAACAAAAAAAGATAAATCCATGATCAGAAACGTATTTTTTTCTGTATGAATAACCAATTGTCCCAACATCATTTATTGATAAGCGTATCTATTTTCTGTTGATTTGCGATGTTGATTGTCATAAATCAATTTTCCATATATGTAAGGGTTTATTTCTGGGATCCCTATTTTGTTTCATTAGTTAATTTGTTCCTGCAACTAATACAAAAAAACATTGCTTTAATTACAAAGCTTTATAAAAACGCTTAATAACTGGAATGGCAAGTTCTCCCACTCTAGTTTAGCTGTGAGGATATCTTGTTTATTCTTGGCCCTTTGTTGTTCCATTATCAATTTTAGCTTCAGGTTTTAAGTTCCACAAACTAAAAAAAAAAAAAAAGCTTGTTGAGATTTTGACTTGAATTGTATTGATTCTAAATTCAGATATCCTAGATCCAGATCCTGGCTCCATCACCTACTAACTGTGTAGCCTTGGTCAGATTATTAACCTCTCAATGTCTCAGTCAGTCACCTCATCTGTAAAATGGGGATACTAATAGGACCTCTACTTCTGTGAGCGTAACATAAGATGTTTAGCATTTAGTGGAGTCCCTGGGTGGTGCAAACAGTTAACACACTTGGCTGCTAACCAAAAGGTTGGAGGTTCTAGTCCACTTAAAGGCGCCTTGGAAGAAAGGTCTAGTGATCTATTTCAGAAACATCAACCATTGAAAACCTGGTGGAGCACAGTTCTACTCTGACACACATGGGGTCACCATGAGTCAGAATTAACTCCATAACAACTGGCTTGGTGGTTTTTTATTTGTTTAGCATTTCGTATGGTATGGGGCTGTTCTACTCTGCCCTATAGGGCTGCTATGAGTTAGAATCGCCTCAGTGGCAAAGAGTTTGGTTTTGGTTTTTTTATGGTTCCTGGCACACAGTAAACACCATATAAATTTTAGCTGTTACTAGAAAACCTTCTTACCAGCATATCCTTATTCCTCCAACTCCATGAGCCCCTCAGTACCCATAGAAGCTGGTAGTAGGTATATGGGGGCTGTAGAGGGCAATGGTGATGAGATCAGACTGCACTGCTGTCCTCTTTACAAAAGCATCGTGCCTGTCCCGACCAAAGGAGAATGATGAAAACCAAAGACACAAGGAAAAGATTAGTCCAAAGGACTAATGGACCACATGAACCACAGCCTCCACCAGCCTGAGCCCAGAAGAACTAGATGATGCCCAGTTACCACCACCAACTACTCTGACAGGGATACAATAGAGGGTTCCAGACAGAGCGGGAGAAAAATGTAGAATAAAATTCAAATTTACGAAAAAAAAAAAAAAAAAGATCGGACTTACTGGTCTGACAGAGACTGGAGGAACCCCTGAACTGGGCACCCTGCTAACTCAGAACTAAAGGCACTCCCCTTTGGTGAAGGGTAACACAGTACACAATACTGGGGAAGCCAGCACAACTTATACAAGGCAAAGTCACGGAAGCTCCATAGAGAGACACATCCAAACTCCCTGAGGGACCAAATTGCCAGGCTGAGGGCTATGGGGACCATGGTCTTGGGGAATATCTAGCTCGATTGGCATAACATAGTTTATAAAGAAAATGTTCTATATTCTGCTTTGGTGAGTAGCATCTGGGGTCTTAAAAGCCTGTGGGCAGCCATCTAGGATATTCCACTGGTCTCACCCGGTTGGGAACAAGAAAGAACGAAGAAAACTAAAGATACAAGGGAAAGATTAGTCCAAAGGACTAATAGACCACATCTGCCACAGCCTCCACCAGACTGAGTCCAGTAGAACTAGATGGTGCGTGGCTACCACCAATGACTGCTCTGACAGGGATCACAAGAAAGGGTCCCGGGCAGAGCTGGAGGAAAACGCAGAACAAAATTCTAACTCAAAAAGAAAGACCAGACTTACTGGCCTGACAGAGACTAAAGAAACCCTGAGAGTATGGCCCCCAAACACCATTTCAGCTCAGTAATAAAGTCACTCCTGAGGTTCACCCTTCAGCCAAAAACTGAATAGGCCCATAAAAGAAATCGAGACTAAAAGGGCACACCAGCCCTGGGACAAGGACTAGAAGGCAAGAGCGGACAGGAAAGCTGATAATAGGGAACCCAAGGTTGAGAAGGTAGAGTGTTGACATGTCGTGGGGTTGTTAACTAATGTCATAAAACAATATATGTACTAACTGTTCAATGAGAAACTTCGTTCTGTAAGCCTTCATCTAAAGTACAACAAAAAATAAACAAAGGCACTCCCGAAGTCCACCTTTCTGCCAAATATTAGACAGGCTATAAAACAATAACACGGGGGAGGAATATTTTTCTTAGTTCAATCAACTATATGAAACCAAATCGGCAACACTTGCCCAAAAGCAAAGACTGAAGGCAGGAAGGGATGGGAAAACTGGACAAATGGACTCAGGGAACCCAGGGTGGAAAGGGGGAGAGTGTTGATGACACATTGTGAGGATTGCAAACAATGTCACAAACTAATTTGTGTATAATTTTTTAATGAAAAAACTAACTTTCACCAAAAGCACAGTAATTTTTTTTTTTTTTTAAAGTACTAAGATGATAAGACTGGAGGCCATATTAGAAGTCAGGACTGCAAACATGGTTTTGGTTGTAACCAGGGGCAGATTGCAGCCCTGGTGGCACAGTAGTTAAAAGCTCGGTCGCTAACCAAAATGCTGGCAGTTCAAATCCACCAGCAGCTCCTTGGAAACCCTCACGGGCAGTTCTACTCTGTGTATACAGTCACTATGAGTAGGAATGGATTAGATGGCAATAGGTTTTTTTTTTTTTTTTAGGGGTGGATTAACCAGTAAGCACAGAACAGGCTTGCATTGAGCAAGGTACACATAGGCTTAATGTATTTACTTGCTAATCTGTGGTAAGCGATTTCACATGGGCTTTTTTTCACCGTATCTTTGCTGTGGTGGGGGACAGGTGAAACTCCACTGCAGATTGGAGAGATGGCACAATTGGGTCTTTGCATACCTTGCTTATTGGGTAATTGGGCCCTGGATGTAAATACATCTGCTGTGCAAACAAAATATATCCACTCAAGAGGCTGCTAACCTGGAGTCTGTGACTTCTCTGAAATTAGACTCAAAATTTGGAGGTTGTGTGTACATATGTGCATTTTTCATGTCCATTGCTTTCATCTGATTTGCAAAGAGATTCCTGACCTAAAACAGTCTTAATTAACAGGGTTAAGAACCCACGATCTATGCAGTACAACATTCTCTAATGGTAAAACACTTGTGTGGGCATCCAGCACCCCCTGTGTGAGTTGGTCAAAATTCCAGTGTTCACAGATGGCAGAACAATGTGAATGTAAAAGTTTAGCAACACCCTGGAAGGAAATAAAGTTCACACCGGAAACCAAAGCTTACTAAGGGGAAGGGGGGCGAGGGGGGAGCACTTCAGTTTAATGCGGTACAGCTGCTGAGGTTTTGGAGCACTCCATCAACGGGAAACAAGAGCCTGTGTCTGTAGGTTTGTTTGTGTTTGGGTGCGTGTGTTTGGGAAAGGAGGGAGGAATGGTTCAACTTGTTTTTCATCAAATTGGGGTTGTTTATGAGCTTAGAGCAAACATCCATCACTGTAAAAAAAAAAAAAAAACCAACCAAACTGTCATGGATTGAACTCTGTTCCCCCAAAATATGTGTCAATTCAGTTAGGCCATGATTCCTATTATTGTGTGGTTGTCCTCCATTTTGTGATTTCCTATGTGTTATAAATCATAATCTCTGCCTGTGGTTGAAAAGGGTTAAGGTGGGATGTAACACCGTTGCTCAGGCTACATCCCTGATCCAGTGTAAAGGGAGTTTCCCTGGGGTGTGGCCTGCACTACCTTTTATTTTACAAGAGAGAAAAGGGAGGCAAGCAGACAGTTGGGGACTTCATGCCACCAAGAAAGACGCACCAGGAGCAATGCGCTTTAGACCCGGGGTTCCTGCTTGGAGAAGCTCCTAGTCCAGGGGAAGATTGATGAGAAGGACCTTCCTCCAGAGTCAATAGAGACAGAAAGCCTTTCCCTGGAGCTGACCCCTGAATTTGGACTTCGATTACTAGACTGTGAGAAAATAAATTTCTCTTTGTTAAAGCCATCCACTTGTGTTGTTACAGTCGTGCTAGGTGATTAAAACAAAAACCCACTGCGTGGAGTCCGTTCCTATTCATAGCCACCCTATAGGGACAGACTAGAACTGCCTCATAGGGTTTCTTTCCAAGCTGTCATCTTTAGGAAAGCAGACTGCCACATCTTTCTCCCGCAGAGCGACTGGCTGGTGCTTTAACCACTACGCCACCAGGGCTATTTTATCATTTATTGATGCTTTTCTTTCCGTAGTTCTGATCACCGAAGGCAAAATGGAAACACAGAAGGGGAGGGAAAAGAAAATAAAGCTCCAAAGGGAACCAAGCTCCAGGTCTTTCCTCCTGCGGTCCCTTTAAGAGAAGACTCTTGGGACAGGCAGTCCCAACCGACCCCAGTTTTAACCGAAACCTAACCCGGACTTCCCCTTCTTGACTCAAATAAGACCAATTTTGGATTTTCCCTCTCCTATTGACCAATCAGATTCTGTTGCCAGGCAGACTTTTGCTGCCGCTAGTGCGAGCCGGGCGCCTTCTGTCTCCGGGTGGCAGCAACGACCAATGATAGAGCAGGCTGCCCGTGTATCTAGGCAGATTGGGGCTGTTACAACCATTCAGAAAAAAGAAAAAGCAACGCACGAGCCCGCGGGGCCAGGACCGTGGGGCTGGGCTGGAGTGAAGGTGGCTACGAGGTAGTTTTTCTTTCTCGCTTACCTTTATTGTTGCTTGTGTTGGGAGGCGACTATTCAAAGGTAGGGAGGGGGCAATATGAGTTGGGAGGAGAGCAGAAAAAGATTTGGCCTGTATTTTCAAGAGCTTTTTCGCCCATGTCCACGTGCCCCGAATCTGGGACCCATTCCCCCAACCGGGTTTCCTTCGCCCAGCCCGAGTTCCGCTACCCTGAGCCCCCCACTTGGCAGCAGCCGAGGATTGAAGGGAGGGGGAAGAGAGGGAGACG
This sequence comes from Loxodonta africana, assembly GCF_030014295.1. Taxonomy (NCBI): domain Eukaryota; kingdom Metazoa; phylum Chordata; class Mammalia; order Proboscidea; family Elephantidae; genus Loxodonta; species Loxodonta africana. Next base: position 181,172,772 of record NC_087344.1, on the reverse strand, counting down.
GGAGCGCGCCCGAGGATGGGATGTTGAGGGAGATGACGTAGGGGCCGGCGACGTGGGGAGGGGGAAGCAGCGGGGGAGAGCCGTGGCGAGGTTAAGTAATGAGAACTTGGGCCCAGGTTTCTTCAAGCCTGGAAGGGCGGAATTTGTTCGTATTATTTCTGACCTCCCAGGGAAATTCAATGGCGAGGGGTATAATAGAGAATCAGAGAACTTTGTTTTATGGTCGTTATCGTTGTTTGGGGGTGGGGTCAGAGGCAGAAATGTAGATTTCTTTCTAACGTGAATTCCCAATCCCCCTGTCTCTTCTTTACAGTTTTCTAGATTTAGGAGACTTTAGAAAGGTGGGGCAGTTAGAATGGAGATAGAAAAGATCTCTTTGGGTATATATGGGCCTGGATAAGTAATGGGATGGTTCTAATTTTTGGAGAAGGCAAGTGATGAGAAAAAGACCACCAGGGAAATTCAAAGCCTTTGTTTCTGTTTCTCGTCTTTCTGGGTGGAGAGTTGAGGCGTGCCCTGGGGTCGGGGCGGGGGGTGGGGGGGGTGGGGGGGAGGGAAGGCCGGTGCGAATTCAGTCTTCATGCCCTGCCTCCTTTCAACTCTAGCCCTCATGCTGGGATGGCAGAAGATGAGCCTGATGCTAAGAGCCCAAAGACTGGGGGAAGGGCCCCCCCGGGTCATGCCGAGGCTGGCGAACCCACCACCCTTCTTCAGAGGCTCGGAGGCACCATTTCGTAAGTACTCATCACCATCTCCACATCTTGTTCCAGACCTAGGGGTAGATCCCTGTAGCGCTTCCTGTGCAGATGAACTGCCTCTCCTGACCAAGTACATCTGACCAAGGGGAAATTTTTCCTTCATGGAAGCGATTCTTGAGCACCTGCTAGGAATTTCAGTCCTCTCCCCCTCCCTAACAATCAGATAAAGGGATGGGGAAAAACCTGTGTGTGATTGCCACGTTTCTCCTTTTCCCTACAGCAAGGCCGTGCAAAACAAAGTGGAGGGAATTCTGGTAAGTGTTTTGGGGAAGGGAGCAGTAGAGAGATGGAATTGGGGGATGAGGGTGGTGAGGGTAATACAGGGGATATGAAAGGTCAGTGTGGGAGAGGATAATTAGCTTTGACCTTGAACATCTCACTTTCTCTCTATATGATCTATTGTATGGAAGACCAGTACAGGTAAATCAGAGGTGATCCCCTCTGCTCCCTCTCCCACATGGTAGATCATAGGGGTCCTCAGAGCACAGTGAGCATCCAGCCTCAGATCATTCCTGAGGTCCTTTTTTCAGTCTGACAATCCCTAAGTTAACTAGATTTTATGGTAAGGCTCAGAGGGTCCTACCTTGGGCTCTTCTTGGCCTTACTATTTCTCCTGCCTGTGTCCCCTGCCACCTCAGCAAGATGTACAGAAATTCTCAGACAACGACAAGCTGTATCTCTACCTTCAGCTCCCCTCAGGGCCCAGCACTGGAGACAAAAGGTAGGTTTGATGCTAGAGTTCTAGGTGTCAAGGGTTCAGATTCTTGGAGAAAGGCTCATAGGGCTGGGTGAATAGGAAGACTCATAACTACTGTCCTTGATCAAGAACAAAGGTCCCTACCCCAGTTTAGTTTACCAGGGACAGGTGGATGCTGGGTGAACTCATTTGGTCCAGCATCTACTGAAGTGGTAGTTTGGGTAGAACCAGGACAACTGTTTGGTCTTAGTAACCCTGTGCCTTTCACTTCCCTCTGCAGCTCAGAGCCAAGTACACTCAGCAATGAGGAGTACATGTACGCCTATAGGTGGATCCGCAACCACCTAGAAGAGCACACCGACACCTGTCTGCCAAAGCAAAGCGTTTATGATGCCTATCGGTGGGTGGGTGGGTGGGCATAGGATTACCCCACTCCCCACCCCCACCCCTGGAGAGCTCTTTGCCTTGATAAAGCCTGATTTCCTAAAGGGTTTCCCAAGCTTGATCCCTAGGGACCTTCTGAAGCCACCCCTGGCCGCCTTCTCTGAATATCTCCCCATCCTGTCCTCATTCATTCAGGAAGTACTGTGAGAGCCTCGCCTGTTGCCGCCCACTCAGCACAGCCAACTTTGGCAAAATTATCAGAGAGATTTTCCCTGACATCAAGGCCCGAAGGCTTGGTGGCCGGGGCCAGTCCAAGTATCCTTGATTGGAGAAGTTGGGGAGTAGGGACCTAGGGAGAAAAACTTGGGATGTAGAGAGCCAGGAGTAGAAACAGCATAACCTTCCTCAGAGTCTTGGAGATCCCCACGTACCGCCCCTTAACTTGCATCAGATACTGCTACAGTGGCATACGAAGAAAGACCTTGGTATCTATGCCACCCCTGCCTGGACTTGACCTGAAAGATTCTGAGAGTGTAAGTAACAACACTTTAATTCCACCCTTCTCTCCCAGAGGTCTTTGGGATATGTTTTGAGGGCTAACAGAGCTTAGGTCATTATAGGCATAGCTTCTGAGTATGTAGGATATGCCCTTCTGCCTACCCTATGGCCAAGTCAGAGAGAGAGGAGAACTTGTGAGTTTCTGGAATGGGATGGGTAGAGTCACTCCTATCCCAGATCTGGTCTGGTCTCAGCTCTGGCCAATATTGGTGTCTGAGAGGGGGCAGAGGTTCTTTGGTTGGGAGTGTAATTGGGCATGTCCTTTACCACTGCAGCCAGAAATGGGCCCAGAAGTAACCCCGGCACCTCGGGATGAACTGGTGGAGGCAGCCTGCGCCTTGACCTGTGACTGGGCAGAGCGAATTCTGAAACGGTCCTTCAGTTCCATTGTAGAGGTCGCCCGTTTCCTACTACAGCAGCATCTCATCTCTGCCCGATCTGCACACGCCCATGTGCTCAAGGCCATGGGGCTTGCTGGTGGGTGCACACACTCTTATGTTCTGGGAAACTCTCAGCCACTCTTGACTTTAAAGGCCTTCCCACATAAAGAGTAGAGACACCTTGGATTTCCCTTTTATTCCTGTAGACCATTCTAGGATGAGCCTCAGGCCACCACCTTTTCTCTGTCTCTATTAGTCAGCCAGTCAGTCAGAAATCACCTCCCTCCTGCATTCCTCAGTTTGCTCCACACTCTCAGTTTATTACCTTTTCTGGTACCTCTGCAGAAGAGGATGAACATGGTCCTCGGGAACGATCATCTAAATCCAAGAATGGTGTAGAGAACCTGGAGGGTGGAGCCCGTAAGAAACCTGAGAGACCAACCCAGGTAAGGAGGTTGATTCCCTGGCCTTTACCGCGTGGGCTAGGGAGCTTGCTGTATCCTTCCCCATACTTTTTTTTTTTTTAGCCTACTGTCCCTGTGTTCCCTCCAGTGTCCAGTTTTCACCCCTTACTGTGTTCCTCTCTACTTTTTAGCCTCCCAAGGAGCTAGAACCCCGGGCTGGGGCTGGCACCTCAGTGCGTGGAGAGCGGAAGAAGAATGTAGTAGAGACCCCGGCCCCAGCAGCCAATAACCCACAGGTTAACGCCCTGGTGGCCCGGCTACCGCTGCTCCTCCCCCGGACCCCTCGCTCACATCTTCAGCCAGTCCAAGTCTCTCCACCCATCCTGGCCCCCAAGCTTTCTTCAGGCCCCTTGAAAGTGACTACGCTGCCTCTGCCCAGTAGGGGTGGGGGACCTCAGACAACTGTGCCCATCATTAACATGATCTTACCAACTGTTCCTGCTTTGCCTGGGCCTGGGCGAGCTCCATCTGTGGGTCTCACTCAGCCCCGGCGCACAGAGAACAGGGAGGTAGGTATAGGGGGTGACCCGGGACCCCAGCACAAGGGTGTCAAGAGGACAGCTGAAACACCTGTGAGTGAGGCCAGTGGGCAGAACCCGCCAGCTAAAGCAGCAAAGCAGGATATAGAGGATACAGGAACTGATGCTAAAAGAAAACGGGGGCGCCCTCGAAAGAAATCAGGCGGAAGCAGGGAAAGGAATTCTGCCCCTGAGAAATCGGCAGCTGCCATGGACTCTGCTCAGCCCTCAAGGTTAACCCTGGAGACTTGGGGCTCTGGAAGGGAAAGCAACTCAGCTGGATGGTCAGAGAGGCCAGGGCTGATGGGAGAGGCTGAGAAGGGGACAGTGCTCGCCCAGGGTCAGGAAGATGGTGCTGTTTCCAAAGGAGTAAGGGGCTCCAGTTCTCGGCATGCCAAAGAAGCAGAAGATAAAATTCTTGTCACCCCTAAAGTGAGTGTCATCAAGGGCAGTAGAAACCAAAAGGAGGCTGTTCAGTTGGTAAAAGGAGAGGTAGCAACTACAGCACAGGGTAATAAAGACTTCAAGGGGCTTGTGCTTCAAACTTCTTCACCCCATGAGCATAAAGATCCCAAAGCAGTACCCCCGTGATCAGTGGGGAAGAGTGTTTCTATACGTAACGTCACTTCTGTCTGCCTAGTAGAGCCCTTGTTGCACTTGCTTCTCATTTAGCTAATCTTTCCTTAAGGGAGTCTGTTCTCTGGATAGACAGCTGAGTCGCCTAGTCTTACCTACTGCCTAGTTCCTGCCTCTGACCCTTCCAGCTTGATACCCTTGCCTTTAGCATCACCAATAAATCTGTAGTGACCTTACCTGGATCCCTGTGCTATCCTGTGGGAAGATAGGGATAGGGTAAGTATGATGAATTAGGAATAATTTGGTTTTAAATCATAGAAAACCTAACTGAGACTGGCTTAAAAAATAAAAAGGATTTATTGGCTTAAGTAACTGTAAAGTGCAGAGGTACGGCTAGCTTCAGGTAAAGCTTGATCCAGTGGCTCAGTATGTCTTTAAACACCGGATTTATTTTATTCCCTCTGTTCCACCTTCTGTAGGATCATCTTAAGGCTGGGTCACCTCATGGCTGCCAGCACTCCTAGAGTTACATGTTTCTTCATTTATGTCTAACCAGAAAGAGTGGGCATCTTTTTGCCAGGAACCCTAGCAAAAGCCCAAAGATTCTCTCTCATCAGGCTAGCCTGGGTCACAAGTCCATCCCTAACCAATCACTGTGGCCTGAGAATGGCACATGGTAATTTGCTTACTCTACATTGTCCAAAAAAACCCAAACCCAAACCCAGTGCTGTCGAGTCAATTCTGACTCATAGCAACCCTGTAGGACAGGGTAGAACTGCCCCATAGAGTTTCCAAGGAGCGCCTGGTGGATTCGAACTGCCGACACTTTGGTTAGCAGCCGTAGCACTTAACCACTATGCCACCAGGGTGTCCCTCTACATCATAGACTACGCCTTTCTTAAAAAAGACCAGCCTCTCCAGAATCACATAGATCCCCAAATGGCAACTGTGAGGGGGAGTTGCTGAGGAGGCTACTACTATGAGTACATGTGACCAGCCAGACCTGCCTCCTTTTTTCATCATAGTGTTCTATTCCCCTTAGTACAGTTGTGACCTCTTTCCTCATTATAGTCTCAGAAGGAACAGAAGGGAATTCATTCTCCTTTAGGGACTTTCTCTTCACCTTATTAAGATGACAATCCTTTTTTTCACCTACATTCTCAGAGATGGAGCTGCTTCCTTTTCCTGTTTCTGAATTTTAGTTTTCTCATTACTGTTATCCCCTACCCTACGGCCACTTTCACCAAGAAAAGCAAAAGATTGCCTGGTTGTTTCATTAAATTCATTCTGTATCCACCAGATGTCAGTGTCTTGTCATCCATGTGTCAGGATTTAGGATTGTGGGGTTTAGGCTAGAATCTGGATGTATGGAAGGAAGCAGCTCCACGTATCAGGGAGCTCCAATGGGGAAAGAATACAGACCCTGGAAATTTGTCCTTGAGAAATGCAGTAAACCAATATTTATTGAGGATCTACTTTGTCTTCTGCATAGAGTAGTTTCTGTCAGGGAATCTTGGTTTTACCAAGAAATAGAGATTTTCTTTCAGGGAGACTTCATTTGTTCACTTATTTCCACTTCAGCAGATTTCTAAAAAATATAACATTTGATATATATAAAGAATATATGTGACATAAATTATGAAGCCTAATGATAAAATGAATACCTATGACTTATCACCCAACTTACACATTAAAACATTTAAAAATACCCCATTGAATTTATTTGTGTTCCTCCCCATCCTGTCCCCTTGCCTCTTCCCTAGAGTTACTGTCCTTAATTTTGTGTGTATTACCTGATACATATTTAGCCATATATGTATATATTAAATATTGTTCTTTGCTTTACAAAAATGTCACATTATTCTAAAGTTCATGTTGTAGATACCTATGATTTCTTTTCATCTGTATAATATTCCATCAAGTACATAAACCACAAGGTGTTTATCCATTTGCTTACCAATTGATACCTGGGTTGTTTCCAGTTTTTTGCTATTACAAACAATGCTGCTATGAACATTCTTGTACATTAGTGCCTTTGTTTTTAGTAATATTTCTAAAAAGGTTTCTAAGATGGTTCTTTTGGTGTGTTTACACTCTGAATTGGGGCCTATTCCCTCTTACTCTCTGAAGAGTTTATATCAGATGGAAATGAAGTATTCCTTCAAAGTTTGGTAAAAGTCACCTGTAAAGCTGTCTGAGCCTGGTATTTCTTTGTGGAAAAAAATTATAAATATTCAACTTATTTATTATAGGCTATTTGTGTTTTCTTCTGGAGTCAGTTTATGTAAAATCTTTTTCTAATGTGCATTTCGTGTCTTCTTTTTTTGCAGGCAGTTCATACACGTTCTGTTTTTTGTCTCTGTTTCCTCGGTAGTCATGTCCTTTTTTCATTTCTAATGTTTGTGTTTTTTTTTTTTTTCCTTGATCAATTGTACCAAGATTTGTTTACTTGTCTGTCTCAGATACTACTTTGGACTTTGCTGATCCTCTTCCTTGTGTGTGTGTGTGTTTCCCATTTCATTAATTATTGGTCTTACTATAACTATATATCTCCTGCTTTCTTTAGGTTTAATTTTATGACATCTTAATTTGGACACTTGGCTAATTTTCTGGCTGGCTTCTTTGCTATCATAAGTCTCAAGAACCTGTTTCTCTACACCCCACAAGTTTTTCTGTGTTGCACACTATTGTCATCGTTATTTAGTTCTAAGAATATTTAAATTTCTTTTATGACTTCTTTTGACTCGTGACTTATTTCGAAAAAAGTTTTATAAGTTTCCAAACGTCTGGAGAGTTAAAAACCTCATTTTTTTTATATTGATTTCAGCGTAATCACGTGCTTAGAGAATGTGGTGTCTATGATATTCTTTGAAGTTGTTGGGATTGTTATTTTATATTCTGTAACTGATCTTGAATGTCTAAATCTGTTGATTTCTGCTGACACCTGCTCATAGTAATTTGTTTCCTCATATATTTTGTATTTTGGGGTTATGATCTCAAATTTTGTTAAACTTAATCTATGGGAATTCTGAGGGTCTAAATTGGGGGTACTTTCTTCCAGAGAGGATTTGTGTTTGCATCTGCCAAAAAGGGGTGCTCCTGACCTGGCATGGTGTTAGCCCCTTCAAGAATCCAAATTTAATTCAGGAGTCCTAGGTTTTCTCTCCTTCCTTGGCTAGACCCGAGGCTTAAACGCTGTTCCTAGTGCTGATACTGGCATTTGACCCTAGCGCAAACCTGCTTTTTCTACTGCGTGTTAACTCACGTTTCATTGAGGTTTCAGGAGAATTTTTTTTTCTTTAGTGATTCCCCATACTTTTTAATGAACCTGACAATATGCTAAAATTATATTTGTTGTAATTCACTCAGGATCTAGTTGTATTTTAATGGGCCCTTTCTCTTATGCATGCTGCCAGAAGTAGGAAGGAGTCTGTCACTGTGGTTTTGAAATTTTCCCTCTTGTTTTTTCAGTGCTAAGCACTGTGTTAGAAGCTGGGCATGAAAAGTTGGTAAGACTTAGACTGTCTTCAAACATTTTAGTTGGGAAGACACACAAGTAAATAATGATCATAGCACAGTGTAAATTATGTTTTAAAAAAGCACAGTGCGCTATGGGAGCCAGAGGAATAACACGTCGGTCAGGCAGGGATCAGGGACAGCTTCCCAGTACAGGTGAGTAGAAGTTAGCTGGACAAGTCTAACTCATAAAGCAATGAAAGAACAGCACAAAAGAGCTAAGTTATGTTACTCACTACTGCATAAGAGCTATAAGCAGAGAGATCAATTTGAGCTGAATAACTTGGGATGGCTTCATGGAAAAGGTAAGCTTGAGTTTAATGTCAGCAGGACTTGGATAGGTGAAAAAGGGGGGGCATTCCAGGAGAAGCAGGGAATAGGGGCATGGGGTGTGAATAAAGGCACAGCAGTACAAACACATTAAAGAGGCCTGTCAGAAGAGATGTGTAGGAAGAATAGTGAGAAATGCACCAGAAGAAAAAACAACACACAACCATTAGAGGTATTTGTCAAGTGAATGAATGAGTGGTATGAGGTTTCCATTAGAGGATGGAAGAACTGGAGTCAAAGGAACCAGCCAGGCCACTGTTAAGTTACCTTTATCCATGTGGGAAGAGATGTGGGACTGGACCAGGCTGCTGACAGGTGAAAAGTATATAGAAAAATAAAGCACTAGTGATGGAAGCATCCAAGAAAATACTATCCTCACTATGATTGGGGTTGAGGATATAGCCATTCCCTTTGGGAGACCAGGACGCTGGATGATTTTGAGATTTGCATGAGTGTTGTGGGGTTCTAAAATAGCTTCTTCCATCATATTTTTTAAATCTGCCGTGAAACAAATGAGCCTGCAGTTTGAGGAATCTTCAGTTTATGAGATGAAGGGCTAAACTGGGATTTGGGGAGCTACCTACTACTTCCCTGCTACCATTCCTCCTCCTCCTCCTCCTCTGCAATTCCCTGTTCCCCACACCCCCCTCTCCCCCCAGTATCATCTTTTCCTATTTTAGCTGTCACAAATACTAAAGATAATTTATAATTTGCTAAAATTTTGAAATAATCTTTTACTACTAATTAAACCAAGACAAACTCCACATCTCTAGTCTGTGGTCCCAAATAATTTGTTTATATTTATGGTTAATAATTGGCTTTCTTTAGAAATCAAAGCAAATGCCACATTCACTTACATACCAAATGGGGAAATTTATGTCATTGGCTATTTGTCTAAGTGTTTTGCTTCATGGTTTGCCAAAAGGCCTACCCCTTCATCTAAGATTAACTTGCTGACTCTATCCAGGGGGATAAAGCTAAGTATAAACATATATAATGTAGTATTTCTTAAGACATGTTCTTCGGGAGGCAATTGTTTACTGGGAAGAACATAAGTTAGGCTCAAATCTTAGCTTTACCACTTACCAGATAATTTTGAACATTTCATTGAGCTCAGTTTTTTCAAACTGCATTCACAGTTTGATCGCAACCCCTTCACAGGTTGTGAAATCCATTTAGCAGGTTGCAAACAGCACTTCAAAAAAATGAAATAGAACAGAAAACACTGGGTTCATGGCACATAGTAAGGGTAAGTATTCTTTCCAGAAACTTTTATTTCAGTTAACACATATGTGTTTTTCAGTGGTCATAATATAAAATCTATTTCTTATCGTGGGTTGAAGTAAAACAATTTTGAAAAAAAAAATGACAACTATTCTGAAGCTCAGTTTCCATAAAATAGGATAAAATCTATTTCACAGGGTTGTAATGAAGAATAAATAAGGTAATATTTGTACTCAGACACAGTAAGGACTCAAGCAATACCTGCTGCTTTTTATTTTCCTTGAAAAAAAAGCTCCTAATGTCTATGATTCAGGGGAAAAATTCAGTCTATAATTCCTTTAACCTGTATTATGACATGGATCTGGTATTTTTTTTAACCAACTTTTGAATAATAAGCCAACATCTTTCCCCCATTTGATGCAATTTAAATAAGACAAGTAAATGACATGATCCTGCTCTGTTGGCACTTTCCTGCCCCACCCCTCACCCTAATGTGCCACACATACATACACTTACCCACCAAGAGACTTCACATGCACTCAAAACAGTGTGGGTTCCCCCAGGGGCACATGTCATCCGTGTGAAACCATCTACACGCCTGCAGTGACATCCTACCTAACAGAGGAGAGTGATATTTTTTCTGTCAAAAACCAACTTAAAAAAAAAAAGAAAAAGTTCGGTGGGGTGAGTAGCTATCAGATGCTGTGCTTTTAAATTTAAAATGTAAAACAAAAAGTAACCTTCAGTTTAAAATTTTGACAGTTAAGGACTGAGAAGAAAGGAAGAAAGGTGGAGACTGATGGAAACAGGGCAACGAAAAAAACTCCAGAAAAAGGCAGAAAGACAAAGTCATAAAGAGATGCAAAGAAACATACATATATAAACCCTTAGAGATGTAAATACAGAAAACTTGAAACAAACTCTTCTACTTAATACTCAATGCTTTGGGGGGCGGGGTCTCACTTGGTTAATAAAGGACTTAAAACTGCCTGGACTTATAAAAAGTTCCTCCCTCCCTTGGAACAGATGTTCCTGAAATCTTGTTTTTGTCACTGGAAAATGAAAAGCTTCGTACTATAAAAAAAGTAGGGCTGCCCATCTCTTTGTGCAATGTTTCAAAAGGCTAGTCTTGTAGCCCTTCAGAACCCTACCCCCTAAGGTGTTGTAATATTTTAAACTCTAGGCTAAAGCAGGCTCATCACCTCTTGGTACTTGCCTGACAGCTGGTTGAAAGCTGGGCAAGGGCTGGGCCTGACAGGTGGACTGGTGATTCCCCCCACTCCAGACCAGTGGTGACAAATTTAAACTATCTTTGGCACTCTATGCCTCTTACTCAGCTTATCTTTCATTACTGTACTCCTTCTTTAAACTAGCTAATATCTGCTCACCCTAGCCTCAGGATTTCAGCAAATTTCCATTTCTATTCTTCAACACTTTTTTTGCCTTAGAATCCTCTCTCCTTTTTGTTCTGCTGGATCATATCCAACATCTAAGAAGTGGCTCACAATATTTCTGAGAAGCCTTCCATTCATTAATTCTTTTTATAGTGAGTGGCTAGGCCTTCTGTATTAACTAAAGTCTTCTACGTTCCTTCAGCAATTAGGTACTCTATTTGTTCTACTTTTGTATATGTTACGTGTTTTTCATATGTATTTTCAAGCTATTACTCTATTCTGCCTTCCAATTAAACACTGAAGCAGTGGCCCTCTTTCCTTTTTTCGTTCATCATCTTAAAAAAAAAAAAAGAGGCCTGTTGCCATCAGTGATTCTGACTCATAGCAACCCTACAGGACAGAGTAGAACTGCCCCATAGGATTTCCAAGCAGCAGCTGGTGAATTTGAACTGCCAACCTTTTGGTTAGCAGCCGAACTGTGCCACCAGGGCTCCTTCATCATCTTACTGTCCCAGTAATAGTAATATACTAGTAATATGCGCTCTCTTGACCATCACAAAACTCTGTAAAGTATAAATATTACTGCAGCCTCTTTACAGTCATGGAAACTGAGGTTCAAAAAGGTTAAATCAGTCATCTGAAATCACTCAGCCTGTAAATGCCAGGGAAGCATCCAAGATCTGGGTTCAAACAAACAACTAGTCTCAATTTGAATATTAAGTAAAGTTCTACGAGGAGCTGGGATACAGGCTCTGAAGGACAGCTTTCAATCAATGACGCTAACCCGCATTTACAGGTTGCGTTTTTGTTTAGTCTTATTTTAACAGGAGCCCTGGTGGTGCAGTGGTAAAGTGCTGGGATGTTAACCGAAAAGTCCGCAGTTCGAACCCACCAGCCGCTCTGCAGGGGAAAGATGTGGCAGTCCGCTTCCGTAAAGATTACAGCCTTGGAAACAGTTCTCCTCTGTCCTATAGGGTCGCTGTGAGTCGGAATCCACTCGACAGCAAGGGGTTTGGTTTTTGGTTTATTTTGTTTTGAAGGAAGGGTTGTGTCCTCCAAGTCTTTGACATTTCACTCACCTCTCCCAACCTTGCCCTGGCCAGCCCCAGGCCAGCTCCTCCCTGGAGGGCTCGGCGTCCGAGGCTGGAGGCCAAAAGCTGCCTAGGCGGGAGGACCTCGGAGGCAGAACCACGGCCTCGAGTCTGGCTGCTAACGGCGTTAAGACTGACGTGGTTGGACCGCGCCATTCCCGAAGTGATAAGGGGCGTAATCTTGGCACCGTCCTTAAAGATGAGTAGGAAAAGGGTAGTGAGGGTAACTATCTTCCCTTTTTCTCCCCTCCCCTTTTCCATCCCACAACCTGATTTGCTCAGGGAGTCCGTGTAGGACAGGGGAGGGGAGAATGCTACTGTCTGAAGTTACGGTAACTCGGTGGCTAACTAAAACGGGCTCATTTACATATAACTTGCAAGTTCATGTACTCATGGAAGTACCCGATATGTCTGTACGTCTCCTCTAACAGGGGCACGCACTCCCGTTTGTCCACCCGGCCTCTGTCTGCTCACGGCCGGGAGCGCGGGAACCTTACCCTACAAATTTACTTCCCTCTCGGCTTCCTTAGTCTCGGAACCCCTCCCTTAGGGCCGCCTCTCAAAGATTGGCCCCTCCTTCCATCCATAGGCTCCTCCCTTCGCCCGCCTCCCTCTTTAGCTTCCAACTATCTCGTCTCCTCCCCCTTTTAAATTTCTGAACAGGCATGTTCCGGGCAGCTCACCCGACTCTTTAGGTTACTATGGGATCGGTAGGGTCCTGAGCGTCGGGGAAGCAAGGAAGCCGACCTCGGGAAGAAGGACTGGGACTCGGGAGAGGAATCTACATCAGTACCTGCTGGGAATTTTTTTTTTTCCTTGGTTGTACGAGGCGAGGAAGAGGAGGTTGCGCGGCCCGGTCGAACTTGGGGCTGCGCGAAGGCCCCTTCAGGCAGCGCCGAGGGCAGCCCCGCAGCCAGGGCCTGGTGCAGCCGCCGCGGCCGCTGTCAGGAAAGCGGAGGCGGCCAATGGAGCCCGGGAGCGGCCGCTGCTGCTGAGGCGGGGTGCCGGCAGCCCGACCCCGACCGCCCGCACCCCCTCCGCGGGGGTCCCCCGGAGGTAGGCGACTCCACCCCCATGAGTTACCCTTGCCCTCTTGGGGGGCTCTCTCACCCTGTCCCGCACAGCCTACCCACCCTCCCCCTCAAAACCTGGATTCGACTACAGAATTGCCCCACCGGTGGCAGCTGCACCCCGGGTTCCTTCTCCACCCTTTCTTTTTAGGCCTGGGATCCTCCTCTGCTTTTTGGCTTCCTCTTTTAACTCCTCCCCTTGCCCCGGGGATTCCTCCTCCCTCACTTTTATCCCTGTTGCCTCCGTCCCGAAATTATTTTCTTAAACCCTTCCGTATCAGGATGCCTTCTATAATGTCCATCCTTGCTTGTCCTTCCTCGTCGCCTGTGCTCCTGCCTCAAACCTTTCCTATAGACCCCTCCTTTATCCTTTTTCCTCTTTTACCCCTTTGCTCCGAGGTCTCTGTGCAACCCTAGCACTGGGTTCCCATTTCCCTCAGCTAAAGATGTGGCCCTTTCTTCTTCTGCTTCTTCTGATTCTATTACTTTACTGCCACCCACCCACCCAGCGACTCTTGGTTTCCAAAAGTTACCTATCCCCCTCTCCTTAAGGGATTTAATGCTCTCAGCATCATTCCCACAGTACTGTTAGCATTCTGCTTTGACCATAATCCTCACCCTTCTTCTCCGGAATGCTATCTGATCCCTGTAACTTTATTTAGTTTCTCTTCCCCCTTTTCAATCCCCCAGCCTCTGGAGGTTTGTTTCTGAGGGGAATAAAAGATCTGACAGTGCCCCTGCCCATTCAGGATTTCTAACTTTTGACACCTTCTCCCTAGAGTTTCAGAGATTTTGCCTGATCTTGTGACATTTGGTTCTGTTTTCCCTTTGGTCTCTATGTCTTCTCTTTCACACTCTTTATCTCCACATACCAGTTATTTCAGGATCAGCTAAACCTTGAACTAAGAAGAAAATGTATTGGGAAGAGGGGGAGCCTCAGCTGTCTCAGGCTTTTCTGGACAGAAGGGTGATTCTGAAGGATGGAGCAAATTTTGAAGAAGTCTATCAGATTACACTTTGTTGACTACTCAGGAGCAACCACTGGCAGGGATGAACAGGCCTGGAAACTGAATGAGGTTGTGAGAAATTTTGTTTCGGATTATTTAATTTTAGGCTTGTTTTAAAGGGATCACAGACTAGAGTGCCTTCCCACCCCGTCCAGAGCCAAGAGGAGTCAGTTTACGTGCCTGTGGCTTACTAGAATAGTTTTGGTTGATTCCCTGAGAGCACAGGCCTGGGGTGGGATGGGGGGGGGTGGTAACTGGGAAAAGGAACATGGGACAATGGAAAGAGCTTATACATTTGGAATTAGGACTCCTGGGTTCAGCATGTGACTTCCTCACTTGACCTTTAGAATGACCTTTTTGGGAAAATGGCCCACTCTAAAGGCATCACTGCAGTAATAGACTAACAGTAGAATGAGGGTTGGGAGAAAAATTAGACTTGGTTTTTTTGTTTACAAAACATCCTGTGGGTTCATCAGACAAAAGGTATTTAATAGGAGTGGTTTAGTCGCCCTGAGAATTTTCTTTCATCTTGATCTCCGTTGGGTCTTTCTAATCTACAGCCATGAAAGTAAGTCAGTTTGAAAGACAAGCTCTAAGTCTGCTTCTCTCATCTGTCTTTTTTTCCTGTCACATTAGGTTGCTGACCTCCTGAGCTGTCAGCTTAATCCACAATTCCAGATTCAATAGGTAGAAAGTATGTTTGTGGGAAAGCCCTTTGAGGAAGCTGTCTGGAAAAGAGAACTTGGAGTGATCTGGGACTTAGGAGACTAGTTGCTGCCTTGTATGTATGCCATGTCTCTGACTTGGCCCATGATAGTGAAGAGGACATGTGAAGCTCCATTCATCTTTAACTCTAGGCCTGTCTGAAGTATGAAGCAGTCCTACTACCTTGTCCCGCTTCTGCCTTGTCTTCCTCCTCTTTATCAGAGTGCAGTCTCCTCATAATACCCCTTTTTAGAAGCAATTTGGAAAACATCCCCAACCAGAAGTCATACTTCCCCTAGTTTCCCTGCTTCCTTCTCAGAGTTGAGGTCACATTGCATGGAGAGAACATGTTTGCTGAACACCATCCAAAGTAGTGAATTGAGATTCTTTGATTTGGGAAAGAGGCTGGGAGGACCCTTTCAATAATTGGCAGGGGATAAGAGAGAGCCTAGTCAAGGTGCATTTGGGGCTTGGTAGGGGGGGAACAGTTCAGAGAGAGGTGAATGTGCAAGTTGCTTCCTTTACCATCTGTCTGTTTCAGCAGGGGCTCCCAGAGCTGGCTTGGGCTGTCTGGCTGGAATCTGCTTATACCAGCTCCATGGCCCTGTGCAGAGAGCTCTCAGCCTGATTCAATATTGATTTAACTACCCTGAGACCACTGCCCTCCCTACCCTTCTGCTGGCAGCTTGAGAATGCCCTCTCCCTTGATGCCGCCACCCCCTGGGGCCTCGGGTAAGCATTTACCTAGTTCCTGGTGGGGCTTGAGCCTGCTCGACAGCTTGGCCCTAAGTTTCTGCAAGGAAAGAGAAGTACACTATCTCCACCTTGACATTGAGGTCAAAGAGGAGATGAGCTGAGGCATCCTTAAAGAAAGGTTTGTGTTAGACCTTAAGACATGACGAGGAACTTCTTAACAGAAGGACAAGTAGCCTAAGGTGATAGAGGGTCTCTTTTGAAAATCAACTTCTTTTAGAGAAATTATTATTGAAGAAATACATGCACTTGGTAACAAATTCAGGAGTTTATGATGAAAAGTCTCTTTCCACTCGTCCCTATTCCTAGTCCTCAGATTTAACCTCTTTTAATTATCTCAGTGTTTAGCTCTGAAGGTTATTGCCGTCACTGTACGTAGAATGCTTATGCCGCTGTTTCTTGATGTATTAATTGTTATAAAAGAGGATTTAGCTTTAGGGGATTTATACTCCGTGTTTATATAATTATGTCATTATTTTTATTTCTTCTACTGGACATTTATATACCTTTAATATAATTTAGCCTATTTTTTCTTTTTCATTGGAGCTCTGGGACGCAGTGGTTAATAGTGTGGCTGCTAAGCAAAAGGTTAGCAGTTCGAATCCACCAGCCACTCCTTGGAAACCCTTTGGGACAGTTCTACTCTGTCCTATAAGGTTGTTATGAGTTGGAATCGACTACAACTGATTTTAACTGTTAAAAAAGTATTTTTTTTTCTTTTCCATTAACTTTAAACAGTCTCTTAACTACCCACTTTGTACAATGAGGATACTAGTTCCCTTACCCTTTTTCCACTTCACATGATCCATCTCAAAGGGATCTTTTCAAAGGAAGAGGAAAATTGAGCTCCCCTCCCTGCTGGGAGGCAGAGCAGTAGATCGGATGATCTCTCAAAGGCCGTTCTAGGCACGTATAAAACGTCAAGGTTTGTCTGAACCAATTCATACTTGTCTAATCCATGGAGAAAGATGTGAAGAAGGGAATGGTGATTAACTGGGTAAGGGGATTTGGGGCCTTTACCATCCTGTCCTAGCAGAGACCAATCCAGTAAGTCCTTTAACGGAAGCCAGGGGAAGGTTGTTTGCCTATAATCTTTTGCAGCCTTGAGAAGTGGGGAGCCAGGTTAAGTGATAACATCCCGTCCCTGCAGAGACCTTCTCCACAGACATATACTTAAATGCTCGGTCACACAAAATGCATGTATACCTTCTGTCCTCTACAGCTGACCTGTAATAATCCCCTGGTGCTCAGACCAGGATTCCCTGTATTGCTCAGACATGAACTATGGAGTCCAGGCAGTTGTCAGCATTCCTTCCACCTCCTCCCTCCTTCTTAGGAGCCAGCTGCTAGGCTGGGGAAATTCTTCAGTTTCCCTTGCAGTCTGAGTAGAAGGCCAGTTTAGTGTGGGTACAGTTGTCTGAACTTCCTTGTTAGATGATGAATGGAGGGTAGTATTAACCCTGAAAACCATAGGAGTCGTTTGATATTAAGGGCTCGGATTTTCTTTCCTTGCTTTTTTCTTATTTCTCTGACTTAAAAGGGGAAAGGTAATGAATATTGGATCTGTTCTTTATTTCTTTGGCCTTCTACTCCGTTCATTTTCTTTAGAATGGTTACCCATTGAATTCATATTTTCTTTGCATTTGAAAATAAATGAGTTGATTTTGAGGACATTTGAGTTTAGGTTTTAAAAAATCCCTTATTGTCTAAATTGATAAAACCCTATTCTCTTCAATATACCCTTCCACCCCATGACTTGCTTCAGTGTAGGCAGGCCCTGAGGCTGCGAGAGGCCAGGAGGCAGGTCCACCTACAGTTTGGTGGCTTCTAGTGGCAAAGTTCCTATACAAAGAGGAGCTTATAGAGGAGTTTAGTTTTCCCACACCTCTTGGCATGTCTGCTTCCTTGGAAAGTAAAGGCTGTAAAACGGGGGAGTCTATTCTGGGGGAAAATCCTCTGAATACTGTGAAAGTGAGTTCCCAGCTGAATCCTGGGAGTTTTTCTTCCTTTGCCTGTAGGATAAAAGAGGTGATGATATCCTTACCTCCTTTCCTGGTGCCAGTAATAATCCCAGTTGTGATCAGTTAGGGTGACTGTGTTCTGAATTTCCAAGTAAGGTCAGAGATTGTATGTGGGAAAATGTCTAGGTTTCATTTTCCTTGGCAACTTTGAAAAGAGGACTTTTAGGAGCTGTCAGTGACTTAGAAGTCTCTGAAATAGAGGAACAGGAAAGGATATGTCAAGCATAGAGAAATTGAGGAAAAAAGTCGGTTGTATAGGACAATTTTTCTAGGCTACCATGTGAGTTTCTAAGCAGATCTAAAAGATTGGGTGTCCCAGTCGAAGCACAGTGACCCTCTGATGCAGAGTGCCCTGCAGAGGTGTAGCAGGAATGATTAAACCTTCCTCTTCTTATTCCTGTACAGCCCATAGATATGGGTAGAGACAGATCCACATAGGCAGCCATGCTGGTTCTGCTGCTCAGAGGGCACCATTTAATTTCAAGGAGAGCGTAATGAAAGAGTTGCCACCTTACTGATTCCAAGCCCAAACTGCATCAGGCGAATTAAATTCAGGAATGAACTTCTTGCTTGACAGAGTTAGGAGAAAGAGAAACTGAAGTGCCCCCTTTTTAGTGACCTCTGAGAACAGAAGAGTTCCACATCTGTCTTTCAGGCAAGTCTTAGGTGGTAAGTAGTGGGAGGCAGGGAGCTGGACTCTATGATGGTGGGCAGATCAAAGTAGCCTTGCCACTTAACATTTCAGAGATGTAAGAAGAGGCCCTGGAAGGGTGGCAGTGTAAAGGGGGGCTTCCAAGAGATGATGAGTGGCAGGAGAATTGGTAGCTCCAGCCTCCTTCTGCCTACTCACGGTACATGCACCCAGAATCACCAGAGTCAAAAGGTAAGGTCACTAATCATTGAAAATGACTTTCAATCCAGCTCTACAAAAGCTGCTGAGTGTGTCTTAGACTTAACCGTATTTGCATTTCTGTGAAGAGGCCTCTGAGACCATTGTTGGCTACGGCCAGACTGGGAGCTGAGGTTGATCTGTTGTTAATAATGTGCCTCTCCCAGCCCCCGCCTTAAAATTTCCTCCTGTGTCTGCATTGATTCTCCTGATCTGGACTTGGTGAGGCTCTGAAGAATTGCTCTTAGAGGGCAGCGGCTGTTGTCAGCAGTGTTCTCTCACTGAATTCCCTCCCAGAGCTCCTCCAGAGAGGTATCCTTAATTACATGATTCCTGTTCCTCCGTGTCCCTTGGAAGTTCTAGACCCACGAGTCCCAGCCTGATCTCCTCATGCCATCCCAGAGCCCCTCCGGTGCTTAGAGTGTGTGTATGATAGGGGTGCAAGTAGTGTTGGGGTAGGTGGGGGCTGTATGAATGTTTTGGAAGATTCTCAAACAAGTGTAACTCTTAATTCACTGCCTTATAAAACAATATTTGTATGTGTGTGCACATGTGCACACACAGAGTATACTAACCTTTTAGGTGATTGGGATTCAACATTTATTGAATTTATTGAATACTACTATGTGCCAGGGACTGTGCTAGGTCCTTTCACATGCAGCTATTTATTCCACACAGTAGCAGTGAGAAGTAGGTATTTTGCAGCTGAGAAAATGGAAACTCAGAAGATAAGTGGCTTGCATAAGTTTTCAAAAACCAAACCAAACCCGTTGCTGTGGAGTCAAGTCTGACTCATAGCAACCATATAGTTTACTCCATAAGATGTGTAAGTTTACACATCTCAATAATGGCAGGGCCAGCCCCCCAGCCTATTTGACTCTGAGTCCGGGCTCTTTCCGCTGGAGTAGAGGGTTGTGATGTCATGAAGACAGATGAGCAGAGAAATAGCACAACTTCAGCAGGGTTGGTGATGGTATTTTAGAGCAGTTTCTTCTAAATGAAGCTTGGCATTATGTTTGCTGGCCTTTATTCCCTGGGAGCTTTGTGTCTGAAAGGGAAGGTAAGAACGTGCCTATAACTAGGAAAAATACATCAAGACTTTAATACAAAATAGAGGTGAGATGTGAGGGCCTGTGTATGGAATGTTATATGAGTAAGGAAATAGCTTAAATGGGAGAAGAAAAAGGTGATGGCAGGCATTTAAAGGAAGACATGGGAAGGGCAAGGCTATAGAAAAGTATTTGAAGGCTTAGGCACAAGTGAATAAGACCAGCATGTCCCTGCAGTCCACCTGAAGAATTTGTAAATCTTTATAAGCGTAACATACATTAAAGCAGCATTTTGCAAATACAAGTTAAGAACAGAGGCAGAAGGAACGAAAAGTAATGCAGGGATCA
Source organism: Loxodonta africana (assembly GCF_030014295.1). NCBI lineage: Eukaryota > Metazoa > Chordata > Mammalia > Proboscidea > Elephantidae > Loxodonta > Loxodonta africana. The sequence continues at coordinate 181,153,040 of NC_087344.1, read as the reverse complement.
AAAGTGGAGGTAGTCAGGGAAAGTTTTAGGAAACAGTAACTTTTCATCTGATTTTAAGGAGTTCAGGAAGACAAAAAGAGAGGCGGTGCCTGGGAAGGCATCATAGGGAAGGAAAGGAGTGAGGATGGCACCACTAACCAGTATGTATATGTGTCTCCCTTTTCCTTTTTCCCTCCTTTCTCCTGTAGCTTGGAAGCTCGAAGTCTGGCTGTGGCCATGGGAGACAATGAGCCCACTCCTAGCCCACCAGGGAATAATGGGGGCTCCTTGCTAAGTGTCATCACGGAGGGGGTCGGGGAACTATCAGTGATTGACCCTGAGGTGGCCCAGAAGGCCTGCCAGGAAGTGCTGGAGAAAGTGAAGCTTTTGCATGGAGGCGTGGCCGTCTCTAGCAGAGGCACCCCGCTGGAGTTGGTCAATGGGGATGGTGTGGACAGTGAGATCCATTGCCTGGATGAAACACCTACCCAGATAAGGGAGGAGGAAGATGAGATGGGGGCCACTATGGCCTCGGGCACAGCGAAAGGATCAAGAAGGCGGCGACAGAACAACTCAGCCAAACAGTCTTGGCTGCTGAGGCTGTTCGAGTCAAAACTATTTGACATCTCCATGGCCATTTCATATCTGTATAACTCCAAGGAGCCTGGAGTGCAAGCCTACATCGGCAACCGGCTCTTCTGCTTTCGCAATGAGGACGTGGACTTTTATCTGCCCCAGTTGCTTAACATGTACATCCACATGGATGAGGACGTGGGTGATGCCATCAAGCCCTACATAGTCCATCGCTGCCGCCAGAGCATTAACTTTTCCCTCCAGTGTGCCCTGTTGCTCGGGGCTTACTCTTCAGACATGCACATTTCCACTCAACGACACTCCCGTGGGACCAAGCTGCGGAAGCTGATCCTCTCAGATGAGCTGAAGCCAGCTCACCGAAAGAGGGAGCTGCCCTCCCTGAGCCCAGCCCCTGACACAGGGCTGTCTCCTTCTAAAAGGACTCACCAGCGCTCTAAATCAGACGCCACCGCCAGCATAAGTCTCAGCAGCAACCTGAAACGAACAGCCAGCAACCCTAAAGTGGAGAATGAGGATGAGGTAAAATTCTGGGGAGGGTCACGGTGGAAGAGGGCTGCATGGAGACAGAATGTCTGACGTAGGGTTACACCGTCCTTTTCTCTCCTCCCCTCTGTTTCATTTCACTGTGATAAAAGCATGGAAAGTTACACTGGAAAAAGACCTTAGAATTCATGTATCCCAACTGCCTCATTTTACAAAGGAAGAACTTGGAGACCCAGAGAGGTAAAGTGACTTGCCTCAGGTCAGATGGCTGGTTAATGGCAAGGCTGATACTCCAGACTGTCCATTCCATTAACTACTTGCTTACTAAGAACTGTGGCAGAGATCCTCTCTACCCTAATCTGAGACCTGACATACCTACCAGAGCCTCTCAGAGGAGCAGTTGTGGTGGAGGAAAAGGGACTGTGGTGGTCTTTGTACGTGAGTTCTGTGTGTGCTAGAGTTGGGGGATGTTAAATAGGACATAAGCTTCATTCTCTTGGCCACTCCTCCTCATAATCCCTTTCCCCCACCCCCAGAAGACCCTGCTTTTTGTTGGCATTGGGGAAGAGTTCATTCCCTATCACTGAGGCATCTGCAGAATGCCCTCCTGCCTGTCTTTCCTTGGGGGAGGGGTATCTTGCTAGTATCTTTCCTATATCATTTGGAGGAAGTAAAAAGGGAAGAGAGAAGCCATCTTTTGTTAAAGAGTAAATCTTGTCTAGTCAAGGACCTGGAGGCTGGGAAGAAGAGGAAGCTGTAGCAGCGATGGGGGTATTCAATTTAGGGTGCAAAGGAGGGAGGAGATGAGCACGTTAGGAGCCTACACCCATCCTCTACTTCACATCTCGAAATGGGAAGTTGCCCAGTGGATAACCAAGTGTTGGTGACCTGGTGGCCTCACCAGACAATGGTGCCCCAGTCCTCCCCTCTGACTCACCACTGGCCAGGCTCCCATCCTGGCTGCCAGTCTAGGAGGGAAGGGAGAAAAGAACAAGGAATTTGCACTTGTTGGAAATCTCACATAGCCGTGGTCCTGGCATCTGCCTCTGTGGGGCACATACCCCACCCACGTTTCTGGTACAACGGGACTTCTTTCAACCAGGAGGAGGTCAGAGTGACTAGGGAAGGGAAGGGCAGTAGGGAGGGAGACTACAGAACCTGCTCTCTCTGGCAACGAGGTACTTTATGATGATTTGGTCCAGTAATTGGCCTAGAGTGAGAATAACAGTAGAGCTAAAAGAGCTAGCACTTACTGAGCACTTATTATATGCTAGACGTTGTGCCAAGCACTTTACATTTATTCCTCACAACAATCCTAGGAGATAGGTATTATTTTGCCAGTGAGAGCCTTAGAGAGGTAGATGATTTGCCCAAGGCCTCTCAACTAGGGAATGTCAGGCCAGGACTCAGATCCAGAGCTGGAGTTCATAGTTATTCAGCTTGGCCACCTTGGTTATTTCTCCATGGCCACTTCCCCAGGCCCCCTTGCTAGGTTTTTCTGGGCCTCCCAGCTCTAAGAGGCCATTTGGAGAGAATTGGCCCAGGGCCTTGGCCATCTAGGCTTCCACATCCATGCATAGGCAGACCCAAGCTGTTCTCAGAACCACAGTGAACCCTTTTCATTTCTGGTTGAGCTTGCCAGTGGAGCCCAAGGTCAGGAAGGGAAGTTGTTGCAGAGCAGAGAAGAATCATCTAGATTCTAATGGCACTAATGTCATGAAGGGTTTGGGAGCTGCCACCTCTTGGGCCCAAGCCCCTAGCAGTGTGAGTGTGAGCAGCTGGGTGTCCCTCGTCAGGTTTGACTTTTCTCTGTATCCATTTTGTAGTTCTCATCTTAGGGCCAGAGAAGCTGAGGCATCAGGGCATTTCTTACCCTATGCTGGGCCTCGAACCCTCTTTCTTGCATCTAAGTCCTGTTCCAGGATGAGACTGTGGATCGCACCAAGAGGCAGGTATTCTGTGAGTGCTTAGATCCCTAAGATGGGTTCCCCAGCTGCCATTTTTTCCAGCCTGACTATTTCGGGTCACTGCATCCAGGCACTCAAAGGTTACCTGATGCTGGCAGAATGAGACACCTGAATCCACTCTGGCTCCTCAGGAAATGTGATCAAGTGAGAGAGAGAATAAATAGGAATCTAAACATTTCTTCAGCACAAGAGCATTTTGAGGCTGCATTTGTCAAGGCCCCCACGGTCCCCAAAATACCAAGGGGATTGGCTTTCCTTCTTCTGCTCCTCCTCCCCTATGATGCAGCCTTCGTGCATTCAGCAGATAATTACTGAGTGTGTACCCTGTGCAGAGCCCTGCACCAGAGGCAATGGAGCACGGTAAGGTAAATAAAGCACTTCCCTGCCCTCCGGAACGGAGAAGGTGATATGGAAACCCCCGTTGTCTAGGGAACAGTTTAGTACATGACTCTCTTGAAAAGCTGTTTTCTGCCCATAAGCAGGACACTTAGAGCTTGTTAAAACAAAGCACGTAGTTTTCCAAGGTCTGAACAGAGACAGTAGAAGGAGAATCTCTAGGTAGGACCTGACACTGTGCTTCCAGTGTCTTGCTTTCCTCTTGGGTTCTCAGTTTAATCCTGCGCTCCTACAACTAGTAGAGGAGCCAATGAGAGTGAAGAGAGACTTCAGGGGAAGTGGCCCGTATAGCTCTCTTTCTGCCTAGAGCCTCCCTACCGAGAGCTCCTCTCTTCCCACACCTCACAAAGGGAGGGGTCCATTTTCTTTCAGGGAGGAATTCTTTACGCTCGCTCCCCAACAGCAGCTCTAGCACTGATTCTTCCCTCTCCCACCATTTTCCCTTCAAAGCAAAGCAGCCTAGCCAGGCAACTGCTCAGGCAGTTTTCCTTCCCACTTGTAACCAAATGCTGAATATTTGGCATGGCATAGAGCGCAGAGAAAGATTTCAGTACTGCCCCACCCCACATCATGACACTCTTAGTAAATGAGCTTTGTCTGTTCAGAACTGTAACCTTTGCACTGAGAAATCTGCTGCTCGGGTCACACTGAAAGCCTCAGTGGACCTTCTAGCCCCATACGATGTGATGTCAGCTTCTTGGACTCAGCTGTGCTCCCTGGAGCTGACTCAGTCTGAGTGAGTCAAGCCCAGGAGTAGGAGGAGAGGGGCAGGTCATAGTATACCTCCCTTCCCCTAGGCTGTGAGTGAGTCAGACGGTGGACCTGTCTGGGAAAATCAGTGGAGCGTTGCTCACGGAGCCCCTGTCCTACCTGCTGTTCTTTCCCCAGCCAGGTCATGGGCATAAATTGAACCACCATGTCATATGACACCCTGGCATCCTCGCTGCCTCAGTTCTCCTTCCCACCTCTACCCTAAGCGGAAGAGTTGTTGCCTTGGGAGATTGTTTCCAGGCTTGACCTCTCCCTCAAAGTGTCCCTCTGCCCAGATCCTTCATGGAAGGACCTGACTGTGGGAACCTTGAGATAGAATGAAACTTAAATCATGGACTTGAGTTAAGTAGATACTGAAACGCTGATTCCAGAGTAGAAGCTCAGTGACTGTGACTGACCGCTGCCCTCTGGGGCCCTGGGAGCTCTCAGGACTTTGAATCCTGAGCCCGGGCCCCGCCCCTTTGGCAGATTTGTGCCGAAGTAGGTCTCCTCAGACCGAGCCCAGGACGCTGAGGGCTGCTGCAGCGCTGCCAATGAGACTTTGAGCACCACCCCTTTCTCCTGTTTTGCTCGGACACCCACCATAAGGCACAGCGGAGGGGTGATAGTTAGATAAAGCCCCTTGGCTCGAACTAGGACAGCAGCTGCCACGCTATTCAGCCTTCTTAATAGATTTAGCTAGGACCTAGCTCCCCACCTTATGTCAAAAAGTTGTAGTTTATTGAGTGTTACGTGAGATAGCCTGATAAGGAAGCCTAAAGAGAGTTCAGTAGATGTGAGATTTGTTCATACTTTGCTCCCACCAGCGTCCAGCCCAGAGGTTTCAAGTTTTGGGTCTGGAGTGCCGTTTGTCACACAGGTTCAAGGCTGAGGTTAGACTTCCCAGGGTGATAATGAGACTGGTAAGAGAGGAGGTATACTGGGTACTGAAAGTTTAGCTCTTCTCCTTTCTCCCTGAGGTTTCCAAGAAGCTGGAGGAACTTGGGGTTTTCAGAATGGGGGCCGTGCAACTTGTTAATTTCAGCCGTCTGTGGTGGTCCCCGCGGAGAAGGGCTTGGTGGAGAGCACGTGAGTGCGTGAAGAGCAGGGAAGCTGGTGGGGCAGAGCTGTTCACCTCCCTGGGACCCAGCTTTAGGGCTGTCGTAGAAGGAAGACGCGGGCAGGCGAGAACAGAAGGGAATAAAGAACAGAGGTTGCTTTCTTATCCTCTTCACCCTCTTGACCTGCTCAGGGTCTGAGCTGGCCTTTTAGCATCTCCACAGGTGTTGGGAATCTGGGCAAGTGGCATCTTGGGGCCGACTTTCTTTCATTAAAGTAGAAGGGTAGAGCTACAGGAGGAGCAGTTATGAGCCAAGTTGGAGCTAAATTCTCTGCCTTTGTCTCTCTCCCATCCCTCCCCGCCCCTCCTCCTCCCTTGTCCTCTGGCCCTTTCCCAGGAGCTCTCCTCCAGCACCGAGAGTATTGATAATTCATTCAGTTCCGTAAGTGGGGCCAGGCTGGGGCTGGGTGGCAGGCTCCCCCCACGGCCGCATTTCCTCTCCGTCCCCAGGTCATCTGAGCCCCCAGGCCAAGACTATAGTTCAAAGGCCTCTTTTCCTAGGAGACCAGCCCCTCCCTCTCCAGCCTCCCAGACCGGGAGGAGCCCTCCTGCCCCTAGCTGCCTGTGCACCCAGCCCAGACTGAGTTGGGCTCAGTTGATCCTTCTCTCAGAGACAGCTGCCATGCAGTGATAGTCAGCCCCTGGCCCCCGGCTCCTGGTCTCTGGAGCAAACAACTGGGAGAGAGGTGGAATTTACACCTGGATTGGAATAAGGAACTGCTTGGCAGAAACCCCCAGGATCCTGTTTCTCCCACCCAGAACCCTTTCCCCATGGTTTCTGCCATCAGGCCATCATAAGATACTGAGTCCGTGTCTTCTAAATGCTAGGCCCTGTGTTGAGTGAGCAGACTCCAAAAGAAAACAGGACTTGGCCTGAAGGAAAGTTTTACTTCCCCACAGCCAGTTTTCTTTTGTAACTTCAACCCCATTTCTTCCAGGTCTGAGTTCTTCCCTTTTCCCAGCTCACTGCCCAGGAGGTTCCTTAATCCCTGTTCTCCTTTCTTGCTCCCTCTGGATGACTTCTAGACCGACCCCTGACCCTCTGGTCCCACAGGGTCTTGGACCTTGTTGCTGGGCAGAGACGTGAGAGGAAATGCTGGACCCTCTGGGAGTTTGGATGATTTTTTACATTTTATTTTTGATTTGTCTACCCAATCAGTTTTCCCTGCCCTGTGCTGATTCCCTTTCAATCATGATTCCTATCCGTCCCATGTGGCAGAGCCTCTCTCAAGGCCTAGGGTCACATTTCCAACATGCTCAAGTCATTTCGGGGCCCCTGACCCAAATGCTGATTTGGAGATGGGAAGAAGGGGTCTGACTTTTCTCATCTGAGATGACTACGAATTGGTTGGGATAGAGGGTCCTTGGGACAGTGACCATTTGGCACCTGAGTGGTTGGATTAGGGGATCAGGAGGAAGGAAGGAGTAAGTTTCCAAATTTCCTTGTCCTTTGTTTCTTTCCCCATTAGGCCCCTGTGATATTTCCAGGGGCCACAGAAGCCTCATTCTACTGTCCCTGTTTATCTCTTTTCAATCCTGCCCCCCAAAGTGTCCCTGATTGATTCAGATACCCTATTTCATTACTTGTATGGGGCTCTGAGCCAGCCCTCCTGTGGGATAGAGGCTGAGGGATGAACTGCTCCTCTGGACCCTGGTTCTGTTGCACGTGCAGAGGTGGGCCCAGTACTGCCCAGCTTTCAGAAGAAACTCTTCTTGGCAGTGTGAGGGAGTGAGGGTAGAAATTCTCAATCAGGAAACTAAGCAAGACACAGAAAGGGAGAGAGAAGCTGGTGAGTGAAATGCTGTTTCTACAAGAGGAGGCAATAGCTCTTGTCTAGCTGAGGGGAGATGGGATGGGGATTTGGGTGGCTGTCTTGATACATGCTCCTTATGGTGGAAGGACTTAAGCTGGAAAAAGAGCCGTTCTTCATGTCGAGCCGAGACCATCATTTTATCCACTGCCCTTATTCCCCAGACTGACTTTGCCCTTTCTGGGCATGACTGGAGTGCCCAGCATGAAGAGCTAAGCTCACAGCAGGAACTAAGAAGGGAAGCCTAGGCCCTGAGATGTTGGGGAAGAGGACCCAAGGAGGAATCCCATAAAGAGACAGGCCTTCAGGGCCATCAGCAAGTGCTAAAAGGGGCCATCACTTTCTCCATCCACCTACCCACACCTACCCCCCTCCATCTACTTTTTTTTCCTCATTGATTGTCCCCTCGTTGATGCAAGGTCTGGTCATCCCCTTCTCATCCCCTGCATGTGCATTGATCCCTTGTAAGAGACTGTGGGGTGGGCAGGGGAATGCAATGAAAAGCAACCAAAGTCATTTGAATGAAGAATTTTCCTTCTTTGAGAGGGGAGGTGTTGACTTGGAGCTCCCATCCCTAGCCGTGTGGGCCCTGAAAAATCCCCCTGGCAGAGACCTACCCCAAGGATCCCAACAAGGAGAGGGACAACCCTGTTCTTGAGATGAGTGAAACCCTTCAGGTGTGAGCAGCTCTTCTTTCTGGGGCTCTGACTGACCTCCCTGGGTGCTGTCCTCTGCCCACCCTGAAGCCTTGGGACAGCCCCTGAGACTCTCAAGTCTAAGAGAAGAGGGTGCCTCCCCATGACTTAGCACAGCTGGATTCATGGCCCCCTTACTCTCCAGGAACAGCCTGTTCTACCTGTTCCTGACTCTAGCTGACAGGGTTGGGATGGATCTACTAGGGCCAAAAGGTAGCTCCTTCCCTGGACTTCTCCAAACACTGGGATATCTGGCCCGCATGGCCAGGAGTAACTAAGTGGGTGGATCATTTTTTTCCTATGGTTTCTTCACTTTCCTCTCTTTCACCTCAACCTCTTATAGCCCGTCAGACTGGCTCCTGAGCGAGAGTTCATCAAGTCGCTGATGGCGATCGGCAAGCGGCTGGCCACGCTCCCCACCAAGGAGCAGAAGACACAGCGGCTGATCTCAGAGCTCTCCCTGCTGAACCATAAGCTCCCTGCCCGAGTCTGGCTGCCCACGGCCGGCTTTGACCACCACGTGGTCCGCGTGCCCCACACCCAGGCTGTTGTCCTCAACTCCAAGGACAAGGTAGGTGGACACTCACCAGAACCCTACTCCTGACCTGACTGTACTCCCCCGATTGTCCTAGCGATGCCTCTGCCAACATCCTAGGCTGCCTAGAACTTCATAGTTCATGGTGTCTATGTCAACCATGACTTTACCTCAGTGCTCGTGTGATTGAGGACCCACCTGACCCCCTTGCTGGGCTTTGCTTTTCTGGACCAGAGAAGCCTAATCTTTGCAGCTCACTTCTTGCCACATCTCAAGAAAAGTCACTCTCCAGCCCTTCTTTATGGGCATTTTGGTAGCTCTCCCCCGGCCCTTCTGTAATGCCTAGGCTTTCCAGGTACAGCAGCAATGAAGGTAGAGAAATAGTTAGTTTCTAAAACCTTTTCTGATTAGAGTGGCGGGAGAAAGGGAGAAGGATGCCTGATTCATACCGGAGAGAGCTAGTTGAATTTGTCAGTTGGATGGAAAGTTACTGGTTCAGATTCTTCTTTCAGAATCCTCCTCAGGATTGTGCCAAAGCTTTTTTCTGTCTTTGTTTGCAGCCACTTTCTGGCCCCTGTCTTTAGGAAAAGCCCACAGAAGCTTCCAGGCCCCTCTAGTGGGCTGTCGTTGGTATTTAGAATTGGTTTTGCTCAAGTGCATCATCTATACATTTTGAAGCTCAGCTGAAATATTTTGAAGGCTTGTGTACTTTCTCGCCCAAATTCCTCTTATGGGTGTTCATAGGACAGGTTCCCTGCCCTTGTGGTGTTCATAGCGTCAGGTGGCTGAGGGATGAGGGTGGGAGGTAGAAGTGGGTAGGTAGCAGGAAGAAGTGTGTTAACAGAGTTGAGATTTGGGGGATAGTGGTGGAGATAAGTTATAAATACTATTCCCCTTCCCCCCAGGCTCCCTACCTGATCTATGTGGAAGTCCTTGAATGTGAAAACTTTGACACCACCAGTGTCCCCGCCCGGATCCCCGAGAACCGAATTCGGAGCACACGCTCTGTGGAGAACCTACCTGAATGTGGTATCACCCATGAGCAACGGGCAGGGAGCTTCAGCACCGTACCCAACTATGACAACGATGATGAGGCCTGGTCAGTGGACGACATAGGCGAGCTGCAGGTGGAGGTGAGGGAGCTCAAGGAGGTAATGACTGGGACGCAGGACCTATTCTTCAGGAGCTTTCAATGTATTTGAGACAAGACCACACACCCTGAGGCAGGCCGAGGCAAGTGTCCAAATGAGTGGTGTGGATAGTAAGTGTTATGATAGGGCAAAGCTCTAAACAGTTCTTATTTGGAATAGATTCAGATGAACTTGTTTTCCACAGGAGGAATTCAAGTTAAACATAAGGAAGAAGTTCTAGATGTGGGGAATGAGAGAATCAAAATATCTACTGAACACCCACTATATAAAATTCTCTTAGGATAAGAGAATGTGATTAAGTTATACATTCATTCATTCAGAAATTTTTATTAAGGGCCTTCTTTGTGCCAGAACTGAGTGCAGTGTGCTAGTGACCAAGACTTGGCCCCTGTCTGCAAGGAGTTTGTGACCTAATAGGGGAGAGAACGAGACCAGGAGACAAGTAGTTTGTAGTATGATGTGATCCAGGTTGTGGTGGAGAGGACGGGGCCCCTGGGAGCACCTGAGGGTGGGGGTAGCACCTACGCCAGACTTGGGGTGGGAGTCAGAGAGTTCCTGGAGAAGGAACATCTCAGCTGAGTCCTGAGGGATGGGTAGGATTAGCTGGGCAAACCACATTCCAGGCAGAGGGAATAGCACATACTAAGACCAGAAGGCAAGAGTTTGGTCCGTTTTAGGAACTGGGAGAAATTTTTATGGCTACGATGCTATGTGGGTGAGATGGGAAGTGATGAAGAAATGAGGCTGGAGAGGCCACATGGGCCAGATCGTAGGAGGGATCCTGTAAACTGTAGAAAGTGACTTGGACTTCATCCTGAGGGCAGCAGGAAGCCAGAGCAGGATCATACGTAAGGCCATGCCAGAGCCAGATTTCACTTTGTGAAAAGACAGAATCTCTGTCCTTGAGCTTACATCTAATTGAGGAGATTGGACACAGAGATTAAGAAAAAAAGAGATATAGCAAGGCCGGCAGGATGTGCTAAGTGACAGTTGAGTGGATCTGAAGAGAAATGTTCTGTTACAAAGAGAAGAAGGGATTGGGGTTTCATGGAATGTTCTGTAGTAGAGAAAGACCGGGGGCGGTAGGACTGGACGGCTCAGAGTGAGGAAATGGCCAGAGGAATCTAGCCCGGAGACGCCTGGTCTGAACTCTAGAGAAAAAACATTCCCGACCTTGGGGAGCTGTCAGTATGAGGAGGTGCAGGCTTCCGTGATAGCTGTGATAGTGGTTTGCAGATATTGGTGTGTTTGGAGGCTTTTGGGAAACTAGTTAAAAATTCAGATTCCCAGATCCCATTCCTAGGAATTTTGAGAATGCAGGTGGGGCCTGGGAAGCTGCATTTTAGCAAGCATCCCAGATAATACTGATGGAGGTAGTTTGCACTCTGAGAAACACTGCCAGCAGGGTCTGTGTGAGCGCCTCAGCTGTTTGGGTCCAGGTGGTCAGGATGGTGTGGCAGCAGGGGAGGCTTTTTGGAGCAGACTTTGGAAGGGAGGGGCTGAACACAGCATGGAGATGGCACACAGACAAGCAGGACGTGATCTGAGGAAGAAGGGAAAGAAGCGAGACCCGTGCTTGGCCCTCCTGACCTGCCCTGCCCCCTCCCCCCCCAGCTCCCTGAAGTTCACACCAACAGCTGTGACAACATCTCCCAGTTCTCTGTGGACAGCATCACCAGCCAGGAGAGCAAGGAGCCCGTGTTCATTGCAGCAGGGGACATCCGGTATGGCCAGATCACATTGTCTCTCATTTTTCATCCCTCTTTCGGGCACTGTCTCTCTCTCTGTCCCCTTCATCTCTGTCTGAACCATCTGCTCTGTTGTCAGCCTGCATCTTTCTCTTTTCTCTCTTCTTGTCCTGAAGGCCAGCAGACTGGAGGCAGCCAGGGTGCAGGCTGAGAAACTGCATGGGCTGCTGCAGAAGGCAGTTCCATTTGAAAGGGCTTCAGAGTGCTGAGGGCACCAGAGAAAGGAGTCAGAGCAGTGTTTCTCAAAGTGAGGTCTGAGAAGCAGGTGTCTCAGAGCCAAGGAGGAGGAGACCTTGTTTAAAATGCAGATTCTGGATTCAGACTTCATTCTCAATCAGAATCTTAGTGGAGGAATGGGGGAGGGCCTGGTAATCTGCATTTTAACACAGTTGCAAACCACCAGGTTAGCAAAAGGTGCCACTGGTATGTTTCCTTCCATGAGTCTCTCTCAGCGCAGGTTCCTATCTTTGTGCCCAGAATCAAGGAAACGGCTCAGGAATTGCCAGCAGCGTAGACATAGGGGTGTCAGACTCTGGGGTAACTCCTCCAGGCAAATGATGTGTTTCCTTCCTGCTAGACGGCGCCTTTCAGAACAGCTGGCTCACACCCCCACGGCCTTCAGACGAGACCCAGAAGACCCCTCTGCAGTTGCTCTCAAAGAGCCCTGGCAGGAGAAAGTGCGGTGAGTTGGACGGGGGTCTCTGCACCCTTCACGAAGCCCAGTGACAATCGGTATTGTCCATCAGCCGCCCAAAGTCCCTGTACCCAGGGACAACCCAAAGGACAAACAATGGCCTACACTGGAACTCAGGCAGTCTGAGTTCTTGCCTTGTGAGGCGTTTGATTTGGATTTTTGGTAGACACTCTGTTCTCACCATGGATTCACCCTATGGCACCCTTCCCTTCTCCTTCACAGGCGGATCCGAGAGGGATCCCCCTATGGTCATCTCCCTAATTGGCGGCTCCTGTCAGTCATCGTCAAGTGTGGGGATGACCTTCGGCAGGAACTGCTGGCCTTCCAGGTGTTGAAGCAACTGCAGGTAAGAGAAAGGAGGGAGAAAGAAGAAGAACTCAGCCCAGCTCCAGCCCACCTCATGAGATGACCACATACATGGTTGTGCAGGGAGTTCTACTGGGGATCCCTTTCCTGCCCAAGTCTCAACTGGATACACAACTGAATACACTAAACCTGGAACTACTTTCCCCTGGGCGACACAGCCACAGGAGCAGCCCCACAGTGACCTCTTTTGGCCATTTTATGAACTGCACCTGCGCTGTTCTGATGACTGCCACTTCAGGGTGCTGCTGGGTTTGTCCTTTAGATCAGAACTCCCAGCTGCTCTGCAGCAAGTGGGTTACAGATGTGCTGAGACACTGATCTCCTGAGTGCCCTGGGCTGGGCACCTATAAGCAACTTCAGCTGTTTAATCCACTTGGTTATATAAACATGTTCATTTTCTTGAGATGCTTTTTCTGGACCTAGATCCTTTTCTTGTTGTTCTTGGAACTAGTCTTAATGGTTCCCATTCTCCTTGCTGGTGAGGCGACCACAGGTTTCCTGTTCTTCCTGCTATTTTTGGACTTTCTGTGTATATGATACCTTTCCCACGTACCTCTGAGTGTGCTTGCCTGTGTCTCCATCCTGGACTTTCTTTCAGAACTCCCTGGTCTTCAGTAAGATCAGTAGGTCTCACTTACATGGTGGCCTAGAATTTCAGGCCACTAAGGAGAGAGGTTGGGGCCAGAGGGAATTTTAGCCTTCTCCCCCAGTCTGGAGAAAAATGATAGTCCCAACACCTCCCTATCTCCTCACAGTCCATTTGGGAACAGGAGCGAGTACCCCTTTGGATCAAGCCATACAAGATTCTTGTGATTTCGGCCGACAGCGGCATGATTGAACCAGTGGTCAACGCTGTGTCCATCCACCAGGTGAAGAAACAGTCGCAGCTCTCCCTGCTTGATTACTTCCTACAGGAGCACGGCAGCTACACCACCGAGGCCTTCCTCAGTGCCCAGCGCAATTTCGTACAAAGCTGCGCTGGCTACTGCTTAGTCTGCTACCTGCTGCAAGTCAAGGACAGGTAAGTGACTTCCTGCCCTCGTCCTAACCATTTTTCCAGGTTCACTCACGTGTCATTCTCCTTAACTCATTACCACCTTGCTGAGACATAAAGATGAAGCCAGCAACATTTTAAGCAGAGACAGATGTGTTCATGTGACAGGAAGCCAAAGAGGCAGATGGACAGAGGCTAAAGGGACAAAGAAGGGAAGGGTTCAAAGGAGGAGTAGGGGTTTGAGCGAGCAGGGCCTTGAAGGACGAGGGACAGTGAGGACAGAGAAGGCTGGGGGAGTATGTTCCACGTGAGGAAACAGCTCATGTGATGAAAGCTTGGGATGTACCGCCTGTCAGAAAGGGAAGTTGAGGCCAGCTTAGAAGGGCCTTTGTTGTGAGCTGAGTTTATTTTGTAGGGAGCAGGGTGATGTGATACAGTCTGTGGTCAGCGAGTATACCTCTGTGCCGTGGGTGAGGGTGGATGGAATCAGGCCTTTGTTTGGCAACAGTCAACCCAAGAGGTAAGGGAATCTGGCACGAGGATAATGGTAGTGACCGCGAACAGAAACGGAAAGATGAAAATGAAGAACATGGTGGAGATCAAGTTGAAACTCCCTGCCCTGAATTCTTCGTTCTTCTCATTCCGACATACAATTTCCAAAAACTTAAGTATCTGTTGTTATACCCAGACCTGTCATTTATTTCAATATCAAACGACCTTTAAGAGGCATACCTATGCACATGGGTGAACAACATGTTGTCCATATTGCCCTGCCTTCTAAGAGTGTCTCTGGACAGTGACTCAGGGCCTAGGGCAGCTGCCCTGGGAAGGCAGAACTGTAGTGGCCTGTGCTTCCAGGCCTTACCCAGCCCCATAGCAACCTAGTGGCAGCAGCTTATCAGAAACCTTGCATCTGTTAGGTGCCTGCCATGGCTTGCCATGTCCTAAGTAAATCACAAGAAAACCCTGTTAGACAGGTGTTTTCTTCATCCCTATTGACAGATGAGGGAAATAAAGGTCAGAGAGCTTTCAGAACCTGTGCTTACTCCATCCTGCCAGCCCTGTCCATGAACCTGGCTGTGCACTGGAGGGCTGGAGGGAAATGGAATGATTTAAAGGGAATTTGGTTGCAAGCTTCAGACTAATCCTGAAGAGTCAGGATTTTGAACCTAAGGACCAAAGAACCTGGAGCTGAACCTTGGGATTGAGTAAATGGATCGGAGGGAAGTTGATGTTAGGCAGGGGCCTCAGGGCATTCGTTTAGGAGACTCAAGTATGTTTGAAAAATGAGTGAGAGTCCATCTGTTAAAAAAAAAAAAGGTGTCGGGGGCAGCTGATAAACCTTTTGTAATAACTCAAAAAATAGATGTAGTCAAGCTATGAATGGAAACAGTCACTGAAAAGAAGTGGCAGCAGTGACTGGAGCTCCAAACTGGAAGCAGGTCCCTTTAACGCTTCAGAATGAGCCCCAAACAGTTTCCCAGCTGGAGCTAACTCCAGTAGAGAAGAGAGAGAAACTGCCCCTTACTAGCCTTGGAACCTTGGGCAAGGTCACTTCCTCTTTCTGGGCCTCAGTTTCCTCACCTATAAAATGAGAGGTTGGACTAGGACATCTCCTCGAGCCTTTTTGGCTCTCAGGATTGTGCTACCTTTGCTAAGCCTTTAATGCTTTCCCAGAAGGGAAAGAGTCAGGCGAGCCTCCCTTCTCCCTCTGTCCTCCTCTCTAGGTCCAGAGAAGGTGGCCTTCAGACCATGAGCTCTTGGCCCAACAAAGCCTCTGTTGACACTGTGGAGGTCCGTTATGCTGAATAGGCCAGGCCTCGAGTGCCTAGCATGCTAATTGTTCCTACTTCCACAGGCCATTCATGTGGGACTCAGAGACCAGGGATTTATCTTCCTTTGACTCTTTTAACTCTACTTCCTACACCTGTCCTGCAGTAATTGCCTCCTGAGATTTTTTACAGATGTGATTTTATCAGAGAGTTACAATTTACCCCTTGAGGCTCCCACACCGTTTTACATTTAAACTCCAATCTGCTTGCCTCTGGTTGTGGCTCCCTCTGGTGGGGCCTCTGATGTGCAGTGAGCTGATAGGAATTACAGAGAAACCACAGGTAAACAATGAAGGCCTCCCACTGAGCAAAGCCCCTGTGACAGGGGCTGCAGCCTCAGACACCTTCTACCCTTGCTTTTGGGTTCTTTAGAAGATTGGGATCAGTTTGAGTGCTAGAAGTACGATTTCAGGAAAATTGGGATAATCTTAAACTATCTTTATTAAATTGTTAACAATAGTAATTTCAGAACCCACAGCCTTTGTTAGCAATTTTCTTATACTGCTAGCTTTAGGTCCTAGGTGGTTAAGTTACAGGCAGCAGGAAACATGGCAGGGGGCTCTTGCCTGGTGTCATGTGGCCAGTGTGTCATGGCCTCAGTCAGCCTTACTGCTTTCCCTTCCTCTCCCCCTCCTCAGACACAATGGGAACATCCTTTTGGACGCAGAAGGCCACATCATCCACATCGACTTTGGCTTTATCCTGTCCAGCTCACCCCGAAACCTGGGGTTTGAGACGTCAGCCTTTAAGCTGACCACAGAGTTTGTGGACGTGAGTCAGGAGGGAGAGATGCCTCCAGGTCACTGTGCTCTTTCTCTGTCATGGGAGGGGGAGCTGAGGGGGCTTTCCCAAATTAGGGAAGAAGAGAACAGAAACGGTAGTAAGTCAGGATGAAGGGAGGCTTCCTGCCGGCTAAGGCAGTGGGGGAATAAAGGAATTCGGTGAGCTTGCCCCAGGTACAAGGAGGACCACCCAGTCTGAGAGGTATGCCTATTAGGACAGGGACAATTCCTACTCTAAGCCACTTATGCATACAATGCTCTCCTCTCTCCACAGGTGATGGGTGGCCTGGATGGGGACATGTTCAACTACTACAAGATGCTGATGCTGCAGGGGCTGATTGCTGCTCGAAAACACATGGATAAAGTGGTGCAGATTGTGGAGATCATGCAGCAAGGTGGGGCTGGGGGGAGGCAAGGGGCTTGGGGCTAGAGCAGTGCTCGTGGTGCCTTAGGATTCCCATTGACGCTGGAGCCCAGGACCATGGAACTTCCAGAAAGTTGATTCCATTCCAAGACTGGGGAGGGAGGTCCCCAGAGGGTTTCCAGCTCTGGTCCAGTGACTTGTTTCTCTTTCAAGACCTTCCTCCTGACTCCTGGCACAGCTAGGTCCTGGTGGCAGATGCTACCTGTTGGGTGTACTCGGGGCGAGCAGTTCCCATCTCCAGCCTCCTGACCCCTTTTAACCTCCCTATCCCTTGTACCTCTCAGTTTTTCAGCCTCCTCCTCCCATCTCTCACCTCCCTTCTCTTTGTCCCTTGGGTGCTTCAGTCACCACTTGCCTCCCCATTTCACTTTGACCTGGACTGCCCTGTCCTCAGGCACCTTTCCCTTCCCCACTGCTCGCCCCTCCTGCTGGGAGCTGAGGATTCTTTCGCTCATCTTGGTCTTTCACTAGGCTGTTTCCTCACTGCCCTGCCACCTCCTAGGCTTTGATCCAGGATCCTATCCTCTCCCAGCTCCTCTGGGCCCTTGTCCCCATTCCTCTCCTTAAGGCTCAGGTGTGCACAGGGTCTGAGCTGCCAGTCTCCTCCTCCTCCTCCTCCCCACCCCTGCCCCCACCCTGCAGGTTGTCGCCGGTGCTCAGGAGCATCCCCGTCTGGCCCCGTGATGACGGTGGCCCAGGTCATCTGTGAGTGTCAGACGTAGCATAGGCAGAGGCCTACAACCAGATAAGTGCCCAGCTCAGGGCCCATTGCCCAGAACCTCTTCCCAGCTCTCTCTCCAGGTCCTAAGACCCTGTCCCCTCAGCCCTTAGCAGGGGAGATGTGGTACTGGCCCTGTTCCCTCCTCCCCAGGCATGCCCTCACCTACAGAAGGGCTTAGGAGTGTGGGAGAAAGACGGGCTCAAGACAGGGTCTCCTACCAGTCTTCTCTTCTCTCTGCCCAAACCAAACTACATCCACTCTCAGGGCTCTTCCTGAGGTGGGGAGGGGAAGGGGCACTTCAAATACCCCTGGCTGTATTTACTGTGGCTGTTACTACCACCGCTCCCTCCTACTCATCCATGACCCTCTACCCCCACTGTTTCCCCCAGGTTCTCAGCTTCCTTGCTTCCATGGCTCCAGCACCATCCGTAACCTCAAAGAGAGGTTCCACATGAGCATGACCGAGGAGCAGCTCCAGCTGCTAGTAGAGCAGATGGTGGATGGCAGCATGCGGTCTATCACCACCAAACTCTACGATGGCTTCCAGTACCTCACCAATGGCATCATGTGACACTCTCCTTCTTGGGCCCAGGAGTGGTGGGAGATCCAAGGGACCCTCCGTAGGAGGGCCCTTGTCTGATAAACTCCAAACCAGGAAACCCCACTCACCCAACCATCCACCCAAGGGAAACGGAAGGCAAGAGATACAAAGGATCATGTGGTAACTGCAAGAGCTTGCGGGGGCGGGGGGAGGTGGGGGTGGGAGAGCCAGCCGTGGAGGTCCAGAGTGCTGGGACTCCCTGCCCCCCAGCTGTGTCAGTATTACCACCTGACAGACTCTACGACTTACTGTCCGCCGAGAACAGAGGTGATGACGGTGGGGGACACTGGGGCCTTTTCCCTCACCAGGGTCTGAGGGGTTCTATCCACAGGCCATCCTCTTAATCTGCTCTGGGTCCCAGGAAGTGAGGGAAAGAGAGCAGGTTCTTGGTACTTAGGACTTGATCCTGTGGTTGGCCTTTGGCCATGCTGCTGCCCGACTGTGCCCTCCCAGGGACTGATCCCTAGCTCATGTTCCCCTTGCTAGGTGGGCTCTGGCATGGAGTTGTGCACTTGCTGAGGTTTCCCATCCCGGGGGCGAGGAAGGGAAGACCATAGCCCCTCCAACGTGAGGGTCTGGCCTAGCCACGGGGAATCCCTTCTCTGATCCCTTCCCCATACCCAGGGAAATAGCTCTCAATTTTTTATTTTTAATTTTTGTTTGAAATAAAGTCCTTAGTTAGCCATCTGTGTCACTGGAGTTATTTGGGGGGGCGGGGGGGAGTGAACAGATGCCTCAGTGTCCAAGACACAAAAGGCAAAAACAGAGGTGGAGAAAGACTGCTTTTCCTGCCCCCCACCCCCCCACCAATCTTGGCCCTAACCACCCCCTGCCTGTCAAGTCCACATTGTCCAGGTCATATAAAAAGAAGAGCCTGAATGGGGATTAAACCACGAGCAGTTTTAATGGTCTGGTTTTCTCCCTCCCGTTTCCCCCACTGTTAGTATTATTATTACTACAAGAATAAAGGATTCCTGAGAGTGTGCCCCTCCTCTCCCTGGGCCCTCCTCAACAGGACTCATTCCCGCCACCCCCCCTGTGGATTCCTGGGGAAAAATACAAGTGAAAGGCACTGCAGGGGTGGGGGCTCGAGCGCCCAGGGAGTCTGGGGTGGGGCCAGGCCAGAGGACAGTCCCTGCCTGTGCCTGAAGAAGTTAAGGAGTGTGTCCAGGATGCTCCCCAGCATTGGTCCTTCCCTGTTCCTGTCTAGCAGGGTAAGAAAGTCCCTTCCTCCCACCCCAGTCCCATATGGGTCTGCAGCAGAGGGGGATTAGTGTTGGGCTCAAAAAGAAGGAATGGAGGGCCCACTCTACTAGGACCCAAGTGCCAAACCCAAAGGGGGGAGGGGGCCCGCCAAGAATTATAACCCTCAAAAGCCTTTTTTTACCCTTGGAGGGGAGGGAGAAGTTGAACAGAATGTGAATCGTAACAAAACTCCCCAGCCCAGGGACCAGGCAGCAGCAGTGAAACCCAGGTTCCTGGGAGGAGTGAGGCGGGAGGGTGGGGGTTGGCCAGTCCCCAGCTGGGGCCTAGTTGTCCCCACTGCCCCCCTGCCGAGCCCTGATGAAGGCCATGCCATGCGTACGGAAATGGGTCTTAAGGTTGAGAGGGCTGTCACAGCTCTTGCCACAGACCTTACAGGTCAGTGGGCCCCCAGAAGTAGGCAAAGGTGAATCTCCACCTTCTGGGTCGGACTTTGGATGGGGGGCCTCTTCCTCCCCCTCCCCCAGCCCCAGGGCACTGGCATTACCCACACCCCGCCTCTTCTTATGGCTGATGAAACGGTGCCGGCTTAAGGAGCCAGGGGAGGCAAAGCACAGGCCGCAGTCGAGGCACTGCTGGGTACCGCCGTCCACCCTCAACCCCGCCATGAGGCTCTGCTCTGCTGAGCCACTGCTCCGATAGCGCAGGGGGCCGTGGCCTCCGGACCTGGGTCCGCCTCTGGGGGACTTGGCCGGCGGTGTCGTGCTGTCAGGCTCCTCGCTGCAAGAATCAGAAGACTGGCGGCGTTTCCGTCCTGGGCCCTGGAGAAGAAGGAACGTGGGCCTCTCCATCACTCCCTACTGTCCCTGGCCCCCCTGCCCTGGCTTTTTGAGGCCAGGGTCCACCCCCTGCAGTTTCCCACTCCGTGACCCTAATACAGCAGACTGGGCCTCTGCCTACCTGGGCTCTGGCACCGGGGCCCCGTGACAGGGCACTCCCCCGCCCAGGGGACTGAGCCCCAAGCTGCAAGCCGTGCCGGACCTGGACGTGCTTCTCCAGGATCAGGCGGCTGCTGAAGGTGCGCTTTCCCTCTGTGCAATACCTAGAAGGGGACAGCGGGTGGCATGGGCACCACAGGCACAACTCACAGACCAGGGCCCTTGGCTGCTGAGAGGAAGGCAGCTGCCAGAGCAAGGGGAGCCCTCAACCTTCAAGCCACTGAGACAAGAGACAGGTGGGAAGGTACTTTCGGGGGGTTTCCCTGCAGGGCAGAAAGAGGAAGGGGTGAGGGGACCAGGGTTACCTGCATGGGTAAACTCGCTTGATACCCTCATGATTGACCCTGACGTGGCGCCTCAGGCTGGGGGCGGAGCAGAAGGAGCGTTCACACAGGCGACAGGGAAACTTCTTCACTGACTAGGAGAGCAGGGGTGGGAAACTTCAGAGCTGGACTCCAGAACCCCGCGCTTCTACCAGGTAGGCCAGTCCCCAGGCGGCCCTCCAACCTTGCTGCCCTCGGGACTCTGCTCACCTTGCCGTGCTCCTTCTTCATATGAGCCACATACTCGTCACGCTCAGGGAACCAGGAGTGACAAAGACCACAGGTCCAGCCTCCAGGCCCCCCGCCCCCACCCTTGATGCCTTTGCTCCCGAGTTCCCGCCGGGGCCGCTTGGTTGGGCGGGGGGGCTCTGGGGAGCTGGGGAGCTCCTCTTCTTCTGAAGATGACGATGATTCCTCAGTAGCAGGGGCTGCCCCTCCCCGAGATACAGCCAGCTCCTCAGGCTCAGTCTTAGGGCTCAGAAAGGTACCCCCGGCCCCTTTCCCAGCAGTCTCCTCCCCCAAGCGTCCAGACTGATGGGTGTTCTGTGAAAGGAAGATAAGGGGGGTTCCTGTTGCGGGGGGGGAACCTACCCTTTCCCGTCCTGAAGGTTGTGTGACCCCAGCCCCAGGTCAATGGCGGCTGAGCCCCGCCCCCCACCCCTTGCCGCCTTACCTTGAGATGTTCCAGCATGGTCTTCTTTTGGGCAAAGAGCAAAGGACAAGATGGGCACTTAAAGACACTGACGCGCTGGGGCAGCAAGTGCTGGTCGAAGTGTGAGGAGAGAAGGGGCTTGTGAGTGAAGACGGTGTCACACATGGCACACTTGTAGATCAGCCTATGGCGTGCAAAGGACAGTGTGGCCATCAGGCAGGGATGGGGAGCCCCACCCCCACCCGGCCCCCTTCAAGGCCCAAACCCTGCCCCAGCCCATTCGCCTCCTTGGGCTCCCTCCCCAGGTCTCACTTGGCCTGCTGCGTGTGGAAGCTAGGATGCTGGGTGTAGAGGTGGGCATGGGCGCTGGGTGCAGACTTGAAGGCCATGGGGCAGATGGGGCACTTGTGGAAAACCTCGCAGTGTGACGTCTGGATGTGGGACTTAATGGAGTTCACACCCCCAAATACCACTGAACAGCTGGGGCACCTGGGAGAAGAAGTGGGAGGTGCTGAGGTGAGGTAGGGGCATCTCCATGTCCACCCCCGCACCCCACACTCATTCTCAGGGACTGCGGGTTCTGAGGTCTATCGGGAAGTCGGCGGCGGAGCATGTGCAACATGGAGAAGGGAAGGAGCTACAGAGCCCCAGTGCCCCAAGGGGGCCCGCCAAGGCAGAGCCTGAGCTCCAAAGGGGCCCTGCTCTCCCCGGGGAAGACAGACGGCAGGGTATGATACCTCAGGCTGAGATTCCCAACAGGGCTGGGGGATATGGCGGAGAGGTGGGGGCTCTCCTTGGGAGGCCATCTCCAAGGCTGGTGCTAAGATACATGAAACCATAAAGTACGTGGGGAAAGTGTCGAGACAGTACGTGGCAGGAGGGGTGCGAGGCACCTGTATCCTACTCTGCGAGAGAAATGCAGACAGGCCTCTCGGAGATGGGTCTGAAAATTGGCTTGCAGGAAGTTGCCCCCACACTCAGGACAGACGTGGGGGGGCCGGTTCTTATGCATGCGCTGGTGGGCACTGAAGCTGCAGCGATTGGGGAGCATCATGGGGCAGGTCGGGCACACCTGTTGGGGGGGGGGTTGAAACGAGGTTAAGCTAGTGAACAGTGGCCTGTCCCCCATGACTTCTCCTAATCAAATCCCCCAACACCTTCCTAGGTTCTATCCCCACAGCATCTGCTGGTCCTCCTCCCCCCAGGGAAGGGCTGTGAAAGACAACTCACATTGCTGGTGGCCCCAGGGGCAGGGGGTCCGAGCTGCTGGAAGTGGGCAGCCATGCCAGCCTTGTCCCGACACTGCTCCTTGCACTCCAGACAGCGGAAGCACGTGTAAGCAGAGGAGGCGGGGGCAGCAGGCGGCTCGGCCGAGAGCGGTAGCACAGGGGCTTCGGCAGCAACCGTAGCAATGGCAGAGGAGGTGACAGCTCCCTCACCCTTGCCCAAGGCAGGCAGGGCTGGAGGTCCAGGGACAGGTGGGACAGCCACAGGAAGCAGGGGTGTGATGTCCGGCTGCCCCACCATCTGGTCAAGGGCGACAGGCCTCATGACCAGATGCGAGCACTGCATAACGAGCCCCTTATCCTTGTGCTCGCGCGCGTGCAACAGCAGGCTGCACTTGTTGAAGAAAACCAGGCGGCGGGCACAGTGGTTGCAGGTGACCTCAATGCGCATGCTCCGGCGGTCATAGTGCCGGGCCAGGCTCTTCTCCAGGGAGAAGGCATCCCCACACTCAAGACAGCGGTAGCCCAAGGGAGGCAGGGCCAGGCCCGCCTCAGCGGGAGGACTCAGGTTCGGCCTGTAGGCAGGCAGTAGGTTCTTGCTGTTGAGGATCTTGTTGAAGGCCTCCACCAGGCTGGACTGGGTCCGTGAGATCACTGTGCCACCCCCTGCCCCTGGCCCAGTGGCCGGCTTTGAAGGCTGCACCATCACCACCGAAGCCCCGTTCACCTTCTGCCCCCCCGTCCCCAGCCCAGCCCGCCCCTCAGCTTTGGGCAAGGCTTGGGGCACCAGGCCTAGCACATTCTTAGCCATTGTCTTAGGGCTGGTGGCAGTCCCCCCTGGCAGAACCACAGCTTTGCGGGCCACACTGGCTGCCATCAGCATGGCTGTACTGGCGTTCTGGATGGTGGCCACAGGCAGCACGGTGCCCTTTAGCCTCGTGCCATCACCCAACTGGACGCTCACTACCTTTGGGCCCTCAGGAGTTGGGGGTGCAGGTGACAGCTTTAGAAGGCTAGCCTCAGCCAGGAAGGCCCCCTCAGCCGGGGGCGCAGGAGGATCAGGGTCTGAGGGGACCCGGGTTACAGTCCTCGTGATATTCCCACAAGACGTTTTAATGGTCTTGATCCGCACCTTGAGCGGCCTAGAGGAGCTGGAGGAGGCGGGGGAGTCATTGCTGTCCTCATCTGCAGCCTCAGCTCCACTAGAGGGACTCTGGGGGCTTCCTGGGGGAGACTTGTCCACTGGGCCCTCTTCGTCCTCCTCCTCTTCCTTTATAGGCTGACAGCTGGGCACTTTAGGGGAGGCAAGAGGGCTCTGGTGCCCAGGAGACTGCTTGAAGAAGGGCACCCCAGCAACATGGGGAGGCGAGGCGCTGGCAGGCATGTCTGTGGCCTCAGGGCTGGAGCCTGAGCCTCCAAGAGCAAGGCCCTGAGGACAAAGGGGGCTGCAGCTTTCCTGCTTCAAGGCCCCCAGCGGTGGGGAAGACCCAGGTGGCGACAGAGCTGGGCCATTCTCCTGAGCCAGCTCAAAGGGTGAGGGGAAAGGAGGTGGGGTCATGGCCCCTTCATGAGGTGGGGAGGATGCAGAGGGAGGCAGCGGATCAGGGTCCTCCCCTGGCTCAGGCCCAAAATGAGCAAAGAGGTCCAAGGGTGCTTTGCCTTCCATGGTCTTTTCTTTCCAGGAGCCACCACTGGGAGGAGCTGGAGAGTGTGGGGTTCCTGGGAGGGATGGCTCAGGGCTCCCAAAACCATTTTGCATCAGACGGGGCCCCACAGGCTCTTCCTTAGTCACTCCCCCAGCCCGGGCCCCTTCCCCTCCTGAACCCCCAGCCGGGCTCTCAGGCTGCTCAGGACACACAGTGTTCTTGACAATGACGCTGACTGCCGAGATGTCTGGTGGTGGCAGGCCGTGGTCAGAGGCCTGGGCTGGAGCCCCAGGGCCATCTCCAACAGTTGCTGCTGTTGCATCTCCAGATTCACCCCCTACGTTGGGTTCTGGCTTCCCCGGGCCTCCTGGCCCCTCATTCTCTTCTGGCCCAGAGTGGATGGCTTCATTCGCATCAATGTCGGGAATGTCGAAGGCAGCAAGAAGGTCGTCAAAATCAGGGGTCTTCATGTCCCCCATAGTGGCAGGTCCCAGACCTGATAAAAATAGAGAGAAACTGAGACCCCTGGAAGCAAGCACCTTGAATCCCCTCTCAGAACCCAAGAGTACAGCCCTGCCATAGTGCAAACTGGTGCACTATGAGAGAGCTGGTGGAGGTGGTTGGTTTGCCAAACCCTAAAAGGGTAGTGTGCACATACCAGGGCAGACAGCAAAATCCAGAGGAGCAGAGGAAAAGAAATGTCTCAGAAACACAAACCAGAGTACTAAGACAGAACAAGTTCAGTGAGCATCTTGGATGAAACCACCTCGCCTGTCCTGTGTCCAGCACAGAATCAGTTAATCAATACTATTACCAAGGAAGATGATATACAAGATGCCCTAGGTTTAAGGGTTCATTCATGCCAGCATGAACGATATTTTTTTTTGGATCTTTTGGGGTCTACAGAGATCTGAAAAGCCATATGTACAAGGGGGCAGTGACTTAAGCAAGCCACTAAACCCACTGCCGTCGAGTTGATTCCAGTGCATAGCGACCCTACAGGACAGAGCAGAACTGCCCCACGGAGTTTCCAAGGAGCGCCTGGCTGATCTGAACTGCCGACCTGCTGGTTAGCAACCGTAGCACTTAACCACTACGCCACCAGGGTTTCCGACTTAACCAAAGATGTAAGCAACTCCTTGTTACAATTTTATCACCGGTATGCTGTATAAGCATGTTCCTTCACTATCTTACTCTCGCTGTTTGAAAGAAGGGACAAGTAATCCATACACCATAGGGTCATTTTGAGCATGATATGAAATTGTAAATGTTAAGCATTAGAACCCCGAGAGTGGTTTATTATTACAGCAGCTGGGTCAGATTAGAACATGTCAGGTCAAGGAAGAGCTGAGAAGGAACAGGCACTGGAAATCCACGGCTAGGGTCACAGACAACAGCCAGGGGTCATTTAAGGTCAAGTCTAGGGCAGCTGGGGTCTTCACTGACACCTAGAGATCTAGATTGATCAACAGACCAACTGGAGAAATGGACTCAGGGAAATCACTCAAGAGACCAAGAAGGAAATAAGACAAAGAGAAAGAGACAAAGAGGAGACAGAGGGGAAAATGGTGACAGCAGCCTGGTCACAAGGGCCCCAGCCTGTGCCTCTCCAGTCACAAACACCTGCTGCTCGCTCACGGACCTTCCCCAGAGTACCTTGACTCTCCCTAGCCCGCCCTCCCTGCCTCCCCACCCTGCTCTCTCAGGGCTAAAACTCCAGGGTGCAGCCTTATCCAGCAATCACAACGGAGAAATCCAGGCTCCTTTGCTCCTCTAATTTCAGCTCTGAGCTCCTCACCCCAGTTTATCTCCTAACTCAAACTCCTCACCCTTTTAATTTTCCTTTGGCAACGGTTGCCCAGTAAGTCTCACCCAACCCCAACCTAGCCCAATACAAAAAAAAAAAAAATCCCACAAGACTTATGAGGCACTAAACTCCTACAAGAGTTTCTATACCAAAAACCACCAAACCCAGTGCCATCAAGTCTTTTCCAACTCATAGCGACCCTATAGGACAGAGTAGAACTGCCCCCGTAGAGTTTCCAAGCAGCGCCTGGTGGATTCAACTGCCAACCCTTTGGTTAGCAGCCGTAGCACTTAACCACTACGCCACCACGGTTTCCAGAGTTTCTATAGCCAGGAAAAAGTAACTGAAGAAGTCCCTCTCCTTATATATTCCCTGCCCAAGAGAGCCATTTCCCAGGGCCAATTCTCTCACCTTTTTCCAGCCTTTAGACTGTAACTGGAGAAAGTCCCAGCAGGTGGCAGCTGGCACTGCCAGGACCAAGGTGGGGGTGGGAGGAGGGGGTACCAACTAGAGGCAGAAAGAGGAATCCTCCCTCCACACCACCTCCACCCCCACCCCAATTCTGCAGACTTTGGGTTTAAACAAAGCCCTTCATCCCTTACCTCTACCCTGAAGGGCCTCCAAGGCCCTGCTCTGCCTGGCTCTCTCCAGACCTGGAGAGGCCTGTACAAGCTTCCACTCAGGCCTTCAGAAAAGTGGGCTGGTGAGCACAGACCAGTGGGGACTATGCGAAAACACCTGCTAACTTGCCTCCCCTGATCACCTCCTCCTTTGGCGTCCAAGCAACTTAGAGGTCATCCGATGGCCACCCACAGCGGACAGACAACCAAGCAGCCCAGCTCAAGGCCAAGGAGGCTACCTCACCCCGAGGCCCAGGCTCAGGCCAGGCCTTTCTGCGACTGCTGAGCCCTATCTTTTGGGCTCCTGCCCCCCACCCCCTTTCCCTATGTTCTTCCCCAAAAACCAAAGGAAGAAGCTGAACAGGAAGAGGGTGAACTGGCTCGGGTCCGGTGGGGGCTCCAAAGCCCTCTGCCCGGGCCTGGGGCCTACGCTGACAGGGGAGGGCGAGGGGCCGGCGGCCAGGGGGCGATTAGGCTGCAGCCACGCTGGGCAGCGGGCGGAATTAAGTCCCTGCCATCTGCCGAGGGCCGACGCCGTGAGCACGCCTGGGGTGGTGAGGAGGGGGCGGGTTGTGTGCAGAAAAAGCTACAGGAGAAACTGAGGCGCGCAGCGTTTCACCCCCACCGACGTGCGAAAGGACGGGCCGCAGACAAGCCAGGCCCGTTGGGAGTTGCGGCGCAGCACCCCCGAGCCCAGGACGACGGGTGGGAGGGTGAGGAGAGGAAACCGGGAGGGGACCCTCTGCGGGACCCGCCGCTCTCCGGCCGGGGTCCGTCCCAACTCCCACCTCCTGCCCTCCCCACCCTGCGCAGCGCAGCTCCGCGCCGCCCGGGCTCCTGGAGGCTTTCCCGAAAGTGGGGAGTGATCAGAGGCGCGCGGCGGGCCCGGGGCGCGAGCCTGACTCCTGCCTGGGCCGGGGCGCTAACCCGCGCCCAGTCGGGGTGCAGCTCGGCTCCGGCCTGGCCCAGCTCCCCGCCCCCACCCGCAGGCACGGACACCATTTTAGGTCGCGACATCCCGCAGCCTCCAGTCCCCGGGCCGCGCTCCGGGCGCCGCTCGGGCCGGGGGCTCCAGGACTTGGGGTCCCCAACCCTCCCTCCATGTTTACCCGGCTAGGGGCTGTGCTTTCAACAGGCTGGGAGTTTCGCCCATCCGCCCCAAAGGATGGAGGCGGCGCCAGGGCCTTCCTACAGGGCGCCCCAGGGGGGCGGTGCGGGGAAGGGGGCAGTTAACTAGGTGGGGGAGGGGCGGGGGCATTTACCCGCCCCCCCAGGGGGCGGGACCAAGAGCGGGTATCTACCCCAGGCAAGCTTACTTGCTCCGCTCCTAGTGCGGGCCGAGACCCGGCGGTCTCTGCCCTGCTCCAGCCGCAGCCACCGCCGCCGCCGCCGCCGCCCTCCCCGCGGCCGCCGCTACTTCCTGCTTCTCTCCGGTTCAGCCGCCCCCCTCCCTCAGCTCCCTCCGCGCTCCGGGTCTGGGCTGCCCGTTTCCACACTCGCCATTGGGTAGCACCTCCGTCGATCAGCGCTGCGTCCCGCCCAGCCCCGGGCAGGATTGGTCTTAAGTACTGCCGCTCGTAACCAGAGCCGCACAGTCCGGTCATCCTCATTGGGCAAGGTGCCTAGTCCCTCTGAAGATGCCGCTCCCCATTGGTTGTTCCGAGGCCCAACTGCCCCATCCGTGCACCTCAAAAACTATTGGTAGCTGCCGCTGTCGCTTAGAAAAAGCCAACCTGATTCCCTGCTTTCCTACTGGAGGAGGTGACTATCCCAGATACATCTCCGCCCCCTCACTCCCCATTGGTGGTGATCCTTTAAGCCTGCAGTTCACTTATCCATATTGAGAAAACTCTCAGCTTCGATTTGGTGGGCACTTTGAGGAGAGCCTTGTCGACTCTGAGTGGGGCCCGGATGTGTAGATCTGTTTGCACAGTTTTCTCAGTCGTGCCGCTCATGAAATCACAGACCGAGACGTCACCCAAAACATTACGTCATCTGGTTGACCATTTCCTCGCGGTTTTCCACTGTCTAAACTATCCTACAGTCCGGAAAGACATGGGTGTTCATGCCCCTAGCCCCGCGCGCGCCGGTTCCCGGGGATGGCATCACCCATAGCTCCTCCCCCTGCGGGAGGGCATGGATTGGGGGCGGGATTGGAGTGTGGAAGGAGAGAGGACCTGAAACCTGGGACCAGTGCGGAGACCGGAAGTGGGGAAGAGGTGACGTTGGAGTGCTGGCGTGGCCTGGGCCATTTCCAAAGGGGCATACTTAAAGTGACGTACTGACAGACCTCCTAAGCATGGAACGGGGGACCCCCCACACGCACACATCCATTTCCCGTTTAAGAGCTCTCTTTTCCCCACCTCTAGCACGGGAGGGAGGGGTCCGAGGCAGAGTTTTCCCGCGCTTTGTTGCCCCGCCTCCTGGAGGCGGGGGAAGGGGCGGAGTTACTCCGAAAATGAATCGCCTTGATTGTCTCTATGGAGAAGTCACTGAATTCATCTGCAAGCCCAGTCTACCCTGCCTACCAGCCTCCGCAGCCAGCCGCGAACGTAGTGGCTCACACCCCCGGGCCTGGGGATTCAAGGTGGTTTTGTTGCCCCGCTTGTGGACCGGGGCGGGGGGGTCCCCAGGACCACTGCACCCAGGACTCTTAGGCGCGCCCTGAAAGTTTACGTGGGTAATGGAGACTGCATTGAGGTGTGAATCAGAGCTCCTGGATCAGACTCTTGGGGCCACCGAGCAAGTCGCTGAACCTCCCTGAACTTATTTTCTCATGAGTAAAATGGGGATTATAATACCCACTTGACAATTGTTTTTGTAAGGATTAAAAGAGTTTAAATGTAAAAGAGCTTTATAAAATGATTGGCAAATGAGATTAGCAGCCCCCCATGCCCACGCCGCTGCCTTCTTTCGTGAGGTTGGCTGCGGTTGTTCCAGATTACAGACTTTAGCCCCTGAACAAGGAACTAGAGCCCCTTACTGGCTATAGCCGACCAGCATTCCATTCCCACCTCCTCCTCTGGGTGTTCCTGTATGGAATAATAATGATTACTCCTCATATACTACTCAGATAATGCAGGAATCAAATGGACTATATCTGTGGAGAGAAGCAATGGAAAAGCTCAATATAATCAGTCAGAACAAGGCCGGGGCCAATTGCAGAACAGACCATCAATTACTCATATGCAAGTTTAAGTTGAAGCTGAAGAAAATTAAAACAAGTCCACAAGAATGAAAATATGACCTGGAGTATATTCCATCTGAAATTGGAGACCATCTCAAGAGTAGATTTGACACCCTGCAAGCGACCATCTAAGATACATCTACCGATCCCATCCTAGCTGGAGCAAATGAATGAAGAAAGCCAAAGACACAAGGGAAAGATTAGTACAAAGGACTAATGGACCACAACTACCACAACCTCTGCCAGACTGAGCCCAGAACAACTGGTGCCCAGCGTCCACCACTGACCACTCTGACAGCGATCACAATAGAGGGTCACTAACAAAGTAGGAGAAAAATGTAGAACAAAATTCAAATTCACACACACACACAAAAAGACCAGACCTTGTATGCACACACATGTTTATTGCAGCACTGTTTACAATAGCAAAAAGATGGAAGCAACCAAGGTACCCATCAATGGATGAATGGATAAATAAATTATGGTATATTCACACAATGGAATACTACGCTTCGATAAAGAACAATGAGGAATCTGTGAAACATTTCATAACATGGAGGAACCTGGAAGGCATTATGCTGAGTGAAATCAGTCAGTTGCAAAAGGACAAATATTGTATAAGACCACTATTATAAGAACTTGAGAAATAGTTTAAACTGAGAAGAAAACATTCTTTTGTGGTTACAAGAAAGGGGATGGAGGGAGGGTGGGAGAGGGGCGTTCACTAACTAGATAGTAGATAAGAACTACTTTAGGTGAAGAGAGAGACAGCACATAATACAGGAAAGGTCAGCACAACTGGACTAAACCAAAAGGAAAGAAGTTTCCTGAATAAACTGAATGCTTCAAAGGCCAGCGTAGCAGGGCCAGGGACTGGGGACCATGGTTTCAGGGGACATCTAAGTCAATTGACATAATAAAATCTATTAACAAAACATTCTGCATCCGACTTTGAAGAGTGGCTTCTGGGGTCTTAAACACTAGCAAGCAGCCATCTAAGATGCATCAATTGGTCTCAAACCACCTGGAACAAAGGAGAATGAAGAACACCAAGGACACAAGGTGATTACGAGCCCAAGAGGCAGAAAGGGCCCCAAGAACCAGTGACTACATCATCCTGAGACCAGAAGAACTAGATGGTGCCTGGCTACAACCAAGGACTGCCCTGACACGGAACACAACAGAGAACCCCTGAGGGAGCAGGAGAGCAGTGGGATGCAGACCCCAAATTCTCATAAGACCATACTTAATGGTCTGACTGAGACTAGAAGGACCCCAGTGGTCATGGCCCCCAGACCTTCTGTTGGCCCAGGACAGAAACCATTCCCGAAGCCAACTCTTCAGACATGGATTGGACTGGACAATGGTTTGGAGAGGAATGCTAGTGAGGAGGGAGCTTCTTGGATCAGGTGGACACTTGAGACTATGTTGGCATCTCCTGCCTGGAGGGGAGATGAGAGGGTGGAGGGTGTTAGAAGCTGGTGAAATGGACATGAAAAGAGAGAGTGGAGGGAGAGAGCGGGCTGTCTCATTAGGGGGAGAGTAATTGGGAGTGTGTAGCAAGGCGTATATGGGTTTTTGTGTGAGAGACTTATTTGTAAACTTTCACTTAAAGCACAATAAAAATTATATAAAAAAAAAAAGACCAGACTTGCTGGCCTGACACAGACTGGAGAAACCCCAAGAGTATGGCCCGCAGATACCATTTTAACTCAGTAGTGAAGTCACTCCCGAGGCTCATCCTTCAGCCAAAGATTAGACAGGTCTATAAGGGAAACAATAACACATGTAAGGAACATGCATCATATTTCAATCATATATACAAGACTAAATGGACAATGGACACACCAGCCCAAAAACAAAGATGAGAACTCAGGAAGGGGCAGGAAAACTAGACGAATGGAAACAGGGAACCCCAGGTAGAAATGGGGAGAATGTGGACAAATCATGGGACTGCCAACCAACGTCACAAAACAATCTGTGCATTGTTTAATGAGAAACTAATTTGCTCTAAACTTTCACCTAAAGCACGATAAAAAATACAGATTTGACACACTGAACACTAATGACCAAAAACCAGAAGAGTTGTGGGATAACATCAAGAGCACCAAACATGAAGAAAGCAAAAGGTCATTAAAAAGACAGGAAAGAAAAGATCAAAATGGATGTCAGAAGAGTCCCTGAAACTTGCTTTTGAACATAGAGCCGCTAAAGCAAATGGAAGAAATGATGAAAAGAGCTAAAGAGAAGATTTTGAAGGGTGGCTCGAGAAGACAAAGTATTATAATGACATATGCAAAGACCTGAAGTTAGAAAGCCAAAAAAGAAGAACGCGTTCAGCATTTCTCAAGCCGAAAGAACTGAAGAAAAAATTCAAGCCTAGAGTTGCAATTTTGAAGGATTCCATGGGCAAAATATTGAATAATGTAGGGAACATCAAAAAAAAAAAAAAAAAGGTGGAAGAAATAGTCACCATACCAAAAAGACTTGGATGATGTTCAACCATTTCAGGAGGTAGCATATGATCAAGAACTGATGGTAATGAAGAAAGATGTTCAAGCCACACTGAAGGCACTGGCAAAAAACAAGACTCAAGGAATTGACGGAATACCAATTGAGATGTTTCAACAATCAGATGCAGTGCTGGAGGTGCCCGCTCATCTATGCCAAGAAATTTGGAAGACAGCTACCTGGCTAACCAA
Organism: Loxodonta africana; assembly: GCF_030014295.1. Lineage (NCBI taxonomy): Eukaryota > Metazoa > Chordata > Mammalia > Proboscidea > Elephantidae > Loxodonta > Loxodonta africana. The sequence continues at coordinate 181,121,033 of NC_087344.1, read as the reverse complement.
CTGGAAGAGATTCATATTTGTCCCATTCCAAAGGCAACCCAACAGAATGTGGAAATTATCAAAAAATATCATTAATATCACACACAAGTAAAATTTTGCTGAAGATAATTCAAAAGTGGTTATAGCATTACATCGACACGAAACTGCCAGAAATTCAAGCCAGATTCAGAAGAGGACGTGCAATGAGAGATATCATTGCCTATATCAGATGGATCCTGGTTGAAAGCAGAGAATACCAAAAAGATGTTTACCTGTGTTTTATTGACTATGTAAAGACATTTGACTAAGTGGATCATAACAAATTGTGGATAATGTTTCGAGGAATGAGAATTCCAGAACAATTAATTGTGCTCATGTGGAGCCTGTATGTAAACCAAGAGGCTGTCGTTTGAACAGAACAACAGGATACTGTGTGGTTTAAAATCAGGAAAGGTGTGAGTCAGGGTTATATCCTTTCACCATACTTATTCATCTGTATGCTGAGCAAATAATTCCAGCAACTGGACTATATGAAGAAGAACAGAGGATCAGGATTGGTGAAAGACTCATTAACATACTGCAATACGTAGATACAACAACCTCGCTTGCTGAAAGCAAGAGAACTTGAAGCACTGATGAAGAGCAAAAACTATAACCTTCAGTATGGTTTACATGTCAACATAAAGAAAACAAAAATTCTTGACGTTGTCAAGGATTTAATTTTACTTGGATCTACAATCAAAGCCCATGGAAGCAGCAGATGAGAAATCAAACAACGTATTGTATTGGGCGAATTTGCTACAAAAGACCTCTGTAAAGTGTTGAAAAGCAAAGATGTCACTTTGAGGACTAAGGTACACCTGACCCTAGCCGTGATATTTTCAATCACTTCATATACAGGCAAAAGCCAGACAATTAATAAGGAAGACTGAAGAAGAATTGATGTGTTCAAATTATGGTACTGGCAAAGAGTATTGAATGTACTGTGGACTGTCAGAAAAACTAACAAGTCTGTCTTGGAAGAAATACAGCTAGAGTGCTTCTTGGAAGTGAGGATAGTGAGACTTAGACTCACATATTTTGGACATGTTATCAGGAGGGACAAGTCCCTGGAGAAGGACATCATGCTTGGTAAGGTAGAGGGTCAACCAAAAAGAAGAAGATCCTCGACAAAATGGATTGACACAGTGGCTGCAACACTGGGCTTAAACATAGCAATGATTGTGAGGATGGTGCAGAACTGGGCAGTGTTTCCTCTGTTGTACGTAGGGTCACTATGAGTCTGGACCAACTCAATGGCACCTAAAAACAACAACAGCAACATACTGTGTGCTGGACCTATTATAAAAACTTCATGTTCCCTGCAGAGTATGTGTTGGAATCCTGTGTTATCGTTTCTTTCCTAACCTCTAAACCTATGAAGGAGCCTTAGTTGTGCAGTGACTAAGCACTCAGCTACTAACCGAAAGGTTGGCCGTTCAAATCTACCAGTTGCTCCACAGGAGAAAAACGTGGCAGTCTTCTTCTGTAAAGATTACAGCCTTGGAAACCCTTTTGGGCAGTTCTATTCCGTCCTACAGGGTCAGTATGAGTCAGAATTAAATCTATGGCAGTACGTTTTTTTGAAGGCTGTGGATGTAATCCTGCTTGGAAGTAGGGCTTTCTTTGTTATGTTAATTCAATTATACCCAAGTAAGGTGGATTCTAAATCTAATCACTTCTGAGTTTAAAAAGAGAAGGTTAGACATAAAGCCACTGCACACACAGGGGAAGATAGAGAATGTGTGAGGATCAAGCAGAGGAAGAAAGGAACTCCCCCACCAACAAGGAAAAAGTTGTCTTGGCCAAGACCCTGATTTAGACCTGTAGTTTCCAGAACTATGAGAAAATAAATTTCTGTTCTTTAAGGCCAAAAAACAGAAAACAATGACAACAACAAAAAAAAACCATATTAACTCATTTAATCTTTACCACAACTCTGTGAGAGAGATTCTATTATTGTCTCTATTTTGTAAAATCAGAACAGACCTGAATTTTTAAATTTTGTGTAAAGCAGACCAATGAGCAGAACAGAAAAAATTACCAGTTGAAGCCCTGGAATGGGAGACTCAGAAGAAGCATAGTGAGCCCTTTCAGGATCCTGATATGGGGGACTGGCTTATTGCCAGGGCTATGGAGAGTGACACACATTCAAAGCGGCACAGTCAGCTGCCATCTTTGAGTTAGTCACTGCTGTTTCCAACTCTGCCCGTCAAGAGATTTGGTTGCTATGCAACATGCATGCTGCTGCCCTTGTTTTCTAAGAGGAAGATTAAGTTTCTAGCAGGGCTTCAAGCTGTAATTTTTCCTGTTCCAGGTATCGTTCTGGTTTATCCACATTTAAAAAATTCAGGACGATTTGGGTTTCACTTTGTCAGCCATGACTGATCAGGCAGAATCAGTTCAAAGCCCTGTTTGTGAGGAGAAAATTGAGGCACAGACAAGTTAGATTAGTGATTTACCATTAGGTCAAAGGCAATAGAATAGAAATTCTAAGGATCTAGAAGCTATTTCACAGGTTCCTTTGCTGAAGAAGCTCTGAATAGAAATTTGTTGGATACACTATTTATTCATTTAAGAAACATTTTAATTCAACCAATTTTCCTTAGCACCTTCTATAAGTCAACTACTGTTGTAAGCACTGGGGATACAGTGATGAACAAAGCAGGCAAGAATCCCTGTCCTCATGAAGCATACATTTCCATGGAGAAGACATCATATTATAAATAAGCAAAATATATAGGAAAATGTTGCTGTTAGGTGCCATCAAGTCAGTTCCTACTCATAGTGACCCTGCGTACAACAGAACAAAACACTGCCATGTCCTGTACCATCCTCACAATCATTGTTATGCTTGAGTCCATTGTTGTAGCCACTGTGTCAGTCCATCTCATTGAGGGTCTTCCTTCTTTTTGCTGACCCTCTATTTTACCACATATGATGTCCGTCTCCAGGGACTGATCCCTGCTGATAACATATCCAAAATATGTGAGACATAGTCTCGCCATTTTTGCTTCCAAGGAGCATTCTAGTTGTACCTCTTCCGAGACAGATTTATTCATTCTTTTGGCAGTCCATGGTATATTCAATATTCTTCCCAACACCACAATTCTTAGGCATCAATTCTTTGGTCTTCCTTATTCATTGTCCAGCTTTCACATGCATATGAGGCAATTGAAAACATCATGGCTTTGGTCAGGCGCACCTCAGTCTTCAAAATACCATCTTTGCTTTTCAACACTTTGAACAGGTCTTTTGCAGCAGAAGAAAAACTTTAGCTAGTGATAACCCCCAAGTAGAAAAATAAAGCAGAAAAGGAAGACAAGAAGTGTAGTAGGGTTGCAATCTTAGATAGGGTGGACAATGAAGGCCTTTCTGAGATGGTAACATTTCAGTAAAGGCTAGAAGGAGGTGAGGGAGTAATCCAGGCAACTATTTGGATTAAGAACTTTCCCGTAGGAGAGAACAGCAAGTATAAATGTCCTGAGATGGGAGTGTGTTCCAGAAAGGTAAAGGGAGTAAGAAGAGTGGCTCAGATCAAGGGGTACTTTGGAGGCTGTTGGAAGAACTTTGACTTTTTCTCAGAGTAGGATGGGAAGCCATCAAAAGGAGACAAGTGACTTAGTGGCCTGAGTTACCTTGTAAAAGGAACCCTGTAGCTGTTTTGTGGAAAATAGACTGAAAAAAAGCAAGGAGACCAGTTGGGAGACCTTTGTAATAATCTAAGCCAGGAATCATATTGGCTTGGGTCAGGATAGCCAGGGTGGTAGTAACAGGGTGATGAGAAGTGGTCAGATACTAAATATACATTAAAGGAATAGTCAACAGAATATAGCTGATGAATTGGATGTGGGGTATGAGAGAAATAAAGAAACTCAAAGATCTGAGGCCTAAGGAAGTAGAAGAATGACCTTGCAGTTTTCTGAGCTGAGAAAACTATAGGAGAGGCAGATTTTGGAGGATAGATCAGTAGCTGAGTTTTGGTCATGTTATTAGACTTGCAAGTGGAGATAAAAATTTGAGAGTCATCAGCTTATAGGTGATATTTAAAGCCCTGATCAGAATGGATGAGATCGCTAAGGGATTGAAGTAAAAAAGTCCAAGGACTAAGTCATGGGGAACTTCAAAGTTTAAAGGTTAGGGAGATGAGGAGGAACCAGCAAAGAAGACTGAGAAAGAATGGCAAAGCGAGGTAGGAGGGAACCAGAAGAGTATGGTTTCCTTGAAGCCAAAAAGGTAAACAAAAGTGTTTCAAGGACAAGGAGGAGACAGTGATGAACTAGCTGTCATGGATTGAATTGTGTCCCCCAAAAATGTCAACTTGGCTAGGCCATAATTCCCACTGTTGTGTGATTGTCCTCCATTTTGTCATCTGATGTGATTGTCCTGTGTGTTGTAAATTCTACCTCTATGATGTTGATGAAGTGGGATTATGTTATATTACGTTATGTTATGTTAATGAGGCAGGACTCTATAAGATTAGGTTGTGTTTTAAGTCAATTTCTTTTGAAATATAAAAGAGGGAAGCAAGCAGAAAGACGGGGGGACCTCATACCACCAAAAAATGAAAGCCAGGGGAATAGCAAGTCCTTTGGGCCCTGGGGTCCCTGCACTGAGAAGCTCCTCGGTCAGGGAAGATTGATGACAAGGACCTTCCCCCAGAGCCCACAGAGAGAGAAACCCTTCCCCTGGAGCTGGCACCCTGAATTCGGACTTCTACCCTCCTACACTGTAGAGAATAAATTTGTCTTTGTTAAAAGTCATCCACTTGTTATAGCAGCACTAGGAAACTAAGACACTAGCAAATGCTACCAAAAGATCAAATAAGATGGAGCCTGAGAATTAACCAATGAAAATGGAGGTCATTAGTGATTATGATAAGGGTGGATTGGGTAGATTGGTGAGGGCAAAGTGAGCATAGAATGAGTTCCAGAGAAGGAGGGAGGAAAAGAGACAGTGAATATAGATAACTCTTTCAAAGGAGGGAAGGAGAGAAATGGGGTGGGACCTGGAGGGGAAAGAGGGATCTAGAAAGAGCTATGTCAAGATGAAGAAATCACAGTATGTTAGTACACTGCTGGGAAAGATTGAACAGAGAGGAAAAACCGACGATGCAGCAGAGAGATAGGGAGGAGCTTCTGGAGTATGTCCTAAAACAGGTTTAGTTCACAAATGAAGGGTTGCCTTAGACAAGGACAGGGATGGTACACCTGTAATCACAGGAGAGAAGGCAAAGTGTGTGGACATGTGGTGAAAGAGCTGTGGAAGATCTCTCTGCTTGCTTTTGTTGTCTCAGGAGTAGAAGAAACAAGATCATCCTCTAAGAGTAAGGAGGGTGGAGGAGCTGGAGTCTTGAAAAGAAAAAAGTTAGGAAACAGACATCCAAGAGAGAGGAAGAGACTAGGAAACAGTCTGATTGACAGGCAGCCTTATGGGCTTACTTGAGGTTTGTGGTCATTGATTTAAAGTGAGCCCAGTCAGCTGATTGTGTGTTTTTCTCCCATCACATTCAGCTGCATGGGTGTAGACATGGAATAGGCAGAGAGCCTATAACCAAGGTAGTGGTTGTGCCAAGAAAGCACAACAGTGGGAGAAGGGCAACAGAGTTGGGGGTATATGCCTTCTAATGGATTAACCTGGTAAGGAGGGACATGAGGATGAATCAAGGGATTGCAAATCACAGTAAAGTCAAAGGATTGCTGGAATTGAGATACTAGGGGAAGTGAGCTGAAAAGGTACAAGGTGGTGGTCAAAGAGGGAGAGATTTGAAATTAAGACTATGGAAGTCTGCTGTTATTGGTAAGGAGGCCTGACTTTGAGGAAAGGAGGTCAAAGGACTGAGAGGTGAGGGGGTTGGAAGGCTTTTTTATATGGATATTGTAATCATCAAGAATTATGATAGGCATAGTATAGGAGAGAGTGACAGAGTGGGAGGCGGCAGTAGAGGCCGCAAAAAGGAGGGATGGTAGGTCATTTAATCAGAGGGTACTACTCAATGAATATTCATTGCCGTCAAGTTGATTCTGACTCATAGCGACCCTATACGACAGTGTAGAATTGCCTACATATATATATGGATCCCTGGTGGTGCAGTGGTTAAGAGATCGGCTGCTAACCAAACGGTCAGCAGTTCAAATCCACCAGCTGCTCCTTGGAAACCCCATGGGGTTGGGTATATATATGCGTGTGTGTGTATGTATATATATATCTGTATACATGATATGCACATATATCAAATATATATATAAATATGATACATGGATATATCAAAATATAGAACATTCCTAGCACCCAAAGTTTCCCTCTTAATCTTTCCCAGGCAATACCCTCCCCCAGAGGTAACCACTATTCTGCTTCTATCACCATGGATTTGTTGTGCCTGTAAATGAAATCATACAGTATAAAATCTTTTGTGTCTAGCTCCAGTCTCTCAACATTTTATTTGTGAGATTTAATCATGCTGTACCAATAGTTTGTTCTTTTTTATTGCTATGTAGTATTTTATTTTATGCATAAGCCACAATTTATTTATCCATTCTACTCTTAATGGACATTTTGGCCATATCAAGTTTTGGCCATTGTGAATAAAACTACTATGAACGTTCTTGTACCCGATGGACAGATGCGCTAATTTTTCTTGAATGTATAGTTAGATATGGAATTGCTGGGTCATAGGGTATGTATATGCTTAGCTTTAGTAGATATTGCCAGTTTTGCAAACTCTTTCATTTCATACTTCCACCAACAGTGTATTAATGTTTCACTTGCCCTACAGTACCCTCACCAACACTTAGTACTGTCAGTCCTTTTAATTGTAACTATTGTGATAGGTCGTCGTTGTTGTTAGGTGCTGTTGAGTAGATCTCAACTCATGGTGACCCCATGTGACAAATAGAACTGCCCCATAGTATTTCCTAGGCTGTAATCTTTACAGAAGCAGATTGCCAGGTCTTTTTTCCGTGGAGCCACCGGGTGGGTGACCACCAATATTACAGTTAGCAACCGAGTGCTTAACCATTTGTACCATCAGAGGTCCTTTATTCTGTTGGGTATGTTGTATTTCATCATGGTTTTCATTTGCATTTCTCTGATGAAAAAGGATGTTAAGGACCTTTTCATTATTTTTATTGGCCACTTGGATCTCCTCTTTTGTAAAATGATTGTTCAAGTCTTTTGTCCATGTTTTTATTTATTTTTATTGTGCTTTCAGTGAAAGTTTACAAATCAAGTCAGTCTCTCACACAAAAATTTATATACACCTTGCTGTGTAATCCTAGTTGCTCTCTACCTAATGAGACAACACACTCCTCTCTCCACCCTGTATTCTCCATGTCCATTCAACCCGCTTCTGACCTCCTTCTGGCTTCTCATCTCACCTCCAAATAGGAGCTGCCCACATAGTCTCATGTGTCTACTTGAGCCAAGAGGCTCACTCCTCACCAGCATCATGTTCTGTCTTGTAGTCCAGTCCAATCCCTGTCTGAAGAGTTGGCATTGGGAATGGTTCCAGCCTTGAGCTAACAGAAGGTGCGGGGACCATGACCTCCAGGGTCCCTCTAGTCTCAGAGCATTAAGCCTGATCTTTTTATGAGAATTTGAGGTCTGCATCCCACCCTTCTCCTGGTCCATCAGGGATTCTCTGTTGTATTCCTTGTCAGGGGAGTCATCGGTTGTAGCTGGGCACCATCTAGCTCTTATGGTCTCAGGCTGATGTAGTCTCTGGTTTATGTGGCCCTTTCTCTTGTCTCTTGGGCTCATACTGACTTTGTGTCTTTGGTGTCTTCATTTTCCTTTGCGCCAGGTGGGTTGAGATCAACTGACGCATCTTTGATGGTCACTTGCTAGTGTTTAAGACCCCAGTTTTGTCCACATTTTTGTTGGGTTGTTTAGTTTTGGAGATTTTTTTTTTTCTTATTGATTTGTAGCTTTTTACATATTCTGAATACAAACCCTTTGTCAAGTATATTAATTGCAGACATTTTCTTCAAGTCTGTGTCTTGCCTTTCCACTTTCTTTATGGTATCTTCTGTTGATCAGAAGTTCTTAATTTTAATAAAGCCCAGTTTATCAATCTTTTCTTTTATGGTTAATGCTTTTTGTGTCCTGTTTAAGATCAAGAAGGTATTCTTTTTCCTATCTTTCTAGAAGCCTATTTGTTTTACCTTTCACATTTAGGTCTATGATACATTGCAACTTAATATTTGCATATGGTGTGAGGTTAGGGATCAGAGTTCATTTTTATAGTCTCCATTTATTGAAAAGATAATCTTTTCCCTGACTGAATTGCCATGAAGCAGTGTTGAGTTCTTGAAATGGATAATTCTAGCAGTAACCTCCTGATATCTCTCAACTTCCTGATCAAGGATAGCAGCCTTCAGGGCAATGGCTCTGCAGTGTTTTGAGAATCATTCCTGAAACTCAAACTAGATCCCTCTCCTACAGCCCTCCCAATAACTTTTGTCGACACCTAATTCTTTTATTAAATTCCTTTCTCTTTAAAATAACTAGAGTGGATTTTGTCTGATGCACTGAAGCCTGACCATCAAGTCCTCACAGTTGTGTATGTAACTCATCTTGCCTGTTCTCAGTGCTGCTTGTGGACATGTACATTTGCCTTTATAGGGTTGCTATAAGTCAGAATTGACTCGAGGGCAACTGGTTTGGGTTTAGCTTACCCAGAACTCAGTTGCCGTTGAGTTGATTCCAACTCATGGTGACCCCACGTGTGTCAGAGTAGAACTGTGCTCCATAGAGTTTTCAATGACTGATTTTTTGGAACTAGATCTCCAGGCCTGTCCTCCAAGGTGCTTTGAGCTGGGTGGACTCGAGCCTCCAACCTTTTAGCTAGCAGCTCAGCATGTTAACTGTTTGAACCACCTAGGAACTCCTACCTTTAGCTTAAATTTCTCTTATTTCCCCAGCAGCTGCCTGGGGACTATGGTGACCAATAAGGGAAGAGCTTCCCTGTGGTTTATTTTCAATTGTTGTGGGAGAAGTGAGCCACCAAGACCACGTGTGTGAGTATGCAGAGTCCCTTCCAGGTAGACTCACTCTTCAGAAACTGGAAGTCCTCATGCCCCCTGTTCCCAACACTCCTTCCTCAATCCCTACCATTCCCCCAGGTGATCTCACCCACAAACATGGCTCTGTCTATCACCGTGGCCCTGCATGCCTATCACTCACTCAGACCTCCCACCTAAGCTCCCTGTGCCACCCGAAGGTGCTACAGAAACTTACAAGGCCCTGTGACCAGAATCATATTCACTGCTTTCTACCAAACATTCTCTTGATCTTGGATTTGCCATCTAAGGGCAAGGCACCACCACAAACCCACATAGAGAAACTTGGGAGTCCTCTCTTACTAGTACCTTTTCCTTATCACCCACTATAAATATCAGTCAAAGGCCTGTCAAAACACCCAAAGGCCTATCAATTCCACCTCCTTAGTGTCTCCTGAATCCACCCCCAAGCCGACAGTCACAACCCTTGTTCTAGCCTGGCTGTTCGCAAGAGATTCCTCACCCTTGTCTCACCCCAATTGAGACTTTTTTCCTATAAAACAAAAACAATCTTATTCTGATGTTTAATTTATTGCCTCCCAGTTGTCAGCACAATAAAGCCCAGACTCCTTGGTGTCCTACCAGACGCTTCAGGAACTGCCCCTCTATTCAGCCTCATACCCTGGCACTCCCCATAGCCTGTACTGTACTAGCCTGCTTGGCAGGTCCCCAAACACGCTGTGCTGTTTACTGCCTTTGCCCTACAGTTCTATCTACATTTTACTTCCCCTTTCCTTGTCTGTCTGGCAAACTCCTCTTCTTCCTGTCAGGCTGTGATCAATCCCACGTCTGCTACTGCAGTGTTGCATACATAGCTCTGCTACCTCACGTGTTTGGCCAGTTCTTGTCTCCCACTAGACTACGGCATTCTTAAGGCCTGAGACTATGTCTTATTCATCCTTGTACCACTCATGCCTACCTCAGTGCCTGGCACAGAGCAGACACAGAGAAAATGTGAATGTATACAAAAATGAATATAAAGCTGGGCAAGTAGTTTAGTCCCTCCGAACATCAGTTTTCTCATTTGAACAATGGAAATAACACCTGCCCTGCTGCCAGAAGTGTTGTAAAGACCGGATGAGATAACGGATGTGACACCATTTTTAATTTTAAAAAATTTTGTGATAAAATATATATAACAAAAAATTTGCCATTTTTCAGCGTACAACTCTATAACACCAATTACATTCACCATGTTGCCCAGCGATCACCACTGTCTATTTCCAAAAGTTTCTCATCAACTCAAACAGAAACTTAGTACCCCTGAAGCAATAGCCCCCATTCCTCCCTCCCCCAAACCCTCGGAACCACTAACACAAGTTTGGTGACACTATTTTGTAAATTGAAAGGAGCAAAACCTCCCAGAAGCCTAATCCTGGGCAGTGGATGGAGGTCCTTCAAAACCATACTTTCCCATTTTCTAGGACAAAGACCACAAACCATGGGCCCATGGGCTGAGACTGCACTAGATTTTAAAAATTGTTTTGAAGAGCTTCCATTTCTGCCAGTGTGGCAAATGGAAGATCACTGAAATCCAACTTGGTACCAGTGTGCCTAATTATGCTAGATATTTAAAATATCTTTTCTTCACATTTAAAAAAAATTTTAATATCATGGAACATTTCAAATATGTTTAAAAGTAAACAGAATAGGATAGTAAACCCACAGGTAATACAGCTTCAGCAATGATCAAATCAGGGCCAATATTATTTTATTTGTGCCCTATCCACTTCCCCTTATTATTGTGAAAAAATGGGACAAATTGAAACTGTGTGCCTTCTGACACGATGCGATGAAAAGAATACAGTATCACTTGTGGTATTCCTGCCAAAAATGCATAATCTGAATCTAATCATGAGGAAGTATCAGAGAAGCCCGAATTGAGGGACGTTTTACAAAATAACTGGTCTATGATATTGTAAAGTGTCAAAATCATAAAAACAAAGGAAAACCAGGAACTCTTCTGGGTTGAAAAAGCCTAGGAAGTTAAGACAACTATACTAAACTGAATCCTTTTGGTATAAAGGCCATTATTGGGATAGTTGGTGAAACTGGAAGGGAATTTGAAGATTTGTTGTTGCTAGAATCGACTCGATGGCAGTGGGTTTGGTTTTGGTTTTTGGTTAGTTCCAACTCATGGTGACCTTATGTATAACAGAATGAAACATCGCCAGGTCCTGCATCATCTCCATGATCTCTGAATATGTTTGAGCCCATTGTTGAGGCAGTCGTGTCACTCCACCTCATTGAGAGTTCTTCTCTTTTTTGCTGGCCAACTACTTTACCAAATATGGTGTCCTTCTCTAGCAATTGGTCTTTCCTGATGACATGTTCAGTGTAAGCAAGACAAAGCCTTGCCATCCTCACTTCTAAGGAGCATTCTGGTTGTATTTCTTGTAAGACTGATTTGATCGTTCTTCTGGCAATCCACAGTATGTCCAATATTCTTTGCCAATGTCACATTTCAAACATATCAATTCTTCTCTGCCTTCTTTTTTAATTGTCCAGTTTCTGCATTCATATGAGGTGACTGAAAAGACCATGGCTTGAGTCAGGTATACGTTAGTCATCAGAGGGAAATTTTTGCTTTTCAGAACCTTAAAGAAGTCTTTTGCAGCAGATTTGGATTACATGGTAGCAATACATTTGTATGATTGTCTTGTGATTAAGTAAAAGAATTGTCCTTTTTATAGGAAATAAACACTAAGGTATTCAGGGATGATGAAGCATTATGTTGGCAACTTACTCTCAAATGGTTCAGGATAAAATAAATCCTTTGGATTATACTTGTAATTCTTCTGTAAATTTGAGATTACTTCAAAAGAAAAAAAAAAAGGCCAAATGGGTAATATTCTGAAACTGGTAAAATATACTAAGCCTCAGATTAAGGAATCGCAACAAATTCCAGGCATGAGATATAAAAATAAATCTACACCTAGACACATAAGACCAAAACTGCAGAGCATCAAAAACAAAGAGAAGATATTAAAATCTGAGAAAAAAAAGTTTTTTTACAAAGAAATAGGAATTAGATTTATGCCTGATAATTTGAAATAATATTTTATTGTCCTTTTGGTACAAGTTTTCACAGCAAATTAGGTTCCCATTTAACAATTTCTGAACAGTATTTTTTTTTATACATACTGTTCAATGACATTGGTTACATTTTTCACAATGTGTCAGCAATCTCATTGTTTCCGTTCTGGTTGTTTCATTTCCATTATGCCTGACATCTGAACAAGAACAATGAAAGCCCAAAGGCAGTGGAATGATATCTTCCAAGTTCTGGGAGAACATATTCGCCAGTCTCAAATTCAATATCCAGTATCTTTATATGGAAACCCTGGCGGCATAGTGGTTAAGTGCTACGGCTGCTAACCAAGAGGTTGGCAGTTCAAATTCACCAAGTGCTCCTTGGAAACTCTTTGGGGCAGTTCTACTCTGTCCTATCTTTATATATGACCATAAAGAAATTTTTAAATAACAAAAACAGAGTTTACTCTCAACATATCTTCACTAAAACAACTTCTACAGGATTAATTCTGGAAGAATGAAAATTATCCCAGATAGGTCTGTGAAGGAAGAATTGGTGAGGAAAAAAATAAAAAGTAAGCATGTGGGTAAAGCAAAATAAACATTGCTTAAATAAGACAATAGTGATAAGATCTAATTTATGTAGTTTAAAAGCAAGACAGACTGTTCAATAAAGATGGTGGATTACATATACTCCTTTATTTTTGCAACTTCCTAAAAGCCACTGACATGACAATAAAGGGAATTTTTAATGGCATCAGATCACAAAGACAAAGAGAATGGGAGAGAGGACAACAGGGAAGTCTTGAAAAAGCTGGAAAGCAAATAGATAGGTGATAATTGACGAGGTAGACAAAGAAACCTGAATCCTAAGCTAGTGGGCAAAGCTGAAAAACAAGCTAGTTACGCTACAGAATCCTCATTAAGTATCAGGAACCAGCAATACCAGGCACCTCTGGAAAGGGATGATAAAGGCAGGGTGAAAAACAGGGAAATTATTATTTTTTTTTTTAATTTTTATTGTGCTTTAAGTGAAAGTTTACAAATAAAGTCAGCCTGTCATATGAAACCTCATATATACCTTGACATATACTCCTAGTTGCTCTCCCCCTAATAAGACAGCACATTCCTTCTTTCCACCCTGTGTTTCTGTGTCCATTCCACCAGCTTCTGTCCCCCTTGGCCTTCACTTCTCCCCTCCAGACAGGAGCTGCCCAGATAGTCTCATGTGTCTACTACAGGGGAATTATTTGAAAATCTGATTAAGTTATACCCAGATCCCGTGCCCTACTCCATGATGCTTCTGGACTGCCTCTCCTCCACCACAGCAGAAAACAGGAGGTTTATGATCCAGAAAAGGCAGGAATATTATACTGAAAATAGGAAGACTAAATGAACATTTACATCCTGAATTCTGAGAATCCCAGACATTTTCCCCAGCTCAGTAATCAGAACACAAGCAATCAGAATCATGCCTTCCAAGTAGAAGACTGGAGTATGTTTCCTTTAGAGAATCTGATCTAAAGATACTAATACTGGGGTTCCTCAAGAAAAGGCCAAGTGAGATCATTCAACAGAGAACCTTACAGTAAACAATTTCCCACCAAGGCTCAAAAATATTGTCTTCCTAAACCTTAAACCAAAAATGTCACTTGAAATCTTCTTAAAACCAAAAAACAGTTTAGAGTAACTAGTAAAGAATGTCTGCCTTTAGCATTATGCTCTTTTAAGATCTATTTGGGATCAAACTGACAACACCAAATGAAAAGATTAGATAGGAACCTTATGGGGCAGTGAGTTTGTGTTAATGGTGGAGGAACAACTCAGAAAAGGAGGATGAGAATGGCTGCACAACTCAAAGAATGTAATTGTCATGGATTGAATTATGTCCTCCCAAAAATATGTGTATCAACTTGGTTAGGCCTTGATTCCCAGTATTGTGTGGCTGTCCTCTATTTTGTGATTGTAATTTTATGTTAAAAGGATTCTCCCTGATCCAAAGTAGAGGGAGTTTCCCTGGGGCGTGGCCTGCACCACCTTTTATCTCTTAAGAGATAAAAGGAAAGGGAAGCAAGCAGAGAGTTTGGGACTTCTTACCACCAAGAAATCAGTGCGCAGAGCGTGTCCTCTGGACCTTAGGTTCCTGCACGGAGATGCTCCCAGACTGAAAGAAGATGGATGACAAGGACCATCCTCCAGAGCTGACAGAGAGATAAAGCCTTCCCCTGGACCTGATGCCCTGAATTTGGACTTCTAGCCTACTAAACTGTAAGAAAATAAATTTCGCTTTGTTAACGCCATCCATTTGTGGTATTTTTGTTATAGCAGCACTAGATGACTAAGATAGTAATCAGTGTCACTGAATTGTACATGAAGAAATTGTTGAATTGGTATATGTTCTGCTGTGTGTATTTTCAACAACAACAAAAATAAAATTAATTATATATACATAAATATATATAGCCTCCCCCACGTGTCTGTCAGTTTGTCGTACTGTGGGGGCTTGTGTGTTGCTGTGATGCTGGAAGCTATGCCACCGGTATTCGGATACCAGCAGGGTCACCCATGGAGGACAGGTTTCAGCTGAGCTTCCAGACTAAGACAGGCTAGGAAGAAGGACCCGGCAGTTTACTTCTGAAAAGCATTAGCCAGTGAAAACCTTATGAATAGCAGCGAAACATTGTCTGATACAGTGCTGGAAGATGAGCCCCCCCAGGTTGGAAGGCACTCAAAAGATGACTGGGAAAGAGCTGCCTCCTCAAAGTAGAGTCGACCTTAATGACGTGGATGGAGTAAAGCTTTCAGGACCTTCATTTGCTGATGTGGCATGACTCAAAATGAGAAGAAACAGCTGCAAACATCCATTAATAATCGGAACCTGGAATGTATGAAGTGCGAATCTAGGAAAATTGGAAATCGTCAAAAATGAAATGGAATGCATAAACATTGATATCCTAGGCATTAGTGAGCTGAAATGGACTGGTATTGGCCATTTTGAATAGGACAATCATACAGCCTACTATGCTGGGAATGACAACTCGAAGAGGTATGGTGTTGCATTCATTGTTAAAAAGAACATTTCAAGATCTGTCCTGAAGTACAATGCTGTCAGTGATAGAATAACATCCATACGCCTACAGGGAAGACCAGTTAATACGACTATTGTTCAAATTTACGCACCAACCACTAGGGCCAAAGATGAAGAAATAGAAGATTTTTATCAGCTGCTGCAGTCTGAAATTGATTGAACATGCAATCAAGATGCATTGATAATTACTGGCGATTGGAATGTGAAAGTTGGAAACAAAGAAGAAGGATCAGTAGGTGGAAAATATGGCCTTGGTGATAGTAACAATGCTGGAGATCGAATGATAGAATTTGCAAGATCAACGACTTCTTCATAGCAAATACCTTCTTTCACCAACATAAACAGTGACTATACACATGGACCTCACCAGATGGAACACACAGAAATCAGATTGACTACATCTGTGGAAAGAGACGATGGAAAAGCTCAATACCATCAGTCAGAACAAGGCCAGGGGCCGACTGTGGAACAGACCATCAATTGCTCATATGCAAGTTCAAGCTGAAACTGAAGAAAATCAGAGCAAGCCCACGAGAGCCAAAATATGACCTTGAGTATATCCCACCTGAATTTAGAGACCATCTGAAGAATAGATTTGACGCATTGAACACTAGTGACCACGGACCAGATGAGTTGTGGAATGACATCAAGGACATCATCCATGAAGAAAGCAAGAGGTCATTGAAAAGATAGGAAAGAAAGAAAAGACCAAGGTGGATGTCAGAGAAGACTCTGAAACTTGCTCTTGAGCGTCGAGCAGCTAAAGCAAAAGGAAGAACTGATGAAGTAAAAGAACTGAACAGAAGATTTCAAAGGGCCTCTCAAGAAGACAAAGTATTATAATGACATGTGCAAAGAGCTGGAGATGGAAAACCAAAAGGGAAGAACACGCTTGGTGTTTCTCAAGCTGAAAGAACTGAAGAAAAAATTCAAGCCTCGAGTTGCAATAGTGAAGGATTCCATGGGGAAAATACTAAACGGCACAGAAAGTATCAAAAGAAGATGGAAGGGATACACAGAGTCATTATACCAAAAAGAATTAGTCGATATTCAACCATTTCAAGAGGTGGCATATGATCAGGAACCCATGGTACTGAAGGAAGAAGTCCAAGCTGCTCTGAAGGCAATAGTGAAAAACCAGGCTCCAGGAATCGATAGAGTATCAATTGAGATGTTTCAACAAACAGATGCAGCACTAGAGGTGCTCACTCGTCTATGCCAAGAAATATGGAAGACAGCTTCCTGGCCAACTGATTGGAAGAGGTCCATATCTATGCCTATTCCCAAGAAAGGTGATCCAACCGAATGTGGAAATTATAGAACAATATCATTAATATCACACGCAAGCAAAATTCTGCTGAAGATCATTCAAAAATGGCTGCAGCAGTATATTGCCAGGGAACTCCCAGAAATTCAGGCTGGTTTCAGAAGAGGACGTCGAACCAGGGATATCATTGCTGATGTCAGATGGATCCTGGCTGAAAGCAGAGAATACCAGAAGGATGATTACCTATGTTTTATTGATTATCCAAAGGCATTTGACTGTGTGGATCATAACAAACTATGGATAACACTTCGAAGAATGGAAATTCCAGAACACTTAATTGTGCTCATGAGGAATCTTTACATAGATCAAGATGCAGTTGTTCGGACAGAACAAGGGGATACTGATTGGTTTAAGGTCAAGAAAGGCATGCACCAGGGTTGTATTCTTTCACCATACCTATTTAATCTGTATGCTGAACAGGTAATACAAGAAGCTAGACTATATGAAGAAGAACGGGGCATCAGGATTGGAGGAAGATTCATTAACAACCTGCGTTATGCAGATGACACAATCTTGCTTGCTGAAAGTGAAGAGGACTTGAAGCACTTACTAAAGAAGATCAAAGACCACAGCCTTCAGTATGGATTGCACCTCAACATAAAGAAAACAAAAATCCTCACAACTGGACCAATGAGAACATCATGATAAACAGATGAAAAGATCGAAGTTGTCAAGGATTTCATTTTACTTGGATCCACAATCAACAGCCATGGAACCAGTGACAAGAAATCAAAAGATGCATTGCACTGGGCAAATCTGCTGCAAAGGACCTCTTCAAAGTGTTGAAAAGCAAAGATGTCACCCTGAAGACTAAGGTGCGCCCGACCCAACCCATGGTATTTTCAATCACATCATATGCATGTGAAAGCTGAACAATGAATAAGGAAGACCAAAGAAGAGTTGACGCCTTTGAACTGTGGTGTTGGCGAAGAATATTGAATATACCATGGACTGCCAAAAGAACGAACAAACCTGTCTTGGAAGAAGTGTGGCCAGAATGCTCCTTAGAGGCAAGGATGGCGAGACTGCGTCATGTTGGACATGTTGTCAGGAGGGATCAGTCTCTGGACAAGGACATCATGCTTGGCAGAGTACAGGGTCAGCGGAAAAGAGGAAGACCCTCAACGAGGTGGATTGACACAGTGGCTGCAACAATGAGCTCAAGCATAACAACGATTTTAAGGATGGTGTAGGACCGGGCAGTGTTTTGTTCTGTTGTGCATAGGGTCGCTGAGTTGGAACCGACTCGACGGCACCTAACAACAACAACATATGTAGCCTCCCATGTTGTTCTTAGGTGCCATGTGGAGTCAGTTCTGACTCTTAGCAACCCTATGTAAAACAGAATGAAACACTGCCCAGCCGTGCACCATCCTCACAACCGTCATTATGCTTGTGCCCACTGTTGTTGCCAGCCCATCTCTTTGAGGGCCTTCCTCTTTTTTGCTGACCCTCTACTTTACAAAGCATGATGTCCTTACTGATAACACTGGTCCCTCCTGATAACACTGCCTCCCATACACCCTGAGAAAGTAAAATTTAGCTCTAACTGAGAAAGTAAATTTTGTCCTGCCATATGTCAAGCTAGGATAACAAGCACAGGTAAAGCCAGCTGCAAAGTTAACAGGAAACGATATTTCTCATGAGGTACGTGGCAATAAAGGTCATAACGATCCCTTCTGTGACTGCTGCTTTCTTTACTCACTAAGAAATTTGGTTCTCTAAAATCAGACTACCAGAAACATTGCTGTTTGAAATTATATCAGTAAGAATGAATCTTTCTACTTTTGCTTGAAGGATCCAAGTCACTTTGAGACAGAGAAGCATCACTGATCTACAACCGAGGTGCAGAGCTTCAGGTAAAGGGTTGCAGGATACAGTATTCTACTTCCATATTTACTTCATGGTCCAGACCTAATGCTTTCCACCTAATCTCTTTACACAGATCCCAATTTACTTTGAGCCTACTAAACACCATTTCATTTAAATCTCACCTAAACTCCACACTTGTCTAAAGCCCTTGAGTACCCCTATTTCTTCCTTTGTTTGGTGAGATGCCTTAAGGCTTCCTCTGGAATGTGGTCTCTCTCATTACAACAAGCCAATAAACCGTGGTAGTCTTGGGTTTTTTTTAGTCTTTGGCTGCTTGGGCTAGGAAACCTCTTTCAGAGAAAACTGGAGGCTTTGGTCAAGAGAGTAATCAAGAAGGAAGTCCAGTGGAACACAGGAAATAGGATTCAATACAGGCAAGAAGCAAGGAGAATCTCCAGGATGAGAGTAAAGGGAGATCACAGGGCAAAGGGTAAATAGGTCAGAGAGGGTCAGTTCAGAAGGCTTCATGAAGGAAGGACTTCTCTGGGAAGGTGAAACTGACTGAACGCTGGGGGAGAGGATTCAGACAATTGGAGAAAAGTTTGGGTTGGCTAGTAGGTAGAAGATAAAGCATTTCAAGGAAGGAAAAGTATCACAGTGGCTCACATGCAAACAGTGTTTACATAGTCAAAATACTGTCAATTCTGAATATCTCCTTTAACCAAAAAATTATATGGAAAAATGAGGAAGGGAGGGTGAAGGTGGGAACGGGTGAGTCCTTATCTTCCATTGTTGGAAAGCAATGAATAATATTACAGGGTAAAAAATTGAATAGTTACAATATAAGTATGTTATTTAGAGGTATGGAAAGAGATAATTGACAAAATATTAGGTACAAGAGTTGAAAGTGGTTGGCTCGGGGTTAGGGGGGAGTGGGGGGAGTAGGGCGAGGTGTGTTGTTATTAACAAGCACTGCAAGTGTTTAACTCTAAATTATGTGTATGTATAACTAAAAAACTAAAACAAGAAAGAGCTAAAATCCTGACCATAGCTTCGTATTAGTTGGGAGAGGTTCTAACACTTTTGCATTAATTGATTAATTTTGATTGTTAAATTAGATGTTCATGTCAAAAATTTTTGGTTAAGTATTAAGAATAGAAGCAGAGTGTATAATTTCCACATAAGTAGAGAGAGAAAAAGGGATTAAGAGGGGAGGAACCTCAAACAATCCGAACGAAGGAAGACAAGAGATTAGAAAAGTAAACAAGAGATTTAAAAAAATCTGGACAGAAAAAACACCAAAAAATTGATAGAAATAAATCCAGTTATATCACAATCATAATATAAATGGAGTAAATTGTCCAGCTAAAAGGCAAAGTTTGTCAGACTAAATAAAAATTAAAATCCAGTTATACGCTGATTAGAAGAGAAACATAAAAAATAGAAAGGTTAAAAATAAAATAAAAAAATACATATGTCAGGTATCTTAGTTATCTAGTGCTATTGTAACAGAAATACCACAAGTAGATGACTTTAACAAACAGAAGTGTATTCTCTCAGTCTTGCAGGCTAGAAGTCCAAATCCAGAGCTCTAGCTCCAGTGGAAGGTTGTCTTTGTTGGCTCTGGGAGAAGGTCCTTGTCATTGATCTTCTTTCCCCCTGGTTGAGCTTCTCAGGTGCAGGGACCCCGAATCCAAAGGATGCCCTCTGCTCCTGGTGCTGCTTTCTTGGTGATATCAAGTCCACCTGTCTCTCTGTTTACTTCTCTCTTTTGTATCTCAAAAGAGATTGATTTATGACAACTTAATCTTATCATAAATCAATTAACATAACTGCTTCTAAACATGCCTCATTAACATAACTGCTTCTAATCATGCCTCATTAACATCATGGAGGTAGGATTTACAACACATAGGAAAATCGCATCAGATGACAAAATGGTGGACAATCACACAATATGGGGAATCATGGCCTAGCCAAGTTGACACACATTTTGGGGGGACACAATTCAATCCATGGTATCAGGCAAATACTAACCAAAAGAAAGTTGGTGTAGCTAATGTTGTAGCTGGTATTGTCTTCCCCTTCAAGTTACAATTGAAGAGTTACGTGGATGGTCAGAGCGCAGGGGCAACATGCAAAATATGAGAGTTGTTAGGCTTAATATGATAAGTAAGATATTTGGCTAAGGTAACTGATGCTTAAGAATTGACTGGAAGTCTACTAATTATTTCCAGAAACCATATTACCAAAGAAAAACCACGCCTGGCCTTCAACAACTTATAACTAACCAGTTGCTATAGAGTTGATTCTGTCTCATGGCAACCCCATGTGTCAGAGTAGAACCATGCTCCATAGAGTTTTCAATGGCTGATTTTTTGGAAGTAGATCTCCAGGCCTTTCTTCTGAGGCGTTTCTGGGTAGACTTGAACTACTATCATCTAGTTAGCAGCCGAGCTTGTTAACTGTTTGCACCACTCAGAGACTCCAGCCTATGACTATAACCCCCTGTGATGGTTAATGGTACATGTCAACTTGGCTAGGTTATGGTTCTCAGTGGACTGGTTGCTCTTCTATAATGTAATATATGTAACCACCTTCCATGATACAATCTGATGTGATCAGCCAACCACCTGAAAGGGGAGTTTCCTTGGGGATGTGATCTGCCTCCATAATATAAATGGATGTTCTGGCAAAGCTCACTGTCTTTCAGACATGCACTCTTGTCATCTGACCTCCAGTTCTTGGGATGTAAGCAAGCCTGCAGAAGTGCCTGGCCTGTCGATTTTGGATTCAGCAGCCACCAGAACCCCTGTGAGCCAGCAGTGTTCGCCAGCCTGCTGCCTGACCTAAGGATTTTGGACTTGCCAGCCCCCACAACCCCACAAGCCATTTCTTTCTTTTTTTTTTTTTTTAATAATTTTTATTGAGTTTTAAGTGAACGTTTACGAATCAAGTCAGTCACATATAAGCTTATATATACCTTACTCCATACTCCCACTTACTCTCCCCCTAATGAGTCAGCCCGCTCCCTCCTTCCAGTCTCTCCTTTCGTGACGATTTTGCCAGCTTCTAACCCTCTCTACCCTCCTATCTCCCCTCCAGACAGGAGATGCCAACACAGTCTCAAGTGTCCACCTCATACAAGTAGCTCACTCTTCATCAGCATCTCCCTCCAACCCATTGTCCAGTCCCTTCCACGTCTGATGAGTTGTCTTCGGGAATGGTTCCTGTCCTGGGCCAACAGAAGGTTTGTGGACCATGACCGCCGGGATTCCCCTAGTCTCAGTCAGACCATTAAGTATGGTCTTTTTGTGAGAATTTGGGGTCTGCATCCCACTTCTCTCCTGCTCCCTCAGGGGTTCTCTGTCGTGCTTCCTTTCAGGGCAGTCATCGGTTGTGGCTGGGCACCATCTAGTTCTTCTGGTCTCAGGATGATGTAAGTCTCTGGTTCCTGTGGCCCTTTCTGTCTCTTAGGCTCATAGTCATTGTGTGACCTTGGTGTTTTTCATTCTCCTTTGCTCCAGGTGGGTTGAGACCAATTGATGTATCTTAGATGGCTGCTTGTTAGCATTTAAGACCCCAGACGCCACATTTCAAAGTGGGATGCAGAATGTTTTCATAATAGAATTATTTTGCCAATTGACTTAGAAGTCCCCTTAAGCCATAGTCCCCAAACCCCCACCCTTGCTCCGCTGACCTTTGAAGCATTCGGTTTATCCCGGAAACTTCTTTGCTTTTGGTCCAGTCCAGTTGAGCTGATCTTCCGTGTATTGAGTGTTGTCCTTCCCTTCACCTAAAGTAGTTCTTATCTACTAACTAATCAGTAAATAACCCTCTCCCACCCTCCCTCCCTCCCCCTCTCGTAACCACAAAAGTATGTGTTCTTCTCAGTTTATACTATTTCTCAAGATCTTATAATAGTGGTCTTATACAACATTTGTCCTTTTGCCTCTAATTTCACTCAGCATAATGCCTTCCAGGTTCCTCCATGTTATGAAATGTTTCACAGATTCGTCACTGTTCTTTATCAATGCGTAGTATTCCACTGTGTGAATATACCACAATTTATTTAACCATTCATCCGTTGATGGACACCTGGGTTGCTTCCAGCTTTTTGCTATTGTAAACAGAGCTGCAATAAACATGGGTGTGCATATATCTGTTTGTGTGAAGGCTCTTGTTTCTCTAGGGTATATTCCGAGGAGTGGGATTTCTGGGTTGTATGGTTTTTTTTATGGTAGTTTTTTTTTTTTTTTTTTTTATGGTAGTTCTATTTCTAACTTTTTAAGAAAATGCCAGATAGATTTCCAAGGTGGTTGTACCATGTTACATTCCCACCAGCAGTGTACGAGCCATTTCTTTGAGGTGAGTCTCTCATTCTGTGTGTGTGCGTGTATATACGTGTATATATATATATACACGTATATACACGCACACACACAGAGTACAGTGAAACCTGCAAAGGCCAAAACTTGATAGGATGGCCTTGTTTTTCCAGGTCTTACAAGTTTTCCGCAGTCTTTTCTATCTTTCCTTTTCCTTTTAATGGAAAATATTTGCGTTTTCCTTCTCTGACAGGTTTCCACCTTCCAGGTCCCGGCTTTCACAGGTTTTAGTACGTGTATATATATATATATATATATATATATATATATATATATGTGCTAAATTTCTTACTTTATAATATTATTCACTGATTTCCAACAATGGAAGATAAGGACTCGCCTGATCCCACACTGACATACATATATACACGTCTCACTGGTTTTGGTCCTCTAGAGAACCCAGATACTAAGACACCCCCTAAAACATCCTGGGTCTCAAGCCTACCCCTCAGAAAGTAGCTTCCAAAGCATTAATGGCAGAGCCATTTTTAGATGGGCCTTGAGGGATGATGGACAGGAACAAGCTCCCTGAGGGCAGAGACTGGGGCCATGGAGAACAGTGGAGGTTTTCCCGGCGGGCAGAACCAGGACCTACCATGGAGCTCACTGTCAGAGCGAGTGGTCCTTGCCCCCGAAATTTGAGATACACTGTAGTTCTCATTATCTATCGCTGTGTAACATACCACCCCAAAACTTAGTGGCTTAAAATAACGATGATTTTATTATCCCTCAGTTCACTGGGTATGAAGGGGTTGGCTGATCAGTTTTGGGTCTTGGGTGCTGTGGGACATTCAAGGGAAGACTCTTGGAGCTGGATGGTTTAAAGCTCTTGAAGGGGAGCTAGTTGAAGCTACAGATGAAGGATTCATCAGGATAAAAATGCAATGGATATTGGAGACCCAGGAAGCAGAGAGTGGAAGAGCATAGTGTGGGAAATAAGAAAGCCCAGGACAGGACCCCTGAGGGAACACAACATTTAACGGAAGAGAAAGAGAAGCCTGAAAAGAAAGTGGAACGGAAGGGCCATAAAGGTAGGGGTGGACGAATGGAGCTGGTGCCCTCGCAGAAGCAGAAGCATTCAACAAGGGAATGCTTCCTAGTGTCAAATGCTATGGAGGAGGCAGGAAGATAAGGATTAGATTTAGTGAGGAGGATGTCAATGGCAACCCTGAAGTACAGGTGGTAGAGGAAGAGTGATTGTAACGTCTGAGGAGTGAGTGGAGAGTGAGGAGGTGGAGCAGGGAGTGCAGACTGTCCTTTCCACTAGCTGCTTTTTCCTTTCCTTATTTTGAAGGTGGCTTGTTTTACTTAATTACGAGCATTTTCCATTTCAATAAATAATCTGTATTTTTTTGTTAAAAATAAGACATTAAACTATAAAGTCTCAAGGTAAGTTATTTGTAGATGTGTATACACTGAGAGGAAAGCACCAACTAGCAGATATTCAAGATAGGAGATTCCAGAGGGTGGGCATAATTGATGGAGTGAGGTGCTGAGGGAGTCAGAAGGAAGGAGATCCAGAACTTCCTGCCTGGAGGCCTTGACTTTCTCTGTAAAGAGAAAAGTAAGGCCTTCTGCCAAGAGTGATGGGGCACAGCCAAAGGCATGAAGTAACTGCTGCAGGGAAATGCTGAGGGCTGGCCATTGTCACTGGAGGCTGCTGAACAATGGGGAAAGGCTGCTCAGTGGTGGCTCACCACTAAACAGAGACAAATCTGGGTTCTGATCCTGTTTCTGCTCCCTAACTAGCTAAATGTCCTGAACCTTTGAACAGATAAAAAGTAGAAAAGGTAGATGAGTGAGCGCTAATCCTCGCTTGGGGTTTAGCTGAGCGAGTGTGGAGTAAAAAGGAGCTTGGGAGATGAAGTTATTAGCAATATGGTGGTTTGAATAATAGACTGAGGTCTTTGGTCATTAGAGATGGAAATAAAGCAACAAAGAGGCTGAGAGCGAAAGAAACTAGCAGTTCAAAGAACTGCAGTTATTTTGTACATGCTTTCCTGTGCTACAAAAGTAACAATTTTTACTTTGAACATTTTGAAACATTCATAAAAACAAGATAAAAAAAATCTGCATTTTCGTCTCTCAGAAGTAACTACTACGGCATTTCCACTTCTGTTCTGCCAGTCCCTTTATCAAACTTGGAAATGCTGGGTACTGCTTTGTGACCTACAGTATAGTTAGTTAAATGTTTAAGAGCATAGACTCTAAAGTCACACTTTGGGGTACAGGCCTCTGCTCCATCACTTGCTAGCTGCAAAACAGTGGTTCCCTAATTTTTTGGTCTCAGGATTTCTTTACATTCTTAAAGACTGAGGATCCCAAAGAGCTTTCGTTTATGTGGAATTCAATAAATATTGAAAAATATTTATATCTACCATATTAAAAATGTTAAACCAAATTTTACATTTGTTAATCATTTTAAAAAACAACAGTAAAACTACCATTTTATGAAAAATAGCTCTATTTTCCAAAACAAAAATTTAGTGAGAAGAGTGCATTGTTTTACATTTTTCAAATCCCCTTAATGTCTGGTTTAATAGAAGATAGCCAATTTTCATATCTGCTTCCGCATTCAATCTGTTGCAATATGTGGTTTTGACTGAAGTATATAAAGAAAAGCCAACTTTGTAAACATGTTGTAGAAAAGAGAGAAATATTTCAATAGCCTTTTCAAATAATTATGGATATTCTTCTCTGATACTATACCAAAACTTGATACACAGTGGTTTCTTCAAGGTTAGTTGCAATGTGGACTTTGAAAGGCTTATCAATGAACTTTTTGTCATCTGTTACATTTGAATCCATTGGTCTGTCTTGCACTTAGACTATACAACTTCTGATATACAACATAAAAAACGTATTCATCCATCTAAAAATGTTTGAGGATGTTAAGCTCACAGTGGCATGTACAAGTTTTCCAAAACCCAATTTTTGACTTGAGAGCTCAAATCTTATCACTGATTAACAGAATCTGTCAGGTATTTTCTTTAATTTATTTCACTTTGCTCATTTTTGAGACTTTATTTGCCAAATACCCAACCCTGACTAGCCAGTCTGTTAAGTAAAAATGTTGATCTGTGGGAAAACAGCAGCTAGTTCACCTAGTGACTCAGTCACACATGAGGGTGCCCTCCAGACAATCCTTATACTTCGGTGTGGAGCAAAAGTCCTTTGTGTGTAGTTCCTATTTCCCTCAGAAAATATTAAAGATGTGTGTTAAAGGGTTGAAATGTAGTCAGATTAATACATTTTACTGCTTCATCAAGAAGTGTCTTTTTACTGTGAGTATGTGGCATGGGGGAGGAAGAATGCAATGACTACCAGTACAGTCTGGGACTAAGATACCAGTAGCTTTACCCACCACTGCTTTTTTGCCAACAGTGCAAATGCCAATACAATGGAAAAGGCAAGTAATATCTTAGTATTATTGTAAAAGTTGTTTTGACCTCACAACCCTCCTGAGAGGGTATTGGGAACCTCCAGGGGCTCATAGGCCACTCTGTCAGAACCGTTACTGAAGGATAAGTTATCTAGCATCTCTGTGTTTCCTTTTTTATAAAATGAGATTAATAAACTACAGCTACTGCATAGGACTGTTGTGAGAACTAAATGAATTTAAAACATGTAAAGTGCACTTAGAATAGCCCCTGGCACATTTAACCATGTATTTGCTAATATTATAATCATATGGGCAATGTCATTAAATATTCTTTCCAAACAGTAGTTTACTGACAGTATATCATCCCATATAAATGTACCATAAGTGTTGAACATTAGGCTGTTTCCAATTTTTCAACACCCTTGTACATAAATCTTTGGCACATCTCTGACTATTTTCTTAAATTCCTAAGGCAGAATTGCCCAGTCAGAGTGCATATTTTTCTGAATAGAATTGTTTAAAAGTGTACAGGAAATGTCAAAGTGAGAGAGCTGAAAAGACAGGCCAAGTGAGTATCTGAGTTCAGTGGGAGTATTTCTCAAGGTGGACATGATCAAGGGTATAACCCTAAGGGTAAGAGAATGAACAGAACTGATGACTGGCCAAGATGTTGGTTGAATCATCCTAATGAACACTACAGTCACCCATCTGAACTGAAAGACTGGGACACAGGTTCTGTCATTATTTGGCAAGTGGGAGCTACCAGAACATGGCTTTCCAAGAAAGCTGAAGTGATTAATATCTTTATCCCCAAAATAAAAGACTTCCCAAGCTATTGATCTCTACCTTTCTGCAACAAAAGAGAAAGAATGGAACCAAAGACTCAAAGAAGAAACCAGTCTATGGGACAAACTGCCTACACGAACCACAGCCTCATCTACCCTGAGACCAGAAGAACTAGATGGTGGCTAGCTACCACCACCCACCGTTCTGACCAGGGATAAAATAGATGGTCCCAGACAGAATGTGAGAAAACTGAGACTACTGTCCTGAGATAACCTTTAAACTTTGAACTGAAACCACTCCTGGAAGCCACCTTTCAACTAAATAACAGACTAGCTCATAAAATAAACGATATCACCCATGAGTACTACACTCCTTTAAAAAAAAAAAAGAAAATCATCTATATGAGAGAAACTGGTCAGCATTTACCCTAAATCAAAGATGAGAAGGTGGGAGGAGGGGGGTGCTGGGAAGCTAGATTCAAGCAAATGGAACAACCAGAACAGAAATAATGTTGACATAATGTGGAAAATGTAACCAATGTCACCGAACAATACGTACAGAAAGTGTTAGATGGGAACCTAATTTGCTGTGCAAACTTTCACCAAAAACACAATAAAAAAAAATAAAAAAATTCCTCAAGCTTTATATGATGGGCCATTTCTTCCAAGTAACATCTGATTTAGACAACAACAACAACAAAACAAAACCCACTGTGGTCAAATCTGACTTAAAGCAACGTATGTGTTAGAGCACAAGTCTCCATAGGGTTTCCCTGGCTGTAGTCTTTATGGAGGCAGATTGCCAGGCCTTTCTTCTGTCATGCTTCTGGGTGTGCTCAAACCGCCAACCTCTGGGTTAGTTGTTGAGAGCACACCATTTGTGCCTCCCAGGAACCTCCAATTTAGATACACGCTCAACAAATGAGTTATCTGTAAGTGGAGCTCATACAATAATATGAATAGAACAAGCACGAAGTAGGTTTTCTAGCTTCATGTTTCTGGAAACTTGTTACATTCAGGCTTCAAGGTTTAACTCTGGGATGCTGGAAATGACATTCATGGAATCTTGCCCCAGGCAGAGGTAAGAGTGTAGATCACTGGGGAAAAGAGGGATTTTTTTCAATAAACAGTGCTCTAACATTTTGCTTTCCAAATTAAAAAAAACTGAAATTGGATCCCTAGCTCAACATACCTAAAAAGCAATTCCAAATAGAATAAGGAATAATTACGTGAACGGCAAAACAAAAATTTTAAGAAGAAAACAGAGAATATTTTCTGACCTCTGGATATAGAAGAGTTTGCTAAAAAGACACAAGAAACACTAACCTTGACAGAAAAGATTGAGAAATTCAACTATAATAAAATTAAAAATTTCTTTCACCAAAGAAATCTTTTAAAAAATGAAAATCCAAACTGGGAAAACATATCTGCAACATATAAGCAGTAATGAATTAGTATCAAGAAAATTTTAAAAATTCCTAAAGAACATTAAGACAGCCCAACAGAAAAATCAACAAAAGACATGAGGCATGTCACAAAAATGGAAATATAGAGGCCTATTAAACAAAAAACGTGTATATATATATACACACACACACACACACACACACACACACCTATGAAAAGAAGCTCAATCTCATTAGTAATCAAGGAAATGCAAATCAAGACCAAAATAAATTATCATTTTATCCTCATTAGACAGGCAGAAATAACGAAGACTTAACGATAGCAAGGGCTAGAGAGGTGTTCAATAGGGATTCTCACACCGCAGGAGAGTGACCAGATAGGTACAACCACTTTAAAAAACAAGTTGGCATTATCCTGTAAAGTACCCAAAAGAAACGTGCACGAGTGCATCACAAGATATGTACCAAAAGCTCCATTGTTGCCCGGTTGATAACAGCAAAACAAACGGAAGCAATACAAATGTCCATCAACAGAATGAATAGTCTGTGGTATAGTCATACAGTGGAACACTGTACAACCACAAAAAATGAATGAACAGCAGCCACACACGACAACTTTGATGAATCTTTGTTTTGTTAAAAAAAGCAAGACGCAGAATAAAACCATTTTTTATAAAGCTCAAAAATAAGCAAAACTTAATATACTCTGGTTAGGGACCTAAATGTACATGAGGATCTCTATGTATATAAAGGAAAAAAAGGAAATGGCAAACACAAAAGCCAGGACAATAGTTACCTCTGAGGTATGGCAACTCAGCAGGATGGGCTCCAGAAAGCACGCACCAGATGTACATGCGGCATCAGCAGTGTTCTAAATCTTACGTTAAGTGTTTTCATGGGTGATCATTTGGTTATGTTTCATAATTCATCTATGTTATTTGTATGTGTCAAATATTAATTACGTCTTTTAATATAATAGTTAAGGGTGGTTATATAAATTTTGGATTCTATTTCACAACACACAAGAAAACATTCCTCTAAATTTGATGCTCCAGGAAGATGCGCCATGTTTATCCTGGGCTTCATGGAGCTCCCTCGTGAGTCAGGCCTAAAGGATCCTGGCCCCTTGGTGCTCTGACCACTGCCTACTTTCCCATCTTTATCTCCTGCCACTCGCCCAACCAGGCCATGGGCCTCCACATCATCAGTACGTGCTGTTCCCATTGCCTGGAAACATTCCCACCTCTTCCTTATCTGATGATAAACTCCGTCCTCTTAGAGAGCTCATTGTTACCTCCAGGAGCCTTCCTCCTCACTGTTCCCACAATGCCTCGTTCACACTTCTCTTTTAGCACTGACCAGGCACTCATCTACACGCTGGCTTCTTCTCTAGGCTCTGAGTCCCCAAAAGCTGGTACTGTTTTCTATTCACCTGAGGCCCAATACAAAGTGGGCTCCCAGTGGGCTGTGGGGACCATGGTCTCAGGGAACCTCTAGCTCAATGGGCATACAGAGTTTATAAAGAATATGTTCTACACTCTACTTTGGTAAGTAGTGACTCAGGTCTTAAAAGCCTGTGAGTGGCCATCTAGGATACTCCACTGGTCTCACCCCTTCTGGAGCAAGGAAGGATGCAGAAAACTAAAGACATAAGGGAAAATTAGCCAAAAGGACTAAAGGACCATATCTACCACAGCCTCCACCAGACTGAGTCCAGTACAACTAGATGGTGCCCAGCTACCATCACTGACTGCTCTGACAGGGATCACAAAAGAGGATCCCAGACAGAGCTGGAGAAAAATGTACAATAAAATTCTAACTCAAAAAGAAAGACCAGACTTGCTGGCCTGACAGAGGCTATAGAGACCCTCAGACTATGGACCCCGAACATCCTTTCAGCTCAGTAATGAGGCCACTCCTGAGGTTCACCCTTCAGCCAAAGATTGAGCAGGCCCATGGAACAGAACAAGACTAAAGGGGCACACCAGCCCTGGGGTAGGGACTGGAAGGTGGGAGGGAACAGGACAGCTGGTAGTAGGGAACCCAGGGTTGAGAAGGAATAGTGTTGACATGTTGTGGGGTTGTTAACCAATGTGATACAACAACGTGTGTACTGTTTGATGAGAAACTAGTTTGTTCTATAAATCTTCTTCTAAAGTTCAATTAAAAAAAAAAAACAAAGTGGGCTCTCAGCAAAGCTTCTCATAATGAGAAAGTGAAACAGCCCCAGGGTAGCAGAAAGTGAGCATAGACCACCATGGATAGAGATGAGAGGAAGAGGAGCTGATCAAGATTACAGACCAATCAAACACCTATGCTCATCCAAAGACTTCACCAAAAGAATAAAATGATTACTGGGAAAAAGTTTTTAGCTATGACATTTCCGATCAGCACCTGATCTCTAAAATCTACATGATACTGCAAAAAGACAAATAACCCAATTAAAAAATGGACAAAAGATATGAACAGACACTTCACTAAAGAAGACATTCAGGTAGCTAACAGATATATGAGGAAATGCTCACAATTATTAGCTATTAGAGAAATGCAAATCAAAACTACAATGAGATTCCATCTCACTCTAACAAGGCTGGCATTAACCCAAAAAACACAAAACAATAAATGTTGGAGAGGCTGTGGAGAGACTGGAACACTTATACACTGCTGGTGAGAATGTAAAATGGTACGACCACTTTGGAAATTGATTTGGCGCTTCCTTAAAAATCTAGAAATAGAACTACCATACAATCCAGCAATCCCACTCCTTGGAATATATCCAAGAGAAATAAGAGGCTTTACACGAACAAATTTATGCACACCCATTTTCACTGCAGCAGTGTTTACAATAGCAAAAAGATGGAAGCAACCAAGGTGCCCATCAATGGATGAATGGATAAATACATTGTGGTATATTCACACAATGGAATCCTACACATCGATAAAGAACAATGATGAATCTGTGAAACATTTCATAACATGGAGGAATCTGAAAGGCATTACGTTGAGTGAAATTAGTCAGTTGCAAAAGGACAAATATTGTATAAGACCACTATTATAAGAACTCAAGAAAGAGTTTAAACAGAGAAGAAAATATTCTTTGATGGTTAGGAGAGGGGGGAAGAGGGGGTGGGAGAGGGGTATTCACTAATTAGATAGCAGATAAGAACTACTTCAGGTGACAGGAAAGACAACACACTATACAGGCAAGGTGAGCACAACTGGACTAAACCAAAAGCAGTTTCCTGGATAAACTGAATGCTTTGAAGGCCAGCGTAGCAGGGGTGGGGGTTTGGGGACCATGGTTTCAGGGGACATCTAAGTCAATTGACAAAATAAAATCTGTTAAGAAAACATTCTGCAACCCACTTTGGAGAGAGGCATCTGGGGTCTTAAATGCTAGCAAGCAGCCATCTAAGATGCATCAACTGGTCTCAAGCCAACTGAATCAAGGCAGAATGAAGAACACCAAGGACACAAGGTGATTACGAGCCCAAGAGACAGAAAGGTCCACATAAACCATAGACTACATCATCCTGAGACCAGAAGAACTAGACGGTGCCCGGCTACAACTGATGACTGCCCTGACAGGCAACGCAACAGAGAACCCCTGAGAGAGCAGGAGAGCAGTGGGATGCAGACCCCAAATTCTGGTAAAAAGACCAGACTTCATGGTCTGAGACTAAAAGGACCCTTGTGGTCATGGCCCTCAGACCTTCTTTTGGCCCAGGACAGGAACCATTCCCAAAGCCAACTCTTCAGACATGGATTGGACTGGACAATGGGTTGGAGAGGGATGCTGGTGAGGAGGGAGCTTCTTGGATCAGGTGGACACTTGAGACTATGTTGGCATTGCCTTCCTGGAGGGAAGATGAGAGGGCAGAGGGGGTTAGAAGCTGGTGAAATGGACATGAAAAGAGAGAGTGGAGGGAGAGAGCAGGCTGTCTCATTAGGGGGAGAGCAATTGGGAGTATGTAGCAAGGTGTATATAAGTTTTTGTGTGAGAGACTGACTTGATTTGTAAACTTTAACTTAAAGCACAATTAAAAAAAAAAAAAAAGTACAGACCAAGCAGCAGAGACAAAGAGAGCTCAACAGGAAATGCTCTCCTTCATGCCACATACTCTGCCCCTCTTATACTCAGTTACCACTACTTGAAGAAAAAAAAAAAAAAAAAAGTTGTCAAGTTTTATTTAGGTTGTAATGCTTACAGGTAATATATCTACCCCTACACCCCAGCCCGCCCTATACGGCCCCCTGAGCAGACTCAGCCACCCTCTCCCTTCAGTCTCACTTCTTCTCCTCTTCCTTCTTGTCCTTCTTGCCATCCTTGGTGGCCTGGGAGGCCAGGGAGCCCATGGCATTTCGGATGGCCTCATTGTTGGGGTCCACTCCTGGAAGGTTCTCCAAGACACTCTGAAGGAACTCCGGGTCCTGCATCACGTCATAGTCATCCTCCTCCTGAAAAGGGCAGTGTTAGCTTGGGGCAGAAGCAGGTCAGTCGCCGAGCATGCAAGTATAAGACACGAGCATGGGGCTGCTTGAGCCCCCTCTTCACCTGACTAGGGGTGGGGGACACCTCTGGTCAAGGGTAGGAAAGGGAGATTCAGCAGAATACCCAGCACCGCTACGTGATGTTATCTCCAACATTTATTACTGACCAAACATGGAAGAGGCCTAAGAACGCTGCTTCTTGAGCTCAAGAGAGTAAAAATATATGCTGTGATATTCAGGCTTCCTGCTGTCAGACACCCACCCCTCCTTTTTCTTTTTCCCAGACCCCTTTTCACCTTCCTGGGCAGTTGCTATCCTAGAGATTTGTCCAGAACGTTCTACCAGCAAGGAAGGAAATTAGAGAACATTGGGCCCTCTCCAACTCTGACCACAAACACTCTGATGCCTTAGTAAGGTTCACACACAAGAAACAAACATCCGTATGTTTCCTTCTGCTCCTCAAAGAACTCGTCCAGGAAAATGAGGAATGAGGCCTGAATACACGGAGAATTTAAGCCTGATGAAGGGGTCATTGTGGGACCTCACCTTAGCTGGCTCAGATGTGTCCATGGCTGAGTTGGCATCAATGTCAGCTGATTCTGCCTGGCCAAACTCTGAGGAAAGAGGTCAGTCTGTTCAGTTCAGTTTCCCCACCGAGCCTACCTGCCTAAGCACTGCCCAGGCCTGGGCTCACCTGCTCCCTGCAGGGACATCTGCATGGCATACGCAATCTGCTCTTCCTCAGTCATACTGCTTAGGTCGGGGAGCCCGGCACGACCAAACTCCTGCTGGCTGATGGTCATCTTCAGCAGGGCGTCATCAGAGTCTGAGGAAATGCAGAGAGCAGCAGGTAGATCTGGTGTCATGTTCTACCCAGAGCCACTCCCAAAACCATTCCTTCGACCCAGGCCTCCCATACAGTCCCACCCAGCCAGACCTCCCTGCTCCCACTCTCAGGTCTACATGCTGCAGCCCCAGGACTTCAGGTTCCACCTCTTTCACCTTCAGTCCCTGTTGCAGCAATCCCGGCTTCAGCAGCAGAGGCTGCTGCTGCCCGCCGTGCCTCCTCCTCCTGCCGCTGCCGCTGCTCTTCCATGGAAACACGAAGGGCCTGGCAAAGGGCAGGGCAGGGTCAGACATCCCCCACCCCTCACTCCTGTCCAGCACCAGGGAAGTTAGCTGCAGTGGTGGGAAAGGAGCATAAAGGGGCAGCTTTTGGTTTACACATATGAGGAAGAGGCTGGAGGGATAGAAGGGGGTATGGGAAAGAAGGGAGGACTTGGAGGAAGCCTGGGGTTTAATCAGGAGATGCTAACAACAGAGAGTCTGACACCGATGCCCCTGGAGATCAGATAGAATTATAGGGAAGAGGAAGCAAAAGGGGATCTGGGAAAATGAGCAAGGGTTATGGGGGCGTTTACGACTGTCTAGCCCTACAGGGGAGCCCTGGTGGTGCAGTGGTTAAGAGACCTGTCTGATAACCAAAAGGTCAGCAGTTCAAATTCACCATCTGCTCCTTGGAAGCCCTACGGGGCAGTTCTACTCTGTCCTATAGGGTCACTATGAGTCAGAATCAACTCGACAGCAATAGGTTTGATTTTTAGTTTGGTTACCCCTATAGAAGTCTGGGTGGCACAAACAGTTAAGAGCTTGGCTGCTAACCAGAAGGTTGGTGGATCAAGTCCACCCAGAAGCCTCTCAGAAGAAAAGCCTGGCGAACCACTTCTGAAAAATCAGCCACTGAAAACCCTATGGACCACCGTTCTACTCCAACCCACACAGGGTCACCATGAGTTGGAACTGATTCAACAGCAACAGGTTTGGTTTTTGGTTAGCCCTATAGAAGCTACGTGATGTGTGTCAGTAGAGGGTCTACTTGGGGTCAAGAGTTTGCTCACCAGGGCCAGCTCAGGATCAGCGCTGGGATCCACTCCAAATTCAAAGTCACTGGCACCAAGACCCAGCATGGCACCACCTTCGCCAGCCAGAATTGGAGAACTGATGAGGGCATCAGCCAAGCTGGGCCCAGGAGGTACTGTCACCAGGTGAGAACCGGTTCCATCCTTGCCATTCAGCGTGTTTACAAAGGCTGTCAGCTTTTCTGTGTTCACCTCCTGGGGAAGGGAAGAACACGAGAGGCTCTCCTTCATGCTCTGCTCCCTGTTCTCCGTCATCTCAGTCCCTGTCTGTAGCTGCTCTCTCAAACAGCAGGCACTCCTCTGCATAAGGAGGGTCTGTTTATAACCAAATCACAGCAAAGCCCTCCAACCAGACCCTACTCACCTCTTCCCCAAAATTGATAATGTCGACATTTACTTTCTCCTTCTTGAGGCGTTTGGCCAGTTTCACCAGCTGAGAGGAAGGGGAAAAAGATGAAGAAATCTGTCCCACACCATGAGGGGGGAGTTGCACCTCCCATAAAAGCATGGCAAAATCTGTTGACCACCCTGAGGTCCCCCAACAAACACTGAGTTCTACACCTTTCCCAAAAGTGATGAATGTGCAATGCCTCTTCCAGGTTCTTCAAAGAGCTGACAGACCCCGCTCCCAAACACGCGTGCCCACACCCCTCAATTGCTGCTTGGACTCACATCCTTTTCGTTGTCTTCCACAGGGCTTCCCACAAAGGCGATGATGCGCATCTTGTGATTCTTGCCCTGCCGGTGCTTCAGAGCCAGCTTGTAAAGGAAGAGGAGGTTCTCAGAGTCAACCAAAGGAATCGCCTAGCTCTTTCCTCTGTCAATCTGTTCCCTTTTTAGCTTATGGTTTCTACATAACACCATGCTCAATAAAGTCTGAACCCCTTCTCCCAGCCTTACCCTCTTGCTGTACATCTCTGCAGATAAGGGAGGAGGGTCAGTTCCCAATTCTAGGGACTTTTCCCTTTCCAATCCTCATCAATCCTGGGACTCATCCCACCATTTCCCTTCTACCCTAGGCTAGCCATCTCTAGGTCATCTCCCTCCGTTGCTCTGGTTCTAGCTCAAGATTCCAGGGAGAGGAATCAATGACGTGGAGATAGGACCTGAGAGCGGAGAGGACAATCAAGGGGATCCAGTGGGACTCACATGGGCCACGCGGATACCGGTGCAGAAGGTGATCTTCCCCTTAGGTTGGACAGTGTGGAGCTTGGACAGGATGCGGCCGGTGTCAGGGGTGAGTGTGGTCAGCACTTCACAGTCACTGGGGTGTGGAGGGAAGCATTTCAGTGATTCATGTCAACACAAGTACCTCCAAACTACGTCTGGCTCATCTTTTCTTTAGGGACCTTGATAATAACTGTAATCTCTATCCTTGATAAAGTCACTGATTTTGTAAGAAACCTGCCTTCAGCCCACCAAATATTTTCCCCTAACTCATCTTATCTTCCTCTCAGGGCCCTGAGATTCCTCATGCCAACTCGATGCTACTTTGTATCTCTCCTCACCCTCTCCATTTCTAGACCCATTTTTCAACTAATACCACGTCAACTGGGGTGAGAGGTTACTCATTTGAGGATTATCAATTCCTAAAACAAATCATTTATAGAGCAACAGGATGTGTGATGTATGCCCAAGGGCTCTGATCCAAAACCACTTTTCACTAACTTTAAAATGTACCATGAAATTTCATCCCAGGAGACTTAGCTTCATAACTATATTAAATTCAGGTTAATATAAAAAACAAGTAGCTGAATATCTGCCTTGAGCATCGTGCTCTTTTAAGATGTATCTATATGGGATCAAACTGATAACAGCAATTCAAAAGATCAGATAGGAAACTTAGGGGACAGTGAGTTTATGTTAACAGGGGAGGAACAACTTGGAAAAGGAGGGTGAGAATGGCTGCTGAATTGCACATGCAGAAATTGTTGAATTGGCATATGCTCTGTGTATATTCTTTAAACAACAACAACAAAAAAGTCTTTATGGGAACTTCAATCTGATGCTCCTGGCTATATCTACAAGGTAACATAACATCTATTCAAAAAAAGAAACTATAAATAACTTTAACATAGTTGAATTGGTTTTGCTTTTATGAGATGATTGAATAACTGGTAAGATTTAAAGAGACTAACTACTGTGAATTAAAATCACTTAGTACAAACCGGGGGGAGGGGGAAGTCACTGTTTACATTGAATAGGAAGAATGTGGTCTGGGCAAAAGCACCCTGGTGGAATCTGCGAAAGGGTAGCAGTTGCCCATATAACACGCAGGTTACACATGGGAAAACAATCACCTACTAAGCCCCCTTCTCCTCTGTGTCACTTACTTGGCCAATGTGATGAGGCCCACGTTGTTCTCGGGGTTGCTGCGGGTCTTGGAATGACATACGATGTTGACGGCATCCTGTTGGGCCTGCAGCCGGGTGGGCAAGAAGTCCCCATTCCGCATATACTCACTGTTATCCACACTGTCGATTTAGGGGTCAAAGAGGGAAAAGAAATATTCTGAAACATCAAACACTCTCTCCAGCCCCAGGGCCCCTTCAATGCTTCTCTTGCTGAGTGCCTGGTGGTGTGGAGCAGCGACTCTCAGTCTTTGTGGATCACAGAATCACCCGCCCATTTTTATTTTTTCTTTAAATAGATGACCAAGCCTTACCCCAGACTTACCAACTCAGAATGTCCAGGGGAAGAAGGTTTGTTTTAAAGCCCCATGAGTGAGCCTGATGAGCACCAAAGGTTGCAATCTACCTTTTCATAAGATACATTTAAGCATTATAAGCTTTATTATGGATGAATATTCTAAGCCTGCCATTAAAATGGGAGTATTCCAAAGGTAGGAAACAAAGATGGCCACTTAAAAAGATTTATAAAATAACACACACTTGGTGGCACTGAGTACAAGAAAGCACAATGCAATTATCTGGTTCAACGCTTAACAGCTTTGGCAGCTGGACTCAATTACAAAAATGAGGTTTCAAGGGTTTGGGGCCTTCAAGTTCCTCACCTCTGCTATCCCTTACACTTTTCACAGCCTAAAAGATTTCAGATAATATGAAGTACAAGCTTCAGCTGCCCAGAAACCCAAAGGGGTCTGGTAAACGAAGCGGTTTTACAAGCCTCTGAACAGGATCGGGCCGGGATTGCCGCCGAGGTCCCTGAGCGTAACGGCCAGTGATTCTCTCCACGTCAACACAAAGAGGCAGTGTCCTAGATACCTCATTTCTATTGACAAGCAAACGATGGGCTGGGGACAATTTTTTTTTCTTTAGTATGCTTTGTGAGGCAATACTAAATAAAAACAAAAATTGGTGAAGAAGGGTAATTAAGAAGCTACTGGAAAACAAGTAGAAAAGGCAATACGGGTAGTCCCCAACTTAACAATGTATTCGAGTTAGATGAACTGCACTTAACCACTGTCAGGTTTTTTTTTTTTTTACATCTTATCATTAAAATACGCACTACATACAATACTGCAGCACGTAACTTGCTGAGGCTATCATTCACAGATGTTAACGCGAAGATGTTCAATTTTATAATTTACTGTTCAAAACACTGCCATGTAGATTTAGCTTTCTAAACTAAATCAGGGGCTTCAGCTGCTTAAAAACATGGATCCAAACGCCAATTGCTTTGTTAAAGTCGACAGGCAGATTTGGGAAGCAGTGAGATGTTACCTGGAAATATATGAAGAAAAAAAGAAAACAACCATTCGGACAACTCTCACTAATTTCCCCATTCCCAGGGATAATCCTGATGATCCAGAACCTTCCACAAGTGGAGTTATTACCTCAACTGATAAAATTCCAATGTTGTCCTATCCTTCTTCATTGTCGGAGTAGATTTTTATGATTTGTATATTTTTTAACGTATGTATCCAAACCCAGTGCCGCCAAGTCAATTCCGACTCATAGCAACCCTAAAGGACAGAGTAGAACTGCCCCATAGAGTTTCCAAGGAGTGCCTGGGAGATTCGGACTGCCGACCCTTTGGTTCGCAGACGTAGCACTTAACCACTACGCCACCAGGGTTTCCCAATGTATGTATATATACATTAAAATACAGCTGTAAGTTTATATGTTATGTTTCCAACCCCCAAAGATAAATAAGGATTAGTTTTTAAAGATATTGATAATAAAGGGCAATAATAATGGAAACTAAAAAAAAAATGAGGCATTTGACTTCAGTCGTCTGAACAGAACCCCGTCGTAAACTGGGGACTACCTGTATAGTAATCAGGCACTTGACATAGGCCTGGGTTCAAATTCTCACTGTGCTACTTACTAATTCTGTGATTGTAAGTTGCTTAATTTCTCCAAAGTTCAGTGTCCTCATCTGTGAATGAATTTTATTTTATTTTTTTACCCTTATAGGGTTGCTAGGAGGATTAAAGGAATAGACACAATTGCAGGCAAGATCAGCAGATGGATGGGGGCTCGACTTCAGAGTAAGAAAGGGGGCTTGAAGGATAGGGAGAACTGATGTGAAGAACAAGACAGCAGTTCTCACACTTTGTCATGCATCAGTCAGAACCACCTGGTGGGGAGAGGGGTGTTAAAAATGCCTTACCACCATGTATGCATCCCTAAAAAATATACTGTTTACTTTTTTCAGTTTGAACTTTGTATGAATTGAATATTTATGTATTTTTGTGACCACTTTTGCTCAACAATATCCTAACAAAAATTCATATCAAAGTAAGGATTTTAAAGATATTATCCAGCTATTCCATAAAGTCTTCATTTAAAAAAAAAAAAAAATCAGATGCCTGGACTCCCCTAGCTGGGAGAGTTTGAGTCAACAGACCTAGACTCACACACCTACGTTTTTAGTAAGCTCCACGAGAGAATTCTGATGCATAGCAAACCATGAAGCCCTACAAAAAAGAGGTGGCCCTTATCATCATTCTGTGCCTGGGCTATTAAAAAAAAAAAAAAAACACACCATCGAGTCAATTCCAACCTATAGGGACCCTATAGGACAGAGCAGAACTGCCCCACTGGGTTTCCAAGGCTGTAATCTTTATGGAACCAGACTGCCACATCTTTCTCCCACGGAACCACTGGTGGGTTTAAACCACTGGCCTTCCAGTTAGCAGCTGAGCACTTAACCAAATGACCACCAGGGCTGCTTAGGCTATTACAGTAGGCCACTGATATGTCTTTCTGGAACTAATTTTTTCTCCTATGCACCAAGCCAGATCAATATTCTTAGATGCCATTTGTATACAGCTCTGCCTCTACTACCCTCAAAGCTTTTTCAATAGTCCTCTATTAAAGGGTACAGGACAGAGTTCAGTCTCTTCAGGCTGACATTCGTTATCTTCTGTCTAGTCCCAGCTACATTCCCCCCTCCTCCACAAAAAAACAAACTACCTTGAACCAACCTTATATTAAAGTCATGACTGGTAGTCTATTCTCTGCTCCCTAAACATGTCTTTATACTTCAGCAGCTTTGCTTATGCCCTTCCCCTACCTGTAACAACTTAGTGATTTCTCCTTCTCAGCATTCTAAGTCCCTTTAAGGCCCCTCTTGAGGCCTTCCCAAGTACACCACAACTAACATACACATAGTGCTCCACAGTTTACAAAGAACCATCATATACATTTAACCTTCAGAACGATCTTCTGCTATAAAGCAAGTGGATGTTACCATCACTCTCATTTTACAAATAAAATGAGATGAACTAACATTCTCAAGAACACCCAGCTGTGGCAGAAAATAAAGGTTTCTGGATTCCAAATTCTGTCCTCTTTCTACTCTGAAATGATCTTCCCCAGAGATTGCCGGATTTAGCAAATAAAAATACAGGACATCCAGTTAAATTTGAATTTCAGGTAAGCAACAAATAACTTTTTAATGTAAGATTTCCCCATGCAATAATTGGGACACAGTTATAGTAATTACTGTATACTAAAAGTTATTCATTCTTTATCTGAAATTCAAATTTAACTAGGTGTCCTGTATTTTACCTGGCAATGCTATACTTTCCCCAAAGGTGTGCTTGTTTCACCCATTTGACCATTTGTGTACTACTTTGTATTATATTCCACGCTCACGCTTAGAAGGAACCTTGAAATCGTGTATAAATTTCTGTCATCAGCTTCTAATCCTGTCTATTAATAGATAAACTCGTTGCCATTGAGTCAATTCCGACTAACAGCAACCACAGCAACCCTACAGAACAGGGCTGAACTGCCCCATACGGTTTCCAAGGAGCGTATGGTGAATTTGAACCGCCGACTTTTTGGTTAGCAGCCTTAGCTCTTAACCACTACACCACGAGGGTTTCCTATTAATATATACTCAGCTCAAAATCTGAGACTGATGAAGAAAGGAGGCAGCCTAGCTCAGCGGATTACAGTCTTTGTGTCAGATAATCCTGGGTTTACATCTTGGCTCCACCACTTACTAGCTGTATGACTTTGGGCAAATGGGTATCCTCAT
The DNA here is from genome assembly GCF_030014295.1 of Loxodonta africana. NCBI lineage: Eukaryota > Metazoa > Chordata > Mammalia > Proboscidea > Elephantidae > Loxodonta > Loxodonta africana. The sequence goes on along the minus strand of NC_087344.1, from coordinate 181,079,872 downwards.
CTATAAAATGAGAGGTATTTACCTTGAAGTGCTGCTGTGAGGTGTGAGATAAAGTAAATAAAGTGCCTGACATATAATACTGAATTTATAAACGGCACCTCTGAAGAAGACAGAGTTAGGGAAGAGTGAATGGGACAGGGAATAAATTTATAATCTCTCTGTTAATCTCGGATGAGTCCAAGAAGTAGGACTCTGGCTGAAGACAGACCTGGGACTGGTCTAGAGAAGACGCGGCGGGAATAGAGAAAGGCAGCAAGGGCCGGCAGGTGAATGTATGTCTGCGGGATAGGGGTGCACGGGGGGACCCCGGGCCTGTCCTCCTATCCCGGGCCCTGGGATGACTCAGGGGTCCTACGAGCTCCTTCTCTCCGAGCCCAAGGCCGCATCTCGCCCGTCAGCTCTCCGCCTCCACCCCAGACCAGCCCGGCCACTGCATTATACGCGTTCCCGACCCACGCCCGTGCCCCACGGGACCCCGAGGTGGTTCCTCACCAAACCATAGTGCTTTCCAACACCATCTTGCCACCTTCCTCCCTCCCTGACCGGTTCTCCTGAACTGTCCAACAACAACTCCTCCAATTGGCCCAATGCTCACCACCAATCACAGGCCTTGGCTCAGCCAGCGGTTTCCTCCTCCGTGCACCGCATTGCTTTGTGGGATTTGTAGGCGCAGCCGAAATGAAAGGAATATTTTGGGCGATCCGTGGTAATTGAAAAAAAGAGGGTCCGACCTCCACCTTCCCTGCCATTCTAGTCTCAAGTGGGATTTCCTGTTGGCTAGATATAAGAGAAGGTGTGGAGGAACATTTGAAAGTGCTGTGGATGTGTCTGTTCCAGCATCATCTTTTTTAAAAAGTGGCGGATCACTAATGACGTTCTAGCTCCCTCTGTTCCGCATAGCACTTTGTTCATGTAAGTATTACAGTCCTTATCTCCCTGAATTGAATTTATTTGCGTATCTATCTCCCCCCATGTAATTAAGGACAGGAAAGGTGTCTTATAGTTGCAATCCCTGAGCCTAGTACACAGCCTGACGTATGGTCACCAAACCAAACCCACTGAGGTCGAGTCAATCCCGACTCATAGCAGGACCCTATAGGACAGAATAGAACCGTCCCATAAGGTTTACAAGGCTGTAAATCTTTAAGGAAGCTGACTGCCACATCTTTCTCCTGCCAAGGGACTGGTGAATTTCAGCTTTGACCTTTTGGTTAGCAGCCAAGTGCTTTAATCACTGCACCACCAAGCCTCCTTGACATATGGTAGGAACCCAGAAGAGGCTCGATGAATCAGTTCAATTTCCCAGAAGGGAGACAAACCAGTAAACCATTTTGATTTTGGATTATCCTTACACACACACACACACACACACACACACACACGCGCGCATCAAGTAAAACTGAAAAATGAAATCCCAGGTCTCTACCTGGTGGGTATTTGGTCCAGGCATGGCCTCATAAAAGCATACTTGGAGATGGGGGAGAGAGGTGCTCTAGGTACTACCTAAATGTTAAGTTTTAATGGGTGTGTTCCAAAGTTATTGGTAACTGTCACATCTTGTATAGGAGAAAATTTCCACACAAATAGATGGGGGGGGGGAGCCTGTCAACATAACCATAGACAGGAAAAGGTGGGGGAGGGAGAGTAGGAAAGCACTGGAAAAAACTAGTGACAAGATCATTTCAAACATAGCAACCAAAATATTTTTAAAAAGAGCAGCATAATGTAACTAGAGACATATCAAACTAAGTGACAGTAAAAGTTGAAAATGAAGAGAGAGAAAAAAATTTTCAGGCAGTAGTAATAAAAGAAAACGTGTAGCTATATTAATATTGCACAAAGTAGAAGCCAACACAGCTGAAATTAGATTAAGAGCATTTCATAAAAGATGAAACTCACTGATAAAAAATACTTTGGGTTAATCAGGATAATGCAACTACAAAAACAAATTAAATATCAAGGATAACTATAAGTTAGTATTCTTCTAACTGAAGAAACAAAGATAAACATGCAACCCAAACAAAACTAAGAGCTTAATGAATGTCATCACTGTTCTGGGAAAACACAATGAATGCTGTCTCTGCAGGGAGGTGTTGCATTCCACCAAACTTAGCTTTAAAAGTCAGACATTTAATAGATTGTGAACAGTTTTTACCTACTACACTTTTTAAAGTCTATGGAGGCACTGGAAAATATACAAAATATAATTACTCTAAAAAACAATAATGAAAAATAGGTCCTATAGGATTGATTTGCTTGAAGCTGTGGAAGGCGGAACTAATATTTACCTCAAGTAGAAATGTCCTGTTAAAACTATTATCGGTAGCTTTTCAGTTGAAAGAGATGTAAGTTGCAACAGTGCATGCAAAGATGAAATCCGATAGATTCAGAAGTGAAACAAGGGCTCGATAGTTAAAAAACCAAAAACAATTCCAAGTGCCTCTGTGGCAGGCACTACTCTAGGCACTTGACAAGGAACAAAACAAAGCCTTGCCCTCGTGGAGCGTACATTCTATACAGGACAGACAATAAGTGTGTGTGTGTGTGTGTGTGTTCAAATCATGGTTAAGTACCGTGGAGACAAAAAAAAAGAGAGAAAATCAGGATGGAGGTGGTTACTATTTTAAATAAATGGGATGTTAGGGAAACCTTACCTTTGAACAGGACCCAAAGGATACCTAGGTGAAAGAGTAAGTGCAGATGCTGAGGCAAGAGAGTGCCTGGCTTATGTGAGGAAAAAGAAGTCTAGTAGAGGCTGGAGTGGAGTCGCAGTAGGGAGAGAGAGAATGAGGCCAGAGACACAAAGGGAGTAAAGGGCAGATCAAGCACGGCCTTATAAGCCATTTTAAGGACTTTGCTCTGAGTGAGATAAGGAGCTGTTAGAAAGTTTTGAATAAAGGATTGACATGCTCTGACTTAATGTTTTAACAGGATCACTCTGGATGCAGTGTTGAAAACAGATTGTGGGACAAAAGGGGACCAGTTAAGAGACTACTTAGTGATCAGGTGATACGATGGTGGTTTATTCTAGGGTGTTAACAGGTGGTGAAAACTGGTGACACATGACTGGGTTCTGAGTGTGTTGTAAAGGTACAAAGCTGACAGAATTTACTGATGGATTTGATGGGGAATGTAAGGGAGAGACTGTCAATGAAGACGCCATTGTTTTTGGCTTAAGCACCTAGAAGAATGGAGTTAGTTTCCTAAAATGGGTTAGGAGGGGCAGGAATCAGAAACTCAGCTTTGGACATGTTAGGTTTTAACTAACATCTTGGTATCTAAATGGAGATGTCATTTAAGTGGTTGGATATATGAGTTTGTAGTTCAGAAAAGGTAAATATTTGATAGTGTTTAGCTAATATTTAGATGGTATTTAAATCATAAACAGGGAATTTGGACAGATTATATGGGGCCTTTAGACCATTGTAAAGACTTTTTAAGATTACCTGGGGAGTGAGTATAGACTAAGAGAGGAGGGATCCTATAATTGAGCCCTGGGACATTTCCACCTTTAGAGGTTAGAGACAAAAAAGGATGGAGATACAGCAGCTCACTGGTAAGGATGCGGACAAAGTAGTATCCCAGAGGCTAAGTGAAAAAAACCAAGTGTCAAGAAGGAAGGAGTAATAAACAGTCAAATGCTGCTGACATGTCAAATAAGATGACTGATATATTTAGCAACATGGAAAACAAGACTTCGACAAATGTTTTTGTTGCGTAGTTGAGGTGAGAACTTGGAATCTGAGAATAGGATCAAATATTTATTTGTAAAAATGCATTTGAGACAACTGGATGACTTTGAACACTGACTAGTTGTTTGGTATTAAAAAATAATTTTTTGCTGTGATAACGGTGTTATGGTTGTTACAAAAAAAATTTGTTGAAAAAAATGAGACTCCAACTCTGATGACTTCCAGAAATAGCTGAAACTGACATGTTTTAAACATTAGACCAGATGAGGAATTCTAGCTTTATTATCCTATGATTTTCATTTCATTTCATTTCCCTGACTTTTACACCAATAGGGAGGGCCTACTTGTATCCAAATAGATTGCGGTGAAGAGCTCTAGACTAGCAGCTGCTGCTTACCGCTAGAGGGGCCCTCTGAGCACAAGAGGTTATCTACACTGCCCTCTCAGCAGTTGCTTTAGTACAACTGAGAAGAGTTGAGGGTCAGAGGAGCTGAGATACCATTTCAGCCTAAAACATGTTTAAATTCCTACTAGGGAAAATATTTTCTCCTTAGCCATACACAGCTAACTGGTCCTTTTTATATCCACTCTGATAGAACTTTGTTAACAGATTGGTTTCTGAATTTTTGTTTTGATTATGTCCTGTTTAGGGGCAAAAACGTTTCACGGTTTCCCATTGCCTACAGTTTAAAGTCAAAACTCCTCAGCCTAGCACTCAGGGTTTCCAGTGTTGCCTCTACCTTTGTCTGTTCCAATATTCTCACTCAGGTTTCCCTCCACAATTGCTTTCATCAGGGTCTCTTTCTTGTTCTCTAAAATAGACCTCTAGAAGGCCTGTAGGCCTTTGTACTACTTAAGTAAATCTTTCCCCAAAACTTCCAGCCCACAGTAACCTGTAATTTCTATTTTCTTCCACCTTTTTATATTCTGTATCACTCTTTTAGAAAACTTAAATCCTTAACATGCTTTTGTGTTTCCCAAATACTGTCTTGAAGGACAATTACTTCTTTTGACCTTCAATTGCGCAGTACAATATTCATTGCTGCTGCACAAATATTTATAGAACAGTCTTAACAGAGACAGGGGATAGTGGTGTGGAGAGGCAATGTTTAGCTAAATTTGCTTCTCTCCAGTGCTGCCCCTCCCGCCCGTGCATACATGCCTTGGAACAAGCCCATCTTTTTGTCTAGTTTCCCATCACAGTAAAACAGCCTAAGCTTGACCTTACAGAAGCGGAAAACACAAAGTTAAAGAGAAGCAGTCTCTATACTTTTCTAAGAGTGACACTCTAGGGCTAGATCAGGGGGAGGAAAAGGGAACCCTAAGGGCTAGTGACTTCAAGTTGGCTTTTCTCACAGTCCTCCTTTCCTCCTAATTTTGAGTTTTGGATCCCCAAATCCCTCAGTTTCAGTGCACTGCAACCCTGGACAGGAGACCTACAGGAATTTGCTCATGTTCACTCAGAAATTTTCAAGTTGTTAAAATGATGGGGGTGGGTGCTGGAAGGTAGTGAACTCTAAGCCATTTCTCTGGGCTTGAGTTAGACCAAAGCTGGAGAGAGGGCAACTGGACAGGATACACCTTTGGTTCAGGGTAACATGAACGAAACTGAGCCTGGAGGGTGGGGCAGACAGTACATGACAAAAAACCAGGAAGAAACCAGAGAGTTAAATAATTGATAAAAGTTTAATACATTAAAACCAGATATTTATCACTTTTATAGTGCATTTGCCATTTCTGAACAATACAAAGTAGAGGCAAACAGTGACACTTCATAAAAACTTTGATTCCCCTTTCCCTTCCCTAAGACCCAGCCCACCCTCAAATATTCCCTCCCGCCCCCTACAGAACTTTGTCCTGCATAAAACACTTAAATACATCATAAATAGTAAATTACGGAAAAAAAAAAAAAAATAGCAAGAACTGTTTCTTTCCTTCTTGTAAAAAAGAACATGGCAGCAAAGACAGGCAGCCAGAAACTGGCTGGAGGTGTCTAATATAGACAGTTACTTGGGGGTATGGACTAACCTACTATCAAGGTAGGGTGGGATGGAGAGGTGATAATATGGGAGTTCAATAATCTGCCTGAGACGCCAGGCCCCCTCCTCCCCCTGGCAAGAGTGGGAGGATCCACTTGATGAAGAATGGCAACTTTGGAGAAGGCTTACACGACCCATTTTAACCTTTCCTGCATGAAGAGAGGGGACAGGGCATGTGGCACAGCAATGACCTCACCAAGGCAAGAATCTGCTGGCTCATCATGAGTTTAAGAAAATACTCTTTAGCTTCATAAAATATGGACTTCCTGTTATATAGATACAGGTGTCCCCTTCTCCCCCTCAGCTTCACAAACAGCAGAACACTGTTGAAAAAAAAGGGAAGAGCAAAGAGGAAATCTCCTTCGGAGAAGGCTCTAAAATTCATTTGATAAGTCTTTATATATTTAGAAAAACAAGCAGAATACATTTAAAATGGCAAAACAGTAATAACCAGGATGGCCTGGCAGTGAGGAGGGTCCTGCCTAGGAAGGGCTCTATTTCATTGCCCATTGTTTTAGCAAAAAGGGTAAGGATTACCCCATGTCCCACTCTCTCCATTCCTTCAGCCTTAAGAAATTCATCAAGAGAGGCGTTAAGGAGGAGCTGCTCCTGGCAGAGCGAACACCAAACTTCTGCTTCACAAACACCAGGGCTCTTCTGAGGGAAGCCTATGAATAGGCATCTCTCTGACACTTTCAAAGTTCTGATCTGAAACTGTCTGGCTTGAAGCTGTGTGTTGTGCACTGTTTTCTTTTCTTTTTTTTAAAGAAAAAAAAATTAGAAATAAAGGTTTGGAGGTGGTTAAATACCCTTACACTACCAAAAACCTTTATAACGGTTGTCTTCTTGAAGGGATCAGAGAGAAAGAACTAAGGTAGGGATAATGTGCCAGCCAGTCTGTCCTGAGGAAATTCAGAGTCCAGCTCCTGGTGAAAGGTAGATGATGGGGAAGAAAACCACCACGTCCAGCAACTCCACTTCCAGTCCGAAGAAGGGGAGTTTGAAAAAATTCAATTGTAGAAGCCAAGGTTAGCGGGTTGGAAATTTGTTCCAACCAACTCTGGTGTGGAGGGGAAGCGGCCGTCCTCAACTGTCCAAGGCACTAATGCCCATTTATGAGGAAGGGGAAGGAGAGGAAGTTCTTCAGGAAGGAGACAGAGAGCTCCCTTAGCCTCCATTACACTCCTTTTTTGATGACCGAGAAGAAGTTAACTCAGCATTGCTGGGGCAAAGGCTGACACCTTGGAATCACAGAGATGGTAGAATCTTGTTCTAGGTCTTCTGAGGTTTTATGCTCACTGAAAAGAGAAAAGGTGTAATGTTAAGGATGTGCGGGTATGAGATAGGGAGGAAGGAGTGGAATTCAAGATAATTTCAGAATAGCTGACAGAATTAAAAAGTTTTCTTCTACTTCAGCCTCAGCTTCCAAGTACAAAGGTACAAAAAATACAAAATAAAAATAGGCAACTTAGGGGGCACCCAGTCCCTCTAACCTTGCCAGTTAATCCCCTGCTCCATTCCACCAGTGATCCTCTTTGCACCCTTCAAAGCATTCACCTTCCCCACATCCCAGATACTCACATGGGAGAACTCTGACTCTGTAATTTCAAGCTTTTCCAGGAAGGATGAACTAACAGGAGGGTGGGGGGTGGAAACGGAGGCAGAGAGAAGAATTAGAATACAAAAAAGAAAGAGGACTCTCCTCTCAAGTCAAATCTGAAACTATTCCTCCATATTTCACCTCAGAATCAATCTGGGATTTAGAAAGAAGAGGTTAAGAAACTACTAGATTTAGATGCACATTGTTTTAATTAACTAGCTTGTTTCTTGAGTAATATATTTCCTAATAGTCTCCTTCTGTCTTCAAACTGCAGGTCTGGTAGGGAGCTTCTAAGGTGACCACCAATAATAATTCCTGCCTCCTGACATTCATACCAAAACCAAACCAAACCCACTGCCATCAGGTCGATTCACTCACAGCAACCCTAAAGGACAGAGTAGAACTGCCCCACAGGGTTTCCAAGGCTGTAATCTTTTGGGAAGCAGACTGCCACATCTTTCTCCCAAGGAGCGGCTGGTGGGTTCAAACCGCAGACCTTTTGGTGAGCAGCCAAGCGCTTAACCACTGTGTGCCAACAGGGCTCCTTCCTGACATTCATGTTCTTGTGTAATTCTCTTCTCTTCAGGGAGGGCTGAATTTAGTGACTCACTTCTAATAAATGGAGGGCAGTACAGGTGATAGAATGGCAATTCTGAGATTAGGTAACAAAAAGACTGTAGCTTCTACTTGGGCTCATGCTCTCTCATTCTCTTGCTTGCTCACTGAGGGAAGCTAGCTGCCATGCTGTAAACTGTCCTATGGGAAGGGCCACATGACAAAGAACTGAGCAAGTACCATGGGCCAGCAGCCTACAAGGAACGGAATCCTGCCAATGACTACGTAAGTGACCTCTGAAGCGATTCTGCCCCAGGGGAGCCTTCAGATGAGACCACTGCCCTGGGCAACAGCTTCACTGTAACCTCTTGAGAGACCCTGAACTAAAGAGACCCTGCTAAGCCACACCTAGATTCCTGACACACAGAAACTATAAAATAATAAATGTTTGTTGTGTTCAACTGCTATAACTTTGGATACAGTAATGTGCTGCATAATGTCTCTTCTGGTAACATCTGAAGGCATATATGTCCGTGGTCCCATAAGGTTATAAAAGAGTTCAAAAATTCTGATCAGAGAACGGGACTTTGTGGATTTAGGTATGTCGCACTCAAAAATCACAACAATTCTTAAACACAAAGAAAAATTCTCCAAGCTGTTAAAGGATTGGCTCCACTGAAAGCTACAATGCTAACAAAATGCGAGAGGAACCTATATCGGATATGGAGAAACTGCTGATGACGTGGATTTAGGACCAAACACAAAATCGAATCCTCAGAACACTGAGGATCACTGCTAAGGCACGAAATTTGTTCGAGATGCTTAAAGAAAAAGCAGGACCAGACTAAGACATTGAGTTTAGTGCTGGGTGGTTCAGGCGCTTCGAATGACGTTTTTCACGTTTTTCACTGCATAATGTGGAAGTGAGCAGTGAGTCTGAGAGTACTGATGTGAAGGGGGTAGAAGACTCTGTTGAAATCTTAAAGAAACTAATTGTAGACGAAGGTTATTTGGCACAGCAAATTTTTAATAGGGACGAAAACTCCTTACTCTGGAAGTGAATGCCTGAAAGGACCTTCATCCGTAACATGGTGTTGGCACAATGTCCAAATCACTTAACGTCCTGTTTCATAGAACATATTGTGGACATTAAGCAACGCATGACTAATTTGTTACGCAACAATATACAAGACAGATTTTAGTAACTGGAAGTGAGGTGCTATAGTAACAAAAAATTTATTATGTGCGGGTTTCTTCTGAAGTGGGCTTAGAGGGGAGTTTAAGTGAAAGCTTAAAGTGTTCTGAACACGCTATAGAATTTTGCTCTTTAAGTGGGTTGCTGGTGAGGGCTTGAAGTGAGAAAAATCTCATTGAAAATTAGAGGAAAACGGATCCTTACAGTGTCACAAAGTTTTACGACAATGCTATCTGCAGGTATGAGGGAAGTAGAATATATGCCTAATGAACTAGCTAAAGAGATTTCCAAGCAAAGAGCTCAAAGTGTCACCTGATTTCTTCTTGCTGCTTATGGTAAAATGTGAGAGGAGAGAAACAAATGGAAGGAAGGACTGTTAATAAAAAGAAGCCTGAACTTGACAGTTTTGAAAATTCTCAGTATCTCCAGATGGCAAACAATTCTAAAGCTAAGTGGCTTTCTAACAAAGATGAAATCCAGGGCAGTGCCAGGAGAATATGGTCTAAAGATGAAGCTAACAGTTTACTATAAAATATTTTATTATGACCTCGAAAAGATCAAACGTGGTGCCTCAGAGTACTACTCAGTCATACTAAAGGCCATTCAAAGAGATAAAGGATCCTACAGATCCTCTCAAATGAACAATAGGGCCTTTAAGAAGCTTAGGGTTTATCAAGAAGAGATCTGTGGGTGTGGCTTTCATCTAATGGATTGATCCCCAATAAGATTCACAGGAGGCCCACAAATTTTTTGAAAGAATTGTAAAAGCAGAAACATTGCCAGCTTGGACTGAAAACAGATGAGAAAAAAAAAAAAAATACCTATTGCTGTCCAGTCAATTCTGACTCATAGCAACCCCCATGTGTTACAGAGTAGATCTGCTCCATAGGGTTTCCTAGGTTGTAATGCTTATAGAAGCAGTTCGCCAACCCTTCTTCTGAGGTGACGCTGGGTGGGTTAGAATCGCCAATCTATAGGTTAGCAGCTAATCACAAAATACTTGTCCCACCCAGGTGCCTGGAAATAGGAACAGTGCAAAACTTGTTAGGTGTCATCGAGTTGATTCTGACACACACATAGCGACCCTATATACAATAAAACGGAACACTGCCCAGGCTGCACCATGCCCAAAATCGTTGTTATGCTTGAGCCCATTGCTGCAGCCACCGTGTCAATCTATCTCCTTGAGGGTCTTCCTCTTTTTCACTGACCCTGTACTTTACTAAGCATGATGTCCTTCTCCAAGGACTGATCTCTTCTGACAACACATCCAAAGTATGTAAGACACAGTCTCACCACCTTTGCTTCTAAGGAGCATTCTGATTGTACTTCTTCCAAGATAGATTTGTTTGTTCTTTTGGCAGTTTGTTCTTTTGCCAACACCACAATTCAAAGGCATCAATTCTTCTGTCTTAACTTATTTACTGTCCAGCTTTCACATGCATATGATGCAACTGAAAATACTATGGCTTGGGTCAGGTGCATCTTAGTCTTCAAGGTGACATCTTTGCTTTTCAACACTTTAAAGAGGTCCTTTGCAGCAGATTTCGCCAGTGCAATGTGTCTTTTGATTTCTTGACTGCTGCTTTCGTGGGTGTTTATTGTGGAGCCAAGTAAAATGAAATCCTTGACAACTTCAATCTTTTCTCCATTTATCATGATGTTGCTTATTGGTCCAGTTATGAGGATTTTTGTTTTCTTTATGTTGAGGTGCAATCCATACTGAAGGCTGTGGTCTTTGATCTTTATCCGTGAGTGCTTCAAGTCTTCTTCACTTTCAGCAAGCAAGGTTGTGTCATCTGCATAACACAGGTTGTTAATGAGTCTTCCTCCAATCCTGATGCCCCGCTCTTCTCCATATAGTCCAGCTTCTTGGATTATTTGCTCAGCATACAGACTGAATAGGTATGGTGAAAGAATACAACCCTGACGCACACCTTTCCTGACTTTAAACCAACACAGTATCCCCTTGTTCTGTACGAACAACTGCCTCTTGATCTATATACAGGTTCCTAATGGGCACAATTAAGTGTTCTGGAATTCCCATTCTTCACAATGTTATCCATAATTTGGCCCGCACAGTCGAATGCCTTTGTAGTCAATAAAACACAGGTAAACATCTTTCTGGTATTCTCTGCTATCAACCAGGATCCATCTGACATTAGCAATGACACCCCTGGTTCTGCATCCTCTTCTAAATCTGGCCTGAATTTCTGGCAGCCGCTTTTGAATGATCTTCAGCAAAATTTTACTTGCGTGTGATATTAATGATATTGTTTGATAATTTCCACATTCAGTTGGATCACCTTTCTTGGGAATAGGCATAAATATGGATCTCTTCCAGTCAGTTGGCCAGGTAGCTGTCTTCCAAATTTCTTGGCATAGACAAGTGAGCACTTCCAGAGCTCCATCCACTTGTTGAAACATCTCAGTGGATATTCCGTCAATTCCTGGAGTCTTGTTTTTCGCCAATGCCTTCAGTGCAGCTTGGACTTCTTCCTTCAGTACCACTGGTTCCTGATCATATACCTCTTGAAATGGCTGAACACTGACCAGTTCTTTTTGGTATAATGACTTTCATCTTCTTTTGATGCTTCCTGCATCGTTTAATATTTTCCCCATAGAATCCTTCACTAACTCGAGGCTTGAAGTTTTTCTTCAGTCCCTTCAGCTTGAGAAATGGTGAGCATGTTCTCCCCTTTTGGTTTTCTATCTCCAGCTCTTTGCACATGTCAGTATATTACTTCACTATGTCTTCTTGATCCATCCTCTGAAATCTTCTGTACAGTTCTTTGACTTCATCATTTCTTGCTTTTGTTTTAGCTACTCTACGTTTAAGAGCAAGTTTCAGAGTCTCTTCTGACATCCATTTTGGTCTTTTTTTTCCCCCTCTTTTTAAAGACCTCTTGCTTTCTTCACGCGCGATGCCCTTGATGTCATTCCACAACTCGTCTGGTCTTCAGTCATTAGTGTTCAACGCATCAAATCTACTCTTAAGATGGTCTCTAAATTCAGGTGGGATATACTGAAGGTCATACTATGGCTCTCGTGGACTTGTTCTAATTTTCTTCATTTTCAACTTGTACGTACTTATGACCAACTGATAGTCTGTTCCACAATTGGTCCCTGACCTTGTTCTGACTGATAATATTGAGCTTTTCCATCGTCTCTTTCCACAGGGTGTAGTGGATTTGATTCCTGTGTATCCCATCTGGCAAGGTTCATGTGTATAACCCAGTGCTGTCAAGTCGTCACCATTTATGTTGGTGAAAAAGGTACTTGCAATGAAGAAGTCATTGGTCTTGCAAAATTCTATCATGTGATCTCTTACATTGTTTCTATCACCAAGGCCATTATCTTGGTCATCTAGTGCTGCTGTAACAGAAATACCACAAGTGGATGGCTTTAACAAAAAGAAATTTATTCTCTCACTGTCTCGTAGGCTACAAGTCCAAATTCAGGGTGTCAGCTCCAGGGGAAGGCTTTCTCTCTCTGTCAGCTCTGGAGGAAGGTCCTTGTCATCAGTCTTCCCTTGGTTTGGGAGCATCTCAGCGCAGGAACCTCAGGTCCAAAGGATGCGCTCTGCTCCCTGTGCTGCTTGCTTGGTGGTAGGAGGTTACCACTCTCTGCAAGCTTCCCTTTCCTTTTATCTCTTGAGAGAGAAAAGGTGATGCAGGCCACACGCCAGGGAAACTCCCTTTACATTAGATCAGGGATGTGACCTGCTAAGGGTGTTACAATCCTACCCTAATCCTTTTTAACATAAAACTACAATTCCACCCTAATCCTCTCTAACATAAAATTACAATCACAAAACAGAGGACCACACAATACGGGGAATCATGGCCCAGCCAAACTGATAAATACATATTTGGGGGGACATAATTCAGTCCACGACAGCCATATTTTCCAACTACTGATTCTTCTTTGTTTCCAGCATTCGCATTCCTATCGCCAGTAATTATCAATGCATCCTGACTGCATGTTCCATCAATTTCAGACTGCAGAAACTGGTAAAAATCTTCAGTTGCTTCATCTTTGGCCTCAGTGGTTGGTGCATAAATTTGAATAACAATCATTAACTGGTCTTCCTTGTAGGCATATGGATATTATCCTCTTACTGACAGCACTGTACTTCAGGATAGATCTTGAAATATTCTTTTTGGGGATGAATGCAACGCCATTCCTCTTCAAACTGTCATTCCCGGCATAGTAGACCATTATGATTGTCCCATTCAAAATGGTCAGTACCAGTCCATTTCAGCTCACTAATGCCTAGGATATTGATGTTTATGTGTCCCATTTCATTTTTAACGATTTTCAATTTTCCTAGATTCATACTTCATAATTCCATGTTCCGATTATTAATGGATATTTGAAGCTATTCCTTCTCATTCTGAGTCGTGCAAAACTGGACCCCCAAAATTCTACTGGCAGAAGACAAGAAAACTATTCGGCTACAAACACATTCTACCTTTCATGAAAAAAAAGAAGACCCAGAAGGCAAAACCAAGAGCCCAGAGGGTAGAGTCAGGAACCATGGAGAAATATTCCCATGCTTTGAGATTTATGAATGAACTTCTAACATTTCCTGTATTTCAGAATAGCTATGGATCAGTGACTCCTTTATGTTTCCCATTTTCAACAGAAATGTGTTTAGTGGTTACCTTACACTTAGTCCACCATTGTATGCTGGGTATTTGTAGAGCAGATAACTTGTCTTTTAATTTTACAGGTCCACAGATGGAGAAGTACTACAAGAGGAGCAGTGCTAAAGAACTACAGCTGGGGAGCTTTATCCATACTCGGGCTCTATTTAGATGACAAAATTCAAGGCTCTGATCTGATGCTACAATGGGATGAGACTTCTGGAGGCCTTAGGAGGGACTGTGTTTTGTACATGGGAGGGATGTGAATTACTGGGAGCCAGAGGGCAGACTGTGAAGGCTCCCTGCCTCCTGGTATTCACACTATTATACAATCTCTTCCTCTTAAGAGTGGCTAGAATTTGTTAAGACAATGCAGCACAGGAAATGAGATGTCAATTGAGATTAGGTTATAAAAAGACTGTGGCTTCTGCTTAGGTGCATGTTCTCCCACTCACTCACTCAGAGGGAAGCTAGCTGCTATGTTCTCAGCTGCCCTCTGGAGAGCCCCATTTAGCAAAGAACTATGGAGGGCCTCCAGCAATGGCCAGTAATGAACTAAGGCCCTCAACCCAATAACCCACAAGGAATTAAATTCTGCCAATAACCATATTAGTGAGCTTAGAAGCAAATCCTGCCCCAGTTGAGTTCAGGTAAGACCCGACAGCCCTGGTCAACAGCTTGACTTAAACTTCATGAGAGATCTTGAGACAGAGGACCCAGCTAAGCTGTGCCTAGATTCCTGACCGACAGAAATTATGATACATGGTTGTTATTTTAAGCCATTAAATTTTGGGGTAATTTATTTGATGCACTAGGTAGCTCACATACCACGTAACAAAAGTCACAATCTTTACACAATGGAACCTTTTGAAATACTGATTATTCATTGTCTTTACTGCTGAGGAATAGTTCCATACTTAAAACCCAGGCTGAGAATTCTCATTCAACTCACCAGAAGATGAAGGGTTTAGTTGGGCTATTTTGATGGAATATCAAAAAAATCTGTATACAAAGGCTTCCCTCCACCCCCTAAAGATGTAGAGATATTGACACACTTTTCTAAATAGTTATAAAAATGAGTTCTTAAGAAGGTCAAACTGTACAGATCTAGTGAAGAGCAAAAGACAGACAATGATCCCTGGAAAAAACAGAATTATGGCGGTGTCTTCCTGGAGAATATGCACCCAGGGACCTGAAGAGATAGAAGAGAAGACGATATGGAGAAAGGGACCAAGGAACTAACCTTGTAGTTAGCATTTGCAAACCCTCTCCAACTACAGGTGTGACGTTGGGATCAGAAATAAGGGAGTCCTCACTGGTTTCCTCCAGAGGTGGAGTCTGAGGTAAAACATCAGGGCGACCAAGGTGGACACCTGAAAAGGAAAGAAAGGAAGAAAAGCAATAAATAGAAAAGGAAATAGGCTAGGGATAATACAGGGAAAAATACGTAGCAGCTTGGCTTTTCCAGGACAGGAATGGGGAGCAGAGGTCCTCGCCGATTAAAATAAGGGCTCAAAAGGAAGGGAGGGGGTGCCAACTACATGGGGACCCCAGCCCTGGCGCTAACCTGGCTCCACTTCCGCCTTTGTTGTCACTTGTGCCTTGTGCTCCCCAGAGACTGTCGGCTGGCAGTTGGAGTTGCTGCTGGAGCCTGCTCGCCGAGAGAAAGATGCGCCAGACCGAAACTTTTTGGAAGGAGAGGGCTTCACTTCAAAACGGAAACAGAGAGCCTACTTAGCACCCACCTCAGAAGCCATCACCAAGACACAAACTGCCAGTATTCCCAACACACACCCAAAGTTGTTGTTCTGCAAAGTGGGAAGAAGGGTTAACGGCAACAAAGATGGGCTTTATGAACCCTCTCCAGGGGAGAGGGTCTCAGTTCACTTCACTCTGGAAAGCAGCAAGGAACCTAAAGGAAAGGTGCCACATACACAACATCACCCCACTCACACCTGTAACCTTGATGGATTTACATTAACTTGACAAAATGTCCTCTATTTCATAATTCCCTTCTTTAACAGTATCCTCCGGTAAGACCTGACAAAGATTAACCCTTGCATTCTACATCCTCTTAGTACTTATGTACACAGCACTATGATAATTCACATTTTATATATCACCTTGAAAGACTTTAAAAGAATCTTTTTATGTTTCTTAAGTCTGTCTGGTATGCCTAGCTCCTTCTTGCCTTACTGAGGGACAAGTGATGCCTACAATGAGGAGATGGGAGGGAGGAGCTGGACTGTGCCAGTGCCAGCAGCGTGGAAGCTTAAGACAGAAGAACACTGGCACTTCCCAACTTAGAAAGTTGAGAGAAGAGACTAAGAACACCTGTTAAGCAGAAATCAGTAAATGCTTCTCCAATCACTAGATCCTAGTCTGAGAGCTCCTTGGCACTGGGGATATGGATGGACAATAGAACACTGGTAACATCCTTGCTCATCTCTGTCCATAAAAGCCTGGTTCTGCCTACCTCAGCCTGTGGCATGGATCCTACAGCCACAACTATACATTTTTTGCCATCTCATCAGTTCCCCAGAAATGCCCCTCACTCAATGACACATGTAGTGAGAGCCAGGGGGAAAGCAGCAACTTGGAAACGACTGGGACAGACAGAGTGGCAGACAAAAGGACAGGTAGCAGCTCTCACAGGATGTGGGTGGAGGAGGGGAGGCCTTTGGCCTTGGCAGCTCTCTGACAGAGGTGTTTTGCCTCCCATCTCCCGGGGTAAGGAAGCCATTGGGGGGTTATCTGGTAGAAGCCACTTACAGGGGATCTTCTTGAACACAGTGTTGCACATGAAGCGCTGGAACCGTTCAGCATAGAAGCCTGGGCGATGCACTGATACAGTGTCCTGCAGAACAGAAGGGATGGCTGCAGAGTTAAAGAGGAGGAAGCCCAGCAAAGGGGCTTCTAGTCCATGGGCCACTTTCCCCTAGGCTAAAACCCTAGCAGAAGCGTAGAACCCACAAATGAAATGAGAAAAGGAAGAAATGGAAGAAACTGAGGGGCAAATCAGAAGTGAGGGAGGCAGAACTGGAGAGGAGAGCCTCCGGCTGACTGCTACTTACCCCATCATGTACCAGAGCTTTCCAAGAGTGCTCTAACTTTTTAATAAACCTGCCAAGAAAAAGTTCTATTAAGCACTCACACAGTTTTTGAATGAATAATCTTAGTGTTTTTCTATTTTAGGGGACTAAAGGCGTTATGATGAAAGGAAAACTTGAAAAATCAGAGCCTGAGAAAGTATGCCGGCTTTCCAAAGAACAAGCATGATAGTGTTTATTCAGCATGGAGACCAATGCTGTTTCTAGGTAAGCCAATTAACATCCCATTGGTAAGGGGCAGTCAACACACCCCTGGCAAGTCAGGGACAAGAATATTTATTATCAAGGGAAAGCTAGAGGGATGGACAGGCAAGTTTGGAGAGAGGAGTTAGACTGGATGATAATACTCTAGATCAGGAAATCAACAAGTACTGCCCTGTCCTCATTAGGACCTGAAACCTTACGGGGGCAGAGCTGGGCTCTAACGTTTCCAGCTCCTCCCTCATCATCATTTCACTGCCTCTTAGTTCCACAGGCTAATATTTTTTACAGAACACAGTGACCCTCTTGTTTTTCCTCTGTGGAAAAGAGGAATGTGTTTCCAGCTATGTCTTAATGTGGAGCATGACTCATCTCACAGGTTTTTCACAGAAGAAGAGTCAGACAGATGGTGTATTCTAACCTGGGGCTTCCAGGGACTGACTCAGCCTTCCACAGAAGGTAGTAGGGAGGTAGTAGGGTGAGGAAGCCCAAGAAAGAGGCGAAAACAAGGAAATAAACTACCATTTGAAACCCAAGGTAAGCAACTTATTGTTCTTGCTTCGGGAATAACTTGAAGACAAACCAGTCTAAGGGAGACATGTGAAAGGCCATCTGCATCTTCCCTGCCCCCAACCTGAGATCCACATGCACCTCACCTGTAAGACTGCAGAATGTCAATGATGCCAATATAGAGCAGCAACCTTTCTCCTTTACTATTCCGGGCAGGGATGCCACCCATGCTGGGGAAAACAAGAAGGAAATGGTAAGGAAACATTTTGGCTAGCAGGAAGAGGCTTCTTCTAACCTTGAGTCAAATCAGGACATGGAAGTGAGATGCACAAATGGCTATTACCATTTTCCATATACTGGGCAAGAGTAGGATCCTCCCCGCAGCCCCAAGAACCACCCTGGAGTGTGCGGTATAGCCTCTTTCTTTCCAAATCTCACCTACCTGCCTCTTCCACTCCAACTCTACCAGACTGAATCTAAAGTCACCCCTGTACAGTAATATTTAGAATGCTCTCCCAATTAACTCAGTACTTCCTTAATTTATGCCTATCTACTAAGACACTCTTCTTGAAAGTCATGTCATGGGATACCTTAAAAATGAAATCACCTGAAAGACATCTGTGGTATTTCAGCGACTACACTTCCTTGACTGATCCATGATGGTTCTTCCATAAAGACGTCTATAATAAATTTTTTTTATAAAGTTCTGAAGGAATTTGCAGACATGTGTATGGGACTCTAAGTATAATTTTTTTTTAAAGTCTTTTAATCTTGGATAGCTCTCCTCAGATATACTATAAACCCTGAATTTAAGACATCTTCCTTTCCTTTTATATTGTTCAGAAAACTAATTCTACAGTTCTGTAAACATTAATGTTGCTGACTTATCTGCTAAGCCAGCGCTACTTCTTCTTTCCAGAAGCTGGGCCCCTTCCTTAAGAAAAAGTACTGTGAACTTATGCTCTTCTTCCTGGTGCCCCTGAACCCACTTACTGGTCATCAGTTTCCATTGTGCCACCCCGTCGAGCCTCGCCCTGGATAGATTCCATGGCTGTGGAATAGAGCGCCTTTTGGGGGGCTGGTCTGCGAGTGTCCACTGAGTGTTGTGTTTCACTGCCTAAGTGCTCTCGCTGTGCATGATCTATGTTGTGGACTGACATCAAAAGGCTGTAGTCCATTATCTTGAAGCTCTGCAGCACCTAATGGGAGGGAAAAAAACGATCTGAGTCTTGGGAGGTACGAGGATTTTTTTCAGGATCTCACAGCTTTCATTACATATTTATTCTTGATAGTGAGCCTCCAGTGCTAACTACAGGATTATTCATTGTTCCTCCTATTCCTTGGACAAGAGCCTATTAACTTCCCCTCCAGAAACGCCAAACCCATTGCCGTTGAAGTCGATTCTGACTCATAGTGACCCTATAGGACAGGGCAGAATGGCCCCATAGCGTTTCCACGGAGCAGCTGGTGGATCTGAACTGCTGACCTTTTGGTTAACAGCAGAACACTTAACCACTGCACCACCAGAGCTCCTAACCTCTCCTAGTCACTCTATTTATATCCCCTTAGTATTCTCTCATTTAAGTAAATATAAATTATTTTTTCAAGTCCCCCTGCCTAGCCCATGAGTCCTGCTTTATTTGTTCTTTCTACGTATCTCTTCATAAAAAGAGCATTATATTCAAAAGACTAAGGAATATATATCTGTGCTATAAAGAATCCACAAGGAGGGTCTGGTAAAAGGACACTTCATGACAGCACAGATCTGTCACAGGACCTTGTATTACCACTGCAATTCAGTTCAAAATTTACTGAATTCCACCATGTATAAGCACTGTGCCTGGTTATGGTGACTGAAAGATATGTAAGAGAGAGGTTTTGTCCTCAAGGATATAATTCAGGAAGGAAACAAATGTAAAATAAATGCAATGCACTCTAATATATGCAATAATGGAAGTACTTACTGATGGAGGAGCACTATAGAGGAGATCAGAAGTGATTCATAAATAGATTTATGAAGGATAAATTGGAGCAAAAAGAAGTCCAAATAATAAACAAACTAGCTCACATGACTAGCCAATTTGGACATATCAAAATAAAACAAAACAAGAAGCTAGGGCACAGTGAGCAAACATAAAATAAATAGAATAACTTAGTGATGGCTCAGAGACAACAGTCAATACCAAATCATATAAAAAGGCAGACAATGATGGCTTTAGCAAGCCACCAAAACAAATAATCAAGAAACCTTCTGGAGGAAGATATTCTTAGAATTACTGGAGGTAGAATTCAAAACACTAAAATATAGAACTCTTTAAGAGATTAGGCAAAATGCAGAACAAGCCAAGGAACACACAGACAAAGCGATAGAGGAACTTAAGAAGGTTATACAAGAGCATAACAACAAATTTAACAGGCTGCAAGAATCCACAGAGAGACAACAAACTGAAATCCAAAAGATTAACAATAAAATTTCAGAATTGGACAACTCAACAGGAAGTTACAGGAGCTCAACTGAGGCAAGGGAAATCAGAATTACTGAGACTGAAGATAAAGCACTTGACACCAACTCATTTGAGGAAAAATCAGATAAAAGAATTTGGAAAAATGAACAAACCCTAAGAATTATGTGGGACTCTATTAAGAGGGTCGCTATGAATCAGAATCGACTCGACGGCACTGGGTTTTTTTTTGGGTCTATCAAGAGGAATAACCTACGAGTGATAGGAGTACCAGCACAGGGTGGGGGCGGGGGGGAAGGGGACAGGGAATACAGAAAAAATTGTTCAAAGTTTGTAGGCAGAAAACTTCCCTAATATCGTCAAAGGTGAGAAGGTACCTATCCAAGAAGCTCATCAAACGCCACAGATGGCAGATTCCAAAAGAAAATCACCAAGACATATTATAATCAAACTTGCCAAACCAAAGACAAAGACAAAATTCTAAGAGCAGCCAGGGATAAACGAAAAGTCACCTACAAAGGAGAGTCAATAAGACTAAGCTCTGACTGTTCATGTAGGCAAGAAAACAATGGGATGACATATATAAAGCCTTGAAGGAAAAAAACTGCCAGCCAAGAATTATAAATCTGGCAAAACTGTCTCTCAAATACGATGGTGAAATTAGGACATTTCCAGATAAACAGAAGTTTAGAGAATTTGTAAAAACCAAACCAAAATTACAAGAAATGCTAAAGGAAGTCTTTCAGTTAGAAAATCAATAACATCAGATTACAACCCAAGACTAGAACACAGGACATAGTAACCAGATATCAACCCAGATAGGGAAGTCACAAAAATAACTCAAAGCTAAAACACTGCAAATAGAGAAACAGAGAAGTCAATATGTAAAAGGTAACACTGAAACATAAAAAAGGCAACCGATGACTGCCCTGACAGGGAGCACAACAGAGAACCCCTAAGGGAGCAGGAGATCAGTGGGATGCAGACCCCAAATTCTCATAAAAAGACCAGACTTAATGGTCTGACTGAGACTAGAAGAATCCCGGTGGTCACAGTCCCCAAACCTTCTGTTGGCCCAGGACAGGAACCATTTCCGAAGACAACTCATCAGACATGCAAGGGACTGGACAATGGGTTGGAGAGAGATGCTGATGAAGAGTGAGCTACTTGTATGAGGTGGACAGTTGAGACTGTGTTGGCATCTCCTGTCTGGAGAGGAGATAGGAGGGTAGAGAGGGTTAGAAACTGGCAAAATCGTCACGAGAGGAGAGACTGGAAGGAGGGAGCGGGCTGACTCATTAGGGGGAGAGTAAGTAGGAGCATGGAGTAAGGTGTATATAAGCTTATATGTGACAGACTGACTTGATTTGTAAACTTTCACTTAAACCACAATAAAAATTATTAAAAAGAAACAAAAAAGGGACTAAAAAATGTTGTCAGAGATCTTTCATATGGAGAGGAAGTCAAGGTGATATAAAGAAATAAAGAATTGGTTTAAACTTAGAAAATAGAGGTAAATATTAAAAAAAAAAAATTTAAGGTAACCACAAATGAACAGTCCTACACAGCAAAAATAAAAAAGAAGAAAAACATAAAGACTCGCAGCAAATACAAAATCAACAACAATGAAAAAGATGAAAAGGAAAAATGACTCGGCACAGAAAATTAAGTGGAACAAAGAAAATGTCAAAAACACACACAAAAAAACACATCGAAGTGACAGAACTAAACTCATACCTTTCAATAATTACGCTGAATGTAAATAGACTAAATGCACCAATAAAGAGACAGAGAGTGGCAGAATGGATTAAAAAACAATTTGCCTATATGCTGCCTACAAGAGACACACCTTAGACTTAAAGATACAAATAAACTAAAACTCAAAGGATGGAAAAAAAAATATATCAAGCAAACAACAATCAAAAAAGAGCAGGGGTTGCAATATTAATCACTGACAAAACAGACTTTAAAGCAAAATCCACCACAAGGGATAAGGAAGGGACACTATGTAATGATTAAAGGGTTGATACACCAGGAGGATATAACCATAATAAATATTTACACATCAACAACAGGGCTCCAAAATACATAAAACAAACTCTAACAGCACTGAAAAGAGAAATTGCTCCACAATAATAGTAGGAGACTTGAACACACCACTTTCGGTGAGGTTCCAGAAAGAACCTCAATAAAGACAGAAGATCTAAATGTCACAATCAACCGACCTGATCTCACAGACATACACAGAACACTCCACCCAAGAGCGGCCAAGGATACTTTCTTTTCCAGTGCACATGGAACATTCTCCAGAACAGACCATATGTTCGGCCACATAGCTAGCCTTAACAGAATCCAAAGAATCAAAATATAACAAAACATCTTTTCTGACAATAAAGCCATAAAAGTAGAAAGCAATAACAGAAGAAGTAAAGAAAAAAATCAAATGCATGGAAACTGAACAATACCTTGCTCAAAAACTACTGGCTTATAGAAGAAATTAAGTATGGAATAAAGGAAGTCACAGAATCAAATGAGAATGAAACACATCCTACCAGAACCTTCAGGACACAGCAAAAACAGCGCTCAGAGGTCAATTTAGAACAGTAAATGCACACATACAAAAAGAAGAAAGGGCAAAATCAACACATTAACCCTACAACTTGACAAGTAGAAAGAGAGCAGCAAAAGAAGCTCTCGGGGACCAGGAGAAAGGAAATGACAAAAATTAGAGCAGAATGAAATAAGAGCCTAGAAAAACAATCGACAGAGCTAACAAGAACAAAACCTCGTTCTTTGAAAAGATCAACAAAATCAATAAATCACAGGCCAAACTGACAAAAGAAAAGCAGATGAGGAAGGAAACAACCCAAATAATAAATGAGATGGGCAATATCACAACAGACCCAACTGAAATTAAAAGAATCATAATAGAGTACAATGAAAAACTGTACTCCAACAAATTTGAAAACCTGGAGGAAATGGACAAATTTCTAGAAACACACTACCTACCTAAATGAACACAAACAGAGGTAGAACAACTAAATAAACCTATAACAAAAGATTGGAAAGGTAATTAAAACCCCCCCCCCCACAAAAAAAAAAAGCCCCAGCCCTGACAGCTTCACTGGAAAATTCTACCAAACGTTCAGAGAAGAGTTAAGATCACCACTAGTAAAGGTATTTCAGAGCACAGAAAAGGATGGAATACTCCCAAGCTCATTCTATGAAGCCAGCATAACCCCGATACCAAAACCAGGTAAAGACACCACAGAAAAAGAAAATTACAGACCAATATCCCTCATGAACTTAGACGCAAAAATCCTCAACAAAATTCTAGCCAATAAATTCAACAACATATCAATTAAAAAAAGCAATTCCCCATGACTAGGTGGGATTCATACCACCTATGCAGGGATTGTTCAACATTAGAAAAACAATCAAATGTAATCCATCACAAAAGACAAGAACCACATAATCTTATCACTTGATGCAGAAAAGGCATTTGACAAAGTTCAACACCTATTCATATGCTAACTCTCAGCAAAATAGGAATAAAAGGTGTCATGGATTGAATTGTGTCCCCCCAAAAATGTGTGTATCAAGTTGGTTAGGTCATGACTCCCAGTATTGTGTGGTTGTCCTCCATTTTGTGATTGTAATTTTATGTTAAGAGGATTAGGGTGGGATTGTAACACCACCCTCACTCAGGTCACCTCACTGATCCCATGTAAAGGGAGTTTCCCTGGGGTGTGGCCTGAGCCACCTCTTAACTCTTAAAAGATAAAAGAGAAGCAAGCAGAGAGATGGGGACCTCATACCACCAAGAAAGAAGCATTGGGAGCAGAGAGCGTCCTTTAGACTTGGGGTTGCTGCGCACAGAATCTCCTAGTCCAGGGGAAGATTGAGGAGAAGGACCTTCCTCCAGAGCCAACAGGGAGAGAGAAAGCCTTCCCTGGAACTGACACCCTGAATTTGGACTGCTAGCCTGCTAGGCTGTGAGAGATAAACTTCTCTTTGTTAAAGCCATCCACCTGTGGTATTTCTGTTATAGCAGCACTAGATAACTAAAACAGAAGGGAAATTCCTCAACATAATAAAGGGCATATATACAAGGCCAACAGCCAATATCATCCTAAATGGAGTCTTAAAACATTCCCCTTGAGAACAGGAACCAGACAAGGATGCCCTTTATCACCACTCTTATTCAACATTGTGCTGGAGGTCCTGGCCAGAGCAATTAGGCAAGAAAAAAAATAAAAGGTCATCCAAATTGGTAAGGAAGAAGTTACTCACTTGCAGATGATATGACCTTAAACACAGAAAACCCTAAAGAATCCACAAGAAAACTACTGGAAATTATAGAAGATTTCAGTAGAGTATCAGGATACAAGATAAACATATAAAAATCCATTGGATTCCTCTACACCAACAAAGAAAACTTCCATGAGAAAATCGCCAAATCAATACCATTTACAATACCCCCCAAGATGATAAAATACTTAGGAATAAATCTAACCAGAGATGTAAAAGACCTGTACAAAGAACTGCAAGAAACCAAAAGAGTCACAAATATAAAAACATACCTTGCTTATGGATTGGAAGACTCAACATTGTAAAAATGTCAGTTCTACGCAAAGTGATCTACCGATACAATGCAATCCTGATTCAAATTCCAATGACATTTTTTAATGAGGTGGAGAAACAAATCACCAACTTCATATGGAAAGGGAAGAGGTCCCGGATAAGTAAAGCATTATTGAAGAAGAACAAAGTGGGGGGCCTCACACTGCCTGATTTTAGAACCTATTATACCACCACGGTAGTCAAACAGCGTGGTACTGACTTAATGGTCTGACTGACACTAAAGGGACCCTGGAGGTCATGGTCCCTGGACCTTCTGTTAGCCCAAGACTGGAACCATTCACGAAGCCAATTCTTCAGACAAGGATTGGACTGGACTATAAGACAGAAAATGATACGGGTGAGGAGTGAGCTCCTTAGCTCAAGTAGACACACGAGACTATGTGGGCAGCTCCTGTCTGGAGCGAAGATGAGAACGCAGAGGGCGAGAGGAGCTGGTTGAATGGACACGGGGAATACAGGGTGGAGAGGAGGAGTGTGCTGTCTCATTAGGGCGAAAGCAGCTAGAGTATACAGCAAGGTGTGTTTAAGTTTTTATATTACAGACTGACTTGATTTGTAAACTTTCACTTAAAGCACAATAAAAAAATAAAAAAAAAACCAGCCTCGTACTGGTACAACAGATTACACAGACCAATGGAACAGAACTGAGAATCCAGGCATAAATTCATCCACATATAAGCTCCTGATATTTGACAAAGGCCCAAAGTCCATTAAATGGGGAAAAGACAATCTCTTTCTTTAACCAATGGTGCTGGCATAACTGGACATCCAGCTGCAAAAAAATGAAACAAGACCCATACCTCACACCATGCACAACAACTAACTCAGAATAGATCAAAGACCTAAATATAAAATCTAAAACAATAAAGATCATGGAAGAAAAAATAGGGACAACACTAGAAGTCCTAATACAATGGCATAAACAGAATTCCAAACATAACTAACAATGCACAAACACCAGAAGAGAAACTAGGTAACTCGGAGCTCCTAAAAATTAAATACTTATGCTCACCCAAAGACTTCACCAAAAGAGTAAAACAACCAACAGACTGGGAAAAAAATTTTGGCTACAACATCCCATCAGGGTCTAATCTCTACAATCTATAACATACTGCAAAATTTCAACCAGAAAAAGACAAATAACCCAATTAAAAAATGAGCAAAAGATATAAACAGGCACTTCGCCAAAGAAGACATTCAGGCGGCTAACAAATACATGAGGACACACTCACAATCATTAGTCACTAGATAAGTGCAAATCAAAACTATAATGAGATACTATCTCACCCCAATGAGGCTAGCATTAATCCAAAAAACACAAATACAAAAAAATACACTGCTAGTGGGTATGTAAAATGGTACAACCACTTTGGAAATCGATTTGGCACTTCCTTGAAAAGCTAGAAATAGAACTACCACACAATCCAGCAATCCCACTCCTTGAAATACATCCTAGAGAAATGAGCCTTCACACAAATACATATATGCACACCCATGTTCATTGCAGCACTGTTCTAAATAGCAAAAAGATGGAAACAACCTAGATGCCCATCAATGGACGAATGGAGAAACGAATTATGGTATATTCACACAATGGAATATTACGCAACGATAAAGAACAATGATGAATCTATGAAACATAACATGGATGAATAAGAAAGGCATTATACTCAGTGAAATTAGTCACATAAGGAAAAGTATTATATGAGGCCACTATTATAAGAAATCAAGAAGGGGTTTAAACACAGAGTAAAACATTCTTTGATGGTTACGAGGGTGGGAGGGAGAAAGACGGAACTCACCAAACAGTGGACAAGAATTATCTTAGGTGAAGGGAAGGACAACAGACAATACAAGGGAAGTCAGCACAACTGGACTAAACCAAAAGCTAAGAAGTTTCCCGAATACAACATAACACTCTAAGGGACAGGGTTGCTGAGGCAGGGGTCTGGGTACGATGGTTTCAGGGGACATGTAGGCCAATTGGCATAACAAAGTTTATTAAGAAAATATTCTGCATCCCACTTTGGTGAGTGGCATCTGGGCCTTAAAAGCTAACAAGCGGCCATCTAAGATGCATCAATTGGTCCCAACCCACCTGACATAAAGGAGAATGAAGAACACCAAAGACAAGGAATATATTAGCCCAAGAGACAAAACGGGTCACATAAACCAGAGACTCCATCAGCCTGAGACCAAAAAAACTAGATGGTGCCCGGTTACCACCAATGACTAGCCACCCTGACAGGGAACACAACAGGGAGTCCCTAACAGAGCAGGAGACAAGTAGGGTACGGAACTCAAATTCACATAAAAAGACCACACTTAACAGTCTGACTGAGACTGGGGCAACCCCAGAAGATATGGCCCCTGGACTCTATGTAAACCCAGAATTGAAACCATTCCCAAAGCCATCTCTTCAGACAAAGAACAGACTGGACTATAAGACATTAAATGATATTCACCAAGAGTGTGCTTCTTAACTCAAGTAGATACACCAGACTGAACGGGAAGCTCCTGTCTGGAGGCAAGATAAGAAGCCAGAAAGGGGTAAGAGCCAGTTGAATGGGCACTGGAAATCTGGGGTGGAAAAGAGGAATGTGCGGTCACATTATAGGGTTAGCAACTAGGGTCACATAACAACGTGTGTATAGATTTTTGTATGAAAAACTAACTTCAGCTGTGAACGTTCACCAAATGCACAATTGAAAAAAAAAGAGAAGTCCAAGTAAATACACGAAGGAATGAATATTTCCAAGGCCTGGAGTCATTAAACAACATGTTACCTTCAGGGAGGTAGGATTTGGTATTGGTGGAACATAAGATACAAGGGGTAGGTGGGGTAGATTAGAGAGGTTGGCAGGGGTAAGACCATCACAGAACTCATATGTCATGATAAGGAGTCTGAACTGTATCCTGATGTTCCCAACCCTCTTCCCACGCCAAAACAGAGTGGGAAAGGGAGACGCTCCCGTCAGCTCCAGTAGCTTACTTTGGTGGTGCAGCTCAACCAAGGGTGTTTTGGTAAGGGGGTGGAGTAAGAGATGAAGAGAGCACAGTATTGATTCCTGTGTGTAGTTTGAAAAAACCCTCTGCCCCATTGGTTGAGTAAGTCTCTAGAACTTGCAACCAAAAGACTCGAAGTAAAATAGGCATTATCCTGGAAGCAGATGTAGGCGAACAAAGAAGGGCGAGGATGGACAACATTAAAGAATGAGTAGAGGACACGATAATTCTGTAAAAGCAGCTTGAGAAAGAATAACCAGAGATGTAGAAAAATCAGTTGGGAAAGGTGTCATGAAAGCCAAAAGAAGGTGTGTTAAGGAAACGAAAACAGTCAACTGTCAAACATTACAGAAAGTTCAAGACTTTGACATCTAGGTGATCATTGGGTATAGCAGTTTTTATTGAAGTGGCAAGAGCAAAAGCCATGAGACAGCAGACTGCAGCACAAATACGAGATGAGAAAGGAAAAAGAGAAATGAAGCCATCAATAGATAAAGACATTGAAAAAAGGTCCTCTTCTAACCCTACGATAAAAGAGATATGTTTGTTTCATTACGCAAAGAGAAGAGCCAGTAGAGGCTGAAGCTAGAAGAGGGAAAGGATGCAAGTGATAAAGCAACAGAAGGAAATGGATCTGAAGCACCACAGGGGAAGACTCTGAATACCCCACCATATTGGGAAGAAAGGAGGTTAAGGATGGTTTTAAGTATAGATATATTAATAACTGGTAATGGGAGCAGGACAAAGAGATAGGACAATACAGAAAGCTGAGGTAGTCTTCTGAGAAAAAAGGAGGGGCATGGGAGTTGGAAAATGGTTTGAAGAGACTGCCAAATACCTGAAACCACTACTGAGAGGAATAGAAAATGGATTGATGATCAATACAGAGGACCCAGGTAGAGCTGGATATCATAAATCTAGAGATGCTAGTACATAGTTTTTCAGCATTCAGCTTCCAAAATATAAGTTTGGAAAAGGCAGGCAGGACTAAGAGCTGAGAAATGATGGTGCTAATATGAAATTAAGTTGAGTGAGGCCCAGGCTAGGTGGGGAAGAAAATAAAGCCAAAAGTGGATGATAAACAATGAGAAAGTAAAATGGTGAAAGGCATGGCAATGAGCTAATGTAAAAGTTATTTTAAATGAAGTCTGGGACATACGGGCTAAAGAACAGAGTCTCATTCCCATAGACTTAATGCTTAAGAACAATCAAGCTGTTTTAGTGATTGAGATTTTGCGTGCCTGAGAAAGGGAAATATCACAAACTCACCAAACAATCACGCTGTAGGGTCTTACATAGAGCATTGTACATGTCAGCATCCAAAAAAAGACCATCAGGAATATCTTGTAAGAAGTCCAGGTCTTTAAAGGTGGGGAGAGGCTTCTCTCGCTCTTTTTGCGAAGCCCGCCGTTTGTACGTTGAGCCCTTAAGGTCATATTTGACATGCATCTTGACCGACCGTGGTAAGAGATTGTTCATCACCACAATTCGAATGTTCTTACCACCGGCCTGCACACAGTACAGTCCATAGAATTTAGGCAGCAAAGTCCGAGGGTTCTGGTTGAGGTTCTGAGTGCACAAAAACAAAAAGAAGAGTAAGTTAGCTGATGTCAGTGAAACTCAAGAGCAAAAGTTGCCATCTACCCTCTCTGTCTCCTACACGGGATTGAGGCACAATCTGACTGCGTGAAATAAGCCCACATCATGATTGTTTAAAATTTCCCAATGTATCCATCTCAAATGATGTAATCACCACCAAGCTGAGCCACAGTCCCTCCAACATAGTAATCAGCCAGGATACCAAATATATGATGGCTCTCTTTCTCCAACAGGATTGAAAAAGTCTTACCCTTTACCCAGCTATACTATATCCTCCTCTAGAACCTCCAAGAGAAATCAGAGATGGAATACAGTACTATCCAGGGAAATAACCCACCACC
This sequence comes from Loxodonta africana, assembly GCF_030014295.1. Taxonomy (NCBI): domain Eukaryota; kingdom Metazoa; phylum Chordata; class Mammalia; order Proboscidea; family Elephantidae; genus Loxodonta; species Loxodonta africana. The sequence goes on along the minus strand of NC_087344.1, from coordinate 181,050,269 downwards.
TAAGAGCTGACTAAGAACAGTCACTGGATCTTCCCTTTGGGATGGACAGTCTAATTAAGCCAAACAACACTTAAAACAGGGCAGATAAACAAAACCCATTTTAGCCACTAGGAGGCAAGAGAGATGGGGCAAAAAAGCACAAAAACAAACTACGTTCTTGAGACAGAAGTACTGACGTTGTTTTGTCCCGCTGCCCAGCCCTGTCCATGAGTGGGCAGCTCAGGCAGCCAGGCCAGGCTCCTCTCCCCCTCACCATGTAGTATCCTGGAAGCAGCTTCTGCAGAAACTCCGCTTCTTTATGCTGGACCGTCTTAATGATGAATTCATCATCACTGGACACGTAGAAAAGGGAGCCACTAGCCCCAGAGCTGCAGAGTTCAATCAGTGGCTCACTGCAAAGAGAGTACTGGGGCCCAGAGAGAAGACAATAAGAGGTTCAGAGATACCAGAGATGAAATTCTGTTCTAAAGAAAACCTAGAGCAAGACTAGGGGCACTGCGAGGGTGTTCCCCTTTGGGAGTATCCCTCTGATATTGGTTTCACAGGGTCCTAAAATTCAGATGCTTACCAAGTAGTCATCAGGCCGAATGCCAAATAACTCCCGAAAGTAGCGGAAGGCAACGGGTGCATACGTCTTGAAACGAAAGTCATTGTAGTGATGAGCAGGGGTCAGGTTGCTCCCTTCGCTGTGGGATTAAATAAAAGACGCCATAATTTACCAGTCTCTCATCCAGGGAGCCCACCCTGGGAAGACATTCACAGTCACCCAGCGGCAGGCCAATACACCCCTCCTTTGAGAACCAGTGGGATTAGGTCAGTCAGTTATTTAAACGAGACAAAGGCACAACATGGGAATTAAGTCGTGCGCACAAAAGGTTCACATTACCTCCTACCCGATGCATTAATTTGTTAGGGCTAACTCTATAGGCCGGAGGCTCATGGAAGGATCAGCATTTGTTCCCCAAACTCTTCAGCCCCACGTCACTCTGATTTGCTCAACTGAATTAAACTCAGGTTAAAGGACTAGGCAGATAATTAGTCAGGCCTGAACCCTTAAAAATTATGACATGAAAAAGCAACATTTTCCAGGACATTCCCCTGAACATTAACCTCGGTACCTGGGGAAGAAGATACTCTCCACCACGTAGAAATCTTGCATGAGGACATCTCGCTCTGGTTTGGTACTCAGGCTTCCCACAGTGTGAGTAATGCCTAACTGGATGGCACCTTTCAAGGCTGATGAAGTTGTCTGAGAAGCAGAAAAGAAAGTTTCTAGTATTAAGCCTGACCATAGCAACAAAAACCTAGGAGGGAGGCGCCAGAGGGAACACTTGAAAGCACATGCCCTTCCAGTAGTTCAGACTAAACTGGGGCAATCCAGTTTCTCCCATGTAATGCTTTGCATTGCAGTTAAATAATCAGAAGGGCAGTGAAGATACAGAATCGCAAAGATTGGACAATGTGAGCCAGTCTCAGCTGGGCAAGGTGTTCATGCCTATCAGCCTGTCTAAACAAAAGTTCTACATCTATACTTGGAAGATACATTATATGGGGGGAACAATGCTAGCTCTTACCCAGAAGGGTACTGCCCCCAGGGTATCTGAGGCCCTCTAAACATTTTATTCATCTGACATAGAATGTAACTAAAATTAACTAATATTCTGATTGACTACCTGGCTACAGAAGATTCAGTTTTCTAAGGCAGGGCCTGACTAGTGTCCTGAGGAGAATGGAGTGGCAAGAAGAACTCTTGAATGAGGAAGAAAACATGAAAGACTCAAATTATTTCTGACAAAGTAATACTGAGATTTACAATTACCACTACAGTAATTCCAAATCAAAACACAAATGTAAGGGTCCCACTCTTACAATCCATGATATTGATTCTATGGAAAAATACCACATCAAATAAAATTAAAAATTCACTTCCTCTGTCTTACTACTCGTATTTCCTAGTGGCAGCTAGTAGCAGCTAGTGGCTACCATATTGGACAGCACAGATAAAGCACATTTCAATCACTGTAGGAAGTTCTACTAGACAGTTTTACTCTGAGTGATTTCCCTCATACAACCAGACATTACTTGTATTTCTGTTCAGTCCTTGTTATGGATTGAATTGCGTCCCCAAAAGACGTGCGTCAAGTTGGCTAGACCATGTTCCCAGTGTTGTGTGGTTGTCCACCATTTTGTGATCTGATATGATTATACTACATGATGTAAATCCTAACTTCGGGATTACAGGCAAGTTATGTTAATGAGGAAGCACTCAAACTACATGATTAGGTTGTACATTGAGTCAATCTCTTTCGAGATGTAAAAGAGAAGAGCGAGCAGAGAGGAGGAGGACCTCATCACTACTAAGCAAGAAGAACCAGGAGCAGAGCGTGTCCCTTGGACCTAGGGTCCCTGCACTGAGAAGCTCCTAGACCAGGAAATAATTGATGACAAAGGCCTTCCCCCAGAGCCAACAGAGAGACAAAGCCTTCCCCTGGAGCTCGCACCCTCAATTTGGACTTCTCGCCTTCTAAACTTTTAGAGAATACATTTGTTTGTTAAAGCCATCCACTTGTGGTATTTCCGTTACAGCAATGCTAGAAACCTAAGACAGTCCTCACTGGACATTAAAATTATAACCAATTATTTATGTGTTTGCCTCCCCAATTAGACCAAAAACTCATCTTTTTATCTCAACGTTCACCAAATAAAAAGAGCTCAATGAATGTCTGCTAAATTGCCATGGGTCTCAAAGCCTGTTCCAGGGAAAGGTCCCTAATTGAGAATATGAGTCAATCCACCTCTGTTACTTGGACAATGCAATAAAGGCAGAGAATACACACAAACTAACGTGGGCCAGAAACAGGACTCTTGTTAAGAAACCTTTAGGCCCTGTATCAGACAAGGTACAGATGCTAAGTGGGAAGCTGAATACTACTATCCCTAGGGAAGCCTAACCATCTCCAAATTTGTCCAGAACTGAAGAGCTGGGATCACCCCAGGATGCCTCTCTCCTGCTCTACCTTCATCAGTTCAATTTTATCTTTTTGGCTATTACTATTACCTTCCACTCTGTTTGATTTCTATAGCTCCAAAAGCAGGTATTCTAGGCACGATCCACCAGCTAAAGCTACAATCTTCTTTTAAAAAAAAAAAAACCAGTCAACCTGCTGCATATCCATTTCATGTATGTCCAGCACCAGAGGAAAGACAGAAAGTCAAGTGACAGGTTCTTTGTGGCAAGGTAAGAATGGCTTTGAGGACCTAGTTATACCTTTATACCTAACAGAGAAACCTAGTTTCTTCAGCTTGACGAAACAGCCTCCAACACTAGATTTGTCCGTTAAGAACATTCTAATTTCAATACACACACACACAAACGGGAGACAACTCACCCCTTGAGAAGTAAATTCTAAATTCTAGTTGTATGAAGGCTACAAGGCTTAGGCTATCAAGAAATGGGTCAGAATGTGGGAAATAATATCAGGAAACAGAGCTGTCCCTTCAGAGTTCCTGGAGTAAGATGAAAGGGTTCCACCCAGACACACCTTTTTATAAGTTGTCTCTCCCGAAGAATCAACACCTCGGTGGCCTATTTTCTTGATGAGCATGCCAGATGCATAAGGCACCTAGAAAAAGAAGAGTCAAGATTAGTATACAGTTCCCATGTAATACGCCAAACAGCTATCCTGATGGTACATTAAATCAAAAGACTCAACACACCCTTTCAAGGTTAAGGACATTTCATAAAATCTTTAGAAGACCTACCCCATGCATGCACACAGCTATAGTGCTGCTTCCCAATACATTAACTTGCTAAAATAACAGAGAAAGCTCTAAGGGACACATATTTTACTCTTGGTTCTCAGAAAAATGCTGTAGAAAATAAAAATGACCATCATTGAAGAAAAGTAGAAACAGAGGAAGTAGGGAATAGCAGCCCCAGAAAAAATGATAAATCTCAGCTCACAAAAGCAAGATAAGTTAAAAGTAAAGTTCCACAGACCCCTTCTTTTTTTCACCAGCTTCTTTTAAGAAATAACTATCCCTCTTACTCCTCTAACCCTCAACGCAATCTGAACATTATCTGCTCAAACTGAATTTACTAGCAGAAATGATGTAGCCACTATCAAATGTAACTTTACAGCCCAAGAATTATAATGGTGAGGCAATAAGATGGCTCCTCTGAGATGGGAGCTATAGTGCTTCAACAAGATTCCAAGAAGATGACATGACTTTGCTTTCCACCCACATAAGTGCCCCTGAAATAAGGGAGAAGACTAGCAGAACAGAACCTAGAAGGCTATTACCAAAAGCCAAGATGCCAGGGCAACGGACATGAAGGCACTCTTCATGATGTCAATACTCATTAAGTTGATAAGCCAGAAGGCAAAAAGACTAGTGGAAATAGGATGTCACGATCTTGTGGCCTGATATTCAAGTTCTACTTTTCTTGGCAAGGCCCTTAGTACCAGAAAACCCTCAGTATATAACCTGACAGATCTAGGAAGATGTTTAGGGAAAAAACTTGAATCCCTAGCCAAAAGGACCCTTTCACAAAACCCAGAAGTGAAGAAAAAATGAGAAGAAAAGTTAAGAAATACTCCATAGGAAGAAAGTTAAGATATTCTACACAGAAAAGAGAAACTTAGGAAATTACAGCTTCTGTGTAATTCCTGAAGGTATAAGACTAGGAGGCAGTAACAGAAAAACAGTTAAGAAAGTTGACTTTGGTGTCAAACTGCCTGAGTTTGAGTCTAGTCTCACCATTTATTAATTATATGACTTTGGGCAAGTTAGAGAATCTCTAAGCCTCATTTTCTTTATCTGTAAAACAGTGAAAACAACCGTACTTACTCATAGAGGTTGTTTTCAGGATTAAATAAGAATATCTATAAAGGGAAAAGAGCCTTGGTGGCACAACAGTTAAGTGCTTGTCTACTAACCAAAAGGTCAGTGGTTTAAACCCACCAGCTGCTCCTTGGGAATAAGATGTGGCGGTCTTCTTCCATAAAGACTAGAGCCTTTGAAACCCTACGGGGCAATTCCACTCTGTCCTGTGTGTAGTTTGAAAAAACCCTCTGCCCTGAGTTGGAATTGAGTTGGAATTGACTCAACACTACACACAACAACAACACAAAGAAAACTTATCGCAGTTTTTTTGGTACATTAAAAAATGCCCAATAAAGGAAAATGAAGAACATCAAAGACACAAGGAAAGTACGAGCCCAAGAAAAAGAAAGGGCCACATAAACCAGAGACTCCATCAGCCTGAGACCAGAAGAACTAGATGGTGCTCAGCTACCACCAATGACTGCTGCCCTGACAGAGAACACAACAGAGAATCCCTGATGGAGCAGGAGAAAAGTAGGATGCAGACTTCAAATTCTAGTAAAAAGACCAGACTTAATGGTCTGATTGAGACTGGCAGGACCCCAGAGGTCATGACCTCCAGACTCTCCATTAGCCCAAAACTAAAACCATTCCTGAAGCCAACTTTTCACACGAAGATTAGACTGGACTATAAGACATAAAATGACATTGGTGAGGAGTGTGCTTCTTAGCTCAAGTAGACACATGAGGCTATGTGGGCAGCTCCCATCTAGAGGTGAGATGAGTCGGCAGATGAAGACAGGAGCTGGTTGAATGGACATGGGAAATACAGGGTCGAGAGGGGTATGCTGTCCCATTGTAGGGAGAGCAACTAGGGTGATATAATACTGTGTGTTTAAGTTTTTATATGAGAAACTGACTTGAATTGTAAACTTTCACTTAAAACACAATAAAAAAAAGTGCCCTCAATAAATGTGAGATATTAATAATACTCATAATGAATTGTGTATTTCAGGTCTATAGGTGGAGCAAACAATTTGCAATTGGTTGCTAACCTAAAGGCAGGCAGTTTGAACCTATCCAGCAGCACCCCAGAAGAAAGGCCTGGCGATCTGCTTCCGTAAAGATTACTCACCAAGAAAGCCCTATGGTGCAGTTCTCCTCTGTAACACATGGGGCTGCCACGAGTTGGAATCGGCCTGACAGTAATTGTTTTACATATTTTTTTGGCTTTGTATAATTTCTAGCCTAGATATAAGAGCCCCGTCTAGCTTCCAAAACCTAAGCAGGGGGAAAATAAAGATATCCTAAACAGGTATCCTTCTATCCCAGAATTAGTTTTAGTAGCCATGGTACCAATATGAAACTCACCTCAGATGCCATGGATCTCTTGATTCCAGAGGCTGTTAAAACAAACAAACAAACAAACAAACAAACAAAATACAATTACAAGCGTGCACTCACACAGTCTCTGTCAGGCATACTGAAAGAATCAGAGTCTGAATCCAACTAAACACGACAATGAGCTCCTACCTCTTGCTCAGTGATCCCAGATTCGTAGGGATTTTAAATACCCCTTCCTCTTCCGCCGTCACCTTCACAGAGTCCTTATGCCATTCTGGTTTAGCCCCTTTTCTACCTCAAGTGTTAATATTTTCGCTGGGAAATATAACTCTGTTCTTGATCTATTTAACCAGTACAGTCACAGGGCCTCATTTGACAGCATGGCTGAAAAAGAAAGGGTTTAAGACATACCCAAGACTCGATGGAAAGTCTGGGGCTTGATTACAGCTAAAAGGGTAAGAACTCTGGGGCCTACCTACGGTGCTATACTCCATGTTTTTTTACTTTGGATGAAAGAGATGACAAGGAGGCAATAAGTCTATAGAGATGAAGGGCTAAAGATGAGAAGATGCAATGTCAAAATAATGAAAACACATTCAGTACAGCAGAAACTGACCCCTCATTCTAATTTCTGCTGTCAACAGAAATTTATTGGTTTAAAATTTACTTACTAAATATTTATTCAACGCAGACATGATACGTCTGTGGTTAAACCTCACAAGTATTACTTATGACCTTTATCTACTTAAATTAAATTCAGGAGAGTTCAAGAGCAAGGATGTTTAGAAAGTACCTAAGAACATGCCTATAGAAAATCTGCTCTGAAAGGTTAAATCTAAAGCATTTGCCATTCCTATAACCTTCATCCATGTGATGCTAACAGAAGCAGACTTTCCTTTCCCTCACATTAGAGAAAGCTGGCCTTTACCTAGAAAGACTACTGAATATCACTCCAACCAAGATCTAAAGGATTCAGATGGAATAAAGACTAGCCATATGAAACAAAACTAAAAAGAGGAGTCCAACTGGGACGTATCTTCAATTATATAAGTTAATGTCTGAATATAAAGACCTCTGTTCCAGTTCATATATGAGGATTAATGGTGAGGCAAGAACCAAGACACATGGGGTTGAGAGCAATCAGATAAAGCTCTAATTATGACTGTTTTAAGACAAATGATCAAGTGCCCCTGAATTTCAGAATATGACTGGGCTCAGAGGGAGAGAGGCTGATAGACCTTAGTAGTAGAAAAGCCACAGGCTAAGTACTTACGGCAGCCCTGGTGGCTCAGTAGTTAAGGGCTTGGCTGCTAACCAAAAGGTTGGCACTTCAAATCCACTAGCCACTCCTTGGAAACTCTATGGGACAGTTCTACTCTGTCCAAGAGGGTCACTATGAGTCGGAATTGACTTGATGGCACATAACAGTAAAGACAAGTACTTATGGCACCAATAAGTAGAGCAGCAAAATTTCTTTCCTCATAGTGAGGCAAGGTATCAAAACAAGGGGAACAGATGGTTTTCATTCCTCTCTTCCCCCCCAAAAAAGGGGCAAGAGAAATGTCGTCCAGCTGTTAGAAAGATGTGCACATAACAACCCAGAAAATTGGAAAAACAGTCAGTTCTCACTACTACTTTTCTGCAGCAGAACCCACTAATCTATACGTTTTCTAGGATGACTCATCTTCACTTGGGCAACTTCAGCTGGGTGAAAAACTAGGTAAGTTCAGGACTGGAATCATAAGCTAAGGTTTCCAAGGAACAACAAACCAGGACAACTCAGATTTACATTCAAAACTGCTAATTACTGCAGAATTTAAGGTGTCAACCAACAAAAAATAGTTGAACCTCTTACATTTTACAAGCCTTTCAGCTGAAAGTCAAAATGCTGAGCTATGTAAAAATCAGAAGGCTTGAGTTCAAATCCCTACAGTGCATCAAGCAAATTATTCTCTTTATTTAACTAAAAAGAAAAGGAATCTCTATTAGAAGATTCCTGTAAAGCGCAAAGCACTTTATGGACTGCAAGGTTTTATACAAATATGCGCAGTGCAATGGATTTCTTTCATATATAGTCTCTGGCCTTGGGTTTATAATTCTGCCAAAATGGCTGCCCAGGCCACAATCTTACAACAGATGGGTCAGTATACTATGCAAATAGGATGCATAAAACCAACCAATAGGATTAAGTGACCTTTCAGGGAACTGGTCGATTACTCTGCAAATTCCCTAACTGTGGTCTACCAAGGGGACTGCTCAATTCGTGGTCTGGCTGGGAGGGCCATGCCTTGAAATTGAATATAGGGGTTAATCCCACAGAGGTTGAGGAGGACCTCGCTACCATTAAGAAGAATCTAGAGCACGACATGTCCTTTGGAACAAAGACCCGGGGTACTGTGATGAGAATATCCTAGACCCAGGAGAGAGAGAGCTGCAACACTTAAGACCAGCAGAGCGCGGCAGCAGAGAAACAGCTGCAGCAGTGCAAGCAGCAGACACACGGGGCTGCAGTGGGCTCGCCAACCCACCAGAGTGAGAAAGAGCTGAGTACGTTCAGGCAGGAGGCTTGCTGGTGGAGTGGTGTGCCTCTGGGCACTTGTCACCAGAGCTGAAGGGCTGTTAACACTTGTTCGAGCAGAGCAGACACCTAGAGAAGGGCCTACTGGCTGACACACCAAGAAAAGGGTCTGCTGCCTGGTATAAGCCAAGAAAAGGGCTGTCAGCTGGTATGGCTGAGAGGAGGACCATAAGCTGGTGTGGTCAAGAGAAGGGCTGTCAGCTGGCCAGCTGAGAAAAGGGTCTGCCTGTGGGCATGGCAGAGAAGGAGCTGAGAGCCATCCTGGTTGCAAGTTGTCCTGAGTGACAAACTGTATCCTTTCTCCTGAGTAATATCCTGTTATTTCCCTAATAAACCACATAATCGTTGAGTATGGTCTGTGAGTTCTGTGTGGCCGCTGCAATGAATTATTGAACCTAGCAGAGAAGTAGACGCTGCCATAGGGAGGATGGCTGGTGTCAGAAATGATGAAAAAGTTGGAGAGTGGTGGTATGTCTTACTTCCACCTCAGAGGAATCAGCTTTGTGCTGAGTCTGATTCTTACTCCTCCTTTTGAAGTTAGACAAGTTCAGATGCTATTAGATTACAACGTGATTTCTAAAGCATGCATAGCAAGGCTCAATGTCCGGCTATCTACATCTACATGAAATTCCAGTTGGGATCCCAAGTTACCTGCCTCCTCCCAAACTCCTTAGCACCCCTCCCCCTCCAACACATGTGCACACACCTAACTACAGAATCAGTGATTCTCAGTGAGGAAATCAATGTGCTTTCAGTTAAAGACAAACACCGATTCCAGATCCCTTGGTCAGTACCTGGCCTATCCCTTCCTGTTTTACTCCAGAGGAAGGGGTTAGGAGGGAATCTGGCAGAGACAAGAGCCAGCATCCAGTCCTAGTCTGGCAGTAACACATAAAAAATAACCTCTTCTGCATGCAAGGAGTCACTGGACAAAGTTGAGCAATGGAGAGAAAAGCAGATCAGTAATTTCAAAGCAGAGAATAAGTTTGGGGCTTTCTTCCTAAAAAGTTCTATTCTGCCAACTTTCCTAGTTTTATCACACAAGACATGTAGCTCTAGGGCTGCTACACTCTTGCAAAGTATCCAGAATGTGGGTGGGAAGACTTCACATAATGGAATTTTGGTGTCAATTCCTTTGTTCACTGTACCTGCAAAACTGGGAATAATCCCAAAAGCACTATAGCTGAAGCAGGAAGAAAAGGAGATACTGGCATATAAATATTAACACTCAAACCAAGAGACAGAGGAAGTAGAAGTGACACCGAAGACTTACTCTCTTCCTTGCCTGAAGTTTTGGCCCTAGAATACAGATCGGAGATTCAACCTGCTACAGAAGAAAAGGGGGGCGGGTGAGGGGACCTAGTGAATTGTACTGATCTTGCTGTAATACCCCGCTTGGCCCAGAAACCCAATGAAGAGCAGACTGGCAGTATAAGGAACCAGGTATCATCTACTAAGACTTGACCACTTGGCCCAAGGCTCTGCCAATGAGAAATTGTCTACTGAAGAAGTTCATCAGACTAAAAATTAACCAGCACTGCACCTGTTTATCTCACTATGAAGCCTTCTCTTCTATAAGAACCTAAGTATTTTATAACTGTAGGAGAAAATGTCAGGAAAAAAAAAAAAAAGATGATGATGAAAAGGAGGAAAAGAAGAGAAGAAATCCAACTCAGCAGGGCAACACTTGGCTTGGTAATGCCAGTTAGGCAATGTTTAAGAATTAAATTCATCCTTATGGATAGGACCAGAATATTTTTCTGCAGGAAATTTGTTTTCTAGCATCTCTGTGAAAAATACTCTCTGATAAGTATACTGTCATCCCATAATTTTCTCTTTTCAGGTGGTATATATATATATGTTGTTGTGTGCTGTAGATTCCAGCTCATAGTGACCCTATATGACACAGTCGAACTTAGTGCTTCCTAGACTACAATCTTTGAGAGCAGATTATCAGGTCTTTTCTACCACGGAGCAGCTGATAGGTTTGAGCCCCCGCCAACCTTTTGGTTCACAGCTGAGTGCTTTATAATGCAGAGTTGTAATATTAAAATTTACTTTTCCTCAGGGGGAAATCTTTTTCCTGAAGATTTTGGGAACTACCGCTCTTCATCCAAGCCAAAACTCTGAAGGATCATTATTAAAATACCTACATCATCATCAGTCTGTACCAGGAAATGTGGCATATGCTACAAGACTAGAGAGCACATTACCCAAGGGTGAGTATCCTCACACCCAGCATATACGCTGATAGTTTGACTATAAATGCTATAGAGAGGATCTTAAACCAGCTTCTCCCCACTGGCTCGATTTTAATATATCTCAGCACTAGGTCAATGTTAAATTATTTCTGCTTTTTTCTCTATTACTCTGGCATTTCTACATTCTCTTATTTATCCTTAATGTTGGCTATGAGACTAAAGTGAAACTCTGATACATTTTAAGGAAGGTATTTCTCTGGTCAAATAATTTTTATTTGTATAGCACTTTAAAAGCTTATAAACATCCAAACTAGAGTGTTCTTGTGGCAGGATCTTGCTGGTCCCAGTTACCCCTGGACCCGGTTCCTCTGCCTCCTCATTTAGTCAATGAACTAGTCAATATCCTTTCATTAAGTCCCTTTCTGCTTGATTATCCAGAGTCATAAGCCTGGACTAGAGATTTACCTCTAATAATCAGGTGATATGGCTGAAATATAGTGCAGATATGTGATTGGCCACCGCCAGGTAAGACAGTGGTTCTGAAAGACGACACTCATCTGAATCACCAGTAGAACTTTAAAAATAGCCACATCTAGTCTCTAACTACCAAAGAGGTTTTAGTCTGGGGTAGAGTCTGAGTAGGTGTATGTTTTGTTTTTTAAAACAGTTAATAGATATTTATTTTAGAAAAACAATTGTTTAAAGCAAACAACACAGATTGCTAATAAAAGTCCTAATATTGTGGTACTAAAAACATTTATTGAAAAATATAAAGTTACTTTTTAAATATTGAACCAAAACTATTCCGAGGTCACCTTTTAGTAAAATAACAGATTGGCACACAAAATTAAGGATATTACCTCTGAATAAAGTACTCTATTACAAAACCATCTATATGAGACCAAAAGGTCAACAATTACTCTAAAGCAAAGATGAGAAGATGGGGGCAGGGAAACTGGTACACTGGAAACTGAACAACCATAATGCAATTAAAGAGAACGTTGACATATTGTGAAAAACGTAACTAACGTCACTGAGCAATCTGTATAGAACTGTCATGTAGGAACCTAATTTGCTGTGTAAACTTTCACCTAAAACATAGTATTATTTGAAAAAATATCAACAGTGGAAAAAGTGAATTTAGCTCATAAGACCAGACTTAATGGTCTGACTGAGACTGGAAGGACCCCGGTGGTCATGGCCCCCAGACCTTCTGTTGGCCCAGGACAGGAACCATTCCTGAAGCCAACTCTTCAGACATGGATTGGACTGGACAATGGGTTGGAGAGGGATGCTGGTGAGGGGTGAGCTTCTCGGATCAGGTGGACACTTGAGACTATGTTGGCATCTCCTGCCTGGAGGGGAGATGAGAGGGTGGAGGTGGTAGAACCTGGCGAAAAGGACACGAAAAGAGGGAGTGGACGGAAAGAGCGGGCTGTCTCATTAGGCGGGTCAGTAATTGGGAGTGTGTAGCAAGGCGTATATGGGTTTTTGTGTGAGAGACTGACTTGATTTGTAAACTTTCACTTAAAGCACAATAAAAATTATTAAAGAAAAAAAAAGGTGAATTTGACTTCATAAAAAGACATGTACAAAATATCTTAGCAGCTTTACTCATTAAGAAGCCAAATTAGAAACAACCCAATGTCTCTCAATAGGAAAATGGATAAACTGTGGCACATTCACACAGTGTAATACTACCAGTAATACTAATACTAAAAAAAAAAAAAACCTACTAATACACATACCAACATGCTGATTGAAAGAAGGCAGGCACAAAAAAGTGCATGCTATGTAATTCTACTTATATGAAGTTCAGTAACAGGCAAAACTAATAACTGACACTAGAAGTCAGAATAAAGGTTACCTTAAAGGGAGTACATTCTTGGAAGGGGCATAAGGGAACCTTGTGTGGTGTTGGAAACATTTTATATCTTGACTCTGGTGGTGGATGCACAAAAACCCGATTCTGACTCATAACAACCCTAAGGGGCAGAGTAGAACTGCCCCATAGGTTTCCAAGGCCATAATCTTTACAGAAGCAGCCTGCCACATCTTTCTCCCACAAAACGGCTGGTGAGTTAGAACTGCTGACCTTTTGGTTAGCAGCCGGACATTTGACCACTGCGCCACAATGGCTCCTGGGAGGTAGCATAGGGGTATACGTAATAAAACATCGCCAAGCTATACACTTGAGATTAACGCAATTTATGTACTTTATACATGTTAATGCTCAATAAAAAATAAATTTGATGACTATTAAAAAAAACAAGCTTATAAACATAGCTCCTTTGATTTTCAAAACAGTACTACAGGGAGTGGGAACTTAAAGAGACTTAAGGAGACATATCCACCAAATAAAATGGTGACCAAATAAAATGTGAGGAAAAAAAAACATGAAACCCTGTAAAAACACATTCCTGAGACAGTTAGGAATCACAGAAGAAGAAATAAATGCAGGTATACCTCGGAGATATTGCAGGTTCAGTTTCAGACCACCACGATAGAGTCTCACAGGAATTTTTTTGTTTCCCAGTGCATATAAAAGTTATGTTTACATTATCCTGTAGTCTACCAAGTGTGTAACAGCATTACGACTAAAGAAAAAAAAACATGCACATACTTTAATTAAAAAATACTTTATTGCTAAGAAATGGTAACCCTCATCTGAGCCTTCAGCAAGTTGTAATCTTTTTGCTGGAGGGTCTTGCCTCAATGTTATGACTGCTGACTGATCAGGGTGGTAATTACAGAAGGCCGGGGTGGCTGCAACAGTTTCTTAAAATAAGACAATAAAGTTTGCCGCTTCAACTGACTCTGCCTTTCACAAAAGATTTCTCTGTAGCATGCGGATGTTTTTTGATAGCATTTTACCCACAGTAGACAGAACTTCTTTCAAAACTAGAGTCAATCTTTTCAAAACCTGATACTGCTTTATCAACTAAGTTTATGTAATACCCTAAATCCTTTGTTGTCATTTCAACAATGTTCACAGCATCTTCACCAGGAGTAGATTCCAGCTTAAGAAACCACTTTCTTTGCTCATGCATAGGAAGCAACTCCTCATCCGTTAGTTTTATCATGAGATTGCAGCAATTCAGTCACATCTTCAAGCTTCACTTCTGCATCTAGTTCTCTTGCTATTCCCACCACATCTGCAGTTACTTCCTCCACTGAAGTCCTGAACCTCTCAAGGTCACCCATGAGGGTTGAAATCAACTTCAAAACTCCTGTTAATGGTGCTATTTTGACCTCTTCCCATGAATCACAATATTTCTTAACGCCATCTAGAATGGTGAATCCCTTCCAGGTTTTCAATTTATTTTGCCCAGATCCATCAGAGGAATCACTGTGTATGGCAGCTACAGTCTTACAAAAATGTATTTCTTAAATAATAAGACTTGAAAGTTAAAATTACTCCTTGATCCATGGGCTGCAGAATGGATATTGTGTTAGCAGGCATTAAAACAACATTAATCTCCTTGTACATCTCCATCAGAAGTCTTGGGTGACCAAGTGACCTGTTGAGGAGCAGTAATATTTTAAAAGGAATCTTTTTTTCTGAGCAGTAGGTCTCAACGGTGAGCTTAAAATATTTAGTAAACCTCACCATAAACAGATGTGCTGTCATTCAGGCTTTGTTGTTTCACTTACAGAGCACTGGCAGAGGAGATTTAACATAATTTTTAAGGGTCCTAGAATTTTCAGAATGGTAAAAAGAGTAATGACTTCAACTTAAAGTCACCAGCTGCATTAGCCCCCAATAAGAGAGTCATCCTGTCCTTTGAAGCTTTGAAGCCAGGCACCGACTTTTCCTCTGTAGCTATCAAAGTCCTAGATGGCAGCTTCTTCCAGTAAAAGGCTGTTTTGTCTACACTGAAAATCCGTTGTTTAGTGTAGCCACCTTCATCAATTATCTTAGCTAGATCTTCTGGATAACCTGATGCTTCACCTTGCACTTTTATGGCATGGAGACCGCTTCTTTCCTTAAGCCTCATGAACCAACCTCTGCTAGTTTCAAACTTTTCTTCTGCAGCTTCCTCACCTTTCTCAGCCTTCAAAGAATTAAAGAGAGTTAGGGTCTTGCTCTGGGTTAGGCTTCGGCTTAAGGGAATGTTGTGGCTGGTCTTATCTTCTATCCAGACCACTAAAACTTTCTCCTTATCAGCAATAAGGCTGTTTTGCTTTCTTATCACTGGTGTGTTCACTGGAGCAGCACTTTTAATTTCCTTCAAGAACTTTTCCTTTGCATTTACAACTTGGCCAACTGTTTGGCACAAGAGGTCTAGCTTTTGCCTATCTCAGCTTTCAACATGTCTTCCTCACTAACCTTAATCATTTCTAGCTTTTGATTTAAAGTAAGAGAGGTGTGAATTTTCCTTCCACTGGAACACCTAGAAGCCATTAGCGTTATTAACTGACCTAATTTCAATACCGTTATATCTAAGGGAACAGGAAAGCCCCCGAGGAGAGGGAAAAGAGAGGACTGGCCAGTCAGTGGAGCAGTCAGAACACACACATTTATCGATTAAGATCACCATCTTATATGGGCATGGTTCGTGGTGCCCCAAAACAATTACAATAGTAACATCAAAGATCACTGATCACAGATCACCATAACAGATATAGTAATGATGAAAAAGTCTGATATATTGCGAGAATTACCAAGATGTGACACAGAGACAAGAAGTGAGCACATGCTGCTGGAAAAATGGCACCAATAGACTTGCTCAATGCAGTGTTAACACAAACCTTCAATTTGTAAAAAATGCAGTATCTGCAAAGTGTAGTAAAGCGAAGCTTGATAAAATCACTTATGCTTGTCATTACAGTTAACTTCCTAGATGTGATTATGTTAAAACTCCCTTTATCTACAAACACACATACAAAGAGTCCTTATCTGTAGAAAAACATTCTGAAGTATTTATGGATGAAATCACTTAAGGACAGGGCTTGCTTTAAAATATTCCAGAGAGTAGAGATGGGGGAATGGGGAAGTATAGATGCAACAAGATTGGCAAATGCTGCTGAAACTGAGGTGTATTACACTACTCTTTCAACTTTGTATATGTCTGAAATTTCTCATAATAAGAAGTTTAGGGGAAAAATAATTTAAGTTTACAAAAGAAAGCAAATCTGGATTATCAAATTTCTTCATCTCAGCTGACTTCTTTCTGAAAGATTTTCTCAGCGAAAAGTAAGCATTAAGGTTGAAGCTCTATCAGTGAAATTATTTTTATATTCCAGTAACTTCCACATTTATGCCCACTGTTTGTTTCCCTTATGACTGTGGGACTCCTACTTTATTAATAAGCCCTGAACCAAGCAGCATTCTAAACAACTAGCTAATGTTGCTTTATTGGAGGCTAAAAAATAAAGCCGAGACAAACAAGCTACATCAGAAAACAAACAATAATAGTTCAAACAACTTATTTTTGAATGGGTCAGATAATACAGAACGAATCATAGTGATTTAGAGCCTTAATTCCTCTGCAGAAACAACGAAAAAGACCTAGAGGAACAAGAGTACACTGACTTTCGGAATTTTTTTTTTTTTATTCTGGCAAAGTCATGTTCAGTCTGGGTGAAAATCTACAGCTGTTAATGAAAACTGATTATTAAACAGACCAAGCTAAGAATTTAGCTCCCTCAGCTAAAAATGAAGCTACTTGCCCATTTTCAAACTAACACATCAATAACCATTTATATCTAGGGGGAAAAGGTCATTCAGAAAGGGCCTTTAAGGATGTTTAGTCTATCCTTCTATTTTATAAATAAGAGCACAGAGGAACAGAGAGAGGTCAATGGATGTACTCAAAATCACAGAGTGAAGGTGGCCTAACTCTTTTTCCTCTAAACCACGTTTAGTTTTCAATTTCCTGGCCACCTAGAGTCTAGGAGAGACAAAAAAGGGAACTAAAATGTTTTAACAAATTAAATAAATCTCAGTATTGCTAATAGACAATATAAACATATTTTCTTCCCTGAGGTAACACCCTCCTCATGGGACAAGGACATCTATTTTTCATTTTCATTGATAAAGGACTAACCTCACAGTCCTCCTTCAGTTCCTTACAATGAAATTAACAATAAACATACTCTATTCCTCTGGACAAACCCATTGTTGTCCAGTTGACGCCAACTCACAGCGACTCTGCAGGACAGAGCAAAACTGCCCCATAGGATTTCCAAGAGGCAGTTGGTGGATTCAAACTGCTGACCTTTTGGTTAGCAGCCAAGCTCTTCACCTCTACGCCACCAGGGCTCCATTCCTCTGGCAGCAGTTACCCATATCAATAGCAGGAAAAGTACCTTTCACTTCTTTCGAGATTATCCTTGCTCTGAACCAGACAATGCCAGTAATCTAGAGCAGCAGAAACTGTATTTCAAGTCTGATACTTAAAAGAGCAGTTTCACAGCTTTGTAGATGTTAAGCTCTTCCCTAGTAGTCGAAAGTTCTTTTTTGTCTCTGTAACAAGAATTAACAATTTTACGAGAAAAAGAGAGCTCCATTCATCTCAGATTAGAATTTTCTTTTTGGTGTACATAATACCATGATTTTCTCTAATTAAAAACATCAGGCTTATGACTACTGAATTTGCAGTGTCCAAAAAAAATTTTTTGAAAAGCACTTGTGATAGGTAAACTTTTGCCTGTTGTTTTAGGGACCTTGAAATTGACTTCAGAATCAGTTATCGATCCTTAGTATAAAACAAAAAAAACCCAAACCCACTGTCATCCAGTCGATTCCAACTCATACCAACCTATAGGACAGAGTAGGGTTTGCAGGAAGCAAACTGCCACATCCTTCTCCCACAGAGCGACTGGTAAGGTCAAACTACTGACATTTCAATTAGCAGCCAAGCGCTTTAACCACTGTACCACCAAGGCTCCATTTCCTTAGCATTAAACCCACATTAAATTTTAAAATATTTTTCTTAAAAGAATAATCAATAACTACGTATTATGCAGAGAAGCTCAGGTTTTTGTTGCTTTTTTAGGAGGACTAAGGACAGAAGACCAAGTTCCCTTCTGTACTATTCTCTCCTTCACCAAGGACTCTTGGTTCAGTAAGTACCCATTCAACGACAAATATTTAATCTGATTTAAAATCAAATTAGGTCACACAACACTTTCAACTTTCAGATTAGTGAGGAAAGCAGTTAATAGCACAGCGATTGGGAATGTGGGCTCTGGAATCAGAACATCTAGGTTTGAATACTGGACCCATTTACTTACTAACTAGGTAACCCTGAGCGGGTTTGGTTACAACTTCTCTAGGTCTTGGTTACCTCAGCCATAAAATGCGGAAATAACAGCATGTACCTCATACGGTTGTTATGAGAATTAAATGAGATAAATCATGTATAGCACTTAACACAGAATAAATATTCTACAAATACTAGCAATTATTATTATAATTGAGAATTATGACACCCCTCTACAGAATGGGAAGGACCAGGGGAAACGAGAAGTGCAGCAGAAAGGGAAAAGAAAAGAGCTGAGTTTACTGAAACAAAATGAACTGAAGTAATGGGAGGATAAGAGGTAGTCGAATAATTCATATTATAATTTGAACTGTGAGAAAAGATAATTTTATCTCACATGGCATTTTTTTTGGAGGAGGGGGCAAAGGGACACAGGAGCTATAGTCAAATGTTTGCGAGACAGCCACAGCCTTCTCAGAAGACTTCATGCGCTACTATTACAAAAAGTCTGCAGCTGTTACAGAGAAGAGGTGCTGGCTGCTAGTTACTGCGAGGAGCTCATGCCTTCTTCAGCACAGACACACATCGGATCTACCTCTCTTACGGCTGACCCCACAGCACAGAAAGTTGAAACCTAAATGAGGAAAAACAGAAAATTATCACTTACTTCTGGGGATTCTACTTGCTTACAGCAGAAAAAAGCAGATTTTTAAAAGTATTCTAAAGTTTAAGGTTAAGAACAGGACCTGGCCTGATCCCCAGCACCATACCATCAAATGTGAGATGTTTTTCACAGTTCTAGGCAAATATGCAAAAACTGAGAAAAGGAGAAGTCCCAGCAGAAAAATTCCAGGAGTGGTCACAAAACCTGCACCCCAACCCTCTTCTCCCTGAAATGATTTCAGATTGGCAAAAAAAATTTCAGGTGTTAAGACTTCTTTATGTGCAAGACCCTATCCTTTTAAAAAAAAGAATGCACATGTATTTTAGTTGAGGGCACCCCACTCCTGGAGGATAATCTGCAATATCTAACAAAAGCCTTAAAAATAAACATACAACTTGACCCACCAGTCCACTTCTAGGAATTTATCCTTAGGAAATGATCAGTCAAGTGGACAAAGATGTATATACCAGGATGCTTATCACAGTATTGTCTACAATAGCTTTAACTGGAAAGAACCTATGTGAATAACAACACAAAATTGGTAATATTAATTATGGTGCAGCTATAAAAAGGAATACTATAGAATCATTATTTTTATGTATCTTTATGGATAGGATGTCATAATAAATTGTGAGGGAAAAAGGTTAAAAAAAATTAAAGAGTATGATGTCATTTTTTGTAAAACATTTACTGTGGTATTCATACAACGTCTGAATCATATTAACATCCCATTTCACGGAACGTATTGTGGATGTTAAGTGACACATGACTGTATCTAGAAGTTTACATGTATTGATACATACGGAAAAGGTTCAAAAGATTATACCAAGGTTAGGGGGATTGAGTTGATTTTTGTAACTTTGTTTCTATTTCCCTTACCTGTACAAATTTTCTATAACAAATATTTTTAATGTGCATGTTACATAGAAAAATTAACAACTAAAGAAAAAGGAAACACAAGGATGATTCCCCCACCAAAGGAAATATTTTATTTTCAAAACTTTTTTTTTTAATTGTACTTTAGAAGAAAGTTTACAGAACGAACTAGTTTCTTTTCAACAGTTAGTACACATATTGTTTTATGACATTGGCTAACAACCCCACAGCATGTCAACACTCTCCCTTCTCAACCTTGGGTTTGCTATTACCAGCTTTCCTGTCCCCTCTTGCCTTCTAGTCCTTGCCCCTTTAGACTCGTTTTGTTTTATGGGCCTGTCCAATCTTTGGCTGAAGGGTCAACCTCAGGAGTAACTTCATTACTGAGCTGAAAGGGTGTCTGGGGCCATACCCCCAGGGTTTCTACAGTCTCTGTCAAGGCAGCAAGTCTGGTCTTTCTTTTTGAGTTAGAATTTTGTTCTGTACTTTTCTCCAGCTCTGTCCGGGACCCTCTATTGTGATCCCCATCAGAGCACTCAGTGGTGGTAGCCAGGCACCATCTATTTGTACTGGACTCAGTCTGGTGAAGGCCATGGTAGATGTGGTCCATTCATCCTTTGCGTTAATCTTTCCACAGGGATGATTTTATTGACATTCTCTTTGCTTTATAACCTATTTTTTCCAGTAAACTACTTTTCATCAGTCCCAAACATACAGACTGCCATCACTGTCCCCTCTACATTGACATAAGCTCATTACATATTATGCTGCTGCAGAGACAGGCTAAAAGGAAACTTGTGAAAATACCTAGAATACTGTTGACAATCTCAAGTTACACATAAGCATGAGTCCTATATACTTACACTCTCTTCTTCAACTACGTATTACTTTGAGGTCCCTATATAACTTGAAACAAATCTATATTACCACGTGTAAGAGGCTCTCCCTGAAAAGGTGTAGCTTTCATATCCCTCAGAATATCAATATTCTCCTACAAAACAAGAATACCTAATTTCGGCATATCTCCTGAAAGCCATGACTTGAAAAATCTAAAAGACCTAGCCTCTAAATTCTGAAAATAAGCTGGGAAATCTTTAATGTCACTAAAATAATTTCAGAAAAGCTGAGCCAGCCAAGGCAAGTGAAAACAACCTAGTCAATTCTTGTTAAAGTACAAAGTTGAATCATCACACTGTGCCACAGAAAAGTTTTCTGAATAAGTTGGTACCA
Organism: Loxodonta africana; assembly: GCF_030014295.1. Taxonomy (NCBI): domain Eukaryota; kingdom Metazoa; phylum Chordata; class Mammalia; order Proboscidea; family Elephantidae; genus Loxodonta; species Loxodonta africana. The sequence goes on along the minus strand of NC_087344.1, from coordinate 181,029,341 downwards.
GTCTTAAGGAAGCATTTCACTTTGGTCCTTGGTCTCACCCTGAACTGCATTTGTGGTGAAAAGGTACTGGAAGGCTGGTTTCTGGTCACTTGGCAAAACACCACTGTGACTCTGCTACAGTGGGAGCATAAATTTACCTGCTACTACTAAGCCACTGGAGCCCTGGTGGTGCAGTGGTTAAGATTCTGGCTGCTAGCCATAAGGTCGGCAGTTTGAATCCACCAGCCACCCCTTGGAAACCCTATGGAGCAGTTCTACTCTGTCCTAAAGAGTTGCTATGAGTTGGGATCAACTGGATGGCAAAGGGTTTGATTTTTGGTTTGTACTAGTCCACTGGAGACTAAAATTCACTCCTGAGAGGAAGAAGAAAATGTAAAGGAACAGAAAAACCAATAATATAATTCTGAGAAGTGTGACAAACTTCAGAAGGGAAAATGAGTAGTGTCTTAAAAGAGGAGATATTTAAAACAAATATATTTTCAGACAGTGGCTAGCTCTGAAATAAATGTGCCCCCCTCCAGTATATGGAACAAAACAGAGTTGGCCTTAAAACCAGAGCCTCTCCCTGTGCTTTCAGAGCAGAAGCATTTCCGCTGAAGATGAGATGACATCATGTACCAGATGAGAAACGAAGAGGCAGCGTGTGACTTACTTCAGTGTTTGAAGTACATATATAATTTGGAGATGCTAGAGGCTGGCCGGATGTGCATTCCTCAGACAACTGGAGTTTTGCTTGAACAGGTCATAGAAGCAGCAGCCCAGACATCCAGCTCAATAATGACCTATCAACACTACTACACAAATGTGTCAATAATTCCTATGTAGAACACCAAGAGATAGACTTCTTAGAAGCAAAATGCTCATTCTTGGGGGGTGGGGGGAGGTGGGTCTCTGGTTGATAAAAGATTGAGAGCCAGAGACTTCAAAAGGGAAGGAAAAGAATATATATATATACATACATACATATATATATATATATATAATCTCCTTGGAAACTCTGTGGGGCAGTTCTACTCTGTCCTATAGGGTCGCTATGAGTCGGAATTGACTCGACGGCAGTGGGTTAAGTATATTTATATATATATATATATATATATATGCACATACATATATAGATAAAAACACCACCACCAAAAAACCATCTGAAGCAATCTCTCTGGTCCTAGTTAACTTGGAACACTGAAAGCCATTCTAACTATACCCCCGCAGGTGGGAGGCACAATATGTTCTCCACATGAAACTACTCAGAAATGTGTCTGAAAATATCAACCTGCCTCCTGAGAAGTACTGCTGAGCACACAAAAAGACAGTATTTTTTTAAAAATTGTACCATCAATAATAATGACTGAACCAAGCCAATTAAGAAAACTAAGCCACATCACAGAGAAAAGCTTAATTTTTTTTCCTAGCAGATGTCGATTATTCCCAAGGATCTTCTACGTAAAAATCAGAAAGGCAAAGAATATATAAACAGAAGCTTGAGAGCAGTTTGATTTACCAGCCCTGGGGTCAACCAAGAGCAGTGTCGCAAGGAATGAGCCACAAATTTACTAAGACTCATTCTGCTGGCACACAGCCCTCAGATCTCTTTGCCACTAGTATCAATCTCTCTGAACCAGAGTGTTCTAATTTAGAAAATAAAGGCAGTTAAGTTAAAACATCTCTACATTTCTTTTTAGCGATAAACATGGTTCTCAGGTCTCAAATATGTATCCCTTGGCACCAAAACTTTGGTTGAAATTATGAAAAAAAAAGCCAAATCCTTCTTTAAAAGATCTTGGTCTCCTAGATAAACCAGCCATGGCCAAGAGGCATTTGAGATTTCTGACAGAGTGCCATCTCCCAATTCTATTTCCAAACGTGATTCTATCCATCTTGAAAAAGTAATGAATCCTGCTGGATTAGAATGTACATTATTTCAGCAGGAAAAGGTTAGCTTTACTGAGTATCATAATGACTATTAACTGTCCCAACAATGCCCTTTCAAGGCAATTTACCCCCTCAAGGAAATAAGAGAGATGGCCAAGTTACTTCTCTGCCATTAGGCCCCTTGGAGGACCTTGAAGTTTACTAGACTTGTTTACCTACACTACACAAAAGAAAGCTAATATACTCTACACTAGCGATTTGTTGCTGTTGTTAGTAGCTGTCAAGTCGATTCCAAACCACGGTGTCCCCATGTGTGCAGAGTAAAACTGCTCCATAGGGTTTTCAAGGGGAAACCCTGGTGGTGTAGTGGTTAAGTTCTACAGCTGTTAGCCAAAAGGTCAGCAGTTCAAATCTACCAGGTGCTCCTTGGAAACTCTATGGGGCAGTTCTACTCTGTCCTATACGGTCGCTATGAGTCAGAATTGATTCAATAGCAACTTTTTTTTTTTTTTTTTAACAGACCTTTCAGAAGTAGATCGCCAGGCCAGTCTTCTGAGGCCTCTCTGGGTGGGTTTGAACCACCAGTCTTTCAGCTAGCAGTCGAGTATTTAACCATTTGTGCACCCAGGGACTCCTCTATTTATATATCCTAAAAAGAAAATTCTCCCCTATTCTCTCCCCACAACTTCTGCTTACCTTGCCTTAAGCCTACCCCATCAACAACACTGATCCTCTGGAATAGTGCTTATTCTGGGTTACTTCACATTGCCAATGAAGTACACAAAATCAATAATGAGATATATTGAACTCCCTAGAAGGAACCTGCCTTCCTCTCTCTTTCGACAAAATCTTCTCAGATCCCCAAAACAAGGAGACTTTCTAAGAACCAAATGTTTATAAATTAATGCCTACTGCATATAAAACTCCAAAAAACTCAGTGCCGTCAAGTCGATTCCGACTCATAGCGACCCTATAGGACAGAGTATTATTACAAATAAACAGACTGGAATTTCACAGGAGGGAAAAGAAAAATGACCGAAGACAAATCTTAAAAAAGATGCAACGGATAGAAAACAGAAGTTCACTTCAATAAGAAAGCAAAGATACAAAGTAAACATGGTAAATACATATGTAGAAACTAACTAACTCTCTTTTGATGGGAAAGGGTGGAGAAGTGAGGTGCAATAGGGGAAATAAGCTAGCAGGGGGTTTCCTTTAGGAAACATCAGTTCAAACACTCCCTGAGACTGAATGGTGGGCTGGGTTTGGAACACATAAAAACAGATTCCCTGTGCCAAGCTATCAGGAAACAGCATACTTCCTGAAGTACACTTTTATCCTTGACCAAGAAAATACAGCCAGTAAAAGAAGAGTGGAGAAACAAACTGACAATGTTGGTCTTCTTGTTGCTTCCTTTGTGTCAAGTAAGCATAACCTAAAATTCTAGGAAAGAAAATGCCCAGCTAAACAACCACCTTCCCTTTCCTCAGTTCTACCTCTGGCCCAGTGTCACTGCTGTTGTTCACCTTTATAGGCTATAGTTTCCATCATCAAAGAAAAACAGGCTAATAAAAATATTTAACTGCTATCAGGTGGTGCATGTTTGAGCAAAGGTATTAATCAAATGAGTTTTACATCAGCCGAGAAGAGCCCACAGAAATTAACAAGCAAAACATGCTACTTTGATAGTCAAAGCTAACTTGTAAATACACATTACTAATATAATATCAGATACTGGATACTATAAAGTCTACTTTAATTACATTTTGACATTGGGCTTGAGTAGCCATAACAGAAATAAATAGTTAAGCAAAAATAATGACATTCTAACATCAAACCTTAGTTTTCTGGTAGAATCAACAAGACGGAAGAAAGGTGTCAAACCTCCCCCTGGAAAAGTCTCTCCTTCTAAAATATCAGCCAAATTGAGATCTGGTGAGGGTCTGACTACACGACATTCTCATCTATCTTTACAGTCGCAAATGTCAGTTTCTCACACAAAGTGACTTAAGTAGCGCTACTTTTCACTAGTGTGGAAGAACCAAAAGGAAAGAGATCAGCCTAGAAATGGCTTACGCTACATTTAAAAAAAAAAAAAAATTACCCTCAACAAGAACCCCTATCATTGGAGTTATATTACAGCAGAGTTGACTGGTGGGGCACTGCCAGGAAGAACAGTCATCTGAATGGACTGATGAGGCTGGCCCTGTGATAAAGGTCCCAGCAAAAATACTTCAATCCTGTGCCCTCTGGGGTTACCCTCCCCTTACCCTCAGCAGTCAACAAAAAAATTTGGGGAAAGAAGCTGTAAAATTACCTCCAAATCATTTGTGTTCATGATAAAATCATATAAGAGTGATAATAATTTCAATGTTCTGTTCTGAAGCAGAAAGAGCTGTAGTTTGTGATCGTCTAAAGTTTCACGTGTTCTTCTTCCTTGGGGGAGTCAAATGTGATTTTATCACACAGCTCTTATTTCAGGGGAGCAGTGCTCACCTTAGCACTCTAACCTTCTGGTGTAATTCCTCCACGAACTTCACATCGAGTCTCCAAAACAGAAACTCTTTACACCCTTCGTGGTAGTAAAAAGGGTGCTCAGTGATGGGATTTCAAAACTCTTGATGTACTACAGGAAGTTTAACAGTGAAACAGGCTCTCTGTAAGCCAGTGTGACAGATGGCTGCATTGTCAGCAGTGCCTCATCAGTGCTGACTTTAAGTGGTATCACTGTCCAAGTGATGAGATGAAGGAGAAAAGAAGGAAAGGGATAAATGCCCTTTATACGCATCAGAAACCTGAAACTAGATGACAAATTGCGTCACCTTTTATTAACAATCAAAGTGTAAGAACAAGCACGTGATGGTGGCCGCTGTAAACTGATATCCATTTATAGCTGCCTCCCCCAAATCCAAATATGGTACTTATCTCAATGGGAAAAGATGTTAAACATCCCTTAGAGCTTATGATTTGCTCTACCCTCTGTATTTCACTTGTTAGCGTCATAAAAGACCAGACCTGGCTTAATGGTTAAAAACAGTCTAGACAATGGCAGAGAAAAACTCTTCTAAATAACTTCTTCCTAATTTGAACGACAAAAGATTTTGAGCCCCCAAAGCTTACAAGTGGATTCTCTTAAACGATGTCAACCTGTCACCTGAACGCTGACATTTTGTATCTATTTTCAACACTAGGATTTTCAACTTTAGAATTTCAGAGTTTCACTAAAATTTAAGTGGAGCTCAGCTAAACATCTAAGAATAATAAATTGCTCTTACGATGGTTAAAACAAACACACACCTTGAGTTTCTACAAGGCTAGCCTTCTAGCTTATAACAATTTCAGAAATCATAAACCCAGACACAGTGCTGTCGAGTCGATTCCGACTCATAGCGACCCTGTAGGACAGAGTAGAACTGCCCCGTAGAGCTTCCAAGGAGCGCCTGGTAGATTCAAACTGCCGACCCTTTGGTTTGCTGCCGTAGCACTTAACCGCTACGCCACCAGAAATCATAGCCATCTTTTATTCCTGCCAACTTCCTAATTCCCTGGTGCCATCCAGATAGAGAGGCACTCTCCAATCACAAACAAAACCATTTATTAATAGTCTTTTTTGCATCAGAATCAAGTATCACGCCCTCTCCAAAAACATACCCTTGAAGAGAAAAATCATATTAAATTCACTAAGATCAAACCTAAGTGGGCACAGTTATACAACAAAAAACCCACACAATTATCCCATAATGTTTTCAGTTATGTTTAGGAACAAAATTTTTCTTTAAACACAGTTGAATAAAACTGTTTCAACATTTGCCAAAGAAGCAGAGAATGAAGGGTATATGAAACAAAAGTGAAAAAGGAATTTAAAACTATTTTTAACTTGGACATATTTACACCTTGACTTCACGTATGAATATAACAGAATCAAGGAGCTGTAGAGTCCACTAAAACCTAATCTTTGACCTTCTGGTGCAAACAAAGTAAGGAAAAAAAAAAATTTACCCAGTCTGTATTATTAACTGTTAGCCCTAGGGTCTGGCAGAGAATGTAAAAGCCTACAAAAAACACCAGATAGAAAAAAAAAAAAAAAAAAAATTTTTTTTTTTTTTTAGTAACACCTAAGGACTATATTTTTTTAAGGACTATCTAAAGTAAGATTATAGACATAAAAGGAGAAAAATGTATCAATAAAGACAAAAAAAAAATATTTCCTTGTTACTCTTAAATTTTTCCACCTGTTAAATACCTCCATGAGACAGAGGCTGAACCAAATTTTGGGGTGTAAGCTTACCGTCTTTAAATTAATATCATTTCTGACATCCATTCTATATTCCCTGGCTCTATTCTGACTTTTGAGTTAAGAATTTGCTTAATACAATGATTATAACTCAACCATAATGAGAAATGAAGTCCAGATACATGCCGCAACATGAACGAACCTTGAAAACCTTATGCTGTATGATCCTACTTATATGAAATATCTAGAATAGGCAGATGCATAGAAACCAAAGTCTATTAGTGGTTACCAGGGCAGAATAGAGGGGGGAGGAGGAGTCATTGTTTAGGAAGCACTGAGTATCTGTTAACGGTAATAGAAAATTTGGCAAACGATTCGGGTGATAAATTCTCGTAAAAAGACCAGACTTAATGGTCTGACTGAGACAAGAAGGTCCCCGGTGGTCATGGCTCCCAGACCTTCTCTTAGCCCAAGACAGGAACCATTCCCAAAGCCAACTCTTCAGACAGCGATTGGAGTGGACAATGGGATAGAAAAAGATGCTGATGAAGAACGAGCTTCTTGGATCAAGTAGACACTTTGAGACTATGTTGGCATCTCCTGTCTGGAGGGGAGATGAGTGAGCAGAGGGGGTCAGAAGCTGGCAGAATGGGTAGGAAAATGGAGAGTGGAGGGCAGGAGCAGGCTATCTCATTAGGGGGAGAGCAATTAGGAGTATATAGCAAGGTCTATATAAATTTTTGTATGAGGGACTGACTTGATTTGTAAACTTGCACTTAGAGCACAATAAAAATTAAAAAAAAAAGATTCGGGTGATGGTTCTACAACATAATTAATCACCGTCACTGAATCGCTCATGTGAAAAATGTTGAACTGGCAAATATTTTCTTACATACATATATATTTACAACTAAAAAAAAAAAGTTTGCTTAAGCACCATACACAATCACTCTTATTTCTGGGTTACTATTTTTTTTTTTTAATGGGGGTAAGGAGAGGTTTCAAATTAAGGACCTACTGTATTTTTTAAAAAACTGGCACTTTCACTTTATCCTTCAAGCTTAGAGTGCAACAAGAGATGCTGTGGCCCTCGAATGCTTTTTACAGGAAAGGCAAAAATCACTTCTCAAGAAAACTGCTGCTTATGAAGAAGATATTTGTGACTATGTATTTGCTCATCTGAGCTGGAATGTGAAAGGTGGAACCTTCTATTCAGCCAATTCAAAATGGCAAGGATGCAATCCTAGGCCTAAAAAATGTCAACATCTCTAAAACATTCAACATCTGGCAATCTCTCCTCCTCACAGTGCAAAGGCAACAGTCACTGTGGGACACCACACATTTCTGATGGAACCTCTAGAACAGATTGTGACTCAAAATCCCCACCACCACCACATTTTCCCTCCTACACACAGTCTGTTGCTTTTCTTGCAGGCTCCTCAATCCTCCCTCAATCTTCATTAGTTTCTAACTACTCTGAGCTCTCTATATTCCCTGGCTCCATTCTCCAAGTTCCAAATTTCTGATACATTTTAAGCTTTCTCCCAGTTCATTTCCTATTACGCAATATTCCTCCACAGCACTCAGAGCCTCCTCCACCTCTTCTAAGGCCTAATTCCCAACATCACTTCCCTCAGCCTCTACTGCAATGGAAAGAGTCTATTTCACCTTCCCCAACTGTTTTTAGGGTCTTTTGACCCTAATTTTCCACATTCCTGAGGCTCTCTTCAAAAATTCCCGTTCGTTTTCAAAGCTGGGCCGTCTAGAGATAGGAGTCACCAAAGGAAGATGTTTGACAAAGTGTGCGTGTGTGCGTATTTGTGTAAGGGGAGGACGAAGTGAGAAGGAATGACGCATGTGGGGGAGTCTCTGAGGAAAAAGCCGGGTCCGATAACTTCCACCACAAAAAAATTCACGATTCGCTAACTCCCCAGCAATCTAAAGCGTCTCATAACTCTTCAATATCTCTAAGTTCCATGGCTTCTCTTTCACACTGTTCATCCAATTAACCCCACAATCAAGTTGGATTCTACCTGTCTCTCACGCTAATTCTCTCTACTTGTCAGTGCTCCGTTTAGTTTCTCTACTCCCTTGGGTTCCCCTTGTTTCCTTCCTACACCTACCTTCAATCTCCATCCCCTCCTGAGTCCTCAACCCGGTCTTGTCGAAAACAGCCAACATCTTCCACACCTTCCTTTTTCTCGTTCTTTTTTTTTTTTTTCCTCATCCTTTTCACTCATCACTCCCAGTCCCCTGCCAGCTCAGAAACCCCTGCTATTTGAAAATCCAACCCTCTGCCTCTTACCGGTAACCCCTCGAACACCTCCAGCTACAGGTGCCCTGCCAGGTCTCGCTCTCCGTCCCATCGCACAGTCGTCATCAGCCCCCTGCCCACGCCCCGCCCTGCTTACCTGAGGACGAGGTGCAGGAAGAGACCCCGGAATCCACGGATGAAAATCCGATCGTCGACGGCCCAGAGGAGGCCGTCGCCATCTTGGTAGCCCCCCACCTCAGCGCCCTCGCTCCCTTTCAATCGAGCTCTTCCTCTTCTCGAAATCGAATCTTCCCACGTCTCTACACAGAACTCGCGTTCTGTGGGCCACCTCCCCGCCCCCGCCGGGGCCTCTCTCAGACACGTCGGGCCAGCTCCCGGACCAGCTCCGGGACCAGCTCAGGGCCGTACCATTCGGCGGGCATGGGTGGAGAACTCTCTTCTCGCACCCCCTTCGCAACTTTAACAGCTTTCCGCGGGGCTACTTTCCCCCTTCACAAGGGAGCAGGCTCAAGCCGGCTCCGGGGGCCCCGGGTTCGAACCAAACCACACCTAACGGGATAAGGAGGCGTGAGAACTCCGGGCGGAGCAAACGCCCCCTCCCCCTCCTCCGGCCACAGCCTGTTTATCGCCCAACCCCACGGCTCCACTCACGGCGTCCAGGGAAATCCGGGCACCGCGCATGCGCCCGATCTTCTTCTCAAGGTTCCATTCCACCCAGTGGGAGGTGACGGTCCGGATAGGAGTGGAGCCAATCGGGAGCCTGACTGCGGTCACGTGGTGCGGGTCCTTCAAGCCTTGACGAATCCAAGGGTGGAAGACTTAGGCGCCCTGGTCGGCTGACTAACCCTATGGTGGCTCGGTGGGTCAATTCAGATTCAACGCTTTGAAAGGATTGGGTTTAGGGTCCTGAACTCGGCCCTCTCAAATTAACAGCCCAGGAAAGAACTCCGGAGAAAAGGGCGTGTGTCAAGTCTGAGATATTAAACAGTCGAATGTTACAAAACATCACAAGCCACGAAGAATCCTTCCCGGCCCTTTTCCGGCTTTACTGCCCTGTTTATTAGTTAGCTTAATGTGCGTGCACGTCTTGCCTTAGGAATGACATTTGTAACACCTCCTATGTTTTTGTTTGCCTCAAGCACAATGATGGGCACAGTGACAAAGTTCAATAAATATTTGATAAATGAATGAAGTTCTGTCAAAACGGGCCACAGAAGGCCATTTTTGTTGTTGTTAGGTGCTGTCTAGCCGGTTCCAATTCATAGCGACCCTACGTACAACAAAACCAAACACTGCCCAGTCCTGTGCCATCCTCACAATCATTGTTATGCTTGATCCCATTGTTGTAGCCAGTGTGTCGATCCATCTCTGTGAGGGTATTCCTCTTTTTGGCTAACCTTCTACTTTACCAGGCATGATATCCTTCTCCAGGGAATGATCCATCCTGATAAAAAGTCCAAAGTGTGTGAGATGTAGTCTAGCCATCCTTGCTTCTAAGGAGCATTCTGGTTGTACCTCTTCCAAGACAGATTTGTTTATTCTTTTGGCAGTCCATAGTACATTCAATATTCTTCACCAACACCACAATTCAAAGGCATCAATTCTTCAGTCTTCCTTACTCACTGCTCAGCTTTTGCATGCGTATGAGGCTATTGAAAACACCACGGCTTGGGTGAGGTGCACCCTAGTATTCACAGTGACATCTTCCCTTTCTTTGCTAATGGAAGACCATTAGACCATATCAAAACCTTTGCGTGATCCAAACCCTTAGCCTCCAACTCTCCATTCTCTATGCTCCACAGGTCATAGAGATGAAACAGAGAAACTGCCCAATTTCCATCGTCTAGTCTTCGCACTAACCCACTCCACTAACCCACTCCAGTTTTAACAAAGTACCTTGGAGGTTCTGAACCCTGGTGGTGATTCAGAAACCTGTCTGAACAGATTGTAAACTACTGGACAGCAGGAACTGTTTGGTTTACTGTTGCATTTCCGGCTCCTCATCATGATTGTGTACATCGCAGGGGCTCAATAATTAATGGTTGAATGAATCAATGAAGATGAATGAGGAAAAAAAAAACACGTATAAGTTTTATAGCCCTCAAGATGGGGCCTAGTTATTCTATCCAGATATTCCGGGTTTTTGAAGGAATCTAGGACCCGAATGTCCATAGAATATCCCCTTCTATCTATCCTTCCCCTACTAGATCCAAGATTGTTTCCCTGCTGCCACCTGCTGGATTATTCTTCCTCTTTGGGGTATGAAAGTAGACAACTACTTCAAAGGATTGGATTGACATTGGTAACTTCACAGCAGTGGAATTGTGCAGTGTTGAAGTATTTTATGATGCCTAATTCTTTTTTTTTTTAATTCTATACCCTCCACCCAACTAAACAGTACAGGGACTGTGTGGGGGCACACTGCCTAGCTCAGGATTGGGCTCATAGTGGGTGTTCAATATTTATTGATTATCTCCGTTTCCATATAAAGCATGGAGTTGCTACCATTTCCTGAGTTATTTTAGCTATCAGCTGGTATAGAGGTAAAGCTGTTTCTGATTTAAAAATTGGAAAAAGACCAATAAAGCCCTAAGTTACCAGGGCAGGAGGTCAAACAAAGGGATCTGATCTGTCACTTGGATGAAGGGGTGAATTTGACTTCAGCCATCCTGAAAGAAGACACCCCTGTTTGGTGGCTTCTTAAGAGTCTTAGTTTCTGCTTTATGTACCAGAAAATGGTTACTATTAGATACCTACCACCTTGTATTATGTCAGTTTGTGTACCTATTTGTCTCCCTAATAGGACTATGAACCCTTCAGGACAAAGATGACGTCAATTTTAATATCTCAAACATCTGGAACAGAGTAGGTACCCAATACATACCTCCTGAATATATGAATGGATGAAGGCAAAATTCAAGAAGTGGAGCTAGGGGTATTTAAGAAGTAGGCATCTCACGCCCACCCCCAAACCTTGTCTCTGTCCCCACTCCCACTCCATCCCCAGGGTGCCCTCTGAGTCATAGAGGGCAGTAACATTCCTGGCATAGCAAAACTGGGGTGACGTGGCAGGGTGTGGATGCAGGGGCAGGGCAGGACAAGTTGGCTTGGTGCCCCCAAGGAAGTGAAAAAGGGAGTTCACCAATATATACTTTAGGAAAAGGCGCAATGTGGTGGCCACAAAATATGGCCAGGAAGACATACACACAAACACACAGCTTTAGAAAAGCTTCCTTTATGTCTTAGTACAGTTCCTAAAGTCAGAATGGAATGGCTGGTGGCTGGCAAAAGCAACACAGAGGCAAGAATAAGAGCACAGGTACTAATTCATTCCATTTGTAATATGCTAATTCCATCATTCAATGTACATTATTTAGCCACAACTGCCCCAGGCAGTATGAAAGTTCCTGGTATAAGAGATGAAGATAAAGTCCCTGCCCTTAAAAAGATCATAAACTAATAAAGGAGACAGACACCCAAATCGTTACAACAAAAGGTCTCATCATGGAGTTATGTACAAGTGCTATGGTTTGACAACTACATTTTCAGGATGAAAAATGGGAACAGAAGTAGACACAGAATTCTGAAAATGTCACAAAATAAATTGAAACTATTCCAGAGACTCCAGGAGGCATGATCGCCATAGTTATGGGAACTGTGCCTGGAACGAGAGGAATGGATGTGAGGAAAGACTTGACTGCCCTATGTTGTTGCCGTCGAGTCGGTTTCGACTCATAGCGACCCTATGCACAACAGAACAAAACACTGCCCGGTCCTGCGCCATTCTCACAATCGTTGTTACGTTGCAGCCACTGTGTCAGTCCACCTCGTTGAGGGTCTTCCTCTTTTCCGCTGACCCCGTACTTTACCAAGTATGATGTCCTTCTTTAGGGACTGATCCCTCCTGACAACACATCCAAAGTATGTAAGACGCAGTCTCACCATCCATGCTTCTAATAAGCATTCTGGTTGTACTTCTTCCAAGACAGACTTGTTCATTCTTTTGGCAGTCCACGGTATAGTCAACATTCTTCACCAACACCGCAATTCAAAGGCATCAATTTTTCTTTGGTCTTCCTTATTCATTGGTTCAGCTTACACATGTATATGATGAGATTGAAAATACCATGGCTTGGGTCAGGCGCACCTTAGTCTTCAGGGTGACACCTTTGCTTTTCAACATTTTAAAGAGGTCCTTTGCAGCAGATTTACGCAATGCAATGCGTCTTTTGATTTCTTGACTACTGCTTCCATGGCTGTTGATTGTGGATCCAAGTAAAATGAAATCCTTGACAACTTCGATCTTTTCTCCCTTTATTATGATGTTGCTCATTGGTCCAGTTGTGAGGATTTTTGTTTTCTTTATGTTGAGGTGCAATCCATACTGAACGGTGTGGTCTTTGATCTTCATTAGTAAGTGCTTCAAGTCCTCTTCACTTTCAGCAAGCAAGGTTGTATCATCTGCATAACACAGGTTGTTAATGAGTCTTCCTCCAAACCTGATGACCTGTTCTTCATTTAGTCCAGCTTCTCGGATTATTTGCTCAGCATACAGATTGAATAGGTATGGTGAAAGAATACAACCCTGATGCACCCTTTCTTGACTTTAAACCAATCAGTATCCCCTTATTCTGTCTGAACAACTGCCTCTTGATCTATGTATGTAAAGGTTCCTCATGAGCACAATTAAGTGTTCTGGAATTCCCATTCTTCTCAATGTTATCCATAATCTATTATGACCCACACAGTCGAATGCCTTTTTATAGTCAATAAAACACACGTAAACATCCTTCTGGTATTCTCTGCTTTCAGCCAGGATCCATCTGACATCAGCAATGATATCCCTGGTTCCACGTCCTCTTCTGAAATCAGCCTGAATTTCTGGCAGTCCCCTGTGGATATACTGCTGCAGCCGTTTTTGAATGATCTTCAGTAAAATTCTGCTTGCGTGTAATGTTAATGATATTGTTCTATAATTTCCACATTTGGTTGGATCGCCTTTCTTGGGAACAGGCATAAATATGGATCTCTTCCAGTCAGTTGGCCAGGAAGTTGTCTTCCATATTTCTTGGCATAGACGAGTGAACACCTCCAGTGCTTCATCTGTTTGTTGAAACATCTCAATTGATATTCCACCAATTCCTGGAGCCCTGTTTTTCGCCAATGCCTTCACAGCAACTTGGACTTCTTCCTTCAGTACTCCTGACTCCCCTATAGAGTAAGAATGTTTCCAGGTAGACAAGAAAGGACAGGAATTTTTTTAAATAATTTTTATTGTGTTTTAAGTGAAAGTTTACAAATCAAGTCAGTCTGTCATATAAAAATTTATACACCTTTCTGTACACTCCTAATTACTCTCTGCCTAATGAGACAGCACACTTCTTCCCTCCACCGTCTGTCTTCGTGTCCGTTCGGGCAGCTTCTGGCCCCCTCTGCCCTCTCATCTCCTCTCCAGACAGGAGATACCAACACGGTCTCATGTGTAGGACAGGGATTCTAAGAAGAAGAAGCTTGGAGGTATAACAGAGAATTGGGTTCAAGGGAGTGATGCTGGATATACATGGAGATGTGGCAGAAGTGAGATTAAAAAAGCAAGGAGAGGGTAAGTTAGGAAGGCTCTTGAATGGCACATTAATAGTAGTGATCATCTACTAAACATCTACCATGTGCGGACTAAAATTGTGCTAATCAGTTAATAAGTATACTTTTTAATCTTCACAACAGCCTTAAAAGGTATTATTAGCCCCATTTTACAGATGAGGAAATGAGATTCAAAGAGGTAAGGTCACACAGCTGGAAGACCTTAAAGCTCACATTCGAACTCAGGTTTAGTAGGCTCTAAAACTGTGCTCTTAATCACAATACTGTTCTGCCTCGAGGAGCTTAGACTCTATCCTGTGGAAGATGGAGAGCCATTGAAGGTTTTGAGCAGAAGAGTGGCAAAGTCACGTACAAGTTTTTAGAAAGTTTCTTACTAGCAGCAGAGCGGAAAACGGACTGGAGCAGGGGGACAATGACCTCTTCTAAAAGGAAACTGTTCGACTCGCAAATTCTGGACTTACGGTAGAAAGGCTCTCAGCGCCAGGGATGGCATGCTTCCCACAGCCGAAGCCCCTGCGGGATAAGGCAGGGGTACCAGAGGCTCTGCGCAGTAGTGGGCGGGGCTGAAGAGTAAAGAAGGCTGGAGGCCCTCGACGCTCTGCTGCTTCTGCCTGTAGACGCCCCGCTTCCGTTGCATCGGTCACACGCAGGTAGTGGTGTCAAGCGCCGAGCTCCGAGACCCGAGCTGGGTGAGGGGCCGCAGGCGGCGGCGTACTCTCGGTGCGCGGTATGAGTTTGGCTGGGGGCCGAGCCCCGCGGAAGACCGCCGGGAACCGGCTTTCTGGGCTTCTAGAGGCCGAGGAGGAAGATGAGTTCTACCAGACGACTTATGGGGGTTTCACAGAGGCAAGAGCCGGGCCCAGGTAGAGGGAGGGGAGAAAACGAAAAGAGGAGTCCTGCCAAAGAAGAAGGGAACGGGAATAGAGAGGAGTCCTGGACGCAGATACTTGAGACGGGGTGAGAGAGTCTGGGGATACACAGTGGAGTCCTAGAGAACAGAGCCCTGGACAGGGCTGAAGGGAGTCAGGGGTGGAGAGGCTCTCTGGAGGGAGACAGCAGAGTGTGGGAGAAACCTACTGTGTATTTCTCTAGCTGCATCTCTCACCCCATGCAAGGCACATCGTAGTCATTCGGTATATACTCGTTGGCCAACTGCCTGGTTATTTAACTGACATGTAGAAAGTAATCTCTCCAAAAGCTAGAGGGGCTTAGCACATTCCTTTTTTCAGGCTTCAAGTCTCACTGTAAATGTCTCCTTAGGTAACTCTTCTTTGACCTAAAAAAGTGTCCCCATTTGTTGCATTCATAGGACATATTTCAATTTGTAATTGGATTTGGTTTACTTATTTGTTTATATTTTCCTATTAGGTTGTAAGCTCTACAAGTTTAGAGATAGTCTGTTTTGCTCAACAGTATATGTCTAATGTCACTCCTTAGATTTTTATTGACCAAATCCATTTATTAAATATCATTGAGCACCCAGAGCATCCCAGGCACTGTAATAGCCTCTAAGAAAACAGAGTATTAAAAACACTGTCCTTAACATTTCATACCTGCATGGGAGAACTAGTTGGGTTAACAGGCAGTTAAAATATTGTGTGATAAGCAGGAAAATAAGAGGTAAACATAGGATGCTATGGTAACCCATGGGAGCCAGAGTTGTGGTCAGCATAGCCATCCAAGGAGAGATGATGTTTAAGCTGAAGACAGTATTAAGAGTAGACTTTGGCTGGTTGAAGAGCTGTAGGGCTGGGAGCTGGGGGAGGGGACCAATCAGTACACTGGAGGGGGTAAGGAAGAGTGTGTAAAAGCACTGAGATTCAGGTCTTGTCTGGGAACCCCCAAGTCTACCCCATTTTCCAGAGGATGAAGAAGAATAAAGATTGGAAAGGCTGGAGGAAATAGGCATGGGCCAGATCATATAGGGGGCATTGTGAGCCAAATTAAGGAGTTTTTTTCTTTAGAGTGAGACACTTCATCCAAGTTCCATAGTCAGATTTATACTTTAGAAAGAGTACTCTGTGTGAGGGGAATAGTTTGAAGGGGACAAGACTAGAAACAAAGAAACCAGATTAGGCAGTTGCAAAAATCCAGGCAAGAGATAATAGTGGTCTAAACTGGAAGTTGTGGCTGTGGGAGGGAGAAACATGGACAGGAGGATTCAAGAGAAAGTAAGGAAATAGAATCCATAGACTTAGGGACTGATTAGGAGTCATACTTACACAGCCTTAACCAAGTAGTTTAAAATAGAACTTTCTCATCCCTCCTCCAAGGCCAATTCCCCTCAGCCCATTTTCCTATTCCTGTCATTTTATGAGTAGTTATTTAATATGTACCCTTCATGCTTCCAAAAAGGATTTAATTAAGAAGGCTTATTATATAAACAAAAAGTAGGAACAGTAAAAATAGAGACAGATCAGATAATTGTACCAGGAGCCTATGCTAAAATGGTAATAGCAGTTGATATTAAATTTAGCTATGAGCTTCTTGACAGCTAAATCCTGAATTTCTCTCTTTCTTTTTTTTTTAATAAGAAAGAAGCATGTAAGTACTTCCATCAAAAGAGACAAACTTACTCAGCATTAAATTCCAGGAAAAATTTATCATTCCATTTTTTATAAAGTATATTAAGTAATAGTGGTTTTATGGGTATAAAAACATTTTCTTATCTAGTCATGCCTATTAATGACCGTCATTAAAAACCAAAAGAGTAATAGTAAACTCATGATTTAGTGAAAGCACTTCGGTTGAGCACTAAGCTAATGTGTAGTTGAACTACTACCCTCTAGTGATACGACTTAATACCGGTTAGAGCTGAGAGGATTAATGTGCTCTGAGGCCGTCTTTCACAAACTTCAGTTGGGAGGAAATGATGGTCATCACTGCAAGACTGAACTCTGGCCGGCTTGGAGTGTCACCCGTCAGTGTTATTTGCTTGCTTTGGTAGCATGTGTACCAAGATTAGCCCATCAATCTGTACCACTGATTGAAGAGAGAGCCACATGTTTGAGGTGCTGCCCAGCCCAGTTGAGTTCCCCTCTCCCAAGTGCTTTTTTCTCTTCCCTTTCCGTGGTGGCTCCCACTCTAGCCCTAACCTGCATCATCTCAGGCTTAGGCTGTATTCCAAGCTCTACTTCAGCCCATCTAACCACCTCCAGAGCTTTTTGAAACACTCCTTTGTCACGCTGTTTTCGCCTCTCCCAAATCTTCCACATTCCCCATTACCCATAGTAGTAGTACCCAACTGTTTGTCTCTCCCAGCACACCTGAGAAATGAGACATTTCTCTCAGTGATGTTAGTTTACCTCAACAGTGGTAATAGTGCTAGGACAAATAAGGGGAGGAAGAAGATTGAGAATCATTGGCCTGCATATTAAAGTCATGCCTGACATATAAGCTTCTCTATAGACTGAATGCAGCTGTCTTTTCAAATCGTAAAATACTGAAGGGCAATCAGTTAATGTTGGAAGGAGGTTGACTGTGCCAGATTCAAAGGCCTTCAGCTAGGAAGGCTTCTTGCCAGAGACAAACTCTCTGCTCTACTTAGGTCTAAATCCTTATTCCATAAACATGCTTTACAAATTCCTGCTTCTGTACCTTTGTTTCTGTTATTCCATCCGCTCATGATTCCTTCTTTTCTTTGGCTGTCTTAAATACTACCATTATTTTAAACCATGGCTCAAGGCCTCTTCATCCTTTAGAACCTAAAGCAGAGTTCAACAAAACTATGGCCTGCAGAACAAATCTGTCCCACCACTTGTTTCTATTTGGCCCGTTACAGAAAAAGTTTGCTGACACGTGGTCTAAAGGATTAAAGTCTATTAGTGTAGACTTTCCCATACCACCAGCCCATAGCAAGCCTTCCTCTGAATCCCTGTAACATTTTATTGCCAATTGTTATTTTATGTGTTGCCTTGCATTAAAACTTTTCTTTTTATAATTATGTCCTGTCCTCCAGTAGACTGTGATCCCCCTGAAAAAGAGACCAAACCATATCCCTGTGTTCTCCAGCGCTTAACACAGTGTGATATAGGTAAAGGGCAGTCAATTATTATTAGAAGGGCGTGGTACTGGAGCCAGTGGCCATCAGTTAGGAAGGCTTCTTGCCCAACGAAATGAAGAACTGGGTTGGGAAGTAGTGTGGGCCAACCCTTAGCAGGAAAATGAAGAGATTCTGTTTCTTCTGAAGGGGCATTGATATCTCTAGTGCCAGCCAGCCCTCATTTCCCTGTCCCCTCAGGAATCAGGAGATGATGAGTATCAAGGGGACCAGTCAGACACAGAGGATGAGGTGGACTCTGACTTTGACATCGATGAAGGGGATGAACCATCCAGTGATGGAGAAGCAGAAGAGCCAAGAAGGAAGCGCCGAATAGTCACCAAGGCCTATAAGGTACAGAAGGATTCCTGGTTTTTTTGGACCTCTCAGTTCCTGTTCTCCCCTTCATCAGGACCCAGTAGTCCCCACAGCAGTCCCATTTGCTACAATACTAGTTTTCTGTTCTTAAGATTCTAATCCTCTTCCTCCCTTTCTCTTCTCTTCTCTGGTCTCTGATGCCAATTTGTCCCTAGGAGCCTCTCAAGAGCTTGAGGCCTCGGAAGGTGAGCACCCCAGCTGGTAGCTCTCAAAAGACCCGAGAAGAGAAAGCACTGCTGCCACTAGAACTACAGGATGATGGCTCAGACAGTGAGTGGGGATTTTTGGGGGGTGGTGGGGTGAGCAGTCTTCCCACAGACTGACTTGGGGAAGAGGTAATCCTGTTTACTTCTAGGACTAGAGGACAGGTGATAGGAGGACTCAGCATCTGATAACTATCAGTACTATAAGTATGGAATTTCCTAAATGTCCCCAGGATGCTAAGCCTTATATTAAGGGTTTAGTGTCAGTATAAAAGAAGCCCTGGTGGCATAGTAGTTTATGGCTGCTAACCAAAAGGTCGGCAGTTAGAATCCACTAGGCACTCCTTGGAAACTCTATGGGGCAGTTCTACTCTGTCTTATAGGGTCGCTATGGGTCGGAATCGACTCGACGGGAACGGGTTATTGGTATCAGTATAAAAAAGAATTTTTATAGAGGATTTACAGCCCAATTTGTGAGGCAAATAAATAAATAAGTACATGTAGTCCATAGATACACATGTAAGAACAAATTAGCTAATTCTCAATTATCCATTTCTGGAATATCTGCATAAGTTTATCTCAGACTAGTTTTTTTTTGCCATTCAGATTATTTTTGGAATGCTCTTCTAAAGTTAAGAGATTACTAATTATTTTTAATACCAGTTTAAGCAAAACACAGGAGGATAAATCTTTTATCATTGAGGAAAAAATTTAAGCATTTTCAAGCTAGTAAAAATTAATATTTGAAACATCTGTTGATCTGTTCCCTTCTATTAGTATGATTAATCAAGCTGTTAGTGTAACATTTTTCAAGGGGAAGCCTCTTGACTAGTTACAAAGAGAGCGACGAACTGCAAATTTAAGTGGCTTTCTTTAAAGGAGGTGATTATGTGTCATAAAAGACAAAGGCTTAGAAACTGTTGCAGATTTGAGGAGACTAAAAAGATGAGATAACCAAATGTAACACATGATCTTAGACTGGATCCTGTACTGCAGGCAGTAAAAATGCTGTAAGGGACAATAATGGGTCAACTGACAAAATTGGAATATGGATGATAGATTTAAGTAATATATTGGTGTGAAGTTTACTGAAGTTGATAGCTGTATTCTAGTTATATAAAGAATATCCTTATTCTTAGGAAATACACACTGAAGTGTTTACAGGTAAAGAGCTACGATGTGTGCAACTTAAGGTGGTTAAAAAAAAAAAGCAAGCAAATGAGACAGAATGTTTATAGTAGGTGGTCTGGGCAAAGGGCACATGGATGTTCTTTGTACTATTCTTGCAACTTTTTGTAAGTTTGAAATAATTTCCAAATAAAAAGCTTAAAAAAAAAAAGCTCATGATTTCAAAGACTTCTTCCTATCTGATTCTCTTCTCAGGTCGGAAGTCCATGCGTCAGTCTACAGCTGAGCATACACGACAAACGTTCCTTCGGGTACAGGAAAGGCAGGGCCAGTCACGGCGGCGAAAGGGGCCCCACTATGAGCGCCCACTGACCCAGGAGGAGCTGCTTAGGGAGGCCAAGATCACAGAGGAGCTCAACCTGCGTTCACTGGGTCAGTCCGTGATTTCAGGAACAACGGGTAGTGGGGCGGAGGGCATTAAGAAAAGCTGTGAGACCTGAAACACTAGAAGAACCAGAGCAATAGAGTTTTGGGACTAGGAAATCAGGAGAAAGAAATGCGAGAGTAGGTGATTGGGAACCAGGGACTAGGCAGTTGTGAGTGCTCTGAAGAACAAGCAATATGGAGGTACTTGGCATAAAATAAGAGTCATATAGAACTGATTTCAGATCCTGGGTCTGCTGTTCACTTGCTATAAAACTGAAGACAAATTACATAACCTACTTGTATCTTGCTTTCCTTGTTCACAAAACAAGATAACGATGCCTACCTTCCATAAGAATTGGAAATTCAGTAGTCCATAAGATAAATTGCTTTAAAAATTATTCTTGGAAATCTCTTCAGTTTGTGTGCTATTGGGTATACAGCTGTGGAAGAATGACCAGGGAGTTGGAGAATTCAGGAGAGTTTGTAGGCTGCTGAGGAAAGAATATTTCAAGAGTGAGTAACTTTGTTGAATTCTGTTGAGACACAGATTAAGAGAACTGAGAAGTGCCTATTGGTTTTGGTGACATAAAGGTCAGAGGTGACTTAGGAAGCACTTTTCGTGGACCTACCCATATTGAAGTGGGCTGTGAAGGGTAGAAGAAAGGATAGAAACTGTAGGAGAACCTGGGGTCAATGTAGAGTTGTTTTTGTTTGTTTTGTTGAAATATCTTTGGTGAGAAACAACTGAAAGAGTTTGAAAAAAGAAGGGATAATTAATAGTGTAGTTATGGAGAAAGTGGGAGACAGGGCTGGGAGCTAGAGCATACTTGGTGAGTTTGGCCTAAGATACACTGAGAGAAGGGAGAAAAGATGGGTGCTGATAGGTGTCGGTTTGGAAATCCAGAGCAGGACCCTGTAGTGGTTCTCATCTGATGTGTGATGTCTCCTGTCAGGTGTTGGGTGAGGTTGGAAGTTTGAGAGCGAAGTATTTCAATAGTTGTTGAGATAGGATTATCTGGCAGTGTTGGTGCACTTGTTGAGTTTGTGACAGTAAATTTTGATGATACCAGTCTACCCTGTTTTTTTAGTTACCTAGTGCTGCGATAACAAATACCACAAGTGGATGGTTTTAACAAACAGAAATTTATTTTTTCACAGTTGAGGAGGCTAGAAGTCTGAATTCAGGGTGCCGGCTACAGGGGAAGGCGCTCTCTCTCTCGGCTCCAGAGGAAGGTCCTTGTCTATAAGCTTCTACTCCTAGGCAGTCTTCACGTGGCTTGGCATCTCTCTTTCCCCATCTCTGCTTCTCTCGCTTGCTTATTTAATCTCTTGTATCTCAAAAGAGATTGACTCAAGCCATATGCCTCATTAACATAACAAAACAACCCATTCCCAAATGGAATTATAACCTCAGGCATAGAGGTTGAAGTTAGAAATTATAGCACATATTTTGGGGGGACACAATTCAATCCATAACACCTGTTGTGTAATTGTTCTCCAGTAACACTCAGCAAGCAAAATATGGGCAGGAGTTTAGGTCATTGGCAAGAGAATGACTGAAATGATAGATTGAGGAATTGAAGCTGGATTTAAAAGGAAAGTGAAGGCTGGGGGTGGGGCCTGGTGGATAGGAAGAATGAAGAGGGGTCATGTACTAGAGGTACTGAAGTAGAGGAGCTGGGCTATCTGGCACAGTGGAGCAAACAGACCAGAAGGATAGGATGTTGTGATCAGAGCCTAGGATGTATAATTTTAACATTGCAGAGCTGGGGCACTTTTAGACAGTGACAGTCTAGGCTGTAGCTATAGCAGAATGGGAGGAACTGAAGTGTCATGGACAAGAAGATTGTTAGAGAGTGGGTGGTAAGGAAACTGGGGATGGGGTGTTGAAGGGGCTACCCATGTGGACTTTGTAGTCACCAGGGTGACCTAAGATGATAGGACTTGGGGTGGAGAGGAGGAGTGGAAACTAGTGCCAAAGTCTTCAGTGAGTGAGGGAGTGACTGTGACTAAGAGGGAGAAAGGTAACGTAGACTGTTGACAAAGGTCTCAGAAGAGAAGGGAGTTTGTAGATGGGTGGAGGAGTAGTGATCTGAAAGCTGCAGTGTGGGGCCCGTAGGACACAGGCATATCATGGGTGGGATGTGAGGGAAAAGCAGCCTCCACCAGAGGACCATGGGAGAGTGGTGGCCTTAGCAGTCACCAGTTGTCAGTTTAGACAAGTTGTGGAAGGAATGCTGAGTGAGGAGCTGGAGGGTATAGGTGAGTGTGCTGATTATAAAGCAGGAGTTGCAAAGGGTAAAGAAAGTGTTACAGAGAAGCGGGGGTGGGGGGGGAGTTGGAGGCTGAGTTGGGGGAGAGAAAGCATTATTACCAACCAGAATTCAGGTACAAAAAACGTTAAGTCACTGGTTTATAGAGGGACTCTTGTTTTTGTCAGACTTTATGTATAGAGGATTGTGTTCATACAAACGTTTAAGAAGAACACAGAAATTTGGAGTTCATTCAGAGGAAAGGACCAGGAATATTTTGATCTATTTATTCATTAACACGTATTTATTGAGTCCTGTAATGTGCAGAGTGCTGCTTGACCCTGAGTCACAGTCACTGCCCTTAAGGAGGAGACATATGACCAACAACAAATTGCCGTAGAACAGTGTCACAGAGTGCAAGCAGCTAACATAAATAGTGTATCCAGGAGGGTTGTGGTGAATTGGAGGAGGGTGCCTGAAAGGAAGAACTGTTACTCAGCTCAGCTAGTTGTTGCAGTGTGAGAATGCAGGCCCAGGGTTGCCAGCTTTTCTTATTTTTCAAGAAGAACCAGAAAATCTCTAAATTTAAATGTAATTACCTAATTTTTAAATGTTAACAACTAATTCACGTTTTTCTCTAAAACACTATATAGATCAAATATAAACACTTAAGCGAGCTGCAAGTTTGCAGCCTCTGCCATAGACTGTGATAAGGACAGTAATAGAAGCGTGTACTAGGCCCAGTGGTGGTAAAAGAAGGGAGTGGCTCAAACTATGTCTATTGAGAAACGGGTCAATGAAATGGGGCTTGGGATCAGCCAAGGGAGGACTCAGTGGAGATGGGGACACTAATTTCAACTATTTATAGGATTGTCATGTGGATTTATAGGATTGTCATGTGTCCTTTATGGCCTTAAAGGGTAAAACAATGTCATCAGCAAGTATATTTCAGCTCAATATGACAAAGAACTGTGTAATGACTAGAGATGCCTAAAGATGCAACGAGCTGCCTGGGAGGGAGTGAGTTGATAGGGCATTTGTAGAGGAGATTCTAGTACCTCTGTGGGGGAACAAACAGGCTTATCATCAAGGAGTTCCTTCCACCTCTGATGTGCTACACTTCTGAGTGGGTGAGGAACTAATTACTTGAGATGTGAAGAGCAGAGAGGATGTCAAGAATGTCAAGCAGAAAAGTTATGAAATGGGAGGTGCTGGGGAGCTTAGGGGACTTTGGATAGTTGACTTGGATAGTGGCTAGAGCCAAGGAGATAATTAAGATCATGGAACAGGACTTAGGGGTGGGAAGAGGGGAAATGCTGACCATTCTTCATTCCTTCCTTTACCCTGAAGAGACATATGAGCGGCTTGAGGCTGACAAAAAGAAGCAGGTTCACAAGAAACGAAAGTGCCCTGGGCCCATAATCACCTATCATTCTGTGACAGTGCCGCTTGTTGGGGAGCCTGGCCCCAAGGAAGAGAATGTCGATGTAGAAGGGTGAGTGACTCTCAGGGGGAAAAGAGAGGTTCCCCTTCTCTATTCAGCTAGTATTCTCTTAGCCGCATTTCACTTGCCTTCCTCACGCAGTCCTCCATAACACTTGGTTATCTTTCAGATTCCTTCCTTTAACTCCTTATTTCTTTCTCTTCTTCCTCTTTCCTGTTTTTCCTTCCAGCTCAGCTTTCTTTTTCCCTGTCTATTACTTAATAGGTTCTCTCAGACTGTTCTCTGTCATTCCACCTCCTTTTTCTCTTTCCTGACCTCTCCTTTCTTTCTGGATTTGTTATCTTCTCTGCTCAGCTCCTTATTTGTGTTTTTCTCTGTCTTTTGCCCTCAGACTTGATCCTGCTCCCACAGCTTCTGCATTGACTTCCCATGCTGGGACTGGACCCATCATCCCCCCTGCCCGCTGCTCACGTACCTTCATCACTTTTAGTGATGATGCAACATTTGAGGAATGGTTCCCCCAAGGGCGACCTCCAAAGGTCCCTGTTCGGGAAGTCTGCCCAGTGACCCATCGCCCAGCCCTATACCGGGACCCTGTTACAGACATACCCTATGCTACTGCCCGAGCCTTCAAGATCATCCGTGAGGCCTACAAGAAGTACATCACTGCCCACGGACTCCCAACTGCCTCAGCCCTGGGCCCTGGCCCACCACCTTCTGAGCCCCTCCCTGGCCCTGGGCCCCGAGCCTTACGTCAAAAGATCGTCATCAAATGAAGAGATGTCTAATCCTTAGAAACCCCTTTCCTCCCAACTTGGGTGTCTTGACATTCCCTCTCCCCTCCTTGCTTCTCCTCTGTCATCTCTGATCTTTCTTTACCCAAACTTCTTCTCGTCTATATTTCTTTCCCCCCAGTTCCTGCTGGTGTTGTGTTTTTTAATCTAATAAAATAGATTGATCACTTTTGTCTGGTATCTCCTATAGGGTTGGGATTAAGAAGTATTTGTCAATGTCTGAGTATATGCTGGTCTTTTTATTTGTTTGATATAAAGTATTTATTATGAGCTATTCTTTTTTAATTGTAGAGTTCTCCTCCAACTAGACTGTAAGTGCCTTAAAATTAGACACCAAAACAAAATCCTTATATTTACCTTTATATCCCTCAGAAAACTGTTTTGAACATAAAAAAAACATAGCAAGCACCAAATAAGTAGTAACCCTGATTATTACAACTCACGTCTAGGACTTGGGCTTGTATGAAGAGACGGGGAGGAGATGCCGTGTCTGTTAGTGGCCACTAGAGGCTCTCAGGGCTGGGCAGGGTATGGGGGCTGTGTATATGTGATCTCCCACTACCCCCCACCTGGCCGGAGCTAAAATAATAAAACGCTGAGCTCACTTTTCCCCCACCCTCTCCCCCGGCACTGGGCTCCTCCTGCTGCTGGACCGTGCTCCAGCAGAACAAACAGACCGACCAGCGGAAGGGGAGGTGAGAAGGGAGGTGGCCATCAGAACTGGTAGGTGGGGAAGGCAGGGGGCTTATGGGTCAGAGCCTGGTGGGAGATGGGAAAAGAATGGCTCCATTTGGGAATGGTATGGAGTGTGCCCCTGTCTCTGTCGCTCAGTGTGTTTCTGTCACTGTCCGTCCTGTCCTGTCTATGTCGTTTACGTTGTCAGTGTGTTTCACATTTTGTGGTGCTTTCATATTTAACATGGTACGTACAGCTTGTATTTGTCATATTGTAAAAGCTTGTGCAAGCTTAATCCTCTCAATGTTTTTAGAGAAACTATTCCATTTAGAAGACATTTCCCACCCATTGGGTTGGTGTCACCTTTTTGTCCAAAGCTAGGCACAAATTATGGGAACTCAGTCCTTTCTCCTGATGTCTTACCGGCCTTCCCCCAACCTGGAAGTCCCCCAGACTTTCTGAGCCCTTGCTTTCCTTAGGATTTCGGATTTTAGCAAACATAGACAGTGAACTCTTGAGCTACCCTATAACAGAAGAAGAAATGGGGGTAGGGCGAGAGAACTGTTCTCTTTTCCCCCCACAATCCTCCTTGCTTTCCTTAACTGGTTTAGGAAAAAGGCTGGGTTATGGGGAAGAGAGGAGGAATTTCTCTGAAGGTCTCTGCCCACCTTCTTCTTTCCAATAGGAACTGGGCATGGGGCCAGCTGTGTTGGCAGGACCCCCAGCAGCTGTGCTAGGGTGAGAGGCATTGACGGGCGAGGTTATAGGGGAGCGTTGCTGCCAAGATTTCTCCGTCATACAGTGGGAAGGCAAATCCAGCTTGGATGCCTGGGATCCCCATCTAAAGTGGCTGGAAGCTGGGGAAGCAAGAAGGAGGAGGTTCTGGTTTTAACTGGAAACAACCTAACCTTCCTCCAACTTCCTATCCGCAACTAACCTCCAAGGCATCCAGTTCCTTGCTCTGCCTGCTGGCTGATTTGTGTCCCTACTATATCCATGTACTTCTGCCACTGTTCAACCACTCTGCTTGTGTTCCCCAGGCTCCCAATCCTGTGTGAGCACCACACAGTGGGGAGGGGGTGGGGGCCGCCATGTCATCATATCTGAAGGAACTGGAGAAATACAGAGACATAGATGAAGATGAGATCTTGAGGACCTTGAGCCCCGAGGAGCTAGAGCAGCTGGACTGTGAGCTACAGGAAATGGACCCGGAGGTAGGGGCCTCAGTGGAGAGTCCAGACCATCCACAGGGAACCAGGGGCAGTCCCCAGGCATTTGGGAAGGGTACTGGGCCCTGGGTGGCTGAGACCAGGGCTGTCTACACAGCCTGGAGTCCCAAGAAAGCCAAGGAAAAGATACCTGGAGATATTTTAGGGAGACCTAGAGGTACGCCATGTCAAAGTAGAAGTCTAACTTACTCCCCAAAACTCATCCCTAAGAATATGCTCCTGCCAGCTGGACTGAGACAACGTGATCAGACAAAGAAGAGCCCAACAGGGCCACTGGACCGAGATGCCCTTTTGCAGTACCTGGAACAGCAGGCACTAGAGGTCAAAGAGCGTGATGACTTGGTGCCCTTCACAGGCGAGAAGAAGGGTATGGGGACCCCACTATCCATGCGTCTCAGAACCCAAATGGCTGTCTCTCACATGTCCCTGCTCCAGCTTTCCTCTCACCTTCCAGCTCTGATCCTGCATGCCAGGCTTGCACTCTTTAGTTCTTATAAGAGATCAAGGGACCCAGGGCTTGTGATTCCTGAGCTTGTAGAAGACTCAGACTCTGCAGTGTGCCCTAGTGACCTAGCATTCCACCTCCCAGAGAAGGAAAGGAAGCTGGAGGCCAAAACCCTCTGCCTAAACCCTCCATCTCCTCATCAGGGAAACCTTATATTCAGCCCAAGAGGGAAATCCCAGCACAGGAGCAGATCACCCTGGAGCCTGAGCTGGAGGAGGCACTGGCCCATGCCACAGATGCTGAAATGTGTGATATTGCAGGTGGGCAGCTGTGGGAAGTTGAGGGGGACAGGAAAAGCAGGTGCAGAGAGACCCTAGCTATGGCATAGGGCTGGTGGGGAAGGCCCTGAACCTGGTCACAGAGGTCTGAGAAAGCCTCAAAGGCAGTGGTTTTTTTAATTTTTCTTATTTCCTTACCTACTCATTCATTCATTCATTTTTTTCAGTACTGTTAACACCTCAAGGGCAATTTTACAGGGATTATAAAAGCAAATAAAAGTGGAGCTATTCTAGCTGAAATCAGGAAGGAGTCATTCTCTAGTGGCTCCTTAGGGACTTCACTTAGCCCTATCTGAATGTTTTAAAAACCACTGCCTTGGGCAGTTTATGGAAGGGACTCCTGGGGGCCTTGGGAGGGTGGGAAACCTCTTTAGAGGAGTAGAGAGGTCAGGCTTTAAAGATGCGGTGGCAGATTTAGAATGAGGTGGATGCTTGAACAGGTCCCTTCTCACTCCTTGTGCCCCTCCTGCTTACCCTCTCTCCAGCAATTCTGGGCATGTACACACTGATGAGCAACAAGCAATACTATGATGCCATCTGCAGCGGAGAAATCTGCAACACCGAAGGCATTAGCAGTGAGTGTGTTTGGGGAGTGTGACCCCAAGGCTCTTGGCAGGTAGTCCTACAGTCTGAGCAAAGGTAGTAAAGGGTGAAACACGTGAACCAGGGAGAGGACGTGAGTGCAGGAGTGGTAAGAGAACCAATGGGGAGGAGACTGGGGGGGACATGCTGGGGTTCCTTTCCCACCCTCACCCACCAGGTGTGGTGCAGCCTGACAAGTATAAGCCGGTGCCAGATGAGCCCCCAAATCCAACAAACATAGAGGAGATACTAAAGAGGGTTCGAAGCAATGACAAGGAGCTGGAGGAGGTGAACCTCAATAATATACAGGTATTTGACTCCCTCCAAACAATAACTACTGACATATCCCAGCTCCTTAGCCCACTATCTCCTATTCCCCTACTGACAGGACATCCCAGCACCCATGCTAACTGAGCTGTGTGCAGCAATGAAGACAAATACCTACGTCCGGAGCTTCAGTCTGGTGGCTACAAGAAGTGGTGACCCTATCGCCAATGTAAGGCTAGTTGACATCCCCAAGCCTCTCCCTGTACTCTGACATGCACCCTGGCAGGGCTGTCATAAAGGGTCATGCTGAAGGGTGTATTCCCATCGTGCTCTTTTAGGGCTGCCTGGATGGAGACTCCTATCCTCAGTCCTACAACTCACAACTTTGCAACCCTCAGATCATCCTCCCAGAGGGCCACAGCCCTCTGTAACACTCCCACCACCACACACTTCATCCACCTGCTTTCCCTAATACCCACCATTCCTTCTGCTCCCCTCTAGCCCCACTTACAGCTCCTCAAGGACTCAAAGAGCTATGTTTCCCTCTCACTCCTGTTCTTTCTCTCTTCAGTCATCTGTGAAACATCTCCCTAATCCTAACCCAAATCCCTACTACCCAGGCAGTGGCTGACATGTTGCGTGAAAATCGTAGCCTCCAGAGCCTCAACATCGAATCCAACTTCATTAGCAGCACAGGGCTCATGGCTGTGCTGAGGGCAGTTCGGGAAAATGCCACACTCACTGAGCTCCGTGTAGACAACCAGGTCAGCACTCCCTTCCTCCGTCTTTGCATTTGGCTAACACCCACTGAGCCCCCTTCCTGAACCAGCCACTGGGACAGCTACCTCACTTAGTATTTAATCTTGTTTGAATTCTCCTCTATGTCACTGTCTCTATGAGGGGTCCAAGTCAGCACCTTCATCACCCAATATGGAGAAACAAGCCCCGTTGACCTCCCAAAGGGGTCCGTGGTCTGGGATGGTGAATAGCCCAGAGAAAGTAGCTGATAGCTTCTGCCTCTCCCCTCCGCCCCCGCCCCCCAGCGCCAGTGGCCTGGTGATGCAGTGGAGATGGAGATGGCCACTGTGCTAGAGCAGTGTCCCTCCATCGTCCGCTTCGGCTACCACTTCACACAGCAGGGGCCACGAGCTCGGGCAGCCCAAGCCATGACCCGGAATAATGAACTACGTGAGTGACTGCAGACATGGTGTGTGGGGGAGAGGGCCAAGAGGTGCAGAAGCTGGAGGAGCCTCCCGAATGCAGGCTTAGTGACTAACAGCCTCGGTGCTGCCAAAGGGACGTTCAGATGAGAAGTTCAAATCCTATGAGTGATTCGGAAGTAGATATAAAATCCCTCTGCCCCAAATATATACCAGTGGAGAGGTAGAAAGGAAGCTAGAGATAGCTGCTTGGAGACATGGTATTTTTTTTTATCTGTAGTGTGGTTTCTTATTTTGTGTTCTTAATGCGGTGTGGGCCTGTCAGGTGACTTAAGACACTACTTCTTTATCAGTCTGTCCAAGGGCCTAGAAGAGGAGAAGAGTGCCTTTGCAGGAGGATGGAACAAAGACTTGTGTTTCCTTTCCCTCCTTTACAGGTCGCCAGCAAAAGAAGAGATAACACTGCCTTTTCATCTACCAACTAGAGCTGGGAGCCCTGGACACTTAAATCCTTATCTATCCCCCTTCCTGTAAATAAAGGCCCTTCTGTCCACTCTGCCTGCCTTGGGCTTTGGGGTAGGAATCTTGGCAATAGCCCCCAAGGGTTACTGCCAGTTCACCAGGGGATTATTTATACTCCGGGGATCAGCAGGCAGGGAGGTTCAGGTTACCAGGGGAAGGTGGGGGAGCTCCCTCCCTTGGTGTTCCCTATAACTCTGCCAGTGCCTTTGGTCTATTCTACTTTCATAGGGTACCTAGCCTCAGCTCTGTTTCGAGATGTGGCTGGGTCCCCCCCAAGGGCCTACCCAGAGCCTTCATGCCATCTGAAGGGGGAAAGGACTTTCAGTGGAGGTGGGGAAGGAAGTAGACAACATGAAGGGCAAAGACCTGCTTCTGACAGACTTATTAATAGGGCACTGAGCTGCATGCAGCTGACGCTTGGCATGACGTTGGTAGAAGGTGGGGGAGGGGTTAGAATTATGGGGTGCTGTGTACATTGTAAGGAAGGAGTGTCTAGCCTGAGAACGAACAGATTTGATATCCTGAGATGGGACAATGAACCAGACTTGAGGAAAGTTAGGCTCCCAGCACCTGTTGTAGTTTATTTGTGAACTGAATGGGGAAAGAGGGTATCAGTCCAAGGGGAGATCAGGGGGTTCCTCCTCATCAGAGTCAAACTCAACATTTTCATCTTTCACCCATCGACCCTGTCCATCTGGGATCCATCCAGAGCTGGAAACATCAGAGTAAACAGAACTGGTCAGAATGAGGATAGGAGGTTTATTAAGAAGTTAGTAGGGATGAGAAAAAAACTCAGTAGGTTTGAAAAAAAGGCCAGAGAGAAAAGAGCAAATGCGAGGGAAGTGATTCGGCATACTTACCTTCGAAGAGTGAGGTAACGATCCAGGGCTCGTCTTCTCGTGGGGCTCATGGGTACAGGGGCTGGGACAGTGGCTGATTTCTTGGCCTGTGGACCTGTTTCAGGCTCAGATTCCCTGCTGATCTTCCGACTTTGGAGTTCAGCCTCTGCAGGTGGCAAACGGGAATGGACGACGGAGGGACCAGGGGCTTCTGGTCTGGGTGGAGAAGGATTGAAGTCTGTAAAAGTGGTAAAGGAAAGGGCCAGCTCTCCTGTGACTCCCAACCCCTTAATGCAGCGTTTTCTAAACCATGTTCCTCAAGCTATTAATGAGAATTGTGCATAAAAAGGATTTTGAAATCAAATGAATTTGGGAAAGCCTAGGTTAAACAAAATTTTTAAAGGTTTTTTTTTTTAATTTCAAGACTTTGTAGAGCCCTTAAATATGCTAATATCACTATGCTTAAAGTAGAATTACAAAGCGCCATATCCCAAACTTTATTTGAAATCATGAAAATTTTTTTTTTCCTGGAATACCAATTAGCATCTTCAGAACACAGTATTCCTCAGGATACGATTGGGAAGACAATAATTTTAGAGCCATCTATCTCCCACTGTCCCTCCCTACTGATTCCCATACTAGTAGTTCTTTTCCACCCACTGTCTCCATCTTTTTATGTCCCTAACCAATGTGAAAGACCTTTCACTGTTATTCCCCTATTCTTAATTCCTCCTAATACAGCAACGTGCTGTGAGGAAAGAATAGCCTTCTAAACAAATGGTGCTGGGACAACGGGGTAATCCTCATGTAAAAGAATGAAGTTGGACACCCCCCGCCACCTCATACTGTGTACAAAAATTAACTCAAGATGGATCAGGGACAAATTTAAGAGCTAATACAGTAATGCTATCCTTTCCCTATTTCCCATGCTCAAGTCATATTTTTCTCTGGCTTTCCCATCCCACAGACCTGTACTTCCGGCGGCAGCAACTGTTATAGTGGGGAGCTCTGTGTAGAGCACTCTGAGTGATAAATCGAGTCTGGGCCAGCAGAGGAGCCTGGTATGGGGATAGGGGAAAAGAATCAGAGCCATGAGAGCTAGAGAGAAGCCAAAGCCCTTCAAGCCTGGGGTGTGCAGCAGGGTCTTGTCTGGGACACAACTTTCCCTCTCTGATTACCTCAGCTTTGTTCTCCTCCCTCAGTTCATTCTGCTGTCTTGGATTCTGCTCCATTCCCTTTCCTGGCTGCTTCTTGCCATAAAAACGCTGCAAGCCTGAGGAGTAGCGGGGAGGGAATTAAAAGCAAAGCGCTAAGACTGGTCTGCAGAGGTTTCAAGGGTTTACACTCTATCCCATGCACTCTTTTAAACTTACTGGACAGATGTTTCTTCCCTGCACGATGGGCAGTCAGCATGGCCAGGGTGTCCAATACAGGCCGGTGAGGGCAGATGGCACAAGCAAAGCTGAGGAGGGGTAAAGAAGACAGTTGGTACAGGGGTAGGAGTGGGAGGTCTGCTGTAGGTTCCATCCTGTCCTAGTAGTCCTTTCCAAAGCCCTACTCCCAGTTCTAACCTCCACCGCCCACATCCCTGTCTCTTCCAGTCTCTCACTCTCTGCCAAAGAATTTTAGATACTCCAGAACTCCCCCATAATAACGAAAGCTTATTGAGCCTCCAACCGCAGAACTCTCAGGCTTGAATCCTTCCTCGCCCTCACCGTCCATCCCGTAGCATCAGCGCCTCATCCTCTGGGATATAACTGGCCAGCAAGTCCCCGACTCTTCGTTTCTGGAGGGAGTAAGGGAACAAATCCGAACGGGATAAGCGGAACAGGAGGCAGAGATGGAAGGGAAAAATGATAGAGACGAGGCATCAAAGGGAATAAGGTCCATTGGAAACAAGCGATCATAGGGCGAAGAAGAGGTCTAGGAGCCTGACTCCCTCTCGCCCCTCATC
The DNA here is from genome assembly GCF_030014295.1 of Loxodonta africana. Lineage (NCBI taxonomy): Eukaryota > Metazoa > Chordata > Mammalia > Proboscidea > Elephantidae > Loxodonta > Loxodonta africana. The sequence goes on along the minus strand of NC_087344.1, from coordinate 180,996,687 downwards.
CCTCCGAGCTGTTTCCAGAGCAACGAAACAAAGCTCTTTCATAGATTTCAGAGGGTGGCTGAAGCTGCTCCAGACCCTCTACTTTCGCGCTTACTTTGAGTACATTGAGTTGACTCCAATCGTCTCCTTCTCTCTTGAAAGACATCGCGACTGTCAGCCTCAGAAGCAACAAATTCGCGGTACCAAATTTTTCACTCCCTTCAGGCCACCGTAGCGGTAGAGGGGTGTCTCCTCGCCCTCTGCCTGTCTTTTCCGGTTGGCCTCGTTACTTCCGGGGTGTGCTTCCCCGCATGCATTGCGCGATTCTGAAAACACTGTTCTTGCCCAAAGGGGACTGCTTTTCCTATGGTGCCCTGCGACCCCGCCGGCGCGAAGCCTCTTGGGAAATGAAGTCTTTTCTCAAAGAACTTGTCGCCCAGCTGGAAGCAGGCCCTTGAATCTCGGCAGATTCGAAGCATTTGAAGAGACAAGAACCTATATGTGGAGCTGATGCTTGAACCCGAATTTAAGACCGATCTGATGCGGAGTAGGTCCTTAAGGATCGATGAGTGGATAGTGGACTACAAACTCTCCAACCACCCGCTCTTCATCTGCGACGTCAGCTCACCTAGGGTGGGCCCGGCTCGTTCCAGACCCTAGGGGATCAACCCCGGGACGGGGCGGAGCTGGGGCGAAGGGGGGTCGGGAGCCCGGGCTGCCCGGCTGTGGAGCAAACTGAGGAAAGGGTGTTGAGGAAGGTACCTAGAGTTCCAAGGTCAAAGGTCAGTGTAGCGAGGAGTTGTGGGGTTCCAAAGGGAGACTTTGGTAGAGACTGAATACCCAGGGGACCAGATTTGTGGAAAAGGGACTTGGAGGGAGAAAAAGCGAGGGCAGATAATATCTGTCTAGAATATCCTAGGTCCCTAGGGGAGGGAGGGGAGGAGTGACGGGGGCGGGTGGAGGTTCGGGGAGTGAAGAGGAGCTGAGGTCGGGGCGGGGGGAAGGGAAGATTTAGGAGAGAAGGGGAAGGATCTCCCTGGATATCCATTCCCAGACGCCGGCCCGTCACTGTCCATCACTTAGCCGGTCCTCCCTCAGTCGCAACCGGAGCTGTCAGCAGGGTGAGGAGATGGCTTCTCCCTCTAGACAGCCCCCCCTCGGGGGATCAGGACTGCTTCAAGGGAGCCGGGCTCGTTCTTATGGAAGCCTGGTGCAGTCCGTCTGCTCCCCAGTGAGGGAAAGACGCCTGGAGCATAAACTGGAACCTGGAGACACTCTGGCTGGACTAGCACTCAAATACGGGGTGACGGTGAGTCTTCCAAGACTAGGGTGCTGACAACCAGTTAGGAGAGAATGTCCTGAATGCAGTGACCCCTCTAAGTAACTTTTCCAGGATTTTTCCTAATTGGGGCTGTGTCTGTTCTGGCTTTAATCTGTTTGTTTGTTTTCCCTTGTCAGTGTTGCTCTCTCTGGTTGGGGCAAATCCTGCCCCACTACCTTAAAGGAGAGGAGCAGCTACTACTTTATTGAAGCCTACTCTATGCCAGATAATATACTAGCTGCTTTACATGTATCATCCCATTTGATCCTCACATCCCTCTCAAGTATACAATTATTGTTCCCTTCTTGCAGATAAAGAAACGGAAACATGGATTAATCTGTTAACCAGTTTTACCAAAATGAAATAGCTAATGAGTGACTGAGTTGGAATTCAAACATCTGTCAGACTCTAAAGACTGTACTATTATTAACTACATGGAAACTTTATAATTGATAATGATAAAACATTTACAGCAAATAATGGAGAGCTGGTTTTTAGTTCTAAGTTCCTGGTGTGCCTATCTCTTCTTGTCCTTTCCTTTCTCAGTGCTTTGCCTTCTTGCCAGTAAGGTGGCTTTTCTTGGTAAGGAACAGGTTCTCTTTACAGCAAGTATGTGTAGGGTGTATTTGATAGGTGTAACAATATATTGCATTAAAGTTGGCGAGTGTTTTTCCATATCCTGTTCATTCAATTTCACACAAACAAATGTTGAATTTAGCCAACATTTGCATGCTTGCTCTGTTTAAAGCAGTATGGTAACCATCTTGGACATAGAAACAAATAAAATGTGTGACTGCTGCCTTCATGTAATTTACAGTCTGGTGAGAAATTTCCCGGGACAAAAATAATGATAGTAGGTGGCAGAATGTGTTGAATTTGTAGTGATATTAACAAAGGATGGGAAGTTAGAAATGGAGATTAATTTTTACTTGGAAGGGACAGAGGTGAACATCAGTGCAGGTTCTGAGGCAGCCGTCACTGTGGTCCTTGGAAGACTTAGAAACTTCTTCTGTGCTTCTCTCTACGATTTGTGGAATACTGTTATTTGCATAGGTTTTTGTCTTCTCAATAGCCTATACTCTCCTTAAAGGAACCGTGGTGGCGCAATGGTTAAGTGCTGAGCTGCTAACCAAATGTCTTCGGTTAGAACATACCTGTGGCTCCCCGGGGAAAAAAGACCTGGCGATCGGCTCCCATAAAGATTACAGCCTAGGAAACCATATGGGGCAGTTCCACTCTGTCCTATAGGGTCTCGATGAGTTGGAATCAGCTTGATGGCACACAACAACAACATCCTTTCTTTAAGGATAGAAACTATTTCCTGTCAATAATTATATTCTTAAAGTCTGGTATAGTCCCCACCACATAGCAACTTAATAGATGTTTTTCGAATGAATGAGTATGGCTAAGATTTCCACACGTAGAGACTGGAAGTATAGGAAAGAGTACATTTCAAGTAGAGGGAATGGCCTAAGCAAAAGAAGTGGGTGTGAAAGTACAGGGCAGCCCCTGGGGCTCAGCAGGGTCTCAGAAGCTTTGCAAACAAGGAAACTGGGCTACCAGTGAATCAACAAGTACTTTCTGAGGCTTTTTTTTTTTTTTTTTTTTGCTCTGTACAGACAAGCTCTGTCGTCTAGTGAAGAAGAGTCCTAGGTTCTAATCCCATGCTGCTGCTTACTGAGTAACTTTAAGTCACTTCCCCTCTCTGGAACCTCAGTTTCCTCACCATTTGTAAAATGAGGAAAATGTATTAAATAATGATAATTATCAGAGTTATTATCTACTTATCATTTAAGGAACACTTGCTACGTGGAAAGCTTTGTATATGTGTTACCTCATATTATCGTCATAAGACTCAGTGAGGTAGGTGTACCTATTCTCATTTAAAGATGAAGAAATTGAGACCTAGGGAGATAACTTTACATAGATTATACAACTAGTAAAATTGATAGAGCTAGGATTCAGACCAGGTTTTCTCATTCTAAAACCTTCACTTTTAATTGCTAACTGGTGGCACAGTGGTTAACAGCTCAGCTGCTAACCAAAAGGTCGATGGTTCAGCCACTCCCCTTTAAGAGAAAGATCAGGCAGTCTGTTTCCGTACAGATTACAGCCTTGGAAGCACTATGGGGGAGTTCTACTCTGTCGTATAGGGTCACTATGAGTTGTAATCGACTCGACAGCAATGGGTTTGGTTTTTTTAGTTCTATTATACTATCTAGATTCGAAGGGCCTTTCTAGCTGTAAAGACTGTGGCTCCATGGTCCTTTGACCTTGGTCACATTGCTTTTAAAAGTAGGATTATGTCTCCTCATATGGTGCTTCCAGGAATAATAAAAGAAACAGAAACTTCATATATTAACTCATAACATCTTGAAGCTGGAAGGGACCTAGGATATTATCCCAACAAAATAAAATCAATAGCATAGAAGCACTTGGCAAAGCAAAAGTATAAAAGTAACAAGCCAATGTTAACTTTTTTTATTGTTCAGATTAATCTGATTTCATTTTTAAACATATTATAACAGTCTAAGAATTTAGTAGTCAAGTTGAGACCTAGGGACCTAGGTCTTGCCACAGAGTAGAAACATCTTTGATATTTGACCAATGTGGCTTTCCAAGCTGATGCCAATACAGGATGAATTTTTAGTAAAACTGGCAACCTGGCTCTCGTATAGTAAAATACTGACGCCCTATGTTTATGGTTCCTGTATTTTATTATTTATTCATAATGCATTAATGACCCCCATTAACATGAAACATTGTGGGTTGCTGAATAGTGCCTTGGGGATACAAGACAGCAAGTTGCCGTCTCTTTCCTTAAAGGACTCACAGGGTAGTAGGAAAGACAAACATGCAAAGAAGAGAATAACGGTGTAATAGAGTAGGTGTTATTTGGGCAATATCTACAGATGCTTTGGCAGCCCGGTGGGGGAAAGATGTGGCAGTCTGCTTCCGTAAAGGTTACAGCCTTGGAAGCCCTATGGGGCAGTTCTACTCTGTCCTATAGGATCGCTGTGAGTTGGAATCAACTCGAAGGCAGTGGGTTTTTGGGAGCCCTGATAAGGTAACACAAAGGGAGGGATGTAGATGAGTGCAAGCTTTCCAAGCCCAGAAAGAGCTAGTGGGGAGGCATTTCAGGCAGAAGGAATAGCATGGATAAAGACACAGAAGTGTGAAAGAGCATGGAACATTCAAAGAAAACAAAAAAGTTTGGGAGGGCAAAATGTATAGGTGGCAGAAGGGGAGAGATGAAGCTAGACATTTCCTATTGGGGGCTAAATTGAGAAAGCCCTTGAATGCTAATTTGGATTTTATCTTTTGATTGGGGAGGGGGAGAGCTATAGGAGTTTATAAACTGGGCAGATTTATTTATCTTTTTAAGAAAGATAGATGTCAACCGGGTAGAGGATAGGTAGAAATGGAGGGAGAAAAACCAGTTAAAAAACTGTTCAATAACCCAGATAAGAAATATTAAGGGTCTGTTCTAAAGCAATGGCAGGAGATATAAAGATAAGACCATATGTGAGACAGATTTTTGAAGCACTTTTGTTGACCAGATGGATATGGATAGTGCAAGGAAAGTATGAGTTAAGGATGACATTGATATTTCTATCTTGGGAGGCCAGATAGATACATGGTGATGCCAGTGACTATGTTCATTATTTGGTAAATAGGCACTAGATAAATATTTGATCGATGAGATTTACTAATATTATACTGAGAAAAGCATTCCCCGAAGGAATAGAAAGGCTCAGGATTCTAGTTCTAGCTCTGTCATTAGCTTGCTAAGTAATCTTAGGCCGGTGACTTCACCTCTGAGCCTCAGTTCCTTCGCCTTTAATAACAGCAGTTCTCAAGTGAGGTCTGGGGACCCCTAGGGGTCCTTGAGACTTTTTCAGGGGCCCACAAGGTCAAAATGATTTTCATACTAATAATAATAAGTCAGTATTTGGCCTTTTCATTCTCATTCTCTCATGACTGTATAGTAGAGTTTTCCACGGACTGCATGACGGGCGATACTGCACCAGATTGAAAGTAGGTGCAGATCGGCAAGTCCAATTGTCTCCTACTAAGTCAGACATTAAGGTGATTGGCAAAATGTAAAACAGTACCTCTCTTCTCACTGTATTTTTTTGTTTTGTTTTGGAAAATGTTGGGGTTTTTTGTTTTAATATTTTTGTTAACATGTAATGGGTTTGTTATTTTTAAATCAATGCTTTTAAAAAATTTTCTCAGTTTTAATTTATAATACATTCAATATTGACAGCTTTTACCCACATAAACAAAAGCTCTTTGAGATCCTCAATAATTTTTTAAAATGTAAAGGGGTCCTGAGATCAAAAAGTATGAAAACTGCTGGTCTATAAAATGATGTCAGCTGTTTGTACTTTGGCATGGTTGTTACAGGGTCAGGTAAGACTGTACAATCACTTTTTAAAATGCATGAAATGCTATAGAAATGTAGGGTTAATTGTTATTGCTGTTATTAATTTTGGTGACTTTTCTTTTAAGATGGAGCAGATTAAGCGTGCAAACCGCCTTTATACTAATGACTCCATCTTCCTGAAGAAAACCCTCTACATCCCCATCCTGACAGAGCCCAGAGACCTGTTCAATGGTTTGGATTCTGAAGAAGAGAAAGACGAAGAGGAAGAGGTACAGCCACGTAAGGATGAAGTTAGGCCACGCTCAGCTGAGAGGAAAAAGCAAGAGACAGGTTCGAGACGTGCCAATGGTGAAATCCTCCCCGCACCTGGCCAGGAACCCCCCATGCCCATCCACGACCTCACGGCCTCTGACTTCCTTAAGAAGCTTGATTCACAGATTAGTCTGTCAAAGAAGGCTGCTGCCCAGAAGCTGAAAAAAGGGGAAAGCGGGTGAGTCTTGAATGGTTCCTTATAAGCCCCTCCATGAATCTCTCCATCCTTCCAGCCTTACCTAAACCTCACACACAAGCAAGCAAAGTACCAGCAGAAGCAAGGGGATACCTTTTCTCCAGGTAGCCCCAAGACAATGTGCAGAGCCAGTGGCTGCTGGAATGGGTAGAGGCGGTGGGAAACTGAATTCTATATTCTCGCTGGAGTACAACTTACTGCTCTGATGATCCATGAAGGAGCAGTAGGGTTAGAATTTATTCAGAGGGTGTTAAGAAGCCATCTTAGAGCAACCAGCTTATGTATTGGAGGAGAAGGTTAGCTTCCCATGTGCCTCTCCATTTGAGCCAACATCAGGTTCTTCCCTTGATTTGTCACTCTTTCCCCTTCTCCTCACCTGCAGGGTGCCTGGGGAGGATGCAGGTCCCCACCTGAGCTCCCCTCGGATGCAGCAACGAGCGGTCCTAGGTCCTGTGCCGCTGACACAGACCTCAAGGACCCAGACACTACGGGACCAGGAAGATGAAATCTTCAAACTCTGATGTCCCCAGAACTGACTGAGAGAAGCAAGATGTTGAAGGAACAACTTGAGGGGGAGAGGAGCCTGAGGTGAGGCTCAAGAACACAGCTTCCCAGCCTACCTCCCTCCACTCCTGCCATCTTCCCTGTCCACCCAAGGGTTTCCTCGGCCTGAGGAAGTTTTATTACAACAGTAGGGGATGGGAAATAGACCTCTTCTCAGTTTTTTGGCTGAATCTAGAGTTGCCCTTCAGATGTAAAAGGCTCTTTTTACATCCCTGCTGCCTTTACTGTCCCTTCACCATTCCTTGGCCTTAGAGCAGGGAAGCAGGGAATCTCCCAGCCCCCGACTTCCTCCCTTTCCCCAGCTATGTATCTAATTTATTTGGTGCTATATTGAAGTAATATTTATTTGCTTTATTTCCTTCCTACTATTAGTCAAAAAATGGGATTTCTATAGCCGCTGGATGGAAAGGAGAACCCAGGAACAGTGACCTAGTGTCTGCTGGTTCCCCATCTCCTTAGCCAAGTGGAGTGGGGCAGTCAGTGATCTAGTCCTGCTGCAGGGAATGAGAAACTGTGCTGGCCCTTTCTCTCAGTCAGAAAGTTAAGGATTTGGGCTCAGCTTTGACTAACTAGTCCCCCATAACTCCTAACTCTTGCTCTGAGGACAAGCAGCACTATAAGATTCTGAACTTTCCATCCCACCAGTTCACCCCTGTGACCTGCATCTCTACGCAGCCTGTGGTGGGGCTAAGGGGATGGAAGAAGGATTGTGTTAGGGTTTGAAGAGGAGGATAGACCCTTCTGTTGTGGGGATCCCTTTGTTACACCCCGTCACCCCCCAAAAAGCCTATCTGTCTATGCCTTGCTCCTCACTGTATATTTATTTGCAATTTGTAGCACTGATCTGCGGTACCGTTTTTTTTGTTTTAGTTTCTTAAACGGAAGAAGTAGGTAAGGCAGCCTCATTGATACTAGAAATAAGCCTCAGTCTCCTGTATGGAAATGGTGAGAGGTGAGATAAGTGGTGTTTATTTCCCACCTTTCTTCTGTGATGATCACAAGGTGTGAGAAGCTGGAGAGATTAAACATTGAGTCCTGTGCATGTTTTAGTAGTTTTATTTCCCGGATGAGAATCTCCCCTGCCCTAGCCCCTGCTTCCTGCACTCTGGAATAGAACCTCTGGTGTCTGTCCAGGCTCTGCCTAGAACTGGAGGTTCTGGGATGTCTCCAAGGGCCCCCGACCCCCTTCTGTCTTTAGTGTCCCAGAGGGTTGATGCACTATGCCCCCTCCCCCTAGTTCATAGAGGAGGGGGATTTCCTATTTGAAACATCCCTTATGGAGGAAATAGAGATCCAAGTTTCACTTCGTCTTTTTCAGGCAGCTTTGTTTCCTGCCCTGGGGCTGAAATGGGAGAGAGTCCTCAGCCCTCAGCATTGCTCCATCTCCATCAGCTTTTTTGGGTGTGGGGTGGATTCAGAGCCAGAAGCACTCCTGGGAAGGACTGAAGCCGGAGGAGGAGTGAAAAGCGTTAGTGCAGATGAGCAGGGTTGGAAAGCCCATTATCTGTTGTTTTCTCAGTCAGCCATTTTCCCAAGGTGGAACATGCTGGGCTCAGGACTCTCAGAGCTTCCCCTCGTCCAGCAGCTTCCTGAGCCCATCACAGATCTTGCCAAGGTGCTGAGTGAAGTCAGGCCCATAGAGGGCCGTGAGCAGACTCGGGTCAGAGAAGTGATCAAACACATGGCGGATGCGGCCATGTGACTTGGGCGTAAGGTGGTGCTCCACCAGCTCCAGCAGCATATCTCGGCACTCGGTCAGCAGGTGGGCCAGCACGGCAGCCTCAAAGGTGAAGTCCACCTCGCCGAAGCTAAGTGCTGTCATGGCGCCCTGCCGCAGCTTCTGGCGAAAACGGGCAGCCAGGTCCAGTTCGCTGGGGCCAAAGCAGCCGCTGCGGTGTAGCACAGCCACCTTGACAGCTACCTTGATCAGGTCCTTTATAACCCGCTGGGCCTGGGGCCGGCTGTGCGTGTACTCTTTGGACACACGGTAGAGCTCATCTAGCACCTCACTGCTTGTCTCGTCGATGAAGAGATGGGCCACAGACCTACCTGCCATCTTACTGAGTAGCTTCTTCTCTGCTTGCAGTGCCAGACTCTTTGAACTGAAAGGCTCCATGGTTCCTGGGAAATAGGATGTGTGGTCAGTTACGAGAAGAAAGGCCACAGTCTTCCTTAGAAAGACAGAAATGGCATTTCCCCTTTCTGTCTCTTTTAGTTTCTTTCTCATCATCATCTTTGTCATCTTCATTCCCCTGAGCCCCCTCATTCCTCTGTGACTTGCTCCTACTTGTCTCTTTTAATGCTGTTGTTTTTAGGTGCCATCGAGTCGGTTCTGACTTATAGCAACCCTATATGACAGAGTAGAACTGCCCCATAGGGTTTCCAAGGAGCAGCTGGTAGATTTGAACTGCCAACCTTTTTGTTAGCAGTTGAGCTCTTAACCACTGCACCACCAGGGCTCCTTTAATGTTGTAGGAAACCTCAATCTCCAAAACAGTGGGAGCAGTGATATCTTTGACTGGAGAAACGTGGCAAGCTCACCACAAGTTACATCTTAAGGGGAAGTAGACTGTTGCAGCTACACTGGAGAAAAAAGGGCTTACCTGGCAGATAATTCTCACAGCTACCATTTCTGAACACTGATTACGCACCATACGTGTATGAGGTGTAGCCATTATTCTCCTTGCTTTACAGCTGAGCAAACTGAGGCTTATGTTAAATAACTTACCTGAGGTCAAACTTAACTGTTTTTCTGACTCCAAAGGCCAAAGGCTGATGTCAGCCATTGTTCTGTACTGCCTTTAGAGAAGTGAGAAATGAGGTCCCAGGAATTCTAGTAAGAACTAATATTAATAAAAACTAATATTTATTGAGAGCCTATAGGCCCCTGGGTGGTGCAAGCAGTTTGTACTAGGCTACTAACTAAAAGGTTGGCAGTTTGAACCCACCCAGCAGCGCCACAGAAGAAAGGCCTGGTGATATGGTTCCATAAAGCTACAGCCAAGAAAACCCTACGGAGCAGTTCTATTCTCTAACACCTGTGGTTGCCATGAATCAGAATCAACTCAACAGCCACAGGTTTGGTTTTTGGTTTTACTTTGTGCCCAGTTCTTTATGAATTATCTCAATCTTCCCGACTGTCTGAGAAAACTGAAACTACAAGATATTAAGCAACGTGGCCAAAGTCACTAGTAAATGATAAACACGAGCATCCAACCAAATAATCCAAAGGAGCCTCCTTCCCAGGAACTCCCAGTGAGGTTGATGCACATTGAGGAGCCCTGAGAAACAAACACCTCAGGGGGTCAGGCAGTACTAGAGGTCTAAGGTCTTCCGCTGGGGTAGAAGTGGAGACCCTCCTGTTGACCCATCAGCTGCATGTGTCCAGGGTTCTCTCCCCATGGTCTTCAGCTGTGGTTCTTCTGGTTGTTTTGCTTCTTACTTCCCCCTCGCCTGCTGTGCAGGATGTGGCTCTGACCGCAGTGAGGAGCAGCCTCGCCCTCTCCCCCAAACCAACATGGGAGTCTGAAGAGGTAGAGGAGATGGGTAACTGTGGGGGTTTCTTCCCCAAATGAGTAAGCCCATTGGGTACCTGGAACCTTATTTTGCGCCCGGCTTGGCCTGGGACTTTCTGGGCCATGCTCCACAGCCGGAAGAGGAGGTTGCTCCATGTGAGCCTTCCTTCCTCCTTGGCCTTCCTGTTACCCAGCTCTCTTTTCCCCCTGTTGCCATCTTACGCTTGGTCTGCTGTCCTCTCCCTCTCTCCCTGTTTCAGCCTCCCTTTTTATTCTGTCTGGGTCCTGCCGTGTGGTCCTCTAGCCATGCTCTCCTTCTGGCTCTTACCTACCTACCTCCATGTCTTCTGAGATTTCCTTGCAATCTTCAGTACTTTGTCACATACCCATGTCCACCCCATCCCTCAGCCTTTATTGTGTCCACTCCATCCCATACCATGTCTTTCTTTCTAAGGGTGCCTTGCCCAGAGAAAACTGAGTTGGACATCTCCACTGGGGACCCAAGTATTCTTTCCATCAAGTGAGAGTCTACAGTATGGAAAGCTAAGGCTGAACGAGCTTGGGACTCTCCTGCCACCAACCCCCTAAAGCCTACCCTTCTGTTGTTGCCAGTCCCTCACCTGCCCGCGGCTGGTACCAGTCTTGCCTTGGATGTTCCCGGAGAGCTGACAGAATGGAGAAGCTCCTAAGTGAGAGGCCCTTTGGCCTGGCCCCACCCCTCAAGCCCCGCCTGCCTACTCTCTGCTCAGCCTCCGATTGGTCAATCAGTACTACTATCACCAAGAAGGCCAACAACCCAGAGCATCCTAGAAATAAGACAAAGGCCAAAAGGAATAGCATTCTGGGAAACAGTCTTGATTCCTGGGGAAGGGGGAAGAGGATTTACTTATACCCTGCTCTCCAATTTTTTGTGCTTTCTTTCCTTCCTGCCTAGTTCCTTTATACCTTGTTCTCCCTTATAGTCTGTGATGCTGGGGAAGAAGTGAAGCCCAAATTTCTGGGACGAGAGTCAGTAGGGAAATTTCTCAAGATTGAACTGAACATAGTCTGGAGACTCCAGGGGCAAGCCAGAGACCAGGAGGTCTGAGCATGTTCCTGGAGTCTCCAGGGAAAGGTGGTACTATGGGGCAACATTACTACAAGCATATGCTTCCAGTGCCTGGCTGGGTAAAGGTGGCACAGACTGTCTAGACCCTTTATTCTGGAGGAAGGGAGGTGCTGGGGCCAGGGCAGCTGGACAATATGTGACCAGCAGGTGTCAGCACAGCACAGAAACACCATACCCAACCAGCCTACTGAGCTTTGTAGCTGCTCATGGGAAGCAAAAAGGGTAAGTCACAGTTTCTGAATGAGGAAAAATTTTTACCATCAAGAATCTTACAGCCTAGTCAGGGAGATTAACTAAAGTATGGAGAACCATAATACAAGGCAAACAGTGCCATTAGCTTAAAAACAAAACAGTTCTTAGGTGCCATCAAGTCAATTTGAGGTTTAAAGAATTATGAAAGTAAAGGATTACTGTCGTTGATTGCTTCTGATAGGACATTCTCCAAGAAGCCTTTCTGAAGAGGCAGACTTGGAAGGATGGAGTCAGCTATTTAGGAGTTAGGAATGGGGAAGAGGTGCTTCCCAGATGATGGAGACAGCATAAGCAAACACTGGGAATACAGTACAGGGCACACTCAGGAAATGGTCATTTATTCTGTATGGCTGGAGCATAGATTGTTTGAGAGGGAAGGGAAGAAGAAAAAGCCCAAATCCCGGCACGCTTTAAAGGACCTTGTTGCTGAAATGTTCACACTTTCCCTGTAGGCAGTGGGAAGCCATTAAAACCTTTTGATCAGGGGAGTGAAATCATTAGGTCAATGTATGGAATGTGTTAAATGCTTCAACCGATTTTTAGCTGTGGAAGTGATCAATGGTATAGCCTGCTTAAACACAGGATGAGAACTGACTGACTAGAGACCTTGGGATTTGGTGATTTTACAAGAGAGAGGTTCTAGAAGAAAGGGAAGAATTGGAGAGTAGGCTAGTTGTGAAGAGTTGTGGAATAAATTGAAGTTCAGAAGTGGAGTCGGTCAGAATACCACTGTCCTCAAAACTATTGATTGTCCTCTTGGAGACAGTGGTTGGGTTCAACGGCTCCTTTATTTTCATTACCCAGGGTCCAAAGCTGAGGGTCTGTGATACAACTTGGGTTGGGAAATGTTAACAGCTCTCTTAAGGAGTATGGTGAGAAAGGCATGAAGAGAAATGGAAAGGCTAGTTTGTGACTGAGCACTTCTGTAGCCTGAGAGGAAGGAGCCTGTGGAGAAGGAGGCTTAGAAGATGCAAAGGAGAGGAAATGATTATAGAGGGAGGTGTGGGGGCAGATGGAAAAGAATGAGACTGTGTTCAGGGAGGGAGGGAGTGCAGGACAGGAAACTAGCCTCTGTGGAAGGCACTCTCCTAGATGTTGTGTAAATATCTCATTTAATCCTTACAACACCTTTATGAATTAAATATCATGATACCCTTTTTGCTGATGAAGAAACCGAGGCTTAAAGAAGTTAAATAACCTGTCCCCAAGTCACAGAGCTAATAAATGGCAGTCAGGACCTTGTGTGATTCCTGAGCCTAGGCTTTTTTGATAATTACCTTACAGGTTTATGAGGTAATGACTTTAACCTCATCCTGAATGTGGCAGCATTCTACCTCTGTATGCTCTGTCGATTCACTGATCATAGGCTCTACAGGCAGTAGTACTAGGTAGCACTATCAAAAATCACAGGAAAAATAAAAGTCCTTTTCAAGAAATGTACAGTTTAGTTGGGGGGGGAGGACCAAACCCATTGCCATCAAGCTGATTTTGGCTCATGGTGGCCCTATAGGACAGGGTAGAACTGCCTCATAGGGTTTTCAGGGAGCGGCCATGGATTCCAACTGCTGACCTTTTGGTTAGTAGCCAAAGGCTTAACTATTGTGTCACCAGGGCTCTGTGCCACCAGGGCTCCAGCTGAAAAATAAACCCGTTGCCGTTGAGTCAATTCCGACTCATAGCAACTCTATAGGACAGAGTAGAACTGCCCCATAGGGTTTCCAAGGAGCAGCTGGTGGATTTGAACTGCCAACCTTTTGGTTGACAGCTGAGCTTTTAATGACTGCGCCACCAGGGCTCCCGTTGGAAAATGGGGGGGTGGGTGAAAATACAAGAAGATGCAAATACAGTAATAACTTCTGAACCCAGAATTCTGCCACCAACAACCTTACCTGTTTACCTCTCTAGCTTTACCTCTTGTCTCTCCCTTCTTGCACTCCGTTCTGGCCATGCTGGAATTCTTTTAGTTCCTCCACTATTCACTATGGTCAGTTTCTCTCTCTCCTTTCCCCTCCTCCTCTGCTCCAGACCTTGCCCCTCAGCCTGGAAGTCTCCTCTCCTGCATACCTCTTTCTGCCTTGCCCAGTAACTCCTACTCATCCTCAGTCTCAGTTGGAAAGTGACTCCCCCTGTGGAACCGCATGCCTCCCCTATTGTAATAATAATCACTTTTCTGTGTAATTGGTGATTTTATTAACTTTTTTCTGTACTAGATTGTAAGCTCCATGAGGGCAGGGATTATGTTTTAGTGTCTGGCACATAACTGTGCTTAATAAATATTTGCTGAAAGAAAAAAAATGGAAAACACATCCAAGAACCAGGAGATAAGAGGAAATGGTAGCACTATAACACATCATAACATTCATTTACTTCACTCATGGGGAAGCCTTTTATTTTTTCTTAATCTATACCCATCTCTACCAATCTCCAAATCCACAGCAGATAATTAGCATATTAAAAGAGGAAAGAGAAGCTTTTAGAAGCAAGAACCCTGATAGCAATGAGAATTATTGTAAGGGAAGACGAGGAAAACAAAAAAAAGCTGACAGTTGAAAATTATAGCATTTTTGCCCACGTAAAGGAAGAGCAAACAGTATTAACTACATATATTCTAGGCTTTGAGGCCCTCACTGTTTTCCCAGACAATTGAGTTCACAGTGCTGCCTCTTAGTAAGCAAAAGTGTAAATGATGGTATCTCGCATGCGTGAAACACTTTAGAATTTTCAAAACATTTTCACCTGCACTACAGGTAGTCCCCAACTTACAACGGGGTTCCACTCCAGTCAGTTCTGAAGTAAGTCAGATACCTCATTTTTTTAGTTTACGTTATTATTGCTTTTTATTATCAGTATCTTTATAAATCAAAAAATTGAACGCCTGTGAGTGAACATCTGAGAATAACATCAGCAAATCACACACTGCAACACTGTATGTAGTACATATTACTAACAATAAGATGTACAAAAAAAAAAAGACTGTCGTAAGTGTGGTTTGTTGTAACTCGAATATATCGTAAGTTGGGGACTACCTGTATCTTATTTGATCCTGTCAGGTAGGCAGGAAGGTAATATGTCCACTGGCAGTTGAGAGATTCAGCCTTAGAGATAAGTGATTTATCCAAAGCTGTCCTCCAGAGGTGAATCGAAGTCTTAATGACTCCAGTTGGGGCCCTTTCCACTGTATAATCCACAGGAAATTAATAATACCTTTTTGAATAATCTCTATTTGAAAAAGTTAAAATGAAAATGTTTTGCACTTAATTGGGCAAACTTTAGTTACCTGAAAAAAAAAATTATTCAGAATGGAATATTCCTATGGGTTCTGATTAATTGACATTTTATCGTGGTTAGATCAGTATTCTCATAATAATTCAGGAAGAGAAAGTTCAGTGTGATTTGAAGCAGTCAAGCAAGACTTCAGTCTGACATAACTGTTGGTGTTGATTATGTTGACCAATGAGAATGTACAGGGCAAGAAGAGGTGGCTAAGGATATGACCCTAGGGAATACCAACATATAAGGAGATGTCAGAGAAGGCTGAGAGAGGCCATATTGATAGATATGGAGCCATTCATTCACTTCAATAATATTTATTAACCCCTTAGCCTCTACCAAGAGAAAGAAGGACCCCAGGAACCAAAAGAACATTTCATGGAGGAAGGGGTCGATAGGGTCAAAGGTTGCAAAGGGGGCAAAGGATTAAGAGTTTAGAGATGCTTAGTGAATGTGACAAGGACGTCATCAGTGGCCTTGATGAAAGCAATCTCCGTGGATTGACGGGCAAAAACTATACTGCAACTGGTTGGGGGCAAGAAATGGATATAGCAATATAATTGACTATCTAGAAGCTTAACTGGGAACCGAAGAGAGAAATTAAGTGATAGCTGAATACAGGCAAAGATCAAGGGAAAGTTTGGAATATTTTTCTTTTATTCATGGGCTTGTGTGATACTTGCTCGTGTGGATATGCTGAGGGGAAAATGTCAGTTAAAAAGGCTAAAAACAAAGGAAAGAGAAAGGATTTGAAGAAGTGGAGTAAAGCCCCTAAGTAAGAGATTTATTCAACTAATATGTTAATAGTTAACACCTACTATGTGCCAGGCATTGTGCTAAATGCAAAGGATATAGTGGTGAACAAGACTGACGTGGCCAGGCCCTGTCTGCACAGTGGAAAGGTGAACCAGGGACAGGGATCTCATTGACTGGGATGAAGGAGATGTGAGGATGCAGCCAGGTGCATCTGTAGGGGGCAAAAATTTGGTGGAATTCTCACTTTACTACCTGTATTTTCTCTGAAGATGGATGTAGGTTCTACTGAGATGAGCAAGGAAGTTGTAAGGTAAGGAACTTGAGAGGTGGAAGTTTGAAAAAGCCACTGGTAGGAATTGGGAAAGGGTAATTTTCCAAGCTTGGCGATCCTGAATTTATAAAGGCTCCAATCAGCAGGACTATGATTTTCTCCGGAAGTCCTGGGGAGTAGGAACAGAGTCATTTTGATTTGTTCGTTGAAATAGTTCTCAGAGCATCCATTTCCTTTCATACCCAATGCCGCCATTCCTGTCTGATTGTTCCCCTCCCCTCATCCTTGGACCTCCCTGTCTTCTTGCTAAAATACCAATTTTGACAAGTTACACCCTTATTCAAGAATTTATGACATTCTTTTCCTATCACATTATTTTAACCTACTCACCCTGGCATTCCCAGGCCTTCCATAATTTGTCCCTCTTTTCACCTTTCTTCACTTCTAACTGGTGCCTTTCCTACATATCAGCCATACAGGACCTTTTGCCATCCATGCTTCAGGCTCCATACTCACCAAGTAAAAAGGCTTTGCTTAAGCTCCGTCCCTCTTTGGAAGATTTTCTCCTTTCCTTTGCACCAAGCCAATTCCCACCAAAATTCTCCAGTACACCTTAAGAACCATAACCAGCAATTCAACATTTGTCCCATGATCGCCATGGAGGGGATTTATTATCTTTTCCTTACATTTGGGGATTTATGTTCAATGTAATTTTTTTGTTTGTTTTAGATTTGGAATTGCTTTCTAATTTAATATTTCAAAGTCTTATTTTAATTCAAATAGATGGTTTTTTTTTTAAGATTGGAACCACATCTCACAGTGCACTGGGCTTGAAGTAAGTGCTTAATATTTATCAGATGGATTGAATTGAGATTTGAGCTGGACCCTAAAATTTCAAATGAATTATGGCCTTACTCTCCATTCTCTAATATATTCAATAAGCACATACTGAGTACCTACTACATTCTTGGAAACTCTATGGGGCAGTTCTACTCTATCCTGTAGGGTCGCTATGAGTCGGAATCCACTGCACTGAGTTTTTAGACTACATTCTAGGCCTTGTGCTAGAAACTGGGGAGGCTTTTTTCAACCTCTGAGTGCTTCTATATTTTGAGATGTCTTTCTCCCCAAAACTTTCTTCAGTCTTTAAAATAGCCTCAACTGTCCACCGAATTGTCTTGTACCCAAGATCCCTCAATAGTTAATCTTGCGTAGGTATTATTCCATTGTCTCTCTGTTTATCTCACTGGTTCACCTGAACTTCCACCTATGTGTCTCTGTATCTCAGTGTTTGTGTGTGTGTGTCTTGCTTACTCACTGTGGGGGTTAGCCCAATTGGTGATGCTACCTATCCTGATCTCAGTCTAATTAAGAGTGGCCTTTTTTTAGAAGTGACAAACCCCTGCCCCTCCTTCTCCTCTGTCCAGAGACCAGGATATGGAGAGGGGAAGTGCCCACTCAGATCAAACTATCTAAGAATGCCAGTGTCCTTTAGGCCACCCACTTTCCTGGGAATTTCACAAATGTCTTTTGTCCCAGCCCCACGCAGGGAAGAATCTTAGCGGGCACCACCAAGGTGGGAGCCAAGCAGTGCTGTCTGAGGTAGACTCATTCTTCCTCCACAGTGACATTCCCAGAATCAAAGGGTCTTTATGGAGGGTGGGGATGGAGAGGGAGCAGTTTCGCTGTTTGAAGGGTTGTCTGGAGCCCTCTGAGGAAAGCTGGGATATCAACAATCCTGTGTCTGGGTGTGGGGCAGAAAGGCTATGCGGGGTTGGGACAGCTGATCACTTTCTCTTTCTCTCTTGCTTTTAGGTCTCCATGTTGCTCCTCTTTCTGTGTGATTCCCTGAGTCAGTTTGTCTCAGTCTCCACATCTCTCTTGGCTTCAGCCCCTCTCACCTGTCCTTCTCCATCAAGCAACAGCCTGCCCGCCAGCCACCCTGACTTCCTGGCTCCTTAGCTCCTGGCCTGGTGGCCCAAGCTCATTCTGCTTTGAAGGGGGGAGGGAAGGATAGGAACTCCTGACCCCTTCCTTTCTCTTCCCAAGCCTCAAATCCGCAGCTGCATGCTAGACCTCCTTTTAGGGGCAGGATGAACCAGAGGAGGCACATGGGGAGAAATAAGGGGGTTGAGGTCAAAGAGTAGAAGCGAGAAACAAAGGATTGGGGGCAATTAGGGGAGGGGGGGACACTCCCCAGGGAGCAGGATTGCCATAGCTATTGGGAGGTGAAAGGAGGGAGGGTCGCACCCAGTCTAGCCAGCTCCCTCCTCCCTTCTTCGGTTTCCTGTCTGTCTCTCCTCCCAGCTTCTTTTCCTTCCTCTCTCGTTGTGAGATTTTTTCCCCAGGGCCCCTTCTTGTTAATTCATGTGACCCTTCCTCTGTTAACCTGTCTCTGCTTCTGTATGTCTTTTCTTCTCTCCGGGTCTCAGCGACTGTCCTTGGGTCTCTCCATCTCTCGCCTGTCTCTGATATCCAGCTCACCCTCCCAGCCTGGCCCTCTCAGTGGGCGGTGCTCCTGACGCCCCGCCCCCTAGCTGTACTATTGGCGGAAAGGTGTCGAGAAGGCGGGGTCTAGCCGACCTTCCAGGGCGGGATTAGTCGCAGCTATCCGGAGGCGGGTGGGAGGTGGGTCCGGCCGGGAGGCGGGCGGGGCGGCTAGGGCCCGGCCCAGAGCTCCGGGCGGTCGCATTGTTTTCCTCCGCGGAGCTGCGTCGGGAGTAGGGGCTGCGACTGGGACCCTGGGCTCGCCCGATCAGACAGCGTCGAGCCCAGATCCAAGCTCCATTCAAGTGGGACGCTCCTTACATCTTGCCAGAGCGCCCAAGCACGGACTGCGAACTCAGAGCGGCGCGGGGCCCCTGCCTGCCCGCTGCGATCTCGAGCCCGCTGACCCGGATCTCAGAGCAAGTACCCCAGGGCAGGGATGGGGCTGCAGGGAGGCGGGAAGGGACGGGGGCCGCTGCAGCCCGGGAGCAACCCTCCGAACTGCAAGAGGGACGGATAAGGGTATCCGCGCGTCGTGCGCCTGGCTGGCGGAGAGGGTTGGCGGAGTTGGGGTCCGTGAAGGGTGAAGGGAACCGTGGCCGAGCCCCAGCACGGCACTGTTGGGCACAGGGTCTGGGCGCCCCGTCGGGGTGGGCTTTCTCTGGATCGCGTCCCTGTCCCGGAGCGCGAAAGGGGATTGAGGCGCGCACAGTACAGAGGGTGGAAAACCTGGCCCATTCCCTCGCTGGCGGGGAAACTAAGGCTACGAGACCGGCCGAGAATCGGACCCTCTCGATGCCCCTGCTGGAATGGGAAGGGGGACGCCTCGTTCCAGATCCTGGTGTCTTGGCAGCTCCGCTGTCCTTGTGCAAGCGGGAATCTGAGCAATCCCTGGGGAGTTGATTTTGGCACAGAGTCGGGGAATGGGGTCCCCAAGAAATATCGGTCCCAGCGCCCATATCCTCCCTTCATCCCCCTCGGCCCGGGGCTTTGTTAGACTGAGGTCTCCCAAGGAGGAGACCCGAGCTGGCGACCGCATCCCGAGCCCGCAGACCCCGCTCAGCGCTGGCCATGGGCCCGCCTTCGTCGGTTCCCAGCCTCTGGCCCTGTTTCTCTGGCCTCAGAGACCCGCCTCCGCTCTCCCACCCCCGCTCCCATCCCCAGTCCGTCTGCGCCTGCAGGCCCCTTCAGCCCCTCCTCCCGCTAACGTGGCTCTGGGACCCGGTCCCGGCCCAGACTGCTAACCGCCCCTCCTCGGAGCCTTGGATCCAGTGAAGGGGAGACGCGTCAAGCCCCAGGCCCCTGGCCCACCTCATGCGAGGCTCTAGACACCTGGATTATCCTCGTTGGGGCTTAGGTGGGAGGGAGGGTAGGTGCCCAGTCTGGGGCTGAGAGCTGGGGGTGGGGGAAATGTGTTCGAAAAGGGAACACGTTGAGGCCCCTCAGTACCTCCCCGCCCGCCCCCCAGGAAGGTGGACTGGCGGGCGGGCGACCAGCCCGAGGGCTTCCTGCTATTGTCCCCAGCCCGGACTCCTCCATCCCTTCCCCAGCCCCTGACATACTCTGGCTATGACCCCAGCCACTCCCAAGAGGTGGCTCTGGGGGCCAGGAGGAGAGAGAAGGGCTGCTTCCTCTTCCCAGCTAGGGGAGAACCTAGGAGGGTGAGAAAGAGATGGCCAGGTCTCCCTCATTTGCTTCAAATCGGGAGTATGAAGCAGCTGGGATTGGTCCTAGGGCAAATTAAGCCTTTCTCCAGACCAGGGGTGGGGTGAGGTCACCCAGATGCTGCTCCCCAAGAACGGCTTGTGATAAGCCCTGTTAAGGATGTATCCTAGTTGAGTCTGGGGGCCAAGGGAAAGGCCAACCCAGTATTCTGAGAGGCCGGACTAACCCAGCCTAAGTGGGGGGTGGGGAGGGAGACTGGATGGGAGGGAGGCAGGGCTGCTCTTCTAGGGAAGAAGGACCGGGCTGTGGGTGCTGCTATCAGACCGTTTTGCCTGGAAATGAAGAGCATGTAAATGAGATGCAAATCAGCCTCTATTGTCCCCAGCTAGGGCGCCTTAAGGAATCCTGGTGTCGCAGTGGTTAAGTGCTCAGCTGCTAACCGAAAGGTCTGCAGTTCAAACCCATCAGCCGCTCAGTGGGAGAAAATGTGGCAGTCTGCTTTCATAAAGATTTACAGCCTTGAAAACCCTACGGGGCAGTTCTACTCTGTCCTATAGGTCGAAATGAGTCAGGATTGACTCGAGGGCAACCGGTTGGATTTTTTTTTTTTTTGCTAGGAAGGCTGCTGGATTCTGAAGGTTTTAACATGGGACTGGTCACTGTGCCCCACAAACTCTTCCAGTCACCACTTTCCCCAACGCTGGTCCGGTAACTCCAGGATTTTCTGGCTAGGGACCATCCCTGGTCCCTGCCTTCACACCCCCAGGCATGAATCGGCCCTACAAGACCAGCACCTTTGTAACCAAACTCAGTGTCAACGGCCCCAACTTCCAGGGAAGCATCTCCCCCACCCTAGCCTCAGCAGACTTTTCCTAAATTTTCACATTTACTTTCAAGGGAAGTGTAACTCTCTCTTTCCTCCTTCTGTCCCTTCTTCCATCAGGTCAGAGGTCTCCTATTCCCCTCAGACCCCCACAGGAGTTACCACCCCAGGTAAGGAAAGGGCAGGAGTTCCTAAGGGTGGGATGGAAGCAGACAGGGCAGCAGTTCCTAAGGGCAGGATGGAAGCAGACATGGCCAAGGAGCAGGAAGAGGGTCTGGCTGCCCTCTCCGTTTGCCAGAGAACAAAGTTGTTTCCAAGGTGAAGATACCAGTTGCCCAGGGCAACTTGGTCGGGGGGGGGTTGGCAGGGGGAGGCTAGGAGACGAGCTGGGTCCCTTTCTCTTGGGAGCATCAGCATCCGGAAACATGGCAGAGAGAAGCTCGGGGCCTCTCAACACCAGAGGGTCGTTAGCTGGTTGTCTGCTCTGCCCCTGGGGAGGGGGGTCATCATTAGGTGTTCCTACCCCTTCCCTCCTCCAGCTCTCTTGGGACCCACCTGACGTCAGCCTCCCCACTAGTGACGCTGGATTGGGGGTGGGGGGACACTTGAGTTCTAGCTCCAAGAGTGGAATTGTTGGGGAAATGGAAGGGGGCTCGGTGTAGAACCCCAGGGTCTCTCCTTTAGGAGACAGGGTGGGATGGGTAACAGGATTGGTGTAGGATAGCTGTTCACAGAAAGAAATGATTCTCACCCTTCCTGACCTGATTTCCGGAGACTGCTCAGCCCCCCACTTCAATTTCAGGGGAAGGCAGGAAACTGGTGGACACCCCACTGTCAGGGTCAGCTGGTCGTGGGAAGATGATGGGTAGGAAGGAAGGAGGCTTGTCTCACCATCCCTTCCACTGGATCCATCTTTTCCTGGACTTTAGGCTACAATTGCCTGCCTGTCATTGAATTATTTATATTTCAATTGCAGAGGCAGCCCGATGAGGGAAGGAAGGGAGAAAGGGGCATGTTCAGCCATTTCTCCTCACCAGTATAGCCCCTTCTATTCCTGGATCCTTATAGGGGGTGGGTCTGCTCTTACCCCCACCCAAGTACGTGCATTGGTTCTTAGGAGCCAGGGAGCAAGCAGGGGGCTAAGAGGCTAGGAGGGGGCACAGTGGTCGGGGAGACAGCTGCAGCCAGAGCTAAATTTAGCCTCTGATCTGGCTTTGATGCAGATTCATTTTTGGCTAAGACAGTCCCCCACCCCCCCAAACTCCAGCTTCTCCCCAGCAGTGAGAGGTGCCCCTGAAGCAGAAGCTTAGACCTGGGTAATGACCCCCAGGATGCCCCCCTCTCCTCTACACTGTTCTTCCTCAGCCCTCGAGAGGAGAGTGGCTGCCTCACAGCTGCCTTTGCCTGGGCACAGTGCCTACATTGCTCCCAGGGTGCTGTGGGGGTCTGCAAGGGAGGGGGAGGCAGACATGGTGCCCTCTTCCTCCTCCCAGTGCCAAGGAGTCACTATTTATAATTTTAAGGCTTCAGTATCTAATTATAGCTGAGAAGGGGTTGGCAAGAGGGGGGCCAGGAGGTGTCACCTACCCAATGTCCCAGACCCAGTCAGGAGAGAGGAGGAGAGGCTGAGTGAGAAGGCTGAGAGGAGGAGCGGGTGTGTCCTGTCCTTACCTGGGGTCATCACCAGCCATCCTCATACCAGCCAGTTTGGGCCAGTTGGAGCGGGAAGGGCTTTGAGTGATGGTGACAGCTGGCTGGGACTGAGGCAATGCCAGAGAGAGGGCTCTTTCCCCCACCCCACAGGGTCTTCTGGGGATAGACCAGGGAAGGAGCCCTGCTAGGGGTAAGGGGAACTTGGTTCCTCTTTCACTTTCCTCTCTCTGTCTCCCCTTTCAGGGCCAGCATATGGGTGAGGGGCCACCCCCTGGGGCCTGAGCTGCCCCGCACAGGATGCCCCGTGCCCCCTACTTCATGCCCTTGCTGCTACTGCTGCTGCTGCTCTCACTACCCCATATCCAGGCTGCCTTCCCCCAGGACCCCCTCCCTCTGCTGATCTCTGACCTGCAAGGTGAGTGTCCTGCAACCCTGCCCCTCTGAGCCCATCACTCAACCAGCAAAAACTGAGAGCTCCTGTGTGGAAGGCAAGGCACAAGAAGGCTCCCAGCTAAGGGCTGACCAGCAAAGAGGAACAGGCAGGTAGAGCTAGCTGGCACCTCAGGCCAGTTGCTTCTCATCCCTGGATCTGCTTTCTTCACTTACAGACAGTTTCATCTGGTGGCTTGGTTAAGAACATGACTCTCAGCCAGACCAAAGCTAGCAGGTTTGAATCTCTGCTAAGCTTCTCGCTAGCTATGTGACCTTGATCAAGTTATTTAACCTGTCTTTGCCTCAGTCTCCTCATCTGCAAAATGAGGATAATAATAGTATTATACCTCACAAAGTTATTTAGGGATTAAATGAGGTAATGCACATAAAGTGCTGAGAATACTGTCTGGCACAAATTAAATGCTTTATATGTATTTGCTATCATTAGCTACAAAATGAAAGCTTGGGACTAGTTCAGGGATTCCTAACACCTCTTACCTCCCTGTCTACCATTTGTACCACCAGCCAGCCAAGGTCCCACCATGATAAAAATCATAAACTCACTTTTTCTGATAGAATCTTCATCTGTTTGTAGAACTCTGTTATATATGTAAGAAGTCTTGGTGGCGCAGTAGTTAAAGTGATTGCTAATCGAAAGGTCGGCGGTTTGAAACTACCAGCTGCTCCACAGGAGAAAGATGTTGCAGTCTGCTTCTGTAGAGATTACAGTCTTGGAAACCCTATGGGGTCGCTATGAGTCAGAATCAATTCGATGACAGTGGGTTTGGTTTTTTGGGGAGGTCTTATATAGGATTTAGAGTAATTTCAAGCCTGGAGGGACTGCAGTTGGGTTATTGGGAGTAATGGTTGGGGAATGGGTAAGAACAGCAAATATTTGTACCTGTCAGATGCAGTTCTGAGCATTTTACTAATGTTAAATCATCTATCGTCTGTCCTTGAACTCACCTCCCTTTGAGCTCTGATGACAGTGGTTTCCGTAACCAGGTCAGGTGGATGCTGGAGTTGGTCAGAGGAGACAGAAATCTTGGAGGGCTGGGTGGCCTGTGAAGGGCCTGAAGGAACGGTGCAGAGAGAGGGTGGGGAGACATGGGGTGAGTAGATGTTGCAAGATGAGACTGCACAGTGTGGGAGAGATAGGGATTGGCTTAAGTCTGGAATTGGAAAGCCCTGGATCTGAATCGTGGTGCCTGATACTTTCAGGGAGCCCTGGTGAAACAGTGGTTAAGTGCTCGGCTGCTAACAGAAAAAGGTTGGCAGTTTGAATATACCAGCCACGCTGCGGAAGAAAGATGTGGCAGTCAGCTTCCCTAAAGATTACAGCCTTGGAAACCCTCTGTGGCAGTTCTGTTCTGTCCTGTAGGGTCACTATAAGTTGGAATTGACTCAACGGCAATGGAGTTTTGATTTTTGCCACTCTCAAGCTAAATGAATTTCTGTAAAATGAAGCCAATGTTAGTGCCTACCTCATAAAAAAAAAAAAAAAAAGAGTTGTATTAAATGAAATAAGGTACCTAGAAAGGAGGAGCCCTGGTGGTGCAGTGGTTAAAGCACTTGGCTGCTAACTGAAAGGTCAGTGGTTTGAACCCACTAGCTGCTCCATGGGAGAAAGATGTGGCAGTCTGCTTCCGTAAAGATTACAGCCTTGGAAACCCTGTGGGGCAAAAGTGCTAACAGTGCCCAGCAGAGATTAAGTGCTAAATGTTAGCTGCTATTACTTTTCGTAATAGTTTTAGGGCACCTCACAACTTACCTCACAGATCTACTCTGCTATAGCTGGGTATCCCTCTCCTACTTTTGTGTGGTTGGACAGGGTGTTTGGGGAATATGTGGTATCCCGGCTGGCCCTTGGCACCACACCTCTCTGTGTCTCCTAGGTACCTCCCCACTATCCTGGTTCCGGGGGTTGGAGGATGATGCCGTGGCTGCACAACTTGGGCTGGATTTTCAGAGATTTCTGACCTTGAACCGGACCTTGCTGGTGGCCGCCCGGTAAACTGACCGAGGCACAGTTGTGGGGAAGACATGCATGCACCCGGGCAGACATGGGACCTGCATGGCCACTGCAGCACCTTTGCAGGGGACACATGCAGGTGCACACGCCATGGGACATGGACATGCTTGGACCCAGAGCACAAGCCAAGGCGTAGAGTAAGGGGGAGGAAAAAGGGCAGGAGGTCTGTGCTGTTTGTCTCTTGAGTAGCTGAACATGGGGAAGGTGGGGACTCAGGAGCTCGGGTGGGTGCCCTGGCTTGGCTCTGATCCCTGCTTGCCTACTCCTTCAGGGATCATGTTTTCTCCTTCGATCTTCAAGCCCAAGAAGAGGGGAAGGGGCTGGTGCCCAACAAGGTGAGGGGCTGAGGGGATGAGGGACAGGCATGGGGATGAGGCTGGGAAAGACTCATGGGGGTTAACTGGGTAGGGAAAAGGATTCAAAAGGAGCTATAGTGTGAGGTGGGGTCCAGGTTGCCCTATGATTTTCCCTCTTCTGCTTTTCTTTTCAGTATCTAACATGGAGGAGCCAGGATGTGGAGAACTGTGCTGTGCGGGGGAAGTTGACGGTGAGCTGTGGCATGAGAATTTTCGAGGAAAGAAAAGGATTACCTGGCCTCCAGGCCCTGTCCATGCAGCCCTCCACCATGCCCTGTTTCCCACCCACCTCCCATCCCAGGCCTCAGAGGAAACTGGGAAGAAAAGGGAATTCATGGCTTTTAGCTTCCTTTATACACACTTCACAAAAAACCCTGGGAAATAGCTATTATTACTCTCAGATAAGGAAAGTGAGGCTCAGAGAGGCCAAAGGACTTGCTCAAGGCTGTAGAGCTAACGAATGACTTAGCTGGGACTTTACTTCATATTGCTGTGACTAGCTCAAGGATAGGAACCTTACTCCTTGTGGCCGCTAGTTCCAGCCCCAGGGACCTCTGTGGCTGACCTGGAATTTTGGGTTCTCTAGGACGAGTGTTACAACTACATCCGTGTTCTCATTCCCTGGGACTCCCAGACTCTCCTTGCCTGTGGAACAAACTCGTTCAGTCCTGTGTGCCGCAGCTATGGGGTACAAAGGGGAGGCTGGGAGGGTCACTGTGGGAGGACCCAAAATGGCCAGTTTGGTGGAGAAGGACCATCACCTGGGGTGGAGGAATGGGAGTACCCAGAGGGGCGGGGGAAGGAAGCAAGGGGACATGAGGAAGTAGGCTATGGAGCCAAGCTCCAAGACCCCAAGGGTTCTATGAACCTGTTCCATCTGCCCCCAGATAACTTCACTGCAGCAGGAGGGTGAGGAGCTGAGTGGGCAGGCTCGATGCCCCTTTGACGCCACCCAGTCCAATGTGGCCGTCTTTGCAGGTATGGACCTTGGCATGTGGGAGACAGGCATGTGGCTGGAGGGAGAACCCAGCTTAGCTCACTCCCAACCTGTTCTCTTCCCCAAGCCCCTGAGTGGAGGGCCAAGATAGGGGCCAGGGCCAGGGGCCAGGTAGGGTGGGAGATCTCAGAAGAGCATGGATACAGGTCCCTGAGCCTTCCCGACTCTACCCTACCCACCCCTCCAGAGGGCAGTCTGTACTCAGCCACAGCTGCGGATTTCCAGGCCAGCGATGCGGTAGTTTACAGGAGCCTCGGGCCTCAGCCCCCACTTCGCTCCGCCAAGTACGACTCCAAGTGGCTCCGAGGTCAGGGCGGGCCTGGGGACGGGAGGCTGCTCCTAGGGAGGAGGTGCAGGGTGAGGACTATGGCAGGGAGCAGGCAGATGGTGGTGGTGTGTATGTATGTAAAGGGGAGAGGCTGGTGGGCACAGGAGTTTCTGAGTAGGTATAGATACTCTTCCATACCCTGTCCTATCACTCCCTTCCTCAGAGCCACACTTCGTCCATGCCTTGGAGCATGGAGATCACGTCTACTTCTTCTTCCGAGAAGTCTCTGTGGAGGATGCCCGGCTAGGGAGGGTAAGGAGGTGGGCACCAGGGGTGGGTAGCTGGAAGGTTCTGTTGGATTCTGAGGAGCCAGTCTGAGTAAAGAGAGAGCTCCTGACCCTAATCTCCACAACACAATCCCCTGGACACTGAGCCCCCAACTTGGAATAGCCTCTGCCTCTACATCCTGCTGTCCCTCATCCTTGACCCAGATTGACCCTCCACACTGTACCCCTCCTTTGCTGTAACTCCCAACATTTATCTCTTAGTGTTCTTAACTTGATCACATTTCTTTCACCCAGCTGGCCCTGTGACTCTCTCACTGTTGTCTTCTTACCCCCAACTCCCCTCCCCCAGGTGCAGTTCTCCCGTGTAGCCCGTGTGTGTAAGCGTGACATGGGTGGCTCACCTCGGGCCTTGGACCGCCATTGGACTTCTTTCCTGAAGCTGCGGCTCAATTGCTCTGTCCCTGGGGACTCCACCTTCTATTTTGATGTCCTCCAGGCCTTGACTGGGCCTGTAAACCTGCACGGCCGCTCTGCTTTCTTTGGGGTCTTCACCACCCAGACCAATAGGTTGGTACTGTGCTGACCAGTGTGGCCCATCTGTCCCCTACCCCACCAGTGTCCAAGCTCTCCTCTCAAAGACTACTGATGGGGGGCAGTGAGGGGAAGCCCTATTCAAAGCCAGTTTTCTTTCCCACCCACCTTTTTTCCATAGCTGGCTCCCAGTGGCTGCCCCAACCTCAGTCACCACCTCCTAACATGGTGCATGAAGGGTAGCTCCCACTTCTCACCTGGGAGGAGCTGTGCTGTCTCTTCCAACACCTAGCCTGCATCATCTTTTTTCTGGCTCCCCTAGCATCCCTGGCTCTGCGGTCTGTGCCTTCTACCTGGATGATATTGAGCATGGGTTTGAGGGCAAATTCAAGGAGCAGAGAAGTCTGGATGGGGCCTGGACTCCTGTGTCTGAGGATAGGGTCCCTTCACCCAGGTACCTAGGATGGGATGGGTTTTGTGGGGGCAGAAACAAGCACAGTCTGTTACAAAGATAGGATTGTGAGGAGAGGGTAAGGTGTCCAAGGCCTGGGGAGGGGCTGCAGTGAGTTAACAACAGGAGAGATGCCATTGCCTAAGGTCAGGCCCAAACCCAGGTCCTGGGAAGAGGTGAGCAGTGGACTGGAAGGCTGCAACAGGGAATGGGAGTAGTGGTGTGAGTGTCTGTGTGTAGGGAGAACAAGGGTTATGATCATATTTGGGTGTGGCACAGCACAGAGCCTAACTAAGCCTGGGGTCCCTGCCCTAATGCTGTCCTTTCCCATGTGCCCACCAGGCCAGGGTCCTGTGCAGGAGTAGGTGGAGCTGCCTCGTTCTCCTCTTCTCGAGATCTCCCTGATGATGTCCTGACCTTCATCAAGGCTCACCCGCTGCTGGACCCTGCCGTGCCACCTGCCACACATCAGCCACTACTCACCCTCACCAGCAGGTATGGGGCTAAAAACACGACTGCCCCCTACCCCCTAGCCATTTTCCTCCTCTGACCCCACAAGGTAAATGGCAGCAATGGAAGGAGGAAACACTGGAGTGTGGGGGAAGGGCCCAGGATTGGGTGCCAGGACACCTGGGCTTTCTTTGAGACACTCAAGCTCACACACAAGCCTCAGTTTCCCCTGACCTGAGGCCTTTCCCTGCAGGGCCCCACTGACCCAGGTAGCTGTGGATGGGATGGCAGGTCCCCACAATAACACCACAGTCCTGTTCCTTGGCTCCAACGATGGGTCAGTGCTGAAGGTGCTGCCCCCAGGGGGACGATCTGGAGGGGGATCTGAGCCCATCCTGTTGGAAGAGATTGATGCCTACAGTCCCTCTCGGTGAGGTTTTTGGAGGGCAGGGCCCCCAAAGAGTAGGTGTGGGATGGGAGATGGCTGATGGGGTAGTGGGTATGGGTTGGGAGCTCCTGTGGGGCAGGAACTATGGAATAGAGAAGGGGGCTTGGCAAAAAAACTGGACATTGTGGTGGGGCAGGGTGGCCACTTGTGAACTCCAGCTCCGTGGGTTGTGTCAGCTACTGGTGCACCTCCCCACCTTCTGTTCAACTTGCCCAAGGAAAAGGGAACCTTCACCCGCCTCATCTCTGACTCCTTCTGGCCTTACCCCAGGTGCAGTGGGAAACGGTCAGCCCAAACAGCACGGCGGGTCATGGGGCTTGAGCTGGACACTGAGGGTCACAGGCTTTTTGTGGCTTTTTCTGGCTGCATTGTTCACCTCCCTCTCAGCCGCTGCACCCGGCATGGGGCCTGTCGAAGGTGAGAGGGGCCTGAGGCCAGGCCCTTCCTGGGCAAGCTCCCTGGGCCTCCCAGGAACACAGGCCTTGGGGGAGGCAGGGGAAGGTAGGTGATTTGGGAGGGGGTGGTTTATGCTTCAAGCATTTTGAAGGTGGGCAGCAACGAGGGTATGGTCCAGGGATTGGGGTGGACAGGATGGGAATATGGGGGTTGGAGCCTCCTGTAGATCAGGGGGAGTGTGGAAGAAGCAGGGGAATGGAATGTGATTAGAGTGGTGAGGGTCCAGCCTCACGTGACTGTTTTCCCTAGGAGCTGTCTAGCTTCTCAGGACCCATACTGTGGATGGCATAGCTCCCAAGGCTGTGTGGATATCAGGGGACCTGGTGGGTAAGTGAGGGGCCCTTGGATCTCCTGAGGAGAAAAGTCCCCATCACTAAGAGAGGAAGCTGGGGGCTAGGGTAGGAGGATGGGAGCAAGATGTAGAACTGCACTGAGCCACCTCCTTTTCTTCCTAGGACTGATGTGGATCGGGTTTGGGACCGGGATGCCATGGAGGATGGTGACTGCCAAGGTAAACAGAAGGTGCGGCTGCAAACGTAGCTGCACATGGTTCTGTTGGCCACAGATACTATTCCAGGCGTGAACTCTTGTCTTTCTCTCTTGTGGCATAGTCACCTCCATCAGCTCTTCATGAAGCTTCCCCTCGCCCCTATCTTCACTCTCTTCCTTGTTCATAGATGGAGCTACTGGAAGTCAGTCTGGCCCAGGGGATTCTGCTTATGGTAAGTCTTCTTGTCCCAGCTTCCCCTTCCTTTACTCAGCTTCCACTCATCCAAGTCTGTGCCCCATGATGGCAGCAGACCAGCACCCTGAACACCCTGAGTCTCAGAAGAGGGTCAGCATCCTCCAAATGTGCCAGCATACAGTAGGGTGCTTAATAAATAGCTTTTGAACAAATAAGTGAATGAATCTCCTGCATGGTGAACCCTTCCCCACACCCACAACAGAGTAGAGGCTGGAGGTCTAGACCCCTGGGTTCAAGGGAGGGGGAGGGGTGGAACTCCTGGATGGGTGTCAGGGGTAGAGAGCATGAGCCTCACTGGCTCTGACCTGGTCTCTGTCACCAGTGCTTCAGGGTCCTGGCCCTTTCCCTGAGATCCCCAGCCCCCCCAGTGATGCCCACCCCCGGCCCCAGTCTTCCACTCTTGGAGTTCATACTCAGGGTAAGGGGGCTGGCTGGGAGGGACAGGAGTGAAGTGTGGCGCTGCCGATATTAGAGAATTCTAAGCCCCTCACTGACTGGTGTTTGGTGCTCACTAATGCCTGTTTAGAGCCTCCCCTCCCCAGATAGATCTGGGCATCCCAGCCCCACTTCCTGCTCGGCAAAGTTTGGCAATTGCTCTTGGCATGGCTACAGGGGCCAGAGCTGGTATGGGACCCCGCCAGGCCCATGCTCTAGCCTGTGTGTGAGGCGGAGTGTGATGGGCTGTGTGTTCTGGGGGGTCGAGGGCTGGGCGTGATTCCTGAGGAAGGTTAAGGTTGTGTGGAGGGACCCTGAGCTGCAGAGTAACAAGGTTAGATTTCTGAACATCGCGCCCTCTAGATCAGCACCATTCAGTGCACCACCTACCCTCTGTTGAGCCTCCCTCCTCCTCCCTCTCGGTCGGCAGGCGTGCGCCGGGACCTCCCCCCAGCCTCGGCTTCCCGTTCAGTCCCCATCCCACTCCTCCTGGCCAGCGTGGCCGCAGCCTTCGCCCTGGGCGCCTCGGTCTCTGCCCTCCTGGTCTCCTGCGCCTGTCGCCGCGCCCACCGCCGTCGGAGCAAGGACATCGAGACCCCGGGGCTCCCGCGCCCTCTCTCCCTCCGCAGTTTGGCCCGGCTCCACAGTGGGGGCCCAGACCCCCCGCCGCCGCCCAAGGACGGAGACATGGCACAGACACCCCAGCTCTACACCACTTTCCTGCCTCCCCCCGAAGGCGTGCCCCCGCCGGAGCTGGCCTGCCTGCCCACCCCAGAGTCCACGCCAGAGCTTCCAGTCAAGCACCTCCGCGCCGCCGGGGGCCCCTGGGAGTGGAACCAGAACGGGAACAACGCCAAGGAGGGCCCGGGACGCGCGCGGAGCGGGAATCCAGCGGGCGGCCCCGCGCCGCGCGTGTTGGTGAGGCCGCCACCGCCCGGCTGCCCCGGGCAGGCCGTGGAGGTCACCACCCTGGAGGAACTGCTGCGCTACCTGCACGGCCCGCAGGCGTCAAGGAAAGGGGCTGAGCCCCCGCCCCCACCTCCTTTTACCTCACGGGCGCTCCCGCCGGAGCCCGCTCCCGCCCCGGCCCTCTTTGCAGGCTCCAGCCCCCTCCCCCGGGAATGCGCCCCACCTCTGAGGCTGGACGTACCCCCAGAGGGGAAGTGCGCGGCCCCCGCCGCCCGGCCCGCGCTCTCCGCCCCCGCCCCCCGCCTGGGCGTCGGGGGGGCGCGGAGATTGCCCTTTTCCCCGCTCCGTGCACCACCCGCCTTACTCACCCGAGTTCCCTCGGTAGGCCCCTCCAGATACTCCGGGGGTCTCGGGAGGCACCTCCTGTACCTGGGCCGGCCCGAGGGGTATCGGGGCCGCGCACTGAAAAGGGTGGACGTCGAGAAGCCCCAGTTGCCCCCAAAGTCTCCCCTCGTCAGTCCTTCCTCCCAGCCGGCCATATCTAACGGCAGCCATTTTAACTTTTAAAGGGAGCTGCCCTGTAGCCTCAAGCGGGGCCCCTGAGGCCTATGCCCTCAACGGCAGTGGGCGTGGACGCTTCTCCAAGGACAGACCACCTCCCTCCCTCCTGTTCCGCACCTCCAGCCTTCCCGGACTCCGAGAGTCTCCCGGGGTCCCCTCTCCGGCTCGGGTTTATTTATTGACTGTCTTTCCCTGTCCTCGAGAGAGGAGTGGGAGGTGAGAAGCCCGTCCCCTCAGTGAGCCAGCTTTTACGAGGGGAATTGGCAGGCTCCCACTCCCCCCTCCCTTCCAGCCAAGCTGCCTTAACTCGCCCCTCCGGGCTTCCTCCAAGGACTGGGCCCGGGCGGGCCTCACGGCGGACTGTGGGGCGGGGGCCGAGCGCGTAGTGTACAGAGTTCTCGGGCCTCCTGGGACGTCCCTCCTCCTACTGTGTAGGAGCCTCCGCTTCCCAATACAGCTGTGTCCCGGAGCCGTTGCCTGACT
The DNA here is from genome assembly GCF_030014295.1 of Loxodonta africana. NCBI lineage: Eukaryota > Metazoa > Chordata > Mammalia > Proboscidea > Elephantidae > Loxodonta > Loxodonta africana. The sequence continues at coordinate 180,964,284 of NC_087344.1, read as the reverse complement.
TTACTCGCGGAGGGGGAAGGACGGGTCTGGAATGGTTGGTGCCCGCTCTGGGCGTCTTTGCTCCAGAATCTTTGCCTTCATCTTGGCCTTGAGCTCTCTCCTGAGTAATTGGGATGGCTGAAGTCCCAAGGGGGTTAATCAGGAAATGTTTCCTGAAGGAGGCAAGCGAAGACATGGCGTGTGGAGATGAGCCAGGGCCCAAGAGAACCGAGGTAGAGTTTACGGGAGGGCAGTCAGAGCAAGTTTCTGGACTGAGGAAGAAGGGATTCAGGGTTTCTTGATCTATGGGTGTGGGTGTGTTTGTGTGTCAGTCATTTTAGAAGAAATAAAATGAAGCTGCAGTGTAAGGGTCTGAAGTTGCACCTCAGGAAATCTTGTCCTAAAGAGAATTTGGCTGGAAAAGTCTGCGTTGCATGAGAGGTAGGGGCAAGCGGGTAAACTGCAGAAACAAAAGGAATAAACCCTGTTGGAGGCCAGGGTTTGCCACAGCAGTTCCCTAGGGAGCGTTTTCCCTGCAGCTAGAAGGGGGCGGGTGTCAAGACCACATATTTACCGCACGCATGCGTAGCTCCCCCTCACGGGCCCTCGGGGCCAGACTCAAGCCTCGCGCGCTAGGGATCAGCTAGCTTGCGGCAGCCGTGATGTTCACTTACTCCGACTGCAGCTGGCTGCAGATACCTGGCCTTTACCCCAGGGACTAATAGGAGGGAAGAACAAGACCATTTGCCCCGCCCACCACCCCTTGCGCTAAGGACACTTAAAGCCTCGCGCGGGCGGCGGCTGCTCCTGCGGATTTACAAGTCAGGTTTTTTGCCGGCGCGTGGCGGGAGTATCCGCCCAGTTCGAACCTTAGGCCGCCCACCCTCTGGCGCCGCCTAGAGTCCAGAACAAGCCCTGCAGTTACAGAAGCCTTGCCAAGCCCTTCCCGGTTGGCTGCCTAAGTGCCCTCAGCGGTAAACCGCTGAGAACAGTCTGGTGAAGAACCCTGAGATTGTTTCTAGCTCCGCCTTATACCACTTGTGATCGTTACGAGTCAAAACCCTGCCCTAAGCCACAGTTTCCGCATCTGAAAAATGGGGTCGTTGAAAGGCTGATGTACTATAATGTATGTGAAAACGTTTTCTAAAGGAGAAAGTATGGTACCTTGTGAGATGGTGATTCCTCCAGACTCAGGCATAGGCTATTCCTAACTTTGGTGAAGGAGATCTGCTTTTACTAAGCAGGGCTTTTTCATTTGCATCCTTACAACTTTCATTTATAGATCTTATCCTCAAGGATTTCAATGCCCTCTAAACATTGCTCACACCTCCGGTTGTTTGCCCATATTCAGTTGTCCTCCAGAGTCTAACTTTTTTCTTCTTGCAGCTTGTTTCACTGATTTAAAGTAGTTTTTAAATTTTTCTTTTTGTTGGATGCCTTATTTAACCCAAAATACATTGAGGCCATTGTTAGTTTCCTAGATAGTGGAAGAGAGCAGGGAAGGAGTGGAGAATCTTTCCAGTCACATTATCCTCTTCAAACCAAGATATTAAAGCAAGGACAAAGCAAAATTTCAAGGCTGCAGCCCTTCGTAGCCCTATGAGAGACAAATCTCATAAATACAGTTCTTGCTCTGAAAGTGCAAAAGGGGTAAATGATCTTCAGGTTTAAATATAGACCCAAAAGATAGGTACATACAATTTGCAAAAGAAATTTAGTCTTGTGACCCTTTGCAGGCAGCAGCAATTTACAGGTTAAAGTCTTGGTTGTAGTTTCAGTGTGAAGGATGTTCATTGTTTAAGCTGGACTCTCAGTCCTTGAACTCTGCCACCTACTGGTTTGCATGTGTGACTTCGGGCAATTCAGTTAACCTCCCTGAGCCTGTTTTGTAAAGAATGGGGGAAAAAAATGTGAAAAGGGGTTTTTAAAACACCATATAGATAACAGGTTTATAGATATATAGGTTTAAATGAAGTGCTCTGTGTGAAAATGTTATTTGCCCAAAATAGACTACTACCGAGTATGCAATTCATGAATATACATAAAATACCTCTTCCTGACAGAGAATCCCTTTGCTGTTGAGTCAATTTTGACTCATAGCAACCCTACAGGACAGAGTAGAATCGCCTCAGAGTTTCCAAGGTGCACCTGGTGGATTCAAACTGCTGACCTTTTGGTTAGGGGCCGTAGCACTTAACCACTACACCACCAAGGTTTCCTGACAGACAATAGTGAATAATAAATTAAGGGAATGAGTTCAAAGAAAGTATTATCACTGATAATAGAGGGTTAAACATGACCCCAATTAAGGAATCTGTAGATGTTAGGTGCCATCGATTTGGTTCCGGCTCATAGCAACCATACGTACAACAAAACTGAACACTCCCCTGTCCTGCACTATCCTCCCAACCGTTGCTATGTTTGAGCCCATTGTCGCAGACACTGTGTCAATCCATCTCATTGAGGTTCTTCCTTTTTTCTAATGACCCTCTACTAAACATGATGTCCTCCTCCAGGGACTGGTCTCTCCTGATAACATGGCCAAAGTGAGACGAAGTCTCAACATCCTTGCTTCTAAGGAGCATTCTGGCCATACTTCTTCTAAGACATATTTGTTCATTCTTCTGACAGTCCCTGGTATATTCAGCATTCTTTGCCAGCACCATAATTCAAAGGCATCAATTCTTCCGTCTTCCTTATTCATTGTCCAGCTTCCACATGCATATGAGACCATTGAAAATACCATGGGTCAGGCACCCCTTAGTCCTCAAAGTGACATCTTTACTTTTTAACACTTGAAAGAGGTCTTTTGCAGCAGATTTGCCCAATGCAATACATCCTTTGATTGCTGCTTCCATGGGAGTTGATTTTGGATCCAAGTAAAATGAAATCCTTGACAACTTCAATATTTTCTCTCCTTATCATAATGTTGCTTATTGGTCCACTTGTGAGGATTTTTGTTTTCTTTGTGTTGAGGTGTAATCCATACTGAAGGCTATAGTCTTTGATCTTCATCAGTAAGTGCTACAAGTCCTCTTCACTTTCAGCAAGCAAGGTTGTGTTATCTGCATATTGCAGGTTGTTAATGAGCCTTCCTCCAATCCTAATGCCCCTTCCTCTTCATATAGTCCAGCTTCTCGGATTATTTGCTCAACATACAGATTGAATAAGTATGGTGAAAGTATACAACCCTGACGCATACCCTTCCTGATTTTAAACTACACAGTATCCCCTTATTCTGTTCAAATGACTGCCTTATGAGCATAATTAAGTGTTCTGGAATTCTTTTTCTTCCCAATGTTACCGTTATTCTGTTATGATTCACACAGTCAAATGCAGATAGTTATTTTAAAAAATCATATTAGCTCAAACTTTGTCTTTAGAAAAATTAGAATGTGTCAACAGGAGGATAGAATCGCTATCCTCAGGGATTTCTAAGCTGATTTCTTAGAGGCATCCTGGGAGGTAATGGAGAAACCAGGGCCCCAGCAGGCAGAGTCTATCAGCTTGTATAAGGCTTTAGGGACCTGAAACACAGAAGGTTTCACAGTCACAAAGCCTGAAAAGCTGTACAGCATCTTGGGACCTTTGGGGGCTAAGTCACAGGGGCCTGAGCTATTATTGTCTCTCAGACTTACGTCTCCTTGATGCCACCACCCTACACTGGGGAAAAGGTATGAGGCACTCTCTGCTACTTAACCCAGCAGTGACCCTTCAGAACTGTTGACTCATAAGAAATTAAGGTTACTTGTATGAGAATAGGAGCCCTGGTGGCACAGTGGCTAAAAAGCTCGGCTGCTAACCAAAAAGTCAGCGGTTCGAACCCACCAGCCGTTCCACTAGAGAAAGATGTGACAGACTGCTTCCGTAAAGATAGGAAAGATGTGACAGACTGCCTCCGTAAAGATAGGGTTGCTATGAGTTGGAATCAACTTGACGGCAGTGGGTTTGGTTTGGGTTTGTATGAGGTTAAGATTCAAGTACATGGGTAAAATATGAAGCTTATGAATCTAAAAGATCACCTACTTTTACCAGGTATATGGACAGAGTTCCAATAGGAAATAGATGATATGCTCAAAATTATGAAGGGCTATTTTTTAAAAGTATGGGTAGGGATAGATAGTTCAGTAACTGAAGGTAGTAACAGCCCTCAGTTGTCTGAAAAGACAAAGGAAGGCAGTGGTTACCAGGACCTGGAAGAGGGGAACTGTTTTGAGAGGAGCAGTGACCTTCAATCAAGGGGCACAGCTAGGCCAGGTGACCCCAAGGAAGGGTGCCTGGAAAATCAATACACTGACCTCATTATTCTCCCTGTCTCCAATGTCCTGCCAGGGCTCCCTATTGGCTGAATCCAACTGGAAGCTAAAGCATAGGGGAGCCCATTGATGTAGTTCATATAGGTTAGCTTCCGAAGATAGAAAGCGGGATGTAGAAGGGAGGAGAGAGTATTCTGGAAGGAGAGACAGAAGATATTCAGCATACCTTAGAGATGAAGACCCCATCCATTACCTGTAAGAGAGATTATCTTTGATTATCCTTGCTCAAGTCTTGCTAGCCGACACCTCTATGAAGAAATTCCCTGAATTAGTTTTTGTGCAAAATTTACTTTGGGGAGCTTGCAGGAACAGCTGGTTGGAGACGTTTCTTCTCCTCATTTCTTAACTGCAATCTGAGATAAATTAAGCTGCCCAAAGCCAAGAGGTTATGATAGTATTCTGATTAAATGATAAACTACAGAGGAAAGAACACTCGTAACTCAACATAGGAACTGTAGTCTTGGAAAAGAGGAGAGTAGGTTTTACAAACTATGTGACTCTGAGCAGTTTTTGAAACTATATATAATGATGATGATGATACACACCTTTCAAGGTAGGTGCGTATATGCATATGCAAAGTGCCTAGTGCACGGGCAGCCTTGTAGCAAACGCTTAAAGCATGGTAGCTATTGTTACTGGCTCTTCTCCCAAGCAGCACTTTCCTTCACAAGGAGGAACTTCCTTAAACTTTAGGAGTGGTTATGGGAGCAAAGTACAGCCCCACACTTTTGCTCAGGGGTCCCCTATACTCTTTTGTTTAAAAATAAATTTGTTGTTGTTGGTTAAGAATATGCACAGCAAAACATACACCAATTCAACAGTTTCTACACATACATTTCAGTGACACTCTGGTTATATTCTTCAAGTTGTGCAACCATTTTCACCCTCCTTTTCTGAGTTGTTCTTCCCCGTTAACATAAACTCACTGCCCCCTAAAGTTCCTATCTAATCTTTGGAGTTGGTGTTGTCAATTTGATCCCACACAGATGGAATTTAAAAGAGCATAATGCTCAAAGCAGACATTCTTTACTAGTTAAACTATTGTTTGGTTTTAAGAAGATTTCAGGGGGTATTTTTGGTTTGAGGTTTAAAGATTATCTCAGGACAATAGTTTTGAGGATTCATCCAGCCTCCATGGCTCCAGGAAGTCTGTATTCCATGAGAATTTTAAATTCTGTTTTGCATTTTCTCCCTTTTTATGAGGATTCTTCTATAGAATCTTTGATCAAAATGTTCAGTAATGGTAGCCAGGAGCCATCCAGTTCTGGCCTCATGGCCAAGGAGGCAGTTGTTTATGGAGGCAATTAGTCACATATTCCATTTTCTCCTTCTATTCCTGACTTTCCTTCTTCCTCGTTTTGTCTTGGATGGCTATTTACAAGTTCTTAAGACCCCAGGCACTAAGCAACTAACAAGGGATAGAGCAGAAGCACTAAACACCATTATTAGGCCAACTAACTGGGATATTCCAGGAAATAAGCCTCCAAACCAAGGAACCAAATTCCATGAAGTGTTTGGTTGTACCTAGCTGCCTCAACAGCTACTCTTTTTTTTTTTTTTGTCATTGTTGTAAATATATCTACCGCTCAACTTTTGCCATTTGCAACTTTTACAAATATACAACTTACTGACAGCAATTAATCAATTGAGCAATTCTACCCTTAATCAATTCGATTTTTTCCATCACTGTAAACCCAAACTCAGTACTCCATAAGCAATAGCCCCCTTTTCCTCCCTTTCTCCCACCTTTGGTAACCGATAATAAACTTTGGTCTCTATACATTTGCCTGTTCTTGTCTTTTTATGTAAGTGAGGTCATATGGTATTTGTTCTTTTGTGATTAAGTTATTTCAAGCATAATGTCTTCAAGCTCCATTCATATTGTAGCATGTATCAAAACTTAATTTCTCCTTTATTTCTAAAAAAAAAATTTAATTTCACTTTAACCCAGTGCCATCAAGTTGATTCTGACTCATAGCGACCCTGTACGACAGACTAGAACTGCCCCATAGAGTTTCACTTTAGTCACTGTTAATAACGTCCCCTCTGTCTTCATTACCTAGAGCTGCCACAACAAATATCAAAAGTGGGTGGCTTTAAAGAACAGAAATTTATTTTCTCACAGTTCAGGAGGCTAGAAGATCGAATTCAAGGTGTGGCTGTATTTTTTTTTCTGGCTGAGTAGTATTCCATTGTGTATATGTATCACATTTTGTTTATCCATTGTTCTGTTGATGGGCATTTAGGTTGTTTCCACCTTTTGGCTATTGTGAATAACTACTGCAATGAACATTGATATAAAAGTCTCTGAGTCTCTGCTTTCAAGTCTTTTGGGTCTATACCTAGGAGTGGAATTGCTGGGTCATTGGTAGTTCTATTTTTATTTTATTTTCAGTTGTACTTTAGATGGTTTACAGAACGAGCTTCTCATTAAAGAGTTAGTACACATATTGTTTTATGACACTGTTAACAACCCCACAGCATGTTAACACTCTCGCTTCTTCACCTTGGGTTCCCTATTACCAGCTCTCCTGTCCCCTCCTGCCTTCTAATTCTTGCCCCTGGGCTGGTGTGCCCCTTTAGTCTCGTTTTCTTTTATAGGCCTGTCTAATCTTTGGCTGAAGGGTGAACTTCAGGACTATGTTTAGTTTTTTGAGGAACCCACACAGTTTTCCACATTGGCAGTACCATTTTGCATTTCTACCAGCAGTGGACAAGGGTTCCAACTCCCCACATCCTTGCCAACATTTGTTGTTTTCTATTTTTTTTTTTTATCTTAACCATCCTAGTGGGAGTGAAATGGTATATTACTGTGGTTTTGATTGGCATCTCTCTGGCTAATGATGTTGAGCATCTTTTTATGTGTTTGGTGGCCATTTGAATGTCTTCTGTGGTGAAATGCCTTTTTAAATCCTTTGCCCATTTTATGATTAGGTTGTCTTTTTGTTGTTAAGTTGTCAAAGTTTTATATATATTTTGATTATTAGGTTCTTAAAAAAATTTTTTTTTTTTATCAGATATACAGTTTCCAAGGATATTCTCTCAGTCCATAGCTTGTCTTTTCAAGTTGTTGTTAAAGTCTTTTGATGGACAAAAGTTTTTAATTTTTATGAGGTCTCCTTTGTCTTTTGCTGTTTGTGCTTTTATTATACTAGATAATACATTATTAAAAGCTAGGCCTGACAGCATTGCCCCTGCAATTTCTTCTAAGAATTTTATAATTTTAGTTTTCACTAAGGACATTTAGGTCCTTAATCCATTTTGAATTTATTTCTGTGGTATGTGTGGTATGAAGCATGGATCCTGGTTCATTTTTCTGCATGTGGAAATCTAATTTTCCCAGCACCGTTTATTAATTTTTAAAATAACATCTTATTGTGTTTTAGGTGAAAGTTTACATAGCAGATTAGGTTCCCATTAAATAATTTTTATACAAATTGTTCAGTGATACTGGTTACAATTTTCATAATGTGTCAGCATTCTCATTATTTTTATTCTGTTTCTATTGATCTAGTTTCCCTTCCCCTCCTTGCCATCTCATCTTTGCTTTGGGTTAAATGTTGACCGATTGGTCTTACATAGTTGATTGTTTTAGAGAGCACATTACTGTCGGGTAGCATTATTTTATAAGCCTGTCTTAGTCATCTAGCACTGCTATACAGAAATACCACAAGCAGATGGATTTAACAAGGAGAAATTTATTCTCTCTTACTCTAGTAGGCTAGAAGTCCAAATTCAGGGCACCAGCTCCAGGGGAAGACTTTCCATCTTTGTCAGCTCTGGGGGAAGGTCCTTGTCATCAATCTTTCCTTGGTCTGCACAGGAACCCCGGGTCCAAAGTATGCGCTCTGCTCCCAGTGCTGCTTTCTTGGTGGTATGAGGTCCCTACATCTCTCTGTTCACTTCTCTCTTTTGTATCTCAAAAAAGATTGGTTTAGAGACAGAAAGGGCCACATGAACCAGTGACTACATCATCCTGAGACCAGAAGAACTAGATGGTGCCCGGCTACAACCAATGACTGCCCTGACACGGAACACAACAGAGAACCCCTGAGGGAGCAGGAGAGCAGTGGGATGCAGACCCCAAATTCTCATAAGACCAGACTTAATGGTCTGACTGAGACTGGAAGGACTGCAGTGGTCATGGCCGCCAGACCTTCTGTTGCCCCAGGACAGGAACCATTCCTGAAGCCAACTCTTCAGACATGGATTGGACTGGATAATGGGTTGGAGAGGGATGCTTGTGAGGAGTGAGCTTCTTGGATCAGGTGGACACTTGAGACTATGCTGGCATCTCCTGCCTGGAGGGGAGGTGAGAGGGTGGAGGGGGTTAGAAGCTGATGAAAAGGACACGAAAAGAGAGAGTGGAGGGAGAGAGCGGGCTGTCTCATTAGGGGGAGAGTAACTGGGAGTGTGTAGCAAGGTGTATATGGGTTTTTGTGTAAAAGACTGACTTGATTTGTAAACTTTCACTTAAAGCACAATAAAAATTATTGAAAAAAAAAAGAGATTGGTTTAAGACTCAATCTAATCTTGTAGACTGAGTCCTGCTTGATTAACATAACTGCCACTAATCCCATCTCATCAACATCATAGAGATAGGATTTATAACACATAGGAAAATCACATCAGATGACAATCACACAATACTGCGAATCATGACCTAGCCACATTGATACATATATTTTGGGGGAACCCAATTCAATCCATTACAAAGCCAATCTATTCTTTGGCTGAAAGGTGACCTCCAGAAACAGCTTCAGTTCCAAATTCAAAAGGTATCCTAGGGCAATATTCTCAGGGTTTCCTCTAGTCTCCATTGGTCCAGTAGGTATGGCCTTTTTTGGGAACTCGAATTTTGTTCTACATTCTGTCTGGGACCTGTTGTGTCCCTGGTCAGAACAGTCAGTAGTGGTAGCCAGGCACCAGCTAGTTCTGATTGCAGGTTAGAAGAGACTGTGGTTCCTGTGGGCTGTTAGTCCTGTGGACTAGTTTCTGCTTTGAGCCTTTGGTTTCCTTCATTCTCTTTTGCTCCATATGAGTAGAGACCAATAGCTGTATCTTAGATGGCCACTCGCAGGCTTTTAAGACCTCAGACGCTACTCACTAAACTAGGATGCAGAACATTATCTTTATGAAACATGTGTGCCAATTGACTAAGTTGTCCCCCAATATTAGAGCCCCAAGCCTTTTAACCCAGTAAATCAATCCCGTGAGTTGTTTGGCTATGTCTACAAAGCCTCCATAACTGGGCCCCCTATGTGTTTTGTTATATATATGGACAAATATGCAGCACACACAAATGTGTATATACATACGCCTACAGATACACCTATGCATGGGTGTACTTTTACTTGTATATGCCTTCCTATACACATATATGTGTAGATATCTACCTATATAACCACACACATATTTTTTGGTTGTTAATACTGTTGTTGCAAAATTGTATATGTTATAGCATTTACTGAAATTGTCCCTGTTTCTTATGTACTTTTTAGTGTCTTTATTTACCTTGGTCAAACTGTGATGACTTCACCCAAATTTGGTATTGCCTTTCCTATCACCAAAAATACCAAGTGTCTACTAGGAAGTATTTCCATTCCCTTTCCCTCCCATTCCTGGTAACCACCAAAGAACGTTGCTTTCTGTGTTATCTGTTCTTGAGATTTTATAATATTGGGACCATACAATATTTGTCCTTTTGTGATTGACTTATTTCATTCAGCATAACGTCCTGCAGATTTATCCATGTTATAAAATGTTTTGCGAACTCTTCATTAGTTTTTATAGCTGTGTAGTATTCCATTGCGTGTATGTACCACAGTTTGTTTATCCACCCATCTGTTGATCAGCACTTAGGTTGTTTACATTTTTTTGCTATTGCAAATAATCCTTCAGTGAACATACATGTGCATAAGTCTATTCGTGTTTCTGTCCTTAGATCTCTTATATATATACCTAGAAGTGGAATTCCTGGATCGTAAAGTATTTCGATTTCTAGCTTTTTGAGGAAGTGCCGTACCATTTTCCATAGTGGTTGTGCCATTTTACAATCCCACCAACAATATATAAGAGTTTCAATCTCCCCACAATCTCGCCAGCATTTGTGGTTTTCTGTTTTTTTTTTTTTTGGATCATTGCCATTTTTTTTTATTAACTTTTATTGAGCTTCAAGTGAATGTTTACAAATCAAGTCAGACTGTCACATATAAGTTTATATACACCTTACTGTGTACTCCCACTTGCTCTCCCCCTAACGAGTCAGCCCTTCCAGTCTCTCCTTTCGTGACAATTTTGCCAGCTTCCAACTCTCTCTGTCCTCCCATCCCCCCTCCAGACAGGAGATGCCAACACAGTCTCAAGTGTCCACCTGATATAATTAGCTCACTCTTCATCAGCATCTCTCTCCTACCCACTGTCCAGTCCTTTTCATGTCCGATGAGTTGTCTTCGGGAATGGTTCCTGTCCTGGGCCAACAGAAGGTTTGGGGACCATGACCGCCGGGATTCCCCTAGTCTCAGTCAGACCATTAAGTATGGTCGTTTTGTGAGAATTTGGGGTCTGCATCCCACTGATCTCCTGCTCCCTCAGGGGTTCTCTGTTGTGTTCCCTGTCAGGGCAGTCATCGGTTGTGGCCGGGCACCAACTAGTTCTTCTGGTCTCAGGATGATGTAGGTCTCTGGTTCATGTGGCCCTTTCTGTCTCTTGGGCTCTTAGTTATCCTGTGACCTTGGTGTTCTTCATTCTCCTTTGATCCAGGTGGGTTGAGACCAATCGATGCATCTTAGATGGCCGCTTGTTAGCATTTAAGACCCCAGACGCCACATTTCAAAGTGGGATGCAGAATGTTTTCATAGTAGAATTATTTTGCCAATTGACTTAGAAGTCCCCTTAAACCATGGTCCCCAAACCCCTGCCCTTGCTCCGCTGACCTTTGAAGCATTCGGTTTATCCCGGAAACTTCTTTGCTTTTGGTCCAGTCCAGTTGAGCTGATCTTCCATGTATTGAGTACTGTCCTTCCCTTCACCTAAAGCAGTTCTTATCTACTAATTAATCAGTAAAAAACCCTCTCCTACCCTCCCTCCCTCCCTCTCCCCCTCGTAACTACAAAAGTATGTGTCCTTCTCAGTTCATACTATTTCTCAAGATCTTATAATAGTGGTCTTATACAATATTTGTCCTTTTGCCTCTGACTAATTTCGCTCAGCATAATGCCTTCCAGGTTCCTCCATGTTATGAAATGTTTCACAGATTCGTCACTGTTCTTTAACGATGCGTAGTATTCCATTGTATGGATGTACCACAATTTATTTAACCATTCATCCGTTGATGGACACCTTGGTTGCTTCCAGCTTTTTTCTATTGTAAACAGAGCTGCAATAAACATGGGTGTGCATATATCTGTTTGTGTGAAGGCTCTTATTTCTCTAGGGTATATTCCGAGGAGTGGGATTTCTGGGTTGTATGGTAGTTCCATTTCTAACTATTTAAGATAACGCGAGATAGATTTCCAAAGTGGTTGTACCATTTTACATTCCCACCAGGATCATTGCCATTTTTGCAGGGGTGAGATGGTATCCCATCGTAGTTTTGATTTGCATCTCTCTAATGGCTAATAGGAGCCCTGGGGGCACAGTGGTTATGAGCTCAACTGCTAATCAAAAAGTTGGAATCCACCAGTCACTCCTCGGAAACCCCACGAGGCAGTTCTACTCTGGTCTATGGGGTCACTATGAGTCAGAATTGACTCATCGGCAAAGGGTTTGGTTTTGGTTTTTAATGGCTGGTAATCATGAGCATCTTTTCATGTATTTGTGGGGCACCTGAATGTCCTCTTTGGTCAAGTGTCTGTTCATGTCCTTAACCCCCCCCCTTTTTTTAAATTTTATTTCATCGTGCTTTAGGTCAAAGTTTACAGAGCAAATTAGTTATCATTCAAAAATTTAAACACATAAGAGCCTTCACACAAACAGATATATGCACACCCATATTCATTGCAGCACTGTTTACAATAGCAAAAAGATGGAAGCAACCAAGGTGCCCATCAATGGATGAATGGATAAATAAATTATGGTATAAAAATTTATACACAAATTATTTTGTGACATTGGTTGCAATCCCTGCAATGTGTCAGCACTCTCCTCCTTTCTGCCCTGGGTTTCCTATTTCCATTTGTCCAGCTTTCCTGCGGTTCCTGCCTTCTTGGCTTTGCTTTTGAGCAGGTGTTGCCCATTTGGTCTCATCTACTTGATTGATCTAAGAAGGACATTCCTCACGTGTGTTCTTTTTTTATACCCGAAACCTTGAGTCCATACATCTATTGGTATCGACTCCTAGCGACCCTACAGGACAGGGTAGAACTGCCCCATAGGGTTTCCTAGAAGCGGCTGATGGATTCGAACTGCCAACCTTTTGGTTAGCAGATGAGCTCTTAACCGCTGTGCCACCAGGGCCTGTCCAATCTTTGCCTGAAAGGTGGGCTTCAACAGTGGCTTTGGTTCTGAGTTAGAAGGGTGTCCAGGGGCCATTGTCTTGGGGGTTCCTCCAATTTCTGTTAGACTAGTAAGGCTGGTCTTTTTTGTCAATTTGAATTTTATTGCACATTTTTTCCCCTGGTCTATCCGGGACCCTCTACCGTGATCCCTGTCAGAGAGGTCAGTGGTGATGCCCAGGTACCATCTAGTTCTTCTGGATTCAGGCTCGTGAAGATTGTGGTTCATGGGGTCCATTAGTACACTGGACCAATATTTTTCTTGTGTCCTTGGTTTTCTTCATTTTCCTTTGCTTGGGACAGGATGGGAGCAATAGATGTATCTTAGATGGCCACTTACAAGCTTTTAAGACCCCAGATGCTACTCACCAAAGTAGGATGCAGAACGTTTTCTTTATGAACTATGTTATGCCCACTGACCTAGATGTCCCCAAAGACCACGATCCCCAGCTCCCAGGCTCAGTATCTTGGTCCCTCAAGGTGTTTGGATGTGTTTAGAAAGCTTCTATGACTGTGCCCCTTTGTGCTCTATTATATTTATGAATACACATGCTGTACATACAAATATGTATGCAAAAACATCCACAGTCTAACCTATGTATATAAGTTGGTATACTCCTATACACCTTCCTTCCCCAATCAGCATACATATCTGCCTCTATATCTGCTTGTAAGTTATTATTTTTTTTTTACTGTTGTTGTAGTGTTGTATATGCTGTAGTATGTACTGTGGTTGTCTCTATTATTATTATTTTTTTCTTGTGTTCTTCTAAGTGTCTTCCTTTCCATTGGCCAAGTTATACTGACTTTCCCTATATCTTAGCCAATTTTTTGATTGGATTGTTTGTCTTTTTGTTGTTGAGTTGTTCAAGTTATCTATATACAATATTTAGAGATTAGACCCTTATCATATACATCATTGCCAAAGATTTTTTCCCCAGTCTGTAGGTTCTCTTTTTACTCTCTTGGTAAAGTCTTTTGATGAGCATTAGGTATTTAATTTTTAGGAGGTCTCAGTTATCTAATTTATCTTTTGTCATTCATGCATTTTTAGTTGTTTAATAGGCTATTTATGCTGAAAATTAGGTCTCCTAGTTTTGTCCCTATGCCACTTAGGACTTTATAGTTTTAGCTTTAACATTTAGGTCTTTGGTCCATTTTGAGTTAGTTTTTGTGCATGGTGTGAGGTATGATTCCTGTTTTACTTTTTTTCAAATGGATATCCGGTTTTGCCAGCACCATTTGTTAGAGAATATTTCTTCCCCATTGAATGGATTTCGACCCTATGTTAAAGATCAGCTGCCCTAAGACGGACAAATTTACTCAATTCTATTCCATTGGTCTATGAGTCCGTCACTGAACCAGTACCAGGCTGTTTTGATTACTGTGGCTGTATAGTAAGATTTGAGATTGGGAAATGTGAGGCCTCCTACTTTGTTCTTCTTCTTCAGTATTGCTTTATCTATTTGGGACCTCTTTCCTTTCCATATAAAGTTGAAGACTAGTCTTTCATTTCATTAAAGAATATTGTTGGGATTCGGACCTGGATTGTATTATATCTATAGATTGCATTTGGTGGTACTGACATTTTTACAATGTCAGGTCTTCCAATCCATGAGTGTGGAATATTTTTCTATTTATGTAGATCTCTTTTAGTTTCTTGCAGTAGTGGTTTATAGTTTTCCTTATATAAGTCTTTTTTAGGTTTATTCCTAGTTATTTTATCCTTTTGAGGGCTATCATAAATGCTGTTTTCTTGATGTCCATTTCAAAGACCTCCTTGTTAGTGTAAAGGAACCCTACTGATTTCTGTGTGTTGATCTTATACCCTGCCACTTTGCTAAATCCTTCTATTAGTTCCAGTAACTTTCTTGTGGAGTTGCTGGGATTTTCTATGTATAGTTATGTCATCTGCAAATAAGGATAGTTTTACTTCTTCTTTTCCAATTTGGATATACTCTACTTCCCTTATTGTTCTGGTGAGGACTTCCAGTACAATTTGAGTAAGAGCGGCAATAAAGGGCATCTTTGTCTCACTCCCATTCTCAAGGGGAATGCATATATGTGCTCAGTTATGTTGAGGAATTTCCCTTCTATTCCTATTTTGCTGAGAGTTTTTTATCAGGACAGGGTCCAACACCATTTACTGAAGAGACTTTTCTTTTCCCATGGAATGAACTTACCATCCTTGTCAAAAATCAGTTGACCATAGTCCCCTATAATATTAACTTACCTTGTTATCTATCAAAAATCTTGCACAAACCCTACATGGATGTAGTTATCACTGCGTTGCTCCCACTTCGACCCTCTCATGTATTTTCTACCTAATGATCAATCTCCTTGGGTAGAGGGCTCACTTTCACAGATAAAGAAAATCTTAGGATAGGTTCTTTAATTCATGTTTTTTTCCACCATCATTTAAGAATCTTATCTTTCACAGAACTCAAAATTACCTATCAAATTACTTTCCATTTTTTCCATTTTCCTGATAATTTCTCTCACTAGGATTTTAATTCAACAAGACTCTTAGCTTATTGTTCAAGGCTCCTGAAGTCCCTGCTCTTTTTCCATCAGCACAGTATCTTGTATTTCATAAGTGCACTGTATTTGTTGACTATATGTATTTACCAACAAGCAATTATCCACCCGCAGCCTAATACATAGTAGGTGTTTAACGTCCTAAAAATTTACTTTGAGAGCTTGCCTGGATATTCTAGTTGTTAATCACAGATGCTGATATGTCCTTGGCCTTGGGATCATACTTTTTCTTAAGAAAGGTATCTATAATGTTAACTGAGCAGCTTTTGAGAACACTACATACTAGCTAGCCAGATTGGTCTACTCAACCCTTGGCATCAATGGCAATTTTGCCACAACCAGGCTAGCTACTTATATTTGCTGAATAAATGTGTGCTGAATGGACTGCGACAGCAGCAAGCAGCTTATTAACTAAGAACAGCTATGAAGCCAGCAGGGCAAATCCACAATTTCCAAGCCTCACCACGCCTGGCATTTTCCCCCTACATCTCAGCAATGACTTTATTCCCACGCAAGGGCACAGAATTCTTCCCTTCAGCTACTATTTTCCTCCCTTGGTTGTTTACTTTCAGGGAAAGGGGGGCAGTGCTGAGAAAAGGGAAGCAGACAGATGTGAATTTAACAAGACAGTCAAAAGCTCTCTCCATTCTCACCTCAACTTTCTTTTTTTTTTTTACCTCAACTTGTTCTGCCTTGCTCAGGCTAAGGGAAAGTAGCTAAATAAAAGGCAGAATGTGTGAATGTGTTAGAAGAGACTGCCAACAGGGGTCTCCTCATTAGATCAGTTGGGTAGGGAAAACTGGCTGTTGAAGCTTATCTGTGATCAGGGAGTAGATACAATATTTGAGCAGGAGATGAAAAATAATTCAGTGATACCCTGACATGGTAAGGCTTTGACATTTTATTAAGAAACATCTTTATTTTAAATGATAGTACAAAAATTGCATATATAATATAGATCTGTATAGTTATATACACACAATGCTCACCCACACATACATACACACAACCTTGCTCATCAGAATCAAACCCTATTTCATTAAAATGCTAAATAAAAAGGAGAATTACATTTAAGCTTTCCTAAAAATATACTGTACATAAAGCTGTCAGACAACCTGAAAAACTGAGGGCATTTTGAGAAGAATCTAGGCACTTTCATACCTCCCCACCACACACAAATGGCCTTGGCAGAAGGCAGGAGGAGAGTACACAGTGCAAAGCCAGGGAAGGGCGGTGCTACCATTGTTATGGATAAAGCTGTATGTCTGTAACCAACTGGGAAGCATAGGATATACAGTGTGACCTAGATTAATTCTCAGAAACAAACCATCTCAGAATAAACAGAAAATAATGTGGTGGGAAAGGAGGAGGGAGAGTGAAGAGAGAAAAGACAAGGCCCACGATTAGAAATGACCTACTAATTAAGTTCTAGTACCTGGGAAAGACTCAAGGAGATAAGAACTAATGGGGTCACAGAAGCTGAAGTTGTCGGGGGAGATAGAGATAGGAAATCATAATTTCCTGCCATTAACAAGCCAAATTACAACTGTAGAGTCTAGGGATATCATCCCACCCCCCAATTCTAGTGAGGCTCAGAAAAAGGCTGCACCAGAAGTTCAGAACTACTTGATTCTAATTCACATCCTTCTTGCTCCAGGTGTCTTGTTAACTAAATTGGCATAGGCAATAGAGTGCTAACTCAGAAAGGGGAAATCCATCATATAAAGTAGAAATAGATAAGAGCCTACAGCAGTATATAGGCAGTCTTGACATGTATTCCATTCCAAAGCTCTTTTCTGGCAGTACAAAGATGGGTCTGCCTGTAGGAGTATAGAAGCCATTTTCCAATAAAATATGACAAAAAATGTTTCCCACTCAATATTAAACTCACATGAAGAGTTTACTATATGCCCCACATTGTCTAGCCCTGGAGGCCCATAATGTTTTTCAGGAGAGAGCTGCACACACTTTCTCTCCAAAATGATGAGATTTCCAAACGAGGAAAGTGGATGTATAGAATGTCTGCTCCTTCTGCGATGGCCCTTTACCTGGGGTTTCCTTCCCGTTCAGAGGTGTAAGAGATTTACAAGTGCCAGTCAAAATAGCTGCCACAGGAGTGGAAAGGAGGCCTGCCCTGTGGCGGGGCAACTCCAGCTCTACCTCTGACACTAGTCTGAATGTTATCATCACATTATATGCTAAACAAATCCCTTTAAAGCTAGGTACTGGCTCTCCCTGGGGCCTTACTCCTCAGGTTTCTCATTATTGCCTCTAAGAGAGTTTTCCAGCAGACAGTCTCTCAGACAGGGCCAAAGCAATGCTTTTTCTTCCTCAGTCTCCATATTGTGCATATTCTGAGGCAATCCTAAGAAACCTTCTCTATGTGTTTAATGAAATAAGAATATTTCCAGGTTATACCAGGTACTTTAGAGCTGAATCTCAAATAATCAAAGAAAAAAGTAGGGAAATCCCACTAACATACACTCAGCAAAGGGATATAAAAAAAATGGCCCGGTCATACAATACCTACTTCATCTAGACAGCCCTCTGTAAAGTAATTTCTTTTACATCAATAGAAAAAAAGAAATAATTTCACATGCCATAGATTTCTAACATTACTGAGCAGGCACGAAAATTTTAATAAAGCAATGGTAAGGCTGAAGAAGAGGTAAAGGCAAAAACAACATAGATCTGACAGAAAAAAAAAAAAGAACATCTTTTAAGGCACTGGGTTAAAAACAGAAAATCTAAAGCCAACTTCTCTCATATTTTAATTAAGAGACCCTAATTCTGGCAAGACAATTAAGAGATCCCACAGAGGTAGTGATAGGAAGGGAATGCAGGTTTATAATTAATTTCCCTGAAGCTAGGAACAAGAAATTAAGATTTACTTCTCCCTCTTTTTTGGGGGAAGGCTTAAGACCAAAATGCAAATACAGAGTCTAAAATTCCTGACATTAATATTGATATTGCAAAGCAGCTTTATTTAGTAGTAGGCAACTACCCTAGACTCCAAATTTCTCCTGCTCAAGTACCAACTCTGAAACACTTATCTGGGGAATGGACACTGTTATTTGACCTTCTATAAGCTGCCAATAAGTGAGTTGGAATCCCCAAAACCAGAAGATCTAAGCAACATTATCCCAACTTCCATGGCTGATCCAGAAAGATAAGCTAAATCCTGAAATGGTACTGCCATTAATGCACTTAATATTTAACTTGTAACTACTTCAAGGTCTCCTGATTTATCATTCTCTTCATGGCAATACAACTGGGAATTAAATTCTATTCCCCTTGTCTGGTATGCTAAAAGGTCTGTTCCAAGAAAACAAAAATGACTGTCTTTTTTGCTGTATCCACCCCTTTCCATACATTCCCTTCTCTCCCTCCCTACCCCAGCCCCTTCTCTAACAAATTCTTCCATCTCAGAGACCCTGTCATCAAAAATGACTTAGATTGTACTAGAGAATTTTGGGGGTGGGAATGATAGCCTCCTAGAGGAAAAGAATAAAAAGAATTAAACATTTGCCAAAAAAAAGTAGGAACTCTGCTGTGTGCTGAAGAAGGGAGTGCCCCCAATCATTAGCTACCTCAGAGTGAGTGGCTGGGCCTGGGTAGCTTCTGTAGAGTTATCCTCTGCCCCATTACATATACATATATATATAATTTTTTTAGAAAAGGAATTAAAGTGAACATATGAACTAACAACACAAATGATACTTGGTCCCTCTATTGGAGGAAAGGCTCTGAAAAGGCACGTATAGCAGCTTATTGTTAGCACCTGGTTCCCAAAGGGAAGCAGAATGAAGAAAAACATCACAAACAGGAACAAGACGATCTGGTAGCAGATATTACAATTTCCTGCTTACCCTTACCTCGGCCCCTCACTGCATTACTCCCACCATCCCCAAGAGCACTGAGTAATCTCTGATCATCTGGGAAATGCTCAGCACTCAGGTCTGTGGAAAAAACCTAGCTAAGGTGGCCAGTAGCCAAAACCAATTTCAAAACTGATTTTCTTTTTTGCCTTTAAACCTCTAATAGCCAATTCTGTTTGTTAAATTTGGTTTAGGGAGTTATGTTTTCAGTCTATTTTGAGCCCAAAATGATTCTGCACCTCTGGAAAACTGCAGCAAATTACTTTGTTAATCAAGGTAAATGGAGCCATGGTAACTGTCATTTTTTTTTTTTTTTCCAAATTAAAAATGCATGTTTTCCCCATGATCGCTGTTAAGAAAACCGTTTTCTAAACAGTCATTCAAATGTTTACTTGGCACATCTCCCTCTGGTTTCTACTTCTAATTTACAACAAAGCAAGCAAGCAAGTCTAGAACGATGAGGGCCCAATTTCAAAGGCAATAACCTCTTGTAATGAAGCCTCCTCCAACTTCTCTCTCTCCATCATATTCTTTCTTTTGTGAAAACTCCATGCTGACACAGAAAGAAAACCCAGCAATGAAACACTTTTCAAAAGTCTCTGGGCAGAGGCAGCAGGCATAGTGGGAAAGAAGGGAGAACAGGGACAAAGTACTTGGCCAGAATCTTTGGTTACTTACTTTATGGCACTGCTGGTTCTTATTCCCTTTGCCAACATTCACTGAGCACCTACGGGCACAGAGCTCTGCACCAGGCCCAAGCTTAAGAAAGCAGGACAGTGGGACAGTACACTCATCCCAAGTCAGCAGAAACAAAACTACCCGATACCCTCAGCATTCGTCTCTGTCTTCTTCTCTCTCTTTTTTTTTTTTTTGCATTTAAGAGGCTAACATCTAAGCTCCACAGAAAGGCACACGTGTCCTAGGTGACAGTTATAAAATTCAACAGTTTTATAAAATTAAAGAGTTTGAGCTCGATAGTACATAAATGTCTGAAAGTAAGTTGTTCCGACAACAGACTACCCTCCTGTTTGCAATTTTACAAAATCCAACCAGAATAAAGCTTGTATCTCAAGACCAGATTGTTTCATAACCCCATAAGCCTCTTCTAGGCCACCTTCCAGCTTTGTGGAAGCACAGCCTGAAGGATTTTGGTTTTAGATACACTTCTCCCACATAAATAAGTTTTCTTTCCCTTCCAGTTTTTAAAAACTCTGTTTCAGTTTCTTTACCTGGAATCTGAGCTATGACATACAGTGGATGCAAATTTGCCAGGCAACTGCACACATTCCTTCTCAATGAAATTAACTTAGGATAGTTGGGAGCGCTTGCTCCTTTGGCAGTGATTTTCCTTCTCTCTTTCCCAAAGCTGGCTTCTAACATCCTTTCCCAATTAGTTTTCTTCTCTAACAGATACATATATCATAAATCCAAGGCAAATTTTCAGGTCACCTGATGTTACAATTATTAAAGGCACTGGGTGTGTATGTATTAGGAATGTTATCTTAAAATCTTTTGATACAAAGTCAGTTACTTAAAAAACAACGAATGAACCCATAACATCCAGCATTCCTTTACCTCTATTCTGAAAGTAATGATGTGAGCTGAGTAATTTGGTCCTTATTCTTTTGGCCCCTCAGAAGAAATGTCCCCTAAATTTGGCTTTCAATTTTCCAGTTGCACAGATAGCTTTCCTGAGCCTAAGCATTGTACCCTGCTATAGTTTTCTTCTTAAGGACAGTCTTAATTTTTATACAATGTTTGTCCCCTGTATTTTTTCTTTAAAAGTGAAAAAGATGGACATAGTGCAAGTTGTGGCCCTTGTATGTTAGGATGAAACAGTTCCCATGGAAACTCCAGTGTGAGGCTCCGTGGTCTCTGGTGCCCCAGTCATTTCTGTCCCTCTCCCTTCTACCTCCCCCTCTGTGACTACTACAGTGTCTACCTCAGCCACCTCTTCAACCATGGTGATATCAACTCCATTGGGCTGCTGTCGGGCCATGGCCTCCAGCTTGAGGCGGTACTGTTCTGCCTCTTGCTCTTTCTTTAGGAGCTGGTGTCGGTATTCCTGAGCTCTTCGATTGGCTTCCTGGAGCTGCTGCTGTAGTAGTGCTCTTTCACTGCCTTCCTACAAAAGTAAACCATGTCACCACCATGTAAGAATTCTTGATCATAGACTATCCAGAGAGTGACAAAAAGATAAAGAAGGGTTCAAGCCTTTAAAGTTATGGCTTTCAATTCTTTCCCTTCTCTTCTCTCCACCACTGCTAAAAACATTACCTTCCTTTCCTCCACACTGTTTGTCATCTCTTCTATCCTTGGTTTCTTAGCCAGTGGCAAATTCTCTGCTGCTTCTTCTTCTTCCTCTTCAATTACAGTCTCCTCTGCAACCTGACCAGCAGGTACAGTTAGAACTACAAGCCAAAGGACATCAATTGGAGGTAATGAATACATAGTAAAACAAAGAGATTTTGTTTTTAGTTTAAAAAAATTGAAATATGTTCTCCAAGATCTTATTTTTCATACTTCTTTGGGTTTTAGAATCAACATGTAAAAACATGGCCTTGCAAAGAGAATCATAAAGGATTAGAGAAGCACTAAGAAGGCTTCAGAAAGAAGAGTAGTGATTTGCAGGTCTGGAAGCCTTGCAGGTAAATCTCGTATCTGCGGTTCTTATAAAAGGTGCTATGACTAATTAGCTTATCTATTCTGCAGGAATAACCTGTCTAAAGAAGGTCTGAAGTCTTTACATAAGATTTTTGAGAAATCTCTAACGAAAGCAGTTTGCCATTAACTGTACTTAATTAATTGTTTCTCTTTTTAGAGATGAGTGAAAGAAGGGTCAACACAAACACGTGAATGTAACACACACAAGATGTACTACATACCTATCAGAACAGCTAAAATGAAAAATGGTAATAATGCCAAATGCTGATGAGGATATGAAAAAACTCGATTATTCATACGTTACTGGTGGGAATGTAAAATGGTAGTCACTCTAGAACATACTCTGGCAGTTTCTTACAAAACTAAACATACATTTACCATATAACCCAGCAACTGCACTCTTGAGCATTTATCCCAGAGAATTGAAAACCTGTATTTACATAAAAACCTATATGCGACTGTTCATAGCAGCTTTATTAGTAATAGTCAAACACTGGAAACAACTCAAATGTCCTTCAGTCATTAAACAAACCTTAGTACATCCATACCTTGGGATAATACTCAGCAATAAAAAGGAATGAATTACTGATACATACGACAACTTCAATGACTCTTATGGGGAATGCTAAAAAAGTCAATCTCAAAAGGTTACATATGGTATGATTTCATTTATATAACATTCTTAAAATGACAAAAAAATACAGATGGAGGACAGATTAGAGTTGCCAGTAGTTGCCAGGAGTTAGGAATGGAGTGGGTTGGGGAAGGCAGTAGCTATGGATATAAAAGGGTAGCACCTGGGATCCTTACGACAGACTCTTCTGTATCTTTACTCTGGTGGTATACACACAAGTCTACACATGTATTAAATTGCATAGAACTAAGTACACACACACACACACACACAAATAAGTACATGTAAAACTGGAAAATCTCAATCGGACTCATGGATAATATCAATGTCAATCTCCTGTTTGTGATATTATATTATAGCTATGCAAGATGTTAACACTGGAGGAAAATGGGTGAAGGATAGATGGGATATCTCTATATTATTCCTCACAGTCACCTCAAAATAAAAGGTTAAAAATGTATATTTAAGTTTTAGGATGCATTACGATTTAACAGAAAAATCTACCTAGTTATTTGGTTTAGCTGATTTAAAAATTAGCTTGTATTCCTTAAATATTTGTCAGTTGATGACAGTGGAAAGCAGCTTAGATATATACTGAGTGAAGATGGGAGTTTAGTCTGGGATTTACAATCTGGTGTGGGTAATTCATGAAATCTCGGTTTTCCTTCTTTGGACCTGGTTAAACACATTAGTAAAAAGTAGTTCATCTAGGCAAAACCTCAAATTCTATTATTTTTCTCCAAAGCAACTCACTTCTCATTTATTTGTCTCCATTACAGGCAAAGTCTTTCACCTACCCAATGAGCCCCCAAAACATAAAATGATAATCATGTTCACAAAAACATCAAGTAGTATATTTACAAATAAGACTAATAATGATTTATGATAACAAGGCTTGGATTATAAAGATTTAATTCCTATTCTCTCTTCCCATACAGCAGAGATTCATCACCTCAAAATATTTGCAAATTATAAAACTCTCATAATCATTTAGACCAAGCCCAAAATGTGGTGACACAAAGAAAGGCCATTCTGCCAATCCTTCTCTCTCCAACCTCTAATATTTTTAAGGAATAAAGTTATGACAGACTGGTTTCTTTAAAAAAAATTTTTTTTTACTTTTTTTAAATTACTTTTTCTTCTTAGATGCAGTTTATTTTTATAAATGTGATAAATCATCTCAGTATTTTTTGAATAATATATTCACATATTCAAAAATCAAAAGGCATAAAAGTATATTCAGTGAACAGTTTCCCATCCACCCCTAGCTACCTTTCCCGGAAGTAAGCACTGTTACCAGTTTCCTGCGTATTCCAGAGACTGTCTATGTAGCACACGATGCACACTGCCCTGCATCTTGCTCTTGCCATTTAACAACGTATTTTGGCAGTTGGACCATATTGGTATATAAGACGTTTCCTTCTTGTTGTTTTTTCTTTTTATAGCTGCAGAGTATTCCACTGTTTAGTTGTACCATAATTTATTTATTCATTCCCCTACTGACACATACGTAGGTTCTTTTTTTATCTTGGGCTATTACAAATAACACTGTAGTGAACAGCTTGGTATATATGTCACTTCTGTGTGTGTGGGTATAAATTCCTAGGGGAGAACAAAACATTTTTAACCAAATGGTATGTACATTTTTAATACTGATAAGATATCGCCAATTTGCTCTTCAGCGGTTGCATTAACGTACACTTTCACCGGTACAATATGAGAGTGCCTATGTCCCAAGACCCTTGACAACACCAAGTCTGTAGTGGTGTCTCAGTGCACTATGTATTTGCATTTCCCTTGTTACGAATGAAGCAGGTTGAACATATTTTCATATTTTTAAGAGCCATTGGTATGTTCTTTTCTGTGCACTACTGGTTCCTATTATTGGCTCTTTTTCTACCAGATTATTGGCTTTCACTCTCAAATTTTATATATACTAGGGGAATTAACCTTTGCCAGACTGGTTTCTTCTTTTTCAGAGTTTCTTTGCCTCTTCTTCCACCTGGCATCTTCCCAATCCCATTATTTGCCTTAATGCCTCAGTTTTAGGCAAGTGCCGAGTGTCTAAAATACTTAATTGTCTAAGTGAGACAACTCACCTTGCTGTCCATCTTGCATAGTTACAATAAATGGCTGGCCAATGCCTCCAGTAGGGATTGCAGTTTGGAGATTACCCAGAGGGACTCCATCTGTCACTATGGTGATGACCCTCTGGCCTCCACTCCCCACCACTTGCTGGATTGATGAGTCAACAGAATTTCCTTCTAGGATCTCCTCTGAATTGGCTAGAGATGACAAAGGTAAATTTAAAATTTCGGTGTTAAAAAACAAAACAAAGCACGAGTACAGCAATTTTAGCCTTCTTGAAACTGATAATAGTCAGGGACAGAAGAGAACTTGAAAACACTGTTGGATTCAACAGTTTACAAAAGCAAGCTCTTGTGAACAATGCTAAGTCAGAGGAGAAAAGAAAACAGTATCTTCTTAAATGTCCTCAGTGAGATGTTAATAGCTTGCACTAAAAATGGATTCTATTTACAAATGAGCTTTCAAATGCTGTTTTAAGTATGCTTAAATGTGTTTGTTTGTTTTGTAGGAAATATCAGAGACCTTAATAAACTAATGAGCACCATGATTCTCCAATGAAGGATAAGATGGGTTGAATTACCCAAACGTACTTGATCTTAGAATCTATTTTTCAGGGAGGATCTTTAAAGCCTAAATAAATCTGAGGAACTTAGGGGGGAAAAAACTGTAAATTAGAGTGGATCTATTTCTAAAAGAAAATGGAGACATTTAATGGTGAATTAACAAAATAATATATCAAGTAGTCAAAGCACTGAAGAAGTTTAACAGGCAAAAATAGCAGATAGCTTCTCCCATCTAACAGACCAGCAATAATATCAGTATCAGCTAACACTTACTGACTGCTTACTATGTGTCAGGTCCCTTGCTATATGCTTTACACGTATTATGTTGAGTCAAGATTTTCAGTTTGATTAGCCAAAATTCCAATAAACTAAGCACTATTAGGGGAAACAGATGTCCTGGTGGTGCAGTGATTAAGAGCTCAGCTGCTAACCAAAAGGTCAGTGGTTTGAACCCACCAGCCGCTCCATGAGAGAATGATGTGATGGTCTGCTTCTGAAAAAGATTACAGCCTTGGAAACCCTATGGTACAGCTCTACTCTGTCTTGTAGAGTTGCTATGAGTTGGAATCAACTCTATGGCAACGGGTTATTAGGGGAAACAGTTCCTACCACTATCTAATTTCTAATTGAGATCATTTCTCTATTTAAAAAGTAGGTAAAACTTTGCAACAAGGGGGATATGGACTATCTGTATTAGACACATTCAGGTAGTCCAGTGGAAATAGAGTATTTACACCCCTTAGAAATAAGGAACCAGAATATGTTAGAGCTGAAAGGACCTTGATAGAAAATCTAATACAACCATCATGCTAGAGACAAAGAAACTGAGACCTGGAGAAATTAAGTGATTTATCCAAGATCGAAGAGCAAAACCACAGGATAGCAAGGACAAGTTGAATCCACTCCTCTCCCCTCTGCCATGCTGTCTACTCATACTTATCTGAGTAGATTTTTATGACTCCTGCTAGTAGGAAAAACAGGACTGGAAGAATGTTCCCACCACCCAACTGTCAGTGGCAGAAAGAAATCAGAACAATCTGCTTTTATTTAAGATACAGCAGACTCCCAGAGGGTTTCAGAAAGATTCTTGGATGACTATTGAACCTTGCCTTTACTATGTGAAGCCCTAAGCCTTTTCCCCATAGACCACTAGTTTTGGCTAAGTGACTTGAAACTTTTTTGTTTTAAATATCCAAAAAGCACTATACAGCATGCATCTGCCCCACTCCATTGGAAATGCCAAAATAACATCTCCAGTGAAAATAAAACCCAGCCAGCCTGGAGTACACTGGGTATAACAATGAGAGAGGTAGCAAGCAGTCTCCTGTATTTTGATACTTTAATGTAAGATATCTAGGCTGCTATTTTGAATCATTCTATGACAGCATTAGTCAAAACATAACAGAGTATTTCCAAAAAATCTGCTAATATAAGACTAAATATTTCAATCTGAAGCAACTGGAGCCAGGGCAAACAAACTTGAAACTGCAAAAATACAAAGGAATAATTCAATCATTCTCTGTTATTTTTCAGCTCTCTGATTATATCACTTACAAATTTTCTTTCTGATGCTCAACGAGTCTACATCCCTAGATGCCTAATTAACCATAATTCTTTAATATTTCATGCAAATTAAGTCTGCTGGAGATTTAAAAACAAAAGAAGAAAGTGGTGATTTCACCTAGCAGATATCCCTTACCTACCTGTGGCTCTGGGTGGGTTGGAGAGGGGGGCTGATGCCTCAGCAAGAGCTGCAAGAGTGGCCAACACTGAGGTGGTAGAATTTGAGAACTGTACTCTTGAGGCATGGGGGTCACCTATTTCAGTAAAAAAGGCAAATGAGGTCCACCGGAGACAGTAAATTGAAATGAACTAAAAATGGCTTATTAAATCAAAACTCCAGCTTTTCCCTCCAATGTCCTTAATCCTGCTCTCTAATCTAAACTGATATAAAGCAATTACCAAGGTTAAATCTCGTTTACAGTCTTAAAAGTTTTTCTCTTAAAGGACATTAAATTCATATGTTTAGTATAGAGCCACTATACTCTCGTTGGATCATTCTCTTGGCATGGCCAGCGATGGACGTTGGCAGCTAACAGACAGGAGGGCCGCCGACGCACTAGACTGGCTGTGCAGAGCTCTCCTTGGCAGCAGGCAGTAAGCCTACAAAGCATGCCTCACCCCAAACTAACTAACACCGAGGCAAAAGACCTCACATGGGCTTCATTCAATCATACCGCCTCTGTCCATTAGCTGGACAGGTGGAGAGAAGAATAGGACTGATGCCTAGCACAAGGAAAGTAAAAAACCTAAGGTTTCCTATGTTGAATTT
This sequence comes from Loxodonta africana, assembly GCF_030014295.1. NCBI lineage: Eukaryota > Metazoa > Chordata > Mammalia > Proboscidea > Elephantidae > Loxodonta > Loxodonta africana. Next base: position 180,936,797 of record NC_087344.1, on the reverse strand, counting down.
CAAAAATAGTACAATGGATTAATGCTAAAATAATTATTATCCACTTTACTTATGTCATGAAGTGCTTTTTAGCTTTCATCATAACCTGTTGTCTTATGTCTGTGGGCTACTCTTACAGTATAAATTCCAAGAGGTAGCGTATTAGTTCTGACAACAAGCATGTCTAACTTTCTGAACCAAAAGTATTACTCAAAAGGTTTGCATAAATCTAACTTTTATAAAATGAATTACATTTCCTTATGTCTTTTGCCGTAATTTCAGAGATAATTATTATGCTAGTCAGTGATTTATTGCCTCATAGCTCTGAATCTACTCTTCTTGTCCTGTCTTGTCATATTGGAGCTGGACCCTATAAACGTGTCTCCTTTGTCAGCTGGCGTGAGATTAAGCTTTCTCAGTATAAAAGTTATGGCTGCTCCGCATATCTGATACTCCTGTATTCTTTAGGGTTTTCCTCACATAGTTAATCCACTGTTACTAGTTAATAATCCTTGTGTGTAAATTTATAAATTACATATTTATAAAAATTTGAAATTATATATATGTATAAATGTATATCATTATATAAATTACTGTGTAGTCTTGTCTCCTGACTGGACTCTGACTGATACACTTATCTTCTTTTTAAATGTACTCTTAATTTTTAAGTTTTCCCACTATCTATGCTTAAAGATTCTTTCCACTGTTTCTTCTATCAAGAAGTTAGTTATCTGGAAAACACTTAAGGAAACTCCCATATAACACTCTTTACAGTGAATCCTTCCACAGAGCAAAGACCCTTTTTCTGATACGACTAATCTAGGTAATCTCTTTTATACATTTTAATTTCGGGGATTACTTATGTAGTACCTTTTATAGCCCCAAAGCTTAAGCAGAGCTTTTGGATGATTACTGTGGAAGTGGGGATGAGGGCTGAGACAGTGATGATACACCCAATTTATTCTAATTCTCACATAAAATACCCAGGGAACGACAGCCTGAGTGGAACACAGTGCCTGACCTTCAGAAGGAGACTATCTAATGACTCCTATGCAGAACAAGATCCAGCTACATCATGTTCTCTAATTTTCCTGCTTGATTCATGCTTTTCTCATCACCCAGTCTGTCATACCAAATGCTGACATAAGAACCCACAACCTCCCCTCCTCAAATGAAACAAACAAGGAACAAGCAATTTATAGGTACAGGCAGTCCCTCATTGAACGTCTGTCCAACTTACAACCCGTATTAAAAATTCAAGGTACATACAATGGTTTGTAATAACTAATGGGTGCTACTTTTGGATGCACATCAAACCATTATTATCATTATTATTGTATTATTACGTTAAAGATGTTTTAGCAGATCTGGAAGCGCTTCGTTAATGTTTTTATGCATAGAAAGGTATACTATATACTAAAACAAACATTTGACTAACGTTAGATACGAACCGTACCTAACCATTCCTTTTGACTTAGGCACAAATTTGACTTAAAGACAGATTTAGGAATGGAACTCGTTCGTAATCCAGGGTCTGGCTGTATGTTCCTCATATAGGTTGGAATATGATTTTTTCAAGCTTATAAATCACTAACAATCAAAAAATAAGGCTGTTATAATTAAAGTTCAAGCAGGCTAAGCATCAGGTAGGCCACCCAGCTAAAGGGGAATGGCTGGGTAAAACTGCTTCATGACGAAGGCATCACGTGCTTTTTAGCGTATGATGATTCCAACCTAAGGGTGTTTTCTCTTTGATTCAAACATAACTCACCCAACTTCCCCTCAACAGCAAAATGAAGAAAGAACATTTGTGAAAAATCAGGTTTAGTATTCTGACATACACAGTGGAAACTGATAAGAGACAATGCAAATTATCTCTTTAGACTTATCCCAGTAAATTTTAATAAAGTACATCCGTTGTTCAAAAATGTTTATTGCTCCCTTGTTCTCAGTATAAGTCTCAACAACAGCATCCACACACCTTTTACAAAAGAGAGTAAAATGTGTGTGGATGCTGTTGTTTTTGGAAGGGAGGCGGCATTATTAGTGATGACTCTGTTACCTATTTGGAACATGGCTTATAAAAATAAACTCTTCAGACCAAGATTTAGGAGGGTGTGCTATGGCAGGCCAGACAATCTCAGTAAAATAGTGAAAACCAGACCCAGAGAAGCTAAGTAACTTGCAGCTCACACAGCTAGTGAGTGTCAGAGTCCATACTGGATGCTAATTCATCTGATTCCAAAGTGTGTGCTTTTGATGAACCAATACAAAGCTATTTATATTCAACTTTGAAGGGCATTTTACGATCATGCAGAAACAGGAAATTCATCTTCTCAACTGTGTTTTGCCCTGATTAATGTTCAGTCTGCCTTTCTAAATGGCCACGGTGGTACTTATGATGACTGATATCCTTGGTCACAAATGGAAAACTGAAAGCAAACTTTGCAGCCTGGAATTTGGTATCAAAAATACCCAACAAAATGATAATAACAGGACACTTTCAGTTAATTCTTAAAGATACTATCGGATGATGGAAAACAAGAGGCTCACCCACCATTCAGAAAAAGAAAATTCTTCAGCCCAGTTTAATAACAACCTGAATTTGTTCTATAACTTTTGTCCTTTCTTTCATCTGTACTGATTTACCATCAGGTAGGCCATAACTGCTTCATAATTAAGATGACATTGGCGAGGTCAGGTGTTTGTGATTTAGCAATTTCAATTTGCAGTTGCCAATACAAGAGAGGAGAGAAAGAAGAGTAGGTCTGCCAAAAGCAACAGGACAACCATGACACTGGCCCATGGGATCCAAGGCAAAAATAATCTCTAACCTGAATGTGGTCTACTTAACACTCTAGATTAGGGTCTGGAGAATTTCAGTAGATGCACTAAAGGCCAACTTGAGCTCTTTTCACATGTGTGAACTTTTTACTGGCTTCTAAAGACTTTTGGATTATAAAAGTACTTGTTCTAATCAGTGTAGCTTAAACCACTTCAAATCCACAGGGTTATGAATGATCTGATTATATGTATTAAAAAATATATGTACAGTTAAGCTAAAAAAATTTTTAAACATCCAGCTGAAGCAAGGTGGTCAATTTTTAAATGACAGTTGACGGTCTAAAAATATGAAAGTTACTACTGCCCCCTTGTGGTCATGACAGAGTCACTTTTCACTGAGAAGGCATATTTGCATTGACAATAGGTATTATAGAAGTGGGAACCCTGATGGCATAATGGTTAAGAACTGTGAGTGCCAGCCAGAAGGTCAGCAGTTCAAATCCACCAGGCGCTCCTATACAAACCTATACGGTCACTATGAAATACAAACTCTGAAAGTCTCACAACATTCTTATAAAACAGGTATAATATCCAAATTTTACAAATAAGTAAACAAGGCTTGGAGAAATAAGTAGTTATTCCAAGGTCAAGCTAGTCAATAAACAAGTGTTTGAACCCATTTCTGAATCCAAAATTCTATGTGCATTATATATATGTTTCTTCTACTTTATCACACTGCCTCTCAGTAATAATACCTCATTCAAGATCCTTCCTTTGATATTACATAAACTTAACTAGGAATACTTAACTATTATATAAACTTAACTAGGAATACAGTTGTTTCTTTTTAAATGCAAGTCAGAAACAGAAAAAGAAATGAGTCAATGGGAAAAGTTATTTAAATGGAGACACAGGTTCCTCCATTGTAAAACAAATATTTGTAAAACGAGATGTTGAAAACAAATTCATTTGCTCCTTTTTGGATAGAAGTTTTTGTTAAAAACACATGGGTCTCAAAAAATCAGCACCAAGTGCTTTTTCCTGTTATTTTGTTTTAAATATGCTCTCAGGCAAACCAAGACTTTATTCAGTACTTTACTGAAATAATCACTTGTACCTCTTTTATATCACCTCTCCACTTGTTCACTTTTGCGTTATTTGCTACTGCTTTAAATGCTGAATATTTCACTATTTCCCAAGCAGTGCCATATTGAGACACTCTTGTATTTTTTTTATATAACACTGTAGGATATTTTACTTTTATCAGAATTAGTATCCATGTATAATCCCTATGTCTGATATTCCCTCAGTTTATGTAAAATTTTTCCCCAGAAAGATTAAATGTATTAAGTTTAAGATCTATTATAAATCTTCTGTTTTGGGGAATATTTTAATAAAGGGGTAGGTATCGGAGAGATTCTCCACTCATCTCATGGGAAAACCTGGGATTCTGTTCATTTTTAAGTCTAAGATAAACGCCACATTATCAGAACGTTACCTGAGGTTGTTTTGGTATTGGCTGAAGAAACAAGGCTAGCGAGGTTTACAACTTCTCCGGAGGTGAAGATGAATGGAGCAGCCATAGTCACAGGGCTAGTCACAGGGTTGGCTCTCTCAGGATTGGCGTTCACCTGATTCTGCATTGCTTCCTACCAAGCAAGGCAGGATATTTCAAAGTCAGGACACTTATTAGCCTTAGCTATACAGTCACTGAACAGTCCCCTCCACCCCCCAACCCTTGACAACCCTCTATCAAGCAGAACTAGTTCTGGCACACAAAGTCCCAGGGAGCTCAGAGTTCTCATTAAGACTGTTGTTTTCAGACCAGGACAACAGAGATGTTACGTTGTTTTCCTAAGCTTGTTACTACTTTAGAGCAGCAAAGGTGTATTATTTGCAAAAACTTCTAGACAATTCACTTAACCTCTTTAGATCTTGGGTTTGTTTGTTTTAAAAATGAAGGACTTGGCCTAAATAGTCCAGAAAATAATTTCCAGCACTAATATTCTATGATCAATTATCTACTCATCAACATGCTGGCAGGAGATCCCTTATGCCCTGCAGAGAACAATAGTCTCCAGAGTTTTGTCCAACTATGTGTTCCATTCTACCACTGAAAAAATTCCTAGGAGAATATGTAACAAGCAAACAAATTAGTGCCAGATTTTAAAGTCTAGTTCCATATGCTGCATTTTGCTTCCAGGATATCTGCTCAATTTCCCTGGGAAAAAAAAAATGCTTATGTTTATTTATTCATTTTTGTAGTTTCAGAAGTAGTTTTTTACAAATATGACCACTACTAAAAAAGTCCAGTTATGAAAGAGACTCTAAACAAGGAATTGAAAGTTGAAAAGGATAACCAGTCTATAGAGAGCCATCTGTCAGTAAAAACAGAACCTGAAAATGCAACAAAAATGGTATCTATTTTTCATATATAACTCTCCCCTTGCTAAGAACTTCAGTAGAAATAGATTATCCATTCTCTGGTTACTGTTAAATTCTTCCTTGAATCTGCTTCTTTTATCTGTCACATCCTTAGTTCAAGTCCTCACTGGATCGTGCCTGGACTAATTAAAGTTACTAAATAGCTCTTAGCCTAAGCATCTCCTCTTTCCAGTCTGTGTGCCACACTCCAACAATTATTTTTATAAAACAAGTCTAATCATATCAATCATCCTCTATCTAAAAGCTCCTATTGAATTCTCACTGCTTATGAAACAGTCCAAACTCCTCAGCATGCCATACAACACCCCTACTTCAGAGCCCAGCCTAACTCTCAAGCCTTAACTTTTGCTATTCCCAAACTCTACTTCCTTTGCCCATTCTCAAGTCACAGGACTACTTACTGTTTCCTGAACATTTCAGGTTCTTTCACATCTCTATGTCTTTGATTTGCTCTTCTCCTAGCCTAGACTATTATTTTCTCACTTCTCTGCCTATTTCTCCTTCAAGACTCAGTTCAAATTTTACATGTACTTTAAGCATCATTAAAGCTCCCTCCTCTGTGCTCATGTATCACTTGCTAGATATGTTTGCCATGTAGTATTATAATGCTTTATTTCCTGTCTTTGACCTCCATGATGCTGTAAACACTCCAATAGCAGGGACATGTCTTATAGTCTTTGTATTCCCCATCCTATTGTCCCTAACCTAGAATAGGTATACAAGTGCCTGCTTAAGAAATTAATGAGTGAAATCATCACAGCTAGCTAATTTTTAATTCTGAGATGGCTTACTTATGACCTAATATGCTTTAGAGCTATGTGCTGTCTTGTATCAGTTGATGCACACTCAAAAAACACAAAGTGGCTTTTACTATTATCTCAAGTTAAGCCTAATCAGAACAGGAAATGAGAAATTTTCACATGGAGAAAAAAAAAAACCCAAATAAATAATATAAAGCCAAATTAAATGTTATTTTTGAATTGGCTACACATTGCTCTTCAACCATCAGGAAAAATTCAGGGCTCCATAGAATTTTTTTTTTTTAAAGAATCTAATAGCTTTGAGTCACAAGACTGAAACATTCTAGAAGTGCTACTTTGATCATTTTGATTCAGCTCCTACAAAAAACCCTTAATTTCAATTGAAGCATACTCTGGGGAGTATAAAAAGAACCACACCTGGAGAATGACCAGTATCTCGGCATTGTTTTTTTCCAGGGCTATGTCAAAGGCAGATTTATCAAATTTGCTGAAAGCATGGACATCAGCTCCATACTTGATAAGCAGCTCTACAACATCTCGATGGTGGTGCTCTGTGGCCCAGTGCAAAGCTGTCATCTTCAGCATGTCCTTGGCATTCACATCTGCACCATTCTGTCACAGAAAAAGTAATTTTTCCAACAGATACTGGTTATAGCAACACAGGTGCAAGATCCCATCACCAAATACAGATGATTTCCATAGTGATTACACATATTCAAATTTAGATCACGTTTAAGAAATATCAAAGGGAAAACATTTCTCAAATTCTCCTGAATGCTGACAGGCATAATGATTTCAATGAGTGGGTCTTCTAAGGACATCACTGGGAAATTATGACAGATGGGCGAGGAAGGGGAAAAGAACACATTTTTGTTGCATTTATTAACAGAAAGCTGAGTGCCTGATAAAACAGGCATCAGTGCAGAGAACACCTGCAGAAAGGGAATGAAGAAAAATCAATAAAGTCTGTTTACCCTTTAAAAGATTAGAAAACAAACTCCTCAGAGCCATGCTGACTCCTGAAAGAGATGCAACTCAATGCTATAAACTGTCCTAACTTAATCCTTCCCAGCCCAGTTTCCTACCACCTGTACAAGTAAGAAAGCAGGGAGGTGGATGTCTTTTTTCCCACACAGCCCCCGCCACTATTCTTGCTTTACCCTAACAAGCAGTTCCACAATGTGCGCATGTCCATCAGCTGCAGCCATGTGCAAGGGGGTTCTGTCCACTTTGGTCCGGGCATCCCTGCTAACTCCAGCTCGAAGGAGCACTTCCGCTGTGGAATAATGACCATACTGGGCTGCAAGGTGGAGGGGTGATGTTCCAAGCTGTGGGTGGGAAAACAATAACTCATTGAATATCCGCTGTGTACAGAGCCCTGGATCATCACTGGGGAGATACAAATGAACAAGAGGTGAATTCTACTATTCCTGTCCTTGGGGAGAGGATTTGATTGGGCAGATAGGACTGAAGAAATTATTTAATTAAAAAACCGACAATATACTAATGGGAAAATAAATATAGCACCAGCTAAATAAGTGCTAAATATAATAGATTTAAGTCTGGTGGATTTATCAGGTAAGATTCCCTAAAGGATACGATTTGAAGCAGGGCATAGAAAAAGGTTAAAAAAAAAAAAATGGGTTCACAAAAGCATTCAGAGTCAGGGGTATAAGGGAAGGGAGCGGCAACTTCGAAACACTCTTAGAAGAAGGGTAGAGCCTAGAAAGCTACACATCAAATTTGAGGTACAAATTTGATTGGCTGGAATAGAAGTCTAAGTACAGCAAAACAAACAAGACTGATGGGATGAAGAGGCAAAAAAAAAAAAAAAAAAAAATGTAGCAATGGCACGTGGATGGCAATAAGCAAATCTATGCAATCTCAAAGAGGATTTTTTAAGAATTATCTATCAGCATCCACTTGACTAGAGATCTACCCCTTTCTTTGGGTTCCGCTCTTTATTTTAAACCGATTTCATTTATTTTTTTGCTTTTCATACATTCAGCTTCTCTGACTGTATTTAACTCACATTGCTCTTTTCAGGTCTATTTATAGAAATGCTAATCTCATGTGTTTTCTTTTCTTCCTTTTTCTGAGTGCTAAGAACCTGCCGGCCTCTATAGTTATGAATTAATCACCCCAGCATAGAGAACATTCTCTCATCAAATTGTTAAAATTAGGCAATGCTTACAAAATCTATGAGTGTTAAGAAAGCCCCATATTATAATCTGGGCATGAGTCTTCTGAAACTCTCTGCTTCCCAACTTAGCTGTCTAGTAGGCTCATGAAATTACACTTTGCTCTTTAACGTTTTTTTAAGAGTGGTAAAGGAAACAAAATGACTAGACTATTCCTTATTAACCAGGACATATTAGAGGAAAAAACCAGAATTTATTAGTTTAGAAATACACTCTTATTACGCCAATTTTGTTGAATTTCTAGCTAACTACAGAAGCCTGTAACCCAAGTGCACTCCAGGGAGAATTAAACCTTTAGAAAATACTCTAAAAAAGCATTACAGAAAATCACAAGCACACAATACTTTACAATTACCACCTATATATCCACAGGAGACTCTTTCAATTTGAAAAAAACTAAAAGAAAAAGAAAGCTACATATTCAGATGAGACACAGAAAACAAAACTCTTATAGGGGGAGCGAGGCAGAAAGGGAATGAAGAAAAATCAATAAAGTCTGTTCAGCCTCTAGGAAAAAGGTTGACAAAATTACACTTTGGGAATAATTTAATTAAGAGACCTTTCCACTAAGCTTACCCAGTCTGTGGTGAATGGGGCGCCATTTGCCATCAAGGTCCTCACTTCATCATCTTGGCCTTTTCTTGCTGCTTCTAGCAACCTCTTCCCCAAGTCCACCAAAGACATCTTTATGCATAGGAACAAATGTTTTCAGGAAGCTACAACCCAAACACAAGGAAGGCTGCCTATAAAATGTTTTTAGATTTCTTGTACTTTAATGTATATATGATACTTCTCAAGCTGACAAGCTGGTAGGTTACTTCCTTTCTACCTCATCTAACACAGAAAATCAGATATTTGGGAAGTTTCAAGTTCTAAACAATAGTTCTTTCATTTTCAATCTCCAGAAAAATACTTTGGAAATATGTGTAATATACTCCCCAAACAATTCTATTTCCACTTTTTTACTCTTAGGAATCAATAAAACAGCATTTTATCCCTTTGAAATGACCATGGGTTGCAATAGTTAAGAGCTACGGCTGCTAATCAAAAGGTCAGCAGTTCAAATCTACCAGCCACTCCTTGGGAACACGGAACACTCTGGGGCAGTTCTACTGTCCTACAGAGTCACTACGTGTCGGAATCCACTTGATGGCAACGGGTTTGGTTTTTGTTGTTGTTGTTTAGCACATTATTTTAAGGAACACAGCACAAAGTAATAAAACATACACCCTGATCATGCAGAACAGACTTTCAAATTCTCATGAAATCCAGACTGTCTGGAGTCATGGAGGCTAGATGAACCCTTGAAACTATTGCCCTGAGACAATCTTTAAACCTTAAACCTTCAACCAAAAATATCCCCTGAAGTCTCCTTAAAAACAAACAATAGTTAGCTTAAATAGTAAAAAATTTCTGCCTTGAGCATTGCGCTCTTTTAAGATATATATGGGATCAGACTGACAACAGTAACTCGAAAGATTAGATAGGAACCTTAGGGGGCAGTGAGTTTATGAATGGGGAGAAGTACAACTCAAAAAAGGAGGGTGAGAATGGTTACACAGCTTGAAGAACGTAATCAATGGCACTGTACACCTAGAAACTACTAAATTGGTGTATATTCTGTTATGTATGCCCCCAACAACAACAACAAAAAATGCACCCTGATCTTCAGGAAAGGGGCAAGAAGGATGTCCAGCTGTAAAACGGCTGCTTGATGAAAATTATGGGAGCTCACATTAACAATTGGAGCCCTGGTGGTGTACTGGTTAAGAAATCGGCTGCTAACCAATACGTTGGCAGTTCAAATCCACCAACTGCTCCTTGGAAACTCTATGGAGCAGTTCTACATTGCCCTAAAGAGTCACTATGAGTTGTAATCGACTTGACAGCAATTGTTTTTTTTTTTTTTTTTAACTAGCAACTACTCTTTCTGGAGGTTTGTAAATCTTTGGATGGCACTATGAAATAGGACACATCAAAGTTTCTAAATCAAACCCATTTGTTAACCTTGTTTTTATCTTCTGACAATGGTGTAAAGATATAATAACGCTCAAAGTTTAAGCTGAGCAAACTCTTGCTGCCCAAACACTGATCTGCCTAGGCCAGCAGTTCACAAAATACATTTATTGACCCCTGGGGGTTCCAGACCCTATGCTATAGGGTCCCTATGAGTAGGAATCGACTCGACAGCACTGGGTGGAAGGTTCCTGATAGCCTTTCAATTGTCCACAAAAACAAAACTATTTTTATTATTATATTAAGGCATTTTTTTGCCTTTTTTAATATGTTAACTTTTGCCCTGACGGTACAAATCCAACAGTGGGTATAAATGCTGGTGTTTTGTACAAATCAAACTACTGCTGGTCATTGTATTCTTCGCTGCCAGGTACTCTCAGGGGGAAAAGCCAGTTCCACTTAAGAATGTCCTTGATGAAGCAGTAAAAATTACTAATATTATTAAACCTTAAATATAAGTCTTCATAATTTCTGTGTGACAAAATCAGAAATATGCATAAAGCACTTCTGCTTCATTTACTTAATAGTGAAATATGATGGTTTTCTTGAGGGAAACACTGTGATTAAGTTGTAGGCTGAAGTAAATGCTTTTTTCCATGGAACACCATTTTTACATCAGAGAATGGTGAACAGGCAAACCAAGATATGAAGGCTTGGGTATAAGGCAAACATTTTCTTTAACATGAACAAAGTGAGCCTGTCACTTCATTATTTATTGCCAGTTACCAACTGTAATTTGAACTTTCAAGCAAAAATTAAAATTTTGATAAACCTGTACCCACCAGTGTGAGCTTGACAGCTTACTATCAAAGATTTTTCTGATGAAATTAGTGGCGATATTAATGAATGCGATTTTTTTTTCCGATATTATATAATCAAACGCATCAACGTTAGGAAGATCTGCATAATTTGCTGAAGCAGTATTCTCCAAATGACCGGTGTACAATGCTACAAAATCATGCATGGATAAAAAGATTCATTCTAGATGAAAGATAAACCAATGGGCAAGGTCACAGTGTACAAAAAGTTCACTGGTATGGTTTTGGATTTCTCAGTATACCTAACGTAAAAAAATGCCACTTATTGAGGTTTTATGTAGCATCAAAGAATATCCGCAATTATCTGAAAACATTATTGAAATGTTCCTTCCTTTTCCAAGCACATATCACAACAGATTGAATGCAGAAGAAGACATAAGCATCCAGCTGTCTAGCTGAAGAGATCTGCAAAAATATAAGACAATGCTATTCTCCTCGCTATTTAATTTGCAAGATATAGTTTTCATAAAAATGTTATTTATGTTAACATATAACGGCTCTATTATTGTTATATTTAAGTAATAAACATTAAAGAATTAATTTCTAAAACAGTAAATATCAATTGATATAATACATTGGAGCCCTCGATAATTTTTAAGAGTGTAAAGGAGTCCTGAAACCAGAAAATTTAAGAACCACTGGCTTAAGCAAAACATTCTGACACTTTACAATTTAATTTTCCTATCTATAGTGGAGAGTTTTATGCTCAAACTGGTGTCCAGTGGATCACCAGGGGAGTTTGTTCAAAATGAACATATCTGAGAACCTAGTCCGGGCCCTACTAGTGTGTTCAGGAGCAGAGCGTGAACTTTTTCAGCGTGAACTCTTATACTCCTACCTAAGCATCGGTTTTTAGAACTCAAGAATGTGCTAGAGAAAAAGTATAGCAAAACCTTCTTTTAGAACACTGATACTTTGCATTTCTCCACGGTTATCTTCATTCTAAAATATCGAATCTGTTTCTCAGTTTAATTATCTTATTACTAATAGTTAAAAACAAGAGCAAATTTTCAGGTGGTTCATTAGTCAGAAACGACTCCTTCACATTTTCTCAAAATGCATTATATACAAAAGGTATATCATCAAGACTTAAAAGCCTCTACAATGACTGATCATGAAAGGAAAGAATATTCTACACAAGGACGTTCAAAAACACTGGCATAAGGGTGGACTTACCTAGCCTAAAATGAAATTTCAACTCTAGTCCCTACCACAAAAAAGTATTCAGTTGGACGTTGAGGTATACATTTGAGAAATCTGGTTTGCTTCATGTTGTTGATTCTTCTAGAAATAAGACACTTTAAATAAGTTGATTTTATCCTGTGCAACTGGTGTCTTCAGCACCTGAACTCTTTCTTGCAAAATATTTCTGAGCAATCAATTTTTTCCACTATAGTCTGCCTTCAAACATATTTCTATTACTTTTCTTTAATTGTATTTGTGAGTAGCGTACTAGTACCACTAAATGGCAATCAACTTAAGTTTGTCATCCCATTCTCTAAATAGGTCACAAAATGTTTTATTTCCTAGTGTACAAAGATACAGCTAAACTTTGGAATTAGAATGTAAATAAGGTGTTACATTCTTTGCCCGATATAAAAAAAGGTTTCCTACAAATGTGTTCTTCAAGGCTCTTTTCTCCTCCTACCCTCAGTTGTTTTTTTCTTTTGAGTTAACCTGAAGCATCCATCTCAAGTAAAAGTAAAACATACCTTTTTAATAACAGCACTCTCGGTGACTCTGTACCATTCCCCTACTGTCCTATGTCAGTGCTGGCTACCAGACAAGAGATGTCGCCTAACAGACTAGAGGACAGTCTAGACACTGCGGAGCTCCCTGATTACTAAGAAGGAAGGGAAAACATTCTCCCTTAGGTTTTGTACCTCCACTTCCCTTGTGTATAAAATGAGGAAACACTGGTTTTACTTGCCTCCTATGATTTTGGAGTTGAGTAAAAGAACACAAAGCACCCACTCCCCTCCCCCCAAACAAACACACAAGAACTTTCAATAAGTGTGTTTTAATAATTTATGAAGTGCTTGAGCTCTTGACAACGAAGTACTCTATTTAATTAGGTGTAATTACATTTGTTTATATTAAGAATTTGGGTGGGGCAGTTCTCCCTCATTGTTGTCAAAGGATGTATGAAAACAAATGCTTAAGAACATCTCTACTGAACTGGGTGGGTCAAATGGTACGATAAAAATTTGGTCCCAAGCGGCCACAAATGTTGTCAAATTGCTGAAGGTAAGCCACAGAAAAATCTTCTTTTCCACAGGCGTTTAAAGAAAAAAGGGAGACCCTAGAGAAAAGTCCTTCTGGGAAAGGAATGGGATGATCTCTGCAGGGTACCGCTGGCTCAAGGAAATTTGTGAGAATAGGCAAAAACTAACGGAAAAGAGAATTGGAATTGAATTCATAATCTGACGATCAATTTTTTTTTCCTTTTGGCATTGCACACGACCCCACTGAGCCGCCAGCTGTACAAACTGTGCGAAGCTTGAGGCGGAGCCCTCACTATTCTTGTTCAGATTACCAGGCTCGCTAAAGTTATTATTGGGGTCAGTGAATTAGAGTTCTCGCTTCCCCCTCTAGCATAAACCCTCCAGTTCCTCACAGCCGTCTCCCGTCCTTCTGAAAGAAGGGAGTCAATTTGGGGTAAGAAGCCAAGGTCTCAGCCTAGGGGACAGCCCCCCGCCCGGGCTCCGCGTCGCCCCCTAGTGGTCACCTCTGTGGCCCTGGCTCCCCTTGGTCCAGCTCCCCAGCCCCAGGTCTTACACCCACCCCCTTCTTCACCTCTTCCCAGTCCCCTCCCCTTCCTTCCTAAAGCATCCCCTTCCTCTCCATCCGCGTCCCCCGGCTGCCCCCGTTCCAGTGAGGGGGCGCCGCTCAGTCAGCACCCAGAAGTACACCGCTACTCTGGGAAGGGGTGAGACCTCTCACGGCGCTCTGCCTTCCAGCTCTGACGCCCCCCACGGCCCACGCATCTCTTCTTCCCCCTCACCTCGTCCGGGACGCTGCCGGCTTCGCTTTCACCGAGCCCGCCAGTTTGGTCCCGTTTCCTTCTCTAGTTAAGACTCCCTGTCAGTGACGGTTACTTTTTGGCCTTTTCATATATGCATATTTTGGGGGCCTTTAACCCCCCCTCGTGGAGAAATGGAGGCAACAAAATGGCGGACCCGGAAGTGAAGGCGCAGCGAGGATAAAATCTGGCGGAGGAATGCGTGGAGGGGAAATGATTAGAAAACTCACATTTCCATTCGAAGAAAAGAGTAATACACTTCCGAGGCTCATTTTGTGTGTACCGAAGGCCTTTTGAGGTGAAAAAGTGTGTATGCAAGAGATCCTATAAGGACTACTTGGCGAGGCGGAGGATTATTTGATTACGTGTCTTATAGTTCCGGTAGGGGACGGCCCGTATGGTTTGTTTTGGCGCCAAGGGCTCAGAGACCTCTGAGGCAGAGTCGGGTTCTGCATAGATCTTGGAGTTTGAGTTCTCCCACCTGGCTGCTTCTCCGGGCGGCCGGTTTTAGAATTGACAGGAAAACTTGCTGCCCCATTCCAGCCTTGGCCGAAGCCGTTTGGATGGTTACACGTGAATTGGGTTCTAGTGCCTGACACATATTTCCAACCTGAATATAAGGACCGTGGAGCCAAGTTGTCAGGGTGCACAGCGAAACCAATAACTGGATCACTTCTTTTGGGGGGGACTGGAAAAGGATGAAGGATGTGGCAGTCTGCTTCCGTAAAGATACCAGCCTAGGAAACCGTATTGGGCAGTTCTGCTCTTTTCTATAGGGTCGCTATGAGTCGGAATTCGACTCCAGGACGAAGAGCTTGGTTTTTCTATTTGGAAAAGGAAGAAGCCTACGGTTTGCAAATCCAGTTGCTGTGATTAGACGACTGCGCTGGTCCTGACAGCCAGAGTCGTCTGTACAAAAATCCATGAAATAGAAAAGAACACATCACTAAACCTTACTAGCCCCATTTTTTATTTTGGTTTTTGTTATTGACGGTGGCCCTTTTAAGGCCTAGGATGAAGATTTCCGTGACTCTCCCTTCTCTGAACTTGTCTAGATACTGCTAGGGTAATTTTATGGCATACTGCCAGGTATTGTCCATATTGGTATTTGTTGTTGGTTGCCTGAAATCACTGCATGGCAAACTCCATGTGTGCGGAGTAGAAGTGCTCTTCTTTTGGAAGCAGATTGCCAGGCCTTACTTCTGAAGCACCTGAGTTGAACAGCCAGTCTCTCCATTAGTAGTCCATTTGCGTGCAACCCAGGCGCCCATTCATATTTACTTTTTACCTTTTGAGAGTAGGATTCTTGATTCATTCCTGTTTACATCCTTTAACACTGGTCAGTGCCTTTCATATGGTAGGCACACAAACTTTCTAAGCTAGGTTCAGATTTTTTTGGAGTAAGCAAATAACATTTGAGTGAATTAATTTATTTTCTTAGGTACCTAGATTGAGGTAATGATGAGCAGATTTAGGACCGCTGGTACCTCCTGAGGCATCTAGGAGAATTATTACCTGAAATACAAATGTTAGTAGTCAGCAGGCAACCAGATGGGCCCTAAAAGAGTGATTACTTGTGGGTTTTTCCTCCCTAACTACCTTTCTAATTTTAAGTTGATTTCACTCCTATTACCTACCGTTTAACCTGAAGTTCACTATTTTTACGTAGAAAGACTATTCATTGTTCCTCAAAGTTGAATGTTAGAAAGATAAAATTATAAGCTGAATGTGAAAGCAAGGCTAAATTCTGAGATCTATAATTCTTCCCTGTGAAGAGAAAACTAGAATTCAGTCCTGGGATTGAATGTCTTTATTAAATGAGTAAATGGCAGCATGAATCAGCAGCAATAACTTTGGAAGGGATGGGGTCAAGGTGTAGGTTCAGAATGTGATTGTACATCTTATGGTCTCAAGGTGGCTGAAGAACTGTGCCCAAGGCCCACTGATCAGTATTATACATTGCAAATATAACAGGAGGGCAAGAAATAAACACCAAACCGTATGCCTTTTAAAAGGTTGAGTCAAAACCTTACAGATTATCATAATAGTCAACAAGATTGCATCATAAAATTTTAAATTTTTCCTCAGCTAGATTTTTCAACCCACAGTTTGGAACAGAGTTGTACAATGAATAAGCTTGAAGGAACACATTTTTGAGAAAGGGAACGCTTAGCTTTTTCTGAATTGATGGAATGCTTTCCTCTATTTTCCTTTTTCATGATGTATTATTTCCTCCTGTTTTACATCTTTATGCAACCCCAATTTATCTGAGGAAAAGAGTATATTGTAAGAACATGTAGGATCAAAAAAGCAAGAGTCTTTTACCACCTTAGCATTTTAGAAATCCTACTGTTTTGTAGCAGATAATCCCAAATTAAAACTGCTGAGGCTTTCATCAACCCTTGAAGAAATATTTGGTTACTGAACAGGAAACTAGGAAGGCTTGAGCAATCTCCTAGGCTGATTAAAATGCAGTAAAAAATCAGTCCTCTATTTTGCCCTACCGTACTGCTCTTTGATGCCCTCATCAGGCCTGCTTTCTGGAGTTAGTATCTGAGGGGGGAAAGGGGAATCCCTGTGGCCCAATATTCCATTGCTTCAACCCTTTACTTTGTGGCTTGAGGGCTTTTGAGAGAAATGGAGAAGGAAGATAAATAAATAAATAAATACAACTTTGACAGATTCATCAGCACCACCTCAACACAATGGAGGGGAGAGGGCAAGATTAAAAGGAGAAAGGTGTGGAAAGGAGGGGGCTGAAAGGGAAGACAATGAGGGCAAGGTGGTGGGAGAGAGGAGTCTTGGCCTTAGAGCAAGTCCAACTCAAAGGAGTGGATGCTGGCAATCGGGGCTCTCCAGAAGTTGAAGGTGCTGTACTCAAGGAGGGCATCGCCTTCAGGGGTTTTCTCTTGCTCTGCTCTGGTTGCTTGTCCGGTCATTTTGCCATCAGTGTTGCTCTTGATCTTATAGGTGGCTGTATCCGACAAACCCAGGCCTTCCAGCTCTGACAGATCCAGTTCTGGGATAGGCATCCTCCAGAAAAGAAAGGAGCTGTACTGGCTACTCACAGGGTCTCTCATAGCTCCCTAGAAAGAAATCACTTGTCAGTTTTCATGCTATAGCAATCTCCTGTGGCCCACGATCTTTCCTTGCTTATAAACTCCACACCCCTATTTACCTCTGCACATAATCCAAGTTCCCTACGACAGGCACCCTTCCTGCATTACCACTTCTGACCTTATTCCTAATTTTTTTCTTCTTGGAATGAGTTATTTACTGCTTACTGCATCAAGTCGATCTTGGGTCTGGTTTTTAAGGCCTTCCAAAATCTGGCCCCACTCTTCCTAGCAGTACACATCCTCGGCTACAGTTACATTCGTCTCTGTCTTACTTAACTCTCTCCACTCTCCATCTTAAAATACTACTCTAGTTTCAAGATTCTGTATAAGTCCCTTGAGGAATCTTTCCTATATTTACAAAAATTGGATTTCTTCCTGCCTAGGTCATGGTACCTCTGAAAAGGTTTTCCATGACATTTCTGTTTTCCTTCTTGCCTTCTAAACTCTACTATAAAGTGATTTCTTTGTGGATGACATCCTTAAACTTTCCCAGCTCCATCTATCCTATTTCCTCCAGCGTCCCCCCAGCAGTGCTGTAGAAGTTTACCTGACTATATCTGTTTGGGGTTACAAGTCACTATTATGTGTCTTGTGTAGGTGATGGTCTTATCTTCTTCAAAAGACTTGGAATTTCTCCAAGGGTAAATACAAGTCTACTTTCTCTGTACCTTCGCAAGTACTGAGCTCTGCGCAGTTAAAGCTGCTAACTAATCTTCCCTCGCTATTTAATACAATGAATATCTTGTATCTATAGCCCACAGTTCTGCCTTAACGGATTTTTTCTCTCTAGCTCCTTCTGAGCAAAACCCAGGTTCTAAAAGAATTTTCCTATGCTATAATGGGATTCCTTTTCTCTGATCCCAATGCTAGAATACATCTGATAGTACTGAGTGCAAATGGATTAGAAATTCCAGGTAATAAAAGCAAAGTTTAGATCAAAAGGGGAAGATTTTTAACAGAATCAGCTACTTTTTCATGCTTTAATGATTAATTCTATCACCTTTTCTGCTCACCTCACCCACACCCTGATATTATATGGCTATTCTATCTCCCTGCAGCCTCCACCCTGCTGCTTACTAGCCAAGGGAAGGAGCGTTAGTTAAAATGTTCCCAAAGGAGCAGAAAGAACATTGCCCTGTCTCCAAAAATAAAATCTCAAGTTTCAAAAGGCCTCCTTTCAACACACCCCATCAGCTTTCACAAGGAATGAGACTCCTAGCTAGCTGTCTTCAACAGGCTCTGAGATGCCCCCATATAATATGAAATGACATTACTAAAGCAGAAAAAGGACATCTTAATCTAGAACAGGGTTTTGTGGAAGAGTGTAGGGGCTTTAGGAGTGATGAGTGGGTAGACTGAGATGTTTTTAATATTAAAAGCAATTTCTAAATTCCTCTTTTTCTTCTTAGGCAGGTTCAAGTTCCAAAATAAACCCTGGGGAACTGAACATTACTCAGCAGAGAAGCTGCTTAGAAGGAGGGTGATGCAGGGAGGACTGGAGCAGGGTGGGGATCATGCTGGAAAAGTGATGTCATCATCCTACAATATTCAGCTCTGATCATCTCCAGTCATTTGCAGAGACACGTGCACTGAAAGATACAGAAAATGGTTGTAGGTACTAATAAACCAACCTCTGCTTGAGTTTAGGACCATAGCGATCCTAAGAAGCCAACCCTAGGAGTCAATAGTGTTATTGACTTCTGCCCACGGGGAATTTTTTCTTATAATACTACCAGTATTTTCTTAGCTAGCTGACTTCTTTTATATTCCCTCTCTTACAAGTACCCTCCAGAGTGAGCTTAGCATAATGCTGGGCACATAATAGGCTTAAAAAAAAAAAAAACAAGAACCATAGGAGGAAATAAAAAAAACTATCAAATTTTAAAAGTAGAAGGCACCTTAGAAATTAGCTAGTGGCTTTCAGCCAGTTTGGATAGATTCATGTCTCATCATTCCCAATTTGGTAACTTTTCAGTGTATTTGTACATAGATACTGCCCAAACAGTCCCTGTCTGTGCCTGGAAGAACTTATCTTGCAATTAAAAAAGCTAAAGGGAATTTTTACAAAATGCTAAAGTCCTAAAATCTCTAGTTATACCACTCACATAGAGGCACATACAGAGAGTACTGAATGCATTCTAGAAAGACAAGTGGATGTGGCATTTAAAATCAAGTCAGGAACATAAGACTACACCATAAAAAAAAAAAGAAAAAAAACAATGCCTTTGAGTCAATTCCAACTCATAGCAGCCCTATAGAATAGGGTAGAACTGCCCCATATGGTTTCCAAGGAGCGGTTGGTGGATTTGAATGGCCGAGCCTTTTGGTTAGCAGCGGTAGCTTTTAACCACTATACCACCAGGGTTTCCGACTACACCTTAAAAAAGTTAAAATTCCCTTTACATTAGTAATGAAATTCAGATTTAATGTGATGTGTTTTAATTTCCAAGTCCCCCACATTTTGCAAAAGGTCCCTTTTCAGCTAGCTTTCCCTCTCTCTCCAGATATTCTCTACCCATACCTCATGGTGGTATGGGCACTACTTTACATGATTTACTTATCTGAAAGGGCGTGGACAGTACCATGGACAATAATATGTTCTCACTATCCTTCATTTTAAATTACCCAGATATCTTAGGCAAAGGTAATTAATAAACTCTCTCTTTTTTTTTTTTTTTTTTTAATATTCTTAGATACATGATGAGAGAATATACAGATTAAAAAGACACACCTGCTCTAAGCCACATAGACATACTTGAATACCCCTTGCCCTCACCCTCTGTGGGCCTCACTGACATCCAGGGCCTACCCAACAGGGCCTTGCTGTGTCATGCTGCCATGGTGCTGGGGATGGCGGAGGGGCGAGGGGTGCTAGACGGGAATGGACGCTCTCTGGTGTGTCATCATATGTACCTCACCCTGAGCTTGGATCTTCCTGTTAGCCATGTCATTCCCCCACCTATTTCATTGAGCTGCAAATAAACATTACTTTTCCAGAATCTGTCCCCATACATAGCTCCCATGGCTATACTGATTTCAATATGGGATCAAGCAGTTTTCCGACACAGGGCGTCCCCCCCTTTCCTACCAGAAGCTGCCTCTTTCTTTGGAGCAAAGGTTTGAGATGGGGAGTAGACCGCTGAAAGGGAGGTCAGGATTACTCTAAATATTATACCATACCCCTCCCTCCCAAAATTCCCTCCTACAGAGACAAATAAGTTTAGGGGTGAGGGTAGTAACATCAATGAAACATTAAGAAAAGGAAAAAATTGGAAATACAGAGAAGAGGCTAGAGTGATATGGTAGGGATAAAAATGCATCAAAAACCTGGTAAATCAAATTATAATAGCTTAAAAACAAAAGTATAATTAGACTGGAGATTAAAATACTGAGAACAATGAGTTACAGAAAAATAAATACTTGAAATAAGAAGGTAAATGCTGAGAGACAATAACTACATGTAAATGGTTAGAAATATTTATATAAAGGACAGCAAGCAAGGTGATCTTAGTAAAGAGATGTAAAACAGTGATCAAATAACTACCCATTGTTCAGAGCGCCCCCTTCTCTCCTCTTGAACTGTCCCCCAAGCTCATCCTCACCTGGGGTTCTCAACCTAACCACAGGAAGCTGCTCTTATATCTTTGCAACCCTCCCCCCCTTCCCCTTCCCTCAGTTTAGTTTACCTGCTATCAATGAATTACTAGTGTGTTCCAAAGGTGGAGGAAGTGCCTCTGGGGCTCCGGGTTCTGCTCTGGGCTGGAGAGAAGGCTGCAGAGGCTTTGATGGCTTTGTCTTCTCACACTCTCGCTCTCAATGACTGAGTCTGTCTGCTCAACCTCCCCCTGCAATGCAGCCCCTCCTAAGAAGGGCGGAAGGACTCCCCGCCCCCACCTCCTCCCTGCCTGACTCGGCTATTCCAAATGACAGGTTCCAGAACACTTGAGGGGAGGGAGAGGATTAAGGCATCTCCGTAGGTTTACTGGTCTGGTCTGTACAATTAAATTATTCTCCATCTCTTCCAGCACCCTCATGCTGACTGGCGTGCAGTGAATGAGCAATTGTCTTTTGCTTTAATCTTATGTTTATGGATTAAAAGATTTTAACTCTGTAGACAATGGAAAGGGCAGTGTCCTTTACTTCCCCAATTTAAGGATTTCAGATTATGATGTGTTTTTGAGAATCAGAAAAACTCATTCACCGGTCCCCCTAATCCCTGCTGCTTGCCCTCACAAATAGGTGAATAAACCTAGCCCTTTTCCATTTTAGGTAGAGCACAAGAAGACTGGGGTTGTGTGTGAATCTCCGTACTTGGTTGGGTCTAGGGGATACGGGGCTCCGCTTGGTTTAGCCCCGCAGTGCCCAGCGCGCAAAGGCAGCGTGAGATTCCCAGGCGCCCGGTTTAGGTGCCAGGCCCTTATGGAGGTGTTCACATCGAGGTGTCAGGAGGGGCGTCCTTCGGCGGTTTCGGCGGGCCCCCTACCCGCCGCTCTTCGGTACAGCGCCCAGTCGGTCCAGGGAGGAGCTGTGCGCCCGGCGCCGAGCCGCACGGGTTTCGTAATCACGTAGCTGCCGTTTCCGCCCTCCGCCAGCCCCACCTCTACCGGCCCGCCCTCGGCTCCCCACCGCACCGGGGAGTGAGCCCGGGAACCCCGCACCGGGCGGCGCGGAGCGGAGTCCCGCCAGCTGCAGCCGGGCGCCTCGATGCCAGAGAAGAGCAGGTGAGCCCGTCGAGTTTGTGCCCCCGGCCCGCCCGCCCCAGCCGTCCGCCCGGCCACCCGCCCGGCGGAGACGCACCGGATGCGGCGGGGGGAGGGACGATGGCAGGGGCCGTGGAGATGCCGGGTCGGTGGGAACATGGTGCCTCGCTAGGTAACAGTCCCCATCCGCGCCCGTGGGAGAGAAAGAAAGGACTGGAGTGTTGGGGGCGACGTGCGAAAGGGACTTCTCTGAGCTTCACTAACCTCTGTGGCGGCGCGTGCCGGACACAGTGAAGCGGAGCTGGGTCCTGGAAGGTCCAAGTCAGACTAAGGCACCCACGGAAAAGAGAAAGATCCAAAGAGAGGTCCCAATCCAAGTTCGAGGTGGGGAGGAGCAGAGAATTTCTGGGTAGCGATGGCGGGAGGTGGGGGGAAGACAGAAATAGAGTTTATGTGACTGAATATAATGGGGTGGAGGAGCTTAGAGCCTGGGTCCGTTTCCTCTTTAGCCTCCAAAAGTCCTTTCCTGGGGAAGGGCAGGGTTGATGCTGGGGCAAATGCCTGTCACTTTGCTGAAACGTGGGGTTCAGCCTCCCGTCTCCAGGGTTGCTCAGCACCCCTCCCTGTCCCAAGGGTCTCCACAGGGACCAGCTGCAACCCTGGGCTTATGGCCAGAATTGCCCACTCCATTTTCTCAATTCTCTTCTCTTTCTCTCCAGTTGGTTCTTGTGAAGGCTTGTCAGGCAGCGGGTTGGAGGCCTTGGGGCAGGAGGCAGCGGAACCGGGAAAACCGGTTTGGGGCTAGAACCGGACCAGGGAACTACCTCTGTACATCCCTCCTTCCTGGAACCCTCCTTACATCCCATCTCCTTCTCACCCCCTCAACAGCTTTGAGGCCTGGGGGCCAGGGTCACCTTGGATGCCTGAGTTTTCCAAAAGAACACCTGGCTACCTCATTTTCATTTTCTCACACAGAAAGAAGAAAAACTCTGTCTTGGGCTGGGAGCCAGTGCCTGAGTCCCCTTAAGTCCTAGTGTGACCTTGGTGGTGGGGTGTATTTCCCAGCTCTGTATTTCACTCTTCCTATTTGGGGCACAGAGAAGCCAAGTTCTCAGCACTACTTGGCTGTCAGGATGTGGCCTTATGTAGCCTTATCCTGATCCCTCCTGTTGTTTTCCCAGCCCTTTCCATTTGAATGTGTGGTTGAAATAGTGGGCAATGGATTTGAGTGCTTCGTCCTCCTGAGTCCACCAGCTCAGACTTTGTTTCTTCAACCCACCCTTCTCTGGCTGCTTTAAAGGAGAGTGGCAGCCAGTAGCTCTTACTTCCTTTTCTAGCCTTGTTTGCCTTCTGTCCCACTCCTCACGTCCCGCAGTCACCCTGCCTTGTCCTCTCCACACTCCTACCCCACTCCCAAGTTTCAGAGACCCTGATGTCCTGGGGAATGGAATTTCCTGGTCACGTCTCATCATCATTGGTCATTTCATGCCAAGTCCCACACATACACTTTTCCTCCACCCAGCTCTGGCTAGATCCCTGGAAAAGGAACAGAAAGTCCTTGTTTTCCTCCACTGCCCCTTTCCTTCTATCTCCTCCTCCCCCTTTTTTCTCCTCTCCCCTCCCAGCACCATCCACCTCTGTCCACTCAGCTTTGAGCAAGGGGGGGGGCAAGGGATGTTGGGGAAAGTCCAGTCTAGTATAGCCTGTCTGGAGCGGGCGGGGGGGGGGGTTTCCTCTGATTCTTCATTGTTTTCTCCATTGCCCCTGCCCCAACCCTTACCACCCACCACCACCATCATGACAAACCCTGTGGCTGACTGACTGACTTCCCCACTGACCACAGCTCCCCTCTCTGGACGGCTGTATTCTCACTTCCGCCCCGTCTGGTTACTCCTCCCCTAAAGTAGTAAAAAGGAAAGTAAGGGAAAGCCCAGACTCCTAGGTCATTCCCTCCCTTAGAAGTTGTGTCTCTGTATTTTTGTAATCTCAAGACTGCTAAAACATCTCTCATTTCTTAGGTCAGTCGAGGGTGCTAGGACATCAGAAAGGGAGATTCCTATTCATGCTAACGGTGTAATATTCATGAAACCACCCTGTTTAGAATCTTTGAGGTTGTCTGTACTGGGAAAGTCCAGTGAATATAGAGGAAACCCAGATGGCTGGCAGTAGTGAGAAGGGGAGGAACTTGTTTCTTGGACACTAGTGCTATTGGAAAGTTCCTTGTGTCTGGTTGGCTAATGAACCTTGGGATGGAAGTGCTGAGGAGGGAGGAGCAAACAGGTCACAGCATGAGGGGAGAAAGGAAGGAGGCTGGGGCCCTATCAACTGTGAGGCAGAGCAGGACAGGATAGGACATGTGAAGAGGGTGGGGAGACTGGAAAAAGATTTCCTCATGGAACAGAGGCTACCTGGCACATATACCTACAGTCTATACCCAGATTTTGTATGTAAGACACACACGGAGACATAGCCGTGCCACATATTTGTGAACAGAGGTATACATGCAGGAGCACAGCGATACACAGATGAACAGTGTGTACACAGCCTTCGCCAAGAATCTCAAAGTCAAGTAATAAAGGAACTGCTAACTGACTTCTGGGAGAGGTTGCATCTCAGTAGAGGGAAATGAGGAGGAACTAGGGCAGTGAACTGAAGGAAGAAATTGCTTACCGTAGAAAGCTTTGAGGTCCAACCTGCTGCAGTTAGTCTCCTAGGATGTTGGTGGTCAAGGCCTTTCTTGTTCTTAAAGAAAATCTAGGTGTTTAGGGCAAGACAAGGTAAAAGGAAGGGGCAGGGTGGAGGCTTTGTTTGTGAAAAAATGAAAAACCACCATTTCCTCTTCAGAGTCACTTAAATGCCCCTCCCCTTCTACCCTAAAGCCAGAGAGAAGGGAGCTAGAGCTTGTAGCACCCCCAAACTTTGCTCATTTCTGCCACTCTTCTTTGGCCTCCTTCCCATCCTCAGCCTAAGTGCTTCTAGCCCCCTTTCTCTCCCTTGGTACCACCAGCCACACTCCTTAACCCATTGATGTCCTTCTGGTTCTCTTCATTTTTCTGAGAGTCAAACTATGAGGTCCTTTTGTTCGGAGAAGATTAGTACTGGGGTAGGACTAGGGCCGCTAAGGGAGAGTTGGGAAGATGTGGGCTCATCAGGAGGTTTCTCAAGGGTGGGAGAGATCTCTTATTAACCTTTCTTCTTTGCTTTTTGCTAATCCAGTGTTCTAGGTCTGAGGAAGACAACCTTGTGCCTGACTGCTCCACCCTGCTGTTTGGCCCTGTTAGTCTCGCAGGGTCTGAGACGCCAGTCTTCACTGATCAGCTAAGGGTTCCAAGGACTCGGCTTTTCCTAAACCCATCCAGCTGAGTGAACCCAGGGTATCGTCACACCTGTAGGGAGTGAGGAGTGGGCAGCCAAGGCGTCAGAGCAAGAGCCCTCTGGGGCCTCAGGCAGAGGAGTGAAACTGGAACCATCAGGGAACATGAGTGAATTTTGGCACAAACTGGGCTGCTGTGTGGTAGAGAAACCCCAGCCGGTGAGTCTCCCCACTCCTACACCACAGAAATCAGTTACCGTGTACTGTGAAATAGATACATCATCTAGGATCTGCCGTCTAAAAAGTACACTCCTTTCTTCCTTCTCTGCCAGGATAGTTGCTGTGGCCAGGCAGGTATGTTCCTGGATTAAAGGGAGCTGGGTGATGGAAAGTGAATAGTTCTAGCTGTTACCTCCTGTTCCCATCTATTCTGAGTTGGGCAGGGGTTTGTAGGTGGAGATTATTGCCTGTTAGTTTTCCCCATTGTTTCCTCATCAGCCAGAGGTGACTTTGACTTGTCCTTTGTCTGGTATTCACTCTGCAGGCCACTGTCCTTACCACACTAGTTTGTGTTCTCTTTGTGTTTCTGCTGTTTTGTCTTTGCCTTTTATACCCTCATGATTTCTGTATTAGAACGTCACATATCCTTCTACCAGTAGACCCTAGCTCCTCCCCACGTGGTTTTCAAGACTCTTTTCCCTTCCTCCATTATGACTGGAGGAGGGGATATCAAACATGACTCTCCTATTTTCCTCAAACAGAAGAAGAAGAGGAGACGGATTGACCGGACCATGATTGGGGAACCAATGAATTTCATCCACCTGACTCATATTGGGTCTGGAGAGATGGGGGCTGGAGATGGACTTGCCATGGTAACAAGGGAATGGGAGAGGTTGATATGGAGGTGTGTTCTAGACTGTTCCTCTATTTGAAAGGTCAAACAGAGGACAGAACAAAATATTTGATGGGGAAGCAAGAATCTGGAATTCTAGTCCTGGTCACCAGCTGAGTAACTTCAGATGTGGCACTTCAGGTCTCTGGGCCTGGGTTTCTTTGTCTTTACAATTAGCAGATTATTTTTCATTAGGATGTTGGAGGACTTTCCCCAAAAGCTATAATCTTCCCATTTCCCAGTTAACTACTGTCTCAGTGCCACAGTAAGTGATATTATGATTGGAAATGTTAGGATAGGAAAAAGGCTGACCACATCTGCGCTAAATTATGTCCAAGATGCATTTCTGCTCTCAAAATAAGGGAAATCAGAGAGTGAAGAAGGAATCTTTTCACCATTTGTGAAGCTCAGGTAAATATGCGAGAAACATTTAATATAATAAATATAATAATAGGAGACCCATTTTACATCATCCTCATAAAGGCCAGGGTGTGAAAGGAGGCATTGAGACTTGCCTGGGAGTAATGGTGGTTAGTTTTAATCTTTTCAGCTTGATTTTATTGTAAAGGAGATTGGGTCAGCCCCTTCCCTGGAGGGCACGGGGAGACCTCTTCCTGTGGGATGTGGGATATAAAGTCTCACATGTGCTTTTTCACAGACAGGTGCAGTTCAGGAGCAAATGAGATCCAAGGGAAACCGAGACAGGTCATGGAGCAGTTCTCGGGGCTTATAGCTCCAATAGAAATGGTGAGTGATCAGAGAAACCCACTCAGCACCTCCAGCCCCTGATCCTCTGGTGCAAGAATGGAAAGTGAAGAGAAAGAATTAGAATGGAGAATTTTAAAAAAGGTAGGATCCGAAAAGGCAGAGAGACAGAGTTGTCCAAATAGATAGGAACAAAGAAAAGAGCACACTGTGGAAATAGTCTGCACTAGGTGATGCCTTCTTCATAAGGCCTGTTTTGAGGCTTGTCTTCCCCCCCTTTTTTTAATCCAGGTTCTCCTGTCTCGAAGCGCCACTCTGTCCAGCCCAGAAGATACGCTGCCCTCTCCAGATCCCTCCTAGAACCAGTGACCCCAGGGCCCCTCTTCTCCCTTTCTGTCTAACAGCGCTTCAGAAGGCTTGGGGGCTGGACTCCCTCAACTTCCTCTGGCTGTAGCCCCTCCTGGAGATGGGGTCAAGGCAGCAGGACTGACCACATGACTACTGGTTGGCCAGAGGAGCTCAGCTGAAGCCTGGATACCCTCAGATCTGAGTTAGGAGTTCTCCGAGAACCTGGGATGAGTTCTGGTCTCCTGAATGACGTCTGGGTGCCAGCTGTTAAACTCTTAACCTGGAACTCCTTACATGGGGGTAGGTGGGTGAGATTACCAAAGCTGAAGCTGGCTTTGCTGAGAAGCTCCCTACCTCCCAGCTCCTCCCCTCTTCCCCCCTGGAATGAACTGAAGCAGATACCAGGCAGAGGCTGAGAGGGTAATCACTGTTTAGTCCACCCTTTCTCTTTCAATTTCAGACTTCAAGCTCACAGCCCCTCAATATCTCTCTGCCAACACCACCAGAGTTTTTCTCTAGTTAGGCCTTTAACCCTGTTTTTCTGTAGCATTACTAGCTCCCCAGCATCTTTCCTATTTTTTAAATTAAGATGTGTTCTCTTAATTACCACTACTACCTCTGTCCTTAACCCCAACTCTGTCAGGAGCCTTAATTTCCCACTGAATAAGAGTCAAGAGGTGGGTCTTAGCCTGATGACATTCCTTCACCCATTTAAGTTCTGGGGACCTGGCCAGCCCTTTGCCAACCTCCCTGCTGGCCCAGGTGAGGGGAGGAAGAGGAGTCTGGAGAGAAACCCAGAATACAGCAAAACTAGGATTTATATCTCAGGGAGGACTTCCTGGCCATTGAGGACAGGGGAGGTGGTAAGATAAACGGGTTAAAAACAAGCATCTGCGAGTTTAGGTGTCGAAAGATCCTCACAGCATGAGAGCAGGGGGAGGCTCTAGAGCAAGGTTTCTCAGTCTAGGCACTTTGGACATTTTGAGCTGGATAATTCTTTGTAGTGGGGGGCTGCCCTCTGTCGTGTATATGGTAGCGTCTCTGGCCCACCCTCGTTGTGACAGCCAAAAATGTCTCCAGACATTCCCACATGTCCCCTAGGGGCAAAAACTGCCCCCCTACTTGAGAACCACAGCTCTATAGAGTCAAGATATTTTTCTCTTAAGTGATTTCCATGCCCCCACCCCACCCCCAGCCCCTTATCCATCCTAAGGCTGAGCCGTGGTTGAGCTAGGACCTCTTGTAAAGCAGGGCCAATAGTGCTGCAGATGTCTCCAAATGATTTTTCATTTGGTGTGTTGCCTATGCTTGCCTGACTTCATGTCTCTGTCATGGACATGTACCGTGCTTCTCCATTCTTGCTGTCTGGAGGAGGGATTCCTGTAGTGTGGAGACATGAATAGGGTATGGTGGAACTGGGGGAAGGGAAGAAAAAAGGAATAGTGCTATAGACACCCCAACTTGTCCTCCACAAATTTAAACTCTGTTTCTGTGCCCTAGTACTAGAACCAGACATGGATAAGACTCAGGGAGTTTTGTCTGAAGACCAGGTCCCACTTCCCACCTTCCTTTAGGTGGGAAAGCAGTGTAGAAGCAGGGTCTTCAGGCTGCTGCTTTCAGTTTTTTTCAGGTGTTCTTTGTTCTAGCTCCTTCCTTGCAGGGTGATTAGGAAGGCAGAACAAGACAAATGAGCTCCTGTTTACTGAGACAAGAAGGTGGGTCTCTTGTTCGCTCTTTAATAGGAAGCATCCTGTTCTGTAGTAGTGGGGGTCAGGAACATGGGAACTGGGATCCACTTTGATGATCCCATCATCTACCCAGTTTGCCCCCATCTACAGTGATTGAGGTTTTAATTTTTCCAAATTTCAGTGTACTTCCTGCAGTTCTTCAGGGTCTAAAATTGATCATAGAGATATACTCCCAGTTTACTATTTCAGTCAAGCTAGTTGCTTTGAAAGTAGCTTAGCTTGTTACCCTTAAGTAGCTCAATAGCTTGAGAGTTGTGTTAGATCTGAACGGTTAACAGGACAGGGTAGAAAGGTGGAGGCCTTCTGAATTCTCTGATCTTCAGCCTCATTCTAATTAATACCTGTTCTTTGGA
Source organism: Loxodonta africana (assembly GCF_030014295.1). Classification (NCBI taxonomy): domain Eukaryota; kingdom Metazoa; phylum Chordata; class Mammalia; order Proboscidea; family Elephantidae; genus Loxodonta; species Loxodonta africana. The sequence goes on along the minus strand of NC_087344.1, from coordinate 180,907,593 downwards.
CACAATCTTCTCTTTCCTTTGGTGCTCTCTTGCCTTTAGCTACCTTCTCTAATGTGTATGCTACCATCACTTAAACAATTTTTAGGGTGATGGGAATGGGTTTGAGAGTCGTAATTTATATTAAAATTTTTTGAACTTTTAAAAACATTTTTCAAATAAAAAATTTTTAAGCAAAAGAGTTGCAGAGTAATCACTATAGGTGTGTATGGGGTTAAAGAATCAGTATGGCTGATGGTGTAACTCCTTGAAAGTGGTGGAGATGGAATTCTGTACCAACATTGCCCTTCCTGAGGAGGGTCAAGCATTGTGAAGGCAAGGAGAAGACCACTATCTTTGAAGGGCTTGAGTCCTTGTTTTTCCTATTCTTTTTAATTGGTGTTTCTCTGGAGTTTTTCAAGTCTTGTTTAAAACAACCTTGGGAAGTGACCAACATTACTTTATCCTAGGGAAGGGAGTAGGGGACCAAGTCAGATGTTGCTGGCTACCCGGTTCAGTTTTGGGGTTCAAGAGATTAACCGTCTTTCTTCAGATACCTCTATAAAAAAGGCACAAGACCAAACAGTGCTTTTTTCAGTTTTGTTTTTCTGTAGTAAAAATATCCAGTGGGTGCTAGGATTGAAAAGGGTGGAGGGGCTGAAATGCTGACACCGTCTCTTCCTGTGGATGAAGTGGTCTTTACCTCTGGTTTCTCTCTGTCTGGGTAAGGAAGGAAAATAAAGGGGCAGTTACAATCACATCTAAATTCTTTTCCCTTTCTTGCTTCATCCCACCTCCCACATACCCTCATTCTCTCAACCCTTCTCCCCCATTTGGACACAAAGAGAAAAACAAACCAGCAAAATGATCAAGGACACATTTCATTGCCCTTCCCGGTCCCCAAAGATCCTGTCATCCCTATTGATGGAGAATATTTGATCAGGTCAGTCAGAACCTTCAGGAACTCTTGGTATTGTCCTTCCTTGAGAATTCTTAGGTTGCTGGGAAGAATGCCAGATCGACAGTTATTTTGGATACATAGAGTGGTGGTCACAAGCATGGGCTTTGGTGTCCAAACAAACCTGGGTCTAAATCCCATTTGTGGCTCTGCCACTTACTACCTTTGTAAATGTATCCCTTTTAACCCCCAGTTTTCATCTGTAAAGTGGGGATAATACCTTATCAGGTTTGTTGTTAGGATTTATCTAGGTAAAGTGCACCGGTAAGACTGCCAGTATTGGCTGTTTTTACCGTTAAGCTGCATTAATAAGTTGAAAACTACTGAATAATATTTAATCCCTTCATATCCATTATCTGTGCATAAAGAAGTCTGTATATCTACAATCTTATTTGGTCAATAATCATGTAATGACCAATAAGACATGTCTAATAACCAACCAACCAACTAACCAGCAATTGGTCAAGAAATAGGATGGAATTAATGGTCAACAATAACGTGAAAAACCAATGCATTTTATGAATCAGTAGCGAAACAACTATGGAAAATAAGTCAGAAATTCATGCAAGCACATTGGCTGGCAACAGGGTTTTGGCTATCAGGACTTTGGAGATCCATCAACAAACACTTACTGGTTGCATCTCTGTGAACACTGAAGAGAGGCTGTTCCAAATATCTTCCAGCCCAATCCTGACCCGTTTCCAAAAAGCAAGAGCGGGGCTGGGGCTGGGGCTGGGCATACGGCTGGTGGGCATGCGGCTGGTGCTGGACTGAGATGAGCAGTCCTGACAGAGATCTGTGTCCAGGGGGCACTCTTCCCGTTCCCGGTCGCAGGGACATTGCTGGTAGGTGCAAGGCCGGTGCTCCGTGCGGATTTGGCTAAGCGCCCCTGCTCGAAGACGCCCCGACAGGCCCTGCAGCTTCCCCGACCGGGTCCGACTCATGGTGCCCGACTTGCAGTGGCAGTGCCACGGACCCCAGGGCATCAGCACCAGCCGCAGATCCTCGGCAGGCGGCATGGCTGTGGGAGACGGTGGCGGCCACCGGTTCGGAGTGGCCCCGGCCGTCGACCACTGGCTCAGGGTGGCCTCGGAGCCCAGCTGCTCCGCAGTAGACTTCAAGGCGGAGGGCATCAGGCTTGAAGTCAGCCTGACTTCCCGCTCCTGGGTATTCGCTGGAAATCTTGTGCTGGGACTCGTGTAGTGAGTCTCCAGGTTGGTGCCATTCCTTCTGGCATTAATCAAAACCTCCTCTTCCAAAGCCCCTTCCTCCTCCCCGGACCCGCGTGGGCGGCTGACGCCGGTAGCCACAGAGGAGGCCAAGAGCTCGGCGGCTGCCGGGCCTGCCAGGCGGTCAGCGGTGGCCACCGCGTCTTCCTCATCCTCCAGAGTTACCTTCGTCTTCCAGGGACTGCCAGTCCGGCTGGTGGTCTGGTAGCTACTGGCCATAGGGCCCCCGAAGCGGAAACTGACCCGCTGCAGCCCCGAAGGAGTTTGTGTCTGGCCCTGGGCCCCCGCCGCCCGGGACCCCAGACTCAGCAGCAGGGCCCAGAGCAGCGCGCCGGCGGCGGGGACCATGGGGCTGGGAGGCTCAGGGTTGGGAGAGAGGCCAGCGAGGGAGGCCCGGCTCCTGTCTCTTCTCCCTCCCTTTCACTCTCGACCCACTGGGTCGTTTGAACCGAGGCCCGCGGGGGGGGGGGGGGCCTTGTTCGCGCGCGGTATGCCCCTCCCCCACGGCCCTCCCCGCGGGCGCTCCGCAGACCCTGGCCTGAGCTAAAAATCCTAGGGAACCTCTGCAGCAAAATTCAGGTGCCAGAGCCAGAAACGGACCGTGGTAACGGATTCTGGTGTAAGGGGCTGGGGAAAGAGTCCTTTACTTCCTCGACGCCCAAATCAAACGTCCCATCGCAGTTTATTAAAACGCTCAATATTTGAATTTACTAAAGAGGGCAAAAATACAGGTTTGAAAGCACGCCTTTCCACGCTCCCAGGTGGCAATACAGCAGTTCTTCAAGATTTAGTGAGCGTTGCTGGGGGCTGAGTACTGAGCTGTTTCCTGCCACAGGGTGCAGGCTGGCTGGCTGTGGTCAGCTAAGCCCTGCTCTTCCCGCCCACCTCTCACCTCACTGCCTGCTACAGTTGTCAAGGTGGAAAGGATCTCAGCCCCTTCATTTACAGGAGGAAAAGACGACCCAAAGAGATGAAATTATTTGCCCAAGTTTCAACAACTAAAACCCAACTAAAAAAAAAAAAATTTTTTTTTTTTTTCTAAAGCAGGACCAAAATCCAGAGCTCCACTTTCCCAAAATGCCTTTGTCACTACACTCACTATGCTACAGCCAGCTGACACGAAAGTCACCCAAGCAGGTGAGGTTCCAGACCTCAAAGCCCTGCCATAAGTAGGGTCACGGAAGGTATGACACCCCACGAAGATGTGAAGATCTGGTGGCACTGATATTGAGGGTGAGATGATTTACAAAACAGCTCAGATGTTTCAGGGGTGGGCAGATCAATATTTCTGCCTGGTTCTAAGGCCCTTTATCCAGTCCTGTGCAAGGTCCCTCCTGAGCCATGCAGATCTTGGTCCAGCCTAAGAGAGAGGGAGAAAGTACTGGGGCAGAATGGCCTGGGTCTTACTCACTGGTGAGTTGGAAGAGCTTAGAAGACTGGATGCTTGAGTCATCACTTAGGATCCTTTGCTCCCTAACACGCCTCCTCCACCAAATACACTTTCCTATTCACCGCCAACATATCCCTTCCAAGACTGGCCTGAATCTCCTCTAACTCCTGTGTTATGATCGCGCCTTTATTCCTTGATGCCTCAGCACTTAGGTGTATAGTTTTTTAATTTGTTCTTTTTAGATGCAGTAGTCTTTAATGTCTTCTCTGTGTGTGTGCAGTCTTCTTTTGTATCTCCCCTAAAGCATTTAGAAAGTGAGGACTGGCTTTATACATCCCACCCCAAACCTTCATCCTTAAGCTCAGGACTCACTGTCTGACAACTTCGGGGATGTGGACCTGATCCAGAGAGATGAGTTGAGCCAGCTCCCCCAGGCTGTCCAGAAACCGTATCTTTCGTGTGAATTTGGAACTGAAAAAGAGGATAAATCAAGTGTGTTCTGTACTGGGAAGAGGGCTCCCGGAGACCCTTGCAAACAGAAATGTAGCAAGCAGAGAGTGGTTAAGACTAGAAAGGGTCAGGGTGAGGCAAAGTCTTCCTCATCTTGACTTTTAAATTGGAAAAAGGGGGAAGGGAGTCCTTGTCCTGAGAGCTAGTACCTGATGAAAGGCCGAAGCAGCGCCAGAAATGCCTTCATGTACCACGTAGCATGGACAACCACTAGGGCTCGCAGATTTTTCCGGAGCCTGAAGAAGAATATGAGATTTCCCTATTTCTTCCTCCACCTCTTGCAATCATCTGTACTTTAACTTCCCTTACTTATTTCTAGATTTCTCTGGCAGCTTTGTCTAATCCCCATTCCTTTAGGTATAATCTCAGCCATCCAGTGCTCCTCATTCTTAAAAAACGCTTCTTTCAGGATCCCTCAGCCTCGTCTTCTGTACCCCACTTATCTTCTTGCTCTTCCCTCACACAATTTCCTTATTCCCTCCCTCATTCTTATGCCTTTTTTTTTAAACTTTCTTTTTCACGCTTCCCCATTCCTCCATGATCAGGACTTTTTACAAACTCCAGATGGAAGAAGACCATCTGGAAAAAAGAGTATGAAGAAAGAGAAAAGTGAGCAAAAGGAATATGGGAAAACAAAGAAAAAAAAGGAATGCTAAAGAAAAAAATATATGGGTTGGGGATAAAGACGGAAAAGAAAAGAAGACAATGGAGATGTGGAAAGTGAAATAAATGGCAAGATCGGGAGAAAAGGAAGACTGCTTTCTGTGTGCAGGCAATACACTACAGTGATTCACTTGATTGCCTCAAATACCCAGTGGCAAAAGTACTATCATTTCCATTTTGTTGTTGTGTGCGGTCGAGTGGATTCTGAGTCATGGTGACCCTATAGGACAGAGTCCAACTGTCCCACTTTACAGATAAGGAAACTGTACCAGAACAGTTAAGTGACTTGTTCAAGGTCACATAGTTAGTGGTAAAGGCAGGATTTGAAACCAGATTTCCCTGACTCTGAGAGAGGACAAAAGACAGGAGAGGGTTAGAAAAGGGTTTAGAAGACATAGAAACAAAGGAAGGGACTAGACAGAAGAAGAAAGAATGGAACAATGGAAAAGAAAGAAGATTGAGAGTTGCGGCCCTCTCGTCCTAGGGTCTCACCGTCGATCCAGGGTTCGGTAACACTGGCGTATCCAGCTCAGAGGTGGAACTTGGGCCCTACTTGTGCCTCCACTCAAGTGAACAAGTAGATAATTTTCAGCTACTAGCACCTCCAGAGTTCCCACTATATACCTGGATGGGATGAAATTGCCAGGGAAAGCGTGTGTTTGGGATTGTGGGGAGTGAAAGGGACTGATTATTGTAAACTCTGTAATTGGCTCAACTGATCTTGGAAGGCGATCATTTTTTTTGCTTTTCCCTCCCTAATACCCTCCCTGTATCTCTTCAGGCCTTTTGCCTCACCTAAACAAGTGTTCCATGACATAGGTGTAGTTGGGGATGCTGCTTCTGGGCAGGTAACAGGAAGCAAAGAGGATGACAGCATTGAGACCATCACCATGGTAACCTGGGGAGGAAAAGAGAAAAATTCATTCAGCCAACAAATACGTATTGATAGACAGTACACTTGTATAAGTCGAGGGTCTCAGGGTCCCTGGAAGTTACAAGGAAGGATTTTGAACTCAATAACTCAGTCTCTAGCCTAGGCATTTTATTCAAGAAGCCACAGTTCCTACCCCTTCCTTTATGCCAGCTATTACCTCCATGAGATAGGACTTTCTTATAGGGTTCGATGACAGTCATGTCCACTCGCTGCTCCTGCTGTCCTGTTCGAAATACCTTCCAGTGACGACCATCTTCTCCAGCCACATCCCACACACAACCCCGACCCAGCCTTTCAGCTGCCTCACTGGGTCCTGGACCCTCTGCCCGGGGCAGTTCATCTAAAAGAGAGGGATGGAAGGATCAACAAGGCAGAATTCTCTCCTTCTGTATCCTGTATATTACCCAGGTTCCTACAGTTTATTACTCCAGTCTCTCATTCCTCATTTTTTCCTTGACTCTTTAGCCCTAGTTTGTCCTATCAACCCAATACCTTGCTGGATTCTCTCAGCTGTGTCTCATTATCCCCACTTTTTCACTAGCCTGTGGCCCTGGCATGACCTTGCACTACGGCAGGTCTACGACTCTTGATAGAATCAGATTTTTTTCTAGATTCTCTATTTCTTTTTTTACATGCTTTTCCCTGGGCAAGCTCATCTATTTCCATGTCTTCAGGTATCACCAGGGAGGTGATGGCTACCACTTTTGCCACTCTAACCCAGACTTCTCTCCTAACTCCAGATCTATATTCCCAAATGCCTAGAGTAGACATCTCTGTGTCTCCCTGTAATCTCCAATTCATCAGGTCCAAAACAGAACTCATACTCATTCTCTTCCTCCTCTCTCCTGTAGTTCCTATCTTGGTGAATGACCTCATTGTCCATCCAGCTGCCTGAGAGAAAAAACTGTGTGTCATCTGAGACTTTTCCCTCTTTGTCAGCCCTGAAACCAACTGGACCCCAGATCCTCTTTCATCTACGTCCACAATATTCATCATCCTTTCCACTACTGGTTTGGATTCTTAGCACTTCTCACCTGGCCTTTGTACTAGCCTCCTAACTGATCTCCCTGCCTCTAGTTTCTTCTAACTCAAAGAGCAAGCTTTCTTCTCTCCCCTACTTTTTTTTTTTTCTATACCCACCATTCTGCATGATCTTTTCCATAACAATAGAAAGAACTTCTATATTAAAAAAAAAAAAAGAGTTGCATAGTATTCCATTGTATGGATACACCATAACAGCATTAATACTCTACTGATGGGCCTTTAGATTGTTTCCAATCTTTTACAGAGCCATCATATTTGATTATGTTACTCCTTTGATGAAAAATTTCAATGACTTCCCATTGCCTACAGGACAAAATCTAAACCCCTGACCGTGGTAGCAAGGGCCTCCATGATTTGACCCTGTCTTCTTATTCCAGCATTATCTTTTGTCATTCTCTCTTCACCTCCCAACCTTTCACATCTAAATAGTCATGCTTAACACTTCGAATTCCCCAACATGCCATGTTATTGCTTGAGTTGCTTCTTCTGCCTAGAATGTCTTTTCTCCAACTACCTGGTAACTTCAGCTTTCAATACTTTACTTTCTCTGTAAAGCCACTCCTGATACCTCTCAGGCAGAACCGACCGTCTCCTTTTCCATGGCTGGACTGTATCCTATACACTTGTAGATCATAACCCTTAATTGCACTTATTTGTATATATGTTTATTCCCTACTAAACAGAAAATTCTCTGAGGGTAGGGACTATCTTACTCATCTTTATAACCCCAGTCCTAGCTCCGTGAGAGCATTTAATAGTCATTCAATCAAGTTTTTCTCAATAAACAAAGGACCTTCCCTCCCCTACTGACTACTTTCACACTCGATCTATAAGCTCTACCTTTCTATCCTGAGGAAATTGATTTTGCTGGCCTTATCTCTAAGTCCTCACCTTACTAGTTCTAATTTCAGTACCGTTAAATCTATCCTGGGCTTCTTTAACACTGGCCTCTACTTCTACCAGCTTAATCCTCAGGTTTGTTTCCCACCTTCCCATTCAAACTCATGTCCACTGTCCAGCTGCTCAGAGTCTGAAGGGGTCTCCAGTTCGTCTACGTCCAGGTCAGAACTGCCACCAGGAGAAGAAGGTGCAGAATGGGTGGAAGAAGCTCCACTACCTCCAGGCCCTTCATTCAGATCCAGTTGCAACTCTGGGGCTGAAAGACGCTTACGCATGGGGCGCCGGCCACATAGAGCTAAAGTGCTGGGGTACGTACCTGGGATTGGAGAAAAAAAAAACAAAAGATATGTGAGAGTTAGGGGACCCAATTAGAATTCCTGTATATGGAAGTAAAATATGGGTAAACTCTGAAAAAGAAAGACCTGACACAGGGGACATTTGGGAAAGGAGAAAGAGAACTGCAAAGGGATAAGGGTGGCATAGCTCTGCACTGGACCAGAATTAGGAACTGAAGGCCATTTCAACTTTACCTACCTGCCTGTGAGTCTCCTTTTGGGTCTTCAGGATCTTCAGAAGGGCCAGCTTCCTCAGAAAGCAATCTAGAGAGGAAGATATTAAAATGGGACAAAGATACAGGCTGAAGGCATCAAGCCAGATGTCAGTTTATCAATTCTCTCTCCTCGCTTTGACTTCATCTTTTCTTTTTCCTTCCAGGCCTAATTCGCCATCCCTCCCTTAGCCCAACCTCCCTCACACTTCCTCACCCGGGGAATTCTTCATCTTGCCAGTCCTCCTTCAGCTCCAGCTCCCCAAGTCTCAGGGCAGCTCCTAGTTCTGCTGCTTCTGCATTCTCCCTGGTCCTAAGATAGTCCCCCAGAAGAAAGGATTATCATGAGACAACCTAGACAGTGTCTTAATGGGGCTGGGTTGTAGGTAGGGGACATTGGAATGAAGAAAGTAATTGAGGTACAGACAGCAGACAGCAGGCCTTTAAAAAAAAACCCAGATCTTTTGTCTCCTAGACAGATATTTCTCCCATTTTCACCACTTGCTGAAAGCAGATTACTCCAACTATTGGGTTTAGAAGCAGAGGAAAAATAGAATGTGAAACTAATTATATTTACTTCCATGGCAGTTGCTTGCCTCCACCTACAAAGTCAGGGTGAGAGGTGTTCAACATTACAGTTGGCTGGAACCCAGACAGACCCGCCCAGCTGTCGCTGGGCAAAGCTGGGGAAGATGGCACCTTGTCAGGCCTGCCTTTCTTCTACCGTGCTGGGGAGTGGCTAGAGGAAACCATGGCATAGGTGGCGGGGCAGAGAAGGAAGGTAGAGAGGGAAAGATTAGCTGGAAGGAGAACCTGGACCTAAACTCAGTTCTGGGTCAGCTTTCCTGATGGCCATTCTGGAAGGTACGGATTGGAAAATGGAAAATATGGGCAGGTTTATCAGACAAAATTAGAAACTTCCCTTTTTCTAACCAGGGGATTGTTCTGCAATCCCGTCACCCAGTTACTATACCGTATTGACATTTCCTACCTACAGCCACCTCCATCCCTTCTTGGCAAATTAATTCCCTCATTGTCTCCTCTCCTCTAGGAACCCTAAGATTTGACTCGGTAAAAACTGGACGTAGGAAAGCCTCTTAGGCTATTTATTCATTTCCTGTTTCCAATAAGCAAGGCAATACTTACCCAAGATCTACTGCCTTTTCTCCTGCCTCTTGTATCGTTTCCATCTTCACAAGTCTTCTGTCTCCTTTAAACACTTGGGGTTGTCGGGGAGCTGGTTGTCCCAGCTCCCCAACACTTCCGTACCCTTTTTCTCTGTCTCCACTGCTGTTTCTGTTGCTTCACAGGATGAGGGAGGTGTAGAAGGGAGGTAAACGCATCTTCAAACAGGTTTTGCCACCTTCCCTCCCAAGGAGCTGGTTTGCCCAAGAGAAACCCTGCCTCCTGTGTGGGGGCGGGTTTTGGGGAGGAGAGAGCATTTCCTAGGATGGCTAGTCTTCGTAAGGCAATTTGTTCTCCTTCCCAGATCCCTATAGGGTCGCTGAGTCAGAATCAACTCGATGGCAATGGGTTTGGTGTTTTTTTTTTTTTTTTTTTGGATAACCTTCTGGAAGCTGATTTTTTAAAAAAAAGGGGGCAGTAGAAACCATTTTGGCTATAAGACTATTTTAGGCCTATTTTTCAGGCATAAGCCAAATTGGGGAGTGAGAAGTATAAGAAGAGTTCTGGAAGAAGAAACAAATTAAAGGCTGAGGATGAGGGGAGATGGAAGCCTGCTGCTCCTTATTCCCAAAAGGGGTTGTCAGGAGGAAGAGGGGGTATGAGTCTTTAGGAGGCTGAAAAATTATCAGAGGGAAAGGCCTCATTACAGTGGTAAAAACAGACAATAAGACCCCAAACAGGAAAAGAATATTTAATACTTTAACAAAATGCAAAATAAAGTACCCAAGTTACAAAACATAAATTCCTTTGGTTCAGTGATTACACCACTATTTTTACCTTCCAAATGACTACAGACATCATCCCTTCAAAGTGAACTCAGACTGTCCCCCTCACAGTAGAAGATGTCATGCCAAAACCATCCGATACACTAATGTTCAGTGAAGTTGTTGGCAACCTACATGGACTAGAGCTGTGGGGTAAGACAAGGAGGGATGACTTGGTCTAAAGAAAAAAGGGAGACTTTACGCATGCAGAACAAATCAGTGGGAGAGAGCTCTTTGTTGGGTCGCTATGGTGAGTCATAATTCTGAACATGCTACATGAGGCCAAGTCCCTTGGTATGATCACACATAAATACACACAACTCAGTGACCCTGGCCATTCCCAGAGAAGACAGAAGAAAAATACAGAGAAGCAGAAGAAAGAAAAGATGGCAGCAAGAGGCAGATCACAGAATACCAGAGAACATCTAATCCAAACCTTTAATTTACAGATGGGCAAAGTCAGATCCGGAGACGTGAAGTGTCTTGCCAAAAGACACACAGTCATGGCAGTCAGTATTAGAATCCAGCTACTCCATGCTGTCTTTTAATATGAGCAAGAAGTGAAGAGAAAGAGATGGACAAGAAAGTGGTAGACCTGCTAAGGCAGGGAACAGAGCCAGGGCTCTCATTCCAGTTCTGTTGTCTTTTGGGAAGAATGCCTATGAGATCTAATGGCCTTCCTGGGTGCCTGCTGGACTCTCAAGAACCAGGGGTCTTCAGGGTTCCTGTGGCTCTGGAACAGAATAAGCTAAAGAACCTGAGAGTCAGGCCACCTGATTAGGATGGAAGATAATGGCCTCCAATCTGCTACCAAACAAGATCTAGAAGAGTCACAGCAAGGTCAGAAATGGAAATTCAGCCATCTCTGAATCAAACACCATTAACTAACTGAGGGCAGAAAGAAGAGTCATGGAATGGGAAATCTGCTAAAGGCTGAAAACTGGAGCAAGAGTCTCATTCTACTTTCTATCTAGATTCAAGTAGGTATTCAATAAATATTTGAATGAGTACACAAATAAATGAATAAAATGGAGATAATCAATGATTGTACGGCTCTATATGACATTAGTTCTGTTCAAGATCCTTGCTGAGGCCACACTGGGGGTACACATTCTTTTTGTCCCATTCTGTTGGCACTGTATGTGTATTGCATTGTGCCCCTGGGTAATGAAATAGAGAAAAGTCAGTGCAGATTTAAAGAATAAAATTAAATAATAACTAAATAATAACATCTGTTTGATTGGTAGAGATTGAGGGGAAGGTAGAAAGCCGTTTTTAAAGCAGCTGCTTTCTTTTACTTCTTCCTCCTCCCGGCTTTTATGAGAACAATACACCAGATCCTGGAGCAATGAAGACAGAGTTGCTGAAATCTCCAAACATCTCAAAACATGCATTTGAAGTGGGTTAAGAAACTTTCCCATTCTCCCCTCCCCTCCCAACAGTCAATTCTTTGATAGGGAGGCGGTGGTCGACCGTGACAGCGAGATCTGGCTGCATTTCTCAAAGATGGCCTCAGCTGAGAGCTTAGGCAGTCCCTGATCCAGAGGGCACTCATCCACCAAACTGTTCATAGGTGTTGGGGGCAATGGAGGGTCTTCCTCATCTTGACTCACTCCAGGAATCAGGGAGTTACCTGCCCTGTTCATTTCCTTGTCCACCTGCTCCCTGGACACACCCACTATTTCAGGTGGCCCAGCAGGGATCTGCATGGAGTCCAAATATGCTGACAGGGCTTCCTGGAGCAGAGGCAGGAGCTTCTTTCGGGAGACCTGGGTGTTGCCTTGAAGATAGGCTTGGAGGTTAGGATGGGTGCTTGGGATAGAAGTTAACTTCAGGGATGGAGCATCGGAGCGTTCCAGGACTCCGCAGATCTGAAAAAGAAACAAGAACAGGGGAGTGATACTTAAGGTTGAGTAGCAAAGAGCCAAGGCTTCTAAAGTAGAGGCTTCCCTAACAGAGGAGAAAACCTTTTTTTGGTTAAGTCATCCAGAGTTCAGTTTTATTTCTCACAACAAAAGGAACCTCAGCTAATATACACAGTATTTTCGAAGCAGAAGAAACATTTGAGACCACATATTTCATTTTATAAACGAGGAACCCAAAGCTCAGAAATACTAAGAGTATTGTGCAAAATCATGCAGATAATAGCAGAGTCTGAACCAGAGCCCAGGTCCCCAGTTCCTAGCATAGAGTTGCTTCCAAGTATATTCTTGTGCTCACAAACCTGAACCCTAACTTTAGCTGGGAAAGAACTAGCATCTATCTTGTGGTCAGGGAAAGGGCAGAGGCAAAAAGAGTGAATAAACAAAGTGGGAGCAGGAGATACATAATATTGAGAAGTACCCAGGCATGGTGTCAAGTCTGGCTGCTTACAAGTATTATCTCATTTAACCCTCATAACAACCTTCTAAGATTGGTATTACTACTACCCCTATTTACAGGTGGAGAAACTGAGGCTTAGAGAGGTTAAGTTACTTGCCTAAGATAATAGTTAGTATGAAACAAAGCTGAAGACTCGATCCCAGGTCTGTCACCGAAGCCTGTGTTCTGAATCACTATATATATATATATATATTTTTTTTAATAATTTTTATTGTGCTTTAAGTGAAAGCTTACAAATCAAGTCAGTCTCTCACATATAAATTTATATACACCTTACTACATACTCCCACTTACTCTCCCCCTAATGTGTCAGCCCCATCCCTCCTTCTGGTCTTTCCTTTTGTGACCATTTTGCCAGTTTCTAACCCCCTCTACCCTCCCATCTCCCCTCCAGACAAGAGATGCCAACATAGTCTCAAGTGTCCACCTGATGCAAGTAGCTCACTCCTCATCAGCATCTCTTTCCAACCCACTGTTCAGTCCAATCCATGTCTGATGAGTTGGCTTCAGGAATGGTTCCTGTCCTGGGCCAACAGAAGGTTTGAGGTCCATGACCTCCAGGATTCTTCTAGTCTTAGTCAGACCATTAAGTCTGGTCTTTAATGAGAATTTGGGGTCTGCATCCCACTGTTCTTCTGCTCCCTCAGGGGTTCTCTGTTGTGCTCCCTGTCAGGGCAGTCATCGGTTGTGGCCGGGCACCATCTAGTTCTTCTGGTCTCAGGCTGATGCAGTCTCTGGTTCATGTAGCCCTTTCTGTCTCTTGGGCTCATAATTACCTTGTGACCTTGGTGTTCTTCATTCTCCTTTGATCCAAGCTAAATCACTATATTATACTACCCCTAACATATCATGCTTGGCTGCTAACCAAAATGTTGGTGGTTCGTGTCCACCCAGAGGTGCCCTGGAAGAAAGGCCTGATGATCTACGTCTGAAAAAGCAGCCATTGAAAATCCCGTGGAGCACAGTTCTACTCTGACACACATGGGGTGCCATAAGTCAGAATCAACTTGATGGTAACTGTTTTTTTTTTTTAACTGGAAAATCAGAGGAAGAGCGGAGATGGCGAGGTAGACCATAAAAAAGGGCCTCATGTTTCCCAGCACAAAGGCAGCCTGGGCGGTGGCAGAGTTCTCAGGCAGCCACACAGCTTCAGAGGAGCAGCACAGAGGGATGAGATTCAGGAAGGCTGGGAGAAGCACTTCTTGTGTCAAAGCACCCCTTCCTTCATGATATTATTAGGAATAGCCACCATTTACCAGGTGCTTCCTTTGTGCCTAGCAATATACTTTACATATAGTATGTTTAATTAGCGCATCAGACCAATGAGGTAGGTACTGTTATGCAATTTATAGATGAGGAAATAGACTCAGAGGTTAACTGACTTGTCTTAGCCCAAAGAGCTAGTTAAGTGGCAGAAAATAAGTCTGGGACAGAAAAGCAAGTCTATCTGACTTTCCACAACGCCAAACTACCTTCCACAGAATGAAATTACATTTGCTTCCTGAAAGAAAAGAGAAGTGGGAGAGGGCAGACATACCTTTTGTGGGTGAAAAAGTTTACCTGGCGGTGTTCAGTAACCTTCACACAGCCCAAGCAAATCAGCCCCTGGACTGCCTTAAGTCCATTTTAAAATTCTTCCCTGAGTTAATCAGTAACCAAGAGAGAAGCAGAAGGGAGAAGAGATGGGGAAAGGTGGCCAAACGCAAGGTTCGGAAAGAAAACATACCTCTACAAGATGGCTTCTCTACAGAGTTCTCACTCTAGAGAGCAATCATGAATCCCTGAATGCTAAGGAGTAGAAAAGGTCTCTCTTGTGTTTCCAGTCTTTAAGGCAGTACAGTAGGAAGAAAAGAACTCGTTTTCAGGGGTGAGGAATTAATGAAAAATCAAGTTCTAACTACAGATTTATAACAGTTCCTTCTGAGTAGGAATTATGTCTCTAATTCTCTTTGGAATCCCCCTTTCTCAACAACATTCTGATTAAGGCGATTCACACATATATATATACATTTTTTTTTTGACTGGAAAAAAGGATGAGAGGAATTCTGGAAATGAGCCAAGGGACCCCTGTATAAATCAAAGAATGAAGGGGAGGTCCTTACAGAACAGAGTCTTGCTTAGACGCAGGGCTCTGCAGGGCCTTCAGGTTGGAGCAGGGATGGAGACTCACCGTCATTCGCAGCGCCACGTGGGGACAGAAAATAGCCAACTGCCGCACTGGCTCGTTGTTCATGTTGAAAAAGATAGTCATGGCGACCAGGACATCATAGCTGTGAGCCTGGCAGAAGGCATGGAGATCTGCAATGAGGCCAGACCTCTGCAGAAAGGCCTGAAAGACAGGAAATAACGAGAGGATGAAGGCTGCAGCTGGACCCTCCTTGTCACCATCAACTAAAAAATCTCTGTGAAGGACTTGTGCTCCATAAAAAAACATGTCTAGTATTTACTTTGCGGTATCTGTGTACTGGGAGGCAATGTGGTAGAATGGGGAGAACAAATCCTTTGGGTTTAGGCAGAATTGGTGTAAAACCAGCTCCATTACCTACTTAACTACATGATCAAGGAGCTCTATTAATCTCCCTGCACCTTAGTTTTCTCATCTGTAAAATGAGGATAAAACACTTGCCAAAGATTGTTTTAAGATTAAAAATGATAAAATATGTAAAGTGCTTGGCATATACAAGGCTCTGCAGCTCTTGCAGTCAACAGGCAAGGTCTTTGCCTTGTGGATATTTTTATTCTAAAACAGAGCAGTGGTGCATACAAATAAGAACAGACATGTGACAAATGCATCCTTGGCTCCTCCTTATTTGCCAATCTATATTCTTCTCCAAAATCTAGCAGTATTTTCTCCAATGAATGATACCACCAGTACTTTGGGATCATGACTTCTCTTTATCCTTGGCATTTCTAATATATCATCCTGTACTGTGGTTACACTGCTTAGCAAGCCTTTTATGTTCTTATGTTGGTTTCCCATACTAGGTTATGAGTCTCAGGGGAAGAGGCCATGCTATTTTATTTATCTAGTTTTTTTCCCTATAGTATTTAGTGGAAAGCTGTGCAAAGCATGATGGTATGTGCTCAGATCAGGCTGCTGAATGATATAAACCAATACAACATGAAACTAGGTATTAAAATACCGAATCAGTAGAAAAGGTGAGCTATAAACCCATACCAACTGATTCTCCCTATATAGCATCAAGCGCAGTGCCTGGTACAGTGTTCAATAACAGTAGCAATAATTATTATTATTTTTGCCCTGAGCCAGCAGTCTGTCTTAATATTTCTGGTTTAGTAGGCAGCAAAATAGACTAATTTTTTGTTGTTCTGAGAACTTTTTTTTAATAAGCTCTTCTTTTTTTGTGATAAACTATATAACACAAAATGTTTGCTATTTCAACCATTTTTATGTGTACAATTCAGTAGCATTAATGGCTCACCTTTTCCATCGACTAGCTATAGTGCATCACTCTGTATAGTGAGAATTCTGTACAGAAGCGATCAAGTAGAGGTTTCTTTTCCTTCCTAACCTTTCCTGGTTGGAAATAATAGCACCAACCTCACAGGGTTGTTGGAGGGACTGAATGAGATATTGCAGGTAAGGTACTTAACACAGTACCCAGCGTATAGAAAGTGCTCAATAAATGTCAGGTGACATTATCATCATCATAAGTATTGATGGACATATAATTGTAAATTCAATCTGATACACTAATCACATGCATAGACTTTATGATATGTTAATTTTAATATAAGGAGCCCTGGTGGTGCAGCGGTTAAAGTGATTGGCTGCTAACTGAAAGGTCGGCAGTCTGAAACCACCAGCACGGCTCCGAGGGAGAAGATGTGGCAGTCTGCTTCCATAGAGATTTACAGCCTTGGAAGCCCTGTGGGGTCACTATGAGTCAGAATCGACGTGACAGCAGTGGGTAATTTTAATACACTTTATAATTAAATGTTGCTCTTGATGGTGTTAAAACAAACACCATTATCAAAGTTATCTCATTCACCCATCCAACAAAATTTACTGGGCATCCCCTATGTGCAGGCACTGTCAAAGGTGTGGGAGATACAGCAGAAACAAAAGAAATGGGATTCCTGCCCTGGTGGAGCTGAGAAACTAATGAAAGAAGACAGACAATAGGCAAGGAAAACCATGAAACCAGGTAATTTCAGAGTGTTAAGTGCTACAGAGAAAACAAAACGAGATTAAGTGCTAGAGATTTTTGAGCACGAGAGACATTATTTCAGTTCGGGTGGTCAGCAAAAATCTCTCAAAAGGAGAAACATCTGAGCTGAGACCTGAGTGAAAAGGAGGAGCCAGCTTTGCAAAGGGAAAAAGGAAGTGCAAAGGCCCTGAGTTGGGAATGAGCTTAGTGGTTCTGAGGGACAGAAAGAAGATGAGTGTGGCTGTAGTACTGTGAGTACAGGCACAGGCTGGAATGAAGTGAGGCCACAGAGAAAGACAAGGGCCAGACCAAGTAGGGCTCTGTGAACCACAGTAAGGCATATAGATTTTATTAGAAGTACGATGAGAAGACAATGAAGGGAGGGGACTGATATGATCTGATTTATGTCTTAAAAAGATCACTCTGGCCACTGTGGAGAAAACTGTCTGCAGGGATGCAAAAGTGGAGGCTGTTACAGGTGAGAGATGACAGACTATGGCGGTTACAGTAGAGAAGAGAGAAGTAGACAGGTATAAGATACATCTGGCAGGAGAGCCAGCAGGATTTGTTGATAAACTGGGTAAATTTGGAATGAGGAGTAAGGTTACATACATAATTAGATGATTTCTCTCCCAATCCATATCCACACCTTGCTCTTACCTCCAAATCCATATATATTGTGCTAATGGCCACCTTGGTGCCTTGTCTGTAGATGGTCTTCTGGTCCTTTCTCAGCATCTGCTCAGTGGTCAGTCCTAGAAAGTGGATATGAGACTAGGAATCAAACAGAAGAGCCCAGGGTCCCAAGACTGGGAAGTGGAGGATACCAAGATGGGTCAAAGAAGAAGAAAAACAATGGGGCAATGAATGGGAGGGAGATAACTGAAAATGTAATTATATGATCAAAAACCACTTGAGATAACTGAGTCACAATAGTTACCTTCAGAGAAAGGGACTTTGGAAAGAAGAGTAGAAGAAGAGAGGTTTTTACTTTTGCCCCTTTCTGTCTAATTTTAAATGTCTATCCCTATACAGAGCCCCAGTGGTACAGTGGTTAAGAGCTGTGGCTGCTAACCAAAAGGTCACCAGTTCAAATCCACCTGCCACTCCTTGGAAACCCTATGGGGCAGTTCTACTCTGTCCTACAGGGTCACTATGAGTTGGAATCAACTCGATGGAAACTGGTTTGGTTTTTTTTGCATTTATACATGTGGTACTTTTTTTTTTTTTTTATGTCAACAGGTGATAGCTGGGTAGAAATTTATGAAAGAGTTTTTGTTCTCTTCTTTTACCCTTTTCATGCTCATCCTAAATGTTTCTTCTGCCTCCCTAACTGACTACCTAGGTCTCACTCTGATAGTTTAGTATTCTTTCAGTATATTTTATTTATATATCCAATATTCTCTGATTAGACTGGAAACCTATGAGACTCTTTAATATATTCCTCCTCATCCTGCCCAAGAGCCTGGATAGAACAATCCAGTAAATGACAGATCAGTTCATGATCAAACTCACATGCTATGTACTTTCTCTCTGGCTTAGTGTTAATTATAAAACACTATGCATGCCCTGACATTGTTTTAATGGTGTTCAGGAATATAATACATGGCTTGCCCACCTGTTTTCTCACGTGATGAGGAGGGAAGTCATTTTAACACTCCTGGTGGTGCAGTGGTTAAAACACTTGGCTGCTAACTGAAAGGTTGTGGTTCAAACCCACCAGCCATTCCACGGGAGAAAAATGTGGCAGTCTGCTTCTGTATAGATTCACAGCCTTGGAAACCATATGGGGCAGAGTTCTGCTCTGTCCTAAAGGGTTGCTATGTGTCAGAATCGACTTCACAGCAATGGGTTTTTGGGTACCTGATACATCAAACTTTGCCTTCTGCAGGGAATCAAAGATGTCACTTCTATTGGGGAGATCTGGGAAGAGAGCCTCCAGTTTCTCCACATATTTGCTGTCCTTCAGGGTTGCTTTTCCAATTTTAAGGTCCATGTTGACACAGTCCAGGATGATGGTTCCTGTGGAGAGGGGAGACTATGGAGCTCAAATCCTGTGGCCCTCCACTCACACCCACTACACACATAACCCTCAAACCAAACAGACATGGTACAGAGGAGACTGCATGCCAAACGCACTGAAAACAAAACAAAAAACTGGGACTGACTGTGTCCTATATAAAACCTCCCAAATCCAAACTAGAATGTATGCAGGGAAATGGGGGAAAGGTAGAAAGGAAACCTGAGCACCTCAATCCTTGGAGATTTTGCAGCCCAGTCAGAGAGACTGCCCCTTTTCAGTAGGCCGAATTCCATTAAAGAATCTTAATGAATTGGAAGAGACAGTCTAGCTCAACTCTAGTCTGATGCCTAACTGCTCCCTGAAGGAATCTCATCCTTTAGTATAGGCTGAGGCTTTGAGAGGGTATGATAAGGCTGGAAGACTTTTCTACTATCCCTCCTCTGGGATAGGAATCCAGGAACTAGTCAGGTAAAAAAAAAAACCATCCTCACCATGCAGAAGGGCTGCAGTTTGCCTGTCCAAGATCTCTGGTGCCCCCTGCAGGATTCTCTCAGTCACCAGGGTAGCGCAAGACCCCACCAGCTCGACTGAAACATGGCAGGGAGGGCAGTGTTTCTGCTCGATGGGCCGATGGTCTAGCACCTCTGCTACTGTCTCCTCTAGGGCTGTATCGCTTCTGTTGAGGAAGTGCAGAGAGGAAAGGAGAAAGACAGGTTGGGCACCTTAGCTGCTTCTAACCAATTTCCACCTCATACATGAAGGAAAATGCAGACACCTTAGGCAAACACGTAGACCTTTAGTCACTTCTACCTCTCAATTCTTTGATGTTGTAACTCAAGTCACTTTTAAGTAGTATATAAGTGAGTTTGGTAAATTATCTACCGCAAATGTTATCCCAAACCACATTCTCTTGACACCCAACATCCTAAATCTCTCCTATTCCCTCAGTCCATAGAATTCCCAAACCACACAAGCCACCAGGTCCTGTGGCTTCTATCTCATTAATAATTCCTATATATTCTCTTCTTTACAACTGTCTGCTATTACCTTATTCCAACCCTCATTCTATTTTCTCTGGACTCTTCTAACAGTCTTTTAACCAATCGCATGCATCCAGTCTCGAGCCCTCAGAAGCTGTCCTCTACAAAGCTACCTGAGTAATCACTCGAAAATACAAATTTAATTCTGTTAGGACCCTCAATAAATAATAATTAATAGTAGTTCCCCAATGTCCTCGATAAAAATCCAATCTCCTTAGCAGGGCCTACAAGGCCTCCATGATCTGCCCCTGCCTACCTCTCTAGTCTTATCTTTTTTCTATGGTCTATTTCTCCCTCACATTTTATGCTCCAGCCATGCAAAACAAATTCCAGTCCCCCTAACTCACCAGGCTATTTCATGCCTGCCTGCCTTTGCTTATGTTAATTACTCCCTCTGCCTGGAATGCCTTTCCTAACTACCTTCCCTTGCCTAGTCACTGAGCAAACATCTAGATCTCTTGCAGAACTTAGATCAAGGGTCAACTCTGGTAGGAAGCCTTTCCTGATGCCTACTACTCCCCTCTGGTATAATCATTCACTCCATCCTTTGTGCACCTACTGTCTGTCCCCTAGAGTGACAGTTATCACTCACCTCTATCACCTAGCTCCCTCTTGGGGATGGGGACTCTGTCTCACTTTCATCCTCTAAATAAAAGTTCATTAATGAGTGAATGGATGGATGGGTTAGTGTACTTAGGGTATCTTCTGCCAATGTTCTGATACAACCACAGTTTACTCCAGGAAAAAATAGACATTTTAATACTAGCAGAAGCCAGACAGACTTAGGAAGATATTATACTAGTGTTGCTTTTTACCAGTCCTAAATTAGGGGTAGAATTAATACAGGTGTGCACACTTGTTAAACAGACACCAATGAGATACTTACAGACTCTCCATAACACATTATTCTGAAGCCACCAAGCGTTTATGTAGAAAATGCTTTTGTTAACTTTGTATTACAATAAATCTGTCACAAAATCTTAAAATAATGATACCAAAAGTAGATTTAAATGATTTCTGAATTATCCTTTAGTTTGAACTCCCCATGTTTTTATTTCTTTTTACTACTTGCGTAACTGTAGACTGGACAATATTTTCTGTATCTAGTATGACCCATCAACTACAATCAGCCTGTGAGATCCCAGAAAGCAAAAATTCTTCCTTCCTTCCTCTATATCTGACTCATCAGAGCCCAGCGTAACACACGATCAATATCAACTTAACTTTCTCCCACTTACTTGGGTAAGACGTGATGGTCAACAAGGATGAGGGTGAGCTGGCCAGCCTGGTGTAGTGCATGGAGGTCAATCTCATCCCGGAAAATCAAGATGGACTCTGGAATGTGAACCTTCTGAAGAAAGAAGACGTTGTCACCTCGTAGAGGTAGCTCGGAACGTTTTATATTTAAAACTGGCACAAAGACCTCCTCAGCCTCCGTAGTCTGGAAAGGAAAGTGAGAAGAAGGTATTATGATTTTCGGAAAAAGTAACAAGACTGTTGGGACCAAGGGAGCCATGGATTTTGAGTAATTTACTAACTTTCTCAAAGTTATGATTACTAAGTCTATAAAAATGAAAAGTATGACTCTTACCCTCCATCCTTCTTAGTAATGACATGACAGTCAACAAGATAACAAATGGAAAAGACCTAGTTCTAGATACTGCCGAAAAGACTTACTAGTCCTGAAGAAGTGACCCGGGCAAGAGAAATACACGGTGCATCACTGGTACCCATAAGGAACTCAATAATAAACTGAATGCTGCTTCGTGGTTTACAAATCCTTTGAGATACATTTATTCATTTGATCCTCACAGTAATACTGTAAAATATTATCATTTTAGATTTGACATATGGTGACATAAGACTCAGCAAAGTTAAGCAATTTAACTTACTCAAGGCTAAATGCTGGCAAGCGGCAAAACTGGGTCTTGAATCCAAATCTTTTCATTCTAAGGGACTCTGTTCCTAGGTACTCACCTTTACTAAAACCAAACCCATTGTCGTTGAGTTGACTCCAACTCATAGCAACTCTATAAGACAGAGTGGAAGTACCCCACAGGGTTTCCAACGAGCGGCTGGTGGATTCCAACGGCCTACCTTTTGGTTAGCAGCCTGAGCTCTTAACCACTGTGCCACCAGGGCTCCAGGTACTCACCTTTGCCAGGTAAAAAGCCAGAGCGAGAGCAGACACCATGGAGTCCAGGTCACAGGCTTCATTTCCCAGTACAACATGTAGAGGTCGGGACTCCTGGAGAGATAGGAGAGTGGGAAACTAACAAAAGTATCTCTACCAATTCCCACTTACTTTATACTCTTGTAGGGCTTCACACACATCCTCTCATCGATCTTCCTGGAGGAGATAAGTCAGAGAACCTCGAGAGAACATACGCAGTTTAGCTAAGTCAAATACCCAGTTAGTGGAAAAATGTTCTTTCCTCTCTGTTACAGTCTCCTTAAATGCTAACTTACAGAAAAACAGCTGTAAATAACTCTATGATTTCTGATGTTTCTTTGGACACTTGAAGAGAAGTCAAAGGTAGAGCATTTGGGGTAGCTGCTTTGTTAACAAAGCCATGCTCTTGGGCATATCAATTCTGGCTTTTCCCATTTTCAAAACAGAGACAAAAATCCTTATACTTCTAAATCATGAGTCTAGGTGAAGAGACTTTGAATATAAGGGTGAAAACAAGATCTAGTCACTTATCAAGTTGTCCATGAAAACTCACCCTACACTGAGAAGCCTCAGCAATAACCAGATATAACCAACACCTTCCCCATGAGTCTGGGGCCGACTCAACATCAGTTAATAGCAACAACACATAAATGTATTCAAAAAAAAAAAAAAAAAGTTGCTGTTATTCGATTCCAACTCATAGCAACCCTAACAGAGTAGAACTGCCTTGTAAGGCTTCCAAGGAGCAGCCAGCAGATTTGAACTGCTGACCTTTTGCTTAGCAGCAGAGCTCTTAACCACTGTGCTACCAGGGCTCCAAATGTCCCCTAGGGGGCAAAATTGTCCCTAGCTGAGAACTACTGGTTATAAAAAGGTAAAAATCCATACACACCAGCTTTTTCAATAAAGGAACATTTGCTAGATGAAGAGTTTAGAAAAGTGGGAAGGCAGTTCAGAGGAGAAAAACACAGAAGGGAATGTAACCTTAGGAAATAAAGAGAATCTAGGGAAACCTAGAATCGTCTTCCCTGTGTAGGCCACCCCTCCTCCCCCAAACCAGACAGCCACAGCCAGAAAGGGGCAATTTTAGAAGACTTCTGGTGGAATAAGTTGCCCTATCTAGTTATTTTTATCTAGTTACTAGACAGGCTTTTGTTTTTAAACCACTCTCTCACACATGTCCTATTCCCACTAGAGAAGTATAAAAGGCAGAGGCTATTCTTTAGGGTTTGGGGCAAAGAGCCCCCGGGGGAAGTCGATGCTTAGGCTCTCCCCTGCATCCATTTCTCTAAGCCTATTTCAAGAGTGGGGCAGCTAAGGCCCCTGCATACTGAACAGCACAGGGGAGGAGACATTCTTTTTCAACATTAAACCCTTTTTCCAACATAATAAGAGAATTCTGTACCCAAGACCCCAGTCCTATAATAACCTCTCTCACTTGCAATTCCTCCTCCCGATACCAGAGAAGGCCCTCTCTGTTTCCTGGATACCAAGAACTGCCCAGATGGCTGAGGTCCAAAGTGACAGAAAAGCACTTGAGATAAGTGGCTGCAGAGATAACTCGCTCACTGAAGCATTAAGTGGGGGCACTATGTTCTCTAGAGAAGTACCTATACAAACACGAGAGGCCATATGTCCCTGACTCTGGAGAAAGAAGGTGAGAGGAACAGAGAAAATGCAGAACAAAAGGAGGAGACCTATTGCGGGACACAAAGGTGCCCTCAGAGAACCTTCCAAAACTCACTGAGATTAGTGCTGCTTCATCCCAAGCGACTGCTAAATCAAAATCAGTCAGATACCCAAGATCAAGAGAAAGCTAAGCAGAAAGTAGTCACCAAATACAACTTCATGGCTCTGAGGTGAGGAGAAATAATCCCTAATAGAAGGTGAATAACTAGCTTTCCCCTTGCGCTCAGCAAAGCCCAGACAGCAACTATAAGGCAGTAAAACAAAAGGAACTCCTAGCAAGTCTTGGCACAAGGGTGACCAAGGGAGGTGGTGGCATTCCTTTCCCCCGTCAGCACCCACTATCACCCAAACTGACTGGTTTATTCACCACCCCCAAAACATGATGTGCACATTCCCAGCTCTGCCCTTCTGCACTATTTGTTCTTCCTTCCTGAAGGCAGCAGAGGCGCCGTTTGAAAAGATCACAGGCTTTGGGGTTCAATCTTCGCTCTGCTTCTTATTGGTCTGGGACTTTGGCCTTTCTAAGCCTCATTTTCCTCATGCAAAAATGAGGATAGTACCGTAACCAATTTCATGGAGTAATGATGATGAAATGAGGCAGCACACAGGTGCCTGCTCTGTAAACAGTAGTTCCTTTCCATCTTCCTTCTCTACCCTTCTTTGTCCATTCAATAAAAACCCAAGAAACCAGACCTGTTGCCTTTGAGTCAACTTCGACTCATAGTGACCTTACAGGACAGAGTAGAACTGCCCCATTGGGTTCCCAAGACTGTAATCTTTACAGACAGAGCCCTGGTGGCACAGCAGTTAAGAGCTCAGCTGCTACCCAAAAAGTCGGCAGTTCAAATTCACCAGCTGCTCCTTGGAAATTCTATGGGGCAGTTCTACCCTGTCCTATGGGGTTGCTATAGGGTCGCTATGAGTCAGAATCGACTCAATGCCAACGGGTTTGGTTTTAATCTTTATGGAAGCAGACTGCCAAATCTTTCTCCCACAGAGCTGCTGGTGGTTTGAACCACCGACCTTTTGTTTAGCAGCCAAGCACTTTAACAACTGTGGCACCAGGGCTCCTTCTGTCCATTCAAGCCCAACCTAAATCCCTGTTCTTTGTGAAGCCTTCTCTGACCACCCAGGCCAGAGAAATTCTCTTGCTCTAACCTTCAGCTTCCACCACTTGTGGCTGTCATATGGCACTTAAATTCTACCTTAAGGGGCTCACTATTTCTTTACTGGCTTGTATCCCAAATCCTTATCCTGGCTTTTGAGTTGGGCGACTATATACTTGTCTTTCAAACTGGACACTTTTGAGAGTGCTACTAATGATTATGCTGGAGTAAACTAAGACTGTCTTGGCCAAACCAGGTGTATAGTTGCCCATTCTCTTCTTCATTTAGGAAAACACAAATAGCTCAGCCCCCATCCCACCCCCCACCAGCTGAAAACACAACCCAAAGAGCCTCAGTTTTATGCCCATCACAGGAAGAGTTCAGAGCAAATACAACTATACTTAGCAGCATGAGAAAACCTGAGTGGCAGATGGAAAAAATACAATCTGAGAGCCCACAAATCAATATAAACTTTTTCTTAAAAAAAGGGGAAAAAAAGACCCACTAGTAGGAATGACTCTTGTCCTGATATTTTCTTTGTCTATGGCTTTTTTTTTTTTTTTATGGCTTGGTTGGGAGGTAGAGGTAGTCTCTAGGGTTGGCACAGTAAGCCATTTCCCTTCTGAAGCTGAATATGGTCTGAAAATAGTGAATGAGGGAGACAAAAAAACAAAAGAAAAATGGAGACAAGAAGCCAGAGACTGAGAAGCCCTCCCAGGGAGAAAATGGAACCAGTGTCAGGGCCTCTAATTTCTAAAGACTGCAGGCTACTCCTGATTACTGCCTCATGCCTGAAAAGAGCAGAAAACACAGATCATCCAAAGGCTCCTGGATGAACGTCTAAACTTGAACGCAGCTCCACCATAAAGGTTTTTCTATAAGTGAAAGACGAGTCACCACAAATACGACACTTAAACAGAATTAGAAAAAAAAAATAGAACATCCTATAATCACTCTGGCAGAGACTGCTGAAAGTGTCTCTGGTATCAAATGCTAAAAATATGGTATCGACAGACTTGGCTGGCTTATCAGCTGTCTCTATCCTGTGCAAAAGTCAAGCGTTCCTGATCCCCTGAAAGCTATACTATATATAGCTTAACAGAAACCCTCAAATTTAACAGTGTCTCCATCTAAATCATGTCTTTCTTTACACAAGAAACCTATGGAATTAGATGGGGGAAAAAGAGAAAAGAAAATGGATCTTTTTCTTTTCTATTTTATATCCTCTTTGTATTTAAATTTTCTCGTATGTGCATTTACTACTTCCATAAATACAAGTGACCTAAGCTATTAGTGTTTACCTAGATGTCCTGCCACCATTTCACCCACTAACACTCCAAGGGTCGAGTTTTCTCATTTCTCCAGGCCCTGGCTAGCTGTGATGAGAACTCCAAGACACAATCTCACCGTCACCAGTTTGGAAAAAGGAAGACCTCGATCTTGCTCTTGGGGGATTCATGAAGGAAGAGAAAGGTCAGGTGACCAGCAACCCATAGTATTTTTCAGCTTCATATTGCAGAACCTGCTTTTGATATATTGGAGAAGATATATTGTTAACTGGGAGCCTCTGGATATATGCATGTAAAGAAATGCTATTTGGTGAGGTTTCAGGTTCAAGTGCTCTTTACCAAACAGTGTAAAAGACTGTTTTGGTAAAGAGTGGGGGAATCCAACAGCTTAGCACTTAGAATGGTGCCACAAAGCCTGTACATTAGTCCCCCAATGGGCTGTGGTGGAATCAGATGTAACCAAAACTTAATTGAGTCCAAACTGCTTTATGCATTAAAACAACTTCTTCAAAATTTGTATTTCACAAGAAAAAATGTGGTATAATTGGTATAAAAATGGACTGTAACTCCTATTCTTTAGTGAGACCATTTATGGAAGCAGCTGAGTCTGCTCCTCCAATTAGGTGACTTTTACGATTTTTTAAAGACCAGAATCTATTGCCCCGGGGGAATTTGTAGAGTTTAAGGCATTTGAGAAGGAAGTATAGTCAACCACCTGTCTAGGTTTCTTCTGGAGCAGTGTAACTTCGTGTAGAGGGGGCCTCAGGAAGCCCTCTCTGACCAGGCTTTTGCTGCTAACTGGGGATAGCAGCCTAATGCTGCATGAGCCGTCAGCATGGCCGGTGAGTCTAACTGGCTGAGAGAGTACCAAAAATAAACCACAGACCATTCAGAAGCCATGCTTACAGTTTTGATTCCAAACACACTTTGTGCTTACTCCTTCCAAGCAGGGGATTTTTATGTAATTTGTGTGCCTTAAGGCCAAGGAAGAAACCTGGAGGCAAAGGAATGCAGGTTTGGGTCAACAGATCCGCCTGATGTATACGTTTAGCTTAAAAACAGAGATTTAAAAGTAAAACACTGTAACTACCTCTTATCGAGAACGCGAGAACGCGTTTGGCCCACCAGAGAGAAACCGCTGCTCTGGAGAAATAAAGCCTTGAGCACTGGTTCCCTCGGTACCGCCGGAGTTCACCTGGAGGCCAGTGGGCCAAGCGAGGCCTCGTGAGTGGAAAACTGAGAGGGGCGGGGAGAAAGGAATCAACACACCTCCCAGGGCATGGCTGGTGGCGGTTCTTAAGCGAAATTGGCTCAGGAGACAGCAAGCAGAGGCTCCAATGCAGGACCCAGACCTACGGCTCCTCCTCCCTGCTCTCTCCCAAAGGCGGAGAGCCAAAAATCGGGAGACTGAGCACCATTCTCACCCTCCTGATCCAGGTTCTCGTTCCTCAGGCCCAGCCTGATCATATTCCAAGCCCCCTCCCCACGACTCGGTGTTCCCTCCACACGGACCTCGGGGCTGTCCAGATCCCCACATCTCCGTCCTTCCTGGACCCACGCTATTCCTTACAGTCACAGGCAAAGATCCGTTACCTGCAGAGCAGCTCGACAACCCTGCAGGTAGTCCTCCATGGTGAAGCCGAAGCTGGGCCGCTGCCCCTCGCCGAGGAGAGGTTACTTAAGTGAGCCCCGCCCCGGACTCTGGGCCAAGAGCCGAGAGTCAGGAGGCGGGACTCGAACTCGCCACGCGCCGATTTGGTCCCCGACCTGGGAGGAAATGCGTAAGCAGGCGCTCCAGTTGTCCGATGTCGCCCCGCCCCCAGGCGGCGGACACTAGATTCTTCACCCTGAGACTCATGGGACGCTTTAGGAGGCGCGAGGTGACTCGTGGCGCAGGGCATCCTGGGAAACGTAGTCCAGATACTCCGAAATACTCCCAAAAATTGGAAGAAAGGGAATTTTCCGAGATAACTCATTTGACACATAAATGTGTATGTGTCACAGTAACCCGTTTTTGTAGCTTCTTTCTTAGGTCAGGTTATTATAGAATCGTTCTATTATACATATTACACCGAGCTTCTTGTTGACATCTTAAATTATACGTGGCAAAAACAGCTCATTTTCCTTTCTCAAATTCTCCGCTTTACCAAACTAACACATTGCCACCGATTTGTGGTTGCCCACGCTAGAAAAAACATTAGTCTTTGTCCCGTCCTCTTAATACCGACAACCTTTTACCAATTCCTGATGCCTCTTTTTTACAAACGTGTAGCCTGTTTGTTCTACATCCTCGGCAAATGTTTCATCATTCCTTTCTTGGGTTGCTGTAACCTTGGTTCCTTGCTCCCTGACTCCCTAATTGTTCCAACTGCTCTTCCAGCTTTCAGAGTTGCTTGAAGCTTCACCCTGTGAGTAGAGTTTGGAGGGCCCTTCAGAATGTACAGTTGGGTTCCAACTCCCTTAACTGCCACCTTTCTGGCCCTACTGTAGTACAAAGTACTGCATATAAATGTACTCCCATTACCAAAATTTATTCCCCTCATTTTCTAATCCATCCCTTTGTTTCTCCAGTCTCACACCAGCTTTTCCAACTCCCCAAGTTGGGAATTAAGAGGCGGCGATTGATGAAAAGCTGAGGTCTGTGGTGGGAACCAGAGCATAGGAGTGTTGGATCTCTCTGCTGTGCCATGTTCCCAGATCCTGGGGCTTCTTTCACACTTTCTTCTGCATTACCAGGATTGCAGCCCAAACAATTTTCTTTCTAGGCTAAAGATGATACTGCAAGGACTTGGAAAGGAACCCTCTGAGGGCTCCAAAGGGACAGGAACAGGAATTTTTTACATTAAATTAATAAATAAGCAAATATGCTCTTTGACCCTGCTTCTGCGGATACAGAGCAAAGGACTGCCACACCGGGGGCAAGAGCCCAGATCCTACGGGCTGCTGCTGTCCAGCCCTGCTCCTTCCAACTCAGCAAGGGCACTTGCTCTACCCTATTCTCACCAGAGAGGCACAAGTGCTCCGTCCGCTCCAGCAGCAGGCGGAGGGAAGAGAAAAGGTCTGTTGTTTTTCTCTCCTTGTTGCTCTCTCTCCCTCTCTGCTGATCACCAAGCTGCTGACCGGGTCAGAAAGCCCTGATGGAAACCTTCCAGTGCTGAGCAGGCCGATCCTGCTCCAGGGAGCTTGTCCTTAACTAATTTTTCTTTGTCCCGGTGGAAAAAAAAAGAGAGAAAGAAGAAAAAAGAAAAACCACAAACTTCCTTTGGAAATCAGCTTGTAGTCAGGGCCTGGAGCGCACGCCTAGACTCGGCGAGTCAGTAATCCTGAAGACGCTCGGAGCCACCGGGGTGCACCTGGGCTGCGCCCCTGTGTGCCCCTCTGCCCGTGCCCCCGTCGGGCGTGGGCGTGAGTCCGGAAGTGGCCGCAACCCAGCCAGGACGTTGCTCACAAACCTGTGTAAGCTCTGGCGTTGACAGCTGGAAGGCGTCTGGGGCTGTGGCGGCGCCACTCATTGTCGCCCCCTCCCCCATCGTGTTGCCAGACCTGAACCCTCCTTCTCAGTCCTGGAACAGCATCTACTTCTTTAAGGTAAAACTTTTTTAACCATTTTCTTCCCCTACTCTCCCTCCCCGAGCTCTTCTTCTCCAGCTTTGGGGAGTTGTCACTGACTATCCTCCCAGCTTTGATCTCTACAAGTCTGAGAGGGGCTGCAAGGCAGGGGGAATATGTAAAAGGGGCGCTGCCTGGTACTTTATTTCCTCCTTTTAATGAGACCCTCACCCTTTTCCTTGTGAGGAAGTAGAAGAGGCACTGTGGTGGTGTTTGACTTATTCTGAGCGGAAAATCTAATCCACTGATTGCACGAGAATTTGGGTCAGGCTGAGGAGATTAGGTGGGACAGTACAGGACTTGGGAAGAGTGAGGAAGGTTCCTGGGGGTTCTTCCTGAAACTACATACCCATTCTATATGCTTCTCCCGTCCCACTTGTAGCTGTTTTCTGCCACTGCAAGGGAGGGGCCAGAGCTATTTTAACTCACTCACTAGACACCCACCACAGAGGATAATTGTAGCTGGAGAGAAAGTGTAGGACTTGAGCTGAGAAAGAAGAGAAAAAGAATGAAATGGTGGTTTGTTTGAGTACGCACCCTCTCCTTTCCTACTCTAAAATCCTCAATATTCACCCCACCAGGAGTGTGCTTTGTAGGGTGGAAACTCTCCATTGCATTTCCTGCCCTGCCTCCTAAGACTCAACCCACTTAGCTCTGGCCAATCTCTCTGAGATCCAGCTCCCTTGGGTGTTTAGCTTCTAGTTCCTTTTGGCTCATACCTCTAGCCATCTAGCTGCCCAACCCCCCATTTAATTATTGATCATTTCTGGCCCTAGACAGAAAAGATAAGAAATGAGCCCTATTTTTCTCCAAGCTTTTTAACTTTCCCAAGCCCTGGCATCTGCTTCAGAAGCTCACCCTAAGTGCTGTTCGAGAGGGAAGGGTGGCAGGAGAGAGAGAAAAAACTGAAAGGTGTAAGGCCTGCAGGCAATTTTTGGCTACTCTGATTCTAAATTAATAACATGTAAATTAGATGCAGCTAGCATAAATTATATTCGAATCAGGAGGACGATCAATTTGGGTGACTAGGCTTATTTCCTAACTTTCGTGTTCCTTAACCTTATCTGCTAGGCCTTCCCCTAGCCCTAAATTCTTGCCTGTTTACAAGAGAGAAGCATAGTCTCAGGTTAGGAGGGAAGCTGGAGAAAAGGCTAGATTTCTAACAAGATTCATTTCTCCCCATTTTTTTACCCTGAGTAAGTGGGAGGGAGCAGGGAGGTTCAAGGGAGATGTTTTCCAGAAGGCAGGGTTTGTGGCTTTTTATCATTGACTGTTGACCATCCACAGCATTATTTAAATGTCGAGCAGGTTAAACAGGTTCACATCTTAAATGACCTAGGTGGGAACAGATATAAACAATATACATACAGGTAGATAAATGTTGAGAAAGCATTTTTTATGCAAATCAAAATCAGTGTTTTCATATTCCTTATGAACACTGGGGAAAAGAGCATCTCAGGCTGAGGCAGTCTCAGAACAAAGAAGTGAGGAGAAGTTGCTGTCTGAATTCCAGCTGCCAAGAGGAGCTCACTGGAGGAATTTGAGGGGAGTGGTTTTTGTACCCCTGATCTGAGGTAACTTATCAGAACCAGTCTCTGATTCAAGTCCCCATGGTGCAAATAGCCCAAAGGTTGGTGGTTTGAACCACCCAGAGGTGCCTCAGGAGAAAGGCCTGGTGCTCTGCTTCCAAAAGTTCACAGCCTTGAAAACTCTGTAGAGCAGTTCTACTCTGCACACATGGGGTCGCTATGAGTTGGAACCCGGAGCTGACTGGATGGCAGCTAAAAGGAGTAACAGTACATTTCCCCCTTCAGCCTACAGGAAGCCCCGCCCAAGACCATTGCGTTGTGGTTAGGAATTGTGTAAGATTCAGTAGACTCCTTTGAGGAGAAAGACTTCTCCTTCCTCACCAGTGTTTCATCTTTAGAGGTAGGATACTGACTCTGCCTCTCCACCCCTCACCCCAAGCACTATGTGGCTGTACATCTTTTTGCCCCTTGGGACGAGGGAAAGAGAATACATTGCTAAGAATACCAGGAGTCTGTGTGTGCTCTGGATGTTCTATGAGCAGTCAGGGGTGGGGTTTGGTGTGGGGCAGAGAGATTACCCTTGTCCTGGCTGCGATGGGAATTCTTGATGTGACGGAAATTCTTGACGTGATGCCTACTGTAGGGTGAGCTAAAGATCACTGTAAAAAATGGCCTCGGGGTGCCAGACCTCCTTACCTAACTATACAATAGGGAAGGAGAATCAAGATCAACAGCCCAAGGCTGATTCCTCTGAGGTGGAGGTCAGACATACCTCCTCTCTCCAAATTTTTTACCAATTCTGACACCAGCCATCTATCCCACCGCACTTTTCTACTTCTCTGCGGTATTGGATAATTTGTTGCAATGGCCACACAGAACTCACAGACCATACTCACAATTATAGGATGTATTAGGGAAGTAACAAGTTACAATTTGGGATCAGGAATGACTCAGATTCTTTTGTCAGGACAGCTTTTTGGCAGGACTTCAAACTGGTACTGCCTAGCTCAGTCATGGCAGTTGAAGGAAAGCCCAGGGGACCTGAATTTTTAACATGTGGGTTAAGTGGAACAATAGCCAGAACAGGAAAAGTTATGGGTCGAAGCCCTGCTACAAACTTAATTTCCCTCTTAGACAACAAGGGCAGCGTGCGTGTTGCACAGCAACCAAATCTCTTGACCAGCAGAGTTGGAAACTTTGGTTCCCCACTCAAAGATGGTGGCTGACTGCACTGCTTTGAATGTGTGTCACTGTCCACAGTCCTGGCAATAATCCTATCTCCTGCATCAGACTCCTGAAAGGGCTCACTACACCTCTTGTGAGTCTCCCATTCCAGGGATTTACTTGTAATTTTTCCTGCTCCAGTTGTTCCACTTCACTGAAATTTAAAAAATTTGGATCTGTTCAAATTTCACTTCATCAGCCATGGCTGAACCACTTTGTACCAGTTTGAAGCCCTACTTTTTGGCTGTGCCCTCAGGAAGCCCTCTCCCTTGGCTCCTGGGCCCCTCAGCCTGACCTCTGCCCTGCTTGGGCAAGTGTTACAAAGTTCTTTAGCTCTCCTAATAAGTGCCCAGAGGCACCCGACTCCACCAGCAAGCCTCCTGCCTCAAGGTGCTCAGCTGTCTCTCATGCTGTGGCATGCTCCTTGGGTCAGCAGGCCTATCTCTGCCCACAAGTGCCCAGAGGCACCCAACTCTACCAGGAAGTCTCCTGTCCAAAGGCGCTCAGCTCTCTTGCTCTGTGGGTCAGCATGCCTGTTGTAGCCGCCTTGCTTGGTGGGCCAGGAAGCCTATCTCATCATCTTGTGTGGGTCTCCTGGCTCTGCTGTTGCTGTTTCTCTGCTGCTGCTTCTCACTGTCTCGTGCCATCTCCAGTGTTACAACTCCCTCTCTGTCTCCTAGGTCTAGGAGGTTCTCAGCACAGGGAACCCAGGTCCAAAGGACACACTCCTTTTCCAGCTCCTCTTTCTTGATAGCAATGAGGTCTCCACTGCTCTGGAATTGGCTGACTCATCCCCTCATTAGGGTTCCATACACTTTATTTGTGTGGTCCCAACCCCCGGCGGCGCCATATACCTTATTTACACTATTAGCAGGCTGTCAGATCCCCTTGGTGGGCCATAAGCACCAAGTCAATCCAAGTCCAAATCAATCATTTGGTGGGAGTTACAAGACCATGGTGAGAAGGACCATATAAAAGTGATCTATGGCATCACAATCACCATAATTAATAACCACAGGTATAGTTTTAATGTTTCTCCATCTCTTGCCCTTCTGTCCTTCTCTTCTGTCTTAGTCCCTGTTGTTGTCTGTTTCAGGAAAGCTGACTCCACCCAATGTCTTCAATTCCACTGGAATCATCCCTCCCAAACCTGAAAGCCCTGTGCCCTTGTTGGTCCCATCTGGTCACAGCAAGTTAGAGGTAGAAAGAGAATGACCAGTGGCCCTCCCGTTTACACAAACTGAGAAAGACATATGCTACCTATAGGATGGGGGAGAACACAGATGCTATCTAGCCTCCCCCAAGACTTTCCTGGGGTCCATTTGCTTTCCACCTCAGTGACTTCCTTCTTCCTGGACCATTCTCTCTTTTGCATACCAAGCCTGGTTTAGGCAAGTCGCTGAGGTCAGTAAACTTCTTTAGTTTACCTCAGTTGACTCCCTTCTGACCATGGAGCACCACAAACCTGAGCAGCCAACCTCTGCTGAAGCCAGGACTACAGAGGCAGTCACCCCTGAAAATCATGAGGTTCTGTCAGGACCAGAGGAGCACCCTCAGGACAAGGATGCTGGAGATGCTAATGGGGCGGCTGGAGAACAAGAACCAGCTTTGCTGCCTGCCCAGGGCCTGGAGAACCTCGAGTCCCCTCCACCTGAAGCTGGCTTGAGCCAAGTGGAGCCAGCCCATGGGACTCAGACTGAGGTAGAGACCGTGGGGGCATGTCCCACGCCCCAGGGGCTTCCACAATCCCCCAGGGCCCGACAGCCTGAGCTAGATTTCTACTGTGTAAAGTGGATCCCCTGGAAG
Organism: Loxodonta africana; assembly: GCF_030014295.1. Taxonomy (NCBI): domain Eukaryota; kingdom Metazoa; phylum Chordata; class Mammalia; order Proboscidea; family Elephantidae; genus Loxodonta; species Loxodonta africana. The sequence continues at coordinate 180,873,451 of NC_087344.1, read as the reverse complement.
GAAGAGCGAACACCCATCATCACCCAGAGCACAAATGGCCCTTGCCCTCTCCTTGCCATCATGAACATCCTCTTTCTTCAGTGGAAGGTAAGAGAGAGTTTGTATGGGAGCTCAGAAAATATTGGGGAGAGTGTTCTTTCCTGACTCACCTCCTTGATCATCCTTATTTTCTCAAACCAGTCAAACCTTTCTAGATTATCTCCCCATTTCTTCAGTTTGAACAAATAAGATGTTCCTAAAAAGAAATCAAAAAGTTTCTTTCTTACTCCTGTTTCTCCTACTTTCTAGCAAGATGGGACTGCCTTGCATAGTTCACGTTCATTCCTCTTGCACCAGTTATAAGCCTTTTTTTTCATCCATCTGACCCAACTGCTGGCTCCCTATTTCTGTGCGTTCTTCCTCTGGTGTCCTGTGAGGAAAAGCACACATATGGCTAACCCTTTGATCCCCGCTTTGCTTCCAGGTGAAGCTGCCCCCTCAGAAGGAAGTGATCACATCAGATGAGCTGATGGCCCATCTTGGTGAGTGACTGGGCCTTGAAGAGGCATCACTCAAGGGGTCTGTATTAGTTATATAGTGCTGCTGTAACAGAAATGCTGCAAGTGGATGGCTTTAACAAAGAGAAATTTATTCTCTTACAGTTTGGGAGGCTAGAAGTCCAAATTCAGGGCACCAACTCTAGGGGAAGACTTTCTCTCTGTAGGCTTTGGGGGAAGGTCCTTGTTCCTTGGCTCCTTGGTGATCTTCATGGGCCATCTCCCCACTCTGCTTGCTTGTTTAATCTCTTTTATATCTCAAAAGAGATTGATTCAAGACACAGCCACACTAATCCTGCCTCATTAACATAACAAAGACAAGCCATTCCCAAATGGGATTATAACCACAGGCATAGAGGTCAGAATTCACAACACATGTTTTTGGGGAACACAATTCAATCCCTAACACATCACATGGGCCCTTCACCTTTATTAGCCTATTTCTTCCTCTGAGAAATGAGGGGGCTAGATGAGACTCTAAGACCCTTTCCAGCTTTGACAATCTGTGATTCTGTGACATTGGTGGGGTAAGCTGATACAGGACCCTGTCTTATAGGAGACTGTCTCCTGTCCATCAAGCCCCAGGAGAAGTCAGAGGGACTTCAGCTTAATTTTCAGCAGGTGAGGTAAAAGGTCTGCAGACATAAAGGTTCACAGGTTTGTGAGGGGACACCCAGGGCTACAAAAGAGAAGGCTTTCTGCTGCTTCTCAGGAGAATTCCCTGAACCATGATTTCTTTCTGCAGGAGGGGGAGGGTTTATCTCTGCCCTAGAAAATGTGTTCATTTACATAAGATAAAGAAGGGTTGAGGCAAGAGAGGAATGGAATGGCTTGTAAGAGAACCAGGACAGAAAAGCAACAGGAATCTGTTTTTTTAATTTCTGGAGGTAGGAATGGAATGATGGGGGGAGGGGAGGCTAGAACACCCCTGATCTTATTTTCCATCCCCAGAATGTGGATGATGCAATGACAGTGCTGCCCAAACTGGCTACAGGTCTGGATGTCAATGTGCGATTCACAGGGGTCTCTGATTTTGAGTATACACCTGAGTGCAGTGTCTTTGACCTGCTAGGCATACCTCTGTACCATGGCTGGCTCGTTGATCCACAGGTGAGGGTGGGAGTGCCCCAATGAGACTCTTACCTGCTCTAGCTGACATCAGAGAGGCAAAATTTTATGGGGTGGCAATAGGGGTTAGTTAAAGCGCTCGGCTGCTAACCCAGGGTTTGGTGGTTCAAACCCACCAGCTGCTCTATGGGAGAAAGATGGCAGTCTGCTTCCGTAAAGATTACATACAGCCTTGGAGACCCTATGGGACAGTTCTAATCTGTCCTATGGGGTTGCTATGAGTCGGAATCGACTCGAAGGCAATGGGTTTGGTTTTGGACTAGGGGTTAGATTGGGTTGGGAGGGGAATAGGGTTTAGAGGATGGACCCAGGGCAGAATTCCTTGAATTTAACCTTTTTAAAAGGTTAAGTAAGATTCAAGTACAAGGAAACCATATGCGATTAGGATCAGTTCTTTAGTTGTCAAAAGTTCAGGGACCTTTGGTCATGGGGTGGCAGTCCTGGTGGTCTTGGTTCATTTGCTCTCTAAAAAAAAATCTCAGTTCTTTTATCCTACCCTGCCCTGCCATCCCTGCAGAGTCCTGAGGCTGTGAGCGCAGTTGGGAAACTGAGTTACAACCAGCTGGTAGAAAAGATCATCACTTGCAAGCACTCCAGTGACACCAACCTCGTGACAGAAGGTGATGTCCCTACCTTCCCAAGGAACTTATGGCTGTGCTATATGTGGAAGGAGGCCCCTGGGTGGCACAAACCGTACGCGCTTGATTGCTAAAGGTTGGCGGTTGAACCCGCCCGGGGGGCCGCAGAAGAAAGGCTTGGCGATCTGCCTCCTTAAAGATTACAGCCAAGAAACCCCTATGGAGCAGTTCTACTTTGCAACACGTGGAGTCGCCATGAGTCGGCATTGACTTCACGTGCAACGGGTTTGGTTTTCGGTTTTTTCAATATGTGGAGGGAACGATGGCTACTAAGGTTTATTATTTATCCTCTGCCTCCTCCCACTCGATCCCACTAGAATATAAGCTCCACGAGAGTAGGGAACTTCGTCTGTCTTGTTTACTGATGTATCCCACTCCCAGGGCAGTGTTCGGTAAGTTTTTGTTGAATGAATGACTACATCCATCGGGAAGGAAGGGACTTCAGAGGCGGGACTGATTTTGACAGGCGCTGTCTGAAGGATCCTTCCTCGCGTGGACTTGGATATAAGCCAACTTTCACCCCATCTTGCGCCCTTCTGGCAGGCCTGATTGCTGAGCAGTTCCTGGAGACCACTGCAGCCCAGCTGACCTACCATGGACTGTGTGAGCTAACGGCAGCTGCCAAGGAGGGTGAACTGAGCGTCTTTTTCCGAAACAACCACTTTAGCACTATGACTAAGCACAAGGTGATGAGGGTTTGGAGGTGGGGGGTTGGAGTGCTTTCATTTCCTCATGCCTTTTTTTCTCCCGGCTCAGTGTTTCAGCCAAGAGAGGCCAGATTGAGCTGTGGTAACAAATGACCCCTAAAATCTCAGTGGTTTACCACAATGAAGGTTTATTTCTCCCTCTTGCTGCAGGTCCAGTGTGGGTTGACTGCAGTGCTATTCCATACCTTCTTCACTCTAGGACCCAGGCTGACAGAACAGCCTTTATCTAGAATATATGAGGGAGAAGAGAGAGAGAGAGGGACACCATGCACTAGTTTGTAATGCTTCTCCCTGGAAATGGCATACGTCATTTCTGCCCCATTTCCTTGGTCAGAATAAGCCATAGGACTAAGCCTGCCATTGATGAGGCAGGAAAGAGCAGTTGAATTTTTTAATAGTACCAATAGTTCCAAAGCTAGAAATTGCCTAAGCTCTCTCGTAGAAGAGCGGAAGAGAGTGAGGCCTTTGGTTCTCAAGGGGTTTATTCTCATAGCCATCAGGTGAGCCCAGGGCACCATGGGAAGTAGAGTGAGAAGCAGAATCTTGTGTGGCACCAGCCCCGAGGACTCTGCACTTGACCACAATGACTGCCATACTCACACCCAACTGGACACACACTCAGACATCCCTTCCTTCTTCCCACAGCCACACACATTTAGAAAAGATCCACAGACGCTCACACTGACATGTTCCAGTTCACACACCAGTTGATTCAAATGGTCTGTAACTGTAGATCTCAGATGATTTCTGGCCAGAAACTGCCTCCATGTCAATTAGCTCTGTCCGTTTCTTTGCAGAGCCACCTGTACCTACTGGTCACCGACCAGGGCTTTCTCCAGGAGGAGCAAGTGGTGTGGGAGAGCCTGCATAACGTGGATGGAGACAGCTGCTTTTGTGATTCCGACTTTCACCTGAGTCATTCCCCGGCCAAGGGCCCTGGAGCAGAAGGTGGGAGTGGCTCCCCTGAAAAGCAGCGGCAGGTAGACCAGGTGTGTGGGGAAGGTTGGTCAACAACAAAAAGCCTTGTATCATCTAGAGACCATAACATATAACACCCAATACCTCTTTCACTCTTCTGTTACCTTCGGGCCATCTCCTTGCTTATTATATCTACTTGTACACCATAGATAATACCCTTGGCTGTGTGTTTTGCTTTGGAGAAAGAGCTTGAGAATTTGAAGAATGGGGAAAGACTGATTTGGAAACCTGGCTTGAATACCCCCTCAGGCTTCAGGCTGCCTTACAACTCTCCCTTTCCCACCCCCACTCCGCCAGGACTACCTGATTGCCTTGTCACTACAGCAGCAGCAGCCACAAGGCACATCAGGTCTCAGTGACCTGGAGCTGGCCCAGCAACTTCAGCAAGAGGAGTATCAGCAGCAGCAAGTGGTCCAGCCTGTGCAGACGCGAGCCCCGTCATCACAGGTGAGCCTGCTGTGCTGTATGTACTCCTTGGGTCTGCTCCTCCTTCCCAGCGTTTCAGCTCAAGCTTCCCTGGTCCAGGACACCTGTTGTTCCTGCAGTTGCCTCTTCAGGGTTCCCTCAGAGCCCTTCTCCTTCTCCTGCCTGTCCCTCTCCCATGGTGCTCTTTCCTATCCTTCTCTCCCCACCACCCCTCCCAATCCTATTCCCCACCCTTCCTTAGGGTCTTCATCCTCTCCCAGGGCTGATGGATGACCAACTGTTAAATCCAATACAGGGGAGAGGAGCCACATCTGGACGCCCAGCTGGGGAGCGTCGGCAGAGGCCGAAGCAGGAGTCAGACTGTGTTCTCCTATAGCTTGGCCCGATGCCGGGCTGACCTGCCCCTCCTTTCAGAGGCTTCTCACTGGCTACATTGCTTGCTCGCCCACCTCGACCCCTGAGATATGCAGGGTCATTTATTTATGGATTGTTGTAGAGCAGAGCAGGTGGTAAATGCCAAGATCAGACTCGGTCGAGCCCTTGCCCTCACGTGCTGCTTGCCTTCTCTTCCTCCCAGCCATGATGGGCAACATGGAGGCTGGTGGAGTGAGGATTTCTGATCCCCAAGGCCCTTTCCCCAGAAGAGTGAACACTACTATGCACACTCGGGCTCCAGGGTGAGGTCCCTGACTAGAGTGCATCTCCCCTGCTTCCAGCCCTGACTAGCTGGGTCCTGCTGGCTGTCTATCCAGCAGGCCTGCCTCCGTTTGTTTCAGAGTGTGATTTGGGTTTCTATCTCCATTATTTGTAATGCCTTCCCTAGGGGGTTGGAAATAAAACTTCTTTCCTGAGGTCTGTTGTTTGCTTTACCCTGCAGGAATGGGGTTAAGTATTTGACCCAACTGAGGAATGCAAAAAGGGCGGGTGAAGAGATGTGAGTGGGCTGCCTGTAATTTCTAATAGAGCCAGCAGGGGGAGCCAAAGCCTATCCCCTCCCCCCAATCCCGCCCTTGCCATTGTTTTTTGTTTCTCTGTTTTCGATAGGTCTCTTATAGGAAATGTGGTGTTGTGTGTGGTTTGGTCAATTCTAACTTATAGCAACCCTACAGGACAGAGTAGAACTGCCCCCATAGGGTTTCCAAGGCTGTAGTGGCACAGTGGTTAAGAGCTAGGGCTGCTAATCAAGAGGTCAGCAATTCGAATCCACCAGCTCTTCTCTGGAAATTCTATGGGGCAGTTCTACTACGCCCTATAGGGCTGCCATGAGTCAGGATCGACTTGGCAGCCCTGGCTTTGGTCTCGGTTTTTTTAATCTTTGAGAAAGAATATCACTAGGCCTTTTCTCTCGCTGAGCAGCAGGTGGGTTCAAACTGCTGACCTTTTGGTTAGCAGCTGAGTGCTTAACCATTGCACCACCAGGGCTCCCATTATAGGAAGCAGTGCTCTAATTTGGGGGGTGGGTTTCCAAGTCCCTGCTTTCAACAGATGAATTTGGGGTTGTGCTACCTGTTAACCCAAGACTTCCCAGGCGGGAGAGGGCCACCTAACCTCTGCTTCCCAGTTCACACATCATCCGTGCTACTTTGGACCTCCTTTCATTTTAACCATTTATTCTTATTTCTGTGTCTTGGTGCCTGTTTCTCAATTATTCTGCCTGAAATTTCCGGGGGAAGAGAGAATAATGGAGGTGGGGGGAGAAGTAAAGCGGAATGTTGATAACTACAGCGCTGGGACCCGAAACAGGATTCCTTTTGAATACCCACGTGCACATCAAAGGCACCTCCAACTCCAAGGCTCCCGCCCAGCCCATGTCCTGCTCCACCCAAACTTCAGTCAGGGAACACAGCCTACAGTGAAGTTTGCCAAAAGAATTCAAGTACCAGGGAGCTGTTCTGGCCCAAAAGGTGTGGGAAGGATGAGTTGGGCAGAAACCATCAAAGAGATTCCATTACCCCACACCCAGGACAGAGCCAGAAGATCCAGGTGCAGACATCACTTTGGGATGAGAAATTGAGGGACTTAAAGGAAACTTGGAGTTCCAGCCTCAACAAGAAGCTGGTGCTTGTGGTGCTCAGGGAGGGTTTGTCCTATCTGGAGGTCCAGCTGGCTTCCTGCACGCTCAGCCAAATCGAGGAACCTCAGTTTGGAGGTGGGGAACAGGGAGGTCTCAAATGTCTTCAGCCCTGCACAGGGCTAGTAGGGCTGACCGGCAATCCCCTTTCACTACCTCCTGCAGACAAGGGAGTAAAGTCAAGTGTTAGGAAGGCCCATCACCACCGCGGCCCAAGCACTCTGTCCCCTCCCTCGTCCTTGTGCATAACTTGTCTGGGAGAGAAGAAATCTCCCTAATGCCAGGAGTGCTACACTAAATTAATCAAGGACTTAGGAGTTCTCCAGGGCGTAAGTATGTTCAGCTGTGTGCAGGGGCCGCAGGAAGCAGAGAAGGAGAGGGGTGAGGCTCTGGAGCTCCGGCCAAGAGCTTGCCAAGTCTCACCTGGAGAGAAGAGTAAAGAGACTTGCCAAATTTCTTCTTGAACTCAGCTCGGATGCTTAGGAGGTCAGTCTCACTTCGAGAGATGAGGATGCGCATCAGGACTTGGTAATTGGGCTCAGTTTCCTGGCAGAGGAAGAAACAGCTTGGGGATGGTGGTTAGGAAGATTCTTACTGACGGTATGGATTGGATGGCATGGTGAGTTATTCTAGGAAGTGGAGGTGAGGTGGGAGTCAAGGGAAAGAGAAGTATACATTAGGGAAGAGTTCTCTCTGCCATTGCTCAGAGAAGCTGATGCGGAGGAAAGATCTGCTCCCTGTGAGGGAAGCTAGAGCATTTCTCTTATTCCTTCCACATGTGTTTTCTGGCCCTGTCACTAGCTTAGAGCCTCACTCCCCCAGAGCTTACCTGTGGGCAGCTCCAAAGACAGGTATGCCGAAAAGGCTAGAAGAGATTTGCTGCCTGCGAAGACTTCCAGCATGGTTTCTAAGGCTTCTAAGTTAGTGAATGTCCAAGGAGGATACAACCACCCTACCTCCAAACTGAGTTGATGGGGGTCTGAGAGGGATTGGGGCTATGTGACTTCTGGTTCTGATCCTGACCCACTAGGGTCATGTCACATCCCCATCTTTACACATCCGATTCTCCTGGTTGGACCCTGGGGGTTCATCATCACTGTCTTCCTCCTGTACCTCCACTAGGCCTCCTGCCTTTTGGGTAAAGTCATGGCAGGTTCAGTTTAGAAATGATAGAGCTATAATCAATTATCAATTCATAAACTATATTTTAATAAGTAATGTGTTATTCTGAGATTTCTAAATAATATTCTATATAACCTATGTTTTCATGTTATCTCTCATAAAAGAATAGTACAGAAGCACCCTGATTGAGTTTTTCCTTTTTTTTTTTTTTTTAAATCTTCAGGTAAATGGGCCTGTATTATTGGGCCCATGTATAATGGTTGCTGAAATCCCATTTGTGTTATGAAATGTACCCTGGTGCTGTGACCATTTCCTAATATCCTCTTTTTCAAAGCTTCCTGAGTCACTTGACTCATGAGACCCTTTCCAGCACTGCCTGCAACCCACACTTACAGCATCCCCACAGGTCATCAACTTCCACGAGGAAACAAAAGAAAATGATGAAGACAAGACAGGATGCCATCTTTCATTTGTACTTATTACCTAATTGTCAATAGGCCTGACGGTTACTTTATCTTAAACTTCACACATCACCAGTTTTATATTGTGATAGAGATTGCCCAGTAGCCATTCTTTTCTTCTTCCAACTCCTGTTACTCCAAAGTTGTATAATTGGGGAAAGAATCACTCATTAACTGAACGTTCTCGTTGGTGTACTTCTCATCTATACCATTTACAGGAGATTCATTTTCAAAGCATTTGAATACAGCATAATAAAGTACCCTCTACACCAAAGCTAGATTCCTAGGTGGTACAAATGGCTTGTGTTCTACTGCTAATCTAAAGTGAGGTTCAAACCCACCCAGTGGGACCATGGAAAAAAAGGCCTGATGATCTACTCCCTTTAAGGTTACTTCCAAGAAAACCCTATGGAACAGTTTTACTCTGTAACATATGGGGTCACCATGAGTCGGAATCAATTTGACAGCAACTAACAACAATACACCAAAGCTATAATAAACATAATTCTGTTTTTTTGATACTTCAGAATGCATTTGGCATTGGCTTTTTTTTTTTTTTTACTGCCGCAGGATCTACGTAATGAACATTCATTATGTGGTTAATATTGGTCCAGATTTGTCCTGAGTCAGTCTTTGCTGAAGGTTATTTTTCTGAATAAATATTCTACATAATCTCTGTTTTCCCATATCTCTCATAAAAGAATAGTACAGAAGTATCTTGACTTTTTCCTTTTTTAGATTTTCAGATAAATGGGCCTATGATTGCTATTTTGACACTTACTTCGAAGATAAATCTGCTGTTTACTTCCAAGAGTGTGGGTCCTGTAATCTAGACATACGACAACCATTCACTGCTGGGATACAAGTTTGTTTTTATGGCAAAAACTTAGACAGATAACCACAACTCTTCAAATGAATCTTAGTGTTGGCTCGTTATAATAGCACAGGCTTTACTGGGCAAGTACAATAAACTACTGTCAAGATGGAAATCTCTGGATGACAGAACAAGTGCTTTTATGAATAGCTGTCAACAAGCATGGTGATTACTCAGCCAGTATACAGAAAGCTGTTCCTTCTGCCAAAATGAAAACTACTTTTATCTTCCTCAAATTTTGCATATTCTCTAACTTGGTGAGGTTATTTTTTTATTTTATTTTTAGGTTTGGGGACAGTTCTATTAGTAGGAGATCTAGTTCAGTGAACAGAATGACCGTATCTTGTTGGTGAAATTACTCAAACTGAGGTCACCAAGTTAAGTATGGACGATATAGAACAAAGTCTGACAACAGTGTGGAGGAAGATGGCCCTGGATGCTAAGAGCACTCATGGTTCAGCTGACTAGGGGTTGACACATGGCAGTTAAATGTCCTGCTGGACCATTATGTGTTTTCTAGGAAAACTGTATGACTTACTTGCTATGTGACATTAGGCAAGGTACTCAATGTCTCTGTGCTTCGGTCTTTTCATCTATGAAAATGAGGGTAATATTGTTTACCTGCTGGAATGTGGTTGTGAAGTTTTATTGAGATGTGTGTAACATGCTCAGCACAGGCCGTGGCACACAGTAAGCACCTAAGAAATGCTGGCTCTTCTCGTTTATTCTTACTACTGTTAATCTCATCATTTTGGCAACAACTGAAATGAGATAAGGCACTGTCTTACTGTCTACATTTGGCCACCTGGACATTAATGAGGCCAAAATTTTAGGTTTAGTGCCCTTATGGGTCAGCTCACGTAGCCCTAACCACAGCTCCCAGACAAAACAGTTTGTAATGCCAGGGAAAGAAAACTATTATATGTTTACAAAGAATACATGAGATTGTTACATTAGTAGCAGCCTGGGACTTCCTCTTTCTTGCCCAGGAGTATCTGCCCCCAAGTTTTTGTTACCGAGGGCAGGGAAAGGAGTGTTCTCACCTGGAGGGCTTGGTGAAGTTTGTCAGCAAAGTACAGCGGTGTGTTCCTGATCACCGAGACTGGAAGCAAAGAGGGAAAGAGGGAGAGAAGTGGCTAGGGAGCAACTTCCCACCCAGGAGAGACCCCTGCCCCACATATCCTGAGCAGACCCCTACCTAGGCTGAGCAGAGCCACCTGGGCATCTCCATAGAAATGGTTCTGGACAGCCTCCTCCAACTGTTGCCCAGTGTACCGCTGGTACTGATCAAACACTTGTGGTGTGTGGGGGAGGTTGGAAGATAAATTGGTTAATTATCACAGAGAAAGATAAGCCCTCCCTGCCTTCCTCAGCCAAAACTCATTGTTAGAGCAAGCTCAGGACACAAAGGCTTGTGTGTACCTCGGGCCAGATGTTTATGATTTCTCTGGGTGAGGATTAGGATCCATGCCCACTCCGCGCCAGGTTCTTCAGCCTGCTGTAATGCCTGAGAGGAAAGAGTGGATGAGAAAAAAGGAGGGACAACTCTCAGGGCAGGGTCCCACTCAGCCCATGTGGACACCTGGGAAATGCTTGATGAACCTTTGGCTCATAGTGTGGGTTCTTCCAACCAGCATGGCCCTGGTGCCTGGAGAGGAGTAGGGGACTCCGGCACTGGACCTTGTGCCACCAGGTGGGAGCCTCAGAGCTCTGCCCCAGCTGTGGTCAGTTCAGGTACCTGATTTTCTTCCTAGCCACTTCTGACCTCCCAGACCATGATGACCAAACCTCTCTGCCCCACTATCCTTTCCGCCATCAAAGCCTGGTGTTTCTCCCAGGGTAAGTCCTTGCCTGAGGCAGAGGGGCTGGAGCGGGAAGGAGACAGACAGGCCACAATAACAGTGAGGAAGACACTGAAGTTAATATCATGCAGACTTGGGCATGTCCTAACCCAGTGGGCATAAAACACAATGGGCTATTTTCCTCTGTAAATGCCCAGTTCTGCCAACAAATTCCACCCCAAACCATATCTGGGGGATGTTTGATTTGTAGTCATCATCTGGTCAGATCATTAGTTGGGAGCTGAGGGGCTGCGGCTATGTTCCCAGAATCCATCATGACAATAATGAAATAGAATTAAAGTAGAGAAAGTTATTTGAATCCGTTAAGTTAGTTGTTTTCATTCAGACTTTGTTAAATGAAGGAACAGGGCTGAAAGAGGAACTTTACCCTTACAGCTCTCTTCCTTAATTTGGAAAAATCCTGGTACCCAAGGAGTTGAATAATTCCCTAAGGAGGGTTTAGGAAGGGCTTCCCCACCCACTTGTCATAAGGGGAGAATCTGCCAGTTGATGAGTTCACTTCCTGTGAGTTCAGGAGTCAAAGGCTAGATGAGTATGTCATTACCTGACACCCCCACCCTATCACTGAGGACTCCTTCCCCAAGGCAGGGACAGGTCTGCAGGACAAATAGGTGCACAGGTCACTGGCTCTGATATACGGCAGAGCAGGTGTTGATGCACGGCTGTGCAAACTCCCAAGCCCCCACTCACCTGAACATCCTGTTCCTCCAGGTTGTAGTCAATGACCCCAGAGTAGCTCTCACGACCTCCCTAGGAGGAGAAATTGTTCTCAGAAGGACTCTTTGAGGAATAGCTCTTGATCTCCAAGCCAACAAAACACACTCAAAGCCCTGTCTTGTCCATTACACCCCAGGAATGGTGTCCACTGGTGAGTGTAGCACCCTTCCCCTACACACTCACTCTCCTTACCTTGGCCAAAGCCAGGAGCAGGTCCTGCAGGATGCCATTGGTCTCAGATTTGATGTCCTTCTCAGCATCCACCTGGAAATCTGCAGGTTGGGTCAGGAGCTCTCTGAATCCTGATTTTTCCAAGGGTGGATACCCCAAATGCCTGACCTACTAAGCCTGCCATCTCCTACTTGGAGTAGCTTGGTGGCTATTGGTTCCCAGGTGTAAGGTAGAAATGGCCACCCCTGAAAACATCTCTAAGCTGAGAGTAAACCATGCACTGTGGGGATCAGGATGGGTGGCCTCATCTCAAAGTAACCCGCCAGAGGCAGGTGGCATCTGTTACTAGTGTGGCCAGGAAGTAAAGAGAGGATGGGGAAGCCCATGTTATGAGGCAAGGTGGCTAGAGTCTAGCTCCTCGTTGGAGGCGAGGACAAATGATTCGAAAGGTAGGATGTGAAGAAGGGAAAGAGCAGGAAAGGGAAAAAAGGAAGGGCAAAGAGAGAAACAGAAGCAAGAAGGGAGAGGTAAGAGAGAGCTTGAGAAAACAGGCCAAGACTAGAAATCAAAGGAAAATTGGGGAAAATAAGAAAAGGGGTGGTGGTGGTAAGATGTGGAGGAGAAAAAGCTAGTCATAAACGGTGGCTGAGGCATATGGCACCTAGGCAGGGTTAGTAGCCAGAGGCCTGAGGGGTGACATCCATAACTTAGAGATCAGGACCCCACCTCTCCCCCAGGCTACAGTGAGGCTCCATTCAGCCTGGGAAGTGGTGTGATGGCAGGGACAGCAAGGGGTTGGGAAGGAGACATGGGTACCCTTGGGACTGTCACAGAGCTCAACATTGTCATTACTTTGGAATCTGCCCTGGAGCCCCAGACTACAATGGTTAATCATTGCCTCTCTTTTCCTTAATAATCACATCTGGGGAGACTGAGGCAGTGGTTGGGGAAGAGGGAGAGACCCCAAGGGAAGAAAACTTGGGCAGATAGGTTCCCAGATGGCTCTCCTTGTTGGGAGTGTGGGAAAGGAGTGGACTGCCTGATGAGTTCCTTTCCAGCTCTCAGAGCGCCTTCCCTGCACGTTCTTACCGTGTTTATAGACGGCCAGGCACTCCTGCAGCCGGGGTGGAGCTCGGGTGGCAAGAATTTCCACAGCCACATCCTCAGGAGAACCTGAGCCCTATGGGGAATTAGGAGGCCCCGTGTCATTAGAATGGCAGACGCAGGGCAGAGAGCAGACCAGACGCTGACCACTTCTCAGGGGCACAGGCCAGACCCCTTGAACCAATATGGGATGGATTAGAGGAGTGAACGAAAGGAGGCAGTGGGCCCTCTCCTTCCCTCAGTGGTATCCTCAGACACAGTGGCACCACTGGGGGGTATGGAGGGTGCAGACCACACCCAGTGACACTGACAGAGGAGGTGACACCAAAATGATTGTCCATAAAATTTTTGTGCAGTGTTCTATAAGAAATTTATGATTTTTTAAATAAAAAATTTATCTGTAGTTAGTTATAACAACCAAAGTATTTTTCGTAAGTCCAGCTTAATGTATCAATATACCTACAAGGCGAAAACTCTATGCTAATTTACTTTTTGAACCTTCTAATGCGCTCAGGTCAGAGCTGTCATTATTACCAATTACAATGACGCTTCCAATAACTCGCTTTCATCTGCAGCTGCCACAAGCCCATGCTATTGTTTTTGTTGCTGCCAGTGTTTTCATAGTTACTGATTTTGTCAAATTTTCTGGTGTTTTAGCTACAATATTGTGGTAATTAGCGTGGGGGGGGTGATGCCATGAGTTACTGCACTGGGTGACACCAACCCTAGTGACGTCACTGCTCAGACATCACAGAAAGTCTCCTCTCTTGGTACCTTCAGAGCTGCCCTCAGTTCCTGGGCATCAAACTGGGCTGCCGGCTGCATCAGAGCCACCACGATCCTTTCAAGGTGGCTGAAGAGCGCTGCCTGCAGGGACTTCAGCAGGTCCTACAATAGATGGTCTCCATGGTTGAGATGTGGGTATGAAGGGGAAGGACCCAGAAGTGTTTAGAGGTTTGAGAAGATTAAGGAGTTTCCCATGATCTTTGGCCAGTTTTCACCTCAGGCCTGAACCACTAGCCCCATTCAGCCGGGGGGCAGAGGCTGACCTTAGAGGCTGTTGCTGTAATCCAAGTCGTCCAGGGGGCTTCTCACCCCAGTCCACCACTCCTGGGAAATCAAATCCTCACCTGCTGGGTGCGCTCCTGAAAGGCTCTAGAGATGAGCTGTCTTTGCTCTCTGCTCCGATTGGTCAGCACATCCACAATGGTGGCCCTGTCCACACCTGAACCAAGATTGGACTGGGCTGTAAGCTGCGCAGAGCCCAACCAGGATCTTTACGGAGCTGGGATCCCCTATTTCACTGACTTGCAGCCTCCAGAGGAGGAGAGAACAAGGTCTGGGAAAGGGTGGGAAGGGGAGAATCAGGGACTATCTCAACCCCCATTTCCATTTGGTCTCAAAAGAAGATGCAAATAAGATGCTAAAACAACATGCAAATCTGACCCAAACTCAAGCAAAGGTGGCCTGGTGTGTTGGGAAAAAGTGGCTTTTGGGGTTTGGCAGACTTGGATTAGAATCCCAGCACAGTCATTACGAGCTGTGTGAACTTGGGTAAGCCTCTTAACCTCACTGATCTCCAGTTTCCACATCTGTAAAATGGAAATAAAGACTTACCTCACAGGGACGTTGTGAGAATGGTAGGACACACCTCCTCTTGACATACAAAAATTAAGTTATTCAACAAATATTTGTTGAGCATATTTAGTTCTTCCTTACTGGCTCCTTCTTGGCCTATAGATCTGTTTCTAATAAGCAGATCCCCAAGGGCAACAGGGAGACAGGCTCACCTTGTCCTGCAATTGCCCTCAGCAGCCTCTGTACATCCTTGTCCACACTGAAGCTCAAGAAGGTCCTGAGGGTGCCCAGAGTGCCCCAAGCTCCGGTCTGTGGGAGCACAGAGCGACTGGGAGGTGGGGAGATCCATGGGTCTGCCTACACCCCTCCCCTGTTCCTTAGTATAGCCTCAGGGCCTGCTTTCCCCTGCCTATTCCTCCAACACTCTCCCAGGTCTTGAGTTGATATATAAAAAAATGATTCAGCTCCTTACCTTGTTAGCAAGACCCAGATGGCCAAGGATCTCCTGGGTCAGGGATGGCCCCGTCGTCCCACTGGTCACAGACATGGTGCGACTGGTTGCCCTGGGGAAGGAAACAAACTAAGCAAAACCAGCTACCAAACCCATTGCCATTGAGTCGATTCGATTCTAACATAGGACAGAGTTGAACTGCCCTATGGGGTTTCCAAGGAGTGGCTGGTGGATTTGAACTGTTGACCTTTTGGTTAGCAGCCAAGCTCTTAACCACTCCTCCAACACCAGGGCTCCTCTGAGCCGTCCAGGGCCTCTTTATGACCCCCAGACCCTGTAGTCTGGGTCCCCTTTGCCTGCTGCTCCTTTCCCCTGTTGCAGGAAAAAAAAAAATCAACCTGCTTGGCAAGTTTGGGAGCCAGAACTGAAGCTGCAGTAGAGGGGTGAGAGGGAAGCCCCCACCTTCCTCATCTCTCACCCGCTCCTTCAGGAGGCCAGGCTGGATCAAGGATGCTGCTAAAGCTAGCCCCCAACCCCTGCCCACAAAACCATCTACCTACTCTCTGCCTTTCACCCTCGGAGTTGTAGGCTGAAGGTCAGTAGGTGCAATCTCTGAGCCAATGTGTATACGTTCTTCTGGGTACATGAGTACCTGGATGAGGGAGCAGGGGCTTGTGTTGGACAAGGAAAACTTACTCTTCCCCCCTCCAAGAGATCAACAAGGTCTCCCACATGACAGCCCAGGTCCAGCACTTACCCAGAGGTGCTGGGGCGAGGTGGCAGCTGTCACACCTGGTGGTGTAGCTGTGTGGGCACCAGATCCTGTGTGACCTGGCAGAGGAGAAGGGGGTGTGTGTAGCCCAGGCTGAGCAGCCAGTCAGACGACCTCTCTTGCAGACCAGCCCAGCTGTTGTCTCCTGTTCTGGCCCCTCCCAGAAGTGGGAGAGGACCAGGCTGTACCGGGTCCCACATACAAATACCTCCCTGCCTAGCATCTCTCCTCCCAGGAACTGGGCCTTCACCCGTGTGAGTGAACTCCGCTCCGCCTTTCAGCAGCTCAGCCCCTGACACAGGAGGCTTTGTGCATTGCTTTCCCTTTGGAGACAGGTGGGACCACAGAGCCCCAGTCTCTAAGTCCAGCTTCTGACCTGGCTCTGCCTCTGGTTCCAGCTCCCTGGGGGACCTGGGAGACAGGCTCCCAGCTGCTCTCCAGTTTGATCGAGAAAAACCTGTTAGGACATATACCAGCGGGGCACCCCAGCCTGCACCCCAGAGGGGGTCCCAGCCCAGAAACTCCCTTGACTACTGCCTTATTAGAGTCAGCCAGCGTGGGTGGGGAAGGCTACGGAACTGTTTACACCGACAGAGAAGGAATAACACAGGTATTTAGGGGTGACAGCAGATCAGCAGAGTCAAGAGAGAAAAATGCAAAGGGTGTTCCCTGAGGAGGGAGCACTACGCTCCCCAAAGGTGACAGGAAGATGGGGGAAACACCCTGGGCTTGTTTCTTAGATTCCTTCTGTTGTCTTTTGGCCGCCAGGGCTGTTTAAGCGGCAGGTGATGCAACCCTAGCACCTGGGCTTTAGGCTATCAATGCACAGAGCAGCAGGTGAACAGTCCCGGAGAGCCTCAGGGATTTCTGAGGAATTGCTCAAACCTCACAGCTGGCTCCTTTGGGTCTGAGAGCAATCTTTTTCCTGCCTCCCTGGAGAGCTCAGGTAAGGGCTGAGCGGTCTTCATTCCTCTGCCACGCCCCTAGCCCAGGAAGGCCGTCACCAGTTTTCTTATGTTCTGGGAGGAAGCATCTGCAATGTTTCCACAGAGCAAACCAGACCTGAGGAGAAGCCTCTGAAGGAAGAGGAACATAGGGTCAATCATTGCTCCTCACTGTTCTGTCGTTAAAGTGGAAAACGTGCGCTGATTTTAGAAGTGGAGGCCTTGAGTTCAATCCCCAGCTCTGCCACTCGTTACATCCTGTGACCTCGGAAAGTCTCTCTGTGTCTGTTTCTTCATCTGAAAAAAATGGGAATATTGCCAGAAGACTCAGGTGGGCTTAGGGGCATCCTGAGGCATCTGCAGATAGGTTTCCTGAGAGGATTCAATGAGTTAATGTGTATGATGGTGCTTGGCCAAGAAAAGTACCTTGTAAATTAGGGTTGCCAGATTTAGTAAACATAAAACCCCAAGTTAAATTAGAATTTCCAATAAATAACAAATAATTTGTTGGTGTAAGATACGACACAAATACTCCATGGGACACACTTATGCTAACAAATTATTTGTTGTTTATCTGAAATTCTAATTTAACTGGGGGTCCTGTATCTTACGCAGCAACTGGAAAAAATGGGACTCAATTCAGTATGGTGGTTAAAAACAAAGATTGTGCTGCCTTAAAATTCTGGCCTGCTGTGTGACCTTGGGAAACTAACTTAACCTTTCTGTGCTCAAGTTTCCTTATTGCCAAAAAGGAGACAACAATACTGTTTATGTTGTGGGTTGTTGTGAGAATTAAATAAATAAGTGTAAAGCACTGAGTGCTGGATACATAGCAATAGGTATGCGTGGTCGAAATGTTAGCTAATCCATAATAATAAGTATTGTTATAGTAATATTTGATAATGATAATTGTTATTATTATTGCTTCTTGTTTCTAAATCCAAACGGCTCTCTTCCGAAGCTTCTTATTTTGCCAACCCCCAATCTGGCCACAAGAGGGCACCAGACACTGAGCGCCCCCAGTCCCTAGTGGCCATTTGAGGTCTCTGGTGAGGCTCTGGCCTCACCCTCAGATATCAAGGGGCCAACCTCTTCGCCCACTTGTTGGGAGAGGCAGCCTCTGGAGGACATACGAAAGGTTCACGGGTGGACTTGGTGGGCAGATAGAGTCGGGGGAGAGCCTCAGGTAAACATCTATTCAGGGAGCCCACTCGAGATAGAACTTTGGACACATGAGACTTCCTAGGCTGGGTTACCGTGGGACAGCAGCTCCACAGCCAGGGTCCCCATGCCCTCAGCTTTCTGTGCCCATCAGTCACTCCTTGTCACATGTGCCAAGCAGGTTTGGGGCGGAGGGAATGAAGGAAGAGAGAGGGCCCTTGCTTCCCCAGGCCAAATCTTTCCAAAAGACTTTTGGCAGACCTGCCAGAGTAAACTCTAAAGTCAGAGAAGGCAGAGAGAACCCCAGTCATATGACAACCACAGTCCTGGTGGCCTATGACTATGAGAAGTGTGTGTGATGCATTTATAGTCCTCCACTGAGAGTCAGTGGAGTCTCACTCCTTTTATCATTATTCTGTTTTGTTCAGCTCCAGGGCCAGACTGAGGTCGTTTCAGATTCACTAATCACCTTCCACTCCCAGGCTCTAAATGATAAAATCTGGGAGCTGGAGATCTTAGAGATGACCTGTTTACTACTGTGCCCTTGTTACTGACTTGAGGAGGCTGAGTGACTTCCCAAGACCAGAATCCAGGTCTCCTAATTCCTCCTCAGTGTTTTCTTCATCATTCAGATGAGGGCATGGCTGATTTGGGGTCCCTCTTGGTGGCGTACAGTGGGGTAAGCAGTAATATATAGTGCCCTAGCTGTTTTTAGCTGTTGTGTCAGGAACACTTTTTCAGTCTCAAACCTCATATTCCTTTTCTGCCTATAATTTGCATTGCATGATTTCAGAATACATAGAAGTTCCTCTTGTCAGTAAACTTCTTCTTCCCAGAACTCCTGGTACCTGAATCCGTTCTGCTCAGGTACTAGCCAAGCTCTACTCCTTTACGCAAGGAGGCCTGTGTATTGCACGGACCTGGGAAGACCCACCTTCCACAACTGGGCTCCGTGTCTGCCCTCCCCTAAACGCTGGCTGAGTGCCTGGTGGTGTCCTATCTTCTGCCTGGGGCACCTCAGCAGCCAATGCAGAGGAAGTGAGTCACCACAAGGCAGGCAGTGTTTGGCGCACTGTGGGTGTGGCCATGACAGCCTGGGGGAGGAGGGGATGGGTCAGAAGGGCGGAGATCGTAATCCCTTGGTCCAGCAGTGGGGTGTTTGAGTCCAAAGTATGTTGACAGAAGTGGTAGCATCATCTTAATGCTGGCTGAGGCCTAGTTTCCCCTTCTCCATTCACTTCCTTGTCTCCTGGGGAGGGGTACACCCTCTTATCTTTATTTCTCAGGCCCTAGCTGTCTAACTTCTGCCCCAAAGCTTTCCCTCCCTACTGCTATCTTAAAAAAAAAAAAAGAAGAAGTTAACCAGTCTTCAGTTCTCCTGAGGAAGCATTTAAAAGGCTTGACCGGGGACAGAGTACACTTAGGAGAGCTGCCTGAGAAAAGGATTCAGAAGCTAAAGGAGGGGAGCCAAGTAGGACAGAGGTGAGGAGGAGGAGTTAGAGAAGGACCCAAAGGTTAGCTGTGTCCCAAAAAGGAGACACTGGAAAAGAGTGTGTGGGTGTGCCATGGATGGGGACTCTAGGGAGGGCACTGAAGAAAGGTGGAGGGAACTTGGGAAATGGAAGGCTGCCTGAGGGGGAGTTACAAAGGGAAAGCAAGATAGAAGATGAGCTAATAAGGGAGGAGAAAAGGAAAAGGCAGGCAGGACTGGAGGGGTTGCTGGGGTGTGGAAAGCTGGGCAGGTCTGGGGCTAGACAAGGCTGGAGAGGCTCTTGGGGGCTGCCAGTCCAGGGAGTGGGCCCACACCTTTCAGTTTTCCAGTGGCAGGCCTAGGCTGCCGGTCCCACTGCAAAAAAGCAAATGAACAAATAGGTTGGAAACCGGTTTCTGCCTCTCTACCCCTCCAGACAGGGCCTTTAGGTGAGGGCCAAGCTCTCAAACTGGGTTAGTGAGAGGTCACACTCCTTCCTAAGACAACTGTCAATGGATCTCAACTTGGCTAGATAAATCACGAAAAAAGCCACGATTATAGGTTCTAACTATGACACCGTAAAAACGTGAATATTTCATCAAGGTGGAAAACACAAACCTGTACCTCTACCTCCACGAGTAAGCTCCAAACAAACCCTCAAACACATTTAAGTCACACTTCGTTCATGCCAGGAGTCAAGGCCAGTTTTCTAGCGTAAACATGCTTACTCTTCTTGAAACATCAATTTTACCAGATTATTGAGGGAAGAACACTTTTTAATATGAAAACGAACACCGATAAACGTGGTGAGATTGAAAAGTCAAATACATTTACAAAAGGTGGGGGTTGACTCAGATATTGCTATCGTGTACCAGTAAGGATGCACTCTTCTCCGCCATTGAAGGTAGGTTCCACAGTACTTGTGTGGAAACATAGGTCCTATTTTGGGGGGCAGGGGCTCCCTCGGGGTCGCTGGCTCAGCGCAGGAAAGGACAGTTGAGTCTGAAGGGCCCACTGCAGCTGCGGGCCCTGGAGAGGCGCTCGGATTCGGCGCGCATCAGCTCATCGGGGCAGGACTCCCCGGTGCGGCGCCCGTTCGGAGCCCGAGCTGCCCTCCTCCCTCCGCTGCCCAGTGGGGCTGAAGGTGGGAAGTGTAGCAATCCGCTGGGTAGAGGGAACTGGGGACCGCAGCCGAGGGGCCGAGGTCGCGGACCGCAGGCTGGGTGGGGCAAGGTTACGGCCACTGCGCGCCCTGGATCCCCGGGCACCTGGGTCTGCCCCGGGGTCCCGCGGGCTAC
Organism: Loxodonta africana; assembly: GCF_030014295.1. Classification (NCBI taxonomy): domain Eukaryota; kingdom Metazoa; phylum Chordata; class Mammalia; order Proboscidea; family Elephantidae; genus Loxodonta; species Loxodonta africana. Next base: position 180,852,981 of record NC_087344.1, on the reverse strand, counting down.
ATCTCACCTCTAACAGAGAGACCAGACTGGCTAGCGGGGCCCCCATATTGCCTTCCTAACCAGGGGGCTTCTCCCCCAGGTCGTGATTAGAGGGGGCGCGGCCGCAGGGGCGCGGGGCCGGGAAAAAAGGATTGGGGTGCGGCCGCCCGCGCAGAGACTCGGGCTCGCCGCCCTCCTTCCCTTCTTCCCTCGCGGCCGCAGGCCCACGCCCAGTCTCCCGGCTCCTGTGTCGCTCGCGGCCTTTCTTCACCGGGCTGGGCTCGGACTCAGCTCGGCTGGGCTCGGCCGGCGGCGGGAGGAGGAGGAGGAAGGAGGGAGGGAGCGGGCAGGCAGGCGGGCGGAAGGGGGAGGAGAGGAGTGAGCCGAGCCAGGCCCGAGGGGGGCCCGCAGCCCGGACCGGAGGAGAGACGGAGCAGCGGCTCTCGGCCCCGCCACCTCCGCGACGCCGCCGCCGAGTGAGTGGACACCCCCGCCCCGGGGCCCGGGGCTTTGCGCGCGGGAGTGGCGCGGGAAGGGGCCGCGGAAAAGTTGGCGAACTGGGGGCCGCTCCAACGCGGCTCCGCGGAGAGGGCCCCGGCTGAAAAGGGGAGCGGGGGCCGAGGAGGAGAAAGGGACCCGGGCGCAGACCCGGGGGAAGTCGAGCGGGGGGCGGCTGCCGCAGGCTCGGGGGCCTCTGCCCGGCCCGCTCATGGCGGCGGGGCCTAGGGGAGGGCGGGCCAGAGCGCTTCGCGGGAGCGGCCGGGCCCCCAGCGCCGCCCGAGGGGCAGGCTGGCCTGATGCCTCGGCGCTCTCCGGCGCGCCGCCCGGAGCCCCGAGCAGCCTTCGTGGGCAACAGGTAGGGGCTGGGAGGTGGGGGCGCAGGGCGGCTCGCGGAGGGCACGAACCACAGGCGCCTCTTTGTTGGGGAGTGGAAAAGCTTGGGGACCGTTTGCGCGAGTGCCCTGGCCTGGCAGTGGGCCCGCGGCGCTGCCTCTGCCGTGGACGGGTCCCGTGGCTGGAGTGGGAGGAGACAGTGGGGGCTTGCTTCTTTTCCTTCTTACCGGCCCAGTGTGCCCACCCGGGAGGGAGGACAGAGCGTCCATGTGCTTAACGGGAAACAGGAAGGAGTGGCTTTGGGTGCCTGCCCCGGCCCCCCGGGGCTAAGGCTCCTATACCGTTATGGGATGTGTGTGGCCGGCGTGGAGTTGGGGTGGCGGGGGAGGGGATCTGCTGGTGAAACTGGTTTTATGGGCCGAGATGCTAATTACTGGCCCGGAGGCTCTCTGGCAAGTGGGTTAATTGCAGGTATGTGACACTAATCTTTGACCTGGGTTTATGGGGTTTCTCTGTCTCCCCAAGCCAGGCTCCTAGCATCAAAACCTGATCTCAGGAGCCTGAAATTGTCAGGCAAGGGGTCAGGGACAGGGAGTTCTGAAGATCCTGAGGTTTGGAGTGAGCCCCTCTTCTCAGAGAAATCAGGGAAGGCCTTCAGCAGGCAGTCACCCCCACACATCTATGTTAGGGTTTGGGGTGGGGGATGTCCCATACCAGAGTTTGGGGCCTGGGCCTGAATGAGAGTGGCTGACTGACTGCACTTGTATAATGGGGCCTAGAAGGATAAGGACTTGTCAGCAGCCCTGTCCCTCAGGGCCTGGCCCTTGCCATGCAGTGACCTGTATAGACTCTGTTCTAAGAGAGAGGGAGTTCCTTGTCTTTCCTGGTGCCCCACACCTCATCCCTTAACTGAGGCCTCTGGCCAGCTTTTCTCCTGGGAAGAAGGGATTCCTCTTTCTCCTGTCCACTGGTCAGACTGACTGATCGTTTACTGTGCCCTTCAGCACAGACCCCTAGCTGCTGCTTCTACCTCCTGATGTCTCCCTGCCCATGGGGGCTTTAGTTTTCTGGTGGTGGCGGAGGGGTGTCTGCTGTGTTTGGGTGTGTTGAGGCCTCTGGTGAAGCAGCCCAAACTGCAGGCCAGATTGGGCCTGAGGACCACTATTCTTCTTACTGCCTCCTGCCCCCAACTTTCCCACATTCCGGCCTAAATTTTTGGGCCTACACTGCAGCTCGAAGCAATGACACACACCTCTTCTAGGCTTCACCCATGGATCACAGCCTTCTGGTTCATAACCTGCCGCTGTTGCTGCCTGAAAAGAAAGTTTTCAACAAGGAAGATTATTCAGGACCTCATCCACCCCTTGTTTGTAGTCCTCTGACCTTAGTGGAAGCCAGGAGCCTACAGGACCCTCTTCTTTGTCACCCTCCCCTCCCTTGCTGTCCACTTTGTATCTTCCTCAGTGATTCCTTGAAGCTCTGAGAGCCAGTGGAACTGTGTATCACATTGAGCCCACAGGCTCAAACTTCTGCTCTCCTAGCCCTCTGGGTCCACAAGCCCCCATAGAGACCCTCTGCCTCTTTTCATCCACCTATGAGGGTCTGGGGGGTTCAGTCAGATTTAGGGCAAAGGGTGGAGGTTGTGTGGAGCCCTGCTCAAGTTCCCAGTAACCCAATGCCCATGAAATCCCTGTGCTGCTGGCCCCCCTCCAGCCTGTGCCTCAGAAAGTGGTGTCTCTGTCTCTGAGGCAGGTATGTGTGTCTGTGTATGTGTGAGAGAGAGAGAGATTGAGAGAAACAGATACACACACACTCTGTCATTTCATGTGTGGAAGGTAAATTTTGTGACTGGAAGGAAAAGTGTCTGTAGGCACGATTTTCTCTTTGAAAATTAAGCAACTATGCTAAGGGCCAAAGGGACCTGGGAAAGCAAGGTCTCCTTATGTTGTGTGTGCATCACCTTTTCTTGCTCCAGCTTCTTGTTTAGGGGGTCCCTTGCTTGGCTTGGTGTGCTGGTGCCAAGAAGCCAGCAGGGCTGCCACAGGAGCAGGCTCCTTGGCTTTGTGGGGATGTGTAAGCAGGGCCAGCTGGGAGCCCCAGTTGTCTTTCCTTCCCCCATCTTGAGTCAGGCATCCTGACCCTGCTGAATCTGGTACTTTTTGCTTTCCCAGCCCCTCTAGGGGAGATGGGGATAGTGCTCCTCTGCTAATGGAAGTCCAGGGCAGAAAGGGATGGCTGTGGTTACTGAAAGCCTTAAGCCCAGGTGTGAGAAAGTCCCCATTAATCTGCATTTCCAAACTCCTGACACATCAGCCACTCACTCACACACACCTTCCACTCTCCCTGCTTAGAGCCAGGGGGAAAGGTGCTGTCTTGTCCAGTAGTTGCACTGTCCAGGCCCTTGCCCTTGACCACTCTCTGACACCTTCTCTATTTTCCTCCCCAGCTCTCACCTTTGCAGGGATAAGACATGCACATAAGATGGTGGTGGTGGTCGGGGCGGGTGGGGGACAGGAGTCAGGGAAAGGGACTCCATCCATCTCCTCCATGACCCCTGCCAGCCCTCTGAATCCTTAACTTTTCAAATGCTGCTGGCAAGAGAAATTTCCCTTGCCAGTTTCCACTGAGCAGTGTGGGGATAGGGATGAATGTCTAGGCTTGCGTGTAATCTTGACTTCAGAGCCCACTGGAGGAAAAATTAGGCTTCAAGAGACAGAGCAGTCCGGTGACTGGGTCAGGTGTATTTTCCCATCTTCCGTGAGGCTAGGCAGAAAAATGTAAGGGAAGTGAGGGAGTGTGCTAACACATCTAGGCATTCTGCCTTGTCCCTTCTCTATTCAATTTTCTACAGCTTTTTTGTACGAAAAGAGTGTGTACGTGTGTGGGTAGGTGTGTGTGTGTGGGGGGGTAAATTTTATGTGGATAATTATATTTAATTTTGTTCACTTGAAAAGCCGTCCTTTAACTAATTAAATATTTGTTCTGGCTAAATTTTAAGGGGAAGGGGCAGTGCCCTGAGGGTGGTGTACCTGGGCCAGTAATATGTGTGTGTGTGTGTTATCGGGGGGAGGCAGAGAGAAGGTGGAGCTGAAGATCCTTTGTTGTCTGTGCTGACCTGATTTCATCCCGAGAGAGCAGTGACCAAGAGGGGGAAGCTGAGGAGGACATGAGGGTAAAGTCCTTGGGTTGGAATACTGACCCGTGACGTGCCGGGCTGAGAGGGATTTCGCAAGTGTGTCTCTGGTGGGTAGGGGCGGAGCTGCTGGCGGAGCAGCCCAGCTGTGATCCGAGGGTTCAGCCCTCTGCCAACGGCACCCAGTGGTCTCCAGTTCACAGAGGAGAACAATCCGCCCACTCTTTCCTCTTGGCTGGGAGGGAACACCTTCCTTCTCCATCAGCTTTTAGTCTCAAGGCCAGCCTGAATACCACCTCCCTCCTGGAGTGAGGTGTAGGGAGCCTGAAAGATCCTGCCCTGGTGTGCTGCTGGCATTCCTTGTACTGTCCTAGAACTGGAAAGCCACCCTATTACAGATGAAGATATGCACTTGCCCAAGGTCACACAGGCAGGACCAGAACCCAGGTTTCTGAGTCTGACGGCCACTCTCTTTGCTATACCAGGACAACTTTCATTCATCTATCTCTTCCCCCACAGCTGCCTTCTCTTGATGTCCTCTACTTTCCCCCTCCCCTCACTCAGGATGCTCCAGACCTTGTATGACTACTTCTGGTGGGAGCGGCTGTGGCTGCCTGTGAACTTAACCTGGGCTGATCTAGAAGATCGAGATGGACGCGTCTACGCCAAGGCCTCAGATCTCTATATCACACTGCCCCTGGCCTTGCTCTTCCTCATCATTCGATATTTCTTTGAGCTGTGAGCATACAAACCTACTCCATGCCTTCCGTGGCCGCTAGCCAGTTTCTTGGCCTCCAAGTTTGTCTCCTACTGTTTAATTGGTCCGATTCCCTGGTGTTCTGGCTACCCAGGTCCCTGCCTACTGTGTGCCCCCCACTGAAGGCACCATTGTTTTCAGCACCCCCAGGCCCTTCAATGGTTATTTGTTCTCAACCCCCACCCTCCACCCTGCCTGGCCAGTAGTGAACACAGGCAGCTTTGTCAGCTGTGGGTAGTAGCCCAAGGAGACTGTGGTTGGCGGGTTGCTAGAAAACTGGGGAAACTGAGGCCCAGCATGAAGTTGCTTGAGCTTGCAGTCCTTTTCCCCTCCCAGCCTAGGTCTACCGAGAAACTGAGGTGTTTCAAACTAGACACCTCCTCACCCATATCCCCTCCTCAGTTACGTGGCTACACCGCTGGCTGCCCTTCTGAATGTAAAAGAGAAAACTCGGTTACGGGCACCTCCCAACCCCACCTTGGAGCATTTCTACTTGACCAGCGGCAAGCAGCCCAAGCAGGTATGAGCTGCAGACCTCACGCTGGGGGTTACTGAGTTTTGGGAGGAAGGGAAAGGAATGGATAAGGTTGGAAGGCAGTGGGGCCGGCTTAGGTTTTTACTAGGTTATTACCGGGAGCGGGGGAGGGGAGCTGCTGAGTTCTGATGCTGAAAGCAACTGACTGGCTTCTTCACCACACCCAGGCAGAGGTGGAGCTGTTGTCAAGGAAGAGTGGGCTCTCTGGCCGTCAGGTAGAGCGCTGGTTCCGTCGCCGCCGCAACCAGGACCGGCCCAGTCTCCTCAAGAAGTTCCGAGAAGCCAGGTAGTGGAGGTTGGGCCAAGAGAAACTGGGTGGAAGAGGAAGGTCTAATGTACCTTGCTGAGAGGGGTGGGCTGTGGCTGTATGGAGATTATGAGGCTGGGAGGGAGGTGAATTTAGTTAACCATGCTCCTCAGGAAGGAGATCTCGGGGTACTTGGGGGCTGTTGGAGGGCTGTGCCATTTCCCACCCCATCTAGCTATTTCTGCATCCTCTTTCAGCTGGAGATTCACATTTTACCTGATTGCTTTCATTGCTGGCATGGCTGTCATTGTGGATGTAAGCAGGGGTTGCTGGGAGGTGGGGAGTTGGTTCTCTGGCAAGGCAGGGGTGAGTCCATAGAATTTGGGCCCCTCCTCTTTTAACCGCTCACCATTTCTCTGCAGAAACCCTGGTTCTATGACTTGAGGAAAGTTTGGGAGGGGTATCCCATACAGGTAAGAGAGCTGTCATGTTCCTTATATGGGGATCAGATTGTGGTAGTCAATTTAGGATAGGACATACACCCTGTGAAGAGACGGTCTCTGGAACACTGGCAGATGGGACTGAAGTCATGGAGCTAAGCATAATAGCAAGAGCTACAAGGGCTGGGTTTGGTGAGGTGAGACCTTTGGATCTAGTTGCTCTGGGGCCTTACCTCTTCCTCTCTTCCAGAGCACCATTCCTTCCCAGTATTGGTACTACATGATTGAACTCTCCTTCTACTGGTCCCTGCTCTTCAGCATTGCCTCTGATGTCAAGCGAAAGGTGGGTCAAAGATTTGTGCCATTAGCCCTAGGAGCCAAAATGAGGCCCTGGGATCAACAGCCTCCCCTAAAGTTTCTAGGTGCTCTGGATGGAGTCATTGGGATATGGGGAATTGAAGATGAGGGGAGGAGGAATAGTGGGGGCAGGGAAACAGGAAGTCCCTGGAGCCTGCACCTTCTCTGTAGGATTTCAAGGAACAGATCATCCACCATGTGGCCACCATCATCCTCCTCAGCTTCTCCTGGTTTGCCAATTACATCCGGGCGGGTACTCTCATCATGGCTCTGCACGACTCTTCTGACTACCTGCTTGAGGTCAGGTTTCCAAGACATCTTCTCAAACTCAGAGACTCTGATGCAGGTTCCCCTGTCCCCTTTTTGGGGGAGGGGGGAGGGTGTTCCTGGGACCAGGAAAGTGGGGGCACAGAGCCAGTACTGGTAACTGAATGGTAGGAAAGTATGAGGGAGCAGTAGTAGCCCACGATGACAAACGGGCTATTTATGCAGTCAGCCAAGATGTTTAACTATGCGGGATGGAAAAACACCTGCAACAATATCTTCATCGTCTTCGCCATTGTCTTCATCATCACTCGACTGGTCATCCTGCCCTTCTGGTGAGCAGACCACACTCCTGTTCTCAAGAAATCAGGAGTCTTGCCTTCCCCCTCCCTCATTTACCTACCCTTCATCTTAACCCATCTTACCCATGTTTATAATTCTGTCTCCGCCCTGCTCTCCCAGGATCCTGCACTGCACTGTGGTGTACCCACTGGATCTCTATCCTGCCTTCTTTGGCTATTACTTCTTCAATTCCATGATGGGAGTGCTACAGCTGCTGCATATCTTCTGGGCCTACCTCATTTTGCGCATGGCCTACAAGTTCATAACTGGAAAGGTGAAGGCTCTGTCCCATTTTGTAGGCCCTAAACCAAAACAAAAACCAAACCCAGTGCCTTTGAGTCGATTCTGACTCACAGCGACCCTATAGGACAGAGTAGAACCGCCCCATGAAGTTTCTAGGGAGCGCCTGGCGGATTCAAACTGCCGACCCTTTGGTTAGCAGCCGTAGCACTTAAGCACTACACCACCAGGGTTTCTTTGTAGGCCCTATGACCCTCAGTTCTAGAAATTGTCCAAGCTCCCTCTCACGCTACCAGCAATCCTCTGAAAAACTACAGTGAGGCCCTGAGTATAGCAGGAACAGGCCTGCAGAGAGAGGGAGTTCTTAGAGGTTTGAAGACATCACATAACCTTTCTTATCCCTTTCCATAGCTCGTAGAAGATGAACGCAGTGACCGCGATGAAACAGAAAGCTCAGAGGGGGAGGAGGCTACAGCTGGGGGAGGAGCAAAGAGCCGGCCCCTAGCCAATGGCCATCCCATCCTCAGTAACAACCATCGCAAGAATGACTGAACCATGGTCCCTGCTGGCCCCCAGACTGATTCATAAAGCCAAGGAACTGCCCCACCCTCCCCACAGGGTCACTTTAAGCTCTGGGGAGAAAGGAGAGAGAGGAAAGTTCTCTGTGCTTCTTTGTCACCCAGTTGCCTTTAAACCAAATTCTAACTTATCCTCATGTAGAGGGGAGGTTGGTTATATCCTGTTAGAGGGGGATGGTCTGATTTTCCTCAGCTCTGGAGGTGGGGTTTACAACTCACATTCCTCATACTTTAGAATTTGGCCCTAGCTATTTGCCTTTGACTCTCTGACCTCCAGAGCCAGGGTTGTGCCTTATTGTCCTGTCTGTGGGCCTCATTCTGCCAAAGTTGGACCACCTTTCTAAGCTCCCTACTTGGGCCAGAAACCAAAGTTGAGCTGCCTTTAACCTCTTCCCTTCTAAGACACAAATGGATTGAGTGTAGGAGGGTACACATGACCCTTACCCTACCTCTGCCAAAAGTGGGGACTGTGCAAACGGTCTTTCATCATGTTACTTTGCCAGCTACCCCTGTAGCCACAGGTTCAAGATCTAGCTGCCTTCCTCTGGCACCTTCCTCTTTTCAGCTAGGCTAGCTGGTTTGGGGTAGAATGGCAACTAGTTTTAATTTTTATTTATTAAACACTCAAGAGTTTTGGTTTTAAAGCCAGAATTACAGCTAGTACCTGGCATTTCAGCAGAGGGACCATTTCAGACCAAAATGTACTGTTAATGGTTTTTTTTTTTTTTTTTTTTAATTAAAATATATTAAAGATCAAGTAAAACATGGCAACAAGTGTCTGAGACTATTAGGAATTGAGAAGGGGGGATAAACTAAATAACCTAACATGGTCTTTATGGCTTCCTCATAGTTACAGAACATTTTCATTTTTTAATGTTACCTGACAAAATGCAAAGGTAGAGAAGATTTAAGATTAACAACAGCTGCCCTTTGTGGGGGGCTGGGTAGGGAAAGAGGGAGAGAAATCAAATCACAATCTTAGTTTTACCATCTTGTTTAAAGACTTTCAAGAAACAAACTGGGGGTGGTAGATACACAGCTCCCATTCCAGGAATAAGGCTGCTGGAAGCATGAACACTTGAAGAAATGTAGAATTGGGGATGGGGGGGGTGAGTAACAGGAGGACTGAAGGGGATGTCAGGCCCAGGTAGAGTGGTAATCTCTCTGCACCCCCTAGTGCCTTAGGAGGTGGAGGCCCCTGCCTGCTAGCACCACGATGGAAGGGATCTCCTGATCCAGAACCCCGTTTCTATCTAGTGGGAGCTCAGGGAATCACTAGACTACAGACTTGGGGTCAGAGTTCAACAGCCAGGGAGACCCAGTTCCTGAGGAAAGGGCAGCTCGGGGGTTTCTGAAGATTCTGGAGAACGCTGTCCTCTAAAGAAGACGCCCCCTGCACTCAATGGCCCCACAGCAGCAGAGCAGCTCCTTGCCTTCCACACTGCCCACCTCGTAGTTGTAGTCCCAAGTAAGTTCTGTCCCAGCCCGGATTCTCCTGGAGAGGAAGAACAGGATGGGGTGTGGTGAAAACAGCAGACAACCATGCACCTGGGGTTGCACGGTGTGCAGGTGGAGCCAGATCACAGATGAAGGAGGGGGGCCCTTAGAACTGTAATGGTCCTTGCCCCTCCCCAAGCACCCCCTCTCCTGACTCCCTCTTACTTGCTGGCAAAGAAGGCCACCCAGGGGAAGCGAAGATCATGGGTATCCACGAAGACATTCTGGACAAACAGGTTGGGGCTGCAGCTGTGCTGTTGGTTTAAGGATAGGAGAGAATAAGAAACAGGGAACTAGAATCTGGCTTTGTGAAGTAAGAGGTGGAAGACAAATGATGCTGTCTGACCCTCCCCTGTTATAGCAGAAATATTTTGAAACAAAGCTACCCCTTTAAAATCCTTTGAGATCAAGAATTTATAACAAAAAAAAAGGCGAGTTTATATAGTTGTGTTAAAAGAACTAAAAATTTCAGGGTCATGGGATAATCCAGTGTCTGTTGGCAGGATGGGGTCTCACATTGAGGTAGCGGCCCAGGTTGCCTTCAAGCTTGGCGTCGATGATGTAGCAAGACTCCTCACCATCATAGAACTGGCGTGTGTTCTTACGAACAGGTGCGCTCTCCCCCTTTTCCACAGAGGCCATGTTGGTTGATTTAATGGCAATCCCATGGGTTGATTTAAGAGCAAAGCCTCGGGTTGATTTTACTGCTACTTGGCGCTTCATTGGACCTGGAAAGGAAGAAGAATGGGTTTGGGACCCACTCTAATTTATGATTGTGGACATTCTACCCCCTGTTTTCATCCTGTCTGTTGCTGAGGAATACCAATAAAGACAAGACTCTGAGGCAAAGATCCTAAATTGCAGTTTTTTCAAGCAGGCCTAGATCTGATGGGCAAAGGAGCTGAGGGAAAAGAGTAGGGAGCTGGAAAGAAGAGAGGATGGGGGCATGTCAAACAGTATTAACGGTTCTGCTGGGAGTCATCTCAAAGATGCTTCAACTCTTAGGATCTAGATTTTTTTTCTCTATTTCTTCAGCTTCTTAAAAAAAACGTTCTCTCCCAACTTCCCTACTGTTCCTTCCCGTCACACCCCCCCGCCACCCCAAATTCTTCCGGACTACCAGACATGTTCTTCTTGTCCTCAAAATCATCCCCTTCAGAGCCAGAGGAGATGGTCTGGATATCGTCACTGTCAACTGCTGTGGCTGAAGTCTGACCAGCAGCTGGCTTTCGGCTGGTTCCACTTTCCCCCTCACTTTCTGTGCTGCTGGACAGAGTCAGGACATCCTGGGGGAAGCAGAAAGGTGAGAAGAAGGAAGAAGAGTAAATGGAGAGAGTCCTTTCAAGTCCCTGCTTTCACCTATGGTTAAGAAGGAAGGGGCTGAGACTGTAGCAAGAGGAAGATTAGGTACTGGATGAAAGAAAATGAGGCAAAAGCCAGGGAAGCAAGAAAAGACCTAACAAAATTATAGTGAAGGGCTTGGTGAATTGAGAAGAAATGTCCCTTTACTCACACTGACTAAAACAGAAGGCTGGGTAAGGTACATACAGCCTGAGAAGGTCACTTACGTCAGTGCTGGACTGAGCAGAGGCCATGAGTCGTCGGCTCTGATGCATACTAGTCTTACTAGGTGGGCGGCGGAGTCCTTCAGGCTTCACAGGAGAAGGATTGTAACCATAATTTCGAGAGCTTTCAGTAACTCTGATGGGAGGGGAAGAACAAGACAGTCGGATTATTGGATGCTTCTCAGATTACTGGTTTAAGAGAAGACAGATTGGGAAACAAGTCCAAAAGACAGGCACTTACACTGCCATCTTGTTTCGGTCATCAGGGTCCTGATAAAAAGAGCAAGTGAAGGGTTAACTGCTTTCAAGGTACAAGGTACCAAATCTAGTAATTAAACATTATCTCAAATGACCTTCAAAAACAATAGCTAGTGTGCACCATTTAAAGTGTGATGTGTGTGGAGAAATTACTCTGCAATCTGACAGCAACAACTATCTTCTCCTCCCTAAACCCCTGGGAGGGGCCTTGACCTTTCCCACTGATGGGGTGTAATGCTCATGGAAAATACCATGAGGAGACTCTTACAAGGACCAGAGACAAAGTTCATTACCTGAAATGTGAAAAGTTTCAGCATCATCAAAAATATATTTTTGTTTTTCTACTCTAGTAGGAGGAAGCAATGATATAAAAGAAACAGCATTTAATGAAAAAAAAAAAAATCACTTATAAATCCCCCACTTTGGAATAAGTCAGGTACTCTCTTCCCCCTGCCAGCAGGTTGATTTTAAAATAATTTGGTTCCTTACCAAAGAAGAAAGGGAAGATAATCAGGTTTGCCATAAAATATCCACCAAGTAAATAACTGACATGTGAAGACTCATGGTCAAACCAAAGCTAAACAAAGCTGTTGCTCAGAGTTCTCTGACACTGCTTACCTCTTTCTTGGGCTGCTTGATGTCCCCCTCATCCTTGATGCCCAGTCCTGAAGTGGAGGCCCTCTCAACCTCCCCTCGGATTCCCCAAACCCGGCCCTCCCCGCCTTCAGTGGTCTTGAAGGATGACCGGCTATCAGAGTCAGCAAAGCCACCTTCACTGACACTATTGCAACTCAACCAGGAGGCCACCTTATTCTTGGGTGTTTCTTCTGAGGAAGGTGGATTGCAGCCAGCTCCAGGGAAAGACGGAGGAACAGGAGTATGTGGGGGCCCGAGATCTGGGGGGCGGGAGTCCTTGGAAGCTGTCTCAGACAATCCGTTCTCCTTTTGGCCCCGGGTCTGCCGCCGGGTAGCATAGCTGCGCCACACAGAGCTGGTGCTGAAGTCCTCATCCTTACAGAAGTTGTCATCTGAACTATCGTCATTGGACTCTTCAGGGTCATCAGTACCACTGTTGCCATCTTCCTGGTCCTTCAAGTCTACACCACTGCTATCAGAGGAACAGGGGGCATCACTCTCGTATCCTTCTTTGAAGTTCTCCACGCTCTCGATATGGTCCAGATTTGCAAAGTACTCATCACCCATTTCTAGGCCCTCCTTGTCTGCAAAGTCATCTGTTAGAATTTTGCCTGGGAATGAAGAAAATTAAGGCCTTTAGAGTTACGGGGACCTTTGAGAAAGAGTAAGGGTCATTCCACTAATACCCAGGCCACCAGCAGACCGAGTCAAAATGCCTCCATTATGGTCTCTTGTTTCTCTCTGCTGATACCTCCCCTTCCTTAGTGTCTTAACTAGGAGAGTATGGGGAACTTACTGCAGTTTTTCACTGCATGCTTTACCCCTTCCCATTTCTTCTTCTTTGCTTTGTTTACCTAAACAAAATTCTCAGCTATGCTAAAAGATCTCTGGAGTGGGGTGGAGCAGTGTGGAAGAAAACAGTATACTGGGCTCTACAATTGTCTCTCCTCTGAAACATCATTTCTATAACAGTTTTACTCCTTTTCATTCATTCTTGTCTTTATGGAGCGCTTCTTTGGCTCCATGGTCTACCCAGACAGGCACCTCACTCGTCATGTTCTTTACAGAAGAAAACTTTGGCCTCTTTTTACTTCCAGTTCACATCCCAAGCACTTTATTCACATGTTCAACTGGTCTCTGGTTCAATTCCCTACGATGTCCCAATCCCAGAAAACAACCTTGCATTTCATCACTGACCTGCATAAATACAGACAAAGGAGCCCTTGGCAATGTCATCCAAGCAGCGGATACCCCAGCCCTTGTTCTGCGTCTTGAATAACTGGAGCCGAACCTGCAGCCCGTGCTGTACCAGCCGGTTTGTGCACATGTTGGCATCACATTTGCAGCGCTTGTTACACTCATATACTCTGGAAGGGCAGAAGAAAATCAATCATGACAGGATCACTACAGCATCCAATAAATCCACAGAATGTTATAGGATCCTTAAGGTATCATGGTTTATCATGGATGAAGACTCAAAATGAGATAATGATCTGAGTGGATTTACTGAACTGTCGGTGCCATTGGATTCATTTGGGAATATAGCCCAAGAAAATAACTCAAAGGGGGAAAAGGGATTTATACAGATAGTTATGGCTGTACAATTCATAACAGTGAATACCAGAATGCCTAACATCTGGAGGAAAGCTAAGCAAATTATGATTTGAACATAGATCATAAAGCCATTATAAGTATATAGATGGTCAATTTGTAGAAACAGATGCATAAAATAAAGACATGTAAGAAAAGCAGAAACCAGTATGCTAGAGATACTGAAAGGGAGTCGATACAGGAGGAGCAGGAACTAATGCTCGTGAGATAATTTTTTTTGGTAAAGTTGATTTTCATTTTTTTCTTAATCAAAGTTTATTAAACACCAAGAACCGTGCTAGGCACTGGCAGCACAACCATAAAAAAGGACACTCTCTGCCTTCAAGGAGCTCTTATTCCATCTAGCTGAAGAATTTAACAACTTATTAAAAAACAAACTATAAAAGTTAATCAGAGGGATCTAGCACATGTCAACATCAAAGGAAATGACTGCAGCTAAACCGAAACACCTACCATTTCAGATACCAATGTTTCTGCCCTATGTGCTGTGCTCAGAGTTGACTCATTTTCCTGGTATGTAAATTTAAAAGAGCCTTTTATCTGTAGAAAGATGACAACAGTGACAGTGACTGATGACACGAGTGAGATCCCTCTGACTAACCCAGGTGTTTGGTACCCTGTATGGTGAGGACGATGAGACGGGCTCCTGTTTACTGAGCACATACTGTGTCTGGCTTTATACAAATGCTTTACATACCTTCTCTTACTCTAGTCTCAGAACAGCCCTATAAGCATTGTTTTTTTTTTTTTAAACTTAAGAAATTACTAAATATAAACTACACATATAAATAAATCTACAGTTCAATGAATTTTCACAAACTGAACACACCATGTAATCAGCATCAGACTGAGAAACAATTTTGTTGATGTTGTTAGCTGCTGTAAGTCAGATCCAACTCAGGGGGACCTTACATGTAACAGAAGAAACATTGTCTGGCCCTGTGCCATCTTCATCACGATTGTCCTAAGTTTGAGTCCACGGTTGTAGCTACTGTGTCAATCCATCTAATTTAGAGTTTCCCTCATTTTCCCTGATACTCTACCAAACATGATGTCCTTGTCTAGCTATTGGTCTTTTCTGATGACATGCAAGTCAAAGTCTCACCATCCTCACTTCTAAGGAATATTCTGACTCTATTTCTTCTAAGACCGATTTCTTCGTTCTTCTGGCAGTCCATATTACAGTCAATATTCTTCACCAACACCACAGTTTCAATGCATCACCTGTCTTCCTTTTTCACTGTCTAGCTTTTGCATTCAAGTGAGGAAACTGAAAATACTACAGCTTTTTAAAACCTTAAAGAGGTCGTTTGCAGTAGATTTGCCCAATGCGGTATGTCATTTGATTTTGCTGCTTTCATGGACATTGATGTTGATCCAAGCAGAATGAAACCCCTGACTTCAATTTCTTCCCTGTTTATCATGATGTTATTATTGGTCTAGTTGTAAAGATTTGCATTTTCTTCACGGTCAGGCATAATCAGGTTGTTAATGAGTCTTTCTCCAATCCTGATGCCATGTTTTTCCTCCTGAAGTCCAGCTTCTTGGATTATCTGAATAGGAATGCTGAAAGGATACAATCCTGCCACACAACTTTTCCAATTTGAACCATATAGTATCCCCTTGTTCTGTTCCAATGACTGCCTACTGATCCATGTAGGAGTTCCATATGATCACAACGTTCTGGGATTCCCATTCTTTGTAATGTTAACCATAATCTGTTATGATCCACCCAATCAAATACCGTCACACAGTCAATAAAATACAGGTAAACATCTTTCTGGTATCCTCTGCTTTCAGCCAGGATGTATCTATTAACAGTACATCCCTCATTCCAGGGCCTCTTCTCAATCTGGCTTGAACGTCTGGCTGTCGATGCACAGGTATAGTTGTTGTTTTAATTATCTGCAGCAAAATTTTGTTAGCATATGTGATATTAATGAAATTGTTCGACAATTTCTGCATTCCCGTTGATTGCTTTTCTTTGGAATGTTACGAATACAGCTTTTCTAGTTGATTAGCCAAGTAGCTGTCTTCCACATTTCTTGACACAGACGAGTGCGTGCTTCCAGTGTGGCATCCATTTGTTGAGGCATCTCAACTGTTAATCCTGAAGCCTTGTTTACATTGATGCCTTCAGTGCAGCTTGAACTTCTTCCTTCAGTACCAGCAGTTCGTGATCATATGCTAACTCCTGAAATGTCAAACGTTCACTCATGCTTTTTGGTATAGTGACTCTGTGTATTCCCATCTTTTTTTTTTTTCCTGTACTTTAAATGAAGATTTACAAATTATTTTCTTATTAAACGATCAATACAGATACTGTTTTGTGACACCGATTGCCAACCTCACGACATGTAAACACTCTCCTTCTTGACCTCTGGTTCCCCGTTACCAGCTTTCCTGTCCCCTCCTGCCTTCTCGTCCTTGCCCCTGAGCTGGTGTGCCCATTTAGTGTCATTTTACTTTATGGGTCTGTCTACTCTTTGGCCCATGGGTAAAACTCAGGAGTGACTTCAATACTAAGTTAAAAGGGTGTCCAGGGGCCATATTCTCAGAGTTTCTCCAGTCTCTGTCAGCCCAGTAAGTCTGGTCTTTTTTTTTTTGTGAGTTAGAATTTTGTTCTACATTTTTTCCAGCTCTGTCTGGAACCCGCTATTGTGATCGCTGTCAGAGCAGTCGGTGGTGATAGCCGGGCACTGTCTAGTCGTGCTGGCCTTCCATCTTCTTTTTTTTTTTAATTTTTATGGTGCTTTAAGTGAAAGTTTATAAATCAAGGCAGTCTCTCATATAAAAATTAATATACACCTTGCTATATACTCCTAGTTGCTTTCCCTCTAATGAGACAGCACTCCTCCCCTCCACTCTCTATTTTTGTGTCCATTCAGCCAGCTTATGACCCCCTCTGCCCTCTCATCTCCCCTCCAGACAGGAGCTGCCCACATAGTCTGTGTCTACTTGATCCAAGAAGCTCACTCTTCACCAGTTATCATTTTCTACCCCACAGTCCAGTCCAATCTCTATCTGAAGAGTTGGTTTTGGGAATAGTTCCTGTCTTGGGTTAACAGAAGGTCTGGGGACCATGACCTCCGGGGTCCTTCTAGTCTCAGTCACACCATTAAGTCTGGTCTTTTTACCAGAATTTGAAGTCTGCATCCCACTGCTCTCCTGCTCCCTCAGGGGTTCCATCTTCTTTTGATGCTTCCTGCATCATTCATTTTTTTGCCCATAGAACCCTTCAGTAATGCAACTCGGGGCTTGAATTTTCAGTTCTTTCAGTTTGAGAAATGCTGATTGTGTTCTTCCCTTTCAGTTTTTTTAACTCCAGGTCTTTGCACATTTCATTATAATATTTTACTTTGTCTTCTTGAGCCACCTTTTGAAATCTTCTGTTCAGTTCTTTTACTCACAACTCATTTTGCATGACTCAAAATGAGAACAGCTGCAAACATACATTAGTAATTAGAATGCTGAAACGCATGAAGGAGAATTGGAAATCATCGAAAGTGAAATGGAATCCTTGGAGATCGATACCTTAGGTGTTAGTCAGCTGAAATGGATAGTACTGACCATTCTGAATCAGGCAATCATATGGTCTATTATGCCTGGAACAACAGACTGAAGAGAAATGGTGTTATATTCATTGCTAAAAAGAACACTTCAAGATCTATCCTGAAGTACAATGCTGTCAGTGATAGGTTAATATCCATAAGCCTACAAAGAAGAAGAGTTAATATTACTATTAGTCAAATTTACACACCAACCACTAAGGCCAAAGATGAAGTTATTAAAGATTTTTATGACCTGCTGTAGTCTAAGATTGATCAGACATGCAATCAAGGTGCATTTATAATTACTGGTGATTGAAATGTGAAAGCTGGAAACAACGATCAGCAGTTGGAAAATATTGCCTTGGTGATAAAAATGACAATGAAGATAGCATGATGGAATTCTGCAAGACCAACAGCTTAGTCATCGGAAATACTTTTATTCAATAACACAATCGATGACTACACATGGATCTCACCAGACAGATTACACAAGAATCAAACCAACTACATCTGTGGAAGCTCAATATCATCAGTCAAGACAAAGCCAGGGGCCAACTGTGGAACAGGCCATCAATTGCTTATGTGGAAGTTCAAGTTGAAGCAGAAGAAAATCAAAGCAAATCTACAAGAACCAAAGTACAACATTGGATATATCTCATCTGAACTGAGAGACCACCTCAAGGTAGATGTGACGCACTGAATGCTAATGACTAAAGACCTGAAGGTTTGTGGGAAGACATCAAACATGAGGAAAGTTAAAGGTCACTAAAAAGACAGGAATGAATGGATGTCAAAGGGATTCCGAAACTTGCTCTTAAATGCACAGTAACTAAAATGCAAGGAAGAAATGATGAAGTAAAAGAAACAATTTTGTGAGGTCCCTAAGAGTCCCACGGTACAGGAGTAGGGAGAGGAGTTGTGGGTATTAATATCCTGCTTACAGCTGATAGAACAGGATCAGCCTGGAACCGGCAGGGCCAGAATTCGAACTCAGGTCTAATCACCACCACATGAAACCTTCAAGTAGCTATACTAAGTATCATTCATTCATTCATTCAGCAAAATGTTTGAATGGTTACAATGTGTCAGGCAAACAGCTGCTGGTGATACAATGGTGAGCAATATAAACATGAAGACAAAGTACCAATCCTCATGTCAACAAATAAAATAAATGTAAACTGTCATAAATGCTATGAAGGATACAAGCATTGCAGTCCAGGAGAGAATTAAGGAAGTGAGAAGGACCTAGTTTCAGAGGGACCAGGGAAGGTCTCTTTGAAGTTAGATTAAAGCTGAGGACTTAAGGATAAAGAAGAAAACAGCCACACAAGCAGCGGAAAGATGCCAAGAAGAAGGTACAGCATGTACAAAGGACTGGGAAATAGCTGGATCCAGGAACTGAAGAGTATCAGTGTGGTTGGCGCAGTTTTGGAGGGAAAGAAATAAGCAGTGGTGTCACTGGGGAATGCTGACTGTACCAGATGACACTGTCAGAGGGAGTGACACTAAAATAAATGCCTGTAAAATTTCTGTACAGTGTTTCAGCAGAAATTTGTTATTTTTAATAAAAATATCCCTGTAGTTATTATAACAAAGTTTTTCTTTTTTTTCATAAGGTCAGCTTACATGTATCAATACACCAACAAAGTTAAAACTCTGTTAATTTACTCTTTGAACCTTCTAATGCACTCCCATCAGAGCTGTTATTATTACTCAATTACAACGATGACTGGAATCTGGTAGTTTTGTCTGCAGAAGCTCCAGGCATGCCTTATTATTTTTGTTGTTGCCAATGTTTCTGGTGTTTTAGCTACAATATTGTGGTAATTAACATGGGGTGGGTTTTGACATCACGAGTTTACCGCACTGGGTGACACACCAACCCCAGTGTCGCCACTGAAGAAGAGGACAGATAATACAGTGCCTTGTAACCAAGGTTGAGTCAGAATAAAATCCAAAGTGCAGGGGGAAACTATTAAAGAAATCTTAAGCAGGGGAGTGATGGTAGATATAAAAAAAGTATTTTTATGAAATATTTCCAATGTAGACAAAAAGGTACAATGAACACTCACGTAGCTACCACCCAGCATTATCAATCTAAACGTTGTTACATGGTTCAGATTTTTTATAATTGAAACATTAATGATACAATGATGCAACCGAAGTTAATACCTGTTTTTTTCCTTGGCTTAGTTTTCTATGTATTTACCATGAATTCACCCCCAGATCTTTCCAGTAGTCTCAATCTCCTCTGAAGACACTCAGGACACATCAAGTTTTCTATCAATCCCGTCTTCCTGAAGAAGCCTTTCCTGCAGCCATCTGACCTGCAATAAGGCCTTGCTCTGTGCACCTACTCCCCTCAGCTGTTGCCCTGGGAGCTCCCCTCACTATCATCTGAGGGCTTCTTTCCTTCCTTTTTTGAGTTGGATACTGTTTCATATGTCTTCCTCCTCTCTGTTTTTTTCTCATTTTGGTAAACATCTCCAGGAGTTTCTGGATAACCTCTGGACACTGGAGGTAAAAATTTTTTTTTTAAATTTTTATTGTACTTTTTTTTGTACTTTAGATGAATGTTTACAGAACAAAGTAGCTTCTCATTAAATAGTACACATACTGTTTTATGACTTTGGTTACCAACCCCATAAGATGTCAACACTCTTCCTTCTTGACCCTGGGTTCTCTATTACCAGCTTTCCTGTCTCTTCATGCCTTCTAGTCCTTGCCCTGGCCTGGTGCGCCCCTTTAGTCTTGTTTTACAGGCATGTCTAATCTTTGGCTAAACAGTGAACATCAGTGTAGGTAAACTCTGAGGCACTACATGTCCACAAATGTCTTTAGCCTACCTTCACATTTAATTGACAGTTTGCTTGGGTTTAGAATTCTAGGTTGAAAATACTTTCCCTTTAGAATCCTGAATAGATTCCTCAAGTGCCTTTTAGCTTCCAGTGTTTTGAGAAGTCTGATGTCACTTTGATTCTTTTATCTTTTTATGTGGTCTATTTCACTTCTTTAGAAGCTTTTAGGATTTTCTCTTTGGGCTTGGTATTCTGAGATTTTATGGTCATGTATCTTACTGGGGAATCTATTTTCATTCATTACGCTGAGACTAGGTTGGCCCTTTGAATTTGGAAACCCAGACCCTTCAATTCTGGGAAATTATTTCACTGATGCCTTTTCTCTTCTCTTCCATTCTTGCTGTTAATTATGCATCTCCAGCACTAGGTTAATAAGTTCACATGTTTATAAGCAATCAATTGACCACGCTATATTCTACTCTCTCACTCTCCTCTTTTGCTGGCCAGTTCTTCTCAATCTCAAATGCTGGTCCCACCTCCTCTGTTCAATCTCTAAATGCTGGAGAGCCCAGGGCTTACTCCTGGGCTCCTTTCTTTTCTTTGTTACCAATATTCTCTCTAGTTGACCTTATTCAGTACCATTCCTGTGCTGATGATTGCTAAATCTTTGTCGAGCCCTTACACTTCTTCTAGAAATCCCATCACCTTTTTGACATTTCCAATTGGATTGCCCAACAGGCCTCTCAAACTTAACATGGCTAGACAAAAGATGAATTCTACCCAAACCTATTCCTTCTCAAGTGGTCTTCCATCTCAGTAAAAAGCACCATCATCCACATAGTTGCTCAAGCCAAAAAAATTTTTAGGAATTGCACTTGATTCTTCTTTCCCTCCCACTCCATCATCAACCTATCAAATTCTGTAACTCTACCTCCAAATACATCCCGAATCAATCCTCTTCACCTTTACCGCCACCTCCATTCTAGTAGGCGCCCCGGCCACCACCACCTCTCACCTGTACTCCTGTAATTAACTCCTAATTGTTCTTCCTAGTTCTACTTTTGCTGCCTTAAGAACTACTTTCCACACAGAAGACAGAGTAATCTTAAGTCCGATCACATCACTTGCCTACTTAAAATCCTCTAATGACTTCCCTGGGAAAAAGACATGGCAGTCTGCTTCTATAAAGATTACAGCCTTGGAAACCACATGGGGCAGTTCTACCCTGTCCTATTGGGTCACTATGAGTCAGAATCGACTCCATGGCAACTTTTTTTTTTAATGGCTTCCTATTGCACCTTAAATTTGATTCTAACTTTTCCCTCTGGTTTACAAAGCCCTAATTTAACCAGGTCTTTGCCTACCTCGCCCCTCCTCACTGAGCAGTATGTTCCAGCCAACCAGCTTTCTCCTCCTCCTTCAATCTGCCAAACTCATCCCTGTCTTCAGAGTTTTGCATGGAATGCTCTTCCCGCTGATCCTGAGTGTTTAATGGCTTCTCATCATTCATGTATCGGCTTAAACTCCTTCTCACCAAGAAATTCCCTGGCCACTCATTCAAAAGCATCTCCCAGTTTTAATTCTGTGCACAGCACCCGTCACTGTCTCACATAGTTGTTCTTCTACTTCTTCCCCTCAGCAGAACGAAAACTCCACAAGGCAAAGATCTCATCTAATTCTATTTGTTCTAGAATCCCTACACCTAGAATGTTTGGCATACAGTAGGTGTACAATATATGTACTTGCTGGAAGAAAGACCTTATGTAATAGATGTTTACTAAGTTTCTACAATTTTAAGTTTCTATTTGTCAGGCTATGCAGTAGTAAATCCTACCCACAGAAGAAATTACTCCAACCTTCAGATGAGGAAATGCAATTAAACGAGGTTTGCCTATGGCCAGAAAGCCAGTTAGTAACTGGCACTAAAACCAAAGTCTCTTCTCGTCTAATGTCTTTTCCCATTAAACCAGAGGTCCCTGTCACTGTTAGCAGAATTCATCAAAAATAATGACATGAAACAGTTTGGCGATTCCTCGACTAGTTAAATATAGAATTACTGCATGATGCAGCAATTCCACTTCTAGGTAGATACCCAAAAGACTTGAAAACAGGGAATCAGATACTTGTACACCAGTGTTCACAGCAACATTATTCACAATAAGCAAAAAGTGGAAAAAACCCAAGTGTCCGTTAACAGACAAATGGAAAAAAAAATGCTTGGTTGCTAACCAAAAGGTTGATGGTTTCAATCCATCCAGCAGCAGTGCTGAAAAAAGGCCTGGCTGGCAATCTACTTTCGTAAGATTATAGCCACTGAAAACCCTATGGAGCTCAGCTCCACTCTGAAACACATGGAGTCAAAATTAGCCAGAATCCTCCTGATGGCAATGGGTTATATACATACAATGAATATTATGCAGCCAAAAAGAGAAATGACGTTCTAATACAAGCTATGACATAGATTGCAACCTAAAAACATACGAAGTAAAGTAATTTAGACATAAAAAGACAAACGTCGTACAATGCCACTGTCGTTAGTTGAGGTCACGTCCATTTCAATTCATGGCGACCCCATGCGTGCAGAGTAGAACTGCTGCACGGGGTTTTCAAAGCTGTCACTTTTCAGAGGCAGATCACCAGGTCTGTGTTCTGAGATGTCTCTGGGTGGGTGTGAACCACCAACCTTTTGGCTAGTAGCCCAGCGCTTAACGGTTGCACTCAGTGACTCATGTTGTATGATGCTAGTTATATGAAATATGTGGAATAGGCAAATGCATACAGAAAGAAGTTTATTAGTGGTTACCAGGGGTTGGGGAAAAGAGGGAATGGGGATTTTATTGCTTAATGGGTAGACTTTCTGTTTGGGGTGATGAAAATATCTGGAAATGGATAGCAGCGATGGTTGCACAACATGGTGAATATAATGAATGCCACTGAATCATACACTTAAAAATGGCTAAAATGACAAATTTATTGTTATATGTATTTTACCACAATAAAAAACAAAACAAAAACAGTAAGCAGTAGGGGAAAAAAAAAGACAAACGTGTTCCTCTCCGATTTATTTAGTTACAGTTCTTCTGTATCTCCCCTGCAGGGCAGTGATTTTCATATACAATATGTGTATATGTATAAATGGAGCCAATATGTAAAACCCCCTGAGAATATGCCTTTTCTATATCCCTCATAGTGCTGAGTGAATAGCAAAATACTTAAAAAATGTCTTACCGAGTGTGGCATTGTTGG
The DNA here is from genome assembly GCF_030014295.1 of Loxodonta africana. Classification (NCBI taxonomy): domain Eukaryota; kingdom Metazoa; phylum Chordata; class Mammalia; order Proboscidea; family Elephantidae; genus Loxodonta; species Loxodonta africana. Next base: position 180,830,113 of record NC_087344.1, on the reverse strand, counting down.
TCTTCAGTTATTAACAAAGTTAGGTCACACCCTCCTTCAAACTGCTTCTGAATCTTGTACGTATTTCTATCATTACCTGTATCACATATTTTATGTTTATATAACTCTCTCTTCTCAGACCACAAGATCCTTGAAGGCAGGGATTATGTTCATTCGTGCTTATATTCTCATGCCTGGCACAAAGCCTATTCCTTCACTTAATGAACATCTGGGCACTTACCACATACCAGTTCCTGTTCTTGGCACTGCTCTGCCCCTCACAGAACCCACATTCTAATGCCTGGCATATAAAAGGTATCTGTTTTAAGTGAAATGATAGATAATTATATCAGGTTTTCCCTTCTTGATAAACTCTTAATTTCAAAGACTTGGGTGCCATACATCTTTCTTACTCTGCTCCTAATCTGGAATGACCTTATGTCCAATACGCATCTCTGATCACCTTTCCAAACCCTCTTAAAATCCCTTCTCTTCTAGGAAGATTTTCTTCAACCCTGTCGTGATCCCTTCAGTTTTGCATCCTTTTAGAGCGTCGCTCTACCTGCACTATGTTAACTTATATTAGTTGTTTTAGGCGACAACGTGGTTTTGTTTCCAACTACATGGGAAACTCTGTAAACAAAAATCATGTTTTCTATCTGTTTTTCTGTCCTTCTCAGAAATTTCTCACAAAATTCATTTCCAAAGATTTTATTTACCTGAGTAAACTCCAACCTGTTCAGACATCCATGCAGCTATGAAGTTAAGATCATCTTTTACCACAACAAAAAATTGCTAGAGACTATTCAATCATTCTGTGTCTTCATTTCAAGAAAAGCCCACGGAAGATACACATGTTGGAATACCAGGAAATAAAATTTAATTAATAAAGTACCTTTTTCAGTATTCTATTTGTGGTTCCTACAAGCACAGAAAAACAAGAACATGCCCCTCAGTCTCTGAGGCGTGCCTCTTTTCCTTGACCACTTACCCTGTGGGCAGACACTCTTCTAGTCTCTTGTACTGGTAGCCAGAGTTAGGGTTGATTTGGCCCCCTGGGGTGCAGGCCGTAGCCTGGATAGTTAGCTGATGGCAGGCACATTTGGACCTGTATAGGACAGAAGGATACAACAGCTAGGGCTGTGATACTCTCCTTCAGGGACAAGAATGAGGATAGAATAACGGGATTTTTTTTTTTCTCATGTAAATCAGAAAGGGAAAGACAAGAATAGTATAATGAGAATCAGGTAAGAGAGACAGAAAATGAAACAAAGTGGTGACTGAGAACATGATGGAGGGAAGCAAAGGAAAAGGCAGGGGAGAACCTGAGAAAGACACAAGCAGAAGATGCATGTACCCGGGGTTACTCAGAGGGGCCAAGTCAGACCCCAGCCTCTGTGCCTCACAGACTTCATGGAGTCCTTGCAGCACGGGCTCCAGCTGAGGAGGGAACTAAAAGTAGACAGGGGAAACGGAGAAGCAGTACAGGCATAAGACAAAGGAAGGGGTGGAGAGACAGGTAACCACGAGGAATGTGGAGGCAAGGACAACACTTCCCCCACCAACTCACTTGTCCCGGCACCCATCCTTGCAGTCACAGCCAACCAGAAATTCAGGGCCTGTGTTAATGAACACACCCTTGCCCGGGATACGTTCCTTGCTGTAGGCCACCTGGGGTGGGGGGGTTGTGTCGATCTCATTGACACAGGACAGAGGAACATCTTCCTTCCCATAAGTGATGTCCAAAATATAGTAAAAAGGCTTATAGGGCTGAAACTTCCGATCCACAAGGACATAGGGATCCAAACAGAACATCTCCAGGAAAAGGAAGTCACAGCCAGTCTCAAAAAGGTAGCGTTCAATCTCTTGCATTGTCCGAAGGCAGAGGCCACAGGGTGTCTTGTAGATAACATGAAAGCCCATCTTGCGGTTCACTCGGCGCCGGGCTGTCATCCGCCGGAAGTCATACAGTAGTGGGACTAGCAGGGGGTTCTTGCCCCGGTACTGCTCACTCCTCATAGGTCTGACTCGAGACAGACAAGTATAGCTGCAGACATGAGGTAAGTAGAATAGCTTCTCCATGGGGGCGCGGTAGGAGGGCTCTATCGGGGCCCTCTCCAGCATGCCATGGAAAGCTGGAGGGGCCGGCGGGGCTGGGGGTGTTGGGGGTGTTGGGGCAGCAGTTGTTGAGCCTAAAGGTGATCTGCAAATGAGATGCAGGAGATCAGACAAGAAGGCAACAGGACCTCTCCACTGTATAATTACCTCCTGGCTAAGGCATTTTTCTCATGTTTCAAATAGCTGTGGCCTTCAAGCTAAAGATGACACAAGAAAGTCAGATCATTCTTTGCTTACCCACCCTGGACAATGAAACTCCCTGGTTGCTCTTCACTGATTATATGTCTATTTCAATATAGTGTTATTTTTTCCTAATATTTGCCTGTGGATTATGGAAGTAGAGTCTGGTCTTCTACCAATGTTTTTTTCCTGCTCTGTGTCCTATAAATGTCCTCACTAACTCCCAGGATTCAAGGAAAGAGGCTGTGCTGTTTCCTTTCTACCGTACCAAGGATGGCAGCATGTTCAACAAGAAATTTTACGAACGGCTTTCTAGTGATGCTGTACTTCCAGGCTCCCAGTTTCTAATTCAGTCATTCTGGTTTTGTTTCTCAGAAACTGCTAAAGTTAAAGCTTCCTTTTCCAGTTCAAACTCCTCACTGTCATAATCTTCACTAAATCCCTTGGAACCAAGGACCTTCCTTATACAGTGGTCTCTCAAGCCACACTGCCAACCCACTCAAAAAGAGCCTAAGGTTTTCTCACCTGTATGTCTGATTGAGCCCAGGTTTCCCAGGGGTACTTTCACCGAGAGTGGGGGACGTAGGGGAGGAATGACCAGAGCCCACAGATCCTGGCCGGAAGGACGTGCTCTTTTTGGCTACCTGCTTTCGTGACTGGGCAAGCTGGCTTTCCAAGCTTCTAGGACAGAGAAGAGATCATACAGTAAATGATGCAGAAAATATGATATAAAAGAAATTGGAGAAAAAGAAGGAATAGCGCTCACTCAATGTCAGTTGCCTGTGGGGACAGAGGTGGGGCAGGCGGGACAGGTAGGGCGGGCAGAGCTGTAGGCTGTGGGGGCTCCACTGGCTTGAACTGGGTTCCAGTACTGGTTAGATCCTGGGTGTACTGGACCACAGGGCCTTTGCTCCTTACAGCACCTACAGAAAAAGGAAACTGGACTAGTGAGAACACGAGAGCTGTGTAACTTGCATTCCTCACATACCTGCTTCTCAATTTATGTGATATAAAAAGGCAGCAATGGAAACATTTTGAATAAATGCTAAGACCATCAGTTCCCATTACTTATACCAATGACGAGAATGCTGACATATATAATATCAAACATTTATACTGGACTTTGACTTAAAAAATGAGACTTTTATCCTCCTGCCTCAGAAGGTATTTCTCAGTAACTATGTCTTACTTCGGTGAATATGGTATTTCCAAAAAGCATTCTATGATCAACTAATGTTGGCAGGAAAAAAAAAAAAACTAATATATGCCAGGAACAGAAAAGAAAAACAGTCTGAGCTTAAATGACTGACCACAGATAGTGCACAAAGCAGATATTCTGCATGTGGACAATAGTGGTAATCCCTAACCTACGCCAGTTGTTTCAGATTTTTACAGGGTTGTTTAGAAAGAATGAGAGCCATAGCATGTGGAGGCAGCACCACAAATCCATCGCCACTACTGGGAACAACTCAGAGCACACGTCCTGTTTCCAGTGAATCAGTAGTGTCATCCTGCTAAACAAAGGACAGCCCCTGGATAGAATCGCCTTTGCTTGTTTGGCCCCATTTCTTCCTTCCCCCAGGGTACTAGTCAAGACATACCCATGTTTGGACGTGTCCTGAGCTGTCCCCCTTGCTTCTTCTCCAACGCAGAGGCCGAGGATGTCTTCATGCTGAACATAGGCTCCAGCCGTGTAGAGCCCCGATAGATCCATTCACATCTTTTGTCATCCTGGGGGATTTGGAGGAAAGGGTGGGTGACAGGCTAAAGGCTAGGATCTACTCTGCCATTTGTGGAGAATATACACCCATGTACCTACTCTGGAAAATTTCCCTCATGAACCCTGAACTCCTGTCTATTCAACACGTTTGTGTGCCAGGCACCATGGTATGTACTAAGAATACAAAGAAGGAAAATATATTCTTTGTATAAGAAATTAAAGAATAGACAGATGTCAATACCAAGAAATGGGACAAGGGTCACGAGGGCCTTAGGAACAAAGGGCTGAGATAGCACACAAAGAAGAAATGTAATTCTAGCGAGAGGGTGAGGGGGAAGGCAAGGAAGGGTACAGAAGCTCTAAAAGTTAAGCTGACCCTTGAAAAATCATCAAGACCTCCAGTTCCTTCATCCCTCTTCTTTGTCCCACTGTCCTACCAAATCCCTAACCGTGGACAAACTCAACTGCCTGCCTTCTCTATACCTACACTCAGTGTGCATATTCCTAGAGAGAAAACAAAACAAAAACAAGCAGACTAGTGTCATAATTAAATTCAACAGCCATCCACAGACAAGCAGAAAGACAAAGTAAAATTTGACCACAAACAGGCGGATAATAAAGGGAAAACTAAGGAGTATCGAGAAAATCATCCTTATCATCGCCTCCTATGCCCCCCTACCACTGCCTCCAAAGCTCTAGGGAGAAACAGTACCAGGAAGAGGATCCTGACTAGGCTGCCATCCACCTCCTCGACCCGGGACTTCCACCATGTGCCTTCCCACTCAGTCTTGATAAGCTGGCCACTCTTGAGTAGCACCATGGGGCGGTTGGGGTAGGCAGTGATATATTCCTCTATGAAGTCTCGGCAGGAGATGTCTTCTATGTCCTCCCAAGTCTTTTTCACTGTCCCAAGAAAGAAGAAGGGCTGAGAGATGGCAGAAAGGGCATGTCTTGATAGAGAAAAATAGCTAGCAAGAATGTATTTCATATTTTTCAAGTTGGCAGGGAGAGAAAAAAATAAAGAAATAAGCTCAAGTAAAAATAAGACCATGTTTTATTTTTTTAAATATTAACCTAATGTATAAATGCACACATAAGCCAAGTAAATAATGAATAAGCAATACACAAGTATCAGTGACTTCAATCATTTCATACAAATGGATGTTTCTTCTAAGGAAAATTCAAGTGGGAACTCCTGCTCCTTGTTGATATAAGAGGTAAATCAAAAAAGATCAGATAGCATCATGAAATAATAAAAAAAAATATTCTTCCTTCTCATTCTCTATCAGGCTGTTATCACAATGTGTTCACTGCCACGTGTTTCAGCTGCTTCTGTGGGAGTCTGTTCCCAAGCCTGAGTCACAGGCACAGAGAACACCCTGAAGGCTCCATCTAACAGTTTCTGTGGAAAGCGCTATGCAGGCTACAGATTTACATGAATGTTAGATGAGGCCTAAGATTAAGAAAGAAGCATACCTCCCCAAACCTGAATCATTTTATAGAGATGAAATAAACATACATGCACAATAAGAGCAGTCCACCCAGGGTAAGCCATGACCTTCTAATGACTATAAAGACCCAGCACTAGAAATGAACAGATAAATTTTTATCTACTAAAGGACATTAATGAAGCTTATGCTCCTCCTTGAGACTAGGCGAGAATCTCGTGCACCAAATAAATAGGAAGCTAGGGATTTTCAACTGGGTGTCTCAGGAAGAATTAGAAGGTAGAAGAGGAAAGGAATAGAATAAAGGGAGGCAGGGGACACTCACATGGCCGGCAAATAGGATACAGTTCAGACTGTGTAACATAGGAAGCGTAGCCGTCATCAAAGAAAATAAGAAACCTGTAAGAGAAGAGTGATGGTAAAAAGATCTGAGGGTTATGAACACAGGGCATATTTAATATGATCTACAAAAATCATTTTGTCGTAACTTCCACTCCTCTGGGTCGGCACAGGATACACCCCAAGGAAGATGTTCCAACCCAAGGCTTTCTTCCTATTATCCTTTCTCCCTACCCTAAGACTTAGGAAGTCTCCCTTAATAACCAACATATCCCCACTTGTTCAAAGCCATTTATTCTTGTTCCTCTCTCAGATTGCTATACGGATGCACTTAATCTTCACTTCACCTCTTCCTTCTACATAAATTCCCCATTCCCCAAATCATTAATTTTGATTACTCTCCTCTAGGTCTCCTCTCTCTCAAGTGTTCTCTTTAAGAAGGGAAAAAAAAAAAAAAAAGGAAAAAGAATCATGCACATGACTTCTGTGGCAAAGAAACGGAATGAGTTTCTGGCCACAGGGGACTAAGAACACAAAAGTGAATTGCGAGATCTGGACTATGGCCTGAACAGAGCAGGTGCTGTGCTCCCCTTCTCCACTCCCTTTAAAATCCTGTCCAGGTACCTGAGCTTGTTTTTGACGTTTGGTGTCTCAGCTACAATACCAGCATAGAGCCAGACCTGACTCCCATCTTTGTATTTGGCCACCACTCGACTGCCCACGTACAGCTTGTCAGGGGGAGGGTGATAATCATAGGCAATGTGGTTCCCCGACAGCAGACTCTTCCCTTTGTTGTCAAACTTAACTTTGTACTTCTTCCCTGGCCCTGAGTAAAACAGAGAGATGACAACACATTAACAAACAAACAAAACAGTTTTCAGTGTAAATCCTGGCTGCTGCGTCAGAGACAGAGGAAAGACTCGGGGGAAAAGAAACAACGGGCAGTAGAAACCTACAGGATTGCTTTTCACTGGTTCTTCCTCTCATTTGAACATACCAACTGTCTGGATGGCAATAAGCGTGCCTTTGTGCCATGTCTTAGTTCTCTTCTTGCCCAGAATCCGCATGCTGACTATCAGGTCACCATCTTTGCTCAGTTCACCAGACATTTGACTTAAGGTTCCTATGGAAGAAAGCAAAGTTGTACTAAGAGATATGCCATAGATTGGGTAGAGAATGAAAAGGTAAAGTAGGGTACTCAGGGAAAATGGAGTAACCTTTGATCCATGGTCACTTCTGCTGCTCTGTTAGCCAAAGGCAAAATCACAAGAGACAGCTGACTCAATTGTTTATGCTACCAGGAGAAGTCTGAATATTTGAAGTTCACACGTAATTCAAAATTCTTCACTTTAACCAAATGTCTCCAACTTCTATTAACAACAAAAGTAACTATTACTTTTTAAATGGCAAGTACCATTTATAAAAGATTTTCCTCTAGGGTAATTAACAGACCCATTCTACAAGCAAAGCTTCCCTCAGATCTCTTTATAAGAGTTTGAGTTACTTTGCTCTCCCTAATCCCCACTTGGAAGGAGTAGTCATGGACATGGAAACAGCCTAAATATAGATAGCTAAAAAGTTATTAGGAGCTCTGGTGGCTTGGTTGTTAAGCGGTCAGCTGCTAACTGAAAGGATGGTGGTTCAAACCTACCAGCCGCTTAAAGGAGAAACACGTGGCAGTCTGCTTCCTTCAAGATTATAGCCTTGGAAACCCTATGGGGCAGTCCTACTCTGTCCTATAAGGTAACTATGAGTTGCAATCGACTTGACAGCAATGGGTTTAAAAAAGTATTTGGATAAAGTCATCACAAACTGCAAAATCTGTATCAGTGTAATTGGGATTTGATGACCCTGACAACGTAGTGATTAAGAGCTGTGGCTGCTAACCAAAAGGCTGGCAGGTCGAATCCACCACGCGCTCCTTGGAAACCCTAATGGGGCAGTTCTACCAAGTCACTGTGAGTTGGAATCGACTTGACGGCAATTTTTTTTTTTTAAGGATAATGAGTCTGGCTTATCACAATCAGCAGACTAAAGACTTAAACAGACAACAACAAAAACAAAATTATAAATAATCTTATACTGACCACTGATATACACCCAGTGGTGTTAAAAGACAAGTACACAACAGACGTGGAGAAGAATTCTGAGATGCTTATGCAAAACCAGTTATTCATGAAGTCTCTGGAGGAATTCACCTCCCCCTCCTTTCTCGCCTGTACCCAGGTACCTCCTGGCCCTGACCTTTATGTAGATCCTGGGAACTGCTCTTCTTGTTGACAGCATCCATGAACTTCTGAACGTCCTGAGCTGACTTTCTTAAGGCAGCCATAGCTTCACGGAGCTGAAGGGAAAGAAATGAGGAAAACAAATTCCAAAATAGCACATGGGTTAGAAATAACTCGAGAGTAAGAAAAACCTTGTATTTCAAAAAACAAAATGAAGTGAGTAATGTTTAGAGTCATATGGTTACCTCATCAGGCAAAAGCTGACCTTTATTACAAACTTGGCTCAGAAATCAGCTTTAGGAAACTTTGCTTGATAAATTACACCTGGCTGATCACTGTTAAATTCTACATTCATTTAGAACTCAGTAGTTACTGCATGCATCTCCTGGTAACTTCTCCTGCATTCTTGGAATGTTTATTAAAGGGCTGTGACCCACAGGGCTGATTAGAGGGTGAATATATGTCCATGGTTGAGGTGAATGAATCATCAGGCCAAAAGTTTCTCCCATTTTCACAGTGTTATCTCTTACCCTTCCTCACCCACCCCCAACTCACCTTCTGGTCTTTTGGAGTTCTGCTCCCAGCATCACCTGTGGGTGAGAACAACTCCAATGAGTGTAAAGGACTTATACCCAAGAATTTCAGAGAAATCAAGAACTAAGCTTAAACCATTATCACTGAAGTATTATTGATAACAACTGAAAACAATCTAGGTATAGGAATACACATATACGTAAAAGTATTCAAAATATTCCAAAAAGGTAGCTTACCAAATGGATAATAGTGCTCACTTGTGAATAAAGTACCGGACAAGTGGTGATCTATGGGATTTAGGGCTTTCACTGTATATCTGAATAATTTGTAACAATTTATTTACTAATTATTTGTGCAATTTTAAATATGAGATGTGGTCAATGAATTAAGCAAAATGTCTATTTTTGAGTTGCAACGTCCAACAGCACCATGTTAATGGAAACGTTCTATAGCTGCGCTGTCCAATCCACTATCATCTGGCTACGAAGCACGTGAAATGCGGCTAGTGCAAACTGAGGAAACGAATTTAAATTAAAAAAATCTTTGAGATATAATTCACATACCATAAAATTCACCTTTTCAGTAAAGTGTACAATTAAGTGGTTTTTAGTATATTCACAAGTTGTGGAACCATCATTAACTACCTAATTCTTGAACATTTTTACCACCCCCTAAAGAAATCCTGTACCCGTTAGCAGTCACTCCTCATTCTCCACGCTCCCCCCACCCCAGCCTCTGGCAACCACTTAGTTACTTTTCGTATCCAGAAGATTTGCCTTTTCTAGGTATTTCATATAAATGGAATCACACAATATGTGGCTTTGTCCGGCTTCTCTTACTTAGCAGAACATTTTCCAGGTTAGTCCATGTTGTAACACGTATCAGTACTTCATTCTTTTTTATGGCTGAATAATGATATACTACATTTTGTTCATCCATTCATCAGCTGGCGTACATCTGGGTTGTTTCCACTTTGTGGCTATAATGACTAATGCTTCCATAAACATTCATGTACAAGTTTTTATGAGGATGTTTTCATTTCTCTTGCATATAAAGCTAGGATTGGAACTGCTGAGTCATACAGTAACTCCATGTATAATCTTCTGAAGAACTGCCAGACTTTTCCAATTTGGCTGTACCATTTACATTCCCACCAGCAATGTATGAGGTTTCCAGTTCCTCCAGATTCTCCTCAGTACTTTTTTTGCCACCTTTTTTATTACAGCTACCCTAATGAGTGTGGTTTTGATTTGCATTTCACTGGTGACTAATGATGTTGAGCATCTTTTCATACGCTTGTCATCTGTATCTTCTTTGGAGAAATCTTTCAACTGGGCTATTTGCCTTTTTATTGTTGAGTTCTAGGAATTCTTCTTAATATATTTTGGATACTAAAAAAAAAAAAAAAAACAACCCACCAAACCCATTGCCTTCAAGTCAATTCTGACTCACAGCAACCCTATGTTGTTGTTAGGTGCCGTTGAGTTGGTTCCAACTCATAGCGACCCCACGCACAACACAACAAAACACTGCCCGGCCCTGCGTCATCCTTACAATCGTTATACTTGTGCCCACTGTTGCGGCCACTGTGTCAATCCACCTCGTTGAGGGTGTTCCTCTTTTCTGCTGACCCTGCACTCTGCCAAGCATGATGTCCTTCTCCAGGGACTGATCCCTCCTGACAACATGTCCGAAGTATGTAAGACGCAGTCTTGTCATACTTGCTTCTAAGGAACGTTCTGGTTTTACTTCTTCTAAGGCAGATTTGTTCGTTCTTTTGGCAGTCCGTGGTATATTCGATATTCTTTGCCAACACAATTCAAAGGCGTCAACTTCGGTCTTCCTTATTCACTGTCCAGCTTTCACATGCATATGATGCAGTTGAAAATACCAGGTGATGTTTTGCTCTTCAATACTTTAAAGAGGTCCTTTGCAACAGATTTACCCAATGCAATGCGTCTTTTGATTTCTTGACTGCTGTTTCCATGGCTGTTGATCATGGATCCAAGTAAAATGAAATCCTTGACAACTTCAATCTTTTCTCCGTTTATCATGATGTTGTTCACTGGTCCCCCACGTGTCTGTCAGTTTGTCGTACTGTGGGGGCTTGCGTGTTGCCATGACGTTAGAAGCTATGCCACTTATATTCAGATACCAGCAGGGTCACCCGTGAAGGACAGGTTTCAGCTGAGCTTCCAGGCTAAGACAGACTAGGAAGAAGGGCACAGGAGTCTACTTCTGAAAAGCATTAGCCAGTAAAAACCTTGCAAATAGCAGCAGAACAGCAACCCTATAGGACAGAGAAAAAACTGCCCCCCTAGGGTTTCCAAGGAGCATCTGGTGGATTTGAACTGCCAACCTTTTGGTTAGCAGTCGTAACTCTCAACCACTGTACCACCAGGGCTCCATTTTGGATATTAGACCATTTAAATTAAATTAAATAGTCACATAAGGGTAGTGGCTACCATAATGGACAGTGCAGTTCTAGAGATTTAGAACATATACTGAAATATGAAAAACAATAAAAATGTCTCAAAATAACACAACGGTTAAATAAGCTGTAATATATCCAGATGAGGCTGATAAATAATCTTTAATAACACAAGGCTTAAAAAGTTAGGATACAAATTTCTATATCTCAAACTTGGAGAGAATAAACTCACACACAAGCACACTCACATCCAGTCCTCAAAGGGCTCTGGATATGGTATATGACTAAGTATCTGTTATCCTAGAGTCCAGTACCACAACAGGAAAAGGCTTAACCACATGTCCTATATTTCAGTAGGAAGGAGAAGAGCATTTTATTATCTTGCAGTGTTTTTATTTTCATTATAAAGTAATGGATGTGGTAAAAAATTTTAAGCACTGTATTATGGGGATGGGAGACCTGGCAACGATTGTGGGTGGTGGTTGCACGTGATTAACGTAACTGACGTCACTAAATTGTAACCTGAGAGATGTTGAATTGGCAAATGTGTCATACATATTTTCACAGTACAAAAAAAAAATTACTCTGTAACGGATAAAATCGTAATGATTAAAATAAAAAAGTCAAACTATATATACAGCGGAAATTAAGTGTCTCTCCCACCCCTGCTTCTGGTTACCCTCCTCAGAAAACAACCAATATTATCAGTTTCTTTTGTGCCCAAAGATTTTCTCTAAGTAGTAAATAAATGTACATATATATTCTCTTCCCCATCCTTTCAGGTATATTCAACATGGATATTTTCTATGTTGCTTCTCTCACCCCTTGCATTAAAAATACCTAGGAAAGTATTCCGTAGCAGTACCCATAACTGTCTTATTCTTTTCAATGGCTACACAATACCTTGGATGGTGGTGCCACATATTTTTTATTTAGTCTCTTACTGATAAATACTTGGGCTACTATCAGTTATATACTATTACAAACAATACTGCAATGAATATCTTCAAGTATCACATGTGACTTGGTGTGGAATCATGAAACTAGGTTTGGGGGTCATAGACAAATTTGCTACAGGTACTAATAGAGTTCAAGTCACTAAACTAAGATGTGGAGAACAGAATACAGGTGATGGAAGGGAGTTTAGGATACCTCAGTTTAAAGTGATCAAGGTAGTAATCCATGTTAAAGACCTGAATGAAATGCCAAGCTCTGCTAAAAACCTAAGTAGAATGTTCATGCCAATAAATTGAAAACTTAGATAAAATGAGTAAATCACTACAAAATTACAAATTGCCAAAATTGACTAAAGAATAGAAAAGCTTTACACGCTTTACACACACACAAACAAAATAGGGCCCTAGATGGCTAAACATTAAGGATACATAATTCCAATGTTATGAATGCTTCCCAAGAACCAAATGAAGACAGCAACAACAAAAAAGAAGCAAAAGAATACTCTCTCTGTCATTCTACAAGGCCGCTAAAATCTCAATATTAAAACCACACAAGGATAGGATAGTACAAACAGGAAAGAAAAGAAAATTTAGGTCTATTTTAAATCCTAAACAAAATATCAGCACACCAAACCCAGCAATGTGTAAAAAAGATTTATCACAAGGGAGAAAATGCAGAACAGAATTTCAGATTCTCATGGAATCCACACTTTTTGGAGTCACTGAGGCTGGATAAACCCCTGAAGCTACTGCCCTGAGATAATCTTTAAACCTTAAGCCAAGAATATCCCCTGAAATCATCTTTAAATCAAATAATAGTTTAACTTAATTAGCAAAGAATGGCTGCCTTGAGCACTGTGCTCTTTTAAAAACCATCTACATGGGATCTAAATGACAATAGCAACTCTAAAGATTAGATAGGAAACTTAGGGGCAGTGACTTTATGGTAATGGGCAAGGAATAATTCAGAAAAAGAGGGTGAGAATGGTTGCACAATTTGAAGAATGTAATCAGTGTCACTGAGTTGTACATGCAGGAATTGCTGAACTGGTGTATGTTCTGCTGTGTATACATCCAACAAAAACAAAAAGATTAATACCATGTTCAAGAGGATTCACCCCAGGAATATATGGTTGGTTTAATATTAGAAAACCGATTAATGTAATTCATCATATTATCAGAATAAAAGAAGAAAATCACATTATTTTATTAGATTGAAAAGTATGTTCAATAAAATCAACATTTATTCAACTAAGAATTCTCTGGAAACTAAGAACAAAAGACAAGTTTTTTTACCCGATTAAGTGACATCTAAAAAGCTGGTAACTAGCAATCAGCCTTAATGGTGAAAAGCTGAAAACATTTCCTTTAAAGTAAGCCATAAGACAAGAAAGCCCACCACCACCACTCCTATTTAACATTATACTTGAGATTCTAGATAGTATACTATGAGAAGAAAAATAAAAGACTATCTTTTATAACTAAAGGAAGAAAAACTGTCATTATTTGAAGATGACAGTCTACAAAGAAAACCTAAATGCATCCTTAGAAATAAGAATTTAATAAGGCTGCCAGATAGAAAAATCAATATACAAAATCAATTGCATTTCTACATACCATTAATAATTACTTAGGAAGGTCATTTAAAAAAAGATATTTCTTGTGGCTATTGAAAACGACAAAGCAGCTAGAAATAAATCTGACAAAAGATGTATAAGCTTTCTATGGAGATAATTAACTATATTAGAAAACATTAAAGAAGACCTAAATAAATGATTTTTGTACAGAAGAATTAAATATTGTAAAATTAACAACTATCCCTAAATTAATGTCTGAAAATGTCAATATTTTGGGATTTTTGGGAGGAGAGTGAGGCACATAAGCTGATTCTCAAATATTATGTTAAGCGCAACAGGTAAAAAATAACCAGGGAATTCCTAAAGAAGAACAAAACGAGGTTACTGGGGCTAACAGATACAAAATCTTATAAAGTCGCAGTGGCAAAGACAGTGTAGAAGGAACTGAGGAAGAGACAGACCAATGAAACAGAATAGGAAGTTCGGAAACTAACCTACGCATACATATGGAAAAAATTTATGACAACGCAGATCAGTAGAAGGGACTCTTCAGTAATGGTGTTAGAAAACTGGTTAATAATCGTAAGAGGGGAAAAAAAGAAATTGGATCTGTACCTCAAATTCTACACAAAAAATAAATCCCAATTGAATGAAAGATTTAAATGTGAAAGGCAAATCTAGTAAACTTTCAAAAGACAACATAAAAGGAGATCATTATAGCTTCAGGACAGCAAAGGATATAATAAGCATTGACTATAAAAGAAAACATTAAAATTAGAATTTCTGTTTATCAAAAAATACCACAAAAAGTGAAGACAAACCACAAACTGTGATACATAGTTGCAAGTCATATAATCCCAAAGGGTTACTAATTAGAACATATAAAGACTGCTTATAAATCAAGAAGAAACAAATGACCTGAAGAAAATGAGCAAAAGACATGCTACAGGTATTTCAAAGAAAAACTGTGGATGACCTGAAAACATGCTCAAGTTCATCAGTAATCAAGGAAATTATATTTAAAGTCACATTGAGATATAATTTTACAAGACTACTGGCAAAAACTAAAAAGCCGATCAATACCAAGTGTTTTCAGGGATGTGCAGCAACAGACAATCTCATTCAATGGTGGTATATAAATTGGTACAACCACTCTGGAAAGCTCTCTGGCCATTATCCAGTAAAGATGAGATTTCCATACCCTAAGGAAACCCTGGTGGCATAGTGGTTAAGTGTTACGGCTGCTAACCAAAGGGTTGGCAGTTCGAATCCGCCAGGCGCTCCTTGGAAACTCTATGGGGCAGTTCTACTCTGTCCTATACGGTTGCTATGGGTCGGAATCGACTCGACAGCACTGGGTTTGGTTTTTGGTTTTTTAAGGAACGCCAACTTAAGAGTATGTATCCTAAAAAGATTCTTGGACATGTGTATCAGAAGACAAGTACAAGAATATTTACTGCAACATTATTTGTAACTGCCAAAAAAAAAAAAAAACAGAAAAATAAAAAATCCCAAAACAATTATCGACTGTCAGAAGAACAGATATATGTATTGTAGCATATTAATATAATGGAATACTACACTGTAGTTAGCGAATGAACTAAGTATCATGCATCCAACCAATATGATGATAAAGAAAAAACGCTAGTCATTTATACAGTTCAAAAAGAATCAAAACTAAAGCAATAGTAACATTCTGATTAACAGTAATGTGAAAAGTTCTGGCAATTCTCCTATGCAGAAAACAAGTATAAACCGGACAGACTGTCAAAAACGAGCATTTCAGGGCACTGGAAACTGACAAAAGGCAAACAAATTGAGAAGCATTTATTTCTGAAAAACTCCTAAAGCTTCCAGCAAGAGAGGTGGGAGTCTGTGGACTTCTTGCCTGGTGTAGCGTCCATCCCCACCCCACCCCTATGTTGGTGGGCAAAAACCGTACCTTTACCAGCAAAGGGCTAGTCATGACAATGAGCAACTTTACTAGTCCAAGGTTGCAGTTCTGGTTTAGAAAGAGCACCAAACCAGTCAGAAATTTACTAAGGAGATCCTGAAAATGAGAGAGACACAGAAGGGCTAAAGTAAGTTCTCTATATATTCTTGGCTGACTGTAAAACTATGCCTATGCAGGGAAGACCCAAGAGAGTTTGGGAAAAAGTAAAACCCAAGGGAGACTAAACGCAACTCTGAATGCATTCCTCATACCTCTGTACAACTCAATGCCTTACCCACTAAGCTATGCAGTAAAAGGAGAACCCTTACGAGCCAGTCTAAAAAATTAGTTAAGATTTTAAAAACTGAGCTGAGACACCAACAGCTGCACACTGCAGAAAAGACGGACTTGCAGTTTAAGACTGGGAAAATTATTAAAAAAAAAAAAAAAAGCAACCCTCACGAAAATAAAGTTCAGAGTTGCTACGTTATCTAATATGCCTAATGTTCAATGAAAGATGAGACATGCAAAGAAACAGTGTGATGGTTAAGGTTGTGTGTTATCTTGGCTGGGCCATGATTCTCAGTGGTTTGGTAGTTATGATAACAGTTTGGTAGCTATGTAATAATGTAATTGCCTCCATGATATGATCTGTTATGAGCAGCCAGTCAGTTGAAAGGCTGTTTCCTTGGGGGTGTGACATGTATCCAATATAGGTGGGCTTTCTGGCAAAGTTTGCTGGCTTTTGCTTACCCTGGATGCTGCACCTGGCTCCTGTTCATCTGACCTCCAGTTCTTCGGATTTGAGCTAGCAGCTTACCTGCCGATCCTGGGATTCGTCAGCCTCTGCAGCCTGTGAGCCAGAGGCCTGCTGTCTTGGGTTAGCTAGCCCCTGCAGCTACGGGAGTCAGGAGAAGCCTCCAGTCTAACCCACGGACTTGGGACTTTCCAGCCTCTACAAGTGTGTGAGCCATTTCTTTGATATAAACCCCTCTATATTTATACATTTCACTGGTTTTGTTTCTCTACAGAACCTAGCATAAGACAAACAGGAAAGTGTGGCTAATACTCGGGGGTGGGGGGGAAGCTCTCAACAGAAACTCACACTGAGTGGGATCAGATACTGGATTTGTAAGTAAGTTCAACGAATTAAAAAAAAATTATGCTCAAAGAATTAGAGAAAAATATGTAACAACTAGACAACAACAAGGAATCACAATAGAGATATTTAAACTATAAAAAGAACCAAACGGAAATTCTGGAGTTGAAAGTACAAAACTGAAATGAAACATTTCTAGAGGGACTAAACAATAGATTTAAAATGGCAGGAGAATCGGAGAACTAGAAGAATATAGATACCTGCATTCTGAAATCTCCAATCCAAGCACATTGAAATGACTGAAGAAAAATGAACAGAGTCTTAGAGACTTGTAGGATGATGCTAAGCATTCCGCCATATACGTAATGGGAGTCCCAGAAGCAGAGGAGAGAGAACAGAACAAACATTTAAAGAAATAATAGCTGAAATTTGATGAAAAACCTGAATTGACAATTCCGAGCTCAATGAACCGTAAGTACGATATACAGAGAACTACACCTAGACACATCATACTGAAACTACTGAAAGTAAAAGGCAAAATCTTAAAAACAGCAAGTGAAAAATGACTTAGGCAAGAACAAAACAAAACAAACCAAACCCACTGCTGTCGAGTTGATTTTGACTCATAGTGACCCTATAGGACAGAGTAGAACTGCTCCACAGAGTTTCCAAGGAACGCCTGGTGGATTCGAACTGCCAACCTCTTGGCTGCTAACCAAGAGGCTGGCAATTTCAATCTGCCAGGCGCTTGACTCAGGCACAGGGTACAAAATACAAACTGAGTTAACTTCTCACAAGAAATAGTAGAGGCCGGAAGGCATCGGAATGGCATGTTCAAAGTACTGAAAGAAAACTCCATCTATCGAGAATTCTACATCCCAGTGTTATGAACTGAATTATGTCACCCAAAAATGTGTGTCAACTTGGCTGGACCATGATTCCCAGTATTGTGATTATCTACCATTTTGTCACATGAAGTGATTTTCCTATGTGTTGTAAATCCTACCTCTATAATGTTAATCAGGCAGGATTAGGGGCAGTTATGCTATGAGTCCGAATCAACTCTCGACCGACCCACTGGGTATGTTAATAAGTGGGGGCGGGGGGGGGGCCTCATGCCATCAAGAAAGCAGCGCTGGGAGCAGAGCGCATCCTTTGGACACAGGGTTCCTGCATGAGGAAGCTCCTAGACAAGGGGAAGATTGATGAAAAGGACCTTCCTCCAAAGCCAACACAGACCAAAAACCTTTCCCTAGAGCTGGCACCCAGAATTCAGGCTTCTACCCTCCTAAACTGTGAGAGAATAAATTTCTCTTTGCTGGTATTTCTGTTATAGCAGCACTAGGTAACTAAGATATCCAGATAAACAAAGACTGAAAAATCCAGTGTTAGCAGACCTGTGCCACAAGAAATATTAAAGGAAATCCTTCTGCCTGGAAAAAAATGACAATAGACACTAAATGGTAACTTGGATCCATAGGAAGGATTGAAGAGCAAAGAAAACGATAAATATCTGGGTAACTGCACATATTTTCTCTTTCCTTTACTTTTAAAAAATATAATTGTTTAAAGTCATAACTATAACACTAAATTGTTGGCTTTAAAACATATAGATGTGTAATGGAATAGCGTGCATCGATAAAGAACGATAAATCTGTGAAACATTTCGTAACATGGAGGAATCTGGAAGGCATTATGCTGAGTGAAAATTAGCTGCAAAAGGACAAATGTTCTATGATACCATCATTATAAGAAGTTGAGAAATAGTTTAAACAGAGAAGAAAATATTCTTTGATGATTACAAGAGGGGGGAGGGAGGGAGAGGTGTTTTCACTAACTAGATAGTAGATAAGTACTATTTTAGGTGAAGGGAAAGACAACACAACACAGGAGAGGTGAGCACAACTGGACTGAACCAAAAGCAAAGAAGTTTCCTGAATAAACTGAATGCTTTGAAGGCCAGCGTAGCAGGGGTGAGGGTCTGGGGACCACGGTTTTAGAGACATCTAAGTCAACTTGCATAATAAAATCTATTAAGAAAACATTCTGCATCCCACTTTGGAGAATGGCTTCCGGGGTCTTAAATGCTAGCAAGTGGCCATCTAAGATGCATCAATTGGTCTCAACCTACTTGGAGCAAAGGAGAACGAAAAACACCAAAGACACAAGGTACTTATGAGTCTAAGAGAAAGAAAGGACCACATAAACCAGAGGCTCCAACAGCCTGAGACCAGAAGAACTAGATGGTGCCTGGCTACAACCGATGACTGCCCTGACAGGGAACACAACAGAAAACCCCTAAGGGAGCAGGAGAGCAGTGGGATGCAGACCCCAGACTCTCATAAAAAGGCCAGACTTAATAGCCTGAGACAAGAAGGACCCAGAGGTCATGGTCCCCACACCTTCTGTTAGCCCAAGACAGGAACCATTCCCATACCCAACTCTTCAGACACAGATTGGACTGGTAAAGAATGAGCTTCGTGGATCAAGTAGACACATAAGACTACACTGGCATCTCCTGCATGGAGGGGAGATGAGAGGGCACAGGGGCCAAAAGCTGACCGAATGGACTCAAAAATGGACAGTGGAGGGAGCAAGCGTGCTGTCTCGTTGTGGGGAGAGCAATTAGGAGTATACGGAAATAAACAAAAAACAATCCGGTTGCCATCGAGTCAATTCTGACTCATAGCGACCCTACAGGACAGAGGAGAGCTGCCCCACAGAGTTTCCAAGGAGCACAGCAAGGTGTATATAAGTCTTTGTATAAGAGACTGACTTGATTTGCAAACTTTCACTTAAAGCAGAATAAAAATCAATGAAAAAAACATACAGATGTGTAAGAACAGCACATGCTATATTTTACAAGAATTATGCCAGTAGTAATTTGTAGATTATGAGTGGGTAAAGACACAACCACTAAAAAGCAAAACAAAACCAAAAACACCTAAAAAAAATTAATATTGTTTACTGAAATGTTTGCTTAACAAAAAATTAAAAAACTTCTTTATTGAAAGAACAGAGGAAAAGACAGGAGCCATATGGAAAAAGATAAAATGGCAGCTGTAAATCCACCCATATCAGTAATGACACTGTGAATGGACTGATTCATACTCTAAAGGAAAAGATTATGAGAATGGATTAAAAAAAGACAAGATTCAACTATAAAAAAAACAAAAAACCCACTGCCGTTGGTTGAGTCAAATCCGACTCATAGTGACCCTATAGGACAGAGTAGAACTGCCCCATAGAGTTTCCAAGGAGCGCTCCTGGCGGATTCGTACTGCCGATTCAGCTATATGTTATCTACAAGTGATTTAAATATACTTTAAATTCAAACACAAAAACAAGTTGAAAGTAAAAGGATGGAAAAAGTTACCACAGAAATGGTAACCACAATAGAGGTGAAAGGCTATGTTATTATCTGATAAATTAGATATTAAAATAAGAAATATTACTAGGAACAGAAAGAGACATTTTATGATAATAAAAAGGCCAATATACAAGAAAGATAGAAAATTATAAACGTATAAACCAAAAACCAAACTCATGGCCATCGAGCTGATTTCGACTCATAGCGACCCTAAAGGACAGAGTAGAAGTGCCCTATGAGGCTTCCATGGCTGTAAATCTTTAGGAAGCAGAATGCCACATCTTTCTCCTGCAGAGCTGCTGGTAGGTTTGAACTACTGACCTTTCAGTTAGCACCTGAGTGCTTAATCACTGAGCCACTAGGGTTCCTTTATAAATGTATATATACCTAAAAACAGAGTCCCAAAATACACAACGCAAAAACTGGCAGAAATGAAAGGAGAAACAGACAATTCAACAATTTTAGTTGGAAATTTCAAAACTCCTGAGTAATTGTTAGAACTAGACAGAAAATCAATAAAGATATACAAGACTTGAAAAACATTATCAACCAACTTTACCTAATTGATATTTGTATAATACTCCACCCAAGAGCAATACACAAACTCTTTTTGTATTTGTATTCTCCTGCACAGACCATATCTAGGCTATAAAACAAGTCTAAACAAATTGAAAAGGACTGAAATCACACAAAATGTGTTCTCCAAACGCAATGAAATTAGAAATTAACAACAGGAAGAAATCTTGGAACTCCCCAAACACATGGAAATTACATAACATACGTCTAAATTGACCATGAGTCAAACAAAAATTACAAGGAAAATTAGACACTACGCTGAGCTGAATGAAATGAAAACACAACATATAAAAAAGTTGAGATACCATGTGGTGCACTGAATTATTTAATACAGCCCTTCCAGCCACAGGCTGTAATTCCCACCAAATGACTGGGTGGGACCATGCAAATGAGGTGCTTGTGACTCACCAAGGGGATTGGATAACTTGCTAATAACGTAAATAACGTGCTGGGAAGCTTGTGGGGGTGGGACCAGGCCAATACGGTGTAGTAAACCCTAATGAGGGGATCAGTCAGTTTTGCCATCTTGCTAGGCTTAAAATGAGCCATCCCAGAGGCAGGAAGGGAGGATCTCATCACCCCCAAGAAGGAAGAGCCAGGAGTGGAGTACACCCTTTGAACCCGAGGTCCCTGCACTGGGAAGCTACTGGAACCAGGAGACCAAGAGAGACAGCTGTAACACTGAAGATGGTGAGAAGCGACAACAGATAAACAGTGGCAGCAGAAGCAGGAGATGGTGTGGTGGGCTTCCCAGATTGAGAAACCTGAGTGCCTTTGGGCAGAAGTTTGCTGGTGGACTGGGATGCCTCCAAGCACTTGGTGGAGCTAGGTTTGCTGACCCATGGAGCTAAAGCTGAGCACCTTCAGGCTGAGGCTTACTGGTGGAGTGGGGTGCCTCTGGGCACTTATGGCCAGAGTTAAAAGAGCTTTGTACTTGCAGGAGAAAGCCAGAGGCTGGGTCAAGGGGCTGAGGAGCTGAGGATCTGAGAGGCCAAGGGGCCAGAGAGAGGTTGCCTGTGGGCACGGATGAGAAAATGCTGTCCTAACTGAAGAACTGCAACCTGCGCATTCCTGAACATGAATTTTAACCTGTTACTTCCCTAAAAAACCCCATAACTGTGAGTATGGTCTGTGAGTTCTGTGTGGCCAATGCAACGAACTATCAAACCCAGCAGAGAAGAATAGAGTGCCACAGGAGGGATGGTTGATGTCTGAACTGGTAAAAAAGGTTGGAGAAAGTAGGTATGTCTACATCCGTCTCACGACAATCATCCTTGCACTGTTGATCTTGATTCTCTTCCCCCCTTCTCAAGTTAGAGGAGGTAGACGCCCTTGCCCCAACGCCACTTTTACACACAGCAAAGCAATGCCTGGAAGCAATTTATAGATTCAAATGCTTACATAAGAAAGAAAGATCTAAAATAAAAAATATAAACTTCACTTAAGAAGTTAGAAAAAAAGTGCAAATCAAGGCCAAAGTAACGAGAAGAAGGAAATAATAAAAACTGGAGTGGAAATTATGAAAGCAGAAAAACAGAAGAGAAAAATCAATGAAACCAAAAGCTGGTTCTTTGTAAAAGAGCAAATAAACTGATAAACATTTAGCTAGGCTAACCAAGAAAAAAAGAGAGCCAAATTATCAAAATCAGGAATGCAAGAAGGGACATCACTACCCCATATACCCCCTGGTGCCGTCGAATCGATTCTGACTCATAATGACCCTACAGGACAGAGTATAACTGCCCCATTGGGTTTCCAAGAGTGTAATCTTTATGGAAGCAGACTGCCACATCTTTCTCCCCTGGAATAGCTGGTGGGTTTAAGCCACAGATCTTTTGGTTAACAGCTGAGTGCTTTAACTTCTGTGCCACAAGGGTTCCTTTGGACATCACTACAGAACCTATAAAAATTAAAAGAATTATAAGAGAATATCATGAAACAGAGACATTCCTAGAAAGACACAAAAATACCAAAACCAATCCCCCCCAAAATAGAAAATCTAAATAGACATGTATCAAGTAAAGAAAATGGATTAGTGATTAAACACTTTCCCACACGAAATTCAGTGTGATAACCCTGGATTGATCCTGGAAGAGAATAAAGACAGATGTTGAATAAAATCTACAGTTTAGATAAAAGTAATGTACCAATTTGTTTCTTACTTCTGAAAAATGTACCATGGTAATATAAGATATCCCAACTGAATTTACAGACCTTCTCAAGAACAGATTTGACATACTGAACACTAATGACCAAAGGATAGACGAGTTGTGGAATTACATCAATGACATCATACATGTAGAAAGCAAGAGGTCATTAAAAAGACAGGAAATAAAGAAAAAACCAAAATGGATGTCAGAAGAGACTCTGAAACTTGCTCTTGAATGTAGAGTAGCTAAAACAAACAGAAGAAACGATGAAGCAAAAGAGCTGAACAGAAGATTTCAAAGGGTGGCTTGAGAAGACAAAGTATTACAATGAAACGCAAAGACCTGGAGTTAGAATACCTAAAGGGATGAACATGCTCAGCATTTCTCAAGCTAAAAGAACTGAAAAGAAAATTCAAGCCTCAAGTTGCAATACTGAAGGATTCTATGGGGAAAATATTCAATGACACAGGAAGCATCAAAAGAAGATGGAAGGAATATACAAAGTCACCAGAAAGAATTGGCTGACATAAAGGAGGTAGCATATGATCAAGAACCAATGGTACGGAAGGAAGAAGTCCAAACTGCACTAAAAGCACTGGCGAAAAACGAGGTTCCAGGAATTGACAGAATACCAACTGAGACGTTTCAACAAACAGATGCAGCGCTGGAGGTGCTCATTCACCTATGCCCAGAAATTTAAAGGAGAGCCACCTGGCCAACTGACTAGAAGAGATCTGTACCTGTGCCCATTCTAAAGAAAGGTGATCTAACAGAATGTGGAAATTATCAAACAATATCACCAATATCAGAGAGACGTAAAATTTTGCTAAAGATAATTCAAAAGTGGTTGCAGCAGTACATCCACAAGGGAACTGCCAAAAATTCAAGCAAGATTCACTGATGATGTCAGATGGATCTTGGCTGAAAGCAGAGAACACCAGAAAGATGTTTACCTGTGTTTTATTGACTATGCAAAGGTATGTGGCTGTGTGGATCGTAACAAATTATGGCTAACACCGTGAAGAATGGGAATTCCCAAACATTTAATTGTGCTTTTTTTTTTCATGAGGAACCTGTACATAGACCAAGAGGCAGTCATTCAAACAGAACTCAGAGCCTGGTTTAAAATCAGGAAAGGTGTGCATCAGAGCTGTATCCTTTTACCATACTTATTTAATATGTATGCTGAGCAAATAATCCTAGAAGCTGGATTATATAAAGAGTGCAGCATCAGGACTGGAGGAAGACATTAATAACCAGCGATATGGCGATGACACACCTTGGCTTGCTAAAAGCGCAAAGAACTTGAAGCACTTTCTGATGCAGATCAAAGACTACAGCCTTCAGTCTGGATTACACCTCAACATAAAGAAAACAAAAATCCTCACAACTGGACCATTAAGCAACATCACAGTAAATGGAAAAAAGAGTGAAGTTGTCATTTTACTTGGATCCACAATTAACGCCCATGGAATCAACAGTCAAGAAATCAAATGACGTATTGCATTGTACAAATCTATTGCAAAAGACACCTTTGAAGTGTTAAAAAGAAAAATTGTCACTTTAAGGGCTAAGGTATGCCTGACTCAAGCTATAATATATTCAATCACCTCATATGCATGCAAAAAGTAGACAATGTATAAGGAAGACTGAAGAAAAATTGATGCCTTTGAATAATGGTGTTGGCGAAAAATACTGAATATACCATGGACTGCCAGAACAAATAAATCTGTCTTGGATGAAGTACTCCTTAGTAGTCAAATTCTTAACCACTGCATCACCAGGGCTCCCGTTAGTTATTAATGCTCCTTAGAACTGAGGATGGCGAGACTTTGTCTCATGTACTCTGGACATGTTATCAGGAGGGACTGGTCCCCGGAGAAGGACATCATGCTTGATAAAGTAGAGGGTCATCAAAAGAGGGGAAGACCCTCAATGAGATCGACTGACACAGTGGCTGCAACGATGGGCTTAAGCGTATCAACTATTGTGAGGATGGCGCAGGACCAGGCAGTGTTTCGTTCTGTTGTACAAAGGGTCACTATGAGTTGGAACCAATTTGATAGCACCTAACTACAACAACAACATAAGATATTAACACTAGGGAAATTGGATGAGGGGTATAGGTGAACTCTATATTATCTCTGCCACTTTTCTGTGAATCTAAAATTATTCCAAAATAAAAAGTTTATTTAAAAAACCTCCCTACTAAGAAAAGTCCAGGCCAAGATGGCTTCAGTGTTGAATCTTCAAACATTTAAGGAACAACTAATACCACTCACCGCAAACTCAGAGCAAGAGAGAACACTTCCCATCTCATTTTGTAAGGCCGATATAACCCTGATATGAAAGCCAAACAAAGAAATAATAAGAAAACAACAGATTTATAGCTCTCTGATCATAGGCACAAAAATCTTGAAGTATTAGCGAATCTAATACACCAAGATTAAGGTGGATTTATTGCAGGAATGCAAGGTTGGTTTAATATCTAAAAATCAATTATTATAATACATACTATTAATAAAGGACAAAAGCCGTATGATTGAGGAGATACGGAAAATGCATCTGATAAAGTACGACATCCAGTTATGATAAAAACTGTCAGCAAACTGGAAATACAAGGGACTTCCTCAACCTGATAAAAGGTATCTACAAAAACCCTACAGCTAACATCAAAATTAATGGTTACAGACAAAATACTTTTAACCTAAGATCAGGAACAAGGAAAGAATGTCTCCTCTCAGAACTTTCATTCAACATTGTACTAGAGGTTCTAGTAAATGTGATAAAGGAAGAAAAATAAAGGCATCCTGATTAGAAAAGAAGAAGTAAAAATGACTTTATTTGTAGATAACAATCTTTCATACCGAAAATCCAAAAGAATCTACAAAAAGCTTCTAGAACACATGAGTTTAAGAAGGTCACATAATACAAGATCAATACCAAAAACCAACTGTATTTCTATATCCTAGTAATAAACAATCCTAAAATGAAATTAAGAAACTAATTTCATTCACATTAGTATCAAAAAGAATACCTAGGACTAAATTTAACAAAAAAGCTTTGCTGAGAAAAACTAAAGAAGGCCTAAATAAATGGAGAGAGAGATATTCTGTGTTTATGAATTAGAAGACTCAATATTGTTAAAACAGCAATACTACCCGAACTGATCTCTATATTCAACCAAACCAAAAAAAACCAAACCCACTGCCGTCGAGTCGATTCTGACTCATAGCGACCCTACAGTAGAGAGTAGAACTTGCCCCATAGGGTTTCCAAGGAGTGGCTGTTGCAATCAAACTGCCAACTTTTCTTTGGTAAGCAGCCAAAGGCTTAACCACTATGCCAGCTCCTAGCAGGCCCTTTTTTTTTGGTAGAAATTGACATGCTGATCCTAAAATTCATTTGGAAATGCAAAGGTCCTAAAACAGCAAAATAATTTTTAATACAAATAAATCTAGGGGACTTACACTGATTTCAATATTCAAGCATAAAATTACAGTAATTAAGACAGTGTGGTGCTGGTATAAAGGCAGACACTCAGATGAATGTAACAGAATAAAGTCCAGAAAAAGACCCTCACATAAAGCATCAATTGATTTTTGGTAAAGGTACAAAAGGAAGTCTTTTCAAGAAATGGTGGTAGAACAACTGGATATGTTTGCAAAACAGACAAAAACAAACCTTCGACCCTCACCTTCTGACCTTTTACTCTTCAAAAGACATCATTAAGAAATTCAAAAGACCAGCCACCAACTGGGAGAAAATATTTGTGAAACTTATCTGAGGAAGGAATTGCACCTAGAAAACACTAAGAAGTCTTCTAAGTCACTTAGAAGACAAACAACTCAATGTTAAAAAGCACAAAAAGATCTTGATACTTTGCCAAATACATACAAATGGCAAATTAGTACATGAAAAGACGTTCAACATCATTGCTGGCAAGTTGATTCTGACTCACAGTGACCCCCATAGGACAGAGTAGAACCACCCCACAGGGTTTCCAGAGAGCAGTTGGTAGATTCCAACTGCCGATCTTTTGGTTAGTAGCCAAATTACTGCATCACCGGGGCTCCCACTAATCATTAAAAGAAACAAAAACTAAACCCACTGCCATCAAGTTGATTCCGACTCATAGCAACCCTATAGGACAGAGTAGAGCTGCCCCACTGGGTTTCCAAGGAGCAGCTGGTGGATTTAAACTGCCAGCCTTTTGGTTAGCAGCCATAGCTCTTATCCACTATGCCACCAGGGAAATGCAAATTATAATCACAATATGATACCACCACACACCCACTAAAATGGTTAAATGGCTGACAATGCCGAGCACTAGAGAAGATGTGGAGTAAGCTGGAATGCTCAAATTTCCTAGTGGGAATATAAAGTTGCACAGCCACTCTGGAAAACAATTTGGTAGTTTCTTAAAAAATGAAACATACACTTACCATAACCTGTTGACACCGAGTCAATTCTGACTCATAGCGACTCTGCAGGACAGAGCAGAGCTGCCCCATAGGGTTTCCAAGGCCGTAAACTTTTTTTTTTAATAATTTTTATTGCGATTTAAGTGAAAGTTTACAAATCAAGTCAGTCTCTCACACAAAAACCCATATACACCTTGCTGCACACTCCCAATTACTCTCTCCCTAATGAGACAGCCCACTCTCTCCCTTCACTCTCTCTTTTCATGTCCACTTCGCCAGCTTCTAACCCCCGCCACCCCCTCATCTCCCCTCCACGCAGGAGATGCCAACATAGTCTCAAGTGTCCACCTGAT
This sequence comes from Loxodonta africana, assembly GCF_030014295.1. Lineage (NCBI taxonomy): Eukaryota > Metazoa > Chordata > Mammalia > Proboscidea > Elephantidae > Loxodonta > Loxodonta africana. The sequence continues at coordinate 180,802,698 of NC_087344.1, read as the reverse complement.
CCAAGAAGCTCACCCCTCACCAGCATCCCTCTCCAACCCATTGTCCAGTCTAATCCATGTCTGAAGAGTTGGCTTTGAGAATGGTTCCTGTCCTGGGCCAACAGAAGGTCTGGGGGCCATGACCACCGGGGTCCTTCTAGTCTCAGTCAGACCATTAAGTCTGTTCTTATAAGAATTTGGGGCCTGCATCCCACTGTTCTCCTGCCCCCTCAGGGGTACTCTGTTGTGTTCCCTGTCAGGGCAGTTATCAGTTGTAACCGGGCACCATCTAGTTCTTCTGGTCTCAGGATGATGCAGTCTCTGGTTCATGTGGCCCTTTCTGTGTCTTTGGCTCATCATCGCTTTGTGTCCTTGGTGTTCTTCATTCTCTTTTGAGCCAGGTGGGTTGAGACCAATTGATGCATCTTAGCTGGCTGCTTGCTAGCGTTTAAGACCCCAGAAGCCACTTTTCAAAGTGGGATGCAGATGTTTTCTTAATAGATTTTATTATGCCAATTGACATAGATGTTGCAAGGCTGTAATCCTTACAGAAGCAAATTGCCACATCTTTCTCCAGCAGAGTGGCTGGTAGGTTTGAACCGCTAACCTTTCGGTTACCAGCCAAGTGCTTAAACCACTGCACTACCAGTGTTCCTTTATACTTACCATAACAGAAAACACAGTGCCGTCAAGTTGATTCCGACTCACTCATGGCGACCCTAAGACCCAGCAATTCCACTAACAGGTATATACTTAACAGAAATGAAACATATTCATAAATAGCCTGAAACTGGAAGCAATCCAAATGTTTATCAATTAGAGAATGGATAAAAACATGTAGCGTATCCATAGAACGGAATACTAAAAACAAACAAAAAAAAAGGGAACAAACTACCGACACATGCAGTAACACGGAATAACCTGAAAAAACATTACGTTAAGTGACAGAAGTCAGATACAAAAGACTGTATGATTCCATTTATATGAAATTTCTAGAAAAGGCAAAACTACAGAGACAAAGTAGATCAGTTGTTGATGGAGGTGGCAATGGAGACTGGCGATAAAAAAGCACAAGGGAACATTTTTGGGATGACGCAAGTGTTCTACAACTGGACTGTGGTAAAGGTTGCACAACTGTATAAATTTACTAAAACTCAAACCACACACTTAAAATCAGTGAATTAAAATTCACTGGTACATAAATTATACTTGAATGAAAAAGTCAAAAAATTGACTAAGCCAAAGAACCTATTGTTGTGGGATACATACATAGCTGGTGATGCCACTTCTGAAGAAACGCAAGGGAATTCAGAACAGAGGTTACAAAGAATTGGGAAAGAAGGTTGATGCCAACTGAGGAGTAACAAAGAGGGGACATCTATGATACTAATAGGTCAGGCAGTTCAAAATATCAAGTTGGTGACTCTGGTTTCCCCTTTCTTATCTTCCATCTGCTCATCTTCCAGTTCGAGACTTTTCTATCCAAAGCCTTATCCCTTACCTGAATCAATACTGAGTACATCATCATCTTCATCAGGAATCTCGATTATTTCTGTAGGCCGAGAAGCTTCATCCTCAGAGCTACTTTCCCGGTATTGTAGTCCCAGCTTGGAGTAGAAGTCCTTCACCAAAGACTCACAATTAGTCACTGCCCTAATTGGAACACATGTGGAAAAGAAGGTCAAAACCAGCAGATGAAGTAGGTATAAAAAAAAAAAAAAAACCAAAACCAAACCCACTGCTGTTCAGTCGATTCCGACTCATAGTGATCCTATAGGACAGAATAGAACTACCCCATAAGTTTCCAAAGAGCGGCTGGCAGATTCGAACTACCGACCTTTTGGTTAGCAACCATAGCACTTAACCACTACGCCACCAGAGTTTCCGAAGTAGGTGAAGGAACCATTAAAATTTATATATAAGTGTAGACTGTCCTCAATTTAAACCATACGCTATATAATTGTAAATTCTGCTGTTTAGAATTTAACATGCTTTTCCCATAGAAAAATGTTTTAAATGGTGGTCTGGTTTCCAGACTAGTTCCTCAAATATCCAAAATAAGCCCAAAGCATAGTCCTTTCAACCGTACCTCATTAATTAGCTTATTGTTATTTGAAAATGTGTTTTAGGTAACAACTAGGGCACCATAAACAAATCTTCTGGGGGTTTAGGAGCAGATATAGCGTTTTTCAAGTTTATTAATGCTCTACAACTACATAAGACAGCAAGTAACTCTTTACGATTTTGATTCCCTAAATGATTTTATTAGGGAAACAAAGTAGGATTATGAAGTAGAATGGGGAAAGAGAAAAGGGACTCAAGACGTGGACTCCCCTACTGCTGATCACATGTGAAGCTCTGATAAATGGGTAGTCTATGTATGGTGGTTGTGAAGTCTGATTCTGAACCATAAACTATGAGGAAGAATAGGGTCCTACACATTTGTACTTTATAAAGTACAAAGTGCTTTGCACGATGTCGTGACCAATTATACATTAAAAATGCCTGCAATGAAGAGATTTCCTTTTAGTTTCTGTACAGTCCTCACCTGGATGCATCATCAAAGAGCTGATCAACATGGGCCACCTCAGATTCCTTCTGTATTACCCAAGTCTCCAATTCTGCTAGCTGCTTCTTGCGCTGCTGTACGCAGTCCATCTTTTCCAGTTCTTCATCAATGAACTGCCGAAGTTCCTCCATAGAGATGCCTAGCTCCTCAACCACAGCCTGCTGCAGCTCTGCAATCTCTTCAGACTCCACTGCAGCAGTTGCTGCCTCCAAACCGACGCACTCAGGAATGGAGGACATGCTGACGTCCTCTGAATAGAACAGAATTACCCTTGGGGTCATTGTAACTACAATCAGTAGGAAATTTCACTCCCCTAATAAAACTCATTCCTACTCTGTTACCTGCTATTTAAATTTGATTCTATGTTCTCTTTCCCCATTCTCCAGAATTTGATGCTGAGATTTCGTAGAGTTCTCAGCCTATGCTATACACTAACAGGCCTGAATAAGATTTCAGATTGAAGAGCGTGGAAAACACAGTCCCATAGGCTACATAGGCATCTTACCTTACAATTCACGTATGACATAATAATGCTTATTTTCTAGCCTCTGTAAAAAATTCTATTCTGTACGTGCATTTCACGTCAGTGTGTTACCAGAAGTTAGGAACTGGTTACATTTATGTTGTTCTTTTTTACAAGGCTTCTAACATAATTTTGCAAGCTGGTTGTTATAGGATACTTGAAACAGAACTTGAAAATTCAGTTGGGGGACATTCCAGGTGGGGGAAAACTATGAGAGTATTTCAAGAACTTTGGATGTTTTGGGTAAAACACAGGTAGTGGTGAGATAAACTGAAAAGCTAAACTGGAGCCAAATTAGAATGCCTTGCAAGGCTTAAGAAGTTTTACCTGATTCTTATGCAGTGGAGAACCAATGAAAATGTTTTAGCAAACTGAAGAGAATCAATCTACATAGGAAAATAATTTCTGTGAGCCAATTTCTTTCTTAATCGACTAATGAGATAGATCTATGCCTACATCTTATCCCTAATTTGAACAAATATCCCCACCTGGGGAGGGGGCTTTGCTCTGTAACGCACTTCGCGGTGTTTTCTCTTTTAACTACTTGTCTCCCTTATATTACTTCGCTTCGGTGTGAAAATTTACTTTCTAAATGTGATCGCTGTCTGTAACGCCACAAAAAAAGTCTTAAGCACACAAAAGCTTGCAGCAAAAAGAGGTACCCCTAAAGTAAAAGGAAGTAAATTAATTTGGGAATAAAATGTGGCTATCTTAAGTTCACAATCCAAAAAACTCACATTGGCGTTAAACTGTTTTTCCGATCAAACGGTAGAAACAAGACTGATGTCAGATAAGCCGTGCGACCTCAACGCCAGTTCCCAGTGCCTCCATTTTTTTACCACACCCGTCCGACGCTCCCTCCCCCAAGCTACCCAATTTAGAGGGGGCGTCCCATCCACCCATAGGCCCATCTCGACCCCGCCCCCGGTCGCCTCTCGGGGAAAACTTCCTTCCTACTTTCGCCCAACCTCCTTCTACAAACAAAACATTCCAGCCAAGCCTTTGGTCCCTAGATACCTCAACTAACAGTATTCCCTACCTCCCCGCTCCCAGCTGCAAAAGCTCTTTTTCACCAACCAGACCCCAGACTCACCACTCTCAGGTCGGCCTGGACGGGAAGAGGAAAGAACGAAAACGAAGGGAATGAGGAACAGGGGAGGGGGAGGAAACGTGAGGGAGGAAAGGGGACGCCCGGAAGCAAACCTTAGGCGCCGTTCCGGTCACCGCGACGGTAGCCTATTGGGGTCAAATTCAAAGCCGCGGGGCGCCCCTAAGAGGCTGAGACTGACTTAGGCGACTACGCATGCGTCAAGGCAGAGCCTTTCGGAGCACACGTGAGAATCCGTGGCCGGATAAAGTAGGCGTGGCCAGGAGTGTATTAAAGAAGCCCCGCCTCTTCTACCACCCTTCACTCCCACCACCCTCCACTGGTGCCAATGATTCTACGGTTATTGTGTAAAGACTCAGTAGACAAACAATCTTAGGTTTCGGTATTATTTGTTACTTTTACTTGATTTTATTACGTAAATCATACAAATCAAAGGATATCCAGATGTAATAAGAAAAACGTGATAATCATTTCCCCTCCCCTTATTTACTACCTCTGCTCCTTTGATATAAGACAACTTTTTTCTCTAGGCTTATACATGAACTTTCATGCATATGGATTTTTTGTTTTCATTTAATGTGTGGCTATTGCTTGAAGTCAATGAAAGAGATAAAACTTGTCTTTTTGACAACTGCATAATACCCATTTCCATCGAACGGACTCATAGCAACCCCATAGGGTTTCCAAGGCTGTCTACGCGGAAGCAAACTGCCACTTCTTTCTCTCACAGAACCGCTGGTGGCTTCAAACGGCGGACCTGTCGCTTAGTCGATTGCCTTAACCTGTACGCCACCAGAGCTTCTATTTCTGTGGGATAAATTCCCCAAAACCGTTATCTCTGAGTGAAAAGATTTGCACATTTTTCATTTTAATGGAATCTTTTGTCAAATTACTTTTCAAAAGGTTGTAACAATTTATACTTCTACTAACAAATTTTTGAAAGTACCTGTTTCCCCCCACTCTCATTAGAACTGAATGTTAACTCTCTACTTAATTTTTTTAAATTGTGCTTTACAAATCAAGTGAGTCTCTCATACAAAAACATACACACGTTGCTGTGTACTCCTAGCTGTTCTCCCGCTAATGAGACAGTGCACTCTTCCTCTCCACCCTGTATTCCCAGTGTCCATTCAACCAGCTCCTGTGCCCCTCTGCCTTCTCACCTCCCCTCCAGACAAGAGCTGCCCACTTAGCCTCATATGTCTACTTGAGCCAAGAAGCTCACTCCTCACCAGTATCATTTTCTGGCTTACAGTCCAGTCCAATCCCAGTCTGAAGAGTTGGCTTCAGGAATGGTTCCAGTCTTGGGCTAACAAAAGGTCTGGGGACCATGGCCTCTGGGGTCCCTCTAGTCTCAGTCAGACCGTTAACTCAGGTCTTTTTATGAGAAATTGAAGTCTGTATCCCACTTTTCTTCTGCTCCAGCATGGATTCTCTGTTGTGTTCCCTGTCAGGGCAGTTATCTGTCATAGCTGGGCACCATCTAGTTCTTCTGATCTCAGGCTGATGGAGTCTCTGGTTTATGTGGCCCTTTTTATCTCTTGGGTTCTTATTTACCTTGCATCTTTGGTATTCTTTATTCTCCTTTGCTCCAGGTGGGTTGAGACCCATTGATGCATCTTACATGGCTGCTTGCCAGCATTTAAGACCCCAGACGCCACTTACCAAAGTGGGATGCAGAGTGTTTTCTTAATACATTTTGTTCTGCCACCTGACCTAGATGTCCTCTGAAACCATGGTCCCCAGATCCCTGTCCCTGCTACTCTGGCCTTTGAAGTGTTCTGTTGTATTCAGGAAACTTCTTTGCTTTCGGTTTAGTTCAGTTGTGCTGACCTCTCCTGTGTGTTGTCTTTTCCTTCACCTAAAATAGGTCTTGTCTGCTATCTAATTTGTCTACTTAATTTTTAAGAACTTGATGTGTGTAAAATAATATTTGTATCAGGATAGGCTAGGTTATATTGTGGAATTCAGCTCATGGTAGCCACTCAGGGACCCAGGCTGATGTGTAGCTAAGCCAAAGAGAGAGAGTTACCAACGGCCTCACATGGCAATTAAAGTAACTTAGATCACTTTCATTTACAACTCATTGGCTCCAACTAGTCATAAGGCCCCAGCCAGTCACAAGAGACAATGAATGCAATGCCATTCCTCTTCAAGTTGCCATTCCTGGTATAGTAGATCATATGATTGTCTGATTCAAAATGGCCAATACCAGTTCATTTCAGCTCACTAATGCCTAGGATATCGATGTTTATGTGTTCCATTTCATTTTTGATGTTTTCCAGTTTTCCTAGATTCATAATTCGTGCATTCCATCTTCAAATTATTAATAGATGTTTGCAGCTGTTCTTCTCATTTTGAGTCATGCCACATTAGCAAATGAAGGTCCCAAAAGCTTGACTCCATCTACATCATCAGGATCCACTCTACTTTGAGGATGCAGCTCTTCCCAAATTGTCTTTTGAGTGCTTTCCAACCTGGAGGGTTCGTCTTCCGGCACTATATCAGACAATATTCTGCTGCTATTCATGAGGTTTTCATTGGCTAATTGTTTTCAGAGGTAGACCACTGGGTCCTTTTTCCTAGTCTGTCCTAGTCTGGAAGTTCAGCTGAATCCTGTCCACCATGGGTGACCCTGCTGGTATTTGAATACTGGTGGCATAGCTTCCAGCATCACAGCAACATGCAAGCCCCCACAGGACGACAAACTGGGAATTCCAGAACACTTAGTTTTGCTTATAAGGAACCTGTGGACAGATCAAGAGGCAGTCGTTCGAACAGAACAAGGTGATACTGTGTGGTTTAAAGTCAGGAAAGTTGTGCGTCAGGGTCGTATCTTTTCACCATACCTATTCAATCTGTATGCTGAGCAAATAATCTGGAGAAAGATGATTAACAACCTGTGTTATGCAGATGACACAACCTTGCTTGCTAAAAGTGAAGAGGACTTGAAGCACTTACTGATGAAGATGGAAGACCCCAGCCTTCAGCATGGATTATGCCTCAACATTAAGAAAACAAAACCCCCTACAACTTGACCAATAAGCAACATCATGATAAACAAAGAAAATGCTGAAGTTGTCAAGGACTTCATTTTACTTGGATCCACAATCAACATTCAACATTCATGGAATCACAATCAACATTCATGGAAGCAGCAGTCAAGAAATCAAAAGACGCATTATTGCACTGGAAAAATCTGCTGCAAAAGACCTCTTTAGAGTGTTGAAAAGCAAAGATGTCACACTGAAGACTAAGGTGCGCCTGAGTTAAGCCATGGTGTTTTCAATTGCCCCAAATGCATGCGAAAGCTGAACAATGAATAAGGAAGAGCAAAGAAGAACTGACGCCTTTGAATTGTGGTGTTGGTGAAGAATGCTGAATATACCATGGCCTGGGAAAAGAATGACCAAATCTATCTCGGAAGAAGTACAACCAGAATTCTCCTTAGAAGCAAGGATGGCGAGGCTACATCTCATGTACTTTGGACATGTTACCAGGAGGGATAAGTCCCTGGAGAAGGACATCATGCTTGGTAAAGTAGGGGGCCAGGGAAAAAGAGAAAGACCCTCAACAAGATGGACTGACACAGCAGCTGCAACAATGGGCTCAAGCATAACAATGATTGTGAAGATGGCGCAGGTCCAGGCAGTGTTTTGTTCTGTGGGTCGCTACAGGTCGGAAGTGACTCAACAGTACCTAAGAACAACAACAACCACAAGAGTGCCAGGAACGGCAGGCCTACGTAATTGCTGGAATGTGAGAGGACTGGGTATAGCTGATAAAGTGTGTTACAATGTAGAACATTTTCTTTATAAATTGTTATGCCAATTGAGCTAGATGTCCCCTGAGATCATGGTCTCTAGCCCTCAGCCCAGTAATTTGCTCCCTCTGGGAGTTTGGATGTGTCTATGAAGCTCCTATGACCTCACCTTGATCAAGTTGTGCTGACTTTCCCAGTATTGTGTACTGTCTTACTCTTCGCCAAAGTTATCACTTACCTGTTGTCTAGTTAGTGTTTTTCCCTTCCCACCCCTACCCTCCCTCGTAACCATCAAAGATTGTTTCTTTCTATGTGTAAACCTTTTCATAGATTTTTATAGTAGTGGTCTCATACAGTATTTGTCCTTTTGTGATTGACTTATTTCGCTCAGCATATGCCTTCCAGATTCCTCCGTGTTGTGAGATGTTTCAGAATCATCATTGTTCTTTATTGTTGCATAGTATTCCATTGTGTGTATGTACCATAGTTTGTTTATCCATTCATCTGTTGATGAACACTTAGGTTGTTTCCATCTTTTTGCTATTGTAAATAATGCTGCAGTGAATATGGGTGTGCACATGTCTCTTCATTTGATGGTTCTTATTTCTCTAGGGTATATTCCTAAAAGTGGGATTGCTGGATTGTATAGTATTTCTATGTCTAGTTTTTTAAGGAAGTGCCATATTATTTTCCAAAATGGTAGTACCATTTGGCATTCCCACCAGAAGTGCATAAGAGTTCCAATCTCCCCACAGCCTCTCCAACATTAGTTATTTTCTGGTTTGTGCCAGTAGTGTCCGGGTGAGATGGTATCTTGTTCTAGTTTTGATTTGCATAAGGTCTGAGAATTTATGTATCATTTTTCCAGGTGATGCGTATGCTACTGGTCCTGGGACTAGAGTTTAAGAATCATTGTCTTAAATTGCCCCTCACCCCTTACAGAATTAACTCCTGCCCTGTGCTTCTATCGCCTTGGTTTATTCCGCATGTGAGTTATCTGTGTACATCTTTGCTTCCTCTGCTGGCTTGTGATCAACTAAAAGCTGAGATACTGTCTTAATCATCTTTGTCCCCCCAGCACCTGATATACTATCCCCACACTTGTGGTGCTCTGTAATGTATGATGAGAGAAGGGAAGTCTTTGCTTTGGTCTGGTTGAAATTTATCTCCATTAGTTAGATTCTTTCAGTTTTCCAGAGTGTATTGTGCAGGGTGAGGGGAGGGAATGGAGAATGTTGGAGAGCAACAGAAGCTATTTCGAGAATCACATTCCAGTCTGATTTCTTCATTACACTGAGAAGGTTGAAGTGGTTGGTCTTAGAGAAATCAGCAGAGGAATTCAGGAAGTATCTTCTAAGGCCTTATTGCTTAATGTGTAATCAGGGAGCTTGTTAGAAATTCTGAATCTCCAGCCACACTCAAGAATAACTGAATCACATCTCAACCTTATTAGAATGGCAATGATCAAAAAAAAAAAAAAAGAAAAATCCCTGAAAATATTAGGTGATGGCAAGGTTGTAGAAAAACAGGAACCCTCATCTATTGCTGGTAGGAATGTAAAATGGTGCAGCCACTGTGGAAAACAGAGTTTTGGTTCCTCAAACAGTTGAACATAGAACTACCGTACCCAAACCCAACCCAGTGCCGTCGAGTCGATTCCGACTCATAGCGACCCTATAGGACAGAGTAAAACTGCCCCATAGAGTTTCCAAGGAGCGCCTGGAGGATTCAAACTGCCGACCCTTTGGTTAGCAGCTGTAGCACTACCATCCAGCAATTCCAGTCTTAGGTATGTACTCAAAAGACCTGAAAGCAGTGACAACTAACAGACACAGGCACACCAGTGTTCATTGCAGCACTACCACAATAGCCAGAAAGTAGAAACAACCAAAATGTCCAACATTTCAGCTTATAAATGGATAAACAAAATGTGATATATATATACACACACACACAATGGAATATTACTCAGCCATAAAGAGGAATGAAGTCCTGATGTATGCTACAATGTGGATGAAACTAGAAAACATGCTGAGCAAAATAAGTCACTCACAAAAGGACAAATAGTGTATGGTCTCACTTGTATGAAATAAACAAATATATAAAACAAAACAAAAAAACCCAAATCCATTGCAGTTGAGTCAATTCTGACTTATAGCAGCCCCACAGGACAGAGTAGAACTGCCCTGCAGGGTTTTCAAGGCTGCAAATCTTAAGGGAAGCAAACTGCCCTTCTTTCTCCCGTGGAGCAGCTGGTGGGTTCGAACTGCCAGTCTTTTGGTTAGCAGCCAAGTGCTTAACCACTGTACGCCCAGGGCTCCTTAAGCAAGTATACATTGAAAAAAAAAACAAACCAAACCTGTTGCTGTCGAATCAGTTCTGACTCATAGCAGCCCTATAGGTCAGAGTAGAACTGCCCCATAGGGTTTCCAGTGAGCACTTGGTGGATTTGAACTGACGACCTTTTGGTTAGCAGCCCATAGCTCTTAACCACTATGCCACCAGGGTTTCCAAGCAAGTATGTAAAAACCAAAAATTATTAGTGGTTACCAGGGGTAGGAAGGACGAAGAAAGAGGGAGCTTTTGCTTAGGGTGCGTTGAATGTGTGTTAATGGTGGTGGGATAATTTGGAAAAAGATTGCAAGAATAGTTGTACAATTTGAAGAATGTAATCAATGTCACTGAGTTGTACATGTTGAAATCGTTGAATTGCTGTATGTTTTGTTGTAAATATGTTCACCACGATAAAAAAAAAAAAGAATATCTGAATCAGAATTTACATTTTATTAAGACCTCCTAGTAAGTTGTTTGTACACTAAAATTTGAGAAGTATTGTGGGAAAGGCAAGTTTGAGCAGCACAGACTTTTACTGGGCAAGGCCTCAATAATTAGGGAGCCAAGCTCTGGCTTTCTGCTTTAAGGCCTGAAGACTAACTCTTGTCAGAGGTGATCAAGCCCGGACATAAATGAGTCACATTGCTAAAACTTGCAAATTACTCAGGTAGACAGTTTATTGCCAACTTATTAACATAATTGATCAATTATATACCAATGATAAATGGTACACAAACTGGAATACTCATGTTGGTATGCTTGGCACGTTTTCTCCCTGTAATCCACTGTGATACATGGCTTTCCAACCACATGCTTCTTAATAATTCACCATGAGAAATCATATAGCACAGGGACCAAAACCGTGGCATGCCAAATGATCAGTGCATCCTTTCTCTGCAGACAGATTTATAGGAAATTAGATCATAATCTGAAGGTTGTTAGTGATCTGAAAATCAGAACAAAAGAATTTATCAGGGATTGAAAATTCAAGGCTTGCAGGCATCTGGAAAGTCATGGAAGAAAGTGGGGCAGGTGAGGACTGTCGTCATCTGGGACATTCGTGTCTTACCTATGTGGAGCAGTTGCTACTTGCCTTCAGCTAGTTTTTGTCCCATGCAATATGGTATTGCCAGATGTTCCAATTTTTTTCTTTTTTTATGTACTCCTAGTTGCTCTCTCCTAATGACGCAGCACACTCCTTCTCTCCACCCTCTATTCCCGTGTCCATTCAGCCAGCTTCTGTCCACCTCTGCCTTCTCATCTCCCGTCTAGATAGGAGCTGCCCACATAGTCTCATGTGTCTGCTTGAGTATGACCTTGTTTTTTTTTTCCTAATTAATTTTTATTGTGCTTTAAGTGAAAGTTCAGAAATCAGGTCAGTCTCTGGTACAAAAATTTACATACACCTTGCTACACACTCCTAATTGTTCCCCCTCGAATGAGATAGCACAGTTCTTCCCTCTCTTTCCTCATGTCCATTTGGGAAGCTTCCGACCCCCTTTGCCCTCTTATCTCTCCTCCAGACAGGAGATGCCAACATAATAGTCTCATGTGTCTACTTGATCCAAGAAGCTCGTTCTTCACCAGTATCATTTTCCATCCCATATTCCATTCCAATCCCTGTCTGAAGAGTTGGCTTTGGGAATAGTTCCTGTCCTGGGCTAACAGAAGGTCTGGGGACCATGGCCTCCAGGGTCCTTGGGATGGCCTTGTTTTGACCAATACATTCAGCTTGTCCCTGTCCCACTTTGATAACCATTTCCTTGAACAGGAACAATACAAACTGGCTTGTTTCATCTTCTGTTATTCTCAATTCACCCTCATGTGACCAATGTGGAAAGTAAGAGAGAGAAGTTTTAGAAATGCTAAAAACCTGCTGCCATTGAATGAATTTGAACTTAGCAACCCTACAGGACAGAGTAGAACTGTTCTGAAGGTATCCAAGGCTGGAAATCTTTATGGAAGGATACTGCCATATCTCCACCACCACCGCCCCCCCCACCCCGCAAAGCGGCTGGTGGTTTCGAACCATTGACCTTTCAGTTAGCAACAAAGTGCTTAACCACTGTACTACCAGGGCTCCTTGGTTCAGAAATAGGAAGGTGAAATAATCTAAAGCCTGGATCGTACACATCTGTAAAACAGATTTTAAATCTCTTCTGAGGAGGAGTCTACCGGGTGTTTGTCATACTTCAGTTCAGAGATGGTCCTGTAGATGTGGAGTTTGCCTCATAGGGATTCTTCACCAACTTGGCACATCGAAAAATCATCACTATTAGGAACAGAAATAGAAGAACAACAAAGGCAATAGCAAAGCCTTTGTCCACGTCAACAGTGCTGGGCAGACTCGAATCCTCCATGGGGACCTGCACGTCTTTATCCTTTTCCAGCCGTAGCTACCTCCTCAGGTACATCTTCGTATTTGTCATATTTCTAGATAAAAGAGGACAAAACAAGTTTATTGGTTTGTGTGTGTGTGTGTGTGTGTATGTTTTCCTGATAACACTGTGTAGAAACCGAAGAGGGACCAAGAGTTGAAAAAAATCAGCAAGACATTTAAAAGCACTTATGAAACTGGGAAAGTCCATACAGGTGGCTGACAAAATACACACACATCAAAAAAGTATAAAATACCTGGAGAATTCTTCTAAGGCGATACATGAGTAATCCAGAAATCAACTGGGGCTTCCTTGCCCTGTAAGATCCAGGTAAAATTGCCTTGAACATCCCAGTTCTATTCAAGTTCAAATCCTTCTCAAAGATTTCTTCAAATTCCAAGAGTACTTAAACTACAACTAATTTGATATGCAGTTTCAACTCACTGGATAGAAACATAAAATTAGTTTATTTTTTTTAATCCCTAATTTAAACTATATTCTGTCTTTCCTGTCTTCTGTCATCAAGGTGGATGACCATCAGGTATGTCCTCTAAGATGTCCCTTTCAGTTATTAAAACAGTCCATCTCAGTTATAAATTTCTAATCTTAAAGAGGATTTGAAGTTCTATAATTCTCTCCCTTTTCTGGTGTCCAGTTCTTCTAAGGTGTAGGAGCAGGGAGGAAGGAAAGCGAAAAGTCAAGTTTTTCTTTACTTAATGGGCTCAGTTGTAGTTGACTGTAAGTTGGTGTCCTTATCTTGTTCTAGTTTGGTCTGGTGGTTTCTGAGTAGAGTGTGCTGGTGGCTTTTTTGGATAGTGCTCATCTTTACTCTGTACTTTTCTGTCATTGAAGACTTCCTCAGATGGTGCCAAACCAAAAACCAAACCAAACCCTTTGCCATTGAGTCCATTTCGACTTATGGTGACTCCATGTGTTACAGAGTAGTAGTGGTCCATTGGATTTTCTTAGCTGTAATATTAATGGAAGCAGATGGCTAGACCTTTCTTCTATGGTACTGCTAGGTTAGTTTGAACTGCCAACTTTTAGGTAATTAGTCAAGTACAAACTGCTTGTGCCACCTAGGGTATGTTAGCGGGTGCCAACTATTCCCTAATTCCACCAACCCAGACTCAGGTTGGATGTCCTATTGCTTGGTGCAGTGGTCTCCTGGCATCCTCACTGCTTCTGTCCCTCAAGAGACATCTGAAGTCCCTCAGGGTGAGTTGTAGGACCAGGATGGGTTGGGGAGTTGGCCACGTTTTCTTCCTAGGCTTATTTCACTGAGGACGCAACAAGCCCTCCTGGCACAGAGTACTTCCATGGGCTTTCCAGATTCAGAAATCTCTAGCCAAGAAATTGACATGAGTGTTCATGTTTGCACTCACACAATGCTTCAAGCAAATCTGACCAGAGTAGCTATGCAGATTTTGCAGTTCAGAAGGCATCTATCCAGGGGATGAAGTGTCAGTCTCCCCTTCTTGTCCACCTGCATCTCTCTTGAAATCCCCCCACCCTTGACTTTTGGAGGGCAGGTAATCATTTCCCTCTCTTTTGCCTTGGCAGGGAAATGAATAGCCTCTCACCATGAATACCGTACATCCTACAACGTTGATAATGACTACTCCTGCTTGCCTCCCACCCACTCTTCTCTTTATACATACTGTGGTGGGAGTTCTTAGAGATAGGGTTGATTATGCCACCTCCTCATAAAATTTGGGAGAGGTTCTGGCTCTAATTGTCACAGCTCTTTTTAGAATATGAGGAGTACTTAGTTCTTTTTCAAAATTGTTTTGGCTATGCTTGGTCTCTTGAATTCCCATATGAATTTTAGGATTAGTTTATTCATTTCCAGAAAGAACTTAGCTGGGATTCTGATAGGAATTCCATTAAATTTGTAGATCAGTTTGGGGAAGATATGCCAACTTAACAATTTTTGCTCTTCTGATCCTTGAACATGGGACGTCTTTCCATTTCTTTAGATCTTCAATCTTTCAACAATGTTTTGTAGTTTTCAGTTTTAAGTATAAGTTCTACATTTCTTTTGTTAATTTTACTTATAAGTATTTTGTTCTTTTGATGTTATTGTTTTAACACTGCTATATCTTTTTATGTAAATTGTATGCACATGTCTTTTGTTCCTTTTTCTACTGGGTTTTTGGTCTTTTTCTCCCTTTTTTTTTTTTTAAAGTTCTTTATCTACTATGGAGATTAGCCCTTTATGTGTGATATATATGGCAAATATTTTCTCCCAGTTTGTTAGTTGTATTTCAATTTTGTTTATGGTGATTTTTTGCTATGAAAAAGGTTTTTTTTTAACATTGTGAAATTCATTGATTTTTTTTTTTTATCACAGGATAATTTTGTGTCAATATTAGAAAGTCCTTACAACCAAGTTATGAAGGAATTCATCCATGTTTTTTCCTACTATTTGTATGGTTCAATTTTTTCCATTTAGATCCTTGACCCATTCAGGGTTTATTTTAGTTTATGGAGTGAGATGTGGTTACCCAGTTGGTGGACTGGTTTGTAATTCAAACCTGAAAAGCACTATGGGCGGGAGGCTATCTAAAGCAACCAGTGGCAACAGAGAAGACGGCGGGGTTGGAATTGAACTGAACAAAGGAAAATTTCTTCTTCTTGTGGGTCATATACGAACCCCACAAATAGGAACAGCCTGGAGCATACCCAAGAGGATCACACCTCTAAGAGGGCTTCCTGTTAGAATGAAGTTACCTTAACAGAAAGTGGCTTTGTTGGATTTAGCATCGTAAAGACCAGCTAGAGGAAGGACACTGACCCTGAGGGATCTGCAGTTAGACAACCCTAGTGGGGGGATTTCTGAGGAACCCATGAAAAGCACGTCATGAGAAAAAGAGCCCTGAACATCAGCCAAGCTGAGAGGAAAAAAAAAAAAAAAGAAAAATGCCAGTGGATTTATTTTGAAAATGCTTTACTGGGCTTTTTGTTTACACATAAGTCCAAAAACCAAACCCACTGTTGTCAAGTCGATTCCAACTGACAGTGAGCCTATAGGACAGAGTAGAACTGCCCGTTAGAGTTTCCAAGGAGTGCCTGGCAGATTTGAACTGCCGATCTCTCGGTTAACAGCTGTAGCACTTAACCACTATGCTACCAGGGTTTCCTTTATTACACATAGGTTAAGCCAAAAATCTTGTTTTCTAATACATTAGTTGGGATGGTGAGTAAACAAATTGCTCTGAGAAATATTATCAAGAGTTGTCTTCATATAGGCAAGAACGTGGTTCTAAGACTGAGAGAAACTGGTCTGGTGCCCTCCCTGATGGCTGGAAAATGTGGGAAGATTGGTAGATATTTGTACCATCCTTAAGGTATATATGCAGCCCTGGTGGTGCAGTGGTTAAGAGTTTGTCTGCTAACCAAAAGGTTGGCAGTTCGAATCTACCAGCTGCTCCTTGGAAACCCTATGGGGCAGTTCTACTCTGTCCTATAGGGTGACTATGAATTGGAGTCAACTGCACGGCAATGGTTTTCATCATTTCTATGATGCTCTTTCAATGCATTTTTGTTTGTGTTACACACTGCAATGGTCTTTCACTCCCTATATCTATTAATATCCTATTGGGCCTACTTCCAAAATATCTCTCAAAATCAATTTCCTTTTCTTTATTCATACTGCCACCACTCTATTACAGGACATCAAATGCCAGACTCTTCCAAATGCTCTCTGATTTCCTGAAAGCACTCTTTCTCCCCTCCAAACCACAAAGTGATCTTTAATAAACACAAATTGATCAGTCCTCTGATTAAAACCCTTCAGTAGCTTCCCACTGTGCCCAATTTATTAATGGGGCTCATGGGCTCTCCACGATTTGATCTAACCTTGTTTCTTGCCAGTCCCTCCCTTGTACTTTTTGACTAATCAATGCTGGAATTCTCACAGTTCCATGGATTTTGCATCATCTCCTTTTGCCTCCAAGACTTTTCCACTAACATTCTCTTTGCATTATTCCCCTCCCTTTCAGGCTTTAGCTTAAATGTTGGCTTCCCAGGTAGCTCGTTCAGTAATATTCACTGTAGTTTATTATAATTACTTTAGCATCTGTATTTTCTGATAAAATAGTAATCCTACATGAGAGTAGAGGCCATATACCATTTGTTTTCATATTCTAAAAGTCTAGGACATATTAGATGCTCAGTAAATATCTGTTCAATGAATGAAGGCATCACTGCACCTTGCTAGAAGTCCCTGGGTGGTGCAAACAGTTAATGTGCTTAGCAACTCACTGAAAGGTAGGAGGTTCAAGTCTACCCAGAGCCTCCTTGGAAGAGAGGCCTGGTGATCTACTTCCAAAAAATCAGTCTTTGGAAACCCTCTGGAACAAAATTCTACCCTGAAACACATGTCACCATGAGTCAGAACCAACTTGATGGCAAGTGGTACAACTTGCTAAAGTGAGCATATAAAAATGTTTGTTGAATGAATGAAAGACTTTGAGAATATAACATCGAATTAAGACAGGAGAAGACTACTGGTGATCTAAAAGGAAAGAGTGCCAGCAGAGTGGTGAAGGTAGAATCCAGACCTTAATGGGTTAACCAGGAAAGGGCAGTGAGGAAATGAAGACACTAAGATTGTAAATCATTTATAAGACATTCGACTAGGAAAGAAATAGAATAGAAGCCGAAAGCCTATTGCAGAACCAAGGATTACTTTTCAAAGGACTAGAAAGGTATCAGGTAGAATGCTTTTGGTTACAAGTGACAGAAAAGCTGACTCGAATGGGATTAAAAAATACATGGAACTTATTAACTCATGGAGCTAAAAGCAAGGCTTGTTTTAGGTATGGTTGGCTGCAGAGATTCAAGGTGTTATCAGGGTCCTGCTTTTGTATATCTATGTTTTTTTTCTCAAGCTTGGTTCTTTGTATTTTGATTTCCTCTCCAGGTGGTCTTCCCTTATGGTAGCAAGAAAGGCTCTGCAAATCCAGACCTCACATATTCCTTCTACATACCCACCCTACCTCACTCCAAAGGAAGGAAGAATATTTTTATATCAGTCAGGATTATTATTTTTTTTAAATAGATTCTTCAATTTTTTTCCTTTAATTTTTATTGTACTTGAAGTGAAAGTTTACAAACCAAATCAGTCTCTCAGATGAAAACTTATATACACCTTGCTATATACTCCTAGTTTCAGTCAGGATTCTTGCTTGTTAGCAACAAAAAATGGAGTCTCTCTTACTCAAACAGAAAGGGTATTTATTGAGAAAGAGATCTGGTAGCTCCTAGAATCAATTAAAAGGAGAACCAGTCTTATAAAACAGGCAGAATCCAAGAGAAGCCAGGCATCAGGAGCCATATCCAAGGTTAGCACAGGAAAACTGTGGTGAGGGCACTGCTGGCATTGGACACTGCCACCACTGGACACTGCTGTTGCTGAGTACTGCTGTTGCTGTTATTGGATACTGCCATCTCTGTCATGCCTGAATTATAAATTGTATCATCTTTGTGTCACTCTATATTCCAGTCCCTGGCAGGAGCATCCAACTGGTAAAGGCTGAGTCACGCACCAGCACCTTAGCTGCCAAGGCGCGGAAGAAGGAGTGTTTGGTTTCTCTAGGATTCTGTAGGAATGAGGTTCTGTCTCCCACAGACTCACATAAAGGAAAATTTCTTCCAAATAGGAAGGGGATTTAGATGTTGGGAATATAAAAAAAAACAAACATTTTTTGCTTCTTCTGATCACAGCACCATAAAAGTAGAAATAATAGGAAGAGCAAGGAAAAAAAAATTGAATACATAGAAACTGAATAACACCCTGCTTAAAAACCACTGGGCAATAGAAGAAATCAAAGATGGAATAAAAAAATTCCTGGAATCAAATGAGAATGAAAACACATCATACCAGAACCTTTGGGACACAGCAAAGGCAGTGCTCAGAGCTCAATTTATAGCAACAGGTGCACATCGCAAAAAAGAAGAAAGGGACAAAATCAAAACATTAGCTATATGACTCAAACAAATAGAAAGAGGACAGCAAAAGAAGTCCACAGGCACCAGAAGAAAGGAAATAATAAAGATCAGAGCAGAAATAAATGAAATAGAGAATAGAAAAACAACAGAAAGAATCAAAAACAGCAACAAAATGAAACAAACCATTTTTGGTCTTGGCCTCAAATCCAGTTATAGACTGTTTACAAGAGACTCACCTAAATTTTAAAGACAGAAAAGTTTAAAGGAGAAGCAATAGAAAAAGGGATAAAAGATAAATACTAACTAAAAGAAAACTGAGGAGCTGTATTGATATCAGACAAAATAGATCATAAGACAACAAGCACTAAGAAAGATAAAAAGGATTAATAGATAATGATAAAGGGTTCAATTGAGTAGGAAGACATAATATTTCTAAATTGTATACACCTAATAAAATAGCCTCAAAATAAATAACAAAACTTAATAGAAGTTAATAGAACCACCAGTATAGTGGATAGTCAACATATTCTTCTCAATTAATAGGTTAACTAGGCAAAAATTAGTGAAGATATAATATATTTGAATAATGCAACTGACGAACTTGATTTATTGAACATCTATAGAACCTTACATCCAACATTTAGCAAATCTATAATTTTCTACGTATTGTTTAATCACATTTGAGTTTTTTTTTTTTTTTTGTCATTTCCATCTGAAAGCATTCCTCTTTAATAAATTGTGCTGGCATAACTAGATATCCATCTGCAAAAAAATGAAACAAGACCCATACTTCACACCATGCACAAAAACTAACTCAAAGTGGATTGAAGACCTACAAATAAAATCTAAAATGATAAAGATCATGGAAGAAAAAATAGAGACAATGCTAGGAGCCCTAATACATGGCATGAACAGTATACAAAATGTTACTAACAATGTACAAACACCAGAAGAGAAACTAGGTAACTGGGAGCTCCTAAAAATCACTTACGCTCATCCAAAGACTTCACCAAAAGAGTAAAAAGACAACCTACAGGCTGGGAAAAAAATTTTGGCTATGACAAATCCGATCAGCATCTAATCTCTAAGATCTACAAGATACTGTAAAACCTCAACAGCAAAAAGACAAATAACCCAATTAAAAAATGGGCAAAGCATATGAACAGGCTCTTCATCAAAGAAGACATTCAGGTGGCTAACAGATACATGAAGAAACACTCATGATCATTGGCCATTAGAGAAATGCAAATCAAAACTACAATGAGATACCATCTCACCCCAATAAGACTAGCATTAATCCAAAAAACACAAAATAATAAATGTTGGAGAGGTTGTGGAGAGACTGGAACACTTACACACTGCTGGTGGGAATGTAAAATGGTACAACCACTTTGGAAATAGATTTGGCGCTTCCTTAAAAAGCTAGAAATAGAAGTACCATACAATTCAGTTATCCCACTCCTTGGAATATATCCTAGAGAAATAAGAGCCTTTACACCAATAGATGTATGCACACCCATGTCCATTTCTACACGGTTTACAATAGCAAAAAGATGGAAACAACCAAGGTGCCCATCAACGGATGAATGAATAATCAAATTCGGGTACATTCACACAATGGAATACTACACAACGATAAAGAACAACGATGCATCTGTGAAACATCTCATAACACGGATGAATCTGGAAGGCATTATGCTGAGTGAAATGAGTCCGTTCCAAAGGGACAAATATTGCTTAAGACCACTATTATAAGAACGCAAGAGAAGTTCTAAACACAGAAGAAAACATTCTTTGATGGTTATGAGGGTGCGGATGGAGGGAGAGCAGTATTCACTAATTAGATAGTAGACAAGAATTATTTTAGGTGAAGGGAAGGTCGACACACAATACATGGGAGGTCAGCACTACTGGACTAAACCAAAAGCTAAGAAGTTTCCTGAATACAACCAAACACTTCAAAAGACAGGGTAGAAGGGGTGGAGGTCTGGGGACCATGGTTCCAGAAGACATTTAGGTCAATTGGCATAACAAAGTGTATTAAGAGAACATTCTGTATCCCACTTCAGTGAATGGCGTCTGGGGTCTTAAAAGGTAGCAAGCAGTCATCTAAGATGCATCACTTGGTCTTAACCCACCTGGCACAAAGGAGAATGTAGAGCACCAAAGACACAAGGAAAATATGACCCAAGCGACAGAAAGGGCCACATAAACCAGAGACTCCATCAGCCTAAGTTTGGAAGAACTAGATGGTGCCCAGCTACCACCAATGATTGCCCTGACAGGGAACACAACAAAGAATCCTTAACAGAGCAGGAGAAAAGTGGGATGTACCTCAAATTCTAGAAAAAAGACCAGTCTTAATGGTCTGACTGAGACTGGAGGGGCCCCAGAGTACATGGCTCCTGGACTCTCTGTTAGCCCCAAACTAAAACCATTCCTGAAGCCAACTCTTCAGACAAAGCTTAGACTAGACTATAAGACATAAAATGATACTGGTGAGGAGTGTGCTTCATAGCTCAAGCAGACACGTGAGACTATGTGGGCAGCTCCTGTCTGGGAGGCAAGATGAGAAGGCAGACGGGGTCAGGAGCTTGTTGAATGGACACAGGAAATACAGGGTGGAGAGGAGGAGTGTGCTGTTACATTGTAGGGTGAGCAACTAGGGTCAGATAACAGGGTGCGATAAGTTTTTGTATGAGACCCTGACTTGAATTGTAAATTTTCACTTAAAGTACAAAAAAAAAAAAGCACCCTAATTCCATGTATTAAATCTCTGTTTCAAATAGAATGGTTCCTGACCCTACAAATAAACTTTGATTGATAAAAACACCAAGCTGAGTTTATCCCAGGACTACAAGGGTAATTTACATAAAAAAACCCCAGTGCCTGTCGAGTAGATTCCTAATTTACATTAGAAAACCTATAAATGACATTTATTATATTTATAGATAAAAGAGAAAAATCATACGCTTACCTCAGTGGTTGCAGAAAAAGCATTTGATAAAATTCAACACTAATATAAAACACTGTGGAGTTTACATGAACTTTACCTAAAGAATTTGGTCTTTTCCCTCAGTTCCTGAGAGATGATCTCTAAAAAAACCTTGGAATTTAAGTGTCTTTGATAAGGAGTCCAGAGCACACAAAACTAACGGGTCAGGTGAGGTGATGAGGTGACTTGGGGGCGGGGGGCTGGCCAGGCCAGAAAGACCCACCATGCAATATCTCATGATCATCTTATGATATTCACTAACCTCAGGGAAGAAGGGCTGGTCAATCCAGAAAGACCACCTTGTGATATCATACAACCTCAGGGGATAGGGGCTAGAGTTTTCATTGTATAATGAGACCCCCCATAAAAGCTCTGGACATGGAAGCTCCATGGGCTTCCATGCATATGAGAGGGTAGCATGTCCCTTTTTTGGAACATGTAAGCTTCGCCTTGGGAACTCTCTTAGATCTCACCCTATAAGTCTCTTCGTTTGTATCCTTTTTTCCCACAGTAAAACCGTAATTGTAAGTATAGCACTTTCCATGAGTTCTGGGAGTCATTCCAATGAATTATTTAATCCAAAGGAATTGTGGGAGGCAGCAGGGCAGAAGTTAGGGAGCTCGGAGCAGGGGGCGGGGGGATTCCTGAGCTTGTGGCTGGCATCCTGAGGGGTAGAGGGAAACTACTGAATCTGTAGTAAGCGTGTCAGAAGTTAGGAAGCTCAGAGGGGATTTCCAAGCTTGTAGCTGGCATCTACCTACTTGGCAGTCTGGACAGTGAATCTGACCTAGCTCCAGGTGGCTAGAGTCAGAGACAGAAGTGCTGCATGGCCGGCTGATGTCAGAACTGAGCAGAGAAGTGAAAAGTGGAGAATTTGATTTGATGCTGACTATTATCATTACAAACACCATAAAAATTCTTAGCAAAATAGGAATAGAAGGGAACTTCTTTAACCTAATAAAGGGTAGGAACCAAAAATGTATAGCAAACATTCTACTTACTGGTCGAAAATTGAGTAATATTCCCTTCTAAGTCAGGAGCAAGACAAGGAACAAGACAAATACGCTCACTACATTAATTGTTAATAAACATTATTCTGAAGGTCCTAGCCAGTGCAGTAAAATAAGATAAAGAATAAATAAATAAATAAAGTATAACAATAGCAATGGCAGAAACAAAAATGCTCATTATTCACAGATGATGTCATTGTCTACAGAAAAAATGAGAAATAATTAGAGGTGGCAAGGTGGCTGGATAAGTACACGGATCAATTATATTTCTAAATACCAGCAACAAACAATAAGAAAATGTAATTTTTAAAAGGGCATCAGTTTTAAAGGCACAAAAACTGTATCAAATATTTGAGAATGCACCTAACAAAAATTTGAGCCAGACTTGCTTGGACACAATTACAAAATTTGATTAAAAGTCGTTAAAGAAAATCCCTAAGTAAATGGAGGGATGTACCATGTTTATAGATTCAACATGGTAGAGTGTTTAATCCTCTTGAAGATGATGTACAGATACAATGCAATTCCACCAAAATTTCATTAGAGCTTTAGAGAAAACTGACAATCCAAATTTCTTTGATGTTTCTGGAAGCTCAAAGGCCCAAGAATAAAGAAGACATTCTGAAGCAAAAGAAGAGAATGGTGAGATT
Source organism: Loxodonta africana (assembly GCF_030014295.1). Classification (NCBI taxonomy): domain Eukaryota; kingdom Metazoa; phylum Chordata; class Mammalia; order Proboscidea; family Elephantidae; genus Loxodonta; species Loxodonta africana. The sequence goes on along the minus strand of NC_087344.1, from coordinate 180,779,434 downwards.
TCCCATACCAGTTATCAAGGTTTATTATGGAGCTACAGTGTATATGACAGTGGAGTATATGTACAGGGAGATAATGGACCATTTGGGCAGACTAGAGAGCCTGAGAACAAATTGCATGCATTAGGAAACTTGAATTATGACAGAATAGGCATTACTGATCGCGGGAGGGATGGTCTAGTCAATAAGTGATACTGGGAAACAGTATATTGCACCAGTATATTGCACGACAAACTGAAAAATTTTTGCAAGAAAATAGAATATCTCTATGACCTCAGGATTGAGAAAGGTCTCTCAAGACACAAACAGTGCAAAATATATTTTAAAAGATGGATAAAGTTGACATTAATGTTAAGAACATCAGTTCACCAAAAGATAGCATAAAGTAAGTAAAAATACAAGCCACAAAATGGAAAAAGATGTTTGCCATACATATTTCCAACAAAGAATTAGTATTCAGAATTAGAAAAAACTCTTCAACTTAATAAGAAAAAGGCAAGTATACTCGATGACAAAATTAACAAAAGACATGAACTGGCATTCCACACATATATACAAAAAAAGAAATATGAATGGCAAAAAAATATGTATGAAAAGATGTTCTGTTTCATTACTAATCATGGAAATACAGATATCAATTGTTTATCCACTAGATTGGTAGACATTAAGAAGTCTAATAACATCAAGTGTCGGCAAGGATATGATTCATCCAGAGCTCCTATATACTGCTGATAGGAGCAAAAATTGATAAAACCGCCCGTGGAAATCCATTTAGCATTATCCGGTGAAGTTGAATATACGTATTCTCCACAATTCAACAAGCCCACTCCTGTGTATATATTTCAGTCATCTAGTGCTGCTGTAACAGAAATACCACAAGTGGATGGCTTTAAGAAAGAGGAATTTATTTCCTCACAGTAAGGTAGGCTAACAGTCCAAATTTAGGGTCTCAGCTCCAGGAGAAGACTTCCTCTCTCCATTGGCTCTGGAGAAAGGTCCTTGTCCTCAATCTTCCCCTGGTTGAGGAGCTTCTCAGCCTGAGGGACCCTGGGTCCAAAGGACAAGCTCTGCTCCTGGTGCTGCTTTCTTGGTGGTATGAGGTCCCCTGTCTCTCTGCTCACTTCTTTCTTATATATTTCAAGAGATTGCCTTAAGACACAATCCATTCATATAGATTGAGTCCTGCCTCACTAACACAACTGCCGCCCAACCTCCCTCGTTGACATCATAGAGGCAGGATTTACATCATACAGGAAAATCACACCATACTGGGAATCATGGCCCACCCAAATTGATACACACATTTTTGGGGAGACATAATTCAGTCCATGACAGTGCATACCCAGAAAGCTCTTGAAAACATGTCTTAGGAGAAATTTAAAAGAGCATCATCACAGCCTTGGACATACCAACGAAACAACAGATAACCCAAATGACCACTGCCTGGAGAGTGAATTTATAAATTGCCATATAGTCAGTAATTGAATACTATATAGCAGTAAAAGCACGAATGAAATAGAGCTACATCTAACAACATGGGTGAATCTTGGAAATATATTATTAAGTGGGGAAAAAAAGCATATTATAGAGACTGCATACATTATTATATTATTTTCATTAATCTCTTAACAAGAAAAGCCAAATAACATTACTTAGGGATGCATGCATGTGTGATAAATCTGTTTTTACAAAAACAATGATAAACACAAAATTCATGGTAGTGGCTATCTCTGGGAGGGAGGCAGGAAGATGGGCTAAGGAAAGTGCACACAGGGAGATGTACTGATAATGTTATTGTTACAATTCTTGTCGGGTCATTAGTTCACAGCAGGTTATTTTATTATACTTCATAACTTAAATATGTTATATATCTTCTTTTGAATGTACCAGTATTATGAACTAAAAAGTTAAAGAATTAGGTTTGAGGGAGGCAGCAAAAAGAACGCTTTCCCAGGTTTGCAAAGGTACTATCGGGAATCAAAAAGCTCTTTAGACAGTACTTACTCTTTCAGGAGATCACTGTGCGTTTGTGTGTGTGTTGCGGGGGTGGTCTACTGAAGAGCTAAAAAGGGAACAGCGCAGGGAGAGCTCATTGGAAACTACTGCTTGCCCACACAGTTCCTGGTTTTGGAAAAAAGAAAGGCAAAGGATATTCCATCCAGATAAGTCAACCCCCAATGAGAACAATTCAGTGGCGATTAAGAAATATAATGTGGTGGTTGAGAGCATGGATTCTGGAGCCTGTCCCTCTGGATTTCAATTCTGGCTAAGCCATTTATTAGAGCCCTGGTGGCACAGTGGTTAAGAGCTCGGCTGCTAACCAAACTGTCAGCAGTTCGAATCCACCAGCTGCTCCTTGGAGACCCTCTGGGGCAGTTCTACCCTGTCCTAAAGGGTTGATATGAATCGGAATCAACTCAATGGCAAAAGACAGAAGCCATTTATTAGGCTTGGTGACACTGAGCAAGTTAACCTTTCAGAGCCTTGGTTTCCTCATCTATAAAATGAAGATGATAATACAAAAATTCTATAAGGTAGATGTTGAGATTAAATAAATGCATGTAGAATGCTTTGAACAGTGCCTGGCAACTGGTAAATGTGTTTGCTACTATTATCTTCCTTATGTTCCTAATTTTTTGCTCCTTTTCTCCTGCTATGGAGGTTCTGAAAGTTAATGTTGTTTTAATTTTTCATTTAGGTGGGATTCTAGAGAGACACTAGTACTGCTCATATCTCACAGCTGTGCAGTACTGGAAGTGCCTAAGATCAAAAGAGAAGGGTCAAGGGCTAAGGAGGGCTACAGCCCACAGCTCAAAGTACTGACCTTGGGCTTCAGTGCATTTGGTAATAAGAATGTAATAGATAGTCCATGTATCATATGTCCTGAAGAAAGGATTCCAATTTGAGCCTAAGCTGTGTGTGTCCTAAAATTTAAGTGCTAAAGCAAATCTCCAAGATGATTGGGAATGGGCCTTCCAGCCATCTGCTTTATTTCTAATTACAGACCCTCTTAGGGAAAAATTTACCTTAAGGGAAGAGATAGTCTGGGCCTGGGTCTGGCTGGGGTCAGAGAAGAGGTAAGTGTGTGTGAGCCAGAGTGTTCTCTGGAGCACTTCTCACATCCGAGTCCTGAGATACAGGTGGAGTCAACAAATACTCTTCTATGATGGCTCTTATCACTTAATTTTACCCACAGCGGTGTGCAGTTTGGGGAACAGAGATTACACACAGCACTTCCTTTCTATTCGACCTCTGTCAACTTTAAATTCAATTTCAATGCACCATTCTCCATTTAACAGTGCTTAATTCAGTATGACTAGAGCTCATGATGCCTGAAAGCGAAAGGTGTAAAATCACAGACTCTCACAATTGGAAGGAAACTTTATAGGCTGTCTTGTTCCAGCAGCCTCTGATGCTTAATCCCCTCTAAACATTCCTGCAAAGCCCCTGATTGAACTCCTTGCATGATCAGTGACAAGGAACTATCTTCCAAGGCAGTCCAATCTATCTCGGAAGGTTCTGTACAGAAGTCCTTCCTTACATTGGGCCAAATCTATCTCCTTTGTGCTGTTTCAGTTTTAACTTAGGACCACGTAGGCCAGCGTGTATCTCTTCATACACAAGACTTTCCATTATTTGAAGTTAGATATCACATATCTGTTGGCTCATTTCTTTAATCATTTTTCAGAGATATGGTCTTTTAATCACCGTGTTTTTTCCACTGAAGAGATTCCAATGTGTCTATAGCCCTTGTAAAATGTGATGTCCAATAGCGTACGATACCCCTGCAAATTCAAGATCACTAATTTAAATACTATAGTTCTATTCATTGAGATAGGACCATAATGACCCTTGAAAGTCAGGGTAAGCAATTTGATTTTTTTTTTCCAGGCATGGGAAATATTTGTTTTTATTTTTTATTTTTTTATGAACGGGGAATCACCTTGAGAACAGGAAACTTCTCTTACTGTGTATCCCACTGACTCCAGCTGGAAGGTAAGCTCTAAGTGGTAGGTCTGTGTCTGTCTCATTCATGGCATAGCTTCAGTGCCTAGAGCAGAGCTGGCACATTATAGGTGTTTAATACATGAATGAATTAGTATCTACATCAGCGCCTGGCACGTAGTGCATACACAATGCATATTTGTTGAATGAAAGAGGGTAAATGATCAAAGCCATGCTTCAGGAAGATAACTGGCAATAGTTTGTAAGAGGTATCGGAGACAGGAAATTTCAGACATAACGCGGAGGAAAATAATAGGGAGCTGTTACAGCAGCCTAACAAGAGGTTACAAAGGCATAAACTAGGATATGAGAGCGAGTGTAGGAGACTGTAGATGTGAAAGACTATTTGACATAGCTTATAAACTACTGTAAACGGATCTATCGTGGGAGGGAGGAGAGACTGATAAAGAAAACTCTGGGGCTTGAATTTGGATAGCTGAAAGAAAATGTTGCCATTCGTAGAATTACTCATTTTAGGAATAGCAGATACTTTGAGGAACTACAATGAATTCAGTCTAGGGCACGCTGAGTTTAAAGGTACTGGTGTGGCATGAGGGAGCCCTGGTGGCGCAGTGGTTAAGTGCTCAGGTGCTAACTGAAAGATCAGCAGGTCAGTGGTTCAAACCCACCAGCAGCACTGAGGGAGAAAGGACAGATTATCCAACAGGCAAGGTAAGCACAGTGCTTACCAGATCATCTGTAGCAAACTATTTCACATGGGCTTCACCACGTCTTTAAAACCCATGTGAAATTGTTCACTATAGATTAGTAAGTAAGCACAAGTAAGCCTGTTGCTTATGTTGCTTACTAGGTCATCCACCCCTGTCAGGGATTATAAATTTAGAAACAGGCTTTGATTCTGTAGGAAGGTGCTGTGAGTTTGGGAGAGAGACAGATGCCAGCCACACCTAGAAGCAGAATCTTTGATGTGGTGAAAAAAATATGGAATTGTTCACTACAGATGATCTGGTAAGCAAAGTAAGCACCTTCCTTACCTTGCCTATTGGATAGTCTGCCCGTGTGGCAGTAGGCTTCTGTAAAGATTTACAGTCTTGGAACCCTATGGGGCGGTTCTACCATGCCCTATAGGGTCGCTGAGTCAGAATCCACTTGACGGCAATGGATTTGGTTTTTGGTTGGTGTGGCATGCTTAGGAGACAGAGTGTGGGACTAGGGTTTTGGAGTGAAGAAGATCAAAAGTTTTAGAGCTGAGAGGCATCCAAGGATTTTTGTTGTTGTTAGGTACTATAGAGTTGGTTCTGGTTCATAGTGACCGTATATACAACAGAATGAAACACTGCCTAGTCCTGCACCCTTGTTGCTATGTTTCAGCCCATTGTTGCAGCCGCTGTGTCAATCCATCTTGGAAAAGGTCTTTCTCTTTTTCTCTGACCCTCTACTTAACCAAGCATGATGTCCTTCTCTGGGGACTTGTCCCTCCTGATAACACGACCCAAGTATATAAGATGAAGTCTCACCACCCTTGCTTCTGAGGAGCATTCTGGTTGTGCTTCTTCCAACACAGATTTGTTCGTTCTTCTGGAAGACGATGGTATATCCAATATTCTTTGCCAACATCATAATTCAAAGGCATCAATTATTCTTCAGTCTTCCTTATTCATTGTCCAGCTTTTGAATGCATATGAGGTGATTGAAAATACCATGGCTTGGGTCAGACGCACCTTAGTCCTCAAAATGACATCCTTGCTTTTTAACACTTTAAGGTTGTCTTCTGCAGCAGATTTGCCAACTGCAATATAGCCTTTGATTTCTTGACTGCAGTGTCCATAGGCATTGATTGTGGATCCAAATAAAATAAAATCCTTGACAACTTCAATCTTTTCTCCATTTATCATGATGTTGCTTATTGGTCCAGTTGTGAGGATTTTTGTTTTCTTTATGTTGAGGTGTAATCCATACTGAAGGCTGTGGTCTTTGATCTTCATCAGTAAGTGTTTCAAGTCCTCTTCACTTTCAGCAAGCAAAGTTGTATCATCTGCATATTACAGGTTGTTAATCAGTCTTCCTCCAATCTTGATGCCCCAATCTTCTTCATAGAGTCCAGCTTCTCAGATTATTTGCTCAGCATAAGTGTGGTGAAAAGATACAACCCTGATGCACACCTTTCCTGACTTTAAACCACACAGTATCCCCTTGTTCTGTTCGAATGACTGTTCTTGGACTATGTACAGGTTCCTTATGAGCACAATTAAGTATTCTGGAATTCCTGTTCTTTGCAATGTTATCCATAATTTGTTATGATCCACACAGTTAAATATGTTTGCATAGTCAATAAAATGCAGGTAGACATCTCCATGGTGTTCTCTGCTTTTAGCCAAGATCTATCTATTAGTAACGATACCCCTGGTTCCACATCCTCTTCTAAATCCGGTTGAATTTCTGGCAATTCTGTTGAATTTCTGTCGATGTACTGCTGCAACCATTCTTGAATTATCTTCAGCAAAATTTTACTTGCTTGTGATATTAATGATATTGTTCGATAATTTCCTCATTCTGTTGGATAACCTTTCTTTGGAATGGGCACAAATATGGATCTCTTCCAGTCAGTTAGCCAGGTAGTTGTCTTCCATATTTCTTGGAATAAATGAGAGAGGGCTTTCAGCATTGCATCCGTTTGTTGAAACATCTCAGATGGTATTTCCATCAATTCTTGGAGGCTTATCTTTTGCCAATGCCTTCAGTGCAGCTTGGACTTCTGCTTTTAATACCATTGGTTCTTGATCATTTGCTACCTCCTGAAATGGTTGAACATCAACCAATTCTTTTTGGTACAGTGACAGTGTGTATTCCTTCTTTCTTCTTTGATATTTCCTGTGTTGTTCAATATTTTGCCGATAGAATCCTTCAATATTGCAATTCGAGGCTTGAATTTTTTCTTTAGTTCTTTCAACTTGAGAAGCGTCGAGCATGTTTTTCCCCTTGGTTTTCTAACTCCAGGTCTTTGCACGTTTCATTATAATACTTTGTCTTCTTGAGCTGCCCTTTGAAATCTTCTGTTCAGCTCTTTTACTTCATCATTTCTTCCATTTGCTTTAGCTACTGAATATTCAAGAGCAATAGAACAGGTAGTTGTCTAAGGATAGGGTAGTTAAAATCATAGAAGATAACATGGTCATAGGAGAATTAGAGACAAAAGAATGTCTGCATTTACGGAGAAGGAAAGAGGTCAAGGAGCCGCTGGGAAACCTGAAGAGTGTGGGATCATGGAATTGAAGAGATGAGAGCATTTCAAGGAGGAGTTTTGCCAACAGCCTCAAATGCTACAGACAAATTGAAGATCTTCATTTCCCAAGCTAGAAGACATCAAGTCATCTTTGATTCTCCTTTTCCTTATCTAATTAAATTTGAATTCCTGAACCTTGAATCAAAGATCCTATAGCTATTCCAACTTCTCACTCAGAGCTGCCAAATTCCAATAAGCTGATTTTGTTCCAGGTGGGCTGATATTCTCCTTACCTCTCCCTTATAAAAGAAAATAAGTCTTATTGGAAAAATTTTTTTAGAAAAGGGAAAAAATACCAGCTGGTGTTTCATTTCCAAGTATGCAACATACATTCTTGGCAATTATTCTCATATACAGGGATCACATCCAGGTTTGTAGGGTCTGAGTTTATACAATGAAAAAAAAAAAATTTTTTTTTTTTTTTATATGTGTGGGGTCTCTAAGAAAAAGAATGCAAGATTTTGAACACAAAATTAGGTTAAAAGTTTTTTTTAGAATGGGAAAAAATCATAACAAATCATTGGAGCCTTGGATATTCAGTTTCCTTCTGAGATCTTTTGGACAATTTAGCATTTCTTGACAGATTCACTGTCAAGAATAAAAACCAAAAACCAAACCCATTGCCGTCGAGTATATTCTGACTCGTAGTGACCCTACACGACAGCGTTGAACTGCCTTATACGGTTTCCAAGGAGTGCCTGGCAGATTCGAACAGAATCTGATCTGTTTTCCAAAAAGAGGACCTGACCCGGAAAATTTTGGGGGCCCTTAAGGCTCCTGTTTTCTTTGAAATAAACAGCAGCACTGCTCAGGATTAGAGTAAGGAAAAGGAAGTGGGGCATAAATCTATTGGTTTTTGTTAAATCTGATCCTGCTAAGGTAAGGAAGGAAAAGCCCTGGTGGAGCAGTGGTTAAAGAGGTAGGCTGCTATTCAAAAGTTTGGCGGTTCGAGAAAGTTGTGGCAGTCTGCTTCCGTAAGGATTTACAGCCTTGGAAACCCGCCTTGGAAACCCTGTGCCCTTACAGGGTCGCTGAGTTGGAAATGACTTGATGGCAATGAGTTCCTTGGTTTGGTAAGGTAAAGAACAGAATTTATAAGGAACAGCATTTACAAATCTGCAGCAAAGTCGGTTCCTCTTTCACTTAACACTTCCAAGAAGGATCCATCACCTCTTCCTTTACATGTGTTCTGTTCCCAGGTCACTTCATTCTTCTTACCTGCAATTCCAAATCTCTTAAAAAACAAAACTCAACCAATGTCACAAAACAATTTGAGAATAAATTTTTGCACTGTAAACTTTCACTTAAAGCACACACACAAACAAAACAAACTAAAGGAACCGGCATTTTTCTCCTGGCTATACACTCTAGGTTTGGTTTGAAGAGAGAGGTGATGGTGAAGAAACATGGTAATGAACATTCTTATTACAATCCTTAAAACCGAAGACATCCTCTAAATAGGGCCAATTGCCGGTTGCTCCAATTTGCCTCAAAAAGAGACTATGCCCAAGATCTCCCCGCTCAGATATAAATTCTACTTTTTCCCCCTCTAAAAAGCTCCAAAAAAAAAAAAAAAAAAAAAGCTCTTTATCTCCCTCAGTCACCTTCCCAGCATTCCCCAAGCCTGTGAAAAGGTGCTAGTAAACTCAGATTATTCCCAGTAAAAACACCACCAGAAGGCAAGATAGTAGTTATTTACCTTTTGAGAAATGATATCCAAGGCTTGATTTGGCTGTTGGCAGGGCAGACTACTCTAGCACATTTCTTGGCAGCCTCTCCTCTTTTTATCAACCACCTTCGCTTGCAAAAAAGAGAGTGGTTGGTAGTTCTCTCCCTTCTCCACTCCTACACTGAGAACTCAGAAGCTTCATGAATAGTTCAACTAAAACAGGATCGAGTTTCAGACACTCCCACAGTGAGAAAATGATCACACTAGATTAAATTGGAGCCTAGATCAGGGGAGGAATATTTCCACAACTCTGCCAGGGCTGGGGCAGCCAAGGTTAATAGTTCAGGTAATAATACCTTCTAAGTAGAATCACATGGGTGGTAGAGGATGGGTCACTAGCCAACTTTTTGCTCTATGCAGTGGTTCTTCAGACCATCAACATCACCTAGGAACTTGTTAAAAATGCAAATTCTGGGACCTCCTGCCCTCGACTTAAAGAATCAAAAATTCTGGGAGTGTGAACATTTGTATTTTAATCATTCCCTCCAGGTGATTGTGATGTATGCTCAAGTCTGAGATCTATTCATCAACAGAAACTAAAGCTGTAAAATCTTCTCTCCCTTTCCTCGAAAGAATTTAAGACATTTGGATCAGAAAAATCAAGACCATTTCACTTAGCATTAGTTATTAAACATGTTCATAAATACCTTCTATGCAAAATATACTACTGTTTCTGCAAAGGTTTTGTTTTGTTCATTAAAAATATGTTTATAGGACATACTGTATATACATGTGTATTTTTGCTTACAAATATACAGAATATTTCTGAAGGGACATACTCCAGGGCTTCAAGGCACGGAATTGAGTGGCTTATATTGTATCAAGTGTACATTATCTACTTAAAATTTCTTTTTGTCAAGTATGGTAATTTTCAAAATATTTTCACACCTTAAAAAAATAACTCATGAACATCTGGGGTCTTAAAACCTTGTGAGTGGCCATCTAAGATACTCCACTGGTCTCACCCCATCTGGAGCAAGGGAGAATGAAGAAAACTAAGACAAAAGAGAAAGATTAGTCCAAAGGACTAATGGGCCACAACTACCACAGCCTCCACCAGACTGAGTCCAGCACAACTAGATGGTACCTGGCTACCACCACCAACTACTCTGACAGGGATCACAGCAGAGGGTTCTGGACAGAGCTGGAGAAATATGTAGAACAAAATTCTAACTCTCTCTCTCTCTCACTCACACACACACACACACACACACACACACACACACAAAAAGACCAGACTTACTGGTCTGACGGAGACCGAGAAACCCTAAGAGCATGGCCCACAGACATACTTTTAGCTCAGTAATGAAGCCATTCCTGAGGTTCACTCTTCATCCAAGGATTAGATAGGCCCACAAAACAAGAGGAGATTAAATGCGCACACTAGCCCAGGGGCAAGGATGAGAAGGCAGGAGGGGACAGGAAAGCTAGTAATAGGAAACCCAAGGTGGAGAAGGGGAGAGTGTTGGCATGTCGTGGGATTGACAACCAATGTCACAAAACAATATGTGTACTAATTGTTTAATGAGAAGCTGGTTTGTTCTGTAAACCTTCATCTAAAGTACAACAACAAAAAATTTACAAGTTAACATGTAAAAAAAAACTCATGGAAGAAGTATTAAACTGAATATTTACCGAATGCCTACAATGAGTCAATCACTGTGCTAGGTGTTGGGGACAGAATGGAGAATAAGGCAAAGTCCCTGTTCTCAAACTTTTATTTTCCCAAATAACAGTAAATTTAGCAATAAACAAATATTTTCATTTTCCTAGTTTCTCTGGCCCTTGACCATTCCATAATAGGTTATACAGAAGAACTGATGCGAGGTAAGGGTAGTATCTTTTTCCAAGGGAGGGAAAACTAACACCAAGTGCCTTATAGAAAGTTTAAAGCATTTCTGAGATAAAACAAGGCTTTGGGGTTCATTATAATAGTTAATGGGTGTCCCTGAGTAGTGCAAATGGTTAAGCTATCCCACTAGCAGTAAAGCTGGCAGTTCGAACCCACCTGGAGGTGCCTTGGGAGACAGGCCCAGAGACCTGCTTCTAAAACGTCATAGGCTTGAAAACCCTATGGAGCAGTTCTACTCTGCAAACATGGGGTCAACAGGAATTGGAATCACCTCCATGGTAACCAATAACAACATAATAGTTACCATTTACTTATTGACGGACCTTAAAAAAATTGTTATATATTTTTGTTTTTATAATTATGAATGTAACATAAACTTATATAACATTCAAATATTACAGGAATACGTACAAAAAATAGAAATTTATTAATCTCACACTCTAGAAATACAGTCTTAACAGTTTGGTGCATTTCTCCAGCTTTAATTTCTGTATTTATTATTCCAGAAAACCAAACCCACTGTCGTTGAGTCAATTCCGACTCACAGTGACCCTATAGGATAGAGTAGAACTCCTCCATAGGGTTTCCAAGAAGTGCCTGATGGATTAGAACTGCTGACCTTTTGGTTAGCAGCTGTAGCTCTTAACCACTATGCCACCAGGGTTTCCATATTTATTGCAACAATTATTATTACGTCTTACAAAAAAAGTCAGCTTATTTTACGCTTTTTAAAAATTAACAGTATGTCTTGGGCATCTTTCTATTTTAGTACATGTAGATCCATTTGATTCTTTCTAATGGCTGCAGAGTACTCCATTACATAGATACCCCATGGTCCGTTTTATTTATTAAGCGGCACTTTAGATTGTTTCAAACTGATTATATCAACATTGCAGTTAACATCCTTGTACATATCTCTAGGCACTTCTGGAAATATTTTTGTAAGATAAATCCCTAAAAATACAAATGCTGGGTTATAGGTTATAATCATATGATACTGTTGCACAAACTCGTTTATCTTGAAACTTCTTTGGCTTCCATTGTTCTCCTCTTACTAGATTGCCGTTTACCTTCCACAATAACGTGAAAGAAGCATTTCTTTGTATCTTTTTTCTTATCTCTTTTAACTTTGGTGCTGTCATTCTCTGCAAATATACGTCTCTTGCAGTTGATGCACACGTTTAAGTCTTAGGCCTCAATCACTTTTTTGGGCAAGTATCCTACGATTTCATATGTTTAATAAGCATTTTCACCTGGTTGTCCCACCAACCAATCCAACAAACATTCAGTTCAACCAATCTGAACTTTCACTTAGTACCTGTGTCTGTTATTGGTATAATTCAAAAGCCTTCTTTGATATCACAGTTTCCTTTCATTCCATATCTGGTTATATGGCAAGTCTTGTTGGTTGTCCTGTTCAATATTATTTGTGGCAATCATTTGCTTTTCAGTTTCATTGACTTGTATGAGTTCCTTGAAACTTCTCCCCCGGACTTTAGTGGTAGGTATTTTTTTCTTTTTTTATTTATCTAAGTGGGTGTCATGGCACTAGTCTCTCTCCTCCCCCAAATAGCCTGGATCAGTATTCCTTAAAATCTCACCCCCCACCCCAGAGTAGGGTGGCTAGATAAAATAGGAATCTTTTTTAGTATAACTATAGCTTTTTATTTTTTTATAGCTTATGCAATATTTGGAACATGCTTACACTAAAAAAATTATTTGTTGTTTATTTGACATTCAAATTGAACTGGACATCCTATGTTTTTATTTACTAAATTAGGCAACTCTATTCAGGAGACAACTAACCAAACTTCAGCTCATCTGTAGACCATCATTTTAAGTCATTAAAACACTGGTTTACTAAAATGGTTAAAAAAAACAGAAAAATTCTGTAATAGTTTGAAGGTTAACAGTGATTGTTTAGTATTGGTGAACTGAAAACGTGCAGCAGGTCAGGCTTCACAATCAGCCATCTTCCCAATTTCTATTTCTACTAAAATTGGAAAATCTGAATTCACCACTAGTTTGTCAGATATGGCAATGAGTGTTAGATGGCTATGCCAAATAACTCTGACTTGGGTCTAACACCATTCTAGTACCATGAATAATTGAAGACAGCTTTTAGCACTTTGTCAGATTCTACGTGGAAGAGTGTATCAAACCCAAAAGCCCGTTGCCATCAAATTGATTCTGACTTATAGCGACCCTATAGAACAGAGTAGAACTGCCTGCCCTACTGGGTTTCCAAAGCTGTAATCTTTATGGAAGCAGACTGCCATATCTTTCTCCTGCGAAGTAGCTGGTGGGTTCAAACTGCCGATCTTTCATTTAGCAGCCGTGCACAACCAGGGCTCCTTGAAAGAACATATAACCCCTAACTGTCGAGTTGATTCCAACTCATAGTGACCCTATAGGACAGAGTAGAACTGCCCTATAGGTTTCCCAAGGCTCTAATTTTTACAGAAGCCATATCTTTCTCCTGTGCAGTGACTGGTGGGTTCGAACAGCACACCTTTTGGTTAGCAGCTGAGCGTGTAAACACTGCTCTGCCGTGGCTCAGGAAGAGCATATAGCAACCTCAAAAGCTGGAAAAGTGAATGTTTCAACTTGGGTGGGAACAGGAGTTGTATTTAGTTGCACTGATTGCATTGAGCTGTGGAAAGTATTGTTTGTCATTCTGTTGCAACATTTGGTCGTGGTTTAAAATATGTTAAATAATGGGTGTCATTCCTTTTTTTTCCCCTGACTAAGAGAGGAAATTATCGTGTGTTGGGAAATAAACTCTTGGTAGTCAAGGCACTTGCATCACAGTCTGGTTTTCTTACAAAATCCTGATATTTTGTTCTTAATGTTAAAAAGTCATGGCATTTAGAATTTGAAGTAATAAGTTCAGATTAACAGAAATAATGAAAATAGTGCTCAGATAAGCCATATGACAAAGTCTACTTGAAATAATAAAAATGGTCTCTGTTGGAATTATCTGTATCATAAAGCAGGGATTTTTACATCAGCCCTTATTAAAAAAACTCGTGAGAGCATCTTCTCTGTTACTGGCCTCCATACTTCATTGTGGAAAAACAGTCTTTTAACATGTACCCATTTGGTGGTTATTTTAGTGTATTTACAGTTTGTACTAATTTGTTCTATGCTGAATCAGAATCAGGAGAAATATTGCTTGACTACTGTTTTAGTGGAAACCCTGGCGGTGTAGTGGTTAAGTGCTATGGCTGCTAACCAAAGGGTTGGCAGTTCAAATCCGCCAGCGGTTCCTTGGAAACTCTATGGGGCAGTTCTACTCTGCCCTATCGGGTCGCTATGAGTCGGAATTGACTCGATGGCACTGGGTTTGGTTTTTTCATTTACTGTTTTAGTTAGTTATTGCTGCTTTAACACAAATACCACAAGTGGGTGATTTGAAGGAACAGAAATTTCTTCTCTCACAGTTTAGGAGGCAGAATTCAGAATATATACCGTGAGCTGACTCATATTGGGTGCATCAGTGGTGTGCACTCATGAGGCAAGCATCTAGCAGGTAGAGGCCTGATACTGCCCTTTCCAGTTGTACGCCATGATTCTGTGTGATATTTGATAAAGGAATTTTGCCAAAAACTTGTTATACTTTCTCCCAGCAAAATATTTGCTATTACATTTGTAGCTAATTGTACAAGCATCTCTGTAACAGAATGACTTCTACCGTTTTTTTTTTTTCTATGAAGAGTGTAATTTAGTCTCTTTTTTACTCACTACAAGGATAATCAAATCAAAGCCCCCATTCTTCCACTTTTCAACTCAGTTCTGACACCAGCCACTCATACAGCATTCCTCTCTTTGACCCTAGCCACCCGGAGCTAGGTAGGGTCTCACAATTACAAGGACACTGTCCTCAAGACCAGACATACTGGTCTGACAGAGAATATGGGCCCTGGACACTCTTTTAACTCAGTACTGACTTAATTCCTGAGGTTCACCCTTCAGCCAAAGATTAGACAGGCCCATAAAACAAAACAAGACTAAATGGGCACACCAGCACAGGGGCAAGGATGAGAAGGCAGGAGGAAACAGGAAAGTGGGTAACGGGGAACCCAAGATTGAGAAGGGGGAGAGTGTTCACATGTCGTGGGGTTGGCAACCACTGCCACAAAACAATACATGTATTAATTGTTTAATAAGAAACTAATTCTTTCTAGTTTAGAAACTAATTCTAAACTAATTATATTTTGTTTAAAGCACAATTAAAAAAAAAGGACACTGTCCTTCAGACTGCCAAATAGATAGATACCGGCAGCAAGCTTGGGAGCCCCTCCTGAGCTCCCTAACTTCTGGCCTACTGGCTACAGATTCAGGGGTTTCCCTCTAAGCCTTCAGGATGCTAGCCCCTCCGGGCTCACTAACTTCTGACCTGCTGACTCCCACAATTCCTTTGGGTTCAATAATTCGCTGGAACTCTCAGAACTCATGGAAAGCATTTCTGATGGTTAAGGTTTTGTGTCAACTTGGCTAGGCCATGATTCTCAGTGGATTGGCAATTATGTAATAATATGGTGCCTCAGTTATGTAGTGATGTAGTGATCCTCCATTTTGTAATCTAATGTAGTTATTCCTGATTTTGTGATCTGATGTGAGCAGCCAATCAGTTGAAAAGGAAGTTTCCTTGGGGGTGTGGCCTGTATCCAATATATACTCATGTTCTGGAAAAGCTCCCTTGCTCTGCATCCTACATCCAGCTCGTCACTCTCTGGGACTTGAAGATTTGAGCCTGTTGTCTGACCTGCCAATTCTGGGATTCACCAGCTGCCTACCATCTGACCTTCCGATCTTGGGTTTGTCAGCCTCTGTAAATACATGAGTGAGGAGAAGCCTCCAGTCTGACTCCTGACCCACGGGCTTGGAACTTGCCAAGCTCCACAACCACATGAGCCATTTCCTTGAGATAAATCTCTCTCTCTATATATATGCGCTTCACTCGTTTTGCTTCTCTAGAGAACACAGCTAAGACATTTGGTACCGAGAGTGGTTTTAGAGAAACAAAACCGTAAGGATGAGTTTTCTAAATTGGTTCTCAAGTCTGCCTAGTCTTAAAGGTGCTGATGACTCTGCCTCCAGTAGTAAAGAGGGTGCTGCTGATCCACGGCTTGAGGTGGCAATATTAATAGGCAAAATATCACCACCAATAGATCAAGTTTTGGTGAGAAGTGAGACTCTGGGTAATCTTATGTTTGATACTTTTCTACAATTTCATCAGAATGAGAAGTATAGGGAAGCTGGTTGGTTGGTGCTACTCTCACTAGACAAAGTGGTGGATCACAGCACAGACTCTTAATATTTTGGAGCGAAGCCCTGCCATGCATTGTAGATAACTACCCTCTTTTTGAGAAATGGCTTTTGGCTTATTACTGGCTTTTAATAGAAACTGAATGACTAACCATGGGCCATCAAGTCACCATGCGGCCTGAGCTGCCCATCATGAGCTGGGTGTTGTCTGACCCACAGAGTCATGATGTTGAACGTGCACAGCAGCACTCCATCATTAAATGGAAGTGGTATATACGACATCAGGCCCGAGCAGGACCTGAAGGAACAAGTAAGTTGTATGAAGAAGTGGCTCAAATGCCCATGGTCTGTCACATTACCTTTCCCCTCCCAGTCTGTACCTGTGGCTTCATAGGGAGGTTCTTATGATCAGTTGACTGAGGAAGAGAAAACTTTTGCTTAGTTTACAGATGGCTGTGTGCAATATGCATGTACTACTTTAAAGTAGACAGTGACAGTACTTCATCTCCTCACTGGGACCTCCCTGTGGGACAGTGGATAAGGGAAATCCTTCTTCAATACTCTGTGGGCGGAACCATCACCGTCCACCAATGGGGAGAACTTCGAGCAGTGTACCTGGTTATTCATTTTGCTTGGAAGGAAAAATGGACAGATGTGCAACTGAATACTGATTCACTGGATGTGGCCAATAGTTTGGCTGATTGGTCATGAACTTGGAAGGAACATGACTGTAAAACTGGTGACAAGAAGGTATGGGGAAGAGGTATGTGGATAGACCTCTCTGAATGGGCCAAAGAAGTGAAAATATTTGTGTCTCATGTGAATGCTCACCAAAGGGTGATCTTAGCAGAGGAGGACTTTAACAATCAAGTGGATTGGATGATGCATTCTGTGGAAACCAGTCATCCTCTCTCCCCAGCCACTCCTGTCATTGCCCAATGGGCTCAGGAACAAAGTGGCCATTTTAGCACAGATGGAAGCTATGCATGTGCTCAGCAACATGGACTTCCACTCACCAAGGCTGACTTGGCTACAGCCACTGCTGAGCGCCCAATCTTCCAGTAGTGGAGACCAACACTGAATTCCCAATATGGCACCATTCCTTGAGGTGCTCAGGCGGTAACCTTGTAGCAAATTGATTGTACTGGACTGCTTCCATCATAGAAAGGGTAGTGTTTCATTCTTACTGGGATAGACACTTATTCTGGATACATGTTTTCCTTTTCTGCATGCACTGCTTCTGCCAAAACTATCATCTGTGGACTCACAGAATGCCTTATTCATCATCATGATATCCCACACAGCATCGGCTTGGATCAAGGGTTTCACTTCACACCAAATAAAGTGTGACAATGGGCCCATGCTCACAAACTTCACTGGTCTTATCATGTTTCCCATCACCCTGAAGAAGCTGGCTACCCCTAGTGATCTACTCACAACATTTTTGCGTCCTGTCCCTGTGACCCTATGCTCTGTGGGTCTAGTGGTCTTAGTTCCAAATGGAGGAATACTCCCAGCTGGAAACACAATGCTGATCCATCCAACTGGAAGTTAAGAATGCCACCTGGTCACTTTGGACTCCTCATGCCTTTGGATCAACTGGCAAAGAAGGGAGTTACCATATTGGCTGGTGTGATTGATCCTGGTTACCAAGGGAAAATCAGATTAATATTACATAATGGAGGTAAAGGAGAGAATGTCTGGCATATAGGCAATCCCTTAGGGCATGTCTTAAGGATCCCTGGTGGCACAGTGGTTAAAGGGTTCGACTGCTAACTGAAAGGTGGGCAGCTCCTTTCTCCTGTCTCTGTGGGAGAAAGATGCGGCAGTCTGTTTCTGTAAACATTTACAGCCTTAGAAACCCTATGGGGTTGCTATGAGTTGGAATTAACTTGATGGCGGTGGGTAGTGCATCTCTTAGTACTACCACGCCTTGTGATTAAAGTCAACATAAAACTACAGCAATGCAATTCCAACATGAATACTAATGGCCCAGACCCTTCAGGAATGAAGGTTTGGGTCACCCTATCAGGCTGAGAACCACGACTAGCTGAGGTGCTTGCTGAGGATAAAGGGAATACAGAATGGGTGGTGGAAGAAGGTAGTTCTGAATACTAGTTACGACCATGTGGCCCATTGCAGAAATGAGGACTGTAATTGTTTTTGTATTTCTTCCATGTTTTGTATGTGTGTATGTATGTGTGTGTGTATAAAAAAGGTCTTTGTTTTCTTCCTTCTCTTATTCCATTACTTATTATAAAATATAAGAGGTAAATGGGGCCAGTGCATTTTTGGTTGTATCTGTGTTAGTCGTATCATGTTCGGGCAAGTATGACTTAATAACCGTCTTCATTTAGAGATTGTGTATAAAGAGATGTGTACAGGTGCCAAGTTGACAAGGGGTGGACTGTGATGGTTAAAACTTTGTGTCAACTTGGCTGAGCCATGATTTCAGTGGTTTGGCAGTTACGTGATGATGTAATTTCCCTGTTATACAATGATGTTGTCATCCTTCATTTTGTGACCTGACCCCAATGTAGTGTTAAAATGGTGGAAACAGGTTCCCTGTCAGCCTTCTTCAGTTTGCCTCCCATACTGCCAGTTAATAGCTGGATGTCCCTTGCTTAACCTCTTTGCCTTTGTTTCCTTATCTGCAAAATGGAAATAGCAATAGAATCTACCTCACAGTCCTGTGAGGATTAAGTATATAAAGCATTTGGACAGTGTCTGGCCCATAAGAAGTGCTCAGTGCTTCCTATTATTAGAGACTAAATCTGTTCCGTCTTCATTTATCATTTCCCTACTAACACCTCATCATTATGTCCCTAGTATTATCAACCAAAGCAAGTGTTCCCCCACTTAATCAGAAATATTTTCTTCATACATTGCTTCCTCTTTCGGCTGTAGGTATCTCCCTTACCAGACCATAAGTGCCCAAGTCCTCTCACACGTCTAGTTCTACAGCAGGCGTTCAAAAATTAGTTACTGAACTTTTTTCACCATGGACAAAGGTCCTTAAAAGAAGAAAACAACTCTAGAAACCTCACCATGTGAAGTTTAAGCATTAGCACACCTAAACGGGATTTAAAAAATAAATCATTTGCAGAGCGACCAGCAAGGCGAATCCGTTATTATCAGACTCGGCGAAGCCTTGTTAGTAAAATCCCCAACTTAATGGCTTTTCACTGACGTCACTCGGTCATTGACCTCTGACGCAAAGGAGGCGGGGCTGTGAAGACAGCTGGACTGTTTTCCTCGCCTTCCATCCACTGGACCTTCTGGCGCAGTGACCAGCTCCACCCCTGGCCGATTTGGCGTTTCCATTGGTCAGTTTCCGCCGGGGAGGCCGGGAGCTGACTCCACCCACTTTCGGGGCGGAGCCTCCGTGGCATAGGGGCGGGGGTTGGTTTGGGTTGCTGCGGCCGCCATCTTGGATTCCGCGGTAGCGGTGGCCGCGGTACGGCGCCGCGTCTGGGGAGTGGCTCTCTCCACCCTCTCCCCCGCAGCTCGGTGGCGGCGGCTCCTCCTACTAAAGGGGTTGGCGCGGCGGCGGTGGCATCTACGGCCATGGCGGCGACTGCTGCTAACCCCGGTGAGGAGACGGTGGACTGGGACTTGGGGTGCTTTTCAAAGGGGAGGGGCTGAAGGGTCTGGCAACTGAGGAGACCCAAGGTTGAGGGGCCGTGGCAGGAGCTGAGGGCGCTGGCACGGGCGGGGGCGGCGAAGGGAGTGGGGGAGGGG
The DNA here is from genome assembly GCF_030014295.1 of Loxodonta africana. Lineage (NCBI taxonomy): Eukaryota > Metazoa > Chordata > Mammalia > Proboscidea > Elephantidae > Loxodonta > Loxodonta africana. The sequence continues at coordinate 180,759,595 of NC_087344.1, read as the reverse complement.
AGTGGCCTGGGGGAGGGGCCCGACCCTGGGGACTGCGGTGATCGGAGGTGGAGGGACCGGGCAGGCGGATGATAGTTGGGGGTTCTGTGCCCCGAGCTCTGTCTGAGCGGCGGCCCTCGCGGCTTTCTGGTGTGTGATGTGGTCCTCTTAACCCTCTGCCCGCTGGCGCTGCTTGGTGCCAACTAACTGGGCACAGTGGCTCGGTTTACTTTAAGAGTAGTTTGGGTTCATAAGTACTGAATGCTGTTTAGCTGAGGTGTTACTTTCCAAACTTTTAGACTTTCAGGTTTTGACTTAAATTTTCAAATTCTTTGAATATATACACACAGTTTCTCTAGATTCCGGCCCCCCCTCCTCCGGGCTATACTTTGAATCTTGGGTTTATGTATTAAGAGGTGCCTCCAGTGTCTCTCGTAGCTGAGGACAGAGATTTGTGAAATGGTTTTGATTCAGGACAGGTTGTGCCAACAACAAGCGTCCGGAATCCCAGGTTTAAATCGTTTTAGGTGTGAGTCGGGGCAGTTCCCATTCTTTCAAAAAAGTTTAGTTCCATGCAGTTTTTCCGTGAACATCTCTTGAAAAGGGGGAGTTTGAACATTTATTTAAAAAAAAAAAAATTCACCGGTCCTGTCTAAGAGATGGAGTGGGGTGTAGTGGAAATCTGGGGAGATAAGAAGGAGCGACTGCTAACCCAGTAGCCCCTGCGCTGGAGAAAGATGTGGCAGTTGTCTTCTGTAAAGATTTACGGTCTTAGGAACCCTATGGGGGCAGTTCTGCTCTGTTCTCTAGGGCCATTAAGAATCGGAATCAACTCCACGGGCAGTGGTTTTTTCCTTTTTTAGGGAAAATCCTGGTGGCACAATCGTTAAGCGCTTAGCTGCTCGCCAAAAGGTGAAAGGTTGGAGGTTCGAACCCACCCGCCACTTGGCGGGCGAAAGGGCCTGGCAGTTTCCTCCCGTAAAGATTACAGCCTAGGAAACCCGTACGGGACAGCTCTACTCTGTCCGGATCGACTGGACAGCACACAACAGCACACAACAGGGAAATGAGCTTTTCAAATTCCTAGCCCCAGTCCTCTTTCTGTTATATTACAGAATTTCTCCCTAGGAAGTATTTCACTTTAAAATCCCCCCTTGCCCCCGCCAAAAAAAAAAAAAAAAAACCAACCCAAACCCGTTGCCATCAAGTGGATTCGGACTCATAGAGGCCCGCTAGGACAGAGTAGAGCTGCCCCATAGGGTTTCCCAGGAGTGGCTGGCTGGTGGTTGCGAACTGCTGACCTCTTGGTTAGCAGCGGAGCTCTTAACCGCTGCATCACCAGGCCTCCTATTCCACTTTAGGCGTCCTAACTTAACCTAGCTGATCTTGGCCATTCTCTTACAAACTAAAATCCCAGAAATCCATATTTTTGGTAACCTTTAAAAAGGGGAGGGGTTTGTGTATGTGGGGGGGTGTTCCTTGAAAATACAGCAGTGGCAGGGATGCACTGCTGTGGCATGTGTTAAAATTTAAATTGGATTTTTTTTTCATGTCTTTGAAAGGTAGTGTTATTTTGTAGTACCCAGAGTTTGATACCATTTGGTCGAATCACTGTAAAATTTACTTTTTTCCACTTTGTTTCCAGGACAGAGGTGTATTGAGAAATGGTTTGTCACATGTAAATTTCATGTTTTTTATCTTTTAAGTTTTTTTGTAAAGAAAATAGCACTAATGGCTAAAATCCCATTGCCGCAAGTGCTGAGTGATGGAATAACACTAGAAAGATGCTTATTATTATTGCAAACTTGACTTTGTAGTAAAATAACCTATCCGTGAGCTATCGAGTAAATAAACAAGATTTTAAACTGACCACACATTGGAAAATGCTTATATAATCCTAGTCAAGTTGCAAAGAATTTTGTCTTAAGAGGTGGCCTGGGTAAACAAGTTTTAGTGCGTATGTCAAGCTTTTTTCCAGCTGTGTGGGTGGGGTTGCTTTATTTTGTTTTTGTTTTTTAAACAACAGCAACCAGAACAATCTCTTGACCACGTTTTCATTAGCTAATCAATATCAGCTTAAATCTGTAAGCAAAAAAACAGCATTTATTTGTGCTGAATCATTGCTGATGAAACAGTTGATTTTGTTTGTTGTCCTTTGCCTGCTTCTGCAATATTTAGATTTCTTTTTTCATGTTGAAAAATTCTACTCTTTTCCAAGTTATTGATCCCATGTTTAAGACATGATAATTAAATCTCAAAATATGTTTTCTTCCTTTATTTCTCCCTTTGCCCCCTTATATCAAAAGGTAGAGATCATAGATGGGTTGTGGACTTTTAGTGGCCTGTTGTATTTTGGGAAATGAGGCCCATGAGTGTAGGAAGGAACACAGGGTGGAAATGTACTGTGCTCGGTGAAAAGAAAGAAAATAGTTTTCAAGTCAGGATTCTTTGCTGCATGGTCAAACCTTTGCTCGTTAGAGCCATTTTAGAGACTAGGACCATCATACCTGTTTATTTGATTTTTCTTTCTACTTTGTCTTTTTGCCGGAGTGCTGGTTGATAAGTTTTCTCTGCAGTTCTTGTTAGTTCTGTCTTCACATATGTCTGCAAAAGGTTTTTGTAATAATAATTTCACTCTTCTCTCTAGCTTCATTTAAATTAATCACTAGGGTTAATAACAATGCTTCATCATATTAAGTGTACTTAGATTATGATTTAGAGAATGTTGGTGGCTCTTCAAGGGACCTGGGTCTTCTGTATTTTTCACTGTTTGAACATGGCTCTGGGTCAAAACAAGGGTAAAATATGTTTTCTACTCTACTGCCTTGCATTGTGTTGAAGAAAGAGTTCTAATGTGATTTTTTTTCTTGCATACATTGAAAATTCTTCATTCTCTGTCACTTTTCACTGATTCTACTTACTAGTGGCAAGTGAAAACGGTGGGTAGGTGGTCCATAAAGTCTTACGCTAAATTTCTCTTATCTGTAGATAACTGTTTTGAGGAACAGTTTTGTAGTTGGATATGTGATTTGTAATGCATTGGTTAAAAGACTAATTGGGAAGAGATTAGGTATTTGATTTACACTTCAGCATTCAAACCAGAGAAGTGAATGAGTTTGTAGTGAGTGCGCATTTTTTTCTCCCTTGATTCTGGTATTCTCATTAGCAGAGATCTCTTTTTGTACTTTTAGGTACAATTTATTGTGGATGGAGAATATGGGGTAGAAGGCAAATGAAGAAACACTGTTGGGATTCATAAGGCAGACATTTAGAAAAAAATGTTTTTCCAGATAATTTTCATCTGTGTGAATTATAGTTTTAAAAACATCAATTAACAATGAACAGAATTTTTAACCCATTACGCATTTACCTTTTTTAGATGTTGAGAAATAGGAATTAATGCAGTGTAATGTCTATTTCTCTCCATTCTCCCTATTTTGAAACAGTACTTGACAGCAGCAGGTTAGTTCTGGTTTTCAGCTCTTCAGGTAACCAAGGTTCTTATTGGAATCATCCTACTTCTTCACACCGCAGAACTGAACACAGTAGTCTGGTCAGATTATTGTGCTTTTTTTTTTTAAACTGTATTTTGTTGTTGTTGAGAATATACACAGCAAAACATAACCAGTTCAACAGTTTCTACATGTACAGTTTAGTGACATTGATTACATTCTTCGGTTTATGTGACTGTTCTCACCCTCCTTTTCTAAAATATTCCTCCACCATTAACATAAACTCAGTTCCCTCAAAGTTCTATCTGATCTTTTGAGTTGCTATTGTAAATTTGATCGCATGTGGATTTTTCTTAAAAGAGCATAATGTTCAAGGCAGACATATTTTCCTAGTTACGCCAAACTACAGTCATGCATCGCTTAACGTCCCATGATAAAGTTCTGTGATGTTGTGCAAACATGCCTAAATAGCCAGCAGTGGCATCCACTGATTTTCCACCTTCCTGTTGTTCAGTAACCTTTTATTCCACTTCCAAATTGATTCTTTTCCTTTGCCTGTTGCTGCTGCTATCGCTGTCGCTAGCACTAGCTTTGCTGCAGTTTGGGAGCCATGATGCCCTTCACGGTAGTATTTGGAAAGAAAGTTAAGTGGAGATGTTGCTACAATGCTCAAGAAACGTGCAATATATGAGATTGGATTCCGCTGCCCGGGAGTTGAAGCATACACTGTTAGATGGTAAACTTTTTTTATTTATAAGTAGGGAAAGTTCACATTAAAATAAGCGTAGAAGGTACAGTACATGGTAACATACAGTAACATAAGTATTTATTATAACTGTCAAGACATATGTATTACAGGTTATTTATGTACTGTACCATTGTACACCTGGTAGCGCAATTGATTTGTATATAAGAGACATGAGATACACTTGTTACATGTACGAAGCTGTTGGCATTTGCTACATCCAGTTAAACCCACTATGTTCCATTCTCTGATCGGGATTTCAGAGCTCTGTTATGATCTTATGGGACCACTGATGTATATGCAGTCACACATTGCCTGAATTGTGCATGACTGTATTGTTTGGTTTTTAGAAGACTTCAGGGGATATTTTTGATTTACGGTTTAAAGATTATCTCAGGGTACCATTATGCCGTTTGGATGAACTTCTCCTTGAAACTTGGCTTCAGAGATACTGTGCGTTACTTGTTTTTTCTTACTATTTATTCTTTGTGTGTTTTGCGTGCTCATTTTCTTTTTCTTGTTCCGTATGTTCTACTTTTCCGTTTTTACTACTGGGTCTAGAACTTTTAATTAATTGGCAAATCATTCAACTTCCTTTATTTCTATTTGCCACCTACCTGCCTTCCTACCCGTTTGTCTTCTTGCCTCAATCAAGCATTTATTTTGTACCTACTATATTATAGGGTCACTACGAGTCGAAATCGACTCGACGGCAATGGATTTGGTTTTTTGGTATTCCATTTTGGAGCCCTGGTGGCTCAGTGGTTATAGTAATCGACTGCTAATGGAAAGATAGGGGTTCAAAACCAATAGCGCTTCTGTAGGAGGAAGATGTGCCGTCTGCTTCATAGAGATTTACAGTCTTGGAAACCCTGTGGTGTCGCTGTGAGTTGGAATCGACTGGACAGCAGTAGGTTTGGTTTTGGTATTCTGTTTAAGGAGCTCTGGTGTCACAGTGGTTAAGCACTCGGCTACTAACTGAAAGGTTGGCGGTTTGAACTGACCAGCTGCTCTGTGGGAGAAAGACGTGACAGTGTGCTTCGGTAAAGATCCTTGGAAACCCTATGGGGCAGTTCTACTCTGTCCTTTAGGGTTGCTGTGAATTGGAATCAACCTGACTTCAGTGGGTTTGGTTTGGTATGGTACATCCCATTTCCTTCATTTATCTTTTTTATGTTGAAAACTGTCGAAAATTTTTATCCCTTGTTTCTCACATAAGCTTCTTTCCTATATTTTCATCTATGCGAGGGACATCTCTATTTGAGTAATCTTTAAACCAGTTGTCTTTGAGACAGTTTTCCTTGTGGTGACCCCATGTGTGTCAGAGTAGAACTGTGCTCCGTAGAGTTTTCAGTGGCTGATTTTTTGGAAGTAGATTGCCAGGCCTTTCTTTTGAGGTGCTTCTAGGTGGACTTAAGCCTCCAATGTTTCGGTTTGCAGCCAAGCATGTTAACTATACCCAGGAGCTCCCAAGTAATCTTTAACATACTCTCCAGTATGTCCTTAAAGTCTCCTGCCCTTCCCAGCTTTTCTGTTTAGTTATTTTGAAAAAGATAAAAGTTAACAGCCAGAAATATTTTGTCATCGGAGGATTTTGTTATCTTGAGTTAGAGGCTAAGATTTCACCCATAGTCCACTGACTTGATGCCTCATTTAATGGTGGCTATTTGAATTTCTTTTTTTTTATTTGAATACCCCCCTCCCCTCCCTGTATAATTTTTTTATTGTGGTATAATATATGTAAGGTCCGTAGGTAGCTCAAACAGTTTGTGCTCGACTGCTAACCTAAAGGTTGGCTGTTTGAACCCACCCAGTGGTACTGCGAAAGATAGACCTGGTGATCTGCTTCCGTTAAGATTCTAACCAGAAAAACCCTATGAAGTAGTTTGAGGTTGCCATAAATCAGAATCAACTGGATGGTAATGAACAATAACAATAAAATATATGTAGCATAAAATGTACTATTTTAGCTATTTTTAAGTGTACAGTTCAGTGATATTAAGTACATTCACAATTGGGTACCTCACTGTATTCAGTAGAGAAATGGATGAGAGAGTTATAAATGCTTGTGTCCTGTAATAAAAGACATGCATAAAAGGAGTTTCATGTTTGAGAGTAGGTGCAGTATATTATAGATACGATTTGGAAGTGTATTTTAGAATCAATTAAGAAAACATATTCAGAGTGGTTCATATTTTAGACAGGTTGGGAATGTAATGAGTAATTGCTACCAGCATTTCTTTCTGAACATTTGATTATCTATTCCAACTTGTAATGTTTCCTTTATCACTACTGTTTTCCTCAGTCACATATTTTCAACAATTTAGTTTTATATTCTATTTCTTCTATTTCAGGAAAGCAAGTTACATTTAGAAATGATTTTGATGTAAATTTGGGAGAACGTGTTGATTGGTAAATGTGTTGTATTTACTCTTTTCTGTAATTTTTGTCAGTTGGATTGTGATTTTTATAGAAGATACTTGAGTTCACTGTACTAAGAGTACTACTTAACTGTGCTAGCCTTACATCACACTAAGTTCCCCTTCCATTTAAAATGAGCTAATCATAGCAAATTGTATCCAGCAGTATATTAAAAGAATCATACATCATTATTGTATTAGTTTCCTAGGGCTGCTGTAATAAATTAGCACAGACTGGCTAGCTTAACACAACAGAAGATTATTCTCTCTCAGTTTTGGAGGCTAGCAGTCCAGAATGAAGATGTCAGCAAGATTGTTTCCTTCCAGGCTCTGAGGGAGAAACTGTCCTGTGCCTCTTTTCCTAGCTTCTGGTGGTTGCCAGCAGTCCTTGGCGTTCTTGACTTGTAGATACATCACTCCAATCTCTGCCTCCTTCACATTGCCTTCTTTCCTGGGTGTCCTCTGTGTTTCTTTGATTTCCCTTTCCTTTCTCTTATAAATAGACCAGTCGTTGGATTTAGGGCCCACTCTAATCCAGTATGACCTCACCTTAACTAATTACATCTGCAGAGACCCTATTTTCAGATAAAATCACATTCTGAGGTTCTAGGTGCATTAATTTTTGGGGGACACAATTCAGCCCACTGTAATTTGCTAGTAGGGGTTATTCCTGGCATTCAAGTAGGCACTCAGGGGTGATTTCAACATGAGGAAAACCTATATAATTTATGTCATTAACAGACTAAAGGAAGAAAAAAATAGGTGAAATCAATAAATGCTTTACAGACGCATTTGATGTAATTTATCATCCATTCCTGATAGCTGAGTTAAATCAGAATAGAGTTAGCTCCCTAAATTATATTCAGCGAAATCGTAAATAAGACAGAGATAACCCATATTCACTTTGGACAGTCTCTAGATCAAGATTTCTTAACCGTCTTTCAAACACAGAAGAAAACTTTCTTTGATGTTTACAGGGCAGGGAGGAAAGGAGAGGAGTATTTATTAACTAGATAGTAGATAAGAATTGTCTTAGATGAAGGGAAGGACAACACACAATACAGGGAAGGTCAGCACAACTGGGCTAAACCAAAAGCTAAGAAGTTTCCTGAATACAGCCAGACACTTCAAGGGACAGAGTAACGGGCAGTAGTCTGGGGACCATGGTTTCAGGGGCTGTCGATGTTAATTGGCGTAACAAAGTTTATTAAGAAAATGTTCTGCATTCCGCTGTGGTGAGTGGCGTCTGGGGTCCTAAAGGCTAGCGAGTGGCAATCTGGGATGCATCAATTGGTCCCAACCCGCCTGGAGTAAAGGGGAATGAAGAACACCAAAGACACAAGGAAAATACGAGCCCAAGAGACAGAAAGGGCCACATTAACCAGAGACTCCATCAGCCTGAGAACAGAAGAACTAGATGGTGCCCAGCTACCACCAGTGATTGCCCTGGCAGGGAACACAACAGAGAGTCCCTGATGGAGCAGGAGAAGAGTGTGGTGCAGAATTCAAATTCTAGTAAAAAGGCCAGACGCAATGGTGTGAGTGAGACTGGAGGAGGAACCCCAGAAGACATGTCCCCCAGACTCTCTGTTAACCCAGAACTAACACCATTCCTGAAGCCAACTCATCAAAGGTTAGACTGGGCTATAAGACATAAAATGATATTTGTGAAGAGTGTGCTTCTTAATTCAAGTAGATACATGAGACTAAATAGGCAGCTCCTGTCCAGAGGCGAGATGGGAAGGCAGAAATGGACAAAAGCTGGTTGTATGGACACGGGAAATTCGGGGTGGAAAGGAGGAGTATGCTGTCATATAGAGAGCAACTAGGGTCACATAACAATGGGTGTGTCAATTTTTGTATGAGAAACTAACTTGAGCTGTAAACTTTCACTTAAAACACAGTTTAAAAAAAAAAGATTTCTTAACCTTCTCATGCAATGGAACCCTTTGGCAGTCTGGCAACACCTTTGGAACCCTTCTTAGAATGTTATTCAGTACATAAAATAACAATGTGCAGTATTACAAAGGAAATAAATTATATTAAAATACAGTTATCAAAATATTAACAATTACAAATTTGTGGTAGAGTGATTAATATGTTCTTTACTGATACAATAAATAACAAGATGTAGTATAAATATAAGAACTATATATACGTAGTGCTTTAGATGAAAGTTTACAGCTCAAGTTAGTTTCTCATAAAAAAACTTCTACACGTTATTATGTGACGCTAGTTGCTATCCCTATAATGTAGCAGCACACTCCTCCTTTCCGCCCTGGATTTCCCATGTCCGTTCAGCTAGCTCGTATCTCTTTCTACCCTCTCATCTCGCCTCTGAACAGGAGCTGCCCATTTAGTTTTGTGTATCTCCTTGAAATAAGAAGTACACTCTTCATGAGTATCATTTTATGTCTTACAGTCCAGTCTAATCTTTGTCTGAAGTGTTGGCTTTGGGAATGGTTTTAGTTCTGGGTTAACAGAGAGTCTGGGGGCCATGTCTTCTGGGGTTCCTCCAGCCTAGCTCAGACCATTAATTCTGGTCTTTTTACTAGAATTTGAGTTCTGCACCCCACTTTTCTCCTGCTCCATCAGGGACTCTGTTGTGTTCCCTGTCAGGGTGGTCATTGGTGGTAGTCAGGGACCATTTAGGAAACTACCGTATATTTTTTAATAATCTTGAGTATAATAATAATTCTAGGTATCTGCAATAACTTTCATATGAAAATATCTCGTTTCTGCTGATGACAGTCACCAAACCTGTTGCCATCAAGTTGATTCTGACTCATGGCGACCCTATCTGTTAAAGAATAGAACTGCCCCTTAGGGTTTTCTTGACTGTAATCTTTATGGATAAGGAGTCTTGGTGGTGTACCAGTTAAGCGGTTGGCTGCTAACTGATAGGTTGGCTATTCAAACCCACCCAGCAACTTCTGGGAGAAAGACCCTATGATGTGCTTCTGTAAAGATTACAGCCAAGAAAACACTATGGGTCAGTTCTATGTCACGTGGGGTCACTGAGTTAGCATTGATTTGACAGCACCCAACAACAACAGTCTTTATGGAAGAATATCTTCAGGCCTTTCTTCTACAACACAGCTGGTTCGGTTTGAACCACCAACCTTTAGGTTCGTAGTTGAGCTCAAACCATTTGCACCACCCAGGGACCTTGATGACAATCACAGATACTGCTAATACTGCTGTGGTTTATTGTCTGCTTTCATAATTGAAGGAAATGTTAATTTTCATGTAGAGATCACTGAAATTAAAGATATAATTTTTTTTCTCGTCCAAGTTCACAGACCTTCCATCTGAATTTTACCTGTTAACCCACAAGTTAAGAACCTTTGAGAAAATACAGTGAAAGAAAACAATTTGTTGTTGTTAGGTGCCATCGAGTTGGTTCTGACTCGTAGCAACCCTACATACAACAGAATGAAACACTGCCTAGTCCTGCGCCATCCTCACAGTTGCTATGTTTGAGCCCATTGTTGCAGCCACTTTGCCAGTCCATCTTGTTGAGAGTCTTCCTCTTTTTCGCTGACCCTCTACCAAGCACCATGATACCGCCACCCTCTAGTCTTTTTACCAAGTCTGACGCCAACTGTATGGCCCAAAGCCCTGTCTACTTCTCTACTGGGTTCAGTGATTTGTTGTGATGGCCACAGAACTCACAGACAGTACTCACGATTATGGGGCTATTAGGGAAGTAACAGGTTACAATTCAGGATCAGGATCAACCCAGGATACAGTTCTTTGATTGGGATAGCTTTTTATATCTGCCCACAGGTAGGCCTCTCTCTGACTCTTGACTTCTCGGCCTCGTCTCTGCTCTCCTTGATCAAGTGTTAGAAAGCTGTTTAGCTCTGCCAGTAAGTGCTCGGAGGCATCCTCCTCAGACAGTAAGCCTTGACCTGAAGGCACTCAGCTCTCTCTCGCTCTGTGGGTTGGCACATCCACTGTAGCCACCTTGCTACGTAGGCAGGGAAGACCACCACACTGTCTCATGCCAGGCTCCTGGTTCTGCTGCCTCCTTTTCTCTGCCGCAGCTTCTCACTGTCTTGTGCTGTCTTCAGTGTTATAGCTCTCTGTCTCCTGAGTATAGGAAGTTCTTATTACAGCGACCTCAGATCCAAGGGATGTACTCTTCTCCTGGCTCTTCTTTCTTGGTGGTAGTGAAGTCTGCTCTCTGCTGTGACACTGACCCCCTTTTAAGCCTAGCAAGGATGGCAAAACTCACTGATCCCCTCGTTAGGATTCCATACACCTTATTTGTGTGGCCTTACCTAATCGCTGTGTGGGAGTTAGAAGACCATGCATGGCTAAAAGGGCCGTATTAAGTAATTGACTGCACCACAGGCCAGCGTCTGGCTCTTTTAGCCATGGTTCTTTCATACTTGGAGGATAACTTCCCCCTCCCAGTCATTTTACTAGTCCAAAACAATTATTAACAATTAGTCTTTCAGTAGGGCAAGAAGTCCTCAAGGTATAAGATAATCAGGCATCAGCCACTCTGGTCTGCTGTGTATGTCCATCTCATCTGGTCAGGTTCTCCAAAAGTCATCTCTGCTTTATGGTCTCTGGCCTCTGATAAAATTTAACTGAGAGAAGATTATTCCCTTGCTCTGAGCCTCTCAAGGTATCAGCATCACAAAACCTTTAAGGGACTTTAGTTTTGGACACTGTACCCCAGTCCAGCAGTGCCTCCCCCTCAGTCCACTCTTTCACACTTACAGTTTCTAGTAGTACAGTTTTTATAATCACAATTAACCCTGTTTACAGTCAGCACTCACAACTGAATCATGTAATCCTATCAGCATCTTCCACCAGACCCATCAGGAAAAAAGGAATCTGTTTCAGTGAGGATTTTCCCTTGTGCCTTCATTTTCAGTGTGAGCATTCTCAAAGTGTGTAAGCCAGCCACTTCATGGCTTTATCTCCTCTCATTTTAGATAGCCAATTTCTAAATTGTCCTTGTTGAACCAGTACTCTGAGGAGACAAGTATGTACCTTGATCTGGAGAATCTTCTGGCTAGAAGTTTGAGCATCTGCATCCATAGCAAAGTCCAGTCCAGAGCAAACCATCAAATTGCAGCAGTCTGTATCAACTCATGGTGTCAAATATCTCTCTTTTTTCGTTTGGCTGGGTCTTGGTCACTTCATCCCTAGCAATCTAAGCTAAGTCAGTTGGTACCAGCCATAGGCTTGGGAGTCCACACACTTCCCTGTACTTTAGACCAGCCAGCAGCCCCTTCTCTTTCTCTCATCTCTAGCCCCCATTGGCTAGATCATGGACACCACCCTTAGGCTTGGGAGTCTGCACACCTCCCTGCACTTCTGACCAGCCAGCCTCTTTTCTCTTTCTTATCTCTAGTCCCTGTGGGCTAGGTCAGTGGATGCCAGTGGAACGTGTCTAAACTCAGCCCATCTCTTCATTGCTGGATTCCCCTACTTCTACTTATCGTGTGGCCCCAGGTGATCATCTCAAGTGAGCATACAAGGCTGTCTACCCACCAGTTCCCTTTAACTTTCAATCCTGGAATGAGGTTCTTCTGATGGGCACTGACTTTTCCTGTCTCTGTGCATCCTAAGGCAGACTTCATGCTGGCAGTTCGAAAAGTGAGTCTTTTTTTTGCAGGTCCTTCAGAATTTTTTCCTTCAAATGCAAATCTCCTGCTCTCTTAGCAGTTCTGGGTGGGTCTGCATGTCTTTTCAAATTCAAATTTCCTGACTGGAAAGATTCTGGGTGGGGCTCAGGTTTTTGACCTAAGCCCCCCGATACTCTATACACAGAGCTGCTGGATTGAAACCAGCCTATGTTTCTTTCAGGCAAATCCTAGTTTCCCTCTTAGCATATCCAATCAAGTGTTGGCTGAAGGCAGAACTATATGTGCTTTGTAATTTATAATTCCCATTATTCATTTCCATCATACATTTAGGTCTGTTTTACAAAACTAAAAAACCCAAACCTACTGCTGTCAAGTTGATTCCAACTCATAGTGACCCTGTAGGGCAGAGTAGAACCGTTCCATAGGGTTTCCAAGGCTGTAATCTTTACAGAAGCAGACCACCATATCTGTCTTCATGGAGTGGCTGGTGGGTTGGAGTGGCTGGTGGGTTAAAGCTGCCAACCTTTCAGTTAGCAGCCGAGTGCTTAACCCCTGTACCACCAGGGCTCCTTTTACAAAACTAGGTAGGAGAAGCATTCAATATCCATAGTACATTCAGATGAATGCACAACCCATTTTAAAACATTGCAGTTTCATCTTCTCTATACCTTGACTTTCTTCCCATTTGTATGCATATGGCCTTGGGCTTCTGGCTGGGTGGAACTGGAAGACCTTGGCCCCTTGTCTTGCTTAGCTGGCCTGGCTTTTGCCCCAGGCTACTCCAGCTGTGGGTTTTATCTCTTCAGCATTAACATAACATGCCTTACCTTCCTTTCAGCCATACGGATAACAACAACCAAAGTAACCATCTAAGGATCAAAAGTTTTACTTCACATGTCCCTTAGTTCTTTTTCTTACAAAGCCCCATGCCTACTTGAGTCTGGAGCCATTGCAATGAATCCCACTTCTGACACCAGTAAAAAATGGTATGAGGATGTTGTCTGACCTCCTTGTCTAACTTCATGAGGGGTGGGGAAGAGAATAATCATCAGTATCAGCCCAAAGCTGATTTCTGTGAAGTCGTGGTCAAACATATCTCCATCCTCTGATCTTTTTACCAATTCCAACACCACCTGTTTGTCCCATGGCACACTCTACTTCTCTGCTGGGTTTGATAATTTGTTGCAATAGCCACACAGAACTCACAGACAGTACTCATGACTATGGGGTTTATTAAGGAAGTAACAGGTTACAGTTGAGGATCAGGATCAATTTAGGATACAATTCTTCTATCAGGACAGCTTCTTCTCAGCCATGCCTGCAGGCAGGCCTCTCTCTGGCCGTTGGCCTCACCTCTGCCCTGCTCGAGCAAGTGTTAGAAAGCTCTTTAGCTCCACCAGTAAGTGCCCAGAGACACCCCGCTCCTCCAATAAGACTCGGCTTGAAGGCGCTTAGCTGTCTCCTGCCCTGTGAGTCAGCAGGCCTAGCTCTGTCAAGTGCCTGGAGGCCCGCATTCTGCCAGTAAGCCTCCTGCCCGAAGGTGTTCAGCTCTCTCTACATGGGTTGGCAAACTCATTGTAGCCTCCTTGCTTTGTAGGCCACGAAGGCCACTGCACCATCTCAAGCTGGTCTTCTGGGTCTCCCGCTGCCATTTCTTTGCCTCAGCTTCTCACTGTCTTAAACCATCTGTGGTGTTATAGCTGCTTTTCTCCTGGGTCTCAGAGGTTCTCATTGCTGGGCATGAGGCCCTGGTTCTAAAGGACACACTACACTCCTGGCTCTTCTTGCTTGGTATAAGTGTGGTTCCCTTTCTGCTTTGCAGACTGCCACATCTTTCTCCCATAGAGAGGCTGGTGGGCTTGAATTACCGACCTTTTGATGAACATCCATGCACTTAATCACTGCGCCACCAGGGCTCTTGGCAAGCCAAAAGTCAAGGGTAAATCACGAGTTTATAATAAAATTAAGTGGTTTCTGTTCCATCTGTCCCTCTGGAATGGCTGTTTTTTATGTTTAGTTTTGGGAGTTGTTTTCTATACTCCAGACACTAGTCCTTTGAATATAGGGTTTGCAAATGTTTTCTCCCAGTCTGTAAGTTTTCTTGTCGTCCTCTTCTGGGGTTTTTTTGCAGAGCAAAAGCTTTTAGTTTTGGTGAAGCTGTATTTATCAGTTTTTCCTTTTATGGATCATGCCTTTGGTGCCAAGTCTAAAAACTCTGCCTAGCCCTCGACTCTGGAGATTTTCTGTGTCTTTTTTTTTTTTCCTAAAAGTTGTAGTTTTACATTTAAGTCTGTGATCCATTTTTTCCACCCTTGAAGCAACTCATCCTCTTTTTTTCTTTGCACTTCATCTTCCCTATTCTCAATGCCTTTACAAGTACTTTTTTTTTTTTAAGCAGTAACTCCTCATTACCCTCTCCCCTCACCCCTGGTTACCACTAATCCACTAATGTTTTCAAGGTTCATTCCTTTCGCAGCACATAGTGGAACTTCATTTCTCTTCATGGCTGATTGATACTGCATTGTATGCATATATCTGTTCATTTGTTGATGAATATTTGGGTTGTGTCAACCTTTTGGTTATTGTGAGTACTGCTCTTGTGAACATTGATGTACAGATATCTGAGTCCTTGCTTTTTTAGTCTTTTGGGTATATACCCAGGAGTGGGATTGCTGGGTCACATGGTAATCCTGTTTTTAACTTTTTGAGGAACTGCCAAAGAGTTTTCCACAGTAGTTGCATCGTTTTACATCCCCACCAGCAATGGGTGAGTGTTCAGATTTCTCTACATCCTTGCCAACATTTGTTATATTCTGTTTTTTGGATAATAGCCACTCTTTTGGGTATGAAGTGGTATCTCCTTGTGGTTTTAATTTGCTTTTTTCGGGTGACTGATAATGTTGAGCATTTTTCTTGTGCATATTGGCCATTTGGGTATCTTTTTCGGAGAAATGTGTATTCAAATTCTTTGCCCACTTTTTAATTGATGTCTTGGTTATCTAGTGCTTCTATAACAGAAACACCACAAGTGGATGGGTTCAGCAAACAGAGGTTTATTCTCTCACAGTCTGCTAGGCTAGAAATCTAAATTCAGGGCATCAGCTCCAGGGGAAGGCTTTCTGTGTCTGTCGGATCTAGAGGAAGGTCCTTGTCATCATCAGTCGTCCCCTGGACTAGGAGCTTCTTGGCGTAGGGGCCCTGAGTCCAAAGGATGCACTATTCTCCTGGCTCTTGTTTTTTGGTAATATGAGGTCCCCCTGTCTTTCTGCTGGCTTTTCTCTTTTATATCTCAGAAGAGACTGGTTTAAAACACAGCCTAATCTTTTGGTTGAGTCCTGCCTCATTAACATAACTGCCTCTAATCCTGCCTCATTAACATCATAGAGATAGGATTTACAAGACATAGGAAAATCTCATCAGATGACAAAATGGCGGGCAATCACAAAGTACTGGGAATCATGGTCTAGCCAAATTGATACACATATATTTGGGGGAGACAATTCAAGCCATGACAGTTGGGTTGGTTTTTTAAATTTATTTTTTATTTTTTGTTGGGTTGTAAGAGTCCTTTATATATTTTGAATATTAAATTTATCAGATATATGGTTTCCACATATTTAATCCAGTTTTATAGATTGTCTTTCCACTTCCTTAGCAATGTTTCTGCATGTACAAAAGTTTTAAATTTTAATGAAGCCCAATATATTTTTTGCTTTTGTTGCTCATGCTTTTGGTGTCACATCTAAGAATCTATTGCCAAGAACAGGGTTCTGAAGTTTTATCCAGATGTTTTCTTCTAAGAGCTTTATGGTTTTTGCTCTTGTATTTAGGTCAGTGGTCCATTTTGAGTTAATTTTTGGATGTGGTATAAGACCTGGGTCCAATTTTATAGCCTGTGGTCTATTTTGTCTAATTTTTGTATAAAGTGTGAGGCTTAGGTCAAGATTCTCTTTTGCCTATGAAGGTCCGCTTGCAACAGCACCATTTATTGAAAGTGATACCTCTCCTCCATTGAATTGCTTTTATACCTTTGTCAAGAATCAGCTGAGCATATTTTGTGTGGGTTTATTTCCTCATTACATTTATCTATGTATCTATCCCTTCCCCAAAGACCACACAGCTTTAATTATTGTAGTTGTATAATGAGTAGTTTTTTAATTGTGTAAGTCTTGAAATTAGGTAGACTGATTACTCCCATATTCTTCTTTTTCCAGATTGTTTTAGTTATTCTAGTTCCTTCCCGTACAAATTTTAGAATAATCTTGTTTATATCTGCAAAAAAATCTAGCTGTGATTTTGGTAGCAAATACTTATTTATCTGTTTGAGGAGACGTGGCATCTTTACTTTGTTTAGTCCTCCAATCCATGAACACAGTATGTCTGGATTTATTTAAAGATTTTTTTTCTTTTTTTCATCAGTGTAGTCTTCAGTATATAAGTCCTGTGCATGTTTTGTTGATTTACACATAAATATTTCTTTCTTTTTTTAGTGATTATAAATGGTATTGTATTTTTAGTTTTGATGTCCAGATATTATTTATAGAAATACAGTTGATTTTGTTTTTCTTATATACTGCCACTTGACAGAACTCATTCATTAGTTCTAGTTTTTTGATAGACTGCTTAGGATTTTCTGTGTAGACAATCATGTTATCTTCAAATAGGGGTTGTTTTATTTCTTCCTTTCTTGATATGCCTTTTATTTCCTTTTCTTGCATTCTTGCTCTGGCTAAAATATCTGATACTGTTTGTATAAGAGTGGTGAGAGCAGATATTCTTGTCTAGTTCTAAATCTTAGGGGGGAAATATTGTCTTTCACCATTAAGTATAACGCTAGGTGTATGTTTTTTGTTGATGCTTTTGTCAAATTGAGGAAATTCCACTCTATTCCTATTTTTCTGAGAATTTTTATCAGGATTGGGTATTGAATTTTATCAAATATGTTTTATGCATTGATTGATATGATCTGTGATATTTTTCTTCTTTAGCCTGTTAATGTGGTAGATTCCATTGATTTTTTTAATACTTAAGCAGCCTGCATTTCTGGAATAAACCCTTCTTGGTCGTAGTGTGGAAACCCTGGTGGTGTAGTGCTTAAGAATTATGGCCGCTAACCAAAAGATTGGCAGTTTGAAGCCACCAGGGGCTCCTTGGAATCTATGGGGCAGTTCTCCTCTGTTCTGTAGGGTTGCTATGAGTTGGAATCGACTCGACAGCAGTGGCTTTTTGTTTATTTTCTTAAAGGATATTGGTCTTTAGTTGTGTGTGTGTGTGTGTGTGTGTGTGTGTGTGCAGGCAGTCCCTGGATTATGAATGAATTCCTTTCCTAAATCTGTCTTTAAGTTGAATTTGTAAGTCAGAGCAGTTAGTTATGGTTTGTATCTAATGCCAGTTAGTCAAACGTTTGTCTTAGTATATAGTATAAAAAAATAAAAAAATAAAAAATAAATAAAAAATAAAATAGTATATATATGCATAAAAAACCTTAAACGCTTCCAGGTACACTAAAACATCTTTAACATAGGGCTGAGGGCTGTGGGACTATGGTCTCAGGGAACATCTAGCAAAAAAAAAAAAAGGGAAAAAAAATCTTTAACAATAATACAGTAACGATAATGTTTTGACGTGCATCACAAAGGATACCCATTTACCACAAACCATTGAGCGTACCTCAAATGTTTAATATAATAGGCTTTAAAGGGGTTGATTCATATTGGGCGTTTGTTACCTGGGGACTGCGTGTACTGTCTTTGTCTGGTTTTGATATCAGGCTGATATTAGCTTCATAAAATGAATTGAGAAGTGTCTCCCTCCTCAACTATTTTCTGGACGAGATTTTGTTAATTTTCCTTAAATGTCTGGTTGAATTCTCCTGTGTAATAATTGTCCCTGAAGATTTCTTTTTTGGAAGTTTTAAAATTACAAATTCAGTTTCTTAATATAGCATACCTCAGAGATATTCTCGGTTTGGTTCTAGACTACTGCAATAAAGCGAATATCATAATATGGTGAGTCACATGAATTCTTTGGTTTCTAGTGCATATAAAGGTAATGTTTACGCTAATACTGTAGTCTGTTAAGTGTGCAGTGGCATTATGTCTAAAAAAAATGTATATACCTTAATTAAAAAACACTTTATTGCTAAAAAATTCTAACCATCATCTGAGTTTTCAACGAGTCATAATCTTTTTGCTGGTCAAGGGTCTTGCCTTAATGTCGATGGCTGCTGACCTATCAGGGTGGTGGTTGCTGAAGGTTGGGGTGGCTGGCAATTTCTTAAAATGAAATAATGAAGTTTGCCACATTAACTGACTCTTCCTTTCACAAAAGATTTCTCTCTCTGTGGCATGCAATGCTATTTGATAACATTTTTTACCCACAGTAGGACCTCTTTCAAAATTGGAGGCAGTCCTCTCAAACCCCACTGCTGCTTTATCAAATAAGTTGATGTAATATTCTGAACCCTTTGTTGTCATTTAAACAACGGTCACAGCGTCTTCCCCAGAAGTAGTTTCCATTTTAGGAAACCACTTTCTTTGCTTATCCATAAGAAGCAACTCCTTGTCTGTTAAATTTTATCATAAAATTGCAGCAGTTCAATCATGTCTTCAGGCTTCACTTCCGATCTAGTTCTCTTGCTGTTTCTATGACATCTGCAATTACTTCTTCCACTGATGTCTTGAACCCCTTAGTCATCCATGAGTGAGGGTTGGAATCAGCTTCTTCCAAATTCCTGTTAATGTTGATATTTTGACCTTCTGCCATGAATCACGAATGTTCTTAATGGTGTCTAGAATGATGAATCCTTTATAGAAAGTTTTTTTATTTACTTTGCCAGGATCCATCAGATGAATCACAATCTTTGGCAGCTATAGCTTTATGAAACATATTTTTTCAATAATAAGATTTGAAAGTCAAAATTACTTCTTGATCCATGGGCTGCAGAATGGATGTTATATTAGCAGGTATGAAAACATTAATCTCCTTGTACATCTCTATCAGAGGTCTTGGGTGACCATGTGCATTGTCAATGAGCAATAATATTTTGAAAAGAATCTTTCTTTCTGAGCAATAGGTCTCAACAGTGGGCTTAAAATATTCACTAAACCATGTTGTAAACAGATGTGCTGTCATCTAGGCTTTGTTCTACTTACAGAGCACAGGCAGAGTAGATTCAGCATAACTCTTACGGGCCCTAGGATTTTCAGAGTGGTAAATGAGCACTGGCTTCAACTTAGTCACCAGCTGCATTAGTCCTTAACAAGAGAGTCAGCTTGTCCGTTGAAGCTTTGAAGCCAGGCACTGACTTCTCCTCTCTGGCTGTCAGAGTCCTAGATGACATCTTCTTCCAATGTAAGGCTGTTTCATCTACACCGAAAATCTGTTGAGTAGTGTAGCCACCTTCATCAGTTGTTTTAGCCAGATCTTCTGGATAACTAGCTGCAGCTTCTACATCAGCACTTGCTGCTTCACCTTGCACTTCTATGGTATGGAGACGGTGTCGTTCCTTAAACCTCATGAACCAACCCCTGCTAGCTTCTCACTTGTCTTCTGCAGCGTCCTCACCTCTCTAAGCCTTCATGGAATTGAGGAGAGTTAGGGCCTTGCTCTGAATTAGGCTTTGGCATAAGGGAATGTTGTGGATGGTTTGACCTTTGATCCAGACCACTGAAACTCTCTCCCCAAGGCTGTTCCGCTTTCTTATCATTAGTGTCTTCACTGGAGTAGCATTTTTAATTTTCTTTATGTTTACAACTTGGCTAATGGTTTGGCAGAAGCAACCTGGCTTTCAGCCTGTCTCTGCTTTTTACATGCCTTAGTCACTAAGCTTCATTATTTCTAGCTTTTGATTTAAAATAAGAGACATGGCAGGTGGGGCCAAGATGGCAGAGTAGTCAGATGCTTCCTGTGGTCCCTCTTAGAACAAAGACCTGAAAAAACAAGTGAATCGATTATGTATGACAATCTAAGAGCCCCCAACGTCAAAGACAGAGTTGAGGAATCGGTCTGAGCAGCAGGGGAGGGAGAGACCATTGAGAAGCAGCGAGAAGTTGCCAGATCTGATCTGGCCTGCACTGGCAGCCTGTAGGCTGGATCAGCTGGCATGAGCAGTGAGACAAGCAGTGGTGCTCGGGATGCATTTTCCACATCAGGAGAGACCAAAGAGCAGAGAGTCTGCTCAAACCTCCAGAACCAGTGAAAAATGGTGCTCAGTTGGCAAAAGATAAGTACAAGCGTCTAACTTACCATGTGGATCAAAAAGAAAACCTGTTTTGGGAGCTACCTCTCTCCCATTTACCTGCCCCCTTCTCGCTCTGCTCTGGGTTCCGTTCTGCTTCAGTGATTGCTGCGCCCCTTGGGCCGGAAGTAGGCCCTGTCATGCGCCCTGAGTCATTCTCCTGTCTTTGGAGAGGGAACACGTTAACAAACAGGAGAAGATAATCTGCGAGCTGCCATAAGCCAGGAACTCAGGGCAGACACAGCCCCTTTGCCTAGGCACAGTCATAAAGGGTCCACGGACTTTGAATGCATTTCACGCCTTCATAAACCTGTGCGGGCCATTTCAACAGCATAGGCCATTATTAGCACAGTATAAGAGGGTATATACCTGAAGCCTATTTTCATCTGTATCTGTTATAAGGGGGCGTGGCAGATACATGACATTGGACACCGCCGTGCTATTAAGCAGGGTCCTCACCTACCCACATCAGGGACCTGAGGACTGGTAGCTCCACCCACTCCACCAAGCCACCCGTGACAGGTCCAAGAGTAAGTGGTACCTCCCAGTCCTTACAGCCAACAGCATTGGGTGCCCATAGTCCAGCTGCGAAACCCAGCGACCTACACTCTCTAGAGAACAGGGACACGCCTCCCACCTAGACACTTGGGCAGCAGTCAGCCTTGATCAGTGCACGACTGCCTGCTGCAGCCAGATACCTGTGCCTACTCCAGTCACCCCTGCCCATCTAGTACTGTAGGTGAGAGCCTGTACCACACACTCAGTGACCAGCAACCGATGAGCTGAATCCACACAAGAAAGTTAAACGGCCTCCTGGGCTCACATACCTAGTAACAGCTCTAGCCACCTGGAGATAGAACGTGAGAGCTTCAAAGATGCCAGTAATCAAACTGGTTCACACAACCAGCATATTTGGGCATATCAAAACTAAACAAGAAGCTAGGATACAGTAAGCAAACATAAAATAAATATAATAATTTATTGATGGCTCGGAGACAACACTCTATCAAGCCACATAAAGAGGCAGACCATGATGGCTTCAGCGAGCCATCAAAACAAAGAATCAAGAAATCTTCCAGAGGAAGAGAACTTCTTGAAATTACCAGAGGTAGAATTCAAAAGACTATTACACAGAACTCTTCAAGAGGTCTGGACGGAGATCAGGCAAAATGCAGAACAAGCCATGGAACACACAAAGCAATAGAAGAACTTAAGAAGGTTATATAAGAGCATAATAACAAATTTAACAGGCTGCGAGAATCTATGGAGAGACAGCAAACAGAAATCTAAAAGATTAACAATAAAATTTCAGAATTAGACAACTCAATAGAAAGTCACAGGAGCAGAATTGAAGCAATGGAAGTCAGAATTAGTGAGATTGAAGATACAGCACTTGACTCCAATTTATTTGAGGAAAAATCAGATAAAAGAATTGAAAAAAATGAAGAAACCCTAAGAATTATCTGGGACTCTATCAAGAGGAATAACTTACAAGCGATTGGAGTACCAGAACGGGGTAATAACAGAGAATACAGAGAGAATTGTTTAAGGTTTGTTGGCAGAAAACTTCCCTGGTATCGTGAAAGATGAGAAGATATCTATCCAAGATCCTCGTCAAACCCCACACAAGGTAGGTCCCAAAAGAAAGTCAACCATGAAAAGTCACTTACAAAGGAGAGTCAACAAGACTAAGCTCTGATTACTCAGCAGAAACCATGTAGTCAAGAAGGCAGTGGGCTGACATATATAAAGCCTTAAAGGAAAAAAATTGCCAAGCAAGAGTTATATGTCCAGCAAAACTGTCTCTCAAAATGATGGTGACATTAGGGCATTTCCAGATAAACAGAAGTTTAAGGAATTTGTAAAAACTAAACCAAATTTAAAAGAAATGCTAAAGGGAGTCCTCCAGTTAGAAAATCAATGACATCAGATACCAACCCAAGACTAGAACACAGGACAGAGCAACCAGATACCAACCCAGATAGGAAAGTCACAAAAATAAGTCAAAGCTAAAACACTGAAAATAGGGAAACAGAGACATCAGTATGTAAAAGATGGTAACACGAAAACAAAAAAGAGCAACTAAAAAAAGAAATCGTAGTCATAGATCTTTCGTATGGAGAGGAGGTCAAGGTGATATAAAGAAATAAAGACTGGTTTAAAGTTAGAAAAATAGGGGTAAATATTAAGATAACCTCAAGGAAACTAGCAATCCTACATATCAAAATAAAAAACAAAAACATACTCAGCAAATACAAAATCAACAGCAGTGAAAAAGATGAAAAAAAATAAAGAAAAATGACTCAGCTCAGAAAATAAAGTGGGACAAAGAAACTATCCATAACATACACACAAAAAGACATCAAAATGACGGTGCTAAACTCATAAAAAAAACTCATACCTATCAATAATTATGCTGAATGTAAATGGACTAAATGCACCTGTAAAGAGACAGAGTTGCAGAATGGATTAAAATATTTATGCACCCAGCTACTGGGCTCCAGAATACTTAAACTCTGACAGCATTGAAAAGAGAAATAGCTCCACAATAATGGTAGGAGACTTCAACACACCACTTTCCGTGAAGGACAGAACATACAGAAAGAAGGTCAGTAAAGACAGAAGATCTAAATGCCACAGTCAACCAACTTGGTATCATAGGCATATAAAGAACACAACACCCAACGGCAACCAAGTATACTTTCTTTTCCAATGCACATGGAACAGTTTCCAGAATAGACCACGTATTAAGCCACAAAGCCAGCCTTAATAGAATCCAGAATATTGAAATATTACAAAACATCTTTTCTGATCATAAAGTCATAAAAGTAGAAATCAAAAACAGAAAAAGGAAGGGAAAAAAATCAAATACATGGAAAGCGAACAACACCTTGTTTAAAAACTACTGGGCTGTAGAAGAAATTAAGGATGAAATAAATCCACAGAATCAAATGAGAATGAAAACACATCCTACCAGAACCTTTGGGACACAGCAAAAGCAGTGCTCTGAGGTCAATTTATAGCAATAAACGCACATATCCAAAAAGAAGAAAAGGCCAAAATCACAGCATTAACCCTATAACTTGAAAAAGTAGAAGGAGAGCAGCAATAAAAGTCCTTGGGCACCAGAAGGAAGAAAATAATAAAAATTAGAGCAGAAATAAATGAAATAGAGAATGGAAAGAGTTAATAAGACCAAAAGCTGTTTTTTTTACAAGATCAATAAAATCGATAAACCATTGGCCAAACTGACAAAAGAAAACCTCGAGAGAAAGCAAATAATCCAAATAAGAAATGAGACGGGCCATATCACAACAGACCCAACTGAAATTAAAAGAATCGTAAGAGTACAATGAAAAATTGTACTCCAACAAATTTGAAAACCTAGAGGAAATGGACAAATTTCTAGAAACACTACCTACCTAAACTATCACAAACAGGGGTAGAACAACTAAGTAAACATATAACAAAAGAAGAGATTGAAAAGGCAGTTAAAAAACTCCTAACACAAAAAAGGCCTGCCCTGACAGCTTCACTGGAGAATTCTACAAAACTTTCAGAGAAGAGTTAACACCGCCACTACTAAAGGTATTTCAGAGCACAGCAAAGGATGGAATACACCCAAATGCATTCTATGAAGCCGGCATAACCCTGATACCAAAACCAGGGAAAGACACCACAAAGAAAATTACAGACCAATATCCCTCATGAACATAGATGCAAAAATCTTCAACAAAATTCTAGCCAAAGGAATCAACAACATACCAAAAAATAATTCACCAGAACTGAGTGAGATTCATACCAGGTACACAGGAGTGGTTCAACATTAGAAAAACAATCAGTGTAATCCATCACATAAAACAAAAGACAAGAGCCACATGATCTTATCAGTTGATGCAGAAAAGGCATTTAACAAAACCCAACACTCATTCATGATAAAAATTCTCAGCAAAATAGGAATAGAAGAAAAATTCCTCAACATAATGAAGGACATTTATATGAAATGGAGAGAGTCTGAAAGCATTCCCCATGAGAATGGGAACCAGACAAGGATGCCCTTTATCACCATTCTTATTGCAAGTTGTGTTGGAGGTCATAGCCAGGGCAGTTAGGCTAGAAAAAGAAATAAAGGGCATCCAGGTTGGTAAGGAAGAAGTAAAAGTATCCCAATTTTCAGATGATATGATCTTGTATACAGAAAACCCCACAAGAAAACAGATGGAACTAAGAGAAGATTTCAGCAGAGTATAAGGATGCAAATAAACATACAAAACTCAGTTGGATTCCTCTACACCAACAAAGAGAGCTTCCATGAGGAAATCACCAAATCAATATCATTTCCAGTAGCCCCCGAGAAGCTAAAATACTTTCGAGTAAATCTAACCAGAGATATAAAAGACCTATACAAAGAAAAATATAAGACATTACTGCAGTAAACTAAGAGAGATCTACATAAGTGGAAAAGCATACCTTGCTCATGGATACGAAGACACAACTTTGTGAAAATGTCAATTCTACCAAAACGATCTACACATACAATGAAATCCCGATCCAAATTCCAACATTTTTTAATGACATGGAGGAACAAATCACCAGTTTCATATGGGAGGGGAAGAGGCCCCAAGTAAGTAAAGCATTACTGAAGAAGAATAAAGTGGGAGACCTCACACTACCTGATTTTAGAACCTGTTATACTGCCACGGTAGTCAGAACCACCTGGTACTGGTACAACAGATGCATAGACCAGTGGAACTCCATTGAGAATCCAGATGTAAATTCATCCACCTGTGAGCAGCTGATGTTTGAGAAAGGCCCAGAGTCCGTTAGATGGGTAAAAGACAGTCTCTCTAACACATGATGTTGGCATAACTGAATATCCATCTGAAAAAAAAGAAACAAGACCCATACCTCACACCATGCACAAAAACTAACTCAATATGGATCAAAGAACTAAATGTAAAATCTAAAATGATAAAGATCATGGAAGAAAAAATAGGGACAATGCTAGGAGCCCTAATACGTGGCATAAACAGTATAGAAAACGAACAGTGCACGAACACCAGAAGAGAAACTAGATAACTAGGAACTCCTAAAAATGAAACACTTATGCTCATCAAAAAAGACTTCACCAGAACTAGATGGTGCCCGGCTACAATCAATGACTGCCCTGACAGGGAACACAACAGAGAACCCCTGAGGGAGCAGGAGAGCAGTGGAATACAGACCTCAAATTCTCATAAAAAGACCAGACTTAATGGTCTGACTGAGTTAAGAAGGACCCCAGAGATCATGGTCCCCAGACCTTCTGTTAGCCCAAGACAGGAACCATTCCCAAAGCCAACTCTTCAGACAGGGACTGGACTGGATGATGGGATTGAAAATGATACTGGTGAGGAGGGAACATCTTGGATCAAGTAGACACGAGACTATGTGGGCAGCTTCTATCTGGAAGGGAGATGAGAGGGCAGAGGGGGTCAGAACCTGGCCGAATGGACACGAAAATAGTGGAGGGAAGGAGTGTGCAGTCTCATTAGGGGGAGAGCAATTAGGAGTATATGTTGTTGTTTTTAGGTGCCGTCGAGTTGGTTCTGACTCATAGTGACCCTGTGCACTACAGAACAAAACACTGCCTGGTCCTGAGCCATCCTTACAATCGTTGTTATGCTTGAGCTCCTTGTTGCAGCCACTGTGTCAGTCCACCTCGTTGAGGGTCTTCCTCGTTTCCACTGACCCTGTACTCTCCAAAGCATGATGTCCTTCTCCAGGGACTGATCCCTCCTGACAGTATGTCCAAAGTATGTAAGATGCAGTCTCGCCATCCTTGCCTCTAAGGAGCATTTTGGCTGTACTTCTTCTAAGACAGATTTGTTCGTTCTTTTGGCAGTCCATGGTATATTCAATATTCTTCGCCAACACCACAATTTAAAGGCGTCAACTCTTCTTCGGTCTTCCTTATTCATTGTCCAGCTTTCACATGCATATGATGCGATTGGAAATACCATGGCTTGGGTCAGGCGCACCTTAGTCTTCAAAGTGACATCATTGCTTTTCAACACTTTAAAGAGGTCCCTTGCAGCATATTTACCCAATGCAATGTGTCTTTTGATTTCTTGACTGCTGTTCCATGGCTGTGGATTGTGGATCCAAGTAAAATGAAATCCTTGACAACTTCAGTCTCTTCTCCGTTTATCATGATGTTGCTCATTGGTCCAGTTGTGAGGATTTTTGTTTTCTTTATGTTGAGGTGCAATCCATACTGAAGGCTGTGGTCTTTGATCCTCATTAGTAAGTGCTTCAAGTCCTCTTCACTTTCAGCAAGCAAGGCTGTGTCATCTGCATAACGCAGGTTGTTAATGAGTCTTCCTCCAATCCTGATGCCCCGTTCTTCTTCATATAGACTTGATTTGTAAACTTTCACTTAAAGCAGAATAATTAAAAAAAAGCAAAGTGCAATAAAATGAGGTACACTTGTGGTTACAGGGCTATTCAAAATATCTATTGCACAGTGGTTCAGTTGCGTTTTTTTTAAAGTGATCTATTTTGTATAAATTGTCAAATTTACACGTGTAAATTGTTCTTAGTATTCTCTTATTGGAGCCCTGATGGTACAGTGGTTGAGAGGTCAGCTTCTAACCAAAAAGTCACCAGTTTGAATCTACCAGCAGCTCCTTGGAAACCCTATGGGGCAGTTCTTCTGTGTCCTATGGGATTGTTATGAATTGGAATTGACTTGATGGCAACGGGTGTGTTCCATTATTCCTTTTTGTGTGTTCACGGTCTGTAACAATATCCCTGTTTCATTCCTGATATTGGTGGTTTGTGTATTTTTTTTTATTTCTTTGAGACTTCCCTTTTGGCCTACTGGTTATTTAGAAGTATGCTGTTTAGTTCCCAAGTGTTTGGAGGTATTTCTGTGATTTTTCTGTTTTGATTTCTAGTTTGATTCCTTTTTGGTTGGAGAACACACTCAGTTCTCTTGATATTTTACTGCCCAGGGTATAGTGTAAGTTCTGTGTACACCTGAAAAGAATGAGCTGAGTGGAGTGTTCCTATAAATGTCAATTAGAACTTGTTGATTGATGGTGCTGTTGAATTCTGTATCTTTGTAGACTTTATTTCTAGTTGTTCTATCAGTTGTTGAGAGAAGGTTATTGAAAGTCTCCAACCATAATTGTGGTTTTGTCTCTTTTCAGGTCCTTCGGTTTTAGTTTCACATATTTTGAAGCTCTGCTGTTTAGGATTTGAGGAGCCCTGGTGGTACAGTTGTTAAAGTGCTTGGCTGCTAACTGAAAGTTAGCAGTTTGAACCCACTAGCCGCTCCGAGGGAGAAATGTGGCAGTCGGCTTCTGTGAAGATATACACCCTTGGAAATCCTGTGGGGCAGTTCTACTCCGTCCTAAAGGGTCACTAAGAGTTGAAATCAACTTGATGGTATGGGTTTGGGTTGTTGAGGATTTGGGATTGCTGGTGGATTGACTTTTGTTACTATACAATGTCCCACCCTGTCTCTAGTACTTTGCTTTTTTTGAAGTCTACTTTCTCTGATTATTATTAATATAGCCATTCCTGCTTTCCTTTGATTATTTGCTTGATATATCCTTTTTCATCCTTTTGCTTTCAGCTTGTCTCTACCATTATACTTAAAGTGAATTTCTTGTAGGCAGCCTAAGTTGGGTCATATTTTTTAATCCACTCTGCCAGTCTATGTCTTCTAATTGGTGTATTTAGATAATGTACGTTTAATATAATTATTGATATGTTAGGACTCAAGTTTGCCATTTTATTTTTGTTTTCTGTTCCTCTTTTATTTTTCCCATCTTCCTGTGGGTTACTTGAACTTTTTTTTTTTTTTAAGAATTCCGTTTTGGTTCATATATTGTGATTTTCAGTGAATCTCTTTGTATACCTTTTCTAGTGGTTACTGTAGGTATTACATTATATATACATAGCTTTTCACAGTCTACTGTGTGGTGATTTTACCAGTTTGTGTGAGGTATAGAAGCCCTACCTCCCTTTAGGACCCTTTACCCTCCTGTTTATAGTTGTCTTAAATATTTCCTCAAAGTTAATATTTTTCAACCATCAAATTTAATTTAGAAAACTCGAGAAGAAAAGCCTATTGATTTTACCCATATTTTTTCCTTTTTTTAAAAAAATTTATTTTTATGCTTTAGGTAGAAGTTTACAAATCAAGCCAGTTTCTCATATAAAAAGTTATACACACCTTGCTATGTACTCCTAGCTGCTCTCCCGCTAATTAGCACATTCCTGCTTTCCACCCTGTATTCCCCGTGTCCATTCAACAAGCTCCTGTCCCCCTCTTCTTTCTCATCTCGCCACTAGACAGGAATTGCCCACATATTCTCATGTGTCTACTTGAGCCAAGAAACTCACTTCTCACCAGTATCATTGTCTGTCTTATAGTCCAGTCCAATCCCTGTGTGGAGAGTTGGCTTTGGGAATGGTTCCAATTTTGAGCTAACAAAGGTTCCGGGGACCATGACTGTCAGGGTCCCTCCAGTCTCAGTCAGACCATTAAGCCTGGTCTTTTTATGAGAATTTGAGATCTGCATCCCACTCTTCTCCTGCTCCATCAGGGACTCTCTGATGTGTTCCCTGTTAGGGCAGTGATAGGTGGTAGCCAGGCATTATCATCTAGTTCTTCTGGTCTCAGGCTGATGGAATCTCTGGTTTATGTGGCCCTTTCTGTCTCTTGGGCTCATACTTACCATGTCTTTGGTGTTCTTCATTCTCCTTTGCTCCAGGTAGGTTGAGACTAATTGATGCATCTTAGATGGCCGCTTGCTAGCATTTAAGACCCCAGACGCCTCTCACCAAAGTGTGATTTTACCCATAGTTTTGCTTACTATGTCTTTTTTAATTCCTGATACCACTAAGTCCTTCTTTTATCATTTCCTTTCTATTTAGAGAAACTATTTTGGCCATTCTGTTAGGATATAGGTCTGCTGGGGACAAATTCCCTTCTTAGTTTCCCTTCATCTGAGAATGTCTTGATTTCCCCTTCATTCCTGAATGATATTTTCATTGCATATACCATTCTGTGTTGGCAGTTTTTGTTTCAGAACTTGAAGAAAAATACTGTGCCACTTCTTTTGGCCTACATGGTTTTTGATGAAAAATCCTGTCCTTAGAATTGTTTTTTCCCTGTAGGTAAGATATCATTTAAGGTATTGTCTGGCTACTTTCAAGATTTTTTTTGTCTTTGGTTTTGAGAAGTTTAATTATGATGTACGTTGGCATGGATTTCTTTGGGTTTATCCTTTTTTGGATTTGCTCAACTTCTTCAACCTGTAGGTTTTTGTTTTATCAAGTTTGGGAAATTTTCAGAGATATTCTTCATTCTCTACTTTCTCCTCTCCTTCCAGGACTCCAACAACATGAAACTTTTGTTAAAGCCCCACTCATCACTGAGGCTCTGTTCAATTTTTTTTTCAGTGCGCTTTCTTTCTCTTCAGATTGTGTAATTTCTGTTGTCCTATCTTCTGTTTCACTGATTTCTCTTCTTTGTTCCTTTCATTCTGCTGTTAAGGCCTTGTGCTTTCTATTTCAGCTATTGTGTTTTTCAGTTCTAAAATTTCCATTTGCTTCTTTATATCATCTGTTTCTTTGCTGAGACTTTCTATTTTTTCATTTGATTTATGTTATTTTGCAATTGCTCGTGGAAGCATTTTTATCATGGCTCTTTTTAAAATCTTTGTCAGATTATCTTAACATCTGTGTTATCTCTGTGTTGGCATGTATTGATTGTCATTTTTCATTCAGTTTGAGATTTTCCAGGTTGTTGGTCTGATGAGTAATGTTTGATTGAAACCTGTTATGCAACACTGGATCTTATTTCAACCTTCTATGGACTGCCAAGAGAATGGACAAGTCTGTCTTGGAAGAAGTGCAGCCAGAATGCTTCTTAGAAGTAAGGATGGTAAGACTATGTCTTATATACTTTGGACATATTATCCAGAGGAATCAGTCCCTGGAGAAGGACATGTGGTTGGTAAAATAGAAGGTCAGCGAAAGAGAGGAAGACCCTCAACCGGATGGATTGACACAGAAGCTGCAGCAATGGGCTCAAGCATAGTAACAATTGTGAGGATGGCGCAGGACCGGGCAGTGTTTCGTTATGTTGTGCATACGGTCGGTATGAGTTGTAACCGACTCGACGGCACCTAACAACAACAACAACAATTTTAGCTGGCTTTCGCTGACATCACTTTGGCAGGGAAAGAAGGGAGTGTAGCCACATTACTGCTACTTGGAGGTAGAAGCCTGTGGCCTCTGTTGATTTGGGGAGGGGGCTTCTTGTCACTCCTGGGTGGGGATGTGCGTTCCTGCTCCTCATACTGTCTCCACTGACATCATGATGGGAATGGTTTCATCACCACTGGGCAGTGTGAAATTCTGACTCTCCACTGTGCTTCATCTGACACCACCCAGTGGAGGGTTGAGGGATGCGCAGTACTTCATGACTACTGGGTGGGGGTAGAAATCCAGGTTCTCCATGTGATCTCCTTCGACATTGTGGGAGGTGGGCCTTCATTTCCAACCAGTGGGGATGAAAATTCTGGGTCCCTACTTGGCTTTCTCTGACATCATCCTGCGGAAAGTATTGGGGTATGTTATTACTTCCTTGTTAGGGTGGAAGTGTAGCCTCCCTACTCAGCCTTTGCTGGCATGGGTAGAAGTAGGACCACAGTTTTTTTGCGTGGGATTTGACTGAAATTGAGTGGTTACTACCTAAGAACTTTCTCTTCTGCTAGACTGCCCCTTTTCCTGGTCCGTTGACTGTAGAGAGCAGGCTTTTGTTTTTGTCTGTACCCCATGGGTATTTCCAGGTTGTCGGTTTCTTCAGGTTCAAGTCTAGGACATACGAGGCAAAGAAAAAACCCAGGGGAACTCACTACCGTGCCATTCTTTGAGTAGTGAGATCCGTAGCTGGCCTGCATTCTTCCCACCTTCAAAAGTCGTCTTATGTTTCTTTTATATATAATGTCCAGGATTTTGAGTTGTACTTATTGGGAGGAATAGGGAAACATATGTCTACTCCCATCATCCTAGGAGCAGAAGTCAGTGTATGACATTAATAGGAAAGTTTTGAAAAATAAATTAATGGACAACGGAGGGCTTTTTCCTATTAGATAATGAAAATGTACTATAAAGTTGCTATAATCGAAAGTGTTCAGTGCTGGTATATGAACGGGAAAATATATTAGTACGGAATGAAAGTCTAAAAAGACAGTAAAAAATCTATAGAAATTTATGGTATAACAAAAGAAAAACTTCAGATAAGTGAGGAAAGGATGTTCAGCAAATGATGTTGAAATAATTAGCTACCCATTTGGAAGAAAAATATTTAGAGCTCTTGTTAGGTGCTGTCGAGTTAGTTCCGACTCACAGGGACCCTTTGTACAACAGAACGAAACATTGCCTGGTTCTGCATCATTCTCACAGTTTTGTTGTGTTTGAGCCTATTGTTGCAGCCACTGTGTCAGTCCATCTTGTTGAGAGTCTTCCTGTTTTTCACTGACCCTCTACTTTACCAAACATGATGTCTTCCTCCAGAGACTGGTCCCTTCTGATAACACATCCAAAGTACTTTAGATGAAGCGTCGCCATACTTGTTTAGAAGGAGCGTTCTGGCTGTAGTTCTTGCAACACCGATTCGTACATTCTTCTGGCCGTCCGTGGTATATTCAATATTCTTTGTCAGGTACTATAATTAAAAGGCATCAGTTCTTTTTTTCAGTCTTCCTTATTCATTGTCCAGCTTTTGCATGCATATGAGGTGATTGAAAATACCGTGGCTTGAGTCAGGTGCACCTTAGTCCTCAAAGTGACATATTTGCTTTTCAACACTTTAAAGAGGTCTTTTGCAGCAAATTTGTCCAGTGCAATGTCTCATTTGATTGCTTCACTGTTGCTTCCATGGGTGTTGATTTTGGATCCAAGGAAAATAAAATCTTTGACAGCTTCAGCCTTTTCCCTGTTTATCATAATGTTACTTATTGATCCAGTAGTGAGGATTTTTGTTTTCTTTATGTTGAGCCATACTGAAGGCTGTAGTCTTTGATCTTCATCAGTAAGTGCTTCAAGTACTGTTCACTTTCAGCAAGCTAGGTTGTGTCATCTGCATGTTGCAGGTTGTTAACGTGTCTTCCACCAGTCCTGATGGTGCGTTCTTCATACAGTCTATTTTGTGGGATTATTTGCTCAGTATACAGATTGAATAAGTATGGTGAAAGGATACAACCCTGACACACACCTTTTCTAATTTTAAACCATGCAGTATTCCCTTGTTCTGTTCGAATGACTGCCTCCTAGCCTATGTACAGGTTCCTCATGAGTACAATTAAGTGTTCTGGAATTTCTATTCTTTGCGATATTATCCATAATTTGTTACAATCCATACAGTTGGATGCTTTTGCATAGTCAAAACACAGGTAATGACTGCTCTGACAGGGAACATAACAGAGAACCCCTGAGCGAGCAGGAGAGCAGTGGGGTGCAGACCTCAAATTCTCATAAAAAGACCAGACTTAATGGTCTGACTGTGAGACTAGAAGGACCCCGGAGGTCATGGTCCCCAGACCTTCTGTTAGCTCACAACGGGAGCCATTCCCAAAGCCAACTCTTCAGACAGGGATTGGACTGGACAATGGGATCGAAAATGACACTGGTGAAGAGTGAGCTTCTTGGATGAAGTAGACATATGAGACTATGTTGGCATCTCCTGTCTGGAGTGGAGATGGGAGGGCGTAGGGGGTCAGAATCTTGCCAAATGGACAGGAAAAGAGAGAGTGGAGGGAAAGACTGTGCTGTCTCATTAGGGGAAGAGCAATTAGGAGTATATAGCAAGGTGTGTATAAATTTTTATATGAGAAACTGACTTGATTTGTAAACTTTCACTTAAAGCACAATAAAAACAAAACAAAACCACAGGTAAACATCTTCCTGGTATTCTCTGCTTTCAGCCTAGGTCCATTTCAGATCAGCAATGATATTCCTCGTTCCACATCCTCTTCTGAATCTGGCTTGAATTTCTGGCAATTGCTTGTCGATGTACTGCTGCAACCGCTTTTGAATTATCGTCAACAAAATTTTACTCCCTATGATATTAATGATATTGTTTTATAATTTTCACACTCTGTTGTGTTACCTTTCTTTGGGATGGGCACAAATATGGACCTCTTCCAATTTGTTGGTCAGGTATCTGTCTTCCAAAATTCTTGGCATAGACAAGTGAGCACTTCCAGTGTTTCATCTATTTGTTGAAACATCTCTGGTTTTCCATCAGTTCCTGGAGCCTTGTTTTTCACTAGTGCCTTCAGTGCAGCTTGGACTTCTTCCTTGAACACCTTCTGTTCTTGATCATATTCTTCCTCCCGAAATGGTTGAACATAGAGCAATTCTTTTTGGTACAGTGACTGTGTATTCCTTCCATCTTTTTTTGATGTTTCCTGTGTTGTTGAATATTTTTGGGCCCATAGAATCCTCCAGTATTGAAACTCAAGGCTTGAATTTTCTCTTCAGTTCTTTCCGCATGAAAAATGCCATGCATGTTCTTTCCTTTTAGTTTTCTAACTCCAGGCCTTTGCACATTTCATCATAATTGTCTTCTTGAGGCACCCTTTGAAATCCTCAGTTCAGCTCTTTTACATAATTTCTTCCATTTGCTTTAGCTACTCTACGTTGAAGAGCAGGTTTCAGAGTCTCTTCTGATACCCATTTTGGTCTTTTCTTTCCTGTCTATTTAATGATCTTTGCTTTCTTCGTGTACGATGTCCTTGATGTCATCTCACAGTTCGTCTAGTCTTCAGTTATCAGTGTTCAATGCGTCACATCTGTTCTTGAGATGGTCTCTATTCAGGTGGAGTATATTCAAGGTCGTATTTTGGCTCTCTTGGACTTGGTTTAATTTTCTCCAGTTTCAACTTGACCAGTTGATGGTCTGTTTCACAATGACCCCTGGTCTTGTTCTGACTGGTGATATTGAGCTTCTCTGTCATCTCACAGAAGTTGACTTGATCCCTGTGTATTCCATCCGGTGAGGATGTATATAGTCCCCATGTGTTTAGTCACTGTTTATGTTGGTGAAAAAAGGTATTTGCAGTGAAGAAGTCATTGACCTTGCAAAATTCTATAATGTGACCTCCAACGTCATTTCTATCACCAAGGCCGTATATTGCAACTACCCATCCTTTTCTTTGTTTCCAACTTTTTTGTTCCAGTCACCAGTAATTATCAGTGTGTCTTGATTGCATGTTTGATCAATTTCAGACTGCAAAAGTTGGTAAAAATCTTCAATTTCTTCATCTTTGGCCTTAGCGGTTGGTGGGTAAATTTGAATAATAGTATTAACTGATCTTCCTTGTTGGCGTGTGGATATTATCCTACCACTGACAGCTTTATACTTCAGGATGGATCTTGAAATGGTCTTTATGATGATGAACGTGATACCATTCCTCTTCAATTTCTCATTCCCAGCATAGTAGACCGTATGATTGTCTAATTAAAAACAGCCAAATACCAGTCCATTTCAGCTTGGTAATGCCTAGAATATCGATCTTTATGTGTTCCATTTCATTTTTGACAAATTCCAATGTTCCTAGATTCATACTTCGTGTACATTCCACGTTCTGATTATTAATGGATCTTTACAGCTCTTTTTTCTCATTTTGAGTCATGCTACATCAGCAAATGAAGGTTCCCAAAGCTTTACTCCACCCACGTCTTTAAGGTCAAGTCTACTTCCCTAGTCATTGTTGGAGTGTCTGCCAACCTGAGTTAGGGGCTAATCT
Source organism: Loxodonta africana (assembly GCF_030014295.1). NCBI lineage: Eukaryota > Metazoa > Chordata > Mammalia > Proboscidea > Elephantidae > Loxodonta > Loxodonta africana. The sequence goes on along the minus strand of NC_087344.1, from coordinate 180,724,338 downwards.
TCCGGCAGTATATCAGACAGTGTTCTGCTGCTATTCATAAGGTTTTCACTGGCCTTTTCTTTTAGAAGTAGACTGCCAGGTCCTTCTTCCTAGTCTGGAAGCTCTGCTGAATCTTGTCCACCATGGGTGACCCTGCTGGTATTTGATATAACTGGTGGCATAGCTTCCAGCGTCACAGCAGCATGCAAACCCCCACAGTACGACAAACTGACAAGAGGTGTGAAAATGATGCTGAACTATGCCTGGGCAGGGTGAAGCCAGAGGAAGCTCTGGTGGAGGGCTGTATTGGTCCTGACGTACAAATTGGTCATCTGACCTGGGTATAGGGGTGAAAGACTAATTGAACCATCTAGTAGCTGGTTCCCTCCAAAGTTTCCCTCAGGATAGCTGGTACTCTTGCACAGTATTATCTGGTGAAGTGAATGACTAGAGATCTTGGGACCGAAATAATCTCAATCTATTCTTAAACTTTAAATATGTAACAAGTCCGGCTCGCTGGTGTGGAGCGCCGGGCGTGGAACGTGAGTGCTTAGTGGGCCACTTTTGGTAAGCTTTGTGGGATGAGTGAACACCGGGTTATGGTGCTCGATGCCAACACTCATCACACCCCAGAAAAGGTGTTGGTTGATACAGACGATCAGGACAGTAGCCTTGGAAGTCGGCATCTGCCATGGAGTGTGTAACAACTCACGTGCTGAATCAACTAGCCCTGAAGATGGATGGCGCTGGACCATTGGGGCCTAACCCAGCCATTGCCTGCAGTTGGGATGGAAAAAAAGAAAAATTAGACCCCTACCTTATACCGTATACAAAAATAAATTCTAGATAAATTAAAGATCTAAATGTAAAAAACAAAAATAAGAAAATGTAGAAATAACCAGGTTGTGGAGGAGCCTTCTTAAGCAAGACAGAAAATTCAGGAACTGTTTAGAAAAACATTTATAAATTTGACAACATAAAAATGATAGATGTTTATACAGTTAAAGACAAATATAGATGGTGAGAAACCATTTATAATATATAGTATGCGAAGGGGAAACCCGGCTGGCGCAGTGGTTAAGTGCTACGGCTGCTAACCAAAGGGCCGGCAGTTCGAATCCACCAGGCGCTCCTTGGAAACTCTATGGGGCAGTTCTACTCTGTCCTATAGGGTCGTTATGAGTCGAAATCGACTCGATGGCAATGGGTTTGGGTTTTTTTTAGTATGCAGAGGGCTTAATAGCCTTTATATTCTGATAAAGATCCCATAAATTAGAGAAAGACAGATAATGTTCAGCATAAAAATATTAAAGATGTGAAGAGTCACATCACTGATTTCAGATAACCAGTAAACATAAAAAAGAAGCATAACCTCATTTTGTAGGCAGGTAATACAAATTAAAACAAATAAGGTACCATTTTTACCTGTCAGATTTGGTAATAATCAGAAGTATAACATCTAGTGCTGATAAGGAAGTAGGTACTCTGATATCCTATTGGTAGGAGCAGAAATTGTAGCAGCCTTTTTGTAATGTAATTTAGCAGTATCTATCAAAATTTTAAATGCTTATATACTTGGACACAGCGAGTTCCACTGTAGGAGTCTGTCCTAAACAGCAAGAGAATTTAAAGCTGTATATGTAAATATTTTTGGAGCATTGTTTATAATTGGGAACAACCTAAAAACACTCGGTTGGGAAATGGTAGAATAAAACGTATGTTTATACAATGTGAAGTTAGAAAAAAGACTGAGGTATATATGTGTGTTGAGCGTGTGTTAGGTATGCATGATCTATATTTATGTGGCAAAAGCAAGCTGCAGATCAAAATGAGCTCAGGATTCCGTTTTTATTAAGGAAAAAATTTGCTTGTTTTTGATTATAGAGATGAGTATATGCAAACTAGAAAGAAAAAATGAGAAGATAAGATGTATTCAACAGTGATTATCTCTCGGATGAGACTGATTAGAAGGAAAGAGGAGGAGCACGGCAGCAGGAAAGGGAGACATGAGGAGTGATTTTGTTTTACTCTGTACGATTTTTTTTAAGTGTTTGAATTTTGATGATTTTTACCTTTGGGATTTTCTGTATTTTCCAGATAAGATACATAAAAGGAGCTGAGTTATAAATATATGTTACATGAATGAAATGCACAAACCAATTTTATGTGTGTGTGTTTTTTATATGTGTGTAGGTCTGAGTGTTTGGGTTTTTTAGCGGACAACTTAGATTTTACCCATAGCTTTAACTTTTCTTCTAGCCAACTTGATGTTGTAGTAATAAGCAAGGACCCTTTTTTTTTTTAAAAGTGTATTTCCTGTTTTCTCTGACAGAAATGACATCAGATGTACCGTCACTGGGACCAGCCATTGCCTCTGGAAACTCTGGGCCTGGGATTCAAGGCGGAGGGGTTATTGTCCAGAGGGCTATTAAGCGGCGACCAGGGTGAGCTTGGGTATAGACTATCAAGATTGTCTCTCTTATAAACTAACCTGATTTAGGTAGTTGCTGAACCCACTTGGCTATTCCTTACCCTCTTACTTCAGCTGGTTACTTAACTATACTGCTGTCATACAACTCCGTCTAGTCCTTGGATGTGACCTTATATAAAATTGGTGTTTTTAGTCTAAGTTTCTCATAAGCAGTTTTTTTTTCTTTTTTTTTTAACCAAAGATCTCTGCAGGGTAAAGGACTGTGACTAAGCCCAGAGATTTCGCTTTTGCTGCAGAAACAGTTTGTTGCTTTCATTAAGCTTTGTGTCTGCATTCTCAAAACCATTTTAATAGGAGTCTTACTTTTCAGAATGTATAGAATACTGAACCCTACAATATTTCTCCTCTACGTTACTGACATGTTTCTTGGTTTTAAATGCAGAGTACGTTTAGTTCCAAAAGTATTAAATACCTGCTTAGCCTCTAAAGCATTGTGCTGATTGCTAGAAGGATACTGTATTAGTTTCCTAGGGTTGCTGTAATTAATTACAGCAATAATTAATAAATTGGGAGACTTAAAACAACAGAAATTTATTCTATCACAGTACTGGAGGCTGGCTGTCCAAAATCAGGGTGTCGGCCATGTTGATTGCTTCTGAGGGCTCTGAGGGAGAATCTGTTGCATGCCTCTCTCCTAGCTTCTGGTGATGGCTGACAGTCTTGGTATTCCTTGACTTATAGGTGCATTGCTCTAATCTCACCTTTGCTCTTTAGGTGGTGTTCTCTCTGTTTCTCTAGCTCTGTGTTTCTTTTCCTCTAATGACATTTGTCATATTGGATTAGAGCTCACTCTACTTCAGTATGGCCTCCTGTCAGCTAATTACATCTGCAAAAACACTATTTCCAAATAAGGTTACATTCACAGGTACTGGGGGTTAGGACCTGAACATACCTTTTTTTTAAAAAAAATATTTTCATTGTGCTCAAAGTGAAAGCTTGCAAATCAAGTCAGTCTCTCACACAAAAACTCATATACACCTTGCTACACACTCCCAATTACTCTCCCCCTAATGAGACAGCTGAACATACCTTTTTTGAGGAACACAAATCAACCCATAAAAGATATAAACAAGACACATTTCCTGTCTTTAAGTTGCTTATGGTTTGAAAGGGATAATCATTATACACATAAATATAACACAAGATAAAACATGCCAAGGTTTTAAAAAGAAGAACAAATACAGTGCTATGTATTTCAGACTATGGAAATATCACATTTGATTGTTAAAGATGAGAAAAGACTTCAGAAAGGAGGTTGCTTTAGAAGGGCCTAGAAGAATGGGTAGTATTTCATCCACTTCTTTTCTAGGTATATGTTGGTATTATAGCCAATCTTTAATTCCCTCACTCCACTAATAATATTGCCAAGAATGATTCTTGGGTTAAGGTGGTAACACGAGTAACATATTAACGCCTGCTACACGTCTAAGAGCTTTGCAAAAACCAAAAACCCAGTGCTGTCGAGTTGATTCTGACTCATAGTGACCCTATAGGACAGGGTAGAACTGCCCCATAGAGTTTCCAAGGAGCGCCTGGCGGATTTGAACTGCCGACCTTAACTACTACACCACCGGGGTTTCCCTAAGAGCTTTACACATTCTAATTCATTTACTGAGGCATAGGTTGAAAAAGTAACTTACCCAAGGTTCCAGAGTTAGTAAGTGACAGTTCTAGGATATGAACCTTAGAGAGATTTAGCTTTAGAATCTGCTCTCTCAGACACTGTGTTATGATTGACTGTAATTAGCAAGCTTTTAGAAACAGTATAAATATCAAAAGTAGGAAATTGGTTGAATAAGTTGTAGTATAATTTTTAAACTGTACAGGTATTAGAAGTGACACTGTGGAAAGATACTTTACAGAAAAATCACAATATTAAGAGAGAAGAGATTACAGTATGTATGATACTCTGCATCTGTCAGAGAAAATTATGTACAACATATGTACGTAGCAAAACCTGAAAGAATACTCATCAAATTTTTAGCTGATGGGATTATGGATGACTTATTTTCTGTTTTGGTTTTCATTATTTTCCACATTTTCTGAAAAGAACATGTATTATTGGTAATCAGAAAAATTATAAGAAGAAGCTGTACAGGCATACTTCATTTTATTGCGCTTTGCAGATAATACATTTTTACAAATGGAAGGTTTGTGGCAGCATTGCATCGAGCAAGTCTGTCAGCACCATTTTTCCAGTAGCGTGTGCTTCACTTCACGTCTCTGTGTAACATTTTGGTAATTCTTGAAATATTTCACACTTTTTCATTATTAGACGATGATCTGTGATCAGTGGTCTTTGACGTTATTGTTGTAATTGCTTTGGGATGCCACGAACCATGTCCATATAAGACTGCAGACTTAATCCATAAATGTTGTGTGTGTTCTGACTGATCCATCGACTGACCGTTCGCCCATCTGTCGCCGTCTCTCCTTGGGCCTCCCTATTCCCTGAGACAGGACGATATTGAAATTACGCCAATTAATAACCCTACAACAACCTCTAAGTGTTAAAATGAAAGAAGAGTCACATGTCCCTCACTTTAAAAGCTAGAGATGATTAAGCTTAGTGAGGAAGGCATGTCAGAAGCCGAGACAGGCTGAAAGCTAGGCCTCTTGGCCCCAAACAGTTAGCCAAGTTGTGAATGCAAAGGAAAAGTTCTTGAAGGAAATTAACAGTGCTGTTCCAGTGAACTCACAAATGATAAAAGCGAAACAGCTTTCTTGCAGATACGGAGAAAGTTTTAGTGGTCTCGATAAAAGATCAAACCAGCCACAACATTCTCTTATGCCAAAGACTAATCCAGAGCAAGGTCCTAACTCTCTTCAATTCTGTGAAGGCTGAGAGGGGCGAGGAAGCTGCAGAAGAAGAGTTTGAAGCGTGCGGAGGTTCGTTCATGAGGCTGAAGGAAAGACGCCGTCTCCATGCCGTAGAAGTGCACGGTGAAGCAGCAAGTGCTGATGCAGAAGCTGCGGCTAGTTACCCATGAGATCTAGGTGAGGTGACTGATCAGGGCAGCTGCGCTTCTCAGCAGAATTTCAGTGTAGACGAAACAGCCTTACACTGGAAAAAGCTGCCGTCTGGGACTCTGACAGCCAGAGAGGAGAAGTCAGTGCCCGGCTTCAAAGCTTCAGAGGACAGGCTGACTCTCCTGTTAGGGGCTAATGCAGCTGGTGACTTTAAGTTGAAGCCAGTGCTCATTTACCATTGCAAAAATCCTGGGGCCCTTAAGACTTATGCTAAATCTACTCTGCCTGTGCTCTGTAAATGGAACACCAAAGCCTGGATGACAGCGTATGTGTTTACAACATGGTTTACTGAATAATTTAAGCCCACTGTTGAGACCTACTGCTCAGAAAAAAAGATTCCCCATTCAAAATATTAACTGCTCACTGACAGTGCACCTAGTCACCCTTGACCTCTGATGGAGAGGTACACGATTAATGTTGTTTTCATGCCTGCTAACACAGCATCCATTCTGTAGCCCATGGATCAAGGAGTAATTTTGATTTTCCATCTTATTATTTGAGAAATACATGTCATAAGGCTGTAGCTGCCATAGATTATGATTTCCTCTGATGGATCTGGGTAAAGTAAATAAAAAACTTTCTGGAAAGGATTCACCATTCTAGGTGCCATTAAGAACGTTCATGATTCATGGGAGGAGGTCAAAATATCACCATTAACAGGAGTTTGGAAGAAGTTGATTCCAACCCTCATGGATGACTGAGGGGTTCAAGACCATCAGTGGAGGAAGTAACTACAGACGTGGTAGAAATTGCAAGAGAACTAGATGCAGAAGTGAAGCTTGAAGATGTGACTGAATTGCAGCAATCTCATGATAAAACTTTAACAGATGAGGAGTTGCTTCCTATGGATGAGCAAAGAAAGTGGTTTCTTGAGATGGTATCTACTCCTGGTGAAGATGCTGTGAACATACGACAACAAAGGATTTAGGGTATTACATAAACTTATTCGATAAAGCAGGGGCAGGGTTTGAGAGGATTGACTCCAATTTTGAAAGAAGTTCTACTGTGGGTAAACTGCTATCAAACAGCATCGCATGTTACAGAGAAATCTTTCATGAAAGTAAGAGTCAGCCAGTGTGGCAGACTTCATTGTTTTAAGACATTGCCAGTCACCCCAGCCTTCAGCAGCCAGCAGCTGATCAGTCAGCAGCTATCAACTTTGAGGCGAGACCCTTGACCAGCAAAAAGATTATGACTCACTGAAAGCACAGATGATGGTTAGCATTTTTTAGCAATGAAGTATTTTTTAATTATGTACATTTTTTAAAGACATAATGCCATTGCACACTTGACTACCAAAAAAGGGAAAAAAAACCCATTGCCACTGATTCACTTCTAACTCATAGTGACCCTATAGGACAGAGTAAAACTGCACCGTGGGGTTTCCAGGGAGCTGCTGATGGATTTGAACTACCAACCTTTTGGTTAGCAAGTGAGCTCTTAACCACTGCGCCACAAGGGCTCCTAATAGACTGCAGTATAGTGTAAACATAAGTTTTATATACACTGGGAAACCAAAAAATTCACGTGACTCACTTTATTGTTATACTATTTTGGTGGTCTGGAACTGAACCTGCAATATCTCTGATGTATGCCTGTATACATTCTTTTAAAAAAAGATTGGAAAACATAGGAAACTAGAAGGAAGAATAAAATGGTAATAATTCTACTACCCAGAGTCATCTAACTCTTTTTTTTTTTTAATAACTCTCTATATGCTTTACAGAGATTTTTTTTAATGGTTTTATAATTATGTAGTATATGTAGCCTGGTCTTTTCACCCAATCACATATAATAACCTTTTTTCATGTTGTTAGATATTCTCTGTAAACATAATTTTTAGTGACTGTATATTAGTCCATGAAGTACTTAATTCTTATTTTAGAACTTTTAAGTTGTTTTGAAGATTTTGCCATTATATATAATTCTACAATAAACATCTTCGTACATAAGCTTTTTTCTGTGTTTATAGTTATTTCTTTAAGTTATTGGGTAGATGGGTAGGGTTTTGACAGATGATCATGGATTACAGGAAGGCAAAAGAGGAACAAATACTTTGAGATCTGATGCTGTGTACTTCATTTGCAGCTCATCTAGAGATCCATAATATCAGGTCGTTCTATTAGTAGAGATGCCAAGTGTGATCACTAGATTAAGGTGGTAACATGAGTAATAGTTTAATAAAGTACAGAGATTAAAAGGTGATTTGCCTACCCTGTTACCTATAATCTTCTCTAATTTCCTAAAATGAAAATCACCTCTTCTTTCACTAAATCTCTATGCCATGTGGATCGTACTCCTCACGTGGCACTTTCTTATTCTCACTTGTTTTATATTTGTATTTGTCTTGGCACAGAGCCCCTTGAGGGCAGGCTTCCTGTTTTCACCTCGCCTAGCACAGTGTCTTAAATGTAATATATATTTCATGTTTATTAGATGAATGAAAGAAAGAAGCATTATTCAGTAACCTTCTTAAGTCTTAAATCACTTATGTATTACGTTGCTATTTTGAAAAATGCTTCTGAAAGCAGTAACATGGCTTAGAGTAGATTATAGAAATGAAAAATGGACCTGAATTGTTCATATTAATTTTTTTCTTTTCCTTTTTGAGTGGACTTCTTCTTTTGTAGAAGTTTTACTCTTCTGATGCAAGACCTAGGCATAAATGGATGGGTACCTTAGGAAAGTGATATGGTAGCAGTAGGTACTCTTTTTCTGTTGTCCAACTTCTTTGCCCAGTTTGGCGCTGTGAGGAAGAGGCCCTGATGTAGCATAGTTTTGTTTGACTTTTGGCCACTTCTTCTTTTCCTTCATAAATTTGGGTGGGTGTATAGATAGTTTGTGGATTGAGAATTTTTAATTTCTTAATGTTCTGGATTATAAGTAGGTTTACTGTATTTTTTGTTGGCTTTTTCCAGGCTAGATTTTGATGATGATGGAGAAGGCAACAGTAAATTCTTGAGGTAAGGTTTTAAAAAACTTTCTCTAGACTTCTGATTTTAAAAATGAATGTATGAACTTTGTACTTTTGGCTTGTAATATTTTTGTTCTTAGGCCCAAGGAAAGTGCTTCACCTTAAAACTATGAAATTTTTACTTAAAACTATAAAATATTTTGTACCCCAGAAAAATGTCAAGCATTCTTATTAATAGCTCCAGAGGAGGAGCCTCAGTGAGGAAAGGACAGAGAATTTACAAGACCCTTTGTATCAGTTAATTATTGCTGTGTAACAATAGTGGCTTAACAACAACATCGATTTATTATTTTTCACAATTCTATGGATTGGCAGAGTGGTTATTCTGCTGATGTTGCCTAGATTCACTTTTAAGACTATTTAGCTTACTGGTTGACTGGGGATGGGCTCAGCTGGGATGGCTAGGTATCTCTGTGTGGTGTTTCATCCTCAAGGAGGCCAGACTGAGTGTCTTCACATGGTGATGGCCATAGTCCAAAGCGCATATTCCAGTGTGCAAGTGCTTACCAAGCCTCTACTTTTGTATCCCATTTGCTGGCATCCCATTGGCCAAAGCAAGCCCTGTGTCCAGGTCCTGAATGGAGAGGGGGTAGGGCTACACAAGGGAGTGGAAACTGTGAGGCATTCTTTGCTGGGCGATCATTAATGTACTAATCTGTCATACCCTCTGATACCTGTTGACTCCCCCTACAGAACAGGAATTGGAATTTGCTTCCTTGAGTGATGAATCTTTTAGGGTACTGAAAGTGGACTTTTTAATATATTGATGAAGTGATTCTTTGTGAGAAGGGGGATAGTCTCACAGAAGATCAGTTACTTGGCTTGTTTTCAAGTGAGAAAAACAGAGTCAAAGAAAGGAAGATAATCTTGATTGCAATCTGCTTTTCTTCTTTCCAGAGTTGAAAATATTACCTGGGTAGTCTCTATATTGCAGAGCAAGGTATATTTAATTTGTAATTAGCATAAAATGAAACAAAAAACCAAACCAAACTCATTGCTGTCGAGTCAATTCCGACTCATAGCAACCCTACAGGACAGAGTAGAACTGCCCCGTAGGGTTTCCAAGGAGCAGCTGGTGGTTTTGAACTGCTGACCTTTTCATTAGCAGTTGTAGCTCTTAATCCACTACTCTACCAGGGTTTCCAAAATAAAGGAGCCCTTATAAAAATTATTTATTTGTGTAAGTGCCCAGATTTCATTCCACTTATTCATTAGTGTGTTTTATTAACTAAGTTTTTTTTTTAAGTTGGAAAAAGTACTATGTTTGTATTTCAGAATTTCTAAACAGTACAAAATTATGTACAGTGAAAATACATCTTCATTTCACTTCCCCTTAGACATCTACAGTTGCCAGTTTATTGAGTATCCTTCTAGAAATACTCAATGCATAAGTGTATAGATAACAGATAAATGTGTATGTGTGCACGTTACGCTCATAATGTCCCCAGTTTTTACACAAAGGATACCCATATTGTAAATTGCTTGGCATTGTTTGGTTTTATAGTACTTAGTGTAGTCAGTAACATCTTTTTTTCTGTTGTAATGTTTGAAGCTAAGGCTTGTATTTGTAGCTGCTGATTAATTGCTGAGCGCTGCCAGATACTCTTGGAAACAACAACCATAAGTTGGCCCCCATGAAGAAATAGTTGCAGATAAAAGTAATGCTCCAAAAGGGCTCTTGACAGTTTACCTTAAATAGTCTCAAAAAATGTGACAAGGGGAAGAGATTCCTGGGGAAGGATAGACTTTTTTAAACAGCACTAGTGGAAATTCCTCCAACTGAGAATGCCTAATTATAATGATCCACCCCCATCTGTTAGTTTTATTTTACTGTGGTGGCTTATGTGTTGTTGTGATGCTGGAAGCTATATGACTGGTGTTTTGAATACCAGTAGGCTCACCCATGGTACACAGGTTTCAGCAGAATATTGTCCAATATAGTGCTTGGAAGATGAGCCCCCTAGGTTGGAGGGTACTACACAATGGCTGCAGCAATGGATTTGAGCATACCAACTGTTATGGATTGAGTTCTGTCCCCCCAAAATAGGTGTTGTAAATCCTAACCCCTATATCTGTGGTTATAATCCCACTTGGGAGTTTTCTTTGTTATGTTAGTGAGGTAGTATTAGTGTAGGGTGTGGCTTGAATCAGTCTCATTTGAGATATAAAAAAGAGATTAGGCATAGAGAAGCAAGCAGAAGTAGGGGAAGATAGATGCCACATCACATGAAGATCACTGAGGAGCCAGGGAATAGAGCTGAAGAGACAAGGACCTTTCCCCAGAGCTGACAGAGAGAAAAAGCCTTCCCCTAGAGCCGGTGCCCTGAATTTGGACTTTTAGCCTCCTAAACTATGAGGAAATACATTTTTGTTTGTTAACGCCACCACTTGTGGTATTTATGTTATAGCAGCACTAGGTAACTAAGACACTAACAATAATGAAGATGGTGCATGACCGGACAACATTTTGTTCTGTTATATATAAGGTAAGGTCGCCATGAGTCAGAGTCGACTGGATGGCAACTAACAACAACAATTAATGATAGATGCTAATAGTGGAGCTGTGTTGTGTATATAAAAGGTGTGGAGGCAACCAATATTATTTATACCTGTCAGTTAACTCAACTCTAGCCCTGATCATTGCTTCCATTTCCACAAAATCCATTAGTCATCAACTATATGCAAATCCAAAGAGAGGTTCATGTGTCCTTTCCCCCCAACCTTAAAAAAAGACTGTCTCAAAGGGCTACATGAACTAGAGACTACATCATCCTGAGACAAGAAGAACTAGATGGTGCCCGGCCACAACTGATGACTGCCCTGACAGGGAACACAATAGAAAACCCCTGAGGGAGCAGGAGAACAGTGGGATGCAGACCCCAAATTCTCATAAAAAGACCAGACTTAATGGTCTGACTGAGACTAGAAAGACCCTGGTGGTCATGGTCTCCAAACCTTCTTTAGGCCCAGGACAGGAACCATTCCTGAAGCCAACTCATCAGACATGGATTGGACTGGAGAGTGGGTTGGAGAGAGATGCTGATGAGGAGTGAGCTACTTGCATCAGGTGGACACTTGAGACTATGTTGGCCTCTCCTGTCTGGAGGGGAGATGGGAGGGCAGAGGGGGTTAGAAGCTGGCAAAATGGTCACGAAAAGAGAGACTGCAAGGAGGGAGCGGGCTGTCTCATTGAGGGTAGAGTAATTGGGAGTGTGTAGTAAAGTAAGGTGTATATAAGTTTATACGTGAGAGACTGACTTGATTTGTAAACTTTCACTTAAAGCACAATAAAAATTATTAAAAAAGAAAAAGACTATGACAATTCATCTTACCAAATGGGTCCTAATGCCTGAGAGGATTACCAAATTTCTTTATTTGAATCACCAAATTCCTTTTTTTTTAAACAACTGGAATTTTCACCCTGGTCAAGGAGTGGAAGCTTTCTTTACAGTGTATCTGTAAATTGAATATTAAAACTCCTCGATAGATGCTACTTTTGACACTTGTAGTTTATTATCTCTTTCCATCTTATGCATTACTTTGTTCACCTGTTGTTTTGTTATATTCTCCAGACATCTATAAAGTAGTTTTTAAGAGTATCAAGGCTTTCAAACTCTAGGTACAGTATCAGGGTTATTAGTATCTTTGTTGCTGTTGGCTGCCGCCGGTTCCTGATTCATTGCACCCTCATGCACAACGAAACAGAATGCTGTCCAGTCGTGCACCATCCCCTGAGTAGTTGCAGATCAGGCTGTCATGATCCATCGAGTTTTCATTGACTGATTTTTGGAAGTAGATTGCCAGGCCTTTCTTCCTAGTCTGTTTTAGTCTAGAAGCTCTGCTGAAATCTGTTCAGCATCAAAACAACATGCAAGCCTCCACTGAAAGATGGGTAGTAGCTATGCAGGGGGTGCATTGGTTCCAACCCTGGGTATCCTGCATATGAAAACCCAAAACTACTGCCATCAATTCATTTCTGATTCATAAGGACTTACAGGACAGAGTCGAACTGCCCCATAGGGGTTCCAAGGCTGTAAATCTTTATGGAAGCAGACTGCCACATCTTTGTCCCCCAGAGCAGCTGGTAGGTTCAAGCTGTTGACCTTTTGGTTAGTGGCCGAGTGCTTTAACCACTGTACTACCTGGCCTATGGGTCTCCTGCATGGAAAGCGAGAATTCTACCACTGAACCACCAAAGCCCCCTGTTACTATCTAGAGTAGTGCTTTTCAAACTGAAATGTGCATACAAATCGACCTAGGATTCTTGATGAGAAGATTCTGACTCAGTGAGTCTAGGTTAGGGCCCAAGATAACTGCATTTCTGAAAGTTTCCGAGGTGATGCTGCAACTTTTGGTCCCACGCCTTGAGTAGCAGGGATCTAGAAGACTCATTCTTGATTCAAGATTAACATGTAAAGTATAAGTTTCTTATTTTACCTTAGGTCACTTGTTCTCAATAGGAGTTTATCGTGTCTGATTTATAGTATATTTTGTGTCCTAGAAACACACCATTTGCCCTTGAGCTGAAATTCTATCACATCTCCAAATTTGCCCAGAAACATTGAAAATTCATGAAGGCAAATTAGTTGAGGATTTATAACCTATGAACGGGCAGTATACCGAGGCTCTAATTTAATAACTGGTTTAACTTTGCAAATTTTGTGACACTTACCTATATCCCCAAAATACTTTCTGCCCAAAGTTGACAGAATTTGTTGCTGTATCCTATGGCAGTAAGAAAAAAATGTAGATCATCCAGAAAGCAGTACAGTGTTTTTAGAGTTAGGTCTTCCTCCCTCAACATATCCTCCTTCACAGTTTCTGGAGTAGCAAACAGGATTTATCTGCCTATTAAGTAGAAGTTGTTTGGAGGAATGGATTGCATTTCCTTGATCAAGGAGATGAAGTGCATTGTTTAAATCATAACTTAAAACTATTCCCAACCTCAGAGTGGTGCTGACAGGGCAGTCAGAGTGTCCTCATGAGATCATCATCTTGTTTTGGAGTGCCGATAAGTAAGGGGTATAGAGACCTCAGAAAACTTGACGAATAATAGTGATGGTTTTTAAAGTTCTCGGGGAGGCTGTTGTTACCTCTTCTGCTTTGTGATGTTTTTCCATTGGCTTTTTTTTCTGTTGAATGTTTTTATCCCTTTCTAGTTTTCTGTTCAGAGGGAAGTAGATACAACAAGGGTAATGCTTTAAACTAACCCTTTTTTCTCCTCCAGGTGTGATGATGACCAGATGTCTAATGATAAGGAGCGGTTTGCCAGGTAAGGTAGTAGAGTATGGTGGTCTGTGTGGTGGGGCAGGAAATTTGAACACCCTGAATGTTAACTTTATCTGGTCAAAAGTGAGTTTCTCTGTCCAGTCTCCTGTTCTGAAAGCTGATGAAACTTCATCTTAGAATTATGTTCAGATGACATGATTTCAAACTAATGGCATATATTACACAGTGATTTTTATATATGTGATAGATAGCAATGTGCTTTCTGGCATCCCCAGGAACACAAACCATAGGGATTTCTTGGTTGTATTTATTATTAAATAGGTCTACAAAATCTGTGCACATAATGGTTTTAGTCTTTTAAAAATGACAACAAAGAAACAGTTCTTGTGGAGACTGAGGTTGCATTGACACGAGTTTTGATTAAAATAAACTTAACTTTCTTTAAATTACCTGTCAAGATAATGAAAAAAAAAAACAAACTCTGCTTTCTATTAAACAGTAAATCCTTCTCAACTCAGATACTGGTTTTATTTTCAGAAAGTTTACACTAATATATTATTAAGCAGTGAATTATGTTCCTTAAAAATCAAGTTTGCAGCCACCTAAGAAAAATGAAAATCCATTATTTTAGAATCTGGTGCTTAATTGAGCAATGAATTATTCAGTTATGTATTAATTTTCTGATTTAATTATTCATTGATGCTGCTACTGGTCCAGGGACCAAGAAATATCAGGTAGAGTAGTTAAAAACTACTCTGAAGCAGTATGATGCTCTCACAGGTTTTGAATTAGAAGAGTAATCTGCAAAATACTTCGTAGGGCTATTTCTGTGGTAGAAGTATATAGGATAGACTGAAGAGGACTGTAGTCAGGGAGGTAGATAGGAGTCTGCTGAATAAATAAGACAGCTATAAAGTGGTGTTAATGACAGTAGGAAAAGGAGAGAATTTAAGACTTTTTGAAGAAAAATTTATTTATCAAAGCTAATTGAAGTAGATACTTGTAAAGTCTTTAAGATGTGAACCATCTTTAAAATGAGAGTTTAATCATGTATATGCAAGGAATAATTTTTCAACCTGCATTAGGAAGTCAAGCCATCGAATAGTAGTAGTGGTACAGGTTCATAGTCACTTGACTAAAATTCCAAAAAATTATGAAAACATGACATGCTATTTAGTCTTCATTTGTTCTGCTTAATGTATTTATACATTCATTGTTATGGATTGAATTGTTTCTCCCAAAAATGTGTATTAACTTGTCTAGGCCATGATTCCCAGTACTGTGTGATTGTCCACCATTTAGTGACCTGATGTGATTATCCTATGTGTTGTAAATCTTAACCTCTGTAATGTTAATGAGGCAGGATTAGAAGCAGTTGTGTTAAAGAGGCGAGACTCAATATAAAGGATTAGTTTGTATCTTGAGTCACTCTCTTTTGAGATATGAGAGAGAGAAGCATGCAAAGAGGCGGGGAACCTCATGCCACCGAGAATGAAGAACCAGGAGGGAAGTGCATCTTTGGACCCGGAGTCCCTGCACTGAGAAGCTTGTAGACCACGGAAAGATTGATGATGAGGACCTTTCCCCACAGCCGACAGAGAAAAAGCCTTCCCCTGCAGCTGGTACCCTGATTTTGAACTTCTAGTCTCCTAGATTGTGAGAGAATAAATTTCTCTTTGTTAAAGCCATCCACCTGTGGTATTTCTGTTACAGCAGCACTAGATAACTAAGACATTCATACATTTCAGTCAAAAATATTAAAATGGATAAGAAGTGGTGGATCTGTAGTAATAGGAATTTTAGGTATTTAACTTTCTTTCAAACAACAGAACTCATTTCTTTAAGATATGATTTGTTAAGCTAGTTCACCTCACATATCCTTGAAAATTCAGTAGAGGGGCTTCAAAAGCTGAAAATGTTTGAATTTTCTCAACTTTCTGGAAGAATGATTTATCGTTTGCTAAGGAACTATCAAGAAAAAATAATCCAATGAACATTAAATTCTAATGTTTACTTAGTTCCCTTTCTCTTCTCATCAGAATGTATACATAAATTTTTACATGGTTCTCACTGTTCGTTACTGTGTTATTTTGTGTGTGTGTTTTTTTGTTGATCATTTTATAGAAACTTTTCCATATGTTGTTTAAGTCATTTTACTTGTCAATTTTTATAGCCTAATAGTCTTTCAGTCTGTTAATGTCATAGTTTGAACTTATTTTATTTGAGTCTTCTAATCAGTGGCTTTATATATATGCATATCTATCTAGATGTGTGTGTGTGCGTATATATGACATTAGCACATATATGTGGAATTGATTACTGGTACCCTGGCCCAGCAACACCTTTAGGTTTCTTCAGTTGCCACCCATCCTTACAGTTTCTCAGTTTTCCAGAGTAATGTACTGGCAATCCTTTGCATCCCTCTCCAGGGCAGAGGGAGTTGTTCCTGAGGATCCAGCAATTGCAGAGAAATGGGAAGTGACTGAATAGAAATTAAGAACAATTGCGGGGACAGATCAGTGATAGCGGATATACCAGAAACCTAGTTCTTTTTTTTTTTTTTTAGTTTTGGTGAAAGTATACACAGAAGATCATGCACCCATTCAGCAATTCCAACTTGTATAGTTGAGTGACATTGGTCAGATTCTTCATGTTATATCACCATTCTAACTTCTCTTCCCATATTATTTCACCACCATTGATTTAGACTCACTGCCTTATAAATTACTCATCAATGCTTTGGAGCTACTGTTGTCACTTTGATCTGATACAGATAACTCTTTAAAAGAGTGCAGTGCTCGAGGTGAACATTCTTTAGTAATTCAGCTAAACTGTTTGTTTAGCTTGAAGATGACTTGGGGTAGTTTCAGTTCAAGGTTCAAAGTTTCTCAGGGCATCAGAAATGGGGGTTCCTTCAGCCTCAGTGAGTCTGGTAAGTCTGGATTCTATAAGAAATATGAAATTGTGTTCCACATATTTTTTTCTTTTGATTAGGACTCATCTCTTGAGTCTTTGATCAAAATATTCAGTAATGGTAGCCAGGCACCATCCAGTTCTTCAGGTCTTATGAGAAAGGGAGGCAGTAGCGCATGGAGGCAGCTAGACTTGCGGTTATATCCTTCTCTGATACCTGAGTCTCCTTCTTTCTCTGCTGCTCCGGGTAAATAGAGACCAAGTGTATTTTGAATGGCCGCATGCAGGCTTTTAAGACCCCAGGCGCTACTCACTGAACTGAGGGGGAGAAAGGGTATACAACAGAAACTTTAAAAACAGAAACAGTTCTTAGTTTTATTTATATAATTTGTCTAGTGAAACCTGGTTCATTATTTTGTCTTGAGTGTGTGTGTGATTGTATTTGTGATTACTTGTTTAACACACTTGTGATTTGCTCTTTGTTTTTTAATTTTTTCTTATAGAATAGCATGTGTGGATATCATCTCTTTCCAGATTAGGAGCAGTTTGTGAGAATGATCCTCCTAAATTTCTTGGTTGGTCCCCATAAATTCAGTATATCCTTGGTCTCTACAGAGATTTATTAGCAAAATGCTTTCTGTGTTCAAATCATGTTAATTTACCGTAAATACTGGCATTGCTTTTATGTTGACCTTTGTCCTGTACTTTTTCTTTATCCTGACAGGTGACTTTGTAGGTTCTTGCCCACATTTCCATTTCCCCAGCCCCCCCTTCTCTGTCTCTTTTCGATTTTCTTTTCTTGTTTTTTTCCTCTCCTTTCCTTTTTCTTTTTATTTTGATTTTAGCTTAGTTCATTAATTCTGTTTTTAGGTCGGATGATGAGCAGAGCTCTGCGGATAAAGAGAGACTCGCCAGGTAGGAGAACAGTGTCTTTTGGCATGATGAAGCAGATGATGCTGCTTTCTCTGTCCTTTCCCTACTCTGCTGTTTTCTTCCCCTTTCCTTCCTGTTTGGCCTTTCTCTGTGGCAAGAGAGGACAAGATTTATTTTGGCTTCTCCTATCAGAAAATGGGTGCATTGTAGTTTTCTCTGTGTCTTAGCACTAAAGTTTCACAGAACAGAAAGCTTTTAGAAATAATGCAGCTGTGCCAGTTAGTGTTTTAGCAGGGAAACACACTCTTTTTATTAGAAAATCAATAAATACACCAGTGTTCATGATTAGCTCTCAGTATTTAGACCTCAGAATTTATTCCATATCTCTAGAAAACTCTTACTTTCCCGTGTAGACTCAGCAGCGCTGGTTTTGCTTTGGTGATTGAATTTTCTTATGGTTTCCCAGAGAAGTTTCAGTGGCCTTCATGTGGCTGTTGAGAAAACCAGCCTTTTGGACTTGAGGGTCAGAAATCTTTCAGATAGTAGGGAGATGAGCGCTTTGTTTATGTGTCTTGGGCAAAGTAATTAAGTATGGACCTAAGTGGTGAGACCTTTTGCTGTTTGGAAAGGAGACTCCAGAGTTCTTTTTGTAGACTGTGTCCATAGTTTAAGAAATACTGCAGAAGAAATACTCTGCCCACACTATCTGTGTTTTGGTCTCTGTGATTTGGAATGATTGGGTAAGAGATGGATCATTAATGCTGACACTTATTTTTGGTAATTTTCCTCCCTATTATCTATTGTTTACCTCTTTCAGCTGAGCTACAAGCTCCTTTGCTGCCACTTCAGCCCGTGTCTCCTGCTCACCATTTCATTCTTCAGAAAAACTGAAATGGCATGATGTGATGGGAAAAGCATTGGACTGGGAAAGAGGGCAACCTTTGGAAAAATGACTTAATCACTTGACTTTAGTTTCTTTAAAAAAGAGTTTTATGTCAGATTAGTAGTTTGCTGTCTTTTTTTTTTTTTTTTGCTGCAAAACTTTTGTTAAAACACAATCCTTAAGTGAAAGTAGAATTAAATAAAGAGATTAAGTAGAAGCAGAGAGGTGGCATGTTGTTTGGTTCTCTCCTTGAGGCATCCCCATGGAGGAAACTGAGGAACCTATAGGGCTTTTCAGGAATCCAGTTTGGAAACTACTGGATTATTTTCATGATGATATCATTCTCTCTCAATTTTGAGGAAATCAGTGTTGGAGATATGATCTGCTTTCCCTAGTTAGATCCAAATTGTCTATTTTCAGGCCTTTCAGCATTCTACCCACTCTACTCCCACTATACTACTACCTCCCAGGTCACTTTGTTCCAGACTGGGGACCCATAGGGTCACTATGAGCCGGAATCAACTCGATGGCAATGGGTTTGGTTTGGTTTTTGGTGAGGGACATCTAGCAGATGTTATCTTGAAGCCTCTTGAGAAGCTCAGTGCACTGGCACCAGACCCAGATATACAAAGTAGGCCTTTGTGAATTAGTGGGGTAAATAAAACTTCACAATTTTCCAATTTTGTCTTCTAGCGTTGGGAGTAAGGGAGAAGCTTAGAATGAAATAATGTTTTATAGACAGTGGAATTTGTACTATTGAATCTCGTATCAGCTGCTTGCCAACATAGTTGTGTTGGGAAAAAACTGGTCATTTTGTATTTCTTTAAAATATGAATTAAAATGTTGAATTAGTAAACGTGGGGTCCACCAAACTGAGATTATTTGTCTCTCAGGAACTTAAGTGAGTGAAATCAACATTTTTTAATACTACCATTTTTTTAAAACATTTTTTGTTCCAAAGCAGTGGTAATTTACATAGGAAGTGGAGTTTCTAGGAACTAAAGGGAATTTCTGGCATCTGCTTGTGTTCTGTCTGACTCATTAGTTTCTGTTCCATGCTTGCTCTGCATGAGAAAGTTGGCAAACCTTATTCTAACTTCTGAGGGTTAGATACCACTAAATCTAAACACCACATTTCTCAGCAGCTTACTGGTATCCATGCCGTTCTTCCTGCTACCAAATGGCCAGATGTAACCACTTGGATGGGGTTTCTCCTCTCTCTTCATGCAGGGAAAATCATAGTGAAATTGAACGGCGGCGACGAAACAAGATGACAGCCTACATCACAGAACTGTCGGACATGGTGCCCACCTGTAGTGCCCTGGCTCGAAAACCTGACAAGCTAACCATCTTACGCATGGCAGTTTCTCATATGAAGTCCTTGCGGGGAACTGGCAACACATCCACTGATGGCACCTACAAGCCATCTTTCCTCACTGATCAGGTCTCTGGGACCCACAGCACTGAGGGATTCTTAGGATCTGGGTGAATCTGTTAGAAGTTTTCTTCTTTTTGAGATGAATGACCGTAATGCTGAGTAGTGTATTTTAACGGAAGTCAGGGCAGAACTATGTTTGTAGACTGCTTGAAAGACAAGAATTCAGCTCTTCAGGAAAAATTCAGACCATGGTAAAGTGAGATTCTCTAAAAATGGACACTTGGCTCCTTTTTTTGATCCCTGGTTGTAGCATTTATTAGTGTTGGGGCAGTGAGAATTAGAGAAGACTGGTGAACACCATTTAGCAAGCTGATAGGTATTTTAGAATTTGGCTCATGAATACAGCCACAAGGTGGAAGAGGAACAGCAGAGTCACAGGGAGAGGGCATGACTAAGGGAATTCTTTGATGACAGCTTTGATTTTTCTTTTACAACACCCTTAAATTTTTACTGAGCAACTGGTAAGTCCATGGAACTTGTCGTCTTATTAGGCTTTAGGTTCATAGAGGATGGGAGAAATCTGCTTCTTATCCCTGAAGCAGCTTTCAGTTTTAGTGATGAAAGGTGTCCAACAGGCAGTTGTTTTTGCTCAGGGATATGATTTGTCACATTTGATACACTGTGAGAAATACAGAGAGGGCAGAAACATTTCCTGCCTTTTAGGAACTTAGTCTGGATATAATTTGTGAATGGCAGGATAAATACATAAGTGAAAAATGATAGGAAAATTAATACAGAGAAGAAATCCTTTAAAAAATGTGTTAATAATTTATATGGAATTAGATAGATACGTACTAGAGAGATGGTTAAAGAGAGTGGAATGACCAAACCAGATAAGAATGGTCCGGGAAGACTTCTAGGAGTAAAGAAGCCATGTTCTATTTTGATTATTTAAAAAAAAAAAACACATGCTTATTGCAGAAAAATTTGGAAAGTACAGGAATATAAGGAGGAAAAAAAAAAATCTACCTGTAATCTCACCATTTTAATCAAAGGATTAGAAGGAAGGACAGAATATGGTTTGAGAGGAAGGAGTAAGAACAATTTCTCCAAGTAGGATGATATATATGAAAGCAAATACAATGCGGATTTTGTAGATGGGAACATAGAACTAGCTTGTTCCAAAGTACACGTGCAGGTGTTGATTCAACAGATCACAGTTAAAACACCTTCTGTAGTCAGTGCAGGTGCTATGAGCTGTGAAGAATATAAAGAATGGTAAGAGGTAGTCACAGGTGGGAACAGGCGTATAAGTAAATCATACAAACATAGCGAGTTCTAGAATAGATATGCAGTAGTAAGTCCTGTAGAAGTACAGATACCGAAAACCAGGATTTGGGGAATGGTGTAGATTTTGGCAATTGTATGAGCAAAAGCATAGAGGTATGAGAGTGATTGGATTTTTCAAGAAAAGTCAAGTAGTTCAGTATATTTTGAGAGATGATAATAGAAAGGAAGGCTGGGGCCTTATGATGGAATGTTTAGGTGTTATGTTAAAGAAGTTAGATTTTAATTTGTAGTCAGTGCGGAGCCATCAGAAATATGTGTTAGTAGACCACGGATGGACTAAAAAGAGTGAAAGCAGGGAGGCCACTTCATTAGTCTTGGTGAAGGATGACATAGTATTAGAAAATAGAATTGCTAGAACTGAATCATCGCTGGAACGTGAGGGAGAGTAGTTAGGTTTTGAGATTTTTAGCCTGGGAGGAACGTGGTGCTACTAACCGAGAAAGAGAATACTAGAAGAGCACAGAGGATTACTTTTTAGAGGAGGATATAATGAGATATTGAAATTGAGTTGCCGCTAGAATACCTATCTGAATGTTCAACAGATACTTGGAATTTAGGTCTCCTAAAAACTCAAGAAAAAAAAATTAGGCAAGTCTAGGAATGTAGACTTGGGTATCATTTCACAGTGGGTGGAAGTAGATGTGATTGCCCACGAAGAAAGTAGGTGTGAATAGAGAAGACCTAAGATAGAACCTTGGAAAATGTCTACATTTAAGACTGGAACAAAGATAATGGAGTGTGAAGCAGAGAAGAAGCATTTGGAAAGGAAGCAAAAGTTGAAGTGCAGTGTCATAGAAGCAAGGGGAAAATATAGTTTAAGCAATACATGGACAACACTGTGGTTGAATAAAATGATGAGGACCCAGGAGAAGGGACTTAAGTGAGCAGTAGGAGGACATTGTAACCTCCTAAAAACATGAAGACAGTTGTTTTGGAATGAAGATTACAGGGGGATTGAGAAGTAAGTGAAAGGTAAGAAGACTGGAGGCAGTTAATATAACATTACTCTTGTATAAGCTTGGCACTGAAGAAGAAAAGTGAGTTGGGCAAAGTCGAGGGAAGGTTTGTATAAAATTGAGGAAAACTTGATCATGTATATAGGCCTAAGGGGAAAGAAAAAGTAGGAATATTTATAGAGCAAGACCCTCAAAAGAGACCAGAGGGGGAGCTCAAATAATTGTTAGTGGTAAACCTTTTTATTCTCTATTTTGAGTCCTGAGGTAAAGAGAAGGGAGGTGGATAGTAACAGAGAAATTGAGGAAATATCTATTGGGAGAACTATCTTATCGGTCAAGGTAATTACAGATAGGGTGCAAGGCTGGGCTGTAGATGTATGGACTGAAGAGTCTCAGTTCTTCGCCTGAATAGGAGTACTTGATTTTCCGGAGTTCAATATTAATTTGTATTTCTCTTCCTTCGGCAGGAACTAAAACATTTGATCTTGGAGGCAGCAGATGGCTTTCTGTTTATTGTCTCATGTGAGACAGGCCGAGTGGTATATGTCTCTGACTCTGTGACCCCTGTTCTGAACCAGCCACAGTCTGAATGGTTTGGCAGCACACTCTATGATCAGGTGCACCCAGATGATGTGGACAAACTTCGTGAGCAGCTTTCCACTTCTGAAAATACCCTGACAGGTGAGTGTTAAGTAGATGAGAAATTAATGGGGAGGCTTTTCTTCTTCTTTTTCCTAAGGCAGAAGAGGTGTTTTAACTCCTAAATTGGCTTGGTGAATCTGGGAAGGCTTCTAGAATTTTCTCCCTTAATGAATATAATCAGTTCTTTTTATCCACCTGCAGGTTATCTCCTTTGCCGCTTATCCTTCGAAAATGTTGTAATAGTGCTAATGTGTGTATAAAAGCTTAGGTTTTTTTCTTAATATTAGTGTAGATGAAACAGTAAAAAGTGACACCTACAACTTTTTTTTTTTTTTTAACATTCTAAAAGGACTAATTATCTATGTTTCCATCTGATTTGTGGGTAATTACCTGGTAAATTTTCTGCCAACTCGTACTTTGGCTTTGTGGTAGGTTTTATGATAACAGATTTTTATTTTATTTTAGAGGGGTCGTTATTGGTCACTGTTAAAAGGTTTTTTTGTTTTTTGCATCTATACTCTTTTTCTGGTTCTATAGTATTTTATTTTAGAGGAGGTGGTTATTGTTCACTGTTACAAGGATTTTTTTGTGTTTTCTATCTATACTCTTTTTTTCCACCAGGCACTCCTTGGAAACTCTATGGGGCAGTTCTACTCTGTCCTGTAGGGTTGCTATGAGTCAGAATCGACTCGACGACACTGGGTAGTGGGTTATACTCTTTTTTTGGCTTGTTCTTTTCTTTTCTTCCAATTTTTTAGCCCTTTTGCCAGAATTTGGCTAGAGGAAACAAGTCACATCTGCTCCTAAGCAACTTTGGAGAAAAGTTTAAAGTGAAAGCAGATTAAAACTGGTAGTTAAAATGAAATGTAAGAAATTCCAATATGGTCATGTAAATGTTGGTGTTTAGGTTTTCCCTCTTTTATGTTTATGGATTTCACTTTTCTAGTTCTTCCTTTTCCTGAAAGTTGCCCTTGGTTTCTGTGTAATAAAGGGGAGGAACAATGTTGACTTGAGATAGATTTTTTTATATAGCATATAATATTGTTTTTAAAGCAGTGACATTCATTTTGTGTGTGTGCGTGTGTGTAAAAATAACCAGACAGAAGACCATAGCTTTGCCTCTTGCTTGCCAGCACTGCTCCCCACTCCTGTTGCCCTTGTACAAGGCTATTTTCAGTACTGCCTGTGAACTTAAGAGTGAGATTCATTGATGGGAATCAAAGTATTTTAGACTTGAAAAAAGAACCCCTGCCCTGCTTGGCTTGTACTATTATAAGCAAGGAGATTGGGGAGGATGAATAGGATGCTTGCTTCTCCTTGCTTCCTGTATCACCTCCCCCTCCCCCCACACACACAAAAGTATACACTCCAGAGTGCTCTTCACTTCCTTTTTCAGGGCGTATCCTAGATCTGAAGACTGGAACAGTGAAAAAGGAGGGTCAGCAGTCTTCCATGAGAATGTGTATGGGCTCCAGGAGATCATTTATTTGCCGTATGAGGTAAGCATCAGGCTGAGGATTGTGACATAGGAAGAACCAAGAGCTGAAGGTTGGATTTCTGGTCAGAGGAGTTAAAATTTTAAATCCAGCTTCCAGTTAAACTTAAATCTAACCCTCAAGACCCAGATGAGCTATAACACAGAATAAAGTACTTGGTAAGGTAATAACTAACATTTACTGAACTCTTCCTAAGCCAGACACTGTGATAGGTGCTTTATGTCTGTTACCTCATTTCATCCCCACAACTGCCCTATAGGGTAGGATTTGTGGTTACCGTTTTGCTAATGAAAAAGCAGACTAAAAGAAGTGAACTCCCGAAGATTACATAGATAGTATCTGATACAAGATTTTATTTTAATCCCTATTTGTCTGACCCCAAAACCTGTATTTTTTTCCCATTATATCATGGGACAACATCTGTGTACTCAGACCATTTCTCTAATTTTTTTTTTTGTTGTTAGAAATTTGAGGTTTCCATGTCTTTCAGTCAGTATTTATCAATTTATACTGTACATTTTAGGAGTCTGAAAAAAGGATGGTGGTCCTTTCTGGGGAGAAAAAAACAACAGCTCTTGAAGTTAAAAAAATCATTGCAGATAGTATAATGGAAATTGGCTCTATTGTACTGAGGATGCTCTCTAGAAATGATGGGTAGGATATTGGGAAAGGTTGCCTGGGAGATAGACAAAATTGACTATTATGTGGCTTAGTGGTTTAGAGTAGTCGCAGGACTCAGACTGCTGGATTTGAATTATTGCTTTGGCATTTACTCTGAGACCTTAGATAAATTGCATGACGGCTCTGTGCTTTGGTTTCATCATCTAAAATTGGAGGTAATATTATTACTGACCTCATAAGGTTGATACGAGGATTAGATGAACTAATACACGTAAAGGTGCTTAGAATAGTTCATGGAACATATTAAACTCTGTAATATAAAGTTTTATCTATTATTATAATTTTAAAGAAATGAGAGAGGGGAAGTAGAGGATGGGAGAGAGCATCCCAGCATGTAGGCATGGCTGATGAAAAGACATAGACAGAAGCAAGATAAATAGTATGAAATGTAGCAAATAGGTTAGGTTGAGGTTAATGTAGAGCAAAAAAGAAAAAAAAAGTTGCCATCAAGTCGCTTCCAACTCATGGCTGTCGCATGTGTGTCAGAGCAGAAATGTGTTCCATGGGGTTTTCAATGACTGATTTTTTGGAAGAAGATTGCCAGGTCTTTCTTCCTAGGTGCCTCTGGGTAAGTTTGAACTGCCAGTCTTTTGTTCAGCAGCTGAGTACATTCACCGTTTGCGCCAGCCAGGGACTCCTAACGTAGCCCAGGAGTTAGTAAAACCGTGGCCTATTATTTGTAAATAAAGTTTATTAGAACATAGCCATGCTCGTTTGTTTATGTATTATCTATGGCTGCTTCTGTGCTATAATGGCAGAGTTAAAAAGTTTCAACAGAGACTGTATGGCCAACAAAGCTGAAAATACTTACTATCTGGTCCTTTATACAGAAAATTTGCCAACCTCTGATGTATATCCGTGGGAGAAAGATGTGGCAGTCGGCTTCCTTAACAGTTACACCCTTGGAGACCCTATGGGGCAGTTCTCCTGTGTCCTGTAGGGTCGCTATGAGTTAGAATTGACTCGATGGCAATGAATTTAGTTTTTGGTCTGATGTGTATAGAAGCTTTGCATTTGAAGAGCGTCTGGGACATTTTGACTTCAAATTTTAAGACAGCTACAAGTTTTAGAGATACCAAGCCTGACTTAACCTTTATCCTTCCTTTTTAGGAGCATTGTTCCCAATTTTCTGGGTCTAGTTGTATCCAGAGCCTGTTATCTGGCTGCTACTAATGGAAAGTTCTTTGATCGGGCAGCCTAACTGCTTTTAATCTCTCTGTTGGTTAAAACAGGTGCGGCAGTAGCTCCGTGGACCCAGTCTCCATGAATAGACTGAGCTTTGTGAGGAACAGGTGCAGGTGAGATTCTAAGCAGTGAAAACTAAAGGGATGGCCAAGTATCTGGAGAGATCGTCACTTTTTTTCACCCATCTTCCTGTAGTCCTTCCTTCAGTAGTCCTCACCCTCATTCTTCTCCTCCTAGTTACTTTTTTTTTTACTTTGACATTTTTCTGAGTTTCTCAAGCTTCTCCTGTTCATCATGTTCAAGCTTCCGTTCATGCTTTACCTACTTCCCTCCTGCTATAGTCATTTTCATTTGCTTTACTTTGGAAATGCTCAAAAATGTGGTGGTCACTTTCAGGTGGGGAAGGTCCAAGAACTGGTTACCTTGACTGCTAAACACTCTAGAGCATAAAAGTTAAAGGTACTAAGCCATCATTGCTCTTTAGAAGTTTTACTGGGCAGGGTTTTCTTTTCTAGGAATGGGCTTGGCTCTGTGAAGGATGGAGAACCTCACTTCGTGGTGGTCCACTGCACAGGCTACATCAAGGCCTGGCCCCCAGCAGGTAGGAGAGTTGGATAGTGATTTTTCTCCTGGTTCTGCAGGTCCCTCACAGAGTCCAAGAAAATTAGCTAACGTTTATTATTTACCTGGCATATGAAATATATTTTGATACAAGCTATAAGAAAATAGAAAAGAAAAGCAAACTCAGACTTGAAAATGACTCAGTATTGGTCGCATCATAGAATATATAGTTTTTAAATGTCCAAATTCATAACAATGTGTATTAAATGTCTATGTTCTAAGCATTTATGTGCAGAGAAACATTTGACCTTGAGGGCATCTAATTTTGGAAAGCTTTCTAAAGTAGTTGTAAGACTTTGGAAAAGAAAGGGAAAATGACTTGATTGCATAACTTATAAAGGTTTTAAGCTGGGATGTGAGCAGATAAGCTTTACAAGAATTTGAAGTCATATAGGGACTGTGAGGAAGGCAGTTGGAGTGCAGGGATCAGCTTTTTAAACTGTTTTGTCAGTTTCCAAATCTTAGGAACTTTAGTACTTCTGTGCTGGATGGGTATGATTGGGAAGTGAGGGTTGGGAGGAGACAGACAAGCTAAGCGAAAAGGGAGGCAAGACAGTATAGTTTGGAAAGAGATTAAGCTTTGGATTTGGAAAAGCCTGAGTTTGATTCCTGGCATTGTCATGTATTAGCAGTACAACCTAGAGTAAGTTGCTTGCTCTTTTTAAACCTCATTTTCCTCACTTACAATTTGGAGTCAATACATCCTGTATAGAGTTCTTATGAGGATTAAATTTAATGTACGGAGAGCCTCAGCCCAGTGCCCAACATGTGGTAGGCATCCAGTAAATGATAATACTTAATAAAAAAAAATTTTTTAAGTAGTATTGACATTTGAACTTTTTACTCAATGTACTGTATAAACCATACATTTGAGGTACATTTGGACTTTCATACTTCTGTATAGATCTCAAAGAAATACTATTTTTCTGGGTAAAAAGAGTAGGAGGGAAATGCAGCCTTCTTCCTTTTCCTTAGAAAGCACTGGCATCTCCTCTCTTTTCCAAAGGGCACAGATAACTTTTAATATTTGGTATAATTTCATTTTTGGCGATTTGCTTACTTTAAAAGTCACAGGTTGGGCAAGACATTTATTCTCTGCCTGTCATACGGTCATGGAATGAGGTCTTATGTGTTTGGTTTGGCCAGTGTAGTTTTGTAGAAATTCCTTGGGTGAGATCTCTACTTTTTATCTTACTACAATTAATGTGGGTAAAATATATGAAAATACATGTATGTGTGTGTGTGTGTAAATATTTAGAATAATGCCTTGCATATGGTAGATTCTATGTAGCTTTTTACCTTTATCATCATTCATCACTCTCTCTTGCATTATACCTAACCTTTTTATGCATAAATATATGTTAATTCTTTACCTGCTTGACTTTGAAGGCATTTTTGAGTTTGATATTCCCGTTAAACCTTTAAACCTCACCTTCGTAAAGGTGTCTCTCTCCCAGATGATGACCCAGAGGCTGGCCAGGGGAGCAAGTTTTGCCTAGTGGCCATTGGCAGACTGCAGGCAAGTATGATGAATTTTCCACATCTGTTTTCCTTTGGAATTAGAGGAAGTTTCCCTCAGAACTTGTTCATGTTCATTTTCTTCTACCTTCTCTCCTAGCCTCTGAGTACAAATGGAAAATTCCGTAAAACTCCAAAATTTTAAAGGAATATGGCATTCAGAGTTAACATAGTGTTCAGCTGCTAACCAAAAGGTTGGCAGTTCAAATCTACCAGCTGCTGCTCTTTAGAAACCCTATGTGGCAGTTCTACTTTGTCCTGTAGGGTTGCTATGAGTTGGAATCGACTCAGCAGCAATGGGTTTGGTTTTTGGTTCTCTTGGATTTAGGAAAAGCTGAAGAATATGCAAGAGGAAGAGAGATCTTTTCCCCTCGTCTTTCTTATTTTTTTAGCTTTACAATGCCGAATTTTCCATTTCCAATTAATTTCCTTTGCCCCTGTACAAGAAGAGAGTTCGTTTGATTTTATCATTACATGACTATAATGATAGAGAAGTGGGAGTTTTTTGATTCTGCTCATAAAAATAGATAAGCTTCTTGGTTATTTGGGACCATAATTTTCCAATCTGAATAATGAACACAGCCTAGCCAGATAAAAGTAGATGGGGTTTTGGGTTGAATTGATTTTTTTTGCTTTCTTTACTGACTGAGCAAAGAGTACATGTGTGCTAATGGAGCTAGCCCTCATGCCCTTTCTGATTGTAATTGTCATTATTTCCTTTCTGAGTGAGATGTGAAAGTTTAGAAATGCCTAAAACTGGTGGCCTCACGTTTATGGAAAATACATCTGTAAAGAAGATAATAATTTTATCTCATTTTCATCCTTTTACTCTCAGGTAACAAGTTCTCCCAACTGTACAGACATGAGTAACATTTGTCAACCAACAGAGTTTATCTCCCGACACAACATTGAAGGAATCTTCACTTTTGTGGATCACCGCTGTGTGGCTACTGTTGGCTACCAGCCACAGGTGAGGAGCTGAAGCTCTTACACTCCTTATCGTTAGGCCTCTGTTTTCCCTTGGCAATGCTGACATTATCTAATCCTGTAATTCCGGAGACAGTCAAAGCATGTCAGCTCCAGCTCAGAAAAAGACAATCCCATTCTATCAGTAGCTAGCCTACCAAGGCTAGAATCCCATCTAGAAAAATAGGACTTGTGAAATGAAATAGGAGAAGCAGACATGAATATGTATTTATTTTGCATTATTGATATTAATACAAATAATGATGCAGAAGTGCTTGTTGTAGTTAAAATGGTATGGCCACCTTTAGATAAATCATATTATTACCCAGATGACTAATAACCTACAAAATAGGCAAATTTAGCATGTTATTATAATTTTATTTTTTCATTTATTGTGCTTTAGGTGAAAGTTTACAGCTCCAGTTAATTTCTCATACAAAAATTTATACACATATTGTTATGAGACCCTAGTTGCAATCTCTGTAATATGACAGCACACTCCCCTTTTCCACTCTGGGTTTCCTGTGTCCATTCACCCAGCTTCTGTCCCTTTCTGCCTTCTCATCCCGCCTCCAGACAGGACCCGTCCATTTAGTCTCATGTATCTACTTGAAATAAGTGCATTCTTCATGAGTATTGTTGTCTTATAGTCCAGTCTAATCTTTGTCTGAAGAGTTGGCTTTGGGAATGGCTTTAGTTCTGGGTTAACAGAGTCTGGGGGCCATGTCCTCTGGGGTTCCTCTAGTCTCAGTCAGACCATTAAGTCTGGTCTTTTGACTTGAATTTGAGTTGTGCACCATACTTTTCTTCTGCTCTGTCAGAGGCTCTCTGTTGTGTTCCCTGTCAGGGCGGTCGTTTGTGGCAGCTGGGCACCATCTAGTTTTTCTGGTCTCAGGTTGATGCAGTCTCTGGTTTATGTGGCTCTTTTGTTTCTGGGGCAAATACTTTCCTCGTGTCTTGGTATTCTTCATTCTCCTTTGCTCCAGATGGTTGGGACCAATTGATGCATCTTAGATGGCTGCTCACAAGCTTTTAAGACCCCAGATACCACTCACCAAAATGGGGTGTAGAATATTTTCTTAATAAACTTTGTTACGGCAGTTGACCTAGATGACCTCCAAAACCAGGGTCCCTAGACCCCTTTCCCTGCTCCTCTGTCCCTCAAAGTGTTTGGTTGTGTTCAGGAAACTTCTTAGCTTTTGGTTTAGTCCAGTTGTGCTGACTTTCCCTGTATTGTGTACTGTCTCCGTTTGCCTAAGATAATTCTTATCTATTATCTTTTTTTTATCTAGTTGGTGAATCCCCCTCTCTCTCCCTCTCTACCCTCTTAACCATTAAAGAATGTTTTCCTCTGTGTTTGAACCTTTCCTTGAGTTCTTATAATAGTGGTCTCATACAATATTTGTCCTTTTGCAACTAATTTTACTCAGCATAATGCCTTCCAGATTCATCCATGTTGTGAGATGTTTCACAGACTCCTCATTTTTCTTTGTCATTGCGCAGTATTTCATTGTGTGTATATACCATGATTTGTTTATCCATTCTTCTGTCGATTGGCACCTGGGTTGTTTGTATCTTTTTGCTGTTACGAACAGTGCTGCAGTGAACATGGGTATGCATATATCTGTTCGTGTGAGGGCTCTTATTTCTCTAGGATACATTCCAAGGAGTGGGAGTTCTGGATCGTATGGTAGTTCTATTTCTAGCTTTTTAAGAAAGTGCCAAATCGATTTCCAAAGTGGTTGTCCCATTTTACATTCCCACTAGCAATGTATAAGTATTCCAGTCTCTCCACAACCTCTCCAGCATTTATTATTTCGCGTTTTTGGATTAATGCTATTCTTACTAGGGTGAGATAGTATCTCATTGTAGTTTTGATTTGCATTTCTCTAACGGCAAATGATTGTGAGCCATTATCTCATCTCATGTATCTGTTAGCCACCTGAATGTCTTCTTTGGTGAAATGCCTGTTCATATCCTTTGCCCATTTTTTAATTGGGTTATTTGTCTTTTTGTTGTTGAGGTTTTGTAGTATCTTGTACGTTTTAGAGATCAGCCGCTGATCAGAAATGTCATAGCTAAAAACTTTTTCCCAATCTGTAGGTGATCTTTTTACTCTTTTGGTGAAGTCTTTGGATGAGAATAGGTGTTTGACTTTTAGGAGCTCTCAGTTATCTCATTTCTCTTCTGGTGTTTGTACAGTTCTAGTAAAGTTTTCTATACTGTTTATGCCATGTATTAGGGCTCCTAGTATTGTCCCTGTTTTTTTCTTCCATGATGTTTATCGTTTTAGATTTTATATTTAGGTCTTTGATCCATTTTGAGTTAGTTTTTGTGCATGGTGTAAGGTATGGGTCTTATTTCATTTTTTTGCAGATGGATATCCAGTTATGCCAGCACCATTTGTTAAAGAGACTGTCTTTTCCCCATTTAATGGACTTTGGGCCTTTGTCAAATATCAGCTGCTCATAGGTGTATGAATTTACATCTGGAATCTCAATTCTGTTCCATCGGTCTATCTAGCTGTAGTACCAGTACCAGGCTGTTTTGACTACCATGGTGGTATAATAGGTTCTAAAATCAGATAGTGTGAGGCCTCCCACTTTGTTCTTTTTTAGTAATGCTTTACTTATCCCCGGCCTCTTCCCTTTCTATATGAAGTTGATAATTTGTTTCTCAATCTTGTTAAAAAACGTCATTGGAATTTGGATTGTGATTGCATTGTATCTGTAGGTGGCTTTGGGTAGATTTGACCTTTTTACAATGTTGAGTCTTTCTCTCCATGAGCAAGGTATGTTTTTCCACTTATGTAGGTCTCCTTTGGTTTCTTGCAGTAGTGTCTTGTAGTTTTCTTTGTATAGGTATTTTACATTTCTGGTTAGATTTGTTCCTAAGTATTTTATCTTCTCTGGGGCTATTGTAGATGGTATCGATTTGGTGATTTCCTCTTTGATGTTCTTTTTGTTGGTGTAGAGGAATCCAACTGATTTTTGTATGTTTACCTTGTATCCCAATATTCTGCTGAACTCTTCTATTAGTTTCAGTAGTTTTCTTGAGGATTCTTCATAGAGTTTTCTATGTATAAGATCATGTCATCTGTACATAGAGATACTTTTACTACTTCTTTACCAATCTGGATGTCCTTTATTTATCTAGCCTAATTGCTCTGGCTAGGACTTCCAGCACAATGTTGAATAAGAGCGCAGATAAAGGGCATCCTTGTCTGGTTCCCAGTCTCATGGCGAATGCTTTCAGACTCTATTTAGGATGATATTGGCTACTGGCTTTGTATAAATGCCTTTTATTATGTTGAGGAATTTTCCTTCTATTCCTATTTTGCTGAGAGTTTTTATCATGAATGGGTGTTCGACTTTGTCAAATGCCTTTTGTCATCAATCAATAAGATCATGTGGTTCTTGTCTTTTGTTTTATTTATGTGATGGATTACATTACTTGTTTTTCTAGTGTTGAACCATTGCTCCATATCTGGTATGAATCCCACTTGGTCATGGTGAATTATTTTTTTGATATGTTGTTGAGTTCTGTTGGCTAGAATTTTGTTGACGATTTTTGCGTCTATATTCATGAGGGATATTGGTCTAATTTTCTTTTTTTGTGGTATCTTTACCTGGTTTTGGTATCAGGGTTATGCTGGCTTTGTAGAATAAGTTTGGGAGTATTCCACTCTTTTCTATGCTCTGAAGTACCTTTAGTAGTAGTGGTGTTAACTCTTCTCTGAAAGTTTGGTAGAATTCTCTAGTGAAGCCGTCAGAGTATGATTTTATTTAGATTTGTCTTTTAACCATCCAGTTAACTTTACCTGAGTTAAGGTATAAACCATTATATGAACTTATCATCAAGGGTTACTTCTGATTATAGCTATTTGAAGAGATTTTGAAAAAGAAGAACAAAGTTGGAGGATTTACGCTATTGGTTTCAACATTCATTATAAAGCTATTGTTACTAAGACAGTGTAGTGTTAGTATAAGGATGGATCTGTAACTCAGTGGAACAGAATACAGAGTCTGTTCTCACATTTATGATCAACTGATTTTCCACAAAGGCGGCAAGACAATTCAATGAAGAGATTTTCCAACTAATGGTCTTGGAACAATTAAATGTCCATATGCAAAAAAAAAAAAAAAAAAAACTAATTTAGACCCTTACCACATATCATACACAAAAATCAGCCTAAAGCCTAAATGTAAGAGCTAAAACTATAAACCCTCTGGGAGAAAATCTTTGTGACCTTGATTTCTTTAATGACACTGAAAGCATAATTCACAAAAGAAAAAGTTGATAAATTAAACTTTATTAAAATTAACGTTTACTCTCTTAAAAGTACATCATTCCTGGCTACCAGCATTGACCATTCTGACTGGGGTCACAATAGATGGTCTCAGGTAGAACGGGAGAAAAATACGGAGCAGAACTCAAATTCTTTAAAAAAAAAAAAAAAGGACAAATTGGAACAGTAGAGAACAGACGACTCCCTGAGACTATCACCCTGAGACACTCTTTAAACCTAGAACTGTGCCTATCCCCTGAGGTTACCTTTTAGTGAAATAGCAGAAATAAAAGATATTACCTGTAAGATTGGTACCCTACTTAAAAACTGTCTGTATGAGACCAAAAGGTCAACAGTTACCCAAAAGCAAAGATGAGAAGATAAGGGGGCAGGGAAACTAAGAGTGCTGGGAATGGAACAAACAGAACACAATTAAAGAAAATGTTGACACATTGTGAAAAGTATAACTAATGTCACTGAATAATTTGTGTGGAAATTGTCAAATGGGAGCCTAACTTGCTGTGTAAACTTTTACCAAAAACTTAATATTATTTGAGGAAAATAAAAGGGTGTCATTAAGAAAATGAAAAGACTAGCCACAATCTGGGGAAAAATGTTTGCAAATCATGTACCTGAAAAAGGATGTATATTCAAAATACATAATGAACTCTTTACAACTCATTAAGACAAACAACCAATAAAAAAAGGGCACAGGATTTGAACAGACATTTCACCAAAGAAGAAATATGAATGGCCAATAAGTGCATAAAAAGATATTCAACATCATTAGTCATTAGGAAAATACAAATTAAAATCACAATGAGATACCACTATATACCCACAAGAATGGCTGTAATCAAAAAGACTGACAGTACCAGGTGTAGGTGAAAATATGGAGAAACTGGAACCCTCATGCGTTGCTGACAGATAGGTTAAATGGCACAGCCACTTTGGAAAAACATTTTGTTAGTTTCTTAAAAAGTTAAACATACCCTGTGACTTCGCATTTCTGCTCCTGAGTATCTACCCAAGAGAAATGAAGACATATGTTCACAGAACGAGTTATACATAAATGTTCATAGCAGTATCTTTCATAATAGCCAAAGACTAAAAATAATTTAAATGTCCATCAAATAGTGAATGGATACACAAACTGGTATATTCCTGTTAGAATACTCCTGAACAGTAAAGAGGAATAAACTATTTACACATGCAACAACATAGATGAGCCTCAAAAATGTTAAGTGAAGAAAGACACAAAAGACTACATATTTCAGAATTTCATTTATGTGAAATTTCTAGAAAAGGCAAAACTAAAGAGGCAGAAAGCAGATCAGTGGTTAGCTGGGGAGATCAGATTGGGATCAACTGCAGGCAAGTGTGAGGGAGCTTTTGGAGCCGATGGATGTTTTCTAAAACTGAATTGTAGTGATGGTTGTACAACTTGGTGAATTGTATATGTAAATTATACCTCAAAGTTGTAAAGAAATTGTTAAATGTATAATGTTATGGAAAATAAAAATTCTGTAGAGACCAGCTGCTTAACAGATACCATGTTTGTTTCTTTTTTTTTTCTTCCACAATCTTAGGATAAAGGCAGGAGAAATAAAATCCAAGTCCCCAGCCGACAGGCCAGGAAAGTTGGATGTCCGTAAAATTATAGTGTCTTACTCTTCTTTCTCCCTTTCTAGGAGCTCTTAGGAAAGAATATTGTGGAATTCTGTCATCCTGAAGACCAACAGCTTCTAAGAGACAGTTTCCAACAGGTAAGTTTTTCCCTTGGTTTGGATCAAAGTAAATATTTTTTTCTATTTATTACATTCATTCCACAAATACTTATTGACTACTGATTAATTAAACAGTATGGTAGGTGCTGCAGTTTTACATTCTTTAATACTTAACCTGTATTTTGGAGGAACAGAAAAGGAAAAAGGACCAGTACATTGAAACTATGGATAATGTCCAGGGTATTTCTGTTTGGCTTTGGAATCATTCAGAGGCTATTCACTATCTAGTATCTAGCTAGCTGTATCCAAGGTGCTGTCTTTAAGGTCTTTTTACTGGGCTTTAGCTGAGCTGTGGATAGTATTAGAAAACATCACTTTAGGGAGCACTTTTATAGATAATTAAGAGTTGAGTCCTAATTCTAATTTTTAGGCCCTAGCTCCTGAGTGTAACTGGTCAATTTAGTTTGAAGATAGACATGGCTTTAGTAGTAGTAGCTCTTAGTTTATATTAAAAAAAAAAATTATCCTTGTTAAGCCTCAGTAGTATTCTTATTGATACAATGAGTACAATAATCGTAAATAGTACAATAGTACTAAATAGTACTTAATTTAGAGGGTTGTTGGGAAGATTATGTAAATAAAATAAGTCATATAAAGCATGTAGCCTAGTGTATGACACATAGTAATTACAAAGTAAATCTAAGTTGCTAAAATTATTGTTGTTTTATTGTTAGGGAGAGAGAGTCAAAAGATTATTTTCTATTCCATGAAACTAGAAACTAAAATAATCTAAAATTATTTTCTTAAAAAAAGGCAAAACAAGACTAAAACAAACTTGGGTTTTATTTATGGAAATCTCCATGTGTGTTATGAAAACAAATTCTCTGGTTTTGGGGGGGAAGGCAGAGTTGAAGAGCCACATGTAAGCTGTATTAAATGTCATTAAACCTAAAATTTCTAGCATAGTCTTGTAAAGCTAGCTCAGCATATCCTTAAAGGATTTTTTAAGGAATGTGGGGAAACAATCTTATCTTTACTGGAAATAATTACCGTTCTTGTTTGGCTTTTACTGGAGTGGTCAGATTGTTTGGGACTCTGGGAAGAAACCTGCTAAATATACCTCCTCTGTACTTAGTCACTTAGTTTTCACTGCTCATGTTATTTTGTTAGTAACATTGAAAGTGGCTGGTGCTTCAAGGTCGGTGATGTAAGAGTCTTAGGGTTGTAGAAATGGGAATTTAAAAAAATTTTCTAAAGAAAATTTTCTGTGCATTTCACTGATGGCATGAAAAATTTTTCAGGTGGTGAAGTTAAAAGGCCAGGTGCTGTCTGTCATGTTCCGGTTCCGATCTAAGAACCGAGAATGGCTCTGGATGAGAACCAGCTCCTTTACTTTCCAGAACCCTTACTCAGATGAAATTGAGTACATCATATGTACCAACACCAGTGTGAAGTATGTACCACAAAGGCCTTCTCTAGGTTGGGATTTCTTATGGGCCAAGTCTGATAAGCCTTATCAAGCTGTCTGTCTCCTTCTCTTCCACCTTTCCAATATTAAACTCCATTAGGTTCAAGTTCCTCATCTCCAACTTCTTAAAGGATTTGGGTAGTTGATCCAGGTAGAATAAGTTTTTAACGAACAATACTTTAGAGACTAAGTTCTGAGATGTGAATATAGCTTATATTTCAGTTTTATGTTTATCAGCTCATTTTAGAAAGAATTTTTTTTATATACCCAGTTTTTTATTGCTCTAGTCCGGCAGGATTTTCCTTTCGAGCTGCAGTCTGCCAACTTTTTCTGTAAAGGGCAGACAGTAAATATTTTAGGCCTTGTGGGCCATACAATCTCAATTGCAACTACTCACCTCTGCTCTTGTAGCACAAAAGCAGTCATAGGCAAGTTGAAATTAATGCACATGGCTGTGTTCCAGCAAACCTTTATTTTAAAAAACATGCAGTGGCCCAGATTGACTCATGGGCTATACTTTGCTGACCCCAGTTTTAAAGTACATCACACTGTTTTGTTATTTTCTACTCCTCTCTTCCCTGAACCTTTTCTGTTTGAGATTTCTTTCTCAGGCTGCTGCTTCTTTTGTTTTTTTATACAGCTTTAGTAAGATATAATTCATATGCCATACAGTTGACCCATTTAAAGTATACAATTCAGTGCACCCATTACCACAATCTAATTTCAGACCATTTTCATCTGCCCCTGGAAGAAATCCTGCACTTATTAACATTTAGTCCCCTTTCCCCTCCCTAGCCCTGTACAACCATTAATCTACTCTGTCTCTATGATTTGCCTATTTACACATTTCATATAATGGGACTCATACAGCATATAGTCTTTTGTGACTGGCCTCTTTCAATTAGGGTCATCCATGTTGCTGTATGTATCAGTATTTCAGTTCTTTTTATTGCTAAACAGTATTCATATATATATATATATATATCATTTTTTTTACCCATTCATTGGTTTATTAACATTTGGGTTGTTTCCACCTTTTGGCTATTGTGACTAATGCCGCTATGAATAT
Organism: Loxodonta africana; assembly: GCF_030014295.1. Classification (NCBI taxonomy): domain Eukaryota; kingdom Metazoa; phylum Chordata; class Mammalia; order Proboscidea; family Elephantidae; genus Loxodonta; species Loxodonta africana. The sequence goes on along the minus strand of NC_087344.1, from coordinate 180,686,621 downwards.
TCATATTCAAGTTTTTCTGTAGATGAATTTAAACTTTTGAGCAGCCACCAAACTGTTTTCCAAAACCGCTGTACCATTTTACGTTTCCACGAGCAATGAAGGAGGGTTCTGATTTCTCTGCATATTTGTCACCACTTGCTATTGTCTGTCCTTTAAATTCTAGTCATCCTAATGGGTGTAAATTGTTAGCTTATTTCCTTGCTACTTAATATACCCCTGTAGAATTGGCTTTGGGACCTAGCCTTTTAAGATCAAATTATGAATAATTAGCAAGTGTGAATAATACCTGGTTGACAACATTGAGTCAGTATTCTCCAATTCAATTTTTAGGGCTTTTAAAGCTTAATTTTCTGTAAACTAACAGTATAAAACAGTAGATCAAGTTACAACATTTTATTACCTTCTCTTAGGACTCAACTGTATGGTCATGGTCATTGTAGTCATCTTTATATTATACAACATTGTTTTGTGTTTCCATTGAAATTTAAAAGGACTCAAGTTTCTGAAAATACGGCTTTCCCCAGTTTTATGTATAATTTTTCCCACACAACTAATTTTTAATATTTATTTTTAATAAATATTCTTTATAGAAAAATTGAAAAGTATAGAGAGAAGGAGAAATTCTCACTATCCAGAGATAATTTTCATGAATGTTTCAGTGTACTTTTAGTTTTTTTCCTATGCAGTTGATCAAGGCTTGATCAACTGACATATTTATTCATTCTAGTATATTCTTAAAGGGGACAAATTAAGAAAGAAGATTGAAATGCCACTATTTTTTGGTATATTCTTCTGAAGCATGTATTTTCTGGCTGAGGCTTAAGATATATAAGGTACATGAATGTGGCATCTCCATCAGCATCACCTCACTCTCAAAACTTCTTTGCAGACACACCATCTGGTGGTAAGGGTTTACGGTTGCAGGCTGGAAATTCTTTAGGGACCTTTTACTGATGAGGGTGTGTCCTGTGTTATAGAAGCTGAAGATGCTCTTCCAGAAGGGTAAAGCTTAAAGTATCTAGATTATTTATCTAATTTCCAAAGATGTAGACAGCTGCAGCTGCAGCAAGAACAACATTAATAAATAGCCCCTGTGCCTTTATAAAAGGGAGGTGCCAGTCCCTCCCTGCTTTGACAAGGCTTTTAATGGCTCGTTGCCTTCTGTAGATTTACATCTGAGGTGTGGTCTCCCCAGCTTGTTGGAACCACTATTAGTCTTCAGCTAGAGCAGTCAAAATAACAGCATACTGTGTGTTTAAGGAGTAAAAGCTGTTCTGCAGAACCCTTTTCTTTAGCCAAGAGGAAGCATTAACCATATTGAAAATTTAGTCCCGCCAAAACAAAAAGAGGTCAAGTCCTTAGACTGTAGGCCCCTTCAAGCAACAGAGTTAGCAATATTTACCTCAGAACCCAGTTGGATTTTGCAATTTGAGGAGTGGAAGTGACTCTGTCCCTGATGGAGAGATATCCTTTCACCATACTTATTAAGTCTCCGTGCTGAGCAAATAATGCAGGAAGCTGGACTACGTGAAGAAGAACGGGGCATCACGTTTGGAGGAAGACTCATTAACAACCGGTGACATGCAGATGACGCAACCTTTCTGGCTTAAAGTGAAGAGGACTTGAAGCACTTACTGATGAAGATCAAAGGCCACAGCCTTCAGTATGGATTAGTCTTCAACATAAAGAAAACAAAAATCTTTGCAACTGGACCAATAAGCGACATCATGATAAATGGAGAAATGATTGAAGTTGTTAAAGATTTCATTTTACTTGGATTCACAATCAATGCCCATGGAGGCCACAGCAAGAAATCAAATGATGTGTATTGCATTGGGCAAATCTGCTGCAGAAAACCTCTTTAAAGTGTTAAGAAGCAAAGATGTCACTTTGGGGACGAAGGAACGCCTGACCCAAGTCATGGTATCTTCAGTTACTTCATATGCATGCGAAAGCTGGACAGTGAAAAAGGAAGACCAAAGAAGAATTGCCACCTTTGAATTATTGTATTGGCAAAGAATATTGAATATACCATGGACTGCCTGAAGAATGAATAAATCTGTCTTGGAAGAGTACAGCCAGAATGCTCCTCAGAAGCAGGAATGTTGAGACTATGTCTCAAATACTTTGGACATGTTCTCAGGAGGATCCAGTACTTGGAGAAGGACATCGTGTTCTGTAAAGTAGAGGATCAGCGAAAAAGAGGAAGATCCTTATCAAGATGGATTGACACAGTGGCTGCAGCAATGAGCTCAAACCTAACAACGATTGTGAGGATGGCGCACAACCGGGCGGTGTTTCATTCTGTTGTTCATAGGGTTGCTACAAGTCATAACTGACTGGGCGACGCCTAGTGCCCACAGTCCCTCTTATAATAGGAGATGGGGGCAGATAGTGGAGACAGAGGTGAAAGAACTTCCAGATGACCTTTGTCTCCTGGCCTTTTCCAGACCTTGCTGTAGTAGATAACACAGCTTGGCATTAGGAGTAAGCAGGCCTCAGCTGTCTTCAGCTTTTCTCACTACTCCATTGATTCCTAGAGATAATCAGCCATCTTAAAAGTCAACATTAGCTATGAAACTTAAAACTCATTAATGTTAGAATAGAGGAGGCACCTGTTAAAATGTAGTTTCTTCTCAACCAAATACTAAGAATGGGATCCCGGTGCTTACGTTTTCACTTGGGTTTGAGCGGCAGACCTCTGCTAAGCCAAGGAATTTTGACAGAATTCTCAGGAGTGTACCTCATTTCATACCTGCCCAAGTTTTGGGTTAGATAGCTCCCAAATGAATTGATAGACTCTTGCATTCAAATGAGGAAATGAAAAACTAGGATAAGAATTAATTGCATTTTAAGGATAAGAAAACTGAGTCTCAGATAGATTAGGTGGTATGCCCTATGCCACACTACTAGGAGATCATGAAACCAAGACTTTCTTATCCCAATAAAACTACATTTTGAGGCTTTATCATAATAGCCGATTGAACTTTGGAACGTGGCTTACAAAGAGCATAAATGGAAGAATTCTATCAGTCCTGGCCTTTTTACCTCATGACCTTTGGGAAGACTGGAGAGTGGAAAGGAGAATACCAATTAAGTCAGTAGGTATCTTTTGAGCCCAAAAAGTGCCTTTGTCTAGGTGTTCGGTAATGTGTTACAAGATACGTACAGCTTCTACCTTCAGTTAGCTTATAGTTTAACATGGGAAATCTGCAAACACATCCATCAAAAATATTTCGTTACCAAGGAGCCCTGGTGACACAAGTGGTTAAGCACTCAGCTGCTAATTGAAAGGTTGGCAGTCGGACCCCCCCAGCTGTTCCACGGGAGAAAGACCTGGCAATCTGCTTCTGTAAAGATCATAGCCAGGAAAACCCTATGAGGCAGTTCAGCTGTGTCACATGGGTCACTGTGAGTCAAAAACAACTCGACAACACCTAACAACAAAAAATATTTCATTACCAAAGGAAATAGAGAGCAAAAGTAGTCACAGATTGAACCATGTTAATCAGGTTTACATATAATTACTATATACTCACAGCTTACAAAGTCACATGTAATTATATTTATGGAGAAAACATGGTTACTGCTTTCAGTGGCTTAAAATCTGGAAAACCTTTCTGTGGTTAACTATTGTGTGCTGGCAGGTGTTCTCAGCCTCTTTATGTCCTCACTTCACTCATATTTGCAAAGTTACATCAACTATTGAAAGATGTATCCTCCAAAGTTTTCCTATTCCAGTTCCTATTGTGTATGTTTCTCTCTCTTTTCCTCCTACTACTCTTCAGTGCGTGTGCATGTGCGTGTGCACACAAACACACATATACACACACACCCCCTATGTATTAAATACACAAACAGCTAGGCTAGAACCCAAACAGGGTGAACCCTTGGGCCATGGGACATAGTTTCTATCTGTACTGTTTTGTCCACAGTATGAATTATTTGCTGAAACTAAGGTTATAGGTTACCTGTAGGATTGGTCTTTAAACGGGTATTTATTAGTGATTGCCCTACCTACAGATGAATCTGTACAGCTTTATGTACAAACAGGGTCAAATTTTTTTTTTTTCTGTTCTGTCTACTCCCTCTTTTCCCAGGAACTCTAGCCAGGAACCACGGCCTACACTTCCCAGCACAATCCAGAGGCCACAGCTAGGTCCCACAGCTAATTTACCCCTGGAGATGGGCTCAGGGCCGCTGGCACCCAGGTGAGAAATAGTGGAAGAATCATTTATTGGGCAGTCAGTAGCCCAGGGGATGGCCGTCTGCAATCCCATGTTTGGTTGGTTGGTTGGTTCTTTAAAGTTTTCCCAGATTCTTTTATAAAGTCTTTTTTTTGCCTGTTTCTCTCCTTACCGGCCTTTAACATATAGGCAGCAACAACAAACAGAACTGGAAGTGGTCCCAGGAAGAGATGGACTAGCCAGCTACAGTCATCCCCAGGTGTGTGTGTTTTCTTCCCTGAAGAGGACAGTAAGCATTTCTTAAAAAGTATCTTCCAGTGCCCATTAAGAGTGTATGCATCTATGTGGATTTTAGGGTTTTGGATTATCCTGTTAAGTCCTTCATGGTTATTTTTATCACTGTATTCCGTAGGTCTCTGTTCAGCCTGTGACAACCACAGGACCAGAACACAGCAAGCCCCTTGAGAAGTCAGATGGTCTGTTTGCCCAGGATAGGGATCCAAGATTTTCAGAAATCTACTCCAGCATCAGTGCAGGTATATGTTCCTCAATTCCCCTGAATTCTCATTTAGATCACTTACTGATGGGTCTGCTGCTGCCCAGCCAGTGGTTTTCCAACATATTTCCCTTTAATCATAATACCTCATAAATAAATAGGAACTTGCTGAACTAATAACTACAGCCCCTTGACTGGCCCTCCCCTCCCCCACTGCTTTTGGTCCACAGATCAGAGTAAAGGCATCTCCTCCAGCACTGTCCCTGCCACCCAACAGCTATTCTCCCAGGGCAACACATTCCCTCCTACCCCCCGGCCGGCAGAGAATTTCAGGTGAGCCCCATATGTGTGTGCTGCTTTAGAAGGCCCTGAAGTCAAGTTGTATTCTTCCTTAACTTTCTCTGATTATTTCACATAAAGCAGTGGAGCTTGGAGGGCCTAGGGTGAGGCAAGCTGCTTCTCTTCCACCTTTCTTTGTACCTTTCCTATTGCCACGTTCTAGGTTCCAACTCTGTATGTCCTGGTCAGTGTGTGATTGTCAGTCTTTCTCGTTTTTTCCAAATTTGGTTATCAGGCTTTTCTTAACTCCAGGGAAGTCAAGGGGAGATAGGGATACGATAGCACTTAGGTTGCCCTTTGATTCCTAGTTTCTGTGATAAATCTAACATTTTAATCCTTTTACTTCACTGTTTGTTCACTCCTAGGAATAGTGGTCTGGCCCCTTCTGTAACCATTGTCCAGCCATCAGGTTCTGCAGGGCAAATGTTGGCCCAGATTTCACGCCACTCCAACCCCACCCAGGGAGCAGCCCCAACTTGGACCCCCAGTACGCGCCCAGGCTTCTCTGCCCAGGTAAAGCTTCTCATTTGGCTGTCCCTGTATATAGTTTTTTGTTTTTTTTTTCCTTATGTAAAATTACTAGACACCTTCCCTCTAACCTCCTCTTAGCTCCCCTCCAGATTTTAGCTTTGTTAGAGCAGATCAATCATTAAAAACCGTAGCTAATCCAAAAATGTTAGTAAAGTCCATGCTTTTCACATATCCGCTTTAGATCAGGATTGCTCACACAGAACATTTTGGACAGGTTTGATTTTCAGGTCTTTACCCCTTAAATTCTAAAAAGTTTCCACTTTGTGGATACAGGGACAAAGGAGACAATTAAATAAAAAAATAAAAAATTGAGTACTTATTTATATATAGTAATGTCTATTTACCCAAAAAATGTATCAACAAATTCTTACACTGTATTTTTATGCAGATAACACACGTCTTCTATGTTTGTTTGCTAACCATGTCCTCCCCCAGTGAGGTATCTTCATAAGCACTGCTATGCCAATTTTTTTTATATGTTGTTGTTAAAAAATTAGCATATCATGCTTACAAAAACACCTTGAGGGGAGAGGGTTTATCAAACAGAAATACAAGGCATTCGTTATTTGCATAAAAATATGGTATATGATATATTTAAGCCCAAAGCAGTCTTTCATATGTTAATATATATTTATGTTGTGCAACTAATATTTTAAATAAAAAAGCCAGAGCCAAAAGTAGGCTTCAGAATTGTTATATGCAGTATGATATCAATTGTGTAAAAAATGTATAGGAAAATGAAAACTGGAATTATCCAAAAGTGTTAACCATGAGTACTCTAGTGGTGAAATTATGAAATGGTTCTTTTTTTTTTTTTTCTTCACTTTCCAAATATTTCTTATTAATATAGTGAGAAAGAAATGTTTAATGAAATAAAAGACATCATTTAGGAACAAATTGATGCAGTACAGGCTAAATACGAAAATACTGCAAGATGTTTTTGCCCTCCATATAATATTCTGTTGTTAATGCCTCTAGTTTTTATATAACTTTAGTTTATAAAATGCTTTCATTTAAATAATTTAATTCTCACAACCCTAAATGTATGATTTTATTAATCCCTTAATTCTTTGCTTTTTGCACGTTATCACAGCTGCCTAAAAAATAGTGTCAGGGAGATAGGGAGTTAATCAGAAGAAATGTACAGTAGGAAATAAGTGATGAGTTTGGTTCCGAAGAACACAGTGATGTGCAGTACTGTTAACGTTCCATTTGTTGTTCCCCATCCCCTTCTCTCCTTCAGCAGGTGACTTCCCAGGCTACAGCCAAGACCCGTTCTCCCCAATTTGCTGTGGGCAACTTTCAGACTCCATCCTCCTTCAGCCCCATGTCCCTCCCTGGTGCTCCTACTACATCACCTGGTGCTGCTGCCTATCCTAGTCTCACGAACCATGGATCCAGCTTCGGTGAGTCCAGATCGGAAGGAGGGTAACAGGAAGATCACACCGCTAAAGAAAAAGGATTCGGTAGTTAAAATTGTTTGCTGTGTCTTGGGTGCACTGACCTATTTATGGGGAAAGGCAGGTGTATTCCCTGGAAAGTGGCAGTCTGTTTGGAATTAAAACCCTGCCCACATGAAAAACACTTCAGCACATATATCCAAAAGCATGTTAAAAAAAAAAACAACCCATTGCTGTCAAGTCAATTGCAACTCATAGCGAACCTATAGGATGGAGTAGAACTGCCCCATACTGTTTCCAAGGAGCATCTGGTGGATTTGAACTGCCCACCTTTTTGTTAGTAGCTGTAGCTCTTAACCACTACACCACCAGGTTTTCCAAAAGCAAGTATATTACTATAAATTTAATACAATGCAGACTAAATGAGCATCGGGCTCTTTGGAAAGGCTACGTACAGAAGAAAAATTTATTTGGGGCTGGGTTTTGAAATGAAAGGTATTAATTGGCAGAGAGAAAGACGGAAGGTAATCTAGGTAAAGCTGATGGTTCGCATGTAGTTGTGTGCCAGTTTCCTATCTCCAGCGGAGTTAGTAGATTGAAGTTGTTTATTCCTTGCTGTATTTCCAGCTCCTGAGACTGGACAGACTGCTGGACAATTCCAGACACGAACAGCAGAGGGTGTGGGTGTCTGGCCGCAGTGGCAGGGCCAGCAGCCTCATCATCGTTCGAGTTCTAGTGAGCAACATGTTCAGCAGCCATCAGCACAGCAACCCGGCCAGCCTGAGGTCTTCCAGGTGAGAGGAAGAAAAGAACTTCAGAACATCAGAAACTGGGAGAGAAAGGGTCAGGGAGGACAGACAGAGAAGGAAGCATGCATGGACTGAGATGTTTGGTTGAGAGTGTGTAAGAGAAGACAGAGGAGGGACATGCAGAGATAAATGTCACTAATTGAAAAAATTATGAACTTAGTGTGATACACAGCCTTTAACCAGATAGAGAAAGCTAGTGATTTGAATCAAGCACCTTGTGAAGATGCCCAAGAAAGTTATTCTAACCCATTCACGGAGATCCACAGCCCCACATTAGAATAGCTATGGATACAAAGTAGGCAGAACCTATACAGAAAAAAAAAAAAGGAGCCCTGGTGGCGCAGTGGTTAAGAGCCCGGCTGCTGACCAAAAGGTTGGCAGTTTGAATCCAACAGCTGCTCCTTGGAAACCTTATGGGGCAGTTCTGTTCCATCCTGTAGGATCACTGTGAGTCAGAACCAACTTGATGGCAGTGGGTTTGGTTTTGGTTAATACAAAAAAATGCTTGAAGTAGAACATACCGATTATAGCTATAAAGGTATATTTATGTAAGTCCTGAGGGGCCTGGAAGAGTAAATGGAGTAATATTAGTCAGGCAAAGGAAACTAATTTAACAGACTGATTGAGAAAAGGCAAAATAGGTGTTGGTGGGTAAACAAATTATTTTATAAGGATCAGCACAAAGCTTTTCCTTTGAGGCAGAGGTTAAAGATGTCCCAAATGTCTAACCTTTCTAGGCTGCCATACCACTCCATCATCTCTGACATCGACTATTCCCTCTCCCTCAGTATTCTCCCTCTGTCTTTGGGTTCCCTAATTTCTTGCAACGCCTCACAGAACTCACCGACCATATAAAGGAAATGGCTCACGAGGCTGTAGAGGCTGGCGAGTCCCAAATTCGTGGGTCAGGCATAGACTTCTCCCTGGCCCTCAGTCTCTGCCCAGGGCACTCAGCTTTCTCGCTTTGTGGGCCGGGAAGCCCACTGTGCCATCTCCTGTGGGTTTCTGCTGCAGGTCTCTCCTCCTTTGGTGGTGGTGGGCTCTCCTCTGCTCTGGAATTGGCTCTCTTTTAGGGCAAAACTGACCAATCCCCATGATAGGCCATAATTATCCTATCACACAGTCACCTGGGTGAGAGTTACAAGGCCATAGCTGTAAGGGCCACACAAAAAGGTAGTTAATCCACCACAGTGGAAAACAAATAGGATGAAAGATACTCGTTATGTGTCTGTGTGACAAGCAGGTTTCTTTTTCCCTTTGAAAATACTGAGAACTGAAAAAGAGGGAACATGAGGAACTCTAGGAGGAAGACACAGAAGGGACTAGGAAAAGGCTGTGATCTAACAGAGAGAGTTGCTGGAAGTAAGCTCAGTACAGGGAGGCTCTCTGGGGTCTGTGGTAGTGGCACGGGGGAGTGCTGGAAGGGAGCTCTGTAAATAAATGTAAGGGATCAAGGTGAGTGACCCAAATTTACTCTTTTTTTCTCATTAGGAGATGCTGTCCATGCTGGGAGACCAGAACAACAGCTACAACAATGAAGAATTTCCTGATTTAACTATGTTTCCCTCCTTTTCAGAATAGAACTGTTGGGGTGAGGATAAGGGGGTGGGGGAGAAAATCACTATTTGTTTTAAAAAGCAAATCTTTCTGTAAACAGAATAAAAGTTCCTCTCCCTTCCCTTCCCTCACCCCTAATGTGTACCCCTTTTCCCTTCTGGCCTTTCCCCTAACCCTCTCGCCTCTCTGAGATAACATTTGTAGATGCAGTGGAATGAATTCCCAAGGCTTTTGGGGCCCTTTGAAAAACTGAGGCTAAACGAGGTTAAGAATGCCTTTCCTTATGTCTCTTGACCAGAACTTTGTGCAGACATGATTTGTGCTAGGGTCAAGGGGCAGATTAGAGGAACCTGGCACCCACTATTTGCCTTGGATACTATGGCATGTTTTTGGAAAAAATTCTGAATAGGGTGGAAGAGAATTGTCCTCGTATTTGAGGACCATGAAACATGGTAGGTATATATGGGATTTAGGAAGTGAGCATAGGCTCTTTCTCCTGCCTATGAGCAGTTCCTCTGGAAAGAAACTTGTGAGTGAGTGAGTGAGACTGTGTGTGCGTGTGCGTGTGTGTGTTCATGTGTTTATTCCTTTTCTCCCTCTTAGGGAGTTATGCAAAATTTGTCCCAGAGTTTATCTTTGTCTTTCTGTGTGTTTTTCAAAGAGTCCTAAGGAATTAAATCTTCCAGGTATTTCCACTTAGTATTGCAGCCAAAGAGTATTTAAATAAATGTCTTTGCTGCACCTACATCTATGCCGAGATAATATGCAGCTGTGAGCAAATGTGTAGTCATTTGTTGATACAGTTGGTCTCTCATCAAACATTTAGTGATAAGGCTGGGCCATTCCTGCTTTTGGTGCTCTCACCTTATATGGAAGATCTGCAGACATTACAGAAATGGGCTGGCAAGATAAACACTTTAGAAACCCCAGACTTGGCCATAAAGACAATGCTGCATTTCTGTCAGAATCACATATGATGTGTATTCTGTAGACGTTATTTCTGCGTGGAAACTCAACTTCTTGGATTAGCAGTCTGAGTGAAAATCCAGCTGTTGGGGTATAAACCAAATACCAAGCCCTCTTGCAAAGTAGCTTCTTTCATCCCATCCTCAGTGTTCAGTCAGACAACAAATGGAAATTTAGGTCTCTCCTGGACCTATAGCTCTTTGCCTCTTCCCTCCAAACTTGAGATTGGATGTTGCTTTAGAGTGTAAGTGTAGTAATTCCATGTGATAGATGGGGCCTGGATTCCCATCCCAACAGGGTCACTTAGTAATTAACGATAGCCATATAAATGCAGATACAGGTTATTACTCTCACCCTTTACCTTCCTCAGGTAACAATCACGTGTAACAGCCTTTTTTTAAAAAAATTGGCTCAGGCCAGTATCTAAGTGCAAGGCTGAATAAGGAGAAGACATATTAAATGTAGCCATAGGGGACTGAGGAGCACAGATGGCCTTGGAGAGGCTAAGGGAATGTCATTTACTGAGTTTCCCTCCCTTTTGTCTCCAGTCTGGTGCCAGGTAGTAGAATCGAGTAGGGGACAGTTTATTTTTTTATTCTATGTGCACACATACAGTATACATATATATTTATACCACAGTTTAAGAAACCAAAAAGTTGAGTTTCCAATGGAATCCTTGTTTTTTAATAATTGACTGTTTTTAAATGTGATCAAGACTATAATATTGTACAGTTATTATAGGGCTTTGGGGGAAGGGGAGGGTAGGGAGAAGACGCTCTGGGGGTTTTGTTTCTTCTTTTCCTTCAGGGTTTTATTTTTGATTGTTTAATTTTTTTCTTGTTGGCCATTTCTGTACTGCTGGCATCTGTGCTGAGCCTTACAGTGGCAGAAATAATGACATGTAGCAAAGATTTTAAAAAACAAAATATTTTTTCCTTTTGTAAAATTTCTTGTGTTGTGTGATCTTGATTATGGCTTATTGTTGCTTTCCAGTTCTTAAACAACAGATGCCCACATCTAGACAAATCCATAGCTTGAGCTCCAGACATACAAAAATAAAGCACAGTGTGACTATATAATTGCAGGACTCAGAAATCACAGGGTTGTGATCACTCAGCACTCCACTCCCCCCCACCCCCCCTGTTGTCCTCCTGATCATGACACATCTGAGTAAAATCAGAAGGGACGTTCTGACCAAAAGGAGGGTGAGAGGCAATTGCCCAAGTTATCAGGAGGGGGGAGAGAGTTGGGGCTTGAGAACATTAGGGCACATGTGGATGCCTTCCCCTGGAATGTCCTCCTCTCCTGGATTAAAAGGAGTTAGGGATGGAAAAATTTAAGCTGTTCAAATCTGGACCTAGTTTCCCTCTAGAACCATATGGGTCATTTGCAAATCTTAAAAACCATAGGCATAAGGCTGTATTCCTGAGGGCCTGTGCAGCTGAGCTAGAAACGGAATCTAGAACCCAGTGTATTCTTTCTATGCCCAGGACTGTCTTTTCTCCTCCCCCATAGCTGGTAGGAAGAAAGTGGGATTTTAGGTGTGGTTTGGAGACTTAGCTAGACTCATGATCTGTCACATGCCTGGATGTTCGGGAAGCGTTTGGAGAAGCTCATGTGACTGGACCCGGTGCAGGGATTTTAATAATTGAGACAGATAATGTTCATCAGGCATCCCACCATCTGGGAATTTTAACCACGAAGAGTCACATGTGAGCCCATCAGTGCTTATGGCATCGATTCAGTGCTGTCATAAAAAACCAGGACTGCTGCTTTTGGTTACTTGAGAACTGATTTCATCCAGACTTTCTGATGGGACGTACCCTTCGTCAACAAAACTATCAGGCTATTCCCCTGCTTGGAAGCAATGACAACTTTTAGCCATTAACAAAATACAAATAAGTTTGGAGCCTGTGGCTTCCCTCACATTACTCCTTTCCAGCCTTTTGTGTTTATTCCTTCATCATTGGGATAAGGATTAGACACAATTTTGAAAAATGAGGCTTCAAAGTTGGGGAGGTGGGCAGTAACAAGGAAATGATATTAAAGAGAAGGAGGATGGGGAGAGAGAAGTGCTGTGTCCTTCCCTTTACCCACCAAGGAGAAGGTAAGCCCCAACTTGAGTAATGCATATTGAGGTCTTGTCTGAAGCTAAATAAAGACAGTCACGTGGAACTAAAGACATAGCAAATCTCCACTCATACGCAAATCCACTCCTGCCTTCCCTCTTTGCTAACCCCTCTTCTCTGAGTGTTTCTATCCCCGCCTCCCTCCCCTATCCAAATTTTCCAGCAGCAGACTGCTGGAACTGACTTCCGCAATCCTGATGGAATAAATCTAGCCCCCTGTAAGTAACTCGCCCACATTATCCACACGTCCCTGCCGAAACCAGCCCAGAGAACAGATCCCCATCAGCAGGTAATATTTTCAGTTTCTGAAATCTTTCAGCTTCTCATTCTTCCTAGCTTTCAATTTTTAGTATTTGGGACTTGGGGACCAAAACGGACTTTTTCTGCTGAGGGAAAACAGTGCCTCAGGCCGTTTCTTGGCTAAAATCTGCCTGGAAACATTCAGTATTTCTTCTATGATTTATATGCATGGATGCATGGTTGTGAGTTAAAGCAAAGGATAAAGAAAATCCACCCATTCCTCAAGAATGGCCTTTATAGTTTTCTGCTCTGGCCAAAAGGGACCAAAAGAGTTAACTCACTAGTGGGGAAGAGGGGGCACAGGAAGCTTGGTGGCTCAGTGCTTCCTACTCTGACATATGAGAGCCCCTAACAGTCCAGCTGTCAGATGTCCTGCTGGACTGAGTTCGCAAAGATAACTCAAAAGTAGACTATAAATTCAGAAAGTATGCAAACTGTGAGACTTGATACAGATTGTAAATTTTTCTTAAAATGGAGGCTATGTAAGAAAGCCACTGCAAGAGTGAAGCAAGAATAAACTGAAGAGCTGTTAATTTAGTGATCCTAAAATAATGCTTTTCAACCTTATAATTTTTTTTTTTTTTACACATCTTGGTTCTTAGGATTTTTGTCCTGTGAGGCAACTGCAGTTTTTTTTTGTTGGAAAAAAGAAAGGAAACCTTCCCTGCCCACAGCAGCTGGTTGAGATTAGGGCAGCTTCCTGCCTAAGGAGGAGGGGGAAGAGAAAAGAGGAAGAAATACATAAGGAGAGTGAGGAGACAATAAACATCTCATAGAGAACAGGAAATACTGTCAACCTTTCCCTTGACCTCTCCTGGCAAGATCTGGAGAAGTAACCTAACAAATTCAGAATTTAGGCAACGAAGAGAAGAATGAATGCCTTAAAGAAATGGTCAGGAAGCAAAACTTAACCGAAATCTGTCTTCTAGGTGTTCTCTAGCTCCACTTCTCCCATCTGGCCCTTACCCTGTTCATACCCTCCAAGCCTGCTGGGGACATTGGAGGAGACAGATGCCAAGACCATTCTGATCATCCAGTTTCTGTCCCCTTTCTGGTGTCCGTGCAAGTGTGTGTTGGTTGAGCCTCCTTAGGTCAAAATACTTGGAACTAGATGTGCCAGTACCCAATCCAAACCCAGGCCCTTTTGTTTCATGTGAAAATCATCCTCAATTCTGTCTACCTTCCTCATCAAGTCTAGTTTTTCCCTTCCTTGTCGGGAGAAAAGTGTTCTTCAGGTTCATGAACCCCCTTGAATTATTGTGTACAGTTTTCTTATGAAAGGGAAATTTTTATTGACTTCTTAAAGGAGTCTGTGGCTCCCAAAAGGTTCATAGTCACCTGACTGGGAGTGTGGCTTCAGCTATTGCCTTATCCTAAAACAAGCTGTGAATCCCTTCCCCTCATTATCCCCTTCCCCCAGGATGTGGGGGCTCAAGGTTCTACTGCTGCCCGTGGTGAGCTTTGCTCTGTATCCTGAGGAGATACTGGACACCCAGTGGGAGCTATGGAAAAAGACCTACGGGAAGCAGTATAATAGCAAGGTGCGTGGAGACCTGGAGGGGAGCATGGTGGGAGGGCTGGATCTGAGACTTTGCTAATCCTTTACTAGCTTCCAGATTCCTTTCTTCAGTCTAAATACTTTAACCCCTCCAACCAAGCATTCCTGCTCCTGTTTCTTAGCTCTTAATGTACGTTTTTCATTTCTGTGCTTTAACTCACCATCAAGCCCTACCTATCCTTCCTTTGCTGTATTCATTTGCTGTCCCACACTTCTCTTTTGGGAAGCATTCTCAGAATAATGCTATTAATCTGTAAGCAATTTTTCTACAAATCTCCCCAGAGCTTTGCATTCTATTGTTTGTATTTATTTAATTTTTTTTTTCTTTTTTAAAAAATACTGTGATTTTGGAGAGAATTTACATAGTGAATTAGGTTCTCATTTAACAATTCCTATACATATTTATTCAATTACATTGGTTACATTTTTCACAATGGGTCAGCATTCTCATTATTTCTATTCTGTTTCCATTGATCTAGCTTCCTTGTCCCCCTCCTTCTCATCTTTGGTCCAGGGTAAATGTTGACCGTTAGATCTCGTTTAGATGATTGTTCACAGAAGCACAGCACTCACGGGTGATATATTTTACGAGTCACTGTGTCTTTTGACCAATAGGTGACCTTGGAAGTGGTTTGAGTTAGGGTATCTGAGGGCAGTAGTCTCGGGGGTTCCTCTAGTCTCTCCTGGTCCAGTAAGATTGGCCTTTTTAGGAATTTGAGTTCTACTTTTTTTTTTTTTCCATTCCATCTGGGACCATCTATTGTGTCCCAGGTCTGAAAGGTCAGTAGTGGTAGCCAGGCGCCATCTAGTTCTTCTGGTCTCAAGGTAGGTGAGGCCATGGTTTATGTAGACTGTTAGTCCTGTAGCCTACTTTCTTCTTTGAGTGTTTGGTTTCCTTCTTTCTCTTTTGCTCCAGATGCATGGAGGCTGATAGTTGTATCTTAGATGGCTGCTTGTAACTTTTAAGACCCCAGGCATTACTCTCCAAACTAGGATTTAGAATATTATCTTTATGAACTATGTTATGACAATTGACCGAGTTGCCCCCTGAGACTATGGTCCTAAGCCCTCAAACCCAGTAACCCAATTCCACGAGGTATTTGGTTATGTCTAGGAAGTATCCAATCCCAGGGGGCAGTTCTACTTTGTCCTACAGGGTCAGTATGAGTCAGAGTCATTGGAAGGCAATGAGTTTCTTTTTTTGGTTTAGGAAGTATCCATAACTGTGCCCCCATGTGCATTATGTTATATGTGAATACATATTTCTTTTTATATACTCTTAATAATTCCACGGTCAGTTCCCCAACTTGATTGTGTTGTTGTTATTGTTGGTATGTGCCAATGAGTCGATTCCGACTCATAGCGACCCTATGTGCAGTAGAACAAAACACTGCGCCATCTTCACAATCGTCACGCTTAATAAGCCCATTGTTGCAGCCACTGTGTCGATCCATCTCATTGAGAGTCTTCCTCTTTTTTCATCGACCCTCCACTTTACAAAGCATAACGTCCTTTTCCAGGGACTAATCCCTCCTGACAACATGTCCGAAGTATGTAAAGACATAGTCTCGCCATCCTTGCTTCTAAGGAACATGCTGGTCATACTTCTTCCAAGACAGATTTATTCATTCTTTTGGCAGTTTATGGTATATTCAATATTCTCCAACACCGCAATTCAAAGGCGTCAATTCTTCTTCCGTCTTCCTTATTCAGCGTCCAGCTTTCATGTGCATATGAACTTAATTGTAGATTCTCTGTTATTGTGAATTTTATCCCTTTCCCTAAAACCTCCACAGTATTACATATGGGACACAGTCTATGCCAGTACTGACTATGCTTTTGTTTAGGTGGATGAAATCTCTCGGCGTTTAATTTGGGAAAAAAACTTGAAGTATATTTCCATCCACAACCTTGAGGCCTCTCTCGGTGCTCACACATATGAACTGGCCATGAACCACTTGGGGGACATGGTGAGTTGAGCCTCAACTCCTAGCCCACCTGCCCTGCTTGCCTTAGTTTCCTGCTTATGCCTGGCCTCTTTCTTCTTTGTCCTAGACCAGTGAAGAGGTGGTTCAGAAGATGACAGGACTGAAAGTACCCCCCTCTGATTCCCGCAATAATGACACCCTCTATATCCCAGACTGGGAGGGCAGAGCCCCAGACTCCATTGATTATCGAAAAAAGGGATATGTTACTCCTGTCAAAAACCAGGTAACTTCCATTTTTCTGGGTGTGGATATGTAATCTGGCATGACCTCTCCTTTTTCTGCTTCTTTGTTTTTGAAGTAAGAGGCCTCCAGGAATAGGGGGCAAGGAATTAAGGTAAATCTCCATGCTGAGAGAATATAGACTAATCTGTTATCACCTATTTTTGGACCTTTAGGTTGTTTCTGGTTTTTCATTATTACAAATAATGTTGCAGTAAGTACCCTTGTGCATATGTTTTTTGTGCACATGTACAAATTTGTATGCAGAATAAATCAAAAACTGAAATCGCTAGGTCACAAAGAATTCCTTCCAAAAATGTTTTTACAATCTTACACTCTTACCAGCATAAGAATGACAGTTTTCCCAGAACCTTAGCAATGGATTTTATCAACAAGGTGAACATTTGGTTTAGCGCTCATTCAACACGTTTTCTGCTCACCAGCCCCCATCCCCCCCCACCCCCCGCCGGCCGCCCCGAATCTACCAGGTACAGTGCTAGGCAGTAAATATTCAGGATGACTAAAACATAACCTGTGTCCTCAAGAAACCCTCTTGATATTAATCTTAAAAAATTAAAAGAACAGGGAAGAAAAACTTGCAGTCTGGCTGAACCAACACTAACAATAATAGGCAGCACTTTAAAAAAATATTGTGGTGTAACAGATGATGATGGCTGCATAACATGGTGAATGTAATTAATGCCACTGAGATGTACACTTAAAAATGGTTAAAATAGCAAATTTTATGTTACTAACTTTTGAATATATACCTAGGGAGTGGAATCGCTGGGTCATATACTAATTCTGTTTATATTAACATAAAACTAGAAAACTTTTATACCTGAGCATAATGTTTTCAAGGCTTATCCGTTTTGTAGTATCTGTACTTATTCCTTTTTATGCATGAATAATATTCCATTGTATGTATATACCATATTTCGTTTATCCATTCATCTGTTGATGGACCCTTGGGTTGTTTCAACCTTTTGAATATTGTGAATAGTGCTGCTGTGAACTTTAGTATACAAGTATCTGTGCGAGTCCCTGTTTTCAGTTCTCGTGGGTATATACCTAGGCGTGGACTTGCTGGGTCTTATGATAATTCTGTTTAAATTTATGAGGAACTGCCAGATTGTTCTCCATAGCGACTGCGCCATTTTACATTCCTACGAGCAATGCAAAGGGTTCCAATTGGTCCCATTGGTTCCTCGCCAATGCTTGTTATTTTCCATTTTTTGTTTGTTTGTTTTTTAAATTATTAGCCATACTAGTGGGTATGAAGTGGATCTCATTGTGGTTTTGATTTGCATTTTCCTAACGGCTAATGATGTGAGCATCTTTCATGAGCTTATTGGCCATTTGTATATCGCCTTTGAAGAAATGTCTATTCAAACCTGTTACCTGTTTTTTAATTGGGTTGTTTGTCTTTTTTTTTGTTGAGCTATAGGAATTCTTTATATATTCTGAATATTAGACCCTTATTAGATATATAATTAGCAAGTATTTTCTCCCATTCTGTATGTTGTGTTTCTACTTTCTTGATAACCTTTGTTGCACAAAAGTTTTTAATTTTGATGAAGTGCAATTTATCTATTTTTTCTTTTGTTACTTGTGCTTTTGGTGCTGTATCTAAGAATCTATTACCAAATCCAAGGTCCTGAAGATTTACTCCTGTGTTTTCTTCTAAGGGAAACCCTGATGGCGTAGTGGTTAAATGCTATGGCTGCTAACCAAAGGGTCAGCAGTTCAAATCCACCAGGCGCTCCTTGGAAACTCCATGGGGCAGTTCTACTCTGTCCTATAGGGTCACTGTGAGTCAGAATCAACTCGATGGCACTGGGTTTGGATTTTGGTTTTTCTTCTAAGAAGGAGCTCTGGTGGAGCAGTGGTTAAAGCACTTGGCTGCTAACCAAAAAGTCAGCTATTCGAATCCACCAGGCACTCTGTCGGAGAAAGATGTGACATTTTGCTTCCATAAAGATTACAGCCTTGGAAACCCTATGGGGCAGTTCTTATCTGTCTTATAGGGTCGCTATGAGTCAAAATTTGACTAATTGGCAATGGGTGTGGGGTTTTTCTTCTAAGAGTGTTATGGTTTTTGCTCTTATATTTAGGTTGTTGATTCATTTTGAGTTAATTTTTGTGTATGCTGTGAGGTAGGGGTTCACCTTCATTATAGAGATTATTATGTGTCAGGAATTTATAAGTCCTTTACATGAATTGGAAACCCTGGGGGCATAGTGGTTAAAGAGTTCGGCTGCTAACCAAAAGGACGGCAGTTCGAATCCACCAGGCACTCCTTAGAAACTCTATAGGGCAGTACTACTCTGTCCTATAGGGTCTCTATGAGTCAGAATCAACTTGACAGCCATGGGTTTAATGGGTTTTTACATGAATTGGAGCTGTGGTAGCGCAGTGGTTAAGAGTTTGGCTGCTAACAAAAATGTGGGCAGTTTGAATCCACCAGCCACTCTTCGGAAACCCTGTGGGGCAGTTCTCTGTCCCTTAGGGTCGCTACAAGTCGGAATCGACTTGATGGCAACAGGTTTGGTTTATATGAATTAAATCTTCTAATCCTCGTAACAACCCCATTAAGTATATTACGATTATCATCCACATGTTACATATAAGGAGGCTGGGCACAGAGAAGTAACTTGCCCAAGGTAACCTTTGCAAGTAGGTGGAAAAGCCAGGGTTAGAACTCAGGCAAACTGACTCCAAAGCAGGTAATCTGCTCTGCTATGCCTTATTGCAACTACCAATAACAATAGTAACAGCAGTTATCAACAGCAATAGAACAATGCAACAGATATTACATGAAGGGGAGTAGGAAGACTTCATAACAAAGGTAACATCTGTGCTGGAATTTATAAGATGAGTGGAATTTCATCAGGCAGGTAGAGGGAAAACAGATGAAGTGTGAACGGTAATGACTGATAATTTCTCTATATACCTCTCAGGGTCAGTGTGGTTCCTGTTGGGCTTTTAGCTCTGTGGGTGCCCTGGAAGGTCAACTCAAGAAGAAAACTGGAAAACTCTTAAATCTGAGTCCCCAGAACCTGGTGGATTGTGTGTCTGAGAATGATGGCTGCGGAGGGGGCTATATGACCAATGCCTTTCAGTATGTGCAGAAGAACCGGGGCATTGACTCTGAAGATGCCTACCCATATGTGGGACAGGTAAGACCACCCCACACAGATACACAGTTCTGTGATGGTTCTGTAATGGCACCTCCTTCCCCAACATATTTTGTACTAGAAACAATTCCAGAAATCTTGTTTTCTATTATCCTAATTTGATGGGATAATTTCCCACAGAAGGCCAGGAAGATTCCCACAATCTGAGAGAACTTCGAGAGCTTAGGCTACCACAGCTCCTATCTGTCTCTCTCTGGTCCTGGAGAAAAGAAACAGCAGACAGGTTATTCCTTAGGCCTCTGAGCAGATCTCTATATCCCTCTGCTAGGACCTTGGTAAAGAACTACCTCTGCTGACCAAAAGGTCGGCAGATCAAATTTACCAGCCGCTCCTTGGAAACCCTGTGGGGCAGTTCTACTCTGTCCTATAGCGTTTCTGTGAGTTGGAATTGACTCAATGGCAACAGGTTTTGTTTTGTTTTTAGTACTTTAATTCCTCCACTCCCAGTACAAACCCTCAACCCACCATGCTGTTTTCATAAGCCATGTGGCTTTATTTTGTATGATCTCAGCGTGGGTTTTAGGAATGTTTAAGTAGATTAATAAGTTAACATACTGACATATAAAATGAGACAAAAACAAGTTGCTTCATATTTACTGTAATTTTAGAGATGAAGAATCTACTCACTTCCTCCTAAACTACAGTTCTTTAGTGATAGGAATGAAATCTTTCTTATCTCAAAGGGAGAAGAGCCAAAGAATTTTTGTATATATGGGGCTGATAGGTAATATAATATGGGGCCTTTGCAACAGGCGTCTTTGGAGCAGGGATAGCAAATTGATAAGATCTGAGTAATAAAAATGATGGCTACTATATCCTAAGCCATGTGCTTAGTGCATTTTCTTATTTAATCCTCACAACAGCCCTGTAAGGTATACTTATCATCACTTTGTAGATGAGGAGATTGATAGTTAAGGAGGTAAAATCAAAACCAAAAAAAACCAAGCCCACTGCTGTCAAGTGGATTCCGACTCATAGCAGCCCTATAGGACAGAGTAGAACTGCACCCCATAGAGTTTCCAAGGAGTGCCTGGTGGGTTCGAACTGACCTTTCGTTTGGCAGCCATAGCACTTAACCACTTCACCACCAGGGTTTCCAAGGAGGTAAAACAGCGTATTCATATCCATACCACTAATTACGTATTAAAGCCAAGATTTATCTACCAAATCTGTTTATCTGCAGTAACATTTGTATACATGTCTTCTATGCATATATGTGAGAGTTTCTTTACTAGGCTATAATACCTTGGAACAGAATGTCTAGGTCTTATGTGTATGTGCAGCTAATGTCAAATTGTTTACTGAAGTATTTGGAATAATTTATACTCCCAACTGCAGTGTGTAAGAGCCCATCTATTCATGTCTAATCAGTATGTTTATCTGGCCATTTGCATTTCTTCTTCAGTGAATTGACTGACTGTTCATATCTTTTGCCCATTTTTAATCAGGTTGTTTTTCTTGTTTTGGGGAATTTAAAACATTTTGGATATGAATACTATGTGTGAAATGATGTCTGCTGCAATAAAATGCTCATTAATGTAAATGAGTGAATAAATCCATTGCAAAGGATCTCAACAACCTACACAGTAAAGGCACTTCAATACTTCCTCATGACAATGGCCCAATAAAACTTATTTTGTAAATTTCACTCAATTTTTATCCCTTTTTATGGTTTTTTAGCTGTCAGGTATACAAGACAAAGAAAATGGAGGTTGTACCTAGAAAAAAACTTTCTTCAGTGCATATAAAATTTTCAAAACTGCTGTGTCCCAAATCCATATTTGAACTCTGGGGCTACTAGTATCAGCTGCAGCATATTAAATCTGTCCTAACAATGAACTTGTTAATTCTAAATACATCAGGTCAATCAGTGAGATAACCTGAACATGACAAAATATTTTAACTTTTTTTTTGGCATTTAATATAAAAAATGAGACAAATCCCAACAGTATATATAAGATTTGTGTATATAAATATAGATAGATTTGTGTTTATAATTTATTCCATATTGATCAATCCAGGCAGCCAATTCAAAAGTTTGTGTAACTATGTTAATGAAAGTTAAATACTGTCAGAGCTAATAGATGGTCACTAATTCATTGACATGGAGCCCTGGTGGCACAGTGGCTGCTAACCAAAAGGTTGGCAGTTCGAACCCACCAGCCACTCAGTAGGAGAAAGATGTGGAAGTTGGCTTGCATAAAAATTACAGCCTTGGAAACACCATGGGGGCAGTTCTATTCTGTCTTACAGGGTTGCTGTGAGTCAGCATGGACTTGACGGCGATGGGTTAATTCATTGACAGTGTGTATCATATATTCAACACTGTATTGATCAGTTTGCTGTGGGGCACCTCCAAGACTCTGAATAATTTAAGTGAAAATTACAAAACATTTAAAACCCTATTTTGGAATACAAGGGGTGTTTAACTTTCAATTTCCATTCTTCCATGGCCTCAGATAATCTTTCCAGCATGACGGAGCAATGTGGAATGATTTAGGTCTCATAATCAAGTTAAAACGAAGAATTCACCATATCATACATATGCTCCATTTGTTAACATTCTGAATCTTGGGCAATCGTCCTCTTGTATCTATTTTACAGCTTCTAAAAGAAGTTATTGTTGAAAACTGGAAGAACTCTTCTTAGATGAGCACGTGAATAAATAAGGGAGGTTAAAAATTTTTTTCTCAAAAAATAGAGATCTGATAGGGTGGCAGCCAGAGAAGAATATTTTAAAAGGACAGTAATTTAAGTTTGTTCCAGGCATAACATAGGTTATTCTGACTTTAAAGTAGTATTGTATGACATCTTTCTGAGTCTGTTCCCAAGATATTCTGTTTTACTTGTAGATCTTTGCAATCTCTAGCACCAGGAAGCATCAGGAGTTTGGATCATGTAGGAGAGAATAAGAGTTTTGAAAAATTACCAAGGTAGAAGACCACTGTGATCTTCAAATAGCATGCCAAATGCTGCCATTACTGTTAATACTTAGATGATATATTCTTGTTGTAGGTATAACTTTAGGATTTTGAAGGGGTAGTCTGCAGGAAGATGAATTGCCAAAAAGACCTTACCACCTTGACACAGACTGTCGTTAGATTCCTCAATTGTGGTTTGCCAATGAAATACATGAATCGCCATCTAGATGAATTGCCATCTAGACCTGTGAAACATGGTCTAGAAGATCCCAGGCTAAATTGCTAAGTTCTCTACCAATCTGTCTTAGTGTCATGTTATATACTTTTATATCTATCTCTGATGGGAGCAGAGGAGCCCTGGTAGCACAGTGGTTAAGCATTCAGCTGCTAACCAAAAGGTCAGTGGTTCAAACCCGCCAGCTGCCCCACGGGAGAAACATGTGGAAGTCCGCTTCCGTAAAGATTACAACTTAGGAAACGCTATGGGGCAGTTGTACCCTGTCCTATAGGGTCGCTATGAGTCGGAGTTGACTCGATGACAGTGGGCTGATAGGAGCACAAGGGTCCAACCAAAACTCTTTGCCTCATACTAGCTCCACTGATATAGGTGCAGAGGTACAAGATCCTCCATCTAGCTGGACAGTGGCCTTGGCCTCATCCCCACATAGCAGCTGTTTCTTCCCAACCCTCTGAGGCTTATATGTGCTACACAGCCAGAAGATAATTTGTGCTTTGTTTTTTTTAATCTTATTTAAAAAAATCTTTCCCTTTCCCTATCCTGAGGCAATAAAAATATTCTCTGTTTTTAAGTTTTACAGTTTTTCCTTTCACATTTATATCTTGAAACCACCTGGAATTGATTTTTATATATGGTAGAAGGTAGGGATCCACTTTTCATATTCCTTTTTACAGTTTTCTAAAATGGTGAGGAGGGAACAGACTCTAGAGACTTTTATCTGCTGTTGCCATTAGTTCAAAGCTAGAAAGCCAGCCTCATTCATGGGTAGAGTTCTCACTCACCAACTCATTGCCTACTGCTTTGTACCAATCCTCTTTCAACCTTGTTTCTTCCAGGATGAAAGTTGTATGTACAATCCAACAGGCAAGGCAGCTAAATGCAGAGGGTATAGAGAGATCCCTGTGGGGAATGAGAAAGCCCTGAAGAGGGCTGTGGCCCGAGTAGGACCCGTCTCTGTGGCCATTGATGCAAGCCTGACCTCCTTCCAGTTTTACAGCAAAGGTAAGAAGCTGTACTTAGAGAGCACAGACAACTGTCTTTTATGATGCAGGCTTGGTGGCTTCTCAAAGGATACTGAGCATTTTCAGTACTTAGTTTTCATATTCAGACTGAACCTAGCCAGAGAGAAACTAGTAGCTGCTGCGGTCTACAGTATCTCTGACTTAAGCCCTTCTGACTGGGGCAGAAGTCTACAGAGGCTGTCCTATACTCGGAGACCCCACAGGGCAATCCCTGGATTGCAGAGCCTCACCTTGATGGTTTGTTTCCTAGGTGTATATTACGATGAAAGCTGCAATAGCGATAATCTGAACCACGCGGTTTTGGCAGTGGGATATGGGATCCAGAAGGGAAACAAGCACTGGATAATTAAAAACAGGTAATGTTGGGATCGCTCCTTTTGTCACTCAGTCACCTTCTTAACACTTAGCCTCACCTCCAACTTCCCAATATTCCCTTCTCTCTCCCAAACCAAGAGAAAGTTCTCAAACTTTTCAGTTCTCCAGTTAGAGGCCATTAATTCTGAGTCTAACCTTTAATAGCCAGGCAACAGAAAATACTACTCAAACTATGTGTTGGGCTGCTCCATGTGCAAGGTATTTTTGCTAGGAGCTTAGCCACAAGTGAATAAGCAGGATGTCTCTCTTCAGTGATCTCACAGCCCAGTAAAAAAGACAGCCTTAACTAACACAACATAAATGAGTAAAAAGAACCAACAGGAGCCCTGGTGGCACAGTGCTTAAGAACTTGGCTGCTAACCAAAAGGTTGGCAGGTTCAAATCCACTAGCTGCTCCTTGAAAATCCTGTGGGGCAGTTCTACTCTGTCCTATAGGGTTGCTGTGAGTCAGAATCAACTTGACGGCAACGGGTTCATTTTTCTCTACTGTGATCAATTTCTTAGGGAGGTCTGCAACATCAGTCTGTCTATAAGCAGTAGGAGAACAATGTAAAAGTTTAATATCCCCGTATGTAGCTTTTTTCCCTTCCAGGAACACTTAGAATTGACATGTACAAGAACTTGCCAAAGATTGTGAAATCTGTGAAGAGAAACAGTCTTTGGAGATAAGATGTGAACTAAAATATCAATGTTTCCTTTCCTGTTATTGAAAACAAATAAACTCCAGGGTACCTTTGTTCCCCATCTCTTTTTGGCCCCTAGTGACTTTAGTGGGGGCAGATTTATAAGAATTATACTTTTCCTTTGCTTATTGGTCAGCACCAGCCTGGCAGCAGCACTGATTAAATTTTCTGTCCTTGCTGCCCCTCCAGAGCAGGAATCCTAGACTTTGGGAGGGTGGCAGATTAATACAGTGGTGCTGGGTATGGGATGCCACCTGCAGGGCTGACAAGGTAGAATGTGAGGCTGCGAGCTGCTTCACACTTAAAGCACCTTTTTATATCACAGTGCCATCTCAGGCTGAACCTGAGCAGCCCTTTTGAGAAGTACCCCTCCCGTAGCTTTTTCCCAGCGTCCTCCCTTTCTTGACTCCCAGCTCCTAACGCTTACTCTGTCATCTCTTGATTAGGTATCAAAGGTGGAGGCAGTATTTCAGAGAACTGAGAAGAAGAAGGGAAAAACCCAGGCAGGATCAGGATCACTGGGGGCCCCTAAAGAAGGGGTAGCCGGTGGTAGGGCACAGGTCTTAAGTAAAATGTATTAGGTAATTGAAGAACTTACTGGCTGGGGAATGAAAACTCATGAAAAGAATTCAAGATGATTATATAATCAACCTGTCTTCTCTTGCTCTGCCCATTTTCCTTAGCAGTCTCATCCACT
This sequence comes from Loxodonta africana, assembly GCF_030014295.1. NCBI lineage: Eukaryota > Metazoa > Chordata > Mammalia > Proboscidea > Elephantidae > Loxodonta > Loxodonta africana. The sequence continues at coordinate 180,661,009 of NC_087344.1, read as the reverse complement.
CTCAAAGCTTCATTCGCCTCTCCTGCTTTCCTGCCTCTATTGCTCATTGCATGCTCCTCCACTGGTATCCTGTTTCCACACATTCAGATTCCATCCAGCCCGTGGGCTCAGCTCAGATACCACCTGTTGCATCAAGCCTTTTATGCCCTTGACCAGAAGCAGTCTCTCCCACCTTTGAGACCTATAGCATTATACCTTCTCTCCATTTCTTAACTTTAAACTTTTTAAAGGTAAAAATTGTCTTTTTTGTATACCATCAGTACCTGGCACAATACTCAGTGTTTTCATGAATAAATAAACTGAGGGTACTAAGTATTTTTCTCTATTGATCTTACAGCTGGGGAGAAAACTGGGGAAACAAAGGCTATATCCTCATGGCCCGGAATAAGAACAACGCCTGTGGCATTGCCAACCTGGCCAGCTTCCCCAAGATGTGACTCCAGCCAGCCAACCCCATCCCGCCCTTCCATTCCTTCCATGATGGTGCGTTGTACTGATGTACTTCGGAAGGGAGTTGGTGTGCCTTTCTTGAAGCAGATGTGTTCAGTTTCCTTATTTGTTTACGCTTCAGGTGACACCCCTACTACTTCCTTCTCTCCACCCAAGGCCTTTATTTTTTTCACTGTGGCCACAGCAGGAATTTCCCTGACAGGTGTGTGTTCTTAGGTTAAGAATTGTGACCACAGCCTGCCCTGGGACTAGTTAGCTATAAAAAACCGTAGAGGATTAAGGTGACCTGAGTTCTCAGTTTCCAAGCTCCCTTTTCCTATATCATCAAAGTAAAAATTTCTGTGTCTTTCACCCAAATTCGTAAGTTTATTCATAAATCTTTGATACAAGTCTACATGGTGCCAGAAATGTGTTTTCTTTTTCTTCCTTTGGATTTTTTGAAATAAACTAAGTATTTATCTCTTGTCTTCTATTTAATAAATAGCTATTTAATTAACATTCATTTTGTGTCAGATAATGTGCTAGGTGCTAGAGGCACAAGGATAAATAAAGCATATTCCCAATCCTTGATGTTTGGTTGGAGAGACTGTCACATTGACAGTTCATTCATTTATTTGTTCATTCCTTCAAACAACATTTATTATGTGCTTACTCTCTACCAAGAACTGTACTAAATTTCAGGGATTAAGTGAACATAATCCCTTCTTTTGAGGAGTGCACAATCGAGTGAACTACAGCAGCAGGTTAAGGACCACAGTTGAGATGTATACAAAGTGCGGTAAGAACACAGAGGTGGACGTGCCTAACGTCAGGGAGCAATTAAGAATTACAAGGATAGTTTTAGGTATACAGGTCAATGATAAGACAGAGCAGTATTTAATTTTGCCTGTGGGGGGAACCAGATTAAATAACAAGTGAACTGAGTCTTGAAAAATGCCCTAAAGCCCTTTCTAGGTTCTACAGCCTAAACTCTTTATTGTCTCCAAAAGAAGAAACTGAAAATCTTATTCTGTTTTCCAATGAGCCTTTAAAAGAATTGTTTTTACTTATTTTGTTGTTGTTGAGAATATACACAGTAAACTACACACCGATTCAACCGTTTCTACATGTACACTTCAGTGACACTGATTACATTCTTTGAGTTGTGCAGCCATTCTCACCCTACTTTTCTGAGTTGTTCTCCCCCATTAACATAAATTCACTGCCCCCTAAATTTCCTATCTAATCTTTTGAATTGCTGTGGTCAATTTGATCCCATATAGATCTTGAAAGAGAACAATGCTCAAGGCAGACATACTTTACTAGTTAAGCTAAACTATTATTTGGTTTAAAGAAGACTTTGGGATATTTTTGGTTCAAAGATTATCTCAGGGCAATAGTTTCAGGGGTTCATCCAGCCTTCATGGCTCCAGAAAGTCTGGAATCAATGAGAATTTGAAATTCTGTTCTGCCTTTTCCCCCTTCCAATGAGTGTTGATTCGAAAAGAACTTTGCTAGCTAATAATAAATCAGCATAGCTTGTTTTGCCATTTTTCATAAAATGTTTGAGCTCCTATTATTACCACTAGAAAGAGTTCACATTTATTTAACACCTACTATGGGAGTCAAAATTGACTCAAAGGCAACGGGGTTTTTGATTTATGTGTCAGGTACTATTTTATTTTATCCTTATCAAAATATTTATTTTTGTGTATAAATATGTATTACCATGCGTTGAGCTGCGTATTAAGGCTAGGAACATGGAAAAAAATTAGTAAGGCATGGCTCTGACTTCAAGAATTTTGTAGACCAGTGGTAGATACAGACATATAAGCAACTAATAATACCAACTATAATGAAATAAATACGTATTATGCAAGCTCAGGGATGAGTCATTAATTTTGATGGGATTTTAGATGAGGCTTCACTGAGAGCAGGACTTTGAAAGATCTGAATTATCAAAGGAGGAGTGGGGAGGGCGTTTCAGGCTGAAGGTTCTGGGTGAGCAAAGGCATAGAACCATGTGGGTGAGTGGTATGCCCTGGGGTAGCTCAAGTATAGGGTGCAAAGGCAAACATGATAGAACTGAGGGGAGAAAAGTAGGTTGGAGGCAAATCCTGGAAGGCCTTGGATGCCCTGTATCTCTCAAGAAGTCCAGACTTTATTTTATTAGATACGCAGGCATTTATTAGGCATCAAACATTTTTGAGCAGGAGAGAAACAGTATATATCATCCACAGAGGTGAACTTTACCTCTCTTCCCATTTTTACCTTGGTTTCTTTCTTGTCTAACTACACTAGATAGTTATCTCCAAAATGATGCTAAGTAATAGCGCTGATAGATCCTGGCCTAGAAACATGATTTTTGAATTGGTGCATGAAATTCCACTATAAAGATGTATATAACTTATTTAAATAGTCCCCCATAAGTGAACATTTATATTGTTCCCAGTGTTTTTAATTACAAATAACACTGCAATGAACAATTGATATTTTGGCACAAAGAAGTTTTAAAACGATTATATAATCAAACCTGTCATGTTTATTTTTCTATTTTCTTCGTTGCTTTTAAACCTACAGTCTTTATCCTTCTAGATAATGGTTCTATTATACTTCTAATTTTTCAAAGTTTGATTTTTTTTAAACCTTTTTGATCCTTTTGCAATTTATTTTGGTGTGGAGTGTCTGCTCTACTACTGCCTTTGTTTTTAGTAGCTCTCCACACAGTGGAGTCGAGCATAGGAAGGCTGGCTCCAGAGCTTGCGCTCTTAACTACTATTCTGAATATTTATTTGAGAGTTAATTTCTGTTGTGCCAGAAAAGAACACTACAGCGGAGTGGGGAAAGTCCTGAGCTGGATGTTTGGCCAGTTCTCATTTGGGCTGTGGGCCTAGGAACATTCTTCTATCATTCCGTACTCCAGTTTTTCCATATGTAACAGTATTCGTTGTTGTTGTTAGGTGCCCTCCAGTCAGTTCTGACTCATAGCAACTAGATGTGCAACAGAAGGAAACAATGCCAGTTCCTGCACCATCCTCACAATCGTTGTGCTTGAGCCCATTGTTTCTGCCACTGTATCAATCCATCTCATTGAAGGTCTTCCTGTTTTTCAATGACCCTCTACTAAGCATGATGTCTTGTTCAGAGACTGATCCCTCCTGATAACATGTCCAAAGCATGGGAGATGAAGTCTTGCCATCCTTGCTTCTAAGGAGCATTCTGACCATACTTCCTCCAAGACAGATTTGTTTATTCTTTTGGCAGTGCATGGTGTATTCAATCTTCTTCGTCAACACCATAATTCAAAGGCATCGATTCTTCTTCGGTCTTCTTTATTCATTGTGCAGCTTTCGCATGCATATGAGGTGACTGAAAACACCATGGCTTGGGTCAGGTGCACCTTAGTCCTCAAAGTGTCAGTATTAAGTATTATTAAGCTTTACTATGGACTCAACAGTCACGGGGGATGTGTGTGTGTATGTGTGGAGCCCACGCCATGTTAAGTGCTTTACACACAGTACTTTTATTATCCCCTTTTTACAGATATCAAATAGCTTGACCAAGGTCACTTAGTAAATGGCTGAGTCATGACTCAGACCTAGTTCTTCCTTGTTTTTCTATCTCTTTTTTTAAATTTTATTATTATTATTAACTTTATCTTATGAAACATTTCAAACATATACAAAGGGACAAGAGTGAAATAAAGTGAAGCCTTGTATTCCCTCCTTGCTTAATAATTACCAACGTTTTACTGATTTTTAGTATTTTAAAACAAAGTGCAAATATTAACTTACACACTTCATTATACATCTCTGCATAAGAATTTTTTTTAACATAACCACTATGCCATTAGCATACCTAAATCTAACAAAATTAACAATTATTTCTTAATGTCATTTAACATTTGGTCCATTTTTAAAATTTCCCCAACTGTTTCAAGATATCTTTTTACTGTTATTCAAATCAGTGTCCAGTTTTACACACTGCATTTGAGCGTTAAGTTATTGTATTCCTTCACACACACAAACATACACAATTCTTCCCCCATTGGTTTCATGGGGAGACCAGGTCTTTGCCCAGTAGAATGTCCCATACTTTGGATTTAGCTGATTGCTTCCTCATGTAGACCCAGGTCTTTCTGAATTCAAAGTCCTGGTGCTCTTAATCATTACAATATTCTCTGGTTTTCATTCTCCCTCATAGAAGTTGTGAAAAGGAAATGAAAACAAGTGACAGCCCATTAAACCTTTAGTAAAGCAGGCATTATTGAAATCCTGGGCACTTTTATTTGTTTATAGTAAATATCCTCTTGGCTGGCTTCCCAGGCACCTCTTCTCTTAAAAAGCCTTTATGAATCATTGAAGGGTCTCATAATACTTAAGAGTTTGTCCAAGGACAGCTGGGACCTAGTCCTTGACCTCTGAGTATTTATAGCCTAAAGGCTTGGCTTCCTGAGAGACACTATATGTAGATTTGATAGGGTGAATATTCTGTATCTTTGCAGATAACAATCTTAAATATAGAAAATGCCAAGAAAGCAACTAAAAAATTATTAGTACTAATAAATGAGTTCAGAAAGGTTGCAGCATATAAGATCAATATACAAAAATCAATTTTATTTCTATCCAGTGAACGAATCAAAGACGAAATTAAGAAAACACTTCCATTTTCAATAGCATCAAAAACAATAAAATACTTGTGAATAAATTTAACAAAAGAGTGCAAAACTTAAACTGAACTACAAAACATTGTTGAAAGACATTTAAGAAGATCTAAATAAGTAGAAAGACATCCCATGTTCATGAATTGGAAGACAATATTGTTAAGATGCCAATACTCCCCAGGTTGATCTACAGATTCAACACAATCCCTATCAAAATTCCAGTTGGCATCTTTGCAGATATTGATGAGCTGACAGTGGTAGTCCAAGATGGCAGAGTAGTCAGGTGCTTCATAACATCCCTCTCACAACAAAGACCTTAGAAAACAAGTGACTCAGATATAGATGACAACTTTGGAACCCTCAGCATCAAAGACAAGGCTGCAGAATCGGACCAAACACCAAGTGGAAGGAGAGATGGTACAAAAACAGAGGACACAGAGAATTACGGATCACTGGCGCCCTGCTAGCTAAACCTGCAAAACATGGCCATACTGAGACAAAGATAGCAGTGTTCTGAGTCAAAACACCCATCACCTGGTGCAGCCCAAGCAGGAGCAACTCTCGCTCATGTCCAGAGCCCAGCGAAAGCTAAGTTCACGCAACTCACCCACCGTGCCCACCCCAGCCCCCTGTGCCAGAGGCCCACAGGCCTGTGGCACCCCCATCTTCTTGCCCATTCCCCCTCTCCACACGCAATCAGTCCAGCAGCACCCACTACCAGCCCACCCCGTAAACCAGGTGCCCACGGATGGGAGGTGTCTGTCCCTTTGTTCAGCCACTCACACCAGGGGCCCATGGAGCTACAGTGCCTCCTACAACCTCCAGCCACCTGCACTGGGGGCCCTGAGGGCCAGCGGTGCCTTCCACTCCCCTCAGCTGCCCACACCAGGGGCCTGAGGGCTGGCAATGCCTCCCGCTCCCCACAGCCACATGCACCAGGGGCCTGAGAGCCAGTGGTGCTGCCCAATTCCTCCACCCACCTGTACCAGGGACCCAAGGACAGGCGGTACCTTTTGCTCCATATAGCCACCTGCACTGGGGGCCTAAAGACCAGTGGCACAACTTCCCCTGTGATGTGCTCTAGTGCACAGGGAGGGGCACACCCTCCAACTGGGCACCCATGAACCCGTGCCTTGCCCCCGCATCACTTCCGCCCACAACTAGGAGCTTGTACGTGCTCCAAACCCCTGTGCAGCCCTGCCTGCCCAGGATCATCAGAGTTTCCTCACCACTCACCCGGGGCTGACAACCTGGGCACCCTTGCTCTGACCACCTGGTAATTGGCAGAGCGCTCACACAACACCCAACTCAGTGACCAGGGAGGATGTCTCTTGCATCCATGTCCTGGTGACTGGCTGGTCAGATATATTACCACACAAGAAGCACCAGCTACATCCTCAGCAGCCCTGCAAGACCAGCAGAGACCTGTGCTCACACATCCAGTCACTGCCCCACCCACCCAGAGAGAGGAGATGAGGGCTTCAATGTGGTCAGGTTAGCGACCAGAGGAGCACGCACCCAGCCTATTCAGATATATCAAAACAAAACAAATATTCAGGACACAGCAAACAAACATATAAGAAATAAAAATAAACTTCTTGATGACTCAGAGACAACCCGTGAACCCACTGCCACTGAGTCAAATCCAACTCATAGCGACCCTAGGACAGAGTAAAACTGCCTCATAGGGTTTCCAAGCAGTGCCTAGTAGATTCAAACTGCCAACCTTTTGGTTGGCAGCTGAGCCCGTAACCACTACGCCACCAGGCAGAAAATATCAAATCACATAAAGAAGCAGGACAAGATGGCTTCAGCCAGTGACCAAAATAAAGAACCAGAAAATTTCCTGGAGGAAGAAATGGTAATGGAACTACCTGATAAGAAATTCAAAAGATTAATATACAGGGCTCTCCAAGAGATCAAGGAAAACACAGACAAAAACAGGGAAAACACAGACAAAGCAAAAGAAGAATTTGGGGAAACAACACAAGAATGAAACAACAAATAGACAATTTGAAACCATACAAAAACAGCAACTAGAAATCCAATAAAATTTCAGAAATAGACAACTTGATAGAAGATATGGGGCAGAATTGAAACAACTGAAAACAGAATTAGCGAATTTGAAGAAAAATCCCTCGACACCAATTTGTTTCAAGAAAAATCAGAAAAAAGAATGAAGAAGATGAAGAAAGCCTAAAAATTATGTGGGACCCTCTCAAGAGAAGTTTGTGTGTGGTCAGAGTTCCAGAACAGGGGGAAACATGGAAAACATGGAAAGAATTGTCAAAGATTTGCTGGCAGAAAACTTCCCATATATCATGAAAGATGAGAAGATATCCACCTAGGAAGCTCAACAAATTCCATACAGGATAGACCCCAAAAGAAAGTCATCAAGACATATCATAATCAAACTTGCCAAAACTAAAGACAAAAAAATAATCCTGAGAGCAGCTCAGGAAAAACAAAAGGTCACCTACAAAGGGAAATCAATAAGACTAAACTCTGATTACTCAGCAGAAACCATGCAGGAAAGAAGGCAATGGGATGACATATAAAAAACATTGAAAGAAAAAAAAAAATGCCAACCAAGAATTATATATCCAGCAAAAGTGTCTCTCAAATATGATGGCAAAATTAGGACATTTCCAGATAAACAGAAATTAGGGAAATTTGTAAAAACCAGACCAAACTTAAAAGAAATATTAAAGGGAGTTCTTCAGACAGAAAACAAGCAATATCAGACAAAAACCTGAGATTAGGACACAGGACAGCATCAGCCAGATAACAATCCAGATAAAAAAAATTCTAAAAATATGAGGTTAAGTCAAAGAGTATTCCTATAAAATCACAGAAACTTCTATTAAACAAAAATATCAAAATATGAAGCTATTGTTTCTCAACATATCCTCCATCTAGGTCTATACACTTCTGAAGGCAGTGTTTACATCCCTCTAACCCTTCCCCGAAGAATTCTGTGCTCTTCAATTTACATCACATCAAAATGGCAGTTTTGGCATCCCTGAGGGACTCAAATTGTGTTCCTTTTAAATGTTCTTTGAGTTTTGGGAACAAAAACAAGTCTGAAGGGACAAGATGAGGGATGTAGCGTAGATGGAGTAAGGTTTCTCAACGAAATTCTCATAGAACCCTCAAAGAATGAGCAGATACATTGTCGTGATGGAAAAAAATTCCTCAATGGAAATTTCCTGGCCTTTTTCTCACCAATGCAGTCTTTGATTTTTTTTTTAAAACTTCTTTATAATAAGCCCCCATAATTCTTCTGTGTCCTTCAAGAAAATCTATTAAGATTACCCCTTTGGAATTCCAAAACAGTCATCAAAACCTTCTGAACGATGTCCCCTCTTATGGCTCATTTTTGAGATCTTCCCGATCTACCTTAAAATGCTTGATCCATCTAAAAACTGTTGTTTCATGTGGGGCAGCATTCCCATAAACTTGTTGCAAAGCTTCAATGATTTGGGAAGATGTCCACTTGAGTTTTGTTAAAAATTTGATGTTAGCCCTGGCCTCAAAATCATTTTTTTCCATGGCACAAAAAGTATCCTTTTTTTTCAAAGGCACCTTAGTGAGACTAAGACAAGTGCTTTACTGAGAGAACTTGTCTGCAGCCATCCATTGATCACAGAGACATGTTTAAACACTTTTTTTTTTGGAATAAACCCGTGCATGTATGACTGGAACCCTAGTAGCAATATTTTTTGACTTACTCTCATAATACAAAGCTAAAAGACTGAAAATGGGAACCCAGAGATGTCGATCTGTAAATGATGACAACATCAAAACAAAAAAGGGGAAATAAACGGTGTAGTTACAGAATTTTCCTATGAAGAGGAGGTGACAGCAATGTCAAGAAATAAAAGACTGTTTTAAACTTAGGAAGATAAAGTTAAATTTTAAGTTAACCACAAATAAAGTTAATAAACCTCAGCAAAATAGAAAAAGAAAAAAAAAAAAAAAACTCAGTAAACACAAAATCAACAACGATGAAAGAAATTAAAAGAAAATCCACAAACAAAAAGAACTCAGCACAAATAAGTGGAACGAAGAAACCATCAACACTACAAAAAAGTACTACAAAATGACAGCAGTAAATCATACCTATTAATAATGACACTGAATGTAAATGGCTTAAACGCACCAGTAAAGAGACAGAGAGTGACAGAATGGATTAAAAATCATGACCTATTGATATGCCATCTACAAGAGACACACCTTAGACACAAAGATATAAACTAAAACTCAAAGGATGGAAAAAAATATATATCAAGCAAACAAATTACCAAAAAGAGCAGGAGTGGCAATATTAATCTCTGATAAAATAAATTTTAAAGCAAAATCCACCATAAACGATAAGGAAGGACATTATACAATGATTAAAGAGTTAGTTCACCAAGAGGACCTAATCATAACAAATATATACGCAGCCAATGACAGGGCTCCAAAACACATAAAACAAACTCTAACAGTATTGAAAAGATAAATAGTTCCACAATGATAGTAGGAGACTTCAACACACCGCTTTCAGTGAAGGATAAAAAAACCAAAAACCCAGTGCAGTGAAGGATAGAACATCTAAAAAGAAACTCTGTAAAAATACAGAATATCTAAATGCCACAATCAGCCAACTTAATCTCATAGACATTTACAGAACACTTTACCCAACAGTAGCAAAGTGTACATTCTTTTCCAGTGCACATGGAACATTCTCCAGAATAGATCACATTTTGGGCCACAAAGCAAGCCTCAACAAAACCTCAAACACTGAAATAATACAAAGCGTTTTCTCTGATTACAGTACCATAAAGGTAGATATCAATAACAGGAAGAGCAAGGGGGAAAAAATCAAATATATGGAAACTTGTGGAGCAATTAATGACTTTTGTTTGTGGCCTTTCTAGCCATAGTCTTACAAGTCCCAGCCAGGTGATTGGGTGAAGCTGTGCAAATAAGATAATTGTTGCCCACCAAGGGGATTGGTCAGTTTTGCCTTAAAAGAGAGCCAATTCCAGAGCAGAGTGGAGAACACACCACCACTAAAGAATGAGAGACCCGCAGCAGAGAGATGGCGCACTGGGCCTCCTGGCCCATGGAAAGAGAAAGTGAGTGTCTTTGGGCAGAGACTGAGGGTCAGGGAGAAGTCTACTCCCGACCCACAAATTTGGAACTTGCTAGCCTCCACAACTGCGTGAGCCATTTCCTTTATATGATTTGTGAATTCTGTGAGACATTGCAGTGAATTAGGGAACCCAAAGACAGGAGGGAGAGTACTGAGGTGAGAGGGAGTAGTTAATGTTAGAGATGATGGAGTGGTACAGCAGCTTGGAAAGGTTAGACATTTGGGACATCTTTAACCTCCACCTCATAGGAACCAGTTTTGTGCTGATTCTTATAAATTATTTGTTTAAAACCGAATAACACCTTACTTAAAAACTACAGGGTAATAAAAGAAATCAAAGATGGAATAAAAAAAAATTCCTAGAATCAAATGAGAATGAAAACACACCTTACCAAAATCTCTGGGATGCAGCAAAAGCAGTGCTCAGAGGTCAATTTATAGCAATAAATGCATATATCAAAAAAGGGCCAAAATCAAAACATTAATCGTACAAACAAATAGAAAGAGGGCACCAAAAGAATCCCAGATTCACCAGAAGAAAGGAAATAATAAAGATTAGAACAGAAATAAATGAAATAGAGAACAGAAAAACAATAGAAAGAATCAACAAGACCAGAGTTTGTTCTTTGAAAGAATCAAGAAAATTGACAAACCATTGGCCAAATTGACAAAAGCAGAAAAGGAAGCAAATAACCTGAATAAGAAATGAGATGAGTGACATTACAATAGAATCAACTGAAATAAAAAAGGATCATAACAGAATACTATGAAAAACGATACTCCAACAAATTTGAAAACCTATAGGAAATGGATAGATTTCTAGAACACACTACCTACCTAAACTAACAAACTGTGGTAGAAAAACTAAACAGACCCACAACAAAAGAAGAGATAGAAAAGGCAATAAAACTCCCAATGACAATAACAAAAAAGCCCTAGACCAGACAGCTTTACTGGAGAATTCTACCAAACATTCAGAAAACAGTGCACATCAATACTACTCAAACTATTTCAGAGTATAGAAAAGGAAGGAATACTCCTGAATTCATTCTATGATGCCAGCATAACCCTGATACCAAAGCCAGGCAAAGACACCACAAAAAAAAAGAAAATTACAGACTAATCCCTCATGAATAAAAAAATACAGACACAAAAATTCTCAACAAAATTCTAGCCAATAGAATTCAACAGCATGTCAAAAAAATAATACATCACAACCAAGTGGGATTCATACCAGATATGCAAGGATGTTTCAGCATTAGAAAACCAATCAACATAATCCACCACATAAATAAAACAAAACAAAAAAAGAATCACATGATTATCTCAATCAACACTGAAAAGGCATTTGATAAAGTCCAACACCCATTCCATAAAAACTCTCAGCAAAATAGGAATAGCAGGGAAATTCCTCAATGTTATAAAGGGCATTTATACAAAACCAACAGCCCACATTATTCTCAATGGAGAGATACGGAAAGCATTCTCCTTGAGAACTGGAACCAGACAAGAATGACCTTTTTCACCACTCTAAGTCCTAGCTAGAGTAACAAGGCAAGAAAAAGAAATAAAGGGCATTCAAATTGGTAAGGAAGAAGTACAACTATTCCTATTCACAGATCATACACTCCTATATATAGAAAACCCCAAAGAATCCACAAGAAAGTAACTGAAACTAATAGAAGGATTCAGCGAAATAGCAGGATGCAAGATCAACATACAAAAATCAGTTAGATTCCTCTACACCAACAAAGAGAACTTTGAAAAGGAAATCAGGAAAAAAATACCATTTATAATAGCTCCCAAAAGATAAAATACTTAGGAATAAAATCTAGCCAGAGATGTAAAAGACCTACACAAAGAAAACTACTGCAAGAAACCCAAAGAGACCTACATAAATGGAAAAACATATTATGCTTATGGACAGGAAAAAAACTCATCACTGTGAAAATGTCAATACTACCCAAAGCGATTTACAGATATAATGCAATCCCAATCCAAATTCCAACAGCATTCTTTAACAAGATGGAAAAACCAATCACCAACTTTATATTGAAAGGAAAGAGGCCCCAGATAAGCAAAGCATTATTGAAGAAAAAGAATAAAGTAGGAGGCCTCACGCTACCTGATCTCAGTACCTACTATATAGATCTCAGTACCAAAAGAGCCTGGTACTGGTACAACAGACACATAGACCAATGGAACAGAATTGAGAACCCAGGCATAAATCCATCCACCTATGGACATCTGATCCTTGACAAAAGACCAAAGTCCATTAAATGGGGAAAAGACAGTCTCTTTAACAAACAGTGCTGACGAAAACTGATGTCCATTTGTAGAAAAAATTAAACCAGACCCATAGCTCACACCATACACAAAAATGAACTCAAAATGGATCAAAGACCTAAATATAAAACCTAAAATGATAAATACCGTGGAAGAAAAAATAGGGACAATGCTAGAGGCCCTATATATGGCATAAATAGAATACCAAACATAACTAAAAATGCACACACATTGGCAGATAAACTAGATAAATGGGACCTCCTGAAAACTAAACAATTATGCTCATCAGAAGACTTCTCCAAAAGAGTAAAAAGGGAACCTACAGACTGGGATAAAAAAAATTGGCTACAATATATCTGACAAGGGTCGAATCTCTAGAATTTATGGAAAACTTCAACACCCTAACAAAAACACACAAAAAAACCCAAACAAAACACAACACCCTAACAAAAACACACACACAAAAAAAAAAAAACAAAGAAAAACACAAACAATCCAATTTAAAAAATGGGCAAAGAAACAAATAGCAGATGAAGTTGCTACAGAGATGGAAACACAACAGCAATCACTGACCCCATTAGCTAAGGCAACATGAGAACAGAATAGCTTTAGATTTTTCATTAGTCCAAGAAAGTGTAGTCTGTGTTGTAGACAAAGAATTAGACAGCAAGCTACTTGGTTACACACTGTGGCACCCTTAAAAACACCAGATTTATTTGGTTGGTTACCATCAAGAATAAGTACCTGGGTTAGATCACTATTGCAAGAAATAGTAATATTCTTCGTCTGCATCCTGATAGTATTAGGCATAATAAAATTTATCTTCTATTGTCTTACTCACCTAAAAGGCAAAAGAAGGCCTCGGGCTAAAATGTTGATGTACATTGAGTCTGCTCACTTTGGCAATGTGATTGATGATAAATAACATCGCTCTTACTTAAGATCCTGCTGAAGAACCAAATGGTATCCAATGGAAAACCAGCACCAAGAGTTTAAAGAGCCTGCAATGGCTGCCATCTAGGCACTCTACTAAGTCCAGGTATTGATCATAAATGCGTTATCTCCAAACTCCAATCAACAGGAAGGAATGATTTAGGAAATAATATTGGAGTCATTATTCTCTGTCTTTGAGCATAGAGAATGTGATCCAGCTGGAACTAGACTCACAAGGACTCACAAGGATACATCAACTGGGCCCTGAGATATGAAGACAATAGCTGGGATAATCTTGGAAAATATCTTTTAGGGAAACTTGCACATAAACCAATCAAACAGAACACAAAAGACTGTCCACACTTACGTTTTTCTATTAGAATTAAGTGAAAGAAAATTTGTTGGATCAATGAGGACCCTGACTGTGGTTACTGAAACCTGTACAGGATCACAGTTGCTGCCCAATGTGTGAAAAGGTAAAGTTTTCAATGGTTTTGCCCATTTGTAATGTTAATATATACTGATGGTTCTTTAGCGTTCCTTGGACTCAGACAGGTATGGCTCTGGCAGCATGCTTGTCCGTTTCCCCATTTTTGCTTATTCTGTAATATTCTTTGGACTCAGGCATGGCTTGTGGTAGCATGCTTGTCTGATTTCCCACTTTTGCCTTTTTGAATATAGGCCAGATAAATTTTTCTTTTTGCTTTACTAAAAAAAAATAGAAAAAGAAAAAATGGGCAAAAGATATGAATAGACACTTCACCAAAGGAGACATTCAGGCAGCTAACAAACACATGAAGAAATGTTCACGATCCTTTGTTGTTAGGTGCTGTCAAGTAGGTTCTGACTCATAGCAACCCTATGTACTACAGAACAAAATACTGCCCGGTCCTGTGCCATGCTCACAATTGTTGTTATGCATGAACCCATTGTTGCAGCCACTGTGTCAATCCACCTCGTTGAGGGTCTTCCTCTCTTTTGCTGATCCTCTACTTTACCAAGCATATCCTTCTCCAGGGACTGATCCCTCCTGACAACATGTCCAAAGTATGTAAGACGCAGTCTCGCCATCTTTGCTTCTAGGAAGCATTCTGGTTGTACTTCTTCCAAGACAGATTTGTTCGTTCTTTTGGCAGTCCATGGTATATTCAATATTCTTCACCAACACCACAATTCAAAGGCATCAGTGCTGCTTTGGTCTTCTTTCCTCATTGCCCAGCTTTCACATGCATGTGATACAACTGAAATTACCATGGCTTGGGTCAGATGCACCTTAGTCTTCAAGGTGACATCTTTGCTTTTCAACACTTTATAGAGGTCTTTTGCAGCAGATTAGCCCAAGACAATGCATCTTTTGATTTCTTGACTGCTGCTTCCATGGGTGTTGATTGTGGATTCAAGTGAAATGAAATCTTTGACAACTTCAGTCTTTTCTCTGTTTATCATGATGTTGCTTACTGGTCCAGTTGTGAGGATTTTTGTTCTCTTTATGTTGAGGTGTAATCCATACTGAAGACTGTGGTCTTTGATCTTCATCAGTAAGTGCTTCAAGTCCTCTTCACTTTCAGCAAGCAAGGCTGTGTCATCTACATAACACAGGTTGTTAATGAGTCTTCCTCCAATCCTGATGCCCCATTCTTCTTCATACGGTCCAGCTTCTTGGATTATTTGCTCCGCATACAGATTGAATAGGTATGGTGAAAGGATACAACCCTGAGGCACCTTTCCTGACTTTAAAACCACACAATATCCCCTTGTTCTGTTCGAACAACTGCCTCTTTTTTTTTTATTGTGCTTTAAGTGAAAGTTTACAAATCAAGTCAGTTTCTCATACAAAAACTTATACACACCTTGCTATGTACTCTTAGCTGCTCTCCCCCTAATGAGACAGCACATTTCTCTCCACCTGTATTCCCCGTGTCCATTTAACCAGCTCCTAGCCCCCTCTGCCCTCTCATCACGCCTCCAGACAGGAGTTGCCCGCATAGTCTCATGTGTCTACTTGAGCCAAGAAGCTCACCCCTTACCAGCGTCACTTTCTGTCTTATTATCCAGTCCAATCCCTGTCTGAAGTGTTGGCTTCTGGAATGGTTCCAGTCTTGGGCTAATGAAGGATCTGGGGACCATGACCTCCGGGGTCCCTCTAGTCTCAGTCACATCTGTTAGTCTGGTCTTTTTATGAGAATTTGAAGTCTGCATCCCACTGTTCTCCTTCTCCATCAGGGATTCACTGTTGTGTTCCCTGTCAGAGCAGTCATTGGTGGTAGCTGGGCACAATCTAGTTCTTCTGATCTCAGGCTGATGCAGTCTCTGGTTTATGTGGCCCTTTCTGTCTCTTGGGCTCATCTTTACCTTATGTCCTTGTTCAAATAACTGCCTCTTGATCTATGTACAGGTTCCTCGTGAGCATCATTAAGTGTTCTGGAACTTTCATTTTTCACAATGTTATCCATAATTTGTTAATATCCACACAGTCAAATGCCTTTGCATAGTCAATAAAACACAGGTAAACATCTTTCTGGTATTCTCTGCTTTCAGCCAGGATCTATCTGACATCAGCAATGATACCCCTGGTTCCACATCCTCTTCTGAATCTGACCTGAATTTCTGGCAGTTCCCTGTTAATAGAGAGATGCAAATGAAAACTACAATGAGAAACCATCTCACCCTTACATTACTGGCACTAAAAAATAATATAACAAATGATGGAGAGGTTGTGGGGAGACTGGAACTCTTCTACACTGCTGGTGGGAATGTAAAATGGCACAACCACTATGGAAAACAGTACGGCGCTTCCTTAAAAAGCTAGAAATAGAAATACCATATGACCCAGTGATTTTACTCCTAGGTATATACCCTACAGAAATAAGAGCCATGACATGAATAGACATATGCACACCCATGCTCATTGCAGCATTATTCACAATAGCAAAAAGATGGAAACAACCTAAGTGCCCATCAACAGATAAATGGATTAAAAAACTGTGGTACATATACATAAAGGAATACTACACAACAATAAAGAATAATGGCTAATCTTTGCAACATCTCACAATATGGATGAATCTGGAGGACGTTATGCTGGGCGAAATAAGTCAGTCACAAAAGAACAAAGATTGTATGAGACCACTATTATAAAGAAACAAGAAAAGGTTTACACACAGAAGAAACAAAACATTCTTTGGTGGTTACCAGAGATGAGAGGGAGAGGGAAAAAAAGTACTAAATAGATAGAAGACACAGGTTAATATTGGTGAACGGAAAGGCAATACACAATATAGGAGAAGTCAAGCAAATCATGACCAAGGCAAGGGAGGACACTGAGAGGAACATAAGAACAAAAAAGGCAACAATGGTAATCACTAGACAATCCTGCAACAACAGTATTAACAAACAATAATTTATGAACAGATACATAAGTAGACAGGTACACCAAGAGGTGTGGGAGGGTGTAAGGGAACACACCCACCCACAGATATAGCTTTGGTGGTAGATATTTCTACATATATAACTGTAACCAAAAAAAAAAAAAAAAAAAACCAAACCCAGTGCTGTTGAGTCAATTCCAACTCATAGCAACCCTATAGGACAGAGTAGAACTGCTCCATAGAGTTTCCAAGGAGCGCCTGGCAGATTCAAACTGCTGACCCTTTGGTTAGCAGCTGTAGCACTTAACCACTACACCACCAGGGTTTCCAGTTACTGTAGATGCTGCTTATATATTAATATAGACAATAGAGCACACAAGGGCCACAATCAGGGCAACTTCTTAGATGTAACCAAACACCTTGTGGGATGAACTTCCCAGTCTCGAAGGCAAAAGACCATAGACTCAGGGGACATCTACATCAATTGGCACAACATAGTTCATAAAGACTAAGTTCTGCATCTTACTTTGGTGAGTAGTGTCTGGGGTCTTAAAAGACGTCAAGCAGCCAGCTAAGATACAACTATTATCTCTTACTGTCGTGAGCAAAGGAAAGTGAAGAAAACCAAAGATTCAAGAAAGCAATTAGTCCAAAGGACTAATGGACCACATGAACCACAGCCTACACTACCCTGAGACCAGAAGAACTAGATGGTGCCTGGCTACCACTACTGATCGCCCTGACTGGGATCACAACAGAGGGTTGCGGACAGAGTGGGAGAAAAATCGTAGAACAAAAAATCAAATTCACAAAAAAGACCAGACTTGCTGGTCTGACAGAGACAGGAGGAACTCCGAGACTATGGCCTTAAGACACCCTTCTAAACCAGAACTGAAGCTATTCCCAGAGACCACCTTTCAGCCAAACCATAGACAGGCCCATAAAATAAACAATAATACTCGAGAGGAATGTGCTCTTTAGAACAATCAATTATATGAGATCGAAAGAGCAACATTTGCCCAAAAGCAAAGATGAGAAAGCAGAAAGTGGTAGAAAATTAAGATGGAAGGAAATTGGGAACCTAGGACGGAAATGAGGAGAGTGCTGAAACATTGTGGGGAAAGAAGTAAATGTCATGAAACACTTTATGTACAAACTACTTAACGGGAAACTAATTTACTCTGTAAATTTTCACCTAATGCACAATTAAAAAAGAAAAAAAAACAACAGAAGGGACATGTAAAAGAAAAACTCCTACAACTCAATAATAAAAAGACAACCTAATTTTAAAATGGGCAAAGAATCTGAACTGCCATTTCTCCAGAGAAGATATACAAATGGCTAGCAATGGGTTTAGTAAACACATGAAAAGATGCTCAACATCATCAGGAAAATGCAAATCGAAATCACAATGAAATATCACTTCACATCCACTAGGATTCCTATAATCAAAAAGACAGATAATAACAAGTGTTTGTGAGGATGTGGAGAAATTAGAACCCTCACCCATTACTGGTGGGAGCATAAACTGGTGCAGTTTGGAAGAGTTTGGCAGTTCCTTGAAAGCTTCAACACAGAATTACCATATGATCCAGCAACTCCGCTCCTAGGTGCATACCCAAAAGAAATGAAAACATATGTGCGCACCAAAATTTGCCCACAAATATTCATACCAACATTATTAATAATAGTCAAAAAGTGGAAACAACCCAAACGTCCATCAACTGATGAATGAATAAACAAATTTTGATGTATCCATACAATGGAATGTTATTTAGCCATAAAAACGAATGAAATGTTGATACATATTACAACATGGATGAGCCTTGAAAACATTATGCTAAGTGAAAGAAGCTAGACACAGAAGGCCACATATACAATTTCACTCATATGAAATATGGAGAATAGGCAAATCTATAGAGACATAAAGTACATCAGTGGTTGTCAGGGGCTGGGGGGAGGGAGGAATGACTGCTAATGGATAAGGGGTTTCTTTTTGAGGTTATGAAAATGTTCTAAAATTGATTGCAGTGATGGTTGCACAACTCTGAATATATTAAAAAACACTGACTTGTACACTTTAAATGGGTATGTGAATTATATCTCTATTAAAAAAAAATTTTTTTTAAAGATGTTATCTAAAAAAAAAAGATGCTGTGCTATGATAATTTTTAACATATATAAAAAACCAAAAAACCAAACTCGTTGCTGTGGAGTCAATTCCAACTCATAGTGACTCTATAAGACAGAGAACTGCCCCATAGAGTTTCCAAGGAGCTCCTGGTGGATTTGAACTGCCGACCTTTTGGTTAGCAGCTGTAGCACTTAACTACGCCGCCACCAGGGTTTTCTTATATACAAAAGTTTTTTTTTCTTTTTTCAGCTCTGTCCTTCCTCCACTTAACCATAAAGTCTGTGGTTATTTGTATGTCGTTAAGTAGCATCTCTTTGTGGAATAGTTGGTTTAGACTCCAGTGTTTAACACAAAGATCAGATCATGTCACCTCCCTTCTTAAGACCTCTCAATAGCGTCTCATTGCTCTTAGGATAAAATTTAAAACCATTAACATGAATTTCAAGGCCCTGTATGACCTAGCCCCTACCTTATCTCTCCAGCCTCCTCACTTGAACTTTGTGCTTTAGTTCTACTGAATTTTTCATTTCCCTCTCTCTCTTCAATCTCTTTTCACTGCCTGAAAACACTTCTTTTCCTGGAACACTCCTACTCAGTCTTTGGATCTCAGCTGAGAGCTGAAATGTTAGTTCCATTGAGATGCCCTCTTTGACCCCCCAGCTCCAGGTTAAGGGTAACTGTTTTGTTGGCTTCACTTCCCCACTGGACCATGAGATCTGAGGGCAATGAGAATGTCTGTCTTATTCATCACTAAATCCCCAGGACACAGCCTAGCATCTGGTTCTCAATAACTATTTGTTAAATTCACATTGCAAAACTGGTTATGTCATCTAGATTGTGACCTGTGGGGATCTGCATAATAATCAAAGAGAGAAGTTCTAGTGCTGTTTAAACCTTTATTATTCAGCCTTTTCTCAATCAACTTGATGGCGCTGGGTTTGGTTTGGGTTTGGTTTCTCAATCGGCCATGAGATTATGAATCAAACATTGCTCAATCACTGTTTTAGAGTTATTCTTGACTTCTTTTATGGTCCATGTCATGGACTGAATTATGTCCCCCCAAGACTGTGTGTATCAATTTGGCTGGGCCATGATTTCCAGTATGGTGTGGTTGTCTTCCATTTTCTGATTGTAATTTTATGTTAAAGAAGATGAGGGTGGAATTGTAACACCCTTACCCAGGTCACCTTGCTGATCCAATGTAAACAGAGTTTCCCTGGGTTGTGGCCTGTACCACCTTTTATCTCTCAAGAGATTAAAAGGAAAGGGGAGCAAACAGAGGGGGAGGGGACCTCAAAGCACCAAGAAAGAAGCACCAGGAGCAGAGTTCCTCTTTTAGACCCAGGGTTCTTGCACAGAGAAACTCCTGGTCCGAGGAAGCCAGATGAGAAAGACCTTCTTCCAGAGCTGACAGAGAGAAAAAGCCTTCCCCTGGAGCTGATGCCCTCAATTTGGACTTCTAGCCTAGTAGACTGTGAGAATACAAAATTCTCTTTGTTAAAGCCATCACCATGTGGTATTTCTGTTATAGCAGCACGAGATGACCAAGACAGTCCATATCAGCAAATCCTGCCCTTCTGCTCTCAAAATACATGAATCTGGCCACTTCTTTCTG
Organism: Loxodonta africana; assembly: GCF_030014295.1. Taxonomy (NCBI): domain Eukaryota; kingdom Metazoa; phylum Chordata; class Mammalia; order Proboscidea; family Elephantidae; genus Loxodonta; species Loxodonta africana. The sequence goes on along the minus strand of NC_087344.1, from coordinate 180,640,441 downwards.
GCCACACAGCTACCACCCTAGTTTAAATCCCTATCATTTCTCCCCTGGACTTCTGCAGTAGCCTCTAACTTCCCTACTTCTGCGCTGCACTCTGCTCTGCTAATGGTCCACACTATATACTCTGTTCCCCGCACAGCAGATCATATCACTCCCCTGTACAAAGCCCTCCCATTACACTTTTTTTAATTTAATTTTATTGTGCTTTAGGTGGAAGTTTACAGCACAAATTAGTTTCTCATTCAAAAATTTATATACAAACTGTTTTTTGAATCCTACACTTTCATTTTTTTTAAACAAATATTAAATATCTACTGTATGCTTCAAAAAAAATCCAGGCGGGATTCAGAAGAAACCACAGAACCAGAGATATCATTGCTGATATCAGGTGGATCCTGGCTAAAAGCAGAGAATACCAGAAGGATGTGTACCTGTGTTTTTTTGACTGTGCAAAGGCATTCAACTGTGTGGATCATAACAAACTATGGATACCATTGCGAAGAATGGGAATTCCAGAACACTTAATTGTGCTCATAAGGAACCTTTACATAGAACAAGAGGCAGTTGTTCGGACAGAACAAGGGGATACTGAGTGGTTTAAAGGCAGGAAAAGTGTGCGTCAGGGTTGTATCCTTCTACCATACCTATTCAGTCTGTATGCTGAGCAAATAATCTGAGAAGCTGGACTATATGAAGAAGCACGGGGCATCAAGGTTGGAGGAAGACTCATTAACAACCTGTGTTATGCAGATCACACAACCTTGCTTGCTGAAAGTGAAGAGAACTTGAAGCACTTACTGATGAAGATCAAAGACCACAGTCTTCAGTATGGATTACACCTCAACATAAAGAGAACAAAAATCCTCACAACTAGACCAATAAGCCACATCATGATAAACAGAGAAAAGACTGAAGTTGTCAAGGATTTCCTTTTACTTGGATCTGCAATCAACACCCATGGAAGCAGCAATCAAGAAATCAAAAGATGCATTGTCTTGCGCAAATCTGCTGCAAAGGACCTCTGTAAAGGGTTGAAGAGCAAAGATGTCACCTTGAAGACTAAAGTGCGCCTGGCCCAAGCCACGGTATTTTCAATCGCATCATATGCACGTGAAAGCCTGACAATGAATAAGGAAGACTAAAGTAGAATTGACGCCTTTGAATTGCGGTGTTGGCGAAGAATATTGAATATACCATGGACTGCGAAAAAAATGAACAAATCTGTCTTGGAAGAAGTACAACCAGAATGCTCCTTAGAAGCAAGGATAGAGAGACTGTGTCTTACATACTTTGGACATGTTGTCAGGAGGGATCAGTCCCTGGAGAAGGACATCATGCTTGGTAAAGTACAGGGCCAGTGGAAAAGAGGAAGACCCTCAACAAGATGGATTGACACAGTGGCTGCAACAATGGGCTCAAACATAACAAGGATGATAAGGATGGTGCAGGACCGGGCAGTGTTTCATTCTGTGGTACATGGGGTTGCTATAAGTCGTAACCAACTCGACAGCACTTAACAACAACAACTATATGCTTGGTGGCGCAGTGGCTAAGTGCTCGGCTGCTAACCAGAAGGTTGATAGTTCGAACACACCAGCTACTCCTTGGGAGAAAGATGCGGCAGTCTGCTTCCGTGAAGATTTACAGCCTTGGAAACCCTATGGGGCAGGTCTACTGAACCCCAGTCTTTTTTCCTGGTGAGTCTTCTGCCTTCTTGCTCTGCACTAAGTTTAGTTTGGGGCTTTTCTACCCTATAAGGCTCTAAACTATGGGATTTTAGATTGTTAAGCCACAGGCAGAAAGAACTACTCTTAGCAAAGCCATATTTTCTTCTTTCTTTCTTCTTCTCTGCTTTTAGATAGGCCATTTTCAGATTAATTGTATTCTTACTGAAGCCTGCAAAAGGAGCCAAGACATGCCAACATGTTGATTTTTTCCTATCCCTTCTCTTAATGCCACACCTTTGTGCATTTCTTAGGCAGAAAGATCAGTAATAAGTGAGCTATTTTAACTATGAAAATAATGTCTTATTAAATTTTCAGTATAAAATTAATAACTGTGGATAAATTAACAGAGAACAAAACTAGCATCAATATTATCCTACGATTTTTTTTCTTCAAGACTTTTTTTTTTAAGACTTTTAAGACTAAGATAGCTGTTCAGAAAATCCTGAAGAAGCTGCCTCTCAGGTGCATGAGGTTAAGAGCTAGGAACCTCAAAAGCTGAAAGAAGCACAACTGTTACAAGTAAGCACGAGACTTCCCTTTTCTGCTTTCATTTCTCCTTTTCCATGTCATTCAGGAGATCTTTCCTCATCTGTCATGTGAAAAAGGCAGCATCCTAGATGAGATTTAGTATTGTACTTTTGGAGACTTGTTTTGTTTTTAATTTCCATAGTTAAATAAATTTGTAACAGCAAATGTGCCTACATTTTAAGGGAAACTTCTGCGCAAAAATCCAATTTACAGCTTTGGAATGTTGCAAGATGATTTTTTTATTTTAGAAAATTCATTAAGCGGACATGGGGATTGACCATTTAATGACATGTTTCCCTAATGTATTTAAATACCATATTTGTTTATAGACTTATTTACCAGGAGGAAAGTAAAAGAAGCAGAGAAACCTAAGGCTAAAAGCCTCAGAAGCCACTATCAAATGGTGATGAATCAGAAGTGAATATAAAACATGTAGAAGATTAGGAAAATGAATCCAACAGATGTGTACTAGTTATTGCCTTGTGTTAAGCAGCAGAAAAATACAAAGATGAGTAAGACAAGATCCCCTATCCTCAAGGTAGCTGTTGAGATAAAATGATTTTATATGATACAAAACTGCGTGGTACAATTTGTAAGTGTCATAAAAGCACAGAGGAAAGATGTGTGGGGTAGTCAAGAGAAGGTTCCATGGAGAGACAGTGGATCTTGCAGGATGAAGGGGCCAAGGAACGGAAAGAGGAGGTGAGAATGACCAGGCAAGTGTAGAAGGCCCATGAGACCAGCTCAACTACAGCAGGGGTTGAGAGTTTAAAAAACTGTTCTAAATTGAGTAAAATGCTCAAGGATGAGCTAGATTAGGGGGAAAAGTCCTTGAAAGGCAGAAGATCTGGATTTCATACAGAAATCATTTGTAGAAAATGGCATGATGAAAACGTGTTTTAGGAGCACAACGTGGCAGTGATAGGCAGGATGAGATTTCAAAGTAGGCTGTTTTGAAGACTGTTGAAATGATTTAAATCAAGTCAGCAAATATTTATTTAAGGGGCTAAATCTACCCCTCCAGGTAGCTCTGTAAGGCGAAGACACAAATCATTGTAGTATTAGGCAAAAACTTAAGAGGATGATTTTTCTGTTCTCAGAATCTGAGTTTGCCATAAGGGAGCCTCAATTCGCTGCAGAGATTCAAACAGTGACGTCCAGTTGCAGGGTAAAGAAAGGTTTTCCGGAAGAGGCGTCCTCTGAGACGGGCCATGATACAGGAGCAGGGTTTCAAGAGGCCGGGTTGAGGGAAGGACATCACAGTCACCCGGAGGTAAAATGCTACAGATGGGGAAGCACTCCTTTTAAAACTGGGTTCACTTCCAGATCAGCAACTAGTTCTGTCCTCTTGAGAAGTATATAACCTCTGGGAACTTTAATTTCCCCTCTATAAAATAAGAATTATAACTGTACCTATCTCATAATGTTGAATGAAGTAAGAATACACAAACAGGATAACATATTCATTGCCACGATTGGCGTCCAATAAATGTCAGCTAGTACTATTACAATAAAAAAAAAAATTTTTTTTTTTTTTATAATAAAAGCAAGTAAAAAGTGCAGAGGGTTGTAAGCATAGGTGTTCTAAGTACGTGAAGGAAACTAGTTGCTTAAGTATAAAAAATATAAGGCTCGTGTATAAGAATAGTGAAGATGAAGCTATAAAGATAGGGTGATGCTGCTTTGTATAGAATCTGAAACAGACTTTTTTCTTAAATCAATAGGCAATATGAAGTCATTGAAATTTTTTGATAAAGGAAGTATTATGATCATATCTCTGTTTTAGGCGAAGACACGATGAGTATTTAGACCTGTGTGGTCTCGCATAGTAGCCACTAGCTGCAACTGGCTATTGAGCACTTGATATACGGCCAGTCTGAATTGAGATGTGCTGTAAATGTAAAATACACATGGATTTTGAAGACAGTACAAAAAAGAATCTCATGGACAATTTATTGATTACATGTCAAAATGATAGTATTTTGCATATATTGAATTAAATGAAATATACTTAAATTAATTTCACCTGTTTCTTTTTACTTTTTTTAAATGTGGCTACTAGAGAATTTAAAATTCCTTTGTGACTCATATTATATTTCTATTGGATAATGCTGTTCTACAGGTGATGGAGATTGTTAAAATAATGAGTCAGGGATTTGCCCTTCCAGCAATGGTCAACTAGGTAGTACAGACTAGCCTTCCCACTGAGGGAAAATAGAAAAGCTGGAAAGATATTAAAAACAACAAATCTCCTTGAAGCCCTCAGAGACCCAACAAGGCCTTGAGGACTTACTGAGGCAGGCTAAAACATCGGATGGTATTGCAGTTTGAGACGATGGTATATTGAGTAACTAGAGGAAGGCTAGCATCTCCCTAGACTCAATAGAAATGTCCATCTGGATCTTTCTACATAATAATTTATCACACCAGCTATGGTAAACTTAAAAAATGAATCCCTTAGATTCCCTCCAATCAAAATAATAATAATTTATCACTTAAGTTCAATCAAAAAATATTTTCTGCGCACCTAGTCTGTGCCAGGCTCTGTGTTAGCTTAAGAAGCATACTGTCACTTGCCATGCCAACACCTTCCGGAATCAATTACTTTCCCCCTCCTCTATTGAACCTAAGACAACATTTCAGTGAAAGGCAGCAATAATATAGTGGTTGAGAGAATGAACTTTGGTGCCAGCCTGCCTGGATTCTTATCCTGCCTCTTCCATTACTTGCAGGGTAACCCTGGGCTTGGACTAGAGCTAGGGATTTATAAAATAGGAAAAATAATAATAGCTACCTCACAGGGTTATTGTGATGATTAAATGAGTTAACATATGTAAAGTGCTTAGAAGAGTGCCTGGCACACAGTGTCTGTTATATACTGGGAATGAAATTATTCAGATCTAGGCCCAGTCCCAGGAGCTGCAGGAGCAAGTATACTGTAATTGAAGTCAAGTTTAATATCTTTACAGTAATATTTCTTGTACTATTTTTTCAGCATAGAAGTGTAGGTTTTCAGCTGCATTATGGATTAGATAGGCTTTTGTTGGATTGCCTAAGAAACTAATCACCACTGTATAATACTTCTTTAGGAAAGCATATTCTTAGACCTAAACAGCCTTCTTATATGTCTTTTAGAACACAATCTTTTACAAGTCGAAAATTGCCTGTGTATACAGAACCTAAAAAACTGAATTGAAGAAGGCTATTTTACCGGGCCTGCGCTTGAACTTTACAAATAGAGTGAAGCAACTGTCGTTCATCTTCCACATTAACACCACCTTAGATATCTTCATATGCTCTGCCCCTTCACTGTCTTTTGCTGCTGCTGTTGGTAACAAGCGCTTTCCAAAAGGGCTGTACTGATTTACTAGGTCTGGCAGGATGTGAAAAGGAGAAATGAATTGAAGGAAAGCTGATCCCTCATGACAGGGCTCTGTGCTCTTGTTCCTGTTTCTAATGTTTGTGGCACAGGCCAGCTGCGATTAATCAACATTTTTGGTGTCCCTGACAAAAGGAATTAAATGGAAGCTTCAGAGCCCTGCCCCATCTATCGTATCTTTGAAGCATTCAATTTTGTCTTCCAGATTCTTGGAGTAAATTACTGGACCATGGAAAGGCTCTCCAATTTTTAGCAAAGGCATTTCTAATCCCCCAAATAAAGGCATGACACAGTTCTCCTAAAATCTGGAGCAACCAATTTGTTCTTAGTTGTCCATGAGATTAAGGCATCTTAAAGCGTGCATTTTCTATACCTCCCAACTAGATTTTAGTAACCTCAGGTAGGAATGGAAACTCTGGTGGTGTAGTGGTTAAGAGCTACAGCTGCTAACCAAGAGGTCAGCAATTCAAATCCACCAGGTGCTCCTCGGAAACTCTATGGGGCAGTTCTACTCTGACCTATAGGGTCGCTATGAGTCGGAATCAGCTCGACTGCGGTGGGTTTTAGTGGGTAAGGTAGGAATTGTGCTTTTTGTTTGTTTGTTTTTTCCCCATCCATATCTCCTTAAATGCTTCAAATATGTTAGCTGATTGATGAGCTAAGATGCCAATCTGGTTAGCCGACATCAGTAATGGCCAGGCTTTCGTCCTTAGATTAGTGCAAATTCATCATTCATTCATCAAATATTTACTGAGATTCCTCTTAATCTCAAAAAAAAAAAAAAAAAGATGCCAAATGGAACATTGATAAATGAGTGCCAGGAGTGTTAGTATTTCAAATAAATATCCCAAAAGGTAGCATTACTCATAACCATCTATCTCAACACTAAGTACTTTGTTAGAATCTTGTTCTGTAAAGAGAACAGACCTAGGAATAATTAGTTGGAGCCATAAAATGTTTCCACTCATGGAGAGGTATTATGATTGCATTCTGTTGCCGTTGTCTTACCCTGTTAAGGTACCATGAAGTCAGTATTTCTGAACTACTTATGCACTGGGAAAGTGAACCACCAGTGGATTAACTTACTTGCTCTGGGCCTTATAATCAACAGCTGGCAGAATCAAGACAAATGTGGAAGTTTTTAAGCTGTTTATTCAGCCCACAAAGTGACAGTGACACGAAAACAAAACAGTGGTAGTTAATATCACTTCTTTTTCCCATAAAAGGAAACTCATTTGTATTTTCCCTGCCTTCCATCAGCAAAACTTTAGTTTCCTCTAAAACCTGCACATTTATCAGAGATCACAGTAGATCAAAGTAAAATAAATGTAGTCTCTGCTTTTTTTTTTTTTCTGCTTAGCTCTTGAATCTTAAAGCAGTCTGGGAAGAAGTGGATATATCCTTGAAATATCTGTTTCATTTTGGAACCAATTCAACTTAGTCTCCGGGTAAGTCTGGAATTCATTTATAGATTTAAAATGAACATGCGAAAAAATTTAAATGGCAGTAGCTGCCCAAATTATGTCTAGAACAGCACTGGACAGCACAACTAGCCCCTAATTTTTTCCCATTTGGTATAGGATTATCTGAAACAACTAGAGAAGTAATTTCATACACAATTCAGCTTAGACGATATCCAGTAATGGGGAGAAGGCCTTTTCTGTTGCCCAATTACCATATTTATGGTATGTACTGAGTGTAGGTTTATAGACCCTGTCCAGCAGAAAAATGATGACTGAAAATAAACATGATCTTTTCTAAAAACAGTTGCCTACAATTTTTATCTTAAAGGAAAGACATTTGTTTTTATGTACATTTCCTCATTAAGAAAATTCTGCCATACATGTCTGGGGGACAAATACATATATAGTAACCTGTGAGAGCTGGAACTTGACCAGACTACCTTGTTTTTCAGGTCTTGCAAGTTTTCCACCTTTGACAAGGTGCAGTCTTACTACTTTTCTATCGCTCCTTTTAGTGGAAAATATTTATGTTTTCCTTCTCTGACAGGTTTCCACCTTACACAGGTTCCGGCTTTCACAGGTTTTACTGTACAGGCACCAAGGCTTAAAGCAAAAAACTGGGTAGAAGACAACGTGAAGTCATTGGGAGTCCCACAATAGTTTTCCTCGTGAGTTTCCTCTGCTCACAACCTGGGAAAAACACCTTCCAATCAACCTTCTGGGTCCCAGCCCTTATTTCTCCAAACTCAACTCTCCTGTGGATGTCATTATTGAGTTTATCTATCTGTGTAGTATAATTTATTTTAAAATGGTAGGAAGCTCACACAATCTCTGGAAAGGCCAGAGAACCAGTCAGGTTTAAAGATTATATAGTCGGGGACATCACCCAAACCATAAAGACAGGGCTGCTGAAATGATGGTGCCACTGAACAGACACAATATTTGACATAAACATCACCATGTGGGTGACACTGGGGACTAGATGCTGGAAGCTCAGTTGCTGCTAGGAGACATCTCCCCCATAACCACTCGAGCAGTTAGGTGTATATAAGTTGTATATTTTTTTCCATGACTATACTAATATGTATTACTATCAATAAAGATAATTTGAATTGATGAATGAAGGAATGGCTGGGTGAGACTCTGACAATAGTAGATTATGGATGAACTGTGTTAAAAGGAATAAGACAGGTTTTCCCAGGAAATCATGGAGAGAGCTGGATTTCAAAAGCTTAATCCTAATCTCTTCGTAACTAAATTTTTTTCCATCTGAAAATTGGCATTTTTTAATTAAGAGTGAATTACCAAAGTGATAAGGGATTAAAGAGTAAACTTGTACTGCTTTTACTTCACTGAGTTTGTTCTATTGATCTCCCCCAATGGGGGCTCTTCTTGATTGTTTACTGTACCCACATTGTCCCCAGGATTGCAGGGAGGAAGTCAGAGGTAGCTCATCTAGTTAGACTGTAAATGAAACTGAGACGAAAGTTCACTTCCTCATTGTGGATGCCTCATGTGACAAGTTCCAATTTCTTCTTAAAGTCACTGTAACTCGTCTCCTTGCTGCTTTTGAAAGCCTTGGAGAGAGGCCATCAATTCAAGAACTCTTAACTATGGGCGCACCTTCTGGTCCTAGCAGGTATGTACTGCCTGTTCCTTTTCTCCCGTTTGCTCTTTAAACACCCCTCCTTTATGTTTTTTTAGCTTCCTCTGCCTGCCAGGTTTACAACCTTTTGTTTTAGGAAGTAAACTAAGAGATCATGTCACCCAATTTGCTGCTTCTGTTTCTGACTGAAAAGAATCTATTTTTGAAAAGTTAACGTCTGCTTAAACATCTAAGCCTTAGATTGAAGTACAGCTTTCTTTGGAATTTAATTTGAAGATTTAAATAGTTAAAATCCTGCTTTGAAATAAAAAGAAGCACGAAAGGCAGTAAAATCTAGTTTGAGGAGGCTAGTCACTGAACTTCTGTTGAAAATCCCTTTGAATTAAATACAGAAGTGGTGTTTTGAAAAGTAGTTAATTGCTTCTGTGGAAATAGATATTTCGATTGCCGAGAAAAAAAGTTTAAAAAGTAAAATGACCCAGGGGGCATGAGAGCAGTACATAGGCGTTGTCTTTTAACTACTTTTAAAGGTCACGGATGTTTAAATAAACCAGTTAAGAACAACTCCTCTACTGAAAACTTCAGAAGATAAACCTGATTTTTCAGAGGTTTGTCTTCTTCTTAAGAGTAATTTTTTGGAAAGGAAGAAAGAGGATTTTCATTAATTAGATTTGTTGGCAAATCCTGGAAAGCCCTGGCTTTCGCCTCCCCCGCACCCCTCCCCAATATAAATTTGATTTACCAGATACTGGGAAATTTCTGAAAATAACTTTTTAATGCTACTAAGTAATGGAAGTGGTAGTTTAGACATAAACATGAAGTTACACATGGCTATAGATCCCAGAAAATTTCTTATATACTTCTATCCCTTTGATGGATTTTTGTTATGAAAAAAAAAATACGGTCACTCTACATGCAGCTAGCAGCTACTGTTCCTATGTTATCTTTCCTTAAACAGAATGAAATGGTTGCTTTGGGTGGCCCTGGTGTGCTCCTCTGCAATGGCACGGCTGCATAAGGATCCCACCCTGGATAACCACTGGGACCTCTGGAAGAAAACTTACAGCAAACAATACAAGGAGAAGGTAGATGAGATGGCCACTCCAGCAATATGCTTCCATACCCCATGCTTTCTTCCTGTCCAAATTGAGTTCTTACAAGCAGTGTTTTAATCAATATTTTGGACTCTTTTTTTGCTAGATGCTATTCTTTTATTCTTGGTACTAGAGATATATCAGGAAGCAAAGTTCCTGTCTTTAGGGAACTCACATCCTACTGAAAGAAACAGGAAATAAGTAAATAAGGAAGTAGATGGTAATAAGTGCAGAAGAGAAAAATAGGATAAGGAATGGGGGACAAGAGTGGCCCCTGGTGATGGCAGTGAGAGGTCAGGAGTGATTATTCCATATATATGAGGGGATAGTCAGAGAAGCCTTTAAAAATAAAGTAACATTTGAGCAGAGAATTGACGGAAGCCAGTGAGCAAGCAAAGTGAGTAACTGGGGACAAAGGTCCCAGGCCAAAGGAAAATGAATGCAAAACCCCAAGGAAGGAGCACATATGGCATGTTTGAGAAACTCAAAGGTTTTATCACAGTTCCTGGCACATAGAAATGCTACCAGATGTTCCTTGACTTTCACTTCCCACCTTGTAATTTTGTTTACTTCAAAGCATACTCAAACTTTAACCTTGTTCGTCAAATAACTATTCTATAACCACATAATATCTGAGTTTGTAAGCAAGCATTATGTGATAATTTATTTTCTGTGTTATTTTGTATAAAAATGACACTCTTAGTAGGACATGAACTTGGGGTTGTTTTCTTAGTGGTGATCCATTTCACCATCACCCACTCCTGTTTAGGACTAGGCCCCCAATTTCAGGTTGACCAGTTAGATGTGCAGTTAGCATCACTAGTTACCTAATGAATTCTATCTCCCCCCCCCTTTTTTATAATCGTGTTTATACCAATAGAATTTTTTTTGTTGTTTTAATTGTACATTAGATGAAGGTTTACAGAACAAAAGCCAACCAGCTTCTCACGAAACAGTACATATCGATTTACAGCATTGCTTAATAACCCCTTGACATGTCCACACTCTCCCTTCTCAACCTTGGGTTCCCTATTACCAGCTTTACTGTCCCCTCCTGCCTTCTAGTCTTTGCCTCTGGGCCGGTGTGCCCCTTTAGTCTCCTTTTGTTCCACAGGCCTGTCTAATCTTTGGCTGAAGTGTGAACCTCAGGAGTGACTTCATTACTGAGCTAAAAAGGTGTCCAGGAGCCATACTCTCGGGGTTTCTCCAGTCTCTGTCAGGCCAGTAAGTCTGGTCTTTTTTGAGAGTTAGAATTTTGTTCTATGTTTTTCTCCAGCTCTGTCTGGGACCCTCTATTGTGATCCCTGTCAGAGCAGCCAGTGGTGGTAGCCAGGCACCATCTCATTATACTCGACTCAGTCTGGTGGATGCTGTGGTAGTTGTGGCCCATTAGTCCTTTGGACTAATCTTTCCCTTGTGTCTTTAGTTTTCTTTATTCTCCCTTGCTCCCGAAGGGGTGAGACCAGTGGAGTATCTTAGATGGCCACCCACAAGCTTTTAAGACCCCAGACGCTATTCACCAAAGTAGAATGTAGAACGTTCTCTTTATAAACTATTTTATGCCAATTCAGCTAGATATTCCTGAGACCACGGTCCCCACAGCCTTCAGCTCAGCAAATCAGTCCCTCAGGGAGTTTGATCTATCCCTCTTTTTAATGATGTCAGTCCCTCAGGAGGAACGAGCATGACTTCTGATTAGTATTCCTGATGCCTTTATAATTTATCTCAAAGTTCACTTACTTGTCTCTTTTATCCTTTCCTTTTCTTTGTTAGATTTGTTTTTCTATATTCTGTTTTTTCCCCTTCTAGTGATTTGGAAATGTGTCTATATATGCCCAACTCTGGGCTAACAGGGTAAAACTTTGCTTCAAGGGAGAGGGGGCTGACTCCAGACTCACTACCTGAAACCAGGGTCTGGGCTGGGGCTCTCCCACTCAGTGAGCGGTACTGCTGCTGACTGCTCACTACGGCTACAACTTAATGGGAACTGTGGCTTTGGGGAGTGAGGGTGGCATAAACCAAAAAAAAAAAAAGAATCCCGTTATCATTAAGTTGATTCCAACTCATAGTAGCCCTATAGGACAGAATAGAACTGCCCCATGGGATTTCCAAACCTGTAATCTTTTCAGAAGCAGATTGCCACATCTTTCTCCCATGGAGCAGCTAGTGGGTTTGAACCACTAACCTTTCCGTTAGCAGCTGACCGCTTAACCACTGTGCCACCAAGGCCCCTCGAGGGTGAAGTAAGAGGTGAGCAATTAATTCTAAGGGGCACCATGGACATTGTATTCTGGGTATATTGTATTCTATATAAATGAAGCCCCTGGAGGGCAACAAAAGCATCAGAATATGAATTCACTCCAGATAAAATTTAACTAATAGAGCAAAACAGGATTTTAAAATGTCCACACAAATGAGCGAGTAATTGTGAAATAAATTAGAAATCCATTTAGAAATCTTGGAAATGAAGTGAAAGATACAGTCCTTAACAAAGATTGGAGATACCCCAAGAGTATGGCCCCCAGACACCCTTCCAGCTCAGTAATGAAGTCACTCCTGAGGTTCACCCTTCAGCCAAAGATTGGACAGGCCCATAAAACAAAATGAGATTAAAGGGACACACCAGCCCAGGGGCAAGGACTAGAAGGCAGGAGGGAACAGGAAAGCTGGTAATAGGGAACCCAAGATCGAGAAGGAAGAGTGTTGACATGTTGTGGGGTTGTTAACCAATGTCATAAAACAATGTGTGTATTAACTGCTTAATGAGAAACTAGTTTGTTCTGTAAACCTTTATCTAAAGTACAATAATAAAAAATATGTATGTATATATAGTCATTGAAATAAGAACTTAATAAAAGGGATAAATTCCAGTCTGGACTGAGTTGGATAGAAATGAGCAAACTGGAAGACAGTACTGAAGTATTCACCTTGAATGCAGCACATGGAAATAAAAAGAAAAAAACTATGAAAATATAGGTAAGAGACTTGGAGTCTCCAAATACATCTAACAGGAGTTTCTGAAAAAGAGAATTAGATGGAATGGTGAAGAACCAATATTTGAAGAGATACTGGCTGAGAATTTTCCACTTATGAAAAAAATCCTGGGCCTCCAATCAAAAGTGTTCCCTAGTAAATGACAACACTAAGAAGTACACAAGACTAAGGGAAGTTTTTAGTAAATGCTATAATATATACAATTTTGCAACAACAGCAATAACAACCACAAAATACGTGTGCGGTTACATAGGTAGGTATGTATCCATGTGTGTACAGGAAAGCACATGTGCATATAAAGGTGTGCATGTATAGGTGCATCCGTAGGCACATGTATATACATGTTTCTGTGTGCTGTACATATATGTTCATATATATAATAAAGCACATAGTGGGCACAGTTACAGATACTTCCTAGACATAATCAAACACCTCACTGGATTGGTTTACTGGGTTGGAAGGCTTAGGACCACAGTCTTGTGGGACAACTCGGTCAATTGGCATATCATAGTTCATAAAATTTATGTTCTACAGCCTAGTTTGATGAGTAGCATCTGGGGTCTTAAAAGCTTGCGAGTGGCCATCGAAGATACAACTATTGGTCTCCACTTGTCTGGAACAAAAGAGAAAGAAAGAAACAAAAGACTCAGAAAATACTAGGCTACAAGACTAATAGCCCACACAAACCACAGCTTCATCAGTTCTGAGACCAAAGAACTAGATGGGCCCGGCCACCGCTATTGACCATTCTGACTAGGGACACAATAGATGGTCCTGGATAGAATGGGAGAAAGCTGTAGAACAAAACTCATTCTTAAAAATGGACCAATAAAGGCTAGAGGAACCCCCAACACTATCACCCTGAGATACCCTCTAAACTTGGAACTGAAACCACACCTGGAGGTCACCTTTCAGCTAAATAACAGATTGGCTTAAAAAATAAACAATATCACTCATGAGTACTGTACTCTTTTAAAAAATCATCTATATGAAACCAAACTGTCAACATGTACCCTAAAGTAAAGATGAAAAGGTAAGTGGGGACAGGGAAGTTAGATTAATGGAAACAGAACAAAGAGAACAGAAATAATGCAAATGTTGACATATTGTGAAAAATTTAAGCAATGTTGCTGAACTATGTGTAGAAACTGCTAAATGGGAAACTAATTCGCTGTGTAAACTTTTGTTTTAATTGTGATTAAGGTGAAAGTTTACAGAGCAAATTAGTTTCTCTTTCAAAAATTTATACAGAAATTGTTTCACAGCATTGGCTGCAGTCCCACAGTGTGTCAGCACTCTCCCCCTTCCCCTTCTACCCCAGGCTCACTGTGTCTATTCATCCAGTTTTCCTGTCCCCTTCTGCCTTCTCGTCTTTGTTCCTGGGCAAGTGTTGCCCATTTGATCTCATAAGCTTGATTCATCTAAGAAGCATGTTCCTCACATGTGTTATTATTTGTCTCATAGGCCTGCCTAATCTTTGGCTGAAAGGTGTACTTTGGGAGTGGCTTCAAGTCTGAGTAAGATGGGTGTCTGGGGGCCATAGTCTCAGGGGTTCCTCCAGTCTCTGTCAGACCTCTGAGTCTGGTCTTTTTTGTGAATTTGATCATTTGTTCTATATTTTTCCCCCGCTCTGTCGGAGACTCTCTACTGTAATCCCAGTCAGAGTGGTTGGTAGTGGTAGCCAGGCACCATCTAGTTGTTCTGGTCTTGGGTCATGTAGGCTGTGGTTCATGTGGTCCATTAGTCCTTTGGCCTAATTGGTCCCTTGTGTCTTTAATATTTTTCCCTCTCCTTTGCCCCGGACTGCTGTGTAAACTTTTACCAAAAGACAATAAAATATTTTTTTAAAAAGGCACTCCCCAATCAAAAGTGCTCTCTTCTATCAAAAGTACCCAGCAGGAAGTTCAAGAAGTCAAAGTCAGATGTGTTAGGTCCTCTGGTGTAAAATTCCAGATTTCTCTGGGTCTTCTGGAAGGAGCTGTACTCAACTATGCTGATAACACAATAGCCCAAAATCTGTATATCATCTCTGTCAAGGGGATAAAGGGATGTCTGAACAGTCTTTCCACTGCAGTGTAGGTGCCATGCTAATGGCCGAGGTCAAGAAAGGGAAACCAGAACTCAGAAAGAAGCCACATCCAGCAATGGTAATTCCACAACAAAAGTCATACCAGAGAAAAGACAATGTGTTCCATTGTTTTGAAGATAACGTGGGGTCACAGTAGACAATAAGGATGAGATGAAAGGTTCTGCCATCACAGGACAGGTTGCAAAGGAGTGTGCAGACCCGTGGACCAGGATTGCGTACAATGCTGGTAGCATTGCATGATTCTTCAGTGTATTTGTAAAAAAACACTGCATTAAAAATTATTTGCTCAGTGTCCACCAAAAGTAGATACACATGCATGCATGCACACACACATGTATACACACGCACTCCATAATTGCATGAACTACTGTTAAGTAAAAAATCATAGGCTCAAGTCCAGTTCTGCTACCAGAATGAAAATTCTAATAGAGTGGTGGGACTATAGACCCTTCACCCAGCTAGTTCTACACCTGACTGTATGCGACTTGGCTATGTCAGTGATATGCCTTAGTTTCCTCATCTATAAAATAGGGATGATTGTGATATCTACCTCACAGAGCGTTTGTAAGGATTTAAAAAATTAACATATGTAAAACACTTATAACAGAGCCTGGCATATACGAAGCAGTGTATATGTGTTGTGTTAGCCATTATTATTTAGGTGTGTCCTTGGATATTGCCGTAATTCATTGTCTAGGCCTCAGTTTCTTTATCTGTAAAATCAGAGAGGGGTCTAATGTGCAATAAAAAATGTGCAATAGAAAGCTAATATTCCAAGTTCTACACTTTTGTGAGCATTTGGATGATTCTCATCTCTAATGTAGTCTTCCCTGTGAAGACTTTGAAACAGTAGGCTTGAAGCCCAGGACAAAGAAGTTAAATCTCACCATGACCTCAGTAGAAATTATATAACTTTTCTCTTAGATACTATGAAGGAGAAAAATAAACCCACTGTCAGAAATATGGTTAAGAAGTATATAGCTGAGAGAACAGCTTGTAGCTGAGTCATCTAGATCTTAATAAAGCACAATGATCCCCAATTTTCAACACTGCCCTATCAATGGAGTATCATCTTGGACACGTAACAGACACTGACTGAGATTTTAAGTTTTGTTTGATGGCCTTGTAAGTCACAGTATAGCATCCTACTGAGCAATGCATTATGCATAGTAGGGCAGATCATAGTTATCAACTGTAATTGTTACTTTGGCTATATATTAACTTATACAAATTGTTCAAAAGCATTCCACAGAATAGGTTCTTTCTAGATTGCTACTTCATGTTCATTTTCACTTTTGTTGTCTAAAGATACAATTGCATTTATTTGTTTAATATAAGACCAACCTAAGAAGTGGCCTATATTTTTAAAGAAAATAAGATTTAGCTGGAAGTACCTCAAATTTGTGCCAGGACTTTAACTGTTAGATGCTAGCATACAGCAGTGGAAACTCATATCATAATTGAAGCAGTAGTTTTCATTTTCATGTGCCTCTGAGTCTAGAAAAGAAAAGAAGAATGTATTTTGATAATATTTTCTTGTTTAAAGGACCTCAATATAAATGTGAATATATATGTATGGACATACATGTATTATGTCATGATATACTACATGACTATTTACACAAGAATCTTGCCCAATAATGCTTTTAAAAAAAGATGTTCAAAAATTATGAGAACAGATTAGTTAGTGTGATTTAAAATCTTAGTCTAAGATTATGAATAATAGAAAAAAAGGTAATCAATATTATCATGTAATAATCACCTGTAGTCAATGGCATGCCACCTCTCTAAAAATCTCAGCTCTCCTTGGGAGGGGTAATACAATTAAAAGTCTCAGATATAAAAAAAAAAAAAAAAAAATTATTTGCTCAAAAAAAAAAAATTCAGCAGAATAAAGAAATTCACACCCAGACACATAATGAAGCTGCGATACATCAAAGAGAAAGAGAAAAATGCAAAAGCTACCAGAGTTAAAAACAGAGCAACAATTACACTAATAGACCTCTCATCTGCAACAATAGATACCAGAAGACACTGGAGATAAATCTTCAAGTAACTGAAGAAATGTAGCTTGAAATTTATATTAAGTTAAGCAATTTTTCTGCTTCCGAAAGATTACAGCTGGCCTTGAAAATACTATGGAGTAGTTCTATTCTGCACACATCAAGACCTATAAAGATTAAGAGACTTTACCCACTACAAAAGATATACCTCAGCAAAGAGCAGCTTCTAAAAAAAAAAGTTCCTATGTATTTTAGCATATTAAGTAGGAAGGAGATTTACATAGATCATAAAATAATATTAATCACCCTCAAGGCAATTAATAACTAGAATTAAGATTAACATGTGACTTTAGTAGCTAAACTGGATATAAATTTATTCGCATGGTCCCAGCAGATCCACATTTAATAGAATGTTTCATAATATGCTATTTTCATTATTTAACACTTATTTAAACTTATAACTATATTCTTTTTTCCTTATATTTAGAATGAGGAAGTAGCACGACGTCTCATCTGGGAAAAGAATCTGAAGTTTGTGATGCTTCATAATCTAGAGCATTCAATGGGTATGCATTCATATGATCTAAGCATGAACCACCTGGGAGACATGGTAGGTAAATTACAAACAACTCTACTTTCATGTCTGGTTAAACATGATTTCTGTCTTCCCCAAAACAGTTTGAATGTTTTCAACAACTACAACAAGGGAAAAACAAGGCTATATGTGTACAAAGTTAGAAAACAGTAGAACTTAAGGGCATGAGAATTTGCATAGAGCTTCCTTTCTTTGTCCTATTTTGACCACTCTCCCTAACAAATCTCTTCTTTAGAGGAATATTTTAAATTCACAGAATCCTCTGGCTTTTACTTTTTTTTTTTTTTTTGTCATTCACTATATATTTTTATTTTTTTAATAACTTTTATTAAGCTTCAAGTGAACGTTTACAAATCCAATCAGTCTGTCACATATAAGTTTACATACATCTCACTCCCTACTCCCACTTGCTCTCCCCCTCTTGAGTCAGCCCTTTCAGTCTCTCCTTTCTTGACAATTTTGCCGGCTTCCCTCCCTCTCTCTCCTGCCACCCCCTCTCCAGACAAGAGTTGCCAACACAATCTCAAGTGTCCACCTGATATCATTAGCTCACTCTTCATCAGCGTCTCTCTCCCACCCGCTGACCAGTCCCTTTCATGTCTGATGAGTTGTCTTCGGGATGGTTCCTGTCCTGTGCCAACAGAAGGTCTGGGGAGCATGGCCGCCGGGATTCCTCTAGTCTCAGTCAGACCATTAAGTTTGGTCTTTTTATGAGAATTTGGGGTCTGTATCCCACTGATCTCCTGCTCCCTCAGGGGTCCTCTGCTGTGCTCCCTGTCAGGGCAGTCATCGATTGTGGCCGGGCACCAACTAGTTCTTCTGGTCTCAGGATGATGTAGGTCTCTGGTTCATGTGGCCCTTTCTGTCTCTTGGGCTCTTAGTTGTCGTGTGGCCTTGGTGTTCTTCATTTTCCTTTGCTCCAGGTGGGTTGAGACCAATTGATGCATCTTAGATGGCCGCTTGTTAGCATTTAAGACCCCAGACGCCACATTTCAAAGTGGGATGCAGAATGATTTCATAATAGAATTATTTTGCCAATTGACTTAGAAGTCCCCGCAAACCATGTTCCCCAGACCCCCGCGCTTGCTCCGCTGACCTTTGAAGCATTCATTTTATCCCGGAAACTTCTTTGCTTTTGGTCCAGTCCAATTGTGGCTTTTACTTTTTATGAATTCTACAAAGCACTACCTAAAGACTATTTACTCACATTTTCTATAGTAAGTCATCATACTTACTTAAGTCTAAATTGACAATTTAATACGGTCCACCTGTTTTCTTGAAGGGGGGTGTGAGTATTCAATATCAAAAATATCTCCTATTAGTTATTATATTCTGTTCTATTCTACAAACCTTTACTAGTGTTGTCATAGTACTTCTTGGAAGGGAACACCCTAGCTAGATCAGCTTCTCACTTAAGTTCAGGACTCTCCTCTGCAGTTCTTTCTCACAAGGAAAACCAGTTTAGTCTATTTTTTAAACAGCCCTTTTATAAAATTCTGCCTTGTTACAACTGGACTAAACCAAAACCAAAGAAGTTTCCTGAATAAACTGAACACTTAGAAGGCCAGCATAGCAGGGGCAGGGGTTTGGGGATCATGGTTTCAGGGGACATCTAGGTCAACTGGGATAATAAAATCTATTAAGAAAACATTCTGCATCCCACTTTGGAGAGTGGTGACTGGGGTCTTAAACAGTAGCACATGGCCATCTAAGATGCATCAATTGGTCTCAACCTACCTGGAGCAAAGGAGAATGAAGAACACCAAAGATACAAGGTAATTATGAGCCCAAGAGACAGGGCCACATAAACCAGAGACTATGTCAGCCCGAGCCCAGAAGAACTAGATGGTGCTCGACTACAATGGATGACTGCCCTGACAGGGAACACAACAGAGAACCCCTGAGGGAGAAGGAGAGCAGTGGGATGCAGTTCTCAAATTCTTGTAAATAGACCAGACTTAATGGTCTGACTGAGACTAAAAGGACCCCCGAGGTCATGGTCCCCAGACCTTCTGTTAGCCCAAGACAGAACCATTCCCAAAGCGAACTCTTCAGACAGAGATTGGACTGGACTATGGTATAGAAAATGGATCAAGTAGACACATGAGACTATGTGGGCAGCTCCTGTCTGGATGGGAGATGAGAAGGCAGAGGGGGTCAGAAGCTGGCCAAACGGACACGAAAATAGAGACTGGAAAGGAGGAGTGTGCTGTCTCATTAGGGGGATAGCAGTTGGGAGTATATAGCAAGGTGTATATAAATTTTTGGTACTGGGTATATAAATTTTTGTATGAGAGACTGACGATTTGTAAGCTTTCACTTAAAACACAATAAAAATTAAAAAAGAAAAAATTCTGCCTTGTTTTGAACCAAAAATCTGCCTCCTTGTAACTTCTTAATTTTTACCATTTTTTTCTCCTTCCCATTGATAATTCACCCACCAGTAGTAAATAGTACCTACGGTGGTCACAACTACCACTGGTTTTTCTAAGTTTTCTAATGTATTCCCAGATACACTTATTAGAATATCGAAAAGGATATAAGTCAAAGCAGATATATATTTGCTTTGTAGACCAGTGAAGAAGTGATGTCTTTGATGAGTTCTCTGAGAGTTCCCAGCCAGTGGCAGAGAAATGTCACTTTCAAGTCAAATCCTAATCAGAAATTGCCTGATTCTCTAGACTGGAGAGAGAAGGGATGTGTTACTGACGTAAAATACCAGGTGAGTATTATCATCTCAGGTCTCTTTACCCCAGGTGGAACTCTCTTTCTTCCCTAAAAACCTAGTGTAGCTACATTATTTGGTAGTAAATCTCATAGTCCCTTATGGTATTTTCTAATTACTTTGTTATTCTTGTCTTCCCAACTAAATTGTAAACCCCTATATACAAATACTGTACTTTATTCCCCACAGTGCTTAGAACACCACTGGTTAGAGCCATGCTAGACAAAAACTGTGAAGTAAGCTAACAGGTCTTTAAGTCAAATTTTTATTGCCCATGCTATCCATTGACTGCACTGAGCCTTCCACCAAGTCAACGTCATGTGCATGCGTGCGTGTGTGCGTGCATGCGTGTGTGTATGTACACCAATCAGGAAGTTTCCCCCTTGATCTCACTTAATTTCAGGGTCGAAGGATGGGAAAGAACTATTGCTGAGAGTGGTCTGTAAGTTGTACCAGTCAGGTTAATTCATGGTTAAATCAAAACCAAATCCACTGTCATTAAGTCAATTCCTACTCACAGCGACCCTATAGGACAAAGTACGACTGCCCCATAGGATTTCCAAAGCTGTAAATCTTTACCAAAGCAGACTGCAACATCTTTCTCCCATGGAGCGGCTGGTGGGTTCGAAGCCTGACCTTTCGGTTAGCAGCTGAGTGCTTAATCACTGCGCCAACAGGGCTCCTTCAATTCATGGTTGGGCTTGCATTATTAGAAAGTAAGAAATACAGGCTTTACAAAATTGTTGTTCCTATGTTTTTATATTTTCATTTTTCTTCAATTTGCTTGAAAGAAAAATAAAAACAAACTATGAAACTCCTAAACTGGTCAAGAATAGAAACTCTGGTGGTGTAGTGGGTAAGAACTACGGCTGCTGACCACAAGGTTGGTAGTTCAAATCCACTAGTCACTCCTTGAAAACCGTATACAGCGTTCTACTCTGTCCTATAGGGCTGCGATGAGTCAGAATCGACTCAACAGCAACAGGTTTACCCTAGTTTCACTAAAATAAAAGTTTGTGAAGATCCAATAAACTATATATTTAGATGGTAACTACGAATAATTTAAGGTACTGTTTTTCCTAGATACTTGCACTTTAATGGGGGATTTTTGCTTTAATCAAAAGCAATTTCAAATTGCTTTCTTGGGTAGAGAGCAAGGTACGAGGGAGGGAAGAACAGGGAAAGCAATTCTGATGAGGCTGTGGACCCTCTGTACCTTTTTTAACCAAAGCAGCTTTGTGTTCTTCTGTTTGTTGATACCTCCCTGTAAAATATCCTTTGATCAAAATTTTTGAGAAGTGCTAACCTAGGATTAAAGTTTCTTATGTTTCAGCCTTCATTTGGCAGAAGGAAGGGTTTGTCAGGTCAAGGGAATCATCTTAGCCCCTCTCAAAATCACTTTATTGTAGACATCTATCTCCCTTACCTATGGAGGAAGCTAGCTGGGATTCCGTACGTGCTCAGTAATTACTGTTTCTTGATATATTTGAGTATGGCAGTTATGCTCTGAGCTCAGCCATGTGCAGACCTTTATCAAGGGTAGGCCTTGCTCAAAGACCAATCAAGTATTTAGTCTCCGTTTCCATTGTCTTGGAGAGGAGAAAATTGTAGTGGGGGAGCTCTTTCTGGGAACAACTGGCTGACCTTGGTGGGAGTTGCCCAGTTTGTGTTACAGAACCCGTCAGCACTGACTCCCTCTGATGACCTCTGTGACTTTGTCTCTGTTGTAGGGTTCTTGTGGTGCTTGCTGGGCTTTCAGTGCTGTGGGGGCCCTGGAAGCACAGCTGAAACTGAAAACAGGAAAGCTGGTGTCTCTCAGTGCACAGAACCTGGTGGATTGCTCTGGTGAAAAATACAGCAATAAAGGCTGCAACGGTGGTTTTATGACACGGGCTTTCCAGTACATCATTGATAACAACGGCATTGATTCGGAAGCTTCCTATCCCTACAAAGCCACTGTATGTCACAAGTAAATGTTTTGTGCTGCCTCATGACCTCATGCTGTCCGTTGACCGCACTGGACTTATCTCCAAGCCAGTTGCTTGAGAAGCCGTGTTGTGTGTCAGAGAATCCCAATTGAGAATTCTTAAATTCGCAAGTTCTCTGTCTTATGCAGTAGGTAACCTTCTTAGATCACTGCAGCACAATGTTTTCCAAGAAGCAAATAGCATTCATGCTTAAAAAACAAAATTTAAGTAAACCTTCTTTAATATTCTTCGTGTATAGGTGCCTAGTATTTAAACGTTTTTATTCTGCAGTCTCCATGACAGCTTGACCTTATTCTCAGATCACTGACCACGTCATTCTTCTACCTGCTAACAAGCTAAATAATGTTCTCCTTCTCCTCACAAATTCATTATGCATTTTGTTAAATATGTAATATATCCATGTACAGAAAATTTGGAAAATATCCAAAATTTTACTATCTTAACCATTATTACTTTGGTTTATATCTTTCAAGTTCTTTTCCCCTTAAACATTTAAAAAAATATAGCTGTATATATGACATATATGAATTTGCAACTTTTCTTTTTTTACTTGAAATATACTATAAGTGCTTTCCATATCATATGGTCTTTAAAAACCATCATTTTAACTTCAGATCATCGTCAGCAAAGATTACCATCATCAAAAAGATTTTAAAACTCTTCTTTAGCATTTATGATCTCCACGTAGTATTATCTTACAATCCACCTGGGAGCCACAAGGGATGTTGTCCTGGCAACTTCTGCATGTATGAAGATGCTCACAATTGAAAACAATAGAATAGTTCTATATTTCCTCTGTTATTGATAAAACATGGAACTGTTAAGGTTTGGAAGATTCGATTTTTCTTTGTTCGAAAGAGAGAAGGTGACATCTCTTGCCTGGACTATTGCTGTAGCCTTCTGATTGGTCTCCTTTATTCTCAAATCCATCTTTCATACCGCTGCCAAAATGGTTTGTTTAAAATATGAGCGTGAGCTTAAAATTGAAGCCAGAAGAAAAGGCTAAGGGAGACTTGAAAAATTCGATAGGAAACTTAGGGGGCAGTGAGTTTATGTTAATGGGGGAGGAACAACTCAGAAAAGGTGGGTGAGAATGGTTGCACAGCTCAAAGAATGTAATCAATGTCATCGAATTCTACGTGTAGAAACTGTTCAATTGGTGCATGTTTTACTGCACCAAAATAAATAAAATTAAAAAAAAAAAAAGGAAAGGCTAAAAGTGAGGAAAGAAAACAGATCTTAAATCCAAAATACCTAGGCTATTGGTGATTTATAAAGGAAGTTGAAGTATACTTCTTTATCTATTGTACTTTTTGCAGGATGGAAAGTGCCAGTATGACCCAAAAAACCGAGCTGCCACATGTTCAAAATACACTGAGCTTCCCTATGGGAGTGAAGATGCCCTGAAAGAAGCTGTGGCCAACAAAGGACCCGTGTCTGTTGGTATAGATGCGAGTCGCCCTTCTTTCTTCCTCTACAAAAGTGGTAAAAATTCAGATATATTATCCTCTTGTTATATGCTGCCCTTGCACTATAAAAAGATCTTATCCTTCCCTATCACTCCACCTCTGAATGATTAGATAGATTAAACAGAATCCTCCATTTCATATAAGGCAGGCTTTTTCATTCCCAGTTCTAACTGGTAAAGTAACACTTATCAAAGTTTGCTGATACTGCATGCCATGTGCTAAGCTAAATTCTTAACATGCATTATCTCATTTAATCCTTACACTAACCCTAATTTGTTGTTGTTGTTGTTAGGTGCTGTAGAGATGGTTCCGACTCATAGCGACCCTATGTACAACAGAACAAAACACTGCCCAGTCCTGTGCCATCCTCATGGTTGTTTCTATGCTTGAGCCCATTGTTGCAGCTACTATATCAAACCATCTTGTTGAGGGTCTTCCTTTTTTTCACTGACCCTCTACTTTACCAAGCATGATGTCCTTCTGCAGGGACTGGTCCTCCTGCTAACATGTCCAAAGTATGTGAGACAAAGTCTCACCATCTTTGTTTCTAAGGAGCATTTTGGCTGTATTTCTTCCAAGATAGACTTGTTCGTTCTTCTGGCAGTCCATGGTATAGTAAATATTCTCCGCCAACACCATAATTCAAAGGCATCAATTCTTATTCAGTCTTCCTTATTCATTGTCCAGCTTTCGCATGCATGTGAGGCGACTGAAAATACCATGGCTTAGGTCAGGTGCACCTTAGTCTTCAAAGTGACATCTTTGTTTTTTAACACCTTAAAGAGGTCTTTTGCAACAGATTCGCCCAATGCAATACATCCTAATTTACAGATATAAAAACTAAGTTTTAGAGAGGTTAACTTGCTTATGGTCATATGGTTTGGAACAGTGGAGCTGGGATTAGAAACCATGCCACTTGATTCCCCAGCCCATGCTTGTAATGACTATAGAGACTGTGTAGGGTAGGTGTGGCCCAGCAGTGCACAAGGAGGGCACCTAACACTTTTTTTAAGATGAGGCTTGAAAAAATTATACGTGATTATATAAACTTAACAATACATTTCCTGAGACCCACTAAGGGTAGAGCATTGTATTGGACAAAATAGAAGGCTAGAATCTTTTTAAAAAAACTTTGCCTTAGACATTATAAAACATAACTACCATGACTAATGAGAATCGGTTATATTACATCAGCAGATGAAATAGCATGAAAGGAAAGCGTTGTTTCCATGAAAACTAACCCGAATGCTTTAGACACTCAGTAAAGATAGACTGAGTAAGAAAACTGTAAAAGGTGGGGGGAGGGTTAAAAATCTAGAAGGATTCAGAAGGCTTCATCAGTGTCTTTAAATTCTTAATGTTTAGTTAAAGAATAAACTAAATCAGGAAACGTTAGAGCATACAATTATGGCTTATACAAGAACAATGGACCTATGCAAACAAAAGAAAAGCCATTGACATTACATCTGCAGATCAGTGAACGAATGTGCATTTATATGCTTTCAGTTAAAATAAAATATTTACGTTTGAGGTATGGTATAGTATTTTTATAATCCTCTTCTTCAACCAAAGTTTCAGTCATTCAACCAATGAATCACATGGGATAAAAAGGACACTATTAAATGATGTGGAGTCTTTGGACAGTACAGTTAATGCAGTGGGCTGCTAACCAAAAGGTTGGAGGGTTGAGTCCACCCAGAGGCACCTCAGAAGAAAGGCCTGGCAATCTAGTTCAAAAAAATCAGCTATTGAAAACCCTAGGGAGCACAGTTCTACTCTGACACACATGGAATCACCATGAGTCAGAATCAACTCTGAAGCAACCGGTCTTATTAAACTATGTATTTCTGGTGACACACACACACAACTTCACCTCAAAGAGCATTTAATCTGCTAAAGGATGAAAATATATGAAACAAACAATTTAGTAATATATACAAAGAAATATGATAAGTGATTGTACAGAATTTTTTTAAATAATTAGGAAAAGATGGCAGGTTATCAAAGAAAGTATTTGAGGGAACTATGACTGGATTGATATCAAACCTGGCAAGAAAACTGACAAATATAGCATTGATGGCAAAGAATTATGAACTCTAAATAGTTTAAGCATGAGAATATATATTCCTAACACTTTAATTAACCTTGTCGTATATCCAAAACAGTCTAATAAAAAGTAGTAGTATTTTCAAATGTCCCGCATTGTTGCATACCATTTGCTCTTTTTCTCCACCCATATCTTACTCTCAGGTGTCTACTATGACCCATCCTGTACTGATAATGTGAATCATGGTGTATTGGTGGTTGGCTATGGTAACCTTAATGGAAAAGACTACTGGCTTGTGAAAAACAGGTAAATATATCACACTTTTATGTGTATTTTATTAAAATCAGGGATTTGAGGGAGCCTGAATAAATGCTTTCTTGTGATTACGTTGATCATGATATTGACAATGATAAACATTTGTAGCTTCTTACAAAGTGACATTCTCAATTACTCAGTACCCCATTTCTTCACTTCCTATTCTGCCTTCAGCACTTCGTTTTATGTATCTTGTATCATACTTCTCTGAACATTCTTAGGAAATTCTATGTTTAACTTTTGGAGGAATCACCAAACTGTTTTCCATAGCAGCTTCACCATTTCACATTCCCACCGGCAATGGACGCAGAACTTTCATTTTTAAATCTGAAACTCGAACCAAAAACCCATTGCCATCGAGTCACTTCCAACTCACAGCAACCCCATAGGACAAAGTAGAACCGTCCCACTGGGTTTCCAAGGAGCACCTGGTAGATTTGAACTGGTGACCATTTTGGTTAGCAGCCTGAGCTCTTAAACACTGCACCACCAGAGCTCCAAAACTGGGACAGTTCCAGGTCAATTGAGATGGCTGGTCATCCTGGAAGAAGGGTATATATTTTTAGAAAGTGGATGGACTCTACTTGACTCCAATCATACCTGGTTAATAATAAACATAACTACCTCCATGTATTGTGCATTTACCATGTACCAGATACTATACAAGTATTTTAAATAATTTTCTCATTTAATTTTAAAATAACCTTATGAGAAAGGCATGTTATCCCTGTAATACAGACTAAGAAGCTCTTGATACCAAGAGAGTTAAGAAACTTGTCCAAAGTTGAACCATTTGAGTGGAAGAGCCATAGAGTTAATAAAAATGAACAACTTGGCAAGGATGGGAATGAAAATCTGGAGCAGACTTGGCACAGTTCCGAAGGCCACAATTTGTCCTCAGATGCTTTATGTAGCTTGAGATTTGTATTCAGTAGTACTCTCTAAAGAAGAGCTAGCAGGACTCAGTCAAAAAGAGGCCTAGGATTATCTACAAAGTTTGGGGTAGTTGAACTTGGTCAATAAACTGGAAAAAGTTTATAAACTTGAACAAATGAGAAAAATAAGTTGTCTAAATGTTGAATGGGATCTTGGACTCCTGATCTCACTGGCCGAATTCATACTACTGATAACTAGAACCTCAAACCAATTTTCATTACCAGAACAAAGATCCAAAGTCAGTTCATCTAAAATGGCTTATGTATTTTTTTTTTCCAAAGGCAGTAAAATAGCTATAGTAAGATATGAATTATGTAAGATTTTGGATGTTCTGGTCTGAATTTCATTCCCCATGCTACCTTACTCCCAGGGATAATGTCAAGAAAGGAATCGTATAATAGAGTGGTCTTTGGAGTAAAAACAATCCGAGATTTGAATCCTGGCCTCACAATTTACCATCTGTTTGACTTTGAGCAAGTCAGTTTACCACTCTGCCCTTCTGTTTTCTCTTCAGTAAAAAGAAAATGATACCTAACTCACCAGGTGATGATTAAATGAAATAATAGACTTTAAGCTGCCTAACAGAGACTACATGCTCAATAAATCGTGGCCATTAATATTACAAATAGCTTGGCCAGAGTTTACTGTTCTTACTTTTGCTCATCAAACTGGATACAAAAAGAGCACTGCACCCACTGGTACGAGGTGAAAATGGAATTTGAGTTTTATGCTAAAGTTATGGGCAGCTACAAAAGAATTTTAAGCGGGGGAATGGCAATTAAATGAAAGGAAGCAAAAAAGGAATTCCATGAAAAAGTTTAAGAAGGAGTGGCTGGAGAGGGAGGAGAAAATCAGGATGATAGTGTCTTAAAAACAAGAGTGAAATGAGAGGAAGAGTAGACAACTTGTTAAATGCTACAGAGAGATAAAATTAAGACTTGAATAGTGTTGCATGAGTGGCTGATAACTAAAACAAAAAAAAACAAACCCAGTGCCGTAGAGTCGATTTCGACTCATAGCGACCCTACAGGACAGAGTAGAACTGCCCCATAGAGTGTCCAAGGAGCACCTGGCGGATTCAAACTGCCGGCTCTTTGGTTAGCAGCCATAGCGCTTAACCCTTAAAGCACATACCTTTTAAAATACACCACTTGTCCTCTTGCAGTAAACCAGCACTTCTTAGTTTCTCCACTGCAAACAAAAACACAACCTTCTTTCGAGTCCTTGAGCAAAAATTTTCAGTGGCTTCCCTTTGCCTGTGGAATTGAAGTGCAAACTCCTCAGCTTGCTCTTCTAAGCTCTTCACACATGGTCCTACGTCTTACTTTCTATCCTCTTTTCCCACTGCTTCCCTAGAGACATCCAGTTTTCCTTTCAACTAAATTTCTTGCTCTTCTCTAAACACACTAGACATTTTCACAATTCTCCTGCTCCATGTAACTTCTTTTCCTTAACTATTCATACGACTTCATATCCTAGTTACAGCATTTAATGAATTCTGACTCATAATTATTTGTAGACTTTCAATTACTTAGAATCATAAAGAAGTTGAGAAATCATTTCTTCTATAAGGATTTTGCCAGTTTTTTTTAACCAGTCTGTGGCAAAGTGGGAAGAAATAAAATATTGTGGTGAGTTTTCATAAATTTAAATTTATTCAACTCAAAGGACTGTCCTTAGACATTATGTCCTCCAAATATTTTTATGTTAAAATATCCTTTCTTTTACAAAATATAAGTTTTGTATTTAAAAACAAATCCATACTTGCTAAATAAAAAAAAAAAAAATTGGTGACTTTAGGTCAATCTGCAAAATTCGTTTTAAGTTCTTTAAAGTCCATGAAATCAAAAAGCAAGAAAACCACTGATTTGCTCTAACCCTCATCTGACCCATGATTCCCTCTGTAAATAATAACTCTGACAAATGACACAGCTAGCCTGTGCTTGAATAGTTCTAGTGGCAGGGAACTCAATAGCTTACAAGGTAGCATATTCTATTTTTTGATAACTTTAATTATGAGAAAGTCTTAGTTCCACTTCTAGATTTAAAAACTTTTTGAGAGCTTCACTTTTTATTGCTTATCTTAGAATTACTTGCCCTATGCCTTTTCCATAATAGTTGCTCAAAAATATTTAATTGACGTTCTTTAGAGGAATTTAAATTTGAAGGAAAGTCATCACTCATGATCTTATTATGCAAAACCATTTGGAGATGGGGCCTTGGAGAGGATAATAATATTATTTTCCCTGCAGAAAGCACATTTACAAAGCAGGAGAATTGAAAGACTCGGATGGACCTCATATGGTTTCCTTAGGTATTAAAAGCCTGTTCATCAATATTACACTACAGCATTCCAAACTACCCTTTGAAAATTGCCTAGAAGCCATGGAGAAATTATTATTTCATCCTAATTTTGTTTTACTGCTTTTCATATATACTTTTATATACTTGGGAGAGAAAACCACCTAAGGGATAAAATGTGGATAATAAGGTTTTATTTTATTCATTTGTAATTTTGTGTTATTTCTTTTTCTAAAGCTGGGGCCTCAACTTTGGTGAACAAGGATATATTCGAATGGCAAGAAATAGTGGAAATCACTGTGGGATTGCTAGTTTTCCCTCTTACCCAGAAATCTAGAGGATCTCTTCATTCTATAAAAAGTCAAGAAAGATGAGCTACTTCTAATCTGTTGTAACCAGTAGAAATAAGTGTGTCATGATCAATGTATTTTTTTTTTAATTAGAAAACATAGTTTGACTTCTTTTCTAACTTTGCAGACCCTGAAAAAAAGCTTGCTAACTAAATTAATAATGTATGATAGTTATAACTGCATGGAAATTTGTCAACCTAAAACAATCTGTTGTGTTTGTCCTTGTCTTATTTTCCATTCCATTTTTTGTTTTGTTTTTTAAGCTCTCTGATACCCTTTTTTAACCTGGTGGTGTATATATACTTAATAAATGTTTGTCTTTTCAAATTTCTATCATTGCCACATACCACTCTTTCCTTATTCTTAGGTAACTATTATAACCTGTAATGTACTGAGATTGTACTTTGATGGAAGAAACTATGAAGTCATATTGAGGCATTGGTGGTTCAGTGGTAGAATTCTCACCTCCCATGTAGGAGACCAGGGTTCCATTCCCCGCCAATGCGCTTCATGTACTGCCAACACCCACCTGTCAGTGGAGGCTTGTGTCTTGCTATGATGCTGAACAGGTTTCTGCAGAGCTTCCAGACTAAGACAGACTATGAAGAAAGGCCTGGAGATCTACTTCCAAAAATCAGCCAATGAAAACCCTATGAATCACAACGGTCTGATCTGTAACTGATCATGGCGATGGCACAGGACCAAGTAGAGTTTTGCTCTGTGGTGCGTGGAATCCCCATGAATCTGGGCCAACTCACCAGCAGCTAACGATAAATGAAATTATAAATGTCCTGAGGGCTCAGATTGTGCCTTTACACATAAAAGGATCCAATTAATGTTTTTAAATCAATGATGTCAAAGTGAACAAAAGCTTAAAGATCATCTGGTTTTGGGGGGACCTCATGCTACCAAGAAGCACCGGGAGCAGAGCACATCCTTTGGACTTGGAGTTCCTGTGTGGAGAAGCTCCTAGTCCAGGGGAAGGTTTTACAAGAAAGGCCTTCCTCCAGAGTTGAAAGAGAGAGAAAGCCTTCCCCTGGAGCTGATACCCTGAATTTGGACTTCTAACATACTAGACTGTGAGAAAATTAATTTCTCTTTGTCAAAGCCATCCACCTGTGGTATTTCTGTTACAGCAGCACTAGATGACTAAGACAGAATTTGGTATGGAGAGAGTGGGGTGCTGCTCTAACAGATACCTAAAATGTGGACGTGGTTTTGAAACCTGAATGACAGGGAAGCAGCAGTGGCAGAGACCTAGCAGCAACAGAACCAGGAAACCAGTGTGGGATGGTGCTGGAGCCAATCCATGGAGCAAGAGAGCTGAGTGCCTGTGTGCAGGAGGCTTCCTAGCAGAGTGGGGTGCCTCCAGGCACTTATTGGTGGAGCTAAGCTTTGGCACACTTGCCCCAGCAGGGCAGGTGCAGGTGTGAGACCTGAGGCACCGAGAGGCCAAGAAACCAGGAAACAGAAGCTGAAGGGACAAAGAACACAAGCTGAGCTGCCACAGTCTCAAAATGTATGGTCATGACCTCATGGGTTTCAAACGGTGGAGCCATGGCTTCTAGTGTTTCTAAGGGTGGAGTCGCCATTCAGATAGACTAGGAGAATGGTGAGTCTAAAGCCGAGGGAGCAGAGTTGCTGTCCCAGTGGGCCTGGAAGGTGGTGCTGAAGCCCAGGGCCGAGGAGCTTCCATTCAGAATCCAGAGAGTGTGGCCAATACCTAAAGTTTGGAGGGCAGGGCCATTGTTTAAATTGTCTCAGAGAACAGGGGATTATTTTCAAAGCCTTGAGGGCTGATGTAATATGTTCTGCTGACTTGCTTGGTGCCTGTCGTCCCTTCTTTTTCTCCAGTTTCTCCCATTTGTAATGGAAATGTCTAGCTTGTGCCTGTTCTGCCATCGCACCTTTGGAAGCAGATAACGTGTATTCTAGATTTCACAGATGAAGAATTTTTGGATTTTGGACTTGAGTTAAGATTTTTGCTATGATGTGACAGGGTATGTTTTGCATGGTGCAAGTGAGACAGGTAGGGCTAATTGTGCTGGCAGAACAAAAGAGCTGTTAAAAGATTACTTCTAGAAGTTGGGAAAACAGGAACCACATCCTGTCAATATGAGATAAAGTTAAAACAACCCATGAATTACTACCTCCTCCTTAGTGTTTTTCTAGTCCCTTCCCCCTTTACAGGCTCTGCATGAGCAGAAGAACAAAGTGTGACCACTGTTTAACCTTCCTTAGTCCGTCGAAGAGGGTGATGTAGTGCTGAAGATCAGTGTGCCTGCACCATATGCCCTAATAAATGATGCCAAGGGTTGCCGAGAGGACTTCGTCTTGAATATCAGCAGGTTCCATCTTGGATTCCAGATATGCGTGCAACCTAATTAGTCTGCACCGTTATTCTGAGAAGTACCCGCCCCTTGAAAGAAACCCACTAAATATTCATTACTCTATTGTCTCCACCAAACCTATATAAGCCCTAGCCTTGCTTCCCTTTTCAAGTCAGTCTTTTGGAGTGGCATAAGCCCCCACTGACTCTTCTACTTGTCACAAGTAAAATAAACCTGTTAGAGCTGAATCCAAAATTGTCTCCTCTGTGTATTCTTACGAGAGAAAGACAAGAACCCATTGAGTCCAGAGGGCCTCCGTGCCCTCCGCGGTAACACAAGGATGTGATTTTGGGGGGGCTAAGGGGTCATGGATTGAATTGTGTCCCCCCAAAATATGTGTTAACTTGGTTACGCCATGAGTTCCAGTATTGTATGGTTGTCCTCTATTTTGTGATTGTAATTTTATGTTAAAGAGAATTCAGGTGGGATTGTAACATAACCCTCACCCAGGTCACATCCCTCATCCAATGTAAAGGGAGTTTCCCTGGGGTGTGGCCTGCACCACATTTTAGCTCTCAAGAGATAAGAAGGGAATGGAAGCAAGCAGAGAGGGGGACCTCATATCACCAAGAAAGAAGCACCGGGAGCAGGGTGCATCCTTTGGGCTCTGAGTTCCTGCGTGGAGAAGCTCCTAGTCCAGAGATTGACGAGAAAGCCCTTCCTCCAGAGCCAACAGAAAGAGAAAGCCTCCCCTGGAGCTGACACCCTGAATTTGGACTTCTAGCCTACTAGACTGTGAGAAAATAAGTTTCTCTTTCTTAAAGCCATCCACTAGTGGTATTTCTGTTATAACTGCACTAGATGACTAAGACAGTCCTCAAAGTAACATCTTTGTTTTTTAACAATTTAAAGAGGTCTTGTGCAGCAGACTTGCCAATGCAATGCATCATTTGATTTCTTGACAGCTGATTCCATGGGCATTGATTATGGATCCAAGCAAAATGAAAAATTTGACAACTTTAATATTTTCTCCAATTATGATGATGTTGCTTATTGGTCTAGTTGTGATGCTTTTTGTTTTCCTTATGAAGGCTGTAGTCTTTGACCTTCATCAGTAAGTGCTTCAAATCCTCTTTGCATTCAGCAAGCAAGGTTATGTCATCTGCACATCACAGATTGTTAATGAGTCTTCCTCCAATCCTGATGCTGCCTTCTTCATATAATCCAGCTCCTCAGGTTATTTGCCCAGCATACAGCTTGAATTAATAAGGTGAAAGGACACAATAAAAAAATTTTTAAGAGACCATCTGTTTTCAAGCACTTTGGAAGAATTATTTTAATAATAAATAATTAAACTAGTTAGTTCAAATTAATTTTATCTAGTTATTGGCAGTTTGGCCAAGGCCTTTTTTTGGCGAATAATTAAGTCAGCCTGAATAAAACAGGCAAACTGCATAGAAACTGCATATTTTCATCTAATTTAGATTATCTTCCTCACAATTGCTCTAGATTAGAAGATGAGTTCTGCTCTGGACAAGAAGCAGGAACTTTAAATTTTACAAGTTAATGCCCATGACATGAAAAATGTATGGGATAATATCATTAATAAACATTAAGCAACTACTAGCCTAAAGGTTGGCAGCATCTGGGGAGACAGGCCTGGTGATCTGCTTCCAAAAGGTCAGTCTTGAAAACCCTATGGAGCAGTTCTGCTCTGCACACATGGGGTCGCTATGAGCCAGAATCTACTTGACAGCAGATAACAGCAACAACAAAACTGACCTTAAACTAATTTCCCTATTTCTGGCTCTCTCACCCAAAAACACATTTTAAGGATCAAAGATTAGACAGGACTATAAAACAAAAAATAATACATGTGAGTAATGTGCTTCTTAGCTTAATCAGATATATGAGACCAAATGCGCAGCTCCTGTCCAAAAGCAGGATGAGAAGACAGGAAGACACAGGAACTGGCTGAATGGACACAGGGAACATGGGGTGGAAAAGGAGAGTGTGCTGTCACATTGTGGGGATTGCAACTAATGTCAAAAAACAACATGTGTGTAAATTTTTGAATGAGAAATTAATGAACGAGCTGTAAACTTTCACCTAAAGCACACAAAAAAGAAAACAAACAAAAAAAGAATTGTTAAGTAAAAACATCAGAGTTTAAAAGTATTCGCCCTAAGACACTCTTCTGAACTGGAACTGAGGCCACTCCTGGAGACCACCTTTCAGCCAAACCATAGCCAGACTCGTAAAATAAACAATAACACTTGAGAGGAATGTGCTTCTTAGAACAATCAATTAGCAACAATCAATTAACAATTAACAATCAACAAGCTACATTTGCCCAAAAGCAAAGACGAGAAGGCAGGACAGGGTAGAAAATCAGGATGAAAGGAAACGGTAATCTAGGATGGAAAAGGGGAGACTGCTGACACATTGTGGGGAACGAAACTAATGTCATGGAACACTTAATATACAAACTATCAAACGCGAAACTGATTTGCTCTGTAAACTTTCACCTAATGCACAATAAAATTTTTTTTAAATAAAAGTATTCAGTTGATTGTTCTTCAGTTTTTAACATAAATTTTGTTTTACCCACAAAAGTGACTGTAAGTGGAAGTAAATCAGCAGTTCTGAATCTCTGTCATGCCCTGGATCCCTCTGGGAGTCTGGTGAAGCCTATGGATGCCGTTTCAGAATTGTTGTTAGGTGCCGCTGATTCGGTTTTCGACTCACAGCGACCCTATGCACAACAGAACGAAACACTGCTGGGTCCTGAGCCGTCCTTACAATCGTTGTTATGCAGGAGCTCATTGTTGCAGCCACTGTGTCAATCCACCTCGTTGGGGGTCGTCTTCTTTTCCGCTGACCCTATACTCTCCTAAGCATGATATCCTTCTCTGGGGACTGATCCCTCCTGACAACATGTCCAAAGTATGTAAAACACAGTCTCGCCATTCTTACCTCTAAGGAGCATTCTGGCTGTACTTCCAAGAGATTTGTTCGTTCTTTTGACAGTCCATGGTATATTCAATATTCTTCGCCAATGCAACAATTCAAATGCATCAATTCTTCTTCGGTCTTCCTTATTCATTGTTCAGCTTTCACATGCATATGATGTGATTGAAAATACCATGGCTTGGGTCAGGCGCACCTTAGTCTTCAAGGTGACATCTTTGCTCTTCAACACTTTAAAGAGGTCCTTTGCAGCATATTTACCCAATGCGATGCATCTTTTGATTTCTTGACTGCTGCTTCCATGGCTGTTGATTGTGGATCCAAGTAAAATGAAATCCCTGACAACTTCAAATCTGTTCTCTGTTTATCATGATGTTGCTCACTGGTCCAGTTGTGAGGATTTTTGTTTTATGTTGAGGCGCAATCCATACTGAAGGCTGTGGTCTTTGATCTTCATTAGTAACTGCTTCAAGTCCTCTTCACTTTCAGCAAGCAAGGTTGTATCATCTGCATAACGCAGTTTGTTAATAAGTCTTCCTCCAATCCTGATGTCCCGTTCTTCTTCATATAGTCCAGCTTCTCGTATTATTTGCTCAGCATACAGATTGAATAGGTATGCTGAAGGAATACAACCCTGACGCAAACCTTTCCTGATTTTAAACCAATCAGTATCTCCTTGTTCTGTCCGAACAACTGCCTCTTGATCTATGTAAAGGTTCCTCATGAGCACAATTAAGTGTCCTGGAATTCCCATTCTTTGCAATGTTATGCATAATTTGTTATGATTCACACAGTTGAATGCCTTTGCACAGTCAATAATTAACACAGGTAAACATCCTTCTGGTATTCTCTGCTTTCAGCCAGGATCCATCTGACATCAGCAATGATATCCCTGGTTCCACGTCCTCTTCTGAAATCGGCCTGAATTTCTGGCAGTTCCCTGTTGATATATTGCTGCAGCCGTTTTTGAATGATCTTCAGCAGAATTTTGCTTGCGTGTGATATTGATATCATTCTACAATTTCCATATTTAGTTGGATCACCTTTCTTGGGAATAGGCATAAACATGGATCTCTTCCACTCAGTTGGCCAGGAAGCTGTCTTCCATATTTCTTGGCATAGATGAGCGAACACCTCCAGCACTGCATCTATTTGTTGAAACATCTCAATCGATATTTTATCAATTCCTGGAGCCTTGTTTTTTGCCAATGCCTTCAGAGCAGCTTGGACTTCTTCCTTCAGTACCATCTGTTCTTGATCATATGCCACCTCCTGAAATGGTTGAACATCGACTAATTCTTTTTGGTATAATGACTCTGTGTATTCCTTCCATCTTCTTTTGATGCTTCCTCCATTGTTTAATATTTTCCCCATAGAATCCTTCACTATTGCAACTCGAGGCTTCAATTTTTTCTTCAGTTCTTTCAGCTTGAGAAACACCGAGCGTGTTCTTCCCTTTTGGTTTTCCATCTCCAGCTCTTTGTACATGTCATTATAATACTTTGTCTTCTCAAGACGCCCTTTGAAATCTTCTGTTCAGTTCTTTTACTTCATAATTCTTCCTTTTGCTTTAGCTGCTCGATGTTCGAGAGCAAGTTTCAGAGTCTCCTCTGACATCCATCTTGGTCTTTTCTTTCTTTCCTGTCTTTTCAATAACCTCATGCTTTCTTCATGGATGATGTCCTTGATGTCATTCCACAAGTCGTCTGGTCTTCGGTCACTAGTGTTCAATGCGTCAAATCTATTCTTGAGATGGTCTCTAAATTCAGGTGGGATATACTCAAGGTCATATTTTGGCTCTCGTGGACTTGCTCTGATTTTCTTCAGTTTCAGCTTGAACTTGCATGTGAGCAGTTGATGGCCTGTTCCACAGTCAGCCCCTGGCCTTGTTCGGACTGATGATATTGAGCTTTTCCATCATCTTTTTCCACAGATGTAGTCAATTTGATTCCTGTGTGTTCCGTCTGGCACGGTCAATGCATATAGTCGCCGTTTATGTTGGTGAGAGAAGGTATTCGCAATGAAGAAGTTGTTGGTCTTGCAAAATTCTATCATTCAATCTCTGGCATTTTTTCTATCACCAAGGCCATATTTTCCAACTACTGATCCTTCTTCTGTTTCCAACTTTTGCATTCCAATCGCCAGTAATTATCAATGTATCTCGATTGCATGTTTGATCAATTTCAGACTGTAGCAGCTGATAAAAATCTTCAATTTCTTCATCTTTGGCCCTAGTGGTTGGTGCATAAATTTGAATAATAGTTGTATTAACTGGTCTTCCTTGTAGGTGTATGGATATTATCCTATCACTGACAGCGTTGTACCTCAGGATAGATCTTGAAACGTTCTTTTTGATGATGAATCCAACGCCATTCCTCTTCAAGCTGTCATTCCCAGCATAGTAGGCTATATGACTGTCTGATTCAAAATGGCCAATACCAGTCCATTTCAGCTCACTAATGCCAAGGATATCGATCTTTATGTGTTCCGTTTCATTTTTGACGATTTCCAATTTTCCTAGATTCATACTTCATACATTTCAGTTTCCGATTATTAATGGATGTTTGCAGCTGTTTCTTCTCATTTTTAGTCGTGCCACATCAGCAAATGAAGGTCCTGAAAGCTTTACTCCATCCACGTCATTAAGGTCAGCTCTACTTTGAGGAGGCAGCTCTTCCCCAGTCATCTTTTGAGTGCCTTCCAACCTGGGGGGCTCATCTTCCAGCACTATATCAGACAATGTTCTGCTGCTATTTATAAGGTTTTCACTGGCTAATGCTTTTCAGAAGTAGACTGCCGGGTCTTTCTTCCTAGTCCGTCTTAGTCTGGAAGCTCAGCTGAAACCTGTCCTCCATGGGTGACTTTGCTGGTATCTGAATACAGGTGGCATAGCTTCCAGCATTACAGCAACACGCAAGCCTCCACAGTACGACAAACTGACAGACACGTGGGGATGTCTCAGAATGATGTTTTTAAATGCATAAAATAAAACACATAAGATTACAAACAAAGCCAATTCTACTGAAATACAATTTTTAAAACGTTAAAAATAGGTCCCCAGACTTTCTGGTAGGCCAAGACAGGAACCATTCCCAAAGCCAGCTCTTCAGAGAGGGATTGGACTGGACTATAAGACAGAAAATGCTACTGGTGAGGAATGAGTTTCTTGGGTCAAGTAGACACATGAGAGACTATGTGGGCAGCTCCCCTCTGGAGGGGAAATGAGAAAGCAGAGGGGAAAGGAGCTGGCTTAATGGGCACAGGGAATACAGGGTGGAGAGAGGGAGAGTGCTGTCTCACTCTGGGGAGACTAACTAGGAGTATATAGCAAGGTCTATGTAAATTTTTGTATGAGAGACTGACTTGATTTGTAACCTTTCACTTAAAGCACAATAAAAATTTTAAAAAAAGTTAAAAATATAAATTTGTGATATAGTAACATACATGCTTCTATATAAATGCATTAAATAACAAGAGTTAATAACTATCCTGAATTTGAAGTATTGATGAGGATAAATGATATTTCAAGATATCGGCAAAAATTGTTATGTGATATAAAAATATCTGGGTTTTCTTTTGGTGATAAAGTCACAAGCATTCCTACTATTACTGTGGTTTATGGACTATGTTCAGAATTGAAGGAAATGCTGAATTTCATTTGTTGCTGTTAGGTGCTGTGGAGTGGGTTCCGACTCATAGCGGCTCTATATACAACAGCACGAAACACTGCCTTGTCCTGCGCTATCCTCATGACTATTGTTATGCTTGAGCCCATAATTTCCATTACAGGTTAATAAAAAAATTAAGATGTTTAATTTTTTTTCCATACAAATTCACAAATTCCCTGAATTCTATCCATGGATCCCTTGTGGATCTGGGAACCCCAAGTAAAGAACTCTTGAACTAAACAAGTAAACCAAAACCTGTTGCCATCAAGTTGATTCCAATGCTTAACGACCCTAGAGGACAGAGTAGAACTGCCCCATAGGGTTTCCAAGGAACAGCTGGTGGGTTCAAACTGCCGACCTTTTGGTTAGCAGCCGAGCTCTTAACCATGGCGCCATTAGGGCTTCAAACAAGAAAAGTAATGAAGTATTTAACAAAAATCTTCACTGTATATCCAACACAGGGGGAAAACTTAGCAATAAGTAATTTTAAACTTATAGAAATAAAACATTTTTTAATTGTGCTAAGATATATATCACAAAAAAATTTTGTTTAACCAGTCTTCAGTGTACAATTCAGTGACATTATTCACATTCACCAAGGTGTGCAACTCTATTATCTATTTCCAAAAAAAATTTCAATAACCCTAAACATAAACCTAGTACTTATTAAGTAGTAACTCCACATTTTCTCCTTCTCCTAGCCTCTGGTAACCACTAACAAACTTTTGTCTCTATGCATTTTCTGTTCTAGATATTCTATACAAGTGGAATCATACAGTATTTTGTCCTTCTGAATCTGACTTATTTCACTCTCATGTTTTTAAGATCCATCCATGTGGCAGCATGTATCAGAACTTCATTTCTATTTATGGCTGAGTAATATTCTATTGTATGTATGTATGTACCATATTTTATTTATCTTTTCATTTGTTGATAGATTTTGGGTAATTTCTACCTTTTGACTCTTGTGAATAATGCTGCAGTGAACATTGGTGTAAAGAATAGGTTTCAGTCCTTGCTTTCAAGTCTTTTGGGTATGTGCCTAGCAGTGGAATTGGTGGAACATATGCTAATTCTGGGTTTAACTTTATGAGGAACTACCAAACTGTCTTCCATAGTGGCTGCACATTTTACATTCCCACCACAATGGACAAGGGTTCCAATTTCTCCACATCATTGCCAACACTTGTTAGTTTTCATTTTTCTGGTAATAGCCTCTCCAGTGGGTATGAGGTAGTATACTATTGTGGTTTTTATTTGCATTTCCCTAATGACTAATGACTTTTAGCATCTTTTCATATGCTTGTTGGCCATTCATATATCTTCTTTGGGGAAAAGTCTATTGTGCATTTTTTTTAATTGGGTTATTTGTCTTTTTGTTATGGTGTTGCAGGAGATCTTTATATATTATAGATATTAGACCCTTATCAGATATATGGTTAGCAAATGCTTTCTCCCATTCTGTAGTTTGGCTAAGCCATTTGTTTTTAAGAAAATAAAAATTTTAAAACAAAAAATAAATTTAAGGAAAAATATTGAAAAATCTCCATCCCTCTTCTTTATCCTATAGGCTCAGATGCCCCATCCTTAAAAGTAACCATTGTTATTAGTTTCTTGTATATCTTTCTACAATTTGTTATGTATATATGAGCAAAGTTTTAAAAACATATGTTGTTGTGTGCTCTTGAGTTGACTCAGACCCATAGTGGTCTTATACAACAGAGTAGAACTGCCCCATAGGGTTTCCTAGGCTGTAATCCCTAGGGAGCACATCGTCGGGTCTTTTCTCCCACGGTGCCACTGAGTGGGTTCAAACCGCCAACCTTTCAGTTAGCAGCCAAAAACTTAACAATTGCACCAACAGAGCTCCTTATCAAAGTACATAAGGAACTATAATTTGTTTACAAAGTATAAGCAAATAATTTATTTGAAAACTCTTTATAGTCTTATAAAAAATAATAATGGTTTATATAGAATTTAGGAGTCCTGGTGGTGCAACAGTTAAGCACTTAGCTGCTAACAGAAAGGCTGGCAATTCAAACTCACTCAGTGGCTCCATGGGAGAAAAGACCTGGTGATCTGCTCCCATACCAAAAAAAAAAAAAACCCAGTGCCATCGAGTCGATTCCGACTCATAGTGACCCTATAGGACAGAGTAAAACTGCCCCATAGAGTTTCCAAGGACCATCTGGCGGATTCAAACTGCTGACCCCTTGGTTAACAGTCATAGCACTTAACCACTACGCCACCAGGGTTTTTTGGCTCCCATAAAGAGTAAAAAACCAAAACCAAACCCAAACCCATTGCCATCAAGTCAATTCTGATTCACAGTCGACCCTGTAAGGACAGGATACAACTGCCCCATGGGTTTCCAAGGCTGTAAATTCTTATGGATGCAGACTGCCACATCTTTCTCCTTCTGAGCAACTGCTGAGTTAGAACTGCTGACCTTTTGGTTAGCAGCCAAGCACTTTAACCACTGCATTACCAGTCTCCTTCCGTAAAGAGTACAGCCTAGAAAACCCTACGGGGCAGTTCAACTCTGTCACACGGGGTCGCTATGAGTTGGAATCAACTTGTCAACATCTAACAACAGCAGCATTGATTCCGCCTCATAGCAACCCAATAGGACAGAGTAGAACTGCCCCATAGGGTTTCCACGGAGCAGCTAGTGGATTCAAACTGTCAACCATTTTGATTAGCAGCCAAGCTCTTAACCACTGTGCCACCAGGGACTCTATTTACTTCCAGGTTTTTAAAATATTTGTATTGCTATTTTTGTATTTATCAATTTTAGATGGTATCTATAGACGTAGCTGTTTTGGTGGTAGCTGAGGTTTTAGATCTCTTACACCACCACCATCCATTTCTCCACTCCCATCCTCATATATAGTGGCATAGTTGGTTAAATCAGTAGTCGATGATTGCATTATTATGATTCTATGATTCACTGGTGAACTGTTTCCTTTTTTACACACTTTTTGTTTTTCCTATAGTTGTTAATTCACAACTCATCTGTCAGTTTGTCATACTGTGGTGGCCTGCATGTTGCTGTAATGCTGGAAGCTATGCCACCGGTATTTCAAATATCAGCAGGATCACTCATGATGGACAGGTTTCAGTGGAGCTTCCAGACTAGGACAGACTAGGGAAGAGGAC
Source organism: Loxodonta africana (assembly GCF_030014295.1). Taxonomy (NCBI): domain Eukaryota; kingdom Metazoa; phylum Chordata; class Mammalia; order Proboscidea; family Elephantidae; genus Loxodonta; species Loxodonta africana. The sequence continues at coordinate 180,598,708 of NC_087344.1, read as the reverse complement.
CTGGCAGTCTACTTCTGAAAAAATTGGCCAGCAGAAGCCTTATGAACAGCAGCAGAACATTGTCTGATATAGTGCCGGAAGATGAGCCCCTCAGGTTGGAAGGCACTCAAAATACAACTGGGGAACAGCTGCCTCCTCAAAGTAGAGTCGATTTTAATGATGTGGATGGAGTAAAGCTTTCAGGACATTCATTTGCTGATGTGGCACAACTCAAAATGAGAAGGAACAGCTGCAAACATCCATTAATAATTTAGGACATGGAATGTACGAAATATGAATCTAGGAAAATAGGAAGTTGTCAAAAATGAAATGGAACACACAAAGATCGATATCTTAGGCTTTAGTGAGCTGAAATGGACAGATGTTGGCCATTTTGAATCAGACAATCATATGATCTGCTACACTGGGAATGAGAAACTGAAGAGTAATGGCATCATGTTCATCGACAAAAATAACATTTCAAGATCTATCCTGAAATACAGTCCTGTCAGTGACAGGATAACAGCCATACGCCAACAAGGAAGACCAGTAAATAACAGCCTTTATTCAAATTTATGCACCAACCACTGAGGCCAAAGATGACAAAATTGAAGATTTTTACCAACTTCTGCAGTCTGAAATTGATCAAACATGCAGTCAAGATGCATTGATAATTACTGGTGATTGGAATGCAAATGCTGGAAACAAAGAAGCAGGATAAGTAGTTGGAAAATATGGCCTTGGTGATAGAAATGGCACTGGAGATCACATGATAGAATTCTGCAAGACCAGTGACTTATTCGTTGCAAACACCTTTTTCAACAACATAAACAGCAACTATACATGCTGACCTCGCTGGATGGAATACACATATCAAAGGCTGGCACAGCTAATTGTTTTAATAAAGTAAAAAATTATCACTGACTTAAACATGTTACTGATTTAAAGTAGAGTAGCTAAAGCAAACAGAAGAAATGATGAAGTAAAAGAGCTGAATATAAGATTTCAAAGGTTGGCTCGAGACGACAAAGTAAAGCATTATAATAAAATACACAAAGACCTGGAGATAGAAAGCTGAAAGGGAGGAACATGCTCGGCCTTTCACAAGCTGAAAGAACCGAAGAAAAATTTCAAGCCTTAATTTGCTATGTTGAAGGATTCTATGGCAAAATATTGAATGACTCAGGAAGCATCAAAAGAAGATGGAAGGAATACAAAGACACACTGTACCAAAAAGAATTGGTCGACATTCACCCATTTCAGGAGATGGTATTGAATGAAGAAGTCCACGTTGCACTGAAGGAATTGGCAATAAACAAGACTCCAGGAATTGATGGAATAGCAACTGAGATGTTTCAACAACAGATGCAATGCTGGAAGCACTCACTCATCTATGCCAAGAAATTTGGAAGACAGCTACCTGGCCAACTGACAGGAAGAGATCCATATTTGTACCGATTTCGAAGAAAGCTGATCCAACTGACTGTGGAAATTATTGAACCATATCATTAATATCACATGCAAGTAAAATTTTGCTGAAGATAATTCAAAAACAGTTGCAGCAGTACATCAACAGGGAACGGCCAGAAATTCAAGCCAGATTCAAAAGAGGCCGAGGAACGAGGGATATAATTGCTGATACCAGATGGATCTTGGCTGAAATTAGAGAATACCAGAAAGATGTTTACCTGGGTTTTATTGACTATCCAAACGCATTTAACTGTATGGATCTTAACAGATTATGGGTAACATTGCAATGAACGGGAATGCAAGAACACTTATGTGGAAGCTGTACATAGACCAAGAGGCAGTCATTCGAACAAAAGCACTTACTGATGAAGATCAGTACGGATTATACCTCAACATAAAAAAAGCAAAAATCCTCACAACTGGATCAATAAGCAGCATCATGATAAACAGAGAAAATATTGAAGTTGTCAAGGATTTCATTTTACTTGGGTCCGCAATCAATGCTCATGGAAGCAGCAGTCAAGAAATCAAATGAGGAAGGGACAGGAACTGGATGAATGGACACAGGGAGCCTGGGGTAGAAAGGGAGAATGTGCTGTCACATTGCAGCAATTGCAACCAATGGCACAAAACAAAGTGTGCATAAATTTTTGAAGGAGAAATTAACTTGAGCTATAAACTTTCACCAAAAGCACAATAAAATTTAAATTAAAAAAAATCAAATGATGTATTGCATTGGGCAAATCCGCTGCAAAAGACCTCCTTAAAGTGTTAAAAAGCAACGGTGTCACTTTGAGGTCTAAGGTACACCCACCAGGCCACAGTATTTTCAATCACCTCATATGCATGTGAAAGCTGGACAACGAATAAAGAAGAACGAAAAAGATTTGGTGCCTTTAAATTATGGTGTTGGTGAAGAATATTGAATGTACTGTGGACTACCAGAGGAACAAATAAATCTGTCTTGGAACAAGTACAGCCAGAATGCTCCTTAGAAGCAAGGATGGCAAGACTTAGTCTCATGTACTTTGGTCATGTTATCAGGAGGGACTAGTACCTGGAGAAAGACATCATGCTCTGTAAAGCAGGTCATCGAAAAAGAGGAAGACCCTCAAGGAGATAGACCAACACAGTGGCTGCAACAATGGCCTCAAACACAGCAATGAATGTGAGGATGGTGCAGGACCAGGCAATGCTTCCTTCTGTCGTACATGGGGTCACTATGAGTCGGAATCGAATCGATGGCACCTAAGAACAACAACATAGTTGTTAATGACTCAAAATAAATTTAATATGCAGCACTATATCATAAACTTAATATGCCATCATTAGGCAATGTGGTTTAGTGGCCTCACTCTGACAACCCTGAAATTAGTTGTGATCTTGAAAAACCAACTTTACCTGAGCCTGTTTTCTCACCTCTAAAATAGGAGGTAATACTTGCCCTGTCGTTCTCACAAGGTTCTTGTGAGAAGCAAAGTAACAATGAGATAGTGAATGTGAAAGGCCCTTATAAATTATGTGAGCAAAATATAAGGCAAAATAATTATTAGACCAAAGGTTTTACCATTTTTGACCCTGAAACAAGATTCTAATCTTGATTCCTCTGATTAAGTGACTTTAGGTAAATCTTTTCATGATTGAGGTAGCTGTTTTTTAACTGGTAATACAAACATCAAAATTTATGAATAATTACTCTATGTTTACACTGCTTACACAATTTATTTGAATATATAACTAAGTTTGTAAAATAAGAAGCTTATACTACTAATCTGCTAAGTACCTGCCAGCTCTGATTTTATGATTTTGCTTCTAAATGACCTTACGATTTTATCTCAAACCTATCTATTGTCCCCATAGACACAATACAGTGGTGATATATAATAACTAGCGGACTGCTAAAGCAACTGGTTTCCTGAAGATACAGGACACTATAACGTGGGAATGCAATTATGTGACAGATTCAATAACAAAATAACAAAATAATCAAATTAATATGATGAATTAAACAGCTGATGAGAACACTTTGGTCCCCGCAGAAAAGCACTCTGTATCGGAAAGGCTTTGCACACGCAATTACTTCACCTTTGCGTGTTGTTACTGGCTTGTCGGGGCTGAGACGTGGCGCCATAGATTTCCCTGGCTTGGGGTTCCCGGCGTGCTTTGCGCGCTGTTCTTGGCGGGAAAGGTTACCTCGACTGAAGGGCAAAAGGCCACCGTCGCGTTCTCGCGGGCGCGGGCGACCGACCGTTGAAGGAAGGCGCATGCGCCCCGAGCAAAGCGCGTGTCTCCTCGAGCCGCTTTTCTGGTCGCTGGAGTCGGGTCCTCAGACGTTCCGTAATATATATATATACGTATTATTCTTTGCTTTTTAATCGCTTTTTCTGTCACCTCTCGTTTACATTTAAGTTTCTAAAAGGCTTAATGACAAAATATTTGGAGAAAAATGTGTATACCTTCTTATTTTTCTCAAGAGGTTCTTCAGATTAGGTTGACCCTAGCGTCTAGTCCAGGTCTCATCAAAATAGGTTTATGTTATACGTTTACGTTAAAGAGACTCTTCTGTGAACTCTTCTAGTTAAATTGCTTCATTAAGAAAAATGAAATTGGGGCAGAAAAATTATAATTGAAACATACATCAAATACACCCGTTGCCATGGAGTCGGTTCCCATTCATAAAAAAAAAGGGACCCTTAAACGGCAAAATACCAAGGTTGTAATTGAGAAATTAGAATTAGTCACAAAAATCTGTAGTATTTTCTGTTGCCCTATTATGGCTGTTACACAGTATGAAAATATGTTATATCCAGAGCCCTGCTGAAGTTCAGTGAAGGAAAGTTACTTGATTTGGTTATTTTGAAACTACAGATTTTTAAAATAAACATTAGGTTATTTTAAAGGAATTTAGCTGGGCAGTTTTTCATTACCTAATGCCTACCAGCAAAATGTTGTCAATGCTTAAATACTGTAACGAAAAGGAAGGTTGTGCCTTTTTTAAAAAGCGCTGAGTTTTACACAGTGCTAAATAAAAAACTTGATTTTTAGTAACCCATTTATTTGAGGCATGCAAACAGCTTACAATTAGGACATTACTCGAGATAGTTGTAATGTGGACCTCTACCTTTTTTTAAAGAATGAAAATAAATTTTTAGTTTATTCACATAATAATCTTTCCGACTTGTAATAAACTAGAATACCAGGGATAAAAGTAAGTTCTGAAGTTAATAAAAGCTTATATTTGTGTCACAAGGTTGAATTAAAGAAAATACTCTGTCAGAAGAAGATGGCCACTGCACAGTTGCAGAGAACTTCCATGGTATGATTCCTTACATTTTAATATGCCTTATTTTAGCTGATTTTATGGTTTCTTAAAGTCTCAGCTATTTTATATTTCCAAGTTAAGAGTCAACTGTTTGAGGGTTTGATGATATCAGGAAACTTCATGCTTTCAGAAATGAAGATATTTGCTAAACTATTTTGAATTAAAGAGTTCTCTTGAATGTTTGATGCATTGCCTTAAATTGCTGGTTCAAATTTTATTTACGTTGTTGCTGGGCGCAGTCGAGTAAATTAGGTTTTGTTACTTTAACGAAATTATGGTTCAGAGCAGTTTACTCCTAGGAAATGAATGTCTGTGCCCCATAAAAAAAAAAAAAAATTTTTTTTTTTAGACAAAGATAAAATTGTCATCTTTGCATAGGACCTTACATGACAGTTACCTGTGTTAAATGTAGTCAGTGACTAAAAAGGAAATCATTGTTATCTATTGATGTATTGTGTGTTTACACACAGATCACGAGCAATTCTTAACAAGATTCTCAAGCACTTTTTGCATGTTAACTTAGGCTGCTACCCTAGGAACACTCTTCACATCTTAGAAGTCACGCCTACATCCTGGACATTACTAACAACAACAACACAACATGGGGAGGGATTCTTTTGGGGGGTACCATGCTTATACAAAATTGGATCGATTTTAAGTTCAGGAAAACTTTAATTTTCTTTAATAAATCTTAATAAAATGTTTTCATTTCCCTCGAATTCTAGAGTGCATTGATATTTCCCAGTAAAATATCAACTGAGCAGCAGTCTTTGGTGTTAGTAAAGAGGCTCCTAGCAGTTTCAGTATCCTGTATTACGTATTTGAGAGGAATATTTCCAGAATGTGCTTATGGAACAAGATATCTAGATGGTAATATAATATATCCTTTAAAATGTTTTTATTTTTGCTTGCTCTGTAACTATAATTTTTGAACTAGAGATTTTGTGTCTTTTTTTTAATAAAAGCTTTAATCCGTAAACCCCTTGCTGTGGAGTGGATTCCGACTCACAGAGTAGAACTGCCTCATAGTGTTTTCCAAGACTGTAAATCTTTAGAAAGCAGACTGCCACACCTTTCTCCTTCAGAGCGGCCGGTGGGTTCCAGCCTTTCAGTTAGCAGCCTAGCGCTTCAACCACTGTGCTACCAGGGCTCCTAATAATGGCTTTATTGAGATGTAATTCACATACCATACAATTCACCCATTTAAAGTATATAGTCAGTGTTGTTTGGTATATTCACAGAGTTGTGCGATTTTAGAACATTTTTATCACTCCAAAAAGAAACCCCATACCAATTAAGTTACTCCTCGCTTCTCCCAACCCCTCAGTCCTAGGCATCCACCAATCTACTTTCTGTCCGTATGGATTTACCTATTCTGAACATATCGTATAAATAGAATCATACAATATATAGTCCTTTGTGACTGGCTTCTTTCACATAGCATAATGTACTCAAGGTTTAGCCATACTATAGCATATATCATTACTTCATTTATTTTCTTTGCTGAATAATATTCCATTGTATGGCTATACCACATTTTATTTATCCAGTCATCAGCTGATTAACATTTGGGTTGTTTCTACTTTTGGCTTATTATGAATAATGTCACATTTGTGTATACATGTAAGTGGCTTTTTAAAAGTATATTAAATAAATATACCTTGGAAACAATCATAAAGTTTTTCCTCAGTTTCTCAAGTATAATTTCATCTGACATTACTCTTATAATGGTGAAGTAAATAGATTAAAAAAGTCTATTATTTAGAACTTTGTACAATGATAGTATATCTCTTGGGCTATTTTAAGGGAGTAAAAATAATACAGAGACATCTGGTTTGTACTACAATAACAACTTTCATATGCTGTGTACCAACTATGAGCGCTATGTTAAGCACTTTATGCATAGTATGTTGTTAATTCATATTACAGCCCTATGATGCTATTATCCCTATTTTTTCACACAAGGAACCTGAGACTGAGAGATGGTCTCAGTCCTTTCCACTATGTTACGTGTTTCTTTTTGTGCAGCGTTCTTTGTCTTTGAGAGCCAGCTAACTTCTTGGTCCTTTACAAATATTTTAATGGGATAAGGGTTCATAACAAGTATTCTAAGACTGTGGGATAATGATGGCATGAAAGCATTATATATAATTTTATGTATTCTGTAGTTTTTAAAAATGAAATTTTTCGATCCATCAACATGCATCTTAATCATTATGATACCATTTTATAATAAGGATAAAGTACTATTTATTTCCATAGATCCTTTTTTCCTTTAATTATATTACTAATACCAATCATCTATAAGTTCACTGCCATTAATAATATAGCATACAGCTAAAAAAAAACTTCATTTAAAATTTCTAGTTGTTACTGTTCTTAAGATGATCTTTATATCATTTTTGTGTTTAGATCTTTGTGTCAAAATTCTGAGAGAAGATAAAAATTGTCCAGGATCTACACAGTTAGTGAAGTGGTAAGTAAAAGAACACTAACAGGTAGAAAATTATTTCTTTTCTTAAATCATATTTTTGTACCGTGGATATCTTTCAATGTTTAACCTAATTTTAGTGATTCCTCCTTTAACACTAGATTTTAAATACCAATATTGCAGATCTTTGAATTTTTCCATTAAATTTTTCCTTTTTTCATGCCCATGTGAACACAAGTGTTTTCAGGCTCCATTTTCTTATTATTGCTCCCTACAAATAACTGTCAGATATTTTATGTTTTTCTGTTAGCATTTTATATTTCTGCCACATTGTGTATGTGTTTTAATCTAGTTAAGGAAAGAACTCTAATAAGAAATGTTTGTATTATTTTGTTGCTGTCGTAAGGTGCCATTGAGGTGATTGCAACTCATAGCAACCTTATGTACAACTGCCCAGTCCTGCTCCATCCTCAAAATCGTTGCTATGTTTGAGCCTACTGTTGGAGCCCCTGTGTCAGTCCATCTCCTTGAGGGTCTTCCTCTTTTTCGATAACCCTCTATTTTACCAAGCATGATGTCCTTCTGCAGGGACTGGTCGCTTCTTATAACATGACCAAAGTACATGTGACAAAGTCTCACCATCCTTGCATCTAAGGAGCATTCTGGCTGTACTTCTTCCAAGACAGATTTGTTTGTTCTTCTGGCAGTCCATGGTACATTCAGTATTCTTTGCCAACACCATAATTTAAAGGCATCAATTCTTCTTCGGTCTTCCTTATTCGTTGTCCAGCTTTCACATGCATATGAGGCAATTGAAAATACCTTGGCTTGGGTCAGATGCACCTTAGTCCTCAAAGTGACATCTTTGGTTTTTAACACTTTAAAGAGGTCTCTTGAGGTAATATGGATATTTGTGAAAAGAACTTTATTTTCTGGAAATGTGTTTAGTCTAAAAAAGAGCCTTGATTTTTTTTTTTTTTCTTAAAGGATGCTAGGATGCTATGATGCTTTACAGAAAAAATATGTAAGTTTTTTAATACTTTATTTTTTTTCACAGTTTACATTCTACATTTCTAATAGCAACTACCTTGTAGTAAAACATTAAACTAACCGGGCATAGGCCAGTCTAAGTTACTGAAAAGTCTGAACATCAGAATATTTTAAAAACTGATACTAACTCATTTAAAGCTAATGGAATTAATATTAAACAAATTTTGCCAAGTCAGTTTTGAGTGTTTAAGATTCATTTGTATTAATAATACATATTGGCTTACAAAAATTAATGATTAAAAAGTCTTTTAAAATATTTATTCACTTAGTTTTATTCAATGCCTTCAACAATCTTGTTTATACTATTAATTTAATAAATTATTTCTTCATAAGAGTTCAAAAATAAATTTCCATATAGTCTAGGTTAAATTATCACACATTCTGAATTACTGAAATTTTAACTCATGAGGTTTTACTATAGACTAAAAACCTTTTAGCATACTTAGTATACTTTTTTAACTCATGAGGTTTTACTATAGAGTAAAAACCTTTTAGCGTACTTAGTATACTTTTATATCAATGTATGTAAAGAAGTCCAGCCCTAGGCAAAATTGTGAAGAGGATAAGTTTTTATCCATGGTCCCCAAACTCCTTCATTAAGGCATAGACTAAACATTGAGTGCTTGCTGTGTGCTAAGTACATATTCTAAGTAGGAGCTGAGTAAGCTAGCAAGGCAAAAAGGGTCCCTGCTCTAGTGGGAAAACAGCCAATAAAACAAGTCATCAGATAATTCCCAATAGTGTTAAATGCCATTAAAATTTTTAGAAAAAGTATGGGGAAAATAGAGAGGCGGGGCTAACTTTAGGGCTATCAAGAGGAGCATCTCTGAGGAGATGATGTTTAAGCAGGGACCTGAATAAGAAGAAACTAGCCAGACATTGATTTTGGGAGGGAATATTCCTGACAAAAGAGAAACACGAAAGCAAAGACTTGGAGGGGTGTTTGGAGAGTTCAGGGAACAAAAAGAAGGCCAATATGACTGGAGTGCAATGAGCAGCACAGGAGAGTGGCCTAGAGAGATGGGCAGGGCCAGAATATTCAGGACTGGGTAGATAAAGATTCTATTTTAAGTGCAAAGAAAATCTGTTTTAAGTTTTTAAGTAGAGATGCGACAACGTTTGTCTTTAATTTTTTTTTTTAATCACTCTACTGTTTAGAGAATATACTGTAGAAGGAGAATAAGATTGAAAGTAAGGAGAATAGCACTTAGGCCATTGTTGTCGTCGTTGTGAGGAGTAATGGTGGCTTAGACAAGGATGACAGAGAGAGAAAAATGAATGGATTGAGGATATATTTGCCCATAGAACTTATTCAACTTGTTGATGGATTGGTTGTGGAGTATAAGGAAAAGATTAGAATCAAGGATGACTTCGATTTTTGGCAGATGACCTGAGTGAATGATTTCATGTGATTTTCTGGTCAGAAGGTCTCCAAAATCTTTCTTTTCTTAAGTGCTAAGGGTCATGAACTCTCCACTTTTTTCTCTCTTCCAAACCTGATCTCACATTGGTAAGGTTTTGTGTGTTATTTTACAATATATATTTTCCTTTTAACTGCTTGTAGTGTCCTTGTTTGCATAAGTCAATTAGGGAATGAGGAAACATATCTAAAGTATTGCCTTATGTGCATGATACGAAGCCTACCTTCTGTACTAGTTATTTCTTATTAGGAATACATGTTGAAATAGGACAAAGAATTCTTATGATCCATCATGAAAAAATGTTTTATAAAATACAAGTAAGATTTTTGTTCTTTGTTGTATTTCAGCTAAGGATGGTTGTTCTAGCTGTAAGTATTTTAAAATAATATGTTCTTTTTTTATAAAGACTGTCAAATTCAGCCTTTCTTAATTAAATAACACTGAAACCATCAATAGATTATGTCAATTTATTCAAACAACTGATCTATTTAATAGAAAAAAATAACACACTAATGTTTCAGGTGGTTGTTTCGTTTTGCTTTGCTCTGCTGAGTTCACTTAATAATTTAGTCTAAACACCTAATTTAGTTCTTCTTGAATACATAGCCTTAGATAACTCAATTGTAAATTATTTTTAAATAGGTATACACCAATCCAAAAGACCCTCAGGTAGGTGTGCTTGAGTTCGTAATGAAACATAATGCCTCTAATGTTTAGAAATAATATATTTTTTTTTTTTTAGTAATAAATCTTATGCTTTAATTGTTCTTTGATCAGTGCACTTTCATGACTGTCCACATTTGAACCTTATAAAACTCTTCTGAGGTAAGGCAGGGCTTGTGATGTTACCTTTAAACAGATTAATAAATTTACTACAAGAGAGAATATATGGCTGATTCTAGGCCACAAAGCTAAAAATTGTTAGAATTACCCTAAATCTCCTGATTTCTGGTTCTTTACAATATTCCTTCTGTAGAATTATGGAAGGGCTTGAGTTTGAGGAAAATAAGAAACTCATCCTTAAAAACTTTGAATACCTATCCCAATCCAGTCATACCCACTTGTTCATCTGATAATTAAGGGAAAGACAGAAAGACAAGAAAGGGGAAACCAGAAGATAAACAAGGAGGAAAGATGTATTGAGTGTCAACTACATACTAGGCTGTGTTCTTTGGGAATTTGTGTGCATTATCTCACTTGTTCACTACCACCTCAGCAAGGTTACTATCATTATCATTTCCACTTTACAGATAAGAAAACTTAACTACAATGTAACTTGCACAGGGTCACAGTGGCAGAAATGGCAGAACCGGGACTTGAACCTAGGAAGGCTAGTTCATGATCTGAGTGCTTAGCTATTACACTCTAGCTATTACAATATTGTGTTCCATTCAATCATAGAGAAGCAAATTTAAACTGTTTTTTTTTTTTTTTTTTTAAGAGAAAGAGAGCTAATTCCTATCCCTATGTGAGCATTGGAAACCCTGGTGGCGTAGAGGTTAATTGCTACAGCTGCTAACTAAAACTCGGCAGTTAGAATCCACCGGGCGCCCCTTAGCAACTCTGTGGGGCAGTTCTACTGCCAGCCTTTTGATTAGCAGCCGAACTCTTAACCACTGCACCACCAGGGCTCAGTGATTATAGTATACCTCCTAGTGGAGAGCAAGGATTTAAGCCCAGTGCTTAGCCGCTCAGCTGAGGTATGCTGCCTCCCTTATCTGCCTGCTGAGGAGTTCCTTCCATGTAATATACATAACATACGTTACAATGAGTAGAGGAATGCATATCTCTTCAAGATGAGCCCAAAAGCCCAGCCCATGGGAATAACTACTGTATTAGGATTTGAAAACTTCAAAGGACCAATAGATTAACATGACAGAAAAAATTATCAAATAAATGTTGAGTCATACAAAAGCAATACATAGGAGTTTGACAGCCAGTACTGTAAATTAAATGTATAACTGCAATGTTTTCTATTTAAGACAATTTCAGAATGTTACCAGTTTAAATTCAAGTACACCAGTAATGGACCAGTAATGGACTTCATAAGGTATTATTCTATAGTTTCTTTTTGCATTACCACTTAACTCATGTTAATACTATATAGCCAAATTTCAGGATTAATTCTAAAACTTCTCACATTCCCAATTAACTATCGAGACATATAAAATATACTTGGAGTAGCTAATTAAAAAAAGCTCCATACTGTTAATTGTGGAAACAGAGCCAGAGTAGGAAACTACTATATGCTTGAGTGATTAGAAATATAATTAACATCCATGATTTGTTTCCTTTAACACCTTATGTAAAATGTATATTAATTTAATTTATGTAAAATTGAGTAATTAGTTTATAATGATATTAATAGTGATATTTTTAAAAATTATAATAGAGACATTAAAACACATTTTTATGGTAACTTCCAACTTAAAAATGTAATGCTGTTAAAGGAATTAGATCTCAAATAGTAAAATGTGAAGTTATATTAGAAGCCACAAGTTTCATAAAAGAAATTGTATGATTCTCTTCTAGTAAAAACCAAAACAGCGAATCTAACATGTCATCTGCTGACACCAAGAAAGCAAGTATTCTCCTCATTCGCAAGATTTATATTCTAATGCAAAATCTGGGACCTCTACCTAATGATGTTTGTTTGACCATGAAACTTTTTTACTACGATGAAGGTACTATTTGTAATACATCTTATTTCATTTAGTATCTGCAGGTTTTATTATTATTGAAACAGTTGGTTTTCATTATAATTTAGATAAGTATTTTAAAGCACCTAAATTGTTATGTATTTTTAGAAATCATAAAAGTTATATTTAATATCAGCATTTGAAAAATAAAGATTTGAGTAAATAGACTTTAAAATATACACAAACTTCTCTAGTAATGAGAACATGTCCATGTGAGGTAAAGCCTCACTCATAATTAAAGAAATGCAACATGAGATACTGTTTTTTTTTTTACTTATCAGATTGGTAACACTTATAAGCCCATTATAGGCAAGGGTATGGGGAAGGACATCATGCTGGTAACATAGAGGGTCAGTATAAAAGAGGAAGACACTCAACAAGATGGATTGACACAGTGGCTGCAACACAGGCTCAAGCGTAATAACGATTGTGAGGATGGCGCAGAACCAGGCAGTGTTTCGTTCTGTTGTACCTGGGGTCACTATGAGTCAGAAGCAACTCGACGGCACCTAGCAACAACGACATACATCTGTTTAAAAGAATGTGCTGACAAATGAAGTTATCCAAGAGATATTATTAAGTTGAAAAAAGGCCAGGTACAGAACAGTATGATCCCATTTGTATTTTTAAGGATATAAATATGCAATATATGTTCTATGTGCATAATATCTTCTAGAAGCACATAAGGCAACAACAATAATAAAAGCTAACATTATGTGCTTGTTCTGTTCTGAGCATTTTATACATTTTAGTTCATTTAATGCCCACAATATAATAGTATTTACCTGTGAGGTAAATATTATTATTTCCCCATTTGACAGATGAGGAAATCAAATCAAAGATGATACATATAATTTGCTGAAGGTCACACAGCCAGTCAAGTGAAGAAAAGAAAGGTTTACTTTAGGAAATAAAATGGGTACTTGGAGCAAGGGCTTAGAAGGGTAACAAGTGCCCAGGAGCAATCTCTTAAGTTGCACCTCCCCCAGTTTCAAGATGTAGGGGCAAGTGCCCCCTCTACCCTCTCCTCATTACACCTCTGACTTGGAGATAGTGTTGTTAGGTGCCGTTCAGTCAGTTCAGACTCCTAGTGACTCTGCGTACAGCAGAATGAAACACTGCCTAGTCCTACACCATCCTCACAATCATTGCTATGTTTGAGCCCAGTTGTTGCAGTCACGTGTCAGTTTGTCTCATTGAGGGTTGTCTTCTTTTTCACTGACCCATTGCCAAGCATGCTGTCCTTCTCCAGGAACTGATCCCTCCTGATAACACGTCCAAAGTAAGTGGGACAGAGTATCACCATCCTTGCTTCTAAGGAGCATTTTGGCTGTACTTCCAAGAAGTCTTTACTTTTTATTTTATGCCCTTCTGTACTATTTGAAGGTATGTTGGTGGCACAGTGGTTAAGCGCTCACCTTCTAAGCCAAAGATGAGCAGTTCTAACCCACCAGCTGCTCCACAGGAAAAAGATGTGGCAGTCTGCTTCTGTAAAGACTACAGCCTTGGAAACCCTGTGGGGCAGTTCTGCCCTGTACTATAGTGTGGCTGTGAGGGGGAGTCTACTCGATGGCAAAGGGTTTGGTTTGATTTTTTATTTTTTGGTTTATACTATGAAATTTCTTCAGTCCACCTGTATTTTTATAATGATAATAGTTTTCTTCAATTTCATAAAAAACACATTTTACACTTAATTTTTTTGCAGTTACACCACCAGATTATCAGCCTCCTGGTTTTAAGGATGGTGATTGTGAAGGAGTGATATTTGAAGGGGACCCTATGTACTTAAATGTGGGTGAAGTCCCAACACCTTTTCACACCTTCAAAGTAAAAGTAACCACTGAGAAAGAACGAATGGAAAACATTGATTCAGCTATACTGTCACCAAAACTATCATTAAAAACACCACTTCAGAAAATCCTGATGGACAAAGATGATCTAGAAGATGAACAGGAGCATTATATAAATGTAAGCATTTAAAGAGTTATGAAATACAGTAATAACAAACATCTGACTCAATTCTGAGGACTTTAATAGCTCTCATTAATATTTATTCTAAATAATGTATTATGATCATAAACTCAAGGTTGGAAGGGACCTTAAAGAAGGTTAAACCCTGAGGTTCTCAAACTTGTTACCTTGTTCCAAACAACATTATACTCAGAAACTTAAAAATACAACTATTCTGACTGAAGTAGGGAACGGTCCTAGAGGCCCAGCCACTTGTCGACTCGCTTACCTTTATAGTGAACTCTGAGGAAATCCCTAGAACTCTGGGACATAATTTGAAAATCACTGAACTAGTCCATTCCCACAACCAATCCTGGATCCTTTCTACAACATCTGCTACTAAGTACTCATGTAGTTTGTGCTGGAAATTCCTCCAGGGCCTGGAAAGTCATTGTCTTAAAGTAGCCTGGAAGACAGGGAAGGTGTCTTATTCATCTTTGTAACCCTATTGTGCCTAGCTAGCACTTAGATTTGTAGCCAGTGGGTTCACAATATTGCCTGAGTGAATGGATGAATAGAAATATAAAAATGGTTCCTCACTCCCAGCAAATGTGAAAGCTAGCATTGCTTTAATCTTTCAGCATTAACATCTTCTTTAATCTTACCTCTGTTGTTTTCTCTTGTCTCTTTTTAATTCGCAATTATGGCCACAGTACTAATGTACAGAGGCTGACTCTTGTTAATTAGGGATGCTGCTCTGTGGCCACATTTTTACAAATAAACGATTCAATTAATTTTTAACCAATTCAGTCAAAAGAAAGCTTTTTTCCAAAACCTAAATCCTAGTCTTGCTTTATAAGTAAATATAGCTGGGATTTATGCAGCATTCTTTGAAATATTTAAAGCTCTTTGACATATGTCACAAAGGGAACAATAATTATAATTAGACATTAAACCTGTTACCCTTCCTACCATACTATGACTGAGCTTCACTAACTTCCTGAAGAAAGTTGGGGTATATTCAGAGTGTATGCTAACATCTGTACAGAGATTCCAGAAACTATAGAAGTGGTAGCTTGTTGGGTGAGCATGTCTAATTCAATGCCCTCAAACAAGAGTAAGATCTGAGGGCTCTTAGAATCATCAGACATTTTTGAGAAAAGCTGTGTATTTTCTTTACTTGTACTTAAAGCAATTCCACAAAGCTAAGAAAAACAGTATTTTATACTTTGGATGGAGCCCAAAAGTTGGCAGTTCAAGTCTGACAGCCGCTCCTTGGAAACTCTATGGGGCTGTTCTACTCTGTCCTATAGGGTCGCTATGAATCAGAATCAACTTGATGGTAACCGGTTTGGGTCTTTTTTTTTTTTTTTTTTGGCTAAACAAGTAACTGTTTTATAGTAATTATTCAATCACTTATATTTCTGACAAGCTTAAGGTAATTGTAGTGTTATGTTATATTTAACCTTCACACGAAACAAATTCATTTATAAATACTTCCACCCAGTTTTAATTTTTTTAAACGTGTCGATTTTTTTAATTCATGTTATTATGTAGGATGATTTTGACACTGGAACTAAAATGGAAGAGCAAAAGAAAAACCCTGGATCTCCTGAACTTGGAGGTAAGAAGCTAATGAAAATGTAGGTTAATTCACTTCCAATTCAATTTTATACCATCTTAATTTTTTTTTCTTTCCCCAGAACCAAACTTGATTTGCGAGGAAGATGAAATTATGAGGTCTAAAGAAAGTCCAGATCTTTCAGTTTCTCATTCTCAGGTATAAACATTTAGTTCCATTTTATATTTTTTTAATATACTGTTTTTTTATTGTGGTAAAATGTACGTAACAAAACTTATATGTAATATATATATTTTGTATATATAAATATGTATATGAAATATATATAACAAAATTTTAGCCATTTTTAAGTGCATGATTCAGTGGCATTAATTACATTCACAGTATTATGCAACCATCACCCTATCCATTTCTAAAAATTTTCACCACCCCAAACAGAAACTCTATACCCATTAAGCAATTACTTCTGATTCCTCCCTTCCCCTAGCCCCTGGTAACCTCTAACCTACTTCCTATCTTTATAAATTGCCCCGTTCTAGATATTTCATATAAATGGAATCATACAATATTTGTCCTTTTGTGTCTGGCTTACTTCACAGCGTAATATTTCTAAGGTTCATCCATATTGTAACATGTAATCAGAACTTCATTCTTTTTTGTGGGTGAATAATACTCCATTTTATTACATACTACATTTTGTTTCTCCCATCTGTCAATGGACATTTGGCTTGTTTTTACATTTTGGCAGTTGCAAATAATATTGCAGTGAACTTTGGTGTACAAGTATCTGAGTCCCTGCTTTCAGTTCTTTGGCTACATACCTAGTTCTTTCAGCTTGAGAAATGCCAAGCATGTCATTCCCTTTGGGTTTTCTAACTTCAGGTCTTTGCACATTTCACTATAATACATTATTTCGTCTTCTCCAGCTGCCCTTTGAAGTCCTCTGTTTAGCTGCTTTACTACGTTCAGAGTCTCTTTCGACGTCCATTTCGGTCTTTTTTTCTTTCCTGTCTTTTTAATGACCTTTTGCTTTCTTCCTGTACGAGGTCCTTGATGTCATTCCACAGCTTGTCTGTTCTTCAGTCATTAGTGTTCAGTGCATCAAGTCTGTTCTTGAGATGGTCTCTAAATTCAGGTGAGGTATAATCAAGGTCGTACTTTGGCTCTCGTGGACTTGTTCTAAATTTTTTTCAGCTTCAACTTGAACTTATATATGAGCAGTTGATGGTCAGTTCGGCAGTTTGCCCCGGCCTTGTTTTGACTGATACTGAGCTTCTCTATCACCTCTTTCCACAGATTGAGTCAGTTTCCTTCCTGTGTATTCCATCTGGTGAGGTCTACATATAGTTGCCATTTATGTTGTTGACAAAAGGTATTTGCAATAAATAAGTGCTTGGTTTTACAAAATTCTATCATGCAATCTCAAGTGTTGTTTCTGTCACCAAGGCCATATTTTCCAAATACAGATACTTCTTCTTTGTTTCTGACTTTCACATTCCAATCACCAGTGCATCTTGATTGCATGTTTGATCAATTTCAGAGTGCAGAAATTGGTAAAAGTCTTCAATTTCTTCATCTATGGCCTTAGTGGTTGGTGCGTAAATTTGAATAATAGTATTAACTGATCTTCTCGTAGGTGCATGGATAGTATCCTATCACTGACAGCGTTGTACTTTAGGATAGATCTTGAAATGTTCTTTTTGATGATGAACGCGATGCCATTCCTCTTCAAGTTGTCATACCCAGCATAGTAGACCATATGATTGTCTGATTAAAAATGGCCAATACCAGTCCATTTTAGCTCACTAATGCCTAGGATGTTGATCTTTACACATTCCATTTCATTTTTTACGACTTCCCATTTTCCTAGATTCATACTTCATACATTCCATGTTCCCATTATTAATGGATGCTTGCAGCTGGTATCCTCATTTTGAGTCATGCCATATCAGCAAACGAAGGTCCTGAAAGCCTTACTCCATCCATTTCATCAAGGTCGACTCTACTTTGAGGAGGCAGCTCTCCCTGAGTTGTGTTTTGAGTGCCTTCTAACCTGAAGGCTCATCTTGCGGCACTACATCAGACAATGTTTTGCTGCTATTCATAAGGTTTTCACTAGCCAGTTTTTTCAGAAGTAGACTGCCAGGTCCTTCTTCCTAGTCTGTATTAGTCTGGAAGCTCCACTGAAACCTATCCGCCATTGGTGACCCTGCTGGTATTTGAAATACCAGTGGCATAGTGTCATGGATTGAATTGTATCCTCCAAAAATATGTGTCAACTTGGCCAGGCCATGATTCCCAGTATTGTGTGACTGTCCACCATTTTGTCATCTGATGTAATTTTCCTGTGTGTTGTAAATCCTGCCTCTGTGATGTTAATGAGGCAGAATTAGAGGCAGTTATGATAATGAGGCAGGACTCAAGCTACAAGATTAGGTTGTGTCTTAAGTCACTCTCTTTTGAGATATAAAAGCCAGCAGAGAGACAGGGGGACCTCATACCACCAAGAAACAAGAGCTAGGAGACGAGCACATCCTTTGGACCTGCGTTGAGACACTCCTAGACCAGGGAAAGATTGAGGACAAGGACCTTCCCCCCAAGCCAACACAGAAAGCCTTCCCAAGCTGGTACCCTGAATTTGGACTTCTAGGATCGTAGAATGTGAGAGAATAAATTTTCTTTGTTAAAGCCATCCACTTGTGGTATTTCTGTTATAGCAGTACTGGATAACTAAGACACATAGCTTCCAGCATCACAGCAACACACAAGCCACCACAGTACAACAAACTAACAGACGTTTCTTAAGCTGAAAGAACTGAAGAAAAATTCAAGCCTCGAGTTGCAATATTGAAGGATTCTGTGGCCAAAATATTGAACAATGCAGGAAACATCAAAAGAAGATGGGAAGTTAGATATGTATAAAAAAATAAGTATGCATAAATATGTATGGGAAGGCATATCTGAATAACTAGGTATATGTAAATACATGTTTATGTGTGGTGCATATATTTTCAAGTATAAAATAAAGCACATAGGGGACACGGTTGTGGGTACCTCCTAGACACAACCAAACACCCCACAGGATTCGTCTGCTGGGTTTAGGACTATAGTCTCCTGGGGCAACTCAGTCATTTGGCATAATATAATCCATAAAGACGGTGTTCTACATCCTAGTTTGGTAAGTAGCATCTGGGGTCTTAAAAGCTTGTGAGCAGCCATCTAAGATACAATTCTTAGTCTCCACTTGTCTGGAGCTAAAGAGAAAGAAGGAAATCAAAGACTCAAAGAAGAAACTGGGATTGTATCCTTTCTCTATACTTACTCAGTTTGTATGCTGAGCAAATAATCCAAGAAACTGGACTATATGAAGAAGAACACGGCATCAGGATTGGAGGAAGACTCATTAACAACCTGCAATACGCAGATGACACAACCTTGTTTGCTGAAAGTGAAGAGGACCTGGAGCACTTACTGATGAAGACCAAAGGCTACAGCCTTCAGTATGGATTATGCCTCAACATAAAACAAAAATCCTCAGAGCTGGACCAGGAAGCAACATCATTATAAATGGAGAAAAGTTGTCAAGGATTTCATTTTACTTGGATGCACAATCAACACGTATGGAACCAGCAGTCAAGAAATCAAAGGACGTATTGCATTGAACAAATCTGCTGCAAAGGACCTCTTTAAAGTATTAAAAAACAAAGATGTCACCTTGAGGACTAAAGTGTGCCTGCCTGACCTAAGCCATGGTATTTTCAATCACCTCATGCATGCGAAAGCTAGACAATGAATAAGGAAAAATGAAGAAGAATTGATGCCTTTGAATAATGGTGATGTCAAGAATATTGAATATACCATGGACTGCCAGAAGAAGGAACAAATCTGTCTTGGAAGAAGTACAGCCGGAATTCTCCTTAGAAGGGAGGATGACTAGACTTCACCTCACGTACTTTGGACATGTTATCCAGAGAGACCAGTCCCTGGAAAAGGACATCATGCTTGGTAAAGTAGAAAAGTAGAGGGTGGGAGAAAAAGAAGATCTTCAACTCGATGAATTGACAGTGGCTGCAACAGTGTGCTCACACATAGCAACAACTGTGAGGGTGGCGCAGGACTGGGTAGTGTTTAGTTCTGTTGTACATAGGGTCTCTGTGAATCGGAACTGACTCAGCGGCACCTAACAGCAGCAACATATACCTAAGATTGGACTTGCTGAGTCATATGGTAATTCTGTGTTTAACTTTTTGAGGAACTGTCAACTTGTTTCCCACAGAAGTCCATTATGCTTTTAACTTTTTTTTTAAAGACTGTTTCTTATATGCTTACTTAGTTATAGCTCCAAGTTTCTTATTCTAGGTCACTAAGAAGAAAACAATGTATTTAGAATGCTTTTTACTAACGACACCTGGCAATTATATGTTGAAAAGTTTTGATTATATTACTGGTGGATTTGCTTAGTAGTAAACTTAAATACTGTTCACAGAATCTCAGAATTTCAGAGCTAGATAGAATCTTTGGGATTATCTATTCTACCCACTTTATATTTACTAATGGAATATATAATATTTTTATTTATTTATTTATTTTACCTTGGAGCAGAACTTGTTTAATTTTGCTTTCCATATATGGTGAAATCCTGCAATAATAGATTTATATAAAAGTAATTTGGAAATAATGACATAGAGGATTGTCCGACTTCCTCTGCCCAGCCCCTTTCTCAAATGGCAGTGGGCTAAAGTTTTTATCTTCTGGAAGCATAGTGCCTAGTGATCATTTGGGTCTTTGTCAGTTCAGTAAATTGCCAATTTTATATAGTGTCAGTTTCACCCTCTTTACTTTTGTGTTTTTTATGTTATATGGTTTTGTATAATTATCTTCCTTTTTAGGTTGAGCAGTTAGTCAGTAAAACATCTAAACTTGATGTGTCTGAAAGCAAAACAAGAAGTGGAAAAATATTTCAGAGTAAGATGGTAAGTATCTCCTTAGGTTTGTTTTCCAGTCTAACCTTGTAATTTTCTCCCTGTATGTGAGTTTATATTGCTGTTTAATACTTCACTTATTCAAGTAATATTTATTAAGCACCTATTATGTGCCAGTTACTCTACTAGGTGCTTGGGATGTAAGCTGAATAATACATAGCCCAGGTCTTGGCTAAACATTTAGTGACTGGAGGTAAACAAGCAGTGATCTAGAGCTATGATAGAAGTCTGAATGAGCTACATGGAGGAAGGAACTGTTCCCTACAAGGGAAAGAACTGTTAATTTTTCTGAAAGTGCAGAAGAGAGGAGAATCCAGGAAAGGCTTTGAAAAGTGACCCTATTGAACATAGTCTCAGGGGACATCTAGGTCAATTGGCATAACATAGTCCATAAAGAAAATGTTCTACATTCTACTTTGGTGAGTAGTGTCTGGGGTCTTAAAAGCTTGCAAGTGGCCAGCTAAGATACATCTGTTAGTCCCATTCCATCTGGAGCAAAGGAAAATGAAGAAATTAATGACACAATGAAAATATTATTCCAAAGAGCTAATGGCCCACGTGAACCACAGCCTCCACCAGCCTGAGCCCAGAGGATTAGATGGTGCCCAGCTATCACCACTGACTGCTCTGACAGGGATCAGAATAGAGTCCCAGACAGAGTGGGAGAAAAATGTAGAACAAAATTCACATTCACAAAAAAGACCAGATGTACTGGTCTGACAGAGA
The DNA here is from genome assembly GCF_030014295.1 of Loxodonta africana. NCBI lineage: Eukaryota > Metazoa > Chordata > Mammalia > Proboscidea > Elephantidae > Loxodonta > Loxodonta africana. The sequence continues at coordinate 180,577,096 of NC_087344.1, read as the reverse complement.
CTGGAGGAACCCCCAAGGCTATGGCCCCTTCCTAACTCAGAACTGAAGCCACTCCCAAAGCCCACTTTTCAGTCAGAGATTAGACAGGCCTATAAAACAAATGATAACACAGGTGAGAAACTTGTTTCTTAGTTCAATCAAGTATATGAGACCAAATGCGCAACACCTGCCCAAAAGCAAAGAGGAGAAGGCAGGAAGGGACAGGAAGGCTGGTCAAATTGACACAGGAAACCCAAGGTGGAAAGGGAAAGGGCTGAGAGTGCTGACACACTGTGGGGATTACAACCAATGTCACAAAACAATTTGTGTATAAATTTTTGAATGAGAAACTAATTTGCTCTGTAAACTTTTCACCTAAAGCAAAAAAAAAAAGGAACACTGTCATCCATACTCCCAAGGTAATTTCCTAGGATGCCAAAATATTCCCATGTTCACTCTTGTAAATTATCTTGTTAATTAGATATTTAAAAAGTAATGTTTTGTATATAGTTTGCATAAAATGAATCTTACGTTCTCAAACTAAAAAAAAAATCACTAGTTTTAGTTTCTGCTATGAATTAGCATTTTATTTTAGACTTTTAAGTTACTCTCAAAGGTTCAGGGGTGAAGAAAAAGCATTCTGTAAAATATATAAAACACTACATCCAAAATATTACTATCAGTGGTGTGCTGGGGCTGGATTGTAAGAGCCAGTTATTAGCATTTCTTCCCAACACGACGTTGAGTGACTTCATGTTGGTAGCTTGAAATTTGACATTGTTAGCGTATTCACAGCACAATAATCAGCAAGTGCCTCAGATCAGGGTTTTTTTTTTTTTTTCCTCTGAGCTAGTTGCTAAGAATTTGCTAGCATACCACTGATTACAGTGCCATTTTAAGATGTATCCTTTTTTCTACATTCTCACTGAGAAGTTAGAGCTGGCAAGAAGGCAACATTCAAGCTAGTATGTATGTAGACAAGAGATGGAAGAATGTCAAGAGTTACTACCTCTACAGGAGGGGACAGGAAAGTTAGTAATAGAGAACCTAATGTTGAGAAGGGAGAGTGTTGACATGTTGTGGGGTTGTTAACCAGTGTCATAAAACATGTGTACTAACTGTTTAATGAGAAACTAGTTTGTTCTGTAAACCTTCATCTAAAGTACAATAAAAAAAAAATTACTACCTCTAGCAGCAAAACGTCCTCCCTAGCCAGCTTCTATTTAGGATGAATATCCTTTACTAGGATGTAGGAAGGCAGGCATTAAAAAATAATATATTATTAGGCAATATTTCCTTGTAATGTAACATTAAGATGCTTTGTGAACGTAAATTCATTTTTTAAATTGCCCATGTATTTGGTTAGGAAGTCTCAGCCAGAGTGCTCTCAATTTTGAGATACATGACTGAATTACAGTTAGGAAAGGGCAAGAAAATGAAAATACTATGGAAGCAGAGCCCTGGTGGCACAGTGGTTAAGAGCTAAGGCGAGCTATGGCTGCTAACCACAGGGTCGGCAGTTCAAATCTACTAGCCACACCCTGGAAACCCTGTGGGGCAGCTCTACTCCATCCTGTCGGTCACTGTGAGTGGGAATTGACTCGATGGCAACAAGTTTAACTTTTGATGTACTATGGAAGTAATCATTGAAAAGTGCATTTTAAGTTTCAGAAAAGAAATATTTCCTTTTAGAGGATAATAATATATCTAATAGTTCGTCATCACATAAAATTCATTTAAAACTGCGTATGGTTGCATAAGATTGAAAATCAAGCATTGGCTCTTGAGATATAACCAATTAGTAATTATTTTTTCTTTATGGAGGCTAATGGAAATCAACCAGTAAAATCTTCTAAAGAAAATCGGAAGAGACGTCAGCCCGAACCAGGCAAAAGAGTAAGTGTCGTGATAATGTATATGTTGAATAAAATGGCAAATATCAGAATATTAGCAATATAAAAAAAAGCAATATAGATTGAGGTTAAAATGATAAATATGATAACATCCTTGGATAGCAAAGCTCTGATATTCAAATCTTGTTTAAATATATTTGGTTTTTAAAAATGAGATGATTTTTAAATAAGATGAACTAAGTTGGTTTATTAATTATTTCATGTAAACTTTTACTGCCTCATTCCATGAATGATTTGAAGTAGTCTGAGGAATTTATAAAATAAAAATCAGTGTCAGGAAAAATATGTGTAGAATGAGAAAGTTACAGTATAAGAATATTCAGGCCATTTTGTTACTACAGAGCTGAAATTGTGCTAGAGTCCCTGGGTGGCACAAAGGGTTAAGCACTTGACTACTAGCCAAAAAGTTGGGGCTTCAAACCCACCCAGAGGCTCTTTAGAAGACAGGCCTACCAATTTGCTTCTGAAAGATGATAGCCTTCAAAACCCTGTGGAGCGGTTTACTCTTCACACATGGAGTCAGAATTGACTTGATGGCAACTAACTACAACAGAATTACACAAATTGGATCTGGCCTTTCTAAAGGCCAAAACTAAGGTGGAAACAAGGTAAATTGCCAAATCCATGTGTTCCCTGAAAATCACCTCCTTCTAGAAAAAACTTTTACTGACCTAAGTTCTGTGAATGATAATGTATTTGGTATTTCTGAGATAAATATTCATTTTTCTGACTAGAATTTTTAGTATTATTAGTAGGTTAAAATTAGATGATTCAAACCTTAATGTTTTTATTAAATCACACATTCAAGAAGCAATCTCAATAATATAGCTGGTTAATACTGTTTTCAATTGTATAACTTAAGGGAATGGAATAACGACATTCCATTAATATTTTAGGTTGTTTAATTTTCCCCAATTATTAAGCCTCAATTTATTCTGCAAAATGATAATCCAATTTGTAATCCCTAGTGAGTTTGACTTTTTCCATCAAAATCAAAATTCATTAACCCAGGGAATCTTATGAAGTGTTCCCTAATTCATCCTCCCATTCATTCAGAAACATGCATTGAATTTCTAATATCTAAAAAAAAAAAATTTTTTTTATCAGGTATTGCTGAGCACCAAAAAAACAAGAAAGACACGATTTCAATCTTACATTGTGCCAAAGTAGAATGTTTCCCTATTTGTAGTTCATTTTTTTAATCTTTTTTCCTTTCTTATACTTCCCAAATATTTGAATATTGTGAGGACATAGGGTTAAATCTCTTTTTAAGTATTCCAGCAACCCTAATGAAGACCTTTTACTTTGCAAGTACATACTTTCAACAGCCATTGGAAGATGTAAATATGTTAATAATAAATTTTACCCTACTTTTAAGGAATCCAGGCATTCTTATCTTAGTAGGAAATAGTTCTGCTCTTCATAATAATAATAATAAAGAAACCTCAGAGACATTAAAAAATATCTAAAAGACATTTAAACTGGAAAGTATCTGAGCAGATGTTTTCTTTTAACAGGTCCTCCATCACTTTGATTCTTCTAGTCAAGAGTCAGTGCCAAAAAGGAGAAAGTTTAGTGAACCAAAGGAACATATATAAAAATTATTTTCTTTTCTGCCGTTTGCAAAGTTTTTCTCAACATTAACTAAAGGATACTATATTACTATTTTAAGGTGTGTTTTCTATACCTCTGAAATTTTATATGTAGTCATAAGCAGTTCTTAGCTATCATATTGTAGTCCTTAATTTTATCTGAGACAAATTGAAGAAAATTTTTTAATAAGACCAAAAGTACCAATCTCATACTCGATTCAGTTCATTACCTACTTAGTATTGATCTGTCTTCCATTTCGGTGGACAATTTCTTTAAGCATATATTAACTTTTAAGGCTCTCTAAAACCATTTTTTGAAACAAATTATGATTATTATGCTATTAAAATTTGGTAGGGACTCAAACTTTTTACTTATGTTAAAACTATATTATTTAACTAGCTGTGTTTGTCATTGTGTTGTTATTAAAACAGTGTTCTTCACTACTTTAATAATAGTGTATTAACATGGCAATGCATAATGTGCAATAAAAAATTAGTGCTTTACCTTTTTTTAACATTTTTTACTACAGGAAAAAAGATGACTAATTTTTTAAGTCTGGTATTTTTAGCAGTGTAAATAAAATATTGTTCAGCATGTAGACTCTCTGATGTCTTCTAATTTTTATTTAATTAGCAGAAAACATTTAGGCACTAAATTTTTAAATCATTTCAGTAGATGTTACTCTCCAAGAGCTGACTACACTTCTTAGAGCTTTTGAAGTGGTAACGTGAAATACTGTGCTCTTAAGTGGAAACCTGGGCCCTAGTTCTAGCCTTACCCATTTCCTTTGCTTTAGAAAAACAAGACTTAAAACTTGCTGTGTCTGCCTCTTGTATTTGCAGCAGTCATATTCTAAAAACATACATTGCCCATGGATTTACCATTAATAAGCGCTATAGTGAATGTTGGTGTGTATGCCATGGCAGAAATGTACCCAAATAAACGGTCAGTGTAAACCAAATAAACGTCTGCAAACTGACCCATCAGGTTTTTCTGGAAGAGGCCATACGGGATAAGCTTACTGCCAGAAACAGTACTAAAATGTTTATTCTTTGCTTTATTGCTTGGATCCCAACACATCTCACCTAATTGTCCCAGTATACACTGCTACAGTTAACAACACCTGCTACTCTGAGATTGACCAACCGAAGTCTTTGTAGATCGATAGCCCTTGTTAGCTCACTGGACGCTTTGATTGGCCGGTTTAATGGGAGTGGGGAGCGCAGCCCTCTTTCCTCTCTTCAACCAAGGTTCCTTCATTGGATTGACCAGCTGTCAGGTTGAACCCAAACCTGCCTCCGTTTGGTGGTGTTTGTCTGGATCGCAACACAATAGCCGGGGGAGATCCTCCCCTCGTAAGCTCCGATTGGCTGGACTCAACCTTGGTGGTTTCTGATTGGCCCAATGAAGAAACACCAAGGTAGGTTGCCTAGTGATCCTGAGGAAGCTGATGTGTTATTCCTTCTCTGCATCGAAGATCAGGAAGTTTGTGCTCTCTACGTGGCTGAGAAGTTTTTCATCCACTAATACCGGGGAGGGGTGGGGTGGGGGCAGGTGTCCCTCTATAAAATATAGCGCAAGCTGCAGTCCGCGTCCAGCTGTAACCCAGGAGTAATATCAGGTAAGCAACGGGGAAAATACATTTTCTAACGTCCAAAATAATAATAAAACCTCTAAATTTTTTATTTCATGCAGAGAGGAAGATTTTTATGTATTTATTTTGGCCATTTGTTTTTTCAAGTAGGTAAATGTCTGGGGCGAATTAATTCCTCAAAGAAAATTCCTCTTTTATTTTTTTTACCCTGAAGATTTAAAGTTTCTAGGACTGGGTTTAGAAATATGTACTATTCACAGTGCCAGATAGGGTTAGTGCCCTTAAGCATTTGTTTCATCCGTGTCTTCCTCCTCCATTCTTCTCTCCTTCACTCTTCTTCCCGCCGCCCAAGAATTATATTTGAAATATATCCTTGTACAACAATCTTTTGTAAGTCACTTCATTTGTATTTTTATTTTAAATGTTCACATGCATTTCTGAGTATTCATTTTAATCAGTATATATTTATTGAGCAGTTACAACGTTAAAGACATTGTGCTAGTTGCTATGGAGAATATAAAAACCAAGAAGACAATATCCCTGCTCTCAAGATGTTTACAGTTGAGAGACAGCCATACCAAAAGAAAGACTGTAATAAATACTTTAAAGGAAGTAAGTATAAATAAAATTCCATGAAAGTACAACTCAGGGAGAGACCAATTCTGACCGTGGGGCTTATGGGTAATGGAGAAGGAAATTCATTTAAGGCTTCACAGTGAGTTTTCAACAGGCCCTTGAAGAATGGGCAGAATTTAGAGGAGAAGGTAGAAGGGAGAGAGCCCCAGCATGAACAAAGGAGCAGTAGCAGAAAGCATAGGGGGTGTTTGAGACATGGTTTGACAACAGTGCATAATTGAGAGTAACGGGAAGTGTTGCTGGAAGGTAGGATTGGGGTCAAGTCACAGAGGCTCTTGAGTGCCATTCCTTTGACTTTGAAAAAGGTATTCTTTAAATAATTACTAATTAAAACTATTGTGTATCATCTTAAGTTAACCCTGGTGGTGTAGTGGGTAAGAGCTATGGCTGCCAACCAAAAGGTCGGCGGTTCAAATCCACCAGGTGCTCCTTGGAAACTCCATGGGGCAGTTCTACTCTGTCCTGTAGGGTTGCTGTGAGTCAAAATCAACTTGACGGCAATGAGTTTGGTTTGTTTTTTTGTTTGTTTTATATCATCTTAAAAACTGACATTTAGATGTATCTGAAGTGTGCTAAATTTAAATGTTATCACAGATTTAGTGAAGTATCTTTTGACTATAGATTAAAAAAAAAACTGTTGTGTGTTAAAAAACCCTGGTGGCCTAGTGGTTAAGAGCTAACGGCTGCTAACCAAAAGGTCAGCAGTTCGAATCCACCAGACGCTCCTTGGAAACTCTATGGGGCAGTTCTGTTCTGTCCTATAGGGTTGCTATGAGTCGTAATTGACTGGATGGCAACGGATTTGGTTTGGGTTTTGGTAGTAGTGTGTTATATAAAAGGTCATGTGCTTCAGTACTTTTTTATAATTGGGAAAAGACTTGCTAATCTTTTAACCTATGTTGTCAGTACATTCTGTTGGCAGCTGTATGTGTATTTTCAAGATGACTAGTTGAGGTCTGGAGATGGAAAGTTTACTGGCTGTGTGGAATTACTACACATGATCTTCTGAGTGCTCTTTTCTAGACTAGTGATGTCTAAAGCGAGTGCAGGAAATGAGCCATTAGCATATGAGATGGAAGTATTAGAAAGTGTATTCCTATTTAATTTTTCTCATCCTTATATACTTTCTATTTTTCTGTATGTTTTATAATAATAGTATAATTGAATGTTTCTAGAAATAATATCTGAAGTGTTATATACACATTTGGGGGCTGGAAACTCATAATTTTTTGCTGTCTCATCTTATTTAACTTAGGGATCCGTTTTGTGAAAGAGGAATTACAATGGTGGTCAGTCACTCCTGGGTTATAGATTACGCACAAGAAATAAGGAGTTTAAAAGACGATCATTTGTATTTGCCTTTGGAATTACGAATTTGATCTCTTGTCAGTTCTATCTGGGGAATACAAGCTATTGTACTTTTGAAAAGAAATTGTGTTACGTATCCAACTTTTCTGATCATTACTCCTTCCTTTCTCTGTTTAGTAAATATTTCTTATTTGCATACATTTTTAGTATGCATGTATATGTGTTTATGTACATAAGCACACATTCTTTTACCATCCCTTCCAGAAACAAGTGAGAATGACCACTTTAACTCACCGGACCCGTCGCACTGAAGTAGGCAAGAACTCTGAAAAGAAAGTGGAAAGTGAGGAAGACATTAATCAAGAGAGAAATCCAGACAGTGAAGACTCTGGAGACTCTAAGGATATCCGCCTCACCCTTATGGAAGAAGTACTGCTCCTGGGACTAAAGGATAAAGAGGTACTTCATTTGGGTTTGCTACACTATCTGAAATAATTTAAATATGGGAATGTTTTTAGGAAGTAATCGGATGAAATATTTTCATTAATGCTATATTGGACTTAGAATTGTGCTCCAGCCATCTGGGGGTGGAGGAGTTTGAGGGGGTGACTGATATTTGGAGAGTAAAGTCCAGAAGTATAATTATTTGAGGTGTAATTTAATGACAGAATTGCTCCAGAGTTTTAGAGGATACAGAAGAGGATAACCTGGTGTAAAGTTTGTGTATTTTTAATTTCCCGAGTCAGAATTGATGGTAAGACAATTCAGAGAGAGGGCCCACACTTTGAAGTCTTCCTGTGCTTTGGAAGGGAAAACATCTTTTTAATAAAAAAATAAGGAACAAGGGTGGTTATCTTTCTTAGAGAAATAAATGATAGGTAGATTTCTTACAATGTAGCAGAAATTTTTATTCTCTTCTGTGGATCTTTAGAAGTTTAAATATCAACAATTGATGAGGAATATTTTAATTTTAGAAGATGTTTTAAAATTCATTTCACCTTTCCTTTCTAAATTTTTTCATATTACAGAAGTATTTATAGTAGAATAATCTTGAGATAACAAGGCTTGCGTTACAACCAAATATTTTCTTGGCATTTCTGCTATGATATACATTATCCTTCATCTGTAATTTAACTTTTTCCTGTCTGCTTCTCTCTCACTTTCTTCTCTGTATAAAGAGTTTGAGGGTATATAAATGTAATATTTGAAACAATCTGCTTCCTCTCCAAGAATGTCTTTAGTACAGAGCGGGAGAAAAATGTAGAACAAATTCAAATTCACAAAAAAGATCAGACTTCCTGGTCTAACAGAGACTGGAGGAACTCCAGAGACTATGGCCCCCCAGACACCCTTCTAACTCAGAACTAAAACCACTCCTGAAGTTCACATTTCACCCAAAGATTATTCAGGCCTATAAGACAAACAATAATACACATGAAAAATGTGCTTCTTAGATCAATCAAATATATGAAACCAAATGGGCAACACCTACCCAAAACAAAAAGGAGAAGGCAGAAAGTGACAGGAAAACTTGATAAATGAAAACAGGGAACTTGGAGTGAAAGGGAGATAGTGTTGACACATTGCAGCGATTGCAACCATCGTCACGAAGTAAGTTGTGTATAAACTTTTGAATGAGAAACTAATTTGCTCTGTAAACTTTCACCTAAAGTACAATAAAAAAAGAAAAAGTGTTAAACACCCACTGCTGTCGAGTCGATTCCGACTCATAGCAACCCTATAGGACAGAGTAGAACTTCCTCATAGGGTTTCTAAGGAGCGCCTGGCGGAATATCAAAAAAAAGGTATATTTATGACTAGCATTAATTTTGAAAACATTTAAAATTAAAATGTTGCTTTATATTAAAAAATACTAAATTTGGCTTTACTAATTTTTGCCTTAGCTAGAAATGAAGTAGCTACATACATCTAGCAATATCTCTTCTACATAGTTTCCTTAACTTGGAAATACTCTTATTTCTTAGACTTTGCAATTTACTTTCTTTACCATTTTCCCTTCTTTATTTTTCTCATGTCAAATTACCAACTTGAACAGAACTTAGAAGACCTGTTACAGCCTCTGGATTATTAACTAATATTAGAGGCATGTCCGTATGTACTTGGCCAAGACACAAATATATTAGAAAATCCTGCCCAAGAGCATATTTTCCTGTTTGCTAAGAAAGTTGATGAGGCTCTGATTTTATAAAAGGCAAATAAATGAAAGAGCAATACTTAATGTCAGAGTAGAACTGAAGATTAGGTATAAATATTTGTTTTGAAATATTTACATAGTGCCTAGGAAACATTCATTGTAGAAGAGTATAGTAGAAGAAAAAACTATTTGGTTTGCTTCAGTTTGCAATAGGAATGATTTATTTCCCGCTGACTTTTTAAAAGTTAACTAACCCAAACATCTGTCAACAGCAGAATGGATAAAAATCAATTGTCCATTTTTATTTAAATGAGGAAAAATACATTTTCTATACATAGTGATCGTGAGCATTGTTACACAACCTGTGTGATTCTCACATAATGTTTATTGAAGGAAGCCAAACACAAAAGAAATATATGTTGGATGATTCCATTTAGATAAAATTCAAAAAACCATAGCATTTGGGGTCGTGTATGTAGCTGGTAAAACCATAAAAAAAACCAAGGACGAGATTGCCATAGTTGTTAAGGTAGTGGTTACCTTTGTGTGGGAGTGAGCGGGGATTTGTGATTAGAAAGGAGCATGAGGAGGATTTCTGAGTATTAATAGTTTTCTGAGGGAGTCTTCGTAGCGCAATGGTTAAGCTCTCAGCTGCTAACCAAAAGATCAGCGGTTTGACCCCACCAGCACTCCATGGAATATAACACCTGGCAATCTACTCTCTAAAGATTTACATCCTTGGAAACCCTATGGGGCAGTTCTACTGTGTCCTGTAGGGTCGATATGAGTCGGAATTGACTCGGTGGCACGTGACAGCAATAGTTTCCTGTTTTCTGGACCTAGAGAGTTCCTGGATATTCACTTTTGGAATAATTCATTGAGCTGTTACTTATTTTTGTTTTGTGCACTTTTCTGTATGTGCATTATATTTCACAATAAAAAAAATTTAATGTAAACAACAATCAGTAAATTATTGCACGTTAGAACAATACGTACCATGGGAGTTTAAAGGGAGGAGATATGACTGTAAATTGGAATCATCTGAGGAAGAATAATCCTGTTGCTCTCAAGTCAGTTCTGACTCTGACCCAACAGGACAAGGTAGAACTGCCCTATAGGGTTTCCAAGGAGCGGCTGGTGGATTCAAACTGCCGACCTTTTGGTTAGCAGCCTGACTTCTTAACAACTGCACAACCAGGGGAAGAATAAAAAACAAAAACAAACCCCGTTGCTGTCAAGTTGATTCTGACTTGTAGTGACCCTACAGGACAGAGTAGAACTGCCTCATATGGTTTCCAAGGAGCACCTGGTGGATTCAAACTGCCAACCTTTTGGTTAGCAGCAGAACTCTTAACCACTATACCACCAGGGTTTCCAGGGTAAGAATAGAGGGCAGTAAAACTTAAACTAAGCCTTTAAGGATAGGTAGGTGTCATGGATTGGATTATGTTCCCCCCAAAACTGTGTGTATTAATTTGGCTGGGCCATGGTTCCCAGTATTGTGTGATCTTCCTATGTGTTGTAAATCCTGCCTCTATGATGTTAATGTGGGAGGATGATAGGCAGATGTGTTAGTGAGGCAGGACTCAATCTGCAAGATTGGATTGCATCTGGAGGCAATCTCTTGAGATATAAAAGAAAGAAGTGAGCAGAGGGACCTCATACCACCAAGAAAGGAGCACCGGGAGCAGAGTGCATCCTTTGGACCCGGGGTCCCTGCACCTGAGAAGCTCCTTGACCAGGGGAAGATTGAGGACAGGGACCTTTCTCCAGAGCTGACAGAGAAAACCTTCCCCTGGGGCTGATATCCTGAATTTGGTCTTTTAGCCTATTTTACTGTGAAGAAATAAATTTCTCTTTGTTAAAGCCATCCACTTGTGATATGTCTGTTACAGCAGCGCTAGATAACTAACACAGTAGGATTAACATAAATTGAGAGAGAGGGCCACATTCTGGTTGAGGGAACCAGAGTGAGCCAAGGGTTAATGAGTTTCATGAGTTTGGAAAATAATTGAGTAGACCAGTATGACTGAAGTAGGTGGTAGTCTTGGAGAGCAGTGGGATTCTAAATTAGCAAATAAGATTCAGGCCAGATTATGAAGGATATTGAGTGCCAATCAGAGACTTTTAAACTCTTTCCTTAACATCAGCCTGTTAAAAACAGTAAAGCACATTTCATTTTTGTATACAACTTAAGGACTTAATGACATTTTACTCTGTATTCTTTGTAAAAAAAAAAACCTGAATGTTAAATTTTATATCCCAAAGTCACTTTTGCTTAAGATTTTCATAAAATCCTCTGTTTAGAATCCAATACTTTATTTTTTTTAGAAATTATATCTGTTTCAGAAACATGTAAGTACAGAACAATATATTTCAAGTATTACAGACCTAGAAAGGAATGGCAATAGGCCATATATTCAAATCATCAGTGAAAAATTATGTCATCCCTTCCTTAAGATTCTTCTGAGGAGTGGCTGCCACCGGTAAAATAGTTGCCATCGAGTCAGATCCAACTCCTGGTGAATCTCGTGTGTATCAGAGTACAACTGTGCTCCATAGGGTTTTCAACGGCCGGTGTTTCAGAAGTGATTCTTCCAGGGCACCTGTGGATGGACTTGAACCTCCAACCTTTTTGTTAGCATCAGAATGTTTTAACAGTTTGTACCACCCACTGACTCCATAGCTGCCACAGCCTGGTTTTAAAATATTAAGCTTCATTGTCTCATAAAAACCACCAAAAAATTTAAATATATTTTGAAGAGTCTAACCTTTCAAGCACATTTAAAACTAAGATGTTACCTCGGTTCAATAACACTGACCTCATTTGAGAAAATTAAACTTAAGTACCAGCCTGACCAAAGTAACCTAGATTTATTTCCCACTGAAATCAGTATTCTGTTTGTCATTATTGCATTCGTTCAGAGTTTCGATATAGATATAATTGACTCATGGAAAATTAATGCTTTATTTCCTAGTATATTTAAAGGTTTTCATTTATTAGACTTTTTATTGCTAAATTATTAATATCAGTAAGAGGTATTAATGCTTTTCACTTTGAGGGATGATCTTTTAACCTCTCACACTTTCAGTTCATGAATAGTGCTTTTTAATCTTCCTTTTTTCCTTGCAAAGCTTTCTCCTAGCAGTACCATTTATTGAACACTTACTATGCACTGTGAAATAAAAGCATTTCAACAGATTTCTCATTGTCACTGGAGTAAAAATTGGCAATAAGTATTGTTCATTGGAATTTTGAAAATATATTTTCATTTGTTGGGTCACCAAACATTTATTGACTGCCTCATATATGTCATGTGCTGGATATAGAAAGAGAACAAATAGTCTCTACTTTTGAGATCATTTATGGTTTACTGGCATGAGGGTAGTTGGGGAGGTTGGGAGTGGGGTCAGAAAAATCAGACCATTGCAGTACAGTGTGAAACTTGCAGAACTATGTTCTAGGCACTGAGAGACCAAAGAGGAAAAACAGCTAATTCAGCTAGGTGGTGGAAAGAGGCATAGTGGGAGAGAGAAGGGATGGAAGAGAGATGTTAGGAAAGACTTGTGGGAAGTGATAACTGAACCTGAATTCTGAAGATGAAATGAACAAGAGTTAGTCTATGAATAGAGACAAGTTCTAGGCAAAATGAACATCAGCTGGATGTTTGTGATAATTTTCAGTGATTCGCAACGGGAGTAACCACAGATATTTGAAAGCACCTCATCTCCTTTAAATGAATGCAGGTGTTTTGAAATTTAAGTACCAAACAGAGCTGGGCATCAACTTATGTGTTTTATTTTTAACCTTTTTTAAGTTATGAAATGTAACATATCCAGTAAAGCATATAAAGCACTTGTGTAGAGTTTAACAAATAATTATGAAGCAGACACTCGTGTAGCCACCACCAATAGATTGTCTTCATCCTAGAAGTTGCCTCCTTATGCTCTTCCCTAATCACATAGTGCGCCTCCTCCTTGTAGTTTTAATGTGTGTGTATATCCCTAATCAATATGTTTTAGTTTTGCCTGTTTTTAAACTTTATATTATTGGGATAATATTGTTATGTGTTCTTTTGTTCAGTATAATATTTATGAGATCTATGTTGTTGCATATTATTTAATTTAATGTAGTTCTTTAAGCTAGAGTATTTCATTACATGAATATACCACTATTCATTCGTTCTACTGGTTGATGGACATTTAGGAATTCATTATGAGTGGTGCTGCTAAGAATACTCTTGTACACGTTAGTTATGTTCTTTCAAACAATGTCATTATACAAACAGAAAAAGAAAAGAAAAATCAGACTTGGTAAAACTTTTGTTTTAAGTTGTAAAGTACGTTAATGCTATACTTTTTCAAGCTACTGATAATCCTGCATCAGATATAATTCATTCATTATACTTTATTAGAAATGGGAGGCTGGAAAGTAAAAGATTTTTTTAAAGCTGAGAAAAAATTTCAGTGAACTAATTAATAATAAACAAACAAACAAAAAAAAACCCAAGTTGCTGTCAGGTCGGTTCTGACTCATGGCAAACCCATGTGTTACAGAGTAGAACTGTTTCATAGGGTTTTCTTGGCTATAATCTATACAGAAACAGTTCACTAGACCTTTCTTCCTCTGCCCCACTAGGTGGGACCAAACTACCAATCTTTAGGTTAGCAGCCAAAATAACAAATCGCTTGTACCACCCAGGGACCTGAACTAATCAATAGCTTAAACAAAAAATCCGTCAGAATAAGTCAGTACACAACTTGTTTATGAATTGCTGTGGGTGAAGAAAATTGCTCCTCTCCAAAAGTGACTCAGTTCTAGATCGTTTTATTGTTAGATTAAAAGTCTAATTTAGGTTACTACATGGTCTTGCCTTTTAGTTTCCTGATTGCACGTAATGAACAATAAATCTTTTGTCAGTAGTTATTGCCATTGTGAATGGGGCATATATATCGGAAGAACAAGTATATCAACTTTTGTTTGCTTTTTTAAAACATAGGCTGTAAAAAAAAAAGTAGAAGAATTTTTGTTTACTTTCGTTTTTTATTAGACCTAGCCGTATAACCCCAAAGAATTACTTACTATTGCTATAAAAGGAAATTAGCTGGGAGACCAAAGTCCTATTTTAACAGTAGGAAAGTATAGATTAAGCTCTTTCATTAAGAGACTCTCCCTATTCTCCTTACCCCTCAAATGTACACTGTTTTATAAAATATCTGGTATTGATGTTGAGACAAAAGCCACCCATATAGAATTGTGCTTTTGACTGTAACCACTGAACTGTGAACCATTGCACCTCTTTTGTCTCCTTCTTCGTATCTTGCATTTGTATAACTTAGCAAGACCAACAGTTATTCATTACAAATACATTTTCTCAACAACGTAAACGGCAACTATACACCGGGGCCTCGCCAGATGGAATACACAGGAATCAAATGGATTACATCTGTGGAAAGAGATGGAGAAGCTCAGTATCATCAGTCAGAACAAGGCTAGTGGCTGACTGCAGAACAAACCATGAATTGCTCATATGCAAGTTCAAGTTGAAGCCGAAGAAAATTAAAACAAGTCCACGAGAGCCAAAGTATGACCTCAAGTATATCCCACCTGACTTTAAAGACCATCTCAAGAATAGATTTGATGCATTGAACACTAATGACCAAAGGCCAGACAAGTTGTGGAATGACATCAAGGACATCATACATGAAGAAAGCAAGAGTTCATTAAAAAGACAGGAAAGAAAGAAAAGACCAAAATTGATGTCAGAAGAGACTCTGAAACTTGCTGTGTAAAGTATAGCAGAGCAGGTAAAGGGAATGGAAGAAATGATAAAGTAAAAGAGCTGAACAGAACATTTCAAAGGGCAGCTTGAGAAGAGATAGTAAAATATTATAATAACATGTGCAAAGACATGGAAATAGAAAACCAAAAGGGAAGAACATGCTCGGCATTTCTCAAGTTGAAAGAAATTCAAGCCTCAAGTTGCAATATTGAAGGATTCCATGGGCAAAATGGAGCCCTGGTGGCGTAGTGGTTAAGAGCTGGGCTGCTAACCAAAAGGTTAGCAGTTTGAATCCACCAGGCACTACTTGGAAGCCCCGTGGGGCAGTTCTGCTCTGTCCTATAGAGTTGCTTTGAGTCAGAATCGACAGCAATGGGTTTGGTTTTTTTTGGTTTGTGGACAAAATATTGAGCAACACAGGAAGCATCAAAAGAAGATGGAAAGAATACACAGACACTGTACCTCGGTGGTGTAGTAGTTCAGTGCTACAGCTGCTAACCAAAGGGTCAGCAGTTCAAATCCACGAGCTGCTCCATGGAAACTATGGGGCAGTTCTACTCTGCCCTATAGGGTTGCTATGAATCGGAATTGACTCAGCGGCACTGGGTTTGGGTTTTTTTGGTTTTTCGGTTCCAAAGGGAATTGGTGGAGGTTCAGCCATTTCGGAAGGTAGCATATGATCAAGAACCAGTGATATTGAAGGAAGAAGTACAAGCTACTCTGAAAGCACTGGCAAAAATCAAGTCTCCAGGAATTGATGGAATACCAATTGAGATGTTTTAGCAGACGCAGCACTGGAGGCGCTCACTCATCTATGCCAAGAAATTTGGAATACAGCTACCTGGCCAACCAACTAGAAGAGATCCATATTTGTGCCCATTCCAAAGAAAGGTAATCCAACAGAAAGCAGAAATTATTGAACAATATCATTAATGTCACACACAAGTAAAATTTTGCTGAAGATAATTCAAAAGCAGTTGCAACAGTACATTGACAGGAACTGCCAGAAATTCAAGGTGGATTTAGAAGAGGACATGGAACCAGGGATATGATTGCTGATGTTGGATGGGTCATGGCTGAAAGCAAAGAATACCAGAAAGATATTTACCTGTGTTTTATTGACTATGCAAAGGCATTCGACTGTGTGGATCATAACGAATTATGGATAACATTGCAAAGAACGGGAATTCCAGAACACTTAATTGTGCTCATGAGGAACTTGTGCATAGACCAAAACTCAGTGATTCAGCAGAGCAAGAGTGTACCGCGTGGTTTAAAATCAGAGAAGTTGTGTATCAGAATTGTATCCTTTCACCATACGTATTAAGTCTGTATAAAAAAAAAAAAAAAAGTCTGTATACTGAGCATATAATCCAAGAAGCTGGACTATATGAAGAAGAACGTGGCATCAGGATTGGAGGAAGACTCATTAACAACCTGCGATATGCAGATGACACAACCTTGCCTGCTGAACATGAAGAGGACTTGAACCACTTACTGATGAAGATCAAAGACCACAGCCTTTAGTATCGATTACACCTCGACATAAAGGAAACAAAAATCCTCACAACTGGACCAATAAGCAACATCATGATAAATAGAGGAAATATTGAAGTTGTCAAGGATTTCATTTTACTTGGATGCACAATCAACAGCCATGGTAGCAGCAGTCAAGAAATCAAAAGATGCGTTGCATTGGGTAAATCTGCTGCAAAAGACATTGGACAAAGCTGCTGCAAAAGACTTCTTTAAAGTGTTAAAAAGCCAAGATGTCACCTTGAGAACTAAGGTGTGCCTGACCCCAGGCATGGTATTTTCAGTCATCTCATATGCATGTGAAAGCTGAACAATGAATAAGGAAGACCAAAGAATTGATACCTTTGAATTATGGTGTTGGTGAAGAATATTAAATATACCATGGACTGCCAGAAGAATGAACAAATCTGTCTTGGAAGAACTACAGCCAGAATGCTCCTTCCTTAATAGTGAGTATGGCAGAACTCAGTCTCACGTACTTTGGGCATGTTATCTGGGGGGACCAGGCCCTTGAGAAGGACATCATGCTTAGTAAGGTAGAGGGTGAGTGAGGAAGACCCTTGTGGAGATGGATTGACATAGTGTTTCAAGCATAGCAACAATTGTGAGGGTGCCCCAGGACTGGTTAGTGTTTCATTATAGAATCACTGTGAGTTGGAACCAACTGGAATGCACCTAACAACAATGGCATTTCCAAAACATTTTCCACATTCTCCTGTTTGATCCTGTGAGGCAGGTATCATCGTCTCTATGGGAATCAAAGTTAAATGGTTACTTAGCCAATAAATTGTGAGATTTACATCCACGCTGACTCTTAAAAAATAAAATTTAAGAAAAAAAAAAGTAAGATTTCCCCCCCCTACATGATAATTGCTCTATCCTAGGTTAAAAAAGAACATGCTTACAAAACAATATTCTGTATTTTTTGTTTGTTTCTTGCTAAGCTCAAGAGAATTGTTTAGAATTTTTAGCTATTTTAGCGTGACCCCAAGAATTTCATCTCTTTGGGAGCTTCTACCTACTACCTACTCAGTGCCATCGAGTCAATTCCGACTCATAGCGACCTTATAGGACAGAGTAGAACTGCCCCATAGAGTTTCCAGGGAGCGCCTGGCGGATTCGAACTGCCAACCCTTTGATTAGCAGCCGTAGCACTTAACCACTACGCCACCAGGGTTTCCCTGTAATTTATGCTTTCTATTAAGATGAAAGAGTACAGTGCTGTGCAGTAGTAGTATTTGGCACATGAGTTATTTTTTCAAGTCCTATTCCTGTCTTTTGTTTTAATGGTTAATACCTTAGCAAAGCTCACTCTTGGAAAAAGATTTTAGGGGTCTCATAAAAAACACTAAGTTGGCACAGATAATGTCAGAATAATAGAAAGTGCCACTGTAAACAATTCTGAATGATGTGATTTTATTAGTTTTATTTTTACTTCAAATTTTTCACCCCATTACCTCAAATTCTGAGGAAATGTGAAGTTATATACATTTTCTTTGTCTTCTTTTTCTTCCCTTAAATGACATATTCTGGTCATAAGGAGCAACAGGTCCAAGTAAGTAAAGAAGTTTAAATAACTCATTTTACAAAAGCAGAATGTTTAAAGAGGCAGTAAATAAATAATACTTATTAATTATTATAACAAAGTCGTTAGATGGTCTGGTGTGAAAATAAATAGGCATTTTATTTTTCTCCTCAGTTTACCCTGACAGCCGTAAGATAAGAACCCATGTCACATATCATTCCTATGGAAGAAGAGGAGACTACTATGCTAATAAAAGATAAATATGAATAGGTAGTATTCTTTTTTCTTGCATCTTAAAGCTTAAGACCAAATGAATAGACAGGCCCCTTCTAGATGTTTCTGTGGGAATGAAATAGAAAGGTTTTACCCAAATTCTCACAAAAAGACCATACTTAATGGTCTGACTGAGACTAGAGGAATCCCAGCGGTCATGGTCCCCAAACCTTCTGTTGGCCCAGAACAGGAACCATTCCCGAAGACAACTCATCAGATATGAAAGGGACTGGACAGTGGGTAGGAGAGAGATGCTGATGAAGAGTGAGCTATTTGTATCAGGTGGACACTTGAGACTGTGTTGGCATCTCCTGTCTGGAGGAGGGTTGGGAGGATAGAGAGAATTGGAAGCTGGCAAAATTGTCATGAGAGACTGGAAGGGCTGACTCATTAGGGAGAGAACAAGTGGGAGTACGGAGTAAGGTGTATATAAACTTATATGTGACAGTTTGACTTGATTTGTAAACGTTCACTTGAAGCTCAATAAAAGTTAATGAAAAAAAAAAGAAAGGTTTTAGAGGAAATAGAAAGGTTTTGAAGATAATTGCATAATAATTTGCTGTGTCTCCTTGGAGTGCAGTTCATCCTCAGGAATTGTTATTAAAATTGTGTAATTGTATAATTTTTCCTCCACGTCAGCCAACATTTATTCAGTACCTGTTCTATGCGAGGCACTGGGGAAAATAAGGAAAATATAGAATAACTAAGATGTGCTTTTCTGCTCTCAAGGAACTTATGGATCTAATCAGGGAAAAAAGGTATGCGGATGCAGGGCAGTGAATTACTTCTATGGCCCTTCTAGCCATAGTCTTTATGACTCCCACATAATGATGGGATGGAACTATGCAGATAAGGTGCTTGTGGCCCACCAACAGGATTGGGCAGCTTGCTAATAATGTAAGTAGGGTGGATGGAACCCTCTGGGGCGGGGGGAACCATGCAAATAAGAAATATACACCTCTAACTAGGAGATTGGTCAGCTTTGCCATCCTACTAGGCTTAAAAGAGCCAGCCCTAGAGCAGAGGGGGACCTTACTCCCATCAAGAAGAAGATGGGAGCAAAATGCATCCTTTGGACCCAGGGTCCCTGTGCTGAGAACCTCCTAGACCCAGGAGACAGAGTTGTAACACTGGAGACGGCACAAGATGGCAAGAAACAGCAGCAAAGAAACAACAGCAGCAGAACCAGGAGACCTGTGCCAGACAGCACATTAGACCCCAGGGAGCAAGGCAGCTACAGTAGTCATGCAGACCCACTGAGCGAGAGAGCTAGGAGCCTTTGGACGGAGACTTGCTGGCAAAATGGGTGCCTCTGCTAGGCTTGCAGAGCTGGGGTTGCTGTGCCTTAAGGAAGACTTCTTGGCATAGTGGGGTGCCTCCAGGTACTTATTGGTGGCGCTAAAGAGCTTTGTAGTACTTGCCCAAGCAGGGCAGAGGCCAGGCTGAGGGATCAAGAGAGGCCCGCCTATGGGCATGGCCAAAAAGCTGTCCTGACCAAAGAACTGTATTCTGAGTCATTCCTGATCCTGAATTGTAACCTGTTACTTCCCTAATAAACCCCATAACTGTGAGTATGGTCTGTGAGTTCTGTGTTACCATTGCAACAGATTATGGAACCCAGCAGGAAAGTACAGAGTGCCGTGGGAGGGGTGGCTGGTGTCAGAATCGGAGAAAAGGTTGGAGAGATGAGGTATGTCTAATCTCCACCTCCTAAGAGTCAGCCTTGGACTGATGTTGATCTTGATTCTACCCCCTCGTGAAGTTAGAGAAGGTCAGACACCTGCACCGCCATTTTTACAGTGCATAAAAACTAGTTGCCTCGAGTCGATTTTAACTCCTAGCGACCCATATGGAAGTATATGTAAGTGCTATGAGTAAGGTACAAAAAAGTGCTGTAAGGACTTGGAAGAGGAAGAAATTCCTTAAAGGTTACTCTTTACTTCTCTTTTTCCCCTCACCTATTCACAGCTGTCGCAAAGATTAAGGTAGGAATGCCAAATAGAAAAATATACTAAATCAAAGGTTTTGAGGTTTCTGTATGTTAATTCATAGACTGCTTTTTTTTTTTTTTTTGGTGTCAGTAGTTTAATGAAAGCTTTGTCTTTTTTATAAAGTAGTATCTCTCACACATAAATCCTAAGAGTAAGATTTTGAGCTTCAGATTCTGACTTCACAATCATGTGACTTTGGACACATTACTTTGACCTCCCAGTGCCTCAGGTCCTTTGTATGTAAAATGAGGATGAAAATGCCTGGTAATTGTAAAATGTAACTCAAGAAATATTTATGACTTTTTTTTTTAAATTGCCTAAAATATAAAAATGGCTTTATTACTTTTTATTATTTTAAAAATAAAATATATCTACAGTAACAAATTCAGACAAAACAAAGATCTACACGAGTGAACTTAACTGGGGTGATAGAAATGTTCTGTATCTTGGTAAGGGTGTGAGACACATAGATACATACATTTGTCAAAACTGATTGAACTGTGCTTTTCACTATATGTAAATTATACCTCAATTTTAAAAAAAAGATAAAGACAAAAATGAAAATAACTCATAATTTCACCACCCAGAGATAATTCCTGTTAAAATTTTGAAATATATCCTTACAGACTTTTTTCTGAGTATGTATCTACCTTGATAAATAATTAAAAAAAAAAAATCTTACCAAACACATTCTTTTGTAGCCTGTTTTTTTTAATTTACTTTTCTTGTCAATAAATATAAACATAACCCATCATTTTTAATGGTTTCTTATGATTCCATTGAATAAATGTTTATTATTATTAACTTTTAGGGCTAGTCTACAACTTCCTTGAAGAAAGAAAAATGTTTTCCTGGCTTTCCAGCCTCAGATGGCTCCACCTCATCTGTCTGCCCTTATCTCTCACTGCTCCAGTGTGCTTACCACTCCAGTACCATTTGTCTTTTTATATACCTCTGCCATGTTACCTTCTGTAAACCAAACCTATTGTTGTCAAGTTGACTCTGACTCTTAGCGGCCCTGTAGGACAGAGTAGAACTGCCACATAGGGTTTCTAAGGAGATTCTGGTGGATTTGAACTGCTGACCTCTCGGTTAGCAGCCAATCTCTTACCTACTGCACCACCAGGGCTCCAGGGCTCCGCATAGTTAGATTTAATTTAAATTCTGCATTTCCTTTCTAAACCCATCACAAATCCAACAGTGACCTTTCTATTCTGTAAATTCCCTTACATTCTGTCGTACTTCTCAAAAGGTCGGGGCTCCAGACCTACCTGCTGCTGCACGGGAGAAAAGAACCTGGTGATCTGCTGTCATAAAGATCACAGCCTAAGAAACCCTATGAGGGAATTCTACTCCGTCCTGTAGGGTTGCTGTGAATTGGAATCAACTCGACAGCACACAGCAACAACAGTGCTATTATGAGAATTAAATTAATTTATAGAAAATGTTTAATACAGAGCCCGATACATATAACTATTAAGGAGTAACCGTTCTTGTGTTTTTTAAGTCTATTAGTCTTTGGCTCTCAACTAAATGATAATTTTCTTGTGGGCAAAGACCATACTTTCTACGCAGAGATCTTAGTTGAATGCTAGGCATAAATAGGCACTTATATGCTTTAAAATAAACATCTGTAGGATAGCCTTAAGTTTTCAAAGCAGTAGTTTCTCATTTACTAGACTTGAAAATGATCATGTGAGTCAGGCCTTACAAATAAAACAAATGTTCTTAGTGTCAGAACAAGAGGGAACTGGAAAATCTGTTTCCCTAGACAAAGAGCCTAACCTAGCCTTCTTTTGTGTTTCAGTGGCCTCCCACATAAGGATGAAAAAAGTAAAATTGTTCACTGTTTCTTACTTGATGTACCATACCTCAAAATAACACTAATTTACTTGGGAATATAATGTAGAAAATAGAAAACTCACTTGATACCTGAATTAGTTTTATGTAGCCATAGGTCTGAATCAGTGCTATATGACTTCTAGAAGTTTTAGCTGAATTACTGAGGCATGGAGAAAAGAAACCCTGTGGGGCAGTTCTACTCTGTCCCATAGGGTTCCTGTGAGTCAGAAACGACTCAGTGGCAGTGGGTTTGGTTTTTTTGATTTGGAGGAAAGGGAATGGTTTAAATTTTGCTTTTATATACCTTTGTATACTGGTTACAACGCCAGATTTGGAAAATATATAAAAAGGTTTCTTGCCCTCTTAGTTTTACACACTTTTCCATTGATCTCACTTTTGCTTCTAAACTGTTGAAGAAGCATCATTTTGAAACTCCCTACTTCTCTGGATTTTGTTTCCCCCTCTATAAAATAAAAAATAATCTCTGTGGAATCTTCCAGCTCTTAAAATTAATCTGGTCGGGATTAAACAAAAATGTATCGACAGTTTATCATTTCTTGCTACCTATTTACTTTTAAATAAGTAACTTTTGAGGTAACCTTTGTAGCTGCATGTAGTTAATTTCTTGGGTTTTTCATTGTTGTAATAGGTGAGGAACTTAAGTGTCTCCCCAAAAGATTAAGGGACCAACAGGAAAGTGTGCAAAACTAAGTATAAGAAACTTCTCGTGTATTTTTGAAATTTCTTAGATTTTGTTTTCAGATTTAGTCTACAATTTCTAAAAAAGTGTATTCTTCTTTCTGAGCCTCCATACGTTACTATTTTGAGTGCAGCTTTGGGATAGCCAAGTAGAATATTGAAGATATACCACCACTGGGCATTCTGTGTCAACACTGACTTGTACTGATTATGCTGTATGTGGCAGTTAAGTCTTTCCCATTACAATAATCTTTTGTCATTAGAAGTAATGCTGTTGACATTTCACTATGGTCATAAGAAAGACTTAAAGGAATGGTGCAGGACTTGAAATTCCAAAGGTTCACACAAACCTATGATTTTTCCTGTTTTGTTTTAAGGAAAAGAATGCGTAAATATAGTACATGCTCTTGATGAATGTAAGCAATAGAGAGAAATATAATGACTAAAATTGAAAAAAAAAAAAAGGATAGAAATCTCACTTCCTGAAAATAACCATAGTTAACATTAATGGATATTACTAAACTTTTTTAGTCTAAAACATTCCGTTTTTTGAAATTATAAATAGTTCAGACATACAAAAAAATGTGTAAAGACTCCTGTGTAATCAGCATTGCTCTCTATGCATACATTCAGATAAGATAGAACAGTCTGGTGAATTGTAGTATAAGAATAACAGAATATATATGTTATAAACCTTGACAACATACAAATTACAATTTAAAAACTTGGAGATAAGGCAGTAAAGATGGGAGAAAGTATGAGAGGGACATTAGCTTTTATTTTTTATAGCAGGGAGTTAATTTGATATTGTCTAAAATTGAAACATAAAGTTAAACAGAAATGACCCAAACCTCAATATTCTTCCAAAAACCTCTTATGATAAAGACATGTTTAAAGTTCAGTAATTCCACAACCTGTACAAGGCAAGGTCATGGTAGCTCCATAGACATATCCAAACTCCCTGAGGGACCATATTGCTGGGCTGAGGGCTGTGGGGACCGTGGTCTCAGGGAATGTCTAGCGCAGCTAGCATAACATAGTTTATAAAGAATATGCTCTACATTCTACTTTGGTGTGTAGCGTCTGGGGTCTTAAAAGCCTGTGAGCGGCCATCTAGGATACTCCACTGGTCTTGCCCCTTCAGGAGCAAGGAGGAATGAAGAAAAGTAAAGATACAAGGGAAGGATTAGTCCAAAGGACTAATGGGCCACATCTACCACGGCCTCCACCAGACTGAGGCCAGTACAACTAGATGGTGCCCAGCTACCACCAGTGACTGCTCTGACAGGGATCACAATAGAGGGTCCCGGACAGAGCTGGAGAAAAATGTAAAACAAAATTCTAACAAAAAAAGGAAGACCAGACTTGCTGGCCTGACAGAGACTGGAGAAACCGTGAGAGTATGGCCCCCAGACATCCGTTCAGCTCAGTAATGAGCTCACTCCTGAGGTTCACCATTCAGCCAAAGATTAAATAGGCCCATGGAATAAAACAAGACTAAAGGGACACACCAGCCCTGGGGCAGGGACTGGAACGCAGGACGGAACAGGAAGGCCTGTAATAGGGAACTCAAGGTTGAGAAGGGAGAGTGTTGACATGTCATGGGGTTGTTAACCAGTGTCATAGAACAATGTGTGTACTGTTTGATGAGAAACTAGTTCTGTAAACCTTCAACTAAAGCACAAATAACAAAAAAAAAAAAGTTCAATAATTCCTTCAGTGTCACTGAATTTTCTTTTTCTTATGTTAAATTTATTTTTTCTTAAAAATTTTTCTAATCAAGTAGTATTTTCTCACTAGAAATTTTGGGAAGATTAGAATGTCATTTTTTAAAGTAGGCAATAATTTAGGTAATTGTGATAATCTTGAATACATAACTATGTGTCTGGAATTTTTTTTTCCACTTTATCATAAACATATTCTAACGTTATTTTTAAAAACTCCTTATAGGTATGGTTTTTAATGTTGCTTTAGGTTTCTTGGAGTCCTTGTGGCACAGTGGTTAAGAGCTCGGGTGCTGACCAAAAGGTTGGTGGTTCAAATCCACCAGCTGCTCCTTGGAAACCCTACGGGGCACCTGTACTCTGTCATATAGGGTTGCTATGAGTCAGGATCGACTCTACGGCAATGATTTTGGTTTTTGGTTAGGTTTCTTTGTTTTCTTTCCTCTTTTTTTACCCAAACAAGAAACTTTGAAATCTTTAAGAGATGTTGTAGTGAGCAGCTATCTGAGATACATCTATTGGTCCCCATCCCATCCAGAGCAAAAGAAAATCAAAGACACAAGGAAAATATTAGTCCAAAGGACTAAGGGACCACATGAACCACAGCCTCCACCAGCCTGAGCCCAGAAGAACTAGATAGGTGCCTGGCTACTACTACCAACTGCTCTGACAGGGATCACAGTAGAGGGTTCCAGATAGAGCAGGAGAAAAATGTAGAACAAAATTCAAATTCACAAAAAAAGACCAGACTTACTGGTCTGACAGAGACTGGAGAAACCCCAGAGACTATGGCCCCTGGACACCTTTCTAACTCAAAACTGAAGACACTCCCAAAGTTCACCTTTTAGCCAAAGATTAGACAGGCCTATAAAACAAATAATAACACACGTGAAGAGAGTGTTTCTTACATCAGTCAAGTATATAATACCAAATGGGCAACACCTGCCCAATAGCAAAGATAAGGCAGAAAGGGCCCGGAAAAATGGACAAATGGCAACAGGGAACCCAGGACGGAAAGGCGGAGAGTGCTGACATATTGTGGGAGTTGGAACCAGTGTTGCAAAACGATTCATGTCTAAATTTTTGAATGAGAAACTAATTTACTCATTTTTAAAAAAAGGAAAGTTGTTTTAATCAACTATATGAGACCAAACAGTCAACATTTACCTTTAAACAAAGAAGAGAAGCTAAGGAAGGGCAGGGAACTTATTAGACTAATGGAAACAGAACAACAAAAAAAAAAGGAAATGAGAATGTTAACACATCGTGAAGAATGCAGCCAATATCATGGAACAAGTTATATAAAAGTTGTTAAATGGGAACCTAATTTGCTTGTAAATTTTCACTTAAAACACAATAAAAAATTTTTTAATTATTTTAAGTATTCAAAGAAGTTTTAATAAGGAAGGACATTCTGAATTCTTGACTAGGCAGAAATTCAGTATAAAATGTTAATTGTCTGAAGTTATTGACGTATCATTGCCTAACCTTTTACAAGAACAAAATGACTGTCAAAATATGATCTTTGACCAAAAAATTTTCTTCCAACTATTTTAGGTGAAGGGAAAAACACGATACAGGAGAGGTCAGCACAACTGGACTAAACCAAAAGCAAAGAAGTTTCCTCAATAAACTGAAAGCTTCGAAGGCCAGCGTAGCAGGGCCGAGGGTTTGGGGACCATGGTTTCGGGGATATCTAAGTCAATTGACATAATAAAATCTATTAAGAAGACATTTTGCATCCCACCTTGAAGGGTAGACTCTGGGGTCTTAAATGCTAGCAAGCGGCCATCTAAGATGCATCAATTGGTCTCAACCCACCTGGAGCAAAGGAGAATGAAGAACACCAAAGACATGGTAATTATGAGCCCAAGAGACAGAAAGGACCGCATAAACCAGAGTCTACATCATCCTGAGACCAGAAGAACTAGATGGTGCCCGGCTACAACTGATGACTGCCCTAACAGGGAACACAACAAAGAACCCCTGAAGGAGCAGGAGAGCAGTGGGATGCAGACCCCAAATTCTCGTAAAAAGACCAGACTTAATGGTCTGACTGAGACTAGAATGACCCCAGAGGTCATGGTCCCCAGAGCTTCTATTAGCCCAGCACAGGAACCATTCCTAAAGCTAACTCTTCAGACAGGAATGGGACTGGACTATGAGATAGACAATGATACTGGTGAAGAATGAGCTTCTTGGATCAAGTAGACACACGAGACTATATTGACATCTCCTGTCTGAAGGGGAGATAAGAGGGTAGAGAAGGTCAGAAGCTGGACGAATAGACACGAAAACAGAGAGTGGAAGGAAGGAGTGTGCTGTCTCATTAGGGGGAGAGCAATTAGGAGTATATAGCAAGGAGTTTATAAATTTTTGTATGAGAGTCCAACTTGATGTGTACGCTTGCACTTAAAGCACAAAAAAAGTAAAAAAAAATTTTTTTCTTACAAGAATTTATTCAACAGAAATACTACACAGATAACTATTTCTTTATAGCACTTCTTTTTAATAGTAAAAAACTGTAAGCAATCTAAATGTACGTCAGTAGAGGCTTGGATAAATAAATTATAACCCATCTCTAAATGCAGTATTACGCAGCCATTAAAAATAATGGACAAGCGAAAAAAGTTGGCATTCAGTATGATCTCATTTCTGTGAGTAATAATAACAAATATGTAGTAGAATATGTACATAAAAATCTAGAAGAATATACACTGAGCTGTTAATAGTGGTCATTTAGAGGATAGAGTAGGGGACTTTGACTTTCTAATTTTTTTTGTAATGTGAACTTTTTTTTTTCTTTTTTTACAATCAAGTATTGCTTTCATAATCAGTACAAAACACAGACCACTGTCCAAAGATCTCCTTCTGCCAATCCTTCAAGATTCTTTGTTGGTCATGAGTCGTAAAATTTTCCTCTTCATGTATTTATGTATATAAAGAGAGAGGGAAGGAACCCTGATGGCACAGTGGTTAAGTCCTCGGCTGCTACCCAAAAGATGGGAGGTTTGAACCCACCTTCTGCTCCGTGGGAGAAAGATGTTGTGCTAGCCTTCTATAAAGATTTATAGCCTTGTAAAATCTGTGGGGCTGTTCTACTCTGTCATATAGGGTAGCTGTGTGTTGGAATTGACTTGACAGCAATGGGGTTGAAGTTCTTTTTGTTTCATATGTATATATATATATATGTATATACACATATATACATACTAAGGTTCATCATTCAATCATTAAATTTAATTACCAAAGGATATTCACCATTCAATCATTAAATTTAATTACCTAAGGATATTTAATTATTCCTTTACTTATCTTTTGATAATTCAATTTAATGATTGAATGGTAAACCTTAGTGTGTATGTTCACCAGCTCAGATATACCAAAGCATTGGCCCTTTAACACCGGAGTCTTTGAGAATCCACTAAGCCAGATATATGTATTTAGAAAAAAATGGATCTTTGAAATATAAGTAACTACATCTTCCTTTGCCACTAGGCTATTCTACACTGGATTTGTATCATAAATCTAAAATATTACTATAGATGACAATACCATAATCTCGATCCATCATCTGTCCCCATGGTACATACCGTCCTCTCCTCTCTTTCTTATTGATCATCTTTTCCTAAACCCAGTTTCTTTCTTGTAGTTACAGTTGTTTTTTATAATTTTTTTTTAACTCAACATGTTTTCATACATTTTTCTATTATGGCATATTACATAATAAAAAAATTTTTTTTAACTAATTTGGAGACTTTTATATGCTTTGAGATGCTATGATGGGAAACAGTGATATTCAAGACATACAGTTTCTACATCCTGGTCTCCATTGTTTATTTACAGCGTTCCTCTTTTAAGTTCTCTTGACAATCTGGTATCTTTGTCACTGAAACAGAAGTTATATGGTGAGGAAGAAATAGGAGAACATTTCCTCCTAAGTGCTTTAATATTGGCTGAAATGTTTGCACACCTGTTGAGGTTTATAAAGTCATCAAAATCCCTAGAATTATATACAAATTATGCCTAAGTAAATTATGTATCCCGAAGTAAGTTATAGTTTAACCTTAAATAAAAAGATAAGCTGTATAAAACAAGTATTAATCTAAAAAAAAAAAAGCCCACCCCACTAGTTTCATAAATATCACTCTTGCAGTTGCCATGAGTCAGGTGGGAGACGGAATTAGTCCCAGACTTGAATTGAAGATCAGGCCCTCAGAAATTTGGACATGTCTAAGGAATGTTTATGGTTCAAGCTGAACTTTTGCCAGGTTGGCATATTCATTTTTGATCATACGTTTATGCTTTCGAGAAACATTTATTGAGCAGATATTATATATTAGTCATAGAGAATACTCTCTCCTTAAGGAATTTATAGTCTAGTGAAGACAATTGATATAAACATTCAGGTGAGGATCCTAACTGAGAGGATGGAATGGAAGGAAAAACAGTGTTAGAGAAGGCTACATGGAAAATGTGACAATCTGTACTCAATCTTTAAGAGCAGCAGTTGGGAGGAATTAGAGGGAGGAAAAGGATTAGCCGGAGCAGTATGTGCAAAGGACAGTTGGCAAAAATGATGCATTAAGAGTACTTCAAATAGTTGAGGATAGCTAGAGCATAGTGTTCTAGGGAAAAGAGGCCAGAGAGAGACTAGTAAGCAACAGCCTGGTTTGGGTACTATACTAAGGAATTTTGACTTGATTCTGAAGGCTGGAAGGAGCATTTGAAAGATTCTTAAGTAGAGGAGAAGGTTTGAACTTAAAGATCATCTTACTTATAGTGGAAAAAGCTATAGTGGGAATAAAATTTAATTTTTAATGTATTGTTGGGCGCTTGGAAAGCAAAGGAAATCTTCAAGGGCCCCCAAATGCCAGCAATAAAATCTAAGAGGTGAGCAATAAGCATGAAAACCAGATTGCCGAAGGGCAAATGACCAAATCAGTCCTGAGATTCCGGGGTGGTGTGGTCAGGAACGAACTTTGACCTGAGATGAGTGCAGAAGCTAGGTTTAAATGTGGCCCTAGTTATATGGAACCTCACCCCCACCCCTGGCTCTCAGCAGAAGCAAATGCAAACCTTCCTCTCTGGAGGAAGGTATCTTCAACTTAGGCCTCCAGAATCTCACAAATTCACAAAAATCTAAATACAAATCACTTAATCAAAGAACATCAAACTTAAAAAGAAACAAACTACCATGAGAAAGAATCAGCAGAAATAACAATAGATTGTTTTCCAAGAACCTCAGATGTTATCAGATATTAAAATAATCAGTATAAAATATCTCACATTTTTAAGGAAATAAAAGAATAAAAAATGAACAGCAAAAATAAATGATCACATAAAACCAAAACCAAGCCCATTGCCATTGAGTTGATTGTGACTTGTAGCAACCCTATAGGTCAGAGTAGAACTGCCCCATAGGGTTTCCCAGAGTATCTAGTAGATTCAAACTGCTCACCTTTTGGTTAGCAGCCACACTGTGAACCACTATACCACCAGGGTTTCAGTGATCACATAGAACTCCTGTAACTCAACAAAAAGAAAAGCAACCCTGTCAAAAAGTAGGCAAAGAATTTGAATAAACATTCCTGCAAAGAAGATTTACAAGTGATCAACAAACATGTGAAAAGCTGTTCAACATCATTAGTCATTCACGCACACACACCCACTGCCATTAGGGAAATACAAGTCAAAACCACAATGAGATACCATTTCACACGCACTAGGTTGGCTATTGTTTAACAAACAAAAAAAGGAAAATTAGTGTTGTTGAGGATATGGAGAAATTGGAACCTTTGTCCATTGCTGATGAGAATGTAAAATGATTCATGGCCCCCAGACCTTCCATTGGCCCAGGACAGGAATCATTCCCGAAGCCAACTCTTCAGACATGGATTGGACTGGACAGTGGGTTGGAGAGGGATGCTCGTGAGGAGGGAGCTTCTTGGATCAGGTGGACACTTGAGACTAGGTTGGCATCTCCTGCCTGGAGGGGAGACGAGAGGGTGGAGGGGGTTAGAAGCTGGCGAAATGGACACGAAAAGAGAGCGTGGAGGGAGAGAGCGGGCTGTGTCATTAGGGGGAGAGTAATTGGGAGTGTGTAGCAAGGTGTATATGGGTTTTTGTGTGAGAGACTGACTTGATTTGTAAACTTCCACTTAAAGCACAATAAAAATTATTTTTAAAAAAATGTAAAATGATGCAGCTACTGTGGAAAATAGTTTGGCAGTTCCTCAAAAAGTTAAACATAGAATTACTGTGTGACCCAGGAATTCTATATGTATACCCAAAGACTTGAAAGTAGGCACTGATACCTGTACACTAATGCTCATTGCAGTACTATTTGCAAAAGCCGAAAGTTGAAAACAACCTGTGTCTAGCACAGATGAATGGATAAATAAAAATGTTGAATGTATCACAATGGGATATTATTCACCTGTAGAAGGAGTAAACTAATACATGCTTTGACGTGGATGAATCTTGAAAACATTATGCTGAGTGAAGTAAGCCAGACACAAAAGGACAAATATTATATGATTCCTCTTACATGAAGTATCTAGACTAGACAAATACATGGGCATAAAAATAGATTAGTGGTCACCATGGGCTGGAGAGAAGGGGAATGGGGAATTATTGCTTAATAGGTACAGAGTTTCTGCTTGCAGTGATGAAAAAATTTTAGAAACAGTAATGACAGTTGCATAGCATTGTGAGTCCAGTTAATGCCACTGTATTGTACATTGGAAGTCCTTTGTTTAGAATGCCCTTCTGAAGAATAGGTAGAATTTGGATAGTTTCCCTCATCTGGAAACTTGAAAATGGTTAAAATGGTCAATTTTATGTTGTGTATATTTTATCACAATTAAAAAGGAAAAAAGAAACGATCACAGATGTCCAGGCAAATTTGAAGAAAAACTAAATACAACGTTTAGAGGTGTAAAATTATTGAAATAAAAAACTCAACGGATGGGTTAGTTTAACATATTAGATACAGATCAAGAAAGAATTAGTAAATTGGAAGGCCAGATATGAAATAACTCTCCAGAAAACAATACAGAGAATAAGGAAATGGAAACTATAAAAGAGAGGTTAAAAGAGAATAAAAAATGGAGGAAAGCCAGAATTCTTGGAGATAAGGGCTCAGAACTGTTGAGACAACAATTGCTAACAACAACAATGAAAGAAAGGAATACACAAACACAGAAAGCACAACATATTCCAAAAAATTCACACAGAGGCATGTTGCAGTTAAACTGCAAAACACCAAGAGAGAAGATCTTAAAGACCCAGGGGAAAAAATCACCTACAAAGAAACGACAAGCAGGATGAATGATAGATTTCTCATTGCAGCAATGGAAGCCAGAAGAGGGCATAATATCTCCAATGTGATGAGAGAAAACTATAAACCTAGAATTTATGTCAAAAATTATCTTTCATGAATGAGGGTGAAATAGAGACATTTTAGATAAAGAAAGTAGAGTTTGCCTCCAACAGACCTCCACTAAAGGAAATTCTACTTTAGGAAGAAGGAAAATGGTACCAGAAAGGAAGTCTGAGATGCAAGAAGGAATGATGAGCAAAGAAACTGGTGAGCATCCGAGTAAGCCTGAACAAGCACTTGCTGTATAAAATAATAATAGTGATGATAAAATGAAGTCTAATTTGTGGGAATAAAAAAATGACAAAACATTGGACAGATAGGAGAGTTGTTCAAATATTGACTAATTTTTTAAAATAGATTAGATTTTGGGAAAATTAATAAATTAGTCACACATGCTAAAATTTCTAGAATAACTTCTAACCAGACTTAATGGTCTGACAGAGACTGGAGGAAGCCCCAAAACCATGGCCCCGGGTGCTCTGTAACCCAGAACTAAAACCATACCTGAAGGTCACTCTTCAAAGATTAGACTGGACTATAAAACATAAAATAATACTTGTGAAGAGTGTCCTTCTTAGTTCAATCAGATGCACGAGACCAAATGGGTAGCTGCTGTCTGGAGGCAGGATGAGAAGGCAGGAAGGGACAGGAGCTGATTGAATGGACATAAGAAACCTGGGGTGGAAAGGGAAAACATATATTCCATATATACATGCACACATATATTCCTATTTAATCCTTAGAGCAAACTTATGAAGGTAGATATTAGTGTCCTCATTTTTAGCTGAGGAAACTGAGCTTCTGAAAGGTTAAGTAACATACTCAAGGCACTTAAGTAGTCAGTGGCGGAGATGAGTTTCTGTTATAACCACCCAGCTGGCAATAGTACATATCTTTTTTTTTTTTTAAGAGGAGTAAAAGATTGAAGTCATTGATACTTTTGTCTGTCTGACTTGTTCATACTGCACTGAAATTTAGGGTTTCATGGAAACAGATTTCAAAGAAACCAGAATTCTTTTCAAAAAATAAAATTTGACATGCCCATTATTAACTAATAACAGAGCCATAGGAATCCATTAAATAGCTTGGAGTCAGGCAGAAAATCATGTTTTGGAAGGTTTAGATTAAGAAGACTCAAGGGACATTCTATTCTATTATTCTATACTTTGCTCTGAGTTCATGAAGTGTGATGTGAAATGAATCACAACCATTCTTGGAGTGTATACTGCAAGGTGGATACCTTTCAGAGCGTACTTTCTCTTCTTTTCCCCTATTGCAGGGTTATACATCCTTCTGGAATGACTGCATATCGTCTGGGCTGCGAGGGGGCATCCTGATAGAGCTGGCCATGCGGGGTCGAATCTCGTTGGAACCTCCCACCATGCGTAAGAAGAGACTACTAGACAGAAAGGTATAGCATCCTCTTGTGGAAAGGCAGATACCAACAGACCATTATTACTATTTGAAAGAACAGGAATATTTGAGCATCAAGACAATCAAAATATCACTGTCTCAGCTGTCCCATTGTCTAAACCAAACAAAAACCAAACTCATTGCCCTCGAGTTGATTTTGACTCATAGCCACCCTATAGGACAGGGTAGAACCGCCCCTGTAGGATTGCCAAGGCTGTACAGGAAACCCTGGTGGCATAGTGTTTAAGTACTATGGCTGCCACCCAAGAGGTCGGCAGTTCAAATCTGCCAGGCACTCCTTGGAAACTCTGTGGGGCAGTTCTACTCTGTCCTATAGGGTCACTATGAGTTGGAATCGACTCGACGGCAGTGGTTTTTTTTTTTTTTTTTTGGTTTTTAAATCTTTACAGGAGCACACTGCCACATCTTTCTGCCGCAGAGTAGCTGGTGGGTTCGAACCATCGACCTTTCGGTTTGCAGCTGAGTGTTTAACCACTGCGCCACCAGTACTCCTTATCCCATTGTGTAGACAGGTATAATTATCCTATAGCAAAGGGAGAAGTCTAAGTACCAGTAGTCTAAAGAGTTATAAGAGGTTCATGGTTTTGTCTTCCTTTTTTTATGCAGAAAAGTCACATTTAAGGTGCATGCTGTTAATTATTTCTCCTTCTTTTTATATTTATAGCTATGACATTATGAAGTAGAGAATTATATAAAAGGAGGTAAATACGTGGGTTATACTGAAGTTTAAATTTAAGGACAGAGACAGTATTTTTTTCTTCTTTGCATTTCATTTCCTGCAACACATAACCACTAGTGTATATGTGATATGTTGAAAGATTTTAACTTGAATGAGTTGAATGAACCGAGATCCCTTGTTTCTTCCTTCCTGAAAGGTACTGGTAAAATCAGACAGCCCAACAGGTGACGTCTTACTGGATGAAACACTCAAGCACATTAAAGCAACTGACCCCACAGAAACTGTCCAAACATGGATAGAACTACTCACCGGTAAGATAATTCAAAATGTATTCCATACTTTGTTATCTGGAACCTATCCTTAGAGTTGGGAAAAGAAGTACAGAAGTTCAGGGTGCTGAGTAAGATTTATATGGTCCACAATTTAACTATACTAATGAGAGACAGGAAAAGCATGGTTAATCAATACCTAAAGTTTTCCATAAGGTTTTCACTGGCTGACTTTCAGAAGTAGATTGCCTGGTGTTTTTTCTTAGTCTGTCTTAGGAAACTCTGCTGAAACCTGTCCGCCATGGATGACCCTACTGGTATTTGATATACCAGTGGTATAGCTTCCAACACCATAGCAACACATAAGCCACTACAGTATAACGAGCTGATAGACAGGTGGTGGTGGAAGCACAGATGGACAATGACAGGGCAATGACTGGGCAGTGTTTCATTCTGTTATACATAAGGTCACCATAAGTCAGAGCCAACATGACAGCAGCTAACAACAACAAAATTTCCCCTGGACGCTCTGTTAACCCTGAACTAAAATCATTCCCGAAGCCCACTCTTCAGACAAAGATTAGACTGAAGTATAAAACATAAAATAATACTCATGAAGAGTGTACTTCTTAGTTCAAGCAGATACAGGAGACCAAATGGGTGGCTCCAGCCCAGAGGCAGGATGAGAAGGCAGGAAGGGACAAGAGCTGGTTGGATAGACATGAGAAACCCAGGGTGGTAAGGGAAAGTGTGCTATCACATTATAAGGATTGCAACTAGTGTCACGTAACAATATGTGTATAAATTTTTGTATGAGAAATTAACTTGAGCTGTAAACTTTTCACCGAAAGCACAATAAAAAAAATAAAGGATAATCCCTTTCCCATTGTGAAAACTTAACTTACAACCATCCCAGTAAGATGAATAGCCAGTTTTGTCTGTGGTTAGTTTCAGAAAAATGGCATTCTTACAGTGTACCATCTGCCTGCTTAGCCTTAAAAAAACCCTCTCCAACCTTACGTACCTTCAAACTATACCCTATACCTCTCCTCCCTGGGAAAATTTATAACAAGTTCTACATATTGCCTGTGGTAGGCAGAATAACAGTCCTCCAGAGATGACCGTGTCTGTGGTGGATTGAATAGTGGCTCCCAAAAGGGTATATAAGTCCTAACCCCAGGAACCTGTAAATGTGGCCTTATTTGGAAAAAGAGTCTTTGTCAATATAATTCAGTTAAGGGTCATAAGATGAGATCATCCTCACGACAGGTGTCCTTATAATAGAAAAGCATAGGGACACGTGGGAGGCAAAGACACAGAGGGGAAGGCGGTGTGAAGACAGAGGCGGAGATAGGTGTTATGTTCCCACAGCCAAGGAATGCTTAGAACCATTCAAAGCTGGAAAAGGCAAGGATCCTCCCTTAGAGCCTTCAGAGAGAGAGTGGCCCTGCTGACAACTTGTTTTCAGACTTCTGGCCTCCAGAACCGAGAGAGAATGAATTTCTGTTGTTTTAAACTGCCAAAAAAAAAAAAAGTTTTCCAAGCTTCACCTTACCTTCAGCCATCCCACCCCCTAAGCTCTTTAACAGTTGTCTTAGTCATCTAGTGCTGCTAACAGAAATACCACAAGTCGATGGCTTTAACAAAGAGAAGTTTATTCTCTCACAGTCCAGTAGTCTAGAAGCCTGAATTCAGGGCCCTGGCTCCAGGGGAAGGCTTTCTCTCTCTGTTGGCTCTGGAGGAAGGTCCTTGTCATCAGTCTTCCCTTGGTCTGGGAGCATCTCAGCTCAGGAACCTCAGATCCAAAGGACACGCTCTGCTCCTAGTGCTGCTTCCTTCATGGTATGAGGTCTCCATGTCTCTCTGCTCACTTCTCTCTATCTGAAAAGAGATTGGCTTAAGACAGTATCTAATCTTGTAGATCTGCCACTAATCCATCTCATTACATCGTAGTGATAGGAATTACAACACATAGGGAAATCACATCAGATGACGGAATGGTAGACAATCATACAGTACTGGGAATCGTGACCTAGCCAAGTTGGCTGATATTTTGCAGGGACATAATTCAATCCATGACAACAGTATTCTTCACAAGAAATTTTTTTAACATCTTTAATGAGATACAATTCACATCACATACCCTTTAAAGTATACAATTCCATGACTTTTAGTATGTTCACAGAACTGTGCAACTAAATAGCTTTAAGTTTAAAACATTTTCATCACTCCATAAAGAAACCACGGACGCATTAGGAGTTGCTCTGATTTCCCCCATTCTTCCTCCTCAGCCTTAGACAACTTCTAGTCTACTTTCTGTTTCTATAGATTTACCTATTCTGGATGAAAAAAAAATTCTGGATATTTGATATAAAATGGAATCATATAACTTACGGTCTTTAATGACTGGTTTAACTGGAGCACTGGTGGCACAGTGGTTAAGAGCTACTGCATGCTATGGCTCCTAACCAAAAGGTCAGCGGTTCAAATCCACCAGCCGCTCCTTGGAAACCTTACAGGGCAGTTCTCTGTCGTGTAGGGTCGCTATGAGTTGGAATCAATTCAACAGCAGTGTTTTTTTTTTAATCACTGGCTTCCTTGACTTAGCATAATGTTTTCACATCCATATTGTAGCATGTATCAGTAATTCATTCCCTCTTTTTTAAATATAAATTGTAATATGAGAAACTAGATCTATGGCATACAGTTTTAGTGAGTATCTTCCAGAGGGCACCTTGAAGTCATAGCCAGTGTCACCTTCTGGAACAGTTTGTTTTTAATTGAAATTCTTACTGAGATAATTGTAGATTCACATTCAGTTGTAAGAGATAACACACTAGGGCCCACTTTTAATGTTATTTTTGTCTCCACACAATCACCATACTAGATTTTAAACTTCTTGAGAACAGGGATTATTTCCAAAGTATTTGCACCATTTTACATTCCCATCAGCAGTGTATGAGGGCTACAACTTTTCTGCATCCTCGCCTACTTGCTACAGACTTGCTATTGTCTGTCTTATTTTAGCCATCCTGTTGTTGTTAGGTGCTCATATTGGTTCTGACTCAGAGCAACCTTATGTATAACAGAACAAAACATTGCCCAGTCCTGCCCAGTCCTGTTGTAGCCACATTTGTTTATGGGATGAGGTGAGATCCAACTTCATCCAGCTCATTGAGGGTCTGCTTCTGTTTCACTCACCGTCTCCTTTACCAAGCATGATTTCTTTCTTCAGCAATTGGTCCTTCCTGATGACATGTCAAATTGGAGTACAAAAGCTGGCTATCGTAGTGGTATAAAGTGGTATCTCATTGTGGTTTTGATTTACATTTTTCTAATGACTAATGATGTTAAGCATCTTTTCATGTGCTTATTGGCATTCTTTGGAGAATTGTCTATTCAAATCTTTTGCCCATTTTTCAATTGGATTATTTACCTTTTTATTAATGAGGTATTTTTGATGATTTTTTAAACATGTTCTAGATACAAATCCCTTATCAAATAGATGATTTGCACAAATTTTCTTTGATTTTATGAGTTGTCTCTTCATTTTCTTGATGATGTCCTGAAGCACAAAAGTTTTTTATTTTGATAAAGTCTATTCTTTCTTGTGTTGCTTGTGCTTTTGGTGTAATAATTAAGAAAAAGTAGCATAGACACAGGTCACGAAGAATTACTCCTATATTTTCATCAAAGAGTGTTACAGCTTTAGCCCCTTCTTTTAGGTGTAAGTCCATTTTGAGTTAATTTTTGTTATGGGATGAGGTAGGGGTCCAACTTCATTCCTTTACATGTGGCTATCCAGCACCATTTGTTGAAAAGTCTGTTCTTCTCCTTTGAATTTTCTTGGCACCATTGTTGGAAATCTGTTGACCATAAATGTATAAGTTGATTTCTATCCAATGTCAGTACCACACTGTCTTGATTTTTATAACTTTGTAACCCATTGCTGTTGAGTTGATTCCAACTCATAGTGACTATATAGTACAGAGTAGACCTGCCCCATAGGGTTTCCAGGGCTGTAATCTTTAAGGAATTCAACTGCCACATCTCTCTCCCACTGAGTGGCTGGTGGGTTCATACCTTTTGGTTAGCAGCCAAGTGTTTAACTGCTGAGCCACCAGGGCTCCTGCAGCTTTGTAGTAATTTTGAAATCTGGAAGTGTGAGTCCTCCAGCTTTGATCTTTTTCAAGATTGTTTTGACTATTTTGGGTCCTTTGTATTTCTGTATGAATTTTAGAATCATCTTGTCAATTTCTATAAAACGAGCTAGGATTTCAGTAAGAATTGCATTGAATCTGTAGATCAATTTGGGGGGTATTGATATTTAATAAGGAGACCTGGTGGTACAGTGGTTAAAGCACTGGGCTGCTAACCAAAAGGTTGGTGGTTCAAACCTACCAGCCACTTTGCGGGAAGAAGATGTGGCAGTCTGTTTCTATAAAGATTTAACGCCCTAGAAACCCTATAGGGTAGCTCTGTTCTGTCCTATAGGGTTCCTATGAGTCAGAATCAACTCATTGGCAGTGGGTTTGGTAAGATAAAGTTGTGGCTCAACTAAGGCAGTGACTTGAGGAAGGGTATGGCTTGAGTAAGGCGGTACAACTCAAGATACATCCCACCCTAATCCCACCTCATAGAGGTTTTAGTATTTACAACACATAAAATGGAGAATAGTTATATAATATCACAAAATGGAGGATGGTTACATCAGATCACAAAATGGAGGACAATTACACAATACTGGGAATCATGGCCTAGCCAAGTTGACACATATTTCCAGGGGACACAATTCAATCCATGACATACATATTACATCTATATATGTTACAGACCCAGTAATACATTGGTTCTGCCAGTTTCTGCTTGTTTTTTTGAGTTCTTATGCGGGGGAGGCAGGGGGGACAGGAACATGAAGCTGCTTATACCACCATCTTGCCAGTGCCTCTAGCATGTGATTTTATTTTTAAACTCAGCCTTCTAGGAGTTGCTCCTAGGTTAGAGTAACTTAGTGTTCAGACAGTGTTTGGTCAGAGGTTGTACTTAAGCCCTTGTGCCAGTGATGTTTCCACCCTTTGTTGATGGATCTGTGTGTGGCCTAGCAAATGCTTTCAGGTCTGTCCCCCCACCCCCATCTTGCTCTGATTGCTCCTGAGTGGGTGCTGCCTAGTGCATGTGCACAACCTTCCCAATCCCCAAGATTGGCTACGATCCCAGAAGGGCTTTTCGTTGCTTTCTGGGAATCTTTGGTTCTCTCTGTTAAACTTCAGCTGCTCTGCCATTTGACTTGTTGCTACCAGCACCCTCTTAATTGTTCTCCATCAAGACCTCCATGTTTGTAACAACACTTTTAGGCATAGAATTCACCACACTATTTTCCCATTAAAGTCAGCTCCCTTAGGCAGAACTGCGGAAGTCTCTATCACTCAGGCCTGCTTCCCCTCCTGAGCAGAACCTTTGCTTACTATACAGGAGCTGAGGTAGGCACAGTGGCCCACTTCTCCCAGATTGACACCTCTGCTCTTTGAGTGGGTACTGGGAGGAAGAGATGGAGCCCTGGTCTTTGTAGCTTGCCCCTTCCAGTGTGGGAAGGGAGCCTCTAAAAGCAAGCTGCACTGGGGACAGTCGGGTCCTCAATATTCTTGGCCTGCTGTGCCTGAGTAGAAATTATTCCCTACCAATAGGGGAAGGGAGCCTCAGTCTTCTCAGCTGTACCCACCCAGAAGAGAACTTCTGAAATATAGGGTAGAAAGCATCTAGGAGAGACTGGTACCCTGAAGAAAATTTCAAAAATTCAGGAATGATTAAGAGTATTGAAGAGAGGTCATGTAAGATAAGAAGTAAAGTCCATAAACACTAGCAATATGAAAGTCCTCAGTGACACTTTTGAATCTGCTTTAATGTGAAATATGGTTGGAGTCAAAACCAGATTATAAAGGGCTAAGGATTAAATGAATTGAGGAATGAATAGAGACTAAACTTTCTAAAAATTTAACCATTCAAGTTTCCAAATAACTAATTTATTTTTTCACTTTGTTTTTCTTTCTGTTCATGTTGTCCTATTTCTTATTCCCCATAGGCGAGACCTGGAACCCCTTCAAATTACAGTATCAGCTGAGGAATGTACGAGAGCGAATTGCAAAGAACCTAGTAGAGAAGGGCATTCTAACCACTGAGAAGCAGAATTTCCTTTTATTTGACATGACCACCCATCCAGTAACCAATACAACGGAGAAGCAGCGACTAGTGAAAAAACTGCAAGATAGTGTACTAGAGCGGTGGGTGAATGACCCTCAGCGAATGGACAGGCGAACACTGGCACTCCTGGTGCTGGCTCACTCCTCTGACGTGCTAGAGAATGTCTTCTCCTCTCTGACAGATGACAAGTATGACATGGCAATGAATCGAGCCAAGGACCTGGTAGAACTGGACCCTGAAGTGGAGGGGACAAAGCATAGTGCCACAGAGATGATCTGGGCTGTGCTGGCAGCCTTCAATAAATCCTAAAGCCAGCTGGTAGGTTTCTCCTTTTCCCTTGCTGGCTGGTGACTGTCAGAGACCCCATCACTGAGTTTTGTGTGATGAGATGCTTTTACATCATGTTTTTTCCTCCTGTTAAATAAGACTTCATGATTTGAGGCAGGGGCAACATCAGGGCTTCTCCATAAACTGTGACAATTCTAAGTAGACTTTGTTTCACCCTATACTTCCACTCCCGAGCGAAATAAATGGGGTGAACACACACCCAGTAAACATATTCTCCCATTTCTTGGCTTAGTTTCATCCAGTGTGCTTTTGGACAATCAGGACTATCTAATGGGGTTTAGACTGCTCAGCCACAGAATGTGAATGAGATGAAGAGCAAACAATTTATTACATTTCGTAAGTTTTTTTTTTTTCTATCTTAAATACATGGTGGTTTCAAAGCCTTTGTTTCTAAGACTTTGTTAAGTAATGTACTTTATTTAAATAATTATGTCTTTAAATAAGGGGCAATGGAAACAACACTAATTTTTGGAGCAGATGGTCTCTGGGATTGTTCTACAGGTGGTTTTCTCATCCTTCCTTTTCTAATCCAACCGAGAATGTCCCAAATTTGATTACCTGGTTCTCACATCCTAGAACCAAAAAATATATTCTATACTCCCTCTAACATCATCCTGTTCCCTCACTCAGCAGGACAAAAGTCTAACTGAAAAAAAAGAAAAATGTATCTCTCAGCCACCTGTTTCATGTAGTCAACACTAGAATTCGTAAGGAAGGGAGGTAGCATGAGGCTTTCCACTCTTCAGCACATGACTGTCATGTTCTCCAGACTACTTTAAATGTCTCTGCTCCGATTGAATTGAGGGAGCTGTAAATTTCAGTTGGTAAATAGCAGCATCCTGAGTCCAGACAGTATATCTGAACTCAGTATTACTGTTGCCTGTTTTTTGGCTTCCCACATAAGTTGAGAAACTGTCTATATTTAAGGGTTCTGGGAGTAGTTTTGTGTATACTTAATTCACAGAATAGTCATCAATCTTGGTTTAACATAACCCTCCTTCTGGCCAAATCTCTAAAACACTTTCACTTCAGTAGTGAGAGCAGAGAAAAACTTCATTAAGAAAGATCCCATATAGAGGGGCAACTTGGTGTCAAAAGCAGCCTGATATAAAGGCTAGCATAACTTCTTTTCCTCCTCCGACCCTACCTAACCCCACAGAAATTCCCCAATTCAATTAACATTTTTTTTTTTGTTTTTCACTTCATCTTTTTTTTTTTAATAATTTTTATTCTGCTTTAAGTGCACTTCAAGTATGTCTTAACTAGAGGTACAAGTTGTAAATGTGAGGCTAAGGAGAGCTCCAGTGGTAAAAGTACAAAAACCAGTCCATTAGTTGCCTCTACCTGACTTAGCTTTTCTCTTCATTTGAACAATTCGGCATGAATTGAAACCAGGTTTTCCTGTGGAAAGTTTCAGCCTGATTGGGGGATAATAGTTCAGCTGAGTTCTTTCTTGCAACTCTCGGTCAGTGTTTATTTTTATATTGTATCTCGATAAGATTGGATTGTCTTCAGTTTGAACCTGCATAATGTTCACTGCCAGACATATTCTCATTTAATGCATATAGCCCTCACACTTCTGTATAATAAAGATCAATTCTTGGCTCTCTCGTCTCTCTATGCAGCTTTACAACTTTTGTTATTTGACTTGGAAATAAGAGCTTTCTGCATAAGGTCAGAAATGTCTCCTCTTACGCTAGTATATTAGCCTCTGTTTCATCCTGTGTGGAAAAAGATTAAGGGTCCACAAATTTTATAATTGTAACAGGTATAGGCCAAACTGAACACCAGCTAATGTAAAGTCTGAATACTGTCTCCATCT
Organism: Loxodonta africana; assembly: GCF_030014295.1. Taxonomy (NCBI): domain Eukaryota; kingdom Metazoa; phylum Chordata; class Mammalia; order Proboscidea; family Elephantidae; genus Loxodonta; species Loxodonta africana. Next base: position 180,534,411 of record NC_087344.1, on the reverse strand, counting down.
CAATTAAAATAACAGTTACCCAAATTTACCATTATTCCCATGAGGAGAATGAGTATGTTCTCTCCTATTAATATCTTCTTGCAAGTGACCCCTGAATTTATTTAAGAGCTAAGAGGTCTTAGGCTCTAAATTTTGATAACATACCTAAACATAACAGAATTAACAAAATGTGAAAAAATAATTGTACTGATAAACTTTGTTAATTGGCTTGTCCTTCCCTTCTGTAGAATGTCTACAACACAAGGGACAATAAGAAATTTATTTACTAGAATTGTTTATACTTCTCTGTTATTTATTTAAAACAAAGCAGTGTTCCCATAAGTCATTCTTTAGTTGATGCAAAGACCACCTGTACCAAAGACACCTGGGGAGAAAAAGGAAGAGTACCTTGCTAAAAAGGAAAGATTACTAGTAAATCAGTGTCTGGTTAGGGGCTTAGGAAGCTGAGATTTAAACAAATTCTCTTAAAGCTTGCATATTAAAATTTGAGAACACCGCTATAATTGTTGATCATCAGGACAGCAAATTCTGTGGGCTATACCTTCAAAATAGATGCCACATCCAGCCATTTTCGCCCTCTAAGTGGCTACTAAACTCTAGGCCAAGCCACCACCATCTCTTACTTGAACTGTTGTAAAAGTCTAGTTGGTTTCCTGCTACTTCTTCCACTCTTGGCCCCCACATAGCAGCCAGAGTAATCAGTTTAATACCTAAATCATCTTGTGGGACTCCCCTGTTCAACACCATCTAATGACTACCCATCACACAAAAAAATAAAAGTCCTTACCGTGGCTGAAAAAGCCAAAAGTGATCTGCTCCTTGTCTACATCTCTCTTACCCTGGCTCTAGTTTGCAATTTCTCAAAAAAAACACCAAAATCATGCTACTGCTTCAGGAGCTTTGCATTTGCTGTTTTTCCTCCAGATAACTTCCTGGCTCACTCCGTACCTTATTCAGACCTCTGCTCAAATATCTCAGAGAAGTGTTCCCTAACCACCCTACCTAAAGCACCATCTCCTCCTACCCAGTCACAACTAGAGTAATTACTGAGTACATCTCTGCCCTAGACATTCTTCTAGTTTTTGTGAAACCCCATTCTCTTTTTCTAATCAAAAGGTAATGATGCTTATCTGCTTTACTCTCATTTCAAGTTCCACCCTTCCTAATGCTCAGTAATTTGGCTATGTCAGAGATAAATGTATAAATAAATCATCACCTTAGCAAACACAGTTTTTATATATTACTCTTAAGCAGAGCTTGGAGTTAGAAATAGCTTGTGTTAAAAGTGTTTTCCAAAAGAATCTGTTCATCTTTTAGAAATTTAAACTGATTGCTTAAATGCATTCATAATATATTTTCACCATAACTGACCAAACCTGCATTCAACCAATAATTTCCACCTTCTTTCCCCATATGACTTAGCTTAAACTTAACCTGCCTCCTTCTATCCTTTTCCTATATCGAGTTGGGCCATACATTCAACTGCTTACCAAGTTCTGTCGGTTCTTAATATCCCTCATTCTTCTGTGTCCCTCCATTCCCACTGCCACTTCTCCTTGAGTCATTAGACCTTGGAAATTTAGCAAGGGTTGGTGATTCTGGTCAAAAATATGAAGATTGTTTTCTACACTCCTTTATACCCTCAATTATCCACTCACTTCCCTGAAGGAGATGAAGCTTAAGCAGAGTGTTCTGTTATTGTTGTTAGCTTAAGCCTTTTATAATATACATACAGAAAAGTGCACATAAGTGTACAGCTCAATTCTCACAGACTGAACACACATGTAATCAGCACCAAGATTAAGAACTTTACCAGCACCTGAGAACTCCCCTTATGTTCCCTTCCAGTCACTACCCTCCAAGGATAACCGCTCTCCTGACTTCTAACAACATTGATTCATTTTACCTGAACAGGATTTTTGGAGATAACTGGGAAAAGCTTAGATGGAGAAACATCTGAGGAGCAGCAAATCTAAGAAGGCTGAAAGGAAAAGAAGGTGGAAAGGAGAGGTCTAGCCCATCCAAAAGGAAGGAAAAAAAAGAGAAGAAGAACAGGAAAGAAAGAAACCAAGAGGGAGGAGAGGAAATAGGGGCTCGAAGGGAGATATATCATGTTACCTGGTTGGCTACCCAAGAAACCCAACTACGACACTCTTCTCAGGGTTGCCTTTTCTCCCCCCTGCCCCTCTAGCCTCCTACATCCTCTCTACCTGCTTGCCCTCTCCCCTGCAAAATTTACCCACCCCAGAATTATAAGTGGATAGGTCAGTCATCTATTTGACATGATTTCAAAAAAGGGTGGAAAGTCCTCTGCTCCAAATCTACCTCACAAGTCTATAGATGGCACTTTAAATTTCATTAGTGATCTCTTCTTTTGGGTTAATAATTGCCACTTTTGGTTGAATACATTTAAAATACAAATACTACAGGAAGCAGTGATCTGGTATCATCTGGTTGACAGATTTACATTTTAACCAGAAACTTCAATACTATGGATGACAGAGATGAGAAATTTATGGGAAGAGAGGGCTTTTCTGTTGTCAGGTAAAACTGTAAAAGACTTTAAAATGGGCAAAAAGATTATTGGACTTAGAACAGCCTTCATAGTTATCTCGTCTCCCTTTCATTGTCTTTGAACTATTTTACAACTTTGTTAAGTTGAGAAAACTGATGGCAATACAAATGATTCTTGTACCAAAACCAACCCACTGCCATCCAGTCAATTCCGACTCATAGTGACCCAATAGGGTTTCCAAGGCGGTAAATCCTTAATGGAGCCTTTCTCCCACGGATCCGCTGGTGGTTTCCACCACTGACTTTTCAGTTAGCAGTTGATTACTTTAACCACTGGCCACCAGGACTCCTTGATTCTTGTACATAGAGATGCAGATTAATTTTGTCCAGTGAAATACAATTAATTTCTACCCTGTGGAAGAAATGATTCTAAACATTGCATTTTATAAGCTTTCTAGATATTGACCAGTTTTGCATCTATTAGCAAATCCTTTTCAGCATTCCTAATCGCCTATTTTATGTCTGTCTTTAGATTCTGGTTCCTTCATTAATGAGATAAACTTTGATATGTGCTAATTTTATGAGTTATGATACTATCTTTTTAAAAATTATCTTGAACATAATACTATTCTGATCACTTAGGTACTTTCCTTAGACTACACTTAAGACCAGTCCTGAGAGTGTACATTTAAAAAGGAGGCAACTACGGGACAGAGCTTGCTTAATTTCCTGGTATTCTCAGTCTGGCCCATCAGAGGGTGCTAATGGCTTGTCCTAAAACCAGCTATTTCTGCAGCCGCACAATTTCTTTTTTAATGGTCATCCTTCCAGAACGTTGCTTGAGCACTAATGGATTTTATAGTGTTATCCCCAGACTTTTCGTCTCATACTCTAGAAGGATTTAGGCTTACAGGCCCTGGCTCTTCAGTCTAACGCTCAGCAAAACCTCCTCCGCACCGGGCGGTGGAGCCTAAGGAAGTCTGAGCCCACCACAGCGGCAGAAATGCCAAAGCTAGCAGCCCCGCCTCCTAAGATTCCCCCCATAGGCTTCCAATTGGTCCTTGTGGCTCATTCTCTTCCCAGAATGGTGTTCCAGCTTGCCCGTCGCTTTCATAGACCCCACCTTTGGCCAGAGACTATTGGTAGATCGTTACGTCACTGCCCTATCTGCCCCACTCCCATTGGCTTTCGTAGGAAGGGACGGTCGCAACGTCACCGGCAAGGGCCGCCATTTTGACTGAGCAACCCTAGTGACAGGAGCCGAAGCAGCAGCGCAGGTTGTCCCCGTTTCCCCTCCCCCTTCCCTTCTCCGGTGGACTTCCCGGGTCCGCTACACTTCACAGTCCCGGTCCCGCCATGTCCCAGAAACAGGAAGAGGAGAACCCTTCGGAGGAGACCGGCGAGGAGAAGCAGGTGAAATGGAGGGGGTGCGGGCTGGTGAGCCGGGGGCGACCGTGCTGGGGCAGGAGACGATCTCTCACCAGTGCGGATTGGTCGCCATGGTCTCTGGGTCTGCAGGGGTTGGTCACTTCTTACGTCACGCAGGGTGAGCTTCAACACGGCCTGCTGCTTTGGCGCTGGTTAGTTGAGTTGATTGTCAGTCAGTGCCATACCCTTCCTGATTGGCTAATAGGCCTACCGCTCAAGTCATTGACCCTGTGCTGTAATTGGCCGAGCTTGGGCGCGGGGCGGGTATTTGGAGAGACTGAATGAAATGGGTTAGATGCAGGGGGCTGGTGGGCCTGGGACGCGATGTGTGTAATTGGTTAATAGGGGCCTAAATGACGCGACAGCCAGGCTGGGGTCCGCATCCTCAATCCGCAGAAAGATGTAGATCGAGATAAAGACGTTTAAAAAGGACCAACACTGGGGGAGGGGAGAAGAGTAATTATCATGGCTAGTTTAAGGTGGCAACTTTCTCAGGAGATCTGTTTTGACGGTTAGAAGATTTAAGAGGACCAGAGTTCCAAACAGAATAATGGAGGTTAAACCTAGAAAAGACTCTGAAAAAGTCGTGATAAGAAAGACACCACCCTATTCCCCCAGACTTCCAACACAGAGTGACTTGGTCCACCCACGATTTTGCGATGAAAACATCAACGCCAAAGAAACCCCTTCTAGAAGCTTGTATTTGACTTCTAACATTTAGTACTGGGCTGTGGGACTCATGAAATACACCTGGTGTTCTATCTGTACCTGCTTCTCAAGGGAGGGGAATGTAACTACACTAAAAAGAGCCACAAGTTGGCTTTAGGTTCATTTTTAAAGTCACTTAAAAAAAGGCAACAGGGCCCACAAAAAGCAACAGCTAAAGCCCTAGAAGCCAATTCAGCCCTTGGCGTGTTTCCTAAGCTTCCATCGTTTGCTGCACTAGGGAAGGTGTTAATTTTTTGGTGAAAACTGGTGGGTAAACACTAGTGAATCTCCTATATCTTAATTTTTCTGAGGTTAAAGACAGTGTCGTTTTCGTCTCTGTTTACCTATCACCTTCCTACTACGGTGTTTATGGAAATGTGGGAGCAGTGCTGTCCCCATTACTCTGGTGGACATCTTTGGAGAAGGCCGCACAGCCTCGATAGGGAGATTTATCAGATGACTTTCTTAGACTGGAGGGAAGATCTCAGCAGAATTATCCCCCTTGATTTCCTGTTTGACCTGTACTATGTGTTAGGGACAGCCTAGGGAACCCTCCGACACATCTTGTATCACCAGAAGCCCTTAGCTAGCTTTTTCTGTCTTTCCTAGCTTCTGTGCTGAGTGAATTATGGCCTGCTTTGTGATTACAGTATTGTGTTTATTGGTACTACCTTTAACCCAGTACCTATAGGTGGTTCCCTGGGCGTAGTGTGAGAAGCACCTTGTCTTTTCCTTCTGATAATACAGTCATCTTGAGCTTTGGGATTAGAACAAAAGTCTAGCTTTAGGAGCCAAGTGGAGATAGCATGTTTATAAGTGGGTGGATCGCCAAGCTGATGGTATGAGGGTTATCAGGTATTATCACAGTTGTTTCTCCATCTTTAATTTTATTTGGCCCATTTGTTTCCCCCAGGACACTCAGGAGAAGGAAGGTATTCTCCCTGAGAGAGCCGAGGAGGCAAAGCTAAAGGCCAAATATCCAAGCCTAGGACAAAAGCCTGGAGGCTCCGACTTCCTCATGAAGAGACTCCAGAAAGGGGTATGGGCACAATCTCTTACCTTGTTACTTTGCAGCCTAAGGGCTTGCTGAAGATGAGTCTGTAGAGGTTCCACTGGAAAATGGTCAGGAAGCTTTGTTGGGCAGTAGTACAGAAGCTTGAAAAGAGCAAGGCAAAATATTGTAAACCCCTGATCTGGTATGGGGTTCCTTCTGATTTCCCATATTGGAAATGAAGACTTAATGAAGGGGCATTTGGATATTGGGTGGTGAGGGGATGGGGGAAGGATGTTAAGAGACTAGAATGCTGACCGCCCCCAGGCATTTGCCTGTTTGGATTGGGAGGGAGAGGTTAGAGCTGTGCTTTTTTTTTTTTTTCTTAGAGTTAAATTTGGAGACACATCATTTCAGAAAAACAAGTCATCTGTCCTACAGAAATGCTTTTGTTGGCAATGAATAGTAGATTTCTTCAGACCCTTGAAGCTATGTAGCACCAGCCATTAACTATATTTTCTAAAGAGACATATTTTTCCTGTATCCAGAGTGGTTCTTCTCACCAGGGAGAGTCTACCTTCATAGCCACCTAGCTCCTGATCAGATTTCTCAGCCCCTGGAGGTACCTAAAGCTGACTGAGGGATTGTCAGCCATTCAGCTGCAGTGTGCTTCTCTGTGTAGATGAAAAGGGAGAGTGAAACTGGTTGCTGTGGAGAATCCCAGTTACTGAGTCTTAGTCACAGATGATAATGTGATTCCCATCTGCAGCTTACCTTGCTGTAGGCAAGGCAGGCGTGGGCAGGCTGTCACAGCCATGGAACATGTGTGGGCGCAGTGGGCGTCAGAGGGAAAGCACATTGTCCTGACGAACAAGCCCAGTTCCTATTTCTGGTCTGAAAGAATAATTTTTAATTTTGAAGCTGTTGGCTGGAGGTTGATCTGATGATTGCTAGCCCAGCCCATTTATATGTCTTATGCATTCCTCTTTGCCCAGCGCTAAGCCCATTACTTTATAGGTCCTCAGTAATCCTTTATGAATAAAGTCAGTAATTTTACTTTATCTTGTATCAAGTATGATACAAAGGATGTAGCATATTTAGCTGGGAAACTGCTTCCATACCTGAAATAGCAGGACACACTGAGGAGAAGACATAAGTACATGCGATTATTGTTAAGCTGTGTATGCATGAGATTAATCAAGGAAGACTTCTCAAAAGATCTGAGTGTGGATGAGAGTTTATAATGGGTGTGAATCTCCTTGCTTTTCAGAAAGGCCAGAACTCCCCTCTCACTTAAACCTCCCTCTTGTCTCTTAGCAAAAGTACTTTGACTCAGGAGACTACAACATGGCCAAAGCCAAGATGAAGAATAAGCAGCTGCCAAGTGCAGGACCAGACAAGAACCTGGTGACCGGTGACCACATCCCCACCCCACAGGATCTGCCCCAGAGAAAGTCCTCACTCGTCACCAGCAAGCTTGCGGGGTAACCTGGGCCCCCTCTACTCCCCTTCCTCACCCACTGGACTTTTATGTATTGTAGGCAGGGATGGAATGGGCGCTTAGTCAGATCATCTTAGCTTGCTAGCCAGAGTTAACTGTGGTTCTGCTGTGGTTCTGCTGAGAAGGTAATGTGGGTTAAAGAGAGACTTTGAGTTCATTTCTTTGGTTAAACTGAGATTTTCACACCCTTAGCCCAGGTAGGGGCCCAGAAATAGAAGAGACTAGGACTGGGTAATGCTGCAAACTTTCTTTTTCTTTTGTACGAGAAACTGGGGAGATAACGATTTCTACTTTTGGAAGAAAATATCCCAAAATTGGTTAGGCTGAGCCTTGGGAATAATATGTCAGGTATAACATCTCAAGGCTGACCTGACAGAGTTGGGGAAGGTAGATAGAATGAGATATGTTTTCTGTGCTTCTAAATGTTTTCTGTGCTTCTGAATTTCTTAGGCTGCTATTGCTTCATGTTGCCATTATGGCAGGTTTAAAGAATCCTCAAAAAAGAAAAACTGATTTGCTTGCCTAAAATTAGAATGCCCGCTTAGCCTCCTTTACTCAGTATCTCTTGCAGTTTGCTCTGGCTCTCAAGTAACGTAAAGATAGGTGAATATTGTTCACGGAAAATGGGTACCTTCTCTCTCTCCTAGAGTGTTGGTTTTGAAAGGTATCATGGGATAGTGGAAAAAGCACTGATTTAGGACCCAAGATATCTGGGTTCTAATCCCGCTCAGTCCCAGAAGGGTAACCTTGGTTAAGTCAGCCTGTCTGAATTTCTATTTTCTCCTCTATAAAATAGAAGGTGAATATATATAAGATTGTTTATCCTGTAGCTACCAGCCGAAAAACTCTGCTATTCTTTGTAAAGCTAAAAATGAGGAAGGCCTCCTGGGTGAGCTCCTACCTGGAAAAATGCTGCAGAGAGGAACTATTTGAAGGCCACATGGAGAGAGAGGAAGTTGAGATCTAGGGGCTATAAAGTCAGGCAAGAGGACCTCATAGTTATCATGATCTTGAGAGTCAAGGAAAAAAATTCTTAAGCTTGCCATGGAAGCTTCTTTCCTCTGCCCCCACGCGCTTTTCTGGCCTACATCTGGGCCTTTGCTGCTAAAAAGCTGCTCTGGCAGCAGAGCTGTGGGCCTGAGAAAACATGCTCAGTCATGCACACGTGGAGCGCCACATTTCAGATGTGATCAGATCCTAGGTGTGTTGTTTGGGAGACAGGAAGAAAAGGGATGAACTGTGCTGGCCCCCAGGGCTTAATACTCCTGCAGGGCTGGAACAGCAGGTTTTTCAGAGATGATTCACTGCGGAGGAAGCTAGGGAAGGTGGTTAGAGAAGGAAGGAAGACTGAGAGATCTCTGCCTTCCTAGAGCTCAGTAACCCAGCTTTTGGACAATGAGGAGAAGTAGCAATGCTGATTCATGAACAGGTGGAGGAAAGGGATTGTGGTTGGCCAGCTCTAGGCATCACCAGTTTGGCCAGAATCTTACTGAATGCAGCCTGGCCTCCTAGTTATGACGGAGAGGGCCAGGGTGAGAACTAACTGTTCAAGAGAGCCCTCTCACTTCACTAATTCTGACGTGCCAAATATTTGGCCTGATGAGAATGCCTGATGAACTTGCTAGTGTGCATGTCGGGGGGTGAAGTGTGTATGTACTTCTCTCCTGACTGGCCGTACAGCTTTCAGGGCTGTCATTCAGATTGGATAGGAAAAAGTTGGTGAGGAAGGAATGGAGAGAGCAGGATCCCTGGACTCCCTGGCCCCCCAAACTCCTTGACTATCACTTGTATATAATTTTTGTGTTTCTTGGTTCGTTTCTTCATGCTGTCTTCCTTAGTCTAAAGTCCATGTGGGAAGGGGAAAATGCTGAACATCCTTGTATAGTTTCAACTGTCCCAGCCATGTTGTACATAGATATGTCATGTTATTATATATATAAATATATATATAATTTTGTACGTTTTCTTCATCTCCGATCTTCTCGAGTTCTGTACTTTTTTTCTTTTCTGTCTGAGCTGCGTTCTCTATTGTCAGGCCTGAGTCCTCAAGACTGATGATCACAGTGAAGTCTGGTTTTAGCAAGGCATGGAAGGAATAGAAAAATTGTTGGTCTCGCTTTTTCTCCACCTGGTCCTCTTCAAAGCTAAGAAAACAAACAAGCTACCTTCCTATTTGCCACCTGTTTCCACAGTATGAAGTACATAGCTTTCTTTGGAAGGAAGGACCATCTCAGAATACAAATACAAATTGCTTTGATTAAACCTGGATTATTATCTTTTTCTCCACCCAAAGCAACACGGCCTCCACACAGCCACTACCTCATCTCTATGCTGTGCCCTATTAGTCTCCACTGCTGATCGGGACCGTGACCTGTTCTGGCCCAGGCATTTAACACTCCTCAGAACCTCCAGTTATTTTGGTCTTTACCTAAGAATTGTTTTTCTGTCTTTTTTTTCCCCATGGCTATCTCCCAAAAGAGAACATTTTGTTTTGAAGATAGTAAAAGACTGAAATTTTTTTTTTTTTTCTTTTGCCTGTTTGTTTGCAACTCCCTTATGGATAGGATTGAGGCATGTGACAGGTAGCTAATGATTGTTCAATTTGGAAGAGTCATGGGTTAGGGACTGGGATGGGATTTAGGGCTTTTTCCCCTATTACTTGACAGTGTTTTATTTTGTTCTTCTGTGTTCGTCTGCAGTGGCCAAGTTGAATGATGCTGCCCGGGGCTCCCGCCAGATCCTGAGACGCTGCCCCCCTGGGTCCTGTGCTGGCTCCTGCCCCTCCCTGCTTTTGCAGCCAGGGGTCAGGAGGTGGCTCGGGCGCGGGCTGGAGAGGCAGAAGCCCCTGCCCGTCGGTGTCCCAGCGCATGGAGCCCCTTGGGCTGAGCACCAAGACCTTGAACCTATTTTGTTTTACCTTTTTCCAAATAACTTTTGGGAGAAATCTCAGTAAAATCCTGGGGGTGGGGCTGAGAGGGTGGGGGGGGGCGCTTGGGGAAATATGAATTAGGGCTTAGAATTGATAAAAAACATTCCTGACTATTTTCCTTCTTAATCATGTGACTGGTGTGGGGTGGGTATTGGGAGGAAGTGGAGTGGACTAAAAATGAGGGGTTCCAGTTCAGCTCTGTAGAAAAATGCCTTGTTTGCTTGGATGTGGCTGGGGACTGGGACTTGGTGTCAGATAAAAGAAACTGTCCATCCAAATGTGACAGATGCAAACAGCTCCTCTGGTTCCGCAGAGCAAGCTGAGAATCACTGTTAATTGTTCATAAAAACGTGCTGTCCTCAAACTAGATTTGCTGTGGGAAGGAGGGCAGTGAGTATGGGGAGAAGGGGCCATGAGCGTGGGGAGCCCCACAGAGCCTAGGGAACTTTTTCAGTATTTGAAATAAAAAATAAAAAGAGGACCCATAAAAAAAACCCAACCCAGAAATACTCTGAAGCAGTTGGTATGTTTTATTGGGGCTTGGGAGGGGAAAGAAAACAAGACTGCAGATACCGTTTAAGGGAGAAGCTGGTATGGGCTCCTGAGCGTCTAAGGAACAGGGGCCCTTACTATGGGATGTGGCAGGGCTTCTTGCTTCCATCACTTAGAGAGAGGGCTCAGGGATGTTGGCATATAGGCCTGGGCTTTTCCTAACCCCAGCTCATTCCTTTTTTCTGTAGCTAATGCAGAAGCTCATCAGTCTCAGGCTGTGGCTTACAAAATGAGGGGTTTAAAGTATTTGATCTACATGGTTTATTGACTCCTAACCAGCTTGGCCAGAAACTGGCCAGCTTAGTCCAGGATAAGCAAAAAAAAGAAACCCATTCTTCCTTTTCCCTTTCAGTTTTCTATTCTTTCTCAGTTTCCCGTATCTGTGAAGAAGTGTGACCTCTAGAAATAAACCAAAAGGAATGTAAGCCTTTGTGGCCAGCAGGAGGCAGAGTGACTTCTTGCCTCAGGATGTGCAAACCTGCAACACTGGGATCCTGCCATTGAAAGAAGGTTAAAAAGCTGCTTGTGAATGTAACATATAAAAAAAAACTTTACCAAAAAAGAAACAAGTGCACACCCGTCTCTCCCACTCCGCAACATTCACACATAGTACATTGAAACTGCTTGCCCATTTTGCCATAGTTTAGTTAGGAGAGTTGATGATGGTGGTATTTCCCCAGATGTGATTGGCTTCTCAAATGAGTATGCTTCAAGGAAGATAAAGAAGATCCAGGACACATAGATATCCCAGAGAACTCCCCATTGTACTGGCGGGGCGGGAGGTGGGGGTTACTTTCTAAACTGAAGAAGGGTGGTTTTCAATATGTGCCTTATTCTTTCTCCTTAATCAGAAGCTTTCCAAATTTTCAGCTACTAGGGATGTTACTGGCCTGGCTTTCAGAATGCTCGGGGGACTGTGAAGCTGTCTAACTGTCTGCCTTTCTGAACAGCATATGACCTACTGAGTGAACCAGGTAGCACGAAGATAAATTAAAGGCATTCACTACCGTTGCAGAGTTGTCTAGTTGGAAGAAAATAATATTGAAAAGGTTCACTATTTCAAAGATATAAATGCATATTTTAAAGCTAGAAGAGACAAGGTTATTTTATATAAGGTGTTTATTAAAGTATTAAAATAACCTTATGTCTCTCCTAGTTTCATATCTTACTTAAAATAACCTTATTCTCTCTTAGCTTTAAAATACATACATATATATCACGGGACAAATTAGTGGCTTGGAGCATTTATTCTGGTGAAGAAACACCCTTCTCATCCTTATTCCCACTTGAGCCAATCCCCTGACTTTTTGAGAATGGTGTGTCTGGCTTAGGGGTAATGAGGTCAGTGAAGCAGAGTGTGGGATTATTCAGTTAGTGCAACTTCATTTTAATACAGGTGAGGAAGTTGAGGTATAGAAATAAGTAACTTGTAAGGTGGCAGAGCTAGTTAGCTGAAAAGCTTGAGTTAGTATCTAGGATTTATATTATTTTTTCCCCATATTCCTGGCTTTCCCAATCCATAATCTTCACAAACTGTGGCTTTAGGATTCCTGGGTGCCAGAAAGTGTTTGTTGCTGTCTGTATTTCAGTTTAAAACTTGCCATTCCTCCTTCTTTACCCCTATACTGCAGTGCTGCAAGTATGTATTCCTGCCCATTATCTTAGCTAGGTGTTTCTAAAATCTTTCTTCCAAGGAGTCGAGAGTTCTTCTCCTCTAACATAGGAAATGATTGTGCTAACAAAACTTAGCTGAGTCATCTGATATGCAGGGTGGCAGGGATGAAATCACCATTATTATTGTCCGGTGGCATTTATTTTAACTTGGTGTGGCCTGAGGATGGGGAAAAGGCAGGCAAAAGAAAACAACTTCAACAATTGCCATTTAGGACAGGCTATCCACATTAAAAAAAAAAAAAATTTTTTTTTTTTTATCCACAGTAGTGAGCCAGTGACACCCATAGAGAGAAGATGAGTGTGGTGCCCCCTACTGGGCCATGAGAGAGATTAACAAGGAAGGGAGTGATCTATCTACCACCTGTTAACCCGTTGCCGTTGAGTCAGTTCCGACTCATAGCGACCTTATAGGACAGAGTAGAACTGCCCCATAGTTTCCAAGGAGCACCTGGTGGATTCAAGCTGCCAGCCTTTTAGTTAGCAGCTGTAGCTCTTAACCACTGCGCCACCAGGGTTTCCTTCGTCTACCACAGTGGTATACAAATAAAGGCAAATTTGTGTAGTTCTAAGCAGCATCCCAAGAGCTAGGGGAATGAGAACCAGGAGATGAGTTGTTAGCTGAATTTTAAACTTGCTGATAAAGATGAAGTGGGGCCACTTATGCTTCAGCAGCAGTATTTTAATTCACAAATAATTGTGGAGCACTCTCTTTCCAATTGAAGATATTAGATGTTGTTGGGCAGATAAACAATGCAAGAAAGGGTGTCTGCCTTGGAATAGCTTGTAGCCTCACTGAAACAACACTTCTACGTATAAAGCAAGACAGCATAGGGTTAGTCGGGCAGTGGTAAAAGAATTCTGGGAAGGGAAAATCCAAAGGACTGGAGTCACCAGGTAAATATTAGTGGTGGAGATGGTAGTTGAACTGGGCCTTGCAAGATGGGCAGTATTTGAATAATCCAATTTCATAAGTGCCCAAAATGTTTCAGGCAGTGTGCTAAAATAAAAGATAAGTAATTTATGGCTGCTTTTTTTCAAGGAGATTAGACTCTGGAGGGGACTACTTGTGAACAAATATTAGAGAGTTATACTGACAGCACTGGAGGTCTAGCTAGGTAGAGGAACAATGAGAGGAGTAATAATTGCTAATTTTTTTGAATGTTCATTACGTGTCAAGCTCTATGATAAGTGCTTAATGTACATCATCTCATGTAATCCCCACAACAATTCTGTGAAATAGGTTCTGTTAGTATTTCTATTATGCAAATGAGAAAACTAAGACAAAAACTTGCAAAAGCCCCACATCACACAGCTTTTGAGAGTGGAGGCAGGATTCAGTCCAGTGCCAGCTAAGGGATGGGGAAAAGAATGGTCAGGAAAGGTTTCATTGAGTAAGTTCTGAAAAATAAGCAGGATTTCTCCAGAAAGGTAAGATGTAAAAGAGCATTTTGTTGGAGGGGCCAATGTTTGTGGAAGAATGAGACCCTGTGGGTTCTGTTATGTTTCTGCAGTAGGGAGTGAGTCCTGGGGGTAGCTAGAGACCAAGCCGGAAAGGTATACAGGAGCCAGACTACAGAGGATATGGTATGCAGGCCTGTGAACCACTGGGGGGATTTCTAAGAAGAGATGTGGTCATATCTGTGTTGTAGATAGGTCACGTTGACAAATAGTATGAAAGAATTTAAAGGAGAGGAATTTAGATATGGACTAGCTCTAATGTCAGGCTGCCTCATTTTAAATCCTGATTTTGATATTTTTTGACCCCTGGGCAAGTTTCTTAACTTCCCTTTGCCTCAGTTTGCATATTTGTAAAATAGAAATGATACGGCACTTACCTTAAACGGTTGTGATGATTAAATAAGACATGGTTTGTGCCCTCAAGGAGTTTATGGCCTACAGGGAGTTACAATAAAGATGTTGTTGTGTGCCATTGAGTCAGTTCTGACTCATAGCAACTCTACAGGACAGAGTAGAACTGCCCTACAAGGTTTCCAAGGAGCGGCTGGTAGATTTGAACTGCCGACCTTATGGTTAGCAGCCTGAACTCTTAACCACTGTGCCACCAGGGCTCATAATAAAGATGAGTAACAGGCAATTAGAATACAAAGATTCGGGGATAAGATAGGGATAAACACCAAATGCTCTAGAACCACCCGGTAGAGGCACCCACCCAACTTGGGGAGGTGAGGGGACAGGAAAATCCTTCTATAGAAAGTAGCTTCTAAACTGAGATCTGATGGAGAAACAGGACTTAATCAGGCAAAGGGGTTAAATGGAGAAAGAGGGCTTCCAGTGGGAAGGAACAGTATGTAAAAGATGCAGAAGCCATACGTTCCAGAAACTGAAAATAATTAAAGTGTAGCTGTAGCATAGCATACAAGGGCTGAGGTCAAAGATGGGTAGAGGGAAGCAAGAGCCTGATCACAAGGGACCTTTGGACTTTATCCTGGAGGCAGTGAGAAGCTGCTGTTTAAAGATTTTGAGAAAGGAAATAACATGATCAAATTGACTCTTTAGAATAATCAAAATGATTGAATGTGGAGAAGAGATTGGAGAGAGTATGGAAAAGTTAGAGGGCGCTTGTGTGAGGAGGAAGATGATGAGTTCAATTTGGGGCACAGTAAGTTTGAAGTACAAGGTAACATCTAACTGGAGAATTTCATACTACATTTAGTAAATTATTACCATAGCCTAGTGGAGTTAGGAGTAAGACAGACTTTTTTATGCTACTATAGTACTCCAGGTAAGGAGCCCTGGTGGTGGAGTGGTTAAGAGCTCAGCTGCTAACTGAAAGATTGGCAGTTCGAAACCACCAGCTGCTCAATGGGAGAAAGACGTGGCAGTCTGCTTCCGTAAAGATTACAGCCTTGAAACTATGGGGCAGCTCTACTAGGGTCGCTATGAGTCAGAAACGACGTGATGACACACAACAGCAATACTCCAGGTAATATATGATTAAAAACTAAGGAGGGTAGTAGCAGTGGGGTTGAAGTAGAGTGGACAGATTTAAGAGACGCATGAAAAGTACAGTCAACGGCACTTATGGAATGTAGGACTCGGGAAGAGACAGGAGTCTAATATAATTCCCAGGTTTCTATCCTGGGTTACTGGGTAAATGATGCCATAACCCAGATTAGAATACAGCTGGAAGAGCAAGTTTAGCGAGGAAGATAATGAGTTCAGTTTTACAGAAGTGTAGATTTGAGGTGGCTATAGAAAATCCGAAGGAGCCCTGGTGGTGCAGTGGTTAAGTGCCACCACAGGAGAAAGATGTGGCATTCTGCTTCCATAAAGATTTACAGCCTTAGAAACCCTATGGGGCAGTTCTACTCTGTCGTATAGGGTTGCTATGGGTTAGAATTGACCTGACAGCAAGTGGTTTGGGTTTTTTGGTATAGAATATCCAGGAGCCCTGGTGGCACAATGGTTAAACAGTAAGCTGCTAACCAAATGGCTGCTGGTTCGAATCCACCAGCGGCTCTACAGGAAAAAAGTGGCAGTCTGCTCCCATAAAGATTACAGCCTGTGAAACCCTATAGGGCAGTTCTGCTTGGTCACATTGGTTCACTGTGAGGTGGAATCGACTCAACAGTACACAACAACATAGAACATCCCCAGGGTAAATGACCAGTAGGGTATTGGATTTATGAGACTCGAGGTTGGAGAAGTGAAGTAGGAAATACAGATTTTTGTGGACTTCAAGATATACTAGTAAAGCCATGGAAGTGAAAGCACATAAAGCAGGATTACTAGAGAGCTGACCCTTTTGAAGGTTAATATCTGAAAGGAATAGAGAAAAGGGCCCAACACAACAGGAGAATGAGGAAGATGTGGTGCCCAAGGACAGAGATTAAAGGTGGAACTGCATCAGTCAATAATGCAATATACTGTAGAGCGGTTACAGGAGATCGAGTGAAATTGTCTCAACTATGTAATAAAAAGCACCAAAAATAAAAAGACGGAAATGTACCAGAATGGTAGATGCTGCTAGTTAGCAGGATTATGGTTTGAGGTGTGGGTGTGGGTAGGTGTGAGTGTGGGTGTGAGTATGAATGTGGGTATGCACTTACGCACATATACCTTCTGTACTTTCCAAATTTTGATAGCACATATTATTTGATAATCAGAGATAATTTTAATTCTAAAAACAATAATAAAATCACAAGGTGTAAAAAAATAGGACTGAAGAGCATTCGATTTGGCAATTAGTGATGTTTTTAAGACCAGTTTTAATGGGTTGGTAGAAGTTGAATCTGACTTGTAGAGCCATTGTTGAACTGAATAATGTAGGAAGGTTGTTGACGTTTTAGGATGGGAAAGATTTAGGCACATTTATTAGCAGAGTAAAAGGAGCAAGTAAAAGCTGTAGCTCTAGAGAATGATAACCAAAAAGAAGAGTTCTGAAGAGAAGGGAGGGGATGGAAACAAGAGCACAGGTGAATGTGGTTCAAGAAGTCAACGGTCCAGTTCAGCAGGTATTTTCTGAGCACTTACTATGAGCCAGTTACTGTATTAGGTGCTGAGGGTTGTCTAGTTGGAAAGCCAGCTGAGTAAGAAGAGATTGTCTCAAGCAGGAGAATGTGTAGCTCATCCTGCTTGAAATTCAAGGTGAAGCTATAACAATGAGTAAACTCACAGCTAGTTGGGATTGGGGTAGATAACTGATAGAGTGCTTGTCTGGTAGCTTTATTGTTCTTTGTGAAGGACGATATGGGGTTGCTAGTTGAAAGGAAGGTGAGAGGCAGAGGGCTTAAGAAGAGTGACCATGGTTTGGAAGAGGGAGCTGACCAAAGATCCTAAGTGAAAGGGTTAGGGAACGGTGCTGAGGGCCTAACACTTTGGAAACCATTAATTAATGTGTAGGGGCATCAATCCATATATTTGTGCTATTTTCTGTTGCAGCACCCAGCAGAGTACAAGAGCAGAGAAGACTTACTGTGTAGATTCTGGGTCACGGTTTGTAGACACACGAAGTACTTTGGCAAGGGAGCAAGACAGAAGGTTCAGATGATAGTTCAAGGGATCCACCTGGTAAAGGGCGAGTAAGAAGGTAGTCTAAGAAAGGTGTGATAAATTCTGGTCAAGAAAAGGTCAAAGAGCAGGTCAATTAGAAGTAAAAGAAGTGATTAAGCTGGACATAGTAGTCACAGAATGATGTTAGAGTTTTAATATTTCAGAGTTGGAACTCTTCCAGGTAAAAGGTCATTGGAGTGTTAAAGAACTAAGGGAGTTCCCACATCCAGCTGTGAAGGTGGGGTGGCTTATGTATTTGAAACTGTGGGACTTGGAAAAAATCAAGGTGTGTAAATAAGTCAGGAGTTTTGCAGGACTAAGGAGGAGAAGATGAAGCCAAGTGCCACTCCTGGTATAGAAGTGACCAGGAATAGCTAAGGATATGAAGGAGAGTTTAGCCTGATGGAATGAACTCCAAAGCAGGAGAGATTGCACGCAAATATTTTGGAAGAATAAAGGTCTGGAATTTAAACTAGGGAGCTAGGAGTATCTCAGTTCCCCTACTTTTTGATATTTAAAAAAAAAAAAAAAACAACTCATTGCCGTCAAGTCGATTCTGACTCATAGTGACCCTATAGGACAGAGTAGAACTGCCCCATAGAGCTTCTAAGGAGCGCCTGGTGGATTTGAACTGCCGACCTCTTGGCTAGCAGCTGTAGCACTTAACCACTACGCCACTGGGTTTCCGCTTTCTTATAAAGGAGGGGGAAAGAATCCTCTAGGGCTGCAAATAAAGCAGTGTACTGGGAGAAACCTAGACATAATTTGAATGAGTTGGTTGATGGGTATTGTCTAAAGGGGAATTTCTATATGAGAGAAAGAGGCAGGGAGAAGCCATCAGAAAAATAAGGAGACCAGGAATAAAAGGTTAAGTGAGTAGGAGAGTCCTGCATTTGGGGGAGGGCCCGAAGATGGCAGATATGGGAACCATGTGTGCCGTAAGTTAGCCTTAAGGTTCCCAACTTTGGTTTAAAAGTTGTTTGGTACCAGTCTTGACTGAAGGCCCCAGATGATTATGAAGCCCAGACTCCTCTGGGTGCTGAGTGGTAGGTTAAGTGTTCCACTTCTGAGAAGACTTTCTAGGAAAAAGGGAATGGAACAATAGTTTGAGCAATGGTTACAAAGAAGACCAAGTAAGCTAGGCTAAAATAACAGGAAGAGAGACCTTCTTCATTCACTCATTTAACAAATATTTACTGAGCTCCTACTCTATACCAGGCCCTTGCTAGATTCAATGCTGAACAACATAAAGCCTCAAAACTAACAAAACAACAAATAGGGTGTAAGGAAAATCATTTTGGATGGCTTCAGCAGGCCTTGGCTTCTGTGCTGTTGGGTTCAGCATCTGCCCTCACACTCAGATCCAATCCTGGACCAAATTGTCTTCAATGGCTTCTGAGCTCTCTGTTCACCCCTACCCCCATTAAGAACCAATGCCCTTTGCTACATCTTTCCTCTTAAGGAGATGACCAGCCCAGGATTGCTTTTGTGGAGGTGGTATCCCCATAGGCAGGTTCTCCAGGCTTGAATTTTTTCTTCAGGTCTTTCAGCTTGGGAAATGCTGAGCGTATTCTTCCCTTTTGGTTATGTCATCATAATACTTTGCCTTCTTGAGCCGGCCTTTGAAATCTTCTTTTCAGCTCTTTTACTTCATCATTTTTTCCTTTTGCTTTAGCTACTCGATGTTCAAGTGTCTCTTAGAGTTGTACACAGTAGGTGGCTCTTGGCCTACTTTGAACTGTCATAAAGAATCAAATCGACTAAGGTGCGAAGGCTTGGTGAACTACCCTTTCTTAAACAAATTATTGTATCTCAGCCTTCCCTATTTTTATCAATGTCACTACCATTCACTCTGTTTTTCTGCAGGCATTCTTGACCTCTTTCTTGTCCTCACATGCAGTATCCAAACCTTAATCCCAATTATATCTGCTTCTCGCTATCTCCATGCTCCTGTCAACCTCTCACTTCAATCATAGCAGTAACCTCCTAACTGGCCTTTTGTTGCACCTCTACAGTTTATTCTCTATCCAACTGCCAGTGCACTTTTAAAAATATACATCAGATCACATCACTCCCCTGATCAAAACCAAACTTGTTACCATAGCCTCCAAGGTCCTTGGTGCTCTGGCCTGTCTTCCTCCTCTGGCCTTATTTCCTACCAGTTTTCCTTATTCTGCTCTAGCTGCACTGGCCTTCTTGCTCTTCAACCACAGTAAACTTATCCCTAGTTCAATGACTTTACTCTTGGCTTTCCCTTTACCTGGAATGTGCTTCCTCTAGATTCTTGCTCCTCTACATCAATCAGACTCTGCTTCAATATCCCTTCCTCAGAAAGGCCATTCCATCTATCTTATCAAATCACCCTACCATCATCCCTTTCTCTGTCCTTAGTCTGTTTACTTTTCATAACATTTAAATCACTACCTGAAATTATATTGTTTTCCTGTTTATTGTCTCTCTTCCAGGAGGACAGAGGTTTTTCTCACTCACTGCTATATACCTAGCATCAGGACTGGTGCTCAGAACATCACAAGTGCTCAATAAATATTTGTTGACTGAAGGAATGAACTGTTCACCATATTCAAATAAATCTGTAAATATTAAGGGGCAGGGGAGGGGAGTTTGACCTCCAAAAGTCTCTGAATGGCAGGAGCAATAGATAAGCAGGGAAATGAAACCTCTAATGAGAGAATATTATTGGAAAGTCACTCTCCAGACAAAGATATGTCTCCATTTTGGAAACTTAGATGACTAATAATAGGTAAAAGCCAAGTACTCAGATTATTGACCAAGGATGGCTTTTTTTTCTGTAAGAAATTTCAATTTCCTCTTAATAGGAAAAGAGACAGAACTAAATACTGATAACCATATTACAGTTTGGTATAAACTGAAATTTAGTGCCTAATGTACTTAGTGTATTTAGGTGGACTTTTTTTAAACCTTGTTCTAACTTATATATTGTACCACGGGTGGTGTGATGCTACCTGTGCAAACTACTACAGAAGGGGCACAGTGGACAAGCCCTACCTTCATCACAAACTGCGTGGTAAGCATCTCCATAAATCCAGTTCCCACCTGGAAATGAATCCAGGCGTTACCTTTCCGCATCTCCATTCCTTGCCACAGGCCACTTGCATGGCACTTCCTTCCTCTGACCCTAACCATTCAGACTTAGGTCAGACTTTATCCCTAGGTCAAAACATCTCTGGCCACTGGGGGCCAGGTCATCAGGGACCAGCCATGGGCTGAGAAGTCTGCACAACCCTCTGCACTTAGACTAGCCAGCCTCTTTCTCTTTCTCTCTCTTCCTCCTATACTACAGGGCTAGTTCACAAGCTAGAAGGATAACTCAGCACTGAGTCTTCACAGATCAACTGACTGTACAACCCTTTCTCTGAATTAGCCACTGTGAGCTAAGTCAGTTTCACTTTTTTTTTTTTTTTTTTGCCCCTGAGGGTTCATTAATTTTTTATAATGGCTTATAAAATTCACGTAAACTATTACCTATACTACAGTTACCCATTTATTACAACCAGAAAGGACACAAGTAAAGAGACAATCAGGCAAGGCCTGGGAGGGGTGCCAGCACAGGGCCTCCATTGTCCCTAGAGAAGTGCCACACCCTCACCCGTATATGGATGTTCTCAACAATCCCGGAAGCACCAAAAGAGGAAGCCATAAAGTCCAGGGTTCCTTAGTCACTGTGGCCTTGATAGATAAGCTTGGCTGCATCATGCACCTCTCCCTTTCTGACATTAGTTCCCAGGTTTAGTTTTTGGGCTCCCATCTGATTTGCACACATTTAAGTGTTGTCTGGCTATTTTAAAGAAAAACAAAAGCACCCTGATTGCTTGAGAAATTCCAAGGGCTATTTTTAGGAACCAGAGACAAAAGGCCATTTTGAGTTCTTTGTCCTACATGGGTAGATACCAGTGATTAATGCAAAATATGAACCCAGTTATTAAGTCTTTATTGTAATATTGAGATTGAAAAGCAAAACTGAATGGAATTTATGTGGTACACAAACTTTTCTCAAATTATTCACACAAACTGCCTAGGACTGCATTCCTACCAATAAGGATCATTCTCTGTCTAGTGCCAGCTGCCTACCTTACATTCCCAAACCTAATTAGTCATGCCAAACTGATACCTATTCAATATTTCCATTTTTAACTGAAGACAAAACTCTCATAGCAGAAATCAAAACATCAGCAGACCTATGGGGAAATTTTTTTAGCAGAGGCAACTTATTGCTAAAATTACCCTCTGTGGTGGATACCACCTAGTCACATATACAAAGGAAAGCCCTGGCATCATTCAGTGATCATGAGGGGCCTAGTTTGACATTAAGGTATGCGTCTGAAGTGCGTTTTATACTTAGGGAAGTCTGAGTCACCCCAGGTGGCCTCCATTGCATTTCTGTCTCATTTCCGTTTCCTTGACCTACACTAGGTACAACTACTTAAAGGAAAATTTTCATTCAAAAATGAAAATTGAACCAAACAAAAACTCAAAATTACAGAATTTTGGAACTAAAGGGATGTTAGAGATCATTGAGTTCATATCCTCATTTTACAAATGATGAAATTAAGGCCAAGAGATTGTGCATTTTGCCTTGTTGCACAGACCATGTCAGACAACTTTTCCTATACCGAAGGGCCCTCTTCTCCAGAAGCCAGTTTCACAGCAAATTTGGACTCCAGCTTAGATTTATTTTTGTTAGAAATAAACAGACTAAATTGGGCTGGAAATCTGAGAGGAATCTCAAGGCCCAGGGGGACTAGATGGCATCAGTGGTATCCCCTCCAAGTAATTTGACCTATCACTGGTGCTTCTGCAGTGGACCAACTAGAAGCTTCACATAGGACCAGCGTCTCTTAACTCACTCAGGGTTTCTCTGCCTCGGCACTATTGACATTTGACCAGATAATTCTTTGTTATGGGGTCTGTCCTGTGCATCTTAGGATGTTTAACAGCATCCCTGTCCTCTACCCACTAGATGCTACTAGCACCTTCTTGATAGGGACAATCAAAATTCAAGTCTCCAGACATTGCCCAACGTCCCTGGGTTTGGGGGGGTGGGGGGGGAGGCGGGATTTTCCCAATTGAAAACCACTGTGCTGATCTAGGAAGGGGTTCTCATAACTGAGGCTGGGGTCTGTTTAGTCTTCACACCAGTGCCTCTCCTTTTTCCTGCACCCCTGTGCCTGGCTCCTCTGCCACCTCTTCCCTCAGGGGCTACTGCCCCTTCATCAGATGGGGTCCTCCAACCTCTCTCTACCCTCAGTACTCCCGAAAGTGGCACCTGGGGTGAAAATGGGAAGCAAGAGCTTCTACTCTTCCCCTCTTACACCACGGGGATCCCCTGATTGACTAGGAATTTACATAATTGGTAAAAATAAGACACAATGTGTGCAGAGCTCAGCTCTTAACTGACTGCTTTGAATCCAGAAAAGATCAGGGCCATAAGCCCTCTCATACCTTGGGGATAGGCTGAGGGTGAGAGTGGAGGACACACCAGAGGAATGTGTTTTTCTGCATAATTTTCCCCTTGACTCAGCGGTCCCACTTCCCCTCCTCAGCCCACACCCACCCTCCGCATTGCGCATATTTAGCTGTGTTGTCAGAAACCAGATGATTGCTATGGAGACGTGTTTAAATGCACGCACTGCACGCACAGAACTAGGATGTGGCCCGGGCTGAGTGATGGGGTGAATGAAACTTCTTGCCAATGCCTTTCCCTCCTAATTTGATACTACCTTACCTCTTCTCTTCCTCCACATTTTCACGTGTCTCACTCCTGCTTCTGGGTGCCATTTCCCACTCATCAGCACTGTTCTTAAACATCTTCTGTGCCACAGGAAGCCACTGTTTTAATGACAAAATTATTTAACCTTTTTGAACCTCAGCCCCTTCATCTGTAATATGAGTATAATGATAATATAAGCTTTATATGGCTTTTATTAGAATTAAATTAGATAATGGGTAAGAAACTTGTATCATCACCAGCAAAGTAGATGCTCAATAAATGGAGTTTGCTCTTAGGTTACAATAAAATCTTTTTTCAGGGCACCTGGGAACCAACCACTGGTGCCTTTGGAAATCTTGGTTTGTACTTCCTTTCTGGCAGTTGAAAAAGCTACTTTGGGAGTGTCACTTGTCCTGTGGAGTGATGGAAGAGCCTAATTGTGGGGAAGCTTTCTCTTTTTTTTGAACTCAGCTAGAAAGCTGTTTTGGGGGGCAATCTGGGTATATGATCTTCTGCAATTTGAAATGAAAGCCGCAGGGAAGAGAAGACACAAGACTCAAAAAAATCATTCTTTCCTGGCTAAAAGGGCAAAGGATTAAGGAGGCAGAATGCTCTCTGGGCCTTTGGATCGTGCTGTCCTCGGCTTCACGGCAACGGTTCGGGTTTTTTTTGGTATACATACGTACGTACACGTATATATATGTATATACATTGACACACACATCTATACATGCATATATGTTTATATAGGTATATGTGTATAGATACCATTTGTATGTCCTGTGTTTTAATTGCCTACTTTGACCATATTTCTGTTGGGTCTCCTAGGTCATTTTCGAAACATTATGCTATATCTTCCATGTCATGTATGGTTTTGGGCTCCCCCCCCCCACACACACACCCCCTTTAATCTTTAGGCTGGCTTAACCCATTTAAAGTAAATATTATTAGATTTGGCCCGGCCTGCCAAAATCTTTGTGTTCTGATCCTGTTATCCAACATATTCATTATCCCTCTCATGTTCTTGACAGCTACAAATGTGATCGTCTGTCAGCAATGTTCTTAACTAAACCATTTGTACAAACCTTGAACAGGACAGCACCCAGGTCAGATTTTGGTGGAAGGCTCCAGAGCTCTAATTTGGTATTAATCCATTATCAGTTAATAGGATTCTGGGTATCACTCACATTGCCTGCTCAGCCAGCACCAATTAGTAGTCTGGTTCAGTTGGAACTTGCAGCTGCAGGCCCCATTGCCAGACTTCACAAGAGAGAAGTGAGTTCCATGTCCCAGGCCAAAAGGAGAAAAACTGAAACTGAGTAAGAAAGTAAGTTTTCAACACAACCGCTTTCCTGGACTTCTGTCACCTGGGTCAGTCAGCTCCTCTGTGGATCTGCTTTTCCCATTTCAAAACCCACAGGTTTTCTAAAAAATTATAAATTGGTATTTGTCATTCATTCTTCAATTTTCTTATCACCTAGTTTGGGCCAGTTACAGTTCTAGTCTACAAGATCTTTGTGGCTTTACTTCTTTCCCTATCCACTTTAGATTGCATGGGCAATGACTCAAAGACACTCCCACTACACCTCAGCTACCTTTGTTTCTTGTTTTTTGATCCCATCTGCCCCACCACTCCCCAGTTCTAGATCAGTCTAACTTTTATGTTCATTTATTCATCCAGGAAATATTTATTGAGTGCCTACAGATGTGTCAAGAGTTGTTCTAGTACTAGGTATACAATTGTGTCTCCACTTCTGAGTGTCGGCTGCTGCTTTATGGAGAAGGTTAGTCAAACACCAGTCAGAGCTGGTGGTTTCCAGCCTTAGCTTCGCAGTCCTCACGGGGAGCCAGATGCCGTTTGAATTTCCCATAGCTGCTCTCCTCCAGAAAGGAGCCCTGGTATCATAGTGGTTGAACACTCGGCTGCTAGCCAAAAGGTCAGCGGTTTCAACCCATCAGCTGCTCCGTGGGAGAAAGATGTGGCAGTCTGTTTCTGTAAAAATTAAAGCCTTGGAAGCCCTGTGGGGCAGTTCTTCTGTGTCCTGTAGGGTCACTGTGGGGCAATGGATCACTTTTATATAGCCTTTCTCACCATGGTCTTATAACACCCACCAAATGATTGGGTGGGACTATGCAAATTAGGTGCTCTTGGCCCACCAAGAGGACTGGATAGCTTGTTAATAATGTAAATAAGGTACGTGACACCGTTGTGGGGATGAGACCATGCAAATAAGGTACATGGAACCCTAAGAAGGGGATTAGTCAGTTTTGCCATCCCACCAGGCTTAAAAGAGCAGTCAGTCCCAAAGCAGGGGGACCTACTGCCACCAAGAAAGAAGAGCTAGGAGTGGAGCACATCCACAGGACCCGGGATCCCTGCACTGAGACCTCCTAGGCCCAGGAGACAGAGAGAGAGGAACTATAACACAGAAAACAGAGAGAGGCAGCAGAGGCTGCAGAACCAGAACAGAGAGAGAGCTGTAAAATGGGAGGCAACGAGAAGCAGTGACAGAGAAATGGTGGCAGCAGAACCAGGAGAGCGGCAGGATATGTAGTGGGCTTCCTGGCCCACGGGGAGAGAAAGCTGAGCACTTTTGGGAAGGAGGCTTCCTGGTGGAGTGGGGCACCCCCAGGCACTTACTGTTGGAGCTAAAGAGCTTTGTAACAGTTGCCCGAGCTGGGCAGAGGCAGTGCCAAGGGGCTGAGGGCCAGAGAGAGACCTGCCTGCGAACAGCTGAGAAGAGGCTGTCCTGATAGAAGAACTGTATCTTGAGTATTTCCTGATCCTGAATTGTATGTAACCTGTTACTTCCCTAATAAACCCCATCATCGTGAATATGGTCTGTGAGTTCTGTGTGGCCATTACAATAAATTACTGAACCCAGCAGAAAAGTAGAGAGTGCCATGGAGGAGGTCAGATAGTGTCAGAAGTGGAAGAAAGATTGGAGGATGCAGGAATGTTTAAACTCTGCCTCATCGGAGTCAGCTTTGGGCTGTTGATCTTGATTCTCCTTCCCCTTTTTGAAGTTAGAGGAGGTCAGACGCCCCGCCACATCATTTTTATAGTCACTATGAGTCGGAATCAACTATATGGCAATGGATTTGTTTTTGTTTTTGGCTGTCCTTAAGCACCGTCTCTAGTCCCAGCCTCTTGTAGACTGCCTTGCATTCCATCGGAAGAGGAAAGGAGACCCTTGAGCACTGCACTCTTTTTAAGAATTATCTATACGAGGTTAAACGGACAACAGTAACTCTAAACTACAGATGAGAACTTTAAGGGGCAGAGGGTCTAAGTAACAGTGGTGTGAAACAATATGGGCAGAGAGAGAGAGAATGCTGACACCCTGTAAAATACGTAACATTGTCAACGAACATGTAAATATTGTTGAACAGGTGTATGTTTTGTTGTGTATATTTTCATGGGGGAAAAAAACAGGAAAGGAGACAAGTACCAAATCCCCCAACATTCCTCTTGACTTCTAAACTGACCTGTGAGGACACCCATCTGTATGTTCCTGCCTAGCGAAAGAGGAGGCACCTTCTTACAGAGGCTTTAACTTGAACCTCTCTCTGCCCTTCCATCTGTCTCTTCTGGATTACTATGCCCTATCACTTACCGCTTCTCTTGCCCCAAATATCCTTCACTCCACAAGACCATTCTCCTTAACCTACAAATAATTTGACTCCCTCATTTTAAAAAATCTTTCTTCAACCCAACTACTCTTCCTCTGCTTTCTCTTCACTCTCAAATTTCTTGAAAAAGGAGCTACACTTTGTCCTCACTTCTTTAACTCCTATTTACTCTTCAACCCACTGAATTTCATCTTTTTCCCTCATTTTTTTTTTTAGATTTTTTTTTATTGTACTTTAGATGAATGTTACAGAACTAGGTTCTCATTAAACACTACCCATTGGTTAACAACCCCACAACATGTCAAGACTCTCCCTTCTCAGCCTTGGGTTCCCTATTACCAGCTTTTCTGTTCCCTCCTGCCTTCTAGTCCCTGCCCCAGGGCTGGTATGCCCCTTTAGTCTCGTTTGCCCTCTTTTTTTTTTTTAATAAATCTATTATCAAAATAGCCTAATTGCCAAGTTCTAAAAACCAAACCAAACCAGTTGCTGTCAAGTTGATTCCGACTCATGACGACCCCATCTGTTAGAGTAGAACTGTGCCCATAGGGTTTACACGCTGTGACCTTTCAGAAGCAAACCGGCAGGCCTTTTTACTGAGACACCTCTGAGTGGGTTTGAACTGGCAACCTTACGGTTTTTAGCTGAACACTTAACCATTTGTGCCACCCAGAGACTCCTGCTTTGCCAAATACAGTGATGTATTTTCAGTCTTTGTCTTGATTTTTTTTACTTTCTTGCCTTCCTGGGACCGCCTGACTTTCTTCCTACCTTCATACAGTGAACAAATATTTATTGATCTATTGATCTGTCTTGCATTTTGAATGCATCTTTTACCCAAGCATGATTTTGAAATAATGCATCAGTCATTTGAAAAATATTGGTTCACTCAGTTATGAAGAAATTCCAAATGTTGGCACATTTCATTATCCAATAAAAAAAAAATCTTACTAATATTAAAACTAATCCCGTCAGAAAAGTCCATAAGTGTTGGGAAGCTGTGAAACAAATTTTCCAAAATTAAAATTTTCACCTATCTCAAATTTTATTATTGGCAATAGATACACAAAGTTGTTTTCCTTAAAGTGACAGGCTCATGTTGTTCATTTTTCAGGAAATGTCAGCCCAATACCCAAGTCTAAATAACCATACCTTGATTGTCAATTGTTTTGGTTTTCCATGAAATGGAAAATGGTTTTCCATGAAAAAAGCATCCAGTTCAGCTCACAATTCAAAAATTGTTCAATTGCTTTTCTTGGAGACACCATCATACTTTGATAGAAAGCAGAAGTGCCTTGTATGTGCTTCTTATTC
This sequence comes from Loxodonta africana, assembly GCF_030014295.1. Classification (NCBI taxonomy): domain Eukaryota; kingdom Metazoa; phylum Chordata; class Mammalia; order Proboscidea; family Elephantidae; genus Loxodonta; species Loxodonta africana. Next base: position 180,506,408 of record NC_087344.1, on the reverse strand, counting down.
TGTCAAACAGAATATTAAAAAGCCATGTACTTGAGGGTTGAGATTTAATAAAATAATATTTACTGCTTCATCAAGGTCATTCTTAAGTGAAATTGGCTTTTTTTTTTTTAACTGAAAATGTATAGCAATAAAGAATACAATGATTACTAGTACAGTTTTGTGCCACTGCCTGGATTTGTGCTAAGATGGCAACAGTTTTACTTGATTACTTTTGCACAATCAGTGCAAATGTCAACACAGTGAAAAAGGCAAGTATCTTAGTATTATTGTGAAAATGGTTTTGACCTAACGAACCCAGAGCTTCAAGGATTCCAGGAGTCTGCAGACCATGCCTTGAGAACTGCTTTCTTAGATCCTTACAGCTTCATAAGGAAGGAATATTAATTACTCTTACTTTATAGACGGGCAAACAGACTCAGAGACTAAAATAATTTGCGCGTGGTCACTGAGCTGGTAAGTGGAAGTGCTGGGTTGATTTGCTGTGTAGAGCAGGGATGACAGAATTGGAAAACTGGTGTTCTCTTGCAGCTCCTCTATTGTACATCTGACTGCTTGTAGTTCCTTGAATACACCACACTGCTTTGGCTCTGTAGCTTTGCAAATGTTCTGCCCTCTGCTTAGAATGTTTTGTCCCTTGTTCTTCTGATGAACATTTACACACAGTTCAGTACCCAGCTCAAAATCACTTTTTCCCAAGGCAGAGTTCATTGTTCCCTCCATTGTGTGCACATGCATTTTGCTCATACATCTAATTTTGTCACTGAACATGTTTTCATTTAAATGTTGTCTCATTTGTCAGTATTTTCCTCTATGGTTATTGCTTTTTAAATCTTGTTTAAGAAATTGCTGTAGGTTTTTGGGGGTTCTTGTTAGCTGCCCTTGAGCTCCAATTCATGATGACCCCACATATAACAAAATAAAACACTGCCTAGCCCTGCACCATAATCATAGCCACCGGCATGTTTAAATCCATCATTGTGGCCACTGTGTCAATCCACTGCACTGTGTCAATCCCTCACCCCTGCCATCACCAAACATGTTCTTCTCCAGCAATTGATCCCTTCTGATGACGTGTCTAAAGCAATCAAGTCAGACAATGTTCTGTTGTGATCCATAAGGATTTCATTAGCTAATTTTTGGAAGTAGATTGCTAAGTCTTTCTTCCTAGCCTGTCTTAGTCTAGAAGGTCCACTGAAACCTGTTCACTACGGGTGACCCTGCTAGTATTTGAAATACCGTGGCATAGCTCCCAGCATCATAGCAACACACAAGCTGTCACAGTAGGACAAAGAGATGAGTGGCTGAGGTTCTTGGTGACATTCTTTAATTAGGTTAAAGAGGTCCTCTACTAAAAGTTTTTTTGTGTTGTTTTATATCATAAATGAATGTTGAATTTTACTGAATACCATATCGAATTATATTGTTTTATAATTATTAATTTATTTACCATTATGCTTGGTAAAATGGATTGACACAGTGGCTGCAACAGTGGGCTCAAACATAGCAATGATTATGAGGGTGGCAAGGACCAGGCACAGGGATCGATTACCCAATAAGCAAGGTACACTCAGATTTAATTGTGCTTACTTACTAATCTGTAGTGCACCAAAGATGTGGTGAAAACCAGGTGAAATTGTACACTACAGATTAGTAAGTAAACACAAGCCCATGCTACATTGCTTACTATAAGCCAGTACATACTGTGCTTACTGGTTAATCCGCCCCTGACCGGGCAGTGTTTTGTTCTGTTGTACAGAGGGTCACTATGAGTTGGAAACCAACTCGACAGCACCTAACAACAACAGTTTATGTACCTGAGAGACAAGGAAGCATGTCTTGTTCACCTTTTTTATCCTCAGCTTAATAACTGCCAAATGAATAAATGACATTTACTCCTGCTTCTCTCCAAACCACGACGTCACGTCAGTAAAAAGAAGTTTATCAACATTTTCAGGATGGCAAGGGAGCTCTGGAAAGCTGAGCACATGGTAACTCAAAAAAAAAATTTTGTCAGAAAGAAGGGAAGGGAAGGATGAATATTGGCTAAGGTAATTAGCAATACCTGTCACATCTTTTAAGTGGCTGCTGAACCCTAGTTATATGCTAGTGTTACCCGTGGAGACAAGGGCCTGAAATTATGATTTTGTGGGCAAAGATGATGGATCATAATATTGTGCTGGGAGGGAAGGAAGATGCTGATGCTGGAGGCACAGCACAAAAGAGTATGGTATGAAGAGGCCTTGGAAAGAGCTTAAAGGCAAAAAAAGATTAGCCTCAGTTTAGAGGAGGAAAACAGGGTACTCCAGTAGTTCTGGAAATTTCTATCAGCAAAGTTGAGAATCACTACTGTACTTATGGAGCTCAAAATTGGTCCCTAACCAGCAGCATTAGCATCGCCTGGGATCCTGTTAGAAATGCAAACAGGGATTCGAATCTGAACGAACCAGTTTGAAGCCCGATTTTTAAAGATATGAGATAGAATGTCAAGTTTTATGCTGATGGGAATGATTTGACAGAGGGGGAGAAATTAATGGTGCAAGAGTGTAAACAGATAACTGCAAGTACTTGAGTAGGCAAAGGAGATGTGATCCAATGCACATTATGATATTAGATGGCAATGAAGATTCATTTATTTTAACCATATTGGAAAGGCAAAGGGAGTGGAAATAGAAACATTAAATTAGCAGATTTAATGGTGGAACATGAGGCTATTCTCTTCTGATTGCTTCCATTTTTCAGTGAAACAAGTCGTCAGCTGAGAGTGATGAGGAAGGAGAGGATATTAGAGGTTTGAGGACAGGACAGAAGGTGTGCAACAGTCATCTTGGAGCATAAGAGTGAAATGACTAAGGAAATGCAATAGGATGGCTGAGCACTTGAGCTTTCTGACTATAAATTAAAACTTGCAATGCAGTTCCTTTTTCAGAGGCTGAATGCCTTTGCTCTTACCTCAATCCCTCTCCCTCCACTACCTGATAAAATTGTATTTTAGAAACCCAGCAAAAAAGCTACTTCTTCCATAAAGCCTTCCTTTAGCTCTCTCAGCTCAAAGTGAATTTTCCAACCTCTCAGCACCAATATTACTAAATTACTGAGGCCTGGTATACAACATACATTCCATCTCACATTATGGTTAGTTGCTGTGCCAGAAGTTCCTTGAGTAAAGAAACCGTTTATCTTATTCATGAATGCTTTTCTCCATCCTCTCTTGTCTGCTACATATTATAGATTTCTATGGTTCTGTTGTTGTTGTTAGGTGCCGTCGAGTCGGTTCCAAGTCATAGCGACCCTATGTACTACCAAATGAAACACTGCCCGGTCCTGGTCCTGTGCCATCCTTACAACCGTTGTTATGCTTGAGCTCATTGTTGCAGCCACTCTGTAAATCCGTCTCGTTGAGGGTCTTCCCCTTTTCCGCTGACCCTGTACTTTGGCAAGCATGATGTCCTTCTCCAGGGACTGATCCCTCCTGACATGTCCAAAGTAGATAAGATGCAGACTCGCCATCCGTGCTTCTAAGGAGCATTCTGGTTGTACTTCTTCCGAGACAGATTTGTTTGTTGTTTTGGCAGTCCCCGGTATATTCAGTATTCTTCGCCAACACCACAATTCAAAGGCGTCAATTCTTCTTCAGTCTTCCTTATTCATTGTCCAGCTTTCGCATGCCCATGATACGACTGAAAATACCATGGCTTGGGTCAGGTGCACCTTAGTTTTCAGGGTGACATCTTTGGTTCTAGGTCCTGCTCTTTTTTCCTGAATATGTCCCTCAAATACTTTGCTCTTCAATTTTAGCTATTATTTTTACAAACCTTTTTGCAGAAAGGGAGTCCCTGGATGGTGAACATGGTTAAGCCACTTGGCTGCTAACCAAAAGGTTGGAGATTCGAGTCCACCTAGAAACACCTCAGAAGAAAGGCCTGGTGATCTCCTTCCAAAAAAATCAAGTCATTGAAAACCCTATAGAGCACATTTCTCTGACATATACGGGGTATGACACACATGGGATCACCATGACTTGGAACTGTCAATTTTTTTTAACAGAAAGAGCTTGCTTCAATTAACAATCGAACGCTAACTGACTAACTGACATATATGGCAGGATCTTGGGAAACCCTGGTGGCATAGTGGCTAAGTGCTACGGCTGCTAACCAAAGGGTCTGCAGTTCAAATCCACCAGGCACTCCTTGGAAACTCTATGGGGTAGTTCTACTCTGTCCTATAGGGTCGGTATGGGTCGGAATCGACTGGATGGCCCTGGGTTTGGTTTTTTTTTTAACAGGATCCTTTCCCGCAAATGGATTACACCTCAAATCAAATGTGCCTTATCATCAATAGACAAAAATAAGGCTCAAGAAGAGGTGCTGAGGGAGAAAGGTTTATATGTAAATAGAGCCAGGGACTGTGTGTCAAAGATGGCGGATGGGAAAAGGCAAGCAGGGTGACATGAATGGTTTAGCTAGGGCAGAACTATTTCATTTAGTCAACTTACATATAGGTTTTCTAGAGCAGCCCATGGAGCAACCTCATTTTCTAACGTTGTTGGAATGGAAGTAGACACCTGATGATGTGCAAAATAACCATTGGCCACAAGAGTACCCTCTTACTTGCCTCTAATACCTAAAGCTTCCCATCCATAATGTAACCTTCTCATTCATTCTCCTCCATCTGGGTGATTCAATAGTTCAGACTTTGGTGTGGGGAAATAAAACCCTGGCACAAAGGCAACAGAATGGGTTTGCAAATCAGGGATCAGGGAAGCCACGAGACAGCACGAAGGAGCTCCGAACCTGGCACAGGGCCAGAGCCCGACACTACGCGCGGAGGCGCAGTTACGTAACCGAGCGCGGCGAATCAGCCGGAACTAGCTGGTAAGTGCCGTGTGCAAGGCTCCAGAAGCCCCGCCCCTTTCTCGTTTTGGGGCTGGCGACGTCATGACGCCACCGCGTAAGCCGGGCCCTAATATTGCGGTCTAGGAGGGCCTCACCCACTGCTCACTTCCGCTTCTTTCGGATCAGGAGCCGGTGGCCCCCCCCCAACTTCTGGTCACCCTAGGCGACTGCAGCAGGGGCTCGCGATGTTCGGCTTCAAGAGAAACGCAGTAATCGGACTCAACCTTTACTGTGGGGGGGCCGGCTTGGGGGCCGGCGGCTGCGCCACCCCTCCGGGAGGGCGACTTCCAGCTCCTGGAAAGGAGGCCACGGCCCGGCAAGAGGTAGGGGGAGGGGACGCCGGCGCGAGCCCCCCGGCCGCTGTCGCTCCGGACGGCCGGAGGGTCGTGCGGCCGGCGCCCATTGGCGCCGAGGGCCCCGACGTCACTGCGATTCCCGCGAGGCCGACGTTCTTTGCGCCCACCCGCCGCGCGTCGCCGCCTGTGGAGATGGAGGCTCTAGCCGCCGACGCCATCATGTCGCCCGAAGAGGAGCTGGACGGGTACGAGCCGGAGCCGCTCGGGAAGCGGCCGGCTGTTTTTCCCCGGCTGGGGCTGGTCGGGGAGGCCAGTAATGGCCCCGGTACCGACGGGTCACTACCCTCGACGCCGCCCCTAGCAGAGGAGGAGGAGGACGAGTTGTACCGGCAGTCGCTAGAGATTATCTCTCGGTACCTTCAGGAGCAGGCAACCGGCGCCAAGGACACCAAGCCAATGGGCGGGTCTGGGGCGGCCAGCAGGAAGGCGTTAGAGACCCTCCGGCGAGTCGCGGACGGGGTGCAGCGCAACCACGAGACGGCCTTCCAAGGTAAGGGGGTTAGTCACGAAGTCCGCGGTGTCCTTTTTTCCGTGTTTCCCTGGATTCAGTCGCCAAGGGAGGGTGGAAACCAAAACGAGTCAGCGTTGAAACGAGTCTGATCCTATTTCTGAGACCAGAATATTCTGACCATTAGTCATTGTTTCCGCCCATCTTTATTCTTTGGGAAATGGCAGCGCTGTTCCAAAGCCCGGAAAGGGTGGGGTGTAGGTTTTCAAACGGGGTCGCCCTGAGATCTTTTGAGCCCAAACTAGCGATTTCCCCCGCGGTGGGTGGGCTAGGAGCATCGTGCCCTCGTTTAGACAAAGGAGACCGTGAGAACCTGCGTGCATTTCTTCCTCTCAGGAATGCTTCGGAAACTGGACATCAAAAACGAAGATGATGTCAAATCTTTATCTCGAGTAATGGCCCATGTTTTCAGTGACGGGATAACAAACTGGGGCAGAATTGTGACTCTCATATCTTTTGGTGCCTTTGTGGCCAAACACTTGAAGAGCGTAAACCAAGAAAGCCGCATCGAACCATTAGCAGAAAGTATCACAGATGTTCTCGTAAGGACGAAAAGGGACTGGTTAGTCAAACAAAGAGGCTGGGTAAGTTTGCCTTAAGGTATTAAGGGTGAGGGGCTTGGAGTGGAAATGGAATGGAGAACTTTGTAGATACGGTGGGAGAGTTAGGTTGTTGTTTTTTTTTTTAAATAATGCACAACTCAAGTTTTCAGTCACTGGTGAGATTGTCAGTTTTCAGCTCTTCCAAGTTGCTTGCTGTTGGTTTAGGTAGTGGTAGGAAAGTCTTGAATTGCTGCATCAAAAATCCTGGGTTTTTGTAACCTGTATTGCTGATTGTTGAGCTTTTTGCTTTTGATATTTTGATGTAGTTTATCTGGATACTGTTTACACAAGTGGATTCAAACTATGAAAAAATAAGAGTCAAGTGGGGATGATAGATAAAATACTTTCCTAATCAGTCCTTCCTTAATGATTTTGATTGATAGGGTGGGACCCAGGAATCTGCATTTTAAACATACACCCAGGTGATATAAAAATTACAGTGACACTGCCTCTCTGCAGTAAATAAATTAGACGATGGGAATTTGAGGCCGAGAACTCTCAAAGACCCGTTTTAGGTTATCCTAATATGACCGAGATTCTAGTGCCCTGGTGGCGCAGTGGTTAAAGCGCTTGGCTGCTAAACCAAAGGTTGGTGGTTTGAACTCACCAGCCAATCCACAGCGAGAAAGATGTGGCAGTCTGTTTCCATAAAGATTTTAGCCTTGGAAACCCTAGTGGGGCAGTTCTGCTCTGCCCTGTAGGGTCATTATGAGTCAGAATCAACTGACAGTGGCAGTGAGTTTGATTTGGTTTGGAAAATGACCAAGATTCTACTGTAAAAGCAAGTTTAACTATTAGAGGTGGCCCACTTATGAACTGTTGTAATGAACTGAAGAACTAGGGAAATGTCTCTTTTTGTAGCCCAAGAGTGAATAATAGTAAATTTCATCATTGTGTTTGTTTAGGGGGACCTTAGCTGTTTTAATTCTTTTCTCCAAAAATTGCTTTTAAGCCAGTGGAAACCCATACTTGAAAAATGTGTGTCTTCTTTGTTTTCTAGGATGGGTTTGTGGAGTTCTTCCATGTAGAGGACCTAGAAGGTGGCATCAGAAATGTGCTGCTGGCTTTTGCAGGTGTTGCTGGAGTAGGAGCTGGTTTGGCATATCTAATAAGATAGCCTCGTAAGTGCAATAATTGACTCTTAACCAACTCCAGCCACCAAAACCACACACTTCTGCTGTGAAATCCGATGTATTTATGAAGACGGACATCAAGCTGCCCAGGCTATAACCTCCAAGAGTCCTACTCTAGCAACCAAGCCAGAAAAGCAAGTGGCAAGAGGATTATAGCTAACAGGAGTAAATACATGGGAAAAGCAGTCTTGCTTCCTTGAAGAGTCATTGTCTGAAAGGAGTAAAGTTCAGTTTCAACAGCAAACTTTGGGAGGCCACGGAGGAGGACTTTTAGGTTTAGTGAAAATGGTGGGGTGGAAAGGCTTAATTTGCTTGTCTAGAAAAGTGGCCAGTAGCCCCAGGCTAGTCATAGAATTCAATTAACGTGCCCACTGAGTTCAGTAACTTGCTATAGTGTTGAAAATCATTAACGATGTCAGTGACTTGTGTAAAATGGATTTAAGCTACAAGTAGTAAGAACTATGACTAGAAGTCTCAGTACTGTACAACAGAGTGTGCAGGGAAGGTTTTTTCCTCTCTTTGATTAGCTTTCCCAAGTATACTTCTTGATGAATAGAAAGTCTAAATATTCAGGACTATTTTACCTGTTCCACTTTGGCTTGGGTTGAGTTTATTAGCCTAGTTATGGCCAAGAATACTTGACTTTAGGCTCACTAATTGCAGTTAACAAAAATGGAATGTACTTGGTTTTTTTAAGAAAACAACCTGTAAATGTATTTGTCTGTAAAAATTGTATATATTTTTACAGGAAATTTTATTTCTTGGAACGGAGAGAAGTCTCAAATTTACATTACCAGAGGTTTTTTTTTTTTTTTTCCCATTTTTGAGATTTGCGCTTCTGGAGTTAGGAATTCTTTCTTACAGTTTTTCTATTCTAAACTTTTACCTGGTCAGTTCTAGAGTGTATACAAAACAGTGATGTAATTGTATGCAACTCTTTTGTGGTGGAACAATTCTGATTCATGACTATGCAGGTTTTAATTTTCCTATCTGATCTTGGTAAGTATTCCTTAGATAAATTTTTTTGTTTTGCTTTTTTGAGAAAACCTGGGATTGAGAGGTTGAGGAATGGGAATTAATTCTTTACTTCATGGATATGTAGGTTTTCAATAATTGAGTCAAAGTGGAGTTTTAAAGGTTTTTTTTGGGGGGGGTGTTGATGGCTTAGTGGGCTCTGATTGGGCAACTGTTCTGTGAGTTCTGTGTATTTGACCTAATTTAACTAGTGAAGTTTAAACTGAGTTCATGAGCTCATCTTTAACGCTTTTGCTAAAAGATTTTCAGCTGTTGCAAATGGGACTTACTAACAATATGTGTATAAGAAGATTCCATCAAGTGGATGAGATAAATCTGAACACTTGTTTGTTTAATGAATTGTAAAATGATGGCTTGGAAAACCAGGCTAAAGTCGAACCATGGTGCTATTATTAGGCTTACTTGTTAAATACAGGTCTAGGCCTAATATGTCAATAAAACAAATGCTTATTGTTTAATTTCTATTAATGATTCCCAGATTTTATTTGAATATTTTACATTTCTTTGAATTTCAGACCTGATGTTCTGTCGAACTTGCGTTTTATTTCTGTCAGTTTCTCCATCTTTGCTATCCTTGGACTCTTACTAGCCCTTTTAGTTCTGGCATTATGAACCCCTCCTGGGAACCTAAGTGAATCCCCCCTAGAAGTCCTCAGACCTTCTTTCACAAATTTCATCCTTTTGGGAAGTCCTGGCACTGTGGGTGTTATGACAGTAGCTATCCTGGGGGGGGGGGTTCCTTTTCCCTTGGTTCCTTTTATCCTATCTTTGGAAAAAAATTTCAAACTCCCCCTAGGAATTTTCAGAGGAGGAAACAATAATGAAAGTTTTTTTTTTTTTTTTGCATTTTGTTATGCCCACTTAAAACTTATTGAAAGGGGTGGGCACTGTTAAGCCTCAGAGAAGTTACATAAAACCTACTGGTAAACCAGAGAATACTTCTATAGTGGAACTAGGGTTGTTTTGAAAGCTTCAGCCTCAGAAAGTGACCTTTAGTCTATGGACTCCAGATAAAGATAGGCATGAATAAAATGACTAAGAATGTAATAGGGAAGAATTGCCCCACCTGCCCATCTCCGAGCCATAACATCCTGCTACAGCTATTTTTACCTAGGCATTTATCATTCTTGCCCATAAACCACTTATTTATATCATGTCGGTTTCTAAGGACCTGAAAGCACTTTATGTAGTTTTTATAATTAATCTTAAGACCTGAGTAAGGTGACTAAAAGGCTGGTTTCCCCACATCCAGTCCTGGAAATAAGTGTGTAGATGTAAATTGGTGGAGTTTAGGGTGCCCCACTCCTAGATGTGACTGTTGAAATATAGGTGAGGATCTTAGCTGATATTTTGGGTTGGGGCAGTGAGGGCATAAGGAGGCCAAGTACTTTAGGAAGGGATATTGATTTATGGGGGTAGGCACTAGGTCTCTGTGCTGACTAGCTGCATAGTTCAGGCAAATCCTCCAGTGGAAATGGAGGGGCTACTTAGAAAGATGGCTCTCTCAATGACTTCTGTTTGTCTTATGCTTGCTTCTCTCAGGGAGAAACATGAGTCCTCTAGTGTCATTCATGTGCATTCTGTAGGGAGTAAACACCTTGGTCCTGGTTAAACAGCTAGTGTTTTTGACAGCTGTACTGGGAAGGGTTAGGACCAACTACAATTTAATGTGGGTTGTAAAATGTAGTGTGTTACGCTAACTTCCTGTTTTTCCTGAGAAGAGAATAATAAACCTTTTTATTCAAATACAAGGTGTGGTATGGGTCTTTTCTAATTAACGCTTGTCTTCCCCCTTAGGCAAGCCTTGTAGGGAAGTCAGCCGAGCCCCAATATTCGAATTCACAGTGATCCTATAGGATAGAGTAGAGCTGCCCCATAGAGTTTCCAAGAAGCGCCTGGTGGATTTGAACTGCAGACCTTTTGGTTAGCGGCTGTAGCTCTCAGTCACTACACCACCAAGGTTTCCACAATACGTATAGGTTAAATTCAAAGCCCAAGTTCCGTAAAACTGCTTTGCCTTAGAGCGACAGTTCCCTTCAGAATACGTTTCATTAAAATTAGAATTGTTGGGTTTTCATTTAAATACATTACTACTGTTTAGAGTAATTCCAGTATATTTTAATAGTGAAGTCCCTGTACTGATTTTTCTCTTAGGCACTGAGTGTGGTATAACTTTGAGGTAAAAAGGTTCACTATAGCATCGTTATATTTCTTGGTACTAATGTTTCAGTGCTTTCAGCCTGCATTTATTTCAGCTACCTTGAAAGAACAGCATTCACCATGGAAATGTGCAAATGTGAGGTTTGCATATTGGTTTTAAGCCCTAAGCACCAGCTACTAATCATGCAAACAGGGTTCTGTACATTGCCAAGAAAGTTGTGAGTGTTATAAGCACACTCCCAAGCAGAGGATTGGAAGGGATGGGTAGCACAGGACACAAGGCCCCATGTCTTACTCTTGGTCAAGTTCTGTGCAGAGTTGTTGCTCCCACTGATGTGCTGTGAAGCCATTTCTCTGGCAGAATTTCATAGTTTAACACCTTAAAAACTTAGGTAGAATGGTAAACGAGTAACATGAATCACTTACAGAAGTCAATAATTAACAGCCTCCATTTGATCAAACCAGGCTCTCTCTTTCAGTTCCTGTTCGTGACTTAAGAGTCAGCTCTTACGTTATGCTATTTCAGAGAACAGTTGGGACAGCTGAGAGTTTCACGAAAATTAAGTGAAATACCTTGCACAACTGGTGTGTACAGTGGCTCCAGCCAGATGCTCAGAGCATGGTACATTAGTTCCTTGAGTTCAGGGTGATCAGCTGAGTTTCTCTGTTTACCTAGTTCTTTTTGTTCCGCTTGTTCAGTGATTGGTGATTACAGAACTTTGTCTTGAAGCCTCCTACACTGTTGAAAAGCTTTTCAGTTTAAGATTTGAGAACTGTCCCTCTTTGTTAGTTTCTAAGTTGTATTACCTTAGTTATGTGACGCATGTGGGTAGTTGGGAGTTGGGTACTGGAGGCAGATCTAACACCTCCAAGAATTCAGTGGTCTTTACTGATAATTTTTGTGAGGTATGAGAAAACAGCATTTCGTTTCCACACTATACCTGGTTTCTGTTTTGCACTATACTGACCATTGTAAAATATATTAGGGCCAAGAATATTTCTCCGTATTTTACTCCAACAAGTTTCCATGGCTAGTTTCTGCCCTTGGCTTCTGTATTCCTCGTTTTACCTTCTCCCCTTGTCCCCGGTCCAGGGATTCCCTTTAGAATAAGAACTCTTTGAACACTGCAGTGAGTTGGGACATTTGACCAGTCTTCTAGGCAGCCAGATGTTTTCAAAAGTCCATTCATATATTACACGGCAGTGGACTGCTTACTATGTACTGTGCACTGTTGGATGCTGGAATTTTAAAGACAGAATAGGCCTTCCCCTGAAGCAACTCTCTCAAAAAAGGCTGGCGAACAGTTCTAAAAAAAACGGTGACTAAAAACAATGTGACTTTTTTTTTCTTAATTGGATTCTGGATGCAAAGGCTATAAAGGACATTATGGGGCTATTTCACAAAATTTGAGTATGAACTATAAGACAGCACTGAAGAATTTATGCATAATGAATTTATAGAGTGAAAAAGCAAATCCGGTAAAATATTAAAAGCTCAAACTAGGAGTGCAGACATGGACAAAAATAACGCTACACAAAGTGCTATAACAAGAGTATTCTAAGATATGGTGTAGGACAAAGCAAGGTGATAACTTAGGGAAGTACAGAGTAGTCAACGTCACAAGAAACATTTGAGGTTGGACATTAAAGGATGTTAGGTGCCCTGGAATTGGTCCTGACTCATAGCAACAGAATGAAACAATACCAGTCGTACGCCATCCCCGCGATCCCCACTGTATTTGAGCTAATCATTGCAGCCATTGTGTCAGTCCCTGTCCTTGAAGGTCGTTGTCTTTTTCCCTGACCCTCTACCAAGCATCACATCTTTCAGGGACTGGTCCCTCCTGATAACATGTCCAAAATACATAAGACAGGGTCTCGCCGTACTTGTTTCTAAGGAGCATTCTGGCTGTACTTCCGAAACAGATTTTGTTCTTTTGGCAGTCCATGGTGTATTCAGTATTTGCCAACACCATAATCCAAAGGCATCAGTTCTTCAGTCATCCTTATTCATTATCTAGCTTTTGCATGCATATGAGGTGACTGAAAATATCATGGCTTGGATCAGGCACACCTTAGTTTTCAAAGGGACATATTTGCTTTAACACTTGAAATCTTCTGCAGCAAATTTGCCCAATGCAGTACATCTTTTTTTTTTTAGTTTAACTTTTTGTGCGTGTGTACTTTAAGTGAAAGTTTATAAATTAAGTCAGTTCTCATACAAAAACTTATACATGCCTTGCTGTGTACTTCTAGCTGCTCTCCTCCTAATGAATACCCTGTATTCCCTGTGTCCATTCAACCAGCTCCTGTCCCCCTCTGCCTTCTCACCTCGCCTCCAGATAGAAGTTGCGCACATAGTCCATAGTCTTATGTCTACTTGAGCCAAGAAGCTCACTCCTCACCAGTATTATCATTTTCTGTTTTACAGTGCAATCCAATCCCTGTCTGGAGAGTTGACTTCAGGAATGGTTCCAGTCTTGGGCTAACAAAGGGTCCAGGGACCATGACTTCCCAGGTCCCTCTAGACCATTAAGTTTGGTCTTTTTATGAGAATTTGAGGCCAGCATCACACTGTTCTGCTCCATCAGGAATTCTCTGTTGTGTTCCCTGTCAGGACAGTGATCGGTGGTAGCCGGGCACCATCTAGTTCTTCTGGTCTCAGGCTGATGTAGTCTCTGGTTTATGTGGCCCTTTCTGTCTCTTGGGCCTTTGATTTCTTGACTCCTGCTTCCATGGGCATCAATTGTGGATCCAAGTAAAATAAAATCCTTGACAACTAACATTTTCTGTGTTTATCATGATGCTGCTTATTGGTCCAGTTGTGAAGATTTCTGTTTATGTTGAGGTGTAATCTGGGCACCATCTAGTTCTTCTGGTCTCAGGCTGATGTAGTCTCTGGTTTATGTGGCCCTTTCTGTCTCTTGGGCCTTTGATTTCTTGACTACTGCTTCCATGGGCATCAATTGTGGATCCAAGTAAAATGAAATCCTTGACAACTTTAACATTTTCTCTGTTTATCATGATGCTGCTTATTAGTCCAGTTGTGAAGATTTCTGTTAATGTTGAGGTGTAATCCATACTGAATGCTGTAGTCTTTGATCTTCATCAGTAATTGCTTCAAGTCCTCGCAGCTTTCTGCAAGCAAAGTTGTGTCATCTGGATATCAGAGGTTGTTAATGAGTCTTCCTCCAATCCTGATCTTGTATTCTCTGCTTTCAGCCAAGATCCATCTGACATCCGCAATGATATTCTCTTTTTCCAAGGCTGCTTCTGAATCAAGCTTGAATTTCTGGCAGTTCTCTGTTGATGTACCACTGCAACCATTTTTTAATTACCTTCAGCAAAATTTTAACTTGGGTGTGATATTAATGATACTGTTCAATGATTTCCACATTCTGTTGGATCACCTTTATTTGGAATGGACACAAATAATGGATCTCTTCTAGTAGGTTGGCCAGGTAGCTGTCTTCCAATTTTCAGTTCTTTCAGCATGAGAAATGCTGAGCATGTTCTTTCCTTTCGGTTTTCTAACTCCAGGTCTTTGCACGTTTCATTATAACTTTACTTTGTCTTCTCTTCTGACATTTTGGTCCTTGATGTCATCACACAACTCGTCTGGTTATTAGTGTTCAATCTGTTCTTGAGATGGTCTCTAAATTCAGGTGAGATATACTCAAGGTCGTATTTGGCTTTCCTGGATGAGTAGGAACAAACATAACCAAAAGTATGGCTTTGAAATAACTGGGAGTGTATGTGGACATGTGATATGTAGATAATTTTTTCTTTACATTTTGTCTTCTCTCCCTGCCTTCTTTCCCCCAAACCAGACTTGGCCAGTGAACATAGTATCTCCTCTCCAATTTCTCCCATTGTGAGGCCGAATATAAAAAAATATTGGGAAACATGTTGGAAAAGAGATGATTGTCTGGTCTAAGTCTGAATTGGGCATATATGACACTGGGGTGGATGGGTTGTGTTTATTTAGGAAATAAAGGTAAACTCCATGGATTGCCTCCTTTATCGTGTTAAAAGTGGTGACCCAGAACATGGCTTGAATAAAGTTGCTCTTACTGATATGTTGGAAGGAGCCTTTGTGGTGCAGTGCTTAAGCACTTGGCTGCTAACCAAAAGGGTCAGCAATTTGAACCCACCAGCCTTTCCATAGGAGAAAGATGTGGCAGTATGCTTCTGTAAAGATGGCAGCCTTGGAAACCCTATGGGTTGTTTCCAAGGACAGAGTAGAAACCCTACGGTTCTACTCTGTCCCATAGGATTGCTGTGAGTCCAAATTGACTTGATTGTATTGATACATTAAGAGCAGTACACATCTCACCAGCCATCTTGTTCACCCACCCAAGTTCACATAGCCAAGAAAGAACCAATTTTTGAATATAGGCCTAGAAGTCCTATCCTCTCTGCGGAACAGAATTTTAGTAAGGGATAGCCTCCAAAAGTTATTTAATTGGACCCCAAGATGCTGAATGGTAGCTCCCACTCTCCCTAATCCTGTTCCCATGGGAGACTGGATTATTGCTATTCCCATCCTGATTTAAAAACCAGTTTGCTCTGACCGCCCAGACTTCCCCATGGGCTGCATTCTTGCCCATGAGCTCATTGTTTTGGCTTCTCGGTTGTATAAATTCACAGCCAGTGCCAGAGGTCCCAGCCCAAGCCCCCTAACTAGCTGGGGCTGCATTCCATTCAGAATTTCACCACCCCCACTTCATGTTCTTCCCACCCTCAGTGGTCACATGTGTATGTTTATTCAAGTTAGCCTGGGACAAGGTGTGCTGGGAAAGAGCCAAGGAAGCAGACAAGGAAAAAAGAATGTTTAACTGTTGGATTTCATCCCAGATGAGTTTTCCACCTTATTGAGATTAAGAAACACTTTCAAAGCTGTACCCCTAAAAAAAAGTCAGTTTTACTGTCTAGTGGGAAGAGCTGGTTTTGGAAGTTTTGCTACATTTCTTAGTCTTCCCTACAGGGTTGGCTATGACTCAGGTATTCAGATTTAGTGGGGGGACCTCCTTAGGAAACATTGCTTTCATAGCATTTTATTGCTGAAATCTCTTGTCTTCAGACCTATCATGCATTCCTTCCTTCTCTCCTACCTCCATGCCTTAGGTTGCCAGGAGCAATTCCCACCCATTTTCTGTCCTTGGTGGGGTTGGGGGCAGGGGAGACAGCTGGGTTGCTGCCAAGGAGTGGCTGTTAGGTTTCACCGCTTTTGTTACTGAAATTTCCTGAGGGGAAGATACTTCCTTTTGACCCTGAAAGCCAGGATTTAATGAAAGGTGGGGCACCCTAGAGGTAAAGAGTACACTTTTAGTGGCAATGAATCTTAAATTTTAGAAGCATAGCCTTTAAAATTTTGGGTTAAGACTATATTCTTAAGCAATATACTCTTTTCCTCTTACCCCCTCCATTAAAACAAAAAGCACAGGCTATGAGGTTCCATTTTCGTTTTCTCAGAAAAACCGTCATGAGGCAAACAAACAGGAAATAACTCCGTGTCGAAATGAATGTGTGTGTTGGCAGTGAGGTCTTTTTCAGTTCTAAGGAACAATGAAAAGCTCTGCAGAGGAGCTTGATGCTGGTGAGGAGTGGTGGGTTATCGACTTCCTTGCCCCTTCCCCCCACTTCGAAGCTTGGTAGTTGGGGCTGGTCTGAAGCCCAATGGAAGTCTCTGTATCTTTCTCGTTCTGAATTCAGTGTTATGAATGAAAGAAAAACTAATACAGGATAAGGAGTTGCTAAGAAGTCCCAGACAAATTATTTCAAAAAGAAATGCCCTTGCATTGCTCTTAAATAAAAAACGTATTACCATAACACACAATTCTGATTGCTAATAAAGTTTGTCTTAGAAAAAAAAATCTGACTCAGTAATGCTTGTTGTATGACCTATGTTTGTATGGCAGTGTACTTTAAAGATAATGTACACTGTATGGTATTATTTTCTGGACCCAAATATTGAATGCATTTGAAATAATTTTTTAACTTCTTCAATCTTTAGGTTGAAAAATAAAAGAGAGGATTTTCCTAAAATGCCAAAAAGTCAGGAAAGACATTTGAAAACAACAAAAAACACTTGCAGCCATCCAAGTTCTGGATCACTGTGGCCTAAATTTCTGAGTATTTTCATAGCAGGGTGCCAGAAAGGACTGAAAGTAAATAGTGGGACAAAGGAATTTACCCATTGATGTCAAGTCAATTCCAACTCATAGCAACCCTATAGGACACAGTAGAATTGCCCCACATGGTTTCCAAGGAGCAGCTGGTGGATTCGAACGGCCGACCTTTATGGTTAGCAGCTGTAGGTAGTTCTTAACCAGTATGCCACCAGGGTTTCCAAACTGAATAGACAGGTCTTAGGCCTTAATTTTCTCCCCTGTAAACTGAATTTAACAATACTGTTTTCCCTATCTTGTGAAGCTGTAGAGGTTATTTTATACACACACACACACACACACGTAAGTCCTTAAAACATTACAAGAAGTTAAGGGATTTCAGGAAATACCCATTAAGGATATTTTCAAGTTGTTAAATTCCCTGGGAGGAGTAACTAAGAACCAGTCATCAGTAGACAGTATGTTGAATTAAAGGTGCTACAGGTATATTTTGAGGCCCAAAGGAGACACAAACAGGACCTTCCATGGGTGGACAGAGTAGTACAGTCAGATGGGAAAAATCCTGGGGGTTGGCAGACTACCTACTGGCCAAATCTGTCCCACCACCTGTTTTTATATGGCCAATAAGCTAAGGATAGTTTTTATATTTTGAAATGGTTGGAAAAAGAAAAATCTAAAGAATAGTATTTGTGACATGAAAATTATATGAAACTCAAATTTCCCTGTCATAAAGTTTTATTCGAACTCAGCCACACCCATTTGTTTACATATTGCCTATGGCTGCTGCCAGAGACTGTACGGCCTACAAAACCGAAAATATTTACTATCTGGCTCTTTAGAGAAAAAAGTTGCCCGCCCCTGTACTAGAACTAAAAAGAAGTTTCATTACGTGATGAAAGAGGCAGGCAACATGATGAAAGAGGCAGGCAACAGAGAATCAATGGTAGGGAGGGGAGGGAGCTAGAGATGAAAGAGAGAAGGGGTGCTCTGGTTCCTGGGGCAGGTTAACTCTGAGACCTCCAGGTCAAGGGGGAGGAACTTAGGGATACAGCCTGTTCTTTTTCTGAGTAACAATGCCCTCTTCCCCAAGTTTGTTTTTTTTTTTTTGTCACTCAAAGTTCTGTAGGGGTGTCTCCTAAGACATTCAGGCAAGGCTTAGGTGAGTGTACCACACCCTTCCCCCAAGCTGGGACCTTCCTGATATTGAACCCATCCCTCCCCTAACAACTGAGGTTGTTTCCCAGTGCTCTGGGTGCTCTGGTCTGTCTTGTTCCCAGGCACCATCCTACCTCCCCTTCAGCTGATGTGGCTGATGGTTCCCTAGGATCTGACCACACCATGTCTCATGCTGGAGTCCCCTTCCTTTCACCTTGTGTTCAGTCTTCATTCCTCCCTCAAATCCTTTCTACCTTCAGACTTTAGCCCTGAAAGGCCCTCCTATTGAGTTTTTCCCAATTTCCTATGTCAAGGAACCCAAAATCAGATTCAGGATTTGTTCTGGCCAGCTTAAGTTTAACTCAGACTGTTTATCTTTCTTGTTGACAGACTTAGACTTAGGTACTTTCCTGAGTCTACTTCCTGTAAAGGTGCCTTCTTGGTGCCCTTTAAAGTTAACACTTCTTCCTTTAAAGTTCACACCTTCTTCACCTGCCTGTGACAAATAAGCCCCCTCTGCTGTAATTTTCTAATTTACCCATCCAGACTGTACTACAGATGGATTCTAGCTGTGTTGGTAGATTGTGGGAATTCCCCTCCCCCACACACTCCTCCCAAACCAAAACCTCTACTCTCCATGATTCTCCAGGGTTCAAGGAGAGGAAAGTTCTCCTTATTCATTTACTTTGGCAGGGAAGGGTGTTAAATTAAAATGAAGCCTTCCTATATGAACCATAACCTCATCTAGTCTGAGAGCAAAATAACTAGATGGTGCCGGGCTACCACTACCAACTGTTCTGAATAGAGACACAATAGAAGGTCCTGGACAAATAGGGAGAAAAATGTAGAGTAAAACTGAAACTCCTAAAAAAGACCAGACTTACCAGACCAGTAGAGACTAGAGGAATCCCCAAGACTGTGGCCCTAGATACCCTTTAAAACTGGAATTGTAGCTACTCCCAGTGGTCACCTTTCATCCAGACAACAGATTGGCTTATATAATAATATCACCATGTATATTGTGCTCTTTAAATAACTATGAGACCAAATGGTCAACATTTCCCCTAAAACAAAGCTGAGAAGCCAAGGAGAGGCAGGGAAGCTAGATTAATGGAAACAGAACAAAAAGAATGGGAATAATGAGAATGTTGATACATCGCAGAAAAATGTAACCAATGTCATGGAACAAGTTGTATAAAAATTGTTAAATGGGAACCTAATTTGCTGTGTAAACTTTCCCCTAAAACACAACAAAATATTTAAAAATAAATGGAGCCTCTCTTTGTAAAACCGGGGAGGAGGGGAAAGCAAGCAACGAAAGAGGATCTGGTTGGAGATAATCAGGAGGGGAGTTTCTCCTTGCATTTTGCTCTCAAAGTTTCCTCTATCTCCCACTTCCCTCATGTCTGTCTAGATCTTCCAAGTGAATTCTTACAGGTCTCCTGAGAGAGGGTGGTTTAAGGGTGAGACACTTATGCACTGGACCAGCAAATGGGTTCCTGGGCTCTGCTTCACTCCTAGTTACCAGAGGTCTAATCTAGACAAGTTGAGGGGAAGGATATTTAAAACTCTCCACCAGACCCACCCCTGCAGCTGTTCACAGCTGCTTACAGGGAGGCCCAGGGGGTTGGGGCAGTCTAGGAGCTAAATTTAGTCTGAATACTATAGTTTAAACGGGTGGGTATTTACCCTGGGGAAGCTAGGCATGGGGGAGGGGAGAGGGAGGAATCCTCACCAGCTGGACTGAGACTCACAAACCTGCCCTTGAGAACACTGATACTGGAGCTACAAGCCCTCCATGCCCTCCACCAAGCCCTCAGAAACTAGGAGCCTTCAGCAACTTTGCTGGCCTTTTGCCCACTTGATCTCTCTCGGGCATACCGAGATTGTTCCTTTCCCACCTTCCCCCTTCTCAATTCTTAGGGGTCCAGTTCCTCTGAGTCCTTCCCCAAATTTCCCTCTGTACACCAAACCTAGGAGCCCCTCCACCACATCTCCTTGCCAGTGGGCTATAGCTTCCTCTCTCCCAGGTCCCTCCAGAAGGTTTCAGAGGTCAGTAAAAAGGTGTCTGGCCAGATTACTTTTTTTAAGGGGCCAGGAAAGGGGGTTGCTTAGGGTCAGGTTCCCTTTCCTGTGAACTTTCACATTGACCCCATACAACCTCAGTGACCAGAGGAAAGAGTCCTTAGGGGCTGCACTGAACGCTAGTTTTAATGGGGAGGAAAAAGAGGGGCAAACCCCCAGGTTAAGAGCCCATGTCGTGTGAAGTCAGAGACTAGAGGCTGTTAGAGGCTGGGGGGTAGAAGTGGAAAAGATACTGAACCTGGGGAGCCATAAGAGTGGCTGTGCTCCATTCCCCACCTGTGATTGGCTCTCAGGCTGAGGCCTAAACTGCAAACCTGCCCAGCAACAGCCCAGAGAGGCAGTGTGCGGGGGAGGACACTGTGGGGAAGTCAGCTGAGCCCGGCAGGCTGCCCAGCAGAAGCTTCCAGGAATAGCTGGGAGGATCCCTGCTATTCACCACCACCCCTTCCTGGGCCGAAGGACACCCCCTTCAGTCTTCAGTATCTACACGGCTGGAGCACGTCCCCCATGTCTGATTTCCCTATAGGTTCACCAGAGCGAGGAGCACACTGTCTGACGTCCTCTCCTTAGGCTGCGCAGAGACACTGAGGCTGGGCTTTGGTTGTATCACCTTTCCTCAGGCCCTGCTCTAAGCTAGTCAGTTTTTTTTTTTTTTCCCCTCCCTTTCATTTGCACCCTTCCTCACACTCTCTCCCAAGATGTTTTCCAGTTTATTCTCAGCCACTTTCAACCAAAGGAGAAAGCCTGAGTCTCGAGACAAGAAACAGTATGAGTAGCGAAGACTGCTAGAGTGGAGAAGTCCGGTCTCCTAAGGCAAAGTCAATGTCCTTCACAGGGACTAAGTGTACTCAGGAAATAGTAGTCACTGAGTTAAACTACAGGCCCTTTATTAGTGGTCTTATTTTTTTTTTACTCAGCTGGACCTGGGCAGGTACAGAGAAGCAGGAAAGGATACTTTCGATGGGAAGGGGCGTCTGATTCTGTTGCACCCTCTCCCCTCCCTAGGCACGGGGAACCTTGGAAAGTGCAGCTTCCGGAAGCAGCAACTCAGACCTCAGATTTGGAGGAATCACGGTGAGGATACGTCACACCACCTCTAGCAAGTTATTTACCTTGGGAGACCAGATGGGCGGGGGCGGGGTGCAGGAGGGAGGAGACCGGGTGAGACGGCTCTGAGGAATGTCTTTGGCAGGACATCCAGTACTGCCTTAGCCCCTCCCTCCACCCGCACCAAGACCTCGGGAGCCAGGCCAGGTTCCAGCTCCTCCAGCCGTTTCCGCTGAGGGAAGGAATGGCGGGGGTGGGGGTGGGGGTGGGGGTGAGGGGGTAGTTGGGGATAACTTTTTCCCGTACCCCAAGAAAAGTAATAAACCAAGCTTAATAAGGAAACAGTAGCAGAAAGAATGGGGAAGGCAGGAAAGCAGGGCCAAAGAAATGGAAAAGAAGACAAGACCCTTGAAAAGCCAGTGGCCATTCAGCTCAGGCCCCAACAGAAAGGACTGCTAGATTCCAAGAGTGTTTACAGAAGGATTCCACCTACCAAGAAACCCACTACAGGCCCTGCATTTCTTTTTGCTGAGCTCTGGACCCAACTCCCAACTCCATACTTAAATTGGGAGAAGTAGTGACCTCTAGTGGTCAATGACTAACTTGCAAGGCCTAGGGTCTGCCAGGATCCTCTCCCTCTGACCAAGGTTCTTGATCTCACTCCATGGCCCTTCTGGGCCCAAACTCTCTCCTCTTGGCCTCTAAATGCTGTTCCCCTTCCCAGTTTTACATTGAGCTCATGCTGCTTTGGTGGTCCCTATGGCTGGGTTCCCATGAAGACAATGAAGAGCCTGTTTCTGATTCGTCATAATCATCTTTAATAGAAAATAAATTAGTTCTGGGTGGGAACCATTTTAGAAGGTGGGGGTGGGAGCAGGGCATAGGGTGTCTTATTGTAACATTTTTCATTTCCATCCTCTGTCCAGCTGGTCCCTGCTCTGGGGAGGCAGTCTCTCTTCTTGGGGAAAGGCAGGATTGGCAGTGGCCAAACACCCCCACCTCCAAAAAAAACCAAAACTGTTGCCTTCAAGTCGATTCTGACTCATGGTGACCCCATATGTTACAGAGTAAAACTGCTTTATGGAAGCAGGTCACCAGGCCTTTTCTTCTGCGGCGCTGCTGAATGGGTTCAAATTGCTAACCTTTAGTAGTTGAGCACAAACTGTGCCACCCAGGACCTTCAGTTGACCTCCCTCCGTAGCCAATTATGAGAGGTCAGGGTAGACTAGGTAAGGGCACAAGGGGTCTGAGGGCAAAGGGTGGATTAGAAGATGTGAGGCCTGGGATATGAGAAGTGAGGTTTAGGACACAAAGGTCGGGATTGACAGGGAGTGCACGCTCTAAGTAGCTCAGAATAGCAAGAAGCTGCAAACCTGCTTTCCTCCCAGCCTAGAAAAGTCTCAGGGAACAGGCATTGTCCTGTCCCCATTCCTGCTCAGTCTGTAACTCTGTTTTGATAAGTTATGCACATGTATGAGCACACACATCCATGCTGCCCCGATACACATTTGGGGGCATATGTGCACACACACCATGACACCACCACTCAGACCTAACAAACATCTTGAGAGTCACTGTCAGTCATCTCTTCACCCTCGGGGACAGACATCCCTGGTAAGACTGGGGCAGTTGGAGAGCCAGGGGGTACAGAGTGGGCTGATGGATGAGTGGCCACTGGTGGCATAAGAAAACCACGAGGAGAGGGTCTCCCGGGCCCATTTCAGGCAGGTTCCGGTGGGGACCGCTCCAGGACGTGGGTGCAAGAGCGGCAACAGGTGGCTGTGTAGTAGGGGTAGACGCAGAGCCGGGCCTGTACCACCAGGGGGCAATGTGGAGAGCTATCCTTACATTGGTCATCTGAGGAAAGAGGAGGCCAGTGGGCACAAGAGGGTTGTTATCAAGCTTCTCCAGAGGTACGCTGTTCACTCACGCTGATCTCTTCCCCTCTCCACCCACATTTCAACCTACTCCACTCTGTGGGGGGAGGGGATGGGGAAACGATTGTTACCAGGGCGCTGGCTGCACGGTTGGCTGTTACAGGGTTGTTTCCTGGAGGGCCGCAGGTGAGGAGGGCATCGGGTGCTGAGAGTCTGGTTGGTGGTCAGGCACTGGACCTCCCTTGTCTGTATCCCCCCCTGGCAGGAGCGAGAACACTGGGGAAAACCAGCTGTCATGTCAGACCCTTGCTGTGCCCCAGGCGCCTCCCTAACCCCAGGCCTCCACTTCCCTCCATGAAAGGGGGAGGGCTAGGACTCTCCTGGATCATTACGAAATCCCAACTGGAGGGGGCCCACTTGTCCTCCAAGTCCACAGGATATGGGATAGTGTTAAGCCTCAGCTGGACTTATCCCTGGGCACAGAGACCTGGAGGGGGATGCAGTGAGAGGCAACTCCCCTTCCCTGGAGGTCCAGGTGAGCAGGGCAAGGAGCCAGACACTCACCGGACTCCAGGGTGTAGAAAACCATCGGTCCTGGCAGCCCCGGCCCTGACAGGGCTGCAGGGCAGGGGGCCTGGGCAGGTGGGAACAGTTGCTAGGAGAAGTCACGTTGAACTCAGCCCCCAGTTTTGACACACAGATGATGTCTCTACGCTGTGTGCCAGGCCCACATTCTGAGGAGCACTGATGAAGGGGAGGGGTAGGGATATATGAGGGGAATGGGGGCCAATTCCCCACTGGGACCAGCACCCTCCGGCCCCCCTCCCAGCTTTCCACTCACCTCGCCCCAGGGCCCTGTGTACCAGCACCACGTCACCTCACAGGGCCTCAAGCTGCAGGCACGCATGTCAGAAGGGCGGCTTCCTGGTGGGCAGCTCTGCTCACTGGTTCCAGCCCCAGCTTCCTCCTGGCCAGCCCCGCGGGCCTCCCCGCTTCCAAGGCAGACCACAGAACGTCGCTGGATTCCCGTCCCACACTCAGCTGAGCACTGTCGACAAGCAGAGGGGACTGTGTGATGGGAGGCAGATGGTGACTGGGGAGGCATGGAGGGACTGGAAGTGTCATTGGTCCTTATCCTAGTACTCAGAGAAAGCCCCAGGGGTCTGGGATTCAAGGATACCAGCCAGGTAAGGGAACCTTTGCAGGGGGGTCCAAAGACCAGGACCCTAATATAAGTTTTCCTCACTTAGTCCAAGTTCCCAGTGCCAGCAGTGTCCAGCACAGTAGGTGCTTGCTCAGCAAATGTTTATTGGACTGGGTTGGAAAAGGCCCGAGAGGGTGCCTGGGGGTGCACCAGGGACCTGGTACTTGGTGAAGAGGGTGTGGGGCCCACCTTGGAGCTCCAGTCGCTGTGGAACCAGGCTGTGGTACAGGGCCCCATGTCACAGGCCTCTCTGCTGGGGGGCCGTGGGGGACCCGACATGCACTCCCGCTCACTCACTTCATCACCATTGTTTCCAACACAGCGCACCTGCCGGCTCCGCTGGCCCCGCCCGCACCGCACAGAGCACTGAGGGGATGAGGAGGAATTCGGGGAGCTAGGCTTCCCAAGCCTTCCCACCCAACCTCCAGCATCATGGTTCTGAGCTGGGATCCACCTTAGATCCCCAGCTCAGGGGTTACATGGCTTTGGGGGCTGAAGAGGAGGCTAGCATGGGGCCTGGGGCCCGCAACCCCTAGTGCAGTCTTTCATCTGACTTACTGGGGTTCCATATGAAATCTAGTCTGTAAAAACCCATCTGATTAAAATTAAAATTGGAAAACCCAGCTCTAGTTGGCTGGTGCCCCCTCCCACGTGGCCCTCCTTGGCCTCTGAAGGCCTTCTTGCCTGGTCCTGCTTACCTGGCTCCAGGGAGAGCGGACCTCCCAATGGCCACAGAGCCGCAGCTGGCAGGGTTGGGTGATGTTGGGCCGGGGGAGATGTCCACAGCGCTCTGGAGGCACTGAGGAGCCACCCCCACCAAACTCCTGCCGGCAGCGCAGCTGACGTTGCTGGGTGCCAGGGCCACAGGAGCGGCTGCAGGACGTCCACTCGCCGGCCTCCCAGCTGTGGGCATGGACAGGGCAGAGGCAGAGGTATGGAGGGCAAGACAGAGCAGATGTCTGAGGCTGCTGTGTGTGGGGAGGGGTACAATGGGGGGACAGCGACCCTTCAGAGGAAAGTGGGCATATTTAACACTTGGAGTCTGGATCCCAGGCTTCTCTTGCTGTTTATAGAATGTCAGCCTCTCTAATCTGACACTGTTTTTCTGCAGCCAGGAAAATCTCGTGTTGAGGGCAGAGTCCAGGTGACATCTTGTGAGCAGTGAGGGTGTGTTTGCCCCAGGGGCAACTGTTGTGTTTCTGGTATTTTAACCCCTCCTGTGGGTCATAGAAAGGCTGGTGGTGTGGTGGTTAAGTGCTACAGCTGTTAACCAAGAGGCTGGCAGTTCAAATCTGCCAGGTGCTCCTTGGAAACTCTTTATCAGGCAGTTCTACTCTGACCTATAGGGTCACTATGAGTCGGAATCGACACAACGGCAACAGGTTTTTAGTGGGTTATGGGTCATACTCACTATGGGGGACAGGGAGGGCCATGGCAGGGCTCTGGGGAGGCCGGGGGTCTAGCGCCCGTGGCACAGCTGTGGTCATCCAGTTCCTCTCCGGACTCCCGAGAAACGCAGAGGAAAATGGGGCGCCAAACACCTGAAGGGGGTGAGAGGGAAGCCAGGGGAGGTGGGATGGCCTGGGAGGCCAGTTTCAGCAGGGTCCCAGGCCCTGGAGTTTGAGTTTGGCACACAGTCAAGGTGTGGGCCAGCAGTTGCCAGGACTGCAGCTAAGATTCAGGGTGTGGATGAGGAGGCCGAAGGTGCGGGAATAAGGCGGTACGGAAGTCACACCTTTCCCACAGGATGCTGAGCACTCCGAGTGTCCCACTCGTTTCCAGTATCCAGCTGGAGACCCCAAGGGTGTCCTGGGGTGGGGCGGGGCAGGCATCTGGGGGATCCGCACCTGACGCTGGAGGGTGCCTGGGGTCCGGGCAGGGCGGGGCACTGAGGCGGGCTGGGACTCCACCCTCAGAATCTCTGTGCGGGGTGTCAAGCAGGCAGATCAGTTGCTGTGTCCCACAGCCTGGGAGCTCCCCTCTCAGTGCTCCTCCTCCTCTAGGTCCAGGAATTAGACTTACCAGGCTGAAGCTGGGGGTTAGAGGCTTCTGGGGTGGGGCTCTCATGGTTTGGAGGAGGTGAAGAGATGACATACTGATAAAAAACCCCTGGGTTTTCTTCCTGAAAGATCATCTGGAAGGAAAAGAGTAAGGGAATTTTGGAGTAACGTAAGGTTTGGGAGTGGCACAGGGGCATACCACCAGCCTGCTTGGCCATCTTGAGACCCACAGCTTTGCTCTTAGAGGGAACAGCTTCCCTCCCACCACACCAGCTCCCTTGGACCCCAAGCTCACATAGACATCCACAGGCTGGGTTGTGGGGCCTTCAGCTGACAGACTCTCTGCTGTGCCCTCCTCCCGGGGAGGGCGGTTGTACCGGAAGATTGTTCCACCGGCTGTGTAGGACCCAGGGGGATCCACAGCCCAGTTCCCATTGATGATGGACCGGCCTCCAGGGCCTCGAAGTGCTGGAGGTGGGAGATGAGGAACCACAAGGTTAGTCATACTGTCCTCCTCTCCCAAGGCCTTCTTAACCTAAATAGGTGCATCCCACCCAGAGCCCAAGCTCTCTCGGGTTCTTCGCTATCTGCACAAAGGAAGGAGCCCCTCAACGTCTCCCCGTTTGGCCTGTTTGTTGAGTGGGGTGGTAGGGAAGAGAGCCAAGAGACCAGGAATGGAAGCGGGATCTAAGACTTAGGGAAGCTGGGGTGCTCACCAAGGTAATTGGCGCTGGGCTGGAGCTGGGCAATGTGCAGCCGGGAGGCTCCAGCAGGAATCAAGAGGATCTTCTGATAGCCCAGGGGGCCCCCCCGGTCAGTGAGGTTCCCCGAAATGACACGACAGGTAGACTCATCACCCCCACAGACGCCACAACCATCTGGATGCCGGCCAGAGCCGAGGATCCCATCACAGCCGGGGCTCTGGGGGACAGTGAGGTGAGGCAGGGCCATAGGAAAGACAAACACCACCTCAAACCCACCCTGGTCCACCTGGGACTCTACAGCTCACCTCATGTCTTGCTCTTCACACTACAAGTGAGAACATGTTTCTCTCTCAGCCCCACCATCCCCAGCCCGCCTCAGGCAAGCTTATATGTGCCTGAGAGGAAGGTCCTTCTTGCAGTTCGCCTCTTGGCTCTGCTCAGCCCAGCTTGGCAGGTGAGAACTTTGCCCTTTGCGAACTCTTTTTGGCGTTTTTTTGTTGTGATGATGAGTGAGAAAGAGAGAGAGACTGTGTGCATGCATACCCCAGCCCTCACCAGACAGCGGCCGGCCACACAGATGTCTAGGGCGCCAGGCTGACAGAGAGTCCCATCCTGGACTTTTTCCGTGTGACGGACATAAAACCGGAAGCCACGGGGGCGGCAGTTCAGTTCGCAGCGTTGGGAGCCCTGAACTAGGAGAGAGGGTAGATGGGTGGTTAGCTGGGGTCCCTGGTGGTAGGTCAATTGGGAAAAGCCCCAGGACCCTGACTGCAGCTTTGCTAATGTTCACTATGGACCATCCTGAGGCTGCCTAGGTCACTGTGGATCAAGGAAACACGACAGTTCCATACTCCGAAAGGTTGGTTAGAGGGTCACACAAGAGTTGGGTCAGGTCAATTGAGGTCACTGAGACCAGCAAGGGGGTTACAAACTCTGAAAGAGAAGAAATCCTTGAAATCTATGTTTATATGAGTTCAGAGCTCATGAAGGCTTATCTCAATGTCAGATTGATCTTGGTGTCAGATCGATGTAGGCCTAAAATTAAGTAGATGGGAACCGGGGAGCAATTGGCAAGATACCACTCAGGATCCATGGCACACCTCTACCCTGTTGTTACTACTGGACAGGATCTCTCTGACCAGGGCCCTCTCATGCCACATCCAGTTCACACCTGGGACGGCCTTCTTCCCAGAGGAAGCCAGCCAAAAGGCTGCTTCTAGGCACACCCCTCCTCCAGCCCAGGCCCTCTGCTGATCTACCATCTGACAGTTCAGGCCTCTGACCCCCTCGCCTTTCCAGACTTGTGCTAATTCTCTTACCCCAGCCTTGGGGAGTGGGAAAGAAGATATGACACCGAGGAGAAACAGCAGCAACAGAAAAAACCCAGTCACCATCAAGTTGCTTCTGACTCATAGCAACCTTACAGGACAGAGGAGAACTGCCCCACAGGGTTTCCAAGCAGCAGCTGGTGGATTCAAACTGCAGACCTTTTGGTTAACAGCCTCTTAACCAAAACAGAGGGGCTGGAAATCTCTCAGGGCTGGGAGTGAGCAGAATTTTCCCTCTCCTTCTCCTGCCCAATCCTGAGCCCTTCATGGGTGGAGCTTGGGGGGCTGGAAACCTTACCTTCAGTGAAGGGCTCCCATTGGTACAGCTGGCCCATGAATTCCTGGGAGTCAAAGGCTGCACACTGCAGGGCCCGGGGGTCTGGCTGCTCAGGGGGGCAGGGCTGAGGTAGGGGAATACAGAGGAGTCAGAGCTGGGGAGGAAAATGGGTTTTGGCTCAGGGCTGGATTTGGGGAGGAGGAAGGGTCAGGTCTATGGGAGAGCTCCCAGGCTCCTACCCTGAGGAGCTCAGAGGTCGAGTCCCTTCTCCCCCACGTCCAGATGGGGCAAGCCAAGGATGCAGGGTCAGGGAGGCTGAACTGAAGTCTGGGGTGACAGGGTGGTCCAGGGAAAACTCACCGCCTGGCTGCAGGCTCGCAGCTGCTCATTCTCTCCAGAACATCTTGGGACAGGGCTACTGGGAGCAAAGAGGCTCCAGCGGGAGCTGGAGTGAGGGCCAGCACTCAGGAGAGGCAGCCAGCCGTTCGGGTGGTGAGGGGCAGGCTCCATATGAAACCCAGGAAGACTCCCCCCGGGTCTCCAATGCTCCCAGCTCTGCTGGCCTCGGCCCCGAGGGACAGTGGTTAAAGGATTAGGGCGTCTCCCTACTACCTGGGGACTGGCCTGCCTCTGGGGATTTGGCACTCTTGGCTGAGGGGACACATGAAAGGAGATACTTCCTCCTGGAAAGGGGGTGGGCAAGAGGGGCTCTGTGTCAGAGGCCTGGTTTCTGGGGTGTGGTCCTGAGGCGGCAGGCCTGGCTCGGGATGGCACCTCTGTCTGAGAAATCGTGGAATTTGGGGGCTCTGCTGGGGGGGACTGGGTATGGGCAGACAGTTCTATAGTGGGGAGCTGAGTTTGAGGGGTCTGGTTTGGGGAGGATGTTTCTGCTCCTGGAGTCAGGGATGGAAGGGGAGCTTCTCCTCTAAAAGAGGTCTGGGGAAGCTCAGATCTGGGTGGTCTCTGGGGGTGCCTGCGGTTCCGATGCAATGGCAAGGCAAAGGGCACTCTCCCGTAACCAAACATCCCTGGCTTGATGGGGTCTCGAACCCGGGACCTGAGAAGGGGTTGCAGACACAGGGTTACAGCTCTGGCCATCTCTGATCCTACCTCCCCAGTATCGTCCTGGTATCAAAGATAACCCTCTGTTAACCTCAGGGCTTTTGCTCCCCTTTCCTTCCTACCAAGCCCCGCCCCTCACCTCCGGGCTCCTTGACTCTCTTGGGTCTCCTCTCTCCCAAGCTGGGAAGCTGGACTTTGAAGTGGGCCACCTCTTCCCCGAGGCTCTGGTCTGTACAAGGGGAGGGTTTTTCGGGAAGCCTGGGGCCTGGGGCCCTGACCCCGAGGAGGTTGGGGTTCTGGATGTCTTGGGGGCCGGGGTGGGAGGGGCAGGCCTGGGTGGAGTTGAGCTGTGGGGAGCTGACATATCCTGCTCCTGCGCTGCACCCCCACCCCACAGGGCTGGGAACAAGAGGCCCACTGGTCCCAAGGTCCCCAGACGCCCTCAGGGCCCTGGCCTTCCTCTGGGGGTGTATGAAGAGAGTGTCCAGACAACACCTACGTAGAGAAAAAGACCAGAGAGAACGAGTTTAGAGAGAACTAAGAATAGTATGGCGCCCTGGTGGCATAGCGGCTAAGAGCTCGGCTGCTAACCAAAAGGTCTGTAGTTTGAGTCGACCAGCCGTTCCTTGGAAACACATGGGGCAGTTCTACTCTCTTCTATAGGGTTGCTACACATTGGAATGGACCCCACGGCAACGGTTTTGTTTTGTTTTTTAAATGAAAAGTAGCTATCTAGGCCAATGCCCAAGGCTCAGAGAGGTTAAGTTACCAGCCCCAGGTCACATTCAGGAGTAGGAGATAGGACTGGAACTCAGCCAACTTGATGTTACTGACAGGCAGTTAGCCAGGGAAGTCTAGGACAAGTGTGAGTGAAAGGGGTCGGGGGTCAGCAGAGGCTGAGGGAAATGGAGGCATGGGCCTAGAGAAGTGGGTGGGAGGTCAGGGGGAGATGGCAAGCAACCTCTTGTCCCTCGCTCACCTCCTGATCCAGGCAGAGCTGAGGGAGGGACAGAAGCAGCATCAGACAGAGCCAGGGCCTGCACACCAAAGGCAGGAGAGGGTAGGTCAGACAGGAGCCGAGGTGTTACACCACCACGCCTACCCACAGCAGCTCCCCACATCCTGACCATCAGCCTCTCAGAAAGCACAAGTTACTCATCACTTCCCCTGCCTCTCCCTGTGCTGTCCCCTCCCTCATGTCCAGGGACAGAGCTCCCCCCACCCTGGCAGTCCCACCTCTTACCTGCCGGCCCACTTCTCCATCACTTCTCCCTGATTGCCCAGGGCTAGGGAGAAGGGGACTGGAGGTAAATGCACTACTCAGGCATCTGGGCGTGGAGGGGAGGGAAGCCTCGTGGTTACTTCAGTCTTCAGAGAGCTGGGGCGTCGGGATGGATGAGCCCTCAGAAGGCTGTCTCAGAGTGAAGATGGAGGGGTGGGAGAGACTGGCCCACCTTTTTATGATTCTAAGGGTGGGAGCAGGGAGTCATACTGCCTTTGTCCATCTGCTGAAGCTAGAGGGTGGGGGTCTGACCTCAGCCTCCCAAGTATTGGCTCAGTCCCCTCCCCCTGGCCCTGTAGGAACCTCTGACTCCTCCCTAGACCCAACTTGGGTGTTTCTAGGCCAGCACAGAGTTTTCTTAATATGGGTTTCATCTGGGTCTCCCTCCTGCCCCCTAGGGGTACCTGGAAAGTTGAGGAAGGAGGCTCAGGTGAGGATATGCCAGACGTCCCCTCTGAGGATCTGACAAGGAGCCCCTTGGGTTTTCCAGAAACAAGAGCCTCCCCAGCCATCTCTGTTTCCTACCTCCCAGCTTTTTCTTTCCTTCTTAGCTAAGCTCCTTATGGAACAGTCAGGCACATCTCTGCCTGCCTCAAAAACTTTCGAGCCAAGGGATAAACTAAGTGGGTTGATGGTTTAATCTCAAGAGAAACAGATGATTTTCCCACTGCGATTTACGCTCCACTCTGGCCAGAGGTCCCTGAATGGCACAAACGGTCTGTGCCTGACTACAAACCTCAGAGTTGACAGTCTGAACCCACCCAGCAGCACTGTGGAAGAAAGTCCTGGTCATCTGCTTCCATAAAGATGACAGCCAAGAAAACCCTATGGAACAGTTCTGCTCTAACATACGAGGTTGCCATGAGTTGAAATTGACTCAATGGCAATGAGTTAATGGACTGGGTGCCAGGATCCTGGACTGGTTCAATGAGGGCTTGTTTCATGTGCAACTGTGACAGGCTAGGAGAACCTGAGGAGAGAGGCTGCCAGGGCTGCCCTTGCTCCCCAATCACAGGCCTATCATTCTCAAGATTCAGGAAGTTCTCCCTGAAGTCTAGCTTTGAGGGTTGGGGAAGTGGGGGTTGGAACCCTCCCCACCTTAAAGCCTGACTCTGCCCACCCCTCCTTGCCCTCCAGCCCCCTCCTTCTTCCTTTGAGCCCTTCCCATCCCCAGCCCACCATTTTGCTTCTAGTTCTGCTTTCCAGGAAAAAAAAAGTGTGTTTCTGTTGGAGCTGAAAGGCACCCAAAGAGGAGTCCAAGGAGCCAGTGCTGAGGTGGGCCAGCTCCAGGGCAGGAAAATGACAGAGAGGAGGGCAGGAATGTGCCTGGGGGTAGCAACACCCAGACCCACTCCCCTCTCTAAGACCCCAGGACTTGCGAATTTGAGGGAGAGACCAGAGTGGTCAAGCAGGGTCACCTCTGCTGCTCAGGGTTGGGAGGGGGGAGATAGGCCGATGGCAGCTCCTTCCCCTGGCTAGGCCAGCCACTGAGGTCAGAGACTACACCCTGATGGGCGGGACGCTGGGGGCTCCCGAGAAGGGCCTACGTTCCACCCAAATCTCCATATCTCTGCCTGACTCTTGAAAACCCTAACTTGAGGTCGAAGCGAAGGAGAGATGGAGGAAGACCCTCACTGCCCTTCTCTGCTGCCAGGTCCCCTCTGTACTCCCTCTGTCTGTGCTTCTGTTACCAGAGGTTTGTATCTCGCTGTCTCTCTCCATGGGTCTACCCAGGACACATAATCCCGTCCTGAGCTGGGTTTGGCTTTGGCATATCCCTAGAGAAGTGAAGGGTGGGGGGTGGAGTGACGTGAGCTCCTGGGGCCCAGGCCAGGCCTGGCTCCCTCTCTGGAAAAGTCCCACCTCCCCCACCCCCCTGCACAGCTGGGCAGGGGGCAGATATCCCCTTCTCTCTGGAAACAGGCACACACCCCTTTTCACGTCCCTCATCTGGTGTCTCTCAATGCCCAGGGTGAGGAAAGGAGACGTCAGAAGTGGACACTCTGGTGCCAGGCTGGACGCTGCTCTCGACAACCTGGGCTCCTCCTGGCCACACCTCCTCACACTGGCCAGTGAAGATCAAGGAGCAAGACCTGGGCAGGGCTAACTCCTCAACACCCAGAGGGACCCACCTCTGGGAAATAGGGAGCCGCTGAACAGTATGTTTCTGGGCTGGTGGTGGAGAGTCCCTGTCCTGTGTCAGAACTCTTCGGTCCTCATCATGTCC
Organism: Loxodonta africana; assembly: GCF_030014295.1. Classification (NCBI taxonomy): domain Eukaryota; kingdom Metazoa; phylum Chordata; class Mammalia; order Proboscidea; family Elephantidae; genus Loxodonta; species Loxodonta africana. Next base: position 180,473,343 of record NC_087344.1, on the reverse strand, counting down.
TCCACTCTTGGGTCCTGGAGGACTGTACCAACAGGTGTCCTTCCTTTGGTCGACCTCTTCTGCCCTCAGGCTAAGCTGGATCAAGGGCACCCACCTGCATGCCTCCCAGCGCCCCATTCCCCTCAAAAAGTAAAAGGCGGAGTGGGGGGCACACATTCTCGGAGGAGGGGAGGCGGCGTCGGCGCATGCCGGGAGGTCCTGGGTATGTTTTCCAATTTTACTATGTGACTGAGTAGGAATTTTGGCTTATTCCCCGCCCGAGTGATGGGGCCAGAGTTCTACAGGATCAGACTGCGCACCCCCCCCCCCCGCCCCAGGGAATTCGACCCCAGGGTCTGGAAGATCTTCCGAGGCTCTAAGTGCCGGGGTCGGGGTCGTGGCGGGGGCGCGACCAAGGAGCGCGAGGCGCGGGGGCGGTGCGCGCGTTCGGGGCGGCCGGTCTAACGGGACCGGGAAGAGGGGGCGGCCGTGGCCGGGGTCCCAGGGAGGGTCTGTACCTGCTCTCCGCGCCCCCAGGGGCCGGTTAACCCTTCTGCGCCCGGGCGCTCTCTCGAGACAGCCTTGCTCCGCGGCGGCCACTGTGGCCCCAGAACAGGGCTCGGGACACTGCCGCCTCCAGCTGCGGCTCCGCCCCTGCGCCCCGCCCCGCCGCCGCCCCGCCCCGCCGCCGCCACGCGCCCCTCGGCCGCCCGGGGTGGGGACGGCCGACCTCCGGCTGCCTGTCGACCGGCCGGGGCCACCCACCCGGGGCCGCTGGCCACGGCGACCCCTGAGTGTCGGGCACCCTCCGACGGTTCGAGGAGCGAAGCCAAGGCAGTCGCAGCCTGGGCTGGAGGCAGCCGTCTCTCCCGGGCACTGTCGCCGGCCCGCGCGCTGGGCTCGGCTGGGGCTCGCGGACTCGCGGACCCCCGGCCCAGGGCCGGCTCTGGGTGGGCGGTGCGAGCGCGGCACCTGCCCAGGCGGGGCAGCCTGGAGGGGCGCCAAGGGTCCAGCTGGGTGGCGTAGGCGAACCAGCCCCGGGCCCCAGATGGAGGCTGTGCACCGGGCCGAGATGGCCCCGTCCAACCCCAGGTCCGTGTCGGTCAAAGCTCCTTTCTCCACGCAGCCAACGGTGCCACCCAGTCACTTCTGCCTCTCCGAAGTTGGGTGGTGAATCATAGTGGTTCTGACGGCTCGGGGACCTCTAAGAGCCTCGGTTTCTTCATCCATAAAATTTTACACACTGGGCGTAGCGGAAGGAATGCGCTGACTTAGGAGTCACACTGACCTGGATTTGAATCTCAGCCCCCAGCACTTGTTAGCTGTCTGGACTCGGGGTGAATACTTTAACTTCTCAATGCTGCGGTTTCCTCATCTATAAAACGGGGCTAATTTGATATCTATGATAGGCTCGGAGATACATCTATCTATTAATTATAGCTGGAAGAATGCACCCCAAACTTGTAGGGGTGGTGACATCTGAGGAGGGGTTTGGGATTAGAGAAGGGATGGAGACTTTTTGCTTTTTACTCTGTATGCTTATATGTTGTTTGAATTTTTTTTTAACTACAAATTTTATCCGTATATTGTTGTTATTATTTACCATCCAGTAGATTTGGACTCGGACTCATGGCGACCCCATGCGTGCAGAGTAGAACCGCTTCATAGGGTTTTCAAGGCTGTGACCTTTCCGAAGCAGATCACCCGGACTGTCTTCCGAGGTGCCTCTGGGTGAGTACAGACTGCCAGCCTTTGGCCTAGTAGTGGAGTGCTTAACCATTTGCACCATCCGGGGACTCCATCCATATATTAGTTATGTTAAAAATGAATAATATTTGTAAAATGGCTGATGGGAATAGATAATAAGTTGTCACTACTATTTTTTTTTTTTTTTTGCCATTTACTTATGATGTACGGTTATGTTTTGTTGGGTCTACTTGGTGTTTTGAAGGTTTTTTTTTTTTTTCCAGTGACTTGTCAGTATTTTAAAAGCAAGATATTTTATAGCTTCTCTTGACAAACAAAAACGCAAAAATAGACGCTCTAGCAACATTGCTGTGCATCCCCACAAAGAAACAGGGATCTCGAGTGCCCCCACCTAGCCCTGAGCACCTTTTGCCCTTGGTGCTGAGAACACAGTTAGAGGACAATCTCTTGCCTCAAGAGTTGGTCCAATGGTGGACAGATGCTGCGAGCCGGCGGGGATAAGTGCTGGGCTCAGCAAAAGCAACCATTATCTCGAAGACTATGCAAGTGAAACTATAAAATGCTTTTAAAATGCAAGGATTGTATCCTTATTTGAGTCACCATGCACATTTTGTTTTCTCAATAAAACCGTTCTTTCAGGACAGAGTCTATTGATGGTGCTTCGAATCATCTATATTTCTTCATATTTTGTATTTGTGTCTGTAGGGTTACAAGAAATATCTGAATTGCAGTGTTATGGAACAGGCAAATGAGTCCCAGGTGCCCAGGCCTGCCCTCCTGACTTTTCCCCCTGAACTCAGAGGCCCCGGGACAGGCAGGTGGGCTGGCTGGGGCACCAGAGACCCCGGTTACTGAGTCGGGGTGTAGGACGGTGTTGCTAAGGCTCCTATTTTTGTTTTTGCTTTTCCAAGAGCAGCTGTATTCTGGTTTTAAAAGTCAGTGAAAACGAACTTGTAAACACCAAGTTGTTGTTAGCTGTCATCGAGCTGGCCCCTACTCATGGTGACCCCATGCACAACAGAACAAACTACTGCCCAGTCTATCATAGTCTGGAAGGTTCCCCGAAATCTGTTCAGCATCATAGCAACATGCAAGCCCCCCCAGGTCTCCCACATGGAAAGCAAGAATTCTACCACTGTTCCACCATTGCCTCAGAACTCCAAGCGGACCCAACAAAACACACCTGTGGGTCAGATTTGCCTGCAGGCTTTTGGATTTGTGCCTCTGCATAAAACCTCCTCTGTCCATCTTCCTAAAGGGTTTAGGCAGATAATAGGTTAACAGCTCCCTCCCAGGAGTGGTGTTTTATCTGGAGACTCCTGATGACACAGGGTCCTAACCCAGAGGCTTATATATAGATGCAGATTTGGAGCGGGAAGCCCCTTTGCTCAGACCTCAGAGTATAATGCCTATGATGAACCACCCTGCTTATGGGGGAAGACGAAGATGTTTTAGGCCCGGGACCTTTTAGCGTCCCCCAGATCACACTCCATCAGCATCCACTTATCTACAAGGAGGTGAGCTGTGGGAAAGGAAGGTGGGAAGGAAGGCAGGAGAGTGAGAAGGGAATTTCGGAGGGGGGAAAATGTCCACCTTTGACATTTGTAGCTGCCATGAACTGAAGGTCAGAAATAGTCTTTTCTGTTAAGAAATGGCTGCAGACCAAAGAGCTCACAAGATTTACTACAGCGTCACCTCTCATGGCTTGATGTTCTGAAAATATTGTATAAAGAAAATAATTTCCTATGCCTCAGCAACTTGTGAAGTACCAGATTAAATTTGTGGACATTGTCTCAACGATAAAAAGAAGTTTCCTAAAAGATTAGGTAATAAGTAGAGGGAGAGAACAGATAAAGGACAGAGGGAGGGGGACAGGCTGAGTATTGGTCTGCCTTTTAGCTCCACATAGTGATTTAATAATAACAACATAGCTAAGGTGAACACAGTGCTTCCTCCGTGCCCGGGGCTGTTAGAAGAACTTTATACCCATTGCCTACTCGGTCCTCCTAGTAATCCTGTGAGGTGGGGACTGTTGAGCCATTTTATAGATTTGGAAACAAAGACACAAAGAGAAGTTCAGTAACTTGCCGCAAATCTCACAGCTAGAAAGTATGAGAGCCAGGATTCTAAATTTAGGCACCATCTGTATATGTTTTGTGCAAGTGAAATTTTCGAGAAAAGTTAGTTGAGCTCAATTAAAAAAAAAAAAATTTTTTTTTCAGGCAGTAGAGTAAGGAAGTTGTATTTGTGCTGAATGAAATAACATTTTTAAAAAATGTATCGTTAAACACTTATTAAAAGTTGGGGTAAATATATAGGTAACAAACATTTGCCATTTCAACAATTGTCACACGTACAATGCAGTGACCTTAAATATGTTCGTTATGTTGTAAATAACGTTTTTAACTATGACTTTCATGTTTCACGTGAGACGTTGCTCCTATTCCAAGATAATGCGGATGCTAAAACTGATGTGTAAGGGGGGGTCCAGAAGCTAATGTGAAACTGTCTTTTGGTTAATAGTTATAACAACCATTTTCCAAAAGCCTGATGTTTGCCTTTCTGCCTCAGAATCATGGTTTGCTCAACTCCTTTGTTCCAGAAGAGCCACTCCATTCCCAGTTGCTAAACGCCAGGCTGGTCCCCGGGCGTTGATTCCCAGTGGCCTGTCACGTTATCTCACACTGTTTTTCGTTCTTTCAACTGATGCAGCTCTTCGGATCATTTGACTTTGGTTTGCCCCCGTTAGCCCACTCCCCACAGCAGTTACGAGAAGGGCATATTGTTACCTGTTCTCTACAAGGAACCTGGAGGTCAGGGAAGCACCTTCCATGTTTAGCTTTGTTTCCACCACTCTGCCGTGCACATACCAAAACCAAAAAAAAACCCAAACCGACTGCCTTCGAGTCGATTCCGATTCATAGCCGCCCTGTAGGACAGAGTAGAACTGCCTCATTGGGTTTCACAGGCTGTAATCTTTGCTGAAGCAGACTGCCACCTCTTTCTCCCCTGGAGCAGCTGGTGGTTTAACCTGCTGACCTTTTGGTTAGCAACTGAGTGCTTAACCACTGTGCTACCACGGCTCCTTTGCCTCGCATATAGTAGGCATTTAATAAATGTTTGTGGGATAAGAAGTGGTGAGTACTGCCTCAGCTCTGGCCACATTCCAGCACTGTCTGGTTGTCATGGCTGGGGTGGCTCTTGGGTGATGAATGATGAAGAAACAGGATGTGAGCCATTTGGTAACATGAGTACTGGGATGTGGACGGGCTGTTCTAGCCTCCCAACCACCGTTCTGTAGACTAAATTTGGTCAGAAATTCCCGAAGTTGGAATTCTTCTTGATTGGATTTCTACATTTCAATCTACCAGTGCCTCGCATGTGGGTCCTGGGATCCATGGTGACAGACTTGGCCTTGGTACTGCCCTGAGCAGTGTGTTTGATCAGTGTTCTGGAAACGAGAAGTGCTCAGTAATTGTGTATGGAACTGAGTGAACTGATGGGACATGACCTTGGAAGCTGTTGAGTTTACCAAACCCTCAGCACTTCAACAACAATGTTAAGTGGTTTGAACTCATGTGTACATCTCCCTGCATATGTGCTTGGGAAATATGGCCATAAACTAGAGCTTCCAGACTAGGTCTGTACAGCATTTGAGGATGTTCATTGTCTAGTGAGTTGGAAAGGCTTCTCAGATGATGTTATTGACTCTACGTAAGTGTTTTACAGAGTTAATGAAATGGTGGGTAACGGTTAACCAGGACTTCATCCTTTTGACACAAGCCACCACTCAGTCCTATCCTTAGGGCCTTAGGGAACATTTCAGAGTAGCCACACTCTCTCATGGCTTCCAGGGCAGAGGGGAGTCCAGGGTGGTACGTGCTGTTGCTGCTGCTGCAAGGTGGTGAGATCCAGCACTGGGGCCCTGAAGGGACCAGAGTGGGAGAGCCAGCACTGATCCAGGTGGCAGTCCCAGCCTTGCAATTTGGGGGCTGTGTGACCTTGGGCACACTAAGCCTCTGTGTCTTCATCTGTAAAATTGGAGTAGTAATAATAGCCACTTTATCTACTTCATAGGTTATTGTTAAGACCAAAATAAAAATGAGAACATGTGTGCGAAGGCTGTAGAGTCATACACAAAAATAAAGTGGTGTTATTACTAATGATGGAGTCCTGGTGGTGCAGTGGTTAAGAGCTCAGCTGCTAACCAAAAGGTCAGCACTTCAAATCCACCAGGCGCTCCTTGGAAACCCTATGGAGCAGTTCTGCTCTGTCCTGTAGGGTTGCTATGAATTGGAATTGACCCGATGGCAATAGGTTTATTACTTAATGATGTTGTTCGACAATTTTTTTTTTTTTAGCTGATGTGCCGTGAACATCAAGACCCTGGATTGTGTCGAGATATAAAGCTGCAGTAGAACAAAATTCAAATTCATAAAAAGACCAGACTTACTGGTCTGATAGAGCCTGATGGAACCCCGGAGACTATAGCCCTTAGACACCCTTCAAACCTGGTACTGAACCCACTCCCAGATATCACCTTTCAGCCAGACAAGACACAGGCCAATAAAGTGAACAATAACACCCATGAGGAACATGCTGATCAGAACAGTCAACCATAAGTGACCAAAAGGGCAGCATTTGCCCAAAAACAAATGTCAGAAGTCAGGAAGGGGCAGGGAAGATGAGCGAATGGAAACAGGTAACCCAGGGAGAAAGGGGGTAGTGCTGTCCCATTGAGGGGCTTGCAGTTAATGTCACGAAACAAAATGTGTATACATTGTTAAATGGGAAGCTAATTTGCTCTGTAAACTTTGACCCAAACCGTAATAAAATGTTCAAAAAAAAAAAAAATGTAAAGCTGCCCCATGGTGATGCCAAGAGTTTATTGCTGAGAACATTCTCTCAGATGCCAGCAGGACTCAGGTCAGGGTTTGCTAGCGATAGAGAGTACACGAGTATGTTTTCAAAGCAGATTGGCGATAATGGCCTAGTGTCTGTGCAAGGGCTGGGAGGATAAATTATGTTGCTGTCTGGGCAGAGCCTATTTTCCTTACTGAGAAATCTGGCAGCAGATCGGCCACCAGGACTGAGTTCTGTGATGTCTCCCCAGCTTGGCAGGCTCCTTGTGTCTTGGGTTCCTGGACCAGAATGTGAGGTGTCTGCGGACGGGCGGAAGCTCAGCAGCTGCCGAGGGCAAAGGTGCTTGGGAAGATGCTCACGGCAAGAGGGGCAGGCGCTGCCTAGCGTGGGGGAGGGCATTTGAGAAAACAGAGCAACCTATTGTTTCTTTCTTGGGTCTGGAATTGTACTTAATATACTGACCACACGTGGTGCTGTGACCAACTCTGAGATGAATTACAGATGCTGAATTAAGAGCAGGAAATCATACATTTTGTCCCAAGTAAGGAAGGTGACAGAAATTCATCCTGCCTCCCCTAAGAGGCTCCTGTGAGAGCACAAAGGTCCGTGTGATAGTTGGGCCCAATTTCCAACCTTTTGTCTTGTTCCAGAAGCAGATTAAGAGTTTTCCAAAGCAGAGCAGAGGCATACAGGAAGCAAGCTTTAGAGCTGCCATGGGCCGGCCCTATTTGTGGTTGAGGAAAGGGTGTCTCTTTCAGAGTGACGGTACAGAGCAGGTAGGGTCGGGTGGAATGTCACGTTGCATTGGACAGAATCGGAGCACGTTATTCTACCACCTGAGCCTCAAGAAACGACTGCTTTCTCCAGTGGGCCGTCGCTGGCAGTGAAACAGACGACTGTACTGCTGGGATTGCCTTAAGAAAGGAAGGGGTCGTGGTAATTTTCCCCAGACGAAACTCGCTCTTGTGCCTAGAGGTTTCCTTGCAATTCTGAGAAAGCCAGTTTGATGTCAAACTAATCTTGACAGATTGTGCTGAAGGCCTAAGAAAGGCAGACATAAAAGGGTAGGAATAGGGTACAGAGCGTCGTAACTGTGGCCAGGGAGGCGGGCAGGGCAGCCAAAGGAGAGGCAAGAATTTCATACATACCAAGGCCTTGAAGTCAGAAACAGAAGAGCTGGGGCCTGCTGTGAAGGAAACACAAGTTGAGGCAGGAGGTGATGTGTGTGCATCCCTCTGACCACAGGCACAGGCTCATCTCAGGCACCCCGAGGGTGCCTGGGGACAAAGACGGCAACCTCATCAGTACCTGGGGCTGGAAAAGATCTCCCTTCTCCGCTCCTAGCAGCTTCAGGATCCAGTCCAGCTCTTAGCTCGCCATTCAAAGCCGTTGCCCTCGGGCTTCGGCCTGCCTCTCTAGCTTTATCCACCCTTACAGGCCGGCACCCCCAGCCTGTGGGCTTCCCCTGCCTTGAATATCCTCCCTGTCCCTGAGTTCAGAGTCCCAGCTCCGTCTCTCTCTAAGTGAGTCCACAGCCACCTGGGATCACCTCTGCCTGTGCCTCCCTGGCCTGAACCCCTCTGGGAGGTCTGACCACACCGGAGTAGCTCTCCCTATGGGGTGCCTGATAGTCATTTGCCGAGATTATTAAAATACAGGTGCCAGGTTCCCACCTCTGGGTATCCTAGTTCGAGAGCTTCACAGAGGTTCTTACGCACGCGCAAAGGTCAGGCCCCTGCTCTAAACCACTCATTGGGAAGTTTGCCTGGGAACCAGGTACTAATTTGGGTCCTCAAACACAGGTATGCAAGAACTGCACCGTTAATTATTTCTCAGTAACAATCCAATTTCTATTTCAAGTGCCGATTCCCTTGGGGTGATGGAAACGTAATTGTCGATTTTGGGAATTCCACGCCACTGACGAGCACTCGGGCGCTAGGCAGTGCTGCAGGATTCGTAGCCAGGTTGTGTTGTTGATGAGAAGGTGTATCCTCCCTCACTGAGCGGGAAGCTGACAGGCCATCATCTGGGGCAGAGGTCCCCTCCTGGTCATTGCTTTGGCCTTGATGCAGCTAGATCCACGCCACCGACCGGAGGAGAGGAACAGCGAGTGCCCCGAGCAGCCTCAGAACAGATAGTCTGAGACCATGGTGACCAGAACCCAGGGGAAGGAAGGGTCATGAAGGGGTCCACTCAACTGATCTAAAACTGAATCCTCATCCCCAGCCCTGCTCCTCTCCTGACTTCTCACCCCATTATTGGTACTGTTCTTCAGAATTCTACCATCATCTTTTCTCCTTTCTCTCTTTATTCCAGAACAGTGAGGAACTTTAGAGGTCATTGTGCCCAGTCCCCTTATTTTACAGATAAAGAAACTAGCTCAGGGAAGGAATGTGACTTGCCTTGGGTTTAGAGGCAAACCCAGAATTGGACTCCAGATGGTCATAGATGTGAAGACCTGGCCTCAGCCCAAAGACTTCCTCTCCTTCACATACTTATGTGTCCTTGTTTATTCCAGGGTCACCACCTGACTAAGCTCTCCTCACCTCCTACCTGGATGACAGTGACACTGATCAAAGAAAATGCATGACCTTCTTCCATGGCATCTGTAGAATACCTTCTTCCCATCCCTCACATTCTACTCATCCTTCATGGTTGCCTCAAATGCCACGTCTCCCAGATTCCAGCTCCTCTCCTCTTCCAACTCCTCCAGCACTTGTAATCCACATGCTCATGGCACGAGGTGGTTGTAGACAGGCTACACCTTTTAATGTCTTTAATTTTTCGATAATTAGATCATAAACTCCTAAGACTTGGGGGCTTGTCTTACTCTCCTGTTTCCCCGGTAAGGCCTGGGCGTTCATTCCCCCTATAGTCCATTGAGGACGACATGGTAAATTTCAGTCAGTGCTTGGGTAGTGGCTCTTAGAGGGGAACTTTAGCAACATGCTTAGAAATGTCCACTGAGCCACTGGCCCTACTGAAATGGGGACCCAAACTGAGAAGGAAATGTTAAATTTCCAGGTTAGCAAGCTCCCAAGACTGGCTGAAAGGTAAAGGAAAGAACTGGTACATCAGTCCAGCAGGCGTTTTGTTCCAGACCAAGGGGAAAGACACTGAAAGGACCTGGAGTCAGAAGGTGGGGAGGGTTGGGGCTTGCTACAGCAGAGATGCAGGTTGGGGCAGGAGGCCAGACGAATTCACCCCTCCAACCACAGGCACAGACTTCTCCTCGTCCACAGATCCTGCGGGCGGACGTGGCTCTCTGGCTGTCCACAGGGGCCCCTAATGGGGTTTCTGGTGCTATAAGCTGACGCTAGTCTTCCTGGGGTTAAGAAATGTGTCCATCCCGTTCCACATCCTTCCCTGGCCCCTGTGGCCCTGTGTTCAGTCCAGGAGCTTACCTGGCTCCCTCGCCCAGCTTTGGCACACCTCTCCAACTCCTTTCTCTTTACCACTCGTGTTCCCAGATAGGTCACAACGTTCCCTTAATCCCGCTGGCTCAGTCAGGGCCCTACCCAGCTCCTACACTCAGTGTCAGGGGTTCTAGACTGGGCACTGTGGAGCTTTTTGTTTTCAGGTGCCTGACACGGAATAAGTGCTCAGTAACATTAACAAATGACTCTTCCTGTCTGGGATCAACTCCCCAAGGAGGCATTTCTTTGGAAGCCTTGATGAGCCAGCCCAGGGCCAACATCAGAAGGAGAAATTCTGCTTCTGAGCTCTTGGGTGCCTTCTTGCCACACCTCAGGCACCTTAAGGCAGTGTAATCCATTGTTTCTTCCCTCCCACCCACTGGGAAGGGCCTGGTAGCACAGGAGGGGCAGCCTGGATACAGATGGGTGGATTGTTCCAGAAGGAGTGAGGAGGGATGGTTTTGCTCAAAACGCCTACTGTTTTCTCTCACTTCAGGTCCTGCCTTTATCTCAGAAACTGGGAAACACCAGTGGGAGAGGCTAACAGATGGCGGGGCTGAGAATACCTCAGCTTTTCACAGTCTGCAAGGGTTTTTAGTTCATCGCATTTGATCCTCCCAGAAAACCTTCTGAGATGGCAGTGGGCTGGTGGACATTCCTTCCACTGTCAGATGAGAAAAAACGAGGCATTACCTGACAAGTGCTGGACTTTGGAGGCAGAACCGGAACCAGAAGCCAGGTCTCTGGTCTCCTAGTCCAGCTCCTTTCCATCATGCTGGGGCGGGGGGAGGGCTTGAGAGGCCCAATCTAGGTTTCATATAACTACTGTCCCAGCAGGAGGAAGTTTATGATCTTCTCCCAAGTAATTTGTAGCATTTCAGAGCTGGAAGGAACCACACAGAGTGCAGCCCAGCCCTTTTTTACAGAGGAAATGAGCCCAGGAGGTTGTGAGCTGCCCAAGGCCACATGGTCAGTGGGTGATAGAGCGGGTAGAGGAGCCCAGCGCCCCTGATTTCAGCTTCCCAGGCCCCCACTGTGTGCCCTAAGCCCCAAGTGCAGAACAAACTGCCAGCACTTGGACTTCGGTTCTCCAGTTGCTGGGCTGCAGATCAGGTCCCATTTGGTGCAAGATTCTGGGGCTTTCTGTAAATCATTTGGTTTTTATTCATGAGCAGCTATGAGCATAATGTTTCCAGACTGCCTGGGCTCACATCCCAGCTCCCTCTCTGACTGGCTGGGTGAAAGGCAGATTTCAGTGATACCACCCCCATCAGGGTTCTGTGGGATTTAAATGAGATGATAACACAAAGCGCAGAACTGAACAGTGCCTGGCCCACAGTACCAGTTATCAGTTGCCATTGAGTTGACTTCAACTCATGGCTACCCATGTGTGTCAGAGTAGACTTGTGCGCCATAGGGTTTACAATGGCTGATTTTTCAGAAGTAGATTGCCAGGTCTTTCTTCCACGGGTGGACTTCAACTTCCAACCTCTCAGTGAGTACCACCCAGGGACTCAGGCCCACCATGAGAGCCTCACAAATAGTGGCTGGTATTATTATTTAATTCAGAATTAGATCCAGTGTTAAAATTCTATTTGTCTATGCATGTCGTGTGTGTGGAACTGCTCTGACACCACAAAGGAGGCCATGCTACAGCCTTCTTCCCAGGAAGAAGCTGTGTCTTGAAAGGTCTGAATTGTTGTGCAGCAGGCGAGCAGCTTTTCAGTCTTATTGACCTGCTGAGAGCCGCCCTGTGCCCTCCCCGAGTGCAGGGCCAGGACGTTTGATCTGCGTTCTGCCAGGGACCTGTCATCAGCAGATGACTATATTCCCCGACTCATGGCCCCAGATTACTGGGGATCTAAACACCCTGCCCACTGGCTGATGGCTGAGAACAGGTGGGTTCTGAAGCCAGGCCAGAGCCTATTTGTGGGGAGGTGAAGCAAATCTAAGCCAAGATTCTGGAAAGAATTAGAGAAAACAGTCCCATCTTGGCTTCCTGCTGCCTGGGCAGGGCCAGGCAGGGATACCAGGCAGAGCAAGGTGAGCTCTTTGCTCAAAGCCAAATGGCCAACGAAGGTGTTGGGAAAAGCAACTTGAGACTAGTTCAGATCTGAACTAAGAGCCCCCGGTGGGGCCCGCAGGTGCTGTGCTCAGGGAGGCCTGGGCTTCTCTCCGTCAACATGTGGGCTCTAAGGGGACTGGAAGGAATGTCCAGGGGACCTGTTGGGCCACTCACCCGAGCAGGGCAATTTGTACTTGCTAGACTGCCCACCCCTGGGGGGCTCAGGGTGGGAAGCTGCCTGCACCCTGCCTCTCCGGGCAAATTCTTGAGCATGGAGGCATGTGAACACAGGTTAGGGGTGGGGTGAAGCAAACATCGAGTTAGGACCAGCAGGTTTGTCACTGCCCCACCCTGGCCTCAGAAGGCTGGATTAAGAAGAGCTGGGAAGGGATATTTTCCCCAGGTTCCCCCAGCCCCAGATCTGAGCACTTTCTTCCCTCAGCTCACATCCACTCTTCTCAGGCTTGAGCTCCTTTACAGGAAACCAGTTTACCTTTTTTAAACTGGTAAAGCATGCACGGGGTACCGATGAAAGGTGAATCTCCTTCTCCCCCAGCCACCCATCTATCTGCTCTCCTCAGAGGCAATTCCTGTATCCTTACCAAGGCGGTCTCGGCGTGTGCAAGCACATATTAATACACCTTTTACATCGAGGGTAGTATGCTGTACACATTGCTGCTCATATGCTCGTTGCTTGCTCTTTTGGTCATAGGGACTCCTTTTAGAAGCTGATAAAAGCTCTGAGATCTGGGTTCTCTCCCTGAAATAAGGTACACACAAAAATTTCAGTGTGTAATCTCAGGTGTTTACATACTCTGTGTAACCCACTTTGCCTTGAAATTAAAAATCCATGCTCACCAGAAGACATGGCCCCCGGACTCTCTGTTAACCCAGAACAAAAATTACTTCTGAAGCAACTCTTCAGACAAAGATTAGACTGGACTGTAAGACCTAAAATGATACTCGTGAAGAGAGTGCTTCTTAGTTCAAGTAGACACATGACACTAGATGGGAGGCTCCTGTCTGGAGGCAGGATGAGAAGGGAGAAAGGGACAGGAGCTGGTTGAATGGATGTGGGAAACTCGGGGTGGAAAGGGGGAGTGTGCTGTCACATTATAGGGATTGCAACTATTGTCACATAACAATAGGTGTATAAATTTCTGTATGAGAAATTAACTCAAGCCATAAACTTTCACCTAAAGCACAATTAAAAAAAAAAAAAGATAAAGGAGTGGTGGAAACTTGAAAATGTTTATCCTTGTGTACAACGCTTATTCCCATTCTGTGTCCATATTCAGCCCCTATAATATACTTTTGGTACATATTAATGTATTTGTTTGTTGTAATAGAAATTAAAGGATAGATGATAGAGTCTCTTTTTAGGATGTCAGGCTCTATTAAAAAAAAAAAAAACAAAAAACCCTGCTCAACAAGGAGACCCTTCCGGCTGTACATGGCTGTGGCTTATAGCAACTGGGTCTCAGCTACACTCTAGCTGCTTAATGCCCTCACCCATATACACGCATCACCTAACTGCCTGAGTCTGGACAAGATCTCAACAAGTAGCTCCTCAAAGGCCTTGACAAGATGGCCAAGGCAGGCCAGTCATTCAGTGTCTTTTTTTCCTATTTATAAAAATTTATACATACATATATACCCACTGCTGTGGAGTCAATTCCGACTCATAGCGACCCTATAGGACAGAGTAGAACTGCCCGATAGGGTTTCCAAGGAGCGCCTGGTGGATTCAAACTGCCAACATCTTGGTTAGCAGCCATAGCACTTAACCACCATGCCACAGGGTTTCCTTTTCCTATTTAGAGTAAAATAAAATCTAAACTCTTAAATGGTTTCTAAAGCCCTTCTTGGTGTTGGCGGAGAATATTGAATATACCATAGACTGCCAGAAGAATAAACAAATCTGTCTTGGAGGAAGTACATCCAGAACGCTCCTTAGAAGGCAAGGATGGCAAGACTTTGTCTCACATACATTGGACATGTTATCAGGAGGGAGCAGTCCCTGAAGAAGGACATCAGGCTTGGTAAAGTGAAGGGGCAGTGAAAAAGAGGATGACCCTCAAGGAGATGGATTGACACTGTGGATGCAATAGTGGGCTCAAACATAGCAATGATTTTGAGGACAGTGCAGGTAACATTTTGTTCTGTCGTACACAGGATCGCTATGAGATGGAGCTGACTCAATGGCACCTAACAACAAAAAGGCCTTTCATGCGTGGTCTGGTCCAAGCCCAGTCCCACCATTATCCTTTGCTCACTCTGCTGTAGCCACATTGACCTTTGTACTGTCTTAATTGAACGTATCAAACTTGGTCCTACCTCAGGGCATTTGCTTAATTTGTTCCCTCTGCCTGGAAAACTCCTCTCTTGCTAGTGGCATTGCTGGCTCCCTCTGGCCATTTGGGTGGCAGCTCAGATGTCATTCCTCCTTCCTTCCCTGGCCGCCCTTCTACTGCTGTGCCCCATCCCTGCACCTCTTCTCTCTTACACTATCCTATTTTATATTGCTCATTTTATTTCCTCATTCTCCATTTTCCTTATTGTTAGCTGCTGTCTAGTTGGCCCCCAACTCATGGCAACCCCATGTACAATGAAATGACAAGGTGCCTGGTCCCGTGCCATTCCCATGATGAGTCCTGGATCTCACCATTGTGATCCATAGGGGTTTCATTGGCTGATTTTTGGAAATAGATCACCAGGCCTTTCTTCCTAGTCTCAGTTTGGAAGCTCCCCACCGAAACCTGTTCAGCATCATGGGAACATAAGCCCCCACTGACAGACGGGTGATGGCTACGCATGAGGTACATTGGCTGGGAATCAAACCGGGGTCTCCTGCATGGAAAGCAAGAATTCTACCACTGAACCACCTGTTCAGAGCACTTAAAAAAAAAAAAAAAAAACCTGTTGCTATCGAGTTGATTCTGACTCAGAACAACTGTACAGGATGGAGTAGAACTGCTCCATAGAGTTTCCAAGGAGCAGCTGGTGGATTTGAACTGCCGACATTTTGGCTAACAGCCAAACACTTAACCACTCCACCACTGGGACCCTGCTCAGGACACTTACCTCTTCTGAAATGACCTTATTTTTTGTCATTTACTCTGTCTTTCCCAGCACCTCGCCTGTCTTCTATCCAGCACCTAGAACAGTGCCTGGCACACACTGTGTGGACTAAATAAATACATGTGGAATGAGTAAAGACTCTTAGTGGAGGTTAGATAAGAATCTAGACTCAGTTTTCCAGCCCTCGAGGCAGCCGCAGGCATCCTTGGCCCTTGTTCTAGGCAAGGTTCCTGCCTTTCCCTCATTTCTCTATTCCCGGCTGTCCTACTCCTTTCCCAGGTCTCTGGAGCCCCTCCCTCCCAATCAGCAACTAACAAAAACTCTTTTGTGATTTTATGCCGGAGGTGGGGCGGGGGTGGGGGGGGGGACTTAATCTGAGTCAGTTGGCTTCTCCAGCTCTAGCTCAACTGAGTCCAAAGGTCTGATCAGCGTTTCCAGTGACACAAGCCAGCAACTCTGACGTCTGCGAGCTGGAGCTCCACCCCAGGCAGGAGGCGGGAACTGACCAGTCTCTGCTCCAGGCGTTTTCGTTGCTGGGGCTTCCTTCCTTCCCTTAAACTTCAAATGCCTTGAAATAGTAGAAACGTCTGTTTATTTAGTAGCTCTTTACTGAAAGGCATTCTCTGCAGAACATAGGCTATGTCACTCAATTGGTCCAGGACAGGGAAAGACAATTTCTGATTAGGGGTATTAGGAAGGCTTTCTGGACTGCAACGGAGTCCCCCTGGGTGGGGTAAATGGTTAAGCTCTATGAGTCAAAATAGACTGGACAAAAAAACAAATCCATTGCTGAGGAGTCAGTTCTGACTCATGGCAATCCATGTGTTACCAAGTGGACCTGCACTCCACAGGGCGTTCAAGGCTGTGACCTTTTGGCAGCAGATTGGCAGGTCTTTTTTCCGTGATACTACTGGTTGGTAGTGACGTGCAAAGCATTTGCACCACCTAGGGACCTACTGACTTGACAGCAACTGGTTTTTTGGTTTTCTGGATGGTGTGGTTTCAGAGTTTTGCTTTGAATGACAAAGGGGATTTCTATAGGTGGAAACTGGGGAGGGGGAGAGAGGGGGTCTTCTTGGAAGGGGATACTATGAGGGAAGGTGGTGGGGCCTCGGTTTAGCCGTTTACTCTCTTTGGGTCTCAATTTCTTCACCTGCAGAACTGCTGTGAGACAGGCGTGATATGTGTGAAGGTGCCTTGTGAATTGTGAAGGTTTCAGTGTGAGGGAAGGTCAAGAAGAGGAGTCTGGACACCACCCTGTGGACGGGGTAATAATAATATCAGCATTTGGTGAGAGCAAGTCACTGCTCTGAGGCCGTACAGACCCCTGCGGCAGAGCTGGGAAGGGACTGGCCTAGGATAACACACTAAGCATCAGAGGGGAGACAGCAGATAGATCTTGTGCTTTGCATTACTTTGCTGCAACTGTGTTCCCCTCAAGTGCTGCCTCTCTGATTCAGCATCTTGGGCCTTGACTGTGTATCCTGCCACGCCAGTTCCCATTACTCATAATACAGAGCAGCCCTAATTAAGTGACAGGCATGGTCCGGTCCTAACCATTTGCATGTGTTAACTCATTTACCCTTTACAACAGCCCTCTGAGCTAAGAGCTGCGATTAACATCCCCATTTTATAGAAGAAAAAAATGAGGAGCTAAGTAACTTCCCCAAGGTCGCATAGCCCAGGTCCCTGGCCCTGGAGTCCCACATCTACCGCTGTGCCAGGTCCCTGCTTGACAGTCAGCCATGATCCTCAGCAGTGTATCCATACTGTGACCCATGGCAGGGGCCAACCCCAAGTCAGTGGTTCTTGATTTTTTGGATCAGAGACCCCTTTAAGAATTCAATGAAAGCTGTAGACACTCTCCCTCAGAAAAATAAATGCACACCCATACACTGAATTTTGTACACACTTGAGGAAATTCACAGACCCCTCCTATAAAGCCTTTCCCTGGACACCTGGTTAGGAAGGCCTATGGAGCTCATAAGCTCCGCCCCTTACCCACTAAGCAAGCGGGTGATGGGGGAAGACTTTTGGGGTGAGTGCTTCAGCCAAGAGGATTTTCTCCAGTCTGGAGCCAACAGGCAAGCCTTTCTGAGCCCTAAAAGGTTTCATTTATGGAGAAGACGAAAACAAAATTCCACATCTACTTTCATTTAATTTGTCTGAGAAAATAGAAAGCAGCCTGCCCTGCAAGTCCCCGTCTTTGGATCAATCTCATTATCCAGCTTCTTCCATACCCAGACAGCTGCACCCTGCTGGAGGAAATCTCCTTCTGCAGACAGACGTCAAAGCACATATATGGTTTCTAATCCCAGCTGGGTCTTTAACGCCACTTGGCAGCTCTGACTTGTACCGGATAAACACGCACATCCAGTTCCGACAGTGGCCATTCTAACTCTTCTTTACCAGTTCTTTGAGCTTTCAAAGTTTTCCTCTATAGGAAGCATATTTGTACAAACTTTAATTAATGCTCTCCACGATTTTTATCCTGTTTCTCCCTCCACCTGTGCCCTCGCTCTTTTATCTTTCTTTGGTTGTTACTTAGAGGTTACTGTGTCGGCACTGGAGTCCCTAGGTGGTGCAAATGGTTAACACACTCAGCTGCTAACCAAAAGGTTCATGGTTTCAATGCTTCCAGAGGTGCCTTGGAAGAAAGGCCTGGAGGTATATTTATATTTTTTTGGAGATCGACTTTTAAAAGCCTTATGGAACACAGTTTCTACTCTGACGCACGTGAGTCCCCGTGAGTTGGAATAGACTCGACAGCACCCGGTTTTACTGGGTGCCTGGCATTGGTCTAGGCTTTAGGATACCTATCACAGTTTCTGTTTTCATGGAGTTGACAGTCTGGAGAGTAAAACATCATTCAACAAAAAATCACAAGTATAATGAAGGGTGCTAAAGGGAGAGTAGAGGGTATCCTAAAATGTGTTGATTTAGAGGCTTCAGGAAGGCCTCCCTGAGGAAATGACACTTAAAGCTGAGTCTTCAGGATGAAAGGAAATGAGGAACCTAGGACGGAAATGAGGAGAGTGCTGACACATTGTGGGGAATGAAACCAATGTCAGCGAACACTTTAGGTACAAACTATTGAGTGGGAAACTAATTTGCCCTGTTAACTTTCACCTAACGCACAATAAAAATTAAAAAAAAAAAAAGTTGAGACTCAAAGGATGATATGTCAGTTAAGAATGCATTGGGCTGCACATAACAGGAAACTAACAGTGAAAACATAAGGATGTTTATTGTTTTCTTAAGAAGCCCGCTGCAGATGTATGTTTGCATTCCATCACAGAGTGAAACTGCTACGTTATCTGGTAAATGCGTGTTTAACTTTTTGAGAAACTGGCAAGCTGTTTTCCAATGTGACTGCACCAATTTTTATTTCCACCAGCAACATATATAGAAGCTTCTTGTTTCTATACAATGTTAACCACATTTGTTATTGCCTGTCTTTTTTTATTATAGTCTTTTTAGGGGGTATGATGTAGTACCTCACCATAGTTTGTATTTCCCTAGTGACTAATGATATTGACCATCTTTTCATGTGCTTATTAGCAATTTCTATATCTTCTAAGTGAAATGTCTATTCAAATCTTTTGCCCATTTTTTCATTAAGTTGTTTGTCTTCTGCTAATGACTGAGGTATAATAGTTCTGGATAGTCTCTTCTGAATATACACTGTCTTAGTTATCTAGTGCTGCTATAACAGAAATAACACAAATAGATGGCTTTAAAAAACAGAAATTTGTTCTCTCACAATTTAGGAGGCTAGAAGTCTGAATTCAGGGTGCTAGTTCCAAGGGAAGGCTTTCTCTCTCTATTCTGGGGAAAGGTTCTTGTCATCAATCTCCCCGTGGGTCTAGGACTTTTTCAGCAAAGGGACTCCAGATCCAAAGGACACGCTGCACTCCTGGACCGTCTTTCTTCATGGTATGAGGTCCTATTCCTCCCTGCTCACTTCTCTCTTTTATATCTCAAAAGAGATTGACTCAATGAAGAAAACCAAAGACACAAGGTAATTATGAGCCCAAGAGACAGAAAGAGCTACATAATCAGAGATTACATCAACCTGAGACCAGAAGAACTAGATGGTGCCTGACTATAACCGATGACTGCCCTGACAGGGACCACAACAGAGAACCCCTGAAGGAGCAGGAGAGCAGTGGGATGCAGACCCCAAATTCTCATAAAAAGACCAGACTTAATGGTCTGACTGAGACTAGAGGGACCCCAGAGGTCATGGTCCCCAGACCTTCTGTTAGCCCAAGACAGGAACCATTCCCGAAGCCAACTCTTCAGACAGGGATTGACTGGACTACAGGATAGGAAATGATACTGGTGAGGAATGAGCTTCTTGGATCAAGTAGACACATGAGACTGTGTAGGTAGCTCCTGTCTGGAGGTGAGATGAGAAGGCAGAAGGAGACAGAAGCTGGCTAAATGGACACGGAAATACAGGGTGGAGATAAAGAGTGTGCTGTCTCATTAGGAGGAGAGCAACTAGGGGTATATAGCAAGGTGTATATAAATTTTTGTATGAGAGACTGACTTGATTTGTAAACTTTCACTTAAAGCACAATAAAAATAAAAAAAAAAAAAAGCGGATTAGGCATAGACGCAAGCACAGATGGGAGAAGACAGATGCCATGTGAAGATCTCCAAGGAACCGAGGACCAGAAGCTGAAAGAGACAAGGACCTGCCCCCAGAACTGACAGAGAGAGAGCCTTCCCCTAGAGCTGGTGCCCTGAGTTCAGACTTTTAGTCTCTGGAAGGGTGAGGAAATAAATTTGTTAAAAAAAAAAAAGAGAGTTGACTCAAAATACAGCCTAATCCTGTAGATTGTGTCCTGTCTCATTAGCATCAGTGCCTCTAATCCTGCCTCATTACCACCATATTGTTGTTGTTAGGTGCCATCCAGCCAGTTCTGACTCATAGTGACCCCATGCACAACAGAATGAAACACTTCCCCAGTCCTAAACCAGCCTTACAATCCTTGTTATGCTTGAGCCCACTGTTGCAGCCACTGTGTCAATCCAGCTCCTTGAGGGTCTTCCTCTTTTTCACTGACCCTCTACTTTACCAAGTATGATGTCCTTCTCTAGGGACTGGTCCTGCGTAATACCATGTCCAAATTACGTGAGACAAAGTCTGGCAATCCTTGCTTCTAAGGAGCATTCTGGATGTACTTCTTTCAAGACAGATTTGTTCATTCTTCTGGGAGTCCATGGTGTATATTCAATATTCTTTGCCAACACCATAATTCAAAGGCATCAGTTCTTCGGTCTTCCTTATTCATTGTCCAGCTTTCACACGCATATGAGGCAATTGACAGACATATGGTGGGTTAACATCATAGGGGTTAGGATTGATAACATGTAGGATAATCACATCAGATCACAAAATGGAAGACAACCACACAATACTGGGAATCATGGCCTAGCCAAGTTGACACATTTTGGGGGGACACAATTCAGTCCATAATATATATCCATGTTGTTTTCAGTTTAATTTTCTCTTAAACACAGCTGTTCAGAATTACCACAAGGGGATGGCATTAACAAACAGAAACTTAATTCCCTCACAGTTTAGGAGGCTAGAAGTCCTAATTCAGGGCTCTGGCTCTTGGATCTCCCTATCAGAATGATGTTTTGTCATTGCCATCTTTGGTAGTGGTAATCTAGTTTTCCCCAACAACTTTGATAATGTGCAGTAACCCCCTGGAAATTTTTATTGAGTATGTGGGGTGTATAATATTAATTTTTAAAAAATTTTAGATTAACACCGAGTATATTAATTTCCTGTGGCTGCTGTAAAAAATTGCCACAAATTTAGTAACTTTAAACAACACAAATTTATTCTCTTACAATTCTGGAGGCCAGAAGTCCAAAATGAGTCTAAGGAGCTAGAATCAAGGCGTTGACAGGGCTGCTTCCTTCTGGAGGCTCCAGAGAGAATCTGTTGCTTGCCTCCTCCAGCTTCTGGTAGCAGCCAGCATCAACCCCTCCAATCTCTGCTTCCATAGCCTTTTCCTCTTCTGCTGTCAACTCTCCTCTGCTGCCTTTTTTTTTTAAGGTTTTCCTGTTGCTTCTCTTTAATTGCTTTAGGGTTCCTGGTAGACATTCCTTTCTCACTCCTGTCTTCATTCCGCCCTTTCTCATCAATGTTGCACCCGGCAGCCATCTAAAATTCAATGTGTAATTGTATAGCGTCTTCCCTGAAGTCACTGGAGCAGCTGCACAGGCCCTCTGTGAGTAAGCTCAGACTGTCGCCGGCAGGGCTTTGGATCCAGCCGCCTGCTCACCCTATGGCCTGCACTGTCTCACTTTCGTGAGGTCAGCCTCCATTTTATAAGGACCTTTGTGATTACATCTAGGGCCCACCCAGATAATCCAGGATAACCTTTCCACTTCAAGGCCATAACCTTAATCACATCTGCAAAGTCCCTTTTGCCACATAAAGTAACATTCACAGGTCCAGGGGTTCGGGCCCTTGTTCAGCCCACCACACTATTCAGCTATCGGCTGCAGTCCAGTTAGTTCGGACTCACGGCGACCCTATGTGCATCAGAGTAGAAGTGTGCCCCACAGGGTTTTCAACGGCTGACTTTTCAGAAGTAGATCACCAGGCTTTTCTTCCCAGGCACCCTAGAGTGGACTTGAACCTTCAGCCTTTGGGTTAACAGCTGAGCAGGTTAACAATTGTACCAACCAGGACTTCTACACTGTCCAGTAGAAATACAATGTGAGCCACAAATGCAGGCTTCATATTTAATTTAAAAATTTTTAGAAGCTACAGTAAAAAAAATAAATGGAGACAGGTGAACTTAATTTTAATAATAGATTTCATTTAAGCCAATACATCTATCTTAGTCATCTAGTGCTGCTATAATAGAAATGTGACAGGTGAGTGACTTTAACAAAGATGAATTGATTTTCTCACAGTCTAGTAGGCTAGAAGTCCAAATTCAGGGCATAAACTCCAGGGGAAGGCTTTCTCCGTCAGCTCTGGAGGAAGGTCTTTTTGATCAATCCCCCCACCCCGGACTAGGAGCTTCTCTGCGCAGGAATCTCAGGTCTAAAAAACACACTGTGCTCCCGGTGTTGCTTTCTTGGTGGTATGAGGTCCCTGGTCTCTCTGCCGGCTTCTCTCTTCTGTATCTCAAAAGAGATTGGCATAAGACACTATTCGACCCTGTAGATCTCATCAGTGTAACTGCCAGTAGTCCATCTCATTACATCGTAGTGATAGGATTTACAACACATTGGGAAATCACATCAGACGACAAAATGGAGGACAACTACACAATACTGGGAATTTTGGCCTAGCCAAGTTGACAGATATTTTAGGGGGGACACAATTCAATCTGTGACAACATCTAAAATATTCTCATATCAAAATATACCAAACCCAAAAACCAAACCCATTGCTATCAAGTCAATTCCGACTCATAGCGACCCCACAGGACAAAGTAGAACTGCCCCATAGGTTTTCCAAGGATTCCAACTTTTTGGTTAGCAGCCAAATGCTTAACCACTGTGCTACCAGGGCACTGTCAAAATGTAAGCAACACAAAAATTACTATTGTTACTTTTTAATAATTTATTTTTATTTTGTCGTTGAGAATAGACAGAACATACACCAATTCAACAATTTCTACATGTACAATTCAGTGACATTGATCACATTCTTCAAATTGTGCAACCATTCTCACCCCTTTTCTGAGTTGTCCCTCCCCCATTAACATAAACTCACTGCCCCCTAAGTTTCCTATCTAATCTTTCGAGTTACTGTTTTTAGTTTGATTCCATATAGTTCTTTAAAAGAACGCAATGCTCAAGGCAGACATTCTTTACTAACTAAGCTAAACTATTGTTTAACTTAACTAATAAAGGGATATTCTCAGGGCAATAGTTTCGGGGTTTTATCCAGACTCAATGGCTCCAGAAATGCTGGATTCCATGCGAATTTGAAATTCTCTTCTGCGTTTTCCTCCTTTTGATCAGGATTCTTCTATAGAATCTCTGATCAAAGTGTTTAGAAATGACAGTCAGGCACCATCCAGTTCTGGTCTCGTGACAAAGGAGGCAGTTGTTCATGGAGTCAATTAGCTAAGCATTCCATTTCCTCCTTCTCTTCCTGACTCTCCTTCTTCCTCTGTTGTTCCAGGCAAAAAGAGACCAATTGTTGTACCTCGAATGGACATTTGCAGGCTTTTAAGACCCCAGGCATTTCTCAAGGAGCTAGGAGGTAGAACAGAAGCTCTAAACACAATACTAGGCCAAGTAACTGGGATGTCCCATGAAACCATGACCTTAACCTCCCAACCAAGAAACAAACTGCATGAGGTGTTTGGTTGTACGTACACAGCCTCAGCGGCTGCTCACTTATTTTTCTTCTCTTGTGTTTTTTTTAAACATCTGTCTTAGTCATCTAGTGCTACTACAACAGAATTAAGAAAGAGAAATTTATTTTCTCATAGTCTAATAGGCTAGAAGTCCAAATTCAGGGAATAGGCTCCAGGGGAGGACTTTCTCTCTCTGTTGGCTCTGAAGGAAGGTTCTTGTCATCAATCTCCCCCTGGACTAGGAGATTCTCCGCACAGGAACCCCGGGTCCAAAGGATGCGATCTGTAACCAGCACTGCTTTCTTGGTGGTATGAAGTCCCCAACTCGCTGCTTGCTTCCCTTTCATCTCTTGTAAGATAAAGGGTGGTGCAGGCCACACTCCAGGGAAACTCCCTTTACATTGGATCAGGGATGTGACCTGAGCAAGGGTGTTACAATCCCACCCTAATCCTCTTTAACCACAGGCAGAGATTATGATTCATAACACATAGAAAAATCACAAAATGGAGGACCACACAATACTGGGAATCATGGCCTAACACGTATTTTGGCCTAACACAATTCAATCCACGACAGTATCTATCAGGCAGCATTTATCAGCTTTTACAGGTATACAACTTACTGACATCAATCATATTAATTGGCTGTGCGATGTTTATTTTTAAAATTTTTATTGTACTTTAAGTGAAAGTTTACAAATCAAGTCAGTCTCTCATACAAAAACTTATATACACCTTGCTACATAATCCCAATTGCTCTCCCCCTAATGAGACAGCCCGCTCCCTCCCTCCATTCCCTCTTTTCCTGTCCATTTTGCCAGGTTCTAACCCCCTCTACCCTCTCATCTCCCCTCTGGCAGGAGATGCCAACAAAGCCCCAAGTGTCCACCTGATCCAAGAAGCTCACTCCTCACCAGCATCCCTCTCCAACTCATTGTCCAGTCCAATACCTGTCTGAAGAGTTGTCTTTGGGGCTTTGGGAATGGTTCCTGTCCTGGGACAAAAGAAGGTCTAGGGGCCATGACCACCAGGGTCTTTCTAGTCTCAGTCAGACCATTAAGCCTGGTCTTTTTATGAGAATCTGGGGTCTGCATCCCACTGCTCCCCTGCTCCCTCAGGGGTTCTCTGTTGTGTTCCCTGTCAGGGCAGTTATCGGTTGTAGCCAGGTACCATCTAGTTCTTCTGGTCTCAGGCTGATGTAGTCCCTGGTTTATGTGGCCATTTCTGTCTCTTGGGCTTGTAGTTACCTTGTGTCCTTGGTGGTCTTCATTCTCCTTTGCTCCAGGTGGGCTGAGACCAGTTGATGCATCTTAGATGGCTGCTTGCTAGTGTTTAAGGCCCCAGATGCCACTCTCCAAAGTGCGATGCAGAATATTTTCTTAATAGATTTTATTATGCCAACTGACTTAGATGTCCCCTGAACCTATGGTCCCCAGACCCCTGCCCCTGCTATGCTGGCCTTTGAAGCATTCAGTTTATGCAGGAAACTGCTTTGCTTTTGGTTTAGTCCAGTTGTGCTGACCTTGCCTGTATTGTGTGTTGTCCTTCCCTTCACCTAAAGTAGTTCTTATCTACTTAGTGAATACACCTCTTCCACCCTCCTACCTTCCCCCCCTCATAACCATGAAAGCATATTTTCTTCTCTGTTTAAACTATTTCTCCAGTTCTTATAATAGTGGTCTTATACAATATTTGTTCTTTTGCAACTGACTTATTTCACTCAGCATAATGCCTTCCAGATTCCTCCATGTTACGAAATGTTTCACAGATTCATCCCTGTTCTTTATCGATGTGTAGTATTCCATTGTGTGAATATACCATAATTTCTTTATCCATTCATCTGTTGATGGGCACCTTGCTTCCATCTTTTTGCTATTGTAAACAGTGCTGCAATGAACATGGGTGTGCATGTATCTGTTCGTGTAAAGGCTCTTATTTCTCTAGGATATATTCCAAGGAGTGGGACTGCTGGATCGTATGGTAGTTCTATTTCTAGCTTTTTATGGAAGCGCCAAATCAATTTCCAAAGTGGTTGTACCATTTGACATTCCCACCAGCAGTGTATAAGTGTTCCAATCTCTCCACAGCCTCTCCAACATTTATTTTGTGTTTTTTTTGACCTAATGCCAGCCTTGTTGAAGTGAGATGAAATCTCATTGTAGTTTTGATTTGCATTTCTCTAATAGCTAATGATCGTGAGCATTTCCCCATGTATCTGTTAGCTACCTGAATGTCTTCTTTAGTGAAGTGGCTGTTCATATATTTTGACCATTTTTTGGTTGGGTTATTTGTCTTTTTGTAGTTGAGTTTTTGCAGTATCATGCAGATTTTAGATATCAGGTGCCAATCAGAAATGTCAAAGCTAAAAACTTTTTTCCCAGTCTGTAGGTAATCTTTTTACTCTTTTGGTGAAGTCTCTGGATGAGCATAGGCGTTTGACTTTTAGGAGCTCCCAGTTATCTAGTTTTAATTCTGGCAATACTTACTCTTACTCAATGTGAATTTTCCACCACTGTAAACAGATACTCGGTGCTCCATAAGCAATAACTTCCCCCTTTTCCCTCTCCTGCCTGCCCCTGGTAACCACTAATAAACTTTGGTCTTCTATATATTTGCCTGTTCTTGTCTTTTTATGTAAGTGAGGTCACACAATATTTGTTCTTTTGTTATTGAATACAAAAGTTATTATTGAGATATCTTGCAGTCTTTTTCCTGCTAAGTCTTAGAAATCCAGTGTGTATTTTACACACTTACAACACATCTCAATTCAGACCAACCACATTCTAAGCATTCAATAGCCTCATGTGGCGAGTGACAACTGTACTGGACAGTGTGACCAACTTCTAAGCTGGAAAGTCACTGGAAAAACTGTTCAGAACAGGATTACCACAAAATGGCTTTTCCATTTTTTTCAATAACTTATTTTGCTTTTGTTGTTGAGAATGTACATAGCAGAACATTCCCCAATTCAACCAATTTTACATGTACAATTCAGTGACATTGATTACATTCTTTGAGTTGTGCAACTATCTCACCCTCCTTTTCTGAGTTGTTCCTCCTGGCTTTTCTATTTTTAATATTTGCATAAAGAATTTGTATAAATTTCATAACGTTTATGTCTGTTCATTAAACAATATCCAAGTCACTCTTGAAGAGCAAAGTGGGAGGACTCACCCCATAGATATGACAATTTATTATAAAGCTACAGACTGTGGAAGGATAAACAAGTAGTAGCACAGAGCATCCAGAAACAGACTCATGCAAATATGGACACTTGATTTTTGACAAACATGGCTCCGCAGAGCAGTGGGGAAATGACAGTCTTTTCAACAAATGGTGCTGGGATACTGGAATCTCCAAATGGAATAGAATATGAATCATGACTTCTACCGCCCAGGTGGATACTAGTCTTAATGAGCTAAGCAAAAAAATAAAGCTCTTTAGAAGATAGAATTTGAGAGTATCTTTGCAACCTTGGAGTAGAAGATTTTAAAAAAACAGACCCCAAAATGCACTCAAAATAAAAGACTGATGCATTTGATCATATTAAAATTAAGTCTTTTTATCAAAGATACTATTAAGAAAGGGAACAGGCAAACCACAGAGTGGGGAAGATATTTCCAACGTATTACCTGCTGAAGGGCTCATATCCACTGTCTTGGTTAGTTAGTGCTGCTATAATAGCAATACTACAACTCGGTGGCTTTAACAAACAGAAATTTATTTTCTCACAGTTTAGGAGGCTAGAAGTTCAAATCAGGGCACCAGCTGCAGGGGAAGGCTTTCTCTCTCTGTCAGCTCTGGAGGAAAATCCTTGTCATCAATCTTCCCCTGGTCTAGGAGCTTCTCAGAGCCTAGACCTCAGGTTCAAAGGACACACACCACTGATGGCTCTTGTTGGTTGGTGGTAATGAGCCCTCTCCTCTCTGCTTGCTTCTCTTTTGTATCTCAAAAGAGATTGATTCAAGATACAACCTAGTCCTGTAGATTGTGTCCTGCCTCATTAACATCAGAGGTTAAAATTTACAACACATAGGTAATTACATCAGATCACAAAATGGAAGACAACCACACAATACTGGGAATCATGACCTAGCCAAGTTGACAAACTTTTTGAATCCATAACACTTTCCAAACTGTGAGAGAATACATTTCTGTTTGTTAAAGCCATTCACTTGTGGTATTTCTGTGGCAGCAGCACTAGATGACTAAGACACCCCTTCTACCTTTTATTACCCCCTCTTATTGCCCTTTCTCCTACCTGTTCTCTGTACATGCTATTTGGCATGTAAACATGGCTGCCTTGTTAGTATTTAATCCCAATTCTCCTCCCAAGACATGAACTGGGGCATGCCTGGATGCACTCTAACCCTGTGGATGGGAGTCTAACTTCGGTGAACCTAGTCTGATGATGATGTGTGCTGTTCTACTCATCCCTGTCCTTTGCATTCTGTTAAGTAACAAACGTCTATTGATTGCGCCATTAGAAGTGTCTGGTCTGTGCTCTGCTTCAAATGGTCCCTCACTAAGAACTTGTGAGCGTAGTGACATTGCATGCATCTTCTGCCAAAATTAGGTTCTAAGTTAGTACATAGGATAAAAATCATATAATCAACATAGCTTTTGAAAACCTCTTAAATCACTTGTAAAATATCCATGGTTTTGTGTGTGCAACTCTGTACACAAAATGTATGTATAAATACATACACAATATGTATATATGTGTGTATTGTACATAGTAAGGTGCAGTACATAATAGGGTACGTATACACCATATGGAAAACCTGGTGGCGTAATGGTTAAGTGCTATGGCTGCTAACCAAAGTGTCGGTAGTTCGAATCCACCTGGCGCTCCTTGGAAACCCTATGGAGCCGTTGTACTCTGTCCTGTAGGGTCGCTATTGAGTGAGAATTGACTCAACAGCAATGGGTTTTTTGGTTTGGTATACATAATATAACATTACAGGATTTTTAATTACATAACAATGAGACAGTGCTGCAGCTACACAGCTAAACAGAGTTGTTACATACAGACAGAGCTGTGAAATACTACACTGTATTCCTCATCTCTCCACTGACACCACCCTAGTCCAAGCTTCCACCAACCCTCAGGATTATTGACACAGCTTCCTAACTAGTCTCCTGGCTCCTACTCTTGACCCTGCCAGTCCACTTCCCACACTCAGGCAGAATGACTTCCTGACTTGATCAGGTCACTTGCTGCTTTAAAACTGCTCAGTGCCTCCCCATTGTCCTCTAAGAGCAAACATTCCACAGGGCTCTCCAGACCTTCTGGCCTTATCACACATGACTCCCCCACCATGTTCTCTAAGCCCTAGCAGTCCTGGGGCTGGTCAGCTCTTCAGATTCACCACAGCCAGGGACTTGCACGTGCTACTCTCTCCACATGGAGCTCTTTTCCCCCCTTCACCTCACAGGGTGAAACTCTGTTCCGCTGTGGCCGGCACTTCTTGTCTAGTCAACAAGCCATGCTCCTCCAACCCCTGATAGTTTATTCTTGCTAATTCTTAAATTAAAAAAACAACAAAACTATATTGTGAAAGACAACACACATTTTTAAAAGCATGCAAAAACAAATATATTGTTATAAAATGAACCTCTTCACAACAACTGCCCAAGGTAAGAAATAGGACACTGGCAGCCGCCCCCCCCCAAGCCTCTACAATGCTGCTTTCTGATCACAGGCTCCTCCCACTCCCATAAAGGTAACCACCCTCCTTCCTACTGTCCTGATATTTATGGAAATCATTTACTTGTTTTTTCTTTATAGTTTTACCACCTAAATATAATCATTTAGTTTTGAACTTTATAAGAATGGAATCAGAGAAAATGAATTTATTGTGTGTCTGGCTTTTAAAGTGTGCTTTAGTGTTATTTTAGGGACCTGCAGTTCTTTCATTTTCATACAGAATTCCATTCTAGAAATATACAATTTATCCATTCACCATTGATGGATATTTGGTTTGTTTCCAGTTTTAGGCTCTGTCAAGTATGCTACTATAAAAAGCTACAGACTACATCTCACAGACTTTGGACATGTTATCAGGAGGGATCAGTCCCTGGAGAAGGACATCACGGTTGGTAAAGCACAGGGTCAGCAAAAAAGAGGAAGACTCTCAACGAAATGGATTGACACAGTGGCTGCAACAATGGGTTCAAGCATAACAACAATTGTGAGGATGGCGCAGGACCAGGTAGTGTTTTGTTCTGTTGTACACAGGGTCGCTATGAGTCAGAGCCGACTCGACGGCATCTAACAACGTGAATTTTTGTTGGCTACATTTTTTTTTTTTTTTTACATAGCTAGGAGCTGAATTGCTGTGTCACAGAGTCTCTTTAACTTAGCTAGACAGTGCCCAAGTAGTTGTACTAATCTTTACTCCCACCAGCAGTGTATGAGGGTTTTCGTTGTCTCACACTCCGACACTCTTTGAGGCTGTCAAGTCTTTTTAGCCATTCTGGTGACTTTGTGGTTTTATCTGAGTGTGATTTTACTTTGCATTCCCCTTACTATAAATATTACAGTCCCAGCGTGGCACCATCAATTAAATGCTCGACTACTAACCAGAAAGTTGGAGGTCTGAACCCATCCAAAGGTGCCTGGGAAGAAAGGCCTGGCAATCTGCTTCTGCCTTGAAAACCCTATGGAGCAGTTCTACTCTGCACATATGGGGTTGACATGAATTGGAATCAACTCAATGGCAAATGGTTTGGTTTTTGGTTTTTAGTATAAATGAGGTTGAGCACCTTTTTACATGCAGATTGATCATTTGGAGATCCTCTGTGCGGTTCCTGCTCAAGTCTCTTGTCTACTTTTCTACTGTGTTATGCCTTTTTCTTACTGATTTATAGTTCTTTATTTATTCTGGATGTTATGGATTGAATTGTGTCCCACCCCCAAATGTACGTCCACTTGGCTAGGCCATGATTCCTAATATTGTGTGGTTGGCCTTCATTTTGTGATCCGATGTAATCACCTTAGGTCTAGGAGGTTCTCAGCAAAGGAGAACCCCAGGTCCAAAGGATGGGCTCACTCCTGGCTCTTCCTTCTTGGTGGTACTGAGTTCCTCGCCGCCGCCCCCCTTACTTCTCTCTGGTTTTATCTCTTGTAAGATAAAAGGTGATGCAGGCCACACCCCAGGGAAACTCCCCTTACATAGGATCAGGGTTGCGACCTGAGTAAGGCTGTTTCATCCCACCCTAATTCTCTTTAACATAACCTAATTGAAACCCTGGTGGCAAAGTGGTTAAGTGCTACGGCTGCTAACCAAAAGGTCAGCAGTTCGAATCCACCAGGTGCTCCTTGGAAACTCTATGGGGCAGTTCTATCCTGTCCCGTAGGGTGACTATGAGCCGGAATCAACTCGAAGACAGCGGGTTTGGCTTTAGTTTTTTAAATCTTGCCTCATTAACCACAGGCAGAGATTAGGATTTACAAAGAATAGGAACAATTACATCAGATCACAAAATGGAGGACAACCACAGAATACTGGGAATCATGGCCTAGCCAAGTTGTCACGTATTTTTGGGAATTCAATCCATGACAAGGAAGTAATAAAAGTGGAAAGCCTTCTGCAGGCCAGGGACATGTTTATTGCCCCTGTTCAGGCTATTCTAGAATTTACTGGTGCCAGATAACAGCTCTTCCTCCTTTACCCCACTGGGTTTCTTCAGAGGGCAATCATCTCCCCCTAAAACACATACTTTATGGCCATTAGTAGCTATTATGTCCATTAACACCTAGGGAGACGGTGATGGGACAATGATAATATAGCACACTTGTGCATCCAGCAAGTAACTCCACTGTCAATGAATTTAACAGATATTTAGAAAACCTGGTGACTTGGAATAGAAGGGAGAAGAAGGATTAACTAAAGAAATGATATTCCCAGGTCTCTGGTTTGAACAACTGGGCACATGGTGGTTCTACTTATTGAGATGGGACCCACTGGCGGAAGAATAGCTGGAGGGTAGAAAGGATGAGCTCATTTTTTAATTCAATATTTGGTATTATTTGTTTTTTAAACTTTTTATTTTGTTGTTGAGAGTATACTATTTCATTTAGAAAAATTTAAAAAATACAGAAAAGTTGACCGATTATCCAGTCACCATCCATATTTCCCATCGCCCAGATTCTACACTTACTGCTATATTTTCTTTATTGCATCTTTCCATATATCCGGATGGGCTCGTTTCTGAGCAAGCGGGATTTGTGGTGTCTAAGAAACATCCAAGTGCTGTGACTAATAGGCCACTGGTCTAGAGAACAGAAGTACATTTAAGGAACAGACTACCCTGCTGCTTCCTCTTCTTCACCTCCCATTCCATCTCCTAGAATTTGGCTTTTGGTACCGCCCTTCTGCAGGGGCTCTCACTGAGGACACCAACTACCAAGGACTCCAAAATTGAACTCATAATCCTCCTCCTATAAAGCCTGCTCCTCCTTCTTTATAGTCTACCTTACAGTTATCCGCACCTCAAACTTGGGAGTCATCCTACACACCTCCTCCAGCAAACAGGTTCTGTCAATCCTATGTCCTCAATACCTTTAAAAAATGTCCCCTCTCTCTTCATTCCCCTATGCCAACAGCAAAGTTCAGGATTTCAACCTTTCTCAGTTTCACTGATAACAAGGAATTTCAATTTCAGCCTCTGAATGGGTCCCCCTGTCTCTCCAGCTCTTCTCCTATCCACCTGTCTTGTCTGTACATTTATCTTTTTAAAAAGATCACATCACTCACGCTGGCATGGCTTCTACAGTCCTTCAAGATCTTCCAGAAAGTGGACTACGCCTGAATTTCCAACTGCATGCCTAGCTCCTCCCTCAGTAAAGCTTTGTGCTTTATTGCCTCCTCCGGGAAGACCTCCCTGAAGGCCAGGCTAGGTGGCACTCACAAAATCCTGGGAATACCTCTCTCGTTAGACACGGGAGTCTCCACCGAGGCTAAGCTCCTTGAGGGTAGGCTCTGTTTTGGTCAGCATATTTGTAGGCAGAATCCTCACCATTCTGCCTATCACAAAAGACACTGTTTACTTTAGCCGAACGTTGCAGACATCCAATATTTTGTACATCCTTCCATCCCGTTTCAGCAAAATCCTACACAGGCTTGATTCATGAAGCTTTCCCAGGTCCCTCCAAGTAGTTAGGAGCTCTGACTCCTTTATCCCTTGCCCCTGAACGTACTAAATTATATTTTAATAGTTTATCTGTATAACTAATTGGAGCCCTGGTGACGCCATGGTTAAGAGCTCGGCTTTTAACCAAAAGCTTGGCAGTTTGAATCCACCAGCCCCTCACTGGAAACCCTATGGGGCAGTTCTACTCTGTCCTACAAGGTCGTTGACGGCAAAGTTTTTTTTTTTTTTCTAATATAACTAATTGCTATTAATGTTGACTTTCACCTTTTCTTGCCAACTTACAGCAATCCTGGCCATGCCTCTGGCTTTGCCCCAAGCAACCTCCTCCACGGAAGAGTTCTCTGATCCCAAGAGAGAATTCTTTTAACTTTCAGCACATGATGCTTATGTCTACTTAGCATTTGTTATTCTTTCATTATAGCTGCTTAACAGTTCTTTCCTGCTTCCCTTCCCTTCCTCCTCGATGGACCTACCCTCACCCTCCAGCACTTGGCACTGTGCTTTGCAACTGCAGTCCTAAGACGTCGCGGGGAATCTCGTGGAGAGAAGAGCCCTTTGGAGACGCCTCTGCAGGCAAACCCGACTGGCCCTTCCAGTGCATGTTCCGACCCAGGCACAGAGGGCGAACCAAGAAGCTGGGGAAACAGCGGGACCGGCCTCGCCCCACCCAGCGCCTCAGTCCCAGCGGCAGTCAGGCCTGCGCAGGCGCAGTGGCTCGCCGAGCGCGTGACGCCAGCGCCTTTGGCTCGAGGACCGCACCGCCCACGGCTCGAGCGGGCGGGGTTGCCGGCGCGTGGGCGGGGACAACGCTGTTCTCGCTCGCTTATTGGTCCCCCTGCTGACGGACAGGTAGGGCCAGATGGATGGAGAAGCAGCTTAGTCAGAAAGAGCTGGTGGTGCTGGGGGGGGCGGGGGGGCGCTGTCAAGAGGAGGAGCGAGGGCGGGTGTCGGCTTGAGCTCCTGGGCCTCGGTTTGTCCCCGGCTGGGGCAGGACGGCGGTCCTTGGGTCACCGTCTTCTACCAGGACTGAGTTGAGGAACTCTTGCAGAGCCTCAGCGGACCGGTCCCCATGGGGCACAGGTCTTCATTCTCAGCTCCAGCCTTAAGACCCCTGGCTCCCAGAGCAGCTGCGTAGGGCTCGAGAGTCCCCGTCACTACCCTTTGGTCCACAGCCGCTCCCCTCTGGCATCGGCAGTACTCTCCGAACTGACCTTCCAGGCTTCTGTCTGGCTGTCTGCCGACTATTCCAAAGGCAAGTCTAAACACGTCCTCTGCTTAAAACCTCCACTGACCTCTCGGGCCAAGATCCACTTTAAACCCTAAGGATGAGGCATTTGTGATGCGCTCCTGCTTATCTTTCCAGCCACATCTCAGAGGAAGACTCACGATCGAACCTTTCTGCTT
Source organism: Loxodonta africana (assembly GCF_030014295.1). NCBI lineage: Eukaryota > Metazoa > Chordata > Mammalia > Proboscidea > Elephantidae > Loxodonta > Loxodonta africana. The sequence goes on along the minus strand of NC_087344.1, from coordinate 180,439,318 downwards.
GGCGCTTCTGCACAAACTGTTCCTTCTGCCCGGACGCACCTGCCCCTGGCACCCTCTACTTCTCTTCTGGGGCAACTCTAACCTCATGCCCAGAGCGCCTTCTCCAGTGCACCCACACTGCCCCCACCCTACTCCCGCCTCCGGCCAGGCCATCTGGCTGCCCTACACCTCAACACTTAGCACACCTCCTATGAAGAACTTCAGGGCAGAGACTTTTTTCGATGTGTATCCCTGGGCTCTAGTACAGTCTACATAGATAGGGGCTCGATAAATGAATATTAAATTAATTAGGGCATGGATGTGAAGGATCAAAAGTGAATGTTAAAGAAATGTCAGGCTAGGCTGAGGCATTTTTGTGGGCTCATCAGGAACATGAACTGTATCTCTTTACCTTTGAATCCTGATAACAAGGTGATGCTCCTTTTAAAATATGTGAATAAATTCAAGATGACAAATAGTGAAGCGAAGTCGTTTAGCTATAATCCCATCACAAGCCTGTGCAACATTTTCTGCTCTATTAGTGGGGGCAGGGCAGTGGGCCTCAGGGGCCAGTCCCTGAAGAAAATCCAGGCAGGCTTACAAGGGTGTGTTTGTGTGTGTGCTGTCACAAAGAAGACACCAAACTCAGGAGGTGTTTACTGTAATGAATGCTCGAGGAGGGTGGAGTGGGGTAGGGTTCCCCCATCTGCTCCTCCAAGGCTCTGGGGTGACTCACTCTTCACTGGGCTTTTGGGTGGGGCTGATATTTGTTTCCTGATTTGGGTCCTGCTCCCCTGGGTCCTTGGCATCTCCAGTGTCTCCAGCAACTACAGCCACATTCCTCAGATATTGGATGTTGAAGCAGTTGGTTTGTTTGTCCCCAGGACTCAGGTCACAGCAGCGGGCAGGGTCTTGCCAGGAGTTATGTCGGGGACCACATAGGTTTTCAATGAAGGCTGATTTCTAGGCAGGAGAAGCAGAGTAAAGCAAAAGTCAGGCATGAATATTTGGGTGTCCAAAGTCCCCCTTCCCTTGGTTTCTACTCCTACCTACCCCCTGGACCTCCTGGAGTCCAGAAAGGGTGCAAGGCTGCCTCCTTGCACAGCTGGATTCCTTGTGACTGACAGATATGGATACGTGGAAATGCCAGAAGCTTGAGGGCCAGAGAAGGCATAATGGGAATTTAGGGCTGGGAGCAGTTTAGGTCAGGAATGAAGACTTCTGGCACCAAGAAAGATTCCCCCACCAGTCCTCGTTATTTCTGTGGGCTGGTTTGAGGTGCGAAAGAGGAGGGGTGGTCTGCTGTTATAGCCCTTTCCCTCCCCTCCCCTGTATTTTCTGGGAGTCTGTGATCCTCCCTCTGCACACACTCACTTCCTCCTCGGCACAGCAGGCCTGCTCTGGAAATGGCAGGTCACAGCATCGGGCAGTCATGTTCTGGATCAGCCCAGGAATCTGTTTACTGGGTCAGTGGGAAACAGGCAAGGGTCAGGGGCTTTGGGCATCCCTAGGTATCAAAATGGGGCTGGAAGACCATGATTTTGTTCTTCCTAAGGGTGTCCCAGAAGGGAGTTTTTTGGGAAGGGAAAAGAGTTGGAGAACTGGGCAAGACTTACTGCTTGGTGAAAACTCTTTGGTTTCCACAGAGATGGCCCATGAGGTTGGGGGTGACTTGGCTGACGTCAAGAGTCAAGATGTCCCGGTCATAGTTAGGGTAGGGAGCCCAACGGGCAAAGCACTCATCCCGGGCAGGGCTAAGGGGGTGGCGGCAACACGAGTGTTGGTGGGTCTTTATAGCCTGCTCCTTGTCACAGTATCTATCAAGGGCATCCTCCCACTGTGGGCCAGAAAGAGGGAAGTCAGAAGCCTGGGCACTTGGCCCCTTCTTGCCTGGCCCTGTGCTTCCCTTACTGCTCCAGACTATAAGATAAGGGGCTCCCAGTCCCAGGTTCCAGGAAAATCTGTTGGCATTGAATCGATTCTGACTCATAGAAACCCTACAGGACAGGGTAGAACTGCCCCATAGGGTTTCCGAGGCTGTAGTATTTATGGAAGCAGACTGCCACATCTTTCTCCCGGGAGTGGTTGGTGTGTTCAAACTGCCAACATTTTGGTTAGCAGCTGCGCGCTTAAACCATTGTGCCAGGAGGGAAGGGCAAAGAACCAGAGGGCAAGGGCAGGTGTGGATGTGTGGGGTTGGGAAGGTGGAAGGGTGGAAGGATGGAGTTGGCCACGGGAGGAGATTAGCTGAAATGGCAGGTGGAGAGGGTCAGGTGAGGCCAGAATTGGATGGATGGACGGCAGACAGGTGCATGGGTGGTGCCATGGGTGGACGAGGTCAGGAGTATAGGATGAAGGCTCAAGACGAACAGACTCAGGTGATGAACACAATGGATGGATGAACAGTCATAAACAGATGAACAGGTGTACATGCTCACAGCGGGGAGGTACATGGACCGATGGACCAGTAGAATCAGAGATCGGAGATGGGCAGGCAGGCAGACAGGTTCTCGGAGTGCTGGGACACCCACTTACAGCCTTCTGTGCACAGGTGTGGTTGTGTTCCTGGCGGCAGCAGCGCTGGAACGCCCGTTCCAGCTGAGTCAGGGCCTGCAGCTGCCTTTCGATGTGGCCAGTAGCTTGGAGGTTGCGTGGTACAGAGTGGAAGCGTCTCAGGAGACAGATGTTCCTGACATTGTCCAGTGTGGGGACCCCAGGGGGAAAAGGTAGCTCGGGGCCCGAGGAAATACCAGGCTGCTGGCTAGGGCAAGCCCGGGGTTGGTACTGTGGCCAGGGAGCTTCCTCCTGGAAGCAGGAGAATCGAGCCTCCCCCTGCTGTTTGCAGCACCCGTAGGCTCGGGTCTTGACCGAGAACTCGGCCTCACAGAACTGGGTCATTGCGTCCTCCCACTAGAGCAAAAGGGGAGGGTCAGCCCAGAAGTCCATCGTTCACATTCCTGCCTCCCGCCCAGGCTCCAGAAAAGGATCCTGGACAGGTGGACAAAGCACCCAAGGTTCTCCTCAGCTCTCCTGGAATACTGGGGAGGCCCGAGGGAGGGCCAGCAAAAGAGACCTGAGGTTCCTCCACACCTAGGCCTAGACCTCTAGCCCCTGTTTGGGGATCAAAGGCCCACCCCCACACTGCTCAGAATCAAAAGCCCCACCCTTACCGCAAGTTTTGCACAGTCCAGGCGGTTTGTGTGGCTGCTGCAGCGGCAGCAACGGGAATATCCAGTCTCCAGCAAATTGAGGGCTTCACCCTGGCGAATGAGGTGGGAGTAGCCAGTCTGGGGTAGGTTCCAGGGCCCATATACCACATGTTGACGGCCAGGGAGGCAGATCTGGTTCAGATTGTCTGGAGAAGGTCGCCCAGGGGGGAAGCCATCCAGCCGGTGGCCCCAGCCCCCTCGGGGTCGACCTCGTTGACAGTGCTGGGCTGGATTCCAAGACTCAGGCTCTGGGTGGCCCTGGCCCAGGGAGTGCGCTGGCTTTTCTGGAATGGGAAAAACAGAGTGGGAAGGCTGAACAAGTGGAGGAATAGACAAAGGCTGGGGGAGCTGGGGGAGCCTTGGTGGTGCCCTAGTGGTTAAGCGTTCAGCTGCTAACCAAAAGGTTGGGAGTTCAAATCCACCAGCCACTCCTCAGAACTCTATGGGGCAGTCTTCTCTGTCCTATAGTGTTGTTATGAGTTGGAATCAACTCTCGACTAGATGGCAGTGGGTTTGGTTTGGTTTAGCTTGGATGAGTTGGCGGGATTGAAAGAACTTGGGTTTGGGGAGAAAGGGTAGGGGAGATATAGGGGAAATGGGGAAGAAATGAATTTGTGGCTCTTACCTTTGGAATGACTGACTGAAAGTAAATGAGAATTGAGACATGTAAGGTGAGACCCTCACAGCCCCCTTCTCCAAATCAGGCCCTGCTTGCTGTACTACTTCCCAAGGCTCAGGCTCCCTGCCCTGCTCCCCAGGAGAGGAATGGACGGACCAAAGCTGTCACTCACTTTGTCTCTGCTTAGATCCGAAGGTTATTTCCTCCTGCTGTGGGAAAGGTGGGTCTACTGGGGTAGAAAGAGATGGGTAAACAAAGGTGATAGCCCACCCTACCCCATGTTGGGGTGGGCATCTCTACAAGAGGGGGACCTGACTACGTCCCATTTATAAAGAGGAACTCATAGAGGAGCAAGTAAAAACAAATGCTATTTTTTAAAATGTTATATAAATGTATAAAAGATATTATTTCCCCAATTTTACAGGTGAAGAAACTAGGGCTTAGAGAGGTAACATACCCAAGGTTCCATGGCTAGTAAGTCAGTGGCAGAGCCCACTATCTTGTCTGCATCCCAAGCTCATGTTCATAAGGCCATGGGCAGGTGAGAGGGTAAAGAGAAGTCACTTACCTTCTTTTTGTTCAACAGGGAGTTGGGGAGGGGGCAGCTCTTCTTGAATGGGGATGGCTCCATGAGGGAGAGGGTGATCTGTTGACAAACAGAAGAATGAGCACAAAGGAGCAAGGATCAGCCTGGTGTCAGAAGGCCCCATGGTGGGGGCAGAGGCTAGGGAAAGGGCAGGCACTCACCTTTCCTTTCAACAGGGAGCTGGCGAGGGGGCAGCTCTTCTGTTTGGACAGGAATGGCTTCCTGAGAAGGAGGGGTCTGCGCTATAGAAGGGGAAGTGTGTGAGCAGGTGATCCCTTCTCCTAGACAGGGCAAGGAGAGGGGAGGGGGTCTTTTCCCTCCGCCCTATCTGAAGAACAGAAGTAAGCCTGAGTAGAAATTTGGAGGGTAACTGAGAAGGACATGTGGTGGGGACTTACCTTCCCTCTGTCCCTCAAAGCGAGGGCCATGCTGAGATGTGTCAGGTTTATCCATGGGGAGGGTTTGGGTCAGGGGTGGGGAGGGTTTGGGTCAGGGGTGGGGAGGGTTTGGGTCAGGGGTGGGGAGGGTTTGGGTCAGGGGTGGGGAGGGTTTGGGTCAGGGGTGGGGAGGGGGTTGCTGCATAACCAACTAGAGGCAAGAAGGGAGACGGTCAGAGACTGTAGTTCCTCCTGGTCCCCCAATCCCATGCTGCTCTCCCAAACACCTTCTTGAGGGTGCTGGGTGAGGTGCTCTGGCCTCAATTCTCTCTGTCCTGGAGCCTTGGGGCCTGGAGGCAGGAAGGGGGACTCAGAAGCAGTTTTGAAGAGCCCCTTTCTGGCCCTGAGCAAGGGATGGGGAGGCTGTGGAGCCTGAGTGTAGGGAAAGATGACCAAGACACCAGGAAGCCCTCTGTATTGCTCCTGCCCTGTGTCCCCTACAGTGGTGTCACTACGGTTGGTGTCACCCAGTGTGGTGTCACCCCCCCATGGATACACATGTAAGTTTATTATAAATCTTAATCATAGAATAATATGTGATATAGTTGTAAATTGGTTAAATGTAATATTTCTTAACTTATATGAATACTAACAACAAAATTGTTTTGTAAAATCTTTCTACATTGAATTATATTATTAGTAATTGAATGGAAGCCTTTTTTGATTTTTCTCCTGGTTGTCTTTTAATTACTACTTCATTCTCAAAAGTTACTGATATAGGTTCACAAATACCAATTACAATATTATAGTTAAAAAAACAGAAAATCTGACAAAATCAGCCACTATAAAAAACGCTGGCAGCAATGAAAACAATAGTGCCTGCTTGTAGCACTTGCGAACAAAACCACGTGATTCACTGTAATTGGGTAATAACGACAGCTCTGACCGATTGCATTAGACGGTTCAAAAAGTAAATCAGCATACAGTTTTAGCTTTGCAGGTAGAGTGATACATGAAAGCTGGGCGTATGAAAAATACTTTTATTGTTATAACTACCTACACGGATATTTTTATAAAAAATAATACATTTTTGTTGAAACACTGCACAGAAATTTTATAGTCATTTTGGTGTCAACCTCTCTGACAGTGTCACCCAGTGCAGTCTGCACCCCTCTAGGGACGCCACTGACCCCCTAGTCCACCCCAAACACAGTTAGATGTGATCAACTGGGTTCTGACAAAGCCTGTGATATTCTGATAGTCCTGTCCCTACAAGGCTCCAAGGCTTCGGTCTGCTGAGTCTGGAAATGTGACATACGGGGCTGGGGAGTACAGACCCTTACCTAATCTGCTGTTAGTGTCTTTCCCTCAGGGCTTCTGGGTTCTCCTCCCCACAGCCTCTCTGTGATGCTTCTCTAGTTTTCAGAGGAGAAAGTCTAGACCCTGAGCAGGTTGAAGCCTCATCTGTCCAATGCCTCCACATACCCTCCTGCTCCAGGTCCTTTCAACCTCTTCGGTTTTCAGATAAGGAGCCCAGTCTGGAAGCTTAAGTGCCTTCCCTTCAGCTAGTCCCAGCTCCTCCTACCCAGGCTCTGTTTAGGACCTGAGGGAGTGGGATGATTCATGGTACCTAAGGCAAATCATGCCCACAGCCACAGGGAACTGAACCTCTCGTAGTTGATCTGCAGGCACAAGAGACTAGGAAGAGAGAGGGTGAGACAGGGCCTTTCAGAGATATGAACTAGACATTCTCTCAACAGTTTCCTTCACGTGTTCCCTGCTTTGCTCAGGCACCAAAGCAGATGAACAATGTGTGTGTACTAGATGGTGGCTGTGCCTGGTGGTTCACCTGTTCCTCTGTGGACAGACACCCTGTTAACTCTTCCTTAAACGGGCAACAAGTCAGTCAAGGCTCCTGGGTCAGTAAACGGGTTTTGAGTAGCCTGAGGGCCCCTTCCTTCTCCCTTCCCTGCCTAGAAGTCTTTCATACACATCTTCAGACAGAGGCCCCCTATTCTGTGACTCTACCCACCCACTCAGGAGTTGCCCATTTCACTCCAATTTTGTGATTCTTGGCAGCAATCTTTAGAAACCCCTCTCTTCTCAGGAGGGACTAGTCCCTGAAGAAGGACATCACGTTTGGTAAGGTAGAGGGTCAGTGAACAATAGATCCTCAATGAGATGGACTGACACAGTGGCTGCAATGATGAGCTCAAACACAGCAATGATTGTAAGGACAGCACAGGACCAGGCAGTGTTTTGTTCTGTTGTACACAGGGTTGCTATGAGGCGGAACCGACTGGACGGCACCTAACAACTCTCTCTTCCTGGCCTGATCCTCCCTCTCTGGTTAAAAGCTCTAGTGCCCCAGCCCTACAATAGACCTGCCTAGAAAAGGGAGGCCGAGGGGAGCATCACCCTGCTGGTGATGAGCTGTCTAGAATGCCTGGACCCAGGTTCCAGGCCCATGCTAGGCAGGACCTCTTCCCAAGTGATTACTCCAACCCCAACTCACCTCCCTCTGAGGCTGCAGAAGCAACAGCCAAACAGGCCAAGACCAAGGCTGCTCTGGACACGGTCCCCATCCTGGGGCAAGGACTGGTCACTGGCCACCCAGGAGGTGCGTTCTCTCAGGCAGATCTGGATTTGAAGGGCTGGGCTGCTGAGAGCCTGCTCCTCTGGTTGCTGTTACTGATGTTGTGAACTTTAGGGCCAGTTCTTTCTCCTTTTTATACATCTGGCAGGGATAGGTCTGGCTGTATCTCCGCCCTCCCCAGCTTCCTGCTGTGACTCAGTCCCAGCTGCGCCTCCTCTGGCAGCCACTCCTTCTCAACTCACCCCAAGGCCTCCTCAGAGGACTGAGAAAAATGGGGATGACAGGGGAGCATTCTTAGGACCCCAAGAGAAACTGACTCTGAGAGTCATGGAGCAAGAGCTGTTTGGGACCTTATTTTGTGCCTCAATTTCTCCTTCTGTATGCTGCCTTCTGTGGAGAAAGGATTTGACAATCATCTGAACTGGGGTTGGGGAAAAAGGGCACTAAGAAGTGTACAGTGGGGAACAGAACAGCCATTCCTGGGGCCCTCCTGACCAGTGAGAGGCTCGGGCTGTCCTTTTTCAATTTTCCCAACCCCCTGGCACAGAGAAGAGAAAGACAGAGTCCACCTCCCTTTATCCTCCCTCTCAGGAGTCAAAAATGAAGACACATACCTGGTAGCTTGAAATTTATTATTTTTAGTTTCACTCTCTTCACATTCAAACAGCTACAGCTTTTCCTCCCTCCTCTCTAGGGCCACCAAGCCAAGTCTTGGTTCAAAAGAGAACTGAGGCAGCAGGAGCTATGAAGGCTCTGCGGGACTCCTGGGGGCCTCATCTACGTACAGGGGCTCAGAACACTTCTTCAGCATTTGGGACCCTGGTGTTCTGCAGCTCCAGCAGCCGCCCTACTGCTTCAGTCAAGCTGTGCTCTCCAAGTCGATGATTCTCTCGAGTCCGAATGTTCACCGTTCTCTCACTTTGCTCTTTCTGGCCGACCACTGCCGGGACAGGTGGGGAGGTTTGGGAATTTCAGGGCAAATTCATCCATATGGAATATTTTTTTGCTGTGCAGAAATTAAACTTAAGAGACCTAAATCTTCAGGAGGGGTGGAAATATGGTTCAAAGAAAGGATAAATTTAGCTGTCCCTTGCTCTCCAGTTCTCTGCTCATCCTAAGGTGATAAGAACATGTCCCATGGCCATTCATTCCCCTATGGCCTTATCACTTCCAGTCAGGAGCCCCGGTGTGAGCCCCTAGGGTCAGCCAGATAAAGACAAACAGATCAAGAACCAGACAGAGAAACTATGCGTGGGGGTTGGGGCATGAGAGGAAGGGGAAGATGGCAGGGGTAGAACACACATGTGCAAGGCCATGAAGATATGAGATTATGGGGCAGCCTGCTTGAAGTACTGGCAGGGCGAGTGGGGCGTGTAAAGCTAGACAATCAGGGAAATTGGCTGTGGAGTTTGTGCTCCTTGTCTTAAAACAGAGCTCTGAGCCCTGGAAAATTCAAAACAGCAGGAGTAAGATAGGACTAGATTTTTCTCCCTAAGATCTTTCTCCTTGCGATGACTCTATCTGGGTTTAGGATAAACAAAGCTAATTAATTAATACCCTAGTAACCTTTTGTGGTCCTTTCTCTCTCATGCTACCTTGGTTACTTAACCTAACCAACACCAAGAGTAGGGCAGGGGTGAGGAAGAGGAAAACTCTTCTAGGGTGGGAGGTGGTGGTCAGGGGGTGAAGGAACCTGGTGCCCAAATGAGTCAGGTGTCCTGAATTCTGGCTCCTTTTGATCAGGTAATGTACCCCAATTATGGAGTTAACCATACTTAACAGACAGGAAAGAAGACTGCAGAGGGCATGTGGGAGAGCATAGGGCTGAGGTCCTGGGCTTTAGCTGCTCCACTCACTCACCAAACTGAAAATTGTAGTGGGCAAGCTGGGACCGGCGGACCCTCCGGCTGAGGGTTAGTCCAGAGTCGGCATCCAGGTCACCAACCAATCCTGCAGCCTGTAGGCTCCGTTGTACCTGGGGCAAAGGTTTCGTGATAGGAACTTAAGTTAATGGAAGGCTGATGAGCTACAACAGTGTGATGTCAATCTTCCCGAAGTCTCCCCAGCCATTCCTCTTTCCCATCTCAGTGTTCTCTGGTTCCCATCAACAACCCCTCATTTCATCCCCACACTGAGGCCTCCACCTCACCCCCTGCAACTTTTTCACCTGCCTCCTGTTGGGAATGAGGCCCTCTCCCGAATTCCTGGACTTTGCCTGCTTCTAGCCACCAATCTACCCAACCAGCTGTTCAACTCTGGTGCTGTCTACACCCTCAATTCTCTCTAGAACGGAAAAATAAAACCAACTTCACCTTACCCCACTTTTGTGCCAAGTACTGATAGTAGTTTTTAGCATTTTTTAATGTTAAGTGTTTAATTTTCACACATCCCAACATGGAGGGATGATCCCTGTTTTTTAGATGTAAACTTCCAGGCCACATCATGGGCAGCATACAGGACAGCTGCCATTCAAGCCCAGCCTGGTGGCTGCAAGTGCTGTGCCCTTCCCACTACCCTGTGGGGCCTCCTCCCACCCACTGCTGGGACCGACTCCCTACTAGTTCTGGTGCTGCCTCGGCACTGGCCCCACTCCTTACCTCCCGGGCATATCCCTCCTGCTCGGGCCCTACAGGGATGACCACCACCTGGAACGGGGACAGCCACAGTGGCCTGGTTGGGAGAGAACAGAGGAGGGCCAGTGACTGATTCTGGCTCTGGTCAAAAGTGTGGGAATGCACTGTGAGGCTGAGGTGCAGAGAGCAGATTTGAGAAAGAAATATAAGCTAGGTTTGAAGGGGAGGAACCATCTGGTTTGAGGGCCAGAACAGAAGAAACTGGGGTCAGAGGTCTCACCATTTTCCCCCACAGCTTTCCGCCAGGACCGCCAACATTCTTTCCACGGAGCCTAGTACTGCTCGGTGAATGAGGACTGGCCGCTCCAGGGCCCCGGCCTGCCTTGGAGGGAAATGGGGGGAATGCAGTGGAATGGGAAGGGTCCTAAAAATTGCACAATCAATGTCAGCTTCCAGTTTTTGAGAAATATCCTGTCCCCAGTAGGGGAGGGTGTGGAGGACTTGCTTTAGGCTTTAGGGTCAAAGGTAGAAGAGGGAGGCCATTGGCTGCCGAGGGAGAAGGGGACAGGGCAAGGTTCTATACCCTCTGTACTGCAGGCCAAATCTCAGGGGCAGTTGGAAGTCGAGCTGGATTGTCCCACACTGATGGGGCCGACCCAGGGCATCCCGGAGGTGCACGTCAATCTGGAGGAGACAGATGGGAGGCATGAAACCAGAACCAGTATCCTCCACTATGCCTGCCACCCACCCCCTCAGCCTATCCATGTCCCCAGCTGTTTTAAGAGTCATGTCACCTAGCTATATCATGCTCTACCCCTCACTGCACTCACTGGGGACTCTGGCAGTGGCTCCCCCTGCCTAAGCCCTATATAACTTCAGGGACATCAACATTCACAGGATGACCCACCCACACTCTGGCCTCTCAACTTATTGAGTGCCTCATCTCAGTGACCTTTATCCCCACCCACACTGTGGCTAAACCCTCCATGCTGTCATCACCCAGAATGGCTGTACCTCTGGAACTGTCCATCAGACACCTGCTCTGGTTACCGCCTCTCAGCCTTCCAGCTCTGACAATTATTCCTACTACTTGTTCTTCAATCTATAGGTTCCTTAACTCCTCTTTTTCCTTCCCATCCACAGGCCTCTCCCACTTTTGTTTCTTCCCCCATGCGGCTGAACCCACTTTCCCCGTTCATTTTTCTTCTGTCACACCCACAGGGCAAAGCCTCAACCTGAGGCCACCCTAGCCTTCCACCTCCGTGGCCCTGCAAGAGAACTGCTTGGTGCTGCCCAGCATGTCACATACATGTTGCAAAAACAGACTGATGCCACTACGGATGTCACCATTTCCAACCTTAACTAGACCCTCGCTGCTGCCAGCCATCCTCTGACTGCCCCAATTCAGCTCTTGTCCAGTTCTCCTTGGGGATTTTCAAGCTTTCTCTTGTCTTTATATCTTCGAGCTCCTCACTGACAACTCTCCTCTCCCCCACTTCCCTCTCAGGAAATGATCCTCCTATCTCATGGAGAATTCGAATTATTGATATTATGAGATGGAAAAATGCCTGGACTTCCTGTTTCCACTCTTATCAACTTCCTTGCATCCACCTCCAGCCTTTTCTCCTGCCCTTATACAATGGCAAAGGTGGTACCTTCTGTGGAGGGCTCTTGATTCCACCCTTCCAGCCTCCCCAGGAACTGCCCTCTACTGTAATCCCTTCTACAACTTCAGCTTTTCCTCCACCCAAACAGATTTCCTCTCATCATAGCATTTAAACATTCCCAAGTCTCTCCCTTCAGAAAAACCTCTCTTTTAATCATCCAGGCTCCTTCTGTTATCTTCCTTTGCCTTTATCAGAGCCAAAATCCTTTTTAAAAAAACTTATTTATTTTTTGTTGTTGGGAATACACACAGCAGAACATTCAACAATTTTTACATGTATAATTCAGTGACGCTGATGACATTCTTCAAGTTGTGCAACCATTCTCACCCTCCTTCTCTGACGTGTTCCTTCCTCATTAACATAACTCACCGCCCCCTAAGTTTCCTACCTGGTCTTTGGAGTTGCTGTTTTCAATTTGATCCCACGTAGTTCTTTAAAAGAGCATAACGCTCAAAGCAGACATTCTTTACTAATTAAGCTAAACTATTTTTTGATTTAAAGAAGACTTGAGGGAACGTTCTTGGTTTAAGGTTAAAGATCATCTCAGGGCAATAGTTTTAGAGATTCATCCAGCCTCAATGGCTCCAGAAATGGATCCCATGAGAATCTGAAATTCTGTGTTGCATTTTCCCCCTTTTGATCAGGATTCTGCTACAGAATCTTTGATCAAGACATTCAGTAATGGTAGACAGGCACCATCCAGTTCTTCTGGTCCCGTGACAAAGGAGGCAGATGTTCATGGGGGCAATCAGCCACAATTCCACTTCCTCCTCCTGTTCCTGACTCTCCTTCTTCCTCTGTTGCTCCAAGTGAATGGAGACCAATTGTGTAACTTGGATTATAACCTCCTGTAAGCTTTCAAGACCCTGTAGCCAAAACTTTTTTTTTTAATTGTGCTTTAAGCGAAAGTTTACAGTTCGAGTTAGTTTCGCATATAAAATTTTACACACATTGTTACATGACCCTAGTTGCTCTCCCTATAATGTGTCAGCACACTCTTCCTTTCCACCCTTAATTTCCCATGTCCGTTCAACCAGCCCGTCTGTTTTTGCCTTCTCACCTCATCTCCTGACAGGAGCTGCCCACATAGTCTCAAATATCTACTTGGACTAAGAACCACTTTCTTCATGAGTATCATTTTATGTCTCATAGTCCAGTCTAATCTTTGAAGAGTTAGCTTCAGGAATGGTTTCAGTTCTGGACTAACAGTCCGGGGGCCATGTCTTCTGGGGTCCCTCCAGTCTCATACTATTAAGTGTGGTCTTTTTACTAGAATTTGAGTTCTGCACCCCATTTTTCTCCTGCTCCACCATGGACTCTCTGTTGTGTTTTGTGACAGGGCGGTCAACGGTGGTAGCTGGTCATCATCTAGTTCTAGTCTCAGTGTACCCAAAACTTTCAGTTATGTTCATTTGCTCACTTCTATCTGGCTACACACCCCCACTTTACCAAAAATGGCCCTTGGCAACTTAACACCTTTTTACTAAATCCAGCAGACACTTTTTGGTCCTTTTTTCCCCTTGACTTCTTTCACTTCTTCCAACTTACCACGTGAGTTGGAATGTCGTTGGCCAATAATTATTCAACTTTCAGACTGGAAAGAGGTTTCTGCAGGAATTCTTTCCTGACCCCTGGTGTTGCACTCCCTTTGTACCTACACAGCACTGGCCCCACCCGGCTGACAGGGCTTATTTCACTTCCCCACAGCTCTCACTAGACTGTAAAGGCCATGGGTGGCAGGAACCGCGCAACTCTTCTTTAAAATCTATACAAGTTAAAAAATATTCCTTTGTACCTACTTGATATTTAATACAACAAAATGAAAAAAGAATAAATAAAATTCTAACCAGAGTCCCTAGCTTACCTTAGGCCCATAGAAGGCACCATCTCCAGGTCTGAGGTCCCAAGGTTCCCCAGATTCTTCCAAGGCCTGGTGAAGGACCTATAAAAGGAATAAGATACAAGAGAAATGTGTCATCTTAGATTTTATAAGCAACATATTCCTCCAGTCCCAAAAAATGACCCCCTCAGAATATGGCTCTGTCTGAGGATCCTGGCTCCTATCTCTCCCACCCCTTCCACTGGAGAGCAGTTTATCTGCCTTTGCTTCCTGACCTCCTACTTACCTGCTCAGCCTGGTCCCAAAGACAAGACTCCCCTAGGAACCCAGATGGCCGGGTGGACAGTGCCAGGCGGAAGGAGAAGCCAAGGACAGCATAGACAGAGTGGAGGAAATCTAGGCAGTCTCGGATCTCTGCTTCCAGCTGCAGGCAGGAAACAAGGGTGAGCTGTGTGTCAGCTGGAGATGGAGGGTGATGGTAGTTTGGGGGAAAAAGAGGGCAGAGGCATAGAGAGATAGCAGAGACAAGATGGGGGTAGAGCTGTAGTATGTAAAGAGGGCAACTGAAGGGCAGGGACGTTGGGAGCTCAAAGGGAGAATGGAAGGCAGTTATAAAACGCTTTGGTGGAAAAAATATCCCCTAAAGTCTTCTTTAAACCAAACGACAGTCTAGTTTAATTAGTAAAGAATGTCCGTCATGAACACCGCGTTCTTTTAAAGAACCATCTATATGGGATCAAACTGACAACAGCAGCTGGAAAGGTTAGACAGGAGGCTTTTATGTTAATGACGGTGAAATAATTTGAAAGAAAAAGATGAGAATAGTTATACAACTTTAAGAACGTAATCAATGTCACTGAATTGTACATGTAGAAATTGTTAAATTGGTGTATGTTTTGCTGTGTATATGGTCAATATACAACAACATCAAAATAATCAAAATAAACAAATAAATAAATAAAATGCCTTGCTCGAGGTGGGGAAGGACCACCTGATCCGGGGCACAGAAGATGTGAGCGTCATCCTGCTGGAAGCGTCGCAGCCGAGTCAGTCCCCCCAGACTGCCAGAAGCCTCAGCGCGGTGCAGGGCCCCGAAGTCTGCCAGTCGCAGGGGCAGCTCTCGCCAAGATCTGGGCCGGTGGGCGAACATCAGGCTGAGATTGGGGTGGGGAAGGGTCAGAATCACAGGGAGACCCAGCCCTCGAAGATGTCTCCTCTGCCCGATCTGCTTGCCTGTTTTCTCTGCACCGCCAGTTAACACCCTTCCTAGCTTTAGCACGCCCTGCCACTGAGTCCTGTCAACACCACTTATCGCAGCCTGAGCCATGCCTGCTTCATAAGTGAGTTTCCCAGAAAAAACCCATATAGAACTTGTTGCTGACTCATAGTGACCCTATACAACTGAGCAGAACTACCCCACAGGGTTTCTAAGGAATGACTCATGCATTCAAACTGCTGACCTTTTGGTTAGCAGCCTAGCTCTCAACCACTGTGCCACTAGGGTTCCAGTAACAGCCATTAACTCACTGTGCCCTTGTTCTGTGACAGGTAGTGAGCTGAAAGAGGAACCTTAGATAGCAAATCCAAATTCTTGATTTTACTAATTAGGAGGCCGAAGCTTAGAGAGGCACAATGATTTTCCCAAGTTTCCGTGGCTACCTACGGAACAGACTGAAGACTCAAATCTAATGTCGCAATATCCTTTCCCAGACTCTATTAATATTTAGCAACTCAGTTGCCTCATCCTAACCCTGGGAGGAACCAGGCTTCCTTGCTCTCAGCTCACCAGTGTGCAGGGCAGTTCATGGGCTTGAGGGCGAGTGTGGAGTGGGCTTGATGGCTGGTGGAATGGTCACTCAGGGAGCTGGCAGGTCTGTCGGAGCCCTGGCGCTGCAGGGCAAATATGTCTTCCCTGTAATGCTCCCAGTGTCCTGACTGTTCCCAGAGCTTCGTAGAAAACAGTGTTGGGGTTTTTACTTCTGAGAAACCACGGCGGGCATACTCAGCCTGGAGATGAGGGTACAGACATGGAGGGCCAGAATGACTGGGGGAGAAGAGGCCGAGTGGCAGCTGTCTCATTCTCCTGAGGCCCTCAGGCCATGTGGATCCCAGTCACAACCTATTAAATACCATGTTCCCTCTCTCTGTCTCCTGCTGCAGATTGCACATTCTAGCACCGGGATCAAAGTCACCAGCACTTTAGGATGCTTATATCCACGCTTCCAATCCCCCTCTATTGACTCTCACACCCCAGCTTCTCCTAGGGCCCCAGCCCCACCCTGGTCTCTCTTCTCCAGGACTCGGTTCCCCCTTACTTACCCTGATAAAAGCCATCAGTGCATTATACACCCTCGTCCCCCGGGGCAGGAAGAAGCAGCTCCCAGGGCTCAGCTCATGGAAGAAGAAGAGCTCCTGTTCCTGGGGTCAGGAAGGGCAACAGTCAGTTCAAGAGGAAAGGGTTGCTTTGGGACCTAGAAGGAACACCTGACAGCTGTTCCACCTGTTTGATTCTGCATCTGCTCCCAACATCGCAGTCAGATTGCTTCCATCCCTCTCTAGCCCTTGGCATCATCCCTCCCTATCTTCCCAATCTCTGTACCTTGCCAATGCGCCGGTGATCCCGCAACTCTGCTTCCTCCCTCCACTTTTCCCAGGCCCGCAGCCCCTCTGCCGTGGGGAAGGAAATCCCTGACACTCGCTGCAGTGTCTCTGGGACCCCTGAAGACCTCCACAAGGATGAGGAGTTCTGTGGAAGGACACGGAGAATCAAGGGGAAGGTGGGGAGGACTGAAGTCACCCCACACCCCCACTTTCAACCCTCACATGGAACTCTCAGTGTGAGCATCACAGGTATGCTGCTCAACAACAATCCCATCTCACCTCTCTCTACTACTTTTCCTACCATCACCACCAGCAGGGTGGACCTCTCTCTCCTCTAGACCCCCTTGCCATGTTAATAGCCTTAGAATTGCCTGACTCTTGATTTCTATGGATGTCTTGTCCTGGTCAAGCCTAACCTTACCCTGTCACCTCTTTTTGTCCCCATTTTTACTACCACTGTAAGATCCCCTGCACTTAGTTCCTTCCCCTTCTAGCCAATGGCTGCTCAGGAGCGTAACTCTTAGCTCTGGTCAAATGTTAGTCTACCCATCTCCTTATCAGTCTCCTGAACAGCTGCTAGAAAACGCAATCTCCCACACACAGAAACTCAAATACCTTTGCTTGTTTTTTAGGCTCCTTTAATAACAGTAATAACGAGAAGCAGCCTACCTCTTAGAGCACTTTTAACTCCTCCTCAGACACTTTCTCACGCATTAGTTGGTTTTCATTGTCTCTATGATGTGGACTCACTGGTAGGACAGGATTTCACATCCTCACTTCACAGATGGAGAAAATGGCCACAGATCTCAATCGTGGCAGAGCCAGGACTAAGTGAGGATGGCTAGGTTCTCATTCCAGGGCTTTGTGCTCTACACATCTGCCTCTCCCTTCACGCCCTGCTCCCATCCCATCCAATAACTCACCCTGTCCAGGAACAATACTTTCATAAAAAGCATGCCCTTGACTTAGGGTATTCTCCCTGTGCCTGTCAAGTGGTGTCGATCAACCTGCTGGACCATACCCCCTTTCCCAGGACTCTTCTCAAGTGGCCCTATCCAGCCTGCTCATGCCCTCCCCCGCTTTCTCTCTTAGCACTGATGTCCAACTGTAGAATTTGAATTGGCTTCTGGGTCCTCACAGGGTGTTCAGCATTTGCTATCAGTTTGGTAGTTTCTAGAAGGCAGGGACTGAGTTTCTTTCTCCTTCTAGATCCCCCCCTCAGCTCTCAGAGTAGAGAAGGGACTGAGAGAGAGAATCATCTCTCCACTCCTTTGCTCACGCCAGCGAAAACAGGAGTCTCAACCTAACCCTGCCTTCACAACTGACCGCCAGCAGCTTCAGTCCTCCAATTTGTCCAGTATGCCGAAGGTGGGGGCCCTGGCAAAGGTCAACCAACATGCCACACCTGGGAGAAAAAAGGGGCCAGTTAGTGGTTCCTAAATTCTTTGAGCTACTCGTTTTCACTCCCTCATAGCCTTCTGGTCACAGAAAGAGGAGGTGAACAAGACTTGTTCTACAGTCAGAGCAATGAGAGATAAAAACTAATTCCTGCTCCCATTTCTCTTTTTGGAGACATACAGATTACCTTCTATCCTCTGACCCCTATCTTTGCTTCCCCACCTCTCCCTGTCTCCCCCATCTTGACACCACTCACCCGTACACTGTTGTTGTTGGACCTGTCACTTTCTCCTCAATCAGGCGAAGCTTAAAGGGGTTATCCTGAAAGAAGACAGAAGGGAACAGAAGAGGGAAGACAAGTCTTCATTCCCACAAAGATGTCCTGGGAGACAACCAGCCCTTTCCTCATGCTTCTGAATCTTTCTTCTAAAACTGTACATCTCCACCCTACCTTGAAGAGCTGGCGAAGCTGATCCTGAGAAGCCTCTAGCCGCCGGAAGGGTTGAGTAGCAGCTGCAAGTTCCTGGCAAATCCGCTCCAAAAGAGGTAGCTCTGAGCCTTGGACAGTCCTGGTAAGAGGAGAGTTGGTGGGCCTGCATCACCTGGGTGACAGATCTGTGGCCTAGAGGGTGGGAGTGGAAGTCCTGCCCTCCAGAAACATCTAGAATTATCGATATAAAACAGACTCAGAGAAAGCAAAAATAGAAAACCAGATAGATTTTACAGCTGGAGAAAAAGTTCTATGCATGAAATTAAAAGCTGAGTGCAGGTAATATGGCTGGACAAAATTAGAGCAACAATAATGAAGAGATGAAGTAAGATTCCAAGATTTCTAAAAGCTAAAGAAGATAAGTTTTAAGCAGGGTTAGACACAAGAGAGGGACATGGACTAGTAAAGAACTGGTACCATTGTCACAGTTGAGGCCTGGATAGCAATTATAATAACAACAATGATAAAACAATGACAGACACTGAGTTTCTATTATGTACCAAGCACTGTATATGCACCTTATAGGATAATGATAGGGGGTGGGGTAAAGGGCCCCACCTCCCAAGCCTGGAGACTATGTCAAACCGAGTTACACTCTCAATTCTGGCAAAGGTGCTATGCAATGCCTCAGCTATCTGTTAGACTTCTTCTCTAAACTGAATGTGCCCAAAGCCCCAGAGAAGGGGCTCCTAAAGCACTCCAGAACCATGCTCCTCCTTCCGGACACTACTCACCGCTCCTTTCCCAGGAAGAAATCATGGTAGAAACCACATTCTGTACTTGGACCTTGACAGAGGACAGCGCCTAGGAGTTGTTCAGCTGCTGCCCCCAGGACATGAGCACTGGAGTGCCAGAACACCTGGGTTCAAAAGAAAGGAGTTCACAAATTCAGAACCTTCTCCCTTTCCCCAAGCTCTGATTCTCTCCTTAGGGAAGCTGGTGGGAAAACTGGTATTGCTCTTCTAGGGATAACTGCCCCAAAATGAAGAACCTAGACCTTGGCAGTGGCTGCTAAAAAGTGAAAAGTGTAAAACCGACTCAGAAAAGAAAGTGAAAAGCCAGTATCCTGGAGCGTGGAGGCAGGCTAGTCAGTGTTCCTTTGTTCCTCCTATAACATCTCCTTTTAGGGCTTCAGAGTAAACTGCCTTCCTGTGACAACGGTTCCCTAGGGCTCTGCTTGGTCTTTTAGTCCTTTTCTTTTCCTACCCTAGGATTTCAGTGTGATGTGATACACCTACTTGTATGGGTTTGGTCGCCATCTATAGAAAACAGATCTCCATTTTTCTGGATTCTAACAGATGAGGTCTGCGTTACCTGAGCTGACATGAAGGAGACAAACTGGGGAGGTGGACAGGTTGTGTGCTCGGTTGTGGAAGCCATGTTAGTATTAAATATACATCTGGATAACCTACAACATGTGTGCTCAAGAATTAAGGGGGCAGCTGGCGTACTACCCTTGTGTTTTTTAACTTGTTATTTCTCCTTTTCATTAGTACATATGATGTCTGTTTAATAGATCCAGGCTGTCTATATAAAAATTTTCATCACCAGGTTCCAGCTTAGGCGGGAAGGGTTAAGATAAACACAGTCTATTGGTCTCCACTCATCTAGAACAAAAAAGAAAGAAGAAAACCAAAGACTCAGAAAAGAAAGTAGCCTACAGGACTAACAGTCTACATGAATCACAGCCTCAACTACTTTGAGACCAGAAGAACTAGATAGTGCCTGGTGAGTGTTCTGCTCAGGGCACGATAGGTGGATTCTTGTAGAATGGGAGAAAAATCTGGAACAGAACTCAAATTCTTAAAAAGGAGAGACTTATTGGACCAGTTGAGACTAGAGGACTCCCCAAGACTGTTGGCCTGAGATACTCTTTAAACCTTAAATCAAAATTATCCCTTGAGGTCACCTTTTAGCTAAATAACAGATTGGCCCATAAAATAAAGAATATCACTCATGAGTAAATGACTTTTTAAAAAAAATCATCTATATGGGACCAAATGGTCAAAAATTATGGCAAAGATGAGAAGGTAAGGGAGCACGGAAATTAGAGTACTGGAAATGGTACAACCAGAATGGAATGAATGAGAATGATGGCAGTGTGAAAAATGTAACCAATCACTGAATAATTTGTGTAGAAACTGTTAAAAGGGAACCTAATTTGCTGTGTAAACTTTCACCTTAAACACACACACACAAAAACCAAACCTGTTGCCATTAAGTCGATTCCGACTCATAATGACCCTATAGGACATAGAACTGCCCCACAGAGTTTCCAAGGAGTGCCTGGTGGATTCAAACGGCGAATCTTTTGGTTAGCAGCTGTAGCACTTGACCACTATGCCACCAGGGTTTCCTTAACCATAATAAATTATTTAAAAAGATAAAAATAAAAAAGACAAGCAGTCTGTGGTAGGTCTCCCTCTCAAATGTAAACGCAGAAACTGAGGCAAAGAAAATAAATGCTAGAAGCCTCTGCTTGCATATCTTACAGTTTAGTAACCACCATATTTCTGATAAGGAAGGAGCTTACCGCCTTCCCCTCTGGGGAATCAAATGTCAGAAATCTGACGTTGGAATCTGTCTCCAAGGGCCGATCCATGTCATAAGGTTCTCCATTCACTTGGGCAGCCACCGCAGTATTTGCCAGTGTTGAACTTTGGGGATGGGGAGTGGGGGTGAAGAAAAAGACAGTTACAACCCACAGGGGTAGAGAGGGCCTAATCTCTTGGTAATTCCAAATTTGCAATCCTGGAGAAAAAGAACCTAGCATTTCTTTTCCCAGAAGACAAGAGAGAAAGAGCAGACTCCGAAGCTAATGCAATAAAACAAATTTACGAGAAGGGCTGTCTTGATGGGGATCGAACAGAAATAAGCAGATTGCATTTTCGTTCCCCGCTCAGGTCCAAAGAAAACACAGAGGCAGGAGGATGATCCTAGGAGGTACAGGATGGGCCTGGTACCTGATCTGCTGGGCTAGTTGGTAAGGGGTTGTGTTCCATGCCACAGCATCCACTTTCTGGCCTCCAGGAAGGGATATTTTAATAGTCCGACGTTCCTTCTGTGCCATGCTTGCTAACCTTTTTACCTGAGCAGCCCAAAGCTCCTCGAAGAGACCAAGTCGCTCTGCCAGCCAGGGTGCAGGGGTCGGCACGGCTGCCTGAAGTGAAAGATACGTTAGGAGGTAACACAGATCCCATCATTCCTTCTTGGGACCGGGTGTGGCGGGAGATGAGGCTATTTAAGTGGACTTGGTCCTGGGCCGTAGGCCGGGGCCCTACGGGGTGCAGCACTCCCCAAGTCGCTGACCCTTGGAAGCAGGCAGCGCGTCTAGGGCTACGGTAGCCCGGTCCGGGGACTCTCAAGGTACGGAAATTGCATCAGGCTGGGTTGAGAGTCTACACCTTAGGCTTCGAGTGGGGTGAGTCCGACGCGGTTCGGAAACTTTGCGTACCTCATGCACCGTGCGCAGCCCGCAGGCTTGTAACCCTGGGAGCCGGAGCCGCGGCCACATCTGATACAGCCCCATGTTCCTTCAGACCCGTGCCTACATCCCCAAACAGATTATCGCCGCTTTTCCTTCACCAGGTTTTCATTGGCTTCTGGACCAACAACGTCCCTGCATATTGGCTGCTGCAGCTGCCACTCTTATCTGGCCCCACCTCCAGGAACTCCGAAGAAGTACACCCCACACAGCACCAGCAGCGATGCGGGTGGTTCCGCTTGCCCGGAAGACCCAAGCTGTTACACACAAGCCTGTTACTTTTTAGCTGAAAGCCCAAAGTAGCAATACAGTATCCTGCGGCCTTGAGTTCAGTAGAACTGGTGAGGGCAAGAGTGGTTGAAAAACGGCCCGGAAAGGGTAGCTGGTAATTTTTTCTTAACCACAAATTTTCCTCTACATGGCCTTTACTGACACGTTGAAAACCCTGGTGGTGTAGTGGTTAAGTGCTACGGTTGCTAACCAAAAGGTCAGCAGTTGGAATCCACCAGGTGCTCCTTGGAAACTCTATCGGGCAGTTCTACTCTGTCCTATAGGGTCGCTATGAGTCGGAATCGACTCGAAGAAAACAGTTAAGAGCATGGGCTTTGGAGCCAGACAGACCTAATGTATCTGCCATTAACTAGGTAATTTTAGGTATTATTTCTCTGTCCCAATTTCTTCATCTATAAAATGAGAATAATAATAGTATCTATCATTACCAATTGTTGAAGTTAATTTTATGTAAATAATATAGTATAGTGCGTAGTATATGGTAACGAGCAACAACAAGCTGTTAAAATAAATGAATATAACAGTTCAGGACTGGAGCAAAGAATCTGCAGAGGGCATCGCTTAATTTTACAGATAGGAATTTAAGCTCCAACAGTAAGTGCTCATGCTGGCTTCTGAATCTAAGTCTTGTACTCATCCACTGCACCATGCTTTTTCTGGTAATGGAGTTTACTCTCAATGTGTTCCTCCATTACCTCAGAAAGAGAGGTGCCAGACCCTAGAATCTTAGCTCTCTGCCTCCTATATATGTCCTTTGCCTCTCACTCCCACTCTAGCATCCTAGCTCTCAACTTCCTTTATCTTCTCTTCCCTCTCCCTGCTATATCTAGTACACAAGACTAGGTATATGTGATTAATTTCACACAGTAAAAACAAACAAGGTCAAGCTTGTAGTAGATAAAGAATGAGGGGGATGGATTGGGGGGCAGCTGTGAGGTTCTCAGTTATTCCCACTAGTCCCCTCACCTGGGGGTGGGGATGGTTAGTTGGTTCTCAAGTTTCAATGGTGATGGGATCAAGGGTTGTGGAGGAAGAGCTGTCAGAGAAAGCTGTTTAATTTAGATCTCTACAGAAGCCAGAGGTTCTGTCTGCGGAGGGCAGCAGCTGATCCGAGTCACAGGCACCACTCTGGATCTTGGCTCCATCTTCTGGTATGTTAGACATTCTGAAACACAAAGAGAGAGACAAGACTGATTGTGGGAGAGGAAGATTGTGTGTGTGTGTGTGTGTGTGTGTGTGTGTGTGTGTGTGTGTGGTGGGGAGCAGTAGTGAGAATTTATAAATGGCATTCAGAAAGTGTGGTAAAGGCAGGGCTCTGCAAGGGAGTGTTATATTGCAGGCAATGAAATGGTAGGTGCCCAATAAATACTGAAGTATTTAAGAATGTACCTATTACTATATTGACTTGAAGCCCCAAAGACAGTGACACACCATTTATTCACCTGATTTTACCTTGTACTCTTTTGTTAGGCTAGTAGAGGGATGGTGGAGTAACAATTAGGTTAGACTGAGCTGGTAGCTCCTTACACTCATCCCTCAAACATTTGCCATCTGCTTACTGTGTGCAGTAAGCACTTAGCTGGATGCTGTGGGGATGCCAGTCAATAACTATTACATCCTCACCTATGTAACTTGTGTTGCAGCGGAGGAAGGGCGGAATGCCATCCTTCCTCCTTCTGTGGCAAGCAAGCTAAGGCCAAGTCATCAGTCACTGGTTCTACAACTTCTGACTTCTGACTAGCCTATGCCTCAGCCTCCGGGAATTTTAACCCGTTAGCTTGCCTGGGAAACATCCATCCATAAAACTTCTCTTACACCTCCCTCCCCAGCCCAGAATACCACCGAACACCTACTATGTGCCAAATGCTGTGCCTTGACTATCTTGTTTAATTCCTAAACAACGGTGAAAAGCAGTAGCTATTTTTATGCTCCCTTTAAAACATGAAAATCGAGCCTCAGAGAAGTCAAGCCCGGCCCAACTGAATTCGAAGACTGCGTTGTTTATACCATGCCACGCTGCCTCTGGGGACCAGATGATTAGTATGTTTAATTAGTATAATGTTTGGTAGCCCGGCTCCCTTTTCCTCTTCAGGGTACACTACCCGGAGGCTTTAGGGCCAAAGCCTTTAATATGGGGTGAAGAGACAGGTCCAATAAAAAAGAAAAGAGGTGTCATAACAACTTTTCTCTACCAGACTAAGGAACAAGAAGTGTCCATGAAATAATGTCAAGATTTCGTAGAAGTCGAGGGAAAAAAGGAAACTCAGTAAAGGGTGTCCTAGGTCCTTAGTAAAAATTTGAGAAATTCTCAGCCTTAATCAACTCTTACGAGCCTAAAGCCTTGGTGAGGCAGTATTTTTTTTTTATAGGCTTAAACCACATATAAGAATGTTCACCACTGAAAGTACATTTCCACTGGTAACCAGATCAGCACACACTTCCAAATCTACCATAGACTCTTAGAAGCAAATTCCTCACTTCCCTTGCACCAAAGAGACAGAAAAAATATTAGAGCTATATATATATATATATAGTAAAAGATAAGGTTTATGTCATTAGCACCAAATGCTTTTTGAGGCCCAAAGTGGCTAAAAGCACAGTAGGCGGTGTGGGGATTAGGTTAATAAAAACTTGCCTTAGTAAGTGCTTAGATCTAGGATGGGTCTTTTACCTTACCTTTGCTTGAAGATGCCTCAAAGGGATAGAATACGATTTCCCATCCCCAAGCCATCTGAGTCTGACAGAAACAAGGAAACAAAGCCCCACCTTTTAAACAACCCTGATATATCAGGCCAAGGGAAAAACATAATGAAGTCTCCCAGATACAGGAGCCAGTGCAGGGATGTGTCAACTCAGGCGTTCCTGGACTCTCAAGGAAAAAAACAAAACAACAAAAACATACACAAAAAAAACAAGAAACACAAAGAGAAAAGTACTTAAAAAAAGGGCCTAAATCTATCTATAGAAGGTAATATACAACTAAGGCCTACTCCTCAATAACCAAGATTTTAAATGAATCCTTTACTAATCTCTACTGCCCTGGCAATAACTGGCTTCCTAGAAATTTGGGACCTTAAGTGTTATATTTTATAGGCACAAAGGAGACTTCTAGCTAGGGGGGGAAACAAAAGGAACGGAACCCTGTCTGTCCATCTTTCTACCCATTCCATTGGAAAGGCCCAAACAAAAATGCAGTAAATTTCAAGTCCTCTAATCTCCTTTCCCACAAATTATGGGGCAGAGGACTTAAGTAATTCTCAGGAATAAGGGGGTACAAAGGACAGAGGTGCAAGAAGTTGTTGGAACATCCAATTTGCTATGAACGTGAACGGACCCACTCTGGATTGGTTTAACCAGCATCCTTTGAATCAAACATAAACTGCTGCCTGTATTTGTTTTCTTGATTGGCAGTGCAAAGAGCTCATTAGCCCCTCCACCCACACCTGCTTTTGACTCTTGCTAGGGTGAGGACAACGAAGGCAAAGTTGGATAGAAAAAAAATAGGTAGCCATACTATCGATTTCTAAATAATTTCAGCCTTATCCCCTTCCCTCAACCTTGTATCTAAGCATAAAGTTTTTTACCCCCCAGTGTTAGTCAGAAGTAACTTGGATATTTAGTTTTTTATTCCTTTTGCTCCTTTAAAGCCTATCTGCTTCTCTTCTACATAAGGGGAGAACAGGATGTTTACTTAAAAGCCACTGTCTCATGTAATGGTGGCCCTCTAGTAGATCTGTCTATGCAGCCTCAGTGAGTTATTACTCAGCAATTGTGAACAGGTGACCAGGCTTGTCTACACAGTTACTCATAAACAAGTATGAGAAACGCCCCAATACCCTCAAGAGTGCTAAAACTCATTTTGATGGTGTTACTGTGTCTACATACATGAGAAGGTAACTCATCCCTCCTGTATAAGATTGGCTTAAATAAAACAATTTAGGGGAAGTGCATTTTCAACATGCCCAGAAAGGTTTCCTTGGGGTCAAAGAGAGGAATCAGGTAGACAAGTCAAGGTCCCAAGAGGGGATAAAGAAGAAAGGGTGAGCCAGATTCCAGAAGCTGCCAGAACCGGGGTACACCCTACGTGCTGGGTGTGTTCCTAGGTCACTGCTATTTCTGCAGTGTCTGATGACACATGTATGGAGCTTCACATAATCAAGGCTGCTATTTAGAGCCTTCTACCTGCCAGTGACCCAGACCTGGCCCAGATACAGTGACTATCACTCTTCACTTCTTAAAGGAACATTCCATTTATTAAGCCTCACTGGGTTGTGAAAAATGGGGTAAAAGAAAAGGATTAAGCGTGGCTTCTGTATTCCAGATTACCAATATGTAGTGAGGGCAGATGTGGGGAAAGAGCTGGCCAGAAGGACCCCACCACCACTAGCCCAATCCTATGTTTGCCTTAAAACTGTTTCTTGGCTCACAACTGCATAACCTTTTGAAGACAAATAATCCATACAGTATTATCCCACTTCATCACCAGCCACACTCCACAAACATCTCGATCTCATCCCACCCATCAGCCCTTTGCAAACTTCAATTACACAAAGGATCAAACGGAAAACCTACAAGGTCATGAAGATCTTAGAGGCTCAGATTGCTTTCAGTGACAGAGTGCAGAAGTCAAAGGGACAGCTGGACAAGATCAATGTGAGGGGAAAAGTCAACCACACAACAAAGGAGACTATACTTTATTAAACTTGAAAACAAAAACATAATTATATCAGGGACAATTAAAAAAAAAAAAAGGGAATGGCTGCAAGAGAAAGTGGAAGTGGCCACAGGAAGGTAAAAGATGGGATGGTCTCTGGTATCGCTCTGTGCGCCTCAGAAACGTGTGGGCACACACATCACTACCCCCCATGCACTCAGACCAAAAGCCAGTATAGTATGACTGCATCTTCCGAGGTATCTCCAGGCTTTTCTTTCTGCATTCGGTAGTTGGTTCCACCTTCAGCCCTCCACAGTCACGTAGGGTCTCTGCTGGAGAAAATTTACGTTTTCAACCACAGGCCTGCTCCACAAAGCGGCCGTTTCAGCTCCTGGATAAATTCCCTTCTCTTTGCACTCACCAGAGAAGCCAGGGGCCCTTAGTCAAAGCCCAAATCTCAAAGAAAAATGTCAAACCTTTAGAACTAGTTATTTTATTAAATGATATTAATACACGTTTCAAAAAGATTTCATTGTTGTTGCCTCTAAAGCACGTACTTGTTTTCCACACCGAACACGTGAGAATATCATTCCAACATATCTAATTTTAACAGGCACTACTGCCTATTAAAAATAAAACTAAAAAAAATAAAATAAAAGGGGGGGAGGGGGAGGGGAAGCAGTAATTTACAGCAGTTCCAAAATAACAACAGCTGAAGTTAATTCTGCATGAACCGGCAACTTCAGGACTTGATAGTGAATATTCTGCAGTTAGGAAATTTCGCATATTCACATTATCTAGATAGGTTTGCTAAACCATGTATACCACAAACCCTCCATTCTTGGGATCAGAAAGATTAAAAGTCCTACTGTCTGTTCATTTTACCCTCCCTGGAAGCAAACCAAATTCTATTCACTCTCAACTTGTGGGAGGGAAGAAGACAGGAGGGAGAGAGCTGTCATCTATGGCTGACTGAAGGGTAAATCCTGCACAACGTTTAAGAACTCTGAGACTCTATCACCGAGCTTTAAGTGGTACCCATGTATCCACACTTTCCACCAATTCTCTGTCTGTGATTTTACAGTGAGCACCAAGGACCTCAGTAACAACTTCTCATCTCTGCTTCCGTATCAATCATGTCCTTGTTAAGACACACTGAGTTCTGCTTTCTTTAAAAAATATCTTGTTTATTATTATTATTTTTTAACTCAGGTTGAAATACAAAAGTCAGTACATGGTCACAGAGTTTTAAATCACAGACACAGAAAGAATAAACCCCCTTTGTTTCATGTTACGAACACCAGAATTGTCGTCTGTTTTTCACTATATCACATATATTACATTGTCTTCATTTACTGCTGTAGACAGATTTCCTTACAGTTAATAGCTGACAGTCACATACACATCCTTACTTCCATCCTGAAACCAACGCATCAAGGATTTTGTGGCTTTAAAAAATAAGAAAAAAGAAATCACACACAAAAACAAACCCTTAAAGGTCCATTTTTTAAACTATACAGCGAAGTCTTCTTTCATGTATTAGCCATCATGCTTTTGAGGACAATTACCCTACCCCGACATTCAGGAAGCCACTTTCTTGACATCCCCATATGTTCTGATAAAACAAATGGTCAGAGAGCTTTTTCAAGTAAACACTACTTTTAGCTTACACAAGAGCAGCAGAGAATTCACATTCTTTTATTCTAGAATGAAAAACATCCCATTTAATCTCTCCACACACAGAAAGTCTATTTCAGTTCTGGAAGCCAAATGGAACTTGCCCTTCCCAACACACACACACACACACACACACACACACTCACTCACTCAGTCAGTCTCTCTCTCATTCTCTCACACTTTTCCCTAAACGAATGTCTCAGGACTCGATATAACTACACTGTTGTTTGCTACACTACATCCCCATATCCCACACACAAGCTCATGGTCTCATGCATTTTTGTGGGGAGAGCTACAGGGCAGAGAGGCTTGCGAAGGTCAAAGAAAGAACGGTTGGCTTAAGACCAGGTATGCATTAGGAAGAGGAATGACTTACAGCATCATAGCCTAAGAACACATGACGAGCCCAAGTAAATTAACATGGAATAAACAAACTCCAAAACTGTGCTGCACATCTGGCTGGAGCTGCTCTTAGGTCTGAAAAGCAAGTTTATTCTGAGACAAAGAATCATCTTCTGTCACGGCCTTCTCTCCCCCTCCCTCCAACTTTATTATTCCCCTGGAGAAATCCAAAGCAACCCCCATAATTCCTATAGTTAGTTCGATACTAACTTGGGAGAAAATATATGAAACTTGCTAGGGCTCCCTGAAAAACTTGACACATACTGCTTTACTTGTTTAGCTGGAGATTTTCAGTGTGTACCTTGGGGTAAGACACTAAATTAAAAAACAAAAACAAAAACAAAAAAACACAGTAGTAAAGCAATACTTGCTTTTCAGTGAACCTAGACAGACAGGTATAGACTAAGTGCAGTGACTGTCTTTTACCAGAGTAAAGAGCCGGCCGTTGCCGTCGAGTCAGAGTGGCAGGAATAAAATACAAGTGAGCAGGGGGCAGCCCAGCACTTGTCTCTGATGTAAAAGGGCTAAAAGCAGAAACATTATTTCCTGTTGGGACTGAGAGGTGGGAGCAAGGCTTGAACCCTGGAATGTGTGGGGCTGCCATCTGTAGAGTGGGGTAATCTGGATTATCAGGCCCTCCTGCTTCTCTGTAAAGGTAATACCCCTCTGTCTCTAAGACACTACTGAAGAGGAATTAATATAAAAATGCTATCGAACCTCTTCATTTGCAATACCAATAGGGGTGTATACAGAGCTGGCAGAAGAGGAAAAGATAAAGACAAATACTTTTCCTTTCTCTAACCTTTGCTGAAAACCACCAACTATCACTTACACTAGGGAGGCACCATGGGAAAAATCTATCTACTTATTTTAAAAAATGAAGGTTGTGTTTTCTTTTCAAAAAAAAAAAAACCAAAAACAAACGTAGGGATAGTATTTCAGTTGTATCAATTCTCAACTCTAGTGACTACTTCTGGCCAAAGTAGAAGTGAAAAAGAAAGTCAAGAAAGAAAAACAGGAGGCAACAGCTTGGTGCAAGATGTGTGAAACTACTTCAAAAACATCTCCTGTTTTCTCTTGTTTATAAGGATAGGCAGGTCACATCACACCATTAATGGTTCCTTTCCCTAACTGTCTATATTGTGGTAGTCACTTATTTCAACGTTTGAAATTATATTCAGCCCCCTCTTTCATGCCAAGGACAAGGAAAAAAATTATTAGGATAGAGAGAATGAGGCTTGTATCTCCTCAGTTATCTGCCTGATAGTGATTTAAAGAGGTTGATCTAAAAAATAAGCTTTTAGGAGAAGGGTAGTGAACTCAACTTCAACATGTTTTTAAAAACAAAACAGAACACAAATAAACCTGCAAGTCCAAGGTCTCCCACATTTCCTCCCTTGCAATATCTCTTGGCTGTCAGCAGGACACAGAGCACAGAGGGAAGGGAGCCAAGCTGGTTACAGCACTTACTTAGCTGGGGAGAAAAGGGGACAGAAATCCTTCCATTGACTACTTCATAAGCCAAGCCCAAAATAACACCCCAACATTGCACATGTGTTATTGTCTGTACTGATGGAAATTTTATTTCAAATATAAGAATAATCTCCAATAAATGGGATAAAGTAAGATTTGCTTTCTCCCTCTCTCCCAACCCTCCAACCAAATGAAGTGGCTTTGGTTGTGTTTCCTTGTCTTTTTTTGTTGTTCTTCAACATGAACAACTTGGGGGAAGGTATGAAGATAAGTGCAGAGGGAGGGAGGACTGGATGAATTAATAGTGAAATGTAAGCATATATGACTTTTTAATTTGGAAGGGAGGCCCTCTGTCATAATAAAAAAAATAAATCAAGGAGAGGGAAAACAAGTAAAACAACAACAATAAACCAAACTCCTACTTCCAATGCTCTCTAGACTGTTCAAAATGCCTTTCCCTTGGTTTCCATCAGTACCTGGGAGGGAAGAATGGGCGTTTTGGTGCAAAGAACGGAGGGCCCCTAGCAAAAGGTGGCCTGGGTCTCTTTAAACTGTGGAACGGGTCTCTGCTGAGAAAAGGTTCCCTGGGCCGAAAGTCTGGCCGGGGACTCCGCAAAATCATACCACTCCGGCTGATGGCGTCTCTGTGTGAGGGACCCAAAGGGGGGCCACTGCTGCTGTTGCTGCCTCCCCCACCTCCTCCTCCATGGGCCGGGCCCAGGTGCTCCAGAGAATGGGCGGGTAGGCTCAGGCTCTCCCGTACACGGCTAAGGCCAGGGCCGTTGAGGTCCCGTTGGGTGGGGCCCCCATGGTCCCTGGGTCCTGGGAGCACACCAAAATGCTCAGCCAAGGTCCCTTGAAGGAGGGAGCTATGGTCCTTGGGAAAGACTGCCACTGCCCCTGCCACTCCGTGCTCTGCCAGTGGTGGGGTTGGGAAGGGTACAACCCCAGAGTGGTCAACAGTGGGTGGAGGAGGGGGTGGAGTAGAAAAGGGGACACCACTCCCACCACTGCTGCTGTGTTCCCCAGGGGGTGGGGGAGGAGGTGGGGTGGGGAAAGGAACTCCACTGTGCTCTCCAGGAGGAGGGGGTGGGGCAGCATGGGCCAGGGCTGCCTCCTTTGTGAAGGGGTTTGAAAGATCCAGAGAGGGTAGATGAGTGGGTGCATCTCGAGAGAAGATACCCCCATGATCCTTAGGAGGGGCAGGTGGGGCAGATGTCGGCCCCACTGGCTCTCTCTGGAAGGGTGTCCCATGCTCCAAGGGGGCTGGGGGGAGATGATGCTCAAATGTTGAGTTGAAACTGCTGGAACGAAAGCTGCCGACACTCTCCTGAAATTGGGGTGCCCGTTCCTTGTACGGTGCTGCTTTAAAGCCAGCGAGGCCTCCGCTGCCCCCACCCCCAAGGGATGCCAACTCAGAGCCAGTCGAGGGGCCATTGTCAAAAGAGCTGCCTGAGGTGCTCAGCTCAAACCAGCCCACCCTTGAAGCCTCACGCCCATGTCCTCTATTTCCCTTCCCAGGAACTCGGATGGACTCTACTGTCTGTATTGGCTCTCCTGACATTCTCCTATTGGAAGCATTATGGTAACCCAAGGTTTCTATTGGGGCCCCTTTTTCTTCTGTACTATCAGGCAAGTCTAAGCAGGAGGAGGAGACGCGGGTTTCTATACGGTAGTGCTCTTCTTGTTGCTGTTGGTCAGTGGTAGTCAAGCTGGGCTGGGCGAGGTTTGAGAGACTGACACCATCACTTGAACTGCCCTTGCTGGGGGCCTGGACAAAATGCTTATCATCTGAGGGCTTGCGTGAGGCGTTTTTAAGCATATTCTTAAACTCAATCGTCGACGTGGTGGAAATGGTGGAGGCCAGGACTTTCTCCACGCCTGACGTGGGTGGGTGGCCCGTGGGAGCAGCAAGGGGATTCTGCGGAGAGAAAAGGGAACGATGTGGGACTGGGTGAGGAGAGTCTGGGTACTGCTTCTGTGGCAAACTGAGATGCCCAGTGGTAGATTGAGACAAGCTATTGTGGTTGGAGTCAGGGGTGAAAAATGAATCATTCTTACTCGGTGATGGTGACCGGTCAGACCCAGGTTCATTCCCTCTTATGCTGAAGGCACCAAATAGCCCAGGGGAAGATGAGAGCCGGTCACAGTTTTCACTAGAGTCCAGGAGGGCCCTTACAGATGGAGGGAAGGCAGACTTGACCCCAAATTCTTGGGCCCTGTGGCTATAACTGGAAAGAATTGGCTGGTACTCGGTGGTATCAGAAAGCTTGCTTGATTTAAGGATAGACTTGGCTGGTTTCTTCTCTAGGTTCATCATGGCAGAGGGTGGAGGCCCTGAATACTCAAAATCTCGGTAATCCTCATCTTCTTGGAAAGAAGTATCTGGATAGAACTTTTCCTGTGAAGAGTCCATCAGGGAAGATGGTCTCTCCATTCCATCAGAAGGCTGTTTATAGGGAGATTCGCTGCCCAGGCCAAAGGGTCGATATGTAGGTACAGAATTGGAGAGCTCCCGGGGGTAGCTTTCATCCCTCCCAGGGGGTGGTGATCTTGTACTGCTGGGTGTTGAAGAACCAGGGCTAATGATCTTAGAAAGCAAGGACACAGTATCTACACTGCTGGATGTGGGCTTGTCCATCATCTCATCCTGGGTGGGTGTCCCACTCCGTTCATCCCGTACAGGGGTTCCATCAATATTGTCCACTGAAGTGCTAGTAGGGCCACGCTGGAAGTCTGAGGGATGGTTCTCTGCTGGGGCACTGGACCCCAAACTGCTGAGGATTGGGATGTTTAAGTTTAAGCCACTGAAACCAGGATTACCTTTTAAGAAGTTGTGGATTTTCATTTCCAGGCTTGGGGAGGTGGACTCTGACTCCAGCTTTGGCTTGGAGATCTCTGAAGATTGGCACATGGCAACTTCAGTAGGTGGGACAGCAGGGCTAGTATTGTTGTGGGCACCTGTAAACCCTAGAGAGTTGGACGGTAGCTTAAAAGTAGTGCTTGGGAGTCCTGGGCTTTGCCCAATTGAGGGCTTGCTGGCTGAAGATGAAGAGACTTCAGAAGTTGATGAATTAGGAGAATAACTGAAGCCTTTGGAAATAAACGTTTGGGTATTGGAGGGCAAACTTCGTCCTTTTACGCTGGAGACTGTGGTGTTGGCAGGGGAAGCTGAAGTGCTCTGGGATGCAGCTTCGCTGGCTGGAACTGGGTTCCCAGTAACGCTCTGAAGTAAGGATGACAGGCCTGTGGAGACAAAGATTAGAGGGATTAAAAAAGAACAACTTTGTACCATACAATAAAAACAATGGAGGCTAATAGGATATTCTCATTCATTCTGGTGGGAACAAGATAAACATTAAAATCTGAGGCCTAAGGGAATCTAGACCAAACAAGCAAGGCCTAAATGTCACAGAAAACACAGGCTCTGTTTATCAATATAAAGAGAGAAAATCACTGAAATGTTTCCCAGTCCAGTCTAAAAATGAGGCCAACATGGCACAATCAAAGGCAACAGGAAGGGGGAGATTTTAGTGTCAGAATCACTCAGAGTTTAAGCTAGGCAAAGCAGAAAAAGAAAGGAGGCAAAAATATTCTTAAAACAACACTTTAAGCCAATACTTTTTAATGTTTGATCTGTAGAATTGTTTATCAAAGTGAAAACAGATATTCTGCTCTTCCTCCTTTTCCACCTCCAGAATTATCTCTAGTAAGTTAATGTATACTGTTATTCTCGAGAGAGAGAGAATATGTAAATCTCAGAAATTCACTAGAAGACGGAATTTTTTTTTTCAAGAAGCATTTTTTGCTAGATCGGTGTTACCTTTTGGGAAACAATGCTTATAACTATCATTTTTGGTTTTAAAATGCAGCTATAATAAATACTTAAGTGTACACCATACAGATGTACAGCTAGACCAACAGAGACACTAATCCTTTCACTAGAAGACACACAATTCCCATCTCACAGCTTGGAAAATTCAAGGATTACTGATCTGGTTAGACGGACACTGATGAGAGCCAACGCTACTCAATGATAGACAAAACCGTCTCAGAGGCACTGAGAAAGAAGTTTGGGGCAAAGGTTGAAGTCCAACAAAGTAAACTGGTCCTGTAGAAAATGTTCCAGAAAAATATCTGACAAAGAGATGGTAGACAGTCTTATAAATTTTGTTTTAGAACACTTACCCCATTTCTGGTCATAAACAAAACATTTTTACACGTATTTCACCCAAATCTATAGCATTTAGTCACTGAATGTACTGAAACTATTCCTTAGTAATAATATGTAAAAGAAAATAACACTTAATCTGATACTTGAATTAATGTTTGTTTCTTCAAAGTTTCAATTTTAATTCATAAATTGCCTAAGTGATTTACTTAAGGTCTGATAAATTCCAAGGCCACTCCACCCTTACAACATTTTTAATTGTTACCTACATCTAAATAATTTGTGGTTTTTATGAGGACATCATCCACCTATGAAAATTCATGTTTTATTTCCAAAAAGTCCCCTGGCTATTTTCTTCTTCCCACCCCCCACCACCAATAGTTTCAATTCTCAGTAGTCAATGTTCTTACCAAAACCAGAAGTCCTCAAGCACAAGAACCTGATACATGATATTACTAATTGATTTTTAAAAGATATTTTAGCATACCTTTCAGATACTGTGGAATAAGTTCTTCAAAAGACTATCTTATTAACTACTCAGATTTCAGGCAGTAGGTGAAATTGCCTCTCATCACTAAATATTATTTTTCTTCAATCTGAACAAGCTATATTCTATGCTCCTTTGCCCACAGAAGTCTTTCTTTTGTGATGAAAATGTCAATACGGGCTGTGGATGAACAAGATCATAGTTCTGACAGATTTCCTTTATAATCCTTGTAAAAATGCATCTTATTTACATTGCTGGGCACAGTTCTTTCAGAAATCAAGGAGAACTCTACTTTCCATAAAGAAATGAAAAATGACGAGTTACCCCAACTATTCCACCAAGATTGTTTCCTCGGGTTACCCCCTCTCATCTTGTCAGAACACACCTAACTCTGTTCAAAATTTTGCTGGAAGTCCACATGATATTTAGCAGCAATTTGCTGAAAAGCTTCTTCATTAAGATTTAAGTAGTGTATGTATATGAGAACCTAAAATACAAGTGAATTCAAGATTTTTACTGTAACTGTAGGATGGTGACCAAAGAGGGACTACAAGGGAGAGATCATCAATCTCTCCAACTAATTATTCCTGAAATTAGCAGTATAAAATATGTGGTAGTATTATTGCCATAATTCTTTATTGTTCGTGCCAATTTATGGGGGCTGTGGACAACAACAGTATTTACTTCTACGTAACAAAAGTCTCGTGTATCTTAAGATAAAATTTACTATAATAGTGCTTAGCTGGTCTACTTAAAGAATAGTTTAGGGAACATAAAAATAACAGATACCTGTACCGGTCCTATTATAGACCGCGGTGTCTCAACCTCAGCACTATCGATATTTTGGGCCGGATAATTCTTTGTTGTCAGGGGCTGTCCTGTGCACTGTAGGGTGTTTAGCAGCATGCTTGGCCTCTACCTACTAGATGTAGTAGCATACCACCCTCCTCCAGCTGTGACAACCAAAAATGACTCCAGACACTGCCAAATGTCCCCTGGAGGCAAAATCACCCCTGGTGGAGCAATGATACAGAGTCAATCATTATATCGAATATATTGTTCTGGGTGCTTGTAGTTTATTACATAGTTACAGTAAAGTGTTTAAAAAGGGCTGTGCTGGTATCTGGAGGGTATGAGAAGGGAGAGCAGATATGCTTTATGAAAAATTTAGGAGACAGTTTCAGTCACAAAGCAGATGATTAGCAAAGCTGAACAGAGAGCTTCAAACGAGGCAGAGATTATATGTAGGCAGAAACAAAAAAGATGTACTATATATAACATTAGGACACACACGAAAAGACATATTCATGTCTCAAAAGATTTTTGATAGCAGGCTGGCCTTTCTGTCTTTAGCTTCAGTTAACATTAAAATAGGTAAACCTCAACATATACTAACGTGTACTAAGAGCTGAGATAAACGCAGCCCCGACGGGTGTCATGGTATAGGTGAAAGAATACTGGATTCCAGTCAAGAAATCTGGCTTTAAATGTTGGCTTATCACTGAATAGATAGATGTACGACCATAAGCAGGTCACGTCACCTCACTGAGCCTTAATTTGCTCACCTGGTAAGGAGGGGGTTAGACTAGATGATACTTAAAGTCTCTTTCAGATTTGACATTTTATAATTCTATGAATGCCAGCTTGTCGATGACAAACAGGAAGAGAATAATGAGTTCACTGTATTATACATTTCATGGCTTTGGATTCCTCAGAAATGGAATCCAGGATTCAGCCGGAGACAAACATTCACAATTCAAGTCCCTCTGGCACATGTCAGGTTACCTTGCAGTGCAGGGGCTGACTGTGTCTGGGTTTTGGAAAGAGCAGACAGAATGCTCTCTGGGGTGATCTCCACCTTGGAGAGGATATTTGCTAGAGGGTTGTGAGATGTTGTCGTGGCAGGAGCAGGTGTTTTCAGGCCACTGGTGAGACTGCTGGGACTTGTAGGAGTTCCTGGAGATGGTCTTGATGCAGGACTGACCCCTGGTGGCAGAAAGAGGAACTCAAGAAAATGCAATTCAAAATGACTAAATTCATGAGACTTTCCACTCACTTAAACCAGTCTGACATGCTTAACAGGAACTCTTCTGTGACTGACCCAAATGGTCCACATCATGGCTTATACAAAGAAAAAACATCTGAAAATAAGATTAAAATTTGCTCCCTTCTACTTGGAATGACCTTAGCATAAACAAGTATTATGAAGTTATTTTCATATATGTTCATTAGTTTTGGGAGTTCTAACAGACAGAAACCAGGCAACCAATCTCTTTTTTTCTCTTCCAAATGGCACCTACACCTCAGAGTCCTGGAGGGGCTCAATAAATATTGCTGGCTGATTATAGTGATCAGAGACACTGTCACTGCGTAACTCTGCCACCACACAATTCTAAGTGACCTGCAAGTTATTTGCCTTTGAAATGGCCTTTTAAATGAGATTATATAGGGAATCTCCTTTATAGTTTTACATTTTAAAACACTCGGTTGATTTCTAACACAGGAAAAAAAGGTATATAAAGATAAGAGAAAAACGAATATTTGAATATATGATCAGGTATTTTGAAGAAAAAAGTGAAAAAAATTTAAATCGCATCTTTAATCAAAGAAATGCAAATTAAAACAAGCCTTTTTAAAGTTTAATTTGACAAAGATTAAAACAAAACAGTACTGGAGAGAGGGAGGAATAAAGGCAACTTTCATATATTTGGTACATTTTGGCAGATCAACTCAGTAACAGATGTTAAGATTAAAAATCCTACTTAAATATATATTTATGTACTTATGATGAAATGATGCTTACCAGTTTCTTTAAAATAATCTGAAGTTAGGTAGGGGCAACAGATGAAATAAGATTAGTCAAATTTATACTACTGAAGCTG
The DNA here is from genome assembly GCF_030014295.1 of Loxodonta africana. Taxonomy (NCBI): domain Eukaryota; kingdom Metazoa; phylum Chordata; class Mammalia; order Proboscidea; family Elephantidae; genus Loxodonta; species Loxodonta africana. The sequence continues at coordinate 180,401,862 of NC_087344.1, read as the reverse complement.
AGTGATGGGTATATGGGTGTTCTCTTCTTTTATGTATCTTCCATAAAATATTTTTTCATTAAAATTTTGTGTAAAAATAAAAGCCATATATACTTATCAACACTTTAAGGAAGGGCTGTGAATAAAATTTTAGCTTCAAGGTTGTTCATTACAGTATTCTTTATAGCAGTGAAACAATGGAAATACACTGTCTAATAATAAAGGATTAGACAAAATATAGAGTACTATGTACCTTTTACAAATGATACAGATGAAGTATTTTATGACAGAAAAATGATAATATATGTAGTTAAACTTTAAATACCTGGTTTCAAAACAGTATAGGCAAAATGCTTCAATTTTTTAAAGAAAAATTATTACAAATATTTACACCCCTAAAACATTCACATACACGGAATGCTAAACCTAAGCAGTTTCCCCTGGGGTAGTAGGATTATGGAAATTTAAATTTTTTTGCTTACCTGTATTTTCTAATTTGTATAAAATGACCCATGTATTGGTTTCATTTTATATGTTTTAACGTATTTTTCAATTAAAAAATGTTTAATTAAGAAAAATCAATTAAAAAAAACCAGACTGATGGTTCAAATAAAAAGATGGAAATCAGCTTTTTAATCCTCTTCACTGGGCTTACTTACCGGTGGTTTTCATGACAGATGTCAGGCTGCTGAGGATGGAGCTGATCTTTGCCAAATCCACGTTAGCCAGGTTTGGCAACGCCAACGCTGGGGAAGAGGACAGAAGAGATGTATTCACAGGCTTTGGAAGAGGTGGGGTTGCTGTCATGGTCACAGGCGCTGGGGTACTTGAAGAGGCCTTGCAGATGCTTTCTGTTGGCTTTGTAGGTACAGAAGTGGATACAGCTGACTTCTCCACAGGTTTTTCCTTCCTGTCCTCCACTGTTTCCACAGAGAAAAAAGGCAATATTGCATTTTACTACTTCCCAGGCTTTGCTTCCAATATGAAACATGTCCTAATATCTCCTAATTTAGGGATAAAAAGTACCACACTCTAGAGAAAACAATAACTTCAAGAATTTTTTAAAAGTCGTATTTTTCATAATTTATGATTCTTCCCACCTTTGCTACATGGTTAAAATAAATTTTTCCCAAGTTCCTCTTCTATATTACTTTTTAAGGATCCCTTTGCATTTTCTTACTATTTGCGTATTAAATTTGTACATTTCTGGAAGCACGTTACTGTTTGGTACACATTTGTGTTGTCTTCGGTGAGGATATTTATGTCATAAATTGTTCTGTCTTTTCTTTTACATTAACCTGAGAGCTTTCCGAGAGAGAGAAATCTGCACACACTTTATCACAGTTTTCTCTGGCTCCCCAAATTAACCTGCTAGGAGTGCAGTATACAAAGAGCGTTCATCTGAAACTGCTTCATGTTTTAACTCTCGGTGCCTTTGCAATACATGCTCCTTTTAATACTTTAAAGGTTTTATGGATAGTGCATTAAATATAACAGAATCAAACTGCCTAGTAAGAATAATTATAAAAGCTGGAGATGTCCGAGAAACAATTCGCCCACCCAGGTTAGTTTACAAAAGTGTGGTTAACAAACTGTGGCTCTAAAGGTCAAGTGAAACAGCAAATAAGGAATTCCATTCTAAGTGCCCTTCCCTTTAGAGCAGTAATGTCTTGAAATATAATTCAAGACATATATGTAAGTTTAGTTTTTTTAGTCATTATATAATAACAAAAATAGGTAAAATTAATTTTAAGGATTTATTTCAATATATCCCAAATATTTTAATTGCAACATGTAATCAATACAAAAATTATTAATGAGCTATTTTACATTCCTTTTTTGTGGGTACTAAATCTTTGGAATCCAGTGTGTACTTTATCCTTACAGTACATCTCAGTTGGGTAAGCCACTTTGAAATGCTCGATTATCCACATAGGCCAGCACCTACTATGCTGGATGGCATGGGTCTCGGCAATGATTCTCAACCCATGTGGCACACCAAATCCTGAACTACTGCTCTATAGGCCATAATGCTATCGTGGTGTTCCTACCTTATAAAGGTTGAACTATTTTTTACTACCTGCCTGTGGTTGATCCATTGGTGGGAAAGCAAAACAGATAAGGAATAAGTTGTATATTAATCATATAAGGGCATACCAATGATCTTTGACCCATCATCTTCCACATCTGAGAGTTCCATGTCTTCCACATCACGGTTGTCTGTTGCAGGCTCAGGTGTGGCAGATTTCTCACTCTCCACAGCTGGTGACTGAGATTCCTCACCTCCCATCCCCTGAAAAGGGGATTCAGAACCAGTTGGGGAGGGAGCATCCATGCTTGGGGAAGGGACTGGTGATTCTTCAGGATCAGGAAGGGTTGACTTCAACTGATCCAGCTTCTTCTTTAAATTATTCACTCGATTAGCAAAGGTTTTATATGCCTGAAAGAGAAAGAGTTTACTCTTCTAGGGAAAGAAATAAGAAGCTTCCATTTTGACTCAGATCAGACTGAACTCATCATTATTATTAGCTATATTATATCACTGGTACAAACCAAGAAAATACCATTTCTGTCACACATGGAGTAGTTTCCAGTCGCTACTTTTTGTATTCCCGAAATATTGCCAGCCATGCACTTAGCCTGAGTTAGAAATTTAGAGGTTATCTAAATACTGTAGGTCTTCCTACCTATGCAAATCTAACATAACCTCTACAGCAGCAGTCCTCAAAATATGGTCTGAAGTCAGGGTTAAGAAAGATTCATTAATTAAGCACTTACTATGTTCTAGGCCCTCTTGTAAGGAGCCCTGGTGGCGCAGTGGTTAAGTGCTCTGCTGCTAACCGAAAGGTCCGCTGTTTGAACCCACCAGCTGCTCCATGGGAGAAAGATGTGGCAGCCTGCTTCCATAAAGATTACAGCCTTGGAAACCCTGTGGGGCACTTCTACTCTGTCCTATAGGATTGCTATGAGTTGGAATCAACTCGATGGTAACTGGTTTGGTTTTAAGCAAATATTACCATCCACACATTTGCTAGAATTAGAAAGTAAGAGGTTATCTGTGATTTATCCTCTCATTCTTTTCTCTATATCCAACCAACAAATATCTATCAAAAGCCTAAATGTGCTGGCTCAATGTGTAAGGTCTGGGGATACAGCAGTTAAGAAGGCAAAAATACAATCTACAAATAAATGAGAATCCCAAATAGTAGTAAGTGCTAAAAAGAAAACAAAACAGGCCAATTACGATAGAGTGACATGAGGAAAAACAACAAATGACAGCCTGGGAGGTCATATCCTACTGATTTTTTAAAAAATAAATTTATTTTAGAAGAGTTTTAGATTTACAGAATTATTATGAAGATAGTACACAGAATTCTGATATATCTCACACCCAGTTTCCCCTATTAACATCTTACATTAGTATGGTACTTATGTTACAATTAATTAACCAATATTGATACTTTTTTTTTTTAATTAACTATAGTTCACACTTTTTTTTTATAGTTCACACTTTACATCGATTTCCTCAGTTTTCACCTAATATCCCTTTTCTGTTCCAGGATTCCATTCAGGATATAACATTACATTTAGTAGTCCTGTCTCTTTAGGCTCCTCTTACTTGTGGCAGTTTCTCAGGCTTCCCTTGTTTCTGATGACCTCAACAGTTCTGAAGAATAATGGTCATGTATTTTGTAGAATGTCCTTCAGTTGAGATTTGTCTGATGTCTTCCTTATCATTAGATTGGAGTAATGTGTTTTGGAAGGAAGACCACAAAGGGTGCTCCCATGGTGTCAAGGATACACACTGTCTATCAATATGACTTATAACTGCTGATGTTAACCTTGATCATCTGGCTTAAACCCCATTGACTTTTATCTCCTGATTATCTTAACTGCCAATGCCTTAAAGCTGTGTATGTGTTTTTAATGAGTATCTTGGACCATTAAATTTTGAAATCATTTTTGCTGGTTGTTCAAGAAGTATTATTTACAAAATGGAACGCAACAGAAAACAGAAGAACAGAACCTAGCTTTTGCTTCTGGATATGACTGAGTAGCTTGTAGTACCACGATGTGTCTGTCGATTTGCCATAGTGTGGTGGTTTGCATGTTGCTGTGACACTGGAAGCTATGTTACCAGTATTTCAAATATCAACCAGGTTGCCCATGGTGGACATGTTTTAGTGAAGCCTCCAGACTAACACAGACTAGGAAGAAGGACCTGGAGGTCTACTTCTGAAAAAATGGGCCAGTGAAAACCTCATGAATAGCAGCAAAACACTGTATGTTGGAAGATGAGTGCCTCAGGTTGGAAAGCACTCAAAATGCAACTGGGGAAGAGCTGCCTCCTCAAAGTAGACTTGACCTTAATGATGTGGATGGAGGAAAGCTTCTATGACCTTCATTTATAGATGTGGCACGGCTCAAAATAAGAAGAAACAGCTGCAAACATCCATTAATAATCAGAACATGGAATGTACTAAGTATTAATCTAAGAAAATTAGAAGTCATCAAAAATTAAATGAAGCACATAAAGATCAACATTCTAGGCACCGTGAGCTAAAATGGACTGAATTTTTGAATTGCACAATCATACAGTATACTATGCTGGGAATGACAGATTGAAAAAGAATGGCATTGCATTCATCTTCAAAAAAGAACATTTCGAGGTCTGTCCTAAAGTACAACTCTGTCAGTGATAGGATAATACCCAATCACCTACACGGAAAACCAATTAAAACTACCATTATTCAAATTTACGCACCAACCACTAAGACCAAAGATGAAGGAACTAAAGATTATTTACCGACTTCTGCAGTCTGAGACTGATCAAACATGCAACCAGATGTACTGATAACTAATGGTGACTGGAATGTGAAAGTTGGAAACAGGATTGGTAGTTGGAAAATATGGCCTTGGTGACAGAAAACGATGCTGGAGATCACATCATAGAATTTTGCAAGACCAACAACTTATTCATTGCAAATACCTTTTTTCAGTAAAATAAATGGTGACTTATACACGTGGACCTCGCTGGATGGAAAACACAGGAATCAAACTGACTACATCTGTGGAAAGAGATGATGGAGAAGCTCAATATCATCAGTCAGAACAAGGCCTGGGGCAGACTGAGGGACAGACCATCAATTGCTCATATCCAAGTTTGAGTTGAAGCTGAAGAAAATGAAAACAAGTCCATGAGAGCCGAAGTATGACTTTGGGTATATCCCACCTGAATTTAGAGACTATCTCAAGAACAGGTTTGACACATTGAACAGTAATGACCAAAGGCCAGATGAGTTGTGGGACAACATCAAGGACATCATAAATGAAGAAAGCAAAAGATCAATAAATAGATAAGAAAAAAAGACCAAAATGGATGTCAGAAGAGACTCTGGAACTTGCTCTTGAATGTCAAGCAGCTAAAGCAAACAGAAGAAATGATGAAATAAAAGAGATGAACAGAAGATTTCAAAGGGTGGCTCGAGAAGACAAAATAAACTATTATAATGAAACGTGCAAAATCCTGGAATTAGAAAACCAAAAGGAAAGAATACACTCACCACTTCATAAGCTGAAAGAACTGAGGAAAAAATTTAAGCCTTGAGTTCCAATACTAAAGGATTCTATGGGCAAAATATTGAACGACGCAGAAACATCAAAAGATGGGTAAAAAGAACTGGTCGATGTTCAACCATTTCAGGAGGTAGCCTATGGTCAAGAACAGATGGTACTGAAGAAGTCCAAGCTGCACTGAAGGCAATGATGAAAAACGAGGCTCCAGGAATTGACAGAATACCAACAGAGATGTTTCAAGAAACGGATGCAGCACTGGAGTGCTCGCATATCTATGCCAAGAAATTGGGAAGACAGCTACCTGGCCAACCGACTGGAAGAGATCCATCTTTATGCCTATTGCAAAGAAACGTGATTTAACAGAATGCGGAAATTATCAAACAATATTATTAATGCCACACACAAGTAAAATTTTGCTGATGGTAATTCAAAAGCGGTTGCAGTACCACATCAACATGGAAGTACCAGAAATTCATGGTAGATTCAGAATAGGATGTGGAACAAGGGATATCATTGCTGATGTTAGATGGATCTTGGCTGAAAGCAGAGAATACGAGAAAGATATTTACCTGTGTTTTATGGACTATACAAAGACATTTGACTGTGTAGGTCATAACAAATTATGGATAATATTGCAAAGCACGGGAATTCCATAACTCTTTAATTGTGCTCATGAGGAACCTGAACCTAGATCAAGAGGCAGTGGTTCAAACATGACAAGAGGATACCACATGGTTTAAAATCAGGGAAGGTGTGTATCAGGTTGTACCCTTTCACCATACTTATTCAATATGTATGCTAAGCAAATAATCTTAGAAGCTGGACTATGAAGAAGAACGAGGCATCGGGATTGGAGGAACTCATTAATAACCTGCAATACATGGATGACACAACCTTGTTTGCTGAAGTGAGAACGGCCTGAAGCACTTACTGATGAAGATCAAAGACTACAACCTTCAATTCAGCATGGATTACACTTCAACATAAAGAAAACAAAAATCCTCATAACTGGACCAATAAGCAACCTCATCATAAATGGAGGAAGTATTGATGTTATCAAGGATTTCATTTTAATTGGATCCACAATCAACACCCATGGAAGCAGCAGTTCAGAAATCAAATGACAGGTTTCACTGGGAAAATCTACTGCAAAAAAAACTCTTTGAAATATTAAAAAGCGAAGATGTTACTTTGAGGACTAAGGTGAGCCTGACCCAAGCGATGGTATTTTCAATCGCCTCATATGCATGCAAAAGCTGTACAATGAATGAGAAAGACCAAAGAAGGATTGATGCCTTTGAACTAATGTGCTGGTGAAGAATACTGCATATACCATGGACTGCCAGAAGAATGAACAAATCTGTCTTTGGAGAAGTACAGCCAGAATGCTCCTTAAAAGGACAGTGAGACTTCGTCACATGTACTCTGGACATGTTACCAGGAGGGGCTAGTCCCTGGAAAAGGATATCATACTTGGTAAAGTAGAGGGTCAATGAAAGAGAGTAAGACCCTCAAGGAGATGGACTGACACAGTCGCTACAACAATGGGCTCAAACACAGCAACAACTGTAAGGATGACAGATGACCAGTCAGCATTTCGTTCTGTTGTACATAGGGTCACTATGGGTCAGAACAGACTTGACAGCACCTAACAGCAACAAAGCTTGTAGTAGACCCAATGCTTCCACCAAGAATAACTAGAAAAATCAGAGTTATATATATATATTTACACACAGACACACACACCACACACAGACACACACACCACACACCCTCTCTGTTTGGATGCATCAGAGAGCGACTGAGGCAACCAGACCTAAGTGGCAAAGTTCTATAGCGGGGGAAACCACATGGAGCATTAAGATGACATTTTTGTAGCCCCCTTTTCTCTCAGGTTTTCTGCTGATTTTTGGGAGTTGGGCAAGGAGATGGCAGGACAAGGACAAAAGGTCGAGGCAGAGGACCACTACTAAAGGCATAGAAGAAAAATCAGAGCTTTCAGCAGTTTTGCTGGACTGAATGGGGAAAACTAGAGACTTGAAAGGTTAGAATCCTGGTGAAAGAAGATGGACAAAGATCTGGCTCAACAACATGCTAGTTTTTCTCCAAGATATTTGCTGAATTCTGAAGCTGCTTAATGCCAGTCTCATAGTATAAAGAGAGAGTGATTTAGAGTTCAAGTAACTCCACGGAGGAGGGCTCCAGTGATCACCCAGGCTGCCAGTGGGAAAATCTACATCCTAGAAGCTGGGGTCAACCAGACGTAGACAGAAGCTTGCCAAAACTGCAACTCCTCAAGTTAGCTCCGTCCTAGATTTGGTTAATATGACCAGCCCTCACTCTGTCTAGGGAGGGAAAGAGTGAACCCTCTCTGGAGGATGATAAACCATCCTGAGACTCTACATTCTTTCACATACAATGTCCAGCATTCAGTAAAAAATTGGCAGGAAACAGTTCAGAAAAAGGTTAAGAATGGTTGTACGATTTGAAAAATGTCATCAATGTCACTAAATTATCCATATAGAAACTGCTGAACTGGTGTATGCTTTGCTGTGGATATTCTCAACAACAACAAAAAATCAGCGGCATGCAAAAAGACAGAATCAAATTACTAAGTGCTGACAGGTGAGCCTTGCAGCCTAGAGCGAAATACCGGGGTGAGGAAAATGTCTGCACTGGAAGGAGGCATTGTACAGAATGTTAGAGCCTAAGCAGGATAAAGAAGTCCATAAACCCAGTAAAGAAGTCCATAGACGGGGTAAAAGTGCTGGGAGATTTGTTACATACAAGGGGACTGATCAAATAATTAAATACGTTGAAGACAAGAAGAACAAAGTTTTGCATTATTAATAAAAGCAATTACAAAATGTGGAAAGGGAGAAAAGCAGAACCTGTGGTCTTGGATTGGAATTAGAGGTATCAGTGTGAATTCATGGTTTGCAATACAGACAGATATTAAAAATATATAAATATAAATACAAATATAAATGTGTGTGTGTGTGTGTGTGTACAGGTTAAGTATCTATATACATACATATATTCTCTAGCTCTGTACTCTAATAGGGTCTGGCTACAGCGACATCCCAATAGCAATGAATACACACTTACTACCTAGATTTTAGTTTCTAAATACTGTTTTCCACTAAAAGGAACCAGGGCTCCCTGGAGAAATGACTGATTTCAGGGCTGGGCAGGAAAAGTACATGATGAGCCTGGGACACCTTTGATCCAAAAGTAAGGAAGTGCTCAAAAAAAAGAAAAAAGTTGAGAACCTGTCAAAAGAGCAATGAAACTAGCTTCAAAAGGAGCTCCCACTAGCCAAATCTGAAGCAATTTGACCATCAAATGGTAGTAATGAATTGAAACACTGAATAAATAGGAGTCTATATAAGTCCAACTTATTTTCAAAAGATTCAGGAATATAAAGGTCTTCAATACTAAAAGTATTTCTTTAAGTCTGAGATTGTTTCAAAAAATTTGAAAAAAGAAAACAGAGGAAAAGATTAATATATGGACAGATTTTTAACAGAAAATTGAACTCTTTCGAAAGAATCAAATGGCAATTCTAGAACTGAAAAATAAACCGACTAAAATTAATAGATAGGTTTAACAACAGATACGAGTCAGCAAAAGAGCAAATTAATGAATTAGAAGACTGGATAACAGAAAATACCTAAAGGAAGCAGAGGGTAATGGGACAGAAAATACAGACAGCAACATAAAAAAACATTTTGGAACACAGTAATGAGATCTAACATACATATAAGTATAATTCTAGAAGGAGAGGAGAAAGAATGAAACAGAAACAATATTTGAAGAGGTAAGTGCTGGAAGTTTTCCAATATTTACGGGAAGTATCAAGCCAATGATTCCAAAAGTTTTGTAAATCTCAAGCCAGATGAATACAAAGAAAACTGCAACTAGGAATGAACATCATTGTATAACCACTGAAAATCAAAGACAAAGAGAAAATATTATTAATAGCTGCCAAAGAAAAAAGATACTATATTCAAAGAACAACAATAAGACTGATGGCTTACATCTCACTGAAATCACAGAAATGCACAAGACAATAGAATAACATATTTAAAGTACTGAAAGAAAGTAACTGCCCAATCTAGAATTCCATATTCAGTGGAAAAAAGACTTTTAAAAATAAACAAACTTAAAGAGTCTGCCAGCATCAGGTCTGTACTTAAAAAATTGTAAAGGGTATCATTCAGCAGAAGAAAAATTATCCCAGATGAAAGGGTAAAGATGCAGACATTAATGCAGAGCAACAAAAATGATAAATACAAATAACCTACTCCATAGAACAATTGTAGGATACATACACACACATACATACATACATATGTAAAAATGATAAATATAAATAACCTCCATAGAACAATTGTAGGATATATATACACACACACGTATACATACATATATAAAAAACCTACTCCATAGAACTGTAGGATACATACACACACGTACACATATATATATAAAAAACCTACTTCATAGAACAATTGTAGGATACATATACACACATACATGTAAAAATGATAAATATAAATAACCCACTCCATAGAACAATTGTAGGATACATACACACACATATATATATAAATGATAAATATAAATAACCTACTCCATAGAACAATTGTAGGATATATACACACACTCATACATACATATGTGAAAATGATAAATATAAATAACCTACTCCATAGAACAATTACAGGATACACACACACACACACACACATATATATATACATGTAAAACAATATACAACAATCAAATAAAGACATCAAAGTTCGGACAGTGAATGCAGCTCCTTAGGTGATACCTTTAAGGAACTCAAAAACAGCAGCAGTAAAAAAAAAAAAAGCAGTAGGAGGCTAAAAAGCCAAGCAGAGATTTCAACAGCTACCCAGTGCCAGGGAGGCAGAGCTTACATAGTTTAAATCCCACCAAGTTAGAGGGGCTTAGTGAATACCTAGATATACCACTGGAAAAATTTCAGAACAAGGATAAAGCCCCTTCCTAAAAGCTTCCAGACAGAAAAAAAAATTGTTACCTAAAAAGGATCCTACAAAGACTTCGTATCAACAATGCTGAAGACCACGGAGTAATGCCTTGTAAGCTGTGGGGGAAAATAATTTTCAACCAGCCAAATGATTACAGCAAATGTGAAATGGGAATAAAGACATTTTTAGGTACGAAGGGACTCAGAAGGAGCCCTGGTGGTGCAGTGAATAAGCAGGAAACTCTATGGGGCAGTTCTACTCTGTCCTTTAGGGTCGCTGAGTCAGAATTGACTCGACGGCACTGGGTTAATAACCAAAAGGTCAACAGTTCAAACCCACCAGCCACTCCATGGGATAAAGATGCAGCAGTCTGCTTCCATAAAGATTAGTCTTGGATACGCTATAGGGCATTCTACTCTGTCCTATAGGGTCACTATGTGTTGGAATCAACTCGATGGGAATGGTTTTTTTTTTAAGACTTGGAAAATTTATCTCTCAGAAACCCTTTTTGGGAAATTATTTGAGGATGTGTGCTCCAGCAAAACAGGGGAGAAACAAGAAAAGACATGGAATCTAAGAAAACAGAGAGCCCAACTCAGAATAGTAGTAAAGTATAATCCCAGGATGACAAACCTAGAGAGCCACCTAAAACTGGAGCAGAAGGGCTGGAGTTCAAATAGGGAGGTGATATGGATTAAATTGTGTGCCCCCAAAATACATGTTGGAATTCAAACCCCTATACCCATAGATGTGATCCTGTTTGGAAATACAGTTTTCTTTGTTAATTAGATGGGTTAGGATAGGTTCTAAATCCAATCACTTCTGAGTTATAAGAAGAGCAGATCAGACACAGAGATATGCACACACCAGGAAGCCAGATGCTGTGTGAGGATCTGCAAGGAACCAAGGAGTGCCCAGGGCTACCGACAAGGAAGGAACTAAGGGGGCCAATACCCTAATTTGGACTTTTAGCCTCCAGAACTGTGAGAAAACAAATTTCTGTTCTTTAAAGGCACCCACTTGTGGTATTTCTTTTACAGCAGCACTATGTAACGAAGACAAGAGGACTCTGGGAAAAATGGGGATTCAGAAGATTTGAAGTGATATATAGAAAATTTGAAAATAAAAAACTGAGGCTATGAGAAGACAAACAATACAAGAAAAAAAAGGACAATTAGAAATACTAGGAAAAAAACAAAAACCTGTTATAATCAGTAACAAGACCTTGTAGTGAATAATATTTACATAGTTATACGTAAATATAAAGTATAAACTTTATTTTCAATCTTTAGACCAAGGAAGTAAGAAGACTTAATTATGGTATAGGATAGAATGTAAATATTATCAACTCTGCCAATGTAAAAGTATAGCTGACTGAGGCTGGGAAATTGAAGGGATAAAGGAAAACTAATGGAGAAGGATACGGAGGTGACTATCTTCATTCTACAAAGTGAGGAGTCTAGAGTTAATGGTCAAAAAACAGTACAGGTAGTACTTCAATACACAAAAGTAATCAATAGATTGTAAATAGTTACGTAACAGTATCAGGAGAACGCAGAAGGCAGGTAAGTGCAAATCTTCATTTGCCATACCACGAAGTTAATAGATATTTCTAAAATAGGATAAATCAAGAAAGAACAATAATGGGTGTATTATTTAGAAATATGGAGGCAAATGCCAGAAAAAAAACAGATAAATGAGTTAAAAAGGATTGCTTCCAGAAATGGGACAAGAAAGAGAAAGCTTACTTTTCATTATTAGAACTACAGTACCATGTGCTTTTATGACCATATACAGTAATTAAAAAAAAAAAAAAAAGATTTAAATAAGTATAAAACAGTTTCTTTCAGAGGCCATTAGGTATCTGCCAATTATCACCCCCTCTTCCTGAAGGGAGAAGGGAAATGAGAAGGTCATTAGTTCAGTCATTTTATCATGGAATTTAGTAATAGAAACATCTAGTTTTCTGGTTTAAAAAAAGTATATACACTTCTGCCCAATTTTATATCCTGTCACAGTAATCTGGCAAACTCTCTTTGACAGGCTTAAGACATTAGGCTTCAGCAAAGCAAAATGGTTAGGGCATGCATGAGCTTTCGTGTCAGAAAGACACAAGTCTTAATCTAGACTCCACCGCTTGCTACCTATATTACCTTGAACGAGGTTACTAACCTTCAAAAGTAACTTCTACACCTGTGAAGTGGAGATAATAATGCTTATTTTCACAGTTAGATAACATATGTAAACTGTCTCTGCCACATAGTAGGCACTCAATATACGGTAACTTTAATTATTACTTACATTGGCCACCACTTTTACTTCTTTGTATTGTGCTTCATAGAAAATTCCAGCATTTTCCAGTGCTTCAGTTAGTGAGGGCCCATTTTTCACCTGCTTATCTAATCCGTTCACAAATTCCTCCAGTTTGGAGCTTGCCTCTTCAAATTCTTTGGAGAACTTCTTCCCACCTGTTTTATCTAAAAGTTTTCATATCAAGATAAAAAAAGAAAAAGTAAAAAAAAAAAAAAATCAATCTCTTGCAGATAACCTCTCTCTGGATGATCTGTGAACCTGTTCCTGCTATCTCAGTGTGTAGTATTTTTAGTCTCATAATTTTACAGCTGATATCTCAAAGATGTTTCTCAAAATCACAAAACAGGTTATTAAAATGAATCATGTGAACCTACTGGAGTAAAGCAAGAGTGCCTCATGAAGGTAAAGAAAAGAAAGTTCAACTATGAGAAAGTTTGTTGGTTGCTTCCTTTCTTCACAAATTTGATGCCATTTGGGAATAAACAAGGCTCATTCTGTTCATTACTTTTGTACTATAAAATCTAATGGCACATCTCTTAGGTGAGAAAACTAAGATCCAAAAAAGTAAAGTCACCTCTCTGTGTGTATTACACTAAAAATTCTTTCAGATCTGAAGATCCTGATAATCCAGTAACCGAAGAGTATAAACTATGAATTATTTTTTTCAACAACATTAACGTATGCGAACTGTTACTTACTCTCCTAAATATACTTCTTTGGAATATGGCTTTAGATATGGGTACAAAATTTGGCTTTGTCTCTTATTGGCTGTGTAACTTGAGCAAACTACTGAACCCCTGAGGAAGCCTCAGACTCCTCATCTATAAAACTAAAGTTTTTAATATGCTTCTGGGTTGTTGAGAGGATAAAGTTAAATAACATTTGCTAAATTTAAAACACAGTAAAAGAACAAAACAGGTACCATAATGAATAGCTAGGAGTCATTCATCCATTATTTCAAAAATATTTATCAAAAGCCCATTATGTACCAGGCATTTTCTAGGCACTGAAGCTATAAAAAAAAAAAATAAATAAATAAATATTTTTTTTTTTTGAAGCTATAGCAATGAACAAATGAGGATAATTCTTGCCTCCATGAGGCTTACATTCTAACAAATTATTAGAACGATTATTATTTGCAATTTACAATGTAAAGAAAAGAGAGCAACTAGCTACAGAGCTTTTATGGGCCATTACAGTGAACTTAAGTAACATCCCAAGCCAACAAAAACTTCACAGTATACAACAACAATAAATAACTCAATACACCAAAAAAAAGCATGATAAGTGAGAAAAAGGAAATTTATATGCATCAATCACTACTTGGGAAACCAGAGGTGCTACAACTACTTTCTACAATCTGAGGTTCTCTTTATGGGGGAAGCCAGTCTGATTACTTGAAAATGACAGGTCTGAAAAGAAAATCTTAATTATTCTATATAAGACGATATAAATATTACCTTTTAAGCATTTGAGGGTTTCCGTGCTGCACACATCCACCCTCATAGTTGACAACTGTTTTTCCTTTAACTCTATCTGGTCTTCTGAGCGCTTGTACAGCAACAGCTCTTCAATGAGGGCCTGAGACTGAATACAGACTACAGTCATATTTCATTTATGAAATAATTTACTTATTCTCATTCTATCTCTCTTCATTAAAAAAAAAAAAAAAGACTTAAGCCTAAATAACAAAATTCCAAGAAAGAAAAAAAAATCTTTACGTTCCTCCTCACAGTTAGGGAAATCAGTATGAATTCTCACGTCAAAACAACTTTTTCCAGTTATATAGTTAGAAAAATCCTTTTCCTTAATTTTTTAAAACCAATTTATGGTTACAGGCTTAAGAATGAAATAGCCAAGTGTCTACTATATCTTACAAAAAATTAATTATATAAACATAGTCTTACTATGTTAATTTTAAGCAAATTATAATTTAGCAGATCTTCACAGAAAGACGAACCTCCTGGTTGGTATAAATTCAATACAGAACTCAGCTGGTAATAAATACTCTCAAAGAAGGCTACTTCTCCAATAACAGATAAAACTCCAAGCAATCTAATCTCAACCTGGATTCCTTTAGAACAGTTCAAATGTGTTTAAAACATAGTTGACGTATAACTGAATAAAAACAATTCTTAATGAACCATACAGGAAACTGTAACACAAAAGAGGTAGATAATACTCTGGCCTGTTAAACTTATTTGGTAACTTACTCGAAATTCAGCAACTATCTTAGACTTGAGAGCGGCTTTTGGATTCGAGGATGCTGTTGGAGGTAAACAAAAGGTCATTAAGAATACAGACACATACTCAGAAAAATTTCAGCTCTATAGTTAAGGGTTTACTCTTTGAACGTAAGTCAAACATGCACATTTAAATCATAATATATTTCCTAGAATAAATAAGGGAGTATGAAATTTAAATACTTCAAAGTATGGTCAATATAAAAGCATACTCTACTATTTAGATAGGCCTAATTTTTTAACCTACTTACCTCAAACAGACCTTTGCAGTTATAAAGACCTAGAATTACTGATTTGGAGAAGTTGAGATACATGAAGTACCTTTTTTTCCCTAGTCTGGCTGGGTATAAGAGGATCTCAATACCTCAAATTAAAAGTGTTCAGGAACAGAAAATCCAATTAATCCTAAGCACTGGCTGAAGAACCTTAGTTACAAACGATCAACTCTATTCCTATGTATTTTAGCTTTAGATTTCTTTTTCTGCTGACTCGATTCATAGCAAAAAATAGGCAGGGAAACTTCTAAGTATATTACCACTGTGGTTGAACTTTGGCTGAAATGACGACTCTTGTCCCTAAGCATGCAACTTATGATCAAAAGGATGTCAAAGGTCTCCCTTATTCTGGATGAATATCAAGTGCTCGCTGGAGCAAAACCATCCCAAGCGTCTTGTTTCACCTCCCAATTCTCACTGTCTTTCACCTCGTTCCCTCCACACCTTCAAGTCTCTCTCAATACTCCTCAGTTTGGCCCACAGCAGCCTATCACATGCAGTATTCCACTCCCTTGATTTCATGCTGAGTAAATATGATAAATATAACAGGAGCTGCAGTTAGAGAATGAGCTTCTGGCCAGGATTTGAGGCCCATGTTCTAATCTGGCAGAGTGTATCCCCAAATCTGAAGGATTTCATGGCTCCCACAGAAATGCTTCTTAATGCCTAGTCTCCTCTTCAGTTTTGTGGTTTAATTGCCAGCTGCCTCTAACTTCATACATCTTTAAACCTGAGAATTAGCCTGGGCACTATCAAGTTTTTTTTTTTTTTCTTCTTTCAATTCCCCAACTACTCTTGTATCTTCACTCATTTAAACCCTTTTTCTGCATTTTCTTTGTTTAAGTGTTTTGTTTTTTTTTTTAAAGAAGTAACTCCAAGATGGCTTGTTTATTTTAAGTCACAGGGAGCCTCCCAGGCCTGGAAAACACAGGCTTGACCATGGTTTATGCCAGGTACGATGCCAAATGGTCTACATTTTCTTCTGCTCCAAAAAGAGGAGGTAATTTTATATTAGTTGAGATTTTGTTCCTTACTTTGCGATTTCTTCCACTGCTTATTCGGTTGTTTGTTCAGATTTTCTTTCAGCTGCTTCTGAGTTTTGAAAGTGGTACCTGGAAAACATTTCAGTTTTTGCAATCTGGCATTATGGGAAGCTGTTCTGTCTGTCCACTTCAGTGCCAAAGTTGTAGCATGAAAAAAGGCAATCCGAGACTGTGTGCAGTTTCTTTCCTTTTCTTTCATTTTTATAAAAAAATGAAAACACCCACCAGATCTAAGAAGCTGTCAAATAACCACAATTTCTGTAATTGATAAAATTACCAATTTTGAAAAGAAGAGGGCGAGAGGCTTATAAACACTATTTAACAGGTTAAAATAAAGAATTTAACAGCTTCTTAGAAGATGCTATTTTTAAAACAAATTTATAGTCAAATGAGGGTATCAGGTATCACTACCTTCTATTCAATGACTTCAATTACATGCATCTACTACATAGGAACTAAACGGCTTTTTTTTTTTTTCTTCAAAAACCAGTACACACTTACTGTAATTCTAAACCAAAATGTCTGAAGACCATCAATATATGCTTACTTTACCAGATAACTTAGTGAGACTGAAACTTGTCCAAAAATTCTCCAAGAGTTAAGAGGAGAAGGTAGTATTTATTAACATAAACAATTTAAAACACTTAATTAAAGCAAATTCAGGAAAACAATCAGATCGCTATCATCATTTGATATGCTGGATTTTCTTTAGTCAATAAAAACAAAATCCAACCCACCTCCAAAATATGTTTTAATTCAAACAAATCTAGATTTTTACAAGTATTTAATTTTAAACACACACGGCCAGATCAAGGCTTTATTTTTTGTTGTTAAGCTATAGAACCAGATCTGTGAAGTACATAATTTTAAAGATTGAACACTGACTCAAATTTTACTTTTAGGAAAGAAAAGACACTTACTCAAAGCTTCTCTTAATGCCATAATCATTTCCTCTGGGTATACATTTCTATCTTCCCAGATTTTAAAGATTCGTTCTATAGACTTAGAAACAGAAGGATCCCTGAAAAGAAAAAGTGAGACAGACATATAAAAATGTTGACTGATATCCCAAACTAGAAATCTCAGAGTAAAGCTGTCAAGAAAATCATTTTCCAAATGTCTTCTGATGTTTATTTAAAAACATTTTTTTCTACAGTGCCCAGGACTAAAGAAATCTTAAATACTTTTATTCAATGCTTTTACCAATGACATAGATGAGTCTACAGATGACATATTCAACTTTTTGATGCATATAAAGTTGAGAGGGCTAGCCAATGTACTAAGTGACATAAAGGGCATCTCAAAAGACAGATCCAATCTGTTGCTGTTGTTAGGTGATGTTGAATCGGTTCCAACTCACAGCAACCCTATGTACAACAGATGGAAACACTGCCTGGTCTTGTGCCATCCTCACAATTGTTGCTGTTTGAGGTCACTGGTGCTGGCACTGTGTCAGTCTATCTCCTTGAAGGTCTTCTTTTTTTGTTGACTCTCTACCAAGCGCTATGTCCTTCTCCAGGGACTTGTCCTTCCTGATAACATGTCTAAAGTATATGAAAGGAAGTCTCGCCATCCGCACTTCTAATGACCATTCTGGCTGAACTTTTTCTAAGACAGATTTATTTGTTCTTCTGGCAGTTCGTGGTATATTCAGTATTCTTTGCCAATACCGTAATTCAAATGCATCAATTCCTCTTCAGTCTTCCTTATTCATTGTCCAGCTTTTGTATACGAAGTGAATGAAAATACCATGGTTGGGTCAAGCACACCTTAGTCTTCAAAGTGACATCTTCCCTATTTAACACTTCAAAGAGGTCTTTTGCAGCAGATTTGCCCAATGCGATGCATTGATAGATTTCCTGACTGCTGTTTCCATGGGCATTGATTATGGATCCAAGTAAAATGAAATCCTTGACAATTTCAGTATTTTCTCCATTTATCGTGATGTTGTTTATTAGACTAAATCTAATAAGATAAAATGTAATAAAGAAGAAACGCGTCCATAAAACTAACTGCACAACTACAGAATGAGGAAGACAATGCTATATATATATTTTTTAAATAAAAAAGTTTGGTTGAAAATAACATGACTCAGTCATGTACTGGAGCATGTTTTCCAAAAAGCTATCACATAATACTCTAAGAATACACATCTAGAATGAAGAAGGTGAGGGTAGCAGGTTTACAGATGGGCTGCTTCTATGTTTAGGTTGGTCATCTCTCTTCAACAGAAAAATCAATAAAGTTGAAGTGCACAAAGTAGTAGTACCAGGAAATAAGAATTAAAATCATGCCTTATAAGAACTACAGAAGTAAAAAAGAGAAAAGAAAAGAAAAGAAAAGAAAAGAAAAGAAACAACCGAGAGAGGACACAAAGGTTATAAAGAAGAGGAATCAAACCGATTCTATTTAATCCCAGAATGCAAAATAAGAATAACGGCATGAAGTTATAGGGAAAGAAATCTGAATAAAGAAAAACATTCTAATACCACTGTTAAAGACAAAACGAGAATTTCTCCGGAAGCAAACCCACTAACCCATGATATTGAAGCGTAAGATAAAAGGAACTATATCAACTTTTGAGGAGCCCTGGTGGTGCAATGGTTAAAGGACTCAGCTGCTAACCCAAAGGTCAGCAGTGGAACCCACCAGCAGCTCTGCAGGAGGAAAGAGCTGGTGATCTGCTCTCATAAAGATCATAGCCTAGGAAATCCTATGGGACAGTTCTATTCTGCCTTCTAGGGTTTGCTATGAGTTGGAATCGTCTTGACAACACACAATCAACATACTGACTTTACAGTCCCTTTCCAACATGAGTCTATCAATTCATGTGTTCACACACAACTTTTTTGCCTAAGAATGGCATGTACAGGAAACGGACCAAAAAACCCACTGCTGTTCAGTCAATTCCAACTCATAGTGGCCCTGTAGGAGAGCGCAGAACTACCCTATACGGTTTCCGAGGCTGTAAATCCTTATAGAAGCAGACTGCTACATCTTTCTTCAGCAGAGTGGCTGGCTGGTAGGTTAGAATCACCAACCTTTCAGTTAGGAGCTTGGCATTTTAACCGCTGCACCACCAGGACTCCTGGAAACAGAAAATGGTATTACATTTTCTAGAAGATTATTGACCAGAATGGACAGACTCTATTGTCATTTCTTTCTTTTCATGCTGAGAGCCTTACTCGCATTATAAAAGCAACACTAAAAAAATTATGGAAATTACAGGAAAAAATTCACTTATGCACACCAAATGTACCATAAATAGTATACAAATAGCATAGAATATACAAATTTCAATATTACTGTCTTCTAGTCTTTTTTTCCTGCATATATGTTGTATTTGAAACTAATTATTTATATATGTACACACAACCGTATTCCAGTCTTTTTAAAAACTTTTGTTGTGCTAAAATGTATATAACAAAACATTTGTCATTTTAGCCACTGTAAATGTACAATTCAGTAACAATTATGCTCACCTTGTTGCCCAACCATCACCACTATTTCCAAAAGTTTTCATCACCCTAAACAGAAACTTAATACCCCCCCTTCTCCCTTCCCCCAGCTCCTGATAACCACTAACAAGCTTCTGCCTGTATGCATTTGCCTATTCTAGATATTTTATTTAAGTGGTATCATGTAATATTTGTCCTTTTCTGTCTGGCTTATTTCATTCACCATAATGTTTTCAAGGTTCATTCATGTCTTAGCATGTACCAGAACTTCATTTCTCTTTACGGGTGAATAATATTCCATTGTAAGTATATACTATATTTTGTTCATTCACACATCTACTGATGGACACCTCAGTTGTTTCCACCTTTTGGCTACTGTGAATAATGCTGCAATGAACAGTAAGTATACAAGTATCTGAGCTCCTGTTTTCAATTTTTTTGGCTATATTCCTAGGAGTAGAATTGCTGGATCATATGGTAATCCCACCCCTCTTTTTTTATTGGTGTAAAAGTGTATCTGTTTTAGTTATCTAGTGCTGCTATAACAGAAATACCGTTAAGTGGACGGCTTTAATAAACAGAAGTTTATGCTCTTGCAGTTTAGGAGACTAAGAAGTCCAAACTCAGGGTGTCAGCTCTCTCTGTCGGCTCTGGGGGAGGGTCTGTGTCACCAGTCTTCCCCTGGTCCAGGAGCTTCTCAGAGCAGGGACTCTGGGTCCAAAGGACACACTGCTCCTGGCTCTTCTTGCTTGTTGGTAATGAGGTCCCCCATCTCTCTGCTTGCTTCTTTCTCTCTTTTATATCTCAAAAGAGATTGACTCAAAATACAATCTAATTTTGTAGATTAAGTCCTGCTTCATTAACATAACTGCCTCTAATCTTGCCTCATTAACATCACAGAGGTAGGATTTACAATGCATAAGAAAATCACATCAGATGACAAAATGGTAGATGATCACATAATACTGTGAATCAATGGCCTAGCTAAGCTGACACACATTTTAGGGGGACAAAATTTAATCCATAACAATATCTAACAGAACCATTTGCCAATTCAACATTTTTCAGGTATACAATTATCACTGCCAAATTACTGCCAAATTTCCCATCACCATAAACAAATACTTGCTTCCTAAAGGTCATATTGTAATTTTTTTAAAATAATATTTTATTGTGCTTACAGTGAAAGTTTACACATCAAATTAGGTTCCCATTAACAATTTCTACACAAATTATTCAGTGATACTGGTTACATTTTTCACCATGTGTCATTATTCTCATTCATTCTGTTCTGGCTGTACCAATTCCAGTATTCTAGTTTCCCTGCCCCCTTACCTTCTCATCTTTGCTTTGGAGTAATTTTTGACCCTTTGGTCTCCTACAGGTGATTTTTTTTAAAGGAGCCCATTACTCACAAGTGGTATTCTTTATTTTATGAGCCAATCTTTTATTCAGCTAAAAGGTGACTCAAGGGATAATTGCAGTTTAAGCTTTAAAGTGTATCTCAGGGCAACAGTCTTGGGGAGTCCTCTTGTCTCAAGTGGTCCAGTAAGTCTGGACTTATTAAACAATTTGAGTTCTGTTTCACATTTTGCTCCCGTTCTATAAGGATTCATCCATTGTGACCCTGATCAGAATGGGTTGGTAGTGGTACCCAGGCACCATCTAGTTCTTCTGGTTTCAGAATAGATGAAGCTGTAGTTTGTGTGGGCTATTAGTCCTACAGACTACCTTCTTTTCTGAGTCTTTAGTTTCCTTCCTTCTCTTTTGCTCCAGATGAGTAGAGACTAGCAGTTGTATCTCAGATGGCTGCTCACAAGCTTTTAAGACCCCAGACACTATTCACCATATTGAAATGCAGAATGTATATTTTATTAACTATACTGTGCCAATTAACTGAGTTGTCCCATGAGATTATGGTCCTAAGCTTTCAAACCCAGAAAACCAATCTCGTGAGGTATTTGGTTATGTCTAAGAAGTATCCATAACTGTGTTCCCTATGTGGCTTATCATATATATGGATATACACCCATGCACACATATACCTGTATGTACATATGCCTATAGATACTATCTGTGCATACATATATACCCATATACTCATATACTTCTATGCCTATGTACATAGTTGTGTAACCACACAAATATTTTTCAGTTGTTTTTGCAAAACTGTATTTGTCATATCCTTTACCAAAAATAGTCTTTTCTTAGAACTTCTTAGGGGCATCATTTACATTGGTCAAGTTGTGCACTTTACCCACATTTGATGCTACCTTTCCCATCATCAAAAATAACAAGTGTCTATTATCCTGAGAGTGCTTCCCCTCCCCCATCCCTGGTAACCACCAATGAGCGTGGTGTCTATATATATAACTATTCTTGCCATATAATTCTATGTTTAACTTTTTGAGGAAGCACCAAACACTGTTTTCCACAGTGGCTGCACCATTTTACATCTCCACTAGCAATGGTTGAGGGTTTCAATGTATTCTACTCTTTTCATTTAACATAACAAACATTTCTCAATGTTCCAAGCAACTCTTTGTAAACATCATTTTTAATGGCTGCACAATACTCTATCATATGGTTTCTCCAAAATTTACCACCTACCTACTGTTAGATACTTCAGTTGTTTCTAGATTTTTGTTACCATAATTAGTGATACAGAATGAGTTTCTTTTGGTTGAAGCCTTTTTTTTCTTAATAATGCCAAAATGTTTTCTAAGAGGGTTATACCAATTTATACTCCTACAACCAGTATGAGTAGACCGTTCACCATACCTCTGCAACAATGGCTGGTTTCACTTCAATTTGTGTTTGTAATTTCAAGGTAACCATTTCCTCCTCTTTTAAATTTTTACTATCAAAAATTTCAAGTATTCTTTAACCAGAGTCACTCAGATTCAACAAGATTTTGGGAAAAAAAATTTTTTTTTCTCTGCTATATTCTTCATCTATCTCTCCTTTGTTGAAGTATTTTAAAGTAAATCCCACCTATAACAGCACTTTACCCGACTCTAAAACAATTTCCAACATTTTGTTATGTAATTATAATGCTATTACTACACCTAATAAAATTAATATTTCCCTGGTATCATCTACACTGAATCTATAATAAAATCTCCCTCAATGTTTCAAAAATGTCTTTTTAAAGTTGGCTGCTTAGTTTGTTTGAACTGGGATCCAAAAAACATCAACACATTGCATTTGGTTATATCTCTTCAGTCTCTCTTAATCTACAGGAATTAAATTGATCTATTTTTTTCTATGCCATTCATTGACTCGTTACAGTTACTGGATTACAATGTCCCACACTCTAGTTGTATGTATTTTCTTCCTTGTGTTATTTAATTTGTTCTACCAGCCCATGAAATTTCTCTAACTGGAAGTTAGATTACAGTCAATTTCAAATTTTTGGAACAATATTTTGTTAACAATGTTGTGTGCTTCATACTGCATTTCATCAGGACATAAACAATGTCTGGTTATCCCACCTTTCATGATGCTACAATCGATCAATGGACTGAGAGTATGTATTTCTTCTTGTGAACTGTACCTATCTGATCATTTATGTCACTAGTATTTTAGTGCTTTTCTAATGATTTAGGTAAGTTTCATACATAAAAATACTATTTTGCCAACATTACAAATCTTTCCCCAGATTGTCCTTTAATTTTTTAGTCACATTTCAACAAATATTTTTTTTTCTCTTTATTGTGCTTTAAGGCAAAGTTTACAATTCAAGTCAGTTTCTCATACAAAAACTCATACACATATTGTTATGTGACTCTAGTTGCGCTCTCTAAAACGTGACAGCACACTCCTCCTCTCCACCCTGTATTTCCCATGTCCATTCAACCAACTCCTACCCCCCACTGCCTTCTCATTTCGCCTCCAGGCAGTAGCTGCCCACACAGTCTCAAGTGTCTACTCAAGCTGAGAAGCACACTCCTCACCAGTATCATTTTATGTCTTATAGTCCAGTCTAATCTTTGTCTGAAGAGTTGGCTTCAGGAATGGTTTTAGTTTTGGGCTAACAGAGTCTGGGGGCCGTGTCCTCTGTGGTCCCTCCAGTCTCAGTCTGACCGTTAAGTCTGGTCTTTTTACTAGGATTTGAGTTCTGCATCCCACTTTTCTCCTGCTCTATCAGGGATTTTCTGTTGTGTTTCCTGTCAGGGCAGTCATTGGTAGTAGCCAGGCACCATCCAGTTTTTCTAGTCTCAAGCTGATGGAGTCTCTGGTTTATATGGCCCTTTCTGTCCCCTGGGCTCTTATTTTCCTTGTGTCTTTGGTGTTCTTTACTCTTCTTTGCTCCAGGTGGATTGAGACCAAATAATGTATCTTAGATGGTCGCCTGCTAGCTTTTAAGACCCCAGATGCCACTCACCAAAGTGGGATGCAGAACGTTTTCTTAATATACTTTGTTATGCCAATTGACCTAGATGTCCCCTGAAACCATGGTCCCCAGACCCCTGCTGCTGCTACTCTGCCCCTCAAAGTGTATGGATGTATTCAGGAAACTTCTTAGCTTTGGTTTAGTCCAGTTGTGCTGACTTCCCCTGTATTGTATATTTACTTCCCCTTCACCTAAAATAATTCTTGATTACTAATTAGTGACTACCCCCTCTCTCTAGCCACCGTCGTAACAATCAAAGAATGTCTTCTTCTGTGTTTAGACCTTTTCTTGAGTTCTTATAATAGTGGTTTCATACAACATTTGTCCTTTTGTGACTAATTTCACTCAGCATAATGTCTTCCAGATTCATCCATGTTTCACAGATTCATCGTTCTTTATTGTCGTGTAGTATTCCACTGTGTGAATATATCACAATTTGATTATCCATTCATCCGCTGATGGGCACCTTGGTTGTTTCTATCTTTTTGCTAACGTACACAGTTTTTAAATGTAGATTTTATACTCTCTAGCACTACTTTTAAGTCTAGAAAGTCCTCCTACCAGACATTTTTAAATGATTTATTTTATTTCTCTGCATAATTTCTTTAAAATTTACTGGGATGTAGGGTGTTAGGTAGGGCTCTAATTTAAATAGATTTCCTATTAATTGTTCCAAAATCATTTAGTACATAATTCCTCTTTTCCTAACTAATTTATTGTACTTCCTCTAGCATATATTTTATTACTTATCTTTTTCTATGCTGTAAATTGTTCCACTGATCCATTTCTACATCAAACTACACTGTCTTCATAATTGTAGCTTGGCTTCCCTCATTACAATTACATTTCAAAAATGTCCTAAGTATAGTCTCACTTGTTTATCTTCCAGAATAATGTTAAGTTTCAAAAGAGGAGGAAATTTTGCATTTTTAATTTGAATTCTATTAGACTGACTTACTAATTTGGAGAAACTATTATCTGTGCACTGGCTGCACAGTGCTTAAGCACTTGCTGCTAACCAAGAGGCTGGCAGTTTGAACCCACCAGCCGTTCCATGGGAGAAAGATAATGGCAGTCTGCTTCTGTAAAGATTTACAGCCTTGGAAATCCTATAGGGCAGTTCTACTGTATCTTATAGGGTTGCTATGAATCAGAATTGACTTGACAGCAATGGTTTTTATTATTTTTATGAGTTATTAGTACATTATTTATTGCAATAAAGCATCAATATGAATTTATATTCAATATTTTCAAATATAATTTTATAAAAGACCCACGTACGTCTTGTTAGGGCTATCCCTAGATATTTCATATATTTTATTGCTAGGATAAGGCACCATCCCTTTTACTGCTAACTTCCCAGAGTAAAACTGATGCAGAAGTTTGCTGATGGTAAATTCTCTGTTTTTGTTTCTCTGAAGTTATCTAAATATGTCTGTCTGCTAGTTTTGCTTTCTATGTAAATCTATGTTGACAGCTATTTTCTATCAATGCCATAAAAATATTTTTCTTAACTGCCTTCTGGCTTCCACTATTGCTACTGAAAAGTCTGTAGTCAGTCTAATAGTAGTCCTTGTGCATGTCATCTGTCTTTTATCTTTGGCTGCTTTTAAAATCTTTTTGTTTTGCAATTTCACTACCATGACTAGGCGTGGATTTCTTTTTTATTTAGCCTACTTAGTACATGTTGTGCTTTCTATATCTGTATTCACATCTCTCATCACAGAATTCTTAGCCATTATCTCTTCAAAAGTTACTTCTCTATTCTCTCCTTCTGACATTAATTAACCCTCTCATTCTAATCTTCATTTCTCATTTCCCCACCTCTTATTCCTTTTGTTGCTTTCTAATTTCTACAAAACTATTTTCTAGTTTACTCCTTTTCCTTCCTAGAACTCCTATTCGTTCTTTTTAAAAATCTGTCAAAATATTTTTGATACTTTCTTATCCATTCTTCATTTTGTTATTCATTTAACCTTTCTTTAACATTCCAAACAGAGTTTTTTGTATTGTCTGATTATTCCAGTATCTGAAGCTCACTGTATGTGTGTGTGGAGTGGTCTAAATCTGTGATTTTCCCTGTGCTTCTCCCACGTAGGTTTGTTTTCCTGTGTGTTTGGTGATCTTCGATTATGTACATATTTGTTTGACCTTCATATATGGGATGGAGTTCCCTGGGTGGCACAGATAGTTAAGCACTCAACTACTACCTGAAAGGTTGGTGGTTCCAAACCACCCGAATTCGCACCTCAGAAGACAGGCCTGGTGATCTACTTCTGAAAGATCCCAGCCTTGAAAGTTTTATGGAGCAATTCTACTCTGCACACCTGGGATCGCTATGAATCAGAATCAACTCAATGCCAACTGTCTTACTTAACTGCTTCCAAAGTACAATGGTGGAACAGGCACAACCTAGACATTTCCTTTACAAATGGAAGAAACTGGAGGGAAAGAAGGCATAACCGGCACCAAACAAGTAAGCAGAACACATAACATTAGCTCTCAAGGCTTGAAAATAATCCTCTGTTCTCTGAAACCATTTAGGCGATGGCCCTGCCTTCCAGACTCCAGGTATTGGCTACACTCTCCAGATTCTGAGTGGAGGCCCCTCAGCCCTGGGCTGCAGCTCTGCCTTCTAGGCCAACTTGGATAGCAGCTCTGCTCCCTCCAATGTGGGCAGTCCCATATTCCTAGTCCACCTGAGTGGTGACCCTACCCTTTGAAACCCCAGAGGTTGTGGTCCTACTCTAAGACTGAGGTAGCTCTGCCTCCTGTGTTCCTTGCCTCTTCAGCTTCTCATTCCTGGTTCCTTGGCCTCTTGGCCCCTCAGACCTCACCACCCATGTCTGCCCTGCTGGGGCAAGTGTTCCAAAGTTCTTTAGCTCCACTGATGATACATGCCTGGAGGCACTCCACTCCTCCAGTAACCTTCAGCAGGAAGGCACTCAGTTCTCTTGCTCCATGGGTTGGCAAGCATAGCTCCACTAGTAAGTGCCCGAGGGCACTGCACTCTGCCAGGAAGCCTCCTGCGCAAAGGCACTCAACTCTCTCGCTCCGTGGGTCAGCTCCAGTGACGTCTGGCAATGGTCTTCTGGTTCTGCTGTTGCTTCTCACAGTCTGTGCTGTCTCAGGTGTAACAGTTCTTCTCATTCCCTTCTGAGTCCTCACCAGAACTGTCTTTGATGTGCATAATTTCACCCACAGTCTCTTCAAGGTAATCTAGGCTTTTACTATTAAGCACTTTAAAACTCTTCCAGCCTCTAACCATTCATAGTTTCAAAACAGCTTCCACATTTTAGGTATCTGTTAGAACAGTACCCCACTCCTGGTACCAAATTTTGTCTTAGTTATCTAGTGCTACTATTACAGAAATACCATAAGTGGATGACTTTAACAAACAGAAATTTATTCTCTCACAGTCTAGGGGGCTAGAAGTTCAAATTCAGGATGCCAGCTCAAGGGGAAGGCTTTCTCTCTCTCTCTCTCTGGGGAGCTCATACCACCAAGAAAGAAGCACTGAGAGTGCCGCACATCCTTTGGACTGGCGTCCCTCCGCTGAGAAGTTCCTAGACCAGGGGAATACTGATGAGAAGGACCTTACCCCAGAGCTGGAAATTTTCATCATAATATTGGGAGGGGAGAAAAGCGTAAGTGAAGCATGAGAGACAAGACGAGTAACAACTTGCAACCAACGTCACTGACTATAAATTGTTGAATGGGAAGCTAATTTGCTCTGTAAACTTGTACCTACACAATAAAATCTTCCAAAAAAAAAAAGATGATTAACAACTCAATGCTGAAATGTTGAAAATGTCACCTCAGATATCTTAGCCAGGACAATAACACTGCTCTTGCTTGGGTGGCTTAAAATTTAGCTAAAAATCACTTGCTGTAGAGTCAGTTTTGACTCATGGCACATCCCACTAAATTCTCTATCTACTAACTTGGATTTGCTTAACTCATAAATATTACTTGAAAATGCATTCTGATGGTATTTATAGCAAATGAGGAAAACCTCACTTTGCCTTATTCGAAAACTTGTGACTATAAAAGTTTCAAAGTGAATTACTAAGTACAACATGCTAAGAAAATGTACAAAAAATAAGGTTAAAAAACCACACACACCCATTGTATATAGTAAAATAGCTCTATACATGAGGAAACTAGAAGTTTTAGCCCTGGTTTTACCATGAAGATTTTTGAATGCTAGGTATCCTCATTTGTAAAATGATTTCTATTAGATAATTTCTGTCAGTCCTAAAATTCTTACATTCTAGCTAGATTTGTTCTTTATTTACATAAATGCAGAGCTCTCAAACTTGTGCAGCTCAACTATCTCTTGTATTTGGGAATTTTTCTAAAATAGAACAAAACCAAAACAAAATGCTTAACAATAGTTTTACTTATCTTATTATCCTAACCCTCTACTGCAGTCATTACTGACCACTATCTCAATTTCTACAGATTTTACAATTATTACCACATACAACACAAAAACTTAGCTATAAACTGTTCTATATTGTTTAAAATCATTTCTGAGACTTTTTTTCCCACCATGACTGTAACTTCTTCAGGATAGAAACTATGTCTTATACTTTTTGCTGTATCCCCAGAGGGCCAAATTCTCAAAAGATATTAATTAAATGTTGTTTGATTTATAAGTAACAGAAAATCAGCTGACGTTCATGAAACCAGAAGAAATGGATGGTGCTCGGCTACCATTACTGAACAATTTGATCAAAGACTCTACAGAAGAATCTTGACTGGGGCGGGGCGGGAGGTGCAGAACAGAACTTCAAAAACTTTTTTTTGATCACTAGAAAAGGTCTTTAATGGTTATCTTGTGAAATTCATCCCCCTCATATTTTAAAACTTATCTCATTAAACAAGATGATGTACATGAAGTGCTTAGTACCGTGCTTAGCAAATAAACATTCGCTTTGAAAAGTGGAAGAGCTAAAGTAAGCAAGCTGCTCAAGGACACAGCTGGTTAGCATCAGAAGAAGGACCAAAATTCTGTTCTCTGGACTCCGGTCCACTGTTGAAACACCGACCCCCCGCAAAAGCCATTCTTAATTTGAAGCAATGTCTGTTCCCTGCTTTGGCACTGTCATCCCTGGAGGATCCCTGTTACCATCATGATGTTGTCAGCTCTCTGACGTTGTGCAGCTGGACAGAATGCTGACTCTTGGCTCTTCAGGCAGCTGCAGGCAACCCACGATGCGTGATTCTAACAATATGGAGGCCCCCACAATGATGTGTCTCCTGATTTCTAGAGCCACAGAGACTGGATGAAACCCTGAAACTATTACCTTGAGATAATCTTTAAACCTTAAATCAAAAATATCACCTGAAGTCTTCTTAAAATCAAACAAAAGTTCAGCTTAACTAGTAAAAAAATATCTGCCTTCAGTGTTATGCTCTTTTCAGAACTATGTGGGATCAAATCGACAACGACAACTTGGAAAGATAGGAACCTTGGTGGGCTGGGGTGGGGGGGCATGAGTTTATGTTAAGGGGGAGGAACAACTCAGAAAAGGAGGGTGAGAATGGTTACATAACTTGAAGAATGTAATCAGTGCCACTGAATTGTACATGTAGAAACTACCATATTGGTGTATTTTTTACTGCATATACTCTCAACAACAAAATAATAATAAAAAAAAAAGGCTGACCTTGCAGAACTACTAGGACGTTTAATTGATATTTCTTTTGCTAACCCTCTCCCTCCTCACCTAGTCTTTAAAATGGCAAGGTATTAGCAACTTATTTTCAAAACATAAAGCTGATAAATAACATAAGAGGAGGTGCCCAGGAGTCATGGTTAAAATAAGCAGAACTACACAGCATAATCCTGTGCCTCAGTCAGGAGAATATCTTTCCTTTATTAATACCTTATTTCTGGGACCTCATTGGAATCATGTGCTTCATCTTGCAAGTACTTAGCAAATATTTGCTAAATGACTAAACAGAAGACTAAACAATGGGTTACCTAGAGAGAAAAAGTCAATATTTAATCAAAAACCTTGGCACTCAGAAATAGCAGACAAAGAAAGAGTTGATTTCATTCTAAAAACTTCCTAGCTACTCTAATCAGTGGGATTCCTATGCACTAAGAAACAGAACAACAAAAACGAAATCAGGGAAGCAATACCATTTATAAAAAACCCGTTGTGGTCGAGTCGATTCTGACTCACTACAACCCTATAGGACAGAGAAGAATTGCCCCTTACGGTTTCCAAGGAACGCCTGGTGGAGCTGAACCGCCAACGTTTTGCTTAGCAGCTATAGCACTTAACCACTACATCACCAAGGTTTCTGATATAGTGCCCCTAAAAAGGTAAAATACTTAGAAATAAATCTAACCAGGGACAAAAAAGATCTATACAAAAAAAACTACAAAACACTACTGTAAGAAACCAAAAGAGGCCTACACAAACGAGAAAGCACACCATGCTCAAGGATAGGAAGACTCAACACTGTAAAAATGTCAATTCTACCCAAAGCCACCTACAGCTGTAATGCAATCCCAATCCAAATACCAACAGCATTCTTTAACGAGATGGAAAAACTAATCACCAACTTTATATGGAAATGAAAGAAGCCCTGGAAAAGCAATGTATTACTGAAGAAAAAGAACAAAGTAGGAACCTGATCTCAGAACCTACTATACAGCTGCTGTAGTCAAAACAGCCCGGTACTGGTACGACAGACACAGACCTACGGAACAGAATCCAGATGTAAATCCATCCACCTATGGTTAGCTGATTTTTGACAAAGGGCCAAAGCCCATTAAATGGGGAACCCAAAAACCTGTTGCCATCAAGTAGATTCCGGCTCATAGCAACCCTGTAGGACAGACAGAACTGCCCCACAGGGATTCCAAGGAGTGGCTGGTAGATTCAAACTACTGACCGTTTGTTTAGCAGCTGTAGCTCTTAATCACTGTGCTACCAAGGCTCCTAAATGCGGAAAAGACAGTGTTTTTAACAAATGGTGCTGGAAAACAGAACATCCATCTGCTAAAAAACTAAACAGGGCCCATTCCCCATACCATATACAAAACCCAACTCAAAATGGACCAAAGACCTTAATATAAAACCTAAAAGATCATGGGAGAAAAAAACAGGAATGATGTTAGGAGCCCTAATATATCGCATGAATAGAATACAAACCATAACTAATAATGTACAAACATCAAAAGATAAACTAGATAACCGGGAGCTCCTACAAATTAAACACTCCTCTCATCAAAAGACTTCACTAAAAGAGTAGAAAGAGAACCTACAGACTGGGAAAACATTTTTGGCTATGACATATCAGACAAGGGTCTAATCTCTAAAATCTACAGAACACTTCAACACCTCAACAACAAAAAGACAAATAATCCAATTAAAAAATGGGCAAAGGATATGAACAGACACTTCACATTCAGGCAACTAACAGACACATGAGGAAATGCTCACAATCATTAGCCATTAGGGAAATGCAAATCAAAACTACAATGAGATACCACCTCACACTGACACTACTGGCACTAATCAGAAAAACAAATAAATGTTGGAGAGGCTGTGGGTAGACTGGAACTCTCATGCACTGCTGGTGGGAACGTAAAATGGTACAACCACTATGGAAAATGATATGGTGCCCCCCTAAAAAACTAGAAATAGAAATACCATAAAATCCAGCAATCCTACTACTAGGAATATATCCTAGAGAAATAAGAGCTGTCATACAAATAGACATATGTACACCCATGTTCACCCCAGCATTACTCACAACAGAAGAAATATGTAACAACCTAACTGCCCATCAGCAGATGAATGGATAAACAAATTATGGTCCACACGCACGGTAGAATACGGTGCAATAAAAAAGAACAATGAATCTGTGAAACATCTCACAACATGGGTGAATCCAGAGGGCATTATGCTGAGTGAATAAGTCAATCACGAAAGGACAAATATTGTTTTTAAGTGTCTATCTCTTAAGTCTTTGGGGCCAGGATTATTTCTTTCTGCTTCTGTGACTTAATTTCTTTGTTCTTGTTGTTAGGTACTGTCAAGTCAGTACCGAGTCATAGTGATCCTATATATAACAGAATGAGACACTGCGCAGTCCTGCACCCTCCTCGCAAACATTGCTATGTTTGAGCCCATTGTTGCAGCCACTGTGTCAATCCATCTCTTCAAGGGTCTTCCTCTTTTTCGCTGACCCTCTGCTTTACCAAGTATGATATCCTTGGTCAGGGACTGAGTCCTCCTGATGACACATCCACTGTATACGAGATGAAGTCTCACCATCCTTGCTTCTAAGGAGCATTCTGGCTGTACTTCTTCCAAGACAGATTTGCTCATTTTTCTGGCAGTGCACAGTACCTTCAATACTCCTCACCAACACCGTAATTCAAATGCATCGATTCAATTATTCACAGTAATAAAAGCTTTATAAAGTGCTTAGAATAAATGTGTGTGAGACCTTTATGAAGAAAATTATAAATTTTTACAAGGCTTATAGAATTAATATGTAAATTCAGTGCACTAACCAAAATACCAACTGGAAATTTTGAGGAACTTGTTACACTGATTCTAAAATTCATACAGTAGGAGTCAATGTCTAGGACTAGCCAAGACAGTTGAGAAAAAGAACAAGTAGGACTTAACCTATGAAATACCAAGACTTATGATTTGCAAATACACCTTCTCCTCGCTTATCAACTACCTCGTTATTCGACATTTCGCAATTATAACAATAGTAAAAAATCTACTGTCTGACTATTTTGTGCACTAATGATGTATGTCTGGCAGTAGTGAACGCCAAGATATGAAGTGGGAGTAACGATGGCTTTGATGGTTAAGGTTAGGTGTCAACTTGGATGAGCCATGATTTTCAGTGGGTGAGCAGTTATGTAATGACGATAACTTGGCAGTTATGTAATGATGTAGTAGTCATCCTCCATTTTGTGATCTGATTTGTGGTCATCCTGCACTTTCACGTAACACCAATTTTGAATAACGACCCAATCTTTGGAACCTAGCTATATGGGGGTGGTAATTAAAAGCTTTTTACTATTGCCAAATCATAACTCTTGATATTTCACAGGTTAAGTCCTACTTGCTCTTTTATTCAACTGTCTTGGCTACTCCTAGACATGGACTCTTCTAGATGAATTTTACAATCAGTATAACAAGTTCCTCAAAATGCCCAGTACTGTATTTACATATTAATTCTTTATATCTTTTTGTAGCAATTTATAACTTATTCCATAAAGGTTTCACAAACTTTTGTTCTAATTATCTTATAAAGTTTTTGTTGTTATTGTGAATCATCTTTTTTCTATCACATATTTAAAATTTCTCATTTCTGATGTATTAAAACACTGCTGATTCCTAAATGTTGATTTTTATCCAGCAACCTTGCTAAGTCCATTTTAGCCTATAAATTCTCTTGAATTTCCTATGCAAATCATCCCCATGTCTTCATATATCTTTTTTCCCCTTATATTACTACAATGATTAAGTTTTTATAGTACTTCAACAAATATAAAACAGAATTTATACCCTTGCGGGGGGAAACTTGGCAGAGGATAGGGTGTGCTGGGGTGCCCATTTTCCACCCCATCCCCAGTTGGCAACAAAGAGGTGGGTTTCTCGGCTTCTAAAGTTGAGTCTTCAATGTTATTCATATTAAGAACATTAATTTAATAAATGATATTTTGTTGAAAAAACTACAAACTGCAATGTAAAAATAACATTGAATGTATACATTGTTTTTAATTCAGCAACATGATAATTCAATTCCTTCACTACTTTTCTGTTTGAACTACTTTTTTTCTTTTAATTTTTATTATGCTTTAAGTGAAGTTTACCAATCAAGTCAGTCTCTCATGTAAAAATGTATACACACCTTGAAAGACACTCCTAACTGCTCTCCCCCTAACAAGGCAGCACACTCCTTCCCTCCATTCTCTCTCCTCGTGTCCATTCGGCCAGCTTCTGGCCCCCTCTGCCCTCTCATCTCCCCTCCAGACAGGGGATGCCAATACAGGCTCATGTGTCTACTTGATCCAAGAAGCTCGTTCTTTACCAGTATCATTTTCCATCCCATATTCCAGTCCAATCCCTGTGGGAAGAGTTGGCCCTGGGAATGGTTCCTGTTTTGGGCTAACAGAAGGTCTGGGGACCATTACCTCTGGGGTCCTTCTAGTCCCAGCTTGACCATTAAGTCTGGTCTTTTTACGAGAATTTGGGGTCTGCATCCCACTGCTCCCCTGCTCCTTCAGGGGTTCTCTGTTGTCAGGGCAGTCATCGGTTGTGGCCGGGCACCATGAACTACTTTTTGAAAGCCTTTTTCACAATGTGTAGTAAAATCATTAGTGCTTTAATTGATACATTATGCCAATCTTTAAGCTTTTCTCATTAGCCTCTGATAATTAAAGTAATACCTTATGCCAAAATACAATCATAAATATGTTAACGCAGCCAATGAAACTGAGTCAGAACTGTCGTAAGGCGATCACATAGAAACTGAGTATGCTTACAATTACTTTCAAATTGTTTTAAAACAAAAAATTTTAACAATTTACTCGTCATGGAGAACTCTTAGATCTTTTGAACTACGTCCACAGGCCCGCCCAGGAGTGCCTACATCTGTATTTCAGAAACACTGGTTTGCAGCACTCTATGGCATTTTCATCCATCCATCACCCATTTTACAAACATTTACTAACCACGTATTAAGTGCCAGGCATTGTGCCGGCTGCAGAAGCTCAATGTCTGGGGAATAGGAGTTGGTGACAAAAAGCATTTGGATCAATTACAGGACAGTGTGTTGTGTCATCACAGAAGAACAGACATGGTATAATGGCAGCAAAGAGGAAGACTTTCTCAATCCAGACTGAGAGGCGGAAGTCAGAGAGAATTTCTTGAGGGTACTAATCTTTAAGGTGGAGGTACAGAGTGAGCAGAACCCTAAGGAACTTATCACCTAAGTAGGAATACTAAAAATAGAAGACCTTTTCTGTCTCTTAGCTTTTTTGCTTTATTTTACAATTTGTTCTTCTAGGCCACTAATTAAACTTTCAAAAGGAACTAAGTTCATTTACTCAACAATTTGAAAATCATGTTTTGTCTAAGTAAGTCTTTTTTGTGCTCTATTTCAATCTCATTAAATGCTTACATTTTGAAACTATAAACTATAACAGAAAAGTAGCACAAAAGATATATTTGTGTGTGTGTATAAAGTTATTCAACAAATAATTACAAAGCTAATATTCATGAAATCACAACCCAGGTCAAGAAATAAAACAATGCTAATTCCCCAGAAGACTTCAGTGGACCCCTTTCAAGATCATACTCCCTTCTATTCATCTAGGATGGTAATTTTTGTGACAAAAATTTTTTTCCTTACTTTTCTCTGTAGTTTTAGTACCTGTTGCTGTTAGCTGCTGTTGAGTTGGCTCCGACTCATGCCAACCCCATGTATAACAGAACAAACTGCTGTCCAGTCCTATGCCATCCTCCCGATCTGTGGTTATGTTTGAACCCACTGATGCAGCCATTATGTCAATCCATCTTATGGAAGGTGTCTCTCGTTTTTGTTGACCCTCTACCAAACATGATATCGTTTTCTAGCAATTACTCTTTTCTGAGGACATGTCCAAAATAAGCAAGAGGAAGTCTTGACATCCCTTTTTTTTTTTTTTTTAATTGTGTTTTGGGTGAAAGTTTACAGCTCAAGTTAATTTTTCACACAAAAAATTATACACATATCGTTATGTGACATGAGTTGCAATCCCTATAACATGACAGTACACTCCCCTGTTCCACCCCAGGTTTCTTGTGTCCATCCAAACAGTTCCTGTTACTTCCTGCCTTCTCATTCTACCTCCGGACAGGAGCCGCCCATCTGGTCTCGAGTATCTGCTTGAACTAAGAAGCACACTCTTCACTAGTATTATTTTATATTTTACAGCCCAGTCTAATCTTTGTCTGAAGAGTGCGCTTTGAGAATGGTTTCAGTTCTGGGATAACAGAATGTCTGGGAGCCACGGCTTCAGGGGTTCCTACAGTCTCAGTCAGACCATTAAGTCTTGTCTTCAAGTGAATTTGAGTTCTGCTCCACTTTTCTCCCATTCCATCAGGGACTCTCTGTTGTGTTCCCTGTCTGGGTAGCCATTTAGCCATCCTGGTTTCTTAAGGAGCATTCTGACTGCACTCCCTTCAAGATGGATTTATCTGTTCTTTGTATTTTGAATTTTGAATGCCTTCTAATCTGAGGGGTTCATCTTCCAGTGTTATATTGGACAGTGTTCTACTGCTATCTCTACGGTTCTCACTGGCTAACCTTTGGAAGTAGATCACCAGGCCTTCCTTCATAGTCCGTCTTAGTCTGGAAGCTCCTGTGAAATCTGTCCACCACGGGTGACCACACTGGTATTGGAAATACTGGTGGCACAGCTTCTAGCATCATAGCAACCCCACTACAGTAGGACAAACTGACAGATGGGTGGTGGTTTAATAACTAGGATGCAATAATAATAGTTCTTTATTGCCAAATCTGAACTTTATATAAATGAACATATGAAACCATATATGCATAAATATTCCTTTTTCAATCAATACTTTGTGAGATTTATTTAAGTTATTGCTTGTAACTGAAACTCACTTTATTTGCAGTCTGGTATTCCATTGTATGAGTATGCCACAAAATATCCATTTTATGGCAGATAAGTATCAGGGTTGTTACCAAATATTTTTACTATAAAAATTCTCTTCCACTGATCTTGCTGCACATATACAAAGTTTCTCAGGGGTAGAAAGCATAGGGGTAGAATCACTAGATGATAGGGTGTACACACTATTTTTAAAAGTGGTTGTACCAGTCAACTCTTAAACCAACAGTAGGTGAGAACTGCTATAATGCCACGATCTTTCTAACAAGGGTATTGGTGAGCTTTAGAATTTTTGTCCAGTTGGTAGGCATGTGTACCAGCTATTAATTCATTGTCTCTCAGCTCCAAACCCACCCTTCTTTGCCTCATTTTGTAATACTAGAGCCAGATTCTGCAAACTCTATTCCCTCCTGGCTCAATGTAGACTCTGCCAGTAGAGGACTCTGGAGGGACACCACGAGGCTGAAGAGGCAGCAGGGATTCCTCTGATGTTCTGTTTTCGGGTGGATGAGCATATAGGGTTCCTGGCAGCATTTTAGCACAGCAGAGGGTCGCTTCTGGAGTTCAGCAATGGATGCCCTCCAGCCTGCTTCTTTGCCACCACAGTGCAGGTAGCACCTTCCTGTACCAATCCACTCTCTCACCAGAGGTCTGAATCTCTGGAGAAGAGGTGGCTCCTTGTTCATTTTTCCCTCAGGTACAGGGGTAATAGCTACTTTCAGTAGGTACTATCCCATCACACCTTAAGAGTTCTCTTGTATCCCTTTTAGTAGTTAGCTACCTTTTACCTATTTCACATTTTTTTTTTTTATACTTTAGATGAAGGTTTACAGAGCAAAAGAGCTTCTCGTTAAACAATTAATATACATACTGTTTTGTGACACTGGCTGCCAACCTCATGATTTGTCAACACTCTCCCCTTCTCCACCTTGGGTTCTGCATTACCAGCTTTCCTGTACCCTCCTGCCTTCTCATCCTTGCCCTGAGCTGGTATGTCCATTTTGCTTCATTTTGTTTTATACGCCTGTCTAAACTTTGGTTGAAAGGTGAACCTTAGGAATGACTTCATTACTGAGCTATTAATGGTGTCCAGGGGCCATATTTTCACGGTTTCTCCAGTCTCTATCAGACTAGTAAGTTTCTTTCTTTCTTTCTTTTTATGAGTTAGAATTTCGTTCTACATTTTTCTCCAGCCCTGTCCAGGACCTTCTATTGTGATCCCTCTCAGAGTACTCAGTGGTTGTAGCTGGGCACCATCTAGTTGTGCTGGACTCAGTCTGGTGGAGGTTTTGGTACTTGTGGTCCATTAAGTCCCTTGGACTAATCTTTCCCTTGTGTCTTTGGTTTTCTTCATTCTCCCTTGCTCCAGACAGGGTGAGACTAGTGGAGTATCTTAGTTGGCCGCTCACAAGCTTTTAAGACCCCAGATGCTACTCACCAAAGTAGAATGTACAACATTTTATTTATAAACTATGTCATGTCAACTGAGTTAGATATTCCCCGAGACCATGGTTCCCACAGCCCTCAGCTAAATAATTCGGTCCCTCAGGGAGTCTGGATGTGTCTATGCATCTTCCATGACCTTGCCCTGGACAAGTTAGGATAGCTCCCCCAGTACTGTGTACTGTCTTACCCTTTACCAAAGTTACCACTTATCTATTATCTAGTTAGTGTTTTTCCCTCCCTACCTCTCCCCTACCTCATAACCACCAAAGATTACTTCTTTCTGAATTTCACAATTCTTTGTAATTCTTTACATTAAAATTTTCCTGTTCAAGTTCTGGCAAGAGGTTTCTGTCTCCTAACTAGGCCCTGATTTATAAAGTACACAATGATACATCTCAGCAGTTACAAGGCTATAATGACATATGACTTCACAGCAGACTGAATACAGAAGCAATTATTAAGAATTTAGCTGTTTTAAATTGTGCTGGAGGTCCTAGCCAGAGCAATTAGCCTAGATAAAGAAAGAAAGGGCATCCAGATTGGTAAGGAAGAAGTAAAAGTATCTCTATTTGCAGATGACATGATCTTATACACAGAAAACCTTAACTACTGAAACTAATAGAAGAGTTCAGCAGACTATCAGGATACAAGATAAACATACAAAAATTGGTTGGATTCCTCACACCAACAAAAAGAACATTGAAGAAGAAATCACCAGCCCCCAAGAAGATAAATACTTAGGAATAAATCTTACCAGAGACGTTAAAGATCTATACAAAAAAAACTACAAGACACTACTACAAGAAACCAAAAGAGACCTACATAAGGGGAAAAACATACCTTGCTCATGGATAGGAAGATTTAACATTGTAAAAATGTCTATTCTACCAAAAGCCATATATAGATACAACACAATTCTGATCCAAATTCCAATGACATTTTTTAATGAGATGGAGAAACAAATCACCAACTTCATATGGAAGCAAAAGAGACCCTGGACAAGTAAAGCATTAATGAAAAAGAAGAACAAAGTAGGAGGTTTCATTCAACTGGATTTTAGAACCTATTATGCCACCACAGTAGTCAAAATAGCCTGGTACTGGTACAACAACAGATACATAGACCAATGGAACAGAAGTGATAATCTAGACGTAAATCCATCCACATATGAGCAGCTGATATTTGACAAAGGCCCAAAGTCAGTTAAATGGGGGAAAAGACAGTCTTTTTAACAAATGGTGCTGGCGTAACTGGATATCCATCTGCAAAAAAATGAAGTAAGACCCATACCTCACACCACACACAAAAACGAACTCAAAATGGATCAAAGACCTAAATACAAAATCTAAAACGATAAAGATCATGGAAGAAAAAATAGGGACAATGCTAGGAGCACTAACACATGGCATAAAGAGTATACAAGACGTTATTAACAATGCAGAAGAGAAACTAGATTAACTGGGAGCTCCTAGAAATCAAACACCTATGCTCATTCAGAGACTTCACCGAAAGAGTAAAAACATTACCTACAGACTGGGAAGAAGTTTTTAGCTATGACATTTCTGACCAGCATCTGATCTCTAAAATCTACATGATAATGCGAAAACTCAACTACAAAAAGACAAATAACCCAATTAAAAAATGGGCAAAGAATATGAACAGGCACTTCACTAAAGAAGACATTCAGGTAGCTAACAGATACATGAGGAAACGAGCACAATCATTAGCCATCAGAGAAATGCAAATCAAAAATACAACAAGGCTAGCATTAATCCAAAGAACACAAAATAATAAATGCTGGAGAGGCTGTGGAGAGATTCGAACACTTATACACTGCTGGTGGGAATGTAAAATGGTACAACCACTTTGGAAACTGATTTGGCGCTTCCTTAAAAAGCTAGAAATAGAACTACCATATGATCCAGCAATCGCACTCCTTGGAATACATCCTCGAGAAATAAGAGCTTTTACACCAACAGATATATGCACACCGATGTTCACTGCAGTATTGTTTACAACAGCAAAAACATGGAAGCAATCAAGGTGCCCATCAATGGATGAATGGATAAATTATGGTATATGCACACAATGGAATACTATGCATTGATAAAGAATAATGACGAATCCTTGAAACATTTCATAACATGGAGGAATCTGGAAGGCATTATGCTGAGTGAAATTAGTCAGCTGCAAAAGGACAAATATCATATGAGACCACTATTATAAGAACTCGAAAAATAAATAGAGAAGAAAATATTCTTTGTTGGTTATGACAGTAGGAAGGGAGGGAGGGAGAGGGGTTTTCACTAATCAGATAGTAGATAAGAACTATTTCAGGCGAAGGGAAAGACAACACACAATACAGGAGAGGTCAGCACAACTGGACTTAACCAAAAGCAAAGAAGTTTCCTGAATAAACTGAACGCTTCGAAGGCCAGCATAGCAGGGGCAGGGGTTTGGGGACCATGGTTTTAGGGGACATCTGAGTCAGTTGGCATAATAGAATCTATTAAGAAAACATTCTGCATCCCACTTTGGAGAGTGGCGTCTGGGGCCTTAAACGCTAGCAAGCAGCCATCTAAGATGCATCAATTGGTCTCAACCCACCTGGATCAAAGGAGAATGAAGAACACCAAAGACACAAGATAATTATGAGCCCAAGAGACAGAAAAGGCCACATAAACCAGAGACTGCATCAGCCTGAGAACAGAAGAACTAGATGGTGCCCAGCTACAATTGATGACTGCCCTGACAAGGGACACAACAGAGAACCCCTGAGGGAGCAGGAGAGCAGTGGGATACAAACCCCAAATTCTTGTAAAAAGACCAGACTTAATGGTCTGACTGAGACTAGAAGGACCCCAGAGGTCATGGTCCCCAGATCTTCTGTTAGCTCAAGACAGGAACCATTCCCAAAGCCAACTCTTCAGACAGGGATTGGACTGGACTATGGGATAGAAAATGATACTGGTGAAAAGTGAGCATCTTGGATCAAGTAGACACAAGAGCCTATGTGGGCACCTTCTGTCTGGAGAAGAGATGAGATGGCAGAGGGGGTCAGAAACTGGCCAAATGGGCACGAAAACAGAGTGGCGGGAAGGAATGTGCTGTCTCATTAGAGGGAGAGGAACTAAGAGTATATAGCAAGGTGTATATACGTTTTTGTATGAGACTGACTTGGTTTGCAAACTATAACTTAAAGCACAATTAAAAAAAAAAAAAAACCCAAAAAAGAATTTAGCATTTGTTTATTAAGGTATTAAACAGATTTGCAAGAATGTAAACAATACCACTCTTCTAACTACATTTTTTAATAAGAATGTTATTTATATTATTTTTAAAGTTATTAATATACAATTTCGGCTTTAATTTCTAATATGGAAGTGCCAAGTATAGCCTTCTGTTTTTTTTTCTTACTAATTTGTAATTATATATATATATATATATATATGAATCCTTCGTGGGCTACATTGCTAATATTTTCTGTGCTGTGGTTTGTCTCTTCGCTCTAACTCTGCTACATTTAGGTATTTAATTAACTTGGAATTAATTTCTGAACATGAGGTGAGTACAATCTAGTTTCCTTTCTACGTATTTCATCTTTTTCATTCCCCAGTATAAAGGAATAAAATGTTTTTCACGTTCTTCATTCCTGGTATATAGCTACTTTATTTTACTATACTGATTTAGGGTCCAGCAACCTTGATAAACTGTCTTAATCGACATCAATAATTACTGTAGATTCTTTTGGATTTTCCACATATACAATCATATCATCTGTAATTAATGACAGTTTTGGGTTTTATTTCCCTTTTCCAATCCTTTCATTTATAGCTTTTATTTTTCTTGCCTTCTTAATCTGAATAGAAACTTCAGCACAAAGTTGATTAGAAATGTTGAAATTGGACATCTCTTAGGTAATGTTTGCTGTAGGTTTTTATTTTTAGAAGATACTCTTTATTAGACTGAAGAACGTCCTTCGTATTCTTGGTTTGTTTTAACTTGAGTGGATCTTTCACTCACTTTTTCTGCATCTTTTGAGATCATCCTATGACTTTTCTCTTTTGACTTTTAAGCAGGGTGAACCATGTTATTTTCCAATATTAAACCATGCTTCCGTTTTTGGGATAAACTACATGTAGTCATGATGTATTGTCCTCTTTACATACCACTAGATTCCATTACTGACATTCATGTTCATGAATAAGGTTGGCCTGTAATTTTCCTCATACCTAGCCAGCTTTTGGTGTCAGGGTTATACCAATCGCATTAAAATGCGCTGAGAAGCATTCCCCCCGCATTTTCTTTCCCTCTGGAAGAATGTGTGTTGTAAGATTGGGACTACTGCTTCCTTTGATATTTGGTGAATTTGCTGGTAACGCATCTATATCAGGAATTTTCTTATGGGAAGATTTCTGATTCTTGATTAAACTTCTTTAATGCTTATAGTATTATAAGGTCCTTCACTTTTTTTTCTTTGAGCTATTTTAGTTGCTTGTGTTTTTTGAGGAACTTAATCATTTGCCTAAAATTTCAAATTTATTTTCATAAAGTTGTTCATATTAGCTTATAGTCTGCAACATGTATAATAATGTCTTTTATATTCCTAATATTGTCTATTCATGCCTTCTTTTTTCTTTTCTGAATTTATTTTGTTGTTGTTGTTGAAAATATATGCAGCAAAACGTACACCAATTCAACAGTTTCTACATGTGCAGTTTGGTGATACTGATTACATTCTTCGAGTTGTGCAACCATTCTCATCCTCCTTTTCTGAGTTGTACCTCTCCCATTAACATAAACTCACTGGCCCCCAAGGTTCCTACCTCATCTTTCGAGTTGCTGTTGTCTATTTGATCTCATATAGATAGTTTTTAAAAGAGCATAACAAGGCAGACCTTTTTTACTAGTTGAGCTAAACTACTGTTTGGTTTTAAGATGACTTCAGGGGATATTTTTGTTTGAAGATTTAAAGACTATCTCAGGGCAATGTTTTTAGGGGCTCATCCACCTTCCACGGCTTCAGAAAGTCTAGAGTCCATGAGATTTTGAAATTCTGTTCGGTATCTCCCCTTTTTGATCAGGATTCTTCTACAGAATCTTTTATCAAAATGTTCGGTAATGATAGCCGGGCACCATTCAGTTCTGGTCTTACGGCAAAGCGGGCAGTTGTTCATGAAAGTGCTTAGCTACATATTCCATATTCTCCTGACTCTCCTTCTTCCTCAGTTGCTGCAGGTAAAGAGAGATCTATTGTGCCCTGGATGGCCGCCTGCAAGCTTTTAAGACCCCAGGTACTACCACACAATGAACTAGGAGGTGGAGGCCAATTACCTGGGATGTCCCATGAAACCATGGCCCTAAACCTCCAAACCAAGGAACCAAATCCTATGAGGTGTTTAGTTGTATATAAGCAACCTTAGCAGCTACTCTTTTTTTTTTTTGGTCATTGTTGTAAATACATCTATCACATAATGTTTGCCAATTCAACTTTTTACAGGTGTAAAACTTATTGACAGTAATTATAATAATTGGCTGTGCAACCCTGCCCTTAATCAATGAGATTTTTCTATCACCATTTTCTGCCATCCCTCTTTTTCTTCTCCCTCCTGTCCCCGGTAACCACTAATAAACTTTGGTCTGTATACATTTGCCTTTTCTTGTCTTTTTATAGAACTGAGGTCATAACAATATTTGTCCTTTTGTAATTTGGCTTATTTCACCCAGCATAATGTCTTGAAGTTCCACCCATACTGTAGCTTGTGTCAAGACTTCATTTCTCTTTCTGGCTGAGTAGTATTCCATTGCATGCATGTACGACATTTTGTTTATCCATTCATCTGTTGATGAACATTTAGGTTGTTTCCACCTTTTGGCTATTGTGAATAGTCTGCAGTGAACATTGGTGTACAAGTTTCTGAGTCTCTGCTTTCAAGTCTCCTGAGCATACACCTAGGAGTGGAACTGCAAGGTCATATGGTAGTTCTAGTTTTATTTTTTTTGAGGAACCACCACCCTGTTTTCCACAACGGCTGTACCATTTTGCATTCCCACCAGCAATGGATAAAGGTTCCAGTTTTTCCATATCCTCACCAACATTTGTTATTTTCTATTTTTTAATCTTTAGCTATCCCAGTGGGAATGAAATAGCATCTGAT
The DNA here is from genome assembly GCF_030014295.1 of Loxodonta africana. Lineage (NCBI taxonomy): Eukaryota > Metazoa > Chordata > Mammalia > Proboscidea > Elephantidae > Loxodonta > Loxodonta africana. Next base: position 180,357,283 of record NC_087344.1, on the reverse strand, counting down.
TTTGGTCCCTTCTTTCTACTTGATCAATCTCAGTCACAGTTTACCAATTTTATTATTTGTCAAAGAACTAGTGCTTCCCTTGTTGAGCCTTTCTATGGCATGTTTTTTATTTCATTAGTTTCGGCTCTTATTTTATTATATTCTTCCTTCCTTTCTTTGGTTTATTTTACTCTTCTTTTGAAATTCTTGAGATGAGTACTTAACTCATTAACTTCTGGAGCACTTTTATGTTCCTGACAACTTATAAATGCTTTACATATACTAGCTCATTGAATCCTCACAGTATCCCAAAGAAACAAGTTATATTATTATTCTCATTTTACAAATGAGAATGAGAAAATTGAAGCGGAGAGACACTAAGTAACTAGTCTAACAAATGGTAGATCAATAAGGATTTGAACATGGTTTAATCAGGCAGCCTGATTCCAAAACTTGTATTCTTAACCTCTATGCTACACTGCTTCTTAAAAAAGAAGATACTTCAGGAAGAAAAATTCACAAGCATTTATATGAACACACATAATGTGTTTGGTCAGAGCAATGAGCTCACGACTAGAACACAAGAGAGCTGGTGACAAGGATGGGAAGGAAGGCTGAGATTTTATCCCAGGGGGCTTTTAAGTGCCTTTCTAAAGAGCTTGGATATAGTATAGGGCAGTATCTTGGCTATCTGGTGCTGCTATAACAGAATTACCACAAGTGGATGGCTTTAACAAAAAGAAATTTATTCTCTCACACTGTAGTAGGCTAGAAGTCCAAATTCAGTGTGCCAGCTCCAGGGGAAGACTTTCTCTGTCAACTCTGGGGAAGGCCTTTGTCATTAATCTTCCCTCGATATAGGAGCGTCTCTGCCCAGGAACCCTGGGTCCAAAGGACATACTCTGCTCCCGGTGCTGCTTTCTTGGTCTCCCATGTCTCTCTGCTTACTTCTCTCTTTTGTATCTCAAGAGATGGCTCAAGACACTATCTAATCTTGTAAATTGAGACCTGCCTCATTAACACAACTACCACTAATCCCATCTCATTAACATCACAGAGACAGGATTCACAACACATAGGAAAATCACATCAGATGACAAAATGGTGGACAATCACACAACTCTAGGAATCATGGCCTAGCCAAGTTGACACACATTTTTGGGGGACACAATTCAATCCATAACCAAGCTACTTGTTGCCATCGAGTCAATCCCCACTAACGGTGACCCTATAGGACAGAGCAGAACTGCCCCACGGAGTTTCCAAGTAGTTCCTGGTGGATTCGAACTGCCAACCTTTTGGTTAGCACTATGCCACCAGGGTATCCCAATCCATAACAGGCAGGCAAAAGAAGTCAATGAAGGTGACTGAGTGACATGATCTCATTTTTTTTTTTCGGTTTCAGTTTCCTATCTTACAGTAGTTTTGTATCCCTGATTGTACTATCATCAGTATCCTCATCTGTAAGGATAAAAATCTTTGTCTCTGACTATATCATATGGGTATTTTTAGAATCAAAGAACATAATGAAGATAGAAAGCAATTAGTTAAATATAAAATAATATAAAAATATATTTTAAAGAATAATCAAAGTAGTGATTTGGTAAGTTTAACTGGTTAATGATAATGACAGTAGAAGTAATCACTGTCACTGTCATCATCATCACTGCAGTACCTAACATTTAGTGATTGTTTAATATGCCAGTCATTGTTCTATGCTCTTTACCTGCATTTTTAACTCATGTGGTTCCCACACTGTATGGGGTAGGTAGGACCCTGGATAACACAAACAGTTTGCACTCAACTACTAACCTACAGGTTAGCAGTTCAAACCTACCAGCAGTGCTGTGGAAGCAAGGCCTGGCAATCTGCTGACATAAAGATTACAGTCAGGAAAATCCTATGGAGCAGTTCCACTCTGTAACACATGGAGTTGCCTTGAATCAGAATCAACTTGATGGCAACAGGTTCAGCATTTTTTTTGTGGGGGAGGGGGGATAGGTGCTATTATTAGCCCCATTATACAGATAAGAAAACTAAGGGTAATTTAATTTGCCTAAAGTTACAGAGTTAGGAGATGACAGGCCCAGGATTCAAACCCTGAATACTGGTTCCAGTGCGCATGTTCTTAAACTATTATACTGCTAGGCATCAGTGAGTATGTAGCTTGACGGGAATGAAAAGGACATCAACTAGTTGGGAGTCTGTTACAACTGTTGTAGATCACCAGGCCTTTCTTCTGAGGTGCCTCTGGGTAGATTCAGAGCCTTTCTGTTAACAGCTTGATGGCTGCAACACCCAGGGACTCATCAGCATAGTAGTGACAGTTAAATTCACAAGTAGATTAAGGCTCTGAGAAAGAGTACGAAGAAAGAACAAAGGAGGTCTGACAGCCTCGTCAGAAACTGACAGAACTGCCAAAATCCAAACTTTAAATGGTTTCAAGACTTTCTTCACTAATCAACAATTAGTCCTGAGTCATCAGAAAAGCCTTATTTCAGAGCACCAAAGCTCATTATTTTCCCCAAATTCTTCATGATAACCTTTTCCCGGTAAAGGTTATGCACATAATTCTCTTTACATCCTCGGAATTAATCAAAATACATTAAGCTTTAATGAGAACAACTAGCAGGAATTAACTTTTCAGATCTTACAGTGGGGCCGGCCACACCTGGTAGTCATGGAGGAGGACAGGACTAACCATGCCAGAAAGACAGATCATGGGATTCGGAAAGTTCAACCAGCGGACAATCTATCAAACAATCATGATTATGTTATGGAACCCCAGTAAAAGCTCTGAACGCTGACACTTGGGTGAGCTTCCCTGATTGGCAACGCTGTTATTAGGTTATATCAAGCCAACTTCGACGTATACGATCCCCTGTGACTGAGCAGCCCTGTCCCCACAGGGTTTTCTAGGCTGGAATCATTATGGGAGCAGATCACCAGGTCTTTCTCTTGTGGAGCTTCTAGGCAGGTTCAAACTGTCAACCTTTCGGTTAATAGTTGAGCGCTTCACCACTGAGCCACCAGGGCTCCTTCTGGTTAGCAATCCTCCTAGAATATTGCTACACACAGATACAAGAAGAGTATTACATTCTGACTCCAAGGGGAGAGGACAAAAGAAATCTCACACCTGGAACCCTCTCAGACTCTGCCCTACGTGTCTCTTCCTTTGGCTCATTTTAATCTGTATATTTTCCCTGTAATTAACTGTTAAGTACAACAGTTTTCAGCAAGGTCTATGATTCCTTCTAGAGAAAAACAAAACCTGCAGGTGATTTGGGGAACCTTCCAAACCTGGTGTCCAAAGTGAGGGCAGTCATGGGAGCTAATTCTGGGTAGTGCCCTTGTCTTATTCCTGACTTTAACTGGAAAGCTTTCATTGTCTCACCATTAGGTATGATACTTACTACAGGTTTCTGAAGGTACTCTTAAGAAAATGCTCAGAGTTTAATGTTTTAATTTACAGGACTTTATGTCTTTCTCAGCTTTTTTTTTTTTTTTTGCAGAATAGTGGTAGTAGTTATTTTTTTAAATATTCTTACATGTTAAAATAAAAGCTGGCAGCCCTATGTTAATCCCTCCAAAAAAAAAAGTTTTACTAGGCCATGAAATTCAAAAGTCTGGGAAATACTAAGTTTTAGAGAGACTACAGTGATATTTACAGCAGAAACTCCTAGAAGAGATCACCCAGTATACGGCTTTTCTTTCTCAAAATTGTACTGGGTTTCGATATGTAAACGGGCAGTACAGATTAGTGATCAAGTGGCAAAGAACACGGGCTTTGGGGCTCACACACCCTTGGGTGGAAACTCTGGCTACCCCCCAAGTATATGTGAGAGCTTAGGCAAGCTACTTAACCGCTCTGACAATTTCTCTTCTCTTTAAAATGGGTATAATTACAGTACCCACTTTATAAAGTTGTTCTCAGCATAAAAATGCACAAAGCATTTTATACAATATCTGGCCAATTATGAATGTTCAATAGATGGCAGTTGCTATCATTGCTGTAATTATTTTATGTACTTCTGACATGAGTATAAATCTTTATCACTTAGTACAAACAGGACCATAATTTAATCTTTTGGAATACCAGAATAGACATTTCAAGTTAATAATCCAAAGGAAGGAACAAGGACCACCCAGTTCTGACCCGGTTAATATTAACAAGTGGATCGAAGTTTACAAATAAATGTATAAGCTAAGGAAATATTTAGCTATTGTAATCATCCCAAGTATCTATTCATGTACCACATCGGTATTTCGCTGTTCCAATGTTTTAGAGCATTTAAAAAATGTAATTATAGTTACTGTGATATGTGAATGCTGTCCAGGAGAAGAATTTTCAAAGTAAGTGAAGTTTCTGCAATGCCATTAGATTTTAAAGTTCAACAACTGTTCAAAACGAAGAAAGTAAAAAACTGATTCAACAGACACACCAAAAAATAAATTATTAAAAACCCCAAACCCACTCACTGCTGTGGAGTTAATTCTGACTCATGGCGACCCCATACTCAAAAGATTCCACTATTTAATCACACGTACCTTCTAATTTCTAAATTAAAAAAATTTTTTTTTCAAATTAACAAACATATTTGAATACCAATTACTTGTTTTTCCTAAAAGACTTAGACACACACACACAAAACATGTACACAAAACAAGGGGACAGCTGAACCAAGTTATATGGTGTCCTCATGGATATGTACTACAGTAAGTGTTAACATAAACGTCAGTGAACACCAAAGAAGTTCGGGGAAAAAAAATCTCTAAGTTTCCTTACTAGATTTTCAAACTATGGTATACAACGTGTTTGTGTGTATACACATTCACATACTGTCTTAGTTATCTAGTGCTGCTATAACAGAAATACTACAAGTGGATGGCTTTAACAAAGAAAAATTTATTCTCTCTCAGTCCAGTAGGCTAGAAGCCTTCCAGGGGAAGGCTCTGTTGGCTCTGGAGGAAGGTCCTTGTCATCAGTCTTCCCTTGGTCTGGGAACATCTCAGGGCAGGAACCTCAGGTCCAAAGGACGCGCTCTGCTCCTACCACTGCTTTATTGGTGGTATGAAGTTCCATCGTCTCTCTACTCGCTTCTCTCTTTTATATCTCAAAAGAGACTGGCTCAAGACACTATCTAATCTTGTAGATCTCATCAATTTAACTGCCACTAATCCATCTTATTACATCATACTGGTAGGGTTTACAACACATAAGGAAATCATATTAGATGACAACCACACAATACTGGGAATCATGGCCTAACCAAGTTGACACATATTTTTTGGTGGGGTGGGGGGGACACACAATTCAATCCATGACACATTTACACACACACATAAATATGGATGAAACACAAAGAAACATGGGGCACAGCATGTATGTATGTGTGTGCATGTGGATACGTACACATTCATACACACACACACAAATATGAATGAAACACAAAGAAGACACTATGTAGGACAGGGCAAAAATAAGATCAAATATAAATTTGTATTACGTACACCAGAATTTCCCAAAATGTGGGGATGTTTAACAGGTATTCAAAGAGCAGGGTCTATGGTCAAAGTTTGGGAAATGTTGCTGTTAAAAGTAGCATTGCAAAAACTCCCCCAAAAACTAGAATGTTGATATTAATATGCACTATGCATCTTCAGAAGGAGTCCTAGTGGCACAGTGGTTAAGCGCTAGGCTGGTAACCGAAGGGCCAGTGGTTCAAAACCACCTGCCGTTCCACGCAAGTAAGATGTGGCAGTCTGCTTCCGTAAAGATTATAGCCTTGGAAACCCTATGGGGCTGTTCTACCCTGTCCTATATATAAAAAACAAAAAACAAACCCACTGCCGTCGAGTCGATTCCAACTCACAGCAATCCTATAGGACAGAGTAGAACTGCCCTGTAGAGTTTCCAAGGAGTGCCTGGCAGATTCGAACTGCTGACCTCTTGGTTAACAGCTGTAGCACTTAACCTACGCCACCAGGGTTTCCTATAGGGTTGCTATACATTGGAATCAACTTGACGGCAACGGGTATGCATCCTCAGGAGAGGACATGTAGTATATCCATCATTTCCCAATCTTACCTGAGTATGGAACTCTTCTTTCTCTGACCATTTCACACAACTAGTGTTACATGAAATACACTCTGGGAAATGCTAAATACGAATTTTGCTAAGAAGCACAAAAACGAAGGAAATCAATTTGGAGTTGGGAACAAGTACCTCCATTTCTCTTTAATTACACAGATTTCATGGAGGGGGCAAGATTTAAGGAAGACTCCAAAGGAAGAAAAATAATGTGTTAAACAAAACAGAACCAATGGTCTGAAAGAAGCACAGCCAGAAAGTATGACCAGGAAATACATATAGTTAAGTTAGCATAAAAGCAGAAGAGAAGTTGGCATCTCCTGTCTGAAGGGGAGATGAGAGGGTAGAGGGGGTCAGAAGCTGGCTGAATGGACACAAAAAGAGACTGGAGGGAAGGAGTATGCTGTCTCATTAGGGAGAGAGCAATTAGGAGTATATAGCAAGGTTTTTATAAGTTTTTGTATGAGAGTCCAACTTGATTTTTAAACTTTCACTTAAAGCACAATAAAAATTTTTTTTAAAAAGTGGAAGTGAATAACAGACAAGCTTTTGATAAGGGACAAAAGGTCCTTTAAAAGAAAAATGTGTATATTAGCAGTAAAGTTACAACACACCATTTGAGCAAAACATCCTCTTATCTTCAAGCAAGTGTAAATATTACAGTTCTTAATAATGGGTAAATATGAAAATTAAATTCTAGATTTTCTAAGCTTAGACGCCCAAAATCAGTAAGAATTTACTTACTTCACTAGAGCAGCTGCTTCAGGAAGTACATCAGCAAATGATTCCCGGAATATGATCGCATTTTTCCTCTTACAGTTCTGTATGACATCGTTGGCAAGATAAAAGAGATTCAAACGGTGGGGATAGGCAGCTAGAAACGATAAAAGACAATAAATAAAACCAAATGAGTCAATTTACACTTAATTCAACTTATTCCAAATACAGCGTTCTCAAACTATGTAAATGCTATTACCTGGATAGAAGGGTTGATAGTTGAACAGAGGAAGGAACTAATGGATTAATTTACTGAATGTGGTGCCTAAAAACCTTGACTGTTACAGGTTAGGTTTCTTCCTGCTCAAAGTACTCCTCAAGCAGAGTTCTATTTCACCTTATAGATGTACGACACTAAAATATCCATTAACTCTACAGAACCTGAAATAAAACAAAATTGTTCTCCCTAGCATTTGGGAAGACAAAAAAATTGAGTTAAACAAGTTAAAAAACACCCGAGTTAGGCAAGAGCATGGGCTTTGGAATCCAATCGGAATGGGACCTTAGGCAAATTACTTAACTTCAACTGTTTAAGAACTATTATCATTATTATTGTAGATAAACTCTTTTCATCAATCAATCCAGACACCACTCAGCACTGCCTACGTCCTTCCCACCTACTGGAAGGAAGGCTCTGCTGCTACTTTCATCACTAGGTGATGGTGTCTCATCACAGGTGATGGTCTTGGTAAATAAGTAATTTGATCACACCTAGGTTAAGATTTTTCAAAAGCCCAGGACAAGGCCGTGTAATCAATTAAGATACCTAGAAGCCTTGAGCAAAGCCACCCCAAGTTTCCTTATTATCCTGGGCCACTTCAATGTGCCACATGGATAATCCATCACAATCTCAAATCACTTGTCTTCTTGACCTCAAGTGCAGTGACCTCCAAGAACTACTCCTTTGTATATTTTAAAATCCCCTTCTCTGACTACAACCTCCATTATACCTGTTCTTCAATTTTATTAAGATCTTAGTTGTTTACTTTCTCCAGCTCTACAAGTCTCTTCCAATACTCAATTCTATCTCAATCAATTCCAGACTCTTCACTCCCACCCAATTTAACCTCTAATCACACTTATTCAACATAATCCTAAATCTGGATCCATCTAACCGAATGCCTCAACTGCATCTTTATTTTTGCCTCTGGATTCTGCTGAAGAAAACTCATACCACCAGAAGACTGAAGCCATGTAAATTTATAGACTCCTACTTCAGCTGGGTCCTCAATGCTATAGTCCTTTTACATATCGTTAATCAGTATCTTCTCCCATTAGTCATTAGAACTATTTCAAATTTTTACCACTTTTATCAAGCCCTCGGAAACCCTGGTGGCATAGTGGTTAAGTGCTATGGCTGCTAACCAAAAGGTCGGTAGTTCAAGTCCACCAGGTGTCCTTGGAAACTCTATGGGGCAGTTCTACCCTGTCCTATAGGGTCGTTATGAGTCAGATTCGACTCGATGGCAACGGGTTTGGTTTTTTTTTTTTTTTTGGATCGAGCCCTCAATCTTACCACATCCCTCCCTCTCAGGAGATAAGCTTATATACATACTACTTCACAGAGAAAGCAGTAATCATTAGATGGGAATTATCTTCTCTCAAAAAAATGTGTCTACATTTAAACCCATCTGGATCAACTTGGAGACCTGGTGGCGCACTGGTTAAGAGCTCGGCTGCTAACCAAAACGTCAGCAGTTCCAATCCACCAGCTGCTCCCTGGAACCCCTATGGGGCAGTGGGGCAGTTCTACTCTGTCCTATACAGTCGCTATGAGTCCGAATTGACTCAACAGCAAAGGGTTTGGTTTTGGTTTTCGGATCAACTTACCTCATTTAAGTAAAAAGTGTAATTCTACTATTAAAGAGTAATCCCGTACCATGAATAGACACATGCACACCCATGTTCACTGACTGCAGCATCATTCACCATAGCAAAAAAATGCAAACAACCTCAACGCCCAACAACAGAACATCTCACAACATATGAATCTGGAGGGTATTATTCTGAGTGAAATAAGTCAATCACAAAAGGGCAAATATTATATGAGATCACTATTATAAAAAGTCAAGAAAAGGTTTACATACAGAAAGAAACATCCTCCGATGGTTACCAGGGATGGGAGGGGGAGGGAGGGAAAAGCACTAACTAGATAGTACACACCTGTTAACTCTGATGAACGGAAAGGCAATACACAATATGGGGAAGTCGGCACAACATGACCAAGGCAAGGGAAGACAGTGAGAGGTACAGCAAATGCAAACGGGGAACTCAGGGTGGTGACAGGGAGAGTACTGACACATTCCAGGGGCTGTAACTAATGTCATGGAACAATCTGTGTTCAAATTATTGAATGGGAAACTAATTTTACTCTGTAAACCTTCACCTAAAGCAGAATTTAAAAAAAAAAAAAAGCAATCCCTCAACCTTACACTGTTTCTTAACCCATCCTCCCTCCTTGGGAGCCCAATACTCAATTAACTGCTTTTTCCTGTATTTTTAACCTCTCCTTTTCCTCTGGAGCTCTTTCTTCCAACATTTTTTTTAATGCATGTCTCTTTCATCTTAAAAAGCATTCTTGTGACCACCACAGGATCCCCTGAGCCTTATCCCTTTCCTTCTCTGCCTTCCGTTAAGGTCAGATTCAGGCTGCTGAAAGAGTGCTGTATAGAGGCAGTCCCTGGATTATGAAGGAGTTCTGTTCCTAAACCTGTCTTTAAGTCAAATTTGTACATAAGATGCAACAGTTAGGCATGGTCCGTATCTAACATCAGTCAAATGTTTGTCTTAATATACAGTATATAGCGTACCTTTCTACACATAAAAAACATTAAAGAAACACTTCCAGGTACACTAAAATATCTTCAACATAATAATACAGTAATAATACTGTTTTGATGCATGTGGCAAAGTAGCGCTCGTTTGTTATTACAAACCACTGCATGTACATCAAAATTTTAATATAATAGGCTTTACAGGGGTTGGTTCTTACCACAGGTTGTACGTAAATTGAATGTTCATAATCCAGGGACTGCCTGTACTCACTATCTTCAATTTAACTCCCACTGACTCCATGAGACTACCTTTTTCTAGCATTTAAAAAATGCAGTTTTAGAGGACACAGTTACGAAGACTTCCTAGATATATCCAAACAATTCATGGGATTAGTTTACTGGATTAAAAGGTTTAGGTCCATAGTCTTGTGGGACAATTCAGTCAATTGGTATAACATAGTTCATAAAGATAATGTTCTACATCCTAGTTTGGTGAGTAGCATCTGGGGTCTTAAAAGCTTGCAAGAGGCCATCTAAGGAAAAACTATTGGTCTCTTCCCGTCTAGAACAAAAGAGAATGAAGGAAACCAAAGACTCAAAGAAGAAACTAGTCCACAGGACTAACAGCCCACACAAACCACGGCCTCTTCTGACCTTACACCAGAAGAACTAGATGGTACCCAGCTACCACTACTGACCATTCTGGCCAGGAACACAATAGAAAGGTCCTGGACAAAATGGGAGAAAAACGCAGAAGACAATTCAAATCCCTAAAAAATGCTGAACCTACTGGACTGACAGAGGTTAGAGGAACCCGAGACTATCACCCTAAGATACTCTTTGAACTTGGAAATGTTCAAGGTGACCTATTTCTGGAGGTCACCTTTCAGCCAAATAATAGTCTGGCTTATAAACAATATCACCCGTGAGTAATGTGCTCCCTTAAACAATCAATAAATGAGACTAAACAGTCAACATCTACCCAAAAGCAAAAATGAGAAGGCAAGGAGGTGAAGAGAAGCTAGACCAATAGAAACAGACCAAACAGAATAATGAAAATGCTGACACATTGTGAAAACTGTAACTAATGTCACGGATTAATCTGCATAAAAACTGTTAAATGGGAATCTAATTTTCTGTATAAACTTTCACCTAAGACATGATAGAAAATATTTTTAAAAACATAAGCAATCTTTCCCCTTGAGAACAGGAACAAGACAAGGATGTCCTTTACCACCACTCCTATTTAACACTGTGCTGGAAGTCCTAGCTAGAGCAAAAAGGCAAGAAAAAGTAATAAAGGGCATCCAAATTGGTAAGGAAGAAGTAAAACTGTCCCTATTCGTGGATGGTATGATACTATACGTAGAAAATCCAAGACTCCGTGAGAAAACAACTGGAACTAAAAGATTCAACAGAGTGGCAGGATACAAGATAAACATACAAAAATCAGTTAGATTCCTACACACCAAAAAAAAGAGAATGATGAAAAGGAAATCAGGAAAACAATACCATTTATAATAGCCTCTAAAAAAAATAAAACACTTAGTAATAAATCTAACCAGGGAAGTAAAAGACCTATACAAAGAAAACTACAAAACACTACTGCAGGAAATCAAAAGAGATCTACATAAACGGAAAAACATATCTTGCTCATGGACAGGTATACTCAGCATTAGAAAATGTCGAATCTACAAATATAATGCAACCCCAATCCAAACACCAACACCATTCTTTAAAGAGATGGAAAAGCTAATCATTAACTTTATATGGAAAGGGAAGAGGCCCTGCATAAGTAAAATACTACTGAAGAGGATGAATAAAGTAGGAGGACTCACACTACCTGACCTCAGAACCTACTATACAGCTACAGTAGTCAAAACAGCCCGGTACTGGTACAATGACAGATACACTGACCAATGGAACAGAGTTGAGAACTCATATGTAAATCCATCCACCTATGGTCAACTGATCTTTGACAAGGGCCCGAAGTCCATCACATGGGTAAAAGACAGTCTTGTTAACACATGGTGCTTGCAAAACTGGAGGTCCATCCGCAAAAAAATGAAACAGGACCCATACCTCACACCATATACAAAAACTAATTCAAAATGGATCAAAAACCTAAATGTAAAACCAAAAACTAATATAAACATCATAGAAGAAAAAATAGGATCCATGCTACAGGCCCCAATATATGGCATTAACAGGATACAAACCATAACTAACAACACACAAACTCCAGAAGATACGCTAGATAACTGGGATCTTCTAAAAATTAAACACTTATGCTCCTCAAAAGGCTTCACCAAAAGAGTAAAAAGAGAACCTACAGACGGGGGAAATTTTTTTAGTTATGACAAATCCAACAAAGGTCTAATCTCTAAAATCTACAGGAAAATCCAACACCTCTACAACGAAAAGACAAATAATCCATTTAAAAAATGGGCGAAGGAAATGCACAGGCACTTCACCAAAGACATTCAAGCGGCTAACAAAAACATAACACATGCTCATGATCGCTAGCCATTAGAAAAATGCAAATCAAAACCACAAAGAGATACCATCTCACTCCAGCATTACAGGCACAAATAAAAAAAAAAAACAGAAAATAACAAATGCTGGAAAGGCTGTGGGGAGATCGGAACTCTTACGCACTGCTGGTGGGAATGCAAAATGGTACAACCATTCTGGAAAATGATGTGGTGCTTGCTTCCTTAGAAAGCCAGAAATAGAAATACCATATAATCTAGCAATCCCACTCCTAGGAATACGTCCTAGAGAAATAAAAGCTGTCACACAGATAGACATATGCACACCCATGTTCACTGCAGCATTGTTCACAACAGCAAAAAGATGGAAAAGACCTAGATGCCCATTAACAGATGAGTGGATAAACAAACTATGGTACATACACATAATGGAATAGTACGCAACGATAAAGAACAATGATGAATCTGCGAAGCATCTCACAACATGGATGAATCTGGAGGGCATCATACTGAGTGAAATAAGTCAATCACAAAAAGGCAAATGTTGTATAAGACCACTACTGTAAAAACTCATGAAAAGGTTTACACACACACAAAAAAAACAATCTTTGATGTTACAAAGGAGTGGAGGAATGGAGATGGAAAAATACTAAATAGACAATAGGTAAGCGGTAACTTTGGTGAAGCGTATTATGAAAGAAAAAAGGTATCTACTATACTATACTAAAAAAATATATATATAAAGTAGTATAGTATAGTATACTATACTACTTTATATAAATTATGCTATATCATTTATGTTGCCATCTCACTTCATTCAAATGGCAACTGCCAAAATTACCAATAAATTCCAACTTATTAAAGAGTTTTTTTTTTTTGTGGTATTTGGAACACAGAATAATCCGTTACAGCAATTTCTCCTTTGGCTTCTATCGTAACAATTTCCTCCAATCTGTCTAGCTCCTGCCCCTTTGGCTCCTCCTCCACAATCATGTACAGGTGAGCAACTCTGCCTGTCATTACCCTCTTTTCAATGTTGGTGCTTTCCAGGGTTCTTTCCTAAGCACTCTTCTCTACTGACACAGCACAGTTTTAAGATTTCAGGCTACATCAAACAGTCTATTCCATTCCTGGTTCTGTCACTTACTAGCTATGGGTTCATACACATTACTTAACTCTCCTATATGTCATTTCCCTCCTTTGTAAAATGATGACCTCAAAGGATTGTTATAAGAATTAAATGAGATTAATTTAGTACAGTGTCTACCACACAGAAAATAAAATGCTACCCACATAATCATCCTGTTTCATGGCTTTAACTGCTACCACCTATGCATGAATGACTCCCTTATTCATAAACATCAAGCCTAGATTTCCTCTTACCAGTCAATGCAACACATCCACTTCAAGTTCCAGAGGCAGCACCTTGAGCTTGACTTTGCAATATTTTATTAATCATCTTTCTCCTCTTCCATCTCACTGCTCTTGTATTTCCCTAACTTAGCCAGAAATTTAACAATTTTTGACTCCTCCTTCTATTCTCATTCCCATTTAATAACTCACCAAGTCTAGCCAATTTTCTCTCCAGTAATATTTATCAAAATTATGCCCTTTTCCTCTTCCTAACTACTGCTCTTTGCTGGGCTTCATCTCTTTGATCTGGACTACTATTGTAACAGCCTCCACTTTTTTCCAATAGAAAGTACCACTTCTTCCCAATGTGAACCCTCCACCCTAGTCAGAGCACTATAGAAATTAAGTAGGAATGAGAAGTTGGCTGGTGTCATCTGGGAAGATACCTAAATGAAATGGCATTCGAGGTCATTCTTGAACGCTTTTCAAAGTCTTCTGTAACCTGGTTCTTGCTTACCTCTTTAGCCTCAACTTTAGTCACTCTATACCTTGTCTCATGTCCACGCCCATGCCCCTGCTCCTGTGTTGCTGCTCATTTCAGTAGGTTAATAATTTCTTTTCTTTCTTCAAGACTCTACTTATATATCAATCTTCCATGAAGCTTTCCCCGACCCCACAAGACTATTTCCTCAGTGCACCCTTTACTTACCTTTCACACCACTCATCACACTGTAGTGTACTTGTCTGTTCCTCTCATTAGATAATAAACTCCCTGAAGACAGGATTTTATCTTGTTTACTACCTGTCATGTCCTCAATGACTAATTCAGTATCTGGTATGTGCTAAACAAATATTACTTAAATGTTTGATAAAGTAGTTAAATTTACATAGGCACAAAAGAAGGGGAAAACATTCCAGAAAAACAAGTCATGGGCAAAGGTGCTGAGATGGACTGTGCAATGAGTGTCTTGTTTTGGAAAAGGGAGAAACGTAGGGTAGAAATTTTAATTTATTTAACAAACGCTTACATAGCACTTTCAATGTGGCAGGTACTGTTCTAAAGATGCTGTAAATACTAACTGATATACTCATAACAACCTTATGAGATTGGTACTGTTATTCTCATTTAACAGATGAAATGAGTTGCCCAAAATCACAGCTAGTACGTAGCAGAGCTGGGGTTCAAATCCAGGCCATGTGGTGCCAGAGTTCAAGCTCTTAACCACTACCTACATTACTTCTGTCTGACCAGGAAGGTTCCCATGGAACAGTGGTAGAAGAATTCACAAAAATGACAAATTCTGGTGGGACTTAAATACTGTGCTAAAAAGTTTTAATTCTTATTCTATGGCCAACAAGAAGCCATGAAAGGCTTCTACTACATAAGGGTGTTTTAGAAAAAAACAGCAAATAATTTTAGTGCCAGAAATAATAGTAAGAGCTAAGCAACAACCAGAGAAATCTAGGAGGTGGGACATTCTGCTGGACAGCTGGCCACTCTTACCAACAAATCAGTAGTATAAAATGTACTGAATAGATTGAAAGAGACTCAAAGGACATAGCAATCAGCTGTAGTTAATTTGTGCTGCTGCCCTGGATATGGGTTTGGACTAACTGGCTGTAAAGGGCACTTTTTGATCAACTGAGGAAATCTGAACATGGTCTGGGATTAGATGAAAATTTACTGAACTGAAAATGAAGCATTATCAAATGAAAGAAACACTATTTAGAGAACGATCCCATTTTAGAAGAACATTTGTACTTTTATTTGTAAAAAAAATCAGAAAAGATTGGAACTAAGTTTTAACACTACTCTTCTGTAAGAGGTGGATATATATTCTTTCCCTTTTTGCTTTTACTTTTCTACAGTACATATTTGCTACTTCCAAAATAAAAGCCTATTAAAAAAAAGAAATAAATACAATCAATAATTTCTGCAGAGAAAATTTAACTGGTTTTCTTGAAGTAGTAATCTGTACCTCCAGCCTGGACCTCTTCTTTGAACTGCAAACTCAAACATCTAACTGCCCACCCCACATCTCCTCTTGGCTATCTAACAGCTCAGGCTCAACATGTCCCAAACTGACTTGATCTCCTCTTCCAAACTGTCTCCTCCTACAGTCTTCTCCATCTTAGTAAATGGCATTTCCATTCATTTGGGTGGCTCAGGCCAAAAATCTTGAGTCATCCTTGATTCTTCTCTATCTTCCAGGCTCACATCCAAACTATCAGGACAGCCCATTAATGCTACCTTCAAAATGTATACAGACTAAGGAAGTTACACATAGGGAAATAGGGAAGGCTAGAATAAACCCTGTTTTGTTGGACTGGAATTGGAGGTATTGATATGAACTCATAGTTACGTACAGAAAAGATATGGATGTGTGTATATGTGTGTCTGCATACAACTATTTCCTAGATCTTTCCATCAAGAAAGTCTAGCAGCAATGACATCCCAGTGGCAATAAGCACATCCAATGCCTAGATCTTGGTTTCTAAAGAACCAGGGCTTCTTGGAGAAATGGCTGATTCCAGGGACAGGGGAGAAAGTACAAGAGCTCAGAACACCTTGTACCAGAAAGTAAAAATGTACTCAAAGAATGATGTCAAAAGGACACAGGGACTAGCTTAAAGGGGCTCCCATTGGCCAAATTTGCTACAACTTAATTGTCAAAACAAATTACAGTAAGGGATATAACTAATCCACTGAATAAAACAAGAATCCCATGAGTGCATACTGATGTAAATAAATAAATGGGGGAAGGGAAAAGCCTTGCCATATGATCAATGCCAACTAATAAATATAGAAGGAATGATGGTATTAGAAAATCAGCATTTGACAACCATCATAGTAAAAGTGGATTTAAGCAACAATCATCAATGGATGCTAAAGCTAGTGAGCAAAAATATAATGAGGAACAGGATGTTTATATTGTCTCAAAGTATTTCCTCACAAAATTCTCACTTGTTTTACAGTGGAGAAATCTGGCAAACACCATCTTAACCAAGAAAAAGTAAACACCATCTTAACCAAGATAAAGGTAAAGTCTGTCCAGTAATGGGACAGACGGACATGTTTCTATAATTATCATTATGTCAATATAATGCATCACTTTTGTGATATTCCTGTCCCAAAATATGTAACCTGAAATCTAATCATAAGAAAACATCAAACGGAAATTAGGTATATTCTTACAAGCTACTAGCCAATGCACTTCGAAAATGTCAAGCTCACGAAAGATAAAGAAAACTAAAGAGACCTGACAATTAAATGCAACATGTGATCCTGGACCTTTAAAAACCATTATTGAGACAACTGGCAAAATTCAACTAGAATCTGTGGACTCGATGGTAGTATTTTACCAGTGTTCTGATTTCGGTGGTCGTACAGTCGTTTCTGATTTGGGTGGTCAGCACTGGGTGGACTGGGACAGTGGTTATGCAAACACTGTACAGGGAAAATACCTATGTTTTTAGGAAATAGACACTGAAGTATTAAGGGCATCATGTCAGCAAACAGTTCAGAAAAAAATGTGTGCATGTACGTGTACAGAGACAGAGAAAGCAGATGCAGTAAAATGTTAATAACTGAGGAATCGGTGAAGGGTACACAGGCGGTCTTTATCATATTCTTGACACTCTTTAAGTCTGAAATTATTTCAAAATAAAAAGTTTAAAAAATAAAAATGGATTTAGACAGAGCTTACATCTTTCACAAAAATTAACTCAAAATAGATCACAGACGTAAATATAAGACACAAAACTTTACAACTTCTAGAAGATAACACAGGAGACAATCTAGATGACCTTGGGTTTAGTGATAACTTTTTAGATACCATATCAAAAACAAATCCATAAAATAAAATACTGAAAGTCTGAATTTCATTAAAATTAAAAAACTTCTGTTCTGTGAAAGACACTGTCAAGAGAATAAAAACAAATCACAGACTGGAAGAAAATATTTGAAAAACACATATCTGATATAGGACTTGTATCAAAGGTATACAAAGAACTCTTAAAAGTCAACAATAATGTATATATTTTCACCACAATTAAAAAAAAAAAAAAAGCTAAACAATAAGAAAATGAACAGCCCAATTACAAAATGGGCAAAATATCTGAACAGACACCTCATCAAAGAAGATAAACAGATGACAAATAAACATATGAAAAAATGTTCAGCATCTTAAGTCATTAGGGAGTTGCAATTCAAAACAAAGAGATACCACTACACACTTATTACGGAAAAAAATCCAGAGTACCACCAACATTTGTTGATGTTGCCAAGAATGTGGAACAAAGGAACTCTCTTTCATCACTGGTGGGAAAGCAAAATGGTACAGCCACTTTGAAGACAGACTGGCAGTTCCTTACAAAGCTAAACATGGGTTTGTTATAATGATCCAGCAATTGTGCTTCTAGGTATTTACCCAAGTGAGATGAAAATGTATGTCCACATAAAAACCTGCACACAAATATTCGTAGTAGCTTTATTTGTAATTGCCAAAAAGTAGAAGCAACAGATATCCTTCAAATAGGAGAATGGATAAACTGTGGTATAGTACTAGTCAGCGATAAAAAGAAATGAATTATCAAGCCAGGAAAGGACATGGAGGGATGATAAATACATACTGCTAAGTGAAAGAAGCCAGTCTAAAAAAGCTACATACTGTATGATTCCAACTAGAAAATGCAAAACTACAGAAATGAGTGGTTGCCAGGGGTTCAGTAGGTAGGGGGATGAATGAATAGGTTGGAGAACAGGCCATTTTTAGGGCTGTAAAACTATTCTGTATAATACTGTAATGGTGGGCCTATTAACGTTAAGCATTTGTCAAAATACACAGGCACAACAGTTAAGCCCTCAGCTACTAACCAAAAGGTTTGGGGTTCAAAACCAACCAGAGGCACCTTGGAAGAAAGGCCTGGAGACCTGCTTCTGAAAACCAATTGCTTAGATCTAAGCATTATGCAGAATAATAACTATCATTGCACACATCATTTAATCAGCAAAATATTTTTAAAATTTTATTATACCCAAAACTATGCATGATTGAAATGTTAGTCAATCATGCATAGTTTTGGTTATAATAAAATGAAATGTTAGTCAATCATGGAGGAGAGCTGTTTGCTAATAGATTAAAAAAAACCTTTTCATACTATTCCTTCCAACTAAAATGCCCTTATTCTTCTCCTTCCATTTATTTGAATTCTCATCTCAAAACCCAAATCAAATCCCTGGTTCTCAGTAATAGCTCCTGAAACCACTTCCATCTTTCTTCGCTCCAAGCACATATTGCTCTTATATTTAATATTATGCACCATTTCACACATTAAATAGAATTATATCTTTTACTTCTTTTCTATATTCCACAGAGCTAAACACAAACTAACTTTTTAAATATGTATTTGTTGACTGACTCTTCATCTGCCTCTAACTTGTGGTAAACAAAATAAACAAAAACTTTCTTTTCATTTTCAATGACTATTAGCTTGACTGGAGCCCTGGCGGCATAGTGGTTAAGACCCTGGCTGCTAATCAAAAGGTTGCCAGTTTGAATCCACCAGCCACACCTTGGAAACCCTAACGGGCAGTTCTACTCTGCTATAGGGTCACTCTGAGCTGGAATCGACTCGACAGCAAAGGGTTTTGATTTTTACTAGCATGACTACTTAATGTGCACATCAATGAAGGGAAATGCTAGTGTGGCTGATCCAAACAAAATAATTCCCAAAACACTTCCTACACATACACACACACAGTTGTCCCTCGGTATTCATGAGGGATTGGTTCCAGGACCCCCACAGACATCAAAATCCACAGATGCCCAAGTCTCTTATATAAAATGGCATACTATTTGCATATAACCTACATACATCCTCCTATATAGTTTAAGTCATTTCTAGATTAGTTATAATATCTAATATAACATAAATACTATATAAATAGCTGTTATACCATATTGTTCAGGGAATAAAATCTGGGTTTTTTCCCCTTCAATATTTTTGATCCAAGGTTGGTTGAATCCACGGATGTGGAACCCGCAAGGCCGACTGTATGTATGTATGTTATATATATGATATATCCGTGCATATATACATGCACTCTTTGTAACAAACTGATATACAATTCTTACATACAACTGTTTTATACAATTCTTTATAACAAATTCTTGTTCATATACAATTCTTTAAAACAAATTAACCTTGGTAATTCCACTCTTAAGCTTATATCACAATAATCTATCTCACTCTCCGCCCCTTAATATTTCTCTGGCAGGTTAGCAAGACAGATGCTGCAAAGAGCAGGAGAGGGTAACTTGTGAGAAAGCAACGTTTATCAACCAGGATATCATTTGACATCCCAATACCAATGTTACCATCACCACCAACAGAGCATATATAAGACCAGAAGTTGTAAAAAAAAAGATGCATTTACAAAAAGCTTAGAAGAATGCTGTGCCCTGACTTTTTTCTCCGTCTAATGAACAATGTATAAATTTCCAAGAAGCAGTATGGCCTGGTATGCCAAATCAAAAAAAAAAAACCAAGCCTATTGCTCTCCAGTCAATTCTGACTCACAGCTACCCTACAGGACAGAGAAGAACTGCCCCATAGAGTTTCCAAGGAGCACCTGGTAGATTTGAACTGCTGACCTTTTGGATAGCAGCCACAGCACTTAACCACTACACTACCGGGTTTCCCATGTCCTGGTATAGTAGTTCCCATATTCTGATTTTGGCGTGTGATGAAATTTCCACTGGTCTGCAGAGAAATTGGTAAAATAAGGATCAGCAGTTTATTTTTCCTAAAGCTAAATGTACCCAAGTTAAAGGATAGTTCTTTATAATCTTCTTCCTACTTTTCGGTAATTTAAATATCCTTATGAAATGATGGTAATAATTTTAATGCCTTTAGTTGGCAATCTAGAAAAATCCTACTTCAGGGTCCTTAGTTTTTATTTTCCAAAATGATTGGCCCATGTCTAGAAACTACTAGTCCAGCGACTCAGACTCTGACTTACTGCGAGCTACCAAAGTAAATACTGGTTAAATATCTTACCTGCTTAGTCTGCTTTTTACAATAATAATTAGCCTTGTGTTTTAACTGTGCTGGGAAATTTTTTTTTTCCTTAAGATTATGTGGACCACAGTCTCTGGGCAAAAAAATGTTAAGAACAAGCTAAAAATAACACAATTAAACAAAGAGTTTATGTGGTAAAATATTTTACAGTATAGTAATTTTGCTAAGACATTTAAAAATCTCACATTTTTTACCAAAAGCTGCGCTGGTTCTTTGGAATTTGGTGATTATTGCATGTGGTCCTGGAGTTCAGGGTAAATTGGCTTCCCACTGTCTCTGTAGGACTGGTAGTTATAGAGCTGAACTGTAGAAACTATAACCCTTCTAATTAAAGGCTAGAAAGCAGGTTGACAAGCAAGTAAGAGAAGGATAAAGAGATGTTAAAATAAGCTAAGTTCCGGCCGAGGGCCTGAGACAGAAACTAGCCACAATTTCTTTGTTTTTAGATGCCTTCACCCTCTGACTCTGCTAACAGTTAGTTCTGCATTTGCTCCAGATTTTTTTACAATCAACATTCTTTCCTTAAGGATTGTTCTCATTTTTACCCAGCAGCTGGGAACCATACAGATCTGTAGCAAAGCATGCAAAATCTCCCAAACTAAAAACTTCAAGCATCAATTTCTCTTCTCTATCCAGCAAAACAACCCCCAAAATATTTTTTTTAATCTATAAAATGTTGGTACTAATAGAGTAAATTTTCATATAGCACCCACTTCATGCAAAGCCCATGTTATTACGTTAGTATGATTTCAACACACTAATAGGCACTGAAATAACAATATGTAATAGTGCAGAAAAATGCATTAAAACTACAATAAGTATTAAAATAATATCTATAATGAAGGCTGAATCCTAAACAGATCTCTTAAATGTATGCGATACAGATTTTTTTTTTTCCATTTGATGAGATCTGATGCAGCCTAGCAAAGACACCCATTTGAATGAGAAAACAGCCTTGTTTAAATTTTTGAACATAAATAGCCACGAGACACGTGCTAAATAAAAGCAAGGACACATACATAGCCACACAAGTGTGGCTGCTTTAACGAGAACATTAAACTAGATGGAGAATAATGGCAGCTAACTGACCAGCCAGAAAACCTATTCAAGTAACACCTGGAATAAGAAATTTCAGAAACTAAAATTTCTTTTTTATTTGTTTTATTCTGGTTTTTTTTTTCCTCTTATTTTTGACAGTTTCTTCATTAGTTCCTTTTATTCCTACTAATCACTAAATGTAGTTACAACTAATGGCTCAAGTCCCTTCTCTCTTCTCTGTACCTTTTCTAAGAATTAAATTCAATTTTTATTAGAAGAGTTGTGTTAGCCCCTCAAATGAGTTACGTGTCCTCCAATCTCTTTTTATACATACTAGAATAATTGTATATGATAGAAATTATTTGTTTCCTGAAGGCCTGGAAGAACTTTCCTGTAAAACCAGCTGGGTCTGAGGCTTTTTTCAAGTACTCTATCATATAGGGTCGCGAGGAGTCGGAATCGACTTCGTGGCAACTAACAACAACTACTTATTCTTGGGCCAATATTGTTAGTATTTTCACGGAAATTTTCTCATTTCCTGTTTTTCAAAATTATTAATGTAAAGTTGAACGTGCATTTGTTTATAGTTTTTAAAATCTAGTCTATATACGGAGCCCTGGTGGCACCGTGGTTAAAAGCTCAGCTAACCAAAAGGGCAGCAGTTCAAATCCACCGGCTGCTCCTTGGAAACCCTATGGGGCAGTTCTGCTCTGTCCTATAGGGTCATTATGAGGCGGAACTGACTCAACGGCAATGGATTAGTCTATACATAGTTATTCCTCTTTTCTTTTTGCTGGACTACATGAAGAACAACAAGGCATCAGGATTGGAGGATGGCTCATTAACAACCTGCAATACGTAGATGACACAACCTTGCTTGCTGAAAGTAAAGAAGACTTGAAGCACTTAACTGACGAAGATCAAAGACCACAGCCTTCGGTATGGACTGCACCTCAACATAAAACAAAAATCCTCAAAACTGAACCAATAAGTAACATCGTGATGTACAGTGAAAATGCTGAGGTTGTCAAAGATTTCCTTTTACCTAGATCCAAAATCAACACCCATGGAACCAGCAGTTGAGAAATCAAATGATGCATTGCATTGGGCAAATCTGCTGCAAAAGACCTGTTTAAGGTGTTAAAAAGCAAAGATGTCACTTTGAGCCTGATTCAAGCCATGGCATTTTCAATAGCCTCATATGCATATGAAAGCTGGGCAAGGAATAAGGAAGACCAAAGAAGAACTGATACCTTTGAATTATGGTGTTGGCAAAGAATACTGACTATACCATGGACTGCTAGGACAATCAACAAATCTGTCTTGGAAGAAGTACACCCAGAAGTATGGAAGCAAGGATGGAGAGACTTCATCTCCCATACTTTGGACATGTTACCAGGAGGGACCAGTCCCTGGAGGACATCATGCTTGGTAAAGTAGAGGGTCAGTGAAAAAGAGGAAGACCCTTAACAAGATGGACTGACACAGTGGCTGCAACAATGGGCTCAAGCATGACAATTGCGAGGATGGCTCAGGAGTGGGCAGTATGTCATTCTGCCATTCTGCTGTACATAGGGTCACTATAAGTCGGAATCAACTCAACAGCACCGAACAACAATAATATTCCTCTTTTAAGAACACAGCTAGGAAGAGCAAAGACTTGGGGCAGACTGCTTGAGTTTTAATCCTAACTACACCGTTTGTTAGTTGTGTAACTTTGGGCAAATGAATTTCTTGTGCTCAACTTCTTCTGAAAAAACCCTAAAACATAACGTTTCTTCAAAGATTACATGAGTTAATATATGTAAAATACTTAGAACAGTGCGTGGCACAAAGCAAGGGCTATATGGATGTGAGCTTTTTTTTTTTTTTTTCCTGGTTTGTGTCTTTTCTCTTTAATCTTAAATAGTACTTGTGAAAGGTCTAGTTTATTGATCTCAAAGAACCAGGTTCTCCTTTGATTGGTCCACTCTTTTTTGTCTTCTATTTCATTCATTTTGATTACATTTTATAGTTGTTCTTTTTGGGTTTCTTTTGTAAATCTTTTTCCACCTTCTCAACTTAAAAATTTAATTCATTTATTTTCTGTTTCCTAATCAAATTTTTTTAATCAATGTATTTAAAGCTGTAAAATTACCTTAAAGTATTACTTTGACTGGATTGCACACATTACAGAATAGGTATAAAAACCCTGATGCCAATCTCACTTACCAACAATGTATGAAAAAATCAGAGATAAAATTTTAGCAAACAAAATCCAGCAGGGGATTTACCAATATACACTCAACAGGCACTGAAAATTCAACACCCATTCTTATCTAGAAGGTTATCTACCAGAAATATCTAACAAACAGGGTACATGATGATGAAACATTAGATTTCCCATTTGAAGTCAGGAACGCTGCAAGCCTGCTGCTATCACCACTACAATCCATTACTGAACTGAGGCCCTATACAATGAAGTAAAATAAAAAGAAAGAAATTTCGGAAAGGAGAACAAAAACTCATTATTTGCAGACACATGAAAATCAACATTGAAAACTGTCAGAACTACAGGAATGCTACAAAGAGGACGTATACATAATGAGGAGCTTTCCTATTCAAAACAATAGCCAATTAGAAAATACAATGGGAAAAAAAAGGTTCCAGTCCAATTGCAACAAAATCTACACACACACACACACACTATCACTAAAAAAGAAAAAAAGTGTGTAAGGGAAAAAAATCTGAAGGTAAAGCAAACACAAAATACACTCTGCCTTTCTGAAGAACAAGAAAAATTTGCAAAATAAATAAACAGAAAAAATTATCACGATCGTGACAGGGAAAACTTCATTTTTTTTGCATATCTTTTATTTTTTTAAATTGTGCTTTAGATGGTTTACAGACCAAATTAGTTTCTCATTAAACAATTACTATATTGTTTTGTGACAATGGCTGCCAACCCCGTGACACGTCAACACTCTGCTTCTCAGCCTTTTCCATTCATCCAACTTTCCTCTCCCCTCCTGCCTTCTCATTTTTGCCCCTGAGCTGGTATGCCCATTTAGTCTTGTACACATGGTTGAGCCACGTGTGTTATTGTTTGTTTTATGGGCCTGTCTAATCTTCGGCTGAAGGGTGAACCTCAGGAGTGACTTCAAAACCCACTGCCATCGAGTCAATTCCAACTCAGAGTGACCCTAAAAGACAGAGTAGAGCTGTCCCATAGGGCTTCTAAGGAGCAGCTAGTGGATTCTAACTGCTGGCCTTTTGGTTAGCAGCTGAACGCTTAACCGATGTGCCACAGGAGTGACTTCAGTACTGAGTTAAAAGGGTGTCCATACTCTTAAAAGGGGGCCATACTCTCGGGGTTTTTCCAGTCTCTGTCAGACCAGTAAGTCTGGTCTTTGTGAGTCTGAATTTTGTTCTACATTTTTCTCCAGCTCTGTCCGGGACCCTCTATTATGATCCCTGTCAGAGCAGTCAGTGTGGTAGCTGGGCACCACCTAGCTGTATTGGACTCAGTCTGGCGGAGGCTATGGTAGTTGTGGTTCATTAGTCCTTTGGACTAATCTTTCCCTTGTGTCTTTGGTTTTCTTCATTCTCCCTTGCTCCAGATGGGGTGGGACCAGTGGGATATCTTACATGGGGAAAGACTTCATTTTGTGTGTATTCTATCCAAATTAATCCACATATTTTAATACAATCTCAATAAAAATACCAACAGGATTTACCACAGAACTTGACAAGTTGATTGTACAATTCAAACCAAAGAGAAATTGCCTAAAGAAGAGCCAAGATTTATTTGGGGGGCAGGGGCGGGCACACAACTGAACTACAATACCTGTTTCACCAGATATCAGAACATGTCATAAAGGTATATTAATTAAAACAGTATGGTATTGGCTGAGGAATACACAAGGTCAACGAAATAAAAAAAGGGCCCAGAAATGCATGTTTCAGGGGGGATATGAAAGAGAGACAATTTCATTTGTCAAAAAATATTAATCTCCCTGCACCAATAACTCTTGCTGATATTAAACAAACAAACAAAAAAAACCCAGTGCCATCGAGTCGATTCTGACTCGTAGCAACCCTATAGGACAGAATAGAACTGCCCCATAGAGTTTCCAAGGAGCGCCTCGCGGATTCCAACTGCCGACCCTTTGGTTGGCAGCTGTAGCACTTAACCGCTACGCCACCAGGGTTTCCCTGCTGATATTAACAGAGTAAATAACACTAATACAGGTAAAAAGTTAAAAGATTCAAAGACTATAGAAAGGTACAAAAATGAATAGTGAATTTCCTTTCTCTTTATCTCTTCCTCCTCCAACTGTTAACAGTAGGACTCCTTCAGAGAAATAATGCATATAGCCACGTAGATATGTATATACACACACACACACACAAACATACATATAGAGAGAGAGAGACTTAGCTCAAGGAAATGCCTCACACCATTTGTAGAGCCTAGCGAGTCCCAAGTTCGAGGGTAAAGCATCAGGCTGGCGGTTTCTCCGGACTCATATAGCTGTAGGGGCTGAAGAACCCAAGATTGGTCGATCAGACATCAGGCTCACAGACTGTGGAGGCTGATGAATCCAAGAGCAGCGGGTAAGACGGCAGGCTGCTGGCTCATAACATGAGTCCCAAGATCAGCAGGAAATATGGCAGGCCACTGGCTCAGTCCCAAGAAATGGACCGTGCATGAGGTAGAGCCGGATGCAGGATTCAGAGTGAGCAAAAGCCAGAAAGCTTTGCCAGAACGTCCATATATACTGGATGTAGGCCACAATGCCGAGGAAACTCCCCTTACAACTGACTGGCTGCTCACAGCAGATCTCATCATGGAGGTGATTATATTACAGAAGAGTAATCAGTCCAATGTCTGCCAAACTGCATGATTACATAACTGCCAAACCACTGAGAATCATGGCCCAGCCGAGATGACACATAACCTTAACCATTACACATGGCTTGTTGATTACTGTTTTTATTTATATCTTGAATATCATTCAATAATGCACAAATCTAGTTTGTCTTTTTTAATACCTATATAGTATTTCACCATACAGATATAAGGGAATTTTTTTTTAACCAGTCATCCACTCATGGACCCTCTGACTGTCTGCACTTCTTTTGCTATTATAAACAAGGTTGCAGTAAAAATTAGAGCAGAAACCAATGAAAAGAGGAAATTAACAGACAAAAATCAATGACGTCAAAAGCAGATTATTTGAAAACATCACTAAATTGATAAACCTCAGCCAGGCTACCCAAGAAGAAAAGAAGACATAAATTACAAATATGAGAAACGAACGAAGCACCATCACACTGATCCCATGAATAAAAGGATAGCAAAGGAATACTATGAACAACTCTACGCCCACATATTTAATAAGTTAGATGAAATGGACCAATTCCTTGAAAGACAATCCACAAAAACTCACACAAAGAGAAACAATCTGAATAGGTCTAAGTCTATTAAAGAAATTAAGTCAACAACTAATAAGCTTCCAAAACAGAAAACACCAGGCCCAATTGCTTCAGTGGTAAATTCTATCAAACATTTAAAGAAGAAATAATACCTGGTAAGTAGTGTCTGGGGTCTTAAAAGCCTGTGAGCGGATATCTAAGACAGAACTATTGGTCTCTACACATCCGGAGTAAAAGAGAAAGAAGGAAACCAAAGACTAAGAGAAGAAACCAGCCTACAGAACTAATAGTCTACATGAACCACGGCCTCATCTACCCTCAGACCAGACAAACTAGATGGTGCCTCGCTACCACTACTGACCATTCTGATCAGGAACACAGTATCCTTGTAAGAGTAGGAACAAAATGTGAAACAAAACTCAAATTCTTAAAAAGTACAGACTTACTGAACCAGTTGAAACTGGAAGACTCCCTGAGACTACTGCCCTGAGGTACTCTTTAAACCTTGAACCGAAAATATTCCATGAGGTCAGCTAAAAAGCTAAATAACAGACTGGCTCATAATATAAACAATATCACTCGTGAGTACCATGTTTCTTTAAAAAATCACCTATATGAGACCAAATGGTCAACATTTAAAGCAACGATGAGAAGGTAAGGGAGCAGGGAACTAGATTACTAGAAACGGAACAACCTGAATGGAAATAATGAGAAAGCTGACATATTGTAAGAAATGTGATCAATGTCACTGAACAAATTGTGTAGAAATTGTTAAAACGGAACCTAATTTGCTGTGTAAACTATCACCAAAAATACAGTAAAATATTATTTAAAAAAGCAGAATTCACACCAATCCTTCTCAACTTCTTCCAAACATGGAAGAGGAGGAATATTTCCCAACTCATTCTACATGGCCACTATCACCCTAATACCAAAAACAAACAAAGACATTACCAGGAAAGAAAATCACAGACCAATAAATAAGGTTGCAAAAAAAAAAATCTTTGTTATGTATACCCATACAGAGAGAGAGAGAGGGCAAAAAAAAATGAGAAGAATGTTTATGACTTTGGAGTGAGTAAAGCCTTCTTAAAAACATTCAAAGTTGCTCAAATTTTTTTAGTGAGAATATATGTATCGCTTGTATTAAAAATTAATAAAATTTTAAATCTCTTAGGACTGCAATTAAAATATAAATATTCACTGAACTGGCTCTCAGTTTTCTCCAGCCTTCCTAGATTAGTCACTCCAGGTTTAAATTTATTACTGCCTTGGGGCATTTTCACTTGGATGTTAACATATGAAAACTCAACACATCTAATTCTTTCCTCAAAATAGGTTCTTCTCTTAGCTTCGTCTACTTCCTTTTGGATATTAGTTAAAAAGCTTATTATATACGGCTGCACTACCTCAATGGCCTCCTAACTTCTCTACCTTATCTTAAATTCTCTCCTACACTAATTTCTACCTTCTTCTCATACCATCCCCTCGCGCCAAATAACGTCCCTAAAATATTACAGGCATACCTCATTTTATTGCACTTTGCTTCACTGTGCTTTGCAGATACTGCATTGTTTTAAAAACTGAAGGTTTGTGGCAACCCTGAGTCTAGAAAGTCTATCAGCACCATTTCTCCAAAAGCATGTGCTCATTTGGTGTCTCTGTGTCACGTTTTGTAATTCTGGCAGTATTTCAATCTTTTTCATTATTATTATTTCTGTTACAGTGATCTGTGATCAGTGATCTTCGATGTTGCTATTGTATTTGTTTGGGGCACCAAGAACCATGACCATATAAGACGGGTAACTGAATCAACAAATGTGTGTGTTCTCACTGCTCCATCGAGCAGCCATTCTCCCGTCTCTCTCCCTCTCCTCGGGCCTCCCTATTCCGAGACAGGACAATGTTGAAATTAGGCCAATTAATTACCCTACAATGACCTCTAAGTGTTCAAGTGAAAGGAAGAGTTGCACGTCTCTCACTTTAAACCAAAAGCTAGAAATGATTACGCTTACTGAGGAAGGCAAAGCTAAAGATGAGATTAGGCTGAAAGCTAGGCCTCTTGCGCCAAAAGGCCAAGTTGTGAATGCAAAGGGAAAGTTCTTGAAGGAAATTAAAAATGCTAGTCCAGTGAACAAACAAATGATAAGAAAACGAAACTGCCTTACTGCTGATACAGAGAAAGTTTCAGTGGTCTGTACAGAAGATCAAACCAGCCAAAACATTCCCCTAAGCCAAAGCCTAAACCAGAGCAAGGGCCTAACTCTCTTCAATTCTATGAAGCCTGAGAGAGGTAACGAAGCTGCAGTAAAAACGTTTGAAGCTGGCAGAGGCTGGTTCATGAGGTTTAAGAAAAGAAACCGTCTCCATAACACAAAAGTGCAAGGCGAGGCAGCAAGTGCTGATGGAGAAGCTGCTTCGAGTCATCGAGGAGACTAGGCTGACTGATGAAGGAGACTACTCTACACAACAGATCTGCAGACAAAACGGCCTTATATCGGAAGACGCCTCCACGGTTTTCACAGCTACAGAGAAGTCAGTGTCTGGCTTCAAAGCTTCAGAGGACAGGCTGACTCTGTTTTGGGGGGGCCAATGCAGCTGGTGACTCTAAGTTGAAGCCAGTGCTCGTTTACCATTCTGAAAATCCTAGGGCCCTTAGGATCTACTCTGCCTGTGCGCTACAAATGGAACAACAAAGCCGAGATGACAGCATATTCGTTTACTATACGGTTTACTGAATATTTTAAGCCCACTGCTGCTAACCAAAGGGTTGGCAGTTCGAATCTGCCAGGTGCTCCTTGGAAACTCTATGGGGCAGTTCTACTCTGTCCTACAGGGTCGCTATGAGTCGGAATCGACTCAACGGCACTGGATTTTTTTGGGTTGAGACCTATGGCTCAGAAAAAAAGATTTCCTTTCAAAATATTACGGCTCATTGACAATGTACCTGATCATCCAAGACCTCTGATGGAGATGTACAAGATTAATGTTGTTTTCATGTCTGCTAATACAATACCCATTCTGCAGCCCATGGATCAAGGAGTAATTTCAACTTGCTAGTCTTATAATCTAAGAAATGCATTTTGGGAGACTTCCGGTCAACATGGCACCATAGACAGAAGCACCAGGCCGTCCCTCCACAGCAAAGGCCCAAAAAACTAAGTGAAACAAACGTCAATCCTGGAACCAGAAGTGTCAAATCAAGAGAGAAAAAACTCATCCAAGCACTGAATGGAATAAGAAACTGACAGAGAACAGAGAGCAAGGAGAGATACATGCGGAGGTCCCCTATCAGCTAACGCAACACAGGTCTGCCATCTTGGGCTCCTGTAGGAATCAGCAGACAGGAAGCACAGGAAAGCAGCTTCACGGAGCTCCCAGCAGGAGACAGAGCACCCGGTAACCAGCAATACACACATTCCCATCCCTCATCCTCTCCCCACTGCTCTACCTCTACGCTTCCTGACTGACAGCAGTGGCTTGGCTGGCCAGGAAGTGCAGCATCCATGCCGCTTGGATTTGCTCACATCAGAGATCAACGGACAGGGAGTACGGGAAAGCAGCTTCACAAAGTTCCCAGCGGGAGACAGAGCAGCCGGTAACCAGCGATATACGCTTTCCTAACTCCACCCTTTCTTCCCCCTCCCCCTTGCCTGACCTCCCCTGCTTCCCGCTGGCCATAGTCTCTTGGCTGGGAGGCAACTGCTTCAGCCCTGGGCCACTTGGATTCAACCTGCCCACACAGGTAGTCTCCTTGAGTGCCATTTGTCTGTTGCTAGTGTTGCTTTCTTCCATTTCTTTTGGTTTCTTTCGTGCCTCCAACCACCTCCCCTTCTTTTCTCTTGAACACCTGGCTCCATGTGCCGTCTTTGCTTCCTCTTGAAAGGCTATGAAGCACCGCTCGAATGGGGAACCACTCCCCCGGCCTGCAACACCATGCTGGTGGGATTCCCAGAGCTTGTTTTTTCGCTTTGTCTTGTTCTGTTTTGTTTGTGTTTTCTTTTGGGGCTTGGAAGCCCCTTCTAGCTGGGCTGTGCTGCAGCCCACTTCCCCAGTCTGTACAGTCGCATCAATGGAATCCCAGGGGGGCATTTCTTTTTTTCCTTCCTGTCTTTCTTCATTTCTCAGTTCTTATCTTTCTGTATTACCATCTTTCCCTGTCTCCTGAATACCTGGCACTGTGTGACATCGATACTCTCCTCTAGCAAGGCTATACTCCACAGCCTGGGAGCCACTTCTCCAGTTTTTGCAGCCACACTGATGGGACCCCTGGGGCTTTTCTTTTCTTAATTTTCTTTCCAAATTTTTATCTAGTTATTTTTTTTCTTTTTGTTTTCTCTATTTCTGTTCCTCATCTCTCCACTCCAACAGCAAGCTTGCTTGGCACTCTTTTTGTTTGTTTGTTTTGGGCTCCTGTTTCTCTCTCCTCTTTCCTATACCCATGTTAGCTCCACAGATCACAACCTCCCCCCTCCTGCCTGCCTACCTTCACCGTGTGCTGAACATCCCACCCCGAGCAGCACGGGCACGGCCTACCAGCACTGATTCCAAGCCTGCCCTGTCGGCCCTCGTACATGCCACAAACAACTCATCCCAGCCCCTCCCCTTCTGCTGGACTTGCTCTGCTGCACCACAGCTGAGTGACTGGCCCTGCCTGCCCATTGGACAAGGAGGTGAAAAGTCTCATGACTACAGACAAGTAAAAAAACAAAGAAAGCACAGCCCACTTGCTCAAACATAACCAAATAAAACAAAAAAAGCAGGATGAACAAACAGATCTACAATCAATAAGTGAGAAAATAACCTCTGAATGTCTCCAAGACAGCAGACAATATCAAAACATATTTTAAAAAAAAGGACAGGATGGGTCCGTAGGCGTCCAAAATAAAACACTGAATGACTTTCCAGTAGAAGAAAAGGCATTAGAACTACCTGATAGGTAATTCAAATCTCTAATGTTCAGAGCAATTCAAGAGTTGATGCAAAAAGCAGACAAAAAATGAGGAAAAATTAGACAAATTTTTGGAAAAGGCAGAAAAAAATTATGGAAAATACAGACAAAAAAATGGAACAATTCAGAAACAAAATGCCAAAATAAATTCACAACTAGAAATCATACAAAAACAAGAATTAGAAATCCAAACGATAAACAACAAGATTTCAGAAATGGACAGTGTCATAGAAGGGCTGAGGAGCAGGTTTGGAACGATGGAAGAATCAGAAAAATTGAAGACAAACACTTGGACACAACTCTGAGGAAAAATCAGAAAAAAAGAATGAAGAAAACCTGAGAATCATGTGGGACACAATCAAAAGCAAAAATCTGTGAGTCATCAGAGTTCCAAAAGAGGGAGAGAAAACGAAAAACACAGAGAGGATCACTGAAGAATTGCTGACAGAAAACTTCCCTAATATCATGAATGATGAAAAGCTGACCATCCAAGAAGCTCAACGAACCCCATATAGGATAGACCCCAAAGAAAAACACCAAGGCATATCATAATCACGCTCGCTAAAACCAAAGACAAAGAAAAAATCCTGTGAGCAGCTCAAGAAAAACAAAAAGTCACATACGGAGAAACAAGAAGACTAAGCTCTGCTTATTCAGCAGAAACCATGCAGGCAAGAAGGCAATGGGATGACATATATAAAACCTTGAAAGAAAAAAGTTGCCGACCAAGAATAACATATCCTGCAAAACTTTCATTCAAATATGATGGTGAAATTAGGACATTTCCAGATAAACAGACATTAAGGGAATATGTAAAAACCAAACCAATCTTACAAGAATTATTAAAGGGAGTCCTTCACAGTCTCAGAACAAACAACATCAGACCACAGCCTGAATCTAGGACCCAAGAGTGTACCAGCCAGATACCAATCCAGAACGTGAACTCTCAAGGACTATCCAAAACCAAAAGAATTACAACAGGGAACCAGAAAAATTAGTCTGTAAATGACAACGACACCAGAACAACAATACAGGGAATAAACGGTGTCGGTATAGAACTTTCTAATGGAAAGGAAGGCAAGGTGATACCAAGTAATAATAGACTGGTTCAACCCTAAGAAGATAAGGGTAAATTTCAAGGTAACCACAAAGAAAGTTAACAAACCAACTCATCAAAATAAAGAAGAAAAACCAAGTCTCAATAACAAAATCTACCAAAAAAAAAAAAAAAGAAATGAAAAAAATGCACAAACAAAAGGAATTCAGCACAGGAGAGTAAGAAGAACAAAGAAAATGTCAGCACCACAAAAAAAAAAAAGGCACTAAAATATGACAGCAATAAACTCACACCTATCAATAATTACACTGAATGTAAACGGCCTAAATGCACCCACAAAGAGACAGTTAAAGAATGCATTAAAAAAAAAAAAAAACAGGATCCATCAATATGCTGCCTAAAAGAGACATACCTTATAAACAAAGATGTAAATTTATTAAAAATCAAAGGATGTAAAAAAAATATCAAGTAAATAACCACCAAAAAAGAGCAGGAGTGCAATACTAAGATAAAATAGACTTTAAAACAAAATCAACCATAAAAGACAAAGAAAGGCACTATATAATAATTAAAGGGACAATTTATCACTTGGACTTAACCATAATAAACATCTATGCATCCAATGACAGGGCTCCAAAATACATAAAAGCAACTCTAAAAGCACTGAAAAGATAAATTGACACTTCTACAATAATAGTAGGAGACTTCAACATACCAGTCTCGGTAAAGGACAGAACATCTAGAAACTCAACAAAGATACAGAAGATCTAAAGGGAACAATCAGCCAACTTGACCTCACAGACATACACAGAACACTCCATCCAACAGCTGCAAAGTACACATTCTTTTCCAATGCACATGGAACATTCTCCAAAATAAACCACACCTTTGGCCACAGAGCAACTCTCAACAAAATCCAAAACACTGAAATAATACAAAGTATCTTTTCTGACCACAACACTCTCAAAGTAGAAATTAACATAGAAAGAGGAAAGAAAAAAAAAAATCCATCAAATGGAAACCGAATAACACTCTGCTTAAAAACCACTGGGTAACAGAAGAAATCAGATGGAATAAAAAAATTCCTAGAATCAAACAAGAATGAAAACACATCATACCAAAACCTCTGGGAAACTGCAAAGGCAGTCCTCAGAGGTCAATTTATAGCAATAGATGCACACATCAAAAAAGGTACAAAATCAAAACATTAGCTGCACAACTTGAACAAATAGAAAGAAAACAGCAAAAGAAGTCCACAGCCACCCAGAAGAAAGGATATAATAAAGATCAGAGCAGAAATAAATGAAATACCAAAGAAAAAACCAAACCCACAGCTGTCGAGTCCATTCCGGCTCATAGTGACCCTACAGGGCAGAGTAGAACTGCCCTGTAGAGCTTCCAAGGAGCACCTGGCAGATTCGAACTGCCAACCTTTTGGTTAGCAGCCGTAGCACTTAACCACTATGTCACCAGGGTTTCCATAAATGAAATAGAGATCAGAAAAACAACGAAAGAATCAACAAAACCAAAACTTGGTTCTTTAAAAGGATCAACAAAATCGGCAAACCACTGGCAAAACTGACAAAAGGAAAACACTAAAAAATGATATGGGGGGGACATTACAACAGCTCCAACTGAAATAAAAAGGATCATAACAGTGTATTATGAAAAACTATATTCCAAAAAATTATGAAAAACTATACTCCAACAAATCTGAAAACCTAGAGAAAATGGACAAATTTCTAGAAACACCCTACCTACCCTAAACAACACCAAATGATGCTGAAAATCTGAACAGACCCATAACAAGAGATTGGAGCGATACTTCCGAACTCACTCAATGAACCCAGCATAACCCTGATTACCAAAACCAGGCAAAGACACCACAAAAAAAGGAAATTACGGGCCAGTATCTCTCATCAGTATAGATGTAAAAATTCTCAACAAAATTCTAGCCAACAGAATCCAGCATCATCTCAAAAAAATAATACAACACGATCAAGTACAATTCATACGAGGTATGCAAGGATGGTTCAACATTAGAAAATGAATCCACATAATCCACCAGATAAATAAAAGGAAAAAAAAAGAATCACATGATCATCTCAATCGATGCAGAAAAGGCATTTGCCAAAGTCCAACACCCATTCCTGATAAAATCTCTCAATAAAATAGGTATAGAAGGGCAATTTCTCAACATAATAAAGGACGTCTATGCAAAACCAACAGCCAACAGCATTCTTAACGGAGAGAGGCTGAAAACATTCCCCCTGAGAACTGGAACAAGACAAGGATGCCCTTTATCACCACTCCCACTTAACATTATGTTGCAAGTCCTAGCTAGAGCAATAAGAAAAAGAAATAAAGGGCATTCTACCTGGTAATAATGAAGAAGTTAAACTCTCCCTATTCGCAAATGATATTATACATAGAAGACCCAAAAGACTCCACGAGAAAGTTACTGGAACTAATAGGAAGATTCAGCAGAGTCGCAAGATACAAGACAAACATACAAAAATCAATTGGATTCCTATACACTGATAAAGAGAACGATGAAAAGAAAATCATGAAAACAGTACCATTTATAATAGCCTCTAAAAAAATGAAATACTTAAGAATAAATCTAACCAGGGACGTAAAGGACCTATAAAAAGAAAACTACACAATGCTACTGCAAGAAACCAAAAGAGAGCTACATAAATAGAAAAATATACCATGCTCATGGATAGGGAGACGCAACATTGTGAAAATGACAATTCTACCCAAAGCAATTTACAATGCAATCCCAATCCAAATACCAACAATATTCTTTAAATGGATGGAAAAACTTAACTTTATATGCAAAGGGAAGAAGCTCTGCATGAGTAAAGCACTACTGAAGAAGGAGGACTCGCACTACCTGTCCTCAGAACCTACTATACAGCTACAGTAATCAAAACAGTCTGGTACTGGTATAACAACAGATACACTGACCAAGAGAACTGAATTGAGAAGGCAGACGTAAATTCATCCACCTATGGTTACCTGATCTTCAACAAGGGCCCAAAGTCCATCAAATGGAGAAAACACAATCTTTTTAACAAATGGTGCTGGCAAAACTGGATGTCTGTCTGCAAAAAAATAAAACAGGACCATACCTCACACCCTACACAAAAACTAATTCAAAATGGATCAAAGGCCTAAATATAAAGCCAAAAATTATGAAGTTCATAATACAAACCACAACGAACAACACACAAACTCTAGCAGATAAGCTAGATAACTGGAATCTTCTAAAAATTAAACACTTATGCTCATCAAAAGACTTCACAAAAGAGTAAAAAGACAACCTATAGACTGGGAAAAAATGTTTGGCTATTACAGATCAGGCAAAGGTCTAATCTCTAAAATATACAAGAAAATCCAACACCTCTAATAACCCAATTAAAAAATGGGCAAAGGAAATGGACACTTCACCAAAGAAGATATTCGAGTGGCTAACAGACACACGAGGAAACGCTCGTGATCACTAGCTCTTAGAAAAATGCAAATCAAAACCACAATGAGATACCATTTCACCACCCCCCCCACATTACTGGCACAAAATAAAAAAAAAAGGAAATAACAACAGTTAGAGAAGACACGGGGAGATCAGAACACTTATGTACTGTTGACGGGAATGCAAAATGATACGACCATTTTGGAAAACGATATGGCGCTTCCTTAGAAAGCCAGAAATACAAATACCATATGATCCAGCAATCCCACTCCTAGGAACATATCCTAGGTACATAAGGGTTGTCGCATGATTAGACATATGCACACCCATGTTCACTGCCGTACTGTTCACAATAGCAAAAAGATGGAAACAACCTAGATACCCATCAACAGATGAATGGATAAAGAAACTGTAGTACATACACACAATGGAGTATTATGCAATCGTGAACCTGTGAAGCATCTCATAACATGGATGAATCTGTAGGGCATTATGCTGAATGAAATAAGTCAATCACAAAAGAACAAATATTGTAGAACACCACTACTGTAAAAACTCATGAAAAGGTTCACACCCAAAAAGAAACAATCTTTGATGGTTATGAGAGAGGGGAGGGGTGGGGATGAAAAACACTAAATAGACAATAGGTAAGTGATAATGTTGGTGAAGGTTAAGGCTGTACACAATACTGGGGAAGCCAGCACAGCTTGTCCAAGGCAAGGTCATGGAAGCTCCGCAGACACATCCAAACTCCCTGAGGGACTGAACTGCTGGGCTGAGGGCTGTGGGGACCACGGTCTCAGGGAACATCTTGCTCAGCTGGCATAACATAGTTTATAAAGAAAATGTTCTACGTTCTACTCTGGTGAGTAACGTCTGGGGTCTTAAAAGCCTGTGAGTGGCCATCTAGGATACTGCACTGGTCTCACCCCTTCGGGAGCAAGAAAGAACGAAGAAAACTAGATACAAGGGAAAGATTAGTGCAAAGGACTAATGGACCACATCTACCACAGCCTCCACCAGACAGAGTCCAGTAAAACTAGATGGTGCCTGGCTACTGCCACTGACTGTCTGACAGGGATCATGACAGAGGGTCCTGGACAGAGCCGGAGAAAAACGTAGAACAAAATTCTAACTCACAAAGAAAGACCAGACTTGCTGGGCCTGACAGAAACTGAAGAAACCCTAAGACTTTGGCCCCCAGACACCCTCTCAGCTCAGTAATGAAGTTGCTTCTGAAGTCCACCTGTCAGCCAAAGAATGGACAGGCCCATAAAAGAAGAGACTAAAGGGGCATACCAGCCCAGGGGCAAGGACTAGAAGGCAGGAGGGACAGGAAGGCTGATAATAGGGACCCAAGGTTGAGAAGGGAAAGTGTTCACGTGTCATGGGGTTGTTAACCAATGTCATAAAACAGTATATGTACTATCTGTTTAATGAGAAACTAGTTTGCTTTGTAAACCTTCATTTAAAGTACAATAAAAGAAATTCATTTCGTAAGGCTACAGCTGCCATAGATAGTGATTCCTCTGATGGATCTGGGCTAAGTAAATTGAAAACCTTCTGGAAAGGATTCACCATTCTAGATGCCAATAAGAACATTCGTGATTTATGGGAGGAGGTCAAAATATCAACATTAACAGGAGTTTGGAAGAAGTTGATTTCAACCCTTATGGATGACTTTGAGAGGTTCAAAACTTCACTGGAGGAAGTAACTGTGGATGAGGTAGAAACAGCAAGAGAACTAGAAGTGGAACCTGAAGATGTGAGTGAATTGCTACAATCTCATGATAAAACTTTACTGAATGAGGAGTTGCTTCTTATGGATGAGCAAAGAAAGTGGTTTCTTGAGATGGTATCTACTCCTGGTGAAGATGCTGTGAAAATTGTTGAAAATAACAAAGGATTTAGAATATTACATAAAGTTATTTGATAGAGCAGTGTCAGGGTTTGAGAGAACCAACTTTAATTTTTAAAGAAGTTCTACTGTGGTTAAAATGCTATCAAACAACATTGCATACTACAGAGAAATCTTTTGTGAAAGAGTCAACCAATGTGGCAAACTTCACCGTTGTCTTATTTTAAGAAACAGCCACCACCACCCCAGCCCTCAGCAACCATCACCCTGATCAGTCAGCAGCCATCAACACAAAGCCAAGTTCCTCTGCCAGCAGAAAAGTTACATCTCGCTGAAGGCTCAGATGATGGCTAGCATGTTTTAGCAATAAAGTATTTTTTAAATTAATGTATGTACATTGTTTTTTTAAAGACAAAATGCTATTGCACAGTTAACAGACTACAGTATAGTGTAAACATAACTTTTATATGCACTTTTATATGAAACAAAAAATTTACATGCCTTGCTTTATTGCAATATTTGCTTTACTGTGGTCATCTGGAAGCGAGCCCGCAATACCTCCAAGGTACGGTTGTATTTCATCATCTGAAAAACTTGCTAAGAGTGCCCCTCTAGAGACAAGAGGCATTCTTTTACAGGGTAGATGGGAGTATAAATATATGCAGCCTCTTTGGAGAGCAATTTGGTATTACTGATATCAAAATTATAAATACATATCCTCTATTTCAAGTGTCCTGTTCTTACATATATAAACTAAAAACCTATTGCCGTTGAGTAGATTGTGACTCATGGTGACCCAATAGGACAGAGTAAAACTACCCCATACAGTTTCCAAGGAGCACCTGGTGGATTCGAACTGCCGACCTTTTGGTTAGCAGCCATTGCTCTTAACCACTATGCTACCAGGGTTTCCATATATAAACTATATAGTTCTAATATATATGTGCATATGTGTATATGCACATATATATGTGTATGTGTGTGTTTCCCCCAAAACTACACAAAGTCTTATACACAAGGGTGTTCACTACAGAACTTCTTGTATGGAAACATCATAATCTTCCATCAGTAGTCAAAATAGTTAAATAAATTATGGGAAGTTGCTTAATATATCAGGAAGCCATAAAAGAGAACACAGAAAGGTCTCCAGGATATATTATTAAGTGAACAAAAATTTAGAAAAGTCTCACTTATTTTTAAAAAAATGGATATACATTTGTGTGGCCAAGTATAAAGTATTTCTGTGAGAATATACAAGAAATTGTTAATAATGGCACAGAGTATATACAGGAAGAAGACTGGGGGTCATTTTTCATTTCCTACCACATGAATTGTTTAATTTTCTTTACCATGTACTTTTATAAAAAAAAAAAAAAAAACCCAGTGCTGTCGAGTCGATTCCGACTCATAGCGACCCTATATAATATTGTAGTTTAAAAACCAAACTAGTTAATGGTTCCCTAATATACTGTAAGTATCCCTCACTTGAAAGTAACCCTCTGTCAACTACAAAATCCATACCAGATACCTTCTCATTTCTTACCTTCCCTTCTCATTCCAATATTTGAAATTAACAGTCTACTACAACACCTGATACCTCCACTTCCTTACCTACCATTTACTATTAAAAAAAAAAAACTTTTAGTTATTTAATACCAAATACACACAAAAAATATGTGTAATAAAAATGTAGGTTATAAAGCAAAGCAAACTTAGGTACTAGAACATTACTAATGCTACTGACGCTACTGACGCTACTAATATAAGTCATTCCCTTCTCCTGCTCCCTTCTAGAGACAGGTACATTTAGGTATATCCTAAACTTTATTTTTATATTTTCCTTCTTAAAAAATTATGCATGTACATATCCCCAAATTAGTATTTTTTTTGTTTTGCCTGTTTTCAAGATTCATAAAATGGTCTCATAGTGTTTATGTAAATTTTCTTTTTCCCATTCAACACTGTTGCTAAACGACATTCATATCGTTGTGTGCAGATTTGTACATTGATTTTCACTACAGTAAGATATTCCATTGTGTGAATATATCACAGTTTTATCCACTCTAAATGGGCATCTAGGTTGTTTCCCACATTTTTCTATGATCAATATTGCTGCTATGGATAGTTTTGTACCTCTGTTTCAGAGTACATGCAGAAGAGTTGAAACGCTAGATTAAAGTGTATGCAAACATTCAATTTTACAAGATACTGCCAATTCATTTCTCATTTAAAATCCCACCAAAAGGTCTTTGAAAGGGTCATGAAATTGATAAATCTTTAGCCATGCTGAATTAGGAGAAAAAAAAGAGAAGATACAAATTACCAGCATCAGGAATGAAAAAGGTACAAAACCACAGATCCTATAAACATTAAAAGGATAAGAAGAGAATATTCTAAACAACCTTTGCCTAAAATTTGACAACTCAGATGAGATAGAAAAATCTCTTGAAATACACAAACTACAAAAGCTCACTGAAGAATAAACCTACATCAATTAAAGAAACTGAATGAAATTGAATTCATAGTTTGAAACTTCCCAATAAAAGAAATTACAGACCCAGAAGGAAACAGTCTTCAACTCATTTTATGAAGCCAGCATTATTTTGACACCAAAACTAGTCAAAAAGATTACAAGGGAAAAAAACTATAGATCAATATCCCTCATGGACAAAGACCTAAAAATTCTCAACAAAATATTAAATAGAAAGTTTGTGAGCAGCCATCTAGGATACTCACTGGTCCCACCCCCTCAGGAGCAAGGGAGAATGAAGAAAACCAAAGACATAACGGAAGGATTAGTCCAAAGGACTAATGGACCACAACTATCAGCCTTCACCAGACCGAGTCCAGCACAAGATGGTGCCTGGCTACCACCACCAACTGCTCTGACAGAGATCACAATAGAGGGTCCCAGACCGAGCTAGAGATAATTGTAGAACAAAACACTAACTCACAAAAAAAGACCAGATTTAACTGGTCTGACAGAGCCTGGGTCACCCTTTTAACTCAGTACTGAAGTCACTCCTGAGGTTCATTCACCCTTCAGGCAAAGATTAGACAGGCCCATAAAACAAAATGAGAGTAAATGGGCACACCAACCCAGGGGCAAGGATAAGAAGGCAGGAGGGGACAGGAAAGCTGGTAATGTGAACGCCAAGGTCGAGAAGAGGAGAGTGCTGACACATCACGGTGCTGGCAACCAATGTCACAAGACAATATATGTACTAATTACTTAATAAGAAACTAATTTTCTCTGTAAACCCTTATCTAAAGCACACACACAAAAAAAATTTTAACAAACAAAATTGAGAAATGTAGAAAAGATGTTAATATATCACGACCAAAGCTGGTACAGCATTAAAAACATCAACATAATTTACATGATAATAATCAATATCAACAAATAAAAAAACCACACGATCTCCACAGGTGCAGAAAAAGCATATGACAAAACTCAACATTCTTTCATGACAGAAAAACTCTAACCAATTTGATGTATAGATCCAATGCGGCCCCAATCAAAATGCCACCCAGCAAATTTTTTGTAGAAATCGACAAGCTGATTCTAAAATTTATACAGAAAGGTAAAGGACCTAGAATACCCAAAAACAATTTTAAAATTTTGTGGGAGGTCTCACACTATCTGATTTCAAGAAAAGCTACAGTAATCAAGACACTGTGGTATTGGCAAGAGGATGGATACACAGAAAAACTAGACAAAAAAAAAAAAGTCCAAAAATAGACCCACATATATGGTCTATTGATTTTTTTTTTTAATTGTATTTCAGGTCAAAGTTTACAGAGTAAATTAGTTTCTCATTCAAAATTTTATACACAAATGGTTTCATGACAATTGGTTGCAATCCCTGCAGTGTGTCAGCACTCTTCCGCTTTCCACCCTGGGTTCCCTGTTTCCATTCATGCAGTTTTCCTGTCCCTTCTTGCTTTCTCATCTTTGCTTTTGGGCAGGTGTTGCCCATTTGGACTCGTATATTTGACTGATCTAAGAAGTACCTTCCTCACGTGTGTTGTTTGTTTTATAGGCCTGTCTCATCTTTGGTTTAAAGGTGAACTTCTAGTCAACAGTTGTTTCTCTCTGCGCTTAGAGTATTTTATTCCAAACTGAACTTTATCAAAATTAAGAAATTCTGTTCTTTTAAATACACTATTGGAGCTCTGGTGCCATTACGGTTAAGAGTTCAGCTGCTAAGCAAAAGGACAGCAGTTCAAATCTACCAGCCACTCCTTGGGAACCTCATGCGGGCAGTTCTACTTTGTGCTATAGAGTCACCATGAATCAGAATCAACTGGATGGGCAAGAAGGGGGCTTCGAACTGATTTGTTCCAGTTCAACCTCCTGCTGAGAATTTACATTTCTACCCCAGATATTCTGAACCAGAATCTACATTTTAACAAGATTCCCAGATGATTCTTATGTAAAACAAATTTTGAGAACCACTGTTCTACTAGTGGGGCCCTGGTGGCACAGTGGTTAAGAGCTCAGCTGCTAACCAAAAGGTCAGCAGTTCAGATCTACAGAACACTCCTTGGAAACCTTATGGGGCAGTTCTTATAGGGTCACCATGAGTGGCAATGGGTTTGGCCCTACTGGTGATTCTCAGAGCTGGTCCCTAACCAGCCACATTAGCAGCGCCTGGGAACTTGTCAGAAATGCAAATTCTCAGCAGGGGTTCAAACAGGAATGAATCAGTTCAAAGCTCTGTGTGGTGGTGGTTACTTGACTGTATAAACTAATCAAAATGTATGCAAGTGTATGTACATCTTAATAAACCTGCATTTAAAAAAAGCTAAAACACCAACTGTAAATAAGATTTCCTGTTTCTCCACATGTTCACCAAAATTAAGTTCTCTTAATCTTTTGCCAATATATCTTAAAGTGGGTTGCAAGACACCTGATCCTAAATATTTCAGCATGCATATCTCAAGAACAGGAATAGCTTCTACATAATCACAGTACCATTACCACACCTAAGAAAACCAACATTAATTTAGTAACACCAGCCAGTTTTCTCAACGGTCCCCACAATGTTCGAGTCATTTTTTATTGTCTGGTTGTTTCTGTATTTTTTTCTATCCAAGAACTAAAGTTCTTGTGTTGTGGTTGGTTTTTATGTCTCTTTAGTCTCTCCCAATCTAGAAAAGTCCCTTCACCTCTCACTATTAAATCCTTTAAGAGTCCAAGTCAATTGTCCTGCACAATGTCTCACATAGTAGGAATCATCCCTTTCTTCAAGAGTAGATTCAGGTTAAAATTTCTGGCATTGTATACCGCCCACTGCATCACATCAAGAGATACATAATTTTCAGGCTATTCCACTATTATTAATGCCAAACTCCATGTCCATGGTAAAGGCGTATTTCTCTCCTTGTAATAAATTAATTAATCTATGATCATCAGTTTGTGATTAACAATCCATGGAGTACTACTTTTGATTACGAGAACATCCTTTTCCTCAAGAATCAACCAATGGTTTTTAACGTTCATTGGCTATCCTTGCCTGAATCAATTATATTATGTTAGGGGTTACAAAGTGGTGTTTTCTATCATTCTTTCTATACTAAGATGACATTCTTCTCTTTTTCACCCCCTCCCTGTTCTCTGTCCCTCTTTTCTTTTAATGAATATAACTATGGACTCATGGATTTTTTTCTTCATTCTTTACTGTCACTCTTTTCCATGCTCAAATTTTTCCACATTCAGCCAGTAAAACCGCCTTCCAGCCAGTTCTTAAGTCCCTTTGATA
Organism: Loxodonta africana; assembly: GCF_030014295.1. Classification (NCBI taxonomy): domain Eukaryota; kingdom Metazoa; phylum Chordata; class Mammalia; order Proboscidea; family Elephantidae; genus Loxodonta; species Loxodonta africana. Next base: position 180,313,169 of record NC_087344.1, on the reverse strand, counting down.
TGACGCCATTCATCTTTAAGATGTGCCATTGGCCTGGTACTTTCTTCATAGAAATATTTTATAAATTACTGATTCAACTTGGTTAGTACTTACAAAACTATTTGGATTTTCTAATTGCTCTTGTGTCATTATTAATTAATATTTTATAGCAATTTACCCATTTCATCTGGGTTTTCAAATTTATTGGTATAAAGTTGTTCATACCATCTTTTCAGCTCCTACTTTATTTGTATGCATGACCCCTTTTTCATTCTTAATATTGTTTGTTTAGGCCTTCTCTTTTTTCTCCCCCTTGATCAATCTTGATAGACGTTTACCTTTTATTAGGCATCTTAGTTTTCTAGCGTTGCTATAACAGAAATACCACAAGTGAGTGGCTTTAACAAAAACTCATTTTCTCACAGTTTAGGAGGCTAGAAGTCCAAATTCAGGGCACCGGCTCTATGGGAAGGCTTTCTCTGTCTGCTATATGGAGGAAGGTCCTTGTCTCTTCAGCTTCTGTTCCTTGGTTCCTCGGAGATCTTCCTATGGCATGGCACCTATCTTCTCCCATCTGTGCTGCTTTCTTGTGTGCCTGATCTGCTCTTTCACATGTCAAAAAGTGACTGGCTTAAGACATACCTGTGTGGCATGGCCTCATTAACGTAACAAAAATCCCTTTTCCCAAATGGAATTGATTACATCCAGAGATATCAGGGTAAGGATGTACAACATGTAATTTTTGGGTGTACAACACGTAATTCAATCCATAACACTAGGCATGTTGAAGAATCACATTTTGACATGGCTGATTTTCTCTATAGGGTCACTATGGGTTGGAATCGACTCAATGGCAGCAGGTTTGGTGTTCTGGGAAATTTTCTCTATTTTTCTTTTATATTCATTAATTCTTTGATCTTAATTTTATCTCTTCTTTCCTTGTATTTTCCTTGGATTTACTCTGTTTTTGCCTAATTTTTTTTTTTTTTTTTACAAAAGATGCTTAGCTCATTAATTTTCAGCCTCTTCTTTTGTTTTATAAATTTCCCTCATGTATAACTTTACTGCATCTCAGCCCAGACCTCTTCCCTTAACTCAAGGTCCTTATCTGTCTACTCTATGTCTCCACTTGAATATGTAATAAACATCTCAAAATTACATGGTAAAAACTAAACTCTTCATCTACCCAGAGCCTTTGCCACACAGTTAATGGCAATACCATCCTTCCATCAACTCAGGCCACATACCTTAGGATATCTTTGATTCCTCTCTTTTTTCTCACACCATATCCAATCTATCAGAAATTTGTTCTACCTTCAAAATGTATCCAGAAACCATTTACTTGTCATCTCTATTCCTATCGCTGCAGTCTAAACCACCATCATTTCTCACCTAGATTATTACGTTACTCTTCTAATAGGTCTCTCTGCTTCTATCCTTTCCTCCTTATAATTTAATCTTACCACAACGGTGGGTGATCCTTTTAAAACTTAAATAGCTTTAATAGCTTTGCTCGGTATACAATTCTAGATCAACAGCTGTTTTCTCTCTGTACTCAGAATACTTTATTCCAATGTCTTTCAGCTTCCATTTTTGCTGTTAAAGTCTACTATCAGTCTAATTGTCATTCTTTTGCAGGCTAACTGTTCTCTCTAGTAGTTTTTAAGAGCTTCTCTTGGTCTTTCGTATTTCAATTTTACTATGAAGTGTGCAGGTGTATATTTCTTTTTATTTAACCTACTTCATATATATTATGCTTCCTGTATCTGTATATTCATGTGTTTCGTTATTAAAATTTCTCAGCCATTACCCTTCAAAAATTGCCTGACATCCATTCTCTCCTTCCAGGGTTTCAATCTCAATCATACATACTTTAACCTTATTATATCCTTCCCATCAACTTATCTTTCTGTGTTATGTTCTGGGAAATCACTTCATGATTTATCTTCTAGTTTACTAATCTCCCTTTGTAGTTTATCTATTCTGCTTTTTAACCCATGCACTTGAGTTTTAATTTCAACAATTAAATGTTTCATTTCCAACACTTTTCTTTGATTATTTTTCAAGTCTGTATAACCATTTCTGAAAGTCATTCATTTCTTGTTTATATTTTAGATTCTATTTTTATTAATTTAAGCATATCATACATGGTTATTTTATATTTTGTATCTTATCATTCCAATAGCTTAAGTCTCTGAGGATTTATTTCCACCAAATTTTACTCACAGCAGCTTATTCCTTTGTGGGTTTTTTAAAAATTGTAATCTGATATCTTGCTTAATTTTATCTATGGGAATTCTGAGATCCCAGTAAGAGAACACTCTCTCTCAAAGTGTGTTTGTACTTGCTTTTGCCAGAGTGGTCAGAGGTGATACTGACCATGCTCCAATTTAGCATCCTTCTTAGAAGGCTCTTCCATTTTGTTGTGGGCCCAAGGCTTATTTTCCCATTAGTGCCACACTTGCCCTAAGGGCAACCCTGTCTGTCCTGTTTGCTCACAGCTCATTCTTCCTGTTTCAACTGACTCTTCATCAACTATTGTCTGAGGGTAAACCCTTGGTGAGCTCCCTTATTTCTTAGCATTCCCAGTAATGCATTAAAAATTTTGTTTGTGATATCCATTAAAGAAGAATTCCAAATATTTTATGTAGATACTGCTCCTTCAAGGAGGTGGAAAGTAACTCTCTACCCCTTAAGTGTTGGCTGTGCATAGTGACTTCTTCTCAAAAATACAGTATGGTAAAGGGGGAAAAAGAGTAACTTTACAGTAGAGAAACCTGACAAACTACCTAAGCCAGGTGATCAAGTTAGTATCTTCAGTTAAAAGTCATACTGACAGCAAATCCTTGATGTGATGTGATAAGAACTGCATTTTACTTCTGTGGTCTTCCTCCCACAAAGCTAATCATAAGGAAAACAACAAACAAGCCCATACTGAGGGATATTCTACAAATTATCTGATCAGTACTCCTCACAACTGTCAAAGTCTAGAAGAACTTTAAGGGACATGATTAAGTGTAATGTGAAATTCTCGATGGCATCCTGAGATGAAAAAAAGATATCAAGCAAAAACTAAGGAAATCCACATATAAAAGAATGGACTCTAGTTAGTAATTATGTATCAATATTGGTTCATTAATTATAAGAAATACACCATAGTAATGTAAGGTGTTAACAATAGGAGAAACTGGGTCCAGGGTATAGAAAAACTGTACTATCTCTGCAACTCTTCTGTAAATCTAAAACTATTCTAAAATAAAAGGTTTATTTATTTTTTAATCTTGCAATTTCTTCAGAATTCAGTTGTATTTTTAGTGGATCCTACAAAACATCTAGTCTGTCATATCACCAAAAACAGAAGTACCATTCACCCTTCAGCACAGTACAATCATGCTCTTTCCCAGAACCATGCTCCACTGAAACTCCTCTGGCAAACGTCGGAGAAACCGCTTCATTCGGATCATCTCCTCTCCCTAGGATACCTTTTGTTCTGCTAACCCATGAAACTCTGGTGTTTCCCAGGTTCTTTCATTGCCTCTATTCTCTTCTTTGGATCCTTAGGTGGCACAAATGGTTAAGAGCTCCACTACTAGCCAAAAGGTTGGCAATTCAAACACACCCAGAGGTACCCTGGAAGACAGGCTTGGGGATCTGCTTTCAAAAGGTCACAGTCTTGAAAATCCTATGGAGCAGTCCTGCTCCGCACACATGGAGTCACCATGAGTAGGAATCCACTCAACAGCAACTAACAACAATAACAATTCTCTTCTCATTTAACACACCGGGGCCATTAAGTACTCACCCATTAACTACCATCCACATGCTAACAACAATTCCCATCTACATCTTTACTCCAAACCTCTCTCTCAAATACAATATAAGCCAAGCCAAGCCTGTTGCCCTCGAATCAATTCCGACTCATACTGACCCTACAGTGGTCATGAATTTATCTCTTAAATTAGACAGACCTACTTTCAAAGCCCAGCTTTTATTTCCAACAGCATGACCCTTTCTAAATAATCTTTCCTCATCTATACAATGGAATAATGACAGCATCAACCCCTTCAAGGGTTGCTGTCAGGATTATACGGCATAACGCATGTAAAATTACTAATACAGCATCAAGTAGACGTTGTTGTTAGATGCCGTTAAGAGTCCGTTTCGACTCACAGCAACCCTACATACAACAGAACAAAACGCTGCCCGGTCCTACACATCCTCACAATCCTTGTTATGTTTGAGCCCACTGTTGCAGTTACTGTGTGAATCCATCTCATTGAGGGTCTTCCTCTTTTTTAGCTGACCCTCCACTTTACCAAGCGTGATGTCCTTCTCCAGGGACTGATCCTTCCTGATAACATGTCCAAAGTACATGAGATGAAGTCCTGTTTGTCAACAGCCAATGGTAGGATTATCAAGGCTAAACCTAATTACCTACCAAGCAATTCTTTTCAGATGCTGTACAAACACTCCAATTCCATATATTCAAACCTGTTCTCATCTACCTCTTCTTCCCAAATTCCCTATCACCTAAGACAGAATCCTTCTTCCAAGTTTTCCTCTAACGTCACCCCCAACATCCATTTGATCAGCAAGTTTTGTCAAATTCTACTTTCAAAACACCTCTGGGATCTTTTCTGCCCTCTCCAATACCACTGCTGGTGCTGTTGTTAGGTGCTGTCGAGTCAGTTCCAACTCATAGCAACCTTATATACAAGAGAACGAAACACTGCCTGGTCCTGTTTCAATCATTCAAGCCACTGTATCAATCCATTGCATTGAGGGTCTGTCTTTTTTTTTGTTGTTGATCCTCTATCAAGCTCTTTGTCCTTCTCTAGGGACTGGTCCCTCCCGATAACATGTCCAAAGGGCGTGAGGTAAAGACTCGCCATCCTGGCTTCTAAGAAGCATTCTGGCTGCACTTTTTCCAAGACATATTTGTTTGCTCTTCTGGTAGTCCATGATGCATTCAATATTCTTAGCCACCACCATAATTCAAAGGCACCAATTCTTCTTCGGTCTTCCTTATTCATTGTCCAGCTTTCACACGCATATAATATGATTGCAAATATAATGGCTTGGGTCAGGCACACCTTAGTCCTCAAACTGACACCTCTGCTTTTCAACACTTTATAAAGGTCTTTTGCGACAGATTTGCCTGATGCAATACGTCATTTGATTTCCCGACTGCTGTTTCCACGGGTGTTGATTGTGGATCCAGGTAAAATGAAATCCCTGACAATTTCAATATTTTCTCCATTTATCATGATGTTGCTTATCGGTCCACTTGTGAGGATTTATTTGTTTTCTTTATGTTGAAGTGTAATCCATATCGATCTTCATCAGTAAGTGCTTTAAGTCCTCGTCGCTTTCAGCAAGCAAGGTTGTGTCAGCTGCATACTGCAGGTTGTCAAATGAGTCTTCCTCAAATCCTAATGCTCCGTTCATCTTCATATAGTCCAGCCTCTTGGATTATTTACTCCACATACAAATTAAATAAGTATGGTGAAAGGATACAACCCTGATGCACACCTTTCCTGATTTTAAACCATGCAGTATCCCCTCATTCTGTCTGAACAACTGGCTCTTGGTCTATGTACAGACCACTAAACCACTACACTAATTCAAATCTTCACCATTTGGTTGTGTTATTATAATGGTTCATAACATTTCCCCCAAATATGTTACTGTTTATTTTTACTGACTGTAATACCAGCTTCAGGTACTGCAGTTTATTGTGCTATTTTAATCACCAAAATACATTATTTTTGTTGGCATAACATCAAAGCAGTTTGTTCATTCTTCTTATCTTCAATCTCTTCCTCACCTACTCACCTGCCCCATCCCTCACACTTTCACCAAAAACTCCCACCAGTCAGTCCTCATTTACTACTCACCTGGGGGAAACTCCCCTGATGCACTCCCCTCTACCCCTGGCACCTCCCCCTTAAAGGCTCAGAGTATGGGCTAGACTGATAGAACTCTCCATAACAAAGGATCTCTCCTTGGAGGGGGAAAAAAAAAAAAAAAGATTAGACCTCCATTAGAGTAATCTTTCCCATGCTGGCTAAGAAAAAAAATGAAAAGTTCAGCAATTTTGAATGACTGAACAGAGGCAGATGGTTCTGAAAGCACTACTCAGGGGAGTTATATATGGCAGGAGGATACTGAAGCCCAACTCAACCAGGTACACACGCGGCATCTGTAAGGACGCCTGAGGCAACAAGGTCAAAATTAAAGGAAGCAGCAAAGCCAGTAGCAGCTATTGATTTATATTAGAATGACACCTACACTTAATATTTGTTTTATAAAAATATATTTTACTTAATATTCTAGAATATGATAATTTTAAAATAGGAAATGTATTAAATATTTGACCTCACTGATTTATTTTCAATTTTATGAAATTTAAAAATTTGCATAAAATGCTAATACTACATTAATATCAGTATTACAAAAAAAAATTTTGGCCCAGTATTAAAACCACTACTTATTGTAGCTTTTTGTGCCTCTACAAAGTTACTTTATTTAAAATATACTACTCCTTCCTTATGTTTTAAAATTCATGCGTTTTACTCCTTTTCTTTGTCTTTTCCATCCTCATTTTGCTATGTGTACCTTCTGGTTGCCACTATTTGCTTCTGATTCTTTCACATCTCTCCTTATATCTGAGATGCCTTCTGTCACATGCTTCACACTGTTTCCTCCATGAAGCCCTTCTTATGGTACACAAATATGAACTGGTACTCTGTGCTCCATAACTGAACTACAACTCCAATTGAGGGTATCCTAGAAAAAGCTGCAAAAAAAAAATACCCCAAAGAGTATTCCATGCAACACTAGTCACATGCAATGGACAGAAAGAAAATGATTTCATGGTCAAATAACCAAAACCAAAATGTTGACTATCTAGCCCTCTTGGAAATTCATGAAGCATTTTAGTAAAGGTACTAAAGTCCAGCAGCATGAAATCTGGTTTAACTTTAATTTGGTAGTTCCTTTTACCCTTTGATGGTGAAACCCTAAACTGAACATCAAGACTTTTTGGGAAATCCTGCTGTAAAGAACACAAACTCACACTATGTCATTTTTGTTCAATTCTACATTATAGTTTCTCTACAGCTTATCCACTCTTGTCAGTTATGCAGAGGTACTGCATATGGCAATCTAAGAAAACTAAGAGGATAGAAATTTCCAAGTTATGCATTCTTTGGGCATTCACTAATTTTAACATGAAAGGACTAAAAAATCCATGCTCATTCCTATGGATTATTAAACTTAAAATTTCACAGCATGCAGAACAAACTGGAAGAACTTGAGCAGACAGGCCTAGATGAAACATGACGTAATAATAAATACATATAACGAGATAGATTTAATAACTGCATTTTAAAGTAACAACAAAAACCCATTGCCATTGAGTCATTTTCAACTCATAGGGACCCTAAAGGACAGAGCAGAGCTGCCTCATAGGGCTTCCAAGGAGCAGTTGGTGGATTCGAACTGCAAATCTTTTGGTTAGCAGCCTGAGCTCTTAACCACTGTGCCACCATTTATCGAGCTTTCTAAATGTCAGGTAATTAAAAAGCACTTTATATAGAATTATTTAATCCCACCAACAATCATGTACAGTGGGATGTATTACTATTATCCCCATTTAAACGCTTTGAGAGGTTAAACAGCAACCATAAGGTCTGACTCCACGTTCTTTGCCAGTTAACCACTATCAACACTGTATGACTCCCTACATATGTAAATCTAACATACACCTCTGTAGCAGTAGTCCTCAAGATGTGCTCTGGAGTCAGAGTTAGGAAAGATTCATTAATTAAGCGTTTACTATGTTCTAGGCCCTCTTCTAGGTACTGAGGATGTAGTGATGAACAAAAGAAATTCCCTGTCGTTATAGGCTTATGTTCAAGGTTTGTGGTGAGGGGGTGTGTGTCTCACTAAAGGAGCAAATAAATAAATACACAAGGTAGTGTCTCATGATAGGTAGAAAGGTCTGGCAATCTACTTCCAAAGATCAACCAGTGAAAACCCTATGGATCACAACAATCTGATCTGCATCTGATCATGAATCCCCAGAGAGAGACCAGGCAGCATTTCCTTTCATTATGCACGGGCCCGCCTGGGGGGTGCTGGCTCAACAAAGCAGCTAACAATGACATCTTATGATGAGAAAAGCTACAAAGAAAATAAAATAGGGCAATGTGATAAGAGACTGAAGGGCAGGGAGAAAAAGAGCGGGCTCTTTGGCTAGGGAGGTTAGGGGTCCAGCCTCTAAGAACAAAACATTTGAGCTGAGACCTGGAAGACAAGGACATCAAGGTAAATTTAAATATAATTTAAAATAGAAAATTTAAATTTAATATAAATGGTAGTGTATTTTTATGTTTGTATTTGATAAAATAAAAGGTTGCAAATATAATCTCATAAATAAAAAAAATTAACTGGTTGACAGAATAAAGTCTGGAAACCACTGAGCAATATGCAGTATCAAGATGAGAGACAATGGATGTGTATATTATAGAAACTTGGCAAAGATCATTCTATATGCGATAAAGCAGTAGTTCTCAAACCTTTTGGATTCAAGATCTCTTTACACTCTTAAGAATTATTAAAAACCCCAAAGAGCTTTGTTTATGACGGTTATATATATGGCTATTTACTCTATTAGAAATTAAAACTAAGGATTTTTAAAAGTATCTTCTTATTAATCATTAAAAATAAAACAAATCCATTACATGTTAAAGGAGCCCTGGCAATGCAGTGGTTAAAGCACTCAGCTGCTAACCGAAAGTTCAGCAGTACGAACCCACCAGCCATTGCTTGAGAGAATGATGTGGCAACCTGCTTTCGTAATATGATATTTTTATTAAAAATAACTACATTTTGCAAAACGAAAAAATCTAGTGAGGAGAGTAGCACAGTTTTGTATTTTCTACATGTAAATTAACAAACCATTTTCAATTCTGCGGTCCAGTGAAATTATCATCATAGACAGGCATGAGGCTGCTTGGGAACCATTCTACTATATAAACCACACTGCCTACCAGCACTATAAAACACCAATATGCTTTTGAGAGGAGTGGAAAGCAGTCTACATAATGGCAAAGTGTAGACTATGGAGTCAAAAACCGCTGAGATATGAATTCTGGTTCTATTCTTACTAGCTGTGTGCCTTAAACAAGTTATTTAACCTCATTGAGCCTTCAAGTACTTCATTTATTATCACTTACAATGTTTTCTTTATTATTTTGCCTGTCACCAGTGCAGTTAATTTTACATGTATATTACTAATAGAGGAGCCCTGGTGGCACAGTGAGTAAAGCACCTGGCTGCTAATCAAAAGGTTGGCAGTTCGAACCTACCAGCCGCTCCATGGGAGAAAGATGTGACTCCATGGAAAAAAGATGTGACAGTCTACTTCCATGAAGATTTGCAGTCTTTGAAATCACATGGGGCAGTTCTACTCTGTCCTGTAGGTGTAGGATCAGCATGAGTTGGAGTCGACTCAAAGGCAATGGGTTTTTACTACAATCTGTAATAAAAATTATATAGTGCTTACCTCATAAATTGTTATATTAAATGAGATCACATTATATTGTTTAGTATTACAGCTATTTTATTACTAAGTCTATCAGTGACATATTGTGAAGTTAACTACATTAATGACTGGAAAATTAATAAAGACATTATTAAATAATAACAAAGCACTTGTAAACCACTCGGGCATTCAACCTACCACAGCTCTTTTTTTCTCCCACTCACTCTCACCCTCTGCCTACATAAAACAAATACAAAATTAAGCTTATGCTTACTACAGATAATCTATGTATGATATCTAATAAGTGTGCTCAGAAAATGATACTACTGTAATTGTAAACACCACAACAAGCAAAAAGTCATACCTCTTCCTAAACTATTACAGCATATAAGAACTCATACTATCATACTTCCCAGAACCAGTTTTTGTTCAATTCTTATCTTAGTTACCAAATGTTAAGTTCCTTATAATTCCAGCTCTTTCAGCACTCAGTACAGGATTTTGCATATAGCAAGCAGTCAGTATTTTGAAATTCGTTATCTGAATTCTGTACCTTTAGACATGAAAACACACTATAAGAGAACTGTTAATCATTGAGGTAACACTGACTGCCTCCTGGCCACAGAGATCATTATTTTAAAATAATGCATCATGCTACATCTAAAAAACTATCATGTTGGTAAAGGAATGCAAAAATCACTCACAACCCATTTGGTCTTTTTTAAGTTAAAAATAGTGTTAAGTCATAATTCCTAACATTAAAATACCTATTTTCTTCTAACAGTGCAAATTTTACTAAAGGGTAATAAACGCTACATATTTCAGGTTTAAAAAAAAAAACCTAAACTCATTGCCATGGAGTGGATTCTGACTCATAGCGACCCCACAGAACAGAGCAGAGCTGCCCCATAGGGTTTTCAGGAAGGTGCTGGTGGATTCGAACTGCTGACCTTTTGGTTAGCAGCTGTAGCTCACTGCAGCTCTTAAGCACTGCACCATCAAGGCTCCGAATCTCATGTAGTTGGTACCAAAGAACTAGAAAGTGAAAGTGACTGAAATTAATCACTGGAGTGTGAAGGAGGAGGAAAAGAGATAGGGGAGAAATAAAAGGCACAACTAACCCTGCTAGTAAAATTTAAACCCAGCACATTAAACATTTTATTTCTTACATCAAAGAGCCTCTATTTTAAGGTTTCTCTAAAAATGACGGGAGAATGAGGTATTTTTAAAATAATCTTTACCTTAGCCAGAAAAACTTTAATATTCCAAAGCACATATGAAATCATCGCCTTCTCACAGAAGGAGCTAACTAGGTGCTACTACTTCCTCCACATAATGTGCAAATGTGCGATTCTCCAGCGTTCTATACGTAAAATTGGTGGAGTGTGGAGACAGAATTGGAAAGCTCTACAAATCACCAACTACTTTCCGTTTCTTTGACAAACAGATAAGAATTCAGTCAAGCTGGTTTGTACAACAGTGTTAAATTCTTGGGTAATTTTTACCAGCCTTCTGAGCTCCTTAGGAGTCCCGCTGGCGCAGCATTTAAGCACTCAGCTGCCAATCAAAAAGTCTGCAGTTAAACAGGAGAAAGAAGTAGCAGTCTGCTTCCACAAAGACTGTCCCATTGCGTTGACTCCGACTCCTAGAAAGCCTATAGGACACAGTAGAACTGCCCCATAGGGTTTCTAAGGAGCAACTAGTGTACTCGAACTGCCAACCTTTTGGCTAGCCGCCATAGCTCTGAACCACTATGCCACCTGGGCTTCCTCTGTAAAGATCACAGCTTTGGAAAACCTGTGGGACAGGTCTACTCTGTCGTAATGGGTCGTTATAAGTTGGAAACGACTGGACGGCTATGGGTTTGGTTGGTTGTTTCCACATATTAAACCTCAGGTATCCTTACTTGTCAGTTTAAATTTTAAAACAACTAACCCAAATCTCCCCTTTGACTTTTTAAAGTACTGCTGTAGAACAGTAAACACTTTGGGAAAGTTAAAAAGTGATCATAACTGATTGACAAAAGCCAAGAAGGAAAAGGAGTTTGGACTCATCTATTATTTATTCGTTTACCAAAGGCATAAAGCCAGATCACTAAGAATAAAATCAATAAGCCTGCACTCCCCCCAAAATTACACAATATACTCACCCCTCCACTAGAGGCAAAAGTGATATTTAATTTGGGGGTGGCCCCTTTGAGCAAATTTTAATATTAGAATTTTTCCACTACCATTGAAAATTTCCTTTTAAGATATTATTATAAGATAGAATCATGCAAAATTTGCCAACACCGTTTCACACTTTGAGTTATGGGAGTGTTATTTGCTACATTTAGCTTACTATGGGATCTGGTATACCAAAAATTATTTTTTACATATTGCTTCAAACAACACAACTGAATGAACCACAATGGCTTTCTTGTAAAGTCTCATAATACAGGTAAAAAGGTTTAGCATTTATCATTACAATAATTACGGCCTTATAATTAAGGTAGTTCCGATGTTTTGAAACACTCTCAGTAACCATGATAAATATTACATCTCTAAAAAACCAAGGGCAATGAAATGAAGAAAAAGTGACCTAAGCATCCTAAGGGGGAGGCAGAGGACATATAACACAGTATTAATTTTATAACTGTGAAATTATAACAGAGCTACCGGTCAACTAATCCAGGAGTGCCATTAAGCCTAAATGAAGACTAGAAATAGGCAAAAGATCAAAACAGATGTATGACTTCTTTGGGAAGCTGAGATAAGGTTTAGCTTGGACTTCAAAAAGAACCTAAGCCAAGAACATGCTAGATCACGTAAGCAGAAAAAGGTCTCTAAAAATACCAAAAGGCCCCAGAGCCTTCTCTCTGGACCCCTTCTCTATCTACATCTACTACTCTATCTTACTACACTTCTTTAACTACACTCACTCCCTAGCTAGAAACCCTGAAGGCATAGTGGTTAAGAGCTGCAGCTGGTAACCAAAAGGTCAGCAATTAGAATCCACCAGGCTCCTTGGAAACCCTACCGGGCAGTTCTACTTTGTCTTTTAGGGTTGCTGTAAGTCGGAATCCACCTGACGGCAATGGTTTTGGTTTTCTGGTTTTACTCCCTAGTTGATCTCCTTCAGCCTCATGGCTCTAAACACAATCTATACACTAAACAGACACTCTGTGGTGACTGCTGCAAAACTCTGTGAATGCACTAAAAACAACTGAATTGTACATTTTAAATGGGTTAAAATTTATATTTGTGGATTTTATCTCATTAAAGCTACCTAATTTTAAGTTCTCTGCACTGTAGAAAATATTTTATGAGTAGGAGAAGCTGTACAGTGTCGTGGCTAGGAATGCACACACTCTAGATCCAGAATGCACAGGTTTGAATCCTAGCTCCACCACTGCAACCATGAGCAAGTTACTTAGCCGCCTGGTGCCTCTGTTTTCTTATCTGTAAAATGGGGGTCATAATAGTACTTCAGCGAGTTGTTGTGAAGATTAAATGAATTAATACATGTAAAATTACTAGACTAGCGCCTGGCACACAGTAAGCTCTCAACAAAAATTAGCTGTAAAATTATTACCACCTTCATGGTCCACCTAAGGATCCTGAGATCCAAACTGAGAAGCCATTGTCATAGGTCAAAAATGGTAACTGCACTTTGCAAATTCTCTGCAACAAATAAATCTTGTATGAAGAACTTTTTTTCTAGTCCAGGTTCACATAACAGTCTCTCTTATGGAAAAAATACCAGATTGTACTTAGATTTGCTTCAAAGTAATGTGGTGGGGAGAGAATTTATGGGACAGATGAAAAATGTTTGTCCATGAAGTTGATAACTATTGAAGTGATATGATTGGTAGAAGAGGGGGTGTCATTACTTTTTGATTTTTGTACATATTTGAAGTTTGTACCAAAAAGAGGTGGAGGGAAATCTTAACAGATTTTCTGCTCTTTAACTGATGTGCAATTACTCTTCCACTTTCCTTTGTGCCCTGGTGGCGCATATGGTTAAGTGCTCAGCTGCTAACTGAAAGGCTGGCAGTTTGAACCCACCCAGCGGCTCTACGGGAGAAAGACCTGAGGATCTGTTCCATAAGATTACAGCCAAGAAAGCCCTATAGGGCCGTTCTACTCTGCTGCGTGGCTCACTATGAGTTGAAATAGACTCCACAGCACCCAACAACAATTTTTCTTTACTTCCCTCTTCCTTTCCTTCAAATTTAGAAGAAGGGCCTGGTTATCTACTTCTGAAAAACCACCCATTGAAAACTCTATGGAACACAGTTCTACTCTGACACACATGGGTCATCATGGGTTGGAATCAACTCGACATTAACTGCTTCCCCCCCTGAAAAAACTCACTTAAATTCTCATATAATCTTCTAAAACAGACCAACCCATTCAATGGTTAGAAACAAGACAAAATGGAGGTGTTATGAACATGTTATTTTCCATTTTATCCTACTAGCTCTTCCGAGCACTTGCTGATTCATAACAGAGATATCAGTCCAACTCAACTGCTACTGACTGGGAACATAATTTCCAGCACTTCCCAAACAGAAGCCCTGGTGGCACAGTGGTTAAGAGCTCAGCTGCGAACCAAAAGGTCGGCAGTTTGAATCTACCAGACACTCCTTGGAACCTCTTATGAGGCAGTCTACTCTGTCCTATAGGGCCACTGTGAAATGGAATCCACAAGACAGCAACAGGTACGGGTACCCAAAACAAAGTTCTTCTACAATTATTTTAAATACTCAGGATCTTACGACTACTTGTATCCACATCATCATCACTGTCACTATAAACAATCTGAACGCTTTCCATGTGCCCTATGCTAAAATATATACACTACCTTCTTTAATCTAGAAAGTAATCCTACAAGATATAATTACTATCTTTACTCACAAATGAGGCTTACATAAATCAGATGTAGTGTCACCTAGGTATTAAGTGATGAGTTAAGATCCGAACCTAGGTCTTAAGTGTAAAACCTGTGTATTTCCACTTTTCCATAACGATTCCCATTGTACACTAAAAACGAGAGAAAGGAATAAAGTATAGAAATGATAACCTTGCCAAATTAAACATCATGTCCATATAAGAGCCATATCCTGAACCTGCTGACAACCATGCCAATCATTTCTTTCACTAAATTATAAATGTCTCCTTCCAATAAGCAGAAATCAAAACAATTCTGTTCTTCAAGTTCTTGATTAACTATTTTAACAAAATAACGTTGGCAAACATTTACCGATTGCATACCGTGTGACTAGCACTATTCTAGTTGCTTGAGGATACAGCAGTGAACAAGACAGTTGAGAAAGACAAACGATAAAAATGTAAACAAAAAAATGAGGTAATTCCACATACTAAAACTGAGGTGATACATAAAAGAGTAATTAAACCAACCACTTGAAATAAGGTGATTACGGAAGGCCTCTCTGAGGAGGTGTTATCTGAACTCAGACCTGAATGAAAAGGCAGGAGATGAAGTCTGAAGTGTACAATCTTGCAGACTCTGATAAAAGAAGTTTAGATTTGAACCCTGTTGCAATGAGACATCACTGGAGAGTTTTAAAGCATAGGAATGACATCTGTTTATGCTACTGAAAGATCTTTGTAGAAAATAACGGTAATGAATGCTTCACCTAAGCAAATTAAAAGAATAATATCAGTAGAACCCACCCATCAAGTATAAGTTCAGGGAGACTACTGGCCTTCTCTAAATTATTTCCTTCAAAGTGAACAAAGATCTCTTATTACACATTATGAAATAAAGGTTAAATGAAAATACCTCCCGAAGAGTTAACACAGTTACTTAAATTCACACTGAGGTCTAAATATAAGTTACTAAATAATGGATGTCAGAAGGAAAAAAAGAGAAGACAAAGTGGCACCAGAAAAACGGACAGAAAGGCTGGGAATGCCCAAGATACTTATTTCACAATTTTCCCTAAAGTTAACTTAGAAACCAGACTCAAACTAAAATAAATCCAACTGTAAATGAAATATAAACTTAAATGAAAATGAGGCCCAATGCATAAATTATTCTCTCTGCCCTTTTGCCACTCCCCAGAATACTTCTCTCAAAAGGCTTTATATACAATGAGGCAGATAATGTTCATTAAATGGAAATACAAACCACTATAAATTACCCTTTAAAATAACGATTTTAGGAAGTTAAATTCCACCCTACCAGGAAAACACAGAATTTTAGAAAGCCAAAAGCATGTAACTATATAAACTATACAGAATGCACTTCAAATGAATGACTGCCTTCCTAGATCAATCATTTTTCACTCTTAAGATATCAACAAGGGAAATAAGCTCAAGCACAATATCAACAACAGCACAAGGAGGAAAACTGGCTTCAGTGTATCTCACTATTATTTCTAACCAGCAAAAAAATACTGTAATTGTCACTGGTGATCCCACAAAAGAGATGGGGACCAAATCATTCTTGCAAATACTGTAACCACATAGTTAATGCACCAGAGACCAAAGGTAAGAAATGTTAAACGTTTGTATAATTTAGTAAAGATGTCTTAAAACAGGATGGAGAATATGTTCTCAGGCTCACATCAGCACTACCTGCTACCATTAGAAAACCAAGTATATTAACGTACTAAGATTATTAAAAAATAATGGTGAAAACACTGTTTTACAAAGGTAAATGTGACCACTGTCATCTAATTGATGGAGTCAAATTCTGATCCCACCATTTTATGGTGTAACCTTAAGCAACTTAACATTTCTGAGCCTTAGTTTCCTCATCTTTCAATTGGTGATTAAAAAATCTACTTCTCACGGTTATTTTACGGAATAATGAGATAGATGTATATGTTAAATGACAATAAAGGACTCGGCACATGGCAGATAATATGTGAGTCTTTGATGATGACTGTGATTAGGACTATCTTTATTTGATATCGCATGTTCTAATTTTACCTATTACCAAGAAAGTATATACGTGCTATATTGATAAAAACAGGTAGTTCTGTCTTGGCTCTACTAATTGTTCAGCATTATTAGTCCAAGAACTACAAAATCTCTCTCCCAACAATAACCTTAAACACAAATCAAAGGGGGGCCTACAGTTTTGCGAGCTTTATCCATCTGTTCCTTGAAAGGTAAACACAAATCAAAACACTACAGGGGCAAGAATAAGTGGATGATGTGCCTCACTGGTGACAAGCCATAGACAGGAAGCAGTTAAAGATATCAAATTCAAATAGATATATATGGAGTTAGGGTTAATGCTCTCTTCTCAGCAGGAAGCACAGTGACTTCTCCACACTTCCCTCCTGTAAGATCTGAAATCTTCTGCAAACGATCCATGTTTCCTGACAGCTTAATAGACCTCTTTTCTGTAGTAAAGCAGCAAAGGGGAAAAAAATTCCACGATGAAGACAAAAAAAGTGTTAACTGGAAAAAAAAAAAAAGTACTATATACTCTAAAAGCACATACCCTGTTTTACCTATGAAATTAATTTCAACGTCTAAAAAAGGAATTTAAGATTAATAAAAAGTAGCTGATACGGTTTACACTAAAATGTAAAAGTATTAGTAATGATAGTGACTATAGTATTGCAGTTGTTTCTGGTCAGTTATGAAAAACCTGTATTTAACTTCCTAGGTGGTCACCTCAGCCCTATTTGGAGCTCGTGTTGGTTTTTCTTAACATTCAAGCAGGTAAGGCCTTCCTTATCACACATCACAAGTTTTAGACCAGAGGAAAATAGAGTGGTAGGTGAATTTACTACCGCTTAAACCATAGCTTTTCTCTCATCAAAAAACTCAGAAATTATTAACACGTCAAGGCCTTCAAGAAATAAACGGACGCGACAATTTCCGTGAAGGTTCAGTAAAGTCAACGGCACACCTTACAAAGATCTGAAAGAATACGGAAATCGCTATGGATCTGGGCCCAAGTGCCCAAGGTCACACCAAGCCAGAAGCTAAAAAATTCAAGAAACGAGCCTCCTGCAGTTTAGGAAAACCCTGACTAGGAATGGAGTCTGGGCTTGGGAACACTCGGGTCCAAGCTTGAATGTGAACCACCCCAACCGAATGCAGCGGCTCCGTGGGAAAAGCCCAAGCGTTTCGGACAGTAGTATTTCCTTCCATTTCCCCAGGCTTCCCTTCCCAGTCACCCCCCAACACTCACATCTCCGAAGCCACTTCATCCAATGGTAGACGATAGTACTGTGGTGTTTCTTGTTCTCTATACACCAAGACGACAAGCCTTGAATGGATTCCATAGTGTTGGTTACCGACTGGAATTTTCGATCCAACGAGGACTCCAGAGCCCCTGCCGAAGAGGCCGACGAGGAGGAGGCCTTACTGCTGCCTCCGCCGCCGCCGGCCGCCATCTTCCCGGTTTGCACAAGCGCTGCTGCTCCTCCGGCGGCGGCGGCGGCGGCGGAGGCGGCGGCGGCGACGGCGGCAGCGGCGGGAGCGGGCAAAACAATCACTGCGAGTGCGTGAAAGCCGTAGGTGGGGAGGGAGGCCAGGGGGTGGGGACGGTGCACGCGCTAGGTTCTTCCGGAGGTACGGACCGGAGGACCAGCTGCTGGGCACGCTGGCGGCTCCTACACGCTGCAAGGAGGGGCTGCAGGTTTCGAAGGTTTATCAATATTGTTCAAGGGGTCGTGTTTAAACCAGTCAGTAATCACGGAAGAATTACGCAGAAAACAGGTCCTGCAAAGCCTTTCCAAACGCCTGGCCTCGAAACTAATGGTTTTATATTCTTCGACTCTCAACATTAAGGACCTTCCCCACCCCTATCCCCATAATCCTGTGAGTAGGGGCGGGCGTTAGTATCTCAAATTCAATACTACCCGAGTGGCCCCTCTCAGCTAGAGAAATCTTTCTCCTTTAGATCCCCAAGCACAGAAAAGGCCCAAGGCTACCTAGTCAGGATTTTTTTTGCAACGCAACAGCCGCAAAAGGACAGCAACAGTATAGCGCACGCGCTGCTTGGCCCCACCTCTACACCCCCGCTTCCTTCTCAACCTAGAAAACAGAAGACGTGATGGCGGGGCAATCTGACCAATCAAAGAAGAAGAAGGAGAAGCGCGCGCAGTAGCCCGCAAACACCAAAGGCAAAGGTGGCGCTGCGAGTATTTGTGCGCCTGCGCAGCAGCTCAGTGAGTAGCAAGCGGGCAGGGAGAAAAAGCCGGGAGGGAAGGGTAAAGGGAGTTGGTCAAGTTGAGGAGCGGCTTCGGGGAGGGGCTCCACCACTCCTCCCCGTCTTTTGCTCCGTGGCGGGATCACTTTCTCGAGGCTGTTCAGCTCACGGGACAGGGCCCCCACTGTTTAGCAGCTACTGTTATTGTCCGGCAGCTGCAGGCCCCGCCTCTGCTAACTCCACGGAGCAACGACACAGGGCAAAGCGACTGCCAGCCATCTTGCGGCGCCTCAGATGATGCGCATGCGCCACTTCATCGCGCATTCATTACGCCATCTCCTAGACCAAACGATATTTCGCACTCCGCTTTGGACTATACCATTCACAGTTACTTGACCGTTTGGATTGTAGGAAGAATAAAGTGAAACATTTCCCCTAAAGTTTTTGAAACGAGGAAAGGATAAAAGACAAGATGTGACCTCGCTTTTTGCCAATTATAATACAGTCTCACAATTGCATGATACATTATAGTTTTCAAGAATCTTAGTCTGATACCGTTTAGAACAACTTCAGAATAAGCTTCCCTTGTATCTGCATATGTAAACTTCTCTGAGCAGAATTGGTGCTCTTGTGTTTCCACTGGAGTCCGCGTCTGTTGCAAATAATCAATGAGCTCAAATTCTCATAAGACCAGACTTAATGGTCTGACTGAGACTGGAAGGACCCCGGTGGTCATGGCCACCAGACCTTCTGTTGCCCCAGGACAGGAACCATTCCCGAAGCCAACTCTTCAGACATGGACTGGACTGGACAATGGGTTGGAGAGGGATGCTGGTGAGGAGTGAGCTTCTTGGATCAGGTGGACACTTGAGACTAGGTTGGCATCTCCTGCCTGGAAGGGAGATGAGAGGGTGGAGGGGGTTAGAAGCTGGCGAAATGGACACTAAAAGAGAGAGTGGAGGGAGAGAGCGGGCTGTCTCATTAGGGGGAGAGTAATTGGGAGTGTGTAGCAAGGTGTATATGGGTTTTTGTATGAGAGACTGACTTGATTTGTAAACTTTCACTTAAAGCACACTAAAAATTATAAAAAATAAAAAAGAAAGGCCTGGCAATCTACTTCTGAAAAATCAGACATTGAAAACCCTATGGCACACAGTTCTACTCGGACACACATGGGGTCGCCATGAGTCAGAATTGACGGCAACTGGTTTTTTACTTTACTACTGAACTGAACTGTCTAAGATACATGTGCCAACAATTCCCTTTCATGGTTTGAACTAAAGTTGGATTTTTCTATTACTTGTTTCAAAAACGTTCTAACGAATACACTCATATAAGCTCATATGAGCTCATACTACACTTGCTGAAAAGCTATCAGTAGAATATGCAGATTTAAAAGCCTTCACAAGTTATATTGGGAAAAGGTCAAATCAACATTAAAATCATGAACTTAAAACAACTGATTTTTTTTTAATGGATTAAAATATTCCCCAAATTTTTGTATGTAATTTTTTTATTCCCAATTTGGTTTTGTGCAACCAGAAACTAGAATTTGCTTCTGAGTCACAAAGAGAATCTGTGACTGACCTGGAATTTTTAACGAATCAGGAACAGTTAAAATTCATAACTCACATGGTTTAAGTCATTAATAATGCTTTATGTAAACACCACCTAATTATAGCAAAGAAACTTAGAGGGCATCCCTACAAAGGGTTAAGAACCTAGTCTTGGGAGCTACATCTTGGCACTGATCCTGAAGACCTAAGTGGCTTTAGATCTCTTATTCAGCCTTCTAAATGCTAGTTTCCTCAGTTTTCCCCTACTAAATCTGTAAAATGGAATCGATAAGATAATAACTAACCCACTGGTATTATGAGAAGAAAAGCTCACCTAATGTAAGTGCTGAATAAATGCTGGCTGTTGTTAAAAAAAAAAAAAAAGTCAATGAGCTCAGCCTCTAACTAATAGGTTGAAGGTTTGAGTCCACCCAGAGGCACAGTCTAAGAAAGGCTTGGAGATCTACTTCTGAAAAATGAGCTATTGAAAACCAAATGGAACACATGAGTGAGTAGGAGTTGATTAAGGGGCACTGGTTTTCTTATGTTCCCACTGAACATCTGCAATTATTGTGTTTTAATTTTTTGTATGTCTCCACACTAGACTCTCATGTTTCTTTAGGCAGGGAATCTGTTAAATTCATATTTAAGCCCCCCCTGCAAAAAAACCCATTGACATCCAGTGGATTCCAACTCATAGCGACCATATAGGCTAGAGTAGAGCTGCCCCATAGGGTTTCTAAGCCCGTAAATCTTTACAGAAACTGTCACATTTTCTGCCATGGAGCAGGCTAGTGGATTTAAACCAGGCAGTTAGCAGCTCAGCACTTAAACCGCTCAGCGACCAGGGCTCCTCCAATTCGTATCTTAAAAAAAAAAAAAAAGTTGCCCTCTAGTGGATTCCAACTCATATCTAACCAAAGAAAAATACCAAACCCACTGCCGTCGAGTCAATTCCAACTCATAGTGACCCTATAGGACAGAATAGAACTGCCCCGTAGAGTTTCCAAGGAGCACCTGGCGGATTTGAACTGCCGACCTTTTGGTTAGCAGCCATAGCACTTAATCACTACGCCACCAGGGTTTCCTCATCATATCTAGTATTCACTAATTCGGAGCCCTGGTGGCATAACCAAAACAAAAAAACTGGTTGCTGTCAAGTTAATTCCAACTCAGAGTGAGGCTATAGGACAGAATGTAACTGTCCAGTATGGTTTCCGAGGAGCACCTGGTAGATTCGAACTGCCAACTTTTTGGTTAGCAACTGTAACTCTTAACCACTACACCACTAGGGTTTCCCCTAGTAATAAGCAAAAAGGTCAGCAGTTTGAATTCATCAGCCACTTCTTGAAAACCCTATGGGACAGTTTCCGCTCCTATAGGTTCACTTTGAGTCAGAATCAACTCAACAGCAGGGGATTTTTTAACAGGTCATTCACTAATTCAACAAAAAGTTGTTGCACATCTTTGTGCCAAGTACTGTTCTAGATGCAGAGAGCAAACCAGACAAAATCCCTTCCCTCTGGGACTTAGTGAAGAGAAAGAAAAAAATTAACGATAGACATCTTACTTTGATTTTAAAAGGTTTCTCCTACCCACTAGTCCAAAAATTAACCACAACAGGCTCATCCAAACTGCAAAAGTATGGACTTTTTTTTCACCAGGAACTTTTCTGCAACATTGTACATTCGTCTTTTTGAGGTAAAAAAGGGTAGTCAATAGCTAACCCATTACCTCGTAATTTAATGAAAAAGCCTGGGTTCTTCCTTGATTTTGGTTTCAAGAGGTCTCAAAGCTACAAATGGGTAAAGAGCCAAATTCTCAGGAGTTACTTTTTTAATGCTAATACCAAACCACCAAACCCGTTGCCACTGAGTCAATTAAATGCTAACACCCATGAGCCCGTTGCTGTCCAGTTGATTTCAACTTACGGTGACCCTATAGGACAGAGTAGAACTGCCCCATAGAGTTTCCAAGGACCACCTGGTGGATTTGAACTGCCGATCTTTTGGTTAGCAGCCCTAACACTAAACCACTATGCCACCAGGGTTTTCTAACACCAAAAAACCAAACCCTGCGCCGTCTGGTCAATTCCGACTCATAGTGACCCTATAGGACAGAGTAGAACTGCCCTGTAGAGTTTCCAAGGAGCACGTAACGCTATAGCACTTAACCACTAAGCCACCAGGGTCTCCTAGCACGGTAACCATATAAATATTTCTTCACCATCAGGGCCCGATTAAGGCACTAAACGCTGATAATCTGTGGTACCCCTCCTCTGCTTACTTACATTTGAATGGGATATATAAGTTATATATACACATATTTTATATATAACATGTATGCGTGGGTGTCTTAGCTATCCATGATGTAACGTCTTTTTAAATGTGACTATGGCACTGGGTTTTTTTTTTTTTTTTTAATAATATTAAAGATTTGAGGCAAAAGTTGCATATGCCATTTCAGCAGAATGAGGTGAACTCCATTATAACATTTTTAGTGGATGTGGGGTACTGTCGTGGATTGAATTGTGTCCCCCCCAAAAATGTGTGTCTACTTGGCTAGGCCGTGATTCCCAGTATTGTGTGATTGTCAACCATTTTGTCATCTGATGTGATTTTCCTATGTGTTGTAAATCCTACCTCTATGATATTAATGAAGCAGTTATGTTAATTAGGCAGGACTCAATTTACAAGATTAGGTTGTGTCTTAAATCAATGTCTTCTGAGATATAAGTGAAGAAAACCAGCAGAGAGACAGGGGAACCTCATACCACCTTGAAAGCAGTGCAGGGAGCAGAACACATCCTCTGGACCCAGGGTGCCTGTGCTGAGACGCTTCTAGATTAGGAGAAGATTGATGACAAGGATCCACCCCAAAGCTAATAGAGACAGAGAGCCTTCCTCTGGAGCTGCCACCTGAATACAGACTGTTAGCCTCCTAGACTGTACCCAAACCCAGTGCCGTCAAGTCGATTCCGACTCATAGCGACCCTATAGGACAGAGTAGAACTGCCCCATAGAGTTTCCAAGGAGCACCTGGCGGATTCATAGGAGAATAAATTTCTCTTTGTCAAAGCCATCAACTTGTGGTATTTCTGTTATAGCAATACTAGATAACTGAGACAGGTACTAGGATTCTTACAATACATCACATTTTCCCCATGACCACAATTAAGTGTTCTGGAATTCTCATTCTTCACAACGTTATCCATAATTTGATACAATCCACACAGTTGAATGCCTTCACACAGTAAATAAAACACAGGTAAACCTCTTTCTGGTATTCTCTGCTTTCAGCCAAGATCCTTCTCACATCATATCCCTCATTCCATGTCATCTTCTGAATCCAGCTTGAATTTCTGGAAGTTCTCTGTCGATGTACTGCTGGAACCATTTTTGGATTATCTTCAGAAAAATTTTACTTGCGTGTGATATTAATGATAAACCAAAACTAAACCACCCTGTTGCCGTTGAGTCGATTCCAACTCATACTGCCCCTATAAGAAAGAGTAGAACTGCCCCACAGGGTTTTCAGGGAGCGACTGGTGGATTTGAACTGCTGACCTTTTGGTTAGCACCCAAGCTCTTAACCACTGCATTACTAGGGCTCCGATATTAATTTTATATATATATATATATAATTATATATATATATATAATTACATCATTGACCAGAACACCTAATGGTGCTTATGCGGAATCTGTAGATCAAGAGGCAGTTGTTCGGAGAGAACAAGAAGATACCGAGTGGTTTAAAATCAAGAAAGGTGTGCATAAGGGTTATATCATTTTACCATACCTATTCAATTCGTATGCTGAGCAAATAATCCAAGAAGCTGGACTATATGAAGAACAACGGGGTATCAGGATTGGAGGAAGACTCACTACCTGCGTTATGCAGATGACACAACCTTGCTTGCTCAAAGTGAAGAGGACTTGAAGCACTTACTGATGAAGATCAAAGACCACAGCCTTCAGTATGGATTACACCTCAACATAAAGAAAACAAAGATCCTCACAACTGGACCAATTACCACATCATGATAAATGGAGAAAAGATTGAAGCTGTCAAGGATTTCACTTCACTTGGATCCACAGTCAACACTCATGGAAGCAGCAGTCAAGAAATCAAAAGACATATTGCATTGGGCAAATCTGCTGCAAAAGACCTCTTTAAAGTGTTGAAAAGCAAAGATGTCATCTTCAAGACTAAGGTGTGCCTGACTCAAGCAGTGGTGGACAATGAATAAGAAAGACCAAAGAACAATTTATGTCTTTGGATTATGGTATTGGTGAAGAATATTGAATATATCATAGACTACCAGAAGAACAAACACATCTGTCTCGGAAACCAGAGTGCTCTTTGGAAGCAAGGATGGTAAGACTTCATTGCACATACTTTGGACTTCTTATCAGAAGGAACTCATCTCTGGAGAAAGACATCATGCTTGGTAAAGTAGAAGGCCAGAGAAAAAGAGGAAGGCCCTCAAAAAGATGGAGTGACACAGTGGTTGCAACTATGGGCTCAGACATAACGACTGTGAGGATGGCACAGGACCAGGCAGTGTTTGGTTCTGTTGTACATGAGGTCGCTATGAGTTGGAACTGACTTGACGACATCTAACAAGAACAACAATAACCACATTTCTGACAGAAGGAATATTCCACATATTGTACAACAAAGAAAATGAGTCCATGAATTTAGTTGTTTGAATGATCGGTGTAAAATTGTTGATCTCCCACGATGAAAAATTGGCTTTCACAAATTTTGCTTTAAATGGCTCCTCTTAGAAAAAAAATCTAATTACCAAAAAAATCTGCGATCTTCTCTTCCTGACAGATGCCACACAGTTATCTCTTTAATTTTTGGTGACAGGGAGCAGTTAAGTGGTTGTCTGTCATTGCAATGATCAACTTATTTGAGTTCCCTCACTTTTGTGCATCATCCGGAACTGGAATTTCCATTTGTTGTCTACCAGGATGTGTACAACAGCATACGCTTGTGTTTGTATCATGGCAAAGAGCATACAAGACTGTTCTCTCAAAATGGGTCACAGACCTGTTATCTATCAATATAACCAGTCCTTGCCCAGTAACCACTCATATTGGATTCAGTTGCACATTGGGTAAATATAGCAAGAGTTAGACTCAACAGCCCACCCTCACCTCTCGTTTATTAGGAAAAAATGGTATAGTTCAAGAGACTTGCCGAGATAAGGAGTTTCAGTTACACCACAGGGGACTATAGGAGACAGATGTCAACAAAAGTATTGAAGTGGCAGGGGTTTCACAGCATAAACAGCCTTGCATGTGGATGCCCTACTGACACTGTGTGAACTTTATTTCTGTCTGGGACACTCACACACTGGAACTGGTATCAATTTTATTTAGTGACCATCTAGTTGCCTTTCACTGTGGTGCTTACTTTTCCTTCAGTCCTATCTGCTTGGCATCTATGGGTCTTTGCTTTGAACAACTGGTACCCCTGTTTTGTAGATGCCTTAAGTGGGTGCTTACCTTGCTTATTAGGTAATCCATCCCTGGTCATCATGGAAATTTATATACATTAAGCAAAAAATATTAAACCTTCTGTGAAATCTCTAATTCTTGGGAATATTTTTTCTGCATTTTCTTCATACAAGGAGACTTGCACTGACCCATTTGCAAATTGTTTTATAAGTCATACAGCAATCATATATTTTGTTATTATTTTAGGCTAATTCAAAGATTTATTTTTTAGTAATTGTACTTTCAGCCACTTTTTTAAAAATAATTTTTATTGTGCTTTAAGTGAAAGTTTACAAATCAAGTCAGTCTGTCACATATAAGCTTATATACACCTTACTACATACTCCCATTTACTCTTCCCCTAACAAATCAGCCCGCTCCCTCCTTCCAGTCTCTCCTTTCGTGACCATTTTGCCAATTTCTAACCCTCTCTACACTCCCATCGCCCCTCCAGACAGGAGATGCCAACACAGTCTCAAGTGTCCATCTCATACAAGTAGCTCACTCTTCATCAGCATCTCTCTCCAACACATTGTCCAGTCCCTTCCATGTCTGATGAGTTGTCTGCAGGAATGGTTCCTGTCCTGGGCCAACAGGTTTGGGGACCATGACTGCCGGGATTCTTCTAGTCTCAGTCAGACCATTAAGTCTGGACTTTTTATGAGAATTTGGGGTCTGCATCCCACTGTTCTCCTGCTCCCTCAGGGGTTCTGTGTTGTGCTCCCTGTCAGGGCAGTCATAGGTTGTGGCCGGGCACCATCTAGTTCTTCTGGTCTCAGGATGATGTAAGTCTCTAGTTCATGTGGCCCTTTCTGTCTCTTGGGCTCATAGTTATCATGTGACCTTGGTGTTCTTCATTCTCCTTTGATCCAGGTGGGTTGAGACCAATTGATGCATGTTAGATGACCACTTGTTAGCATTTAAGACCCCAGACGCCACACTTCAAAGTGGGATGTAGAATGTTTTCTTAATAGAATTTATTTTGCCAATTGACTTAGAAGTCCCCTTCAGCCATAGACCCCAAACTTCCGCCCTTGCTCGGCTGACCTTTGAAGCATTCAGTTTATCCCGGAAACTTCTTTGCTTTTGGTCCAGTCCAGTTGAGCTGACCTTCCCTGTGCTGCGTATTGTCCTTCCCTTCACCTAAAGTAGTTCTTATCTACTAACTAATCAGTAAATAACCCTCTCCCACCCTCCCTCCCTCCCCTTTCTCGTAACCACAAAAGAATGTCTTCTTCTCAGTTTATACTATTTCTTAAGATCTTATAATAGTGGTCTTATACAATATTTGTCCTTTTGCCTCTGACTAATTTCACTCAGCATAATGCCTTCCAGGTTCCTCCATGTTATGAAATGTTTCACAGATTCGCCACTGTTCTTTATTGATGTGTAGTATTCCATTGTGTGAATATACCATCATTTATTTAACCATTCATCTGTCGATGGACACCTTGGTTGCTTCCAGCTTTTTGCTATTGTAAACAGTGCTGCAATAAACATGGGTGTGCATATATCTGTTCGTGTAAAGGCTCTTATTTCTCTAGGGTATATTCCGAGGAGTGGGATTTCTGGGTTGTATGGTAGTTCTATTTCTAACTTTTTAAGAAAACGCCAGAGAGATTTCCAAAGTGGTTGTACCATTTTACATTCCCACCAGCAGTGTATAAGAGTTCCAATCTCTCCGCAGCCTCTCCAACATTTATTATTTTGTGTTTTTTGGATTAATGCCAGCCTTATTGGAGTGAGATGGAATCTCGTCGTAGTTTTAATTTGCATTTCTCTAATGGCTAATGATCGAGAGCATTTTCTCATGTATCTGTTAGCTGCCTGAATATCTTCTTTAGTGAAGTACGTGTTCATATCCTTTGCCTACTTTTTTTTATTAACTTTTATTGAGCTTCAAGTGAACGTTTACAAATCAAGTCAAACTGTCACATATAAGTTTATATACACCTTACTCCGTACTCCCACTTGCTCTCCCCCTAATGAGTCAGCCCTTCCAGTCTCTCGTGACAATTTTGCCAGCTTCCAATTCTCTCTATCCTCCCAACCCTCCTCCAGACAGGAGATGCCAACACAGTCTCAAGTGTCCGCCTGATACAAATAGCTCACTCTTCATCAGCATCTCTCTCCTACCCACTGTCCAGTCCCTTTCATGTCTGATGAGTTGTCTTCGGGAATGGTTCCTGTACTGGGCCAACAGAAGGTTTGGGGACCATGACCGCCGGGATTCCTCTAGTCTCAGTCAGACCATTAAGTATGGTCTTTTTGTGAGAATTTGGGGTCTGCATCCCACTGATCTCCTGCTCCCTCAGGGGTTCTCTGTTGTGCTCACTGTCAGGGCAGTCATCGGTTGTGGCCAGGCACCAACTAGTTCTTCTGGTCTCGGGATGATGTAGGTCTCTGGTTTATGTGGCCCTTTCTGTCTCTTGGGCTCTTAGTTATCGTGTGACCTTGGTGTTCTTCATTCTCCTTTGATCCAGGTGGGTTGAGACTAATTGATGCATCTTAGATGGCTGCTTGTTAGCATTTAAGACCCCAGACGCCACATTTCAAGGTGGGATGCAGAATGTTTTCATAATAGAATTATTTTGCCAATTGACTTAGAAGTCCCCTTAAACCATGGTCCCCAAACCCCCGCCCTTGCTCCGCTGACCTTTGAAGCATTCAGTTTATCCCGGAAACTGCTTTTGGTCCAGTCCAGTTGAGCTGACCTTCCATGTATTGAGTATTGTCCTTCCCTTCACCTAAAGCAGTTCTTATCTACTAACTAATCAGTAAAAAACCCTCTCCCACCCTCCCTCTCTCCCCTCCTCATAACCACAAAAGTATGTGTTCTTCTCAGTTTATACTATTTCTCAAGATCTTATAATAGTGGTATTATACAATATTTGTCCTTTTGCCTCTGACTAATTTCACTCAGCATAATGCCTTCCAGGTTCCTCCATGTTATGAAATGTTTCACAGATTCGCCACTGTTCTTTATTGATGTGTAGTATTCCATTGTGTGAATATACCATAATTTATTTAACCATTCATCCATTGATGGACACCTTGGTTGCTTCCAGCTTTTTGCTATTGTAAACAGAGCTGCAATAAACATGGGTGTGCATATATCTGTTCGTGTGAAGGCTCTTATTTCTCTAGGGTATATTCCGAGGAGTGGGATTTCTGGGTTGTATGGTAGTTCTATTTCTAACTGTTTAAGATAACGCCAGATACATTTCCAAAGTGGTTGTACCATTTTACATTCCTACCAGCAGTGTATAAGAGTTCCAATCTTTCCGCAGCCTCTCCAACATTTATTATTTTGTGTTTTTTGGATTAATGCCAGCCTTATTGGAGTGAGATGGAATCTCATCGTAGTTTTAATTTGCATTTCTCTAATGGCTAATGATCGAGAGCATTTTCTCATGTATCTGTTAGCTGCCTGAATATCTTCTTTAGTGAAGTGCGTGTTCATATCCTTTGCCCACTTCTTGATTGGGTTGTTTGTCTTTTTGTGGTTGAGTTTTAACAGAATCATATACATTTTAGAGATCAGGCGCTGGTCAGAGATGTCATAGCTGAAAATTTTTTCCCAGTCTGTAGGTGGTCTTTTTACTCTTTTGGTGAAGTCTTTAGATGAGCATAGGTGTTTGATTTTTAGGAGCTCCGAGTTATCTGGTTTCTCTTCATCATTTTTAATAATGTTTTGTATTCTGTTTATGCCTTGTATTAGGGCTCCTAATGTTGTCCCTATTTTTTCTTCCATGATCTTTATCGTTTTAGTCTTTATGTTTAGGTCTTTGATCCACTTGGAGTTAGTTTTTGTGCATGGTGTGAGGTATGGGTCCTGTTTCATTTTTTTGCAAATGGATATCCAGTTATGCCAGCACCATTTGATAAAAAGACTATCTTTCCCCAATTAACTGACACTGGGCCTTTGTCAAATATCAGCTGCTCATATGTGGATGGATTTACATCTGGGTTCTCAATTCTGTTCCATTGGTCTATGTGCCTGTTGTTGTACCAGTACCAGGCAGTTTTGACTACTGTGCCTGTATAATATGTTCTAAAATCAGGTAGAGTGAGGCCTCCCATTTTCTTCTTCTTTTTCAGTAATGCTTTACTTATCCGGGGCTTCTTTCCCTTCCATATGAAGTTGGTGATTTGTTTCTCCATCACATTAAAAAATGTCATTGGAATTTGGATCGGAAGTGCATTGTATGTATAGATGGCTTTTGGTAGAATAGACATTTTTACTATGTTAAGCCTTCCTATCCATGAGCAAGGTATGTTTTTCCACTTATGTAGGTCCCTTTTAGTTTCTTGCACTAGTACTTTGTAGTTTTCTTTGTATAGGTCTTTTACATCTTTGGTAAGATTTATTCCTAAGTATTTTATCTTCTTGGGAGCTACTGTGAATGGTATTGATTTGGCTATTTCCCCTTCGATGTTCTTTTTGTTGATGTAGAGGAATCCAAGTGATTTTTGTATGTTTGTCTTATAACCTGAGACTATGCCGAACTCTTCTATTAGTTTCAGTAGTTTTCTGGAGGATTCCTTAGGGTTTTCTGCATATAAGATCATGTCATCTGCGAATAGAGATAATTTTACTTCTTCCTTGCCAATCCGAATGCCCTTTATTTCTTTGTCTAGCCTAATTGCTCTGGCTAGGACCACTAGCACAATGTTGAATAAGAGCAGTGATAAAGGGCATCCTTGTCTGGTTCCCGTTCTCAAGGGAAATGCTTTCAGGCTCTCTCCATTTAGAATGATGTTGGCTGTTGTCAGCCACTTGTTTTTGGAAACAAAATTATCTCCCTGCATGCTTACAGATTAACTGCTTAAAATAAATCCTATGTTTTAATCCCTAGAAGCAAGGATGGCGAGACTGCGTCATACATACTTTGGACATATTGTTGGGAGGCATCAGTCCCTGAAGAAGGACATCATGCTTGGCAAAGTACAGGGTCAGTGGAAAAAAGGAAGACACACAATGAGGTGGATTGACACAGTGGCAGCGACAGTGGGCTCAAGCATAACGACGATCGTAAGGATGGTGCAGGATCCGGCAGTGTTTCATTCTGTTGTGCATAGGGTCGCTATGAGTCCAAACCGACTCGATGGCACCTAACAACAACAACAACAATATTTTAATCTCTTTGTGTTTTGATTGTTTTTAACAGTGGCAAGAGAACACAAACAAATATATATCAAATAGTAAAAATAATTATTGAACACCTACTTTCTAATAACATTGCCATTTTATATTTCTGGAATTTCATCAAGATAAACCACTTATAGGGAGGAAAAATCAGTCTAATTATCTAATTATCACATTTTTAACTAAGAAAGTTATTATCCAGCATGACAATCTCACTCTATTCTCCATCCTAAATTCCAAGTGGCATTTAAAACTGTTTGCAAAACTCTACCTAGAGGACAAAAGGCTGCCATTAACTAAAGGTGTCCAAAAGGATTTGAATTATATTTTGAAAGAAACTCCCCCACGTGTCTGTCAGTGTGTTGTACTATGGGGGCTTCCCTATTGCTGTGATACTGGGAGCTATGCCACCAGTATTCAAATACCAGCAAGATCACCCATGGTGGACAGGTTTCAGCTGAGCTTCCAAACTAAGACAAAGTAGGACGAAGGACCCAGCTGTCTACTAAAAAGAATTACCCAGGGAAAACTTTATGAATAGCAGTGGAACATTCTCCTATGAGTGCCTCAGGTTGGAAGGCACTCAGAATACAACCGAGGAAGAGCTGCCTCCTCAAAGTATAGTCGACCTTAATGACACAGATGGAATCAAGCTTTCAGGACCTTCATTTGCTGATGTGGCACAAGTCAAAATGAGAAGGAACGGCTGCAAACATCCATTAATAATCAGAACACGAAATGTATGAAGTATGAATCCAGGAAAATTTGAAATTGACAAAAAAAATGGAATGTATAAATACCTATATCCTAGGCATTAGTGAGCTAATACGGACTGGTATTGGCCATTTCGAATCAGACAATCATATGGTGTACTATGGTGAGAATGACAATTTGAGGAGGAGTGGAGTTGCATTCATTGTCAAAAAGAACATTTCAAGATCTAACCTGAATATAACGCTATCAGTGATAGGAAAATATCCATATGCCTACAAGGAAGACCAGTTAACATGACTATTATTCAAATTTGTGCTCCAACCACTAAGACCAAAGAAGAAGAAATTCAAAATTTTTACCAACTTCTGCAGTCTGAAGTTGATCAAACATGCAATCAGAATGCATTGATAATTACTGGTGATTGGAATACAAAAGTTGGAAACAAAGAAGGACCAGTAATTCGAAAATATGGCCTTGGTGATAGAAAAGATGACAGAGATCGCATGATAGAATTTTGCAAGACCAGTGCAGATATCTTCTTCATTTCAGATATCTTTTTTCAACAACGTAAACAGGGACTATACACGTGGAGCTCGCCAGTTGGAATACACAGGAATCAAATCGACTACATCTGTGGAAAAGATGATGGAAATGCTTAATATCATCAGTCAGAATAAGGCAAGGGGCTGATTGCAGAACAGACCATCAATTGCTTATATGCAAGTCCAAGATGAAGCTGAAGAAAACTAGAACAAGTCCACGAGAGCCAAAGTACAACCTTGAGTATATAGTATATTCCACCTGAATTTAGAGATCATCTCAGTAATAGATTTAACACACTGAACACTAATGACTGAAGACCAGATGAGTTGTGAGATGACATCAAGGACATCATACAAGAAGAAAGCAAGAGGTCATTAAAAAGACAGGAATGAAAGAAAAGACCAAAATGGATATCAGAAGAGACTTGAAACTTGCTGTTGAATGTAGAGTAAATAAACTGAAAGGAAGAAATAATGAAGTAAAAGAGCTGAACAGAAGATTTCAGATGGCGGCTCGAGTAGACAAAGTAAAGTATTATAATGAAATGTGGAAGAACACACTTGGCATTTCTCAAGCTGAAAGCACTAAAGAAAAAATTCAAGCCTCAAGTTGTAATTTTGAAGGATTCTATGGGGAAAATGTTAAATGACGCAGGAAACATCAAAAGAAGATAGAAAGAATACACAGAGTCACTGTACCAAAAAGAATTGGTCACCATTCAACCATTTCAGGAGTTAGCATATGATCAGGAACCAATGGTACTGAAGGAAGAAATCCAAGCTGCACTGAAGGCATAGGTGAAAAACAAGACTTCAGGAATTGACAGGATAACAACTGAGATGTTTCAACAAACAGATGCAGCAATGGAAGTGCTTTTCTATGACAAGAAATTTGGAAGACAACTAAATGGCCAACTGACTGGAAGAGATCTATGTTTATGCCCGTTCCCAAGAAAGGTGATTGAACCGAGTGTGGAAATTATCAAACAATATCATTAATATCACATGCAAGTATAATTTTGCTGACGATCATTCAAAAGTGGCTGCAGCAATATTCAGAAGAGGACGTGGAACCAGGAATATGGATCCTGGCTGAAAGCAGAGAATACCTGAAATATATTTACCTGTATTTTATTGGCTATGCAAAGGCATTCGATTGTGTGGATCATAACAAAGTATGGATAACATTGCTAAGAATAGGAATTCCATAATGCTTAATTGTACTCATGAGGAAACTGTACATAGATCAAGAGACAGCCTTTCGAACAGGACAAGGGAGTACTGTGTGGTTTAAATTCAAGAAAGGTGTGCACCAGGGTTGTATCCTTTTACCATACTTGTTCATTCAATCTATATGCTGAGCAAATAATCCAAAAAGCTGGACTATTTGAAGAAGAACACAGCATCAGGATTGGAGGAAGACTCATTAACAACCTGCTTTCTGCAGATGAAAGTGAAGAGGACTTGAAGCACTTACTGATGACGATCAAAGACCACAGCCTTCAGTACGGATTATACCTCAACACAAAGAATACAAAGATCCTCACAACTGGGCCAATAAGTAACATCATGATAAATGGAGAAAAGATTGAAGTTGTCAAGGATTTCACTTGCTTGGACCCACAATCAACACCCCTAGAAGCAGTAGTCAAGGAATCAGATGACACATTACATTGGCAAATCTGCTGCAAAGGACCTTTTTAATATTGAAAAGCAAAGGTGTCACCTTGAAGACTAAGGTGCCCCTGACCCAAGCCATTGTGCTTTCAATAACATATGCACGTTAAAGCTGGACAATGATTAAGGAAGACCGAAGAAGAGTTGACGCCTTCAAATTGTGGTGTTGGCGAAGAATATTGAATATACCATGGATTTCCAAAAGAACGAACGACTCTGTCTTGAAAGAAGTACAGCCAGAATGCTCCTTAGAAGCAAGGATGGTGATACTATATCTCACATACTTTGGACATGTTATCAGGAGGGATCAGTCCCTGGAGAAGGACATCATGCTTGCTAAAATAGAGGGTCAACGTAAGAGAGGAAAACCCTCGAGAAGATGGATTGACACAGTGGCTGCAACAATGGGCTCAAGCATAACAATGATTATGAGGCTGGTGTAGGACCAGGCAGTGTTTTGTTCTGTTGTACAGAGATCCTATGAGTCATAACCAAGTTGATGGCACCTAACAACAACAACGTGAAAGAGATGCTAAAATTCACAAAGTGTTTTGAGTGGTAATATCATTCCAAAGCCAAAAAAAAAACAAACAAAAAAAAACCCCAAACCTTGTCCTTGAGTTGATTCTGACTCATAGGGACTCTATAGGGCAGAATAGAACTGCCCCATAAGGTTTCTAAGGAGCACCTGGTGGATTTGAACTGCCAACTTTTTGGTTAGCAGCTGTAGCACTTAAGCACTATGCCATCAGGGTTTCCAGGGATGACATCATCCCAAGGTAGGGCCTATTCTGAGCACAATAGTTCCATCCCTATACATTCATTTGAAAGAACCTACCTGACCCAATCCCCTTATTTCACAAATGAGGCAGTATATGCTTTGGGGTGTGTTTGGGCTGTAGTCAAGCAAAACTGGCTATGATTTAAAGTCCACCTTGTACAAATTGTATAATCTCACTAAGCTTACTGAGCATGATGCTCAAGTCATTATGAGGTCAAGAAAATCAAAAAACATCCTGAAGGACAGGGAGATGAGTGACTTCCTCATGATGGTAGGGCTATAAGTCTCGTTATGGAGACTTTATAATGAACAATGATGACAGCTCCCATGGAGTCAGCTCTGACCATGGTGATCTTATGACCAACAATGAAACGTTGCCTGATCCTGTGTCATCCCCCCGATTGGAGGTATGTTCAAGTCCATCATTGCAGCTATTGTGCCAATCCATCTCACCAAAGGTCTGCATTGCCTTACTGATCCTCTACAACTTATGTCCTCCTCCAGTGACATCCCTTCTGATGATGTGTCCAAAGCAAGCAATTTGGACAGTGTTCTTTTGTAATCTATAAGGCTTTCAATGGCTAATTTTTGGAAACCCACATGTCTATCACGTTCTACTCTGGTGGCTTGCATGTTGCTGTGATGCTGGAGGCTATGCCACCAGTATTCGAATACCAGCAGGATAGTCCCTGTTGGACAAGTTTTAGCAGAGCTTCCAGACTAAGACAGACTAGGAAGAAGGACCTGGCAGTCCACTTCTGAAAAGAGTTAGCGAGTTAAAACCTTATGAATAATCTCCTGCCTGGAGGGAAGATGAGAGGGTAGAGGGGGTTAGAAGCTGGCGAAATGGACACAAAAAGAGAGAGTGGAGGGAGAGAGTGGGCTGTCTCTTTAGGGAGAGAGTAATTGGGAGTATGTAGCAAGGCGTATGTAAGTTTTTATGTGAGAGACTGACTTGATTTGTAAACTTTCACTTAAAGCACAATAAAAATTATATAAAAAAAAAACCACTTATGAATAGTAGCAGAACATTGTCTGATGTAGTGCCAGAAGATGAGCCCCTCAGGTTGGAAGGCACTGAAGCTACTACTGCATTAGAGTTGCCTCCTTAAAGTAAATGTGGATGGAGTCAAGCTTTTGCGACCTTCATTTACTGATGTGGCACAACTCAAAATGAGAAGAAACAGCTGCAAACATCCATTAATAATAGAAACGTGGAATGTACGAAGTATGAATCTAGGAAAATTGGAAATTGTCAAAAATGAAATGAAGTGCATAAATAAGGATACCCTGGTTATTAGTGAGCTGATATGGACTGGTTTGGGCCATTCTGAATCAGACAATCATATGGTCTACTATGCTGGGAATGACAATTTGAAGAGGAATGGAGTCACATTCATGCTCAAAAAGAACATTTCAAGATCTATCCTGAAGTACAACGTCAGTTATAGGATAATATCCATACGCTTTTTTACAAGGACAACCAGTTAATACGATTATTATTCAGGTTTATGCATCAACCACTAAAGTCAAAGATTAAGAAATTGAAGATTTTTACCAACTTAGGCAGTCTGAAATTGATTGAACATGCAATCGGGATGTATTGATAATTACTGGTGATTGGAATGCAAAAGCTGGAAAAAAGAAGAAGGATCGGTATTTGGAAAATAAGGCCTTGGTGACAGAAATGATCTGGGAGGTCTCATGATAGAATTTTGCAAGACCAATGACTTCTTCACTGCAAATACCTTCTTTCAACAACATAAATGGAGACTACGCACCTGCACCTCGCCGGATGGAATACACAGGAATCAAATTGACTACATCTGTGGAAAGAGATGATGGAGAAGCTCAATACCATCAGTCAGAATAAGGTCAGAGGCTGACTGTGGAACAGACCATCAATTGCTCATAGCACACTCAAGTTGAAACTAAAGAAAATTTGAACAAGTCCATGAGAGCCAAAGTACAACCTTGAGTATATCCCACCTGAATTTAGAGACCATCTCAGGAATTGATTTGACACACTGAACACTAATGACCGAAGACCAGATGAGTTGTGAGATGACATCAAGGACATCATACATAATGAAGAAAGCAAAAGGTCATTTAAAAGACAGGAAAGAAAGAAAATACTAAAATGGGTATCAGAAGAGACTCTGAAACTTGCTCTCGACTGCCAAGTAGCTAAAGCAAACAGAAGAAATGATGAAGTAAAAGAGCTGAACGGATTTCAAATGGCAGCTAGAGAAGACAAAGTAAAGTGTTATAATGACATGTACAAAGACCTGGAGTTAGAAAACCAAAATGGAAGAATATGCTCGGCATTTCTCAAGCTGAAAGAACTAAAGAAAAAATTCCTTATATATCATGGAGTGACAGTTCCAATATTGAAAGATTCTATGGGCAAAATATTGAAGCATCAAAAGAAGATGGAAGGAATACACAGAGTTACTGTGCCAAAAAGAATTGCACAACATTCAACCATTTTGTGAGGTAGCATATGACCAACAACTGATGGTACTGAAGAAGTCCAAGCTGTACTGAAGACATTGGCATCAAACAAGGCTCCAGGAATTGACACAGTACCAGTTGAGATTTTTCAACAAACAGGTGCAGCCCTGGAAGTGCTCACTAATCTATGCCAAGAAATGGAAGACAGCTACCTAGTCAAATGAGTGAAGAGGTCCATATTTATGCCTATTCCAAAGAAAGGTGATTCAACAGAATGTGGATATTATTGAACAATATCAGTAGTATCACAGAGAAGTAAAGTTTTGCTTAAGATTATTGAAAAGCAGTTGCAGCAGTAAATGGACAGAGGACTGACAGAAATTCAAGCCGGAATCAGAAGAGGATGTGGAATGAGGGATATCGTTGGTGATGTTAGATGGATCCTGGCTGAAGACAGAGAATACCAGGAACATATTTACTTATGTTCTGTTGACTATGCAAAGGCATTCAACTGTGTGGATCATTACAAATTATGGATGACATTGCTAAGAATGGAAATTCCAAAACACTTAACGGTGCTCACGAGGAACCTGTACTTAGACCAAGAGGCAGTCATTCGAACAGAAGGGAAGGATACTGCATGGTTTAAAGTCAGGAAAGGTGTTTGTGAGAGTTGTATCCTTTCACCATACTTATTCATTCAATCTGTATGCTGAGTAAATAACCCGAGAAGCTGGACTGTATGAAATATGGGCATCAGGATTGGAGGAAGACTCATTAACAGCCTCAGTTATGCATATGGCACAATCTTGCTTGCTGAAAGTGTAGAGGACTTGAAGTACTTACTGATGACAGCCTTCAGGATCGGTTACAGCTTCACATAAAGAAAACAAAAATCCTCACAACTGGATCAATAAGCAACATCATGATAAAGGGAGGAAAGATTGAAGTTGTCAAGGATTTCATTTTACTTGGATCCACAGTTAACACCCATGGAAGCAGCAGTCAAGAAATCAAACAATGCATTGTATTTGGCAAATGCGCTGCAAAAGACTTCTCTAAAGTGTGAAAAAGCAATGATGTCACCTTAAGAACTAAGGTGAGCCTAACTCAAGCCATAGTGTTTTCAGTTGCCTCATCTGCATGCGAAAACTGGACAATGAATAAGGAAGACCAAAGAATTGATGCCTTTGAATTATGGTGTTGGCGAATATTAATTATACCATTGAGTGCCAGAAAAATGAACACTTCTATCTTGGATGAAGTACAGCCAGAATGCTCCTTAGAATCAAGGATGACAAGACTTCATCTCACATACTTTGGACATGTCATCAGCAAGGACCAGTCCCTGGAGAAGGATATCATGCTTGGTAGAGGGTCAGTGAAAAACAGGAGACCCTCAACGAGATGGACTGACACAGTGGCTGCAACAGATGGCTCAAGCATGATTATGAGGATGGCACAGGACTGAACAGTGTTTTGTTCTGTTGTACTTAGGGTTATGAGTTGGAATGGACTCAAGGGCACCTAACAACAATGATAATTTTCACAAGTAGATTGGTAAACTTTTATTCCTTAGCGTGGAAGCTCTGCTGAAACCTGTCTACCATGGGTGAACTTGCTGGCATTTGATATACCAGTGGCATAGCTCCTAGCTTCACAGGAACACACAAACCACCATAGTATAACAAATAGACAGATGGGTGGTGGATAATAAAAAACAGTATATATATAAAATAATGTTATTGTACACCCACTCCTCACCGACATGGTTAGGTTCCAAAAACAGGTCATTATGTGAAAATTGATGATGACCACATCAGATCAGAAAATGACTACACCATTACGTAACAATCAAATTACATTACACAACTGCCTAATGGAA
The DNA here is from genome assembly GCF_030014295.1 of Loxodonta africana. NCBI lineage: Eukaryota > Metazoa > Chordata > Mammalia > Proboscidea > Elephantidae > Loxodonta > Loxodonta africana. Next base: position 180,274,249 of record NC_087344.1, on the reverse strand, counting down.
TCACGGCCAAGCCAAGTTGATATATTGCTTTAACCATCACAGCTAGCGTTACTCTCACCTCCCAACTTGGCAATCATTACTGCCAGATGTACGTCGTTAATGCACAAAATAGTGTGATTTTTTTTACTATTATCGTAAATGCCAAGTGTTGGATATGACAGTCAATAAGTGAGGAGGTATGTATTCTTTTTAGATTTTATACAATCAGTACATTCTTGAAATAGTATATATTTACATATATATTTGTGGCAAGTCCTTTAATAAAAGTAAAAGGAATCGTTTTTATAACAATGAATTGTCCCCTTGGACTTGCTTTAATCAAGAAATACGGAAAACAAAAATACCAAAAACTAGTTCAATTCTCTAGCTCCCGAGTCTCACGGCTGAAGAGGTGATTACTACCAAGCACCCAAGAGATTTCATAGTTGTGTCCTGGCAAGCTAGGTTTTTTTAAAAGATTTAATACAGGTCCAGGAATTAAACTTCATCTGTCTGGATGAGTCTGTTTGTCTTAAAGAAAGGAGTTGTACTAGTTTTTCCTTAGGGTCTTTTGCAGTCCCCCTTTCCACCTAAACGTGCCTCCATCAGGGCTCCTCTTTGAACCTAGCATTCCCTAATACCACTTTAAAATTGGAAGTCCAACTAGCACACCTGAAATATATAACTTTTTAAGAAGTGTTTATTTTGTAACAGTATTTTAACTTGTCAAGAATCCATTCCCCAACACCACTGCCTAGAAGGCTCCATCTGGCAAGAAGTTACAGGCTCAAATTACTCCTTTCTGAAGTCCATTCCCAATACATCTTCAACAGGCAACATGAAATGGAAGGACAGGTATGATAAGAATTTTGAGCTTCAATGGATACTCATTCTGATTCCAGTAATCCTAAAATCAAACCAGAAACATTAATTGCTGAAGCAGAACACATCTAGTCAGACTCTTAGAAGAGAAAAAAATCAAAGCACACATTGGTTTCTAGAAAGGGTTTTTTTTTTTTAAACTTAGTAATGAAAAGAAATAGGCTAAAAACCGGAATGCTACTCTACTTTATAAACCAACCCGTAACATCCTCTTTGGACTCTCCCTGTGTCTACTTTATCCATGTTGTTAGGTGCCATCAAGTCAGTTCCAACTCATAGCAACCCTAGGTACCACAGAACAAAACACTGCCAAGTCCTGCACCATCCTGTTTACAATCATTGTTATGCTTGAGCCCACTGTTGCAGTCAGTGTCAATCCATCTCCTTGAGGGTCTTCCTCTTTTCCGCCAACCCTGTACTTTACTAAGCATGATGCCCTTTTCCAGGGACTGAACCCTCCTGACAATATGTCCAAAGTATGTAAGATGCAGTCTCGCCATCCTTGCTTCCAAGGAGCATTCTGGTTGTACTTCCTCCAAGACAGATTTGTTCATTCTTTTGGCAGGCCATGGCATATCCAATATTCTTTGCCAACACCACAATTCAAAGGCATCAATTCTTCGGTCTTCCTCATTCATTGTCCAGCTTTCACATGCATATGATGCAATTGAAAATACCATGGCTTGGGTCAGGTGCACCTTAGGCTTCAAGGTGACATCTTTGCTCTTCAACACTTTGAAGAGGTCCTTTGCAGCAGATTTACCCAATGCAATGCGTCTTTTGATTTCTTGACTGGTGCTTCCATGGCTGTTGATTGTGGGTCCAAGTGAAACAAAATCCTTGACAACTTCAGTCTTTTCTCCATTTATCGTGATGTGGCTTATTCACAACATATATTCCCCTATATACATCCATTTGAGGCAGGGCTTCAAACCAGACTGTTTGGTTCAAACCCCTGCTGAGCATTTGCATTTCTAACATGGTTCCAGAAGTTATACATAAGAATCACCCTGGGACCTTGTTAAAGTGTAGATTCTGATTCAGTCTATCTGGGGTGGAAATGGAAATACTCAGCAGGGACTTTTTAGAAATGCAAATTCTCAACAGGGGTTTGAGCCTGAAGGAACTTGTTGGAAGCCCTGATTTGAAGTACTGATTTCCTGAAAAGACTACTTAGCCAAAACTAGATGTAATCCATTTCATGACTATCTATTGAAGATTAAAGGATGAACACTTACTTCTCCCTCATTCCTTACCTACTGAACACCTCTTCCTGCTTAATTCTGCTCTAAGAAAACCAGTTATTTATTATTCTTGCTCCAGGATGACATCAAAAGTTCTCATTAAACTTCAAAAAATGCATATCCATCCATCCATCCATCCATATATACACACGTATGTATCAATGGCAAAATGGTTTTTTCTACAGCCATTGCTAGGTCTAGAAGGAAGATCACCTGAAGACCCAAATTCCAATCTATCAGTGTGTGAAAAATATCATACCAAGTTTAAAAATAACTCTTTAATCATATGCACATAAGGGGAATAAAGGGAAGCACCAGGCTGACTGGGGAAGGGAGCAAGATCTCCCTCTGTCTCAATGTCTGCTTGGCACAGTTCTTGAGATCACACACACGAGTGGGGTGGGCTTGGAAGTGGAATAAGGGAGAGGACTGAAGGGGCAAAGGCAAGTGGGGAGAGGCAAGAGCTTGCAGTAGTCTCAGTCGGTGGACTCCAAAACAGATTCACTCAGTGCGAGGTCCCAGTAGTGTTCAGCCCCATGCTTTTTGAAATGCTCCCGAGCCATGTTTTCCGTAGGGCACTGTTTGAACTTCATCTCCCCAAAGCTCCGGTCTTTGGCTGTACCCTGAGAAATACACAAAATCTGTAATAAGCACACTGCAATTCCTCATTTAAATCTGGCAGATTCTTTTGTAAGACCTAGTAACACCTGTATAGCAATGTGCCTATAAAGAATATGATTTTATGGTAAAAGCAATTCTAACCTCTACTCCTGTGGAATTTATTTGCATAAGTTTTCATGAATTCATCAGGGTTCAGTTTTTTGACTGAAGGAAGGAGTAGTTTTGGGCTCTAGTGCTTGAGTGGAGAAGCAAGTCAGGGCAGGACTATGAAGGAAGGGGATAAGATAAGCTTGTCTTCTACCATGTCTGAAGGACTAGATTTGAGCCTCTAAGAAGAAATGAACTAGAGAGCCAGAAGCTGAAAGAACTCTCAAGACTTAGTGAGAACCTGTATCCAAGCAGGAAACTTTGGGGCCCAGTGACAAAGAACAATACAGAGGTGGGAGTGAAAGGGAGCCAGGAAGTACCTGCAGAGAACTAAAATACAGCACTAGGTGACCAGCATTTTCATCAGAGGCACCACCAGCAGTGGCAGTCATAAAGTACAACCTCAAGAAGTTTTCAGGAAGCAGACACCAATAAGGAGGCTGTAGTAGAACTTCACTATTCTTAAGGACTCTCAGAGATAAATGAAGAGAGTTTGGAAGAGAGTGGAGGCTAAGATATTAAGCATGTAGATGACAACTTATGAGACTGAAAAACAAGCATTCAGGTTCTTATGACCTAATTTATATGCATATGTTAATGGAATGGGGGATAAAACAGAAGGATATGTGAAAAATTCTAATAGCAAGTGCTTATAAAGAATGATCCTAAGGTGTAAGGGACTAGGGAGGGGACTTTTTCAGTAAGTACCCTTCTGTATCACTAGAATTAAAAAAAAAAAGCATTTACTACGTACTTTTATAACGAACTGAGGAGAATTTTATAATAAAAAACTAGAAGATACACATATATTAACAAAAAAAGTCTTAGTAAGCACTCACTACTTTTATAATTAAAAAACCAGAGCATACACACGTATTAACATAAAAGAATAAAATAAAAATATTAAGTCTACACAAAGGCAGCAAACTATTTACAATGTATAAAATACATTCTGGAATGGGGATAAAAGGGTTACTAAAAAATTAGTGTATACATCAGGATAAGAATCACTATGGAGTAAAGAAATTTTAATGCTTCCTGGAGAAATAAGCGTGATATTTTACACTTCACAAAGGATGAACGATCCTTAATTCACAGTTTGGCCTGAACAAGTATATTCATTCATGCGTTCAGTCTTCAGAACTAATACTGGTTCATTTACAAGATTTCAGGGATAGAAGAATTAGATAACTAAACATACTGCAGTCTGAAGAAGTTCCATTTGAAGAGTGACTTAGTCACATTTTACAAAGCATTATTACATATTATCTAACTTGGTTCTCTCTCTCACACACACACAAAACACATTAAGAGTAGGAAAGGCAAATAATAATATACGTATTTTCGAGATAAAGCAACAGAATCTGATGTTAAATGTCTCGCCTGGGTTGCACAGCTAGTAAGTGGTACTGCTCAGCCTCCCAATTTTAAATTCTTAAGTCTAATACTTCTTTAACTACCTCTGTCTTTAACTACCTCTAAATAAAGACAAATTCCACAACAATTTATTTCTCTTTCCAAGTTTCATATCCATGACTGTGAAATAAATAACTCTCAGAAAATCTGTACTCCTGCCACCAGCATTTCCCATACTCTTCCCCAAACAGCATGTACTATAAAAAAAAAAAAATTTTTTTTTTTATATGCTCAACAATTTAGTTAAAAAATAACCACAGGAATTTGTTGTTAAACATTTAAAAATAGATTCCAAAAAGAAACATGAATTACTTATGGGATTATTCACTGTTTAGTTTTTACCATTCCGTGGCTCCATTTGAATTGCAGAAACAATCAGGAATTAACTAAAGTTCAATGTTTTACAAAGAATCACCTACCTCCCAGACTAATACACATTTGTTGGTTTTCTTCACAGCTTCCTCATCAGATTCTTCATCATCTGCAAAAGATGATAAAGCTAAGTCTCACTCTAGACTTAGAGACCACAGATTTAGGTTCTAAACAGTATTCAAGTCTATCCAAATTCTCTTAAATAACGTCACCCTTTTCTATTACTCTTTACTTTCCTCAAATTAGACTGGAAGCTCCAAATAGGCAAGAGCATTACTTAATTCAACAAACATTTTGAGCACCTACTATGTGTCAAGAGCTGTGCCAGGTACTGGGAATAAGGAGATAAATAAAAGATAAACAGTGAACAATAAAAAAGCTCGTGGGCACTTTGGGAGCTAGACTTCAGATGTTAACAGGACAATCCATTCTCAAGGAGTTTTTTTTTTTTTTTAAATTGTGCTTTAAGTGAAAGTTTACAAATCAAATCAGTCTCTCATACAAAAATTTATACACATCTTGCTATATACTCCTAATTGCTCTCCCCCTAATGAGACAGCACACTCCTTCCTTCCACACTCTCTTTTCGTGTCCATTCAGCCAGCTTCTGATCATCCTCCACCCTCCCATCTCCCTCCAGACAGGAGATGCCAACATAGTCTCATGTGTCTACTTGATCCAAGAAGCTCACTCTTCACCAGTATCATTTTCTATCCCATTGTCCAGTCCAATCCCTGTCTGAAGAGTTGGCTTTCTTAAGGAGTTTTTAGTCTACTGGGGGAAGAGGGCAAATATAACCAAATGAAAATATCTTAGGGACACTTTCAAAGCAAAATAAAATAGGGTTCAATTAGTTATAGTACAAAAATGTACTTTTAGTACTTCAAGGACAAAAAGTAAAGGAGGTACAAAGTTAGATAAAGTCAAGAAAATTAAGACTCTCTGCAGATGTTAGGAAACCCTGGTGTTGCAGTGGTTAAAAGTTATGGCTGCTAACCAAAAGGTCAGCAGTTCAAATCCATCAGATGCTCCTTGGAAACTCTATGGGGCAGTTTTACTCTGTCCCATAGGGTCACTATGAGTCGGCATTGACTCGATGGCAACAGGCTTTGTTTTGGTTTTTTGCAGATGTTAAACGCTAACCCAGGTCTTCAAAGAAAGGAAGGTTGAACGCTGACAGAAGAATGACGGCAAGGATAATGTCAAATATATAGAAAGAAATAAGATAAAGCTGGGCAACTGAATGAGAAGTCTATTTTCATGATCAAAGAGAGATTTTTTTTCTGAAAATCTTTGTCTTCAACTCTTTTTAAAAACTTTTAAAACTCAAACAATAATATAATACAACACTGCACATATCAACACATAGCTTGATAAATTTTCACAAACTAAAGCCACCCATGTATCCGGTACCCAGATCTTGGGCAGACAGGGAAATCAGTTGCTTCAGGCCTTAAATGACAGATAAAATAACTTTATAATGCATACAGTAAATGCTATAATACACATGGAAACCCTGGTTGCATAGTGGTTAACAGCTAAGGCTGCTCACCAAAAAGTCAGCGGTTGGAATCCACCAGGCACTCCTTAGGAACCCTATGGGGCAGTTCTACTCTACGCTATAGGGTCCCTCCCTGTGAGTCGGAATCGACTTGACGGCCAAGGGTTTTTTTTTTTTTTTGTATAATGCATATAATAAATGTTGTAATAAGTAACTTTACTATGCATATAATACATATCATATGAATATCTAGCAGGGCCTACAGTCTGGTCTTTCTAAAATTCTGAATACAAAATCTAGCATTAGCAAGAGTGTCAGAGGGAGGGAGTAAGATGAATGAACAGATGTACCATCCCCACCTCCCACTTAATCCCTCTCCAGCCCCCATTCACCATCTCCCTTCGTGTTTGATGTCTGTTCATCCCACTTTATCCGATGCAGCATAAGACGCTTAAATTTCTTCTGGGCCTTGGGGCCTGGAAACAGAGAAGAAGATTTTTTGCCAGAACTGTTGAAGACGATGGGGTGGACAGAACCTCTGAGCTCATCTAATGCTCAGAACCATAATGAGGTAGTTGAAGCAATCCCAGGAACCAAATCTTGGGGCCTTCAACTCCAATAAACAGAAACAGAGGCTCAGGGTGTTTCACCCAGGTGTGGTTCTAATACACTTTTTCTCCCTTTTCCCCACCATGCTAATCATTTCTAGGCCTAAAGCTGTCTGGGGATAGTCTCTCTCAATTTTTTCAGACTCACCCCCTTCCACTACTACCACGTTGACATCCTTGTGCAGTACCACCACCCCTGTCAGGTACAGTTGCCCAGCATTGGCCTCAATCTTGAACTTCTTGGCTGGGTTGCTCAAATTTCGAACTCTGGAGAAGGGAAAGTTTAGTTATGCCTTTCGTTTTAGCATCAGTAGCTGCCTGAATGGAATGAAAAATAAACAGATGGATCCAAAATGGTTTTCTCTCTAAAAACAAAGGCCTCTGGAGAAAACAAAATATAGAAATGCTGAAAAGGTAGGACTGAGTCTAGAGCTATTTCCACTTTGTCTTATACTTCTTCAAACTCTGGCACTGGACAACTTACAATAAATGGCAGACAATCAAAATGTACCCTAAGGATGAGGGAGAGGCATTTACCATCATCCAAAAACATTTATAAGCTAATTGTACATGACAGTGTAAAGATCTACAAATTCTTTGCCCTCTAGGTGTTTACAATGTAGTCACGAGGCTATGCATAAAAATTTTTAGAAGGATACACGAAAAACTGTTAATACCAACTACCTATAGAGAGTGGTGCTAAGGGATCAGGGAACAGGAAGCTTTTTCAGTAAATGGCCTTCAATAGTTAGAATTTTTTAAATCTTAATAAGCATTCAGTGTATTTGTAGTAATATATGACTTTTATGATAAAGATCCTGTTAATAAGAATACGCACATTTAAAAACTAGAGGGTACACATGTATTAACATAAAAGAATAAAAATATCAACATGAAGGTGGCAAACTATTTACAATGTATAAAATGCATTTTAGGAGATGGGATCAAAGGCTTACTAAAAAATTAGGGTATGTATCAGGATAGAATCACTACCAAGGAAAGAAATTTTTAATGCTTGGAGAAACAGGATGATATTTTAGGCTCCATAGAGGATGAACAATCCTTAGTTCATGGCTTGGCCTGAACAAGTATATTCATTCGTTCATTCTTCAGAACTAATACTGGTTCACTAAGGCTTCAGGGATGAAAGAATTGGACCATAAAAATAAGTTCCTAACCTCACCATTATAAAAGACTTCTTAATTCCTGATTCACACTAGGGTCACCATAAGAGAGTAGGGACTGGTGTTAGGTATGCTTTTAAACCACACAGATCCTGTCTCAAACACTTGGAAAATATTTTGGTATTTCTATGGGCAAGGCTGGCCTAGTATGGACACCTACCTATATACAGATATGTGTACCCCCTGTGAAATGTCTTCTTTAAGCTTTTTAATTTTCTTGACCTTTCTCTGTTCTGCTGTAAGTTTTCGGGCAGCGTTGGCCTCTTCATGCGCTCTGTCGTGACAGGAAGGACATCCACAAGTGAGAAAGGCATTGAAGATCAGAGGCAGGGCTGAGGGAAAGAGAGAGCAACAGAGGACTCTCCCCTCCCTCCAAATATGGATCCCCCAGGAGAGTTTGGGAAAGGTACTTGCCCCAGGTTTCCACCCAATCCCATGGCACTTACTTCTGTCTTTTTGCCATCTGAGCTCTGACATGGGCTTCTACCTTCGTGGGATCTTGAATAGCTTCTGTTCCTAATACTCGCATCAAATTTGAAATTCTCACTGCAGCAGAGAGAGAACAGTGATCAATCTCCTAAGTGATTTCTTCAGCTGGGATAGCCTGACCTATCTTCTCTACCAATTCATACTGCTCACCTATTTCAAATCTCTGCTCAAAATTCACTTCCAACAAAAACCCCTACCTTGACAATTCCGCCTACTTAACTCGGCACTAAGAGAGGTCACACAGTTCATCTAAATAGCTGGTATGCATATATATTGCTTGAAAATTTGTGAAAGACAAGGAACATAAATTTCTTTGGTATTTTTCACTCTGATAACAGCATATAGTGAAAGATACTACATGTAACAGTGCTCACTCAAAATATTATTGATTTATAATGAAAACTATAGGGGTGAGTTTTGTTCTTTTACTACATTTTCATTTTTAATATTAAGAATTATGCACATAATAACAATATCCAAATACTGCAACTACTAAGATTTCAGGGATGAAAGAACTAGACCGTAAAAATAAGTCCATACCCTCACCATTATAACAGACTTCCTAGCTCCTGATTGACACTATGGTCATTTAAAAGAGAGTAGCTAGTGAATTTCAAGACCGTTATTTATCAAAATCAGAGTGTTATATAGTTAATGATACTTAAAAATAAGCCTTAAATGACCTCTACAATGAATATGTTGAACTGTCTTAAAAAGAAAAGATAGTAGAGAGCTTAGGGAATTAAAAAAAAAATTAATCAATGAACGATTCTGTGGAACAGAAGGCATCCAGATACAAGGAAATGCTAAAGTTCTTCTAGAATTAAAGAGAAAAACTTGCTACTCTTTCTTCTATCTCTAAGTTATGTACCTTTGGGTTCTGGAGGAGGCATTAGGCCCAGCCTGACTTTCTCTTGTAGTTCTTTCTGTGCTTCCCTCCTTGTCTGTCTCCGAAGTTTCTTCTGTTCTTTCTTGGTGAGATATACCCCCAGAGTAACAGGTGTGTCATTGTCGACTGTAAGGCAGAGAAATGAGTGTACCAAACCCAAGCATATTAAAGGGATTTAGATGAATATAAATTACATTAAAAGGAATTTTAGCCTAATTATTATTATTTTTTAGGCTGTGAAAGAGCAGTAGTATGGTCATGTTTAAAACAGCATTCGTATCTTTCTTGAGTAGTATTCTAACTTATTTTTCCTTTAAGCAGCTGAACCCTTTCATCAAATGAAATATGGCAAAAGGCCAATACAGCAAACAAAATTGGAGCTGCTCTGATTACTCTAAGTGACGATTTGGGGGAACTAAGGGGTATCTAGGGTTCTTGGGTGGTACAAATGGTTAATGCACTCGGCTGCTCAACTGAAAGGCTGAAGGTGTGTGTCCATCCAGAGGTGCCTCTAAAGAAAGGCCTGGCGGCCTACTTCTGAAAAACCAGCCATTGAAAACCCTATGGAGCACACACGGGGTCACCATGAGTTCAGAATCCACTCCATGGCAACTGGTTGGTTGGAAGGGATATTCAGAATCTCATATAAATCCCACCGGTATGTCTCTATAAAACCATTTGGAAATCACTAGCCTAAATCACCAAATTTATGTTTTAAGAGTTACAAGATTGGGAAAAATCCTCTGAACTCCTATTTACTCTTCCTTTTAAAACAAACAAAAAATCCCATGTTCTTCTAATGATCCACACTTATAACAGCTAAGTAGAATCTGGTTAAGTAAAATCCAGTGATTAATATAATTTGTATTATCTCAAGGTCTCAATCTATTTTTCTAACTTATTGAAGCAACCGTCCAGTGAATTACTAACTGGGGTATTATCTCCTCTACTCATCCAAGTCTGGTGAATGTGTTAAAATCTTTTTTTGATCTGCATAACCCTTGAAGACAGATCGGTTAATATTATCTGCACATATGAGGAAATTCAGTGTTCTAAAAGCGACTTACCAAAGGTATTAATCTAGTTAAAAACACAGCCACAACTAAAATCTATCTCTTCTGACTGAACCAACAGATTTTTACCATAAAAATGATAAAGACATAAGAAGGATGAAGAAAAGGACGATCAAAGAAGAAACGGGAGTTTTGTGGTGGTATACAAGACTGGAGTTGGAGTCAGCACCATAGTAATAGCCCCACTTGTAATGTATCAGTGAGGCCATCTCTACACACACTAAGCCTCACTGCTCTAGAGTTGCACTGTCCAATACAGTAGCCACTAGCTACGTGTACTATTTAAATTTAAATGAAAATTGAATAAAATTTAGAAATTTTTAATTAAAACCAGTGTAATTCAGTTTTCGAGTGCTCAATAGTTGCGAATGAACAGTGACTACTGAGTGAGACAACAGAGATCTAAGACATTTCCATCATCGTATAAAGTTCTGTTGGATAACACTGCAACAGAGACTTGACTGAGTCATCTATACATTACCTGGAGGATTGAGCTGGGCTGGATGTTCAACAAGATTTGTGATTCCAAAATAATCTTCTCTCTTGGGATTTTCCTCTGTACTAAAATTGGAGGAAGAAGGGAAAATAGGATATATGGGTAGAGATGATTTTTCTGAAAGGGGGTCTCAGAAAAACAATGAAAAAATCCATTATCCATAATGTATTCTAGCCTCTTTTAGCATTTGTATCTATAACATAATTATTATTACAAAAATTTTCAAGATGTGAAAAGTGGGTCCCATTAAGATCGGAAGCACTCTCTACACCAGTCATACTCAACCTTTTCTGTACCCTAACATCCCTGAGGGATACCACATTCTCTCATTAGTTACAGAACTCCCTGAACAGTGGCTAACAAAGGAAGGGTTAAAAAAAAAAGGCTGAGACGCAATGTCCTAAACCCATGTATCAGAATGATGAAGCAGAAATAGTTAAAGCTCTCCAAATGTTTCTTATATGCATTATTTACCACCCTCCCCTCCCCTCCCCTCCCCCGCCAGTCAACTAAGAATGCTTGCTTTATACTACCAACTGGGATCCATAAGAAATGTAGATACTTTTTATTAGGAGAAGAATGTAATTACGAAAAATGTGCTAAAAACAAGTAGCAATGTATAACAGAAGTAAATAAAAAACTTATAAATAGATTTGACTTTTTACATTATTTGTGACCCTGTTTCTCCTCCATTAACCCAGATAACTCACACGGTATATTCTTTACAAATACATTAGCTTGTATAGTTACCTATTTCTCTTGGGTTTTAAATTTTTTATTTCATGCAGGACTACCATCTCTCCCATTAAAACTATATTCTTATTGAAGGGTATTAACTAACAAACTCACAGGTCAAAACCATTGGGGATGATGTAAGAGTCCCACCACTCAATTTCAGGGATATCTCCTTCCTTTAACTCCTTCTTAGGGGCAATGAGGGCCAGCTTAGTTGAAGTGTGGATGCCTGTTTTTCGAGCTGCTTGTGAGATCTCTGCCTGCAGCTTCTCCAGTTGAGCCTAAAGACACAATAAACCAAAACAGGAAGATAAATAGGAGTCATAGAAAACAGGGATGTAGTAGAATATGGAATTTTTTTTTTAATTGAACCATTTACATCTGAGGCAATGAAGTCATAATTTCTGAAAGCTTGAGTTAAATGCAGTTCTTCTTTATTTTATTCTTTACTTAGTTCATTTACATACATCTCTCACCCTCACCTCTATCCTTCACCCCAGTGTGTGCCTGTAGCAAATATGCAGAAATGGAATTCAATCAACACCTCATTCTGAAAGGACAGAAAGGAGAAGGGAAGTCACTGAATAAACAGTAAATTCAACTCTCCAGGTGTGTGGATTCTCTGCAGTACATTTTAACTTCAAGCTAACTTTCCTGTCACCCAGAACTTTCTGAATTGTTTCCCTTCTATGTTAAGGATTTTCAAACTCGAATTTCCACCTTTTAAGTAGAATTTAATTAGGAAGACAGATCAGTTAAAAATCAAGAAATCCAGGAATAAATACAGTATTTTAAAATTATTCATTGCTTTAAATTACCTGTTTATCTAATCACCTAAAACTTAGAGAACTGAGTTGACAATTTTTTAGGGCTCTGTTCAATTTCCTTTGTCAGCTTCCTAACTTCTTCTAAGTTGTGGGTTATACTTTAAGCCAGATACCTTTGTCCGTAATCGTTGGGCAATCTTCTCAAATTTGCCCTTATCATGGAACTTAAAAGTGCGTCTCTGGCGCTGGGAAGGGGCAATTGAGACCCGGGGGTCAAAAAATGTATTGGACTCCATGTCTTCTGATGGCTTTTCTTTTAGCTGCTGCTTGAACTGTTCCCTCTTCACAGCACGAATATTGGCCTTCAGAGTAGGCATGCGGTGTGTCAGCTCAATCTCTTTGCCTGTTGCATCTACAGTGCGACCCTGCTCATCTAGAATCAGGGGTGTAGGTTTAGTTTGATCTTTTAACTCCACCTTCCTGAAAAACAGCCCATAAAGAAATAAATCCCTTATGGAGCAATAAAGCAAGCAAATAATAAACAGAAAATAAAACAAATAACATGACTGAAAACACTTATCAAACTGGATATCTGACTTACCGCAATCAAATGAAGTAAATTTGTAAGTTATAAAAAAAAAAATTATAACTTGTAAGTTATAGTGATGAGAATTTGTAATGCTATCTTTCTTTACCCTTGAATTCTTGAGTCAGACGTGAGCTATCAGACCAATCGTTATGTGCTAAAAATAAAGTCTATCATCTTTACCCAGCTGTAAAGTAACCCAAATGTGGTCTCACTCAATGTGGTCTAATGGATAAGGCTCCGGTTTAGAATACAGGAAACCTGGTCCTATTCATAGCTCCAATACTGGAATAATAATCTTAACGTCAGTTTTAGCAATTTGTTTAAAAAAAAAGGTGGGGGGGCGGGCAACAAATCCTGCAACAAGGAAGACAAGGGAATAAATTCAATTGGTTTTTACTGATCATATGTAAGAAATGTGAAACTGTAAGAAAGCATTTAGGTTCTTTGGAAGAAGAGAATCAGTAACATCCAAATGTAATTTATTGCCTTTTAAGCTTCTAAAATGCCAAGGGAGTCCATGAAATAGATACTCACGGGGGAGCAATGCCCATGGCATGGAGATTGGCCAGGCCCACCATGTTGGCATTGCCAATGAGCCCTGGCTTCAGTGCCAGCTGGGCTTGGATGCGGGCCTGTAGTTCAGCTGCTTTCCTTGCCTTCTCAATGGCATCATTCATGAAGGTGGCAGCCTGGGAGGGCTGAATAGTGTTGCCAATTGGAAGTCGCTCTGGTTGGGAGGAAGAAGGAGTCTTCGGCTGTAAGACAGAGAAAAGAGATCAGAGGAACTGAGACAGGAAGGCAAATGAGACACACACATACCCAGAGTGATAAATTATAGTAGACTGTGGTAGACACAATCACTTTCTGGACTCTCATTTGAGTGGATAGCAAGAAATTCTGTGCTAAGCATTTTTCTTTTTAATCTGGGCACAAATACCTGAGGCGTAGGGGGGCTAATGAAGCTCAGCTGTTTTTTCCTCTCCTCAATTTGCCGTGTTGCCGCCTCCATCATCTGTTTGATCTGCCCTCCAGAAAAAAAAAAGGTTGGAAAACTGTTAACTACTACTTTGCATTTCACCCATACAGATTCCTAAACCCAAACAGCTTTAAGGCTTCTACCTAGACCTCAACACTCTAAAGATCTAAAAATTTGTATAAACTCCATTATATTCTACCTGTACCAAAAGAGAGAAAATTTAGTAAAGATTAAGTCTCCAGAGCTGAGCACTGGAATATTTCAATTCACCTTCCCAAGGCAGGACTGGCATATTAGGCAGCTTGATGATTAAAACCTGACATTGAATTTTAACTGTGCCACTTAATGCCTGTGTGACATTGGACATGTTATTTAATCTCTACAGCTCCAAGTGTCTAAAAGGCGGAAAATATTACCTATCTTACAGAACTATTGTTAGCACTGAAATAATTATAAATTATTATACTTAAACATTTTTTTACATCCTTGAATTCCCTGAATTGGTCTCTGAATTCCTAGTTTGGGAAACCAGGCATTTACTGCGAAGACTTGCTCCCTAGTTTCTGTAAACCCCTTCTTTTGTCCTAAGTTCAGAATGATAAGCTTTGAGGATGGAGTCAAATAACTCTTTTCACATTTTCCAAAAGAGACCTGATCACAAGGTTCTTCGAGGTATTTTTTAGTTCTATTTTTAACTTTTTTTTTTTTTTGGTTTAGTTGATATATTTACATAGTTCAAAATGCAAAAAGTACCAAACCAAAAAAACCCACTGTCACCAAATCAATTCCAACTCATAGTGAGCCTACAGGACAGAGTAGAACTGCCCTATAAGCTTCCTAGGCTGTAATCTTTATGGAAGCAGCCTGCCAAATCCTTCTCCCATGCAGCAGCTGGTGGGTTCGAACAACCGACCTTTTGGTTAGCAGCTGAGCAATTAACCACTGTGCCATAAGGGCTCCTGGGGCAAAAAGTAGACATGGGTATATTGTGAAGTTTTCCATTCCTATTCTCTATAAAAAACATCATCAGTTTCTTTTCTTCCAGAAATATTTTATGCATACATAAGCAAAACATATATAAACACATACATATATAATACATATATATTTCCCATAAAGAAATTTTAAGTGGTATAAGAAATATTTACTGCTTGTATGGTATCACAATTGCTTAGGTTCCCATTTTAAAAACAGATACTTCTGTTCAAAAATTTGAAGTCATCTTGCAATTTTTTAGTGGATTATATCAACGCTGTATTATATTTGGAAATTCTTCTCTGCTATCGAGTTCTGATTATTTCAATTAATTTTCTCAGTTACCCAATAAGGTAAATAACTGGGCAAATAATAATGTATGTAACACATACAGGTCATTGCTTATCACATTGCAGGCATTTAGTACATGCTATTTCAAAAGCCCTCAACTGGAATTAAAAAAAAGAAAAAAAAAATTTTTTTTTTCTGGTTAAATCCAAGGAATATAAAGCAGGAAATAAAATCTCCCTAACGATAAACACTAATTCAAATCAGGATCAGAATATATCTGGACCCCCACACATCCTGCTTCTTCAACTCATAAATCACTTTGCTTCCAATCCCTAATTACTAACCTGAAGCTTAGTTAGCATGCCAGGGCTCTCTGATGGAGGTCCAGGGATCACCTCTGGCTCCTCTTCTACCTCCTCAAAACGGGGTATCCGCCGCTTCTTTACTCCTGATGATTCCTTGGAGATCTCAGAGTCATCACCAAACACCTCCTGAGGGAACCCAAAATAAAGAAGAGTCGTTTCCCTGCCCATGGGAGATGTGAAAAATCATCCTAGTCCCTACCAGCATTTTGCGGCTTTTCCCAGGGGAATATGATACAACCCTGCAAGTGGCTACTTGCCAGAAGCCAGGGCCTTCTAGACCCTCCACCAAGCGGACCATCTGACCCAACTCCATCATTCTCCTATTCCAGTCAAGCAAATTTCATCCCATGTTCTTATAAATGTTCCCATCTCAAGGTCTTTGCAAATGCTACTGCTCACAATTGTAATGACCTCCCTCAACTTTCCCACAACCCCTGTTCCACATCCTGCCTAAAACTCACCTCCTCCACGCAGTTTTCCTCATTAGTAACCTCATCCCACTCTGGTCAAACCTTTTTGTTTCACATCCTCTTAGCACTTAAGAGCTCTAGTTTACACTAAGTTAAATTACATTGTTGATATTTTGCTTGCCAAGTATTAAGTCCTTCAACTAAAGACTAAGCTCTTCCAGGACAGGGGCTTTCTTTTTTTCCTCAGTATTCCCCAATAACACTTTGTTCTCACCAAACAATGGGAACTCAAATATGCTGACTAATTTGCAAGGTGAATTTAACAGGACCAAGAGTGGCCAACTGGAAGGGACAATGGGAAAAAACAAACGTACACACCGGTGGTAGGCTTTGGGTGACATCCCCTCTTCACTAGGAGGGCTCGTGTTTTGCAAGGACATATCCTCAGCCAGGGGCGAGCGCTTCCTGGAACTCCTACAGTTCAAGAAAAAGGACTCTCCCATAATATATTGTGTGGGGTGGGGACCTGAATGGACCAAAAATGGGACCCGTATCCCAAGGCTATCTAGATACCTCCTTCAAGAAACCGCTTAGATAAATCCCACCCAATGTAGTCACTTCATTCACAGCATGCCCTCAGCACTTACACAGCAGCATGCCTCATCATAGCATAATCTTCACTGCACAGATCTGTGGATACCATGGATCAATCTCCCCCCTTAGATGTTACAAAATTCAATGTAAGTCTGAAATTCTACACTCGACCCACAAGGCAGCTGTAAAACCTATGTTAACCTACTATTCAGATTTTATAATTTGTGACTGCATTTTATCGCCCCTCCCCCACTTTAAATTGCAAACTATTTAAGGGAAAGACTACCTCTCATTCCTCTAATTACTCTACAATGCCCTAAACAAAAAAGACACATTAAGTCTCTATTTCTCTTGGTTCCATAGCCTGGCCAGGGGACCACGCAGAAATTGCTTATCCATTCTTTGCGCCTCAGGAAAAGCAACGAGATAGTCAAGGTATCAAAAGCACTTTGGAAGGTTTGATGGGAGTCACAGAAACTTTTTTTTTTTTTTAAAGAAAGACAGAAACGAGATACAGAGATCAGTCACTCTCTGATGCTAATATTAACAAAGATACCATGACCAATTAGTGACTACAAAATAAAAAACACAGTTTAAGTAAGGGGCTTTTGATGACTACTGCATTGGTCCTTTAAGTACCCAACTCATGAGGCCAGATGACCCACAGTATGCTTTATAAACAAGGGCAAACTCTCCAGACATATAATTAATAAAAATTGTTTCTATATATCCTATCTACAAAACCACCACAGAGAAACCTCTATAAAGGAGCAAAAATGAGGTCTACAGCTCAGGCAGCAATGGAGTCACACTCTGAAGCAACATAGTAGGCTTCAGATAAATAAAAGCATAAAATCTTAGAGCAATCAATTTATGCTAGTAGTAAGGAGGAATAAAGGAGATATAAGTAGACATGAGAACCAAAACTCCTAATCACAGAGGAAAAAGAACACAGCTACCAATTATTTCTTTGGAATATTCCAACCCATGATGTGCTTAGGTATTTTATTATTGTAAGATGGTGATAATACAAGTTCACCCCCTCTAGTTTAATGTTCAAGTACCGTTCTTGAACATTTGATATTCTACTAGTGGATACTGAAGTGTTGAGCAAGGCAAGCTTGGCAACATTATTACCATTCAAAACACTCCCAAACTGTTTAGTTAGTTAACTGTAACCTACCTTTAGCTCTCGCTTTCTGCTCCTGTCACTGCTAGACTTGGAATGCCTAGAGCTTCGGCCTTCCTCCACAGCTTCAAACAGTTTGTCCACAAATCGGAGAGTAGAATCATCAAGGAAAGGTTTCAGATGGTCTGAGAGGAAAAAAAAAAAAAGGTGATAGGATTGAAACGTAAGAATACTTAACCCAATACTAAATATATAACAGACACCAACACAGGAAATATATCCCCAAGGAAGAGGGGAAATGTTTTATTAAAGTTCTTTGTAGGATTCCCATAAATACTCTTACATGCAATGAGCTTGCCCTATGTGGTAAAAACAATGATAATTTTTTTTGAGTAGGAAATCACATAGCCAAGGCAACCTATTTAGGCTGAGCATCAAAGTTGTGGATGAATAATCAATCTAACTTTTCTTAAATAGCAAATGATGGGACAACGGCCACTAACTAAATCTTCCTCCCTCAAGCTTTTTCATGTGTTTTAAAAAGACTTCTACATATTTAGACATCAATCTGAATATGTACAGGTATACCTGCCTGACTTTAGCATATTTCTTAAGTAAATTAACATAGGTAACTCAGTACAGTGGCCAAAAGGAGTCAGTCTGAGATTTAAAACATGCCATAAATAATATAATAAATAAGCAACAAGAACAAAATCAAAATTATTTAGACTATTTCCATTATAATGCAGGAGAGAATAAAATATGGCCTGACCTTTTTTTAACATGTTCCCAACAGAAAGAGAATTTTGGGGATGTTCCAAGCAGAGTTTGGGGTCATCCAAAATGCTAGGCTGAAAGGTTCAGAAAGGTACATACCAGCTGCCTTCTTCTTGTCCATGCCCTTCCCCACACAGTTCAATGCTGCTGTGACCACTGTGGGCTCTGAGAAACCCAGTACCCTCTTCACTGTCTTCTCTATCCATGGTTTCAGCTCATCCAGCTCCCTCTTAGACAGTGCCATTCTTTGGGAAAAAAGGAGAAGGATCGCTCAAACGGGACTCAATACTGCACCTAAAAAGAAACCAGTAGGGAGTTAAGTTAGAGGAAAAGAAGACTACAGTGATCCAGGATAACTGTTAATACATCAGGGATGCCTTCGCCAACCACATTCTCAAACGTTAGGCAAGTTCCTCTACTTCACTTGAAGCCAAAACTTTCCCCAAGGACCATACTTGAAAGCAGAAAGAACTAGACTCTATTTAATTTTTAACCCCAACTCAGCAATTACCAGTGAAATCTGTGGAATAAACAAACGAGCAAACTCTGAGATTCACCCAGTCTGTGAAATTAGTTTTTTTTTTTTACTCTATTATATCAGCCAGAGCTGGGAAATAGGTAACATGAACACAAAATTGAAAATGCCCCTCCAGAGGTCAGCTTTTCTACTCCTACTTCTAGGGAGGCATTCCTTAACAGAGCTCTGACCTGATGGGTTTCCTTCCTTTTAAGGAATGCAAATAAAGGAAGGTTTATCCAAGTCAGTGATCCTGTATTAGAGCTCATAATCCTTAAGAACATTCTGCTTCCATCTAAGATGCATCAGTTGGTCCTGATACACCTGGCGCAAAGGAGAATGAAGAACACCAAAGACACATGGAAAATATGAGCCCAAGAGAAAAGAAGGGCCACATAAACCAGAGACTCAATCAGCCCAAGATTGAAAGAACTAGATGGTGCCCAGGTAACACCAATGGCTGCCCTGACAGGGAACATAACAGAGAGTCCCTGATGGAGCAGGAGAAAGTAGGGTGCTGAACTCAAATTCTAGTTTAAAAAAAAACAGACTTAATGGTCTGAGACTGGAGGGACCCCAGAGGACATGGCTTCTGGACTCTCTGTTAGCCCAAAACTAAAACCATTCTTGAAGCCAACTCTTCAGAATGATACTGGTGAGGAATGTGCTTCTTAGCTCAAGTAGACATATGAGACTAAGTGGGCAGCTCCAGTCCAGAGGCAAGATGAGAAGGCAGAGGGGGACAGCAGCTGGTTGAATGGACACGGGAAATACAGGGTGGAGAGGAGGAGTGTGCTGTCACGTTATAGGGAGAGCAACTAGGGTCACATAACAATGTGTGTATAAGCTTTTGTATGAGAGACTGACTTGAACTGTAAACTTTCACTTAAAACCCAATAAAAAAAAAAAAGTTCTGCCTCATTTCTCTGTAGTCATATTCATCTCAGTGGGAATTCTGCACCAGACAATTCTCTCTCATGTTCTACCCGGTCTCTGACAGCTGACTTGATCAAAGTAATCCCTCAGCTAAGAAACAAATACTCTCATCCTGGGTGTACTCTCTTTTTCATCTCTATTCTACTTTTTAGCTCAGCAGAGAAAACACTATCATAAAGGACTCTTGCGGGACAAAAAAAAACTTGGTTTGGCACTTTGTTTCTGAAAATCACCCGAGTAATCAAGATGCCTTTGTTTTCCAAAACAGCCTGGCAAGCTTCACACCTGGCAAACTAACTTCAGGAAGGGAGGAGGCACTGATGCAGTGATGCATATTAACTGATTAGATGATCACAACTATGCATTAAGACCCATGCATATTCACTGAGTCCCCCTGGGACTAGGGGACCCAGGACCTTGGAGTGCACTCTTTGGAGTCTCCCAGATTGGTGAGAATGTCCATGAACTGGAGAAGGTGACATGTCCCTGGGGACTATATTAAGACCCACGCATATTCATTGAGTCCCCCTGGGACTAGGGGACCCAGGACCTTGGAGTGCACTCTTTGGAGTCTCCCAGATTGGTGAGAATGTCCATGAACTGGAGAAGGTGACATGTCCCTGGGGACTATATAGGCCCTGCGCCAGGACCCTTCCCAGACCTTTACTGATGTGTCTCTTTGCTTGTATCCTTTCTGGTTCTAATAAATGGGTAACTGTAAGTATAGGTGATAGTCTCTGTGAACTTTGTGAGTTGTTATACAGAATTAATAAACCCACAGGGGCAAGGAGTCAATCTGTGTAGTCCCAGCTTTGGGTGGCTGGTATTCATGGAAAGGCTGCATGGGCAATTGATGAAAAAGAGTAGAGCCCTTCTAGCTTGTGACCTAGTCCCAGTGGACTAGACAGAGAAAGAGGGAGGCATACTGGTCTGAAGTGCAGGGAACTGTGCAGATTCCTGAGCCTACGGCTGGTCCTCTGTGACCTGGCCTTAGGTGTCCAGGGATGTTTTGACTGGCTCAGGGTGGCTGGGGATGGGGTCTGATCTAAGCCTGAGTGGTCAGAGTCAGAGAGAGGAAGTGTCATCTGAAGTAGCTGGTCATGAGTAAGGTTTGCCCACCTTGCCCCATTTATAATAAAGTTTGTAGAGTCGGAGTTGTTGCAGCTCTCCACAACAAATCTTTAACTCATTAATGTAAGTTAGTTTATTTTTAAACCATCATTCATGTTTACATTTCGGTCTTCTACCTAATCTCAAAACTCCTCATGAACATAGACAAAATTTTATTTCTGATTCTTCCCATTGTGCTTAGAAAACAGTGAATATACTACACTGACCTCAATTTCCAAGCTAACCTCCTCCCAGCAGCACCACGCATCAGGGTCTGACCTGGACGTTCAAGATGTTTTAAGATGTCTTTTCTCTTAAAAGATACAGTCTGAATAACTTCTGCATCCTTGGTGGATTTACCTTCTATAAGATCTCTAGCCAAACAGTGAACTGGTATAACCAAAATAAGTTAGTAGATTACAGTCATGAAACTAAGAGAGAAAGGTTGTATAAAAGCACAGTATGTGTTTCAGTAACAAGTTAAATGAATAATTCCATGGTGGCTCTATTCTCTCACAATGAGATAGCAGTATAGCCTATCAACATCTACATGTTGTTGTTGTTAGGTGCCCTCCAGTCGATTTTGACTCATGTGACAGAGAACAGCCCCATAGGGTTTTCTAGGCTATAATCTTTACAGAAGCAGACCTCCAGGTCTTTCTCCCAAGGAGCCACTGGGCGGCGGCGGGGGGGGGGGGTTGGAACTGCCAACCTTCCAGTTAGCCAGGTGCTTAACCTTTGTGCCACCAGGGCTCCTTCATCTACATATTAATTGTCCATTAAAAAAAAAAAAAAAGATTGGAGGCATACCAAGGTATCACAAAGGGTACATATCTTTGGGTGTGAGAGTGAAGAAAAAAGCTCAGCAGGACAGAAAGAAACTGAACAGCTGGGATGCCAAACCCCACATTTACCAGTCCATTAGCACGTGGGCAAATTAGTTAATTCCTCTGAGCATTAGTTCACTCATCTTACAAAATAAAGACAATTGCCATATCTCCATCATACTTAATTCATTCAATAGATATTTCCTGAGCAACTTCTAAGTGCCAAGCAGTGTACTGGGCACTGAGCATACAGCAGTGAACAAAACACGTAAGAATTTTCACCTTAACGGAGCTTACGTTCCACTACAACTGAATCATAGGCTAGAAAGCAGAAGCAATTTGAAAGCTCCAAGCAGTAAGTGAGGTACCGTTATTATTAGAAGAAACGCACGGCCAAGCACTATAATAACAAATGTATTCAAGTTCAACCCAATCCTCCATAAAATGAGGTGCAAACGAAACAGCTAGTAGACAAAAATAAAAATTTCAAAGAGTACCTGGCTTTACCACTAGACAAATATACATTAACTACGTGTGTGGGGGTAGGGTTTGGGGTGTGGAAGGAAGAAGGAAGAATGATTCCAGCATGAGCAGGTAGTAGATTCCAATCTTCTGAAGGAATTCCTTACTCTGTCCTCTTCTTTGCTACAATCGGAGTTTCCCCTGAAATCCTCATTCTTCTGTTTTTAGTCTTTCCCCACCTCTTTTGGCGTAAACTCCAACCGACCCACTATCACACCTAGTTATACCCAAAGTCCTCAGCTCAGAGCTGGTCTCCCCACCCCGTCCCCTTCTCGCCCCCGCCCTTTGCCTCTCAACAATCCCACTGCAACCTCGTCTCCCACACAACCTGTGCTTCTCTCAGCCTCTTTCCCGCTGAGACCCCTAGCCCGGTCCTACTCTTGGGCTGAGCCCTGACCCCAGTCGCTCGGACCGGAGAATACTCTGTCTGGGCCCGGGGCCACTACTCACCTCACAAACTTCAGTCCCTGAGACGGAGCCCGAACGTTACACCGGAACCGGAAACCCTCCGGCCGCCGCACGACTTGCCGTCGCTACCGCCACGGCCGCCGCCACGCCGCGGTCCCCGACATGTGACGAGGGTGGGCCGGGCCGCCGATATGCGCAGCCGTAGTTGCCACTTTGCCGGCGGCAGGGCGCATGCGTGGCGAGTGCCAGTTCCTCGCCTTCGGTTTCCCTTGGTAAAGGATTCGGATATTTATCTGTTCACTAGATTATTGAGAAGAAGTTAGTTCCCTGAAGCGGAAATTGGACTGCTAGCAGTTTTCTTCGTGTGGAGTGTAAGTGCGCTAAGCTAAAGTTAACTGAAAGAGGGACTTCTGCGTTTGGCTCAAACACGGCCTTTCCGGTAGAAGGTAAACCCTCTGAGTAAGTTGGGAGCACTGGCATTCGCTACCCGTCCTTAGCTTTTCCTCCTAATTTACAGTCGTGCCAGAGATCACAGGGAAGAAACACGAGTATAGAAGGACTCGGCAGAATGTAGCCCTTTGTTTAATTAATTAACAGAACATTCGTTGACCGCCTATTACTGTAAGTGGTGCCGGCACCCTCTGAGAGTCAGTAAATAAATGATTTAGGAGCACGGGCTCTAAGGGCAGACTGCCTGGATTTGTATTCCAGCTCTCCCACTCATTAGCTGTATGATATTAGTTACTTAAGTCCTCTATTTCCTCACCTATAAAATGGGATACCTTTAAAAAAAGAATTTCACCTCACAAATGAGTAAATGAGGGTAATACACTTAAAACAGTGGTTCTCACAGAGTTCAATAAATGGTAGCTACAAACATATGTACATGAAAAAAGATGAGTAGAGGACTCTGAAGAAGTAGCCCCCCTCCATGCCTTTCATTAACAAAACGAGTATCATTCGCTGGTAGTACGCAATTGGCTAATGTCTCTTTCTATAGATTTCCAATTGCCTCTGTAAGCATAGAGAGCGATAGTGGTTCAGTGGTAGAATTCCTGGGTTCAAATCTTGGCCAATGCACCTCATGCACAGTCACCACCGGTCTGTTATTGGAGGCTTGCATGTCACTAGATGCTGAACAGGGTTCAGTGGAGCTTCCAGACAAGACAGGCTAGGAAGGAAAGCCTGGGTACCTATCTCCAAAAGTCAGTCAGTGAAAGCCCTATGGATCACAACTATCTGACCGTGGGACGGCGCACCACCGGGAAGGGTTTAATTCCGTTGTGCGTGGTGTCATCATAAGTTGGGGGCCAACTCAACATCAGCTAATAGCAACAACACGTAAATGTATTAAAAAGAAAAAGAAAAGCCATTGCCATCATTTGATTCTGACTCATAGCAACCCTACAAGGCAGGGCAGAACTGTCTCATCGGGTTTCCAAGGAGAGGCTGGTGGATTTGAACTGCCAAACTTTTGGTTAGCAGCCGTAGCTCTTAACCACTGTGCCACCGGGGCTCCAAATGTATAATAAACATCTCAAACTCAGCATGACCATAATAAACTGAGTTTATCATCACTCCCCCCATTTGAGTAGGGGTACTCAAATGTAAACTCCATGAGGACAGGGATCTTTGTTTTCTTCACTGATACAGCCTAAGTGCCTGCAACACCACCTGGCACAATTAAATACTTAATGTTTGAATTAGAGGATCCCTGGGTGATGGAAACGGTTTGCTCTCAACTACTAACCTAGAGGTTGGCTGTTCAAACCCACCTAGCAGCACCAAGGAAGACTGGCCTGGCAATCTGCTTCCATAAAGATTACAACCAAGAAAACCCTATGGAGCAGTTCTACTCTGTAACACATGGGAGTCAACATGAGTCAAAAATCAAGTCAATAGCAGTGGGTTTGGGCTTTCTTGGTTTATTTAAAATCAAAGGCCAAATCTTTTTCAACACTTGGTCTTATAGGCCCCAGCACCTACTGGTCTATTTTTTGCCTAAAGGATGGAATTTCCTTCAGGACGGGAATTGTACCATGTCTTTTGAGTCCCAGGATCTATGATAGTGCCAGACCTTGTAAGTAGTCAATAAATAAGACCTGGCAGTACTGCTCTCTTCATTCTGTCAATAAGCTTGTATTCTTCCCCTTCTTCCAAATGAGGCTCTAAACCTACTGACCCTTTAAACCAATGACTCTAAAAGCATGTGTGGGAAAAGTGTAGTTTGAAAAAGTGTGTCTAGTATTACGACACAATCTCACATATGAGAAATGAAAATAACAATCTATTTCCAGATTCAAACTATAGAAATTAAAAGTCCATGATGCCTTCTTGGATGGTAGGCTCACCAGAAATTGCAGTTATTCTCTAGGAAGGTTATGATCAGAATTTCCCACAGGGCATGAAATCTTCATATCTATAGGCTGGTTTTTAAAAGTGAGAAATACCAAAACTAACCTTCCCTGATGGGGCAGCCTGGCTTTGAGTAACAAGCTGGGAGAGCTTGAACATGTTGCTCAACTTAGTCACACCAGCATCCTCATTGTATCTACAGCACCTAAAACCAATGTCTCACTCATAATACCCACTCAAAAAGTCTGTTAAATGGGCCAGTGAGTTCCAACTTTGCCGAGTAGTTATACATTTTTAATTTTGTTTCAGTGTTTTTAACAGTCTGGGTTGAAGTCCCACAGGGAAATTTTTTTCTAGGAACTCACTTCCAAGTTTTGGAATCAGATAGATTTAAATCCTTTGTTTCCCAGTTACTAGCTGTGATTCGTTGAGGCAATTATTTTCTGAGGCTGTTTCCTTAACTATAGAATAAGAATAATCATCTCTTTTCCCAAAGGGTATTGTGAGGATTAAAGGTATCATGAAACATTTAGTACAGTGCCTGGCACATGGTAAGCCTCAATAGATAACTGCAATTGTCATATATTCAAGAAATATTTATTGAGGATCTAAATGCTGGGCATTATACCAGGCAAAGGAAATACAGTGGTATAAAAAGGCAGACCCATATATATTACAGAAATAAACTCAAGATGCAAAAGGGAAAACAGCACCTGATAAAGGTACCAGGGAAGGCATCTCAGAGAATACCCAGTTTGAGAGCTGAAGTACAGAAGAGGAGAAAATAGCATGTGCTGTGATCCAGAAGTATGTCTGATGGGGCAAATGGCTACAGAAAAAGTATGATTCAGTGATGAGGAACCTTAAATGCCACAGTCTGGATTTTATCTTGAAAGCCATGCGGAACCAATTACCAGCTTAAGCAGGAAAGTGACAAGATCAGGGTTGCATTTTAGAATAATCATTCTGGCTAAACTATGAATGGACTGGAGCCAGGCAACACTGAGGCACCAAGACCAGTCAAATGACTGTAGTAATCCAGGAAAGTTATGATGGTAGCTAGTATTAGAGTTGTGGTACAAAGTTACAGAGACAGCTGGAAGAGATTACAAATAAACTGGTGTTGGTGATGACTGGGAGCCCTGGTGGTGCAGTAGTTAAGAGCTTGGTTGCTAACCAAAAGGTTGGTAGTTTGAATCCAGCTGCTCCTTGGAAACCCTGTGGGGCAGTTCTATTCTGTCCTATTGGGTTGCTATGATTTGGAATCAACTCAATGGCAATGAGTTTGGTTTGATGACTAGGTGAAGAGGAGGAAACAAGGATCTACTTTCTGGCTGGCACAACTGGGGGATTATTATTAATTGCTAACATTTGAGTTCTTACTATGTGCCAGATACTGTTTTAAGTCTTGACATGTATTATTTCATTTAACCCTCACAAGCCTATAAATACCATTATCCCCTTTTACAGGAAAAACAAGGGTTTATGTTGAACAACATAATTACAAATCCAGATTTTTTTTTTTTTTACTAAGCAAAAGATTATGTATGTAGGGTAGCTGCACATAGTGCACGCTCCAACATTTTCTTTTCAATTACCTACATTAACACATCATTCCTATAGGACCCTGTAGGACAGGCTACAACTGCCCCATAGGGTTTCCAAGAAGCAGCTGGTGGATTCAAACTGCTGACCTTTTGGTTAGCAGCCAAGCTCTTAACCACTGCACCACCAGGGCTTCTGTTAGTATATAAACCAAAACCCACTACTGTTGAGTCGATTCTGACTCATAGCGACCCTATAGGACAGAGTAGAGCTGCCTGATAGAGTTTCCAAGGAGCACCTGGTGGATTCGAACTGCTGACCTCTTGGTTAGCAGCCATAGCACTTAACCACTATGCTACCAGGATTTCCTGTTAGTATATAAAAAAAAAGTATATAGTGGATTTTTTTAGTATATAGTGGATTGTTATTCCTTAGTATTTTTCAGTTAACATATACTTGGTGTACTGCTGAAAACCTGAAAGTAAAATGTCAAAGTTACTCAACAGAGCTCCAATTTTAAAGGGGTACCTGTTTCCAGAACACAAACATAAGAGTCTTAAATTATGACTGGAGCAGGCCTGCCAAAGACAATCCGGTGAGTTGCTAATAGATTTCACAGGTGCTCAGCATCAGGATATTAAGTATTGCATCTATCACCAAGTAACTGGGTAAATACCAAATGATTCCTCCCCTGAACCCAATGCAGGGACAGGTTTCGAGCGGCCTCAACTCTGAAACCACCATGCCGTTACCTCCTAGCTTCCCACTGCAGTGAGTGGGAGAAACACAAGCAGATGGGACTTCAGCCAGCTACCCTTTTTACACATGAGGCCTCTCAACTGGCTACCTGCTAAAACACCCATCACTGCTTACTGCTCTAGGGAACATGGACAATGGTCAGGACTGGAGATTAGGACCAGGAGGGGATACCTATCAGAGATGAAGTAAATTCTAGCCCTTACTATTTTGAAGGGAGCTCAGAAGCAACTTTAAACCAGGGGAATATTGCCAAGTAGAGGCCTGGTTCTATCAAAAACATGCCCTACCACTTCGGCACAGGCCAGCCCTTTTTCTTCAGCAGCAGCAACTGGTAGGTGATACCATGCCATGGCTCAAAATCATTCAAATGTTACTGAAGACCAAATTCAGTGACTGAAAAGTGGTTCAGAAGTATCACTATATAATTTGTTAAAGTACAGGTTGTACAAAAGTCACAAAATTGAAAAGAGCCTGTTTATGGAATTTCTCCAACCACAAACAGCCTTCCAGAGAGCAAGGACGAGATCTAAGTTATATCCATGTGGGCTGGTGCCCAATAATATGCTTTAGTCACCATAGGCCTTACTGCTAACGACTGAGAGACAAGAACCACAGCCATTCCAGAATTTCTTCCAGGCTCTGCTTAATTAATCAATTAAGAATGGTAACTGGGAAGGGAGAAAAGATAGTAAGAATTAAGTTCAGAGGAAATCTGAAGCCACTCTTCTTTACCACAAGGGGGCAGTATTTGAGCACCAGCAATCAGGAGAGATAGGAGGCTTGGCAGTGGCTTTCTGTTTATTTCCTTTTATAACACCATGCTGAGGCTGCAGCCTGGCTGAGGAGGGGTGGGCTAGCCACCTCCGCCTCCCCACTGTGTTCTCCAGCAGGGGCTGGCGCCAACTTTCCTTAGAATAGCAGCCTGACTGTCAGGGGAGGAAGGCCAGAGGAAATAGATAGCAGGAGAGGAAAGAGAGCAGCTGGTCTTCCCACAGTGGTCAGATGCCCCCAGCTGTCAGTCATAGCCAGGAGTGCCAACCAGGGAGAGGTGGAGAAGGCGGTGTAATCTCCACCTGGAATCTCTGAGTGCTCAGGGCAGTAATCCTCAGATTTTACTATGCATTAGAATCACCTGCAGGGCCTGTTAAATTAGACTGCAGGGTCCCACTCCATGTAGGATTACAAAGTTCTAGAGTGATTGCATTTCAAATAAATTCCCTGATGACATCACTATAGTTATTTCTGATTTGGGGCTGTTCCTTCTCTCAACACTTCTCCATTTCCCCTCTTTTCTGCCACTCATCTACTGCTTTATTTCTTTTCCACCATCCCTCCTCTGGAGCCCTGGTGGTGCAGTAGTTAAGAGTTTGGCTGCTAACTATAAAGGTTTACAGTTCAAATCCACCATCTGCTCCCTGGAAACCCTATGGGGCAGTTCTGCTGTCCTATAGGGTCACTATGAGTTGGAATCGACTCAGCAGCAGTGGGTTTGGTTTGGTTTATCCCTCCTCTAGCCTCCAAATAGAAAGCCTAAAGGAAAGACAGAAAACAGGAGTGAAGGTTAGGTCAGATTTGTCTTAAGGATTCCTTTGGGCAAGGATTCCAGCACTCTAGCCAGGTTGATGGGTGTTTAAAAAGCAGAGTTTATTCCCAATACATACATGCTTCCTCTCTTTATCTAACAGTTTGGGGAGCGGGGGGAGGAGGGGGAGCAGTTCAGAAAAGAGTAACAGATACTTTTCCAATAAGATCGTGCTTTGGAGTTCATAAAAATTGGGTAATAGAAAATACATTCTGCTACATGTTAAAATACTTTCTCACTGCTCCTAGACTACTTTTTGACTCAGTTTCTTTTTCACTTAAAAAACAGGGTCCATTGCCAACTAGTGGGATTACCTCTATATATGCAGGCCTTCTTGTATATATGTGATTGAGTTTATTGAAGAGAAACATAAGAGAAAATGGGTTCGAGGAAGAAAAGAGGTGGAGACACAAACTGCCTCAGCAACCCTGCCATGGATCCGCCCGATTCTTTCGCATCAAGAAGTTGATCTTTCGAGTCATTTCCGTGTTGTAGATCCTTCGGCAGATTTCATAGCTTTCCCGCTGTCGCCTACGGCATGGCTTCTCATAGTACCGCCTTCGCTTAATGTCCTCAACGAGCCCCTCCATGGTGAGGATTCTGTATAAAAGTAATGAAGTCAGAAGCTTAGGCTCATTATTATTATTCTCCAGTTTCACAGATGGTCAAAAATCAACTGACCCAAGAACTAGTGTTTGTAAAAATTACAGTTGCAAATGATAGCTATATAGTATTTGCACCTACTTACAGAGCCCCTAAATAGGAATTTGTGGGGAAATAAAAAAGCAATTAATTACATGATCCTTGCCCGTGGGGAGTTTACAGACAGGGTCATGTTGTCAACATTTTTCTACCATAACACATCTGAGAGATATAACCCCATCTCATAAGAACAGTGGTTCCCTATGGAAGTGATTCTCAACCAAGGGGTCATTTCAGCAACTTCAAATAGGTGAAAGGTAGTCATTTGTAGTCAGAGAAATATCACCAGGGTTGATTCCTACTTGGCCCTTAGTGGGGGAATGCAGCTCCTTCCCTGCTGCGTTTAATAATTGATACAGTTAAGTCTGTAGGTCTGAGAAATCTCTGGGCCTAAATGAGGTGGTCCTCATCACACCAGTGATACAAATTGGAGCATGAAATTCCAGCCTCACACATATCCTTCCATGTACCACGTGCTCCAACCATAATACTTTGCTGGCTATTCTCTGAACACACTTTATTTTACTGTACATCTATTCAGCAGTTATTTCATTCTGTCATTCCATTATGTATACAAATGTAGACTGAAATCTCCCTGAAAGCAAGAATCATGTTTTATTAATCTTAATTTTATAACTCTACAAAATTAAGCTTAATCTGTGTTTCTCCTGCCCACCCAATTCCTCACAATGCAATCTTTCTCACTGGATTTATAACACCCCCATCTCAACTCACCCCTTGTTTCCACTGAGCCAAGGGGACACGGGCTTACTCTTTAACCAATCTAATCCCTAGACTTCTGAGAGCTCTGGCTTCAATCTGAGATTTGTCTCCCCTTCTGAGCCCCTCATCAGTTGGTCCTTAGAAGGCCTGGAAGCACCTTCTATTTCTGCCCTCCATTTCTGGTATTGTTTGCATGACCCCATTCCTCTTTATCCAGTCCTTTTATTGTATGAAAAAACTAAAAAACACAATTGCAGATAAGGGATTTGAGACATGACTATTATAATTGGGAAAAGGGGAACAGAGGAAGAAGGAAATAAAAATGAGAATTCACCACCTACTTCTGCCCAGTAGGAAACCCTATTTATTGCTCTTATACCACAAAGCTAAGAAAACAACAACAGATTGAGTGCAAACCTGAAAAGAATTGGGCTCTGAGTCAATTACAAATGTGAACAGACCTGAGAAGTGCTGTCCTGTGGTATCCTCTCCCAGGTTCCTTCTGTTTAAAATCAAGAGTGATTTGTATGCTGCTAGAGGATCA
The DNA here is from genome assembly GCF_030014295.1 of Loxodonta africana. Taxonomy (NCBI): domain Eukaryota; kingdom Metazoa; phylum Chordata; class Mammalia; order Proboscidea; family Elephantidae; genus Loxodonta; species Loxodonta africana. The sequence goes on along the minus strand of NC_087344.1, from coordinate 180,243,210 downwards.
TATTTGTACAGATCAATATGCCTGGGTTTTAGTGGGAGGGAGAAGGGGAGGCAAGGGAATTGTTGCAAACTCCCGGGAGCAGGAGAAGCAGATTAGCGCAGGTTCTGCTGGAAATAACAGTCAGGCCCAGAAGTCATATGGGTCCAACACTAGAGTCTTAGAAAAGTGGGGCACTGAAGGCCAAGACTCAGGGTCTCTGCTGGCTTTCTTCCTCAATCACCCTTAAATGTTAGTATTGCTCCAGGTGCTACAGTGAATCGCCTCCTTTCAGGCTCTAAAGATTCCTTTAACCTTTACCAGTGGGTCTCAACCCTGATGCACAATAGAATCATCGACTAAAGGGTTTTTGTTTTTTTTTTTTAAAGTACTAATACCTAGGCCCAATCCAGCAGAGATTCTGATTTCATTGGTCTGGGGTGGGGCCATGTACTAGAAATGTTTTAAAAGCTCCCCAGGTAATTCTAATGTACAGCCATGGTTGAGAACTGACCCAGACACTGCTGATTCCTAAATATTCATCTATAGTTCCAATTGTATCTTAGAGCTTGACCAATTATTCCCAACTACCTCAAACCCTATTGTCTCCTCCCAAAATCTACTCTTCCACTCATATGCTCTCTGTTAATGGCATGACCAGTTACTCAAGCTAAAAATCTCACCATGTTTCTGGACTAGGCCTTCTCCTGTACTTGCTATATTCACAGTTACCGTATCCTATACATTCTATGTCTGAAGCAGTTCTTGATGGATCCTTTCCTTCTCTTCAATCCTATGGCCACAGCTCTAATTATGGTCCTCATCATCTAGTACCTAGATTTTTGCAATAATCACCAAAATCAAAACCAAAGACCAAATCTACTACCATTGAGTTGAATTCCGACTCATAGTGACCCTATAGGACAGAGCAGAACTGCCCCATAGGGTTTCCAAGGCTGTAAATCTTTACAGAAGCAGACTGCCCCATAGGGTTTCCAAGGCTGTAAATCTTTACAGAAGCAGACTGCCCCATCTTTCTCCCATGGAACCGCTGACAGGTTTGAACCACTGACCTTTTGGTTAGCAGCTGAGTGCTGTAACCACTCTGTTACCAGGGTTCCTATAACCAGCAAACTGGTCATTTAATCAGTAAGTATTATGGGTTCCCAACTCTGTACCAGACACTATGTTAATAAGTGCTGAGGATAGAAAACAAGCTTAGACATGGTTCTCTGCCCTTGCAGTCTAATGGAGACAATTATTAAACAATTACAATATAGTACAATAGAAGCAAAGATAAAGCAAGCATTACTATAGGAGCACTTGAAGATGAAGGACGAGAAAATGCTTATGAAGGTTTCCTAAAGGACAACTTACTTGAAAGTGAAGGGTAAGTAAAAAACCAAACGAAACCCATGGCCGTCAAGTCGATTCCGACTCATAGCGACCCTGTAGTACAAAGTAGAACTGCCCCATAGGGTTTCCAAGTTGCAGCTGGTGGATTCGAACCACTGGTCTTTTGGTTGGCAGCTGTAGCTCTTAACCACTATGCCACCAGGGTTTCTGAAAGGTAAGTAGGTTGCCCTATTTCCATTCTCTTTCTGTACACCAATTATTGTCCTAAAAGATAAATGAGATCATGCCATTTTGGTACTAAAAAATCATTCCCAACATACAGAAAACTCTAAGCTAGTGGTTCCCAGACATACCCACATGTTAGAATCACCTGTGGATCTTAAACTCCGAACCCCAGGCCACACCCCAGATCAATAAAATGACATAGGGAGGGAAAACATTAGTTTTGTTTTTTAAGTTGCTCAGGTGATTCCAATGTGTAGGCTAGCTTGAGAACCACTGTTCTAAACTTAAAGCCCTAAACTATTGAGGCTCATCCCTTTCTAGCTTTATCTTTAAGAACCTGCCCCATAAACGTTATGCCCTGCAGTTTCCCAAACATGCTACCCATCTACTTTTCATCTCTGCTCACGATGTTCCTTTTACTTGGCATATCATTCCTTTCCTCTTCTACTTATGAAATCCTATATGTCCGTCAAAGGCCCAAATCAACTGTTACATCTGTGAACTGGAAAAAAAAAAAAGAAAAAACCCAAACCAAACCCACTGCCGTCAAGTTGATTCCAACTCACAGCAACCCTGCAGGACAGAGCAGAACTGCCCCATAGGGTTTCTAAGGAGCACCTGGTAGATTCGAACCGCTAACCTTTTTGGTTAGCAGCTGTGGTTAACACTGCGCCACCAGAGTTTCCATCCGTGAACTAGTTGAAATCCTCCCCTCAGTTCCCAAAGTACAGTGATTCTCAAACTTTAGCATGCAGTAGAGTCACCTGAAAAGCTTGTTAAAACAGGACTACTGTGCCATCATGTTTCTGACTCAGAAACTGGGATGAGGTCCACGAATGTACACTTCTGACAAGCTCCCAGGTGATATTGCTACTGCTGGTCCAGGGAGAATTGCCTGGTGCAGGGGGACAACCTGCTGGCATAACACACCATCCACGCCTCTCCTGTAGCACTATCAGACAGTATTATATGTATTCAAAAAAGTCCCTGAAAGAAAAGGATGCGGAGATTGTACATATAATATGAAAAGGACAAGGAGACTGGATTTGAGGAGAAACTGTAAAAAAGACAGAGACCCTGGATATAATGTCATTTAGAAAGACGACTCTATTGGAATGACAAAGTTTAAAAGTAGGATGAAACAAAACTGCAAAAGGATGGGTTTAGATACATAACCTACAGGTGTTTCAAAAGGGTTTTGAACCAGACAAAGTGCCTGTGTTGCCAGGCAGAGGCAAGAAAAAAACTAACAAAAGAATGTAAGGGTGGAGAAGGAGAAAAGAATCAGAAGATCAGTGGCCCCCAATATAATGACGGAGTTGGTAAATGGTGTCCCCTGAATGGCTGAAACCACATCCAGAACATAGACCAAATAAATTCTAAAATGCCAAGTAAGGATTCCCTCCCTCACCCCACACCTTCCAGTCATCCTAAAAAAACAGATTACCTTCAAATGCTTCAGGCTCCCTGCAGTAAAGGTATCTACTCAACTCCATTTCTAACAGAAAAAGATGCAAGAAAGACCTTTGTGGATCTCATCCAGAAAACAGGAAGGGTGTTACTGACGATGCTTCCACTTCCAAAGGTAGCTCAAAGACCAGCAAACCAAGAGCTTTAGAGTAAACACAGCAGCCTGGAATTTAGGCGCCTGGCAACTTAACACTGAAGGAGAAACCAGCTGCCAGCTTTAGTGAAATTCCACAGGTTATGTAAAAGGAGCCAAGCTGCCTGGGGTTGGGGAGAGTGGTTGGGGTTGGCAGACACACACTTCAGTGTAGCCAACCTACTTCAGGACCAATGTGTATGCAGAAGGGCTCAAGGGCCCTGAGGCACGTCTACCAGGAGTAAAAGGGGTCAACTGGGCATGCTTCCAGTTCGCCTGCCTTTCTTTGCTTGGGGGCCAGCCAATCACACACGGCTTCCTAGCAACCCCCCTCTCCACTCTTCATCCTATGGCACCAATGAAGGCCCCTGGTTATATAACAGGTGTTTTCTGGCAGTCTCACTAGGCAGAAACATGGGCTGCTCCCTCTGTAAGACGACTTCTGGGTTCCTAACGTGCTAAAGCTTTATCCCTCTCTCCTAATTTGCTCTCATACCTACTGATGCAATTAGACCAAAGAATAAACAACTTATTTTTAAACTACCAACTCTCAGAAAACTGAGAGAGAGAAGCCTAAGATGTGAGCAACAGACAGAAAAGTGGCCAGAGAGAAGAAATCAGGGAAAAGCAGAGAAAAAGTGCAGAAAATGCCGTGTTTACGAGGCAGGAAGACAGACACCAACACCAGCGTGTTCACTTTTTTTTGCTTAAAAGTTCTTGTCTAGAGAATCATTCTAAAGGCAAAGTATTTGTTCAATTTTTCCCCCTAAGGCTAAAATACAGTTTGTAAGATGTACATATTTATGATATAATACTCCAAGATAAGTTGACAAAATAAGTATCTTCCACCAAACTTAGAAAAACCACTATCATAATACTTTCTTGCAACTGGCCCCCTCCAAACATACGCCCTTTTTAGACAGGTTTCCTAGATAACCCCAGTTACAAAATTGAATTTTCCAAATTAGTAAGGAAGCCTAAAAGAGATCCTCATACCTCAGGAGCCCCAGTCTCTGGAACTTGAATCTTTATTTATTTTTCAGTCTAACTATCACTCTTTTTTAAAAATCAAATTCCTTTCTTTTTAAGCAATGCAAATTGTTTTCCCCCAAAACCTATTCCTACCCTAGTCTGTTTTTAGTTTTTGTTGTGCTTTAGGTGAAAGTTTACAGAGCAAATTAGTTTCTCATCGAACACTTAATACACGAATTGTTCTGCGGCATTGCTTGCCAACCTCACAACGTGTCCACACTCTCCCATTCTCCAGGAAAGGGTCCCTGTTTCAATTCGTCCGGTTTTCTGTCCCTTCCTGCCTTCTCATCTTTGGTTTTGGGCTCGTGTGTCCATTTAGTCTCATACACATGACTGAACTACCAGGCATGTTCCTCATGTGTGTTACTGTTTGCCTTATCCCGTTGCCATCAAGTCAATTCCAATTCATATCGACCCCAAAGGACACAGTAGAATTGCCCCATAGGTTTTTCAAAGAGCGGCTGGTGAATGTGAACTGTTGACCCTTTGGTCACTGCTCTTAACCACTATACCACCAACCAAACAACCCGTTGCCTTTGAGTTGATTCCGACTCATAGTGACCCTATAGGACAGAGTAGAACTGCCTGACAGGGTTTCCAAGGAGTGGCTGGTGGATAGGATATGATAGGAACCCATGCACGCAGAAAACAGTGGATCAGCAGTCCATCGCCTTAACCACTTAGCCACCTCCTCTGCCCTATAGACCTGTCTAATCTTTGCCGAAGGGTGAACCTCTGGAGTGACTTCAGTATGGAGTTCAAAGGGTGTCCGGGGCCATATTCTCGGGGTTTCTCCAGTCTCTGTAGTGGTTAAGAGCAGAGGCTGCTAACCAAAGGGTCAACAGTTCAAATCCACCAGAATTTTGCCCTACATTTTTCTCTCGCCCTGTCCGGGACTCTCTATTGTGATCCCTGTCAGAGCAGTTGGTGATGGTAGCCGGGGACCATCTAGTTGTTCTGGAATACCCTGGTGTTTTAATCACTGAAGTCAAGAAAAAGTAATATTGTGCTTCTTATCTCGACAGAGCGCCAAAAGATACAAAAGTCTCTGGATAAATTTGATGCATCTTCCTGAAGCACCAATTTTAACTGGAGTAGGGGTGAGGACGATAGCCCTAAGACAGATATGACGACACTGAATGCAAAATTCACCTAAACTTTTAAATAAAAAAGAAAAAGGGAGAGACTTCAAAGAAATTCCATTTTGTGTAAGTGGCGGAACCTTATAGTTCCTTTCCTCTCCTCTGCTGTTAAGGATACGTTAGTGGAAAAGCTTGACCAACACTAAAGTAAGGGACTGACAGAAGGTACAACAACATTTACGTTCATCAAGTAGACATTTACAGAGAGCTTCCTATGTGCCAGACTCTTAGGTAAGTGCAGGAGACAGACAAATGAAAACACATATAAAAAGCTTATTGCCTATTACAATGATTTTCAATCCTGGCTGCATATTAAAATCCCATGGGACATTTTTTAAAAACATTGCTGGCCAGGGTCCACCTCTCAGAGAGTCTGATTTAGTCTCAGGTTAGGCTCTAGCATCAGAGTTTTTTAAAGGCTCCCCAGGTGATCTTAATAGGCAGCCATGATTGAAAACCACACGGTGTCATGCTGACCGCTGTTTCTGACCAAAATTAATACTTCCACCCAGGAAAAAATATGTGTAAAATGCCAGTCACCTATAAAAAGAGAATCTTAAAAAGTATGCAGCTTTCAATGCTTTTTCATGATAAAAACACTCAACAAACTAGTAGTAAGAGAGAAGTTCCTCAACATGATAAAGGATGTTGATGAAAAACCCACAGCTAACACCATACTCGATGGAGAAAGACTGAGAGCTTTCCACCTAAGATCAGGAACAAGACAAGGTTATCCACTTTCAGAAATGTGATTCAGGATTGTACTGGAAGTTCTACCCAGAGTAATTATGTAAGAAAAAGAAATAAAAGGCAACCAAACTGGAAAACAAGAAAAACTCTCTCTATTCACATATGACATGATCCCATATACAAAAAATCTCAAAGATTCCATAAGAAAGCTACTAGAGCTAATAAACAAATTCAGCAAAGTTGCAGTATACAAGATCGTGACACAAAAATCAGTTGTGTTTCTGTACACCAGAAATGAACAAACTAGAAAGAAAATTAAGAAAACAATTCCATTTACAATAGCATCTAAAATAATAAGATAACTAAGAATAATTTTAACCAAGAAAATGCAAGACTCATACACTGAACACCATAAAATATTGCTGAAAGAAATTAAAGGAGACCTAAATAGAAAAATATCCCATGTTCATAGATTGGAAGACTTAATATTGTTAAAATGTCAGTTCTACCCAAAGCAATGTCTACAGATTCAAAGTAATCCTTATCAAAACTCCAACAGTCTTTTTTGCAGAAACAGGAAAGCTGATCCTTAAATTCATATGGAATTGCAAGAGCCCCTAAATAGACAAAACAATCTTAAAAAAAAGAACAACAAAGAAGACTTAGACTTCCTGATTTCAAAATATACTGCAAAGCTACAGTAGTCAAAACAGTGTGGTACTGGCATAAGGACAGATATATACACCAACAAAACAGAACTGAGAGTCCAGAAATAAACTTATACATCTACAGTCAAATGATTTTCAACAAGAGTGCCAAGTCCATTTAATGCAGAAAAAACAGTCTTTTTAACAAATGATGCTGTAACAAATGGATTTCCACATGCAGAAGAATGAAGGTAGATCCCTACCTCACACCATATAAAAAAAATTTAATTCAAAATGGAGCAATGACCTAAACATAAGAACTAAAACCATGAAACTTTTAGAACAAATCATAAAGTAAATGTTCCGGACCCTGGATTTGGCAATGGATTCTTAGAGACAACACCAAAAGAGAAGCAACAAAATAAAAAACAGATAAATTGGACTTCATCAAAATCAAAACTTTTGTGCATCAAAGGACATTATCAAGAAAGTGAAAAGACACAGAAATTCTTCACAAAGTTGCCACAGTCTCCTTCTTCAACAGTGTTTGAAAGGATCCTGACATTGCCAGCCTCCTCCCAACTGGCCACTCCCAGCCAGCCTTCTGCCACCTCCTCAAAGCAGTGACCTCGGATACCCCAATGCCCCACCGCCTCTCCTCAACTGACACCATGTCGATCGTGTCCTCCTCACAGGTGTGCCAGAATTACAATCGGGACTCGGAGGCCGCCATCAGCCTGGAGGTCTACACCTCCTACGTCTACCTGTCCACATCTTAGTACTTCAACCACGATGATGTGGCTTTGAAAAGGTTCGCCAAATATTTTCTTCACTAATCACACAAGGAGAGGGCACATGCAGAGAAACTGATGAAGCTGCAGAACCAACGAGGTAACCGAATTTTCCTTCAGCATATTGAGAAGCCAGATCGTGATGACTGGGAGAGCAGAATGAATGCAACGGAGTATGCGTTACGCCTGGAAAAAAGTGTGAGCCAGTCACTACTGGAACTGTACACACTGGCCACTGACAAGAACAATCCCCATTTGTGTGACTTCATTGAGGCGCATTACCTAAATGAGCAGGTGAAATCCATCAAAGAATTGGGTGACTATGTTACAAACTTGCACAAGATGGGGGCCCCAGAATTCGGTCTGGCGGAGTATCTCTTTGACAAGCACACCCTGGAGACAATGATGAAGGGAGCTAAGCTTTAGCCTGGCTGCCCCACAGCCACAGTGGTGACTTCACTATGGTCACCAAGACAGCCCATGCATGTTGGGTTTACCTTTTCTACAAATTGTACCAAAACATCCACTTCAGTTCTTTCACCATTCCTTCAAGTAAGATAATTTGGTACCCACCCGCCAACCTGGAAAAGAAAAAAAAAAAAAGCAAAGCGAAAAGACAACCTACGGAACGGCAGAAAATACCTGGAAATCATATATGCGATAAGAGTTTAATAACCAGAATATATAGAAAACTCCTACAATTCAACAACAAAAAGACAAACAACCCAATAAAAAATGGGCAAAGGACTTGAATAGACATTTCTCCAAAGAAGACATACAAATGGCCAACAGGCACATGAAATGATGTGCAACATCATTAACCATTAAAGAAAAAACCACTGCTGTCAAGTTGATTCCGACTCATTGTGAGCCCACAGGACAGAGCAGAACTGTCCCACAGGGTTTCCAAAGCAATAAATCTTCATGGAAGCAGACTGCCACATCTTTCTCTCGCAAAGCAGCCAGTGGGTTTGAACTGCCAACCTTTTGGTTAGCAGCCGAGGACTTTAACCACTGTATCACCAGGAGCCCCTCCCATCAGCCATTAAAAAACAAACTGAAGCCACAATGAGATACTACTTCACCCCAACTAGGACGACAAAGATTTAAAAAATGGCAAACAAATGTTGGCCAGGATGTGGAGAAATTGGAAACCTTATCCATTGTGGGTGGGAATGCAAAATGGTACAGCTGCTGTGGAAAACAGTATGGCAGTTCTTCCAAAAGTTGAACAAAGAACTACCATATGACACAGCAATTACACTCCTAGGTATATACCTAAGAGACTTGAAAGCAGTAACATAGATAGATGTACACCGACATTCCATGACACAGTATTCACAATAGCCAAAAGGTGGAAACAACCAAAATGTCCATCAACAGATGAATGGATAAACAAAATGTGGTATATGTGTACAATGGAATATTATTCAGCTGTAAAAAGGAATGATGTTCTAATACATGCCGCAATACCACTGAACCTGGAAAACATTACGCTATGTGAAATAAGCTAGAAACAAAAGGTCACATATTGTATGATCCTACTTATATGAAATACATAGAATAAACAAGTACATAAAGACATATAACAGATTAGTATTACTGTGGGCTGGAGGGAGGGGTAAATGGGGAGTTGGTGCTTAACAGGAACAAAGTTTCCATTTGGAGTGATGAAAAAGTTCTGGAAACAACTGATGGTTGCATAATCTTATGATTATAATTAATGCCACTGAATCGCAGACTTAAAGATGGTCAAAATGGCAAATTTTACTTTATACATATCTTACTGCAATAAAATAAATGAAATAAAAATGTACAGGGCTGCGGTTTAGCAAAAGAAAAAGAGAGAAAAGAGAAACTTTGAGGAACTTGAAAACAAAATTCTAAGAACAAAGTCTGATATAGTACCAGACCAGGCCAGATAGCAGAAAGTATCCAAACATGCCTCCACCTTCTGTCATTTATTCTTCCCTCACCCATCACCCACACCTACCTAAGATCAGGAAGGTTTTAGATAAAATTAAGAACAATAAAGAAAAAACCTAATGCTGATTAAACAAAAATGATACTGAATTTTGGAAGAAGGAGATATACAGAAGTATGGCTCTAACTAGAACAATCCCAGACAATGGAAGATGAAGGTAAGTTTCTACCAGAAGGCTTCCTTTGTGAAATAAAGCTCTTTCCTACAATTCTTTGATAATTCTAGTAACAAGCAAAATTGTGGGACCAAACTCGCTTAACACTGGGCAGAGAAGATGATGAATGAGGAATGCCAGGAAGTCAAAAATCTTACAATTAGTGATAAGGCTAAGGAATTTTTTTGCGTGAGAAACTACAGTAGTAAGACGGTTTTTATCAGGGCCATTCTAACTCTTGCATTAAAAACCTTTCAATACGGCTCCTCCACTCCAGTCTGTTAATTTCCACCTATATATTTTTGCTTATGTTGTAACCCTCCTGGAAATCTATGATGCTTTTCCGCCTTTTGTTTGCTTCTCCAAGACTCTAATCTAAATTCATCGTCATTAGCCTTGTCCCATGCCAATCTCTCCCTTAGCTTTCTGTTTAAGTCCTATATTTCTGCTTCCTTGCTTATAGTCCAGTAACTTTACATTTTCCAGCTGACTCCTTTTTAAATCTTGGATAGAATTTAAGTTCATCATCAAAAGAATGACTGCTTGTTGAATAAGCTTCATATACAGTTAGGTTTTGGGAAGAACTTCACTTTTTTAGGCAACAAAACTGAGGACCTGAGAAGTTTCAAGAATCCATGTCTGGCACTGGTCTGAGAGCAATTTATGACAAAATAAAGGAGAGACTAACCACGGCACTTCCCAAAGGGCTGGTTTAGGCATGATTCTGGTCTCTTAACAATTACCTGTTTAGGGTCCTGTATGCACCTTCCACGTTCCCTTCCTGTACCATTACAGTCCTGGCAATGAACTTCAGATGTTTTGCCATGACCTTGGATTTAAAAGTTTCCACTCTGTTGTACCTAAAAGAGAATGAAGGAAGGGCGAGGAAAGTATAGAGACCAGGTAAGAAACAAACACAACAAACTACACACTCTACCGCGCGGCTTACTCAAGGGTCTGGAAATGCAACGTGCTCAAAGACATGCGAAACTGGGGCACGTGGAAGTGGCCAAATCCAAAAAGGTACACGCGAGTCGTTATTAAGTCTCCCTCATCCTCTTTGCCAATACGAACCCTGCCCTAGGGAAGAAACGAGACAGCAGGAGGGCGTCACGACGGGGACTTGCGTAGCCAGGCACTGGAGGACCCTAGCAGCAGAGACTTTGCAGGGTCCCCTCCCCTCGACATTCCCACGCATGGCCCCCGGAAAGGATCTGGGGTGAGAAAGGGGGCAACCGCGCACAAACTCGCCTTCCAAACGAGCACGCCCTCCTCCCCCAGTCCTAGCAAGGTCTCGCTCTGCAGAGGCGAACCGAAGCCGACCTACGACCCACGACCGGAAGCGGAAACTACGGAATCGCCAGCGTCGCGCAAAGGCGCGGAGGCTGAGAAAACTCCGTGGAAACCACGGCAACGGACTTTCTGGCCTCAGTTGACGACCTTCTACGCCTTCCGGGCTTGGACGCTACACTCGACCTAGTAAATTCCTCGTTGCCTTAAATTTTCCCGAAACAGGTTCCTCGCCTTTCCATGGAGTCGTCATTCTTCCGCCTCTGAGAAGGTCATCCCCATTCCGTACCCTCTAATCCTGTTAAACCCTTAATAGATTTTTAAACCATTTCTTTTTCTGGATGGAAAATAAATGAGTGATGCTTCTTGAGCATGCTTCCTGATTTCTCCTCGGAAAGGACGCAGACTCTTTGATATCTCTCCAGACGAAAAACATCTTCACACTCTTTGCCTACCTAAAAAAGGAAATTAATAGATCGTGAGTTTCCGATAACATAATATCATCGTCACAGCCATTTCACCAAATAAAAATATGGGAAGCACCTGTAGGATTTACAGTCAAAGAATCTATTGATGCCAGTTTTGATCTCATTTGCCTCCTAGAAAGATCTAACAGAAATGCCTTTTTTTTCCCTTTGCTTTGGAGATAACCTTCCTTTTGTTTCATTCGTATGCTGCTTCAGCATATCCATTTATGGTTATTCACATAAGTTCAGACCAAATGGCTACTGGAAAACAAGGAGAAATGCTCAAAAGAAGAAAGCAGGCTCCTAAGCAGGTATCTTGGTAATGAGGTTCCTCGAATACCTAAACTAAAACACACAGATAATGCAGCCTCACCCATTATGCTCATGGGAACACACACAAAAACTGAAGCCTTTTCAGAGTAAGCCAGGTCCCAGGTGCTAAAATAGAACTAGAGGAGGACATCCTTATGCTTATTAACAAACTTTTTTTATTGAATGGCTACCTGTGCCAGGTACTAGTTTGGCTGGAACAGAGGGATCATGCAGAAGAACAGAGAGAGAAATAGGGGCCTTGACTGAAAGTTTTGGGGCTCCATTGAAGGATTTGAATGGGGAATGACATGCAAAGAACTGTTCTAGGAAAGTTAGTCTGGTTCTCAGTGAGAATGGATTTGGAAGTAAGAGAGACTATTGCTATTGTCAAAACTTGAGGTCTAGACCAGAGTGGTGGCGATGGTAATGTGTAGGAAGAAATGGATATGAGACATTCCAAATAAAGAATAAAAAGGATTTGGTGACTGAATAGCATTGACTTTGAAGCCCAGTTACCTAGAAAAATGATGGTATCATATAGTACTCGCAGAAACTGAGGGCCTGTGAAAAAGGCAGGACACGTTTAAAGGAAAGATATTTGATTAGTGAGCACTGGAAAAAGCACCAGACTTGAAATCAAGGGTTCTGTACCATGCATTGTGTTGTCTTGGAAAAGTCACCTAAGCATCCTCGTCTATAAAAGAGGAGGTTGAATTAGATCCCAAAGGTACCTCTTGGCTCTAAAATGCTAAGATTCTCAATGAGTTTTAAGTGTCAGCAATATGTAAATAGAATTTTCCAGCAGAAATTTAGACACTCAATACACTGTCTCAGGGGAAAAGTTCCAACTACAGATGAAGCTTCAGCAGTCGTCTAAGTTTAGGCAGTAATTAAAGCCATGAAAGAATATGAAATCTTTTAAGTGAAAGAATGTGGTCAGAGAAGAGTAAACGGCCAAAGGCTGAGCCTAGGGGAATGCCCACACTCAGGTGGGAGGAAGTAGAGTCACTGAGAGGCCCAGAAGTTGCTGCTGGATAGGTAAGAAGAGAATCAAGATAGTGTGCTGTCATGGGATCCAAGGGAAGAGAGTTTCAATAGGCAGCATCAAGTGTCAAATGATACAGATATCACAAAGTACATAGCCTCTGTAAACACCCCTGGACTTAGCTATTAAGTCAAAGTTCCAACTCTGTACTATTCTGATTCGGTGGGATCATTAGTGACATTGAAGGTCCAGTAAATTGTTGGCATTGGAAGCTAGGCTGCAAGGGGTGAAAGATTGAGCGGGTGGAAAGAAATCGGAAACAGAGTGATTCAACTGCTGTATTAAGAACTATGGAGAAAAAAGAGGAAGAGGACGAGCAGGCTTCAGAGATGTTTTGAAGATGTGGCGACCTGATCACACTTGTGAGAGAGGTAAGTAATTATTATGGGGAACAAATCAAAGTTGCAAGATAAAGAGGGAATAACTGATACAGCAGAAATTCGAAACGTGAAAAGGAATCAAAAGCACAATGGAGAGGTTTGCCTTAGAAAGGAGTTCACATTTGCTGAAATAAAGGGAGGCAATTATTCACTAAGAACACAAGAGTCTAGAAATGGAAGGTGGGAGTGGGGGAATGCACAACTAGCTATGACAAATATGCTAAGGAGCCAATAAACAATGACCAAAATGGCAGAATAGTCTGACACTGCAAAGGCTTAGGATGGGAGAGGACATGGTTTTGTAGAAACTGGAACAAGTCAGAGAGTGTTAATACAGAGAGGAGTAGATATGGATAAATTCATATACTTCATTTTGCCTCCTGACAGCACCAGGTAGCCTTCTTTAGTCCAACATACATCTAGCAGCTGCAGCTTTTTGAATAAGGATGAGACCCAGTGTCTGAGGGGAACCCCACTCTGACAATTCTAGGGCATTCCTCCAAAACTGGCAATCACAGTGGCTTTCCTAGCTCTTGTGCCCCTCCTCTTGCAGCAGTACTGGTAGATTACATACGCAAGGCACTATCCCAGAGCAGAAGAACCTTCTAGTCCGGGCCAGTTAGGAGATTACAAGTGTGAGAGATACAAAGAGAAAGGTACTTGTCTCTGAGCCTGGATGAAAAAAAAAAAAAACTCAACTCTGAACCCCGTAACTGTCCCAAGGGTGCTCCCTAGGAAGACAGCAGCAGAGAAGAAAGTAAGAATTCCTTTCCCTCTGCCACAGGACCTGTATTATCCCAACGAGATTTCTAACTTGAAGCTCATGTTCAGAAACATTTCCATCCTTCTTCCTTTCTCTAGAAAATAAAGATTGGTATTCAAAGCAGGTTTTCAATTTCTCTTCAATCAACCATTTAGGTATAAAATTTCTTTAATCAGAAAGGATTTATCTTCCCTCAACACAAATGCACACGTTAAGAATAAAAAATATATATACATATATTTACACAAATTAGAAACCACAGAGTCACAAGTCCTAGGGTAGGGGTTAAGAAGCTGGGCATCAGGAGTAACCGGAAGATGGCTTCTCATCTGCTCTAGGTGTCCCATGGTCATCTCTCTGGTCACGGTGGGTAGACCAGGAGAGCATAGGGTACAGTTCCAGTCCGATGGCAGAGTCACAGTGAACTGTGGCAGTGAGGTCCTTCTCCAGATAATTTCTTAGTATCACCAGGGGTGACAGGAGATGTTGTAGGAGGTGGAACTGGGGTGGCTGGGGCAGAATGCGTGAAGGGCTGCACTCCATGCTGGAGAAAAAGGATGACACCAATACTGGTTGCAGTGCCTAAAGGACCGTGGCTCAAGGAGATGGTACCTGGGGAACTGAGGGGGGGGTTGCAAATTGGAGTTGTGTGGATCCAGGTGAGGTCCATGGCTGGCCATTCTGTAAGGTGCCAAGGCTGCTTCTGTTTCAAAACTAGATGCCCAAGCTGTGTCTGGTTCATCTTTGCCATGGGAGGTGCAGGAGATGAAACAGCTAGATTAGTGTGGTGGCTTGGCAAAGGCTGGACAGGGTTAAAAAAAAAAAGGGAAAAAATTGTTGAGAAAGCTTTCTGGTTACTTCCACCTGGTTACTTGTATCTTGCATTCCTTGGGAACCCACTTTGCAATCCAGACGTACTTTGTTTTATGCAAGATATGTTCCTGCCAAATTGTGCTTAAGTAACACTTTTTAAAAACCCAATTATACTTTAAATTATTCAACAAAATACTTGATGACCTACTCTGTGCCATATACTGTATTAGGCACTGGATAGCCAGAGATGAACAAAATAAAATAAACAGTCCCACAGATTTTTACTATTTATAAAAGGATTCCTTTTAGAAGTTCTTTAAAGAAAAATCTACTTTTAATTGGAATCATCACTTCCCAATTCCTGTATCACAGATTCTAATTTTCTAGGTCTATGAAGTATAAACTAACAGGCAGACAGAATCTTGCTGCTTATTTTTAAATCAATTATTCTTACAGCAGGTACTAAATAATAACTGTGGTAGATTGAAACAACAAAAAGGATTGGCCCTTATCTACAGGAGACTTTCCCCTCCCCATCACTTGAGTGCTGCCCAAAGACTCTTATTTGAAGGCACAAAAAATAGGTCACATCAACACTAAGTCTAAGAATCTATCCCGCATTCTCCCTATCAGTGCTGCTCCCCGATGATGCACCTCATATGGTCAGTTCTTGAAGCCCAGTGTACAGAGTCAAAGGCTTCCAGAGGGTTTGGTACAAATATTCTTGGACAGGAGTGAAAAGAGGGAGAAGCAAAGCATTTTGGAGGGGAGCAGGGGAGAAAGCATTTGCAGAAAGAAGCTGAGGCATCTTCCTGAATGAATCTTTTGGCCAATAAAAAAGCTTAGACACCTATGCAGAAAGCAGATAATCTGCAGCATGAGAGAGAAGATTAAAAGTCATGGAGTTCTTTCCAGTGATTCAAACAAAATGGAACAAAAACCATCTAGGATTCAAGACAATGAAAGAAGTGTAGACATTTCCTTCTCTGAAAAGAAACTTAACAAAAGAGGAAAATTCCCAGAAGTAAATGAAAAAGGGGAGCCCATTTCTACATGCATACTTCATTTCCTTGGTTACTATTCCACCTCTTCCTCAGGTTTATAAGTTCTTACCTTGGTCAGCTGGTGCCTGTTATCACCCAACAATGACCTCTGGGCAGCTATATGAGGAAACCAAGTCTTTAACATCCCTTCTACCTGCAGCAGGGTTCCTAGATAACGCTCCCTGCGAAGGGTACATAAAAAAGGGCCGTTAAGGATAAAAAAAGAAAACAGGTTTGGAGATCTTTCATTTTATGAGTTACTGAGGAAAGAACCAGGGGGACTTACCCCATCTGTGGCTTCTGCAAAACACCTACAATACGTTGAATCCTGTCCATTGCCACACTCTGCTGGAAACTGCTCAATCCTGGGGTCAGAGAAAAAGAAAGAGGGATCAAGGATTGACATACAAGCTTTTATTCAGGTAAATAAAAGATATATGGGGGTTAAAATTGAGTTACCTACAGAAATTAAGTAGTATAAGTAGTAGAGAGATAGACTTGGTGATCTACTTCTAAAAAAAAAAAGGCCACTGAAAACCTTATGAATAGCAGCAAAACATTGTCTCATATGGTGCCAGAAGAAGAGCCTCTCAGGCTGGAAGGCACTCAAAAGACTGGGGAAGAGCTGCCTCAAAGCAGAGTCCACCTTAATGACATGGATGGAGAAAAGCTTTGGGGACTTTCATTTGCTGATGTGGCACAACTTGAAATGAGGAGAAACAGCTGCAAACATCCATTAATAATCAGAACATGGAATGTACGAAGTAAGAATCTAGGAAAATTGGAAGTCATCAAAAATGAAATGGAATGCTTGAAGATTGATATTCTAGGCCATTAATAAGCTGAAATGGACTGGTACTGGCAATTTTCAATCAGACAATCATATGGTCTGCTATGGTGGGGACGATAAAGAGCAGCATCATATTCATTGTCAAAAAGAACATTTCAAGGTCTATCCTGAAGTACAATACTGTCGGTGATTGGATAATATCCATACCCGTACAAGGAAGACCAGCTAATAGGACCATTACTGAAATTTATGCACCAACCACTGATGACAAAGATGAAAACATTGAAGATTTTACCAACTTCTGCAATCTGAAATTGATCAAACATGCAATCAAGATACATTGATAATTACTGGTGATTGGAATGCATAAGTTGTAAACAGGGAAGAAAGATCTGTAGTTGGTAAATATGGCCTTTGTGATAGAAATTACACTGGAGATTGCATGATAGAATTTTGCTAGCCCAACAAACTATTCATTGCCAATACCTTTTTTCAACAACATAAACAGTGACTATACACATGGCCCTCACCAGATGGAATATGCAGGAATCAAATCGACTACGTATGTGGAAAGAGATGATGGAGAAGTTCACGATCAGTCAGAACAAGGCTGAGGCCGAATGCCACAAAGACTATTAATTGCTCATTTGCAAATTCAAGTTGAAGCTGAAAAAAATTAATGAAACAAGTCCACAAGACCAAAGTATGACCTTGAGTATATCCCAATGATGGAAGAACAGAGGAGTTGTGGGATGAAATCAAGGACATCATACATGAAGAAAGCAAAAGGCCATTAAAAAGACGGGAAAGAATGAAAAGACTAAGATGGATATTGGAAGAGACTCTAAAACTTATTCTTGAATGAAGGTATCTAGAATGTAAGAAAATGAACTAAAAGAGTTGAACTGAAGATTTCAAAAGGCGGGTGGAGAAAACAAGTACCATAATGAAATGTGCAGAAACCTGGAGTTAGAAAACCAGAAAGGAAGAACATCCTGGACATTTCTCAAGCTGAAAGAACTGAAGAAAAAATTTAAGCCTTGAGTTGCAATATGGAAGGATTCTATGGGCAAAATGTTTAACAATGCAAAAAGTATCAAAAGAAGATGGAAAAAATACACAGTCACTATACCAAAAAGAACTGGTCAATGTTCAACCATTTCAGGCAGTAGCATACGATCAAGAACCGATAGTATGGAAGGAAGAAGTCCAAGCTGTACTGAAGGACTTGGTGAAAAGCAAGGCTCCAGGAATTGACGGAATACCAATTGAGATGTTTTAACAAACAGATGCAACTCCGAAAGTACTCACTTGGCTATGCCAGGAAATTTTGAAAACAGCTATGTGGCCAACTGACTGGAAGAGATCCATGTGTGTAACCATTCCAAAGAAAGGTGTTCCAACAGAATGTGGAAATTATGGAATTAATGTCATTAGTATTTCACAAAATTAAAATTTTGCTGAAGATAATTCAAAAACGGATACAACAGTGTACTGACAGGGAACTACCAGAAATTTAAGCTAGATTCAGAAAAGGATGTCAAATGAAGGATATCATTGCTGGTGTCAGATGGATCTTGGCTGAAAGCAGAGAATACCAGAAGGATGTTTACCTGTGTTTTATTGACTATGCAGTGGCATTTGATTGTGTGGATCCATAACAAAATGTGGATAACAATGCAGAGAATGGGAATTCCAAAACACTTAATTGTACTCATGAGGAGCCGGTACACAGATCAAGAGACAGTCATCCGAACAGAACAAGGGAGATATTACGTGGTTTACAATCAGGAAAGGTATGCATGGAGTTGAATAAGTATTTCAATCTGTATGCTGGGCAAATAATCCAGATGACATACCTTGCTTGCTGAAAGCAAAGAGGACTTGAAGCGCTTACTGATGAAGATCAAATACTACAGTCATCAGTATGGATTACACCTCAACATAAAACAGAAATCCTCACAACTGGACCAATAAGCAACATCATGATAACCAAGAAAAGACTGAAGTTGTCAAGAATTTCATTTTACCTGGATCCACAATCAATGCCCATGGAAGCAGCAGTCAAGAAATCAAACCATGTATTGCATTGGGCAAATCTGCTGCAAAAGACCTCTTTAAAGTGTCAAAAAACAAAGATGTCACATTAAGGACTAAGGTGCGCCTTATCCAAGCCATGGTATTTTTCAATTGCCTCATATGCATCCGAAAACTGGACAATGAATAAGAAAGACTGAAGATGAATTGATGCATTTGAGTTATAGTCTTGATGAAGAATAGTGAATATACCATGGGCTGCCAGAAGAATGAACAAATATGTCCTGGAACAAGTACAGCGAGAATGCTCCTTAGAAGGGAGAATGACAAGATTTCATCTCACATCCTTTGAACACGTTATCAGGAGGGACCAGTCCCTGGAGAAGGACATCATGTTTGGTAAAGTAGAGGTTCAGGGAAAAAGAAGATGACCTTCAACAAGATTGACTGATGAATGGCTGCAACAATGGGTTCAAACAAGGATTGTGAAGATGGCGCAGGACCAGGCAGTGTTTGGTTCTGTTGTATATAGTGTCACAATGAGTTGGAATTGACTTGATGGCACCTAACAACAAGAACAAAGAAATTAAGTCACAAAAGCAAAAAGAAATAATCCTGACCCCAACGACGTAAAAGAAATATACTTAAAAAAAAAAAGACCTAACTCAAATGAATACAACTAATAAGACAGTTACCTCTCTCAAAGCGACCCATCTTCAGCCCATTGAGTAGATCTGTGAGTGGGCGAATGAATCCTTGGAGCTCTTTACACTGTAGGATAACAAGACAAAGGCTATGAAAAGACCAAGAATTACCCACACCAGTACTGATTCTTCCTCCACCTCCAAATCTGGGAGCCAATACTATCCTCACAGGATCCTTAACAATCAGCTGGGTGCTAAACTATTTTGGCAGCATTTCTTTTCCCTTGTTTTCTCTTACCTTCTGAGCAAAGAGCAGGTCTCCCTCTGTGGTACAACCCTGGATGTTTAGACTGCTTTCCAGTTCACCATCTCTTGACCTTTTGACCCTAGATCCTGCCATAGGAAAAGCCAAGCCCCGCTGTTCCGGGTGAGATGCTGTATGTTGGTTACCGGAAACCTTGGGTCGATGCCTGCAGCGGATGGGACCAGGGCTGGGCCGAGAACCTCCACTGTGACCAACAGTGTCTGGCCTGGGCAGGGTAGCCCCCTTGTCCTCCCCCTCACTATCACAGGGGAAGCCAGTGTCACTGTTCACTGGTGAGGTGGAAAAAGAGGAAGAGAGGTAGAAAGGAGAACAGGAAGAAACACTAGATGGAGAATCCATAGGTCCAAAAGCAGGGGCTGGAGAGCAGCTCCTGGAGTACCCAAAGATCGAACCTGCAAGTGAAGGGCAAAGCAAGGGAGTTTGAAACCAAAGTTTGAGGATTAAGAAATGGACCAGGAGACTGAAATGTACTGCACAGGGTAATAATACCTCTTCCCCTTCCCCAGTATCAGACGTTTCAGAGACAATAGAAAAAATCATCTCCGTCCTCACTCCCCACCCCCAGTAAGAAACTGGGACTGCTTCTCCGACCTCCCGCAGTTCAGAAGAAATAGCCTGACTGGGCACCTTCTCCACCACCCCACCCTTGCCCGTTGCTCGCCTCGGCTGTTCGCCTGGCTGTTCCCGCAACGAGCCTCCCTACCTGAGGTCATGCCGCGGCCAAGCACTAAATCCGGACAGGTCTCGGCACCCGAACCCACCTCTCGACCTTGTGGAAACCGCCCCACCGAGACCAGTCTCGTGCCCCTTCCCAATCTTTCAAAATCAGGATCCGTGCGCCGGTTCCTCTCCGGTCGCGCCCGCTGCATGATGGCGATTCTCCCCATAACAAGGTCGGTCCGTCGGTCCCCCAAACCCACTCACTCCCTGAGGGTCTGGCCTTCTCGCACGGCTTGCTACCCGCCCTCCAAGTCTCACCTGCGTCGGTCGGCTCAGCCCAGGCTCTATCTCCAGCTCCTTCCCAGCTTCTCCCGGTTTCAGTCTCGGCTACCCACCTCCGCCTCTCTCATTGGGTGGGTCCCGCCCCTTCCCCCCAGACACGTGCGACTCGGCACGTGCCTCCCCCTGTGTACACAGACCTCTCACCCTTATTGGTCGTTGTGCCGGTAACACGTGACCTCGTTACCGACGTTCGCAATCCATTTGCTACAGCACACAGGGGCTGGGCCAATAAGGAGGTAGCCAGGTGATGATTGGCTGCAAGGGAAGCATTCCGTGCTCCGCCCCTACATGAGACTCCGGGAGAGGACCCGGTGTTGAAATGAGGGGGAAGAAAAAAGAGTGGAAAATAAGGGAGAAGAGGAAGAGGGCGGAGCCCGTGACCTTAAAAAGGATGGTGAAGCGCGGGAGACCCGCGGCTTAAGTGCGCAGAGACTGGATGTACAACTCCAGGGGTGCGCCTCGGGACCTGGACCCCCCCCACCCGACCCCGGCTCCGCCTCTGTAGCCTCAGCCTTTTCTGTGAGCTCCTCCGCTCACGAGTGCAGCACGTGGAACCCATCAGCGACTGGTGCCTGCAACGTGTGTGAGAGAATGGATGTGTGACACTTTGTATCTTCTCCCTCTGTAGGCGGCCTAGCACTCGTGACTCCCCTTCTCTGGTTTAGCCTCCCCTCCTCCTCCCTCTCCACCAAGTTGGGTGCCTCTTGCTCTGCTGACTGAGGAGGGTGGGGACTGCCGCCGAGAACACCGTGTCCTCTCCCGGGCGCCCGCTGGGGCGGCTTCTCCAGCCCTTTCCTTACATAACCTGCCACGCACGTTACTAGCACAGATGCCAACCTGCCACGATTCTGGAGGTCAAAGCCGAACTTGGTTGTTCCCGGCTTTTCTATAGGGGCTCTTCGAACTCTGAGCCCTAAATTCTCTGATTCCGAGTACTGGTAACGTAGAGGGGTAGGTCTTCAGTCTCCTAGAATATGGCTTTTTCCAGCTTCAGTTTCTTCATTTGTCCCTTGGAGAAGATTCGACTAGACTTGAAGGTGGGGAGGAAACAAGTCCGGAGTTTACAGACTCAGAGTAACTGGGAACTTACATTCGTTTCCTCTTGCAGTATTGAAAGAAAACGGTGGGGAGAAGGGGAGCGGAGCCCTGCACTCTGGGCTGAATGAAGATACTACATCAAAGAGACCGCAAGGGGGCAGTCCAGTTCTGGTTAGGGTCCCAAAAATAGAGGGGGGGGGGAGTCTGTCCCTACTCTTAATTTAAAAAAAAACTGCAAAGTGTCGTTGTGGAGTGGGGAGGGGGTAGGGGGGAAGATGTGAATATTTGAAATCTATGCTCAGTAGTTTTTAATGTTGTACAGGTGTTAAACAATATGCTTTTTTTTTTTAAAAAAAAAGGGGGGGGACTTCTAAATAAACCTCAACCCTCTTTCCCAAAACAA
This sequence comes from Loxodonta africana, assembly GCF_030014295.1. NCBI lineage: Eukaryota > Metazoa > Chordata > Mammalia > Proboscidea > Elephantidae > Loxodonta > Loxodonta africana. The sequence goes on along the minus strand of NC_087344.1, from coordinate 180,221,258 downwards.
AGTGTCTGAACCTCATATATAATAAATAAAACAATAGAATTAATGGACACTAAATAAACCTGAAAGTTTGAGAAGAGCAACCACAGACAACATACTGGCTTCAGACCCAAAGAGTTAGGACAATGTAACTCCTTTTCTGGGATGGCACCCTGGTGCTTAAGAGCTCGGCCAAAAGGTTGGCAGTTCAAATCCACCAGCAACTCCTTGGACACCCTATGGGGCAGTTCTGCTCTCTCCTATAGGGTCGCTATGAGTCATAGTAGGCTCCACAGCAATGGGTTTTTTGGCGTTTAACTCCCGTTCTAACCTACCCTTCCCATTCCATTCCCAAATCCTCGCTGTTGTGGCTTTAGAAGAGGCCCTCATGAAGGATTAGGAGAATAACCAGATTATTTAACTTATTCTTTATTTTATCTTCCAATTTCCTTCTCCCAAATTCCCATCCAAAGAGTTGTACCAGCCTTCTCTTTCCTAAAAAGCAAAGAAGAGTGGGGGAAAACAGGATCAGGGGGTCCAGGAAGTCCCTTCATGCCCTCCCCCACAAGCAAATTCTCTAGATTTCATATTCTGAGCTGGTGGTATCTCCTGGAAGAGGTAGTGTCCCCTCCCCTCCTCACTCCTCTTCATACCCCCATAGTTACATATAATACAGTTTTCTCCTCCTTCCTCCCTTTACCCACTAGCTCCCTACTGCAGGGAACCACTAGGCCATTTGCCTTTAGACTCTGTGGTTGTAGGGCCTCGCCCATTTTACCCTCTGACACCTGCCAGGCCTTAAGCCAGGGCCAGGCTGGAATCTCCAGCTCTGATTCCTCCAGGCCGAATGGAAACCTGGAGAGGTTTCTTCTCCATTCTTTTTGTCTCTGATCTAAGAGGTCCTGAAGTCCTCCCAGCTCAGAAAAATTAGTGACTCATAAAAGTCTTTGCCTCAACATCTCCCAAACAGTTTTCTTACCGCTTTTTTAAAGTTAGACAATAAGGTTTTTTTTTTAAAGTGATCCCTCTTAAATAACTGATAAGTGACCAGGCTGGAAACACTGGCCGGAAGTACTGGTAAAAATTACTTCACAGCGACTGCACTCTCACCTTCTATGTGAAATATATCCCCCCCTGAATGAGGGCCCAGGACAGGATGAGGGGAACAGGACTCTGCAGACTGGACACAGCATCATTCAGATCTGGACTCTGCTAAAATACAGACATTCTCCCACAGCAGGCCAGTGTCATCCTCCCTACCTCCCATCCCCACCCCAGGAAAGACAGCCACCCTCTTGACTCCCTCCTCTGTCTCCATTTCCTCCAAGCTTAGAGACAGATTCAGCCCTCCTCCCCATCACCAAAAGAAGTCCGTTCTACAGTGCCTTCCAGCCACCCCTCACCATACCAGTGTGGTATTCAATGATAAAAAAAAAAAAAAATTTTTTTTTAGTGTGTTATCTATTATGTGCATGCCACTATGCTAGTCACTGTGTTAAAAAAAAAAAAATCCACTGCTGCCAAGTAAATTCTGACTTATAGTGACCCTGTAGGACAGAGTAGGACTGCCCCATAATGTTTCCAAGGAGCATCTGGTGGATTCAAACTGCTGTTTCGGTTAGCAGCTGTAGCACTTAACCGCTACGCCACCAGGGTTTCCAGTCACTGTGTTAGATGCTATCAAAAAAACAAAACAAACCCATTGCCATGGGTTTGCAGATCATTATGCTGCTGGGCGGGTTCAAACTGCCAATCTTTTGATTAGTAGCTGAGAGCAAACTGTTTGCACCACCCAGAGACCTTGCTAAGTGCTATAACCAACATCAAACCCACTGCCGTCTTGTTGATTCCAACTTATAGAGACCCTGTAGGACAGAGTATAAGTCTCTGAGCCTGCCCATAGGATTTCCAAGGCTGTAATCTTTATGGAAGCAGACTGCTGCATCTTTTTCCCACAGAGTGCTTTAACCACTATACTACCAAGGGTCAAGCTAGTTGCTATGGGGAGATATAAATACGATTAAGACATGTCCCTGACCTCAAGGTGTTTGCAATCTAAAAGAAGACTGTATATTTTAAAAGATTTATCTATCCCTGCTAGCAGTCTCGGCCTTTCATTCCTACTAGCTCCTCTCATCTGCATTCAAGGTCCTGCTGACCTTTCCTGTTGTTGCTCTTCTTTCACCGCCAGATTTCTCAAATTGGTATCTACTTTGCCTCCATTTCCTCATAGTCTACTCTTTTTCTAACTCCACAAAAATCTAGGTTTTGCTGCAACCATTTAAATTAAAACTATTTTCCTTGGGGTTACCAATAGCTTCCTTATCCTCCACCTCTTGATAGCTTTTGACTGATTATATTCATATTCAACTTTCTCTTCTAGAATTGATAATATACAGTTGGCTACCTGCTTCCTTCTCTAATCTGTCCTTCTGTATTTCCTTGGTTGATTCTTCTTCTTCTTAACTACAGGCACAGTCACTGGCCTTCTGGTCTTCTGTGTGAACTGGCTCTACTGGGCTCATCTACCTTCGTAACTGTGACTTTGCACTTAGAACTCTAGCCCTGACCTAGTTCAGCTACCTTTAGGACATCCTCACAGGACTGTCACCATAAATTCACCCTGGCCAATACCAAATTCATATCTTCCCTCTGGCCTCCCACAGTTCCCATTTTGGTAGACCATTTTCCCAGATATCCATGTTCAAAACCTATGTTATTTTAACTCTCTTCTCATCTATTCATTATATGAAATTATCACTGAAGCAAGGCATTTTCTTCAAAATAATTGTCTCTCCTCCATTCATAATGCCCTTGTCATGGATTGAATTGTGTCCCCCAAAAATATGGGTATCAATTTGCCCAGGCCATGATTCCCAGTATTGTGTGGTTGTCCACCATTTTGTCATCTGATGTGGTTTTCCTATGTGTTGTAAATCCTACCTCTATGATGTTAGTGAGGTGGGATAGGCAGCAGTTATGTTAATGAGGCAGGACTCAATCTACAAGATTGAATTATGTCTTAAGCCAATCTTATTTGAGATATAAAAGAGAGAATTGAGCAGAGAGACAGGGAGACCTCATACCACTAAGAAAGAAGCACTGGGAGCATAGTGCGTCCTTTGGACCTGGGGTCCTTGTGCTGAGAATCTCCTCGAATGGGGAAGGTTGATGACAACAAACTTCTTCCTGAGCTGACAGAGAAGAGAAAGCCTTCCTCTGAAGCTAATGCCCTGAATTAGGACTTGTAGGCAACTAGGTGGTGAGAGAATAAATTTCTCTTTGTTAAAGCCATCCACTTGTGGTATTTCTGCTACAGCAGCACTAGATGACTAAGACAGAATTTGGTACGGAGAGTGGGGTGCTCCTCTAACAGATACCTAAAATCTAGAAGTGGTTTTGAAACTGTGAATGGATGGAGGATTCAGAAGGAAGTGAAGAGAACTGTTAATATCTGAGACAGCACAGATGGTGAGGAGCATCAGCAGAGAACTGGCAGCAGCAGAGGACCAGGAGCAGCAGAGAACCAGCAGCAGCAGAACCAGGAGACCAGCACCAGATAGCAATGGAGCCTACCCACAGAGCAAGAGAGCTGAGTGCCTTTGCGCAGGAGGCTTCCTGGTGGAGTAGGGTGCCTGCCAGCACTTATCAGTGGAGCTAGCCTTGCTGACCCACGGAGCAAGAGAGCTGAGTGCCTTCTGACCGAGGTTTACTGGCAGAGTGGGGTGCAGGGCAGACGCAGGTGAAGAGGCCCAAGGGTCCAAGAGGCCAACGAACCAGGAAGCAGAAGCTGAAGAGAAAAGGAACACAGGAAGTTGAGCTCCCTCAGTACCAAAGGGTATGGCCATGACCTCTGAGGTTTCAAAGGGTGGAGCCTGTGGTGTTTCTAAGGGTAGAGTCACCACTCAGGTGGACTAGGAGAACAGTGCGCCTAAAGCCGAGGGAGGAAGTTGCTGTCCCAGTGGGCCTGGAAGGTGGAGCTGAAGCCCAGAGCCGAGGGGCCCCCACTCAGAATCCAGAGAATGTGGCCAATACCTAGAATCTGAAGGGCAGGGCCAGTGTGTAAATAGTCTCAGAGAACAGAGGATTATTTTCAAGCCTTGAGGGCCTATGTAATGTGTTCTGCTGACTTGCTTGGTGCCTATTATCCCTTCTTTCCCTCCAATTTCTCCCATTTGTAATGGAAATGTCTAGCTTGTGCCTGTTTCATCATTGTACTTTGGAAGCAGATAATCTGTATTCTAGATTTCACAGATGAAGAGGAATTTTTGGGTTTTGGAGTTGATGTAAGATTTTGCTATGATATGATGGAGTGAGTATGTTTTACATGTGGCAAGGACATGAATTTTGGGGGGCCAAAGGGTTAGAATGTCATAGATTGAATTGTGTCCCCCAAAAATATGTGTATTAATTTGGCTAGGCCATGATTCCCAGTATTGTGTGATTCTCCACCATTTTGTCATCTGATGTGATTTTCCTACGTGTTGTAAATCTTACTGCTATGATGTTAATAAGGTGGAATAGGCAGCAGTTATGTTAATGAGGCAGGACTCAATCTACAAGATTGGATTGTGTCTTGAGCCAATCTTTTGAGATATAAAAGAGAACTGAGCAGAGAGACAGAGGGACTTCATATCACCAAGAAAGACGTACTGGGAACATAGCGCATCCTTTGGACCCAGGGTCCCTGGGCTAGAAACTCCTCAACTGGGAAAGATTGATAACAAGGACCTTCCTCCAGTGCTGACAGAGAAAAGAAAGCCTTCCCTTGGAGCTGATAGCCTGAATTTGGACTTGTAGTCTACTAAACGGTGAAAGAATAAAATTTCCCTTTGTTAAAGCCATCTGCTTGTGGTATTTCTGTTACAGCAGCACTAGATGACTAAGACAGTACTTAATAGTTCGTTTCTGGAATAATGCAAATCTCATGAATCTCTCTCCACTCTCTTGCTTCCTGCATACAGCCAGGTGACCAGGCTTTCTAAAATACCACTTTATTGTGTCTTTACCATATTGAAGAACTTACTAGGTTCCCTATTTCTTTCTTTTTTTAATTTTTATTGTGTTTTAAGTAAAAGTTTACAAATCAAGTCAGTCTCTCATATAAAAATTTATATGCCTTACTATATACTCCTAATTGTTCTCCCCCTAATGAGACAGCACACTCTGGTTCCCTATTTCTTATGAAATAAAGTCCAAACTTCAGTCTGATACTTCAGACATATTATGATTTGGCCCTATCTTGCTTTATGTGAAATCACTAAGGGAATATTGTTCCTATTGTTAGTTGCCATCGAGTTAATTCTGACTCATGGTGACCCCATATGTGCAGAATAGAACTGCTGCATAGGGTTCTCAAGGCTATGACCTTTCAGGAGCAGATTGCCAGGCCTGTCTTCTGAGGTGCCTTTGGGTGGGTTTGAACCACCCACCTTGTGGCCAGTAGTTGAGCACTTAACCATTGCACCACCCAGGGACTCCTAAGCAAATATTAGGAGTCTTGTAAATTTTATATTTTCTTAATTTTCCCACTGCTTCCCTCCATATACCCTCTCATTCGAACATACCCTACCTAGTCACTAGATTTTCCATGCTTGTTCTAGACCCCTAGCCTTCTACTAGCCTCTTTCACTCTTTGAACCACCCTTCCTCCTGATCACCATCGTCTCACAAAAGCCTTCCAGACAACTGCAGCCTATACTGATCTCTCCTACTGCCTAAAACACTTGTCTGTGGCATATACTCTCAAATTTATATGTAATTTAACATTGTTACAAACCTTTTCGTTTTGTTCTAAATGTTTCATATGTGCAAACTTGCATTTTATAAAGTACTCGAGGAGAATAATAATATCACAGACTTATTTTTCATAATCACCAGCATCCTCAGCTGTCTTAGGCATAAGTTACATATGCATTAAGTACTGTTGAACTTAAGTTTAACTGCATCGAATCTTCCTAGCGTTGTGTATACAGGGTTAGTATTAAATCTCAGTGAAAACTATGACAGCCAAGTTGAGATGAACATCTGCCTTGCACTACTTGTTATTTAGTTCCTGTGTCCACTGAAGCCTGGATCTCCGGCCCTCCCTCTGCTCCATGTCACCATCCCTGGGATCTATCCAGGGTGAGGGATACGTCCATCAGTCTTCCTCCCCCCATCCCCAATTCACTCACTGGTTCCATAGTCACTGGTTTCCTTGTTACAGGCTTCAGATGGTCTTGACGTTCTGTCTCAAGATTAATGTTAGTCTCTACTGCTTCCGTTACGTCCTTATCCAACCTGTTCTGCCCTCCGTGGGAATGAAAAACAGAGTTATATCCTTAAACCAACATCCTGATAGAATCTCTTGTTGCTTGCATTTTTTTCAACTGTGTTAAATATAAACTAAAAATTAATGGCCATTTTGCCAGGTGTAAAAACCTTTCTTAAAACAGATCAATCAAAATGGTCATTTGTAGCAGGTGCAATCCTTGACAGAACAACAGAGAATTTTCAAAGTGTTCTAACTGTAAAAGCTTTCTAGAATGACCTTGATAATTAAAAATGTTTCTGACTCACCATAATAAACTCCACCAATTCTCATCAGACAAGTATAACTATAAAACAAATGACAGGAAGACTTCTACGTTTCAAGATCCTCACTTTAAATAATGACATACCTAAAATCCAATCAAAAGACCAGAATAGACACAGGCATACACGGAGGAACGCAGATGCTACGGGAGGGTAATCTGTAAGCCAAAGAACACCAAGGAACCAAGGAATAGCCAGGGCTCTGGCAGGCCAAGACCCTGATTTGGACTTTAAGCCTCCTGGACTGTGAGAAAATAAATTTTTGTTCTTTAAATCCACCTACTTGTATTTCTGTTACAGCACTAGTAACTAAGAAACCAGCCAGTAAATTCTACGTATAAGATTGAAAGACATATAAACCAGTTACGCTGGTTAAAAAAAAAAAAAAAATTCAATCATTATTACTACCCTATTAGAAACCCCCTAACTGCCTTTAAAAACCCTGTATTCACACTACTTAAAGGAGCACCTTGCAACTTTTTCCTCAGATGCTCCCTGTTTGAAAACGGCTTCTTGCCTCAATAAACCCTATTAATTCTAACTGATTTGTTGATCAAATTTTTCTTTCTACAACTGTTTCCTCAACTGGCCCTCTGCATACAGACTCTCAGAGGGAGGGGTCACTCACCAGCCTGTCCTCTGACTCAAACACGGAGTAATCAACGGTGAAATTTGCACCAAGGTCATCTGGGGAGCAGAAAAAAACAATCAGTAGTAACAGAGGAGAAAGGGTAAGACTGGATTCAGAAGTGAGAAAAGGAAGAGATTGCTCAGAGAACTTCAACTTGTTCACGTTGTAAAATGTATTAGTATAATCCAAATCCAATTAACTTTAATGTCCAAAATGTTTGTTGAATATGCACACATTTATATTTTTTACCTGGTATCTAAAATAATTTACAGATTTGAAATTTTTCTAATTGTTTTAACCAGTGTCCAAAGAGTCAAAAATCGCTAGCTTGAAAAATAACCTCACGAGTCTTGATAATCTTTGCTCATACCCAAATCTCTCTCTGACTCAGTTGCTCCATTGAAAAAAGCAAAGGGCAAAAGTCTCAGAACCAGGCATTCTTAAAGCCCTTCTTCATGCTGCAAAGGGTCAGAGCCTTACACATACTCACCGTAATTGGGGGTGACAGTGTAGTAGTAGATCACCTGATAATAATCATCCTCTTCCAGTATTTCTTCATTCTCATACTCTTGTCCTGTGGGGACAAGAACTAGTAGTCAAAGGGCCTTTGGAACTTCTTAGCAACAGAAAGACACCAGAACTTAATTCCAGCACTACCAGTTCCCTTTCTCTCTGCCTCCCCTACAAGAGTCATGTTATCTCCCTGCCTCTATACCTCTAAACCCTTTCTCAGTCTCCTGGGCTCCATTTCTGTGATGAGGCCTGTTACTCTACACCCTTTTGGATCTAGGAGCTCCCAGAACAGAAAATGGGTCCCTTCACATACTGTAAACCCAAAGATGGAACTAAGCCTGAAAAAAGGGAGTAAGAATCAGAGAGACCAGAAATTAAAAATTCCAACTCTTCTACCCAGTATGCTCCAGAACGTATTGTATTTGTGTGAAATCTTGTTTTATCAGTGCCTCATAAGTAACGCGCACAACACATACACACATCTTAGGCTTTTGGAGATTTGGATTTTAGTTCTAGCTTCACTGCTAACTAGCAGAACAGGCCTGGACAAGCTATTTAACATCCAGTTTCTACGAATGAATCAGCTGTACTAAACGATCCATCTTCGTTAGTTTTTCTTCCTTTCCAAAACTAAAACTATGTGGCTTTGATATGACTCAATCAAGAAATCTAGGCCTCCTGCTGAACACTCCCCTAAGCTCCTTAAATGGTCTCCTTCCAACTCCAAGCTAAAGACACAAGAATATGGAGGAAATGGAAACAATGAGACGCACCTGGCAGACTGGGGAACAAAGAGGGGAAGGAGCCAGCTACTCTTGGGACCCTGTCCCTGAAGGCAGTCAGTTCTTCACTGCCCTAAAGGCTGCAATGATGGGCTCAAACACAGCAAAGACTGTGAGGATGGTGCAAGACCAGTCAGTGTTTTGTTCTGTTGTTCACAGGGTCGCTATGAATTGGAACTGACTTGATGGCACCTAACAACAACAACTAATACAACGTTTTTCTTTCAACTTTCTGAAAAAGGGGATATCCTGCCTTCCCTCACTAGTTTCAGGCTGCCCACCTTCAAAGAGTTCACCTCTGTCCTTCGCTCTCACTTTAGTTCCTCTGATCATGTTCAACTCTGTGGTGATGGAGAACTGAGTTCAATCTTGCTAGGACCTCCCCATGTCTGGGGTTCCAACTCTCATCAGTCATCTCTTCCTTGACAGGATTCTATTTTTCTCTTTTTCCTGTTTCTACCTTTCAGACATCTCGTCTCTCTCCTCCTCCTCCCCACTGAACACAGGACTCTAGCACAGATAAGACTGGATTCCATCTCTCGCCCTCTCCTCGTTTTTTTCCCTCACCCCATTTATGGTAGAAGACCTGACCCAAAAGTTCAGGGAGAGGAGTGGACTTACCCAGGATAAGTGGCACAGCAAGGATGGCTACAAAGAGGACATCCATTCTGGATTGTGCACTATAGCTGTGAAAGTAAAAAAAAGGAAATTACAGCATTTCCCACGAGAAACTTACCCCGCCTACCCTCCACCCCCACCCCCAAAGTGGGAGGAAGCTACAGCAACTCTTCTCTCAGGGGACAGAATTTCCCGCCCACTTGCAGACTGACTAGATCATCAGTCACTACCAGTCCTTGAAAGAGCTGCCAAAAAGTGGATTTCGATGTTCATTGAGCTCCCCCAGCTCTGGATTAGATCTATCCATGCCTCCTATAGCTACTGCAAACAACAGCCTACCAAGAAGTTTCCCCTCTCCTAGCTTTTCCTTCCTCCTTCCCAGGCCTCACAAAAACTCACTCTCCCTCTTCCTGTCCCTAACTTACTGTCACCATACAAAGTTGTCCTTCTCTCTGAGGCTTAATCATAGTCTCTTTCATCACAGTTGAAATGTTCTCAGGAAGGGGTGAGAGTTTTTCTAGATTGAAAATAGTCCCTTCCCTCTGCCTGTCTTGGGCTATGGAGAATGGCAGCACATAGTGTATAGCTTGTGATAAAAATCTCTCAGCCAGGGCCAGTTATTTCCTCTCTAGTAAGTACTGACCTCAACTTCCTGGACATAGGTTGGAAGAAGGAAGGAAGCAGATAGTCTCTTTCCTTGCTGCAGATGCCACACCTCTCATTTTCATTCACTTAATGTGTTCATTCCACCGATAGGGGTAGAGTTCATCTTATCCTTCCCTCCGCTTTTATGTTCCAGTTTTCATTTAATTCAGAAACATTTATTAACATATATGTCAGGCAGTCTGATAGGCTATTCAGGATTCACAAGCAACGGGACAAGAAAAGAATACATATTGTTGTTTTTTTTTAAAGGGGAATTAATAAGCGACTATCTACTCTCCGCCTACTACAAGCCAGGCACTATGCAAGTCTCTGTGGAAGCAGCCACAAACAAGATAGATTTGGAGCTTGCTTTATCGGTCACAAGATGCTGCGGTAAGGGCTCAAAGGAGAGATATTATCGCAACCCTCTCTCTTTGCCCATCTCAGCCTGATAGGCTCAGAAGCAGGACACACTGGAGTCCTGAGCACTGGCCAGGACACTCTCACCCTCTCAATGCTATTAGAGGAGGATTTGCTTGGCAGCTTTCTATGTAAATCTACACAATTTATCTATTCATTCAATTTCTTTCAGAATTTCCTAGAAAAAACTTAAAACACCTATGTGGGTGTACATACATGCATTAAATCATAGATAACTTCACTTCCAGCCTCTCTTTTGAAAAATTTAAAATTCAGGTGTGCCTGACAGCAAAAGCATTTAAACTCCTCTCTCCTTTAACCACCGCCCCCTCCTTGGGATAGGGGTGGAAAGGATGGAGAATAGAAGGAAGCCTGGTTCTCTCTGAACAATTTCTATAATTTTCTGGTACTTTGCTCTCTCAAAAACACTATTCCAGATTCTCTCACTTTTCCATCCTGAGACTCCTTTGCCTAAACATCCTCCCTAAGGACTGACTACTCCCATCCAAATGAAGTTACAACACCCTCCTGTCTTAGTTATCTAGTGCTTCTGTAATAGAAATACCACAAGTGGGTGGGTTCAACAGAGACAAGTTTATTCTCTTACAGTCTAGTAGGCTAGAAGTCTGAATTCAGGGTGCCAACTCCTGGAAAGGCTTTCTCTCTCTGTCCGCTCTAAAGGAAGGTCCTTGTCATTAATCTTCCCTTGGTCTAGGAGTCACTATGAGTCGGAATCGACAGGACAGCAGTGGGCTTAGTTTTTGGTTTGGTCTAGGAGCTTCTCCACGAAGGAAACTCAGGTCAAAGGGATGCGCTCTGCTCCTGGCACTGCTTTCTCAGTGGAATGAGCTTTCCCTGTCTCTCTGCTCACTTCTCTTTTTTATATCTCAAAAGAGACTGGCTTGAGACACAATCTAATCTGGTAGATCTTATCAACATAACTGCCACCAGTCCATCTCATTAACATCATAGTGATAGGATTGACAACACAGAGGAAAATCACATCAGACAAAATGGTGGACAATCATATAATACTGGGAATAATGGCCTAGCCAAACTGATACACATTTTGGGGGGGACACAACTCAATCCATGACACCTCTCCTTCTAATTTAACCTTCTTTCACTCTAATATGGAACCCCTCTTTCTTCCCCTAGACTGAGGAAAAGACAACACTGAGGTTCATTTTCAGAAAATAAATAAAAGAAGCATGACTTGGGGTCGTGTCGTTTTCCTTTAACCTCATTACTCTAACAGAGTTTTAACTCCACAATCCCCTCTAAACAATTTCCTAAGACTGCTCTCCAAGCTCCTCTTGCTTCTCTGTAATGAAGGCTTCTTTAGTAATATACTGTACCCCATGTTTCCTACTAGCCTGTCCAAAAAGCTCCTACTTTTTTTAGGTCTAACCTTCATCCCTTCAGCGGCAGCTCTAGCCCATTTCCTCTCATTCAAATTAGAACAAGACTCTTCTTTTCTCCCCGCCCTATTCCTGTACGATCTTTGTTTTTCTCTCCTAGATTTAAACAGGATCTTCCTCCGTCTGCAGTCCTCCAAAAAAAGGTAGGATTCCTACCATCCATTCCCACAAAGTAACTGAAAGAAACCACGGCCGAGGCGGAGCGGAACCCAAGAATCCGTTCCCACGCCCAGCCCAAACTCTTTTCCGGGTGGGGACCACTCCCAGGACGGGGGGCTAGGGCTCAGAAAGGCAGGGGCACTACAATTCCCAGCAGGCCCTGCGGCCCAGGCCCCGCCTCCGCAGCCCCGCCCCCGCCAAGTCTCCACTGGCCTTCGAGGGGTGGGGATTAGATGGGAGGTGGCCATGGGGCTGCGGCCCGGGGTTTGTCCTCAACTCGGCTTCCGTAGAGGAAGTCGCGCGGCCCTTCATTTGGGGTTTCGGTGCCCCCTCCCCTTTTCCCGGGGTCTGGGGGTGACATTGCACCGCGCCCCTCGCGGGGTCGCGTCACCTCCCTACACGGACTCCAAGCCGGCGCACTCCTCCCATTCGCCTCCTTGGGCCAGGCCTCCACCCCGCCCCCAGCTGCCCAGCCATGGGGGCCGCAGTGTTTTTCGGATGCACTTTCGTTGCGTTTGGCCCGGCGTTTGCGCTTTTCTTGATCACAGTGGCTGGGGACCCGCTTCGCGTTATCATCTTGGTCGCGGGGTGAGTGGGGTTCGGGGAGACGTGGGAGGGCTTCGAAGAGAGAGATCCGAGAGGGTCTGGAGCAACTGGGGCGAGCCTGGGAGCTTGGGTTGACCGAGACAAGTCGGAGGTGGAAGTTGGAAAGGGTCGGTCGAGGGTGTGACGATTTGTCCTTTCTCGCAGTTGGTTTCCGCCTTCCAGGGATTGCACAAATTCCTCCTGTACTCCTCCCGGCTACGTCAGAGGAGGCCCAAGGCCCAGACTCGTGAGGGGTCTGTACTTACCTCGGCCGACCGAGTCAGGTGCCCCAAGGGAGGACCCAGGAATGGATACCTCGACCTTTGCTGCTCTCACAGTCTGGCCCTCGTGTCTCTGAAGAGTCTTTAATCAAATTTCTACCCCTTCCCCTGTGTCTAGATCTCTACGATTGCATCCCTACCCGATCTGGTCCCAGTCTCTGACCATCCGGAAGTCTGACTTCCACTTATCAGGCTTCAGCCTTGGCTGATAACCCCTCCTTGGTATTTTGGCGGCCCCTACCCTTTCCTGTCTGATTGCCCTTGTCTCTCCTCAGGGCATTTTTCTGGCTGGTCTCTCTGCTCTTAGCCTCTGTGGTCTGGTTCATCTTGGTTCATGTGACTGACCGGTCAAATGCCCGGCTCCAGTATGGCCTCCTGATTTTTGGTGCTGCAGTCTCTGTCCTTCTGCAGGAGGTGTTCCGTTTTGCTTACTACAAGCTGCTTAAGTAAGAAGATGGGGTGGCCTGGAAGGGAGAGGGGCAGAGGATTGCAATATGGGAACAGCCCCTGGGTGGTGGTTTGGAGGAGGAGGCACTAAGGGAGGATGTTAGAGGGAAAGGAGCACCCCTGCCTTCCCCCTCATGTTTCCCCCACCCCGCCCCACCCCAGGAAGGCAGATGAGGGGTTAGCATCGCTGAGTGAGGACGGAAGATCACCCATCTCCATCCGACAGATGGCCTACGGTGAGCCAAGGGAGAGGAACTGGAGGAAGGAGTTGGACACCCCCCCGCCCCCCAGCCCGGGAGTCTCTAAACATCCACGTGTCCTCAGTGGCTTTTTGTTTTCCTTCATACCTGGCCTCCCAGGAGAGATGGCTGGAGGGAGAGTAGGCATGGGAGAATTGTGTATGGGGATGGGGAAGGGTCACTGGTAATCCGGCTGTAATGATTGCTGACATTAATGAGAACCTCCCTCCCCCCAGTTTCTGGTCTCTCCTTCGGTATCATCAGTGGTGTCTTCTCTGTTATCAATATTTTGGCTGATGCACTTGGGCCAGGTGTGGTTGGGATCCATGGAGACTCACCCTATTACTTCCTGACCTCAGGTAAGACCCACTCCCTATCTTGCCTTTATACCTCACCTCTCCCTGGCTCTGATCTGACTAATTGGCCTTTCCTGGGAGACTTCCTTGGCCCAGCATCTCAGGAGTCTGGCAGAAAATCAGGGTGTGTCTCATCCCCATCTTTTTCCCTGCAGCCTTTCTGACGGCTGCCATTATCCTGCTCCATACCTTTTGGGGAGTTGTGTTCTTTGATGCCTGTGAGAGAAGACGGTACTGGGCTTTGGGCCTAGTGGTTGGGAGTCACCTACTGACATCAGGACTGGTGAGTGGGATGGGGAACGTATACCCTCTCTTCTTAACATTTTAAAACTTACGTTGGGAGGAGGCAGGAAGGTGAGTCTTTAGGGGTAACTCACCTCAGAACCAATTGTATAACCTGCTTTGGAGATTCTCTAGGGGAGGTGTTTGAATGGATTGGTCCAACTAATGCAGATGACCTGAGGTGAGCAGGAGTGGTAGAAATCTCTGAGGAAGCTGAAAATCAAAAGTGTTCTTGTCTACAAGATGCTGGTGCCCTGAAGGACTAGGGGATTTGAGTGAGCTATCTGCATTGGTCTGGATCAAAGGCACAAAGAGAGCATAGGGATTAGGTGTGGGGAGGAGAGGGAGAATATAATCTCTTTTCCACTCTTACCCCCATCCCCAGACATTCCTGAACCCCTGGTACGAGGCCAGCCTGCTGCCCATCTATGCAGTTACTGTTTCCATGGGACTATGGGCCTTCATCACAGCCGGAGGGTCCCTCCGAAGTATCCAGCACAGCCTCTCGTGTAAGGACTGACTACCTGGACTGATCGCCTGCCAGATCACCCACCTGCCTGCCCACTGCCCATGACTGAGCCCTACCCTAGCCCACGTCCATTGCCCTCCATTCTGTCTCCTCGTCGGTCTATCCCACCACCTTCAGGGTTTTGTTTTGTCCACTCGTGACCTTTAGTCTCTAGGTTTTACCAGGAGCAGCCTGGGTTTAGCCAGTCAGTGACTGGTGGGTTTGAATCTGCACTTATCCCCACCACCTGGGGACCCCTTGTTGTCCAGGACTCCCCATGTGTCAGTGCTCTGCTCTCACCCTGCCCAAGACTCACCCCGCTTCCCCTCTGCAGGCCGACGGCAGGAGGACAGTCGGGTGATGGTGTATTCTGCCCTGCGCATCCCACCCGAGGACTGAGGGAACCTGGGGGGTACCCCTGGGCCTGGGGTGCCCTTCTGATCTCCTCGCTCTGTATTTCTCCATCTCCAGTTCTGGACAGTGCAGGTTGCCAAGAAAAGGGATCTAGCTTAACCATTGCCCCGGAGATGAAACTGATGGAGGCTCAAGGGTAGATGGGCTCTGAGTTTCCCAGTATCCTCTCCCCAGACTGGACATCTTGGTCTTTTTCTCAGGTCTGAGGGGAACCATTTTTGGTGTGATAAAGACCCCATACTGCCTTTTTTCTTCTTGAGTCGGGTGGGGAGGAGGGAGGTACGCTGGAATTCTTCTCCTAACCTCCTTGGGCTAGGTTTTCCCTCCTCAGATTCCCCCTCATGGCTGGGCTTATATCTACCCCCCTTTCCCAGGCCCTGAGGGAAAGGAAGGAAGTGCATGTTTGGGGTTGAGAACTGGAATTACTGGAACTAATGGTTTTAACCTCCTCGACCACCAGCACCCCTCCTCTCCCCAAGGTGAAGTGGAGGGTGCTGCCATGAGCTGGCCACTCCAGAGGTGCAGTGCCGCTGTAGGAGTCACTACCATGACATCGCAGGGAAGGAGGGCAGATTTTTTTCTAGTTTTTAATTGGGTTGGGGTGGGCGGGGAGGTTTTCTATGAACTGTATCATTTTCTGCTGAGGGTGGAGTGTGCCATCCTTTTAATCAAGGTGATTGTGATTTTGACTAATAAAAAGGACTTTATAATTGCGGGGGAACTTGGCTTTTAAGGGTGAGGATAACATGTTAATTGAGATTTCTGCCCTCTCGTGTTTCTTGTCCAGCTTCCTTCTTAACCTGGCAACCCCTGGTCTCTTCCAGGCATAGCTTCAGTTCCAGGGCAGAAACCTGTGCTGGGAATTTAACACATCAGAGACTTGGGGCTATTTTCCAGAAGTGGATCTTCCCCTTCCAGGACTGGGACCGAAGGGGTTAATCACCCATGCTTCTTTTTCCGCTATCCTTCGTCCACCTCCACCATCTAAGAGATTAAGGAACTCTCTCACCAGAGGTGGAGTCAGAAAATTTAATTTCCAAATATACTGAGCAAAAAAATATAACTCTAACAACAGCCACCCCCTGTCCTAAGAGGAGACCCTGCAGTATGTCTAGAGAAAGGGACAGAAAGGTGAGGGAGTCAGGGGACTTTGGAATTCCCCTACAACTAATGAAGTTTGCCGTCTGCATTGACAGCACAGGAATCTCCTCATCTCCTGCATGTTTTGAGAGGGTGAAGGCTCTGCTATTCTTCCTTGATTGAAAGCCTGGGTCCATGCATCTCTGTAGGGGATGTCCAGAGGAAGGAGGGGTGTCTGCCCACTACTCCTATAGCATTTATGGCCAATCCCTGCTCCCCATTTTAGAAGCTCCCTGATAGGCATGAAGAGAAGGCATCCAGGATGTCTGAGATGGAGTCTATGCTTCAGTGGTGGCTTGTGCTGAGGTGAAGACTACACTTTTCTGGTTTCTCAGCCTCTTCTTCCTGAAAGGGGGAAAAGTTCATGGAAATGACTAGTGTCCTAGGTGAAGCAGATTAGAGGGGCAATAGGATAATGGTTTTCAATAGAAAAGAAAGGACTGGGTGTATAGAAAGTAGAACCTCACCGAATCTTTCTAACGATGAAATAAACGGCCAGCAGAAGGCAGAGACAGCCAGCCAAGATTCCCACACCTAGACCCAGCATTTCACCTGGGGAGGTAAAGATGGAAGGTGTCAGCCTAGCATTGACACCTTTATCCCACTTGCTGAAGTCACTCCCCACCCCCCACACCCCCAGCAGCTGGGTAGGATTGCCTTACCTGTGGTATATATGGATCCCACTATAAGGCAAGAAAACCTGAGTCAGTGGGACTTCAGATCCCCATCCCGGCTGTGGGCAGCATGCTCTGCTTCTGTGCCTGGGAAAATCACCTGGACACCAGG
This sequence comes from Loxodonta africana, assembly GCF_030014295.1. Lineage (NCBI taxonomy): Eukaryota > Metazoa > Chordata > Mammalia > Proboscidea > Elephantidae > Loxodonta > Loxodonta africana. The sequence continues at coordinate 180,204,479 of NC_087344.1, read as the reverse complement.
GGTTGGGGGTTGTCCCCAGTCCAAGCAAGTCCTGGAGACACCTTCCCCTCTTAGCCTTTTTCCTTCCCAGAGGCTCCCCAATGCCTGCCCTTTGAGTTCTCCAATTTCCTGTCTCTTTTTAAGTCACCTTGAATGAAAGAAGCAAAGACCGATCGCTGATTGAGAGGCTGGGGAGCTCGGTAGTTCTGTACCAGGAGCTCGGAGGGCTCCTCTTCAGTGGAAAACAATGTCTCCTGAAGCTTTTCCAGCTGAGGAGCAGAACAGTAGGATTAGGGAAGAAGGGTCACTTTGGGGAGTGGCAAAGGGGTCTGAGGTTACAACTAGGTCTGTCTGCTGCCTCACCTCTCCACCACTCACCTGGCCCATCGAAATCTGGGCCCTTCCACTGAAGACTGTCCAGAGCACACTCTGGTAGCAAGGGGGCGTGGTTAGCGAGCCATTGTAACGGAAGAACCGCCCCAGCTGTGGGGGGAGCAGCTCTCTCATGTTGAAGGGAGGCACTGAGGTCTTCTGATCTGGGGAGAACAGACCAGGACTCATCTTCCTCTCACTGGCCCCTAGCTTACTTAGACAGGGCTCCCAGCAGCAAAATCCCCCGGCCCCTAACTTGCCTCATTTCAGGTCTCTTAGGCCAGTTTGGAAGTTTCCCTAAAGTCTAATCTCACTTCCTCCTACTGTAGATTTTTAGGGCTCACCTTTGTGCCTGATTTCATGCAAGTGACTCAGAATGTGCTCATACGCTGGATTCTTGGTCTCTCCCACCTAGGAGGGAATGAAAGGAAGAGGGTTTGGAGTAAGAGTCCATGTACAGAGTAAATGGACAGACATGGCAGAACAGGACTAAAGAATGCACAGAGAGTGGAGAGAGACCTAGGGAAGGATTTGGGGCCACTGACCTCAATTAAGATGCCCAGGACAGCCAGGCCCTGAGGCCTCTGAGCAGCCTCATTCAAGTTGTCATAGGAATCAGAGTCATAATGTACAATGTGGAGCTGAGTGAAGGCAAAAGGAATTGAATCATTTAATGTTTCACTTCCCTTTCCTAGTCCTTGATCTTAATCACTCCCACCCCCAACATCCCCTAAGTCTGTCTCACAAAAGTTGGTCTTATTTCCCCACAGTAACTTATCTCAGTGTTCAGATTCTTCTTGTCCTCAGCACTGACCAGCCCTGAAACTGTGTCCCAGTCCAAGCTCTTTGTACCCTGGTACCTCTGCAGCTGTGGCTTCACTGTTGATCTGATGCTCTGACCCCCCTGGGGACCCTTTCTGACCCCAGTGCAAGTGGAGTTGAGCAGCTACATATCTTCGGGGAAATCCTTCCAAGTACAGCGTAGGGGGCAGAGAGAGTTGCACTGTGAGGAAAAGAGAGCAACCTAGAGTTGGTGGAAGAATGTGGATACATTCCCAGCCCTGGGTTGCCATCATTTCTAGGGAGATGTAACCAGCTTTTTCGGTCTCCCTCCTTTAATAGCACCCTATTCCTCCAATGGACCAAAGCTTTCCTAGCACACTCCCCCTTTTCCCAGAAGGGATCAAGTCAATGCTATGATACTAATCCACCCATAAAGCTTGAACATAGACTTTGAATTTCTACCTCGGCCATAGGAGCCTGATCCCCATTCTTATACCCCATATTCATGGTTGAAACCTGAGAATTCAGAAGTTAGGAGAATGCTTCTTTCTCCTAAATCCTAAGATTGGACCTGGAGCCTACACCTTGGAGCTCTTACCTGTGTGGCCATTATTGTGTAAGTCCAGAGGCTCAGTGCCAGGCTGGTCATATCCATGAGGCTGCAGAGCAGGCAACTCAGGGTCAAATGTCACACTGTCTGTCTGGATGTCGATGGGGGACTGGGCATTGCCTCCACATTCAGGGTAAGAGGCTGGCCAATGATCCTGACCATGTGGGCCTGGTGGGGGTTACCAAGGAAATTTGTCCTGCTCTCCAGCCCCAGCCACCCTTCTCCAGCACCCCCTTCCCACCAAGTTACATATCTGTGGGGGTAGAAATGCACTTCCCACCTCCACACCCAGTTAAGACCCCAATTGTGCAAGGTGGGTGAGGTAGGAGTCCCTGCTGGACTTTAGGCTGCAGTTCCCCTCACCTATCCAGAGGCAATGATGATTCCCCAACTCTCAATAAATGGGGGGTGGTAGCTCTTTCACTTACCTGTAGTTTAAGGACAAGAAAGCTGAATGAGGAGAGGAGGGGGATGGATAGAAAGCCTGCATACCCTAAGAGATGGGATTGGCAAGTAGGAGTAGGAAAACAGGTGAAATAAAATGAGCCTAAAGAGATCAGCTCTCTTTGGGGTCCCCTTCAATTGGCCTTGGGATTCAGATGTCCTGACTTTCCATCCTTCATTTCTTGCTCTTACATTGGGCCTCACTTTGGCTCTGGAGTTTGGTTAAGTCATTGATCAAAGGACAAAGGAATTGAGCTCCATTTTCCCCAGGGTCACGAACTACCCTGCCAGGGTCTTCAGCCTTGACATCAAGCTCTGTCCCAATTCACAGTTCAGGTTGGGCAGGTGGGATCAATTCAGATAGAGGGCCAGGAGGGGAATTGGCAGCTAAGCTCAGGGTTCCTTTCCCCACCTAGTTTCCTTTCCACTCCAGCTCCCTCACTCCCACATAGATTTACTGAGGACCTACCTAGCTTTTCTGCCCAATCAGGAGATGCCGGATTCGATGGTAAGAATAGGGTCTAGGAGCCATATATGCAAAACCCAGAGCACGAGGAGATGGGGAAGGAAGGGAGCTGGGGTGAGAAGCTAAAGAAACCTCTCCCTGCCCACACAATATTAATCTTCCTGCCAGGTGAGGAGGTCCCAGGAGCCCTGGTAGTGCGGTGGTTATAAAGCACTTGGCTGCCAACCAAAAGGTTCAAAAACACCAGCTGCTCCTCATGAGAAAGATGTGGGCAGTCTGCTTCCGTTAAAATGTACAGCCTTGAAAACCCTTCGGGACAGTTCTGCTCTGTCCTGTAGGGTCGCTATGAGTCGGAATCAACTCGATGGCAGTGGAAAGAGGTCCTAGTGTGAAAGGGGCAGCAGGAGGAAGGGCCCTCGGGTTCCGTTCTTACCCTCGTAAGTCCAGTGTTGACCTGCAAGGCAAAGTTATTTGGGTCACAGCCAGCGCAGCATGGGGCAGAGCTTTGGCCGCAACGCACCCCTCCCTCGGGCGCAGCTCCACCTCCCTCTCTGCTCCTTCACCTTCCTCCACTCCAGCACTTCCCAGGGGAAGCCCTGAAACAGGACACTTCAGTGGAAAGGTCGGGGGGCCTATTTAAAATCACCAGCCAGGCTGTGCTTGCTGAGTAAAGGCGAAGGAGGAATGTAAGGAGATAAAGCCCAGGAACTAAAATTAACCTGGATCCAATGTGCAGTCAGCCCAACCCTTACTTTTCTCCGACCTGTGCCAAGCCAATCTAACACTTCAGAAAGTTAGGATGGGGTGGGGTAAGGGTGGGGGCAAAGTGTTTCGAGGAAAGGGACTAGGATGGGGAGGGAAAAGAAGTTCAGAGTAGGGGGGTACCACTGAGAGGAGGGGGAGGGGGGTTATTCATTTGCTCCAAAGCACTGTGTGAAACAAAGGCAATGAGCTGTAAATTAACATTTCAGTTCTCCCTTTCTGGCCCCGGCAGCCCTAGAGGAAACCCCATGATGGAGCCTCTGCTTCCTAGATTCCCAGATAGTTAGGGAAGGGTGGGAGTCAGGGAAGGGTCTACTTTAGGCTGAGGGTGGTGGGTGGGCACAGGCTGCCAGGCTGGCAGGGCCATGATGAAAGTGAAGCACTTGTGTCTGGAAGAGAGAGCTGCCAGCTGGGTCACGTGCCAGGTTCTGGTGCAGTCCTGTTTCAGACCAAAAGTCCTAGGGGTCTGCAGGTGGAGCCCCCACCCAGGGCCAAACTGCTTCAAGGGGGAAAAGAGAGGCCTTCTAGTAGGTTTTCTCCATTATTCAAATTGCTAGAAACTGGAGGAAATTCTACATTCTCCCCTCTCTTTTCCTTTTATTCTCTTAAATTCCACAAACTCCTAGATGTCCTGGATCTCATCCTCCGTGTGTTCTGCTGACCTATTCTTCAGTTAAGAAACCTCTGAAAAGCAGCCTAAGTGAGGGCTGGAAGCAGCCTCTCATTTACCAGCTCTGTGGGATGCCCTGAAACCTCAAATTCCCTGATTTTGCACAGGCTGACAACCTTACCCTTCCCCTCCCACCAAATCCTCCCTGATTCTACATCTCTTCCTCCTCTTTTCCTATTTTTTTTTCTTTTTCTTTAGATGCAATTTGTGACTGTTTGTATTCCTCCATTCTTACATCATCCTCTCTGCACTCCCTTTCTCCTCTCTAGACCCCCCCCCATATGTCCTTCCAACAAACCTTAATTATGCACCTGTTATGTGCTGGATACTGCATGGAGGCACAGGAAACACAAAAATGAGGTGTAGAGTCCCTGGGGACACTCCTGAATTGCCTTGGCCTTTTTTATGTGCCTAAGAGCCCCCTCCTCATCTCTGGGGGCTTCCAAAAGCCCTTTGTAAAGGGCTGAATAAATGTTGACTATTACTGCTACCGCTTTCAGGAAAAAAAAAACTGGGAAATCAGTTGCTCCATGGAATCAAAAAGGGACCTTTGGCATGAGGTTGTCAGTAGGGGATCAGGGTCTGAGTTAGGCAAGAGATGTCGAGGACGGCTAGAGTATGGCTAGAATCAGATTCAATTACTTCCCCCCTCCCTCCCAATCAGCCCTCTATCCTTTCGCTCCAGACCTTCTTGGATCCCTCATTGAAGGAATTTGGAAATAAAGAAGGCCAGGAGGGCTGCTTCAGACTAGGACAGTAGGGAAAATAGCTCCGGAGAATCTGCAGCCTGCAAAAAGATTCCTACACTTGTGTGCATAGATAAGCTGGTCCTGGCTAGTTCTCTCCGGTGCCCAATAACAGCAAGGCTAGCGAGGTGGAGAGAAAAGAAGGGGATTGGCCTTCTCCCACTCCTCTCTTTTCTTTCCACCCTTGAACTGTGACTACTCCAGCCCCTAGGCTTCCTTTTATACCTCCTCCTCCCATTAAACACACATGGTGGCATGTGGACATAACACAGACAGACACACAGACATCCAGATGTACCTACCCCCATCTGCAGCCAGGATCCAAATCACCTCTAGCAGGAGGTTGAAGAACAGCATGTTATCCCAGGAAGGGGCACAGGGGACAGGGAGTTTGGGACTAGAGCAGGCAGAGAGAGAGAGAGAGAGAGAGAGGATACAGAGAGAGAGAGAGAACAGAGAGACAGACAGAGAGGAGTCCCCGGTGTTGAATGAATTTATCTCTTTATCTCCTTCTCTCTGGTCCTCTCTGTGAGTCTCTACAGACTTCCCGGCGGATTTGGTTTTCAGTGGGTACCGTGGGTTTCTGTGTTTCCAGGGAAAACCTCTTGCGCCCCGCTTTCTGCCCTGTCTTTATCTCCCTCTGCAGTCCCCACTCCACTTGCTGGCCAGCGACTTCACAATTGCCTCCCGCTTTTAAGGTGGCTCTGGACTGGTGTACGGGGGGGGGGGGGGGGGGCAGCTGGGCTGCTGGTGAACAGCTCCTTAAATAGCCCATTAGGCATGCTGGATAGCCCTGCTTGGAGCAGTGAGCCAGCGGAGGGTTTCACTGGAGCCCTGGCCTGGGCTCAGGGATCCCAGCTGGGGTGAGCTTTTCCTTCCTCTGCTCTTCACACAGACACTGCTCAGACGGGTGTTCCCCGGAACGGGGATGGGGCGAGGAAGGGCCTGTCGGGGTCCAATCCATCCCCCTCAAGGAAGCACCAGATTCTTATCCCCCTAACTGGCTTCTCTGAGGAGCCGCTTCCTAGGTGGTATGGGGCAGATGGTGGGGGACCCGTTCCCAATCCTCTGTGGAATCTGAGGTGCCCCGGAGTAGGAAGAGGTCAGAGTTAGGAGATCGATAACAAGCAGGATTTGGGGGCTGAGGATGCTGTTGGGGGGTGAAAAATCAAGGACTGAAACCTGGGTTGTGGAAAATAAAGGATAGAAGTGAGGTGAGGAGAAGTTGTTTGGAGCGCTCTCTTTCCCCCAGCCTGTCACCACCCCCTTCCCACCGTGAGGCCTGGGTTCACGTGCCTGCGTGACCTGCGGGGGGAGCGGTTTTGTTTGCTGTATAAAGCCCATTTGTTTGCTTAACGGGGGAAGGGCCCCTGCGGCACCATGAAGAGACAGCGGCTTCAACTGCCCGTCCCAGCCACCTCCCTCTCCAGGGAACCCAGATCTAGGGCGGCTTTTGTCACAGGACAGGACACTGACCCATGGCAGGGAGGCCCGGGAAAGGGAAGAGGTAAGAAACAACCACTAGCATCATCAAAAAAAAAAAAAAAAGAGAGAGAGAGAGGGGACGGGGCAGAGAGAGAGACCACATAGTGCAGATGGGAGAAAGGTCGGGGATCTTTTCTCCCGCCTAACAAACGGTCGAGGCAGGGCAAGCCGGATTGGGTGAAACCTGCCACCCAGGAGCTGGGAGAGTGGAGCATAGAGGCCCGGTGTCTCAGGAATGTGGGCTGGTGTTTGTTCCCCCACGGGACTGGAAATCCCGATTGGAATGTACATCCTAAATCCCGCATGAGAGAATGCAAAGCCCACAAATAATTTCCAGCCAAGCATTGAAACCTTTTTCTCCTCCATATTCTTCAGCAGACTCACTAGCCAGGAGGATGCACCCATTTGAGCTCCCTCTGCTCTCCTTGCTCTTGCCAAGTAGTAATAAATGGCCCAAACAAAGGGAAAAAGAAAAAAAGTCTCAAACAAAGGGAGCAGAAGCTAAATAAGAGAGCGGGATAAAAGCCAAATGAACAGAATAATGCATGTACCGGGTCATCAGCGCCTGCACAGCCAACTGCCCGCCTTGCCTTTCTGTCTCCTGTGTTGATTTGCCATTTTGCCGATGTCATTTCCTTTTTTATTTCCTATTACCCTCGAATTATTTTTCTCTTGCAGCTAAGTTTTATGTTTCCAGGTTACCCCAAAGTGCCACTCATCCCACCTAAGAAGAATAAGAAAGCTTAAAGTGTCTGTTAGGCCACGTTTAGACTAACACAGAAAAACGGAAAAAAGAAAGCAAGCAGGGACATCTTAGGTATGGTAGAAAGGAAGAGAGAGGCCTGGATAGGATGACCTCTGCCAGGACAGAGATCGCCGGCTGAGATTCAGCCTCCCAAGGCAGGTAATGTGTCTTGCCAGGCGCCACCTCCTGGCTCATCTATGAATTTTTAAATTTAATTAATTTTTTTTTTTTTTTTTTTGGTGATGGTGTTTTATTCCTTCTTTGAAGTGTTTCCCTGCTGGTGGGCTTTGGGATTCTGCTTACACAATGATCATTGTTTCACAAAGATGTCTTGGCCCCAAATCAGCACTTTCCACCATCCCGAGTGAGCAGCCCCTCTACCACAACCCCACTCGGTGCCTCCCAAAAGGACAAAAGCTCTGGTTTCTGGGAGCTGACATTCCTAGTAGAGAGAGAGAAAGGAGGCAAGCACCTTTCTCCAGGGACTTAGCTTTATTTTGACCATTTAGCTTTATTGTAGGTATTTCTGTTTTTGCTTTTCAGCCATGCTGATTTGGAGCAGAGGTCAAGAGGAACCTTAAATATTAAAAAAGAAAAAAAAGTGATTCTTCCCGTTCTCGTTTCTGCTCAAACTCTGGCACCTTTGTTTCACTTCCAACTTCTCCTTCTCCAGCTCATTTCTCACCCTGGAATTGGCTAAACCCCTAGGAAAACCCGTGCATTTTGCTGCCATCTGGCGCCCTCTCCTGTCCTTTCTGATGCAATGAAAAGTGAACAGATAATCCAAGTGTCCAAGTGTGGTGACTTTTTTTGAGTTCTGGATTTCAATTCATCTGTGTAAAACACATTACAGGAAGCTGCTAAGTGCTCTGAGTTTGTGTGGTGGGATATATGAAAGTTCAGTGAGGGAGGGAGGCAGGTGGAAAGGAAACAGGAAGGGTCACACAGGAACTTAAGCGGTACAAACCAAACCAAACCAAACCCAGTGCCGTCGAGTCGATTCTCGACTCATAGCGACCCTATAGGACAGGGTAGAACTGCCCCAAAGAGTTTCCAAGGAGCGCCTGGTGGATTCAAACTGCTGACCCTTTGGTTAGCAGCCATAGCACTTAACCACTATGCCACCAGGGTTTCTTAAGCAGTGCAGATGGTAACTAATTGTTGAGAAGAGAGAATCAAAGAGGCTACAGAATTAGGTGGATTTAGATTTCCTGGAAGGGGAAGCAACCTTTTGGCATGAATTAATGTAGAAACAGAGATATATCCTGATTGATGGGTAATCACGTTTATCATCACATGCTTGTCTTCTGATACATTGGTACTAAAGCCCCTTAAGCAAAACAAAAGTGTTCAAGAATTAAAGTCAGAGTAATTCGTGGGAGAGGGGTGGTTAGAGCCCTTTGGATGTCAGTTTTCTAGTTCACATTGCATGACAAATGCAGTTTGAGAATCTTGTAGACAGAGGACAGGTAACAGTTTGTGGTCGGAAATGTGCGACATCTTTCATAAAAAGGAGTGATTTTTATTTATTCATTTTATTGTGCTTTAGCTGAAAGTTCACAGCTCAAGTTAGTTTCTCATATGAAAATTTATACACACATTGTTATGTGACCTTAGTTGCTATCCGTATAATATGTCAGCACACTCCTTTTTTCCACCCTGGATTTCCCATGTCCATTCAACCAGCTCCTGACACTTTCTACCTTCTTGTTTCGCCTCCAGACAGAAGCTGCCCATTTAGTGTCATGTATTTACTTCAACTAAGAAGCATGCTCTTCATGGGTATCGTTTCATGTCTTATAGTCCTGTCTAATTTTTGTCTGAAGAGTTGGCTTTGGAAATGGCTTTGCTTCTGAGTTAACAGAGAGTCTGGGGGCCATATCTTCTGGGGTCTCTCCAGTCTCAGTCAGACCATTAAGTCCGGTCTACTTACTAGAATTTGAGTTTTGCACCCCACTTTTTTCCTGCTCTGTCAGGGACTCTCTGTTGTGTTCCCTGTCAGGGTGATCATTGGTGGTAGCTGGGCACCATCTAGTTCTTCTGGTCTCAGGCTGATGGAGTCTGTGGTTTATGTGGTCCTTTTTGTTTCTTGGGCTAATATTTTACTTGTGTCTTTGGTGTTCTTCATTCAAAAGGAGTGGCTTTTAATAAAAAGATAAACTTTACAAAAAGCTTCTTTTAAAGAAAAATTTGTGTCATGGATTGATTTGATGGTTAGAACACTGCCTGGTACATAAATATTTGTTGACTGAATGAATTAATCTAGTCAGAGGACATTTATTTACTTTCTGCTTCTGCTATTTCACAAAATTTTAGACCAGAAGGGTCCTCAGGCATCATTCCAATCCCCTTTTTTGACACCAGTAGAATGAATTTTGAATTATTTAGAAATCCAGCTGTGGCTGGTCGTGTAGCTGCTGGGCTAAACTAAAACGAGGACACAGTGTCCGTCTACATCAGAATCACCTGAAAGTTTGTTAAAAATACCCATTTCTGGCCCCTATCCCCACAGTCTCTGATTCTGAGGATCTAGGGTGTGCCCAGAAATTTGCATTTCTCTCAAGTTCCCAGGTAATGCTGTTGCTGCTGGGGTGAAGGGGCCGGGGACATCACACCCTGAGAACTGCTGCTCTACCAACTGGGGAAGTGGAGGTAGTAGGAGTTTGCTTTTCTGTGTAGGGATTCCAGCCATCTGGGGTCACTCTTTGTAGCCACCTTTTTCTTTAAGGTTAGTAATTCATTTACTAGTTTATAAACATACTGAGTACTTCCAAGTGCTAGGCACTGTGCCAGGCCCTAGATACAAAAACAAATAAGACATAATTCCTGCCCTCAAGGACTTTATGCTCTCTTAGGAGATGCAGTTACTTTACCCAATTACTAGAATACCATGGTCATACATTCTAAATGCTGATATGAGCAAAGTGTTGGAACCAAGAGAGGGGAGCAATTAGTAGTGAGATTTTCAGCCATCTATCTGCAGAATGGGAACATAACCAGGGCAGTTTAACCAGGTTCTGTAGTTATATGTAAGAACATAAAAATTGCCACTCCAAGGTAGGCAGATCCATGCTTCATTGTCTCTGAGAGTGACTCCAAAGAATAGGTTGTATCAAGGCAGGAGTCCCCTTAATATATTTACTAAACTACTTCCTCTGGAAGGAGGGAGGACAAAAGGATATTATGGTGTCCTGGAATTGAAATCGTTTGTTCTACTGGTGGCCACCTCACTCCGCCTGTCTTCTCCTTTGCCTTCTTATTCTCCACCATTCATCTAATCCAAGTGACGGATTGAACCAATCCAAGCAAGAGGCATTGTTCTTCCCACTACTTCCTTCAGTGGTAAGAAGCTTTCTAGTTAAAGAGAATTTTCTTTGTATTTGAAGGCACTATTATATCTGAGTCCCTACAGGAATAGGAATCAGGGAATAATATAGCAAAAGCTTGTGATTTAAATCATCCCCCAAGTAAGTCTGTTCTCAGATCAGACTGTGACAAATGATTTGAATTTCTTTGAAACCTTATGGCTAAGGAGCTTACTGTTCTTTCATTGACGTCGTCTTATTTGCTCTCGAAATATTTGTACATTTTTCAGAAAAAGGACATGAGATTTGTATTTTGTGTATATACGTATATTTACAAAAATGGGACCATATTATATATAAACCCGCTGCCGTCCAGTCGGTTCTGACTCGTAGTGGCCCTATAGGACACAGTAGAACTGCCCCATGGAGTCTCCAAGGAGCATCTGGCAGATTCAAACTGCTGACCTCTTGATTAGCAGCTGTAGTACTTAACGACTATGCCACCAGGGTTTCCATGTCATATATATACTGGCCTTTTTTTTTCCTTAACACTATTTTGTGAATGTTCTTTTATGTCAATAGATACATACCCAAATCATCAAATTAATGATTGCACAGTACTGTATAGAAGTAGCCTAATATATTTTATATTTAACCAATCCCCTGCATTTGGACTGTTAGGCTGTTTTCAATTTTTACCTATAACAGACAAATTTGAATTACAGTATTCTTGCTCATATATAGTAACACACTTGTTCAATTGTTTCTTTCAGATAAATTCCTAGAAGTAGAATTAAGAAGAGTGTATCTTTAAAAAACAAAAACAAAAACAAAAACTCAGGTTTATAGAAGTATAATTTACACAGTAAAATTCACTCTTCTTAAAAAAAATTTGTTTTTTTTTTTTTTAGTGTATAGTTCTATGAATTTTGACAAATACGGTCATGTAACAATCACCGCTACAATCAAGATACGGAGCTGTCTCATCACCCCTCCATAATTCCCTGTTGCTCCGTTGTAGTCAACCTTTCTTCCCACACCCCTCCTTCAGGAACTACTGATCTGTCTTCTAACCCTATAATTATGCCTTCTCAGGATGTCTTATATACAAAATCATACAGTATATAGCCTTTTGAGTCTGGCTTCATTCACTTAGCATTCATTGATGTTGTTACATATCAGGAGTTTCCTCCATTTTGTTGCTGAGTTTTTAAAAATTGTATGTATGTATCACAGTTTGTTTATCCCTTCTCCAGTTGAAGAACATGTGGGTTTTTTCTAATTTTTGGCAATCGTGAATAAAACCACTATAAACGTTCAGATATAGGTTTTTTTTTTTAATTGGTTAATTTATTTATTGTGCTTTATGTGGAAGTTTACAAATCAAGTCAGTCTCTCATATAAAAAGTTATACACACCTTGTTATGTACTCCTAGCTGCTCTCCCCCTAATGAGACAGAACATTCCTCTTCTCCTGCCTGTATTCCCTGTGTCCATTCAACAAGCTCCCGTCCCCCTCTTCCTTCTCATTTTGCCTCCAGACAGGAGTTGCCCACATAGACTCATGTGTCTACTTGAGCCAAGAAGCTCACTCCTCACCAATATCATTATCTTATAGTCCAGTACAATCCCTGTCTGAAGAGTTGGGTTTGGAAATGGTTCCAGTCTTGGGTTAAGAAAGGGCCCGGGGACCATGGCCTCCATTAAGTCTGGTCTTCTTATGAGAATTTGAGATCTACATCCCACTGTTCTCCTGCTCCATCAGGGATTCTCTGATGTGTTCCCTGTTAGGGCAGTGATAGGTGGTAGCTGGGCTTCATCTAGTTCTTCTGGTCTCAGGCTGATGTAGTCTCTGGTTTATGTCGCCCTTTCTGCCTCTTGGGCTCATCTTTACCATATGTCTCTGGTGTTCTTCATTCTCCTTTGCTCCAGGTGGGTTGAGACTGATTGATGCATCTGAGATGGCCGCTTGCTAGCGTTTAAGACTTGGGTATAGGTTTTTGAGTGGACATACATTTTTTTTTAAATAATTTTTATTGTGCTTTAAGTGAAAGTTTACAAATCAAGTCAGCCTCTCACACAAAAACCCATATACACCTTGTTACATACTCCCAATTACTCTCCCCCTAATGAGGCAGCCCGCTCCCTCTCTCCACTGTCTCTTTTCATGTCCATTTCGCCAGCTTTTAACCCCCTCCACCCTCTCCTCTCCCCTCCAGGAAGGAGATGCCAACATAGTCTCAAGTGTCCACCTGATCCGGGAAGCTCACTCCTCACTAGCATCCCTCTCCAACTCATTGTCCAGTCCAATCCCTGTCTGAAGAGTTGGCTTCAGGAATGGTTCCTGTCCTGGGCCAACAGAAGGTCTGGGGGCCATGTCCACCGGGGTCATTTTAGTCTCAGTCAGACCATTAAGTCTGTTCTTATGAGAATTTGGGGTCTGCATCCCACTGCTATCCTGCTCCCTCAGGTGTTCTCTGGTTGTGTTCCCTGTCAGGGCAGTCATCGGTTGTAGCCAGTCACCATCTAGTTCTTCTGGTCTCAGGCTGATGTAGTCACTGGTTCATGTGGCCCTTTCTGTCTTGGGCTCGTAATCGCCTTGTGTCCTTGGTGTTCTTCATTCTAGGTTGAGACCAACTGATGCATCTTAGATGGCTGCTTGCTAGCATCTGGGTTTAAGACCCCAGACAAAGTGGACATACATTTTTTTTTTTATTAACTTTTATTGAGCTTCAAGTGAACGTTTACAAATCAAGTCAGTCTGTCACGTATAAGTTAATATACATCTTACTCCTTACTCCCACTTGCTCTCCCCCTAATGAGTCGGCCCTTCCAGTCTCTCCTTTCGTGAAAACTTTGGCAGCCTCCAACTCTCTCTATCCTCCCATCCCCTCTCCAGACAGGAGATGCCAACACAGTCTCAAGTGTCCACCTAATATTATTAGCTCACTCTTCATCAGCATCTCTCTCCCACCCACTGTCCAGTCCCTTTCATGTCTGATGAATTGTCTTCGGGGATGGTTCCCATCCTGTGCCAAGAGAAGGTTTGGAGACCATGACCGCCAGGATTCCTCTAGTCACATCCAGACCATTAAGTATGGTCTTTTTATGAGAATTTGGGGTCTGCATCCCACTGCTCTCCTGCTCCCTCAGGGGTTCACTATTGTGCTCCCTGTCAGGGCAGTCATCGATTGTAGCCGGGCACCAACTAGTTCTTCTGTTTTCAGGATGATGTCTCTGGTTCATGTGGCCCTCTCTGTCTCTTGGGCTCTCAGTTGTCGTGTGACCTTGGTGTTCTTCATTCTTCTTTGCTCCAGGTGGGTTGAGACCAGTTGATGCATTTTAGATGGCCGCTTGTTAGCTTTTAAGACCCCAGACGCCACATTTCAAAGTGGGATGCAGAATGTTTTCATAATAGAATTATTTTGAGTGGACATACATTTTTATTGTCTTTGAGTAAATACCTAAGAGCAGGCTTCCTAAGCCATATGTTAGTATATGTTTAATTTTGTATGAAACTGTCAAACTATTTTCCATAGTGGTTGTACTGTTCTTCACTCCTACGAGCAATGTGTGAGAGCTCCAGTTGCCCCTCATTCTTGCCAGCATTCGGTATTGTTAGTTAAAAAAACAACAACAAAAAAAGTAGCCTTTCTGACAGATACATAGTGGTATCTCATTTTGGTTTTAATTTAGGGTATGTACTTTTTTATGGTTCATGCTGTATTTACCCTCCATAATGGTTACATTCCTCCAACGGTATGTTCACGAGTTGTCACTCTTCTTCCTTTTGAGACATAAACAAAGGACCCTACAAGTGGCATCACAAGTCTAGGCAAAAATTCAGTATTTTTCTCTCCCTCATGACCTATTAGCCATCACACAGAAATAAAGTTCACTTGTATCATGGTTAAATTTCTGTGCAATGAATCCCATCTTCTCATGGACTCTCAGTCTAAAGTGAGAGATATGTTCATTTGGGGGAAAATTTGGCTTAAAGGCGAGTAAAGTCTACATTAGTGACTGTAGCAAGTTCTTTAAAGACATATTAAAAGTAAACTCTGATGGTTGCACAACATGGAGAATGTAATTAATGTCACTGAATTGTACACATAAAAATGGTTGAAATGGCAACTGTTTTGTTACATATTTTTTACCACGATAAAAAAATTTAAAGTAAACTCATCATTTTATGAGAAAGTATAATATTAAAATAATGTATTCTAATATAAAGTATTGAATTGCTCTTTCTGCTTGGCAAAATAGCTGAAATTACTACGCAGGGAAAACCTTAATTAAATGGACCATTTTACACCTTCTATCAAACTTCAATATATTTCAACAGTTGAATGTAGGATTACATTCAACTCTGATTACTAAGACTTTGTTTTTGGCATTTTGTGCCAAAGTCATTGGCTAGATTGAGCTGAAGTTAAATAGAATAATAAATAGTTGTCTCAAAAGAAATTTTAAAAATTCCTTGAAACTTCCGATTAAACATGGGGAATTTAAAACACATATTTACCTCCATTTCTTCAACAAACGTTACTAAAACAGCTTTAAAAGAATAAACAAAACAATAAAAAAACTGAATCAATCCCCACACTTAGTGACCCTACAGGACAGAGTAGAACTGTCCCACAGGGTTTCCAAGGAGTGGCTGTTGGATTTGAACTGCCTGCCTTTTGGTTAGCAGCCATGCTCTTAACTAATACACCACCAGGGCTCCTTAAATGAATAAGAAGACCTAAATCCAAATGGACAAAGAGACTTAACCTTTCCCACATTATCTCCAGGATACTTTCCCATTCTGTCCATGTGGTCCAATACAAAAGCCTTACCATTTAACTGCAATAACCATCTCTTTCTTCAAACTCCTTGGCTTCCACAACTTTTTTTTTTAATTCACCTCTTTCTCAATAAAAGTTGGCAGTTTTTCTAAGATGCATCAATTGGTCTTAACCCACCTGGAGCAAAGGAGAATGAAGAACACAAAAGACACAAGGTAATTATTAGCCCAAGAGACAGAAAGGGCCACAAAAATCAGAGACTACATCAGCCTGAGACCAGAAGAACTAGATGGTCCCCAGCTACAACAGATGACTGCCCTGACAGGGAACACAACAGAGAACCCCTGAGGGAGCAGGAGAGCAGTGGGATGCAGATCTCAAATTCTCGTAAAAAGACCAGACTGAATGGTCTAAGACTAGAAGGACCCCGGAAGTCATGGTCCCCAGACCTTCCATTAGCCCAAGACTGGAACCATTCCCAAAGCCAACTCTTCATACAGGGATTGGCCTGGACTATAAGATAGAAAATGATACTGGTGAGAAGTGAGCTTCTTGGCTCAGTAGACACATAAGACTAAGTGGGCAGCTCCTGTCTGGAAGGGAGATGAGAAGGCAGAGGGGGACAGAAGCTGGCTGAATGGACAAGGGAATACAGGGTGGAGAGGAGTGTGCTGTCTCATTAGGGGGAGAGCAACTAGGAGTATATAGCCAGGTGTATATAAATTTTTGTATGAGAGACTGACTTGTAAACTTTCACTTAAAGCACACATACACACACACAAAAGTTGGCAGTTTGAATCCACCAGGAATTCCACTCCTTGGAAACCCTATGGGCGGTTGTACTCTGTCTTATAGGATTGCTATGAGTCAGAATGGACTTGATGGCAACCAGTTTGGGTTTTTTTGGTTTACATTTTGAATGTAAATGACTGCTTTGGTAGACAATACCTCCCCCCTCTTCTTCTTTTTTCTCAACCATGTTTTTGCTCTCCTTGGCCTGATAGTCTTTTTATTATATACATTCTCTGTGGAGATCTTAATTGTTCTCATGGTCTCAACTATCATTTGTATGTGGATGGCTCCTAAATATCAATCTCCTTCCGTGAAGTCTCTTTTGGATTCTGTTCCAGAACCAGAGAAGCTAAATAATTTGCAGAAAACAGGATAATGCAGTGGCAGGCGGGTCAGAACTCAGGACTTACTTCCAGGCTGGTACTAAAATTTGCTTCCAGGTTTCTTTTAGGTCTTTTTTTCTTCCCTTGGTTTTTAACTCTTCCTTGAACTGTTCCGCAGTTCATTTTGGTTCAGTTTTCCTATCATTTTGGCTTCTTTTCGCCTGCATTAAAACAAACACAAAACTTAACTAACTCTTCAAATGGCCTCCAGAGATGTCATTTTATACCAAAAAGCCCTCCTTCTCTCCTTCTTTAGAAGAGCCTCTGTTTTCACCTTCACGAAATTTCCTTTTTAGGGAATTCAAAGGAAACATTTGTCATTAAAAAGAAAACCACCATTTTGTTTTCCTCCTGAAGTATTTAACACACCAAATACCAAATATTTACATTTTAAATGTAAACCTATTTGAGGGAATGCCTGTCTCTGTGTGGGGAAAGCCAGCCTGTGGTAGAGTGGTGAGGAACCTGTGTATGGAAAGCCAAAGGTCTCTAACCTGAGAGACTGGAAAAATTGCAAATAAAAACCCAGCTCTGGGAGGCCTGGGGGTAATTCATCACTTCCGCCCTCCCTCCCCAAATCATCTGGAACTTCTTTGGGTGTTTATCCTGAAAAGGGTGTAAGCGAATGAGAAGGACAGAATTGAAGCAAGAACTAAGAAAAATTAGACCCTTAAGAAAAAAACAATTGTTATCCCACTCTTTTATATTCAGCATTAAAAGTACACTTTACCTACAGATTTCCGTGGAAACCAACTAAAGGGAATTAGGAGAAGCATTGCAGAGCCATTTCTGTGCGAAACGATGTTCGATTTTTATTAGGCCAGCTTTCTTTCACTTCCAAGGTCCCAGTGTTTATTAAAGCAACAATTAACCTCAGTAACAATTCCTCCAAGGTAGTTTTATTCACCCAACTGCTTTCAAAATCAGACAGTCCCTCATGATGGAATTTAAAATACCATCTATATCCTGGTTCTGCACCACGGAACATCAGTCTTTGTGGGAAGCCTGTTCCCGGCAGGGCAGTGCCACGAAGGCATGCTTTTAATGTGATGTGCACGTTGGTGTGTGCACTTTGGCAGCAAAGCAGGGCCTGTGTTTTAAAACGGCCAAGAGCCGGTGCGTGTGTGGTGAATTATCGGTGTCGTAGCTTGGGATAGGATGCTTTCTCCCTCCCTTTTACACTAAAAACAGAAAAGCAAAAAAACAAATCCAACAGGCATCAAAACCGTCCCAGCGCCTGGGGAAAGCGCGCCAACCACACAAAGAAAGGGGGGGGGCGATTGGGATTCAAAACTATTTTTCTGGGATGGACACTCTCCTGGGCCTATCGGAGTTAACTGCGCGCTTGGTCGTATCCAATAGACACAGAGTTTCTGGTCCAGGTCCGCCCTGAAGACTGATAGACAATTACGTAGCCCAACGGAATAGTGTGATGCTGAAGAAGCAACCAATACGTTCGGGAGGTGGGTGGAGTGTAGGCTAGGGGGTTGGCGGTGCCGTGTCATGGAGGCTCAGTCTCCGAGCAGCCATTGAAGGGGAAGGAACTGCGGGTGTGTGAGTGTGTGTGTGCGTGTGTGTGCGCGCGCGCGCGAGTGTGTGGACAAGGAGGTGGGGGCAGCCGAGTTGGAGTCCCAACTCCTTGGACTCCATTTGCTATTCTCTTCCCCCCCCACACACCTATCTGGTGGCGGTGGGCGTTATATTTGCGTTTCTTTTCATTCATTTTCAAACCTTTTTAAATTTTAGGGTTGGGGGTGGTGGGGAAAGGCAGGAAAGGGGAAGGCAGGAGACTAGTGGCAGAAGAGGAGGTGGAGGACATGGAGATGAAGAAGAGGATTAACCTGGAGTTAAGGAACAAAGCCCCGGAGGAGGTGAGATGACTCAGCCCCCTCCCCTTCCCCACCAACCCCATATTCGGAGGGTCGAATTTCTAGGGGTCCGAGTGGGTGTGTAGGGAGAGGTAGGAAATTAACCCCCATCTGGGGTTAGGGCTGGAGGAAATGTTTAATTTTAAGTTTTAAATCATTAAAATCTTCTTTCTTAAAATGGCGAAGGGTTTAAGTTTCTAGGGGCCTTTTTGTGTGTGTGTAGGGGCTTAGCCCCTTTCGACTCTCGGTGAGCTGGGCTTCCTGCCCTCGTGGGGGCAGGGAAGCGAGGTGGTGGGGGCCCCTCTGCCCGGTCGCTCCCCGCCTTCCTCTTCTTGGAGGCAGGCGGCGTGGGCGCGACCCCCCGGTCCACTCGCCCCTGCCGCAGGCGCCGCCGCCTGAGAAGTTAGTCCAACTTTCCTGCAGTGCTGCCAACTCGTTTGGGGTCGAGGGCGGAGGGGTCAAGAGACCCTCGCCCCGACCTCGAGGCCGGTTGGCGCCTGACTTCGCGCTGGTCGCGGGCTGGGGTCGCTCGCAGGGTCCGCGGACCGCCAGCTCCTGGCGGCGCCCATTCCCCCGGGATGGGGCGCGCGGCGGCCGCCGGCTGGAGGAATCTGGGTCAGCCGCGGGCTAGTCGGACCGCGGGTAAGTTTGGGGACTCGTCGCAGTGACCGGAGGTGGGGAGGGGTCGTGAGGAAGAATCCCCTTCTTCCCTCCAAAGGAGAGGAGGACACCCCCGGCTTTTACACCGCGATGTAACGACATTCGGTGTCTAGTGGCGTAGTGGCCGCAACTCTGAATTTGATCCGCGGAGACGGGTTCACAAAACTCAACAAATGGGTCGTAGTAGTTTTGTGCCTTAAAGATGGGCACGACGAAACTCAGAGATGCGCTCTAGTTACTGTCGCCTTAGTTAAAGAGACGGGCTTGGGAGGGGCCACGTGAGGCGGGGTCGTCAGCTACCGGGGGGCGGGCGGGAGGTGTTCCCGCCTCCTTTGCGAAGGCGCCCCTCGGCCTCACCCAGCGCTCCCAGCCCCCGGCGGAGGCGCGAGGGGAACGCGGCCCGGCAAACCACCCCTTTCCCTGGGGCGTCCACGCACCATGTAGGGTTCCCAGTCGGCCCGAGCGCGCGCGGGGACTGTGGCCCGCGAGGAGCCTCGGACTTAAGGTTTCAAGGGAAAGTGTTAATTGCCTTGCTGGTGCGCAGCCCCTGAAATACTGTTAGCCCTAGAATTGGAATATGCGAGATATGTATTTTTAACGGGTGAGGTGGTGCCTGTGCACCGTAGAAGATGAGTAGGATTCTGGCCGGTGGGCTGCTGCGTGCAGAGTGGGACACAAGATATTTATGTACTTTTTTTTTTCTTTCCCTGAAATTGGTAGGGTGCGGGGAGGAGGAAATAGTTGCTGCTATCAGGGTCATCCCAGAGAAAACTTGAAGTTTTCTAGGATCTACTCTTCAGGGGCTTCAGGGAAAAGCAAAATCAAACTTGAATGCAGTCTTTCAGAAGCACACATTTAGAATACTTTTTTATGTCTTGAGTTGGAGAAATGGATTTGCCTCCCACCTCCCATTTTTTTACGTAGTAATTTCTTTGCAGCATTGCCCGTTTTGGGGATTTGCAGGAGAGAGTGCCTTTTTGCAAATTCTCCTTCCTCCGCCGTGATATAATAACAGTCTCTTACGTTTGTAAAGCTCTTTACAGTTTACAAAGCACTTTTCATTTTATTTACTTCACTCTTTCCGATAAACTTGTAAGGTGGATTGTATTGTTCTAGAATCCAAATTAGCAAAAAAAAAAAAAAAAAGTCTTAGAGCAGTGAAGTGATTTACTTAAGTGGTAGAACTGGTTTCTGACACCAAATCTAGCAACCCTTCCACCACTCAGCTAGACTGGGAGTAAGAAGACTTAGGGTTGAGGCACAGCTCTGCCACATACTAATTGTGTGACCCTGGGCAAATCATCCATAGCCTCTGGCTCTTGGTTTCTCCATCTCTAAGGGAGAGATGATGCTTTCTCTGCTCACTGAAATAATTACGTCAAAGTCATATTAAGATGGGGAAGGTGGCATTCCGTGTTGCTAATTTTTAGCCCTCAAAATACTTAAAACATATTTTTGCTGTTGGGAAATAGAGCAGGGTCTCCTGCCTCCTTAAGATTCAGTCCTTTTAGGCCCATACCAGGAAGTTTTGTTGCTATAACAGTAACCTAATGGGGGATCAAGCCCTCCTCTCCCCTCCAAGAATGGAGAAAAGTCCACAAAAATGCTACCAGGATGGCAGGGAGAAATAACATTTTGTCAAGGATGTAATATTCTGGGTGATACTGTTTGGCCTCATTATTAGAACAAAAAACACCGAAAAGCTAGGCTGTTCCAGAAAGGTAACAAGGTTTTTTGTTTTTTTTTTTTTGAGTTTGATGGCATTTATCAATGAAAGATGAGGGAGTTGAAAACTGAAAAAAATGAATAAAACTATTTCCTGTGTTCTCCTTGCTAACTTTTAGGACAACTTACTGGAATCCTTTCCCAATAGCCCAGGTGTCCCTTCACTGCATAAATACGGGCCCTGCTGTTGAGGATCATTCTCAAACACCATTAGGGTCAAAAACAGCTTTTACCATGGGTCCTTTTTCAAAGTTTTATTTTTTATGCCTCAGTGGTTTGAAGCAGATGTTGAGCTTCTTAGTTGAAGTTTAAATTTAAAAAGTTGACTGTAGTGATGACTTTAGACAGGTTTTTTTTTGGAAATGAAAAGGATGTGTGTAAGGGGATTGGTGGTTTTAATATTCACATTTCTAGAGTGTCAGGACCTAGGTCTATGGCTAAACAGACTGCAAATTAAATAAAGTATCATTAACGTGTTTTCTCTTACAGGTGACAGAGTTAGTCCTTGATAATTGCCGGTGTGTCAACGGGGAAATTGAGGGCCTGAATGATACTTTTAAAGAACTAGAGTCTCTGAGTATGGCTGATGTGGAACTAAGTTCACTGGCCCGACTTCCCAGCTTAAATAAACTTCGAAAGGTAAGTTGGGTGTAGCTGTGAAAGCATCATGGGCCATTTTGTCTAGTTTTGGCCAAATGAAACAATCATTCTGCCAACAGATTAGAAGTTTCTGAGTTTCCGGAAATAGAAAAAGCATTGTATAGGATTTTAGAATCAGCTCTAGTATTGCTTTTATGAATTTAAATTTAATAGTGGAATCTCTTGGATTTGGATTTGGATTTAGCAGCTACCAAATGTTTTTCTCTGAAGCGTAAAATCCAAATGTAACACAACTGGAACCAAACCTTGGTTAGGAGCCCATTATATTGGGATTCTAGTATATTATTTGGGGGATCTAAGTGAGAATTTAGAAGTTAATGACTTGTAGTGTCAGTCTCGTGAAGCCAGAGAGAAGAATGACAATTGTCTTCCAGAAATTGTTATATTTTCTTTGACTCATCCTTAGTCTTCACCATTCTTTGTTTTCTCCCCATGTTGAATATGTAGTTAGAACTTAGTAACAATAGTATTTCCGGAGGCTTGGAAGTCCTGGCAGAGAAGTGCCCAAATCTTACCTACCTCAATCTGAGTGGAAACAAAATCAAAGATCTCAGTACAGTAGAAGCTCTGGTAAGTGGGAAAGGTTTTGTTTCTAGATTTGCTTATTTTGGTTGAAATTTCTGGGATATGTTTATTTTATCTTATAAATTTCTATTTAACTCTTGAAACATCTGAATTTCTATATATGTTGTCATTTAGACAGTTGCTGCTTTGTTTTCCTTTCAGGAAAATGTCCAGATAAGTTTTTAAATCGGGGAGAAATTTATCATCATCTCCAGGAGTTGAATATCTGGATTTTACGTTTCCATTAATTTCTTTTATTCCTTTCCTTCCTTCATGCTTATTTTTTGAGTTGTTTTATTACTTGTTCCCTGGTATAAGGGAAGGAAACAGAAATAAAGTGAAATTGTGAAAATTGTTGCTCTGGTTTTTATAAAAAGGGTTGGGAAGAGGTTGAAATGGTTGAAAATAAACTTGTCTGTAGATTGAAAGTGATCATGATATTCTTGTTGCTTCTTTATGCACAAATTCAGGTAGCGAAAACGTATTGAGAGTCTCCTATAAGACACTAAGCCAGGTGCCGGAGATACAGCAGTAAACAAAACAAAATTCGTACTCTTGTGGAGTTTACATGCCAGGGGCTAATGAAGAGTGTTGGCTGTGCTTGATATAATAGTCCCTCATTATAAAATTCTAAAAATCCAAAAATTATCCTCTGGATTTCAAATATGTATTTTCTAGTTCAGGAATTAAAAAAATAACATGGTATTTTAAGTCCAGAATGTAAATTTTAACTTTACTTTTGCAGCAAAATCTTAAAAATTTGAAAAGTCTTGACTTGTTTAACTGTGAGATCACAAACCTGGAAGATTATAGAGAAAGTATTTTTGAACTGCTGCAGCAGATTACATACTTAGATGGATTTGATCAGGAGGACAACGAAGCACCTGAAGCATCTGAAGAGGAAGATGATGATGGTAATCATGCTTAATACTCATGAATGTGTCATAATTATAGCCTCCACTCTAGCCATGCAAATTAGATTGGACCTCGGGGTTTAGGTGTGAAAAAAAATAAACAAGATGCTAGTAAGAGAAGGAAAATTTAAAAACCCACAGCCCTTGCCATATGTTTCTTCTTTTAGACTTCAGAATATATCAGGAAATTTAATAATAATTATAATACCAAGCTCCATGAATTTTTAGACTCATGTACTTAATGTAACCACTGCATAGTAAAAGCGGTGACTTTTAATAAAGCGCTTTTAAAAAAGAACCATTCATAGCAGCATTATTTATAATAACCAAAAAGAGGACACAATTAAAATGGATAAACAAATTGTGCTATATCTATATAATGGAATATTACATGGAATATTATTCAGCCATGAAAAGGAATCAAGTAATGATATTTGCTAAACATGTATAAACTTTGAAAACATTTTCCTGAGTGAAAGAAGCCAGACACAGAAGGACACATACGATTTCTTATGTATATCGAATATCTGAAATAGGCAACTTCATGGAAACAAAGTAGATTAGTGATCGCCATTTGTAAGGGTGGAAGCGGAGAATGGGGAAAGACTGCTAATAGATATGCAGTTTCATTTTGGGGTGATGAAAAATGTTCTGGAATTAGATACTGAATATACATTTCTTGATAAACAGGTGATTAACAGATCAGATGACAAAATAACTGATATTAAAAGATTCAGAGAGAATGACTTTAAATTTTGTAATGGGACACTACCTGTTACTATTGGCTGAAAATTTTTTCACTGTAAAAAGAAATTTGATAGATAAACAATATCTAAGATGATGGAATGGACAAGCAGGTTTTGCAGTACACAGTGAAAGGAACTTCAGTGCGTATAATGTTTTGATGAAAATTTGTACATTGGAAAAATATCAGTGTTTAGAAAGCATATTTCTCAAGTAGTAAGTATGAATTTTGTAAAAGGGAGATCTTCAAAGAAACTTACTCTGAGATACTTTCTACCTATTAGGTTAAGAGTTTGAAGTGATTGAGTCAAGGATAAAAAGGATCAACATACTAGCAAGAAACATTTGCCCAACCATTTGCTCACTTTTTAAAATCTGTTTAAAGATGGAGATGAAGATGATGAGGATGAAGATGACGACGAAGCTGGTCCACCTGAAGAATATGAGGAAGAGGAGGAGGAAGAAGAGGAGGATGACGATGATGATGAAGCAGGCTCAGAATTGGGAGAGGGAGAAGAGGAAGTGGGTCTCTCGTACTTAATGAAAGAAGAAATCCAGGTGAATAGACACTTTTTATCTCCACTGAAAATTATTTAAGCATAGGCCTACATACTATAAAAAGTAAGTTGTGTCAAAATCTGAGAATTGTTTCTTAGGGTATACGTATCTGTCTTTTTCCCCACTGTTCCTCACCCCATACTATATCCAAATAATCATAAAACATCTATAGATTTTATCTCTTGAATATTTTTTTTAAGTAATTTTTATTGTGCTTTAAGTGAAAGTTTACAAATCAAGTCAGTCTGTCACACATAAGCCTATATACACCTTACTACATACTCCCATTTACTCTCCCCCTGATGAGTCAGCCCGCTCCCTCCCTCCAGTCTCTCCTTTGGTGACCGTTTTGCCAGTTTCTAACCCCCTCTACCCTCCCATCTGCCCTCCAGACAGGAGACACCAGCATAGTCTCAAGTGTCCACCCTATACAAGTAGCTCACTCTACGTCAGCATCTCTCTCCAACCTGTTGTCCAGTCCCTTCCATGTCTGATGAGTAGTCTTTGGGAATGGTTCTTGTCCTGGGCCAAGAGAAGGTTTGGGGACCATGACCGCCGGGCTCTTGAATATTTTTTAAATCCATTCTGCCCTCAGCAGCATAATGTGGTAGAAACATTGTGCAGATGTCCCTAAGCCTCAGTTTAGGTATTTATAAAATTGAGATTATCATACCAACCTCAGGATTGTTGTAAGAATTTAATAATAACAATTTACATTCAATTTAAATATAGGTAAAGTATCTCAAGAAAACTAAAGTTTCTTCACTAGAGCTATCTCTTGCTCATTCTTTTGTGGTAGCCTTCTAAATGGTCTCTGAGTACAGTGATCCCCACTAGGTGTACCCTTTGCAGTGTTGCCTGGGTCATAACATCACCAGCTAGCTCGAGACACTGTAATGTTTCCCTATTGCCACCAGGATCTTTGGCTAGGCATACAAGGCACTTCACTGTGTGCCCCCTGCTTCCTTGTCTACTCTCATCTCCTTTAATACCAAATTAAATTAAATTGTTGCCTGTACACCAGGCTGTTTCTCACCTTTATGTCTGTATATACATTTTTCACTCTATCTGAAATGCTTTTCTACCCGCTCTGTCTGATGAACTTCCTTTTCTTTTTTTTTTTTGAAGTAAACATAAATATAGTGAAGCATGTAAAGTGCACTAATTTTAGGTACAGCTTTATTAATTTTTATATATGTATATACCTGTATAACTACTACCCAATATGCCTAGTAAACTATTATTTTAAAAACTCAGAATTAGGAGTTACCTCATTATTAAAGCTTTCTGTGATTTCTCTTAGGCAACCAGTCCTCCCTGTGATACCTTTAAACCTTGGTTAGGCTTCTTATTGCCTGAAGGCACTTTGTAAAAACTTGTTTATTTTGCCGCTTCCTACTGTATGGTGAGCTCCTTACTGGCAAAAGGAATCCATCTTTGTTTCTGTCTCCAGTGTCCCAATATGTTGATGGCCACATAGTAGGCTCACGGGAAAGTCACTTGACTTGAACAAGTGGCTGTTAGCCCCTGCAAGTTTAGATAAGTACTTTTCTCTTAACGTTAAATGATTGATTGAATTTTAGAATTAAATATTTTTATAATTAAAAATAATATCTCTTATTTAGACTAGAAGTTATTAGTAGTCTTGTTTGTTCTCCTAATCAATTTTACATTGGTGGGGTAGTTAATATTATTCATCAATGATAATTTTTCTCTGCTACTATTTAAATATGAAACTAGTATAGAAAAAATAAGGAATTTTACTCATTTGGGGACATAATGAGTTAGGAGGCATATAAGAAGGAAGAGCAGAACTTTTAAGTACTTTAAATATTCATAGAGAAAATCAGCTTGTTCAGTTTACACCATCATACAACTTGAATATTTTTCCCCGAAGTTTTTACTTAGTAAAATAATGGACTTCTTTTCTTTTGCATTTAGTCTTTCGTTTTTTCTGCCAGTGATTCTTCCTTGAGTTTAAGAAGTATTAACTAATCAAAAAGTGACATAACTAACTGCATATGTTTAGGTTTATCATTCCATTGAGTATTGGGACATATTAACTGAAACTGACATTGTCAAATATAGAGCAGAAATTTCCAGGATAATATACACAACATTAAGTCAGTGTAGGAGTAAGCAGAGTCCAGTAGAAGTTTTTATTCATAATGGAATAATTTGGGTGATGAAAATGAAGTTTTGTTTTTAGAAGCTAAGTGCCAGGAGGAGCTTCAGAGACTACTGGTGTGTAAAAAGAAATGAGAAGGAAATAGAAATCATATTTGATTAGCTCTTTTTGTTTGAGTCTTTACTTATTCCTATTTTAGCTGCTTTTCATAGGCAAGAAATTAATATGTGTATAGTGTATTTCATTAAAAATGAGGGTGGGAGTCTTAGGAGAATTAGGAATTATGGTGCTCTTGTAGTACTCAAAGGTCCCTAGGTCACACAGATGGTCTGCACTCGGTTTGACCCCACAAGGCAATACCATGAAGAAAGGCCTAGCAGTTTGTGTCTGTAAAGATTACAGCCGAGAAAACCCACTGGAGCAGTTCTCCTCTGTAACATATGGGGTCACTATGAGTCAAAATCAACTTGACAGCAACAGGTTTTGTAATACTCATAGCACAAATGAGGAAACATGTTATGTTTTACTAAGAAGCAAAAGACCATAGTCTTTGCTAAACACTTTGGTGAAGGCTTAAGTTTTTATTGATATTGTTTAGTGGATGACTAGGGGGAAAAAAAAGATATAAAAATGCAGACCAATTAATCTAATCATCTTTTGGTTAAAACAAAATCCAGAGAAATAATTTGCTTTTTAGATCTGGGCTTTTCTAAACTTAGAAGGAATGAACATGATTGGTATCTCAAATAAAAAAAAATTAAATAAATATTCTATTTTATTATTCCTTGCAGATAGGAGTAGTTTAAAATGTTCCCCTCTCTTTCTCTCTCTCTTCCTCCCTCTCTCTCCTTTTTTTCTTCCCTCCCTCCCTCCCTCCCTTTCCTTCACTCTCTTTCCTCTCTCCTTACCCATTTCCTTTCTTTTCTTCAGTTTAAGGCTGCTGTTTCTCCTGCTCTTTATTGTGGTTTCTTTTTATACAGTTTGCAACTACATCTCTTCCTTTTGCTCCTTGTAACTTGCTGGTGTCAGGTGTGGAGTTGCTTTATGTGTGCGAATTGACTACATAAGAATGATTTTTGATATAAGAATCTTGCTTCTCAGGAGATTATGGCTAAATGCTGGAAAATTATGTTCTGTTCAATATTTCTAGATAAAAACGGGGCTGTAGATACCATGAAAAGAGTGGATTGTCCAAATGTTCCCTACCCAGTATGGTTCTTGACATTTGCCAATTGGTTAAATCATTTTTGAGAAGCAGTAAACTTGTGTGGGGCTGGAGACTCTCGATTGGTTCAATTTTTTCAAACATACCTGAAACTCAGCCATTTGGAACATAGCCAAAAATAAGGCAGTTAAATGTAAAAGGCCTCTGAGAAGCCAAAATATAAGTGATGAGAGACGTTTTATTTGTAGGAGAGTATACAAGCTATTGGAAACCCTGGTGGTGTAGCGGTTAAGAACTACGGCTGCAAACCAAAAGTTCGGTAGTTTGAATCCACCAGGCACTCCTTGGAAACTCTATGGGCCAGTTCTACTCTGTCCTATAGGGTTGCTATGAGTCGGAATTGACTTGATGGCAATGTTTGTTTTTTTTTTAATTCAAGCTATTATTCCAAACTTATTTTCTGTTTTATATTCAATTATCTGATAAGCTCATGATCTATTTTCTGATTCCATAGCGGATTAAAATTGGCTTAGTAATTGACTACAAAAGAGAAGGCATAAAAACTAGGAAAAGATACAACTCAAAATAAAAGTCAGGGTCATTTTAAAAAGGAGACAACCATCCTACATATATGAATAGGGTCTGAGAGAATCAGCATATACTAATATAGTATAACGTTCATGATCAAAATGGCGATGACCATGGTCATTCAAGAAAACGGTCAACATAAAACAGTACAAGTGTATGCAGTGCGTTTTAGAGACTTGTATTCCAACTGACTAGAGTTAAAAAAAAAGAAAGATGATGCATAAAGGCTGTATTTAAATATTAGCTATCCAGAGCAACTCATCCTACTAGAGTTGTAGATCAAGTTTTATTGTAATTTTTATTAACCTTTGCTATTTTGATGTGTAGCTTTTTAGATGTGGAAGGAATTTATGTATCTTTTAGACTAATACTTGCCTTTTATTGATTGGAAATGAGGTCCAGAGAGATAAAGTGACTTATTCAACACATAACTACTTTGAAGCTAGGGTTCAGGTAATTTCTACCTCGATCTATAAAACGAAGACCTGTTTTTGAAATAGTCCAAAGTTGCTCTGTTCAGTATGATAGCCACTAGCCATGTGTGACTCTAAATTTTAACTAAAATTAAAAATTCAGTTCTTCATTGGCAGTGGTTGTGTCTCAGATCCTCAGTAGCCATGTGTGGCTGGTGGTTAAATGAATTGGATGGCACAGATATAGAACATTTCCATCATTACAGGAAGTTATTTTGGACAGTCGTGATTTAAAGCATAACTGATTTTCATAAAGAAACTAGGGATTTAGTTGGATATTAAAAAGGACATACAAGTTAGGCAGAGATCATCAGAACACAGAAAAACTAAGTTTCCTTGCTCTTGCTGGGGTGTATTACCTACCAAACAATGAAAAATCCATATCATGGCTTGTTTATTCTCAAACTGAATATTTGAATTTCAAGGATGAAGAAGATGATGATGACTATGTTGAAGAAGGAGAGGAAGAGGAAGAAGAGGGTGAGTTAGTCATTTAAAAAAAATCCTAAAATTAAAGTCATATAACTATTATTCATGAACTTTCAAGAGTGATTCTATAATCAAATTATTGCCGATCTCTTATAACTTACATTTTGGTATATTTATCAGAGGTATAAAACCTTTTTTAAAGAGTCATTTTCTCAGGTAGTTCATGAATTCTATTTAAAAAATCAAACCACTTACAATTATTTTTAAAACAGGGATGAAAAGATAACGGAACTTTGAGCTCGATCTATTATTTTTTTGGTGTTTCATTTTGGTTAAGGAGAAAGCCTGTAAGAGAAGAGCAGTTGACTCCAGATAATTCCCTTATTAGATTTGCCCTCTGATACTCTTTTTACCTAGGTCTTTCAAAATAATTTTTAAAATTTACTAACACTTTGTTGAGTCTATCCCTTAGTTTCTTGATCTGTACTTCATAATTTGGCCACAAGGGTGCATACAAGCTACCAGTATTTATGGATTTCTAAGTCTTTTGAGTCTGTTCAATATATTGAAATTGAAAGAAATTCAGAGGGGGAACTTAACCTGTAATTTTCTTATGCCCTTACCTTTTCACTAAGATAGATTCAAAACTTTGTGACTTAATACATATTCATTTGCTAAAATTAAGTATTTTATAATTTTCCTTCCACTCCTCTTTCAGAAGAAGAAGGTCTTCGAGGGGAGAAGAGGAAACGAGATGCTGAAGATGATGGAGAAGAAGAAGATGACTAGATCATTCTAAGACCAGATTTCCTAATATTCTTCGGTTTGCGATAGAGTGATAGCGTCTTCTTTGTTCTTCATGTATGATAGCTCTCCTTAGAGAAAATAACGTGTAACTTTTTATAGAAAAAGTGTGGTTTTACTATTTTTGCCTTTTTATCATTCCAAATAATATTAGTCTGTTTAATGATCATATTATATGTAGAGAAAAATTTGCTTTGACCCCACCCGTTTGTGAAATTCCTTAGAAATTTACTTGGAATCTTCATTTTTCTAATTCAAGCTCACTGCATTAGTCATTTTTAGCCCGTAATTAAAACATGGTAGCTTTTACACAGCTATAGTATAGTGCATTTCTTTCATAAGGTTTTAAAGTTATTTATAAACTAACTGAAATCACAGTTGGCTATAATATGAAATGACAGTAGCCTCTTGAATGATGAGTTGGTTATTTTTTTAGAGGTGACCCAGAGATCTTTGGTTTGAAGGCAGTGATATTTTTTTGCTGTGGATGTTTGGGTGCTTCTTTGTCACAAGAGTTACTTGGAAAGTAGAAGCAGAATAGTAATGGCTCTATCCAGCAATAGAGTTCATGGATTTTGTGGAGGCTTCTAAACCTTTTTAAGCCAGGTGAATGGAAAGATTTTATTTTTGAAGGAAAAATGCTTATACTAAGTTCAGAGACATGCAGGTCAACCCTTTCTTCTTCAGGCTGCAGATCCTGAAATGCCAGGGGTCATTTGTTTTTAGGTATGCATTCTCCTTTTTCCTCTCAGCAATTGCTTTATGATTGCCTTCCTCTCCTGTTTCACTCCCCTCCCTCTGTGTCAAAAAAAAAAAAAAAAAAAAAGTTGAGACACTTGTGGCTATCCAGGAGAACCTTTAGTCTTATACCTCAACCACCTTTTCGGACCTGTCTCGGTCTTAAACAAGCTAAGTAAGGGAAATTGAATATTTTCTCAGATACAAATGTTACTATCCATGTAGTTTTATGTAACAGGCTCTGCTTACTATAAATCTCTTTTGGTTGACAACACGTACAGATGTTATTAGCAGATAAAGAAAGAAAAGACGCAAGGAGACTTTGGGAAGCAGCACCAATGTTTCTCAAAAGTCAGAACAATTGCCAGTTGATAATTAACGAGACATTCAAGTCAATATTTTTAAGATGGCTTCCCAAATGATATGGATACCACTCTACAAAATAGTTTTAGTTTTCCTGAAGAGAACATTTATTCTTCCTGAAGTTGTAAAGGATTATCGGGTATTACAACATTTAATTGCGCTCTAGTAGGCAGTTGGCAAAATATTTGGAACTTAAGATTTGTTTTCAAATGGATGGCCATTAAAAATAGGAGGATATTTGGGATAAGTGTGAGTGTGCCTGTATGCGTTTTCTCGTATGGCTACTAAAAGATATAATGATTAGACAAGTACATCTCCCTTTTCATCATGGAGGCTCTTGTTTTTTAATCTTGGCTATCTAAATTTCCTTTTGTCTTGAATATTTGTAAAAAATTTTAAAGTTAATATTAGCAAATTAATTGACATTAAGCTTCCTTACTGGGACACATTTAAATTACTGAGTATAGTATTTCTTTAAAATACATGAGTTTTGAGTTTTAAAGTAAAAATTATGAAGTTATTTGTAGAGAAACTAAAAAGTTGCACAACTGACTGAAATGAAATTCTTGGGATCAGTTTGGTGGGGGGATTGGAATCTTCAAAAGACTAACATTT
Organism: Loxodonta africana; assembly: GCF_030014295.1. NCBI lineage: Eukaryota > Metazoa > Chordata > Mammalia > Proboscidea > Elephantidae > Loxodonta > Loxodonta africana. The sequence continues at coordinate 180,173,151 of NC_087344.1, read as the reverse complement.
TACCTCTTTTTAATAACTGAAATGCCCTGTTTTAATCCCTAAGAAGTCTTATCACATAGTATGCCAGATTATAAAATAGTTATTTTTAAAATTAAATCTATATATTGACTTTCTTATCAATCATCTTATTGTGCAATCAAAAATAGAGTTCTTTGGTTTGAAAACAACACTTAGAGCCTCCAGATAACTTAAAACTTATTTAGCTTTGTGGGTGGTGTTTTCATGCAAATAAGTAAGGGTGGGTTTTATATTTTGTAGCAGTTTTTGGTCCTATTTTAATGCTCTTTGTATGGCAGTATGTATATAGTGTGTCAAGTTCCTCAAGAATCTCTCTTTAAAAAACTTTGAAGTTAATACTTTTGTGCAACTGTGTTTTAAATAAAGCCATGACAGTGTTAAAAAAAAAAAAAATGCAGTACTCTTGATCATTTTATTGTTTCTGACTGTTCGTTGTTTTTTCTGTGACTGCTGTAACTTAAAGTTTTTGAAACTGAATTGCTTCAAATAAATTGAAGATTTGTTATAATGATTAGTTTCAGTGTATGACATTCACGTTTTCAACACCATTGGGGGCTTTGAAGGGCTTTTTAAAAACAGAATCAGTTTGAAAGTTAACTCAAGTGCCTGGATGTAAAATGACGCATTATGGTTTAATGGCTTAACTTTGTTATCTGGCTTATTAACTTTTTTTGAACAAACAGAAAAAATTGTAGATTCACTTAATTTTCCTCCTAGAATTTCAAATTGAGCCAGTACTTTCTGTATTTTGGTTTGAAGTAATAAGTTCATTATCTATTGTTGAAGTAACTACTACCTATAGATAACCTAAGGGAGCGTTGGTGTTTCTATGGTACAATTCTTGCCTATCACGTGGGAGGCCCAGCTTCAGTTCCCTGCAGATGCATCTCAGGCACGGCCACCACCTGTCTGTCAGTGGAGGCTTGTGTGTTGCTATAATGATGAATAGGTTTCATCAAATCTGCCAGATGAAGACGAACAAGGAAGAAAGCCCTGGAGATCTATGAATGAAAACTCTGACTCACAGTGGTCAATCCATAACCAACTGGCAGTGTTTACTTCCATAAGTTGGGATGAGTTGATGACAACTAACAACAACATAATTAAAGTGATTATTAAACTCATACACCAATAACTTTCTAAAATAGTCCAGTCTATTTATACTTCACGATGTCTATCTTCAGAATCTTTTAATAAGTACAAATATACATAATTTCATGTTTACCTCGAATAAAGCTAACTCGAGCCAAATAATTTTTTGTTCTCTTTTTTTATTTTCTTGTGATAAGTGATTTTGTAAATACTTACTTTGTAGACAATTCTGGAACATCTATTTTGTAAGTAATGTTAAGTAATGTTTTCATGGTGTATGGTTTAATGTTGAAAAGGTATTTTAATTATAGAACTCTGCTTTCTGAAAGATGGAAAATATTGAAGTACATTTCCACTACAAGTATTGCGTACTGAAAACAGTATGGTCTTTGTTTTGGGTCTTTAAAGAAAAAACTTTTCCCCTCTTGGTGAAAAAAAAAAAACCATACTAAGTTTTTGGTAGAGATGTTAGGCTGTGAAGCAATTCAGTAAGAGATTGTGATTCAAAACATTTTTAAGTATCATTTATTCCTTGTACTATATTTTAAAAAGAGGCTTTGCAACATGTGACATTTATTCTTCTAGTTGCTGAAAATTTCCCCTCTGCTGTTCCCAGTACTGCAGCTGTTGCTTAAGAATAGCATTCTACTACGCATGCCTTTTTCATGTTCTAATCAGTCTAAGATTTTGAAAATCTGGCATGGGTACTTTGGCCTGAGGCAGCTACTTGTGTTACTAGTCTGTTGGAACAACCCTGCCTTGAATGAGAACAGGTTATACCACCAAATGGAAATTATGAAATGAGTTGATCTCTAGGAGAACTTTGAAAAGACTTTTACATAGTGGTTAAGAGCTGCATTCCTAACCACAAGGTCGGCAGTTCAAATTCACGAGCCGCTCCTTGGAAACCTATGAGGGCAGTTCTACTCTGTCCTCTAATGTCGCTATGAGTCGAATCGTCTTACAGCCACGGGTTTGCTTTTTTTTTTTTTTTTTACATCAGAGCGCCCTCCAGTGATTCTGGATTGAGCGTTCTGGGCATGTGCAACAGAATCTGAAATAAGAGAAATGCCACTCTAGTTGAGAAAAAAAAAGCGCTAATTACAGTGTGTGCCTAATTTGATTCGCGAAACGCAAGGTACACAACTCCGCCAAGCCAGACGGTTAGACTCAAAAAGAGCACAGAAAAACCAGCAGGAAAAACGGACGCCTGGACGCCGAACTCTCCGGGGCTACCCGAATTGCCCTGCAAGGGCGTTTCCCGAAAGTTCTCGGATTGGGCCAGAAGTGCCGCATTCCCGGTCACGTGACGTCACCCTACCTCCCCCGCCCCCGGATACGCGAAGGCCTCCCGCATCCACAACCATTTTCCAGCAATTTGCGCACGCGCGGGACTAGGGTTGAAGTCGCGCGGGCACAAGAGTTCTGCAGTCGCTTCACTTCTCCTCCTGGGCGGGCCCAGCTAACGCGGGGGAAGCCGGTTTTTACAACCCGTAGGATGTTTAAGATGTTTAGCCAGTTGATGAGGAAGGAGTTATTGCTGTCTGGTCTCTGTCAGGGCCTTGAGATCTCCGTTCCTCTGCTAGCTCATACATTTCACAACTTCTGTTAACGGTTAACGTAGCTCCTATTTTCTTTTTAATTTCAAATATGAATTATTCTAAATTCCACATTCACAAAAAACATCCAGATGCTCGGTAACTGTAAACGGCGGTGTTCTGTACGTTTTCAAGCTCCTTAAGGAGGAAATGAGTATGGTTTATTTCTCAAGTAGTGCGATTGGAATTGAGGTGACTTTGCTTCTCCCTCTTGTTTTTGCCCGATGTGGTTCACGTTCATCCTTGGATGATCTGTTTGGTGAACTAAGAATTCCACATCGTTCCTATTCCTGTTTTCCCTATTTTAAAGCCAGAGCTGCTGTACTGATCTCTGAGTCTTAATAACTCAGTCAAGTTGGTACCGAAAACCAAAACCGAAACTGTTGCTGACTGTTGTCGATTCTGACTCATAGACACCGGACAGGCCAGGGTAGAACTGCCCCATACGTTTTCCAAGGAGTGGCTGGTGGATTCGGACTGTTGATCTTTTGGCTAGCAGCTTGAACTCCTAACCACTGTACCACCAGGGCTCCAAGTTTGTACCTAAGGACGAATCAGTTCTGGAAGACGCTGGAGCAACTACGCAGAGTGAACTACCGATGAAAAACGATAGGAAGTCCATATATAAAATGATAAAGAGCTTTAACGTATGTAGGAGACTTTTCTCTCCTAGAAGGACAGAATGGTTTCATTGGGGAAGTTTTGTAAAGGTTAGGCTGTAAGCTTAGAATTTAATTTTTTTCCTTCTTTTGATTAGGGCAACCGAGTTGTGGTTTGTTAGAAGTGTCTCAAATGGCTAAAGACAAACTCATCAAATTATACTTTTTATTGAAATCAGCAAGTTGCCCTTCAGAGAATATTCGCTTCAGTTTGTCCTGTGCACCAGAAAGGTTTATTTGGGGCTACGGAAGGTGGAAAAGATAACTGAGTTCTTGTGTACACAAATTTTATTAAAATGTCAAAGGATGGTTATGTGTTTCTATAGAATTGCCCCAGCCCAGCCCAGTGCCGTCCAGTCCATTCCGACTCCTAGCGACCCTATAGGACAGAGTAGAACTACCCCATAGAGTTTCCAAGGAGCCCCTGGTGGATTCAAACTGCCAACCCTTTGGTTAGCAGCCGTAGCACATAACCACTATGGCACCAGGGTTTTGTTCTATAGAATTAGCAACTGTAAATATTTATCTATGACAAAATTGATGCCAATAGCCTGTCATGCATTTACAATGACCATTACGAAACAGCTGCAAAATCGGGTAAAAGGAGGACCACCTACTTCACTTTAAAAATGAGAGAGAGAAACATTAAAGTACGCCTGCATTTTAAGGAGAAGCCAGGATTTACGGCTGGGTAACAGCATTTCTCAGAAAAGAATTTTCCTTTGGACAGAATAAATAGGAGCTTGTTATTTTTTGTGTTATTTTTTTCTTATATTGAGGGCTTGTGTGCATTTTCAACATTGTCTTAATGCTGCAATAGTATTCAAAAATAATTATGAGAAGGTAAACTTGATAGAGAATTTGTTTTTACAGCCTGTAGGACATTGAGAAGCTACTTGCTGAGAAAGGAGTTACTGCCGTCTGGTCTATGTTATGAGGCCAAAGCATTACACTGATGAACCTCCTTTTCTTTTTATGCCCTCTGTTTTCTCTTCTACCACTATTCTATAACAGCCTTGAGGTTGCTATTGGAGTTTAGGGACAAATAAAACCAAAACACCAAACCCACCACTGTCAAGTTGATTCCGACTCATAGCGACCCTACCGGACAGAGTAGAACTGCCCCATGGAGTTTCCAAGGAGCGCCTGGAGGATTTGAACTGCCAACCTCTTGGTTAGCAGCTGTAGCACTTAATCACTACACCACCAGGGTTTCCAGGGACAAATAAGAGGTTGTATAATGTAGGCCATGCCGTAATGATGAAATATTTCTGTGGTCTTGTCTCTAAGGCTCTGTCCTTGATGACAAAATACAGTGCAATGTGCTGTGACGGTTATCAAACTTTCACTCCATATTAGTTATTATTCACCACTTTTAGTCTACATGGCTGTAATAATAACTGCTTTCTTTCAGGTCTTTATGTGTTCAATCTTTACAAGTTGTTTGCAATTAACAGATGGAGAATAAATGTTGTATACAAATCTTTTTATAGGCAAGGAGACTTATTATCATAGCATAAAATGTAGAGGAATGGTCATTTAATGAACTTTTGAATACCTCTGTTTAAGGTACCCAAGTGCTAGGAAAACAAAGATGAATAATACACAGCCCTAGCCCTCAAAGGGAAACCCTGGTGGCGTAGTGGCTAAGTGCTACCGCTGCTGACCAAAGGGTTGGCAGTTCAGATCTGCCAGGCGCTCCTTGGAAACTCTATGGGACAGTTCTACTCTGTCCTATAGGGTCGCTATGAGTCGGAATCGACTCAACGGCACTGGGGTTAGCCCTCGAAGAACATAGTCCAAACATAATAAGATTATGAGCCAGAAGAGAAATGGTGGATAGGGTGGCTAGGCTGACAGCCTGTACCTACAAAACTCAAAGGGTGCTGGAACCTTGATTTATTCACTTCTGTTAAGGTCTGATCTTCCATTTTGCAGGGTTTGATTTTGTCAACACAAAGTTGATCAGTTTGTGAGAGACAGACTTGTGCCCTCAAAGCTCATTAGAGACACATATTTAAACCAGGGTGTCATTAATTTGTAGGGAGGTTTTATGTTTACATTGACTGCACATTTTTGGGAGTCCCTGGGTGGTGCAAATGGTTAAGCACTTGACTACTAGCTGAAAGGTTGGCAGTTCGAACCTACCCTGAGACACTTCAGAAGACAGGCTTGGCAATCTGTTTCTTCACAGCCTTGAAAACATGGGGTTGCCACTCAAGAGCAACTGACAAAAACAGTCAATATAAAAATTATTACTGAGATATTTTACATTCTTTTTTTGTGTGTGTGCCTGGATTAATACTTTCTACATCTGGTTAATTTTATCCATGATATGTTTCTTCTCTTTTCTTTTTTTTTTTTGGTGGTTAAATATAATAAAACATTTGCCATTTCAACCATTTTTATGTGTACAATTCAGTGACATTAATTACATTCACCATGTTGTGCAAATATCACCACTATCAATTTCCAAAAAATTTTTTATCGCCTTTAACAGAAATTCAGTACTCCTTAAGGAATAACTCCCTATTTCCCCCTCCAGCTGCCTCTCATAACCCTTTGGTCTCTATGCATTTGCCTATTCTAGATATTTCATATAAGTGGGATCATATAACATTTGTCAATCGTGTCTGACTTATTTCCCTTACTATAGAACGTTCTCAACTTTTATTTGTGTCACAGCGTGTGTCATGTATTTATGGCTGAATAATATTCCATTGTAAGTATATACTACATTTTGTTTATCCATTCATCTGTGATGGACGCTTGGATTGTTTCTATTTTTGGCTATCGCGAATAATGCTGTAATGAACATTGGTAAAAAAAGTATCTGAGTCCCAGTTTTCAAGTCCTTTGACTCTATACCTAGTGGAATTGCTAAGTTGTATGGTGATTCTGGAAACGCTGGTGGTGTAGTGGTTAAGAGCTAAGTCTGCTACCCAAAAGGTGTGCAGTTCAAATTCACCAGGAGCTCCTTGGAGAAACACGGTGGGGCAATTGTACTCTGTCCTTTAGGGAATGGACTCCACGACAATGGGTTTGGTTTTTTTTGGTTTATGGTAATACTATGTTTGACTTTTTGGGGGAACCACCAAACGGTTTTCCATAGCAGCTGCACTATTTTACATTCCCACCAATGACCGACAAGTTTTCCAATTTCTCCATATCCTTGTCAACACTTGTTTTCTGTTTTTCCAATAATAGACATCCTAAAAAAAAAGCAACCCATTGCTGTCCAGTGGATTCCGACTTACAGCAACTCTATAGGACAGAGTAGATCTGCACCATAGGGTTTCCAAGGAGTGCCTGGTGGATTTGAACTGTCGACCTTTTGGTTAGCAGCTATAGCTCTTAACCACTGCGCCACCAGATTTCCTGTAGCCATCTTAGTAGAGGGTAAGGTGATATCTCATTGTGCTTTTAATTTGAGTTTCCCTGATGGTTAATGATGTTGAGCATCTTTTCATGTGCTTATTAGCCCTTTGTGTATTTTCTTTGGTGAAATGTCTATTCAAGTCCTTTGCCTGTTTTTTGATTTGGTTGTTTGTCTTTTCGTTGACGAGTTGTGGGAGTTCTTTATATATTCCGGATTTTAAGCCCTTATCAACTATATGATTCCCAAATATTTTCTCCCATTCTGCAGGTTGTGTTGTAAAGTCCTTTGATGCACAAAGTTTATTTTGATGAAGTCCAATTTACCTATTTTTTCTTTCGTTGCTCGTGCTTTTAGTGCCATATCTAAGAATTCTTTGTTGAAAACTAGGTCCCAAAGCATTTCCCCCTTTTTATTCTAAGAGTTTTACGTCTTACATCATTGATCCATTTTGAGTTAATTTTCATATACGATGTGACTTATAGGTCCAACTTCATTCTTTTACATGTGGAGATCCAGCTGTCCCAACACATGTGTTTTTAAAAAAGAAATGTACTTTTATTTTAAATGTATTTTAAGATTACTAATTACAATCATATTACTAACAATTTGAAAAATAGAGAAAAGCAAATAAAAATTGCCATAATACAATAATCACCCAGTCTTTTTATGGTGCATTTAGGAAAACCTGGTGGTGTAGTGGTTAAGTGCTACAGCTGCTAACCAAAAGGTCAGCAGTTCGAATCCACCAGGCGCTTCTTGGAAACTCTATGGGGCAGTTCTACTCTGTCCTATAAGGTTGCTATGAGTCAGAATCGACTCAACGGCAATGGGTAATTGTATTTATTTGTAATCATAGGCTACACATTCATATTATGTTCATTTTTTCCCTTCATGTACTAGTACGTTAAAAAAGCATTTTTCTATATTATTGGAATTTCAAATGCCTGTACAATCTGTAGATATGTCATAATTTATCATTTTTTCATGTATGTAAATTTATTTCTCTCTCTATTTTTTGGTATAAATAACAGTACAATGGACAGTTTGATGGTTACTGTGCTTGTTTTCCTGTGTTGTAGGATAGTTCCTGAGAATCAGTCCCCAGAAGTGGAATTTCTGAGTTAAAGGATATTACTATTTTCATAACTCAACTGCCAAATTGTTTTTCAAAAGGATTTTTATCATTTATATGTGTGTGTGTGTATATATATATGTATGTATATATCAAAAACCACTGCCATTGAGTTGATTCCGACTCATGGTGACCCTATAGGACAGATTAGAACTGCCCATAGCGTTTCCAAGAATTTCCAAGGAGCACCTGCTGGATTCGAACTGCCGATCTTTTGGTTTGCAGCCATAGCTCTTAGCCACTATGCCATGAGGTTTTCCAAATATATATATGTATAACTGTACTTTAGATGAAGGTTTATAGAACATACTAGCTTCTCATTAAACAATTAGTACACATACTGTTTTGTGACATTGGTTACCAACCCCACAGCATGTCCATCCCCAGCACACATTAATGGCAGCCCCACACCCTGGAACTGAGTTGGCGAAGAACTGACTCTTTGAAACCTAGGAGGCTGTGGCCCTACCCTTTGAGATCCAGGAGACCATGGCCCCACCCTTTGAAACTGAGAAGGCCCTACTTACCATGCTCCTTCCAACAGTTCTGCTGATCTGAGCTGCTCCATGGATGATCCTTTTCTTTTTGTGGAGGACAACAGATATAGCTCCATTGACCTCATTCCTATTTATAGGATTCCAAGAGGCAGACAGTGTTCTTTTTGTTCTTTCTCTTTCCTCTTCAGTTTAAGCTGATGGGTTTTCTGCTGTGGTAGTTGGTTAAATCAATCAGTTACAGGCTTAATCTCTTTAACAAAAGATTGTATAGCCACATCTTTGGTGAAGATTCTAGAACACGTGTCCTTAGTTTGTACAACAGAATTTTCCAAATCTTTAAGCTCACTTTCATTTTGCACAGTTCATTTTTAGGCCCATCTCTTTCCTCTTGCATTTTACTATAAGCAGCAAGGAGAAATCACATGGTATTTTTAAGATCTTGCTTAGAAATCTCATCAGTCAGACATTCAAGCTCATACAAGTTCTACCTTTTGCCAAACACTTGAACATATTTCAGACAAGTTTTTTGCCAAGACAAGTTTTTTGATAAAAAGCATCACCCTTCTTCCATTGTCTGATCACATGTTCATCATTTCCTTTTAAAGCCTCACCAGAAGTACCTTTAACATCTACATTTTTAGCAACATTCTGTTGCTGGCACCATGTGTATTCTCTAAGACAATAGAGACTGTTTCTATAGATCTCCTCACTTGCTTCTGAACCCTCACCGGAAAGGTCTTTGATGTCCATAATTCTACCAATAGTCTTCTTAAGGCAATCTAGGCTTTTATTATTACTGCCTTAAAAGTCTTCCAGCCTCTACCCATTACCCAGTTCCAGAACCACTTCCACATTTTAGGTATCTTTTTGAGCAGCATAACCCTCTTTTGGTACCAAATTCTGTCTTAGTTGTCTAGTGCTGCTGTAACAGAAATACCACAAGTGGATAGCTTTAACAAACAGAAATTTATTTTCTCATGGTTTAGGAGGCTAGAAGTCTGAATTAAGAGCTCTTGCTCCAGTGGTATCCCTAGAGAGGTGTTGGGGTTGCAGGGGGTGCAGAGGGCACCCCCTGACACTGTCAGAAAGGGTGACACCAAAATGACCCAAGGGTCTATGGCAGTGAAGGCAGCAGTGGTGGATGGGGTGGCAGCAAGTGGGCCAGCATTGTAGGGGAAGGGGCCACCAAGGCAGTGGCATCACTAGGGTTGGTGTCACCCATCACCCAGTGTGGTAACTCATCACCACCCACCACCCATCCCCCCTCCTGTCACCCAGTGTGGTAGCTCATCACTACCCCTCCATCACCAACCAGTCAGGGTGTGGGTGGGGTGGCAGTGGCACCGACCATTAAGCAAGAAGATGACTTTACCTTGTCCAGTAGGAGAGGGGAGAAACTGTGGGGAGCCACGGGGGGCAGAGCTAGTAGGGGCAGGGCTGCATGGCATGTGGGCAGGGTGGGGTTCCCGGGCTAGCCTTGCCCACAGGGGGTGAAGATGGGTGTGTGACACCATGAGTTACCACACTGGGTGGCACCAACCCTAGTGACACCACTGGCCAGCTCTAGGGGAAGGCCTTCTCTTTCTGTTGGTTCTGGAGGAATGTCCTTGTCTCTTCTGAGCTTCTGCTCTTGGGCAATTTTGTTTGGCTTGGCATTTCTCTTCCACCATCTCTGCTTGTTCATTTGCTTGTTTAATCTCTCTTATATCTCAAAAGAGACTGACTCAAGACATATCCTACACTAATCCAGTCTCATTAGCAACAAAGACAACTCGTTCCAAAATGGGATTATAACCACAGTCATAGAGGTTAGGATTTACAACCCATATTTTAGGGGAACACAATTCAAGCCATAACAGGGTCTAACACATCATGCCAGCACATCCTTCCTCATCTTGCTCAGGCTTTGACATCCCGTGCCAGGGCACCCCTTTCCATGGGTGCCCTCTCTATCCTGTGTGGGCTCTGACATGCTGTCCTGGGCTGGTCTACCTTGTTCTGCTCCACCTAATGTCTTTAGGAGAGAATTATTCAGTAGAAGAAGAGAAAGGGAAGAGGAATAGCAAAGGTGTTTTTTTTTTTTTTTTTAGTAAAGACCCAAAGGAAATGAGAATGCTAGCCCTGTGGGTATTTTGGGGAAGAATATTCCAGATAAGGAGCAAGTGTAACAGCTCTGTAGTAGGAGCATGACTGGTGTGTTGGAGAAACGTCAAGGCCATGTGGTTAAACAGTTTGAGTGAGCGGGATTAGATGAAGTCATGGAGGGAAGGATTAAGATAGAGTAGGAAAGGTGTAGATCAGATAAAGCTTTTAAGGCCTTTAGACTTTACTCTGAATGAGATGGGAAACTACTGGAGGGTTGAACAGAGGAGTAAGAGCATCTGCCTTAGGTTTTAACAGGCTCCCTCTGCCTATTCTCTGTCCTAGGAATAGAGGAAAATAGGCAAGGACAGAAGCCAGGACATCAGTTAGAAGGCTATTGCAACAACCCAGGTGAAAGATGATGATGGCTTAGATCCTGATGGCAGTGGAGGTGGTGAGAAGTGATTAAATTCTGAGTAAGTTTTGGAAGTGCAGCTGGCAGGAATTGCTGACTGACCAGATGTGGGATATGAGAAAAGGAGAGGAGTTAAGAATGGTACCAGGATTTTTGGCCTGAGCAACAAGAAAATAGAATTGCCATTAATTGAGATGAGGAAGGCTGCAGGAGGAGCTGGTTTCAGGGGGAGAGGTAGGTACAAGGAGTTAAGACTGAGTTTGAAACCTTTGCTAAAAATCCAAGTGGAGATGGCAAATAGGCAGCTGGATATTCAAGTCTGAGTTGGAGATATAAATTTGGGACATCATTAATAAGTAGATGTTATTTAAAGCCATGCGGCTGAAGAAGATCATTTAGGGAATGAGATCATACAGGGAAAAGGGAAGCCTAAGAACTAAGACTTGGAGCACTCCAACATGTAGAAGAAGTTGGAGGCATTGAAAAGGAATGAGCAAAAGAGGCAAAGAAGGAGCTGTCAGAAAGGTAGGAGGAAAAGTGGGTAAAAAATGGTACCCCATCGTTACTTTCATTTGCATTTCTTTAATTACTGGTTGTATGTTTCTTTTTGTAGATCGTTCATAATCTTTATCAACTGGGCTTTTATGGTTCAATTTTTTAATTGTGAAAATATGTATAACAAAACGTACATCATCTCAACAATTTCTACATGTACGATTCAGTGATACTGATTACATTCTTCAAGTTGTTGCAACCATTCTTGCTATCAATTTCCAAATAATTCCACCATTGTTAACATAAACCCAACACCTCTAAACAAAAACTCTCCCTTGGTCTCCCATCCTACCCCTGATAACCACTAATAATCTTTGGTTTCTTATGGTTTGGCTTTTAAAAATCAAATTGTTTCAATTTTTTAATGTAATAAGGACTTTAACCCTTTGTCATATTAGTTGAAAATATTTCTTCTATCTAGTCTTTGCATTTTATTTTGGTTATACGGAAGTTTAAATATTTATGTAGTAAATATATCAGTGTTTTTCTTCATGACTTATTCTTATGAAGTCTAGAAATTTGTCTCACCCTCCATAGATTTCATAGATCATTGAATTTGGCTTTCTTCTAGCATTTAATTTTTTTGATTTTTATTAACTTGTTACTCATCTAGAATTAGTTTTGGTGCATAATGAAAGGTTAGAGTTTAAACCCATTTCCTCCCATCAAGCAGAGGGCTCAGGCAAACACCAGCAAGCACCATTTGGTGCAAGCAGGAATTCACACACAGAAGGGCCAGTGGGATGCATGCAGCCATGTACTCACCATCTGGGAGAGAGGCATACTTGCTTGAGGTACCTGGCTGCACTGTGGTCAAACATGTGCATACCCTTGAGAGGGGAGATAAGTTTGGGTGCCAAATGGCCTAAGTGTAAGTGCTAGCTGTTTAGGGGGTTGCTGGGACCACCAACTGCCCAGCACGTGAGACTTTGGGAGAAGATGAGATTGAGCACCTTGATATACCAGCCACCTCATTGGCAGGTGACCCAGGGAGAACTCCTGGGGTCATTCTTTGGACAATCCTTTTTGTCTCTCCACATCTCAAACTGTTGATCAATTATCCCAACACTATTGTTATTGAATAACCTATCCCTTTTATGTCAATGATCTGTGATGTCTCCTTTTTGTTGTTGTTGTTAGGTGCCGTCGAGTCGGTTCCGACTCATAGCGGCCCTATGCACAACACAACGAAACCCTGCCCAGTCCTGCGCCATCGTTACAATCGTTGTTATGCTTGAGCTCATTGTTGCAGCCACTGCGTCAATCCACCTCATTGAGGGTCTTTCTCTTTTCCGCTGACCCTGTACTCTGCCAAGCATGATGTCCTTCTCCAGGGACTGATCCCTCCTGACAACATGTCCAAAGTATGTAAGACGCAGTCTCGCCATCCTTGCTTCTAAGGAACATTCTGGTTGTACTTCTTCTAAGACAGATTTGTTCGTTCTTTTGGCAGTCAATGGTATATTCAATGTTCTTTGCCAACACCACAATTCAAAGGCGTCAACTCTTCTTCGGTCTTCCTTATTCATTGTCCAGCTTTGACATGCATATGATGCGATTGAAAATACCATGGCTTCGGTCAGGCGCACCTTAGTCTTCAGGGTAACATCTTTGCTCTTCAACACTTTGAAGAGGTCCTTTGCAGCAGATTTTCCCAATGCAATGAGTCTTTTGATTTCTTGACTGCTGCTTCCATGGCTGTTGATTGTGGATCCCAGTAAAATGAAATCCTTGACAACTTCAATCTTTTCTCCGTTTATCATGATGTTGCTCATTGGTCCACTTGTGAGGATTTTTGTTTTCTTTATGTTGAGGTGTAATCCATACTGAAGGCTGTAGTCTTTGGTCTTTATTAGTAAGTGCTTCAAGTCCTCTTCACTTTCAGCAAGCAAGGGTGTGTCATCTGCATAACGCAGGTTGTTAATGAGTCTTCCTCCAATCTTGATGCCCCATTCTTATTCATATAGTCCAGCTTCTCGTATTATTTGTTCAGCATACAGATTAAATAGGTATGGTGAAAGAACACAACCCTGCTGCACACCTTTCTTGACTTTAAACCAATCAGTATCCCCTTGTTCTGTCCGAACAACTGCCTCTTGATCTATGTAAAGGTTCCTCATGAGCACAATTGAATGTTCTGGAATTCCGATTCTTCTCAGTGTTATCCATAGTTTGTTATGATCCACACAGTCAAATGCCTTTGCATAATCAATAAAACACAGGTAAACATCCCTCTGGTATTCTCTGCTTTCAGCCAGGATCCATCTGACATCAGCAATGATATCCCTGGTTCCATGTCCTTTCTGAAACTGTCCTGAATTTCTGGCAGTTCCCTGTCGATATACTGGTGCAGCCGTTTTTGAATGATCTTCAGCAGAATTTTGCTTGCGTGTGATATTAATGATATTGTTCTATAATTTCCACATTCGGTTGGATCACCTTTCTTGGGAATGGGCATAAATATGGATCTCTTCCAATCAGTTGGCCAGGAAGCTGTCTTCCATATTTTTTGGCATAGATAAGTGAGCACCTCCAGCACTGCATCTGTTTGTTGAACATCTCAATTGATATTCCATCAATTCCTGGAGCCTTGTTTTTTGCCAATGCCTTCAGAGCAGCTTGGAATTCTTCCTTCAGTACCATCAGTTCCTGATCATATGCCACCTCTTGAAATGGTTGAATATCGACTAATCCTTTTTGGTATAATGGCTCTGTGTATTCCTTCCATTTTCTTTTGATGCTTCCTGCATCGTTTAATATTTTCCCCCATGGAATCCTTCACTATTGCAACTCGAGGCTTCAAGTTTTTCTTCAGTTCTTTCAGCTTGAGAAATGCTGAGCGTGTTCTTCCCTTTTGGTTTTCCATCTCCAGCTCTTTGCACATGTCACTATAATACTTTATTTTGTCTTCTCGAGAGGCCCTTTGAAATCTTCTGTTCAGTTCTTTTACTTCATCAATTCTTCCTTTTGTTTTAGCTGCTCGACATTCGAGAGCAAGTTTCTCAGTCTCCTCTGACATCCATCTTGGTCTTTTCTTTCTTTCCAGTCTTTTCAGTGACCTCTTGCTTTCTTCATGGATGATGTCCTTGATGTCATTCCACAACTTGTCTGGTCTTCAGTCACTAGTGTTCAATGCGTCAAATCTATTCTTGAGATGGTCTCTAAATTCAGGTGGGATATACTCAAGGTCATATTTTGGCTCTCGCAGACTTGCTCTGATTTTCTTCAGTTTCAGCTTGAACTTGCATATGAGTAATTGATGATCTGTTCCACAGTCAGCCCCGGCCTTGTTCTGACTGATGATATTGAGCTTTTCCATTGTCTCTTTCCACAGATGTAGTCAATTTGATTTCTGTGTGTTCCATCCGGCGAGGTCCATGTGTATAGTCGCCGTTTATGTTGGTGAAAGAAGGTATTTGCAATGAAGAAGTCATTGGTCTTGCAAAATTGTATCATTTGATCTCCGGCATTGTTTCTATCACCAAGGCCATATTTTCCAACTACTGATCCTTCTTTGTTTCCAACTTTTGCATTCCAATCACCAGTAATTATCAATGTATCTTGATTGCATGTTTGATCAATTTCAGACTGCAGCAGCTGATTAAAATCTTCTATTTATTCATCTTTGGCCTTAGTGGTTGGTGAGTAAATTTGAATAAGAGTTGTATTAACTGGTCTTCCTTGTAGGCATATGGATATTATCCTATCACTGACAGCGTTGTACTTCAAGATAGATCTTGAAACATTCTTTTTGATGATGAATCCAACACCATTCCTCTTCAAGTTGTCATTCCCAGCATAGTAGGCTATATGACTGTCTGATTCAAAATGGCCAATACCAGTCCATTTCAGCTCACTAATGCCTAGGATATCGATCTTTATGTGTTCCATTTCATTTTTGACGATTTCCAATTTTCCTAGATTCATACTTCATACATTCCAGGTTCTGATTACTAATGGATGTTTGCAGCTGTTTCTTCTCATGTTGAGTCATGCCACATCAGCAAATGAAGGTCCCGAAAGCTTTACTCCATCCACGTCATTAAGGTCAACTCTATTTTGAGGAGGCAGCTCTTCCCCAGTCATCTTTTGAGTGCCTTCCAACCTGGGGGGCTTATCTTCCAGCACTATATCAGACAGTGTTCCACTGCTATTCATAAGGTTTTCACTGGCTAATGCTTTTCAGAAGTAGACTGCCGGGTCCTTCTTCCTAGTCTGTCTTAGTCTGGAAGCTCAGCTGAAACCTGTCCTCCATAGGTGACCCTGCTGGTATCTAAATCCTGGTGGCATAGCTTCCAGCATCACAGCAACACACAAGCCCCCACAGTATGACAAACTGACAGACACTTGGGGGGGGTCTCCTTTTTAGAATATATTAAATTCTTATGTATTATATTTTACTTATAAAAGTCTAATTACTTTGAAATATTAATATCATGATTTTAATTTTATGAAATATGATCTGTAAAACATTGTATTATTTAACACAAAATAGGTTAGGGTTAAAAAAGCATTATTATGTATTTATTCCTATTTTTGTGAAATCTTACGTTCTATTTTTTTTTATTGCTAGAGCTGTATCAATAAAAAAAATTTTTTTTTTATTAGTCATTACTAAACAACATTGTATTTTCAGAGTCTATGAAATTTAAATACTGTTTTCCCTGAGAGACTAAACTGTAATCTATGCAAATGAAGCTATGAAAGAAAATGGGGAACTTCCTTTTAAATGTCATACATTATTACATACAATGAGAGACTCTGTTTCTACCTCAGTCGTTGTCCTTGCAATTCCCAGGAAGTTACTGGAATTAATATACCGTGCCAAGAGTGGAACACACTTGGAAGTACAATCTGTTTGGGAAAAAATGATAGTAAAAGTCTTAATATGCATCTGCGGAATATGCATGTTACTGAAAGATTAAATCACTGCCAATGTACAGTTTCAGAACTAAAAGACGGCTTCTCTTCCTTTTCTTTAACAGCCATAGTAAAATTCCACAGTTTGAGTTTAAAGTCCAGCTTTTTCTTTGGTGGCTTATATTATTATAAAAAAAAATTATTATAGGTGAAATAAATTCTGCAACTTTGATTTAATTAGTGATTCTGAAGATATACACAACTCAAAAGAAATGTGGTTCATCCTTCCAAGTTGTATTTAAGCCCACTAATGTAGAATTGTAATGTAATGTAGGAAACCCTGGTGGCGTAGTGGTTAAGTGCTACGGCTGCTAACCAAAAGGTGAGCAGTTCAAATCCGCCAGGCGCTCCGTGGAAACTCTATGGGGCAGTTCTACTCTGGCCTATAGGGTCGCTATGAGTCAGAATCGACTCGATGGCAGTGGGTTTTTAGTGGTGGGTTAATGTAGAATTGGAAACCCTGGTGGCGCCGTGGTTAAGAGCTACCACTGCTAACTAAAAGGTCGGCAGTGTGAATTCACCTTGGAAGGCCCCCCCTTGGAAACTCTATGGGGCAGTTCTATTTTGTCCTGTAGGGTCTCTAGGAGTTGGAATCGACTCAATGGCAACAGGTTAATGTAGACTTAGCACATAAAATGTTTAATTTGATCTGAAGTAGAAATCCGCCAGCTCCACAAGTGGAAGAAACGAGCTGGACAGGAGGTGATACAGACACAGGTTTGGAGTGAGCTGTACACATAAGGGAATTCTAACAACACTAAAAAGGATTTAGCTGGTATGTTTTAGGGATTTGGGAGAGAAACAGAACCATCAGATAAATAGGGCAGTCATCCCATACCTTGCCTCTCCTCTAGCTTTCTTTCCTGTAGAAGTACAGGGTGCGTGTCATTTGAGTATCTCTGCTTAATAATCAACCACTGCTTGAACTCTACATTTTAGATCAGTAATTTAAAATTTCTAAATTATTTCATACATTCAACAAATATTTATTGAAACTCTGTAAGTCAATTCTTTATAATAGTGCTAGGCATGGGGAGACACTGAAGAATAAGTCATGATCCTTGGCCTCCTGGAACTTATAAAATACAGACTTTGTGCTGAAATTTCTCTCCCTTCTCCAGCTTGAGCACTATGGCTCTCTATAGTAGAGAACTTCCAAATAATGAAAGATGCTTAAAATAGCTGTCTTCTATTAATATTTAAAATAATGTTTTCCCATGTAATTAAAGCAGAATTTGGCAAGTAGGTTTATTTTCACTTAACTTCTGAATACATTTGAATTATTACATTCCTGAAGGTGAGGCATTTATTTATTATTCCTTTGTAACTATAAATGGCTAATGATGTTCTGATTCAATTTTTTTAGTTACCTAAGATATCCTCCCTATCTGAAGATAAAATTACTCACTGAAAAATAAAACTAATAAGATTAATAATAAATACTAAAAATGAATCTTACCTCCAAAGGTAGGCTCCAAACCTTAAATTAAAAAACAAGCAAATACATGTAACAATATATTGAAAGAACAGTACATCATAACCAAGAAATGCTTGTCTCAGAAATTTGGGAATGGTTCAGTAATGAAAAATCCAACATCAAAACACTAAATATGAAAAAAACATGAGAACTTTTTGAAGCTGCCACCAAGGCTTCTCTGACTGCTCCGCAGTATCCCTCTCCACCCCACCTCACAGCCCACCAAACCGCGGTTTCTAACTGAGGCTTGGCCTGACGGCCCTGGGAGCCCTAACCATGGTTTGAATTTGGTGTAGGGATCCCGTGCATGTGCAAACCAAGGTCTTGGCACATGCACAGGACCTGAAGAGCTGTGGCCCTGAACTTGACCCTGGAACTGAACTTTGCCAGAGAGGAAGATGTTCCTGGCATACAGCTGCATCAGAGCCCATTTGAAAAGCAAAGGGTCCCTTCCTTTACTACATGACTCAGCGCCTGAATCTCCAAACATGGACATGGGAGGGATGGGGTGTTGGCTTTTGGGTGTCAATTCTGCCCCCGGCGACTGGAATGCATAAAAGCTCCAAGCTCCCCTGGGGCGGGGAGCACTTGGTCTTTTGGCTGCTAGGCCCCATGTTGCCCCTTGTTTGTGCAAACAATAAATTTCCACTTTCTGTTTCCCTTGCAACTGGTGGTGTAGCATCCATCTTATTTCCTTCAGCTAATGGGCAGGACAAGAATCCGAGTTCGGTTACATTTTCAGATACTGAAAGGTATTTGATAAAAGTAAACATTCTACTTTAAGTATTTACTAGGAATGGAATAGAAGGATACCTCAAAATAAAAACCTTTTCAAAATAAAAGCCAACTTTATACTTAATGGCAAAAATTTAAGCAGTGGCTTGTTTGTACATTAAAATGTGTAAAATTAAGGATGCCTGCTATTGTCACTGTAATTTAAAATTGTTTTGGAAATTCTGGCTAATGCAATAAGATAATAAGTGGTTTAAATCCTGAGGGGAAAGGTAGGTGATGAATTTTTTTTGCTCAACTAAAAGAATTATTTGAATTAATAAAGTAGTTTAGGAAAAAGCATTCTAATATCTTGGCAATTAGGTAGAAAATCTAATGAAAAATAGACCCTATCACTGTACCAACAAATAAAAAAAGTTCTTAGGCATAGTTTTCATGAGAAGTGTGTTTGATGTATATAATCCAAACTATAAACTACTAGCAGAGAGGAAAAAAAAAAAAAGGAAACACCCTTTAATAGAAACTCCCATAGTTTTTCACATTTGAATAAAAGGAAAAGCATACTAAGTTTTGAATGTAAAGATTTTAGCTGGTCCTAAATCGACTTACAAATTCAATATAATTTCCATTTAAATTCTCAGTAGAATATTTTTTGGCAGAAGCCAAAAAGATTATTCTAAAGTTGATATGAAAGAATAAACAAAAAAGAGCAAGATGAATTAATTCAATAAATATTTACTGATTGCCATCTGCTGGCACTTTCCACACCCTAAGTATCTGCTGGCATGTTCCAAGCCCTAAGTATACGTCAATAAACAGATATGAAAATGTTAAAGCTATCAAGTATAAGTAAAATGCATAATCTTCCTTTTCTTATTAATCGCTTTATTTAAGAAATTTAATTTTATGAATATACTGTCTGACATAAAAAAAAACTAGTGTTCCTCTCATCACATTAACAAAAATAAAAACGAACAAAAAAAGTGCTCATTACTGCAGTAGATCTGGATAGGATTATTTCTAAGAATATAACCTAAAGAAATAATCTGTAAAACAGGCACTTAAGGCACTAAAATGTTCATTTGCAGGGTTAATTATACTAGGGAAAAACTGGAAGGAGCCTAATGTTCAATCGTAAGGTAATAGTACTTTAGAAGCTGGACCATATGAAGAAAAACACAGCATCAGGATTGGAGGAAGACTCATTAACAGCCTGCATTATGCAGATGACACACCTTGCCTGATGAAAGTGAAGAGGACTTGTGATGAAGATCAAAGACCACAGCCATCAGTATGGATTACACTTCAATACAAAGAGAACAAAAATCCTCACAACTGGACCAATAAGCAACATCATGATAAATGGAGAAAAGATTGAAGTTGTGAAGGATTTCATTTTACTTAGATCCACAATCAACACCCATGGAAGCAGCAGTCAACAAATCAAAAGATGGATTGCACTGGGCAAATTGGCTGCAAAAGACTTCTTTAAAGTGTTGAAAAGCAAAGATGTCACCTTGAGGACTAAGGTGTGCCTTACCCAAGGCATGGTGTTTTCAATTGCCTCATATGCATGGGAAAGCTGGACAATGAATAAGGAAGACTGAAGAAGAATTGACACCTTTGAATTGCGGTGTTGGTGAAGAATATTGAATATGCCATGGACTGCCAAAAGAACAAACAAATCTGTCTTGGAAGAAGTACAACCAGAATGCTCCTTGGAAGCAAGGATGGTGGGACTGCGTCTCACCTATTTTGGACATGTAATTAGCAGGGATCAGTCCCTGGAGAAGGACATCATGCTTGGCAGAGTAGAGGGTCAGCAGAAAAGAGGAAGACTCTCAACGAGATGGATTGACACAGTGGCTGCAACGGTGGTCTCAAACATAACAAAGATTGTGAGGATGGCACAGGACCGGGCACTGTTTCATTCTGTTTTGCAGAGGGTCACTGCACCTGACAATGACAATGGGATATTGTGCAATCATTAAGAATGATGTTGTGAAAGAATTTAAAAGAAAAGAAGAAAAATTGAAGTTGAAAGGAACATTAATAATCACGGAGCCCAGCCTCTTCTTTTCAGAAGATGAAAAACCAGACAGGTCAAGTGACTTGCCACGGACACACAGGGAGGAGGTAAGCGTAGTGGTTACTAGCACAGTTTCTAGAGTAATCTGACCAGGCTTTGAATCATTACTCTACTCTTGCAGTTACTATAATATTACGGTCTTGTGGCTCAGTATTTGATCTCTGAAGCTTAATTTCCTCATCTGTAAAATGGAGATGATAATAAGGCTTTTGTGAGGGTTAAATGTATCTGCTCCATAACAAGTCTTAGTAATTAGTTATTAATGTGTGATTAATATGTCGTTGTTGGGTGCCATTGAATCAATTCCAACTCATAGTGACCCCATATGATAGAGAAGAGCTGCCCCATTTGGTTTTCTTGGCTGTACTCTTTAGAGAAGCAGATCTTCAGGTAGGTCTTTCTCCCACAGAGCCACTGGGTGGGTTCAAACTGCCAACCTTTTGGTTAGCAGCTGAGTGCTTAAGCATTGCACCACCAGGGCTTCTCATGATTAATATAAGGATGATAATAGTTCTACCATTATTCTCCTAGTTCCCAAATTCAGTGTTATCTCCTCTTACCTCCAATAGCCACTCTCTGTTCTTTATAGATTTTATGAGACCATTTTTGAGGCATCACAAACACCCCTCTACTCCTAAATCAGCTCTCTGATTTTTCCTATTCCTTCCTGTTTTTCTACTATAATAAAGCTTACACAACAAAGACAAATTAATTTTCCCAAATGGACAGCTTCATTAGTAATACTCCTTTTCTTAAAATATTCCATGGCATTCCCATTGCTTATTCATCAAGGCCCTTCTTATGGTTTGAATTGTGTCCCCCCAAAATATGTGTTGTAAATCCTAACCCCTATATGTGTGGATGTATGGGTAGTCCCCGACTTAAGGTGGGGTTCTGTTCCTGCAACTCAGTTGTACGATTCGGACATATGTCGAATATCTTTTTTTGTTTTTTTAGTTTTCATTATTATTGTCTTTTATTATCAGTATCTTTATAAATCTGATCTTCATTTGTCTTCGGGGGATGGAAACATTACATATAAACATACATATATATTTTAGTACATACATACATAAAAAATACACAAATCATAAAAATTGACTGTGACAATGAAGAAGAGTTGGATGATGTTGGCATATTGTCAGCTACGGTAATTCTGGGTCATCTGGATTGCTTCTGGGAATGGGGACGGTGTTTCTAGTCAGAAAATTAGTGAGAGTTGTCTGGATGGTCCTTTTCTTTTTTTCTTCAAATATTTCACTGTAACATCTCACTGCTTTCCGAGTCTGCCCATCGACTTTAGGAAAGCGATAGTGTTTGGGTTCCCTGATTTAGTTTAGAAAACAAAACCTATACAGCAGTGTTTTGAACAGTGAATCACAAAGTTGAACACCTGGGAGTGAACATCTGAGAAAGATCACATCAGGAAATTATGCACTGCAACATCGTATGTAGCACACATCACTAATGATAAAATAAACAGAAAACAGGTGGACGTAAATGCAGTTTGCTGTAACTCGAATACATCGTAAATCGGAGACTACCTGTAATCTCATTTGGGAATAAGGTTTTCTTTGTTATATTAATGAGACCACAATCAGTATAGGATGTGTCTTAAACCTAACAACCTTTGAGATTTAAAAAAAAAAAAAAAAGAAGTGCAGATTAGGCACAGAAGCAAGCAAGCACAAATAAGGGAAAGATAGATGACACCTGGAGACCTCTCAGGAGCGCTGAGAACACCAGAGAAGCTGAAACAAGGATTCCCCCCAGAGCAGACAGAAAGACCCTTCCCCTAAAGCCGACGGCACCCTGAATTGAGATTTGTAGCTTCCTAAATTGTGAGAAAATAAATTTCTGTTTGTTAAAGGCACTGGCTTGTGGTATTTTTGTTACAGCAACACTAGATAACTAAGACAGTTCTCTACAACCCAACTCCTCTTTCTTGATGTCTTCATTCTTTCCCTGGATGTAGTCTGCTTTCTAGCCACGCTGAACTTCTCATCATCGTGTCTCGCTACAACTGCTCACTTTTCGTTTTGCTTGGAATGTCCTCTATCTCCACTCATTGAGATCGTAGCCATCCTCTGAGCAATTTCCTTTTTGGAATACTCTTGGATACAGTCTTTCTCTTGCATATCCATGGATCACTTGCATAGAGCTTGCTCATGGTGCCCCTATTAGTCAGCCTGTTACGTTACTCTTCTTGTCTTTGTATCTTCATCTTTCCCTAGCAGTGGCTTGTTTATAATGCTTTGTTTAGGTCTTTATGATCCCCTTAGTTGTGGCTTGAGTCCCTGGGAGTCACCAATGGTTAACCCAGAGGTGCCTGGGAAGAAAGGCCTGGCTACCTGCTTCCGAAAAGTCACAGACTTGAAAACCCCACAGAGCGCAGTTCTACTCTGCACACATGGGGTCGCCATGAGTGGGAATTGACTCCATGGCAACTGTTTTTCTTTTTTAAATTGTGATTAGCTGAGTCATTACAGAAGCAAGAGAGGGAAGATCTCAAGTATAGGTTAAAAATAGCTAGAGTTTACTTTTCTTGAAATATTTCCCATTAAACCCACACTTGTAGATGCTATTTTGACTTAAAGCATAAACTTCTCTACCAGGGGTTCTCTAGAGGCATTTTACCACATCAAGGAAGGAGAAAAGTTAATTATGTAAATTCCATAAGAGAAATACAGTCAAACCCCCAAATTACATACATAATCCATAATTTACCAACTCAGATTAAACTGATTAGTTCAAATGACCACCTTGATGCTCACACTGTTGTCAACTGAAAAGAAAGAAAACATTATGTAACAAATTAATTTACTCTGTGGAAGCTATTTTAAAAGTCAGTAGTATACTAACTCACCTTTGGTTGAGGCTAAGAAGAAATGTATTTACATTCTCATTGAAGCCAAAGGTCAGATGAGATTGAAATAGGACTGGAGGAGGCAAAGGAAGAGAATTTCTGAAGCTTACTTTCTTAAACTCTAAGTGCTGAACGAAAACACTTCCCTGAATTTCAAATCAGGGCATCACATGTTTTGCCATATTAGAAAATGGCAACCGGATGAGATATTCTCGTTTTTCAGAAGCACTTCAGGAAAGATGAGGAAACAGTCTGTGTAAAGTTTTCTAAATTTTGAAGAGTCATCATCTTAAGTAATCATGAACACTGCTTTTGAAATTGTATCTTTTCCAAATCTGTCAGTGTATTGACAAAGAAAGGAAAGTTGTGTTTTCTTTTTGGAGTATGTGCTATTTAGTTATTTGAAGGAATTACAACCCTCAGGGTGTATAATTATAATTCCTTAAGGAGTGTTTGAGTAATACTTTTACATGAAAAGAAAGTGTGTGGATGCTTGTGATCAAGAGAACTGTGGGGAATGGCTGTATCAAAAGAAGGCCTGGCAGGTATTGGCAGTGAGCCTTCACAGTGCCTGCATCCGCTGTTAAAATATCAAGTGAAATGAGATGAGGACAAAGAGTTAGCCAAGTCTCTCTACCTACATTAAGGGGACAGACCTATTTTTCATCGCTTACCAAGCTCCGCTCTCTTCTACAGATGCTTAGCTTTTTGCTTTTAACAGCTGCTAAAAAGGTCAGCTTTCTGCTAAGGAGTCACATCAAAATAGCATTGTTAACTTCGCCATTTTTGTCTTCTGAAGTCAGATTCTATTTTCTGAACCAAACTGCAACTTGTTGAACAGACAAGTGCTTGGGCTGCTAGACTTATTTTATCTCTTGAGATTTGATAGGTAGCTACTTAGAATTTGTCACATATTTAAAGGCATGTGTCACATCCACTAAATTTGTCTTGTAATGCTAGAATGAATGTGCCTCATTGTGTATGTTTTGGCCTCTGGGTTTCAACCTCGGAATATGTTATTTACTGAAAGTAAATAAATAGCAAGTATATTTTAGTACAAACATGACAGTTATTAACAACCAGAAGAAGAGAGCATACATTTTTATAACACAAATGTGGCAATACTAAGACATAATTATTTTAATGCTGAAATTCTGTCTTAACAGGATATTGAAAGTACTAAAAGATTAATGAGATATTCCTGCATTAGTTTCTTATTGTTAGTATAAAAAATTCAGTCTCTTAAAACAACCTAAATTAATTTTCTTACAATTCTGAAGGTCAGAAGTCTGAAAGGGGTCTTATGGTGCTAAAAAATCAAGGAGAAGGCAGGGCTGCATTCCTTCGGAAGGCTTAGGGGAGAATCTGTTTGCCAAAGGCTGCTTGCATTCCTTGGCTTGTGGCCCCCTTCCATCTTGAAAGCCAGGAATCTCATCACTCCTAACTCTGCTTCCAATGTCACGTCTCCTTCTCTGACTCTTCTGCCTCCCTCTTTCACTTGTAAGGGTCCTTGTGATTACACTGGGTCCACGTGGATAATCCAGTATAATCTTCCCACTTAAAGATGCTTAATTTAATCACATCTGCAAAGTCTCTTTTGCCTTGTGAAGTAACGTAATCATAGGTTCTGGGGATTAGGACAGGGGCTTCTTTAGGGGTCATTACTCTGCCTACAAGAAAAACCGAAACCAAACCAAACCCAGTGCCATCGAGTGGATTCCGACTCATGGCGACCCTATAGGACAGAGCAGAACTGCCCCATAGAGCTTCCAGGGAGCGCCTGGCGGAATCGAACTGCTGACACTTTGGTTAGCAGCCATAGCACTTAACCACTACGCCACCAGGGTTTTCCGGGCTACAGTAGTTCCTTAAAATAAAAACCTAAGGAAATATTTTCCTTCACTAAGGAGTTTAAAGCGGCATGAAATTAGCAATGAGGGTCACTATGAGTCGGAGTTGACTCGACGGCAGTGGGTTTGGTTTTTTGGTTTTACATCAATTACTTAATTGTTTTAGATGGGGGGTATCTGTAGTTAAGTGGTAAAATTTTTATTTTCCATGCTGGAGACAGGGTTCGTCACTTGACCAGTGCACCTCATGCAGTCACCACCCACCTGTTAGTGGAGGTTTGCAGGTTGCTATGATGTTGGACAGCATGGCTGTGCAACCAATCCCGGCACAGTTTTGTTCAGTTGTGCGTGGGCTCTCTACGAGTCTGGGTAACTTGACAGGAGCTAACAACAATTTCTAGAGTAATTTGCTTTTTAATAAAACTTTTTTTCTGGATGCTTTAAAACAGTCGCAGATTATAGAAGAACCTGAACTTTGTGTTTAACTGAAAAAGATACTTTTAATATTAAGGGGTGGCCTGTCTTTTCCCTTTCTCTGATCAGAGTGGTATCCTTCCAGATTTTTAATTTCCCTTTAGTTTTTTACTTCCATCTAAGTCATGTAACTTTTCTAGATCAGAACTTTAAGTAAGGAGTCCCTGGGTGGCACAGACAGTTAAGCGCTGACTCCTAGCTGAAAGGTTGGCAGTTCAAATCCACCCAGAGGTGCCTTGGGGGACAGACCTGAGCATCTGCTTCAGAAAGGTCACAGCCTTGAAAACCATGTGGAGCATTTTTATGCTGCACACATGGGGTCGCCACGAGTTGGATTCGACTCAACCGGCAACTAACAACAATAGTTTTAAATATACGTCCTAAATCATTTGGATGTCCTTTAAGAGATAAATTTGTGCTTCGTTTTATTATATGATTAGTAGAATTTCTAATTGCATTTAATTAGAGAAGATAGGATGCAACCAATATGAATGAAGAGTGTAAAGCAACAGCTTCGGAAGGAGGTGGGGAAGGGGTGATCAGGGGCTGCTCTGCATGTCTAAAGTGGTTTGGTTTCCATTTCAAAGTTCTGCTAACAGGAGCTTGACAATTGGAGATCTATAACATTTTCAGTTTCAGTAAGTAATAAATATTAGGACTGAATGTATTTTTCTAATAAAAAGTGTTATACTTTTAAGTAGAAAGTAATTAAAATTGATTATTGTTTCTTATTGGTTTTTTTTTTTAGTGAAACCAATTAAGTCACTGAGATATTTGATGAGGGAAGGAAGTTACAATAACTGCCAGCCCAAACATCTTATGTTTTAAATATCTAGTCCTTAGTCATTTGCAGGTTTTCGAATTTACAGAAGTAGTATTTATAAGCATAATGTTTATAAGCATAATGTTTATAAGCATAATTTATGAGCATAAGCACGAGGAATAATCACCCCTAACCAAAACCCATTGCCGTGGCCGACTCATAGCGACTTTACAGGACCGAGTAGAACTGCCCCATAGGGTTTCCAAGGAGCTCCTGGTGAATTTCAACTGCTGACTTTTTGGTTAGCAGCTGAGCTCTTAACCACTGAGCCACCAGGGCTCCCAACACTCATAACAGATCTGAATAAACCCTTCTAAAATACTTTCCTAAAAACCAGATTTGTAGCCTCTTTTGATATTTTATAAGAATTTTCATATCATGTTTATAATCAATACAGATTGTTGCATTGCTCATGCTGACCCTCTACATTTTGCTAGAATTCCCTACCTTTGGAAACCCTGGTGGTTTTGTGGTTAAGTGCTATGGCTGCTAACCAAAAAGCTGGCAGTTTCAATCTACCAGGTCCTCCTTGGAAACTCCATGGAGCAGTTCTACTCTGTCCTAATGGGTCGCTACGAGTAGGAATGGACTCAACCGCAAGGGGTTTGGTTTGTTTATTTTTTTTCGCTACCTTTATTCCTACAACATTCCCTGCGTTCAGCTACACGTGCCAAGCTTTGTTTTCTAAGCACTTTGAAAGAAAGGAAGTGAACAGATCTAAGAAGTAAAGCTGGCACAGAGAGCTAAAGGTGTAGGGCCAAAGCCAAAATTAGGTGTCATTAACAAAGAATGTCCCATTAACCAAGACTGGGTAGGGTGGGGAGCTCAAAAGCTTAATTATTATTATTATTTTTAATGCAGAAAGGAAGTTCTTTTTATCTCACTCAAAGCAATTAATCCAGAGAAGAAGGCTTTTTTCGCTTGTAATTTTCAGGACTAATGTGAATATTTTGGACAACCCTTAGGCTAATACAATGGTTCTCAACTGGGGATGAGGTGGTGGGGGGGCGATTCTGCCCCCAGGGGCATTAGGCAATGCCTGGAGACGTTTTTTTGTTGTGACAACTTGGGGGGTGCTACTGGCATGTAGGGTGAGACTAGGGATACTGTTAAACATCCTACAATGCGCAGGAGGAAGATTTATCTGGCCCAGAATGTCAATAGTTCAAAGTTGAAAAATCTTGCTTGATAAGATGTTATTTAATTTTTGACAGAGTTTCCACGGTACAATGTCAGGTAAGAGTGCAGTGTTCCAAATTTTTATTAACAAAGTGTAAACACTAGAGGGCAGTACTTGCCCAACAGTTGCCGGGATGCCGTTCCACTTTGGGGGGCGGGGGGGCGGAGGAGCATTTGAAGGAGAAAGGGGATTAATTGGTCATTTGGGTAACTTGAAGGTAAGTGACTGTAGGAGGCACTGAAAGAACTATTTAAATAATTCTAAGTCAAAAGACAGTTTTAACGACTATATATACCGACTCCTGTTTCTGAAGTAAGGAAATCTTGGGGGTGTAGCGCTTAAGTGCTACGGCTGCTAACCAAGGGGTCGGTAGTTCAAATCCGCCACGCGCTCCTTGGAAACTCTATGGGGCAGTTCTACTCTGTCATATAGGGTCGCTGTGAGTCGGAATCGACTCGAGGGCAATGGGTGGTTTCTGAAGCCAACAAGAGCAGAGCAAGCAGGTTTTTTCTTCTTTTATAATGATGCCTTGTGACCTTCTGCCAGGGAAAGGGAAAAATTCGCGCTTGGTTTTCACCCTCAGAAACACTAACGTCATTGCCACTTACACCTCTGTTCTGTCGAGGCAGGTGATGGAAAAGTCGCTATTCCTAGGGCATGAGGGTTGTTGTGGTACTGTGGGAGGCTGTGTCTGGAACAGAGGGACTCAGAGCAGGCAGGCAAAGCATCACGAACGAATCCATTAGACCAGCCAGAGTCTGACTCAGCTCTCTGATCTCTGAAACAGATAAATAATAACCGGTTTGTTGCTTGAAGGCATTTATAGTTAGTCAGCTGTGTAGGAATGTAGTACAATTTTCTATTTTCTCCTAAGGTTCAGTTCAATTTTTTTAAATTAAAAAATATATTTTTTTCTCATTCAGGAGTAATTCACTTACCAAATTAACCATTTTCAGTCCAATTTTGAAAAATGAAACTTTTTTTTAGTATCCGAGATTCAAGCTCAAACCTAAGTTTTTGGATATTTTAATAAAAATTGGAAACCCCCAACCTCCCGAAAGAGGATAAGCAGTCATTAAACTTGCACATTCTTTTATATTTTTTATTAAATATTTAAGGTATACAGCAAGCTATAAAGCATGGACATCCATGTGCTTGCCCCTCAGCTTAAAAAAAATAAAACATCTGCCATCCATTTGACACCCCCTGTGCACCTTTCTCCAATAGCATCCCTTTCCTCCTGCCTCCCGTCCTGCCATCATTTCCAGGTAAACGGGTTTGATGTTTAACATTCCCATATATTTCTTCATACTTTTATTACATATATTAAGTATCCACAATAATATATTATTTTTGCATATTTAAAAGAATTTTTTATGAATGGCATAATAAGTGTTCTTCAGTAATGTGTGTTTTCCCTTCAACACTGAGATTTATCCGTGTTGATCCATGTAGCTCCAGGTATAGCATAAAAAAAAAACATTTATTTATTTGTCATGCTCCTATTACAGATATTTAGGTTGTTTCCAATTATTTACCAATGCAAGCAAGGATGTCCTGTGTGTTCTTTTCTACAGCCGCTTTTGTGCCTGTGGAAGGGTTCTCTAGGGCAGGAGTCAGCCAACAATGGCCTGACCTCTGGGTCAAACCCAGGCCTCCTCTGCCTACTTTTTTTCTACAGCCCATGAGGATGAATGGTTTTTACATTTGTGAATGGTTTAAATAAATAAATAAATAAAATTGAAAGAAGAAGAATATTTTCTGACATGTGAAAATTACTTGAAATTCAAACTTCAGTGTCTATAAATAAAATTCTATTAACAGCCACATTCCTCCGGTTATATATTGTCTATGGTTTTTTCAGGTGCAGTGAGTTATTTTTTGTTTTTAATATTTTATTGAGTTTTTGGTGTAAGTTTACAGAGCCAACTAGATTCTTATTTAATAATTTCTGTACGTATTGTTCAGTGACATGGGTTATACTTTTCACAACGTGTCAGGATTCTCATTATTTGCATTCTGGTTGTTCGTTTCCTTTAATTCAGCTTCCCTGTCTCCCTCTTAACTTCTCGTTTTTGTTCTAGGGTGAGTATCATTTGGTTTCATTTAGACAATTACTTAGAGAAGCACAGTACTCACAAGTGATATTATTTATTTTATGAGCCAATCTGTCTTTTGGCTGAAAGGTGACCTGTGGGGGTGGTTCGAGTTCGGAAGTTCAAAGGGTATCCCAGGGCAATAGTCTCAGGGGTTCCCCTAATCTCTACTGGCCCAGTAAGTCTGGCCTTTTTTTTTTTTTACAAATTTGAGGTTCGTTCAGCCCTTTACAGAAAAATTTTTCCGACAAACTTAAGGTAAAGGAGCACTGGTGGTGCAGTGGTTTAAAGCACTTGGCTGCTTTTTTCCCACCAGCCGCTCCCCGGAAGAAAGAGGTAGCAGTCTGCTTCCCTAAAGACCTCAGCCTTGGAAACCTATGGGGTAGGTCTACTCTGTCCTACAGGGTTGCTAAGAGTAGGAATCGACTCCGAGGCAATGGGTTTGGGTTTGGCTGTGGGGTACACACCTAGGAATGGAATCGCTAGGCTACACATATTCATTTTTTTTTTTTTGCTCTTTTATTAACTAAATATGTTTAAAAAATGTAAAACCTTACAATCTGTGGCATCAAATTGTCTCTTTCCTAAAACTCTTAAACAAATATGAAGACAATTCTCTGAATTTAATAATTTCATTTGGTTTAAGTTATGGGCTTATGTATATCTTTGTTGTAGCCTCTTTCCCCTTCACTCTGGGGGGCACTGATAGGTGTGGTGGTGCAGAGTACCAACCAGCTTTATTCTTTTGAGAAGATGCTGAGAGTGGGGAAAAAAACTAGGGCTGGCATAATTTTTTATTTCACTTTTAAGGCTTTTTTTTTTTTTCCCCCAAATATCCAAGATTAAGTCATCTAAAAAACCCAAGTAGTTCCGACTGACTTTATTGTTCACTGGCTTTATTGCCCTGTATTAGAAAGTAAACTCCATGAAGACAGCAATTTTTTTTTATTACATAATTTTTTTAATGTACTTTAGATGAAGGCTTACCGAACTAGTTTCTAATTAAATTGTTAGTATACATACTGTTTTATGACATTGGTTAACAATTCCACGACATGTCGAGACTCCCTTCTCGAACTTGGGTTCCCTATTACCAGCTTTCCTGTCCCCTCCTGCCTTCTTGTCCCTGTCTCTGGGCTGGTGTGCCCCTTTAGTCTCATTTTGTTTTTTGGGCCTGTCTAATCTTTTTTTAATCTTTGGCTAAGGGTGAACCTCTAGAGTGACTTAATTACTGAGCTAAAAGGGTGTCCAGGGGCAATACTCTTGGGGTTTCTCCAGTCTCTGTCAGGCCAGTAAGTCTAGTCTTTTTTTGTGAGTTAGAATTTTGTTCTACGTTTATCTTCAGCTCTGTCCCGGACTCTCTATTGTGATCCCCGTCAGAGCAGTCAGTGGTGGTATCTGGGCACCATCTAGTTTTACTTGACTCAGTCTGCTGGAGGCCGTGGTAGATGTGGTCCGTTAGTCCTTTAGACTAATGTTTCCCTTGTATCTTTAGTTTTCTTCATGGAGACAGCAATTTTTATCTATTTTTGCTTATACTTGTAAAACTGCCCAGCATGAGGTACATATTCAATAAATATTTATTGATTGAATGAATGACTATGTAGAACACCATCTATATGGTTGAAAGCTTTACATTCATTGAGCTATTTGAATATTTATAATACAATCGCTTATTACCAAGCAAAATTATATTTGGAATTATGCAAGATATTCTGGTTTTCATCTAGATATTTTACACAGTAAAGACAATAGTTTGTGACTTTGCTGTCCATAGTAAACAATACTGATAATAACTAACATTTAGTGAATAAATTGCCAGGAATCTTTCTCGGTGCACTACATATATTCACTCATTTAATCCATGTTACAACCCTGTGAGGTAGGTACTATTGTTATTATCATCTCCATTTTTTTCCGATGAGGAAACTAAAGACAAAGAGTTTAAGTGACTTGTTAAGGTCACCAAGCTAGTAAGCGGCAGAGCAGAGATCTGAACACAAACAGTTTGGAAGAATTTTATTTTTTTTAAACCTGAGAAGGATCTTTGAAGTCATCTAGTCCAATCCTCTAAGCCAAGCTGTGCAACAGAAATATAACATGAACTACTTTTGTAATTTAAAATTTTCTGGTAGCCACATTAAAAATTAAAAAGGTGAAATTAATTTTAAAAATGTATTTTATTTTACCCAATATATCCAAAAAAAAAGTTTTTTTTTATCCAAAATATTATCCTTTCAACATGTAATCAAATATAAAAATTAAGGAAATATTTTACATAATTTTTTCATACTAAGTCTTTAAGATCTGGTGTTTATTTTATATTTAGAACATATCCGAATTCCCAGGAGCTGTATTTCAAGTGTTCAATAGCTACATGTGACTAGTAGCTGCTGTACTGAACAGTGTAGCTCTAGCTCTTGTAAAAGGGAATCTAAACCTTGAAAATGCAGATAATTTGACCAAAGGCATACATTAGTTGGATGATTAACAGGTGTTATGGATTGAATTGTATACCTTCGAAATGTGTGTCAACTTGGCTAGACCACGATTCCCAGTATTGTGTGACTGTCCACCATTTTGTCATCTGATGTGATTTTCCTGTGTGTTGTAAATCCTGCCTACGATGTTAATGGGGGCAGGATTAGAGGCAGTTTTATTAATGAGACGGACTCAACCTACAAGATTAGCTTGTGTCTTAAATATATCTCTTTTGAGATATAAAAGAGAGAAGTGAGCGGAGAGACAGAGGGACCTTGTACCACCAAGAAACAGGAGCCAAGAGAATAACATGTCCTTTGGACCCAGGATCCCTGAGCTGAGAAGCTCTTCAACTGGGGTAGACTGATGACAAGGACCTTCCCGTAGAGCTGACAGAGAGAGAAAGCTGGCACCCTGAATTTGGACTTCTAGCCTCCTAGGCTGTGAGAGAATAAGTTTCTCTTCGTTAAAGCCATCCACTTTGGTATTTCTGTTATAGCAGCACTAGATAACTAAGACAACAGGTATAGGTAAAATTCAGGATTTGAGGCTGGTAGAAGTGGTGACAGTATGGTTGATGGCAAATGAGATTTTCTAAAACTCTGAGAGACGGATGGGGACCAGGGCAGACCCATAGAAATATAGGGGTGATATGAAATTTCCTAGAACGGCTAAGTAAGTCTCAGTGGATTGGTTTTAGTGGCCAAGCAGTGGTTCACATTCCAAACTGACGTTCACTTAGTCACTTACTCGTTAATTTGGCAGGCATTCATTGCTTGCAAGGAGGGCAGCGACGCTTCAGAGTAGAATTCGTGCATTCCATGCGGAAAACCCAGGTTTGATTCTCAGCCAATGGCGCTCAAGTGCAGCCACCACCCATCTGTCAGTAGTGGCTTGCATGGTGCCATGGTTGCTGAACAGGTTTCAGCAAAGCTTCTAGACTAAGATAGACTACGAAGAAAAGCCTGACGATCTACTTCCAAAAATCAGCCAATTAAAACCCTATGGATCACAATGGCCCATTATACATGGGGTTGCCATGAGTCAGGAGTGACTCCCCGGTAGTGCCAATATGCCAAATAACTATATACAGCATACAATTCTCACATCCTAGGATAATGAAGGACCTGATGTCAATTATATTCTACTATTTAGCCACCTGTAAAAATGGCACAGTGGAGGCGCCAGGCCTCTTGGTCTAGCTTCACAAGGGTGAAGCAGAATCAAGATGGAAAGACCAAGGCTGATTCCTATGAGGTGGAAGTCAGACATATCTCCTCTCTCCAAACTTTTTACCAATTCTGACAGCAAACATCCCTCACATGGCACTTTCTACTTCTCTGCTGGGCTCAATAATTCATTGTAATGGCCACACGGAAATCACAGACCATACTCCTAGTTATGGGGTTTATTAGGGAAGTAATAGGTTGCAATTCAGGTTCAGGAATGCTCAGGATATAGTTTTTTGATCAGGACAGCCTCTTCTCAGCCATGCCTACAGGCACACCTCTCTATGGCCCCTTAGCTTCTTGGCCCCTCAGCCTGGCCTCTGCCCTGCTCAGGCAAGTGTAACAAAGCTCTTTTAGCTCTGCCGATAAGTGTCCGAAGGCACCCCACTTTGCCAGTAAGTCTCCTGCTTGAAGGCACTCGGCTTTCTCACTCCGTGGGCTGGGAAGCCCACTGTAGCCATCTTGTGCCAGTCTCCTGCTGGTCTTCTGGCTCTGCTCTTTTCTGCTGCCACCGTTTCTCTGCCCCTGCTTCTCATTGTCTCTAGTATTAAAGCTCTCCCTCTCTGTCCTGGTTCTGCTGTCTCTGCGGCCTCGCTTTGTCTTCTGTGTTACGGATTTCTCTCTTGGTCTCCTGGTTCCGGGAGCTTCTCAGCACAAGGGCCTGAGTTCAAAGGATGGACTCCACTCTCAATTCGTCTTTCTCGATGGTCGTGAGCTACCCCAGTCCACCTCTGCGAGAGCTCATTTTCAGCCTAGTGGGATGGCAAAACTAACCAATCCACTTGTTAGAGTTCTATACACCTTATTTTTCATGGCCCTACCCCCATAAGGGTGCCATGAGCATTATTTGTGTTATTAGCAAGCTGTCTAATTCCCTTGGTGGACCACAAGCACCTCATTTGCATAACCCCACCCAATCATTTGGTGGGAGTTACAAAGACTAAGGCTAGAAGGGCCATATTAAGTAATTCACTGCCCTGTACCATACCATCTAGTTATGAACTGTTTATCAGTTAAAAACCAAACCCATTGCCATCGAGTCAATTTGGACTCATAGTGATACTACAGAACAGATTAGAATGGCCTCATAGGGTTTCCAAGTCTGTAATCTTTACAGAAGCAGACTGCCATATCTTTCTTCCATGAAGCTGCCACATCTTTCTTCTGGTAAATTCTAACCCCTGAGCTTTCAGTTAGCAGCTGAGAGCTTAACCACTGCACTATCAGGGCTCCTTTTGTTTACCAGTTAGAGAAACAAATACTCCTTGAAAGTTCTGACTATGTACACAAGGGGTAGTAGACATGGGTGTGGGTTTGCTACAAAAAAACAATATTATCTTGGCCCTCAATACACCTGAAATCTTAGTATAGGCATTTAGTATAAACTCTAGTATAAACCTTAGATTTAGGATAAACTTCTTTTTTTTTAATAATTTTTATTGAGCTTTAAGTGAACGTTTACAAATCAAGTCAGCCTGTCACATATAAGCTTATATACACCTTACTACATACTCCCACTTACTCTCCCCCTAATGAGTCAGCCCTCTCCCTCCTTCCAGTCTCTCCTTTCGTGACGGTTTTGCCAGTTTCTAACCCTCTCTACCCTCCCATCTCCCCTCTAGACAGGAGATGCCAACACAGTCTCAAGTGTCCACCTGATACAAGTAGCTCACCCTTCATCAGCATCTCTCTCCAGCCCATTGTCCAGACCCTTACGTGTCTGATGAATTGTCTTCGGGAATGGTTCCTGTCCTGGGCCAACAGAAGGTTTGGGGACCATGACCGCCAGGATTCTTCTAGTCTCAGTCAGACCATTAAGTCTGGTCTTTTTATGAGAATTTGGGGTCTGCATCCCACTGATCTCCTGCTCCCTCAGGGGTTCTCTGTTGTGCTCCCTGTCAGGGCAGTCATAGGTTGTGGCCGGGCACTATCTAGTTCTTCTGGTCTCAGGATGATGTAAGTCTCTGGTTCATGTGGCCCTTTCTGTCTCTTGGGCTCATAATTATCGTGTGACCTCGGTGTTCTTCATTCTCCTTTGATCCAGGTGGGTTGAGACCAATTGATGCATCTTAGATGGCCGCTTTTTAGCATTTAAGACCCCAGACGCCACATTTCAAAGTGGGATGCAGAATGTTTTCATAATAGAATTATTTTTCCAATTGACTCAGAAGTCCCCTTAAGCCATAGTCCACAAACCCCTGCGCTTGCTCCGCTGACCTTTGAAGCATTCAGTTTATCCTGGAAACTTCTTTGCTTTCGGTCTAGTCCAGTTGAGCTGACTTTCCATGTATTGAGTATTGTCCTTCCCTTCACCTAAAGCAGTTCTTAAGCTTTAAGATAAACTTTTAGTGAAGTTCTAAAGCACTAAACTCCCAAAGTGTGAAATTCATGGCTCCAGAAGTACAGAAGAGAGAGATCATCAACGACCCTGAGTTAAAACGAAATACCTTGTTTTAAAAAAAAGTTGTATTAATCCCAGTAGTCAAACTGATATTATTTGTGGTATATAGAGTCAGCAGATCTTAAATTTAAGTTTGGTCTATTTTTTCCGCTGTGAAATAGCTCCTTTGAAAATTTGGAAAATACAGAAAAATAATAAGAAAAAAATTAATCCATAATCCTAAAGGCAACCACTTGTACATATTTCCTTCCAAGTCTTTCAAATGCATTTAAAAAATACTTGTGATCATGGAATGTAATTGTTAATTCTGCTTTTATATCCTCTTAAAATTATATCATCAGCATTTGTTTGAACTGTTCATAAACACCGTTTAAATGCCTGCATGATAATAATACTGTGTTGTGTCATAATTTATTCAACCATCCTCCAAGGTTAGGCATTTAGATTATTTCTTTTTTTTTATCATAACAATTTTTTTCTTTTACCTTTTTTAAAAATTGTAGTTTAGATGAAGCTTTACAGAGCAAATTAGTTCCTCATTAAACAATTAGTACACATATTGTTTTGTGACATTGGTTGCCAACCCCAAGACATATCGACCCTCTCCACCTCTGGACCTTGGGTTCCCCGTTACCCACTTTCCTGTTCCCCCGTGCCTTCTCATCCTTGCCCCTGGGCTGGTGTGCCCATTTAGCCTTGTTTTGTTTTATGGGCCTGTCTAATCTTTGGCTTAAGGGTGAACCTCAGGAGTGACTTCAGTACTGAGTTAAAAGGGTGTCTGGGACCGTACTCTCTGGGTTTAGGTTATCTCCAATTTTCCATATTTGGATACTTCGGCGATCATATTTGTGCAGAACTTTTTTTTCATATTCAAAATTATTTTCCTTAGGTCAGGTTCCTGGAAGTGGAGTTGCCAAGCTTAAGAGTATAAATGTTTTTAAGGTTTTTGATGTGTTTTGGGAAATTACATACCGGAAGGGTTGTCCATCCTTACGTTCTCACCACTGGCACTGCAGTAGTTTCATTTGTTTTTTACTTGCTAAATTGAAAGACAAAAAATAAAAGTTATTTTATTGTCTTAACATAGATTCTTTGATTATTATTAGTAAACACGAAGATTTTCCCATATTTTTATCATTTCCTCGTTATTTATTATTACTATGATTATTATTCACTTTGTTCTTTTCTCAGGTTTTTCCTGTCGGTTCATTTGAATTCTTGACGTATTAGGACATTAACCGTTAGGTTTTGGTTTCTTTTTTTTTTTAATGAAGAATATTGATAGTTCTTTTAAAGTAATATTCCTTTAAATCCCAATTTTAACATTTAGTTTTTTTAAAAAAAAATTATATATCGTTTGTGGAAAACATTTCATTTCATTTCTTTTTAGGTGATCTTTTTGACTACTTCCTTGTGTTGTCAATGGCTGTGTGTAATCAAGTGGCAGAAACTGTTGTATACTAGGCAATTTTTTTAAGAAAAATAAAATAGTGAAAATAGGTTTTCTGTCAAATCTATATAGAGTATGCCAAAAGGTAGTAAAAAACGCTTTTGGAAGCATTTATTTGGATTATTTGCACCTACTGTTTTCCTTCAGTAGTGGCAAAAAAAGTTGATTGCATATGAAGAGATATTTCTGCTCAAATTTTGGAAAGCTGTATTGTTCGATTTGGAAAGGACATAGGCTATTCAGCTTTGTTTTTGACATTCTAAAACCCGAAGAGTGCCTTGTTGATTCCTAGTACTCAGGACTGACTTTTTTCTTTCTTGAATTAGTGCTGGTTTCTATGGGATGCAAACTTTTCTCCAGTAGTTGAAAGCAGAGACTTCTGGGTGCTTTGTAAATATCTTCTTTCTTCAGAGTTTTCAAAGAGCCTCTTGCCTCCTCTATTTGTCATTAGGTATACTGAAGTATAGAATAGAAAATGCAAAACAAGACAGCTGTACAGGAGGTTTTTCTTCTTAAAGAAGTTGATAGACAAATGGCACAGGGTTCGCTGTTCTCACCAGCTGAAAGTTTAGCTTCCAGAAAGCACTACTTTAGGGAACAAGTGAGGTAGTGTGGAAGGCCTGAAAGGCTTCATTGACACAGCAGCCAGGCGGCTCTTGTACCACATTGTTTGGAATGCAGTGCCCTTTGGAAACCAGCTCTGGTGATTTCTGCACCCCCAACAGCCTGAAAAGCTTAAAAAAATTAGTGTTTTTTTTTTTTTTTGCCATCATACTTGGTTTTCCAAGTGAAATTCCTGGAAAGGTATTTGATTTTGTTTATGTTTTGTGTTTGAGTACCAGTTAGTGATTCACAGGTCACTTGTCTTACTTAATAGGAACACTGGTGGTCTGGGTGGTTGGCTGAGGCTCTTACCCTGATAGATCAGTGGTACAGCATTAGCCTTTGTTTTCTGAACTAAACTCTAACAAAGTGCTGCAGCAAAATGGAGTGCTGGATTGGGAGAAATAAGGCAAATTTGCAACTAATTATTTAAATTATTACTGACAGTTTCTCAGTTTTCTTGAAGGCTGATCTGGAGAGATTTAAGTTTACACTAAGAAATAACTTGCCAGTTGTAAAAATGGCATGGTGATGGCGGCGTCTGACCTCCTCTAACTTCTCAAGGGGAAGGAGAATCAAGATCAACTGCCCAGGGATGATTGCTATCAGGCAGAGGCCAGATGTGCCTCCTCTCTCCGCCATCTTTACCAATTCTGACACCATCCGTCCCTCCCAGGGCACTCTCTACTTCTCTGCTGGGCTCCATAATTTGTTGCTATGGCCACACAGAGCTCAAAGACAATCTCAGGATTACGAGGTTTATTAGGGAAGTGGCAGGTTACAATTCAGGTTCAGGAATGCTCAGGATACAGTTCTTCCATCAGGACAGCCTATTCTCAGCCACGCCTATAGGCACGCCTCTCTCCGGCCCCGAGGCCTGGCATC
The DNA here is from genome assembly GCF_030014295.1 of Loxodonta africana. Lineage (NCBI taxonomy): Eukaryota > Metazoa > Chordata > Mammalia > Proboscidea > Elephantidae > Loxodonta > Loxodonta africana. Next base: position 180,134,168 of record NC_087344.1, on the reverse strand, counting down.
TGCCCTGCTTAGGAAAGTGTCACAAAGCTCTTTTACCTCTGCCAATAAGTGCCCTGGTGCACCCCACTCCGTCGGTAAGCCCCAGCCCAAAGGTGCTAAGCTCTAGCTTCTGTGCTTTGGCAAACCTAGCTCCTACTCTGCGAACGAGCCTCCTGCCTGAAGGTGCTCAGTTTTCTTGATTGGTGGGCTGGGAAGCCCACCATGCTGTCTCCAGCTGGTCTTCTACCAGTCTCCCGGTTTGGCTGCTGCTCTTTCTCTGCCTCTGCTTCTTGCCCTCTGCGAGGTACAGCTCCTAGTCCCTCTCTCTCTCAGTGCCTCCCTTTAAGCCTAGTGGGTGGCAAAACTGACCAGTCCCCTCATTAGGGTTCCATACACCTCATTTGCATAGTCTCAATCATTGTATGTGAGTCACAAAGACTATGGCTAGAAGGGTCATATTAAGTAATTCATTGCATTGCACAGTGGAACAAGATAGGAAAAGTTATTAAGTTTGTATTAGTGAAGTTGTAGACTCACTTTGAGGGATATCTTCCCAGGGAAGACACAATCATCTCAGGCATGTTCTTTTGGTATAGAAAGGCTTGAGCCAGGCAACTTCTTCATCAATTGTTTCCATTCAAGTGTAATAGAGCTCCTATTATGTGTTGCCTTGAGAAAGGATATGGCCTGTGTTCACACACTTTGAGGAGCTCAGAATCATAGACTTATAGACTGGAAGGTTCTTAGAGATCAACACTCCACACCTTACTCTGCAGAGTTCACTGAGGCCCAGAAAGGGGACTTGTTCAAGGTTATACAGAGAGGTTAGTTGCAGACTCTTGACTAGAAGCCAGGTCTTTTTTACTCCCAGTTAGGTATTTTTCCAGTCCACAGTTGTTCGAAGGGCCTTGTAGTTGTTAGAGAACAATTCAAGAGAATATATAATTATGTGTTAAATTGAATAATTAATTGCCATTGCACATGAGGAGGATTCATTGTTAGTTGGAGTGATCTGGAAGTGTGACAGATTTCAAAGAATAAGTATGGCGTGGACATTACAAAAGAACCCAGAACCTGATCTCTGTTCTGGGTTGTTGGGGGATGTACATGAAGAAACTTACCATATTTTTACACAAATAATAAATAAGGTATATGGAACCCTAATGAGGGGATTGACCACTTTTCCCATCCTGCTAGGCTTAAAATGAGCCATTCTGGGGGCAGAATTGCAGGATCTCACTGCCACCAAAGAAGAGCTCGGAATGGAGTGTACCCTTTGGACCTGGAATCCCGGTGTTGAGACCTCCTTGACCCAGGAGCTAGGCTTATCATCCCACGGAGCTAGAGAGATGAGCACTTTTGGGCCAAGGTTTACTGGAGGAGCAGGGGGCCTCTGGGCACTTAGTGGTGGAGCTAAAGAGCTTTGTAACACTTGAGCAGGGCAGAAGCCAGGCCGAAGGGCCAAGGGGTCGAGGGGCAAAGAGAGGCACCCTTTGGGCATGGCTGAGAGGAGACTGTCCTGACTGAAGAACTGTATCTTGAGTCATTTCTGATCCTGAATTGTAACGTGTTAGTTCCCTAAAAAACCCCATAATCGTGAGTATTGTCCATGAGTTCTGTGTGGCCATTGCAATGAGTTATTGAACCCAGCAGAGAAGTAAAGTGCGGTGGGAGGGACAGCTGGTGTTAGAATTTATAAAAAGGTTAAAGAGAGAAGATCTGTCCGACCTCTGCTTTACATGAATCAGCCTTGGGCTGATGCCGATGGTGATTCTGTCTCCCCGTCGTGAAGTTAGAGAAGGTCAAGTGCCTCCACCATGCTATTTTTACACCACTCTTCTCCCAGCCAAAATGAAAGTGGGGATGGGGAAAATGGGAGGATGGAAGGGCATTTGGAGTCCAACTGATTCAGAGATTTCTGAGTAAGCTCGGAAAGGCCATTGTACATTTGAAGATGAATCTAGATTGCTAGAACTTAGAGTTCATGATAGGTGGGCCCCATTGTAGGGGTCTTGAAAGAATGTGAGCTGCCTGGCTGCTAAGAGTTAGTTCTTGGACTTAATATTTGACCTCTTCGCATCCTCTATGCTGTGTAGATTTCCTTTCTCTCTTTATGGATTTGCTGAAAGTAAAAGTAACAATCTGCCACTTAAAAAGAGGAGATTTATTACATTTAATTCAAAAGATACTTATTCCAGTGGAAGCAGGGTATGCACCAGAGAGGCAAGCCTGTGGCAGCTGTTCCTTAGTCTCCTTGGCCTCCCTGGGCATATATTTTTGTCGCTTCTCTGCAGTGAAGGGGTGGGAGCAGAAAAGCAAATAGCAGGTGTGAGGGTTAGAGGCCAGAGGGAGCATTTCCTGGTTCAAGGAATGGAAAGCTCAGTAGGAAAGTTCAGTACGTATGCAGTATGGCTGGAGCTTACAGTAGGGTCTGGGGCCCTGAGGCGTCTAGTAAGGGGAGCGGAAAGGGTGGATGAGGCTAAAGAAGGAAATGGACTCTGGATTACAAAGGGCCCTGTATACTGATTTAAAGAAAGTGGAATTTAACTCAAGAGCAATGGAGAATGTGACTGTCAGATTTAAATTTTAGATCACTGATTGCAATGAGTGAACAAATTATGGGGAAGGGAGGATGAGGAAGAATGGATTCAGGGAGACTAACGAGAAGACTGTTGCAGCAGTTGAAGAGAGAGGGGTTGATGGCCTGGACCTGTAGGGGCAGAGCCTTGAATAGCAATTTTGGCACTCAGGGCAAGCAATTCAAAATCGACTTTCAAACAACTCCTTAATTCAAGATATGGCTTGCAAATGGGTGTGGCTGGGAATGTGCCTTCTACTGGCTTTCAATATAACTAAACATCCTGGATAACCAGGTACTGTTTTTTTTAAAAATAATTATGTTAAAAAAAAATCTGCCACCTCTAGATTTTGGTATCCAGGGGCAAAGCACAATCAGCCCCTGTAGTTAGGCTGTCCACAATTAACACCAACGGAAGCGCGCAGTCAAGAAATCAAACAATGTATTGCATTGTGCAAATCTGCAAAGGGCCTCTTTAAAGTGGCAAAAAGCAAAGAGGTCACTTTGAGGACTAAGGCGCGCCTGGCCCAAGCCACGGTATTTTCAGTCGCCTCATATGTATGTGAAAGCTGGACAGTGAATAAGGGAGACTGAAGAAGAAATGAATTTAAATTATGGTGTTGGTGAAGAATACTGAACATATCATGGACTGCCAGAAGAGTGAACAAATCTGTTTTGGAAGAAGCACAGCCAGAATGTGCCTTAGAAGTGAGGATGGTGAGACTTTGTCTCATGTACTTTGGACATGTTATCAAGAGGGACCAGTCCCTGGAGAAGAACATAATGCTTGGTAAAGTAGAGGGTCAGGGAAAAAAAGGAAGACCCTTAAAAGCTTGCAACTGGCGATCTAAGATGCATAAATTGGTCCCAATCCACATGGAGCAAAGGAGAATGAAGAACACCAAAGACACAAGGAAAATATTAGCCCAAGAGACCAAAAGTCCGCATAAACCAAAAGCTTCATCAGCCTGAAATCAGAGGAACTAGATGGTGCCCAGCTACCACCAATGAACACACTGACAGGGAACACAATAGAGAGTCCTGGACTGAGTGGGAGAAACTGTGGAGCAGAACTCAAATTCGTGGAAAAAGTCCAGACTTAATGGTCTGATGGAGACTGGAGGAACCCCTGAAATATTAGCCCTGTTAACCCACAACTAAAACCATTCCCAAAGCCAACTCTTCAAAGATTAGACTGGATTATAAAACAAAAAATAATACTCGTGAGGAGTATGCTTCTTAGTTCAAGCAGATACATGAGACCAAGTGGGTAGTTCCTTCTACAGAGGCAGGATGAGATGGCAGAAAGGGACAGGAACTGGCTGAATGGACACACAAGAAACCCGAGGTGGAAAGGAGTGTACTATCACATTGTTGGGTTTTGCAACTAATGTCGCATAACAATATGTGTATAAATTTTTGTGTGAGAAATTAACTTGAATTGTAAACTTTCACCTAAAGCACAATAAAAAAATAAAAAGAAAGAAAGAGGAAGACTGTCAATGAGATGGATTCACACAATAGCTGCAACAATGGGCTTGAGCATAGCAACGATTGTGAGGATGGCACAGGACCGGGCAGTGTTTCATTCTGTTGTACACAGGGTGGCTATGAGTCAGAAATGACTTGCTAGCACCTAACAACAACAGTTGGGCTGGGGCAGAACCAGGCAGAAACGGAGATAATCAAATTTGGGTGATATTAAGAAGTAGAATAGACAAGGCAAGCTTTTGAGGAAAAAGATTTTGAGTTAGATTTTTCAGTTGTGTTTTACTGAATTGAAAGTGTAATGCCTTCCACAGTAAAATCCAAACAGAACTAGAGGAATGCAATTAGATGAGGCAATCGCTGTTAATAGTTCCTGTGTATCCTTCTAGAATTTTTTGTGCCATTGTAAACTTATATTTTAATATCTTTCTTTTTACAAAAATAGGGACATACTATACACCCTGCTCTTTCCTTTCCTTATTTATTTAACAATATACTTTGGCAGTCTTGTTACATCTACTTCATTCTTTTTTTTATATATATAATTTTTATTGTGCTTTAAGTGAAAGTTTACAAATCAAGTCAGTCTCTCACACAAAAACCCATATACGCCTTGCTACTACTTCATTCTTTTTAATGGCTGCCTAATAGTCCATTTTATGAATGTATTATCATAATTTATTTACATTGGCTCCCAAACCGATGGCATGAGAGCTGTTTCCAGTCTCTGGTAATTGAATTGGATTTTAAGTAAGAGAGGAGACACAGATTAATGAAAGAAGAATTCTAGGTGTCGAAAACGGTTTATACATAAATAGGGTCCTCTAGGATATTTGTGGGGGAGAAATTACTCTTGATTTGTGTTAGCCCTAGAGTGAACATGTTTAAGAGTATGGAGGTGAAAGTGGGAGAGTAGTAGGTGCTTATGTAGACCTTTGAGCCTATGCTTTGAATTGGGATGTGGCTTAAAAACTGGGCATTTCTAGCAGGGATGGATTGTAGCTGGCCATGGCCACTTCTTCACCAGTTAAAGATCTTTCAGGGGAGGAGGCTGCCACAGCTGTGAACATGGGCTATACTCCTTTCAAGTAGAAATGCCTACTTGCTTATCCATGGCTGCCAGCGTGTTAGCTTCCTAAATCCACCTGCTATCAGAGTTGTTTCGTTAGCACCCTAGGCATGGTGAGAAACATGAACTATTTGTAAAAGACAGAAAATAGGTTTGCTGGCTTGAATAGAAAGTTGTATGAGGGAATAATGAGAAATGAACCACCTCCTATTAGTTCCTTCTTCTTGTTTAAGCCTACTTTGTCATCACCTACTCATGTTGGAAGAGGTGGTTTCAGATCCAGCTGTTTACTAGTTAACGTGATCTTGAGTAAGCCTCAACATCTCCAAGCTTCAGTTCTCCCATCCATAAAATGAGTATAATTCCGAGTTGGCCCAAGTGGTGGGAAGATTTAATGAGCCATCGTATGTGAAAGGGCCTATGGTTCATTTTACTTTTCTCCTAGGTCTTGTCAGAATGCAGTTTGTAAGACAATACGTGATCCAGCCAAAGCCAGTGAAGCTGACTCTGTTCTTTCCTAGGGTGTGCCTGCCAGTGTAAGACTCTCATACCCTCAGCCTACGGAACTGCATCACCTTTAGGAAAATCTTACCAGATTTCTTCACATTTGTATTGCAATTTATGACTGGCAAAGAATCCTTAGCAACAATTATTGATTGGACCCTCCCAGCAAAACTTCCATTGAATGGGATAAGTAGGGCACATTTTATTCCCATGTAACAGATGACATCACGGAGGCTCAGAGAAGACACACAAATACTAAGTAGCAGAGACCAGGAACAGTTCACTTCTAGACTTCTTCAAGATCGATGAAGTAAGAAATAGCTTCCCTGACCTCAGTCTGCCTAGGCTTGAAATTACTATTTTTTAAAAAACAATTTATTGAGGTGAAATTCACATAACATAAAATTAACCATTTTAAAGTGAATAATTTAGTAACATTTATAGTGTTGTTCATCCACTGCCTCTATTACTTCTAGAGCATTTTCATCATTCCAAAGTAAAACCTTGTGTCTAAGCATTCTGCATTCTGTCTCTATGGCTTCATCTATTCTGGATATTTCATATAAATGGATTCATATGTGATCTTTTGTGCCTGGTTTCTTTCACTTCGCATAATGTTTTCAAGGTTCATCCATATTGTAGCATGCACCAGTATTTCGTTCCTTTTTATGGCTGAGGAATATTCCATTGTATGTATATATGACAATTTGTTTATCCATTTGTCCCTTAATGGACGTTACGGCTGTTACCACCTGTTGGCTATTGCGAATAGTGCTGTTTTTAGCCTGCATGCACAAATACTTGTTTGAGTACCTGTTTTCAGTTCTTTTGGGTTTTGTACCTAGGAGTGGAATTGCAAGGTCATATGGTAATTCTATGTTTAACTTTTTAAGGAACTGCCAAACTGTTTTCCATGAATGTATCATTTTACAATCCCATCAGCAATGGATGAGGGTTCCAGTATCTCTACGGTCTCTCCAACACTTGTTATCTTCCATTCATTCCTTCATTCATTTATATTATATTATATTCATCCTGGTGGTTGTGAAGCGGTGCTTCATTGTGGTTTTGATTTGCATTTCTCTAGTGACTAATGATATTGACGTTGAGCACCATTTCATGTGCTTCTTGGCCATTTGTATACCTTCTCTGGAGAAATAGAAATCTATTCAAGTCCTTTGCAATTTTTAAATTGGGTTGTTTGCCTTTTTGTTGTTGAGTTGTCAGAGTTTTTTTTTTTTTTAATATATTCTGGATACTAGACTCTTACCAGATATATGATTTACAGATATTTTCTCCCACACTGTAGGTTGTCTTTTCACTTTTCTGCAATGTCCTTTGAACGCACCAAAGTTTTTTATTTTGCTCAAGTCTTATTTATCTATTTTTTCTTTTGTTGCTTGTGATCTTGGCCTAATGTCTAAGAATCTGTTGCCAAATCCAAGGCCATGAAGATTTCCTCCCTTTTTTTTCCCTAAGAATTCTATTGTTTTAACTCTTATAGTTAGGTTATTAATCCATTTTGAGTTAATTTCTGTGTATGGTGTGAGATAGGTGTCCAACTTTTCTTTCGCATGTGGAGATCCAGTTGTTCCAGCACCATTTGTTGAAGGGATTTTTCTTTCTCCATTGAATGTGCTTAGCACGCTTATCGAAAATCAATAGGCCACATATGTACAGGTTTATTTCTGAACTCTCAGTTCTATTTCATTTGTCTATATGTATATCCTTATGCCAGTATCACGCTGTTTTGATTACTGTAGCTTTGCAGGAAGTTTTGAAATTGGGAACTGCGGCGTGAGTTCTCCAACTTTGTTCTTTTCAAGATTGTTTTGGCTATTCAAGGTAGGGTTAGAATTCTTGAGCTTGCTTCCTCAATCACATTTTGTAAAATATATAAAGAACCAATTCTAAAATAAATTTTTATTGAAATAGTAACATTAGCAAGGTACTTTATAGTTTGCAAAATGCCTTAAAACTCATTGAATCATTTCATTTTTACAATAACCCTCTGAAGTAAGTAGAAGAGGTTACTAATTCCATTTTACAGATTCGGAAACGGGTTTACGAATTGAGACCTGCCAAGGTCAAACGGGAAACCCTGGTGGCATAGTGGTTAAGAGTTTGGCTTCTAACCAAAAGGTCAGCAGGTCAAATCCACCGTGTGCTCCTTGGAAACTCTATGGGGCAGTTCTACTCTCTCCTATAGAATTGACTCCACTGCGACAAGTTTTTTTTTTTTGAGGTCCAACAACCGATAAAGAGCAGAACAAGCATGGAACTTGCCTTTTGGCCATCAACTTCAGTACCTTTTTATACTCTCATTGTTGTTCATTATTATTATGCTGTGTAACTCTTTTTAAAAAAATTCCAAGTAGTTAACCTTGGGTAGACATTCACTGAAAAACATTTATTGATCACTTGTATAAACTGTTTACTGTCTAGTTGGGAGAAAGGTAAGTAAACAAATGGTTACAATCAAAGACAAAGCATATTTGGCTATCGGGAGACTTAATAAATGGTTTTTGATGATAGCATAATGACAACTTTTACTGGAAAGCTAATAACCACAACTGACTTTTTTTAAAAAGCATTTTATTGTGTTTTAGGTGAAAGTTTATATAGCAAATTAGTTTTCCATTCAACAATTTATATGCAATTTGTTCTGTGACATTCGTTGCTATCCCTGCAATGTATCTGTACTCTCCCCATTTCCACCTTGCCTTTCCTGTTCCCTCCCTTCTGTTTCTCTGCCCTTCCTTGCCTTTGCCTTCTCATCTTTGCTTTTGGGCAAATGTTGCGTGTTTGGTCTTGTATAGTTGATCTAAGAAGCACATTCCTCACTGGTGTTATTGTTTATTTTATAGGCCAATCTATTATTTGGCTGAAAGGTGACTTCTGGAAGTGGCTTCAGTTCCAGGTTAAAAGGGTGTCTTAAACGATAGTCTGGGAGGTTCCTCGGGTCCCTGTCAGTCCAGTAAGTCTTGTCTCTTTTGTGAATTCGAGTTTTGTTCTACATTTTTCTCCTGTTCTAACCAGGACCTTCTATTGTGTCCCTGGTCAGAGCGGTCGTTAGTGGTAGCTGGGCACCATTTAGTTCTGGTCTAAGTCTAGAGGAGGCTGTAGTTTGTGTGGGCTGTTAGTCCTGACTAATTTCTTCCTGAGGTACAGCTGACTTTTACAAAAAGTGGGAGAAAGAAGCCGTACATACTCATACCCACGTGTGTAACATCCCCCCTCACTAGTGAAAATCATCCAAATGTTACATTTCAATAAGTAACTGGCATTTTCTTGGCATTTTAATCTGTAGGAAATTACAGGCTGTAACTTTGTAGCATATCATCAAGGGATGTCAAGTAGATTACAGTATTATTGCACTTGGATGTCACTGCCCGACATTGTTTTGGTCTTTTCCTTACTAACAGTTACATTTACTAGATCTTATTCATAAAGATCACAGCCAAGAAAACCCTATGGGGCAGTTCTACTCTGTCACATGGGCTCACTATGAGAAGGCATAGACTCAACGGCAACCAGCAACGAAAGCATTGATTTCCACAACATCGTGTTAAAAAGAATATTTGAACTAATTTCATTTGTAAACAGCATATTCTTGTTTGATAATGAAGACTTTGCCTACTTCTGTCCTCTCGCTCTTTTCAAGTCATATTGGTTGTTGATTTGCTCATCCTTTTTGGCTCTCCAGGGCAACGTATGACCTGAAGCTGACTCTAAAAGAGGAGAGACAGGCCAGAGATTTAGAGTTTAAGGATTAAACAAAACAGTGTGTTTACAGCACTAGATTTGGAATTAAAAAAAAGTAGAACTTCCCTCAAACCCAATTTCAGGTTTAAATTTTGCCACTTTCTATCTTGGTGGCTTGAGCAACTGAGCCTCTCTGAGCTTTGATTTTTTAAAATCTTTAATTTGGGGTCACTGCTGCCCTATTTTCCTCACAGGGTTAACTGTGAGGATCAAAAATTAAATAATGTGTACAAAAGCTATTAATAGCAAACAAGAATATGCTATTTAAAAAGTATAACAGCCCGTCAAAATATATTAATATTACTATACTGGAGTTAAGTGGCGGGAATGAATGTGATGAGGGTGTGGGCAGGTTAGGTAGGCAAGACTTCATTTAATAATTCATTACACAAATAATTACTGAGTTTCTATTATGTGCAGGTTGCTGGGAAGACAACAATGAACAAGTCAGGGCCCTGCCCCTGTGAGGCTTATGTTCTACTCAGAGAGAGAAAATAAAAAGCTAAATGAGACAAATAATTTGACTATGGCAATTGTTGTGAAGGAAGCAAATAGAGTGACATGATAGAAAGTCCATTGGAAGAGGAGTTTCTCAAGCTAGAGTGATCAGAGAAGAGCTCTCAGAGGAGCTGACATATGAATCAATATTTTAAGGAAGAGAAAGAAACTGATTTAGGTGGAAGGGATAGCAAGGGCAAAGGCCCTGAGGCAGGAAAGCGGCTGGTGTGTTTGAAGACCAGAAATGAAGCCTGAGTGGTTGGAGTGGGGATAACATGAGGCTGGAGATGTGCATGGGTGATGATGGAGGGTCTTGTCGGCCAGGGAAAGGAGTTTGGATTTTTATTTTAAGAGTGACATGAAGCTTGGATGGTTTTAAGTAGGCGAGTGACATGAGTTGCTTTAAGGAGACGCTCCAATTGCTGACTGGGGAAGAGGGGAAGCAGGGAGGGATCTCAAGAGACTATGCAGTTATTCAGGTGAGGGGCTGGTGGAGGAGGGGCAGAGAAATGGTCAGATTCTAGATATGAACCAAAAAGATTTGCTGATGGTTTAGATGTTGGGGGTAGAGAGTGTGAGAGGAAGAAAGAAAGGTGTTGTCTTAGTTATCTAGTGCTGCTATAACAGATACACCACAAGTGGGTGGTTTTAATGAAGCCCAAATTCAGGGCACCAGCTCTAGGGGAAGGCCTTCTCTCTCTGTTGGCTCTGGGGGAAGGTCCTTGTGTTTTCAACTCCATTCCTTGGTTCCTTGGCAATCTTCATGTGGTGTGGCATCTATCTTCCCCCATCTGTGATTTCTTGCTCCTGTGCCTAATCTCTTTTTATATCTCGAAAGTGATTGGCTTAAAACATACCCTACAGTGACGTGGAAAACCCTATTCCCAAATGGGATTACATCTACAGGTATCAGTATAATCCAAATCAAACCTATTGTCATCATGTCTATTCCAACTAACAGCAACCTTACAGGGGTTAGGATTTACAACATGTATTTTGGGGGGACACAATTCAGTCCACAACAGGTGTGTCAATTGAGTCCTCTGAGAAGCAGAGGCTAAGGAGTTAGAAGAATAAGAAGTACACCAAACCAAAACCCAAACCCAGTGCCATCGAGTCGATTCTGACTCATAGCAACCCTACAGGACAGATATTGGGGGGTAAAAACCAAAAACCAAACCCATTGCCGTTGAGTCAATTGTGACTCATAGCGACCCTATAGGACAGAGTAGAACTGCCCCGTGGGGTTTCCAAGGAGAGCCTGGTGGATTCAAACTGCCGACCTTTTGGCTAGCAGCTATAGCTCTTAACCACTACGCCACCAGGGTTTCCATATTGGGCGGTAATACCTCTGAAATGAAAAGGGGGAAGAAGTAGGATTGAGCAGAGAGAGCCTCAGACTGAAATACAGATAAAGTCTTGATCAACCCATTGAGGAACTCCAAAGCAAAGATGGCTTATTAGAGAGAAGTCCTCATTAGATAGAAATGTCTAAGCCCTAGTACTCTTCCTCCTACTGTGCTCAGTCCTTGGCTGGGGACTGCTTGGGAGGAGTATACCTGGGCTCAAAAACTGAGATGGATCTTGAGGGTGCTAACATCAAGACTGACAGCTAATTGCGCTGCTTGCAGCTGACTAACAAGCTCTTTCTTGAAGGCAGATACAACTGATGCACCTTCCTGGCTATCACAGTCCATCCCTTGTACCATGTGGATCCACTTCCCCATATACACCTGGGGGGTAGCTCTTCCAGGGTTCTAGTGGGCCTATCTTCCGGAAGGAACTTAGAAAAAAAAGAATTTTTTTTCTAAAGAGAGAGGTTAATGGGATGAACCACAGCCTCTGTTGCTACGGGTGGTCTTGGGGCTGCAACTGGTAACTAATTGTCTCTCCTCCATTATGCATTCTAAATTCCACTCTTCCTCTCTGCTAGAGATGATTCCATTATCATCTCTTCTGATCTTGAGTACTTAACTGTGGTGTAACTCAAACTGATATTCCTTAGGGGGTCTGAGCCCCTCATGATCACACCATTCACGGGCTGGGCTATACTTACCATTCATGGTCACAGTTGGCCAAGAGAGTACAAAGAGGTGCCTAAGCGAGTTTCATACATATTATTGCCCTATTGTGTAAATAGAAGCTCTACCTCCTTCTTCTGATCAGTGTCAATATTCCTACCCTAGGCTTCAACCAAAGCCAGCAGCCTTTCATGGCACCCAGTTTATGGGCTGGGGTAGTTTTCCTAAGTGTGCCTCCAGAACCCAAAGAGGCCTACCAGACGTTGTGTTTCTTTGTGGATGCACGATGCAGCAATTTGTCCTTTTCTTTGGAGGGCATGTCTCAGCACACCCCTGACCAATGGACCCCTAAAAGCTTTAATAAAAGGGCAAGTCCTTTGAAGTTTTATAGACTTTATGTCCCACCCCTTGGAGCATACGTGTCTTACCCAGGCTTCCAGGTGTTAGCCACCTATTGCTTATACTCTCTACTCAGCACAATGTCCTTGATGTCATGGATCAATGTGCTGTTCTGTGGGATGTCCAGATGGTCTAGGTCTCTTCTGCCTATATTATGACATAGGTTGGGAGAATAAACATAAATGGGGACAAAACTGTAGATGAATATTGTTGTCCAGCCTACATGAATGCTGACTGTTCCTGATCCTCTTTCCTGATTGGGATAAAGAAGAAAGTATTTATCAAACAAGTGGTCACATATCATGTACTTGAAGCCATATTTATCTGCTCTAGCAACAAAACCACACCCAGCACCGTGGCTATCACCAGGGCTACTGCTTGGTTGAATTGGCAATAGTCTACGTTCTCCAGGATGTATCTTTTTCTACAAAAACACATCTAGGGCCAGACTGGTGAATTAAACAGAGATAAAAAAAATTTTTTTTTTTTTTTTTATGCATAGAGACCACTGTTCTTGCATCCTTGAGATCTTAAGGGGTGGCGCTAATCTTCACCTTCCCTCCAGGATGCAATATTGTTTTTTGTTTACTATCTTGGCAGGTTGAATGTTGACCAATTCCTTTTGGTATAGTGGCTCTGTATAGTCTTTTTATCTTCTTTTGATGCTTCCTGTGTCATTTAATATTTTCCCTGTAGAATCCTTCACTGTTGCAACTTGAGGTTTGAATTTTTTCTTCAGTTCTTTCAGATCGAGAGATGCTGAGTGTGTTCTTCCCTTTTGGTTTTCTATCTCCAGGGCTTTGCACGTGCCATTATACTTCACTTTGTCTTCTCGAGCCACCCTTTGAAATCTTCTGTTCAGCTCTTTGACTTCATCATTTCTTCCTTTTGCTTTAGCTACTCGACATTCAAGAGCAAGTTTCAGAGTCTCTTCTGACATCCATTTTGGTCTTTTCTTTCTTTCCCGTCTTTTTAACGACCTCTTGCTTTCTTCGTGTGTGATGTTCTTGATGTTATTCCACAACTTGTCTGGTCTTTGGTCATTAGTGTTCAATGCATCAAATCTATTTTTGAGATGATCTCTAAATTCAGGTGGAATATACTAAAGGTCATATTTTGGCTCTCATGGACTTGTTCTAATTTTCTTCAGTTTCAACTGGAACTTGCATATATGAGCAATTGATGGTCTGTTCTGCAGTCGGCCTCTGGCCTTGATCTGACTGATGATATTGAGCTTTTCCATTGTTTCTTTCCTCAGGTGTAGTCGATTTGATTCCTGTGTATTCCACTCGGCGAGGTTCACGTGTATAGTTGCCATTTCTGTTGGTGAAAAAAGGTATTTGCAATGAAGAAATCATTGGTCTTGCAAAATTCTATCGTGCAATCTCCAGCACCAAGGCCATATTTTCCAACTACCAACCCTTCTTCTTCGTTTCCAACTTTCGCATACCAATCACCAGTAATTATCGATGCATCCTCATCGCATGTTCAGTGAATTTCATACTTTGGACAGGTTATCAGAAGGGATCAGCCCCTGGAGAAGGATATCATGCTTGGTAAAGTAGAAGGTCAGCAAAAAAGAGGAAGATCCTCAAAGAGATGGATTGACACAGTGGCTGCAACAATGGGTTTAAGCATAACAATGATTGTGAGGATGGTGCAGGACCGGGAAGTGTTTCCTGCTGTTGTACGTAGAGTCACTATGAGTCAGAGTCGACTTGATGGCACCTAACAATGACAAATCTTGGCGGAGGGGAGGGGTTATGAGGTTTGGGGAGAGGAGTATACTTTCAGAGGCTTCTGTTTGGCCTTCCCCACCATGATGCTCTTATCCCATAAACCAAGAACCCAATATGGGGGCTTCTCCAACTGCCAAAGATGTCAGTCCCGATTACACATTCAGGGATTTGGGCAGTGACCACTGGGTGAGTCTGTGGACCCAGTGGACCCACTGTAAGCTTCAACCAGGACTCCATTTTACCTAGCCCATATGTCATCCCTCTAGTGGGGTCTACAATGACATTTCAGGTCTCTAAGTATCAATGTCAACTCAGACCCTGTGTCCAGTAGTCTTTGAAATGTCTGGATATTTCCCCTCCTGTGGTGCACAGTCACCTGAAAAATGACTATAGGTCCCTTTGGGGGAAGAACTGGTAGAATTACTATAGTATATATTTGCTGTGATGTTGCAGGGTCTTTCCTCCTGGGAACCTGGCCACTTCTTCATTCAATAGGTTCCAGATTTGAAAACTATCTCAGGTCTAGGAACTGGGGAAGGAATCATGGCTTTTTACTGCGGCAACTATATTCAGCATCCTGCTTATCCATCTTGCTTTCTTTTGACTATATATATAAAGCAGTACCCCTCTAGGCTGCCCATCTATTTTGTCTCTAACCCGTTGCTGTCAAGTTGATTTTGACTCATAGTGATCCTATAGGACAGAGTAGAACTGCCCCATACAGTTTCCAAGTCTGTAATCTTTATTGAAGCAGAATGTCACATCTTCCTCCCATGGAGCAGCTGGTGGGTTTGAGCTACTGACATTTTGGTTAGAAGCTGAACACTTAACCACTGTGCTACTGGGACTCCATTTTGTCCCTACAAATGGCATATTCTACTAACCAACTCTACGACTCCCTAAGGAAATCAAGTTCCCTTGGTTGGCCCCTTAACTTTGCTGGTCGTTACAATAACTGTGACCTCCTGGCTTCTATTGCTGCCACTTGGCCTCTATTGCCTGGTAGTGGGAGAGAGTTGATTATCTCCATTGCTATCAGTGATCCCAGCTCTGTGATTGCCTCTCCTACCACCATCCCTGGCCTGCAAAGGACAGCCTCCACTGAACTTCTTAACGATGCTTGTGTATAGTTCACAATACACTCCTGACGTTCTTGGTGAATGGTGTGTCCTCTGGGCTTCCATGGAACCCACCATAATCCTATGGGGAGTCTTCAGGTTTCAAATAATAAACTCATTCCAGCATGTCCACTCCTCTGAGCTTTTGAACATCTTCCTCCACTGTCTGATGTGGCAATTCAGGCATTTCAACTTTGTTCAGTGTAAGCCATCACTTTTTCCAGGCTTTAGGAGCCCTTGTAGCAGTTTGCTTCATCCTCTTGGGTCCTTGCCAAAGTGTTAAATCCCATATCCCAAGATAGTGCCCCCAAACCAATAAACTCTTTCCTCTCCGCTTTCATATTCTGGCACCCTTGATTAAAAAAAAAAAAAAAACTTGATTAAGCACCCTAAAAATCTAGATCCAAAGGAGCGTCCCAGCCCATACACGCTGAGCATTGGCCCCTTTCCTCCCATACAAGGTCCAGCATGTTATCTGCTGAATTATACTGTGACTTAGCCCTAATTACCATCTTGGCAGCCAGCAGAGGAGATGGGGTAGATCCTGAGGGGTGCCTTGTTGCCTTTTAGGGTGAGACCCCTGCAGTGTCTTCCCTGGGTAGTGTAGGGGTGTTGGGGTAGGAGCGGTGGAGGATGGGGGACAGGTGCTAACTCTTAATGGGGAAGGATGGGCCATCTTTGCAGGCTTCGTAGGTTCAGAGGAATATGGAAACCCAAATCTTCAGGGACATTTTCATTCAGATGTCCCCATCCCACGTGTCAGGGTTCTAGTCTCAGGTTTTTTCAACCAGGGCCTAGGCATAACAGGACCTATTCTGGCTGGGGGTTCCAGCTACTTACCTCAGTTGAATGTTCAATTGTCTTTGAAGCTCTGCAACTCTATTAATATCTGAGCTGGGTCTTTATCTTTTACTACTCTCAGACTGCAGGAGACAAGGGCTTCACAGGAGATAAGCCTTCACAGTTTGTTAACTGCCCTCAGCTTTTTATCACCCTTCTGTAAGATGCCAATGTAATTTAGTAATAACCAGCCCATTCCATTGTCCTTGTGTGCACTATTCCCCTGTACTTTTCAAATGCCTGAATCATTTCACTGACCAGGGTGATTCCCGCCATCAGATCATTCTCCTAAATTTTTCTGGCTGGAGAATGTCTCAGCAATGTTGTCACTAGGGTTGGTGTCACCTAGTGCACTAATTCATAGTGTCAATCCCTCCCACCCCCACCACTTGGGACCTCCTCCCATATCAGACCATACAGAATCCTTAGTAATGTTTCCTGTACTAATGTTACTCGTAGACCCTAACTCCTGTATATCACTGAATGTAACGGCCATAGTAGTGACATAAACAACTAGCAAAATTAAAATTATACCTTCAAGGTGCAATATCATGTGCGGAGCCTAAATGTATTTACATTTACGTAGTTTCATGTGGCTATACTGAAAATTCAGTGAGAAAACAACAGAATTCGAAGTAAAAGGATTTAAGAACTACATCAGAATTATGTTCATTTTAATGTTAAACTTGACCATGACATGAGATACATTAATGATTAGGCTTGCATGATCAATAATGGCCCAAACGACGTAGAAGTTGTAGGCAAGTGCCTGTGGAAATAAATGAAATAATAACATAAAAATAAACAGGAACAAATACACAAGCATTTCAGCACTTAGTGAACATCTTAACTAAATATGTGATAAATATAGCTGTAAATTGCTTAATGTAATGTTTCTTAGATTCTATGAATACTAACAATGAAATCATTTTATAAAATCTTTCTACATTGAATTACATTATTAGTAACTGAGTGGAAGCCTTTTTTTTTTTTTAACTTTTTCTCCTTCTTTTTCTTTAATTACTACTTCATTCTCAAAAAAAGTTATTGATATAGGTTCACAAATACTAATTACCAGAAAATTTGACAAAATCAGAGACTATAAAAATCTCGGCAGCGAGGAAAACAACAGCATGTGCCGGTAAGGTGTGCAGACAAAACCAGGGGATTGGAGGCGTCACTGTAATTGGGTGATAATGGCAGCTGCGACCAAAGCGCAGTAAGAGGTTCAAAGAGTAAATTAGCACAGAGTTTTAGCCTTGTGGGTACATTGATACATGTAAGCTCGGCTTACGAAAAATGTTTTTGTTGTTATAACCTTAGGGATATTTTCGTAAAAAGTAATAAATTTCTGCAGAAACACTGCACAGTCATCGGTGTGGTCTGCACCCTCTGATCCCCCTAGTGACACCACTGAGTCCCAGGCTCTCTTCTAAATTCTACTTGCAAACAGAATAGTTTCTTTTTTTAGTTCATCTCTCCTGTAATATGTTTTCATTCACAGCTAAGAGAAGCCTATTGGCACTTTAAACATTCTGCCTGGAAATCTCCTTAGCTACCTCCACAAGCTCATTGGGTACATTTTCTATCTCCCACGTTATCATAGGTGACAGTTTTGTACATTATTCTACCACTACATAACAGGGTGGGCCTTTCTTAGCCTCCAATAGCAATGTTCTCCCTCCTCATCTAGCCTCTCCTGATAGTCTCCTGTGCCTTCCAGACTGCTTGCTGGCTGGTCCCAAAGCCAGTGCCACACGTTTGAGGTCTTACCTATAGCAGCATCCCATTTCCAAGTGCAGATTATCTATTGCTGAGTAACAAACCACCCCAAAATTTATGATTTTGAGCAACAATGATGTATCATTTCTCACAAATACATGGGTTAACCAGGTCGCCTGGTATGCTGCCTACAGCTTCTTTTTAGCTGGGGGCTTGGATGGTGGATGGGTCTCTCTCTCCATGTGGTTCGCAGGGCCTCTTTTGCCCTGTGGTCTCACATCTTCAAGGACTAGCTAGCCCAGGCTTCTTACATGGCAGCACGATCTTAAGAGGGGAGGGTGGAAACTGCAAGACCTCTTAAGGCCTAAGCTCTGGAATTTATACAATGTCACAATCTGTTGGCCAGAGCAAGTCACAAGGCCAACCCAGATTCAAGTGGCAACTGGAGGAATAGCATTGCTTCTTGAATGGAAGGAGCAGTAAAATCACATTGTAAAGGAGCATGGAGGGAGGGTGATCCACTGAGGTCCATTATTTCAGGATCTACCACTTTAATTAACTTTAAGTTTAAGATGCCCGTTAGACACCCAAGTAGAGGCGTCAAATAGGCACCTGGCTCTAAGTGCCTTGATCTCGGGGGAGGGAAGATGAGCTGGAGAAATACATTTGGGAGTCATCAACCTAGAGACATGATGTTTATGTGAATCGTCCTGTCTTCTGGGTTCCTGGTTTCTGCCTGAGTCTGGGCTGTGATGAGGCAGAGGGCTAGCAGAGTGAGGTCCTCCTCAGTCAGAGCTGGGTGGAGGCTGGGAGGAGAGGGACATGCTGCTCTCGCGGTGGCTCTAAGTCCACTTCCTCACTTGTGCACAGAACATCCCATTAGCCCTCCCCTTCCTTCTTCCACTTCCAAGGAGCCACAAACACTGGTGATGGAGGTTAGGACAACTGGCCTGAACACAGGACATAGGACAGGAAACTACTCCATCTCCATTCTTCCCATTTAAAGAAAAACAAACAAACAAAAACCCAAACCTGTTGCCGTCAAGTTGATTCTGACTCATAGCGACCCTATAGGACCGAGCAGAAATGCCCCGTAGGGTTTCCAAGTGGCGCCTGGTGGATTCGAACTGCTGACCTTTTGGTTAGCAGCTATAGCTCTTAACCACTACACCACCGGATGTTTCCATTTAAAGAAAAGAACCCAGGAAAATGAGGACAGAGGTGCATTGCCCTGCTCTGTGGTGCTCTGTTGGATAGGAAAACTGCAGAAGTAATCAGATTCCCATTGCCATCTCTTCTGACCATTTCCTCTTATTCTTCATCTAAAACCCAAACCCACTGCCATTGAGTGGATTCTGACTCATAGTGACCCTATTGGACAGAGTAGAACTGCCCCATAGGGTTTCCAGAGAGTGGCTGGTGGATTCGAACTGCTGACCTTTTGGTTAACAGCCCATCTCTTAACTACTGCGCCACCAGGGCTTCGCTTAGAAGACAATAATTTGGGCATAATCCCAAATTATCTAACAATACTTTGGTAACCAAAATCCAATCATCTTTATTATTTTTTTTTTCTGTATGCCTTGGGCGTAGGGAGCTGTTTGCTGCCAGGGTTCTAATACCTGAAAGAAGGAAAAGCAAGAATGAGGCGAAGTCTAGTATTTCTGAAAGAAATGGGTGATTTCTGAGCATCCCAAACCATCAGGAAAAGCAGGGGAGATAAACCCCCCTTGTCCAAAGCAGGAAAAGGGGAGGGGAGGAGGAATTCCAAGTCAGAGATTGTCTCTGTCATATAGATGAAGTGCTGTCTGCTCTGCTGTGAGTTACTCTTCCCCACAGTAAGTCTTCACGAAAACAAAAACTGCTTTCTGTAGCCGCACCACCTCTACCTTTGCGTTAATTTAGGAGATGGGAATCTGTGTTCCCTAAGGGCTCCACCAACTTAATGCAGTACTTCTCATTCTTGTAGCTCTCCAAGACCCTATTTCTAAATGGGTCCTGCTATTTTTTGCATTTTCCCTTACCCCACTTCCAATCCCAGGGCTGGGGTAGAGATGGGGATGGGGGATGGGGTGAGGCAAGTACAAGACTTTCTGGCTCCATCTCTCATTTCCTGAGCTGAGCTGGGCTGCTCTAATTGACCTCAAGGGTCTCAGCTGTGCTAAGTTGGGTGTTTGTTAGATCTCGTTAGGCTTGTAATTAGTGCAGGGAATCTAGGTCAGAGGCAACGGATTGGAGTGATGGTCTGGGGCGGGGGCATGAATAAAGGCGGGGAATAGCAAACAGGTTCCTCATTTTGTGGATGGGGTGAGTCAGAGACACGGAACGGTGGGACTGGTATCAGACACGCAGACAAATAGACACAGGATCACGTGTAGAAAGGCACTCAAACTTGCGTGCATGTGTGTGTGTGTGTGTACACGTATGTGTGTGTTCTTTCACTCCCGCATTTACTCGGGTTTCCTTCCAACCTCTCCATATATGGTGCGGCTCTAGAGCAGGCTGGGGATTGGCTGCTGTTGTTGGGAGCCTGGGAGGTAGGAAGAAAGCAGAAAAAGAACGGAAACAAGCTAAGGGAAGGGAGTGAGAAGGAGGAGGGGGCTGTAGCTGAGCTTTGAGGGTTGCAGAAAGGGGCTAGGTTGGCTTGCCTGTGAGGTTTATCTAGGGAAGAGATTCTTTGGGACTAGTTTCTGGGGAGAGTGAGGTAGAATTTACTACTGGCAGAGGGGTTGGGGGAGAGGGTGGGGAAGGAGGCCAGAGCCATTTCCCCAGGGTCTGCGCTGTAGGCTTAGCACAGCTCGGTTTGTGAGGACTGAAGCAGGACTTAAAGAAACCTGTGCTTCTTTTTTTTTCCTTTTCTTTTCACCCCAAACACCTAAGGCTATGCTGTGGGAATACCATACAGATCACTCACCAGCTTTCCAGGTCAACAGCTCGGGCATTCTTCCTTATGGGGGAAGATCAGGGCTCTAGCACCTGCCCTCCAAACCCCTACTCAACCACCTAATGGGAAAGAAGAAAAGTTGAGGAAAATGTCATTGAAATCTGAAGTCAGCATTTACTTCTTTATCTGTTTCTACCCTCACCCTATTTCAGCTCTTCATCCTGAATTTCTCAGTCTCCCCATTCTAGGCCCTCCCAAAGGATTTCCCCTTTGCCAGTTCATCTGTGTAAGAAGAGAATATAGCAATGTTGTTGGGAGGGAGGAAGGGAAGAGGAATAAATACATGCTGAAACATGTTTATTGACAATTGCCTAGTGAACAAGTTGCCCCAGTAGCCACAGATCTCTTTCCCCTATTCGATCCACCCATTTATCCCAAAACACAGTGACTGGGAGGAAGTAAGGGAAGTATGGCAGGTAAAGGGATTGGAGCGATGGAGCTCGGGGAACAGAGGTGGTGTGCCAGGACCTAGATGAAGGGAGGCCGGTCAGACCTAGGGTGGCAGAGCCTTATTTTGCCAGTGCCAATGCTCAAAACACACTCGTTTTCAGAAATCCTGTTAGTAGCCCACCATGAAGGTATACTCTAAGCTGTTTTTCTATTGGGAATTCTGGCTTTGTGCTAAGCTCTGAAATTCTTGAAGACATAATTTTCCTCCTCTTGTTCCATCTCTAGCTGTCAGCACAGTACCTGGCACTCTCTCTCCTTTGAAGAGGGGGTTATGGGTGCAGCCCATGGACTGCGTCAGCCCGCGGACTAGAGCAGAATGACAACGATCAACCCCATGCCCTAGGCCTCATTCACTCTGTACTCCACCTGAGCTAGCAGTTCATAGCACACTGAGACAAACTAATAATAGGAGCCGTAGCAGCCACAGCGGCCAGTCATGGGAGGGCCAGCAGCCATTTGTTGACTGTTAGGCATTTTCTATATATTGCTTTTACCCAGCCAACAACTCTGCATTTTACAGGTGAGGAAACTGACACTTATCTCGTGCCTTTCCCAGAGCCTCACAGCCAAAAAGTGGTCACAGCCAGACTTTGAACCCAAATCTGATTCCATAGCTGGCCTCATTTCACCACCGTATGGCCTGGATGCTCCAGCAATTGTTAAGAGGACTGGAAGCGGCTGGTTCTGGTTCCTGAAGACGCCAGGAGCCCAGGGCCCAGCTCCTCTTAGTCTTCCTGAAGCCCCCGATCTTTTCGTCTTCCCATCACTTGTCATATCCTCTTCAGTGTCTCCTTCCATCCTCTTAGCTCCCTTGGGAGCCAGATAATTGATATGTTGGGGTATACACGTCATTCTTGCTTTTTGTCTTTTTCCTCATTATGTGGGAGTGACAAGAAAAGGGGAAATATTGGTAAAATAAAATTTGTACAAATATGGAGACTTATAAAAAGAAAGTAAATAGAATTTTTTACCCAGACTTTCAGTATCTGTGAAGATGGGTGGCTCTGCTGACCATGCTTAGTTTTGGAAGGAGTCAAGTTTATTTGGAGGAAAGGAAGCCTGGAGATCTCGGTTTCCTCACCCTGTACCCCAGAACCTGAGAATGACATTGAGGCCCAGGTGGCACTCACCTCACTCAAGTGATATACGTGTTCCTCAGGGAAGAGACTAGTTTAGACTATAACCAAAGGCTAGATAAGATCTAGGGAAAATCTTCAAGACTGAGTGGTGAAGGACTAAAAGACGGCAGGAATAGCTCTTCCCTAGAGATGGTTTGGAAACACTGGTGGCATAGTGGTTAAGTGCTACAGCTTACTAACCAAGAGGTCGGCAGTTCGAATCCACCAAGCGCTCCTTGGAAACTCTATGGGGCAGTTCTACTCTGTCCTATAGGGTCACTGTGAGTCAGAATCGACACAACAGCAGTGGGTAGAGATGGTTTAGGAGTTCCTGGGTGGTGCACAGTTAAACAATGGGTACTAACAGTTTGGCAGTTCAAACCCACCCAGAGGTACCTTGGGAGAAAGGCTTAGTGATCTGCTTCTGAAAGGCCACAGCCACTGAAAACCTTATGTGTGCAGTTCTACTCTGAAACACATGTGGTCACCAGGAGTTGGAAATGACTCAACAGCAACCGGTTAGAGATGGTTTGTCTGGGAGAGATTCCCTCAGGTGTGGGCGTGTCAGAGTAGGATGGGGATCGAAGGGCCTGCATTACTCCTGAAGTGTTTTCCTTTTCTCCCTTCTTTCTGAATGTCACATTAAGGCAGTCTCATGCCCAGGGTCTACAGGCAATTTGTCTCCATTTTCTCTCCTTTTTTCCCTCGCCCTTGGCCTAGGTCATGGCTCTTGGAGGTGATTTAGGGATGACATCCAGAAGTTAGCAAGGGTACACTTCAAAGATTTTTTTTCTCCCCTTCTCCTTTTGTTTACTTGATTCATGAGGTTCTCTCCTCTCCTTCCTTCCAAAAATCATTCCTATCTTGCTTCCACAACTCTTCTCTGACCCAATCACTGCTGCTAAAACTGATCTCAGAAAACTTCAGAGCAAAGAAGCAAATACAATGAGTTCTGTAGGATCTACCATAGACAAGAATGCAAGTGGCCTGGCAGCTCCTGGTATCCAACTGGAGTCAGGAAGGGTGGTGGTGTGAGCATAAAGATGTTTTTCTTTAGTTTGGGCTATTAGTGTTGGAAAAAGAGGTTTGAGGAAGGAGAGGGAGAGGCTACAGGAAACCCTAGAGCGGCCAAAAGAGGAACCTGGACACATGTTTGGTTTTCCCCTTCGACCTACCCAGCTTGCATCACAAATAAGTTTCATTCTTAATTTACTTCTTCCGTGAGGTCAGCAGTCTCTAGTTCCCCTGTGCTAGGCCCCCTGAGCCAAATAACACAAACCAATTCCAGCCATCTAGTGTTGTATCTTTGAATCAGTGTTGGAAAGGGTATGGGAGGTGGAGGGTAGGAACACCCCAAGTCAGAAAAGCCAGGCAGCTCACTCTTGAGCAGAGGGACTGTTAAGAGTGAAAAGGCAGTGTCTGGCTGGGGAGATTTTAATTCCACAAACCCTCCTTAGGGCTGGGATAAATTTCACTTCTCCTATGTGCATGGACAGGTGGCGCTGGCTTCCACATCCTTAGAGTAGAGCTTGGCAGCTGAAATTTCACCCTCAGATTGAAAACCTGGAATGGGATATAAGGGAAAATCCCCTCCCCCTCTCACTGTCAACCTGGAAGCCTATACTTGTACTTGGGAGCAGGGTATACTCCCCACTAGGTCTCGGAGAGGGGTGGTGTGTGTAAAATGGTCAGACTGTGCTTTTATTACCCTTCCTTTTAATACTGCTATAGTGGTCACCTCCTCCTCGAAATGGAGGCAATTTATGTCTAGGCTGGGGGGCTGAGAAAGTAAAGCAGGCTGGGAAAGAAGGGCTGTAGGAGGGTTAGGCATCAGCAGAACCAACAAGTTTGACTGTGTTTTTGTTTTCTTTTTTTGACTGAGGTAAATAAAAAAGCTTTATCCTGCAACACTTGGAGATAAGAGTCTGTCCACCCCCCACAAGTTCCAGACCCTGTCCTCTTCCCTCACATCAGGCTCTTCCGGTACTGGCTGTGTTGGGTGCTCTGTCTGAGGTGGGAGTCTGGGGTCTGCAGGTCCATCTGTCTGTACAGGTCCCTCAGCTCCCTGACTTCCTGCAGCACCCTCTTGGCCTGGCTCCAATTCGACGATGCCTCCCCCAGCAGGCGCTCTGTCTCTAGCAGCAGCTGATCTGACTCGGAGTCAGGAGGAGACCCAGGGGGGTCCTTGGCCTTTCGCTTCCCATCTCCCAGTCCCTGAACCTCTGCCAGCAGCTCCTGAGTCTTCTCCAGTTTCCTTGCTACCAGGTCCTGAATCCGGGACAGCTGCCCCGGGCGGGGTAGGATGGGGGCTGGAGGGTGTTCAGCCCGCAACTGGAGGGTACGGGCTGGGGCAGCGTCCCGCTGAGATAGGATCTCCTCTAGGGAGGCACAGCGGCCTTTCTCTGTGGGGGTCAACTTCTTGGGTGCCTGGGGGGTATAGGTGGCCCCCTTATCTGGCTTCTCCCAAGGTCGGGGAAGGCTGGTTGCCCGGTCTGAGTCTGCTCTCCGCCGAATGCCTGCCAGCTGGGCCATCGACTTGTCCAAGTCGACCCGAAAGCTCTCAGCACAGGAGGTTGGTTCCTCAGGAGAAGGGTCTTCCTCCTGGATCAGGTCCAAGGTCAGCATCCCATCCGAGGTAGAAGTTGAAGCCTGGAGAAAAACAGGGTGGGGATGAAGAAGATAAATTGTCATGAGTGGGGATTTCAGGAGTGACTGCCTAAAAGACAGATGTAAGCTGTGGTCAATTTCGTCCTCGATTCCTTTCCTGAATGAGAAGCCCTCTACTCTTGATGAACCCTCTCCTTTATTTACTATTTTTTATCCCTGTGAAACTAATTTGAATTTATTTCATTTTTCTGTAAAGTAATTTCTCCTGCTTTTTCCCCATATTCTCCACTTCACTACATGCTTCTCAAAGACTGTCTTCATCCTCTGTATTGTGGACTACAAGCATCAGCTGGGTCTGACACACATGGGATATTCCAGGCAATGCATAACTGTCTTCTGCCACCTGCATCCTCTGAGCCACACACCTCAGCCCCCTCTGCTACTTGGGACTCAGAACCCCTTGCCTTTATAATAAAACTTGCTCTATATCCAGAATACTGTAATTTAAAATAATGATAAGGGTATTTCTTCAGTACCTCACTAGCAGTTATATACATGTTGTTTCAGCCATTCCTCACAGCAAACCTTCAAGGTAGGCAAGATTATTACCCCACTCTGCAGGTGGAGACGTGCAGCTTCAGAGAACCACACAGTAAACTGCAAAGCTAGATTCCAACTCAGGTTCTGTCCGACTCCGAAGCCTATGCTCTTTCTACAGTCCCTGGCTGTCTCCCTCCCTAGGAACTTAGAGCCTGGACGAATAAAAGAAACCACAACCTCGCGTGTTACAGCAGCTCATGGTGATCCTTCCTTCTCTGAAAGCCTGTGACACTTGATGTTGTTACCCACCAGGACAGTCACCAATATAGTAACTTATATTGTCTTGTACAATATTTAGCTCCTCTAGGTTTTTTTTTTTTTTTTTACTTTGTGGATATGTCTCATTTTCCTCCAAAGATGATAGACTTACTGAGGGCATGGACTTTCAGACTCACAGTAGGTGTTCAATAAGTACTTTTGATTTAGAGTAATCAGGCTCGGAGGTAGGGTGAAGGGATTTCCCTGGCCTTTTGACATTGGTATACAGAAATCTCCTAGAAATATCTCCGGTGATCTGAGATACAATTCTGAGATGGACTAATATGGAATTGGTCCTCCAGCAATTGTTACTTTCTTGAAGTCTTACATACCACAGCCATTAGGTGTCCCCGAGTTGGGGGGCGGCGGGAGTGCTGGATTTTTGCCCGGTCTCGAGTAGGGTGGGCGAGATAGCTGTCCTCCTCAACTGTGACCTGAAGAGATGCACTGTGAATCACGGTTTCTCTTCAGAGACTATCTCAACCCAGCATCCCCGAGGCCTGAATGTGCCTGGACTGGGAAATAAACCCACCCCATTAACTGCTTCTGGGCAAATCCTACACGCAAGGGACTTCCTCCCTGGACAAGAAGGGGCTCCTTAAGCTGGCCCAAGGCTGGTCCATGCATCATAAAGAGGGGAAGAGTAGTTGGCAGAAAAGACTTGGAGAGAAAATAGAAGGAGAAAAGGGTTTTTAGGGAGATAAAGAGGTAGGGCTGCTGGGGGCAGGGCAAGTAAATAGGGCCTCTGAGGTAATCCCCCCTCTTAGCGAGTCACAGCTGCTCCCTTGCACCCCAGCACCCCTCTCCCCATAATGAGCCCCCTGACCTCATCCAAGATGCGGTTCTTGGCTCGGGTGATAGCGGAGTTGAGGGCACTGATCCATGATTCCTTCTCTTCTGGACTCACTGCCAGGAAGATCAGGTTGGGTGCCTGTGAGGGGAAGATTCTTGTTTTAGCCAGGGTTTTAGAGATGGTACCTCACCTTGACAGTGAAGAAATAAAAAATCATATCTCATTCTCTTAGACCCAGCTCCTAGAAGGAGAGAGATTCTGCTTCCTGAGTCATCCATACATTAAGGAAGCCCAGCCTCTATTACAACAAAATGCTATACCTCAGAGGTTGTTTTATAAGTGACCAAGGAAGAGCTAAGAGAGTACTGAATATTAGCATGGGACTAGAGATAATCTGAGGAGATTTGGTAAAGGACAGGTACTAAAATAAAGATCTTTAATTGTCTGAAAAAACAGAATGTGACAGGAATGGCAGGAAACACATACTGTATTACTGGCCTGTTTGGAGTGGGCAAGGGTGAACTTGCTGTTTTTCTTGCTGGGTTCCCTCGAACAAGAGGTATTAGATTCGAGGTATTAGATTCAACCGCCTATCAGGGTACAGGGACTGTGATTTTCTCCCAAAAGATGTATATGTGTGTGCATATGTGCGTGTGTTAGACAGAAAGAGAGACATGGTCTTCATGGCTGGACAGTTCAAATGCTGGCCTGGCCAGAGGGAAGGAAATGGCCACAATATTCTCAGGGTAAACGACAAAAGCTGACGGAGAGAGTAATTCAGGGCATCACAGCCTAGAGAAAGCAGCTCTGGTGGTACAGTGGTTAAAGCACTCGGCTGCTAACTGAAAGGTCGGTGGTTTGAACCCACCAGCCACTCTGCTGGAAAAAGATGTGGCAGTCTGCTTCTGTAAAGATTTACAGTTTTGGAAACCCTATGGGGCAGTGCTACTTTGTCCTACAGGGTCGCTGTGAGTCACTATCAACTCAACAGCAGTGGTTTGAGCCAAGAGAGCTAAGAGAGAGAACTGGACGGAGGATGGTGTTCTCCTTCTCCCATTCCTCCCCCACCCCACCTCCATCAACACTCCGTTGGCCGTTGGCCGAGGTGGCAGGAAACACATACCGTATTACCAGGCTGCTTGGAGTGGGCAAGGGTGAACTTGCTATGATTTTTCTTGCTCCTGCTCTTAGATTTCCGGAGCTCTTCACACTTCTCATAGTCACTCAGATCAAACACCTCCTGAATATTTTTCTCATCTTTTACCTGGGGGAGGGTTGGGGTGAGGTGAGGGAGATAAGAATTACTTAGTCCCATCCTCCCTAAATTGTTAGTTTAGACCAGTCACAGGAACCAGGAAGAAGCCTGAGGAGGGGGAGGGATGGCAGGACAGGAAAGGGCCATCCTATTCAAGGCCTAAGACCCACAAAGGCCAGAGAGTAGGGGACAGGATTGGGGCCACCGCTGAATCTGGACTCCTAAGGTGGGTTTCTGTTTCAACTCCTTATCCCCACTTGCCTCAGCCAAGATACTATTTTCTGAGCCCCACTGTGCCTCTCCGCACCCACGGACCCCACTCTGTCCTTAAGAGAACATGGCTTACGTGGCTAATAGGTTGATCTGATCATTCTGAAGTCAGTCCGTCCCGATGGCCCTTGACCGTCCAGAGGGAGGAGATAAAGGCACAACCTATATCGGGGGATGCCTGGAAGGAATGAAGGACTTCCTCTGGGTCTCCCCAGTCTTATGTTTATGTTGTAGCCATCTCACCCCCATCCGGCTGCCTCCTCTAATATAAAATATTATAAAGCAACTTGTCTACCTCATTCATTTCAGGAGCTTCATCGTCATAGAACAGCAGCCCCCTTTGTAGCAGAGTTTGTTCAGACAAACTGAAAAATACAACTGCAGTTCCTACCCCTTCTTTATTTCTTTCCAAGGTACTGTGTCAATTCAGTCTTGAAAAGCCATTTAATTCATGTATGTATCTCTGGGTAAAGATGCACTTATAGTCTCCCTGTAGGATTAGACTTCAGAGTTGGAAAAAAGTATATGCTACCTCCTTCCATTTTTTCCAGTTTGAGAACCTCAGTTCCTTTATTGCCAGGAAGGTTCCCCCTGTATCTAAACTTAACGCTTCCTGCTGTAGTATCCATGTTGCGCTTTGGTTCTACCCTTAGCAGCTTCATCCAACGTTTGTGTCTTAACTCTCTTGCTGAATGTCTAGTAAGAGACCACAATCCTATCTACATCCTCTACTCCCAAGCACCCTTTTCTGAACATCAGAAAGCACATTCCATTAACCTTTCTTCAAAGGTCCACTTTAAACCTCCCAGAGTTTCTCCTCCTTTCCCCTGAAGTGTTCCCCATAGGCCTGGTATTCTGAAGACACGCAAGGACCAAAGTTAGAGAAAGGAGGCTAAGTCACCAGCCCAAATGAGCAGTCTATGATCAGAAAATGTGTTCACCCTCTGCTACTTGAGCCCGAAGTTAGAAGGTTCGGGAATGAGCTGGTCACGTTTTCCTGGGATGACAGATGAAAACCACCAGCGCTTCTTATTAAAACTAAGGAAGCAGATAAAAGTAGCCTCATGTGTTTCTTGGAAGATATCCACCCTTCCTGACTGGAATCTTTCATACGACAGCCCCACTGAAATGATTTGGAAAAGAACAGCTAGAATGGGTAGACAACTTGAAAAATGTAATCAATGTCACTGAATTGTACACGTAAAAATTGTTGAGATGGCGTGCGTTTTGTTACGCATATTTTCATCACAACTGAAAAACAAAATGAAACTCTGAAATAGGAATCATGTGTGGTATGGAGGTGACCTCATCTTTCCTCCTGGTTCTCATCAACCTTGAAGTGGGGAAGTTCTTTCCTCCATTCCCAGCCCATCTACAGTCTCGAGTCTGTCCATCTTTCTGAACTGCTGCTGGACCCAGGGTGCTGACAACAGACTAGGACAGATGATCACATAGCCCCATGCAGTTGAATGCCTGCTTGACCATTTGTTTTGGCATGGCTTGGCTCCTCCAGGGTGCTTCCTTTTCCAGGGCTCCCCAGATTTGGGCTGGGAAATGAGCAGAGGCCTTGGAGGATTACGGGGACAAATGTTGGCAAGGGGTGTCCCAGAAACATGGCACAGGGATGTAGGATGATGCATCACCCCTCCTCTCCCCCTCCTTCCCCAGAGTTGAGACTATCAGCAGAGGCCAGAAATCTTGGAGAGGAAAGTGCTGGGTGTGGGTATGTAGCCAGGGGAAGAGGGTTACTTGTTCTGTTTTCCTTAGGGGAAGGGAAGGGAAGAGAAGGGAAGGAAAAAGGTCATTCTGGCTTGGACACAAGCTGATAAGGAACTCTGGGGAGCAAGGGACATTGACAGAGGTCAGCCTTCGGTAAAGCAGGGGTAGGAGATGGGGTGAAGCAAACAGTAGGACAAATATATTCCAGTGCCAAGGGAAGATGGTCCACCCCAGAGCCTTTCCTCCACTGTATTCTGTTCTTTTTTCCCTCCATCTAATTCCCAAAGAAGGAACCCTGGTGGTGCAGTGGTTAAAGTGCTCGGCTCTTAACCGAAAGGTCGGTGGTTTGAAAAAAACCAGCCACTCCGAGGGAGAAAGATGTGGCAGTCTGCTTCTGTAAAAGAGTTACAACCTTGGAAACCCTACGGGGCAGTTCTACTCTGTTCTACAGGGTCGCTATGAGTTGGAATCGACTCTGCAGCAACGGATTAATTCCCAAAGCCTCATTTATAATTACTCATCTTCCAAAGTTAACCCTTCCTTTTCCTCGATTCTTTGTTCTTGGCCCACAAAAAGGAATGTTTCCCATGTTTATCAAAAAAGATGCACTGGACTCAATTTCTTCCACCATGACGTCTTCTATAAGGCCTGGCTTCTCTTCCTATATATCAACCCCAAGATCAAGAAGTACCCCAGCCCTGTCTGGAAAAGGGTGCCCTTTGAGAATCAGGAAAACAATTATTAACAACACAGAAGGATTTCTTTGGTGGAGGCAGGTGTAGGAGATCCTGCCTTTACAAGGGGAAGTAATAAAAAAGAAAGATTGGTGCAAATTCTGGGAAAGAGATTAAGAATTTTTTACATTAACACATTAAATTACAAATATTATGCATTAAAAAAAAAAACAAAAAACCCTTGAAACTAGTGGCTCTGGCACTTTGGAAGCAGGCAGAATAAAGCCTACAGCCCCCTATCAGTTTCACCTTTAATCCAGGCCCACTGTAGCAAGGAAACTGGCTCCAAAGAAGAGTAACTTCAATAAGGTTTGTTCCCTTTTTGCATATGCCTTTCCGAGCAAGGGGCAGTTGGCCCCATGACCAGTCAGATGCTCCTTACTCACAGGATACCAGACATCCTGGGCTGAGGTCATTCCATCCTTTCCCCTGCCTCTGTACCCCTTCCTCCACAAAGATCAAGTGTACTCTTTAGTCCCCAGACTGCTCTTTGGGCAAACATGAATAAGAAAGAAATGTCTTGTTTCTTTTACCCTTTCACTGTTCTCAAGCTTCCCCTCTGACCTGTGGAAAGTTCTCCCTGATTGCTCACTAAAGTTTCCTGCCATTATGAAGTTCAGGGAAGAAAGGCGATATACTCTGAGACTTTTTTTTTTAAACTGGAAAGTCAGAAATGATGGAGAAAACCTTCCTTATGATTTATGATTGGTAGACATGACCCTTAAAAATACATCCTTCTATCAAAGTCCTCTCACCTCACTCCTAAGACTCTTTGTTACCAAGTTCCTAGTTTAGTGTAAACAGTTAGGTTTAAACACCCCAAAGAGGGATTGCTTTGATCCTGGCACAGCTTAGCGTTTCCCTGGTTGCCTCAGTAGATGCTTTCAGATGAATACTTTCTCTTGGACTTTGTGTGTGTGTCTGTTTCAATACCATAAAAGGATTTATTTACCTAAATATAATCTACCGAACGTCTACTGCAGGCAGCAGCAGATGTTAGAACTGAGGGAGGACTTCCCAGTTGGCCCTGGGAGAGGGAACAGAGAATCAGAGAGAGGAAGGGCCATCCTAAGGGGAACACAGGACAGTCTCCTAGGGCTACACCAACACAGCCACAGAGGGAGGGACTGGAATAACTCCCGTCCTGTAAGGGCAATTTTCATTTTTCAGTATTACCTCGCATTATTGATCCTAAGAGTTAGGGACAAAAGGGACAAGAGGTCAGAGTCAATGATCTGGGCTCAGGTTCTGACTCAATGTAGACTATGGTTTTCATTTTCACTGCAGAGTCAGAGTTATCCAGAGACATACAGGGGTCTATAACTCCATTGTCACCCCCAGGAAGGGAGTGAAAAATGAATTCCTTCACTTATTTTTTAAAAGTGAAGTTGGGTGAGGAATAGAGAGCATATTACTTAGGGACTTCTAAGAGAAATAACTGCCTGCCACTCACAAATACTCTACTTGAGATCATACTTGACTGACCCTGGACTGTATGTGTGTTTTCAGACAATGTCTGCTAGGATTCAGGGTGGCTGAGCTGCTGATATGACCTGTGCATGCCCCTGCTAGAGACAGGAAGGGGTGAAGAATAAACTGCACAGTGTTTCAGCAGCAACAGCAAAGAAAAATATCCTGTGAGCAGCTAGACACAGGATAGGGTAGGGGGCAGCAGGGGCACTTAGAGCTTCTGGGACATCTGGGAGGGCACTGTCATTGTTGCCAGACAGGCATTTGCAAAGAAATAACATTAAATAAGAGGCAAACTCAACTTCTAATTCTTACTCAGGACTTCTCACTAAAGGGTGACCTCTCCCTGCAAATAAAATGGAGTAGAGATAAATCGGGACCCCTGAACTTGCTTCAAGAATAAAATGGGAGTGGGACAGGGGGTAGAGTAGAGGCAGATGAGCCTCCCTGTGGAGAAGTGAAGTGTGGAATATGAGAAAACAGGCACAGTTAGGGCTAGGGGCACCTACCTCCTTCTCAGAGATGTAGAGCTGGTCCCCTTTCAGCACCACATAGCGGTTTTTCCAAATCTCCCTGAAAATCCCTTTCCCGCAGAATTTCCGGACCCAGCCGACCTTCTCGGGCGGAGCAGACTGATGGTTTCCATCCTGAGGCCCCTGCCCAAAGGCAAGATTAAGAACCATCTGATTAGGTGATTAACGCTTTTTTCCCTCTCTCCAGTCCATCTCTGACAACCCTCCTCAGTTCCCCTCTCCCCGCTCTTCCTGTGACCACCCCCCTCCCACTCAAGGCTGGAGTCGGGGAGCCAAGGGTTCGGTCCCCACTTCTTTAAAGGTTTTCACTCCGAGGAACTCTCTCCCCCACAGCTCCCCTCCCCCGCTCCCAAATAAACAACTGAATCTGCGGGAGGCAGAGGCTGGGCCTGCGGGAAGAGTGGCTCCCGGATTTCTGTCCTGGCCCCCCCCGCCCCCTCCCCCAGCCGCCCTCCTCGCAGCCGCGGGATTAACGGCGTTTTATTTTATTTCTCATTGTCTCCTCGCCTCTGCAGAGCGCGATGCAAACGGCTGCCCGTCGCCCAGGGGAGGGGGAGGGCGGGGGTCGGGCAGAAGCTGAGCCAAGTTAAAACCCCCAAACCCAAGTGAACAAACCCAAGCCCCGCGGCGCCTCGTCGTGGGGCCGGGCGCCTCCGGCCGAGGGGGCTCCCAGGCCGCCGGCCGCGCGCGCCCCGACGGGGCCGGGTCCTCGGAGCACAAAGTCCGCGGCGGGCGCGGCGCCGGCGAGCGCACTCACCCGCTTGGTGGAATTGTTCTTCTTCATCCTGCCCGGTGGGCGCGGGCGCCGGGGAAGGGGCCGAGGGCGCTCCGAGGGGGCGCCTTCCCGGGGGAGGGAGTCGGAGCTGCCCCCGGCGCCGCCGCCGCTCCTCCCTCGCCCGGACGCTCCCCCTCTTTGTAGCTCCGGTTACACTAAAGGCCGGCCTCCCTCGCACTCGCACACACGCACGCCCGCTCCCCGCCCCCCGGCGCCCTCCATGCCGGCGCCCACGCGCCCGGGCCCCGCGCCCCGCCGCCGCCCGGCCCCGCCGCTCCCCGGGCCCCGCGCGCAGTGGGCGGCCCGGCCCGCGCCCCGCAGCTCCATCCGCCGGCCCGCTGACGTTGCGAGTTCAGAATAAAGGGCGAATCGCGGAGCCGGAGCGAGCGCCGCTCCCCCTCCTTTGTTTCTGACTCACGGAGGGTAAGGAAGACGGGAGACCTAAACCCAGCCGAGGACGGCTTCCAGAGGGGCAGGGGGACCGAGACTCAGACCCCTGGTCGCAGCGAGAGGTGGAGCCAGGGAAGACACGGACCGAACCTGCCGAGAGGGACGGCAGGAGATGGAGTGGATACTAAAGAGGCACAGATCGATGAAGACCCGAGAAAGCCGCAATCTAGACCATCTTCCTCCCAAACGAAGAACAAAAACAAGAGCCGGAGCTGGTAGGGCGTGTTACCAAGAGCTGACATTGGAATCCACGCTCACTCTGTGGTGGAGACAGTGGCCTGGGCAGGTCAAATGTTGGGGAAAAGTTTTATGCTTCAGAGGGTATCGATGTGTTGGAAGACGGGGTGGGAGAGAAGTTAATAGTAATACACATTTCTTCCAGTTTGCAAAGAGCTATTATTTGAGCCTTAAGAGAGTAACCCCAAGTATGAGGTGGATGGTATGATCTCCATTTCATAGAGAGAAAAGTGAGACTCAGGATGACTGAGGGATTTGCAGGCACACGCTGTAACTGCCGGCAGCAATAGAACTCTGTCTCCAAAGCCATTTTCCATTATACCAAGTGGCTTTAAACATAAGCTCCAGGTGATACCTGGATATCCCACCTTGCTGCACGGACTTATACTAATCCCATCCTATCTACGGCATTTGAGTCCACTGGAGGGAACGGCTGAATGCCCAGAAGATGTCCCAACTCAGAGCCTCTGCCAGTCCTTCCTAGGACCGGACCCTGGCTCTGAGCCTACAGGCCAACATCTCAGGAACTTTTTTTTTTTCCCCCAGGAGCTATTTGATGGGAAGAAGGGAGTCAGGAAACCCAGCTTTGGGTAGTGGTTTCATTACCGCTCTGTGGCCTTTGGTCAAGTCATTGAATTTCTTTAGGCCTCAGTTTCTCCACATATCAGATGATGAGGGATAAACTGCCATTTCCATCAACAAGGAAAGTTAGGGGAGTATATGTGATGGCCCATGAAAGTCCTTTGAAAATACAGTTATTGCCCTCCACGGTTTATTATTAAATGATACCCAGCTAATAAGCACACTGCCTGGCATGTGGTGGGTACACAATAACCACAAAATGAGTAAAAGTCCATGGTGTAGAGGGAAGAGAAAAACGAAAAACTCTTTTTCTGGAAATATCTCAAGATAAAAGTGTTGACCAGATTTATAGTTTGAAGGGTGGAGGATACCTTGGCTTTTTCTGGTATCTCAAATGAAGGCGGGACCCCTCTCTGTTCCCAGTTCCCTTTTTTCTGTAACCCAGTAATACTGATCTCAGTCTCTTTCTATTAACCATACTAATTAATTCCTTTACACGGACAACAGAACTTTCTCCTTTCAAAATCATTTGTCATTTCTTTAAATCTTTGGTGCCACCTTGTGAGGTACACAGGATAAATATTATTATTCCCACTTGGAAAATGAGAAAACAGGGTATGGCACATAACACTTAGCCAATTTACACAGAAAGTTACTGGCTGAGTGGTTTAGAACCCAGGCTTTCTGACTCCCAGTTTACTGTTTAGGCACACACACACACACCATATTCCCCAAGCCATTCCCTTCTCTTCCCACCATCCCTATTTCCCACTCCGCTGTTTAAAAAATGATGACAAAACCCAGGATATTGTCACAGGTGAGGAAGCAAAATGCCCTAACGGATTGGTGAGGAAACTAGCCTACATAATGATCTTTGGAGGGCTTTCCTGGCTGGGCACAGAGGAGTGGTTTGGATTTGCAATTTAAATAAATTCTGGTTTGTGGGAAAAAAGTAATTCATGACATTGCCCAATCTTCGTCCTTTCCCAGTAGCTTTCATTTAGTCAACAAATATTTGTGTATCTCTTACATGCAATGTAGGGAACCCAGGTGGCACAGTGGCTAAGCGCTCAGCTGCTAACCAAAAGGCCAGCAGTTGGAACCCACCAGTCGAGCTGCAGAAGAAAGATGTGGCAATCTGCTTCTGTAAAGATTACAGCCTTGGAAACCTTATGGGGCAGTTCCACTCTGTCCTATAGGGTCGCTATGAGTTGGAATTGACTCGATGGCAGTGGGTTTTTGGGCTCCTACATCAGGCAGGAGCTGGAGCTTTGTGGAACATCAGGCAAAGGGATTGCTAAAAAATAAAAACTCTTCCAAAGTAATTCTCAGATTCCAGAGCAGATGCATGTGGGCTGCAGAACCTTCCCCGCCTGTCTGTTCCTTAAGATGTTACATAAATCTCTGGCTCCCTATCTTACTGTTGATGGTCCCTTATCCTGCCCCCTTCCTGTTAACCTGCACTGCCTCATCCTGCCATCCTGTCCCTCCTTCCCTCGCCGCCTCCTGTCACTCACCTTTCTTCCTACACGCCCTGAATACTCTTCCTTGGCCCATTCTTCAAGCCGACTTCTTCCCTCCCACCAGGGGAACCGTCAGTGTTTCCTGAATTAGGAATTCTATAGGGACTGTTTCCAAAGGCCAAGGTGTAAGCGAGAAATCTGAGAGTAAGCACTTACGGGGTTCCTTCACACATTTTCATAGCGCTGCCTTCTCAGTGAGCTTGACTCTACCATACACACAAACCACAAAAATAACTTTGAGGTCAAATTTTCTCTTTGGTGGAGATTAGATACTGGGAGGACTCATGATGGGGTTACCTCCCTAACTGCACCCCTGGATAAGACACAATTGCCAGTAGCTTCATTGTTCAATATTTTATAAGTAACTCTGCTTAGGGGAGTGAGAAGGGAGCTATCAGAGAGAAAAAAAACCCAGTGCCATCGAGTCGATTCCAAACCCAGTGCCATCGAGTCGATTCCGACTCATAGCGACCCTATAGGACAGAGTAGAACTGCCCCACAGAGTTTCCAAGGAGCACCTGGCGGGTTTGAACTGCAGAAGGGTTTGTGAATTGTTGCCTGCCAGTTTATTGGGCGGAAACTGTTAATCTAAACAGTTGTTTAACTAAAACAAATATCCTTGGCTTTTGTACAGTAAATGGGACATAAAGGTTTTGCCTAGGGCAATTCAGTCTATGGGGGAGAAGATTATTAAAAGCATATGAGACTTTAATTAAAATAATGTCTTTAAAGGGAAAAGATAAAACGCCAGTAATAACGGAATCAGCTCTGTAAATCTCAAATATAAATGTTTTGAGTCTTGGACCCTTAATAAGAAGTATCAACTTCTGGCCTCAAACACCCTGAGAGTGGGGCTCATTTCTTAGACTTTCTCATACTGTTAGCTGAGTAAGCACAATGCGAACTGGTGATAGAGAAGACAATGGCATAAGAAAAATCTGTTCTTATTCTTCCCATTCCAAAGAATTTTCTTGTCAAAATGATAGGAAGGACAAATAATCCTGCTTGGAGGAGGGGTGGGGGGGGCGGTTATACGTATTTGAAAAGACTATATAATTTGTAAAATGCTGCATTTAAAGTATTGCATCCCAAGTGCAGTTGGTTTCAATGGCTTATAAAAAAGGGGGGGGGGGACAACCAAAAACAAATGTACCCAAAGGGACCCACAAAGAAAAAAAAAAGAACTTAGATTTTAGCTACAATATGGACAGAAGCCTTAGGGCATCACATGAGTGTGTGTAACATAAAGGAACAACTACTGAGAGCAGGGAGGAATGGAGAAATGGAGACTGAAAGAATGAATGACTAGTCAGCTTTGTTCTCTATTTCTGGAAACTGTTGATTAGTGGAATGGGAGAGCTGATAGAAAGTCATTTTGCACATGATTTTATATCCTCAACTTGGAGATAGTACTCAATTTTATATACTATTATTATTAGCCAATTAAGTGCTTACTATGTGCCAATGTTCTAAGTGCTTTACATGTATTAAGATTAGCTCTTATTTAATCCTTACAAGTCTGTGAGGAAGGTACTACTATTCCCATTTTATAGATGAGGAAGCTGAGCCACAAAGAGGCTAAGTAACATTCCCAAAGTCATGTGACTGTGACATAGATTTGGCCCTAGCCCTTCTGACTCTACCCATTGCCGTTGATTCCGACTCGTAGCGACTCTACAGGACAGAGTAGAAGTGCCCTATAGGGTTTCCAAGGAGCGGCTAGTGGATATGAACTGCTGACCTTTTGGTTAGCAGCCAAGCTCTTAACGACTGTGCCACCAGGGTTCCCTTCTGACTCTAGAGAACATTTATCAATGTAAAAGAAAAGTGTGTGTATATATATACATATATTTACAGAGAACCAGGGAGGGATTGTGCTGTGATGACTTAAAAATCGGTTGCCATCGAGTCGATTCCAACTCATAGCAACCCTATAGGACACAGCAGACCTGCCCCATAGGGTTTCCAAGGCTATAATCTTTGCGGAACCAGACTGTCACATCTTCCTCCCATGGAGCGGTTGGTGTCTTCAAACCTCTGACCTTTCGGTTCGCAGCTGAATGCTTAACCACTGTGCCACCAGGGCTCCTGGTGATGATTTAAGGACTCCTTAATTTCCTAACATTAATAATACCATCACTTTCCACTACTTTTAAGTGAAGTCAACACCAGATTTTACTATGTGCCTTGACATACTTTAAATATCCTTTGGGTAGAGGCCATAACTTCTCTATGTTTGCTGTAACACCAGCTCAGGCTCCACCTTAAACAGTTATTAACCCCAAAGAAACAGAAACAAACCACTTGTATCTTTTCACAAACAGATTTTTACTGTAGTCATATGTGGTTTCTCAGGACCAGAGAAATGTTCAATGTGGGGACAAACGAGTATTAGCTGGCTCTCTAATGAAACATGGGGAGTTTTTGGAAGTGGGTTGTGCAGGAATGTAGTTCTTGAAAAGTAAAAGGGTCCAACGGGGAGAGCAGAAATCGAGGAGTGTAGCATGTGCGTCGATTACTTTTTTTTTAAAACTCCTCTAGGCTCTGATAGCCCTTTTCTCAAGTAAGATTCTAACAAAATTCATCAGAAACGGAAGTGATTGTGCTACTAATACACAAGAAATACATTTACGTATTTTATAAAGAAACCACGAGAAAAGTGGGTTGGGATGGGTTCAGACTTAGTCTCAGCTCATCAGGTGGAGTCTCCAGTCTGCGCTGACAGTTCGGGAATCGGCAGGCTACCAGAGATGGGTGATCATAAACAAGCACAAAACCCAGGGCTCCTCTCAGCACCTCTGGCCAGTGGGGAAAACCTGCAGCAGGGTCCTCCCCACCTCTCCATCACCAGTTCATCTCCTGCTTGCTGATCTTGATGTAACTTGAGAGCTCTCCTTGCTTCGGCTGTGCAGTCCAGAAGCCAAAACTTCCTCTAGGAAACTGACAAGTAAATTTGAGGTTACTAAAAGGAAAAAAAAAAAAGCGCCTCCAAAGACAGGCTATCTTGCTCATGACATCTAAGCAGATGAAAAGATACCATGAATAGTACTCAAGGGGTGCTGGTCTGCTATTTAGGTTAGTGTAGAAGCATCGATGAGTGTTTCAACATCCAGACTAGAAGAGCCCCTTTGCGCTCTTCCTCAGGATC
Organism: Loxodonta africana; assembly: GCF_030014295.1. NCBI lineage: Eukaryota > Metazoa > Chordata > Mammalia > Proboscidea > Elephantidae > Loxodonta > Loxodonta africana. Next base: position 180,094,982 of record NC_087344.1, on the reverse strand, counting down.
TTCCCTGTGTTTTTTAGGATTTAACTCATAAGATTTGTTAAGACTAATATTTTAAGTTTGACATTTCTAGTTAGGAAACCAGAATTTTAAATTTGTTTGTTGCACTGTGGTGGATTGTGTGTTACTATGATGCTGGAAGCTATGCCTCCGGTATTTCAAATACCAGCAGTGTCACGCATGATGGACAGGTTTCAGTAGAGCTTCCAAACTAAGAAGGACTAGGAAGAAAGGCCTGGTAATCAACTTCTGAAAAATGAGCCAGTGAAAACCTTATGGATCATAACAGAATATTGCCTGATACAGTGCTGGAAGATAAGCCCCCTAGTTTGAGGGGCACTTAAAATACCCAGTGGCTTCCACAATGGACTCAAGCTTACTAACGATCATGAGGATAGCAGCAGGACTGGGCAATGCTTTGTTCTGTTGTACATGGGGTCACCATGAGTCACAACCGACTCAAAGGCAACTAACAACATAAAAAAAAAAAATACCACCGCTTATTCATACTACTGAAACGGCCTCAGAACTTGTATTGCCTCTTAGTTTCTTCCGTATTCAATCTACTCTCCAAAGTGGCACCAGAGTTATTTTTTTAAGATGATATCCTATCATATACTCGCTCCTCCCTCTTCTGCCTTAAAACCCTCCTTTTGTTTACGGAATAATGCATGGATTGAAATTCAAGGCCTTCATAACGTGGTCTAACAATAACTAATACTTACATTGCATTTACTTTGTTCTGAGAACTGTTTTAAGGCATATGTGTATGTGTATATATATGTATGAAGCCCTACGAAGTAGATGTTACTCTTGTCCCCATTTTTTAAATGAAGAAACCAAGTTATAGAGAGGTTATGTGGCTTGCCAAGGTTACAACAGCTGGTATTCAAACCCAAGGTCTGGGGTCTGTGCCCTTAAGTACTCTGCAACACCACCGCACTCAGCTGGTTCCATCCCCCACTGGGCAGCCTGTGTGCTATCCATGCCTAGCCACTTGCTTCTCCCTAACATGTCATGGGCTTTCATACCTCCATGCCTTTGCTCTTACTATGTTCTGTGTCTGAAATGGCAGGCTAGCCCATCTCTGCCTAAGAAACCCTTTTCATCCTTTAAATCCAAAAGTTACCTTTTCTGTGAGGCCTTCCCCAACCTCCCCATACTGAAGCAACTACTCCCTTTGCTATTATCACCTTGTCCACTGTGTGTTATCATTAATTAGGTACTGTATACACAGGTAGTCCCCGACTTACGATAGGGTTCCCTTCCGATGACTCTGTTGTAAGTCAGTTCTGACATAAGTAGAATATCTCTTTTTTTTTTTTTTTAGTTTTTATTATTATTGCCTTTTATTATCAGTATCTTATAATCCAATCTTTGGGAGTTGGAAACATTACATCTGAGAATAATAACATCAGCAAATAACATGCTGCAACACTGTATGTAGTATGTATTACTAATGATAAGATGTACAAAAAAATCCCCAAACGGATGCCTAAGTGTGGTTGGTCATAACTCGAATACATTGTAAGTCGGAGACTACCTGCATTATTGTTGCCTATATAGACCAGGAGCTCCTTAGGGTGGGACTAAATCTCAGTGAGCTTTGTATCTCTAGGGCTTTAAATAGAGGCTGACATCCAGTAAGTACCCACTAAAGGTGTACTGAATAAATGATCCAATTAAAATAGCTACCCATTGGCAAGAGAGTTTTCTCTATAATATAGGGATTATTTGAATGATATTTATAAGTAAGTCCAAGACTCTAAATCAGAAGGAGACAGATTTATATTTGACTGAGGGTTGGCAGAATGACCAGGTATCTTATTATTACCGTTGTTTATTAGTTAAAGGCCTAGGCTTTTTTTTTTTTTTTTTTAGGCTTGGAGGATTTAAGCTGCAAACTCCTTTGCAAAAGAAAAAACTGGTGAAGTGGAGGAAAAGGACTAGAAGCGAAGTTCGTTTATCCATTTACTGAAATACAAGTACCTCTGTCTGGCCTGAGCATTTGGCCAGGTGGGCTGGAGACACTTGAAGGCTGGGAAAAAATGTCAGGAGCTGAGGAAGCACTGCTTTACTGAAAGACCACCCAGCAAGGCTCTGATTAGTGACTGCAAGAATGAAACAAACATGCTAGGAAGCCCTACGGGGATTTATCAGGTAACCCTTGCTTCACTTCAGAATCTGCTACATGTCCAAAGGAAAGGAGTAATTTTCCCGAAAGTATACTGAAAGATCCTCCGCTGTGTATCAAGACCCCACATTCCTGACTGCAAGGAGAAAACACTTACTATTTATATTTGCCAGGCCTAATTTTGTTTCCTGGGGCCATTGTGACTTTTTAGAAATTATCTATTTGGGGCCTCTGATGAGTCACTACATGGAATACTTAACAATTATGGGGGTTAACACACTGGCAGCCACATCCCACGTTTAGACTGTGTTTAAAAACAACAAAATAATGGCTTTTCTTTTCTAGAGTTGTTTTAAACCAATCTCACTTTAAAAGCAAACTCAAAAAGTCCCTTCTCCTGTGATAAGAAAGAAAAAAAAAAGTTCAATTTAACAAATGTTTACTGAGCACCGGTTATAAACTAGGCACTGAGCTAGGTGTGTGAACAAACACCTGTTAGGGTCCCTTCCTTTCAGGGGATCTCTGTCAGAGACAGACATGGAACTCAGTGGGAGAGGGGCTATAAAGGAAGAAGGCACCAAGAATTAATTCCACGGATGAGTGCTACTGCTCTTCTCAGTGGGTGCTGCCCCCAAGGCTGCTTTCCTGACTCTCTGGGTAGAAGGAAAGTGAGGAGAAAAAGGCAGAACCTGAAAACCCTCACAATGTATTTTAAAAAGTCAACCTCAAAAAGTCTAGTGTCCCACACTGAAAAGCAAATTTCTTCACTTTGGTAAGGGTCTAGGGACCAACACTTAAAGGATTTTAGATTTTAATTGCTAAAATAATTCAACTGAACAACTGTGTTCCTAAACAAAGCTACACTTAAATTACTAAAGATATGTCTACCTGCTTCTCCACTATGCTCTACAGATAGAAATTACATGTGAGTTTCTTGTTACACCAAAGACACCAAGAGTACCTAGAATCCAATCTGAAGAGTAGTATAATGAAAAAAGTGAATGGAACTTCCGAAAAAGATTTTCAGGCAAATAATGATAAAAGGCCCAAGATATTTGCTTTTGTGGAATAATAAACCAAAGCCCACTGCTGTTGAGTCGATTCTGACTCATAGCGACCCTAGAGGACAGAGTAGAACCGCCCCATAGAGCTTCCAAGGAGCGCCTGGCGGATTCAAACTGCCGACTTTTTGGTTAGCAGCTGTAGCACTTAACCACTACGCCACCAGGGTTTCTTTGTGGAGTAGTAATAGGCTCCTTATTATGGCCAGACACTTACATACAAATGCTGGGGTTGGGAGTGGGTGAGGGAGAAGGATAGGATGGAGCTTTTCATATCTCAAAATACTCAAAACTCTCCTCATCTCTCCATTTCCACTGCTTACAATTTGAGGGCCAACTACGGTGTTTTATACCTCTTTGCTTTTGTGTACTCTGCCTAGAAGGTTGCCCCATCCCTCTACATAGTAAAACTATTCATCTTTTAAAAACCACCTCTCAAATTATCACTCCTCCAGGAAGCTTTCCTTCATTGCATTGGCTTCTCCTTAGAGTTATGTACTTGTTCTTCTATGTTTCGTAAATATATGGAAGAATGTATCTGTCTGTGGTCAGTCTTCCTCGTAAGCCTCTGAGTTCTTGGAAGGCACAAATAATACATAAATTCTTTTTGCAAAAGTTTTAAACAGTATACATAAAGCTCCAGTCTTCCTTAACTCTCCTTCCCATTACTCTTTCCAGAGGTAACAACAATTTAGTCAACTGTTCTAGAGGTTGTGGATACAGCAATAAACAAAGTAAAAAACAAAACAAAAACGTTTACCTTCATGGAATTTTATATTCCAATGGGGGAGGAAGGAAGATAACAAAATTATTAAGTAAATATAAAATAAGAACACAACAATAATAATTATAGTGAACACATACATCACTATATGTGAGGCACTGCTCTAAGCACTTTACACACATTATTTAATTCTTACAACAATCTACAAATTATCCTACTTTCACAATAAAATTAAAAAAAAAAAAAAGAAATTATCCTACTTTACAGACAAAAAGACTGAGGTACAGAGAAGCTAAGGTCTTACATCTTGAAAGTGAGAGTTGGGATGCAAACCCAGGCAGTCTGACTTCAGAGTCTGTTCTCCTAACTATGATGCCACATTGCTTCTCTGTAGTAAGTCAGATGAGGAAAACGCTATGGAGAAAAATAAAGCAGGTTTAAAGAAGAATTGAGGGAGGGGGTGGTGTCAGTAGTATGAGGTTTTAAATCCAGGGGTTAGGGAAGGCCTCATTGAGAAACTGACATATCAGCAAAGACCAGAAGGAGGTAAGGGGACATATATCTGGGGGAAGAGTGTTCCAGGCAGAGAGAACAGTAAGTACAAGGAGATGAAGGCCTGGTATGTTCAAGAGCAGAATGGAGAGTAGTGTGGCTGGAGTGCAGTGAATACAGTGCTGGGTAGTAAGAGATGAGATCAGAGAAGTTAAGGCAGGAGATGGGGGTGAGTGTGAAGATGAGATCAGGTAGGTCCTTGCAGGTCACTGTAAGGCCTTTGGTTTTCACTTTGAGTAAGATGGGAAACATTTGGGGGGTTTTGCTCAGAGATGTGATAAGCCCTGAATTATGCATTTTAACAGGATCACTCTACTGCTACATTGAGAACAGGTTATAAGGGGGCACGGGTGAGCCAGGGAAACCAGCTGTAATAATCAGCGAAATGCTGGCGGCATGCACCAGGGCAGTAGTGGTGAGAGATGGTCAGATTCTGGACATAGTTTGAAGGCAGTGATCACAGTATTTACTGATGAGTCAGTATGCAGGTGTGAGAGAAAGGAGGGAGTCAAGAAACCACCAACGTTTTTGACCTGGGCAACTAACTGGAAAGATCAAAAGTTTGGTTTTGATCATGGTAAGTTTGTAAACTTATTAGACATTCAAGCAGAACTGTCAAGTAGGCAGTTGGATATACAAGTCTAGTTCAGGAGAGAGGTTCAGAATAGAAGCAGTGGTTCTCAGCTATGGTGACTTTACCCCCAAGGGACATTTGGCAATGTCTGGAGACATTTTTGGTTGTCATAACTTGTCATACTGGACTCTAGTGAGTAGGGGCCAAGGATGTTGCTAAACATCCTGTAGTGTTGTTTACAACCCCCTACAAAAAAAAATTATCTGGCCCAAAATGCCAATAATGCTGAGTTGAGACCAAAGATACAACTTTGGGAGTCATTAGGAGACAAACAGAATTTAAAGGCATGAGACTGGATGAGATCACCAAGAGAGGGTATAGAGATGGACCAAGGACTGAGCCCCAGGGATGCCAAAAATAGGAGAAACCAGCAAAAGAGACAGAGAAGGAATGACCAGTGAGTTAGGAGGACCAGGAAAGTACAGTTTCTGGAAGCTATGTGATAAAAGTGTTTCAAAGTGAATGATTGATGGACTGTGTCAAATGCTGCTGATGGGCCACATAAAGTGACCACTAAAAGCTGACTCTGAATTCAGCCATGTGGGAACCATGAAAAGAGCAATGTTGGGGAGAGATGGGGGTGAAGGCCTGAATGGAGCAAGTTTAAGAGAATATGTGAGGGGAGGAAGTGGAAAGAGTGAATGTAAACAACTCTTGAAGAATTTTGCTACAAAGGAGAACAGAGAAATGGGATAGCAGCTGGAGAAAGAAGGGAGATCGGAAGAGGGTTTTTAAAATGGGAAAAATAACAATATGTTTGTATGCTGCTATGAATGATCCAGTAAAAATGATTTAAGAGAGAGAGGGGAGAACAAGTCTGGAGTGATATCCTAGAATGGATGAGGTGGATGGAGATCTGGTGCCCAAGTGGAAGGGTTGGTCTTAGCTGGGAGCACTCACCTACTGTGACAGAATGGAAAGCAGTGAGTTGTAGTGGGAGCTATGGAAGTTCTCTTCTAGTGGCTTCTCTTTCCAGTTAATGTACATCCTTGAGTAATATCTTCTTGTATGTGTATCAATTGTATGTGTATGTTCAATTAAGTGTTTGCTGAATGAATACATGAATCATATTCATATTTTTTTGAAGAAGTTAAGACTCCCCACCCCTTTGGGACCAAGGAAGAATGAAGAAAACTAAAGACACATGGCAAAGATTGGGCCAAAGGACTAATGGACCACATCTACCATGGCCTCCACCAGACTGAGTCTAGTATAGCAAGATGGTGCCCGGCTACCACCACTGACTGCTCTGCCAGGGATCACAATAGAGGGCCCTGGACAGAGCTGGAGAAAAATGTAGAACAACATTCTAACTCAAAAAGAAAGACCAGACTTGCTGGCCTGACAGAGACTGGAGAAACCTGAGAGCATGGACCCCGGACACCCTTTCAGCTCCGTAACGAGGCCACTCCTGAGGTTCACCCTTCAGCCATAGATTAAGCAGGCCCATGGAACAAAACAAAACAAAACAAAACATTCAAACAAAACAGGCACACCTGCCCTGGGGCAGGGACTGGAAAGTAGGAAGGAACAGGAAAGCTGGTAATAGGGAACCCAGGGTTGAGAAGGGAGAATGTTGACATGTTGTGCGGTTGTTAACCAATGTCATACAACAATGTGTGTACTAACTGATAAGAAATTAGTTTGTTTGGTAAACCTTCATCTAAAGTTCAATTAAAAATAAAGAAAGAAAGAAGTTAAGACCCCAGCCTAAATGTCACTAAACGCTAAACTCCTGCTAAATATCCAAGAGCAATTTTATCAGGAGCAAAAGAAAAGGTTGGCATTCAATGTCTATGTCTGAAAATGCTGGAATTTCAAACACAGAGATCATTCTGCTCCTCACTGGATGTCTACTTGAACCATAAAGAACTCATTATTTCTCAAACATGCTGTACATTTTTTTGCTTTCCTGTCCTTACTTAGGCTGTTTCCTCAGCCCTGACTGCACTTTCTTCCTATGGAAATCCCATCTATCATTTAAGGTCTAGTTCAAATGCCATCTCCTCTGTGAAGCATTTACAAATAACTCTGTCAGAATTGATGATTTCTATTTAGGAAACATTTATTTAACTTACATACATTAACACTTCTTAAATTTTTATACTTAAGAACCCCTAAAAGCAGAGAATGAATTTATTGGTCCTGGGGGTATAGTCCATATTGGTATATCAGCTCAGAAACTTTCTTGGAGGTCTAGTATTTTGTTTTAAAAAAATGTGTAATAATTTACACCCTTTATAGTAGGGGTCCTTTGTCTTTCATAAAAGGACCTTTAAATTTTTGAAAAAATATATTTTAAGGTACTTATCAGTCTTATCAGTTATTTAACTCTACTTTTGCACATTCCCCGAAATTATAAGAAAATGGACATTTCAAAAGATGTGTCATGCTTATTTTGTGCCTTTCTGTGTCCCTGGGAATAACTATATCCTAATTTGAGAAATGCAGATTTGTTTCATTCCCCTACTAGACCATAACGTCATAGGAGATAGGGACATCTACATCCTTGTGTTTTAGTCCCTGCCCTAATAGTACCTTGTATAGAGCAGCCAGTCAATAGTATCTTCCCTCTTGCTCCCAAGCAATATGATCATAACATTTTGGTAATATCCTCGTCTGCCCATTTCTTCTTCCTGCTCCTTGACAATAAATAATGGCAGTAAGTGAGATGGTCACGGTCCCCTCCTGTAAAGGGTGTCCTGGAAATATGGGGGTAATACTTGGTTTGTTAGCTCTTAAAAACTGCTTATAAATCTCAAAAATGTGTTTTATGTGGTTGCTGAGGAATATATGTTATGACACGCAAAACAAAATTGATTACTGTCATCACTATATCCTCTTGGAATACACATTAGAGGTTTTTTTCTTACATTCTTTTTTTAAAATAATATTTTATTGTATAGCAGATTAGGTAATCTGTATAGCAGATTAGGTTCCCGTTCAATAATTTCTACCTAAATTGTTCACCAACATTAGTTACAGTCTTTACCACGTATGAACATTGTCATGATTTTGATCCTGGTTGCTCCATTTACAGTAATCTAGTTTCCCTGTCCTCTTATTTATTTTTTTTAATTGTACTTTAGATGAAGGTTTACAGAGCAAACTATTTCTCATTAAACAATTAATACGTGTACTGTTCTGTGACACTGGTTGCCATCCCATGACATATCATCACTCTCCCCTTCTCAAACTTAGGTCCCCCATCACCAGCTTTCCTGTCCTCTTGTCCTCACCCCGGAGCTGGTGTACCCATTGAATTGCATTTTGTTTTATGGGCCTGTCTAATCTTTGGCCTCTTATTTTGTTTTAAAGTAATTATTAACCATTTGGTCTCATACAGATGATTTTTTAAAAGAAGCACAGTACTCAAGGGTGGTACTATTTATTTTGTGAGCCTATCTGTTTCTTTGCTAAAAGGTGACTTCAGGGGATAGTTTCAGTTCAACATTTAAAAAGTATCTCAGGGTAATAGTCTTGAGGAGTCCTCTAGTTTCTACTGGTCCAGTAAGTCTGGATTTTGAAGAATCTGAGGTTCTTTTCCACATTTTTCCCTATTCTATCAGCATCCATCTATTGTGGCCCTGACCAGAATCATCAGTAGTGGTAGCTGGGCACCATCTAGTTTTTCTGGTCTCAAGGTAAATGAGGACATGATTCATATAGACAGTCTTACAGACTAGTTTCTTCTCTGAGTTTGGGGTTTCCTTCTTTTTCTTTTGCTGTGGATGAGTAGAGACCAATAGTTGTATTCTTAAGCACTTTAATAACCAAGGGTAAAAAATAAATACATAGCATTTAACAAGTCCATTGGTTTTTAAAGTGAATTAGGGAATCAACACGAGCTGACTAAACAGAGATTATGAATGTGTATGTCCAATTTTACATATATATATATCCATACATATGTATGGATATATATATAAAGGTACACTGATCATGACATTATGTTAGAGATATATTCCAAAACAGTCTAGAAAAAAAGGTCTTCTTGCCAAGGCCATGATTCATAGGGATTTCAAACTTACCACCATGTTGCAGGAGGACTGGTGGTGTAGTGGTTAAGAGCTCATCTGTTAACCAAAATGTTGGCAATTTGAATCTATCAGCCGCTTCTTGGTAACCCTACGGGTCAGTTCTACTCTGTCCTACAGGGTTGCTGTGAGTCAGAATTGACTTGATGGTAACGAGTTTGGTTTTGACCATGTTGTAAAGTTAGACCATTTTAAGGCTTATCTTTCTTCTGATTAAGATAGAAGGGAAGTACCCTGAGATAATTGTTAAACCTTAAGTCAAAAATATCCCCTTAAATCTTCTTAAAATCAAATAATAATTTAGCTTAACTAGTAAAAAATACCTGCCTTTAGCATTATGCCCTTTTAAGAACTATCTATATGAATCAAATTGACAACAGCAATTCACAAGATCAGATAGGAGCGGTACATACACACACTGGAATACTACACAACGATAAAGAAAAATGATGAGTCCACGAAAAATCTTGAAACATAGATGAAATTTGGAGGACATTATGCTGAGTGAAGTAAGTCAATCACAAAAGGACAAATATTGTATGCAACCACTATTATAAAGTAATAACAAAAACTTTACACACAGAAAAAAAATCCTTTGATGGTTACTAGGGATGGGAGGAGGAGGGACGGAAAATTACCAAATCGATATTAGATATGTGTTAATATTGGTGAAGAGAAAGACAATACACAATATGGGAGAAGTCAGCATAACATGACCAATGCAAGAGAGGACACTGAGAGGAATCCAAGAATAAAGGACAACTACAGTAAATACTATAGCATAGACAATCCTGCAACAAGAGTATTAACAAACAATAATTCATGAATGGATACGTTGGTAAATAGCTATGGCAAGAGATGTGGGAGGGTGTAAGAGAACACACCTACCAGCAGATAACGGTTTGGTGGTGGGTATTCTACATGTGTGACTGTAGGTGCTCCTCCTATATTAACATAGACAAGACAGCACACAAGGGGCACAGTCAGGGAAACCTCTTAGACATAACCAAACACATCATGGGAGGAAGTTCCTAGGCTCAAAGGCAAAGGACCATAGACTTGGGTGACAGCTACATCAACTGGCACAACATAGTTCATAAAGACAATGTTCTGCAACCTACTTTGATGAGTGGCATCTGGAGTCTTAAAAGCTTGTGAGCAGCCAGCTAAGATACAACTACTGGTCTCTTCCCATCCAGAGCAAAGGAAAGTGAAGAAAACCAAAGGACTAACAGATCACATGAACCACAGCCTACACAACCCCAACACCAGAAGAACTAGATGGTGCCTGGCTACTACTACCAACTACTACGACTGCGATCACAACAGGAAGTCCTGGACAGAGTAGGAGAAAAATGTAGAACAAAAAATTTCACAAAAAAGAGCAGACTTACTGGCCTGACAGGGACTGGAACCCTGAGACTATGGCCCTAAGACAACCTTCTGACCTGGAACTGAAGCTATTCCCAAAGTCCGCCTTCCAGCCAAACGATAGATAAGTACATAAAATAATAACATCCGAGAGGAACGTGCTCCGTAGAACAATCAATTATATGAGATCAAAGGGAACTATCTGTTCAAAAGCAAAGATGTGAAGGTAGGAAGGGGCAGAATGTCAGGACGAAAAGAAAGGGGAACCCAGGGCAGAAATGGGGAGAGTGCTGACACATTATGGGGAATGAAACCAAGGCCTTGAAACACTTTATGTACAACAATGGAATGGAAATCTTATTTGCTGTGTAAACTTTCACCTAATGCACAATTTAAAAAAACTTAAAAAAAAAAAGATTAGATAGGAACCTTAGGGGGCAGTGAGTTTATGTTAATGGAGGAGGAACAACTCAGAAAAGGAGGGTGAAAATGGTTGCACTCTCGAATGTAACCAGTGTCACTGAATTGTACATGTAGAAACTCTTGAATTGGTGTACGTTTTGTCGTACATATTCCTAACAAAATAAAAATAAAAAAAAAAAAAACGGATAGAAGGGAAGTAATAGGAAATTCATCTTTCCTTTGTTGTCAGTAAGTTATCATCTCTTTTTTGATTAACATTTTTCTTTTACTGTATTTAACATTGGGCAGAACATATCCAAACATGCTATTTATGTTTACAACTTAAGAAGTTAGAGAGAGGCGGGGCCGAGATGGCAGAGTAATCAGACGCTTCCAGTGAACCCTCTTATGACAAAGACCTGAAAAAACAAGTGAAACGATCATATTTATGACAAGCTAGGAGCCCTGAACATCAAAGGCTAAGTTGGAAAACGGACTGAGCAGCAAGGGAAGGGAGAGATCGTTCAAAGCGGAGAGGAGTTGCTGGACCTGAATCACCGGGAACCCTCAGGCACCATTCCCAGGAGCAACTGCAGTGGCCTGGTGGTAGCGTCTGGCCACAGTTTCCTCAGGGAGAAACAGCCAGATGCACAGCCTACTCACACCTCTGGAACCAGAGAAGAATGGCGCCCTTGGCAAAAGCTAAGTACTTGCATATATTTTGCTGCGTTCCCATCTCCCAAGCCAGCTTCAGTGGCTGTTGATTTCCTCGGGCCTGAGATAGGTCCTGCTGCGCGCCCTGTGCCATTCTCCTGGCCTTGGAGAAGGTATAAATTCACAATTCGGGGAAAAGATAATCTGCCGGCTCCACTAACCTGGGAAGCTCAGGACAGAAGCGGCTCTGATTCAAGCATAAATGGTCCGTGAACCTTGAATACCTTTCCCCCCTGCATGGACCTGTGTGGGCCTACTTCATGAGAACATGCCCTTGTTGGCAGACTGCAACTGTTTCGGCTGTGCGACAGAGAGATGGGTGTTTGATGTTTGACACTGCTTTGCCTATTAAACAGGGTCCTCACCTACTCACATCAGGGGCCTAAGGACTGGTGGCTCCACTCAGGTAACCCAGCCACCTGCGACAGGGGTCCAAGGATAACTGGTACCTCCCAGTCCTTACAACCAAAAGCAATGGGTGTCCATGGTCCATCTGCAGAACCCACCCACCTGTACGCTCTAGGGAACAGGGATGTGCTTTCCTCACAGACAATCGGAGGACGGTGGTCAGCCCCCTGCCTTGTTCAGGGCATGACCCCCTGCTGCAACCAGATACCGGTACCTACACCAATCACCCCTGCCCCTCTAAGACTGTAGGAAAGAGCCTGTACCACATGCTTGATGATCAACTACCTGGACACCTGAGCTGAATCCATACAAGAAAAGTGAATGGACTCCTAGGCTGATATACCTGATAACAGCTCTAGCCATCTGGTGACAGGATGTTAGAGCTTCAAAGGCAAAAATAATCAAGCTAGCTCACTCAAGCAACCTATTTGGGCATATCAAACCAAAACAAAGTGAGAAGCTAGGACACAGTAAGCAAACATAAAATGAACTAATAACTTACATATCGGTCAGAGACAACAGTCAATATGAAATCACATAAAGAAGCAGACCATGATCGCTTCAACAAGGTCTCAAAACAAAGAATCAAGGGATCTTCTGGATGAAGGTGCCTTCCTGGAATTACCAGGTGCAGAATACAAAAGATTAATATACAGAACTCTTCAAGACATCAGGAACAAGATCAGGAAGGAGATCAGGCAATATGCAGAACAACCCAAGAACACACAGATAAAGCTGTTGAAGAAATTAAAAAGGTTATTCAGGAAGAAAATGAAAAATTCAATAAGCTGCAAAAATCCATAGACAGCAACCAGAAATTCAGAAGATTAATAATCAAATTACAGAATTAGACAACAGAAAGTCAGAGGAGCAGAACTGAGGAAGTGGAAGGCAGAATTGATGAGATTGAAGATAAAACACTTGGCACAAATACATTTGCAGAAAAATCCAATAAAGGAATTAAAAAAAATGAAGAAAACCTAAGAATCATGCAAGACTCTATCAAGACAAATAACCTACAAGTGATTGGAGTACCAGAACAGGGAGGGATAACAGAAAATACAGTGAGAATTGTTGAAGATTTGTTGGCAGAAAACTTCCCTGATATCATGAAAGATGAGAAGATATCTATCCAAGATGCTCCACATAAGGTAGATCTTAAAAGAAAGTCACCAAGACATACTATAATCAAACTTGCCAAAACCAAAGATAAAGAGAGAATTTTAACAGCAGATAGGGACAAGTGAAAAGTCACCTACAAGGGAGAGTCAATAAGAATAAGCTCGGACTACTTGGCAGAAACCATGAAGGCTAGAAGGCAATGATGAGTTATATAAAGCACTGAAGGAAAAAAAATGCCAGCCAACAATCATATATCCAGCAAAACTGTCTCTCAAATATGAAGGTGAAACTAGGACATTTCCAGATAAACAGAAGTTTAGGGAATTTGTAAAAAACAAACCAAAACTACAAGAAATACTAAAGGGAGTTCTCTGGTTAGAAAATCAATAATATCAGATATCAACCCAAGACTGGAACACTGGACAGAGCAATCAGATGTCAACCCAGACAGGGAAATCACAAAAATAAATCAAGATTAAAAAAACGCTCAAAACAGGGAAACAGCAGTGTCATTATGTAAAAGAAGACAACATTAAAACAATAAAGAGGGACTGGTAAATGTAGTCACAGTTCTTTATATGGAGAGGAAGACAAGGCAATGTAAAGAAATAAAAGTTAGGTTTAAACATAGAAAAACAGGGGTAAATATTAAGGTAACCACAGAGGAGACTAACAATCCTACTCAACAAAATAAAATAAGAGAAAAAAATAGAGACTCAGCAGAAACAAAATCAACAACAAATATGAGGAAAAGACAATATATAAACTACTCAGCACAAAAAATTCAGTGGGAAAAAGAAACTGTCAACAACACGACAAAAAGACATCAAAATGACAGCACTAAACTCATACCTATCCATAATCATGGTGAATGTAAATGGACTAAATGCACCAATAAAGAGACAGAGTGGCAGAATGGATTAAAAAAAAATGATCTGTCTATATGTTGGCTACAAGAGACACACCTTAGACTTAGAGACACAAACTGAAACTCAAAGGATAGAAAAAAATATATCGAGCAAACAACAATCAAAAAAGAGCAGGAGTGGCAATGTTAATTTCTGACAAAACAGACTTTAAAGTTAAATCCACCACAAAGGATAAGGAAGGACACTATATAATGATTAAAGGTACAATATACCAGGAGGATATAACCATATTAAATATTTATGCACCCAATGACAGGACTGCAAGATACATAAAACAAACTTTAACAGCATTGAAAAGAGAGATAGACAGCTCCACAATTATAGTACGAGACTTCAACACACCACTTTCGGTGAAGGACAGAACATCCAGAAAGAAGCTCAATAAAGACACGGAAGATCTAAATGCCACAATCAACCAACTTGACCTCATAGGCATATACAGAACACTCCACTCAAGGGCTGCCAAGTATACTTTCTTTTCTAGTGCACATGGAACATTCTCTAGAGTAGACCACATATTAGGTCATAAAGCAAGTCCTGGGAGAATCCAAAACACTGAAATATTACAAAGAATCTTCTTTGACCATAAGGCCATAAAGTAGAAATCAATAACAGAAAAAGCAGGGAAAAGAAATCAAACACTCAGAAACTGAATAATACCCTGCTCAAAAACGACTGGGTTACAGAAGACCTGAGGGATGGAATAAAGAAATTTATAGAATCCAGTGAGAATAAAAACACTTCCTATCAAAAGAACCTCTGGGACACAGCAAAAGCAGTGCTCAGAGGTCAATTTATATCAATAAATGCACACATTGAAAAAGAAGAAAGGGCCAAAATAAAAGAATTATCCCTACAACTTGAACAAATGGAAAGAGAGCAACAAAAGAAACCCTCAGGCAACAGAAGAAAGCAAATAATAAAAATTAGAGCAGAATTAAATGAAATAGAGAACAGAAAAACAATTGAAAGAGTTAACAAGACCAAAAGCTGGTTCTTTGAAAAAAATTAACAAAGTTGATAAACCACTGGCCAAACTGACAAAAGAAAAACAGGAGAGGAAGCAAATAACCTGAATAAGAAATGAGATGGGTGATATTACAACAGACCCAACTGAAATTAAAAGAATCATATCAGATTACTACAAAAAATTGTACTCTAACAAATTTGAAAACCTAGAAGAAACGGATGAATTTCTAGAAACACCCTACCTACCTAAACTAACACAAACAGAGGTAGAACAACTAAATAAACCCATAACAAAAGAAGAGATTGAAAAAGTAATCAAAAAACTCCCAACAACAACAACAACAACAACAACAAAAGCCCTGGAACGGAGGGCTTCACTGAAGAGTTCTACCAAACTTTCACAGAAGAGTTAACACCACTACTACTAAAGGTATTTCAGAGCATAGAAAAGGATGGAATACTCCCAAACTCATTCCTGAAGCCAGCATATCCCTGATACCAAAACCAGGTAAAGATGCCACAAAAAAAGAAAATTAGAGACCTATATCCCTCATGAACTTAGATGCAAAAATCCTCAACAAAATTCTAGCCAATAGAATTCAACAATATATCAAAAAAATAATCCACCACGACCAAGTGGGATTCATACCAGGTATGCAGGGATGGTTCAACACTAGAAAAACGATTAATGTAATCCATCATATAAATAAAACAAAAGACAAGAACCACATGATCTTATCAACTGATGAAGAAAAGGCATTTGACAAAGTTTAACACCCATTCATTATAAAAACTCTCAGCAAAATAGGAATAGAAGGAAAACTCCTCAACATAATAAAGGGCATTTATACAAAGCCAACAGACAGTATCATCCTTAACGGAGAGAGTCTGAAAGCATTCCCCTTGAGATTGGGAACCAGACAAGGATGCCCTTTATCACCACTCTTATTCAACATTGTGCTGGAGGTCCTAGCCAGAGCAATTAGGCAAGATAAAGAAATAAAGGGCATCCAGATTGGTAAGGAAGAAGTAAAAGTATCTCTATTTGCAGATGACATGATCTTATACACAGAAAACCCTAAGGAATCCTCGAGAAACTACTGAAACCAATAGAAGTGTTCAGCAGAATATCAGGATACAAGACAAGTGTAAAAAATCAGTTGGATTCCTCTACACCAACAAAAACAACATTGAAGAGGAAATCACCAAATCAATACCATTTACAGTAGCCCCCAAGAAGACAAAATACTTAGGAGTAAATCTTACCAGAGACATAAAAGACCTATACAAAGAAAACTACAAGACACTACTACAAGAAACCAAAAGAAACCTACCTAAGTGGAAAACATACCTTGCTCATGGACAGGAAGACTTAACATTTTAAGAATGTTTATTCTACCAAAAGCGATCTATAGATACAATGCAATTCCAATCCAAATTCCAATAACATTTTTTAATGAGATGGAAAAACAAATCACCAACTTCACATGGAAGGGAAAGAGGCCCTTCTCCCAACATCAGCGTAGGTGATTTGCAAATCAGTTTTCCCATACTTCGAAGAAACAAATCATTCCAATTTTACAGGAAAAAAAAAAAAAAAAGAATATTCCACAGCTCATTTTATAAAACCAGCATAATCTGGATACCTAGACTAGAAAAGAAGAATATGAGAAAGGAAATTATGGGCCAATGTCCTTGATAGACATGCAAAAATCCTAAAAACATATTATCAAACAGAACTACCTGTTGCTGATGAGTCAACTCAGACTCGGACTCGTAGGGACCCCACAGGACAGAGTAGAACTGCCCCACACCATTTCCAAGGAGTGAATGGTGGCTTTTAACTGCCAACCTTTTGGTTAGCAGCCAAACGCTTAACCACTTCACCACCAGGGCTAGCAGAGTATAAAAAAAGATAACATACCATGAACAATTTGGGTTTGTCCCAGGAAGGCAAAGTTACTTTGACATTAGAAAATCTATGCCATTTACCACGTTAACAAATTAAAGAACAAAAGTTATATGATCATCTTATTCATGATAAAAATTCTTAGCAAAGTAGGATTAGAAGGGAACTTCTTTAGCCTGATAAATGGTACCTGTAACAAACATCACACTTAATGGTGAAATGTAAGAATCATTTTCCTTAAAATTAGGAATAAGAGAAACTCACTTTTTTTTTTTATTATTAACTTTTATTGAGCTTCAAGTGAACGTTTACAAATCAAGTCAGTCTATCACATATAAGTTTACATACATCTTACTCCGTACTCCCACTTGCTCTCCCCCTAATGAGTCAGCCCTTCCAGTCTCTCCTTTCGTGACAATTTTGCCAGCTTCCCACTCTCTCTATCCTCCCATCCCCCCTCCAGACATGAGATGCCAACACAATCTCAAGTGTCCACCTGATATAATTCGCTCACTCTTTATCAGCATCTCTCTCCCACCCACTGTCCAGTTCCTTTCATGTCTGATGAGTTGTCTTTGGGGATGGTTCCTCTCTTGTGCCAATAGAAGGTCTGGGACCATGGCCGCCAGGCTTCCTCTAGTCTTTAACTTTTTTATATGATGGAGTACATTGATTGTTTTTCTAATGTTGAACCATCCCTGCATACCTGGTATGAATCCCACTTGGTCATGGTGAATTATTTTTTTGATATGTTGTTGAATCCTATTGGCTAGAATTTTGTTGAGGATTTTTGCATCTACGTTCATGAGGGATATGGGTCTGTAATTTTCTTTTTTTGTGGCATCTTTACCTAGTTTTGGTATCAGGGATATGCTGGCTTCATGAATGAGTCTGGGAGTATTCCATCCTTTTCTATGCTCTGAAATACCTTTAGTAGTAGTAGTGTTAACTCTTCTCTGAAAGTTTGGCAGAATTCTCCAGTGAAGCTGTCAGGGCCAGGGCTTTTTTTTTTTTTTTTCTGGGGTTTTAAAATGACCTTTTCAATCTCTTCTTTTGTTATGGGTTTATTTAGTTGTTCTACCTCTGTTTGTGTTAGTTTAGGGAGGTAGTGTGTTTCTAGAAATTCATCCATTTCTTATAGGTTTTCAAATTTGTTAGAGAAGAAACTCACTTTTTTGCTTCTACTCAAAATCAAGATTTATAATGAAGCTTTTAGTAATTAAGACAGTGTGGTATTGGTACATGGATGGACAAATTGACAAATGGAACAGGAGAGCAAGCCCAGAACAGACTTATTACACATATGTAGGTTTGATAAAGGTTAGAAGAGTTGTTGCAGGTCAGTGAGGAAAGGAGGGACTATTCTATAAATGAAATGACTGGTTATCCATATGGCAGAAAAAAAAAAAATTGGGTCCCTACCTTACACCATATAAAAAACTAATTCCAGATAAATTAAGATCTTAAAAACAAACATCAAAATTATAGAATTTTTATAGAAGAAAACATAGAATACTATCCATCTTTCTGATCTTATGGTAAGAATTTCTTAAGATATAAAAAGTGTGAACAATAAGATTGATAAATTGAAGTACACTAAAATTAAGAAGTTTTGTTCATCAAAAGAACCATTAAAAAAGGGAAAAGCTGAGCCACAAACTGTGAAAAGATATTTGCAAAACATATAATTAACAAATAGTTGGGATCCAGAATATATAAAGAATGCCTAGATACCAATAAGAAGATACCTCAATGGAAATTGAGGAAATGTAATTACGAACACAATACCACTTGGCAAAAAATAGAAAGTCTAAAAAAACCAAGTGTTACAGAGAATTTGGATCAATGATGGGAATGTAAATTGGTACAACCATTTGGAAAACAATTTGTAATTATCTTGTCAAGTTGAACATGTACATATCCATTCCTAGGTGTAATCCTAAGAAAAACTCTTGCACATTAGAAGATATGTATGAATGTCACAGAAGCCCTATTTTTAATAGTAAAAAAACTAAAAACAATCCAAATGTCTATGGACAGACGAATCGAAAAGTAAACTGTGGTATATACACACAATGGAACGTTACACAGCACTAAAAAAATGAATAAGCTGGAATACATCCAACAATATCAATAAATCTTAGAAACAGTGTTCAGTAAAAAAGTATGATTCCATTTTTTATGAAGCTCAAAAACAAGCAAAACTAAACAATCAATTGTTTAGAAGCACATAGATAAGAGATAAAAATACAATCCCCCCTCCTCTCAAGCAACAAAATTAAACACAAAATTTAGGATAGCAGTTATGTCTTGTGGGGAGATAGGGGATGTAATTGGAGAGGAACATATGGGTAGATCCATATTTTTGGCAATATTCTAGCCCTTGGATTAGGTGAAGAGTTCAAGGGTGTTCATTATATTGTTATGCTTTCTTGTTTGCACATTATATATGTTCTTTTATAAATATCAAATATTATATTAAAATTCAATAAAGAAAAAAGGCTGCATAGATTGTTTTACTCTGAAGTTTTTCAAAATCTTTAACATGCTAATGTGAATCGTTACTGTTCAAGAGAAGGATGAAGGATGTAGTGTTTTCCAAACTAGTTTATAAAGTTTGTTGGAAACATTTTAGGTATTTTTCAATTTTAGTTGCCTACGAAACCTTCTTTTCATGTAATAACTGTTAAAATCTCCCCAAACAAATTTTCTACAAATTTTTGGAAATATTAAATTAAGATATATTTTCTTGATTAGAACATTTCCATTGGTTCTGACTTTCTTACAATTGATATAACTGCCCATTAAAAAATGTAGCTACTTCTTCCCACTCTCACCTTAGAATTAGACGAAAAACAAAGCAAAAAAACAAAAACAAAAAAAAAACAACCAACCAAGCAAAAAACCCAGGAGCCTTGGTCTTATTTCTTTGGCCAAAGCTCCTGAGTTTTTTGATGGGTTATTTCTTCTCCCATAGAGTGACTCATTTAATTCTTCATCTCCTATATGATCCTATTCCCATTGAGAAGAAATAGGACAAAATGCAACCAATGGGATTCTGCATGTATCCAGCATTATGCACACATCAGGCATTGGAGAATGAAGAGAAGGCAAGTACTAACCCTCACAGTCCACACAACAAAAGGTGGAGTCTCCAGAGACAGAACAGCCTGTAGTAGCAGTCACATCGAGGCTGAAAGGAGGTTATCACCTAAGAATAAAAGGAGCTATAGATATGCTCTCTGACCACTAGGAACATTCAAACTGACCACTAGGAACATTCAAGACCACATCAATTTGTCAGAACAACCACAACTACAGAAGTAGAATGGTGACCACAATAAGAAAAAAGAAATTATAAGAAACAAACCCCCAAATAAACCAGCTGTAGCAACCATGCATGCTGAAGGCTCTATGCCACCCTAATAATTATAGAGGTACTGACTCTGCAAGCCTTAAACGGTAAACTTTAAGTGAGCATAAATAGAAATCAGACTTCTAAAATTTTCTCTCCTCATGGACCACAAAGGTCATTTTGTATCTGGACTACTTTCATGGTAAATTTTATCACTGTCCCAGTATATTTTCACTTGGGATAATATAATTCAGCCTTTAAATTACATTAAGGTAAGGGTTTTCAAAATAAGAGATTTGGAAATAAGAGGTGGTAAAGATGAATATCCAAAGTCTTTTCTATTTCATCTTCTCAAATATAACAGTAATAACAACAGCGGCTGCAACAAGAGACATTTATTGAGTGCTTATCAAAAAAAAAAAAAAGTTTTTTTTTTTATCCTGTGACATTCTTCTAAGCATTTAAAATATATCATCTAAACATCACAATAACTCTATGAAGGAGCGATTATTTCCTCCATTTTACAGTTGAGAAACCTGAGGCACAAAAAGGGTAAATAATTTGTCTAAGATCACACAAGGAAACATGTGGCAAAACCAGGTAATCTGGCACTTAAGCCCACGCTCTTAATCTCTACGCTACTACCTCTTAAAAGACCAAAGGGTACCAGCAAGTGATTTATAAATAAATCCAACAGGTCCAGTTCAAGTCCAGAAGCTCTAATGATAATCCTAATGAAAGAACAAATACGTTTCCTATCCATTCTGCCACTCTCTTTATTGGTGCATTTAGTCCATTCACATTCAGTGTAATTATTGATAGGTATGAATTTAGTGCTGTCATTTTGATGTCTTTTTTTGTGTTCGTGTGTGTTGTTGACAGTTTCTTTGTTCCATTTAATTTTCTGTGTTTTTTTTTTAAATGTGTTTTCTTTTCACCTTTTTCATTGTTGTTGATTTTGTATTTGCTGAGTCTTTATGTTTTTCCTGTTTTTTATTTTGATATGTATGTTTGTTAGTTTCCTTTGCAGTTACCTTAATATTTAACCTATTTTTCTAAGTTTAAACCAATCTTTCATTTCTTTATATCGCCTTGACTTCCTCTCCATATGAAAGCTCTATTACTACATTTTTTTAGTCCCTCTTTTTTGTTTTAATATTGTCATCTTTTACATATTGATATCTGTTTCCCTATTTTCAGCATTTTAGATTTATTTTTTTTTCAGAGTAGGGTTTTCTTTATTTTTAAATAATATTAAAATATTTTTTTATTGTGCTTTAAGTGAAAGTTTACAAATCAAGTCAGTCTCTCATACAAAAATTTATATACACCTTGCTATATACTCCTAGCTGCTCTCCCCTAATTAGACAGCACAACTCCTTCCCTCCACCCTCTATTTTCATGTCCATTTGGTCAGCTTCTGACCCCCTCTGCCTTCTCTCTCATCCAGACAGGAGCTGACCACATAGTCTCATGTGTCTACTTGACCCAAGAAGCTCACTCTTCACCAGTATCATTTCCTACCCCATAGTCCAGTTCAATCCCTATCTGAAGAGTCAGCTCTGGGAATGGTTCCTATCTTGGGCTAACAGAAGGTCTGGGGACCATGACCTCCAAGGTCCTCCTAGTTTCAGTCAGACCATTAAGTCTGGTCTTTTTATGAATATTTGAGGTCTGCATCCCACTGCTCTCCTGCTCCCTCAGGGGTTCTCTGTCTGTGTTCCCTGTCAGGGCAGTCATCAGTTGTAGCTGGGCACCATTTAGTTCTTCTGGTCTCAGGCTGATGTAATCTCTGGTTTATATGGCCCTTTCTGTCTCTTGGGCTCATAATTACCTTGTGTCTTTGGTGTTCTTCATTCTCCTTTGATCCAGGTGGGTTGAGGCCAATTGATGCCTCTTAGATGGCCACTTGCTAGCGTTTAATACCCCAGATGCCACTCTCCAAAGTGGGATGCAGAATTTTTTTTTAATAGATTTTATTATGCCAATTGACTTAGATGTCCCCTGAAACCATGGTCCCCACACCTCTGCCCCTGCTATGTTGGGCTTTGATTTATTTTTGTGACTTCCCTATCTGGTTTGGTAACTCGTTGCTCTGTCCTGTGTTCTAATCTTGGGTTGTTATCTGATGTTACTGATTGTCTAACCAGAGGATTCCTTTAGTATTTCTTTTAATTTTGGTTGGTTTTTGCAAATTCCCTAAACTTCTGTTTATCTGGAAATGTCCTAATTTCATCGTCATATTTGAGAAGCAGTTTTGCTGGATATATAATTCCTGGTTGGCAATTTTACTCCTTCAAAGCTTTACATATTTCATCCCATTGCCAGTTGCCTGCATGGTTTCTGCTGAGTAGTCCGAGCTTAGTCTTATTGACTCTCCTTTGTAGATGACTTTTCATTTATCCCTAGCCGCTCTTAAAATTCTCTTTATCTTTGGTTTTGGCAAGTTTGATTATAATATATCTTGGTGACTTTCTTTTGGGATCTACCTTGTGTGGGGTTCAATAAGCATCTTGGATAGATACCTTCTCACCTTTGATGATATCAGGGAAGTTTTCTGCCAACAAATCTTCAACAATTCTGTATTTTCTATTTTCCCCCTGTTCTGGTACTCCAATCACTCGTAGATTATTCCTCTTGACAGAGTCCCACATAATTCTTAAGGTTTCTTCATTTTTTTTAATTCTTTTATCTGAGTTTTCCTCAAATAAGTTGGTGTCAAGTGCTTTATCTTCAATCTCACTGACTTCCATTGCCTCAATTCTGCTCCTATGACTTACTGAGTTGTCTAATTCTGAAATTTTATTGTTAATCTTCCGGATTTCTGTTTGCTCTCTATGAATTATTGCAACCTGTTAAAATTTGTCATTGTGCTCTTCTATAACCTTCTTAAGTTCCTCTACTGCTTTGTCTGTGTGTTCCTTGGCTTGTTCTGCATTTTGCCTGATCTCCTTCCTGATCTCTTGAAGAGTTCTATATATTAGTCTTTTTGTATTCTACCTCTGGTAATTCCAGGAAGTTCTCTTCCTCTGGAAGATTTCTTGATTCTTTGTTTTGCGAGCTTGCTGAAGCCATCATGGTCTGCCTCTTTATGTGATTTGATATTGACTGTTGTCTCTGAGCCATCAATACGTTATATTTATTTATTTAATGTTTGCTTACTGTGTCCTAGCTTGTTTTGATATGCCCAAATAGGCTGCTCATGTGAGCTAGTTTGATTATTGGTGCCTTTGAAACTCTAATGTCCTGTCATGAGGTGGTTTAGATTTGTTACTAGGTATGTGAGCCCAGGAGTCCATTTACTTTTTTTGTATATTCAGCTCAGGTGTCCAGATAGTCACCAAATGTGTGGTGCAGGCTCTTACCTACAGTCCTAGACAGGCAGGGATGATTGGAGTAGGGACAGGTATCTGGCTGTAGTAGGGGGTCACATACGGAGCAAGGCAGGGGACTAACTGCTACCCGAGTGTCTGGGAAGAAAGCGTGTCCCTGTTTCCTAGGGTACGAAGGTGTGTGAATTTTATAGCTGGACTATGGGCACCCAATGCTGCTGGCTATAAGGACTAGGAAACAGCACTTATTCTTGGACCTTTGATTAGATGGCGTGGGTGGAGCCACCAGTCATCAGACCCCTGATGTTGGTAGGTGAGGACCCTGCTTAATGGGCAGAGCAGTGTCAAATGTCATGAACCTGCCACTCCACCATATAGCTGGTACAGTGAAGTTAGGCTTCAGGTATATACCCTGTGGTACTATGCTAATGAGGGCCTACGCTGTTGAAATGGGCCCACACAGGTCTATACAGGGGTGAAAGGCATTCAAAGTCCATGGACCCCTTTTGCCTTTGCCTAGGCAAAGGAGTTGTACTTGTTCTCAGTTCCAGGCTTAGAGGAGCTGGCAGATTACTTTTTCCTGTTTGTTAATTTGTTCCTCCTCCCAGGCCAGATTGGCTCAGGGCGCATGAAGGACCCTATTTCCGGCCCAGGAGAAGCGGCAATCGGCAATTGCTGAAGCTGGCCCGGGACCCAGTGCAGAGAGCAGGGAGGGAGCAGGGAGAAAAGTTCTTCCCAAATGGGGTGATTTTTGATCCACACGGTAGGTTGGACACATGTATTTTTGTTGATCGAGGGCTGCTTCTTGCTGGTTCTGGAGGGTTGAGCAGACTCTCTGCTGCGTGGTCCCTCCTGACATGGAAAACGTGTCTCGAGCACCACTCCTTGCCTCACGGCGCCCCTCAGCAGATCCAGCCTGCAGGGTGCTGATTCCCGCAGGGTCAGGTCTGGCAACTCCTGCTGCTTCTGAATCGTCTCTCCCTCCCCCGCCACTCAGTCCGATTCCTCATCTTTGCCTTTGATGTTCAGGGCTCCTAGACTGTCATATATAATCGACTCACTTGTTTTTTCGAGTCTTTGTTGTAAGGGGGACCACTGGAAGCATCTGAGTACTTTGCCATCTTGGCCCTGACTCCAAGACACATCTTTCAATTGGGGAAGACAATATACTTTTGGCACAACTCAGGGCTGTGCTGAGGATAATAAACTAGTGACTTTACTATTTAAATAATTCCAGTGGCATAAAGTTAATGACATTAAAAATTTGTAGAATATTTTAATATTTTCTCTGATCATAAAAACACAGAAATGCAGATTATACAGGAATAAGTAAATGAGTCACTTTTGTCTCACTACACAGAGTTAGTGCTTTTGAGCTTTTCCTTCTATATTTTTAACTTTTTATTATTTAACCTAACAAATCCTGAAACAAATAAACCAAATATTGTATTGGATTTTAAATTCTACACAAAAAGGCCTATCTTACAAACTTGTAAGACACATGACCATTTTCCTATAATGCTTTTCCATAACTCAACCTTCTGGCTGTAAGAAATAGAAACTTATACAAACTAGCTTAATCAAAAGAAAACATTTACTAGATGACATGAGGGTATATCACTGAACCAAAATAAGAAGGAAATCAGTGCCTCATATCCTTTGACATTGAGTTGATTCCAACCCCTAGCAGCCCTACAGGACAGAGCAGACCTGCCCCTTAGGGTTTCCAAGGCCGTAATCTTTACAGAAGCACAATGCCACATATTTCTCCTGAGGAAGCAGCTGGTGGGTTGGAATCACTGACCTTTCAGTTAGCAGCTGAACACTTAACTACTGTGCTGCCAGGGCTCCTTTAGTGCCTTGTAAAGGCCTAGAATTAGGAACTGGAAGGCTGTTTTGAAACTAGACAGTATCTACCTCTCTTGTCTCTATTTCTGTCTCTCTCATTTATTGGTCTCTTTGTTCAGCTTCTCACTGTTTATGTTTCTTTTTTCTTTCTTTCTCTGCACTGGATTGAATCTGCCCAACAATTTTGGGGAAGCAACCTTCCCCAGACAAATTGATTTGTTTCCCCTAAATTTTATTTATTTTGTTGTTGTTGAAAATATACACAGGAAAACATACATCAATTCAACAGTTTCTACATGTACAATTCAGTGACACTGATTACATTCTTTAAGTTCCACAATCATTCTCACCCTTCTTTTCTGAGTTGTTCCTCCCTCATTAACATAAACTCACTGCTCCCTAAGGTTCCTATCTAATCTTTCAAGTTGCTATTGTCAATTTGATCCCATACAGTTCTTAAAAGAGCACAATGCTCAATGCAGACCTTTTTTTTTTTTTTTTTTTTTACTAGTTAATCTAAACTACTGTTTAGTTTTAAGAAGACTTTAGGGGATATTTTTGGTTTAAGGTTTAAAGATTATCTCAGAGCAATCTTCAACCACCCTCCATGGCTCCAGAAAGTCCATGAAAATTTTAAATTCTGTTCTCCATTTTCACCCTTTTGATCAGTATTCTTCTATGGAATCGTTGATCAAAATGTTCAGTAATGGTAGCTGGGCACTACCCACTTCTGGTCTCACGGCAAAGGAAGCAGTTGTTCATGGGGCCAATTAGCCACACATTCCATACATTCCTTCTATTCCTGACTCTCCTTGTTCCTCTGATGTTCCAGGTGAATAGAGACCAAATGTTCTGCTCAAATTGATAGTTTTTAAATTAAATTTTATTTTTAAGAGTTAGCAGCAACTAACCTCAGTGTTGGCAAGGGCACGTTGTAAAGGTGTAAATTGGTAAATTTTTCTGGCTGGCAATTTACTAATTTAGCATTTTAAAAATGTTTATATCCTCTGATGCAGTAATTTCATCACAACATTGCTAGGTACACAGAATCACACAAAGCTGAGACTGAATTGTAGCTCTGCACTTTCCAGCTATATGACCTAAGGCAAATTACTTAATTTCTCCATGTCCAAGTTTCTTTGTTTGAAAACTGGGATCATAAGAATCTTATCTTTGGATCATTAAGGTTTAAACTAGATAATATATGTAATGAAGGCAACGTATTGTCTAGCATATAATATATGCTCAATTTATTATTATCTCAAAAGAAAAATTTGACAATTATGTAAAGATATATACACAATAATGTCTGTTAGAGCAATGTTTATAAGAGTGAAAAATTGGAAACAATCAATATAAAACACTTAGAATATAAGGCAGGGATAATACTTGTTCTGTTCACCACTGTATAGGTAGTCTCAAGACAGATCCTGGAATATAGAAGGTGCTCAATAAATATTTGTTGAATGAACAAGTAACTGAGGATTGGTAAAATTGGACAACAGAAGGCTATTTAGTCGTTAAAAATGACAGATAAGTATTTTCCTGAAAGTACATGTACAGTACATTCTCTTTTATTTAGAAGTATATATGTACATGTTCGGAAACCCTGGTGGTGTAGTGGTTAAGTGCTATGGCTCTTAACCAAGAGGTTGGCAGTTCGAATCCGCCGGGCGCTCCTTGCAAACTCTATGGGGCAGTTCTACTCTGTCCTATAGGGTCGCTATGAGTCGGAATGGACTCCACGGCAATGGGTTTGGTTTTGGGTTTGGTATGTACGTGTTCACAGAAAAAAAGACTAAACATATATCAAGATGTTGACAACATTCCCTAGATGGTGGCATTATTATGGATATTTTTATTATCTACTTTTTGTTTGTAGTTTTTAGTTGCCTTGGAGTTGATTCCAACTCATGGCGACCCCATGTGTACAGGGTAGAACTGCTGCATGGGTTTTCAAGGCTGTGACCTTTCAGAAGCAGAACACCAGGCCTGTCTTCCAAGGTGCCTCTGGGTGAGTTTGAACTGCCAACCTTTTGGCTAGTAGTCAAGCACTTAATCATTTGTGCCACTCGATGACCTGCTTTTTGTTTAGCTGTTTTTAAATGTTCCCCTACAAGGATTAGCATGTATTGATTTTGAATGAAAGCTATTTTTTCTTAAATGCTATTTAAAAGAAATGTATGTTCCTTTGCACAAATAAACTGGAATCAGGGAGCACACCTAGATTTTAACCTTAGGTTAAATTCAGCTTTTATTATTATTTTTTTTAAAAGCATCTTATTAGAGTTATTCATTTATAAGTCTGTTAATATTAGACATTGAGATCCTTAAAGGTATAGAACATGTCTTCATCTATCTCTATCACCTTGAATGGAACCTTACAAATAATCAGCATTCAATAAATGCTTGTCATTGACAGGCATGCATCTATTATGGCTCTTGCATGGTGACTAACATCTTGATCACAGGAACAAAGTTAACTCCCAAAGAAGATCTCTACAAAGAAGGTGATGGTTCCAACAGCCTCAAAACTGATCCTGAAATGCCTTAAGTGAAGAGTGTCCTCTGGATTCCTCCCCCTTTGAAATGTAAATTCTGTCACAGTATCTTAATTTTTCTGTAAATAATTCAGAGATAGAACCAAACCCCCCTGGTTATAGGCGAGGTCCAAGTTTCTCGTGTTACTTATTTAAGTAGAAATCTATAAAGTACTTGTTGATAATATGAATCTGCCCTCTCCCAGCTTCAAATTTACTTAGAGAAATTCAAAATGCCAACTGTTTTCTGAACACTAAAGTATACTTTCTACAAAAAATATTAATGTCAGTGACTTACTCTGCCTGATTAAACTATCAGCTCTTAGATATCTCAGGTAGTGATTAAAATAATAAACTAATAGCTGCCACTAATTAATCAAGTTAACAATTTTTATTCAAAGAACAACCAACCCAAAAACCCATTGCTGTTGAGTCAATTCGGACTCATGGCTATAGGACAGAGTAGAACTGCCCCACAGAGTTTCCAAGGCTATACTCTTTACAGAAGCAGACTGCCACATCTTTCTCCCAGGAAAGGCTGCTGGGTTCCAACCTCCAACCTTTCAGTTAGCACCCGAATGCTTAACCACTGCATTGCCAGGTCTCCTTCAAAGAACGACACTCTTAAATCTCATTCTTAATTACCTCTGGATGAAAAATCTTAAAACAAAACTAAATGATTGCCCACTTTTGTATTTTTTTCCTGCTTTGGTTTACAATATTTCTTAGTAGGCAGAAAGCCTCACATGTTGTTCATTTGGTAAAAACACATTTCACCTACCTTGTAAGTGACATTTATAAGCAAAAGATTTATTTAAAAAGCATAAATATTCCTAAAATATTAGTTCAACTGAGTGCTTAGGTGCTCAAACTGAAAAGAGACTGCCTGAGTTCAATTCCAGCTCTGCCACTTATAAGCTCTGGGACTTTGGGCCAGGTACTTAACCTCTCTGTACTTCAATTTCCTTATCTAAAAAATGAGGTTGATGATAATAATAAAAATACCTAGTTCATTGGGTTATTATGAGAATTAAATCAAATTAAATGAGTAAAACAGCACTAGTCCATAAAAAAAAAAAAAGTCCATAGCAAGTCACAAATGTGAGCCACATATGTAATTTTAAGTGTTCTTTTTTTTAGTAGCCATATTAAAAACATAAAAACAAAAAAAATTAAATTAAATTTTATTTAGCCTATATGTCCAAAAGATTATCATTTTAACATGTGATCAATTAAAATATTAATGAGATATTTTACATCTTTTTTAACACTAAGTCTTTGAAACCAGTATGTGTTTTACACATACTAGAAAAAAACAAAAAAACAAACCTGTTGCCATTCAGTCAATTCCGACTCATAGGGACCCTACAGGACAGAGTAGAACTGCCTCACAAGGTTTGCAAGGAGTGCGATGGTGGATTCAAACTGCCGACCTTTCAGTTGGAGTGCGATGGTGGATTCAAACTGCCGACCTTTTGGTTGGCAGTTGAGCTCTTAACTACTGTGCCACCAGGGTTCCTTTACACTTATAAACCAAAAACCAAACCCGTTACCGTCGAGTTGATTCTGAACATAACGACCCTACAGGAACTGCCCCATAGAGTTTCCAAGGAGTGCCTGCTGGATTCGAACCGCCAACTTTTTCGTTAGCAGACATACCTCTTAACCACTACGTCACCAGGGTTTCCTTTAGCACACCTCAAATTAGGCTAGCCACATTTCAAGTGCTTAACAGTTACATATGGCTAGTGGCTACCTTACTGGACAGTGCAGGTGTAAAGTATTAAAACAGTATCTGAAACATAAACCTGTTGCCGTTCAGTTGATTCCAACTCATAGTGACCCTATAGGATGACTGAAACACAGTATGTGCTAAATAAATTTTAAGTCTTATATAACTATCACCCCCTTTTAGGAATTGCTATAGACCGGTGTTTCTCAGTGTGTGACTCACCACACTAGCTAATATCAGGTGACATTAAACACTGAACTATGTAGTGAGGAAAGCATTCCTTTTTTAATGATCTTTTAATTTTTCTGACTGAATCAAGGAGAAAGTGTCAGTTTGATACAAGTGTCTTGTTTTTTAAAAATTTTAATCAGTTTTAGTGAGTTATAGCTCATATATGATAAAATTCACTGATTTTAGGCTACTGTTTGATGAATCTGACAAATGTATATAGTCGTGTAGCCAACACGTCAATCAAGATATAGAAAGAACATTTCCATCACCTGAGCAAGGGCTTCTTAAAAAAACACAAAAAACATCCAACAACAAGAACCACGAAGCCAACCCCATACCTTTGCATACATAATGCCAAATTGCTTTCCAGAAAATTATACCAATTTACATTTCTAGTAGCACTGTTTGAACTGCCTCACTGCACAATAATCACAGATGGGGACAGGAGTTTATCAGTATTTGAGACGCTTATTGCAGCATTATTTATATGAAAAATTTGTAAATACTCTAAATGCCCAACGCTAATGGTTAAACAAAGACACCCTTAAAATGGAAATTATGCAACCATTAAAATTATTTTAAAGATTTTTTAATAACATGGAAAAATGCTCTCATTATAATTAAAAGTGAGAAAAACAGGTACAAAACTGTAGAGACAATGTGACCCTAACTATGTCAAAAATAAAACATGAAACAAAACTCAAAAACCTAATAGGTGAAGAAAAAAATATTAACAGTGATAAGTTCTACGTTGTATTATGAATGATTTTTACTTTTATAATTAATTAGGTTTTTTACAATGAGAATGAATTACTTGGGAAAAAAGAAAAGTCTATTCTTTATCTGTGTGCCAGCACGACTTTTTGTCTTTGCTAGTTAGAGGGAAAAGAATTAAAAAAAGGGGTAATTGATTTTTTTTTAATAGGATTATAGTTAATGAGAGTTTAATTGAATCCACTAGTATTACAGAGAACCTACTGTGTATGTGGGTAGTAACTGTTGGCTTGAGAGGGAATCTGGCAGTAGGAGGACTGCTGATCTGAGGTCACCATCTAGCAGTGTATGTATTTCTCTGTGTCAGAAGTCTGAAGGATTGCTGAACTGACAGCACTGGAGACTGAAGTGCTATCTTCATCTACAGCTTAGGCGGTGCTTAGGCAAACGGAGCACTGTTGGTTAATACCTCCACCTAGTCTCCCCCTTTCCTTCTACTTCTATCATGAATCCTGAGAAGACACAGAGGGATTTCTTCTATTAGGAAAACAACTCCATCTATATGGATCTGGTCCTTGGCCTCTCAGCTCACACAGCCAACTTAACGTCTCAATTCCTGCCAGCAGAGACTAGAACTCTTTAATATTGATTGACTTGTGAAGTGGCAAGGCAAGGGAGCTCAAAACCCACACCAAGATGCTCGTTTATTTGCAAGGCAGTACATGTGCTTCAGAAACAACACAACTAGAATAATGGCTCTGTCTCTTGTAGGTAAATAAATAATGGGTGTACCTTATTTAAATACATCCAGGAATTCACATTTTTACAATAAACACATGTTCGTTTTTGTGGATAATTCTCTTAAATCTCCTATAGCCAGGATGAT
This sequence comes from Loxodonta africana, assembly GCF_030014295.1. Classification (NCBI taxonomy): domain Eukaryota; kingdom Metazoa; phylum Chordata; class Mammalia; order Proboscidea; family Elephantidae; genus Loxodonta; species Loxodonta africana. The sequence goes on along the minus strand of NC_087344.1, from coordinate 180,063,381 downwards.
TTTTCTAAAACACAAGTCAGATGTCACAGCTTTGATCAAACCCTATATAAAAAAAAAAAAATAGTGCTCTCTAATTCATGGACAAAGCCGGTACTCACAGTGGTCTATAAGGCCTTCCATGATCAGGCCCATGATACCTCTATAACTGCATCGCCTGCTACCTTCCCCATTGTTCACTCTGCCCCAGACTCACTAGCTTCCTTTTGCTTCTTGAACACACTGCATGCTCCTGACTTAGGAGCACCACTCTGGCTGTGCCTGGGATGCTCTTACCCCAGTGTCTGTTTGGCTCTCTCTCTTACCTCCTTCAAGCCCTTCCTCAAATCTCTTTTTAATGAGGCCTTTCCTGACAATCATGTTGAATAGGGCAACTTACTCCCACTGCCCCCCTTATACTACCAATCTCCCTTCACCTGCTCTACCTCCCCCCATATTGTTTATCACCTTCTGATTTACTGTAAAATTTATTTATTAAGTTTATTGTTTATTTTGGTTCTTCCCGTATTAAAATGTAAGCTCCATGAGGGTTAGGATCTTTGTTTTATTCATAGAGGTATCCCAATTATGCTCAGTAAATATCTGTTAAATGAGCAAGTGAACTGTTGACTTTATGGTGCTCTCATTTATTGAATAAATATTTATCTATTCTAGGCCTCATAATTAGGGCAATACAACTTCCAACTGTTCCACATAGGTATTGCTGCTCTAACAATGACTCATCAAAACCAAAAAAAAAAAAAACAAAAACCAAACCCATTGCCGTTGAGTCGATTCCAACTGATAGTGGCCCTACAGGACACAGCAAAACTGCCCCACAGAGTTTCCAAGGAGTGCCTGGCAGATCTGAACTGCCAACCTCTTGCTTAGCAGCTGTAGCTCTAAACCACTATACCACCAGGGTTTCCAACAATGACTCATATCATAAATAATTTCTAGAAGTTGAAATTTGACATTTTCCCCTCTAACTGAGGATATCTTAGGCTGGTATGACTAATCAGACAGATAAAGAGGGAAGTGGTAAGGGGGGAAAAGTAATATAAGAAAGGCAAGTATGAGACAGGAGATGTCAGTTTGCACACTGCAAACCTGCATGGACTCCAGTGACATGATGGACTAAGTGCTTGGGGCAGGCACTTGCATACATTTCAGGTCACTGCTGAATCCATTACCCAGATCCTTTTTCAAGGCAGGTTCTCGGCCTTCAAAAAAGCATGAAAGTTATACCTTTAAAGAGGCCTCTGTGATCAGTTACTATCTTTTACTTCTTTGTATTTCATTATGTACAAAAGGAGAAGGGAAAGCAATACAAAATTCATATTAAACTTCATATAGCTATTAAAAGAGAAGAAAATTGACCACCTCTCTTTATTCAGAGGCAATTTTATTAAGAATGTTGCTAAGGAGATAACTAGCTTCTGCAAAGTTCCCTGGTGTCTTAGCAAATATTTTAAATGGTGCTTAACTTTAAACAAAGATAACCATAATCAGACCTAATCAGAGCAGGACTATAGAAACAAATCATTAACTCCAGAAGATCTGCGTTTACAGAGCTCTGCTTTATGCAACCAGTGCTTGAATCACTGAAAAAAAATTGTCGCAAAAAAAACTGTTTTAAAGAAAGACGATACTTAAGAAGGGATGGCTTAAATTATAACTTAAATAGCAAGTGGGATTTTTAGATTCAAAGAATGTATGGTTTCTTTTAAAATCTATGGGATATGTATCTTTAGGTACTCTCTGGCTTAAGATGGAAGAAACTGACTTACACATAGGCCCTATTCTTTCACCAAAAATTACACTCATTTCTGGAAATATACCAGGGAGGGAAGAAAAGAATTGCTTTCTATACTTTATTTTTTAGTTTTGTCTACAACTAAGATCTTGTTTCAATATACAGTAAAGGAAATTTGAATGTACTTTAGAAACAGAGGGTATCCCAGGATAAAGGTTGTTAAAATTACTCATGAGGAGTAAGGGTACATGTATTTTCTAAGATGTAGGAGACCAATTCTCACCCATTTTACCCATTACATTAAGTAATGTGTCCAAAGGTATAAACTAGTAAGTGTTGGTGCTGGGATATGACTGCAGAATAAATGTGTAGTAAACTCAGATTTTATTAAAGAGTTGTAAAGATCAGGGGAAACCAAGTGACCTGTAGTCTAGAAATATCCCATGACAAGCATTTCCTACTCTAGAAGGATGTTGGTCTTGTTAGGTGTTGTCAAGTCATTTTCAACTCACAGCGATCCCATGTGACAGAGTACAACTGCCCCATAGGGTTTTCTTGGCTTTGATCTTTAGAGATACAGATTGCTGTCTCTCTCCTGCAGCTGAGTTGCTGGATGAGTTCAAACTGCCAACCTTTTGGTTAGCATCTGGGCACTTAACAGGTTGTGCCAGAAGGGCTCCTTCTGTGGAAGGACTCATCCAAAAAAACCAAACCCATTGCCATCGAGTAAATTCCAACTCATAGTGACCCTATAGGAAAGAGCAGAACTGCCCCACAGGGTTTCCAAGGAGCAGCTGATGGATTCAAACTGCCAAACCTTTTGGTTAACAGCCGTAGCCCTTAACCCCTGTGCCACCAGGGCTTCTAGAAGAACAGTAGCTTTTCTATCAGCACAACATGCTCACAGCTAGAAGATTGGATTTCTTTCCTGCTTATTGGGATATCCACCAATCTAAAACCCTCTGGAAGAGCCCATACCATGTTTTACATGATTCCAAGTATAAAAGGAGGGCACATCTAAAAATACATTCTGTTTCCTGATTGCCATAGTCTCTCAGAATAATGGTTGGTGCTGTAAGAGCTCTTGGTTATCTTTGTCACTTATTCCTATGGCCGTTTCCTTAAAAAAGAAATCATGTAGTACACAAGAAACTGCACAAATAAAAACTCCCTCAAAAATGAAACCCTGACAATTTACAGAAACAAATATTCAATTCTCCCCCTTCCCCCGCCAAAAAAAAAAAAATCAAGGTTTGTATTGTTAGCTCACAGCAGCCCTACTATATCCAATATACCAAAACTGTGGTTTTAAAAATATATATTAACCCCTCCATTTACTGAGAGTCCAGGACTTATATGTGTTAAGAAGCAGTTGGAGTTGGGAACTTACTGAATATGCTGCTAATATCCAAGGTAGCCCACATTTATCATGAAAACTGAGCTTTTCCATTAAAAGCTGAAGCTGTCTGTGCTGCTCTCAGTTATTTACAATAACTGGTCTCTGGAATATAAATTTCACTATCTTCTTTCTGACAGTGATAAATTTTACTATTTACTTCCTGGCTAGAGGCTACAGATTCATTACAGAAAATTATAAAAACCTGATATTGGATCATTTATGCTTTGCAAAGATCAACTAAATCATTTTCCAAGTTGGCAATTATCATGGCAAATCCCTCTTCCAGTTTCACTGGTCAGGAGCCAGTGACTAATCCTGGTCAAGATTTTATTGAACCTTCTATTGCTAAGGATACTTGCTCAAAGGTAATGTAGTATATTGCTTAGCATGGTGTTAGGTCAGACAAAGATCAAAACTGACTGCAGTTGGAGGCCTAAAGCTTTTGCAGGGCTGATTTACCTTCTTAATTTTATGCAAAAGATTATTTGCTCAGGAACTGTGTACTAGTTTAAGGAAAAAACTAGATTTTTTCCCCGTTTAAATAGTAAAATGAAGTTTTATTCACAATGTCATTAATTAGTCAAACTTACCTGAAAATGAATATTTACGGTAATATGACTAAGCCACAAATATATAAAAATCTTTGCTAATCTATTTTTCCAACTAAATCCAATGTTTTAAAACTTGAGACGTATTTAGTTTTAAACTTCTGATATTTCAAGTTAAAGGGAAGATGCTACAATCCTTAGGCACTGGCCATGGCGCTATGGACACTCAGTGGGAAATATCAATTCTCAGAAGGATCATTTAAGGGTCAAGTAATCGTTTTGAATTCTGAATTAAAGCCTACTTAAAAGCAAATGATTTATCTAAACATACATGAGAGAACCCATCTGGATCAAGAAAATAAATCTTATATAATTGTCATCAAATAGTAAAACCTTTTGAACCCTAAATTATTAAATATTATTTAGACAATAGTACAGTGTCAGACATTCTACTAATACTTATGAAGGAAATACATAGTCATTAAAAGCATGGGTTCTGGCTTCAAATTCTCACTCTATCTCTTATTAGCTATGTTTACTTAACCAAAACCAAACCCAGTGCCATCCAGTCAATTCTGACTCATAGCGACCCTATAGGACAGAGTAGAACTGCCCCATAGAGCTTCCAAGGAGTGCCTGGCAGATTCGAACTGCTGACCCTTTGGTTAGCAGCCATAGCACTTAACCACTACACCACCAGGTTTACTTAGACAAGTTAATTAACCTTTCCGTGCCTCAGTTTCCATATACAGAGTGGCAATAATAATATAGTACGTACCTTATGGAAGCCCTGGTGGCATAGTGGTTAAGCACTACAGCTGCCAACCAAGAGGTCAGCAGTTTGAATTTGCCAGGCACTCCTTGGAAACTCTATGGGGCAGTTCTACTCTGTTCTATAGGGTCGCTATGAGTCAGAATTGACTCGATGGCAATGGGGTTTTTTTTACGTACCTTATGTGAGGATTAAATGAGTTAATATATATAAAGTACTTAGTAGAGTACCGAGCGTACAATATATGCTCCATAAGTATGAACTATCATTATCGTTATCGTTATTACTGTTAGCAACAGCAGTAGCAAGGGGAGAAACTTGAATAAAATAGTTGTGGTAACATTGTGTCACTTCTGTGCTCAAAAATATTCAGTGGGGCTCCACTGACTATAGTAGTTCCCCCCTTATCCGCGGTTTCAGTTACCCATGGTCAATTGAGGTACACAGTGCTTGTGTTTTACTTAATAACGGCCCCAAGACTGAACAGTAGTGATGCTGGCAATTTGATATGTAAAGTGCTTCTATTTTTAGTTATTGTTGTTAATCTCTGTGTCTAATTTATAAATTAAACTTTATCATAGGTATGTATGTGTTATGGATTGAATCGTATCCCCCCAGAATGTGTGTCAACTTGGCCAGGCCATGATTCCCAGTATTGTGTGGTTGTCCACCATTTTGTGATCTGATGTGATTATCTTATGTGGTATTAAATCCTCTATGATGTTAATGAGTCAGGATTAGAGGCAGTTATGTTAATGAGGCAGGACACAATCTAGAGGATTAGGTTGTATGCCGAATCAATTTTCTGAGATATAAAAAAGAGAATCCAGCAGAGAAAAAAGGGACCTCATACCACCAAGAAAGACTTGCCAGGAGCGGAGTGCATCCTTTGGACCTGGAGTCCCTGTGCTGAGAAGCTTCTAGACCAGGGGAAGACTAAAGACAAGGACCTTCCCCTAGAACTGACAGAAAGAGAAAGGCTTCCCTGGGAGCTGATGCCCTAAATTCAGACTTCTAGCCTCCTAGACTGTGAGAGGATAAATTTCTGTTTCCTAAAGCCATCCACTTGTGCTATTTTGTTATAGCACCACTAGATAACTAAGACAGTACATACAGGAAAAACATAATCTATACAGGGTTCAGTACTATCAGTGGTTTCAGGTACCCACTGGGAGTCTTGGAACGTATACTCCTGGATAAGGGGGGACTATTGTACTGAATTAGGTACAAAATCCTCAGTTTGACATTTTAGGATGCAAGGCTGACCTTCCAAATAATATTACCTGATAGTTTTCAAATTAGAATAAAGCTCACATAATGGCACTACTATTTTGTACTCTCCCAAGATAATAAGTACACTGACACTTCCATTTCTGGAATTATGGCAGACTAGATAAGGTGAAAGCTGCTATTTATAAGGTTTTCACTGGTTAATGCTTTTCAGAAGTAGACTGCCGGGTCCTTCTTCCTAGAACAGAAGAGGACGTGGAATCAGGGATATCACTGCTGATGTCAGATGGATCCTGGCTGAAAGCAGAGAATACCAGAAGGATGTTTACCTGTGTTTTACTGACTATGCAAAGGCATTTGACTGTGTGGATCATAACAAACTATGGATAACACTGCGAAGAATGGGAATTCCAGAACACTTAATTGTGCTCATGAGGAACCTTTACATAGATCAAGAGACAGTTGTTCGGACAGAACAAGGGGATACTGATTGGTTTAAAGTCAGGAAAGGCATGCGTCAGCGTTGTATTCTTTCACCATACCTATTTAATCTGTATGCTGAACAAATAGTACGAGAAGCTGGACTATATGAAGAAGAACAGGGCATCAGGATTGGAGGAAGATTCATTAACAACCTGCGTTATGCAGATGACACAACCTTGCTTGCTGAAAGTGAAGAGGACTTGAAGCACTTACTAATGAAGATCAAAGACTACAGCCTTCAGTATGGATTACACCTCAACATAAAGAAAATGAAAATCCTTACAACTGGACCAATGAGCAGCATCATCATAAATGGAGAAAGACTGAAGTTGTCAAGGATTTCATTTTACTTGGATCCACAATCAACAGCCATGGAAGCAGCAGTCAAGAAATCAAAAGACACATTCCATTGGGAAAATCTGCTGCAAAGGACCTCTTGAAAGTGTTGAAGAGCAAAGATGTCACCCTGAAGACTAAGGTGCGCCTGACCCAAGCCATGGTATTTTCAATGGCATTATATACATGTGAAAGCTGGACAATGAATAAGGAAGACCAAAGAAGAGTTGACGCCTTTGAATTCTGGTGTTGGTGAAAAATATTGAATATACCACGGACTGCCAAAAGAACGAACAAATCTGTCTTGGAAGAAGTACAACCAGAATGCCCCTTAGAGGCAAGGATAGCGAGACTGAGTCTTACATATTTGGACATGTTGTCAGGAGGGATCAGTCCCTGGAGAAGGACATCATGCTTGGCAGAGTACAGGGTCAGCGGAATAGAGGAAGACCCTCAATGAGGTGGATTGACACAGTGGCTGCAACAATGAGCTCAAGCATAACAACGATTGTAAGGATGGCACAGGACCGGTCAGTGTTTCGTTCTGTTGTGCATAGGATCGCTATGAGTCGGAACCGACTCGACGGCACCTAACAACAACAACAACAGATAAGGTGAAAATTCTCTTGTGAAAAAACAAAACAAAACAAGAAATGCTGCGTAAAAAATGACAAACATCCTTTTAAATGAATAGCTAAGCCCTTAAGAAAGTAAGGGAAATCTCCATGGGTCATAGCAAAATCAGAACCAAAAATCAGGTTGGTAAGTACAAACTGATGCTGAGACTACCCTGTGTTGATAAACAAGGCGCTGTATCTTAACAGCCACACAGAGTCAGGAGACAGGCTTATATATGAGTAAGAAAGAGAGTTAGAATTGAGACTCCCACATAATATAGAGACCCTCACTAAAAAAGTGGACTAAAAAATAAATAAATAAAATCTATTTGTACAAGGAGATAACAAGGAAGCTTGAAAATCCTGTTACTGGCTCTGCATGGTTCAGGAACCCTTAAGTATAGAAATTAACATAGAAAAATTATTCCAGGCTGACAGTACTCTTGGGGTATCTGGTTTAAGTGAAGGTAAAACTATGCAGGAGAGATACGTTTTCAATTTAGGCTCCTCAGGAATCCCACAGAGAAAACTCTGTTTAAGATAACTTATAATCCAAATGGTAGAACACCTGAGGAATGAGTCATCAAAAGCTCATGTTGGCAGACACAACAGCAGAATTAGATCTCCAAGCACTTCAGATTATAGAATTAGTGTAATTAAGGAAAAATGAAGGATTTGACAATATGAGGAAAGAAGAAGGTATTATCAAAAACATTTAAGCAAATTTGAAAAAGAAGCAAATAGAACTTATAGGCATAAAAATATAATCTTTGGAATTAAAAACTCAGTGGATAAATTAAACACAGATTAAACACTGCTGAAAAGAGCATTACTGAGAATACAAATCTGAAAAAAAATTACACAGAAGGCAGCAAAGAGAGATAAATATAGACGACAGGTTAGGAAACATGAAGAATAGATGAAAGTCCAACATATATCTCACAGGAGTTCTAGAAGGAGAGAATAGAGAAAATGGAAGAAAGGTGTCTTGGTTATCTAGTGCTGCTATAACAAAAATACCCAAAGTGGATGGCTTTAACAAACAGAAATTTATTCTCTCATAGCTTAGGAGGCTAAAAGTCCAAATTCAGGGCACTAGCTCTAGGGAAAAGCTTTCTCTCTCCCTGTAGGCTCTGGGGGGAAGGTCCTTGTCTCAATCTTCCCCTGGGTCTAGGAGGTTCTCAGTGCAGGTACCTCAGGTGCAAGGACCTACTCTGCTCCTAGATCTTCTTTCTTGGTGGTAATGTGGTCCCTCTCTGCTTGCTTCTCTTTCCTTTTATGTCTTGTAAGATAATAGGTGATGTAGGTCACACCCCAGGGTAACTCGCCTTACAATGGATCAGGGTAACCTGAGTAAGGGTGCTGCATCCCACCCTAATCTGCAACACATAGGACAACTACATCAGATCACAAAATGGAGGACTGACCACATAATACTGGGAATCATGTTCCAGCCAAGTTGACACATATTTTTAGGGGGCACAATTCAATCCATGACAAGAGACAATATTTGAAGAAACAATGACTGGAAAATTTCCAGAAATTATGCCAAACATAAATTTCTATGCCAAGTGGTGTAACTACAAATTAACCCATATTTAGATACAGCATACTGAAACTAGAATACCAAAGACAAAAAACAATCTTAAAAAGAATCAGAGAAGAAAATATTGCAAATGAAAAACAACAATATTGAGAACAGGCTTAATAGCAACAACTGAAAATAGTATTTCATTGTCTTCTGGCTTTTAAGTGCTCAGAGAAAATGATCAACCTGGAATTCTGTACTTAAAGCTAAAGGAAGACAATTTTAGACAAAGACAGAAAGGTCAAAGAACTACTGAAATATGTAGCTGAAAGGAATACTAAAGGATGTTCTTTAGTAAGAAGGAAACTGGATCAGAAGGAAGAGCCAAGAATAAAGAAACTAAAAAAAAAAAGAAAATATGTAGGCAAATCTAAGTAGACATTGAATACAGAAAATAATGATAACTATTAATTTGGGGATTATAAAAACAAGGTGGAACCAAATGTTGGACAACAATAGCTTGAAAATTGGGAGAAGGGTGATTAGAGTTGAAATATTCTAAACTCCTTGTATTATTTATGAGAAAGAGATTAATTTTAGGCTCTATTTCCTCAGTAATTCAATAAATATCTTTTGAGGATAGGTAAAACTAATCTGTGGTGACAGAAGCCATAATAGTGATTATTGGTGGGTAGTTGTAATAAAGAGGGAGCATGAGGCATACAGGAGGCTTCTGGGGTGCTGGGTGGTGCTTACATAGATGTGTCTACTTTGTGATATTTCATTGAGGTGTCCACTTATCATCTGTATATCTTCCTATATATATGTAATAGTTCTGTAAAAGTTATAAAAGAAAACCTTATTGCACTGCTTATATCAAAATAAAATTCTAATAGATTAAAGATATAACTTTAAATCTGAGTCATAAAAAAATGAAAAAAAATATAGAGGTCAGTATTTAAATACTCTTGGCTAGGGAAGAACTTTCTAAGCATGACAGAAAGGCAGAAATCACTGGTGACTTTGACTACATAAAAATTTTAAAAAACAATACAACTTTTACACAACAAAACAAAATTGTTTTGTTTGAAACAAAAACATCAAATAGGGGAGAATGATTTGCAAAATATAAGCCAGACAAATGGTCAACATCCTTAGTTATTATATAAAATTCTTAAAAAAATTTTTTTTTGGGGGGAGGAATACCCAGTGGAAGCAATGGGCAAAGAACATGAACTGGCAATTCACAAAAAGAAATATATAAATGGCCAGTGAGTTTTAGAAACTGACAAAGAGGTATGTAACTTTCCCAGATTCACAAAAATAATAAGAGGAAAAGCTAGGATTCAAACCCAGACAATCTGACCCTTCAATAAATATTTGTTTAATGAATGAGTAATTACATATTTAACACTGAAAGATGTTTACCTCATAGATAAGGAAATACAGATAGTAAGACAGAATGTACAATGACATCCCTTTCTGCACACATACTTATGTAAATACCTACACAGGCTTAGAAAAAAGTCTGGAAAGACCACAATGTAACAGTGATTAGCATACGGGAGGTTTTTTTAATCTTTATACTTTCTGAACTCAAAAAACTTTCAGAATTAGCAAATATTACCTCCATAATAAAGGAAAAAATTACATTAAAAAATCAAATAATAAAAATACAAAATGAAAAAGCACACAAACACCTCCAGTAACTCCCAATGGATACAGAACACGGCTCAGCATGATTCTCTCAGGGTCACCAGTCATTAAATTGAATCATTATGCCAAGTTCTCCAGTCTCTTCCTCATCTGTCTTTTCTACTCTTCGCTGCCTAATTCATCTTCCTAAATACTGTGATCCTCAGGTAATTTCACTGATTAAAAACCTTGAACGATTTTCCATTTTCCACCCAGACAGTATGCATTTCTCAGCCTGGAATTCAAGGCCTTACACAATTCTGGCATTCAATTAACTTTTTTACTTTATTATACATATTCTAGCTAGTTGACTACTTGTTCTTTGTATATGTATGTCACCTACAGCTTTCTATAACTTGTTCGTGTGATTAATGCTGACTAGAATTTGCTCCCCTTCTATCTGTCCTTTTTCTACCTAATGCTCAGGTTCCCTGCTATCTTCTCCATGAAACATTCACTCATTTGCCTTAGCCACTCTGAGATTCCATAGCTCTTTTATCTGTCTTTCCAGGGCTTATTTTTTATGTTTTATCTTCCCTAATAAACAGTGACTTCCTTGTGGTAGGATCTTTATCGTATTATTCTTACTAAATACTTATTAAATGAATATAGTTTATTAGCAAAAATGAAACAAAATAACTCACAGAGTTCATTATCATTATGTTTAGGCATTTTCAAAGTGCCAGTCTGTAGCAATTCGATTTCTCCTTTAAACATAGGAAACAAATTATTAACAGTGCAGGCTGGCCTTTACTTTCCAAGTCTCTGTCCTAATAAAATGATTTATTAACCAAATGGGGTAGATCCTTCATCTGACACAGACCTCTAAATTATTTTATGAACTGGTACTGTAAAAACTACAGCATTTGGGTCAGCATTGATCAAACTTTTCCTATATAAAGGGAATTTATGCTTTATTTTCTGGGAAAAAGGAGAGAATTGTAGGACTCTGAAAGTTTTCCTTTACCTTTTCGTGTTGTGTACTGTTGTTCCTCCCAGGACAATCCTTACTCCAGGAGTGGTACGGTTCAGGTTATAAACTGTTAGAGCCTCTTCATATGTGGCTCCTCCAATCACAAACACAATGATATCCTGAGGTCTGCAATAATGAAGAAAGAGTTAATGTCACAGGATTAAAATTAAAAAGAAAAGCCAAGGATTTGTTATTATATGCAGAGTTTTAATTTCTAAGTTTTTCTTTTTTGGTGGAGGAAGCAGAATTAAAGCAGAATAGAATAAAACGTTTTAAAAAAGTTTTTAATTATCTGAAATTGGCAGGAAACAGGGCAGGAAATGCTGAATAGTGATTTGCTTTCTGTTTATGAGCGGATGTCTTATAATTTCTGTGCTGTGGATTTTAGAATAGCACAATAGCGTTTGCTGGGACCAAATGTAGAAATATTCTTTTATATTCAAGAGGCTGCAGAGCGCTTCACTGTGATATGATACTAATATAGCAATAATTTATGCTTGTATTATATATCTCTTTTCATATATAAGTCTTTGTCAAATACTTAGTACAGTGTCATTACAATGGTCTCTGTCCAAGGACCTCAAAGCATTTTGGAAAGTATCTGGATGTCCCCTGTCTTAGTCATCTAGTGCTGCTATAACAGAAATACCACAAGTAGATGACTTTAACAAAGAGAAATTTATTCTCTCACAGCCTAGTAGGTTACAAGTCCAAATTCATGGTGTCGGCTCCAGGGGAAGGCTTTCTCCCTCTGTTGGCTCTGGAGGAAGATTCTTTGTCCTCAAACTTCCCCTGGCGGAGGAACTTCTCAGGTACAGGGACCCTGGGTCCAAAGGACGTGCTCTGCTGCTCATGCTGCTTTCTTGGTGGTATGAAGTCCCCAATTCTCTGCTTGCTTCCCTTTCCTTTAATCTCTTGAGAGATAAAAGGCGGTGCAGGCCACACCCCAGGGAAAATCCTTTTACACTGGATCAGGAATGTAGCCTGAGCAAGGGTGTTACATCCCACCTTAATCCTCTTTAACCACAGGCAGATATTATGATTTATAACACATAGGAAAATTACAAAATGGAGGACAACCACACATGGCCTAACCAAGATGACACATTTTGGGGGCGACACAATTCAATCCATGACATCCCCATAACATAAAAAAAAAAAATGGAAACCAGAAATGCTTAGTATTTTGAGTGTATAAAAAGATTAGGACATAAATTAATGGCCCTTCTAGGAACTCCACCTCTTCTTAAAAATATTTGTTTCTGAATCCTTTGATGAACCAAAAAAAAGAAACCATGGGAATCAAAAAAGAAAAAAACCTGTGGGTACAGTTTTGATACTAGACATGCTAATGCATGAGCTCATCCACTAGCTGCATTTGGGTAGCACTGTGTTGTTTTACTATGTTTCAATCTTTATTAAAATGGCTTCATAACAAAGTGTGTAGCTCTCCTGCTAGTTCCTTCTATGTACATCAACAAGGAGATCACATTATTTTCAAAACAGTTACCTTGCCCGTTTCTCTTTTCTCATGCCATCAAAAACCAAAACCCAAACCTGTTGCCAACGAGTTGATTCTGACTCATAGAGACCCTACAGGACAGAGCAGAAATGCTCCTTACAGTTTCCAAGGAGTGGCTGGTGGATCTGAACTGCTGACCTTTTTGGTTAGCAGGCGGCCTCTTAACCATTGTGCCACCAGGGCTCCAGCCATCAAAAGGAAATAAAATTTAATCTTAGGCAAGTAATGTTATTAAATCACTTATTAGGCATAATTTAAAACTACATTAAGCAGAAGCATCCATTTTGGAGGTTACAGCATGAAACTAGGCAGAGATACCTTTAATCAATTTATACATACATGCTTATGTGTAAATCATAAACGAAAAAAAACACGCAACATCTCTTTTTTATTTGTCTCTTTCTAAAACACCTTGAAGGAATCAACTGAGAAAGTTATTTGTTCTAGCGGGCCTTCATGGAAATGGAATCAGATATTGTGGCTATTTTAAAATTTTTTATTATTTATGTAACAAAAATTGTCATTTTAACCATTTTTAAGTATATAATGTGGTGACATTAATTACATTCACCATGCTGTATAATCTTCGGCACTATACACTCCAAAAATCTCTCATCAGCCCAAACAGAAACTTAGCACTTTCGTAGCTATTTTTAAATGTTCAGATAATATCTGAATAGGAAACATCCTCATGAAAGGTATACAAGCTCCCAATGATGAAGAGGCAGTTATTCTGCAATTAGATAGAAAGTCAATTATGACATGTCTCTGTGGACTTGGGATTTAAAATCATGTCTCTGAAACACTAAATTTACTTTTTAAGTTAAAATAAGTTTCATTTGATATTACCCATCTGAAACAAAAACAATATATTTAATGCCACAGTGCCTTAGGAGTTAGTTATATACTCTGCAATCATTTTTTAAAATTGTTATTAAAAAAAATGTTTTGACTAGATAACTGCATGCACATGGTATGAAACACAAAATGGCATGATGTAAAAAGTAAGTTTTCCTCTCACCTTAGTCCTCTCTTCCCCAGTTTCTCTCTCTAGAAGCAGACACTGTTACTTATTTCTTATGTATCCTTTCAGAGATACTACATGTTTTTGTGGATATACGCATATGTATATATACCTTAAACACAAATGAAAGCATTTTTACATACACTGTTCTATACCTTACCCTTGGATAGACTGCACATTTTAAATTTTGATAGATATTGCCAAGTTACTCCACAGATGTCATTCCACCAGCTCTCAGGAAAGCATCTATTTCTCCACACCTTTGTCAACATGGTACATAATCAAAGATTTGGTACTTTTAAACTGACAGATGAAAAAGTGGTATCTCACCGTAGCTTCTTATTATGATCTGTTCAGTAAAGATCTGAGCTACAGGCACAGATCTATGTATCATCAGCATATAAATTTTAGAAGGTGTATAGTGTGAAAAAAGAAGGCTGGGGAATACCAGCATTCAAGGTTTGGTGGAGGAACAGGAAATCTCAATACAGACAAAGAAGAAACAATCAGAGAAAAGTTAAAAAAACAAGAATAGTATGAAGTTATGGAAGCCAAGTGTTTCAAGGAACAGAAAGTATCTAACAGTTTTAAAAACTGCAAACAGAACACTGAAGCAATACAAACCATCTTCTCTGATCATAACACAATAAAAACTAGAAATCAATAACAGAGAGGACATGGAAACTGAAAAACACGTTACTTAAAAAGTTTGGGTATCAGCTAAAATTAAAAATGAAATAAATTCTTAGAATCAAATGAGAATGAAAATATAACATATCAAAACCTCTGGGACACAGCAAAACCAGTGCTCAGAGGAGAATTTACAGCAATAAATGAACACTTCAAAAAAGAAGGGCAAAAATCTATCGTTTATCCTACAACTCAAACAAATAGAAAAGGAGCAGCAAAAGAAGTCCACAGTCACCAGAAAAATTAAATAATAAAGATCAGAGCAGAAATGAAGGCAATAGAAAACGGAAAAAAATAATAGAATCAATAAGACTAGAAGTTGGTTCTTTAGGAGGATTAATAAAGCTGACAAACCACTGGCCAAATTGACAAAGGAAAAAAATGAGAAGATGCAAATAACCAAAAAAAAAAAAAAGAGAAAGAAATGGGACAGTTAACTGAGATAAAAAGGATCATAACAGAATACTATGAAAAACTGTATTCCACCAAAGTTTGAAAACCCAGAAGAAATGGACAAATTTCTAGAAACACACATTACCTGTCTAAACTAACACAAATAGATGGAGAAAATTTGAATAGACCCATAACAAAAGAAGAAATCAAAGAGGGCTTTAAAAACAAAACAGAACAAAAACAAAAACCTCCCAAGAACAACAAAGAGTCCTGGGCCAAAAGGCCTCCTTGGAGAACTCTACCAAACATTCGGAGAAGAATTGATACAAATTCTACTCAAACTATTCCAGAACCTAGAAAAGGAAAGAATACTCCCTAATTCCTCCTATGGAGCCACCATAACCCTGATACCAAAGTCAGGCAAAGACTCCACTTAAAAAGAATATTTCAGACCAATATCCCTCACAGATAAAGATGCAAAAACGCTCAACAAAATTCTAGTCAACAGAATTCAACAGCATATCAAAAAAATAATACATCTTGATCAAGCAAGATTTATACCAGGGATGCAAGCATGGTTCAACATTAAAAAATCAATCCATGTAATTCACCACATAAATAAAACAAAGGAAAAGAATCATATGATCATCTCAACCGACATAGAAAAGGCATCTGATAAAATCCAACACCCTTTCCTGATAAAAAGTCTCAGCAAAATAGGAATAGAAGGCAAATTCCTCAACACAATTAAGGGCATATATGCAAAACCAACAGCCAATCATCATTCTCAATGGAGAAAGATTGAGAGCATTCCCCTTGAAAACGGGAATGAGAACAAGGATGCCCTTTATCACTACCGTTACTTAACACAGTACCAGAAATTCTAGCTAGAGTAATAAGGCAAGAAAGGGCCATAAAGGGCATCCAAATTGGAAAGGAAGAAGTAAAACTATCCTTATTCACAGACTACATGATCTTATACATAGAAAATACCACAGACTCCACAAGAAAGTTACTGGAACGAATAGAAGGATTCAGCAAAAGTGGCTGGGTACAAGGTTAAAAAAAACCACAGACTCCACAAGAAAGTTACTGGAACGAATAGAAGGATTCAGCAAAAGTGGCTGGGTACAAGGTTAGCACACAAAAATCAGCTGGGTTTCTCTACACTAACAAGGAAGACTCTGAAAGTGAAATCAAGAAATTCATATCATTTACAATAGTTCCCAAAAGGATAAAATACCTGGGAATACACCTAACCAGGGACATAAAAGACTTATACAAGGAAAACTATAAAACGCTACTGTAAGACACTAAAAGGAAAAAAAAAAAATTTTTTTTTTTCCCTACATAAATGGAAAAATATTCCATGCTCATGGATTGGAAGACATTAACATTGTGAAAATGTCAACACTACCAAAAGTGATCTACAGTTATAATACAATCCCAATCCAAATACCAACAACATTCTTAAAGAAATGGAAAAACTGATCTTCGACTTTATGTGGAATGGAAGGAGGCCCCCAATAGCTAAAGCAATATTAAAGAAGAACAAAGCAGGAGGCCCCTCAATTCCTGATCTCAAAACTTACTACACAGCCATGGTAATCAAAACAGCCTGGTACTGGTTCAACGACAGTCACATAGACCAATAGAATAGAACTGAGAACCCAAAATAAATCCATCCATCTATGGTCAGCTGATCTTCAACAAAGGGTCAAAGTCCATTCAACAGGGGAAGAAACAGTCTCTTTAACAAATGGTGCTGACAAAACTGGATACCCATACGCAGAAAAATGAATCAGGATCCATACTTTGCACAAAACTAACTCAATGGATCAAAGACCTAAAGGTTAGAGCTAAAACTATAAGGTTCCTGAAAGAGAATATAGGGTCAATACTAGAGGACCTAATTTTTGGCATAAATAGTCTATCAAACAAAACTAATAATGCACAAATGACAGAATATAAATTAGGTAACTGGGACCTCCTAAAAATTAAATGCTCAGGCTCACGAAAGACTTTACCAAGGGAGTAAAAAGAAAACCTACAGAGTGGGAAAAAATCTTAATGGGCAAAAGACACGAACAGACACTTCACCAGAGAGGACATTCAGGCAGCCAACAAATACATGAAAAGATACTCACAATCGCTAGCCATTAAAACCCAAACCCATTGCTATAGTGACTCCACAGGACAGAGCAGAACTGCCCCATAGGGTTTCCAAGGCTGTAAATCTTTATGGAAGCAGAATGCCACATCTTTCTCCTGCCATTAGCCATTAACCAACCCGGTGCTGTCGAGTCGATTCCGACTCATAGCGACCCTATAGGACAGAGTCAGAGATACAAATCAAAACTACAATGAAATACAACCTCACCCCTGCAAAAATGGCAATGATTTAAAAAACAGAAAACAACAAATGCTGCATAAGTTGTGGGGGGTGATTGGAGCCCTTATACATTGCTGATGGGATTATAAAATGGCACAGCCACTATGGAAAACAGTATGATGCTTCCTGAAAAAGCTAGAAATAGAAATACCTTATGATCCAGCAATCCTACTCCTAAGTATATATCCTAGAGATATAAGAGCAGTGATACGAATAGACATATGCATACCTGTGTTCATTGAAGGATCATTCACAATAGCAAAAAGATAGAAACAACCTAAATGATATGGATGGATAAGCAAATTGTGGTACATACATACAATGGAATACTATCCAACTGTAAAGAATAACGAGTCCACAAAACGTAACATGGATGAATCTGAAGGACATTATGCTAAGTGAAATAAGTCAATCACAAAAGGACAAATATTGTGTGGTCTCACTTTTATAAAATATCAAGAGTAGGTATACACACAGAAAGCAATGTTCTTTGGTGGTTATCAGGGATGGGAGGAGGAAGCAGGGGGAATCACTTTCCAGATAGTAGACACTTGTTATTTTTAATGGGAAAGGCAATACCCAGTATTAGTGAAGTCTGCACAACTTGTCCAAGGTAAATGCAGACACTAACAGGTTCTCCAATTTTATGGATTTGGGTGATTAGATTTGGCTTACTTGGATAATCTAGAATAATCTCCCCACCTCAAGGTCCATACATTCAACCACATCTGCAAAGTCCCTTTTGCCACGTACGGTAACATGTTTATAAAAAACATGTTTATAGGTTCTGGGAATTAGGCCATGGACATCTTTGGAGGGGCCGCTATTTTGCCTACCATAGGTGGTACTACCTACCCAATACCCAAGTCAGAAACTTTGGGTAATGTTTTATTCTGCCTTTTCTTCAGTTTCCTACCTTCTCACCCTGTTCTTATTCAGTTGATCATTGATTTGTGTCAGCTTTATCTCTGGACTATCTTGACTCCAACCTCTTACTCAGTTTCCCCTGCCTGATTGCCAGAGTCCTGCCACAGTTATCATTTACCTGGACTATTTATTGCAATTATATTCAATTTGTACTATTCCAATTTAAACTCCATTTGCCAGCCATCTTTATCTTCCCAAACATAGATCTGATCATGCCCTTTCTCTGCCAAAAGATAAAGGTAGTAGGAGCAATGCTTAGTTAATGCATGGTAGTTAGTGTCTTTCTCTACCAGGTCTTAGTCTATCTTTCTAATCTCGTTCTCTTTTTATACGCTCTTCTCTAGCCCTATCACTGGAAAGTAAGCTTCATGAGGTTAGGGATTTTTGTTTTGGCTGCTCACTGTTGATTCTCTCATTCTAGAAAAGCACCTAGCACATCGTGGGAACTCAATAAATATTTGTACAACAAATGACTAAATGATCACTCATTCTATTTGCTGTTCTCCCAAAGGACTATGTGCCAGTAGCAATCATTTACTGAGTATCTACTATTTGCCAGTCACCTTGCTTACAATTTTACAAGGCAAAAATCACAGCTGAGGAAGCAGAAACTCAGAAAGGTTAAATAATTATCCTACGGTCATTTTGTCTTAAACTCATGTCAGTCATGTTTTGGCCCCTACCATTACACTAAATAACTGCTCATCAAGGTCTCATGGCTAAATCCAAATGGCCATTTTTTCAGTCCTTGTCTTACTTGACCTATCGGCAGCATTTCACTAAGTTTTTCACTTACTTCCTTGATATACTTTCTTCACTTGGTTTCCAAGACATCACATTCTTTATTTTCTTCTTATTTCACTAGTTGCTACTTTCCAACGTCCTGTAATGGTCCTTCCTCATATTCCTGACCTCTTAACGTTGGAGTGCCCAGTCACTGCTCCTCTTTCTTCTCAATCTGCACTTACTAGATCTGCTTGGTCTAAAAGAGTGGCCGCTGTTGTTGTTAGGTGCAGTGGAGTCAGCTCCAGCTCACAGTGACTCTATATACAACAGAACGAAACACTGCCAGTCCTGCGTCATTCTCACAATTGTTGCTATGTTTGAGCCCACTGTGGCAGGCACTGGGTCGGTCCATATTGGTGGAGGTCTTCCTCTTTTTTTTGACCCTCTACTTTATCAAGTATGATGTCCTTCTCCAGTGACTGGTCTCTCCTGATAACATGTCCAAAGTACGTGAGATGAAGTCTTGCCATCCTTGCTTCTCAGGGGCATTCTGGCCACTAGCCATGTGCTATTTAATTAAAATTAAATGAAACAAAAAATTCAGTTCCTCAGTAGCACTAGCCACATTTCAAGTGCTCAACAGCCATGTGTGGCTAGTGGCTACCTTTTGGATAGCACAGCCATTTTCATCATTGTAGAAAGTTCTATTGGATAGCACTGCCCTTGATGGATGATCTCACTCACTTTTGTGGGTTTAAATACATCTATCTGCTGATAACTCCCAAATCTCTACGTCCAGCACAGACCTCTCTCCCAAACTCCAGACTTGTATATCTACCTGTTTACTTGACTTTCCTACTTGGATATTTAATAGGCTTTTCAATTCAGTATGTCCAAATTCCTCGTTTTCTCCCCCAATCTTAGCTGATAGCCACTCCATCCTTTCAGTTGCTTGGGACAAAAACTTTTTTTTTTTTTAAATAATTTTTATTGTGCTTTAAGTGAAAAAAAAAAAATTTTTTTTTCTAAAGTTTACAAATCAAGTCAGTGTCAAGGAGTGTGCTGTCACAATATAGGGAGAGCAACTAGGGTCACATAACAATGTGTGTATAAATTTTTGTATGAGAAACTAATTTCAATTGTAAACTTTTACTTAAAGCACAATTAAAAAAAGGGGGGGGGCGGGAAAGATGTCTTCTCCACCCTATCCCAAATAGCTGGGTAACTGATCAGCTCTCCTTGAATAACCAAACAGAAAATTTTCTCCAAGTTAACAAATACCATAAAGAGGTTCCTGTCTCTGAACTACAGACTTTTTTTTTTTCCACACCACCTAGTCCTAAGGCCCCCACATATAAGCTTCTATACACCTTACTACATACTCCCATTTACTCTCCCCCTAATGAATCAGCCCACTCCCTTCTTCCAGTCTCTCCTTTTGTGACCGTTTTGCCAGTTTCTAACCCCCTCTACCCTCCCATCTCCCCTCCAGACAGGAGATGCCAGCACAGTCTTAAGTGTCCACCTGATACAAGTAGCTCACCCTTCATCAGCATCTCTCTCCAGCCCAATGTCCATCCAGTCCCTTCCATGTCTGATGAGTAGTCTTCAGGAATGGTTCCTGTCCTGGGCCAACAGAAGGTTTGGGGACCATGACCACCAGGATTCTTCTAGTCTTAGTCAGACCATTAAGTCTGGTCTTTTTATGAGAATTTGGGGTCTGCAACCCACTGATCTCCTGCTCCCTCAGGGGTTCTCTGTTGTGCTCCCTGTCAGGGCAGTCATCAGTTGTGGCTGGGCACCATCTAGTTCTTCTGGTCTCAGGATGATGTAAGTCTCTAGTTCATGTGGTCCTTTCTGTCTCGGGCTCATAGTTATCGTGTGACCTTGGTGTGCTTCATTTTCCTTTGATCCAGATGGGTTGAGACCAATTGATGCATCTTAGATGGCCGCTTGTTAGCATTTAAGACCCCAGACGCCACACTTCAAAGTGGGATGCAGAATGGTTTCATAATAGAGTTTATTATGCCAATTGACTTAGAAGTCCCCTTAAGCCATAGTCCCCAAACCCTCGCCCTTGCTCCGCTCACCTTCGAATCATTCAGTTTATCCCAGAAACTTCTTTGCTTTTGGTCCAGTCCAGTTGAGCTGACCTTCCCTGCATTGAGTATTGTCCTTCCCTTCACCTCAAGTAGTTCTTATCTACTAACTAATCAGTAAATAACCCTTTCCCTCCCCCCTCTCATAACCACAAAAGAATGTGTTCTTCTCAGTTTATACTACTTCTCAAGAACTTAAAATAGTGGGCTTATACAGTATTTGTCCTTTTGCATCTGACTAAGTTCACTCAGCATAATGCCTTCCAGGTTCCTCCATGTTACGAAATGTTTCACCGATTCGTCACTGTTCTTTATCGATGCGTAGTATTTCATTGTGTGAATGTACCATAATTTATTTAACCATTCATCTATTGATGGACACCTTGGTTGCTTCCAGCTTTTTGCTATCGGAAACAGTGCTGCAATAAACATGGGTGTGCATATATCTATTCGTGTAAAGGCTCTTATTTCTCTAGGGTATATTCTGAGGAGTGGGATTTCTGGGTTGTATGGTAGTTCTATTTCTAACTTTTTAAGAAAACGCCAGATAGATTTCCAAAGTGGTTGTACCATTTTACATTCCCACCAGCAGTGTATAGGAGTTCTAATCTCTCCGCAGCCCCTCCAACATTTATTATTTTGTGCTTTTTGGATTAATGCCAGCCTTGGAGTGAGATGGAATCTCATCGTAGTTTTAATTTGTATTTCTCTAATGGCTAATGATCGAGAGCATTTTCTCACGTGTCTGTTAGCCGCCTGAATATCTTCTTTAGTGAAGTGCGTGTTCATATCCTTTGCCCACTTTTTGATTGGGTTGTTTGTCTTTTTGTGGCTGAGTTTTAACAGAATCATATAGATTTTAGAGATCAGGCGCTGGTCAGAGGTGTCATAGCTGAAATTTTTTTCCCAATCTGTAGGTGGTCTTTTTACTGTTTTGATGAAGTCTTTAGATGAGCATAGGTGTTTGATTTTTAGGAGCTCCCAGTTATCTGGTTTCTCTTTGTCATTTTTAGTAATGTTTTGTATTCAGTTTATGCCTTGTATTAGGGCTCCTAATGTTGTCCCTATTTTTTCTTCCATGATCTTTATTGTTTTAGTCTTTATGTTTAGGTCTTTGATCCACTTGGAGTTAGTTTTTGTGCATGGCGTGAGGTATGGGTCCTTTTCATTTTTTTGCATATGGATATCCAGTTATGCCAGCATCATTTGTTAAAAAGACTATCTTTTCCCCAATTAACTGACACTGGGCCTTTGTCAAATATCAGCTGCTTATATATGGATGGATTTATATCTGGGTTCTCAATTTTGTTCCATTGGTCTATGTGCCTGTTGTTGTACCAATACCAGGCTGTTTTGACTACTGTGGCTGTATAATATGTTCTAAAATCAGGTAGAGTGAGGCATCCCACTTTCTTCTTCTTTTTCAGTAATGCTTTACTTATCTGGGGGACAAAAACTTTTAAGTCATCTTTAACTCCTCCTTTTATTATACTCTAAATCCAATCCATCAAGAAACCCTACATCTCCACCTTCAAAATATAGCCAGAATCAGTTAACTTCCCACCACCTCCATGGATACCACTCTGCCAAGACACATCAATTTCTACCTCAATTTCTCTTATAGCTTCTTAGCCTCCTTCTACCTTTTCTCCCTACACTAATCACAGTAGCCAGAATGATCCTGCTAAAATATAAGTCAGATCTTCTCACTCTTCTGCTCAAAACCCTGCAAGGTCTCCCATTTCCTTCGGTAAAAGCTAACGTCTTGTTCCCTTTCCCTGCAATACTTCCTTTTGTTTTTTGGTTTAACTTATCTTTCAAGCATAAATTCAAATGTTACTTTCTCTAAGAAATTTCAGACTCTTCCTCGCTGAATTAATTGCTATTATCTTTTTTTTTCAGAGCTTTTTATGCATACATACACTGGGTACTTATTATACCGTATTATAGTTAGACAACAATAAAAACAAAAAGCAAAACAAAACAAAAACACCTAACTTTTTCCCTAGACTAAAAGCTCCTGGAAGGAAGGGGTCTTTTCAGTACAAAGCATGGTGCCAGGCACACAGTAGATACTTAAAAGTATTTACAAGAGGAAAAAACTGACTGTCAGTGATGATCTTGTAAATTACTTAGGTTTCCTAATTCTACAGAGAGATGATTTTTT
The DNA here is from genome assembly GCF_030014295.1 of Loxodonta africana. Taxonomy (NCBI): domain Eukaryota; kingdom Metazoa; phylum Chordata; class Mammalia; order Proboscidea; family Elephantidae; genus Loxodonta; species Loxodonta africana. The sequence goes on along the minus strand of NC_087344.1, from coordinate 180,040,128 downwards.
TTTCCTATTCAGTCATAAATGTAATCTATTGCCTAACTGCTAGATAAAAGAAAAGAGTATGTATGTATTGGGAGGCAGGGCAAGACAGTTTTTTTATCAGCATCTGAGCACTGGAAGTAATCTCACACCTGATCAAACCAGAACATTAAAAAAAATTAGAAACCATCAAATCGTTTTATGGAGCTATCATAAAAACTGCCATTTTTTTTCTTACTGAACTACTGTTGCTCATTCGCCATTACATTGGGAATTGGTTCTAGAATGTTCTATATTATTAATATTTTAATATAAGCTCTTGTGGGTTGATGTTGCTGTTGGGTCAAATGTACTTTCTGCACAGCTCTTCTGTCATTTAGAGGAAATGCTGTTCTCTTTGTGTAGTAAAAATAAAATTTAGGGATGCTAAAATGAAATCACACATTTATTCATTCAAAAAATATTTATTAAGTACCTAATGGAAACCCTGGTGGTGTAGTGGTTAAGAGTTAAGCTGCTAACCAAAAGGTCAGCAGTTCGAATCCACTAGGTGCTCCTTGGAAACCCTATGAGGCAGTTTTCTTTTGACTTACAGAGCCGCTATAAGTCAGAACCGACTCTAAGGCAAGGGGTTTGGTTTCTGTTTTATAGATATCTAATAGGGCCAGGCTTTTTTCTAGGTAGTAGGGAAGATACTGATGGATGAGATGAAGTCCCCACACTCATGAAGTTTACAATCTGCTGGGGTGGGGAGGTAGACAGACAATAAACGTGTAAATAAATAAAGATTTTTAAAAATAATTTAAAAATTCAGTAGTGATAAATGATATACCGAGAATTAAAATGAGGTGATGTGGGAGAAAGTGCCAAGGGTTGCTACTTCTGACAGTAAGACTGAGAAAGAATTTCCAAGGAAGGCAATGATATTTTAGTTGATACATGAATGACAAGAAGAAGCCAGCCATGCAATGATGAAGGGAAAGAACACTCCAGGAAGAGGGAACAGGTGACCACGTGAAGGCTTTAGGGTAAGAATAAACTTGGTGTTTAAAGAATAGAAAGAAGGTTGATGTGACTGAGCATAGTGGACCATTCTGAAGCAGAGTCAAAATTCCAAATATGTAAGATTTTTTGCTTCTGAAGACCTTTTCCATATTCCTTTTCTCTCTTTAGAAATATCTTCAGTAATTACAAAAATATTCTTAAAACTGACCTGAAAAATGGCATGATTGGAATGTTCATTTACTCACTGATCACTCACACATTAAACACTTAACAAGATATTTGGTTGGTATGTGTTAAATACTTTGGTAAGCTGTGTGGTCACAAAGATGAATAAGATTTGTCCCCCACAAACTATCAAAAGGTTTGTGTCCTCATGAGACTATGTGAGCAACTTCTGTCTGGAGGCAAGATGAGAAGGCAGAGGTGGACAGGAGCTGGCTGAATGGACACGGGGACTACAGGGAAGAGAGGAGGAGTGTGCCTTCACATTAGGGAGAGAGCAGCTAGGAGTACACAGCAAGTATGAGAGACTGACCAGATTTGTAAGCTTTCACTTAAAGCACAATAAATAAATTAAGAAAAAAAAAAAAAGGTTGTGTCCTAATAAGGGCATAAAAAAAATAATAATAAGGGCATAGAGGTATATAATTAAATACACGTGCTAAAATGTTATAGATTTTGCCATCAAAGTCTGTATTAGATATAGTGGGTGCCTAAAGGAGGGAACAGTATTTTATAGAGTTTTTCCACTGGAGCCCCCCAAATGGATTAAATGCAATCTATGGTAGACTGGGCTTAGGCAGCCTGATCCCTTGGGCCAGTCATCCATGGACAGCCTCTTCTATTTCCTCCAGTGTGTGTACATTATCATGTTCTATGTGAGCCAAAGACATGAAAAAGGTTGGAAAGCACTGGAACATTCTACTGAAGGAGAAGATAGAGAAGGAACAGCATTACAGAAAAGATGTCACATGAATGAGTTTTGAAAGAATGAGTTAGTATTCTCCAAGTGGATGGGGGAAAGTGAAGGAAAGAATAGGAGAGAGAAAAACATTCAGGTGACAGGAGACACAAAGGTTAGCAACTGCTCAATTCTGGTAATTACAAGTAATTTATTATGGCTGGAGTGAAGCATGTGAATTGGGGACATAGAGAAAGAGAGGGAAGAGAGTAAGCAGGAGCCATCTCACGGAAGGCCTTGTATCTCACAGGCCATGGGGAATCACATGAAGGTTTTTAACAGGCAAATAACATGATCCAATTTGCTGCTTTGAGGATGATTTTGGCATCTAGCTGTGTGAGAACGATTTGGAGGGTGCTGCTGGGAAAAGCCAGGGAATGAATGGCTGCTGTAACACTTCTGGGAAGACATGATGAAGAACGAAACTAAAGGAACATCAGAAGGGGAGGAGAGGAGGCACTGGATATAGAAGACACAAAGATGTAGACTCTTCAATATTTGGCAAATGACTGAATGTGGAGGATGAGAGAAAAGGAGGAGTCCATGAAACCCTGGTGGCATAGTGGTTAAATGCTACAGCTGTGAACCAAAGAGTCAGCAGTTCAAATCCACCAGGCGCTCCTTGGAAACTCTACGGGGCAGTTCTACTCTGTCCTATAGGGTCGCTATGAGTCGGAATCGACTCGATGGCACTGGGTTATGATAGCTTTCAGGTTTTGGCTCTAAATTGTTTTTGGTTCCTAATTCAGTGGGAAAAAAGTCCAACGTTTTAAGAACATGCCAGGAGGAGACATGGAACTCTACCAAGTTTACTCTCTGTTTGTAACTTTCTCTGGGTCAGCTTGGATGGAAGACTGGCAGAGGGGCAGAGGCAGTTAAAGTATTCAGAAACAATAAAATTCTCAAGGCTGAAAGATTCTAAATTCTTAGAAAATTAGTAATTTTTATAGTAAGATTCCATGTGTAGTACTATGGTGAGGGACAACTCTACCCTGACGCCCGTAATACAGCTTATCTTCAGTAAATACCCACTGATTGCACAGATTATTTCAAGGAGAAAGGAGGGAGCTTCTCCCTTGCAGTGGTACAGTAACATTCTTGGTGATTGATGAGAGGACCAGACAGTAACACCTTTGTTTTGAACTCCTGATCTGATAAGCTAATTTAAAAAGCCACAAAGCAGACTAATGTGATTAAGAGCTCAGCTGCTAACCAAAAGGCCAGCAGTTCAAATCCACCAGCCACTCCTTTGAAACCCTATGGAGCAGCTCTACTCTGTCCTTCAGGGTCACTGTGAGTCAGAATCGAATTGACAGCAACAGGTTTTAAGCAGATTAATGAGGACCACCCTGGAGAATGATCTTGCTTCTCCATAGCTGGCCTCTGACCATCATTTGCCTCTACGGTATATCTGTCTTTTGTGGTAAAGAAAGCTGAGAATTGGGATGGAATAAATCCAAGTGGACTTCTAGCATAGCCAGAGAATGCTGTCCCTCAGTCTGATCATTTCAGAGTACCAGGATATTTCTGTATTACTGGAGAGGAAAGAAAATGTCATGGATGGTAAATTGTGAGTGTAGCTTATACAAATGAAAGGATAAAACCTAAGATACAAGGATAGGCTCTCAGAGCTTGGCTCAGTTGTATACTTTGCAAAGATGACTATGTCACATTCAGCTATGAAAACATTAATAAATGTTTTCCTAAGCCTCCTACTACTTGTTCAAGTCAGCTTAAGCAGTAACAAAATCTTTGAAAAAATTTTTTCAAAAAGACCCCTGATGTTTTTCCTTCTCATTCCTTTCCCCAAAGACTTTAAAAGTAGATGTTCTGATGAGGCCAATGTTAAGATATAGAGCAATTTTTTTTTATATGATGGTCGAAGCTAAGTAGAATAAATAAGTTCACTTCTTTGTGCACATCTTCCTGTGCTCTGTAACTCACCATAGCAACCCAAAGCATTAATTAATGCAGATGGCAAACATTAGAAAACAGCAGCCAGTTCACACTGTATATAGATATACAAGGACACACTGAGAACCCAACTCATTTACATCTTATTTTGTTAGAAAAATGGGCAAAAAATGTTCACATACAGTATTTCTGGAACTCATTATTTCTATACATGGATAATTTAAGCAGAAAAACTTAAACCTTTAAAAGGCAACATTTTATTAATTTCATGGAGCACTACACTTATGGCTAAAATTCAAATTTTTTAAATACACTTACGGGTGGTAAAGATCTTATAAGCGTCCACTGTGGGGGGGAAGGGGGAGCCCAATGAGAAAGAACTGCTACTTTCATAGAAACAAAAATAAGCTATTGCAACTAAACGTATGTAAAAGTAAAAAGTACTGCTTTTTTGAATTGACTGTTTCCGGAACGCATGACCACATAAGTTCCACTTTCTCAGCAAATGTATAAATTGCTTGGTTTTATCAGGGACAAGAAGCAACTCTGGAGTGAGAGGAAAAAAATCAACCTAATTGAATATGTAGAAATTCTATCTGCAGAAGAGTTGTAGACATAGCTACACAGTAAAACAGGTTAGCCATTAATTTAATAGTTAAGGGCTAAACAATATCTACAAATGTTCCTGGTTTTGCAAGGCTGTGTTCTTGTCACATCTCCTTTGATGCTTTCTAATACTAAAACAATAACAAAACCAAGAAGTTCTATTCTATCATGATGAGACTTAAATTATCATGAAGGTAACTAAAACCAGTGCTTCTTCTCAATCTGATGATCCAGAACCAAGACAGTGGTTACGGCTGATAATGGGGCTACGTTGATGCAGAGCCAAAATACTGTCGGGTTTCTGACAAATGGCAAAAATCTAAATTTTCTGGTAGCATCAACCAAATTTATTCTCTGATTTAAATTTTACAACTGTAAAGCTTGGCATATCGGCTGCTATAGATGCTTACAAAAGAAATCTGACAAACGTCTACTGAACACTTACCATTTGTAATATTAAAACAACAAAACCAAGAAGCTCTATCATGATGAGACTTAATTATCATAAAGATAACTAGAATCAATGCTTCTTCTTAAGCATGTACATATTTATATATACACACGTATATAATCACATTTATTCTTATATAGAGATTTTTTTAAAAACAAAAATGGGTGTTGTAGCATCTTGCTTTTCTGTCCAATATGTCTTAGAAAGCTTTGCATACTACCCTATGAAGAGTGGTTGTTGTTAGGTGCTGTCCAGTTGGTTCCAACTCATACTGACCCCAGGGCGCAAATTTGCTGGAGAAAATCGCACAGCTAGGCTCACTGGCCGTATTTTAAATTAATGACCACAGACCTCTAATAGGCACTCTATCCTGCCTAGAAGTTCTACTTATACTTCTCCAGTCAATTTTGAATCCCAGCCTACAAAAAGATGATTTCCCAATGTTTTCTCTTTTTTTACCCACCATTTTAGTTGATAGCTTGACATTACATTTTACTGAGAAAACAGAAGCAATCAGACAGGCTAGATCCCACGTTCCTACGTCAAAACTACATACTTCCTATATATATACACATACTGGGGTGGTTCACAGTAATCTGAATACTCCATATTCTGAGGGACTGATAACACCTGCCCGTTAGTAACAGGTACCACATACAATACTGCAGCACATAATTTGCTAATGTTCTCATTCTTATGCCAACCCCCAAAGATCAAATTCATAAAGATACTTGTAATAAAAGGCAGTAATAATGAAAAATGAAAAAAAAAAAAGAGGTATTTGATTCATGTCAGAATCGACTTACAATGGAGTCATTGGAACAGAACCTCCACTAAATCGGGTACTACCTGTACTTTGTCTCTTCTCCTGTTAAAATTAAACAAGTGCCATTGCTCCTATTGAAGGCAATCCCTCAGCTCTGCTCTAGATCCTCACTTCTGCAGCTTTTCTTCGTCTTCTGCATTATGTATTTCTCCTCTTTTGCTGAATCATTCTTACCAGATTACAAACGTGCCCTAGAACCTCCAATCTTTTTTTTTATTATTATTTTTATTGTGCTTTAAGTGAAAGTTTACAAATCAAGTCAGTCTCTCACACAAAAACTTATATACATCTTGCTACATACTCCCAACTGCTCTCCCCCTAATGAGACAGCCCACCCCCTCCCTCCACTCTCTGTTTTCGTGTCTACTTTGCCAGCTTTTAACCCCCTCCACCCTCTCATCTCCCCTTCAGGCAGGAGATGCCAACATAGTCTCAAGTGTCCACTTGATCCAAGAAGCTCACTCCTCACCAGCATCCCTCTCCAACCCATTGTCCAGTCCAATCCATGTCTGAAGAGTTGGCTTCGGAAATGGTTCCTGTCCTGGGTCAACAGAAGGTCTGAGGGCCATGACCACTGGGGTCCTTCTAGTCTCAGTCAGACCATTAAGTCTGATCTTTTTATGAGAGTTTGAGGTCTGCATCCCACTGCTCTCCTGCTCCCTCAGGGGTTCTCTGTTGTGCTCCCTGTCAGGGCAGTCATCGGTTGTAGCCAGGCACCATCTAGTTCTTCTGGTCTCAGGCTGATGTAGACTCTGGTTTATGCGGCCCTTTCTGTCTCTTGGGCTCGTAATTACCTTGTGTCCTTGGTGTTCTTCATTCTCCTTTGATCCAGGTGGTCTGAGACCAATGGATGCATCTTAAATGGCCGCTTGCTAGTGTTTAAGACCCCAGATGCCACTCTCCAAAGTGGGATGCAGAATGTTTTCTTAATAGATTTTATTGTGCCAATTGACTTAGATGTCCCTTGAAACCATGGTCCCCAAACTCCTGTCCCTGCTACTCTGGCCTTCGAAGCATTCAGTTTATTCAGGAAACTTCTCTGCTTTTGGTTTAGTCCAGTTGTGCTGACCTCCTCTGTATTGTGTGTTGTCTTTCCCGTCACCTAAAGTAGTTCTTATCTATTATCTAATTAGTGAATACCCCTCTCCCACCCTCCCTCCCTGCCCCCTCTCATAACAATCAAAGAATATTTTCTTCTCTGTTTAAACCATTTCTCGAGTTCTTATAATAGTGGTTTTATACAATTTTTGTCCTTTTGCAACTGACTAATTTCACCCAGCATAATGCCTTCCAGATTCCTCCATGTTATAAAATGTTTCACAGATTCCTTACTGTTCTTTATCGATGCATAGTATTCCATTGTGTGAATATACCATAATTTATCTATCCATTCATCCGCTGATGGGCACCTTGAACCTCCAATCTTTGAAAAACTTTTCCCTTAAGCCTCTTCTAGTTACCACCGTCCCATTTCTCTGCCTGTTTCACACAATACTTCTTAAAAAGTGTTATATATATTTGTTGTCTCCCCTTTATCTCATAGTTTGTAGCCCTCTCTAATTGGGCTTCCAGTCTCACTGAACCTGGGGAGTAAACCCACCAAAGACCTTCACACTACCAAATTTGATGAATTATTTATTGTCTTCACCTTCTTTACCTCTCAGAAGATTAGGAACAGCTTACTACTCACTCCTTAGTCTTTATGCCATGTCGTACTGGGCTGAACACTATACCCCAAACTGATGTCCACCCAGAGCTTCTGAATGTGACCTTACTTGGAAATAGAATCTTTGCAGATGTAATCAAGTTATGATGAGGCCACTGGATTAAGGTGCGTCCTAATCCAATGACTGGTGACCTTTTAAGAGGCAAATTTGGATACAGACACACGCACAGGGAAAACGGGCATGTGAAGAAGGAGGCAGAGATTGGAATTATGCTGTCATAAACCAAGAAGCCCTAAGGATTGCCAGCAACCACCAAGAACTAGAAGACACAAGGAAAGATTCTTCCCATGAGCCTTTGGAGGGAGCATGGCCCTGCATGATTTCAGACTTCTATGCTCCAGAACTGTGAAAAAATTAATTCCTCTTGTTTTCAGCCACCCAATTTGCAGTAATTGGTAAAGCACGTCTAGAAAACTCATATACTCTCTGGTTTTCTCCCTGCCTTTCTGCCTCCTCCTCAGTGTCCACACTGCTGGCTCCTCATCCTCTATCCAGTGCTTGGTCCTAGGCTCTCCTCCTAGTGATTTCATCTGGAACCATGGCTTTAAATATCATCAACATCTTGGTGACTTCCAATTTTATATGTGACATATCTCCAACTTAACATCAGAACTCGATTCATCCCTTATACCTTAGAGTTATTCTTGACTTCTGTTATCTTCCTCCCATTAATCTACTTTATTAATAAATCTATTGATTCTACCTTCTCTCCCAGCCTCCTTGTCCAAATCACCATCATTTCTTACCTGAACTAGTACAGCAGCCTCCTAAGCAGTCTCTCTCCCTGCTTTTATTCTTGCTCTCAATAATCCATTCTTCCCATAAGGTAATGTTTTAAAACATAATTCAGTTCATGTAATTTACATGCTTAAAGTTCTTCAATGACCTTCTATTACATTTGAAATAGAAGTTAAACTCTTTACCTGGGCCTGTAAGGCCCTATATGATTCAGCCTATCTTTTCATCCTCTTATCTCCCTGGCAACTCTATGGGGCAGGTCTGCTCTGTCCTATAGGGTCACTATGAGTTGGAACTGACTCAATGGCAACAGGTTTGGCTTTTTTGATCTCCTCACTATGCTCCAACCATACTGAACTTCTTTCCGTTCCATGAACGGGACAAACTTTCTTTCCTCAAGGCCTTTGTTCTGGCTGTTGCCTCTGCTTGAGATGCTTTTTACTCCTGATCATTATGTGATTGGCTCTTTCTTGTCATTCAAAACACAGCTTAAATACCACCTCCTCAAACAGACTCTGTCCATCTTAAATAGACCTCCCCACCCCTACAAAGTTACTTTGTAGCTTATTACCCTATTTATTTCCTTTATAGCACTTAATTAAATTATATTCTTTGTTTACTTGTTTACTATCTGTTCTTTTCATACAAGTTCCTGACGGGCAGGAATCTTTTCTTTCCTGTCACTTCTATATCCCCAGCATCTACAATAGCTCTTGGCATTTTAAAATGCATTTAATAAATACATGTTGTATAAAAAGATGAAGCAATTGAACTCTTAGCTGCATATATATTTAGGTTGTTGTTTAGGTGCCAACGAGTTGGTTATGACCCACAGAGACCCTGTGTACAAGAGAATGAAACACTGCCTGGTCCTGTGCCATTCTCATAATCGTTGCTTATGTTTGAGCCCATTGTTGCAGCCACTGTGTCAATCCATCTCTTTGAGGGTCTTCCTCTTTTTAATGATTTTCTGCTTTACCAAGCATGATGTTCTTCTCCAGGGACTGGTTCCTCCTGATAACATGTCCAAAGTACATGAAACTAAGTCTCACCATCCTTCCTTCTAAGGCGCATCCTGGCTGTACTTCTTCCAAGACATATTTGTTCTTTCTTCTGGCAGTCCACAGTATACTCAATATTCTTTGCCAACACCATAATTCGAATGCATCAGTTCTTCTTCAGTTTTCCTTATTCATTGTCCAGCTTTCACATGCATATGAGGTGACTGAAAAACCATGGCTTGGGCCAGATGCACCTTAGTCCTCAAAGTGACATCTTTGCTTCTTAACCCTTTAAAGAGGTCTTCTGCAGTAGATTTGCCCAAAGCAATACGTCATTTGATTTCTTGACTGCTGCTTCCATGGGTGCTAACAGTGGATCCAAATAAAATAAAATCCTTGACAACTTCAAAATTTTTTCTGTTTATCATGATGTTGCTTATTGGTCCAGTTGTGAGGAATTTTGTTTTCTTTATGTTAAGGTGTAATCCATACTGAAGGCTGTAGCCTTTGATCTTCTTACAGTAAGTGCTTCAAGTCCTCTTCACTTTCAGCAAGCAAGGTTGTGTCATCTGCATACTACAGGTTGTTAACGAGTCTTTCTTCAATCCTGATGCTGTGTTCTTTCTTCATATAGTCTAGCTTCTTGGACTATTTGCTCCACATACGGAATGAATAGGTATGGTGAAGGAATACAACACTGACACATGCCCTCCCAGATTTTAAATCACACAATACCCCCGTTTAGTTCAAATGACTGCCTCTTGGTCTATCTACAGGTTCATGTATTTAGGTAATAGTGACAAATGCTAACAGACACTGACAACTAATAAATATGCATTTTGTTGGAAGAACATCATTTTGAACTTTGGAAACGAATCATCCAAATTAGAAAGGTATGCTGTTGTACAATAAACATACAATATACTCTTCCGATGACCTATGGTTTCTGTGAGCTAATTTCTTGTTCAGTAATTCTTATACAAGCTTCATAAGCAAATTATAATTTTTACTTTTATCATACTAATTGGAAAGCTCAAGAATAGAATTATACTGTGTTTCAAAGGGCCTTTCATGTAAGTGAATAGCTTTGGGCTGGCTTTTATTCTTTCCACTCAGATTACATTTCTGAATCTTGATACCAAGGTCCTTAAACATTTTATCTGAATGAGTGTACTCTCTGAATTTAAACCCAGATGTCCTGCTTCTCAACCATGGAATTTTAAAAGATGATTTTTTAGGGGAGGAGTTTTTTTTTTTTTTTTTAAGAGACAAAGTTAAAAATATATATATACATATATATATATGCTTTTCCATATAAAAGATTCATCTCTGTACCTCAAAATGTTTTTCCCCTTTCAGAAATTCATTATATTTATAAAACACAATTCTGAGGCTCTTAGATTGTGATTCGCTGAAATAATAGAAGAATTATACCAACAGTAACATTACCCACACCAATCTATCCAATAGGATTCAGCTACATATTAGGCCCTTTATAACATGTGGTCCCAATAAAAAACATAAGAATACAATTTATAACTAGGTAGAATTTGTATATATTTAAAATTTCGGGTTAGCCTAAGTAAGTTTTTCTGGATAAGTTTTGTTTTAAGAAAAGCTAACTAACCATGGGATTAAAATGGCAACTACCAATAATTGCTTTCTTCAGTTACCATCTGAAAAGAAAGCCATCCTCCTCTCCTGTGTAACAAATGGCATTCGTTAATTAGGTCTCTCAGTTTGTATGCTGGCTACATTTGGCGAAGTCCAGTCCTCACCAAAAATAGTAACAACCTGTTCTGGATGGCAGTCAAGCAGCAAATCTATTTTTGGCTGTAACATTTGAAACTCCAAATGCCAGGTGCCATAGAACTGAACCTTACATGGAATAAGTAAACTGGTCTGATGCTAAAAGACAGAATACAAGGATTTAAGGCCCTCTTGCACCATCTGTTTCTTTATTCCAAAAGAAATAAAATGCTTTAGGCTTAGCAAGAAAATTCATATCTAACACTGACATGCCTAAAACCAAAAGAATGTTAGAACCAAAACAATAGAGGAAAGGGGAGAAGGATATAAGCTCCCTTGTAATCTCTTAATTACTCTAAATTTCCTATTGGCTCAGTGTTTCTTGATTCTATTATTTATATATTTTTACCTTACCTGTCTCTGAGTGTGCTGGGGCCTAGGTAAGGGTACTGGTTTTCCTTAAGCCTTCCTTTGATGAGATGGTCCAGGGTCTCATGTAGGAAAGGTTGATGCTGTGTATACACATTTTCTACTCCCTAAGATAGAGGAAAATGGTTCTTATGTCATTTTGGAGAAACTTGCTGTGTAACAGCTAATGATGTTCATATCAGAAAAAGACATATACTAAATAGAGATTTCATGGCATAAATTCAAATAGGAATTTTAGGAGATTTGAAAATGATTCTCATTAACCAGAAATGTCCCAATCTTGTAAAAATTCTTTGCAATTTAAGGTTTTTATTGTAAAGGAATTTTAAAAATGGATTTGCTTAAATCCTTTCTCATTTCTTTATTATTTCTCACCCTTTTGTGAAAATGTTAAATGACAGGTACAACAAATAAAAGGAAAAGACCGTGTAGAAAAGGAGACTAGGAACACTCAGGAAAATGGAAAAATTTCAGGAAACGATAACAGATTAAAACTAATTTTTGACCATTTAAAGAAAACAGGTTAGTACTTTTTAAAGATCTACAGTTATCTGCTGTATCTTTAATTTCCTCCAAAGATAAAATACCCAATGAATCTTAAATTATAAATAAGTGAAGTAAAATAGCTGTGACTAACAGACTGTCTGCCTTTTTACCCTCGGGTATTTCCTGGAAATATCTCCAGTTGTTTCCTGCTCAGCTTTTTGGCCCAGCGCTGTTGCCAGTCCAATACAGAAAGCACTTAAAGAGATCGTTTTCAAGAGAACTTCTGCTTTGATTTCATTTAATTGATATAGTACTCAATCAGCAGCAATCCTCGAGATACTTTGAAGATCACATTCATTCACTCACAGCCTCATGGGCTCCAGCTGCTTCTCATTCAGGAGAACATAGTGGAGGTATCTCTACCTTCAGTCCTTTGAGGAACTGTTTGGTAATGGCCACAGCATCTTTGGGGCTGAACAGATCGCTTCCTCTGACTCGTTTACCACCATATTCCACAACTGCAGACACGAGCTATAAAAACAAGAGAAGCAACCTTTTATTGCTTGGGGATCAGGGGGCTCACTTCATAAGAAAATAATCTTTTATGGAAATGAAGACTTGAGAGGACAGAATTATACAATTCTGTGAATAAAAAGTATGATTTATTCTTTGGTAGAGCTAAGAATACGATAACAGAGTTGGTACCTGTTTGGTGGGCTTATTGTATACATTTGGTTACCTTTCGATACTTCTCAGTAACACCTTTATTCCTGAGGTCCATCACAAGTCCTGGCAGGCTGTTGCTGCTATGTCGTTCATAATGTAGGGCATAAAGCATCACGAGACGTGCAGCATCAAACTCTGTCACTTTGGGGTTCTGTAGGAGCCTCTTTACATTCTGAAGAAAGACAGAATTGATATTTAACCCCCTTCACTTGAGTGATCTGCTGTATAATGCGTAAGACCTGATAATTATTGAATGGCAGTGATACATCTGAGTTCATGACTGAGATTACTGCTATGCCAATGTACAGGTCATATGCCTGGCAACTGCCTCAAGTACAGAAAATTAAATGCCTTTTGCCCAAGATAAGGCTTAAACGAGGAAATAAATTCTCATTATAACTGCTGTAAAATAAATAAGAATTTAACCATGGATAGTTGCTCTCTTCTTTTCCAGTAGCCGAAATTGTAATTTCCTTGCTGAAACAAGGAACACATACTATTTCTACCACTTCAAACAATACAGCATACAACAGAACTGACCAGCTGACTTATGAAACTCTATTCCTTTCTTTTAGTGTTAGTGACTGACCAGTGGAATGGAGACAAGTTCATAGATTTTTACATAGGTGGTCAGGGCTTAATCTGTAAGAAACATCACAAGTAACAATATGTCTCAACATGGTGTATAGAGATAACAGAGTACGTAATAGTGACAAATGTCTAAATTGAGTACTTAACATCTTAAGGGAGCAGGTACTGACAGCAAAGTGAGCCAGAAGAAACATTTAGGTTTTGTCAATCCTCACATTAAGGGTCTTCTATATAGTACAGATTTATATTTATTATGCAGCAGAAGAACACATAATTTGGTTCAAGCCAACAAATACCTTTTGAGCCCCTTCTAAACATAAGGCACCATGGCAGGCACTGCAGGAGCTGCAGAGATGAGTTAGAGACAACTCCTGTCTTCAGAGAGCTCACCGGCATTGGGAGAGGAGGGAGATGAAACAAATATAGTCTATTCTGCTACAAAGCATGTTTCTTTAATGTACTTTTGCTCTGTGAGATTGGTAAATATGAGAATGATGTCAGCACAACACAGAAGACGTATTGGTTCATATGTAATTTTTCTAGCATGGAAATATTTAGAAGAGGCCAGGGACAAAGTTCCTCATGATTAAAGTAGATTTAGCAATATATTAAGAAAAATGATGAAAATCCTGCAGTAGCTGGTTTTGCGACTTCAAGAGCTGCTGTACTTTCCTCTATGTTAAAATATCTGGAAGGGAGTCCTGGTGGCGCAATACTTATGGCTCGGCTGCTAACCAAAGGTCAGTGGTTCGAACCCATCAGCTGCTCTGTGGAAGAAGACCTGAAGCTCTGCTCCCATAAAGATTACAGCCTAGGAAACCCTATGGGCAGTTCTTCCCCGTCCTATAGGGTCACTAGGAATCAACTCCATAGTCTACAACAACCCAACAAGCTATCTGAGGAAGGGGCAAGTGTAAATTTATCTATGCTAAAAAGCAGAACAAAACAACAAACTAATTGATGAAGAAGGACATCCCCATGCTGTATCTTCAGTTTTGATCAAACTATTGTCTATGAGAAGCAAATGTCTAGAAGACCTTATACCTTGGGGGTGGGGGGACATAAGCCCCAGGAATGAGGTTGCAAATGATGGATTGAATCTTATTTCTAGGTGCAAATGCCAATGGATTTAACTGTGCTAGTATTTTCGGAAACCCTGGTGGCGTAGTGGTTAAGTGCCATAGCTGCTAACCAAAGGGTCAGCAGTTTGAATCCACCAGATGCTCCTTGGAAACTCTATGTGGCAGTTCTACTCTGTCCTATAGGGTCACTAAGTCAGAATTGACTCAATGACACTGGGTTTGGTTTTTGGTTTTAGTATTTTTTATTAGGATTGTTATTATCTTTGTTAGGGTTTCAATTACAAAGTTATGTAGGTTTTAAGTGGTCTGCTTAGAACCCTGTTTTTCCCCACAACCATTATTTTTAGTGTATGATTTTGCAGAATGTGAGGTTTTTCAGGAACACATATGTGGTGTTATAACAGAAACATATGCATGCCAAAAAGCAAGACAAAACAAAAAACAAAAAGTTGAAATTCCGTGCAATAGGGGAGAAGAGAAGACAAAATGAAGAGAAAGTATATCTGGTTGCTGAGAGATCAGAAAAGACTTCATGAAGGAGGTGACATTTCAAAAGACCCTGAAGAATCAGTAAGAGTTGGAATTAGTCTGAGAGACTGAAAGAGGTGGTACTATTAATAGAAATATCAGAATTAGAGGACAAAATGGCTTGGGCTGAAAGAGCCTTGAAGGGCACTGGATTCTAAGGCATAATTATTAGCATCTGTATGGTGCTTTACAATTTACAAGATGTTTTCACATACATTATCTTTTTAGTACCCTGAACAACCATGTCCATTGTCTAAGAACTTTTCTGTTCACGTTGAAGAGAGACTGTGATGAAACTGGGAATTTCCCAGTTAGCTCTCAAGTAGAAAGCTCTCTGAGCAAGATGGCCTGGGTTAACATTTCATCATCATCCTTAAGGGGTACAAAAGGAAGAAATTTCTCTTCTATAGATTTAGACCCTGTATTCATAAGAATTTCCTCACTTTTTTTCCCTTTTGTTGTACCTTATCCACAGAGCAGTCACTGAATACGGTCTATTTAGAACATCTGTTCAAATGTTGCACTAGTTTCTACTATAATGCAAATAAATTTTAGGGTACAAATTACTTTTCCACAGAGCAGCTGCTGAATACAGCCTATTAAGAATAGCTGTTAAAATGTTCCACTTGTTTCTACTATAATGTGAGGAAATTTCAGGGTACAATTATTAGCAAGTACATATACACAATTTCATACATATTTCAATCAACTTGGCCTAAGTTTAAAATCTTATGTAATCTCATCAGGTATCTCTCTGTTGTCACTTTTCTTATAGGCACAGTCATTCTTTTCACCTTGAATCTACTCAATTTCTGGGGACCTGTCTCTGTACTTTTAAGCAAACCTGATATACCAAAGTAACAACCAACTCACAGACTGGTACGGGGACAAAGACTACTTGCTGCAATCAGCTCATACCCTTTCTACTTGCTCCCTTTCTAATCACCATCACTTGGATCTTGACTCTTGGCTCAGGTTCCCATTTAAGAATCTTACTCCTTGAGATTTGGTATTGGTATTTAAACTCCTGGCTTAACTCTCAGCTCTCCTCCACACAATTGGCCCAGCTCTGACCTAGGTTTAGTTTGAGTGGACTACTTTGACTGCTTTTGAGACATGAATACCCAACCCATTGACCAGGTCAGTGCTCTGGCTAGACTCATCTATTTCCTTATGAGAAGGGACCTGGAAGTACAAGCTGAGTTTTCTTCACTTTTGACTATATGTCCTTGGAGAAGCAGGCCTTTTTGTCTGCCTAAATTCCATGTTAGCCTTTAACTTAATTTTGAACCATTTCCCTCATGGTTATTTGACTCATAGACCTGACTAACAGTGGAAAACATTATGTTGAAATTTCAGGGTACGAAACAGAGAAGCAGGAGCCCTGGTGGTACAGTGGTTAAGAGCCTGGCTACTAACCGAGAGGTCGGCACTTCAAATCTAACAGCCGCTCCTTGGAAACACTATCTGGCAGTTCTGTTCTGTCCTACAGGGTCGCTATGAGTTGGAATCGACTAGATGGCAATGGGTTTTAAACGAAGGAGGAAAAAGAATTGGAGAGGCTTCTAATTACACAGCAGGTGTGTGCTACATGGTAGTATTTGTATGTTGGAAATATGACAGAACTATAAATAAATGTTTTGGTTTCTCTTTTCTTAATAAATTTTCCATAAGCCTTGTGGCTATTGACAGAAAAGCATATACTGTCACATAATAACAATGACTGAGTTAGAGCAAAAGAGAAAACTATTGCCCACTTATGAAGACAAGATTCAAAAGCTTCCACCAAACTCCAGTACCCGTGTAGGACTAATCAAGGAAAAGGAAAAGAAAAACATACTGTCTTTGGAGGTAAATGCACTCACAAGATATCAATGAGAAAACAATTCTTTCCTAACATTTAGAGACTGTTCCATTTTTTCTGGTTAACTACTTTTCTTTTTTCCTACCAAAACCATGATAGAGGAGCACATGAAAAAGATTTTTACAGTGACATACCTACATTTTAAGCTATTGTACATAATCACAAATGAAGTCAGTAATTAAAAAGTCTATTTTTTGCTTTAATTTAACCTAAAGAACAGGACACCTTCCTTGCTATCTACTATCACACACTCAACAAATAGCAATATAAGCCAACAGATTAGGCAGCAAGACGGAGCTGGCAGAAGCTTCCAACATGCTGGTATGGATAAAATCGCATCTAATCTAACAGTTTGAGAGAATAGTATTATGGGGTGATAAAGAGCTTATCTAGCAAAATTATAAGAAAAGTGGCCAGGACCCAATTCCACTGACTGGAAACTACATCTGAGTCAGTATTCTTTTTCTTAATGACTAGTCAACATAAAATTTAGCTTTGCAGCACATCTTCTGCTGGTCAATGCTATTTCGATAACACTGGCTACCTGTTGGTTTAGAGAAGAAAGGATCATTTTTACTGTAAATGATCAAAGTAAAATTGTCTGCTAAATGTTTGGCAAACAATTTTCTTATGATTGCAATGAAAAGCAGAAAAAACTTTCTGAAACCAGGGAGAGACCCAAGTCCACTGATGACAGTGGACTAAAAAACATGTCCTGGGTGTCATAAAGAAAACAGAAAGTACCATCAAATAATAATACTGATAATGATGATAGCTAACATCTGTTGAATGTTACAAGTACCAGGTACCATAGTACGTGCTTTGCCCGTATCAGCTGCTGATCCCTCACAACGATCTCTGAGGTAGTACTGATACGATTCCACACTTTACTGAGGTACAGAGTGGCTAGGAATCATTTTCAAAACCAAGCCATCAAAGCCCCAAGCTCTTAGTTACATTACACTGCTTCAAATAGAACTATTTTTCCTACCAAGTATTTATAAGTCTTTACTATATGTCGTTAACGGGATGATTTGAGAGCTCTTACCCAGAGTCAGCAGAAGGAGTCAGCAATATAACAGATAGGTTCCTCACTCCAAATGAAAAGCTGTGATATGACAACATGGGAGAAAAAAACTCAACAAAATAAATTGCTCATATTTGAAGATGTTTCTCTTCATGGTGTGAAAAATCTTCTTTACTAATCAAGTGAGTTTCTTTTTCTGAGAATATGGACATATTTCAATAGTAGTATACTGCACTTTGGTTCTAGCGAAATTCTTAATCATTTTTGCGTAAGCCTGTGGGTAACTGGTTAGAAGTGTCAGCAATTTATAGGTTAATTTTTATATGAGCATTTTTTTCCTAACCATGATAGTTACCATTCAATAACGCAAACTCCATCTCTACTCAAAAACCCCAATTCATTGCTTCATGACGTATTATCATCTAAGGTCAAGCCAAGGAATGCTATAATCCATTGAGGGGTCAGGACCCCAGCATCCACTCATTATTAAACAAAAGTTCCCTTTATAAACCATTTAAATCATGTTGCCAAAGAAATCCTTTATGATAGGGAGCCCAAATCAACTGTTCACTGTAAAACTCCAATACCCTGAGTAAGAAAACCTTTAAAAGATGGCTTTTTAAAACACAAACTGGATCACAGTGGAGTTCATATTTTTAAAGTATCTATTTTTTAAAAAGCAAACAAAAATAAGATATTAGGCAAAGAATTACAGAAGCTTTTTCCAGCTGCTTTCCATATGGTAGATACAACTAAAAATACTAAAATCTGATAATAACTAAAGTTTACTTCTATTGTTTAAAGAGCAAAATAAAATGATAAACATAAGGAAATTTAAATTTACTTACTGGACAGGGTAAAAAAAATTTTTTTTATTTACTAAGAAGCAGAAATCTCATTATATTGAGATAAATAAAAAGTTTTGATAGGAACACTTCTATTAGGCCCACAAAACAACTATAAACTACTATTAGTAATGTTGTCTGAAGTAAGTTAGCCAAGTTAAGTAAATTATGATACATCTTTATAAAGGAATATTATTTAGTGATTAAAAAGAACGAGTCTTTAGGCTCTGATTTGGAACAGTCTCTTGGATACATGGTTAAGTAAAACAACAAAATTGAGAACTACGTGTACAGTATTTAAAAAAAAAATAAAACACGTTGCTGTCGAGTTGATTGACTCATAGGGACCCTACAGGACAGAGCAGAACTGCCCCTTAGGGTTTCCAAGGAGTGGCTGGTGGATTCGAACTGCCGACCTTTTGGTTAGCAGCCAAACACTTAACCACTGTGCCACCACGGCACGATGTGTACAGTATGGTATCACGTAAATTAAAAAAAAAAAAAGAGAGACACACACAGAGGCTTGCACGTATACAGAATAAGAATGCATGTGAAACTAGTAATAGACTCAGTTTTTACTACCTATCCCTTTCACCACGTATTTATATTATCTATTTAAGAATTAGAATTTAACATAAATAAAGAAATAATAAAGTATTCCTAGATATGACTACAGAAGCACAAGCAACAAACGAGAAAACAGATAAACAGGACTTCATCAAAATTAAAAACTTCTGTTCAATAAAGGACTTTAACAACAAAGTAACGGAAGAAAATTTTTGGAACCATGTATCAGGATAAGGGTTTAATATTCAGAATATATGAAGAACTGCTACAACTTAATAACAAAAAAAACAACCAACCCAATCAAAAGATGGGCTAAAGATATGAACAGAACTTCACAAAAGAAAACACACAAATGGCCACATTTGTGTATGCAAATGCACAAGCACATGAAAAGATGCTCCACATCATTTGCCATTAAGGAGGTGCAATCAAAACCACAATAAGATACCACTTCACCCACACCAGGATGGCTAAGATCAAAGAAAAACAGAAAACAACAAATGTTGGCACGGATATGGAAAAATTGGAAACCTTACCCATTGCTGGTGGGAATGCAAAATGGTACAGCTGCTGTGGAAAACTGTTTAGTGGTTCCTCAAAAAGTGAACCTAGAACTACCATATAACCTAGCAACTCCATTCCTAGGTATATACCCGAGAGACTTGAAAGCAGCAACACAGACACATGTACACCAATGCTCAGTGCAGCACTATTTACAAATAGCCAAAAGGTGGGAACAAGCAAAATGTCCATCGACAGATGAATGCATAAACAAAACGTGGTATATACATACAGTGGAATATTACCTGACCACAAAGAGAAACAAAGTTCTGATACATGCTACAACATACATGAACCCTGAAAACATCATGCTTGAGTTAAGTCAATCACAAAAAGGGCAAATATCTATGGTTTCTTATATGAAATATCTAGAATAGGCATAGAGACCAAAGTTGATTAGTGCTTACCAAGAGCAAAAGGGAGGGGGGAAAGAGGAAATCATGGTTTAGGAAGCGCTGAGTATCTGTTAATGGTGACAGAAAACTTGGCAATGGATAATCGTGATGGATGCACAATATGATCAATGTAATTGCTATCACTGAACTGCACATGTAAAAAATGTGGAGTTGGCAAATATTGTGTTATATATAGATTTTACAACTAAAAAAAATGACAATAAAGTTAGCCTAAAAAACTGAGAATTCTTTGTCAAGATTTAAGAACACAGGGACAAAATTAAGATAGTGATGACAGAAGCACTTCTCATAAATAGCAAGCAAATAGCATCTTCATGATTTTCAAAATGGTAGTGCTTTCAGAGGAAACCTTCATAAATGTTAAAAAAAAAATTAAAACCAACAACTATAAATCTTGGAAAAGACTTTGGTATAACTAGAACACCCACAGAAAACCTGGTGACATAGTGATTAAGCGCTATGGCTACTAACCAAAAGTTCAAATCCACCAGGTGCTCCTTGGAAACCTTATGGGGCAGTTCTACTCTGTCCTTTAGGGTCTCTGAGTCAGAATCAACTTGATGGCAACAGGTTTATGGGTAAAGCACCCACAGATAGATTTCTTGCTTTTGATTGTACCACATATTAAAAAAAAAAAAAAAAAAAGTTTAGAGAAAGAGGATCAACATTTACAAAGCACCTATTACATGTGAAGCATTTTATATATCTCACTGAATCCCTGTAACAATTGAAAAGTTTGAAATCATTATTCCCATTTTACAGATAGGAAACTGAGGCTTGGACAAAGTAAGTAAGTAATTTTCCCAAAGAAATTCTGTTAAGTAGAGACAGGATATAAGCCAGGATAAAACCAAAAACCAAACCCACTGCCATCGAGTCAATTCCAACTCACAGCGATGCTGTGAGACAGAGCAGAACTGCCCCATACGGTTTCCAAGGCCGTAAATTTTTATGACGTAGACTGCCACACCTTTCTCCTGCCAAGCAGCCAGTGGGTTCAAACTGCCGACCTTACCATGAGGCAGCTGAACACTTCACCACTATACCACCAGGCCTGGCTCTAAAGCCTGTGTTATTTACATTATACCATGATGGTTTTATTTTATAAATAAAGTACAATTGCAGGAAGGAAACAAAGAGATAAAACTTCAGAACATAAAACCAAAAAAACCAAAACCACTGCCGTTGAGTCAATTCCGACTCATTAAAAAAAAAAAAACTTTTTTGGGTTCTATTAATTAGGAAAAGAGCTCTGGTGACTCAGTGGTTAAGCTCTTGGCTGCTAACCAAAAGGCTGGCAGTTTGAATCCACCAGTCACTCACTGGAGCCCTACAGGACAGTTCTACCCTGTCCTATGGGGTCACTATGAGTAGGAGTCGACTCAAACTCAACAGGTAATCAACTAGGAAATCTGCTTCGTATAATAAGTGGTTTAGAAATGGCTCTCCCAAAGGAACTTAATTCCTAAATTACTTATTTGTCAGTAACACCACATTTTGCCATTTTCTAGGAACTTTGGAATCATCTGATTTGTACTGTCTTGGTATCCTGACATCCACATTAAATTCATATTTTCTCACCTTTGAACTGTCTCAGATTTTCCCCAACTGTACATTTTTACTAATGTCACTGAGTCTACTAGCCTCTGACTTTAGTTTGTCCATCTTAAAGCATCTTTACTAGATTAAATTTCTTAAAATACTTTCATTACCTCAACTTTCCACACAAGACCCTACACTAGATCTCTATGCCTATCTCAGCAAGTACAAATTCCTCTTACAAGCCTCTCCATAAACGGGTTCATGTTTACCTATTCAATTTTATATCCTAATTCTCTTCCACACCCACTCTCGACAGGTCAAACTGTTCATTATTTCCTGCATACTTCTGCATCTTTGCTTTTGCTGTTATCCTTGACTGAAATCCTCCTCCAAATTCTTTTCATTCTTTAAGGTCCAGCTTAATAGCATCTTCTCTAAAAAACTGTCCCTAATAACCTCATATCTTATAATCAGTAACATACTTTTGACTTAATTAAATGTTACCTTGAAACATCATCTAATTGTTTCTTGTGCTTTAGTTCTGGCTCTTTAACTAGACTGTAAATTTCCTGAGGTCAGGGTCTAATTATGTCACTTTTAAATCCTGTGGTAGCTCCCCATCATTTTAAGATTAAAGATCAACCACTTTTCAATGGCCATAACCAGACCCCAATTTATCTTTTTTGGGTTATCTAAGACCACTTCTCATCTCGTACCCTGCATTAGCTACACTGAATTATGCTGTTTCCTTCATTTGCTTTTTTTTTCTTTCTTCACATCTCCATGCTGGCATTGTCTCTGCTGGGAATGTTTCCTCCCGTTCTCTGCTTGATGCGCTCCTACTTATTCATCTGTCCAGATCCAAATGTAATGTCATCTTCTCTAAGAAGCCTTTCATGCTTGCCCTTAGGGAAAACAGCTGCTCCTTCCTCTGTATTTCCAAACTTGTTGTATGGTATTTGATTCATGGTTTAAATTTCTTTCTTCCCTACTACAGTGTGTGCTCTTTAAGAGAAAGGATTGTATCTTATTCATCTTTGTACCTGTACTGGGTTGAATATCCACCAAAAAAACCAAACCCATTGCCACAGAGTCGATTTCAACTCACAGTGACCCTACAGGACAGAGTAGAACTGCCTTATGGGGTTTCCAAAGCCGTAATCTTTACAGAAGCAGATTGCCTTTCTTCTGAGGAACGGCTGGTGGGTTCGAACCACTGGCCTTCCGGTTAGCAGTCAAGTGCTTAAACCACTGTGCCACAGGGCTTCTTCTGGGCTGAATAGTGTCCCCAAATATTCGTGTCCACTCAGAACCTCAGAATGTGACCTTATTTGGAAATGAAGTCTTGCAGATGTAATTAGTTAAGATGAGGTCATACCTGTTGAGTGTGGGTCCTAAATGCAATGACTGGTGTCCTTATAATAAGGCCACATGACAACAGAGGCAGAAGGGAGGGATGTGTCAAGGACTGCCGACAATCACCAGAAGCTAAGAAGAGGCAAGGAAGAATTCTTCCCCTAGAGCCCTCAGAGGAAGTATGGCTGGCTGATATCTTGATTTCGGAATTCTAGCCTCTAGGACCGTGAGAGAATACATTTCTGTTGTTTTAAGCCACCTGGTCTGTGGTAATTTGTTAAGGGAGCCCTAGGAAACTTGTACAGTATCCCTAGACCCTCATATCAGTATGTACATGTAGCAGGCATTCACGTATTTGTAGAAAGAAAAGCAGATGTTCAGTAATAAAACAAAACCTTAGATAATACATTTTCATATACATTATAACTTTTAAAATCTCAACCTGGTGAGGTAAGTATTATTATGCCTATTTTACATATGAGCGAACTGGCTCAGAGATTAAGTCAACAGCTCTGGATCACAAAGCCAGTGAGTGGCAAACCAAACACTATAATCCAGATTTTCTAATTCTAGTCTAGTACTCTTTCTGGTAGACTAGGGTACTTTCATAAATACTCAATTAACTCATTGAACCCTCTGGAATTCCCATTGCATGTTGTACTTTTCCTGTGGCTCTTACAAAGGTCTATCTTAAATGGTAATAATTTGTGTTCTTGTCTCAACTTCTTGTTACACTGTAAACTCCATGTTGGTGAAGAAGGATTACTTGCCTTTGTATCTCTTGCTCTGCCTGGCACAGTGCCTTACACATAAAAAGGTACTAAAAAAGTACTCATCAAATGGGACTGAATAAGATACCTGGAGAGCACTAGAATGGTCATTTTGACAGGCTAGTTCTTGCTCAACCTCCGAAACCTCCAGCAGATTCCGTTCACTGACCAACCGAGACAGCTCTCCAACCACTGTCACATGCTTTGATACAGTCCCAGACATCTTCTTAAACTGTGGATAATTCTCAACAAATGCCTGCCATGGGGAAAACATCAATAGGAGGTTCTTTTATTTCTTGACTGAGAATAGATACATATTAAAATAAAAAAAAAAGCAGGGATTATTTTCCACACAGACTAAGGAACCTACAACTTTCAATCACATGACATTTTGTTATGCTTAAAAAGAGAAGAACTGGTATATGTCAGCAGACTGAGTTTTTAAAAGTCCAAGTATAGCTGAAGAATGGAAAGAAGCACATGGCTTATTATGAAGTTTTCACTATATTGTTTACTAAAGAGAGACACCACAGAAAGTAAGTCTCGAACCAAATATAATGAATCAAGGTAAAAAATCAGACCTAGAAGATTCCAGAAATGTTGCTTCCATGAATGTTTCCAAAGTCTTGCATGTTAGCCATACATGTACATGTTCGATTTACCTTCATGTCTGCAATTGATTCTAGTTTTTGCTGTTCTTTTGGTTTCTTCTTCTGAAAGTCTTCCATGAGATTCTTTATAT
Organism: Loxodonta africana; assembly: GCF_030014295.1. Lineage (NCBI taxonomy): Eukaryota > Metazoa > Chordata > Mammalia > Proboscidea > Elephantidae > Loxodonta > Loxodonta africana. Next base: position 180,015,642 of record NC_087344.1, on the reverse strand, counting down.
TGCTACCAATCTCAGCGAAGTTCAGGTACATATTCTGTGAAAAAGGAAGTTAGAAAAACAGTTCTATCAACTAGTCTGACTTTCATACAACTTAAAACAAGAAGTGAAAAAGAATCTTGTATACAGTTAGAAGTGAAAGACAAGAATCCCATTATAATTACCATTTTTGGACACAGGCCAGGACACTGATGATGAATACCATTACTATTCACACAAAGGGCTACTAGATAGAAAGGGAAGTAATTAAATTGGGTTTTTTCTATGAAAAAAAAATTTTGTAAAGGGTTAGAATCCAAGTCTTCTGCCTTTCCTTGGGATACAGTCTTATCTACTTCAGACTCCCAGAAACTCCCATTCTATACCAATACCAATACCCACTGCCATCGAGTCGATTCTGACTCATAGCGACCCTACAGAACAGAGTAGAACTGCCCCATAGAGTTTCCAAGGAGCATTTGGCGGATTCGAACTGCCGACCTCTTGGTTAGCAGCTGTAGCTCTTAGCCCCTACGCCACCAGGTTTTCCTACTCCCATTCTAAGAAGCCAATATTGGCCTTCTTACATAAACACAATTACGATATAAAAAAAATACCAAAACACCTACATTGGCATAGAATTCATCATTTTCAGCAGACAGGACCACTTCTCTCAAGTCTTTACTGATCCCTGGAACTCTGGAAAGATCAATCCGATTGTTGTTTATCCCTAATAGTTCATGGACCATGGCCTGATATGTCCACTAAATAAAGAATTATGACAAAAAAAAAAAAAAAAAGCTGGTAACTGACAAAACATGGAAATAGTCAATGTTCACGAAAACAAATAAAATTTAATAACATTCTTGGTAATCAGCCTTCTTTACATAGAGCTTCTCTATTTAGTTCAAATTATATTACTATTTTGTGCTATAATAAGCATTAAGATTGCCATTTTAATTAGTTAAACACTCAAAAGTCAAAATACTTTTACACTTTTGGAAGAAAGGTAACAAGATTAATTTTCTTGATAGAAAGAAAACAAATTAGATCTATCATTAGCTCCAATCTTTGCCTGTGAATTAAGAGTATATTTTTGGCTTCACAGATAGGGCTATATTGGTACTGCAGTTACAAGCTGTACCATTTCCTGTACGCTTCTGTGGTTTTCTGCAGCATGAGAAGTGTGTTCTTGCCGATCTGAGTGGTGCTATATTTATCTTGGGAACACTAATATTATCAGAAAAAAAACCTTGTGAGTTGATCAAAATACTGGCATATTCAGAAGCTTTCCTCTGCATCCATTTTATTTTATATTTTTACTTAATATGAATTGTGGAGAAGACTGGTTTCCAGTCTTAGGAAGAATGAACTTATTCAGCAAAACTGGAAAAGAGAAACTCCAAATCTTGCCTTCTCACCATTTATGGGGAATAAATCAATTTAGTCACAAGCCCATTAGACAAAAGTTAAGTATTCGCCAGGAATGTACTTTCTAAATCTTGGTATGCTAGAAGAATTTATATTCGTATAGCTTGGTTTAAGCACTCTAGATTTATCAAGAATTAATTTAAGAGATTATAAAAGAAGTTGCTTTATTCCTAAAACATGTACCATAGAAAAAAAGCAAGTTCCCTTAGGGCATTTAAAATAAGTACAACAAAATGTTTCATGCTCCCACAGACGGCATGATGTGCATGCCTTCTACCACAGCACTTATTATATAATTACAATTATCTGTCTACTTCTGTTCCCATTGGACCATGAACTCTTTGAGGGCAGAGACTGTATCTTTCACCCTTTTATTTCTAGAACTCAGTACACTATCTGGCATATAATAGGTTTTCAGTGAAATCTGTTAAATGAACAACTGGTTTTCTTTGGAAAACAGAATTACAAGCTATTATTTTTCTTTCCACTTTTTTTATTTTCAAGTTTCTTTAGCAAACATATGTAACTTTGAGTTTTAGGAATATAAGGCTATCCTATACCATAGAGAAGTTTCATTCCACAGCCACAGATTTCTTTTGGCATTAACATTATTATAAGCTGGGAAGAAACTAAAATATAGACTCTACTTTAAAAAAAAATTCATATTCACTATTAACAAAGCACCTATTATGTGCAAGGCACTGTTCTGGTACTTGAAGGAGAAAAAACAGTGGTAAGATACAGTCTATCTTGAAGGAATATATAACTGAGGAAGGGTGAAAACAGCCAAAGATATAACAAGGAAGCATGAGACATAGAGAGATGCAAGTTATATAGTGATTTTAGAAACAAAGAACACGTCTGATGGAAAGAATATAGGTTATCGAGAAATTAAATGGCTTTTGAGTGGTTTTAAGAAAGTGTTTTGATAGGTAGAGATGGGAAGAAAAGCTAGTCTAACAATTTTACAGTTTAAACAAAGGTTACAACATGAATAAAAACACCATGGCAGGAAGCCATGGGGCATATTTGGGCAGCAGTGACCTGTCCAGTTTTATACGAGGGTTGAGCCTTATTGCGAAGGCTCTTGGATGCCAATTTGAGTTTACACTCAATGCAGTAGGCAAATGGAAATCAATAGAGATTTTTAAGCCAGGGGAATAACAGGATTAGAGCTATGCTTTAAGTAATTTAACAACAATATGTCCGTAGAATATATTAGAGTGAGAAGAAATTAAAAGTGGGGAATCAACTAGATGATGATTTCAGCATTCCTGCATAAGATCAGGTAATTACCACCAAGGTAATGGCATTAAGAATGGGAAAGAGCAGACAGAAAGAAACATAGGAAAAGGAGAATCTACAGAACTTAGAAGTTGCCTTTATTAGGGGTGGGGAGTAGTGGCCAAAAGGGACAGGAAGGATGAGGTAGAAGAGTCAAAGATAACTGTGACTGGAAGAATGGTAAAACCAAAACATCAGGAAACACAAGGCAAAAACAAGAACAACTAAAAATAAGGAGGCAAAAAAACGGATCATGCTGTCGATTTCCATTTCTGCTTTTTGATGGACACTACTTAAAATGGTCTTTCTATTTTAGTAAGAAAGGGTTATTTTGCACCTGGTTTAGCAATGGGGTGATGGCATCATCACAGCGATCTAAAATAAGCAGCAATGGAGGAACCTCAGTTCGCCGGAATTCAAAAAGTTCATATTCTTTAGTTATCACTTGCTGTGGATGAGAGACAAAGACGGTTTGGTCAACCAATTACTTGCAGATAAAGATGATAAAAATAGGAAATTACACACAAAAACCATATCTAACAGTAGTTCCTTGCACCTGCACAAGCCTTCCATAAAAGGAATAAAAAGCTTCAAAAGTTAAGAGAGATTAGGATTTGAAACCCTGTTTTACAAGTGGTTTAACTGGACCAAAAAAGGTTAGTTTGTGGATGTTTCCTGAGTTAGAACTTAAGAATCTTAGCTTTAATTTATTGCTTTTGGTTTTGGATTACAACACACCTACCTCTTTGCCAGTAGCCTAATACATCATCTCCTTGGTTCTACATAAAATATATATATTTTTTGTTTCTGAAATAAAAGGTAGCCTTCTCTTCCATAGGGAAGTGAATGGCCTTCATGTTCTGGAGCCAGGGGCAGGCAATGCCATACCTTAACACATTCAGCGAGTCTCTTTGCTGCCTCTGACGAAAGCTGGTAACGAATCATGGGACACTTCTTCAGAGATAAAAGGAGAGCTGTCAGTCCTTGGGTTGTTCTGGATAGCTGCGCTGGATCCCAATTTCGACCCTTTTTATTAAAAACATATATCCAGAGAAAATATTTGAATTTTCTTTCACAAGTCCAATTACTTGTTGAATTAACTCCCACCTGATGAACTAACTTTATTTCTTTTCCTTCCATACCTGGCAGCAGCCCAAAATATTAAGGGAGAACAAATGTGGATTCACAGCAATGTAATCACCATAGAATTCCTGCAAATAAAGAACATCAGGATTAATCATTCCATAAACTCTCGTTTTACCATGCAGTAATGTTTTCATATGTGATATAATCCCAAAACATCAAACTCGATGAAATTCAGGTGCAACAGAGATACAAAAACTGCTCAATTAACAAGAGTCAACGTGAGGTAATCAATAAAATGATTATAAAACAGTAACAATCTTTCAAAAAAAAAAAAAAGTTGTAAAGACATACACGTTTTATTTCCAGAGACATCTATACACACTTGTCAATTAGTAAAAATAAAATAGTGCTATAAAATATACAGTGTTATTACTAACAATGCAGAAGAAAAACTGGATAACTGGGAGCTCCTAAAAATCAAACACCTATGCTCATCCAAAGACTTCACCAAAAGAGTAAAAAGATTACCTACAGACTGGGAAAAAGTTTTTAGCTATAACATTTCCGATCAGCGCCTGATCTCTAAAATCTACATGATACTACAAAAACTCAACTACAAAAAAGACAAATAACCCAATTAAAAAATGGGCAAAAGATACAAACAGCCACTTCACTAAAGAAGACATTCAGGTAGCTAACACATACATGAGGAAATGCTCATGGTCATTAGAAATGCAAATCAAAACTACAATGAGATTCCATCTCACTCCAACAGGGCTGGCATTAATCCAAAAAACACAAAACAATAAATGTTGGAGAGGCTGTGGAGAGATTGGAACACTTATACACTGCTGGTGGGAATGTCAAATGGTACAACCACTTTGGCGCTTCCTTTAAAGCTAGAAATAGAACTACCATACGATCCAGCAATCCCACTCCTTGGAATATATCCTAGAGAAATAAGAGCCTTTACACGAACAGATATATGCACACCCATGTTCACTGCCGCACTGTTTCCAATAGCAAAAAGATGGAAGCAACCAAGGTGCCCATCAATGGGTGAATGGATAAATAATGGTATATTCACACAATGGAATACTACGTATCGATAAAGAACAGTGATGAATCTGTGAAACATTTCATAACATGGAGGAATCTGGAAGGTATAACGCTGAGTGAAATTAGTCAGTTGCAAAAGGACAAATATTGTATAAAAAAAGACCACTATTATAAGAACAGGAGAAACAGTTTAAACAGAGAAGAAAATATTCTTTGACGGTTATAAGAGGGGGGAGGGAGGGAAGGTAGGAGCGGGGTATTCACTAGATAATAGATAAGAACTACTTTAGGTGATGGGAAAGACAACACACAATACAGGGGAGGTCAGCACAACTGGATTAAATGAAAAGCAAAGAAGTTTCCTGAATAAACTGAATGCTTCGAAGGCCAGAGTAGCAGGGACAGGAGTTTGGGGACCATGGTTTCAGGGGACATCTAAGCCAATTGGTATAATAAAATCTATTAAGAAAACATTCTGCGTCCCACCTTGGAGAGAGGCGTCTGGGGTCTTAAACGCTAGCAAGCGGCCATCTAAGATGCATCAATTGGTCTCAACCCACCTGGATCAAAGGAGAATGAAGAACACCAAGGACACAAGGTAATTACGAGCCCAAGAGACAGAAAGGGCCACATAAACCAGAGACTACGTCAGCCTGAGACCAGAAGAGCTAGATGGTGCCTGGCTACAACCGAGGACTGCCCTGACAGGGAACATAACAGAGAACCCCTGAGGGAGAGGAGAGCAGTGGGATGCAGACCCCAAATTCTCATAAAAAGACCAGGCTTAATGGTCTGACTGAGACTAGAAGGACCCTGGTGGTCATGGCCCCCAGACCTTCTGTTGGCCCAGGACAGAAACCATTCCCAAAGCCAACTCTTCAGACAGGGATTAGACTGGACAACGGGTTGGAGAGGGATGCTGGTGAGGAGTGAGCTTCTTGGATCAGGTGGACACTTGAGACTATGCTGGCATCTCCTCCCTGGAGAGGAGTGAGAGGGTAGAGGGGGTTAGAAGTTGGTGAAATGGACATGAAAAGAGAAGACAGAGGGAGGGAGCGGGCTGTCTCATTAGGGGGAGAGCAATTGGGAGTATGTAGCAAGGTGTATATAAGTTTTTGTGTGAGAGATTGACTTGATTTGTAAACTTTCACTTAAAGCATAATAAAAATTAAAAAAAAGAATATACAATGTTACACTCAGATAAAAAAGAACTTTGCTGTTCAGGGGAGAATATGATTTAAAATAGGCCATTATTTTTATTCATTTATAACGTAGCACATTCTTGTGAAAAATCCAAAATTTGTTTATTTGTTGTCCCTGAAGACAATATTCTTCACTTAAGTGGACATATCACAAACGTATTTAAGAACGACTCGATGGCACTGGGTTTGTTTTTTATGTGCTTAAGAAGGAAAAGGAAACATGGCATGGCCTAATGTGAGGTATTATATAATGTGCAGAGTAACTGCTTAGGAGTTTCCAAGTTTTAACCTACCGACAAGTCTGCTTATTAACTCCCAAAGCAAGATAATCACAAACAGAACTTTAAGACGCCTCACTCACAACCTTTACTTCCTATTCTCTCCCAATCAGACACAGTCCTGCTGATGAATATTCTTATACTGTGGCTCATAAACCTAGCATATGGCCTATCTGATTCTGTCCCCAATCCTGTGAAACCCTTCCTATGAATCCATCAACCCAATCTCCTTATTCTGTATTCTCACTGATCCCTTTAATTCTGTTTCCATTCATTTTGATACTTCTTCCAAACTTTCTAAATATGAGTATCCAAACCCATTGCCATCTAAGTTGATATAGTCTGGTGCAATGCATATTTATTTTGTCTGCTCAGGAAGCTCCCTTCTTTTGAGACAGCACCTTCCTTATTTTTAGATCGAATTTTTAAAAAAGGCCCAATACAAGAGATGTGTTAGAGAACCAGTATGTTTACCTGAACCTCAGCCACAACTTCCTGTTCATCAGCTTCAGCCAATGACTTCACATCACTCTTGCTGATGACATTACTGAAATCTGAAACAGACAAGTGAGTTGCGGTTGACTCAAAGGAGAGCATCTCTGCTGCAGTTAGACATAAATGGGCCTGAAATTTTACGCCTAATAAATAAGTGAAGTTTAGTACAGTACAGATTATGGCATATGTAAAACTGAAAATCTTCACATTGGAATGAGCAGCACAAATATGTTTAAATCCATAAATTCGTTGTAATACAAAAAAAAAAAAAATCACCATTGGAGGATGATAGGGAACCAAGCTATTATATTGATCCAAACCAAACCCACTGCCATTGAGTCGATTCCAACTCACAGCGACCCTATAGAACAGAGTAGAACTGCCCCATAGTTTCAAAGGAGCACTTGGTGGACTTGAACTGTCGACCTTTTGGTTAGCAGCCGTAAGACTTAGCCACTACACTACCAGGGTTTTCATTGTATTTATAGTAGTAAATAAATGGAAAAAAGTAAGGTTTTATCCTGTCTTTTGTATACAAACTATACCACTGGGTAACAAAATAGTAGATGAGGGGAAATTTCTTTTTATAGGCTATTCCAGCTAGAACAAAGAGGTCAAATAATAGTAGAATTCGAATAACACCACTTTTTTTCCAACCCCTAATGAATTAATTTGGGTTTTAATGAATTAATGGATATAAGCATTGAGCATCAACAGCTGCTAATAATACAACAAGAAAAAATTAGCAGAAATATACATCACCTATGAAGTATTCTTGCCAAAAAGAAATCAAATCTGAATTTCATTAAGCATCTCTATCCAACTACCAAATCAAAGAAGTCACTTTGAGGACTAAGGTTGCCTCACCAAAGCCATGATATTTTCAATCACCTCATATGCATGCGAAAGCTGGACAATGAATAAGAAGGCTGAAGAATTGATGCCTTTGAATTATGGTATTTGCAAAGAATACTGAATATACCATGGACTGCTAGAAGAATGAACAAATCTGTGTTGGAAGAAGTACAGCCAGAATTGCTCCTTACACGTGAGAATGGCAAGATTTCATCTCATGTACTTTGGACATGTTATCAGGAGGGACTAGTCCCTGCACAAGGACATCATACTTGGTAAAGTAGATGGTCAGCAAAGGAGAGGCAGGTCCTCAATGAGATGGATTGACACAGTGGCTACAACAATGGGTTCAACACAGCAACGACTGTGAGGATGGCGCAGGAACGGGCAGTGTTTCGTTTTGTTGTACATAGGGTCACTCTGAGTCAGGACTGACTCAATAGCACCTAACAATCCAACTACCACCAAGGGCCCTGGTGGCACAGTTGCTGAGTGCTCAGTTTCCAATCAAAAGTTCAGCAGTTTGAACTTTTGGGAGAAAGATGTGGCAATCTGCTTCTAAAAAATGTATAGCCTTGGAAGCCCTACGGGGCAGTTCTACTGTCCTATAGGGTTGCTAGGAGTTGGAATTGACTTGGCACCAGGTTTGGTTTTTGGTTATCTAACTACCAATTTACAGCAACTAGAGGACAGAGGAACATGCTGAATTTCCAGGAACATGTTAAACTGCCTCTTGGGGATGCACTCAGCAAAATCCAGGCTGTGGCAAACTTTACATACAATTCAGTTTCTTCAATAAATAAATAAATTGCAAGGAAAAGAGAAAGAGAGAGAACCTATAAAAGATTAAAGAGACGTGAACAACAGATCAACCAATAACAATATGGGGACCTTATTTTGATTCTGATTCAAACAAACTTAAAGAAAAGACATATGGGAACTGGAAATTTGAACACTGAACGAATATTTGAGAACAGCAAGGAATTATTTTTCATTTTTATTTAAATGTAATAATGGCATTTTGTTTTTCTTTTTTAGATGAGTCCTTATCTTTCAGAGATGCATGCTGAAAAATTTATGGGTCAAATTATATGATGTCTTAGATTTACTTCAAAATGATTTTGGTGGGGGAGTAGGTGGCAGGATAGCTAAAACAAGACTGGCCATGGCTTGATAATTGTTGAAACTGGATGATGGGTACATGGAGATTTATTATATACTATTCTACTTTTATATATATTTGAAAACTTCTATAATCAAAAGGTTTTTTTTTTTTCTTCTTCTTTTTTTTAAATAAAGGAGGGGAAAGGCCAATTATGGAAGTGATTAAGTAGACATAAAAACATACAAAAATGATAAAAAATGAGATGTGTTAGTTTAGTACTAATACAGATTGTACTGGAAGTTTGTAACGGATAAAAATACTATATACAAGTTAATTTTAGTTTATTTCAAATAAAATCCTGAAACTGATTGTTCTACACAAGAATTTCAACAGATTATCTTTAGTGGGCTTTAGTGCTAACTACTTTAATATATACCATATTTATATACATGTGCACGTGCACGCGTGCGTGTGTGTGTGTAGAGAAAGAGACTTACACAAATGTTACTTTTTTCTATCTTATTAAATAGTGGCATGTGCTGAAGAAAGTCTTAGACTAAAGTCTAGGTATCAAAACTCTAAAATTCCAAAGCCTCCAAATAAGCTTTAAAACTTCTCAAACTTCCTACATACTGAGTGTTAAGTTTTGTCCCTGGTTTTGGAAATGTCACCAAATAGACTACACTGCACTAATCCTATCTTCTCATAGTGACCCTATAGGACAGAGTAGAACTGCCCCATGGGGTTTCCGAGGCTGTAATCTTTACAGCTTCTGATGGTGCAGTGGTTAAAGCACTCAGCTACTATCTGAAAGATTGGCAGTTCCAAAGCAGTCTGTTTCCACAAAGATTTACAGCCTCGGAAACCCTGTGGGGCAGTTCTACTCAGTCCCATAGGGTCACTATGAGTTGGAATCAACTAGAGGGCAATAGGTTGGGTTTGGTGTTTTTAATCTTTAAAAAAAGCTAACTGACCCATCTTTCTTCTGCTGAGGGGCTGGTGGGTTCGAACCACCCACCTTTCAGTTAATAACAGCTGTGAGTTGGAATCAACTAGATGGCAATGAGTTTGGTTTTTTGAATCCTATAAAGATCAACAATGACATCTAGAGGAGAACAGATGCAACTTCCAAAGCAGATACATTACATACATATTTTTAAAATCCATACAAATTATATAGTACCCACAAACTTGGTTTATTTCAACCCCCTTCCAAAAAAAAAAAAAACAGTTGTGCACGTAAGAGTCATGCCCTGATGGCTTGTACTTTCAAGTAACACATAAAGTAGCAAAGAGAAGGTTTTCATCTGGTATGTAACATATATCTCTGCTTTTCCAACAAACTTAAGTATACCCTCCTCCCAAATTAATAAATCAGTACCTATACCTCAATTTGGAAACCCTGGTGGCATAGGGGTTAAGAGCTAACCAAAAATTCAGCAGTTCAAATCCATCAGGTGCTCCTCGGAAACTCTACGGGGCAATTTTCTACTTTGTCCTATAGGGTCACTATGAGTCGGAATTGACTCAATGGTAACGGGTTTGGTTTTTGGGTTTTTATATCTCAATTCATAAAAGTGTAAAAGAGAAATATACATATATTTGTTTTGTTGTTGCACATGTGCAATGTGAAACGTGGCTACTTAGAACTTGACACTTGCAAAACATATTAAAAAACAAAATAGAACTTAAAAAATGTTTTTGCCTAAGTGACCGGTGATGAATAGAAATCACGGTTAGCTCTCTGGAATAGAATGCTAATCACAAGACTTTCAATACTTTGAAAAGACATAAAAAACAGACTTTCATAGAGATGGATTCAATTAACTTATTGATGATATGATGTACTCAATGGAGCACACTAACTAGGATGTTTAAGTAGGTGAAATAACATACTTACAAATAAAATATATACTATATTTGGGTCTTCGGAGCTCCTGAATCAGATAATCTACATTCTCCTGGGAAAGAACAAATAAAATATGAAGAGAGTTACTTAAGTGAAAAAGTAATAAATATCATCTGTTGATTTATTTATGTGTCTACCGAGAGTCCACTGTGTGATGAGGTCTACATTAAATGTCCGTCTGTTCGGAGACAGTGAGGGTTGTGGACAAAAAAGAGATACATAAAATATAATGATCAAAAATGGTGCAGTGGTTAAGAACCTGGTTGCTAATCAAAAGGCCGAAAGTTCGAATCCACCAGTCGCTCCTTGGAAACCCTATGGAGCGCTTCTATTCTGTCCTATAGGGTCACTATGAGTCAGAATCGACTTGACAGCAACGGGAACATACATAAACACATTAAATATTAAGCAGATGCATCATCTTGGCCAAATTAAGACAAAAATACAAAGGAAACTGATGTCAAAGTACAGCACAAAATTGACAGTACTTCTGCAAATTTCTCTCAAGTTGCTTGTTCCTAAGTTCATCTGATCAAAATTCTCATATAAAATACCAAAATGTCTCTCTAGTCTTTTAAAGACAAACATTCAAGAGAAATAGTTAATTATATTTACTTTAAGGAGCCCTGGTGGTGACGTGGCTAAGCGCTCCGCTACTAACTGAAAGGTCGGTGGTTCAAACCCACCAGCTGCTCTGTGGGAGAAAGATGTGGCAGTCTGCTTCCATAAAGATTACAGCCTTGGAAGCCCTATGGGGTTTCTATGAGTCAGAATTGACTCAACGGCAACGGGTATATCCACTTTCACTTTCAATTTATCAAATCCAAGACTCTGACCAACTGCAACATTTGTGAAGTATTTGCAAATAAACCAAAACCAAACCCACTGCCGTCAAATGGATTCTAAAAATAGCAGGGTACAATTAAGGAATTTTGTCTTTATCCTAAAACAATGAGAAGTCATTGAAGGATTTCAAATGGGTGTGACATGATTTGATTCGTATTTTGGAAAGCACATAACCCGTAAACATGGTAAAAGAGTGCATTGGAGTTGAAGAACATGGATATGAGAGGCAAGAGAGTATCAAAATAATACTGTACTAGGAAAGGGTTGTTAAAGAAGAGGCTCAAGATAGATTCAGAAGGTGATGGACAAAGACTGACAGAAGGCTAAAGAACCTTTAGATTAGGGGAAGAGAACAAACAGGGGAGAGGAGTGAGGATGTAGAGGGATGGTTAAAAGCCCTGGTTGGCTGTAGAGGAGAAGCAGGGTCGGGCCATAGGAAGACTGGGTACATTAAAAGCAGACCAAATCAGCTAAAAGAGGGCTCTGAGTGTTGGGCTACTAAATATAGATTTAGTCATAGAAATAAAATTGAGCCACTATAGGTTCCTGAGTATAGAGGTGAAGAAAATGGTAAAGATTCAAGACACTGATAGCTGTATATAAGATTAAACGGCAATGGTATATGATGTGATAGGTATCCATGTTAATCCAGGAATAAAGTGATGTGAGTCTCTGTTCTGGCTTAGAAATAGCCAAGAACCTAAAAGACATCTTGAAGGAAGAATTGGCTGTGAGGGGCGAACAGAGAAGTGGAAGGAGAAGAATCAAGGTTATAACTCTGACAAATCAGGATAGTTATGATGCCATGAATGATGATAACAAAATTTATTTTGCCTACTTAGTATTTCAAACCAGGGTGTTCTTTCTGCATTTGCCTGGGTAGATGGCAGTTCAGTTTATGCAGTACCTTCGTAGGTCGAAGAAAACAAATGGCCTTCAGGTGTTTCATAATCTCTCGATTTTGAGAGTCAATGCGTTCAAAGAGGTACACTTCCTTCTGAAGAATCTCTGATTGTGTGTATACCATACTCACTATTCCAGTCTGTAAAGAAAAAGAACTAAGATCATGTTAGTCCAGAATAATAAAAACAAAAAGCAACACCAAAGACTTTGTGTGCATTTTCATTAATACTTAGCTCACCATTTTACTGAGCATTTCAAAGCATGTAGGCAATGTACCAGAATGAAAAACATGCTCTCTCTGAACACAGACAATTCATAATTTGCATCACCTTAAAGAGTTGTTTTGTTTTTTTAAAGCCTGTGACCAAAAAATAATAACCTGTCATCTCAGCTTTACTTTAAAAACACAACGTTGGCTGAAAATAAGAGCGCCATCCCCAAAGTCTTCCAAGTGCTCTGTCTCACACATTAATTATTTCTGATAGAGACACTTAGAAAAGGATTTCTAATTCCAATCAATTGTTCCGGATACCAGAAATCTTAAAACCCACTGGGAACGCTTTAGGCAACTTTTCAGTTCCCATACAGAACTGACTCTCATTTTAAAATCTTTAATTAAATACTAAATCCTACAGTGGAAAGCAGCCAGCTACTGGAAAGGAGGGGCAGTTGCTTCATAAACACTGAAGGAAAAGCAAACTCACCGTCTCTTTATCCATGAGAAGTACTTTCATACCGGGTCCACTGTCCTCTATCATTTTGGAAATGTACTGCTTCACAGCAAAAACCACGTTCATGGTGACGAATTGACAGGTGCCCCACAGCCCTTCCCGCCCCCTTTTTCTTGCAAAATTAATCCCTGGCCTGTTGGCGGGGTCTCAGCAGCTTCCTCCGCTCCTCACTTCGACTTCCGGGAGTCCGGGCGGCTGCGGTACTGGGAATTGTAGTTCCGCTGCGGGGTCCGGGGAACCAAGCTTTCCGGCGGGATGGGAAAGCCAGGTTGAGACCCCTTGGGCAGCCTCGCGCGGAGGATTCCTCCCTCACCTCCCGCCTGGAGGTGTTTGAGCCCCGGGCTCTCAGACTTCTTCCGGCCTTGGCTCTGGAGGCCCCGGCTGCGACTTGAAACGCCTCCTGGCTTGGGGAGAAGGGGGCGCCTTGCGGTGTGGAGGAACTTAGCGTAAGGCTGGCACCGAGGCAGGAACAGAGCGTGGCCGTGGTCAACTATTTGCCATTAACACTTTCTTGGGTGGCAGTGCGGAGTGAAGGGAAGAGAGGTGGCGTGATAATCCCAGCCGCTGGGGACTCGGAATTTGGTAATTCGCATGCGGTATTTGCTCAACAGCGGAGGGTAAGAGTCTTTCCTAGCTTCATCGAGTCATTAACAAGGTAGAGACCAGTTAAAACTTGTTACCACGGAGAAGCCCCCATGGGTGTCAGAGTAGAATTGTACTCCATAGGGTTTTCAGTGGTTGATTTTTTTGGAAGCATATCACCAGGCCTTTCTTCCTAGGCACCTTTGGGTGGACTCGAACTGCCAACCTTCCCGATCGCAGCCCAGCGTGTTAATGGTTTGCACCACCGAAGGACTCCAAGGCAGGCACAGTGCACCTGTATTAAGAGGCTGCAAAGCTAGGCCGGGATTAGTATTCTGAAGATTGAGGAATGAAATTGAACAAATATTTACTGAATGCATGAACAAAGGGAACGCCCTTTAGGGATATCTTGGGAGAGGCCTTGGATCCCCCATGGGTGGCCTGAAGCTGGCTGGGGTCAGCTGCCAAAATTCGCAGCTGTCGGGTCGCGCGCATTCCAGAAGCTTGGGGGCGGGGCGGGGCAGAGTAGGGCCTTAGCTCCCGAGCGCAGAGAGGGCGCCCTCCCCTCTCCACCGCCCACCCCCTCCCCACACCCGTACACAAATGCCCCTCCTCCCGTGGATTGCCCCTGGGTGGTGGTTACCCTCGGTACTTCCGGGAGCGCACTTCTACCCTCCGTGTCTGCGCACCGGGTGATGGGACTTCGCTGGCTCCATCCCGCTGTCCGGCGCAGGCGGGGCGTGGGTGATCTGTGACCCTCAAACTGTAGGCAAAAAAAAAAAAAAAAACGAGTTAATAGAATGGTAATAAGAATGGGTAGGGGGCGCATATTCAGAGGGGCAAAAAGCGAACTATCGTGGGGATTTTAACGAAAAGCTTAAATCACAAATTTTGATTTATGAAACGACAAAAACCTAGCGAGGAAATAAAACTTAAAGCCGTCGACTTCTAAATGTCTGCATTTGCGTTTATACCCCACAGGTCTCCTCTCCATCATGCCATTTCTCCAAAAAGAGGGTAAAGGTTTGTTTTCCGAACCTTAGGAGAATTGTAAAATCAGGAAAATAATGAGAAACAACTACAAGAAACCAGCGACTATAAATACTTTAAATATCCCCACCAAAATAATGACCAGTATTCGTTGGAGTCAGTTTAATCAATGGGTTCAACTTTACCAAATAAACCATTCTATCATTATATTGGAAACCCTGGTGTCTTAGTGGTTAAGTGCTACAGGTGCTAACCAAAGGGTCAGCAGTTCGAATCCGCCAGGCGCTTCTTGGAAACTCTATGGGGCAGTTCTACTCTGTCCTATAGGGTCGCCATGAGTCGGAATCGACTCGACGGCACTGAGTTTTGTTTTTTTTTTTATTTGTCATTATGTTACACAAAGCATACAATTAAAACTAGACCCGTAGAATGTTAACATTAATTCTGCTGTTAAAATTAGTTTGTGCAACATTGCACACAGTTTTCAAACCCTTTATGGGAGATCAGGAAACCCTGGTGGCACAGTGGTTAAGAGCTACGGCTGCTAACCAAAAGATGGGCAGTTCCAATCCACCAGGCGCTCCTTGGAAACTCTATGGGGCAGTTCTGCTCTGTCCTATAGGGTCGCTATGAGTCGGTAATCGACTCGATGGCAGTGAGTTCGGTTCGGTCTTTGAGTATGGGAGATCAGAAGCCGCTTGAAATATCATAGGATTCTGTCACCCCTGTCGGTAATCGACTCGATGGCAGTGAGTTCGGTTCGGTTTTTGAGTATGGGAGATCAGAAGCCACTTGAAATAGCATAGGATTCTGTCACTTCTAAGGAGCCCTGGGAAACCCTGGTGGGGTAGTGGTTAAGAGCTACGTCTGCTAACCAAAAAGGTCAGCAGTTGGAGTGCACCAGGCTCTCCTTGGAAACCTATGAGGCAGCTCTACCCTGTCGTATAGGGTCGCTATGAACCGGAATCAACAAGAGGGCAAAGGTTTGTTTTTTTTTAAAGGAGCCCTGGAAGCCCTGGTGGCGCAGTTGTTAAGAGGTCGCTGCTAACCAAAGGTCAGGAGCTCAAATCCACCAGCCGCTCCTTGGAAATCTTATAGGGCAGTTCTACTCTGTCCTAAAGGGTACCTCTGTCCAATGGGGTCTCTATGAGTTGGAATCTACTTCACCACAACGTGTTGGTTTGGAAGGAGGCCTGGGGGGCGCAGTGATTAAGCGCTCCGCCGCTAACCAAAAGGTGGGCAGTTAAATCCACCAGTTGCTCCATGGGAGAAAGATGTGACAGTTGGCTCCTGTAAAGATTTACAGCCTCCGGTAAACCCTATGGGGCAGTTCTACTCTGTCCTCTATGGTAGCTACAAGTCAGAATAGACTCCACCGCAATGGGTTTGGTTTGAGTTTTACATCACCTGTGAAATTGTCAAGAATGTGTTCATTTTTCTTCCCTTTTCGATTTTCCTATCAAGTAAATCTTCTCATCAGGTATTTTTCTATTTTTTAGATATGTTTTCAAAGGAAAGTCTTAAATTATATATTGAATTGAAACTATGAATCTTAACATGGATAAAACAAAAAACCAAGTCCACTGCAGACAGTGGATTCTGACTTATGGCGACCCCATGTGCTACAGAGTAAAACTGCTCCACAGGGCTTTCTTGGTTGTAAGCTTTACTGAAACAGATCACCAGGCCTTTCTTCTGTGACCTGGGTGGGCTCCAACCAAGAACCTTCAGGTTAGTAGTGGAGAGCAAAAAGTTTGAATTAAAATACTGTCCTTACCCATGTATAATGTTCATATATTATAGAATCTGCAAACCTAAGCTAATGAAAAATGAAACTCGCCTGCAAATCCTGTAAATTAGTGATATTGGAAAATTTACTTCCTATCTCCTGTGTTGGAAACTGTGATGGTGTAGTGGTTAAGAGCTACAGCTGTTAACCAAAGGTCAGCAGTTCAAATCCACCAGGTGCTCTTTGGAAACCCCATGGACAGTTCTACTCTGTCCTATAGGGTCACTGTGAGTCAGCATCGCCTCTATGGCAATGGGTTTTTTTTTTCCTTTGTCACTTTTTTTTTTTGTTTTGTTTCTTTTTTTGGACTTTGTATATTATAAGATTGTTTTCCATTTTCTGCATGTTTTAGAAAGAACAAAGAGGAAAAAAAGAGGCTTGCCCATGATTTGTACTTTTTTAGACAACAGTCAATCTGTAGATAACACGTGAAAAAAATCTGCGCCCTTTTGATTATTCCTATTTGGACATTTGTAACATATTGAGGGAGAAGGGAAATGCCTATTTTGATAAGGCTTACTGATGCATTCCATTTCCCATGAAATTCCACTGATGTCAGTGACTGTTCTTTTATGCAGTGAGTGATAAAATATGGAATATAAACAATTTGAGCAAAATACGTAAATGGTTATTATACACTTAAAGGATGCTGTCAGGTCCTAAAGTTTGTCAGGCTACTTCCTTCCTGAAGAAAACCATGCAAACCATTTTAAATGCCTCCAGATTAAGGATGTCTTTTGTATCCTCATACTTCTAAAAATAAGACTGAAACTGATGATACAATCCAAATTCTTGCTTTGTGACCCTCCAGAATAACCCCAGAATGATTATTCTGTTGTAGACAAGAAATAGTGAATTCAGAAGCCAATGTGAAGTGCCTTACTTATTTTTTTAGGGTGTAAATAATCTGTAACAACAAGAAATATTTTCAGTAATAAAGACATTAAATTTTTAAAATAATGACATTCTACAAATATGTATGGTTACATTAGCGATGAAAACTTCCAGGGCAGTTACTTGAAAAATTTATTTTTACTAGGTCCAAGAAATTGAAGTTTTAATGATGGAGAGCAAGAAGTTAAAAAATGCAACATTTAACTTTTATACATTTTATTTAGACTTATAAATATGTGGACAAATGAAATAATCAGAAACATTACCAGGATACTTTCATGTAACTCAGCTTTCTCCAAAGTATGTAGTATTTAAGGTTTAGTTGCCTGTTTATATTTAATCATAATCATATTTTCCCCCATCAGAACTCAAAGCTTCATTATAAAATGAAGAGTATGTAAAAAAGGTTCAGTAGAATTGTAATAATGATATGTCCAACTCTTAGTTATCTTAGATTATTAATCCCTTAGCGTCTTAGTCACTTAGTGCTACTGTAACAGAAATACAACAAGTGTATGGCTAGAAGTCCGAATTCAGGGCACCAGCTCCAGGGGAAGGCTTTCTCTCTCTGTCTCCTCTGGAGGAAGGTCCTTGTCATCAGTCTTCGCTTGGTCTGGGAGCTTCTCAGTGCAGGAACCTCAAGTCCAAAGGACACGCTCTCCTCCTGGCACTGCTTTCTTGGTGATATGAGGTCACTTCTCTCTTTTATATCTCAAAAGAGGTTGTCTTAAGGGACTATCTAATCTTGTAGGCCTCATCAATATAATTGCTGCTAATCCATTTTGCTACATCATAGTGATGGGATTTACAGCACATAGGGAAATCACATCAGAAGATAAAATGGTAGACAATCATACAAGAAAATCACGACTTAGCCAAGTTGACAGATATTTTTGGGAGGACACAATTCAATCCATGACACCTAGTTACCATTCTCCTTTTTGGTACTTGTTAACACTTCACCCACAAATCTTGGATAGGGAGGGAAGTAGAGATGAAATTCAATGACACTCAAGTTAATTTAATTTCCTGCTTGTTAGAAATGGGAAAAAAAAAATTGGAGAAAAAATGGTAATACTGTAGAGCTAGTGTAGACCAGTCCTTGGGCAGTTTTCTTAACCTCTCTGAGCCTCATTTCCTTATTTGATAAATGGTAATATCTT
Organism: Loxodonta africana; assembly: GCF_030014295.1. Taxonomy (NCBI): domain Eukaryota; kingdom Metazoa; phylum Chordata; class Mammalia; order Proboscidea; family Elephantidae; genus Loxodonta; species Loxodonta africana. The sequence goes on along the minus strand of NC_087344.1, from coordinate 179,997,064 downwards.
TACGTCATGAAATTGTGAGGATTAAATGAAATAGTGTGTAAAAAGTATTTTACAAAGTACCTGGCACATAGTGAGTACTCAAAAAATTTCAACTTTAATTAGAAACCAAAAGATAGACATGCCTATTAGCTTATTTTTTACTTACATGGACTTTATGCACTTTCACAAGGAAATTTAAAAATAAGTAATTTCAGAATTTGTAAGGTGTAGTTTGCAAACAATTTTCCTAATAACTTTACCCTGCATTACTATACAATAATAGAATTACTAATGGGCAAGTGTGGCCTGCTACATCAAAATTTGTAAAGCATACAATAAGAATTGACACCTTTGAGTTGTGGTATTGGGAAAGAATATTGAATATACCATGGACTGCCAAAAGAATGAACAAATGTCTTGAAAGAAGTACAACCAGAATGCTCCTTAGAAGCAAGGATGGCAAGACTACGTCTCACATATTTTGGACATGTTGTCAGGAGGGATCAGTCCCTGGAGAAGGACATCCTGCTTGGTAAAGTAGAGCAAAACAGAGGAAGACCCTCAATGAGATGGAGTGACACAGTGGCTGCAACAGTGGGTTCAAGCGTAACAATGATTGTGAGGATGGTGCAGGATTGTGCAGTGTTTCATTCTGTTGTACACAGGGTCTCTATATGAGTTGGAACCAACTCGACAGCATCTAACAACATGATTTTCCCAAAGACGAAACTGAGGAAAAATATACTTGAAGTGATTTCAGAGGCTTAGTGTCTACCAGCCTCAAATCAAACAGAATTTGGTAAATATTGATTATAATTGGTGTTCAGTGCTGAACTTTTTTGTAGCAAAACTATGTAATGGTTTTAAATCATTAAGTAAAAATTATTTGCATGAAGATTTCTGCACATTCAATAGTTTCAGGAATTCTATCTTTCTGAATAGGTTAGTTAACAATAGCCCCAGGGAGTTTCACCACCTCACCATGCCTACTGAACCTCTGTTGTACCCTGTGCAGGGTCCTTCAAAGTAATGATTCTGAATTCTTACAGTTGGTTATAAATAAATAAATAAATTCACTATTTTGAGATGACCAAAGAAGCCAGATTTCTCTGTATGGGAACCACTTTGCCAGGAGAACCATTCCTATCCGCAGAAATCATAGGTAGCATACTTGGGAAATCAAACCAGTTGCCTTCAAGTTGTTTCCAACTCATGGCAACCTCATGTGTGTCAGAGTAGAACTAGAATTGTGCTTCCATGGAGGGGTTGCAATGGCTAGTTTTTTAGAAGTAGATCAATAGTCCTTTCTTCTGGCACCTCTGCGTGGACTTTGTGTTAGCGGCCCAGCGTGTTAACCGTTTGCACCACTTGGGCTCCATGTAGTCTTTAGCCTAGCTTTTATTCATTTTTCATAGGAAACTCTTTTATACTGTGCTTAGTTTTACTCTGTTTTCCTACCTACATATGGAATATAAAAAAGTTGGTCATGTGCTTGCTTCTCTAAGAAATTGCTGACATTCATGAAATGAATTTAAAAGTGCTTTGTAATGTTAAGGAGGTGCATAAGTTGTTATTTCTTAAAAAAAAAAAAAAGATTGAATTAAATTTACTGCTAAGATCTCTTTTAGGATCTATGATTCTATTCTTGGGCTGCTCTTTGTGTTAAATATGTAGGAAAAAAACAGTGCCATCGAGTTGATTCTGACTCATAGCGACCAAATATGTAGATGACCATAAAATGTGATGAAAGTATTTTTAACGTTTTAGATGATGCTCCATATGAGCTAAGTACCAGAAAATACATATTCTTATGAATACCTAAGCTTCGTTAGCTGTAAAGGAGCCTGGATTATATGTTTTTCTATTGAAATAATTCCTTTAGAAATGACTTATTATTGACTTCATCAAAGCATTTGATCAAGATAATATGTTTTGCCTCACTAGAAAGAATATTTAATATTGTGAAAATAAGATAAAATATTTTATTTACACATCTTTCTACTTGAAGCAAATGAAATTTCCTTAATGTAGGACATGATTATTCAAGATTCTTCCTTTAATAATAATAATAATAAATAACAGCCACCTTCTGTTGAGCTTTTGCTATGTGCTGAGCCTTTTACTAGTGTCTCACTCAACCTTTGCAACTTTGAGGCAGATATTATTCTCTTATTACAGATAAACTGAAGTTCAGAGAAGTTGAATAACTTTCTTAAAATGACACGGAAAACAGCAAATTGAGAGAAGCTTATCTTTTTCTGTGAGCATCTCCCCATATACGACTTTGTACATGTCCTTTTTTTTTGGCACATAGTCTTTTTAGAAACTAGATTATCTTTTCTTTGAGAATAGAGAAGGTTTTTTTCCATCCCTTCTGCCTGGTACGGTGTTCTGTACACAGTAGATACCCAATAAATACTTAATGTTGGTGATATTCATTACAAGGCATGTTAAATAAGAGTTTTACATGGTCAGAACAAACTAAAAGATAAATAAAATTACATAGGTGATTCATGCCAATAATTTTATTGAATAACATGGAATAATTCTGGGGGAAAATATCAAGAATTTTCTTCTAAATTACTGGTAAATTATAGGGATGTAGACTCAAACTTAGGGTGCATTAATGGGGACGAAGCTCAAAACAGTGCTCAGAAGAAGTAAGCAGTGGTGTTCTTGTAACAAATGACATGACATTTGTTTTTCTGACTATCTTCCAGCAGTGATTAAAGACAGGATCAATTTCACAGAATTGTTGATTAAGAATTTACTATAGAGAACATTAGCTTTTTACAGTGTTAACTTGGCTTTGAACTTTTTCAGTGCTCAGACAGAGGGCGCCCTTCCATCACAAGAGACATACCAATAACTAAGAGGCTCCTTGTAAGGCTGGTTGTTGCCCCACTGAGTAACAGTTACAAGAATAAAGGAAAATGCATTGTTTTGGCTAAAAAAGATTACAGAATGTTTGTTTAATGTTGATTTTAATCCGCTTTTGGCTTTTTTTTTTTTTTTTGGCTTTAAATCTTCTCATTAGTTGCTGCATGAATTGACTGCCTTGCATTTTTTTCACTTTTTAAAGACTAGATAAAAGCTATAAGGGTCAAATCCAACAACATTCTAATCTGGGAGATTAGTTTCACAAATATAAAGTCACATTTAAAATTCGAAGGATGGGAATGTGATCATGGCTTCTATGTGTGTTTGAAATCATTAACAGTAGATTTGTCAGTACAAATATAAACACACTCATGCACACACGTACAAGCTAGATCATGTGCTAAGTACTTTCCATGGATTGTTCTCACAACAACTCAATGACATAAGTAGTACTGTTATCCACTTTCTAAAAAAAAAAAAAAAAAATTGAAGCTTAGAGATATTAGGAAGATTTTCCAGGGTCAAAAACTAATAAGTGACAAAACTGAGATTTGAACCCCGGAACTGTGAACACGAGAATCCATGCTTCTACCCAGAATACCGGAAATGACAATTTCCCCTATTCATGGCACAAAATATGCAATTAGTAGTAAAATGGGAGATTTTCCCTTTAATTTCCAGTTATTATTGAAAAGTTTACAGCAGCATCAGAATCACCATAACTTAATTTAGGAATAGTATTGAGAAATTAGAGTTTTTATTTCCTGGTGGTGTAGTTTTTAAATCTCAGATACTACAGAATGATTTGATTTCTGATCAGGAGAACAGTCAAGTTTAGAGAGTGCGTGAAAGAATGAAAACAAAAACAAATTGAACTGAAGACCAGGTGATCTGATTTATAGTCCCTTTTACTACTAATACCTGGATGAGCTTCAGAAGTGATTTAAGCCCGCTGGACCTCTGTCTTTCAAATGAAAGAAATGGGCTAGAAAACCTCAGTTTTATGTCTTGCATATGGAAATCCATCTCTTTGTTTTATATCTGCATTCTGTACATGTCTTGCCCAATTCCTGAAGGTGATAGATGAATATAAATCTAACAATGTCATGCATCTGCTCTAGTACTGATATGGAGCTCCAAAATGGTGTAAGGTCCAGAAGAACTACATGGTACCTGGCTACAACTGATGACTGCCCTGACAGGGAACACAACAGAGAATCCCTGATGGAGCAGGAGAACCGTGGGATGCAGACCTCAAATTCTCGTAAACAGATCAGGCTTAATGGTCTGACTGAGACTAGAAGGACCCTGGAGGCCATGGTCCCCAGACCTTCCGTTAGCCCAAGACTGGAACCATTCCCAAAGCCAACTCTTCAGACAGGGATTGGACTGGACAATAAGATAGAAAATGATACTGGCGAGGAGTGAGCTTCTTGGCTCAAGCAGACACATGAGGTTGTGTGGGCAGCTCCTGTCTGGAGGGGAGATGAAAAGCAAGAGGGGGACAGAAGCTGGCTGAATAGACATGGGGAATACAGGGTGGAGAGAAGGAGAGCAACTAGGAGTACATAAAAGCAAACAAACAAACAAACCCAGTGCTGTCAAGTCGATTCCAACTCATAGCGACCCTACAGGACAGAGTAGAACTGCCCCATAGAGTTTCCAAGGAGCTCCTGGTGGATTTGAACTGTCAACCCTTTGGTTAGCAGCTGTAGCGCTTAACCACTACACCACCAGGGTTTCCAGGAGTACATAGCAAGGTGTATATAAATTTTTGTGTGAGAGGCTGACTTGATTTGTAAACTTTCACTTAAAGCACAATAAAAATAACAAAATAGTGTAAGGTCCAGAGTATTTGTTTTTGACATTTCTGAGGACATGCTCTAATTTTCCTTCTATGTATGCATGAGGTTTCTGGGGATAGTCTGTTCATTCTTTCTTTAATTTGGGTTAAAGCATTTCCTTAAGTGGGAGAAGTAAAAGGATGTATCTCCCTTCTCTAGCTCCTGGTGGATTTTATCAACTTTCTGAGTGAAGACTGCATATATGTAGGGGCAGAGTATCTCTCTGAATATTCCTTTGCTTTCTCCTGTAAGATGTTTAAGAGCTATTCTTTTCAGGTAGTAAAGTGATGGCATCGAGGCTTAAGACAGGAGAGAGGTAAAGGGACTGATAGCCTAGCTCTTATGTGAAAGTCTAATTTAATTACACTATTTTTGACTGAGTTGAAACTTCTAAATTGGATGGCCCTTACCCTCTATGGGGTTGCTATGGGTCAGAATCAACTAGACAGCAATGTGTTTTTGTTTTTACTCTCTATGAGGAGCCCTGGTAGGGCACTGGTTAAGAGCTATGGCATGTGTCATGGATCGCATTATGTCCCCCCCAAAATGTGTCTATCAGTTTGGCTGGGCCCTGATTCCTGGTTGATTTTCCTATATGTTGTAAATCCTGCCTCTATGGTGCTAATGAGGGAGGATGGGTGGCAGCTGTGTTAGTGAGGCAGGACTCAGTCTACAAGATTGGATTGTGTCTCGAGGCAATCTCTTGAGATATAAAAGAGAGAAGCGAACAGAGAGACAGGGGGACCTCATACCACCACCAAGAAAGCAGCACCAGGAGCAGAGCGCATCCTTTGGACCCGGGGTTCCTGTGCCTGAGAAGCTCCTCAACCAGGGGAAGATTGAGAACAGGGATCTTTCTCCAGGGCCGACCAGAGAGAAAAAGCCTTCCCCTGAAACTGACACCCTGAACTTAGACTCTTAGCCTACTTTACTGTGAGGGAATAAATTTCTGTTTGTTAAAGCCATCCGTTTGTGGTATTTCTGTTACAGCAGCACTAGATAACCAAGACAGCATGCTACAGTTGCTAACCAAAAAAAGATAAGCAGTTCAAATCCACCAACCACTCCTTGGAAGCACTACGAGGCAGCTCTACCCTGTCCTATAGAGGCGCTATCAGTCGAAATCGACTTGATGGCAATGGGTTTGGTTTTTGGTTTTTACCCTCTATAGAAGTCATTTTTCTGTGTGTTCTTAGAGGAAAGTCTCTGGGGTACCTAAATAAGTGTCAGACTCTGGACACTGGTTGCTGGAGGATTTGTGGAGGGTGTTCATTCATTAGGAACCCTGGTGGTACAGTGGTTAAGCTCTCAGCTGCTAACCAAAAGGCTGGTGGCTCTAACCTACCAGCTGTTCCTCAGAAGAAAGATGTGGCAGTCTGCTTCCATAAAGATTACAGTCTTGGAAACCTTATGGGGCATTTCTATTCTGTCCTATAAGGTCACTATGAGTCGTAATTGACTTGAAGGCAGTGGGTTTTGTTTGACTCATTCTTTCAACAGGTATTTGTGAACACCTACTATGTGCTAGCCATGGAAATATAGCATTGAATAAAACAGACAAAAATCCCGAACCTCGTGGAGTTCACAATCTAGTGAGGGCAATCAGGCAATAAACAAAAAAAGTAAAAACTACAGTATTTTAGATGGTGATAAGTTCTATAGAGAAAAACAAAGTAAGTTTAAAGAAGGGAGATAGGGAGTATTGGGATGTGTAAGGTTTGCAGTTATAACAGGGTGGTCCAGGAATTTTTCACTGAAAAGCGAGTATTGAGCAAAAACCTGAAGGAGGTGAAGGGTGTAAGCCACGTGGTCTCTAGATCAAGAATCTTCAGATGAAGGGAAGAGCAACTGCAAAACCCCTGAGGTGGGAGTGGACTGCTCAAAAAACAGCAAAGAAGCCAGTGTAGCTGGAGCTGAGTCAGTGGTGGAGAAAGATAGGTAACGGGGGCCAGTTTGTGTACTATAAGGGCCTTGGCTTTTATTTTGAGTGAAACTGGAGAGCTTTGAGGAGAGGCTCAATCTTGCTATTTGGTGAGAATAAGTTGCAGAGGGCAAAGCCGAATCAAGGAGAGGCTTTTACAGTAATCCAGGTGAGAGATGATGGGTATTGGAGATGGTAAGAGAGTAGTTGGATCCTGGAGATTGGGACCATATTTCCTAACGGCTTAAGTGAGGGACCTGTGAGAAAGGGAGGGCTATAGCATGATATCAAGGTTTTTAACCTGACAACTAGAAGGATGGGGTTGCCATTAACTGAGATGGAGAAGGTGGCAGGGGAAGCAGGTTCTGTTGGGGAAGACTGCATTTCTTCCCTCAGTTGCAATGTCACTGCGTCACCCATACACTACATACCTGGAATACGGTCACAACCACTTTTAGCCTCTTCTCCTTCCAACCCATCCTGTATGCCATAGGAATCAAGAGTAGGCTCTGGTTTGGGAAAATCAAATTGCTAGATCAATATCCAAAGGTTAAACATACTTTGCATTTGCTTTGTTTGTATAATAGGGAGTTGCCTTTGCATTTTATCATTTCTGAAGTTGTATTTAATGGTTCCATAAACTCTGAATAGAACTACAGCAATATAATTATTTCCTCTGTTTTGCTAGAATTGCTTTTGTAATCCTGTTAAGTGGATTACTTTAAATAAGTGTTGTGTCTCTTCTTTATAAATTAATGTTTATACCCTTTGTAAATAAACAAAAAAGCCTTTTTGTTCACTGAACATTTTTATATTCTTTATGACCTGCTGTAAGATTGCACGGAGTTAAAAACTTGCAGTGGAATGGTGGTAGATTTGTATTATTTGTCTGATCTTAATGTTGTAACATACGGATTGTGCAAAATATATAATTAGCTCGTTTTTGTTATTTAACGTATGCTGGGCTGTAACAACACAGACTGGAGAAGATGACATAAGGTACAAGAAAGCAAGTAAATTACTACCTAACTAAAACATTTAATTCTAATATTAGCAGTGCTTTCTCTAGAAAATTAGCTGAACAGGTTTTTAACTTTCCTCAGTGCTTTTTTATCTCCATTTTCCAAAAAATATTGTATGACCTCACTTATATGAAAAGATAAGAACAGGGAAATGTATAGAGATCAAAGCTTACATGTGGTTACCAGGGGTGAGAAAAAAAAAAAAGGGGGATGAGAAGGAGGGGAGAAATGGGCGTAATTGCTTATGGACCACTGAGTTTCAGTTTACAATGAGAAAAATCACATCGATTAAGGGTAAAGGTTGCACAGCTAATTAATGTAATTGATGTCAATAAGTTGTACATTTGCAAAAAGTTGAATTGGTAAACAGTGTGTGATAGATATATTTAAAACAACAACAACAAAAAAGAGCAGCTGTTGAGGCTGCTTACATACAACCAAAACACCTCATGGGATCTGATTTCTTGGTTTGGAGGTTTTAGGGTCATGGTTTCATGGGACATTCCAGTTAATTGGCCTAATATTGTGTTTAGTGGTTTGGTTTTATCTCCTAGTTCATTACATAGTGTCTGGGGTTTTAAAAGCTTGCAAATGGCCATCCAAGGTACAACAATTGCTCTCTGTTCACCTGGAACAACAGAGGGAGAAGGAGAGTCAGGAATAGGAGGAGGAAATGGAACGTGTGGCTAATTGTTTCCATGGAGGACTGCCTCCTTTGCCATAAGATCAGAAGAACCAGATGGTGCCCAGCTACCATTACTGAATGTTTTGATCAAAGATTCTATGGAAGAATCCTAATCAAAAGAAGGAAATTGTAGAAAAGAACTTTAAATTTTCATGGAATCTAGCATTTCTGGAGCTACTGAGGCTGGATGAATCCCCAAAACTATTTTTTTATATGATTGTGCTTTAGGTGAAAGTTTACAGAGCAAATTAATTTCTCATTAAACAATTAATACACACTGTTTTGTGACATTGATTGCCAACCCTGCGACTTGTCAACACTCTCCCTGTCTTAACCTTGGGTTCCCCATTTTGATTCTTCCAAGATTCCTGTGTCCTCCTGCCTTCTCATCCTTGCCCCTCGACTGTTGTGCCCATTTAGTCTCATAGACACGGTTAAACTATGTGTGTTATTTTTTGTTTTATAGGCTTCTCTAATGTTTGGCTGAAGGGTGAGCCTCAGGAGTGACTTTAGTACTGAGTTAAAATGGTGTCCAGGGGTCTTTCTCACAGGGTGTTTTCCAGTCTCTGTCAGACCAGTAAGTCTGGTCTTTTTTTGTAACTTTGAATTTCGTTCTACATTTTCCTCCAGCTCTATCCAGGCCTTCTATTGTGATCCCTGTCAGAATACTCACTGGTGATAGCCGGGCACCATCTAGTTACGTTGGACTCAATCTGGTGGAGGCTGTGGTAGTTGTGGTCCATTAGTCCTTTGGACCATTTTCCTTTGTGTCTTTGGTTTTCTTCATTCTCCCTTGCTCCAGACAGGGTGGGACCAGTGGAATATTTTCGATGGCTGCTCACAAGCTTTTAAGACCCCAGATGCTAGTCAACAAAGTAGGGGATAGAACATTTTCTTTATAAACTATGTTATGCCAGTTGAGCTAAATGTCCCCGCAGGCTACAGTCCCCAACCCTCAGCCCAGTAACTCAGTCCCTTAGGGAGTTTGGATGTGTCTATGAATCTTCTATAACTTTGCCTTGGTCAAGTTGTGAACCCCAAAAACTATTGGTTTGAGATAATCTTTAAACCTTTAACCCATAATATCCCCTGAAGTCTTCTTTAAACCAAACAATCTTATTGTCATTAGGTGCCATCCAGTCAGTTCCAACTCATAGTGACTCTGTGCACAACAGAATGAGACACTGCCTGATCCTGTGCCATCCTCACAATCATTGCTGTGTTTGAGCCCATCGTTGCAGCCACTGTGTCAATCCATCTCGTTAAGTGTCTTCTTCTTTTTTGCTGACCCTCTACTTTACCAAACATAATGTTCTTCTCCAGAGACTGGTCTCCCCTGATAACATCGCCAAAGGATACGAGACAAAGTCTCACCTTCCTCACTTCTAAGGAACATTCTGGCTGTACTTCTCTCAGGACAGATCTGTTTGTTCTTCTGGCAGTCCGTGATATATTCAGTATTCTTCCAGAACCATAATTCAAAGACATCAATTCTTCAATCATTCTTATTCATTGTCCAGCTTTCACATGCATATGAGGTGATTGAAAATACCATGGCTTGGGTCAAATGCACTTTAGTCCTTAAAGTGACATCTTTGCATATTAACACCTTGTTGTTTTTAGGTGCCATCGAGTTGGTTCTGACTCATAGCGACCCTATGTGCAGTAGAATGAAACACTGCCTAGTCCTGCACCATCCTCACAATCATTGCTATTTTTCAGCTCATTGTTGCAGCCACTGTGTCAATCCATGTTGTTGAAGGTCTTCCTCTTTTTCACCAAGGTCTTTTGTAGCAGATTTGCCCAATGCAATATGTCATTTCATTTCTTGACTGCTGGAAAAAGAAAAAAAATTTTTTTTTTCCTTTTGCTTCCATGAGAATTGATTGTGGATCCAAGTAAAGTGAAATCCTTGACAACTTCAGTCTTTTCTCCATTTATCATAACATTGCTTATTGGTTCAGTTGTGAGGATTTTTGTTTTCCTTATGTTGAGGTATAATCCATACTGAAGGCTGTAGTCTTTGATCTTCATCAGTAAATACTTCAAATATTCTTCGCTTTCAGCAAGCAAGGCTATGCCATCTGCATGTTGCAGGTTGTTAATGAGTCTTCCACCAATCCTGATGCCCCATTCTTCTTCATAGAGTCAGCTTCTTGGATTATTTGCTCAGCATATAGATTGAATAAGTATGGTGAAAGGATACAACCCTGACACGTACCTTTCCTGATTTTAAACCACACAGTATCCCCTCATTCTGTTTGAATGACTGCCTTTTGGTCTATGTACAGGTTCTACATGAGGATAGTTAAGTGCCCTGGAGTCCTATTCTTCTAAGTGTTATCCATAATTTGTTATGATCCACACAGTTGAATGCCTTTGCACAGTCAATAAAACACAGACAAACACATTTCTCTGCTTTCAGCCAAGATCCATCTGACATCAGCAATGATATCCTTGGTTCCACATCCTTTTCTGAATCCGGTCTAAATTTCTGGCAGTTCCCTATCGATATACTGCTGCAACTGTTTTTGAATAATTGTCAGCAAACTTTTACTTGCATATGATATTAATGATATTGTTCAATAATTTCTGCATTCTGTTGGATCACCTTTCTTTGGAATGGACACAAATATGGTCTCTTCCAGTTGGTTGGCCAGGTAGCTGCTTCAAAATTTCTTGGCATAGACAAGTGAGGGCTCCCAGTGTTGCACCATTTGTTGAAACATCTCAATTGGTATTCCTTCAATTCCTGAAGCCTTGTTTTTTGCCAATGCCTGCAGTGCAGCTTGGACTTCTTCCTTCAGTACCACTGGTTGTTGATCATATGCTACCTCCTGAAATAGTTGAATATCAACCAATACTTTTTGATACAGTGACTGTGTATTCTTTTCATCCAAAAAAAAAAAAAAAAACTATAGTCTAGCTTAATTAGTAAAGAATGTCTACCTTGAAGATTTGTGCTCTTTTAAGAACTACATATATGGGATCAAATTGACAACAGCAACTCGAAAGATTAGATAGGAAACTTAGAGGGCAGTGAGTTTATGTTAAAGGGAGAGGAGCAATACGGAAAAGCAGGGTAAGAATGCTTGTACAACTTAAAGAATGTAATCAATGCCACTGAATGGTACATGTAGAAATTGTTGAATTGTTGTATGTTCTGTTGTGAATATTCTCAACAAATAAATTTTAAGAGATTCACTCAATTTTGTTAAGTGTGTATTTGTAACTGAACGAGGGTTCTTGTCCTGTCCTATTTAGCTGAATGAAATAAGAGGGATGCCACACCACCGGTTGCAAGGGAAACACAAAGTGAAAATTTATTGTCTGTGCTGACAAGGAGTAACCCAGGGTCTAGTGACCATAAGGCCACGTGCTCACCGTCTGCGGGGTTTGGGGGGCTTTTTATTTGCATAAAAAAATTTTTTTTTTTTTATGGGGGTTGGGTTTGGTGCCCGGAATCCTCCGCCATCAGCCCTCCCATGTCCACGTTTGGAGGTCCAGATGTTGAATCACGTCTGCGATGTTCAGGTCCAAGGACAGATTGAGGATACAGCGCTTCAGGTCCTGCGCATGCGCCAAAATCTTGGTTTGCATATGCGCAGCATTCTGGCACCAAATTCAAACTGTTGGGGCAGCAGTGTGGTCGGGCCAAACCGCAGTTTGAAGCTGTGGCTTGGCGGGCTGCGAGGGGCCCGGGGAGGGAGGGGAGTCTTGGTGGAGGCTTCATATTGAATAATATTTCTCACTTTAAGAGTTTAGTTTAAAAATAAATAAGATGCTGTCTTGTTTTCAAGTAAGATTTTAAATCTGTGTCTAATGATTCTTGATATTATTACTGATCCTCTTGGCATCGCTGGACACCTTTCTGTTTAGGGGCTTTGGACAGGATTCTTACATAAACATACTAATGTATATTAATTCTATTTTAAAACTGAGTTTCTTTTTTCACATCAAATTAAAGACACACAATTGTAAAATCATTTTCACAGTAACTAATACATCTTATTTCTGCTTCATATTTTAAACTTATTTTTTCAGCTTTATGAAGATGAAAGGAGTAATGAGTTATTTTATAGCCATATTGTAATAATGGGTTGTTATAGTTTTCTTTGCCACATGTGAATTAGTTTATTTGGTCATTGCACACCTGATTTTGTGTTTATGGCTGTTAGAATGGGATTAAGTCATCACATATATGTGCAGAAATATAATCTAAACTAAACCATTAGCTCTTAAATTTGAAAAAATATAATCCACATGAGATTTTATTTATTCACACCAGCTTTTGTGTACATTTTGTTAAATCACCAAACGTGTCTGAATCCTTGTACTGTGAAGAGGAGGCTTCCAATATCATCTAAAAAGGTTATAATGATTATAAGCCTTACTGAGTTTATGTGCCTAAAATTAGAGAATCTTACCAATCCTGAGAGCTGAAAGGGAAGGCAGAGATCACCTGGCGTAACCTAAAAGTCCCTCTTCAACACCTCTGGCATAAAATCATCCATTATCTGCTTGAATATGTCCAAATACAGGTGAGCTCATTAATTCAAGAGAAGCCTCTTCTGTTTTTGAACAACCCGAATTGTTATAAATCTACTCCTTATATTGTAGAGCCAAAATCTGCCTTCCTCTAATTTCCACTCTTTGGCCTATCTTTCTAGAGACTATACAGAATAAATTTAAAATAGCTTTCACATGAGTCTCTTTTCCCTTCACCAAGACCTTTTCCTAGTTTTAAATATCCTAGGCTCCTTCAGTATTCTTTATATGACATGGTTCCTAGGCCATTCCCACCTAGCTGACTTGCTCTGAACTTACTGAAACTTGTGAGCATATCATTTAGAGCAATAGTTGTCAAACTTCAGTATGCATAAGACTTACCTGGGATACTTGTTAAAAATAGAGATTCCTGAACCTCACCCCTGGAGATTCTGTTTTAACAGCTCTGAAATGGGGCTCAGTAAGCTGTACTTTTAATGAGTACCATTGGTGATTCTGATGTAAGAGGTCTACAGACCACACTGTTTTGAAAGGCAGTACTGTCACAACCCTGAATTCCTTACCGAGGACCTGAGTGTGGTGAGAAAGATAAATGTGTAAAATGAGCAGGGTGAAATGCATTTCGGCGGACTGCAGTCTGAAGACGGCATGCTGATCTCTAGCCCAATGGATGGAGCCAATCTTGGGGGTGATCTGCCCTGAACTGGGAGACTGGTTCTCTGGCCAGAAATGAATATGAAGAATGGGGTGGGAGGAAAAAATGTAACTATATAATGCCAAAAAGTGGCTAGAAAATAATTATCTCCTAAGTTAAAAAGAGAGCTTACTCTATGACAACTAACAACAACAACAAAGTTAAAAAAAAAAAAAAAAAAACTCTTCTAAATAACTCTTGGTTAAATTGAAATTAAAGACAATTTAGAAATGACTGGTACTGAGACCATCACATAGCAAAAGAAAGTGATATTCAAAAGAAAATTTATAGCTTTAGAGATGCACTTAGAAAACATGAACGACTGAAAATCAATGAACCAAGCGTTAAACTCAATAAGCTAGACAATACCACCACAAATCCTAAAAAAAAGTTGAAAGATTTTAATTAAAATCAATAAAAACAGAAACTAATGAAGTAGGAAACAATGAAAAATATACTTGATTAATTATATTCAAAAACCAATTTTTTGAAACACCAATAAAATAGAGAAATCTTTGGAAAGTCTGATAAAAAGAGAATGAAAGGAGGATACGGGGAAAAAACACAAAGAAAAAAAAATCCAACAACACTGGAGATGAAAAAGTGGACATAATCATAGAAATAGTGAACATTTAAAGAATTATATTTTAGTTTATAATAATAAATTTAAAATCTAGGTGCGACAGGAATTTCTAGGAAAATACAAACCAAAACCGGCTCAAAAAGAGGTAGAAAATCCAACAGTCCAATAATCATAGCCAGAATTGGAAAGGTAATAAAAATACGTATTTTAAAAAAAAAGGCTCCAGGCCTACGTGATTTTATGGGAAAGTTATTTAAAAAAAAAAAAAAAAAAAAGCCTTTAAGAAAGAGATCAATTCATTTGTGACTCAAACATTTCTAAAACATAGAATAGGAGCCCTGGTGGTGGAGTGGTTAAGCCCTCGGCTGCTAGCCAAAAGCTTGGCGGTTGGAACCTACCAGATGTGGCAGTTGGCTTCCGTAAAGATTTACAGACTTGGAACACTATGGGGCAATTTTACTCTGTCTTATAGGATCACTATGAGTAGGAATCAACTCACTGGCAATGGGTTTATTTTTGGGGGGGCGTATTTAAAGCATAGAAACCAATGAGATTTATTGACACAATAGTCATGACGATGAACTCAAACCAATGATTATTAGGGTGGCACAAGACTAGGCAATGTTTCGTTCTGTTATACATGGTGTCTCCATGAGTTAGAGCCAACTCAATAGCTACCAGCAACAAAGCATAGGAAATAATGAAATGGTTGAAATATATTTCTATAAGGTTAACCTAGTCTTTATAAGGAAAGCACATAAGGATGTCACAAAAAAAAAAAGCTTACGTCAATCTCATTTGTAAATGTAAATACAAAATCAGCAGTGGGTTAAAAGAAAGATAAATTATACCCATCTACTAGAATATAAACTTCATGAGGGTAGGAATCATTGTCATTTCTCTGATAGATACCAAGTGCCCAGAAAAGTGTCTGGCATGTACTAGATACATAAATACTTGTTGAACTGAATTGAATGAATTGAATTAACCACATAGAGTTAATTCCATTAATGCAAGCGTAGTTGGCATTTTGGAATATGTTCATTATACTGAGAGAATAAAAAATAATTTTGTAAGAGGCTGAAAAAACTTTTGATAAAATTTAACTCCCATCCCTGATAAAAACAATTGTAAGCTAAAAGAAGGAAATTTTCTTAATTTGATAAAAGCCATATATTTATAAACTCAATTGAACATCATACTTTATTGTAAAACATTAGAAGCTTTTTCGTGAATAAGACAAGAATACCTGCTGTAACTGTTGCAACTCAACAGTGTTCCAGAGGTCTTAGTCAATGTAAAGGAAAAGAAAGAGAAACAAAAATGCTAAATACTGAAAAGAAAGAGACAAAAATCACTGCATGAAGGTAATACAATTGCCTATTTAGATCATCTACGGAAACCAATGAAACACTAATTGAAATTAATAAAGAGAGTGCAATAAAGTGGCTCAAATTTAAGATAAGCAAAATGAACAACTTCCTATATGCCAGCAATAGCTAATGAGAAAATGTAATGAAAAAAAAAAATCCCATTCATAAAAAAAATTCATAAGAACAACAAAAATAAAGGATACCCTTTATCACCATTCTTATTCAACGTTGTGTTGGAGGTCCTAGCCAGAGCAATAAGGCAAGAAAAAGAAATAAAGGGCATCCAAATTGGTAAGGAAGAAGTAAAAGTATCCCTAGTCACAGAGGATATGATATTATACACAGAAAACCCCAAAGAATTCATAAGAAAATTACTGAAACTAATAGATTTCAGCAAAGTAGCAGGATACAGCATTAACATGCATGAATCATTAGGATTCCTCTATACCAACAAAGAGAACTTCGAAAGAAAATCACCAAATCAATACCGTTAACAGTAGCCCCCAAGAAGATAAAGTACTTAGGAATAAATCTAATCAGGGATGAAAAAGAGCCATAAAAAGAGAACTACAAAACATTACTGAAAGAAACCAAAAGAGACCTACATAAGTGGGAAAACATACCATGCTCATGCATAGGAAGACTCAACATTGTGAAAATGTTAATTATACCCAAAATGATCTACAGATACAAGGCAATCCCAATCCAAATTTCAACAGCATTTTTTAACAAGATGGAGAAACAAATCACCAACTTCACACAGAAAGGGAAGAGGGCCTGGATAAGTAAAAAAAAAAAAGCACTACTGAAAAGGAAGAACAAAGTGAGAGGCCTCACACTACCTAATTTTAGAACCTATTATACCTTCACGGTAGTCAAAACAGCCTGGTACTGTTACAACAACAGACACAGAGATCAATGGAACAGAATTGTAAACCCAGACGTAAATCCATCCACCTGTAAGCAGCTGATATTTGACAAAGGCGCAAAGTCCACTAAATGAGGAAAAGACAGTGTCTTTAACAAACAGTGCTGGCATAACTGGGTATCCATCTGTAAAAAAAATGAAACAGAGCCCATACCTCATGCCATACACAAAAACTAATGCAAAATGGATCAAAGACCTAAATATAAAATCTAAAATGATGAAGATCATGGAAGGAAAAATAGGGACAACAATAGGGACTAGGGGCCCTAATACATGGCATAAATAGGATACAAACCATAACTAACAACACACAAACACCATAAGAGAAACTAGATCACTGGAAGCTCCTAAAAATAAGACACTATGCTCATCAGAAGACTTCACCAAAAGCGTGAAAAGAGAAACTACAGACTGGGAAAAAATTTTTAGCTATGACATATCTGATAAGGGTCTAATCTCTAAAATTTACAAGATACTGCAAAACATCAAGAACAAAAAGAGAAATAATCCTATTAAAAAATGGGCAAAGGATATGAAAAGACACTTCACCAAAGAAGACATTTAGGCAGCTAACAGACACTTGAGGAAATGTTCAGAACATTAGCCATTAGAGAAATGCAAATCAAAACTACAATGAGATACCATCTCACCCCAACAAAGCTAGCATTAATCCAAAAAACACAATAAATGTTGGAGAGGTTGTGGAGAGCTGGGAACTCTTATACACTACTGGTGGGAATGTAAAATGGTATAACTACTTTGGAAAACGATATGGCGGTTCCTTAAAAAGCTAGAAATAGAAATACCATTCTATCCAGCAATCCCACTCCTGGGAATATACCGGATTGAAATAAGAGCCATCACATGAATGGCATACACACACCCATGTTCATTGCCGCACTATGCACAATAGCAAAAGGATGGAAACAACCTAAATGCTTGTCAACAGATGAATGGATAGACAAATTATACTACATACACACTATAGAATTCTATGCAGTGATAAAGAACAATGATGAATCGGCAAAACATCTCACAATGTGGATGAATCTGGAGGACGTTATGCTAAGTGAAATAAGTCAGTCACATAAGGACAAATATTGTATGAGACCACTATTATAAGAACTCAAGAAAATGTTTACACACAGAAAAAAGCATTCTTTGGTGGTTAGGAGGGGGAGGGGAAATCACTAACTAGATAGTAGACAAGGGTCAGCTTCACTGAAGGAAAGGACGACACACAATACAGGGGAAGTCAGCACAACTGGACCAAAGCAAAAGGAAAGAAATTTCCTAGACAAGTCCCAACACGTTGAGGGACAGAGTAGCTGGGGTTGGGGCCTGGGATAGTTTTGGGGGACATCTAGAACAATTGGTATAACATAGCTTATAAAGAAAATGTTCTATATCCCACTTTGGTAAGTAGTGTCTATGGTCTTAAAAGCTTTCGAATGGACATCTAAGATACATCTACTGGCCCTATCCCAATCAGAGAAAAGAAAAATGAAGAAAACCAAAGACATAAGGAAAATACTATCCCAAGGGACTAAAGGAACAAATGAACCAGAAACTCCACCAGCCTGAGACCAGAAGAACTAGATGGTGCCCAGCTACCATCAAAGACCACCCTGACAGGGAACACAGAGAGAGTCCCTGATGGAGCGAGAAAAAAATGTACAGCAGAACTCAAATTCACATAAAAAGACCAGACTTAATGGTCTGACCGAGACTGGAGGAACCCCTGAAGCCATGGCTCTGGAAAGCTCTCTTAACTCAGAACTGAAACCATTCCAGAAGCCCACTTTTCAGACGAAGATTAGACAGGACTATAAAACAAAAAATAATACACGTGAGGAACGTGCTGTTTAGTTCAATCAAATATATAAGACCAAGTGGGCAGCTCCTGTTCAAAAGCAGGATGGGAAGGCAGGAACGGACAGGAACTAGATGAATGGATGCAGGGAACCTGGGGTGGAAAGTGGGAATGTGCTGTCACATTGTGGGGATTGCAAACAATGTCACAAAACAATATGTGGATAAATTTTTGAATGAGAAATTAACATGAGCTGAAAAACTTTCCCCTAAAGCACAATAAAATAAATATATATGTATGTACATAAACCCAACAATAAACGCACAAGACCTACATTAAAAAAAAAAAAAGAAACTATAAATATTTTCTGAAAGACAATTTAAAATGTTTTGACTAACTGGATAGATAATATTCAACATTCAAGTTCAATACTCAGATACATTATTATGATGATGCCAATTTCTCCTAACTAATCTTTAATTTCAATGCAGCCTCAATCAAATCCGCAGTGGTATTTTTGGGAAGTTAGGGATTTGACATATGAAAAAAGAAAATAAACAAGAATACAATTTTTTTTTTTTTAATTTTATTTTGAAGAGCAATGGAGAGCAAACGGAGCTGAAAAGACTTGTCTATCAGATATGAGAATATCAAAAGTAGTTAAGATAGTTACATAATGGCAAAGGAAAGACAAAGAGATTGCAATGGGACAGAATGCACAGAAGCAGACCCGTGTATAAATGGAGATTTACTCTATAATAAACGTCATATTTCAAATCAGTAGGGAAAGGGTGGGCAGTCTAAGAGGTACTGAGGTAATTAGTATCCATTTAGAAAATAAATAAAGGTCAATCCCTCCCTGAAACCTTGTATAGGAAGAATTACAGATAAATTAATGGTCAAAATGTACAAATCAAAATTGTAAAAATATTAAAAAAATAAAGAAGAATTTTTAAATTCTTGAATGGAGAGGAGCTTCCCTGGGGAAATGTAAACCTCAAAAATCATGAAGTTCCATAATCTTAGACTTCATAAATAAACTCTTCATATTAAAATTTTAAGGACAACCATTTTAAAATGGAAATAGAATGAACTTAGAAACTAAACTGAGGGAAAGAGGGAATAAAGAAAACCCAGTCAATCCAATAAAAGGCAGGAAATGAGAAGGGGAAAGGTATGGAAAAAGGAATCTAAAAAGCAAAAAATAAGGTGGTAGAAAATAATCCACATATATAATATTATATATTTATAATAAGTATAAACGGATCAAACTTATCAATTTAAAAACATGTTGACTTATTAGATTAAAAATAGCTATTTTCTATCTTCAACAGACCATGTAAAAAATTTTATTTTTAGAAATGTCAGAATTGTTCAAAGCAGTATAGGAAAAGATATAGCAGGCAAACACTGGTCAAAAGAAAGCTGTACAATGCATTTTAAAGCAAAAAGAATTAAGACCTAAATGTGGGGTGGGGGGGGAAGTAAAGCTTAAATTTGAATTCGGGGTAGGGAAGACATTCTTCAACCGGAAGCAAATAGCACAAAGCTTAAAGTAAAACATCTATTAATTTGACTACATGCATTAAAATTAAAAATTTATCTACAACAAAAGGACCATAAATGGATGGAAAAAGAGCCACAGACTGGAAGATATTTGTGTGGGGTATGTGTAAGAGCCTGTGTTTATCTACCTGAAAGGATTAGTATTCAAGATCTCTAAACCACCCTACAGAAGAGAATTTAAAATGGATAAATGTATAGAATATGCTTAGGCTTTTTTGTTTTGTTTTTTAAATAATACATTACTGTGTTTTTGGTGAAAATTTACACAGCAAATTAGGTTTCCATTTAACAATTGCTATACATAATTATTTTATACATATTGTTATACATATTGTTCAGTGACATTGGTTACATTTTTCACAATGTGTCAGCTTTCTCATTATTTCCATTCTGGTCGTTCTGTAACTTTCCATTAATCTAGTTTCCCTGCCCCCGCTCGGCCCCACCTTGTCATTTTTGCTTTAGGGTAAATGTTAATTGGCCTCATATAGATGATTATTTAAAGGACTGCAGTATTCATGGCTGCTACTGTTTATGAGGGAATCTGTTATTTGGCTGAAAGGTGATCTCCCAGGTTGGCTTCAGTTCCAAGTTTAAAGGGTATCTCAGGGCGATAGTCTCGGGGATCCCTTTAATCTCTACTGGTCCAGTAAGTCTGGTCTTTTTTAGGAATTTAAGTTTTGTTCTACATTTTTCTCCCATTCCATCTGGGACCATCTATTGTGTCCCTAGTTGGAATGGTTGGTAGTGGTAGCCAGGTACCATCTAGTTCTTCTGGTCTCAGGATAGGTGAGGCCGTGGTTCACGTGGGCTATTAGTCCTAGTAGACTGGTTTCTTCTTTGAGTCTTTGATTTCCTTCTTTCTCTTTAGCTCCATATGAGTAAAAACCAATAGTTGTATCCTAGATGGCAGCTCATAAGCTTTTAAGACCCCTGATGCTATTTTCCAAACTAGGATGTAGAACATTATCTTTATGAGCTATGTTATACCATTTGGCTGTGTTGCACCACAAGACCATGGTCCTAAGCCTTCAAATCCAGTAAATGAATTCCGCGAGGAGTTTCGTTACATCTAGGAAGTATCCATAACTCTGCCCCCTGTGTGCATTTTTATGCATATGAATATATGTGCACCACACACAAACACGTATCTATAAATGCCTACAGATACACTACACATGCAAACGTCTATACTCATATGTGCCTTCTTATACACAGCTATGCATACATGTCTACCTACGTAACCACACACATATTTCTTAGTTGTTATTACTGTCATTGCAAAATTGTATGTCACAGCATTTACAAAAATCATCCCTTATGCTTGTGTACTTCTTAGTGTCACCATTTACCTTGATCGAGTTGTGCAGACTTCACCCATATTGGGTATTGCCTTTCCCATTATCAAAAATAACAAGTATCTACTATCTAGAAAATGATTGCTCCTCCCCACCATCCCTGGCATCCACGAAAAAAAAACAAAAACAAAACATTGCTCTCTGTATGTATATCTATTCTTGCCTTTTTATAAAAGTGAGATCATACGATATCTGTCCTTTTATGATTGACTTAATCACTCAGCATAACGCCCTCGAGATTCGTTCATGTTATAAGATGTTTTGAGAATTCATCATTATTCTTTATAGCTGCAGAGTATTCCCTTGTACGTATGTACCACAACTTACCCATT
Organism: Loxodonta africana; assembly: GCF_030014295.1. NCBI lineage: Eukaryota > Metazoa > Chordata > Mammalia > Proboscidea > Elephantidae > Loxodonta > Loxodonta africana. Next base: position 179,975,577 of record NC_087344.1, on the reverse strand, counting down.
CATCCATAGATGGGCACTTAGGTTGTTTCCATCTTTTTGCTATTGTGAATATGTTCTGCAATGAACATAGGTGTGCATATGTCTATTAGAGGCTATTAGATGTCTAGGGTATATACCTAGAAGTAGGATTGCTGGATCATAAGGTATTTCTATTTCTAGCTTTTTGAGGAAGCACCATACCATTTTCCATAGTGGTTGTACCATTTTACAATCCCATCGGCTGTGTATAAGAGTTCCAATATCCCCACCACCTCATCAGCATTTGTTGTTTTCTGTTTTTGTAACTCAGTGCCATTTTTGCAGGGGTGAGATGATATCTCATTGTAGTTTTAATTTTCCTCTCCCTGGTGGTGCAGTGCTTAAGAGCCCACTGCTAACCAAAAGATCAGTAGTTCAAATCCACCAGCTGCAATTTGGAAACCCTATGGGGCAGTTCTACTCTGTCCTGTAGGGTCTCCATGAGTTGGAGTCTACTCGACGGGCATGAGTTTGGCTTTTTTTTTTTTTTTTAAATGTCTAATAAAGGAGCCCTGGTGGTGAAAGTCTTTAAGCACTTGGCTACTGACCAAAATGTCGGTGGTTCAAACCCAGCAGCCGCTCCATGGGAGAAAGATGTGGCAGCCTGCTTCTGTAAAGATTTACAGCCTTGGAAACCATATGGAGCAGTTCTACTCTGTTCTATAGGGTCGCTGTCATGGATTGAACTGTGTCCCCAAAAAATATCTGTCAATTTGGCCAGGCCATGATTCTCACTATTGTGTGATTGTCCACCATTTTATCATCTGATGTGATTTTCCTATGTGTTGTAAATCCTACCTCTATGATATTAATGAGGCAGCATTAGAGGTAGTTATGTTCATGAGGCAGGACTCAATCTACAAAATTAGGCTGTGTCTTAAGCCAATCTGTTTTGAGATATAAAAGAGAGAAGCAAGCAGAGAGACATGGGGACCTCATCCAACCAAGAAACACGAGCTGAAAGAATAGAGTATCTTTTGGACCTGGGGTCCCTGCTCTGGGAAGCTCCTAAACAAGAGGAAGGTTGATGACAATGACCTTCTCCAGAACTGACAGAGAGAGAGAAAGCCTTCCTCAGGAGCTGGCACCCTGAATTTGGACTTCCAGCCTCCTAGACTGTGAGAAAATAAATTTCTCTCTGTTAAAGCTATCCACTTGTGATATGTCTGTTATAGCAGCACTAAATGACTAAGACAATCGCTATGAGTCGAAATGGACTTGATAGCAATGGTTTGGTTTGTATAATGGCTAACAATCAGGAGCATCTTTTCATGTGTTTGTGTGGCTGCCTGATGCTAAATGTTCTCTGGTGAAGTGTCTGTTCATGTCTTTTGCCATTTTTTGATTGGATTTGTTTTGTTTTGTTTTTCAATGAAGACGTCGTCTCAGGATGGGGAGTATCTGATTTTGGAGCAATTTTTAAGTAAGGGACCACAAGCTCAACTAGGAGTCAACAATGTGATTTGGCTTACAAAAGAAAAGCAAACGCGAACTTCAGTTGTATTAAGAACGCTGTTCAGAACTCTACTCTGTACTTTCTAGATTACAATAGGAGTATTGAATTTTCTACAACTAGCACATATTCATGTAGTTTTTTTTTAATTACAAAAAAGAAGAATGAATGATAAGGCCTTGTTATGGTTTGAATTGTATCCCCCTAAAATGTATGTTGTAAATCCTAACTTCTATGCCTATGGTTAGAATCCCATTCGGATATGTCTTGAGTCAATCTCTTTTGAGATATAAAAGAGATTAAACAAGCAAGTAAGCAAGCAGAGATGGGGGAAGATTGATGCCAAGCCACACGCAGATCACCAAGGAACCAGGAAACAAGCTGAAGCGGCAAGGGCTTTCCCCCAGAGCCAACAGAGAGAGAAAGCCTTCCCCTAGAGCTGGTACCCTCAATTTGAGCATCTACCCTCCTAAACTGTGAGAAAACTAATTTGTTAAAATTGATTCATAGCCATCCACTTATGGTATTTCTGTTATAGCAGCACTAGATGACTAAGACAGGACTGAAATCTGTATGATTAAGGTGCCGACTTGGCTGTTACAGATACTTATTATCCAACTTTCAAAATATTGCTGTCATCTTTTCTCCCATTCATTCTCTTTGTTCTTGTCAGCATATGCCTTTATTATCACTTTAGTGGGGTTTACATAAGTAAGCACGACCTAGAAACGGTCTCCATCTCTTCCTTTTCTTCAGATGAATGAATGAGCAATAAAATAAACTGCTTTTTATTAAAAGCAAAAAAAAAAAAAAAAAAAAGAGGGTATTGGTGCTACCTCTTGAACATTTTGAGGTTTATTTTGTCAAGGACAGCTAGTACGCTTTTTTAGGGATTGACGTTTAGTGTCCTGAGTATTATTAGATAAAATGCTGAGTTGGATGGACTGTATGTGACCTAATTTTTGCTAGCGCTTGTTTTCTTATATGCTTGAAAGCAGCTATAAATAAAGAATGCACCTTATTTTAAAATTAACTAATGTATTTGGTCTCTGTAAGATCGATATGAACAGTAGAAGAGCAGTTTACCACTACTTTAAAGGCCTGGACAATAGAGAGTTTATATTGCTTCAATTTAAATCTTACCAGGTGAATAATTCAATTCTAGGAACTGAAGAGATATATGAGCTAAAATTCTTTAATTGTGTGTGTGTTTTGCTGTTGTTGTTAAATGTCGTGGGACAAATGTTTGTTTCATTAAGTAAGATGAATTAATGACTTTAATCAATATGGAAATCACCTTACAGCATCTCTTAATTTCAAAATTTATTTTTCTGGATTCACCCCCATGTAGATCATTCCATTAGAATAATATTCTTACACGATTTTTAAAAAGTAGCTTTTTAAAGAAAAAATTCCAGCTATTAGAAAAGATTTTAGAAATGATTTATTCTGATGAAAAAGCAACCAAAAATGAGCTAGTATGTGATTTCTTAAGCAAGATACCTTCTAACCATGCAAATGGAGAGAGCCATAGTCCAAGTATGGTCTGGGGTCCCTGAAACCCTGTCAGGTACTTAACAAGGTTAAAACTATTTTCATAAAAATACCAAGGTATTATTTGCCTTTTTGTTTTGTTTTGTTTTACCATCTTGACATTTGCAGTGGTAGGACAAACTGCTGGTGCCTTAGCACAAATTAAACCAGTGGCACCAAATTGTACTATGAATAATCATTGCATTCTTCACGTTCTTCACTGCCAGGCACTTGCAGTTTAAAAACAAAGAAAAAAGAAAAGGCCAATTTCACTTACAAATGTTCTTGATGAAGCAGAAAAAAATATTTTATTAATTGTCATTCCTTGAGTAAATGTGTTTTTAATGTTCTGTGTGATGAGATAAATACACACAAGCACCTCTGCTGTATAACAAAATACAGCAGTTGTCTTGAGGAAAAGCATGTGTGCAATTGTTTGAGTTGTGAGCTGAACTAGTCACTTTTTGGCCATGGAACATCATTTTTACTTGAAAGAATGACTGGGTATCGAGTCGTGGGTGTATGGTAGACATTACTAGAAAATGAATGAAATCAGCTTCTCACTTCAAGGAAAACAATTGACCAAATTTGTGGCCAATGATAAAATCTAAGCTTTCAAACAAATATTAGAATTCTGGAAAACTTGTATCTGCCGCTGTGAACTTGACAGCTTCCCAATAATTAAAGATTTTCTAGTGAGCTCAGTGACGATATTCACGAATGTAATTTTTTGATATTGTATAATAAAATATGTGCACATTTGCAAGATCTGCATAATTTAGTGAACCAATATTTTTCAAATAACCAATGCATGATTTATAAAATAAGCATGGGTAAAGAATCCATTCAAAGTGTGAGATAGATCAGTGGATTTTAATGTAACAGAGCATGAAAAGTTCATTGATATGTTTTCAGATTCCACATTGTAACTGACCTTTATGGGAACTATTATTTTGAGTTTGCTGTAGTATCAAAGAAGAATATTCCCAATTACTATCTGAAAAAGCTATTAAAGTATTCCTTCCCTTTCCAGCTACATGTCTGTGTGAGGCTGGATATTCTTCAAACATTTCAACTTTTAAAACAACATATTACAATAGATTGAATGCAGAAGCAGATAGGAGAGAGAATCCAGCTGTCTTCTAATAAGCCACATATTAAAGAGATTTGCAAAACTATAAAACAATGCCATCTTCTAACTTTTTGTTTTAGAAAATAGTTATTTTTCTTAAAAAATATGTTAACGTGTAATAGGTTTACTTTTAAATAAATTAAATATTTTTTAAAATCTCAGTTTCAATTTCTAATATGGTAAATATCAATAGGTAGAACCCACATAATCAAAAACTCTTTGGGACCTTCAGTAATGTTTAAGAATGTAAAGAATTCCTCAGACCAAAATGTTTGAGAGCCTCTGAAACAGAGGATTAATATGACATTTTGTTAGCTCTTGATCTTAGGAAGAAAGCTGCTGAAATTAGTTTTACAAAATAATAAGCCTTATTAGTACTCAAAATCATATTAAAGTTTCCTTTATAGGACTACAAAGGAACACAAAATAATAAAACTGCAACGTTCAAAATATGCTATATTGGACCAGTCAAAATCTAAATTTGTATTTATATTTTTGGCCTAATCTAATGCCATAACAACTCCAAAAAGCTTATACTACTCAGGCACTTTTATTCAAGCATTGGAAAACAGATTTCTAGATTATTCTAACAGAGTCCTATTCTAAAAGCCAGAGGGATGAGCTGCTTCAAACGTTTGCAGAAATGATTTCTTTTTTTAAAGTAGCCCTGTCAGCTGGAGAACAGAAACAGAAAAAGAACAAACTTGCTGAATGAGGATGTGTTGGAGTAGGCCAGAACTTCCGTCATATTTCAGTAATTGGCATTCCACTGCAGCTAGGAGAAACTTAAGTGTGTGGGAGTCTGTAGGCCACGGCTGTCATCTACAACTAACTCAAAGTGCCTATGTGAGTAATTTTTAAGTTCTAGCTGCAAGTGTGTTATACCACCTTCTAATGGGTAGCAATGCACATAGGAGATTTTCTTGTTTATTAACATACTGCAAGGAACCCTGGTGGTGCACTGGTTAAGCACTTGTTTGCTAACCAAAAGGTTGGTGGTTCAAATCCACCAGCTGTTCCACTGGAGAACCAATATGGCAGTCTGCTTCCATAAAGATTTACAGCCTTGGAAACCCTATGGGGCAGTTCTACCCTGTCCTATAGGATTGCTATGAGTCAGAATCAACGGAACAGCAACGGGTTTTGTTTAATATACTTCAGCAGGCTTTGTATCAGTTACCTTATCTGTGAATTGATTATAATACTTCTTCATTACATCCTACAGGCTTATTATCCTAAGGGCCAAACTATGTATGCAAAAGTCTTTTGAGAAATTAAGTGCTAAATAGAGGGTGTTTATTAGTAATAATAATATGCTTAGAGGCATTTTAGTATTGTGGTTTTAGAGTTAGACCAGCCTGGGCTTGAATTCTGCTTTTCCACTGATTATAACATAAGTCTAAACAAGTATGTTTAACCTGTGTGACTCTCAGGTTTTCTCCATTATAATACTTATAATAGTGCTTATTTTGTTACGAGGATTAATAAAGGTAAAGTGGTCAGGGTCTGAGCAAGTGTGCGATAGACAATGGTTGTTGCTATTAACAACTAAGAGGTTAAGAGAGACTGGAGATATCTAATATCTAACTTCTGTTATTTACCACTCACAAGTTCTCTGAGGCGTAGAAACACTTGGGTAATATTGTATGTCACTTAAGGATACAGTTAAGATTCTTATCTTCCTTCAATTATTTCCCTTAGTTGTCTGGGAAACTAAGGAAAATAATGAGGCTGTGAGGATAGAGGAAGAAATATTTTGTCCTCAAAGGCCATATTTAAAAGAGGCATATTATTGTATTACAGACCTTTTCTTAGCAAAAGGTTAAAATATGGTAATACCATAGTCAGTGACTGTTCAAGGAAACAGGCTGATGGAAATGTAAAGTGGTACAATCTTTTGGAAGGCAATTTAGCAATATGTATTAAAAATCTTAAAAATATTCAAACTTTGACCCAGCAATTCTATTGTTAGGGAATTTTTCTAAGGAAAGGGGCCTAAAGTATAAAAAAGATTTGTGTTTACAGATATTCTTCATAGCATCATTTATAGTAGTGAATGGGAAACAAACTGGTTAAGTAAATTATGACCTGGTCATAGAAAAAAAGAAAATGCAACTATTCAAAATCATGTTGTTGACTGGGGGTAAAAAACTCACATGCTTTCAGATGTTTAGCAAGTAAAACTAAATGTGTGAAGGATCTGAGTTTAAGGCACTAGGGAATGGTGGGGACTGCAGTGAACTGGAGAGTTCATGCTCCACCAGAAGGTGTTAAAATTCAAATTATAAAACAACACAGTGGTCCGGTTAAGAAAAAGGACAGTCTGAAGTCAGCTCACAGCCTTGCTGGTTTGAAACAGCTGCTGTTGAATATTAACACTTGGTGTAAAAGGGTAGTAATAGCATCATCAGGGCCTGTCTAACTTCAGGGGGGATAATGACCAGGATCAGCACTACACTTATTTGTATGAGGTAGAAGTCAGACCTATCTCCACTCTCCAACCCTTTTACCAATTTTGACACCAGCTGTCCCTCCCACAGCACTCTCTACCTGTCTTGTAGGCTCAATAATCTGTTGCAATGGCCACACAGAGCTCACACACCACAGTTACAGTTCAGTGGTTTATTAAGGAAGTAACAGGATCAGGAAGCATATAGGCAAAGTCTGTCTTGTTCACTGCAGGACAGCTTTCTCAGCTGCTTTCAGCAACCTGAAGCTCTCAATCCCTGCTTTCTGTAACCACTAACTCTGCCACTGGGGCCCTTCTGGGCTTCTCCCTGTCTTCAGTATTATAGCCCTATGTTATAGTTCATCTAGAGGTTCCTTTCCTCCATTTTGTTCTCCACTTCTCTGTTTTTTCTTTCTTCTCCTTGCTGCTTCTCTTCCTGCTTCCTTCCGTCTGAAAAACCTCTGTGGGGCTGACTGCATATATGCATAACTCCTTGTCAATTTTTAGGCATGGTCCTCCCAACAGGGCCACAAACTGACCAATCCCCTCTTGGTAGCCTACAGACACTTCATTTGCATAGTCTGTTGACCAGTCTTTGCAAGGTGCACACCAATCACAGGACAGGCTGCCTCCAGGACCAGACAAAAAGTTTCAAACCTCAGGTTGTTTACAGCTTACCTAGGAAATGTCAATCAACCTGGACAAAAGTAACAAACCCCCTGGGGTAGAAAACTAGGGCAAAGGTAACTCCTCAGAGCTTAGGGGGAAAATCTCTCAAGGTGTTTTTCCAAAGAACCTAGGCAAAAAGACACATAAAGGAACTAATTTCACCACACGTGGTATACTTTTAAGTGACAAAAGCAAATAAGAAAAGTATTGGTAGAGAATGGTTCCTGTTTTTTTTTTTTTAAGTATATGTATACATCGATTTATCTTTTTTTTTTTTGTCTGTTAGTCTGTTTGTCTTATCTGTCTAGAAGAATATTTGCCAGACAAAAATAGGAAACACTTACATAGCCCTTACCATGTGCCAGGGATTATTTTAATCACTTTACATATATGAACTCATGAGATTTTCAGAACAATAATAGATTATTACTTTCCCTGTTTTACAGATTGTAAAGCTGAGGCATAGAGATGTTTTTAACTAATTTGCCCAAGGTCACATAGCTAGAAAATAATAGAGTAGATTCATGGTGACCCCATGTACAACAGGACAAAAAACTGCCCAGTCCTCTGCCATTTTCACGATCACTGCCATGCTCAAGTCCATTATTGTGGCTACTGCGTCAATCCATCTCATTGAGGGTTTCCCCTGATCCTCTATTTACCAAACATGAGGTGTCCTAGTGATTGGTTTTCCCTGTTGACATGTCCAAAGTACATAAGACAATGCCTTTCTATTCTCTCTTCTTAGGAACATTGTGGTTCTATTTCCTCCAAGACTGATTTGTTCATTCTTTTGGCAGTCCAGAGTATATTCAATTCTATAGTAACACCAAAATGTTATGACTTGTTGTCTGCGAGATTTTGTGTGCATGATTTTTATTTTCTTTATGTCTTTTGGGGATCGGATTTTTCTTTCCTGTAATAAACATGTATTTTATAATCAGAAAAAGCACAATGTTTTATTAAAACTACAAATTAATTGCCTAGGCATGTGTTCCTTTTGGCTTCTTCAATTGCTGTACTCTGTTAATAAAAATTAGTTTGCCTGATTTACTGACTGAAACCTTAGGCCTTGAAGACACAAAAAATAGGACGTAAATTTTATGGAGATGGAAGGGATAATGCGCCAGTAACAGGCTCTGTGGGACGATATAAGAGCATTGAGCCAGAAAAAGCAAGACTAAGTTGATGAGGAGTGTAATGTTGGTGTCTGTTGCTGGAGAAAAGTTTTGTGTAGGCCTGGCCCTACACTTCATCTGAAATATGGTGGCACAGCATTCTTTCACATCACTGAAATTTCCTTTATTTAATAAATATTAATTAGATCCTTTCTTACTAGGCACAATAAAGCACACAAAGAAACATCATAAGGAGCTTATAATTTAGTAAAGGAGGACTAGAATATAATTACCAGAAAAAGATACTATGTGCCTTGAGAGGCGAAAGGAGGGAGAGTTTTATTTATCCAGTATTTTTTGTTCTCCTGCCAAATGTCAGGCACTACTTGGTGCTGGGGAAAAAAACAAATGATGAGACACATGCTGTTCTTGTCCTCAGTGAGCTTACATTCCAATGTTGAAGACAGAAATAATTACAACATGATGATTGGGTTTGTAAGTGCTGGGTCTTATGGAGTAAGTAACTGAGGGGACTTGTTAGGTGCCTTCGAGTCATTTTAACTCATAGAGACCCCATGTACAACAGAATGAAACTCTGCTGGGTCCTGCGCCACCCTCACAATCATTGCTATGCTTGAGCCCATTGTTGTAGCCACTCTGTCAATCCATCTTGTTGAAGGTCTTCTTCTCTTTCACTGACTCTTTGCTAAGCATGATGTCCTTCTCTAAGGACTGGTCCCTCCTGATAGCACGTCCAAAGTACGTTAGCAAAGTCTCACCATCTTCGCTTCTAAGGAGAATTCTGTCTGTACTTCTTCCGAGACAGAGATGTGTTCGTTCTTCTGGCAGTCAATGGTATATTCAATATTCTTTGCCAAAACCATAATTCAAATGTATCAATTCTTCTCTGGTTTTCCTTATTCATTGTCCAGCTTTTGCATGCATATAAGAGGATATGTAAAAGCCTAGTGTAAAAGCATAGAAAAAGAAAGAAAACTCCCCAGCTCATTTTATAACCTGGTAAAGACAGGATACCAAAACCATACAAATCAACACAAAATATGAATAGTATAGGCCACTCTTACTTATGAACACAAATGCAAAATCTTAACTATTAGAGAATAAAATCAGCAGTGTATTAAAAGAATAATCCATCATGACCAAGTAGAATGCACTCCAGGTTTATAGGAATGGCTTAATTTTTTTTTTAATCTGTAAATATAATTTACTAGATTAATATACTAAAGAAGCGAAAGACATATGATTATTTCAATAGTTGGAGAAAAAGGATTTGATAAAATTCAGTATCCGCCCCTGAATAAAAAATTCTTATCTAACAAGGAAAAAAGGGAAATTTTCTTAATTTGATAAAGGGTTCTTAAAGTCGAAGCAGATAATATACTTGGTGCATCTTCAGAAGAATTCTCAGATGACGAAATTCATCACTACTATCCAATATTGTGGACACCAAAAGGTCAGCAGTTCGAATCTGCCAGGCACTCCTTGGAAACACTATGGGCAGTTCTACTCTGTCCTAAAGGGTCGCTATGAGTTGGAATCGACTCAACGGCAGTGGGTTTGGTTTTGGCACTAAGGTCACATCCCTGATCCAATATAAAGGGAGTTTCCCTGAGGCGCGGCCTGCACCACCTTCTATTTCACAAGAGATAAAAGGACACAGAAGCAAACAGAGAGCTGGGGACTTCATACCACCAAGAAAGCAGTGCCAGGAGCAGAGCATGTCCTTGGACCCTGGGTTTCTGCACAGAGAAGCTCCTAGTCTGGGGGAAGAATGATAAGAAGGTCGACAGAGAAAGAAAAACTTCCCCTGGAGCTGACATCCTGAATTTGGACTTTCAGCCCACTTTACTGCGAGGAAATAATTTTCTCTTTGTTAAACCCATCCACTTGTGGTGTTTTTATTTTAGCAGCACTAGATAACTAAGACAGTTGCCAGCCTCACAACGTGTCGACACTCTCACCTTCTCAACCTTGGGTTCCCTAGTCCAGCTTTCCTGTCCCCACCTGCCTTCTTGTCCTTGCCCTGGACTAGTGTGCCCATTTAGTCTCATACACATGGTTAAACTATGTGTATTATTGCTTGTTTTATAGGCCTATCTAATCTTTGGTTGAAGGGTGAACCTCAGGAGCGACTTCAGTGCTGAGTTAAAGGAGTGTCTGAGTGCCATACTCTCAGGGTTTCTCCAGTTTCTGTCAGACCAGTAAGTCTGGTCTTTTTTTGTGAGTTTGAATTTTGTTCTACATTTTTCTCCAGCTCTGTCTGGACCCTATTTTGTGATCCGTGTCGGAGCAGTCAGTAGCAGTAGCTGGGCACCATCTAGTTGTGCTGGACTCAGCCTGGTGGAGGCTGTGGTAGTTGTGGTCCATTAGTCCTTTGGGCTAATCTTTCCCTTGTGTCTTTGTTTTTCTTCGTTCGCCCTTGCTCCAGACAGTGTGGGACCAGTAGAGTATCCTAGGTGGCTGCTCACAAGTTTTAAGACCCAGACGCTATTCACCAAAGTAGAATGTAGAACATTTTCTTTATAAACTATGTTATGCCAATTGAGCTAGATGTCCCCTGAGACCACGGTCCCCAACCTTCAGCCCAGTAATTTGGTCCTACTTCGGTGAATAAGTGTTTAATTTTTAGAAGACCCCAGTTGTCTAGTGTGATAGTTAAGGTTGTGGGCCTACTTGGTGGGGCCATTGTGAGGTTTGCTGTAGTGTGATCACTTCCATGATGGGATCTGCTGTGAGTAGCCAGTCAGTTGAAAGGGAGTTTCCCTGGGTATGTGGACTGCATCAAATATAAGCAGACATTTTGGCAAGGCAGACTTTTTGGCAAGGCTTGTGGGCTTTTTGCTTGCTCTGGATCCTATAGATGGTTCCTGTTCATCTGACTTCCAGTTCTCTGGACTTGAGCTAGCATCTTACCTATGGTTTTACCTGCCGATTCATCGATCTTCACAGCCTGTGAGCAAGAGCCCTGCTCTCTCACCTGCTGATCTTAGATTTGCCAGGACCTGTGGCTACGTGAATTAGGAAACACCTCTACCCTGGCCCACAGACTTGGGACGTTCCACCTTCTACAACCTCGTGAGCCATTTTCTTGCTATAAACCTCTCTCTCTCTATACATATATTTTAAATATATATTTATATGCTTTGCTGGTTTTGGTTCTCTAGAGAACCCAGCCTAAGACATCTAGCTTATCTTCTTGTGTTTGTGGATTGTTAATTATGGTTTGTATCCTATTTATGCCATATATTAAGTCCCTTACCATTGATCTTATTTTTTCTTCCATGATTTTTATAGTTTTTGGTTTTATATTTGGATGTTTGATCCATTTTTAATTAGTTTTTTATATGGTGTGAGGTATGGGTCCTGTTTAATTTTTTTTACTGATAGACATCCAGTTTTGGCAGCACCCTTTGTTAAAAAGACTTCTTTTCCCCATTCAATGGATTTTGAGCCTTTGTCAAGATCAGGTGACCATAGGTGAATGGATTAACATCTGGGTTCTCGATTCTGTTACGCTGGTCAATGTGTCTGTCGTTGTACCAGTACCAGGGTGTTTTGACTACCATACCTGTATAGTAGTTTCTGAGGTCAGGTAGTGCAAGACCTCCTGCTTTGTTCTTCTTCTTCAGTAATGTTTTACTAATCCGCGGCCTCTTTCCTTTCCATAAAGTTAATGATTAGTTTTTCCATCTCGTGAAAGAACACTGTTGGTATCTGGATTGGGATTGCATTGTATTTGTAGATTGTTTTGGGCAGAATTGACATTTTCACAATGTTGAGTCTACCTATCCATGAGCATGGTAAGTTTTTCCATTTATGTAGGTCTCTTTTGGTTTCTTGCAGTAGTGTTTTGTAGTTTTCTTTGTATAGGTCTTTTACATCCCTGGTTAGATTTATTCCTAAGTGTTTTATTTTTTTAGGGGCTATTGTAAATGGTATTGCTTTTCTGATTACCTTTTCGTAGTTCTTTTTATTGGTGCATAGGAATCCAACAAATTTTTGTGTGTTTTTCTTGTATCCTACAACTCCGCTGAATCTTTCTCTTAGTTCCAGTAGTTTTCTTGTGGAGTCTTCTAGGTCCTCTATGTATAGTATCATATCATTCATGAATGGGGGTAGTTTTATTTCTTCCTTACCAATTTGGATGCCCTTTGTTTCTTTTTCTTGCTCTAGCTAGGACTTCCAGCACAATGTTAAATAGGAGTGGTGATAAAGTGCATTCTTGTCTTATTCCTGTTCTCAGCCTCTCTTCATTGAGAATGAAGTTGGCTGTTGGTTTAATATAAAACCAAAAAACCTGTTGCCATCGAGTTGATTCTGAGTCATAGTGACCCTACAGGACATAGCAGAACTGTCTCATAGGGCTTCCGAGGAGCACCCGGTGAATTTGAATTGCTGATCTTTTGGTTAGCAGCCGAACGCTTAACTGCTATGCCACCAGGGTTTCCATTGGTTTAATATAAAAAAAAAAAAATAAACCTTTATTAGGCTGAGGAATTTCCCTTTTATTCCTATTTTATGGAGAGCTTTTACAGGAATAGTTTTTGGATTTTATTGAATGCCTTTTCTGTGTTGATTGAGATGATCATGTGATTCTTTCCTTTTGTTTTACTTGTATGTTGAATTATGTTGATTGATTTTCTAATGTTGAACCATCCTTGCATACCTGGTATGAATCCCACTTAGTCATGGTGTGTTTTTAATATATGGTGGTGAATTCTGTTGGCTAGAGTTTTGTTGAGCATTTTTGCATGTATATTCATGAGAGATATTGGTGGGTAACTTTCTTTTTCTGTGGTGTCTTTGCCTGGCTTTGGTATCAGGGGTGTGCTGGCCTCATAGAATGAATTTGCAAGTAGCCTTTCCTTTTCTATATTCTGAAATAGTTTGAGTGGTACTGGTGTGAGGTCTTCGCTGAATGTTTGGTAGAATTCTCAAATGAAGCCGTCTGGGCCAGGACTTTATTTTTGTGGGGAGTTTTTTTTTTTTTTTTTTAACTTTTCAATCTGTTGTTATGGGTCTGTTCAGATTTTCTACCTCAGTTTGTGTTAGTTTAGGTAGGTAGGGTGTTTGTAGAAATTTGTCCATTTCCTCTAGATTTTCAAATTTGTTGGAGTACAGTTTTCATAGTACTGTTATAATCTTTTTTATTTTCGTTGGGTATGTTGTAATGTCTCCCATTTCATTTCTTATTTGGGCTATTTGCTTCCTGTACTGTTTTTCTTTTGTCAATTTGGCCGATGGTTCGTCAATTTTGTTGATCTCAAAGAACCAACTTGTGGTCTTGTTGATTCTATTGTTTTTCTATTCTCTATTTCATTTATTTCTGCTCTGATCTTTATTATTTCCTTTCGTCTGGTGGCTGTGTACTTCTTTTGCCGTTCTCTTTCGATTTGTTCAAGTTGTAAAGCTAACATTTTGATTTTGTCCCTTTCTTCTTTTTGGATGTGCGCATCTATTGTTATAAATTGACCTCTGAGCACTGCCTTTGCTGTGTCCCACAGGTTTTGGTAACATGTGTTTTCATTGTCATTTGATTCTAGGAATTTTTTTTATTCCATTTTTGATTTCTTCTATCACCCAGTGGTTTTTAAGCAAGGTGTTATTCAGTTTCCATGTATTTGACTTTTTTCCTTGTTGTTCCTGTTATTAAATTCTATTTTTATGGCATTGTGATCAGAGAAGATGCTTCGTGTTATCTCAATGTTTTGGATTTTGTTGAGGGTTGCTTTGTTGTCTAAGATGTGGTATATTCTGGAGAACACTCCATGTGCATTGGAAAAGAATGTATACTTCACTGCTGTTGGGTGGAGTGTTGTGTATATGTCTGTGAGGTCAAGCTGATTGATTGTGGCCTTTAGATCTTTTGTACCTTTGCTGAGTTTCTTTCTAGCTGGTCTCTGTTTTACTGAGAGTGGTGTGTTGAAATCTTCTACTATTATTGTGGGACAGTCAATTTCTCTTTTCAGTGATGTTAGAGTTTCTTTAACGTCTTTGGTTTTGGTGAGCGTGATTATGATATATCTTGGTGACTTTCTTTGGGGTCTATCCTTTATGGGGTTCATTGAGCTTCTTGGATGGTCAGCTTTTCATCTTTCATGATATTATGGAAGTTTTCCATCAGCAAATCTTCAATGATCCTCTCTGTGTTTTCCATTTTATTCCACTGTTTTAGAACTCCAATAACATGCAGATTTTTGCTCTTGATTGTATTCCACGTAGTTCTTAGGTTTTCTTCATTTTTCTTCATTCTTTTCTCTAATTTTTCCTCCAACAAAGTGGAATTCAAGGATTTGTCTTCAGTTTCACTGATCCTGTCTTCCACTGTTTCAGATTTGCTCCTGAAACTTTCTATTGCATTGTCCATTTCTGAAATCTTGTTGTTTATCTTTTGGATTTCTAACTGCTGTTTTTATATGGTTTCTAATTGTTTATTTATTTTCACATTTTGTTCTTATATTCCTTTATTGCTTTGTGTTTTCCCTGATTTTGTCTGTATTTTCCATGATTTTGTTTATTTTTTTCCTTAGTTTTGTCTGTGTTTTCCTTCATCTCTTTCCTAATCTCTTGGAGAGCTGAATATTAGACTTTTGAATTCCCTATCAGGTAGTTTCAGTGCCTTTTCTTCTGCTGGAAGGTCATCTGGGGTTTTGTTTTGGTTGCTTACTGGAGCCATCCTATCCTATTTTTTTAAATACATTTTGATGTTGTCTGTTGTCTCTGAGACATCCAGGGATTATTTTCTTTGTTTATCAACTGTACATTTGTTTCATCCTGCTTTTTTGTTTTATTTGGCTATTTCTGGGTGGGCGGGTTGTACATATTTTGTTGCTTGCTCATCTATGGGCATGATAGTTCTCACCACCTTGTCCAGGTGGGCAGATCCAATGGGGGAGGGGCTTGAATGGGTTATTTGCCACATGAACTGGTGCCTGTGGGGTGGAGCTGGGGGGCAGTGTGGGGTAGGGTCAGGGGGTCCAGAAGTCCTTGCAAGTGATGCTTTGGGACATGGCACTCAGCGTGTGGTACAGAGAGGCAGGAGGGAAGGTAGAGGATGTGATGTGCAGAGTGGGTTCTCTGTCTCCTGTTGGCAGCTCTGTAAAGTTACCTTCCCATACTTCCTGTCGGGGTCATTTGCGGCTGTGTTCTAAGATGCCAAATCCATGCTTCATTAGCTGGCATGGGACCTCTGCTCTGTAGCTCTCCTCGTTTTCTGTTCTCTGTCAGTTTCTTCTTCCCTTTGGTGCTTGATCTAGTTCTTTATCCCTTCATTTGATGCTTAGGATTCCAGGATTGATGTTTATATCTGTTTTACTTAGTTTTTCAGGTCTTTGTTGCAGAGGGATGGCATGGTGTTTCTGTCTACAGAGCCATGTTGGCTCTGGCTCCTAGAGATTGTTAATACATAACTCAGTTTGAAAAAACAGCCCTCTGTTTTCTCTCTCCTTGCCTTTTCCCCTAATTCATCTTTTTGTAGGTACTCCTGGAATTATAAGACTTTATATTAGGCCAAATTATCTTGATAGGATTTAATCCGGTGTTTACTATAGTTTGAGCAAGGCTCTACAGAGTTTGTTAATGCCTGTTTGGCTCTATATACTTAGTCTCACAGTGTCTGTTGTCTTAAGGATACTATTGACAACGGCATCCTAGAGCCTTGCAAAATCTGTTTGTTTTAAAAAAATAACTCTTCTGATCAGTATAGTTATGTACAGATGATCTTGTTACAATGTGAATATTATTGAATTTTGTCCACTATCTAATAAATTATTTTTTCTATCTTAAAATTACAGATTCGTGACTTGGATATTGATATTTTATTTTTGGCTACTTCAGGAAATTTTTTTTTTTGTATTTTCTTTTTTCTGTATTAAAAATATCAGAAATTCTTCAGATCTTGTTAGTTAATCATCTCAATAATCTGAACACACCATATCAAGCTGGATTTCTCTACTTTTCTACCTGTAATCTCCCATGTTAGAGTAGAATAAAACTTGTATACTTCACAGGGAAGTAATAAGGAAAAGAAATTTTCCAATTTGGAATTTTAAGAAAATGCCTTCTAGCACTAAAGTATAGTAGTAGTGTTCCCAATTAATTATTATAAGGAAATTTCTTTGGTAAATGAAGTTAGCTAAGTCTAGTTGATCACTCCTAACTTTGTACCATTGCTTACCTTTTACATATCTCTATGGTATTATAATTATTTATTACCTCACTGCCTTCCATTAGAGGATGAAGCACCTTGAAGTCAGGGATAATGGTATAATCTTGTATTCCCAAAACCTAGATAACAGGGTCCTTATCATACATGGAAGCCACTCAGTACAATACAGCAACTTTGCTTTATGTTATCTGAAGCCTGAAAATTAAAGATTTTTTAAGTATGAGCACATCACATGATTGATGATATTCATTGGTTATGTATGTATAGCTTGGTTTGGAAATTTTAAATGTTGGTTATATTAGTCAAAATATTTTTGATTGTAAATTACAGAAACCCAGATAAAACAAACTTAAGCAAGGCAGGGCGATGCAATGGCTCATATGGCCAAACTGTAAGAAGAGCAGAGGTGGAGTTGTTCTCAAGGATGACTAGCTCCAACGGCTTCAATATCATCCCAAATCTCCTCATTTCTTTCTCTTCACTTCTCACCTCTGTGTCTCTCTCTGTGTTGGCTCTAGTCTTTTAAGTTGCTGTCACCATGTTTCAACCACAGCCTTAAGTAGCCTTATGTAGCCTTGGGCTGGTATCCTTACGATCCCATACCCTGAGAAAACTCCAGTTAAAAAATCCCAGGGAAGAGCTCTGATAGGTCAAATTTGTTTTTGTTTTTTTCATGTTTGGACCAATCACAGAGGTCTAGGAGGATGGGGGTGTTATGTTTGAAACACCCTGGGTCAGGGGCTCATCTCTGTGACCAGGGAAGTGGGATACCGTCAGTGGAAAGTCCCTCCAAAATCACTTGGTTGCAGTAGGAGAGAACAATTCCCCAAAACAAGAGAAGAACTGTTATGGCCAAACAAAATAGTAACTATTTTTTGCACGGCCTGTGGCATATGTTACTAATTTCTTCTAATATCCATTCTGGCCTTCCTTAATGAAAGAATCTATAATTTTTAGCTTGGCAAATAGCCACCCAGAATAAATAAAACATTTATCAGCCTCCTTTGCAGCTAGGTGTGATCGTGTGACCAAGTTCTGGCCAATGGGATGTAAGCAGGAATGTACTGTGCAACTTCCAGAAAGTGTTCTTAAGGAGAAGGAACATGCACTTCTCTATTCTTTCTTCTGTCTTTAGGAGAACTTTGGAAGGTCTATTCTTCCACAAAATTTTTATACTTTCTAAAGTCCATGTTGCTGGTCACTTGTTCTGTCTGCCAAGTGCCCTCACTCAAGGCTACTCTTGCTCCAGAGCTCTGCATATTCTTCTTCTTACCCTATATCCAGAATCCCACCTCTGCTTCCCCAGTGTCTTTTGTCCCAAGCATGAACACAAGCCCCTGACCACATCTCCCTCTCCAATCATGTAATTCTTATGGGGCTTCCATGTTCTTATGTGACTCTATTTGCCTGGTCACAGTCGTTAGTCTAGGGCTGGACATCTGACCCAAATATAATATTTCACCATGCCCCACACTGGACATAATTTGTTTGTCTAAGGATGGGCACCCTACCCAAAATGGTCTAGTCAGAGCCCTTTCTCCAGATTTTTGGACAGAAAAGGCTGGTCTCTGTTCTCTGATGGTGAGCACTGCGAGATGTCAGGCTCTGGAACTGTTGTTATTCCCTCTTGTGTGGAAGAAGCCAGTTTGCAGTGGAGAAAGTGAAGCTTGCATGCTGAAAAAAGAATCCTGAAAACTCTGAGCCCTTGGTTTCAGAATTTCCCAAGGTCCACCATACATTTACCTTCCTTAACTGAGCTCAGACCAGGTTGTGGTGTTTAACAAAACTAAACTGAAGACTTAGGGTTAGAAGAAAAATTTGTTGAGAAGATTAAGTGAGGAAACGATTGTTAACTCTTTACCTTTATGTGTATCTGACCATATGTGCACACTCCAAAATCGTAGCAGCTAATATTGTTCTTTATTGAGTGATTTGTTCTTAAATATCCACATTGATGTCTTTACAATTCTTGTCATATATCTTAGGCTAAACTCCTAAAATATCAGGAATAATTTCTCTAACTTTTGTGAAAAACTCTGCAAATAGCATATAGAACAATATCTTTAACCCTTGTAAGCATTCTTCATCAAGCCATCTGTTCCTAGGCTTTATCACCTTGTACTCAAGTCCCTTATCCTCTTAATTGTTCTCTTCCTATTTAAGCTAATGCCCCCTCATAAACCCCTGTGACCCTTTATTCCCCAGAGTGCAGAGACAATAATCAGGGACAAGCTCCTGTCAGAAAAACTGTTACCTCCGGCATTGTTATTTGCCCTGGTTTCATCCTCAACCACAACCTTTGAAGGAACTTATAGTTTGTGATCTAAAATAGATTGTAAGCTCTTAGAAAAGCTAAGCAGGGATTAGATTTAACTTGTGGAACGGAATATTTATTCCATTGCCCTGTGTGGCTAAGTGCTTGAAAAGTGCTTTTGTTAATATGCTAAGCAGTGATGTTCTACTGAGAAAAAAAAATTGCCTTCCATGTCCCTAGCACTGACCAGTATCTGATGTGTCGAAATGATGACGGAAATGGTATTGCCGTTCGCTAAGGTGGTTAATTTCTGTCATCACTCACTGATATGTGTTGGAGGAAGCAGGAGGTGTTGATGTCACTCTGTCAGGTTACTATACCTCTTAGCATTTTGAAGACAGCATGTCCTTAGCTGGCTTTCTGAACATATACCAGGTGAGAGGAGTCTCCTTGCCTTTTCTAGGACCCAGTTACTGCCATGTCATTATTTAATTGTGGCAAGCCACTTGCTGCAAGGGTGACAAACAATAAAATCTTATTGGATGCCAATATTCTTAGCTGCTGCTGCGGCTGTGGCTGTTGCTGTTAGTGGTCATTCTGATGTTCTGATCTTTCAGTAAAGAGAATCATTGAACTCTTTAACAATAGAGCACTTTGAGGTATCTTTTCCCCTGGGTTCTTGAAGATTTTTGCCGTTGGACACATGATGAATCAGCTGAGATACCAAAGAGTTCAGTAAAACTGGGAGGGTAAATGAAGTGTGACTCTTGAGTCACCCAAAACATAGACTCCAATCTGCTGTTAGTGGTTTTCAGAAGCCTGCTTTAGAGACATGGTGATGAGATGTCACTGTACGACATTATACGTGGTATATTTTATGCCCACAAGTCTACTGCCTGCGACCATCTCAGACCTGGGGCATGAGATTTTATAGTGTCTGTCACAGGTGAAGACCGTGAAACTAACCGTGGCTCCTTTCTTCCAGACTGAGTTCCAGACTCGGGCTGGGAAGCAAGAAAGAATGAAAAACAAAACAAACAAAAAAATGAGAGAGAGATGCTAGATTTCTCTTCATTTTGAAATAAGAAACAGTTTTTGTTTCTTAATGACTAAGTTAGATGTTCTATTTGATGGCAAGAGAAAGTCTAGGGTAACCATTGTGTCTGTAATGTTAGTAAATTTTGAATTTTCACATTTACACCTTTTTCTTTGTGCCTTTCTTCAGTGTTGAAAGCTGCTGAATTGGCTGGCAATATACATATTTTTAAATAAGTCTTGTATATTCTCCATAAATATTGCTAACTAACTAACAAATCTATTCCATCATCCAAAAAATATTAATTGAGCACTAGAGTCTGAATTCCATTGTGCTGGTGCTGTCTTCTCTTCTGTCACTGAATTTGACTGGGGCTTTTTTTTTTTTAGCCCACCTCATAACAGGGAGCTCTGGGACCCAACCTATTTCACTCTGTGGCCCTGGACTCTTTCACCTCATACCTGCCTTAGTCATTATACTTGAGTTTACTAAGTTTTTGAACTCTGACTTCATCTCCTATTTTTGGCTCTGAATTTGCCCCTTGGACTTGATGACAAGATTTTGCTCCTTCAGATTAATACTTACCCTGCCACACCTCCCAATATAGTTGTGCACTTGCCCTCTGGCTTCATTCCCTCTCAGCTGCTGTGGGTAAATACCTTACTCAGTTCTTTCCAGACTAGCACCCCGCCCGAGCCTGGCCTGCCTCTCTCCTCAGCTCCAATAGTGAAAGATCAAATATCAAAAGCTTTGATGATACACTATCTCAACGAGCAAAATGGAACATATATCTTACTAAAAGTATATGACTCAAAGGGGAAAAAATTTTGACAGCCATGTTAAAAAACAATTTTGTTAGGTTTGTTCTTTTGAGAGAAAGGAATATAAAAAAGTCAATTCATTTGCTATTGGAAAAACAAAAGGACACGCAATCTTTATAACTATGTACTTAAACAACATATCACTTTCATTTCATAAGAAAGTGGGGGGAGGGAGGCCAAGCAGAGAAGAGATGGGAGTAGCGACATTCCCGCAGCTATGCCCGCGGAGACTAGAGCAGCGCCAGATGAAGTGATTTTAGACACAGGTCATCACATGATAGGAACCTACTTGGCTTTAGAGAAAAATTTCAAGACAAATCAGTGGCTTTAAGTAAAAATCTAGATTTGCAATCAAGGCTTTTAATCAATTGCAGAGAAACATATTTTCCCTTAAATATGTAGCTCTCTTAGCCCCAAGCACTCCACAGGAACTGTTTCGTTGTTTTGTTTTTTCAATCCCAAGCACATTTTATATTAAACAGGCCCACCCTTAACATTTGTGGGGCCTGAGGCAACAGTAAAAACAGAGGCCCATATACCATATGTCTAATATTTTAAGGTTATAAATAAAGCTAACAAGTTGTTAAATAAAAATTATTCTATCCTCCTACCTTGACAAATACAATAACTTGGAAAGCCAGTTTCAAATTTAGAATTATTGGACTCCTTGGGGTTGTGACTTGGAACGTGACAGTGTGGGGAGAGCCGGCCCACTAGAGCTGTCCAAGCTCAGATATCTGGACCCACTGAAGAGGCCCTGGAAGCAGGCTTGGGCCATTTGGGTAAGGAATCCCAGACTCCCAGACACCCAGAGGTTGGTATAGAAGGGAATCCTGGGCTCCAGATGGGCATGTCTCTGGTCCTGTGGGCAACTCATCCCGTGGGGAGGAATGTGACCAGAGGAAAGCCAGAATAGGCCCTTTTCAAGTTCAGGCTCTGGGCAGTACTGACTTGTCATCTCGGAATCACCCTTTGTTATTTGTACTCAGGAGGGACCAATCCCTAGAGAAGAACATCATGCCTGGTAAGGCAGAGGTCAGTGAAAAAGAGGAAGAACCCCCAACTAGAGATGGATTGACACAGTGGCTGCAAAAAGGGGCTCAAACATAGCAAATGATTGTGAGGATGATGAAGGACCGGGCAACATTTCATTCTGTTATACATCAGGTAGCTATGAGCCGAAACCAACTTGATGCCACCTAACAACAGGATTCCTACTCTACTACTAATCCCCTGTCCTTATCTTTTGCCTCTTTTCTTGTCTACTATTTTCCTTCCCTGCAGAAAAAGGCTATCTACTATTCTGCTCAGATAGTAGTTTTACTAAATAGGACACTAATGGTGTCTCCATTATTTCTCTTTTTGGTTCCAATTCCCTCTGCTAATTATCTGGTACCTTTCTTATTAGCAAAGTTTACCCACAGGAGGACTGTTAGGGAAGAAAGATCGTAGGTGGTAATAAATCTGGGAAAGAGACATGATGTTTTCTTTTCACCAAGGAGAAAGTCTTTAGGATATTACTGTTCTCAGAGTTCCTGGCAGATTCTACCCTTTGGGTAGAAAGGGAGTGGCCCCAACAACATTTACATTAGGAGGGAGGGAACACTGTTTGTTGTTCACAACCAGAGATGATGTAACAGGCCTCTGAGCTGTTTTAAGTGAAAAGTAAATGAAAAATGAATGCCTATACCATTATCATATAAATATTTACTCAGTACTCATAGTGATCATTTCACTGTCTCTAGCGGGCTGTTTGGAGTCCTTGAGTGGTGCAAACGGTTAACACACTTGGCTGCTAACTGAAAGGTTGGACTTTCAAGTTAACCTTGAGGTTCCTTGGAAGAAAGGTCTGGCGATCTACTTCCAAAAAATCAGCCATTGAAAACTCTATGGAGTACAGTTCTACTCTGACACACATGAGATCACCATCAATTGGAATCAACTCCACCGCAACTGGTTTGGTTTGGTTTTAAACAGGGACACTAGTGGCACTGGGTTGGGTTTGAGTAACAAACTGCATCCACAGTGAAACCTAATTGTAAATGTGTGTATGTTTAGTGCTAGGGTATCCCAAAGGGATAAGCCAGAGCAACACCAAGTCACTGGCCTGTCCTTCAATTTCAAGAAGTAACTACCATGCTCTCTCGCTGAGCATTAGAAGCTGTTTGCTGCATAACCCTTTTTGCCGTCGAGTCGATTCTGGTTCATAGAGACCCTATAAGACAGAGTAGCACTGCACCATACAGTTTCCAAGGAGCGCCTGGTGGATTCGAACTGCTGACCTTTTGGTTAGCAGCCATAGCACTTAACCACTATTAAGGGCCTGTAAATACTATTCATCTAGAGAAGGAGGGGAGGAGGAAACTAAAGATCAAAAGGAAAGTCTTGTAGGAAGCAGGAAGTCAACAACAGAATGCACTGTATGGGCGGTAAGAATCGGCTCTTTCAGCTTCTTTCAGGAATGAATCTCTGTGGACAAAGGCCATATTGTCCTTTTACAGTCTACATCACCTTCCAGCATCTATCTGATTAAGGTGAAGGGCATGTGTCAAACAGGAAGGATTTGTACATTTAATGCCTAGTATCCTCACGAAATCCCCTTGAGGGCAACGATTGAATCTTTGCCTGGCTTACATATGGATGATGCTTAAAAATATCAGCTCAATTCAATTAATTGTACTCACTCCCATCGTGTTGAACCTTTGTTGCTCGCGCAGAGGATCCAGACAGGGAGGCAAAGAGCCTGGTGCTACATTAGCATCTTTTACTTACAAGTAAGAGCGGAGCTGCCTGTGTACGAACTGTGGCCCAGGGACAGAGTGGAAGGGCACTGCCTGAAGGAAGCTACCCAGAAACTAGTCCACTTAAAAACTTCTGCAGAGCCAGCACACCTGATTAGCACTTGTCACCTCATTCTATTAGTTCCCATTACTCAGTCCCTCAGTTTTCATTCCTTCTCTTCCCATTGTCAATGTTTCTTTTTAAATGTTCCTCAGCCGTTGGGTGCTCTCAGAGTACTTTATTCATCATTCCTCCCTACTTCTTGGTCTTGATCGGTTTCTTCTGACCTCAGGACTTCATCTCTTCCTAAACCAGGAAGATTACCTAAATAATGATACTTTTCAATTCCAGATTTTTTTTTTCCAGCAAAAAACTGTAAGTGCAACTTACTTCTCTGTAAGGTGTTGCTGTGATCTACAGGTTTGCTGAGAGTCTATAAACAACATGGGAATGGCCAGAACACGTAACAGTTCAATAATCTGGAAAGTAACAGGGGGCACATCTCTGAGAGTGATTCTAGTGAATTTTGTCTTAATTATTTAGTGCTGCTATAACAGAAATATCCAAGTAGGTGGCTTTAACAAACAGAAATTCATTTAGGAGGCTAGAAGTCCAAATTCAGGGTGCCAGCTCTAGGGGAAGACTTTTTCTCTCTATCAGTTCTAGGGAAAGGTCTCGTCATTAATCTTCCCCTGGTCTAGGAGCTTCTCATTGCAGGGATCCTGGTCCAAATGATGAGCTCTGCTCCCAGCACTGCTTTCTCGGTGATATGAGGTTCCCCCCTCCACTGTTCGCTTCTCTCTTCTATATCTCAAAAGAGATTGACTCAAGATACAACCTAGTCTTGTATGGATTGAGTCCTGCCTCATTAACATAACTGCCTCTAATCCTGTCTCATTAACATCATAAAGGTAGGATTTACAATATATAGGAAAATCACATCAGATGACAAAATGGCGGACAATTACACGATAGTGGGAATCATGGCCTAGCCAAACTGACACACATTTTTGGGAGATGCAATTCAGTTCGTAACAGACGCCAATTAGATATAGTCACTCAACCCCAGAGGTCTGTGATGCAGGAAAAGAAGCGTATGTTTATAATTTAGGAAAACATTCTCAGTGTGCAGTACCCGTAGAGGTCAAAATGGGCCATTAGTCACATTAAAAAAGGGAGTTAACAAGAGAGTTCAAGTGAATGCCCCGAAGCAATCACCAGAGTTTGGTTCAGTCTCACACCTCCTATCCCCTGAATGCTCTGTCAGTTCCCAATAGCCTGAGTCCGGCCTACCTCCCAGTGCTGACCTAGTCAGCGAGCAGAATGACTGAGTCATTCCATTTTCAGACCTCTCCTCATTGCCTCAGCCAGTGTGTTGGCATTCTTAATTACTTGCTTCCTTCAAGCCTAGGGGTGTGTCACCTGTGAGGTGGAAATGAAGCTGACCCACCTGGCTGGCATTCCAGTTAGATAATGTAGCTCTTGCTCTTCTCACAGCCTCAGGAACCGGCTTCTCTTCCTTACTTACCTGTAGCTAGCCCTCAGATGGGCTTAGAAGTCCATTCTTACATTCTCAGGGGATTTGTCAAGGACCAGGATAGGACTACTCCCCATCTTGCAAAGAGCCCTTTAGGCAATGTCCTGGGGATAAAAAAATATATATATAGGTGTTTGTAATAATGGAGAGTTGATAAATTCTGTTTGCAATAAAGTACTTCCAATGATCTTTAGTGCTCATAGGGCCTGGAGGGCAGGAATTTTCTTCCTGGGAGCTTCCCTAATGCCTGATTTTAGGATTCCTTTAGAAGTTCGGTGTTGCAGTGGTTAAGAGCTCAGCTGCTAACCCAAAGGTCGCCAGTTTGAATCCACCAGCTGCTCCTTGGAAACCCTTTCGGGCAGTTCTACTCTGTACTATAGCGTCGCTATGAGTTGGAATCGACTCAATGACAACAGGTTTGTTTTTTTCGGGTTTTAGGAGCTTCAGGGAGGTAATATGGTGTCATGAATACTTCTCTTTTTTGCTGCTTTTATTATTCCTAGGTTTTTTTTGTCAATCAATTAGTTGACTTTTCAGCAAATACTTTTGGAAATTAACAATTCGAGGCAATTGTTAAATTCCAATTGATTGGTAAAGACATTTATGGATTAGGACTTTTACTGAAAGTCTTTAAAAGAAAGCGATACAGGTTGAACTTTGAACTACAGGGAGTAAATTTATAGACAGATGAGGGGAAGTTGGATGGTAACAACGTTGTGCTGGACCCACCTCCAGCTGTCTCTTACTGGCTTGCTAGAACCGATTACACATCTCTTTCCAATTCCATGTTCAGTGACATCATGTTCTAAGAATGAAATCTTCAGTGGTAGGAATATATGTTGTCGTTGTTAGGTGCCACCGAGTCAGCTTCAACTCATAGTGACTCCATGTACAACAGAATGAAATGCTGCCTGGTCCTACACCAACAAATATATACATATACACCATGGAAATCGGTAGAGGCTAGATCAGGACTTTTTTCTTCTGGAGAAATGGTTATTAATATTTACCAGCACACTATTGGTGGTAAAGGAAGTAGGACAAAAATGTCAAGATGGAAATTAGCAAGCCATATTCTGCAGACAGGATGAGACTTGGGTCATACTATATAGGATCTTACAGGGCAGACTAGGAAATTCGACTTTAATCTATAGAGACTGAGGGGTTGTTGATGACTTTTTAATAGTTGAGATTCTTTTGGTTACAAGTAACAGAAAAACCAAGCTCAAAATGACTAATTACCTAGTGCTGCCAGAAGGAAAAAAATACCACAAACGGGTGGTTTAAAAAAGAAATTTTCTCACAGTTCTGGAGTTTAAAGGTCCAAATATCATGGTCTTGGCTGTGTCATTTCCTTCTATGGGCCTCTCTTCTAGTTTCTGGTGTCTGTCGGCAATCCTTGGTATTCCTTTGCTTGTAGGTGAGTCCTCACCTGGTATTTCTCTTCCCCCGTGTGTGTCTCTGTGTCTACTCTGCTCTTTTTATAAGACACCAGTTGGAAGTGATTAGGTTTAAGATCCGCTCTACTCTGGTGGAAGGAATGCATAGAGTCACTGTACCAAAAAGAATTGGCCAACATTCAACCATTTCAGGAGGTAGCATATGAGCAAGAATCGATGATACTGAGGGAAGAAGTTCAAGCTGCACTGAAGGCATTGGGGAAAAACAGGGCTCCAAGAATTGATGGAACACTAATTGAAAAGTTTCAACAGGCTGATGTAATGCTGGAAGCACTCACTCGTCTATGCCAAGAAATTTGGAAGACAACTACCTGGCCAACCATCTGGAAGAGATCCATATTCGTGCCCATTTCAAAGAAAGGTAATCCAACAGAACGCAGAAATTATTGAATAATATCATTAACATCACATACAAGTAAAATTATGCTGAAGATAATTCAAAAACAATTGCAGCATTACATCGACAGGGAACTGCTGGAAATTCAAGCTGGATTCAGAAGAAGATGTGGAACCAGGGATATCATTGCTGATGTCAGATGGATCTTGGCTGAAAGTAGAGAATACCAAAAAGATGTCTGTCTTAGTTATCTGGTGCTGCTATAACAGAAATATCACAAGTGGCTGGCTTTAACAAACAGAAGCCAATTCTCTCACAGTCTAGGAGGCTAGAAGTCCGAATTCAGGGTGCCAGCTCAAGGGGGAGGCTTTCTCTCTCTGTTGGCTCTGGAGGAAGCTCCTTGTCATGAATCTTTCCCTGCTCTAGGAGCTTCTCAGCACAGGAATCCTGGGTCCAAAGAACATGTGCTCTCCAATTTCTTCTTGCTTGTTGGTAATTAGTTTCCCCTCTTCTCTGCTTGCTTCTCCCTTTTATATCTGAAAATAGACTGACTCAACATACAACCTAATCCTGTAGATTGAGTCATACCTCATTAGCATAACTGCCTCTAATCCTGCCTCATTAACATCATAGAGGTAGGATTTACAACACAGGAAAATCACATCAGATGGCAAAATGGTGGACAACCATACAATACTGGAAATCATGGTCTAGCCAAGCTGACATACATTTTGGGGGGACACAATTCAATCCATAACAATGTTTACTTGTGTTTTATTGACTATGCAAAGGCATTTGACTGTGTGGATCATAACAAATTACGGATAACATTCCAGAAAATGAGAATTCCAGAACACTTAATTGTGTTCATGTGAAACCTCATAGACCAAAAGGTAGTCATTCAACCAGAAGAAGAGGATACTGCATGGTTTAAAATCAGGAAAGGTGTGTGTCAGGGTTGTATCCTTTCACCTTACTTATTCAATATATATGCTGGCAAATAATCAGAGAAGCTGGACTATATGAAGAAGAATGTGGAATGAGGATTGGAAGAAGACTCGACCTGCGACATGCAGATAACACAACCTTGCTTGCTGAAAGCGAAGAGGGCTTGAAGCACTTACTGATGAAGGTCAAAGACCACAGCCTTCGGTATGGATTATACCTCAATATAAAGGAAGCAAAAATCCTCACAACTGGACCAATAAGTGACATCACGATAAATGGAGAAAATATTGAACTTGTCAAGGATTTCATTTTACTTGGACACACAACATCCATGGAAGCAGCGGTCGAGGAATCAAATGATGTATTGCATCGCACTGGGCAAATCTGCTGCAAGAGACCTCTTTAAAATGTTAAAAAGCAAAGATGTCACTCTGAGAACTAAAGAGCATCTGACCCAAGCCATGGTATTTTCAATTGCCTCATATGCATGCAAAAGCTGACAATAAATAAGGTAGATAGGAGAAGAATTGATGCCTTTGAAATATGGTGTTGATGAAGAATATTGAATCCACCATGGACTGCCAGAAGAATGAACAAATCTGTCTTGGAAGAAGCACAGCCAGAATGCTCATTAGAAGCAAGGATGGTGAGACTTCGTCTCACATACTTTGGACATATTACCAGGAGGAACCAGTCACTGGAGAAGGACATCATGTTTGTAAAGTAGAGGGTCAGTGAAAAGGAGGAATACTCCCAGTGAGATGGATTGACACAGTGGCTATAACAATGGGCTCAAGCATAACAACAATTATGAGGATGGCACAGGACCGGCCAGTGTTTCACTCGGTTGTATATAGGGTCAATGAGTTGGAAGCCACTGGATGGCACCTAACAACAACAACTACTCTGGTATGCCCTCATGAGCATAATAAAAGAGAACCTCTATTTCCAAACAGGGTCATATTTACAGGTACAGGGATCAGAACTTCACATTTTTTGGAGACACAATTTAATCCATAACAATGGCTTAAATAGTAAGGAAGATATATTATCCCATACAACAAGAATTTCAAGTAGGACCGCACCCACTTGGTTAATTCACCAGTTCACCAAAAACCCAGATTCTTTTAATCTTTCTGCTCTGCCAAGCTTAGTGTGTCAGCTTGTCCTCAGACCAGCACAATAAAACCAGCACAGCAGTTCTAAACCCAGCAACATTCATCAGCAGAAAAGAATAATTTCTTCTTTCTTTTGTCTCATTATAAGGGCAAGGAAGTCTTCCCCAAGCCTCTAGCAGATTTCCTCACATTGGCCAGAACTGTATCACATGCCCGTGCCTAAACCAAGCACTGGCAAGAGGAATGGAACCCTGTGATTGGCTTGGACCAGTCAGTTTTTCAACCTTTCCCCCCAACTAACCCAGTTTCCTGGCTTCTCCCTCTACCTGCGCAGTCAGTCTCCCCTGAAGTACATGGTCATGAAGAAAATGATGGCTACTTAAACATAATCAGTGTTCTATAAGCCAGGAGGAAGAAAAGGGATGAACATTGATTGGCTAAGCAAAGAACATGTGTGTTACAGTTCATGAGAAGGGAGAGAAAAGATCAATGCAGTATTTTAGGGAGCATGATTTAGCAGATAGAGGGCCTAGGACTAGAGAGAACCAGTTACAAGAGCCTGGACGTGAAATGATAAGTTACCAAAGCAATGGTTCTCAACTCAAAAAAAAACCCACCTTCGAATGTGTTTGTCCACTCGGTTGCCGTCGAGTCAATTCTGACTCGTGGCGACCCTAAAGGACAGAGCAGAACTGCCTCATAGGATTTCCAAGGAGTGCCTGGTGGATTCTAACTGCCAACCTTTCGGTTAGCAGCCATAGCTCTTAACCACCACTCCACCGTGGTTCTCAACATTGGCTGCCAATTCATTCATTTATTATTCGCTCAATAGATACTTACTGAATGACTGCCATGGGCTAGTCACTATGGTAGGAACTATAGATAAAATGGTGAACTTATTTCATGGAGTGTCACAATCTAATGTATGAAACAAATATGAATCAAATAATTACACAAGTAAATATACACTTATGACCTGGTTAAGTGTTCCAAAGGAATCCAAGATTTTTTCCCTAATTTTAAAAATTGAGGTAAAATTCACATACAGTGAAATCCACAGATCTTAAATGTACAATTTGATGTACGTGTGTAACCACCATTCCTATCAAGATTTAGAAATTTCCATCATCCTAGAAAGTTCCCTCATACCCCATCCCATTCGATCCCCAACTTCCCCATCAAGATTACCTTTGCCTGTTCTTGAATTTCATATAAATGTCTTCTTTTTTGTCAAAAAATGTTTTTGAGATTCACGCATGTTGTTATGTTTAAAGGTAGTTCACTTTTTAAAAATCATATTCCATTGTATGACAATATCACAATTTGTCTATCCATTTTTCTGTTGGTGGACATTTGAGATGTTTCCAGCTTTCAACTATTGTGAATAAAGCTACTGTGAACATTCATGTGTAAGTCTTTTTGTAGACAGAGGTTTTCATTTCAATTGGGTAAATACCTAGGAGTGGAATTGCTGGATCATAAGGTAGGAATGTGTTTAACTTTATAAAAAACCCTGGGTTTTTAAAAAGATATAGATTATGGGCCTCACTCCCAACAATTCCAAATCAGTCAGTATGAGGTCACTACACATATATGTAGTTTTTAAAACTCCACAGAACCACTGGACTAAATTATAGTGGTGGTAGTGGAAAGGAAGTTATTTTGGTTTAGTTCTCTTTTCCACCACAAAAGCATATAAATGCAAATAATTTCTGTTTTTTTTTTTTCCTGGTTAGCTGCAAAATAGCTTTCTCAGAACATTTTCCCCCACTCTATCCCTTAGCTACACTGTTGAAATAGTCTTTGGTTTTGGTTTCTCTGGTGGAATGCGAAGCTCTGGTCTTTCTACTCTCCTTAAGGTGAAGCAAAGGCTCAGTGAGCTCCTTGAAGAAGCTCTAAGATTGCTAAGACAAGAAAAGAAAAACCGGCTTTTAGGGTGGAAGAGAACTTTGTACCCAATGATAGTTGAGGGTGTGTGCCCTGGGTTTTCTCTGCTGCTTTTACTTTCTTTCCTTACTATCCTACCTGGCAGCAAAAAATAACTAGGTGTTTTGACTGCCTTCTTCTTCAGACTGCTCCTTCTGAACACCCAACAGAGTGACAGCCCAAGTGGCTGCACATTACTAGACAATACGTCCCCAGTTTCTAGGTAGAAAAACTGACACGTATGAATAGGAAGGGAGTCACTTAATGGAGTGGGGCTGGCTGAGCTGGGACCAGAACCCAGGTGGCCTGGCTCCCAGCCCAGCTGACCACACTGCTACCCACACAGCCTGGGCTGGCCAAAAACAAGCAGACCATTGAGCAATTGCACAAATAACAATGAATGATGGGCGGTCAGAGCAAGAAACAGTCACCAAGCAACTGCAACCCTATCCCTTCCTGGGCCCTAAATTTCCAGGCAAGCCTGTAAAGTGTGGTCACTTAAATGTGTTTGACCAGCAATGTGGCCTGGCTTTTAAATTTGGAAACTTCTGGTAGTCAATGCCAAAAGAAAAGGTCTGTCTTGTACTGAGGGTGGAGAATGCCTTTGAACACCATACCTGGTCATAATGACTCTGTGGTAATGGAGTTTAAGATTTGAAAGACAGTTAACAAATAGGCATAACCTGGCCCTGGGAGGGTCTTGGTAAAACAAGACAGCTTTCAGATTTTTTGAGGTTCCTCTTCTGCGGATTTGTTCTCCCACCTCCAATTTAACTAGCAATGGTTGGGTGTGATCAGTGGAGTTCAGTTAGAATCAACTTAGGTAACCAAGGTTCAGCCTACTCTCCTATTCAAATGTGCCACTCACAACAGTAGCTAAAATTTGTGTTCTCTGCATGCTTGGCGCTCAGGCCAAATGGCTCTGCTCATAGTATTGTAGGTCCTGGGCATGACCTCATGCAAGGTACTCTGACCCACTTGATCTTGGTTGGTCCCAGACCCAGCTGTAAATCCTTAAGTCTAAATCCTAGGGTGTCTCCAAGATACGTAGTTGTCTAGGATGTTATTTGGCAACATCATAATTCAAATAGTGAAAATTATTGGTGAAGATTATTGAATATACCATGAACTGCCAGGGAATGAACAAATTTGTCTTGGAAGAAGTACAGCCATAACGCTCCTTGGAAGCAAGAGTGGTGTGACTTCGACTCCCGTACTTTGGACATGTTATCAGGAGGGATCAGTGCCTGGAGAAGGGCATTATGCTTGGTAAAGTGGAAGATCAGGGAAAAAGAGGAAGACCCTCAATGAGACGGATTGACCCAGTGGCCGCAGCAATAGGCTCAAACATGGCAGCGATTGTGAGGATGGCACGGAATTGGGTAGCATTTCATTCTATTGTACATAGGGTTGCTATGAGTCAGAATTGGCAGCATCTATTTTTTTTTTTTTTTTAACAACAACAGGGATGTTATTTGTTTCAGGTGCCAATTTTCTACTCTGAGCTGGATAGTTCTAATATTTCTATGCTCAATGCCTCCCCTTTAGAAACTGAAGACTTCAGGAAGTTGTGAGGAGATGGAAAAATTGACTGTAAATTTGTTTTTATATATGCCTATAGGGCACTGTTTTTTTTTGGTTGTTGTTGTTTACTGGGCACAATTCAGGCAAAAAACATTATTTTGAGTATGCAGTGCAGGTGTCACAATGTTGGGGATCTGAATTAAAATTTAGGATTTCGTCAGTCAGATTATAGGCTTGCCTGGTTTGTGTTTGTCACAAAGACGTACTGATTAAATAAATTTTCCTGCTTGAAACATCCACATTCTCCTAATATTCATTCATGCAACGAATATGAAAGGCCTACTGTGTGGCAGGCATGGCTTAGTTATGCTCTCATATCCACAGCTCATTGTAACTCACACAGCACACGTTGAGTTCTGCCTTATACGACAAAAGTTTTATGTATTTTACTAAATTGGAAGATCTTTGATGCCCGAAATTGTCTTGTTGTTCTTTTTTATAGTGATGACATATATGTAACATTTGCCATTTCAACCAGTTTTGCTTGTACAGTTCAGTGACATTATTTACATCCCCTATGTTGTGTGACCATCACCATTTGTTCATTTTTGCATGCCAAACATCACTGAGCACAGTGCCTTACACACCATAGAGCCTCAAAAAATACTTGTTGAATTAAATTATACTGTAATGCTGCAAAAGGCATTACCAAAAAAAAAAAAAAGCTACATAACTTTTTTTGATTGTGCTAACAGTCTAAGGCAGATGTATTAACTACGATATCACCGTTATCCAAATAAATAATTATTAAGCATTTATACAGATGGGTATGTTCACTTCAAACGTGAAGGAACAAGGGAAGTACATCACTGGGTAGAGACTGGTCTGGAAGAAGCGTTGTTAATTTTCCTCTGGTCTGTCCGGACTGCGTAGAGGAACTAGAATTTCAGTCTTCTCATTCTAAAGTTTTTTCATCCCTCTCACCTTTCCAGAACTACCCCGCCCCCTTTCTACTTCTTCCCAAAGGGCTGTAGCCTCTGCTCTACCCCTAATCTCAAGAACCCATCCTGTACCCCTCCAGTCCCTGGTCAAGAACTCTCCATCCCAGGGGCTGTAGGAACCAGGGCCAGAAAACACGAGGTCAAACGCGGTGCAAGCGCCAAACTGGCCGCAGCCGGCGGAGCGGCGCGAAAGGCGGGGCTGCTACGGGGAGGGACGGGGTGGGGCGGGGCGGGGCGGGGCGGGACGGGACAGGGCCCGGGGGCGGCTTGGGTGTCACCACCAACCCGCTCCGGCCGGAAACTGGGGCTTGTTTCCGGCCGGACGGCCGAAAGCCACCCATCCTGAACCAGCTGCTGGAGTCGGAGTGGCAACCGAGCGTGAAGCGGGCAAAAAGCCACTCGGGGAGGCCAGTTCCAATCAGTCTCGTTTGGCTCCAGCTTCTGGTCCTGTGCGGAGCAACAGCCGCGGTCGCCATCTCCGCCGCTGCCTCCGCCTCCATCGTCGTCGGGGGAGGGGCCGGCCGGACCCCGGGGTCACTGCCGAGGAATGAAGAGAGGCGGCCGGGCCCCGCGCTCCGCCCCGGCCTAGGGCCTAGCCCCGAGCCCCGGGAGCCGCGAGGGTAACGGAGCCCCCCGCCTTGACACCCTCCCATTGTCTGCTCCCGGCCCTCCCGCCTCTTCAGCCCTCCAGACTCTGACCCCCTGATCCCCACTGTGTCCCTTCTCCTTTCTGGCTGTATCTCACGCGGAGCCATCTGCCCTGGCCAGCCTGCTCCCTCTTCGCCCTGGCTCCTCCTCGCTTCTCCCTAACCTTTCCGCCTTTCCCCTCCTCCCTTTCACCTGCGTCCCGCGTTCCTAGCTCCCCGCCGTTCCTGGCCTCCCTCCCCAGGTGTGCTGGCCAGTTTGGAGGTCCCCCGTCAGCGAGCCTTCGGGGAGGGATGGTGGGATTTTAAGGTGGAAGGCTTTCGCTGGTTAGGACTGCAGGCTGCTACTCAGTAGGATAAAGTTCATTTTAAGGTTTCAACATAAAAGTAAAATGAAAAGAAAACAAGCTTTTCTCCCCTATTGATAGGCAAACCGGTAGGCGTCCAGTATGGAGGAAGAGAGCGAAAAAGATGTATGTGTGTGTGTGTGTGTGTGTTTGTGATTCGAGGGCAGGCTGTGAACTTTAGAAAAAAGAAAAGTTGCCATGAGCCGATGGAAACTTTAGAAGCTGATGATGAGTAAGCCGGGGGTTGCGTGATCTCACTGCTCTTCTCATAATTACTAGGTTAACGGTGTGGCTCCGGTCGAGATGGAATGGGATTTGTTTACTGGGCCGGCGTATTTTTAGCTTGTCGGCTCGCAAGGACCAGCGCTCTGAGGCAGCCTCTGTTTTTCTTTCTTTCGGCAGAGTACAGATATAAAAATTAAGTTAAAAGAAGCTGACTGAGGAATTATGTAAGAGGATTCCCCCGAACACTTCAGGGAGTTTTCGTGAATGTAAAATCAAGAATTAGCAGGACTTTACCTTTTTTTTTTTTTTTTTATGTATGTGTATAAGATACTGAGTCGGAATCGACTCGACGGCACTGGCTTGGGTATAAGATACTTTATTTAGAAAGTCGAAAGCTGGCAATTTTTCGTTTTTTTGCTTCTCATACCGCACATTTCGCAGCTCTTTGAGGAGCTCTTTGTCTTTGAGAACCTATTCCAGAGGTAGGAAAGGACAAAGTAGAGAGGAGATGGTAGTAGGACTAGTCCAAAGGGTAGCTGGTCCTTAAATTCTTTAAAAACATTTCTGTACTATATAACTTTTAAAAACACTTAGAAAATTTTCCTTCCTAGAAAAGGAGATTGCATTCCTGGTGGGGTGGAGGGCAGAAGACTGCAGGGACTTAGGCTAGGTGGCTAGGGAGAATCAGACTGTAGTTAAACATTTGCCATGCATAATTTACAAAGGAATACATTAGAAGCAAACAACAAAGAATTAATTATACTCTTTGCCCTCATTGTTTTTCAAGCAGTTCTTTTTAAGTTTAGTAACCAGCCTGCTGTGCTGCTCTATTGATATTTTGAAGGCTGAACAGAACTGTAAAATAAATGAAGTTGATGTTGGTCATCTGCAGGCTGGTGTTCATTCTGTGCTAGTTTTCACTAGCTACCCAGCGTGCCTCAGAGCGCCTCCCCAAGTAAGGGGCCAGTTACTATGTACAGATTGCAAATGAATGCAAATATTACCTCATCCTAGGAATAATTGAGAGGGTAAATATGCTGAGAACATATATTCCAAAACAGAAATAGATTATTTTTCAATTTCTCCCCCACTTTGGATTATCAGCACCTTTCTGCCAGTAATTATCCATTAACGTGAATAATTTATAGTTGGACAGATATCGACTTTGGACATTACGTGTTTGAGCAGGAAGGAAAGATGGAAAGGAGATAATTCTCAAACTATTATTTTTTGTGTGTGTGTCTGATCTGACTTACCCTGTTTCATTTAATGGCAAAGACTTGCCGGGGGTGGGGTGGGGGTGAGGGTAGGGGTGTAAACCTTTGCCAAAGGAAGGGCTGCCTGCTGACTTGTATGAGGCAGGATGACTAGTAATGAATGCTAATTTTTAGCTGGACTCTGAGTGGAGTTATGTCACCAACAACTGGGGAATTTTCCTAAAGCTTTATTTCCTTAATGTCTTTCTTTTAAGACCTCTGTTGAATAAAAAGATTTAATTTGGAGAGTGAAATCTAATTTTTATAAAAATCACACACACCCTCCTAGAGTCCTGCCAGTCTGTTGACTATCAATAATTGCTTTAATTTGTGTGAGTTGGTTGGTGCCAATATTATTGATGGTATCTGGTGCTCCTTGGAAACTCTATGGGGCAGTTCTGCTCTGTCCTATACGGTCACTACGTCAGAATCGACTCGACGGCACTGGGTTCTGGGTTGGGGTAAATTCTATTTATATCTGTATCTAGCAACTTTCCCTAGGTTGAACTGCATATATTATTCCAAGGGGTGGGGCTTGGAGAGGCTAAATAAATTTAGGAATAAGCTTAGTGGAGGCCCAATAACGCATTGCTGCCAAGTGGATTCCGAATCATTGAGACCCTATAGGACAGAGTAGAACTGTCCCATAGAGTTTCCAAGGAACATCTGGTGGATTCGAACTGCCAACTTTCTGGTTAGCAGCCATATCACTTAACCACTACGCCACCAAGGTTTCCAGAACTGGGAATAGTGGTGGGCTTTTGGGCCTCTGGAAACCCTCCTGGCATAAAGGTCGGGAGTCCAAATCCACCAGGTGCTCCTTGGAAACTGTATGGGACAGTTTTGCTCTGTCCTATAGGGTCGCTGTGAGTTGGAATCCACGGCAATGGGTTTGGTTATTCCCAGCTTTAAGGAGTCCTGGTGGCACAGTGGTTAAGCACTTGGCTGCTAACTAAAAGGTAGGCGGTTGAAACGTACCAGCCGCACTGCAGGAAAAAGATGTGGCAGTCTGCTTCTGTAAAGATTACAGCCTCGAAATCCCCATGGGCAGTTCTGCTCTGTCCTGTAGCGTCGCTGTGAGTCGGAATTGACTTGACGGCAATGGGTTTGGTTTTTGGTTATTCCCAGTTCTCAGAAGGCATTGTTTGGAATTTTGAGATTCAGTATATGTTTCAGTAACCAAATTAATTATGATGGAATTACTCAGTATTATAAATAAGTTCGCAGATTGTATGGGGACACTGAGTGCCAGTTGTTGAAGTTCTGGAATCCCTGAATATCTCAAGTATGGTAAGGGCGCTGCCATAGGTCCTTCCCCCCGCTCCTTACCGCAGACACTTAGCCCACCGAAACCCTGAAACAATGCTCTGAAATGTGACCTCAGCAGTACCTTTCCTGTGGAAACCTGCAAGCTGTGGAGTAGCAGACGGGCGTCTTCCCAGCAGCCTCTAATAAATTCAGATAGTTAAAAATGTGTATAACTGGAATGTAGACACAAGGCAGTTTTATCATGAATGCTTGAATTCAGTACATTTTTAATTTAAGAAGGGAGTTTTTTCTTTTTTTTTCCCTTCAAGTAGGAGGTCTGCTGGATAATGATTGAACACTCCTGTGGACAAAGCAGCCTCCAGGCTCCAGTGACAAGCTTTGGGGAAACATAAAAGATGTAAAGACAGGTGCCCTTGCCTTTGGGAGTGGGATGGGTACATGATATGAATGACAAGGCAGATTATTATAAGCTTTAACATTTAAGAAACAACATGTAAACAAATCTTAGTGTGCTATAAATGGAGTATGTAAGGGCTGAAAAAACTTGGAAATAATGAAGTACAAATCAGTGAGATAAATTAAGGAAGATTTCTGAACCAGCAATTTTTTAAATGGATTTGGGAGGCTCTGGATTAGATAATAAAGGGCCATGGGCTATGGAGATGGGTGAACCTTGATTCAAATCCTGTTTCTACCTTTTACTATGTGACCTTGGATAAGTTACTTTTGTGTCCTTATATATAAAATAAGTATGAGCATTCAAGTAAGGGAAAGAGTATAGGGTACATAATAGTTTATTCTCTAAGTGTTAGGAGTAAAAGGAAAACATGTTCTAGGCAGAGAGTATAGAATGTACGGTGTACAGTGATGCTATGAATGACTAAGTTGTGTTTGTGGGGGGAATAAATGAGTGGCTGGAGAGAATGTGGGTTGGTCAAGCCATGGGTAGGGCAGGCAAGAGTTATGGTTGGTGGAGAGGACTCAGAGACCAGACTCTGCTGGGTGTTGATAAAAGGGTCAATAGAGTCATTGTAGGCCCTTGAACAAAGGATGGATTTAATGAGAAGTTTTGATTGAGCCTTCTGGTCCAGGAACTCGGGAACACGGAGTCAGGCAGGCACAAGTACATTGTGACTCTTCTGGATCATTCTGGCCTAAAGCAGGAGCCATAAGAGTCCTTGTATAAGTTCTTGAATTCAGGCAGCCTTACTCACTGTGCTGAACTCTGCTTGTACCTCTCTCACAGTGCACCAACCTGTGGGGAAGTCTTGAGACTATGACTGGATTCTCCATAAGTGTTTATGGTAAGGACAGTGTCATGTTTCAAGTGCATTTAACTCTCAGTTATCTGTGCTCATGTAGGGAGCACTGGTATAGGTAATTCAGAACTCAATGTAGACATTTCTTGGGTTGAAAAGCATTTTTGCTTTAACTGGATTTAAGTTAGTCTTTTGTGTGTGTTTATCCTGCTGATGCTGAAATGGATTTGCATTTCTAAGCCTGTGTTACCTGATTGGCACAGAACAGTCAAAGTTGGATTAAAACTTTTGTCCCAGAAACCCATAAAATGAATAATCTGTTTTGGATAATTGAGACTGGACTCTCCTGAGTATGCTGATAATGACCAGTTTCTTTTGAAAATCTGCGAGGATCCAGTGTAGCCTCTCAGGCCACCTGCCTTAGGCTGAAGAGCAACTAGTGGATGATGCCTGTGTTGTAACCAGAATGAGTTTTCACTCATGGTATCGGGAGGAATCCCACTGTACTGTGTTGCATTGTTGAAGATTAAGCTGGATTTCTCAAAGGACTTGAGCTTTGTAAAGGCTCTTCCAGAGGCTCCACAGAAAGTGTCAGATGTTTTCCTTCTGAAGGAAACTTGTTTGAAAATGTAGTCAACTTGAAAAAAAAAAATAGAAATGAGGAAAAGTGTCCATGTTTAAAAAGTGGACAAAATCACATAGCTCTTCTTTCATCGATGTTCTTTTAGCTGACATATCACACTGGAGCTCCTGCTGAGCCTCAGCCCTGCCCCCCACTCCCACCTCCTCATAATCATCACCAAAGCTCTGTGCTTGTGACGTCATGAGCACAGGATTATCGTTTACCTCTTGCCTCAGGAGACTAGTATTTCTGAGCTGGAAATCAGAGGTAGAAAAGTGAGAAATCTTATTTTAGACAGCCAGTTCTGGATTATTTTCAACTGTATTTTTTTTAGAATTATGTCTTATCCCTTTATGTCCTCTAAGAAATAGTTTTGGATAGGAGAAATTACTGAACTATTATTTTTAATGACCCACTGTGAGTTTAGTTCTATCCTAGGTGCTACAGAGGTTTAGGAAAAATGACAACTTTGTACCATTGAAGAGCTTGCAGTTCACTTGGGAGTGAGGAATAGGAAGGAATGAACAGTTATTGAGCCTCTATTATTATAAAAATAAAAAATATGGAAGTATATTATCAGTTGCGTAGTACAGACTATGTACCATTGGTATTTTGGGAAAAAGTACTCAAGTAGTTAAGAATGATGTCAGAAATTATAACTTACTCAGATCTTAAAAAATAAATACATTTTTATTAGGTACAAGGGAGACGGGTTGGCACATGAGATCAAGAAAAAAAAATTTTTTTCATTTTTGAGCTGAAAGGGCCCAAGCAAAAGCCTGGAAACAGGAACGTACCTGGGATATTCTTGGGTCAGTGATGAGACTGACCTGAATAACAGAGAATAGTAGTGAAATGTAGTTCGGTAGGTAGGTTTGAAGCTATTTTACGTTGTTAGTTGTGTTCGAGTTGGTTCTACTCATGGTGACCTTACATATCACAGAACAAAACATTGTTTAGTCCTGTGCCATCTTCACGATCATTGGTATGTTTGAATTCATTGTTGTGGCTATCGTGTCAGTCCACTGCCTTATTTTCATTGGCCCACTACTTTACCAAACATGATGTCCTTTTCTAGGGATTGATTTTTCCTGCAGATGTTTCCAATGTAAATGAGCTGAAGTCTTGGCCATCCTCTCTTCAAGGAACATTCTGGTTGTTTATAACCCCAGAAAACCCATTGTTGTTAATTCCAACTCATAGTGACCCAATAGGACAAAGTAGAACTGCCCCATCGGGTTCCCAACACTGCACTCTTTACGGAAGCAGGCTGCCCCATCTTTCTCCTGTGGAGTGGCTGTGGGTTTGAACTGCCTAGCTTTTGGTTAGCAGCTGACCACTTAACCACTGTGCCACCAGGGCTCCTTTTGGTCATTTATAGAGGGTCTTAAAAGACAGGGTTTTATAAGTTTAGGTTTTTAAAAGAAAATAGAGAACCACTGAAAATTTTCGATTAAGATAGTAATAATATGATGACACTGGGACACAGGTCAGCTTAGAGGGAAGGGACATTGGTACTAGCGGGTATAAAGGTGACGAGGCCTGAGTTAGAATTGTAGAGGATAGGATAAGGAAAGAGTAAAAAATAGAATTTTGTGAGGATTGGATGTGAAATATGAAGGAGAATGATGAGTTAAGTATGACTAACATTTTAAGCCTTGATGTCTGAGACATTGAGATAAGGAAGTTGGGGAGGGTTCTTCATTTTTTTAGGGGAATATGAAGACGAGTTCAATTTGAGATGTGTTAGGTTGAAAGTGCTCAAGTGAAAGCTGTTCGGGTTATTGGAAATGTGAGCCTAAGCTGGAGTGGAGGTGGGGGTTAATAAGATGGAAAATTTAGCTCTGTACTTCATTGATATAGCTTTGGTAGCCAAGAGAATGAATAAGCTCTCTGGAAAGAGCAGAAGGCCAAAGATAGTGTTACAGATAAACCTGAACACTAGTTATTTCCCACTCTTCTTAATTAAGGCCATCTTAATTGAGTCCTTCCTTCTTTCCCTCACACCTTTTTCTGTTCCTCCCCCATACTCCACACCCACGTCACATATCTACATTTGTAAGCACTGTCCTAGGCACTGAGGAGACAGCGATAAGTCAGAGAAGATATCTACCCACAAGGAGGTTCTAAGTTGGCACATGAGAAGGAGGCAGATGTGTAAAGAAATAGATGGAATGAAGTGTGATGGAACCTGTGATAGACTATGGAAGGGGGAGAGTGGCACCCAAAGGTCTATTCTGCCATAGGCATGCAGAGGTTAGAAAGTACCTCCCAGAGGAGATGACATTTGACCTGAGTCTTGAAAAATGAGTTAAGCATGTACCCTACAGATGATGGGGACAGAAAACAGCATGAACAAAAGCTTAAATGCAGGAAACAGCCACACTTCCACTGGCAACTTTTAAGTAATTATTATGACTGGGAGACAGGGTTGAAGGGGCAGGAATGAAACTAGAGAAGTAGGCCAGGCCGGATCATCTTGTTCTACAGCAAGTGATGAGCCGTTATAGAGTTTTAAGCATTGAATGATAAGCTTCACATTCTAGAAAGTTTCCTGTGTCATTGATGTATAGGGGTGGATGGGAGAGGGACAAAGCAAAAGGCTTTTTAATAGCTTCATTGTACTTAACACATTTGTTGAGAGTGATCAAGTTTGTAGAATAATGGAATCAGAACTGGAGGAACTGTTACACTTTTTTTTAGTCTCCCTCGTTCATCTTCAGTTGGAATACCTGAGGTTTACTCAGGATCACAGAAGTGGTTTAGTGATGGTTTGATCTGGAATTTGGTCTTCAGTGGCTGCTATGTGGTAGAGATTAATAAATATTAGCTCATGTCTTTATTCCCTCCCAAGTCCCATTCCAGTGCTTGTTCCATTCTGCAACATTGCTTTGTGCCTGAAGACAAAGGGATTCTGTTATTCCATTCCACTTTCCTTCTTACCAGTCCAAAGTGAACAGTGGATTTCCTCAGATCTGGCTGAGGATGCCCTGAGAGTACCATGGAGAACAGGGACCTCCTTTTGACCTAGGGCAGCTGGGTGCCCTGGAGTGGGGTGAATAGGGTGTTAGGATGCTGTAGGTGTGATGATTGAAATGTGGAAGAATGTCAGGTGTTTGTTTTATTGAGTGTTTGGATATATTTATCTCTCCTGCTAAGGTTCCTTCAAGCCATTTTCTTTTAAACTTAGTTGTAAGTTGTGCAACTGAAACTTTTTAAAGAAAGAGGCAGTGGTAAACTGGGCAGGGACAGAAAGTATATTTATCTAAACAAGATTTGTCGTTATACTTGGATTCTAAATCTTTTTTCCCTGTGTTTTAAATTTCATTGAATTTTTGTGGTGGAAAATTATTTGGTTTTTAAAATACTAAGTGAGAGTTTGGATTTGCATTTTAGTCATTTTTTGGGAGAACAGAGCCCTGAGGATAAGATAGAGGATGTTTTCGTATTCTCCGGGGGATAGTTGGGACCTGAGGGATTGTGAAAGGATAGATCCCTTTCATTGATAGGCCATCATCAAAACTTTACTGAGTTGTGGTTTCTTTACTCTTTTCTCTGGGCCCTGTCATCATCTTTTCCAGAGAAGGTCTTGGTTTGGAAGCTCTCCACTTTAGTAGAGCTGCCAATTCTTAATTCTTTCTCAAGTGGGCAAGGGTACATTTTGTTTTTGTTTGTGAGTGTTTGGGGGAGGGGAGGGAAGAGAGGAGGCACAGAATAGCTACTCATAGTCCTTATCGGAATTCCTACGTGGCTGAAAGTTTCCTTGGCTTTGTTTTGAGGGAGATGACTTGGTTAAACTGGCATTTATGTTATGTGGGAAGGTGTTCTCCCCTCAGATAATCTGATTTGAGATGGCAATAAAAATTTCCTCCTTGTCCATTTTTTTCAGCCACTCCCCATTCTCAGTGCTTCTTGAGCACACTGCCGGAGGGATGTGAAGAACCCTCTTCAGTCTAAAACAGACCTCGTCAAAAGTTCCCCGAAAGATTGCTCCTGACAATTCTTTCGGTGTTTGTGACTCCACTATTTTCTAGTCACTTGGTCCTTTCTTAATTAAAACATTTAATAATGGGACATTTCAAAACAATTAGAAAAGTACAGGGGAAGAACGCAGACAACTTTGAGCCTACAACCCAAATTTAATGGATATTGACATTTTGTCATACTTATTTTAGTTCTCCCTCTCTTTGAGATAGAAAATGTTACAAAAAAAAAAAACCAAACCCAGTGCCATCGAGTTGATTCCGACTCATAGCGACCCTATGGGACAGAGTAGAACTGCCCCATAGAGTTTCCAGGAAGCGCCTGGTGGATTCGAACTGGGGACCCTTGGTTAGCAGCTGTAGCACTTAACCACTATGCCACCAGGGTTTCCAAAAATGTTACAGGTATAGCTAAAGTCCTGCCCTGCATCCCTTCCTTCTTCCTCTTTCTAGGCCCTGACTACTTGCCTGAATTGGTGTGTATCATCCTATTTCATGTTTTATAATACACTAACAACCTGTAGTTTTGTTTTGCTTTGAAACTTCACTTTAGTGGTATTCTACTGTATATATCCTTTTGCAGCTTTTTTCCTCAACACTGTGCACACACATAGAGCTAGTTCAGTCACCTAAGCTTTAAACCTACTTCCTCCCTTACCCTCCCCCCCTGCCCTATTAAAAAATCCTACCCATCCATAAAGTCCCAGTTTAAACCATCTTTTCCTTGAAGACTTTCCGGATGTTTTTCTCTAACTGGATACGATCTTTACCGCTTGTGAAAATCATCCTATTATTTTAGGTACTTGTCATGTAGTAGTTGTATATTCTTATATTTTTATTTATTTGTGCCCATGGCATTATTTTTTTCTATGGCATACTTCCTTTGCTACACTATAAGCTCCTTGAAAGCAAATGTATAGTCTGTCTTATCTTTGTAGCTCTGGTGGAGCTTGCCAAGATAACTTACAAATAACAGGCATTTAGGAACTATTAAGTGACTAAATGGTTAGATTAATGAATAAAAGAATAAAAAAGACAATCCTGTGCATTGGTGAACTATCAGTCTAATTATAAATATTGGGGTGACTTCCATGAAAAAGCTTATTAAGAAATATTCAGCATTAAAAATTACGTAAAAGTGTACATAAGTTGTGAGAGCAGTCAAGATTAATTTACTGCAGGAGGTGAGAGCAAACATTTCTGGGCAATGAAATGGAAATTGATAGGTGAGACCATCCCCATGAGGAAACTCCTGGGAATTGATCCCGGTAGCTTTTGAGGCAGTGTGCTCCTGTGGCCAGACTCATTTCCCCAGCTATCAAATTCTGCTGTTGTCATCAAGGCCTTGACACCTTCACAGGAGATGGGCTGTTTGTGTTGAGAAAACGTGGGCTGTCTGTTCACTTAGT
This sequence comes from Loxodonta africana, assembly GCF_030014295.1. Lineage (NCBI taxonomy): Eukaryota > Metazoa > Chordata > Mammalia > Proboscidea > Elephantidae > Loxodonta > Loxodonta africana. Next base: position 179,931,260 of record NC_087344.1, on the reverse strand, counting down.
AAACACTGTTGAGGTCCAGGAATTCCTTGGTCCCTAAAGAAGAAAGCCTAATATATACATATGTACATACATACACTTTTAACCACGCTTTCTTTTTTATTGACAAGGCCAGGTTGTATCTCAGTGTAATATTTTGAAGCTTTTAATTCCGGAGTGTATAGTCTCAATAGAGCATCACTTTGGCGCTGTGGAAACTACACCCTTCTCCCTGCCCCCAGAAGAAAGAAATGAAATATTAAGTTGAACAAGATGAAATTGTCATTTTGTAGGTAAAAAACAAATACTGGCAATTTCATGTGACTCAACCCAGTAGGTCAGATCTTGATTTCCTGTGGGTTCTGAGGAACTGTATCATGGACCTTTTGGAATAGATTATCCCAAGCCCATTTATACTTGTAAAATGCATTTCTGAGCTTTAATATGCAACAGATGTTCTTTTGCTGTGCTCTTTACCTTGAATTTATGGTAAGAAAAAAATTTTTTTTCCTGAGCACACGTTTAGTGTATTTGGGAAGGTTGTGGGGGGAATGTATAGGAGTTGGCCAGAGCAGACTGTGAGAAATAAGCCTGAGATGAAAACTTTTGCTGTGAATATCTACATGTAATTGATCACGTTGGCTTTAATGAGCTTACAGTTCCTATGAGTAAATGACTTTTTTTTTCCACTTTCCTGCCATTTCGCTGTCTTCTCTCCATTCTTGGTAAGGGAGATCTGGTGGTGGGGAAACCACGTAAGAGAAATTTGCGTGTAGCCCCATGACTTTATTTGGTGACTTAACAGGCAGGAGAACCAGAGCATTAATTCCTAGCACGAGACTGTTACCTTATGGTTCCTAAAACTGTTTTTAGATATGGAGGGAAGGGGAAGGTGGAGGGAGAAGGGTGTATGTGTGTGGAAGTCAAGGGAAGAGCAAAGAAACAGAGTAGATAGGAGTTACAGATATCAGAGGATAGGTTTGAGGAACATGAACAGAAAAAGGGGTATAAACTTTTAAAGAGGTTCTGTTTCCTCTCACCCTTCAAAACCTGGCTCAGAATTCTTTATAAACCTTATACCTTGACCATATCAAATTTGTATCCAGGCTGCATACTACAGATGCCTACTTGGAAAACATCATATATGGATGCAGCTTTGAGTATTGGTTTTGTGTTCTAAAGTAATTCCTCTTTGAAAAGTCAGGGTCATCTTAAATGAATTGGTCTACTAGTGTCTTTTTAAGTATTTTTGAATCATTAACTCTGACATCAAAGGAAAGGGAGAAGAGAATCCCTCTGAGGCTTTAGCATTGCTAAATCCTGATTGATACTCACATAAAGATAGTGCTATGTTAGGAACTGAGACCAGACAGTGGGAAAACATAATGCTCCTTACAAAAATATGCTTTGGACAGCAAGCTCTCATTTGTTTTAAAAAATTAACTGGTCTACGCGTTCCTTTGTGAGCATTAGCTTTTGTCTCATTTCAGCTGGGAGCTCACCCAGCTGAATTTTAGACCATTCATTTCCTGAAATTTTCTATCAATACTAAGGATAAGATTCTCTGACATGAGGAATCCATGGTTCCTGTTATTTACTGCCTAGGCCTAGAGACTTCCCATAACCCTTCTCAGAACTCTGAAAAATAGAATTTGAGAGCTAGACTTAAGATTTGCTGCATCCAAGCTTCTTTGGTTGTCTAAAATAAATTCCTGGTCGTTTGGCACAGGAATTTATTGTGAAATTTAAGATTTAAAATTTTCACTAATTCATTGTGAAAATTAAGATTTAAAAAATCCTCTATGAAAATTTCCCTTGATGTTTGCTGCCTTGTTGAGAGTATAAATTCCTTTCTGCAGAAGACCTTCTGTGTGTTGGAATTTTGGCAAGATGTTCTAAGGAGATGCCAATGAAGTGTTACCCATAAATAGATAGTAGGTCACTATGAATCGAAATTGACTCGACAGCAACACTTTTTTTTTTTTTTTCCTTTAGGTAGTAGGAGAATTAGGCTCTTGGGAATTTTCATTCTGGGTTAAATAGGACATAGTTACATATACATAAATACCAGGTGTCAGTTGCCATCAGGTTGATTCAGAGTCACGGCAACTCCACGTGTGTCAGAACAGAACTGTGCTCCACAGGGTTTGTGACCACTGATTTTTCAGAAGTAGACCAACAGGCCTTTCTTCCAAAGCACCTCTGGGCGGACTTGAACCTCCAGCCTTTCAGTTAGCAGCCGAGGGCATTAACTGGTTGCATCATCCAGGGTCTCCATATACATAAATACATACATAGGAAAAAAATGTGAGAAACAAATGCTGGCTATGTAGTAGTATGTATCATATAGCATTCTAGAACTGAGAAGAAATTTACATATTGTCATCATTTTCAAGGTGAGGAAAATGAGCACCAGAAAATTTAAATGACTTGACCCAGGTAGTAGTTACCATCAACAACAAACATTTTATTAGATATCTGCACCCTGAAAAGTTAGGCCCCGAGTATAGAAAGCATTATAGGTCATCAAGACAATAATTAGTTGTGAAGACTATTTACATAAAAAGATAAATAGTAATACAAAGCCATGGGTCCTGGGTGCCACGTAGGTCATACCGTTAGTTATATAGTGTTGTATAGACATTTAGAGGAAAACGGAAAAATTGTATGGAGTCCTTAGAGTATCTAGGCCTTGGGGAAGGGGAAAGACTGGGTAAATATGGAGGGAAAGCATTCAAGGCAGAACAGTGAGCTGAGCCCACATTGCTGTGGGGAGAGAATAAGGAGTTTATAGCTTATTTACCTAGGAGGGTAATGAGCTGGAGAGTTAGATAAATTGGGAAGAACCTAAAATCTCAAGTTAAGGAGTTTGGCTTATATCTAGGCCATGAAACATTCCCAAGCAGGGAATTGTGTGTATAAATTAGTACTTTAGGAAATTTGAGCAGTGTGATGTAAAACGGAGGAAGAAAGACCAGTTGTGATGGTAATGGAGAAGGGGGAGAGAGATTTGAGTGATGTAAGGAAAAAATAAACAACATTTGGTAAGAGGTTGTTGTGGGAAGAGGGATAAGAACAGTGAGCACGTTTTCAGACTGGATAATAGCAGTAGAAGACCGGGGTTTGGGCAAAATCTAGCCCGACATTCTCGGTCAGTCCTGAATACAGAGAGTTCAGTGACTGGTTTAAGTGCGCGTGCATGCCTTGTTAAGTGGTATCGTTTGGTGTAGAACCCACTCTTTTGATTGCTGTCCATGGCTTTTTCTATCATACATTGCTTAAGAGGAAACGGGTCAAGTGGTTAAAAACACAGAGCAGATGCTTGGGAACTGAAATGGGAAGTTGAAGACCACATTATGATGAGGTTTGACCACAGCCCGTTTCAGTTCTGCCCGGTTTCCCCTCATACTTACACACTAAACGTGTATGCTTCCGCCCGTCAGGCTCACTGTGCAGCAGTGGCCTGGGTTCCTTAGAGCGTTCATTTTCTGAGATTAAATTCTTCGTATTCAAGGAATAAGATTCCTTTAGATTTTGAATTTAACTGCATATTCTCTCTGACCTCTTTTTTGAAGATTAAATAGTTTCTGCCTTCTCCCCCATCCGCGTTCTGCTGCCTTGGTAGGTAGGCTGCTTTGGTTTCAAGCAGGAGTTGAAGTAGCCTCAAAGGCACCATTAGTCTTTTTGGAGTAAAGAGGGGAGAAGTTTTGTACCCAAATTTTTCAGACTTATTTTTACCTAGTCAGGAGTTAAGAACAATTTATTTACGTAAATTTTTATTAACTAAAAAAAAGAGTGAATCAGTTTTTGCTAATGAGAGGTTTTTATAGGGCTTAATAGCCCTCAAAAAATCTGTTCTGTTTGCTTCGTAAATATATAGTCAGGCATATTTAAGATGCACCCATTTTTCTTACCCACCGTTTTTTTCAGGGCTCTTATCTACCTGGTAACAGATACCCGAGGGTTCAAACTAGAATTTTCTAAATCAACTAACATTTACTATGCGTTTACTGTAAGGGTCTGGGGAAACCCTGGTGGCATAGAGGTTAAGTGCTCTGGCTGCTAACCGAAAGGTCAGCAGTTCAAATCTAACACGTGCTCTTTGGAAACTCTGTGGGGCAGTTCTGCTCTGTCCTGTAGGGTAGCAATGAATCAGAACCACCTCCAGGGCAGTAGGGTTTTTTTTTTTTTATAACAATCTGGCACTGTTAATTTCATCTGCCAAGACTGGAATATTCCTGGGTTTTATGACTAGGTCCCTAACAGTAAATGTCTTCCAATACTTGGCTTCTACAGTCCTTATTCCATTTTAATCCTTGGTCTAGTTCTGTCATAACTTCTGACCTGGCTGGGGAGTAAAAAGAAGAAAATGTTACTATTTAATAGCAATAATCTACCCTGAGTCATGTATTTTACTAAGTAGTGTGTATATTTCTTCGTTTAATTAACATAATACTGTAAGATGGATACTCTTATACCTCTTTTACAGATTAATTCATCCAACAAATGTTTATTACTATAGGTTAGAGATTGTTCAAGATCCTAGAGATAGCACAGTGAATAAGACAGATGAGGTCCCTGCTAAGGCACAGAGAAGCGAAATAACTTGTCCAAGGTCACACAGCAAGAAAGTGACAGAGGTAGGATTTATATGTAGTTCTGACTGACTCCAAAAGGTGCCATTCACATAACGTGTGTTCCCTGTGAGGTGGAGTCCCCAGTATTTCTTTGTTAAAAAGGTTCTTGATGAATCCAACAAAGAAATCTGTCTTGGCGCTGACAAACACACCTACCCAATAATGCTTTTCTGCCCCCCCCCCCCCCCGCACTCCTCTCCACCCATTCACACCTGGGTATAAACCCTACAGTGTGACCTGCTTCTGCATTTGGATGTGTTTGTGCTTGGAGGACTGAAAGAGTTTTGTTTGTTTCTTTGGCTTCCTGAAAGTTCCTTGCCCACTTGCAAGTTCTTTCTTGTAGCACAATGGTGAGTAATGTGGTGTTAACATTGTAATGTGTCACGCCAGTTGGGATTTTTTTGTTGTTGTTTTCTCCCAGTTCTCTGATGAGTATGTGAGTGGGGACTCTTGGGTCAGACAAACTTGCCTTCTGCAGTTCATCCAAATAGAAAGGGCTTTCTGTGTTCCAAGGACTAGAAAATAGTTTTTGAGGTTGGAAAGAATATCAAAATCCAATGTTTTCTATGCAGCTGAAATTGATTTTTTTGATTAGCATTCTAGGTTTATTCTTTAGTTTGTGCAATCCAAAAGAGTTTTTGTTTTAGATTATGACCATTATCACCATATGCCATACCTGGGATGAGTGGTGTTTATTCTCGAGCTAGGAGTTTTAAGGCACAAGCATTAAAAAATGCGTAGGACTCTGAGAGTAAGGAGTTGCTTTCCAGTAGGGATTGAGTTCCATCTGAGTTCTAGGAAATGGGTGGAATCAAGGATGCAAGTATTAGGACTATTTAGTATTGGGTAGTCAGTCAATTTAGTGTGGAAGATTCAGGAGTATCTGAGCATGGCTCTTGAGGCTAATGAGATGATTTATGTGGAATGTGTTTGGCACCCAATTAAAAAGAACCTATTGCCATCGATTCCAACTCATACTGGTTCTATAGGATTTCCAGGGTGCGGCTGGTGGGTTCAAACTGCTGATCTTTTGGTTAGCAGCCAAGCTGTTAACCACTACGCCACCAGGGCTCCGGTTGATTAGGTACACAGTAAATGTTAATTAAGGAGGTACTTGAATGTTGAGTCTTTCTAGGGCAGCTTCCTCATCGTTAAGTACTTCTTCTTTAGAAGAATATTTATTAATCATTTAACTGTGGGTAAAGCATTTGGGAAAGGTCTTGGAATAGCAAAGATTTATAAAATCAATTCTTGCTGAAACTGTGATCTTAATATTTACAAATTGGAGCAGTCAAGACTAGCGCCTAAGGGCGTGATTTAAAGGGAAATCTGTGATTTTGCTTTGCTATTTTATTACTATGCTTTTTTGATAGAGGTAACTTCTTGACCCTTTGGTAGAACTGAAAATGCTTGTGTTTCGATTCCAGTTAAACTGGATTTGATTTTTTTGTTTTTGTTTTTCAAAAGAATTTGTTGTGTCATATTTGGTACCTTATGTTTGACAGCAAAAAGGAAGTTAAATTGATTAACTGCAGGAAAAAGCTGGTCTGTTACTGAAAAAACAAAAACCTTGGGCCCTTTAAAAATTACAAAGTCTTGGACTTTCCTGAAACAACTAAGCAAGAAATATATCCTTAGAAATTGTAGTGCCTCAAGTATTACAAACCTGTGACACTGGAAAAATTCCAGAGTTACCTAAACCGCAGCGCTTTTGTTTTTTTCCTGCATAGCATGAACAAGGGCTGCTGAGGTTTTTAAATGTTAGTCTGTTGATCAATCATAGAATGGTAGTCAGGAGTTCTGCTTAGTAACTTCAAGCCTTGTTAGCTTTTCTTGTTTCACTCTGGGGTGAAAATTCATGCTTGCTAATTAGTTGATAACCACATCACAGTACATTTGCTTCTTGCATTACAGTTTTAACAAGTTTGGCCAAAACAATGAGTTTTAGTTAAAACTGAGATTGTCCCAACTGGATCCTTCAGTTAAAAACTGAAGTACAAGAACACCAAACTGATCACGTAAAGTATGGAAACACAACAAGCATATTGAACACCCTCTCGGAATTCTTTTAGTAATTCTACGTGGTATCTATATCTCCCAGTTTCTACAATATCAAGCATCTGTTGGAGGTCTCTCTGTAAATAGTGATTCACATTGCATACTTCCATGGTCAGAATCAACCCTGTAACAAAATCAGTCAGATGCTAAAGCCCCAGAAACTCTTTGTGCTCAGTGAAAGAATCCAGTGCTAAAACAGCATTTGTGCTGTCTGAGATACAGTAATGTCTCACAAGACAAATTTAAAATAATATTTCTGCCACACACCTGCTTTGGTAGTAGTAACAGCCTCCAGATTTTACATAAATTAGTTTAAAAACATGAATGGGTAGATAGAAACAGGATAAGGTATCTTTTTTTAAGCCCTCAATTTTAGTAGCTTTTAATTTTTTCAAGAAACTGAACCCATGCTCTGTAATAGGTTAGATATTTTATATATACTTTTCCAGCAGGATAAAAAAAGTAAACCACTATTTGAAGGCAAGAACATTTACTCCTCTCATTCTGTGTAAGTTGGAGCAGTGCAGCAGGTGCGTGACAAGAATATTATACACTAGATACGGTCCAAAGTCATTCCATTTGCTTGTTTAATGATGTTCAGATTTCATTAACCATTTCTTCAGTTTCTGCAGAACTATCTCCATTAACTGTGATCTTCACATCCTCTTCATATCCAGGAGGCATGAAAGCCAAAGCATAAGGGAAAAGCTTATGACAATGTGCTCTATATGCTTCACCAGCTTTTTTATAGTTTCCTAGGCTACCATCACACAAGGCTTCTAATACCTCCATACATGTCTAGAGGTTTCTGTTATTGAAGGATTCATCAAGTGTTGTTGCCAACTCTGTAGCTTGCTTCTGACTAGAAGAATCTAAATAATATACCATTTTGGCAGCTGATAATCTGTGTGGCAGTGAATCAGACTTCCTTGTCAGAAAAGTTTCCTTAAAATTTTTTGGATTCATTGCTCCAAAAAAGACAATTCATTTCTTGTTCTAATACTGTTTAAGCGTATCAGGTAAATCTTTACTTTTATACACTGCGGTACTAAAGAGGCGAATCGTACACTCGTGAAGCCAGGGATGACTAGAATCAATAGCAGATGCCCTCTTTACTGATTGTAGCATCAAAAGAAACCTTTCTTTCCTAAAGTAAATCTCAAAGGCAAAAAGATGAGTTTGTCTTGTTCTTCACCAAGTTCTTCAGTGGGGTTAAAAATTTAATAATTTTTTCCAGTGGAGTTTCAATGTTGGCCAGTTTCTTGGGGATAAGTTCTTTTGGACCGCTTGTTTCCTCTTCCTCCTCCTCATCTTCATCTTTTTCTGGTTTTTTTTGTTGCTTTTCTTTTTCTGTATTTTTTTTTTCTTTACTCCTGCCTGGGCTTTCTTTTCAGCTCTTCTCTGTAGCTTCTTTAGCTCTTTGCCAGACATGTTTGCTGTATCAGCTTCATGTTCTTTATTCTCATCTGTAAGGGGGCTGTCATGAAGCTACAAGTAGATCTCTATAGCAATTCTTGCTGCCTTGAAGTAAAATGGATGCTGTTGAAGTACATCTTCTAGTTTTAACAAGTCCACATAAGATCTAACGGTAATCTTCCTCATACAGTATATATGAAAGTCAAACAGGTCATCAGTGATTTTTGTAAAATGTCTCTCAATCTGGTGACATTAAGTGCTTCGCCAAATTTATTCATTGCTTCATAAGCCTGGGCACATTCTGTTTGGGACCACATGCGTTGCATTTCATTCGAATTCTCTACCGCCAGTGTTCCTTCTATAGTAAACTTTGAGCACATTTCTTTAGCCCCTTTAATCAGATTGGCTTTTAGCATGTATTTTGCGCACTCGGAATTGATAAATCTATCTGCACACTTGGAGTTGATAAATCTGTCTGCCGTGTCCAAGGCCTGAGCCTTGTCTATCCATCTTGCAGCTTCTTTAATATTTCCAGCATGCATATCTATTTTAGCTTTCATAAGAGACAGTTATATCAAAATAGGAGTACTTTTAACAGCAGTATTTATATATTCCAGAGCCATAGATGACTGACCAATTTTGTCATAATGTTGTGCCGAGTGGTACTGGACCCACAGTAATGTGGTTGGTGGTTCCTCTCTTCCATTGTCATTGGGATTAAATAACCAGTAGCTCTTATAGATACATTTTATAACCAAATATAATTCTTCTATGATTGTCACCTTTTCTTTATCTTTGTATAATGATCTCAAAGTATTGAAGACTGGTGGACAACCCTTGCTGAAATTCATCCTTAGGATCTTACCCAAATATTCCTTAAACTTATCACCAGATAAAAAGTTTAATGACAGTCTTCTTCGCACCAGTCCCCCAGGATATTTAGTCCAGGGCTACTCATAATTTTTAGTCTTTATAACGTAGCTGGCTTGAGTGCCTTTTCCAAACCTTTATAGTAGGCCCAGTTCTTAGGATTTCTTTCTTGTAATCCTCCATAAAATCAGTAGCATCTTCCAAACGACATAATTGTAACAGAAGTTCCCCTTTGGTTTCTTCTGCAGCAAGTTTATCACAAATTTGCTTTTCATAGGTACAGAGATGTTCTGGAGCTTCTTTATAGAGGCTTGCTTCCTGAAGAACTTGATTCTGATATAAAAGGAGTTCGCTATACAGCCATCCCTCATTTTATTGCGCTTTGCTTTATTGAGCTTCACAGATACTGCATTTTTTACAAATTGCGGGTTTGTGGCAACCCTGCATCAAGCAAGTCTATTGGGGACATTTTTCCAACAGCATGTACTCACTTCGTGTCTCTGTCACATTTTGGTAGTTCCCACAATATTTCAGACTATTTCATTATTATATCTGTTTTGATGATCTGTGATCAGTGATCTTTGATATTACTGTCGTAATTGTTTTGGGGTACCATGAACTGCTCGCACATAAGACTGTGAACTTAATAAATGCTGTGTGTGTTCTGACTGCTCCACCAGCCAGACGTTCCCTGTCTCTCTCCCTCTCCTCAGGCCTCCCTATTCCCTGAGACATGACAATATTGAAATTAGGCCAATTAATAACCCTACAATGGCCTGTTAGTGTTCAAGTGAAAGGAAGAATCCCATGCCTCACACTTCAAATCAAAAACTAGAAATGATTTAACTTAGTGAGGAAGGCATGTCAAAAGCCAAGACAGGCTGATAGCTAGGCCTCAGGCACCAAACAATTAGCCAAGTTGTGAATGCAAGGGAAAAGTTCTTGAAGGAAATTAAAAGTGCTACCCCGGCGAGTACACAAATGGTAAGAAAGTGAAACAGCCTCATTGCTGATGTGGAGAACGTTTTAGTGGTTTGGTTAGAAGATCAAACCAGCCACAACATTCCCTTAAGCCAAAGCCCAATCCAGAACCAGGCCCTAACTCTTCAGTTCTCCAAAGGCTGAGAGAGGCGAAGAAGCTGGACAAGAAAAGTTCGAAGCTAGTAGAGGCTGGTTCGTGAGATTTAAGGAGAGAAGCCGTCTCCATAACATAGAAGTGCGAGGTGAAGCAGCAAGTGCTGGTGTAGAAGCTGCAGCAAGTTCTCCAGAAGATCTCGCCGAGGTACACCAGCTCTTCCGTGTGGGTGAAACAGCCTTCTCCTGGAGGAAGACGCCGCCTGAGACTGACAGAGCTGGACAGGAGAAGTCCGTGCCTGGCTTCAGGCCTTCAAAGGATGGGCCGACTCTCCTGTTTTAACAAGAGAGTCAGCTGGTGACTTTAATTTGATGCCATTGCTCATTTACAATTCTGAAAATCCTAGGGCACTTAGGAATTATGCTAAATATACTCTTCCTGTGCTCTATAAATGGAAACAACAAACCCTGAATGACAGCACATGTGTTTACAACATGGTTTACTGAATATTTTAAGCCTACTGTTGAGACCTACTGCTTAGAAAAAAAAATTCCTTTCAAAATATTACTGCTCATTGGCAATGCACCAGGTCCTCCAAGAGCTCTGATGGAGATGTACGAGGAGATTAGTGGTGTTTTCATGCCTCCTAACACGGCATGCATTCAGCAGCCCATAGAGCAAGGAGTAATTTTGACTTTCAGTATTATTATTTAAGAAACGCGTTTTGTAAGGCTGTAGCTGCCATACGAAGTGATTCCTCTGATGGATCTGGGCAACGCAAATTGAAAACCTTCTGGGAAGGATTCATTATTCTAGATGGCATTAAAAACGTTTTTGATTCATGGGAGGAGGTCAAAATACCACCTTTAACAGACGTCTGGAAAAAGTTGATTCCAACCTTCGTGAAAGACCTTGAAGGGTTCAAGACTTCAGTGGAGGAAGTAACTAGATATGGTGTAAATAGCAAGAGAACTATAATTAGAAGTAGAGCCTGAAGATGTGACTGAATTGCTGCACTCTCATGATAAAACTTTAATAGATGAGGAGTTGCTTCTTACAGATGAGCAAAGAAAGTGGTTTCTTGAGCTGGAATCTACCCCTGGTGAAGATGCTGTGAACATTGTTGAAATGACAACAAGGGATTTAGAATATTACATAAACTTAGTTGATGAAGCAGCAGCAGGTTTTGAGAAAACTGACTCCAATTTTGTAAGAAGTTCTGCTGTGGGTAGAATGCTATCAAACTGCATCGCATGCTGTGGAAAAGTCTTTCATGAAAGGAAGAGTTGATTGATGCACCAGACTTCATTGTTGTCTTATTTTAAGAAATTGCCACAGTCACCCCAGCCTTCATCAGCCACCACCCTGATCAGCCAGCAGCTATCAACATGGAGGCAAGATCCTCCACCAGCAAAAAGATTCTGACTTGCTGAAGGGCTCAGATGATGGTTAGAATTTTTTAGCAATAAAGTAATTTTTTAATGAAGGTATATACATTTTTTTTTACACATAATGCTACTGCACACTTAATAGACTACAGTATAGTGTAAAAACAACTTCTGTATGCACTGGGAAACCAAAAAATTCAAGTGACTCACCTTATTGTGATTTATTCACTTTATTGAGGTAGTCTGGAACCAAACTCACAGTATCTCCAAGGTATGCCTGTATTTATAATCTACTTTATCAGAGGATATCTGTTGTGTTCCTAAATTCTTCTAAAATCTTCGCTGCCATTTCATAATTTTCTAATAAATGATAAGCAGTAGCATAGCCAACCATGATGCTCTCTGTACAGGTCGAAGCTGAAGTAATTGATATTTGAATCTGTAGTAAAGAAAGGTCCCTTAAGATTTGAAGATTGTCTTTATCCCATTTTTTTTAGCACATTTCTGTAACACTTAATGGCTTCATCATACTTCTTGTCTGACCATTGGAGAAGACCATAAATGTGCCAACACACAGGATTCTTGAAGTAATTTCTCAAACCTCTATGAATCATTTCATAAGCTTCTTCCTTTTGCCCCAAACAGTTCAATGTTAATCGTTTCACGGCCAGAGTTTCTCCATGCTCTGCAAATTTGGGGTTAGAGAAGATTTATTTACAGAACTTCAGTTCATTTCTATACTGTTTTATGTTCATAGCATTTCAAGATCTGCTTGAAGAGCCCTGGGTTTGATATTTAATATTTGAGATAGTTGCCTATGATGTTTCCATTTATCCTCTCTCCATTTTTTCAGTGAATAAGATAATATATCTGAAAGTATTTTGTAATACTATAACTATAAAAGCTAGCAGTTGTTGCTGCTACCACCACCACTACCAAGAATAATATTTAAAATAATAATGGGATAAGACTCATTTTTAGAAGTGTTTGTTTCCTGGATTAATTTCAAGGAGGAAGACTTCGAGGGCAATGGATATTTGCCAGATGTCTTGTGGCTTAATTGATACCTTTTGTATTCTTTACGGACAGGAGAAGGAAGAGCAGATTCTTGCCACCCTGAAAACTTGGCCTGGTGCTATGTCATCATGACGGGTTGCCTATACTACTTTGACCCACTGAGTACGGTGGCAAGAAAGTTTAACAGGATTTGTCATGTGTTTGGCCTTATGTGTATACAGCATATTTTACTAGATGTTTATCTGTCTACGTAGGAATACAGCATATTTTACTAGATGTATCTGTCTACGTAGGAAACAACACTTCTCAGTTTATTGTAAGATCAACCACATTCCTGTTATATGAATTCTACAATAGATAACAAAAAAGTATTGGTCCAAGACAGTATTTGCAAAGTAGTAAGATTAAGGGAACAGTGCCTTTGACCAAACTTTTTGGTTAGGCATTATCATCAAAAGCCTTTACAGTCAACTCCTAATGACAGGCATTCTTGTTTTGAATAATCCAGAAGAGAAAGTTTAGTAAATTTTGAGAACTCTCACCTTTTAAAATTTCCTTTTCGTTTTTTTCTGTCTCTAATGCCTGGCACTCAGTAAACCTTTGCTGAATAGTGGAAGTTAGCTGATTCCAATCTTGGGGTTTTCCCTGGAACCAGCTCATTTGATGAACTTGTAGAAATAGGGATGATGACTTAGTGGTTGATGTTTCTACCCCACTTAGCAGACTGCCTAGCACAGAGTGGGTCCTCAGAAAGCACTTATTGAGTCAGGAGGTTAAGGTTCATCAGGGGAGAACTGCAGTGACTTGAGTGCTACTGTGCTGACGGTAGCTTTCCTGAGAGGAGGAAGAGTTGTAGCTCTCCCACATGTAAACATGAATAAAGGTAAATGTGGGGAAAGTTACTGCTTTAATACTTTCAGGCTTTACACTTTTGGACCAGGAGAGTTAATACGTTAAAAGCTGGTGCTTTATTTCTCTCTTAGTTTTATATTTTGTCCTGTTCAGAATTTAGTTATGCACTGTGATTTCTTAATAATGTGTGAAAAGTATAGCTTCAAACTGTCAATAGAAAAGAAAAAAAATCTGTCCGTATTTCACATATAGTTTTGTCCTAACCTCTTGCTATAAAATTTCAGACCTTAGGAATGTGGTTTTAGAAGAATATTTCCAAATCTGGTTTGTATCTTTAGTGGGGATGAGCAAAACCAAAAAGATGATCTGATTTTAGCATGCCTTTATGATTTTCTTTATGATTTCCCTTCCTAAATATGGTTTTTTCAGTGACTTAATTAAATTTCCTAAGTACAGATTTCTTCCTTTGGTACACTTCTGCAGAAGTAAGAAATTTAGCTGGGTGGCAGGGAGAAAGGCAGTTTTTGTGGAAATCCACAAAGTACGTCACAGGAAGAATTGACAGCTAGAGATATATGTGAAGTAGAGCAAAGATTACTGGAATGGGAGTAAGCTGACTTACGTTCTGTATCCAGTTTTGCTGCTAGTTAGCTCGTGACTTTGGACAAGTTACGTAATCTTACTCACCTGGCTCTCAACTGTAACTTGAGGGTATGGAACAAAACGATCTCTAATGTCCGACTTCTAAAAGTCTATGATTCTAAAGTGTGAAACAGGGAAAATAGACTGACTTGGTACCTCACCACCAGGTTTACTCCATGTAAGACCCAAATGTGAAGTGTTAATGATATAAATATTAGAAGTGCGGACTCTGTATTCCTAGTTGAACTAGAATTGTCTGATTATATATATGTTCATAACTGATTTTATGTGCATAAATATAGAAGACTTGGTTGCTTTTAAAAGAAAAATGCTAGGCACAACTTATATAAATGAAAGAAACTCTAATAATGCTCAGGGTATCATGGGTTGGAGTTCCTGTTTTTAACTCCAACTTAGAAATAGAAATTTGTGTGTTTGTTGGGTTGACGGGGCCCAGGGAGTATGGTGGTGGCTAGGAAACTGTGCATGAACATGAATAGTGTTTTTAAAAGCAAAATATTAAGAGTTCTTTAGCCTTTGGAGTTTTCATGGCTAGACTGATTTGATTTTGCCGTAAGTCTCTGGAGAACTGATATGAACCCAGGATTCAGAGCCAGAATACCTAGGTCCAGGTTCCTTGCTAGCTGGGCATCATTTAAGCTTTGTAAGCTTCTCTGTGTATATGTGTTTTCCATCAGAAAAGAGTTTAAAGACCTCAAAGGGCATTAAATTTTTTTTTTCTTTTTGCTAAATGAGGCCATATTTGGGAAAGTGCTTTAAAAACAATTACAGAAAAGAGAAGTTATTCTCAGTGGACAGCTGTACAAATGTAAGTTATATTTATTCATATAGACCGTGGTTATCCATACCAGTGAGGTGAATTTGACATTTGAAACCAATAAGGAGTCCACAGGCCTATTTTAGATACAGAGAGCTCTCAATTAACCACACATGGAGTAGCATGAATAATGTAGAACCACACATATTAAGCATTTCCTATGTGTTAGGCCTGTTTAGAATTTTTTTTTTTCTAAAACCTTGTCTTAGTCATCTAGTGCTACTGTAACAGAAATACAAGTGAATGGCTTCAACAAACAAGTTTACTCTCTCACGGTCTAGTAGGCTCTATAAGTCCGAATTCACAGTGCCAGCTTCAGGGGAAGGCTTTCTCTCTCTGTCTGCTCTGGAGAAAGGTCCTTGTTATCAATCTTCCTGTGGTCGAGGAGCTTCTCAGCACAGGGACCCTGGGCCCAAAGGATGCACTATGTTCCCAGTGCTTCTTTCCTGGTGATATGAGGTCCCTGTGTATCTCTGCTTGCTTCTCTCTTTTATTTCTCAAAGGAGATTGGCTTAAGACACAATCTAGTCTTGCAGATTGAGTTTTGCCTCATCAATCTAACTGCCGCTAATCCCATTTCATTAACATGATAGAGATAAGATTTACAACACAAAGGAAAATCACATCAGATGACAAAATGGTGGACAATCACACAATACTGGGAATCATGGACTAGTCAACGTGACAGACATTTCTGGGGGACACAATTCAATCCATGACAAACCTTAGTTTTTTTTTTTTTTTTGAAGTGTAAGCTCACCATAATTAAAGGCTAGAAACTGTTTCAGAATGTCGTTTGTAATAAAAGTAGGTACACCACTTTGATTATCAGCATTTCTCTAAATTGGACCAGTTAATGTTCTCTCTAATTTTTTTTTTCTGTTTAGAATTTTTTGAAGTATAAAAGAAAGATACCAGCCTCAAAGATCTTAATTCTGTCTAGAATGTACTCCTGTCCCCCAGCTTAGTGAGCTCTCATATATTCGTCAAGACTCATGTAAAAGTTTGAGAAGCTTCCCTAACCCATTCAGGTAGCCCGGTGGCTCCTTACACTTATTCATACCCCACTGTGCACTAATAACCACACTGGAGTGCCTTAAAGGTAGGCCTGTGGCTTCCCTTCTGTATTTGTATCCCTGGGCCATAGCACAGTACCTAGTACCTGGTGGACCAGCTTGAATGAGTAACTAATAGTCAGATTGGAGAGATAAGATATGAGGATCAGGAAGGCCAACTAATATTAAAAAGTAATAAGGCAGGCAGGCCCTGGCTTATGAATGTCCGACTTAGAACTCATACTTAAGAACGGACTGCCATAAAACCTATTATGTTAAAAATTTGAGCTAAATACAATGGTTTGTAATAATGAGTGCTTGCACTACTTTGTGGCACTTAAGTGTTTTATTTGCATAGAAAGGTAAAGTGTATACTGTATACTAAAACAAAGCATTGACTAATGCTAAATAAGAACTGTATGTACCTGTTCTGACTTTCTTACAAATTTGACTCAAAGACAGACTTAGGAACTGATCTTGTTTGTAACCTGGGGATTGCCTGTATATGATAACAGCAAGTGCCAGGTGATTGTTTTCCCAAACTGGGCTTATAAGAGTTTAAGTGAGGTTTGTGTATGGCCAGGGAAGATGGAATTACAGAACTGAAGGTGGATAATTAGAAAAATAACAACAAAAAGTATTTTTCTTTGAACTGATTTATACAATTTTATAAAAGACACATTTCTTTTTCTAATGATTTTAGATTTAAAAAAAAATTAGTAGTTGTATGCTGGGTGGTAGGTGAGGTTAGGGAAGTTTATTTACCTGAAATTTAGGAAGTGAATTAATTTCTTATGGATAACTAAGAGCAGAGTCATTTGAATTTTTTCTTCTGTTATTTCTTCCCTTTAGTGGAAATTCCATGATTGACAGTGAAATGACCAATAGTGAGGAATTAAAAAGAAGAGAGGTTGTCAGTTCCTCAATGTTTGACAGTTGATTCTAGAGAAGCAGTGTGGTTAGCTGTTACGGTAGCCTGTTAATTTGTAGTTTTTTTTTTCCATGTCAAAAGTTCAGTAATCAAAACTTGCTCAAGTAGAACTTTTGTTTTTACACACTGTCCCTTGTGTTGTGGGAGAGTAGACATACCCTGAGCACATACTGTAATGGAGGTAAAAAACAACCCAGAAGTGTGCAGGGTGAGTAGGAGGAGATGTAAACATTCCTTCCAATACAAAAAATAGACAACATGCAGGCAGATAAGAAAATATTTTTAAAAATCTTTTGGACTTGGAATGAGTAAGGGGTAAAGGTGGGAGGTAGATTAAGACATTGAAATTTCAAGAAATAGTGTGAAATTGCAGTTCCTGAGGATTTGGAAATGATGAGCTATTTAACTGTGTCTGTAAATCTAGGAGAGGGCACTTTGCTTTTGCTGTTATTTTGAAGAATGATCTGGTGGAAGGTACAACTAAGGAAACCCCACTAGGACATTTTCTGCAAGGCTTAAGGAGTTGAAAGACAATGGAATGGGACTGATAGGCTGGGCAGCATCTCTCTGTGTGTGTGTGTATGTGTGTGTGTGTGTGTGTGAAGATTGGTATGTTGGAAACGGTTGTAGTATTGAAGGTGTTGTTTGGGAGGAGTAGAGGGGACTTTTGAAAGGAAGATACAGGAACTGTGTTGGGCTCTAGTGGACTGCGGAAGAGTGTGTGGGAGGGAGTTGAACAGAAAATGGCAACTGACTTTTTTGAGGATTTATGTGCCAGGAACTGCACTAACAGCTTTGCGTGTTGTAGGTTGTTTATTCCTCACAAGAGGTCTGAAATGCAGCTATTTTCCTCATTTGCCGCATGAAGGAACTGAGACACAATGTGCTTACGTTGCTTACCCATGATTACCTCGTCCTTAAGTGGTAGACCTGGGATTTGAATTTTGATTTCTCTGAATCCAGAGCCCAAAACCAAAAAAACCAAACCCACTGCCGTCGAGTCAGTTCCGGCTCATAGCCACACTATAGGTCAGAGTAGGACTGCCCCATAGAGTTTCCAGGGAGCGCCTGGCAGATTCGAGCTGCCGACCTTTTTTGGTTAGCTGCCAGAGCACTTAACCACTGCGGGGTTTCTGAATCCAGAGCCCATTCTCCCCTTATTATGGCATATTGTTGAATGGGCCTTGGAGTTGAGAAAAGTTGAAGCAGTGAGGGTAAATTAGTGTGGTGTATAGCACAAGTGTATGGTCTCTGGAGTCACATGGGCTGGGGTCATAAAAATCCTGGTTCTGCTACTTTTTATTTTTGTAACCTTGGGCAGATTACTGTAGCAGGTAGTTTACAATACACACATCTTAGAGTTGTTTGGAAGTTTAGATGAACTAACATGTAAAGGTTTCACACATATTATTTCCTTTCTCTCTCTTTTTTTTTTTTTCCGCTTTCAGACTCATTATTTCTGATCTGCAACATTTCTGTAGGTCCTTTAAAAAATACCCACTGCCGTTGAGTCGATTCTGACTCATAGCAACCCTACAGGACAGAGTAGAACTGCTCCGTAGAGGTTCCGAGGAGCACCTGGTAGATTCAAACTGCCGACCTTTTGGTTAGCAGCCATAGCTCTTAGCCACTACACCACCAGGGTTTCCGTAGGTCCTTTTAGTATGGAAAATTTTATCATACTCTCTTCCTTTCTAAAAAGGCCTTATTTTGTTTCTTTGAGTTGAAAGACCCATATTAACTAAAAACATTCTGCCAAGATAACCATTCATCTCTCCCTCCCACCTAATGAATTACGTGAAATTTCTAAAGGACCTCTGTCCCTCCTCTTTCTGCCTGTCTGGATGCCTTCGGACTGACATCATAGACATGGAGGAGTCTCTGACCTCTGAAAATTCCTACCAGTCTTCACCGTTGTAGTTTTCCATTGAGTTTTGGGAGGAGTTAAAGAGGACTCAGATGCAGCTCTAATGCATCAGCGGAACTGAGAGAGTAGGTATAGTGTGAGAATTTGGAAGCCGTGATACAATGAATTACTTCATACGGCCTTCTAGCCATAGTCTTTGTAACTCCAACCAGATGACTGAATGGGACTATGCAAATGAGGTGCTGTGGCCCACCTGGGGGATTGGATAACTTGCTAATAAAGTAAAAGTGCATGGCACTCTTGTGGAGGTGAGACCATGTAAATAAAGTGAATAGAACTCTAGTGAGGGTATTGGTGGAAACTCTGGTGGTGTAGTGGTTAAGTACTACAGCTGCTAACCAAGAGGGCGGCAGTCCGAATCTGCCAGGTGCTCCTTGGAAACTATGGGGCAGTTCTACTCTGTCTTACAGGGCCGCTAGGAGTCGGAATCGACTCGATGGCAGTGGGTTTGGTTTTTTGGTTTGAGGGTATTGGTCAGTTTTGCCATCCTGCTAGGCTTAAAAGTTGGAGAGGAGGTACGTCTGACCTCCACTTAATAGCAGTCAGCCTTGGGCTGTTGATCTTGATTCTCCTTCTCCCTTGTGGAGTTAGTGGAGGTTAGACACTTCTGCTATGCCACTTTTACAGTTGATATCAGAAGCAGGATTTGTTGCAGTGGCTCCAAACTCATGAAAGCACAGGAGTTTGTGAGAGAAAGGACAAGGGGTGTGGGAATTGAAACCTTTGATTCTTAGATGATTACTTTGGTTATTATCTGTAATGGCTGAAAGGAGAGTTATGCTGCTGCTGAGGGAGAAAAAGCTGCATCTGCCGTGGACCGGAGCAAAAACCAGGCCAGATAAGCTGGATAGGGGACCAGGGTCTACTGCTTCCACCCACCCAGAGACCCGAGGCCATATGTATATGAACGGGAAGATCGTCAAAGGGTGGAGAAGGAAACTGGAATGTTTTTTAAAAGGGTTATGTGTTCGTTTGAATGTACTATGGATATGGGGAGCCCTGGCAGCACAGTAGTTAGAGTTCAGCTGCTAACCAAAAGGTCGGCAGTTCAAATCTACCAGCTGCTCCTTGGAAACCCTATGGGGCAGTTCTATTCTGTCCTGTAGTGTTGCTATGAGTCGGAATTGACTTGAAGGCAACATGTTCCTCCTATCTAGTGTTGTAAAGCTGACCTAAATGCATGATAGAAATGAATATTAGGTATTATAGATTACAGAGAATGTGTAACTCTGCCTTCAGCTTTTAATACTTGATTGGATATGCTAAAAGGGGAACTAGGATTTGCTCTGACAGAAACACAGGCTGTTGGCTTGAATGCAGTAGCCCTGTGTATAGAGTACTGGGAGCTTAGGTTGAAAACCTGACCCCCACCCTGAACCTTTGGAGTCATGAGATTTGCATTTGAAAAGACATGCAGACCCACACAGAGCTATTTAGAGAGCAGGAAATTTGCATTTCACAGAAGGACCTTTAGGGAAAAAAAAACTACTTTTACATTTTGAGTTTCTCTGGCAAGTGGTTTGCCTTTGGGTACATTGAGTCAGGAAAAGTCAGTGCCCATCAGAAGAACCCCATTGTAGGACTGGAAGTTAAGGGGAGCTGGTAAGTAGACAGCTTGGTATGCTCATTTGTGGTGACCACCTGGGACCACTCAATGAGTGGAAGTGGAGGAGGTGCAGCAATGAAGAGACGGACTGAGTTTAGACATCTTCCATTGGCACCTGTCCATCTAGCCCATGGAGGCTAGTGATGAGAGAGAGAAAGGGCTGGCTGATCAGAAATCCAAGGAGTTGTGTGGACTCTTGAGCTTACAGGTGGTGCCCATTGACCTAGCCCATGGGGGCTAGGAATGAGAGAAAGAAGGGGCTGGCTGGTCTGAAGTGCAGGGAAGTGTGAACTCCTGAGTCTATGTTGGTACCCATTGTGACCTAGCTTGGATGGGTAGGGATGAGCTGACTAGAATCCAACTGAATGAAGAGAAACATGTTTAATACTGTTCGCTGGTGTAGACTGCTGCAATTTGATGACTTGTTCTGGACTGGACTTCGCTCATGGATGCAGATGCTCAAAGTTCCAACTGCAACAGAAGATTCTTCACACTAAGGAACATGCTTGTCTCTACAGAGTACTGGTTTGATAGGGGTGGGCAATTTAAACATTGGCTATCTAAAATGGAGGGGGATAAAGGCATGAAGTGGCTGGCTTACATGCTTTTGTGAATGTGCTTACACTCAAAATGAGGGGGACAAGGGAGGATCACCACTGAATAGATTCCTTTTTTCCTGATTGGGGGGAGGGAGGAAGATGCTGATAGGATTATATGATTCAGTTGTGAGTGTTGATTGTTAACAGGGTTAATTGTGATTGTAAAAACTAATTGTAGAAGCTGTAAGTGTGAAAGAGTAGACTAAGGGGGAGGAGCTGCTGAACTGGAGTACAATGGCCAAACTTAAAGCCCCTTAAAGATTTTGGTATGCTTATACCTCGTGAGGCTCAGAGGGAATAATCTTCTCTCAGCTAAATTTTATCAGAAAGGGTAAAGACAAGAAGAACTTTTGGAGAACCTGACGAGATCAGATGGACACCTGCAGCAGACCTGAATGGCTGGTACCTGAGTAACCTTACCCTGAGGACTCTTGGCCCTGCTGAAGGACTAATTGTTAATGACTGTTTTGGACTGGTAAAATGATTGGAAGAGGGAAGTTAATCCTTCAGATATGAAAGGGTCAATGGCTAGAAGAACCAGGGGGGCAGCCTGTGGTACAGTGAACTACTTAATATGGCCCTTCTAGCCATAGTCTTTGTAACTCCCACTAAATGACTGAATAGGACTGTGCAGATGAGGTGCATGTGGCCCATCGAAGGAATTGGATAGCTTGCTAATAATGTAAATAAGGTGCATGGCGCCTTGTGGGGGTGAGACCGTGCAAATAAGGTGTATGGAGCCTTAATGAGAGGTTTGGTCAGTTTTGCTATCCCGCTAGGCCTAACGGTTGGAGAGGAGGTATGTCTGACCTCCACCTCATAGCAGTCAGTCTTGGGCTGTTGATCTTGATTGTCCTTCCCCCTTGTGAAGTTGGAGGAGGTGAGACACCTCTGCCACCCCATTTTCACAGAAGCGTTGGGAGATACTGTAGACACGGGAACGTAGGGTCCGTAGTTTCTCAGACATTTTAGTACAGCTCTGTAATCTACAACAAATAATTAATTTCGGGTCATTTCTCTCTGTTATTAAGTAGTTGAGCACTCAGAGCATGCAGACTGATTTTAATATTAGTCTGAGCTAAACTTGTTTAGGAAGAGAAATCTATTGCAAGTAAAATCACTCAACGATCTTCATCACATGTCTTTTAGATGAGCCACTGGCTTAGTTTTATCTGTGTAAACACTGATTTGCCTGTGTAGTACTGTACAAATACAATTCAGTTCATCTGAACAAAAATCTGAGCATTTACTAGGTGCTTGGATACTAGCGATACTTATGCCCATATCCCTGCTTAAACCCTTCAGTGACTTCCAGTTGCATTTAGTATAAACTCTAGTCTTTAACAGGGTCTATTAGACTTTCTCTTTAGGCTCATTTTGCACAATTCTTACCTCTGTTCTTCCTGTCACAGGACTTTGATGTATGTTTCCTCTGGTTGGAGCATCTTCCTTTCCTAATTTCCCTAACCAGTCTCTACTCATTCTTCATTTCTTAGATTAAACATTACTTCCTTGGGGGAACCTTTCCTGATTCCCTATTAGTCCCCCAACCCCAACATCTCCATATTATAATTGTGAAATCTTATGTCCCCCCCCGCCCCCCGCTGCCATACTGGAACTTTGTGAAGATAGGTATTGTGTCTAGTTCACTGTTGTGTTCCTAATCCTGAGTATAGTGCCTAATATATAGTAGGCACTTGTCTTAGTTACCTAGTGTTGCTATAACAGAAATACCACAAAGTGGATGGCTTTAACAAAGAGAAATTTATTCTCTCACAGTCTAGGAGGCTGGAAATCCAAATTCAGGGCACCAGCTCCAGGGGAAGACTCTCTCTCTCTGTTGACTCAAGGGGAAGGTCTTTGTCATCAGTCTTCCCCTGGTCTAGGAGCTTCTGAGCTCAGGGACCCTGGGTGGTAGGAGGTCCCTCTATCTCTCTGCTGCTTTTCTCTCCTTTCATGTCTTATAGAAAGTGATGTAGGCCACACCTCAGGGAAACTCCCCTTAGATCAGAGATATGACCTAAGTAAGGGTATTGCATCCCATCCTAATCCTCTTTAACATAACCTAATCTTGTCTCATTAACCACAGACAGAGATTAGGATTTACAACACACAGGAAAATTACATCAAATCACAAAATAGAGGACAACCACACAATACTGGAAATCATGGCCTTACCAAGTTGACACATATTTTTGGGGGGCACAATTCAATCCATGACAGCACTTCATGAATTTTTGTTGGATTAATGAGTAAGGTGGTCAAGGCATTGGATATCTTAATGAGGTGAGAAAACAGATTTAGTGATAAAGAGGGGAAATCGGAAGAAGAGGTTGTGGCCAGGGTAAAATTTTGGAGTTTAAGACTTAGAGGTGGAATGGTTCTAGGAGATGGTAGAGTCCAGGACTGAGTCATTAAAGTGGAATGGATGTGGAGGTCTTTGCATTTGATGAGAGTGTCAAACTCTAAGGCAGAAATGTTGGGTAAATTGTGGAGGTGGATGTTGAAATTGCTCAGGAAGATGGTAGGATTTGAAATGAGGAAAATACAAAGCAGGCGCCTAAGTATGTAATAAACGTGAGAGATAGATGCAGCCTTTTCCTATGGTGAAATAATTAAATGGATGAGAATCAGTGCAGTTCTGGGAATTGATAACGCCCTTGTCCCTTGGGAGGCAATGTGGTACAGTAGAACATGAATTCAGAATGTCTGGGTTCAGATTTTGAGCAACCTACCTAACTTTTCAAGACTTGTTTGTTTCTCTGTAAAATGTGACTCAAAATGGGAGAAGGTTTGCTGCAGGGTTGTATCCTTTCACCTTACTTGTTCAATCTGCATTCCAAACAAATAATTCAAGAAGCCAGACTACATGAAGAAGAATGCAGCTCAGGGTTGGAGCAAAGACTCATTAATGACCTTTGATATACAGATGACACAACTTCGGTTGCCAAAAATGAAGATGACCTGAAGCACTTACCGATGAAGGTCAAAGACTACAGCCTCCAGTATGGATTACACCTGGACATGGAGAAAATGAAAATCCTCACAATTGGACTGATGAACATCATGATGAATGGAGAAAAGAATTGAAGTTGTCAGTGATTTCATTCAACTTGGATCAACAGTTAACTTGCATGGAAGCAGCAGTCAAGAAATCAAACAACGTATTGCATTGGGCAAATCTGCTGCAAAAAAACCTCTTTAAAGTTTTAAAAAGCAAAAATGTCACTTTGATGACTAAGGCATGCCTGACCTGAGCCATGGTCTTTGCAGTCACCTCATATGCATGTGAAAACTGGACAGTGAAAGAGGAAGACAGAAGAATTGAAGCATTTGAATTGTGGTATGAGTGAAGAGTATCGAATATACCATAGACTACCAGAAGAACGAACAAATCTGTCTTAGAAGAAACACAATCAAAATTCTCCTTTAGAAGCAAGGATGGCAGTGCTTTGACTCGCTTACTTTGGACACATCAATGAAAGACCAATAGCTGGAAAAGGACAACATGTTTGGTAAAGTAGAGGGTCAGCAAAAAAGCCTCAGTGAATTAGATTGACACAACAGCTGAGACAATGGACTCAAACATACCAACAATCGTGACGATGGCACAGGATCAGACAGTATTTTGTTCCATTATGCATAAGGTCATCTCCGTGAGTCAGACTGACTCACCAGCGAGTAACAACAACGTTTGCAAAATGAGAATAATGAGACCTGCTGCAGGAGTTTTGTTGATAATAAGATAGCATTTTTGAAAGTCTTTGATATTAACCTGTTAGTTTTTATTCTCGATTGCTGTTAACACTTCAGGAGGCCATGAAAGTGAAAGTAAGGATGGGAAACAAAGATAGCAGCAGAAGTCAATTTTGAACAAGACATTTATTTAGCATGTTGAGTTTATAATACAGGGCCAACGTATGGAAAATGTGCATACAAATATTTATGAATGAATACAGGTACAAAGAGGTACTGAAATAGGGATGGATTGTGTAAAATAAAGACCACTGGCTGGCTCACGATAGCATTGCTGTGTTGATGTGCAACAAATTTTTATGTAAAGAACTGCTTTAGCTAATTGTTTTCGTTGAAAATTCCATCTTGCCTGGGAATAAATTTTATTCTAGAGAAAAGATTAAGGACCAGTGTGTGAAAGTTACGGAGAAGGGGGTTAGCAAACAGCTTTTGATTTAGTTTAGAAGAGTTTTCTGGTAATTAGAGCTTTTTAGAGCTATCCGACAAAATATACATCATGATAAAGTAATTGGTTCCCCATAAAAGCGTATATTCAAACGAAGACTGGATGGTTTATCTGTTAGGATTCTTGCATGGGGTTGGGCATTGGATTAAATAATTGCTAAAGTTCCTTCCATTTGGAGGATTGGAGGATTTTTACGTGCCCATACACTATGCTGAGTGCCACCACCGTTTTATTTAAAAGGTCGAAAGCAAGTGTTTTTTTTTTTTTTTTTCTTTCTCTCTCTCTGTGTGCTGGAACAGAGCCAAGTTACTGAGTTTTAGTCATTGGCTTGGGTATCCCCATTTGGAGTTTGAGAAGCTCAAGCCAGGTGTTGGTAGTGATGTAACAAAAGCTGCTGTCCTCACCTGTTGGGTGAGGTTAGGTTGGAGTCCATGGCATGTACCTGGAAATACCAAATACAAGCTTGTGCTGTCAAGAAGTTTGGTTTAGTGCTTGGAATTTTAGTTAATGAGAAAGTCATTATAGACAATGCCAGACCTCTAAATTTCTTTTTTGAAATGCGTGACCAACTGTTGACATGGGAGATCTGTGATGCCATGCATTGATGGATCTCATTGGCCAGTGTCTGTTTGGGAAATTGCTTACATGCCTGTGGCTTAATCAATTCTTCTGTCTTCTGCTGAGCACCTTTTTGCTAATTGTTTTTTATTTGGTTATTGTATATTTCCCACATTCTCTTGCAGAAAGTTATTAAAGTGGTTTTACTGTTCCTTTGCATGTCTTTTGGAGAGAAGAATGAAATTCATTTTGTAGCTATCTCTTGGTTTTGGATTTTTCATACGATTAAGTTATTTGAGCTGCTATCATTTCCTGTGACCTAAGACAGTGACTAAAATGGGCTTGGAGAAGGACTCTTTGCTTGTGTTAGGGAAGGAAAAGCCATTTGTTCACCTGTGAATTCTAAAAGAATTTAATTGTTAAGTATCAAGTCTAAGAAACTGATTTAATAACTTGACATTTTGAATTTGAGATATCTTAGGCTAAAATTCTCAATGTTTTAGCACTTTCTGACAGTTGTGATATTGAAACTGAAGTAAATTAAACATTAATAAAATCTAGACTGAAAGAGAATGTGACGATCATAGCTTATGGGGCTGTAATGAACTGAAATTTTTCATTTTTTAAACCTGGAAAGTTATAACCAAAACTCTGTAAGTGCAAGTAATTTGACCAGTCACTCAACTAGTTGGGCAATTCACAGGTAACGGTTAAAATGTTATATATGGTAAAATGGTAGTGGGAGTAATGACAGTATGGTAGATGCCTCTTTGGAAAAGAATTTTTAAAACTGAGACCTTTAAAAATGTGGTATGAAGTCCTCTAGAATTTCTGATCTGCTAAGATTCCCATTGATTGGTTTGGTGGCTGCCGATGTGGAGGCTCACTTAGTCATCTATTCATCAGGCATGTATTGACTGCCTCCTGCGTTGTGGGTGCTATGCTAGATGCTAGGGCTACAAATACGCATAAAGCACGTCCCTGTATGCATGAATCTCCTGTACTAGTAGACCAGTACAAGAGGAATACTTTGTACTTTGCCACCTCCCTCAAAAAAAAATCCAGTGTTTAGTAATCAAGTTAGTGACCTGTTGGTTTTATAACTCATAGAGCTTTACTGTTTGTTTATTCTAAGGAATGCCAAAAATCAGGGTCTGATCATACCACGAAACAAACTGTATGCTGGAATAGAGGGAAGTGTGAAGGAAAAAGTATCTGGGAGTCACCCTAGACTTCTGGTTATTTCGGAGGAGATGTTTCTGAAGAGACAGTCATCTCTTGCAGGGGGTTGGTGGGTTTGGTAGGGTAGGTGTGTACCTAGTGACTTTCTGAACAAGTCCTCTTCTACAGAGAATTGTAAACCTGTCTGAGGTAGCAAAATTTGGTTAGAGATTGTTCTCATTTGGGACTGCTAATCTCAGAGGAATGTGACTGGGTGCCAGACTGTCAAGTCAGGGACATAGTCTTCGGCAAAGTCCAGTCTGAAAGAAGAGCTATTTTTCAGGTGCACTTATTTGGCAGTCATTTGTCCTGGGTGGGGAATAGGCATGTTTGGGGTAGGCATGTTCCTCAGTTCATGAAATTAGTGGACAAAGATTGACTTTTTTCTTACAAACCTATGGGATCCCCACTCTGCTCTGTAGACTAGCTTGTTTTTATTTTGAGTAGTTCTGGATTATTAGTTATGATTTTACTCCTTTCCTTTCCTCTGCTAGCATCAGGACACCAGTCAGCTCTGAAGGTATCCAGTGTCTAGTTTTCATTCATTCATTCAACAAATATTTATTGAGGTCCTGTGTGCCAAGTGATACATGTTGGAAATACATTAGTGAACAAGGCACATAATGTCCTTGCTTTCAAGGAACTTATATCCTGGAGGAGGAGGTCAGACAGCAACTAATTAAAATAATTTCAGAGTATATTAAGTACCAGGAAGGAAATAAACAGGGTATCACGTTAGAGAATAGTGCATATTGGCGTAGTGGTTAAGTGCTACGGCTGCTAACCAAAGGGTCGGCAGTTCGAATCCGACAGGTGCTCCTTGGAAACTCTGTGGGGCAGTTCTACTCTGTCCTGTAGAGTCGCTCTGAGTCAGAATGGACTCTCTGAGTCAGAATGGACTCGACGCGCTGGGTGTTAGTTTTAGAGTGGTGGTCTGCTGCTGCTTTGCATTTGTTTGGCTAAGCAAGCCGGTGGTAGAAATGTAATATTCTAGAACGGTAGAGGAAAAGCATTGTTTGTAGTAGTATTACGTTTTTACAGTTAATGTAGTTTAGAAATTAATGCTGATGAGGAATTAGGAAGTTAAATGTTACTTTCCATAATAAATTTTGAACTGGTTTATTTTTTAATTTAATTGGAATGAATGAACTAGGATAGTTTCCCCGTTTGGTTAGGAAGCTGCTGAATCGGGCTGTGATCATCCTGTTGTGTAATTTGAGCCTATGTGTTTATTTCCTCCTCAGGTGGAGGCCTGAATTTTGATCCATGTCCTCCCTACATCCAGCTGCCTGAAACTACTTAATGATCACATGACCCTGGACATGGATGCTGTCCTGTCGGATTTTGTCCGTTCCACAGGAGCAGAGCCAGGGCTGGCCCGAGATCTCCTGGAAGGTAAGGAGTCATTAAGGGAGAGTAAAGAGAGAGGGTAAAATGTGATATTTATTGTTAGGATGATTCTACGGAACACTTAAGGTGATCAGGAATCCACTTTATGTGTGACAGGTCTTCCATTTCAGTTATTTCTAATGATCTTTTCGTGTGACCTACCATAATTTTAAAATTTAAAATCCTTTTTCACCTTGAACCCTTTGGAGTAGCTTTCTCCACTGTCAGTTTGTGCTCAGGGAGTGCAAGTGAAATTTTATATTCATCCAATAAAAGCATAATCGTAGATCTCCAAGACTTCCTCTTTATATAAAAATGACTTTTGAATTTGGGATTACCTATGGTTTTGTTTCTTTCCTGCCCTAATTTGCATGAGTAATTGTATGTTGAATGAATTAATGTTCTTATTTTGCTACTTTTGCTTACTTGAATCTGTATATACATCTATGTATGAATGTTTTAGATCTTAAGGCCTTGGAGGGTCCAAAGCATGTTTGTAGGATCTTTTGTTAACAGATACTTTTTGTTGAAGAAAATGTGTAATGACACAAGCAGGCACACCTATGGGGGAAGTGGCAAGTTCTTAGCATGCAGGAGCTATTTTTTAGGTTGGTGGCCCTTAACAAGGTGTGACAGGCTGACATTTGCTTAGCTACCTGTGAGAGGATCATGAGTTTGGAAACAGAAGATCAGAATTTAAATTCCAGCTACTGATTCAGTATGACCTTACCCATAACTTGTATTTTCATTTTCATCTTGTGCTTTTTTTCCCCACACTTCCATGCTCCAGCCAGGCCCAACTTGTCACCTTACCCTCATCGTGTTAGGCTGTTTCCTAAGACTGCTGTATCCTTGCTTCCATTATCCTCCTGAAATCATCTTCCCACTTCCAGATTTAATTCAAACGCCTCTTCTATAAAGCAACCCTTAACCATTACTCATTCCCCTTGTAATGTGTTGAACACCTAGTATGTGTGAGGTACTTGACGTATATTATTTAATTCTCACACCTACCCTGAAACATAGGTTTGATTATCCCAGTATAACACTTAAAAAAAAAAACAAAAAACTGAGGCTCAGAGAAATTAACCTGTGCCATCTGGTTTCACAGTTTGGCTCTGAATTAACAAATTAGGTTACAAATTATTGCTTGCATGCTAACATACAGGCACAAACATACTCATGTACACAACTAACCATCTGCCATTGAGTCGATTCCGACTAATAGCTACCTGGTAGGTCACTAATAGCTACCTGCCCCGTAGAAATTCCAAGAAGTGGCTGGTGTATTCAAACTGCCAACCTTTTGGTTAGCAGCCAAGCTCTTAACCACTGCGTGCTCAATTTTACATGGTAGTAAGTGCTATGAAGGAAAGGTTGAGGATGCTACCAGAGTTTAAGAGAAAAACCTAATTTAGATTTAGAGTGCCGGGAGGCCTTTCTGAAGCAGTGACATTTTTGCTGAACCCTGAAAGGTTAGTAGGAGCAGCAAGACAAGAGGGATGTAGGAAAGAGTGTTTATACAGAAGAAAAGGTTATACAAGGGTACTAAGTGAGAGAGATTAGCACGTTGAGGAAACTAAAAGTGAGCGAGATAGGAAGAGTGGTAGGAAGCTGGCCAGATAGGCAGGAAGCAGAATATGTGAGGTCTTTGTAGGCCATGGTAAAGAGTTTAAATTTTATTCTAAGTTCAGTGGGAAGCAGGTAGAAGATTTTAATCAGGAGGGTATTTGATTTGAATTTTTAACAGTATGGAATGGGTTGGAAGGTGGCCAGAGAAGTGGGAAGATCAGTTAAGGCCAGTCTCATAGTTCAAGTAAGAGATGACAATGACTTGCACTGTGATGGTAGCAGTAGAGCAAGAAGTGGGTGATTTAAAATAAAATATAATTTATAAGTCAAATCATCGGGACCTGATTCTCCTTCTCTCTGTGTCTTTTTCCTTTAAAAGTTAACTCTGGTTGTAATATAAAAAACAAATTAGAAAGGGGAGAGATTAGTAACAGAGAGACCAGAGAGAGAACCTCCTCCCAAAATACCAAATACCAAATACCAGGTAATGGATTATAAGAACTTAAATTGGGGCAGCGATAATACATATGGATAAAAAAGGATGGATCTGAGAGATATTTTAGGGGTACAGCCAACCCTGACGATGGACTGGATGGTGAGGCCGAGTCGGGTCTGAGGGACAGCAAGGAACTAAACATGACTGAAGTTTCTGGCCTGGAAGGATTGTGATGCTATTGCTAATTTGGGAGGGAAGATGGAAATTCAGTTTTGGACATGTTCATTTTTAGGAGGACCTGATTGTAAGGTGTTTAGCAGACAATTAGAAATACAGATCTAATGCTCAGGACAGATGTCCTTCATGCATTGATTTTAGGACAAAAGTCCTTTAGTCATTCAACAAACATTTATTGAGTGCCTACTATATTTTTTACTATATACCAGGTACTGTTCTGGATTCTCAAAACAAACAAAAATCCCTGCCCTTACATACTAGTGGGAGAGACAATGAATAAACATAACTAAGTAAATTATAAAGTATATTTTGAAGTGTTAAATGCTATGAAAAACAGTAACGGGAATGATGAGGCAGGTACTTTTCAAACTGGGTAGTCAGGTAGGCCACATTAAGAATGTGACAGTTGAGCAAATACCTGAAGGAGATGAACAGTAGGCTGTGTAGATGTGTAGAGGGAATAGCCTCCCAGGCAGTGGGAATAGTCAGTGGTTAGGCCCTAGGGTGGGAGCAGTCTTACTTAGCATGTTCTAGGAACAGCAGGGAGGCCAGTGTGACCGGAGCAGAGTGAGCAAAGGGAGTTGGAACAAATGGTAAATGTAATGGTTCAGGAGTAAAGTCATCAGGTGTGGATGATTAGTACAGCTTCACTGGAACTTTAGAGTAATAAAAACAATAGCAACAACAGTCAACACATGTCTAAGGCTTTCTGTGTATCAAGGACAGTTGTAAGTACTTTTAACTCATTTAATCTTCATAATAGCCCAATGAGGTAGGTACTTTTATTATCATCTCCATTTCCACAGATGAGGAAATTGAGGCACAAAGAAAAGGCTGAAAAAGTAGGTTGGCGCTAGGTCAGAAAGCCTTGAATGTCAGGCAAAGGAGCATAGGCTTTATTAAGTAGGTAGTGGTAAGCCATTAAAGATTTTGATCATGGAACTGAAATGATCAGAATTAATCTCATGAGATTCTTTAGAGTGAATTTGAGGTGGGACACTAGGTGATAGGCATTAAATTAAGGTGGTGGCAGATGGAATAGAACAGAGAGAGGTATTTATTGAACAGTAAGTGTTTATTGAATAATTTAACTGGAGAAAGCAACTGATAAATCTATATGACAAAGTCATCATTTAGGATCTTCAGTAAGGTAGTAATTCTTAATTTTTTCTGGTGAGGGGGTCACAGTTCCCTTTGATACTCTAATGACAGCTATCAGCCCTTTCCCCCCAAAAACACATACACCGTATAACTTTGTATACAGTTTCGGGTGGTTTAGGACACCCTGAAGCCCATCTATGCTAAGAACCCCTCTGGACCTGAGAGTTAGGAAACTGGGCTGAGTCCTGCTAGGCCCTGAAGCAAACTAGCTGTGACTTTGGGCAAGTCACTTTACTTCACTAGGCTTCACTTCCTAAATCTGTAAAATGAGGTTTTAGATTAGTGGATCTCTAAGGGCCCTTCCAGTCTGATATCATATGATCAGTTTTTTGTTTTTTTTTTTTTAATTTGAGTATTGGCTTCAGTTGCGTTTTCTAGCGAGCATTGTGCCTGAATTTCACAAATATTTATAAATAAGTGAATTAGTATTTTCAAATAATGACAAATGAAATCAGGACAATGATTAGGGTATTAAATACGTTTAAATTTTGGTTCAAATAATTATATTTCACTATGGAAGTAAAAGAAGGACCTTGTTTTAAGAACTTCATATTCATTCTTTCTTGCTTTAGTCGGGAGTTTTATTCAGTGTCCATTATATATCAGGAAACCCTGGTGGCGCAGTGGTTAAGAGCTATGACTGCTAACCAAAGATCAGCAGTTCAAATCCACCAGGCGCTCCTTGGCAACTTTATGGGGCAGTTCTACTCTGTCCTATAGGGCCGCTATGAGTTGGAATTGACTCAACGGCAATGGGTATTGGTATTATATACATCAGGAATGTTTCTAGTGCTATCTGTTCAGTTAAGCCAGTTGAATTTAAAGTTTGTTATTTTGTTTCTAGATTTTTTTCCTCAAACAAGTTTTCTCTTAAATATTCTTTAAATACTGTGACTGGTTTATCTCCCAGATTTTTGCTGCTTTGGGCCCTGACGGATTAGAAAAGGATACGTTAGGGTAGTAAAAACAAAGTATATTTCATTCTGCAGAGCAAAGCAATTGATTATGCTTAGCTATAACATCTGAATCGTTTTAATGACAACTGGCTCTGTGTAAGCTCTGGAGGAGGTTCACGTTCTCGGAGGGATGAGGATGGGGAATCACATCTCTGACACGTATCAGGGAATGTTTTAAGAACCCTTGAAAAGCCTTGTCTTAGTAAATTGCCAATTTAAACAGTACTTCCTGGGCATCTGAAGTACCAAATGAACCCATAGTACAAGGAGTGCCTGCTTAATCCTTTCTATTTACTTATGGCATTTCCTTTTTTCAGTAAATTCACCAAATATTTATTTGAGTACCTTTTATGTACTAAGTAGTGTTCTAAGTGCTGGGGATATGCAAGTGACCAAGGAAGACAAAGTTTTCATGCTCATGAAGCTTACTTAGGAGATAGACAATAATTAAGTAAAGAAAGAAATTAGTAATAGTTGAGATTGAAGTGTTCTGAAGAAAATTAAAGCAGAGTAAGGGAAAGGAGAGTGATTGAAGTGTATCTGAGTATGTGCTTGCTATATTTGATAACATAGTTAGAGTGATATTTATGTTTCTTTACTCGATTTCCCTAAACTCTGCAGCACCCAACTCACTTTGCTTTATCTCCTGACCAGGAAAGAATTGGGATGTGAGAGCAGCCCTCAGTGATTTTGAACAGCTACGTCAAGTCCATGCCGGGAACCTGTCCCCACCCTTTAGTGAAGGGAGTGGTGGCCCCAGGACCCCTGAAAAGGGGTTTTCTGATAGAGAATCTACTCGTCCTCCCCGGCCCACCCTGCAGCGGCAGGATGACATCGTTCAAGGTACTAGGGTATCTGAGGGACATTCTATATAAGGAATAGGGAGAGATGGCACTGCTAAATGCAGTCAGACAGTCTAGTGGCCCTTTGGAGATCATTCTATTCCTCCTCTCTCTCCTCCCCAGCCAAGCTGATTAAAAGGTGGCCTCAATTCATCCAGGTGCTAGAGCCTGTCATCGACTCTCTTCATCTTGAGTGTTACCCTTCATGAAGGCCATCTTCAGATACTGTGAAAGAAATAGAGGAAGGAGGATAACGATCTAATTGTTGAAATATGGGATACATAAAGATGGAATTGAAAGGATCATTACCACCTACCTCTTTGGGGGAAAATATGTTAATATTTGTTAGTTCTATCAAAATTTAAGAATGCAGTTTCATTTTTAGGAATTTATCATATATATGTGTGTGTGTGTGCATATATATACACACACGTATATGGTATACATATGTAGTCCCCAACTTATGCTGTGTTCAGATTACGTCGAATCACACTTAGGACTTTTTTTGTATATCTTATCATCAGTAATATGTACTACGTACGTACAGTGTAGCAGCACATCATTTGCTGATGTCACCATCATCGGGTGTTCACTCGCAGATGTTCAGTGTTAGGGTTACTATTCAAAACCTGCCATAGAGCAGCCTGTGAAAACTGAAAAAAAAAAAAAAAAGAAAAGAGGTATTCGACTTACGTCAGAACCAACCTTGATGGAATTGTCAGAACAGAACCCTGTCATAAGTTGGGAACTACCTGTTTGTATGTATATGTGTGTGTGTGTGTGTGTATACTTTAGATACATAAACACGCATACACATTTGCAGTATACAAGGATCCTCACTGTGGCATCATTTTACAATAATAAAAGCTTAGAAACAACTTTTAATGTCCATCAGTAGAGGACTGGTTAAATAAATTGTAATTGTTCATATTGTGGAATACTCTGTAGCTATTAGAATTAAGTAGAGCTTGATGTAGTGTTTTGGAAAAGTCTCTAAAATCTATTGAGAAAGGTAGGATTCAGTACAGTGTATGTAATATATTCCCATTTATGCTTTAAAAAAGATGATTTTAAAGGTGATATTTTTATGCTTCTGCATGCATAAAAAATTCTGGAAGGATATAAAAGGTAGCCTCTGGGAAAGGGATCAAGAGTTTTGAATGAGAGAAAAGCTTCTTTTTAAAAAAATAGTATATACTTTTTTATATTATTCTGATACTTTACCATGGGCATGTGGTACTTTTTAAATGCCCAAAAATATAGTTTAAAAAGTAACATTACTGTAGATAACTTTAGACAACTCTTGGTTTATTATGGATTGAGAATTGTTGCCCAACATGACATTTAGCTGTTATGTCTCTTAATAATTATGTGACTCAAGCCATGGAAATAAATTGCAGTATTATACTGAGCAAATTATGATCAGAATGGTATTTCTGTTGGGAAATTGCAAGTTCCTTGCATTCAAATGACAAATGAAATTATTAGTGTTTTCCTCTGTTAGCATTTAATCAAAATGGACATGTTACATTTCTGATAAATATGGGTATTAAGAAAAGTTGCAGTAAATAATGTAAATAGATGTTAATGATGATAGATAAACAAGTTCTCGAATGTGTAAGATTTGTCATTAATTTTGTTATAGTGGAAATCCTTTCCTATGTTCCTCAAGACCCTGAAAAATTTCAGAGATTCTTTGCTTAAATCTAGCCCTGTGAAACCTCATTTCCCTCACTCTCTTTTCTTTCTACCAAACAATGACCAAGCCAAATGAATGGATCTCTATCATGTTGGGAAATAGAAGTGGAAGAAGACAGAGTCAGAGAGAGAGGAAGGTCAGGCAAATTTCAAACAAAGGTAGAAAGAGGAATGTATATTTGGTGCTAATGTGAGTGCCTGTGAAAATACCACTTTCTACATTTCTCCTTGTATTTGCCTTGAGAGAGAAGACGGTGAAATTCAGAAGCCAGTTAGACTCTGTTTTTCCCTGACTGGAAACCTCATGGAGAGGTAACCATCAGCACACGAGTGGAGGGTTCTCTAAGTGGGCTGTGTATGTTCTAAGGTGACTCTATTTCTCATTGCAGAAAAACGCCTGTCTAGGGGCATCTCCCACGCCAGCTCCAGCATTGTTTCCCTGGCCCGGTCCCATGTCTCCTCCAATGGTGGGGGTGGGGGGAGCAATGAGCACCCCCTGGAAATGCCCATCTGTGCCTTCCAGCTCCCAGATCTCACTGTGTACAATGAAGACTTCCGCAGCTTCATAGAGAGAGACCTCATTGAACAGTCCATGCTGGTTGCCTTGGAACAGGCAGGTCAGTGAGTGCTTCCTTTCCTGTGCTCTTTGCTCTACTCTCCGAGTAGGGGGAGCCACACAGAGGGAGTATTGGAGGGGCTGAGCTTGATCAGTAGCTTCTAGTCTAAGTGTGTGGTCTGATTGCAGTCAGAGTCGGCAGTCAAATAAACATGTATTGAGCTAGGCACTTTTTGAAGTTAAAGAAAGGACATAGGTTAGACACATTCCTCTGAAAATTTCGTATCTAACAGAAGGGAAACCAGATATAAATATGAAAGGCCTAGGAATACTAAAAATCAACACAGGAAAAAATACAAACTACTTATAATTGGCTCCGGAAGACGCTTGTGAACAGAAAGGACCAGTGCTGTAGATGGTACACGGAAGTGATTAACCTGAAAGTCACATTTATTTATATGCACCTTTGCTAAAAGAGTTATTTACCTTTACGATTGTTTGTCACAAATTATTTTTAAAATTAGTTAATGAAATGAGGCAGTTGGGAGTTCTGGGAAATCTAGTCTGGTATTAAAAAATTCCCATGGGAAGAAGACTGAGGAGGAGAGGTGGGGCACTGAAGGAAAGCTTCTGTATTTTTCATTTTGTACCCTTCTATACTTTTTGGATTTTTTTTTTAACCATATACTTTATTTCTAATTTTGAAAAAAAAAAAAGCAAGTTACCTGGCTAGTAAGACTATAGGCCAGTTTTTCTTTCTGTAAACTTTTTGTTAGTTCAAGAAAACTAAGGTTATTTTTAAGCATCATTCATGTAATAATGTCCTCATGTAAGTAATGGATTGGCAATTGTGGGATGACTACACAGAACTGAGACTCATTTTTTTGGGTGTTTAATGTGCTGTGTCTTATTGCTCATATCTTTAAAGTCACACCATTTACATGCTGATGGGCTGACTGTCATGCATGCAGCTGATTCTCTCAGGTCACTGTGAATACACACTTGGAGTTGTTTTCTGTTACTAATGATGAATTTGTGCAGAGCTTTGTTGCTACAGTATTTACTGGTCTTCTGACCAGATCCAAACCAAGTAGTCTGCACAGAACTTGAGCCTATGACTTTAGCCTCATCATCTAACCCCGGGTTTCTCAGCCTTGGCGCTATTGACATTTTGGGCTGGATAATTTTTTGAGTTGGAACTGTCTTGTGTGTTATATTATGTTTGGCAGCATCCCTAGCCTCTACCCACTAAATGCCAGTAGCACCTCTCCTCCTCCCCCCTTCCCCGGCATTGTGACAACCAAAAATATCTCCAGACATTGCCAACTGTCCCCTGGAGGAGCACAGTTATTCCTGCCTAAGAATCACAGACCCAACCCATCATGCTCACCAGGTTGTGACTGACTGGATATGAAGAAGCTATGAAGAGTAACTGAGCACTGAGAATGGATGAGTTTATTCTAGCTAGGCTCCCCAGAGGAGTCTGTTTTAGGAATAGGGAAGTGTGGATAATCTGTTTCTCTCCTTTTCCTTCACTGTCATGTTTCTGCAGGGCGTTTGAACTGGTGGGCGAGTGTGGACCCCACCTGTCAGAGGCTGCTTCCTTTGGCAACTACTGGAGATGGGAACTGCCTCCTGCATGCAGCCTCCCTTGGTGAGTCTAGAAAGGCGTTCTTCATTTTCCTGTGGAAAGGAAGCTGTTCAGTCAAATCTCATTTGTGGGACTCAGTTAAACCTTGACATTAGACAGAAGTATATATATCCCATTTGTATTTTCTACTTTAATAAATTCTTTTGGTGTATAAAATATATTTTCAGCAGTCATTTGTGAGCCTGTTTATAAAATCTGTTTACAACTCAATATATTACTTGCCTTAGCTTAAAAAAGGTCCCTGTTTTGCAACCATCCGTCAAGCTCTGATGCTGTTTACTGTGTGCCAGACCAATCTTATCTGCTGTTACTCTGTATTTGAGTTTGTTAGACTTGCTTCAGGAGCAAGGCTTTCCTGTCAGGGGTTTGAATATGGTCTGTCCCCCACTTTCAAGTGCTCAAAGTCTGTCAACCACATCTTTTCTTGATTGAGTACTTCTTTAAACTACAGCATGGGTTTCTGGGCTTCACGTTGTTTTCCTTCATGCCAGGGTCTGTGTATCATAATAAGTGGAATTGAGTCATAGTAAGGTGCCTTTGCTCTCTTGGTCACCACCATGTTTTCTTGTCACAGGTATGTGGGGCTTTCATGATCGTGACTTGATGCTCCGGAAAGCTTTATATGCACTGATGGAGAAGGGGGTGGAGAAGGAAGCACTGAAGCGGCGCTGGAGGTGGCAGCAAACCCAACAGAATAAAGAGGTGGGGAGCTCGGGTGGGACACCTTGTTTCCCAAAGTTACCTGGGAGGAATGCCCAAGTGGGGGCCTGTGGGAATACATCTTCAGGTGCTTAGGTCGGTATAACTTCCCTCGTAGTCTCAAAAATTGTAGAAAATGCAGATAACGCCATAGGGTAAAAGGCTTCTGATACAGCCACGAGAGCTGGTGTGGGGAAGCTGAGACCTATAGAGGAAATATCTAACATCATGTTTTGCACCTGATAGGTGCTCAATAAGCCTTTAGTGACCGTGCCGTAAGATTTTTGTATTACTGTTTTTTGCTTTGATAAGGTAGACTAATTTTTAAGAACTTGTGTGTTCAGCTCTTAGATAGAACTGTAAGTGCTTGAAAAATTTTTTGGAGGTATTTTTCATATATTCAGTTTTTAGTTTGTTTAAATGTTTTAAATGTACTACACCTGTTCAATTGAATTTAAATGGTACTTCTCAAGGATTTAGCAAATGTTGAGGCTGCTTCTGTATAAGAAAATAACAGTAGATTGTGTGTGCTTTTCAGCACGGTCAGGCAAACTGTGGCCTGTGGGCCAAATCTGGCCCACCTACTGTTTTTTTTTTAAAAAAAAGTTTTATTAGAACTCAGCCCTGCCCTTCATTTACATATGTGTTTATGTATGTAACCTTTTCTGCTCAACAGCAAAGTAGAGTAGTTGCATAAGGCTCTAAAGCCTAAAATATTTACTGCCTGGCCGTTTGCAGAAGTATGCTGAGCCCTGTTCTTTAATAGTGACATTATACCTTACTTAGAGATAATGGGCCTCCCTATTTCCTCTTCCCCTGTTCTTTGTGTGTGTCCATTTTTTTCCTTCATATGTATTTCTGGAAATTTCTGCATTGAATCTGAGAAATTCTCTTCAGAAGCCTTTTTCTCTCCCATTTTCTTCTCTTTTCACCTTTTGTTGCTTTATCATAACTGGCTATAATATAGAACTAAGATTTTTGTTTGTTATTAGAATTTCATGTTCTGAAGATGTAAAATGTGTAAATAGAATGTGATAGGTTTCTTTCTCAAAAACAAAGAGTCCAGTTGTTAAAAGTAGGATGACATTAAGATCAGAATCCTGTCCTTGATCAGCCAATCTGCCCCAGAAGATTCTTGTGAGAAATAAATGCACAGGGGCAAGGCCAAGTAAATTACATTCTTTATTACCACCAAATCCCAGTGTGGCTCCCTGGTGAGCTGGGCTGGACCTTGTGGGGAGCTTCTTTTGCTTGAGCTAGAGCCAGCTCAGAGTTTCGAACCCAAACCACATAAGTAGTCATCTTTACCTTCTTTTCTTCACTGTTGACTTCACACCTGAACCTAAGGTTTGACCACCTCAGAGACAAGAAAAGGCCAAAGGAGCGCGTACTCGCTATTAAGTAGACATGATCGCAACATTCATAAAACAGGTGTGCCCAATTCTAGCTATTAAAGCTATCGTGGTTATTAGAAATGGGATGAGATTAAGATGGTATTTAGCCAGGAGACCCGGAAATACCCATCCTTGGTCAACCACCCCATTCCTCTCAAAGTCCGAGGGAAATCCCACGCACAGAGATTAGTGGCTAGGGAAGGGGTGGTCTTTTTGCTCCTTTAACGCTTTGCTCAGCACAAATACTGAAAATGTGGCCTCATTAATTGTCCTAGCTCAGACCAATTCGTAGCATTATACCCTATCTTGGGAGTGGGAATGAGGGAAGGTAGGTGATGGACTGGGAGCTTCTTTAAGACAGTACCAAACGCCAAACTTAATTGGCTTTGATTTCCTTGGCCTCTTTATTTTGGAAACCTGGTGGTGTGGTGGTTAAGAGCTATGGCTGCTAACCGAAAGGTTGGCAGTTCCAATCTACCAGCTGCTCCTTGGAAACCCTATGGGGCAGTTCTACTCTGTCCTGTAGGGTCCCTCTGAGTTGTGTTGAAATAGGTGATAAAGCCCCAGTGGGAACATGTTCAGGCTAGAAGGCTGCCACCTAGTGGCTGTGTATATAAAAACAGGAAGCAGAGATAGATGAGAGGAAGAGGGAGACAGTCCTCCTGGATGCCTGTTTCAGAGTGTCCAGCACCCTACATATAACCTAGGCATTGTTCATTTTATTTTTAATTAAAAAAATATTTGGAATATCATTTCACAAACTGATGATAACTTTGTCATTTTTTAATTATTAAAAAGTAAAATGTGCTCACAGCAGTTCTTTATCCCCAGTTGAATTTCTTCATC
This sequence comes from Loxodonta africana, assembly GCF_030014295.1. Taxonomy (NCBI): domain Eukaryota; kingdom Metazoa; phylum Chordata; class Mammalia; order Proboscidea; family Elephantidae; genus Loxodonta; species Loxodonta africana. Next base: position 179,890,956 of record NC_087344.1, on the reverse strand, counting down.
AGCTAAAACATGATGACCCGCAAGTTTCCAGTGTGGTTCCTTCTACTCTGTCAGTGTGTGTTCAAGTAGCATCAACTCATTTTAATAGTAATATAAGCCAAGTAAATTAGTGAAATAAACTTGTCTCACAAATCATCGTATACATGCTGAAGTCAATAAAATATTTTGAAATTGCTTGCACCACCACTCCTTCTCCTTTGATAGAAATTATAGTTTCATTCAACATATGTTTACTGAGTATTGATCACATAGCAGGCACTGGGGATGTTGCATAAAACAGGGTAATAGTGGGGATGAGGAGTCCCTGGGTAGCACAAAAGTTAAGCACTAAATTGCTAACCAAAAGGTTCGTGGCTCAGACCCACTCAGAGACATCTTGGAAGTAAGGCCTGGTGATCTGCTTCCAAAAGATCACAGACTTGAAAACCCTAGGAGTGGAGTTCTGCTCTACATACTTGGGGCCGCCATGAGTCGTGAGTCGTGAGTCGGGACCAACTCAAGGGCAACTAACAACAACCGTGGGAGTTGAAATGTAAATATGTAATTGTAACAAAGTGTAATATGTGTGACTTTTGTGATAGAAGTCTGTATAGCAGTTGGGGAGGGAGGGCTCTACCTGGGAGATTTAAGAAAGGCTTCATAGATGAGGCAATACTTGAGTTCAGTTCTAAAAGGTAAAAAAATGGTTCACCAGGTGGACAGGAAGTGGGCTGCTCCAGGCAGAAGAAAGAAGGGGAGGAGACTTAGCTAACTCCCTGTTTCTAGGTTGGGTATTTGGGTGGATATTTGGTACTCTTCACTAAGATAGAAGTACAGGAAGGAGTGGGCTTTGGAAAAGACAGGAGTTCTATTTTGACTATAAAATTTGAGGTAGCTATGGGGAGGTGACAGTCTTCAGTAGGCAGCTGGTTATGTGAATATAGAATTTAAGAGGAAGTCTGGGTTGCTGGAGAGGGATTTTAAAGTGTCATGAGCATATAGATGATAGTAGACTAGATCATGGCCATAGATGAGATCACCCAGATGGAAACAAGGCGAAAACATGGACACAACAATAATATTTATGGGGCAGAGTACAGAGAGGAAGGAGAAAGTAGTTTTGTGGAATTTGAAGAAGAAAGTTTAATGATACCAAATGCTATACAAAGGCTGAGAAACGTGAGACCTGAAGAGTCCACTGGATTGGCAATTAGAAGATCATTGGTGTCCTCTGCCAGAATTAGGTAAAGTTGTGGTGGGGGTGGGGTGGGGGAGGAGGGTGATGGAGGGCAGAAACAGAAGCCAGATTGCAATGGGTTGGGGAAGAATGGAGGATAAAGAAGTGTGAATGAGATCATAGACTATTCTTTTGTGTGTCTTGACTGGAAAAGGGAGAAGAGCTTTGACTTTGTAGTACAAATTATAAACCAAGTACTAAGAGAACAGGAGTGAGGTAACCTGAGTTGGAATGGGTATTACCTTTTGGAACCTAATTGGAACTCTAATTGCTTTATTATTTTTTAATTGTGCATCAGGTGAAAGTTTACAAAGCAAATTATATTTGATAGTTTATACATGAAGTGTTTCATCCCTTAGTTTCATTCCCCACAATGTATCACCACTCTCCCCATTTCTACCTGGGGTTACCTGTTTTCCTTTCGTCCTGATTGTCTACTTTTTCCTGCCTTCCCGGCTTTGCTTCTGGGTAAATGGGATGCTCTTTTGATCTTTATAATTGATTGTTCTAAGGAGCACATTCCTCTTGGATGGTGATGTTTATTTTATGGGCTTTTCTGTTGTTTGGCTGGAAGGTGGTCTCCAGACGGCTTCAGTTCCAGGTCAGAAGGATATAGAACTCTAATTCCCTTGTGCCCCTGCCTGTCTTTCATACAGTCAGGGCTGGTATACACAGAGGACGAATGGCAGAAAGAATGGAATGAGCTGATCAAACTTGCCTCAAGTGAACCCCGCATGCATCTAGGCACCAATGGAGCCAACTGTGGTGGGTACGTATGGCTAAGTGGGGGAGCAGGAAATCATTTTCCTTGAGTCTTCTCTGCTCCCCACAGCCCAGTGTCTAGAAAGCTCTGTGTTAAGAGGATGTTGGAAGGAGACGGGGCCATAGCAAAGGCACAGAAATGTATAATAGCATGGTATGTCTAGGAACTACAAGTCATTCAATATTGCTGCTATATAGAATACATGGTATAAAATGATAGATGAGGCTACAACCCATGGTTTTGTGTGCCATGCTAAGGTTTGTCTTGTTCTGTGCTAAGGAATTAAAATTGCATCCTATCCAGATTTTGGGAAACTGCAGGATAAATGACCCAGTTTCTTCAACAAATAAATTACAGGATTAGTCTTTAAGGGTTGTTTTGTTTTCTTCCTTCTCCCTCCCCCTGTACCTTTCTTTTCTCTCCCCTCTTGCAATCTAGGGTGGAGAGTTCAGAGGAGCCTGTATACGAAAGCCTAGAGGAGTTCCATGTCTTTGTCCTTGCCCATGTGCTTAGGAGGCCTATAGTCGTCGTGGCAGACACAATGCTGAGGGACTCGGGAGGGGAAGGTGAGTGAGTCAATGGGTCAGTCATCACTCTACCCTGAGCACCTCCTACGTTCAGAGCCTTGGGCTAAGGACTGGGAGGAAGGCAGGAAAGGGGATATATAGACCCTTGGAAAAAAACAAGATATAAATTAGGACAATGCAGAATTCTCAAGTGATTCAGAATAAAGCAGCTGTGTTAATTGACAAGGCCTTAGCAAAGAATTATTAAGCAGGGATCGAATGAAAGGGAGGACTCATTTGGCAGACCGGGGTGGAGAGATTGACTACTAGGCAAGGAGCAGCATAGCCTTAATAATAATCTCTGTGGTTTCCTGCAGCATTTGCCCCCATTCCCTTTGGGGGCATCTATCTGCCCTTGGAGGTCCCAGCCAACCAGTGTCATCGCTCTCCTCTAGTGCTTGCCTACGATCAAGCCCACTTTTCTGCGCTTGTGTCCATGGAGCAGAAGGAGAACACCAAGGAACAAGGTGCTGAGTCAGTGTCTGTGCCTCATGTCTGTTGGTCTGCTTTATTTTCACTTGGAAAAATTGAAATGAGAGCTAATATAGGAGGAAGGAATTAAGTAACATGCAAGCCCTGACAGTGCATGTTGACACGGGCTTACTAAGCTGGAAAACACACCAGAATTGTTTTATTTTGTTTTTTATTGTGGGACAAAATGGACACAATGAAACATTCACCAATTCAACAGTCTCTGCATGCACAATTCAGTGACATTGACTACACTCTTCATGTTGTGCAGCCCTTATCCCTACCTTTCTACCAGGGTTTTAAAATTAAAAAAAAAAGTTTGGGAGAAAACATGGTAGCCTGTTCTCCATCTTCTGGAGTAAAGGGCTTGTGTGTCAGGGTCATCGGGCCTTCCGAATGATGCTTCGCTATACTCAACTCAATGATTTTGAATTCTCTGAGTACATATTAATTGGCAAGAACATCACTGAGTGTTAGGTGTCTAGTGGGGAGTCATGGAGATCAGTGGCCGAAATTATATGCTGGGTGGTTGGAGAAACAGGCCTGTTTAGTTTTTAATGCCAGGAATAATTCAAATGTAAGAATCAAGAAATGACTGCAGTTTGAGACCCATGGGATGATTTTTGCCTCTCTTTTGCAAAATCTGTCTGTGCTCACTGGCTTTCCTCTCTTCTTGAGGAGCCTCCTTGGTGACATGTTTTTTCCCTCCCCAGCTGTGATCCCACTGACAGATGCAGAGCATAAGCTGCTGCCCTTGCACTTTGCCGTGGACCCTGGAAAGGGCTGGGACTGGGGCAAAGATGACAGTGACAATGTCCGATTGGCCAGGTGAGGCAGGCTGAGTCTTCTCATTTACTTGGTAGCTGGGATTGCCTCCACATACAGCGTACAGCGTCTGTCTCCTGGGGATTTTCTCCAGCTCTGAGGCAAGACGGTCGCATCCTAGCTCTGTTTTCTTTGGGAAGATGGAGAGGTGAGAGACAGAGGTTGGGCACCAGGACTCTTGCATTATGCTGCTGCTCCTTCTCCCTGTGAGAGGGAGAGGAATCCTGGGATCTAGACTTGTTCTTTAGTAGAGTGTTCCTGCCATTAAACATTCCAGAATTCCCAAAATAGTGATCAGGAAATAAAAATCATCAAACCATACTTTTCCCAGCCCTCAAGTGAGAGAGGCTTTAAATAGTTGACCAAAATGGTCTAGTCTAGGTTTTTGCTTTTCTGGAATTTAAACAGACAGCAAGAAAAATACTGCCTGTCCTCCTCTCCCCCCACCCCCCAGCTTGTTTGGCCTTCCTCCTGCCTCCCTCCACAGCTTCCCTGCGGAGAGTGTATAAATATCAAAGCTCCTCCCTTGCCCCTTGCCCCCAGACCCAGTGCCAGAGTCGATTCCGACTCATAGCTCCTTGCCCAATACCTCCTTTTTTTGAGGTCCTGCCACTGGGACTCAGCTGAGAGGATTTGATTTAAAATCCAGAATTTATAGCTTTTTTAACAATAAGTTCTCTGAGTATCAGAAGCTCCTTCTAAATAATATTTACAGCAACAATAATAATACTGGTTTCTGTTTAGTAAGTGTTCCCTATTTTCTAGACACTGTGGTGGGCCCTTTCCAAACACTACTTTAAACTTCACAACAGCCCTGCAGGATAGATAGTATTATCTGTCCCCATTATCAACCCCAACTGAGTTGCAGGGACATCAGCATGACTTGCTCAAGGTCATAAAGCCAGTAATTGATGGAGCTGTTATTCAAACCCATTCTGCCAGAGTCCCAGACATTTAGCCCTCTTGTACCCTACCTCCCAACTGAATCCTGCTGCTTTGCTTTTTAGAGGTCACAGTTAAGTTTTTAACTTTCTCTCTCTCTCTCTCTTTTTCACAGTGTAATTCTGTCTCTGGAGGTCAAACTGCACCTGCTGCATAGCTACATGAATGTGAAGTGGATCCCACTGTCTTCTGATGCACAGGTAGATGTCACCCAGCCCTACCCTGCATGCCCTCAGTGGCAGAGAGAACAAGGACATCTGGTCTGGTGATGGTCTCCTTCTGAATAGGTGCTGAGTGGTGGCTTATGATTCAAGGTTAGGCATAACTGGAAGGTATCAGATAAGTTTCAGGGGACACTTTTTCCTGCCTTTCTACCCTTCAGTCCCCTCCATTTTCCCACACATGTCTCCAACCAGACTCTGCTTCCTGATACTAAGACATATTCTTTAAGAAAAATTTTCTGGGCTTTTTGATGAATTTGAAGTCATCATTACTTTGTTCTGAGCCCTCTGTAGATAGACCTCTGGATTGGGCAGAGGGTGACAGAATAACTTAAAGAGCTTCTGATCCAGTGGAGTCTCAGGATACCATTATTATACGTAGAAAAGAAACACAGGAGCAAGGCAAATTGATGGACTCCCAAGCTAAGTGTATAAAAGCTGAGGGAATAAAGACTGGCTAGACTTGGTTGGTTGTGGTTAGTCAAGACTTGCTTGAGATTTATTTAGAGCAGAGTTTGGCATAGAGGCATTTATAATAAAGTACATTCTAGTGTCTTGAAATTATCTTCCTCCTGACCCAGAGGCTGTGTATTTGTTGCTCGTTGTTCTGGAAGAGCAGTCAGGCTTTATCTTGATATCACCTTATTACAGAAGGAAGCCGGGTTGCAATGGGTGAGGTAAAACTTAGATACATTTTTCCTTGGTTCACAGGAGAGGTGACTGGAGATAGGGAAGGACTGTGCCCTCCTGGGGAATCCTTCCCCATCATGACAGCAGGCTTCTCTGGAACTAGTCAGCCTCTCTAAGGATGGAGTACATAGGAGTGTTACCACCCCTCTTCCACATGGCTAATACATGTAGCAACAAGGTTGTAGTGAGTCCCCTGAGCCAGATGGATGGGCTAGAGGTCCCTGAGGGTTTCCCCCAACCCAGACCAGTGAGATAATTGCTAACACTGTTCTTGTCTCTCTCAGGCTCCCCTGGCCCAGCCTGAGTCCCCCACAGCCTCAGCTGGAGATGAGCCCCGCTCCACTCCTGAGTCTGGGGAATCAGACAAGGAGTCAGTTGGCAGCAGTTCTACCAGCAACGAGGGCAGCAGGCGGAAGGACAAGTCAAAGCGAGATCGGGAGAAGGACAAGAAGAGAGCAGATTCTGTGGCTAACAAACTGGGCAGCTTTGGCAAAACCTTGGGCAGCAAGCTCAAGAAGAACATGGGAGGCCTGATGCACAGCAAGGGGTCTAAGCCTGGAGGGTTGGGAACGGGCTCAGGGGTAAGCAGTGGCACTGAGACACTAGAGAAGAAGAAGAAAAACTCACTGAAGAGCTGGAAGTGTGGCAAGGAGGAGGCAGCTGGGGATGGGCCTGTGTCTGAGAAGCCCGCATCTGAATCTGTTGGTAATGGAGGAAGCAAGTATAGCCAGGAGGTGATGCAAAGTCTGAGCATTATGAGGATTGCAATGCAAGGGGAAGGGAAGTTTATTTTTGTTGGAACCCTGAAGATGGGTCACCGCCACCAGTATCAGGAGGAGATGATCCAGCGCTACCTTTCTGATGCTGAGGAGAGATTCCTGGCAGAGCAGAAGCAGAAGGAGGCAGAGAGGAAGATCATGAATGGAGGAGTAGGGAGTGGGCCTCCTCCAGCCAAAAAGCCAGAGCCAGATGGTGGGGAGGAGCTGCTGCCTGCCCCCCTAGCAGAGTCCAAGGCAATGGCCTTCTCTACTGGCTACCCTGGGGGCTTTACTATCCCTCGGCCTTCTGGGGGTGGAGTCCACTGCCAGGAACCCCGGAGGCAGTTGGCAGGGGGTCCATGTGGGGGGGGCCTACCACCATATGCCACCTTCCCCAGACAGTGCCCTCCTGGGCGACCCTACCCACATCAGGACAGCAACCCTTCTCTGGAGCCAGGCAGTCACTCCAAGGATGGCGTTCACAGGGGTGCATTGTTACCACCTCCCTTCCGTGTGGCTGACTCTTATAGTAACGGCTACAGAGAGCCCCCTGAACCAGATGGATGGACTGGAGGTCCCCGGGGGCTTCCCCCAACTCAGACCAAATGCAAACAACCGAACTGCAGCTTCTATGGACACCCTGAAACAAACAATTTCTGCTCCTGCTGTTATAGGGAAGAACTGAGGAGGAGGGAACGTGAACCGGGTGGGGAACTGCTGGTGCACAGGTTCTGAATAGGTGGAACCTGGGAGGGCAAAGGAGCTAAACAAAGAAAGTCAAACTTAACAAATTGGCTCATCAAGGCCCAGCCCCTATGTTGATGGGGCAAACACAGTAATGTTCTGGGGGAGCCTGGCTGGAAACTTTTAAGTGTGTGTGCGCTGGAGTGCTGCCAGGCTGGTGAGAGCAGGTCAGGGCTGGATGGTGCCTCAAGGGCTGTCCTATTCCTTTGCAGAGCTTGACTTGATGGGACGGAGGAGGTACAAGGGGGAAAGATGGTGGTTCTGTCTCATAACCCCTTGGGCTCCATCTCAGGACCTAAGGGAAAGTACTAGGGGAAGGTTTGGTGTGTGTGGGGTGGGAGGTGGGCATAAGTCTACAGGAGGAACAGGCAAAGGAGGTTCTCAGTCAATAAAGAAAAAATAGACCAAAGTTCTTTCAGGTCGGAAAACAGCACATGGTGGTGGATATGGAGGGGAACTGGAAGTTCAGACATATTTTCTATTGATTTGATGAAGGTAGAAATCAGGGTAGGGTTTCTTCCTCCTGGAGGATCTTGGGAGCCCTGAGGATGCAGTGGTTAAGCGTTCGGCTGCTAGCAAAAATGTCAGCAGTTTGAATCCATCAGCCTCTTCTTGGAAACCCTATGGGGCAGTTCTGCTCTGTCCTATAGGATCACTAAATGAGTCGGAATCCACTTGACCGCAACAGGTTTGGTTTTGGCAGGGGAGGATCTAGAAAGACAGAGCAGTAATGTCTGCCCATGGGTGGTTATTAGGAGAGGGGGGTAGTTTAAATCACAGTTTATTGAGTTGGGAGGGGGAGGAACTGAAAAGGGGAATCCTTTGCCTCCCAAATTTTATTTCCTTCTGAAAAGCCATCTGTCATTTATTCTAGTTTGAGAGATTGCTGAATGCTGCCTATCTTTTCCTCCTCCTTTTTGAGGGCCGAGCTCAGCTAAGTTAAGAAGGTTGTGATTTTTTTTAAAGATTTTAATTTTATAAAAAAAAAAAAAAAAAGTTCCCTCTGGGGAAGGGAAGAGAATGATGAGAAGACCAGCTGTTTGTGTTGAATTTTCTCCAGGTGAATTAGTGCAGAGGTGATTTTTTTTTTTTTTTTTAACTACTTAGCAATAATCATACATTAAGGCTATAATTGTGCGTTGGGAGGGGTGGGGAAAGGACAGACATTTGGCCAGACTGTTTGAAACAAAACCAAAAATCTAAATAGAGCACTACCATCTTCTGCTGCTGCTTTTCTGTAGAAAACAACTTATTTTATGGGCTAATTTTTTTTTTTTTTTTTTAAGGAAAAGAAACCAACAAAAAGACCCCATCAAGCAAAAACATTTTTAAAAAAAAAGGAATTTTTTTTTTTTTTTTCCTATTCAAGTGATCGTTTCTCCTTCCTCTCTACTTCTGGAGAGTGACTATAACATCCCGGCTTCTTTTGTTAAGCCATAGCTGACCTTAATCTGTGGTTAGTTTATTAAAATAATTAAAAAAAAAAAACTTTGTAAGAAGAGATATTTTTGATATTAGGACTGATGTTGAAACATGGGGTAGGGGTTAGGGACAATTTATAAAAAGGTAGTTAGAGAAATATATTTTAGTGAACTATAACCACAGACCACCGATTACTCCCAATGAGCTGAGCTGTCTTTGGATTTCTCCCTTTCCCTGACCCAACCCTTTTCTCCAGACAGTAGGAGTAGGGATGCGGACCCAGTAGAGGGAGTTCCTTTGCATTTTGCACAAAGCACAAGTCTGGACAGCCTATGCTCTGACCAGAGCCGTTCCTAAGAGCTTTAAATCAGAGGACCTATCCTAGGCCAATTTTCCTTTTTCTTTATATTTTATATTTTTCTGGAAAAAAAAAAAAACAAACTATGCAATTGTATACACTTCTGGGTGCATACAAAGAAGAGGAATAAGTGTACTTAAGCGTCCAGGGTGTTGATTGGGGCAATTTTTCTGTATTTGGATTTCTCTTGAGGTATGTACTCATAACCCATCCCATGGAATGTAATCCCCACGTTTGATCTAAGGCAGACATGGGGCTGGGGGCAGGGGGTGGGGTGGAGTGGGGAGGGCAGGGCACTCTTATCTGTATATGTTCTTTTTGCTTCCCGATGAAGAAAGTTTTTATCCCATGTTGCACTTGGTAACAAAGCCAGCCAAGACTGCCCTCTTCACTAGAACTGGGCACAGTTTGGAAAGATTCCTTTCTCCTCAACACACTGAAAGTCACTGACTTACCAGACCTGATAGCCTGTTGATGTCATCGTTTCCTGTAGCTACTAAATCTTAGACTTTTATATGAAACTAAACTGGTTTTAAGGATGCAAGTGAGGTCAAAAGAGATGGGTCCCAAAGGAGAGGAAGTATATTTCTGGGTAAGGCTGAGCCTAAGGTGAGAAGAACACTTACCTTAGGTGCCAGATGTAAAGAGGTACCAAAAAACTCAGTAATCAAGATAAATACAATATTTTTTAATGCAAAAAAAAAAAAATCCATGATGAACAAAATAGCAAAATTTTAAATAAAGACAGGATCTGACAGGACCAGGATTATGTGAGGGAAATGTGGCTGAGTCAAGCAAGTAAGGAGTTGAATCCTGTATTTAAAATTTTGCTGTTTTGTTCATCATGGATTTTTTTTTTTTGCATTTTTATTTTCTTTTTTAAGTATTGTATTAAAATAGTATTTATTCTGATTACTGTTTTGGTACTCTTTAAATTTTGTGTTGAAGGTGAGAGCCTTGCTCGCCTAGCCCTAGTGCTGGACCTATTTCTGGGATCATAACGCTGGTGAGACCTCCACCTCCAACATACACCAAACCACAGGAGGCTCAAGTTCACACCTTGAAGTTGCACAGCTCACCTGGCTGTCCTTTAGGCGTCTATCTATAACATAGGATTCTGGCCTGGACCAATAGGAATGGAAATACATCAGGGGTTATCCCAGAAAATAAAAACAGGAAAATTTTGTTTCTCCTGTGGACTGCTGTGTTTGAATTTGATCTTGTTACTAGATTCTAGTTGATACTTTTGTTTAAAAAAAAAAATGAGGACAAATGAACAAAAACAGAAACCTTGTATCATGTTTGTTTTTATTTATAAGTTAACCAATCCAATTCCTTTTGCTCTTTTTTCAAAGAAAAAATCGAAATTCTGAGGTGTGGCCTAGGGGTTTGGTAAGATAGGGCTTTAGACCCAATAGTTTTTATTAAGAAATAATTTTATTTGGGAAGGTAACTATTGAGGCATTGAAAAACCTCTTCATTCTAAGAATGAGGGATCCTGAAGCAGAGGGTATTTTTCCACACAGAAGGAGTGAAGTTTGTTTTGCTTTATTCTTTCAGGGGCTTTGGGTGGGGTGCAAGGAGTGAAGGAATAATGCCTGGGAAATTAAGACAGACTCTGGTTGGTTTGTGGTATTTTGGGAGGATGAGGGGGTGGAAGAGGCAAGCCCATGCAATTACTGTGTTGGGGAAAAGCAAAGAGGGGTACATGGGATTAACTCTAATAAGCAAAAATCCCCTAGTTAGAGAGGGGTATGTGGGTGAAGGGGGAGACATATCCCTTAACCCTAGGTGAGGGTGATACCTTTCAGGCTTAAATAAGTGCACTTAGTTCTTCTAATCCAGGGCATCTGGGGTACCTAGTGAGGTTTGTAATGAGGGGGAGATTTTCAGGCTTCTATTTTTTTACCTTTTGGTTTAAGACAATGCTATCCACCCACCCCCTGCATTCTCCACCCTACCTCCAGTGGAGCAAGGAAGATACTATAGGATGGGCCTCCAGATTTCTTCCTTAACTCATGGTAGTTTTATTGAGAGTTAATAAGATTTAACCAAAAGTTTTTCCCTCATACTGGTTTTTATCAACAAAATAAAAAGATTATATAAAAAAAATTTTTTTTTTTTTTTTAAATTCTATCTATGAAGTGGGAATGGTGTTAAACTCAGTGCTGTACAAGGCCTGGAAAGGAAGTACACTCCCTCTCTTGTTGGCTCTGTTTCTTAAGTGAAACTAAAGCTCAGACCAATAAAACAGAAATTAGCAATGACTTGGTACTCAGCCCTGCTGGAAATGGAGCTGGTCCTGAATGACTTAGAACCTACTTTTACCATTCTTTTCACTCCTTTCTAAGGAGTCATGTGTCCAAGGTTCCAGGCACATTTTTCTGGAGCATTTCAGAGATGATTGCCCATGAGTTACTTAGACACCTCTGGAGTCTGTGTCCTCTTCTTTCTCCAAAGAGTCCCCCAGACATACAGCTGCAGGTGAGAAGACAGTATTAGAAGCCTCTTTAGGCCTGGAATCACCTACAACACAGATGTTTCTAATTTCCTCTTTTCCTCCAGGCCTTCAACAGCAGACTCAGTGAGTCACACAGACACTTGGTCTCTTACAGACGCTCAGTCTGCAAGTCACAGGGTAATTTGTGCTCTGTACTTATATTTGTTAAAACCTGCTGCACCTAGTCGATTCCCACTCAGCGACCCTATATGATAGAGTAGAATTGCCCCATAGGGTTTCCATGGAGCGGCTGGTGGATTCGAACTGCCGACTTCTTGGTTAGCAGCCTAAACTCTTAACCACTGTGCCACCAGGTTAATAAAACATTTGTTTTGACGTCCCCATGTGGCCCTTCACTGGCCGCGTGGGTAGGGGGCGGTAGGAAACAGGATCCGAAGCTGGCGGACTGTAGCTGAGAGGAGTGGGGGTGGGGAGGACCTTGGCCTCTTTCTGTGCTTGTAACCATCGTGACTCATCTGGTGAGTCACTGAGCTCCACCTCCCTCCAGCTGCCCCTCCCAGCAGCTTTCAGGCCTGGCACAAACCGGCAACCAGACTAGAATTCTGAAAATGGAAAAATCTGATACAGCCTCTTGCCTCTCTCCACCCTTGTTTTCATCCACTAATCCTCTGCTAAGGAGTCCTCGTGGCGCAGTGGCTAAAGCGCTCAGCTGCCAACCAAAATGTCGGCGGTTCGAACCCACCAGCTGCTCCTCAGGAGAATTTCCTTTCCCCAATGTGGCAGTCTGCTTCCATAAAGATTTCCAGCCTCGGAAACCCTATGGGGCAGCTCTACTGTGCCCTACAAGGTTGCTCTGAGTCGCAGCTGACCACGCAGCAGTGGGTGGGTGATGGTAAGGCACTGCTAGTGGGTGTGTCTTGGGGGGTTAGAGGCATTCATGTTAACCCTCAGCTGCTGCCGCTTTGGCACTCCTGGTTGGGTGCTGATCCAACCAATTTATTTCTCTCTCTTTTGACTTTCACTCATTTCCTCCGATGGTTTTTCTCTGTGTTCCTCCGATGCCCCCACACCTCTAAATGATTTAAGACTAGAATGAGGCTCTTGAATGAAGGGTATTGGGGAGAAGGAATGTGCATGAGATTTTTAAGTAGTGGCGCACACCTGTTCCTATGCTCTTGTTTTCTTATTGCAACAGACCTTACGAAGAATTTCCTTCCCCCAAGAGGCTGTGGCTCCTGGAACCCAGGGGCAGGGAGTAGGGAGTAGGGAGTGGTGCTGCGTAGCTTTTAAGGTTTCTAGAATCAAGCTTCTGGGCCACCTTCCTAGTAGCTGTATGTCTCTTCATTCCAGACTGACTCCCTATCTCATGGTGTTTTCATTAGTTCCGTAGTTGCAGCTAAGACAGGGAATTTTTAAAGCTGAGGCCGGAAGGGTGTGTGCGCTGGGGGGGAGGGAGAATCGAGTGTCACTTTGGAAAACGGGGCCCCCACCTAAGGATCGTTGCTTCCGTATGGACTCAAGAACAATAAAACAGCAGCTGATTTAACTTTTTTATTTTGCATTTCCTGGCCTTTTCATGTCTAAATATAATTTTTGCATTGCGACCCCCCAGTAACCCTCAGCTGCAGTTCGTATACTCTCCTAGCGCCACCACCCCCCCATCTTTGCTTCTTGAGTTGCAAAGAGGAGGGAGTGGGATGGGATTTTTAAGCTGAACAGAGGTTTTCCAGCCCTCAGCTTTCAAAGTCCTGGACATGAATCATTAATTTGGAGATCTGGTTCTGGGTTGGAGGGGGAGGGGTCATGTACCTGGAAGGGGCTCTAGTTTCCAATTGGTTGGGGTGTGTGTGTGTGTGTGTGTGTGAGAGAGAGAGAGAGAGAGAGAGAGAGAGATTGCGAAATGCGCAGGGTTATGTGGTAAGATCTTTTCCTTGGGTCTCCCACCCCCACCGCCAAGACTTGCACCATACACACCTGTACTTGTGTCTACATCCTGAAGATATTTCAGTTTCTTTCCCTGGTTCTCCACAATATCGTTCACATGACGTATGTTTCATGCTTTTTGGAGAAGGATATACAAAAACATCTAACCTGTCCCCTCCCCAATTCTTGGGTCTCCCCTGACAAAAATCCCCTGAGGTCCAGTTTTGATTTTTTCCTCTTCTCAGCCATTTTTATTAGGTTTGTTGGGGGAGGCAGTAGGAGGTCTGAACTACTTTTGCATTCTTCCTCTTTAAGAAGGTTTGTTCAAAAGAGAGCTGAACTTCCCAGAGAAAACATTACTGAGACAGTACAGAGAAGCAGCCCAAATTATCCCGGTTTAATCATTGCTATTACTGCTCCCATCAGTTTCCAATGCTCATGAACAGGAAGAGAATTGGATCTGGGGTTAAGATTAAAAAAAAAAAAAGGAGTCTGGGTAGCTTTCTCCCAGTTCCCCATTTTTTCCTCTGCTTTTCTCAGGCTCCTCCACTTCCCACTTTTCCAAAATTGTGTGTATTCCACTTTAAGGGGCTGGGCATCTCTCCCGCCCTCTTCAGAGTCGACTGAAGTTTCCGAGGAGACTACTCTGGCTGGACACACCTTTCAAAAGACCCTCAAGTTGTACTCGGTCCGCCTCAAATGTTCCTTTCCCATGTGTCCTCCCCTCTGCCCCTCTCCCAGGCTTCCCTCTCCTCAACTCCAAGATACAGCCTCTTCCCAAAGGGACTGAGCATCCTCGAGGTTTCCCACCCTTAACTGCTCCGTCCCCGGATGGAGGCAGAGAAATGTGGTGGGGGGGCCGGGGCCAGACTTTCAACATCGCCCCCCAGAAGGAGGAAGCAGAAATGGGGGTAAGGAGACGGAGTCTAGAGGAGGGGGGCGAGTTGGTAAGAGGGTGTGAACCGGGCTGAGGAGGAGTACAGGAGGGGGAAGAGAAGGATCTGGAGGAGGGTGTGTCTGTCATATCAGCTTCTCTTGATGGAGCTTGGTCTGCCTTTCTCATAGTCTCAAGTTCATTGTTTCATTATCCATTAACCAGCTCCTCCCTTTACTGTCTGCTAACCTGCCCTGAGCTCCCCATAGCCACAGATCTCAGTTTCCCCTGAGTCTGAATGTAGGCCTCCAAAGGCGGCTGCTGAGAAAAATCACAGAAGAGCACTGGTGGCACAGTGGTTAAGCACTGGGCTGCTAACCAAAAGGTTGGTGGTTCAAACCCACCTCCCGTTCTGTGGAAGAAAGATGTGGCAGTCTGCTCCCATAAAGATTTACAGCCTTGGAAACTCAATGGGGCAGTTCTACTCTGTCCTATAGGGTTGTTATGAATCGGGATCAATTCATCAGCAGTAGGTTTGGTTTTTTTGGTTTGGGCTGGCGTGGCCTGGGGATTTATCCTGTACTTTTCTCAGCTCTCCGGACCAAAGTCTGTCCAAAGGAGCGGGATGCCGGAGCCCAAGAGCAATCAGCTTGACAGTTGCCTGGCCTCTGGCTGTCTCCCAGGTAATAATATCCCTCCAATACTCTTGACTTCCAAAGACACCTAAAATTTTATCCTACCCAAACCTTTTTCAATACCCTTACCAAAGATACCTATGTATTCCTCTCCTGGCTTGAAGCGCTTCTGCTTGAGGCTTGCACTCTTTTGTCCACAGCTGGCTGGGAGTGCTTGGACTCTGATATTTTCTTGATGTTCTTGACCCTGTTACCACTTCTCTCATTTACTTATTCAATCAATATTTGAGTGCCTACTATGTGCCAGACACCATTGTAGGCTCTAAAGTTACAGAGGTAAAAAGCACCAATTCTTGTACCTAATGCGCTTACATTCTAGTGGAGCTAGGAGAGGATCTTAATTTTCCCTCTTTAGATCCTCCTGCCTCAGAGAATACAAGTGTGGGCAACACTGGGGGTAGTCATAGTCTGACTTTCGTTCTTCCCCATTAGGGGAGCAGATCCTAGCATGGGCCCCAGGGGTAAGGAAGGGGCTGGAACCTGAATTGCCTGGAACACTGATCTGCACCAACTTGAGGGTCACCTTCCAGCCCTGTGGATGGCAGCGGGGTCAGGTGAGAGAGATGGTTAGGGCAATGCAAAGGGCAGGTGGTGGGAAATGGGCAGGGGAGTCTAGAAGGATTTAGACAACCATTACAGCGAGATAGTGAGCATTATGGGTTAAGGGCTATCTTTTGAATATATCAGGAATAGTCAATGGGGACTATCTCTAGGGAGCTTGGGGACTGACTGCCAAGGTAGGAAAAAAGGGGTATTTTAGGTACGTATTTCTTTAGCATCAGTCATATGCTTCCTCTAGGACACTCCCCTGAGCAGTGAGTATGATTTTGCCCTGGTCAACATTGGGCGATTAGAGGCTGGTAAGTGTGGGGCTTTGGTGAGGGGCTCACTAGGGTGTTGGAATCCCTCCTCATCCTTCCTCTATTCTCAGAGGACAGCCAGAAATGAGGCAGAGTGGGATGGAAGGGTTCCTTCTAGAGAGATCCTGATCCATGGTTATACTGCTCTCTCTTCAGTGAGTGGCCTGTCCAGAGTCCAGCTCCTCCGTCCAGGGTCCCCGCTTAAATTTATCCCTGAGGAGATCCTGATTCATGGCCGAGACTTCCGGCTGCTCAGAGTTGGTTTTGAGGCTGGAGGACTAGAACCTCAAGCCTTTCAGGTAAAAGGCCCTCAACCTAAGGATTCCTCCTTCCCTTATGTCCTTCGGATCCTCTCCCTGGGAATTCCCAGTACCCCCACCCCTAGGATCCCTCTTATCATTCCCCTCATTTCTCTCCTCAAGGAGAGGCTGAATGGCTGGGGTATATGATAGTATAATGAGAGTAAGGGGCCTGAATTTTAGCCTGCCTCTGCCAGTGACCAGCAGTGTAACTGTGGGCAAGTTTCCTCCTCTGAAAAACGGGAAGACTTAGATGAGATTATTCCTCAGATTTTCCCCAGAATTAACATTCTGTGTTTCTAGATTTGTTCTCTTGACCCCAGTCCCCATGACCTGTGGAAGTCCCCTCCTCCAGGGACTGTCTTCATTGTTTTTCCCTATTGTTGGCAAAGACAGTGAGGCAACAACGGCCCCATTCTTTTTCAATTCTTCAGTCTGAGCCAAAAGGATGGGATGTCCTTTCCTCCACAGGTGACCATGGCCATTGTCCAAGCCAGAGCTCAGAGCAGTCAAGCCCAACAGTATTCAGGGATAACGCTGAACAAGACTGGTGAGTGAGGGTGCTTTCAGGTAAGAGAAGGGAAACGAGTCTGAAAAAGCAGAGGATGGCCGAAGACAAAAGAGCTGAGTAGCTGTCTGGTTCATCTTCTTCCTTTTCTGGTTCTCACTCCTGCCCCAGGCCAGAGTTCTGGCCCCAGAAAACCACCTGTTCCCCTCTTGGAAACATCAGAAGACTGGGAGGCTGAGCGGAAGAAGCAGGGGGCCAGGGACTGGAGGGTCAGCACTGTCAATGAGAGGTTCGACATAGCCACCAGGTGATCCCTCAGTCTACCCCAACCCTCCTGTCTTCCCAGTCTTCCCACTCTCTGATCCTCTAAACCTAGACCTCCCCACAAACTCTAGTCTCCTAGGACATCCACAAAGCTATCTCCTTTACTTTCTACACGTTTAAACCTGAGACCTCTTGGAATGTCTCCTCCAAAGCAGCTTCCTTGTAATAACAGCTTTTTACTATAATGAGGTTACTGAGCCAAGCAGTGACATAACTTGATTTCACAGCCTCCCCCGTTACTTCTGGGTCCCTAATCGAACTCTGGACAGCGAGGTCAGGAGAGCATTTGGTCACTTCCATCAGAGCCGTGGACCGGTCAGTATGAAGATCAGATTAATGGCTGAGGTCAATGGGAGGTCAGGGGTCAGTGTGGAGGGAGGGATTCCTGTGAGGTCAGTGTTGGGGTAAGGGTAGGACAGGACGAGGAGTTTCTTCCAAAATGATCCTTCTCTTACCCGTTTGAAGCGCCTGTCCTGGCATCACCCTGGGGGCAGTGATCTTCTCCGCTGTGGTGGCTTTTATACAGCCAGTGACCCTAGCAAGGAGGATATCAGGTGAGGGGAGGTTTGAGAAAGGAATCAAGGGTTAGGTGTTCAGGGAAGACTCCTTCCCTTACTTTCTGACTCCCTCTCCTCCAGAGCAACGGAGTCAATGCTCCAGGCTGGGCATTCGGATGTTGTCCTGGTAGACACCATGGATGAGCTACCTAGTCTTACAGATGTCCAGCTTGCCCACTTGAGGCTGAGGGCCCTCTGCCTGCCCGGTGAGAATAACTTTTGGCCCCCACCTTCACCCCTAGATCTACTGACCCTAACCTGGTTTATCTCTTGCCTGCTACATATGAGTAAACCTTCAGCCCAGTGATCCTTAGTTTTCTACTCGCAGGCTCACTGATTTCCTGTCTTCCTGACCCCAATGTAATTATTTCTTAACAGCTTCACTGACGTATAGTTTATGTACCATAAAATGCACGCTTCACCTGTTTTAAGTGTGCAGTTCAAATAATTTTATTATACTTACAGTATTGTACAACCATCACAATCTAATTTTTGAAACTTCATGGCCATTTATAGTAACTCCTCGTTCCTACTCCTATCCCTAGTCAACCACTACCCAACTTATTCTTAACCTATCAGGCTATAGACTCTATCCTGAATCCAGAGTTCTGATTTCTTTGTCCTTCTGACCCCTCTACTCTCTTCCAGATTCATCTGTTACTGAGGATAAATGGCTCTCAGCCCTGGAAGGAACTCGATGGTTAGACTATGTCAGGTACTCCCCCTTCTTCTAGCCATGATTTATATCATTCAGTCCTCTCCAAGCTTCTGTTAACTTGGGACTCCTAAGTGACCTTCCATTAATTCCTCTCCTCAGTCTCCCAAGAAGATTGTTGTTTGCTGCTCCTTAGAAGGGGCAGGATTTTGGAGTCTGCTTCTATGCCATCCCATGACCCATCACTGTCTTCCTCCAGGCTTATTTTACACCTCTGTCCCTCAGGTCTTGTCTCCGAAAAGCCAGTGACATCTCAGTTTTAGTGACCTCCAAAGTTCGCTCTGTAGTACTTCAAGGTGAGTTCCTTGGGTCATCCCACTCCACTCCTTGCCTTTTTCCTTTACCCACGATTGGATTTTGCCCAGAGAAGGAGGCCCATAAGGCTCTTTTGTCCCCTTGTAGGACTAGCTTCTTCTTCAGTTACCAGAAACTACCCATGAGCTCTAATTCTTACCCTTCCATACTACCTCTGCCTCCCCACTGTAGTTTGTCATCCCTAACCCTACGATTCTCAATTCTCGCCCCTCTGCTCCCTCCCTTCAATCACTGCATGGGTGCTGAGGTTGGGGTGGGAAGGGCAATGCCAAGCTGGTTTGACAAATGTGATTGTGCCTCCTACATTGAGCTGGGTTTTTCTACTCAGGTGGAGTCTATGAAGTGAGTCATTCAAGATCTTTATTTTCTCTTCACTCCTTCTATGTGCCCTCTCAATCCTACCTAACCCAAAATGTTTCTCCTCTGTGCCTCTCACTTCTCCTTGCCATGTTTCCTCTTCCCATTCTCTCCTGCCCTAGTTTCTTGGCCCCTTTTCTTTGCTCCTTCCCTCTCTTTATCACCCAGAGCTCGGTGATCGTGATCTCAATGGCCTCCTCTCTTCACTCGTCCAGCTGCTTTCAGCCCCCGAAGCCCGAACATTGCTTGGCTTTCAATCACTAGTACAACGAGAGTGGGTGGCAGCTGGACACCCCTTCCTGACCCGGCTTGGGGGAACTGGGGCCAGTGAGGAGGTGAGGATTTGGGAGTGTATTGGGGGGTATTACTAAAGAAGTAAGGGGATGAGAATAATACATAGTATAATCCATTGTAGGAGAATTGGGTCAGAGGATCCTAAGGTTAGGCTGAGATTAGACAGAGACCAAAATGAGAGAGGTCCCACAATCCCCTACTACCCTCAGTTCAGATTTCCATTCCCTGACCTCCTTAGTGCCCCGTTCCTGTGTCCCCCACCCCTCATCATTTTGTGATCTTCCCCCTTAAGTCTTCACCATCTCTTCTAATCTCTTAATTTCCCTCTTCTCAGGCTCCAGTGTTTCTCCTCTTCCTTGATTGTGTCTGGCAGCTCCTCCAGCAGTTTCCAGCTGAGTTTGAATTCTCTGAGTTTTTCCTTCTTGCTCTTCATGACAGTGTCAGAGTCCCTGACACCCTTACGTTCCTGAGAGATAATCCCTGGGAGCGTGGAAAGCAGAGTGGACAGGTCAGTGACTTCCATTTCTGATCTGTCTTTTTTTTTTCCCGTTGAGATGTACTATCTGAAGTTTAGCCTTGATTTGTTTTGAGTAAAGAAGTGTTGGGTGGGGATGAGGAGGTTGATGCTCATTCTCAAGACTGGACTTTTGCCTTATATTTGATTTTTGGAGTAAGAGGTGAGCGTTTCATGATGATTTCTCTTTAGATTTGGGAAAAGGACTGTATTTTTTGTTTGTTTAACCATCCCTTTTCTTGCTTCCTCTGTTCAGTTCAGCTCCTATACACAAGTGTACACCCCACGGAACTCCCAGCCCCTACCTGGGAACTCTGTTAACCAGCAGCTCTCTGTCTGGGACTGGGGTTTACGCTACAGCAATGAACAAATCCTACAATTCCATAATCCTGGCTATGACCCAGAGCACTGCCCAGATTCCTGGCTCCGTAGACGACAGGTGAGGTGTCAATGATTTCTAAATTCCCCTGACTTTCCCACAGATTCATCCCACTAGACGGGGAAAAGTGGGAAGACAGTATCTTAGTTGCCCATGGGGAGCTATCCCACTCCTGTTATGCAGGTGTCACTTATGAGCCCTGACTGTCCCCAGAAAGACAGAAACCCTAGAATGGCATAGAAGGCATCCTTTCTGTCCTTCTCATCTCTGTTTATTATTCTTCCTGTCTCATGCATTCACTTTTACAGGTTTCCCTAAATCAACTTCAGTCAGTCCTGAGGCCTAGTTTGAACCCTAATAAGGAGAGTAGATAAACAGTTCTCAGGGAGAGGCTTGTAATTCCAATCACTAGTGCAGTGGCAGCTGATGCCTCTTCCTGGCCTAACTTGGGAAAACTGGGTAGTCTGGTTTCTAGGTTGCCAAATGATTTCTCTTTCCCCCCCAGTCACGCTTCATGGTTCCTGGACCCCCCAGTTCTGTGTGGCTCTTCTCTAGAGGGGCCCTGACACCCCTTAATCACCTCTGTCCTTGGCGGGACAGTCCCTCCCTACTGGCCGTCTCTTCTCGTTGGCTTCCTCGACTAGCCATCTCCACTGAAAGCCTGGCTGACCAGGAGTGGGGGCTCCCCTCACATTGGGGGGCTTGCCCTTTACCCCCAGGGCTACTGCTTCCTGGAAATCTGGGACCCCAGATCAGGCTCTGGAAACGCTGCTACCTGAGGGGAAGGCCTGAAGTCCAGGTGAGAAGGGAAGACAGAGGTTGGGAGTGGGAGAAAGGGCTTGACTGTTGAACCAGATGAGCCGGAGTTGGAATGGCAAGGGGCTAGGGGGAGGGGCTGGAAAGTGAGGTACCACTCCTGTTGGTATCAAACTGGGTAGTTTTGGGAGGGCGGGGGAAACTGCTTGTGGCTTAGATCAAGTGGAACCCCGGGCACAGTTGGAAGGAGAAGGAGAATTAAAGACACCGGACGTAGTGTATCTTAGGAGAGGGCTAGAACTGCAATAATATTCCTCTTACCCCTCTTTGCCCCATCCCCAGATGGGCCTGTCAGCTCCCACAATCTCTGGCCTCCAGGATGAGCTATCCCATCTTCAGGAGCTATTAAGGAAATGGACGCCAAGACCACCAAGACTATCTCCTGAAGATCACTCTAAGAAGAGAGACCCAAATACCATTCTCTCTCAACCCTGCTGAAACTGCTGGCATTGTCACAGACAGGGAAGAGGCCTGTCTGGGTTGAGGGAGGGTTCTGTCTAATCCTGATTTTTCTTATCTGGTTTTGCTGCCTCAGCTTCCACACTCCAGCCCTTAAACAAGCTTACTTAGCAGGCCTGAGTTTCCATTGCAGGGGGTGGCGCTAACCTTCTCCAACTCTTGTCCTGTGTGTTTTGATTCCTCGAGATTTTTTGTTTGCTTGTTTCTCGTGATTTGAAGAAATCAGTAAACAAAATCTATAATGTGATCTCCCATTTTTTTCAAGGCATTACCACCTCTTTTGGATATCAGCTGTTAAATTGTGAGATCAGAGATGCTGGTCATCATCCCAACAAGATGGCCTAGTGACCTCATTCTTACCCCTCTTGCTGCTTAATTCCAATTAATATTTCTTATAGTTCTCCATGAGAATGGGGTGGATATGGGAGACACCCTGCCTCCTCCAGCTGTGTATTTTTGCAGTGACATTTGTATTTAAAAGGTTGATTAAAGCACGGTATTTATACACGTTGCTGGCATTTATCTGAATAGATGATTCTAGGTAGCAAAGAGTGGTGGGTGGAAGGTGGGTGTGACCCAAGAGAGGAAGGCACCCACCATATTATTACGAGATAAGAGAATGGAGTCAGGTGAGGGTCTGCAGAATTCACATGTAATTTGGGAAAGGGGTTCATTTCTCTGTGCCTCCCACTTTAGGGGTAGATGTGGCAAGAGCTGGGGAGCATATCAAGAGTTGTTGTTGGGCTAGTGTGTTCAGGCGGCTGAGACAAGGCTCTGGGCTTCAATCCCAGCCACCCCTTGGCTTTGGTGTCCCATCATCCCCCTGCAATAACGGCTAGCCGAGCTTCGACGTCACTCCCCGCTCAGACATTCCGCAATACCCGCCCGAGGGAAAACAAAATACCTCAAGCCCAGGCCGGAGCTGTGAAGCCGAATCTGGCGAGGGCTGCGAGCCAAGGTGGAAGGCAGCCGAGCCCTTGGGCGCGGGTTCCTCAACACTTTTCTGAAGGAAAAAAGATCACCTGGCTACAAGATACATGAAAAGCAGTTTTGTTTCTAGCTTTCAAATTTACATTTTCGGGAGCAGCTGCATGGTTTAACCTCTAGCACTGCTTTACGGGGTCTGAACGTTTCCGTTTCCCCTCCCAGCTCGGGCGCTCGCAGGCGCGGCCCGGAGCAAGACCAACACCCCACAGCAAGAGTATCCCAAGCCGCGCCCAATCTCGGCGCCTCCTAAGATGGCTCCGGCCGCTTCCGGCTCCTCTCCTGCCGCGGCCGCGCCCGCCACCCTACCACGGCCTCTGCCCCGGAAGTGGAAGGCGCGACTGCGGTCAGGGGGCGGGGCTGCTGCTTGGAGACGGCGGGAGCTCGTTCGCCATGGCGGCCGGGCCGATCTCTGAGAGGAATCAGGGTAACTAGAGGGGACGAGCCCGGAATGGGCACAGGGGAGCTGGGAGGCTCCGACTAGAGCCAGCAGGGTCACTGCCGGGGCGAGTGACTGGATCGCCTCGTAGAGCGCGGGACCGGCAGCCATGCCTGCCGGGGGCGGGGTGGTCGGGTGCTTGCTGAGGCCTGTATGTGTGATGCCTTCTGTGCCCAATTTCCTCTTGCCTTCCCACTCAAAAAAATACAAAGTCCACGGAGAAAGGTAGAATTTTCAATAGAACACGGTGTTGGACTTCCGAAGATTCTCTAGGTCCTGGGAAGAAGGGGATTTAAGGGCTTGATCTAACACCTTTTTTTTTTTTTCTTTTTGCTCTTATCCCCTAAACCCACCCCCAGTTATCTTGCCTGAATTGCATTTTCATATTCTTGTCCCCTTCATTTCTTGTTATACTCTCACACCTACCTTAACCTTCACTTTTCCTTCAGATGCTACTGTGTACGTGGGGGGCCTGGATGAGAAGGTTAGCGAACCACTGTTATGGGAGCTGTTTCTCCAGGCAGGGCCTGTAGTCAACACCCACATGCCAAAGGATAGAGTCACTGGCCAGCACCAAGGTGAGTACCTAGCAAGAGATGCATTTGTGTATTGAGGGGATGTAGTGGTCCTGGTGGGCTCTGTAGTAGTCACAGTGTTTGTAAGGAGTAGCGTTTAAAGAATCCTTTCTTTTGAACCTCAGTTCATAATTTGTTTCCAGAACCATTCTCATTGAAGTGAGGTTTTTTTTTTTTCTTTCTTGTTTGTGCCTTGGTGGGGGATGAGTTTTACCCCCTTTCGAGTCTCTTCACTTCGTTTGTTAACCTTCCCTTTTTTATACACAGGTTATGGCTTTGTGGAATTCTTAAGTGAGGAAGATGCTGACTATGCCATTAAGATCATGAACATGATCAAACTCTATGGGAAGCCAATACGGGTGAACAAAGCATCAGCTCACAACAAAAACCTGGATGTAGGGGCCAACATTTTCATCGGGAACCTGGACCCAGAGATTGACGAGAAGCTGCTTTATGATACATTCAGCGCCTTTGGGGTCATCTTACAAACCCCCAAGATTATGCGGGACCCTGACACAGGCAACTCCAAGGGTTATGCCTTTATTAATTTTGCTTCATTTGATGCTTCGGATGCAGCGATTGAGGCCATGAATGGGCAGTACCTATGTAACCGCCCTATCACTGTGTCTTATGCCTTTAAGAAGGACTCTAAGGGTGAGCGCCATGGCTCAGCAGCTGAACGACTTCTGGCAGCCCAAAACCCACTCTCCCAGGCTGACCGTCCTCACCAGCTGTTTGCAGATGCACCCCCTCCACCGTCTGCCCCCAATCCTGTGGTATCATCGTTGGGGTCTGGGCTTCCTCCGCCAGGTAAAGCTTTTGATTCAAAATGTGTTTGTCTTGGGGTTGAGGGGACAGAAGGGTGGAAAAGAACGGAAAAAAGGACAGCAAGTCAGTGGGTGATGAGGGCATTGGGGGGGGTGATGGTTGTGGTGTGGAAGAAAGTTGTTGGATTTCTCCAGGAGAGTGAAGTTGTTTGAGTTGTCTAACACTGTTGCTGGCTTTAAGAGAGCTGGGAAGAGGGGAAAAGAGGTCATCCTTCTTGGAGAGGTCTGATTGGCACAAGCTCTCTAAAGATATCCTCTTCTCACTACTAGTAACTCTTCTTCCATTTCTTCTTTAGGTATGCCTCCTCCTGGCTCTTTCCCACCCCCAGTACCACCTCCTGGAGCCCTTCCACCCGGTATACCCCCAGCCATGCCGCCGCCACCTATGCCTCCTGGGGCTGGAGGACATGGCCCCCCATCAGCAGGAACCCCTGGGGCTGGACATCCTGCACATGGACATTCACATCCTCATCCATTCCCACCAGGTGGGATGCCCCATCCAGGTGAGTGTTCTTTGCTGGGAAAAGAAGGGATGAGCTTGGTAGAGGGGTTTTGTTATCACTCCTGCTGTTGCCTTTTGTCCCTCAACAAAAATAGGTAGTTCCAGAGCTCTCCTTTTTTTTATGTAAACAAAAACAAAATACTTTATATTGTTTACACTAACATGTGCTGCCACGTTTCCATTTCTTATTTAAGTTTTCCTGAAGAGTAACCTAAACTTGCAACTTTTTGTTTCCTTAACTTTTACTTGTATTCTTTCCTTTCATTTCCACCCCAAAAGTGACCTATTTCCAAACCTAGGGGACCCTTCTTTTTTGCTCTGACCTCTGCTGTACATGAAACTGGCCGTGTTCTTTTGTTTGAAATTCTTGTCTGGTTTGGCTTTTGTTTTTCTGGATTCTCCTCCACCTCTCTCTGACTTCTCAATCTCAGCCTCCTTCATAGGCTCCTTTTTCCCTGCCTGCACCTAGGATTTTGTGCTTGGTTCTCTTTTCCGCGTATTTTTATATTTTTCATTATTCATTGATACTTTCTAGGTCTGTTTCTTTAGTCCATGGTTATTAACATTCCAGACCCATAATCCTCCTGTTTAATGGACAGCTAGCTGTACTGTGCTACCCCTTTGGTACCTTAAACCAAACATGACTAAAAATGAAATTTTCTACTCCTTCCCTTCAGACCTACTTTTTCTGTCATATTCTTTGTTTTCAGATGCTTAATTCATAAATTTGGGAGCTGTATTAGACTATCCTCTATTACCCTGTTCTTAGAATCTCTGGCATCTACCCACATTGCCAGTGTCCTGGTTCAAGCCCTCATTCTTTTATTTCACACCTAAGTTATCATAGCAATCGTGTAACTGGTCACTTTCACTCCAGTTTTCTCTGCCTTTGATCTGTCTTTCATAGAATAATTTTTCTAAAACATGGGTGTTCACATACCCTTGGGTTAAAATTCTTCTGTTTTTCCCTTTTACCTGTAGAGTAAAATCCAAATTCATTACCAGGGCAGTCAAGGCTTTTCATGATCTGGCCCCTGCCCCTGCACGATGCACTGAGCACTGAGTTACTGGTATTTCCTGGAGCATAAGATACTGTTTGACATGCCTGTGCTTTGAACACAGTAAGCTTTCTGCCTGGAAGGGTCTATTCCCAATCTCTTGACCATCTGAAAAATTCTCATCATCCCTTAGAATTACGTCTTTGTTCAGACAGTGTCTCTGCCACCTTCACAAACCCCATCAACAGACTAATCACTCCATTTATTATATGCTTTTAGATCACTGGTAAGAGTACCTAAATCATAGAAGGAGCAAATGAAGTGAGGAGTTGATTGGTAGTTGGTTTATTTGTACCGTTGGAATGGGGTCAAGGATAGGTACTTTTTACCAGCTTATTTTCCTTATCCTTCTCTTTTTGATGCTACGTTCTTCCTTGCTCTGTTTTGTTTTCTTCCTTTCTCTATTTTCTTTATCCTCTCCTCTGTCTTTCTTTTTTAAAAATTTTTCTATTTTCCATTTGTCTCCTTATGTCTATTCTATTCTCATAGGGATGTCTCAGATGCAGCTGGCCCACCATGGCCCTCATGGCTTAGGACACCCCCATGCCGGGCCCCCAGGTTCTGGGGGGCAGCCACCACCCCGACCACCACCTGGAATGCCTCATCCTGGACCCCCTCCAATGGGCATGCCACCCCGAGGGCCTCCGTTCGGATCACCCATGGGTGAGTAGGCTCTAGCCACCTCCCTCATTCTCAGGTCCCACATTTTTCCAGCTTCCTTTGCTACACCTTTTGGTCCCCTGCCGTTTCTTTTACTTCTTGCATTTCTTCTCACTGTTTCTCTGTGTATCTTCTCCCCCACAGGTCTCCCACCACTAACTGTCTCCTATTTCTTGCTTTTACCAACTTCTCTCTCTCTCTCTCCCTACAGGTCACCCAGGTCCTATGCCCCCACATGGCATGCGAGGACCTCCTCCACTGATGCCCCCTCATGGATACACTGGCCCTCCACGACCCCCACCCTATGGCTACCAGCGGGGGCCACTTCCTCCACCCAGACCCACTCCCCGGCCTCCAGTTCCCCCTCGTGGCCCACTTCGGGGCCCTCTCCCTCAGTAAATGCTCATTCTCCTTCCTCCTATTGTATCCTTCCAATAGCTTTTCGATTCCTTGGACCAATCAGAGTTGCTGTAGCTCCCTGGGGCTAAGGCATTGCCTCCTCTCAGGCCTTTTTTTTTTTTTTTTTCTTTCCCTGTTGGTCCCAAGTGTTTTGCAAATGCACAGAGAAAATAAAACTAAACTTGTTTTTGTTTTGTGGTGTTTTCCTTGGCAAAGTAACTTTTCTTTAAAGAAGAGATGTCAGTATATTGGGAGAAGGTCGAGAAGGTAGAGGTGAGAGTGTTCACTTTTCATTTTAAGGCTTTACTCTGTAATGTACTGTTGCAATTGCTGGACTCTGCTGTGCACTAGAGCAATTGTTTTCTTAAGTTGAGCTTATATTTCTAATTTTTAAGGCAGGGACCCAATATCTGTGACATAGATTATTGTATGAAGTGAGAGCAGAAGTAAAATGCCTGGAGATAGGCTGGTAAAAATGTGAAGTGACACGTACAGAGCTATTCGTTGCAGCACTGTTTATAATAGCAGTAGATTGGAAATAACTCACATACCCATCAGTGAAGGACTGGTTAAGTAAACTGGTAGATTCAGCTGATAGAGCATTGTGGAGCTGTAAATAGCAATGAGGAATATCTCTGTACTGTTGCAGAAAGATCTCCAGCAATAGATTGAAGTTAGGTGGAGGGAGCAATGTGCAGAACAGACCGTATAGTGTGCCACCTTGTAAAAACGGCATGGAGGTGGAGTCTGACCTCCTGTAATGTCGCAAGGGGGAGGAAGAATCAAGATCAGCAGTACAAGGTTGACTCCCATGAGGCAGAGGCCAGACAAGCCTGCCCTCTCTGTCATCTGTTCCAGATTCTGACACTAGCTGTCCCTCCCGCAGCACCCTCTTAATTTCTGCTGTGTTTGATAATTCATTGCAGTGGCCACACAACTCACAGACTGTACTCTGGATTGTGGAGTTTATTAGGAAAGTAACAGGTTACATTTCAGGTTCAGGAACCCTCAAGGATACGATTTTTCCGTCAGGACAGCCTCTCCCCAGTCCTGCTTGCAGACACGCCTCTCCCTGGCCCAAGGCCTCTGCCCGGAGGCATTCAGCCTTCTCCATGGGCTGGAAAGCCCACCATGCCACCTCCTGCTGCCAGCTCTTTGCTGCCAGGACTCTCCTGCCACCGATTCTCACCATCTTCAGGGTTATAGCACACTCTTAGTCTCCTGGTTCCAGGAGCAGCTCAGCTCAGGGATCCCAAGTCCAAAAGATGTAGTCTCTGCTCCGGGCTGTTCTTCCATGGTGGTAGTGGAGCTCTTCTCTTCCCTGCCTCTGGGGTGGCTCATTTCAAACCCAGCAGGATGGCAACACTGACCAGTCCCCTTGGTGAGCCATTATTACCCTATCATACAGTCATGCCTAATCAGTTGGCTGGATGTTAGAAGACTACGGCTAGAAAGGCCACACAAAAGTAATCAATTGCATCCCACACCTTACCAAAGAGTTGGCACGTACATGTATTTGCTTATATTGAAAAAAAGGGAAGAATAAACCAAAAACTAATGGAAATCGATACCAGTGGTGGAAGGAAGATACGGAGGGAAGGTAAACTTCTTTGAGTATTCTGTGTTATGTTGTTTTCATTTGGAACCATATGAATATCTTAACATCATTGCTCAACAAATTTAAAATGAAAAATTAGGACATAGTAAGGAACTCAGTAAATGTTCATTTTCTTCCATCCTTTACCATCAGACATTTTGGATAAGGGTTTGTATCTTATTTTTACCTCATTCTCTGTTCTTCCAAACCTGATTCCATTGCATTTAAATCTGTGCTCAAATAACTTTCAGCAATTAAATTCAATCCAATGGCATTTTTTCTTTGTCACATCTAATCCTGTTAGTCACCCCTTTCTTGAAGCTACCTCTTTGGTTCTTTGGCTTATGTAACCATGAACATTCCTAAACTGGCCAAAAAAAGGGAAGCCTTGGCCCTCTGTTACTCTCTTCCATCTTTCTCATTCATTTAACATTTTTCTGATACCTACAAAGGCTCTGTGCTGGGGTGGCTGCAGATACAAGGACAAACAAGATAGTTCTCATGTTAAGGAAGCCATTACCAAGGGGGCAGACTGACATATAAATCGTTCTGAAACAAAACATTCTGAGAGTATGAAGAAGGGTATGTAACCTGGCATGAAAAGTCCAGGAAAACATCTGGGGAAAAAGTGATGTTAGGTGCTGGGGAACCATCTCTGACTCGGCAACCCTATGTACAACAGAATGAAACCCTGCCTGGTCCTGCGCCATCCTCACAGTCATTACCGTGCATGAGCCCATTGTTGTAGCCACTGTATCAGTCCATCTTGTTGAGGGTCTTCCTCTTTTTTGCTCACTCTGTGCTTTACCAAGCATGATGTCCTCCTCCAGGAACTGGCCCCTCCTGGTAAAATGTCCAAAGTACCTGAGACGAAGTCTCTCCGTTCTCGCTTGCAAGGAGCATTCTGGCTGTAGTTCTTTAAAGACAGACTTTTTTTGTCCTTTTGGCAGTCCATGGTATATTCAGTATTCTTTATCAACACGTTAATTCAAAGGCATCAATTCTTCAGTCTCCTTATTTGTTGTCCAGCTTTCACATGCATGTGAGGTGATTGAAGATACCATGGCTTGGGTCAGGTGAACCTGATATACTTAATTGAATCTTCAAGGAAGGGTAGAAGCTTCCTAGGCAAAGGTGAACGTGTTGCTCTCAAGTCAATTCTGGCTCATAGTGACTATAGAACAGAGTAGAACTGCCCTATAGAGTTTCCGAGGCTGTAACCTTTATGGAAGCAGACTGCTACATTTTTCTCTCACAGAGCAGCTAGTGGGTTTCCGCAAACCTTTTGGTGAGCAGTCTAGTGCTTCACCACCGTGCCACTAGGGCTCCTTGGGCAAAGATGAAAAAACCCACAAACCTATTGCCATCGAGTTGATTCTGACTCATAGCTACCCTATAGGACAGAATAGAACTGCCCTATTCGGTGTTCAATGCCCTAAAGCTTTAAAGAAGCGAACTGCCACATCTTACTCCCTTGGAGCAGATGGTGGGTTCAAACCGCTGACCTTTTGGTTAGCAACCAAGTGCTTAACCACTGCACCACCACGGCTCCTTTGACAAAGATGAAGGGGAAGCTTATTCCTGATAGATAGGATATTTCTGAGCAGAAGTTGAGAGTCGATAAATAGCAGGGTGTATAACGTGCCAAAGCTAAAGCTGCTTGGTGCTGGAGGCAGGGTGAGAGAGCCAATTAGGGAGCTTCAGTAGATGAATGCTTCTCAGCTCTGTCTCATGTCATGGCACAGATCACTGAAGTAAAGAGAAGCGGCCGCTCCAGGCTGGAGTCTGTTGGCTCAAGGCTTCTGGCTACCTGAGGCTCTGTCTAGCAGCTGAGTGAATTAGTATCTGAGCACATGGTCAAGGCGTACTGCTTGGAAAGCTCTGCTCCACGTTGAGGAGCCACAGAAGGATTTGAAGCAAGCAAATGGCAGATTTGCATTTTGGAATCATGGTACCAGTGTAGAGAGTAGATTTGAGCAGTGTAGAGGTGTCTGGGGGGCAGGGTCACAAATTTTGCATCTGGCAATAATTCACATAAGAGATGAAGTCCTAAATGAGGGCTGTGGCAGGAGCAGGGATGAAGAGGAAGAGATGCATTTGGGAAGTATTTAAAGGGTGCAATAGTAGGACTTGTTGTTAGACTGGACGTAGTGCATGAAACGGAAAATGGAATAAAGGATGAGAGTATGCAGGAGGAAGAATTTAGGGGGGCAGGGTGGAAATGATAAGTTCAATTTTGAACACGCTGGGTTCAAGGTGAGCTGTGAGGCATGCAGGTGGGGTTATGTAATGAGCGGCTGGTTACACACCTCTAAACCTCCGCAAAGATTAGACATGATACTCTGCGCTGAGTGACTAAGGATGCCAAGCTTTAAATCACAGTGGGATTCATTGAACTCTGCTATAGAGTTACTTTGATGTGGTCATAAGCAGGTCCTAGGAGCAGTTGGAAGCCTGGCACAGCTAGCAGCTGGCTCCTGGCCCCAGGTGCTGGAGGCCAGCATGGGAGCAGCCCCACGTGGTGGGCAGCTTTGTCTGCCTCTGTGTCCTTTCTGCCTCCGTGTTAGCTGTCAAACGAATCTTCAAACTGATCTTTGATCAGGACTTTAACATCTGCTACTTTTATGCTGATGATTCTCAAATCTCTAGCTTTTCTCACATAAGCTCCTCTTTGGTATCTTCAGCTGTTGTCTGATACCATGGTGATGAATTTACACCATCACAGAGTAAATTGGTGCCTTTGCTGAATTCCCTACTTCTGAAATTGGAACCACTATTTTCTCAGGCATTCATTCTCAGAATCTCTGAGCCTTCATTCATTTAACAATATCTTTTTGAGTGTCTCCTCTAGTCTCTTCTCTCTCTACCCTCTAGCTTTTTCATCCTGTGGTGCTCAGCAATTTTCTAAAAACTTATGTGCTTGTACACTTTGGTACTTTAGCCCACACTTCTGTTTGTTATTCATTAAACCAGGATTTCTCAATCTTTTTTCATTATCACCCCCCTAAGGAGACTTTTTTTTTTCAAATTGTCTCCTCTACCCATGAAATTATCATACCACAGATATACTGTATATCTGTTTATGTACTATGGCCCTTTGGAGGGACACAAACCATTGTATTATATAATATTTTTTTACATTCCCTTTCAAACCAATTTTTGTCCCCTTGGCAAAATTGCCCACATTGAGAATACATGCTAGACCATGGCTTCTTAATGTTTTATGGGCCATAGAGTCCTTTGAGAATATGACAAAAGCTGTGGTTCCTACTGAAGAAAAATACATAGATACACATATATCCAATATTTTGTAAGCAAACATTCCAGAAGGTTTATAGATCCCAACCTAAGTATTCCTGCATAAGACTGAATCCCTTAAGAACCCTTAAAAGATCTCATTCTATTCATCTGTATATCCTGAGAGCATCAAAAGGTACCTGACCTATAAAATAATTGTAAAAATAATAACAGCGAATATTTATTGAACACTTACTATGTGCCAGGTACCGTAGTAAGTGTTTTACATGCATTATCTCAGTTAATCCTCCCAACAGTCCTCTGAAGTAGCTTCTGTTTTTACCCCATTTTAAGATGAGGAAACTGATGGTACTTGATGAACCAAGATCTGTCCTTCTGTATCCTCCTCATACTGACAATCTCATGCGCTTGGAGTAGGGCATGGGTAGAAGCAGGGATTGAGTACCAGTGGATGGCTGATGCTGAGGAGTGGCCAGTTTGATGGGTAAGTAGAAGGAAGCTACACCAGGAGGCAATATAAGGTTAAGAATCCTGGAAAGATCTAGAAAGACGCCAGAGACCTACATAGTGTATGATTCTACTTACATATAATATATGATTCCACTTATATTAAATTAGAAAAGGATTAATCTATAATGTTAGAAAAGCAGATCAGTAGTTGCCAGGGTTGAGGGTGTGATTGCAGAGAGGCCCAAAGGGACTTTTTGGGCTGATGGACATGTTCTTTACCCTGATTGAGGTTGTAGTTACATGGGCATATACATTTGTCCAAACTCATGTTGTTGTTAGGTACTGTCGAATCAGTTCCGACTCATAGTGACCCTGTGCAGAACAGAACAAAACACTGTCTGGTCCTGCACCATCCTTGTAATCATTGTTATGGTTGAGCCCATTATTGCAGCCACTGTGTTAATCCATCTTGTTGAGGGTCTTCCTTTTTTCACTGACTGTCTAATTTACCAGGCATGATGTCCTTCTCCAGGGACTGGTCCCTCCTGAAAACATCTCCAAAGTATGTTAGATGAAGTCTCACCATACTTGCTTCTAAAGAGCATTCTGTCTGGCTTTACTTCGTCCAAGACAGACTTGTTCGTTCTTCTGGCAGTCCATGGTACATTTAATATTTTTCACCAACACCATAATTCAAAAACATCAATTCTTCTTTGGTCTTCCTTATTCATTGTCCAGCTTTTGTATGCATATGAAGCAATTGAAAAACATCATGGCTTGGGTCAGGTGCACCTTAGTCCTTAAAGTGACATCTTTGCTTTTTAGCACTTTAAAGAGGTCTTTTGCAGCAGATTTGCCCAATGCAATATGTTGTTTGATTTCTTGACTGGTGCTTCCATGGGCGCTGATTGTGGATTCAAGTAAAATGAAATCTTTGACAATTTCAGTCTTTTCTCTGTTTATCATGATATTGGTTCTTGGTCCAGTTGTGAAGATTTTTGTTTTATGTTGAGGTATAATCCATACTGAAGGCTGTGGTCTTTGATCTTCCTCAGTAAGTGCTTCAAGTCTTCTTCACTTTCAGCAAGCAAGGTTGTGTCATCTCCATAACACAGGTCGCTAGTGAGTCTTTCTCCAAAGCTGATGCCCCATTCTTCTTCATATAGTCCAGCTTCTCAGGTTATTTGCTCAGCATACAGATTCAGTAAGTATGGTGAAAGGATACAACCTTGATACGTGCGTTTCCTGATTTTAAACCATGCAGTATCCTTTTGTTCTGTTCAAATGACTGCCTCTTGGTCTATGTACAGGTTCCTCATGAGCACAATTGAGTGTTCTGGCATTCCCATTCTTTGAAATGTTATCCACAATTTGTTATGATCCACACAGTCGAATGCCTTTGCACAGTCAGTAAAACATAGGTAAACATCTTTCTGGTATTCTCTGCTTTTGGCCCGGATCTGTCTGACATCAGCAATGATATTCCTGGTTCCACGTCCTCTTCTGAACCTGGCTTGAATTTCTTTCTGGCAGTTCCCTATCGATGTGTTGCTGCAATTGCTTTTGAATGATCTTCAGCAAAATTTTCCTTGTGTGTGGTTTAATGATATTGTTTGATAATTTTCACATTCTGTCGGATCACTTTTCTTTGGAATAGGCATAAGTATAGATACCTTCCAGTTGGTTGGCCAGGTAGCTGTCTTCCAAATTTCTTGGCGTAGACAAGTGAGCACTTCCAGCACTGTATCTGTTTGTTAAAACATCTCAATTGGTATTCCCTCAATTCCTGGAGCCTTGTTTTTCACCAGTGTCTTCAGTGTAGCTTGGACTAATTCCTTCAGTACCTTCAGTTCTCAATCATATGCTACCTTCTGAAATGGTTGAACATCGACCAGCTGTTTTTAGTGCAGTGACTCTGTGTAGTCCTTTCATCTTCTTTTGATGCTTCCTGTGTCATTCAATATTTTGCCCATGACTTAAAAAAACAAAAACAAAACAAACCCACTGCCACCGAGTCAATTCTGGCTCATAGCGACCCTATAGGATAGAGTAGAACTACCGCAGAGGGTTTCCAAGGAGCAGCTGGTGGATTTGAACTGCCAACCTGTTGATTAGCAGCCTGAGCTCTTAACCACTGCACCACCAGGGCTCCATTTCACCCATAGACTCCTTCAATATTGCAACTCAAGGCTTACATTTTTCTTCAGTTCTTTCAGTTTGAGAAATGCCAAGTGTTTTCTTCCCTTTTGGTTTTCTAGCTCCATGTCTTTGCATATTTCATTAAAATACTTTACTTTGTCTTCTTGAGCCACCCTTTGAAATCTGTTCAGCTCTTTTAGTTCATCAGTTCTTCTGTTCGCTTTAGCTACTCTACATTCAGGAACAAGTTTCAGAGTCTCTTCTGACATTGATTTTGGTCTTTTTTTTCTTTCCTGTCTTTTTAATGACCTCTTGGTTTCTTCATGTATGATATCCTTGATGTCAGTCCACAACTTGTCTGGTCATTAGTGTTGAATGCATCAAATCTGTTCTTGAAATGATCTCTAAATTCAACTTTCCAGAGGTAACCACTATTTTCTGTATTACTGTAGACCAGTTTGCCTTTTCTTGAGCCTCAGATAAATGGAATTCATACAGTATGTACTCTTTTGGTCTGATTTCTTTTGCTTAATATTTTGTTTGTGAGAACTTTTCATGTTGTTGTGTATAGTAGTAGTTCGGTCTTTTAAAAATTTGCTGTATAGTATTCCTTTAAATAAATATGCCACAATTTGTTTATCCAAGTTTATCCTTTCTCTAGCTGATAAACATTTGAGGTTTTTGACTATTATGAATAAAGCTGCTATGAAAATACTCGTACTTGCCTTTTTTGTGGGACATATGTGCTCAGTTTTCTTGAGTATCTACATGGGAGTAAATTTGCTGGGTCAGATCTGATTTTGCCTGTAAAAGATCACCCTGACTGCTGAGAATAATGGATCATAGGGGAGCAAGACTGGAAGTAGGGAAACCAGTTAAGAGGCTGTTGCAGTAGCTAAGGAGAGAGATGATGGTAGCTTAGACCAGGATGGCAGTGGTGGAGCTGATGATAAGTGGTAGATTCAAAATTCTTTGAAGTTAGGTCTGACAAGACTTGCTGATATAGGGATGAGAGAAAGAAATGATGACTCCATGGTTTTGGCCTGAACACCTTGGTGAAGAGACGAAGACCTGCATCAGAAGTTTGTTTTTAGATCTGTTAAGTTTGAGATGCGTATTAGGTACCCAAGTAGTGATGATGAATAGGAGACGGAAATCTCAAATTTGGGGCTGGCCTGGAGATAAAAATGTGGGAATCATCCACATATAGACAATATTGAAGTCATGGGTCTACCTGAGATGACCAAGGAGAAGAAGGGCCCAGGACTGTGCCCCTAGGAACTCCAACTTTAATGGACCCAGCAAAGGAGACTGTGAAGGAGTGGGTGGTGGACGCATGGAGCAGTGACACCTGGGGAAAACAATGAAGTCTTCCCTTAAAACTTAAAAAGAAATATATATATATAACGTTTCCCTCTGAGAGCATATCTATTTTAGTTGGTAATGGATCAGTGTAGAGAATGCAAAGTCACCTTAAAAAGAAGAAATGGCTCCCTGTCAGCAGGACTTGGCTGTAACCTAATTGAAAATATTAACATATTTAAGTAAAAAATGTGTTAACCTGAAGAGAGGTCAGCAATGAAAGCTTAGTAAAGGGAGAGTCCCTAAGGCCTATGTGGGCAGAACCGAGCTGTTCCAAATAGCATCCTGGAAAGAGTGCTTTAGCCAACCAATTTAGAGTAGTTCAGGAGCATTGGCAAGGCTGCCCATAGCACAGAGAGGGGGGTAGAGAATTGTAGCCAAGAAGAGAGCTTTCTGGTCTCATTGGCATGATTCCTTATTGGGGATGGCCAGATGCCATTAAAGATACAAATGCTCCTGTTCAGTTATATTGTGCATTTATATGTTCATATTATGGTTCTGATTTGGTTTCAGGGAGAGAATGTGCTGGACATGGAGACATGAGTTATAAATCTGAGTGACAGTTAAATTTCTCATGGTAAATGAATATTTTTGTATATGGCTTTGTATTTCAATAAATTTTGAACTTTGTTGGCACAAACAAGTATTTCTAAGATCTAGCTTTGGAGACTGCAAAGCACAGAGCCATACCTGTCAGTGGGAAATTCAACAATGAAAATGCTACCTGTGAGGCCTCCTGGGACACGGCCTGCCGGCCTTCTCCAGGTAACATCATCCTGGCATTCTGAAACCACCACACTTTGTAAAGCAGAATCACACCCTACTAGATCTCAAAGGGACCTGATGCAGCATCTAGTTTAATTTTCTATTCTGGATGAGGAAACTGAGGTCCAGAGAGGCAGAGAACTTGACCAAGAGCCCATAGCTTGTTAGGAGTGATAATCCAGGTCAGAAACCCAGGTCAATACTCTGTCTGAAATATTCCACCTGGAATGGGTGGACATATTCAGTATGTCCATCCATCCCCAAGTTGCCACCTACCCGCTGACCTGTGGAGTGAGGCTAGTCACCAAGTGTATGTCTTGTATCTCTGAGCCCATGTCACTGGTACAGGGGAAAGGAAAGAACTGAAATCAATCCACTCCTTCCTGCTCTAGAAGTGTGTGTATACCTGTGTGTGTCCATATGTATGGTTGTGTCTGTGTGTACACAAAAGAAAAGGGGGAAAGGATATAGGGGTGATCCCTTTTTGAGTCGTTGGAGCAAATGAATAAAAGGGGAGCTGTCCAGTCAGGCCTGTAAAACCCTCTCAGCTTCAATCTCACCTCTGCTACTACCAATTGAATGGAGGAGGATAAGGACTTCTTCACTGTAAATGAACGATCTGGACTGTTTCTTGAGGAAAGAGATGGCAGGGACCAAGGAGTCTCTGCCTCTGGCAGCTCAGGATAGAAATCATACCTTGTTATCCTTGCTTTCTCTAAATAGCCAAGTAAACTTAGAACCTGAGCACTCAGGATTTGGGAGAGGTTGTGGGAAAGGAGCGCTTGGCTGGGAGCAGTGGAGAAAGGATAGGGAGATGTTTTGAAGGCAGCGAAAGCCCCTGAAATATGTGGTTCCTGTCATACTGGGACTGAGGGGCTAAGGAAGAGGCTGCCCCATTTACCACCTTCCTTTCTGCCTTCCCACTTGTTTTCTTGGCAACACTATTTCTGCCTCTCCTTAGCTGCTTTCATCTTTTACTAGGAAGGGGCTGGGAAAGACTGTGTCATCTCAGCTGCCCCTGTGACAAACTCCCCTAGCCTCTTCATCATTTCTTCCCGGTGCCGGGAGTCCCTCCCCACTCTCTTTTCTTCCGCGCCCCCCCCCACCCCCCAACAATGGTCTCTCCCGAAGCTCAGTGGCGCGGAGGGGGGGAGGGGGAGGGGAGGAGGCGGGGCCGGAGTGGGGGGGGCAGGTCTGCATTGCCACTTCTCCTGGTACCCAGAGCAGTCGCCGCTGCCGCCTCAGCCCCGCTGCCGGGACCCCCGCCCTCTCCCGGGATTCCCTTACCCGGGGGACCCAGCCCAGGTGAGACCCTTCTGTCAGTTTCTCACCTCCACCCCGCCCCTGGCAGAAGCATCCTTCCTTGCGTTGCTTTGCAGCCATTTTATCCTCCGATGTTGCTTGTGGGGAGGGTGACCGACCCCGTTCTTGGGATGAGGAAGGTTGGTAGTGGTTTGGAGATGGAGATTTATTTTAGTTGCTGTGGAGATATATATAGACACATATATGTATATATACGCGTGTGCAATTTTTTGTATGTGAAGGAAGGGGGAGGAAGGGTGTTTTTCTCTACCTTCCCAAGTCCCCCACTACCCTGCTCAGGGTGGGGGTTGTTAGGTAGGATGGGGTTCCCTCCAACTCCAACCCCTTCCTCACCTTGGCGTCCCCCCCCCCACCCCCATGGATGATAAATGACCTTGGCTGGGGCCGGAGAATGGATGCTGCCTCAGTATGCTCCTTTGGACTTCGGGGGGGCAGTGAAGGAGGGGTAGGTGAAGGAGAGAGGAGAGGAATGACGAATGGTAATACTGTGTGGATAGAGATGGTAAACCACCAGAGTTGGGGGCATGGATGTCAGGGCCTCGAGGCAGTGGTTCAGGGATGGGGGAGGGGGTGTCGAGTGATGATGGGCACCTGTCCAGCAGCAGGACCAAGGGAGGGGGCGCTCAGAGAAGCGATTTAGTAAATTCTAGGGGCTTTTCTCTTATACCAGAGCAGAGGCGAGATTGGGGGAGGTCATTACAGATTCTGGTAGGAGAGATCTCTATGGCTGTGCGTGTAGAGGTCTCTCCCTGCGTCCCTGCCTCTTCATATTCTTCCGTGTGCATTCTCAGCTGACACCTTTTTTTTTTTCTCAGAACTGTGGATGCTCCCATTTCCCTAACCCTGGGGCAGGATGTGGGGACGTGGCGCAGCCTTGGCAGCCCTGGGGTGGGGGCCGAGGCTCCATCATCCAGCTCTAATATGGAGGGGCACTGTGCATCCTCTCCCCCATTCTGCCACAACTCTCTCCCCACCCTGAGGAGATTTTGATAAGTGACTACTTCTTAATGACCTTGTCACCTGGGCTAGGGTGGACTGGGGGTCAGGGAGGTTCCCAAAGTCAGGTTTCAATGGCGGGGAGGGGCTTCCGGACCCTCCTCTTATCCAGGACTAGGTGAGTGGACTTCAAAGGGAAGCTTTTGCTCAGGAGTTCCCCCGCCCCTCTCCATCCTCTGCAGAATCTCTCCTGGGCACATTTTTTTCCGGTCAGGTGAAGCCAGGCAGCCTTAAAGGGCCACGTTACCCTGAATTTTGTCCCTTTTAACCTCTACCTCTCCAAATCTTACCTCTCTCCCAGAGGCTTAGCCACCCTGTGCTGCTTTGGGGGCTAAAAATAGCACTACTTCCTCACCAGCTCATGGAATTTGTCTTCTTTCTCTCCCTCCTGACCTCTTGGGGTTGTTGGCCCTGGAGGAACTGACTGCTGAGCCATCATACCCTGCTGTGGCTCTGGAGGCCTCCTGTACCCTACATGTCCTCTCAGGGGTACACACATAGGGTATGGCTCCTGTTGGGTCCATCTGCCTCCCTTCAGGGTTTTGTTTGGGGAAGAATGGAAGTAGAAAGGAGAGGAAAGCAAATTGTGAGGCACTGAGGGGATTCCAGGAAACCCTGGTGGCTTAGTGAAGAGCCACGGCTGCTAATCAAGAGGCTGGCAGTTCGAATCCACCAGGTACTCCTTGGAAACCCTGTGGGGCAGTTTTACTACTAAGTCGGAATTGACTCGATGGCAGTGGGTTTGGTTTTTTGGTTTTGGAGGGGATTCCACAGTTCCCTCTGTTTCATGGGGGAAACCATGAAGAAAAGAAGGTGACATGGGAGTCACTGCTTCTGGTCACCATGGTCCATTGCCCACGTCTGCACTGAGGGGGCAAGGCTTTGCTTGTCAGTGCCTCTCTGAAGCATATAGTGCTACCTACTATCTGCTACCAGGGCTACTGTGTGTGTGTGTGTGTGTGTGTGTGTGTGTGCTTGTTTGTGTGTGTGAGAGAGAGACACACATTTAATGAAGGCCCAGGATGGGTAGGAGCAGAAGGAAGCAGGATATTTTTAGGGGAATGATCTCTGATCAGAATCTAGTCCTGCTTCCTCTGCCTCTATGAAGAAAGGGGGTTCTCCTATGCTCCACTCTGGAGAACGTGTGTTTTGGGGGGGAGGCCCACAGCCCCCTTCATTCCACACCAGCCTCCTACGCAATGCGGTATTTGTGGACTCCTTTTCCTTTGACTTCTGGAAGAGAAGCAGAAAGAATTAGGAGGGATTAAGAAGGGAGGCCCTGGAGGAATGGGGTGCGACTACAGACCTTAGACCTTTATATTGTAAACTTATGAGTTTGATCAGTCATTTCCATTCCCACCCCCACCAGTGAAAGGAGGTCCATGTTTGATGTCTTGAAAGAAGATGGCAGCAGTCAGTTATTACATTTTCCTCAGCTTTTGATCTCCCCTCTCCTCCATTCTACTCAGGTTCCAGGTCTCCCTTCTTTTGGGTCTTCCCTTGTTTTTCTGGAGGGAGATAATATGGGCCCTACTGCTGGAATTAATTTGAACACAGGCTGAGAGGTCTTGGGACTCTCTGTTTTGGAGTAATATTGGACAATAACATTCAAGTATGACCACTTGGTGTGCCTTGCTGCTTCCTGTTTCCGTCATATCTTTCAATCTAATAGAAAGAAATGAAGCTAATATTTATAGAATATCTACTGTGAGATCAAATCCTCACACCAACTCTGGGAAATAGGGTATTGACCCTTAGGGAGGTTAAGTAACCTGCCCAAGATCAGTTAGTAAGTGGCAGAGCTGGGATTTCAACTTAGATCATCTGTCATGTGCTTTGCACTGAACCTGGCTTTGTCCTTGCTAGTGTGTCTTTCTGCTGCTCACCCTAAAGAGGATCCAGAGATAGCTTTTGTTTGGGGGATTTGTGAGGGAGTATAGGTCATCTCGGAAACCCTGGCGGCTTAGTGGTTAAGTGCTATGGCTGCTCATCAAAGGATCAGCAGTTCGAATCCGCCGGGCGCTCCTTAGAAACTCTATGGGGCAGTTCTACTCTGTCCTGTAGGGTCGCTATGAGCCGGAATCGACTCGATGGCACTGGGTTTTAGTTTTGGATAGGTCATCTCACCGTATTACTATCACCATAAAGAGTAATAGCTAATATTTATTGATCATTTTTTATGTGCCAGGTACTATGATAAGGAACTTATCCACATTATCTCATTTAATCCTTACTTCCCCTTTTCAAATAAGAGGAAACTGAGGAGTGGATGGTCAGAAACTTGCTCATAGTCGCTCATCTAGTCAGCGCTAAAGCAGGAAGTCAAACTCAAATCTGCCTGGCTCTGGAAGTTGAGCTTTTGTTCACCAGGCTATGTTGA
This sequence comes from Loxodonta africana, assembly GCF_030014295.1. Taxonomy (NCBI): domain Eukaryota; kingdom Metazoa; phylum Chordata; class Mammalia; order Proboscidea; family Elephantidae; genus Loxodonta; species Loxodonta africana. The sequence goes on along the minus strand of NC_087344.1, from coordinate 179,849,916 downwards.
CAGAAAACCCCTTCTTGTGGGGCCTATAATCATGAAACCTGATGGAAGGACTGTGGAAGTCCATCTTCAGATGCCATCCATGACTGAAGGCAACAGGTTGGAGGACTTGGTCCTCCTTCTACCCATTCACCCCAAGCTCCACCCCCAATAAGGAACTAGACTAGAGTAAGGAATCCTGGTTTCTTATATTTCCTGTTTTGTTTTTCGCAGGTTGGTAGTAAAGCAAGGGGTCTGAACTTGATGTGGGGCAGGGTGTCTGGGGAAGGGCTCTGGGTAGGTGACTCCTGAGCAGGTTCCATGGGCCTGGCCTCTATATTGACTTTCACTACTTTATGCTTCACAACTTCCTTTTTCTCCCTCTTATTTTTTTCTAGGTCTCTAGAAGCTCCTGGAGAAAAAGTGGGCAGCCCATCTTGAGTTATCCTGGCTCCTCAGCTTAGGCCCACCAACCTGGCTCCCCCTCCCCTTCCTTTCCCCCCTTACCCCTCTCTCTTCCCCATCCACCCAACTGAACTAGGTGTGGGCCAAGGCTCCTCTCCCTCCTTCTTTCTCCTCTTACACACCCACTGACCAAGTCCTATTTCCTTTTATTCTGTGCCCAAAGATACTTGAGCACACTTCCTCTAAATAGCTGTGGGGAAGGGTCCTTCTGACTCCACGAGTTCTTGAGCAAAAGGCTGAATAAGGAGCAAGGGTTGGGGGAGTCTGGTGGTATCCCCAAAGCCCCATCATGGAAGAGGGCTTCCGAGACCGGGCAGCTTTCATCCGTGGGGCAAAAGACATTGCCAAGGAAGTTAAGAAGCATGCAACCAAGAAGGTGGTGAAGGGCCTGGACAGAGTCCAGGACGAATATTCTCGTAGATCCTACTCCCGCTTTGAAGAGGATGATGATGACGATGACTACCCTGCTCCTGCTGATGGCTACTACCGTGGGGAAGTGACCCAGGATGAGGAGGAAGGTGGCGCATCCAGCGATGCCACTGAGGGCCATGATGAGGATGATGAGATCTACGAGGGGGAATATCAGGGCATCCCCCGGGCAGAGTCTGGGGGCAAAGGCGAGCGGATGGCAGATGGGGCACCCCTGGCTGGAGTGAGGGGGGGTGTGGGTGATGGGGAGGGTCCCCCTGGAGGCCGGGGGGAGGCACAGCTGCGGAAAGAGCGGGAAGAACTGGCTCAGCAGTATGAGGCCATCCTACGGGAGTGTGGCCATGGCCGCTTCCAGTGGACACTTTATTTCGTGCTTGGTCTGGCGCTGATGGCCGACGGTGTCGAGGTCTTCGTGGTGGGCTTCGTGCTGCCCAGTGCTGAGAAGGACATGTGCCTGTCTGACTCCAACAAGGGCATGCTGGGTGAGACACACTGTGGGGGACTCCAACCCTGTCCTGCCCCAAACTCTGGACACACCCTTGTTCCTGAGAACTGCCCCTGTCCTTACCACTGGGCTCCTTAGGACCCTGTTCCCAAGGTGTCGCCAGAGGGCTCAGGGTTCCCTCCAATGGTGTCCGCTCACATACACCTTCCTCTAAGGGTTGGGTCATAGTGAGGCTGTATGTGAAAGGGGTCTGGGGAGGGCAACTGGGCTGGGGCTTGGAATGATGGTTGGGTGGTGGTCTGCTTAGTTAGTTCCCCAGGAGGTGGCCATGGTGGGATGGACCACCACTTAATGTTTCTTCATAGCCTGCCTTCTTATTATCCTATTCCCTTTCCTTCACTGGGGGAACAAGAAGTCTGTATTTTCATACCCTGGGAGGGTCAGTTCGGGGTGGGGAAGAATCCTGGATTTTCAGCCAGAGAAACTGGATACACTTGCTCTCACTCCAGCCTTGGGAGTGTCCAAGGCCCAGGGAGTGGTCTCTGATGGCCATTTCTGATGGGCATCCTGAAGGAGGGAACTCTTAGGTTCACCGAGAAAGAATCTAGGCCTTGCTCTGCTGCCAAGTTGCTACGGAATCTTGGACAGGTCCCTTCTCCCTGGAGCTTGGCTTGGGCATGGATAAAATGCAGCATTCAGAGTAGATGATCAGATTCAACTCTGATTTTATGGAGGAATTAAGAAATGGGGGAGTTTGAGGACCAGAAGTACTGGGACCGGAAGGCATAAAGGATAGATTTTGTGGGGACCTTATTGACAGGTCCTGGGAGAAGTGAGGGGATTGGAGCCCTTTCTCTGAGGAACACAGAGTGACCTCCTGCTGCTTTGAGGGTATCAAGGAGGGGAGGATAGAGAGAACTTTGGGAGGGCCTGGGAATCTAGGCAGATTCACTCCTCAGTCTAGGTGAAATGGGGGTAGGGGTGTCCTGTGTGTGTGAGACAGAGACAGAGGTAAAGAAGAGGAGTTTGGGGTTGTGGGGTCCCCCTATATCTGTATTCCTATTTTTGAACCCCTGGCCTGCAGAGATGGCCTTCTGTCTTTGCTCATACCATCCAACCTCTCAATTACTCTCATTTCTGGACACTTAGCTTCTAAAAGTCTTTCAGACCCTTGATCCGTTCTGCTGCAGTTTTAGCTCAATGAATGCTCAGCAGGTGGGAGAAATGAGGTGTTCTGCTCATACCCCTTCTGCCTCTGCTTTCTTCTTTCCAGGCCTCATCGTCTACCTGGGCATGATGGTGGGAGCCTTCCTCTGGGGGGGTCTGGCTGACCGACTAGGTCGGAGACAGTGTCTACTCATCTCTCTCTCAGTCAACAGCGTCTTCGCATTTTTCTCATCTTTCGTCCAAGGTTATGGCACTTTCCTCTTCTGCCGCCTCCTTTCTGGTGTTGGGTGAGTGATCCTCTAGAGGGCAGGACTGTGTCTTGGTCACTGGTATCTCTAGGTGCACCAAATATACCTTAAATATATGTGAATTCAGCCCAGCTTCCTCCTGTCCAGAACCTGTTTACTCCCTGTCCTGAAGATTACTTCCTGAGTTCCTATCCCACCCTCTAGTCCTATTTCTTAGCTTACTTCCATGAAGGGGCCTAGTGGGTCTCAGCCTCACCCCTGGGCTGCTGTGGACCCTAAAGTTATTCCCCTCCCAGTCTACGTATTTCTTGCATTTGACAACAGACCTCCTTATTACCCACATCTGCCACAACTCTGAAGCCTTGACCTACCCCACCCCTACATTTCTTCAGTCACCTGCATACACTGCCACTCTGAATTGTCTCCAAGCTCTTTCTGGGCCTGCTCCTAGATTACTTGCCCTCGGACTCCTTTGCCATTCTTTTTTCTCTGGGAATTTTTTTCTCTCTTCTCTAATGATTTTCCTTCCCTTTCAACTCTGTAGCCATCTTCCAAGATTTAATGTTTGTTCCTTCCTTTTCCCTGAAACTTGCCTGCCTATTTCCTATGGTCCCAAGGATGGGTGCTTGATGATAGGTGGTGAGGGGAGAGAGGAGCTTGTAGGGCACTGTGTGAGAGTCTCTTTTAAAGGATCTGGAAGGTGGAAGTTGCTTGGGATCCAGAGCACTGGGGCGGGGGATCAGGAATATGGCACCTATCTAATGCTGAATTCTTACAATGCCCTCCAGGATTGGAGGGTCCATCCCCATTGTATTCTCCTATTTCTCGGAGTTTCTGGCGCAGGAGAAACGTGGGGAGCACTTGAGCTGGCTCTGCATGTTTTGGATGATTGGTGGAGTGTACGCAGCTGCTATGGCCTGGGCCATCATCCCCCACTATGGTGAGCAGCCCCCAGGGAATCCACCCCAGACTCTTTCCCTCCTCTCCTGTGGTGGGCTCTCTGCTGATGCCTATGACTCTGTCCCTGCCAGGGTGGAGTTTTCAGATGGGTTCTGCTTACCAGTTCCACAGCTGGAGGGTCTTTGTCCTCGTCTGCGCCTTTCCATCTGTGTTTGCCATTGGGGCTCTGACAACGCAGCCTGAGAGCCCCCGCTTCTTCCTGGAGGTGAATGTGGCTGGGGCTGGGCCAAGGGAGGGTGGGTAGCAGAGGTTCCTGTGTTCAAACACCCACTGAGGGTTTGATTTGATCTTGTGTGGCTGCCCTCCTTTCTTACACAGTCCCTACTCCGGGGGACTTTATTTTGCTTCCTTTGTCTTGGATTTTATCTGCAGAGGGGTTCTATGGGTAGAAAAACCAGGGAACCTGCTCAACCATGGTGGCTTAAGATTTTGCAGGCAGGGGCCCTGGCCCAGGTCGTGACTTTACAGCTCAAGAGAAATTCCCATCCCCTGCCCCTTCCCCCTCCAACTGTCTGTGTTCCAGCAGGGTTAGGATGCTGCCCCTTCCCCTCTGACTACATACTTGCCTATCATTTCCCTTGTCTTTGGTTTTTTCTCTCCATAGCACCAGAGGATCCCTAGGACCTGTGCTTGTATTTGTCCCCTGGACTCAACCCCACTCTTGCCCAAGTCTGATTGTATCTTGCTTTACCCCAGCTTGGGGGCTCTTTTGGAATGTTAGATGCATGTGCTTATAGGTCAGAGGTTGGTGGTGGGTTGGGTGGGGGCCTTTCATGTCTGATTCCAGAGGTCACGTTGGAAGGAGGGTATATCTGTAACCCTGGGTGAGGAAGGGGCTGACCTGGATATGGGGGTTGTGTTTGTGGCTGTAGAATGGGAAGCATGATGAGGCCTGGATGGTGCTGAAGCAAGTCCATGACACCAACATGCGAGCCAAGGGGCATCCTGAGCGAGTGTTCTCAGTAAGCCACAGCCCTCCCCACTCACACTTCCAGGCCCCTGCAGCCCTGTCCCCTCTCTAGATACTCCCCTTCTCCACCTTCATAGACATCTCAGACCACATTCTTCCTCAGTGAGACTTCTCCTGCCTTCCATTTTGCTACTTCCTGAAAACTGAGGGATCCGGGAGGGGTTGGGAAATACAGACTGTGTGACTGCTGGCTCATTCTCTTGACCCTAGGTAACCCACATTAAGACAATTCATCAGGAGGACGAGTTGATTGAGATCCAGTCAGACACAGGGACCTGGTACCAGCGCTGGGGAGTCCGAGCCTTGAGTCTTGGGGGGCAGGTAATGAGGAATTGGATGATGGAGAGAAAGTAGTGAGGAAGGTGAAGGGGATGGGAGAGTTGAAGAGGAGAGTGGGGTTTGAGCGTAGGGGAATAAAAAGGGGATCGGTGGGCATTAAAAAGAAGTACAGTCACAGTCTAACTTTGTTCTGTCCTGCCTAGGTTTGGGGGAATTTCCTGTCCTGTTTTGGTCCAGAATACCGACGCATCACCCTGATGATGATGGGTGTGTGGTTCACCATGTCATTCAGGTGAGGGGGTGGGTGGGATTGGTGATATGTGGGTTGGGAGAGAGGTGGAGAAAATGCAAATAAAGGGGAAGAATAACAAAAGGAGGTGCTGTCCATATCTCTGATCCTCTATCCTACCCCTCCATTCATTTATTCAACAAACTTGTATTATAGGCTGACCAGTATTAAGTGTCTGTTCCGTGCCAGGCACTGTGCTGGGGTGAAATAGATGTGGCCTCAGTCCTCAGAGAGTTTATATTTTGGTCAGGAAGCTAGGCAAAACTAGCTATAGAGAAGTGTGATAAACATCATGATGGAGGGAGTACAGAGTGCCATGGAGCACATAGTGGGCTTCCCGTTCCAGACTAGTGGTGGGCATCTAAGTCCTGAAAGATGAACGGGAGTTAGACAGGCCAAGGATAGAGTGGGGGAAGAGAGTTTCAGGCAGAGGGAAAAGCAAATTCCTGGGAGGTAAGCATGAGGATGGTGGGCGAGTAAGAAGAATCTCAAGTCCACCAGAACCACAGCAACTGGTGAAGGGAGAAGTGGTGAGAGATGAGGCTGGAGGAGCAAGGTCATGACTGAGCTGACTGCACCATTTCCCCCTCCCTCTGAACTGCCTGGTTGTAATCCCTGAACCCTATCTGATTCCATTGCCCTTGACTCTTTAGCTACTATGGCCTGACCGTCTGGTTTCCTGACATGATCCGCCACCTCCAGGCAGTAGACTATGCAGCCCGCACCAAAGTGTTTGCTGGGGAGCGTGTGGAACATGTGACTTTTAACTTCACACTGGAGAATCAGATCCACCGAGGGGGGCAGTACTTCAATGACAAGTATGAGGGGACCTTTAAACGCCACTCCTCCCATGTGTCTTCTATCCTTGTCTCTTTTACGAGTGTGGGGGTTTGAGACAAGGCTCTTTGGAAAAGATATCTGTGGTTTCGCCTCAGTGTCACAGTTTGCATTACTTCACTAAGGGAATGAGTGTCAGAGGAGGGTCTGAGGATGAGGGGGAAATATCTCTCACCATCCTGGCCTTACAGGTTCATTGGGCTGCGCCTGAAGTCAGTGTCCTTTGAGGATTCCTTATTTGAGGAGTGTTATTTCGAGGATGTCACATCCAGCAACACGTTTTTCCGGAATTGTACATTCATCAACACTGTGTTCTATAACACTGGTAAGATGAGATGGCTAGTGGGTGTCAGGTGGAAGGGTTGGGTGGGCCCTGAGGGATAGAAGGACCTTCTTCATTTACTAGCTCAGGGTTCTCAACCTGACATCTCTGGACCCCGGGGGGAAGGTGACATGGGGGCCTATTAGCTACCACCAATAATTCTGAAAATCTCATGGAAATTGAACATTTTCCTGTGATAATCAGAATATCTGACTTAAACATCAAGTTTTTTTGTCTTTGGCTGGAATTACAACAACTCTATGTGGTAATATTAATGCACTTTTGAAGAGGGCAAAAATTTTCAAAACAGGGTCCTTGGGAAAAGGAAAAACAATAAAAGAGATATTTGGTGAGGTAACAGTGATTCTCAAACTATATACACATAAAGTGCTATTTTTGTGAGTTAGACTGAGGTTTCCCACTTCTAAAGGGAGTCCTAGGTGAGCTTTTCCCACCTCACAGGAAAAAATAATGGATAGGACTTTTAAAATTATTTTTAATTTTTTTTCTCACAAATGTTTCCTAAGCCCATGGTACCTACCACTGCCAGTAGTCTGCTAGGGTAGACAAAAGGAATGAACTGGAAGCAAAGACTATTAATGGGAACACTTGGAAACAGCCAGTCTCACTGCTACATTTGCTACTGTAAATATTCCTAGTTCCCATGGTGATATTATTTGATGTTTTGCAATGGCTGTCCTGAATGATTTTGAGAGCTCTCACTGCTGCACCCCACAAAGGCCATGAGCAGTAGCCCCCTCCCTCTCACCTTTGCTATGACCACCTGCCTGTCTTGGCCTTCATCCCCAGACCTGTTTGAATACAAGTTTGTGAACAGCCGTTTGGTGAACAGCACATTCCTGCACAACAAGGAGGGCTGCCCGCTAGATGTAACAGGGACGGGTGAAGGGGCCTACATGGTGTACTTCGTCAGCTTCTTGGGGACGCTGGCTGTGCTTCCTGGGAATATCGTGTCTGCCCTACTCATGGACAAGATTGGCAGACTCCGCATGCTCGGTACGGGGGAGAGGCTGGGGGATCGGGGGACAGGACTGACTGGGGGCCTGAGAGTGGGGGAAGGCTGTCAGCAGGCTGTGGAAGAACTTGGCCGGAGAAGGTTCTCTCTCTCTTGTCTTCTGCTTAAGGTGTGGCTGTAGGATGGGGTGGGGCTTGGCATGGAAACTCCTCTGGGGGGGAGGCAGAATAGCAAGTGGTTAAGGGCACAGGCTTTGATGTCCTGGGTTTTGAATCTCAGCTCCACCACTTACCAGCCAACCTTGGGCAAGTTGCTGAACCTGTATGAGCCTCAGTTGTCTCATTCTCAAAATGGGGATGATAATGTTGTTGTTGTGTGCCATCGAGTCGATTCCGATTCATAGCAACCCTGTAGGACAGAGTAGAACTGCCCCACAGGGTTTCCAAGGAGCGGCTGGTGGATTCGAACTGCTGACCTTTAGGTTAGCAGTCTGAGCTCTTAACCACTGCACCACCAGGGCTCCCTTATAGGTTTGAGACATTAAATCAATGCATGTGAAATAGCAAGTTGCTTGGGCCATCGCTGGCATTGAATAAATGGCTGTTATGGATGTTACCAATAAAAATATAATTATAAGGGAGGCTGAGGATGAGTGAAAAGCTTTCCTTTTGGGTACTTTGGGAAAAAGGGAGTCTCATCCTGGGCTTCCCTCAAAGCTAGCTGATGGGACAAGGTGGGTGGTGGACAGGCTTCATTGTGGCCAGGCTCATGCTGCTCGCTCCTCTCCTGGCTCCAGCTGGCTCCAGCGTGATGTCCTGCGTCTCCTGCTTCTTCCTGTCTTTTGGGAACAGCGAGTCAGCCATGATTGCTCTGCTCTGCCTTTTTGGGGGTGTCAGCATTGCATCCTGGAACGCGCTGGACGTGTTGACTGTTGAACTCTACCCCTCGGACAAGAGGTAGTTGGAGTGTGGTGGGGCAGGGTAGTAAGTTTAGGGCCTAGAGGGCAGGGGAGGAGAGGTCAGGAAGGGGATCTGAATGGGAAAAGCATCCTTAGGGGGCAAGGGGATACACATTGCCACGGAGTTTCCTTTCTAAAAGCTGGTAGCTTTTGTATCCACTCCTTGAAGTCTTAACTATTGACCTCATTGTTTGGTCTCCTACCCCTCCCCCCCACCCACATTATCTGTATTCCCTGGTGTACTACTCACCTCTCTGGTCTCTCCATCTTTCCCTCTCCCTCTTGTACGCTGCTGCCACCTCGCCTTCCCTTCCCCGCCCACCCACCCTTCCTACCACAAACCCTCCCTTGCCTCTTTCTGTGTCTCTTTGGCTGTGACCCCCATCCTGGGCTGGGCCCCCCATGCTGTGCTGGGGAAATCCTGAGCAGGACCACAGCCTTCGGTTTCCTGAACGCCCTGTGCAAGCTGGCAGCTGTGCTGGGGATCAGCATCTTCACATCCTTTGTGGGAATCACCAAGGCTGCCCCCATCCTCTTTGCTTCGGCTGCTCTTGCCCTCGGCAGTTCTCTGGCGCTGAAGCTGCCCGAGACCCGGGGGCAGGTGCTGCAGTGAAAGGATCTCTGGGGCTTCGGGGGTGGCAGGCACACTGTGAGACCAACACCTCCTTCTTCCCCGTCCCTGACCTGCCATCCTGGCTCCCAGAGCCCTCACCACCCACTCCTCATCCCGTGTTTAGTGTCTTAGCTGTGTGTTTATGTGTGCGTGTGCATGTGTGTGACGCCCATGGGCAGGGACTACAGGGAAGGCTCCTTCATCCCAGTATTGGGATGCTCTACTCCTCACCCTTGACTTTGCACAAGAGAAGGCTTAGCCCAGCCCTTCTCTCCCAGTGTTAGTGAGGGGCCCTTGCTCTTCCCTGCTCCAGGGGCTCCAGAAAAGGCTTCCTGCCTTCTCCCTCATTTCCTCTGTCTAGGCCCTGGAGAAACCACGGGACATGTGGTCATGCTGGGAACTGGGGCTTAGGCATAATCATGGACCAAATGAACTTCTTAGAGTTGGAAGGGCCTTGGGTGCCCTCTCACTCCTCCCATTGGATGCTGGGGGAGTAGCAATAAACCTCAGCCCCCTGGCCTCCACTTCCCCAGCAATTTGGGCTACAAATATGAAGCCTAAATTTTATGATGTTAGCTTTCTGATTCTTATTTATATATTATGTTCTGAGGCAACTCAGCAGGACTGTGTGTGTGTGAATGCATGTATGCGTGTGTATGTGCCATGGGGAGGGGGTGTCACTATGCTGTCCTAAAATCTAAGCCAAGGGTACTTTCAGCGGACACACACACAACCCTGCCTCCCACAGTACCTCCCCTAATCTTGTTTCTGTGTTGGGCCTGGGAGGGACTGGATAAGCCTGTCTGGATAACAGTCCCACAGTCTAGGGAGACCTGAGGGCACGACAAGGTCCAACTCTTCCCCTCTGCTCAAGAAACACAGGCCTCTTCTGAAGTGAGAGGCTCTACCCACTTTAGCACAGGTGGGAACAGCACAGCTGCCCTCTCACCCCCCAACCTGTCCCCTCACAGTCCCGGGAGCAGGGGAGGAAAAGAAACCAGGCCTAAGGTCAAAGCAGCAGATCAAAAAGCACAAGGGGCTGGGGCAGGGGCAGGAAGCATGGGCCCTCTCGGCACCTCTAAAAGTGGGGAGAGGTTGGGCAGTAAGTGACGGACCCCTAATGCAGGGACCAGAAGCCTCAGTTTTCCCATCTCACCCTTCCATACAATAGCTCCTGTAGGTTAAGCTGCCCCAGTTCCACTGTACTCTGTGTGGCTGCTTTCTCTGGTGCCCTCCTCACCGTAGCTGTGATGTGTTGTAGTTTTTAGCTGTTTGTAAACTGTTAACAAAAAGTCAAAACAACAAAAAAAAGAAAATCCAAATTCACCCTCCTGATGCTGCGTCTGGTGCCCTGCCCTGTGGTTACTCTCCCCATTTTGTAACACTGAACCAGGTGGTGCCTGTTTAACTCTTTGGTGTCTGTGCTCAAAGGACTGCCTTCTCCAGTGCCCAGTGTACGAGTGTGTGCCCTCTTCCCTCCCCCTTCACTTGCTGGACGCAGCCCTCTCCCTTGCACCCCCTGGAGGGACCCATCCTTCTCCCTTGCTCTTCTGGGGAATCCTAAACCCAACTCTGTTGATGTCAAAAATGAAATGAAAAAATGATGAAAATAAAAAGGAAACAAAAGTCAAACAATGGCTGTGTCTGCTTCTTTGCCGCTCCACCCACATTCAACTCTTTTCTGCTCCCTGACAGTCCTGGGAGGGGAAGATAAACCTGTTGCCACAAAGTCGATTCTGACTCACAGCAACCCTATAGGACAGAGAACTGCCCCAAAGGGTTTCCAAGGAGTGGCTGGTGGATTTGAACTGCCGACCTTTTGGTTAGCAGCCACTAGAGCTCCAGGAGGGGAACACAGTGAGATGGAAAAATGACTCCTTCTCCAAACTGAAGGCCAGAATAACACAATGGATACATCATATTTACTCCCTAAATTGGCCTCTCTACCTGACCTTTCCACTTCTACAGATGGATGGTCCTCTAAATCTCCCAGATTTAAAAACTTGGGGTACTGTTTAATGATAGAACCACTTTTCTCAATCCTCTGGTGTGCCTTTTAAAAATGTAGATTCCACACCCCCATGCTTGACTTATAGAATCAGAATTCTTTTTTTGGAGGAGAGTGGACCTAGAATCCACATTTTAAACAAGCCTCTTTGGGAATTCTTATGTGAGGAAATCTGAAAAACACTGTCTGGGGGTTACCCTTGACTCACTCTCACTCTCATTTATTTCTATTTTAATCAAGCCACCTTCTGATTTCTTTACAGTAGCTCTCAAGTCAACTCCTCCTTTCCATCCCACAAGTGCCTCTGAGTCAGGGCTCTGTGCTTTCGCTCTTGGTTGATCTCTGTGTCTCCAATTTCTCCTACGCCAATACTTACACATCACTGCCAGGTCCATCTGCCACAAAACGCTCTTTGGCATCCCCTTCCTCAAAGGTCTCCAATGACTCTCTACTGCCCAGCTAGATGCAGTCTAGACTCTTCAGCCAGAAACGGTGAAAATACGTTAATCAAGTATATTTCTCTAGTGTGAGTCGGAATCAACTCAATGGCACTGGGTTTGTTTTTTTATTATCTAAATTGTTCCTACAGAGAGATCATCAGAAAGTTGCTTATTTAGACATTACTTGAGCTCCCCTCAGAAATACCATTTCATTTGGAAGTCTAAAAGGAAGGGTTACAGAGGTTTTTCCACCTTTTGTAACCATATTCTAAGTTCTTATTCTCTTTTCATTGCCTTTGTGGTTTAAATATATGTATATAGCCCTGGTGGTCCGGTGGTTAAGAGCTTGGCTGCTAACCCAAAGGTTGGCAGTACAAATCTACCAGTTGCTCTTTGGAAACCCTGTTTCCATAATATGTTTACAAATGCAAATCATTTTTGGAAACTGACAGGCTGTTAAAAAGCCTAATGTCCCCCCCCAGTATGGAATTCAAGGGTCTATAACCCCTGCTTTGTCCACTAACTCACTGCCCTCTTCAGCTCCTATGCCTTTGCTAAGGCTTTCCTCCTGCCTGCCACACCCTTTCCTTTTCTTTCTGGTTTAGTTCCACGGTTTCCTTTAAAGATCCAACTCAAGTCACTTCCACCATGAAGCCCTTACCTGACTACCTAGTCTGTAGGCCATCTTTCTTCTCCCCAGAATACCGGTAACATTGATTCAAACAGGCCATTAATGACACAGCAATGCACCTCATATGATAGTTTCTGTTTTAATGCAAAGGACTGTTTCCAACTCATCAGGCCTCCCTTGGTCACAAACATCTAACAACTGGGCAGCCTTTTGAGAATAGTCCAGGGCAAGAGCAGTAGTGATTCTGTCCTTTCCCTGGGTTAGCTTTGGCTTGAAATGAGTTGCTATCTCCGGAAAATATGTATGTGCCAGTCGAATGGGGCTCAGGAGTCGTGCTCACCCCTTATAAATCCCAGACTGCATTTCTTCTCGCCCAGCCCACCCAGATCGTGATCCTCCCGCTCCTTTGGGGTTCATGGGGTTCCTCGAGTTTTCTTGTCTCCACCGAGGCAAGGGGGGCTCGTGTCCAGTTGAGGGTTTTCCCTCCACTGGGCTGGGGTCCGCGCCTGGATGGCCAGTGCGTGCACCGGACCCGCCAGCTCCTCTGACAGCGCGTCGTGGACCAGACGGTGCCGTTGCAAAGGACTTAGTCCCTCGAAGCGAGAGCTCACCACTGCCACGCGGAAATGCGTCTCGCTGCCTGGTGGGACCGCGTGGCCGCCGCTCTCATTGCGCAGCTCCAGTACCTCGGGGCTCAAAGCCTGCTCCAACTTCGCGCGAATGGCAGCTTCCACCGGACCGACGGTCCCCGCTCCCGCGCTGCCCCGGGACAGACAGACGCGGCCGGCCATGGAGACCAGACTCGCGACCAGCCGCCCACTCAGCATCGGCTACGGCAGAGGCGGGAACACGGGAAGGTAAGGGTCGGGGTCTCTTGCCTGGTCAGAGGCCAGTATCACCAACTCCCACCCCCGCGGGCCTGCAGGACCGACGTCCACACCACTCCCCCTTCCTGCAGGGAGCCCGCTTCGATCCGAGCCCTCGCTGCTTTCTCTGTGTGACATGAGGTAATTTGGCGAAGGGCCGATTAGAGTGGCCCGCGCTCAAGGCGCGTCCATCACTAAGGGAATTAGCAAGGAATGGGCAGAAAGCTGCAAAGGTAAGAAATATGCATCTCCGGTCTTTTCGTAGAGCCGCATCTCTGAACCCCGAGCTGGACCCTTTCTACCTGCCGCTCAGCCTTGGCTACTGCCGTCCCTGTTCTGAGCCTGGACTCCGGACGTTCTTCGGGCAAATGCAGGCCTGGTGTCCCGAGGCACGCTGGGAAATGGAGTCCTTGTTACGCAATGGTAGAAGGGGCAGGTGCCACGTGGTGCTCCGAGGGTTCATGGGAACTGTAGTCTCTCCCGCTGGTGAGGTTGTCAAGAGATTCGAATTCCCCGGAACGCAAAGAAAAACGGAGCTCCTGGGCCATTGGAGTTAGGATTATTTGTTCCATTTTATTGCCAAAGTGTCATGTAGATCATCTAGCCCAGCTCCTTTATTTTACATATAAGAAAATGGAAGTCCGTTCCAATCACCGAATACATAGTTATTGTGTGATTGTGTGCCTGACCAATAGCGGAAGGCTGGGGAATAGATAGGCTCCTTAACCCCAAGGTCAGAAACCCTGGTGGCATAGTGGTTAAGTGCTACAGCTGATAACCAAGAGGTCAGCAGTTCAAATCTGCCAGGCGCTCCTTGGGAACTCTATGGGGGCAGTTCCACTCTGTCTTATAGGGTCGCTATGAGTCAGAATCGACTCCACGGCAGTGGGTTTGGTTTTTTTGGTTAACCCCAAGGTCGTTATGAGTCGGAATTGACTCGACGCAACGGATTTTTAACACCAAGGAGGTGCACTGGTGGCACAGTGGTTAAGAGCTACGGCTGCTCACCAAAAGGTCGGCAGTTGGAATCCACCAGCCGCTCCACGGAAACCCTATGGGGCAGTTCTACCCCGTTCTAAAATAGGGTTGCTATGAGTCAGAATCGACTCAAGATGACAAGTTAGCAAACAGTCTGCAATTATGTGTGCCAAGTTCTATGATGGGACTCAGTACGGGTTGCTAGGAGGCATGTCACCCAGACTTGGCAGACAGAGAAAATTTCCAAGAGGAGATCTAGGGGAACAGTCCAAGAAGGGACAGCACGAAAACTCTTCATCTTATTCCTTTCTAAGAACAGAGGAAGGCAGGGAGAGGAGTAGAAAAACCTTTTGCAGTAGTCTGGGTGAAAGATAACCTGAGTAAAGGCAGGAGATGGGCTGGAGAGAAGTAAATTGATTGGAAAGCTGCTAAAGAGATGAAATCTATAGGACTTCTTTTTAGTCAGGGCCCTGTAACTTGCTAATCCAGTGACAACTGAGGAAATCACTTCTCTTCAGTTTTCTCATGAGGACAACATGATCTACTTTTCCCCTGATAGAGCCCAACAATGTTATGGTTTTTAGCAATTAAAATTTTCCAAGATTTCTCACAGCTGTATTTTAAGCATGTATGATGTGCCAGTCACCAGGGATATACACATGATGAGATAGATAAGTACTTTTTTCTTTTGGATCTTAAGTTCTAATAGCATGAAGAACAGAAGATTAAACATTTAAATAAATAAACAAGATAATTTTAGTGATAAGTACTGTGAAGAAAATAAAAGACATTAATATGTTGGGGTGGGGGGTGCTGTGGCTGGAGGCTGTGGTTAGGGAAGCCCTTGCTGTGGAGGTGGCATTTAAAAAGTGATTTGAATGAATAGAGAGAGATAACCATGCAGAGATCCAGGCGAAGAGAGATCCAGGCATTTGGAATGGTATTCACTGAATTCTAGATGTGATGCCAAGTACAGTGTTGGTGTACTTACCAAAAACCCAAACCCATTGCCGTCGAGTCGATTCTGACTCATAGTGACCCTATAGGACAGAGTAGAACTGCCCCATAGGGTTTCCAAGGAGCACCTGGTGGATTCAAACTGCCGACCTTTTGGTTAGCAGCCATAGCTCTTAACCACCACACCACCAGAGTTTCCATTGGTGTACTTACATGCTCAATAAAATGTGTTGGATGGGTGAATGAATGAATGTATGAATGGAAAGGGCTGACATCATTATTATTCCTGTTGTAAAAATAAATGAAAGCTTTGCAAATTGCAAGCTCCATAGGATAAGCTTAGTGCCTTTGTTTCTAACAAAAACATAGTCATAACAATAACTACTATTTAGTGAAGGTCTGTCATGGCCAGATTAAGACTTTAGAGACTTCACGCACTAAGAGATTATGGCGGCCAGTTCATGTGTAATTAAACAAAACAAAACAAACAATAAAAACTAATCTATAACATGAAGATTGAGATACCCAACAAAGTACTGATTTTTCCCCCACAATGATTACTTCAATGCATTCATCGAAAAAAATTAGTTTATTGAGGTATAATATACGTATAGGAAACTGCATAAATCTTAAGTGTACAGCTTAATTTCATATATGAATACACCCATATCAAGATATAGAAAATTCCCAGCACTTCAGAAGGCTCCCTTGTACCCAGTGAATTCAGTACCACCCTTCCAAAGGTAACTGCTCTTCTGAGTTTTATCACCATAGGTAAGTTTTACCTGTTTTTTGAACTCCATGTAAATGGGATCACACAGTATGAATTCATTTGTGTCTGTATTCTTTTGCTGAACATTGTCTATGAGATTCATCCATGTGTTTGGCAATAATTTGATCATTTTCATTTCATTGTTGTGTAGTATCACATCGTATGAATATACATTCTTCTATGTTTTTGTTGGATGTAAATGTTTATTTCTGGGTGGTGTATATCCATGAGTGGAACTTCTGGGTCACTGGATAAACCTAATGCTTATTTTTGAAATGACAAATCTATTCAAAGAAATTTGGGGATCTCCTGCTTCATTGGTGCTAGGTACTATTCTAAATGTTTTGCATTTATGAACTCTTTTAGGTCTTACAGCAACCCTATAAGGTAGCTACTATTATTATTCTCATTTCACTAGTAAGGAACTTTAGAGGTAGGTAACTTGCCTATGGTCTCAGAGCAGGTAAGGAAACCCATAGAATCAGGCTGCAGAGTTTGAGCTCTTAGCCATTAAGCTATTCTACCTCCTAATCCAGCACTGGGGACTCTCAGGATCCAGGCACTGTACTGGGCCCTTTACATTTATCCTTATTTGTTCTAACAATTCTCTTAAGGAGCCCTGGTGGCACAGTGGTTAAGAGCTCGGCTGCTAACCAAAAGGCTGGCAATTCGAATTCACCAGCCGCTCCTTGGAAACACTAAGGGGCACACAGTTCTACTCTGTCCCATTGGGTCACTATGAGTCAGAATCGACTCAACAGCAATGGGTTTGGGAGTTTTTTTTTTTTTTTTTTTTGGTTATATTATTTTTATTTAATCGATGAGCTTCCATGCTATCTTCCATCACTCTGTCTATCATAGTCTATTGTTGATTGTAGGCACCTGGAGAGTGGTTATTGACTAAAGAAATATATTTTAGAAAAGAAGGCATTAATTCTCTAAGAGAGTATGATTTTATTTACTCATGCTACAAACATTTAATTATCCTATTAAGAGCCAGGTAAAAGGAATTAAGGACTCCTGATTCAATGATGAGGAAGACAAAATCTCTCCCTTGAGGTGTCCGAGAAAGGAGGTGAGCATAGTACAGAGTGGTAAATGCTATCACCAGGATGTGAACAAAGAGAAGTGTGTACACTCAGGCTATGTGTATGGGAGCCGGGAAGTCTTCATAAAAGATGAGGTGATCTGAAACTGGAAGGATGAGGATTTTGCCAGGTCAAGGGAAAAATGAAGAATTCCAGCCAGAGGCAACTGTCTGTGTAATGACAGGGAATCCTCTCATGAATGGTCTGGTTCAGTAAGGAGGAGGCTAGGGGTGGGGGTGGGCATGGCAGTGGGAAGCTGTGGAGGGACAGGGGAAGAAGAGTGTGGAGATGAGGTTGGAATGGTGGCATAGAGTTGGTTTGTTGTTAGGTGCTGTTGAGTCCGTTCCAACTCATAGTGACCCTATGTACGGCAGAATGAAACAGTGCCTGCTCCTGTCCCATCCTTACAATCTGTTATGTCCAAGCCCATTGTTGCAGCCCCTTTGTCAATTCGTTTCGTTGTGGGTCTTCCTCTTTTTTGCTGACCCTCTGCTTTACCAAGAATGATGTCCTTCTCCAGGGACTGGTTCCCTCCTGATAATATGTCTAAAGTATGTGAGATGAAGTCTCACCATCCTTGCTTCCAAGGAGCACTCTGGCTGTATTTCTTCCAAGACAGACTTGTCTGTTCTTCTGGCAGTCCATGGTGTATTCAGTATTCTTTGCCAACACCATAATTCAAAGGCACAGAATGCAAAATAAATGCTTAACGGAATTCCCTGGGAAGGAACTCAGTTGCCTTTGGTTAAAAGCCCCAGAGACTTTAAAAGAAATAAGATCCAACCTGTTTTTCTGTGATGATGTATATTATTACAAATGGCCTGACATATTTTGTTTTTTAATAGCCCTGTTAATGAATGTTAGGAAGGGAGCTCTGGGGAGCAATAGACAATAATTGAGCCTGGTATAACTTGTAGGATACTGGCCTATCTAGATTTATCTGAGAAGGTTTTGCAGCTGGATGGGATCTAAGGTATTAAGTCTAATTCCCTTATTTACAGAGAAGGAAGGTAAGGCTGGGAAAGTTAAGTGACTTTACTAAACTCAAACATAGTTATTGAAGTAGTGTGAATGAAGTGGTGAAGAGCGTGATCTTTGAGTCAAGCCAACCTGGGTTTTAATGATATCTTAGTAAGTGGTTGTGTGACCTTCAGCAAGGGCTGTAACTCCTCTGAGACTCAGTTTTCTTATCTGTGAAAGAAACCATAATATCTACCTCATAGGTAGCCCCTAGCAGGGGCTTATCACAATAAAGTTTTGACATAACCTGTTTTCTGTCCACCCTTTCTCAGAGCACAGGGTCACTGCGGTAGATGTACAAAAAAAAAAAAAAGATCAAATGTCAAAGAGAGAGTGAGATCAGCTGGCCCCTCAAGCAGGGTCTCACAGATTATCAGGGTTGTGATGGGGTCCCCACTGTCTGGGTTTGGTTCTCAGCCCTGAAGCTCTGAAAAGTTGACATATCAGAACATCTACAGTTGATTGGCTTCTTGTGGAAAGACCCATGCTAGCCAAATTCACAGGAAATTTATGAACAGCCAGAATGCAAACTCATTGACTTCCAGTGATGGGTATATCTTCCTATAACTGGCTCTCCCTTTCTCAGTCTCATATTTTTATCATGAAATAGAATAATCAGAGTTAATTGAGCACAGAATCTGAACTAAAAGAGTCTTCAGAAATATTCCATCCAGGGTGAGACAAAAGTCTGATGCTTTCACAATCAAGGGCCCCTCTCTAGTAACCCAGATCTTGTGTCTACCAGATATTTAGAGAAACACTTACAAATTCCTACTGGAATTGCCCCTGTTTGGAATCTATGTGAACTACAACTTTCTGTTAACATATTAATCTCTGAAAGGATATAATATAATTGACTGAGTTAGGATTATCTTTAGTTACATTTTACTATTGAGGAAATACCCTACCATCTTTGATTGGACTCCGGTGTTTCCCAAATCAACACCAGCATTCTTATCTCGGGGAACTCTACAGATACCTGACAATAACTAATTTAACTCCCAGAATTCACCAGATTTCCTCCATTTTCTGAAGTCATTTCATCATCATAGACCTCTTTGTACTAGTCTCAATTATCTGTATGCCCAGTGCCTTATAGCATTTATTTAATAAATGTCGGTTGAATTAAGGTGAGGACAAAACAGAGAACATCACAAAAAGGCTCAGGGACTAGAATTTAAGTCTATTCTTTTCTCTATAGCATTCTACCACCTGTCCCTATGGAATACTTAGGAAAAGTGAAAATGGATGGGGACATAGAACTCCCAGGGATGGGAAGCAGGGGAAGGCGAAAAAGAAGAGTTTCTGGGAGAGACTGTTACGGAAGGTGGGTGGAAGTAGGATGGGAGTGGTTGGAGCCTGCAGGCAAAGCTTCCTGTCAGAGGCTGTTGCTGAAGTCTACGGGAGAGATGATGAGGCAGACAAGGGGATTATGGAGAAAAGAAATACTAAGAAGTAACTGGATATGCTGCTAACATTAAGGGAAGAGTAGACTAGGATTCTGGTTTAGGTACCTGCAGGGTTGTTGGTGCAATTCAGGGGAAAAAGGCAAAGAAAGAAGTGTGGGGTTTGTTAGGATGAGTTCGTTTGGGTAGGTAGAACTTGAGGTACTTGCTGGGACAAACAGGTTGAAGTATTCAGTAAGCAGTCAGGCATAGGGTCTGCGCTTCGGAAACAAATCTCGATGTTAGTTGAAAGCATAGAAGTGGAAAAGATTGCCCAGAAAGAGTGAATGGTGAGTAAAGCAAAGGCAGAGGTAGCGGGACAAGCACTAACGCATGGACAGGACAAGGAAGGTCAGGTTAAGAGGAAAACCGGGAGGGAGAGAGTTTGAAAGCCAAGAGATCAAGGTTCAGGACGGTATCGGACGCCTCCTGGAGGTCAAGAGGAAGATGACAGATCTATTCCAGCCCTTGGTCAAACCTGATTTCGAGAAACGGAGTGGGTGAGGGGGGGGGGCGAAGCCCCAAGGCAGCTAGCGACTGAATTGAGAGGAAAGGAGGCCTTAGAGTATTCGTTCAGGGAGTTTGGCTGTGACAAGACAGCAAGGGAGGGACTTGGAGGATAATTTAGGGCTCAAGGTATAATCGGATTCAGAATCCCGTACCCTCGAGTATGAGTAATTCTTTGTATCTGCTTGAGGCTCTTTGCAGTCCTTTTTCGTCCTTATTGGGATTTCTCTGCTTTAAACTAAGAAAAAACTTACAAATTCCCTGTCACTAAAAAAGAAACAGCTTTTTGTTTAAAAACTGCCTCTCCCTAAAAGTCCTGGCATGCAAATAAGAAGCTTTAATGTGGCTCCCAGTGATTGGTAGGTACCCATGAAATCCGTCATTTCCTCGTAGTACAGGATGCAAACGAAGAGGCTGCTTCCTGCTTTCCCATTGGCTGTCTGATCGGGCTACCCTTTCAGCCAATCAAACTACTTCCTTTCACCCCTCCCGGTAGCGCATATAAATCACATCAAATTGGTTATCCTCTCCACAGCCTTCTCTTTGAAAAAGAAGCTGTAGCTACGTTTCTACCCGTAATGTCAGGACGCGGGAAACAGGGAGGCAAAGCACGCGCAAAGGCCAAGTCGCGCTCGTCACGCGCTGGCCTTCAGTTCCCGGTGGGCCGAGTACACCGCCTGCTCCGCAAAGGCAACTATGCCGAGCGCGTGGGTGCAGGCGCGCCTGTGTACTTGGCGGCCGTGCTCGAGTATCTGACGGCGGAAATCCTGGAGTTGGCGGGGAACGCGGCCCGCGACAACAAGAAGACGCGCATCATTCCTCGCCATTTGCAACTGGCCGTGAGAAATGACGAAGAGCTCAACAAGTTACTCGGAGGTGTCACCATTGCTCAGGGCGGCGTCTTGCCAAATATCCAGGCTGTCTTGTTACCCAAGAAAACGGAGAGTCACAAACCTGGCAAGAATAAATAATTAAGCTTTATACCACCCCTCGTCATCCCAAAGGCTCTTTTAAGAGCCACCAAAGTGTTAAATGAAGGGCTGATCACGAAATAGCGCATTAGCTCTTTCTTTGAAAACTTGGGTGGCTCTAAAAAGAGCCTTTGTTCTTTGGCTTACTTTGTCGCGATCTACTTGCTTTTGGTTTTGTGACTTTCGGTTTTCTTTGGTAATAGAACGGCCTGGATGTTGGGCAAAACACCGCCTTGGGCGATGGTGACTTTGCCCAACAGCTTGTTTAGCTCCTCGTCGTTACGAATAGCCAGCTGGAGGTGACGGGGGATGATGCGCGTCTTCTTGTTGTCCCGGGCCGCGTTGCCCGCCAGCTCTAGGATCTCCGCTGTCAGGTACTCGAGCACCGCCGCCATGTAGACGGGCGCACCGGCCCCCACCCGCTCGGCATAGTTGCCTTTACGGAGCAGACGGTGAACTCGGCCCACCGGGAACTGCAGGCCTGCACGGGAGGAGCGCGATTTGGCCTTAGCACGAGCTTTACCTCCTTGTTTTCCGCGTCCTGACATTGCCAAACGGGAAATGTGCAAAATCAAGATTAAGAAAACAGCCCTAGGAAAGCTTTTATAAGCTTTCTTAGGGGTGGAGTTAGGAGCGAGATTTTCATTGGCCCTAAATCGCTCCACAAACGCCCAATAAAATCAAGAGTTCTTCTTACGTAGCTATTACTGGAAAAGCAAGGCCCACTACTTTGACCAATAGAAACTAAATACTTTTGGAGCCCTAATTTGCATAAGATGGTTATAAAAGGATCAGGCCCGCCCATTCTCAACTTCTGTTCTCTGTTGGACAGTGTTGTCTTTTACAATGCCTGAGCCGGCCAAATCCGCTCCTGCTCCTAAGAAGGGCTCTAAGAAAGCCGTCACCAAGGCCCAGAAGAAAGATGGCAAGAAGCGCAAGCGCAGCCGCAAGGAGAGTTACTCCATCTACGTGTACAAGGTGCTGAAGCAGGTCCACCCCGACACGGGCATTTCGTCCAAGGCCATGGGTATCATGAACTCCTTCGTCAACGACATCTTCGAGCGCATCGCCGGGGAAGCGTCTCGCCTGGCGCATTACAACAAACGCTCGACCATCACGTCCCGGGAGATCCAGACGGCCGTGCGCCTGCTGCTGCCCGGCGAGCTGGCCAAGCACGCTGTGTCCGAGGGCACCAAGGCCGTCACCAAGTACACCAGCTCCAAGTGAGTCCCTTTGCGGGACCCGGCGCACACACTGTTCGCCGGCCTCTTTGCTCCAAAGGCTCTTTTCAGAGCCACCCACCTAGTCACAAGAAAAGAGCTTTATTCACTTACTTGTCTTTTCACATTCTTCTCACAAAGTAGAGATCAGGGACGATGGCACACGTAGCTTTTTAAATTTTTGTGACCCGCGGGCCCGGCACGTGACTGGCTTTGTTTTTCAACATAGATACATTCTTGCTCCTCGCTGCGCTTAGTTTTTTTCTAGAAGTCGGTTGTAAATAAGGGTATTGGGAATTTATGGCGGCTTTGTTCCAGAATATGCTTTATCTGTGTTCGAAACGAACTGATTCTGGTTGGTCCTCTTAAAAATGAGCTCGGGACACAAGCCCGGGCCCGCGACAGCCCTGTACGACTGAAGAATTCCCCTGAGAGCTTGGGAGCGGCTTGCGCGAATGGACGCTGATCCTGCCCTGCAATGGGGCTGTTTGCGGATGCCAGCGGCTCCGCGCACTGAGGGCGGAGCCGGCGGGTCTGCTTCCCAGCTGTCCCGTGATTGGACCGATTGAATATTCAAAATCCTGCCGTCCTGGAATTGGCTGACTCGGGTTTGCGCCGCTTTCTTCAGGGCTTTGAAATCCCAATTATTTCCCTGATTTGTGGGTCGTTTTTGGATTTAATGTTCGCTTTGCTGCGTCCCCAGGTCACTTCAACCCAGATAGTGATCTTTTAGGTCTGCTTCAAAAGTCATCTCGCAGAGACCCGGATCAACCATTCAGGAATCCGCATTCCTCTTGTTCTTGCCGGTTTTACCTTCCTCGTAGCAGCCGTCTGAAATTGGTTCGTTTGTTTTCTCGTTTATGTTTTTTTTTCCTCAACCAGTTTGCAAACCCTCGAAGACAGACTTTGCTGACCTTGGCTCTCCACTATATCTTCGGCGCCAATTAGTGCCTGGCACGTGGTGACTCAAATGCTCGCTGGATAAGTATTTGTTGAATTTCTTTCCTATTCCACCTCTTAATCGCTTCCTTGGCTGGATGGGTGTGGGTTATTTTCGTTAGACGGATCTGGAGGCACGATGAGAATGGAAATGTTTTCGGAGTTCCCTCCTCAAAATTGTTCCTCAGTGCCGCAGCGGGGGGGAGCCTGTGTTAAGATTCTTTCTGCCCCAAAGGAGCTGTGGCTATGGTAGGTTCTTCCTTTATGCTTCCCAGGTTATATTAACTCTAGTATTTTCATTAAATTCAGAGCGTTGGTCGCTGGAAAGCAAAATTATCCTTTCCCCACCTTCTTTTCTGCCTACTTCACATCCTGATTTTCTTGTTCTCATTTGTTTTTCAAGAGACCGACCCTCTGAGGCAGGTAGAACTGGGGGCTCAATATCCTTTTTACAGATCAGATGGAGAGAAGTTAAATGATTGGTCCACAGTCATGCAGCTAACATTGTCCACCTTTGTATCCTTAGATGCGAAGACAATTGCATTTTAGGTTTATTTTGTGAAATTAAAAGATGTTGACTCTTTTCCAAACCTTGATTTTTATTGACGAAAACTGATGATTTTTCAACTCTGCTTTTGACTAAGGAGTTCTGGAGTTCGTTGCAAGGACTTCAGGAATCCCAATTAATTCCAGACATTATCATAGACAATAAATCTTATGTCTCCTACATGTGTGTTTTTAAATGTGTATAGATGTTATTGTTCTTAATAAAGGTACCAGTTAATTTAAAAGCTTCCTTGTTTTTTTTTATCTGCAGTGTACTTCCTCAATAAATTAACAGATACAGTCAACACTGGGTCTGTGAGAAAACTAGGTGCCTCTGATCTGAAGGATGAATAAAACCATCAGCTAAACTCCTCTAGGGTTAAAATAGCCTCTTAAAACGCTCCTCTTAATGCTTAAAAAAAAAAAAGTTGCTGTGGAGTCCATTCTGACTCATCCCAACTCATGGTGACCCCATGTGTTTCAGAGCAGAATTGTGCTCCATAGGGTTTTCGTACTGTGTTTTTCTGGAAGCAGATCACTGGGACTTTACTCCAAGGTGCCTCTGGGTGGGTTCAAACCTTTTGATTAACTGAGTGCTTAATCATTTGCACCATTGAAGGACTCCTTCTTAACACTTAGTTACTGAAAAATATGTGACCACAAAGAAGAAACATTATAGACAAGATGGGGAAATAAAATCCCTAAGAAAGTTTAACTTCAGTAGATCATAACATCTACAGAGCACTTATTATGTACCAAGCAGTGTTCTAAGCCTTTTACACATGTTGACTCATCTTATCCTCACAGGAACCTTGTAAGTTTTGTTTTTGTGTGCCATTAAGTTGATTCCGACTCATAGCAACCCTATAGGACAGAGTAGAACTGTCCCATAGGGTTTCCCAGGGTGTAATCTTTACAGTAGCAGATTGCCAGGTCTTTTCTCTCACAGAGCTGCTAGTGGATTCAAACCACTGACCAAGTGCTACGTGCTTAAGCATTTTGCCACCATGGCTCCTGCCTTATGAAGTAGACACTACTATTAATTGCTCATTTTACAGATGAGGAACTGAGGCATAGAGATGCCTCTCCTCAGAAACTCTCTGGTAAATAAGCTCCTAGTTTAGTGCTTAATGGATTTAAGAAAGTAGGGTCATTCTCGGAAAACCTAGACCCTTCCCTGGATTTTTATTGGGAAAAATCTATGATTTAAAATTAAAATGAAATGCCACCTACTTTGTTCTCTTTGGAATGCACTCAGGATCTTAACCGAGAGGAGAGTGGATTGGTAATTAAGGGTGTATTTACTGGGCTGCTAACCAAAAGGTCAGTAGTTCAAATCCACCAGGCGCTCCTTGGAAACTCTATGGGACGGTTCTACTCTGTCCTATAGGGTCGCTATGAGTTTGGTTTTTACTGGTCCAAAAGCCATGAGGGTGGGATTGGAGGACCCTGGTTCTACATCCCAGAAGCCATAGCTCAAGTTAGCTTGTCCCTGCAGTGGTGGAGTTTTCTAGCTGGTATCCTTACACTAATGTGAGAGAATCTTAGTTGCTGGTGGAGGGACTCTTCCTGGGCATGATGTTCACTAAGAAGGAAGTTACAGAGAGGAAGGGGGGGGTTGATATTTTAATTGAGCGAGAAGGTAATCAATCAGTGATGGTGAGATTAATCCTAAAAGCCTCTGATCATTTTTTTCATTTGCTCAAACGACTTGCTCTCCATTTGCTTATATTGGGGTTAATAACAATGATGATAATAATTGTTATAATAATAATTTCTACCACTTTTTGAGCACTTAGCTATTGTCAAAGAAAAAAGTGCACCAAAAAATGTTCAAACAGTTGCAAAACAATTGTAAAAAAGAAGAGGAAGGACTACTGGAAGTGGGGGAGGAATACTTCAATAAAAAAAAAAAATAGTGGGAGACTATTACAATGGGGAGTGAAAGACGCACGTCTGAGTTCTACTCTGATGAAGCAGAAGACTTCAGATTTCAAAAAGCTAAGGGGTTCTTAGTGTCCTTAGGAGACCTTAGGGCAGGGAGAGAGAAATAAGCGATTCTCTAGTTAGGCACCTGGAGCTTTGTAAAGTCTGGGCGAGTGGAGTCAAGGAGATATTTAAACAGAGGAGATTACTAATGCTCTTTTGGTCCGTTCTTTGCAGTATGTAAACCATTTTCTGGAACGCAAAAGGATTTGAGGAGTTCTTTCATCATTGTTGCTCTCCAGCATGACGTTGTTAGCTGCTGTGGAGTTGACCCCCAACTCATGGAGACCCATGCACAACTGGTCCATCGACAGATGAGTGGTGGCTGCATTTGAGGTGCATTGGTTGGTG
Organism: Loxodonta africana; assembly: GCF_030014295.1. Classification (NCBI taxonomy): domain Eukaryota; kingdom Metazoa; phylum Chordata; class Mammalia; order Proboscidea; family Elephantidae; genus Loxodonta; species Loxodonta africana. The sequence continues at coordinate 179,824,257 of NC_087344.1, read as the reverse complement.
TAAAAGTGGTGTGGCAGAGGTGTCTGGCCTCCTCTAACTTCACAAGAGGAAAGGAGAAGCAAGATCAACAGCCCAAGGCTGATTCCCATGAGGCAGAGTTCATGCATACCTCCACCCTCTGTTTTTTTTTTTTTTTTTACCAATTATGGCACTAACTGTCTTAGTCATCTAGTGCTGCTATAACAGGTATGCCACAAGTGGATGGCTTTAACAAAGAGAATTTTTTTTTCTCAGTCTAGTAGGCTAGAAGTCCAAATTCTGGGCGTCAGCTTCAGGGGAAGGCTTTCTCTCTCTGTCGGCTCTGGAGGAAGGTCCTTCTCATCAATCTTTCCCTGGACTAGGAGCCCCTTAGCACAGGAACCCTGGCCCCAAAGGACATGCTGTACTCCCGGCACTGCTTTCTTAGTGGTATGAGGTCCCCACGTCTCTCTGATCACTTCTCTCTTTTATATCTCAAGAAATTGCCTCAGGATTGCCTCAAGACACAATCCAATCCTGTAGATTGAGTCCTGCCTCACTAACACAACTGCTGTCCATCCTCCCTTACTAACATCATAGAGGCAAGATTTACAAAATCACACAATATCGGGAATCATGGCCCAGCCAAACTGATAAACACATTTTTGGGGGGACACAATTCAGTCCATGACACCATCCCTCCCACAGCACTCTACTCTGCTGGGTTTGATAATTTGTTGCAGTAGCCACACACAATTCACAGACCATACTCAGTTATAGGGTTTATTTGGGAAGTAACAGGTTACAATTCAGGATCAGAAACAACTCAGGATACGGTTCTTAGGTCAGAACAGCTTCTCAGGTATGCTCACATGTATACCTCTCTCTGGCCCTTGGCCTCTCAGCCCTGTGGCCTCTGCCCTGCTCAGGCAAGTGTCACAAATCTCTTTAGCCTTGTCAGTAAGTACCTGGAGATACCCCACTCTGCCAGTAAACCTCTTGTCCAAAGACGCTCAGCTGTCTTGGTCCATGGGTCGGCAAGCCCACCTCGCCGTATCCTGCTGGCCTCTCACCATCTCTGGTGTTACTACTCTGTTTTTGTCTCCTTGGTCTAGGAGGTTCTCAGTGCAGGGATCCTGGGCTAAAGGTCACACTCTACTCCTGGGTCTTCTTTCTTTGTGGTTGTGAGGTCCCCCTTTCTGCTTCTGGGTTGGCTCATTTTAAGCCGAGCTGATGGAGAAACTGACCAATTCCTTCATTAGGGTTCCATACATCTTATTTGCATGGTTCCATACCCACAAGGGTGCTATGCACCTTATTTATATTATTAGAAAGCTATCCAATCCCCTTGGTGGGCCACAAGCACCTCATGTGCATAGTCTGACCCAGCCATTTGATGGGAGTTATAAAGACTATGGCTAAAAATGAGCCATATTAAGTAATTCACTGAACTGCAGCTGGGAATTGAATTGGGTCTCCCATATGGAAGCTAGAATTCTACCACCGAACCACCACTGCCCCTCAACACCCCCATCATAGAGCTCAAATACCCCATTTTCGCTCATTTCTCTGCCACCCCTTCATTTTTTAAAAGAGAATTTTACAGAGATACAATTGGTATTTGATAAACCACATATTCAAGATAAGATTTGCTGAGTTTTGATGTATGTATACTCCTGTGAAACCATCAAAATAACGAACATATTGATTCACAAGTTCAAATTGGAGCTATTGTCTCCTGTCCTTCAGTATAAAGAATGTGACCCAGATGGAGCTGGACTCACAAGGATACATCAACTGGGCCCTGAAGTGTAAAAACATTAGCTAGGACAATCTTAGAAAACATCTTTTATGGAAACTTTCACATAAACAAGTTATAAACAGAGTGCAAAAGACCCACATATTTTCCACTCTTATCTCTTTTTATCAGCATTTAGTAAATAGTAAGATTTGTTGGACCAAATGAAGACCTTCCTAAATGTTGTTACTGAAACCTGTACCAATGATTATTATCTGAAATGTAGGATCACGGTGATTTGTCAGTTTTTAGTCAATTTGTGAAAGAGTGAAGCTTCTCATGATTTTACCTGTTTGTGATGTTAACATACACTGATGATTCTCTAACGTTTTTCGGACTCTGGCAGACATGGCTGTGGCAGCATGTGTGCCTGTTTCCCACTCTTGCCTCTTTGAACATATGCTGAATAAAATCGTTGTTTTTGCTTTGCTATAACTTTGTGTCATTGTGGCTCTGCAGATGAATGAGATAAACTTTCTGCTTTTAAACCCATTGCTGTGGAGTCGATTCTGACTCATGGTGACCATATAGGACAGAGGAGAACTACCTCATAGGGTTTCCAAGGAGTAGCTGGTGGATTTGAACTGCCGACCTTTTGGTTAGTTGAAGAACTCTTAACCACTGTGCTACCAGGGCTCCATCTGCTCTCAAGTGGGAAGGAACTCAGGTGGGAGAAGGTGCCACGGTTTCACTCAGTTCTCTGAAACTCAGTACCTCTCTAATCCAATCTGTCCTGCTGACAGAGTAATCTTTCTAAAGCACAGATCTGACCTGATCACCCTCCCTACTCATAACTTCTGGTGGCCTGCCTCACTGGCTCAGTTTGGCCTTGGAAAGAAAAATAAAGTGCAAAACTCTATGAGCAATTCTTATACCTGGTTTGATTTCACAGTGTGGTCTGATAAGTCCTGCTCCTTTAAGAGGGAGGCTAACACAGAAGGTGGGAGGAACGGAAAGCAGTCCAGTCCAGGCAGTGTTCAGAGGGCAAGCAGGTGAGTGCAGCAACAGGAGGTATATGTGGGTAGGCAAAACCAGATCTTGCAGAATTAGACCAGACATGTATAAGCTGACTTTGAAGACCCTGATTAACTCCTAGGTTGACCTGACTATGCAAACAGAATGGAACTGAATGACACTGAAAACTTAGAAAAGCGAAAGTCTCAGAGGCCACATAGTCTGTGCCTATCAAGCAGCCACTGGGGCAGATGGCACCCTGACCCTTGAATGGGTGTTAACTCAGTGCATTGGGCTGTCTTTAAAGTGGAAATGGCTGCCTCAGGCCATCCAGGCTGACAGCAGCCACCACAATCTTGTGCCTCCATGTGCTACAAGTAGCTTTCTCATTAGAGTTTGGTCTGTCTCCATGCAGCCAGCAGCACATCCGTGAACCTGAATATGTGTTCTATGGATAGATAGCATTTCTCATTAGAAATTAAGAGCATGTATTTTCTGGAATCAGGCTTCCTGGGATTGAATCTCAACTTTTCACTCACTAGCTATGTGGCCTTGGACAGTTTTCTTAATCTTTCCGAGCCTCAGTTTTCTCATCCGTACCTTGGGGATAATAAGAATACCAGTTTAGGTTCTTATGAGGGTAAATGTGTCCAAGCACTTATACCTGGGCCTGACATGTATGAAGCCTTATAAACACTATGGATGGTAATGATTATGATTAATACGTATGTGTCTGTTTCCTGAGAGTCTGGTCAGTAGGATCCAACCCTTCAGAGCCCTCCTATTTCTGCTCTACCACAGAATGGAATTTCTGAGGACCAGAGGCTGGAATGGGGTGATCGCAAGCCTGGACCTGAGGATCCGAGTGAGTGGCCATCAATCTTCAGTCTCCTTTCTTACCTCTTCACACTGAAGTAAAATACAAGTATAAACATCTTCCCAGCATCTGAGGCAAAATCCAAGTGGCAGAGGAAGAAAAGAGGAGATAGCGACCAAAGAAACACAAACAAAAATCAAAATTTGGCTGTGGAAGTTTTGGTCATGAGCTCAAAGTTTGGTGCCTGAGATTCCTGGCACCAAAATCAAGCAAGGCCTCTGATGGGCTGGAGAGGAGGATTATCTGGTAGGAAGAAGCATGCTAAGATACCAGAGACACCTGACTTTGTACTTTGATGAGGATCATGAGATCTGAGGGGGATTGGGAGATTCATAATCAAATGACAAATTGGCCAGATTTAAAGTTTTGCCAATACCCAATCCTGGTTAAGTTTAAGGAAATAGATTAAAAACAAAAAAGCAAAACAAAACAAAAATAGTTGATTCAGATTTATGGTGACCCCATGCGTTTCAGAGTGGAACTGTGCTCCATGGCTGTGATCTTTCAGAAGTGGATTGCCAGGCCTTTCTTCCTTGGCACCTCCAAATGGATTCAATCTGCTAACCTTTTGGTTAGTGGCTGAGCTCTTAACCATTTGTACCACCCAGGGACTCCTAGGGAAATAGGTGCTCTCATACACTGTTAATGAGAGAAGAACTTGGTGCAAACTTTTTGGAGTTATTTAGAAACAATATCAAAATTCCTTTTTCATATATAAGCACAAAGTGAAAATCCCTAGACAAAAAAACTAAGATACTTGTGTAAGGGCGTTAAATTGCAGTTTTTTTTTTTTTTTTTTGATGCATTTTTAATTCTTGATAATTGAGAAATTGAAATATATACATAAACAGATGCCAATGCACTGATTAACCAGCTTCAACAATTCCCAACTCAAGGCCATCCCATATAATTTTGAAGCAAATCCCAAAAACCATAGTAGTTCATTCGTAAATATTTCCTTATGTATCTCTAAAAGGTAGAGACCTACAATACCAAATCCAAACAAAAACAATTAACAATGATTCCTTAATTTATCAAGCATCTAGTTAAACTTTTCAATTTTAATTGACATGCAGGGACACATTATCCAGTAAGGAAGGTATGCACAGGCTTACAGCAAGCAAGGTACACACAGGCTTACTTGTGTTTACTTAATAATCTGTAGTGTGTATCTTTCTCGTTGGGCAATCCCCCCTTGTCTACGTGCCATACCTCTTTAAAATTGTTTGTTTGAATTGGAACCAACTAAGTTCCACACATTGTGATTGGTTGATATGTCTTTTAACTCTAATATATATTCTCTGTCCGTCTCTTTTTTTCTGGTGATGCATTGGTTGAAGAAACTGGGTTGTTTTTACTGCAGAGTTTCTCAACACTCGCGTCACCCAACTTTCTAACTTTTGCCAGACTGTCTGGTGTAAAGTGACATCTCATCGTTCTTTTCATTTGCATTTCTCCGATTATTAATGAGTGAGTCCAAACATCTCTACATGAGCTTGATAGCTTTGGGGCTTCCTCTCCTGTATATTGCCTGCTCATATCCTTTGCTCCAACATTGTTTATAAAGTAAAACCTACTCCTTCCCCAGCTTGGCATTAGAGGCCCCCCTAAGCTGGGCCCTATGTCCCCAGAACTGAAAGGTTACTTCTCACCATTGCCCTTAAAAAACAACAACAACAACCACCAAACCCTGTTGCTGTTGAGTCGAGGCACCTCTATGGCTTTGGGGCCAAGAGCAATGGAGGTGGCATGAGCCCCTTCCACTGTGGTGGCACTGGGAGTGGCAGCGTCGGCACTGCAGGGGAAGTTAGCAAAAGTGCCCCGGATTCAAGGCTCATGGGAAACTCTATGTTGGTAAAGAAGGAAGAGGAGGAGGAAGAGAGTCACAGGCAAATCAAGAAACTGAAAACTGAGAAAGTAGGATAAAATCGCCTTCCTAGATATCCCACTTTCCTCCGCTAGTAGCCACCCTGTGGGACAGAGTAGAACTGCCCCATAGGGTTTCCAAGGAGCGGCTGGTGGATTCAAACTGCTGACCTTTTGATTAGCTGCTGAACTTTTAACCACTGTACCACTGGGCCCCACTACTGCCCATGCTATATGTGGCCCAGCAACAATTCTTCTATCTTTGTTTTCACTGTCCCCTCTGCCTGGATTATACTACTTTCCCCTAGCCCCCAGTCTAAACAGGTCATAAACCCTAAATATTCTTCAAAACCCAGCTCAAATACCACCTCCTACAGGAGAGGTTGGGTTATTTCCTAAGTTGGAATTAACCTTCCCGCTCAACTGCCACAGAACTCAACCTGCATCTCTCTTTGCCATCTATCACAGGATGCCTTCCACTCTAGCTATTGATGGGAGTGACACCTCCCCACAAAGACAAATATCAGGGTGTGTGCACATGTACAAAGAGATCTCAAAAGAAGTGTCAGAGAAATATTAAGACTTTTAAAGTCAGTAAGATAGTTTTTACTTTCATCTTTGTAGTTTTTTCTAGCCAGTGTTTTTCAAACTATAGGTTGTAGTCCATTAACCTAGTTGTCATTGAGTTGATTCTGATTGTGTGTCAGAGTAGAAATGTGCTCAATAGAGCTTTCAATGGCTGGTTTTTTGGAAGTAGATCTCCAGGCCTTTCTTCCAAGGTGCCTTTGGGTGAACTTGAACCTCCAACCTTTCAGTTAGCAGTTGAACGTGTTAACTGTTAACCATTTACACCTGGGACTGCTATAGTACATTAGTGGGTTATGAAATAAGTTTATTGGGTAGAGATCATATTTTTCTTTCCTTCCCCCCTTTTTTTAAGGGGCAGAAGAGAAATTGTATCTCATAATTAATATCATTTTGTGAAACTTGTCGTAATTTATATTTTTGTGTTAGTTAGACTGGGAGGCAATGTAAAATGTATTTCTTACTGTGGGTGGGGGTCAGGAGAGGTCTGCTCTACTGTTTGTATGTTGATACAATTTGTATCCATTACATGTATCACTTTCCTCTGAAACATTGAATCTAATACAAAAGAAAAGCAAAACATAAAACTTAGACTCAAATTCTACCTTGGCCACTTTCTAACTCCCGCACCCATGTTCCCTGATGTCTCAGCTTCACCGGAGATTTCCTTACCTGTAAAAGAGGAGCAAAAAGAACCTTCCTCCCTTCCGGAGTTGTTGTGGGATCTAAACAGAGGATGTAAACGAAAGACTTTTGTGAGTCAAAAGGCACCAGGAGTCCAGGTATTCTTTCTGCCTGGGCCACGTGGTCTAGATGAATCTCTAAGTGCTAATCATTTAGAGATTAGATAATTTACCAGTTGCTTTTCATGTGTTAGTCTTATTTCCCACAATATGATTGACTGTAAGATTCCCAAGGGAAAGATCAAGGACCTGTATCAATTAATGCTAATGATAATATTAATTAAACAGCTAATAATAATAATAATTTTTCTTTTTATGCCATGTTAAGACTCTGCTCTAAGTGCTTTGTAAGGATTGTTATCTATCTCATTTTATCTCCCCAGTAATCCTGTGAGGTGTATGTGTGTATATTTATTGTCACTATTTTGCAGGTACCAAAACTGAAGCACTGAGCCCCTCTTCTAGCCTCATGTCTTTTCTCTTCAGGCTTTTTTTCCAGACAAGTGAATCCAGAGAACAGTCTGATCTGTTTCTCAGACAGTTCAGGCCTTCTCATGGTTATAGGAGTCATCTGGTGAAAGGGCCACAAGGTCTTCCTATCCTGCCCTGGAAGCCTGGAGTTCCCCGAGTAGAGACAGCCTCTCCTCAACTCCTCACACCCATGGACAAAGGAAGGGCTAGTAAAAAAAATACAAATCTCTCTCACTTAGTTTTATATTCAGCTGTAAGTTACCAGCTAACCCATTGCCATCGAGTCAGTTCTGACTCATAGCCACCCTGTAGGACAGAGTAGAACTGCCCCATAGGGTTTCCAAGGCTGTAAATCTTTTACAGAAGCAGACTGCCACATGTATCTCCAGCTGAGAGGCTGGTGGGTTCAAACCGCGGACCTTTCAGTCAACAGCCTAGCACTGAACCACTGTGCCATTAAGGCTCCTAAATAAACGGGTACAAGAGCCTTTTGGAGGTAGAATTCCGTGTGCCTAGAGAGGGAAGAAAAGGAGAAGTCTGGGTCAAGGCTGGTTCTGCTTCCAGAAGGCCCTACCAGGAGGCTCAGAGTCCAGCATCCGTAATGGGTTTAATAGTGACCTCCCCACCCCCAAATTCATGTCTACCTGGAACTCCAGACTGTGACCTTATTTGGAAATAGGGTCTTTACAACTGTAATTAAAGATCTTGCGATGAGCTTATCCTGCACTCGGTGTGGGCCCTAAATCCAATGACTGATATCTCTATAACTGAAAGGAGAGAGAGACTTGGACATACAGAGGCACAGAGAAGAAGACCATGTGAAGACGGAGGCAGAGATTAGAGTCACACTGCCACAGGCTGAGGAACACCAGAAGCCACCAGAAGCTACAAGAGACAAGGATTTTCCCCTAGAGCCTTCGCAGGGAGCACAGCCCTACCGACGCCTTGATTTTAGTCTTCTAACCTCTTGAACTGTGAGAGAATAAATTTTTGTTGTTTTAACATACCAAGTGTATGGTGTTTTGTCATGGCAGCCACAGAAGACTAGTGCTGCCTCTTAGCAGCAATCTGGGGATGAGCTTTCCTAAGAATGAGAGGTACTTCCCACTCACAGTTGCTACAAGCCCACAGTGAAGCCAGTCTGTGGCCTTCCTGCCTGGCATGGGCTCAGGGAGCACTAGGAAGGTCCACAGCTGGGGGAGGCCAACCATTGTCTAGAGGAGCTCAGTGCCACTTGCAAAGATGGAGGTATTCTGAGCAGCTCTGGGCTGAGGAGGTCAGGGAGGCAGGTCAGGCAGGCAGGTCAGGCCCAGGAAGAAGCCGGTCTGCCAAAAGAAAAGGTTCACTATGAGGCCGAGTCTCCCAATTCTGATCCCCCTTTTCTCCTCTGCCACCTTCCTTCTCTCCCTTCCTCCTTCCTTCCAAGTACACTTCACATTTTGCCCCGATGACACTCACATCTCCTTTCCCACAAATAAAGAGAATCTAGTGTCTTCTGAGGAAATCCTGGTGGCTTAGTGGTTAAGAGCTATGGCTGCTAACCAAAAGGTTGGCAGTTCAAATCCCTCAGGCACTCCCTGGAAACCATATGGGGCAGTTCTACTCTGTCCTATAGGGTCACTATGAGTCGGAATCGACTCAATGGCAATGAGTTTGAGAGTCTGTCTTTCATGAGTTTAAGAATGGTACATTAGTTTCCCATTGCTGCTGTAACAAGTTACTACAAACTTAGTGGCTTAAAACAACACACATTTATTCTCCTATAGTTCTGCAGGTCAGAAGTCCAAAATGAGTCTTAAGGAGTGTCATGGATTAGATTATGTCCCCTCAAAATATCTGTCAACTTGGCTAGGCCATGATTCCCAGTACTGTGTGATTGTCAGCCATTTTGTCATTTGATGTGATTTTCCTTTGTGTTGTAAATCCTACCTCTATGATGCTGATGAGGTGGGATTAGCAGTAGTTATGTTAATGAGGCAGGACTCAATATACAAGATTAGGTTGTGTCTTAAGCCAATCTCTTTTGAGATATAAAAGACAGACTCAATGAGAGAGATATGGGGACCTCATACCACCAAGAAAGAAGCACTGGGAGCATCGTATGCCCTTTGGGCCCAGGGTCCCTATGATGAGAAGCCCCTCAACCAGGGGAAGATTGATGACAAGGACCTTCCTCCAGAGCCAAGAGAGAGAGAAAGCCTTCCCCTGGAGGTGGCACCCTGAATTCAGACATCTAGCCTCCTAGGCCGTGAGAGAATAAGTTTGTTAAAGCCATCCACTTGTGATATTTTAGTTATAGCAGTACTAGATAACTAAGACAAGGAGTTTTTAAAATCAAGGTATCAGCAGGGCTGGTTCCTTCTGGAGGCTCCATGGGAGAATTTGTTCCTTGCTTCTTTCAGCTTCTAGAGGTCCCCAGCATTCCTTGTCTCCTGGCTTCTGTCATCACATCATCTTCTCCCTCATTGACTCCCTTGCCTTCCTCTTATAAGGACACCTGTGATTACATCTGGAGTCCTTGGGTGATGCAAATGGTTAGTGCACTTGGCTGCTAACCAAAGGGTTGGAGGTTCTAGTCCACCCAAAGGCATCATGGAAGAAACGCCTGATAATCTACCTCTGAAAAATCGGTCATTGTAAACCATATGGAGACAGTCCTACTCTGACACACATGAGGTCACTATGAGTCAGAATCAAATCGATGGCAACCAGTTCTGTGATTACATTTAGGGGCCACTCAGATAATCCAGAATAAGACCCCCATCTCAAGGTCCTTAATTTAATCACACTTGCAAAGTTCCTTTGCCACATAAAGTAGCATATTCACAGGCTTCAAGGATTAGGGAGCGAACATCTTTGGGGTGAGGGGAACATTATTTAACCTACCACAACAGGTGAAGTCTGCCCTCAGCTAAGGTCACCAGAAGCAGGCTAATGTTGGGCTTTAGCCATTCATGACAGGTAGCTACCTGCTCCTCTCTTCTGGGACCAACCTAGAGGAAGCTTCTCCCATGGATCAGGGTAGACCAGCCCCTGGTCTGCAAATTCCTGAGAGCATCTTAGAGCTGGGAGGAGCCTGAGTACTGTATGGTCAACTCTGCCCTGCTGACTGAGGATCCAGATGCCAGGAGAATGAGCTCAGTCATCAGGCATTTCCTGGCTGTCTACTATGCTTCAGGCACTGTCAGGATGCTGACCTACAGAGATAAACAAGGCAAAAGGCTCACCCTGAAGGAACTCAGTCCAGTGTGGAACTGGAAGGATGAATTAATCTTGCAGGGACTGCTAAAACAGAGGAGAGTGTAGGCTTTTAGGATCTGAGGAAGAGTGCTGTCTGTTGGCCTGATGATGGGTAGGGTAGATAGTGGTGGTGGGGCACAGGAGGAGACCTTCACGGGCTGAATCCTAAAGATTAAACAGTCCATTTATAAAAAAGGGGAAGGTATCTGGACAGAAGACAGGTTTTTGCCAAGGCATGGGTGCAGGTGGGGACTGCAGACATTGATCAGAGCCAGAACAAACGTGCAGCTAGGGGAATAGTAGCTAGTGAATACTTCGTTAACAGCCAGGGGAGGTGCCCTTTACAATTTCACTTGAATTTTCCTGAATAGCTAATAACAATACCATTTTTCTATTGCTTATTTTGGGGTCAAACACTGTGCTCAACACTTTATGTAAATGATTTCTTTAAAGGTTTCCAAACAACACCACCAGGCAAGTATGTTATCTCCATTTTACAGATGAGGAACTGAGGCCTGGGGTGATTAAGTATCTTGCCAAAACGACATAGGTGGTGGTAGGCAGAGCTGGATCCCTAACTCAAGTCTCTGGCACCACACTTCACCTCTGCTTCTCTGTCCTGACTACCCCACAGGTAGAAGTTAATGGGGTGGAGGGCACAGAAAGATTTTAAGCAGGGATGACAGGCTCAACTCTGGTACAAGCGGGAAGTTTTTCTCTATTTGATGGAAGTGGAGACAAGCGGGGAGTGGGTTAGCAGGCAGAGAAGAGTCTATGGAAGCAGTGGAGTCCTCAACATACTTCCTGTCACTTGTCTCCAAACTGTTATTACATATTCTTTACTGTGTGTTTTCTGATTGCGAATATGAATTTTAGAGTCTTAGGACTTGGGTCAAGGAGCCCTGTAACACAATGATTAAGTACTTGGCTGCTAACCAAAACCTAGGTGGTTTGAACCCACCAGCAGCTCCATGGGAGAAAATACCTGGGGATCCGCTCCTGTAGAGATTATAGCCTAGGAAACCCTATGGGGCAGTTCTACTCTGTTCTACAGGGTTGGTATGAGTTGGAAGGGACTTGATGGCACACAGCAACAACAACAAGAGGACTTCGGTCAGAATCTCTGGCACTCACTAGTTGTGGGAGCTTGGGCAAAATACTCAAAGCTGCCTTGTCTGTAAGATGAGGATCATTAAACATTGACAGGCCTTGCAGTGTTGTTGTGGTGATTAAAAAGGATATAAAATATAAAGCACAAAGTCTGTTGCATATTACCGGTCACTGAAGTGAAGTTAATGAACGTAAGTTGTTATTTTTGAAATTCAATGTAGAACGTGGCCCTGTTGATAGCACCTTTGACTTCTTGGAAGAGGATGGGCCTTTGGGACATACCCTCCTCTAGTAGCCCTCATTCCTTTCCAGTTATCCTCCTCATTCTTTTGGAGTTCTCTTCATCTACCAGCCCCCACAAATATTCCTGCTTGCCTAGGATGCCTGCCTCAGTCCTCTTCCCTTCTTCCTCATTTCTGGGTAGGTCTCATCTAATTCCCAGCCTTCTGTTTTCCCTGTCTGTCTGCTGAGGGTTTCCTCAACTGAACTCCTCTGCTGAAAAGATCAATATTCCTAACTCCTGGTGGATGCGTCCACCTAGATGGGTAACAGGAATCTCGACTTCAGTGTAGGGAGGGCCTGTAAGCATCTTCTTAATTTCAAAAGCAATTTCTTCTTCCTATATTCCCCACCTTAGTAAAATATACCATCATCTTCCCAGCTCCTTGGGCCAGAAGCTCTTTCATCTCCTGCATTCTCTGAAGGTATAAACCACAAAATCTTATCACATCTGCCTTCTACAATTCTCTCGAGTCCATGACTTCCTCGCTGTCCACTCCTAGCCACCACCTTAGCTGAGTACTGTCAGCTGTGACCAAAGGACCCAAAGTCCACTGGGCAATCCCAGTTCCAGGGCAGACTTTTCCTGGAACCAAGCTGCACATGAGGAGAATGCAAATTGCTTTTTGTTTGATTTTCTTTGCTTTAAACCTAGTTTGAGAGTGGGGAATTACTTATACATCTGAAATGATTAGATTTTCAGATTGACGTAATAAAAATTAGGTATACTTTCTGAAACAAAGATGTTCCAAAAGTTTCCTGTTAGGCCTAGAAAGTTTGGTCTTCACAGGACAGTGGCAAGAATGTTCAACTTTGTCCTAGTACCAAAAAGGAGTCAAAGCTGTTACTAAACTCCCTGTGGCAGTCTGAGGAGCCCTGAGGCACTGGAGAATTCCCCATAGTCCTCTCCAGGCCTTGCTCACATTGAGGGCCAGATTCTGTTGCTCTGGCCCTGCCTTAGGCATCCCTAAGGTGCCTGCTGAGAGGTGAAGCAGCAGTGTCCTGCCAAGGCTTGATCCTCCCTGAGTAAGAGGGATTGGGACAAATGGGTCCTACTTCCTCAGATTGTGAGTGTGCATGTACCCACTTCACTGCCTGATGTTTCCTGGCTCTATGAGAGGGCAGAAGGCTCAGCCCAACTGGAGTGGACCATATCCACGGTCATGGCCCAGAGCCTGTATTTTGTAGCAACTCTGGAAAAGAGATCAATGAAGGAGACAAGGCCTCATCCTCAAGGCATTCCCCTTTGACAGCAAAACAGGAAAGGCCAGCGAGGAAGGGTCTCCACTGCCCCACACTAGGCAAGAGAGACGAGGCCCTGGACTACTTAGTACTCCTCCTTCTCTGCCTTCCTTCACAGTGCTCCTTCCTACCGTCCTCAAAGCTCCTTCCACACCCAACAGTCTTTGATCTTTGAGGTTGGTGGGTGTATCAGTCAGAATTCTTCTATGTATACACACACATATTTATATAAAGAGATTTATTGGAAGGAATTGGCTAATGCGATTGTGTGGGGGTGGGGAGGGACACTGATAAATTTGAAATCTGTAGGGCAGGCTACCAGACTGGAAACTCAGGTTAGATTTTATGCTGCATTTTGATGCAGAATTTCTTCTTGGGGGAAACCTCAGTTTTTGTTCTTTAAGGCCTTCAACTGATTGGGAGAAGTCCACCCACATTATTGAGGATACTGAAAAGTCAACTGATTATAGATATTAACCTCATCCATAAAATACCCTTACAGAAACACCTAGGTTAGTGTTTAAATATCTGCGTATTATAGTCTAATCAAGTTAACACATAAGACTCATCATTATAGTGGGTGAGCGCTGTGGTGGCAAGAGGGGCAGAGGTGGGTGTAAAGTAAGGTGAGGAGTGAAGAGAGGACATGGCCATTCCCACAAAGTTAGGGACCCTTGAACTGCCCAAGCCATGATACATCTGCAGCCTGTCCCTCAGATCCTAGGGCTATGGGGAGGTCTTGAAAGTCTTTGTTATTTCAAGCCGGCTAATGTTTTGCCTTTAAATCTAATTTAGTATCAGTTCAAGGAGTATGATCCTTGGGGGAAAGGGCCCTGTCATGGAAATCTACGTGCTTAGAGGTCTGCTCAGTCACTAATGACTTTAACATGCTGGAAAATCACCCACTTTCTGAGAACTCGAAGCTGTACCTTTGAAAACAGACTTCAGTGGGTAAGATGCTGGGCGCAAAGGTGCTGTCCCCACACAGCTCTAAGTCACACAGCTGCTTCTACTAAGAACTCGGACTGCAGATCCCAAGGATTTCATCATACATTGTGGGTGTGAGCAGGGAACGAGGCCCTGGGGGAGGCCGTAAGCCTGGGGCTGAGAACTGGAAGAGCACTTGTCAGGAGAGGTCATAGTCCAGCACTGCTCTCTTCCTCTTTTTCACACTCTTAGCAAAGGGCAAAAAACTCTTCAAAAGTAGACCTGTTTCAGTTTCTTCTCCTCTCTGTAAATTCCCATGAACTCTGTAATGCTTTTACCTATCAACTGTGCCGAGACAAAACAGAAAAACACAAACCGTAGTCTCTTCCAGGTGCCAATACACTACGAACGAGTAGGTTAAGAAGAGGCGTCATCCAAGATTAACACCATTGCTTGTATTTGAGCCTTGTGCAGTGTGGGCTCTATAAGACTCTGTTCCACTCTCCTAGTTGAATAGGATCATTCATTCCTGAAAGAGACTGGAAGGCCTTAGACTTCCACTCTCACCTGGTTGATGCAGGAATCACCCCTCTGAGACAACCTCTCTGTTCTCACAACTGCTGGGGCAAACGGATGTGGGCAGGAGGAGGGGAGCAAGGTAAGCTCTGCCTTCTGTTGGTTCAAAGCCTATCAGAAACTTGAACTCCAAGCTCCTTGTGCTGGATAATAACCAGTATCTCTAGACAGAGCTTACGGTCTCTGCTTCTTCCAGGGAGAATCATGAGTCTTGTGCTGTAGAATTCAGCAAAGAATGATATACAGCCATGACTGAGCTTCCAGGGAGTGGACTGGGCATGGTGGCCATTGAACCTTCCTCCCCAAGATTGCTCCATTGGGCTCAGGCCAGCAAAAGCCAGAGGACTCTACCAACTCGTGGAATGCTGGGTCAGACACACCAGATCCCACCTGTCCTGTGGTCCAGTCCTGCTCAGAGCTGCCTATGCTATATGCCCAAATTTTGTTGGCATTTTAAAGAAAATAAAGGGGAGGAGGGAACAGATATGGATTCCAATGGCGGTGAGGACACAAAATGGGAAGAAGAGGTCCTGGAAATAGTGGCTGAGAATGTTGAGGTCAATCGGTTCAACCATTTCAGGACGTAGCGTATGATCAAGAACCAACGATATTGAAGGAAGAAGTCCAAGCTGCACTGAAGACATTGTTGAAAAACAAGCCTCCAGGAATTGATGGAACTCCAATTGAGATGTTTCAACAAATGGATGCAACCATGGTTCTCATGAATCTATGCCAAGAAATGTGGAAGACAGCTATCTGGCCAACTGACTGGAAGAGATTCATGTTAGTGCCCATCCCAAAGAAGGTGATCCAACAGAATTTGAAAATTATTGAACAATATCATTAATATCACATGAAAGTAAAATTTTGTGAAAATAATTAAAAAACAGTTGCAGCACTGATTGACAGGGAGCTGCTGAAAATTAAGCTGGATTTAGAAGAGAACCTGGAACGGGGGATATCATTGCTGGTATCAGATGGATCTTGGCTACAAGCAGAGAATACCAGAAAGATGTTTACCTGTGTTTTATTGACTATGCAAAGGTATTCGACTGGATCATAAAAAATTATTGAGAACATTGCAAAGACTGGGAATTCTGGAATACTTAATTGTGCTCATGAGGGATCTGTTCATAGACCAAGAGGCAGTCACTCTAACAGAGCAAGAGGTTACTGTGTGGTTTAAAATCAGGGAAAGTGTGCATCAGGGTTGTGTCCTTTCACCATACTTATTCAATCTGTATGCTGAGCAAATAATTGGAGAAGGCAGACTGTATGAAGAAGAATGTGGCCTCAGGAATGGAGGAAGACTCATTAACAACCTGCAATATGCAGACGACAGAAACTTGCTTGCGGGAAATGAAGAGGACTTGAAACACTGATGACAAAGACCACAACCTTCAGTATAGATTACACTTCGATATAAAGAAAACAGAAATCCTCACGACTGGGCCAATAAGCAACATCAAAAGGGAGAAAAGATTGAAGTTGTCAAGGATTTCATTTTACTTGGATCCACAATCAACACTCATGGAAACAGAGGTGAAGAAATCAAATGGCATATTGCATTTGGCAAATCCGCTGCAAAAGACTTCTTTTAAGTATTAAAAAGCAAAGATTTCACTTTGAGGACTAAGGTGTGCCTGATTCAAGCCATGGTATTTTCAGTGGCCTCATATGCATGCAAAAGCTGGAAATGAGAAAGACCAAGGAGAATTGATGCCTCTGAATCATGGTATTGGCGAAGAACATTGAATATAACCATGGACTGCAAGAACAAACAAATGTCTTGTGGGTCCAGCCAGAAAGCTCCCTTAGAAGCGAAGACGGCGAAATGTCTCACATACTTTGGACATGTTATCAGGAGGGACCAGTTCCTGGAGGGCATCATGCTTGGTAGATGAGTGAAAAAGAGGATGACCCTCAACGAGGTGGACACAGTGCCTGCAACAACGGGCTCAAACATAGCAAAGATTGTGAGGACAGCGCAGGACCGGGCAGTTTCGCTCTTCTGTTTATACGGTCGCCTTAAGTCAGAACCACCTCTATGGCACCTAACAGAAACAATTACTGAGGGAGCCTTGGGAGCTTTGACAAATAGGCGGTAGAGTGGAGGTGAGGGCAGTGGCACAAACCGATAACGTCCTGCTGCGGAGGGGAGCACGGGCCTCACCAATACCTAAAGAGCAGCCAAAGCACAGGAACCGAAGGATCTGAGCTAGACAGAGGCGGCGGTTTCCCTCCCCAGTACTAGGCCGCGCCGGGTGAGGCCGTTTCCGGCAGGGGCGGGGCGAGGGGGAAAGGATGAGCGCATACCTGGCAGCGGGCAGCTCTTCGTTCCCGCACAAGGCGACCCAGGCGCGCTCCCGTCCGCAGGAACTCCTTCCGCTGTCAGTTCGTTCTCCACTCCCTACCTACTCGAATTCGCATGCTGGGTCGCCGTGTACAAAAAAAGCACAAGAGCTTAGGCCCCCAAATGGCGGAAAACTTCAGTGCGGGACAGTGGGTGGCCAACTCAGAGACGCAAAACAGGCAAGCGCCAGTGACCTTACGAACCCAGTTAAGCCTGTAAAGCTCCAAGCCACCAGTTAAGCGGTCTATAAGCAGGTTAAGCAAACCTATCAACCCGTCCTATCTTTTACGCAACCCACCCCCGGGAACCTAGGGCTTCACCTCCCTAAACCTCTCCCCGACTTTGGGAGCGTCCACCCGGTGACGGCCCAGACTAAGTGACACAGCCGTTTTCGAATGCTGTTGTGGGTGGCTCTGAAAAGAGCCTTTGGATGAGATGGAACCCCGAGCCGAGTGCAGTGTAACTTAAGCCCGCTCCCCGCGGATGCGGCGGGCCAGCTGGATGTCCTTGGGCATGATGGTCACGCGCTTGGCGTGGATGGCGCACAGGTTCGTGTCTTCAAACAGCCCCACCAGGTAGGCCTCGCTCGCCTCCTGCAGCGCCATCACGGCCGAGCTCTGGAAGCGCAGGTCCGTCTTGAAGTCCTGCGCGATCTCGCGCACCAGCCGCTGGAACGGCAGCTTGCGGATCAGCAGCTCGGTGGACTTCTGGTAGCGCCGGATCTCCCGCAGGGCCACGGTGCCCGGCCGGTAGCGGTGCGGCTTCTTCACGCCGCCCGTGGCCGGCGCGCTCTTGCGGGCGGCCTTGGTGGCCAGCTGCTTCCGCGGGGCCTTGCCCCCGGTCGACTTGCGGGCAGTCTGCTTAGTACGGGCCATAACGGGTCAAGACACGAGCTAACCGGCGCAGCGACAGGGACAGGAATGCGAGCCCTCCAGCAGCAGCAGTCTTTATCGGCGCAGTCTCTCCCGGATTGGGCGGGAGGATAATTGAAAGTCCCGCGCTGACTGTCCATTGGCTGTGACGTCATCCGCCCTGGCGTCACCGATAGGCTTGGACAGAACCCTCCTCCGACCTCCCCCGCCAGCCCGCCCCCTTTCCTACTCTCCAGTTTGCGAACAGTTTTTTCTCCGTTTTTCCCGATTCTTTCCTCGGAGAGGCGTTTTTGATTGCAACCTAGTGAGACCGTTTCTCCTCAGCCTATCATTCCTTTAGGACACGCTACCCGTGCCCCGCCTTTCTGCGCTGTGTTTGTAGCTCCGGAATGAAACATTTATCCCTTCCGCCCCAAATCTTGTAACCTTTTCACAGAGCAACCCACCCTCCCCCGGCCGCCCCGTTCGCTCTGGTTAATCGTTTCCTCCTGGTCGGTGCTTTTCCGCTTGGAAAGCTGTCCGCTCCCAAGGGTTAAGAGTTGGCCTGCGAAAGCCTAGTGTGGATCGGTATCTCCGCCGCACAAACGTTTTTTTTTATTCCCCAAGACGCTGGGCTAGGCTAAGCTGAGACTCGGGTCCGCTGCACTCTCGGAAACTGCTCCCCTGTAGAAGGGGGTGATAACGTATCCCTCAAACTAGGGTCGGGTCAGGTGGTGGGCAAAGCTTCGGGAACTGAGAGTGGCGCACTCGGCGCCAAGCGAGCTAACGGGTTGGTGCTGCCCAGTATCTTGTGGGTTAAAAGACCGTGGGTGGAGCCCAAGGTATTTGGTGCCTCCACTTGGGTTTAGTTCTAGTATGCGCAACTCACTCCATGAAATAAACGAAAAACGCTCGGAACTCAAAAGCTTGGGAGAAAAGCTAACAAATGGTATTCCACTTCCCACCCACCTTCTATATGGCGGCTACAGAGAACTCGGCTATCACTATCAAGAAAGTAGACCTGAGACTGGATATTGCAACAACTCTTTTCACTTGATAAGAGTGGGTGGCTCTGAAAAGAGCCTTTGGCTTATACGGATGACCACGGAAGACGGGGGCTGGGCGGGCAGTTTCCAGCCATCAATCTCACTTTCCTTTTGCTTTATGATGGCTTTCCGTCTTCTTCGGAAGCAACACGGCCTGGATGTTGGGCAAAACGCCACCCTGGGCGATGGTGACCTTGCCCAGCAACTTGTTCAGCTCTTCGTCGTTGCGGATGGCCAGCTGGAGGTGACGGGGGATGATGCGCGTCTTCTTGTTGTCCCGGGCCGCGTTGCCCGCCAGCTCTAGGATCTCCGCTGTCAGGTACTCGAGCACCGCCGCCATGTAGACGGGCGCACCGGCCCCCACCCGCTCGGCATAGTTGCCTTTACGGAGCAGACGGTGAACTCGGCCCACCGGGAACTGCAGGCCTGCACGGGAAGAGCGCGACTTGGCCTTGGCACGAGCCTTGCCTCCTTGCTTACCACGCCCAGACATTACACCGAGAACACACGAACACAACTCTCTCTAAACAACCGCCAAAGTCGCCACCAACTGCCCGGCTTCACCCTTTTATAGGCAGAACGGCGATTGTCTGCGGACCGTTTTGATTGGCTACAGCGCATCTTTGTCCTGAAAACCAATAGCATAGCTCGGTTAGAATCCATTCGTTTACATAATCTGGCCCGCCTCGCACCGGCGCCACTGGAAACCCGCGAATCACAGAGCAGCGTAGTCAGAACCGTCATTTGCGTACCGCCTCTATAAGTACCGAGCTGTTGCTGGCAGGCTCGGCTCGATTGTTTTGTTAGTGGTTTTGGGACGGGTTTTCTGTTTTTGTTTTTTTGCAGTTCGGTAGTTCTTATTATGCCTGAGCTGGCCAAATCCGCTCCTGCTCCTAAGAAGGGCTCTAAGAAAGCTGTTACCAAGGCCCAGAAAAAAGATGGTAAGAAGCGCAAGCGCAGCCGCAAGGAGAGTTACTCCATCTACGTGTACAAAGTGTTGAAGCAGGTCCACCCCGACACGGGCATTTCTTCCAAGGCCATGGGCATCATGAATTCTTTCGTCAACGACATCTTCGAGCGCATCGCCGGGGAAGCGTCCCGCCTGGCGCATTACAACAAACGCTCGACCATCACGTCCCGGGAGATCCAGACGGCGGTGCGCCTGCTGCTGCCCGGCGAGCTGGCCAAGCACGCCGTGTCCGAGGGCACCAAGGCCGTCACCAAGTACACCAGCTCCAAGTGAGTCACCTGATGGGATGCAGCCTTCGCACGGTCTCCGGCTTCTTTGTTCCAAAGGCTCTTTTCAGAGCCGCCCATTGTGTCAACGAAAGAAGCTGTCACTGGCCCTATGGGTTTAATGTGTCCCCGCTGTATCTTCATACTTTCTTCAAGTCTAGTGTAAGAAAACTTAAACCTTGTTTAAACACAGGTATCTAGCTCGTTTCTGTCTCAAATGGGAAAAGAGTTTATGGCCGTGGAGGGTGGGGGAAAAACTTTGGGGGAGTAGGTGGGATTCGTCCTTCGTTCAATTGCTATTAAAATTGACGTTGGGTACCTGAATTACACGTGAAGGTTCAAGTGCTCTGGTAGTTGTTTTCTAGTGAAACACGGGTTTGTGCTGTATTAACCTTGATAAACGTTAAGCAGGATAAGTTACCTGTAAGAGCAAAGAAATACGATTCGGTTATTCCCAAGTGGTAAGGTTACTGGGAGTGCTTAGATTTGTTCCATTACGTGCTCCTGTCCTGTGCACTGAAAAAGGATAATTTAGTTTCCTTCATATATGCTGCTGACTAATTTCTGGAGTTTGTGTCCTTAGTTCTTCAAAGCTCCTGACTTAGTTGTTCAAGTAAAGATTCCCCAGTAAGGGAGATGGAATCTTGATTTTTAAATTTGGGAATTAAGTGCTGGTGTCTTCTCTCTGCCGCTTCTTACATCAAATAGCGTGAAGCCGAACCTAATTTAATCATGCAGTGATAATGTTTTACTCCCAAGAATTATCAACGGAGTTTATCCCTTTGTAACAACCATGTCGAGATACAGAAGACAGTCCCGTATAATAGGAACAAAATATGTATAATTTCCGAAGCTGGAGTTTGGAATGCAAAAAAAGTGAAAATATGGTGTAGTGCAAGCGGAATGTGATTGGTTTTAGAATTTATTTCCAGTGTATTGGGAACCCATTGGACTATTTTCAGGTAGGGTTGGATAATATGAGCTCATTAAACCTTTAAACCTTTAAAAAGGTTACTCTGATTGCTTTGGGGATCATGGATCCTAGGCTGACAACAGCAGAAAACCAAAACCAAAAACCAAATGTGTTGTTGTTGAGTCGATTCTGACTCATAATGACTCTATAGAACAGGGTAGAACTGCCCCATACAGTTTCCACGGACTGGCTGGTGGACTGGCTGGTGGGTGCCGACTGCAGACGTTTTGGCTAGCAGCTCTTAACCACTGTCCCACCAGTGCAACAGTAAACCCACTGCTGTGGAGTCAGGCTCATATGACCCTATAAGAGAATAGAACTGCCTCAGAGTTTCCAAGACGGGCTAGTGGATTTGAACTGCTAACCTTTAACTTAGCAACCGAGCTCTTAATCACTGCGCTACCAGGGCTCCGACAGTGGCTCCGACAATAGAAGGCATCAAATTAAGAGGCTGTTGCAGCGTTGTGAGCTGGATGTGGTTCTTAAAATCTGGCCTCCAGACCAACAGGAAGGAGTGCTGGTGGAGCAGTAGTTAAGTGTTTGGCTGCTAACCAAAAGGTTGGTGGTTCAAACCTACCCAGCTGCACCACAGGAGAAAGACCTGGTGGTCTGCTCCTGCAAAGGTTACAGCTTAGGAAACCTTAAGGGGCAGTTACACCTTGTCACATGGGGTCGCTATCCACTCGCAGGCACCTGACAGACCAGCAGAATCAGCATTACCTGGGAATTTATTAGAAACGATAATTCCTGGTCCCCAGCAATCTAACAAGCCCTGGGAGTTGATTCTGATGCATGCTAAATTCTGAGACTCCCCTGGGTTTGGTTAGAGATACCCAACTGGAGTATGGTGATAGCAGTGGAGACTGTGAGAAATGGTGGGATTTAGATTATATTTTGGAAGTTGGATCAATAATCTGCTGACAGGATTTGGTTATGAGTGAAACTCCTAACTTTTTGGCTTGAGCAACTGGGTAGATAGCAATGTTCGAACTAAGGATGGACTCCTGGGAGGAGGTATGGTTTGGGGCATTGGAGGAGCTTCCGATTGAAATTTGAGAAGCTCTTTGATATTCAAGTGAATATATTGAGTTGGTAGTTTGACTTATCCAGGGCTCAGAAAACAGAACAAAACATTGCCTTTAAGCACTACCTCTGAACTTTATTTTTTCATGTTGTCATGAAATTTAATTTAGTAGTTGATAGCCCTACAATGTATATATTTAACTATGCAGCATTTATTTTTTCCTGTTTTCTCTAGTTGTATCCTGATTTTCATTAAAGAATCCACCTAATCCCTCATGTTAATTGGTTCTCAATTTTGGCCGCATATTGAAATTCCCTGGGGACCTTTAACAAGTACTGATCTTGGGTCCCACCCCCAGAAATTCTGATTTAAGTTTTATGGGGTAGCCCTGTGAAGTTGCCCAGGTGATTCTAACCCACGGCCAAGACTGAGAACCACTGCTCTACGTGTTTCTCAGAAAGCAGCTCTTAGGTTTAGGTGATGATTCCAACTCACGGCAATCCCGTGTGTGTCAGAGTAGAATTGTGCCCCGTTATGGTTCATTCCGGTTTGAACCCCTGATGAGAACTTGCATTTCTACCCCATATACTGAATCAGAATCTGCAGTTTAACAAGATCCCCAGGTGATTCTTATGTATGATAAATTTTGAGACCCACTGCTCTACTAGTGGTTCTCAGAGTTGGTCTCTAACCAGCAGCCTTAGCATCACCTGGGAATTTGTTAGAAAGGTGAATTCTCAGCAGGGGTTCAAACCCTGGCTTAACAGGGTTTTCAATGGCTAATTTTTCAGAAGTACATCTCTAGGCCTTTCTTCAGAGCGCCTCTCGGTGGTTGAACCTCCCAACCTTTGGGTTATCCGCCAATCGAGTGTTAATAGTTTGCACCACCCAGGGACTCCTCAGGATTATACACCAATCTAATTAGCACAGATATTTCAGAAATTGAACTGAGCAACAGTCTGCAGGAGAGTGTAGATTGCTGATACCCTTTGGGAAAGAAATCTCTTTGCTTTCAAGAGGCAGTAGCTGGATGGAATGGTCTCTTGGTGTGAAGGCAAGAATGGTTATAGACAACACATAAAGAAGGGCACAGTTGAGGGGGATTCAGAGAACTGAGCCCCTCATGGAATTCAGCCAGCCTTGCAGCTTGCTGCACCTTTGGACTTCTAGTTAAGCCATTTTGAGTATGACATGCTCTTTTTTAAACCGGGCTGAGTCTTGACATATTTGAAATTAATAACAAAAGGTCTCAGAGGCCAAATAGGGTAGATAAAGAAATATAAACAATGTAATTCTATTATTAGATGTTTGAGTAGACAACTGTGGTAGGTTAATATGGCTTCCAAATATGTCCAAGTCATAATCCCCAGAACCTGTGAATGTTACCTTATGTGGCAAAAGGGACTTTGCAGATGTGATTTTAAGATGGGGAGATTATCCTGGGAGAGAAGGAGGGGAAGCCTAGATGTAATCAGTCACCAGGGTCCTTATAAGAAGAAGAAAGAAGGCCAAAGGAGGAAAAGGGTGATGGAAATAGAGATTTGAAGATGATAAGCTAGTTGGCTTTGGAGATGGAGGGGGGAAGGGGCCATAAACCAAGGAATGCTGCTCTAGAAGGTGCAAAAGGCACAGAAATGGATTTTTCCCCTAGAGCCTCTGGAGGCAGCTTGGCCTTAATTTTGGTCCAGTAAAACTGATTTTGGACTTCTGACCTCCAGAACGGTAAAAGAGTAAATGCGTATTTTAAATCACCAAATTTGTAGCAATTTGTTATAGTAGCCATAGGAAACTAATCTGATAGCTCTGTAGGATTTTTTTTAATTTTGACAATTGAAGAAACTTGAATATAGAATGTATGTTGGTTAATATTATTGAGTAAATATTAAATATCTTGAGTGTGATAATGATATTGTAGTTATAGAGGAGAATGCCCTTATCCTTAAGAGAGTGTTACTGAAGTATGTAGGGAGGAAGTGTGAGGATGTTTGCAAGTTATTTTCAAATGGTTCAGAAAAAATGTGGGTGGGCACATAAGAGGAGAGATAAAAGCAAATGTAGCAAAATAGTAACAGTTGGGTATCAAGAAAGATGATACAGCTTGTAGAACTTAACCAATGTTACTGAATTGTACATGTAGAAATTGTTGAATTGATGCATTTTCCTGTATATAACTTCACCTAAAAAAAAAAAAAAAGTAGTAGTTGGTGAATCCAGGTGAAGGCTGTACGATTGTTCATTGCATTATTTTTTTTCAACTTTTCTGTAGGTTTGAAAATCTTTTAAAAATTGTAATCAATGACTTTACAAGTTGTTAGTATAGAAACAGTTTTTGCAGTCATTAATTATTGCTGCATTTTAATTTTTCAATAAAATAAATTTATATGTTAATTAATATAATTTCAACATATAAAACACACTGAAGAAATTTTCAAGGAGCCCTGGTGGCACAAAGGGATAAACATTTGGCTGCTAACCTAATGGTTGGAGGTTTGAACCCACCTGTGGGTTTGTGGGAAAAAGACCCGGTGATCTGCTTCCCTAAAGATCACAGCCAAGATAACCTGTTATGTATACTTATGTATGTTCTCAAATCACATAAGCTCCTGTTTCCAATACTGCTGTGCTTCCTACTGCATATGTACCACTCACTCATAATATGAACTTAGAAATATATAAATATATATATATACACACACATACTTACGAGATGCTCTCTAACCAGAAAATTCTAAATCATTATAGTTTACAAGCTAGGAGAAACTATGACTAGAACTTTTCTCGCTTTAAAAACAGAATAGTAGAAGTATGTGGAGTATGTGAGATGTGTTATAAACGATGAAGAAAGAAATGTAACATGAAGTTAAATCTCTATAGGTGGCCTTGAGACATCCGGAATTATCCTAAACAACCCCTTAATTTCTAAAAGATGCAACATTAGGCAAATGTCTGTCCTTGAAGAAAAGATGTAACATACTAAACATGACATCACTTGGCCCTTATTACATGAGACCAAGGCTACAAAACCGTACATAAGCAGTAGGTTTAAGCTCATTCCTTAAAGAGAAGTACAGAGGCAAGAGACTCCTCTCTAGGCTCTGACACTCTCTGAAGAAGAGACGATTCCAGAGAATGAGTCTCTGCCCACTGCCACCAACCTCAGACCCTAGCTACGAAGGACCTCTCCTGAGATGGGGCCATGGTCAAGCCTTCCTCCTGAGACTTCTTGTGAAAGGTAACAACCTAAAATCTAAATATTGGGACTCTAACCATTGAACTAACATTGTACTTCTGATTCTGACCTGCAAAAATGAATGTCTTGAGGTCCTACCTTCCTGCCTTGCTGTGACTTCCTCGCAATAAATTAAATGAGTTTATGCATGACAAATTGGAATCTCTCTCTATTGATTCATAAACTTCTAAGATATTAAACCCTCCAGGAGAAAACCCTATGGCGCAGTTCCCTGTCACGTGGCATTGCTATGAGTTGAAAATGACTTGATGGCACCTAACAACAGGAAGGAGAATTTATACCCCAAGTTGTGCTTACCTAGTTTGAGAATGGTCATCTAAATATTAACTAGAACTGAATGATATCCCTTAAAAAACTTTATGCATTAGAGGTAATGGTGGACCTACATGGTTGCACTAGGTCAAGAATGCCAGAAATGACCTTGACTTAGACATTTGACTATTCTACCTTCTAAAGTCTGAAGTGAAACTGGAGTTGGATAGGGAATTTTAGTCAAACGCTGAGACCAAAGTTGAGACATTCCTAGGGAAAAACAAAAATATATGTGGACATGTTATAAAGGAGTCCTTGGGTGGTGCAAATGGTTAAGTGCTTGACTACCAATTGAAAGGTTGGCAGTTTGAACCCACGTGCCCAGAGGCACCTTGGAAGAAAGTCCTACGATCCTCTTCTGCAAGTTCACAGCCACAAAAACTCTAGGGTGTACAGTTCTACACTGCAACATACAAGGTTTCCATGAGTCAGAATCAACTCGACAGCAACTAGTTTAATTAGGTTAGACACGTTATGAACCTGTTACTGTCAAGTCATTTCTGCCTCATAGCAACCCTGGCCACCCTGTATGTGACAGAGTAGAACTGCTCCATAGGGTTTTTTTGGCTGAAATCTTTAAGAAAACAGATCATCAGGCCTTCCACAGCACTGCGGGGTGGATTTGAACCTTGAGATTAATAGTCGAGTACAAACTATGCCATCTAATTACCTTAGACATGTTAATAGTGGTTCTAAATGCTTCCAGAAAGAAAGGGTAGATCACCTACAAATGAACAAGAATCAGACCGACATCAAACTTTATAAATCTAACCTCTTTCTTGACCCTCAACTCCAGATTCTCGTATTTTCTACTTCGTATTTGTATTTCCACTAGGATAGCTAATAGGAATCTCAACATTTTGTTCAAAACACTCTTGGTTTTTCCCCTCCAAAGATGCTCCTTACCCATAGCAGTAAATATCAAGTCTTATTTTCCATGTGCTCAGTCCAAAACCTTTGTGTCATATCCTACATTCAATTGATCAATTTCATTTGAAATATATTTGGACTACTGTCTTATTTATCTAGTGCTGCTATAACAGAAATACCACAAGTGAGTGGCTTTAACAAACAGAAATTCATTCCAGGAGGCTAGAAGTCCGAATTCAGGGTGTCAGCTCCAGGGAAAGGCTGTCTCTTTCTTGGGTTCCTGGTGGAGGGGGAAGCCCTTGTCATAAGTCGTCCCCCTGGTCTAGGAGTTTCGAGCCCAGGGACCCTGGGTCCAAAGCACATGCTCCGCTCCTGGCTCTTCTTTCTTGGTGGTAGTCATTCCTCCCACTCTCCCTCATTTCTACAGAATTAGGTTGTATATTGAGCCAAGAAGAGGTTGACTCAAGATACAACCTAATTCTGTAGATTGTCCTGCCTCAACTCAATTGCTGCTAATTCTGTTTCATTAACATCATAGAGGTTAGGATTTACAACATATTGTACAATTACATCAGATCACAAAAGGAAGGACAACCACACAATACTGGAAATCATGGCCTAGCCAAGTTGACACGTATTTTGATGGGGACACAATTCAATCCATAACAACTACTTCTCACCATCTCTACTGCTAACATCCATCTCTCTCTTGAACTTCTACTATAGCCTTATTATTCTCCTTGCCTCTGCTCTTGCTCTCTTACAATCTGCTTTCCACATAGCATCCGGGGTGAACTTTTAAAAACACAAATCATATCATTCCTCTGATCTAACTCTCCAAAGGTACTCCATCTCATTTAGGATAAAAGGCAAAATCTTTGTGATGGCCTATGAGGTCTGCCCCTCAGCTATTCATCTCCTGTGAATCTTTTCTTCCATCACTGTCCTTCAGCCACACTGGCCTCCTTGCTTGTTCCTTGAACTTGCTAAACATTCACCTGCTCAGAGCCTTTGCACTTGGCTGTTTTCTGTTCTTGGAATACTCTTCCTCAGGGTATCCTCATGGCTCACAATCTTTTTTCAGGCCTCTGTTTAAGTATTATCTGATCAAACCTGTCTTCCACACTCAACTCCAGATTCTGCTTTACTTTTTCTTCACAGCACATATCATCACCTGAATATTATATATTTCTTTCTCATTTTCAGTATCCGTCAACTAGAATGTAGTTCTTTGTGGGTTGGGAGTTTTTCTATTCTAATTATTGCTGTATCCCAACATGTTTTTTTTTCTCTCAGGGTGCAAGGTGTTTTTTTTTTTTTTTTTTTCTTATCCTTTATTGCAGGAAGTGATGTGTATAATTATTCAAAACGAAGTCAAAACAAAGTATCAGTTTTGTTTTCACACCTGTAAGTGTGAATTTTGGTAAGAAGGCCATTCGTGTGTCATAGTTACACTGAGTCACCTTTTCCATCTTTTTCAAGATTAGTGGTTTCCTGCTTTATTACCTGTATTGGTTTGAATGAAGGCTCCCTGGTGGCACAGTGGCTAAGTGCTCGGCTGCTAACAGAAAGGTTGGTGGTTCAAACTCACCAACCACTCCATGGGAGAAAAGACCTGGTGATCTGCTCCCATAAAGATTTCAGTCCAGGAAACCCTATTGGGCAGTGCTACTTGACGGCACACAATAACAATGTTAGGTTGAATAGTGTTCCCAAAAAATTCATGACTAGAACCTCAGAATGTGATTTTATTTGGAAATAGGGTATTTGCAGTTGTAATTAAAGTTGCTCCCATGTTTCCATCAGTTTGTCGTACTATGGGGGCTTGGGTGTTGCTGTAATGCTGGAAGCTATGCCGCCAGTATACATACCAGCAGGGTCGCCCAAGGCGGGGAGGTTTCAGCTTAGTTTCTGGACTAAGACAGACTAGGAAGAAGGACCCGGCAGTCCATTTCTGAAAAGTAGTAACCTTATGAAACCTTATGAATAGCAGCAGAACATTGTCTGATACAGTGCTGGAAGATGAGCCCCTGAGGTTGGAAGGCACTCAAAGATGACTGGGGAAGAGCTGGCTCCTCAAAGTAAAGTTGACTTTAATGACATGAAGAGACTCAAGCTTTTGGAACCTTCATTTGCTGATGTGGCATGATTCAAAATGAGAAGAAACAGCTGCAAACATCAATTAATAATCGGAACATGGAATGTACAAAGTATGAATCTAGGGAAATTGGAAGTCATCAAAAATGAAATGGAACGCATAAACATTCATATCCTAAGCATAACAACAATTGTAAGGATGGTGCAGGACCGGGCAGTGTTTCATTCTGTTGTACATAGGGTCGCTGTGGGTCGGAACTGACTGGATGGCACCTAACAACAATTAAAGTTGAGATTATGTCATACTGGGTTAGGGTAGGCCCTAAATCCAATCAATGGTACTCTTATAAAAAAGCCATATGAAGATATAGACACACACACAGGAGAGCACCGCGAGGGAAGCAGAAATTGATGTCATGCAGCTACAAGTCAAGGAATCCTAAGAATTATCAACAGCCACCAGAAGCTACGGAAGAGGCAAGAAAGGAGTCTTCCCAGAGCCTTTGAAGATAGCATGGCCTTGCTGCAACCTTGATTTCACACATCCAGCGTTCAGGACTGTGAAAGAATACATTTCCGTTGTTTTAAGCCCCCTGGTTTGTGGTACTTTGTTTCAGCAGTCCTAGGACACTACTTATATCCTGAGACTCTCCAGATGCAAATGTCGACCACTGTCTCCTCCACATACGATTAGGTTATTTAGCTAATATTCTGTTCCTTTTAAAACTTTCTTATATTCTTACCCTGTAAAAACTCAACCTTTTGCCTCTTGTCTTTCCCCTCACTTCCCATCTTCATGCTTTACCTGAACTTTTCAGGGTCCAGCAATCTGCCTTTTCTCTCATAGAGCCAAGCAAGGCATGAATGAGCAAAGGCAGGGAAATGTTTCACAAGGACTAAGAACTGGAAAGAAGATGTAGGTTTAGTACAATAACCAAACTCCAAAAAACCAAACCCACTGCCGTGGAGTCGATCCCTACTCATAGTGCCCTTTAACTAGGAAACGAATTATCTGTGTTTGATTGGGTGGGGCAGACAGGAGGTAATGAAAACCATGCTAGAAGACAGTGTTTGGGATTTTATGTAGGTAAATAAGAGGAAAAAAGTGAGCAAAAAACAAGGGGACTTGCTTAGGACACTGTTGCACTGAACATGTATTTTTCTAGGACTTGACTGCCTGTTCTCATCTGACCTCCTCTTAAAATGTATTTCTTAAACCCCAATAAAGGTGGGAATGTAAAATTCCATATTTGGTGTCCTGAATTAATGAGGGAATACGTGAAACTAGTTTTGTATGGAGCATTACAAACAGTTCTTGGAAAGTTTTCTAGCAAGACAGCAATTGGAAACAAAACACAAGAAAATGTCTGGAGCAGTGACTGAAAAGTGTGAACAGGTTTTTTCCAAGGAATATGGCAGCTACACAATGAATATATTAGTGTTTATCAAACATTTGGATCGCCTGGTGTCTTCTCCTTGCTTCTTACTCCCAGTGATTTCGGTTCAGTGGCACTTTGAGGGGGTTTTAGAAATATTTATCTCAGATTAGAATCTAAAGGCCTTTGAACTGTTTTAGGCAACACTTTTTTAAGGCATCCTGTTTAAAAACTGGAGAGAACATTTTTGATTCTATTTTTTTGTGCCTCAATTTTTAAGAGATAATGAATGTTTTCTGGAGAAGGGACAAATATTTTTAAAGCCAAGCAGTTATAACAACAAACTGCTGGTGAAAGTCTCTGGAGGGCACTTTATAATTAGCTGGTAGGAGTTCTTGAAATCCCTGAGCAATTTTAAGCCTTTTCCCTCCTGCCTTTCTTACCCAGAGGACTGTAATACAGCAGAACTAAAACTATAGGGAATTTATAGGTGTCAACACCTGAGTAAAATGGTTTACTATTGATCATAGCTACCTTTTCGTTTTATTCGGAGTTTTGCTTAAACTCTTGAATGTAAGCAGTATATATGGAACGATTGTACTTGAAAGGAATATGAAACGATAAGGGGATATAGCTAAAAATTATTTCATTAGAACACCCAGGTTCATCAGAAGTTTACTCTAGGTACTAGGGCATAGTTTCTCAAAGTATCTTCCTTACATTTTTACACTAACATTGCATGAAGTTTCTAGCAAGAAAAATTCGTTTACGTGGTGCTGCCCGCATCCGATCGCCTAAAAAACAAAATTCACCGCTTTTGAGCCCATCTTTACCTTTTTCTAACACACTGCGTAGGACGTATACGGACCACGGTCCACTTTCTAAAACGTGTATTTGAGCAAGTGTTGGCCCTAGCTCTCAACGAAGCTAAAGAACCTTTTCCCACTTTAGATTTCTCTCAATCTTCAGGGCCGATGAGGACTAAGGGAAACTGGTAGCAGAATAAAAAAATATAACTTGCAACTAGGGAGAACCGTGAGAACAGCTTTTTTCACTGACAAGATGGGTGGCTCTGAAAAGAGCCTTTGGAGCAAAAAGGCCAGAGACTGTGTGAAGGCTGCGTCCCGATAGGAGGCTCACTTGGAGCTGGTGTACTTGGTGACGGCCTTGGTGCCCTCGGACACGGCGTGCTTGGCCAGCTCGCCGGGCAGCAGCAGGCGCACGGCCGTCTGGATCTCCCGGGACGTGATGGTCGAGCGTTTGTTGTAATGCGCCAGGCGAGACGCTTCCCCGGCGATGCGCTCGAAGATGTCGTTGACGAAGGAGTTCATGATACCCATGGCCTTGGACGAAATGCCCGTGTCGGGGTGGACCTGCTTCAGCACCTTGTACACGTAGATGGAGTAACTCTCCTTGCGGCTGCGCTTGCGCTTCTTGCCATCTTTTTTCTGGGCCTTGGTGACAGCTTTCTTAGAGCCCTTCTTGGGAGCGGGAGCGGATTTGGCCGGCTCCGGCATGGCGAAGACTGCACGTTACAAAGACCAACGGTCACAACTACCACAACACTCACACTGCCTGCCGAGGACGGCTCGGTACCTATAAAGGCGTTACGCAAATGCGTTCGGACTACGCTGCTCTGTGATTCGCTTGTTTCCAGCTCCGCCGGTGCGGGGAGGGCGAGATTATGTAAATGAGTGGATTTTTTTTGAGCTGAGCTTATCCTATTGGTCATCAGGACAAAGATGCGCTGTAGCCAATCAAAACGGTCCGCAGACAATCGCTGCTCTGCCTATAAAAGGGGGAAGCGGCATAGTTCGCGGCTATTTTGTTGGTAGTTCAGTAGAAGCGGTTGTGGTTATTTTTGCTCTCATGTCTGGCCGTGGCAAGCAAGGAGGCAAGGCTCGCGCTAAGGCCAAGTCTCGCTCCTCCCGCGCGGGCCTTCAGTTCCCGGTGGGCCGAGTCCACCGCCTGCTCCGCAAAGGCAACTATGCCGAGCGGGTGGGGGCTGGCGCGCCGGTGTACATGGCGGCCGTGCTCGAGTATCTGACGGCAGAAATTTTGGAGCTGGCAGGGAACGCTGCACGCGACAACAAGAAGACACGCATTATTCCTCGTCACCTCCAGCTGGCCATCCGCAACGACGAGGAGCTGAACAAGCTTCTGGGCAAGGTCACCATCGCCCAGGGCGGCGTTCTGCCCAACATCCAGGCCGTGTTGCTCCCGAAGAAGACCGAGAGCCACCACAAGGCAAAGGGCAAATGAAGCCCATGGCTCGAAGCCTGCTTGCCCAACCCGTCTCTCCGTGGTCACCTGTGAAATCAAAGGCTCTTTTCAGAGCCACCCACTTTTTTCAAATGAAAGGAGTTGTTAAACTGTATCCGCTCTGTTTCGTTTGTCTTTACATGCCCAACTTTCACTAGGTGGGTGGGAAGCGCCCTCTCCTTTATGTTCTCCCGGTCGCTCTCCACTGTCCAGCATTTTGTTTTAGATTTCATCCCACGGAGTGAGTTGCATATCCTAGAAGTGAACCCAAGTGGAGGCACCAAACATCTTGGGTGCCATCCATGGTCTTTGAAGCCACAACTATATGCTGGGCAGCGCCAGCTCATCAGCTCCATCGGGGCCGAGTGCACGACTATTTAGTTCCTGAGGTCTTTGTCCACCACCTAACACGACCCTAGTTTGAGGGGGAAGTTATCCCTCGCTTCAGTAGAGGGGCAGTTCCCCGGAGTGTGGCGAACCTGAGACTCAGCCGAGCCCAGTGTTTTGGGGATTAAGAAACGCTTGTGCGGCTGAGATACAGCTCCACTATGCTTTCCGAGGCAGTCTCGCGCCCTGGGAGCGGACAACTTTCCGAACAGAAAAGCACGGACCCGGAGGAAACCATTAGCCAGAGCAAATGTGGGAGCGGGCTGTGAAAAGGTAACGAGGCATTTTGGGAGGAAGGGATGAACGTTCAGTTCGGGAGCTACATACACAGTGCAGAAAACAGGGGGACGGGTAGTGTCCTAAAGGAGTGAAAGGCTGAGGGGGAACGGTCTTACTAGGTTGCAAATAAAAAAGGCCTTTCTGAATGAGGACAGAATTAGGGGACAACCAGGGAGAGAAACTGTTGGCAAACTGAAAGTAGAAAGGGAGGCGGGGGTGGGGAGGAAGACTCCACCCGAGCCCGCCGGTGACTCCAGGGAGGGTGATGTCACAGCCAATGGACAGTCAGCGCGGGACTTTCAATTATCCTCCCGCCCAATCGGGGAGAGACTGCGCTTATAAAGACTGCTGGGGCGGCCGGGTCTGCTTTATCTATCGGTGCGCCGGTTAGCTCGTGTCTTGACCCGTTATGGCCCGTACTAAGCAGACTGCCCGCAAGTCGACCGGGGGCAAGGCCCCGCGGAAGCAGCTGGCCACCAAGGCCGCCCGCAAGAGCGCGCCGGCCACGGGCGGCGTGAAGAAGCCGCACCGCTACCGGCCGGGCACCGTGGCCCTGCGGGAGATCCGGCGCTACCAGAAGTCCACCGAGCTGCTGATCCGCAAGCTGCCGTTCCAGCGGCTGGTGCGCGAGATCGCGCAGGACTTCAAGACGGACCTGCGCTTCCAGAGCTCGGCCGTGATGGCGCTGCAGGAGGCGAGCGAGGCCTACTTGGTGGGGCTGTTTGAAGACACGAACCTGTGCGCCATCCACGCCAAGCGCGTGACCATCATGCCCAAGGACATCCAGCTGGCCCGCCGCATCCGCGGGGAGCGGGCTTAAGTTACACTGCACTCGGCTCGGGGTTCCATCTCATCCAAAGGCTCTTTTCAGAGCCACCCACAGCAGCATTGGAAAGCAGCTGTGTCACTTACTCTGGCTTGTCACCGGGCGAAAGCTTCCACAGTTGAGACAGGATTAACTAGTGAAGCGCTAGGCTCCATGGGCTGGTTGTGGGAAAGAGGGCCCGGGAGCAAGTTTGCTTCCATGTTTCAAGACCGCTCTCTAGGCTGTTAAAACTTGGAGCCTTACGGGCTTGAGTTCGCGAGGTCGCCTGCGCTTGCTTGAGGGTGGACAGGGACACGTTTTCATTTTAATCTGGCCACTCATTTGACCCCGTAATTTTTGTGCCTGAGCTCTTCTGTGCCTTTTTGCACATGACGGCGACCCAGTATGCGAATTGTCGGTGTAGGTAGCGGAGTGGAGGACAAGGTGACACCAGAAGGAGTCCCTGCGGTGGGGAGCGCGCCTGGGCCGCCCTTTTCGCGAGCACTGACTGCGCGCTGCCGGGTGCGCGCCGCCGCTTCCCCTCGCCCCGCCCTCACCGAAAATGGCCTCCCCGGCGTGGCCTCTGCCTAGCGGAGATCCTTCGGCTCCTCCCCAGCAGGATTTTACCAGCCCTCAAAAAAAAAAAAAAAAAAAAAAATTTTTTTTTTTCTTTACCCTCAGCTTCTAAACTCAAATGCCGCCAGTGCCCTGGGCCCCCAGACTTAGGCCACTTCTGGCGATCTCGTCCTTAAATGGACTATTTCCTACCCTTCACAGTGAGACTCCGGGAAGGTGTCCCCAAAAGCTGCGACCCATTTTTTTCTTTCTTGAAATTAGAGGGACTATCCAGTGTCAGGGGAGGCCTATGATCCCGAGTTTTAAGTTTTTAGGAAGACAGTAGACCAGGCAGAGCATGGCCCTCCCTTGGCGGGATGAAGCTTCCCATCCTAAGAAAAAGGGTAGAGGCTTTAGTGATGAATTCTGTAATAGCTGTAAGGTGGAAGTCCAAGGCCATTTAGTAGATGCGGGAGTGGGGTAGTGTCTGACAGAGCCCACACTTCACAGCGCTCAGATACAAGTGACAGCACCGGTCTTAGATGATGTCTCTTGAAATTCTAGGTCATTTATTGAGTCCAAGGCTTATGTTTTGTTTCAGCACAGTCGACAGTGAAAAGCAATCATTACAGAGATAAGCGAGAATTCACATAAACGGAAGGAAACCTAGTTTTTTAAAACTCTGTTCTGCCCTTCTTGAGATGTGTCAGAAAAAGGGGGAGACAGTTTAGACTCTGGCCTCTCCAGCCATGAGTTTGCCACATGTTTCTGCTCCAGGGTCACAGTGATTTCCAGAGCATGCCTCCCAGTCTCAGCCAAGGCCCTCATTCCCTGCTCAGACCCACAATACAGGGTGGATCCATGGGCCTGGCTCTGTACTGAGTTAAAAAGTAGTGACTTTTAGAGCTGTGTAGGAGAGCACTACACTCAGCATCCCACCTATCGTCATGGCAAGCCTTTTAGGTACATAGTGCAGGGACACCCTTAGGTGCAGCCTGGGGCTCTCAGAAGCTAAGTGTCTTGCTCAGCATCTCAGGCCTAGGGGTGGCTATGCAAACACTGGAGCCTGGGGATGTTGGTGTCAGTCATCTGTCTCTACCTCTGCTGGGCTCGAAGATCCCACTGCTTTAATTCACCAGGATTGGCACCCCTAATCTCCCTGATGGATTCTCAAAAGGGAGTTTGGTGGCATTGTTAATACCCAGCCTGGAATAGAATAAAATTTCAGATTCCTATTACTGGGAAGGAGCCCTGGTGGTGCAGTAAAGAGCTTGGTTGCTAACCACAAGGTTGGCATTTCGAAGCCACCAGCTGCACCTTGGAAACCCTATGAGGCAGTTCTACTCTGTACTATAGGGTCGTTGTGAGTCAGAATCAACAGCGAGTTCTGTTACTGAGAAGGCCTAACCTCACAGGAATCTTCCAAATTTTCCTCCATTTGTTTGAGAGGAAACTGAGTTTAATCAATGTTTGCTGTCAGGTGTGGTCGAGTTGATTTTTGACTCAGTGACCTCATGTAACAGACTAGAACTGCCACACAGGGTTTTCTGGGCTGTTATCTGGCTATAAACTTCATAGAGGTCATTTGCCAGGTCTTTTCCTGCTGAGTGGGCGGGGAGGTGGTGGGGTCCAAAATGCCAGCTTTTTAGGTAGCAGCTGACTGCTTAACAATTTGCATCACCAGGGCTCCTTAAGTTCATCAATGCAAGATAACAATTTAAAATGTATATTTCAACATTTAATCATTTTCTGTACTTAAATCATTCTCTACTCTCAGATGAGAGTCAAAGAAAGAATAATTAAGGACAAGATAAATACTTTTCCTCTAATAATTAGCTTGTACATGTCTAGCTTGATTCTAGGAAAGGTCTGCCCTAAGCTCAGGTATTTTAAGAAGTAAAAAACACTCTGTTCAGGTTTAATTCTGCCTTATGACAATGGCCACACCACACAGAACTCAGACAATAGTCATGATTATGGGGTTAATTAAGGAAGTAACAGGCTGCAATTCAGGTTCAGGAATGACTCAGGGTACAGTTCTTTGATCAGGACAGTCTCTTTTCAGCTGTTCCCACAGATAGGCCTCTCTCTGGCCCCTCAGCCCCTTTCCTGTTTAGGCAAGTGTTACAAAGCTTTTAGTTCTGCGGATAAGTGCCTGGAGACACCTCACGCCCCAAATAAGCCTCGTGCCTGAAGACACTCCGCTCTCTTTGGGCTGAGAAGCTCTACCGAAGCCATCTTGTCATCTCCCTTAGCTATCTTGCCATCTCACACTACTGTAGCCCCTTGCTATCTTCCTGTTACAGCTCCATCTCTCTGTTTCGTGGTTCTAGGAGGTTCTCAGCACAGGTATCTTGAGTTCAAAGGATACACTCCACTCCTGGCTCTTCTTTCTTGGTGGTGGTGAGATCCTCCCTTTCTGCCTCTGGGATGGCTCATTTCTGCCTAGCGGGATGGCAAAACTGACCAGTCCCCTTGTTAGGGTTCCATACCTCCACAAGGGTGCCATGCAATTTATTTACATCATTAGCAAGTTATCCAATCCCCTTGGTGGCAACAAGTACCTCATTTACATGGTCCCACCCAGTCATTTGGTGGAAGTTACTAAGACTGTGGCAAGAAGAGCCATATTAAGTAATTCACTGCACTGCAAAAGGCAGCAGCCTCATCCTTAGCCTGATTCTGGTGATAGTAACTGAGAAACGAGTTCACTGAGCAACACCCTGCCACTCCCCACAACCTGTTCCTGAAGGTAGATGACCTGGGGAAGGGTGTCTGATTTTACATTCCCAAAGGCATAAGTTAGGGTGTGATCAATAGCAGAGAGTGAAGTATACCTGAAGAGAGACGGGGGAAGGAAGAAAGAAAGGAGTTGGGAAACAAGCTTACGACCTCACCACTGTGAACTGCGAACCGGGACTGAGATCTGAGGCTCCTTGAGAGGCATGGCCAGGGCTTCCAACCCTTAACAGGAAAAGGGTCCAAAGAGAAAAGACTGGGCTGTCTGTTTCTCAGTTTTCTCGTCTGTAAATCGGGATAATAACTGTACCCATTTCAGGATTGTTGTGAGGATGGAAAGAGCTAATACATTCTAAATACAAAGTGCTTAGAAGACAGACTTACCTGTGGTAATAAGCCAATATTAAAGGTAT
Source organism: Loxodonta africana (assembly GCF_030014295.1). NCBI lineage: Eukaryota > Metazoa > Chordata > Mammalia > Proboscidea > Elephantidae > Loxodonta > Loxodonta africana. Next base: position 179,786,863 of record NC_087344.1, on the reverse strand, counting down.
TAACATCAATAATGTATCAGTGACATTAATCTTAACTGTTGTAAATTACAATCCTGTCAGTAACAACAACAACAACAACAAGAAAGACCAACACACAAAAACAATTCATGAATAATTTTAAACACTTGATCAGCTTCTAGATTGTGTGGCCCAGGCAGGAAGAATACTTGGGCTGGTTTACGGCTCACCTTTCATTCATTTCCTCTCATTTGATTTCACAATAACCCTGGTGAGGGAGAGACAACTGGAATGTGGGCCTCACAGGCAGAACATGGCAGAGGTGGAATTGAGCCTGGGTCTTAGTGTTTGCCTTTTGATTTTTGTATTAGATTTATTATTTCAGAGGAAAACAATGCAATAGTAACAGATGATAGCTATAGTATCAATATATATGTATACAGTAGCTCCTATTGCTGACAACAGACCACAGTAAGAAATACATTTTATATCACTACCTACTGCATACCCACAGGCATCTAAAATCGAAACTTCACAAAATGATATTTTTTTGCACTTGGGCTGTACTTTGATATTTTGTATCCTAATCTGTTTCATTAAAAAGAAAGAAAGAAAGCTGGTTCCCATCTTCTAAATTGATTTTACCACCTAACTTAATGGGTTACAAACTGCAACTGAAAATCACTGCCATAGAGAAAATGACAAAGCACAAAGCAAAATCACTCAGATTAAAAATAGTTAATATCTTGTTCAGTCAGGATCGAGGCATCTCTCTATTCTTGCATACGTACCTGGAGGCATGTACCGTATATGAGTTTGCATAAATGGAAAGCAGGTTTGTAGGCTCTGTGAGAAGGCATGTATATAACAGAAGGCATCTTGTAGTAGGTGGCAAAGAAAGATGCAGATTAAGTTATCTGGGAGTTCAGAGATAAAGGTCAGTTCTAACTGGGGAAATTGTGGTGCTCTTTCTGAAGAGGAACGTGGGGCAGGGGCAGGGAGTGTGATTGAGGCAGTTGTTAGGTGCCGTAGAGTTGAGTCCAACTCATAGCGGCCCCGTATCACAGACTAGAACTGCTGCTTAGGGCTTTCTTGGCTGTAATCATTATGGAAGCAGACCTCCAGGTCTTTCTCCTGCAGAGCCTCCTGGGTAGGTTCAAACCACCAACCTTCATCTAGCAGTCAAGCACTTAACTGTTAAAAGAATAGTGTGTGGTGGCTGGTCCACAGGGTGGGCCAAGGTCACTGATGGGAAATGAATGCTCAGTGTTGTGGACTTTGAAGCCAGCTTGGTTTGGGGGTGGGAGGAGGGCGGATCTTGAAAGCCAAATTGGGGAGGAGGGAGATTTTCTTATAAACAGTGTGGGGGAAAGGATATGAATAGGTGGAGAATAGAAGAAGCACAACATCTATTATATGTATGTAGAGATGCTCATAAATATTAGTACTTGGAGGAAAGCAAATTAAAACAATAATGAGATGTCATTTTACACCGGATTTTCCAGCAAATATTGGAAAGCTGAGTAATGGCCAGGGTTAGTTGGGATGGGGGCTTAGGTTCTTGGTGCCTAATGATGGGGGACCAATTAAGGATGTTGTTGTTAGGTGCTGCCGAGTTGGTTCTGAGTCATAGCGGCCCTGTAGATTAATTATTTTTGCTGCTGTGTGTCGTCGAATCTATTCCCACTCATAGCAACCCTATATGACAGAGCACAACTGCCCCATAGGTTTCCTAGGCTGTAATTTTTACGGGAGCAGATACCCAGGTCTTTCCTCATGTGAAGCCACTGGTGGGTTGGAATCGCTGACATTTTAGTCAGCAGCTGAGCTCTTAACCACTGCACCAGTGCTCCTTACGCAGATTAAAGAACCCAGCAATTCTGCTTCTCTATATTTATGCAAAAGAAATTCTCACAGAGGTCCATCAGCGAACATGATAAGGATGATGGGACATTGGAAAACATGGGCATTTATTATTGGAAGAGTGACAGATAAAATGTGTGGGATACACTCCCGGGAGCGCTCTACAGCAGTAAGAGACAGTGGACTAAATGGACACGTAACAGCAAGGGCAGATCTTAAAGACATAGTTCTAAGGGGAAAATGTAGTAATGAAATTTAAAACAACAGTATTTCTATAAATTAAAAAAATACATTTATACACTTTACAGTCATACATAGTAGAATAGTTTTCTATGGGGAGTAGGAAAGAGTCAGATACGAGGATAACAGAAAATAAACAAGAAAAGGGCGGCAGGGGGTGGGGAGTGATGGGAGCAATGTCTTAAGCACCCAGGTAACGTAATTAAAAGCTGTATATAAAGAAGGCTAAGGAGCCCTAGTGGTGCAGTAAAGAGCTTGACTACTAATCAAAAGGTTGGAGGTTTGAACCCATCCAGTGGCTCCCCGGAAGAAAGATGTGATCTGCTTCCGTAAAGATTGCAGCCTAGAAAACCCTATGGGTAAGTTCTACTCTGTCACATGGTGTTGCTAGGAGTCAAAAGTGACTTGATGGCACCTAACAAAAACAACAACAACTGTCTGGGGCTGGGAGTGCAAATGGAATCTGAAGGGTGTGACCCCTGAGGCAGAAGGCCAAGACACGGGCCTCATGGGCAGAGCAGATGAGAGGTGCTGAGGATGAGAACAAGGGAACCAGGCACAGGAATGCACAGGAAGGAAGTTTTGGGGGCTATTACGGACAGAAGATTGCCTGGTCCTACATGGGGGAAAGGGCAGAAGGGGGTTGTTGAGGCATTAAATAATCAAAGATGACTCAGAACATTCCTACCAGAGTGACTGGGAGGATGATACCACCTTCACAGGAATAGGCAGCCCGGGAGGATAGTGAACACTGAGTCAGAGCTGTCAACGGGCAGTGACAGGTCACTGTGTCCTTCAGGCAGCCTGAGGACCTGGAGGTAGATCTAGAGACCCCTGCTGGATTCTCCCATCTGCCCAGAGGAGCTAGGGGAATCCCTGGGCAGAGCTTATAAACAGATGGCCCAAGGACAGCCCTCTGAGGAAACTCTTTGCCACTTAGGGATCTGATGGGGAAGGGAAGCTAGTGTGGCATTTTGTCCTGAAACCAGAGGAAATATATAACGAGGGAATAGGACTACATGATTTCTTGGATCTTTTTCCGGCACTAATATTCTATGATTCCATTAAATGTATATGGCAAATTTATTAATGGATCCTCAGATTACTTGTGATTTGTAAATTTTAGAAAAATATTTTAATACAATTCAGAAGCATCATTGTATATGAGAGAATTCCAAGTTATTTAAACTACATAAACTTCTAGTTTCTTCTTTGGTTAAAATGGGGATAATATTTACATTTTGGGGTTGTTCTGAGGATTTGAAATGGTTTATCTCTGATACCTAGTACATAGTGAGTATTCAATAAAAAAAAAAATAGATGGGAATTATTACTTAATTCAGATAAAAGAGAAGTATATAAATTCAACCCAAACTGTCCCTTCAAGTTTGGAGGACCCAGAAGTTTCTGTGCTGCCTTCTGTTGGAATCTGGATTTTTTTCAACATCTTCATTCCTGCTGCCACCATTTTTGCCCAGGACCCTATATGGCTTGCAAAAGCATCTTAACTGATTTTCCTTCAGCCAGACTAACCTTCCTCAGATATCACTCTCAACTTGTCCAAGAATCAACAATGCTCTCCAGGGTTTATTCTTCTGAGTCTAATTTCCACTGCCTGGTTCCAAGGTTCTCCAAAGCTTAGCTCTTTAGGTGTGATTAGCCCAGCTGAGGATCAAATTTATCACCAGGCTCCATTGTTGTTAGTTGCCCAACTTATGGTGGCTCCTGCACGACCAAAGGAAAAACTGCCCTGTCCTGTGCCATGCCCAGGATCAGTTGCAGAAAGGACCATTGTGATCCAGAGGGTTTTCACTGGCTCATTTTCAGAAGTAGATCTCAAATCAGGCCCCATTAAATGAATAAAAATTGAGTGTTAAGGAAAAGCACCCAGAAGAATAACTGCTGAAAACCAGACACTCTAATTTTTAGTGAATTCTTTTCTTTTTCAATTTATAAATTTTTTTTTCTTGGATTTAACTAATATTTATTGAGTGTATACAGTGTACCAGGCTATACTAGGCATTTTGAGATGGTGTGCCCTCGTGTTTTTATAGCACTATCTCTTTATAATACCAAAAGATTTAAAAAGGAAAAACAAAAAGGGCCCCAATCCCACTCTTCAGATTATTTCTGTGGACACACACACACACACAAATGAAAGTGATCTTTTCTTGAGAGAGAATCCAACAGTACAGATAGGAATAAAATGAAAAGTAAAATCCTGCTCTTCCCAGTCAGCTATTCCATTTCCTTTTCATGATGGTAGCAGATACTATCAGGTTTCTTGCATGTACTTCTAGAAAAATGTTCTATTTGTTTACCAACACAGTCATATATATCTTTTCAGGAAAATTTACATGGAAGAGAATACTTTACACTGTCCTGCTCTTTGCTTTTTCTTCTTTTTTTTTTCCTTTGTCTGAGACAGGCTGAGTTCCTATAGAAAGTACTGCCACTTTTTGCATTGTTTATTTTCCTGTACTCCTTGGCACTTTTTACAAGGATATGAAAAAGCCCAAAAGAAAGATAAAAATTTGTAAACAAAATGTACTAATAAAATAAATTCTGGAGCAGAAGGTCTAATTCTTTGGCTTCCTGAGGTTGGATGGATCCTGGAACAGCCCAGGAAATTGAGGCAAGGAAGGGGTCATGAAGAAAGAAATTCTTATTGATGCCGCACCTTGTGAGAACAGAGTAGTGCACCATGTTTCTTTCTCTTGAGAGTAGAGAGCAGCAGGAAAGAGCTGGAGACCCTGGAGCATCCTGGTTTCCTGTCCCGGCCCTGCTGATCCCCTTTGCTTTTTTTCACCTAAAAAATATACACACGTACACTTAGAAATCTTTCTGTATCAATCCTTACAGGTATAAAAATGCTTCTATATAAACCTACCTCATTCTTTTTAAAGGATGCATAGTGTTTCATTTAATGGCTATTTCTTAATTGATTCACTCAGGCTCGTGTTAATGGACATCTAAATGTTTTCCAGGTTTTTGCTACTAAAAATGCTTATAATTCATCATCCTTGTCATTGTAACTTGGTACATTTTCCAGCACATCTGAACGGTAATTTTCAATTAAAAAAAAAATTTTTTTTTTGATAGTTATTGCTAAATAGGCCTCCTAATGCGTTGCGTCAAATTATAATCTGTCAATACACAGCCGTATAAGAAATCTGTTTCCCTGCTTGACAACCGGCTCTGGACATTAGCAAACTTTAAAATTTGGCCAGTTTGCTATTTGGTTCTGAATCTCATTGTACCTCTTGGGCAATAGGATGAGCAAATAGATAGGTGTCTCCTGATGTTATGGACTGAATTGTGTCTCCCAAAAATATGTGTTGTAAATCCTAACCTGTATGCCTGTGGTTATAATCCCGTTAGGGGATAGATTTTCTTTGTTATGTTAATGAGGCAGGATTCCTGTAGGGTGTACTTTGAGTCAATCTTTTTTGAGGTATAAACAAGAGAGCAGAGAAAGAGATAAAGTAAGATAGTTGTCAAGACACACAAAGATCTCCAAGGAAACAGGAAGCAGAAGTTGAAGAGACAGTGAACTTTCTCCAGAGCCAAGAGAGAAAGCCTTCCCCTCGAGCCAAGCTGATGCTCTGAATTCAGATTTCTACTCTCCTCAACTTCTAACCAAAAGGTCAGCTGTTTGAATACACCAGGCACTCCTTGGAAGCTCTATGGCGCAGTTCTCCTCTGTCCTATAGGGTCGCCATGAGTTGGAATTGACTCGATGCAAGAAGTTTTTTTTAAGCTGTGAAAAAAAAATTGCTGTTTGCTAGAGATATCCACTTTTGGTATTTTTGGTATAGCAGCACTAGATAACTAAGACACCTGGTATCATTGCAAACTTCCTTCCTCAAGGCAGTGGACACTTTCAGGGCTAAACTTTGAGCTCATGATTGAATTTTCCTTAGCCAGTCCTTGGTTTTTGGCTTGTGTTTCTTTGACTGATCTTCCCCCTGCCTTCCTTTGCTACTTGGATCTTGGCTTTAAAGGTTGGGAGGTTATTGCATTTGGTCTTATTGCCCTGTGAAGAGATGGAAAAGGAGACAAAGGGCAGGTGGCCAATCAGCCAGGTCCTCAGAATGACCTTCTGGGTCCCATTCCAGCCTATGATCCTTGGCTCTGGAGCCTCAGAAATTCAATTTTGTGAGTGGGCCAGAGGTGTGGGCTCAGAGGGCTAGATTCTACTAACAAGACTCTCAAGGAATGCGTGTATAAATCCTAATAGTAATTGTTACCATTCATAAGTATTAACATTTATTGAGTGCCAGTCACAATGCTAAGTGCTTTATAAAATTAATACATATTATCCTTGTAAAAACCTTATGTACTAGGTATACTTTTTACCCTAATGTTACTGATGAAGAAAGTGAAGCTCAGAGATTGTGGTGCAATATGGCCCTTCTAGCCATTGTGACTCACACAATGATTGAGTAAGACTATGCAAATAAGATGCATGGAACCTGTGATTGTAGGGATTATGTGTTGGCTTTGCTAGGCCATGATTCCCAGTATTGTGTGGCTGTCCTCCATTTTGTGATATGATGTAATTATCCTAATTATCTACCATTTTATGTGCTGTAAATTCTCGACCTTAATGATGTGGATGGAGTAAAGCTGTTGGGACCTTCATTTGTTGATGTGGAATGACTCAAAATGAGAAAAAAAAAAAAAAACAGCTGGAAACATCCATTAATAATCAGAACCTGGAATATATGAAGTATGAATTTAGGAAAATTGGAAATTGTCAAAAATACACGGAAACGTGTAAACATTGATATTCTAGGCATTAGTGAGCTGAAATGGACTGGTATTGGCCATTTTGAATCAATCAGATAATCTACTAAGCCAGGAATGACAACTTGAAGAGGAATGGTGTTGCATTCATTGTCAAAAAGAACATTTCAAGATCTATCCTGAAGTACAATGCTGTCAGTGATAGGATAATATCCATATGCCTACAAGGAAGACCAGTTAATACAACTATTATTCAAATTTATGCACCAACCACTAAGGCCAAAGATGAAGAAATTGAAGATTTTTATCAGCTTCTACAGTCAGGAATTGATCTAATGTGCAATCAGTTTGCATTGATAATTACTGGTGATTGGAATGCAAAAGCTGGACACCCAGAAGAAGGATTGGTAGTTGGAAAATATGGCCTTGATGATAGAAATGATGCTGGAGATTGAATGATAGAATTTTGCAAGACCAGCAACTTCTTCATTGCAAATATCTTTTTTCACCAACATAAATGGCGACTATACACATGGACCTCACCAGATGGAATACACAGGAATCAAATCGACTACAGCTGTGGGAAGAGACGATGGAAAAGGTCAATATCATCAGACAGAACAAGGTCAGGGGCCAGCTGTGGAACAGACAGTCAATTGCTCATAGGTAAGTTCAAGTTGAAACTGAAGAAAATCAGAGCAACTCTATGAGAGCCAAAATATGACCTTGGGTATTTCCCACCTGAATCTAGAGACCATCTCAAGAATAGATTTGACTCGTTGAACACTAATGACTGAAGAACAGATGAGATGTGGAATGACATCAAGGGCATTATACATGAAGAAAGAAAGAGGTCATTGAAAAGACAGGAATGAAGGAAAAGACAGGAATGAAAGAAAAGACCAAGATAAATTTCAGAGGAGATTCTGAAACTTGTTCTTGAAAGCTGAGCAGCTAAAGCAAAAGGAAAAAATGATCAAGTAAAAGATCTGAACAGAAGATTTCAAGGGTGGCTTGAGAAGACAAAGTAAAGTATTTTAATGACATGTGCAAAGAGCTGGAGATGGAAAACGAAAAGGCAAGAACACGCTTGGCATTTCTCAAGCTGAAAGAACTGAAGAAAAAATTCAAGCCTCGAGTTGCAATAGTGAAGGATTCTATGGGGAAAATATAAAATGACACAGGAAGCATCAAAAGAAGGTGGAAGGAATACACAGTCATTACACCAAAAAGAATTAGTTGACATTCAACCATTTCAAGAGGTAGCGTATGATCAGGAACTGATGGTATTGAAGGAAGAAGTCCAAGCTGCTCTGAAGGCACTGGTGAAAAACAAGGCACCAGGAATTGATGGAATATCAATTGAGATGTTTCAACAAATGGATGCATCGCTGGTAGTGCTCACTCATCTATGCCAAGAAACATGGAAGACAGCTTCCTGGCCAACTGACTGGAAGAGATCCATATTTATGCCTATTCCCAAGAAAGGTGATCCAACCAAATGTGGAAATTATAAAACAATATTATTAATATCACACGCAAGCAAAATTTTGCTGAAGATCATTAAAAAATGGCTGCAGCAGTATATCAACAGGGAACTGCCAGAAATTCAGGCCGGTTTCAGACGAGCATGTGGAACCAAGGATATCATTGCTGATGTCAGATGGATCCTGGCTGAAAGCAGAGAATACCAGAAGGATGTTTACCTGTGTTTTATCGACTATGCAAAGACATTCAACTGTGTGGATCATAACTAGTTATGGATAACATTGCGAAGAATGGGAATTCCAGAACAATTAATTGTGCTCATGAGGAACCTTTACATAGATCAAGAGGCAGTTGTTCGGACAGAACCAGGGGATACTGATTGGTTTAAAGTCAGGAAAGGTGTGCGTCAGGGTTGTATTCTTTCACCATACTTATTCTATCTGTATCCTGAGCAAATAATCTGAAAAGCTGGACTATATGAAGCAGAACGGGGCATCAGGATTGGAGGAAGACTCATTAACAATCTGCATTATGCAGATGACACAATCTTTCTTGCTGAAAGTGAAGAGGACTTGAAGCACTTACTAATGAAGATCAAAGACCACAGCCTTCAGTATGGATTGCACCTCAACATAAAACAAAAATCTTCACAACTGGACCACTGAGCAACATCATGATCAACAGAGAAAGACTGAAGTTGTCGAGGATTTCATTTTACTTGGATCCACAATCAACAGCCACGGAAGCAGCATTCAAGAAATCAAACGACACATTGCATTGGGTAAATCTGCTGCAAAGGACCTCTTTAAAGTGTTGAAGAGCAAAGATGTCACCTTGAAGACTAAGGTGGACCTGACCCAAGCCATGGTATTTTCAATTGCATCATATGCATGTGAAAGCTGGACAGTGAATAAGGAAGACCGAAGAAGAATTGATGCCTTTGAATTGCGGTGTTGGCGAAGAATATTGAATATACCACGGACTGCCGAAAGAATGAACAAATCTGTCTTAGGAGAAGTACAACCAGATTGCTCCTTAGGAGCAAGGATAGCGAGACTATGTCTCACATGCTTTGGACATGTTGTCAGGAGAGATCAGTCCCTGTAGAAGGATATGCTTGGCAGAGTACAGGGTCAGCGGAAAAGAAGAAGACCCTCAATGAGGTGAATTGACACGGTGGCTGCAACAATGAGCTCAAGCATAACAACGGTTGTGAAGATGGCTCAGGACCGGGCAATGTTTCGTTCTGTTGTGCATAGGGTTGCTATGAGTCAGAACTGACTCGACAGTGTCTAACAACAACAGCAACAACATCAGGAGGAATCAGTCCCTGGAGAAGAACGTCATGCTTGGTAAAATAGAGGGTCAGTGAAAAAGAGGAAGACCCTCGAAGAGATGGATTGACACAGTGGCTGCAACAATGGGCTCAATTAGCAAGAACTGTGAAGATGGCACAGGACTGGGCAGTGTTTCATTCTGTTGTACATAGGGTCTCTATGAGTCGGAACTGACTCGATGGCACCTAACAACAACAATATTTAGAATTATTGTCTTTTAATTTATTATGTTTATGTTTTTGTTCTGCCGTGGACCAAAAGTCTTTACAACTAGACCAATAAGCAACATCATGATAAACAGAGAAAAGATTGTAGTTGTCAAGGATTTAATTTTATTTGGATCCACAATCAACACCTCCGGAAGGAGCAGTCGAGAAATCAAATGACACATTGCATTGGGCAAATCTGCTGCAAAAGACCCCTTGAAAGTGTTAAAAAGCAAAGATGTCACTTTGAGGACTAAGTTGTACCTGACCCAAGCCATGGTATTTTCAATTGCCTCATATGCATGGGAAAGCTGGACAGTGAATAAAGAAGACCAAAGAAAAAGTGATGCCTTTGATTTATGGTGTTAGCAAAGAATATTGAATATACTGTGGACTGCCGGAAGAACGAACAAACCTGTTTTGGAAGAAGTACAGCTGGAATTCTCCTGGGAAGTGAGGATGGCTAGACTTGTCTCACATTCGTTCAACATTTTTTCAGGAGGGACCAGTCCCTGGAGAACAGCACCACGCTGGGTAAAGTAGAAGATCATTGAAAAAGAGGAAGGCCCTCAAGGAGGTGGATTGACACAGTGCCTGCAACAATGGGCTCAAGCATAACAATGATTGTAAGGATGGCGTAGGACCAGGCAGTGTTTAGTTCTGTTGTACATAGGGTCACTATGAGTCGGAACCAAGTAAACAGCACCTAACAACTACAACGACATCTTCCTTTACAATCTTCAACACAGTTAAAACTATAGCCTAAAATTTCTTGCTTCCTGTTTCTAACATTTGGGTGATCTTTCATGGTCAGTGTCCTGTGATTGTCTTACCTTGAGCATGGGTCATTATCCTGTTATGTAGAGTAATGTGAAGTAGTTTATGCAGAGTGATTTTTGGCCCATTGACCCCACTGAACACAACTGAGTGGAGCCGGAGGAGCTCAAGCAGCTTAGATAGTTAGGAGAAGGCGGAGCAAATAACAGATCCATCACGGGAGCCCACAGGACATTCAGCTTCATTTGGTCCCCACTCAGCTCAGGCAAGGGCAGGGGGAGAGAGTTCTGAGGACCCAGGTGTTTCCAGGGCGCACTGGCTTCTGTGGCAGGCGAGGTGCAAGCTGGGGCCAAGGCCATTTAGCTGACTATCTAGCTTCAAACCAAACCAAACCTGTTCCTGTCTAGTAGATTCTGACTCATAGTGGTCCTATACAACAGAGTAGAGCTCCCCCATTGGGTTTCTAAAGTGCGGCTGGTGGATTGGAATGGCAGACGTTTTGGTTAGCAACCCTGGTTTCAAACCTGATAACAAGATTCGTTGCCTGAACTTGTCAGGTTTTCTGAAGATTTGGAGCCTGCCCAGAAGTCCAGTGGCACCACCCAGCAATTAGAGAGTGCTCACTTCTGTTAAGATGAGCACGGCAAAGTCCTCTGTGTCTCTAGGGTGCGATCGGTTAGTGCCTTTGGCTGTTAGCTGAATAATTGGTGGTTTGAGCCCATCCAGGGACGTGACACTCATTTTAAAATGTGAAGTGGTACATATATCCCCTCTGTAGATCCTCTCACACAAAGGCAAAGAGGAGACCTCACTTAGTATGTCTTGTCTACAACAGGAGAACTAAACCTCAGGTCCTCGCAGAAGAGCTACTGAGAACAAAATAGGTGTATGCCTAAGAAATCAAAACAGCCTTTTATACCTTGACAATGCTTATTTCAGAAAAAATAATCCCACTTGAGACAAATCACTGGAGCCAAGAGAATCCTGCGCCTGATAGTGCACATTGTGTAGACCTGGATGCTCGGAGTTATTGGATCACACATCCTTGGTTCTTCCGTGGAATCTTAGCAGATATGAGCTCTTTGGCTTTACATGCTAAATGTAGTTCCTGGACATATTCTGTCTCCCCTCCTGTCCCCTCCCTTCCCCATTTCTCTCTCTCATTTGTTCATGGTCAATTGTTTCCTCCCAATACTGGCAGCAGTGTAGAATTCTGGTTTTGATTTCATAAAATGAAGTTCTTATGATGAACTCTATTGGCTGATAGTTCACAGAGATCTATTCTCAGTTAGGTGGTAGGTGACAAGCAAATGTAGCCACTGTGAGCTTCTCCAAGTCAGCACCTGTGTGTTATTTATATGTCCATATTAGACTTTGGGCATTTCTTTGGTGTATAGCACAACTGTATTAACTAGGATTATATTACTCTTCCCATAGCCCTACCTGGAATCAGCCATTTATCAAACTCCCTGGGTTTGCTGGCTTTAAAATATTCTTTCCCTTAAATACTTAGATATTGGAATTCATAGTATTTGTGTCCCCTAAGTATGGCGTAAACACTTCTGTGCCCCACTACTAGCAGTAAGTTTGGCAGTTTAAAACCCACCCAGCACTGCCTTGGGAGACAGGGCTGGAGATCGGCTTTTGAAACGTCACAGCTTTGATACATCATGAAGCAGTTCTACTCTGCACACAAGGGGTTGCTGTGAGTCAGAATCAAGTCAATAGAAACTAACAACACAATGGCTGCTGAACAAATTACCACAACTTGGTGACTTAAAACAAAACACCTCTTAGCAAAATAGAATGGTCTTCATCTGTTAAAGGCTAGCTTAAAAAAAAAAAAAAAACCTAGAGGAAACATTATACTTGATGATAAAATACTGACCTTTTCTCCCTTTATCAATCAGGAATCACCAGGAATCAGAAAATATGCCTAGTGTGACCACGTCACTGTACCACTGTGATGGAGCTGTTAGCCAGTGCAGAAAGGCAAGAAAAGGCATAAGAAGCTGCACGAAAAGGAATAAAATAATTATTTACGGACCCCACCTCATACTTTGTTTCATTTGTATCCTTTTTGCTATAATAAAACTGTAATAGTAAGTATAATGCTTTTCTGATTTCCATGAGTCGTTGTAGTAAGTTATGAAACCTGGGGGTGGGGGTGTAAGTGGAAACCCTGGAAATTCTGAAAATGAAAGGTTAGGTTTCTGCCATGAGGAGAGCAAGAGCTATGGTGGCTCCCAGCGACCAAAGGCAGGATGCGGCTCTTAGGGCTCCCAGCCTCTGAACAACCACTTAAAGCCTGGGCGTTGTCTTGGACACTGAGGCCAGGCCCTCCTGAGTTCCGGTGCAGGGGCTCTTCCGCATCAAGCCTTGGTGGTGCACCGTGGCTCCAGGGTTAAAGAATATTCCTGAGTGAGGATAGATGTTACAAAGCGATTCCCTGACCAGGAATCAAACCCAGGCTCTGGGGATGATAGGGCTGAATCCTAGCCACTAAACCACCAGGGAACTGCATAATGTCCTTTTCCTCACCATGTTGGTTGGGACAGTAGATGCCTTTGCATGCAGTTCTGGGAACACCTGACCCTCCTATCCCTCCAATGTTGCCCTCTTCTCCAGAGATGGTCCTGAAGGCTGCTTCCTCCCTGTTTTCTCTAAAAGGTGAGCCAGCTTGCTATGGACCAGAGTGCCCTGTCAGGGCAGTGGCGTCCCTGCAAGGCCTGCCAGGTCCACAAGTTTCAAGAGTCAGTTGGTTCATCAGGGCTACCGCTCAGACCTGACCTAGGGACTCACCTTGTGCAGTGGCAGCGTGTGGAGAGATGGCGGCCAGATCCAGGGCAGTGGATGGGGTTGCTGGAGGAAGTGTTGCGGTGGGGGGAAGGGCGGGCCGTGGTGAGAAGGGGACTAGCGCGGGTCCCTCTTCCACAATCTAAACAAACAAACAAAAACAACAATATCCGTACACCATATGGTGCATATGGAGCTAGAGAGTCTGTCAGGCGAATCCTGTCCACGAAACCTTAGTCCTGGAACTGCAAAACCTGCTTGAGATGCAGGATCCCAACATTGATGTGTGGAGCCCTAGGGTCCTCGCTTTGAGGGTAGAAGCCTAAAAGTTAATCAGACTCTAAGGAGAACCTTGCTAGGTGAAAACGGGAATATTAACACGCTTGGCTGCTACCCAAACACTGGAGGCTGGAGTCAACCCAGAGGTGGCTGGAAAGAAAGTGATTTACTTCCAAACAATCAGCCGTTGAAAGCCCTCTGGAGCACAGTTCTCTTCTGACACTCGCGGGGTCACATCGACTTGATGGCAACTGGTGCTGGTAATGGGAGCTGAAGGTTCGCTCCCTGCTTCCTGAGGCCCTTTATTAGCATTTTGCAGCAGGCAAGCAAATTTCAAAATGTGATTCAGTTTTGTATGCTGATAGCATAGCTGGAGACTGTAGGTCGTAAGGTTTTTAAGGCTGTGTTCTTAAAACATGGTAGGTATCTGGTGTCCGTGGTGTAGTGGTTAGCGCATTCGCCTGACATACAATTTGAAACCAGGTGGGAACAAAGTCATTTTATTGAAGGTCAAGAAACATGGGAGGAAGACTTTTCTTACTACCCAGCCTACACTCTTTTCTGTTCTCAATTAGACTGGAGATCAAGACACAATTGTCACCGGGCTTTCGGGAAATGTGGCACAAAACAAGGCCCACTTAAGGGAAGGTTTAGCTCCAGATAGTTCTGAAGGTTATCTTCTATCACCTGAGCCTTCTGCACAGGCTGGCACTGAAGAAGTGACTCTGTCTTTGAAGGTGCATTTCCTGAGGGGATAACCTGGGATCACTGCTTGGTTTCCCTCCAACCTGAGCACAGTTGCAGATTAGGTTGATTTGCATGACAGAATCAAAGAAAACAAATCTAAATCTGCATCTAGGACTCCTAGAGTAAATATTCTGTAGTTACACCAACTAAACGTAGATATTTTTATATCAACACTTGTATGCATACTCCTATCCCAAATACAGAGAAAACTGTAAGGGACCAAACCACCACCTGCAGGTTTAGGTAACAGACCATTTTAATGAACACAATTCACAATGTGTGGTATACAGATCCTGGAAGGCTGTCACTCTCCCGTCCACCCTTCTCTTGTCCTTTGTCATTAAAAAAATTGTACGCTCCCAATTCGACCTAGACCAGTTCCGGGACACAGCCTCTGACTCTTCTCTACCGGGCCTTCCCGCAATTCAGCTCTCTGGAGCCAGCTGGCGCTGCTGAGATCGTCTCAGTAGCCTGCACTGGTGTTCTCGGAGGCCACAGGCGCCGGAATCCTCAGGGCCAAATCCTCTAACCGTGCAAAAGACACAAGGGCCCTCCTCACAGCTTCCCGCCAGTTCTACACCGATTTTTTTACTCACAAGCTTCGCCTCTCCCTGGACACTAAGTCTGTGTGGTCTCTAACATCTTTATCATCTGTCGGTTCCCGCTTCGCAGCTACTCTCCCTCCTGGAGTTTCAGTTACTTGATTCCACCTCATAGTGACCAGGGACGGAGTGCCCAAAAAGCACATCTTCAAGGTGGTGAAAAACCGATGAAATTGTGCACTGCAGAGTAGTAAGTAAACACAATTAAGCCCGTGCGTACCTTGCTTACTGTAAATCCGTGCATAACTTGCTTACTGGTTAATCTGCCTTTAGTAGGCACACACATCGTGACTTGGCTTGGCCTCTTCCTCAGCCATCCAAGCTCAGCAGGATCTGCGGCCCTGGAGCCCCGGTGGCAAAGAGTGTGGTCTTGGGTGTAGCCCAAAAGGGATCTGAATTTCTGCCAAAAAAAAAAAAAAATTACCATATCCATGGCTGTCAAGTCAGTTCTGACTCATAGTGACCCCATTGGGTTTCTGAGGCTGTAAATCTCTAAGGAACCAGACTGCCACATCTTTATCCTGAGGAGCTGCTGATGGTTTTGAACTGCTGGCCTTTCAGTTAGCAGTCCAGCACTTTAATCACTGCCCCAAGGTCCCTGAGTCACTGCAGGACTGTGTAAACCTGGGTAAGAGGCATAGTAGCTGTCTAATGCCACTTCTACCTGTGTCAATACGAACATGAGGCAAGACCAGTGTGTCTTGAGAAGCTGCCCACCATTACTCACGCCCACCCTCTCCCCACCCCTCACCACCCCGCAGGGAAAATTCGGGCTCCATGTGAATATTCTGCTACTTCTGGCCCTTGGAGCACACCAGACCTCTGAGGATAAAAGGAGACTTCCTGCATGTGGAGGTAGAGAGACAGT
This sequence comes from Loxodonta africana, assembly GCF_030014295.1. NCBI lineage: Eukaryota > Metazoa > Chordata > Mammalia > Proboscidea > Elephantidae > Loxodonta > Loxodonta africana. Next base: position 179,770,953 of record NC_087344.1, on the reverse strand, counting down.
GCAGAAAGGATTCCCTGACCAGGAACTGAACTCATGTCGGGTGTACTGAATCCTAGCCATTAGACACCGGGAAACTGCACTTCCAGTTTGTCTCTAAGTCAAGGCGTGAGTTGCCCCATCCCAGTGGCACCTCAGAACTGTCTTAGAGATAGTCTCTGCATGACAGCAGCGTGTGAAGAGACAGTCAGAGGAGCCAGAGCAGTGGACAAGCTTGCCAGTAGGAGGCAGGAGAGATGGAACCTAGGGTAAGAGCACGGAGATCCTGGTATGTCCAGCTTCAAAAAAGTACTCAGACGGATGCAGATACAGAGACAGCCTGGGTGGAAAATTCTTTCAAGCAAACCCTGGACCAGATGGTCCTCCTAAAACCTGCTGCACCTGCAGTTTGCCCCACTTTGGTGGCAACTCCAACCTTCCATATATTAAGGCCAAGAAATATGAGAGTTCTCTATGACGCTGGAGTTTTTCTTTAACTCAAAATCCAAGTAGTCAGGAATTTATGTTTTCTAGTCTCTCTAGTGTGGACATTGACCTATGCCAGGGTTTCTCAACCTAATCTCCATAGATATTTTACATTGGATCATTCTTTGTTGTGGAGGGCTCTTCTGTGCATTGCAAAATGTTTAGCAACCTCCTTAGCCTCTGCCAACTAGAGGCCAGTAGAATCTCCCCCACCCATAACATGACAATCAAAAAGTCTCCAGACATTGTCTAATGTCCTGAGGAGGGCAGGGAAGTTTGCCCCCTATTGAGAATCACTGCTGTGTACAATCTTTGTGTTCCTTGGCTTCTGTCTTCCCCCTGTGTGTGTGTCTCCGTGTCTATTCTGCTTTTTAAAAGGCACCACATAGAAGTGGTTAGGTTTAGGACCCACCTGATTCTGTTATGATCTCATTAACATCACAAAAGAAAACCTCTTTGTCTAAACAAGGTTATATTTACAGGTACTGGTGTTAGGACTTCAACACACATTTGCTGGGGACATAATTCAATCCATAACAGGGCCACCAGTGAGGGCATGTGTCCCACACTGAATTGATCTGTGTGGTAGTTACATGAGTGTTTTAAATATTTCAAAATTTGTTGAGCTGTGTGAAAAAGCAGTACATAACTGGAGGACTTACACTACCTGACTTTAAGGCTTACTATCAACTATGATAGGCAAGGCAGTGGTATTAGGATACACAAATAAATAAATGGACAGTTTGATAAACCTGAAACTGACCCACGTGTCTATGGTCAATACATTTTCAATAAATGCAGTTCAATGGGGAAAGGAAATAGTTTCAATAGCTGGTGATGGGTTAGCTGGATATACATATTACAGGGATAAAAACCTTTATTTCTACTACACTACACACAAAAATTAATTTGAGATGACTTATATACCAAAACATAAAATTTAAAGCTATAAAGCACTTGAAAATATCTGGCCTGGTGGTAGGCAAAGATTTATTAAACAGGACACAGAAAAATAAGTGTAAAAGAAAGAAATGATAAACTTGATTACATCAACATTAAAAATATATCTTCATCAGTTGACACCATTAATAAAGTAAGTAAGCAAGTCACAGACAGGAAGAAAATATTCACAAAACATATTTCACCTCTACCCCCAAAAAGAAAAGTCAAAACCCAAACCAAAAACCTCAAAAACAAATCCACTGTGCCTCAATTGTATAAATGAGTTCCTCCAAGTTGGTGGATTCAAACGATCTACCTTTCAGTTAGTAGCCGAGAGCCTTAACTGAGACAGGTCTGGGCTCCTGAGGTAAAATTAATCCTCTTGTGAACAGAGGCTGTGAAAATTCCAAAGCAAACAAGATTCGGAGTAGGCCCACAAGAGGAAACCAGTATCTCAGCCTGGGGCTAAATTTTAAATGATAAGTAACCAGATTTTCCTTAATGCTTCCTCTTTGGATTGTTTTTTAGGTAATCTAGCTAAAACCAGAATCTAGTGCAGGTGCAGAAAAGATTTGGTTGACCGCTGGATGTCCCCTTCCCGTGAGTCCTGCCTAGGAACCAAGAAACCTGTGTCAAGGAACTAAAAATGCTGGACATACATCAATAGCTAAAACCCGGACCCAATTTAGAAGCGAGAAGTCCGACACCCACTTCCATGCTAAGTCTCAGCCCAAGCCTTCTTTTAAATATGCATGCTATTTCCCAGAAGTTTAATGAATACGTATAACTTCCCTTTTACTGCATAATATAAAGCTTCTCCCATCCCTTTGTTCTGGGAAACAGTGCTTTGAGAGTGATCTCCCCGTCTCCTAGTCGATGCAAGTATTAAACTATGTCTGCTTTAAGATCCTCTTGACTGCAGTTACTCTTTTTTTTTTTTTTAATAATTTTTATTGTGCTTTAAGTGAAAGTTTACAAATCAAGTCAGTCTCTCACACAAAAACCCGTATACACTTTGCTACACACTCCCAATTATTCTCCCCCTGATGAGACAGCCCACTCTCTCCCTCCACTCTCTCTCTTTTGGTGTCCTTTTCACCAGCTTCTAACCCCCTCCACCTTCTCATCTCCCTTCCAGGCAGGAGATGCCAACATAGTCTCAAGTGTCCACCTGATCCAAGAAGCTCACTCCTCACCAGCATCCCTCTCCAACCCATTGTCCAGTCCAATCCATGTCTAAAGAGTTGGCTTCGGGAATGGTTCCTGTCCTGGGCCAACAGAAGGTCTGGGGGCCATGACCACTGGGGTCCTTCTAGTCTCAGTCAGACCATTAAATCTGGTCTTATGAAAATTTGAGGTCTGCATCCCACTGCTCCCCTGCTCCCTCAGGGGTTCTCTGTTGTGTTCCCTGTCAGGGCAGTCATCGGTTGTAGCCAGGCACAATCTAGTTCTTCTGGTCTCAGGATGATGTAGTCTCTGGTTCATGTGGCCCTTTCTGTCTCTTGGCCTTGTAATTGCCTTGTGTCCTTGGTGTTCTTCATTCTTCTTTGATCCAGATGGGTTGAGACCAATTGATGCATCTTAGATGGCTGCTTGCTAGTGTTTAAGACTCCAGATGCCACTCTTCAAAGTGGGATGCAGACTGTTTTTTTAATAGATTTTATTATGCCAATTGACTTAGATGTCCCCTGAAACCATGCTCCCCAGACCCCTGCCCCTGCTACGCTGGCCTTGAAAGCATTCAGTTCATTCAGGAAACTTCTTTGCTTTTGGTTTAGTCCGATTGTGCTGACCTCCCCTGTATTGTGTGCTGTCTTTCCCTTCACCTAAAGTAGTTCTTATCTACTATCTAAGTAGTGAATACCCCTTTCCCACCCCCTCCCTCCCCCCTCTCATAACCACAAAAGAATGTTTTCTTCTCAGTTTAAACTATTTCTCAAGTTCTTATAATAGTGGTCTTATACAATATTTGTCCTTTTGCAACTGACTAATTTCACTCAGCATAACGCCTTCCAGGTTCCTCCATGTTATGAAACGTTTCACAGATTCCTCACTGTTCTTTATCAACGCATAGTATTCCATTGTGTGAATATACCATAATTTATTTGTCCATTCATCCGTTGATGGTCACCTTGGTTGCTTCCATGTTTTTGCTATTGTCAACAGTGCTGCAATAAACATAGATGTGCATATATCTGTTCGTGTAAAGGCTCTTATTTCTCTAGGATATATTCCAAGGAGTGGGATTGCTGGATTGTATGGTAGTTCTATTTCTATTTTTTTTATGGTAGTTCTATTTCTAGCTTTTGAAGGAAGCGCCAAATCGATTTCCAAAGTGGCTGTACCATTTGACATTCCCACCAGCAGTGTGTAAGTGTTCTAATCTCTCCACAGCCTCTCCAACATTTATTATTTTATGTTTTTTGGGTTAATGCCAGCCTTGTTGGAGTGAGATGAAATCTCATTGTAGTTTTGATCTGCATTTCTCTAATGGCTAATGTTCGTGAACATTTCCTCATGTATCTGTTAGCTACCTGAATGTCTTCTTTAGTGAAGTGTCTATTCATATCTTTTGCCCATTTTTTAATTGGGTTGTCTTTTTGCAGGTGAGTTTTTGCAGTATTATGTAAATTTTAGAAATGAGGTGCTGACCAGAAATATCATAGCTAAAAACTTTTTCCCAGTCTATAGGTAATCTTTTTACTCTTTTGGTGAAGTCTTTGGATGAGCATAGGTGTTTGATTTTTAGGAGCCTCCAGTTATCTAGTTTTTCTTCTACATTCTTTATAATGTTTTCTATACGGTTTATGCCATGTATTAGGGCTCCTAACGTTGTCCCTATTTTTTCTTCTGTGATCTTTATCGTTTTAGATTTTATATTTAGGTATTTGATCCATTTTGAGTTAGTTTTTGTGCATGGAGAGAGGTATGGGTCTTGTTTCATTTTTTTGCAGGTGGATATCCAGTTATGCCAGCACCATTTGTAAAAAGACTGTCTTTTCCCCATTTAACTGTTTTGGGGCCTTTGTCAGATATCAGCTGCTCATATGTGGATGAATTTATGTCTGGATTCTCAATTCTGTTCCATTGGTCCATGAATCTGTTGTTGTACCAGTATCAGGCTGTTTTGACTACTGTGGCGGTATAATAGGTTCTAAAATCAGGTAAAGAAAGGCCTCCTACTTTGTTCTTCTTTTTCAGTAAAGCCTTATTTATCTGGGGCCTCTTTCCCTTCCATACGAAATTGGTGATTTGTTTCTCCATCTCATTAAAGAATGTCGTTGGGATTTGGATCGAAATTGCATTAAATGTATACATCGCTTTTGGTAGAATAGACATTTTTATAATGTTAAGTGTTCCTATGCATAAAAAAAAAATTATTTATTTATTTATTTAATTTTTTTATGGATAAGCAAGGCATATTCTTCCACTTATGTAAGTCTCTTTTGGTTTCTTGCAGAAGTGTACCGTAGTTTTCTTTGTATAAGTATTTTACATCTCTGGTAAGATTGATTCCTAAGTATTTTATCTTCTTGGGGGCTACTGTAAATGGCATTGATTTGGTGATTTCCTCTTCCATGTTCTTTTTGTTGGTATAGAGGAATCCAACTGATTTTTGTATGTTTATCTTGTATCCCGATACTCTGCTGGACTCTTCTATTAGTTTCAGTAGTTTTCTGGAGGATTCCTTAGGGTTTTCTGTGTATAAAATCATGTCATCTGCAAATAGAGATACTTTGACTTCTTCCTTGACAATCTGGATAACCTTTATTTTTTTATCTAGCCTAATTGCTCTGGCTAGGACTTCCAGCACAGTGTTGAATTAGAGCAGTGATATAGGGCGTCCTTGTCTGGTTCCTGATCTCAGTGGGAATGTTTTCAGGCTGTCTCCATTTAGGGTGATGTTGGCTGTTGGCTTTGTATAAATGCCCTTCATTATGTTGAGGAATTTTCCTTCTATTCCAATTTTGCTGAAAGTTTTTATCATGAATGAGTGTTGAACTTTGTCAAATGCCTTTTCTGCATCAATTGATAAAATCATGTGATTTTTGTCTTTTGTTTATTTATGTGGTGGATTACATTAATTGTTTTTCTAATGTTGAACCATCCCTGCATCCCTGCATACCTGGTATGAATCCCACTTGGTCATGGGGAATTATTTTTTTGATGTGTTGTTGAATTCTACTGGCTGGAATTTTGTTGAGGATTTTTGCATCTACGTTCATGAGGGATATAGGTCTATAATTTTCTTTTCTCATGGTGTCTTTACCTGGTTTTGGTATCCGGGATATGGTGGCTTCATAGAATGAGTTGGGTAGTATTCCATCTTTTTGTATGCTCTGAAATACATTTAGTAGTAGTGGTGTTAACTCTTCTCTGAACGTTTGGTAGAACTCTGCAGTGAAGCCGTCTGGACCAGAGCTTTTTTTTTGTTGGGAGTTTTTTTGATTACCTTTTCAATCTCTTCTTTTGTTATGGGTCTATTTAGTTGTTCTACCTCTGTTTGTGTTAGTTTAGGTAGGTAGTGTGTTTCTAGGAATTCATCCATTTCTTCTAGGTTTTCAAATTTGTTTGATTATAGTTTTTCATAGTAATCTAATATGATTCTTTTAATTTGCATTTGGTCTGTTGTAATATCGCCCATCTCTTTTCTTATTTGTGTTATTTGCTTTCTCTCCTGTTTTTCTTTGTCAGTTTGGCCAATGTTTATCAATTTTGTTGAGTTTTTCAAAAAACCAGCTTTTGGTCTTGTTAATTCTTTCAAGTGTTTTTCTGTTTTCTATTTCATTTAGTTCAGCTCTAATTTTTATTATTTGTTTTCTTCTGGCACCTGTGGGTTTCTTTTGTTGCTCTCTTTCTATTTGTTCAGGTTGTAAGGATAAGTCTTTGATTTTGGCCCTTTCTTCTTTTTGGATGTGTGCATTTATTGACATAAATTGGTCTCTGGACACCGCTTTTGCTGTGTCCCAAAGGTTCTGATAGGAAGTGTTTTCATTCTCATTGGATTCTATGAATTTCTCTATTCCATCCTTAATGTCTTCTATAATCCAGTCTTTTTTGAGCAGGGTATTGTTCAGTTTCCAAGTGTTGATTTCTTTTCCCTGCTTTTCCTGTTATTGATTTCCACTTTTATGGCCTTATGGTCAGAGAAGATGCTTTGTAATATTTCAATGTTTTGGATTCTGCTAAGGCTTGCTTTATGACCTAATACGTGGTCTATTCTAGAGAATGTTCCATGTGCACTAGCAAAGAAAGTATAGTTGGTTGCTGTTGGTCAGGTTGGTTGATTTTGACATTTAGATCTTCCGCGTCTTTATTGAGCTTCTTTCTGGATGTTCTGTCCTTCACCGAAAGTGGTGTGTTGAAGTCTTCTACTATTATTGTGGAGCTGTCTATCTCACTTTTCAATGCTGTTAGAGTTTGTTTTATGTATCTTGCAGCCCTGTCATTGGGAGCATAAACATTTAATATGGTTATTTCTTCTTGGTGTATTGTCACTTTAATCATTGTTTAGTGTCCTTCCTTATCCTTTATGACGGATTTAACTTCAAAGTCTATTTTGTCAGAAATTAATATTGCCACTCCTGCTCTTTTTTGATTGTTGTTTGCTTGATGTATTTTTTCCATCCTTTGAGTTTTAGTTTGTTTGTGTCTCTAAGTCTAAGGTGTGTCTCTTGTAGGCAGCATATAGACTGTTCTTGTTTTTTAATTCATTCTGCCACTTTCTGTCTCTTTATTGGTGCATTTAGTCCATTTACATTCAGGGTAATTATGGATAGGTATGAATTTAGTGCTATCATTTTGATGTCTTTTTTTGTGTGTTGACAGCTTCTTTTTCCCACTTGATTTTATGTGCTGAGTAGATTTTCTTTATATATTGTCCTTTCCTCATGTTTGTTGTTGTTGATTTTGTTTCTGCTGCGTCTGTATTTTTCCCTTGTATCTTATTTTGATGAGTAGGATAGTTTGTCTCCTTTGTGGTTACCTTATTATTTACCCTTATTTTTCTAAATTTATAACTAACTTTTGTTTCTTTGTATCCCCATATCTTCCTCTCCATACGAAAGGTGTATGATTACATTTCTTAGTTCTTTATTATTTTAATGTTGTCTTCTTTTATGTAATAACATCGCAGTTACCCTGTGTTGGGCTTTTTTTTTTAATCTTGCTTTTTTTTTTTTTTTTTGGATTTCCCTGTCTGGGTTGACTTCTGGTTGCTCTGCCCAGTGTTCTAGTCTTGGGTCGATACCTGATATTATTGATTTTCTAACCAAAGAATTCCCTTTAGTATTTCTTGTAGTTTTGGTTTGGTTTTTACGAATTCCCTCAACTTGTGTTTATCTGGAAATGTCTTAATTTCACCTTCATATTTAAGAGACAGTTTTGATGGATATATGATTCTTGGCAGGCAATTTTTTTCTTCAATTTTTTAAATATGGCATCCCATTGCCTTCTTGCCTGCATGGTTTCTGCCGAGTAGTCCGAGCTGATTCTTATTGGCTCTCCCTTGTAGGTGACTTTTTGTTTATCCCTCGCTGCTCTTATAATTGTCTCCTTATCTTTGGCTCTGGCAAGCTTGATTATAATGTCTTGGTGACTTTCTTTTAACATCTACCTTATGTGGGGTTCAATGAGCATATTGGAAAGATATCTTCCTATCTTTCACAAAATCAGGGAAGTTTTCTGCCAACAAAGCCTCAATAATTTTCTCTGTGTTTTCTGTTATCCCTCCCTGTTCTGGTACTCCAATCACTCACAGGTTATTTCTCTTGATAGAGTCCCACGTGATTCTTAAGGTTTCTTCCTTTTTTTGAAATTCTTTTATCTGATTTTTCTTCAAATGTGTTAGTGCCAAGTGATTTATCTTTGAGTTCAGAAATTTTAGCTTCTACTTGCTCAATTTTGCTCCTCTGACTTTCTATTGAGTTATCTAATTCAGTAATTTTATTGTTGATCTTCTGAATTTCTGATTGTTGTCTGTCTATGGATTTTTCCAGCTTATTAAGCTTTTCATTATGTTCCTGAATAATCTTTCTAATTTATTTAATTGCTTTATCTGTGTGTCCCTTGGCTTGTTCTGTGTATTGCCTCATTTCCTTCTTGATGTCTTGAAGTGTTCTGTATATTAAACTTTTGTATTCTGCATCTTGTAATTCCAGGAATGCACTTTCATCTAGAAGATCCCTGGATTCTTTGTTTTGAGAGCCTGTTGAGGTGATCATGGTCTGTTTCTTTATGTGACTTGATATTGACTGTTGTCTCCGAGCTATCTCTAAGTTATTGTATTAGTTTATGCTTGCTTACTGTGTCGTAGCTGCTTGCTTTGTTTTATTTTGGTATACCCCTATGGGTTGCTTGAGTGAGCTAGCTTGATTATTTTCACCTTTGGAGCTCTGGTGTCCTGTCCCCAGCTGGCTAGAGCTGTTATCAAGTATATCAGTCTAGGAGTCCATTCAGTTTTCTTGTATGAATTCAGCTCAGGTTTCCAGGTAGCTGATATCAAGTGTGTGGTACAGGCTCTGTCCTACAGTCTTAGAGGGGCAGTGGTGACCGGCGTGTATACCGGTATCTGATTGCAGCAGGGGGTCACTCTCTGAACAAGGCAGGGGGCTGAGATCTGACCCCCAAGTGTCTCTGAGGAAAATGCATCTCTGTTCCCTAGAGCATGCTGGTGGGTGGGCTCTCCAGAGGGACCATTGGCACCCAAAGATTTTGTTGTAAGGACTGGGAGGTACCAGTTATCCCTGGGCCCCTGTCGCGGGTGGCTGGGCAACTCACGTGGTGCCACCAGTCTCTAGGTCCCTGTTGTGGGTAGGTGAGGACCTTGTTTAATAGGCAAAGCAATGTCAAATGTCAAACACCCACCTCTCCATTGCACCGCTGAAATGGTTGGAGTTTGCCAACAAGGGCCTATTCTCCCAAAATAGGCCCACACAGGTCCATGCAGAAGGGAAAGGTACTCAAGGTCCATGGACGGTTTATGCCTAGACATGAGCCGCTTCTGTCCTGAGGTCCCCCAGTTAGCAAATTATCTTTTCCCCCCAGTTGGAAATTTTTTCCTTCCCCAAGGCTGGGAGGATGGCTCCAAGTGCTCAGCAGGGTCTATCTCAGGCCTAGGGATTCAGCCGCTGAAGCTGGCTTGGGTGGGGGGGGGGGTGCGGTAAAATATATGCAAGTGCTTGGCTTTTGCTGAGAGCACCCTTCTGCTCAGGTTCCAGAGGTGTGAGTGGGCTGTGTGGCTGGCTGCTCCTCCTTGAGGAAACTGCGGCCCAACGCTAGGACCAGCCCACCGCTACCGCCACAGCTGCTCGGGGAATGGTGCCTGAGGGCTCCCCGTGGTTCAGGTCCGGCAACTCCTCTCCACTTCTGAACGGTCTCTTCCTTCCCCTGCCCCTCGGTTCATTGTCTAAGCTGGCCTTTGATGCTCAGGGATACCAGCTTGTCACAAATATACTCATTTCACTTGTTTTTTCCAGTCTTTGTTGTAAAGAGGGCTCGACGGAAGCGTCTGTCTATTCTGCCATCTTGGCTCCGCCTTCCGACTGCAGTTATTCTTAACAAGAGTACAAGCAGCAAACCCATTGTGTTCGGTAACATAACCACCAGGGCTCCTACATATAGTAATCCAGGCCAGGGGTTCTTCACAGAGATTTAGCCACAGTTTTCTGCTCAGATGAAACCAAGTTCTTGGCAGCGTTTCCCACCTCCCTTTGTCTGTGGTCTCTCAGAGCCAGCCCTCGGCCTTCACAGCTCCCCTAGTGACCCGAGGCCCCCATCTTGCCTCATGGCTGCCACCAGGACTACAACCAGAACTTTGAGGCCACCAACAACTGCCACAGTTCTATTCCACCTGCATCTACCTGTCCATGTCTTACTACTTTGACTGCGATGATGTGGCTTACAAGAATTCTGCCAAATATTTTCTTCACCAATCTTATGAAGAAACAGAATATACTGAGAAACTGATGAAGCTACAGAACCATGGAGGTGGTCAATTCTTTCTTTGGTGGAACCAGACGGTGATGACTTGGGAGAGCCAGCTGAGTGCAGTGGAATGGGTCTTGGCCTTACACTTGGAAAACAGCATGAGTCAGTCACTACTGGAACTGGACAAACTGTTACTGACAAAAAATGGCTCGTCCCTCCCCCCAACAAACACACATTTGTGTGACCTCATTGAGACCCATTACCTGAATGAGCAGGTGAAATTCGTCAAATAATTGGGTGATTATGTAACCAACTTGCACAAGATGGAGTTTCTTAAATTGGAATCTGGCCTGGCAGAGTATCTCTTTGACAAGCACACCCTGGGAGACAGCAATGAAGAGAGCTAAGCTTTAGGCTGGCTTCCCCGTACCCACAGGGGCAACTTCTGTGGTCACCAAGGCAGTGCATGCATGTTGGGTTTACCATTACATTTTCTGTAAGTTCTTCCAAAACATCTACTTAAATTCTTTCATTTGCTTCATTCTGTCAAATAAGTAATTTGGTACCCTTCTCTACCCCTCCCCCCAATAAAAAATCGAACAAACCAAGTTCTTTAAATGAGCAAAGGACTAGCAGATACTTCTGAAAGGAAGCTAAACACATGACCAATAACACAAATAAGAGAGTGCTCAGTATCATTAGTTGTCAAATGGATATTAAAACCCACACTGAGATACCATCACTCCCAGTAGAATGGTTAAAACTATAAAGACTGAAAACACCCAATCTTGGTGAAGATGTGGAACAACCACAACCTCACACATTGTTGGTGGCAAAGTAAAGTGCTACAACTACTTTGGGAAAACTTTTGACAGTTTTTCTGAAGTTAATCATATGCCTTTCCTTGGCGCCAGCAATTCTTCATCTAGATAATTTTCAAAGGCAAATTAGAACATATTTACACAAAACTACTCATAGAAACAATGTTCACAGCAGCTTTATTCACAATAGTCGGCACTGGAAACAACCCACATGTCCACTCTCCATTGACTGGTAAAGAAACTGTGGTATATTGTGCAATGGAATACTACTTAGTAATAAAAAAGGGATGAAACTCGGTGATATAGTCAACGACATGGATCAAAATCACAGATATTATGCAGAGAGAAACAATGTGGGGAAGAAAGGTACATATGCTATGATTCCATTTACACAAAGTCCTAGAAAAAGTAAAACTAATTTAATGTGAAAAAAAAAATCAGAGCATTGGCCATCAATAAATAATGCAGTCAATGAGAATGATTTGCTGATTCCTCTAATTATAACATTATTGATTGAGTAGGCACTAAATCCAGGCATATCTAGCAACAACAATATAAAGTAGAATTTCTTTTTTTGGTCCAATCTTCAGATGAAAATGTTGAGGCACATAATGTTTAAGACACTTAACCAAGAACATATATGAGATGAACAAGATTTCCAGGCCACAGCCTGTGTCTCTCTGGGTCCCTCTAGCTGTTTCACGTTTTTCTGGGTTGATCAGGTGCAAAGAAGGAAAAAGAGAAGAACAAAGAAGAGGAGAGGAGAGAGACAAGTGAGGGGGAGATGGAGGGAAGCATGGGCCCTGTAGCTGACAGAGAGCAGGGCAGATAATTGTTGCAAATGTTTTGACAATATAGAGAAGATTTCTGTGAGGCCAGGGAATCGGCAGTCGACAAGCTCGCTGTGGGCAGGATGGGAATTTGAGATGTCATTGATTAAAAGCTAAAACAAAACTCTAAAGATCCTAGTAGAAACTTTAGGAGCATACACTCAGCATCCTGTGGTAGAAATATTTCTTAGAGAACACAGTGGGCTAAACTATAATATAAAAATAAAGATAAATTGAATTTCTTCAAAAATAAAAGCTCATGCTCTTGAAAAATCACCGAAGCAAGCAAAAACGCTAGCCACAGACTGGGAGAAGATATTTGCAACATGCTTATATGAAAAGTGGTTCAAATCTTGAATATATAGAGAACTTTCAAAAATCAATTTAAAAAGCCAAGCCAATTAAAAGTGGACAAATGTCTTGAATAGGCTTTCTCCACAAAGCAGAATTTCTAATTGGCCAAAAGCCACTAAGAAAATATGTTCATTATTATTACTCAATAGGGAAACAAATTAAAACCACAATAAGATACCATTAAACACTCACCAGAATGGGTACATTTAAAAGACAGAGAACACCGAGGGCTGTCAGAACCGAAAGAAAAGTGAGAAACCTTTCTAGAGAACTGTTTGCCTGTGTCTATTAAAGTTGCGCTTGCACCTGCCCCATGACCTAGCGATTCTAGTACCTTTATATATTGAAGGGAAAATGGGTGCACATATCCACAAGAGGGAGCCCTGGGGGCGCAGTTGTTAACAGCTTGGCTGCTAAGGAAAAGGCTGGCGGTTGGAATCCATTAGCTACTCCTTGGAAACCCCGTGGGGCAGTTCTACTCTCTCCTATAGCGTTGCTATGAGTTGGAATCCACTAGGTGGCAACAGGTTTGGTTTTTATGGGTCCACAAACAGACAGGGACAAGAATATTCATAGCAGTCCTTTGAAGAATAGCCAAAACTGTAAATAATCCAAATGTCCATCAACTTTGGCGTGTTCACACATTGGAATAACACTCAGGGACAACACAAAAATTAAGGAGCGATGACTGCAACCACATAGGTATTTCTCAAAAACATAAGGTCTTATTAAAAAAAAAAAGCCAGATGCAAAAAATATGCATTCATTCCTGAGAGTTTCAAGGGCAGGCAAAACTGACCTCTAGAGAGAGACCTCAGAATAGTGATTAAGCTGGAAAGGGTGGGGGTGGGCTGGAGAGGAACGCTACGGACCTTACTGACAAGGTGGAAATTTTCTATACCTTGATCTGAATGGTTTGTCCAAGTTCAATAAGCTGAGCAGTAGAGACACGTGCCTTTTATTCTGTGTGCATTATATTTCAATAATTTACTGGTAGCATAAAAATTGAGGACGAGATGGAGACAAACCCGTGTTGGCCTTCGCAAGGAGTTTGTTCTATTGTAAACGCATTCAAAGCTCACCCTGGCTTCATGTAAGAAAGCCCCAGTGATATCTGAAATATCTCCCAGAAACACGACCATGACCACATCATCTCATTAACGAAAGTAAACGGGAGGGCTGACTAAAAGGCAGCCTGTCGCCTTTTGCTCCGACGGGGGCACGTCCAGGGCTCCGGACGACCAGGCCCAGGTTTGCGCGCTGTCGTGTCTTTCTGAACTTCTCCCCCGCACGGCTCTGAAGGGCGAGCTGAAGCCCTGCTCTCTGGCCGCAGGTAAAGGGCGCTGCCGGGACTCGACCCGATCCCAGGTGCTGCGTCTGCAAGGAGCGCACAAACCACTCTATTCGTGGCTTCACACTCTTTACGTAAAACGATTCGGACCATTACGCTACTTTATCCTTGAACAGTTGCAGGTGTTCGGCTTTTCTCCCTTTCATGCCCTCTCTCTGCGCCTTCCTCTCCATTTTGTTACACCATAAAAACCATTCTTTCCTCCCCAGGACCCCGCCTGTGTCTCTGCACCAGCCTCCTGGAGGCCTTGTCCTCGTCCACGCCTCCCTGCTTTCCTTCTCTCCTCTTCATGGTTCCCCTTTCCCACTTATCTTCCCCGCTCCCGTCCCACCGACCCCAGCCTAGTGGAGCCGGGGGGCGTCCAGCGGCGCGGGCGGGAGGAGCAGGCGACGCGAAGGGACGGCCGGGCGCAGCAGGTCGTGGGCCCCACTGGGCTCAGGCGGGGGTCGCAGACCTGGGGGTCTCCGGTGTCGCTGGCTTCTGAAGCCGGCAGGGAGCAAGGAGGGGCGAAGGCCATTCGGCTGCCCTTCTGGCTTCAGAATCGCCTAACACACAGGTTTCAAATGTGACCAACAACACGACTTGTCGCCCCAAAAGGTCCGGTTTTCCAAGGCTTTGGAGCCTGCGCAGTTGTCCCGCAGAAAGCGGGTGGCACAGGCTGGTGCTTGGTGAATTCTCTTTGTTAAACGTCGGTGCATAGCTGTCTCTGTGGCGCAATCGGTTAGCGCGTTCGGCTGTTAACCGAAAGGTTGGTGGTTCGAGCCCACCCAGGGACGTGACTCTCAGGCATTATTTTAAAAAGCAAAGTGTTGCGTATGTTAGCTCTGTAGATCATCTCAAATAAAGGCAGAGAAAAAGAGACCTCTCTTCCCCTCTGTGTCTTGTCCACAACCTGACAACCTAAACTAGGTGTTCTCAGATCCTCCTTGAGAAGAAGGTAGGTCTATAGCCAGGAGCAGAGCTGCTGAAAGAGCAAAACCGTCATCACTACCCTGTGGGCTTTGACACCCGCTTGTCCTCTATTATTTAGATGCAGCCTTGTCAGCTCCTACTCATAGTGACCCCATGTATGACAGGACGAAGTGATTATTTAACTTTCCATATAACTTGGGAATTAAGTTGGTTTGTGATTTTAATTATTACAAATAATGCCACAGTTATCATTCTTATACACTTATCTTTGGACCCTTGTGCAAGTATTTCTATAGGGTAGAGCCCTCAAAGACCAATTGCTCTATCATTATGTTTACGTGGTTTTTCTATGATTCCATTTTATCTGCTTTGTCGGCCTCTTAGCTATATCTATTTTGTTATTTTAGTGATTTTTGAAATTTTTTGTAGTATTTTTCTTCTAAATTTCATTTATTTTGTTGTTGTTGAGAATATACACAGCAAAACATATACCAGTTCAACATTTTCTACATGTACAATTTAGTGACATTGATTATATATTTTTAATAATTTTTATTGCGCTTTAAGTGAAAGTTTACAAATCAAGTCAGTCTCTCACACAAAAACCCATATACACTTTGCTACACACTCCCAATTACTCTCCCCCTGATGAGACAGCCTGCTCTCTCCCTCCACTCTCTCTTTTCCTGTGCATTTCACCAGCTTCTAACCCCCTCCACCTTCTCATCTCCCTTCCAGGCAGGAGATGCCAACATAGTCTCAAGTGTCCACCTGATCCAAGAAGCTCACTCCTCACCAGCATCCCTCTCCAACCCATTGTCCAGTCCAATCCATGTCTGAAGGGTTGGCTTCGGGAATGGTTCCTGTCATGGGCCAACAGAAGGTCTGAGGGCCATGACCACTGGGGTCCTTCTAGTCTCAGTCAGACCATTAAGTCTGGCCATATGAGAATTTGGGACCTCCATCCCACTGCTCTCCTGCTCCCTCAAGAGTTCTCTGTTGTGTTCCCTGTCAGGGCAGTCATCAGTAGTAGCCGGGCACCATCTAGTTCTTCTGGTCTCAGGATGATGTAGTCTCTGGTTCATGTGGCCCTTTCCGTCTCTTGGCCTTGTAATTGCCTTGTGTCCTTGGTGTTCTTCATTCTCCTTTGATCCAGATGGGTTGAGACCAATTGATGCATCTTAGATGGCTGCTTGCTAGTGTTTAAGACTCCAGATGCCACTCTTCAAAGTGGGATACAGAATGTTTTTTTAATAGATTTTATTATGCCAATTGACTTAGATGTCCCCTGAAATCATGGTCCCCAGACCTCTGCCCCTGCTATGCTGGCCTTTGAAGCATTCAGTTTATTCAGGAAGCTTCTTTGCTTTTCGTTTAGTCCAGTTGTACTGACCTCCCCTGTATTGTGTGCTGTCTTTCTGTTCACCTAAAGTAGTTCTTATCTACTATTTAATTAGTGAATACCCCTATCCCACTCCCCTTCCTCCCCGCTCTCGTAACCACAAAAGAATGTTTTCTTCTCAGTTTAAACTATTTCTCAAGTTCTTATAATAGTGGTCTTATACAATATTTGTCCTTTTGCAACTGACTAATTTCACTCAGCATAACGCCTTCCAGGTTTCTCCATGTTATGAAATGTTTCACAGATTCCTCACTGTTCTTTATCAATGCGTAGTATTCCATTGTGTGAATATACCATAATTTATTTATCCATTCATCTGTTGATGGTCACCTTGGTTGCTTCCATCTTTTTACTGTTATAAACAGGGCTGCAAGAAACGTGGGTGTGCATATACCTGTTCCTGTAAAGGCTCCTATTTCTTTAGGATATATTCCAAGGAGTGGGATTGCTGGATCCTATGGTAGTTCTATTTCTAGCTTTTTAAGGAAGCGCCAAATCGATTTCCAAAGTGGTTGTACCATTTGACATTCTCACCAGCAGTGTATAAGTGTTCCAATCTCTCCACAGCCTCTCCAACATTTATTATTTTGTGTTTTTTGGATTAATGCCAGCCTTGTTGGAGTGAGATGAAATCTCATTGTAGTTTTGATCTGCATTTCTCTAATGGCTAATGATCGTGAACGTTTCCTCATGTTAGCTACCTGAATGTCTTCTTTAGTGAAGTGTCCATTCATATCCTTGGCCCGTTTTTTAATTGGGTTGTCTTTTTGTAGTTGAGTTTTTGCAGTATCATGTAGATTTTAGAGATCAGGCAGTGATCGAAAATGTTATAGCTAAAACCTTTTTCCCAGTCTGTAGGTAGCCTTTTTACTCTTTTGGTGAAGTCTTTGGATGAGCATAGGTGTTTGATTTTTAGGAGCCTCCAGTTATCTAGTTTTTCTTCTACGTTCTTTATAATGTTTTCTATACGGTTTATGCCATGTATTAGGGCTCCTAACGTTGTCCCTATTTTTTCTTCTGTGATCTTTATCGTTTTAGATTTTATATTTAGGTATTTGATCCATTTTGAGTTAGTTTTTGTGCATGGAGAGAGGTATGGGTCTTGTTTCATTTTTTTGCAGGTGGATATCCAGTTTTGCCAGCACCATTTGTTAAAAAGACTGTCTTTTCCCCATTTAACTGTTTTGGGGCCTTTGTCAAATATCAGCTGCTCATATGTGGATGGATTTATGTCTGGATTCTCAATTCTGTTCCATTGGTCCATGTATCTGTTGTTGTGCCAGTATCAGGCTGTTTTGACTACTGTGGCGGTATAATAGGTTCTAAAATCAGGTAAAGAAAGGCCTCCTACTTTGTTCTTCTTTTTCAGTAATACCTTATTTATCTGAGGCCTCTTTCCCCTGCATATGAAATTGGTGATTTGTTTCTCCATCTCATTAAAAAATGTCATTGGGATTTGGATCGGAATTGCATTAAATGTATACATTGCTTTTGGTAGAATAGACATTTTTATAATGTTAAGTCTTCCTATCCATGAGCAAGGTATATTCTTCCACTTATGTAAGTCTCTTTTGGTTTCTTGCAGAAGTGTACCGTAGTTTTCTTTGTATAAGTCTTTTACATCTCTGGTAAGATTGATTCCTAAGTATTTTATCTTCTTGGGGGCTACTGTAAATGGCATTGATTTGGTGATTTCCTCTTCCATGTTCTTTTTGTTGGTGTAGAGGAATCCAACTGATTTTTGTATGTTTATCTTGTATCCCGATACTCTGCAGAACTCTTCTATTAGTTTCAGTAGTTTTCTGGAGGATTCCTTAGGGTTTTCTGTGTATAAGATCATGTCATCTGCAAATAGAGATACTTTTACTTCTTCCTTGCCAATCTGGATGACTTTTATTTCTTTATCTAGACTAATTGCTCTGGCTAGGACTTCCAGCACAATGTTGAATAAGAGCAGTGATAAAGGGCATCCTTGTCTGGTTCCCGATCTCAGTGGGAATGTTTTCAGGCTGTCTCCATTTAGGGTGATGTTGGCTGTTGGCTTTGTATAAATGCCCTTTATTATGTTGAGAAATTTTCCTTCTATTCCTATTTTGCAGGGAGTTTTTATCATGAATGAGTGTTGAACTTTGTCAAATGCCTTTTCTGCATCAATTGATAAAATCATGTGATTCTTGTCTACTGTTTTATTTACGTGGTGGATTACATTAATTGTTTTTCTAATGTTGAACCATCCCTGCATCCCTGCATACCTGGTATGAATCCCACGTGGTCATGGTAGATTATTTTTTTGATGTGTTGTTGAATTCTATTGGCTGGAATTTTGTTGAGGATTTTTGCATCTACATTCATGAGGGATATAGGTCTATAATTTTCTTTTCTCATGGTGTCTTTACCTGGTTTTGGTATCAGGAATATGGTGGCTTCATAGAATGAGTTTGGCAGTATTCCGTCCTTTTCTATGCTCTGAAATACCTTAAGTAGTAGTGGTGTTAACTCTTCTCTGAAAATTTGGTAGAACTCTGCAGTGAAGCTGTCTGAATCAGGGCTTTTTCTTGTTGGGTTTTTTTTGATTACCTTTTCAATCTCTTCTTTTGTTATGGGTCTATTTAGTTGTTCTACCTCTGTTTGTTAGTTTAGGTAGGTAGTGTGTTTCTAGGAATTCATGCATTTCTTCTAGGTTTTCAAATTTGTTTGAGTACAGTTTTTCACAGTAATCTGATATGATTCTTTTAATTTCAGTTGGATCTGTTGTAATATCACCCATCTCATTTCTTATTTGGGTTATTTGCTTCCTCTCCTGTTTTTCTTTGTCAGTTTGGCCAATGGTTTATCAATTTTGTTGAGTTTTTAAAAAAACCAGCTTTTGGTCTTGTTAATTCTTTCAAGTGTTTTTCTGTTTTCTATTTCATTTAGTTCAGCTCTAATTTTTATTATTTGTTTTCTTCTGGCGCCTGTAGGTTTCTTTTGTTGCTCTCTTTCTCTTTGTTCAAGTTGTAAGGATAAGTCTTTGATTTTGGCCCTTTCTTCTTTATGGATGTGTGCATTTATTGACATAAATTGGTCTCTGGGCACCGCTTTTGCTGTGTCCCAAAGGTTCTGATAGGAAGTGTTTTCATTCTCATTGGATTCTATGAATTTCTCTATTCCATCCTTAATGTCTTCTATAATCCAGTCTTTTTTGAGCAGGGTATTGTTCAGTTTCCAAGTGTTGATTTCTTTTCCCTGCTTTCCCTGTTATTGATTTCCACTTTTATGGCCTTATGGTCAGAGAAGATGCTTTGTAATATTTCAATGTTTTGGATTCTGCTAAGGCTTGCTTTATGACCTAATACGTGGTCTATTCTAGGGAATGTTCCATGTGCACTAGCAAAGAAAGTATAGTTGGTTGCTGTTGGTCAGGTTGGTTGACTGTGGCATTTAGATCTTCCGTGTCTTATTGAGCTTCTTTGTGTATGTCCTGTCCTTCACTGAAAGTGGTGTGTTGAAGTCTTGTACTAATACTGTGGAGCTGTCTATCTCACTTTTCAATGCTGTTAGAGTTTGTTTTATGTATCTTGCAGCCCTGTCATTGGGTGCATAAATATCTAATGGTTATATCTTCTTGGTGTATTGTCACTTTAATCATTACATGGTGTACTTCCTTATCCTTTCTGATGGATTTAACTTTAAAGTCTATTTTGTCAGAAATTAATATTGCCACTCCTGCTCTTTTTTGATTGTTGTTTGCTTGATAAATTTTTTTCCATCCTTTGAGTTTTAGTTTGTTTGTGTCTCTAAGTCTAAGGTGTGTCTCTTGTAGGCAGCATATAGACGGATCTTGTTTTTTAATCCATTCTGCCACTCTCTGTCTCTTTATTGGTGCATTTTGTCCACTTACATTCAGGGTAATTATGGATAGGTATGAATTTAGTGCTATCATTTTGATGTCTTTTTTTGTGTGTTGACAGCTTCTTTTTCCCACTTGATTTTATGTGCTGAGTAGATTTTCTTTATATATTGTCCTTTCCTCATGTTTGTTGTTGTTGATTTTGTTTCTGCTGAGTCTGTATTTTTTCCTTGTATCTTATTTTGATGAGTAGGATAGTTTGTCTCCTTTGTGGTTACCTTATTATTTACCCTTATTTTTCTAAATTTATAACTAACTTTTGTTTCTTTGTATCGTCGTATCTTCCTCTCCATATGGAAGGTGTATGATTACATTTCTTAGTCCTTCTTTATTGTTTTAATGTTGTCTTCTTGTATATAATAACATCACTGTTACCCTGTTTAGAGATTTTTTTTTTTTTTTTTTTTTTAATAATCTTGCTTTGTTTTTTGGATTTCCTTGTCTGGGTCGACTTCTGGTTGCTCTGTCCAGTTTTCTAGTCTTGGGTTGATACCTGATATCATTGATTTTTTAACTCAAGAACTCCCTTTAGTATTTCTGGTAGTTCTGGTTTGGTTTTTACGAATTCCCTCAACTTGTGTTTATCTGGAAATGTCTTAATTTCACCTTCATATTTAAGAGACAGTTTTTCTGGATGTATGATTCTGGAAGAGATCCATATTTACTCCTATTCCCAAGAAAGGTGATCCAACCAAATGTGGAAATTATTGAACAATATCATTAATATCACATGCAAGCAAAATTTTGTTGAAGATCATTCAAAAATGACTGCAGCAGTATATCAACAGGGAACTGCCAGAAATTCAGGCTGGTTTCAGAAGAGGACATGGAACCAGGGATATTATTGCTGATGTGGGATGGATCCTGGCTGAAAGCAGAGAATAGCAGAAGGATGTTTACCTGTGTTTTATTGACTACGCAAAGACATTCGACTGTGTTGATCACAACAAACTATGGATAACACTGCAAAGAATGGGAATTCCAGAACACTTAATTGTGCTCATGAGGAACCTTTACATAGATCAAGAGGCAGTTGTTCGGACAGAACCAGGGGATACTGATTGGTTTAAAGTCAGGAAAGGTGTGCATCAGGGCTGTATTCTTTCACCATACCTATTTAATCTGTATGCTGAACAAATAGTATGAGAAGCTGGACTATTTGAAGAAGAACGTGGCGTCAGGATCGGAGGAAGACTCGTTAACAACCTGGGTTATGCAGATGACACAACCTTGCTTGCTGAAAGTGAAGTGGACTTGAAGCACTTACTAATGAAGATCAAAGACCACAGCCTTCAGTATGGATTGCACCTCAACATAAAGAAAACAAAAATCCTCACAACTGGACCAATGAGCAACATCATGATCAACGGAGAAAAGATTGAAGTTGTCAAGGATTTCATTTGACTTGGATCCACAATCAACAGCCATGGAAGCAGCAGTCAGAAAATCATAAGACGCATTGTATTGGGCAAATCTGCTGCAAAGGACCTCTTCAAAGTGTTGAAGAGCAAAGATATCACCCTGAAAACTAAGGTGCACCTGACCCAAGCCAGGGTATTTTCAATCCCATCATATGCATGTGAAAGCTGGACAAAGAATAAGGAAGACCGAAGAAGAGTTGACGCCTTTGAATTGTGGTGTTGTCGAAGAATATTGAATATACCATGGACTGCCAAAAGATCGAATAAATCTGTCTTGGAAGAAGTGAGGCCAGAATGCTCCTTAGAGGCAAGGATAGTGAGACTGTGTCTTACATACTTTGGACACGTTGTCAGGAGGGATCATTCCCTGGAGAAGGACATCATGCTTGGCAGAGTACAGGGTCAGTGGAAAAGAGGAAGATCCTCAACGAGGTGGTTTGACACAGTGGCTGCAACAATGAACTCAAGCATAACAACGATCGTAGGGATGGTGCAGGACCAGGCAGTGTTTCATTCTGTTGTGCATAGGGTCACTATGAGTCGGAACTGACTCGACGGCACCTAACAACAACAACAACATGATTCTTGGCAGGCAATTTTTTTTTTTTAATTAACTTTTATTGAGCTTCAAGTGAACATTTACAAATCAAGTCAGACTGTCACATATAAATTTATGTACACCTTACTCCGTTCTCCCACTTGCTCTCCCCCTAATGAGTCAGCCCTTCCAGTCTCTCCTTTTGTGACAATTTGACCACCTTCCAACTCTCTCTATCCTCCCATCCCCCCTCCAGACAGGAGATGCCAACACAGTCTCAAGTGTCCACCTGATATCATTAGCTCACTCTTCATCAGCATCTCTCTCCTGCCCACTGTCCAGTCCCTTTCATGTCTGATGAGTTGTCTTCGGGAATGGTTCCTGTCATGGGCCAACAGAAGGTCTGGGGACCATGACTGCTGGGATTCCTCTAGTCTCAGTCAGACCATTAAGTATGGTCTTTTTGTGAGAATTTGGGGTCTGCATCCCACTGATCTCCTGCTCCCTCAGGGGTTCTCTGATGTGCTCCCTGCCAGGGCAGTCATCAGTTGTAGCCGGGCACCATCTAGTTCTTCTGGTCTCAGGATGATGTAAGTCTCTAGTTCATGTGGCCCTTTCTGTCTCTTGTGCTCTTAGTTATCGTGTGACTTTGGTGTTCTTCATTCTCCTTGGATCCAGGTGGGTTGAGACCAGTTGATGCATCTTAGATGGCTGCTTGTTAGTATTTAAGACCCCAGATGCCACATTTCAAAGTGGGATGCAGAATGTTTTCATAATAGAATTATTTTGGCAGGCAATTTTTTTGTTCAATTTTTTAAATATGTCATCCCATTGACTTCTTGCCTGCATGGTTTTTGCTGAGTAGTCCAAGTTTATTCTTATTGGCTCTCTTTTGTAGGTGACTTTTTGTTTATCCCTTGCTGCTCTTATAATTCTCTCTTTATCTTTGGTTTTGGCAAGTTTGATTATAATATGTCTTGGTGACTTTCTTTTAACATCTACCTTATGCGGAGTTCAATGAGCATCTTGGGTAGATATCGTCTCATCTTTCACAATATCAGGGAAGTTTTCTGCCAACAAAAAACCCACAAATCTTCCACAATTCTCTCTATATTTTCTGTTATCCCTCCCTGTTCTGGTACTCTAATCACTCGTAGGTTATTTCTCTTGATAGAGTCCCACATGATTCTTATGGTTTTTTCATTTTTTTTAATTCTTTTATATGATTTTTCTTCAAATATATTAGTGCCAAGTGATTTATCTTTGAGTTCTGAAATTTTAGCTTCTACTTGCTCAGTTCTGCCCCTCTGACTTTCTATTGAGTTGTCTAATTCAGTAATTTTATTTTTAATCTTCTGAGTTTCTGATTGTTGTCTGTCTATGGATTTTTCCAGCTTATTAAGCTTTTCATTATGTTCCTGAATAATCTTTCTAATTTATTCAATTGCTTTATCTGTGTGTCCCTTGGCTTGTTCTGCGTATTGCCTCATTTCCTACCTGATATCTTGAAGGGTCCTGTATACTAAACTTTTGTATTCTTGCTCTGGTAATTCCAGGAATGCGCTTTCATCTAGAAGATCCCTGGATTCTTTGTTTTGAGAGTTTGTTGAGGTGATCACGGTCTGTTTCTTTATATGACTTGATATTGTCTGTTGTCTCCGAGCTATCTATGAGTTATTGTATTAGTTTATGCTTGCTTACTCTGTCATAGCTTCTTGTTTTGTTTCGATATACCCAAATGGGTTGCTTAAGTGAGCTAGCTTGATTATTTTTGCCTTTGGAGCTCTGCCATTCTGTCCCCAGACGGCTAGAGCTGTTTTCAGGTGTATCAGTCTAGAAGTCCATTCACTTTTTTTGTATGAATTCAGCTCAGGTTTCCAGGTAGCTGATCATCAAGTGTGTGATACAGGCTCTGTCCTACAGTCTTAGAGGGGCAGGGATGATTGGAGTATATACCAGTATCTGATTGCAGCAGGGGGTCACTCTCTGAACAAGGCAGGGGGGTGAGAACTGACCCCTGAGTGTCTCTGAGGAAAGTGCATCCCTGTGTCCTAGAGCATGCTGGTGGGTGGGCTCTGCAGATGGACCACAGGCACCCAAAGTTTTTGGTTGTAAGGACTGGGAGGTACCAGTTATCCTTGGACCCCTGTCATGGGTGGCTGGGTAACCTGAGTGGAGCTACCAGTCCTTAGGTCCCTGACATGGGTAGGTGAGGACCTTGTTTAATAGGCAAAGCAATGTCAAACGTCAAACACCACCTCTCCACCATACAGCTGAAATGGTTAGAGTCTGCCAACAAGGGCCTATTGTCCTGAAATAGGCCCACAGAGGTCCATGCAGAGGGGAAAGGTGCTCAAAGTCCATGGGCCATTTATGCCTGTTCAGGAGCCGCTTCTGTCCTGAGCTCCGCCATTAGTGGAGCTGGCAAATTATCTTTTCCCCCAAATGCAAATTTTTTCCTTCTCCAAGGCCGGGAGGATGGCTCTAGGTGCTCAACAGGGCCTATCTCAGGCCCAAGGAATTCAGCCGCTGAAGCCAGCTTGGGGGTGGGGTGGGGGTGCAGTGAAATATACGCAAGTACTTAGCTTTTGCCACGAGCACTGTTCTTCTCAAGTTCTGGAGGTGTGAGTAGGGTGTGTGGCTGGCAGCTTCTCCCTCAGGAGAATGCTAGTACCAGCCGCCGCCGCCACCACTCTGGGAATGGTGCCTGAGGGCTCCCCGCAATTCAGGTCCGGTAACTCCTCTCCGCTTCTGAATGGTCTCTTCCTCCCTCTGCCCCTCAGTTCATTTTCTAAGCTTGCCTTTGAAGCTCAGGGATACCAGCTTGTCACAAATATACTCATTTCACTTGTTTTTTTGGGTCTTTGTTGTAAAGAGGGCTCTGCGGAAGCGTCTATTTTGCCATCTTGGCTCTGCCTCCGCGGAAAGTATTCTTCTCTTTTGGTTTTCTAACTCCAGATCTTTGCACATGTCATTATAACATTTTGTCTTCTTGAGCTGCCTTTTGAAATCTTCTTTTCAGCTCTTTTACTTCATTATTTCTTCCTTTCCCTTTAGCTATTCAACATTCAAGAGCAAGTTTCAGAGTCTCTTCTGACATTGATCTTGGCCTTTTCTATTTTCCTGTCCTTTTAGTGGCCTTTTGCTTTCTTCATGTATGATGTCCTTGATGTCATTCCACAACTCATCTGATCTTCAGTTATTAACATTCAACACATCAAATCTCTTCTTGAGATGGTCTATAAATTCAGGCGGGATATACTCAAGGTTGTACTTTGGCTCTTGTGTATTTGTTCTATTTTCTTAAGTTTCAACTTGAACTTGCATATGAGCAATTGATAGTCTGTTCTGCAGTTGGTCTATGATTAGTGAGTTGAAATGGACTGATACTGGCCATTTTGAATTGGACAATCATTTGGTCTACTATGCTGGGAATGACAAATTGAAGAGGAATTGTGTCAAATTCATCATCAAAAAGAACATTTCAAGAGCTATTCTGAAGTACTATACTTTCAGTGGTAGGATAATATCCATACATCTACAAAGAAGGCCAGTTAATATGATTATTATTCAAATTTACACACCAACTAATGTCAATTGAATATTTTTACCAACTTCTGGGGTTTGAAATCGATCAAACATACAGTGAAGATGCATTGGTAATTACTGGTGATTCGAATTTGAAGTTGAAAACAAAGAAGGAGAATTGGTAGTTGGAAAATATGGCCTTGGTGACAGAAATGATGCCGGAGATAGCATGATAGACTTTTGCAAGACCAATGACTTCATTGCAAATACCTTTTTTCAACAACACAAACGGCAACTATCCATGTGGACCTTGCCGGATGGTATACATAGAAATCAAATCAACTACATCTGTGGAAAGAGACCATGGAGAATATTGTCAATATCATCAGTCAGAACAAGACTAAGGGTGACTGCCAAACAGACCGTCAACTGCTGATATGCAAATTCAAGTTGAAGTTGAAGAAAATTAGAACAAGTCTAGGAGAGCAAAGTACGACCTCGAGTATATCCCACTCGAATTTAGAGACCACCTAAAGAATAGATTTGATGCTTTGAACACTAATGACTAAAGACTAGATGAGTTGTGGAATGACATCAAGGGCATCATACATGAAGAAAGCAAAAGGTTGTTAAAAAGACAGAAAAGAAAGAAAAGACCAAAATGGATGTCAGAAGAGGCTCTGAAACTTGCTCTTGAATGTCGAGTAGCTAAAGCAAATGGAAGAAATAATGAAGTAAAAGCTGAACAGAAGATCTTGAAGGTTGGCTCAAGAAGACAAAGTAAAGTATTATAATGAAATGTACAAAGACCTAGAGTTAGAAAACCAAAAAGGAAGAACACCCTTGGCATTTCTCAAGGTGGAAGAACTGAAGAAAAACTCAAGGATTCTATGGGGAAAATATTAAACAATGCAGGACCCACCCACCAAAACAAAGCAGGAAGCATTAAAAGATGATGGAAGGAATACACACAGTCACTGCACCAAAAAGAATTGGTCGCTGTTCAACCATTTCAGGAGGCAGCATATGATTAAGAACTGATGGCTTTGAAGGGAAAATCCAAGCTACACTGAAGGTATTGGCGCAAAAGAAGGCTCCAAGAATTGATAGAATAGCAACTGAGATATTTCAACAAACGGATGCAGCACTAGAAGTACTCACTCGTCTATGTAAAAAAAATTGGAAGGCAGCTTTGCTGGCCAACCGACCGAAAGAGATCCATATTTGTGCCCATTCCAAAAAAAGATGATCCAATGGAAAGCAGAAATTATCAAACAATATCATTAATATTATGCACAAGTAAAATTTTGCTGAAGATCATACAAAAGTGGCTGCAGCAGTACAGTGTTTTTTTCTGTGGTACACGGGGTTGTTATGAGTCAGAACCAACTTGACAGCACTAACAACAACTCACATAATAGTTTAGCTTAGACTTTAAACAGATCTTTTTGAACAGACAAGACATTCTGTACATCTTGCTTTCTGCATGACTTGATGGTATGTCACAATATATTTAAAAAAATGTTTTGTTTTGTCTTTCTGCTTCTTCATATACATATATATATATCCATGATTATGGACAACAATGCAAAGAATGGGAATTGCAGAATACTTAATTGTGCTCATGAGGAACCTTTACATAGATCAAGAGGCAGTTGTTTGGACAGAACAAGGGGATACTGATTGGTTTAAAGTCAGGAAAGGTGTGCATCAGGGTTGTATGTCAAGGATTTCATTTTATTTGGATCCACAATCAACAGCCATGGAAGCAGCAGTCAAGAAATCAAAAGACGCATTGCATTGGGTAAATCTGCTGCAAAGGACCTCTTCAAAGTGTTGAAGAGCAAAGATGTCACCCTGAAGACTAAGGTGTGCCTGACCCAAGCCATGGTATTTTCAATCACATCAAAAGCTGGACAATGAATAAGGAAGACCGAAGAATTGATGCCTTTGAATTGTGGTGTTGGGGAAGAATATTGAATATATCACGGACTGCCAAAAGAACGAACAAATCTGTCTTGGAGGAAGTGCGGCCAGAATGCTTCTTAGAGGCAAGGATGATGAGACTGCGTCTTACATACTTTGGACATGTTGTCAGGAGGGGTCAGTCCCTGGAGAAGGACATCATGCTTGGCAGAGTACAGGGTCAGCGGAAAAGAGGAAGACCCTCAATGAGATGGATTGACACAGTGGCTGCAACAATGAGCTCAAGCCATTGTTCAGCAGAGTACTTCCTAGTTTTACTGGAACTCTGCTGCATGATTCATGAATCTTTCTGAAACTAAATAAATTTTTTAAATTTAACTTAAGCTTGGTCTGAATTTTAGCAATGTAAACCTTTGGAATTTTGCCTTTGGCAGTAAAAAACAGGGGAAAAGACAAACTGTGTCTTTAAACACCAGAAATTTGGCAGTAGATTTTTTGTTCACATTTGGAGAGTAAACTGGTGCATACATTCTTAGTATTGGTCCGAGGTCAACCTAGCACTATTTAGTAAAATTAGACAGATAGCTGCTCTTAAGTCGACTCCAGCTCACAGCAACCCTATGTACAACAGAATGAAACGTTGCCCGGTTCTTCATCATCCTCACAATCACCAGCACGTTCCAGTCCGTCATTGTGCCTATTGTGCCAATCCACCTCACTGAGGGTCTCCTTCATCCTCAGAAGCTCTCTGCTTCACCAAACACAGTGTCATCTTTTAGCATTTGACCCCTCCTGATGACATGTCCAAAGCATTTGAGTTAAACAGTGTTTTGTCGTGATTCATAGAATTTCTCTGGCTGATTTTCTGAAGTAGCTTGCAGTTTGTCTTAGCCTGGAAGCTCCCCTGAAACATGTCCACCATGGGTGACCCTGCTAGGGACATAACTTTCAGCATCACAGTAATATGCAAGTCACCACAGTACAACAAACTGACAGACGGGGTGGTGGCTAGTGAAATTAAGTGTGTACAAATGCTGTGCCCCAGCCATCTTGTTCTCGTGCATATACCATAGAGAAACCATTGCACAGAATCCATAAGAACACGTGTATAGAGATTGTCATTGTACTATTGTTTACTGTGCCTGAAAGGCAGGGAAAAATTAGGCGTCTATAATTATGGAAATAGATAAATGTAGTATAGGTGTGCTATGCATTTCTATACACTGATGGAAAAATGATCTAGATTGATTTAAAGACATAGTGCTGATTTAAAAAATTAAGAAATAGAAAGAGATTTATATGTTAACCCAATGCGTTAGTTGGAGTTCCTTTTAAGAAACAAATCACTAGAAAAGGATTTAATTCAGCCTTGGGAAGGCTGGAGGAGCAGAATTTAGGTGGAAACACTGGTCTATGGAGCTCAGTGATTTCCTCCCTTAATGCGCCAGCCAAGGCTAAAAAGGCTAAAGAAGCTGTAAATACTGCCAACGCCAGGGCCTCACACATCTACTGAGCTTGTTACTAGAAGCTAGAATAAAGCTGACAGCCACAAGTGTCTATAAACACATGTAGTTCCATAATCTTGTTTGCCATTAGCAACAGTATGGGAAATGTTACTTCTCATTTCTGGAAACTCTCTTGATTGCAACCTACTTTTTATCAAGAATTCAAGGCGGAAGGGAGTCCAAAAAGTATAACTTGTTAGTTTTCCACCTTTCCAAACAGAAGAAGGTTGAAGTGGATTTTGAATGAACCAACCCATGTTTAAAATTGTTTAAAAAAACCATACACACTAAGGAATCACTTTCCATTTCCCTCTCCCTCCAGGCCCTGGCAACTACGAAACTGCTTTCTGTTTCAGTGGATTTGCCTAGTCTGGATATTTTATATAAATGGAATTATACATGTGACCTTTTGTATCTGGCTTCTTTCACTTAGCGTAAAGTTTTCAAGATTCGTCCCTGTTGTAGCATGTATCTGGAATCCAGTGCCTTTAATGGCTGAATAATATTTTATCACATGGCTCGACCACATCGTTTATCCATTCATCCATTGATGGACATAGTGGTGATGGTTGCACGACATTGTGACTGCACTTAATGCCACTGATTTGTACACTTTAAAATGATTAAAACGGTAAATTTTATGGTACGTGTATTTTACCACAATTTTTCAAAAGTCACTTACACAAGAACACTATATATTTTTCGAAGACACACCCTTATTTACATACACAAAAAGGAAGTGGACTAAAAAGATAGATGGTAAACCCCTTATGGTTTGTTCCTCCCAGGAGTGGAGAAGGAAATGCTAGTGGGATAAACAGAAAACAAAGACAGTAAGAACGAAAGAGCCTTGCTCAGAGCACTTCCTTTAATGTTTCTCAAACTAGAAGTATAATTACCTTCAGCTAGGAAAACAGAAAATTATATCCATGCAGACCAGCCTGCTGAAAAGACTAAGGAAAAGATTTTAAAAAATACAATGAGGGGGTGGAAATGAGGCTAAATATGTCGGAAATTCAAGACTAAATACCACTAATTATAATGGGTCTAAGTTCTCTCAGATCATGTACAAATTCCAGTTATAACAGTGTGTTAGAGAGAAAAGAGTTAAATATTACGAGCAGTACAAATAAAAAGAATGAAAATATGAGCCCTAATAGAGGAGTAATGTTCTAGCAAGTACCTGGAATGTAGTCAGATTGTATTACACTGAACTGGCCTCCTATGGGTGAGGAAGATGTGGTAAAGGGAAAAAATCTTGGAATGATTTTCACTTATTCTCTTTTGTGTAAGTGTGGCCATCACAAGGTTGAGAGAAAATGGTATGGAAGGCACCAAACAATGGGAGGATAAAAAAATTCCTTCAGCCAGTGAAGAAATGAACTTCTCCTAGATTCATGCCAGCAGATTCACCAGAAAACCGCTACCTGGGTTTGTAATCCAGGTCCTGGGTCATGCTTCCAACATAGGGCTCAAGGCTGTGAGAACTAAGAGGGTTGAATAGCCTTTAGCAACCATTCTATGCAAGTTATGGCAGGGAAGAGAGTACCTTGTTGAATGTTTTTGTTTTGCTCCCCACCAGCTTGCTTAGCTCTTAACCTAGTGTCTTAGATTCTTAATGCTGCTATAACAAAAATAGTTCAAGAGAGTGGCTTTAATGAACAGAAATTTATTTCATCACAGTTTAGGAGGCTAGAAGTCTGAGTTCAGGGCACTGACTTTAGAGGAAGACTCTGGCAGCTCTGAGGGAAAATGCTTGTCTCAGCTTCTCTAGCTGGCCATCCATGGAGTTCCTGGGCTTGCAAACTGGTCTGCCTCCATTATCTTCAGACACTGTAGGTCCTAGGTGGCTGGAGAGAGTGATGGAGTCCAGTTATATCCCCATGTCCACTTTCAGCCAAAAAACAAAGCCGAGCTCTGAGTGCTGATGTCCAGCGAGCAGGCAAGTCTGCATCTTCTCCAGGGTGGGGGAGCACTTGAACTTCAGGTGTGAAGGCAGCTTGGTAAGCACTGCACCGAAAGTAGCAACTGCGGGAGAAAATAGGCACATTCTTCCCCAAAGTTTTTTCCTTTTTTGAGCTTCATTTCTAAGGAAGACCCTAGGGAGGATAACATCAAAGTCTTTCAACAAAAGAAACTCTTTGCCAATTGGCAGTATGAGGCCAGGGTGAAAACCTGTCCTGACAGGACTGCTCTGTGCAAACTGCCTGTGTTAAAATTCACAGTCTATGACCTGTTGAGCAGGAAAATAAAAAAAGGCAAGCAAAAATGAGCCTCAAGTATTGAAATATAACAGCTCTTCAAAAAAAATCTCAAGACTTAGAGGGGAGAAAACAAGCGATCGTGAAATCTGGGTGAGGTTCCCCTGGCTTCTGCAGTTTATACTCAGCCTTGCGGCCTGGTGTTGAAACTAATTCAGTGCAAGTCCCAAGGCTGGCTTGACCTTTGCTGGTTGTTTGATATTTTCAAACAACCAAATGCCCTTAGACACATATCTCATGTTTTGCTAAGGTGAGGCCGAAACATTATTGGAGTCACTAGGATTGATATCACCTATACTATACATGAATCCCTGGTGGTGTAGTGGTTAAGTGCTATGGCTGCTAACCAAAAAGTCAACAGTTCGAATCCACCACGTGCTCCTTGGAAATTCTGTAGGTCAGTTCTCCTCTGTCCTATAGGGTTGCTATGAGTTGGAATTGACTCTGTGGCAATGGGTTTTTGATTTGGTATGCATGAATCTCCTCCCGTACCAGACCTTATGGAATCCTTGTTGTTAGGTGCCCCCCAGTCAGTTCTGGCTTATAGTGACCCTATGTACAACAGAACAAAACACTGCCTGGTCCTGCACCTACCTACTCACAATTGTTATGCTTGAGCCCATTGTTTTGGCCACTGTGCCTATCCATCTTGTTGAGGGTCTTCTTCTTTTTCACTGACCCTGAGCTTTACCAAGCATGATGTCCTTCTCTAGAGACTGGTCCCTCCTAATAACATGTCCAAAGTATGTGAGACAAAGTCTTGCCATCCTTGCTTCTAAGGAGCATTCTGGCTATACTTCTTCCAAGACAGATTTGTTCGTTCTTCTTGCAGTCCATGGTATATTTAACATTCTTTGACAACACCATAAATGAAAGGCATCAATTCTTCTTTGGTCTTCCTTATTCATTGTCCAGCTTTGACATGCATATGAGGAAGTTGAAAAGACTCTGGCTTGGGTCAGGTGCACCTTAGTCCTCAAAGTGATGAAACAGGCTGCTCAGCCATATCTTGAACAGTACCTGAACTAATTTTTTTTTTAATTCCTTCTTCTTTCTCTCCTTTCCCTCCCCTAGCCCATCCTTGCCTCCAAGTAAGATCCTGATGTTAGCTACCCAAATGGTTAAGTGTTAACCAACGTTTCCTCTAAGACTGTGGAAAACAAGTGATATTGATCTAAGCCTGTCAAATAAGACGAAGGATGGCGCCAGCTACCCCCTGAGCTGATGGGATAATGGCAGAAAAAGATCAACATGTTTGAGATACGACCACCAAAACCAAACAGAAGAAAGAGAGTGCACGTTCCACAAGTCCCTAAAACTTATGGCCCCTTTTCCCTTAAAAACCCGAACCCATTGCTAGTCTAGTGAGACAGACGATTTTAGGAGGAGATCATTCCCCTCTGTCTCCATATACTGGTATATCTAATAAAGCTCTTGCTACCCACCTCACCCCTGTCTCAAGAATTGGCTATTTGCAGCAGGCAGCTCTAACTTGCGAAATTGCAGTAACAGTGACATCTTTGTCTTTTAACACTTTAAAGAGTTCTTTTACAGCAGATTTGTCCAATGCGATACATCTTCTGATTTCTCAACTGCTCCTTCCATAGGCATTTATTGTGGATCCAAGTAAAATGAAATCCTTGACAACTTCAATCTTTTCTCCACTTATCATGATGCTGCTTGTTGGTCCAGTTGTGAGGATTTTTGTTTAATCCATACTGAAAGCTGTATGTAGTCTTTGATCTTCATCAGTAAGTGCTTCAAGTCCTCTTCACTTTCAGCGAGCGAGGTTGTGCCATCTGCATGTCATAGGTTGTTAATGAGTCTTCCTCCAATCCTAATGTCCCATTCTTTTCATGTAGTCCAGCTTCTGGGATTATTTGCTCAGTATACGGACTGAGTAGGTATGGTGAAAGAATACAACCCTGATGCACACCTTTCCTGACTTTAAACCATGCAGTATCCCCTTGTGCTGTTCGTACTACTGCTTCTTGGTCTATGTACAGTTTCCTCAAGAGCACAATTAAGTGTTCTGGAATTTTCATTCTTTGCAATGTTATTCATAATTTGTTATGATCCAAACAGTCAAATGCATTTGCATGGTCAATAAAACACATGTAAACATCTTTCTGGTACACTCTGCTTTTAGCCAAGATCCATCCGACATCAGCAATGACATCCCTCATTCCACATCCTCTTCTGAATCTGGCTTTAATTTCTGGCAGTTCCCTGTCGATATATTACTACAACTGTTTTTTAATTATCTTCAACAAAAATTTACTTGTATGTGATATTAATAATATTGTTTCATAATTTCCACATTCTGTTGGATCACCTTTCTTTGGAATGGGCACAAATATGAATCACTTCCAGTTGGTTGACCAGGTAGCTATCTTCCAAATTTCTTGGCATAGGCAAGTGAGCAACTCCAGCACTGCATCCGTTTATTGAAACATCTCAGTTGGTTTCCTTCAATTCCTGGAGCCTTGTTTTTCGCCAATGGCTTCAGTGTAGCTTGGACTTCTTCCTTCAATGCCGTTGGTTCTTGATCATATGCTTCTCCCTGAAAGAGTTGAACATCCACCAGCTCCTTTGGTACAGTGACTCCGTGTATTCCTCCATCTTCTTTTGATGCTTTCTGAGTCAGTCATTCAGTATTTTTCCCCATTGAATCCTTCAATGTTGAAACCTGGGGCTGAATTTTTTCTTCACTTCTTTCAGCTTGAGAAATGCTGACTGTGTTCTTCCCTTTTGGTTTTCTAACTCCAGGTCTTTTGCACATTTTATTATAATACTTCACTTTGTCTTCTTAAGCCGCCCTTTGAAATCTTCTCTTCAACTCTTTTACCTGATCATTTCTTCCTTTTGCTTTAGCTAGTCGATGTTCAAGAGCAAGTTTCAGAGTCTCTTCTGACATTCATTTTGGTCTGTTCTTTCTTTCCTGTCTTTTTAATAATCTTTTGCTTTCTTCAGGTATGGTATCCTTGATGTCATTCTACAACTTGTCTGGTCTTTGGTCATTAGTGTTGAATGCGTCAAATCTATTCTTGAGATGGTCTCAAAATTGAGGTGGGGTATACTCAAGGTTATATTTTGGCTCTCATGGATTTGTTCTAATTTTCTTCAGCTTCAACTTGAACTTGCATGTTGGCAATTGATGGTCTGTTCCACAGTAGGCCACTGGCTTTGTGCTGACTGATGATATTGAGCTTCTCCACCTTCTCTTTCCACAGATGTAGTTGAATTGATTCCTGTATATTCCACCTGGTGAAGTCCATGTGTATAGTTGCTGTTTACATTGTTGAAAAAAGGTATTTGCAATGAGGAAGTTGTTGGTCCTGCAAAATTCTATCATGCGATCTGTGGCATCATTTCTATCACCAAGGCCAAGTTTTCCAACTACTGATCCGTCATCTTTGTTTCCAACCTTCACATTCCAATCACCAGTCATTATCAATGCATCTAACAGAATTCTTAGTAGTATTTTTTATCAACTTTAATCATGAAATAATAAGTTATATAGTGGTAAATTGCTTAACTGTACTATTTCTTAGATTATATGAATACTAACAGCAAAATATTTGTAAAATATTTCTACATTGAATTACAGCATTATTACTTACAACATTATTACTAAATGAACAGAAGTGTTTTTCTCCCTCTTTTTCTTTAATTACTATTTCCTTCTCAAAAAGTTATTAATATAGATTCACAAATATGAATTACCCCAATATTCATAACTAAAATACCAGATAATTTGGCAAAATGAGCAACTATAAAAACAGCAGCAACAAAAACAACAGTGGGTGCTTCTAGCAGGTATTTGCAGGGCATGCAGACAAAATCACATGATTTGAAGCATTATTGTAATTGGGTAATAATGACAGTTCTCTCCAGAGCACATTAGAATGTTCAAAAAGCAAATTGGCACAGAGTTTTAGACTTGTAGGTATATTGATACATGTAAGCTGGGCTTACGAAAACATTTTTGTTGTTATAACTGTTTTTATTTTTGTAAAAAATAATAAATTTCTGCTTGAACATTGCACAAAAATTTTATAAACAGTCATTTTGGTGTCAACCCCTCTGACAGTGTCACCTGGTTTGGTCTGCACCCCATCCCTCACACACACCCCTAGTAATGCCACTTTAAAATATGAAGGTGTGATTAAAATATCAGACTTAAATTGAGTCGCATAGAACAAGAGACACCTCAAGACCGGGAGAGGGGACAGTGGAGAGGTGCTGAGGCAAAAGGGCTTGAGAAGAAACAGGGCAGGTCAGGCTCCAGGGAGAGTGGGGGGTACAGCCAGGAGGGAGGGTTCTACTGTTCCTGGGTGGACTGGAAATGTGGATCATTTTGAATGTGTGTGATGAAATATATAACAAAACATATGTCATTTCAACCATTTTATGCGCACGATTCAGTGACATTAAGTTCACCTTGTTGTGGAACCATCACCGCTATCTGTTTTAAAATTTCGACATGTACTGTGGAGCGTGCAATTAATTTTACTCCAAGGATTTGGCCTTTTGCACTAGTTCCCAGGAGGTAATCTCTAAACTCTTGAATTTCCCCAGTGCTTGGAGTCTGTAGTTCATAGAAGGGGCTCTAGGTCACACCTCAGAGTGTGCAAGAGGGGCCTCTTTGAGAGGACAAAAAGGAGGAGTCTCCAAGAGGCTAGTTTAGAGGGATATTGCCAAAGGAAAGCAGTAACCAAAAGAATCTAGAGTTATCTGTAAGTTACTCTCAAATGCGATAGCAAATGCATACATATGGAGAGACTGACAAAGCAAATGTGAAAAGTGTTCTCTGGTAAAATGTGCGGGAAGAACATAATTAAAAAACCAGCGCTGTCGAGTCGATTCCGACTCATAGCGACCTTATAGGACAATTCTTATAGGACGAATATACGCAGTTACTATAGATGTTTCAAAATTTTTTGAAAAGGAGAATTGGAGCTCTTGTCCCACGTTCTGTTTTGTTCTCTTGAGATGAAATTTCTGAAAGCGAAAGGTTAGGCTTCTAAGATGAGGACAGCAGAAGCGGTGGCGGTTCCCGGTGACCCACAGCAAGATGCAGTTCTTGGGGGCTCCCAGTCGTTGAACAGCTGCTCAGCACCTCTCACTTCTCCAAGCCTAGGCAATGCCCGGCCTCCTCGCATTAAAAAGAAGATTTCTGAGGAGGAGAGACGTAGCAGAAGCTCCCTTCCCTGACCGGGAATCGAACCCGGGTCGCGGCGGTGAGAGCGCCGAATCCTAGCCACTAGACCACCAGGGAACTGGTAGGCTGTCCTTTTTCTCCCGCCTCCCAACCGAACACCGCTTTGCACCAAACTCGGGGAAGCCGGGACGCCTACCTGCCCGGGTGCCGCCCTCTCCTCCTGCGATCGTCCCCGAAGGCCCTTTCCTCCCCGCCTTCTCCAAAAGGCGAGCCAGCCTGCCGCACACCGAGAGCTCTCGGGTCGCCACAAGTCTCGGAGCGAGGTGGCTCTTCCCTGCCCTACCTCAGACCTGACCTAGACGTGCGCCTTTGCGTCGCGGCAGCGCGTGGAGACGTGGTGGCCGGGACCAGGGCAGGGGGCGAGCTTGCAGGGAGGGGGCGCCCAGGGTGGGAAGGGCGCCGAGCATGAGCCCCCGAGATGTCCAGCATCAAAAAGGGCGGAAACAGAGACAGCTTGGATGGAAAACTCTTTGAAACGGGCCCCGGGACTGGAATTGAACCCCGGATTTTCCCCCTAAAACCCGCTGCACCTGCAGTGTTCCCATCCTTCCAAATGCTCAGACAAAAAAACTGCGAGTTCTCCTTGGCGCCGTTCTTTTCCACAGAGCCCACATCTAATCAGTTAGGAATTCTTCTCTTTTATCCGTCAGATGTGGACGTTGGCCTACCCAGTCCCTCCCTTTCCTGAGCTCTGAATTGGGACCAACGACTCTCCTAATACAGGCGGGAGATCAGTTTAAGGCTCGACCCCGGGCTCGCTCAGACCTTAGGGTTCGAGACCCTTAATCCCAGGGTCCTGGGGTTGGACTGCCTTAGCCCCTTTTCTTTGGCTCTGTCCCTCAAAATCAGCCTCTTCCTGGCCTGTCTTGGAGAGTCAGAGACATGCCTGAGACCCCTCCGCTCGACTTGTCTTAGGAGTCACGAACCCCCCACTCCCTTCGGGTTCTGCCTGCAGAGAAGCTTCCAAAGGCGCCTTTTTTCCGTTTCTTGAACCCGGAGAGGCGCAGGTGTGCGATGCGCCCGGACGCACGCGGTAGTTTGTGGTTCCCCAGTAGCCCGCTGTCCCCTCCACCTCTGTAGGGGAAGAACAACTGTCCCCTTTGTCCTGTTCAGGAGGGACCCAAAGGGTCCTGACGGGGCAGAAAGGCGTTGAATCCTCCCTCTCCTCTGGGTGGGCGGTGGAGGCGGAAGAGAGATCAAGGAGGGAAGGAAAAAAGACAAGTGCGTTATGAATTTCCGCAGTCCGCATCGTCTGGAACTCGGTCCTAGGTCGCTGGTGAGCGTGATGTGGTCCTATTGTATCCTCGCTTCCACTTTGAACCAAAAAACAAAGCCGCGCGCTCGGCGTCCTGGTTTCCAGTGAGCAGGCAAGTCTGCGCCTTTCCCAGGGTGGGAACGCTCGAACTTCGGGTGTGAAGGCCGCTCGGTAAGCACTGCACCAAGAGCAGCAACTGCTGGAGAAAATAGCATGTTTTTCTCTAAACTTTTCTTTTCTTTTTTTTAACTTTACCTCTAAGGGAAACCATAGGCAGAATAACATTAAAGTCTTTCAGCAAAAGAAACTCTTTGCCTAATGGTGGTTGCTGTGCGGCGAAGGTGAAAATCTGTCCAGACACTGTGGCTCTGTGCAAACCGCCTGCATTAAAATTAGCACTCCCTGACCTGCTGAGCAGGAAAATAAAAAAGGCAAGCAAAATGAATCTCTAGTGTTGAAACATAACTGCCCTTCAAAAACAATCTCAAGACTGAGGAGGGAGAAAGCAAGCGATCCTGAACTCTGCGTGAGCTGCCCCTGGGTCCTGCGGTTTTTACTCGGCCTCCTGGCCTGGTGTTGAAACGATTTCAATGCAGGCCCTGAGATTGGCTTGGCCTGTGTTGGTTTTTCGACATTTTCCAAGAGCCAAATGCCCTAAGACACATGTTTCTGCCTTTGTTAAGGTAGAGCTAAGACGTGAAGGCATGATTAAAGTATTGGACTTGAGTCTCATGGAACAAGAGACCTCACAAGTGTCATAAGGCGGTCAGAGAGGTGCTCAGGCAAAAGGGCTTGAGCGGAAAGAGGGCAAGAGTGCAGGTGAGGCCCCAGGGGGAGCGCAGGGTAGGGCCAGGAGGGAGGGTTCTTCTGCTGTTCTGGGGCGGACTAGAAGTGCAGACCATTTTGAGTTTGTGTGATGAAATATATAGCAAAAACACTTGTCATTTCAACCATTTTATGTGCACAGTTCAGTGACATTAATTAGGTTCACCGTGTGTAGAATCATCCCCACTATCCGCTTCCAAATTTCCTCAGCATCCTAAACAGAAATTCAGTGCCGTTTAAGCAATAATTGCTGCTTTTTCCTTCCCACCCACTCTGGTAACCACTAAATAAACTTTGGTCTCTTTGCATTCGCCTATTTTAGATATTCCATATAAGTGGGGTCATGTAATATTTGTCCTCTTCTGTCTGGCTTATTTCATTCAGCATAATTTTTCTAGATTCATCCATGTCTTAGCATGCATCAGCACTGCCCTTTCCCCTGATGGCTGAATAAGCCAAAAGGTTGAAAGTTCGAATTCATCTTTCCCTCCTTGGATATCCTATGGGGCAGTTCTACTCTGTCCTCATAGGGTCTCTATGAGTCGGAACTGACTCGAAGGTAAAGTTTTTTTGTCTTTTTTTTTTTTTTTAATTTTTACTGTGCTTTGGGTGAAAGCTTACAAATCAAATCAGTCTCTCACAAAAAAACTTATACACACGTAAAGTTTTTTTTAATGGATATAACACATTTTGTTTTTCCATTCCTCTGTTGATGAACAATTGGTTTGTTTACACTTTTTGGATATTGTGAATAGTGCTGCAATGAACATTGGTGTACAAGTATCTGCATTACTACTTTGAGTTCTTTGGGGTATATACCTAGTAATGGAATTGTTGGCTCATATGGCATTGGTTTTTTTGGGTTGGTATGGTCGCTCTGAGGTGGAATCGACTCGACGGCACTGGGTTTTTTTTTTTTTTTTTGGTATGGTAATTGTTTAACTTTTTGAGGAACCACCAAAGATTTCCACAGAGACTGAAGCATTTTACAATCCCATCAGCAATGGGTGAGAGTTGCAGTTTTCCATATCCTGGACAACACTTGTTTTCTGTTTTTCTGCCAATCCGTTAGGTACTCGACTACTAACTGACAATCTGCTTCTCTAAGGTCACAGCCTTGAAAACCTTCTGGAGCAGTTTTACACTGCGCTCATAGGGTCGCCATGAGTCGTAATGACTCCATGGCAACTAACAAGTGCAGGGGCGAATAACGACTAATGACATTGAGCATCTTTTCATGGCAACACGGATCGTTTGTCGAGAGCCAAGAGCACTTACTACCAGCGCCGCTAAAAGGGCCACAGAGGCTCCGGTCCAAAGCCCCGGGGTGGCGGCGTTCACAGCTCCTGGACTGTGGGAGCTGGAGAGCCCCAGAGGAGCTTAGTTCTGAAAATGGAAACCCTAGTGAGCTGCGAAGATCCAGAAGCCGGGATGTGGGCCCCAGAGCTTCTCGCTTCCGGGGTGGGCTCAGAAAACACAGTTAGGGCCTAGCGGAAGCCGCAGGCTCCTTGGCCTGAAAGGGTTGTTGGTATTTTTCCCGAGAGCTTTCTGTAACACTTTGCCGCTGGCAGTAGAATTTCAAGTGTAGTTGAATTTCGCGTGTTGGACGCCAGCATACTTAGGGGCCACAGGTCTTAACGATGTGCATGGATAAAATCTTAGGTCCCGTCCATTGCGCGGTTTCCGTAGTGTAGTGGTTATCACGTTCGCCTCACACGCGAAAGGTCCCCGGTTCGAAACCGGGCGGAAACAACTTCCATTTTCTCAAAATTAATTGTTCGTCAATAGTTTCCTAATGGGGGGGGGGCGGGGGAGGTGGAGAACATGGGAGGAGGTCTCCAGTTACTCAGCACCGTAAACCAGACCTCATTTCTATGCCCTACGTCAGAAGGGAGACCAGCACACAATTCTCATCTGCCTTTGGGAGACGGGGCACCGAACACGTCCTGCTTAAAGTTTGTTTTCATTCCGGATAGTTTTAAAGGTCCTCTTTTATCACCTGAACCTTCTCCACAGGCTGACGCTGAGGAAGAGATTATATCTTTGAAGGCGAATTTCCTGTGAGCCCCACTTGGCCGGGAAACACTGGTGGCGTAGTGGTTTAGAGGTACAGCTGCTAACCAAAAGGTTGGTAATTCAAATACACCAGGCGCTCCCTGGAAACCCTATGGGGCAGTTCTACTCGGTCTTACCGGGTCGCCATGAGTCGGAATCGACTCGACCGCAATTGGTTTTGACTACTTCGCAGATTCCCTCCAACCTGAGCACAGTTGCATATTAGGTCGTTTTGCGTGACAGAGCCAAAGAAAACAAATCTAAATCTGCATCTGGGACTCGTAGCGTCAATACTCTGTACTCACACCAATTAAACGTGTATTTTTTATATTAACACTTGTATGCATACCTCTATCCCAAATAATCCGCTGAAAACTGTAAGCCTCCATGTGGAGGCTTAGGTTACTGACCATTTTAATAAATACAATTCACCATGTATGGTGTAAAGATCCTGGAAGGCTCTCACTCCTTTGCTCACTTTTTTTCCTGCTTTTTACGGGCACCTCCCGATTCTGCCTAGATCAGTTCAGGACCTCAGCTTTGAACGCTTCCTTAACCTAGTTCTCTCGTGGATGCGCTTAGGTTCCGTGGCGCCAGATGGCGCTGTTGAGAACAGCTCAGTGGCGTGCACTGTTATTGTTAGAGGTCATAGCGGAATCCTCAGGGATTTGCCTGCCCTTTACGCGTTCGAAAAGCCCAAAGGCCCTCCTCACAGCTTCCTGCCAGCTCTGTATGGATTTTTACTGGTAAATTTAGCCCCTTCCCTGGCCCCTAAGACAATGCCCCTAACATCTTCACCACCTTTGGGGTATCTGCCCGGCTCTTGATTCGGAGGTACTCTTCTTCTTGAAGGTTCAGTTACTTGATCTGGCCTGCATAGTGCACTAAGGCCCAGGGTACGAATTACAGGTCAACAGTGACTATGATTTTTCTCCTGGACTTCATGAATTAGCCAGGAATATAGGCAAATGTGACAAGGATATTAATTCTAAAAGCTCCATAATGCAGAAATACGCTAGAACCTACTTCTTGCCTTGGAAGACAAGGCCTTCTGGTGTAGCTGTTGCATCTTAGGTCAAGCACAATCCTTCCAAGGATCCAATCTGACCCCCAATGTTGCCAATTCATTGGATAGACAAACTCTTTAAATCTTTTGTTCCAATCAACACTGGGATTTTTTTTCTTTCCCACATTTTCCTCAGTTGACAGCAGCCCTGCTCCTGGCTGCTGGATCTCTGCCTAGACCAGACTTACTTTGTAATAAAGACTTCAGCAACGGTAGTAAATGAGGTTATGCTGGCAGAGAGAAAAGAAGAAAAACAACTATATGCTTTGGCCAGAGATTGAACCTAGGTCGGCAATGTGTGAGGGGAGGATTCTAGCTGAACCACAAATGCTCCTACCTTAGAAATTCCTTCGTAACTCATAACACATCCAATAACCCATGGTCTGGTTTTGTCCACCATCTATATTTGGCCCAAGATCTTGGTTTTCCAGCCTCCTTCGCAGAAATGGAAACAGACTGGCAAACCTGGACTCAATGACCTCACAGCTCCTCATTACCCTGAGGGCCCTCTTTTTTCCTGGAGCTGCATCATATGAAAGAGCAATGCAGCTTGAATCCAGCTCTTCCTCAAGGCCATAAATTTCCAGCCGAGGAGGTCCAAAACCCCAAACTGTCCTGTGCTACAGGCCTTCATTATCCTAGGGCATCTCTGAGAATTGACTACTAAGTATTACCCGAAAACCAAATTCCAGACTGTTTCTTCCAGGGAGCTTCAGAGAGGGGCTTAGGGAACTAACACAGCAGAATTAAACACCAAACGGCCAACCATTCTAACCAGCACTTTCACTTGCTCTGATCCTTGCTACCTAAATTCCAAGGGCAGCCAGAGGCTCACACTTCCTCCAATAAGTGTCCATGTCTTAAAGCCAACACAAATTCAGCTCCTGTTGACACAAACTGTCTCAATCAGATGGGCACTTGAAGTTTTCGTTCAACACGTCCCATAGAATCCAGGGTCCAATGGCCAAAAAAGAGAGGAATGCCAGTGGTGAGTGACTGCATGTATTGGTGTGGTCCAGATGGCTTGAAGATCCCGATAATTTGGAATCAACTCAATTTGGGTGATGCAAATGTTTGTAATTTTATCTTCAAGTAGTAAGAACAGGGAAAATCACAAACAAGGTCTTGAAAACCAGAAATTTGGCATCAGGTTTTTCCACATTTGGGAAGTAAACTGATGCAGTCATTATGAAAAGCATTCTCAAACAGTCTGTCAGTATTTAGTGAAATTAAATGTATCCTATACCCAAGCCATCCTGTTACTTTGTATATATTGTTGTTGTTGTTAGGTGCCCTCCAGTCCCTTCTGACTCAAAGCGACCCTATGCACAACAGAACGAAACACTGCCTGGTCCTGCGCCATCCTTACGATTGTTGTTACG
The DNA here is from genome assembly GCF_030014295.1 of Loxodonta africana. Lineage (NCBI taxonomy): Eukaryota > Metazoa > Chordata > Mammalia > Proboscidea > Elephantidae > Loxodonta > Loxodonta africana. The sequence goes on along the minus strand of NC_087344.1, from coordinate 179,728,076 downwards.
CTTGTGTATACCACAGAGAAATAGTTGCATGGTTCCCATAATTAGACATGTATGGGGATTATTGTCGAAATGTTGTTTGTATTGTCTGAGAGGTCAGGAGAAACTATATACCTATTATAGGAACAGATTAATAAATGTGGTATAGGCATGCCATGGAATTCTATGCAGCAGATGGAAAAATGATCTGGATTGATTTTTAAAAAACAGTGCTGATTGAAAAATCAAGAAATAGAAAAATATGCACTGCTAGTGGAAATGTAAAGTGGTGTAGCTACTAAGGAAAGCAATTTGGAAGTCTCTCCAAAAGTTAAACAGAATTTTCACGTGACTCAGTAATTCCATTTCTAGGTATATACCCAAAGAATTGAAAGGAAGTACTCAAGCGGGTATTTGTGCACCAATGTTCGAAGTAGCACCATTGACGAAAGCCAAAAGGTGGGAAGAACCCAAGTGTCCATCAACAGATTGAGGAACAAAATATGCTACATGATACAATGGGATATTATTCAACCATAAAAAGGAATGAAGTCGTTCTGGTTCATGCTGTATGACATTGATGAGCCTTGTAATCACGCTGAGTAAAACAAGTCAAACACAAAAAGACAAATACTATATAATTCCAAGTAGATGAAAAAAAAATTAATTATTTTTGAATAGACAAATTCAGAGAGACAGGGAGTATGTTAGAGGTCACCAGGGGCTGGGGAAGAGGGTAATGGGGAGTTATTACTTTGTGGACACAGTTTCTACTTGGGGTGATGAAAAAGTTTTGGAAGTAGAACCCTGGTGAGATAGTGGTTATGAGCTATGGATGCTAACCAGAAGGTAAGCAGTTCAAATCCACCAGGCACTCCTTGGAAACTGTATGGTGCAGTTCTGCTCTGTCCCACAGGGTCACTATGGATGAGTCAGAATTGACTCAGTGGCAGTGGGTTTTTTTTTTTTAGTGATAAATGTTGCACAATTTTGTGAATGTTCTAATGACACTGAATTGTACACTTAAAATGGTTAAAAAGGAAAATTTTGTGTTACATATATATTCTTTTTTTATTGTGCTGTAAGTGAAAGTTGACAAATCAAGTCAGTCTCTCAGACAAAAACTTATACACGCCTTGCTATGTACTCCTAGTTGCTCTCCCCCTAATAAGACAGCAAGTCCTCCTCTCCACCCTGTATTCCTGGTGTCCATTCAGCCAGCTCCTGTCCACCTCTACCTTCTCATCTCCCATCCAGACAGAAGCTGCCCATATAGTCTCATGTGTCTACTTGAGCCAAGAAGCCTACTCCTTACCAGTATCATTTTCTGTCTTATAGTCCAGTCCAGTACCTGTCTGAAGAGTTAGATTTGGGAATGGTTCCAGTCTTGGGCTAACAGAATGTCTGGAGACCATGACCTTCGGGGTAGTTCCAGTCTCAGTCAGACCTTTAAGTCAGGTCTTTTTATGAGAATTTGAGGTCTGCATCCCACTGTTCTCCTGTTCTATCAGGGATTCTCTGTTGTGTTCCCTGTCAGGGCAGTCATCTCAGGAAACTTCTTAGTTTTTGGTTTAGTCCAGCTGTGCTGACTTCCCCTGTACTGTGTGTTGTCCTTCCCTTCACCTAAAATAATTCTTGTGTACTATCTTTTTTTTTTTTTATCTAGTTAGTGAATACCCCTCTCCCCCCGCCCACCCTCATAAGCATCAAAGAATGCTTTCTTTTCCCTTTAAACCTTTTCTCGAGTTCTTCTAATAGTGGTCTCATACAATATTTTCCTTTTGCGACTAATTTCACTCAACATAACGCCTTCCAGATTCATCCATGTTATGAGATGTTTTGAGGAGTCATTGGTGTTCTCTATTGTTGTGTAGTATTCCGTTGTGTGAATGTACCATAGTTTGTTTATCTGCTCATCCGTTCATGGGCAACTAGGTTGTTTGCATCGTTTTCACTATTGTGAACAGTGCTGCAATGAACATGGGTGTGCATACATCTATTCATATGAGGGCTCTTATTTCTCTAGGATATATTCTAAGTAGTGGAATTGCTGGATCATATGGTACTTCTGTTTCTAGCTTTTTAAGGAAGCTCCAAGTTGATTTCCAAAGTGGTTGTACTATTTTACATTCCCATCAGCAGTGTATAAGTGTTCCATTCTCTCCACAGCCTCTCCGACATTTATTATTTTGTGTTTTTTTGGATTAATGCTAGCCTTGTTGGGGTGAGATGGTATCTCATTGTAGTTTTGATTTGCATTTCTCTAATGGCTAATGATCCTGAGCATTTCTTCATGTTAGCTGCCTGAATGTCTTCTTTGGTGAAGTGCCTGTTCATATCCTTAGCCCATTTTGTAATTGCATTATTTGTCTTTTCATTGTTGAGGTTTTGCAGTATCTTGTAGATTTTACAGCTTACACCCTGATCAGATCTGTCATAGCCAAAAATATTTTTCCAATCTGTAGATTGTCTTGTTTACTCTTTTGGTGAAGTCTTTTTTTTTTTTTTTTTTTTTTAACTTTTATTGAGCTTCAAGTGAACGTTTACAAATCAGGTCAAATGTCACATATAAGTTTATATACACCTTACTCCGTACTCCCACTTGCTCTCCCCCTACTGAGTCAGCCCTTCCAGTCTCTCCTTTCGTGACAATTTTGCCAGCTTCCAACTCTCTCTATCCTCCCATTCCCCCTCCAGGCATGGTGAAGTCTTTTGATGAGCATAATTGTTTGATTTTTAGGAGCTCCCAGTTATCTAGTTTCTCTTCTTGTGTTTGTACAATATTAGTAATATTTTGTGTACTGTTTATGGCATGTATTAGAGCTCCTAGCATTGTCCTTATGTTTTCTTCCATGATCTTTATCGTTTTAGATTTTATATTTAGGTCTTTGATCCATTTTCAGTTAGTTTTTGTGCATGGTCTGAGGTATGAGCCTTGTTTCATTTTTTGCAGATGGATATCCAGTTATGCTAGCACCATTTGCTAAAGAGACTATCTTTTCCCCAGTTAACTGACTTCCAGCCTTTGTCAAATATCAGCGGCTCTGGATTCTCAGTTCTGTCCCATTGGTCTATGTATCTGTTGTTGTTCCAGTACCAGGCTTGTTTGATTACTGTGGCAGTATAATAGGTTCTAAAATCAGGTAGTGTAAGGCCTCCCACTTTGTTCTTCTTCTTCAGTAATGCTTTACTTATCTGGGGCCTCTTCCCTTTCCACATGAAGTTGGTGATTTGTTTCTCCATCACATTAAAAAACGCCGTTGGAATTTGGATCAGGATTGCTGGTATTTGTAGATAGCTTTGGGTAGAATTGACATTTTCACAATGTTGAGTCTTCCCATCCGTGAGCAAGGTATGTTTTTTACTTATATAGGCCTCTTTTGGTTTCTTGCAGTAGTGACTTGTAGTTGCCTTTGTATAGGTCTTTTACGCCTCTGGTTAGATTTATTCCTAGGTATTTTATCTTCATGGGGCTATTGTAAATGGTATTGATTTGGTGATTTCCTCTTCCAGGTTCTCTTTGTTGGTGTAGAGGAATCCAACTGATTTTTGTATGTTTATCTTGTATCCTGATACTTTCGTGAAATATTCTATTAGTTCCAGTAGTTTTCTTGTGAATTCTTTGGATATTTCTGTATATAAGATCTATCATCTCTGCAAAGAGACATACTTTTACTTCTTCCTTACCAATTTGGGTGCCCTTTATTTCTGATTTACGTCAGAACGGACTCAAAAGGAACCCTTAGTAAGTCCAGGACCACCTGTATGGCAAATCCTTTAGAGCATGTGCCTTAGGGGCGGAAAAGGGGAGTGGGATAAATAATGAAAGACGGTAGTAAGAAAGGACTTCTCTCAGAACACCCACTATCCTGTGTCCTGAATTACGAGCGTAACTGCCTTAATCCTATGCACCTGAGATCTAAGAATTTATATTAATTTATTACTTAATTTATATTAAGTAATCAGTAACATAGAGTTTCAAAAAATGCTGTAGACGAATTCCTAACTAATAAGATGTGGGGTCTGTGGAAAAGAACGGTGCCAAGGGGAAATCGCAGTTTTTTCTCTGAGCATATGGGAGGATGGATGGAGTTGCCATCAACTAAGATGGGAAAACTGCAGGTGCAGCGGGTTTTAGGGGAAAGATCTGGTGTTCAATTCCGGGTCCCGGGTCCCTTTGGAAGTTTTCCGTTCAGGCTGTCTCCGTTTCCGCATCCGTCTGAGACCTTTTTGATGCTGGACATCTCCGGGCTCCTGCTCGGCCCCCTTCCCACCGTGGGCGCCCCCTCCCTGCAGGCTCGCCCCCTGCCCTGGTCCCGGCCACCACGTCTCCACGCGCTGCCGCGACGCAAAGGCGCACGTCTAGGCCAGGTCTGAGGTAGGGCGGGGAAGAGCCACCTCGCTCCGAGACTTGTGGCGACCTGAGAGCTCTCGGTGTGCGGCAGGCTGGCTCGCCTTTTGGAGAAGGCGGGGAGGAAAGGGCCTTCGGGGACGATCGCAGGAGGAGGGGGCGGCACCCCGGAAAGTAGGCGTCCTGGCTTCCCAGAGTTTGGTGTGAAGAGAGCTACTGTCAGGAGAAGAGAAGAAGGGGTTTATTTGTGGCTTCCCTGGTGGTCTAGTGGCTAGGATTCGGCGCTCTCACCGCCGCGGCCCGGGTTCGATTCCCGGTCAGGGAAAATCGTTTTGTCATGTCTTTTCTCCCCAGGAATCTTCTTTAGCCCCGTTTAAAGCTGAAGAGGCCAGGCATCGCCCAGGCTTGGAGAGGTGAGAGGCGAGGAGCAGTTGTTCAGCGGCTGCGAGACCCCAAGAGCGGCATCCTGCTCTGGGCCACCGGGAACCGCCACCACTTCTGCTGTCCTCATCTTAGTAAGCCTAACCTTTTGCTTTCAGAATTTTCAAAAAAATTTCAAACATAAAAAAGTTGAATAGTACTTTATATGTTCTTCGTGTACATTTACCAGTGAACATTTTCCACCCGAGGGCAACTAACAACTACATAAATGTAGGCACTACCTGTCTAGCCCTAGTCACTTCCGGCTCAAGAAATAGGGACCACTTCATTTGGAGTCTCTCTGGAAGGAGAGACATTACTCCCGGAAATACGAGCTCCGCTGTTGCTTCCCCTTCCAGTTCTGTGAAGCTCCTGCCTGCTACTCCACCTTCCTTTGCCCCACCTTCAGTCTGAGCTCTTGAAGCTGGGCTTGAGAGGACTGAGCCTCCTCAGGCATCCCATTTCCTTGGAGTGCTCTGGTGAGCCTGGCTTGGAAAGGGGAACAGAGGAAGGGAAAATCCGGATTCTTAACAATGTGGGGCTAGGTGTCAGCTGCACAGTGAGCCCAGCCATGTCCACACTAACATTGAGAACTAATTCAAAGATAAAGAAAAGGACCACTAATAGCCCCTGGTGTGACTTGCACTCTTCTGAGTTCGGTGAAATAACAGTCATGTCTGAATCCCAGGAAACTGAACTCAGTGCCCAGGCATCAGGGGATGTGCCAGGTATATTTGTGTGTGTGCAGGGGACACAGTTGAGGTACTGTGCTGTTCTTTGTGATAATCTACTGATAAGATAACACCCAATAAAGACAAACACATAAAAACCACACCATAAAATGATTGGTTTAAAAGATCAAGCCATGCATATCAATTAAAGAATTATAGAACCTTATGGTTCAATTGTTCCTAAGATATCTAGTTCAGCAAGACCTCCTTTCAGGGATTTCCTGTCAGACATGCCTTGAATACTTCCAAGAACAGACAGAACTCTTTTCATACTGAGACATGCCACTTCGGTCATTGAACAGTTCCAGTTGTTAGAAATTGCTCTTCATTGAGTCCACCTAGGCCTTCCTGTCACTTTCACCCATTGGTGCTTATTCTGCCCTCTGCTTCTCTATAGACAAAGTGTAATTTCACTTCTGTGGTAGCCATTCCAACACTTGATGAAACTTGTCTTAATACTTGGATTTTTCTTCTTGGGCAATTTTTCTTCACAAAATATTTTCACTCATTGTGCTCTGAGAACTCTAGTTAAACTTACGTCTCTTAGAAAAAAGTTGGTGTCCAGAAGTTCTCTTAAAACTGAGCTATGCCACGACCAAGCAGAGCACATAGGCCTAATTTACTTCCCTTGGCTCTCTTGAAGAAACTCTGGTGGCATAGTAGTTGAGAGCTATAGCTGCTAACCAAAAGGTCAGTTTGAATCCACCTTGGGAACTCTATGGGGCAGTTCTGTTCACTTGAGCAATTCCTGGGCAGTTCCTTTGATCTGCTAATTTAGTGTGGCTTAACTTACTCTTGGTGAATGATGAACTTGTTCTGGGTATCAGTGCCCATCTTTTCTAGGTGATTGCATAGCTGTGTAATGAATATGAATTTACTAAAGATCAAATAACATGTACTGTTTTATAGGTATTAAAATAAATTATTTTCATTGTTTTTAAAATTTGAAAATTGCTATTTTCTAGGCTTAAGGCAACTCTGTGATTGAGCTTCATGATTTCTTAACGTTTATTCTCATTGAAAAGCAGGTGCTATCATTCTCCTGAATGGAGTTCACCTGGGTCTGGCAAAGTATTCTCATTTAAAACATTGGTATTTTTTCCTACTGTCTTTTTACATGTGATAGCTTTTCCCTTCTTTCCATGCATGTGATGGGAGATAATAATGGCTCTATTATCTGTTAGTATTTCTCACCTTGCCCCAGCAGTGATCTCTCTTTTCTAGGCTTCTAGAACAGAGACAGCTAATAGAGAAAATTTATTTTTAACCTTTTTCATGAACTTTAGGCCACTCTGGTTTTGTTCTTTCCTACATGAATTTTACTCTTTATAGGCATTCAATAAATATGTCAACAATAATTTTTAAATAATAATTTATTAATTTGATCCATTTAAATAAATGTAAGTCTGCTGTCTCCCAGTCCACACAGGAAATGATGTTGCACACCCAAGAATGCTATTGAATAGGACTGGAAAAGCTCTGGACAACGTTCTGCTAGACCATCCAGGCATTGTGTCACAGGAATTCTTGATCAGACCCAGAGGAGTGACTCTGAGCGTAGGAATGAGGGGTTGCAAGGAGGACATCTGGGGCTGACTGGGCAGTATCTGGAAGAGAGACAAAGCTGCAGTGAAGTCTGGAAGGACCTAACAGAATTCACTGTAGTATTGCTGCAAACAGAAACTGACATCGTTTCCCCTCCTAGTGCACACTCAGATGGAAGTGGGGAAGGCAGGGAGTGAGATACTAAGCTAGTATCCAGTTGAGAGCCAGGGACCCTCTGGTTGTTTCCAAAGATGGGAGGAGGGGATTACACATGAAATGTTGATTTTCCAAAGCTAGTCACTCTTAGAGCTGGGAGTCTGGGACATGTAGGTGGGACCTCATAAACAGATTGGGAATCTAGACTGAGAATAACTCTTCTAATTTTGGACTGTGTGGGTCTGGGAAATTTTTGTCCTCTCCACCCTCCTCTCTTTGCTTTTGCCACAGATAAAAGGAATCTGGAAGTGTCCTCAGCTTGGGATTTGCCCCCGTAAGGCTGAAAGCTACAATTTGCTGCCCTGAAAGTAGTTTTCTTGTTTTAGAGCTGGGGTATGGCCTCCAGGTCCTATCCATGGATACTGTCCCAGAGAATAAAAATAACCAGACAAGTCACGCATTTGGGTAACAGATGCTTTCAAAGATACACTTTCCTGTACCTACCAAAATGTCAATCCCAGCCAAGCAGAAAACCTGGGAGCCTCGTGCACTGGGACAACAGTGTAATGTGACTGAGGCTCAGTTTTTGCTGGGTACACCACAGGAAACTACATTCTCACAAGCAATATCCATGCAATGGAGAACAGGGTTTTTCCCCCTAACTGGCTGCTGCTGTGATGTTGTAGGTATCCTTGCCATCATTCTTCTGTGCTTGAGAAGGGAAGTGGGATGGGGAGATATTGGCTTCCAAGTGAGATCATCCATGGAGGAGAGTGTGGGAATACCCAGGGAAGTGGTAGGTGATATCCACATGTAGTAGCAGCATGAGGATGGGATGTGGTCTTCCCTCTGCTGAAGTGGGCACCATGGAGGCCATGGGTCTACCACTGGACAATCAGGTCACAAGCCCAGGAGCATCACCAGGCAGTATATATGGAGTTACAACAAAGGGCATGATGTCAGACAACCCTAAGAAGGAAACCTTGCTCTTCTTGAGGGAATCACTCTTGAGCCTCCATTTCCTCATTTATAAAGTGGGGATAATAGTACCTGCTCTACTTCCCTCTCTAGGCTGATTGCAAGGAATAAGTGAAATATTGCACCCCAATGAGTTTTAAAGCCATGAATTTCTCCCCTGAGAGCCCATTCCCTTTTGATGCTCCCTAGATTTGGACAGAAATCAATGATTTTGGCCTTTCCTACATTTTCCTTGGTCAGCATTACTAAGCACATGTTCCAGCCTCTCCTGCAGGCAGTCACTGATGCAGACAGAGTTCTCCAAGCGCTGGCGCAGGCTTTGGATGTCAGCAAGATTCTTTTCCAGCAGGTCAGCCCCTGTTGCATATCACCAGAACATGGGAGAGTTGAGCGACGGGGAAGCCTCATCACTCATGGGCACGTGTAGGGCCTGTCCAGGGCCTCTCTGAAAGATTCTTGACAATCTCTATTCTTCTGTTAACTACCTCCTCTCACCTGGGGACTCAGAGAGCACCAAGCAACTTTGTTTAAAAAGCTCCTGAGCTTTCAGTGGAGTATCTATGGGAGGTGAACCCTGGGCTGGAGAATAGGGCTGGGAAACTGTTAGAGTTTTCTTGGTGGGACTAGCCTAGCAATGGGAAAGCTTGGCTACCTCCTGGGTGTGACTTTAATAGCAACCTAGAGGAGCTATCTCTGTACCTCATACCCCTCCTATCTGCTGATCCATGACTGAACAACTTTTAACATCCACCACTCAAAGAGTGAAAGACTGAGGCAAACACATATGAAGTTAAATCAGGCTGCTGAATAATGACTGATGCTGAATGTTTTCCTTTAACTGTTTTTAGTGAACAAAGAGGAACCTGGGAAGGTGTCAGGACCTGAAGATGGAACAGGGGAAAAGGGAGCACCTCCAAGGAAGGAACATGATGCACAAAGGAAAAGAGAAGGAAGCCAAGTGCAGGCTCCAGGACATTTTGCTTAAGGCCAGGTTTTTCTTTGAGAATTTCAAATGTCTTACTACATGGGACCCAGGAACTAAGCTATTTCAAGCCATTTCCCTACCTAGCTGCACCCCTGGCCAGGGTTCCTGGCTCTGATCCCAATGGTAATGTTTGAGAGAGTAGGACTGGGTTACGGTGTGTGCACAGTGAGCATGTATGTGTGTGTGTAGGGGTGGGTGGCTCTGTAGAAATAATCTTCCATAATATAATAGCTCTTAACCCAAGGAAGACCTTTCTCATGGAAGTCTGAGTTTGGCATTCTAGAACAGTCTAAATCTAGGCCTAAGAAGGTTGTGGCACAGAGAAGAGAACAAATGAATGTGAGACAGTTCATCCTCCCTGGAAAGTAGTGCCTGAGAATGCCCCTGACCTCCTTTATTTTCCTGCCCAGGGTAAGTCCCTAGGCAGGAAGAATGGCAAGAAGTACTTAGAAAGGGTCAGCCCTGAGCTAGAATCTCACTCTCTGCCTGATCCATAAGGACATTGCACCTTCATCTCATCCACTTCTGTGAGCCAGGATCTAAGAGAGGAATTAAAAAATCCCCTGGTTAGGACAAGAATGTGTTGTTCTTATCATTGGGCCCTATTTCACCAAATGCTCTTTTCTGCTTTACCTGAGGGTTTGGAATTGGGCTGGTACAAAGAGGAGAAGGTGCATAGGTTCCCAGATGCGTTCGTTTTCTGAGGCCTCATCTTGTCCCATGGGCCACTGCTGCCATGTTGCCCAAGTTCAGTGTCCTGTTTGGCGGAGTGGTGTGATGTGGTGTGGTACCACTCAGAGGACAGGAGGGCTGGGCAGATCTGGCTCCTGAACGGTTGCTAGGCAGTGTAGCTGAATCAGCAGGAACGGCAGGGCTGGCATCTGTCCAGGAAGGAACAAGAGTGAGAAACAAACAGGATGTCAGAAGTGAAGTGTTTTATAGGTAATCCAGTTTAGCCACATTCACATCCTGGGTCTGAAAGATGACATGATTATGTTACATTGATGTAGGAGAGTTTTCCCCCTCTTCTTTCTAACTTGTGCCCCCCACCCCAGTCCAACACCATGTATGTGTTTGATGAATAAAGAGAACAGTGGGGATTTGGTGACCAATGACATGTGGGACTAGGATTGGAGAATAGCTACCCAGTACCCCTGGGGCCTGTGCTTTGTGCCGAGTCCCAGAGCTATGCCTAATCAGCTACATCATGGTAGATCTACAGGGCCTAGCTGCAAAGCCTTCTCTGGGCCTAAACAAAGGTATGAGCTGTGTGGGTACTCACTGGCTGCGTCCATAGCAGGGTGAACTTCCTGTTCCTCAAACATGGAGGAGGTGGTGCTATTGGAAGGGCCGTGGATGGCAGACTGGGCATGGCTGCTGGAGAAGATCTGGAGCTGTGTCTGGGACTTTGAATCCTGCGTGGTCTCTGGGACGCCATTCATTTTGTCCCATTTTATGCATCTTCCTTAAGATACTGGTGGGATAAGAAGGGATGAGTGCCATAGGTGTCGTGATCATAGGCTCATAGAAGCCTCAGAAGCCAAAGAGAACACTCCTTCACAGAAGAAGCCAAAAAATCAATTTCTGTTTGGCAGCAAAGAATCAGAGGACAAGTACGAGTAGTGCATTGGCCACAAATATCCTGAGGAAGAGAAAAGACCTTTCAGGCTCTTCAAGTAATACTCGTGGTTCATTCATAGGACACCCAGAGGTCCTTAAGAGTTAACCCACTTGGTGAACGTAATCTGTTAAATAGTATTTGCAGTAGTCCATTTAAAACTGGCTCCTGATGCAATGTAGCCTCCTGGGTGTCTTGCAAAGGACACCTCCTTTATGTATGTTGTTATTTTTAGTTGCCGTCAAGTCTTTTTTGTTGTTGTAAAATATATATAGTACGACATTTGCCAATTCAACTTATTTCAGGTATACAATTCAGTGGTGTCAATTACATTAATCATGTTGTACAACCATCACCCATAATAGTTGCTGAATTTCCCATCACAATAAACAAAAACTCACTGCTTTCTAAATAATGACTCCTTCTTTCCCCCTCCCTCCCACTCCTGGTAACTACTAATACATTTTGATCTCCATTATGGATTGAATCGTGTCCTTCAAAAATACATGTATCAATTTGGTAAGGCCATGCTTCCCAGTATTGTGCGACTGTCCACCATTTTGTCATCTGATGTGATTTTCCTATGTGTTGTAAATCCTATTATCTCTATGATGTTGATGAGATGGGATTAGTGGCAGTTATGTTAATGAGGCAGGACTCAATCTACAAGATTGGATTGTGTGTTGAACCAATCTTATTTGAGATATAAAAGAGAAAAGTGAGCAGAGAGACAGGGGGATCTCATGCCACCAACAATGTAGTGCCAGGAGAATAGCACATCCTTTGGACCTGAGGTCCCTGCACTGAGAAGCTCCCAGTCCAGGAGAAGATTGATGACAAGGACATTTCTCCAGGGCCCGCAAAGAAAGAAAGCCTTCCCCTGGTTCTGATGCCCTGAATTTGGACTTCTAGCTTACCAGACTGTGAGAGAATAAACTTCTGTTTGTCGAAGCCATCAGCTTGTGGTATTTCTGTTATAGCAGCATTAGATGACTAAGACAGTCTCTACACTTTTGCCTATTCTTGTTATTTCATATAAGTGAGATCATACAATATTTGTCCATTTGCGATTGACTTATTTTGCTCAGCATTATGTTTTCAAGATTCATTCACTTTGTACTATGTTTCAGGAGTTCATTTCTCTTTATGACTGAGTACTATTCCATTGCATGTATGTACTACATTTTGTTTATCCATTCATTTGCTGATGGACGTTTAAGTTTTTTCCACTTTTGGCTGTTGTGAATACTGCTGTAATGAACATTGGTGTCCATGTGTCTGTTTGCATCCTTGCTTTCAAGTCTCTTGGGTATATATTATATATACTTAGGAGTGGAATTGCTGGGTGAGTAAGCTCTTGTTTCAAGGGAAATTTGTAGCTATTTAACACCTGCCAGAACTCCTTGGGCCACCCTTGGATAAACCTGATGCACAACTCACTCCTGCCTTTAAACAGCCAGGGCAAAGCAGAGGTGATCCTTTTGGGTTCCGGGGACTCCTAAGACCTGGATAGTTCACATTTAGGTTACATCGGCTCTATATTATTAAGTTGGTGAATTGATGTAAAGATATGAACCAAAAGAATGATAAATAAAATAATAAATAGGAAATTAAGCCATCTTGTCACTAAGGATAGACAATGGTTTGATGAATAAATAAAACAGTACAATGAGTAGTTTGTTTTTTACTGAGTGTTCAGGGTATTTTTTCCTGCCCCTTTGATCTTCCAGTCCTTGCTTTTGTCTTAATTATCTAGTGCTGTTATAACAAATACCAGAAATGGGTGGCTTTAACAAACAGAAATTTATTTTCTTGTAGTTTAAGAGGCTAGAAGGTTGAATTTAGGGCGCTGGCTCTAGGGGGAAGGCTTCCTCTCTCTGTTGGCTTTAGAGGAAAGTCCTTGTCTTTTTTGAGTTTCTGCTCCTGGGAAATCTTTATGTGGCTTGGCATCTCTCTTCTTTCATCTCTGCTGCTTGCTTGCTTGCTTGTCGAATTTCTTTTATATCTCAAAAATATTGACTTAAGATATACCCTACCCTAATACAACCTCATTAACGTAACAAAGAAAACCCATTCTCACTGGGATTATAACCACAGGTGTAGACGTTAGGAGTTATAACACATAATTTTGGGGGGACACAACTTAATCTGTAACACTTCTGAACGCTTCTCCAAATTACATCTCTCACAATCCCTGAAAATTTGGCATTACCAGAGGATCTGCAGCACCTGTCCTGCTTCACTCTTTTTACTTGTACAGTCATCTGAAAACCAGATTCAGAAAGGACCAGTCATAACTCAAGCAGATGTCGTTTCAAGGACTGCTAGCAAACGCTGGGTTCTATCTGAGCTCAGAGACATGTTAACTTGATGCCTGAGTCTAGGCCACTCTGAATTTTCCCAGGAGATCTCAGCTTGAGTCCTTAGAGAACTTGTCTGACAGTCTTTCCTGAGCCCACCAGAAATATCACCATCTCTGCTTCATCTGCCTTGAGTCAAAGCAAAAAGATAAAAATGTCTCGTTCCCCCTACAGGGTATGGGACACTTGTTCAATAACCTCTAGACCACTCCAACCAGAGCCTCCAAGTCCTGCAACAAGGCGCTTCCCAGATCCATCACAACATTCATGCAGAGCCTACTCCTGTCACTAAGCCTGCTCCTACTAGGTGCCCTCTGCTGCTCTCAGGGGAAGTTCTATGTAAAAAGCTCCTGAAATAACTAATGTTCCTACCAGGTACTAAAAGAGCCCTGGTGCTGCAATGGTTTGAACCCACCCAGCAGCAAAGTGGGGAAAAAATCTGGTGTTCCGTTCCTGTAAAGATTACAGCCTAGAAAAGTCTATGGAGCGTTCTACTCTGTCACATGGGGTCACTATGGGTCACAATTGACTCAAGGGCACCTAACAAGACCAGTACTAATACACACAGGCTTAACCATGCCATCAGCATGATTCTTTATCATCTTCTTTTGAAGCACACTGATGAATATTGAATATTTGAATCTTAGAACAACTATGCAAACTTCAGGGGCTGGTATTCTTTGACCTAATTTTGGAGGTAAGAAAACAGATCACAAGGAATATTAATCTGTTCAGAGCTAGTAAATGACCACATACAGGCTATAGCAAGTGTCTTTAGATTTCTAGTTCAAGTGTCTTTTCACAAGCTGCCCCTGTTCCACCCCTATTTCCGCCAATTAGCTTCAGATAAAATGCCATTACCTCCGATGTTGTATCCTGCCCTACCACCCATATTTCACGGGAGAAGCTGATGATCATCATGGCATGCTCAAGTCTATGTGTTTCTTCTTGGAGCTCCTCACCAGCCTGTCCTGGCCCTGCCATGAGCCCAAGGAGGCGATTACAAAGCAGGTTACCAGGTTGGAAAATCGCTTGCGGATGGGGCTAGGAGTTCATGTGAGTCTCAGTCAGACTTTGGGGGAGACTGAAGGCCTTCCCATGCCCCATGGACAACTCACCAGTGCTGAATTTGCTGGCGAGGCTCTCTGCCAGCTGGCTTCCCCTAGCCAGCTGCTCACAAAAGTGCTGTTCCATGTAGTGGTCAATGCTATTGCTGCTGAGTAGCTCCTCAAAGGTCTTTATTGTGTTCTTGACGTGCTGGATGAGAAGGGAAGAGACAGCTCTCCCAATCCTCATCTTCTGCCTTAGGTGGGTCAACTCTTGAGCCTGATTCTGAATTAAGGAATGATATTTCCTAAAGTGGGCAAGAATAGGAAGAAATAAGAGTGGAAAGGAATGACTGATAAATTATGGCACTCAAGCAGAAGGTACTTAATGAGTATCACCAAAGGAGACCCCACGATGAATTCTAGCACATGGTTAGTGACCTGAATGTGGTCAAAGGAATGAAGGAAGGAAAACAAAGCCTTCCCCTGTGTGAAAGATCCCTTCTAAGACTGTCATTCCCTCTGTCTCATACTTCTAAAAATTGAATCAGGTTTTCTTCTCTAGCTCTCCTTTAAAAGCTGACCTCTCTTCAGCCCATAGCCATTTTCATATAGTAAACAAAGCCAGGTGTTCACTGAAAGGTGAAAGGAAAATCAACCAAATGGTCAAGAAGAGACAATTGTGGTGGAATTAAATGAACTAGGAGGTAAGTAAGAATAAATTTTTCTCTGGGTAAATATGTCATCACACGATTTCATTATTCTCTAGTTATTTTATAAACACTTGTCATGCTCCCTAAACTTGACTACCAGTTCTGTGAAGGTAGACACAGTGCATATTTTTCCATGTTTAACAGAACCCAATACAGCATGGGTGCATGCTAGGTGCTCGATGAATCTTTAAAATAACATTATTTTAAGGTTGTTTTAGCATTTTTAATCATCTACTTTTTTTTTTTTTTTTTACCCGACTACTATCTAATTCTTGAAAACCGTCTATGCTTTTATCACTAAGTGGTTGTCCAGAAGGTGGTTTTCAAATTCCTGTCTGCCTTGGTCATCTAGTGCTGCTATAACAGATATACCACAAGTGGATGGCTTCAATGAAGAGAAATTTATTCTCTCACAGTCTGGTAGTCCAGAAGTCCAGATTCAGGGATTCAGGGTGCCAGCTAGAGGGGAAGGCTTTCTGTCTCTGTTGGCTCTGGTGGAAGGTCCTTGTCATAAATCTTCCCCTGGTCGAGGAGCTTCTCTGTGAAGGAACCTCAGGTCCAAAAGACTTGTTCTGCTCCTGGCACTGCTTTCTTGGTGGTATGTGGTCCTCTCCCCCTCCCCCCACCCCACTCTCTGCTTGCTTCCCTTTCTTTTTATCTGTTGTAAGATAAAAGGTGATGCAGGCCGCATGGCAGGGCAACTCCCTTTACATTGACTCCTTAACCACAGGCAGAGATTAGGATTTACAAGGCATGGGAAAATTACATCAATCACAAAATGGAGGACAACCACACAATACTGGGAATCATGGGCTAGTCTAGTTGATGTGTAGTTTTGGGGAACACAATTCAATCCATGACAGTGTCTTTAGCACATTCCACGAGGTGTCAGAGCATGTAAAGTCTTAAATGAGGAAAACATGGGCTCCAGGCCCTATTCTCCCATCACTCAAAAATATGTTTCATATATTTGTGCTTCCAAGAATCCATTTGAACAAATGCGTCCAGGGGTGAAAGATCTGAATATAAATGCCAGTCCACAGCAAATTAATTTTTCTGTCACAGGACAGCTACTGAAACATAAATTTACAGATTGATACAACTAATTATAATCTCCTCAGTAGTATGTTCATACGGCACTGGTTTTTTTTTTTTTTTTTAGTCTATTCAAAGCAATTCAAGGGAAGGATTACCTTCTTTCCTTTCTATGTTTCTTTTCTTCCTTCCTTCTTCTCTTTCTTCCTAACTCAATCCAAAATCATTGGTCAGGCTCTAGCAGGGCAGACCTCAAGTCACAGCAGTGAGGCAGAGACGACCCAGAGGGGTCATCCCAAACCCAGTGCCGTCGAGTCGATTCTGGCTCATAGGGACCGTATAGATTGACTATATACAGGTATGGAACATTGGGTTGAAATGAGTTCCTTTATGTGGCCTTTTGCCTTGGTTCTTTGGACAAACACCTTGAGAGATGTTTCCCCTAAGCTCTGAGGAGTTTACCTTTGCCCTAGTTTTCTACTCCAGAGGGTTTGTCGCATTTCCTGCGTAAGCTGTTTGGAACTTGGTTTGACACTTTCTTTCTGATCCTGGGCTGCAGCCTGCCCTGTTATTGGTACGCATCTTGCAGGGATTGGTCAATAAACTAGGCAAAAGAAGTGTCTTTGGCCTACCTAGATGAGATTGATCAGTTCGTGGCTCTGGTGGAAGATTCATGCCTTGAAATTGATGAGGAGTTTGTTTATATAAGCAGCCAACCCCACAGAGGTTTCTCAGACAGAAAGAAACAGGAAGAGAAGCAGCAGGAAGAAACAGAAAGAAGAAAGAAGTGAGAAGAAAAGAGAAGCAAAGACAGAGGAGGCAAGAAACTTCCTAAAAGAACTGTAACACAGGTCAAGGGCTGTAACGCTGAAGATGGCAACAGGCCCAAAAGAGGCCCAGCAGCAGAGCTGGTGGCTACAGACTGCAGGGCCAAGAGGAGCCTGTCCTGAGGGGGGCCAACAGGAGCTGGAGAGAGTTGTCCTGCACTGAAGAAGGGATACTTTGCCTAAATTCTTCCTGATCCTGATCCTGAGTTGTAGCCTGTTGATCCTAATCCTGAGTTGTACCCTGTTACTCCTTTCATAAACCACTTAACTGGAAGTACAGTCTGTGAGCTCTGTGTGACCATTACAATGGATTATGGAATCAGGAGAGAAGTAGTGAGTGCCGTGGGAGGGACGGCTGGTGTCAGAATTGGTAAAAAGATTGGAGAGTGGAGGTATCTCTGACCCCTACCGCCTAGGGACCAGCTTTGGGCTGACTCTGGTCATTATCCCCTCTGAAGTTAGACAGGTTCTCATGCTACTATTACTATTACCATTTTACAAGCATATAAGTAAATATTTTCAAAACATATAAGCAGGTATTTTCAAAATAGAATATTGAAAATAATGGGAGTTTTCTCACTGACAGAAAAAGAAGGTACAAATATGGAAATGGGGAATTTTGTGATTTTGGATTGCAATTGGAGTTATACTGTGAACTCATTTGGATCACTTGCTCTGAGGAAGCTAGCTGCCATGCCAAGGACACTCGAACAACCCAGTGATGAGACCCACATGGAGAAGAAGGGAGTCCTACCTACAGCCAGCACAATCTCGCCAGGCATGAGAGTGAACCCTTGAAAGTGGACACTCTTAGTCCCAGTCCAAATTTCAGATAACTGTGCACCAGCCATTGTACTGCAACCCTATGAGAGGCCTCAAGCTAGAGTCGCCCAGCCAAGCTGCTCCCTAGTTCCTGACGTACAGAAAACCTGGAAGCTAATAGATAATTTTTGTTGTATTAAAACACTAAGTTTGGGGATGCTTTGTAACACAGCATTAACTAACTAATAGAGGTTTTTTGGATTTTCTTTAAATGCCCTCAATCTCTGCGTTTACTCTGGCCTGTATCAGGCAGGGGTAGGTGATATCCACAGAGGGAAAAATGACTTCTCTGAACTCATGTGAAAGAAGAGACCACTTGCTCCAGGCAGCGACCTATCCATGTCTTTTGTACAGATAGCCAAGGCTCAATTGGCAACAGAAATCTTGATGGTCCTTTAACCACTGTATACTATCACTTCTGTATCACATAGTGTAACTAACTAGCACAGTGCTTTGCCCTATGGATGCAAAAGAGTTTAAAATGATCTGAACTAATTTAGAATCATGTCATATCCTGCCCAACAGAACTACTATTTGTTATACACAAGGGAAGAGAGGGTACCAGTTCATCTTGCTCCTGAGAGAGACAAAGAAGTTAGGTGTCTATAGCAGGAATCAGCAGACCTGGATCTTAGCCCCAAAACACTCTACTCTGCCACTGCAAACTCAGGCGTGTCATTTTGCTACTTTGTACCTCAGTTTCTCCACCTGTAAATTGATGGTATCTTAATTATCTTGTGCTGCCATAACAGAAATACCACAAGTGGATGCCTTTAACAAAGGGAAATTTATTTTCTCACAGTCTAGTAGGTTACAAATCCAAATTCAGGGCGTCGACTCCAGGGGAAGCCTTTCTGTCTGTGTCTGCTCTGGAGGAAGGTCCTTGTCCTTAATTTTCCTCTGGTCAAGGAGATTCTCAGGTGCAGGAACCCCGTGTCCAAAGGAAGCGCTCTGTTCCTGGTGCTGCTGTTTTGGTGGTATGAGGTCCCCGACTCTCTTCTTGCTTCCATTTCCTTTTATCTTTTGAGGATAAAAGGTGGTGCAGGCCACACCCCAGGGAAAGTCTCTTTACCTTGGATCAGGGAGATGACCTGAGTAAGGGTAGTGTTACATTCCCACCCTAATCCTCTCAACATAAAACTACAATCACAAAATGGAGGACAATCACACAATACTGGGAATCATGGCCTGACCAAGTTGATACACACCTTTTTGGGGGGACATAATTCAACCCATGACAGATGGTAAAACACTTTTTCACCTTTCTAGAAATATGGTAAGTATTGAAATTTATTTTAATGTTGGGATGAGTACTGCAGTCCATAACGTATTTAACTTATCGAAAAGAAGACAGATTATCACTCATTATTTTGGTCATGGTGAATTTTTAAGACAAACTTGACATTCTCTCTGTTTTTCCAGCTGGTTGGCCAGAGCAGAACTGTTATTCCTGATGCCATCATTTCTCTTGGAGATCTTGGCAGTGTTGCCTGTTTTGTGCCAGCAGCAAGCACAGGTGCTGGTTGTTTTCTGAGAAGCTGAAATTTGCCTGAGGCCCAGAGTTGCTCATTCGGAACAGGTCACCCAGGTGCTGGAAGGAGCCAAAGCAGGAATCAGGACAAGTGACCCGCAGATAGCATACAATTCCTCTTGAACCTTTTAAACCACCCCTACTTTATTCACATTTCTGTCAAACTTTTTTCATTAGGTGATTATTGGTTACTAGAATCAGAGCAATTTTAATAAGCTCAATTTTTAAAATAAGCTTACAACATTGCCAAATAGCGGTTTGTTGGCTAAATTTGCCAGGCTGTCTTTAACGGTCCTTTTCAGATAATGTGGGATTAATCCATTGTACACTTATCTGTAAGTTCCAGACTGAAATGCTCAATCATCACTTCCTTGCCTGTTGATTGGGCAACAGCTTTGGACACCTCAAATTCCACTTCATGCTCCATTGAGTTACTGCCCGATATGTACCAGTTAAATTTCACTGCCCCACAGAATAATGTTAGAGCTAAAATAACCTCAGAGCCTGCTAGTCTCACTTCCTCATTTCAGAACAGAGAACACTCAGGACCAAAGAGGCAGAGTCACTTGATCAAAGTTGCACAATAGCCTTTGGAAAAAATAACATAGAGTCCTGGGCTCTCAACTCACAAAGCCTACATTCACTCTGTCAAATACATAAAAAATTTTATATTCATGTGATAATTCTAAATGTAAGCCCTTTTTACCCTAAATCATGAGAAAATTGCTCGCCTGACTTAAGCTCTTAATAATAATCTGTTTCATGTAAACTTGGTAAAGATATGCTGGGCAAGAATAAGGCAGCTCTTTGCTCCCACGTTCAAACTCTCGATTTAACCATGATGAAACTCTGATTTGTTTAAGTGTCCAACCTTGAGGAGTGCTGATGACACAGAATATAGGCTGTATCTTATGCATAGCCTTACTTGTAACGTTAGAATAAAACCAAATTATTCTGAATAATATAGTTAACGATAAAAATGAACACTAAAGACTTTTCTCTAAAGAATTTCCTGGAAGAAAGTCCTAAAATTAAGATATGGAGCCTGGATACAGACCCTGAAAGCCCCTGTGACAACAGTTCTGGCAGTGGAAGTCTCTAAGCAAGGAATCTCTTACCCACTCTGGGACACAGAGGAGAATCCTATTTCCTTGGGCTGTGTCTTCTGCTCCTTCACTCCGCTCTCAGCAGTCCCCTTCTTCTCTAAGAGCTGATGCATCTCAGCCTTCAGTTAGAGCATTTTCTCATGACGAACACTCTTCTGCCTCCTTTGAAAGAAAGAATGGAAAAGAACTACATCTGGGTCTCCACAATGGCCAGGCTTTCCTCCAAAACTACCTAGTGGAGTTGAAACAAAATTATGGTTTAAAGAATTTAGATTATGAAAAGGATCTCATAGGAGCAAAAAATCGAAAGCACAGAATCTAAGGAGAAGAAAAAGAGTCAAGCCTACAATGAACCCCCTTGAAGAAGTACCTCCTCAGCAATGAGGACCTTGAGTTGGAGGACGGATGCAGCAAATAGGCAGAGATATTGCTATGAAGAGGAACAGGAGAGTCTGGGGGCATTTTAGAAGAAAAAACAAAACAGGAGAACAATGTAATAAACACAAATGACATCAAATGGAGTTTAAATTGGGCTGAAGAATGAGTATTTTTAATTCTATGGTTGAGATCAAGTTCCCTGAGGATCCTTTCAGAAGCCAGGATGCCTTTTCATCGCCTTCAAGGTTTGAGAGTCAGAAAGGTAAAAGCAAAACTTGAGATGCCAGAGCTCAAATCCCAAGTCACTGCCTGTGGTCTGGATACCAACAAGAGTACGGTAAGAAGGACTCAGACTGCCAGGTCTCCAGTCACAATCATAGACTTAGAATGCAGAGGTAGCTAAAGAACCTGAGGAAGTCCTGGCTGATAGCCTGGCATACTCAACACAAGGCTGCCTGTTTTTCCATGGACGTCTATGTCAGTGGAGACCACCCCCTCACCAGACAGTTTTAGTATCTGTGTACCCTTTTTCTTTTATTTATTTATTTTTTAAATGATTGTACTTTAGTTGAAGGTTTACAGAACAAACTGGCTTCTCATTAAACAATTAGAACACATATTGTTTTGTGACATTGGTTACCAATTGCAGGACTGCTAGTCCTTGCCTCTGGGCTGGTGTGCCCCTTTAGTCTGGTTTTGTTTTATGGGCCTGTGTAATCTTTGGCTGAAAAGTGAACCTCAGGAGTGACTTCATGACTGAGCTAAAAGTGTATCTGGGGGCCACACTCTCAGAGTTTCTTCAGTCTCTGTCAGGCCAGTAAGTCTGGTCTTTTTTTGTGAGTTAGAATTTTGTTCTACCTTTTTCTCCAGCTCTGTCCAGGACTCTCTAATGTGATCCCTGTCAGAGCACTGGGTGATGGTAGCCAGGCTCCATCCAGTTGTGCTGGACTCAGTCTGGTGCAGGCTGTGGTAGTTGTGGCCCATTAGTCCCTTGGACTAATCTTTCCCTTGTCTTTGGTTTTCTTCATTTTCCCTTGCTCTGGATGGGGTGAGAATAGTGAAGTATCTTAGATGGCCACTCACAAGCTTTTAATACCCCAGACGCTACTCGCCAAAGTACAATGTAGAACATTTTCTGTATAAACTATGTCATGCCAATTGAGCTAGATGTTCCCCAAGACCATGGTCCCCACAGCCCTCAGCCCACTAATTAGTGTGTACAAATTTTCTGATACTTCCAACTAGTCAATTTCTTCAAAAAAAACCTAAACATATTTGTTTTTGTTCAGTCTTGCCTTTGCATATCAAGACAATATTTTCTCAATTCCTTTTATCTTCTTGAAGACAGTTTCAACAAAACCAATTTTTATGGTTTTTCCTAAATAAAATTTTTTTAACTTCTAGTGATTTTTACTGTTCTTCTTTAGGAACTCTTCAGCCTCCTCTCCCCACCCCCTGCCCCAATTCTTTCAAAACCTTAACAAGCAAAACTGGAGTATAATACTCAAATATGACTAATATATTTAGCAGAATGATATCTTACTTTGAAAGCAATATCGGCTTCTTTTCCCTTATAGTAACAACATGTAGGAATTTCATTTAACATGAAGCCAATTTTAGCCTTCTGAACTTTCACCCCTGTCCTCACCCAACCTTGTCAAAGTCCTTAAAACATTTTATGCCTGTCTCCTTGAATATGTGTAGTAGATGCTTCAAGTGGTGCTGACATGTAAATCTGATGGTTTTACTATTTTATTCTGGCCTTGATACATCTGCCTTGATAAAACCCACCCAGTACGGTCGAGATTGCCTCAGTAAAATCCAGGCCAAGAGATGAGGAGATAGACAGAAGTGTAAACAACAGTTTTTAGTGTCCCAGCTACTGAGACTGAAGAGAGGCACAGGGATGGGAGTCACTGCCTGACCTTGCTTCCCACCTCCTAGGTATCTACTTCAGTAGTGTTCTGATGTTCAATAACCAGCACTTCAGGGAGGGAAAGGCCAGATTTATAACATTTGCTTATTTCTGTGAGCCAATTTTAAGCTACCAATGTGACATCACTGAACATGAAGTTGGGAAAAGATGCACGATAACACACCATTGTATAGTATTTCTGCCATGTAAAGACAATAGATGTAAATAACTTAAAGAGCATAGATACTAGTAAAATGTTGTAAAATAATTAGGAAGTCATGAGTTTTGAATGTTTATTACCTTTTTTAATGTAATTTATTTAACTATAAGTTAATACATTTCAATTTTTTTTAATAATGGCTCTGTCTAACAACTGGCCCTCAGAATTCCTGTAAATTAAACAACAAGCTCTCATGAGCTGATACCAGCTGGCTCCATTCCCACCTAGGTTTTATGAGCCTGAGACTTGGGTGGGCTTCCCTAGTCCTCTCTCTCTGTGGCTCGCTGGGCTTGAATAGGCAAGTGGTGCCACTTGGTGTGACCACAGCCACCTCCACACATCCTTCTAAGGATTTAAAGAAGATGAAGAAAGGAAGTCTGGAAAAACTGATTTTGAAAGTTGTTGTTCATGCCCAATCCTCCCCTCTACCTCTTTTAGACTATGTGATGTTATTCCATGATGCTCATTGGACTTTAAATTAGCACAGCTATTTTGGAAAGCTATTTGGGAGTTCCTCATAGAGTTAAACATACATCTACCCTATGATCCAGCAATTTTACTTCTATTTATTTCCCAAGAAAAATTAACGCATATAATCCAAAAAAGATTTTTACAAGAATGACCATAGCAGAGTTATTCATACTAGGCAATGACTGGAGACAATGCAAAAGTTCACCAATAGGAGAACTGGTAAATTTTTATATTAATATAATGGATTGTTGTTGTTGTTATTAGTTGCTGTCTAGTCAATTTTGACTCATGGTGACCCCATGTTACTACTCAGCAATTAAAATGATTAGACTACCTATGCTCCTACCCAGTACCAGTGCCTTCGAGTCATAGCATGCATAAATCCCTCCAAAACGGTACATTCAGTAAAAGATTCCTGTTTAAAAGGAAGTTTTTGAATATCAAAAACATATTTTAGTGTTCCTGTGTGATGCTCATGTATGATCCCAGTCATATAAAGTTCCAGAAAAGGCAAAACTAAATTGCAGAGACAGAAATCAGAAGAGCTTTGCTTTATTGAGGAATTTTCACTGGAAATTGGCATGAGGGAAACTTCCTGGGAGGATGGAAATATTCTATAGAGCTTGTCTGGTTGGTAATTATAAGAGTATATACATTTATCAAGATTCACCACACTGTATACTTCACGTATGTGCATTATTACTGTTCACAAATTATATCACAATAAAATACAGTTAGCATAAAAATAAAGTTAATTATTCTAAAAACACAGATGAAATCACACAAAAATAATAGCTTTTGGCTTCATCCTGATATATATTTTTTTACTTTTATGTATTTTGTGAAACCAGAACAAAAGACTCTAAAATAAATTAGAACTTTTATACTTCCTAGGTAATGCTGCGACTTTAGAAATGTTAATTGCATTTACTCCCCTCCTGCCATTTGAGTTATCGTTGTCATTGATTTTATTTTGGACAGTAACGCTTATTTGATTTATCTGTATATTTAACCTATCCATTGTTCTTCATTCCTTCCTTCATTTCCATGTTTCCCTTGGGATCATTTGATTTCTGCCTGAAGAACTACCTTGTACATTTTCTTTACTGAGAGTTGATAACCCTGTTGGCATAGTGGTTAAATGCTACTGCTGTTAATCAAAATGTTGGCAGTTCGAATCTGCCAGGCACTCCTTGGAAACTCTATGGGGCTGTTCTACTCTGTCTTATAGTCTCCCTATGAATCTGAATCAACTTGTCGGCAACATCGAGAGTCAGAGTCGCTGGGTGGTGCAAGCCATTAACATGTTCATGTCAGCCGAAAGGTTGGAGTCCAACTAGAGCCATTTTGGAAGAAAGTCCTGGTAATCTACTTCTAAAAATCAGTCACTGACAACCCTATGGAGCATAGTTTTACTCTGACACATGTGGGGTCAAAATGAGTCAGAATCAACTCCATGGAAACTAGGGGGTGCGATTAGTGAGGATCTGCTGCTTTTTTGGAAAGGACTTTCACCTTCACTTTGAAAGATATTTTGTCAGGGAGTAGAATGTAGGTGGGAAATTACAGTATTCAGCCCTTTAATAATGGCTTCTTGACTTCCTTTTCAGTTATCTTTTTTTAGCTCCAATCCTTGAACATAATGTGAATTTTTTTCTTCTAGTGCTTCTTTGACTTGAATTTTCATAAGTTTTGCAATCATGTGCCGTGGTATGGTTCTCTTGTTTTTATCCTGCTTGGAGTTCGTAGAATTTCTTGTACATGTGGCTTGATAGCTCGTCGGGTTTTTTTTTTTTAATTGGCTCTTACATTCTTTTAATATTGCTTCCAATCTAATTTTCATCTTCTGCAACTTCTAAGACTTCAAATACATATACATTAGGCCTTTATAACATGATTCATTTTTTATTTTCTCTTTTCTGAAGTTCCATTCCTTTTAGCACTCTATACTTCAAACCAGATATTTTATACTTATTTTCCAATTACTAATTCCTCTTCAACTTGGTCCAAACTGCCATCAAACAATATATTGATATTTTAAAAGTTCGTTATATATTTTACTTCTAGAATTTCCATTTGATTTTTAAATAAATTCCTAATCTCTGGTGAATCTTTCCATCTTGTCATCTGTTTTCTTAAAGATTATCATTTCTTAAATATATCTAAAACATTTTATTAAACATATCTAAAACATATCATTTCAATGTTCTTATCTGATATTTCCAATGTTCCAATCATCTGTGAGTCAGTTTCTTCTGTTTTCTTTTTTTCTCTTGTTCTTGTTTCTTTCTCTGCCTGGAAAAGTGTGATTGACCGATGGACCTGATGTGTAAAAAACTACTGGAGGCTTCAGATAATGTTTTCTTTCTTTGAAGGTTATTCACCCTCTCCTCTGGTAGATAGCAGAGGGGCAGATCACTTCAATCCGATCGTGACTAAACTAATTTCAACTTGTTTGCACTCATGGAAAGTCTCAGTCTATATCTGGTTTGCCCACACTCCTAGGTTGTAGACTTCTACTGCTCCCATCTGAAAGGCACCTGCTCTTTGGAGGGTCCTGAATTGTAATTTATATCTATCTTCTTTGCACCGTGTTACTACTGAAATTTCCCTCTCTTTCAGCCATACTTTGCTTGCCTTCATAGCCACTTTATTTTGCATACTTTAATTTGTAAAGCACCTAGTTCACTTCTCAGTTTATTCCAGGATCCTGGCTCCTTAAGCCTGAATATATGGACAGCTCCATGTGTCTTTTTTCCCCCCTTTCCTAACTTTTGGAACCCTAGTGGTGTAGTGGTTAAGAGTCACAGCTGCTAACCAAAAGGTCAGTGGTTTGAATCCACCAGGTACTCCTATGGAGCAGTTCTACTCTGCCTTATGGGGTCACTATGAGTCAGGATCAACTCAACAGCAACAGGTCTTTTTTTTTCCCCCAGCCTTGTAAGATTTCTTAAAGTGATGCTGTTTTCTCTTCCTCTTATTAGCAGCTGCCCTCTATGCAGATCCTCAATCTTCTGTCCCATTCTAAGAATAAGCAAATACCCTGGGGGGAAAAGGCAGGGATTTACCCTCATTTCAATGAGGTTCTTTCTCTTTCTTTCTCGTTCTCAGGATCTGCCTGTATAGGTCCTTGCTGCATTGGTAGCTCTCCAAAGACTTCAAACAGAAATCCTTTGAATCACACTTTATCTAGTTGTTTTGGGCATGAGTGTTGGTTTGCTACAAATACACCAACATGACTGAAAAAAGAAATCTACAAATTTCAGGTATATTTCCTACCTTGATTTATCAAAAACAACAAAAAATAAGGGATCGCTGGTACATACTAGGACTTTCTTCGAAATACTTGGGATAAGCCTGACTGGATATTAAAAGCTTTTGCTTGACTTGTATGCAAAAGATTTCTACCATGAGCTAAACAATTCTCATGGCTGTCCAAGGACCAAGAATTTCATGAAATTGGATCCAGTCCCCTGATGTACTGTCTGCATTTTTCATTAGGTCACCATCAAACTCTTGAAGTAACCAGTTGTCCAGATGCTTGGCCATTAATATGGGGGGCGGGGGGAGGTTAACCAAGCCTTTTAACAGTTCTTATTTATTTTAGAGAAGGTTGAAAGTCCTCACTGGTACAATTAGAAATGAAAATGAACATTTTTTTAATAATAGTAATAATAATAATTATAATTGCTTTCTCAGAACATTACTATGAGATTGGCATGGTACCTAAGTGCTTTTCCGTGTACTAATTTATTTAGTCCACATAATCCTGCAAAATATTGTCAGTTATTACTACCTCTTGTTGTAGATAAGAATATTCAGGTCCTGAATGGCTGGGTTTACCTTTTCAAAGGCCCTTCCTCTATGATGGTGACAGCCAGTACTCAGACCCAGGCAGTTTGCCTCCAGAGCCCTTGCCCTTGAGCCATCATGCTCAGTGGTAACTTAGAAGGCTTCACTAAATTTGCATCCCCTCCTTCTTACTCAACCTCCAGGATTTCTGGGAGAAAATGGAGATTAAAAGTAAGGCCTGCACCATCAGGATACTCCACTGGTCTCACCCCTTTGGGAGCAAGGAAGAATGAAGGAAAAAAAGACATAAGGGAAAGATCAGTCCAAAAGACTAATGGACCACATCTACCATGGCCTCCACCAGACTGAGTCCAGTACAATGAGGTGATGCCTGGCTACCACCACTGATTGCTCTGACAGGGATCACAATAGACAGTCCCAGACAGAGCTGGAGAAAAATGTAGAACAAAATTCTGACTCGAAAAGAAAGACCAGACTTGCCGGCCTGACAGAGACTGGAGAAACCCTGAGAGTATGGCTCCCAGATACCCTTTCAGCTCAGTAACAAGGCAACTCCTGAGGTTCACTCTTCAACCAAAGATTGAACAGTCCCATGGAACAAAACAAGACTAAAGGGGGCATCAGCCCTGGGGCAGGGACTGGAAGGTAGGAGGGAACAGGACAGCTGGTAATAGGGAGCCCAGGGTTGAGAAGGGAGAGTGTTGACATGTCGTGGGTTTGTTAATGTGTGTACTGTTTGATGAGAAACTAGTTTGTTCTGTAAACCTTCATTTAAAGTTCAGTAAAAAAAAGTAAGGCCTACAAAATACTCAGAACTAATTAATGAAACAAAGAAAAACAGAAAAAGCAAACAAAACTAATTTGTCTTCCCCAGAAATAGTGCTTTTAAGATGTTCTTTTTAATCACTGGTTTTCAGAAGTTTCATTATAATATGTATAGGCATAGTTTTATTTTTATCTTCCTTGGGGTTCACTTAGTTTCTTGGGTCTAGGAATTAGTAGTTTTCAACTATTTTGAAAAAAATTTTGACTGGTACCTCTTCAAATATTTCTTCAGCCTCATTCTGCTTTTTCTCTCCTTCTGGAACTCCAGTTACACATATATTAGATCATTTTATATTGTTCTATAGGTTTAAGATATCCTGTTTTATTTTCTTTTTACTCTTCATTCTTACTGTGTTTCTGTCTGCATAATTGCTGTTAACTCATTCAAATTCACTGATCCATCTTTTGCTGTGTGTAGTCTTTTGTTAACACCATTGAATATATTCTTGATTTCTGATACTATATTTCTATTTGTTCTTTTTTATAGTTTTTATTTCTCTTCTGAAATTCTTCATCTGATTGTATGTATTGTCTATTTTTTGTTTGCTAGTCATTACAGCATATTTCTTGTACTTATTTTCAAGTCGTTGTGTAATAGTTCAACATCTAGGCCACCTGGGGGGTTGCTTCTATTGACTTTATTTTTCTTGATTTTATGTCACTTCTTTGCTTCATTGTGCCTCTTGTAATTTTTAAATGTATGTCAGTGTGTATAAAACAACAATAGAAACAGAAGTAAATTTTTACTCACAGATATTGGCACATGGAATTTTCTATCAGGCCTCTAATGTGGAGGGCTAGTCAATCTAATGTGTACTTTTGGTGGGTCTTGTCTTTGTTGAACTAGTTAGATTCAATTTATCACTGGTTTCAAAGGTTTGGTACTGTGATCAGAACTTTTCTTTGAGCAGAGCTTGGAATCTGAGCAACAGTAAGACTCTGGATGTTTCTATTTGTTCATTTCATCCCAGCGTCGAGCTTTCTGAAACATGGGAGATATCTTTCTCTTTTACAGCCTGGATTTTAGCTCACAACAGAACTCTCTTTGTTCTTCAATTCTGCTGCCAGCTTTCTGTGCTCTGGTGTCTCCAACCTGGTGCTCTTCCACAAGCCTTTAGCCCAGTGTATGTGGATGCAAACTCAACTGGGAAATGTCCATTTAAAAGGTTAATCATGGGTATTATAAATGTGTGTAGGATTGACAGGACTCAGAAAAGACTCAACAGCAACTGGTTTTATATTTGTATGTTATATATGTTTGTATACGTGTGTTAATAGATAGTGTCAAAGAATAATCACAGATAATTATCCAAATACTATTCACTTTCATATATGAAAAAGAACTGTTGGTCTTTAAATAAAGCCACTCTCCAAAAACTTAAGTTAAAATAGGTGAGAATGGAGAAAAAAAAAAGACACAATCAGGGAAGGATGCATTTCTTCCTTTCTTTCTGGAATCTCTAAAAGGCCAGTTTGAGCAGTCTACCGTGGAGCAAGTTACTCCTGAGTTTTCTGGATAATATTGACAGTTTAGCTGAAAGTATACATAACAGCTTATCTCTACCGAAGTCCTTTGTTAGAACCTCCACATTAGTTAAGCCAAGTTTGTACCATTTCTCTATTTAGAATTTTTAACCTGCCAGATTTGGGTCAAAATTCTGCTCTTACTACAGCCAATTTGACCATGAGAGCCTCAGTCTCTTTTTGATGCGTAATAATCAGTTGGATTTTACCACAGGTTAATGGCTCTGTACGGACATTTAAGCAATTAGTATTAGGCAATGGAAGGAGACAAAAAAGTACAAGTACAATCACAAAAACTGTAAGAAATTTGGAATCCACTTCATACTCACTTTTCTAGTCTCCCTAGGCCTAATAGGAGAATAGGGCTAGGAATCAGTTTAATCAACTTTTTTTTTTTTAAGCCTCTTTTCTTTTTCTTAATTTTTATTGTGCTTCAAGTGAAAGTTTACAAATCAAGTCAGTCTCACATACAAAACCTTATATACACCTTGCTATGTTTTATATGTACTCCTGCTATGAGTCGGAATTGACTCTATGGCACTGGGTTTTTTTTTTTTACTCCTGGAAACCCTGGTGGCATAGTGGTTAAGAGCTACAGCTGCTAACCAAAACGCTGGCAGTTCAAGTCCAACAGGCACTCCTTGGAAACTGTTTGGGGCAGTTCTACTCTGTCCTATAGGATCACTATCGGTCGGAATGGACTCGATGGCAATGGGTTTGGTTTTTGGTTTTTTTTATGTACTCCTTGTTACTCTCCCGCTAATAAGACAGCACACTCCTTTTCACTCCCCTGTATTTCCGTGTCTATTCAGCCAGTTCTGCCCCCCTCAGCCTTCACATCTCCCCTTCAGACAGGAGCTGCACACATAGTCTCATGTGTCTACTTGATCCAAGAAGCTCACTCCTCACCAGTATCATTTTCTGTCTTATAGTCCAGTCCAATCCCTGTCTAAAGAGTTGGCTTTGGGAATGGTTCCTATCTTGGGCTAATAGAAGGTCTGGGGACCATGACCTCTGGGGTCCCTGCAGTCTCAGTCAGACCATTAAGTCTGGTCTTTTTATGAGAATTTGAGGTCTGCATCCCACTGCTCTCCTGCTCCTTCATGGATTCCCTGCTGTGCTTTCTGTCATGGTAGTCATCAGTTGTAGCTGGGCAGCATCTAGTTCTTCTGGTCTCAGGCTGATGTAGTCTCTGATTTATGTGGCCCATTTTGGCTCTTGGGCTCATACTTACCTTGTGTCTTTGGTGTTCTTCATTCTCCTTTGCTCCATGTAGTTTGAGACCAATTGTTGCTTCTTAGGTGGCCACTTGCTAGTGTTTAAGACCCCAGACACCACTCTCCAAAATGGGATGCAGAATGTTTTCTTAATAGATTTTATTATGCCAATTGACCTAGATGTCCCCTGAAACCATGGTCCCCAAACCCCCACCCCACTACAAGGGCCTTTGAAACATTCAGTGTATTCAGGAAACTTCTTTGCTTTTGGTTTGGTCCAGTTGTGCTGACCTCTCCTATATTGTATGTTGTCCTTCCCTTCACCTAAATTAGTTCTTGTCTACTATCTAATCAGGGAATCCCCCTCTTCCTACCTTCCTCCCTCCACCCTCTCGTAACCATCAAAGAATATTTTCTTCTCTGTTTAAACCCTTTCTTGAGTTCTTATAATAGTGGCCTCATACAATATTTGTCCTTTTGCAAGTGACTAATTTCACTCAGCATAATGCCTTCCAGATTCCTCTGTTATGGAATGTTTCACAGATTCATTGTTGTTCTTTATCGATGCATAGTATTCCATTGTGTGAATATACCACAATTTATTTATCCATTCTTCTGTTGATGGGCACCTTGGTTGCTTTCATCTTTTTGCTATTGTAAACAGAGCTGCAATGAACATAGGTGTGCATATATCTGTTCATGTGATGGCTTTTACTTCTTTAGGGTATATTCCAAGGAGTAGGATTGCTGGATTGTATGGTACTTCTATTTCTACCTTTTTAAGGAAGTGCCAAATCGATTTCCAAAGTGGTTCTATGATTTTACACTCCCACCAGCAGTGTATAAGTGTTCCAGTCTCTCCATAACTTCTCCAACATTTATTATTTTGTGTTCTTTGGATTAATGTCAGCCTCGTTGGAGTGAGATGTAATCTCATTGTAGTTTTGATTTGCATTTCTCTAATGGCTAATGATCGTGAGCATTTCCTCATGTATCTGTTAGCTACCTGAATGTCTTCTTTAGTGAAGTGCCTGTTCATATCCTTTGCCCATTTTTTAATTGGGTTATTTGTCTTTTTGTTGTTGAGTTTTTGCAGTAACATGTAGCTTTTAGAGATCAAATGTTGATCGGAAATGTCATAGCTAAAACCTTTTTTCCAATCCGTAAGTAATCTTTTTACTTTTTTGGTGACATCTTTGGATGAGCATATGTGTTTTACTTTTAGGAGCTCCCAGTTATCTAATTTCACTTTCGCTGTTTGTACAGTTCTAGTAATGTTTTATATACTGTTTATGCCATGTATTAGGTCTCCTAGTGTTGTCTCTACTTTTTCTCCCATGATCTTTAATGCTTTAGATTTTATATCTAGGTCTTTGATCCATTTTGAGTTGGTTTTTGTGCATGGTGTGAGTTAGGGGTCTTGCTTCATTTTTTTTGCAGACGGATATCCAGTTATGCCAGCATCATTTGTTAAAGAGACTGTCTTTACCCCATTTAACAGACTTTGGGCCTTTGTCAAATATCAGCTGCTCATATGTGTATGGATTTATATCTGGATTCTTAATTCTGTTCTATTGGTCTATGTATCTGTTGTTGTACCAGCACCAGGCTGTTTTGACTACAGTGGAGGTATAATACATTCTACAATCAGATAGTGTGAGGCCTCCCACTTTGTTCTTATTTTTCAGTAGTCTTTTACTTACCCGGGGCCTCTTTCCCTTCTGTACGAGGTTGGTGTAGTTTAATCAACTTTTGATCAACCAGATGAACGTTTTCATTGACTGGCTGTTCAATTTTTTTAGCCCTTACTTCAAAAAGATGAAATAGCTTTTGTATAGATTGCCAATAAATAGTAAAGAGCAATTTCACTTTTTAAAAGAGTATTCTAGGCCTGGTGGCACAGTGGTTAAAAGCTCAACTGCTAACCAAAAGGTCGGCAGTTCGAATACATCAGCCACTCCATGGAAACCCTATGCGGCAGTTCTACTGTGTCCTATAGGGTCACTACGAGTCAGAATCGACTCAACGGCAATGGGTTTGGTTTTGGAGGTAACAAATTCATGCTAATCTGTAAAGTATGTAAAGCTTGAGGTATTTTATTTATTTGGATCACAGTCAGCAATAAATTATGAATCGCATGTTCTAGTTTAAGAACAATGAGCCAGGGCAGAAATCCTCATATGAACCAGTGAAATCTAGCATCTTGGACCAGATCCTTACCACGTTATGCTCTTAATAATGTATGAGTAAATGAGATTTAAAAATAGTAATAAGTATTTAGAATGGCCAGATGACCATGTCCCATGTCCTATGTCCCATTTACATAGTGATTTGGTGAGCATGGAAAGCCATTACGTTACTCAAAAAGAAAGATTTTATGGAAGCACTTGGAAAAGGCACAAAATAGTTACTAATGAAAGCTGGAAGGAGCCAATTACACTCTGAATTTATCTGGCCTGATTGCAAAAGACAAATAACGTAGATGAGGTTAAACAAATCATGTAAAGGTTCATTTGTAGATTAGGAAGAAAATAATTGAACTGTATCTTGCATTATTGGTATCATGACCGCTTTAATGGCATCATTAGTGTTTCTTTGCGGCTCTGGATCGTGTCAGTAACAGCAGCAAATTGTTGGTGGCCTTGATTCCAATTTTAGGACAAGGTTAAGTATGTAGATGTGAATGAGTTAATATTCTAAAAGACTCTAGAGCAGAATGACAAATCAGTTGGAAATATCAGCAGTTGCTGCAATTATATGATAAAGGAAAAGTAGGAAATTCAAACAGCTTATAACAAATAGGACTATGAATAAAAGAACAAAAATGACTACAGAAGCTGCTTTGACAATACACAAGACTTTTAAAGAGCTTCGTTATTCTTAAAATAGAAAAGAGGCAATGGTATCTATTAAGATGCTTGTCAGTGAGGGAAATGAAAGAAAATAATTAAGCACCATTGGGTGTTTGGAGAAACCTCTTTGCTGAAAATTTGACTAACTGTAATACTTTTTATAGTTCAGCAGAACCAAAACCAAAACGCCTGCTGTGGTCTAGTCAATTCCAGCTCATAGTGACTCTGTAGGACAGGGTAGAACTGCCCCCTAAGGCTTCCAAACAGTGCCTGGTAGATTCGAACTGCCAACCTTTTGGTTAAGCAGCCGTAGCCCTTAACCACTATGCCACCAGGGTTTCCTCAACAGAACCTTCTCAAGAAATACCCATTGCATTATTATCATTTTATTTCATGCATTAAAAAAAAATCTATTGTAAAAGGATTTTTTTGCCCTTTTTCATAAAACGATGAGCCAGCTCATGGTTCTGGAAATTATTAAAATTTACATAATTGTCAGAAGCTTCCATTTCATTAACTTAATTTCCACATTGTAATGATATAAATATCTTTTCTCTCCTTTCTTCAGCCAGATTTAAACAGTCCTGAAATTGTCCTATAACTTAGGGTCTTCATCATACTAATAAAGCAGACTATTGGATGCTAGATATTCAGTTTTCTTTCTTTTCTAAGATCCCCTGTAAGTAGAGCAGTTTATTAAAGTCAGGAGTTCTTAGGGAGGATGTTATGGGTAGAATTGTGTTCCCCCAAAATGTATATCAACTTGGCAAGGCCATGATTCCCAGTATTGTGTGGTTGTCCTCCATTTCATCATCTGAAGTGATTCTCCTGTGTGTTCTAAATCCTAACCAGTACGACGTTAGCGAGGCAGGATTAGAGGCAGTTATGTTAATGAAGCAGGGCTCAATCTACAAGATTAGGTTGTATCTTGAGTCAATCTATTTTGAGAGGCAGAGGGACCTCCTACCACCAAGAATAAAGAACTGGGAGGGGAGCAGTCCTTTGAAACCCAGGGTCCCTGCACTGAGAAGCTCCTAGACCAGAGGAAGATTGACGACAAGGATCTCCCCCCAGAGCTGACAGAAAGAAACCCTTCCCCTGGAGCTGGTGCCCTGAATTTGGACTTCTAGCCTCCTAGACTGTGAGAGAATAATTTCTCTTTGTTAAAGCTACTCACTTATGGTATTTCTGTTACAGCAGCACTAGATAACTAAGACAGGGGGATCCACTGTGTACTGACAACGTTTTTTGCTGATACTGACACCTATGGAGCTTATTAGTGTTAGACCAATAAAAATGGAACAATTACTAAATTCATGCACATCCTGGAAGTAGTGTACTATTAGCCGCCTCATAAGAAATGAAAAAATTTGAGGTACATAAAGGTTAAGTTACTAGTCCAAGGCCACACGACGGGGTTTACACCAGGCTCTTATATCCTGTTTCAAGGAATTTCGGCATCTCCCAACCGTAGAATTGAGTTTATTCTCATTAGATCTTCTGGGAGGGTGTGCAAGAACGTCAAGTGAGCATGAGGTTGAGTGAGCGAATCTCTGGAAACAGCTTGGATTGAGCGGGCTCAAAACCACCAACCTTTTGGTTAACAGCGGAACACACTAACCGATTGCACTACAGGAACGTGAAAAGCTAATTTTACTAATTGCATCTGGGGCTTAGCAGGGCCCTGACGGCACTGCGGTTGGGAGCTCAGGCTCTTAACCAGAAAGTTGGCAGTTTGAATCGCTAGCGGATCCTCGGAAACCCAGCGGGGTAGTTTTTTTTTTTTTTTTTTTTTTCCGATGGGGATTCTAGGACTCTTTAACCGCTAAGCGGTGCCACCCGCCTTCTGCTGTACGGCTGTGATGCAAAACCTAGGAAAGATGAAGAGATTGGGAGTTCGAATCGTGTTGTTCGTCAAGGTTGAAACCCGTGCGTTGGGTGAAGGTAGAAAGCCAGCCAAATGATCTTTGCCCCTTCTTGCTCCTTGCGTGCCTCAAAAGCTAGCGCTCCCGGAGATGCTCGGGTCCGCGCCGCACCCGCCTCCCGGCCTGAGCTCAAGGGAGACTGAACGCCCAGGGCCTCCCAGGATGGCTCTTCTCGTTGTCTGCCCAGCCTTCACCCGACCGCCCTTCATCGCCAGCCCCCAGGCCCGGGATGGACGCTCGGCCTAGAGAGCGTGGAAGGACATACGCTGGTCAGGGAATGAGGGTTTGCCCACCTGTCGACCCACTTTCGGGGCGAGTGTGATGCTTCCATCTTCTGATTCCTCCTCTGTCCAGCGCCTGAGCTCCACGAGGGCAGGGGTCGAGGTGATGGTCGCTCTTGTGTCCTCCAGCCGAGAACAGGGTCTGCTGGCGCACACACCAGGGCGCTCAATTAGGACCTCTTGAATCGATACATGGTCATGTTTATACTTTTAGTCCTTTGAAGATCTCAGGTTCATGAAAGATTTTCAAAGGGAGAAGTTCTTTTTTGAAAGCCTTTATTTTGGTTCATCGATTTCGAAGCACGCAGTGTCCCGTGGGGCGGGGCAACCGGGAAAGCCGAGAGCGCGGTCTGCGCGGCTCTGCTCCTGGCGCTCAGCGCGGCTGCTTTGGACGAGGTCGGTGGGGTCAGCAGGGTCTGTGGGGTCGGCGGGGTCGGGGGCTCGGTGTAGGGGGAACGGGAAAGGGTGGGCCCAAAAGGGAGAGGACCGAAAGAAAACGGGAAGCGTGGACTAGAACAATGAACTCTCCCAGGAGGCCTGTGCCAAGGCACGGGCCAGATCCTGAAAGACGAGAATTGTTTTTATTATGTATCAGAATGGGGAAGGAGAAAGGGACATGAAAGAAAAAAACGCAAGGACCTGTAGCTGTCCAAGGAGAAAGGGTAATATCGTGGATGATTCCAAATAAAAAATGTGAAGAGGAACGATGGCAGCCGGTACCCTGTGGCGCGCCGTGATCGTATAGTGGTTAGTACTCTGCGTTGTGGCTGCAGCAACCTCGGTTCGAATCCGAGTCACGGCAATAAGTGGCCTTTGCGTCCGCAGTATTTGATGAGTCTTTTAGCTTGACTTTTAATCCTAACATGGGCTGCGCACTTTATCTGCGTCCAAAGAGCAGTGTTCACGGTGGCTCCCCAGCACGAAGCGGTCAGGAGAAGTTAAGGAAACCCCTCAGCGCACACACCTGGGTCCCGGTCATCGGGAAACGCCGGGCTTGGCATGAGTATGAGCATGCGCAGAAACTATCCCAAAAAGTAAAATGCTGTTTCAAGAAGCCCTGACTGTAGCTTCTGCTAATGCAATTGTGAGGCCAAAACCATTTTTCTGGTTGAGATATTTCAAGTGTCAGTGGGGCCTTTTTAGACATAATGGCAACAGCTTTTTATGTGCTCACGTTCGATTTCTTTTGCAATAAAATGCAATAATATAAAATCTACTAAATATAAAACCTAAACTCGATGCCTCGGTACCACCCCAGTTTTTATGCTAACAGTACATTATTAAAGTATAATTTACGTAGAGAAAAATGCACAAATCTGAAGCGCACGCCCGATGTATTTTAGCAAATGTAACCATCAACTCACAAAACATCGATAGAACCCTTTCTGGTCAATTCCCATTCCACCCTCACTTAGGCAAACCACTCTGATTTTTAGCTCCATAGATTAATGCAAGACCGCTCGTAGTGCAGTGCTTAAACTGCTCAGTTGCAAACCAGGAGGTTGGCAGTTCAAGCCTGCCAGATGTTCCTGGCAGTGACCTGGTTCTACTCCATCTACTAGACCACTGTGGGTGTAAGTACATTCTTCTGGGTGTCTTTTTTTTTTTTTTTTCCATGTAACAGTGTTTTTGAGATGCATCTATGTTGTTGGGTGTGTTATTTTGTAGTTGTTGATGAGTGTTATTCCTGTGTGTGAACACACCACAGTATTGGACAATTGAATTATTTCTAGTTTTGACAGTTGTGAACAAAGCTGCTATGAATATTCTTGTGTGATTCATTTTCAGAACTGCACATTCATTTCTCCTGAGGATATACGTTGTAGTGAAATTGCTAGATCATGGGGTGGGTTTAAATTTGATGTTTTTTAGAAACTACCAAACAATTTTCCTGAACGGTTGTCCTATTTTACCTCTAACCAGCAACAATAGTTGCTCCACATTCTTGTCAGCACTTGGTGCTGTCTGTCTTTTAAATTTTAGCCATTCTGGTGGGTGTGTAATGATATCTCACCATGGTTTTAATTTGTGTTTTCCTAATGAGTAACGATATTGAACATATTTTCTTATGCCTTTTGGCCATTTAGAAATTCTCTTGTGTGTTTCTTTCTAAAAAAAGAAAAGGCCATTCAAGTATTTGCCCATTTTTAAATGGCTTGGCTTTTACTGATTTCTAAAAGTTCTCTATGTATCCAAGATTTGAGTCCTTTTTTTAAATAAGCATATTGGAAATATCTTCTACCAGCCCACGGCTTGCCTTTTTACCTTCTTTTGGTGATTTTTGATGATGAGTGGAATTTTTAAATCTGAAGAAATCAGGTTACTTTATTTTTCTGTTATTATTAAGGCTTTTTGGCATCCCTGAGACTATCCCAGGACTGTGAATATAGTTTCCCATATTTTTCCTAGAAGTTTTAGTGTTAGTTTTCATTTTAAAATCTATGATTCATCTCAAATTCATCTCCTGATCACAGCACAATAAACCACTGTAGAATTCATGACTTGCTGACCAACAACCCAGCCACCCAGAAATCCTCTTTATAACATTTGATGTAAAATCACTCACAGTAGTTCCCTGTTCTGCTCCTTGACAGTTACAGACCCTTGTGCTTCCATCTTTCATTCACTCCCCGTTTTGTCCCTTCTCTTCTTCCCTCTCCTCTTCACACCCCTAGCTGAGATAACCAGAAATATCTAAATCTGAGAAGAAAAACCCAGTGTAATCTGTACACAGGCTCTGGGTTGTAAATCTAGTTTTGCCCTTGTGTGACCTTGGACAAGTAACTTAAACTTTGTGTGCCTCAATTCTTTCTTCTGCAAAATGGGGCTAATAAGGACAGTCTACTTCATCATGTTGTTGTCAGATGTGCCTGGACTTAATAGCTACTTGATCAATAATGTTGTAATCAGTAGAATCATTGTCATCATTGTCATTATTCTCTGCACTGTTTTTGAAAATCACTGTCCTGATATTTTGCACCTTAAATTAGTCTTGCTTCTTCTAGATATTCCTGTAAGTGGAATCATGGAGTATGTATGTTGTCATGTCTGTACTTTCTTTCTACATAATGTTTCTGAGTTTTATCCCTATTGTTGAATATATTAGTTTCCTCCAGCTGTGGTAGCAAAGTACCACAAACTGGGTGGCTTAACAGAAATTTATTCTTTCACAGTTCTAGAGGCAAGAAGCCCAAAATTGTGCTGTCAACAGGGCCATGCACCCTCTGAATCCTTCCTTGCCTCCTCATAGCTTCTGGTGGTTGCCAGCAATCCTTGGTATTCCTTGGTGTGATGGTTAAAGTTATATGTCAACTTGGTTAGGCCATGATTCTCAGTAGTTTGGCCGATATTATGTAATCATCCTCTGTTTTGTGATCTGATGTGTGCAGCCAATCAGCTGAAAGGGGAATTTCCTCAGGGGCATCCCTGCATCTAATATATATGAAGGATCTGGCAAAACTTGCTCCGTCTTGATCCTGCATCCAACTTGCCATCCTCTGTGCTCCAGTTCTTGGGATATGAGCTAGCAGCCTTCCACCTGACCTGCCAATTTTGGGTTCATCAGCCACTGCAACCATATGAGTCAGAAGAAGCCTCCAGCCTGATGTCTAATACATGGGTTTGGGACTTGCCAACCTCCACTATTGTGTGAGCCATTTCCTTGAAATAAATCTCTCTATTCTGAATTGGTTCTCAAGTCTGGGTAGTCTCAAGTCTGGGTGGTCTCCAGTAGTAAAGAGGGTACCGCTAATCCATGGCATGAGGTGGCAGTATAAATATGCAAAATATCAACATCGTCGGACCAAATATCTGTGAGAGACTAGGTTCTGGGTAATTGCACATTTGATACTTTTCTACAATTTTGTCAAAATGAGAAGTTTAAGGGAGCTGGTTGGTTGGTCCTACTTTCACTAGACAAAGTGGTCAAAGACAGGGATGAGCTTCAGAATCACAGCTGAAGAACCACATACAAGACCTGAAAGTTGACACTTTTGTCCTGAAAGAAAGTCTTATTTCTTGTAGTAACAGAGCTGATATTGCTGAAAACCAAACCCAGAGTCTTATCGTAAGAGTGATGAATTAAAATGCCAATTGAATTGTCAACATCGAATGGTGTCTGAAGTTGAAGTGAGAGCAGTGATTGGGAAAACATGGGATCCTGAAACTTGTCGTGGAGACAAATGGGCAGATAATCAGGAAGCTGGTGACACGGAGCCCCTAAATTCCGTTGAATCACTCCTGCCAAAAGAACCAGCCCTCTTCCTCCCATCTGAAGAAATTACTCCATCTTTGTCTGCTAAGTCACCCTCTCCAGTAGAACCATTATCCCTTCCACCACCATCTTATGAGGTTAACCCAGCTGTGTCTGAAGAGCCATTATCTGAAATATTTCCTGGGTCAGTGTCCGAGGTATTATCTGGGGCATCACCTGAGACAGATGCCTTATAAAATGTTGTTGAATGTCCCAAGGACTCATTCCACCTATCATTTTTGTCTCTAGAGCTGCAGGTAAACTTAGATCCCAGCGAGCCTCAAGAGGTGAAGTACGAAGCGTGATGCAGGAGGAAGTATTCTATACTCCAAAAGAACTGCTTGATTTTTCTCATATATACAAAGAGAAACCTGGGGAATATGTGTGGGAATGGCTATTAAGGGGTGGGATAAATGGTGCAAAGAACATAATGTCGGATCAGTCTGAGTTTGTTGATATGGGCCCACTGAGCACAGATTCTTCACTTAATGTTTCAGCTCAAGAGGTTAGGAAAGGATTTAATAGTTTATTTGGTTGGCTCACTGAATCACGGATTAAGTAGTAACCTACCCTAAATCAATTTGAAGTATCAGACCTGCCTTGGTATACTGTAGGCTTAGGGAAATTGCCATGCTAGAGTGGATTTATCAGGTTAGACCCACAGACTCACACATGGAGTGTCCAGAGGACAGACCTTTTATCGAAACTGTGAGGAACAAATTTGTGAAAGTAGCGCCAGCATCCTTGAAGACTACTGTGATTGCTATTTTATTTAAATCAGATTTGACAGTAGGAACTGCCCTAACTGAATTAAGACACCTAACTGCAATGGGGAGTCCTAGTAGCGCAGTGGTTAAGAATGCAGCAATTTCTGCCTGACCTGCCAATTCCGAGTCTGTCAACCAGCAGAAGCCTCCAGCCTGACTGACACCTGACCCACTGATTTGACACTGCCAGCCTCCACAACTTCATGAGCCATTTCCTTGAAATAAATCTATGTATATTTATATATACACTTCACTGGTTTGGCTCCTTTAAAGAATCCATCCTAAGACACTTGGCTTAGACCACCCCAATGTCTGCCTCCTTTGTCACGTAGCCTTTTTCCTTCTGGTGTCTGTGTCCCTGTGTGTTCTCTTCCCTTTATAAGGGCACAAGTCATATTGAGTTTAGGGCCCACCCTAATCTAGCTCATCTTAGTTATATCTGCAAAGCCACTATTTCCAAATAAGAGCACTATCAGAGATCCCACGTGGATATGAATTTTGGAGATATATTATTCAGCCCAGTACATTGAGTGTCTGCAAAACTCAACTTTGAGTCCATATTTTTCCTGGAGAGAAAATGTAGTTCATTCTTCAGGCCTTTGGCCACCAAAAAAAAAAAAAAATTCTTTTTTATTATTTATGACCATGAAATACAATGTGTTGACTGCCCTGACAGGGAGCACAACAGAGAACCCCTGAGGGAGCAGGAGAACAGTGGGATGCAGACCCCAAATTCTCATAAAGAGACCAGGCTTAATGGTCTGACTGAGACTAGAGGAATCCCAGCGGTCATGGTCCCCAAACCTTCTGTTGGCCCAGGACAGGAACCATTCCCGAAGACAACTCATCAGACTTGGAAGGGACTGGACAATGGGTTGGAGAGAGATGCTGATGAAGAGTGAGCTACTTGTATCAGGTGGACACTTGATGCTGTGTTGGCATCTCCTGTCTGGAGGGGAGATGGGAGGGTAGAGAGAGTTAGAAACTGGCAAAATTGTCACGAAAGGAGGGACTGGAAGGAGGGAGTGGGCTGACTCATTAGGGGGAGAGTAAGTGGGAGTATGGAGTAAGGTGTATATAAGCTTATATGTGACAGACTGACTTGATCTGTAAACTTTCACTTAGAGCACAATAAAAATTATTTAAAAAATACAATATGTGATTTGCAATTTTCTGCTTATTTGTGGGAAGATAGAGTCCCAGAGAGGGGCCCTAATATACTATACTAGGCTGATTGTTGACAATAGGATAGTAAAATGGAGGCTGAGGAAGAATTGACTGTTTCTACATATAAAACAAGATAGGGAAGATGCTGAGCAAAAGTGTAGAGAAGCAACGGAACCTGAAAACTGATTTTAGGGTCTGGCCATAGATGTCAGATTTTGTATGAAGAGAAGTTAAATGGCCATGTTCAGGGAAGAAAAAAGGAGTCTTGGCGGCAAAATGGTTAAGCTCTTAGCTGCTAACTGGAAAGTTGGCGATTGAACACACAGCCACTCCTCTCCACCGGGGGAGGGGGGA
Organism: Loxodonta africana; assembly: GCF_030014295.1. Lineage (NCBI taxonomy): Eukaryota > Metazoa > Chordata > Mammalia > Proboscidea > Elephantidae > Loxodonta > Loxodonta africana. The sequence continues at coordinate 179,685,915 of NC_087344.1, read as the reverse complement.
AGACCTGGCTATCTGCCCCAGTAAAGATTACAGCCTAGAAAATCCTATGGAGCAGTTCTACACTGTCACGTGGGGTCACTATGAGTCGAAATTTAGAGCGCCTAACAACTACAGCATAGTTTGTGATCCAAAATAGATCATAAACTCTTAGAAAACCTAAGGAGGGACCTAACAACAAAAACAAAAGGGAAGAAAAACCATAAAGGAAACAATATTAAAGTTCCCTTTATGAGAAGTTGCCATTTACTTGTATACCATCTTTCCCATTTTTGTAAAAATGGTAAAAAGTGGGCTTCATGTGCTTGTTCTATAACTTTTGGAACGTGTACTTAAGAGAAAAACTATTAAAATATTTATTCGTGAACCTCTTAGACTTAAGTTCCACCAACAGTGCATTTAAAGTAAAATGGGCCCAACCTGGAGGTGAAACCTACCTGGCTGATGTGCAGTTCCCGTGTGTGAGATTCTCGATATTAGTTGATTTCCTAGTGTAATGGTTTTAGTGTTTCCCTCAACACCTGAAAGTCATCAGGTCAAAACTTGTCAGAAATCATTTCCTTTGCTAAAAATTTTAAATTATTCTTTCTTCAAGTAAGGATAGTTAAAAAAAAAAAAAGTTATCAATTGCACCCTTGGAATCCATAGAAAGCCTGGGAGAAACGTGCTACCAGTTCCCTCGCTACCCCACTGGGAGCACGCGGGGTTGCATACTCTCTGACAGCCAGGCCGTGGTTGTCTCCTTTGTCTGCAGCTGGAGAGGGGAATGCAACTCACCTTCAGCAACGACGGGAGGACAAGGTTCCGGAGGAGGCCGACTTTATCTTCATGGTACCCTTTCCTGTGATCTATTTCCACCTCTCCTTTTCTGCCTTTTCAGGACCCTTTTCAGGACCGTTTTCGATTCGTTGTGGACTGAACCTAAAAGGGGGCAAGCGGTCCCTCCCTGTGGGGGTCTCCGGAGCTCTGACTGACTCGGGACGTTAGTACCGGCCGGTGAGAACGAGAGGAGCAGGGAGGGCAGGGGCTGTGCGGAGGTGGGAGGCACTTGGGCCTCGCGGGGTTCGAAGAAACGGAATAAAGCGCTGCCTGAAGTCTTCTGGAGGCTAAACTGGAAAGGTGTGGGTTTCCTGACAGAGAGAGGATCCGCGCTGAGGAGACCCAGCCCTGCCACTGGTGTTTGAGGACAGGCCCTGCAGAGGCTGGTTTTAAGGGGCAGAACCAAAGATAAGGCGCAACACGGCCCATCCGCACAGTTAAGTTCATCTCCCCGCCTTTATCAGGGGAGCCAGTGCTCAAATTCAGAGAGCAGGAAAAAGATTGTGCAGATCAAACCAAAGTAGAAACATGATTTTCTGACTAATTTGATGTGGTGTGTGAGAGAAAGACCGGCTTCAAGTGTTTTGGCCTGAGCGTATGGAAGGATGGGTGGGGATGAAGGTGGGGAAACTCAGATGCAGCCGGTTTTAGAGGGAGGATCTGGAGTTCAATTCAGGGTTCCGGGGCTCTGCTTGAAAGAGATTTCCATCCAGGCTCTCCCCATTTCTGCATCCTTCTGAGTCCTTCTGGATGTTGAAGATCCCGGGAGTTCATACTCCGTCCCATTTTCACCCTGGGCGCCTTCCCTTCCACCTCATCCGGGAGAGCTGGTCCCCTGCTCTGGACCTGGCCACCACCTCTCCATATGCTGCCGCCGCGCAAAGGCGCATCTCTATGAGGTCTGAGGTGCGGCGGGGAAGAGCCAGCTCCAGGACTTGTGGGCCTGGCAGGCGCGCCCCAGAGCGGAGCGCAAGGTGCCTCGCGTGCGGGCTCACCTTTTGGAGGAAGCAAAGAGGAAACGGTCTTTGGCTTTCCGGGAAGATACCTAGACCGCCCGGCGGCATCTACAAGGGCTTTCCTGGAACTCAGTGAAATCCGTGCAGTCGCCCGCAGATGTGAGAAAGACAGCTGCGGTTCAGTTCCCGGACGGTCTAGTGGTGGAAACTCTGGTGGCGTAGTGGTTAAGTGCTAGGGCTGCAAAGCAAGAGGGAGCAGTTCAAATCCGCCAGGCGCTCCTTGGAAACTCTATGGGGCAGTTTTACTCTGTCCTATAGTGTCCCTATGAGTAGGCATCGACTTGACGGCAGTGGGTTTGGTTTGGTTCTGGTTTGGTCTAGTGGTAATGATTTGGCGCCCGTGGCTTCGTTAGTAGGATATTCACAGCCTTGGAAACGCTATGGGGTCTCTTTGAGTTGGAATGGACTCCATGGCGGTGGGTTTGGCTTTTTGGGGGGTAGTAGGATATTCCGCCTTATTCCTGACTGCTTCTTGTGTTCGCCATCTCCCAGATGCTGTGGATCACTTTTCCCAAGACTCTGGGGGAGAAACAGGGTTAATGTCCAGGCTAAAATTGAAACTATATAACTAGGATAGATTCCAGAAAGTGGGAACTGCTGGGTAAAATATAGTGTGGATTTACAATACCAGTATGTACCGCTCTCCAATATGTAAGTACCAATTACACGCCCAAAGTGTTATGAGGCTTCATCTTTTCCCATGCTTAAAACCAACACTGAAAATTACCAGTCTTTTAAATATAATTCTTTAACTTTACCCTCAACTGATCTCTTCATAGACAAAGAGTTGTTGAAGAGACAATTGATCTCTTCATAGACAAAGTCCTCGAGAGACGAATAAATTGAAAGAACTATCTAGTATTTTAGCAAACTTGAATTCAAGACTTCTCTTCTGTTTTGGTGTTTAACTTTTTTAACCCAGGAAGATTGGTAGCAATAAAAATGTAAGCATGGCACTTTTGTTTGTAGTCTCAGATCTCATTGGTTCTGAATTTTGTGGCTATGACCCTGTTGCATGGATATTCTCACGGGTATACTTGACCTTTGGGAACTTCAGAAATGTGATGCCCAGGAGGATCCTTAAATCCATCTTTGGGAGTGTTGGCAAAAGTAAATCAGAAATAAAGGCAACAAATTCTGAGCAACTAAGACGGGTTGGAAAGAGCAGATTTTTTTAAAACCAGAAAGGAGTGTTTTCATAATTTAATCTTCAGTCTGGTGGGCACCTTATTTTGACAAGAACATCAGCAGAGGGACATTTCTTTATTGGGTCATTAATTTCTCCTTGTATTTTTGTTTCTGTTCAGGAAATTTAACAAAATATTTTCACATCTTACATTATACACGTTAATTTAGTAGGCATATGCTGTCACGTATTGTCCACTCTGTAACATCACCTGATGAGTTAGGTTCAATTATGTGACTATATATAATTCAAAAAAGAGAAATATAAGCAGACATTCTGGCTTTTTGGCTCATTATGGATCCTGCGGCTGGCTCCTGTTTGTATGACCTCCAGTTCCTTGAACTTGACAAACTTGGGATTCGTAGATTTTCACAACCTGTGAGCAAGAGCCCTGCTCTCCAACCTGCCAGTCTTGGGTGTGCTAGCCCCTGCAGCTATGTGAATCGGGAGACGCCTCTATACCGATCCACAGGCTTGGGATGTTCCAGTCTTTACAACCACGTGAGCCGTTTCCTTGATATAAATCTCTCTCTATGTATGTATTTATACACTTTACTGGTTTTGCTTCTCTAGAGAACCCAGCCTAAGACACCAGGGGCAGAAATAAGAAGGAAAGATGGAATTATTGTTTAAGGGACCCTGAGTTTCTTTTAAAGGTGATGAAAAAATTTGGAAATGGGTAGTGTTGATGATTGTACAACATGATGGATGTAATTAATGACATCGAATTGTACATGTAAGAAATACAGAAGTGGGAAATTATTTGATATATAAATTAAAATAATATTAAGTATATATTTCATATATATCCTGGGGAATGATCAATGTGCACTAGAGAAGAATGTGTATTCTGCTGTTGTTGGGTGGAGTGTCCTATATATGTTTGTTGGGTCTAATTGGTTTAGAATGTTCAAGTCCTCCATTTCCTTATTGATCTCTAGGTATTGTATCCACCATGAGAAGTGGTGCATCGAAGTCTCCAATTATTATTGTTGTTGTTAGGTGCCTTTGAGTCGGTTCCGACTCATAGCAACCCTATGCACAACGGAACGAAACACTGCCTGGTCCTGCACCATCCTTACAATCATTATGCTTGAGCTCGTTGTTGCAGCCACTGTGTCAATCCACCTCGTTGAGGGTCTTCCTCTTTTCCATTGACCCTGTACTCTGCCAAGCATGATGTCCTTCTCCAGGGACTGATACCTCCTGACAACATGTCCCAAGTATGTGAGACGCAGTCTCGCCATCCTTGCCTCTAAGAAGCATTCTGGCCACACTTCCTCCGAGACGGATTTGTTCGTTCTTTTGGCAGTCCGTGGTATATTCAACATTCTTCACCAACACCACAATTCAAAGGCATCAATTCTTCTTCGGTCTTCCTTATTCATTGTCCAGCTTTCACATGCATATGATGCAATTGAAAATACCATGGCTTGGGTCAGGCGCACCTTAGTCTTCAGGGTGACATCTTTGCTCTTCAACACTTTGAAGAGGTCCTTTGCAGCAGATTTACCCAATGCAATGCGTCTTTTGATTTCTTGACTGCTGGTTCAATTATTATTGTAGAACTGTGTATTTCTCCCTTCAACTCTGTCAATGTTTTCTTCATATATATTTGAGATCTGTTGTTAGGTGCATATGTATATTTATGATTGGTGTGTCTTCTTGATGAATTGACCCTTTTATCGTTATATAATTTTCTTCTTTGCCTCTTGCAACAGTTTTTAACCCAAAGTCTATTTTGTTTGATGGTAATATATAGCCAGCCCTGCTCTCTTTTGGTTACTATTGGCATGGAATAGCTTTTTTTCCATCCTTTCACTTTCAACATACATGTGTCTTTGGATCTAAAGTGCTTCTCTTATAGACAAGACATAATTGGATAATTTGTCTTTAATCCATTCTGCCAATCTTTGCCTTTGGTTGGAGAGTTTAATCCATTTACATTTAAAATACACCTACTCTCTTTTATCTAACATTTCACATTTATGACAACAAAACATCTACTATCGGTTTTGTGCATTAATGATGTATGTCTGGCAGTAACAAATGCCAAGGTGTGAGGCAAGAGTAACGTTGGCTATGTTTAAGGTTATGTGTCAACTTGGCTGAGCCATGGTTCTCAGTGGTTTGGCAGTTATGTAATGTTGTAATTTGGTAGTTATGTAATGGTGTAATCACCCTCCATTTTTATGACCTGATGTGGTCATCCTCCATTTTTGCATAATGCTGATTTTCACATAGTGACCTAGTTTTTGGAACCAAACCATGTTGCTAAGTGAGGGGTGGGTGTAATTACTGATAAGGCAGGACTTCTGCCATTTTGCTATTTGTTTTCTGTATTGTATACTTTTAAAATTTTTCTTGGTACCTTGTTTCTTTCAGTACTACCTACTTTCGTGTTTTGTTCAGTTGTTGTAGTGAACCATTTTGATTCTCTTTTCCTTTTGTGTATATTTTAAAGATATTTTCTTTTTGGTTACTGTGGAGATTACGTTTAACATCTCAAGTTTACAGCAATCTAGTATGTCTTGATTCCAACTTACCTTCAATAGTATACAAAAACTCTGTTCCTATGCAGCTCTGTCACCTCCCCCTCACTTTATCTGCTGTTGTCACAAATTACATCTTTATACATTGTGTGCCCAGTAACATAAGTTTACAATTATTGTTTATGCATTTGTCTTTTAATTTGTGTAACAAGTAGAGTTACAAACAAAAAATACAATAAAATTGGCTGTTGTATTTGTCCATGAAATTACTTTTACCAGAATTCTTCATTTCTTCATATGGCTTCTAGTTACTGTCTAGTGTCCTTTTGTTTCAACCTGAAGGACTTCCTTTACATTTCTTGTAGGGAAGGTCTAGTGGTGACGAAATCCCTCAGCTTTTATTTGGAAATGTCTTATAATGTTGCCTTAATTTTTGAAGGACAGTTGTCTTAGTTATTGTCTTAGCTATCTAGTGCTGCTATAGCAGAAATACCACAAGTGGATGGCTTTAACAAAGAGAAATTTATTTTCCCACAGCCTAGTTTTTCTTAGTAGGCTAGAAGTCCAAGTTCAGGGTGTCGGCTCTGGAGAAAAGTCCTCATCAATCTTCCCCTGGACTAAGAGCTGCTCTGCACAGGAACCCCAGGTCCATAGGAAAGGCTCTCCTCCCAGCACTGCTTTCTTGGTGGTATGAGATCCCCCGTCTCTCTGCTTACTTCTTTCCTTTATATCTCAAAAGAGATTGGCTTAAAACACTATTAAATCTTGCAGATCTCATTGATACAACTGCCACTAATCCATCTCATTACATCATAGTTATAGGATTTACAACTCATAGGGAAATCACATCAGAGGACAAAATGGTGGGCAATCACATAATACTGGGAATCATGGCCTAACCGAGTCGACAGATATTTTTGGGGGACACAATTCAATCCATGACAACAGTTGTCTAATGCTGCTATAACAGAAATACCACAAGTGGATGGCTTTAACAAAGAGAAATTCATTCTCTCACAGTCTAGCAGGCTAGAATTCTGAATTCAGGGTGCAAGCTCCAGGGGAAGGCTCTCTGTCTCTGTCAGCTCTGGGGAGGGCCCTTGTCATCAATCTTCCTCTGTTGAGAAGCTTCTGAGTACAGGGAACCCAGTCCAAAGGATGGGCTCCCCTCCTGGTTCTTCATTCTTAGTGATAGAAAGTCCCCCTTGCTTCTCTCTTTTATTTCTCAAAAGAAATTGATCCAAGATACAACTTAATCTTTTAGATTGAGTCCTGCCTCATTAATATAACTGCCTCTATTCCTGCCTGATTAACATCATAGAGACAGGATTTATAACACATAGGAAAATCACGTCAGATGACAAATGGTGGACAGCCACACAATACTGAGAAGCATGGCCTAGGCAAGTTGACACACATTTTTGGGGGACACAATTCATCCATAACTACAGTTTTGCTAGATATTGATTTCTTGGTTGACAGTTCCTTTCTTTTAGCATTTCAAACATATCATCCACTGACATCTGGCCTCCACAGTTTCTAGTGTGATATCAGTGCTTAATCTTATTGGGGATCCCTTGTGTGTAACAACTCATTTCCTTCTTGCTACTTTCAAAATTCTCTTTACTTTTGTCTTTTTAGAGTTTTATTATGATGTGTCTCAATGTGAATCTCTTTGGGTTTATCTTACTTGGAGTTGTTGGATTTCTTGAATGTGTAGATTCATATCTTTCTGCAAATTTGAGAAATTTTCAGCCATTATTTTTTCAGGTATTATTTCTGCCCCTTTTTTCTAATTCTGGGTTTTCCATTATGTGTATGTTGGTCCACTTGATGTTACCCCTCAAGTTCCTTAGGCTATGTTCACTGTCTTTCATTCTTTTTTCTCCTCAGGCTCAAAAATTTCAATTGCCCTGTCTTCAATTTTGCTGATTCTTTTGTCTGCCTGTTAAAATCTGCTGCTGTACCCCTCCAGGGAATGTTTTCATTTCAGTTATTATATTTTTCATCTGCAGTATTTCTGTTTGGTTCCTTTTTATAATTTCTCTCTATCAATATTCTTCCTTTGTTCATGCATCATTTTCCTGATTTCTTTTAGCTCTTTGAGTTTTTCTTGATCCCTTTGGGCATATTTAATACTATTGTTTTAAAGTCTTTGTCCAGTAAGACCATTCCACAAGGATGGTTTCTGTCACTTTTTTTTGTTCTTTTGAATGGGCCATCCTTTTCTGTTTCTTTGTATGCCTTGTGTTTTTTGTCGAAAACTAGATATGTGAATATTGTAATGCGGTGACTCTGGCAATGAGATTCCACCCTTCCCCAAGGTTTGCTGGTTGCTGTTTGTTTTTTATTGTTAAAAAATGTAGTACTCCATTTGTTTAATGACTACCCTTTTTGCCAAGACTGCCTTCCTGGTTTGGTGTGGGCACCAAAGTCTATTTTCCCTAATTTTTGTTCAGCTAGTGTTTTGACAGAGATTTTCTTGAATGCCATGGGGAGAAAGGAAGGAAGGAAGGACGGATGGACAGAAGGAAGAATGGAAGAAAAGAAAGGGACAGTTCAATCTCTGTTATGGATTGTTACAGATTGAACTGTGTCCCTAAAAATATGTTGAAGTCCTAACCCTTATACCTGTATATTTGATCGTGTTTAGAAAGAAGGGTTTTCTTTGTCTTGTTAATGAGGTCATATAAGAGTAGAGCAGATTCTTAACCTAATCCTTTCTGAGTTGTGTCTTATAAAGGGGAGTACAGATACAGAGAGACAAACACAGGGGGAGATGTCATGTGATGACAAAAACAAACAAAAAAATCAAACCCGCTGCCATTGAGTCAATTCCTACTCATAGCAACCCTACAGGACAGAGTAGAACTGCCCCATAGAGTTTCCAAGGAGCACCTGCTGGGTTCGGACAGCTGACCTGTTGATTAGCAGCTACAGCATTGAACCACTACACCACTAGGATTTCCCTTGATGACAAAGTAAGGCATATTTACAAGCAGGAAAAGAATGCCAGGGATTGTAGCAGCCACCAGAAACTAGGAGAGAGGCTTACAGAAGGAATTATTGACATGGCCAAGACCCTGATTTGGACTTTTAGCTTCCAGAACTATGAGAAGATAAATTTCTGTTTTTTAAAGCCACTTACTTTGTGGTATTTTACTATGGCAGCCCTAGCAAACTAAGACACTCTCCCAGCCTTTGCTAATTTGCTCTGTGCTGAGACACTCCCTCAACACTTAGCCAGGCTTGTACTAAGCCTAGGAATCAGGCTGAGGTCAGAGAATAGGGTTTTCTCAAGTATTTTCTGATTAAATTTCTCCATATACTTGGTGCTTTTGAATGCCCTAATTCCCAAAGAAACTCTCCCTGGCTTCCCCTGCCAGACTTTGGGATCCTATTGTATGCCTCTATTGTACTCTTAATCCCAGGCAGCTGCATACAGTTAGAATTTTCAGGCATTACTTGCCACTTTTCTGCCCTGTGTGAGTTCTGAGATAGGCTAAACAGAGACGAGTGCCTTGTTTCAGTCCTTCAGGTAGCCTCCAGACAGGTTAAAACAGACATACACAATAATTTATGAATAAAGTCTGCTCTGCTTCCTCAGGACCCAGAGACCAGAGTCCCTCCCTAGGAATGCAGGCCACCACAGCTTTAAGGCAACTGCTTAGCCAGGGAGAGGGCGGGACACTGCAGGTAGAAAAGCTTTCTTACTGTTTTAAAGTCACCTTTTCCTTGATTCAACATTTGCTTAGTTGCTATAACGCCTTTGTCCAGATTCCAAAGTTCTGACAAAGTTGATTCTGCCAGTTTCTGCTCTTTTTGGGGGTGGGGGTGGGGGTCGGAGGGAATAATCAGTTGATGTGTCTTTGCGAGTCCTTGTGAGCCCTTGGAAGCCCAGCTTTAGCTGGGTCACATTCTCAATGTTTAAGGATAGGGAATAGTGACTCCAATATTATTTCTTAAATCATTTTCTCTTTTTGATCAGACATTGGAGATAAATCAATACCTGGACTTAATTGAGCTCCTAGATGGTGGCCATTTCAGGCTCTTTAAACTCATGTGCTGACTTTCCACCAGTTACCATCTGGTTCTTCACCAGGGGCTTAAATAAGAGCAAAGTTCTCATGAATTGCAGACTCAATGCACTTCAACATTTTAGCCCGAGGCTTTTCTTTTGCCTTTTAAGTGTGTAAGACAATACAGGATAAATTTTATTATGTCGAATACTATCAGGACTATCCCTTGCAGTAGTGATCTAGCTCAGGTACTTATTCTTGATGGTAACCAACCCAATAAATGTGGTGTTTGTAAGGGTGTTACAGTTCATAACCAAGTAGCTTGTTGTCCAATTCTGTCTGTGTGTTCTACTTCTCTTGTGTTATTTAACATGAGTATCTGTTACAGCACAGACTACGCTTTTCTTGAACCAATGAATAAAAATTTAAGGCTATTTTGTTACCTCATGTCACCTTGGATTAATGAGGTCAGGGATCAATGTTGTGTTTTCATCCCACTGCAACTTCGTCTGTTATTTGTCCCATAACCCAAAAAACCAAACCCACTGCTGTAGAGTCGATTCCGACTCATAGTGACCCCATAGGTTAGAGTAGAACTGCCGCATAGAGTTTCCAAGGAGCTCCTGGCAGATTTGAACTGCCAACCTCTTGGTTAGCAGTAGTAGCACTTAACCACTACGCCACCAGGGTTTCCATTTGTCCCATAGTGATTGATAAATTTCTTAAAGATTTCTTCAATTCAAATATACTATCTAATATTTACTATGAATATCTAAAGATAATACTAAAGTTCCCAGAGTGTACTGTCCACGTATTCATCAGGAATTTAAACAAGAAATTGTCCATGTAAATTCACTATCAGTGAAAAGTGATCATCTAAACTAGTATAGGTGGATATATCACATAAAAACATGTCTAGAAGGAACACACAGTTTGTATAGAGAAAACAGAAAATATAGAAAACTTACGTGTGACAACCAAGTTTTCATTAGAGAATTCATGATTAGCAAGATAATACAGGATGGACGTCTCCTGTTGGAGGTCTCTAGTTAATCCGTCCAAAACATACTAAGTGTTTTCCCTAAGGAAAAGCTGCTCCTCCTTAGTTTCCCTATTAACAGTCATGGGTTACTTTTTCAGAAGCAGAAGTAGAATCTAAGACAAAATGGAGTCTGAGCCACGAGGTCCATCTCCTCTGAGAAACTGGTTTCTTGAAGATATGTAATCTTCTGCATAGCAAGAGAGTGAGAGTTTGATTATAAACATTATACAGGTATTTCATGCAACATTGTCTAGAAGACTGATTAAACCGATTACTGATTTACCCTAAGCAGAACTCTATTTACTGATCTTGAAAGTCAGTTTCTCAAAACAGACTGAATTCTTAAAAAAATAAAAAATAAAAAAAACCTACAATGCCCAGAGCAAAATAGTCTTGCTAGTTTATCTGAACAATTGCTTGCCTCAAAGTGGCTTCAGGAACCAGTTTTTCCTCAAAGCTCGAGGTTCAAAAGGACACCCAAACGTGGTGGCCCGTGTGGGCTGCCCCAACCTTCATGAAAGCCAGAAATCTGGATTTCAAGAGAATTATAAGTCTTTTATAGTTTCCTCCTTTGGATCATGATCTTGTTATAGAATCTTTTGATCAAAAATGTTCAATAAATGGTAACTGGGCACTGTCTGGTTTTTAAGATCTCAGGTACCGTACAGCAAATCGGGAGGTAAAATAGAAATACTAACAAATAATGCTAGGCCAATTATCTGATATAACCAGTGAAACCATGACCCTAAGGTCTCTGAACCAAGGAAACAAATCTCATGAGGTGTTCGTTTATGCATAAGTAGCATCAGTAACTGCTTTTCATGTGGATCAGCAACAACTACATTCTGCCACACCTAAAACTGGGTATTAATATAAACAGGGCAACATTTATCTATTAAGGCACAAACTATTCTTTGAGAGAACTAATAGGAAATCTAATGCTATTCTAATTTGTAAAATTGTAGCTCAAATTTCAAACACTTCTCTGGTTATGATATTTACAACTTTGCTAAGTTTACCAACAGGAACTTCCAATTCAAGAGTCAAAATAACTAAACCCATTAGCTAGATAATTTAGGGGAAAAGAGAAAAATAGTTTCTTATCACCAGAATGTAGGATCTTAAAGCATTTCTTATTTCCAGAAGGAAAGACTTGAAAACATTAGCAACATTCTCACACGAAATCCCATAGTATCATTTCATTTACTCAGTCTTATATAGTCAATTTTTGTTCCATGTGATTCTGGATCTATGGCAGTCTGCAAAACCATCAGCTTCTGCATAAGAGTTTTGGGGATCTTGAGTCTAGTCAGTCTTTTTTGCAAGTTCATTATAGTCCATCTTTTTTTGTTGAGTTATTCTGGAAAATCAGCAAAGTAAAAACTTACCTGCAGATGACAAAACTTAATACGGCCATGATTAATTTAAAAACATAACTCTTAATAGTGAAAGACCTGATAGAAATTAATTACAAGTATAACATAAAGGCCAAATAAAATTAGTTAAAAAGAACTTTAGATAACAATATTTCTAAATATAACCATATTTTAAAGAGTTTCAGGTATAATACATAATAATCTTGAGACAATACCATATAGTCAGGATGTATTAAAAATATCCCAAGATTATCAAGTCTCTAAATACCTGAATAGTAATAAAAATAACTTCATAGGTAAATAATGTGAATTCTTCAGTTACTCCATTGGCCTTGATGTTGCTAGATTGAAAAATAAAGTTTATTAACATATAAATTTTAACTCAAAGTGAATCAGGCACTTCTCTTGATTTTAACAGCATGTTCTATGTAATTTAGAACATGTTAAATAAACCTTTTTAGCACTTTTTCTTTATAAAAAACATTTTCGTGACTTTCAAACTTGTCAGAAGTTTATCATAAATTACCAAGAAATAATACTTTTAGTTATTTAACCAAAGATCTTAAAATAAAAACCTTAGCTTTTTCTTAAAGCCATGTGGCTTGGTTTCCGACTCTGGAATCTTATTCTAATGAGAGAGGCAGATTACACAAAGAAGAGATGAACTCTTCAACTCCATAGTCAAAGAAACTCTTGTTATTTTAACAGTGAGAAACCTAATTCTTTTACATGCTATTTAACATTAAAACTCTTAAAAATCTCATAAATGAAACCATTAAACTTTAGTCAGACAGATAAACTTTTGACAATTATCAAATAAATTTCTTTTTTCAATAAACCTCTTAAAAACGTTTTTTGTTGTATATCTCTAATAATAGTAAAAAAAAAAAGTACATCCCTTTAAATGGCAAAAATCAACTTACTCATTAACAGACCCAAACACACACACACACACACACACACACAGGCTTTTTAAAGTTCTCTTACAATAGAGAGAACTTGTTTTACAGTTCTTTTATGATTAGGATTTACCCAATTTCTGATACTGTAGTGAAGTAGTGATTTTTCTTATCCTTTTTTTTTTCTTTTTTTGGTCTTAAAAAGGTCTCCACCTAGTTGGAAAAAAAAAGGGTCCTTTAAAAGCTTCCCTGGAGTTATACCTTGGAGACTAGGGCTGGACGCTGAGAAGGCCTGATCTTGCCCTGCCCTTACCTACTTTTTAACTCATGGTAGAAGTCAAGATTAGGTCATTCTAATTCATTTATGTATGTTTAAGTTGACCTAGATGTTTTTGAAAGGCGAAAGATAAAATTAATTTCTTTCCCTTTTACTGTTCTGGAACTATTACTTTTACTTTAAGACAAAATTGTCTTTTTTTTCTTTACACCAGCTGCACTGGTCTTTTCCTTTCTAAAGGGTGTGAGGCTTTCTTGGCTCCTGTGGTCTTGGTCTCCCTCCTTGTCTTTGTTTTCTGGGCGGATGGCCTTTAGCCTGCAAGGCAGCAGTTAGGAATGCGGCATGGTGATTTTGGTCTGTAACTTTTTCTTTAATTGATTATAAGAAAAGAACTGCATTTAAGAATGCACCCTAGGGGTGAATCTCCTGGTATGTTCTCCTGATTTCTCATTCTGTCCAACTGACTGTTCCCAAGAACCTAGATTTTTATTTTTATGGGTAGTTGATAACACCAACTTTTTCTTTTAGTCTAATAGGAATTTAGTTGTCTCTCGTGCTGCAACCAAGAGTTTTCTCAGCTCTGGGAGAGAACCTCTTTTTTTTTTAAAAAAAAGTCTTAACACTTGACTCAAATCCCAGACTAAACTGAAACTGCTCTCCCTATTCATCTCCTTCTTCAGCCCAATCAATAAATTCTCAAGAGTCTCTACAAGTATGTTCTAATTTAACCTGAATTTCTTTTCACCACTTGATTTCTATGCATCACACAAATTACACATAAGACGCAGACAGAGGTAACTGAGACAATCTTGCAGTCTTAACCTCCCAGACAGCCCCTGTCACATGTAAGATTCACACATAAGACAAACAGACAAACAGAGAGTGCTCGGACCAGACAAGCCAGAAAGGGAACAGTAGCATAAGGATGATTTTAGTGAGGTCTTTTTTTTTTTTAACACATTACTAGAAATATCTGAATCTCCACTTCGATCCTCCAGATACCTCTTATCCCCAATAACAGATGAAGGGGCTTCAATCTCCCAGTCTAAACAGAGATGTCTACAGCCACTCCCCAGAACCAGAGTGCACCAACCAGAGACACACAACATCCAGACACACAAAAATGACAGCCACCACACACTCGTTCACCTGCCCAAACTCTAGAGTCGCAAGACCAAGAGTCCCTCCTGAGAGAATAGTTTAAAAATGAAGGGAAAGAAGAAAAAAAAAAGTCAAGGAAGTAGACTGTTGGAGCACCCTCTGAGACCTCCTGCTGAGGGTATGCGACCCATTCTGGAGTGCTCTCCATGGCTTCCTCCTATTGGAGGCTTGTGACCCACTCAATTTAGCGGAGTGCTCTCTGCAACTCTCTGGTGGGGTTCACGGCCCACTCAGTGGATGCTCTCAGCAGCTCTGTCCAAGGTCCACAACCCACCCTTGCAATATGGGATGATCAGGCCCTAACAAGGACTCACTCCTTGTTCCCAACTCTCCTTTTGTGAAAGGCAAATGACTGGAATGCTCTCCACGAACCTCTCTTCATTGGGGCTTGTGACACGTTTGGTGGAAAGAGGAAAGAAGAAGAGAGAAAATATGGAGACAAAATACCCAGGAAAAAAAAAAAGGGATAATAAAAGTTGCTGAAGGGGGAAGGAGGATTGAGGGTCAGGGTTCCCTGAACTTACTGCTTCAAAGAGACACCAGACAAAAAGGTTCGGATGGCTGCTTGTCTCTGAGTAGAGGTCTGTTCTGCAGGCTCAGTGATTCTGGTCTGCGTCCCCTAACTGGTGGCTAATTTGAGCCCCTAGTCTCCTGGCTGGCTCACCAAATTTTGTTACCAATCGTCAATCTGATACAAAGGGCCTTTGTCTTTTCCTGAGTAAGAATACACGCGAAAGACAAACTTTATCTTCAGCAAGCTTTATTTTGCTTGAGTCAAGGCAAAGGAGTCAGTGGGGGACTAAGTCTCTCCAAAAGACTGACTTGAAAAGGGAAGCAAGGCTAGGGCTTCTATGGGTTCAGTGGAGACAATAAAGTAATGAATATTTAGTGGGCTTCTTTCAAGGGGCAGGTACTTCTCAGAATGGTGGTGCATGCTAATTAGGTTGCGCACGCACTTGGAATCCAAGTTGGAACCTGCTGATATTCAGGATGGAGTCCTCTTGGCAGCCCTTCACATCACTTATTATGGGATGTAGTCCAAGCACACTGATCTTCAGCAGTGCATCACCATCTTCAGAAGGCTAAGGAAGGTTAAACAGCAGTCACACTTTGTTCTTCACATGCGGAGCTTGTAAAGGGGGAAGGGACTAGAAAGACACTAAGAAGGAGATCTCATGTTGACCTTTTCTCATGTTGACCTTATCTCATGTTGACAGAGTGTGGTTCCTGTTTACCCAACTTCTAGATGGTAATCTTTTAATAGCTCTTTTGTTCCGCCAGCACAGTTAACCAAATCTGTCTCAATACCACCAAGAAAGTAGTGCCAGGAGCACAGCATGTCCTTTGGACTGAGGGTCCCTGTGCTGAGAAGCTCCTAGACCAGGGAAAGATGGACAAAGGCCTTCGCCCAGAGCCAACAGAGAGAAAGCCTTCCCCTGGAGCTGACAACCTGAATTTGGACTTCTAGCCTCCTAGACTATGAGAGAATAAATTTCTCTTTGTTAAAGCCATCTGTTATAGCAGCACTAGATAATTAAAACAAATTCCACTTGGGAAGGAGTTGTCTTTGTTATGTTAATGAGGCAGGATTAGTGTAGGGTGTGTCTCAAATCAGTCTCTTTTGAGATGTAAAAAGAGATTAAATGCAAGCCACCAAGCTGAGATGGGGGAAGAGAGATGCCATGGCACATGAAGATTGCCCAGGAGCAGAAGCTCAGAAGAGGCAAGGACCTTCCTCCAGGGCCAACAGAGAGAGAAAGTCTTCCACTAGAGCCTGAATTTGAACTTCTAGCCTCCTAAACTGTGAGAAAATAAATTTCAATTTGTTAAAGCCATCCATTTGTGATATTTCTGTTATAGCAGCACTAGATAACTAAGATAAGACCCAAGAAACCGGATTTCTGGCACCCCAGTTATCACAGGTTCTTGCATTATCTAGTGCTGAATCTTGGAATGATTATTGCCATTGTTTTCTATTTGAATGGTCATCACATTTTCTGTTTCAAAACTGATGTCCAGAAGTTAAGATAAATCACTTTCCATACATATAGCTTGGAAACATATTTACGGTTTTTAGGTGGAAAGTAGTCACCAGAGATATCAGATGCAATGAAATACTGGAACATTTTACTCCAGGAGAAACCATAACTTTCTCAGGACTGGAAAGAAGAAAGTCAATGAGTTACACTCCTATGAATACCCCTCAGATTGGAACAGTCTGCTCTGCCATCACATGAACAGGACTTACACCATTTTTCTTTCTTTTAAACTTATTCTTCCCTGCTCAGTTCCTTTTTGCTTGTTGAATTTTTACTCAGGGCCGGGGCGGATAGGGCAGACCAATGTGGCTTCCGAAACTGCATCCTAGCCTTTGGTTTCTGGGGCAAGTGGCGCCATGGATGACTGACTCCGTGAGTAGGGTCGCAGAGAGGGACTCCAGGGAACTCTAGAGTAGGGAGGTTGGTGTCGCAGCCCTTGAAACAGGGGAGTCTGGAGGCTGAGGCCATCAAGATCACCCCGTCACATCTTTTGGTCGTCTGGGGGGTTGAGGCTGTCAAGACTACCTCTATTGCCCTTGTCTGTTAGCCTTGTGTCAGTCTAAAACGTTCTTTGTATGTCTATTCACGTGTACTTGTACCCCCGAATCCTTGTAACGTTGTCATTACAATCTTGTATGAAACCCCCCACCAGATTCAAGAACTACTTTTGTCTAAGGAAGTTTACTACGCATAGGCTAGCTTGGAGTGGGGTCTCCGGCGAGGTTGGGGCCCTAGGATAGGGATTCCGGGAATCCTAAGAGAACTGAGTCAATCTTACCCAAAATTGCTATAAACACTTTAAGAACCTAAAATTCTCATGTCCTTGTTTTGCGTGGTATTGTTCAGTGAGTTTATGTGATCTTTCTGTTCTAAGAGCTTGCTTCTGGTCTAGAGCATTGTGTCTAAGTTTCCGTCTGGTATCAGATTGCAAGCTATGGCTAACAATTGTTGTTTTTTTTAAGGCTGTCTTAGAGCCTCAGTTCTTTCCTCGTCCAGAAAAACTGCATCTTGTGTCTGTCTTAAGATTCAGATTTTTAGTAACAACTTAAAGAAACTTTTATATAAATTGGTCTATTTGAAAAGTACACCAAGATTTTTATGTTCTGTATGTCAATCTTCGAAGCAAAACCTTTCTAAGTAACTTAAGCTAGATATTATATGAAATGTGTTTTGTTAAAAAAGGGGGTTAATTTTGTCTTAACGTAAAAGTAACAGTTCCAGAACAGTAAAAGGGAAAGAAATTAGTTATCTTTTGCCTTTCAAAAATGTCTAGATCGACTAAACATGTATAAATGAATTAGAATAACCTAATCTTATCTTCTACCAGATAAGATTTTTTTAATCTTATCTTCTAAAAAAAAAAAAAAAGGTAGGTAGGGCAGGGCAAGATCAGGCCTTTTCAGCCCCGAGCCCTAGTCTCCAAGGCTGTGTAGCTCCAGGGAAGCTTTTGAAAGATTCTTTCCAACTAGATGGAGACAATTTTAAGACAAGAGAGAAGGAAAATTGCTGTTTTACTATAGCTATCAGAAATTGGGTGGATCCCAATCATAAAAGAACTGTAAACAAATTCTCTCTATTGTAGGAAAACTTTAAGAAGCCAAAAAGACACAAAATATATATGTGTATTAGGGTCTGCTAATTAATGAGTGAGTTCCTTTTTTCCATTTAAAGGGAGGTACTTTTTAAAATTTTTTTACTATAAGAGAGGAAACCCTGGTGGCGTAGTGGTTAAGTGCTATGGCTGCTAACCAAAGGGTCGGCAGTTTGAATCCACCAGGCACTCTCTGGAAATTCTATGGGGCAGTTCTACTCTGTCCTATAGGGTGGCTATGAGTGGGAATCGACTTGGCAGCAACAGGCTTGGGTTTTGGTTTACTGTAAGAGATATGCAACAAAGAATATTTAAGAGTTTTATTGAAAAAAAAGAAATTTATTTGATAATGGTCAAAAGTTTTATCTGTCTGACTGAAGTTTAATGGTTTGATTTATGAGGTTTTTAAAAGCTTTAATGTTAAATAACATAAAAAATTGAGTTTCTTGCTGTTAAAATAAAATTTTCTTTGATTACTGAGTTAAAGAGTTAATCTATTCTTTGTGTAATCTGCCTCAAAGACAAAGGTTTACTCTCTCATTAGAATAAGATTACTGTCTTGAAAACCAAGCCCACATGGCTTTAAGAAAAAAACAAAAACAAAAAAGCAAGCCAAGGTTTTTTTGTTTTTGTTTTTTAAAGATCTTTGGTTAAATAACTTAAATCTTGTTTCATGGTAACTTATAAAACTCCTGATATCTTTGAAACTTCATGGAAAGCCACAAAAAATTCTATAAAGGAAAATTCTAAAAGTTTAGTTAGCATATTATAAATTATATGTGTTGTTAAAATCAAGAGAAGTGCCTGATTCTTGATTGGGTTAAAATTCACATGTTGATATTTCCTCTTATGTTTTTGCCTAATATTATACAGCAAATGCATAATGTTATGTCGTGATTTAAACTTTATTTTTTTAATCTAGCATCATTGAAGCCAACGGTTTAATTGAGGGATTCACAACATTTACCTATGAAGTTTTTATTTATTTATTTTTATTACTATTGAGGTGTTTAGAGCCTTGATAATCGTGGTAAATTCTTAGTCCAGACTATTATGCATTTTATCTGAAGCCCTTTAAAATACAGGTAATGGTTATATTTAGAAATATTTTTATCTAATGTTTTTTAACTGATTTTACTTGGCCTTTACTTTGTGCTTGTAATTAATTTCTATCAGGTCTTTCACAATTAAGGGTATTATTTTTATAAATTAGTCATGGCCATATTAAGCTTTGTCATCTACAGATGAGTTTTTACCTTGCTGATTTTCTGAAAATGTTTGACCGGAATATCTCAACAAAAAAAGCTGTGCTATATTGGACTTAAGAAAGGAACTGTGACTAGACTCAGTTAAAATTTCCAGAAATCCAAACTCCAAGAACATCAGCAATATTTTTACAGTCTGTTTTGAGAAGCTGACTCCAAAGTTCCATAAATAGAGTTATGTTTAAGGTAAATCAGTAATTGGTTTAATCAGTCTTTAAGGCAATGCTGTATGAAATACTTGTCTAATGTTTATAATCAAACTCTCACCCTCTTCCTATACAGAAAATTATGTATTTTAAAGAAACCAGGTTCTCAGAAGAGATCAACCTCATGGCTCAGACTCCAGTTTGCCTTCCACTCCTGCTTCTGAGAAAGTGACCCATGACTCTTAATGGGTAACCAAGGAGGGGCAGCTTCCCTTGGGAAAAACACTTGCTATGTTTTAGACAGATTAACTGGAGACTTCCAACAGAAGAAGCTGTAGGGGAAAAAAATCACAAAGTTTAGTAAAGCAAAGAGAAAGCTTTATTGGGCATATATTCAAAAAGACAAAAGTGGGAAGCGGACAAGCATGTTGCTAGAGCTAAGGTCTGCCCGAATCCAAGGAACATTACAGAATAAACAAGAATGGGAAAATGGACAAGCATACTCCCACAGCCATGTCTGCCTGAGTTCAGAGAGTACACAATAAACAAGAATGGGAAAATGGACAAGCATGGTGCCACAGTCATGTTTGCCTGAGTCCAAGGAAAATATTACAGAATAGGCAAGAAAGGGAAAATGGACAAGTATGCTGCCTAAGCCTTGTCTTTCCAAGCCCAGAGAATATTACAGAGTCATCAGTATATATTAACACTACAAAATGGGCAAACCATTGAAAGCTTCACCTTTTCACAGATTGGCTAGAAACTGTGATCTTACATTTTGAATTGTCCCTCTAAACAAATATTGATACCGGTTTCAGTAACAACAGTCAGGAGGGTCTTCATTGGTCCAACAAATTCCTATTCACTAAATGCTAATAGAAAAAGATAAGAGGGGAAAGTCTTTTGTGTTCTGGCTTATGTGAAATGGTCCCTAAAAGATACTTTCCAAGATTATTCTATATATTGTCTTTATCTCAGGGCCCAGTTGATGTGTCCTTGTGAGCTCTTGTGAACCCTACTCCATCTGGATCGCATTCTCTATGCTCAAGGACGGGGAATAATGATTCCAATATTATTTCCTAAATCAAAGTCCATCCTGTATTATCTTGCTAATCGTGTATTCTTTAATAGATACTTGCTTGTCACATGTAGATTTCTCTATATCTTCTGTTTTCTCTAGACAAACTTTGTGTTCTTTATGGATATATGTTTTTTGTGTGGTAGATTTAACTAAACTAATTTAGATGATCTGAGAGTGAATTTACATGGGCAATCTCTTGTTTAGATTGCTGGTGAATACATGGCCAATGCACTTTGAGAGCCTTAAAATTATTAGGTTTGGTTTGGTTGGTTTTATTCATAGTAATGATGCTAGTAAATACTAGAAAGATAAATGTTAATTCATTACCCATTATGACAGGAGGGTCAGAAGAAACCTCATTGGTCTAATACTGAGGGTACAGTTGGTAGATTTAATTCCTATTTATAGTATAGTTGAATTAGTGAAATCTTTTAAGAAGTTTATCAATTACCATGGGACAAATAACAGATGAAATTGCTAGAGGAATGGAAACACAACAGCGATTTCTGATCTCATTAAGACGAGGCAACATGAAATAATGAAATAGACATGAGGTTTTTTTATTAGCCCAAGAAAGTGTAGTTTGTAGGTTTAAAATCATTGCAGGGAATAGTAATATTCTTCTTAGTCTGCATAAAAGACAAAAGAAAAGCCTCGGGCTAAAATGCTGATGTACATTGAGTCTGCAATTGATGAGAACTTTGCTTTACTTAAGATCTTAGCGGAGAACCAGATGGTATCCAGTGGAAAGCCAGCACCGTGGGTTTAAAAAGCCTGCAAAGGCCACCATCTAGGAGCTCCACTAAGTCCAGAAATTGATCATCGATGTGTTATCTCCAATCTCTGATCAAAAAAAAAAAAAAAAAAAGAATGATTTAAGACATTATTCCCTGTCCTTGAACAGAAAATGTGACCCAGCTGGAGCTGGGCTCACAATGACTTGCAAGGACACATTAACTGGGCCCTGAGGTATAACGATAATAGCTAAGATAATCTTAGAAAATATTTTTTAGAGAACCTTTCACATAAGCCAGAAAACAAAAGACTTCCCACTCTTATCTTTTTTATTAGCATTTAGTGAATAGAAAATTTGTAGGACCAGTGAAGACCCTCCTGACTGTCAGTTACTGAAAACTACCACTGATTGCTAAGAAAGGCAATTCAAAACGTAACATCACAGTTTCTAGCCAATCTGTGAAAAGGTGAAGCTTTCAATGGTTTTGCCCATTTTGTAATATTCTTTTTTTTTTAATATTCTTAGGGCTCACAGGCAGACATGGCTGTGGCAACATGCTTATCCATTTTCCCGTTCTTGCTTATTCTATAATATTCCTTGGATTTGGACAGAAGTGGATCTAGCAACGTGCTTGTGTGCTTCCCACTTTTGCCTTTTTGAATATATGAACCAGTTAAAGGACTTAAGTGGCTGTTCAAGAGACAAAACAAAGACTGGAAAGTATCATTAAAATAAGTGCTGTAGAGATATTAAGAATTGTTTTTGCTCTAGCCCTTTTATTAATTTTATTTTAACCTTTGCTTGCATTGTTCCTCTTTCTAGACAAACTTATGTGTCTTGGTGTATGCCTTAAGGAGTTGGTGTCTTCTTCCCAAAGGGTAGAGTCATTTCAAGTGATTCAAAAGTTCCAGCTCCAAGTGGTGGTTGATCAGGAATTTCAACACATCCCCATCAAGAGGAGGGACAACAGCCCAATAAATGCCCAGTATAGATGAAATTTTTTTTTTTTTTATACATACAAGAGAGATATAATAGTTTACCTCAGACAACACGAGAGTTTCAGTCTAACCTGTAGGGCTCTACTATGCCCCCATCCAGTCGGAAGCAGCTAGAGAGACTCAACACCCTGTTTCCCAAGATTGAGAAACTCACAACAAAATGGGGGGATTGGAACAGACTGCTCAGCCATAACATGAACAGGACCTACGCCATTTTTCTTTCTTCTAAACTTATTCTTCACTGCTCAGTTCTTTTTTCCTGTTGAATTTTTACTAATGACTAATGTCCTTTTCAGACTGTAAAAACAAATAATATGATCTAAGAAAGTCTTATGACCACTGAAATCACCCCAGGAGACCAGTCACCCCCTGGGCAGATGAGATACCTTGGGACCATGATCACCGGAACCACCCCAGGGGAGAATGGCATTTCACAGGTTCCTGAAACCCGTGATTTTGCCCTATAAATCTTTGAAACAGTCTCCATTTGGGGGAAACAGGCTTTGGAGATCATTCCCCTCTGTCTCTTGTGTGTCAATACACATTAAAGCTCTTGCTACTCACCTCACCCCGGCTCAGGAATTGGCTATCTGCGGCAGACAGCCCTGACCCAAGAAATTGCAGCAACAAGATGAGCTTGAAGAATATGGACTGGAGGTCAGAAAAAGGGAGCGT
Source organism: Loxodonta africana (assembly GCF_030014295.1). Lineage (NCBI taxonomy): Eukaryota > Metazoa > Chordata > Mammalia > Proboscidea > Elephantidae > Loxodonta > Loxodonta africana. The sequence goes on along the minus strand of NC_087344.1, from coordinate 179,663,100 downwards.
TTTCTTGAGAGAGAAAATAGATACAGGGAGCAATTTGAACGATGCTATCTATCCTTCATAGCCTATGCAGGAGAGAAATTCTTGCCTTACGGACATCTACCAACAGTGGATAAATAAGTTATGGTCTGGCCTAGTTCCCTTCTGACTCATATATTCCTGAAATTTTGAAAAATTGGAAAATATTTCACTGTTTTTGCTTTCTGTTTGGATAATTTCTTTGACCTATTTTCAAGTTCATTTTCAGTTCAAAATTTGTCCAATATTGGAGATTTCATATGATTCAACCTAATATATTAACTGAATGAGAAAAAATTAAATTTTCTCAGATACTGGTAAATAACATTCCAATAAAAAGGCTTTACCAATTTACTCCTATTGACAGCACATGATATTATCAATAATTTTTACTTTTTCCAATCTGGTAGGTGAAAGTGACATTTAATTATTTTGAATTGCATCTACCTTATTACTGAATAATTTGAGTTCCTTTTCTTCATCCATTTATTCTGTTTATGTATTTTTTTTGTAACTCTTACTAAAAAATAAAAATAAAACCAGTTGCCATTGAGTCAATTCCTACTCATGGTGGGCCCACATGTGTCAGAGTAGGACGGTGCTCCATAGGGTTTTCAGTGGCTGATTTTTCAGAAGTAGATTGCCAGGCCTGTCTTCAGAGGTGCCTGTGGGTGGACTCAAACAGCCAACCTTTCGATTAGGAGCCAAATGCTTAACCATTTGCACCATTCAGGGACTCTATAACACTTACCACTACTTGATATGTTTTTTTACACTTTATTTACTTATGCATTAATTATTTTGGAAACCTTGGTGGTGTACCGGCTAATTGCTACTGCTGCTAACCAAAACGTTGGCAGTTCAAATCCACCAGGCACTCCTTGGAAACCCTATGGGGCACTTCTCTTCTGTCCTGTAGGGTCGCTATGAGTTGAAATCGACTCGACAGCAATGGGTTTGTTTTTTTTTTGGTATGAATTATTTTACTGTCTCACTAAAGAGTAGCTTCATAAGAGCATGGACTTAGTCTCATTCACCACTGTATCTCCAGTGCCTAGAACGTTGTGTATACTCATCAAATATTAATTGAATAAATTAACAAATGGATGGATGGATGAAAGTTGTAAGGGTGTCCATAAATGTGGACATTAGCTAAAGTCCCAGAGATTCACTCTTCTCCTGATTCTCATATTTTAAGCTCTGGTAAGCCTGGAGTAAGCCTCTAAAAAGACACAGCTCCAGATCACCCCTTTGGACTGGTTCCTGTTCTTAGGTCTCAGGCCTCATCTATTCATGAATAATGGATATATTGCTTCCTGTTAAATTTTCTATACTATGTCCACAGTGAATGTTGATGTATTTCCTGGTCCCCTCACATAATGATTGTTCAGCTAATGACTTTTTTTTTCTTTAACGGTAAAGGCTATTGAAAAGTTGTACCACTTTTTGGACAATGACTCTTTTTAAAAAATATATAATGGCATTTTCACCTCAAAATAAATGGATACCCTATAAGAAATTGTATTTTGACATCATGGCTTCAAGCAAAGACCCTGTGTAGAACGGTTTGTATGGACCCACTGCTATACTCTGCTTTTTGATGCTGAGGCTAGGACTCTGTAAACCACATCTTTTTTTCCTTGCTGACTGTTAGTTTCTTCCAATAAGGGGTGTGTTGAAAGGAGGCTGAGAGGCTAAAGGAGTCATAAGAGACTTCCTGTTTTGCTTCTTGTTCCTAGCAGCATCACACCAGCAATGATTTTTCACCCTGGCAGCAACAGTTGTTTCTAATTTCTTCTCTTTTTTTTTTCACAATTGCAGAGCCAGCCTCGTTGCACCCCCTCGTAGTGACCAGCAGCAGCCAGCTGGCACACCCTCTTTAGGCTTCAGAGTCCCAGTTCCACAAGGTTCTTCCTCTGAGTTCTTGAGGCACTAAAACCCATTGCTGTCAAGTCGATTCCAATGCATAGTGACCCTGTAGGACAGACTAGAACTGCCCCATAGGGTTTCCAAGAAGCACCTGGTGGATTCGAACTGCTGACCTTCTGGTTAGCAGCCACAGCTCTTAACCTTGAGGCACTAGCACCAGTTAAAAAGCACTTCCCCCTCAGAAGTCAGAATCCCAGCTATATGGGAACTTTCATTGAAGTTTCTAAGTTCTAATAACCCCAGCCTCTTACCTCTGTCTCTGGAAGCCTAGGGTTGATACTGCTTCCTACAGGCACCATCTCTATGTTTCATCAGTGCCCCTTTTGCCTTTTCAGACTGCCAATACCTGTTTGATTCCTTGTATTAAATTCTCTCTAGTGTACTGTTTTCCTGTTTGAACCCTGAATGACACAATAACAAAAACCAAACCCATTTCTGTCAGGTAGATTCCAACTCATAGAGACCCTACAGGAGAGAATAGAACTGCCCCATAGGGTTTCCAAGGAGCAGCTGGTGGATTTGAACTGCTGACCTTCTGGTTAGCAGCCAAACACTTAACCACTATGCCAATATTACTCTCCAATTTGCCTGATGTAACAGGTTTTAGTCAGAGAATATCAAGTGGAACAACTTTGAATTGCATGCCATGTTTGGATGGACCCTAAATATTATGCTTTGTATACACATGCCAGCCAACGGGGATGAAGAGGTTGCATCTTCTATGGCTCTTCAATTTGCTGCATGTGTCCACCATTTTCATGTACTTCAAATGTGTTTAGCCTTGCTTTGGTGAAAGCCTTAACAAAAAAGAAAATATCATCAAGCACATTTAAATCTGATGTTGAATGTCAGCCTGAAAGTCAATCACTGAATCTTCGTCACCTTTAAAACAATAATCCCCTCACACCCCTTCTCCAAAAACCATCATCTACCCTCAAGTCTCCTTCCCCTTCTTTGCTGAGTACAATGAATCTTCATATGTAGCAACTACACTTGTTTTTTATTACTCATAAATATTTGATTTAATTTTTTGATCTGTATGTTTTCTATCTGCTGGATATCTTGGATTAGAATGGAAAGCATCATATTTTTTTCCCATTAAGATAATGGAAATATTTTTTTTGCTCAACATCTTTTCACTTGGTGGTAGAGTTTTCAAACATAAAGTAAAATCATTAAGCAATATTTGTGTATAAGACACTTGGATCTAGAAATTGCCAAGACAGACTGTATCATGTTCCATATCTCTAATTTCGGATATAAGCTGCCCTCAGGATACACAAGGGCTGAGAAAACACAAAACGCCAATCAATTATGTGTTTGTTTATTCATTATAAAGTATTTATTGATTATATGAATGTCTTTATAAGCAAGATGCAAATGATGTAAAAGCAGCAATTCCTTCCCTGAAAGAATGTACACTCCAGGTAGGGAAAAGAAATATGTCATGTGTGTAACAAATAGATCATAAAACAGAATACATGATAGTTTAGTCCAAGCACGGTACGAATAAGAGCAGTTCTGTTATGTATTGAATTATGTCCCCCTAAAATATGTCTTGTAAATCCTAGCCCCTATACCTGGGGATGTAATCACATTTGGGAAGTGTTTCTTTTTTAAGTTAATGAGGTCATATCAGCATACGTTGTGTCTTAAACCAATCACTTTTGAGTTATAAAAGAGCAGATTAGGCACAGAAGAAAGCAGACACAAGGGAAGACCTACACTATCTGACAACATCCAAGGCAGACCAGTCTACCAGCCCAGGAACTCCAAGGATGGCTGGCTAGAGAAAATGAGACAAGGATTTTCCCCCACACCCAGAAGAGAGAGAGCCTTGCCCTAGAGCCAATGTCGTAAATTCAGACTTCTAGCCTCCTAAACTGTGAGAAAATAAATTTCTGTTCGTTAAGGCTACCTACTTGTGATATTTCTGTTATAGCATGAAATATGTGTGTAACAAATAGACTATAAAAGAGAATACATAATAGTGTAGTCCAAGCACTGTACAAATAGGAGAAGTGATATAGAAAAGGAGTAATAAGAGAGGGGCTTAAAAAACCAAGAGGACTTCTTAAACAACGCCCTGAAGAAAGTTATGAAAGTGAGCTGACCAAGGAAATAGGGAAGCACAAGAGCAAATTCGGCAACATTACCCCTGGCTTAGGCTGGGTTCCCTAGAAAAACAAAACCAGCGAAGCATGTGTGTGTATATATAGAGAGAGAGAGAAAGAGAGAGAGATTTATGGCAAGGAAATGGCTCATGCTGTTGTAGAGCCTGGCAAGTCTCAAATCTGTGGGTCAGGTGTCAGGCTGTAGCCTTCTGCTGAGTCACATAGCTGCACGGGATGACGAACCCAAGATCTGCAGGGAGTGCGGCAGGCTGATGGCCCAAGTTCCAAGAACTGGAGGTCAGATGGTGATGAGCCAGATGCAGGATCCAGAGCAAGCAAAAGCCAGCAACTTTGCCAGAACGTCCATATATACTGGATGTAGGCCACGTTCCCAAGGAAACTCCCCTTACAACTGGTTGGCTGATCACATCAGGGAAGTGATTACACTATGTCACAAAATAGAAGATAACTACATCATTACATAACTGCCAAACCACTGAGAATCATGGCCCAGCCAAGGTGACACACAACCTTAACCATTTACAACCCCCAATTCCTCTTTACCCCTATCTCTCCATTACCTTCCTCTGCCTTCCCTAGCCAACACACCAAAAAACCAAACCAAACCCATCGATGTCAAGTTTATTCTGACTCATAACCAGTGGTGTCACTAGGGCTGGTATCAGCCAGTGTGGCAACTCATGGTGTCACCTCCCCCCCTCATGGACCTTCTCCCATACCAGACCATATAGAATCCTTACCTAAAAAAAGTTTATTATCAATTTTAATCAAGGAATAATATGTGATATAGCAACCAAAAGGTTGGCAGTTCAAATCCACCAGGCGCTCCTTGGAAACTCTATGGGGCAGTTCTACTCTGTTCTATAGGGTCGCTATGAGTCAGAATTGACTCGACAGCAGTGGGTTAGTGGTAAATTGCTTAAATGTAATATTTCTTAGATTATATGAATACTAACAACAATTTTTTTGGTAAAATTACATTGAATTACAGCATTATTAGTTACAACATTATAAGTAACTGAGCAGAAGCCTTTTTTTCTTTTTCTCCTCTTTTTCTTTAATCATTACTTCATTTTCAATACAGTTATTAATATGGGATCGCAAATACTAATTACCACAATATTGTAGCTAAAACACCAGAAAAGGTGGTAAAATCGATGACTATAAAAACAATGGCAGCAGCAAACACAAAAACAATGGCGTGTGCTTGTAGTGTTGTCTTGTGGCGCTGTGCTTGTAGAGTGCTTGTAGCCGGTGCAGACCGAACCACGTGATTCGAGGGTCATTACAGTTGGATAATAATGACAGCTCTGACCAGAGTGCTTTAAAACCAAAACCAAGCCCACTGCCATCGAGTCGATTCCGACTCATAGCGACCCTATAGGACAGAGTAGAACTGCCCCGTAGGACTTCCAAGGCTGTAAATCTTTACAGAAGCAAACTGCCACCTCTTTTTCCCATCAAGTGGCTGGTGACTCGTCCCAGCAGTACATGTTTGTAATCTACCAGAAATAAGTGCAAAGAGGAAGCATGCGCACCAAAAATGAGATAGGAGAGGAACTAGAGAGTAGGGAATGTGTGTGTGTATAAAAGAGAAGCCCCTTAAGCTCAGGACCTTGGGGAAGGGAAGAGAGCCTCCCGCAAATCCGACATACAGGAAATGGCCTTTCCTCATGTGAGTTCTCTGAACTGAACCAACCACCATCTATTTGAGGTACCAAAACCAACCAAATCCATTGCTGTCAAGTCGATTCCAACTCATAGAGACCCTATAGGACAGAGTAGAACAATCCCGTTGGATTTCCAAGGCTCTAATTTTTTAAATCTTTATAGGTTACGTAAAGAGCTCGGTTAGCAGTTCGAATCCACCAGCCGCTCCTTGGAAAACCTATGGAGTAGTTCTACTGTGCCCTGTAGGGTCGCTGTGAGTTGGAATCCCCTCGACCTCAACTGGTTTGGTTTCCCAGGCTGTAAATCTTTAGGGAAGCCAACTGCCACCTCTTCTCCCACTGGGCGCCAGGTGGATTTGAACCGCTGACTTCTCCGTTATCAGCCTAGCGCTTAACTCCTGCGCCACCAAGGCTCCTTCTATTTGAGTAGGATAACAATAATCCTAACCAAAGCAAGAAGAATGATAATATGATTGATATCTGCTAGTCACTGCACAGAGGAGCCGAGGTGGCCAAGCCGTTAAACACTTGGCAGTTGGAACTCATCAGCTCCTCTTCGGGATAAAGAGGTGGCAGTCTGCTTCCGGAAAGATTTACGGCCTGGGAGATCCTATGGGGCAGTTCTAGTCTTTCCTGCAGGGTCGCTATGAGTCGGAATCGACCCCACGGCAATGGATTTAGTTTGGGTTTAATCCTTGCACACCCAGACCCCTAATCTGTTTTGCTTTGTTTGACCTCATGGACCATAGTTCTTAAAACTGTAGACACAGGACTAAAGTTCGGGCCATGTTAGGGACAGTGATACCTCTGAGGTTAAAAGAACCAAGGCTTGGATCTAAAAGGGAGTGGTGGAATAGGAAAGAACGTGGTTGCGATGTAGGAACCACCTCAGGCCTCCTCGGTTTAGCATTTGTCATCTCCTTCTTGACTGATGATGGTGATCTTCTCCATTGCCTTTTTCAGCAGATGTAGTCAACCCGCTTCCTGTGTAATCCATCCAGCGAAGTCCACGTGTTGTTGAAAAACAGTATTTCTGATGAGTAAGTTGTTGGTCTTACAGACGTCTGTTAAGCAACCTCCAAGCTCACTTCTGTGGCCTAGGCAGTATTTTCCGACCATTGATTCTTCTTCTTTGTTTCCAGCTTTCACATTCCAATCACCAGTAATTATCAGTGTACCTTGATTGCATGTTCCATCAATTTCAGACTGCAGTAGTTTGTAAAAATCTTCAATTTCTTCATCTTTGGTATCCATGGTTGGTGCATAAGTTTTAATAATTGTTGTGTTGACTAGTCTTCCTTGCAGGCATGGATATTAACCTATCACTGACAGTGTTGTATTTCAGGATAGATCTCAAAATGTTCTTTTAATGAAGAATAGAACACTGTTTTTCTTCAATGTTTCTTTTCTGGCATAGTAAACTGTATGATAAAATGCTGATACCAGTCTATTTCAGCTCACTAAAAGCTTAGGATATCTATCTCCAAGCATTCCATTTTATTTTTGATGACTTGCAGTTTTCCTTGATTCATACTTCATACATTCCATGTTCCAATTAGTGTTAATTCTCATTTTCAGTTACGCCACATCAGCAAATGAAGGCCTCAAAGGCTTTACTCCATCCACGTCATTATGGTTGACTTTATTTTGGGGAAGCAGCTCTTCCCCAGGGTTATTTTGAATGCTATCAAACCATCTTCCAGCACTATATCAGACAATGTTCTGTTCTTATCCATAAGAGTTTCATTGGCTAATTTTTGGAAGTAGATCACCAGCCCTTTCTTCCTAGTGTGTCTTGGTCTGGAAGCTCCACTGAAACCTGTCCACCGTGGGTGACCCTGCTGATATTTGAAATACTGATGGCATAGCTCCCAGCATCATAGCAACATGCAAGCCACCACAGTATGACAAACTGACAGATGGGTGGTGGTGTCTAAGTCTACCTTAAGTGAAGGAAGTGAGATACTAAAATGTTGCATCTAAGTAAGGATGAAATTTATAAATCTTACTAATAAAGAAAAATAAAGGTATACAAAGGCAATCTGTTTCAATTGTTTAAGAGATGTTATACAAAACATAATAAGCAAAGTTTTGCAGTGAACAACGTATACAATTCTTTGTACAAAATTTAGTGGTCCATTTGAGCAGTTCCTAAAATATAAGACCACTAAGGAAGAACTCGAGAAGGAAATGAAAGGTTACTGACTGCTTTTTACTCATAAAGAGTGCAAAAATAAAGTTAAATTTTGAGTAATTCTTTATGAGATTTAGGTTATCCTGAAAAACCAAAATCAAAGAGTTGCCATCAAGTTGATTCCAACTCTTAGTGACTCTATAGGACAGAGTAGAACTGCCCCCTAGAGTTCCCAAGGCAATAAATCTTTATGGAAGCCGACTGTCACATTTTTCTCCTGTGGAGTGGCTGGTGGGTTCAAGCCTCTGACCTTTAGGTTAGCAGCCAAGCGTTTAACCACTGCATCAACAAAATATATCAAGTGATTTTTCACAAATAACTTTCTAGGGTAGAGAAGAGAGCAATTTTCATTAAAATGGGCAAATATGACTTTGCACCTTACTCTGAGAAAAAGTGTCAGTGACGTGTTTTTAGAAGTATGATGCCTATGAGTATGAAGGTGTTAGAAAAGATCGTCAACGTGTGGAAATCCATATAAACATACGGATACAAAGTCTCCTAGTGGTTCTGTGAGCATTAGGATTTTCGTTGGTTATTAACGCTGGAAGCTACTCTAACTGCATTAGTTATGATATTTGTCTTGTTATCCCAGTTCTTTTTACATGGATTCAAACCCACATCACTGGGTATTTCCTCAACATTTGGAAACTACAGATACTTTTTTTTTCTTTTTTTAAAGTATTTCACCCCTCCAAGTCATGACTCTCTTTCATTTCTCTTCTGCAACAATACCATTCCCCATGTTATCCTGATCAATGAAATACATACACTGGTTTTTGAAAGCAACAGCTATTTTACTGCAAAGCGGAAATCGTGTGGGGTGGGGTGGGACCTAATGTTTTACTCTACTGATAAGAATGTAGAGGAAAGCAGACTCCCTGGGTTTGAATCCTGCTTCTATTTTTACAAACTTTGACAATTTACCCAACTCCTCTCTGACTAATTTCCTCATTTGTAAATGGAAATCTCAAAGTTTCCTGCCCATAGATTATTGACATCATTAAATAAGACAATGCATGTTGAGCGTATTTGCCTGGCACATAAAAAGCATTCTATGAAAATATGCAATGATGATGATGATGATAGACAATCTAACAGCGTCGACCCAAATAAAAAAACTCGTATTCTTTGACTGAGCAGTGCTGATTCTAGGAGTATGTCCTAAGGAAATAATAAGTCAAGTGTTTAACATAGGCACAAAACTATTCGTAGCAGTGTTGATAATAACAGTAAAAACTTAGAGAGGAGTTGGTGAAATAAATTGCATCCATAATGTGGAAAACTTTGGAGACGAAATCGTGTAAGCGCTATGAGTCTGGGCTCTGAACATAAATTTCAGTGAGATGAGGCTTCTCCTGTCTCTCTCAGAACATCCTGAGTTCTCCCCAGACCCTTGCTTTTCGTTTGCATCAGTCAGCTATTGCTCCATAACACTCTCAAAATTTCAGTGACATACAGCAATAAGCAATTATTTCTCACTCCTACGTTTGCAGGTCAGCTGGGGCAGCTCCACTTCAGACCACAACGGCTGGGATGGCTCTGCTTCACACCATGGCTGGCTAGCCAGAGCGTGGTCTTATCGTGACAATGGCAGAAGCCCAGGAGAGTGACAGATAACATGTGAATCTTCCTAAGGCCTAGGCTCAGGATTAGTACAATGTTGTTTCCACACACATATCATTAGTTGGTGAAAGTCACATGGATGAGACAAAGTCAAGGGCCAGGGAAGTACACTCAGCCCCTCATGAGTTTGTGAGGCAGTATAGGTTCTGGGAAGGGTGAGGAATTGTGGCCAGTAAATCGATGTACAACATTGTTTGTCATCATTTAAAATTTTCTCCCAGTGGAATTGCTACCCAAGTCTCTTTGAATTCATTGAATTCATCCTAGTTTCTGAGCTTTTTTTTTTCTCTTAACAAAATACCTAAAAATATCCTTATACTTTTACAACTTTGCCTCAGGAACCAGCTCACTCTGGTGAGAGCTCCCCGCCTGTACTCTGAAACTCCCTTTTTAGGGATATTTTTGCCCATACATATGAGTTATTTTTCTTCTCTACAGCATTTTCATAAAACAGAATTTTATTTGCCTTTAATTTTCCTTGGATTTAGCCAAGGTAAATATTCAGAATTCATAGTCTTTCAGGGAGATGTCATTTTTCACAAAAATTGGAGGTTTGTCCTACCTGTGTTCCTTGGAGGAACAGAGGCTGGTTTGTTTTAGGGCAACTCTTGCAGATGAATAAATCCTCACACGCGCCAATAGAGGCTGGTCTGGAATCATCTGGATTCACATGACCAAGCTTGGGAGGCCTTAGTCTCCTGCTTATAAAAATGGGGATTTGACATGTTCTAGCCCCAAGGAACAGAAGTGGTAGAGGGAAAATATAATCAGAATAGAGTATCAATAAAACTTTAGCCCCTCCCCTGGATTCTGAAATCTCCATGATGTCAAAATCAATGCTTTAGACTAGGGGAGATGGGTTAGGAAGCACGGGAATGAGAAGTGCATACTTGAAGAATTAAGATGTATTTCCCAGAAAAGGAACATGATGAAAGTGGTCAGAAGAAACAATTTCCTTCCTCTTTTCTAGTTTTAAATTAAGAGCCCCCTGCAGAGCCCCTTCCATGTCTTGCATGTTACAGATTTCACTGTTCCCATCGGTTGTGGAGATAAGATGTGGCTTCTGACTGCTCTGCTCCTTTGGGGTAAGTTGGGCTAAGAGGGTTAGCTAGAAGGGTACAGGCTCTGCTGATAAGGATTTAAGATTTTTCTCACCTTCCTTTGGTATCCTGAGCAAGAACTTAAGAGTATGGAGACAACTGTGTATGCGCTTCCATGGTTTGTTGGTGCTTATTATATCAAGAGGGTGGGAAGGGGGACCATAAGGTAGCATTAAGCCTAGAAGCCCCATGTCAATAGTCACCTTTGGGTTGTTCAGTTCTCCTGGTGCCCTGATTCTGGGAAAGGGGAATAGAGAAAAACTCAAGAGACATAAACCTGGCCCCTCTGAGTCTATATTTATTACATCTCCCCATCTCTCCCTCCTTCAGTATCTCCCACTGACCAACTAATGTCTCTGTTCTCTTGTCTCTTGCAGTTCCAGTTGATGGACAAGTGGGTGAGTGATCTGTAACTTAACTTCTCTTCCTCTGTGTCATTCCTGCTTCCGAAGGATGGGAAACGTTATCCTGAAGAAGGGAGTGTAGGGAGAGGATAGAAGGGAGAAAGATTTAGAATTTGTCCTGGGTGGTACAAATGTCTAATGCTCTCTCTGCCAACCAAAAGGTTGGAAGTTCGAGTCCACCCAGAGGAGCCTCAGGAGAAAGGCCTGGCAATCAACTTCCAAAAATATCAGCTATTGAGAACCCTGTGGTGCATATGTCTGTTCTGACACACTTGGGGTCTCCATGAACTGGAATTGACACTATGGTAACTGGTTTATACTCAGAGTGTGATTTTGATAATCCTTGATTTTTAAGGCTTCTCTCTAAAGTTTTCTGAATGAGCCCTGACCTTTAGAATAAATACCTTAATGTATATATAATAGTAGGGAAGGGCCAGAAACCAAAAACACAAAGGGAACTTTGCTAGGTTTCCCAACATCCCCCATCCAGTCTCCTTTAGAAGAAAGCTGAATACTTTTTCTTCTCCTCAGAGACAGCCTGACAGGTACTGAAGGCTCCAAAGTGAGGAGCTGGAACTTTAGTTCCCAAAGCAAATACTAGTTAAGGTTTGTGATTACCCCTCGGGGACAATACAGCACCAAGGACAATGATCCAATCAGTTTGTCCTATCTTAAAACCTGGCTTCGTCGCCTATCAACGATGAGCCCTAAAGCAGTAATTTAACCCTCAACAACCCTAGATCTCCAACATCCAGATGAAGATTTAATAACAGGAACAGAACTCTTTACAGCAGGGTCTGGACACTCTTAAAAGTCAACTTTTGTAGATTCCTACTTACCTATTTTCCAATCTAATCTAAATATATCATTTTTGTTCCTCGTGCTAGCCACAAAACCTTACCGATTCCCCAGAGCCCTTTCCTTTTAAGCCTCTTGGTCTTTTTTTAAATTCCCAAACAGACTCCACGAAGGCAGTGATCACCTTGGACCCTCCATGGGTCAGTGTGTTCAAAGGAGAAAGTGTAACCTTTCGGTGTAAGGGGCCTGGGCAACCTGGAAACGACTCCACCCAGTGGTTTCACAACGGCTCACTCATTCAGACCCTGAATTCCACATACAGCTTAACTGCTGCCAGCATCTACAACAGTGGTGAATACATGTGCCAGACAGCTCTCTCAGTACGAAGTGACCCTGTGCAGCTGGAAGTCCACACAGGTAAGTATGGGATGGAGCAGGAGGGCTGAAACCACAAGGTCTCCTTTTGTATTTTCTCCTTCCTGGGTGCTGGGTGTGTGTGTCCATTTATCTAACTACGAGTCCTAGTCCCTATGTCTTACCAGGTGAAATTAAAGACCGCATCTGGGTCTTAAACTGTGTCCCAACAGCACCCCACCTGGGTAGGGTATCTAGAGTAAAACTCAGGTGGCTGGGTGGTGCAAACAGTTAAGCACTCTACTACTAGCCTAAAGGTTGGAGGTTCGAACACATGCAGTGGCTCCCTGGGAGAAAGACCTGGTGACCTTCTTCTGAAAGGTCACAACCTCGATAACCCTGTGGAGCAGTTCTACTCTACACACACGGGGTCTCCATGAGATGGAATCAATGTGACGGCAAATAACAACAGCAACACTAAGAGTAAAACTCAGGCCCTAGGATTTTATCATTATTCAAAATTATCTCATTTTTTGTTGCTGAAAAAAGTCATGCCTGTACATAATAAATGGTAATACAGAGAAATGTACAAATAATGTACAATGAGAAGTGTCCCTCCCACCCCAAACCCCTAATCTTGAAGTCACCTCCCACAGAAACAGAACTGTTAAATAAACCTTTTTTTTTTAAAAAAAAAAAAAAAAAACGAACTGTCCCACGCCTTTCTTTTACCAGTTAAAATCTTTTGGAAGTCTGTTGTCTTAGTCTGGATTCCCTAGAGGAACAAAACCAATGAAACATATATGAATATATATAGAGAGAAAATTATTTCAAAGAAATGGCTCACACAATTGGGAGGAAATGGCTCACGCACCTCTGGGGGACAGGAAGTCCCAAATCTGTGGGTCAGGCAACAGCTGAAGACCGCTGCTGGTTCCTGTGATTGCAGGAGCTGACAAACCAAAAATCTGCAGGTCAGGTGGCAGGGTGGAGGCCTCTGCTGGCTCATGGGGTTGAGAGGGATGGAGAATCCCAAATCTGCAGGTCGGGCCAGGAGGCAGCCCACATCTCAAGAACCAGAGGTCAGGCAACAGGAAGAGTGCAGGGTTGAGGAAAACAAAAGTGAGCTTTGCCAGAACATCCATTTATTTACTGGAGGCAGACCACACCTGTGAGGAAACTCCTCTTTCAACTAATTGGCTGCTCACATCAGATCACAAAAAGGGGATTACATCGTGTTTGCCAAGCCACTGAGAATCATAGCCTAGCCAAGTTGATACCTAACATTAACCACCGCATCTGTTTCTATCCATGGAGAGCTACCTCATACTTTGAAAGTACGCTGTACCGTAATTGATTTGACCATTCTCCCTATTAGTCTAAGGTGCTTCCATCATTTTCCTTTTATAAACAATGCTGAAAGAAACATCTTTATACATATAGCCTGGGGCACATTTCATTGTGTATCCGTAAGATCAAATTTGGGACATGGAATTACTGTGAGACCTTAAGTGTTTTAAACTTTGATGAGTAGAAGTGAAAAAAACTCAAACCTACTTAAAATCTGTAAGAAGTTTTTATTTGGTAAGAGATGAAGATTTCAATACTCTTTAAAACAAAAGGTTTCATTGTTCAGGGCAAATGATCCAAATGGATTATTTAGTTATTTGAAAAACAATGAGTTTTTGTAGTTGATAATACAAAAGTTAATCCATGCTGGAGGTAGGATTATATTTCTGAGTACTAGGTTGCGTTGGGAAATATATTTTAGGCAAAGAAATGGAAACATCAGAGGGAAGGCCATATTTTGCAACCACCAATCCTTCTTCTTCCTTTGCAACTTTCACATTCCAATCACCAGTAATTATCAACGCATCTTGATGCATGTTTGGTCAATTTCAGACTTGCAGAAGTTGGTAAAAATCTTCTGTTTTCTCTTCTTTGGCTTTAGTGGTTGGTGCATAAATTTGAATAATAGTCATATTAACTGGTCTTCCTTGTAGGTGTATGGATATTATTCTATCACTGACAGTGTCGTACTTCAGGATAGATCTTGAAATGTTCTTTTTGACTATGAACGTGACACCATTCCTCTTCAATTTATCATTCAATTTGGCATAGTAGACCATATGATTGTCTAATACAAAATGGCCAATACCAGTCCATTTCAGCTCACTAATGCCTAGGATTTTGATCTTTATGTGTTCCATTTCATTTCTGACAACTTCCAATTTTCCTAGATTCAGACTTCCTGCATTCCACATGTTTGCAAGTATCTCTTCCCATTTTGACTTGTGCCACCTTGGCAAATGAAGACCCCAAAAGCTTTACTCCGTCCACGTCATAAAGGTCTACTCTGCTTTGTGGAGGCAACTCTTCCCCAGTCGTTTCTTGAGGGTCTTTCATCCTGAGGGGCTCATCTTCCGGCCCGATATCAGACAATGTCCCATTGCTATTCATAAGGTTTGCACTGGCCAATTTTTTCAGAAGTAGACTGCAAGGTTCTTCTTCCTAGTCTGTCTTAGTCTGGAAGCTCTGCTGAAACCTGTCCACCAAGGGTGACCCTGCTGATATTTGAAATACAGGTGGCAAAGCTTCCGGTATCACAGCAACACACAAGCCACCACAGTACGACAAACTGACAGACATGTGGTGGTCAGCGTGAGTAAATATTACAAATTCAGACCTCATGGAAAAACCAGCCTAGGTTTTTTCAATTTCCTGTTTTTTCTTCAATAACAATCCTAATCAGACAACAAGCTTGCTTGCAAATTTTTTTAGGATGGCGCTTAGCGTTTTGTAGAGTTTCTAGTTCCTTTTCAGTGAAGCCTCCTTGAGTCTCTAGAATAATGTCAGTGGACCATTTCTAACACACACACCTCTTTCATCACACTTGCTGTTGCCACGTGAGTGTTAGAGCCCTAGCTCCCATCTGGACTCCCCAGCCTCTGTGTCTAATATCCTGATGGGTGAAGTACAGACTGAAGCCTTCCCAATCTGATTTAAATTTCTATCTGTATTTTTGGCATATGGGAATTTCTCTTTCTTTCTTTGAGTTCATCTAAACTCAATAATTTTTGATTATATTTTATTCAGCATATCTTTCTGTGGAATTCAGGTTGCAGGAGTCAGCATTGCTCTTACCAAAGTCATAAATAGTTCTAATAGTGTGAATTCGAGAGAAATTTTCCACTTTCTGCTGCAACAAAGCTACATCCAATATATCTATTAGAATTAGCATTTTAATAATGCCTTTTCAACTTATAATGCAATATTAAAAGCCAAACCAAGCTCATTGCTGTGCAGTCCACCCTACCGAACAGAGTAGAGCTGCCCCATAGGGTTTCCAAGGAGCGGGTGGTGGATTCAAACTTCCAACCTAGCAGTCACGCTCTTAACCAGTGCGCCACCAGGGCTCCAATGCAACATTACTGTTGACATAAAGTTGCTCTGTTCTTACAACAATCCTAAGAAGTAGGTAATAACAGAAATAACTAATTTTTTCTAGCTCTTTATGTCTGCAAAATATTTTCACTTACTTAATCTCATTTGGTGAGATGCCCTATAATACATTCCTTTGCAATAAAATATATTTTTCTTAATATAGCATGCTGTTTCACATTGCCATGTAAAAGATATCGAAAGGAATGTATGGTTCTCACTACTGAAAATGTTCTTCTCTGATTGTCCACCTAATGACTTTCTATTCATCATTCAAAACACTGTTCTGGCAAAGAACAATCTTTGTCCACCTCCAGGAAGGAAAGGGGGGCAGGACATGAAGCAAAGATATCTATGTGTTTGGGCAGTATAGTCTTTGAGCACTCCTTGGTTGGGATAGGAACAAGGGAAGGGAAAAGTATTAGATATATTTAGACGCACTATGGCAGCATCCACGATTGTAAAAATTATGCTACAAATGGCCCTGGAGTATCTGACTTCCATTCTTAGATAAGTCCTGGAGGAGAAAAAGCACTGCTGTCTCTTCTCTTCCTTTGTCCTCTAAGAAACTTATTTTATTTAGCCAAGCCAACTGCCCTTGGGGAAGGAAAAAGTAGAGGAGGCATTTTTGGTTTTACGTAGAGACTTACATCAAAAGGGAGGGTCCATTTGACCTGGAGCTTGTTTTCACTGAGCGTATCACCTATCTGCATATATCTGAGTTTTCCTATCAATTTAGTATGGTATACACATCTGGATATGTTTGCAATTCTGTATGTGTGTCTTAGTATGCGTGGCCCCATTAACAAGTTTGTCAGGAGTTAGTTTCCTATGGCTATGTAACAAATTACCACCAACTTAGCTTAAAACAACATACATTTATTATCTCACAGTTTCCATGGGTCAGGAGTCCAGGCATAGCCCAACTGGGTGCTCTGCTCAAGGTTTCACAAGGCTGCAATCAAGGTGTTGACTGGCCTGTGTTCCTTTCTGGAGTTCTTTCAAGCTCATGTGGCCAGTGACAAAATTTAGTTCCTTTCAGTTGAAGGACTAAAGTCCCCACTTTCTTGCTGGCTGTTAGCCAGGGATTATTCTCAGATCCTAGAGACCCTGATAGTTCCTTGACACATGGCCCTCTTACAAGCCTTCCCACAACATGGCAGCTCACCTCTCTGAAGCCAACAGGAGACTCTCTCAGTCTAATCGGCTGAGACAGAGTCTTATATAGCACAATCATGGAAGTAACATCCCATCACCTTTGTCATATTCTGTTGGCTAAAAGCAAGTCATAGGTTCCACCCATATTCAAGGGGATCATACAAGAGCATGATTCATTGGGGTCACCTTAGAATTCTGCCTACCACATAAACTGTTGTTGTTCCAGCCAACTTTCAAGATCTGGAAAGGGATGAAAAAAAGGGGTTGTGTGTTGGCTGCTGGTGAAAGATTACTTTTCTTCCCAACAAAGCCAAAGCTTTTTGAGGAATGAGACACAGGCCTTAGAGTCAGCAGAGCTCTGCAGCTAGAATGTTGGGAGAAGAAAAAAATAAAGGCTCTGGGGCAAGCGTTGGGATACTTGTATCTCCTCCACTGTCTGCATCCATTTCGGGTCTGCATTTTTTCAGGTTGGCTGCTACTACAGGTCTCTAGCCGAGTCTTCACTGAAGGAGAACCTCTGGTCTTGAGGTGCCATGGATGGAAGAATAGGCCGGTGTACAACGTCGTATTCTTTAAAGATGAGAGAGGCTTAAAGTTTTCTTCTTGCAGTTGTGAACTCTCCACTCTGAAAACCAACGTGAGCCACAATGGTATTTATCGCTGCTCAGGAACAGGAAAGCAAAAACACATGTACACATCAGCAGGAGTATCTATCACTGTGAAAGGTATGGCATCTTAGTGGTCATAGAGCTGTAAGTACTACAGGCATTATCATAAATCTTATAAAATCTTCACTTCAATATACAAGTGAAGAAACTGAGCTCCAGGGAGGTAGACTGCCTTACTTCAGGCCACACAGAGATCAGAGTGACTGGGTCAAGCCCAAAACTGAGGTCTTTGGGTTCCAGTCCATCGCTCCTTCCTACATACCACAGTACCTGACCTGTAATTCCAGGAGTTAGTATCGAGGCCAAGGCAATGTGAGGATTCATTTCATCAGTTTTATTTTAGTTGCAAAGAATATAGATTCATTCAAGGTAGCTAGGAGGGTTTAGAAAGTAACCCAATAAAACCTTATGAAAGTTTCACAGAGCTAGAAACTAGGAAGACATTAGGAACTGAGTGTACTTTTTGTCCATCTCTCAGGGACAATATAGCCTCTCTGGTTCCGTCTCTCTCTGAGCATCTGCTAACCGAGCAGCTTTCTCTGTGCCAGTTTGCACACGGTCTCAGACCTCGCTCTTTTACAGTCTCTCCTCCTACGCTTACCAACTATTAGCAACTTTTTTTTTTTTTTTTGTCACTTAGCTAACTCCTATGGGAAAGAAATTATTGTCCCAGGTAATCTTTTAAGCCAGGAACACAAGTAATAAGTTACTGAATTGGCTAGGGAATGAGTCAGTGTCCACTCTGGTTGACCATTGCCAGAAGGGCAGGATCATGTGATGTATACCATGGCCATTTAGGGAAGCATGAGCTGTGTAGAGGTTTTCTCCACAATAGGGTGTGAGCAATTATGGAGACTGTAATTATGTCTGTTGGAAACCCCAAGGAATGTATCTTTGCCAGAAGTGGGAAAAATGTCTTATGGATGCCTTCTTGTTCCCTGTCAACTTTCTCTTTAGAGCTGTTTTCACCCCCAGTGCTGACTGCATCCTTGTCATCCTCCCTCCTAGAGGGGAATCCAGTAAACCTGAGCTGTGAAATAAAGTTGCCCCCACAGAGGCCTGGTTTGCAGCTTTACTTCTCCTTCTACATGGGCAACAAGATCTTGAAGGGCAGGAACACATCCTCTGAATACCAGATACTAACTGCTAAAAGAGAAGATTCCGGGTCATACTGGTGCGAGGCGGCCACAGAAGATGGCGATATCGTTAAGCGCAGCCCTGAGATGGAGCTTCAGGTGTTTGGTGAGTGAGAATTATTAAGAACTGACTGACACAGGAGAAGCTGCTCCCTTTTCTTTGATGAGACTGAGATTTGCTCAAGGGGATTTCTTGGCCCAGCATGGAAGAAGAAGGCTCTTCAGAAAAGCCCATGAATGGGCCTTTCTACCCTTGATTTAGAACTTCACTCTTTTTCTCATAAACTTCATTACATTTCCTTTCTTTTGTTTTACTTTTTTTCCTCTATTTCCTTTCTCCCCTCCTTCCATCCTTTCTTCCTTGTCTTCTTTTTTATTTTCTATCTCTTCACTCTCTGTCTCTATTGTTCTCTTCTTTCCTCTGTCTCTCCCTGTCCCTCACCAACAATATACTGTGTTCCTCCTGTGTATTGTCATCGGTCTGGGGATATAAGGACACTGGGGTGCAGTCCTTGCTTTAAGGAGCCTACATGGGGGGTTGATGAGCTAGCGATTTTGTGGGTAGCATATTCCTACTTGCTCAAGTGTCTATTTTTAACAAAGGTGAAGAGATTGTGAGCTCCAGAACAACAACAACAACAAAATTGTTCAAAGAGTTCTAACTCAGCTCAAGCATTTAATGGCATAAGGATAGCAGTTGTCTCTGAAATTAGGGAGAAAGTCTACTGACTGGCCCTGGCAATTAAGTTCTTGCAAGGAGCCTGCCCTCTTGTCTAAACACCTTATAGCCCAGTTGGAGCTGCCTCCTTTCTGCCCCATGAAATTAACAGCCCCTCCATTTGAATCGGGCATATCAGAAAGTCTCAGTCAACCTTCTCTTCCAAATACATCTCAGTGGGACCCCTCTGGTTTCTAAGTAGTATCTCTTTGTCTTTCTCTGTTTCAGGCCCGCAGTCACCAGCTTTCTTCTGGTTTCATGGCTTTGTCTATCTGACAGTGGGAATAGCATTTTTGGTGAACACTGTTCTCTGTGTGAAAATAGAGAAGGACCTCCGAAGGCTGAGAAAGTTGTATTTATAAATCTCTTCGACTTTTGGCTATGGGAAAAAGGCAATTTCTTACCTTCAAAAATGTAGCTATCTAGAGGAAGAGCTGAAGTGTCAGGAACAAGAAGAAGGACAGCTGTGAGAAAGGAGAGACCAGAAGAAGCCCCAGGAGAGAGCAGCAAAGCAGCAGCTCAGCGGGTGGCCATAGATCTGGACAGTCTGATACCCCTTCCTTTCTGTGTAAGCACCAGGGCACAAGCAGCCAAAAGTTGAAAGACACTAGAACTATGGGTCCCATGGCATCTGATTAACTCTTAAATAAATCAAATAAATGAATCAACTTCAAGTGAGATAAACGTGGTGATCAGAGATGATTTGAAGTGAGATCTACTCTAAAGAAATTTATAAAACTTAGAAGTCAAGTCTAGCTTGCTTATCCTAACAGGTAGCTTAAGTGGTAGTGTATTTTTAGGGACAGGGTAAAAAGGTAAGTGTGTGCAAATGTCCAAGAGATGAAGGCAGAGATAAGGACAGAATTAAAGAGAGAATGAGTATAAGGCAGACCAGAGGGAATAGTATAGACCAAAAAGAAGGAAAGGAAATATAACATGAGATCGACTTCTGAGAGTCTGTGTGAGTGAGAAACCTCACGCCTCTGGTCTCAGGCTGGTCACTTCTTTGCTTTTCTCTTTTAGCCACTCACAGGGAATGCTTCCATATATCTTACAGACAGACAGACACAAAGGAGTAACTCACAGTGAGAAACGGAGGTGCATTGTTCTCTCCCTTTCATTTAAGGCGGCCTCAAAACCTCTCTGTACCCAGAGGCACCAGAGGTCCTGGCTGTCCCAGTCCCCTGCCCTATAGGAAAGCAGAATGTAACTGCTGCTTTCCTTAATAAATTAAACCCAGATCGCCAAGCCTGGCGCTGCAATGAGAAACTTGAAGTGGGAAGGGGCAGGGATATCAGAAAGCTGCAGCTCTTGCTTCCAGAGATTTACTTTCCTCTTCGGGGTTTCTGGATGATTACGAACTAGCTTCAAGACACACTGATTCCCCACTCTGCCTCTAGCTGGAAGACAAATATTTTCCTTGCTACTCCGTAACACAACTGAGATGAAACTGACATACATGACTAAGACTGTACTAAAAGCTTAGGAAAAACCAAAAGGGGTATAAACAAACCTAGCAATAGGATTCTGGGTTATTTGGCTTACAAAATGTAGCTTATCTGTCAAACGAGGATGCCTCCTGGCCTAGCCCCTGTCTTGGCTTCATATGGCAGAGCTCACCTTTAACAACCATCACCTAGAACACCCCCAAGCAACTTGGGACTTGAAATAGGTGCAAGAACACCTGAGCCCACTTCTTCCCTAATCTGTGGACAATGAGAATGTTCTTCTCCCCTCCACCTTCAGAAAAAAAACTATAACGATCATCACTGCAGTAGGAGGACAACAACTCCAACATTTGTATCAAAAGAGATGGCCACATATAATAGCAGGGGTTATCAATCGCACAGGATGTTTGGTCTCGTGGCCTGGGTGGGTAGGGAAACAATGAGAACTGAAGTCCCAGAGGAAAGAGACATAAAGACTCTCCATAGAGGACTCTAGCTTGAAGAATATGAAACCCAAGCAGGAAGCAGCATCTACACTCAGAGGACAGACCTCTGCTACCCTCAGAGAGCAGGCAGAATTTCAGGGAAGGGGCTGTCTGGGGACAGGAGGAAGGGCAGACATGGAAATAGAGCACCTGGGGCACTTAGGACTAGAATAAGGCCAGTCGTTGCTAAGGCAGGAAACCCTGGTGGCGTGGTAGTTAAGAGCTAAGGCTGCTAACCAAAAGGTTGGTAGTTCAAACCCACCAGGTGCTCCCTGGAAGCCCTATGGGGCTGTTCTTCTCTGAGCTACAGGTCACTGTGAGTTGGAATTGACTGGATGGCAATGGGTTCGTTTGTTTTTTGCTTTGCTAAAGCATCACAAAGTGCTTTCCCCTTCTTCCCCTTCCCTTTTGTGCTTCCTCTACAGATTTTTCCAAGCTTATATCTTTGTCACAGGGAGTGCTGGTGGTGATTTGAACCCACCCAGCGGCTCCTCGGGAGAAAGACCTGGGGATCTGCTCTCATAAAGATTAAAAAATAAAACAAAACAAAAAAGAACCTCATTGCCGTCAAGCTGATTCTGACTCATAGTGACCCTATAAGACAGAGCAGAACTGCCCCATAGACTTTCCAAGGAGCACCTTGTGGATTCAAACTGCTGACCTTTTGGTTAGCCACTTAGCTCTTAACCACTGTGCCACCGGGGTTTCCCCATAAAGATTACAGCCTAGAAAACCCCATGGGACAGTACTGTGTCCCACCAGGTTGCTTTCGGTTGAAATGTACTTGACTGCACCTAGCAAAACAATGAAAATTCTGGTGGTGTACTTTTTTTTTTAGTGGTTAAGAGCTATGGCTGCTAACCGTAAAGGCTGGCAGTTCAAATGCACTAGGCACTCCTTGGAAACCCTACTGGACAGTTCTACCCTGTCCTGTAGGGTCTCTATGAGTCGGAATTGACTCGACAGCAACAGGTTTGTTAACAATAACATCTTTGTCACATTTGTTTTCTAGGTACTTTAATGATTAAATAATTGATTTGTTTAAATCAATTGATTGACACTTTGCACATTGTCTACACTTATTTCTGGCTTATAGCTGTGCCAGGAATAGGTTCTTGGGGTCCCTGGACCTGCCTGTTCTCCAAGCCTCCGGGCTAAGTCTATTCAAGGCCTGGTGGCATCTCATACTTCCTCCAGGTGGGTGCCCAGCCCTCCAACGTCCATACAGTGGAGTTAGGTGCCCTCTCCCTGGCACTCACCCATATTAGCTAAAGGCTCATTTCTCTTTATTTTTTACTACATCCGGTACTGAAAGAGAAACCCTGGTGGCGTAGTAGTTAAGAGCTACAGCTGCTAATCAAAAGGTTGGCTGTTCAAATCCACCAGGTGCTCCATGGAAACCCTACGGGGCAGTTCTAGTCTGTCCTATAGGGTCACTATGAGTCGGAATTCACTTGATGGCAACAGGTTTGGTTTTTTGGTTTGTACTGGAAGCACACACTGGCATCACTTGACTCTGTTGCGGAAAGAGACCCAAAGGACCTTGCGTCCCTTCTTTGCACTGCCGACCCCCACCTTTAGGGAAAGCCTGTATGTGTGGGGCGAGGAAGGGGGGAGGCGTAGTGGCTAACTCCATCTGGGGACAGGGAAACCGTGGGAAGGAAGTGGAAAGTTCTCTAAGTTCTAGAGACAAATAAACAGTTACAGGGAAACTTTACCTTACAGTCTCATTTTGGGGGATCCCTAAATCCACTTTGTTTCAGACATAAAGACAAATGCACCGATTCATTCTTCACATCAGCTTTTCAGTTTCCAGGGAGGGGCAAGGCTGAAAAGTCAGAGAGCTAGCAGCTCACCCGAGCCTTTGGAGCAGGATTCTCACTGGGGAAGAGCAATTATGTCTCCTGTGGTTTGTGTGCCACCACCAGTCAGTCCTGTATGCTCTCGGCATTCCCCGGCGTCACCTGCAGGCAGTTCTCCTGAAGGTTTCTGATTCTTGATGCCTGTGCAGGCAGCATCCAGGGCAGGCCAGGCTGCCAGGGAGTTAAAGAGCCATGGTGGGTCCTCAACAAATAAAGGTGGAAGTTAACAAATAAATATCCCCACTTTGTTACCCCTCAATGGGGCTATTCTGTGGTGTGTTCCACACAGTCTCTCAGAGGGCCCTGTGGGACTGAGCCCCAGGTCCCCACGGTGGTAGCCGGCCCACTAGGGCACCCTAGAGTGACTTTCCTCCCTTCCCTGTTACATTTCTCCCTAACCTTCACGATGCTTTTTAGGATGACTTCCCAAATAAATTACTGGCACTCAAATGCTGGCCTCAACGTCCCCTTTTTGGTGAACCCAAACTAAGACAGCGTGGTTTTTTTAACTGGGCCAACTCAGGGACACCAAAGACTGGCTTTTAAGTGACCTTTTGTCTGTTGCTTTCTTGTAACTTGAGATTTTATGTCCTGAGCCTTCAGCCTTGTTTGATAAAACAAGACAAATGTGTGGCCTTCCTTAACTTGTGAATTCCTGCTCATTCTTTAAGTCTATTTTCTTTTAAGTTTTTCTGAACCCTCCAGGAATGACTGATCTCTCCCTTTTCTCTGTCCCCAACATTGCTTTGCCCTGGATGCTTGTTAAAGGACATTTCAGTGGAGTTTAGTCATCCCACTGTGCTAGCTTTTGGTGCTGGTGGGTGATATAAAAAGATGGAGTGGGGGGCGGGGAATAACCTTATTATCTCAGGGTACTTAAAACTTGATGTGGAAGCAGAAAGTCACAAACACATTTTTATTACTTGCGTGTCTTAATCCCGCACTAAGTTCACAAAGAGAACAAAGGTGCGAGTACACATAGACTGTCTCTCCCTTTCCTTCCTCTGAACTTTCTCCCTCCTTCTCCCTCCACAGGTCGTTAATTCTTCGGCTTTCATTTGTAATTTAAAATTCATTAAAATCGTTACATATTCTTCCTATCGTTTTAAAATTTACTTTTAGATTGCACCATCAATACATAAATCTTTTTTTTTTCTGCATTTACTCCCAACATCTCTTCAACCTAGCCATTCCTCAGTAGTCCTTCACCTACACCTAGAGCTACCCCAGTGCCATCGAGTCAATCCTCACTCATGGCGATCCTATGGGACACAGCAGAACTGCCGCATAGGGTTTCCAAGTCTGTAACCTTTAAGGAAGCAGACTGCCACATATTTCTCCAGGGGGGCTGCTGGTGGACTCAGCCACCCACCACTCGGTTGCACTTTAGCCACTGTACCGCCAGAGCTCCTTAACCTCGAACTACTCCAGTAGAAATATAATTTTGTAAAGGTGACCCAGACAGCTGTTGGGAGCTAGTGGAATGAGGAAGCCCTAAACCAAGAACTCCTTATCTACCTCCTGGACCTCCTGGGACCAAGGAAACTCCAGCTCAGGACACCCCGCGCCCAGCCCCACCTGCCACAATAAACCGAGGAAAGACTCTGCGAGAACTTTCGACTGAAATTTGCAATGGTCGTTATTTGGATTACCTAGGCAAGGCATGAAGGAGCCCTGGTGGAGCACTGGTTAAGCGCTCGGCTGCTAACCAAGGTAGCAGTCTGTTTCCTAAAGGATTATATAGCCTTGGAAATCTTATGGGGGCAGTTCTACTCTGTCCTATAGGGTCACTATGAGTTAGAATCGATTCGACGGCAATGGGTTTGAGTTTTTTGTTTTTTTTTTTTGCGGGTAGGCATCCTTCTAGATACTATGAAAAGTCTGCTCCAGGTGAGACTGGAATTCCCAACCTGACATCTCCGGAGGTTCACAACCTGACATCTCTGGCGGCTGCAATCTAAATCGATGGCGCCTCTAGAGCGCGCCAACTACAGGGCCTTTCAGCACACCGGTTTCGTGCCAGGTGTCAGTTTCCACTCAGCAGGTATTTGATGTCACAGACATTCGCCCTGAGGAGCAGTGTGACTGAGAGTGAAATAAATGAACCAGACTCAACAGGTCTTCAACTATAAAAAAAAAATATGCTTCCACAAATATTTCTCCAAAACTCTCCCTCAGGAAAAAGGAAAGAAGAAACAAAACTGAAAGTCGTGGCCCAGAGCGAGTTACTGAGACCTCCCAGCTGGCGCTGGGGAGGGAAATGGAAGACCCAGCAGAAGCCAAACTCCCGGTTTCAGGTTATATCCCGGCTGAGTTTAAATTGATGGAAAAACAGACAGATAGAGCGGAGCAGCAGCAGCGAACAACCGATACGTTGGACAGTAGTCGAGCTCTTAACCACTGCGCCACGGCACCGCAGCATAGCCTTCTGCTGAGCAGAGCCCAGGTAACGCCGATTGGCGGAACCTGAAAGTGACGCTGCTCTGGGGGAACCAGAGCGCCATCTAGTGGAATGCGACGGGTTGGAACTGCGTGCTGCGAGGAGGTTCTGTGAGGCTCGCGTGCCTGAAAGGGGAGAGGGCAGGGCCTTGGCAGGACCGGTTCCAGGATTCACCCTGCAGCACTGTTGGAACCCCGGGGGCACAGTGGTTAAGAGCTCTGCTACTAACCATAAAGTCAGTAGTTCGAATCCACCGGCCGCTAGTGGAAATCTTAAGAGGCAGTCTTATAGAGTTGGTAACAGTCAGAATCTACTTGATGGCAACAGGTTTGGTTCTCACTTTTAATACAGAATAATGAAAACAAAGAAATTTTGATACATTAAAGGTGCAAATACTTAACTCTGGGATTAAGTTTCAGAATGACTATTTGAGAAGAAAGCCTTACGCTTTGTCCCTTTCATCTCCTGCCTCCTATCACCGTTCACTCCCATCTAGATCTCATCACCTCACCCAAGGTATAGGCAGGTAGTTAAAGAGTGGACCTGGAAGGGACAGAGGGGGGTGATGAGGACCAGTCCCGGGTCTGGCCTGAGCCCAGAACTCACTATTGCTCAAAGCCTAATCTCATTTTGAAGCCTAATTTTGAACCTTATTTCTCAGCTTTTCAGAGCAGAGTGTCTCTATTTCTGATATCACAGCAGTTTACAGCTAGGCCTTGGTGTTCTCCTGTTGAACAAAAACAATTTCACAGAACATCAGCCTTAGACAAAGGCACTCTGTCCATGATGAATCAAGACCAAAAGATGAACACTTAGTTGAGATATAACTGATACACAGAAGCTGCACATATTTAAAGCATAGAGTGTAATAAGGCTTGTCATTTGGATACATCCATGAAACCATCACCACCAGCAGGACAACGAACACATTCACCAAACCTCCAAGGTTCCTTGTCACCCTTTGTAATCTGTGCATCCCAACCCCTGTCCATCCCCAGAGCAACCACTGGTCTGTTTTCTGTCATTGTAGATTAATTTGCATTTAGTAGAGTTTTATGTACACGGTATCAGGTGGTATGCACTCTTTTGTCTGGCTTCTTTCATCAGTGAAATTATTTTGAGATTCATCCATATTGTTGTGTGTGTCAATAGTTTATTCCTCTTTTTCTGATTTTTTTATCGCACTGTATGGATATGCCGCATTTCCTTTATTCTTTCACCTGTTGATGAATATTTGAACTGTTTGCCATCTTTGGCTACCACAAATAAAGCTGCTTTGAACATCCATGTGCAGGTCTTTGTAGGACATAGGCTTTCTTTTTTCTTGGGTAAATACCTAGGAGTAGAATGACTGGAACACATAGCAGATGTATGTTGACTTTTTAAGAAACCACAAACTGTTTTCCAAAGTGCTGGCAACACTTTACATCCCAGCAGTGGTCTCTGAGAGTTCCCATTGCCCCACATTCTCACCAGCACTTGGCGTGTCTGTCCTTTTAAACTGAAATGTCT
The DNA here is from genome assembly GCF_030014295.1 of Loxodonta africana. Taxonomy (NCBI): domain Eukaryota; kingdom Metazoa; phylum Chordata; class Mammalia; order Proboscidea; family Elephantidae; genus Loxodonta; species Loxodonta africana. Next base: position 179,636,010 of record NC_087344.1, on the reverse strand, counting down.
TCTTGGGTGAAGTATCTAAATCTATTGCCCACCCTCCCCCCTCTTTGAATTACTTGTTTTATTACTGAGTTATTAGAGTTCTTAATATTTTCCAGATGGAAGTCCGGATATACGCTTTGCAATTTTCTGTCAGTATCTTGTTGTTTTTATTCCTTTATAAACTCTAAACAGTGTTTCTTGAAAAAGCAAAGTTTTAAATTTTTTAAATACGCTTTATTTTTTAGAGCAGTTTTAGGTTTACAGAAAAATTGTGCAGAAAGTACAGAGTTCCCATATGCCCTTCATCCCACCCCTGCAGCGTTTCTTATTCTCACCACCTTGCATTAGTGTGGTACATTTACTACTACTGAACCAATATTGATACCTCATTAACTAAGTCCATAGTTTACATTAGAGTTCACTCTCTGTGTTATACAGTCCTGTGGGTTTTCATAAATGCATAATGCCCTGTGTCCATCATTACGGTATCATGCAGAATAGTTTCACTGCTCTTAAAATGCCCTGTGCCTCACCTACTTATCCTTCACCCCCCACTCTGACCCCCTGGCAACCACTGATCTTTTTACTTTCTCTATAGTTTTGACTTTTCCAGAATGTCATGTAGTTGGAATTGTATCATATATAGTTTTTTCAGATTGGCTTCTTTCACTTAGCAATATGCATTTAAGGTTTCCTCTGTCTTTTTGTAGCTTGATAGCTCATTTCTTTTTATCACTGAATAATACTCCATTGTATGAATGTACCACAGTTTGCTTATCCATTCACCTGTTGAAAGGCATCTTGGTTGCTTCCGTATTGGGGGCAATTATGAATAAAGCTGCTATAAACTTTCATTTACAGGTTTTTGTGTGGACATACGTATTCAGTTCATTTGGGTAAATATCTAGGAGTATGAGCGCTGGCTTCTATGGTAAGCTCATGTTTAGCTTTGTAAGAAACTGCTAGACCGTCTTCCAAAGCGGCTGTACCATTTGGCATTCCACCAGCAACGAATCAGAGTCCCTCTTGCTCCACATCCTCTGCAATAGGATGGTGTGGTCAGTGTTCTGGATTTTAGCCATTTTAATAGGTGTGTAGGAGTCCCCAGGTAGTGCAAACAGTTAAACTGCTCGGCTACTAACTGAAAGGTTGGAGGTTCGAGTCCACCCAGAGGCATCTTGAAAGAAAGGCCTGACAATCCACTTCCAAAACATCACACAGAGAAAACCCTGTGGAGCACACTTCTACCCTGACACACATGGGGTCGCCCTGAGTCTGAAGGGACTTCAGCAACTGGTACTGGTAATAGGTATGTAGTGGTATCTCACTGTTGTTTTAATTTGCAATTCCCAAATGATATAAGATGTTGAGCATCTTTTCACATGCTCATTTGCCATCTGTATATCTTCTTTGGTAAGGTGTCTGTTTAGATCTTTTGCCCATTTTTTAAATTGGGTTATTTTCTTATTGTTGAATTTTAAGAGCTCTTTGTATATCTCGGTTACAGGTCCGGTATCAGACACGTGTTTTGCAAATATCTTCTCAGTCTGTGGCTTGTCTTTTCTTTCTCTTAATTAAGGACCATCAGGTTTTTGTTTTTGTTTTTCTCACAGAAATTGACATATATTCCAGGTGTAGGTTTTCCTTTCCTGCCCAAAGGCCTCAGACAGCACCACTATCCAGAGGCTTACAGAGAGCCTGATCCCAGGAGTGGAATCCTACACAACAGAGCAGCTAACCGGGGGACACACTTCACAGTAAAGTGCAAGAGTGGGTCATGACCACAAGATCCACTTGTCAAGTCACATACAGCATCTCCTCTCACAACTCATTGGTCAGGAGTAGTTAGGTGACTCCACACAGCCACATAGAGGATAGTATATAAAAAACTAAGCTGGAAATATTGTGGGAGCGTTTAATACTATCACAAAGAATATTTAAGACATACTTTTTTTTTTTTTTTTTGGTAAAAAGCATGCCGGGAAAAATCAACTGGCTTCAAAGAGCAGTCTCCCTGCATTGTCGCCATTCTCAGTAATGGGGAAGGGTTGTATCTCATTTACCCATAACTCAGCCTGTTTCTCAAGTGCATTTTCAGCATGATTTCAAAACGGAGATTTGTTATTTTACTTCTGACAAATCAGCATTACATCGTCAAGTAAAAGGAATGTATTGAAGATAAGTCGGTACTTTATATTTTCCTGCACAATTCAGAAGAAACGTTTTCATTAATTTTTGAAAAAAGAATTGTTGGCTACAGTAAATCCATATATTTTTACTTGGCTGCAAATCTGTTTGCTGCCACTGAGCAATCGTTTCTGTGTTCCCGAAATGTGTAAGTGGATTCTATCGTATATATGTACTTAACAACGGTCATCAGTATCCTATGTTCAGCTCCACGGTTGCTAGTGCGGAGAACGGGGCTCCGGGAGGGACAGACCACGGTCGGAGCTCGGCGGAGGGATGGCGCTCCAAGCGTGTCCCGCGGCGGGCCGTTTTCGCCACCTGGTGGTCACCTGTGCACATTGCGGCCTCCCTCGGCCCCGGCCGCCCCCGCCAGTGCATGGGGACCGAGATGACGCGGAAGCTGGTGAGCGCTGGCCTTCTTGCAAGCCTCCAGAAGCCCGTGAGGGTTTATTTGCCCTCCCAGAACCAGCGGAGGCGAGAAATGGGCTCTCGAACTGGCCGACGGCAGGGGGGCAGGCGGGTGGAAGCGAGCCGGGGGATCGCGAGTGTCCGATTCGCCTTCCAGGTCGAGGGTGATCCCCCCAAAACCCGGGGTGATTACTTTGCTTACTCGGGGCGGCAAGGGTGAGAATTGGACGCCCGAGTGGGCCAGGTCCACAGCAGCAGGAAAGAAGTATCGCAGGAAGCCAGGGTGGGGGATGATCCGCGGCCTCCTTAAACCACAGATTGGGCGGCTGCGCCACCCGGTGGTCGCCAGTGCACATTGCAGCCTTTGCCGCCTTGCGCGGGGGCTGCTGGGAAGAGAGGAGAGGCGCGGAAGTGTGCGTGCTGGGCCGTGGCATTTGGCGACATGTGGGCTAGGAGGCCGGTCACCTGGGTTGGGGAGATCGCTGCACAGCCGTCCGGCGGGAGTCAGTAATTCTCGGCCTGCCAGGCAGATACATATGACACTTTCCCCCACCCCGACCTCCCCGCTGGTTCCATCATGATCAGAGCCAGAAAGGGACTGTGGCCGGCAGAGCCAGCGGACTGGCGGGCGGGGAGCCCTGAGGCTGTTCAAGGACTGTCCCAAAGTGTGTATTCAGGAACCACTGAGCTTCACCCACAAGAGTATGAGGCCTATCCTGTGGTGGCAGTAGTTTCCAGGGTTGAGATCAAGGCCCCTGAACGGAGCTGATGGGACATGTAGCTAGTAGGGAGGAAGGTGGGTGTTTTATTGGCCCCAGACTCAGCAAGGTCAATCCCTAGGGCCTGTTGGACCTAGGGGGGGTTTCTCTTGGGAAGGTCCGGGGCCCATTCTGTAACCTTCAGGACCTTCAGGCCTGAGAATTAGGGGTTCTTTCTTAGAATTGTCTCGAAGGCAGTGAGTGAGTTTTCTTACCTTCCAGGCTTAGTAGGGAGAGCCCTAAACTCTTTGGAGGACCACAGGGGCTTTTCCTAGGAGAGCCCACTTCTATTCTGGAACACCCAGAACTTCTTAGTCTGAGGAGGACAGAAGTGGGCTGACAGGTCTGGGGTAGAACAGGAAGATTAGAGTTGACTCAGATCTTTCCTGGCTCCCTAAGTCGGTAGGGACAAACCCCAGTGCCTTCTGGATTTAGGAAATTTTTCCCAGGAGGGGCCAAGGATTAGCCAGACCTACCAAGATTTTCCATCTGAGATCCAGACTGAATGGAAGCATAGCTGGCAGCTCTCTGGGAGGGGTTTTGTGGATTTGACAGTCCTCACTGCCACCAGGCTTAGTTGGAGGCAGACCTCAGGGACTGTATGGGGACATAGTGGAAACAAGGAAACCATTTAGGAATCCAGTTAAGAGATACTGGTAGCTTGTACTCGTATAGTAGCAGTGGAACTGTTAAGTGGTCACATTTGCAAAATATTCTGTAGGAGCCTAACAAGGCATGCTAATTGATTCCATGTAGGGACTAGGGGAAAGAGAGGAATCAGGGACAACTAGATCTTAGGCCTTGGCAGTGAAGTGGTTCCATTGACTGAGCTAGGAAAAAGCTCATTGGTGGAGCAGGTGGAAGGGGTAATAAGAAGCAAAAGTTTTGTATTAGACATCTTGTTTAAGATGCCTACTGAGACATTCAAGAGTAACTGCTGAAAAAGCAATGGATATATGAATCTAGACCAGAGAAGAAGCCTGGACTAGAGAAAAAAAAATTGAGAATCATCACGTCCATGAGGTATTTAGGACCATGGGAAGAGACAATGTAAAAGTAATGTACAGATAGGAAACACAAAAGGGCCTAAGGCTGAGCCCTGGGGCATGCCAAATTTCAGAGGTTGAGTGGAGGCAGCTGCAGCAAAGGATACTGACCAGTAGTAGCCAGTGAGGTAGGAGGAAAATATAGAGAAGTGCCTCAGAAGTAAAGAGGGATCAACTATGTCAAATGCTCCTAAAAAGCCTGTTGAATTTGGAGTAGGATTACATCAAATCTGTAGATCTTTGTGGGCAGGGTGTCATGGATTGAATTTTGTCCCCCCCACAATATGTGTCAACTTGGTTGGTCATGACTCCCAGTATTCTGTGGTTGTCCTCCATTTTGTGGTTGTAATTTTATGTTAAAGAGGATTAGGGTGGGATTGTAATACTCTTACTTTACCCAGGTCACTTCCCTGATCCAATGTAAAGGGAGTTTCCCTGGGGTGTGGCCTGCACCACCTTCTATCTCTCAAGAGGTGAAAAGGAAAGGGAAGCGAGCAGACTGAGGGACCTCATACCACAACGAAAGCAGTGCTAGGAGCAGTGTGCATCCTTTGGACTCAGGGTCCCTGCACAGAGAAGCTCCTGTTCTGGGGGAAGATTGATGAGAAGGCCGACAGAGAGGGAAAGCCTTTCCCTGGAGCTGATGCCCTGAATTTGGACTTTTAGCCTACCTCACTGTGAAGAAATAAACTTCTCTTTGTTAAAGCTGTGGTGGCATTTCTATTATAGCAGCACTAGATGACTAAGACAAAAGGGGAGGACTAATATTACGATGTTGATTTTTCCAATCCATGAAATGGTGTAACTTTCTGTTTATTTATGTCGTTGTTAATGTCTCTCAACAGTGTTCTAATTACCTCTCCAGAGGTCTTGTTCACCTTTGTTACATTTACTCGTAGGTCCTTCATTTCTGTAAGTTATTATAAGTGGTATTGTTAGAATTTTGTTGTTGTTGTTAGGTACCGTCAAGTCGGTTCCTACTCATAGCGACCCTATGTACAACAGAACGAGACACTGCCCCGTCATGCACCACGCCCACAATCGTTGTTATGCTTGAGCTCATTGTTGCAGCCATTGTGTCAATCCATCTCCTTGAGGGTCTTCCTCTTTTCTGCTGACCTTGTACTTTACCAGGAAACCCTGGTGGCCTAGTGGTTAAGTGCTACGGCTGCTGACCAAGAGGTCGGCAGTTCAAATCCGCCAGGTGCTCCTTGGAAACCCTATGGTGCAGTTCTACTCTGTCCTGCAGGGTCGCTATGAGTCAGAATTGACTCGATAACAGTGGGTTCGGGTACTTTACCAAGCATGATGTCCTTCTCCAGGTACTGATCCCTCCTGACAACATGTCCAAAGTATATAAGATGCCGTCTTTGCTTCTAACGAGCTTTCTGGTTGTACTTTTTCCAAAACAGATTTGTTCATTCTTTTGGCAGTCCATGGTATATTCAATATTCTTTGCCAATACGCAATTCAAAAGCATCAATTCCTTTTCAGTCTTCCTTATTCACTGTCCAGCTTTCACATGCATATGATGCAATTGAAAATACCATGGCTTGGGTCAGGCACACCTTAGTCTTTAAGGCAACATCCTTGCTTTTCAACACTTTAAAGAGGTCCTTTGTAGCTGATTTGCCCAATGCAATGCACCTTTTAATATCTTTGCTGCTTCCATGGGTGTTGATTGTGGATCCAAGTAAAATGAAATCCTTGACAACTTCAGTCTGATCTTCGTTTATCATGTCGTTGCTTATTGGTCCAGCTGTGAGGATTTTTGTTTTCTTTTTTTTATGTTGAGGTGTAATCCATACTGAAGGCTGTGATCTTTGATTTTCATCAGTGTTTCAAGTCCTCTTCACTTTGAGCAAGCAAGGTTGTATCATCTGCATAACGCAGCTTGTTAATGAGTCTTCCTCCAATCCTGATGTCCCTTCTTCTTCATATAGTCCAGCTTCTCAGATTATGTCTGTGAGTTATTATAAGTGATACTGTTTGAATTTTAAGAAGTGATTATTACCAGTGTAATAGCTATAATGGAAACCCTGGTGGTGTAGTGGTTAAGTGCTATGGCTGCTAACCAAAAGGCCGGCAGTTCGAACCCACCAGGTGCTCCTTGGAAACTCTATGGGGCAGTTCTACTCTGTCCTGTAGGGTCGCTATGAGTCAGAAGTGACTCGACAGCAATGGGTTTTTAATAGCTATAGTAGTGTAAAAACTGAAAGACCTAGAGGAACTGTATATTAAGCTTGGCAATGGAAAGCAGGATGTTAAAAAAAAGGGGGGGGGGGAGAAAATGCTAATAAATTGAAAATCTGGGCATCCAACAAGGTCTTTTCCATATAGACTTCTTCATTAATGCACACTGGCAGTAAAACGGGAGCCAGTAAAATTGTGTTTGCTGCCCTTCTCCTTGTAGTCCCCATTTCTTAGTTTGTTTCTAAATATGGGGTCAGAACCCCAAAGGGTAAGGACCTTATCCTTCTGCCTTCACCTGTCATCTCCATATCACACTAAGCATGTGTCACTTGTGGGAAAATCTAGTCTTAGATTTAGGATAGAAAAGAACAAATTGTGGAGAGGGAAGATATACTAAAGAGAAAGAGCCCTCCCAACAGAATATGTGAGTTAATGTAGAAAGAAAATCTTTAAGAAAGATTAGAAATAATTGGTTTAAGCATTCTGGAGAAATACATTAAAGATGAATTCCCAAATGCGGTGCTTTTTGAAGAGATAATTTAATTTTGAAGAAACAGTGATGAAAAAGGTACTCATCTAGCACCTGGCTGTGACTTTAAGGCCCATTTCTTCTGGAACAGGAGAAAAATGCTTTGAAGGGAAGAAACAGGTATTTATCATAAACTTCTAAGTGCCATAATTATTTTAGAAAATAATCATTTTCTAAGTTGAGTTCAATCATATCCTGAAATTTCACAGGCTTTGGGCACAACAAACTGGAATTCAAATCTTACCCTATGCTTAATAGATTCTTGAAGTGCAATTTCTTGTCCCAATTATCTCTCATTTCACTCTGAATGTGGAGTGATACATAATGACAACTAATCTATTGTTAAAGATTGAATTGTGTCCCCTAAAAATGTGTGTCAGCTTTGCTAGGCCATGATTCCCAGTATTGTATGACTGTCCACCATTTTGTCATCTGAAGTGATTTTCCCATGTGTTGTAAATTCTACCTCTGGGATGTAAATGAGGCAGGATTAGAGACAGTGATGTTAATGAGACAGGACTCAATCTACAAGATTAGGTTTTGTTTTAAGTGAATCTCTTTTGAGATATAAAAGAGAGAAGCAAGGAAAGAGACAGGGGGACCTCCTACTACCAAGAAACAAGATCCTGGAGAATAGTGCATCCAGTGGACCCGGGGTCCCTGTGCTGAGAAGTGACTGGACTGGGGAAGATTGATGACAGGAACCTTCTTCCAGAGCCGACAGGGAGAGAAATCCTTCCGCTGGAGCTAGCACCCTGAACTAGCACTTCTAGCCTCCTAGACTGTGAAAGAATAAATATCTCTTAGTTAAAGACATCCACTTGTGATATTTCCGTTATAGCACCACTAGATAACTAAGACACCTGTATTAATTTTATATACCAAACACTGTTTCTTTCATGAATTATTTCACTTAATCTTCATAATATCTTTTGCTGCCATTGCCTCATAATATTGCTAGGGTGACTTTTTATCTTTTTAGATTACCTTGATCAATTCATATAACATAAATATTGTCTTTTCCTTAATAGTTGGTAAAACTGTGGTGCTGTTTTTTAAGAGTTGATCTTTGACTACCTTTTCAATTTCTTCTATGGTTATTTTTTTATTCTATTCAGGCATTCTACTTTTCTTGAAACAACTGTGGTAATTTGTATGGAAAATTAAATATCTTTGCCTACATTTGCAAATTTATTTGTATCAAAATATACATATCATTTTTAATATCGTCTGTGTTTAATGTTGTAGATATTATTTGTGTGCTTTTTTTCCTCTTTCAATGTCAAATTTACCAAAGGGTTAACCACTTAATTTTCTTTTCAAAGAATCAGCCTTTGTTTTATTGATTCTGTTTGGAAGATGGGGAGGTATGATCTATTTCATTGACTTCTACTTCTATCCTGATTTATTCCTTCTACTTTTCTTAGGTTTTTGTTATTATCCCTTCATTAGCTTTTGAGTTAAAAACTTAATGCATTATTTTCAATAGTTTTTGTTTTCTCATGAATACATTTTAAAGCCACAAATCATCCTCTGACCTCTGTAAATAGGTTTAATATGTAGTGCTGTCATTGTTTATTTCTAAGGAGTATATGACTTTCATTTTGATATCCTCTTTAACCCATGTGCTTCCTCCTAGGAGTATGGATGAAGGAGGGTATTTTTAGTTATTTTGTTACATTATCATCAGTGAACATGTCCTATATGGTTTCAGCTTTTTCAGCACGTGTTGAGATTTCATTTGCCATCTCACACATGGCCAGTTTTTGCCAATACTCCATGTGAACTTGAAAATAATGTGCTTATTTTGGATGTAAGATGGTATAAGTATAAATTTGATTAATCTTGTTAACTATGTTATTCAAATCTTCTATATCCTCAGTAAGTTTTCATTGACTTGATTTGTCCATTCAAAGAAAGGCGTATTAATGTCATCATTATGATTGTTGACTTATCAAAAATCCTGTGTGCACATTTGTGAGTACATGTATAGGTGTGTACCTGTGATTAGTGAAAACAATGCATGATCACTCCTTAATGAATTGCTGCTTTTATGAATACGAGATATCCTTTTTTTAGTGTTTTATACTATAACCAAGTGCCCTTGAGTCGATTCCGACTCATAGCGACCCTATAGGACAAAGTAGAACTGCCCCATAGAGTTTCCAAGGAGCGCCTGATGGATTCGAACTGCCTTTGGTTAGCAGCCGTAGCACTTAACCATTACTTTATACTATATATATATAATAATTACATTTTTCTAATATCTTCTAGAATTATAGTATCTAGATCCCTCCACCTGAATATTACATAAATCTTACTTAGCTTGTTTTTACCTCTCTTCACTCTCACTCCCCTCCTCCAGCGTCTCCCATGTTCATATTATCTGGGTTTGAATTCCAAGTATCCTTTTTAATTTTGTAGAATATAAACTTACTGGAAACCCTGGTGGCATAGTGGTTAAGTGCTACAGCTGCTAACCAAAGGGTCGGCAGTTTGAATCAGCCAGGCGCTCCTTGGAAATTCTATGGGGCAGTTCTACTCTGTCCCATAGGGTTGCTATGAGTTGGAATTGACTTGAGGGCACTGGGTTTGGTGTTTTTTTTTTGGCTACAGTCTGAGAACACATGCATGTATATATGTATTTAAAACAAACAAACAAACAGACCCATTGCCTTTGAGTTGATTCTGACTCATAGCGTCCCCACAGGTCAGGGTAGAACCCCCCCATAGGGTTTCCACGGAGCGCCTGGTGGATTCAAACTGTCAACCTTCTGGTTAGCAGTCGTAGCTCTTAACCACTAGGCCACCAGGGTTTCCATATGCATTTAGATCCTGAGAAATTTCCTCCTTTTATTCCTTTATTTCCTCATGACCACCATGTTTGGCCACTTGGGTTGTGCCCTGCACAACAGCAGGAGACACCACTCACAAGGATTTTGATTGAAATGGTGTTTCCTAAAGTTGTGAAGTACGTACACATTCAGCAAACCTTACTTGGTAAACCTGCATTTTATTTCTCGCTTTTCCTCTATTCTCTTTCTCAAACACTTACTGGATAAACTTTGGAGCATCTTTGTCTTCCACGCTTAACTTTTCTTTCACATATTCCATCTTTATATGTCGTTGTGGGAAAATCTCTGAACTTGATCTTTCGGTCATTTATAATCTCTAAACCGTGTCTATTCTGGATATTCTGCTCTACTGTTGTGTTTATATGTCAAAAACCAAATGTTAAATTTCCAAAAGCTTATAGTTTTTTTCTGTTTGCACTGTTAACTGTTTCTTTGAGTTCTGTTGTTTGCTGAGTTTGTTCTCTCATTTTGGTGACTCTTCTCAAACGTTTGATGACTCCTTGTTATGTGCTCATCTTCATATTGAGGGTTTCCTTTTTTGTGAATGGGGGATCCCTTTGCTGCAGGGTGTCTCTGAGTGAGGGGTGGAATGTAATATTGGGTAAGTTTGCAGTCCACCACTCATCTGTCAGTTTGTTGTACTGTGGTGGCTTGCATGTTGCTGTGATGCTAGAAGCTATGCCACTAGTATTTTAAATGTCAGCAGGATCACCCATGGGGGACAGGTTTCAGCTGAGCTTCTAGACTAAGACAGACTAGAAAGAAGGACCTGATGGTCTACTTCTGAAAAAAACTGGCCAGTGAAAACCTTATGAATAGCAGCGGAACATGATCTGATAGAGTGCCAGAAGATGAGCCCCCCAGGTTGGAAGGTACTCAAAAGAAGACTGGGGAAGAGCTGCCTCCTCAAAGTAGAGTAGACCTTAATGACATGGGTGAAGAAAAGCTTTCAAGACCTTCATTTGCTGCCGTAGCACCACTCAGAATGAGAAGAAACAGCTGCAAACGTCCATTAATAATCAGAACATGGAATGTATGTAGTATGAATCTAGGAAAATTGGAAATCATCAAAAATGAAGTGGAATGCATAAAGATCAATATCCTAGGCATTAGTGAGGTAAAATGAACCGGTACTGGTGATTTTGAATTGGGCCTTCATATGGTCTACTATGCCGGGAATGGCAAATTGAAGAGGAGTGGTGGTGTATTCATCATCGAAAAGAACATTTCAAGATATATCCTGAAGTACAGTGCTGTCAGTGATAGGATAATATCCACATGCCTACAAGCAAGACCAGTTAATATGACTATTATTCAATGTTTACCTGTGTTTTATTGACTATGCAAAGGTATTCGACTGTGTGGATCATAACAAATTATGGATACTATTGCAAAGAATGGGAATTCCAGAACATTTAATTGTGCTCAGAATCAACGCCCATGGAAGCAGCAGTCAAAAAATCAAAAGATGCATTGCATTGGGCAAATCTGCTGTTAAAGACTTCTTTAAAGTATTGAAAAGCAAAGATGTCACCTTGAAGACTAAGGGGCACCTGACCCAAGCCATGGTGTTTTCAATCACCTCATATGCATCTGAAAGCTGGACGATGAATAAGGAAGACCAAAGAAGAACTGACTCTTTTGAATTGTGGTGTTGGTGAAGAATATTGAATACAGCATGAATCGCTAAAAAAAGAACAAATCTGTCTTGGATGAAGTACAACCAGAATGCTCCTTAGAAGCAAGGATAGTGAGACTATGTCTCACATGCTTTGGACATTATCAGGAGGGATCAGTCCCTGGAGAAGGACATCAAGCTTGGTAAAGTAGAGGGTCAGCAAAAAAAAGGAAGACCTTCAATGAGAAAGATTGACACAGTGGCTGCAACAATGGACTCAAACATGACAACGATTATGAGTATGGTGCAGGACATGGCAGTGTTTGGCTCTGTTGTACATAGGGTCCGTATGAGTCGGAACCAACTCCATGGCACCTAACAATGGCAAGGAAGTGCCAGATCATTTTCCTAAGTGGTGTATCATTTTACATTCCCACCAGCAATAAGTGTTTCATTCTCTCCACAGCCTCTCCAACATTTATTATTTTTTTTTGGATTAGTGCCAGCCTTGTTGGGGTGAGACAGTATCTCATTGTAGTTTTGATTTGCATTTTTCTAATGGCAGGTGATGTAAGCATGTCCTCATATGTCTGTTAGCCACCTGAATGTCTTCTTTGGTGAACTGTCTGTTCACATCCTTTGCCCATTTTTTAACTGGGTTATTTGTCTTTTTGTTGTTGAGGTATTGCAGTATCTTGTAGATTTTAGAGATTAGACCCTTATTAGATATGTTGTAACCAAAAAATTTTTCCCGGTCTGTAGATTCTCTTTTTACTCTTTTGGTGAAGTCTTTTGATGAGCGTAAGTGTTTGATTTTTAAGAAGCTCCCAGCTATCTAGTTTCTCTTCTGGTGTTTGTGCATTGTTAGTTATGGTTTGTATACTATTTATGCCATGTATTAGGGCTCCTAGCATTGTCTCTATTTTTAAATCCATGATCTTTATTGTTTTATATTTTATATTTAGGTCTTTGATCCATTTTGAGTTAGTTTTTGTACATGGTGTGAGGTATGGGTCTTGTTTCACTTTTTTTGCAGGTGGATATCCGGTTATGCCAACACCATTTGTTAAAGAAATTGTCTTTTCCCCATTTAATGGACTTTGGGCCTTTGTCAAATATCAGCTGCTCATAAGTGGATGAATTTACATCTGGGTTCTCAATTCTGTTCCATTTGTCTATTGTACCAGTACCTGGCTGTTTTGACTACTATGATGGTTTTGCAACAGGCAAGAGATCGGGATGGCTATAATTAAAAGGCCTTTGACACCGTATTCCTGGAATTTAAACCTAAGTGCAGACCATCATATAACTTTTACTTCTGGCACTCGAGGACTACTTGTGACTAACAAACTAGGTGTTTAGACAAGATAAGGGGCCATATTTCCTATCCCTACAGGTATATATTACTGATAACCCTCCTGAGTTGTTTTTCAAGTTCCCCACCAGGTGCAGAGCATGCGCAGTAAAAATCAAGGTAACCTATATGAATGACCTTCCACATGAGATAATCATGAACAAAAATCCCCTTGCCGGACCCGAACCAGGATCCAGACATCTCGCATGTGCAACATCCCAGAATAAGTCCTGTTTGACATGCCAGCAGCCTTTGTGACAGACTCTATCTTAGTTCCAGCAACCTCTGTGAGGAAATCCATCTTGAATTCCAACTACACATGCATTTGATTTTCATAATCCCTCCCCTTCTCCTAGAAATCTCCACCCATCTAATGAATAAAGATAATGCCTTTTTACAAGCCCTAAGAAACACTTCGTTCACGGAGAGACTAGAGGCTACCATAGGTGAAAACCCCTCTCCACCTCTCCCTCGTGTGAGCCTTTTCCTAATAAACCTTTGTTCATGTGGAACCTCTGAGCCTCTCCTGGTCATTCTTGGTAAGAAGAAGGTAAGAACCTAAACAGGACTTAGTCCTGAGCTAGAAGACCCTGCCCTGTAACAGTATAATAGGTTCTAAAATCAGGTAGTGTGAGGCCTCCCACTTTGTTCTCCTTCCCTTTCCATATGAAGGTGATATGTTCCTCCATCTCATTAAAAAATGCCATTGGAATTTGGATCAGAACTGCATTGTATCGGTAGATCACTTTGGGTGGAATTGACATTTTCACAATGTTGAGTCTTCCTATCCATGAACACAGTATGTTTTTCCACTTACGTAGGTCTCTTTTGGTTTCTTGGAGTAGTGTCTTGTAGTTTTCTTTGTATAGGTCTTTTACAGCCTGCACTCTTTACTAATGTACTCTCTAACTGCATACTCAGAAGATTGTGGGAACACACCTTCCCTCTTACACTGCCAGGAAGGATCAAATGTATTTCATCTGACATCTCTGTGCTGCTAAAGGGACACTTAGACATGGTCATATTTCCGTCTGTCAGCTCAATCTAAATGACTCAGTCATGCTTATAATCCATATATTATTATTTCCTCATACCAGGAAGAATGGTCACAAGTTTTGTTTTGTTTTGCTTTTCCAATCTTTGCAACTCCACTTTTTCTCACTATAAATGACTTCCATGTAGTAATCTAGAAAGATTTCTGTATCATACCCCCTTAGTTTTTCTCACTATAAATGATTTGCATATAGTATCTAGGAAGATTTCTGTATTATACCCCCTTCCATCTAAACACATCTCCACAAATATAAATACCATGAAATACAATTCCCTTTTTTTTTTAGGCAAGTGAACTCTTTCCTTAGCTTTTTTTTAATCTAGGCTAAGGGCTGGAAACCAGATTTTATCTTGGCTAACTCTCCTGCAAATCCTAAAATTGTATACTTTTCTACTTATACCCACTATTTCAGGGGGTGGGGGGATCATTTAAGAATTTTCATTACCAAAGTCTTTGATATTAATGTGAAAAAATTATGAAAAGAAGAATTTGAACAGGAAAAAATCCATACAAACATGCTTAAATAAGTAAAGTAATTCTAATTAAAATTTCCTAGTGTAGCAGAGAGGAGAGTGAAGAAACCTAAGAAAGAGAGACATATTCCATTGCTGGAACTAATCCTATGCTTTATACATAACACAAGTTAATCACGAACCTGCCTTTCTCTGACTCATTGTTTGACATGTCACAATACGGGTCTTGAGTAACCAAGTTGTATTTATATGTATTTAGTCAAACTAAATGAAATCTTTAGCAACAACCAGAAAAACAAACGTCTGTCTTTTAAGAAATACAGCTAGACCGCTCCTTCAAAGCAAGGATGATGAGGCTTCCTCTCACGTACTTTGGACATGTCATCCATGTCCCTGGAGAAGGACATCAAGCTTGGTAAAGTAGAGGGTCAGCGAAAAAAAAGGAAGACCCTCAATTACATGGACTGACACAGTGGCTGCAACAGTGGGCTCAAACGTAACGATTGCGAGGATGTCACGGAACCGGGCAGTGTTTCATTCTGTTGTACATAGGGTTGCTATGAGTTGGAACCAACTCGACTGCACCTAACAACAACAAATGAAATATACATCTCCAGAGAGAAATTCAAGTAGTTTAAGATAGGGAATTTTCCTAAGAACACCGAACAACATTTGCTCAGGCTTATACCTGTGGTGTCTGGACTGTTTCACGCTCCCTCCTGGCATAATAGTTTTTCTTCAGTGCATTTCAAAATGATAATCCCATCAACTAGAAACTGAGACATACCCAAAGTTAAAACTTCACTACCAAGGAAAAATAAAGTTGATGTCTTTAGGTATACTACAGTTAAAACTGATATCTTTTGCTATCAGTTAAAAACACTGATATCAATAGAATTATCTGGCTTTTCCCCTATCTTCTGGTAATTTATAATTATTGCCTTTGATCATGTGAAGCAATGAAGATAGTTTGCTCCTTGTTTTCATTTCACTAATCTACATTCTTCCTTTTTTTTTTTTTTGCCACAAGAAGTCCTTCTTCTGGGTCCTGATGCTGCTTCAGGCTCCAGTCTCTCTGGCTGTTAATATTCAACTAATCCCAAGCCACTACACCTCTTCACCATACTTAGGACAGTGAACTGGCATCCAGATTTGGATCCTCCAAGGCAGAATACTAAGGAACTGCTCAAGCTCTAGTAGTTCTACTTCTTTGCTGTATATTTCTGGCTTTGGCCATCTATAGGAAAGTTCCTTGGATTGGTTGGCACTGAAACTCTGTCTAGGTTCTTATACCTCTTTTTAGTAGAACCACCTGAAATATGTCACTATTTTGTAGTGAGTTCTTGACTTAAGAAAATAAATCTTGAGGTTTTGGAACTCTGTCAGTTTACTTGTCTGCTGCGCTTTGGAGTATAGTTTGAATAAAGAAAAACCAAAACCAAAAAACCCATTACTGTCGAGTCAGTTCTGACTCACAGCAACCCTGCAGGACAGAGTAGAACTGCCCCACAGGGTTTCCAAGGAGCACCTGGTGGATTCGAACTGCTGCCCTTTTGGTTAGCAGCCATTGCCCTTAACCACTACACCCCCAGAGTTTCCAAATAAGAAAAGGTCTTCCTCATATTCTTGGAAAACCTTTGGTTCCTGAATAGGTGACAGGAACAGGAGCTTCATCTTGGAAATGCAGAGTGGAAAAAATACTAAATAATTTAACAGGCAGGAATGATCAACTCAGAAGTCATTGGCCTGACTCTACCAAAACCATTTTGTAATTTCTAAGGCGTTTCCCAAATTATTTACCCATTCTCTTTTTGAGAGTAAGGTGTGTCCTGTGCTACTTAATAATGTGTCCTAGATAATTTCTCTTCATTTGGCTTGCTGTTAGAGTGTTAAATTCTCAAAATTTGGGGCTTTCAACTCAGAAATAGAAGCGTTTAATACAAGTATTTCACAAGCCTGCCTTGTGATGTGAAGTATTGCAAACATCACCTTATTTAAAAAAAAAAAAAAAGGTATTTACTAAAGATTCTATAGGCCCTTACAGAGCACTAGTAGCAGACACTATAAGCAGGTCTTTTGTCTGCTAATTCATTTTTTTCCTATTGGGCCACATAGTAGATACTGTTCGACAGAGCTAGAAATCCTACAAGCAAATCATAGAATTGCTTCTTGGATAATGTTTTAGAATAAAGGTCTGTTGCTGTGAGATACTTACAGAGGTGACTTTCAAATCACTAGAAATCCATTAAAGCACCACTCGTTGGGAAAGGAAAGGTGCTCCAGACTTACAATGCTACTCATGCAAGTGCCTCCTTGACCATAAGAGTGACGAGAGTGGCACTGATTATTTACCGTGTACGGTATTAGGCACTGAGGCAGCCCTGGTAGCACAGTGATTAAAGCACTTGGCTGCTAACCCCGACAGTTTGAACCCACCGCCTGCTCCTTGGCAGTCTGCTTCTGCGGAAACCTTGGAAACCCTGTGGGGCAGTTCTACTCTGACCTATATGGTCACTATGAGTCAGAATTGACTCAACAACAATGGATTTGGTTTTTGGTATTAAGCACTGTACAAAGGAGCCCTGATGGCACAGTGGTTAAGTCCTCAGCTGCTAATCAAAAGATTAGCAGTTCAAACCCACCAGCTGCTCCACAGGAGAAAGATGTGGCAGCCTGCTTCTGTAAGGATTTTCAGCCTTGGAGACCCTGTGGGACAGTTCTCCTCTGTCCTACAGGGTCACTATGAGTCGGAATCAACTCGATGGCAGTGGGTTTAGTTTCTGGTATTACGCACTGTACTGAGTGCTTTAAGTGCATTACCTCATTTAATCCTCTTAACAAGCCTAGATTGTAAGTTCCATTACTTTTCGCATTTCTTGGAGCATAAAATTGAGGTTCAGAGGAGTAAAGAAATATTCTTAAAGTCATACAACACGGCCTCCTCCACCCTCCCCCTTAAGTGGGGAAACTGAGACTCCAGGTTGATGCTCATCACCATGTACAGCATACTGCCTTTTCATCAAGTGCTTCCTCTATTACATTGCTAAGAAAGGTAATGTGCAAGGGAGAAAGAGCCAGAATTACTGTGGCCGATGTTGTGGACACCGCTCTGAGTTTATGACCTTGAGAAGACTCTCCAACATCTATTGCTTCTAAGCTGTCTTCAGCATGATATGCGATCACATGAGAGCTGTGGTTACGTGGGTTCCTCCTTTTACTACCTCTTCTGTGTTCCAGATAGGGAGATCTTGGCAGAACCTAGGTAGATTAGATTAGCCTTGATAATGGTAACAGCAATCAGTTATACTGAGTCTGAAATGATTTAAATAATTATCAGGGACCCAAGTGTTGTGCGGAATTTACTGACGTTTGGGATTCCTCTTCTCATTTGGGCCTCATAAAACCAAAACAAAACAAAGCCAAACTCGTTGCCATCCACTCAATTCCGACTCATAGTGACTCTATAGGACAGAGTAGAACCACCCCATGGAGTGTCCAAGGAGCATCTGGTGGATTTGGACTGCCAACCTTTTGGTTAGCAGGCATAGCACTCAACCGCTACACCACCAGGGTCTCCCTGGGTCTCATAGCCTTCTGTAAAATGAAGGGACTCTAATCACTGATTTTTAAGATTCCTTCCAGTTCAGACGCACTATGATCTCTTGACTCTTTTAGGGAAATTCCTAACAGCTCATATCTATCCTGTTCTTCATACTGCTTCCAAGTTAGCTTAGGTGAGGGTCCTTAAACACCCAGTGACTGATTAATATGCATCTTCTAAACTGATTTGTGGACCATGGTGGCTGCAACGTTATTCAGACTGTCCATCTGTATAGTGCTGTTCCCTGTTCAGAGGGCAAAAGATTTCAAACAATCCCTACTTCTTAAATTCAGTCTTGGACCTCTCACAAATACAACCCCATTTCCCTCCCTCTCAACTACTTCTTCTTCCCTCATCCATCTATTCATCCCATAGGTATTGAGTGCCTACTGTACTGCAGGTACAATTCTAGTTGATGGGCATGGAGCAGTGAACAACACAAAGTACCTGCCTTCACAGGACTTATTCTAAGGAGGTAGGAGGGGAGACAGTGTATTTGTAATAGTGCAGTCTAAGGTATTGTAACAAACAAACCTTTTTTTAAAAAATGGCTTAAACAAGATACAAGTTTTCTCAGGGCAGCTCTACCACCCTCATCACATGACTTGTTTCTGGATCCATGGTGGCTGCACAGTTCCTGCCATCACATCTGTGCCCCACCAGCGGAGAAGGTGAAAGAGCAAGAGAAACACATATCTATCCCTTTTAAGGTCACAAACTAGAAATAAATACATAGCACTTTCACTTACATCTCATTGGCCCAAAACTTTATCTCATGGACACACCCAGATGCAAAAGAAGCTGGTGAATTAGCCTTTAATTGTGAAGCCACTTACCCAGGAAGGAAATTAAAGTAAGCTGGAAAGAGCAGTTTTGATGGAAAACTAGCAGTCTCTGATTCGGCAATAAACAAATAAGTAAATAAATACATTATTCTGATGGTATATGGAGAAAAATTAAGCAAGGTATAGGGATAAGAAGTGCATGTGTGTGTGTGTGTGTATGTTGGGGGGTAGGGGGTGAACCTGCTATCTTATATTAGATGGTCAGGGAAGGCTTCAATGAGAAGGTGATAAGGTAACTTTTGAGCAGAAGCCTAAAAGAAATGAGGGAGTCAGCCATACAAATGTCTCAGGGAAGAGCCCTTCCAGAAGAGGAAATTAATACCGAGTACGAAGGCCTCGAGATAGGAGTACCTTGGTGTATTTGAGGAAGAGCGGAAGACAAGTGCGATGAAATGGAGCAAGCGAGAGGGAAAGTGGTTAAGAGATGTGGTTAAAGAGGTAGATGGGGGCAGTTGTTAGGATGTGGGCCTTGACTCTGAAGCCACTGTAGGGTTTTTCAGTTGGGGAGAAGGGCGTGAGGTGACAAGATCTGACTTTTCAAAAAGGTTACTCTAGCTGCTTTGTGGAAAACAGAGTGAGAAGGGAGAGGGCAGAAGCAGAGAAATCAGAAGGCAACTGTAAATATGCAGGGGACATGGTGTGGCTTGGACCAGGTAGATAGCAGTGGAGGTAGTGAGAAATGGTTCGATACTGAGCATATTTTGAGCCAACAGGATTTTCTGATAAATTGTATTTGGGGTGACTGAGAAAAAGTGTTATTCATTTACCATTATGTTGTTGTGGTTGTTGTTAGCGGCCACAGAGTCGGCTCCAACTCATGGTGACCCTGTGCACAACAGAACGAAACTCTACCCAGCCCTACAGCGTACCCCCATAATCTGTTGCAATTGGAGTGTTGTGATCAACAGTTTTCATTGGTTGATCTCCAGGTCTGTCTTTCTCATTTGTCATAGTCTGGAAGCTCCGCTGAAACCTGTTCAACATCATAAGAACACACAAACGTCCACTGACAGATGGCTGGTGGTGCTGTACTCGAGGTGTATTGTTTGGGAATCAAACCCAGGTCTTCTGCATCGAAGGAGAGAATTCTACCCCTGAACCACTAATGCTCCCACTATTGTGAGAGTCACACACCACCACCCACCCAAAAAAACAAAATAAGAAAATTAATCTCAAAGGGAACAGGAAAATCAAATCTCAAGCTAGGACCACAGGGAACAAACTCCAGCACTTTGAATATGCTGTGAACTGAGTGTGAAGTGGCTTAAATCTCTTTGAACTGTGCAGGCAGGAGGGTGGAACAGTCAGAGCTGTTCAACGTGATGACATAAAATAATTGTCTACGTGAAAACGAAATTTGTAAAAACAGAGGAAGTTTTTAAAAGAAAAAATATTAATTCCTGGAAGAGGTGTGCAGAATTAAGGGCTTCTAATCACAGAATCCAAAAAAAACCCTGGAGTTCGGCTGTTAACCAAAAGGACAGCAGTTTGAATCCACCAGCCTCTCCTTGGAAACCCTATGGGGCTCTTCTACTCTCTCCTATAGGGTCACTACGAGTCAGAATTGACTCGAAGGCAACAGGCTTGGTTTTTGGTTTTAATCACAGAATGAAGGTGGAATGGTAGAGAATTCCATCTACCCAAATCAGATGATTAAAAAGTTGAAAAAGATTAGTCAAAATTGGGTAAAATTAAAACTTTTAAAAAATACCCAGAGATGCTTGATGTATTGGTCACAAATAAACTTCCAGTTGAACCCCATGGACTTTCATGGCAGGTGGGAGGGACATATTTGTATCCCCATAACCTAGCACAGTACCTGGCATACAGAAGTTCTCCTCACGAAGCTCTGCCTTGAGCTGTAATTATCTTTATATGGGTGTAATCCTCTCTCTTAGATACAGGTATACCTTTTTAACCCCTTATTGCTTTGCTTGTGTTTTCTGTCCAAAATATAATTGATGAATAAGAAAACACAACCTGCTTTTGGGTTTTCAAAAGTTGGTTGACATTGTGGGATCTAGACGGTTTTATCAGGTTTTCTACTTTTTGCCAAGTCATATGACGGTTCAGTTATAGCTACAAAATATAGAAAAGGATCTTCAATGATATCTAGTAATTCTCCAAAACCATCTTGTTCTTTCCTTGTTAAAAGACTGATGTTCTTTGGTTAAGTCCTACTTTTTCCCACATAGTGATTGTATACTTTTTTCCCCATCTGTTGTCCTATGCTTGAATTATATGTATCCAAATTCTGTTGTATTTTTACTTTTAGATCAGCTTTAGGAACTGTAGTCAGTTTAAAATGAGATGTGTCTTAGTCATCTAGTGCTGCCATAACAGAAATACCATAAGTGGATGGCTTTAACAAAGAAATTAATTTTCTAACAGTCTAATAGTTTACAAGTTGAAATTCAGGGCTTCGGCTCCAAGGGAAGGCTTTCTCTCTTCTCATCAATGTTTCCCTGGATGAGGAGCTTCTTCACGCAGAGACCCCAGGTCTAAAGGAAACGCTCTGCTCCTGGTGCTTCTTTCTTGGTGGTATGAGGTCCTCCACTCTCTGCTTGCTTCCTTTTCCTTTTATCTCTTGAGGGATAAAAAGTGGTGCAGGCCACAGCCCAGGGAAAATCCTTTTACATTGGATCAGGAATGCGGCCTGAACAAGGGTATTATATCCCACCCTAATCCTCTTTAACCACAAGCAGAAATTATGATTATAACACATAGGAAAACCACAAAATGGAGGACAACCACACATGGCCTAACCAAGTTGACACATATTTTTGGGGGGACACAATTCAATCCATGACAAGATGTTTGTCTAAAAATCATAACAGATTAAATTGTCATCCTTCTAGATTTTTGCATGCATACCACAATCTACACACCAATCCTTGAAAAGATGACTTGACCAAGGTCTCACCTCGATGACATTTGACCTGACCCAGGCCAAGCCCATGTCTACATTGGCAATGCTCTCTAGATCTGACACTTAAAGCCTCGTTTCCTGATATTGAGGAGCCCTGGTGGTGCAGTGGCTAAGAGCTCGGATACTAACTGAAAGGTTGACAGTTGGAACCACCAGCTACTCTGCGGGAAAAGTAATGTAGCAGTCTGCTTCTGTAAAGATTACAGCCTTGGAAACCGTATGGGGCAGTTCTACTGTGTTCTCTAGGGTCACTATGAGTCCGAATCAACTTGACGGCAGTGGGTTTGGTTTTTTTTTTTTTTGTTTTTATCCTAATACCGCACACTTTTTTCATTTTCTGGTACGCACTTCCTCATCCTGCTTGCAACACTGGAAAAGCAGATCATCTCTCCAGCATCTCAGAGAGTGAAAAATTCCACTCTAATCTCACTGTCTTGGCCATAAAAGT
Organism: Loxodonta africana; assembly: GCF_030014295.1. Classification (NCBI taxonomy): domain Eukaryota; kingdom Metazoa; phylum Chordata; class Mammalia; order Proboscidea; family Elephantidae; genus Loxodonta; species Loxodonta africana. The sequence continues at coordinate 179,613,733 of NC_087344.1, read as the reverse complement.
ACATTGGCTGAAGGAAAGCTGCCAAGCGCAGTACTTTATCTACCCCTTTCACAACTTTTTGATCTCTAACAGTCATTTTAGCTGTGTCAGTAATTATTAAATGGCAATTAAAAGCATATTCCAGGATAAAGAAGAAAGAATGGGGAAAAAAAACTTACTGGAATATTTGAACCTGCCACCCTCAGATCAATTTTCTAGTCTTCTGTGGACTGGGTATCAGTCAACAAACTTTCATTGAGAAGCTATTTTATACTAGGCACTGGGATAGCCTTTGTGGAAGATACCAAGAAGTGTAAGAATGGGCCATATCCATTAGTAGAACACAAACACAAGAAAATGTAAACACAAGGAAAGAGGTAAGTAACTAAGGAGCAAAGCTGAAACTTCACAAAACTACACAATTTATTTAACTGTGCAAGAAGCAAGGCCTTGAGAGTTCAAAGGAGATAGACTTCCCTGTGAACTGGAATGGTAAGAAAGGGCATCACAGAGTGAGATCTGAGCAAGAGTTTAAAGAATTGGTAGGTCGATATGCTTTGAATAGTCTGAAGAATGACTGAGAGTACTAACAGGAGAACAATGGAACAAAAGCACAGAAAAAGACAAGACGTATTATACGGATGAGTGAGTAGAACATTTTGGCTAAACTGGAAGACTGGGAAAAAGGAGTAATTAAGAAATTGAGTTTTGGCCAAATAGTAGAAAGCCTTTAGTTTCAGGATAAAGAGTTGAGAGTTAACCCTTTGGGTAATAGGTAAACGATAGTTTTCAAATAGGTGAGCCAACTGACAAAGCCTGAACTTCCGCAACTGTGGGAGACATAGTCCCTGGTGCTCAGGGAGAAGACAGCCCCTGGACTTCAGCTTCCTAGGCTAGGAGACTGGACAGACCATCCTGGCCTTCTCCCTTAATGAGTAGTTTCCTGCCAAAAATATGTTTCATGATTTCTTTGCTTTCACTGGGAAATTTAGATTCTCAGTTGAGTCATTTTTCTCTACCTCTTCTCTGCAGCCATAAGGAGGTCAGAGAAAGATGACTCAATTAAATCTAAATTTCTCAGTGAAGGAAACCGTATGTAGCACATTTTAGGCAACTTTTACTTGGATGCAAATTTGAGCTCCTGCATTATAAAACTAATAATGAAACTCATTTTAAGCACAAAATTGCCATGTAAATTCCCCTGAATTTATGAAGAATGGCTTAATTTCAAAACTTGACAGTCAAGTAAATTGTAAACTAAGATTTCCCTATTGCTTCAAGGGTGTATTTTAGTTGATAAATGAAACATCCACCAGCCTTTGTCAGGATCAATCTTGAGTTATGGAAGTTTTGAACTGAGAGGTCATCCTGCATATTAATTTTGGCTTTCAGTATACCATGAATTCACTCTCCACTCACTCTCAAATTGTTCCTTTTCTCAGACATAAGGACCCTGACACACTCCCAGGTTGATAACATTTGAGGACCTAACCTTACGGCAGCAAATACCCTAAAGTTGCTAAAACAAAACAAAACAAAACCTGAGGGCCCTAAAAAACACAGATCCCCAGGCCCCACCTTCAACCTGACTCAATCAGGAAGCTTCAGGAGAGGCACCTGGGAACGTGTGCAGCAATCAGGAAGTTTGTTATATGCCAAACCAAACCCACTGCCGTCGAGTTGATAACCGACTCACAGCGACTTATAGGACAGAGTAGAACTGCCCCATAGAGTTTCCAAGGAGGGCCTGGTGGATTCGAACTGCCGATCTTTTTTTTTTTTTTTAGCAGCCATAGCTCTTAACCATTACGCCACCAGGGCTTCCTTGTTATATATAGAACCAAGATCCTAGTCCCGTCAGGGATAATTCTTTTGTGAAGGAGATAGACGCGTAAATAATCAGTCTATGAAGTGCTCAGCTTTCACCAAATCAGCTGGGCCTGATTACGGGGAGATTTGAGGAGAATGAGGATTCAATTCTTGGACAGCTTTGGCAGAGGGTTTCTTCTACCCCGTCACAAGGATTGACATTTTGGGTTAATTCTTTTATAGATGGGAGTTCTCCCAGGAATTATAAAAGAAAAAAAAAAAAAAACTTTGTTGGGGGGTTGTCTCACGCATTACATGGGGTTTAGTAGCATCCCTAGCCACCAGCAAGTCCTGACAACCAAAAGAATGTCTCAAAACACTACTAAACAGCCCATGGTAGTAGGGGAAACTATCTCCCGCCAGGATTAGAAATCACTGAGCTAGAGGAAGTTGGGGGAAGGTGGCCAGATCAGGATTTACAGGTAGACCAAGGAGATTTAAAGATATTCACGTGCTGACGTTTTCCGACACCTGAAGACTTACGCTGAGGATAAACGATTAACTAAACATTAAGAGTGAAGGAAAAGTTAGGGAACCAAGAACCTTCCACCTGTACGTTAGGGAAAGTAACTCCCACCTTGCGTTATTTGCTAGAGCTGACTCGTACCAGTAGATGACACCACCAGACAGTATAATGCTCCCAATATTAATAGCCAGAGCAGTGTTTATTATAGCTCCAGCTCACATAACAAAAAGCAAAACACACCTCAAAATGTTAACAGCCGCCTTCTTAAGATAACTTAAGCGGCTCTGAAAAGAGCCTTTAGGGGGAAAACAGCAGATCCACTCCATCTCTTGCATGCCCTTACTTGGAGCTGGTGTACTTGGTGACGGCCTTGGTGCCCTCGGACACGGCGTGCTTGGCCAGCTCGCCGGGCAGCAGCAGGCGCACGGCCGTCTGGATCTCCCGGGACGTGATGGTCGAGCGTTTGTTGTAATGCGCCAGGCGGGACGCTTCCCCGGCGATGCGCTCGAAGATGTCGTTGACGAAGGAGTTCATGATGCCCATGGCCTTGGACGAGATGCCGGTGTCCGGGTGGACCTGCTTCAGCACCTTGTACACGTAAACGGAGTAACTTTCCTTACGGCTGCGCTTGCGTTTCTTACCATCCTTTTTCTGCACCTTCGTAACAGCCTTTTTGGAGCCCTTCTTAGGAGCTGGAGCCGACTTCGCAGGATCCGGCATTTCTCCGTGAAAACCACCACTACCCAGAAAACGCAATCCAGAGTCTGTGACAACGAGCTGCGGCTGCGTTACTTATAGAGCCTATATGCAAATAAGGACTCACCACAGTGCTGCGTTTTTATTGGCTAATTTACAATAGTGTCGTCATAGAGGGGTGGAGTTCACGTACACAGCCTTCGGCTTGCTCTTCCTTAGTGGTCTTTAGAACAAAAGCCTTAATAGCCAATCAAAAGGTTCAATTTCACCCTAACCAGTAAATTACGTAGAGAGGTAGTTTCACCTGTTTGGGATTTTTCTGTGTGTGTGAGTTGGTTTGCACTTTCAGTTGGAGAGCTGTATAAGGAAGATCTGCAGCGCCAACTAAAGACAAGTTAACGTATTTCTGCATCTTTTACACCTATATACTTTGTGGAATTTTTTGGCGGGGGGAGGGGAGGGGAGAACAATAATACTTCAGCCCACACGTAAGGAAACAAAGGAAATCAATTCCAACTCCGGTTTGCACCGCCTATATTAAACAATAAGGAAGATAGTCTGAAACAAGATTTGTAACACTTTCCAACGCGAACCAAGAGAGGTTTCATAGTATTTTAAAGGAACTTGTCTCCACCCATGTCCATCCGGTCGGATCTTACACATTCAGGACCCATCGCAGTATCTTCTGCCCCCATTCTTTTCCTGAGTTTAAATCGGGTTGAACTACTTGGAGCAAGACGATTTCACCTCTCATCTGACCCAGATTCCCATCCCAACAGTTACCACACAGGATGTTTGTTTTCAAATAGTGTTAACTTTTATATTCAGAGTGCACCTTGTAGGAGCATCTTGCAACGTGTTATAGACGACTGCTTATGTAGATTCCATCTTTTTGCATGTTTTCCCCTTATTATTGAAGACTGGCGATCTGGACTTTAAATGCCCACAAGCCAGAGCGCAAAGTAAAAGGCGGACTTGGCAGGAACTGCCTAGACTATGCCTTTACTGCTCCCTCTAGCGTCTGCCAGTCGACAAAGCACCACGCGTTCTGGTTTCATGGCTTCACTAGCCGCCACGTGCGACCGCCTGTCTCCCTTAATCCCTCTGGCCTAAACCCTTGAAGACTAAGACGGGTAAACCAACATCAGCTGAAACACTGGTACAGCTGCTCTTGATGAAAATGTGGGTGGCTCTGAAAAGAGCCTTTAGATTGCCTACTTAAAGATGCATGCCTTAAGCCCGCTCCCCGCGGATGCGGCGGGCCAGCTGGATGTCTTTGGGCATGATGGTCACGCGCTTGGCGTGGATGGCGCACAGGTTCGTGTCTTCAAACAGCCCCACCAGGTAGGCCTCGCTCGCCTCCTGCAGCGCCATCACGGCCGAGCTCTGGAAGCGCAGGTCCGTCTTGAAGTCCTGCGCGATCTCGCGCACCAGCCGCTGGAACGGCAGCTTGCGGATCAGCAGCTCGGTGGACTTCTGGTAGCGCCGGATCTCCCGCAGGGCCACGGTGCCCGGCCGGTAGCGGTGCGGCTTCTTCACGCCGCCCGTGGCCGGCGCGCTCTTGCGGGCGGCCTTGGTGGCCAGCTGCTTCCGCGGGGCCTTGCCCCCGGTCGACTTGCGGGCAGTCTGCTTAGTACGGGCCATGATATCTCACTGGCTTTTTTCAAGACGCCTAAGCAGCCTTATTTATAAGGATAGTGTCTCATCTTGATTGGGCCAAAAAAGCTAGACTCTGATTGGGAGAAGATTGTTATGCTAATATTTTCTTTCCTGACTTCCTTCCCCTTTTGCTACTTTTCTGCACTCTTACTGATCACAGTTTTACTTTTTTCAGACATGTTCCTTTAAATGAATGTAACGTTTGTAAATGCAATTTATAAAGTGTTTTTGCACGCTCGGTATTTATATTTTAACAGGCTCCTTCCGGATACAAGCATACCTGTCTAGATACCAGGTTTCCATGTTTCAAGTTACCGGTTACTGTAACCGCTATCCTGTGGAACCCAGGCGGCGCAGTGGTTAAGACCTTGGCTACTAACCGTAAATGTTGGCTGCTAGAGTCCGAGTCCATCTGCCACTCCTTCGAAACCCTACGGGGCAGCTCTGCTTAGACTCACCATGAGTCAGAATCGGCTCGACGGGTTTGGTTTGCTGCTTTTTTGTCTGTGTGGTTTAAAAATATCATAGCTAACATTTATTTACAGCCTGCCACTGTGTAGTTAAAGGAACCAAAAAGTGAGCGTAAGTGACCTGACTTCTGAACACCGCCAAAGCCATTTTATCTTGTACTGTTTCAACCGGTACCAACTTGTGTATTAGAGCCTTTCACCTTTGGCTTTTACCTTCCGGGATACGGTTTCCTCTTCTTCACCTCCTACATTAACGGTCAGTTAGGTCCTGTAGATGAAACCCTTCTAAATCAAGGAATAATAAGGTCAGAAATATTTATTTCATCTTTACAACAGTGTAAAGTGCTTACCAATATAGTGTAAATAGTAAAGTGCTTATCAACCAGATTAAAAGCTAAAGTTTCAAAGCGTATAAATTATTCATTGACTACTGAGTTGCTAACATGTTTTCTTCAATAGTGTTTTCTGATGCTTAAGTGTTTAATATTCTATTCTTTACAAAGAATTATTCTTTGCCTTTTAATTATTTCATATGCTTTGAAGTATCGTTCTGAAAATTGCACGTCATAAAACAATGCTTATGTAAAACTTACTGATATCTCACTGGCTTTTTTCAAGAAGCAGTAAGCAGTCTTATTTATAAAGATAGTGTCTCATCTTGATTGGGCCAAAAAAGCTAGAATGTTGAAAAATTGTAATATTTAATATATTGTACTATTTAATATAAAACTTGTAATTGCATGCTTGTGGTAACCTTTATCATATGCTTCAAGAAGCATCTTGATGGCAGTATAAATTATCATCTTCCTACTGAAGTCAAAATAAAAGTGACTTTGAGGAAATTTCCTGAGAAATCAAGACAGTGTCAAAACATGTTGGCTTAATTAGTATCTTTGAGTGTCTCCATGGACACCAGCAGTCTCCTGCTCTAGGAGATATAAAATATCTTGCAAAAGTGTAACTAATGTAAACAGCTGTTACCCTCTCCTGGGGTGGTTTCTCAATAATGCCTTACATATATAGAGCACCATCCAGTATTTGAAAGTTCTTTTATGTACACAATCTCATTTTATTCCCACAACTCTGAAATGTTATTTTCCTCACTTGACAAAAAAGGAAATTGAGTTTCAGAGAAATTATGGCTTATCCTGGTAACAAAGAAATAAAGCCTACATAATAAATAGTTTATTATGATATTGTGAGAAACCAAACCAAACCCATTGTCGTTGAGTCAATTCTGACTCATAGTGACCCTAAATGGCAGAGTAGAACTGCCCTGTAGGATTTCCAAGGAACGTCTGGTGGATTCAAACAGCAGACCTTTTGGTTAGCAGCTGTAGCTCTTAACCACTGCACCACCAGGGCTTCAATATCGTAAGGAAGAGCTTAAAATTCCATCCCTAAGTTACTCAGAGTTACTGAAATCAAAGTGGCTGGTTCCTTTGATCATTAATTCTGTACCTTCATTCCAAACCTATTCTTTCAGGATATAATCAAAGATTAATGAAAATGTTTTGTTCCCAAGACTCCAAAGGGTTATGATCATGACTCACAGGTTTTTGTCTTGTAACTGTTTGTCAAGGTTTCTGTTTAGACATTGGATGATTTTTGAGCACGTACTGCACTCTTGTAAGACTTATTAACCTGAGGTAAATATCAACCAATCAAAAATTTGTTTAAAGTTCTGAGGAACTTGTACATGATCACCCTGAAAAACCCAACTCAGTGGAGCACTTTCAACTTGGGTTAGCAGCTTTCTGACTCAAATTCTTAATCAGCCCTAATAAATTTCTTTACAATTCTTTATATTGTGTAATGTGCTTTTTGACAACATAATAGTCTAAAGCAAAGCAAAGCAATGAAATGAGCCAATTTCATCAGCCTTTGGAAGTATATTTTAAAGCACTGAGGCATTTTCCCATTATATAATCAAATCGCACAATGTTTCTCAAATTTCTCCATAGAACTACACCAGACTACCCTATCAGGTCTGATGACAGACAGTCAAGTGTCATGTTTCTATGAAGTCCTGCTGGGAGCCAGGCTGCAAGGGCGGCCCCTCTGCACCCACTGCCCCCAGCATAAACATCAAAGAATCCCTGAAAAGTCAGGAGGAGCCAGGCTGCAAGGGCAGCCTCTCTGCACCCACTGCCCCCAGCATAAACATTGAAGAATTCCTGAAAAGTCAGGAAGAGCCAGGCTGCAAGGGCGACCCCTCTGCACCCACTGCCCCTAGCATAAACATCGAAGAATTCCTGAAAAGTCAGGAATATCTCTGTCATCTGTGTTATGTTTCTGTTTCATTTTCAGCCTGTGTATAGCAGAATGTATAAGCATAAAATTCCATTATAGATTTAGGGACCTTTGGACGGGGGGCGTCCTACTCATAATCCCCTGGTAAAATCCCGGGTACGGACAGCCCGTGTATTATCTGGGGATCAACATGAAGTTGTCTTGGGGGAAAAACGAATAGCTCAACTATGGAAAACAAAAACAGGATGGTGGAATGCTGGTATTTACCAAGGCCCTTTTTGTGATTAAACCACCACCCACACATGATCCCATAAAAGTGAAAAAACAAAAGGCAGTGAGTTCTCTCAGCCAATTTCTCAGCCAATTACAGGTCGACCTTCTCGTCTACCCCGCTCACTGCTGCGCTTGACTGGTCTTTGGGTATAGAGATTGGGCTAATTGTCCTTGGCATAATCGTGGACAATATGATGTAACCCAAAGTGGCTGGACTACAAGAATTTGGCCACCCTGGACAAAATGGACAAAGCCTATGTGGCAATGGTTTGCAAAAAGATTAATTATTATAAAAACTGTGGAAGGAATTGCAAGATTAAGCATAAAGTGTAAAGCAGTATGAAGTCAATTGTTACTTTGTGTAAAAATATATCAACAAAATATTCTCTTCAATTAAACAAAAACTCATTGTACTTGTGTGTGTATGCGGAACTGTACTATGTGTCACTTGGAAAATTATGTCTCTGGGAAATGATGTTTATGATTATATCTTGTACTGCCCCTTTATTGATCATGCGATGTTATGCTTTTGTAAGCTTATGATATAAAAGACCATGTAAAAAATAAAAAGAGGGCTTCTTTTTCTGCAAAATGAAAATATAAGACACACTACCTCTCATTCTTTTTCGCCGAACTCTACCCCTCCTCTGGTAACCCTGTTCATTGCTGAGGCTGGCCCCCGGCAAAGTCCAATGTTTCTTTTCTTGAAAATATATGGATGTGTTAATTTAAATAAGAAAAAAGAGCCCCAAACACAAGATATTATGATGAGTCCTAAAGTGTGATGCTGGAAGCTATGTCACCAGTATTTCAAATGCCAGCAGGGTCACCCATGGTGGACAGTTTGCAGCAGAGCTTCCAGACTAATATAAACTAGGAAGAAGGATGGGGCAACTAACTTCTAAAAAGGCCAGTATCCAAGAGACAGAAAGGGCCATATAAATCAGAGCCTACATCAGCCTGAGACCAGAAGAACTAGATGGTACCCGGCTACAACCGATGACTGTCCTGACAGGGAACACAACAGAGAGTGCCTGAGGGAGCAGGAGAGCAGTGGGATGCAGACCTCAAATTCTCGTAAAAAGACCAGACTTAATGGTCTGACTGAGACTAGAAGGACCCTGGAGGTCATGGTCCCCAGACCTTCTGTTAGCCCAAGACAGGAACCATTCCCAAAGCCAACTCTTCAGACAGGGCTTGGACTGGACTACAGGATGAAGAATGATACTGGTGAGATACTCGTGAGTGAGCTTGGATCAAGTAGACACATGAGGCTGTGTGGGTAGCTCCTGTCTGGAGGGGAGACGAGGCATAGGGGGACAGAAGCTGGATGAATGGACACGGAAATAGAGGGTGGAGAGAAGGAGTGTGCTGTCTCAGGGGAGAGCAACTAGGAGTATATAGCAAGGTGTATATAAATTTTTGTATGAGAAAGTGATTTGATTTATAAACTTTCACTTAAAGCACATACATACACACACTTTTTTTTTTTAATTGGCCAGTGAGAACCTTATAAATAACAACTGAACATTGTCTGATATTTTGCCAGAAGATGAGCCTCTCAGGTTGGAAGACACTCAAAAAGATGACTGAGGAAGAGCAGCCTCCTCAAAGTAGAGTCAACCTTAATGACATGGATGGAATAAAGCATTTGGGATTTTCATTTGCTGATGTGGCATGACTCAAAATGAGAAATAACAGCTGCAAACATCCATTAAATTCTGAACATGGGATGTACAAAGTATAAATCTAGGAAAATTAGAAGTCATCAAAAATGGAATGGAAGCCACCAGAAGAAAGGAAAGAATAAGGATCAGAGCAGAAATAAATGAAATAGAGAAAAAAAAAAAATCAACAAAACCAAAAGTTGGTTCTTTGAAAGGATCAACAAAATTGACAAACCACTGGCCAAACTGACAAAAGAAAAACAGGAAAGGACACAAATAATCCAAATAAGAAATGAAATGTGGAACATTACAACAGACCCAACTGAAATACAAAGGATCGTAACAGAGTATTATGAAAAACTATACTCCAGCAAATTTGAAAACCCAGAGAAAATGGACAAATTTCTAGAAACACACTACCTTCCTAAACTAACACAAAATGATTTTGAAAATCTGAACAGACCCATAACAAGAGAAGATATTGAAAAGGCAAAAAAAAAAAAAAAAAAAAGACTCCCAACAACAACAAAAAAAATCCCTGGCCCAGATGGCTTTACTGGAGAATTCTATCAAACATTCAGAGAAAAGCTTACACCTGTGCTACCCAGACTATTTCAGAACATAGAATAGGAAGGGACACTTGCAAATTCTTTCTATGAAGCCAGCATAACTCTGATACTGAAACCAGGCAAAGACACCACAGAAGAAAGAAAGAAAGAAAGAAAATTACAGCCCAATATTTCTCATGGATATAGATGCAAAAATTCTCAACAAAATCCTAGCCAGTAGAATTTAGCATCACATCAAATAATAATAATACACCGCCACCAAGTAGGATTCATACCAAGTATGCTAGGATGGTTCAACATTAGAAAATCAATGTAATCCACCACAGAAATAAATAAAGTCCATTCAATAAAGTCCAATACCCATTCCTGATTAAAAAAAAAAAAAACTCTCAATAAAATAGGTATACAAAGGCAATTCCTTAACGTAATAAAAGGCATCTTTCAAAACCAACAGCCAACATCATACTTAATGGAGAGAGGCTGAAAACATTCCCCTTGAGAAGAGGAACAAGACAAGGATGCCCTTTATCACCACTCCTATTTAACATTGCGCTGGAAGTCCTAGATAGAGCAATAATGCAAGAAAAAGAAAGGACATTCAAATTGGTAATAAAGAAGTTAAACTGTCCCTATTTGCAGATGATATGATACTATACATAGAAACCCAAAAGACTCCAAGAAAAAACTACTGGAACTAATAGAAAGATTCCACAGAGTAGTAGGATACAAGATAAACATACAAAAATCAGTTGGATTCATATACACCGATAAAGAGAACAATGAAATCAGGAAAAAAATGCCACTTATAATAGCCCCCCCCCCAAATAAAATACTTAGGAATAAATCTAACCAGTGATGTAAAAGACCTATGCAAAGAAAACTACAGAACACTACTGCAAGAAACCAAAAGAAATCTACATAAATGGAAAAACATACTATGCTCATGGATAGGTACACTCAACATTGTGAAAATGACAATTCTACTCAAAGCAATTTACAAGTACAATGCAATCCCAACCCAAATACTAACAACATTCTTTAAAGAGATAGAAAAACTAATCATTGACTTTATATGGAAAGGGGAGAGGCCTGGATAAGTAAAGCACTACTGAGGAAGAAGAATAAAGTAGGAAGATTCACACTACCTGACTCAGAACCTACCACACAGCTACGGTAGTCAAAACAGCCTGGTACTGGTACGATGACAGATACATAGACCAATGGAACAGAATTGAGAACTCAGATGTAAATCCATCCACCTACAGTCACCTGATCTTTGAACAGGGCCCAAAGACCATCAAATGGGGAAAAGGCAGTCTTTTTAAGAAATGGTGCTGGCAAAACTGGACGTCCAGCCACACACACACACAAAAATGAATCAGGACCCACACCTCACACCATACACAAAAACTAATCCAAATGGATCAAAGGCCTAAATATAAAACCAAAAACTATGAAGTTCATAGACTAAAAAATAGGATCAATGCTAGAGGCCCTAATACATGGCATTAACAGAATACAAACCATAACTAACAACACACAAACTCCAGAAGATACGCTAGATAATGGGGATCTTCTAAAAATTAAACACTTATGCTCATCAAAAGATTTTACCAAAAGAGTTAAAAAGAAAACCTACAGACTGGGAAAAAAATATTTGGCTATGACAAATTTGACAAAGGTCTAACCTCTCAAATCTACAGGAAAATCCAACACCTCTACAACAAAAAGACGAATAATCGAATTAAAAAATGGGCAAAGGAAATGAACAGACACTTCACCAAAGAAGACACTCAAGTGGCTTACAGACACATGGGAAAATGCTCATGATCACCAGCCATTACAGAAATGCAAATCAAAAGCACAATGAGATACCATCTCACCCAGTTACTGGCACAAAATAAAAAAACAGAAAATGACAAATGTTGGAGAGGTTGAGGGGATATTGGAACTCTTATGCACTGCTGGTGGGAATGCAAAACGGTACAACCATTTTGGAAAGCCTTAGAAAGCTAGAAATATCACTCCTAGGAATACATCCTAGAGAAATAAGAGCCATCACATGAATAGACATATGCACACCAATGTTCATTGCAGCGTTGTTCATAAAAGCAAAAAGATGGAAACAACCTAGATGCCCATCAACAGATAAATGGATAAACAAACTATGGTACATACACACAATGGAGTACTACGCAATGATAAAGGACAATGATGAATCTTCGAAGCATCCCACAACGTGGATCAATCTGGAGGGCATTATGCTGAGTGAAATAAGTCAGTCACAAAATGACAAATATTATATGAGACCACTACTTTAAAAACTCATGGAGAGATTTACATACAAAAAGAAACAATCTTTGATGGTTACAAGGGAGGGGAAGGACAGGGATGGAAAAACACTAAATAGACTATAGATAAGTGGTAGCTTTGGTGAAGGTTAAGACAGTGCACAACACTGGGGAAGCTAGCACAACCAGTACAAGAAAAGGTCATGGAAGCTCCATAGACACATCCAAACTCCCTGAGGGAATGAATTACTGGGCTGAGGGCTGTGGGGACCATGGTCTCGAGGAACATCTAGCTCAATTGGCATAACATAGTTTATAAATAATTTGTTCTACATTCTACCTTGGTGAATAGCGTCTGGGGTCTTAAAAGCCTGAGAGCAGCTATCTAAGATACTCCACTGGTTTCACCCCTTTGAGAGCAAGGAAGAATGAAGAAAACTAAAGAATGGACCATGACCTCTGCCAGATTGAGTCCAGTACACCTAGATGGTGCCCAGCTACCACCACTGACCGGTCTGACAGGCATCACAATAGAGGGTCCCAGACAGAGCTGGAGAAAAATGTGGAACAAAACTCTAACTCAAGCCTTGAGTTGCAATATTGAAGGATTCTACTGGGAAATTATTGAATGAGAAGGAAGCATCCAAAGAATTTGGCAGTGAAGACTGTCAAATCCACCAAACCCCTCCCAGAGAGCTTCCAGCTATGCTTCCATTCAGTCTGGTTCTCAGATGGAGAACCTTGGTAGGTCTGGCTAATCCTTGGCCCCTCCTGGGAAAAGTTTCCTAAATCCAGAAGGCACTGGGGTTTGTCCCTATTGATTTAGGGAGCCAGGAAAGATCTGAATCAACTCTAATCTTCCTGTTCTACCCCAAACCTGTCGGCCCACTTCTGTCCTCCTCAGACTAAGAAGCTCTGGGTGTTCCAGAATAGAAGTGGGCTCTCCTAGGAAAAGCCCCTGTGGTCCTCAAAAGAGTTTAGGGCTCTCCCTATCAAGCCTGGAAGGTAAGAAAGAACCCCTAATTCTCAGGCCTGGAGGTCCTAAAGGTTACAGAATGGGCCCCGGACCTTCCCAAGAGAACCCTCCCTAGGTCCAACAGGCCCTAGGGATTGACGTTGCTGAGTCTGGGGCCAATAAAAGAACACCGACCCTCCTCCCTACTAGCTACATGTCCCATCAGCTCCGTTCAGGGGCCTTGACCTCAGCCCTGGAAACTACTGCCACCACAGGATAGGCCTTGTACTCTTGGGTAAGGCTCGGTGGTTCCTGAATACACACTTTGGGACAGTCCTTGAACAGCCTCAGGGCTCCCCGCCCGCCAGTCCGCTGGCCCTGCCGGCCACAGTCCCTTTCTGGCTCTGATCATGATGGAACCAGCGGGGAGGTCGGGGTGGGGGAAAGTGTCATATGTATCTGCCTGGCAGGTCGAGAATTAGTGACTCCCGCCGGACGGCTGTGCAGCGATCTCCCCAACCCAGGTGACCGGCCTCCTAGCCCACATGTCCCCAAATGCCACGGCCCAGCACGCACACTTCCGCGCCTCTCCTCTCTTCCCAGCAGCCCCCGCGCAAGGCGGCAAAGGCTGCAATGTGCACTGGCGACCACCGGGTGGCGCAGCCGCCCAATCTGTGGTTTAAGGAGGCCGCGGATCAACCAGCACCCTGGATTCCTGCGAGGCTTCCTTCATGCTGCACCTGGCCCACTGGGGCGTCCAATTCTCACCCTTGCCGCCCCGAGTAAGCAAAGTAATCACCCCGGGCTTTTGGGGGGTCGCCCTCGAGCTGGAGGACGAATCGAACAAGCGCGATCCTCCTGCCGTCGGCCAGCTGGAGAGCCCACTTCTCGCCCCTGCTGGTCCTGGGAAAGCAAATAAACCCTCAGAGGGTTCTGGAAGAGGTTGCAAGATTACGAGCGCTCATCGCCTTCCGAGTCTTCTCGGTCCCCGTGCACTGGCGGCTGCGGCCCGCGCAGCTGGGAAAGGCCGCACAGGTGACCACCAGGTGGCGCCAACGGCCCGCCACGAGATACACTTGGAGCGCCATCCCTCCGCCGAACTTACACCGTGGTCTATGTGTCCCCGAACCAGTTTCTCTGCACTAGCAATCGTGGAGCCGAAAATAAGGTATTGATGACCGTTGTTAAGTACGTTATTTACGGTAGAATCGGCTTACACATTTCAGGAACGCATAAAAATATGAAAACGGATTTATTGTAGCCAGTACTTTTTTTTGTTTTTGTTTTTTTCAACATCCCTCTTCTAAATTGTGCAAGAAAATATAAAACACCGACTTACCTTAATACATTCCTTTTGCTTGGAGATGTTATGCTGATTTGTCAGAAGTAAAATAACATATCTTTTTGAAATCATTCTGAAAATGCGATTGAGAAACAGGCTGAGTTACCGGTAAATGAGATACTTTCCAACCCTTCCCCATTACTGAGAATGGCGACGATGCAGGGAGACTGCTCTTTGAAGCCAGTTGATTTTTCCCGGCATGCTTTTTACATGTATTAAATATTCTTTGTGATAGTATTAAGCACTCCCACAATATTTCCAACTTACCTTTTTATGTACTATCCTCTGCGTGGTTGTGTGGAGTCATCTAACTACTTCTGACCAAATGAGTTAAGTCAAAAATGTTGTATGTCACTTCTGGGCTGGAGTGTGTGACCTGACCAGTGGATCTTGTGGTCATGACCGACTCTTGCACTTTACTGTGAAGTGTGTCCCCTGGTTAGCTGCTCTGTTGTGTAGGATTCCACTCCTGGGACCAGGCTCTCTGTAAGCCTCTGGATAGTGGTGCTGTCTGAGGCCTTTGGGCAGGAAAGGAAAACCCACACCTGGAATATATGTCAATTTCTGTGAGAAAAACAAAAAACTGATGGCCCTTAATTAAGAGAAAGAAAAGACAAGCCACAGACTGAGAAGATATTTGCAAAACACATATCTGATACCGAACCTGTAACCAAAATATACAAAGAGCTCTTAAAATTCAATAAGAAAACAACCCAATTTAAAAAATGGGCAAAAGATCTAAACAGACACCTTACCAAAGAAGATATACAGATGGCAAATGAGCATGTGAAAAGATGCTCAACATCTTATATCATTTGGGAATTGCAAATTAAAACAACAGTGAGATACCACTACATACCTATTACCAGTACCAGTTGCTGAAGTCCCTTCAGACTCAGGGCAACCCCATGTGTGTCAGGGTAGAAGTGTGCTCCACAGGGTTTTCTCTGTGTGATGTTTTGGAAGTGGATTGTCAGGCCTTTCTTTCAAGATGCCTCTGGGTGGACTCGAACCTCCAACCTTTCAGTTAGTAGCCGAGCAGTTTAACTCTTTGTACTAGCTGGGGACTCCTACACACCTATTAAAATGGCTGAAATCCAAAACACTGACCACACCAAATGCTGCAGAGGATGTGGAGCAAGAGGGACTCTGATTCGTTGCTGGTGGAATGCCAAATGGTACGGCCACTTTGGAAGAAGGTCTAGCAGTTTCTTACAAAGCTAAACATCAGCTTATCATAGAAGCCAGCGCTCATACTCCTAGATATTTACCCAAATGAATTGAATACGTATGCCCACACAAAAACCTGTAAATGAAAGTTTATAGCAGCTTTATTCATAATTGCCCCCAATATGGAAGCAACCAAGATGCCTTTCAACAGGTGAATGGATAAGCAAACTGTGGTACATTCATACAATGAATACAGTGATAAAAAGAAATGAGCTATCAAGCTACAAAAAGACAGAGGAAACCTTAAATGCATATTGCTAAGTGAAGGAAGCCAATCTGAAAAAGCTATATACGATACAATTCCAACTACATGACATTCTGGAAAAGTCAAAACTATAGAGAAAGTAAAAAGATCAGTGGTTGCCAGGGGGTCAGAGTGGGGGGTGAGGGATAAGTAGGTGAGGCACAGGGCATTTTAAGAGCAGTGAAACTATTCTGTATGAGACCGTAATGATGGACACAGGACATTATGCATTTAGGAAAACCCACAGGACTGTATAACACAGAGAGTGAACTCTAGTATAAACTATGGACTTAGTTAATGAGGTATCAATATTGGTTCAATAGTAGTAAATGTACCACACTAATGCAAGGTGGTGAGAATAAGAAACACTACAGGGGTGGCATGAGGGGCACATGAGAACTCTGTACTTTCTGCACAATTTTTCTGTAAACCTAAAACTGCTCTAAAAAATAAAGCATATTTAGGAAATTTAAAACTTTGCTTTTTCAAGAAACACTGTTTAGAGTTTATAAAGGAATAAAAAAACAGGATACTGACAGAAAATTGCAAGGCATATATCCGGACTTCCATCTGGAAAATATTAAGAACTCTAATAACTCAATAATAAAACAAGTAATTCAAGGAGGGGGGAGGGTGGGCAATAGATTTGGATGCTTTGCCCAAAAAGACATTTCAGTTTAAAATGATGGAACACCAAGTGCTGGTGAGAATGTGGGGCAATGGGAACTCTCAGAGACCACTGCTGGGATGTAAAGTGTTGCCAGCACTTTGGAAAACAGTTTGTGGTTTCTTAAAAAGTCAACATACATCTGCTATGTGTTCCAGTCATTCTACTCCTAGGTATTTACCCAAGAAAAAAGAAAGCCTATGTCCTACAAAGACCTGCACATGGATGTTCAAAGCAGCTTTATTTGTGGTAGCCAAAGATGGCAAACAGTTCAAATATTCATCAACAGGCGAAAGAATAGAGGAAATGCGGCATATCCATACAGTGCAATAAGTCTCAGAAAAAGAGGAATAAACTATTGACACACACAACAATGTGGATGAATCTCAAGATAATTTCACTAATGAAAGAAGCCAAACAAAAGAGTGCGTACCACCTGATGCCGTGTACATAAAACTCTACTAAATGCAGATTAATCTACAATGACAGAAAACAGACCAGTGGTTGCTCTGGGGATGGACAGGGGTTGGGATGCACAGATTACAAAGGGTGACAAGGAACCTTGGAGGTTTGGTGAATGTGTTCGTTGTCCTGCTGGTGGTGATGGTTTCATGGATGTATCCAAATGACAAGCCTTATTACACTCTATGCTTTAAATATGTGCAGCTTCTGTGTATCAGTTATATCTCAACTAAGTGTTCATCTTTTGGTCTTGATTCATCATGGACAGAGCGCCTTTGTCTAAGGCTGATGTTCTGTGAAATTGTTTTTGTTCAACAGGAGAACACCAAGGCCTAGCTGTAAACTGCTGTGATATCAGAAATAGAGACACTATGCTCTGAAAAGCTGAGAAATAAGGTTCAAAATTAGGCTTCAAAATGAGATTAGGCTTTGAGCAATAGTGAGTTCTGGGCTCAGGCCAGACCCGGGACTGGTCCTCATCACCCCCCTCTGTCCCTTCCAGGTCCACTCTTTAACTACCTGCCTATACCTTGGGTGAGGTGATGAGATCTAGATGGGAGTGAACGGTGATAGGAGGCAGGAGATGAAAGGGACAAAGCGTAAGGCTTTCTTCTCAAATAGTCATTCTGAAACTTTATCCCAGAGTTAAGTATTTGCACCTTTAATGTATCAAAATTTCCTTGTTTTCATTATTCTGTATTAAAAGTGAGAACCAAACCTGTTGCCATCAAGTAGATTCTGACTGTTACCAACTCTATAAGACTGCCTCTTAAGATTTCCAAGTAGCGGCCGGAGGATTCGAACTACTGACTTTATGGTTAGTAGCAGAGCTCTTAACCACTGTGCCCCCAGGGTTCCAACAGTGCTGCAGGGTAAATCCTGGAACCGGTCCTGCCAAGGCCCTGCCCTCTTCCCTTTCAGGCACGCGAGCCTCACAGAACCTCCTCGCAGCACGCAGTTCCAACCCGTCGCATTCCACTAGATGGCGCTCTGGTTCCCCCAGAGCAGCGTCACTTTCAGGTTCCGCCAATCGGCGTTACCTGGGCTCTGCTCAGCAGAAGGCTATGCTGCAGTGCCGTGGCGCAGTGGTTAAGAGCTCGACTACTATCCAACGTATCGGCTGTTCGCGGCTGCTGCTCCGCTCTATCCGTCTGTTTTTCCATCCATTTAAACTCAGCCGGGATATAACCTGAAACTGGGAGTTTGGCTTCTGCTGGTCTTGCATTTCCCTCCCCAGTGCCAGCTGGGAGGTCTCAGTAACTCGCTCTGGGCCACGACTTTCAGTTTTGTTTCTTCTTTCCTTTTTACTGAGGGAGAGTTTTGGAGAAATATTTGCGGAAGTATATAGATGAAGACCTGTTGAGTCTGGTTCATTTATTTCACTCTCAGTCACACTGCTCTGCAGGGCGAATGTCTGTGACATCAAATCCCCGCTGAGTGGAGACACACCTGGCGCGAAACCGGTGTGCTGAAAGGCCCTGTAGTTGGCGCGCTCTAGAGGCGCTATCGATTTAGATTGCAACCTCCAGAGATGTCAGGTTGTGAACCTCCGGAGATGTCAGGTTGGGAATTCCAGTCTCACCTGGAGTAGTCTTTTCATAGTATCACGAAGGATGCCTTCCCGCAAAAAAAAAAAAAAAAACTCAAACCCATTGGCGTGAAATCGATTCTAACTCATAGCGACCCTATAGGACAGAGTAGAACTGCCCCCATAAGGTTTCCAAGGCTATATAATCCTTTAGGAAACAGACTGCTACCTTGGTTAGCAGCCGAGCGCTTAACCAGTGCTCCACCAGGGCTCCTTCATGCCTTGCCTAGATAATCCAAATAATGACCATTGCAAATTTCAGTCGAAAGTTCTCGCAGAGTCTTTCCTCGGTTTATTGTGGCAGGTGGGGCTGGGCGCGGGGTGTCCTGAGCTGGAGTTTCCTTGGTCCCAGGAGGTCCAGGGGGTAGATAAGGAGTTCTTGGTTTAGGGCTTCCTCATTCCACTAGCTCCCAACAGCTGTCTGGGTCACCTTTACAAAATTATATTTCTACTGGAGTAGTTCTAGGTTAAGGAGCTCTGGCGGTGCAGTGGCTAAAGTGCAACCGAGTGGTGGGTGGCCGAGTCCACCAGCAGCCCCCCTGGAGAAATATGTGGCAGTCTGCTTCCTTAAAGGTTACAGACTTGGAAACCCTATGCGGCAGTTCTGCTGTGTCCCATAGGATCGCCATGAGTGAGGATCGACTCGATGGCACTGGGGTAGCTCTAGGTGTAGGTGAAGGACTAGTGAGGAATGGCTAGGTTGAAGAGATTTTGGGAGTAAATGCAGAATAAAAAAGATTTATGTATTGATGGTGCAATCTAAAAGTAAATTTTAAAACGATAGGAAGAATATGTAACGATTTTAATGAATTTTAAATTACAAATGAAAGCCGAAGAATTAACGACCTGTGGAGGGAGAAGGAGGGAGAAAGTTCAGAGGAAGGAAAGGGAGAGACAGTCTATGTGTACTCCCCCCTTTGTTCTCTTTGTGAACTTAGTGCAGGATTAAGACACGCAAGTAATAAAAATGTGTTTGTGACTTTCTGCTTCCACATCAAGTTTTAAGTACCTTGAGATAATAAGGTTATTCCCCGCCCCCCACTCCATCTTTTTATATCACCCACCAGCACCAAAAGCTAGCACAGTGGGATGACTAAACTCCGCTGAAATGTCCTTATACAAGCATCCAGGGCAAAGCAATGTTGGGGACAAAGAAAAGGGAGAGATCAGTCATTCCTGGAGGGTTCAGAAAAACTTAAAAGAAAATAGACTTAAAGAATGAGCAGGAATTCACAAGTTAAGGAAGGCCACACATTTGTCTTGTTTTACCAAACAAGGCTGAAGGCTCAGGACGTAAAAGCTCAAGTTACATGAAAGCGACGGACAAAAGATAACATAAAATCCAGTCGTTGAAGTCCCTGAGTTGGCCCAGTTAAAACAACCAAGCTGACTTAGTTTGGGCTCCCCAAAAAGAGGACGTTGAGGCCGAAATTTGCGTGCCAGTAATTTATTTGGGACGTCATCCTAAAAAGCATCGTGAAGGTGAAACAGGCTGCTCAGCCATATTGAAAACCCCAATCAACACCCCTTCCCCCCTCTTTGTCTTGCTAACCACAAGCTTGTTTTGAGCAGGAAGTTGCAGCAGGTAGTGGCTCTGGCCACTGACTAGCCCTGGTTACACCTTGAAGCAGGCACAGATTGAAATCACATCCTTCAACTGACCTCCCCCCCCAATATACGCACGGGAGGGCTAAAGGCAGAAAATTCCGGGTACCAAACCCAATCCCCTGAAGCCATTGGAAACAAAAAGGTCCCCAGCCCCCTTAGTCAGCGAGCACGTGGCCTTAAGGTCACTAGACCCCATGAGCTCCTTCTATGCGCAGACAGTAAACTTGCTACTTTCTGTTTCCGTTGCAATCAGTTCCATCTAATTTCAATCGGCTAATAAGACAGGACAAGAACCCGAGTGGCCTTAGGTTACAAATTCTGGCGATTCTGCCCGGATGGCTGACTGCAAAATCCTGGCGGTGAGTATCCGGACCCCTGATACCCCTTCAGGCGCGCCCAGATCTCGTTTGATCGGTAAGGAGTCTTGGGCGGCTGCCGCGATCCCGCTCAGGACAAAGTCCGCCGTGTCCCCACCTCAGCTCCGGAACAGAAACCGAACCGGAGAGGCCTCTAACTTCAGGTAAGCGGGCTTGACCAGGTTGTTCCACTGGTCTCGGGGAATTAGGCAAAAAGAGGGTAGCCAAGCGCAATCCTAAGACCAGACCCCATAACGAGGGAAATAGGGGTTGTGGCCCACTAGGACCCACTCTAGCCTAATTAAGGGGCCCTCGCCCCACTGGTGATTTGGGGGGTTCAACTCCCTCTGCTGTATTTCGGAACATTCTTCTCCTCTTTCTCATCTTAGTATCCACTCTGCTCTTTTGCTCTCCATATTTTATTCCCTCTTTCTTTCCATGTAGAAAAGGGTGGGTTTCTTTGTTCACCCCTGAGAAGACTGTAATCCCAAGAATTACCAACCCCAGCTGTGGGTTGTAGATGTAGGTCTCAGTTTGAGCATAGCCCAAGAAAATAAGCTTGAGAGTCCCTCCGTGGCCTTAAAGTTTTTTTTTTTTTTTTCTTAAAAAAAAAAACAAAAAAGAGAGAGAGATACATGACGAAAACAGATTTTCAGTCTAGACTGGGATCTGAATCACAATACAGAGAACACCCTGGGCACAGTGTTAAGATTTTCAAAAGAGGTTCTCTCCCAGAGCTGAGAAAACTCTTGGCTGCAGTGCGTGAGACAAATAAATTCCTATTACGCTAAAAGGAAAGCTTCAAAAACTGAAAGAAGTATAGGGTTAAAAATCTCTTGGCTAGTAGAACTGACCTGCCAAGTTTACTCTGAGATAGAAAGAGAAAGAAATAGTTTTGCCTTTCAAAATGCCTAGGTGCACTTAAACATATGGAAATGAATCAGGAGGACCTAATCTTGTCTTCTACCTGGATTTAAAAGGTAGGTAGGGTGGGACAAAATCAGGCCTCCTCAGCCCCCTACCCTCAGCCACCAAGGTCAAATAAAAATCAGAATGACACACTCAAATTGGCCTAGAAAAATGTTTCCAACCCTAGCCAGAGATGTAAACGTTATATGCATATCAATGAATTGGTCAATTAAACTGAGACTTTGTGATTTCCAAAGCCAGTTGATGATATCTTTAAGGGCTAAAATTAGATTGGAAAAAAAAAATGAGAAATAGTAAAAGTGAAAACTTGGAATATTTAAAGCAACTTTATTTCAATTTGTTATGTTTTATGGTATACAGGCTTAAAATGGAAACCCTGGTGGGTATAGTGGTTAAGTGCTACAGCTGCTAACCAAAAGGTCGGCAGTCTGAATCCACCAGGGGCTCCTTGGAAACTCTATGGGGCAGTTCCACTCAACCTCATGACTCAGACTCCATTTTGTCTTAAATTCCACTTCTGCTTTTGAGAAAGTGACCCATGACTTAATAAGTAAACCAAAGAGACACAGCTTGCCCTCAGGGAAAACACTTAATATGTTTTAGACAGATTAACTAGAGAGCTCCAACAGGAGAAGTCCATCCTGTATTATCTTACTAATCATGTATTCTTTAACAGAAACTTGTTTGTCATATATAAATTTTTCTATGCCTTCTGTTTTCTCTAGACAAACTTTGTGTGCTTTATAGATGATATGTTTTTGTGTGGTAGATTCAACTAAACAAATTTAGATGATCCCTTTCCAACTAATAGTAAATTTACATAGACAATCTCTTGTTTAGATTCCTAGCTAATCTGGGCAATGAAAACACTTTGAAAACTTTAAGATTATCTTTAGATAGTCCTAGTAAATACTAGAAAGGTAATGTTAATTTGTCATCCTTTATAAAATGAGAGTCAGAAAAAAGCCCATTAGTCCAACACTCAAGGTATGTTTAGTGAATTTAATTCCTACTTACAATATATTTAAATTAGAAAAATCTTTTTAGGAAATTTATCAATCACTATGTGACAAATAACAGACACAGTGATGTTGCTAGTGACATAGATACACCACAGTGATTGCTACCTCATTAAGCCAAGGTGATATGAGATAACAAAATAGCCTTAAATTTTTAGGTATTAGTCCAAGAAAGTGTAATGTGTACTACAGCAAATACCTCTTGTTACATTTAGATAAATAACACAAGAGAAATAGAACAAGATATACATAACATTGAATAACAAGCTACTTGGTCACACACTGTAACACCCTTGCAAACACCAGATTTATTTGTACTACTGCAAGTAATATTCTTAGTCTACATCCTGGTAGTATTAGGCGTAATAAAAATTTATCCTATTTTCTTACACACCTAAAAGACAAAAGAAGGCCTCGGGCTAAAATGTTGATGTACATTGAGTCTGCTCACTTCAACAATACAATTGATGAGAACTTCGCTCTTAAGATCCTGGTGGAAAACCAGCACCGTGAGTTTAAAGAACCTGCCATGGTGAC
The DNA here is from genome assembly GCF_030014295.1 of Loxodonta africana. Lineage (NCBI taxonomy): Eukaryota > Metazoa > Chordata > Mammalia > Proboscidea > Elephantidae > Loxodonta > Loxodonta africana. The sequence continues at coordinate 179,590,603 of NC_087344.1, read as the reverse complement.
TATAGGAGCTTGACTAAGTCCCGGTATTGATCATCTATGTGGTATCTCCAATCTCCAGCCAAAAAGAAGAAATGATTTAAGAAATAATATTTGAGTCATTATTACGTGTCCTTGAGCATAGGGAATGTGACCCAGCTAGAGCTGGACTGACAAGGACACATCAACTGGGCTCTGAGATATAAAAACAATAGAATCATCTTAGAAAAGGTCTTGTAGAGAAACTTTCACATAAGCCAGAACACAAAAGACTTTCCACCCTTATCTTTTTCTATTTTTTTTTTCTTAACACCTAGTAAATAGAAATTTGTTGGACCAACGAAGATCCTCCTGACTGTCGTTACTGAAACCTGTACCAATGGTCATTAAAAAAGCAATTCAGAATATAAGATCACAGGTTCTAGCCAATTTGTGAAAAGGTGAAGCTTTCAATGGCTTTGCTCATTTTACACCTGGTAATATTCTTAAGACTTGAAAAGACATGACTCTAACAACATGCTTGTCTACTTCCCACTTTTGCTTTTTTAAAAAATATGTACCAGTGAAAAAACTTAAGTGGCTATTCAAGAGATGAAACAAAGACCAGTAAATCAGTATCATACAATAAGTACTATAAAAGTATTAAGAAATTGTTTTTGCTCTAGACATTTTACTAATTTCTATTTTAACCTTTGCTTGTGTTGTTTCTCTAGATAAGCTTATGTGTCTTGGTGTATGCCTTAATGAGTTGATGCCTTCTCCCCTGAAGAGTAGAGTCATTTCAAGTGATTCAAAAGTTCCGGCTCCAAGTGATGGTTGCCCAGAAATTTCAACCCATCCCCCTATCAAGAAGGGAGACAAGAGCCTAATAAAGGGCCACTATAGGTTTTTTTTTTTTATAGGTACAAAGAGAGATAAAACAGTTTAACTCAGACAACACAAAAGCTCCATTTTTCTAGCCCTTAGACCTCTACGCCCCCATCCAACAAGAAGCAGCTAGAGAGACACGGCGCCCTGTTTCCCAAAATTGAGAAACCTACAACAAAAAGGGGGGATTGAAACAGGCTGCTCAGCCATATTGAAAACCCCAATCAACACCCCTTCCCCCCGTCTTCATCTTGCTAACCACAAGCTTGTTTTGAGCACTAAGTTGCAGCAGGTAGTGGCTCCCGCCACTGATTAGCCCTAGTTACACCTTGAAGCATGCACAGTTTGAAATCACATCCTTCAGCTGGCCCCCCCACCCCCAAATATAGGCACGGGAGGGCTAAAGGCAGAAAATTCCAGGTACCAAGCCCAATCCCCTGATGCCATTGGAAACAAAAATCTCCCCAGCCACCTTAGTCAGCCAGCACCTGGCCTTCAGGTCACTAGACCCCATGCGCTCCTTGTATGCGCAGACAATAAACTTGCCACTTTCTGTTTCCGTTGCAGTCAGTGTCCATCTTATTTCAATTGGGTAATAAGACAGGACAAGAACCTGAGTGGCGTTCGGTTACAAAGGGAAGTGAGAAACTTAACAGGGAAGGGAGGAAAGTCACTCTAGGGTGCCCTAGTGGGCCGGCTACCACCGTGGGGACCTGGGGCTCAGTCCCACAGGGCCCTCTGAGAGACTGTGTGGAACACACCACAGAATAGCCCCATTGAGGGGTAACGAAGTGGGGATATTTATTTGTTAACTTCCACCTTTATTTGTTGAGGACCCACCATGGCTCTTTAACTCCCTGGCAGCCTGGCCTGCCCTGGATGCTGCCTGCACAGGCATCAAGAATTAGAAACCTTCAGGAGAACTGCCTGCAGGTGACTCCGGGGAATGCCGAGAGCATACAGGACTGACTGGTGGTGGCACATGAACCACAGGAGACATAACTGCTCTTCCCCAGTGAGAATCCTGCTCCAAAGGCTCGGGTGAGCTGCTAGCTCTCTGACTTTTCAGCCTTGCCCCTCCCTGGAAACTGAAAAGCTGATGTGAAGAACAAATCGGTGCATTTGTCTTTATGTCTGAAACAAAGTGAATTTAGGGATCCCCCAAAATGAGACTGTAAGGTAAAGTTTCCCTGTAACTGTTTATTTGTCTCTAGAACTTAGAGAACTTTCCACTTCTTCCCATGGTTTCCCTGTCCCCAAATGGAGTTAGCCACCACGCCTCCCCCCTCCCCCGCCCCACACATACAAGCTTTCCCTAAAGGTGGGGGTCGGCAGTGCAAAGAAGGGACGCAAGGTCCTTTGGGTCTCTTTCCGCAACAGAGTCAAGTGATGCCAGTGTGTGCTTCCAGTACAAACCAAAAAGCCAAACCTGTTGCCATCAAGTGAATTCCGACTCATAGTGACCCTATAGGACAGACTAGAACTGCCCCATAGGGTTTCCAGGGAGCACCTGGTGGATTCAAACTGCCAACCTTTGGGTTAGCAGCCTTATCTCTTAACCACTATGCCACCAGCGTTTCTCTTTCAGTACAGGATGTAGTAAAAAATAAAGAGAAATGAGCCTTTAGCTAATATGGGTAAGTGCCAGGGAGAGGGCACCTAACTCCACTGTATGGACGTTGGAGGGCTGGGCACCCACCTGGAGGAAGTATGAGATGCCACCAGGCCTTGACTAGACTTAGCTCTGAGGCTTGGAGAACAGGCAGGTTTGGGGAGCCCATGAACCTATTCCTGGCATAGCTATAAGCCAGAAATAAGTGTAGACAACCTGCAAAGTGTCAGTTAACAAATTGATTTCAAAAAATCAATTATTTAATCGTTAAGTACATAAAAGAAATAATTGAGACAAAGATGTTGTTGTTAACAAAACCGTTGCCATCGAGTCAATTCTGACTCGTAGCAACCCTACAGTACAGGGTAAAACTGCCCCGTAGGGTTTCCAGGGAGTGCTGGTGGATTTGAACTGTCAGCCTTTATGTTTAGCAAGCTATAGCTCTTAACCGCCATGACACCAAGGTTTCCGTTGCTGCTGTTAGGTGCAGTCAAGTCAATTTCGACTCAAAGCAATCCGATGTGATAGAACAGAATTGCCCCTTACGGATTTCTAGGCTGTAACATTTATGGGGAAACCCTGGTTGCAAAGCCGTTGAGAGCTACAGCTGCTAAACAAAAGGTCAGCAGTTTGAATCCACAAGGTGCTCTTTGGAAACTATGGGCAGTTCTACTCTGTCCTATAGGGTCATTATGAGTTGGAATTGACTCGAGGGCAACGGGTTTGTTGTTGTTTTGTAATCCTTATGGGAGCAGATTGCCAGGTCTTTCTCCTGAGAAGCCACTGGGTGGGTACCAACTGTCACCAGGGCTCCCTGTGACAAAGATAGAAGCATGGGAAAACCTGTAGAGGAAGCACAAAAGGGGAAGGAAGGAGAAAGCACTTCATAAGCACTTCGCAATGTTTTAGCAACCCAAAAGAACAAACAAACGTGTTGCCATTCAGTCAATTCCCAACTCACAGTGACCCTATAGCTCAGAGTAGAACAGCCCCATAGGGCTTCCAGGGAGCACCTGGTGGGTTTGAACTACCAACCTTTTGGTTAGCAGCCATAGCTCTTAACTACCACGCCACCAGAGTTTCCTGCCTTAGCAACGACTGGCCTTATTCTAGTCCTAAGTGCCCCAGGTGCTCTATTTCCATGTCTGCCCTTCCTCCTGTCCCCAGACAGCCCCTTCCCTGAAATTCTGCCTGCTCTCTGAGGGTAGCAGAGGTCTGTCCTCTGAGTGTGGATGCCGCTTCCTGCTTCGGTTTCATATTCTTCAAGCTAGAGTCCTCTATGGAGAGTCTTTATGTCTCTTTCCTCTAGGACTTCAGTTCTCATTGTTTCCCTACCCACCCAGGCCACGAGACCAAACATCCTGTGCGATTGATAACCCCTGCTATTATATGTGGCCATTTCTTTTGATACAAATGTTGGAGTTGTTGTCCTCCTACTGCAGTGATGATCATTATAGTTTTTTTCTGAAGGTGAAGGGGAGAAGAACATTCTCATTGTCCACAGATTAGGGAAGGAGTGGGCTCAGGTGTTCTTGCATCTATTTCAAGTCCCAAGTTGCTTGGGGGTGTTCTAGGTGATGGTTGTTAAAGGTGAGCTCTGCCATATGAAGCCAAGACAGGGGCTAGGCCAGGAGGCATCCTCGTTTGACAGATAAGCTACATTTTGTAAGCCAAATAACCCAGAATCCTATTGCTAGGTTTGTTTATACCCCTTTTGGTTTTTCCTAAGCTTTTAGTACAGTCTTAGTCATGTATGTCAGTTTCATCTCAGTTGTGTTACGGAGTAGCAAGGAAAATATTTGTCTTCCAGCTAGAAGCAGAGTGGGGAATCAGTGTGTCTTGAAGCTAGTTAGTAATCATCCAGAAACCCGGAAGAGGAAAGTAAATCTCTGGAAGCAAGAGCTGCAGCTTTCTGACATCTCTGCCCCTCCCTGCTTGAAGTTTCTCTTTGCAGCGCCAGACTTGGCGATCTGGGTTTAATTTATTAAAGAAACCAGCAGTTACATTCTGCTTCCCTGTAGGGCAGGGGACTGGGACAGTCAGGACCTCTGGTGCCTCTGGGTACAGAGAGGTTTTGAGGCCGCTTTAAATGAAAGGGAGAGAACGATGCACCTCCGTTTCTCACTGTGTGATACTACTTTGTGTCTGTCTGTCTGTCTGTAAGAGGTATGGAAGCATTCCCTGTGAGTGGCTAAAAGCAAAAAGCAAAGAAATGACCAGCCTGAGACCAAAAGCGTGAGGTTTCTCACTCATACAGACTCTCAGAAGTCAATCTCAAGTTATATTTCCTTTCCTTCTTTTTGGTCTATACTATTCCCTCTGGTCTGCCTTATATTCATTCTCTCTTTAATTCAGTCCTTATCTCTTGGACATTTGCACACACTTACCTTTTTACCCTGTCCCTAAAAATATACTACTTCTTAAGCTACCTATTAGGATAATCAAGCTAGACTTGACTTCCAAGTTTTACAAATTTCTTTCAGATAGATCTCACCTCAAATCATTCCTGATCACCAGGTTTATCTCAGTTGAAGCTGGTTCATTTATTTGATTTATTTAAGAGTTAATCAGATGCCATGGGACCCATAGTTCTAGTGTCTTTCAACTTTTGGATGCTTGTACCCTGGTGCTTACACAGAGAGGAAGGGGTATCAGACTGTCCAGATCTATGGCCACCCACTGAGCTGCTGCTTTGCTGCTCTCTCCTGGGGCTTCTTCTGGTCTCTCCTTTCTGATAGCCGTCCTTCTTCTTGTTCCTGACGCTTCAGCTCTTCCTCTAGATAGCTCTCTTTTTGAAGGTAAGAAGCTGCCTTACTCCCATACCCAAAAGCCAAAGAGATTTATAAATCCCACTTTCTCTTCCTTTGGAGGTCCTTCTGTATTTTCACACAGAGAACAGTGTTCACCAAGAATGTTACTCCCACTGCCACACTGACAAAGCCATGAAACCAGGCATGAATTGGTGGCTGCGGGCCTGAAACAAAGAAAGACAAAGATAAGCGATACTACTTAGAAACCAGGGGGGTCCTGCTGAGATATATTTGGAAGAGAAGGTTGACTGAGACTTTCTGATACGCCTGATTCAAATGGAGGGGCTGTTAATTTCATGGGGCAGAAAGGAGGCAGCTCCAACTGGGCTATAAAGTGTTTAGACAAGAGGGCAGGCTCCTTGCAAGAACTTAATTGCCAGGGCCAGTCAGTAGACTTTCTCCCTAGTTTCAGAGACAACTGCTATCCTTATGCCATTAAATGCTTGAGCTGAGTTGGAACTCTTTGAACAATTTTTCTTTTTCTTTTGTTCTGGAGCTCACAATCTCTTCACCTTTGTTAAAAATAGACACTTGAGCAGGTGGGAATGTGCTACCCACAAAATCGCTAGCTCATCAACGCCCCACGTAGGCTCCTTAAAGCAAGGACTGCACCCCAGTGTCCTTATATCCCCAGACCGATGACAATACACAGGAGGAACACAGTATATTGTTGGTGAGGGACAGGGAGAGACAGAGGAAAGAAGAGAACAATAGAGACAGAGAGTGAAGAGATAGAAAATAAAAAAGAAGACAAGGAAGAAAGGATGGAAGGAGGGGAGAAAGGAAATAGAGGAATAAAAGTAAAACAAAAGAAAGGAAATGTAATGAAGTTTATGAGAAAAAGAGTGAAGTTCTAAATCAAGGGTGGAAAGGCCCATTCATGGGCTTTTCTGAAGAGCCTTCTTCTTCCATGCTGGGCCAAGAAATCCCCTTGAGCAAATCTCAGTCTCATCAAAGAAAAGGGAGCAGCTTCTCCTGTGTCAGTCTGTTCTTAATAATTCTCACTCACCAAACACCTGAAGCTCCATCTCAGGGCTGCGCTTAACAATATTTCCATCTTCTGTGGCCACCTCGCACCAGTATGACCCGGAATCTTCTCTTTTAGCAGTTAGTATCTGGTATTTAGAGGATGTGTTCCTGCCCTTCAAGATCTTGTTGCCCATGTAGAAGGAGAAGTAAAGCTGCAAACCAGGCATCTGTGGGGGCAACTTTATTTCACAGCTCAGGTTTACTGGATTCCCCTCTAACAGGGAGGATAAGGTTGCCGTCAGCACTGGGGGTGGAAACAGGTCTAAAGAGAAAGTTGACAGGGGACAAGAAGGCATCTATAAGACATTTTTCCCACTTCTGGCAAAGATGCATTTCTTGGGGTTTCCTATAGACATAATTACATTCGCCATAATTGCTCACACCCTATTGTGGAAAAAACCTCTACACAGCTCATACTTCCCTAAATGGCCATGGTATACGTCACATGATCCTGCCCGTCTGGCAGTGGTCAACCAGAGTGGACACTGACTCATTCGCTAGCCAGTTCATAACTTATTACTTGTGATCCTGGCTTAAAAGATTACCTGGGACAATAATTTCTTTCCCACAAGAGTTAGCTAAGGGATTAAAAAAAAAAAAAAAAAAAAAAGCTGCTAATGGTTGGTAAGTATAGGAGGAGAGACCACGAAAGAGAGAGGTCTGAGACCATGTGCAAACTGGCACAGAGGAAGCTGCTCAGTTATCAGATGCTCAGAGAGAAGCGGAACCAGAGAGGCCATATTGTCCCTGACAGATAGACAAAAAGTACACCCAGTTCCTAATGTTTTCCTAGTTTCTAGCTCTGTGAAACTTTCATAAGGTTTTATTGGGTTACTTTCTAATAACCCTCCTAGCTACCTTGAATGAGTCTTATTCTTTGCAACTAAAATAAAACTGATGAGATGAATCCTCACATTGCCTTGGCCTCAATACTGACTCCCGGGATTACAGGTCAGGTACTGCAGTATGTTAGAAGGAGCGATGGACTAGAACCCAGAAAACCTCAGTTTTGGGCTTGGCCCAGTCACTCTGGTTATTATGTGGCCTTCAGTAAGTTAGTTTATCTCTCTGGAGCTTTGTTTCTTTACTTGTATATTGAAGCGATGATTTTAGATGATTTATGATAATGCCTGTAGTCCTTATAATTATAGCTCTATGACCACTAAGATGCCATACCTTTCACAGTGATAGATACTCCTGCTGATGTGTACATGGTGCTTTGCTCTCCTTTTCCTGAGCAGTGATAGATACCATTGTGACTCATGTTGGTTCTCGGAATGTTGAATTCAGAAGTGCCATGAGAAAAATTAAAGCCTTTTTTATTTTGATAGAAAACCACATTGTTCACTGGCTTATTCCTCCATCCGTGACACCTCAAGGCCAGAGGTTCTCCTTCAGTGAAGACTCGGCTAGAGACCTGTAGTAGCAGCCAACCTGAAAAAATGCAGACCCGAAATGGATGCAGACAGTGGAGGAGATACAAATATCCCAACGCTTGCCCCAGAGCCTTTATTTTTTTCTTCTCCCAACATTCTAGCTGCAGAGCTCTGCTGACTCTAAGGCCTGTGTCTCATTCCTCAAAAAGCTTTGGCTTTGTTGGGGAGAAAAGTAATCTTTCACCAGCAGCCAACACACAACCCCTTTTTTTCATCCCTTTCCAGATCTTGAAAGTTGGCTAGAACAACAACAGTTTATGTGGTAGGCAGAATTCTAAGGCGACCCCAATGAATCATGCTCCTGTATGATCCCCTTGAATATGGGTGGAACCTATGACTTGCTTTTAGCCAACAGAATATGACAAAGGTGATGGGATGTTACTTCCATGATTGTGCTATATAAGACTCTGTCTCAGCCGATTAGACTGAGAGAGTCTCCTGTTGGCTTCAAAGAGGTGAGCTGCCATGTTGTGGGAAGGCTTGTAAGACAGCCATGTGTCAAGGAACTATCAGGGTCTTTAGGATCTGAGAATAGTCCCTGGCTAACAGCCAGCAAGAAAGTGGGGGCTTTAGTCCTTCAACTGAAAGGAACTAAATTTTGTCACTGGCCACATGAGCTTGGAAGAACTCCAGAAAGGAACACAGGCCAGTCAACACCTTGATTGCAGCCTTGTGAAACCTTGAGCAGAGCACCCAGTTGGGCTATGCCTGGACTCCTGACCCATGGAAACTGTGAGATAATAAATGTATGTTGTTTTAAGCTAAGTTGGTGGTAATTTGTTACATAGCCATAGGAAACTAATACACTCTAACTCCTGACAAACTTGTTAATGGGGCCACGCATACTAAGACACACAGAATTGCAAACATATCCAGATGTGTATACCATACTAAATTGATAGGAAAACTCAGATATATGCAGATAGGTGATACGCTCAGTGAAAACAAGCTCCAGGTCAAATGGACCCTCCCTTTTGATGTAAGTCTCTACGTAAAACCAAAAATGCCTCCTCTACTTTTTCCTTCCCCAAGGGCAGTTGGCTTGGCTAAATAAAATAAGTTTCTTAGAGGACAAAGGAAGAGAAGAGACAGCAGTGCTTTTTCTCCTCCAGGACTTATCTAAGAATGGAAGTCAGATACTCCAGGGCCATTTGTAGCATAATTTTTACAATCGTGGATGCTGCCATGGTGCATCTAAATATAGCTAATACTTTTCCCTTCCCTTGTTCCTATCCCAACCAAGGGGTGCTCAAAGACTACACTGCCCAAACACATAGATATCTTTGCTTCACGTCCTGTCCCCCATTCCTCCCAGAAGTAGGCAAAGACTGTTCTTTGCCAGAACAGTGTTTTGAATGATGAATAAAAAGTCACTAAGTGGACAAGTCAGAGAAGAACATTTTCAGTAGCGAGAATCATATGTTCCTTTCGATGTCTTTTACATGGCAATGTGAAACAGCCTGCTATGTTAAGAGAAATATAAATATTTTATTGCAAAGGAATGTATTATAGGGCATCTCATCAAATGAGATTAAGTAAGTGAAAATATTTTGCAGACATAAAGAGCTAGAAAAAATTAGTTATTTCTGTTACTACCTACATCATAGGATTGTTTTAAGAACAAAGCAACTTTATGGCAAGAGTAATGTTGCACTGGAGCCCTGGTGGCCCACTGGTCAGCAGTTTGAATCCACTGGCTGCTCCTTGGAAACCCTATGGAGCAGTTCTACTCTGTCCTACAGGGTCAACTCCATAGCAAAGGGTTTGGTTTTGAATATTACATTATAAGTTGAAAAGGCATTATTCAAATGCTAATTCTAATAGATATATTGGATGTAGCTTTGTTGCAGCAGAAAGTGGAAAATTTCTCTTGAATTCACACTATTAAAACTATTTATGACTTAGGTAATAGAAATGCTGACTCCTGCAACCTGAATTCCACAGAAAGATATGCTGAATAAAATATAACCAAGAATTATTGAGTATAGATGAACTCAAAGAAAGAAAGAGAAATTCCCATATGCCATAAATACAGATAGAAATTTAAATCAGATTGGGAAGGCTTCAGTCTGTACTTCACCCATCAGGATTTTGGACGCAGAGGCTGGGGAGTCCAGATGGGAGCTAGGGCTCTAACACTCACTTGGCAATAGCAAGTGTGATGAAAGAGGTGTGCGTGTTAGAAATGGTCCACTGGCATTATTCTAGAGACTCAAGGAGGCTTCATTGAAAAGGAACTAGAAACTCTAGAAAACGCTAACTGCCATCCTAAAAAAGTTGCAAGGAAGCTTGTTGTCTGATTAGGATTGTTACTGAAGAAAAAACAGGAAATTGAAAAAACCTAGGCAGTTTTTACATGAGGTCTGAATTTATAACATCTACTCAAGTTGACCACCACACGTCTGTCAGTTTGTCGTACTGTGGTGGCTAGTGTGTTGCTGTGATACCGGAACCTTTGCCACCTGTATTTCAAATATCAGCAGGGTCACCCTTGGTGGACAGGTTTCAGCAGAGCTTCCAGACTAAGACAGACTAGGAAGAAGAACCTTGCAGTCTACTTCTGAAAAAATTGGCCAGTGCAAATCTTATGAAGAGCAATGGGACATTGTCTGATATCGGGCCGGAAGATGAGCCCCTCAGGATGAAAGGCCCTCAAGAAACGACTGGGGAAGAGTTGCCTCCTCAAAGTGGAGTAGACCTTAATGATGTGGATGGAGTAAAGCTTTTGGGGTCTTCATTTCCTAAGATGGCATGACTCAAAATGAGAAGAAACAGCTACAAACATCCATTAATAATAGAAATATGGAATGCATGCAGCATGAATCTAGGAAAATTGGAAGTTGTCAGAAATGAAACAGAACACATAAAGATTGAAATCCTAGGCATTAGTGAGCTGAAATGGACTGGTATTAGCCATTTTGAATCAGACAATCATATGGACCACTATGCCAGGAATGACAAATTGAAGAGGAATGGTGTCATGTTCATTGTCAAAAGAACATTTCAAGATCTATCCTGAAGTACAACACTGTCAAGTGAGAGGATAATATCTATACACCTACGAGGGAGAACAGTTAATATGACTGTTATTCAAATTTACGCACCAGCCACTAAAGCCAAAGATGAGAAAATAGATTTTTACCAACTTCTGCAAGTCTGAAATTGACCAAACATGCATCAAGATGTGTTGATAATTACTGATGATTGGAATGTGAAAGTTGCAAAGGAAGAAGGAGGATTGGTAGGTGCAAAATATGGCCTTCCATCCGACGTTTCCATTTCTTTGGCTAAAATGTATTTCCCAAAGCAACCTAGTACTCAGAAATATAATTCTGCCTCCAACATGGATTAGCTTTTGTATTATCAACTACAAAAACTCATTGTTTTTCAAATAACTAAATAATCCATTTGGATAGTTTGCCCCGAATAATGAAACCTTTTGTTTTAAAGAGTATTGAAATCTTCATCTCTTAACCAAATAAAAACTTCTTACAGATTTTAAGTGGGTTTGAGTTTTTTTCACTTCTACTCATCAAAGTTTAAAACACTTAAGGTCTCACAGTAATTCCATGTCCCGAATTTGATCTTACATATACACAATGAAATGTGCCCTAAGCTATATGTATAAAGATGTTTACTGCAGCATTGTTTATAAAAGGAAAATGATGGAAGCACCTTAGACTAATAGGCAGAATGGTCAAATCAATTACGGTACAGCGTACTTTCAAAGTATGAGGTAGCTCTCCATGGATAGAAACAGATGTGGTGGTTAATGTTAGGTATCAACTTGGCTAGGCTATGATTCTCAGTGGCTTGGCAGACAGGATGTAATCCCCTTTTTGTGATCTGATGTGAGCAGCCAATTAGTTGAAAGGGGAGTTTCCTCGCAGGTGTGGTCTGCCTCCAGTAAATAAATGGATGTTCTGGCAAAGCTCACCTTGTTTTCCTCAACCCTGCACTCTTCCTGTTGCCTGACCTCTGGTTCTTGAGATGTGGGCTGCCTCCTGGCCCGACCTGCAGATTTGGGATTCTCCATCCCTCTCAACCCCATGAGCCAGCAGAGGCCTCCACCCTGCCACCTGACCTGCAGATTTTTGGTTTGTCAGCTCCTGCAATCACAGGAACCAGCAGCGGTCTTCAGCTGTTGCCTGACCCACAGATTTGGGACTTCCTGTCCCCCAGAGGTGCGTGAGCCATTTCCTCCCAATTGTGTGAGCCATTTCTTTGAAATAATTTTCTCTCTATATATATTCATATATGTTTCATTGGTTTTGTTCCTCTAGGGAATCCAGACTAAGACAACAGACTTCCAAAAGATTTTAACTGGTAAAAGAAAGGCGTGGGACAGTTCGTTTTTTTTTTTTTTTTTTTAAAAAAAAAAGGTTTATTTAACAGTTCTGTTTCTGTGGGAGGTGACTTCAAGATTAGGGGTTTGGGGTGGGAGGGACACTTCTCATTGTACATTATTTGTACATTTCTCTGTATTACCATTTATTATGTACAGGCATGACTTTTTTCAGCAACAAAAAATGAGATAATTTTGAATAATGATAAAATCCTAGGGCCTGAGTTTTACTCTTAGTGTTGCTGTTGTTATTTGCCGTCACATTGATTCCATCTCATGGAGACCCCGTGTGTGTAGAGTAGAACTGCTCCACAGGGTTATCGAGGTTGTGACCTTTCAGAAGAAGGTCACCAGGTCTTTCTCCCAGGGAGCCACTGCATGTGTTCGAACCTCCAACCTTTAGGCTAGTAGTAGAGTGCTTAACTGTTTGTGCCACCTGAGTTTTACTCTAGACACCCTACCCAGGTGGGGTGCTGTTGGGACACAGTTTAAGACCCAGATGCGGTATTTGATTTCACCTGGTAAGACATAGGGACTAGGACTCGTAGTTAGATAAATGGACACACACACCCAGCACCCAGGAAGGAGAAAATACAAAAGAAGACCTTGTGGTTTCAGCCCTCCTGCTCCATCCCATACTTACCTGTGTGGACTTCCAGCTGCACAGGGTCACTTCGCATTGAGAGAGCTGTCTGGCACCTGTATTCACCACTGTCGTTAACGCTGGCAGCAGTTAAGCTGTATGTGGAAGTCAGGGTCTGAATGAGTGAGCCATTGTGAAACCACTGGGTGGAGTCGTCTCCAGGCTGCCCGGGCCCCTTACACTGTAAGGTTACACTTTCTCCGTTGAACACATTGACCCATGGAGGGTCCAAGGTGATCACTGCCTTCGTGGAGTCTGTTTGGGAATTTAAAAAAAGACCAAGAGGCTTAAAAGGAAAGGGCTCTGGGGAATCGGTAAGGTTTTGTGGCTAGAACAAGGAACAAAAATGATATATTTAGATTAGATTGGAAAATAGGTAAGTGGGAATCTACAAAAGTTGACTTTTAAGAGTGTCCAGACCCTGCTGTAGAGAGTTCTGTTCCTGTTATTAAATCTTCATCTGGATGTTGGAGATCTAGGGTTGTTGAGGGTTAAATTACTGCTTTAGGGCTCATCCTTGATAGGCAACGAAGCCAGGTTTTAAGATAGGACAAACTGATTGGATCATTGTCCTCGGTGCTGTACTGTCCCCGAGGGTTAAACACAAGCCTTAACTAGTATTTGCTTTGGGAACTAAAGTTCCAGCTCCTCACTTTGGAGCCTTCAGTACCTGCCAGGCTGTCTCTGAGGAGAAGAAAAAGTATTCAGCTTTCTTGTAAAGGACACTGGATGGGGGATGTTGGGAAACCTAGCAAAGTTCCCTTTGTGTTTTTGGTTTCTGGCCCTTCCCTACTATTGTATATACATTAAGGTATTTCTTCCAAAGGTCAGGGCTCATTCACAAAACTTTAGAAAGAAACCTTAAAAATCAAGGTTTATCAAAATCACACTCTGAGTATAAACCAGTTACCATAGTGTCAATTCCAACTCATGAAGACTCAAGTGTGTCAGAACAAACATCTGCATCACAGGGTTCTCAACAGCTGATATTTTTGGAAGTTGATTGCCAGGCCTTTCTCCTGAGGCTCCTCTGGGTAGACTCGAACTTCCAACCTTTTGGTTGGCAGAGAGAGCATTAGACATTTGTACCACCCAGGACTCTACTTTGAAATAGGGGATTTAAAATAAATTCTAAATCTTTCTCCTTTCTATCCTCTCCCTACACTCCCTTCTTCAGGATAACGTTTCCCATCCTTTGGAAGCAGGAATGAGACAGAAGAAGAGAAGTTAAGTTACAGATCACTCACCCACTTGTCCATCAACTGGAACTGCAAGAGACAAGAGAACAGAGACATTAGTTGGTCAGTGGGAGATACTGAAGAAGGGAGAGATGGGGAGATGTGATAAATATAGACTCAGAGGGGCCAGGTTTATGTCTCTTGAGTTTTTCTCTATCCCCCTTTCCCAGAATCAGGGCAGCAGGAGAACTGAACAACCCAAAGGTGACTATTGACGTGGGGGTTCTAGGCTTAATGCTACCTTACGGTCCCCCTTCCCACCCTCTTGATATAGTAAACACCAACAAACCATGGAAGCGCACACACAGTTGTCTCCATAATCTTAAATTCTTGCTCAGGATACCAAAGGAAGGTGAGAAAAATTTTGAATCCTTATCGGCAGAGCCTGTACCCTTCTAGCTAACCCCCTTAGCCCAACTTACCCCAAAGGAGCAGAGCAGTCAGAAGCCACATCTTATCTCCACAGCCGATGGGAACAGTGAAATCTGTAACATGCAAGACATGGAAGGGGCTCTGCAGGGGGCTCTGAGTTAAGATTAGAAAGAGGAAGGAAATTGCTTCTTCTGACCGCTTTCATCATGTTCCTTTTCTGGGAAATACATCTCAATTCTTGAAGTACGCACTTCCCATCCCCGTGCTTCCTAACCCATCTCCCCCAGTCTGAAGCATTGATTTTGGGGATTACGTACATTTCTGAATCCAGGGGAGGGGCTAAAGTTTTATTGACACTCTATTCTGATTATATTCTCCCTCTACCACTTCTGTTCCTTGGGGCTAGAACATGGCAAATCCCCATTTTTATAATCAGGGGGCTAAGGCCTCCCAAGCTTGGTCATGTGAATCCAGATGATTCCAGACCAGCCTCTACTGGCGCATGTGAAGAGTTAGTTATTCATCTGCAAAAGTTGCCCTAAAACAAACCAGCCTCTGTTCCTCCAAGGAACACAGGGAGGACCAACCTCCAATTTTTGTAAAAAATGACATTTCCCAGAAAGACTATGAATTCTGAGCTAAATCCAAGGAAATTAAAGGGAAATAAAATTCTGTTTTATGAAAATAATATAGAAAAGAAAAATTACTCATGTGTATGGGCAAAGATGTCCCTAAAAAGGGAGTTTCAGAGTACAGGCGGGGAGCTCTCACCAGAGTGAGTTGGCTCCTGAGGAAAAGTTGTAAAGGTATAAGGATATTTTTAGGTATTTTGTTAAGAGAGAAAAAAAACTCAGAAACTAGAATGAATTCAGTGAATGCAAAGAGACTGGGGTAGCAATCCCACAGGGAGAAAATTTTAAATGATGACAAACAGTGTTGTACATCAAATTATTGGCTACAATTCCTCACCCTTCCCAGAACCTATACTGCCTCACAAACTCATGAGGGGCTGAGTGTACTTCCCTGGCCCTTGACTTTGTCTCATCCATGTGACTTTCACTGACTAATGATATGTGTGTGGAAACAACATTGTACTAATCCTGAGCCTAGGCCTTAGGAAGATTCACATGTTATCTGTCACTCTCCTGGGCTTCTGCCATTGTCACGACAAGACCACGCTCTGGCTAGCCAGCCATGGTGTGAAGCAGAGCCATCCCAGCCGTTGTGGTCTGAAGTGGAGCTGCCCCAGCTGACCTGCAAACGTAGGAGTGAGAAATAATTGCTTATTGCTGTATGTCACTGAAATTTTGAGAGTGTTATGGAGCAATAGCTGACTGATACAAACGAAAAGCAAGGGTCTGGGGAGAACTCAGGATGTTCTGAGAGAGACAGGAGAAGCCTCATCTCACTGAAATTTATGTTCAGAGCCCAGACTCATAGCGCTTACACGATTTCGTCTCCAAAGTTTTCCACAGTATGGATGCAATTTATTTCACCAACTCCTCTCTAAGTTTTTACTGTTATTACCAACACTGCTACGAATAGTTTTGTGCCTATGTTAAACACTTGACTTATTATTTCCTTAGGACATACTCCTAGAATCAGCACTGCTCAAAGAATATGGGTTTTTTTATTTGGGTCGATGCTGTTAGATTGTCTATCATCATCATCATCATTGCATCTTTTTGTAGAATGCTTTTTATGTGCCAGGCAAATATGCTCAACACACATTGTCTTATTTAATGATGTCAATAATCTATGGGCAGGAAACCTTGAGATTTCCATTTACAAATGAGGAAATTAGTCAGAGAGGAGTTGGGTAAATTGTCAAAGTTTGTAAAAATAGAAGCAAGGTTCAAACCCAGGGAGTCTGATTTCCTCTACGTTCTTACCAGTAGAGTAAAACATTAGGTCCCACCCCACCCCACACGATTTCCGCTTTGCAGTAAAATAGCTGTTGCTTTCAAAAACCAGTGTATGTATTTCATTGATCAGGATAACACGGGGAATGGGTATTGTTGCGGAAGAGAAATGAAAGAGAGTCATGACTTGGAGGGGTGAAATACTTTAAAAAAAGAAAAAAATGTATCCGTAGTTTCCAAATGTTGAGGAAATACCCACTGATGTGAGTTTGAATCCATGTAAAAAGAACTGGGATAACAGGACAAATATCATTTTTAATGCAGTTAGAGTAGCTTCCAGCGTTAATAACCAATGAAAATCCTAATGCTCACAGAACCACTAGGAGACTTTGTATCCGTATGTTTATATGGATTTCCACACGTTGACGATCTTTTCTAACACCTTCATACTCATAGGCATCATACTTCTAAAAACACTTCACTGACACTTTTTCTCAAAGTAAGGTGCAAAGTCATATTTGCCCGTTTTAATGAAAATTGCTCTCTTCTCTACCCTAGAAAGTTATTTGTGAAAAATCACTTGATATATTTTGTTGATGCAGTGGTTAAACGCTTGGCTGCTAACCTAAAGGTCAGAGGCTTGAACCCACCAGCCACTCCACAGGAGAAAAATGTGACAGTCGGCTTCCATAAAGATTTATTGCCTTGGGAACTCTAGGGGGCAGTTCTACTCTGTCCTATAGGGTCACTAAGAGTTGGAATCAACCTGATGGCAACAGATTTGATTTTTCAAGATAACCTAAATCTCATGAAGAATTACTCAAAATTTAACTTTATTTTTGCACTCTTTGTGAGTAAAAAGCAGGCAGTAACCTTTCATTTCCTTCTCGAGTTCTTCCTTAGTGGTCATATATTTTAGGAAGTGCTCAAATGGACCACTAAGTTTTGTATAAAAAATTGTATAGAGCCGTTTACTGCAAAACATTGCTTATTATGTTTTGTATAACATCTCTTAAACAATTGAAACAGATTGCCTTTGTATACCTTTATTTTTCATTAGTAAGATTTATAAATTTCATCCTTACTTAGATGCAACATTTTAGTATCTCACTTCCTTCACTTAAGGTAGACTTAGACACCACCACCCATCTGTCAGTTCGTCATACTGTGGTGGCTTGCATGTTGCTATGATGCTGGGAGCTACGCCATCAGTATTTCAAATATCAGCAGGGTCACCCACGGTGGACAGGTTTCAGTGGAGCTTCCAGACCAAGACACACTAGGAAGAAAGGGCTGGTGATCTACTTCCAAAAATTAGCCAATGAAACTCTTATGGATAAGAACAGAACATTGTCTGATATAGTGCTGGAAGATGGTTTGATAGCATTCAAAATAACCCTGGGGAAGAGCTGCTTCCCCAAAATAAAGTCAACCATAATGACGTGGATGGAGTAAAGCCTTTGAGGCCTTCATTTGCTGATGTGGCGTAACTGAAAATGAGAATTAACAGTAATTGGAACATGGCATGTATGAAGTATGAATCAAGGAAAACTGCAAGTCATCAAAAGTAAAATGGAATACTTAGAGATAGATATCCTAAGCTTTTAGTGAGCTGAAATAGACTGGTATCCGCATTTCGAATACAACAATCATACGGTTTCATATGCCAAGAAAGATAGATTGAAGAACAGTGTTCCATTCATCATTAAAAGAACATTTTGAGATCTATCCTGAAATACAACACTGTCAGTGATAGGTTAATATCCATGCCTGCAAGGAAGATGAGTCGACGCAACCATTATGAAAATTTATATACCAACCATGAATGCCAAAGATGAATAAATTGAAGATTTTTAAAAACTACAGCAGTCTGAAATTAATAGACCATGCAATCAAGATACACTGATAATTACTGGTGATTGGAATGTGAAAGTTTGAAACAAAGAAGAATCAGTGATTAGAAAATACTGCCTAGGCCACAGAAGTGAGCTTGAACGTTGCATAATAGAATTCTGCAAGACTGAGAACTTATTCAACAGAAATACTTTTTTTCCAACAACATAGTCGATGACTGTACACACGGACTTTGCTGGATGGATTACACAGGAAGTGAGTTGACTACATCTGTGGAAAAAAGCAATGGAGAAGGTCACCATCATCAGTCAAGAAGGAGATGACAAACGCTAAACTGAGGAGGCCTTAGGTGGTTTCTAAGTCGCAACCACGTTCTTTCCTATTCCACTACTCCCTTTTAGATCCAAGTCTTGGTTCTTTTAACCTTTGAAGTATCACTGTCCCTAACATGGCCCAAATTTTCGTCCTTCCTCTACAGTTTAAGAACTATGGACCACGAGGTCAAACAAAGCAGAACAGATTAGATGTCTGGGTGTGCAAGGATTAAACCCAAACTAAATCTATTGCCGTGGGGTCGATTCCGACTCACAGCGACCCTGCGGGAAAGACTAGAACTGCCCCATAGGATTTCCCAGGCCGTAAATCTTTCCAGAAGCAGACTGCCACCTCTTTATCCCGAAGAGCTGCTGATGAGTTCCAACTGCTGATCTTTCCGTTATCAGCCAAGGGCTTAACCACTGCGCGACCTAGGCTCCTCTGTGCAGTGACTAGCAGATATCAATCATATTATCATTCTTCCTGCTTTGGTTAGGATTATTGTTATCCTACACAAATAGAAGGAGCCCTGGTGGTGCAGGGGTTAAGTGCTAGGCTGATAACCAAAAAGTCAGCAGTTCAAACCTACCTGGCGCTCTGTGGGAGAAGAGGTGGCAGTTGGCTTCCCTAAAGATTTACAGCCTGGGAAACCAAACCCATTGTGGGCGAGGGGATTCCAACCCATAGCGACTCTACTGGGCAGAGTAGAACTACTCCAAGGAGCGGCTGGTGGATTCGAACTGCTAACCGAGCTCTTTAAGTAACCTGTATGGATTAAAAAAATTACAGCCTTGGAAACCCTACAGAACTGTTCTACTCTGCCCTATAGGGCCACTATGAGTTGGAATCAATTGGACTGCAATGGGTTTGGTTGGTTTTGGTACCTCAAATAGGTGAAGGTTGGTTCAGTTCAGAAAACTCACAGGTAGAAAGGTCATTTCCTGTATGTTGGATTCATGGGATGCTCTCTTACCCAGTCTTCCGAGTTTAAGAGGTTTCTTTTTCATACACACGCACATCGCCTACTCCCTAGTCCCTCTCCTTTCTCATTTTGATGTGGATACTTCCTCTTTGCACTTATTTCCAGTAGACTACAAACACTTACTGCTGGAACGAGTCATAGCTAAAATAAAAATCATCCTGTCGTTCTTTATATTTAAACTTCTTAGGTTAAATAACAATTCAACAATTTTTTAATGTCTGTGGGTTAGTTGAGGAGCCCTGGTGGTACAGTGGTTGAAGCATCCAAACGTCCGTGGTTCCAATCCACTAGTCACTTAATGGGAGAAAGAGGTGGCAGTCTGCTTCTGTAAAGATCTGTAGCCTTGGTAACCCTAGGGGGCAGTTCTACTCTGTCCTACAGTGTTAGTATGAGCAGTGCCTTTATTAGGGGTGTGTGGACTGCACTGGGTGATGCTGTCAGAGGGGGTGACACCAAAATGACTGTCTATAAAAATTTTGTGCAGTGTTTCAGCAGAAATTTATTATTTTTTTTTACAGAAATATTCCTGTAGTTAGTTATGACAACAAAAACATTTTTCATAACCCCAGTTTATATGTATCACTACCTACAAGGCTAAAACTCTATATTAATTTACTTTTTGAACCTTCTAAAGTGCTCTGGAAACCCTGGTGGTGTAGTGGTTAAGTGCTATGGCTGCTAACCAAAAGGTCGGCAGTTGGAATCCACCAGGCACTTCTTGGAAACTCTGTGGGGCAATTCTACTCTGCCCTATAGGGTTGCTATGAGTTGGAATCAACTTGACAGTGAAACAGGCTGCTCAGCCATATTGAAAACCCCAATCAACACCCCTTCCCCCCTCTTTGTCTTGCTAACCACAAGCTTGTTTTGAGCAGGAAGTTGCAGCAGGTAGTGGCTCCATCCACTCACTAGCCCTGGTTACACCTTGAAGCAGGCACAGATTGAAATCACATCCTTCAACTGACCCCCCCCCCAATATAGGCATGGGAGGGCTAAAGGCAGAAAATTCCAGGTACCAAACCCAATCCCCTGACGCCGTTGGAAACAAAAATGTCCCCAGCCCCCTTAGTCAGCGAGCACGTGGCCTTAAAGTCACTAAACCTCACGCTCTCCTTGTATGCGCAGACAATAAACTTGCCACTTTCTGTTTCCGTTGCAATCAGTGTCCGTCTTATTTCAATGGCTAATAAGACAGGACAAGAACCCGAGTGGCGTTCGGTTACAACAGCAGTGGGTTTGGTTTTGGTTTTAAAGCACTCTGGTCAGAGCTGTGATTATTATCCAACTACAACAACTCGTTGAATCACGTGGTTTTGTGTGCACCCGGTACAAGCACTCTACAAGCACAGCGCTACAAGACAACGCTACAACCACACGCTGTTGTTTTTGTGTTTGCTGCTACCAGTGTTTTTATAGTCATCGATTTTTACCACATTTTCTGGTGTTTTAGCTACAATATTGTGGTAATTAATATTTGTGAATCTATATCAATAACTGTATTGAAACTGAAGTAGTGATTAAAAGAAGAAAAATTAAAAAAAGGCTTATGCTCATTTACTTACAATGTAACTAATACTGTTGAAATTCAACACAGAAAGATTTTACAAAACAATTTTGTTGTTAGTATTCTAAGAAACACTACATTTAAGCAATTTACAACTATATTTACCAAATATTATTCTTTGATTAAAATTGATAATCAGCATTACTAAGGATTCTGTATGGTTTGGTATGCGAGGAGGTCCATGGGGGAGGAGGTGATGCCATGAGTTCCTGTGCTCAGTGACATCAACCCTACTGATACCCCTGGCTATGAGTTAGAATCAACTTGATGTCAATGGGTTTGGTTTGGTTTTTTGGTGTGTTGGCTAGGGAAGGCAGGGGAAGGTAATGCAGACATAATGGTGAAGGGGAATTGGGGGTTGTGCTGGTTAAGGTTGTTGTGTGTCAACTTGGCTGCGCCATGATTCTCAGTGGTTGGAGTTACGTAATGATGTAGTTTGGCAGTTACGTAATGATGTAGTTATCCTCCATTTTGTGGTATAGTGTAATCACCTCCATGCTGTGATCAGCCAACCAGTTAGTTGTAAGGGGAATTTCCTCAGGGGTGTGTGGACATTCTGGCAAAGTTTGTGGGCTTTTGCTCACTCTGGATCCTGCGTCTGGCTCATCATGATCTGACCTCCGGTTCCTGGGACTTGGGCCAGCAGCCTGCTGCACTGCCTGCAGATCTTGGGTTGGTCAGCCTTCAGCCTGACACCTGACTCACCGACTTGAGACTTGCCAGGCTCTACAACAGCATGAGCCATTTCCTTGAGATAAATCTCTCTCTCTACACACACACACACACACACACACACACACACACACGCTTCACTGGTTTTGCTTCTCTAGAGAACCCAGCCTCAATTTGCTCACGTGCTTCCCTGTTTCCTTGGGTCAGCTCATCTTCATAAATTTCTTTACGGTCTTGTTTAAGAGGGCCTCTTGATTTTTTAAGCCCCTCTCTTATTACGCCTTTTCTATGTCACTGCTTCTATTTGTACAGTGCTTGGGCTACAGTATTATGTATTCTCTTTTTGTTACACACTTGACATATTTCATGCTATAATAGAAATACCACGAGTGGGTAGCTTTAATAAACAGAATTTCATTTTCTCACAGTTTAGGAGGCTAGAAGTCCAAATTTGGGACATTGGCTCTAGGGAAAGGCTCTCTCTCTGCTGGGTGTGAGGGGAAATACTTGTCTCAGCTTCTCTAACCAGCCATCCTTGGAGTTTCTGGGCTTGTATACTGGTCTGCCTCAGATGTTGTCAGATAGTGTAGGTCTTCCCTTGTGTCTGCTTTCTTCTGTGACTAATCTGCTCTTTTATATCTCAAAAGTGATTTAATACCAAGTGGTTTAATATACACTCTACACTCATACGGCTTCATTTACATAACAAAGAAACCCTATTCCCAAATGTGATTACATCCACAGGTGTAGGGGCCAGGATTTACAACACATATTTTTGGGGGACATAATTCAATCCATAACAGAACTGCTCTTATTTGTACAGTGCCTGGACTAGACTGGAAATCCTGGTGGCATAGTGGTTAAGTGCTACAGCTGCTAACCAAAGGGTCGGCAGTTTGAATCCGCCAGGCGCTCCTTGGAAACTCTACGAGGCAGTTCTACTCTGTCCTATAGACTCGCTATGAGTTGGAATCGACTCGATGGCACTGGGCTTTTTGGTTTGGAGGACTAGACTAGCATGTATTCTGTTTTATGGTCTATTTGTTACACACATGACATATTTCATTTCCCTAATTGGCGTGTACATTCTTTTAGGGGAGGAATTGCTGCTTTTACTTCATTTGTATCTTGCTTATAAAGACATTCATATAATCAATAAATACTTGATAATGAATAAACACACACATAATTGATTGGCATTTTGTGTTCTCTCAGCCCTTCTGTATCCTGAGGGCAGCTTATATCCAAAATTATAAATATGATACAGTCTATCTTGGCAGTTTCCGGATCCAAGTGCCTTATACACAAATATTTGCTTAATGACTATAGTTTATATCTGAAAACTCTACCACCAAATGAAAAGATGTTGAGCAAAAAACAAAAAATTTCCATTATTTTAACGGGAAAAATTATGATGCTTTCTATTCTAACCCAAGATATCCAGCAGATGGAAAACATAAAGATCAAACAATTAAATCAAATATTTATAAGTAATAAAAAATAAGTATAGTTGCTACATATGAAGATTCATTGTACTCAGGAAAGAAGGGGAAGAAGACTTGAGGGTAGATGATGGTTGTTGGAGGAGGGGTGTGAGGGGATTTTTTTTTTAAAGGTGATGAAGATTCAGTGATTGACTTTCAGGCTGACATTCAACATCAGATTTAAATGTGCTTGATTATATTTTCTTTTTTGTTAAGATTATCACCAAATCAAGGCCAAACATTTGAAATACATGAAAATGGTGGGCACACGCAGCATAGAAGATGCAACCTCTTCATCCCTGTTGGCTGGCATGTGTATACAAAGCATAATATTTAGGGTTCATCCAAACATGGCATGCAATTCAAAGTTGTTCCACTTGATATCCTCTGACTAAAACCTGTTACGTCAGACAAATTGGTGAGTAGTATTGGCACAGTGGTTAAGCGTTGGGCTGCTAACCAGAAGGTTGGCAGTTCAAATCCACCAGCTGCTCCTTGGAAATCCTACGGGGCAGTTCTATTCTGTCCTGTAGGGTTGCTCTGAGTTGGAATCGACTCAATGGAAATGGGTTTGGTGTTTGTTATTGTGTCATTCACAGTTCAAATAGGAAAACAGATAGTACACTAGAGAGAACTTAATACAAGGAATCAAACAGGTATTGGCAGTCTGAAAAGGCAAAAGGGGCACTGATGAGACATAGAGATGGTGCCTGTAGGAAGCAGTATCAACCCTAGGCTTCCAGAGACAGAGGTAAGAGGCTGGGGTTATTAGAACTTAGAAACTTCAATGAAAGTTCCCATATAGCTGGGATTCTGACTTCTGAGGAGGAAGTGCTTTTTAACTGGTGCTAGTTAGTACCTCAAGGTTAAGAGCTACGGCTGCTAACCAAAAGGTTAGCAATTCAAATTCACCAGGTGCTTCTTGGAAACCCTATGGGGCAGTTCTAGTCTGTCCTACAGGGTCACTACGCATTGGAATCGACTTGACAGCAATGAATTTTGGTGCCTCAAGAACTCAGAGGAAGAGCCTTTTGGAGTTGGGACTCTGAAACCTAAAGAGGGTGTGCCAGCTGGCTGCTGCCGGTCACTACAAGGGGATGCAATGATGCTGGCTCTGCAATTGTGAAAAAAAGAGAAGAAGCTAGAAACAACTGTTGCTGCCAGGGTGAAAAATCATTGCTGGTGTCATGCTGATAGGAACAAGAAGCAAAACAGGAAGTTTCTTATGACTTCTTTAGCCTCTCAGTTTCATTTCAACACACCCCTGTTAGAAGAAACTAACAATCAGCAATAAAAAAAAGATGTGGTTTGCAGGGTCCTAGCTTCAGCATCAAAAAGGAGAATATAGAGGCGAGTCCATACAAACCCTTCTACACAGGGTCTTTGCTTGAAACCATGACATGAAAATATAATTTCTTACAGCATTTTTGCACAGGGAGAGAGAGAGATAGCATTTTTATTCCATTTATTTTGAGGTAAAAATGCCATTATATTTTTTAAAAGAGAGTCATTGCCCAAAAAGTGGTACAACTTTTCAACAGCCTTTATGGTAAAAAAAAAAAAAAAAAGGTCATTAGCCGAATAATCATTATATGAGGGGCCAATGAAATACAACATCAACATTCACTATGGAAACAATATAGGAAATTTCACAGGAAGTGATATATCCATTTTTCATGAATAGACGAGGCCTGAGACTTAAGAACAGGAATCACTCGAAAGGGGTGATCTGGAGCTGTGTTGTTTTAGAGGCTTACTAGAGCTTAAAATGTGAGAATCAGGACAGGAGTAAATCTCTGGGACTTTAGCTAATACCCACTTTTACAGGCACCTCTACAACTTTCATCCATCCATTCGTTTGTTAATTTATTCAATTAATACTTAATGAGTACACAGAATGTTCTAGGTACTGGAGATACAGTGGTGAATGAGACTGTCTTGGTCATCTAGTGCTGCCATAACAGAAATACCACAAGTGCATGGCTTTAACAAAGAGAAATCCATTTTCTCACAGTCTAGTAGGTCACGAGTCCAAATTCAGTGCGCTGGCCCCAGGGAAAGGCTTTCTCTCTGTGTGCTCTGGAGGAAGGTCTTTGTCCTCAATCTTCCCCTAGTCGAGAAGTTTCTCAGGCACAGGGACCCCAGGTCCAAAGGACCCCCTCTGCTCCAGGTGCTGCTTTCTTCATGGTATGAGGTCTCCTACTCTCTGCTTGCTTTCCTTTCCTTTTATCTCTTGAGAGATAAAAGTTTGTGCAGCCCACACCCCAGGGAAACTCCCCTTACCTTGGATCAGGGAGGTGACCTGAGTGAGGGTGGTGTTACAATCCCACCCTAATCCTCTCAACATAAAATTACAATCACAAAATGGAGGATAACCACTCAACACTGGGAAGCATGGCCTAACCAAGTTGATACACACATTTTTAGGGGGACATAATTCAATCCATGACAGAGGCTAAGTCTATGCTCTCATGAAGCTTACTCTTTAGTGAGAGAGTAAAATAATTAATAGATAAGTAAATATATAAAGTGTAAATAAACGTATCAGGTAGTAAGTACTAAGTGTCATAGAGTCCCTGGATGGTGCAAACAGTTAAGCATCTGGCTCCTAATCGAAAGGTTGACTGTTTGAGTCTACCCAGAGGTACCTCAGAAGGAAGGCATGACAATCTAGTTCTGAAAAATCAGCCATTGACTATGGAGCACCGTCCTACTCTGACACATATGGGCTCACCATGAGTAGGAATTGACTCAATGGCAACTGGTTTTATTTTTATTGTTTTAGTAAGAGTTAAAAAAAAATAAACAGAATAAATGGACGAAGAAAAGGAACACAAATTATTCAGTAATAAGGGAGATGCAAATCAAAATAATTAAATATCCCATTCACCCACCAGATTGGAAAAAGTAAAAATTATTGATAGTATGATGTACTGTCAATAGGAGTAAATTGGTAAAGCCTTTATATTGGAATGTTATTTAGCGGTACCTGAGAAAATTTAATTTTTGCCCATTTGGTTAATATATTAGGTTGAATCGTGTGAAATTGCCAATATTGGACAAATTTGGACCTGAAAATAGGTCAAAGAAATTATCCAAATCGAAGCCAAAAATAAAAGAGTGAAATGTTTTCAAATTTTTCAAAATTTCAGGAGTATATGAATCAGAAGGGAACTAAGTCAGACCATAATTTATTTTTCTTTTTAGTATCCACTGCTGGCAGCTGTCTGTAAGGCAAGAATTTCTCTCCTGCATAGGCTATGAAGGATAGATAGCATAGTTTCAATTGCTCAGTATATCTATTTTCTATCTCTTAAGAAAACACTCTCCCTTTTTTGACCCCCAGTTCATATCCTTCACTCTTATCTGATGGGTATTATAAACGTGTAACTCATCAACTTTCTTCTTTCCTATCCTGAGAAAATTATGGTTTCTCCTGGAGTAAAATGTACCAGCATTTATTGCATCTGATATCTCTGGGGACTACTTCCGCCTAAAAATTGAAAATATGTTCCCAAGCCGTATGTATAGAAAGTCATTTATCTTAACTTCTGGATATCAGTTTTGAAACAGGAAATGTGATGACCATTCAAATAGGAAACAATGGCAATAATCATTCCAAGATTCAACATTAGATAATGCAAGGGCCTGTGATGGCTGTGGTGCCAGAAACTCAGTTTCTTGGGTCTTATCTTAGTTATCTAGTGCTGCTATAACAGAAAAATCACACGTGGATGGCTTTAACAAATTGAAATTTATTTTCTCACAATTTAGAAGACTAGAAGTCCGAATTTGGGCTCTAGTGGAAAGCTTTCTCTCTCCGTTGGCCCTGGAGGAAGGTCCTTGTCCCTTCTGAGCTTCTGCTCCTGGGCAATCTTCATGTGGCATGGCATCTCATCTTCCCCCATCTCAGCTTGCTAGCTTGCATTTAATCTCTTTTTGTATCTCAAAAAGAGACTGATTTAAGACACACCCTACACTAATCCTGCCTCATTAACATAACAGAGACAACCCCTTCCCAGATGGAATTTGTTTTAGTTTTCCAATGCTGCTATAACAGAATACCAGAAGTGGATGGCTTTAATAAAGAGAAATTTATTCTCTTACAGTCTAGGAGGCTAGAAGTCCAAATTCAGGGTGTCAGCTCCAGGGGAAGGCTGTGTCTGTCGGCCTGGGGGAAGGTCCTTGTCAATCTTCCCCTGGTCAAGGAGCTTCTCAGCACAGGGACCCTGGGTTCAAAGGACATGCTGTGCTCCTGGCACTACTTTCTTGGTGGTGTGAGGTCTCCTTGTGTCTCTGCTCATTTCTCTCTTTTATATCTCAAAAGAGATTGACTCAAGATATAACCTAACCTTGTAGATTGAGTCCTGCATCATTAACATAACTGCCTCTATTCCTGCCTCATTAACATCATAGAGGTAGGATTTACAACATTTAGGAGAATAACAACAGATGACAAAATGATGGACAATCACACAATACTGGGAATCATGGCCTAGACAAGTTGACACACGTTTTTTGGGGACACAATTCAATCCATAATAGGATTATAACCACAGGCATAGAGATTAGGATTTGCAACACATAGTTTAGGGACACAATTCAATCCGTAACATTTCACCCTTTGTTGCTGTTATTACGTGCCATCAGGTTGGTTCCGACTCACAGTGACCCTATGCACAACAGAACCAAACACTGCCCAGTCCTGCGCCATCCTCACAATCATTGTTATGCTTGAGCCCATTATTGCAGCCACTGTGTCAATCCATCTCACTGAGGGTATTCCTCTTTTTCGCTGACCCTCTACTTTACCAAGCATGATGTCCTTCTCCAAGGACTGATCCTCCTGATAACATGTCCAATGTATATAAGATGAAGTCTTGCCATCCTAGGTTCTAAGGAACATTCTGGCTGTACTTTTTCCAAGACAAGTTTGGTCATTCTTTTGGCAGTCCCTGGTATATTCAATATTTTTCACCAACACCATAACTCAAAACTGTCAATTCTTCTTCAGTCTTCCTTATTCATTGTTCAGCTTTCACATGCATAAGAGGTGATTGAAAACACTATGACTTGGGTCAGGTGTACCTTAGTGAGACATCTTTGCTTTTTAACACTTTAAAGGGGTCTTTTGTAGCAGATTTGCCCAATTCGATACATCTTTTGATTTCTTGACTGCTGCTACCATGAGTGTTGATCGTGGATCCAAGTAATATGAAATCTTTGACAACTTCACTCTTTTCTCTTTTTTTCATGATGTTGCTTATTGATCCGGTTGTGAGGATTTTGTTTTATGTTGAGGTGTAATCCATACTGAAGACTGTGGTCTTTGATCTTCATCAGTAAGCGCTTCAAGTCCTCTTCACTTTAGCAAGCAAGGTTGTGTCATCTGCATATCACAGGTTGTTGATATGTCTTTGCGTTCTTCTTCATACAGTCCAGATTCTTGGATTGTGTGCACCCTCTGCCCCCCCCAAAAACTCATGTCCTTCCCACATCCACAGTCAAAACACATTCACCCTATCGCACCATCCCAAAAGTCTTAAACCAACTCCAAGTCCAAAATCTCATCTTTTAAATCACCTAAACTGAATATGGGTGAGACTTTAGGCATATTTCATCCTGGGGCAAAATTCCTCTTCATCTTTGAACCTGTGAAATCTACAATACAATTTACCTGCTTCCAAAGTACGATGGTAGAACAGGCACAAGGTAGATATCTCCATTACAAAAGGGAGAAATTGGAAGGAAAGAAGGGCTAACAGGCACCAAGAAAGTCTGAAACCTAGCAGAACAAATTACGTTGGCTCTCAAGGCTTGAAAATAATCCTTTCTTCTCTGAGACCATGTGGGCAATGGCCCAACCCTCTAGGCTCTGGGTGTTGACCGCACCCTCTAAATTCTGGGTAGAGATTCCTCAGCCCTGGGCTTCAGCCTTGCCCTCCAGGCCCATTGGGATGACAACTCTGCTCCCTTGGTTTGGGTGGCCCCACTCTCCTAGTTCATCTGAGTGGTGACTCCCTTGGGCCCGGCAGAGCCCATTCTTCTGCCCCTTGGGCATGGCTTTCCCACCCCCTCAGCTTTGGGAGGCAGCCCCATCCCCTGGGCATACCTTAATGGCAGCCCTATACTCTGGAAACAAGTTGGCGAAGAAACAACTTACTCTTCAAAAACAAGAAAACCCTGCTTCCCATGCTCCTTCCAACAGGTTTGTTGATCTCTGAGCTGCTCCAGGGATGGTTCTTTTCTTTTGTTGGAGAACAACAGATGTAGCTTCTTTGGCCTTCTTCCTGCCTATAGAATCCCAAGAGGCAGATAGTGTCCTTTCCTTTCATTCCTTCTCTTTCCCCTTCGGTTTAAGCTCATGGATTTTCTGCTGTGCTAATTGGTTAGATCCATTAGTCACAGGCTTAATCTCTTTAACAAAAGTTTGTGTAGCGACATCCTTGGTAAGCATTCTAGAACATGTGTCCTTACTTTGTTCAACAGAATTTTCCAAATCTTTAGGTTTTGTTTTCATTTTGCACATGCATTTTTAAGTTCATCTCTTTCCTCTCACATTTTATTAGAGCCATCAAGGAGAAACCACATGGTTCCTTCAAGATCTTGCTTAGAAACCCCCTCAGCCAGAGATCCAAGGCCATCACTTACAAGTTCTACCTTCCACCAAACATTTGAACGTAATTCAGACAAGTTCTTTGCCAGTGCATAAAATGCCATTCCATTGTCCAGTTACATGTTAGTCATTTTCTTTTAAAGCATCATAAGAAGCACTTTTAACACATTTCTAGCAACATTCTGTTGCTGGCACCATATATATTCTCTCAGAAGACAGAGACTTTCTCTACAGCTCTCCTCACTTCCTCTGAGCCGCCACCAGAATTGCCTTTCATGTCCATAATTCTACCAGCAATCTCCTCAAGACATTTAGGCTTTCACTATTAGGCACTTCACTCTTCCAGCCTCTATCCATTACCCAGTTCCAAAACCACTTCCACATTGTAGGTATTTGTAGCACCCCATTCTTCTAGTACCAAATTATCTAGTGTTGGTCCTCTAAGTATAAAATATGCTTATAGTTGGAAAAGGTTCCAGGATTATCCCACTACAGGGTCACAACCACCAGAAGCATCTCTGGGATAAAAGCTAGTGGAGGCTGCCTATATCACTTCCTTGAAATCCTGAGACAAATCCCACCCTGTGCTTCTGTGCTCTAGATTCCTTTGGCAGCAGAGCTACTTTCCTGTGCAGATTGGACTTCAGTTTATTTAAATTCCTACTTCTACCATTTCAAAGCACTTGATGGAACCTGGAGCCCAGTGTTCATTAATTCCATGTTCTCTGGCGTGTAGTTAAAGATTGCAAGGCCACTGGAAAATGTCAAAGAGTATACTCTAAGTAGTGGATGAAACTAGGCTATGCCATCTCTAAATAGGTAAAGCTGACATTGATAGACATTTTGGCATTGATAATTCTATGAAAGCATTCTTATTCCCATTGTGAAAACTTAGCTCAATTTCTGGCCAATACACACACGTAAATCTGCCTACCAGACTCTTCTAACTACAAAATAAAAACCATATATGTATGATTTTGTATTATGTGGCTTGATTCTCTTTTCCAAAGTAAAGTTTGAGCAGGTATAGGGTTGCCAGTTGGGAGAACCAAAGGAAAAAAATGTTAGATTTTGAGATTAAAAACTTTGATCTTGTGGCCCAGAGTAGACTGATAGCTGGGAAGACTTGTGAAAAAGAGGAGAAAGAAAATTCTGTATTGATAATAAAATCTGTATTTTTGTGACTTGACATTGTTCATGGTGGTGGTGCTGTTATCTGTACTCCATCTGTCGCCTCAGAAACTTAGGTTCAAATCAGAGTCACAGCAGTAAAATGTGATCTTATTTTTGAGGTGTTCAGTATGTTTTAAAAGTTGACGATAAATTTCTGATAACAGTGGCTATTGTTCTCAAGTGTCATTGAGTCTGTTCAACTCGATATTAAAATGAACCTTCCTTCTGCAAACAAACAGAAGTTGGATAAAATATAGAAAACATATTCTTCAAAACATCAAGGTGATGATTAGACAATAAATAATTACCAGGTTTAGAGTAAAGGAAAAACTAAAACTCAGGGCTGTAAACAAGCATAGAAACTACTTTTTTGCTAAGGGCAGTTCCTGATCCTGCAAATTAAGGCATTAGCTTTGAATGGATTAGAAATAAAAGACTAGGCTCTGCACAAGTTGAGGAATTTACCAGGAAAACATTCCTATCATAAGCGAGGACCCCAAATGACTATAGTCTTAGGATACAGATGAACTAGAAATGTAGTGTAGTGTAGTCTGAGATCAGAGCATCCTTCACATCTTTTTACTTGGTTCTGATATATGTAAGGTCACTATAAGTTGGAGCCAACTTGACATCAGCTAACAGCAACAACAACAACAAGGTGGTCCCAGACTGGGAGTGCCCCCAGATGCGTGGCAAGAAAGACTTCATTGTAGATCTGAAACTACTCCTTAAAATATTTTTAAAAATACAATGTGTAGCACATACGCAAAGACAATAATGAACACAAGAAATCAGGCTCCATTTGTGAGAATTATCAAATACAACAGGCAATAGAAACTGCCCCCCTCCCCAAAGTATTAGAGATATTGGAGTTATCAGAAAGATTCTAAAACAATGATGCCTACATTGTTTATGAAGCAAACGAAAACTTGGAAGAATTTTGTCCACTAGGGAATTTTCTTAGCTTCATGATTTCTAAACATTCAGGGTTACAAGATTCTTCAAGGATATCGGATAGGCACTACAGCTTGTTTGAAGGTGTAATGGATTGAATTCTGTCCCCAAAAAATATGTGTCAACTTGGTTAGGCCATGTGTGGTGGTCCTCCATTTTCTGATTTTCCTACATGTTAAAAATCATAATCTCTGCCTGTGGTTAAAAGAATTAGGGTGGGATGTAACACTCTTGCTCAGGTCACTTCCCTGATGCAATGTAAAGGGAGTTTCCCTGGGGTGTGGCCTGCACCACCTTTTATCTCTCAAGAGGTAAAAAGGAAAAGGAAGCAGGGAGAGAAGGGAACATTATACCACCAAGAAAGCAGTGCCAGGAGCAGAGCGTGTCCTTTGGACCTGATGCTCCTGCTCCGAGATGCTCCCAGACCACGGGAAAACTGATGACAATGATCTTCTTCCAGAGCCAACAGAGAGAGAAAGCCTCCTGGAGCTGAAGCCGTGAATTTGGACTTGTAGACTATTAAATAGTGAGAAAATAAATTTCTGTTTGTTAAAGCCATCCACTTGTGTTATTTCTGTTATAGCAGCACTAGATGACTAAGACAGAAGGGAAGCAACAAGAACTTTTCTTTTTTAGAAGTAGTCCTTGCAGCAGTGTATGCAGCACTCAGCGCAGCCATCCAGGAGAAATTTTCTTGGTTCTCCTCCTACTCCCCTTCCCCACTACACACTCACCCTAGAGATAGCTGATATGTGAGGGAACAAAACACACTGAACGGATGTGGTAGCTGTCCTGGCTTAGAAAATACATGTCTCATAGTAGCCAATATCCCTTGTAAAAGCTTCATAGCATAGAACTCTGGAGAAAGATGGCAGCATAAGCAGTTCCATGCTCCCATCCTCCAACAGAAACATTCCCTCCGACCTCCACCCCCACCCCCCCAAAAGAGCAGAAACTGGCAGAACCAACTTTGTCAGAACTCTGGAATCTGGACAAAGGGTTACAGCAACTAAGCAAATGCTGAATCAAGGAAAAGGTGACTTTAAAACAGTAAGAAAGCTTTAGTTTTCTACCTGTGATGCCTCACTCCCTCCCTGGATCAGCAGCTGTCTTAAAGCTGTGGTGGCCTGCATTCCTAAGGAGGGATTCTGGTCTCTGGGTCCAGAGGGAGCAGAGCAGACTTTATTCATAAATTATTGTATATGTCTGTTTTAACCTGTCTGGAGGCTACCTGAAGGACTGAAATAAGGGACTGGTCTCTGTTTAGCCTATCTCAGAACTCACGCAGGGCTGAAAAGTGGCAAGTAATGCCTGAAAACTGTAACTGTATGTAGCTGCCTGGGGTTAAAAGTACAATAGAGGCATACACTAGGATCCTAAAGGCTGGGAGGGGAAGCCAGGGAGAGTTTCTCTGGGAATCAGGGCATTCAAAAGCACCATGTATATGGAGAAATTTAATCAGAAAATACTTGAGAAAACCCTGTTATCTGACCTCAGCCTGATTCCTAGGCTCAGTACAAGCCTGGCTAATTGTTGAGGGAGTATCTCAGCACTGAGTCAATTAGTGAAGGCTGGAAGAGTGTCTTAGTTTGCTAGGCCTACCATAATAAAATACCACAAAGTAAGTGGCTTTAAAAAAACAGAAATTTAAACTTTCTCATATTTTTTTTATAGTTCTGGAAGCTAAAAGTCCAAATTAGGGTCTTGGCCATGTCAGTTCCTTCTGTGGGCCTCTCTCCTAGTTTCTGGTGGCTGCTATAGTCCCTGGCATTGGTGCTTATAAATACACCTTACTTCATCATCACAGGAAATCCTGGTGGTGTAGTGGTTAAGTGCTATGGCTGCTAACCAAAAGGTCAGTAGTTTGAACCCACTAGGTGCTCCTTGGAAACTCTATGGGGCAGTTCTACTCTGTCTTACAGGGTCACTGTGAGTCGGGACCCACTCGATGGCAGTGGGTTTGGTTTATTTTTTTTGTCCTCACATGCACCACCTCATGGTGTGTTTGTCTCTCTGTATCTGTACTCCCCTTTATAAGACACCACTCAGAAAGGATTAGGTTTAGGATCTACTCTACTCTGATAAGACCTCATTAACATGACAAAGAAAAACTTTCTTTCTAAACAAGATCACATAGAGGTATAGGGGTTAGAACTTTGATATATTTTGGGGGATACAATTCAATCCATAACAGAGAGGCCTTTCTTTCCTTCTATCCATCATTCCTTCCTTCCTTCCTTTCATTCTTTCTCCCCATGGCATTCAAGAAAATATCTGTCAAAACACTAGCTAAACAAAAATTAAAGAAAATAGACTTTGGTGTCCATACCAGATCAGGAAGGCAGTCTTTGCAAAAATAGTCAGGGTAGTCATTAAACAAATGGACATCTTTTAACAATAAAAAACAAACAGCAACCAGCAAACCCTGGGGAAGGGGTGGAATCTCATTTCCAGAGTCACCGACTTACAAAATTCACATATCTAGTTTTCAACAAAAAACCACAGGGCATACAAAGAAATGGAAAAGTGTGGCCCATTCAAAAGAAGAAAATAAAGCAACAGAAGCCTTTCCTGCGGAATGGTCTTACTGGATAAAGACTTTAAAACAATTGAATTAAACACGCCCAAAGAGTTCAGGGAAAACACAAAGGGCTAAAAGAAATCAGGAAAATTATGCATGAACAAAGTAAAAATATCAATAAAGAGATAGAAATTATAAAAAGGAACCAAACAGAAATACTGCAGATGAAAAATACAATAACTGAAATGAAAACATTCACTGGAGGGATACGACAGCAGATTTTAGCAGGCAGACTAAAGACTCAGCAAAATTGAAGATAGGACAATTGAAACTTTTGGGTCCGAGGAGCAAAAAAAAGAATGAAAGACAGTGAACATAGCCTAAGGAACTTGTGGAGCAACACCAAGTGGACCAACATACACATAATGGAAACCCCAGAATTAGAAGAGAGAAAAGGGCAGAAACAATATTTAAAAAATAATGGCTGAAAATGCCCCAAATTTGAGGAAAGATGAATCTACACATTCAAGAAGTTCAACAAACTCCAAGTAAGATAAACTCAAAGAGATTCACATCGAGACACATCATAATAAAATTCTAAAAAGACAAAGGTGAAGAGAATTTTGAAAGTAGCAAGAAGGAAATGAATTGTTACATACAATGGATTCCCAATAAGGTGAAGCACTGAGTTCTCTTTAGAAACCATGGAGGACAGACATCCATGGATGATATATTTGAAGTGCTAAAAGAAAGGAACTGTCAATCAAGAAATCAATATCTGGCAAAACTGTTGTTATGGATTGAATTGTGTCCCCCAAAAATGTGTGTCAACTTGGCTAGGCCAAGCTTCGCAGTATTGTGTGACTGTCCACCATTTTGTCATCTGATATGATTTTCCTATGTGTTGTAAATCCTGCCTCTATGATATTAATGAGGCAGGATTAGAGGCAGTTATATTAATGGGGCATGGCTCAATCTAAAAGATTAGGCTGTATCTTGAATCAACTTCTTTTGAGATATAAAAGATAGAAGCAAGCAGAGAGACAGGGGACCTTCTACCACCAAGAATGAAGAACCAGGAGGGGAGCCTGTCCTTTGGACTGGGGTCCCTGCACTGAGAAGCTCCTCAACCAGGGAAGATTGATAACAAGGACCTTTCCCCAGAGCTGACAGAGAGAGAGCCTTCTCCTGGAGCTACCACCCTGAATTCAGACTTCTAGCCTCCTAGACTGTGAGAGAATAAATTTCTCTTTGTTAAAGCATTCCACTTGTGGTATTTCCGTTACAGCAGCACTAGACAATTGTTTTCATGGATTGAATTGTTTCCCCCCAAAATATCTGTCAACTTGGTTAGGCCATTATTCCCAGTATTATGGGATTGTCCACCATTTTGTCATCTGATGTGATTTTCCTATGTGTTGTAAATCCTATCACTATGATGTAATGAGAAAGATTAGTGGCAGTTATATTGATGAGATCTACAAGATTAGATAGTGTCTTAAGCCAATCTCTTTTGAGATATAAAAGAGAGAAGCAAGTAGAGAGACAGGGTACCTCATACCACCAAGAAAGCAGTGCTGGGAGTAGAGCGTGTCCTTTGGACCCTGGATTCCTGCGTGGAGAAGCTCCTAATACAAGGGAAGATTGACAGGGAGGACCTTCCTCCAGAGCTGACTGACAGAGAAAGCCTTCCTCTGGAGCTGACACCCTGAATTTGGACTTCTAGCCTCCTAGAATGTGAGAAAATAAATATCTTTTTGTTAAAGCCATCCACTTGTGGTATTTCTATTATAGCAGCACTAGATGACTAAGACAATAACTAAGACAACTGTCCTTCAAAAATTAAGGCAAAATTAAGACATTTCCAGATAAAAATTGAGGGAGTTCGTTACCACTAGAACTTCCCTCCAAGAAATGTAAAGGAAGTCCTTCAGGCTGAAATGAAAGGACACTAGACAGTAACTAGAAATCATGCAAAGAAATGAAGAACTCTGGTAAATGCAATTTCATGGACAAAAACAACAGCTAATTTTATTGTATTTTTCATTTGTAACTCTACTTGTTACGTCCTACATGATTTAAAAGACAAATACATAAACAATAATTATAAATTATGTTACTGGAAACACAATGTATAAAGATATAATTTGTGACAACAGCAGCATAAAGTGAAGGGGAAGTGACAGAGCTGCATAGGAACAGAGTTTTGTATGCTATTGAAGGTAAGTTGGAATCAAGTCAAACTAATTGTTGTAAACTTGGGATGTTAAATGTAATCTCCATGGTAAACAAAAAGAAAATATCCTAAAAATATACACAAAAAGAGAAGAGAATCAAAATGATTCACTACAAAAACTCAACTAAACACAAAAGTAGGTAGTATTGAAAGAAATAAGGTACCGAAAAATACTTAAAAAGTATAAGACACGGAAAACAAATAGCAAAATGGCAGAAGTCCCTCCTTATCAGTAATTACACCCACTCCTCACTTATCAACATGGTTTCGTTCCAAAAACTAGGTCCTTATGTGAAAATTGGTGTTATGCAAAAATGGAGGATGACCACATCAGATCATAAAACGGAGGGTGACTACATCATTATGTAACTGCAAAATTACATCATTACATAACTGCCAAACCAGTGAGAATCATGGCTCAGCCAAGCTGACACATAACCTTAAACATCACAGCCAATGTTATTCTTGCCTTGCACCTTGGCATTTGTAACTGCCAGACATATGTCATTAATGTGGAAAATAGTTGGCTAGTAGATTTTTTACTATTGTCATAAATGTGAAATGTTAGATAAGTGAGGAATAGGTGTATTTTAAATGTAAATCGATTAAACTCCCCAATCAAAAGGCAAAGATTGGTGGAATGGATTAAAAACAAGTTATCCAACTATGTCCTGTCTACAAGAGACACTCTTTAGATCCAAAGACACAAATAAGTTGAAAGTGAAAGGATGGAAAAAAGCAATTCCATGCAAACAGTAACCAAAAGAGAGCTGGGATGGCTATATTACTATAAAAAAAAAAAATAGACTTTAGGTCAAAAACTGTTACAAGAGACAAAGAAGAAAATTATATAATAACAACAGTGTCAATTCGTCAAGAAGACACATCAATTATAAATAGATATGCACCTAAGAACAGGTCCCAAATATATATGAAAACACTGACAGAGTTGAAAGGAGAAATAGACAATTCTACAATAATAATTGAAGGCTTCAATGCACCACTTTTCATAATGGTTAGAACATCTAGATAGAAGATCAATAAGGAAATAGAGGACTTGAACAATATTATAAACCAATTAGACCTAACAAGCATATATGGAACATTTCACCCGACAACAGCAGGATACGCATTCTTCTCCAGTGCACACTGGCCATTCTCCAGGATATATATGAAATATGTACTTAATAATACTTCAATTTATATGTGTTTATATATAAAATAATTTGCCATTTCAATATTTCTTACATGTACAATTCAGTGTCATCAGTTACAACATGTTGTGCAACCATTGCCCTACTATCCATTTCCAATTTTTTTTTTATCACCCTTAAAAGAAACTCAGTGCCCCTTAAGCAATAATTCCATCTTTCCTCCTCCTTTCTGTCCCTGGTGTCTTAGGCTGGGTTCTCTAGAGAAGCAAAACCAGTAAAGTGTACAAACATATAAATATAGAGAGAGATTTATGTCAAGGAAACGGCTCACGTGTTTGTAGAGACTGGAACGTCCCAAGTCTGTGGATCAGGATAGAGGCATCTCCTGATTCATGTAGCTGCACGGGCTGGCAAACCCAAGATGGGCAGGTGAGAGAGCAGGGCTCTTGCTCACAGGCTGTGAAGATCTACGAATCCCAAGTTGTCAGGTAAATCGCTAGCTCAAGTCCAAGAACTGGAGGTCATACAAACAGGAGCAAGCCACAGGATCCAGAATGAGCAAAAAGCCAGAACTTTTGCTTATATTCGGATGCAGGCCACTTGCCCAAGGAAAATTCCTTTCAACTGATTGGCTACTCACAGCAGATCCCCTCATGGGAGTGATCACATAATAACACTGAGAATCATGGCCCAGCCAACTCGACACACAATCTTAACCATCACACCTGGTAACCACTAATAAACTCTGGTCTCTATACGTCTGCCTATTTAGTATTTCATATAAGTGAGATCATACAACATTTGTCCTTTTGTGACTGTCTTATTTCAGCCACTGTGGGAAACAGTTTGGCAATGGAAACCACCCAAATGTCCATCAACAGATGAATGGATAAGCAAAATTTGGTATATACATACAATGGAATATTATTTAGCCATAAATAAAAATGAAGTTCTGACACATAAATGAACCCTGAAAACATTATGCTTAGTGAAATAAGCCAAACTGAAAAGGACAAATATTGTATGGATCCACTTACATGATATATCTAGAATAGGCAAATGCATAGAGACAGAAAGCAGATTAGCGGTTACCAGAGGCTGAGGGGAGAGATGAATGGGAAGTTATTGCTTATTGGGTACACAGTTTCTGTTTGAGGTGATGAAAATTTTGGAAAGAAATAGTGGTGAGATTGGATAACATTGTGAATATAATTAATGCCACTGAACTGTACATTCAAAAATGGTTAGATGGGCAAATTTGATTATAAACAAATATTCATGCCTGGGTTAAAATTATTGTATCTGCAATATTTTTAGTAGAACTTAAATTGAATACGTCTCTGCTTAAAATTCTAAAAAGACAGAAATAAGATTAAAAGTAATAATCTCCATTACCTCCATATTGAACTATCCAAAATAAACAGTATTTTAAATGTGGTACATATTGTTTTTTTAAAAAATAGTGGGATTAGAGTACTAACTGGTGGTGTTTGGTCAGAAGCTCAAAGAATTTCCAAATCTCGTTTTGCCATTGACGTATTTTCCCTGGAGTGCGGGTGAGGGGTTCCTGAGGAAGATATGCAGACAAAGAAAAATGGCAAATTGTGGATAGTCACCATGTGTTATTGGTAGGGCTTATGCTACATGGGGGAGGGCCAAGGAGGGATTCCAGAAAATTGGACTGGAGCATATGGCTCAGGACAAGGCCTTAGGGGGTTTGCCTTCTGTCTAAGCAAAAAGGAGTCTTTACCAAATTTGATGGATTCAAGCCCTATGAGAAAGAGGGCCAAAAAGAAGGGAGATGAGCGGTGAGGATGCAGAGTTGGAAGCTCCTCTTGATGAAGTGGTGAGCACCAGCCATGACGCAGCAACAGCCACACTCCTTTTATGAAGTTTTACTGTATTGTGACCCCAACCATTAGTATAAGAAGCTCAATACCTGTCCTGGTGTGAGAAGTATGAAAAGAGTGACACTTTTTGGGGGATTTAAGGGTTAGAGATTCCCCTCTGATTCTCTGATGTCATTCAGAGTAATGCTAAGGGAGAGGTTTATTAGGCAAGTCCTTCCATTTTTTTTTTTTTTCAAAAGGCCATTTTCTTCCCATTGTCACTCTTTCTGTGTATCATGCTAGGTCAGGAAAATGGGCACTCTCAGTTGGCCATGGAACATCATTTTAATATTATAACATAAAAAACTTCTGAAGTATTTGAGAACATGGCATAATTCCAGTTAATTTCAGGACTACACTATCTAAGAGAACACCCTCCCAGTGTATTTCTCTTTTTTAATTACATATAGTCACATAATTGAACCTAATTCATCAGGTGACGTTGTACAGTGGACAATACATGACAGCATATGCTTACTAAATTAAAGTGAATAATGTAAGATGTGAAAATATTTTCTCAAATTTCCTGCAGAGAAACAAAAATCCAAGGAGAAATTAATGACCCAATAAAGAAATGTCCCTCCACTAATGTCCTTGTCAAAATAAGGTGCCCACCAGAGTGAAAATTAAATTCTGAAAACACTTCTTTCTGGATTTAAGGATCCTCCCGGGCATCACATTTCTGAAGCTCCAAAAGGTCAAGTATACCCGTAAGAATATCCATGCAACAGGCCCACAGCCACAAAATTCAGAACCAATGAGATCTGAGACTACAAACAAAAGCGCCAGGCTTACATTTTTATTGCTACCAATTTTACTGGGGAAAAAAAGGTAAACAGAAGAGGAGTCTCCACTTCAAGTTTGCTGAAATACTAGATAGTTCTTTCAATTTATTTATCTCCTGTGGACTTAAACTCTTTGTCTATGAAGAGATCAGTCAAGGGGAAAGTTAAAGAATTATATTTAAAAGATTGGTAATTTTCAGCGTTGGTTTTAAGCGTGGGAAAATATGAAGCCTCATAACACTTTGGGGCGCGTAATTGGCACGTACTGGAGAGCGGTACATATCGGTATCTAAATCCACACTATATTTTACCCAGCAGTTCCCACTTTCTGGAACGTATCCTAGTTATATAGTTTCAATTTTAGCCTGGACATTAACCCCACTTCTCCCCCAGAGTCTTGGGAAAAGTAAGCCACAGCATCTGGGAGACAGCGAACTCAAGGAGCAGCCACGAATAAGAATATCTTACTAACCCACAAAAAGCCAAACCCACTGCCATGGAGTCCATTCCAACTCACAGAGAACTCATAGTGTTTCCAAGGCTGTGAATATCCTACTAAGCCGCGACCGCGAGAGCGCCAATTATTACCACTAGACCACCGGGAAACTTCACCACGGCTGTCTTTCTCATACCTTCTGGCAGTGGCACCATTTTCACTGAACTCTGGGAACGCCCTTGTAGATGCCGCTGGCCCGTCTAGGAATCGTCCCCAAAGGCCTAAGGCCATTTCCTCCTTGCTTTCTGCAAAACGTTAGCCCGCAGGCGACGACGCATCAAGCGCTCTGCGCTGGGCGCGCCCGCCAGGCTCACAGGTCTCTGAACTGGCTGTTCCCGCCGCACCTCAGACCTGATAGAAATGCGCCTTTGCTCAGGGGCAGCATGTGGAGAGGTGGTGGCCGGGTCCTCCGCAGGGGACCAGATCTCAGAGAGGAGGTGGAAGGGAAGGCCCCCTGGTGAGAAGGAGGCGGTGTAGGAATTTCCGGGATCTCCAACATCCAAAAGGACTCAGAAAGATGCAGACATGGAGACAGCCTGGATGGAAATCTCTTTCAAGCAGAGCCGCGGGAGCCTGAATTGAACTCCGGGTCCTCGCTCTAAAACCTGCTGCATCTGCAACCGCAGTTTCCCCACCTTCATCCCCACCCATCCTTCGATACGCTCAGGCCAAAACACTTGACGCCGGTGTTTCTCTCACACACCACATCAAATTAATTAGGAAATCATGTTTCTTCTTTGGTGAGTTATGAACCTTGATCTGTACAATCAATCTTTTTCCTGCTCTCTGAATTTGAGCACTGGCTCCCCTGATAAAGGTGGGGAGATCAATTTAACTGTGCGGTTGGGCCGTGTTGCGCCTTATCTTTGGTTCTGCCCCTTAAAACCAGCCTCTGCAGGACCTGTCCTCGAACACCAGTGGCAGGGCTGGGTCCTCTCAGCGCGGATCCTCTCTCTGTCAGGAACCCCACACCTTTCCAGTTCAGCCTGCAGGAGACTTCAGGCAGCAATTTATTCCGTTTCTTCGAACCCCGTGAAGCCCAAGTGCCTCCCACCTCCGTACAGCCGCTGCCCTCCCTGCTCCTCTCGTTCTCACCGGCCGGTACTAACGTCCCGAGTCAGTCAGAGCTCCGGATATCCCCATAGGGAGGGACCGCTTGCCCCCTTTTAGGTTCAGTCCACAAGGGATTGAACGGCCCTGAAAAGGCAGAAAGAGAGAAGTGGAAATAGTTCACAGGAAAGGGAAGAAATCCTATGTGATTCCCTGATCCGAAGGTACCATGAAGATAAAGTCGGCCTCCTCCGGAACCTTGTCCTCCCGTCGTTGGTGAAGGTGAGTTGCATTCCCCTCTCCAGTTGGAGACAAAGGAGACAACCACGGCCTGGCTGTCAGAGAGTATGCAACCCCTCGTGCTCCCAGTGGGGTAGCGAGGGAACTGGTAGCACCTTTCTCCCCAGGCTTTCTATGGATTCCAAGGATGCAATTGATAACTTTTTTTTTTTAACTATCCTTACTTGAAGAAAGAATACTTTAAAATCTTCAGCAAAGGAAACGATTTCTGACAAGTTTTGACCTGATGACTTTCAGATGTTGGGGGAAACACTAAAACCATTACGCTAGGAAAAAGCTATTGTTGAGAATGTCACACACACAGGAACTGCACATCAGCCTGTTAGGTTTCACCTCCAGGTTGGGCCCATTTTACTTTAAATGCACTGTTGGTGGAACTTAAGTCTAAGAGGTTCACGAATACATATTTTAATAGTTTTTATCATAAGTGCATGTTCCAAAAATTATAGAACAAGCACATGAAGCCCACTTTTTACCATTTTTATAAAGATGGGAAAGATGATATACAAATAAATGGCAAAGTCTCAGAAAGGGAACTTTAAATATTGATTGTTTCCTCTATGGTTTTTTTTTTCCCCTTTTGCTGTCGTTGTTTGGTCCTTGCTTAGGTTTTCTAAGAGTTTACGATTTAGATCTCAAGCTAGTTGCAGTTGTTAGGCGCTGTAAATTTTGGCACATAGTGACCGCACGTGACAGAGTAGAACTACCCCATAGGATTTTCTAGGTGGTTTTTTGGGGGGCAGATCACCAGGTCTTTCCTCCCTGTGGAGCAGAGTGGCTGGGTGTGTTCAACCACCAACTTTCCAGTTAGCAGCCAAGAGCTTAACCATTGTACCACCAAGACTCATTTAACTTCTCTTTCTACAAAATCTGACATCTATGGCCAGACCCTAAAATCAGTTTTCAGGTTCCGTTGCTTCTCTACACTTTTGCTCGGCATCTTCCCTATCTTGTTTTATATGTAGAAACAGTCAATTCTTCCTTAGCCTCCGTTTTACAATCCTACTGTCAATAATCAGCCTAGTGCATTAGGGACCTTCTCTGGGACTCCATCTCCCTATAAAGAAGCAAAGAATTGCAAATTATACATTGTATTTCATGGTCATAAATAATAAAAAAAGAAAAATTTTTCCTGTGGCCAAAGGCCTGAAAAATGAATTACATTTCCCCCCCCCAGGAAAAATCTAGACTCAATGTTGAGTGTTGCAGGCATTCAGTGTATTGGGCTGAATAGTGTCTCCTCAAAATTCATGTCCACTTGGGATCTCAGATAGTGCTCTTATTTGGAAATAGGGGCTTTGCAGATGTAATTAAGATGAGCTGTGTTAGAGTGGGCCCTAAATTCAATATGACTGGTGCCCTTATAAGAAGAGAACACACAGGGACAGATACACAAAGAGAAAAAGGCTACGTGACAAAGGAAGCAGAGATTGGAGTGGTGCAGCTATAAGC
Organism: Loxodonta africana; assembly: GCF_030014295.1. Classification (NCBI taxonomy): domain Eukaryota; kingdom Metazoa; phylum Chordata; class Mammalia; order Proboscidea; family Elephantidae; genus Loxodonta; species Loxodonta africana. The sequence continues at coordinate 179,546,916 of NC_087344.1, read as the reverse complement.
CAAGTGTCTTACTCTGGATTCTTTAAAGAAGCGAAATCAGTGAAGCATATATATAAACATACATGGAGAGATTTATTTCAAGGAAATGGCTCATGCAGGTGTGGAGGCTGGCAAGTCTCAAATCAGTGGGTCAGGTGTCAGGCTGGAGGCACCGGCTGACTCACATGGTTGCAAGGGTTGACAGACCCAGAACTGGCAGGTCAGGCAGAAACTGCTGCATTCTTAACCACTGCGCTACTATGGCTCTGCATGGCAGTTTGGTGTCTTCATTCAGTTAGGGCAGAGGTGAAGTACAAAGCGTGGTGCAGGAGGAGGTATGCTACACTCCAAAGAACTGCTTGATTTTTCTCATATATACAAAGATAAACCTGGGGAATATGTGGGGAAGGGTGTGGGATAATGGTGCAAGGAACATAAAGTCGGATCAGCCTGAGTTTGTTGATATGGGCCCACTATGCACAGATTCTTCACTTAATATTGCAGTTCAAGAGGTTAGGAAAAGATCTAATAGTTTATTTGGTTGGCTTGTTGAAGCATGGATTAAGCAGTGACCTACACTAAATCAAGTTGTAGTATCAGACCTGCCTTGGTATACTACAGAATCTCTCAAATCTGACTTACACAAAATAGCAATCACAGCAGTCTTCAAAGATGCTGGCACTCCTTTCACAAATTTGTTCCTCACAGTTTTGACAAAAGGTGTGTCCTCTGGACATTCCATGTGTGAGTCTGTGGGTTTAACCTGATAAATCCACTCTCGCATGGCAATTTCCCTAAGCCTTTGGATACCTTCTTTTACAGTATACCAAGGCAGGTCACTTCAACTTGATTTAGTGTAGGTCACCACTTAATCCATGCTTCAGCAAACCAACCAAATAAACTATTAGATCCTTTCCTGACCTCTCAAGCTGCAACATTAAATGAAGAATCTGTGCTTAGTGGGCCCAGATCAACAAACTCAGACTGATCCAACTTTATATTCCTTGCACTATTATCCCATACATATTTCCCCAGGTTTCTCTTTGTATATATGAGAAAAATCAAGCAGTTCTTTGGAGTGTAGTATACCATCTCCTGCATCACACTTTGTACTTCATCTCTGGAGGCTCGCTGGGACCTAAGCCTAGTTATAGGTCTAGAAACAAAAATGGTTGGTGGAGTGAGTCCTTGGGACATTCAGTAACATCTTATATGGCACCTGCCTCAGGTGATGCCTGAGGCATCTCCCCAGGAAATATCTCAAATAAAGGCTCTTCAGACACAGCTGTGTTAACCTCATAAGATGGGGGTGGAAGGGATAATAGTTTTACTGGGGAGGGTGACTTAGCAGGGAAAGATGGAGTAATCTCTTCAGATGGGAGAAAGAAGGCTGGTTCTTTTGGCAGGAGTGATTCAACAGAATTTAGGGGCTCAGTGTCCCCAGCTTCCTGATTATCTGCCCATATGTCCCCATGCCAAGTTTCGGGATCCCATTTCTTCCCAATCAATGCTCTCACTTTAACATCAGACACCATTCTAAGTTGGTAATTCAACTGGCATTTTAATTCACCACTCTTACAATAAAACTCTAAGTTTTGTTTTCAGCAATATCAGCTCTATTACTACAAGAAATAAGACTTTCTTTCAGGGCACAAGTGTCAACTTTCAGGTCTTGTATGCAGTTCTTGAGCTGTGATTCTGAAGCTCATCCCTGTCTTTCACCACTTTGTCTAGTGAAAGTAGGACCAACCAACCAGCTTCCTTAAACTTCTCATTTTGACAAAATTGTAGAAAAGTATCAAATGTGCAGTTACCCAGAACCTAGTCTCTCACAGATATTTGACCCAATGATGTTGATATTTTGCATATTTATACTGCCACCTCATGCCATGGATTAGTGGTACGCTCTTTGCTACTGGAGGCAAAATCATCAGTGCCTTTAAGTCTAGCCAGGCTTGAGAATCAATTCAGGAAACTCATCCTTATGATTTTGTTCCTCTAGACCCCACTCTCAGTACCAAATGTCTTAGGCTCAAGTTTCTAGATGAGCAAAACCAGTGAAGTATATATATAAATACACGTATAGAGAGATTTATTTCAACGAAATGGCTCACACAATTGTGGAGGCTGGCAAGTCCCAAATCCATGGCTCAGACGTCAGGTTTGAGGCTTCTCCTGACTCATATGGTTGCAGTGGCTGATGAACCCAAAATTGTCAGGACAGGTGGAAGGCTGCTGGCTCATGTCCCAAGAACTGGTGCACAGAGGATGGCGAGTTGGATACAGGATCAAGAGAGAGCAAGTTTTGCTAGATCATCCATATATTGGATGCATGCACACCCCCAAAGAAACTCCCCTTACAACTGATTGGCTGCTCACATCAGATCACAAAAATGGAGGATGATTACATATCTGCCAAACCACTGAGAATCATGGCCTAACCAACTTGACATATAACCTTAACCATCACACCAAGGAATACCAAGGATTGCTGGCAACCACCAGAAGCTATGAGGAGGCAAGGAAGTATGCATGGCCCTGTTGACAGCACAGTTTTGGGCTTCTAGCCTCTAGAACTGTGAAAGAATAAATTTCTGTTGTTTTAAGCCACCCAGTTTGTGGTACTTCACTACAGCAGCCATAGGAAACTAATATATTTGACTATAAAAAAATATATATTCGACAATAGGGATGATAAAACTCAGAAACATTATGTAGGAAGAAACTACAGACATGACAACGTACATAGTCCACGATTCCATTTACAGAAACATCCAGAAGAATCAAGACTAATTTAAGGTGCAAAATATCAGCACAGTGATTTTCAAAAACAGTGCAGAGCATAATGACAATGATGACAATGATTCTGCTGCTTACAACATTATTGATCAAGTAGCTATTAAGTCCAGGCACATCTGACAACAACATGATGAAGTAGACTGTCCTTATCAGCCCCATTTTACAGAAGAAAGAATTGAGGCACATAAAGTTTAAGTTACTTGTCCAAGGCCACACAAGGGCAAAACTAGATTTACAACCCAGAGCCTGTGTACAGATTACACTGGGCTTTTCTTCTCTCAGATTTAGATATTTCTGGTTATCTCAGCTAGGGTTGTGAAGAAGAGAGGGAAGAAGAGAAGGGACAAAAGGGGGGATGAATGATAGATGGAAACATAAGGGTAACTGTCAAGGAGCAGAACAGGGAACTGTTGTGAATGTTTTTACATCAAAGGTTATAAAGAGGATCTTGGGGTGGCTGGGTTGTTGGTCAGCAAGCCATGAACTCTATAGTGGTTTATTGTGCTGTGGTCATGAGATGAATCATAGGTTTCGAAATGAAAAATAACACTAAAGTTTCTAGGAAAGAATATAAGAACCTATATTCCCAATCCTGGGATAGAATAGATGTCTTAGGGTGCCAAAAGGCCTTAAAAATAACAGAAAAATAAAGTAACTTGATTTCATCAGAATTAAAAATTCCACTCATCAAAAATCACCAGAAGAAGGTATAAAGCAAGCCACGGGCTGGGAGAAGATATTTTCAATATGGTTATCTGAAAAAAAGACTCAAATCTTGGATACATAGAGAACTTTTAGAAGTCAATAAAAGCCAAGCCATTTAAAAATGGGCAAAATACTTGAATAGGCTTTTTTTTTTTTTTTAACAAAAGACAATTTCCAAATGGCCAAAAGCATAAGAAAATATGTTCAATACCCTTGGAAAATACAAATTAAAGCCATCATGAGATATCATTATACACACCCACCAGAATGGCTAAAATTTAAAAGACAGAGAACACCAAGTGCTGACAAGAATGTGGATCAACTATCATTGCTGGTGAGAGGGTAAAACAGGACAACCATTACAGAAAATTGTTTGGCAGTTTCTTAAAAAGTTAATTTAAAACTACCCCATGACAGAACAATTTCACTACAACATATATCCTGAAGAGAAATGAATGTGCAGCTCTTAAAAAGAATCGCAAGAGAATATTCACAGCAGGTTTGTTCACAATAGTCAAAACTAGAAAGAACTTGATTGCCCAATATTGCAGTGCGTTCACACGCAGGAATAACACTCATCAATAAGTGCAAAATAATACACTCAACAGCATAGCTGCATCTCAAAAACACTGTTACATGAAAAAAAAAAAAAAAAAAGCCAGACACTCAGAAGAGCATACACACTCACACCCACAGTGGCCAAGTAGACCGGGTAGAACCAGATCACTAATAATAAACAACTAGCAGATTTGAACCACCAACCTCCCGGTTATCAGCTCAGCTGCTTAACCACTACGGCACAAGCAATCCCGCGTTTAAGAGTGCTCCACACTGATCTATGGAGCTAAAAATCAGAATGGTTTGCCTAAGTGAGGATGGGATGAGAATTGACTGGAAAGGGGTCAACTGATTTCTTGTGAGTTGATGGTTACATTTACTAAAATACATCGGGCGTGCGCTTCAGATTTGTGCATTTTACTCTATGTAAGTTATACTTCAAATTTAAGTTATACTTCAATAATGTACTGTTAGCAGAAAAATTGGGGGCGGTGCGGAAGCATCGAGTTTAGGCTTTACATTTAGTAGATTTTATATTATTCGATTTAATTGTAAAATAAATCGAAAGTATGCACATAAAAAGCTGTTGCCATTACGTCTAAAAACGCCCCACTGACATTTGAAGTATCTCAACCAGAGAAAAGGGTTTTGGCCTCACCATTATATTAGTAGAAGTTACAGCCAGGGTTTCTGGAGATGGCATTTTACTTTGGGGGATAGTTTCTGCGCATGCTCATACTCATGAGCAAGCCCGGCGTTGCCCGATCACCGGGCCGCAGGTGTGTGCGCTGAGGGGTTTTCTTACCTTCTCCTGACCGCTTCGTGCTGGGGAGCCACCGTGAACGCTGCTCTTTGGGCACAGATAAAGGGCGTAGCGCGCGTACCAGAATTAGAAACAAAACTAAAAGACGCATCGAATCTTGCCAAAGCAAAAGCCAGGTACTGCCGTGACTCGGATTCGAACCGAGGTTGCTGCGGCCACAACGCAGAGTACTAACCACTATACGATCACGGCGCGCCACAAAGCTCCTGATGGTGGCTGTTGTTCCTTTCACATATTTTATTTGGAAAAGTCCACAATGTTGCCCTACTTTGTTTTTGGACAGCTACAGGTCCTTGCGTTTTTTTCTTTCATGTCCCTTTCTCCTTCCCCATTCTGATACATAATAAAAACAATTCTCGTCTTTCAGGATCTGGCCCGTGCCTTGGCACAGGCCTCCTGGGAGAGTTCATTGTTCTAGTCCACGCTTCCCGTTTTCTTTCGGTCCTCTCCCTTTTGGGCCCACCCTTTCCCGTTCCCCCTACACCGAGCCCCCGACCCCGCCGACCCCACAGACCCTGCTGACCCCACCGACCTCGTCCAACGCAGCCGCGCTGAGCGCCAGGAGCAGAGCCGCGCAGACCGCGCTCTCGGCTTTCCCGGTTGCCCCGCCCCACGGGACACTGCGTGCTTCGAAATCGATGAACCAAAATAAAGGCTTTCAAAAAAGAACTTCTCCCTTTGAAAATCTTTCATGAACCTGAGATCTTCAAAGGACTAAAAGTATAAACATGACTATGTATCGATTCAAGAGGTCCTAATTGAGCGCCCTGGTGTGTGCGCCAGCAGACCCTGTTCTCGGCTGGAGGACACAAGAGCGACCATCACCTCGACCCCTGCCCTCGTGGAGCTCAGGCGCTGGACAGAGGAGGAATCAGAAGATGGAAGCATCACACTCGCCCCGAAAGTGGGTCGACAGGTGGGCAAACCCTCATTCCCTGACCAGCGTATGTCCTTCCACGCTCTCTAGGCCGAGCGTCCATCCCGGGCCTGGGGGCTGGCGATGAAGGGCGGTCGGGTGAAGGCTGGGCAGACAACGAGAAGAGCCATCCTGGGAGGCCCTGGGCGTTCAGTCTCCCTTGAGCTCAGGCCGGGAGGCGGGTGCGGCGCGGACCCGAGCATCTCCGGGAGCGCTAGCTTTTGAGGCACGCAAGGAGCAAGAAGGGGCAAAGATCATTTGGCTGGCTTTCTACCTTCACCCAACGTACAGGTTTCAAAAGTGACGAACAACACGATTCGAATCCCCAATCTCTTCATCTTTCCTAGGTTTTGCAGCACAGCCGTACTGCAGGAGGCGGGTGGCACCGCCTAGCGGTTAATGAGTCCTAGGGTCACTCTTGAAAAAAGACACTGGTCACGTTTCGGGGAAGCGGCTGGTGGATTCAAACTGCCAACGTTCTGGTTAGTAGCCGGAACTCTTAACCACTGTGCCACCAGAGCCTTGTTAAGCTTCTCTTGCTATTGGTAAAATTAGCTTTTCACGTTTCCGTGGTGCAATAGGTTAGTGTGTTCGGCTGTTAGCCAAAAGGTTGGTGTTCTTGAGCCTGCCCAGGAGCAAGCATTTTATAATCCATCCAAGCTGTTTCCAGAGATTCACTCACTCAACTCATGCTCACTTGACATCCTTCCATATCCTCCCAGAAGAACTAATGAGAATAAATTTAGTTCTACGGTTGGGAAACGCGGAAATTCCTTGAAACAGGATATAAGAGCCTGGTGTAACCCCCCTCGTGTGGCCTTGGACTAATAACTTAACCTTTATGTACCTCAAATTTTTTTCATTTCTTATGAGGCTACTAGTAGTACACTACTTCCAGGTTGTGCCTGAATTTAGTAATTGTTTCATTTTTATTGGTCTAATGCTAATGAGCTCAATAGGTATCAATATCAGCAAAGAATGTTCTCAGTACAGGATGGTTCCCCCCATCTTAGGTATCTAGTACTGCTCTAACAGAAATACCACAAGTGGGTGGGTTTAAGAAAGAGAAATTATTCTCTCACAGTCTAGGAGACTAGAAGTCCGAATTCAAGGTACCAGTTCTAGGGAAAGATTTTCTCTTTCTGTCTGCTCTGAAGAAAGGTCCTTGTCATCAATCTTCCTTTGGTCTAGGAGATTCTCAGTGCAGGGACCCCAGGTCCAAAGGGTGTGCTCCCCTCCCAGTTCTTCATTGTTTATGGTAGGAGGTCCCTCCCTCTCTCTGCTTGCTTCTCTTTTATATCTCAAAAGAGATTGACTCAAGATACAAACTAATCTTGTAGATTGAGTCCTGCTTCATTAACATAACTGCCTCTACTCCTGGCTCATTAACACCATAGGGGTAGGATTTACAACACATAGGAGAATCACTTCAGATGACAAAATGGAGGACAACCACATGCCACTGGGAATCATGTTAACCAAGTTGACATACATTTTGTTGTTAGGTGCCATCGAGTCAGTTCTGACTCATAGCGACCCTACATACCACAGAACGAAACACTGCCTGGTTCTGCACCATCCTCACAATTGTTGTTATGCTTGAGGCCATTGTTGCAGCCACTGTGTCATTCCATCTCCTTGAGGGTCTTCCTCTTTTTTGCTGACCCTGTAGTTTACCAAGCATGATGTCCTTCCCCAGGGACTGATCCCTCCTGATAACATATCCAAAGTATGTAAGGTGCAATCTCACCATCCTTGCCTCTAAGGAGCGCTCTGGTTGTACTTCCAAGACAGATTTGTTTGTTCTTTTGGCAGTCCATGGTATATTTAATATTTTTCACTAACACCACAATTGAAAGGCATCAATTCTTTGGTCTGCTTATTCATTCTCCAGCTTTCACATGCATATGATGTGATTGAAAATACCAAGGCTTGGGTCAGGCGCACCTTAGTCTTCAGGGTGACATCTTTCCTCTTCAACACTTTGAAGAGGTCCTTTGCAGCAGATTTGCCCAATGCAGTGAGTCTTTTGATTTCTTGACTGCTGCTTCCATGGGTGTTGATTGTGGATCCAAGTAAAATGAAATCCTTGACAACTTCAATCTTTATCATGATATTGCTTATTGGTCCATTTGTGAGGATTTTTCTTTTCTTTATGTTGAGGTGTAATTCATACTGAAGGCTGTCGTCTTTGATTTTCATCAGTAAGTGCTTCAAGTCCTCTTCACTTTCAGCAAGCAAGGTTGTGTCATCTGCATAACATAAGTTGTTAATGAGTCTTCCTCAATCCTGATGCCCCGTTGTTCTTCATATAGTCTAGGGTCTTGGATTATGTGCTCAGCATACAGATTGAATAGGTAAGGTAAAAGAGTACAACCCTGATGCACACCTTTCCTGACTTTAAACCACGCAGTATCCCCTTCTGTCCGAACAACTGCCTCTTGATCTACGTACAGGTTCCTCATAAGCACTGTTAAGTGTTCTGGAATTCCCATTCTTTACAATGTTATCCATAATTTGTTATGATCCACAACAGTTGAATGCCTTTGCATAGTCAGTAAAACACAGGTAAACATCTTTCTGGTATTCTCTGCTTTCGGCCAAGATACATCTGATATCAGCAGTGATAATCCCTGGCTCCGTGTCCTCTTCTGAACCCGACTTGAATTTCTGGCAGCTCCCTGTCGATATACTGCTGCAGCCACTTTTGAACGATCTTCAGCAAAATTTTGCTTGTGTGTGATATTACCGATATTGTTCAATAATTTCCCCATTCATTTGAATCACTTTCTTGGGAATAAGCATGAATATAGATCTCTTCCAGTCAGTCAGCCAGGTAGCTGTCTTCCAAATTTCTTGGCATAGACGAGTGAGCACTTCCAGTTTGTTGAAACATCTCAACTAACATTCTGTCAATTTCCAGGCCCTTGTTTTTTTTTTTTTTTTACCAATGCCTTCAGTGCAGCTTGGACATCTTCCTTTAGTACTATCGGTTCCTGATCATAAGCTACCTTTTGAAATGGTTGAAGGAGGACCTTTTTTTTTGTTGTTGTTGTAATGACTCTGTATTCCTTCCATCTCTTTTGATGCTTCTTGTGTCATTTAATATTTTCCCCACAGAATCCTTCACTATTGCAACATGAGTCTTGAATTTTTTCTTCAGTTCTTTCAGCTTGAGAAATGCAGAACATGTTCTTCCCTTTTGGTTTTCTATCTCTAGCTCTTTGCACGTATCATTAAAATATTTTCTTTGTCTTCTCCAGCTGCCTTTTGAAATCTTCAGTTCTTCTACTTCATGATTTATTCCTTTTGCTTTAGCTGCTCAACATTCAAGTGCGAGTTTCAGAGTCTCTTCTAACATCTATTTTGGTCTTTTCTTTCTTTTTAATGACCTCTTGCTTTCTTCGTGTACGATGTCTTTGATGCCATTCCACGACTCGTCTGGTCTTTCATGATTAATGTTCAACATGTCAGATCTATTCTTGAGATAATCTCTAAATTCAGGTGGGATATATTCAAGGTTGTACTTTGGCTCTTGTGGACTTGTTCTAATTTTCTTCGGTTTCAGCTTGAACTTGCATATGAGAAATTGATGGTTTGTTCCACATTCGGCCCCTAGCCTTGTTCTGACTGATAATATTGAGCTTTTCCACAGTCTTTCCACAGATGTAGTTGATTAGATTCCTGTATATTCCATCTGCTGCGGTCTATGTGTATAAGTATAGTTGCCATTTATGGTGATGAAAAAAATGTATTTGCAATGAAGAAGTCATTGGTCTTGCAAAATTCAGTCATGTGATCTCTGGCATTTTTTTCTATCATCAAGGCCATATTTTCCAACTATTGAGTCCTCTTCTTTGTTTCCAACTTTTGCATTCCAATCACCAGTAATTATCAATGCATCCTGATTGCATGTTTGATCAATTTCATACTTCAGAAGCTGGTAAAAATCTTCAATTTCTTCATCTGTGGACTTAGTGTTTGGTGCATAAATTTGAATAATAGTCGTAGCATTAACTGGTCTTCTTGTAGGTGTATGAATATTATCCTATCACTGACAGCGCTGTACTTGAGGATAGATCTTGAAATGTTCTTTTTGACAATGAATGCAATGCCATTCCTCTTCAAGTTGTCATTCCTGGCATAGTAGACCACATGATTGTCTGATTCAAAGTGGCCAGTATCAGTCCATTTCAGCTCACTAATGCCTAAAATACCGATGTTTACATGTTTCATTTGATTTTTGACGAGTTCCAATTTTTCTAGTTTCATCCTTTGCACATTCCAGGCTCCGATTATTAATGGGTGTTTGCAGCTGTTTCTTCTCATTTTGAGTTATGCCACATCAGCAAATGAAGATCCCGAAAGCTTTACTCCATGCACGTCTTTAAGGTTGACTCTACTTTGAGGAGGCAGCTCTTCCCCAGTCATCTTTTGAGTGCCTTCCAACCTGGGGGGCTCATCTTCCAGCACTATATCAGACAATGTTCCACTGCTATTCATAAGGTTTTCACTGCTTAATTCTTTTCAGAAGTAGACTGCCGGGTCCTTCTTCCTACTCTGTCTTCATCTGGAAGCTCATCTGAAACCTGTCCAACATGGGTGACCCTGCTGGTATCTGAATATTGGTGGCATAGCTTCCAGCATCACAGCAACACGTAAGCCCTCAAAGTACAACAAACTAACAGACACATGGGGGAACATACATTTTAGGTAAACACAATTCGATCCATAACATGCCCCCTAAGAACTCTCGACTTTAATGAATCGCTGTACTTAGAAGAGATTTTAGAACAGAAAGAAAAGTGAATTTCTAGCATCCAATAGCCTGCTTTAGTAGTATGATGAAGATCTTAAATTACAGAACAACTTCAGGACTGTTTAAATCTGGCTAAAGAAAGGAGAGAAAAGATATTTATATCATTACAATGAGGCAATTATGTTAATGAAATGAGAGCTTCTGACAATTATATAAACTAAAATTTATTAATTTGCAGAACCATAAATTGGCTCATCCTTTTACACAAAAAGGGAAAAAATCCTTTTAAAATAGATTTTTAAAAAATGGAGGAAATTCAATGATAATAATGCAATGTATATTTCCTGAGAAGGTTCTCTTGAACTATAAAAAGTATCACAGAGCTAGTTAGATTTTCAGCAAAGATGTTTCTCCAAGCACCAAATGGTGCTTAATTATTTTCTTTTATTTCCCTCACTGATAAGCATTTTAATAATAGATACCATTGTCTCTTTTCTATTTTAAGAATAACGAAACTCTCTAAATGTCTTACGTATTGTCAAGGTGGCTTCCATAGTCATTTTTGTCCTTTTATTCATAGTTCTATTTCTTATAAGCTCTTTGAATTTCTTACTTTTCCTTTATCAAATAATTGCAATAACCGCTGATATTTCCAGCTGATTTGTCATTCTGCTCCAGAGTCTTCTAGAATATTATTAACTTATTCACACCTACGTACTTAATCTCTGCCCAAAATTGTAATCAAGGCCACCAACAATTTGCTGCTGTTACTGATATTTCCCAGAGCTGCAGACAAACGCAAGTGATGCCAGGGATTAAAGTGGTCATTATATCAACGATAAGCTAAAAAGCTAGAATCCAGGCTGTAAAAGAGAAAGATATCTCCCACGTTTCAGAAAGCTAGTTGCTGGCAAAGAATAAATGAGTATTACTGGTGCTCAGATCTCAAGGCCTGCTGAAATAAAAAGTTCTGATCATAACACCAAACATTTGAAACCAGTGATAAACTGAATCTAATTAGTTCAACAAAGACAAGACCCACCAAAAGTACACATTAGATTCATTCAGCCCTCCACACTAGAAGCCTGATAGAAAAGTCCATGTACCCATACCTGTGAGTAAATATTTACTTCTGTTTCTATTGTTGTTTTATATACACTGACATATATTTAAAAATTACAAGAGGCACATGAAGCAAAAAAAGTGGCATAAAATCAAGAAAAATAAAGTTAATAGAAGCAACCCCCCAAGTGACCTAGGTGTTGGACTATTAGACAAGGACTTGAAAATAAATAAAAGAAATATGCTGTAATGACTATCAAGCAAAAAATAGACAATACATGTAATCAGGTGACAAATTTCAGAAGAGAAATGAAAATTATAAAAAAGAACAAAATGAAAATATATCATAAATTGAGAACATATTCAAAGGCATTAACAAAAAACTATACACAGCAATAGATGGATCAGTGAATTTGAATGAGTTAATAGCAATTGGGCAGACAGAAACACAATAAGAATGGAGAATAGAACAGAATATCTGAAATCTCTGGAACAGTATAAAATGATCTAATATATGTGTAATTGGAGTTCCAGAAGGAGAGGAAAAGCCGAATGAGGCTAAAGAAATATTTGAAGAGATGACAGCCAATTTTTTTTTAAATAGATGAAAACCATTAATTCCTAAGCCCAAAAAACTCAGTGAACCCCAAGAAAGATAAAAATAAAACTATGCCCATACATATTATAACGAAACTTCTGAAAATGAGTGATTAAAAAGAACATCTTAAAAGTATTCTGTTTCTGGGGAAGACAAATTAGTTTTGTTTGCTCTTTCTGCTCCTCTTCTTTATTTCATTAATTAGCTCTGAGTGTTTTGTAGGCCTTACTTTTAATCTCCATTTTCTCTTAGAAATATTGGAGGTTGAGTAAGAAGGAAGGGACATAAATTTTAGTGAAGTTTTCTCAGTTACCACTGAGCATGATGGCTCAAGGGCAAAGGCTCTTGAGGCAAACTGTCTGAGTCTGAGTCCTGGCTCTCACCATCATAGAGAAAGGGCCTTTGAAAAGGTAAACCCAACCTCTCAGGGCCTGAATGTTCTTATCTACAGCAAGAGATGGTAATAACCAACAATACTTTGCAGCTTTGTTATGTGGACTAGATAAGTTATTACATGGGAAAGCACTTAGGAACCATGCTGATCTCACAGTAATGCTCTGAGAAAGCTATTATTATCATTGCTACTATTATAAAATTGTTTGTTTTCATTTCTAACTTTACTAGTGAGGACTTTCAACCATCCCTAAAATAAATTAGAACTGTTAAATGGTTTGGTTAACCTCCTCCCCCATATTAATGGCCAGGCATCTGGAAAACTGGTTACTTGAAGAGTTTGATGGTGACCTAATGAAAAGTGCAGACAGTACATCAGGGGACTGGATCGAACTTCATCAAATTCTTGGAACTTGGACAGCCATGAGAACTGTTTAGCTCATGGTAGAAATCTTTTGCACACAATTCAAGCAAGAGCTTTTCATATCCAGTCAGATGTATCCCAAGTATTTTGAGGAAAGTCCAAGTATGTACCAGTGATCCCTTGTTTTTTGTTGTTGTTTTTAATAAATCAAGGTAGGAAACTTGCCTGAAATCTGTAGATTTCTTTTTTCAATCATGTTGGTGTATTTATAGCAAACCAAATCTCATCCCCAAAACAACTAGATAATGTATGGTTTAAAGAATTTCTGTTTGAAGTCTTTGGAGAGCTACGAATGCAGCTAGGACCTACATAAGCAGATCCTGAGAGAGAAAAGCTCTTTGAAAGGAGGCTAACTCCCTGCCTTTTCTCCTTATGGTATTTGCTAATTCTTAGAATTGGACAAGAGATTGAGGAGCTGGGTAGAGGGCAGCCACTAATAAGAGGAAGAGGAAATACCATCACTCTAAGAAATCTTATAAAGATGGGGGAAACAACAACAACAACAAAACCCATTGCACTGAGTCTATCCCAACTTACAGTGACTCCACAGGACAAAGTAGAACTGCCCCATAGGGTTTCCAAAGAGCACCTGGTGGATTTGAACCACTGATCTTTTGGTTAGCAGCCATAGCTCTTAACCACTATGCCACCAGCGTTTCTGAGGCTGAGGAGGAAGAAAAAATAAAGCAGATGGAGCTGTCCAGATATTCAGGCATGAGAAGCCAAGATCCTGGAGTGAACTGAGAAGTAAACTGAGTGCTTTACAAAGTAAACTATGCATTGTGAAGTGGCTAGGAAGGCACACAGAGTGTGGTTGAAAGAGGAGTGGAATTTTGAGTAGTATGATGGTGCAAAGGAGATAGATATAAATTACAGTTGAGGATCCTCCAAAGGACAGGTGCTTCTCAGATGGGAGCATAAAGATCTACAGCCTAGGAATGTGGGTAAATGAGATGTAGACTGAGACTTTCCATGAAAATCTCAGTTTAGTCACGATTGGATTGAGGTGATTTGCCCCTCTGCTATCTGCCAGGAAAGAGGATGAATAATATCCAGAGAAAGATAATATTATCTGAAGCCTCCATAGTTTTTTACACATCAGATCCATTGGTCAATCATGCTTTTCGGGCAGATAAAGAAACAAGAACAAGAGAAAAAAACAGAAACTAACTCACAGGTAATGGAAACATTGGAAGTATCAGATAAGAACATTGAAATGATATGTTTTAGATATGTTTAAGAAAATATGCTTTAGATATATTTAAGAAATGATAATGTTTAAGAAAACAGATGACAAGATGGAAAGATTCACCAGAGATTAGGAATTTCTTTAAAAATCAGATGGAAATTCTAGAAGTGAAATATACAACTAACTTAAAAAAAAAAAAATCAGTGTATTGTTTAACAGCAGTTTGAACCAAGTTGAAGAGGGATTAGTAATTGGAAAATAATTATAAAATATCTGGCTTGAAGTATAGAGTATAGAGAACTAAAAGAAATGGAACTTCTGAAATGAGAATAAAAATTGGTTATGTTTGGAGCAGGAGAAAAGTGGGCTGCATAACTCAAATTCTAATAAAAAAGACCAGGTTTGATGGTCTGACTGAGGCTGGAGGAACCCCAGAAGACATGGCCCCCAGACTGTATTAGCCCAGAACTAAAACTATTCCTGGTGCCAACTCTTCAGACAAAGAATAGACTGGACTATAAGACATAAAATGATACTCATAAAGAGTGTGCTTCTTAGTACAAGTAGATACACAAGACTAGATGGACATTCCTATACAGAGGCGAGATGAGAAGGCAGAAGAGGATGGGAACTGGTTGAATGGACAGGGAAGTCTAGGGTGGAAAGGAGGAAAGTACAGTCACATTACAGAGATGGCAGCTAGGATCATATAACAATGAGTGTATAAATTTTTGTATGAGAAACTAACTTGAGCTGTAGACTTTCACCTAAAGTGCAATTTAAAAAAAAACGGGGGTCATGCTATAAAGGCCTAATGTATGTGTATTTGAAATCTTAGAAGTTACAGAAAATGAAAATTAGATTGGAAGCAATATTAAAAGATGTAATGAGTCGTAATTGACTCGACGGCACTGGGTTTAGTTTTGGTTTTGGTTTAAGGGCCAATTAAAAAAAAATCCTGATGAGATATTAAGCCACATGTTTAAAAAATTCTATGAACTCCAAGCAGGATAAAAACAAGAGAACCATACCATAGCACACGATTGTAAAACTGCTGAAAATTCAAGTCAAAGAAGTACTAGAAGAAACAATTCACATTATGTTCAAAGATTGGGAGCTGAACAAAGACAACAGAAAAGGAAGACAAAAAGCCATTATTAAAGGGCCGAATACTATAATTTCCAACCTACATTCTACTCCCTGACAAAATATCTTTCAAGGTAAAGGTGAAATAAAGTGCTTTCCAAATAAGCAGCAAATCCACACTAACCCCACTTCCCAGTGTCCCTGGAGTCGACTCTGACTCACTTTGACCCCACACATGTCAGAGTAGAACTGTGCTCCCTGGGGTTTTCAATGGCTGATTTTTTAGAAGGAGATCACCAGGACTTTATTCCAAAGCGGCTCTGGTTGGACTCCAGTCTCCAGCCATTCGGTTAACACCAGTATGTTAATGGTGTGCACCACTCAGAGACTATGACATGCACTAAGGGAAATGCAAAAGGTAGTTCTTCAGGCAGGAATTAAATGATCCCAAGGGAAACATGGAAATGAAGGAGGAATGAAGAACACAATGGATAGTTAAATAGGCAGGTAAATAAATAAATGTTACTGCCCAAAACAGTTACAATAATGTCTGTGTGATTTAAAATACATGCTGAAATAAAATGAATGACAACAATAACTCAAATGGCAGGAGGGGAATAAGTTGAATTAATATTTCTAAAGTCCCAGCATTGTCTAGGACGATAAAAGTTCTCATTTATATTAGACTCTTTTGTTCTAATTTCACAGAATACATGCAAGTAAAAAAATATGTATCAGGATGAAGCCAAAAGCTATTGTTTTGTGTGTGATTTCATCTGTGTTTTTAAAATAACTAACTTTATTTTTATGCTAACAATATTTTATTGTGATACAATTTATGAACAGTATAATGCACATACATGAAGTATACAGTTTGGTCAATCTTGATAAATGTATATAAAAAAAAAATCCTGTTGCCGTCAACCAGATCAAGCTCTATAGAACATTTCCATCCTCCCAGGAAGTGTCCCTCATGTCAATTTCCAGTGAAAATTCCTCAACAAAGCAAAGCTCTTCTGATTTCTGTCTCTGCAATTTAGCTTTGCCTTTTCTGAAACTTCTTATGACTGGGATCATACATGAGTATCACACAGGAACATTAAAATAGATATGTTTTAGATATTCAAAAACTTCCTTTTAAATAGGCATCTTTTACAGAATCTACTGTTTTGGAGGGCTTTATGCATGCTATGAGCATAGGTAGTCTAATCATTTTAATTGCTGAGTAGTAACATGGGGTCGCCGTGAGTCGGAATTGACTAGACAGCAACTAACAACAATCCATTGTATTAATATAAAAATTCACCAGTTCTCTTATTGATGAACATTTGCATTGTCTCCAGTTATTGCCTAGGATGAATAACTCTGCTATGATCATTCTTGTAAAAATCTTTTTTGGATTATATACATTCATTTTTCTTGGGAAATAAATAGAAGTAAAATTGCTGGATCATAGGGTAGATGTATGTTTATGAGGAACTGCCAAATAGCTTCCCAAAGTGGTTGTGCTAATTTAAAGCCCAACAAGCATCACATAATATCACCACACGATCTAAAAGAGGTAAGGGGGAGGATTGGGCATGAACAACAACTTTCAAAATCAATTTTTTCAGGCTTCCTTTCTTCATCTTCTTTAAATCCTTAAAAGGATGTGTGGAGGTGGCTGTGGTCACACCAAGTGGCACCACTTGCCCATTCAAGCCTAGCAAGCCACGGGAGAGAGAGAGAGAGAACTAGGGAAGCCCACCCAAGTCTCAGGCTCATAACACCTAGGTGGGAATGGAGCCAGCTGGTATCAGCTCATGAGAGCTTGTTGTTTAATTTACAGGAATTCTGAGGGCCAGTTGTTAGACAGAGCCATTATTAAAAAAAAAATTTGAAATGTATTAACTTATAGTTAAATAAATTACATTAAAAAAGGTAATAAACACTCAAAACTCATGACTTCCTAATTATTTTACAACATTTTACTAGTATCTATGCTCTTTAAGTTATTTACATCTATTGTCTTTACATGGTAGAAATACTATACAATGGTGTGTTACCGTGCATTTTTTCCCAACTTCATGTTCAGTGATGTCACGTTGGTAGCTTAAAATTGGCTCACAGAAATAAGCAAATGTTATAAATCTGGCCTTTCCCTCCCTGAAGTTCTGGTTATTGAACATCAGAACACTACTGAAGTAGACATCTAGGAGTTGGGAAGCAAAGTCAGGCAATGACTCCCATCCCTGTGCTTCTCTTCAGTTTCAGAGGCTGGGACACTAAAAACTATTGCTTATACTTCTATCTATCTGCTCATTCCTTGGCCTAGATTTTACTGAGGCAATTAAGGCAGTTTTTTTTATCAAGGGCAGAATAAAATCATAAAACCATCAGATTTACATGTCAGTACCACTTGAAGCATCTATGACTCGTATTCAAGGAGATAGGCATAAGATATTTTAAGGACTTTGACCAAGTGGAAAGTAACTTGCGTAGCCAGAAAGAAATTTAAAAAGTACATTAGCAAACCAAAAACCTGTTGCCATCTAGTCGATTCTGAATCATAGTGACCCTGTAGGATGGAGTAGAATTCCCCCATAGGGTTTCCAAGGAGCAGCTGGTGGATTTGAACAGACAAACTTTTGGTTAGCGGCCATAGCTCTTAACCACTGCACCACCAGGGCTCCTACATTAGCAAAGTGTAATATTTATAGAGATTTTATTTTAAAGCAATGCAAAAGCAATCATCTACAAGTAGCAAGGTTGGGCGAGGGTGGGGGTGAGAGTTCAGAAGGCTAAAATTACCCTCATGTTAAATGAAATCCCTACGTGTTGTTACTCTAAGGGAAAAGAAGCCAATATTACTTGAAAAGTAAGTTATCATTATGCTAAATATATTAGTCATATTTGAGTACTTTACTCCAGTTTTGCTTGCTAAGGTTTTAAAAGGATTGGGGGTCGGGGGTGGGGAGAGGAGGCTGAAGGGTTCCTAGAGAAGAACAGTAAGAATCACTAGAAGTTAAAAAATTTTTATTTAGGAAAAACCATAAAAACTGGTTTTGTTGAGACTGTCTTCAAGAAGATAAAATGCATTGAGAAAACATTGTTGTCTTAATACACAAAGGCAAGATTGAACAAAAACGAATACATTTAGATTTTTTTTGAAGAAATTGATTAGTTGGAAGTATCAGAAAATTTTTACACATGAATTAGTGGGCTGAGGGCTGTGGGGGCCATGGTCTCAGGGAACATCTAGCTCAATTGGCATGACATAGTTTACACAGAAAATGTTCTACATTCTACTTTGGTGAGTAGTGTCTGGGGTCTTAAAAGCTTGTGAGTGGCTATCTAAGATATTTCACTGGCTTCACCCCATCAGGAGCGAGGGAGAATGAAGAAAACCAAAGACAAGGGAAAGATTATTCTAAAGGACTAATGGGCCACAACTACCACAGCCTCCACCAGACTGAGTCCAGCACAACTGGACGGTGCCTGGCTACCATCACCCAGTGCTCTGACAAGGATCACATTAGAGGATCCCAGACAGAGCTGGAGAAAAACGTAGAACAAAATTCCAACTCACAAAAAAAGACCAGACTTACAGGCCTGACAGAGACTGGAGAAACCCTGAGAGTATGGCCCCTGGACATACTTTTAGCTCAGTAATGAAGTCACTCCTGAGGTTCACCTTTCAGCCACAGGTTAGACAGGCCCATAAAATGAAACAAGAGTAAAGGGGCACACCAGCCCAAAGGCAAGGACTGGAAGTCCTACAATTGGTAACCAATGTCACAAAAAAATATGTGTTCTAATTGTTTAATGAGAACCTGGTTTGTTCTGTAAGCCTTCATCTAAAGTACAATAATTAAAATAAATAAATAAAAGAAAAAGGGTACACAGATACTAAAACTGTCTGGTGAGGGGGTGGTCTCCACTGATATAGACGTCCATGGAAAAACAGGCAGCCTTGTGTTGAGTATGCCAGGCTATCAGCCAGGACTTCCTCAGGTTCTTTAGCTACCTCTGCATTCTAAGTCTATGGTTGTGACTGGAGACCTGGCAGTCTGAGTCCTTCTTACCGCACTCTTGTTGGTATCCAGACCACAGGCAGTGACTTGGGATTTGAGCTCTGGCATCTCAAGTTTTGCTTTTGCCTTTCTGACTCTCAAACCTTGAAGGGGATGAAAAGGCATCCTGGCTTCTGAAAGGATCCTCAGGGAACTTGATGTCAAACATAAGAATTAAAAATACTCATTCCTCAGCCCAATTTAAACTCCATTTGTATTTATTTTATTGTTCTCTTGTTTTGTTTTTTCTTCTAAAATGCCTCCAGACTCTCCTGTTCCTCTTCATAGCAATATCTCTGCCTATTTGCTGCATCCGTCCTCCAACTCAAGGTCCTCATTGCTGAGGAGGTACTTCTTCAAGGGGGTTCATTGTAGGCTTGACTCTTTTTCTTCTCCTTAGATTCTGTGCTTTTGATTTTTTCCTCCTATGAGATCCTTTTCATAATCTAAATTCTTTAAACCATAATTTTGTTTCAACTCCGCTAGGTAGTTTTGGAGGAAAGCCTGGCCATTGTGGAGACCCAGATGTAGTTCTTTTCCATTCTTTCTTTCCAAGGAGACAGAAGAGTGTTCGTCATGAGAAAATGCTCTAACTGAAGGCTGAGATGCATCAGCTCTTAGAGAAGAAGGGGACTGCTGAGAGCGGAGTGAAGGAGCAGAAGACACAGCCCAAGGAAATAGGATTCTCCTCTGTGTCCCAGAGCGGGTAAGAGATTCCTTGCTTAGAGACTTCCACTGCCAGAACTGTTGTCACAGGGGCTTTCAGGGTCTGTATCCAGGCTCCGTACCTTAATTTTAGGGCTTTCTTCCAGGAAATTCTTTAGAGAAAAGTCTTTAGTGTTCATTTTTATCGTTAACTATATTATTCAGAATAATTTGGTTTTATTCTAACGTTACAAGTAAGGCTATGCATAAGATACAGCCTATATTCTGTGTCATCAGCACTCCTCAAGGTTGGACACTTAAACAAATCAGAGTTTCATTATGGTATCCTTATATGGTTAAATCGAGAGTTTGAATGTGGGAGCAAAGAGCTGCCTTATTCTTGCCCAACATATCTGTACCAAGTTTACAGGAAACGGAGATTATTATTAAGAGCTTAAGTCAGGCAAGCAATTTTCTCATGATTTAGGGTAAAAAGGGCTTACATTAAGAATTATCACATGAATATAAAATTTTTTAATGTATTTGACAGAGTGAATGTAGGCTTTGTGAGTTGAGAGCCCAGGACTCTATGTTATTTTTTCCAAAGGCTATTGTGCAACTTTGATCAAGTGACTCTGCCTCTTTGGTCCTGAGTGTTCTCTGTTCTGAAATGAGGAAGTGAGATTAGCAGGCTCTGAGGTTATTTTAGCTCTAACATTATTCTGTGGGGCAGTGAAATTTAACTGGTACATATCGGGCAGTAACTCAATGGAGCATGAAGTGGAATTTGAGGTGTCCAAAGCTGTTGCCCAATCAACAGGCAAGGAAGTGATGACTTAGCGTTTTAGTAACTGGAACTTACAGATAAGTGTACAATGGATTAATCCCACATTATCTGAAAAGGGCCGTTAAAGACAGCCTGGCAAATTTAGCCAACAAACCGCTATTTGGCAATGTTGTAAGCTTATTTTAAAAATTGAGCTTATCGAAATTGCTCTGATTCTAGCAACCAATAATCACCTAATGAAATGAAAAAAGTTCGACAGAAGTGTGAATAAAGTAGGGGTGGTTTAAAAGGTTCAAGAGGAATTGTATGCTATCTGCGGGTCACTTGTCCTGATTCCTGCTTTGGCTCCTTCCAGCACCTGGGTGACCTGTTCCGGATGAGCAACTCTGGGCCTCAGGCAAATTTCAGCTTCTCAGAAAACAACCAGCACCTGTGCTTGCTGCTGGCACAAAACGGGCAACACTGCCAAGATCTCCAAGAGAAATGATGGCATCAGGAATAATAGTTCTGCTCTGGCCAACCAGCTGGAAAAACAGAGAGAATGTCAACAAGTTGGTCTTATAAACTCACCATGACCAAAGTAATGAGTGATTATCTGTATTCTTTTTGATAAGTTAAATGCTTTATGGACTGCAGTACTCATCCCAACATTAAAGTAAATTTCAATACTTAGCATATTTCTAGAAAGGTGAAAAAAAAATTTTACCATCAGTTTACAGGTGGGGAAACTGAGGTACAAAGTAGCAAAATGACAGGCCTGAGTTTGCAGTGGCAGAGTAGAGTGTTCTGGGGCTAATATCCAGGTCTACTGATTCCTGCTACAGACACCTAACTTCTTTGTCTCTCTGAGGAACAAGATGAACTTGTACACTCTCTTCTCCTCTTCTCTATAACAAATAGTAGTCCTGTTGGGCAGGCTATGACATATTCTAAATTAGTTCAATCATTTTAAACTCTTTTGAGTTCATAGGGCAAAGCACTATGCTAGTTAGTTACACAATGTGATAAGGAAGTGATAGTATACAGTGGTTAAAGGACCATCGAGACTTCTGTTGCCAACTGAGCCTTGGCTATCTGTAGAAAAAACATGGATAGGTCGCTGCCTGGAGCGAGTGGTCTCTTTCTCATGAGTTCAGAGAAGTTAATTTTCCCTCTGTGGATATCACCTTCCCCTGCCTGATACAGGCCAGAGTAAACGCAGAGATTGAGGGCATTTAAAGAAAACACAGAAAATCTCTATTAGTTAGTTAATGCTGTGTTACAAAGCATCCCCAAACTTAGTGGCTTAATACAACAAAAATTATCTATTAGCTCCCAGGTTTTCTGTATGTCAGGAACTAGGGAGCAGCTTGGCTGGGCGACTGTAGCTTGAGGCATCTCATAGGGTTGCAGTTTGATGGCCAAGGCTGCAGTTATACAAAAGTTGGACTGGGACTAAGAGTGTCCACTTTCAAGGGTTCACTCTCATGCCTGGCGAGATTGTGCCGGCTGTAGGTAGGACTCCCTTCTTCTCCATGTGGGTCTCATCACTGGCTTGCTTGAGTGTGCTTGGCATGGCAGCTGGCTTCCCCAGTGCAAGGGACCCAATGTGACTTTACAGTATAGCTCCAATTGTAATCCAGTACTACACAATTCATTCTAACTTTTCCCATTTCCATTTTTGTACCTTCCTTTTCTGTCAGTGAGAAAACTCCCATTATTTTCAATACACTATTTTGAAAATACATGCTTGAATATGTTTTGAAAATATTTACTTACTTGCTTGTAAAATGGTAATAGTAATAGTAGCATCAGAACCTAACTTCAGAGGGGATAATGACCAGAATCAGCCCAAAGCTGGTCCCTCAGAGGTAGGGGTCAGAGATACCTTCATTCTCCAATCTTTTTACCAATTCTGACACCAGCCGTCCCTCCCATGGCACTCACTACTTCTGTTCTGGTTTGATAATTTATTGTAACGGTCACACAGAGCTCACAGACTGTACTTACAGTTAAGTGGTTTTTGAAGGGAGTAACAGGGAAAAAAAAAAAATTTTTTTTTTTTTATTTTTTTAACAGGGTACAACTCAGGGCCAGGATCAACAGGCTAAAACTCAGAATCAGGATCAGGGAGCATTTAGGCAAAGCATACCTTCTTCAGTGCAGGACAGCTCTCTCAGCTCCCCTTGGCACCCTTCAGGACAGGCTCCTCTTGGCCCTGCCATCTGTTGGCCCAGATCTACTGCTGGGCCCGCACCTTCTGGGCCTGTTGCCCTCTTCAGTGTTATAGCGCTTGACCTGTGTTACAGCTCTTTGGGGAAGTTTTTTCCCTCCTCTCTCTCTGCTTCTTTTTTCTTCTGAATTTTTTCTTCCTGCTGCTTCTCTTCCTGTTTCTTTCTGACTGAAAAACCTCTGTGGATTTGGCTGCTTGTATAAACAAACTCCTCACCAATTTCAAGGCACGGATCTTCCACTAGGGCCAGGAACTGATCAGCCTCCTCTAGAAGGACACTTTGTTTGCATAGACTATTGACTAATTCCTGCAAGGTGCATACCAGTAACAGGGCAGGCTCCAGACCAGGACCAGACAAAAAGTATCAAACCAGCTTGTTAACAGCTCACCCAGGAAATGCCACAAACCCTCTGGGGTAGAAAACTAGGGCAAAGGTAACTCCTCCGGGCTTAGGGGAAAATCTCCCAAGCTGTTTTTCCAAAGAACCAAGGTGAAAAGCCACTTAAAAGATCTCATTTCACCACAATGTTCAACCCCCGCATGTAGTCGATCTCTGACCCCTCTGGGTTGCCTCTGCCACACTGCTGTGACATGAGGACTGCCCTACTGGAGCCTGACCAATGATTTTGGATTGAGTTAGGAAGAAAGGGAGGGAGGGAGGAATGAAGAAAGGAAAGTAGAAAGGAAGGAAGCCAATCTTTCCCTTGAGTTGCTTTGAATACACTACTGAGGAGAATAGTAGTTGTATCACTCTGTAAATTTATATTTCAGTACCTGTCCTGTGACAGAAAAATTAATTTGCTGTGGACCGGCATTTATATTCAGATCTTTCAGCCATGGACTCATTTGTCCAAATGGATTCTTGGAAGCACAAATATATAAAACATATGTATTGAATGATGAGAGAATAAGACCTGGAGCCCCTGTTTTCCTCATTTAAGGCTTTACATGCTCTGAAACCTTGTGGTACGGTCTAAAGACAGTGTCATGGATTGAATTGTGTCCCCTAAAACTATGTGTCAACTAGGTTAGGCCATGATTCCCAGTATTGTGTGTTTGTCTTCCATTTTGTGACTGACGTAATTTTCCCATACATTGTAAATCCTAATCTCTGCCTGTGGTTAAGGAGTCAAGAGATAAAAGGAAAGGAAAGTGGAGGGGGGGACCTCATACCACCAAGAAAGCAGTGCCGGGAGCAGTGACATCCTTTGGACCTGAGGTTCCTTCGAGAGAAGCTCCTCGACCAGGGGAAGTTTTATGACAAGGACCTTGCCCCGGAGCTGACAGAGAGAAAGCCTTTCCCTCAAGCTGGCACCCTGAATTCAGACTTGTGAACTACTAGACTGTGAGTGAATAAATTTCTCTTCGTTGAAGCCATCCACTTGTGGTGTATCTGTTATAGCAGCACTAGATGACCATGACAGACAGGAATTTGAAAACCACCTTCTAGACAACCACTTAGTGATGAAAGTATAGAGGGTTTTCAAGAACTAGATGGTAGCTGGGTAGATGATTAAAAGTGGTAAAACAGCCTTAAAACAAAACAAAACAGAAAACCAAGCCAACTGCCATTGAGTCGATTCCGACTCAGAGGGACCCTATAGCGCAGAGTAGAACTGTCCCATAGAGTTTCAAAGGAGCACCTGGTGGATTCGAACTGCTGATTTTTTGGTTAGCAGCTATAGCACTTAACCACTACACCACTAGGGTTTCCAAAACAGCCTTAAGAAAAACAGCCTTAGGATAATGTTATTTTAAAGATGCAATGACACCTGGCATACATCCATGCCGTACTGGGTTCCGCTCAACACATAAAAATATGCACTGTATCTACCTTCGCAGAGCTTGTAGTCAAGTTTGGGGAGCATGACAAATGTTTATCAAATAACTAGAGATTAATGAAATCATGTGATGACATATTTGCCCAGAGAAAAATTTATTCTTAATTACCTCCTCGTTCATTTAATTCCACCACAATTTTCTCTTCTTGACCTTTTTGTTGATTTTCCTCTCAACTTTCAATGAACACCTGGCTTTGTTTACTATATGAAAATGGCTATGGGCTGAAGAGAGGTCAGCTTTTAAAGGAGAATTAAAGAAGAAAGCCTGATTCAATTTTTAGAAGTATGAGACAGAGGGAATGACAGTCTTAGAAGGGATCTTTCACAGAGGGGGAGGCTTTGTTTTCCTTCCTTCATTCCTTTGACCACATTCAGGCCACTAACCATGTGCTAGAATTCACTGTGGGGGCTCCTTTGGTGATACTCATTAAGTACCTTCTGCTCATGTGCCATAATCTATCAGTCACTCCTTTCCACTCTTATTTCTTCCTCTTCTTGCCCCCTTTAGGAAATATCATTCCTTAATTCAGAATCAGGCTCGAGAGTTGACTCACCTAAGGCAGAAGATGAGGATTGGGAGAGCTGTCTCTTCCCTTCTCATCCAGCACGTCAAGAACACAATAAAGACCTTTGAGGAGCTACTCAGCAGCAATAGCATTGGCCACTACATGGAACAGCACTTTTGTGAGCAGCTGGCTAGGGGAAGCCAGCTGGCAGAGAGCCTCGCCAGCAAATTCAGCACTGGTGAGTTGTCCATGGGGCATGGGAAGGCCTTCAGTCTCCCCCAAAGTCTGACTGAGGCTCACATGAACTCCTAGCCCCATCCACAAGCGATTTTCCAACCTGGTAACCTGCTTTGTAATCGCCTCCTTGGGCTCATGTCAGGGCCGGGACAGGCTGGTGAGGAGCTCCAAGAAGAAACACATGGCGCGTGCCATGATGATCATCAGCTTCTCCTGTGAAATATGGGTGGTAGGGCAGGATACAACATCGGATGTAATGGCATTTTATCTGAAGCTAATTGGCAGAAATAAGGGTGGAACAGGGGCAGCTCGTGAAGAGAGACTTGAACTAGACATCTGAAGACCTATCAGACTAGCTCTGGACAGATTAATATTCCTTGTGATCTGTTTCCTCACCTGTAAAATTAGGTCAAAGGATACCAGCCCCTGAAGTTCTCATAGTTGTTCTAAGAATTAAATATGCAATACTCATCAGTGTGCTTCAAAAGAAAATGACAAGGAATCATGCTGATTTTGTCATGGTTATGCCTGTGTATCTTGGTACTGGTCTTGTTAGGTGCCATCGAGTCGATTTCTACTCATAGTGACCCCATGTGACACAGTAGAACTTTTCTAGGCTTTAGAGTTTTCTAGGCTGTAATCTTTACAGGAACAGAACACCAGATTTTTTCCCCACATTGCCACTGGGTGGGTTCAAACCATTGCACCACTGGGCTCGTTTAGTACTTGGTAGTAGGAACACTAGTTATTTCAGGAGCTTTTTACATAGAACTTCCCTTGAGAGCTGCAGAAGGCACATAGTAGGAGCAGGCTTAGTGACAGGAGTAGGTTCTGCATGAAAGCTGTGAAGGATCTGGGGAGCGCCTTGTTGCAGGACTTGAAGGCTCTGGTTGGAGTGGTCCAGAGGTCATTGGACAAGTGTCCCATGGTCTAAAACAACCCAGTGCCTATGGGGGGTGGGGGGAAGACATTTTTAACTTTTTGCTCTGACTCAGGGCAGATGAAGCAGAGATGGTGATATTTCTGGTGGGCTCAGGAAAGCCTGCCAGGCAAGGTCTCTAAGGTTTCAAACTGAGATCTCCCGGGAAAATTCAGAGTATCTTGGACTCAAGCGTCAAGTAGTCATGTCTCTTACCCCAGATAGAATCCAGTTTTTGCTTGTGATCCTCGAAATGATATCTGCTTGAGTTATGACTGGTCCTTTCTGAATTTGGTTTTCAGATGACTATACAGGTAAGAAGAGTGAAGCAGGACAGGCACTGCAGACCCTCTGGTAATGTCAGATTTTCAGGGATCATGAGAGATGTAATTTGGTGAAGAATTCAGAAGTGTTATGAATTAAGTTGTGTCCCTCGAAAATTATGTGTTATAAATCCTAACCTCTATACCTGTAGTTATAATCCCAGTGAGAATGGGTTTTCTTTGTTACGTTAATGAGGTAGTATTAGTGTGGATATATCTTAAGTCAACATCTTTTGAGACGTAAAAGAAATTAAACAAGCAAGCAAGCAAGCTGCAGAGATGGAAGAAGAGAGATGCCAAGCCACATGAAGACTGCCCAGGAGCAGAAGCTCAATAAAGACAAGGACTTTCCTCCAGAGCCGACAGAGAGAGGAAACCTTCCTTCTAGAGCCAGCACCCTGCATTTGGACTTCTAGCCTCTTAAATTACGAGAAAATCAATTTCTGTTTGTTAAAGCCACCCATTTGTGGTATTTCTGTTATAACAGCACTAGATAACTAAGACAAAAGCAAGGACCAGAAAATCAAAGGAGCAAGAAAAAATACCCTCAACACTCGGTAAAAACCAAACAGTTCATTGTACTGTTTTATTTATTCATCAAACCATTGTGTATCCTTAGTGACAAGATGGTTTAATTTCCTATTTATTATTTTATTTATCATTCTTTTGGTTCATACCTTTACATCAATTCACCAACTTAATAATATAGAGCCAATGTAAATGTGAACTACCTAGGTCTTAGGAGTCTCCGGAACCCAAAAAGATCACCTCTGCTTTGCCCTGGCTGTTTAAAGGCCAGAGTGAGTTGTGTATCAGGTTTATCCAAGGGTAGCCTAAGGAGTTCTGGCAGGTGTTAAACAGCTACAAATTTTCCTTGAAAAAAGAGCTTACTGACCCAGCATTTCCACTCCTAACTATATGTATACCCAAGAGACTTGAAAGCAAGGATGCAAACAGACACATGGACACCAATGTTCATTACAGCACTATTCATGACAGCCATAAGTGGAAACAACTTAAATGTCCATCAACAAAAGCATGGATAAACAAAATGTAGTACACACATACAATGGAATAGTACTCAGTCATAAAGAGAAATGAACTCCTGAGAGATACTACAACGTGGATGAACCTTGAAAACAAATGGACAAATATTTTATGATCTCACTTGTATGAAATAACAAGAATAGGCAAATGTATAGAGACTATCTTAGTCATCTAGTGCTGCTATAACAGAAATACCACAAGCTGACGGCTTCAGCAAACAGAAGTTTATTCTCTCACAGTGCAGTAGGCTAGAAGTCCAAATTCAGGGCATCAGCTCCAGGGGAAGGCTTTCTCTGTTTGTGGGCCCTGGAGAAATGCCCTTTTCATCAATCTTCTTCTGCACTAGGAGCTTCTCAGTGCAGGGAACCTGGGTCCAAAGGATGTGCTATTCTCCTGACACTACTTTCTTGGTGGCATGAGAGCTCCCTGTCTCTCTGCTCACTTTTATCTTTTATATATAAAAAAGAGATTGGCTCAAGACAAAACATGATTTTGTAGGTGGGGTCCTGGCTCATTAACATAACTGCCACTAATTCCATTTCATCAACATCATAGGGGTAGGATTTACAACACACAGGAAAATCACATCAGATGACAAAATGGTGGATAGTCGCGCAATTCTGGGAATCATGGCTTTACGAAATTGGTACACATATTTTTGGAGGATACAATTCAATCCAGGACAGAGATCAAAGTGTATTAGTGGTTACCAGAAGGGGAAAGAGGGAGTCATTGTTTAGAAAGCAGCGAGTTTCTGTTTATTGTGATGGGAAATTTGGCAACTATAATGGGTGATGGTTGCACAACATGATTAATATAGTTGACATCACTGAATTGTATATCTGAAATGTCTTGAATCGGCAAATGTTGTGCTATATATATTTTTACAACAACAACAAAAAAGACAGCAACTAACAATAATAACATATTTAAAGGAGGTATCCCCTACAAGACACCCGGGAGACTACATTGCCTCAGGAGCCAGTTTTAAATGGACCACTGCAAATATGTTTAACAGATTATGTTCACAGAGGGGTTTGAACTCCTATAAACCTCCAGGTGCCTTGTGAATGAACCGTGAGTGTTATTTGAAGGGCCTGGAAGATCTTTTCTCTTCCACAGGATGTTTGTGGCCAATGCGCTGGACAACCAGTCTTCTTCCCTGCCCTACTCTGCTTTTCTTTGCCCCCAAACAGAAATAGATTTTTTTGGCTTCTTCTGTGAAGGAGTGGTCTCTTTGGCTTCTGGGGCTTCTATGAGCCTCAGATTAGTATAGCTATGGCACTTATTCTTTCTTATCCCGCCAGTATCTTAAGGAAGATGCATAAAACGGACAAAATGAATGGAGTCCCAGAGACCACGCGGGATTCGAGGTCCCAGACACAGCCCCAGATCTTCTCCAGCAGCCATGCCCAGACCGCCATGCCTGGCCCTCCCAGTAGCACCACCTCCTCCATGTTTGAAGAACAGGAAGTTCACCCTGCTATGGATGGAGCCAGTGAGTACCCACACAGCTCATACCTTTGTTTAGGCCCAGAGGAGGAGGCTTCACAGCTAGGCCCTGTAGATCCACTGTGATGTATCTGATTTGGCACAGAAGTGGAACTCAGTGTCAAGCACAGGCCCCAGGGGTGCTGGGTAGCTATTCTCCATTCCTAGTCCTGTGTGTCTTTCATTGGTCACCAAATCCCCACTGTTCTATTTATTCATCAAACACATGCATGATGTTGGACTGGGGTGGGGAGCATGAGTTGGAAAGAAGAGGGGGAAAATGCTCCCACATCAGTGCAACAAAATCATGTCATCTTTCAGACCCAGGATGTGAATGTGGCTAAATGGATTACCTATAAAACACTTCTGACATCCTGTTTGTTTCTCACTCTTGTTCCTTCCTGGACAGATGCCAGCCCTGCCGTTCCTGCTGATTCAGCTACACTGCCTAGCAACCGTTCAGGAGCCGGATCTGCCCAGCCCTCCTGTCCTCTGAGTGGTACCACACCGCATCAGACCACTCCGTTGAACAGGACACTGGAACTTGGGCAACATGGCAGCAGTGGCCCATGGGACAAGATGAGGCCTCAGAAAATGAACGCATCGGGGAACCCATGCATCTTCTCTTTGTACCGTCCAATTCCAAACCCTCAGGTAAAGCAGAAAAGAGCATTTGGTGAAATAGGGCCCAATGATAAGAACAACACATTCCTGTCCTAACCAGGGGATTTTTTAATTCCTCTCTTAGATCCTGGCTCACAGAAGTGGATGAGATGAAGGTGCAATGTCTTTATGGATCAGGCAGAGAGTGAGATTCTAGCTCAGGGCTGACACTTTCTAAGTGCTTCTTGCCATTCTTCCTGCCTAGGGACTCACCCTGGGCAGGAAAATAAAGGAGGTCAGGGGCATTCTCAGGCACTACTTTCCAGGGAGGATGAACTGTCTCACATTCGTGTGTTCTCTTCTCTGTGCCACAACCTTCTTAGGCCTAGATTTAGACTGTTCTAGAATGCCAAACTCAGACTTCCATGAGAAAGGTCTTCCTTGGGTTAAGAGCTATTATATTATGGAAGATTATTTCTACAGAGCCACCCACCCCTACACACACACACATGCTCACTGTGCACACACCGTAACCCAATCCTACCCTCTCAAACATTACCATTGGGATCAGAGCCAGGAACCCTGGCCAGGGGTGCAGCTAGGTAGGGAAATGGCTTGAAATAGCTTAGTTCCTGGGTCCCACGTAGTAAGACATCTGAAATTCTCAAAGAAAAACCTGGCCTTAAGCAAAATGTCCTGGAGCCTGCTCTTGGCTTCCTTCTCTTTTCCTTTGTGCATCATGTTCCTTCCTTGGAGGTGCTCCCTTTTCCCCTGTTCCATCTTCAGGTCCTGACACCTTCCCAGGTTCTTCCTTGCTCACTAAAAACAGTTAAAGGAAAACATTCAGCACCAGTCATTATTCAGCAGCCTGATTTAACTTCATATGTGCTTGCCTCAGTCTTTCTCTCTTTGAGTGGTGGATGTTAAAGGTTGTTCAATCATGGATCAGCAGATAGGAGGGATATGAGGTACAGAGATAGCTCCTCTAGGTTGCTATTAAAGTCACACCCAGGAGGTAGCCAAGCTTTCCCATTGCTAGGCTAGTCCTACCAAGAAAACTCTAACAGTTTCCCAGCCCTATTCTCCAGCCCAGTGTTCACCTCCCATAGATGTACTCCACTGAAAGCTCAGGAGCTCTTTAAACAAAGTTGCTTGGTGCTCTCTGGGTGCTCAGATGAGAGGAGGAAGTTAACAGAAGGACAGAGATGGGTAGGAATCTTTCAGAGAGGCCCTGGACAGGCCCTACATGTGCCCATGAGTGATGAGGCTTCCCCGTCTCTCACCTCTCCCATGTTCTAGTGATACGCGACAGGGGCCGACCTGCTGGAAAAGAATCTTGCTGACATCCAAAGCCTGTGCCAGTGCTTGGAGAAATCTGTCTGCATCAACGACTGCCTGCAGGAGAGGCTGGAACACGTGCTTAGTAATGCTGACCAAGGAAAATGTAGGAAAGGCCAAAGTCATTGATTTCTGTCCACGTCTAGGGAGCCTCAAAAGGGAGTGGGCTCTCAGGGGAGAGCTCATTGGTGTGCAATATTTCATTTGTTCCTTGCAATCAGCCTAGAGAGGGAAGTAGAGCAGGTACTATCGTCCCCCGCTTCATAAATGAGGAAACAGAGCTCAGGAGTGATTCCCTCAAGGAGAGCAAGGTCTCCTTCTCAGGGTTGTCTGACATCATGCCCTTTGTTGTAACTCCATATATACTGCCTGGTGATGCTCCTGGGCTTGTGACCTGATTGTCCAGTGGTAGACCCATGGCCTCCATGGTGCCCACTTCAGCAGAGGGAAGACCACATCCCATCCTCATGCTGCTACTACATGTGGATATCACCTACCACTTCCCTGGGTATTCCCACACTCTTCTCCATGGATGATCTCACTTGGAAGCCAATATCTCCCCATCCCACTTCCCTTCTCAAGCACAGAAGACTGATGGCAAGGATACCTACAACATCACAGCAGCAGCCAGTTAGGGGGAAAAACCCTGTTCTCCATTGCATGGATATTGCTTGTGAGAATGTAGTTTCCTGTGGTGTACCCTGCAAAAACTGAGCCTCAGTCACATTACACTGTTGTTCCAGTGCACGAGGCCCCCAGATTTTCTGCTTGGCTGGGATTGACATTTTGGTAGGTACAGGAAAGTGTATCTTTGAAAGCACCTGTTACCCAAATGTGTGACTTGTCTGGTTATTTTTATTCTCTGGGACAGTATCCATGGATAGGACCTGGAGGCCATACCCCAGTTCTAAAACAAGAAAAATACTTTCAGGGCAGTAAATTGGAGTTTTCAGGCTTACGAGGGCAAATCCCAAGCTGAGGACACTTCCAGATTCCTTTTATCTGTGGCAAAAGCAAAGAGAGGAGGGTGGTGAGGACAAAAATTTCCCAGACCCACACAGTCCAAAATTAGAAGAGTTATTCTCAGTCTAGATTCCCAATCTGTTTATGGTCCGACCTACACGTCCCAGACTCGCAGCTCTAGGAGTGAGTAGCTTTGGGAAATCCACATTTCATGTATAATCCTCTTCCTCCATCTTTGGAGATAACCAGAGGGTCCCTGGCTGTCAACTGGATACTGGCTTAGTGTCTCACTCCCTGCCTTCCCCACTTCCATCTGAGTGTGCACTAGGAGGGGAAACGATGTCAGTTTCTGTTTGCAGCAATACTACAGTGAATTCTGTTAGGTCTTTCCAGACTTCACTGCAGCTCTGTCTCTCTTCCAGGTACTCCCCAGTTAGCCCCAGATGTCCTCCTTGCAACCCCTCATTCCTACACTCAGAGTCACTCCTCTGGGTCTGATCAAGAATTCCTGTGACACAATGCCTGGATGGTCTAGCAGAACGTTGTCCAGAGCTTTTCCAGTCCTATTCAATAGCATTCTTGGGTGTGCAACATCATTTCCTGTGTGGACTGGGAGACAGCAGACTTGCCTTTATTTAAATGGATCAAATTAATAAATTATTATTTAAAAATTATTGTTGACATATATCTATTGAATGTCTATAAAGAATAAAATTCATGTAGGAAAGAACAAAACCAGAATGGCCTAAAGTTCATGAAAAAGGTTAAAAATAAATTTTCTCTATTAGCTGTCTCTGTTCCAGAAGGCTAGAAAAGAGAAACCACTGCTGGGACAAGGTGAGAAACACTTATGGATAATAGAGCTGTTGAAAGAACAGAAAAGCTATCACATGTAAAAAGATAATAGGAGAAAATACGAATGTTTTAAATGAGGACACTTTTCCAGGCCCAGGTGAACTCCATTCAAGAGAATGATAGAGCCTTCTTTTCAGTGAGATTAAACATTAAGAAATCATTAAGCTCAATCACAGAGTTGCCTTAAGCCTAGAAAATAGCAATTGTCAAATTTTAAAAATGATGAAAATAATATATTTTAACATCTGTAGAAAAGTACATTATTTGATATTTTGTAAATTAAGAGTAAATTAATATTCATTAGACAGCTATGCAATCACCTAGAAAAGATGGGTACTGATGCCCAGAACAAGTTCACCAAGACCAATTTAAGCCACACTAAATAAGCAGATCAAAGGAATTGCCCAGAAATTGCTCAATGAGTAGAAGTGGCCCAGAGTGTTTCCAAGGAGCCCCTGGTGGACTCAAACTGCCAACCTTTTTGTTAGTAGGTGTAGCTTTTAACTACTATGCCATCAAGTGAGCCAAGGGAAGTAAATTAGGCCCATGTACCCTGCTTGGTCATGTTTTAGAGAACTTCTGGACACCCAACTTTTTTCTAAGAGATATAGTTTTAACTAGAGTTCTCAGAGCATGATGAGTGAAAATATATTATGAAGAAAAGTTGCCCAAAAAGAAAAATCCAGTTATTAACACAAGTTTTATCAAATGTTTGAATGGCTACCATACAGAAGTGAAATTAGACTTTCTCTATAGAGAAGCAGAGGACAGAATAAACACCAATGAGTTAAAGTGACAGGAAGGCCTCAATGGACTCAATGAAGAGCAATTTCTAACAACTAGAACTGTTCACGACAGAAGTGGCACTCCTCGTTAAGAAGAGAGCTCTGTCTGCTCTTGGAAGTGTTCAAGGCCAGAGTAGATGCCTCTTCACAAGGCATGTCTGACAGGAAATCCCTCAAAGGAGGTCTTGCTGAACTAGGTATCTTAGGAACAACTCAACCATAAAGTTCTGCAATTCTGTAATTGATATGCATGGCTTGATCTTTTAAACCAATCATTTTATGGTGTGGTTTTTCTGTGTTTGTCTTTATTGGATGCTATCTTATCAGTTGATTATCACAAAGAAGCCCACAGTACCTCAACAGTGCCGCCTGCACACACAAACAAATATACCTGGCACATCCCCTGATGCCTGGGCTCTAAGTTCAGTTTCCTGGGATTCAGACCCCACTGTTATTTCACAGAACTCAGAAGACTGTACGTCACACCAGGGGCTGTTAGTGGTCCTTCTCTTTACCTTTGAATTACACCACAATGTTGGTGTGGACATGGCTGGGCTCACTGTCCAGCTGACACTTAGCCCCACATTGTTAAGAACCCAAATTTTCACTTCCTCTGTTCCCCTTTCCAAGCCAGGCTCACCAGAGCACTCCAAGGAAATGGGATGCCTGAGGAGGCTCAGTCCTCTCAAGCCCAGTTTCAAGAGCTCAGACTGAAGGTGGGGCAAAGGAAGGTGGAGTAGCAAGCAGGAGCTTCACAGAACTGGAAGGGAAAGCAACAGCGGAGCTTGTATTTCCAGGAGTAATGTCTCTCCTTCCAGAGAAAGACTCCAAATGAAGTGGTCCCTACCTCATGAGCCGGAAGTGACTAGGGCTAGACAGGTAGTGCCTACATTTACGTTGTTGTTAGTTGCCCTCGGGTGAAAAATGTTCACTGGCAAATGTACATGAAGGATATACAAAGTCACTATTCAACTTTTTTATGTTTGAAAATTTTTTGAAACGGGGCAGGAGAAGATTCTTGGGTAAAGATACTGCAAAACGACTTTCCCTGACCGGGAATCGAACCCGGGCCGCGGCGGTGAGAGCGCCGAATCCTAGCCACTAGACCACCAGGGAACCGCTGTAGACAAGCCTTTTTTTCTTCACCCGACTGAGCAGTGCTTTGAACCAAACTCGGGGACGCCGGGACGCCTACCTGCCCGGGTGCCGCCCTCTCCTCCTGCGATCGTCCCCGAAGGCCCTTTCCTCCCCGCCTTCTCCAAAAGGCGAGCCAGCCTGCCGCACACCGAGAGCTCTCGGGTCGCCACAAGTCTCGGAGCGAGGTGGCTCTTCCCCGCCCTACCTCAGACCTGGCCCAGACGTGCGCCTTTGCGTCGCGGCAGCGCGTGGAGACGTGGTGGCCGGGACCAGGGCAGGGGGCGAGCTTGCAGGGGGGGGCGCCCAGGGTGGGAAGGGCGCCGAGCAGGAGCCCCGAGATCTCCAGCATCAAAAAGGGCTCAGACCGATGCGGAAACGGAGACAGCTTGGATGGAAATATTTCAAACCTGGTCCCGGGACCCCGAATTGAACCCCTAAATCCCGCTGCACCTGCAGTTTTCCCATCCTTCCGTATGCTCAGACAAAAAACTGCGAGTCCTCCTTGGCGCCGTTCTTTTCTTCAGACTCCACATCTAAAACTACTTTTCCACATCTAAATAGTTAGGAATTCGTCTCTTCTTGTCCGTCAGATGTGGACATTGGTCTACCCAGTCCCTCCCTTTCCTGAGCTGTGAATTTGGACCAACGACTCTCATCACAAAGGCGGGGGATCAGTTTAAGGCGCGACCCCGGGCTCGCTCAGACCTTAGGGTTCCAGACCTTTAATCCCAGGGTCGTGGGGTTGGGCTGCCTTTGCTCCTTTTCTTTAGCTCTGTCCCTGTCCGGTCTTGGAGAGTCGGAGACATGCTTGAGACCCCTCCGCTCCACTCGTCTTGGGAGTCACGAAGCCCCCACTCCCTTCGGGTCCTGCCTGCAAAAAAGCTTCCAGAGGAGCCTTTTTTCCTTGTCTTGAACCCGGGGAGGCGCCGGTGTGCGATGCACCGGGACGCACGCGGTGAGTTTGTTGTTCCCCAGTAGCCCGCTGCCCTCTCCACCTCTGTAATGGAAGGACAACCGTCCCCTTTGTTCTGCTTAGGAGGGATCCCAAAGGGTCCTGATGGGGCAGAAAGACGGTGAATCCTCTCCTCTGGGTGGGCGGGGGAAGCGGAAGATAGACCAAGAAGGGAATGAAAAGGGAAAAGTGCATTATGAAATTTCCTGATCTAAAGCTACCATAATACATTGAAGTCAGACTCTCCTGGAAAGGGGTCCTAGGTCACTGGTGAGCATGATGTAGTCTAGTTGCATACGCGTCTCCATTGTGCCAAAGCAGAAACAAGCAAGTGAACAGTTAGAAGCTCTCCCATCTGCTCAGGTTAACACAATAGATCCGGAAATTCTATTTAGTGCGCCTGTACAGTAAATAAACTCAGCCTGATCCAACAGTATAGTCTTGCTTCTGTTCTCTTCGGATCCATTTCCCTAGATATACCCCCAGATTTCTGTCCATATTAAAAAAAAAAAAAGAGAGAGAGGAAGAGTGCCTGGAGTAAACCCCTTAAGAGTACTGAGCAAGCAAGGGAAGGGTAAAAGAACAGAATGGAAATCGGTTGGATGACTGCCTGGTACAGCTTTGTACTGCTCTAAATATTTAACCCTGTTCTGTCTAATGCACTGCTGTAACTGGATTTTACTTTTCTATTCAATCTGGGAGGATTTAGACCCACTAATAATTAGTAGTATTTAGTTTTGTGTTGGGGACTCCAAACATGGTTTATCTTATTTCCACCACCTCATTGTATTAAAAAAAAAAAAAAAAAAAACTTTTCCTGTCTCTTTTCAACCGACAGGTCTGTTTGGATAGAATTTTGTTTTTCTCTAGCATTTTTTGAATCTCCATGCTACTGATTACTTAATATAATTTATTAGATCTCAGGCACATAGGATTAAGGAAATTATGCTCATAATTCAGGACACAGGACAGTGGGTGTTCTGAGAAAAGTCCTTTCCTACTACTGTCTTTCATTATTTTCTAGGTTTATCCCACTCCCTTTCTCCACTCCTAAGGCACAGGGTCTAAGGTGTTTACTATACGGGTAGTCCCGGAGTTACTACGGGTTCCTTTCCAGTGCGTTCTGACTTAAAATAAACGCCTTTCTTTTTTTTATAGTTGTCATTATAATTGCTTTTTATTATCAGTATCTTTATAAATCTGACCTTTATTTGTCTTTGGGGGTTGGAAAAGTTACACATGAGAATGATAACATCAGCAAATTACCTGCTGCAACATTGTTTATGTAGTACATATTATTAATAATAAGATGTGCAAAAAAAAAGAAAGAAAAGGAGGGTAGTAACGGCAGTTTGTAGTAAGTCAAATTCTTAGTTGGGGGCTACCTGCATTTGCTTTCACTTTGCTTATGTAAATAAAGTTGTGTCTTTGAAAAATGTACAGTATTCTTGCCAGAGTGGAAAGTAGGACCCATCACACTCCCTGAGCCATTCTTCTGGCCTTGGAGAGGGAACAAATTAAGAAACAGGAAAAAGTAATCTGCCAGCTCCCCTAACCCAGAAACTTAGGGCAGGCACAGCTCCTTTGCCTAGGCATAGACATGACGGGTTCACAAACTATGAATGCCTTTCACCGCTGAATAGGCCTGTGTGGGCCCATTTCAGCAGCGTAGGCCCTCATTAGAACAGTACAACAGGGTATATGCCTGAGGCCCAACTTCAACTGTATCAGCTATATGGTGGAATGGCAGGTTCACGACATTTGACACTGCTCTGCTCACTAAGCAGGGTCCTCACCTACCCACATCAGGGGCCTGAGGACTGGTAACTCCACCCATGCCACCAAGCCACCCGCGACAGGCATCCAAAAATGAGTGGGGCCTCCCAGTCCTTACTGCTAACAGCATTGGGTGCCCATAGTCCAGCTGCAATACTCACCCACCTATGCACTGTAAGGAACAGGGACATGCTTCCTCCCAGACACACAAGGGCAGCTGTCAGCCCCCTGCCTTGCTCAGTGCTTGGCCCTCTACTGCAGCCAGATACCTGTGCCTACACCAATCACCCCTGCCCATCTAGGACTGTAGGTGAGAGCCTGCACCACCAAGTTGGTGACCGACTACCTGGACACCTGAGCTGAACCCATACACGAAAAGTAAATGTACTCTTGGGCTCACATACCTAGTAACAGATCTAACCACCTGGTGACAGGACCTGAGAGCTTAGAAGGCACCAATAATCAAACTAGCTCACATGAGCAGCCTATTTGGGCATATCAAAACACAAAACAAGAAACTAGGACACAGTAAGCAAACATAAAATAAATAAATACCTTATTGATGGCTCAAAGACAAATATCAAATTACATAAAGAGGCAGAGCATGATGTCTTCAGCAAGCTCCCAAAACAAAAAATCAAGAAATCTTCCAGAGGAAAATAATTTCTTCGAATTACCAGAGATAGAATACAAAAGATTAATATACAGAACTCTTCAAGAGATCAGGAAGGAGATCAGGCAAAATGCAGACCAAGCCAAGGAACACACAGACAAAGCAATAGAGGAACTTAAGACGATTATAGAAGAGCACAATGACAAATTTAACAGGAGGCAAGCATCCACAGAGAGACAGCAAACAGAAATCCAGAATATTAACAACAAAAATTCAGAATTAGACAACTCAATAGAAAGTCATGGGAGCAGAATTGAGGCAATGGAAGTCAGAATTAGTCAGACTAAAGATAAAGTACTTGACACTAACTTATGTGAGGAAAAATCAGATAAAAGGTTTTAAAAAAATGAAGAAACCCTAAGAATTATGTGGGACTCTAACAAGAGGAATAATCTACAAGTGATTGGAGTACCAGAACAAGGGTGGATAACAGAAAATACACAGAGAATTGTTGAAGATTGATTGGCAGAAAACTTCCCTGATATCATGGAAGATGAAAAGATATCTATCCAAGATGCTCATCAAACCCAACACAAGGTAGACCCCAAAAGAAAGTCACCAAGACATGTTACAGTCAAACTTGCCAAAATTGAAGATAAAGAGAAACTTTTAAGAGCTGTTGGGGGTAAATGAAAAATCATCTACAAAAGAGAGTCAAAAAGACTAAGCTCAGACTACTAAGCAGAAACCATGCAGGCAGGAAGGCGATGGGATGACTTATACAAAGCCTTGAAGCAAAAAAATTACCAGCCAAGAATTATATGTCCAGAAAAAAATGTCTTTCAAATATGATGATGAAATTAGGGCATTTCCAGATAAACAGAAGCTTAAGGACCGTGTAAAAATCAAACCAAAATTACAAGAAATACTAAAGGGAGTCCTCCGGTTAGAAAATCAATGCCATCAGATAACAACA
This sequence comes from Loxodonta africana, assembly GCF_030014295.1. Taxonomy (NCBI): domain Eukaryota; kingdom Metazoa; phylum Chordata; class Mammalia; order Proboscidea; family Elephantidae; genus Loxodonta; species Loxodonta africana. The sequence continues at coordinate 179,507,567 of NC_087344.1, read as the reverse complement.
CCAGGCTAGAACAAAAGACAGAGCAACCAGATATCAACCCAGATAGAAAAGTCACAAAAATAAATCAAAGCTAAAACACTTAAAATAGAGAAACAGAGAAATCTTTATGTAAAAGATGACAACACTAAAACAAAAAAGAGGGGCTAAAAACGTAGTCATAGATTTTTCATATAGAGCTAAAGTCAAGGTGATATAAAAAAATTAAAAATTGGTTTAAACTTAGAAAAATAGGGGTAAATATTAAGGTAACCACCAAGGAAACTAACAATCTTACCAGATTTCTTCTGGGCACCAGAAGAAAGCAAATAATGAAAATAAGAGCAGAAGTAAACGAAATAGAGAATAGAAAAACAATGGAAAGAGTGAACAAGACCAAAAGCTGGTTCTTTGAGAAGATCAACAACATTGATAAACCATTGGCCAAACTGACAAAAGAAAAACAGGACAGGAAGCAAATAACTCAAATAAGAAATGAGATATCACAACAGACTCAACCGAAATTAGAAGAATCATAACAGAATACTATGAAAAATTGTACGCTAACAAATTTGAAAACCTAGAGGAAATGGACAAATTTCTAGAAACACACTAGCTACCTAAACTGACACAAGAATAGTTAGTACAACTAAATAAACCTATAACAAAAGAAGAGATTGAAAAGGTAATTAAAAAAACTCCCAACAACAACAAAAAGCCCTAGCCCTGATGACTTCCCTGGAGAGTTCCACCAAACTTCCAGAGAATAGTTAGCACCACTACTCCCAAAGGTATTTCAGAGCATAGAAAAGGGTGGAATACTCCCAAACCTATTCTATGAATCCAGCATATCCCTGATACCAAAATCAGGTAAAGACACCACACACACACATAAAAAAGACAATGACAGTCCAATATCCCTCATGAATATAGACAAAGAAACCTTCAACAAAATTCTAGCCAACAGAATCCAACAACATATCAAAAAGTAATTCATCACGACCAAGTGGGATTCATACCAGGTATGCAGAGATGATTCAACATCAAAAAAAAAAAAAAAAAAATCGATGTAATGCATCACATAAAAAAAAACAAAAGACAAGAACCACATGATCTTATCAATTGATGCAGAAAAGGCGTTTGTGACAAAGTCCAACACCGATTCATGACAGAAACTCTCAGCAAAATAGGAATAGAAGGAAAATTTCTCAATAAAATAAAGGGCATTTATACAAAGCCAACGTCCAACTTCATCCTAAATGGAAAGAGTCTGAAAGCATTCCCCTTGAGAACAGGAACCAGACAAGGATGCCCTTAAACACCACTCTAATTCAAAATTGTGCTGGAGTTCCCTAGGCAGGGCAATTAGGCTAGAAAAAAAGAAATGAAGGGCATCCAAATTGGTAAGCAAAAAGTAAAAGCATCTCTATTTGTAGATGATATGATCTTATACATAGAAAACTCCAAAGAATCCACAAGAAAGCTACTAGAACTAATAGAAGATTTCAGCAGGGTATCACAATACAAGATAAAATACAAAAATCAGTTGGATTCCTCTATACCAACAAAGAGAAGTTTGAAGAGAAAATCACCAAATCAATTCCATTTACAGTAGCCCCCAAGAAGATAAAATACTTAGGAGTAAATCTAACCAGGGACCTAAAAGACCTATACAAAGAAAACTACAAGTCACTACTGCAAGAAACCAGAGAGTTACATAAGTGGAAAAACATACTTCGCTCATGAATGGGAAGACTCAACATTGTGAAAATGTCAATTCTAGCCTAAGCGCTCTACGGATACAATACAATCCTGATCCTAATTCAACCGGCATTATTTAATGAGACGGAGAAACGAATCACCAACTTCATATGGAAAGGGAAGAGGCCCTGGATAAGTAAAGCATTACTGAAGAAGAAGAATAAAATAGGAGGCCTCACACTGTGTGATTTTAGAACCTATTATACTGCCACCGTAGTCAAAACAGCCTGGTACTGGTACAACAGATGCATAAACCAATGGAACAGAATTGAGAATCCAGAGTAAATTCATCCATCTATGAGCAGATGACACCTATTATGCAGATGACACAACCTTGCTTGCTGAAAGTGAAGAGGACTTGAAGCACTTACTAATGAAGATCAAAGACCACAGCCTTCAGCATGGATTGCACCTCAACATAAAGAAAACAAAAATCCTCACAACTGGACCAATGAGCAACATCATGATAAATGGTGAAAAGATTGAAGTTGTCAAGGATTTCATTTTACTTGAATTCACAATCAACACCCATAGAAGCAGCAGTCAAGAAACCAAAAGATGCGTTGCATTGGGCAAATCTGCTGCAAAAGACATCTTTAAAGTGTCGAAAAGCTAAGGTGTCACCTTGAGGACTAAGGTGTGCCTGACCCAAGCCATGGTATTTTCAATCACATCATATGCATGTGAAAGCTGGAAAATGAATAAGGAATATCGAAGAAGAGTTGACGCTTTTGAATTGTGGTGTTGGCGAAGAATATTGAATATACCACGGACTGACAAGAGAACGAACAACTCTGTCTTAGAAGAAGTACAGCCAGAATGCTCCTTAGAGGCAAGGATGGCGAGACTTCACCTTACGTACTTTGGACATGTTGTCAGGAGGGTTCAGTCTCTGGAGAAGGACATCATGCTTGGCAGAGTACAGGGTCAGCGGAAAAGAGGAAGACCCTCAACGAGCTGGATTGACACAGCGGCTGCAACAATGAGCTCAGGCATAGCAATGATTGTAAGGATGGCTCAAGACCGGGCAGTGTTTCGTTCTGTTGTGCATAGGGTCGCTATGAGTCGGAACCGATTCAGTGGTACCTAACAACAACAACAACGATGACCTTACATGCAAAAAACCCTGAAGAATCCACAAGAAAACTACTGGAACAAATAGAAGAGATATGCATACAAATATCAGTTAGATTCCTCTATACCAAAAAAGAGAATGTGCAAGAGGAAATCGCTGAATCAATACAATTTACAATAGCGTCCAAGAAGATAAAATACTTAGGAATAAATCTAACCAGAGATGTGAAAGACCTATACAAAGAAAACTACAAGTCACTACTGCAAGAAACCAAAAGAGGCCTACGTAAGTGGAAAAACATACCTTGCTCATGAATGGGAAGACTCAACATTGTGAAAAGTTCTGTCCTACCCAAAGTGGTCTATAGTTACAATGCAATCCAGATCCAAATTCCAATTGCATTTTTTCATGAGATGGAGAAACAAATCACCAACCTCAGATGGAAAGGGAAGAGGCCCTAGATAAGTAAAGCGTCACTGAAGAAGAAGATCAAAGTGGGAGGCCTCACACTACCTGACTTTTGAATCTGTTATACCGCCATCGTAGTCGAAACAGCCTGGTACTGGTACAACAACAGATACATAGACCAATGGAACAGAATTGAGAATCCAGATGTAAAGTCAACCACATATAAGCAGCTGATGTTTGACAAAGGCCCCAAATCCGTTAGTTGGGGAAAAGACAATCTCTTTAACAAATGGTGCTGGCATAACTGGATATCCATCTGCAAAAAAATGAAACAAGACTCATACCTCACACTATGCACAGAACCTAACTCAAAATGAATCAAAGACCTAAATACAAAATCTAAAAAGATAAAGATCATGGAAGAGAAATAGGGATAACTGTAGGAGCGCTAATACCTGGCATAAACAGTACACAAAACACAAAACATCATTAACAATGCACAAACACCAGAAGAGAAACTAGATAGCTGGGAGGTCCTAAAAATCAAACACTTATGCTCATCCAAAGACTTCACCAAAGGAGTAAAGGGAAAACCTATCCACTGGGAAAAAGTTTTTGGCTATGACAAATCTGATCAGGGTCTAATCTCTAAAATCTGCAAGATACTGTAAAACCTCAATGACAAAAAGACAAATAATGCAATTAAAAAATGGGCAAAGAATATGAAGAGGCAGTTTACCAAAGAAGAATTCAGGCGGCTAACAGAAACATGAGGAAATGCTCATGATCATTAGCCATTAGGGAAATGTAAATCAAAACTACAATGAGATACCATCTCACTCCAACAAGGCTAGCCTTAATCCAAAAAACACAAAATAATAAATGTTGGAGAGGTTGTGCAGAGGCTGGAACCCTTATACACTGCTGGTGGGGATATACAATGGTACAACCACTTTGGAAATTGATTTGGCTCTTCCTTTTAAAGCTAGAAATAGAAGTACCATACGATCCAGCAATCCCACTCCTTGGAATATATCCTAGAGAAATAAGAGCCCTCACACAAATAGATACATGCACAGTCATGTTCACTGCAGCACTGTTTATAATAGCAAAAAGATAGAAACAACATAGGTGTCTGTGAACAGACGAATGGATGAACATATTACAGTATATTCACACAATGGAATACTACGCAACGATAAAGAACAATAAGCCCTCGAAACATCTCATAACATGGAAGAATCTAGAAGCCATTATGCTCAGTAAAATTAGTCAGTCACAAAAGGACAAATATTGTATGGACCACTATTCCGAGAACTCAAGAAAAGTTTAAACACAAAAGAAAACATCCTTTAGTGTTTACAAGGGTTGGGAGGGAGGGAGAGAGGTATTCACTAACTAGATAAAAAAAAACAAGAATTATTTTAGGTCAAGGGAAGGACAACACAGGGGAAGTCAGTACAACTGGACTAAGCTAAAAGCTAAGAAGTTTCCTGAACACAACCAGACACTTCGAGGGACAGTGTAGCAGGGGTGGGGATCTGGGAACCGTGGTTTCAGGGGACATCTAGGTCAATTGGTGTAACAAATTTTATTAAGAAAATGTTTTGCTCCCCACTTTGGTGAGTGGCATCGGGGGTCTTAAAAAGTAGCAAACAGAGATCTAAGAGGCATCAATGGGTCCCAACCCACCTGGAGCAAAGCAAAACTGAAGAACACCAAAGACACAAGGTAAATATGAGCCCAAGAGACAGAAAGGGCCACACAAAACAGAGACTCCATCAGCCTGAAACCAGAAGAACTAGATGATGTTCGGCTACCACCAATGAGTGCCCTGACAGGGAACACAACAGAGAGTCCATGATGGAGCCTGAGAAAAGTGGGGTGCAGAGCTCAAATTCTAGTAAAAAGACCAGACTTAATGGTCTGACTGAGACTGAAGGGACCCCAGAGGACATGGCCCCTGGACTCTCTGTTAGCCCCAAACTAAAACCACTCCTGAAGCCAAGTCCTTGGACAAAGATTTGGCTGGATTAACCACCAAAAAACCCACTGACATTGAGTCGACACTGGATTATAAGACATAAAATGATCCTGGTGAGAAGTGTGCTTCTTAGCTCAAGTAGACACATGAGACTAAATGGGGAGCTCCTGTCTGGATGCGAGACGAGAAGGTAAAGGGGGATAGGAGCTCTTTGAATGGACAGGAGCTGCTTGAAGGACAGGGGAAATACAGGGTGGAGAAGTGTTCTGTCACATTACAGGGAGAGCAACTAGGGTCACGCAACAATGTGTGTTTAAGCTTTTCTATGAGAAACTGACTTGAATGGTAACCTTTCACTTAAAGCTCAATTTAAAAAGTGTTCTGTCTAAAAGTGTGGTTTTTAGACCTTTTTTAGTGCCTCCATTTTGATGAACAGAGATTGTTGAGGTAGTCAAATTTACAATCTTTTCTTTAATGATTAACCTTTTTGTCTATTTTTTAAAAATCTTTTCTTATATTGAGTTCATGAAACTACCAACTAAATTTATTTTAGGTTCCATTTCACATCTACGTTTTTAATCCACTTGGAAATCATTTTGGTTATTGTGGAGGTAGGGATCAAAATTCACTTGGTTTGGTTTTTTTGGAAGATGCAACAGCTACACCAGAAGGCCTTGTCTTCCAAGGCGAGAAGTAGGTTCTAGTGTGTTCCTGCATTATGGAGCTTTTAGAACTAATATCCTTGTCACATTTGCCTATATTCCTGGCGAATCCATGAAGTCCAGGAGAAAAATCATAAAGTCACTGTTGACCTGTAATTCGTGCCCTGGGCCTTGGTGCACTATGCAGGCGAGATCAAGTAACTGAACCTTCAAGAAGAGTACCTCCGAATCAAGAGCAGGGCAGATACTCCAAAGGTGGTGAAGATGTTAGGGGCATTGTCTTAGGATCCAGGGGAGGGCTACTGTTATGAGTAAAAATCCCTATAGAGCTGGCAGGAAGCTGTGACGAGGGCTATTGCGCTTTTCGCGTGCGTAAAGGGCAGGCAGATCCCTGAGGCTGATCTCCAAATATACCAGTGCCCGCCATTGAGCGGCTCTCAACAGCGCCATCTGGCGCCAGGAAGCCTAAGCGCATCCACGAGAGAAGGAAGCGTCCAAAGCTGTGGCCCTGAACTGGTCTTGGAGGAATTGGGAGGTGCAAGTATTAAGCAGAAAAAAAGTGGGCAAGGGAGTGAGAGCCTTCCAGGGTCTTTACACCATACGTGGTGAATTGTATTTATTAAAATGGTCAGTAACCTAAATGGCCACATGGAGGCTTACAGTTTTCAGCAGATTTTTTGGGATAGAGGTATACATACAAGTGTTAATATAAAAAACATACGTTTTATTGGTGTGAGTACAGAGTATTGACGCTACGAGTCCCTGATGCAGATTTAGATTTGTTTTCTTTGGCTCTGTCACGCAAATCAATCCAATCTGCAACTGTGCTCAGGGTGGAATCTGCCAAGCAGGACTCACAGGAAATGCGCCTTCAAAGATGTAATCTCTGTTTCAGCCTCAGCCTGTGGAGAAGGTTCAGGCGATGAAAGGAAACCTTTAGAACTATCCGGAACTAAGACTAATATTAAGGAGGACTTGTTTGGTGACCCGCCTCCGAAGAGCCAGATGATAATTGTGTCCTGGTCTCCCATCTGATTTAGGGCAGAGAAATGAGGTCCGGTTTACGGTGCTGAGTAAGGAGAGTCCTCCTCCCTCGTTTTTTTTCCTTTTGGAGATTATCGACTAACAATTAACTTTCAGGAAAAGTCAGCGGTTTCCGCCCGGTTTCGAACCGAGGACCTTTTGCGTGTGAGGCGAACGTGATAACCACTACACTACGGAAACCACGGACGGTGGAGGACCTAAAGCTGTTCATCAATATCGTAAGACCTGCGGTCCCCAAGTATTTTGGTGTCCAACATATGAAATTCAGCTACATTTCTGTAGCAAAGTGCTACAGAAAGCTCTCGGGAAAAACACCAACCATCCCTTCAGGCAAAGGACTCTGCAGGTTCCATTAGGCCCCAACTGTTTTCTGCTCCTACCCTGGAAGGGAGGCTCTCTGGAGCCCACAACCGGGCTTCGGGATCCCGCAGCTCACTAGGGTTTCCGTTTTCAGAACTAAGCACCCCTGAGGTTCTCCAGTTCCCCACCGCACAGGGGCTGTGAACGCAGCCACCCCGGAGCTTTGGACCAAAGGCTCGGTGGCCGTTTAAGGGCGCTGGTAGTCAGTGCTCTTGGTTCTTGATAAATGATCCGTGCTTTCTATGAAAAATGCTCAGTGTCATTACTTGTTATTCACCCCTGCACTTGTTAGTTGCCATAGAGTCATTAAGACTCACTCATGACGAACCTATGAGCGCAGTGTAAAACTGCTCCATAGGGTTTTCAAGGCTGCGACCCTAGAGAAGCAGATTGCCAGGCCTGTCTTCTGAGGGGCCTCTGCATGGGTTAATGGTCGAGTGGCTAACCGTTTGGCAAGGAAACAGAAAACAAGTGTTGTCAAGGATGTGGAAAATTGGAACTCTCACCCATTGCTGGTGGGATTGTAAAATGGTTCCGCCTCTGTGGGAATCTTTGGTGATTCCTCAAAAAGTTAAACATAGAATTACCATATGAGCCAACAATTCCACTACTAGGTATATACACCAAAGAACTGAAAGTAGTAATGCAAACAGATACTTGTACACCAATGTTTGTTGCAGCATTATTCACATTATCCAAAAAGTGTAAACAAACCAAGTGTTCATCAACAGATGAATGGATAAATAAAACGCGGTATATCCATTAAAAAACCATTACTGTGGAGTCAATTCCAACCCATAGCAACCCTATAAGGACAGAGTAGAACTGCCCCATAGGATTTCCAAGAAGGGGATGATGAATTTGAACTGCTGACCTTTTGGTTTATTCAGCCATAAAGAAAAAGGAGAGTTCTGATGCATGCTAAGACATGGATGAACCTAGAAAAATTGTGCTGAATGAAATTAGCCAGACAGAAGAGGACAAATATTACATGACCCCACTTATATGGAATATCTAGAATAGGCAAATGCATAGAGACCAAAGTTTATTCAGTGGTTACCAGAGTGGGTGGGAAGGAAAAAGCAGCAATTATTGCTTAAACGGCGCTGAATTTCTGTTTAGGATGATGAGGAAATTTGGAAGCGGACAGTGGGGATGATTCCACACATGGTGAACCTAATTAATGTCACTGAATTGTGCACAGAAAGTGTTTGAAATGACAAGTGTTTTTGCTATATATTTCATCACACAAACTCAAATGATCCGCACTTCTAGTCCACCCCAGAACAGCAGAAGAACCTTCCCTCCTGGCCCTACCCTGCGCTCCCCCTGGGGCCTGACCTGCACTCTTGCCCTCTTTCTGCTCAAGCCCTTTTGCCTCAGCACCTCTCAGCCCCACCTCCCCAGGACACTTGCAGGGTCTCTTGTTCCATGAGACTCAAGTCCAATACTTTATTCACACCTTCATGTCTTAGCTCTACCTTAACAAAGGCAGAAACACGTGTCTTAGGGCATTTGGCTCTTGGAAAATATAAAAAAACCAACACAGGCCAAGCCAGTCTCGGGGCCTGCATTGAAATCTTTTCAACACCAGGCCAGGAGGCCGAGTAAAAACCGCAGGACCCAGGGGCAGCTCACGCAGAGTTCAGGATCGCTTGCTTTCTCCCTCCTCAGTCTTGAGATTCTTTTTGAAGGACAGTTATGTTTCAACACTAGAGATTCATTTTGCTTGCCTTTTTTATTTTTCTGCTGAACAGGTCCCAAAAAACCCAAGGTCACGGAGAGCTAATTTTAACGCAGGCGGTTTGCACAGAGCCACAATGTCTGGACAGATTTTCACCTTCGCCTCACAGCAACCACCATTAGGCAAAGAGTTTCTTTTGCTGAAAGACTTTAATGTTATTCTCCCTATGGTTTCCTTTAGGGATAAAGTTAAAAAAAAAAAAAGTTTAGCGAAAAACGTGCTATTTTCTCTAGCAGTTGCTGCTCTTGGTGCAGTGCTTACCGAGCGGCCTTCACCCCGAAGTTGAAGTGCTCCCACCCTGGGGAAGGAGCAGACTTGCCCGCTCACTGGAAACCAGGACGCGGAGCGCGCGGCTTTGTTTTCTGGTTCAAAGTGGAAGCGAGGATACAATGGGACCACATCACGCTCACCAGCGACCTAGGACCGCGTTCCAGACGATGCTGACTTCGGAAATTCATAACGTACTTGTCCTCTTTCCTTCCCTCCTTGATCTGTCTTCCTCCTCCGCCGCCCACCCAGAGGAGAGGGAGGATTCAACGCCTTTCTGCTCCGTCAGGACCCTTTGGGTCCCTCCTAAACAGGACAAAGGGGACAGTTGTTCTTCCCCTACAGAGGTGGAGGGGAGAGCGGGCTACTGGGGAACCACAAACTACCGCGTGCGTCCGGGCGCATCGCACACCTGCGCCTCTCCGGGTTCAAGAAACGGAAAAAAGGCGCCTTTGGAAGCTTCTCTGCAGGCAGAACCCAAAAGGAGTGGGGGGTTCGTGACTCCTAAGACAAGTCGAGCGGAGGAGTCTCAGGCATGTCTCTGACTCTCCAATACATGCCAGGAACAGGCTGATTTTGAGGGACGGAGCCAAAGAAAAAGGGCTAAGGCAGTCCAGCACCACGACCCTGGGATTAAGGGTCTGAAACCCAAGGTCTGAGCGAGCCCGGGGTCGCGCCTTATATTGATGTCCCGCCTTTATCAGGAGAGTCGTTGGTCCAGATTCAGAGCTCAAGAAAGGGAGGGACTGTGTAGGCCAACGTCCACATCTGACCAAGAAGGGACAAATTCCTAACTATTTAGATGTGGGTTCTGTGGAAAAGAACAGCGCCGAGAAGAGCTCGGGATTTTTTTGTCTAAGTAGATGGAAGGATGGAGCTCCCATCAACTAAAGCGGGAGAGGCACTCTGACAGCGTAGAGGTTAAGGGTCATAGCTGCTAACTAGAAATATCCGAGTTCAAATCCACCAGATGCTCTTCGGAAATATTATGGGGGTTTCTACTCTGTCCTATAGGGTTGCCATGAGTCGTGCCGGAGGAGAACCGGTTTGTTTTTTTTAAATGATGGGAAAGGAAGTCCTAGTGGCATAGTGGTTAAGAGCTACGCCTGCTAACCAAAAGATCGGCAGTTCAAATCCACCAGGCGCTCCTTGGAAACTGTGGGCAGATCTACCCTTCCCTGTAAGGCCGCTATGAGTCTCAGAATCTACTCAACGATGATGGGAAAGGTGCAGCGAGTTTTAGGAGAAAGATCTGGAGTTCAATTCCGGTCCCGGGGCCCTCTTTAAAAGAGTTTTCCGTCCGGGCTGCACCCGTTAGAGCCCTTTTTGATACTGGACTCTCGGGGGCTCATGCTCGGCGCCCTTCCCACCCTGGGCGCCCCCTCCCTGCAAGCTCGCCCCTGCCCTGGTCCCGGCCACCATGTCTCCACGCGCTCCCGCGACGCAAAGGCGCACGTCTAGGTCAGGTCTGAGGTAGGGCGGGGAAGAGCCACCTCGCTCCGAGACTTGTGGCGACCTGAGAGCTCTCGGTGTGCGGCAGGCTGGCTCGCCTTTTGGAGAAGGCGGGGAGGAAAGGGCCTTTGGGGAGGATCGCAGGAGGAGAGGGCGGCACCCCAGAAAGTAGGCGTCCTGGGTCCCCCGAGTTTGTTTCAAAGCGAGGTATTGCCAAAAGGAACCCAGAACCCAGTGCTGTCAGGAGGAGGGAGAAAAAAAAAAAGCTATTTGCCAGTTCCCTGGTGGTCTAGTGGCTAGGATTCGGCGCTTTCACCGCCGCGGCCCGGGTTCGATTCCCGGTCAGGGAAAAAGGCTTTTTTGCTACGTCTCTCCTCAGGAATCTTCTTTAGCCCCGTTTAATGCTAAACAGCCAGGGCCTTGCCTAGGCTTGAAGAAGTGAAAGGCGATGAGCAGTTGTAACCTTTCGCTTTCAGAATTTTCATCTCAAGAGAACAAAGTAGAACCTGAGACAAAAGCTCCAATCTTCCTTAGCAAAAAATTTTGAAACAAAAAAAGTTGAAAGAATACTAACTTCATATATTCTTCCCGTACGTTTTACCAAAGAACATTTTTCACATTAGCTTTGTCAGTCTCTCCATATGTATGTATTTGCTACCACATTTGAGAGTAATTTGCAGATAATCCCATGATTGTTTTGGTTACTGTTTTCCTTTGGCAATATCCCTCTAAACTAGCCTCTTGGAGACCTGTCCATTTTGTCCTCTCGAAGAGGCCCCTCTTGCACACTCTGAGGTGTGACCTAGAGCCCCTTCCATGAGCTACAGACTCCAATCACTGGGGAAATTCAAGAGTTTAGAGATTACCTCCTGGGAACCAGTGCGAAAGACCAAATCCTTTGAGTAAAATTAATTGCACACTCCACAGTACATTTCGAAATTTGAAAACAGATAGTGGTGATGGTTCCACAACAAGGTGAACTTAATGTCACTGAATTGTGCACATAAAATGGTTGAAAAGGCATATGTTTTGCTCTATATTTCATCAGACACACTCAAAATGATCCACACTTCCCGCCCCAGTAGAACCCTCCCTCCAGGCCCTACCCTGTGCTCTGCCTGGGGCCTGACCTGCCCTCTTTCCTCTCAAGCCCTTTGGCCTCAGGACCTCTCTGCTGTCCCACCTCTGGCTCTTGAGGTGTCTCTTTTTCTATGCCACTCAATTTCAGTCCAGTATTTGAATCACACCTTCCTGTTTTATGGTGGCATTACTAGGGACCTGTGTGGGGAATGAGGTACAGACCAAGCCAAGTGGTATTATCAGAGGGGGTGACACCAGAATGATTGTTTATAAAACTTTTGTGCAATGTTTAAGCAAAAATTTATTATTTTTTATAAAACATATTCCTGTAATTAACAACAGAGGGTCCCAGACAGAGCTGGAGAAAAATGTAGAACAAAATTCTAACTCAAAAAGAAAGACCAGACTTGCTGGCCAGACATAGACTGGAGAAACCCTAAGAGTATTCCCCCCGCCACACACACACTTTCAGCTCAGTAATGAAGTCACTCCTGAGGTTCCCCCCTCAGCCAAAGATTGGCCAGGCCCATAAAACAAAAGGAGACTAAAGAGGCACACCAGCCCAAGGGCAAGGACTAGAAGGTGGGAGGGGATGGGAAAGCTGGTAATAGGGAACCTAAGGTTGAGAAGGGAGAGTATTGACATGTTGTGGGGTTGTTTAACCAATGTCATAAAACATTATGTGTCCTGTTTAATGAACTTTTTAATGAACAAAACTAGTTTGTTCTGTAAACCATCTAAAGTACAAAAAAAAAAAAAAAAATCCCTTACAACAAAAACATTTTTGTAAGCCCAGCTTACATGTATCAATATACCTACAAAGCTAAAACTCTATGCCATTTTACTTTTTGAAACTTCTAATGTGCTCTGGTAAGAGCTGTCATTATTACCCAGTTATAATAATGCTTCAAATCACGTGATTTTGTCTGCATGCCCTGGAAATATCTGCTAGAAGCATCCACTGTTGTTTTTGTTGCTGCTGGTGTTTTTATAGTGGCTGGTTTTGCCAAATTTTCTGGTGTTTTAGCTATGATATTGGGGTAATTCACATTTGTGAATCTATATTAATAACTTTTTTGAGAATGAAATAGTAATTAAAGGAAAAGAGCCAGAAAAATAATAAAAAGGCTACTGTTCATTAAGAAATAATGTTGTAAGTAAAAATGTAATTCAATGTAGAAATATTTTACAAAACATTTTTGCTGTTAGTATTCATACAATCCAAGAAATATTACATTTAAGCAATTTAAAACCATATTTATAACATACTATTCCATGATTAAAGTTGATAATAAACACTACTAAGAATTCTGTTAGGTGCATTGATAATGACTGGTGATTGGACTGTGAAAGTTGCAAACAAAGATGAAGGATCACTAGTTTGAAAATATGGCCTTCGTGATAGAAATGACACCAGAGATCTCATGATAGAATTTTGCAAGACCAATGACTTCCTCATTGCAAAAACCTTTTTTCAGCAATGTAAGCAGTGACTATACACGTGGACTTCACCAGATGGAATATACAGGAATCAATTTGACTACATCTGTGGAAAGAGAAGGTGGAGAAACTCAATATCATCAGTCAGCACAAGGCCAGTGGCCTACTGTGGAACAGACTATCAGTTGCTCATATGCAAGTTCATGTTGAAGCTGAAGAAAATTAGAACAAATCCATGAGAGCCAAAATATAACCTTGAGTATATCCCACCTGAATTTTGAGACTGTCTCAAAAATAGATTTGACTCATTGAACTCTAATGACCAAAGATCAGACAAGTTGTGGAGTGACATCAAGGATATCACACATGAAGAAAGCAAAAGATCATTAAAAAGACAGGAAAGAAAGAAAAGACCAAAATGGATGTCAGAAGAGACTCTGAAACTTCCTCTTGAACATCGAGTAGCTAAAACAAATGGAAGAAATGATGAAGTAAAAGCTGAACAGAAGATTTCAAAGGCTGGTTCGAGAAGACAAAGTAAAGAATTATAATGAAATATGCAAAGACCTAGAGTTAGAAAACCAAAAGGGAATAACATGGTTGGCATTTCTCAAGCTAAAAGAACTGAAGAAAAAATTCAAGCCCTGGGTTGCAATATTGAAGGATTCAACAGGGAAAATATTGAATGACACAGAAAGCATCATAAGAAGATGGGCATAATTCCCAGAGTCACTGTACCAAAGGAACTGGTCAACGTTCAACCATTTCAGGAAGAAGCGTATGATCAAGAACCCATGGCACTGAAGGAAAAAGTTCAAGCTACACTGAAGGCATTGGCGAAAAACGAGGCTCCAGGAACTGAAGTAAACGAATTGAAATGTTTCAATAAATGGGAAGTGGAGTTGCTCACTTGTCTATGCCAAGAAATTTGGAAGATAGCTACCTGTTCAACCAACTGGAAGAGATCCATATTTGTGCCCATTCCAAGGAAAGGCGGTCTAACAGAATGCGGAAATTATGAAATAATATTATTAATACCATGTACAAGTAAAGTTTTGTTGAAGAAAATTCCAAAATGGTTGCAGCGGTACATCAACAGGGAACTGCCAGAAATTAAAGCCAGATTCAGAAGAGGATGTGAAATGAGGGGTATCATTGCTGATGTCAGATGGATCCTGGCTGAAAGCAGAGTATACCAGAAAGATGTTTACCTGTGTTTTATTGACTATGCAAATACATTTAACTGTGTGGATCATAACAAAGTATGGATAATATTGTGAAGAATGGAAATTCCAGAACACTTAATTGTGCTCATGAGGAACCTGTACATAGACCAAGAAGCAGTTGTATGAACAGCACAAGGAGATACCGCATGGTTTAAAGTCAGGAAAGGTGTGCATCAGGGTTGTATTCTTTCACAATCTAGTAGCCCATCCATGTATACTGAAAGAAAACAAAACAAGATAAGACTCAGTGAGCAAATATAGAATAAATCACTACAATATCTTAGTGATGGCTCGGAGACAGCAGTCGATATCAAACCACATAAAGAAGCAGACCATGACTGCTTCTACAACCCCCCAAACGAAAGAATCAAAATCTTTCCCAAATGAAGATACAATCCTGGAAGTATCAGATACAGAATATAAAAAACTAATTTACAGAATGCTTCAAGACATCAGGGATGACCTCATAAATGAAATAAGGCAATCTGCAGAAAAAGCCAAGGAACACACTGATAAAACAGTTGAAGAACTCAAAAAGATTATTCAAGAACATAGTGGAAAAATTAATAAGTTGCAAGAATCCATAGAGAGACAGCATTCAGAAATCCAAAAGATTAAAAATAAAATTACAGAATTAGACAACGCAATAAGAAGTCAGAGGAGCAGACTCGAGCAATTAGAATGCAGACTGGGACATCTGGAGGACCAGGGAAACAACACCAACATAGCTGAAAAAAAATCAGATAAAAGAATTAAAAAAAATGAAGAAACCCTAAGAATCATGTGGGACTCTATCAAGAAGGATAACTTGCATGTGATTGGAGTCCCAGAACAGGGAGGGAGGACAGAAAACACAGAGAGAATAGTTGAAGATCTGCTGACAGAAAACTTCCCTGACATCATGAAAGACGAAAGGATATCTATCCAAGATGCTCATCGAACCCCATTTCAGATTGATCCAAAAAGAAAAACACCAAGATATATTATCATCAAACTTGCCAAAACCAAAGATAAAGAGAAAATTTTAAAAGCAGCCAGGGATAAAAGAAAGGTCTCCTACAAGGGAGAATCAATAAGAATAAGTTCAGACTACTCAGCAGAAACCATGCAGGCAAGAAGGGAATGGGACGACATATACAGAACACTGAAGGAGAAAAACTGCCAGCCAAGGATCATATATCCAGCAAAACTCTCTCTGACATATGAAGGCAAAATTAAGATATTTACAGATAAACACAAGCTTAGAGAATTTGCAAAAACCAAACCAAAGCTACAAGACATACTAAAGGAAATTGGTCAGAAAACCAATAATATCAGATACCAGCACAACACAAGGTCACAAAACAGAACATCCTGATATCAACTCAAATAGGGAAATGGCAAAAACAAATTAAGATTAATTAAAAAAAAAAAAAAAAGCTCAAAACAGGGAATCATTGAAGTCAATATGTAAAAGATCACAATAATCAAAAAGAGGGACTAAATGCAGGTGGCATAGAACTGCCATATGGAGAGGAATACAAGGTGATATAGGACAATACAAGTTAGGTTTTTACTTAGAAAAATAGGGGTAAATATTAAGGTAACCACAAAGAGGTATAACAACTCCATAACTCAAAATAAAAAACAAGAAAAACATAATGACTCAGCAAACATAAAGTCAAATACTATGAAAATGAGGAACACACAATTTACAAAGAAAAACCTCTCAGCACAAAAAAGTAAGTGGAAAATTGAAATCGTCAACAACACACATAAAAAGGCATCAAAATGACAACACTAAACACAAAAAAACACATACTTATCTATAATTACGCTGAATGTAAATGGACTAAATGCACCAATAAAGAGACAGAGAGTCTCAGACTGGATAAAGAACCCTGGTCCGTCTCTATGCTGCCTACAAGAGACACACCTTAGACTTAGAGACACAAACAAACTAAAACTCAAAAGATGTAAAAAAATATATCAAGCAAACAATAAGCAAAAAAGAAGAGGAGTAGCAATATTAATTTCTGACAAAATAGACTTTAAAGTTAAATCCACCACAAAGGATAAAGAAGGACACTACATAATGATAAAAGGGACAAGTGACGAGGAAGATATAACCATATTAAATATTTATGCACCCAATGACAGGGCTGCAAGATACATAAATCAAATTTCAACAGAACTGAAAAGTGAGATAGACACCTCCACAATTATAGTAGGAGACTTCAACACACCACTTTTGGAGAAGGACAGGACATCCAGTAAGAAGCTCAATAGAGACACAGAAGACCTAATTACAACAATCAACCAACTTGACCTCACTGACTTATACAGAACTCTCCACCCAACTGCTGCAAAGTATACTCTTTTTTCTAGCGCACATGGAACATTCTCTAGAATAGACCACATATTAGGTCATAAAACAAACCTTTGCAGAATCCAAAACATCGAAATATTACAAAGCATCTTCTCATACCACAAGGCCATAAAGGTGGAAATCAATAACAGAAAAATTAAGGAAAAGAAATCAAATACTTGGAAACTGAACAATACCCTCCTGAAAAAAGACTGGGTTATAGAAGACATTAAGGAGGGAATAAGGAAATTCATAAAATGCAACGAGAATGAAAATACTTCCTATCAAAACCTCTGGGACACAGCAAAATCAGTGCTCAGAGGCCAATTTATATCGATAAATGCACACATACAAAAAGAAGAAAGAGCCAAAAGCAGGGAACTGTCCCTACAACTTGAACAAATAGAAAGTGAGCAACAAAAAGAAACCATCAGGCACCAGAGGAAAACAAATAATAAAAATTAGAGCTGAACTAAATGAATTAGAGAACAGAAAAACAATTGCAAGAATTAACAAAGCCAAAAGCTGGTTCTTCAAAAAAATTAACAAAATTGATAAACCATTGGCCAGACTGACTAAAGAAATACATGAAAGGAAACAAATAACCCGAATAAGAAACGAGATGGGCCACATCACAACAGACCCAACTGAAATTAAAAGAATCATATCAGATTATTACGAAAAATTGTACTCTAGCAAATTTGCAAACCTAGAAGAAATGGATGAATTCCTGGAAAAACACTACCTACCTAAACTAACACAATCAGAAGTAGAACAACTAAATAGGCCCGTAACAAAAAAAGAGATTGAAACGGTAATCAAAAAACTCCCAACAAAAAAAAGCCCTGGCCCCGATGGCTTCACTGCAGAGTTCTACCAAACTTTCAGAGAAGAGTTAACACCACTACTACTAAAGGTATTTCAAAGCATAGAAAATGACGGAATACTACCCAACTCATTCTATGAAGCCACCATTTCCCTGATACCAAAACCAGGTAAAGACATCACAAAAAAAGAAAATTATAGACCTATATCCCTCATGAACATAGATGCAAAAATCCTCAACAAAATTCTAGCCAATAGAATTCAACAACATATCAAAAAATTAATCCACCATGACCAAGTGGGATTTATACCAGGTATGCAAGGCTGGTTTAATATTAGAAAAACCATTAATGTAATCCACCATATAAATAAAACAAAAGACAAAAACCACACGATCTTATCAATTGATGCAGAAAAGGCTTTTGACAAAGTCCAACACCCATTTATGATAAAAACTCTAACCAAAATAGGAATTGGAGGAAAATTCCTCAACATAATAAAGGGCATCTATACAAAGCCAACAGTCAACATCACTGTAAATGGAGAGAGCCTGAAAGCATTTCCCTTGAGAACGGGAACCAGACAAGGATGCCCTCTATCACCGCTCTTATTCAACATGTTGCTAGAGGTCCTAGCCAGAGCAATTAGGCTATACAATGAAATAAAGGGCATCTGGATTGGCAAGGAGGAAGTAAAATTATCTCTATTTGCAGATGACATGATCTTATACACAGAAAACCCTAAGGAATCCTCCAGAAAACTACTGAAACTAATAGAAGAGTTTGGCAGAGTCTCAGGTTATAAAATAAACATACAGAAATCACTTGGATTCCTCTACATCAACAAAAAGAACATGGAAGAGGAAATAACCAAATCAATACCATTCACAGTAGCCCCGAAGAAGATAAAATACTTAGGAATAAATCTTACCAAAAAAGACCTATACAAAGAAAACTACAGAGTACTACTACAAGAAACTAAAAAGGACCTACTTAAGTGGAAAAACATACCTTGCTCATGGGTAGGAAGACTTAACATAGTAAAAATGTCGATTCTACCAAAAGCCATCTATACATACAATGCACTTCCGATCCAAATTCCAACGTCGTTTTTTAATGTGATGGAGGAACAAATCACCAACTTCATATGAAAGGGAAAGAAGCCTCGGATAAGCAAAGCATTACTGAAAAAGAAGAAGAAAGTGGGAGGCCTCACTCTACCTGATTTCAGAACCTGTTATACAGCCACAGTAGTCAAAACAGCCTGGTACTGGTACAGCAACAGGCACATAGACCAATGGAACAGAATTGAGAACCCAGATATAAATCCATCCACGTATGAGCAGCTGATATTTGACAAAGGCTCAGTGTCAGTTAATTGAGGAAAAGATGGTCTTTTTAACAAATGGTGCTGTCATAAGTGGATATCCATTTGCAAAAAAATGAAACAGGACCCATACCTCACACCATGCACAAAAACTAACTCCAAGTGGATCAAAGACCTAAACATAAAGACTAAAACGGTAAAGATCATGGAAGAAAAAATAGGGACAACATTAGGAGCCCTAATACAAGGCATAAACAGAACACAAAACATTACCAAAAATGATGAAGAGAAACCAGATAACTGGGAGCTCCTAAAAATCAAACACCTATGCTCATCTGAAGACTTCACCAAAAGAATAAAAAGACCCCCTACAGACTGGGAAAGAATTTTCAGCTATGACATCTCCGACCAGCACCTGATCTCTAAAATCTGTATGATTCTGTCAAAACTCAACCACAAAAAGACAAACAACCCCATTAAGAAGTGGGCAAAGGATATGAACATGCACTTCACTAAAGAAGATATTCAGGCAGCTAACAGATACACAAGAAAATGCTCTCGATCATTAGCCATTAGAGAAACGCAAATTAAAACTACAATGAGATTCCATCTCACTCCAACAAGGCTGGCATTAATCCAAAAAACACAAAATAATAAATGTTGGAGAGGCTGCGGAGAGATTGGAACTCTTATACACTGCTGGTGGGAATGTAAAATGGTACTTTGGAAATCTATCTGGCGTTATCTTAAACAGTTAGAAATAGAACTACCATACAATCCAGAAATCCCACTCCTCGGAATAAACCCTAGAGAAATAAGAGCCTCCACACAAACAGATATATGCACACCCATGTTTATTGCAGCTCTGTTTACAATAGCAAAAAGCTGGAAGCAACCAAGGTGTCCATCAATGGATGAATGGTTAAATAAATTGTGGTATATTCACACAATGGAATACTACGCATCGATAAAGAACAGTGACAAATCTGTGAAACGAACCTGGAAGGCATTATGCTGAGCGAAATGAGTCAGAGGCAAAAGGACAAGTACTGTATAAGACCACTATTATAAGAGCTTGAGAAATAGTATAAACTGAGAAGAACACATACTTTTGTGGTTACGAGGGGGGGAGGGAGGAAGGGTGAGAGAGGGTTTTTTACTGATTAGTTAGTAGATAAGAACTGCTTTAGGTGAAGGGAAGGACAGTACTCAATACATGGAAGGTCAGCTCAACTGGACTGGACCAAAAGCAAAGAAGTTTCCGGGATAAAATGAATGCTTCAAAGGTCAGCGGAGCAAGGGCGGGGGTTTAGGGACCATGGTTTAAGGGGACTTCTAAGTCAATTGGCAAAATAATTCTATTATGAAAACATTCTGCATCCCACTTTGAAATGTGGCATCTGGGGTCTTAAATGCTAACAAGCGGCCATCTAAGATGCATCAATTGGTCTCAACCCACCTGGATCAAAGGAGAATGAAGAACACCAAGCTCACACGATAACTAAGAGCCCAAGAGACAGAAAGGGCCACATGAACCAGAGACCTACATCATCCTGAGACCAGAAGAACTAGTTGGTGCCCGGCCACAATTGATCACTGCCCTGACAGGGAGCACAACAGAGAACTCCTGAGGGAGCAGGAGATCAGTGGGATGCAGACCCCAAATTCTCATAAAAAGACCAGACTTAATGGTCTGACTGAGACTAGAAGAATCCCGACGGTCATGGTCCCCAAACCTTCTGTTGGCCCAGGACAGGAACCATTCCCGAAGACAACTCATCAGACATGAAAGGGACTGGACAGTGGGTAGGAGAGAGATGCTGATGAAGAGTGAGCTATTTGTATCAGGTGGACACTTGAGACTGTGTTGGCATCTCCTGTCTGGAGGGGGGATGGGAGGATAGAGAGAGTTGGAAGCTGGCAAAATTGTCACGAAAGGAGAGACTGGAAGGGCTGACTCATTAGGGGGAAAGCAAGTGGGAGTATGGAGTAAGGTGTATATAAACTTATATGTGACAGTTTGACTTGATTTGTAAATGTTCACTTGAAGCTCAATAAAAGTTAATTAAAAAAAAAACCATATCTTGATCAACTATGCTAAAAAAATACTAAATTATCTCTTTCTCGTCCATATAGAACATTATATTTGTTGTCGTGTATACAATCAGACTATGCAACCAGAAATGTAGGAAAAAATTATTACAGAGATGTGTCACCCAGTTAATTAATAATACTAGCTGTTTATAATATTTGTGGTATTTATCTGCTGCTTAAAAGTTTGTGTTTTGTTGCAGTTTCTTTTCTCATAAATGTCCACTTTCATACCTAAAAAAAAAAAAAAAAGATGGAAGAAATACACAGGGTCATTATACCAAAAAGAATTAGTCGATATTCAACCATTTCAAGAGGTAGCATATGATCAGGAACTGATGGTACTGAAGGAAGAAGTCCAAGATGCTCTGAAGGCACTGGCAAAAAACAAGGCTCCAGGAATTGGTGTAATTATCAATTGAGATGTTTCAACAAACAGATGCAGTGCTGGAGATGCTCACTCATCTATGCCAAGAAATATGGAAGACAGCTTCCTAGCCAACTGACTGGAAGAGATCCATATTTATGCCTATTTCCAAGAAAGGCGATATAACCGAATGTGGAAATTATAGAACAGTATCATTAATGTCACACGCAAGTAAAATTTTGTTGAAGAGCATTCAAAAATGGCTAAAGCAGCATATCGACAGGCAACTGCCAGAAATGCAGGCTGGTTTCAGAAGAGGACATGGTACCAGGGATATCATTGCTAATGTCAGATGGATCCTGGCTGAAATCAGAGAATACCAGAAGGATGTCTACCTGTGTCTTATTGACTAGGCAAAGGCATTCGACTGTGTGGATCATAACAAGTTATGGATAACATTGCAAAGAATGGGAATTCCAGAACACTTAATTGTGCTCATGAGGAACCTTTACATAGATCAAGAGCCAGTTGTTCGGACACAACAAAGGGATACTGATTGGTTTAAAGTCAGGAAAGGTGTGTATCAGGGTTGTATTCTTTCATCATACCTATTCAATCTGTATGCTGAGCAAATAATCCGAGAAGCTGGACTATATGAAGACAAATGGGGCATCAGGATTGGAGGAAGACTCATTAACAACCTGCGTTATGCAGATAACACAACCTTGCTTGCTGAAAGTGAAAAGGACTTGAAGCACTAAGGAAGATCAAAGACCACAGCCTTCAGTGTGGATTGCACCTCAACATAAAGTAAACAAAAATCCTCACAACTGGACCAGTGAGCAACATCATGATCAACAGAGAAAAGATTGAAGTTGTCAAGGATTTCATTTTACTTGGATCCACAATCAACAGCCATGGAAGCAGCAGTCAAGAAATCAAACGACACATTGCATTGGGTAAATCTGCTGCAAAGGACCTCTTTAAGGTGTTGAAGAGCAAAGATGTCACCTTGAATACTAAGGTGCGCCTGACCCAAGCCATGGTATTTTCATTCGCATCATATGCATGTGAAAGCTGGACAATGAATAAGGAAGACCGAAGAAGAATTGACGCCTTTGAGTGAACAAATCTGTCTTAGAAGAAGTACAACAAGAATGCTCCTTAGAAGCAAGGGTGGCGAGACTGTGCCTTACATGCTTTGGACATGTTATCAGGAGGGATCAGTCCCTGGAGAAGGACACCATGTTTGGCAAAGTATAGGGTCAGCAGAAAAGAGGAAGACCCTCAACAAGGTGGATTGACATAGTGGCTGGAACAATGAACTCAAGCATAATAACAACGATTGTAAGGATGGTGCAGAACCAGGCAGCGTTTGGTTCTGTTGTGCATAGGGTTGCTATGAGTCGGAACTGACTCGATGGTATCTAACAACAACAACAACATATCATCAAGTCACGCAGAAAGCAAGATGTACAGAGAGTGTCTTGTCTACTCAAAAAGATCTGTTTAAAGTCTAAGCTAAAATATTAACGTGAATTGTTGTTGTTAGTGGGGTCAAGTCGGTTCTGACTTGTAACGACCCTGTGTACAACAGAAAAAGACACTGTACTGCTGCAACCGCTTTTGTATGATCTTCAGCAAAATTCTACTTGTGTGTGGTATTAATGATATTGTTTGGTAATTTCTGTTTTCTGTTGGATCACCATTCTTTGGAATGGGCACAAATATGCATCTCTTTCAGTTGGTTGGCCAGGAAGCTCTCCTCCAAATTTTTTGACATAGATGAGTAAGTACCTCCAGTGCTGAATCTGTTTGTTGTAACATCTCAGTTGCTATTCCGTCAATTCCTGGACCCTTGTTTTTTGTCCAATATCTTCAGTGTAGCTTGGATTTCTCCCTTCAAAGCCATCGGTTCTTGATCATATGCTACCTCCTGAAATGTTTGAATGTTGACCAATTCTTTTCGATACAGTGACTCTGTGTATTCTTTCCCTCATCTTTTAACGCTTCCTGCGTTGTTTAATATTTTCCCCATAGAATCCTTCAACACTGCAACCTAAGGCTTGAATTTTGCTTCAGTTCTTTCACCTTGAGAAATGCCAAGTGTTTTCTTCCGTTTTGGTTTTCTAACTCCAGGTCTTTGCCCATTTCATTATAATACTTTACTTTGTCTTCTTGAGCCACCTTTTAAAATCTGCTGTTCAGCTTTTACTTCATCATTTCTTCCATTTGGTTTAGCTACTCGACAGCCAAGAGCAAGTTTCAGAATCTCTTCTGACATCCGTTTTTTTTTTTCTCTCTTTCCTGTCTTTTTAACAACCTTTAGCTTTCTTCATGTATGATGTCCTTAATGTCATTCCACAGCTCATCTGGTCTTCAGTCATAAGTGTTTAATTTGTCAAATCTATTCTTGAGATGGTCTGTAAATTCAAGTGGGATATACTCAAAGTTGTACTTTGGTTCTCATATACTTTTTCTAATTTTCTTCAGCTTCAACTTGAACTTGCATATGAGCAACTGACGGTCTGTTGGGCAGTTGCCCCTAGCTTTGTTCTGACTAACAATATTCTCCACGGTTGCTTTCCACAGATGTAGTCAATTTAATTCCTGTGTATTCCACCTGGCAAGGTCCACGTGTATAGTCGCTGTTTAGGTTGTTGAAAAAATGTATTTGCAATGAAGAAGTTGTGGGTCTTGCAAAATTCTATCATGCAATCTTCAGCATCATTTCTGTCACCAAGGCCATATTTTCCAACTACCAACTCTTCTTCTTTGTTTCCAACTTCAAATTCCAATCACCAGTAATTACCAATGCATCTTTATTGCATGTTTGATCAATTTCAGACTGCAGAAGTTGGTAAAAATCTTCAATTTCCTCGTCTTTGACATTAGTGGTTGGTGTGTAAATTTGAGTAATAGTCATATTAACTGGTCTTCCTTGTAGGCACATGGATATTATCCTATCACTGAAAGCATTGTACTTCAGGATAGCTCTTGCAATGTTCTTTTTGATGATGAATTCGACACCATTCCTCTTCAATTTGTCATTCCTGGCATAGTAGACTAATATGATTGTCCAATTCAAAATGGCCAGTACCAGTCCATCTCAGCTCACTAATCCATAGACTGGCTGTGGAACAGACTATCAATTGCTCATATACAAGTTCAAGTTGAAGCTGAAGAAAATTAGAACAAATCCACGAGAGCCAAAGTACGACCTTGAGTATATACGACCTGAATTTAGAGACCATCTCAAGAATAAATTTGACATGTTAAACATTAGACTGAAGATCAGATGAGTTGTGGAATGACATTTAGGACATCATGCACGAAGAAAGCAAAAGGTCATTAAAAAGACATGAAAATAGAAAAGGCTAAAATGGATGTCAGAAGAGACTCTGAAACCTGCTCTTGCATGTCGAGTAGCTAAAGGAAAAGGAAGAGATGATGGAGTAAAAGAGTTGAAGAGATTTCAAAAGGCAGCTTGAGAAGACAAAGTATTACAATAACATGTGCAAAGACCTAGAGTTAGAAAACCAAAAGGAAAGAATGCGTTTGGCATTTCTCAAGTTCAAAGAACTGAAGAAAAAATTCAAGCCTTGAGTTGCAATATTGAAGGATTCTATGGGGAAAATATTAAACAACGCAGAAAGCATAAAAAAGGATGGAAGGCATATACAGAGTCACTATACCAAAAAGAATTGGTTGACGTTCAGCCTTTTCTGGAGGTAGCATATGATCAGCAAGTGATGGTACCGAAAGAAGAGCTCCAAGCTGCACTGAAGGCATCGGGAAAAAGAAGGCTCCAGGAATTGACAGAATACCAACTGAGATGTATCAAAAAACAGATGCAATGCTGGAAGTGCTCACTCATCTATGCTTGCTGAAAGTGAAAAGGACTTGAAGCACTTACTGATGAAGATCAAACACCACAGCCTTCATTATGGATTACATCTCAGCATAAACAAAACAAAAATCCTCACAACTATGCCAATAAGCATGTTCGACTTTGTTTTAGTGTGACTCAAAACGGAGACTGGGATACAACTGGAATACATTAGCCTAACCAGCGACCTATGATCCAGTTCCAGATGAAGCTGTCTTTGCTTTAAAAAAAAAAACCATTGCCATCGAGTCCAACTCATAGTGGCCCTATAGGACAGAGTAGAATTGCTGCTTTATGTTTTCAAGAAGCAGCTGGTAGGTTTGAACTGCAGACCTTTTGTTTAGGGGCTGAGCTCTTAACAGCTGTGCCAACAGGGCCCCATCTTCACTTTAGATCAGGAAATTTCGTATCATGTTTTTTCCCTTTTCCTTCCCTCCTTGATCTATCTCCCACCTCCCCAGCCCACCCAGAGGAAAAGGTTTACCGCCTTTCTGTCACGTCAGGGCCCTCTGGTGTCTCTCCTGGAGAAGAAAAAGAGGGCAGTTGTCCTTCCTCTACAGGATGGGGAGGAGAAACTGTCGCCACCTGAGGAACCAAAAACTCACAGGTTTTGCTTCCCACACACCTACCTGTGCTTGACCAAATCCAATTAGACAAATCCAATATTGTTTCTCCTGAAGCTTCTCTGCAGGCTGAACAGGTAGGATGTGGGGTTCTTACTTGGCTAGACAAGCTGTGTTGATGTGTCTCGGGCCTGTAACTGGGCCTAGAAATCAGGTCACTAAGGCTGTTTTTGAGGGACAAAGACAAAGAAAAGGCACAAAGGAGGCCCAATCCCAAGACCCAGAGATTAAGAGTCTGAAATCCTAAGGTCTGAAGGAGCTGAGAATTAGGTTGATCTCCTGACTTTATTAAAAAAAAAAAAAAAAAAGTATTTCAAAAGGGAACACACCATGAGGGAAATTTAGGGCAACTTAGAGGCCTAATAAAGAAGAAGTTGGAGACCCTGAAAAGGCCAGAGGGAGAAGGAAAAAGTTTTAAAAAATCATGGTGAAATTTTTCCTATCATTCTAAGAACAATAAACCTACTGATTCAAGAAGATGAATGAACCCTAGCACAAAAAACATGAGGAGACCATACAGTACAAAAGCAAAATATTTTTTTTAATAATTTTTATTGTGCTTTAAGTGAAAGTTTACAAATCAAGTCAGTCTCTTACATATAAACTTATATACACCTTACTACATACTCCCAGTTACTCTCACCCCAATGAGACAGCCCTCTCCCTCCTTTCAGTCTATCTTTTCATGACCATTTTGCCAGCTTCTAACCCCCTCTACCCACTCATCTCCCCTCCAGACAGGAGATGCTAACATAGTTTCAAGAGTCCACCAGATGCAAGTAGCTCACTCCTCATCAGCATCTCTCTCCAACCCATTGTTCAGTCCAACCCATGTTGGACAAGTTGGCTTCAGGAATGCTTCCTGTCCTGGGCCAACAGAAGTTTTGGGGACCGTGACCACTGGGGTCCTTCTAGTCTCAGTCAGACCATTAAGTCTGGTCTTTTTATGAGAATTTGGGGTCTGCATCCCACTGTTCTCCTGTTCTCTCAGGCGTTCTCTGTTGTGTTCCTGGTTCTCTGTTGTGTTTTGCTTTTTGTGACACAAAAGCAAAACATCTTAAACCCAGCCAGAAGAAAAAGACATGGTGCATAATGAGGGGCAAAAGTAAGGATTACATCAGAGTTTTTGTTGAAAGCCATGCATTAAGTACTGAAGAAAAAAAAAAAAAAAAAAAGCCAACCAAAAACTCCATGCTAAAAAAAAAAAGATGAAGGTGAAATAATGACATTTTAAGACACACAAAAGCTGAAAGAACTCATCACCAGCAGACCCACACTAGAAGTGTTCAAGGGGCCCTCCAGACAGAAGAAAACTGATACCAGAAGGAAATCTGTATTATTATTTAAATTTATTTAAAACGTTTAAACATAGTAATAACAATGGATTGCAGGGTTTGCTGCATATGTAAAATTAAAATGCATGACAACAATAGCAGAAAGGCCAGCAGGGGATGTCTTAGTCATCCAGTGCTGCTATAACAGAAATATAACAAGGGATGGCTTTAACAAAGACAAGTTTATTTTCTCACAGTCTAGGAGGCTAGAAGTCCAAATTCAGGGTGTCAGCTCCAGGGGAAGGCTTTTCTGTCGGCTCTGTAGGAAGATTTTTGTCATCGATCTTCATCTGGACTAGAAGCCTCTCTGCACAGGAACCCTAGGTCCAAAGGGCAGGTACTGCTCCCAGGGCTGCTTTCTTGGTGGTATGAGGCCCCCACTCCCTGCTTGCTTCCCTTTCCTTTTATGTCTTGTAAGATAAAAGGTGGTACAGGCCACACCCAGGGAAACTGCCTTTACATTGGATCAGGGATATGACCTTAGTAACGGTCCCACCCTGATTTTCTTTAACATAATCTAATCTTACCTCATTAACCAGAAGCGGAGATTAGGATTTACAACCCAGGAAAATTACAATCACAAATTGGAGGGCAACCACAAAATACTGGAAATTGTGGCCTAACCAAGTCGACACATATTTTGGGGGGACATAATTCAATACATGACAGGGGAGAATGGTGAAGAGGTACTATATCACCTGAAAGACTGTGATAAGTTAAAGTTGTATACTATAAACCACAAAGAAATCACTAAAGCTCTAATTCATTCTCTAAACCAAGCATAACCCTGATATCCAAACCAAAGACACCGCAAGAAAAGAAAACTACAGGCCAATATCTCTTATGAATATAGATGCAAAAATCCTCCATGAAATACTAGTGAACAGAATCTAACAACATATTAACAGAGTCATACACCATGACCAAGTGGGATTTATTCCAGAAATGCAGGGATGATTAACATTGGAAAATCAATCAATGTCATACACCACATCAAAAGAACAAAGAAAAAGAACCATGTGATCATCTCTATGGATGAAGAAAAAGCACTTTTTTGATATAATCCAACACCCTTTCTTGATGAAAACCCTAAAAAAGATTGGGATATGAGGGAATTTCCTCAATATGATTCAGGATATATGTGAAAAGCCAACAACCAACATTATACTTCATGGAGAAAAACTAAGAGCTTTCTCCTTGAAATCAGGAAAAAGACAAGGGTTCTTGCTCTCACCACTTCCATTCAATATTGTATTAGCAGTCCTAGCCACAGCAATAAGATGAGAAAAGGAAGTAAAAGGTATCCAGATTGGAAAAGAAGAAGTAAATTCATCTCTATTTGTGGATTATATGATCCTATACATAGAAAACCGCAAAGAGTACACAAGAAAATTTTTAGAGCTAATAGAGGAATTTAGCAAAGTTTCAAGGTACAAGTCAACAAACAAGCCATCAGTTGAGTTTCTATACACCAGCAATGAGAAATCTGAAAGGGAAATTTTGGAAACAATTGCATTTACAATAGCATCTGAGAGAATAAAACACCTAGGAGTAAACCTAACCAGGGACATGAACTATTTATACAATAAAAACTATAAAACTCTGCTGAAAGAGACTAAAGAAGACTTAAATAAATGCAAAGATGTTCTATGTCCATGGATTAGAAGACTTAATATTGTTAAGATGTCAATACCACCCAAAGTGATCTATAGATCCAAAGCTAAAACAATGTTGAAAGAGAAGAACAAAGTAGGAGGACTCAGACTTCCTGATTTTAAAACATACTATACAGCTACAGTAATCAAAACAGTTTGGTTGTAGTATAACAATAGACACATAGGTCAATGGAATAGAATTGAGAGTCCAGAAATGAACCCATATGTCTATGGTCAACTGATCTTTAATAAGGATGCTATGTCCACTCAATGCGGGAAAGAAGAGTCTGTTCAAGAAATAGCGCTGGGAAAACTGGATTTCCACATGCTGAAAAATGAAACAGGAGCCATGCCTCACACCATGCCCAAAACAAATTCAAAATGAATTAAGGACCTAAATGTGCAAACTAAAATCATAAAGTTCGTAGAAGAGCAAGCAGGGGCAACGCTGACAGGCCTAGCTTTCAACAATGGATTATTTAATACAGCAACAAAAGCACAAACAGCAAAGGACGAAAAAAAAAAAAAAAAAAAGCTGCAACCTCATAAAAATAAAAAAACTTTTGTTCCTGAAAAGACTTTACCAAAAAAGTGAGAAGACAAGCTACTGACTAGGAGAATATCTTCGGAAACCATGTATCCGACAAGAAGCTAATAATCAAAACATTTATACCAAACTTCAACAGCTTAACAACAAAAAAACATATAACCCAATCATAAAAAGGGCAAAGGACTCTAATAGACATTTCGCCAAAGAGGACATTCAAATGGCCACCAAGCACATGAAAAGATGCTCCGCATCATTAGCCATCACAGAGATGCAAATCAAAACCACAGTGAGATACCATTTCACTCCCACTAGGATGGCTAAAATTAAAAAAAAAAAAAGAAAGAGCCAGAAAATAACAATTGTTGCTGAGGTGGTGGGAAAATTGGAACCTTTATCTATTGCTGGTGGGAATGCAAAATGGTAAAGCCATTGTGGTAAACAGTGTGGCGGTTCCTCCAAAAAATGAAAAATAGAATTACCATATGACTCAGCAATTCCACACCTAGGTATAAACCTAAAAGACTTGAAAGCAGAGACTTGAAAAGAGACGTGTATACCAGTGTTCATTGCAGCACTATTCACAATAGCTAAAAGGTGGAAACAACCTAAATGCCCATCAACAGATGAATAGATACACAAACTATGGTACATACATATCATGGAATACTACTCAGCCAGTAAGAGAAACAAAGTTTTGATATATGGTACAGTATGGACGGAGCTTGAAGACATTATACTGAGCAAAATAAGCCAATCACAAAAGGGCAAGTATTATATGACCTCACTAAATAAAAAGACAAGAAAAGGCAAATGTGTAGAGACCAAATTTTATTAGTGGTTACCAGGGGTGGGAGGGAGGGGGAAAAGCAGGGTTAACAGTGATGGAAAAATCGCATTGATTAAGGGTAGGATTGCACAGCTGATTATTGTAATTGCTGTCAATAAATTGCACTCCTATAAAAAGTTGACTTGGCAAAAGTTGTGTGATAGATGTATTTATAACAATGACAAAAAAAAAGAGTAGCTGCCGAGGCTGCTTATGTACAACCAAACACCTCATGGGATTGGTTCCTTGCTTTGGAGGTTTAGGGGGCTCCCAGATAACTGACCTAATAACGTGTTTAGTGCTTCTGTTCTACCTATTTCGTTGTGTAGTGCCTGAGGTCTTAAAAGTTTGCAAGTGGCCATCCAAGGCACAACAACTGGTCTCTATTTGCGTGGAACAACAGAGGAAGGAGAGTCAGGAAAAGGAGGAGGAAATGGAATGTGTGGCTAATCACCTCCATGAACAACTGTGTCCTTTGCCATGAGACCAGAAGAACTGGATGGTGTCCAACTACCATTACAGAACATTTTGATCAAAGATTCCATAGAAGAATCCTAATCAAAATGGAGAAAAATGCAGAACAGAATTTCAAATTCTCATGGACTCCAGACTTTCTGGAGCCATGAAGGGTGGATGAATCCCTGTAATTTCCCTGAGATAATCTTTAAACCTTAAACCAAAAATACCCTCTGAAGTCACCTTAAAACCAAACAATAGTTTAGGTTAACTAGTAAAAAAAAGTCTGCCTTGAGCATTATGCTCTTTTAAGATCTATCTCTATGGGATCAAACTGACAACAGCAACTGGAAAGATTAGGTAGGAACCTTAGAGGGCAGTGAGTTTATGTTAATGAGAGAGGAACAACTCAGAAAAAGAGGGTGAGAATGGTTGCACAACTCAAAAAAAATGTAATCAATGTCACTAAATGGTACATGTGGAAAATGTTGAATTGGTGTATGTTTTGCTGTGTATATTCTCAACAACAAGATAAATAAAATTTAGAAGAGAAAAACTACAAAAAAAATTTTAAATCACTAGAATAACAAAGAGATACAGCTAATAAGCAGACAAAGGAGATAAAATGGAATCATAGAAAACCATGTCAACACAACGATAGAACAATTGGTCTTTGAGGACTCTACCCTGTAGAAATACTTGCACAAGGGTCCAAAGATATGTGTACAAGAATGATGACTGTGGCATTCTTCGTAATAATGAAAACCACAAACCAACTTAATTTCCAAGTTATATGGAAAAAGTAAAATTACCATTTCATTCTGTCATACTTGGGGTCACTATGAGTAGGAGCTGACAAGACTGCATCTGGCTAATAGGAGACAAACGGGTATCAAAGGTACTTCAGAAGACAGTGCCGATGATGATTTTGCTCTTTTAGCAACTCTCAATTCTCAGCTACAAACTTACCTTGTTCTCAGGGAGAATCTGAGAACGCCTAGGATTAGGTCCTCAGGTTGTGACTAAGACACTGAGGGGAAGCGAGGTCTCCTTGCTTTTACGTGAGAGAATCTACAGAGCAAACAGCTGCAACATTTTGCTTTTATAAAATAAACTCTTGCAATCTCGTCCCTGGGTGGGCTCGAACCACCAACCTTTCGGTTAACAGCCGAACGCGCTAACCGGTTGCGCCACAGAGACAACTGGGCGCCTTGGCTTAACGAGGAGTATTCGTGACCACCAGACCTTGCCACCCGCTTTCTGCGGGACAACTGCTCAGGCTCCAAAGCCTTGGAACACCGGACCTTTTGGGGCGACGAATCGTGTTGTTGGTCACATTTGAAACCTGTGTGTTAGGCGATTCCGAGGCCAGAAGGGCAGCCGAATGGCTTTCGCCCCTCCTTGCTCCCTGCCGGCTTCAGAAGCCAGCGACCACCGGAGACCCCCAGGTCTGCGATCCCCGCCTGAGCCCAGTGGGGCCCACGACCTGCTGCGCCCGGTGGGCTCCGGGACGTCCCTTCGCGTCGCCTGCTCCTCCCGCCCGCGCCGCTGGACGCCCCCCGGCTCCACTAGGCTGGGGTCGGTGGGACGGGAGCGGGGAAGATAAGTGGGAAAGGGGAACCGTGAAGAGGAGCGAAGGAAAGCAGGGAGGCGTGGACGAGGACAAGGCCTCCAGGAGGCCGGTGCAGAGACACTGGCGGGGTCCTGGGGAGGAAAGAATGGTTTTTATGGTGTAACAAAATGGAGAGGAAGGCGAAGAGAGAGGGCATGAAAGGGAGAAAAGCCGAGCACCTGCAACTGTCCGAGAATAAAGTAGCATAATGGTCTGAATCGTTTTACGTGAAGAGTGTGAAGCCACGAATAGAGTGGTTTGTGCGCTCCTTGCAGACGCAGCACCTGGGATCGGGTCGAGTCCCGGCAGCGCCCTTTACCTGCGGCCAGAGAGCAGGGCTTCAGCTCGCCCTTCAGAGCCGTGCGGGGGAGAAGTTCAGAAAGACACGACAGCGCGCAAACCTGGGCCTGGTCGTCCGGAGCCCTGGACGTGCCCCAGTCGGAGCAAAAGGCGACAGGCTGCCTTTTAGTCAGCCCTCCCGTTTACTTTCGTTAATGAGATGATGTGGTCATGGTCGTGTTTCTGGGAGGTATTTCAGATATCACTGGGGCTTTCTTACATGAAGCCAGGGTGAGCTTTGAATGCGTTTACAGTAGAACAAACTCCTTGCGAAGGCCAACACGGGTTTGTCTCCATCTCGTCCTCAATTTTTATGCTACCAGTAAATTATTGAAATATAATTCACACAGAATACTACTGCCCAGCTTATTGAATTTTGACAAAACATTCATATTAAGGTATAGAAAATTCCCACCATTCCGGTAAGGTCGCTAGAGTTCCTCTCCAGCCCACCCCCACCCTTTCTGGCTTAATCACTATTCTGAGGTCTC
This sequence comes from Loxodonta africana, assembly GCF_030014295.1. NCBI lineage: Eukaryota > Metazoa > Chordata > Mammalia > Proboscidea > Elephantidae > Loxodonta > Loxodonta africana. The sequence goes on along the minus strand of NC_087344.1, from coordinate 179,474,357 downwards.
TCTCTAGAGATTAGTTTTGCCTGCTCTTGAAATTCACAGGAATGAATGTGTATTTTTTTTTTTTGCATCTGGCTTTTTTTTTTTTAATACGACCTTATGTTTTTGAGATATACCTATGTTGTTGCAGTCATCGCTCCTTAATTTTTATGTTGTCGCTCTTTAATTTTTATGTTGTCCATGAGTGTTATTCCAATGTGTGAACACGCCAAAGTTGATGGACATTTGGATCATTTCCAATTTTGGCTATTCTTCAAAGGACTGCTATGAATATTCTTGTTCTGTCTTTTTGTGGACCCATAAAAACCAAACCTGTTGCCACCTAGTGGATTCCAGCTTATAGCGACCCTATAGGAGAGAGTAGAACTACCCCACAGGGTATCCAAGGAGCAGCTGGTGGATTCAAGCTCTTAACCACTGCGCCACCAGGGCTCCTTTTTGTGGATATGTGCATTCATTTCCCTTCAATATATAACAGGTCATGGGGCAAACAGTCCTCTAGAAAGATTTCTCGCTTTTCTTTCCGTTCTGACAGCCCTCGGTGTTCTCTGTCTTTTGAATGTACCCATTCTGGTGAGTGTTTAATGGTATCTTATTGTGGTTTTAATTTGTTTCCCTATTGAGTAATAATGTTGAACATATTTTCTTAGTGGCCTCTGGCCACTTAGAAATTCTGCTTTGTGGAGAAAGCCTATTCAAGACATTTGTCCACTTTTAATTGGCTTGGCTTTTTAAATTGATTTTTGAAAGTTCTCTATATATTCAAGATTTGAGCCACTTTTCACATAAGCATGTTGCAAATATCTTCTCCCAGTCTGTGGCTAGCCTTTTCGCTCGCTTAGGTGATTTTTCATGAGCTTCAGCTTTTATATTTGATGAAATTCAATTTATATTTATTTTTATTTTATAGTTTATCCCATTGCACTCTCTAAGAAATATTTCTACCACAGGATGGTAAGTGTATGCTCCTAAAGTTTCCACTAGGATCTTTAGAGTTTTTGTTATAGCTTTTAATCAATGACATCTCAAATTCCCATCCTGCCCACAGCGAGCTTGTCAACCGCCAATTCCCTGGCCTCACAGAAATCTTCTCTATATTGTCAAAACATTTGCAACAATTATCTGCCCTGCTCTCTGTCAGCTACAGGGCCCATGCTTCCCTCCATCTCCCCCTCACTTGTCTCTCTCCTCTCCTCTTCTCTGTCCTTCTCTTCTTCCTTCTTTGCAGCTGATCAACCCATAAAAACGTGAAACAGCTAGAGGGACCCAGAGAGACACAGGTTGTGGCCTAGAAATCTTGTTCATCTCATATATGTTCTTGGTTAAGTGTCTTAAACATTATGTGCCTCAACATTTTCATCTGAAGATTGGACCAAAAAAGAAATTCTACTTTATATTGTTGCTGCTAGATATGCCTTGATTTAGTGCCTACTCAATCAATAATGCTATAATTAGAGGAATCAGCAAATCATTCTCATTGACTGCATTATTTATTGACAACTACTGTCAAAAATGTGATTTTTTTCACATTAAATTAGTTTTGCTTTTTATAGAACTTTGTCTAAATGGAATCATAGCATGTGTACCTTTCTTCCCCACATTGTTTCTCTCTGCATAATATCTGTGATTTTCATCCATGTCATTGACTATATCACCGAGTTTCATCCCTTTTTTATTACTAAGTAGTATTCCATTGCACAATATACCACAGTTTCTTTACCAGTCAATGGAGAGTGGACATGTGGGTTGTTTCCAGTGTTGACTATTGTGAATAAAGCTGCTGTGAACATTGTTTCCATGAGTAGTTTTGTGGAAATATGTTTTAATTTGCCTTTGAAAATTATCTAGATGAAGAATTGCTTGTACCAAGGAAAAGCATATGATTAACTTCAGAAAAACTGTCAAAAACTTTTCTCAAAGTAGTTGTAGCACTTTACTTTGCCCCCAACAATGTGTGAGGTTGTGGTTGTTCCACATCTTCACCAAGATTGGGTGTTTTCAGTCTTTATAGTTTTAACCATTCTACTGGGAGTGATGGTATCTCAGTGTGGGTTTTAATATCCATTTGACAACTAATGATACTGAGCACTCTCTTATTTGCGTTATTGGTCATGTGTTTAGCTTCCTTTCAGAAGTATCTGCTAGTCCTTTGCTCATTTAAAGAACTTGGGTCGTTGGATTTTTTGTTGGGGGGAGGGATAGAGAAGGGTACCAAATTACTTTATCTGAAGGAATTAAGTAAATGAAAGAACTTAAGTAGATGTTTTGGAAGAGCTTACAGAAAATGTCATGGTAAACCCAACATGCGTGCACTGCCTTGGTGACCACAGATGTTGCCCCTGTGGGTACGGGGAAGCCAGCCTAAAGCTTAGCTCTCTTCATTGCTGTCTCCCAGGGTGTGCTTGTCAAAGAGATACTCTGCCAGGCCAGATGTAAGAAACCCTATCTTGTGCAAGTTGGTTACATAATCACCCAGTTATTTGGTGGATTTCACCTGCTCATTCAGTTAATGGGTCTCAATGAGGTCACACAAGTGTGTGTGTGTGTTGGGGGGAGGGGCAGGTCTTTTTTTGTCAGTAACAGTTTGTCCAGTTCCAGTAGTGACTGACTCATGCTGTTTTCCAAGTGTAAGGCCAAGACCCATTCCACTGCACTCAGCTGGCTCTCCCAAGTCATCACCGTCTGGTTCCGCCAAAGAAAGAATTGACCACCTCCATGGTTCTGTAGCTTCATCAGTTCCTCAGTATGTTCTGTTTCCTCATAAGACTGGTGAAGAAAATATTTGGCAGAATTCTTGTAAGCCACATCCTCACAGTCAAAGTAGTAAGACATGGACTGGTAGACACGGCGGTAGTAGAACTTGGCAGTTGATGGTGGCCTCAAAGTTCTAGCTGTAGCTCTGGTGGTGGCTGTGAGGCGAGGTGGGGGACTTGGGTCAGTATGGGAGCTGTGAAGGCAGAGGGCTGGCTCTGAGCAACCACAGGTGAAGGGGGGGGACCCTTTCGAGTGCCTGGTTTCATCCAAGCAGAAAACTGTGGCTAAATCTCTGTGAAGCACGTCTGGCCTAGATTTCTGTATGTAGGAGCCTTGGCGGCACAGTGGTTTAGCACTTGGCTGCTAACTGAAAGGTGGGTTGTTTGAATCTACCAGCTTGGAGGAACTCGTTTATACAATCGAGGTACAGTGGATTTGTTTTTGAGGTTTTTGGGTTTGGTTTTGGTTTTCCTTTTTGGGGGTAGAGGCCAAATATGTTTTGTGAATATCTTCTCCCTGTCTGTGGCTTGCCTACTTACTTTCTTAATGGTGTCATCTGATGAAAATATATTTTTAATGTTGATGTAATCAAGTTTATCATTTCTTTCTTTTACACTTATTTTTCTGTGTCATGTTTAATAAATCTTTACCTACTACCAGGTCAGAAGGATATCTTCACAGTGCTTTATAGCTTTAAGTTTTATGTTTTGGTGTATAAGTCATCTCAAATTAACTTTTGTGTGTAGTGTAGGTAGAAATAAAGGTTTTTATCCCCCAAATATGTATATCCAGCTAACCCAATACCACTTATTGAAACTATTTCCTTTCCCTGTTGAACTTCATTTATTGAAAAATTTATTGACCATAGACATGTGGGTCAGTTTCAGGTATTTCAAACTGTCCATTTATTTATTTGTTTTATCCTGTTACTACTGCCTTGCCTATCATAGTTGATAGTAAGCCTTAAAGTCAGGTAGTGTAAGTCCTCCAGTTATGTGCTGCTTTTTCACGCAGCTCAACAAATTTTGAAATATTTAAAACACTCATGTAACTGCCACACAGATCAATTCAGTGTGGGACACATGCCCTCACTGGTGGCCCTGTTATGGATTGAATTATGTCCCCACCAAATGTGTGTTGAAGTCCTAATACCAGTACTTGTAAATATAACCTTGTTTAGACAAAGAGGTTTTCTTTTGTGATGTTAATGAGATCATAACAGAATCAGGTAGGTCCTAAACCTAACCACTTCTATGTGGCGCCTTTTAAAAAGCAGAATAGACACGGAGACACACACACAGGGGGAAGACAGAAGGCAAGGAACACAGATTGTACATAGCAGTGATTCTCAATAGAGAGCGAATTTCCCTGCCCTCCTCCAGACATTAGACAATCTCTGGAGACTTTCTGATCGTCATATTAAGGGTGGGGGAGATTTTTCTGGCCTCCAGTTGACAGGGGCCAAGGATGTTGCTAAAAATCTTGCAATGCACAGAAAAGCCCTCCATAACATAGAATGATCTGAAGTAAAATATCTATAGTGCTGAGGTTGAAAAACCCTGTCGTAGATCATCATCCATACTAGACAGATTAGGAAACATAAATTCCTGACTAATTGGATTTTGGGTCAAAGAAAAACTCTCAGATTTCTTGGCCTTAGTATATGGAAGGATGAAGTTGCCACCAAAGTGGGGCAAACTGCAGGTGCAGCAGGTTTTACGGGAACATCGGGTCCAAGGCTTGCTTGAAAGAATTTTCCATCCAGGCTGTCTCTGTACTTGCATCTGTCTGAGTGCCTTTTTGAAATTGGACATACCAGGATCTCGGTGCTCTTACCCTTGCTGCGATCCCTCCTGCCTCCTACTGGCAAGCTCATCCACTGCCCTGGCTTCCGTGACTGTCTCTTCACATGCTGCTGTCATGCAGAGACTATCTCTAAGTCAGTTCTGAGGTGCCGCTGGGATAGGGCAACTCACGCCTTGACTTAGAAAGCGGAAGTGCAGTTCCCTGGTGTCTAATGGCTAGGATTCAGAGCACCGAACGTGAGTTCAGTTCCTAGTCAGGGAATCCTTTCTGCACTCTCTTCACCTCCACATGCAGAAAGTCTCCTTTTATCCCCAGAGGTCGGGTGTGCTCCAAGAAACAGAAGTAGCAGAGCATCCGCATGGAGCCCCAATTCTCCCTGGGGAGGGGGGCTATGAGGAATGGAGATAGGGTGGACTTGAGTAATGGTGGGCAGCTTCTCAAGACACACTGGTCTTGCCTCATGCTCGTATTGATACAGGTAGAAGTGGCATTAGACAGCTACTAAGCCTCTTACCCAGGTTCACACAGCCCTGCAGTGACTCAGGGACCTTGGTGGGGCAGTGATTAAAGCGCTGGACTGCTAACTGAAAGGCCAGCAGTTCAAAACCGTTAGTGGCTCCGCGGGATAAAGATCTGTCAGTCTGGTTCCTTACAGATCTACAGCCTCAGAAACCCAATGTGGCAGCCTGATTCCTTAGCGATTTACAGCCTCAGAAACCGCATGGAGTCACTTTCAGTCGGAATTGACTCGATGGCAGTGGATTTGGTGATTTATTTATTTTTGGCTACACCCAAGACCACACTCTTTGCCACCGGGGCTCCAGGGGCACAGATCCTAATGAGCTTGGATGGCTGAGTGGGATGCCAGGCCAAGTTATGATGTGTGTGCCTACCAGAGGCAGATTAAACAGTTAGCAAGTTATGCACGGATTTACAGTAAGCAAGGTACCCACGGGCTTAATTCTGTTTACTTACTACTCTGCAGTACACAATTTCATCTGTTTTTCACCACCTTAAAGATGTGTGTTTTGGGCACTCTGTCCCTGGTCACTATGAGGTGGAATCGAGTAACTGAAACTTTAGAAACAAGAGTAGCTTCGAAGCGAAACCGAAAGATACCTCAACAGAGCTTAAGATGTTATAGGCCATGGATTTAGTGTCCAGGCAGGGGAGAAGCTTGTGAGTAAAAAATCAGTATAGACTACCAAACTCATTCTACGAAGCCACCATATCCCTGACACCACAAGAAAAGAAAATTATAGACCTATATCCCTCATGAATGTAGATGCAAAAATCCTCAGCAAAATTCTAGCCTATAGAACTCAACAACATATCAAAAAAAATAATTCACCATGACCAAGTGGGATTCATACCAGGTATGCAGGGATGGTTCAACATTGGAAAAACAATTAATGGAATCCACCACATAAATAAAACAAAAGACAAGAATCACATGATTTTATCAATTGATGCAGAAAAGGCATTTGACAAAGTTCAACACTCATTCATGATAAAAGCTCTCAGCAAAATAGGAATAGAAGGAAAATTCCTCAACATAATAAAGGGCATTTATACAAAGCCAACAGCCAACATCACCCTAAATGGAGAGAGTCTGAAAATATTCCCATTGAGATTGGGAACCAGACAAGGATGCCCTTTATCACCACTCTTATTCAACATTGTGCTGGAAGTCCTAGCCAGAGCAATTAGGCTAGATAAAGAAATAAAGGGCATCCAGATTGGCAAGGAAGAAGTAAAAGTATCTCTATTTGCAGATGACATGATCTTATACACAGAAAACCCTAAGGAATCCTCCAGAAAACTACTGAAACTAATAGAAGAGTTCTGCAGAGTATCAGGATACAAGATAAACATACAAAAATCAGTTGGATTCCTCTACACCAAGAAAAAGAACATCGAAGAGGAAATCACCAAATCAATGCCATTTACAGTAGCCCCCAAGAAGATAAAATACTTAGGAATCAATCTTACCAGAGATGTAAAAGACTTATACAAAGAAAACTACAAAACACTTCTGCAAGAAACCAAAAGAGACTTACATAAGTGGAAGAACATACCTTGCTCGTGGATAGGAAGACTTAACATTATGAAAATGTCTATTCTACCAAAAGCGATCTATACATTTAATGCAATTCTGATCAAAATCCCAAGGACATTCTTTAATGAGATGGAGAAACAAATCTCCAATTTCATACGGAGGGAAACAGGCCCTGGACAAATAAGGCATTACTGAAGAAGAACAACTAAGTGGGAGGGCCTACTTTACCTGATTTTTAGAACCTATTACACCTCCACAGTAGTCAAAACAGCCTGGTACTGGTACAACAACAGATACATAGACCAAAGGAACAGAATTGAGAATCCAGACATAAATCCATCCACATATGAGCAGTTGATATTTGACAAAGGCCCCAAAACAGTTAAATGGGGAAAAGACAGTCTTTTTAACAAATGGTGCTGGCATAACTGGATATCCATCTGCAAAAAAATGAAACAAGACCCATACCTCACTCCATGCACAAAAACTAACTCAAAATGGATCAAAGACCTAAACATAAAATCTAAAATGATAAAAATCATGGAAGAAAAAATAGGGACAACGTTAGGAGCCCTAATAACATGGCATAAACAGTACACAAAACATTATAAAGAATGTAGAGGAGGGAGGCAGAGCCAAGATGGCGGACTAGGCAGACGCTACCTCGGATCCCTCTTACAACAAAGACACGGAAAAACAAGCGAATCGATCACATACATAAAAACCTACGAACCCTGAACAACAAACACAGATTTAGAGACGGAGAATGAACTAATACGGGGAAGCAGCGATTGTTTTCAGAGCCTGGAGCCAGTGCACCAGTCAGGTACGGCACAAGCACAGAGAGCTGCTCCACCCCCCTGAACTAACCCCGGGAGGGGGACCAGCCGGTTCCGCGGGCGGCGTGGGACGCAGCCGGTAGGAGAAGTCCCCGGGAGGCAGTGACTGGTCTTGGAACGGGGAGAGCAGCATCCCAGCCGGGGAACCGTCCCGCCGGGATTTGGACTGGACACAGGTACGGCATAAACACGGAGAGCTGCTCCACCCCCCTGAACTAACCCCGGGAAGGGGACCAGCCGGGTCGCGCGGGCGGCGGGGGACGCAGCCAGTAGGAGAAGTCCCCGGGAGGCAGCGACTGGTATTGGAGCAGGGAGAACAGCGTCCCAGCCGGGACACTCGGTCACGGCACAAGCACGGGGAGCTGCTCCACCCATCTGAACTAACCCCGGGAGGGGGCCCAACTGGTTCGCGGGGGCGGCAAGGCCATGCAGCTGGAGGGAGGAGAAGTCCCCGGGAGGCAGCAACTGATTTTGGAGTCGAGAGTGCACCGTCCCAGTAGGGGAGCCTTGACGCTGGGTGTGGGGCTGGAAGCGGAGGATCTGACCGTGACTCCAGCGGGCCAGACCCCCCGGGGGCAATCTCCACACAGCCAGCACACATAGGTGACGCGCCTGCGGGAATCTCAGATATAATAGTCATTCCAAGCAAGACAAGCAACTCGGGCTATATTCTGAGGTGCTACTCTCCTATCTCTCTGTTCCCTCCCCCACCCTCCCCAGGCGGCTTCATTAACATCCAAATAGCCTGAGCCAGAGGGAGAACTCTGATAGGGATCTGACTGCATTTTTTTTTAGCGGATTTTCTGGAAAAACTAGTTTCCCAGTGATGGCTCGGAGACAACAATCCATATCAAACCACTTAAAGAAGCAGACCATGACACCTTCTCCAGCCCCCCAAACAAAAGAATCAAAATCTTTCCCTAATGAAGATACAATCCTGGAATTATCAGATACACAGTATAAAAAACTAATTTACAGAATGCTTAAAGATATCACAAATGAAATTAGGATAACTGCAGAAAAAGCCAAGGAACACACCGATAAAACTGTTGAAGAACTCAAAAAGATTATTCAAGAACATAGTGGAAAAATTAATAAGTTGCAAGAATCCATAGAGAGACAGCATGTAGAAATCCAAAAGATTAACAATAAAATAACAGAATTAGACAACGCACTAGGAAGTCAGAGGAGCAGACTCGAGCAATTAGAATGCAGACTGGGACATCTGGAGGACCAGGGAATCAACACCAACATAGCTGAAAAAAAATCAGATAAAAGAATTAAAAAAAAATGAAGAAACCCTAAGAATCATGTGGGACTCTATCAAGAAGGATAACCTGCGGGTGATTGGAGTCCCAGAACAGGGAGAGGGGACAGAAAACACAGAGAAAATAGTTGAAGAACTCCTGACACAAAACTTCCCTGACATCATGAAAGACGAAAGGATATCTATCCAAGATGCTCATCGAACCCCATTTAAGATTGATCCAAAAAGAAAAACACCAAGACATATTATCATCAAACTCACCAAAACCAAAGATAAACAGAAAATTTTAAAAGCAGCCAGGGAGAAAAGAAAGGTTTCCTTCAAGGGAGAATCAATAAGAATAAGTTCAGACTACTCAGCAGAAACCATGCAGGCAAGAAGGGAATGGGACGACGTATACAGAACACTGAAGGAGAAAAACTGCCAGCCAAGGATCATATATCCAGCAAAACTCTCTCTGAAATATGAAGGCGAAATTAAGATATTTACAAATAAACACAAGTTTAGAAAATTTGCAAAACCAAACCAAAGCTACAAGAAATACTAAAGGATATTGTTTGGTCAGAGAACCAATAATATCAGATATCAGCACAACACAAGGTCACAAAACAGAACGTCCTGATATCAACTCAAATAGGGAAATCACAAAAACAAACAAATTAAGATTAATTAAAAAAAAATACACATAACAGGGAATCATGGAAGTCAATATTTTTCTAAGTAAAAACCTAACTTGTATTGTTCTGTATCGCCTTGTATCACTCTCCATATGGCAGTTCAATGCCTCCTGTATTTAGTCCCTCTTTTTGATCACAATAATCAAAAAGAGGGACTAAATACAGGAGGCATTGAACTGCCATATGGAGAGTGATACAAGGCGATACAGAACAATACAAGTTAGGTTTTTACTTAGAAAAATAGGGGTAAATAATAAGGTAACCACAAAAAGGTATAACAACTCTATAACTTAAGATAAAAGCCAAGAAAAACATAACGACTCAACTAACATAAAGTCAAACACTATGAAAATGAGGATCTCACAATTTACTAAGAAAAACGCCTCAGCACAAAAAAGTATGTGGAAAAATGAAATTGTCAACAACACACATAAAAAGGCATCAAAATGACAGCACTAAAAACTTATTTATCTATAGTTACGCTGAATGTAAATGGACTAAATGCACCAATAAAGAGACAGAGAGTCACAGACTGGATAAAGAAACATGATCCATCTATATGCTGCCTACAAGAGACACACCTGAGACTTAGAGACACAAACAAACTAAAATTCAAAGGATGGAAAAAAATATATCAAGCAAACAATAAGCAAAAAAGAAGAGGAGTAGCAATATTAATTTCTGACAAAATAGACTTTAGACTTAAATCCACCACAAAGGATAAAGAAGGACACTATATAATGATAAAAGGGACAATTGATCAGGAAGACATAACCATATTAAATATTTATGCACCCAATGACAGGGCTGCAAGATACATAAATCAAATTTTAACAGAATTGAAAAGTGAGATAGATACCTCCACAATTATAGTAGGAGACTTCAGCACACCACTTTCGGAGAAGGACAGGACATCCAGTAAGAAGCTCAATAGAGACACAGAAGACCTACTTACAACAATCAACCAACTTGACCTCATTGACTTATACAGAGCTCTCCACCCAACTGCTGCAAAGTATACTTTTTTTTCTAGCACACATGGAACATTCTCTAGAATAGACCACATATTAGGTCATAAAACAAACGTTTGCAGAGTCCAAAACATCGAAATATTACAAAGCATCTTCTCAGACCACAAGGCAATAAAACTAGAAATCAATAACAGAAAAACTAGGGAAAAGAAATCAAATACTTGGAAAATGAACAATACCCTCCTGAAAAAAGACTGGGTTATAGAAGACATCAAGGAGGGAATAAGGAAATTCATAGAATGCAACGAGAATGAAAATACTTCCTATCAAAACCTCTGGGACACAGCAAAAGCAGTGCTCAGAGGCCAATTTATATCGATAAATGCACACATACAAAAAGAAGAAAGAGCCAAAAGCAGAGAACTGTCCCTACAACTCGAACAAATAGAAAGTGAGCAACAAAAGAATCCATCAGGCACCAGAAGAAAACAAATAATAAAAATTAGAGCTGAACTAAATGAATTAGAGAACAGAAAAACAATTGAAAGAATTAACAAAGCCAAAAGCTGGTTCTTTGAAAAAATTAACAAAATTGATAAACCATTGGCTAGACTGACTAAAGAAATACATGAAAGGAAACAAATAACCCGAATAAGAAACGAGAAGGACCACATCATGACAGAAGCAAATGAAATTAAAAGAATCATTTTAGATTATTATGAAAAATTGTACTCTAACAAATTTGAAAACCTAGAAGAAATGGATGAATTCCTGGAAAAACACTACCTACCTAAACTAACACATTCAGAAGTAGAACAGCTAAATAGACCCATAACAAAAAAAGAGATTGAAACGGTAATCAAAAAACTCCCAACAAAAAAAAGCCCTGGCCCGGATGTCTTCACTGCAGAGTTCTACCAAACTTTCAGAGAAGAGTTAACACCACTACTTCTGAAGGTATTCCAAAGCATAGAAAATGACGGAATACTACCCAACTCATTCTATGAAGCCACCATCTCCCTGATACCAAAACCAGGTAAAGACATTACAAAAAAAGAAAATTATAGACCTATATCCCTCATGAACATAGATGCAAAAATCCTCAACAAAATTCTAGCCAATAGAATCCAACAACACATCAAAAAAATAATTCACCCTGATCAAGTGGGATTTATACCAGGTATGCAAGGCTGGTTTAATATCAGAAAAACCATTAATGTAATCCATCACATAAATAAAACAAAAGACAAAAACCACATGATCTTATCAATTGATGCAGAAAAGGCATTTGACAAAGTCCAACACCCATTTATGATAAAAACTCTTACCAAAATAGGAATTGAAGGAAAATTCCTCAACATAATAAAGGGCATCTATGCAAAGCCAACAGCCAATATCACTCTAAATGGAGAGAGCCTGAAAGCATTTCCCTTGAGAACGGGAACCAGACAAGGATGCCCTTTATCACCGCTCTTATTCAACATCGTGCTGGAAGTCCTAGCCAGGGCAATTAGGCTAGACAAAGAAATAAAATGTATCCGGATTGGCAAGGAAGAAGTAAAGTTATCACTATTTGCAGATGACATGATTATATACACAGAAAACCCTAAGGAATCCTCCAGAAAACTACTGAAACTAATAGAAGAGTTTGGCAGAGTCTCAGGTTATAAAATAAACATACAGAAATCACTTGGATTCCTCTACATCAACAAAAAGAACACCGAAGAGGAAATAACCAAATCAATACCATTCACAGTAGCCCCCAAGAAGATAAGATACTTAGGAATAAATCTTACCAAGGATGTAAAAGACCTATGCAAAGAAAACTACAAAGCTCTACTACAAGAAATTCAAAAGGACATACTTAAGTGGAAAAACATACCTTGCTCATGGATAGGAAGACTTAACATAGTAAAAATGTCTATTCTACCAAAAGCCATCTATACATTTAATGCACTTCCGATCGAAGTTCCAATGTCATATTTTAAGGGGATAGAGAAACAAATCACCAATTTCATATGGAAGGGAAAGAAGCCCCGGATAAGCAAAGCACTACTGAAAAAGAAGAAGAAAGTGGGAGGCCTCACTTTACCTGATTTCAGAACCTATTATACAGCCACAGTAGTCAAAACAGCCTGGTACTGGTACAACAACAGGCACATAGACCAATGGAACAGAATTGAGAACCCAGACATAGATCCATCCACGTATGAGCAGCTGATACTTGACAAAGGACCAGTGTCAATTAATTGGGGAAAAGACAGCCTTTTCAACAAATGGTGCTGGCATAACTGGATATCCATTTGCAAAAAAATGAAACAGGACCCATACCTCACACCATGCACAAAAACTAACTCCAAGTGGATCAAAGACCTAGACATAAAGACTAAAACGATAAAGATCATGGAAGAAAAAATTGGGACAACGCTAGGAGCCCTAATACAAGGCATAAACAGAATACAAAACATTACCAAAAATGACGAAGAGAAACCCGATAACTGGGAGCTCCTAAAAATCAAACACCTATGCTCATCTAAAGACTTCACCAAAAGAGTAAGAAGACCCCCTACAGACTGGGAAAGAATTTTCAGCTATGACATCTCAGACCAGCGCCTGATCTCTAAAATCTATATGATTCTGTCAAAACTCAACCACAAAAAGACAAACAACCCAATCAAAAAGTGGGCAAAGGATATGAACACACATTTCACTAAAGAAGATATTCAGGCAGCTAACAGATACACGAGAAAATGTTCTCGATCATTAGCCATTAGAGAAATGCAAATTAAAACTACAATGAGATTCCATCTCACACCAGCAAGGCTGGCATTAATCCAAAAAACACAACATAATAAATGTTGGAGAGGCTGCGGAGAGATTGGAACTCTTATACACTGCTGGTGGGAATGTAAAATGGTACAACCACTTTGGAAATCTATCTGGCGTTATCTTAAACAGTTAGAAATAGGACTACCATACAACCCAGAAATCCCACTCCTCGGAATATACCCTAGAGATACAAGAGCCTTCATACAAACAGATATATGCACACCCATGTTTACTGCAGCTCTGTTTACAATAGCAAAAAGCTGGAAGCAACCAAGGTGTCCATCAACGGATGAATGGGTAAATAAATTGTGGTATATTCACACAATGGAATACTACGCATCGATAAAGAACAGTGACGAATCTCTGAAACATTTCATAACATGGAGGAACCTGGAAGGCATTATGCTGAGCGAAATGAGTCAGAGGCAAAAGGACAAATATTGTATAAGACCACTATTATAAGATCTTGAGAAATAGTAAACCTGAGAAGAACACATACTTTTGTGGTTACGAGGAGGGGGGAGGGAGGGAGGGTGGGAGAGGGTTTTTTATTGATTAATCAGTAGATAAGAACTGCTTTAGGTGAAGGGAAAGACAACACTCAATACATGGAAGGTCAGCTCAATTGGACTGGACCAAAAGCAAAGAAGTTTCCGGGATAAAAGGAATGCTTCAAAGGTCAGCAGAGCAAGGGTGGGGGTCTGGGGAACATGGTTTACGGGGACTTCTAAGTCAATTGGCAATATAATTCTATTATGAAATCATTCTGCATCCCACTTTGAAATGTGGCGCCTGGGGTCTTAAATGCTAACAAGCGGCCATCTGAGATGCATCAATTGGTCTCAACCCACCTGGAGCAAAGGAAAATGAAGAACACCAAGGCCACACGACAACTAAGAGCCCAAGAGACAGAAAGGGCCACATGAACCAGAGACCTACATCATCCTGAGACCAGAAGAACTAGTTGGTGCCCGGCCACAATCGATGACTGCCCTGACAGGGAGCACAGCAGAGGACCCCTGAGGGAGCAGGAGATCAGTGGGATACAGACCCCAAATTCTCATAAAAAGACCAAACTTAATGGTCTGACTGAGACTAGAGGAATCCCGGCAGCCATGGTCCCCAGACCTTCTGTTGGCACAGGACAGGAACCATCCCCGAAGACAACTCATCAGACATGAAAGGGACTGGTCAGCGGGTGGGAGAGAGACGCTGATGAAGAGTGAGCTAATTATATCAGGTGGACACTTGAGATTGTGTTGGCAACTCTTGTCTGGAGGGGGGAGGGGAGGATAGGGAGAGAGGGAAGCTGGCAAAATTGTCACGAAAGGAGAGACTGAAAGGGCTGACTGAAGAGGGGGAGAGCAAGTGGGAGTAGGGAGTGAGATGTATGTAAACTTATATGTGACAGACTGATTGGATTTGTAAACGTTCACTTGAAGCTTAATAAAAGTTAATAAAAAAAAAAAAAGAATGTAGAGGAAAAACTAGACAACTGGGAGCATCTAAAAATCAAACACCTATGCTCATCCAAAGACTTCACCAAAAGAGTAAAAAGACTACTTACAAACTGGGAAAAAGTTTTTAGCTATGATATTTCTGATCAGCGCCTGATCTCTAAAATCTACATGATACTGCAAAAACTTAACTGCAAAAAGACAAATAACCCAATTTAAAAAATGGGCAAAAGATATGAATAGACACTTCACTAAAGAAGACATTCAGGTAGCTAACAGATATATAAGGAAATGTTCATGATCATTAGCCATTGGAGAAATGCAGATCAAAACTACAATGAGATTTCATCTCACTCCAACAAGGCTGGCATTAATCCAAAAAACATAAAATAATAAATTTTGGAGAGGCTGTGGAGAGATTGGAACACTTCTACACTGCTGGTGGGAATGTCAAATGGTACAACCACTTTGGAAATCAATTTGTCTTTTCCTTAAAAAGCTACAAATAGAGCTACCATACGATCCAGCAATCCCACTCCTTGGAATATATTCTAGAGAAATAAGAGCCTTTACACGAACAGATATATGCACACCCATGTTTATTGCTCACTGTTTACAATAGCAAAAAGATGGAAGCAACCAAGGTGTCCATCAACGGATGAATGGATAAAGAAGTTATGGTATATTCACACAATGGAATACTACGCATCAATAAAGAACAGTGAGGAATCTGTGAAACATTTCATAACATGGAGGAACCTGGAAGGCATTATGCTGAGTGACATTAGTAAGCTGCAAAGGACAAATATTGTATAAGACCACTATTATAAGAACTTGAGAAATAGTTTAAACTGAGAAGAAAAGATTCTTTCATGGTTACGAGAGGGGGGAGGGAGGGAGGGTGGGAGAGGAGCATTCACTAATTAGATAGTAGATAAGAACTATTTTAGGTGAAGGGAAAGACAGCACACAGTACAGGGGAGGTCAGCACAATTGGACTAAACCAAAAGCAAAGAAGTTTCCTGAGTAAACTGAATGCTTTGAAGGCCAGCGTAGCAGGGGCAGGGGTCTGGGGACCATGGCTTCAGGGACATCTAAGTCAATTGGCATAATAAAATTTATTAAGAAAACATTCTGCATCCCACTTTGAAGAGTGGCGTCTGGGGTCTTAAACCCTAGCAAGCAGCCATCTAAGATGCATCAATTGGTCTCAGCCCACCTGGATCAAAGGAGAATGAAGAACACCAAGGACACAAGGCGATTACCAGCCCAAGAGACAAAATGGGCCACATGAACCAGAGTCTACAACAGCCTGAGACCAGAAGAACTAGATGGTGCCCAGCTACAACCGATGACTGCCCTGACAGGGAACACAACAGAGAACCCCTGAGGGAGCAGGAGAGCAGTGGGATGCAGACCTCAAATTCTCATAAGACCAGACTTAATAGTCTGACTGAGACTAGAAGGACCCCGGTGGTCATGGCCCCCAGACCTTCTTTTGGCCCAGGACAGGAACTATTCCCGAAGCCAACTCTTCAGACATGGATTGGACTGGACAATGGGTTGAAGAGGGATGCTGGTGAGGAGTGAGCTTCTTGGATCAGGTGGACACTTGAGACTGTGTTGGCATCTCTTGCCTGGAGGGAAGATGAGAGGGTGGAGGGGGTTAGAAGCTGGCGAAATGGACATGAAAAGAGAGAGTGGAGGGAGAGAGCAGGGTGTCTCATTAGGGGGAGAGTGATTGGGAGTGTGTAGCAATGTGTATACGGGTTTTTGTGTGAGAGACTGACTTACTTGATTTGTAAACTCTTACTTAAAGTACAATAAAAATTATTAAAAAAAAAATCAGTGTAGAGCTGGCGGGAAGCTGTGAGGAGGGCCCTTGTGTCTTTTGGACCGTTAGAGGATTTTGCCCCGAGGATTCCATCACCTGTGGCCTCCAAGAACACCAGTGCTGGCTACTGAGACAATTTCAGCAGCGCCATCTGGCTCCAGAGAGCTGAAGCGCATTCGTGAGAAGGCCTGATAGAGCAAGAGTCAGAGGTTGTGACCCTGCACTGGTCTAGGTTGAACTGGGAGCCTACAAAGACAAAGGAGAAGAGAAGGGTGGGCAAGGGGGTGAGAGCCTTCCAGGATCTGTATACCACACATTGTGAACTGTGTTCATTAAAATGGTCTATTACCTAAACTTGCAGATTTGTTTGGTCCCTTATAGCTTTCTTTGGATTATTTGGGATGGGGGTATGCATACAAATGTTGATATAAAAATATCTACGTTTAGTTGGTGTAACTACAGAATATTTACTCTAGGAGTCCTAGGTGCAGATTTAGATTTGTTTTCTTTGATTCTGTCATGCAAATCATCCTAATCTGCAACTGTGCTCAGGTTGAAGGGAAACCAAGTAGTGATCCCAGGTTATCCCCTCAGGAAATGCACCTTCAAAGACAAAATCCCTTCTTCAGTGCCAACCTGTGGAGAAGGTTCAGGTGATAGAAGAGAATGAAGATAGCCTTCAGAACTATCTGGAACTAAACCTTCTGTTAAGTGGGTCTCATTTTGTACCACGCTTCCTGAAAGCCCAGTGACAAATGTGTCTTGATCTCCAATCTAATTGAGAGGAGAGAAGAGAGTAGTCTGGGTAGTAAGAAAAGTCTTCCTCTCATGTTTCTTGACTTTCAAGAAAACGAGGCTGTAACTGCCTGGTTTCGAATAGTATGTGAGGTGTGCTCACTAACAACTACACAATGGAGATCAGATACTTACCTCCTTTTAAGGACACAGCCTTAAAAATGTTAAGATCTGCCATCTCCAACTATGCTGTCAGAGTACGAAATTGAATCACGTTTTGAAATTTGTTTGCCTGCTGCAAAGTGCTCGTAAAAGACCTCAGGAGGCAGGAAGCGAACCCTGTAACTCCCATTACCAGTTGCCATCAAGTCGATTGTGACCCCATATGTGTCAGAATAGAACTGTGCTCCAGAAGGTTTTCAATGACTGATTGTTCGGAAGTAATTCACATTCTTCTGAGCCACCTCTGTGTTGACTCCAACCTCCAATATTTCGGATAATAGCCAAGCGTGTTAATATAACCGTTTCCACCTCCCACGTTTCTCTTAGAGTCTGATTAAGTTTTAGGTGCCTACCCTTAAAGCGAGGGCCTTAGGGCTCCACACATTGACTTGGGATCCTGCATCTCAAGCAGATTTTCCAGTTCCAAAACAAAGCATTCGTGGACAGGATCCTCCCAGCAGACCCTCCAGCTCCATATGCGCCATATGGTGTACGGATATTTTTGTTTTCTTAGATTGTGGGAGAGGGACCTGTGCTAGGCCCCTTCTCATCATGGGCTCCCCCCCCACCCCCCGCCGACACGCTTCCTCCAGCAACCTCATCCACTGCGCTAGATCTGGCCACCATCTCTCCACACGCAGCCACCACACAAACGCAAACCTCTAGGTCAGGTCTGAGCTGTAGCCCTGATGAACCAACTAAATATTGAGACTTGTGGACTTGGGGGGCCTCATGGGCACACCACTTCCCTGACAGGGCACTCTGGTCCATAGCAAGCTGGCTCACCTTTTAGAGAAAACAGGGAGGAAGCGGCCTTCAGGACCATCTCTGGAGAAGAGGGCAACACTGGAGGGATAGGAGGGTCAGGTGTTCCCAGAACTGCATGCAAAGGCGTCTACTGTCCCAACCAACATGGTGAGGAAAATGACATTATACAGTTCCCTGGTGGTTTAGTGGCTAGGATTCAGCCCTGTCATCCCCAGAGCCTGGGTTCAATTCCTGGTCAGGGAATCGCTTTGAAACGTCTGTCCTCACTCAGGAATATTCTTTAACCCTGGAGCCATGGTGCACCACCAAGGCTTGATGCGGAAGAGTCCCTGCACCGGAACTCAGGAGGGCCTGGCCTCAGAGTCCAAGACAATGCCCAGGCTTTAAGTGGTTGTTCAGAGGCTGGGAGCCCTAAGAGCTGCATCCTACTTTTGGTCACTGGGAGCCACCATCGCTCCTGCTCTCCTCATCGCAAAAACCTAACCTGTCACTTTAAGAATTTCCAGTGTTTCCACTTACACCCCCACCCCCAGGTTTCATGATTTACTAGAACGACTCATGGAAATCAGAAAAGCGTTATACTATTACAGTTTTATTAAAGCAAAAAGGATACAAATGAAGTAATGCATAAGGTGTAAATAATTATTTTATTTCTTTTTCATTTTTCTTATACCTTTTCTTTTCTTGCTTTTCTGCACTGGCTACCAGCTCCATCACAGTGGTGCAGAGACGTGGTCACAGTAGGCTTATTTTCTGATTCCTGATGATTCCTGATTGATAAAGGGAGAAAAGGTCAGTATTTTATCATCAAGTATAATGTTTGCTCTAGGTTTTTTTTTTTTTTTAAAGCTATCTTAACAGATTAAGACCACTCTATTTTGTGAAGAGGGTTTTTTTTTTTTTTTAAGCCACCAAGTTGTGGTCATTTGTTCAGTAGCTACTATGTTGTTAGTTTCCATTGAGTTGGTTCTGATTCAGAGTGATCCCTTGTGTGCAGAATAGAACTGCTCCACAGGGTATCAAGGCTGTGATGTTTCAAAAGCAGATGTCCAGCCCTGTCTCCCTAGGCGGTGCTGGGTGGGTTTTAAACTGCCGATCTTTCTGACAGTAGTCACGCATGGAAGTGTTTACACCATACCTAAGGGACAGAAACATTATGAATGTCAATATCTATGTATCTAAGGAAAAGAGTCTTTTAAAGCCAGGGATTTTGATAAATGGCTGATTCCAGGTAGGGCTATGGGAAGAATAATATAATCCTAGTTAATAAAGTTGTGCTATAGAGCAGAGAAATGCCTGAAGTCTAATAGGGAAATATCAATTACACACAGGTGCTGACTTGGAGAAGCGCACAGTGGCTACATTTGTTTGTCACCTACTGCCTGAGAATGGATCTCTGTGAACTATCAGCCAATAGAGTTCACCATAACAGCTTCATTATATGAAATCAGAACCAGAATTCTACACTGCTGCCAGTTTTGAGAGGAAACAATTGACCATGCACAAATGGGAGAAACAGACAAGAAAGGGAAGGGAGGGGAGGGGTAACAAAATATTTCCAGGAACCACATTTAGTGTGCAAAGGCTAAGAGCTCATATCTGCTCCTAAGATTCCATAGAAGAACCAAAGCAGTGTGATCCAATAACTCCGAGCATCCAGGTCTACACAATGTGCACTATCAGGTGCAGGATTCTCTTGGCTCCAGTGATTTGTCTCAAGTGGGATTTTTTTTTTTTTTTTTCTGAAATAAACATTGTCAAGGTATAAAAGGCTGTTTTGATTTCTTAGGCATACACCTAGTTTGTTCTCAATAGCCTTTCTGGGAGGATCTGAGGTTTAGTTCTCCTATTGTAAACAAGACATACTAAGCAAGATCTCCTCTTTGCCTTTATGTGAGAGGATCTACAGAGCTGACACATGCAGCACTTTACATTTTAAAATGAGGGTCACATCCCTGGATGGGCTCAAACCACCAACCATTCAGCTAACAGTCAAAGGCACTAATGGATTGTGCTCCAGAGACACAGAAGATTTGCCGTGCTTGTCTCAACAAAAGTGAGCACTTTCTAATTGCTGGGTGGTGCCACTGGTCTTCTGGGCAGGTGCTAAAGCTTCAAAAAATCTGATAGGTTGGGTCAATGAATCTTGTTCATCAGGTTTGAAACCAAGGATGCTAACCAAAAGGTCTGCAGTTCCAAAATCCATCAGCCACTCCTTGGAAACTCAATGGGGCAGTTCTACTCTGTCATACAGGGTTGCTATTAGTCAAGATTGACTTGACAGCAGTGGGTTTGGTTTGGTTTGAATTTAGATGTCAGCTAAATGCCTTGGCCCCATCTTGCACCTCACCTGCCACAGAAGCCAAAACTCCCTGGAAACTTCTGGGTCCTCGGAGCCCTCCCCCCATCCCCACCTGAGCTGAGTGGGGCCCAAAGAAAGCTGAATGTCCTGTGGGTCCTGTGAAGGATCTAAATGTTATTTGCTCGGCCTTCTCCCAACTAAGCTGCTAGAGCTCCTCCTGCTCAACTCAGTTGTGTTCGATGGGGTCGGCGGGGTAAAAAATTACTCTGCATAGGAGATGGGGCCAAGATGGCGGAATAGCCAGATGCTTCCGGGGATCCCTCTTACAACAAAGACATGAAAAAACAAATGAAAGGTTTATATGTATTACAAGCTAGGAGCCCTAAACATCAAAGGCGAAGTTAGAAAACAGACTGAGCGGCAGGGGGAGGGAGAGACTGTTCAGGCACCTTTCCCAGGAGCGGCTGTGGTGTGCTAGTAGTAGCATTCGGCCACAGTTTCCTCAGGGAGAAGTAGCCAGCCACACAGCCTACCCACACCTCTGAAACCAGAGAAGAACAGTGGTCTTGGCAAAAGCTAAGTACTTGCATGTATTTTACCCCACTCCCCATCCCCAAGCTGGCTTCAAAGGCTGTTGATTTCCCTCAGCCTGAGATAGGCCTTGTTGAGCACCTGGAGCCATTCTCCCGGACTTGGAGAAGGAATAAATTCACAATTGGGGGAAAAGATTATTTACCAGCTCCACTAACCTGAGGAGCTCTGGACAGAAGCAGCTTCTGTCCATACATAAACAGTCTGTGGACTTGGAATACCTTTCCCCACTGCATGGACCTGTGTGGGCCTATTTCATGAGAATAGGCCCTTGTTCGCAGACTGCAACTGTTTCAGCTGTGCATTGGAGAGGTGGGTCTTTGATGATTGACACCACTTTGCCTATTAAACAGGGTTCTCACCTACCCACATCAGGGGCCTAAGGACTGGTGGCTCCACTCAGGTCACCCAGCCACCCATGACAGGGGTCCAAGGATAACTGGTACCTCCCAGTCCTTAAAAACAAAAGCATTGAGTGCCCATGGTCTGTCTGCAAAACCCACCCGCCTGTATGCTCTAGGGAAGAGGAAAGTGCTTTCCTCAGAGTCACTTGGGGGAGTATTCTCAGCCTTGTTCAGAGTGTGACCCCCTGCTGGAATCAGATACTGGTACCTACACCAATCACACCTGTCACTCTAAGACTTTAGGACAGAGCCTGTACCACACACTTGATGACCAGCTACCTGGACACCTGAGCTGAATCCACACAAGAAAAGTGAATGGACTCCTAGACTTATATACCTGATAGCAGCTCTAACCATTTGGTGACAGGAAGTCAGAGCTCCAAAGGTGAAAATAATCAAGCTAGATCACTCAAGCAACCCATCCGGGCATACCAAAACAAAACAAAACAAATAAAGAAGTTAGGGTACAGTAAACAAACATAAAATAAATTAATACAATAACTTATAGATGGCTCGGAGACAATAGTCAATATCAAATCACATAAAGAAAAAGAGTGTAATCACTTCAACAAGCTCTCAAAACAAAGAATCAAGGGATCTTCTAGATGAAAGTGACTTCCTGGAATTACCAGATGCAGAATACAAAAGATTAATATACAGAAGCCTTCAAGACATCAGGAATGAGATCAGGCAATATGCAGAACAAGCCAAGGAACACACAGATAAAACAGCTGAAGAAATTAAAAAGCTTATTCAAGAACATAATGAAAAATTTAATAAGCTGCAAGAATCCACAGAGAGACAGCAATCAGAAATTCAGAAGATTAACAATAAAATTACAGAATTAGACAACTCAATAGAAAGTCAGAGGAGCAGAACTGTGCAAGTGGAAGGCAGAATTGGTGAGCTTAAAGAAAAAGCACTTGGCACCAATATATTTGAAGAAAAATCAGAGAAGAGAATTAAAAAAAATGAAGAAACCCTAAGAATCATGTGGGATTCTCTCAAGAGAAATAACCCACGAGTGATTGGAGTACCAGAACAGGGAGGGATAACAGAAAATATAGAGAGAATTGTTGAAGATTTTTTGGCAGAAAACTTCCTTGATATCATGAAAGATGATATCTATCCAAGATGCTCAATGAACTCCACATAAGGTAGATTTTAAAAGAAAGTCACAAAGACATATAATCAAACTTGTCAAAACCAAAGATAAAGACAGAATTTTAAGAGCAGCTAGGGATAAACAAAAAGTCACCTACAAAGGAGAGTCAATAAGAATAAGCTCAGACTACTCAACAGAAACCATGCAGGCCAGAAGGCAATGGGATGACTTATATAAAGCATTGAAGAAAAACACTGTCAGCCAAGAATTATATATCCAGTAAAACTGTCTCTCAAATATGAAGGTGAAATTAGGATATTTCCAGATAAATAGAAGTTTAGAGAATTCGTAAAAACCAAACCAAAACTACAAGAAATACTAAAGGGAGTTCTTTGGTTAGAAAATCAATAATATCAGGTATCAACTCAAGACTAGAACACTGGACAGAGCAATCAGAGGTCAACCCAGACAAGGAAATCACAAAAATAAATTAAGGTAAAAAAATGCTCAAAACAGGGAAACAGCAATGTTATTATGTAAAAGAAGACAACATTAAAACAAGAAAGAGGGACTAAGAAATGTAGTCATAGATCTTTCAAATGCAGAGGAAGACAAGGCAATATAAAGAAATAAAAGTTAGGTTTAAACTTAGAAAAATAGGGGTAAATATTAAGGTAAACACAAAGGAGACTACCCTATTCATCAAAATAAAACACAAGAAAAAAATAGAGACGCAGCAGAAACAAAATCAACAAAAACAAATAAGGGGAAAAGACAATATGTAAAGATAAACTACTCAGCACAAAAAATTAAGTGGGAAAAAGAAACTGTCAACAACACAAAAAAGACATCAAAATGACAGCACTAAACTCACTCCTATCCGTAATTACACTGAATGTATATGGACTAAATACACCAATAAAGGGACAGAGAGTGGCAGAATGGATAAAAAAAACACGATCCATCTATATGCTGCCTACAAGAGACACACCTTAGACTTAGACACAAACAAACTAAAACTCAAAGGATGGAAAAAAATATATCGAGTAAACAACAATCAAAAAAGAGCAGGAATGGCAATATTAATTTCTGACAAAATAGGCTTTAAAGTTAAATCCACCACAAAGGATAAAGAAGGACACTATATAATGATTAAAGGGAAAATACCAGGAGGATATAAAAATATTAAATATTTATGTACCCAATGACAGGGCTGCAAGTTACATAAAACAAACTCTAACAGCATTGAAAAGTGAGATAGACAGCTCCACAATTATAGTAGCAGATTTCAACACACCACTTTCAGTGAAGTACAGGGCATCCAGAAAGGAGCTCAATAAAGACATGGAAAATTTGAATGCCACAATCAACCAACTTGACCTTACAGATATATACAGAACACTCCACCCAACAGCAGCCAACTATACTTTCTTTTCTAGTGCACATGGAACATTCTCTAGAATAGACTACATATTAGGTCATAAAGCAAGCCTTAGCAGAATCCGAAACATCGAAATATTACAAAGTGTCTTCTCTGACCATAAGGCCATAAAAGTAGAACTCAGTAACAGAAAAAGCAGGGTAAAGAAATCAAACACTTGGAAACTGACCAATGAGCTGCTCAAAAAAGACTGGGTTATACAAGACACTAAGGATGAAATAAAGAAATCCATAAAATCCAGTGAGAATGAAAACACTTCCTATCAGAACCTTTGTGACATAGCGAAAGCAGTGCTCAGAGGTCAATTTATATCAATAAATGCACACCTACAAAAAGAAGATAGGGCCAAAATCAAAGAATTATCCCTATAACTTGAACAAATAGAAAGAGAGCAACAAAAGAAACCCTCAGGCACCAGAAGAATGCGAATAATAAAAATTAGAGCAGAATTAAATGAAATAGAAAACAGAAAAACAATTGAAAGAGTTAAAAAGACCAAAAGCTGGTTCTTTGAAAAAATCAACAAAATTGATAAACCACTGGCCAAATTGACAAAAGAAAACAGAAGAGGAAGTAAATCACCCCAATAAGAAATGAGATGGGTGATATTACAACAGGCCCAACTGAAATTAAAAGAATCATACCAGATTACTATGAAAAATTGTACTCTAACAAATTTGAACACCTAGAAGAAATGGATGAATTCCTAGAAGCACACTACCCTACCTAAACTAACACAAACAGAGGTAGAGCAACTAAATAGACCCATAACAAAAGAAGAGATTGAAAAGGTAATCGAAAAACTCCCAACAAAAAAAGCCCTGACCCGGACGGCTTCACTGCAGAGTTCTACCAAACTTTCAGAGAAGAGTTAACACCACTACTACTAAAGGTATTTCAAAGCACAGAAAAGGACGGAATACTCCCAAACTCATTCTATGAAGCCAGCATATCCCTGGACCAAAAACCAGGTAAAGACACCACAAAAAAAGAAAATTACAGACCTATATCTCTCATGAACTTAGATATAAAAATCCTCAACAAAATTCTAGCCAATAGAATTCAACAAAATATCAGAAAATTAATTCACCATGACCAAGTGGGATTCATTTTATACAGGGATGACTCAACATTAGAAAAACAATGTAATCCATCATATAAATAAAACAAAAGACAAGAATCACATGATTTTACTGATTGATGCAGAAAAGGCATTTGACAAAGTTCAACACCCATGCATGATAAAAATTCTCAGCAAAATAGGAATAGAAGGAAAATTCCTCAACATAATAAAAGACATTTATACAAAGCCAACAGCCAACATCATCCTAAATGGAGAGAGTCTGAACACATTCCCCTTGAGATCGGGAACCAGACAAGGATGCCCTTTATCACCGCTCTTATTCAACATTTTGCTGAAGGTTCTAGCCAGAACAATTAGGCTAGATAAAGCCTAATTACCATCCAGATTGGTAAGGAAGAAGTAAAAGTATCTCTATTTGCAGATGACATGATCTTATATACAGAAAACCCTAAAGACTCCTCAAGAAAACTACTGAAACTAATAGAAGAGTTCAGCAGAGTATCAGGATATAAGATAAGATACAAAAATCAGTTGGGTTCTTCTACACCAACAAAGAGAACATCGAAGAGGAAATCATCAAATCAATAATATTTACAGTAGCCTCCAAGAAGATAAAATACTTAGGAATAAGTCTTGCCAGAGATGTAAAAGACCTATACAGAGAAAACTACAAGACACTACTGCAAGAAACCAAAAGGGACCTACAAAAGTGGAAAAATATACCTTGCTCATGGATAGGAAGACTTAACAATGTAAACATGCCTATTTTACCAAAAGCCGTCTATAGATACAATGCAATTCCAATCCGAATTCCAACGACATTTTTTAATGAGATGGAGAAACAAATCACCAACTTCATATGGAAGGGAAAGAGGCTCCCAATAAGCATTACTGAAAAAGAAGAACAAAGTGGGAGGCCTCACTCTACCTGATTTTAGAACCTATTTTACCACCACAGTAGTCAAAACAGTCTTGTACTGGTACAACAACAGATACGTAGACCAATGGAACAAAATTGAGCATCCAGACATAAATCCATCCACATATGAGCAGCTGATATTTGACAAAGGTCCAAAGTCAGTTAAACGGGGAAAAGGCAGTCTCTGTAACAAATGATGCTGGCATAACTGCATATCCATCTGCAAAAACATGAAATAAGACCCCTAACTCACACCATTCACAAAAACTAACTCAAAATGGATCAAAGACCTAAATATAAAATCTAAAACAATAAAGATTTATAACGGGGAAGCAGAGAGGTCAATCTATAAATGACAACAACATCAGAACAATAAAAAAGGGAATAAATGGTATAGGTATAGAACTTTCAAAGGGAGAGTAAGTCAAGATGATATCAAGTAATAAAAAACTGGTTTAAACTTAGGAAGATAGGGGTAAATTTCAAGGTAACCACAAAGAAAGTTAACAAACCTACTCATCAAAATAAAGAAGAAAACATAAAGTCTTACTAAACTTAAAATCTACAAAAGTGAAAGAAACGTAAAAAAAAAAAATCCCCAAACAAAAGGAATCAGCACAGGAGAGTAAGAGGAACAGAGAAAACGTCAGCAACACACACACACACACAAAAGTACTACAAAATGACAGCAATTAACTCATACCTATCAATAATCACGCTGAATGTAAACGGCTTAAATGTACCCATAAAGAGACAGAAAGTGACACAATGGATAAAAAACAGGACCCATCAATATACTGTCTACAAGAGACACATCTGAGAAACACAGACATAAATATACTAAAAATCGAAGGATGGTAAAAAAATATATCAAGGAAACAGCAACCAAAAAAGAGGAGGAGTGGCAATACCAATCTCAGAAAAAATAGACTTTAAAACAAAAACCACCATAAAAAACAAGGGAAGGACATCATATAATGATTAAAGGGACAACCCACCATGAAGATATAACCATAATAAATATCTACGCACCCAATGACAGGGCTCCAAAATACATAAAACAAACTTTAACAGCACTGAAAAGAGAAACAGAAAACAGAAACAGATAGTAGAAGACTTCAACACACCACTCTTGGTAAATGACAGAACATCTAGAAAGAAACTCCCCAAAGATACAGAAGATCTGAAGGCCACAATCAACCAAGTTGACCTCATACAGAACACTCCACCTAACAGCTGCAAAGTACACATTCTTTTCCAACGCACGTGGAACATTCTCCAGAATAGATAGACCACATCTTGGGCCACAAAGCAACCCTCAACAAAATCCAAAACACTGAGATAATACAAAGTATCTTCTCTGATCACAACACCATGAAAGCAGAAATTAATAACAGGAAGAGCAAGAAAAAAAAAAAAACAACAAATACATGGAAACTGAGTAACACCTTTCTTAAAAAATCAATGGATAATAGAAGAAATCAAAGATGAAATGAAAAAATTTGTAGACTCCAGCAAGAATGAAAATACATCATACCAAAACCTCTGGGACACAGCAAAGGCAATGCTCTGAGGTCAATTTATAGCAAAAGAAGCACACACCAAAAAAAAAAAAAAGAAAGAGATAAAATAGAAACATTAGTGATACAACTCAAACAAATAGAAGGAGTACACCAAAAGATGCCCACAGCCACCAGACGAAAGGAAATAATAAAGATCAGAGCAGAAATAAATGAAATAGAGAATAGACAATAAAAAGAACGAATGAAACCAAAAGTTGGTTCTTTGAAAGAATCAACAAAATCGACAAACCACTGGCCAAATTGACAAAAAAAAAAAAAGAGGACGCAAATAAGCCAAATAAGAAACAAAATGGAGGACATTACAACAGACCCAACTGAAATTAAAAAGGAACACAACTGAGTACTATGAAAAACTATACTTCAACAAATGTGAAAACCTAGAGGAAATGGACAAATTTCTGGAAACACACTACATACCTAAAATAACACAAATTGAAGCTGAAAATCTGAACTGATTTATTGAAAGGTAATAAAAATTCCCAACAGCAACAAAAAAAGTCCTGGCCCAGATAGCTTCACTGGAGAATTCTATCAAACATTCAGAGAACAGCTTGCACCAGTACTAAGCAAATTATTTCAGAACATAGAAAAGGAAAGGATACTTCCAAATTCATTCTTTGAATTTGCCTGATACCAAAACAAGGCAAAGACATCACAAAAAAATAAAATTAAAGACTAGTATCTCTCATAAATATAGATGCAAAAATTCTCAGCAAAATTGTAGCCAATAGAATTCAGCATTATATCAAAAAAATAATACGCCACTACCAAGTGGGATTCATACCAGGTGTGCAAGGATGGTTCAACATTAGAAAATTGATCATCTTAATCCACCACTGTCATGGACTGAATTGTGTCCCCCCAAAAATGTGTCAACTTGGTTAGGCCATGACTCCCAGTGTTCTGTGTTTGTCCTCCATTTTGTGATTGTAATTTTACATTGGGAGGATTAGGGTGGGATTGTAACACCACCCTTACTCAGGTCACCTATCTGATCTAGTGTAAAGGGAGTTTCCCTGGGGTGTGGCATGCACCACCTTTTATCTCTCAAGAGATAAAAGGAAAGGGAAGCAAGCAGAGAATTGGGGACCTCATGCCACCAAGAAAGCAGCACCAGGAGCAGAGTGTGTCCTTTGGACCTGGGGTCCCTGCACCTGAGAGGCTCCTCAACCATGGAAAGATTGAGCACAAGGATTTTCCTCCAGAGCTGACAGAGAGAGGAAGACTTCCCCTGAACTAGATGCCCTGAATTTGGACTTGTAACCTACTAAAAAAAAAAAAACCTACTAGACTGTGAGAAAATAAATTTCTCTTTGTTAAAGCTATCACTTGTGGTATTTCTGTTATGGCAGCACTAGATGACTAAGACAACCACATAAATAAAACAAAAGAATCACATGATCATCTCAATTGACGCAGAAAAGGCAGTTGATAAAGTCCAACACCCATTCCTGATAAAAACTCTCAATAAAATAGGTAGGAAAGGGCAATTTCGCAACATATTAAACATTTATACAAAATCAACAGCCAACATCATTCTTAGCAGAGTGAGGCTGAAGACATTCCCCCAGAAAACAGGAATAAGACAAGAAGGCACTTTATCACCACTCCTATTTAACATTGTCCTGGAAGTCCTAGTTAGAGCAATAAAGCAAGAAAAAGAAATAAAGGGCATACAAACTGGTGGTGTAGTGGTTAAGTACTACGGCTGCTAACCAAAAGGTCGGCAGTTTGAATCTACCAGGCGCTCCTTGGAAACTCTATAGGGCAGTTCTACTCTGTCGTATAGGGTTGCTATGAGTAGGAATTGACTCAGCAGCAACAAGTTTGGTTCCAATTTTGGTAAACTGGTAAGGAATAAGTAAAAGTATCGCTATTTGCAGATGATATGATACTCTACATAGAGAACCCAAAGGACTCCACAGGGTAACTACTGGAACTAATAGACTCAGCAGAGTACCAGGATACAAGATAAACATACAAAAATCTGTTGGATACCTATACACCAATAAAGAGAGCTACCAAAAGGAAATCAGGAAAGCAATACCATTTATAATAGACCCTAAAAAAAAACTTAGGAATAAATCTAACCAGGACATAAAAGACCTACACAAAGAAAACCACAAAACACTACTACAAGAAACTAAAAGAGAGCTTCATAAATGGAAAAACACACCATGCTTTTGCATAGGTAGACTCAACATTATGAAAATGTCAATTTTACTCAAAGCAATCTACAAATATAATGCAATCTTGATCCAAATACCAATACCATTCCTTAACGAGATGGGAAAACTAATCATTAACTTTATATGGAAAGGAAAAAAGCTCCGGATAAGTAAAGCACTATTGAAGAAAAAGAATGAAGTAGGAGACCTCAAACTACCCGGCCTCAGAACCTACTATACACACGTACAGTAGTCAAAACAGCCTGGTCCTGGTACAATGACGGACACATTGACCAACGGAACAGAATTCAGAATGCAGACGTAAATCCATCCACCTATGGTCACCTGATCTTTGACAAAGGCCCAAAGTCCATCAAATGGGGAAGAGAGCCTTTTTAACAAATGGTGCTGGCAAAACTGAATGTCCATCTGTAAAAAAAATGAAACAGGACCTATACCTCACACCATACACAAAAACTAATGCAAAATGGATCAAAGACCTAAATATAAAACTAAAAATTATAAAGATCCTAGAAAAAAATAGGGTCAACCCTAGAGGCCCTAACACAGGATAAATAGCATATAAACCATAACTAACAATATACAAACAGGAGAATATTAGCTAGGATCTTCTAAAATTAAACCCTTGTGCTCATCAAAAGACTTCACCAAAAGAGTAAAAAGAGAATCTACAGACTGGGAAAAAAATTTTGGCTATGACAAATCCAATAAAGGTGTAATCTCCCAAATCTATAGGAAAATCCAACACCTCTACAACAAAAGACAAATAATCCAATTAAAAAATGGGCAAAGGATACGAACAGACACTTCACCAAAGAAGACTTTCAAGCAACTAACAGACACGTGAGGAAATGCTTGAGATCACTAGCTATTAGAGAAATGCAAATCAAAATTACAATGAGACGGGAGGGGGACCAGCCGGTTCCACGGGCGGCGTGGGACGCAGCCGGTAGGAGAAGTCCCTGGGAGGCAGTGACTGGTCTTGGAGCAGAAAGAGCAGCATCCGAGCCGGGGAACCATCCCGCAGGGATTTGGACTGGACGCAGGTACGCCATAAACACGGAGAGTTGCTCCACCCCCCTGAACTAACCCCGGGAAGGGGACCAGCCGGGTCACGCGGGCGGCGTGGGACACAGCCGGTAGGAGAGATCCCCGGGAGGCAGCGACTGGTATTGGAGCAGGGAGAACAGCGTCCCAGCCGGGACACTCGGTCACGGCACAAGCACGGGGACCTGCTCCACCCATCTGAACTAACCCCGGGAGGAGGCCCAACTGGTTCTCGGAGACGGCACGGCCACGCGGCTGGAGGGACGAGAAGTCCCCGGGAGGCAGCAACTGATTTTGGAGTCGAGAGTGCACCGTCCCAGTAGGGGAGCCTTGACGCTGGGCGTGGGGCTGGAAGCGGAGGATCTGACCGTGACTCCAGCGGGCCAGACCCCCCGGGGGGCAATCTCCACACAGCCAGCACACATAGGCGACGCGCCTGCGGGAATCTCAGATATAATAGTCATTCCAAGCAAGACAAGCAACTCGGGCTATATTCTGAGGTGCTACTCTCCTATCTCTCTGTTCCCTCCCCCACCCTCCCCAGGCGGCTTCATTAACATCCAAATAGCCTGAGCCAGAGGGAGAACTCTGATAGGGATCTGACTGCATTTTTTTTTTAGCGGATTTTCTGGAAAAACTAGTTTCCCAGTGATGGCTCGGAGACAACAATCCATATCAAACCACTTAAAGAAGCAGACCATGACACCTTCTCCAACCCCCAAAACAAAAGAATCAAAACCTTTCCCAAATGAAGATACAATCTTGGAATTATCAGATACAGAATATAAAAAACTAATTTACAGAATGCTTAATGATACCACAAATGAAATTAGGATAACTGCAGAAAAAGCCAAGGAACACACTGATAAAACTGTTGAAGAACTCAAAAAGATTATTCAAGAACATACTGGAAAAATTAGTAAGTTGCAAGAATCCATAGAGAGACAACATGTAGAAATCCAAAAGATTAACAATAAAATAACAGAATTAGACAACGCACTAGGAAGTCAGAGGAGCAGACTCGAGCAATTAGAATGCAGACTGGGACATCTGGAGGACCAGGGAATCAACAACAACATAGCTGACAAAAAATCGGATAAAAGAATTAAAAAAAATGAAGAAACCCTAAGAATTATGTGGGACTCTATCAAGAAGGATAACCTGCGGGTGATTGGAGTCCCAGAACAGGGAGGGGGGACAGAAAACACAGAGAAAATAGTTGAAGAACTCCTGACAGAAAACTTCCCTGACATCATGAAAGACGAAAGGATAGCTATCCAAGATGCTCATCGAACCCCATTTAAGATTGATACAAAAAGAAAAACACCAAGACATATTATCATCAAACTCACCAAAACCAAAGATAAACAGAAAATTTTAAAAGCAGCCAGGGAGAAAAGAAAGGTTTCCTTCAAGGGAGAATCAATAAGAATAAGTTCAGACTACTCAGCAGAAACCATGCAGGCAAGAAGGGAATGGGACGACATATACAGAACACTGAAGGAGAAAAACTGCCAGCCAAGGATCATATATCCAGCAAAACTCTCTCTGAAATATGAAGGCGAAATTAAGATATTTACAGACAAACACAAGTTTAGAGAATTTGCAAAAACCAAATTCCAAAGCTACAAGAAATACTAAAGGATATTGTTTGGTCAGAGAACCAATAATATCAGATATCAGCACAACACAAGGTCACAAAACAGAACGTCCTGATGTCAACTCAAATAGGGAAATCACAAAAACAAACAAATTAAGATTAATTAAAAAAAAAAATACACATAACAGGGAATCATGGAAGTCAATAGGTAAAAGATCACAATAATCAAAAAGAGGGACTAAATACAGGAGACATTGAACTGCCATATGGAGAGTGATACAAGGCGATATAGAACAATACAAGTTAGGTTTTTACTTAGAAAAATAGGGGTAAATAATAAGGTAACCACAAAAAGGTATAACAACTCTATAACTCAAGATAAAAACCAAGAAAAACGTAACGACTCAACTAACATAAAGTCAAGCACTATGAAAATGAGGATCTCACAATTTACTAAGAAAAATGCCTCAGCACAAAAAAGTATGTGGAAAAATGAAATTGTCAACAACACACATAAGAAGGCATCAAAATGACAGCACTAAAAACTTATTTATCTATAATTACCCTGAATGTAAATGGACTAAATGCACCAATAAAGAGACAGAGAGTCACAGACTGGATAAAGAAACACGATCCATCTATATGCTGCCTACAAGAGACACACCTGAGACTTAGAGACACAAATGAACTAAAACTCAAAGAATGGAAAAAAGTATATCAAGCAAACAATAAGCAAAAAAGAAGAGGAGTAGCAATATTAATTTCTGACAAAATAGACTTTAGACTTAAATCCACCACAAAGGATAAAGAAGGACACTATATAATGATAAAAGGGACAATTGATCAGGAAGACATAACCATATTAAATATTTATGCACCCAATGACAGGGCTGCAAGATACATAAATCAAATTTTAACAGAATTGAAAAGCGAGATAGATACCTCCACAATTATAGTAGGAGACTTCAACACACCATTTTCGGAGAAGGACAGGACATCCAGTAAGAAGCTCAACAGAGACACGGAAGATCTAATCACAACAATCAACCAACTTGACCTCATTGACTTACACAGAGCTCTCCACCCAACTGCTGCAAAATATACTTTTTTTTCTAGCGCACATGGAACATTTTCTAGAATAGACCACATATTAGGTCATAAAACAAACGTTTGCAGAGTCCAAAACATCGAAATATTACAAAGCATCTTCTCAGACCACAAGGCAATAAAACTAGAGATCAATAACAGAAAAACTAGGGAAAAGAAATCAAATACTTGGAAAATGAACAATACCCTCCTGAAAAAAGACTGGGTTATAGAAGACATCAAGGAGGGAATAAGGAAATTCATAGAAAGCAACGAGAATGAAAATACTTCCTATCAAAACCTCTGGGACACAGCAAAAGCAGTGCTCAGAGGCCAATTTATATCGATAAATGCACACATACAAAAAGAAGAAAGAGCCAAAATCAGAGAACTGTCCTGACAACTTGAACAAATAGAAAGTGAGCAACAAAAGAATCCATCAGACACCAGAAGAAAACAAATAATAAAAATTAGAGCTGAACTAAATGAATTAGAGAACAGAAAAACAATTGAAAGAATTAACAAAGCCAAAAGCTGGTTCTTTGAAAAAATTAACAAAATTGATAAACCATTGGCTAGACTGACTAAAGAAATACAGGAAAGGAAACAAATAACCCGAATAAGAAATGAGAAGGACCACATCACAACAGAACCAAATGAAATTAAAAGAATCATTTCAGATTATTATGAAAAATTATACTCTAAAAAATTTGCAAACCTAGAAGAAATGGATCAATTCCTGGAAAAATACTACCTACCTAAACTAACACATTCAGAAGTAGAACAACTAAATAGACCCATAACAAAAAAAGAGATTGAAACGGTAATCAAAAAACTCCCAACAAAAAAAAGCCCTGGCCCGGACGGCTTCACTGCAGAGTTCTACCAAACTTTCAGAGAAGAGTTAACACCACTACTTCTGAAGGTATTCCAAAGCATAGAAAATGACGGAATACTACCCAACTCATTCTATGAAGCCACCATCTCCCTGATACCAAAACCAGGTAAAGACATTACAAAAAAAGAAAATTATAGACCTATATCCCTCATGAACATTGATGCAAAAATCCTCAACAAAATTCTGGCCAATAGAATCCAACAACACATCAAAAAAATAATTCACCCTGATCAAGTGGGATTTATACCAGGTATGCAAGGCTGGTTTAATATCAGAAAAACCATTAATGTAATCCATCACATAAATAAAACAAAAGACAAAAACCACATGATCTTATCAATTGATGCAGAAAAGGCATTTGACAAAGTCCAACACCCATTCATGATAAAAACTCTTACCAAAATAGGAATTGAAGGAAAATTCCTCAACATAATAAAGGGCATCTATGCAAAGCCAACAGCCAATATCACTCTAAATGGAGAGAACCTGAAAGCATTTCCCTTGAGAACGGGAACCAGACAAGGATGCCCTTTATCACCACTCTTATTCAGCATCGTGTTGGAAGTCTTGGCCAGGGCAATTAGGCTAGACAAAGAAATAAAAGGTATCCGGATTGGCAAGGAAGAAGTAAAGTTATCACTATTTGCAGATGACATGATTATATACACAGAAAACCCTAAGGAATCCTCCAGAAAACTACTGAAACTAATAGAAGAGTTTGGCAGAGTCTCAGGTTATAAAATAAACATACAGAAATCACTTGGATTCTTCTACATCAACAAAAAGAACACCGAAGAGGAAATAACCAAATCAATACCATTCACAGTAGCCCCCAAGAAGATAAGATACTTAGGAATAAATCTTACCAAAGATGTAAAAGACCTATACAAAGAAAACTACAAAGCTCTACTACAAGAAATTCAAAAGGACATACTTAAGTGGAAAAACATACCTTGCTATGGATAGGAAGACTTAACATAGTAAAAATGTCTATTCTACCAAAAGCCATCTATACATTTAACGCACTTCCGATCCAAATTCCAATGTCATATTTTAAGGGGATAGAGAAACAAATCACCAATTTCATATGGAAGGGAAAGAAGCCCCAGATAAGCAAAGCACTACTGAAAAAGATGAAGAAAGTGGGAGGCCTCACCTTACCTGACTTCAGAACCTATTATACAGCCACAGTAGTCAAAACAGCCTGGTATTGGTACAACAACAGACACATAGACCAATGGAACAGAATTGAGAACCCAGACATAGATCCATCCACGTATGAGCAGCTGATATTTGACAAAGGACCAGTGTCAATTAACTGGGGAAAAGATAGCCTTTTTAACAAATGGTGCTGTCATAAGTGGATATCCATTTGCAAAAAAATGAAACAGGACCCATACCTCACACCATGCACAAAAACTAACTCCAAGTGGATCAAAGACCTAAACATAAAGACTAAAACGATAAAGATCATGGAAGAAAAAATTGGGACAACCCTAGGAGCCCTAATACAAGGCATAAACAGAATACAAAACATTACCAAAAATGGTGAAGAGAAACCCGATAGCTGGGAGCTCCTAAAAATCAAACACCTATGCTCATCTAAAGACTTCACCAAAAGAGTAAAAAGACCACCTACAGATTGGGAAAGAATTTTCAGCTATGACATCTCCGACCAGCGCCTGATCTCTAAAATCTACATGATTCTGTCAAAACTCAACCACAAAAAGACAAACAAGCCAATCAAGAAGTGGGCAAAGGATATGAACACACATTTCACTAAAGAAGATATTCAGGCAGCCAACAGATACATGAGAAAATGCTCTCGATCATTAGCCATTAGAGAAATGCAAATTAAAACTACGATGAGATTCCATCTCACACCAGCAAGGCTGGCATTAATCCAAAAAACACAAAATAATAAATGTTGGAGAGGCTGCGGAGAGATTGGAACTCTCATACACTGCTGGTGGGAATGTAAAATGGTACAACCACTTTGGAAATCTATCTGGCGTTATCTTAAACAGTTAGAAATAGAACTACCATACAACCCAGAAATCCCACTCCTAGGAATATACCCTAGAGATACAAGAGCCTTCATACAAACAGATATATGCACACCCATGTTTACTGCAGCTCTGTTTACAATAGCAAAAAGCTGGAAGCAACCAAGGTGTCCATCAACGGATGAATGGGTAAATAAATTGTGGTATATTCACACAATGGAATACTACGCATCGATAAAGAACAGTGACGAATCTCTGAAACATTTCATAACATGGAGGAACCTGGAAGGCATTATGCTGAGCGAAATGAGTCAGAGGCAAAAGGACAAATATTGTATAAGACCACTATTATAAGATCTTGAGAAATAGTAAACCTGAGAAGAACACATACTTTTGTGGTTACGAGGGGGGGAGGGAGGGAGGGACGGAGAGGGTTTTTTATTGATTAATCAGTAGATAAGAACTGCTTTAGGTGAAGGGAAAGACAACACTCAATACATGGAAGGTCAGCTCAATTGGACTGGACCAAAAGCAAAGAAGTTTCCGGGATAAAATGAATGCTTCAAAGGTCAGCGGAGCAAGCGCGGGGGTCTGGGGAACATGGTTTGCGGGGACTTCTAAGTCAATTGGCAAAATAATTCTATTATGAAATCATTCTGCATCCCACTTTGAAATGTGGTGTCTGGGGTCTTAAATGCTAACAAGCAGCCATCTAAGATGCAGCAATTGGTCTCAACCCACCTGGAGCAAAGGAAAATGAAGAACACCAAGGCCACACGACAACTAAGAGCCCAAGAGACAGAAAGGGCCACATGAACCAGAGACCTACATCATCCTGAGACCAGAAGAACTAGTTGGTGCCCGGCCACAATCGATGACTGCCCTGACAGGGAGCACAGCAGAGGACCCCTGAGGGAGCAGGAGATCAGTGGGATACAGACCCCAAATTCTCATAAAAAGACCAAACTTAATGGTCTGACTGAGACTGGAGGAATCCAGGCGGCCATGCTCCCCAGACCTTCTGTTGACACAGGACAGGAACCATCCCCGAAGACAACTCATCAGACATGAAAGGGACTGGTCAGCGGGTGGGAGAGAGACGCTGATGAAGAGTGAGCTAATTATATCAGGTGGACACTTGAGATTGTGTTGGCAACTCTTGTCTGGAGGGGGGATGGGAGGATAGGGAGAGAGGGAAGCAGGCAAAATTGTCAAGAAAGGAGAGACTGAAAGGGCTGACTCAAGAGGGGGAGAGTAAGTGGGAGTAGGGAGTGAGATGTATGTAAACTTATATGTGACAGACTGATTGGATTTGTAAACGTTCACTTGAAGTTTAATAAAAGTTATTAAAAAAAAAAAGAGTACATAAGACAGGAAAAAAAAAAATTACAATGAGATACCATCTCACCCCGACATTACTGGCATGAATCAAAAAAAAAAAAAAGAAAGAAAATAACAAATGTTGGGAGGCTGCGGGGAGATTGGACCTCTTCTGCACTGCTGATGGGAATGTAAAATGTTACAACCATTTTGGAAAACAATATGGTGCTTCCTTAAAAAGCTAAAAATAGAAATACCATAGGATCCAGCAATCCCACTCCTAGGAATATATCCTAGAGAAATAAGAGCTGTCACATGAATAGACATATGCACGCCCATGTTCACTGCAGCATTATTCACAGTAGCAAAAAGATGGAAACAACCTAAGTGCCCATTAACAGATAAATGGATAAACAAATTATGGTACATATACATAATGGAATACTGCGCAACAATAAAGAACAATGATGAATCTTTGAAACATCTCACAACACAGATGAATCTGGGGGCATTACACTAAGTGAAATAAGTCAATCACAAAAGGACAAATACTGTTTGAGACCACTATTATAAAAACTTATGAAAAGGTTTACACACAGAAAAAAACAATCTTTGATGGTTACCAGGGAAGGTAGGGATGGAGAGGGAAAACTACCAATTAGACAGTAGATAAGTGGTCACTTAAGTGAAGGGTAAGACAGTACACAATACTGGGGACGTCAGCACAACTTGACCAAGGCAAGGTCATGGAAGCTTCACAGACACAACCGAACTCCCTGAGGGACTGAATTACTGGGCTGAGGGCTGGGGACCATGGTCTCGGGGTCATCTAGCTCGACTGGCACAACATAGTTTATAAAGAAAATGTTCTATATCCTACTTTGGTGGGCAGCATCTGGAGTCTTAAAAGCTTTTGAGCTGCCATCTAGGATACTCCACTAGTCCCACCCTTTCTGGAGCAAGGGAGAATGAAGAAAACCAAATACACAAGAGAAAGATTAGTCAAAGGGCTAATGAACCACGACTACCACAGCCTCCTGCAGACTGAGTCCAACATAACCAGAGGGTGCACAGCTACCACCACAGACTACTCCGACAGGGATCACAATAAAAAGTCCTGGACAGAGCAGGAGAAAAAGGTAGAACAAAATTATCACTCACAAAAAAAGACCAGACTTACTGGTCTGACAGACACTGGAAAAACTCTGAGAGTGTGGACCCCGGACACTCTTTTAACTCCGTATTGAAATCACTCCTGAGATTCACGCTACAGCCAAAGATTAAACAGGTCCACAAAAACAAAATGAGACTAAATGGGCACACCAGCCAAAGGGCAAGGACGAGAAGTCAGGAAGGGACAGAAAAGCTGGTAATGGGGAACCAAAGGTCAAGAAGTGGAGAGTGTTGACGGGTCCTGGGGTTGGCAACCAATATCACAAAATAATGTGTATTAGTTGTTTAATGAGAAACTAATTTGCTCTGTAAACTTTCATCTCAAGTCATACATATATATGAGGCCAAATGGGTAACTCCTGCCTGAAAGCAAGATAAGAAGGCAGGAGGGGTCACGAAAACTGGACAAATGGACATGGGGAACCTGGCGTGGAAGGGGGAGAGTGCTCTCACACTGCAGGGACTGCAACCAATGTCACACAGTAATACATGTATAAATTTTTGAATGAGAAACAAACTTGAGCTGTAAACTTTCACCTAAAGCACAATTAAAAAAAAAAAACAAAAACGCTCGTGGTGTTAATGAATGCTCAAAGCAGCTTTATCACAATAGCCAACACTGAAAACAACCAATATGTTCATTAATAGATGAATGGCAACGTAACTCTCTGGTATAATCATGCAACGAAATACTACTCAGCTATTAAAAAAAAAGGGAATAAACATCTGATATATTCAACAATGTGGATAAAAATCAGAGATTACGGAGAGAGAAAGAAGCTAGACACAAAAGAGTATACATACTATGACTGTATTTACATGAAGTTCTAGAAGAAACAAAACTAATTTAAAGTGAAAAAAATCAGGAGACAGATTCTCAATAAATAATGCAGAGTACAATGAAAATGTTTTGATGATTCACTGATTATAACATTATAGATTGAGTAGTTCTAAATCCAGGCACATCTGGCAACAACAGTATGAAGCAGAGTTCTGTTATTGGCCTACAGACGGAAGGAAATGTTGAACAACACAAAACTTAAGACACTTATATCAAGGGCAGGACCAGATTCCCAACTCAGGATCTATGTTCTTGAACACAGATTAGACTGGGTCTCTCTATTCTTTTTCAGGTGTTTCTGGGTTTCTTAGTTGCAGAGAAGAAGAGAGAATGAGAGAGGAGAGAGATGGGGAGAGGGACGGGGGAGATATGGAGGGAAACACAGGGCCTGTAACAGTCAAAGAGCAGAGCAGGTAATTATTATAAATGTTTTTACCATATAAAAAAGATTTCAGGGAGCCAGGACATCAGTAGCTGCAAAGTTTGCTGTGGTCAGGAAATGAACTTGAGAAGTCGCAGATTTTAAAATTAAGACTGAAGTCTAAAGTTCCTAGATGAAAATTTGGGAGAGTACATTCTCCACCCTGGGGTAGAAAAATTGCTCAAATAACACAATAAAACCTGTTGCCATAGAGTTGATTCCATATCATAGTGACCCTATATGACAGAGTAGGACTGCCCAAGGAGCGGCTGGTGTATTCAAACTGCCAACCTTTAGGCTGACAGCAGAGCTTTTAACCACTGCACCACAACAGACTTTAACTATTAAAGTGGGAAGGAGGGGCAGATAAACCCGATTTCATTGAAGTTAAAAGCTTCTGCTCATGAAAAATTACCCAAGAAAGTGAAAAGGCAAGCCACAGACTGGGAGAATTTATTTGCAACATGCTTCTCTGAAAAATGACTCAAATCTTGAATATATAGAGAACCCTTGTTGTTGCCATTAGGTGTGTCGAGTTGGTTCTGACTCATAGCGACCCTATGCACAACAGAATGAAACACTGCCCGGTCCTGCGCCATCCTTACAATCATTGTTATGCTTGACCCCATTGTTGCAGCCACTGCATCAATCCACCTCGTTGAGGGTCTTCTTCTTTTCCGCTGACCCTGTACTTTGCCAGTCTCCAGAGACTGATCCCTCCTGACAACATGTCCAAAGAATATAACATGCAGTCTCGCCATCCTTGCTTCTAAGAAGCATTCTGGTTGTACTTCTTCCAAGACAGATTTGTTCGTTCTTCTGGCAGTCCATGGTATATTCAATATTCTTCGCCAACACAATTCAAAGGCATCAATCCTTCTTCGGTCTTCCTTATTCATTGTCCAGCTTTCACATGCATATGATGTGATTGAAAATACCATGGCTTGGGTCAGGCGCACCTTAGTCTTCAGGGTAACATCTTTGCTCTTCAACACTTTGAAGAAGTCCTTTGCAGCAGATTTACCCAATGCAACGCGTCTTTTGATTTCTTGACTGCTGCTTCCATGGCTGTTGATTGTGGATCCAAGTAAAACGAAATCCTTGACAACTTTAAACTTTTCTCTGTTGATCATGATGTTGCTCACTGGTCCAGTTGTGAGGATTTTTGTTTTCTTTATGTGGAGGTGTAATCCATACTGAAGGCTGTCGTCTTTGACCTTCATTAGTAAGTGTTTCAAGTCCTCTTCATTTTCAGCAAGCAAGATTGTGTTATCTGCATAACGCAGGTTGTTCATCAGTCTTCCTCCAATCCTGATGCCCCGTTCTTCTTCATATAGTCCAGCTTCTCGTATTATTTGTTCAGCATACAGATTAAATAGGTATGGTGAAAAGATACAACCCTGACACACACCTTTCCTGATTTTAAGCCAATCAGTATCCCCTTGTTGTGTCTGAACAACTGCCTCTTGATCTATGTAAAGGTTCCTCATGAGCACAATTAAGTGTTCTGGAATTCCCATTCTTCGCAATGTTATCCATAACTTGTTATGATCCACACAGTCGAATGCCTTTGCATAGTCAATAAAACACAGGTAGACATCCTTCTGGTATTCTCTGCTTTCAGCCAGGATCCATCTGACATCAGCAATGATATCCCTGGTTCCACGTCCTCTTCTGAAACCGGCCTGAATTTCTGGCAGTTCCCTGTCGATATACCACTGCGGCTGTTTTTGAATGATCTTCAGCAAAATTTTATTTGCATGTGGTATTAATGATATTGTTCTATAATTTCCACATTCAGTTGAATCACTTTTCTTGGGAATAGGCATAAATATGGATCTCTTCCAGTCAGTTGGCCAGGAAGCTGTCTTCCATATTTCTTGGCATAGACGAGCGAGCACCTCCAGCGCTGCATCCGTTTGTTATAATGACATGTGCAAAGAGCTGGGAATGGAAAACCAAAAGGAGAGAACAAGCTCGGTGTTTCTCAAGCTGAAAAAATTCAAGATTCGAGTTGGAATAGTGAAGGATTCTACGGGGAAAATATTAAATGAGGCAGGAAGCATCAAAAGAAGATGAGTCATCTTACCAAAAAGAATTAGTCAATGTTCAACCATTTCA
The DNA here is from genome assembly GCF_030014295.1 of Loxodonta africana. Classification (NCBI taxonomy): domain Eukaryota; kingdom Metazoa; phylum Chordata; class Mammalia; order Proboscidea; family Elephantidae; genus Loxodonta; species Loxodonta africana. Next base: position 179,432,011 of record NC_087344.1, on the reverse strand, counting down.
AGAGGTGGAATCGATGGTACTGAAGGAAGAAGTCCAAGCTGCCCTGAAGGCACTGGCGAAAAAGGAGGCTCCAGGAATTGATGGAGTATCAATGGAGATGTTTCAACAAATGGATGCAGCGCTGGAGAGAACCCTTAGAAATCAATTTAAAAAAAAAAAAATCCGATTAGAAGTGGGCAAAATACTTAAATTGGCTTTTTCCACAAATTAGAATTTCTAAATGGCCAAAAGGCATAATAAAATATGCTCCACACCATTACTCACGAGGGAAACGCAAATTTAAACCCAGTGAGATACCCTTCATTACCCACCTAACAGGATGGGTACATTCAAGACAGAGAACACCAAGTGCTGAGAAGGATGTGGAACTACTGCAATTCTCTTTGCTGGTGAGAAACCATTCTAGAGGGCTGTCTGGCAATTTCTAATGTAAAATTAAACTTGCACCCACTCCATGACCCAGCAATTCCAGTACTTGGTATACACTCGAGGCAAATGGATGCACATGTCCACACACAAGACTCAGGACGAGAATATTCATGGCAGCCTTCTTCACATTAACCCGGAATAGAAGGAACTCAAATGTCCATCAGCTGTGGTGTAGTCACACTTTGGAATAACATTAGTCAGTAACACCAAAATTAAGGATAATAAATGCAACAATATGGATATATTTCCAAAGCAATGTTGCTTGAAAAAAAGCCGGAACAAAAAGTGTACATACATTCATGTGAATTTCAAGAAGAGGCAAAACTAATCTTTGGTGATAAACGTCAAAAACAAAAAAAACAAACGTTGCCCTGGAGTCAATTTCAACTCATGGCAACCCCATGTGTTACAGAGTAGCACTGCTTCCGTAGGGTTTTCTTGACTGTAATCATTACAGAAGCAGATTGCCAGGCCTTTCTTCCACGGCACAATGTGTGGGTGGGAACCACCCACCTTTAAGTTGAGTAGCTGATGGACGGAAAATTGCTTGCACCACTCAGGGACCTGCTGGATAGACTGGGCAGGATGGGAGTGGCCTGGAGAGGGACTCTACGGACTTGCTGGGATGGTGGAAATTTTCTGTAACTTACTCTGAGTGATGGTTTCATTTGTCAAAGCTCAATAAGTTGTGTGCTAAAGATGTGCGCACTATTAGGCTTCAATAATTTACTGTTAGCATAAAAATTGGATGTGTTGGGGGGGGACAAGCTGGTGTTGACCAATCTCGTTGGTTTTGTGTAAAAGAGCCCCAGTGATATCTGAAATATCTGTACAAGAAAAAAATGGTTATGATAATACCCTTTCATTGGCGGAAGTTACAGACAAGACTGGCTTAAGAGGCAGAACTTCACCTTTTGCTCAGATATGGGGCACATCCAGGGTTCTCGTTTAACATGGCCCCAGGTTTGTGCACTGTCGGGTTTCCTTCCAATCGCGCAGGTTAAGTCCTGTTTACTGGAGGCAGATAAGGGTCACAGTCTGTGGGGGGATTAAAACGCGAAAGCAAATATTGCGAAGGTAAGGACCAGAAACTGCCATGACTCCGATTCGAACCAAGGGTGCTGCGGCCACGACGCAGATTGCAGACCAGAATACGATCGCGGAGAGCCACAAACCTACCGTCAGCTCCTCCGCTTCCTTTAACAGTATCGACATAAAAACATTCACAATGTTCTCGCGGCTTTGCTCCTGAACAGCTATGGGTCCTCCTGCTTTTCTCCTTTTCGTGTCCTCTCTCAGTTCCGCCCTTCCTATTGTACTACATCATAAAAACCTTTCTCTCTGCCCCAGGCCCCGCCTGAGTCTCTGCACGGGCCTCCTGGAGGTCTCGTCCTCGTCCACGCCTGCCTGCTTCCCTCCGCTCCTCTTCACGGTTCCCCTTTCCCGCTTATTTTCCCCGCTCCCGCCCCACCCACCACAACCGGGTCGCTCGGGGGGCGTCCCGGGGCGCGAGCGGAAGGCGGAGCAGGCGACGCGAAGGGACGTCCCGGAACCCACGGGGCTCAGCGTGTCATGGGCCCCACTCGGCTCAGGCGGGGGTTGCTGACCCGAGGGTCTCTGGGGGTCGCTGGCTTCTGAGGCGGACGAGGAGCAAGGAGGGGCGAAGGCCATTCGGCTGCCCTTGTAGCTTCAGACTCACCCGCCGCACAGGTTTCACACGTGAGGAACAACGTGATTTGTCGCCCCAGCCGGTCCGGTTTTCTGAGGCTTTGGAGCCTGCGCAATTGTGCCGCAGAAAGCGGGTGGCACCGCGTGGTGCTTAGTTAGAAGTCAGTCTTTACTGAGACCAGAAAAACTGCGTTCTCAGGTCTCTGTGGCGCAACCGGTTAGCGCGTTCGGCTGTTAACCGAAAGGCTGGTGGTTCGAGCCCACCCAGGGACGTGTGTCTCACTTTTAAAAATTTAGTGTTTGGTCGATTCTACTTTGCATATCCTCTCACGTGAAGACAGAGAATAACCTCGCCTAGCCGCGGTCCCTTGTCCACAGCAGGAGGACGTAAAGCAGGGTCCTCCCAGAGAACCAAGTAGGTGCACTCCTGGAAGTGGAGATTATTACCCTCTTCACTACTTTTGACAAACGAATTTCTCCCGTTGCTTGTAGTATTATTCAACTCTGTCTATATATAGGTGCTTTGGAAATTAATTGGTTCTATGATTTTGTGACTACACATAATGCTGGGGGGGGGTCGTCATTCTTGAACACATAACTTTGGCGCCTTGTGCAAGTATTTCTATAGGGTAGAGTCCTCAAAGAGCAATTGTTCTATTACTATGTTTACAGGGTTTTTATCTAATTACATTTTCTCTTCCTTGTTGGCTTATCAGCTATAACCCAATTTTTTGGTTATTTTAAGGGTTCCTACATCTTTAACTTTTCACTGTCGTCCTACAAATGATATTATACCTCTTCACATTTCTCTTCTACCAGTCTTTGCACTCTGGTTGTTATGCCTTTTACATATGTTACGAACTTCGCAGTCCATTGTTATTACTTTTGTTTAAATGGTCAAATATTTTTAAGGAGATTTAAATAATCAGAAAAAACCTTGCATATTTACCCACGTGGATACCATTTCTGGTGTTCTTCATTCCTTTGTGTAGGTCCAGATTTCCATCTGGACTCTGTTTCCTTCTGCCTGGAGGACCCCTTTAACATTTCTTGCCGTGTGAGTCTGCTGGGGATGAATTCTCTCAGCTTTGTTGTTGTTAGGCGTCCTCCAGTTGGTTCCGACTCATACCGACGTGACCCTCTGTAGAAGAGAAGAAAACATTGCCCGGTCTTGCTCTATCCTCATCAGCTTCACTATGTCTTAAAATGTTTTTATTCACCTTCATTATTTAAAGTTTGGTTTTTTTTTTCCCCCCTCCAGTACTTTAAAGATATTGCTCCACTGTCTTTTCGTTTGCAAGGCTTCTGACCAGAAATCTTTCTAATCCTTGTCATTGCTCCTCAGTGTAGTCCATGCTTGTTTCTCTGGCTGCTTTTAAGATTTTTCTCTTTTTCACTGAATTTCAGCAATTGAATTCTGATGTGCTTAGGTGTGTTTTTCTTCATGTTTCTCACGCTTGGGATCCATTCACCTTCTGGAACCAGTGGATTTATACTTTTCATTAAGATTAGAAATTTTTTGGCCATTCTTCCTTTTTTTTTTTTGAATGTCTTACAGTGTTTTAGGTGAAAGTTTATCCTGCGAATTAGATTCCCATTCAACAATTTGTACACAAATTGTTCTGTGACGTTGGTCCCAATCCCTGTAATGTGTCACCATTCTCATCATTTCCACCCCACCTGCCCTGTTTTCATCCATCCGCTTTCCCTGCCCCTCCTTGCAGTCTCGTCTTTGCCTTTGTGTAAATATTCACCGTTTCGTCTTGTATAGTTGATTGTTAAAGGAGCACATTCCTCATGGGTGTTCTTGTTTATTTTATAGGCCAATCTAGTTTTTGGCTGAAAGGTGGCTTCAGTTCCAGGTTAAAAGGGTATCTGAGGGACAGCTGTTATTTCTTTAAATATTTTTTCTTTCTCCTTCTGACCTTTTTGGGGACTTTAATTACTTGAACATACCAAAAATTAAAAAATAAACCTGTTGCCATCAGATCAGTTCCGACTTACAGTGACCCTATAGTACATTAAACCAAGCCTGTTGTGGTCAAGTCGATTCCAACTCCTAGTGACCCCACAGGGCAGAGTCGAACTGTCCCATAGGGTTTCCAATGAGCGCCTGGTGGATTTAAACTCAACCTTTTGGTTAGCAGCATGGTAGCTCTTAACTATCGCACCCCCAGGGTTTCTAGCATTCTAGTTCTTAACCACTGCTTCACCAGGGTTTCCAAAAAGGAATGATAAAAGTTCTCTGGCAGGAAAGACAAGGACCCTACAATTAAAGCTCTGTTTCACAGGCAGCTATTTCACATTCATATCCTTCTCCTCCACCACTTGCAAAAAGAGGTAGAAAGACAAAATTGGTTATGGTTTGTTTCACTGTTAAAAACTCAGTTAATAGTGAGTGAATTACAATAGTCTCTTTCTCTTGCCTTATCCATCAAGAATCTTCACTGTGAGGGAGATGTTAGCTGGACAAGAAAAAGAAATATAGAAGGGAAAATGAATAACAAATACATATATATTTACAGATATGATGGACGAAGTATTGGAAGCGTTAAAAGATTTTAGTTTATTTGGCATATTAAAAAATCAGAAAAACAGAAAGTAGAACAAATTGGAATTTTAAAAATCAAAGATATTAAAAACATTATATATGTTTTAACAATTATAGCACAAAATTCAATAACATGTAAGGGTAACAGTGAATTTTGATCCCTACCTCCGCAATAACCAAATGATTTCCAAGTGGATTAAAAACGTAGATGTGAAATGGAACTTAAAATAAATTTAGTTGGTACTTTCGTGATCTCAATATAAGAAAAGATTTTTAAAAAATAGACAAAAAGATTAATCATTAAAGAAAAGATTGTAAATTTGACTACCTCAACAATCTCTGTTCATCAAAATGGAGGCACTAAAAAAGGTCTAAAAACCACACTTTTAGACAGAACACTTTTTAAATTGAGCTTTAAGTGAAAGGTTACCATTCAAGTCAGTTTCTCATAGAAAAGCTTAAACACACATTGTTGCGTGACCCTAGTTGCTCTCCCTGTAATGTGACAGAACACTTCTCCACCCTGTATTTCCCCTGTCCATTCAAGCAGCTCCTGTCCATTCAAACAGCTCCTATCCCCCTTTACCTTCTCGTCTCGCATCCAGACAGGAGCTCCCCATTTAGTCTCATGTGTCTACTTGAGCTAAGAAGCACACTTCTCACCAGGATCATTTTATGTCTTATAATCCAGTGTCGACTCAACAGCAGTGGGTTTTTTGGTGGTTAATCCAGCCTAATCTTTGTCCAAGGAGTTGGCTTCAGGAGTGGTTTTAGTTTGGGCCTAACAGAGAGTCCAGGGGCCATGTCCTCTGGGATCCCTTCAGTCTCAGTCAGACCATTAAGTCTGGTCTTTTTACTAGAATTTGAGCTCTGCACCCCACTTTTCTCATGCTCCATCATGGACTCTCTGTTGTGTTCCCTGTCAGGGCACTCATTGGTGGTAGCCGAACATCATCTAGTTCTTCTGGTTTCAGGCTGATGGAGTCTCTGTTTTGTGTGGCCCTTTCTGTCTCTTGGGCTCATATTTACCTTGTGTCTTTGGTGTTCTTCAGTTTTGCTTTGCTCCAGGTGGGTTGGGACCAATTGATGCCTCTTAGATCTCTGTTTGCTACTTTTTAAGACCCCCGATGCCACTCACCAAAGTGGGGAGCAAAACATTTTCTTAATAAAATTTGTTACACCAATTGACCTAGATGTCCCCTGAAACCACGGTTCCCAGATCCCCACCCCTGCTACACTGTCCCTCGAAGTGTCTGGTTGTGTTCAGGAAACTTCTTAGCTTTTAGCTTAGTCCAGTTGTGCTGACTTCCCCTGTGTTGTCCTTCCTTTGACCTAAAATAATTCTTGTCTACTATCTACTTAGTGAATACCGCTCTCCCTCCCTCCCAACCCTTGTAAACACCAAAGAATGTTTTCTTTTGTGTTTAAAACTTTTCTCGAGTTCTCGTAATAGTGGTCCATACAATATTTGTCCTTTTGTGACTGACTAATTTTACTGAGCATAATGGCTTCTAGATTCTTCCACGTTATGAGATGTTTCGAGGGCTTATTGCTGTTCTTTATCGTTGCGTAGTATTCCATTGTGTGAATATACTGTAATATGTTCATCCATTCATCTGTTGATGGACACCTATGTTGTTTCTATCTTTTTGCTATTATAAACAGTGCTGCAGTGAACATGACTGTGCATGTATCTATTTGTGTGAGGGCTCTTATTTCTCTAGGATATATTCCAAGGAGTGGGATTGCTGGATCGTACGGTACTTCTATTTCTAGCTTTGAAAGGAAGAGCCAAATCAATTTCCAAAGTGGTCGTACCATTGTACATCCCCACCAGCAGTGTATAAGGGTTCCAGCCTCTCCACAACCTCTCCAACATTTATTATTTTGTGTTTTTTTGGATTAAGGCTAGCCTTGTTGGAGTGAGATGGTATCTCATTGTTGGAGTGAGATGATATCTCATTGTAGTTTTGATTTACATTTCCTAATGGCTAATGATCATGAGCATTTCCTCATGTTTCTGTTAGCCGCCTGAATTCTTCTTTGGTAAACTGCCTCCTCATATTCTTTGCCCATTTTTTAATTGCATTATTTGTCTTTTTGTCTTTGAGGTTTTATAGTATCTTGCAGATTTTAGAGATTAGACCCCGATCAGATTTGTCATAGCCAAAAACTTTTTCCCAGTGGATAGGTTTTCCCTTTACTCCTTTGGTGAAGTCTTTGGATGAGCAGAAGTGTTTGATTTTTAGGACCTCCCAGCTATCTAGTTTCTCTTCTGGTGTTTGTGCATTGTTAATGACGTTTTGTGTACTGTTTACGCCAGGTATTAGCGCTCCTACAGTTATCCCTATTTCTCTTCCATGATCTTTATCATTTTAGATTTTGCATTTAGGTCTTTGATGCATTTTGAGTTAGGTTCTGTGCATAGTGTGAGGTATGAGTCTTGTTTCATTTTTTTGCAGATGGATATCCAGTTATGCCAGCACCATTTGTTAAAGAGATTGTCTTTTCCCCAGCTAACGGATTTGGGGCCTTTGTCAAACATCAGCTGCTTATATGTGGTTGACTTTACGTCTGGATTCTCAATTCTGTTCCATTGGTCTACGTATCTGTTGTTGTACAAGTACCAGGCTGTTTCGACTACGATGGTGGTATAATAGATTCAAAAATCAGGTAGTGTGAGGCCTCCCACTTTGATCTTCTTCTTCAGTGACGCTTTACTTATCTAGGGCCTCTTCCCTTTCCATCTGAGGTTGGTGATTTGTTTCTCCATCTCATTAAAAAATGCAATTGGAATTTGGATCTGGATTGCATTGTATCTATAGACCGCTTTGGGTAGGACAGAACTTTTCACAATGTTGAGTCTTCCCATTCGTGAGCAAGGTATGTTTTTCCACTTACATAGGCCTCTTTTGGTTTCTTGCAGTAGTGACTTGTAGTTTTCTTTGTATAGGTCTTTCACATCTCTGGTTAGATTTATTCCTAAGTATTTTATCTTCTTGGACGCTATTGTAAATTGTATTGATTCATCGATTTCCTCTTGCACATTCTCTTTTTTGGTGTAGAGGAATCTAACTGATATTTGTATGCATATCTCTTCTATTTGTTCCAGTAGTTTTCTTGTGGATTCTTCAGGGTTTTTTGCGTGTAAGGTCATTGTTGTTGTTGTTGTTAGGTGCCACTGAGTCGGTTCCGACTCATAGCGACCCTATGCACAACAGAAGGAAACACTGCCCGGTCTTAAGCCATCCTTACAATCATTGTTATGCTTGAGCTCATTGTTGCAGCCGCTGTGTCAATCCACCCCGTTGAGGGTCTTCCTCTTTTCCGCTGACCCTGTACTCTGCCAAGCATGATGTCCTTCTCCAGAGACTGATCCCTCCTGACAACATGTCCAAAATATGTAAGATGCAGTCTCGCCATCCTTGCCTCTAAGGAGCATTCTGGCTGTACTTCTTCTAAGACAGATTTGTTCGTTCTTTTGGCAGTCCATGGTATATTCAATATTCTTCAACAACACCACAATTGAAAGGCATCAACTCTTCTTCGGTCTTCCTTATTCATTGTCCAGCTTTCATATGCATATGATGTGATTGAAAATACCATGGCTTGGGTCAGGCGCACCTTAGTCTTCAGAGTGATATCTTTGCTCTTCAACACTTTAAAGAGTTCCTTTGCAGATGTGCCCAATGCAACGCATCTTTTGATTTCTTGACTGCTGCTTCCATGGCTGTTGATTGTGGATCCAAGTAAAATGAAATCCTTGACAACTTCAATCTTTTCTCCATTTATCATGATGTTGCTCATTCATACAGTTGTGAGGATTTTTATTTTATTTATGTTGAGGTGCAATCTATACTGAAGGCTGTCATCTTTGATCTTCATTAGTAAGTGCTTCAAGTCTTCTTCACTTCCAGCAAGCAAGGTTGTGTCATGTGCATAACGCAGGTTGTTCATCAGTCTTCCTCCAATCCTAATGCCCCATTCTTCTTCATATAGTCCAGCTTCTCGTATTATTTGTTCAGCATACAGATTGAATAGGTATGGTGAAAGAATACAACCCTGACGCACACCTTTCCTGACTTTAAACCAATCAGTATCCCCTTGTTCTGTCCAAACAACTGCCTGTTGATGTATGTAAAGGTTCCTCGTGAGCACAACTAAGTGTTCTGGAATTCCCATTCTTCGCAGTGTTATCCATAGTTTGTTGTGATCCACACAGTCGAATGCCTTTGCATAGTCAATAAAACACAGGTAGACATCCTTCTGGTATTCTCTGCTTTCAGCCAGGATCCATCTGACGTCAGCAATGATATCCCTGGTTCCACGTCCTCTTCTGAAACCAGCCTGAATTTCTGGCAGTTCCTTGTTGACATATTACTGCAGCCATTTTTGAAAGATCTTCAGCAGAATTTTGCTTGCTTGTGATATTAATGATATTGTTTTATAATTTCCACATTCGGTTGGATCACCTTTCTTGGGAATAGGCATAAATATGGATCTCTTCCAGTCAGTCGGCCAGGAAGCTGTCTTCCATATTTCTTGGCATAGATGAGTGAGCACCTTCAGCGCTGCATCTGTTTGTTTAAACATCTCAATTGATATTCCATCAATTCTTGGAGCCTTGTTTTTCGCCAGTGCCTTCAGAGCAGCTTGGACTTCCTCCTTCAGTACCATCGATTCCTGTTTATATGCCACCTCTTGAAATGGTTGAATATCGACTAATTCTTTTCGGTATAATGACTCTGTGTATTCCTTCCATCTTCTTGTGATGCTTCCTGGGTCGTTTAATATTTTCCCATGGAATCCTTCACTATTGCAACTTGAGGCTTGAATTTTTTCTTCAGTTCTTTCAGCTTGAGAAACACTGAGCATGTTCTTCCCTTTTGGTTTTCCATCTCCAGCTCTTTGCGCATGTCACTGTAATACTTTACTTTGTCTTCTCGAGAGGCCCTTTGAAATCTTCTGTTCAGTTCTTTTACTTCATCAATTCTTCCTTTCGCTTTAGCTGCTCGACTTTCGAGACCAAGTTTCAGAGTCTCCTCTGACATCCATCGTGGTCTTTTCTTTCTTTCCTGTCTTTTCAGTGACCTCTTGCTTTCTTCATGGATGATGTCCTTAATGTCATTCCACAACTCATCTGGTCTTCGGTCACTAGTGTTCAATGTGTCAAGCCTATTCTTCAGATGGTCTCTAATTTCAGGTGGGATATTCTCAAGGTCATATTTTGGCTCTTGTGGACTTGCTCTGATTTTCTTCAATTTCAGCTTGAACTTGCATATGAGCAATTGATGGTCTGTTCCACAGTCGGCCCCTGGCCTTGTTCTGACTGATGATATTGAGCTTTTCCATTGCCTCTTTCCACAGATGTAGTCAATCTGATTTCTGTGCGTTCCATCTGGTGAGGTCCATGTGTATAGTCACTGTTTATGTTGGTGAAAGAAGGTATTGGCAATGAAGAAGTCGTTGGTCTCCCAAAATTCTATCATTCGATCTCCAGCATTGTTTCTATCACCAAGGCCATATTTTCCAACTACTGAGCCTTCTTCTTTGTTTCCAACTTTTGCATGCCAAGCGCCAGTAATTATCAATGCATCTTGATTGCATGTTCGATCAATTTCAGACTGTAGCAGCTGATAAAAACCTTCTATTTCTTGATCTTTGGCCCTAGTGGTTGGAGTGTAAATTTGAATAATAGTTGTATTAACTGGTCTTCCCCGTAGGCGTGTGGATATTATCCTATCACTGACAGTGTTGGACTTCAGGATAGATCTTTAAATGCTGTTTTTGACGATGAATGGAACACCAGTCCTCTTTGAGTTGTCATTCCCAGCATAGTAGGCTATATGATTGTCCGATTCAAAATGGCCAATACCGGTCCAGAGCGATCCCTGCATACCTGTTATAGATGGACCACTTTTTAGAAAATAATATCTTATTTTTTTTTTCAGTGAAAATTTACACAGTAAAGTAGGTTTCCGTTTGAAAATTTCTACACAATTTTTTCAGTGACATTAGTTACAGTTTTCACAATGCGTCAACATTCTTTCTAATTCTGTTCTGGTTTTTCAATTTCCTGTACTCTAGTTTCCCTTCCCCCTTCTCATCTATGCTTTAGAGTAATTGTTGACCTTTTTGTCTCATATAGATGGTTTTTTAATGGAGCTCCATACTCAAGGGAACTGCCCCTTATTTTCTGTGCCAATCCGTTATTTTGGCAAAGTGACTGCAGGGGATAGCTTCTATTCAAGGCTTAAAGAGTATCTTGGGGCGACAGTCTCAGGGAGTCCTCTAGTCTCAACTGGTCTGGTAAGTCAGGGCTCTTTAAGAGTTTGAGTTCTGTTCTGCATTTTTCTCCCATTCTATCACGGCCCACCTATTGTGGCCCTGATCAGAACGATTAGATGGAGCAATTTTGCTCCAGTATTGTCCATAGTGTTATTTGTTCAACCAATACCCAAGCTGGCAAAAACAAATGTCACAAAAGACTCCTGTTAGGATCCAGACGCTGAGCGAGCATTTTCGTTGGTTATAAATACATTACACCAATACCCAACTTTGAACATTTCTAAATACGTCAAATCTTTCTCGCTCTTTTTGCATAAACAGAAGGTTCATTATGCTTGGTAAAGTAGAGGGTCAACAAAAAAAAGAGGAAGACCTTCCACAAGATTGATTGCCAGGGTGGCTGCAACAATGGGCTCAGATATAGCAAGGATTGTGAGAATGGCACATGACCAGGCAGGGTTTCATTTTGTTGTACGTGGGGTCTCTATGAGTTGGAACCGATTTGACGGCACCTAACAACAACAACAACACCCATATTTGAAAATTCATTATGTTTTAGGTGGGTTCTCTAGAGAAGGAAAACCAGTGAAATATATATACATAGGGAGAGAGAGAGAGAGAGAGCTATCTTAGGGAAATGGCTCGCACGGTTGTAGAGGCTGGCAAGTCCCAAGTCCATGGGTCAGGCATTAGGCAGGAGGCTCCTCCAGACACACACAGATACTGGGGCTGACGAAGCCAAGATCAGAAAGTCAGATGGCAGGCCCCTGGCTCACCAGCTGCGGAGGCCAACCAATCCCAAGATCAGCATGTAGGCCAGCAGGCAGCTGGCTCAGGTCCCAAAAACCGGAGCTCAGACAATGATAAGCCAGATGCAGGATCCAGAGAAAGCAAACAAGCTTTTCCAGAACATCCATACATACATTGGATGCAGGCCGCACCCCCTAGGAAACTCCCTTTACAACTGAATTGCTGATCACATCAGATCACATCATGGAGGATGACTACATCATTACATAACTACCAAATCACATCCTTATGTAACTACCAAACTACATTATTACATAACTGCCAAACCACTGAGAATTATGGCCCAGCCAAGTGGACACACAACCTTAACCATCACAGTACACACCCCTTGTCAACTTGGCACCTCTTCACATCTCCTCCAACTATACACAATCTCTGAATAAAGACAATTACAAAGTCATACCTGTGCCTAACATGATACAACTAACGTATGTGTAACGGAAACACACTGGCCTCATTTATATCTTATCTGCTATAGGAGAAGAAAGCAAAAATATTTGATGCACACGTACAAGGAAGAAATGGTCATAACTGTTACAGTCCTCACTTCCATAACGTGGTCATAACTGGTATTAGGAACTAACTGCCTTCTTCCACCGCTCATTCTGTATTCTCTTTACCCTCAGCAAGCACCTCATCTGGTCATGGTTCTTTGCCTGGTGGGGTGACCCAAACCTTCATTTCTGAAGGGTCTGGACCATTAGTAGTTATCTAGGAATCAAGTTGCTGTAGTTTCCTATTGACTTTAATCACAGAGCATGCTAGTACTAAGAGACCCCATGAGGGATCTCCTGTATTGCAGTGTCTTAGCAGCATACAGTTTTTGCAGTGTAGCGGGGTCCTTCCTTAAGGGAACTGCGCCCCGCCCCTTCATTCAAGAGGTTCTGGGTCTGTAAACTAGGTCAATTCTGGTAACTGATTGGGGGCTATGACACTCTCTTCTGGCAATTGGAGTTAGACTGCCATTCAGTTGACCTAGAACTCTTCCACTTGTACACGTTAAGTAAATATTTAGTAGATTTCCTACCTATTTCACTCCTAGGGAGTGAAATAACCAAGTAGCCAATGCCACAAGTCTATATAAGTCAGACTATACTGATTACTGCTTTGACCACACTCTTCATTACAGTAACTATGCCCACCTTGTCTTTCTCGATTGAGTACTGCCGCTTTGCCCCTACCACCGTGGGGTCCAATCAGCCCCACTGAAAATAGGTGTCTTAATTGAGGCAGTGTACTTCCCACTGTCAAATCTGACTTACATAATATAGTAATCACAACTGTCTACAAGGATGCTGGGGTTCCCTTTACAAATTTGTTCCTCACCATTGTGGTAAGAGGTATGTCCTCTGGCACTCCATGTGTGGATCTGTGGGTCTAACCTGATAAATCCACTCTAATACGCCAACTTCCCGAGGCCTTTTGATACTTTCTTCTACAACATACCAAGGCAGGTCTGGTACTTCAGCTTGATTTAGTGTTGGCCACTGCATAATCCATGCTTCAACAAACCAACCAAATATACTATTGGATCCTTTCCTAGCGTCTGGAGCTGAAACACTGAATGAAGAATCTGTGCTTAGTGGGCCCATGTCAATAAAGTCAGGCTGATGGCACTTTATATTCCTTGCACCATTTTCCCACACCCTTAATAGCCATTCCCGCACATATTCCCCAGGCTTCTGTTTGTACACATTAGAAAAGGAAAGTCGTTCTTTTGGAGTGTAGCATACCTCCTTCTGGATCACACTTTGTACTTCACCTTTGGGGATCACTGGGACTTATGGCTATGTATGGATCCAGAAGCAAAAATGGATGGTAGGGGTGAGTCTCGGGAACTTTCAGCAATGCCTTGTAGGGCATCTACCTCAGGTGATGTCCCAGACAGTGCCCCAGGCACCGCCTCAGGTGATATCTCAGACAAAGACTCTCAAGGCACAGTGCTCACTTTGGCAGCCCATATACTAAACTTGTAAGGAGACAGAGAAGATTACCATGGCCCCTGCACAAAGACGACGCGCAAATTCGTGAAGCATTCCATATTTTTATTCTTCCTTTGCAAGTTATTAAAGAGCATTAAAGCTTATCAGAAAAATTGCTGACACTACTTTGATTTATCATCATTTGAAACGACAAATATTTGAAGACCAAAAGGAGGGGGGCATGCTTAAATGGCTCTGCCTCGGAAGAATAATTTGTGTCAGGGAACGTAAATATAAATGTTGCCAACTTACCATGCAAAAGTCAGTCAAACAGAAATGGCAACACGAGCTTTGAGGTTTGTAGGACAAAAGGGCAAGAGAAAAGTAAAATGGCCTACAGATACGGCAGGTGGCAGGTACTGTATGCAGAAGAGTGTTTGTTTAGTTTATTCATCACCTTTTGCCCTTAAACACTAGAATTCCAATAAACTAGAAAACTGGACTTGAAGGAAAAACCAACCTTTTAGATTTTCTTGGAAGATCTACACGTAAGTATTCTGAAAGTTTTTTTTACTTCATTTTAAACCGTTGCTGCTTCCTTTTTTTTCCACCCCAAAACAGAACTGAGTGGGTTTGAAGAAGTTTGCATAGAGGAACGATAATATAAAAAAGTCACTCATCAGGAAAAATTAAAAAGAAAAAAAAAAAACGCTTCAGGCACATCTGGGTTAATCTCATCAGATGGTGGTGGAAGGGATAATGGTTTTACTGGGCAGGGTGGCTTAGCAGACAAAGATGAAATAGTCTCTTCAGATGGGAGGAAGAGGGCTGCTTCTGTTTTCGGTAGGGATTCAACGGAATTTAGGGGCTCATTGTCCCCAGCTTCCTGATTATCTGCCCATAGGTCCCCATCCCAAGTTTCAGGACCCCATTCTTCCCAATCACCTTAACTTCAGATACCACTTGAGTCTGGGAATTCAGTTGGCTTTGTAACTCAGCCACTCTTACTATAAGACTGTAGGTTTTCTTTGAGGCCTCAAATTGGCAACTTTGAGGTCTTTGATGAGGTGCTTGAGCTGTGACTCAGAAGCCCTGAGCTCATCTATTTCTTTCACTTTTCTGAGAAAGTAGGACCAACCAAGCAGCTTCCCTATACTTCTCATTCTGACATAATTGAAGAAAACTATCAAACATATGATCACTCAGAGCCTCGCTTCTCACCAATACTTGACCTATTGGTGATGACATTTGCATATTAATACTGCCACCTCACACCATGGATTAGCAGCACCCTCTTTACTACTGGAGGCAGAGTCATCAGCATCTTTAAGATTAGTCAGACTGGACAACTGATTTAGAAAACTCATCCTTATGATTCTGTTTCTCTGGACCACTCTCAGCATCAAATGTCTTAGGCTGGGTTCTCTAGGGAAGCAAAACCAAGGAAGTGTATACATATGTGTGTGTGTGTAGAGAGAGAGAGATTTATCTCAAGGAAATGGCTCACGTGGTTGTAGAGCCTGGCAAGTGCCAAGGCCAGGGGTCAGGCATCAGGCTGGAGGCTTCTCCTGTCTCACACAGCTACAGGTGCTGATCGGCCTAAGATCAGCAGGTATGATGGCAGGCCACTGGCTCAGGTCCCAAGAACTGGAGGCCAGATGATGACAAACCAGATGCAGGATACAAAGCAAGCAAGCAAGCTTTGCCAGAAGTCCATACATATATTGCATGCAGGCCAAACCCCCCAAGGAAACTCCCCTTACAACTGATTGGCTGATCACATCAGATCACATCATGGAGAATGACTATATCACTACATAGGTGCCAAATGGGTGAAAATCATGGCCCAGTCAAGTTGACACACAACCTTAGCCTTCACGCATTATAAGCCCATTCATTACCTTAATATCTCTCTCAAATGGTAACTAAAACAAACTATAAATAATTTTATCTGCTCCTCTAAAACTGTTAAATTCTGCTTGAATATACGTTTATCTACTCTACTTGTGCTTCCTAGAAAAGGTAAATCTCAGGACAGTCAAATAGACGTTCACACTCTAAACTTGCCTCATTCTAATTTGGCTAATGATCAACACGGATGGCAATCTTATAAAATATTTTTTTGGTGATGAAAATTAATTTATAACACAGCTAAGGTAAGATAATTTGGTATAAATTCCAAATATTCTGGTATGAAAAAATCTTTTACTAATAGGTCATCATACAAAGAAGATGGAATACAGAGAGTCACTCTACCAGAAAGCATTGGTCGACGTTCAACCATTTCAGGAGGTAACATATGATCAGGAACCGATGGTACCCAAGGGGGAAGTCCAAGCTGCACTGAAGGCATTGGCAAAAAACAGGGCTTCACGAATTGACCGGATATCAACAGAGATGTTTTGACAAATGGACGCAGCACTGGAAGCGCTCACTTGTCTATGCCAAGAAATTTGGAAGACAGCTACGTGGCCAACCGACTGGAAGAGATCCATATTTGTGCCTATTCCGACGAAAGGTGAAACAACCGAATGTGGAAATTATGGAAAAATTTCATTAATATCACACGTGAGCAAAATTTTGCTGCAGATCATCCAAAAGCGGCTGCAGCAGGATATCAACAGGGAACTGCCAGGAATTCAAACCAGATTTAGAAGAGGACATGGAACCAGGGATGTCATCGCTGATGTCAAATGGATCGTGGCTGAAAGCTGAGAATACCAGAAAGATGTTTACCTGTGTTTTATTGATTATGCAAAGGCATTTGACTGTGTGGATCATAGGAAATTATGGATAACATTGAAGAGAATGGGAATTTTGGAACACTTAATTGTTCTCATGAGGAATCTGTACATGGATCAAGAGGTAGTCATTCGAACAGAACAATGGGATACTGCACGGTTTAGAGTCAGGAAAGGTGTGCGTCAGGGTTGTATCCTTTCCCGTACCTAGACAATCTATATGCTGAGCAAGTAATCCAAGAATCTGGAATATATGAAGAAGAATGGGGCATCAGGATTGGAGAAAGACTCGTTAGCAACCTGCATTATGCACATGACACAACCTTGCTTGCTGAAAGTGAAAAGGACTTGAAGCTCTTACTGATGAAGATCAAAGACCATAGCCTTCAGTACGGATTACACCTCAGCATAAAGAAAACAAAAATCTTCACAACTGGACCAAGAAGCAACATCACGATTAATGGGGAAAAGATTGAAGTTGTCAAGGATTTCATTTTACTTGGATCCACAATCAACACTCACGGAAGCAGCAGTCAAGAAATCAAAAGATGCATCGCATTGGGCAAATCCGCTGCAAAAGACCTCTTTAAAGTGTTGAAAAGAAACATGTCACCTTGAGGACTGAGGTGAGCCTGACCCAAGCCATGGTGTTTTCATTCGCCTCACATGTATGCAAAAGCTGGACAATTAATAAGGAAGACCAAAGAAGAATTGACACGTTTCAATTGTGGTGTTGGCCAAAAGAATGAACAAACCTGTCTTGGAAGAAGTACAACCAGAATGCTCCTTAGAAGCAAGGATGGCGAGACTGCATCTCACAGACTTTGGACATGTTATCAGGAGGGATCAGTTTCTGGTGAAGGAAATCACGCTAGGTAAAATAGAGGGTCAGCAAAAAAGAGGAAGACCCTCAGTGAGATGGATTGACACAGTGATTGCAACAATGGACTCAAGCATAACAATAATTGTGAGGATGGTGCAGGAGTGGGCAGTGTTTCATTGTGCTGTGCATAGGGTCACAAAGGATCGAAATCGGTTCAACAGCTCCTAACAACAACAACAATAAGTCATCTACTCAGATAACTTTGGCAGGAATATGCCATTTGGCTAAAGTCCTAAGAGAATTAATGCTTTTTTTAGTTGTGCTTCAGGTGAAAGTTTACAGCTCAAGTTAGCTTCTCATACAAAAGTTTATACACACATTGTTATGTGACCCTAGTTGCTCTCCCTATAATGTGACTGTACATTCCTCCTTTCCACCCGAAATTTCCCATGTCCATTCAACAAAACAAAAAAAAAAAATTTTTTTTTTTCTTTATTATTCAACTCTTCTGCCTTCTCATCTTGTCTCTAGACAGGACCTGGCCATTTAGCCTCGTGTATCTACTTGAACTTTTTATCTACTTGAACTAAGAAGCACACTCACCATGAGTATCATTTTGGGTCTTACAATCCAGTCTATTCTTTGTCTGAAGAGTTGGCTTTGGGAATGGTTTTAGTTCTGGGTTAACAGGGAGTCAGGGGCCACGTCTTCCAGGGTTCCTCCAGTCTCAGGTCATTAAGTCTGGTCTTTTTACTTTGTTGTTGTTGTTAGGTGCCTTCGAGTTGGTTCCGACTCATAGCAACCCTATGCACAACAGAACAAAACACTGCCTGGTCTTGAGCCATCCTTACAATCATTGTGTTTATGCTTGAGCTCATTGTTGCAGCCACTGTGTCAATCCACCTTGCTGAGGGTCTTCCTCTTTTCTACTGACCCTGTACTCTGCCAAGCATGATGTCCTTCTCCAGGGACTAATCCCTCCTGACAACATGTCCAAAGAATGTAAGACACAGTCTCACCATCCTTGCCTCTAAGGAGCATTCTGGCTGTACTTCTAAGACAGATTTGTTCGTTCTTTTGGCAGTCCATGGTATACTCAATATTCTTCGCCAACACCACAATTCAAAGGTATCAATTCTTCTTTGATCTTCCTTATTCATTGTCCAGCTTTCACATGCATGTGACGGGATTGAAAATACCATGGCTTGAGTCAGGCCCACCTTAGTCTTCAGGGTGACATCTTTGCTCTTCAACACTTTGAAGAGGTCCTTTGCAGCAGATTTACCTAATGCAATGCGTCTTTTAATTTCTTGACTGCTGCTTCCCTGGCTGTTGATTGGATCCAAGTAAAATGAAATCCTTCACAGTGTCAATATTTCCTCCTTTTATCATGATGTTGCTCATTCATACAGTTGTGAGGATTTTTATTTTCTTTATGTTGAGGTGTAATCCACACTGAAGGCTGTCGTCTTTGATCTTCATTAGTGAGTCCTTCAAGTCCTCTTCACTTTCAGCAAGCAACGTTGTGCCATCTGCATAACGCAGGTTGTTCATCAGTCTTCCTCCAATCCTGATGTCCTGTTCTTCTTCATATAGTCCAGCTTCTCCAGTTATTTGCTCAGCATACAGATTGAATGGGTATGGTGAAAGAATACAACCCTGACACACACCTTTCCTGACTTTAAACGAATCAGTACCCTTGTTCTGTCTGAACAACTGCCTCTTGGTCTATGTAAAGCTTCCTCATGAGCACAATTAAGCGTTCTGGAATTTCCATTCTTCACAATGTTATCCATAGTTTGTTATGATCCACAGAGTCGAATGCCTTTGCATAGTCAATAAAACACAGGTAAACATCCTTCTGGTATTCTCTGCTTTTAGCCAGGATCCATTTGACATCAGCTATGATATCCCTGGTTCCACGTCCTCTTCTGAAACTGGCCTGAAGTTCTGGTAGTTGCCTGTTGATATACTGTTGCAGCCGTTTTTGAATGATCTTCAGCAAAATTTTGCCTAGATGTGATATTAATGATGTTGTTCTATAATTTCCACATTTGCTTGGATCACCTTTCCTGGGAATAGGCACAAATATGGATCTCTTCCAGTCAGTTTGTTGTACTATAAGGGCTTGCGTGTTGCTGTGATCCTGGAAGCTGTGCCACCGGTATTCAGATACCAGCAAGGTCACCCATGGAGGACAGGTTTCAGCTGAGCTTCCAGACTAAGACCTGGCAGTCTACTTCTGAAAAGCATTAGCCAGTGAAAACCTTATGAATAGCAGCGGAACATTGTCTGATATACTCCTGGAAGATGAGCCCTCCAGGTTGGAAGGCACTCAAAAGATGACTTTGGAAGAGCTGCCTCCTCAAAGTAGAGTCAACCTTAATGACGTAGATGGAGTAAAGCTTTTGGGACCTTCATTTGCTGATGTGGTGCGACTCAAAATAAGAAGAAACAGCTGCAAACATGAATTAATAATCGGAACCTGGAATACGCAAAGTATGAATCTAGGAAAATTGGAAATTGTCAAAAATGAAATGGAATGCAAAAACATCGCTATCATAGGCATTAGTAAGCTGAAATGGACTGGTATTGGCCATTTTGAATCAGACAATCAGAGTCTCCTATGCTGGGATGACAACTCGAGGAAGAATGGTGTTGCATTCATCGTCAAAAACAGCGTTTCAAGAGCTGTCCTGAAGTACAACGCTGTCAGTGATAGAATACTATCCATACGCCTACAAGGAAGACCAGTTAAGACAACTATTATTCAAATTTACAAACCAACCACTAGGGCCAAAGATCAAGAAATAGAAGGTTTTTATCAGCTGCTACAGTCTGAAATTGATCGAACATGCAATCAAGATGCATTGATAATTACTGGCGATTGGAATGCGAAAGTTGGAAACAAAAAAGAAGGATCAGTAGCTGGAAAATATGGCCTTGGTGATAGAAACAATGCCGGAGATCGAATGATAGAATTTTGCAAAACCAACGTCTTCTTCATTACAAATATCTTCTTTCACCAACATAAACGGCGACTATACACTTTTTTATACACATGGACCTTGCCAGATGGAACACATAGAAATCAGATTGACTACATCTGTGGAAAGAAACGATAGAAAAGCTCAGTATCATCAGTCAGAACAAGGCCAGGGGCTGACTATGGAACAGACCATCAATTGCTCATATGCAAGTTCAAGCTGAAATTGAAGAAAATCAGAGCAAGTCCACCAGAGCCAAACTATGACCTTGAGTATATCCCACCTGAATTCAAAGACCATCTGAAGAATAGATTTGATGCATTGAGCACTAGTGACCAAAGACCAGATGAGCTGTGGAATGACATCAAGGACATCATACATGAAAAAAGCAAGAGGTCATTGAAAAGACAGGAAAGAAAGAAAAGACCAAGATGGATGTCGGAGGAGACTCTGAAGCTTGCTCTTGAGTGTCAAGCAGCTAAAGCAAAAGGAAGAATTGATGAGGTAAAAGAACTGAACGGAAGATTTCAAAGGGCGTCTCAAGAAGACAAAGTAAATTATTATAATGACACGTGCAAAGAGCTGGAGATGGAAAACCAAAAGGGAAGAACACGCTCGGCGTTTCTCAAGCTGAAAGAACTGAAGAAAAAATTCAAGCCTTGAGTTGCAATAGTGAAGGATTCCAAGGGGAAAACATTAAACGACGCAGGAACCATCACAAGAAGATGGAAGGAATACACAGAGTCATTATACCAAAATGAATTAGTCGATATTCAACCATTTCAAGAGGTGGCATATAGTCAGGAACCGATGGTACCGAAGGAAGAAGTCCAAGCTGCTCTGAGGGCATTGGTGAAAAACAAGGCTCCAGGAATTGGTGGAATATCGATTGAGATGCTTCAACAAACAGATGCAGCGCTGGAGGTGCTCACTCATCTATGCCAAGAAATATGGAAGACAGCTTCCTGGCCAAATGACTGGAAGAGAACAAGTCTTTTTACTAGAGAAAATTAATTTTTAACTATATAAACAGGTCCTTCCTTGAGGAGATGTATCTCTCATTCATTCAAAGACCTCTTTGCTTGTGAATTTGTTGAGGGTCTGTGCCTGTCTATTGCGTGATTCAAGTCAGACTATGTTCATCAGACCTAGAGTGTTTCTGCTTATACAAATCAAGTAAGACTTTAATAGGCTGCCCATCTATTTCATTTCTAGGGACACCAGTCAATGAGTTAAAGCCAAAGAGCTCTGAGAGTCAGACCATGCTGATTACTGCTTCAGCTCTGCTCTTCACTGTAATAACTCTGGTCACCTTGTCTTTAAGGATTAAAGGTTGTCGCTTGACCCTTCCAATCCCATCTTCCCATCATCCCCGCTCATTTCAAGGATCCCAGTTCAGTGGCCGCAGTTTCCACTCTTCTTCATAAAACAGCCATGACAGAGTTCTCTGAGGATGCAGAAACACTCCTCTTGGATATATTTCCCACAGCCTTGTTGAAGGTAGTGTCTTCTTGACCTTTCCAGGGGATAAAAATCGGAGTGAATGAGCATGTCTGCGGAGTGTGCAATTAATTTCACTCAGAGAATTTGGTCTTTTTCCCTGGTTAAGGGAGGGAGGCCGAGGGCAATCTCTAAACTCTTGATATTTCCCCACTGATCAGAGTCTTTGTAATTCACGGAGGGTCTCCAGATCACACCTGAGAGTTTATGCTGAAGGGCCAAGAGGGGCCTCTTTGAGAAGACAAAGAGGAGAGATCCCCAAGAGGCTGGTTTTGAGAGAGATTGCTAAAGGAAGGGAGTAACCAAAGGATCTTGAGATATCTGCAAGTTACTCCCAAATGGAGTAGCAAATACATAGATACGGAGACACAGACAAAGCAAATGTGGAAAATGTTCATTGGTAAATGTACATGAAGAATACAGAGAGTTACTGTTCTTTCAACTTATTTTTTGTTGGAATTGTTTTTGGAAAGGAAGGTTGGAGCTCTTGTTCCAGGTACTACTTAGTTCTCTTGAGATGAAAATTCTGAAAGCGAAAGGTTAGGCTTCTAAGATGAGGACAGCAGGAGTGGTGGCGGTTCTCGGTGGCCCAGAGCAGGATGCAGCTCTGGGGGGCTCAAAGCCGCTGAACAACTAACTGCTGCTCGCCTCTCACTTCTCCAAGCCGGGTTGATGCCCGGCCTCTTCAGCATTAAACGCGGCTACAGAAGATTCCTGCGGAGAAGAGACAGGGCAAAAGACTCTTCCCTGACCGGGAATCGAACCCGGGCCGCGGCGGTGAAAGCGCCGAATCCTAGCCAGTAGACCACCAGGGAACTGGTTGGCCGCCCCTTTTCTCCCGCCTCCCGACCGAACATCGCTTTGCACCAAACTCGGGGACGCCGGGACGCCTACCCGCCCGGGTGCCGCCCTCTCCTCCTGCGATCGTCCCCGAAGGCCCTTTCCTCCCCGCCTTCTCCAAAAGGCGAGCCAGCCTGCCGCACACCGAGAGCTCTCAGGTCGCCACAAGTCTCGGAGCGAGGTGGCTCTTCCCCGCCCTACCTCAGACCTGGCCCAGACGTGCGCCTTTGCGTCGCGGCAGCGCGTGGAGACGTGGTGGCCGGGACCAGGGCAGGGGGCGAGCTTGCAGGGAGGGGGCGCCCAGGGTGGGTAGGGCGCCGAGCAGGAGCCCCCGAGATGTCCAGCATCAAAAAAGGCGGAAACGGAGACAGCTTGGATGGAAAACTCTTTGAAACGGGCCCCGGGATTGGAATTGAACCCCGGATTTTCCCCCTAAAGCCCGCTGCACCTGCAGTGTTCCCATCCTTCCAAATGCTCAGACAAAAAAACTGCGAGTTCTCCTTGGCGCCGTTCTTTTCCACAGAGCCCACATCTAATTAGTTAGGAATTCGTCTCTTCTTGTCCGTCAGATGTGGACGTTGGCCTACACAGTCCCTCCCTTTCCTGAGCTCTGAATTGGGACCAACGACTCCCCTCATACAGGCGGGAGATCAATTCAAGGCGCGTCCCCGGGCTCGCTCAGACCTTAGGGCTCGAGACCCTTAATCCCAAGGTCGTGGGGTTGGACTGCCTTAGCCCCTTTTCTTTGGCTCTGTCCCTCAAAATCCGCCTGTTCCTGGCCTGTCTTGGAGAGTCAGAGACATGCCTGAGACCCCTCCGCTCGACTCGGAAGACAAGCCTGGCGATCTGCTTCTGAAAGGTCCAAAAGCCGAACCGTTGCCCTCGAGTAGCTTCTGACTCATACCGACCGTATAGGACGAAGTAGAAGTGCCCTCATAGGATTCCCAAGGCTGTGATCCTGGTGGCGCAGTGATTAAGAAGAGCTCGGCTGCTACCCATAAGGTCGGCGGGTTGAATCCACCAGCCCCTCCTTGGAAACCCCATGGGGCAGTTCTACTCTGTCCCACCGGGTGGCTATGAGTCCGAATCGACTCGACGGCAACGGGTTTG